>NC_141682.1:26498389-31498389 GCF_028749965.1 Puma concolor
TGATTGAATGTAATGTGCCAGCTGGGATGAGTCTGGAAAAGAAGAAGTTAAAACCTAAGAAATTTGAGTAAAAATATAAACTTTAGTTAATAATACCATATTTCTTCTGGATATTGACTATGATGCTGTACCAATGATAGGACATCAATAACCAGAAAACCGTCTGACGTGTGTGGAAGCTCAATACTATCTTCCCAAATCTTTGGTAACTAGAAACCCATTATGAATGAAAAGATTATTAGTAATCATGGTTTTATTTTTTTCAACACACAATATTATATAATTAGTCCTACTATTAGTTACTAGTGGTTGACATTTACCTATTCTTATTGTTCTTACTATTGTTTTATTTAAATAACAGCACTCATATTAAGGAAAACTGAATAATACACAATGATATACAATTAATAGAAACATTTATTTAACATATATTAAGATAATAATATATGTATATGCCACTGTATTATATGGTTAAGTGGTTTCCTGATCTTTTTTTTTTTTTTTAATTTTTTTTTTTCAACGTTTATTTATTTTTGGGACAGAGAGAGACAGAGCATGAACGGGGGAGGGGCAGAGAGAGAGAGGGAGACACAGAATCGGAAACAGGCTCCAGGTCTGAGCCATCAGCCCAGAGCCTGATGCGGGGCTCGAACTCACGGACCGCGAGATCGTGACCTGGCTGAAGTCGGACGCTTAACCGACTGCGCCACCCAGGCGCCCCAGTGGTTTCCTGATCTTAAATGAGCATGTAATCGAATGGATTTCCATAAAGGTGGTTATCCTAGATAATAAACCACACTCAGATTTTACAGGATGAACTTCACTTCATGCCTGAACATTTTCAAAAAAATGTACAAATGGTCAGATGAATCATTGTGACTGGCTCACTTATTCTAAAGAATCCTTCAATCATTAAAATAATAATAATAATAAAATAAAGAATCCTTGCTTTAATATTTTCATGCATATTTTTTAGCAGGAATACAACAGAATCAAATATTTCCAATTAAAAAAGATATTCAAAGATAGAAGAATGATAGTGAGTTCAAGGGGTTTCAGAAGGAAAAATATGGGACCATGAAGTGGCAGTCACAGGCAAACAGCTTTATTTTGGCCACTTTGACAGGTTTGCATGAGGAGATGTCCATCACAGCATGTGACCTGCCAAAGGCTAAGACCCAGAAGTACAAGAGGGCAAGACAACGTTTTAGGAAGAGGTGACTTGGAAAGGGTGCTTCTGTGCCTAGGTGATGGCTCAGCAGCCTGGCTGGGGGGTCCCTGGGTGAAAGACTTCAAATGGCCAGCAGTAACTTAGACTCAAAGATCTTAGGAACTTAGATCAAAGTAACTTAGACCCACAAACATCTTAGAGCCACAGAGTTTATCTTCACCTACGATTAGTAGAAGGTTATAGTTTCACAGGATATGAAAATCAGGCTGGCAGTAGATGGCTAAAATGTTATTTATGACTATGTTTTTTTTTTCAACGTTTATTTATTTTTGGGACAGGGAGAGACAGAGCATGAACGGGGGAGGGTCAGAGAGAGAGGGAGACAGAAAATCGGAAACAGGCTCCAGGCTCTGAGCCATCAGCCCAGAGCCTGACGCGGGGCTCGAACTCACGGACCGCGAGATCGTGACCTGGCTGAAGTCGGACGCTTAACCGACTGCGCCACCCAGGCGCCCCATGACTATGTTTTTAATAAAAACTGGATGTGTAAAAATTTGGGTTTGGAATGTTAAGAAAAATCCCAGGCCCATCATGGAGTTACTTACATTAAGGCCCCATGTCACCAAACCTAGTTTCATTCCTGCAGGAATGTAACCTTTAACCAGTCAACAAAGAATTTCCTAGTCAGTGCTAGAAATTTTACTGATAGACTCCTGTCATTCCCCTCAGGGAGGCAATCTTGCCTAAATAAGGTATTCCATGCCACTAATTTTTTAATTTTTTTTATTTTTAATTTTATTAAGTTTATTTATTTTGAGAGAGACAGAAAGAGAGCACATGCAAGGGAGGGGCAGGGAGAGAGTGAGAGAGAGAATCCCATGACTATGAGGTCATGATTTGAGCCAGTATCAAGAGTCAGACACTTAACCGAGCCACCCAGGCACCCAAGAATGTGGAGTTTTAAAGGTTAGTAGGCTCAGCTGAGATACAGTGCTGAGGGCACTGCCCTACTCCTGGAGAGAAGGCTGCAAACAACTTGCAGATAGATGGCATGGAAACAGTGATCTGTACAATGCCTGGTGCACACAGTGGGGAGATTATACACTCATCTTGGAGCACATCCCTGAGCGGCAGGTTCACAAAGATGCCTCTCTAGGGACAAAGGAGCTGGGTGGTGCCATTTCCTTCCTCTGCCCCCCAGCATAAACACAGAGCCACCTGCTGGAAACAATGCAATTCCCACACTGGCTGCCTAACCTGTTTACACCAAGCCCCAACCCCTGTGCTCTGGTGAGACTGCCCTTCTAGGTCAAGCTTGCCCCAGTCCCAGTGGAGTTGGCCTCTTCCCCAGAAAACCAGCAGAAATCCCTGACCACACCACCTCTCTTGACCAGACAGTTCTGCAGGGCTTCAATTCTAGTGGCAGTAGTTTCAAGTCTCATTTAACAAGCAGCAGAGCACACCTAGTTAAAACTCACCACATTCTGCCCAAGGACCATACATTGCCCATATCAAGCAAGGACAGCCTCTGCAGACAAGTGGCCTGAAGGATAGTGTAGCCAGAACACAAAACAGTGCATGCAACACACACCAGAGACACTCCCTAAAGTGCCAGGTCCTGGACACATTTCATAAAGCCATTAATCTCACAGGCAGGTAACATAATGAGCTTCTGTAACACACAGAAGGCAGATACTCAGACAAAATGTCAAGACAGAAGAATGCATCCCAAATCAAAGAACAAGATAAGGTCATGGCCGGAGAAATGGAAGGAACACTTCCAAACTCATTCTAGGAGGCCGGCATTGCCTTGAATCCCAAACTGGACAAAGACCCCACTAAAAAGAAGAACTACAGACCAATTTTCCTGATGAACCTGGATGTAAAAATCCTCAATAAAAATTATCAAACTGGATCAAACAATACATAAAAAGAATTATTCACAACAATAGGTAGGATTTATTTCTGGGATGCAGGGCTGATTCAATATCAGCAAATCAACTGATATGATACATCACATTAATAAAAGAAAGGATAAGAACCACATGATCCTCTCAATAGATGCAGAAAAAGCATTTCACAAAATACAGCATACTTTCTTGATGAACAATCTCTCATGAAAGAAGGAATAGAAGGATCATGCCTCAACATCATAACGTCCATATATGAAAGTCCCACAGCTAATATCATCTTGAATGGGGAAAAATTGAGAGCTTCCCCCTAAGGTCAGGAACACGACATGGATGTACACTCTCACCACTATTATTCAACATAGTGTTGGAAGCCCTAGCCTCAGCAATCAGACAACAAAAAGAAATACAAGGTGTCCAAACTGACAAGGAGAAAGTCAAACTTTCACTCTTTGCAGACATGATACTCTCTGTGGAAAATCCAAAAGACTTCACCAAAAACTGCTAGGACTGATACAGGAATTCAGGAACATCTCAGGATATAAAATCAATATACAGAAGTTGATTCCATTTCTATGCACCAATAATGAAGCAGCAGAAAGAGAAATCAAGGAATTGATCTCATTTACAATTGCATTGAAAACCATAAAATATCTAACCAAGAGGTAAAAGATCAATACACTGAAGACAACAGAAATCCTCTGAAAGAAATTGAAGAAGACACAAAGAAATGGAAAAACATTTCACGATCATGGATTAGAAGAGCAAATATTGTTAAAATGTCAATACTACCCAAAGCAATATACACATTCAAGGCAATCCCTATCAAAATAACACCAGAATTCTTCACAGAGATAGAAAAACAATCCTAAAATTTGTAGAGATCGAAAAGACCCTGAATAGCCAAAGTAATGTTGAAAAAGAAAAACAAAGCTGGAGACATCACAATTCTGGATTTTATGGTGTATTACAAAGCTGTAATCATCAGCACAGTATGATACGGGCACAAAAACAGATACACAGATCAATGGAACAGAAAGGGAACCCAGAAACGGGCCCTTAAACATATGGCCAACTAATCTTTGACAAAGCAGGAAAGAATATCCAATGGAAAAAAGAGTCTCTTCAGCATATGGTACCAGGAAAATTGGACTATGAGACTACGTTCTTACACCATATACAAAAATAAACCCAAAACAGATGAAAGATCTTAATGTAAGACAAGAAACCATCAAAATCCTAGAGGAGAATAGAGGCAACAACCTCTTTGATACTGGCCACAGCAACTTCTTACTTGACATGTCTCCAGAAGCAAGGGAAACAAAAATAAAAATGAACTACTGGGACATCATCAAGATACAAAGCTTCTGCACAGCAGAGGACACAGTCAGCAAAACTAAGAGGTAACTGATGGAATGGGAGAAGATACTTGCAAGTCACATATTGGATAAAGAGTTAGTATCCAAAATCTATAAAGACCTTATCAAACTCAGCACCTAAAATCCAAATAATCCCATGAAGAAATGGACAAAAGACATGAATAGACATTTTTAAAAAGATGACGTCCAGATTGCTGACATATGAAAAGATGCTCAACCTCACTCATCATCAGTGAAATACTAATCAAAACCACAATGAGATATCCCCTCACACCTGACAGAATGGTTAACATTAACGACTCAGGAAACGACAGATGTTGGCAAAGATGTGGAGAAAGGGAACCTTTTTTTTTTAATATGAAATTTATTGTCAAATTGGTTTCCATACAATACCCAGTGCTCATCCCAACAGGTGCCCTCCTCAGTGCCCATCACCCACTTTCCCCTCCCTCCCACCCCCCATCAACCCTCAGTTTATTCTCAGTTTTTAAGAGTCTCTTATGGTTTGCCCCCTCCCTCTCTAAATTTTTCCCCCTTCCCCTCCCCCATGGTCTTCTGTCAAGTTTCTCAGAATCCACATAAGAGTGAAAACATATGGTATCTGTCTTTCCCTGTATGACTTATTTCACTTAGCATAACACTCTCCAGTTCCATCCACATTGTTACAAAAGGCCATATCTCATTCTTTCTCATTGCCAAGTAGTATTCCATTGTATATATAAACCACAACTTCTTTATTCATTCATCAGTTGATGGACATTTAGGCTCTTTCCATAATTTGGCTATTGTTGAAAGTGTGCTATAAACATTGGGTACATGTGCCCCTATGCATCAGCACTCCTGTATCCCTAGGGTAAATTCCTAGCAGTGCCATTGCTGGGTCATAAGGTAGTTCTATATTTAATTTTTTTTTAGGAACCTCCACACTGTTTTCCAGAGTGGTGGCACCAGTTTGCATTCCCCCCAACAGTGCAAGAGGTTTTGAAAGGGAACCCTTTTGCAATGCTGGTGGGATTGCAAACTGGTGTAACACTCTGGAAAATAATATGGAGATTTGTCAAAAAACTAAAAATAGAACTACACTATGACCCAGCAATTGCATTACTAAGTATTTATCCAAAGGATACACAAATGCTGACTTGAAGGGGCACGTGGACTTCACTGTTTATAGCAGCATTATTAATAATAGCTAAATTATGCAAAGAGCCCAAATTACCAGTGACTGATAAATGGATAAAGAAGATGTGGTATTTTTATACAATGGAATATTACTTGGCAATCAACAAGAATCTTGCTATTTCCAACAACATGGATGGACCTAGACCGTATTATGCTAAGCAAAATATGTCAGAGAAAGACAGACATCATATGAGTTCTCTCATCTGTGGAATTTAAGAAATAAAACTGATGAACACAGCAGAAGGGAAGCAAAAGCAAGACACAGAGACGGATTCAGTCTATAAGAAACTCTTAAGTACAGAGAACAAACTGAGGGTTCCTGGAGGGTTACTGAATAGAAGGATGGGCTAAATGGGTGATGGGCATTAGGGAGGGCACTTGGGATGAGTACTGGGTATTTTATGTAATAGATGGATCACTAAATTCTACTCCTCAAACTGTATTCCACTATAAGTTAACTAACTTGGGCTTAAGTTTTGAAAAAGAAATATTAAAAATAGATAAAGAAAGTAGTAACATTCATAAGAAAAGAATATTTAAATGGGATTCTCTGAGTGAAAAGGAAAGACCAAAAGTGATACAGACAAGAAAGCATCAGAGAAAACATCAAGAAACAATGGAAAACAATTAATAACATGGCACTAAGTATATATCTATCAATAATTACTCTGAATGTAAATGGACTAAATGCTCCAATCAAAAGACATCAGACAGGGTGTAAGAATGGACAAAAACAAACAAACAAACAAACAAACAAACAAACAAACAAACAAAATCTATCTAGATGCTGCCTACAAAGCCTTATTTTGGATCTAAAGTCACCTGCAGGTTTACAGTGAAGGCATAAAGAAACATTTATCATGTCAATAATGTCAAAAGAAAGCCAGTAGCAATATTTATATCAGACAAAATAGACTTTAAAACCAAGAGTGTGTTTTTTTTTACCCTTTGTGTAAATAACTAATAGTGAAATTGCATGCACCCAATGTTTATAGCAGCATTATCAAGAGCCAAACTATGGAGAGAGCCCAAATATCCATCAACTGATGAAGGTATAAAGAAGTTTTGGTATATGTGTGCACGCACACACACACACTGGAATATTACTCAGCTATCAAAAAGAGTGAAACCTTGCCATTTGCAATGATGTGAACGCAGCTGGAATGTATTATGCTAAGCAAAATAATGTCAATCAGAGAAAGACAAATATATGATTTCACTCATGTGGAATTTAAGAAACAAAAAAGTTGAAAATATGGGAAGGGGAGGGAAAAGAGAAGAGTGGGAAACAAACCACAAGAGACCCTTAATGACAGAGAACAAACAGGGATGATGGAGGATGGATATCAAGAAGAGCACTTGTGATGAGCACTGGGTGTTGTATGTAAGTGATGAATCACTGAGTTCTCCTGAAACTGATAATGCACTGTATGTCAACTAAAACTTAAATTAAAAAAATAAATAAAACAGGAACAAGAGATGAAGATTGACACTATCTCATAATAGAGGGAACAATCAAACAGTAAGATCCAATGACTGTAAATTTTTATGCATCCAACAGGCGAGCACCAAATATATAAAACAATTAACAATTAACAACAAACATAAAGGAACTCATTTATAATACTATAATGATAGTAGAGAACTTTAACACCCTACTCACATCAATGGACAGAGCCTCTAAACAGAAAATCAACCAGGGAAAAATGGCTTTGAATGACACACTGAACCAGATGGACTTAATACATATATTCAGAACACTCCATACTAAAATAGAATACACATTCTTTACAAGTGCACATGGGACATTTTCTAGAATCAATCACATACTAACTAGGTCACAAATCAGGCCTCAACAAGTACACAAAGATGATATCAGACCAAGCATCTTTTCTGACCACAAAGCTAGGAAACTTGAAGTCAACCACAAAAAACAAACAAACACAAAACCCAAAAGGAAAGACCACAAATAAAGAGAGGTTAAACAACATGCTACTAAATAAATGGGTCAACCAGGATATCAGTGAAAAAATACATTGTAACAAATGAAAATGAATATACACTGGTAAAAAACTTTGGACTGCAGCAAAAGCAATCCTCAAAGGGAAGTATATAGCAATACAAGCCTACCTTAAAAATCAAGAAAAATATCAAGCAATCCAAACTTACAACTAAAGGAATGAGTAAAAGAACAATCCAAGCTTAAATCCAGCAGAAGGAAGGAAATAATAAAGATTAAAGCAGAAATAAATGACACTAAAACTAAAAAAAACACTAGATCAAATCAATGAAACCAGGGGCTGGTTCTTTGAAAACATTAATAAACCTGAAAACCTAGCCAGACTTATCACAGAGAGAAATGACTCAAATAAATAAAATTGCAAATAAGAGAGAAGAAATAAAAATCACCACAGAAATACAGTTAGAAGATAATATTATGAAAAACTATATGCAAACATATTGGACACCCTGAGAGAAATAGATAAATTCCTAGAATCACATAAACTACCAAAACTGAAACAGGAAGGTATAGAAAATCTGAAAGCAGAAAGGAATTGAATCAGTAATACAAAGAATATCTCCCCCAACACAAGAGTTCAGGACCAGATGGAAGAGGTAATACCCATTCTTCTCAAACTATTCCAAAAAATAAAAAGGAAGGAAAACTTCCAAATTCACTCTATGAAGCCAGCATTACTCTGATACCAAAACCAGATAAAGACTCCACTGAAAACAAAAACTGCAGAGGTGCCTGGGTGGCTTGGTCAGTTGAGTGTCCTACTCTTAATTTTGGATTAGGTCAGTATCTCGCAGTGCATGGGTTCAAGCCCCACATTGGACTCTGCGCTGACAGTGTGGAGCCTGCTCAGGATTCTCTCTCTCTCCCCATCTCTCTGTCCTCTCTCACTTTTATGTACTTTCTATCTTTATAAGTAAATAAACATTTAAAAATATGTTTTAAAACATTTTTAAAATAAAACTGCAGGCCAATACTCTGATGAGCACGTATGTAGAAATTCTCATTAAAATACGTTCAAATTAAATTCAATAACACATTAAGGGAATCATTTACCATAATCAAGTGGGATATATTCCTGGGCTCCAAGTGTGGTTCCACATTCACAGAGCAATCAACATGATGCACCACAGAAATAGAAGAAAGGATAAGAATATGATGCTTTCAACAGATGCAGAAAAAGCACTTGACAAAATGCCACATCCATTCATGATAAAAACCTTCATCAAAGTAAATTGGAATCAACAGACCTGCACATAATACAGACCATGTATGAAAAACCCACAGCTAATCTCATCCTCAATGGGGAAAAATTGAAAGCTTTTCCTCTAAAGTCAGCAACAAGACAGGGATGACCCCTCTCACCACTGTTATTTCACATAGTACTGGAAGTCCGGGCCACAGCAATCAATCAACAGAAATAAATTAAATGCATCCAAATCAGCAAGGAAGGAGTAGAACTTACACTATTTGTAGATGACATTATGCTCCATGCAAAAAACATGAAAGACTCCTACAAAAATTGCTAGAATTGATATATGAATTCAACAAGTCACAATATACAAAAATCAATGTACAGAAATCTATTGCATTTCTACAGACCAATTATGAATCAACAGAAAGAGAAATTACGGAATCTATCCCATTGACAGGAGTACCAAATACCATAAGATACTGGAAATAAGCCTAACCAAAGAAGTGAAAGACCTTTACTCTAAAGGCTATGAAACACTGATGAAAGAAATGGAAGAGAACACAGAGAAATGGAAAGACATTCCATGTTCATGGATGGGAAGAACAAATACTGTTAAAATGTCTACACTACCCAAAACAATCTACACATGTAATGAAATCTCTATCAAATTGACAAAACAATTTTCACAGAACTAGAACAAGTAATCCTAAAATTTTTATGGAACCACAAAAGACCCCAAACAATCAAAACAAATTTGAAAAAAAGGAAAGATGGAGGCATCACAATTCCAGACTTAAGTTCTTTTACAAAGCTATGGTGATCAGAATGGTATGGTACTAGAAAAAAACAGACACATAGATCAATAGAATGGAAACCCAGAAATGAATTCACATCCACATGGTCAACTAATCCTCAACAAAGCAGGAAAGAATATCCAATGGAAAAAAAGATAGTCTTGGGGCGCATGGGTGGCTCAGTCATTTAAGTGTCTGACTCTTGCATTTGGATCAGGTCATAATATCAGGGTTAATGAGTTTGAACCACACTTCAGTCACAGCCTGCTTGGGATTCTCTCTCTCCCTCTCTCTCTGACCCTCCTCTATATGCTCTGTGTCTCTCTCTCAAAAATACAGATGGCCAACAGACATGTGAAAAGGTGCTCAACACCACTCATCATCAGGGAAATACAAATCAAAGCCACGCTGAGATACCATCTCACCATGGTCAGGGTGGTTAAAATAAACATATCAGGAAACTACAGATGCTGGTGAGGATGTGGAGAAACGGGAACCCTCTTAGGCTGTTGGTGGGAATGCAAACTGGTGCAGCTGCTCTGGAAAACAGTGTGGAGTTTCCTCAAAAAATTAAAAATAGAGCTACCCAGCAATTCCTACCCAGCAATAGCACTACTAGGAATTTACCCAAGGGATACAGGAGTGCTGATGCATAGGGACATGTGTACCCCAATGTTTATAGCTACACTTTCAACAAGAGCCAGATTATGAAAAGAGCCTAAATGTCCACCAACTGATGAATGGATAAAGAAGATGTGGTTTATATATTCAATGGAATACTACTTGGCAATGAGAACGAATGAAATCATGCCATTTGCAGCAACGTGGATGGAACTGGAAGGTAATGTGCTGAGTGAAGTAAGTCAGTCAGAAGAGGACAGATATCATATGTTTTCACTCATATGTGGATCTTGAGAAATTGAACAGAAGACCATGGGGAAAAGGTAGGGGGAAAAATAGTTACAAACAGAGAGGGAGGGAGGCAAACCACAAGATTCTTTAATGCAGAGAACAAACTAAAGGTGGGTGGGGAGATGGGGGAGAGGGAAAATGAGAGATGGGCATTGAGGAGGGAACTTGTTGGGATGAGCACTGGGTGTCGTATGTAAGCCAAATGACACTAAATTATATTCATAAAAAAATAAAAATAAATAAATAAATATAAAATTCTCCTCAACATATGGTTTTGGGAAAACTAGACAGCAACATACAAACAAACAAAAATGGACAACTTTCTTACAACATACACAAAAATAAATTCCAAATGGATGAAGACCTATGTGTGAAACATGAAACCATAAAAACCCCAGAGGAGAACACAGGCAGTAACTTATTTGACATTGGCTGCATCAAATTCTTTGTAGATATGTCTCCTGAAGTAAGGGAAACACAAGCAAAAATAATGGGACTTCATAAAAATAAAAAGCTTCTATCGCAAAGGAAACAATCAACAAAACTAAAATGCAACCTGCAGAATGGAAGATATTTGCAAATAACATCTGATAAATGGTTCCTATTGAAAATATATAAAGTTATACAACACCCAAAAAATGAGAAATCCAAATAAAATTGGGTAGAAGACATGAATAGACATTTTCCCAAAGAAGACATACAGACAGCCATGAAAATATGCTCAACAACACTGATTATCAGGGAAATATAATGCAAAAGTACAATGAGCTAACACCTCACATCTGTCAGAATGACTAAAATCAATGAATGATGAAACAACAGGTGTTGCCAAGGATGTGGCGAAAGAGGAACGCTCTTGCACTGTTGGTAGGAATGCAAACTTGTGTAGCCACTCTGGAAAACATTATGGAGATTCCTCAAAAAATTGAAAATAGAACAACCTAGAAATTTCACTGTGAGGTGTTTCCACAAAGAATACAAAAATAATACTTCAAAGGGACACACACACCCTGATGTTTATAGCAGCATTTTCTACAACAGCCACACTATGGAAACTGCTCAAGTATCCATCAGCTGATGAATAAATTGAGATGTAGTAGATGGAATGGAATATTATTCAGCAGTTAAAAAGTGAGACCTTGTCATTTGCAACAAGATGGATGGAGCTAGAGAATGTTATGCTGGGTGAAATAAGCCTGTCAGAGAAAGACAACCATGATTTCACTAACACTTGGAAATGAAACAAACAAAGAGGGGGAAAAAGGAGACAGCGACAACAGACTCTTAACTAGGACACAAACTGAGGGTTTGCACAGTGGGGTGGGGGATGGGTGAAACAGGTGATGGGGATTAAGGAGGGCACACGTGAGGGGCACTCAGATGTGTGGAAGTGCTGCTCTATATTGTACACCTGAAACTAATATTACACTACATCCTTACTAGCTAAAACTTAAATTAAAAATTAACGTAAGGTTTATTACACTACCTACCAGGTTTTCTCTAGTTTTCATTAATTCACCATGTTTGAAAAATAACCATTAATTTTTAAGAAGCATGAATGATATGGGGGGGAGTTTGTGCCTTTACCTCGGGCTCTGATTCCAGCAGGACTCGGAAAGTGGGTCTCAGCTCATTATTCCAGAAGGTCCTGAGAGTCAACATTTCCTGTCTTCACTACCCAACTGAATGCTGCTCCCATTCCTCCAAATTTGTGTCAGGATTTCTCCCCCCAAAACAAGCCTGAATCTGGAACAAACCAACCCCAGCATCTCTGACGTGGCATCGCAGGACCCCCTGAATCCACGGATCTTTGACTGAAAAACATCTTGTTCAAATATCGGCAGGGAAAACGAGGAACAAACCATGGAACAGCCCAGAAAATGCAAGTGGCTGAGCAGCTCACTGACCATCAGGTGCCTCACTGACCATCAGGGAAGCTACCCAGCGCCCCTCCTCGGTACTCAGCCCCACCACTGAGGAGACGCCAAGTTGCTGCGAAGCGTCCAGGGTCTCCCCGAGGCCGGCGGCGGGACCTGCTGGAAACCCAGCTCTGGCTCTTTGCCCACAGTCACAGGCACTGGGTCCTCAGGAGCAACGGGAACCTTTCCTGCTCTGAGCCGCCCAGGATCAGAAAAGCCTAATTGGGCGCCTTCTCCAGCCTTCGCTGAGCGCGCAAGGAACCGGCCCCTCCCTGTGCGCGGTGCGTGCGCGCCCTCTGCTGGCCTCCGTGGGAATTCCTGCAATGCTCAAGGCCATGGCCGCTCAGCTGAAAGTATTGAGGGTGCAGCTGGTCCAGTTAAGCCTGTTCTCCAGATTAGAATGGGTCTTAGTCACAGGGCCTGGGACCCAAAAAGAATCTTTTCCTTCTCCTGTTTAGTGAGTGAAGAACGAAACCGAATTTATTAATGTCATGATATAATTTGTAACGCTTTAAGCAACATTCAAAGAAATACAGACTACAAATTTACACATGCTGAACTACAGGTAATTGTGTTTACCACCAAAATACTTGGGTTAAATAAAAAATTGCCACCTTGGAGAAAGAGATACAGGCTTCCAGCTATGGAATGAATATGTCACTGAGATACAAGGTACAGCCTATGGAATATAGTCAATCCTATAATAAAGTGTTGCATGCTTTCATATGATAGCTACACTTGTGTAGGGATATGGAGAGCATAACATAGAGACACGGAATCACTATGATGTATACCTGAAACTAATACAACATGATGTGTCCACTATATTTCAATAAAAAATTGACAATATTTTCAATTTTCCTTCATTAAAAAATTATTTCTAATAAGAACGTATGAAATTCCATTTATACCACATTCTCTAATGTCACCATCTTGATGTTGAGAGCTTATTTTTCAAGTTGTCAATAATATGTTTGATGACACAAATGTGACAAGGTCAGAATGCATACCTAGAGGGAGTTACACATCTGTTACGAATTTCCTGCCTGTATATGGGTAATATTTTCAACGAAAGGTGCTTCAGGGATGAAGACAGATGAAATAATTTCCATGACACTCAGATAATTGTGCCTTCAAATAGTAAATGCCATCTCTTCACTATCAGAGGAAGGCTGGGTGAAGAAATAGGTTTCTCCTTTCATGTGAGAGAAGGCTGTGCTGGTTTAAACTGCTCGCTTACAATCCAGAATCCTGAGACCAGCAGTAGATGTAAGAATAGCAACCCCCTATCATGTTGCACATAACTAGTGCTAGAAGGAGAATATGGACCTTATTCTCAAATACTTTTGGTTGAGATCAATAATCCATCTGTGCAAGTTCCAGGCTATAGGCTCTGGGGGCAGCACAATGCCTGACGCCTGGCTGTGGAACATAAGGAAGGTCATGCTGGAGCAGTGGGGAAGGGAGCAGGGACTGGGGGAAGTGGCGGAGACAGATCATGGCTACCTCCCCATGGGACACACTCTGGACTTTACCTGCTAATGAACTGCATGCTCTCTCTCAAGCCATTTCTCTCCATGACCGTCCCTGAGACTGGGCCCCAACACGCCAGGCAAAATGAGGGGGACCCATCTTCCCAGGGGCAATGGCCTCTACAGAGCTTGCCCCAGTGAGGTTGGAGCCTTGA
Source organism: Puma concolor (assembly GCF_028749965.1). Classification (NCBI taxonomy): domain Eukaryota; kingdom Metazoa; phylum Chordata; class Mammalia; order Carnivora; family Felidae; genus Puma; species Puma concolor. The sequence goes on from NC_141682.1 coordinate 26,512,553, forward strand.
ACTGAGGGAACTGTAATGCCCAGGTTTCCTACCCTTTCTGCCTCCGACCCTAAGAGCATCTTCACAGAGCCCCTTTTGCGTGGCCTATAGCCCCCTCCGCACACTGTGACCAGCTCTGTCCTTTCCTCTGTGCTTCATTTCTGTCTTTGCTTCTCCCTACCCCTGTCTCCCTCTGTTTCTTTCTCTCACTCTCTAGGACTTGTGCAATTCCCCCATCACTCACTGTCTCTTTTCCTACCTGTCTCTTTCTCTGCCTCTCCCCAGGCCTCATGCCTTCTGTTCCGTGCAGCCCTGTCCAGGGATCAGGGCACCACATATCTGTGTCCCCCTCTCTCCTGTCATGTTTTAAGCCCAGGCCCTGATCACAGTGGATGAAAGTCCTCTTTATAGAAGCTGCAAATGATGACGTTTACTGCAGCATTGCTGTTCCCAGACACTCCCGGGAAGCATGTGGACAGCCAGACCTTGACCCCTTGGTGGCCGAGCCATGATCCCAAAGATGCTGGAGGGCTGGTTACCTCCACAACCTGGGAGAAAGGAGGGCCCTGCAGGTGTCAGGGGCTCTGGAGAAGAATGCATGGGGTTTGAGGATCTGGAAAGAGCCAGATGCTTACAACAAACTCCTCCATGGTGGTGAAGAAGGAACGGGTATCATGTCATGGATCTCTGCCCTGCCCATCCCTCACTAAGGAAACAGTGGGAGGAGGGGAGCCTGGGTGGCTCAGTCAGTTAAGCGTCTGACTTTGGCTCAGATTTGATCTCGTGAGTCGTGAGTTTGAGCCTCTGGTCGGGTTCTGGGCTGACAGCTCAGAGCCTGGAGCCTGCTTTGGACTCTATGTCTCCCTCTCTCCCTCTCTGCCCCTCCCTTGCTTGTGCTCTGTATTTCTCTCTCATTCAAAAAAATAAAAATTGCAAAAATTAGAAGAAAAAAAGAAAGCACTGGGAGAAATATGGGACATCATAAGACTCACCCCGAAAACTACTACCACTAGTCTACCTCAGCTCCCACCTGGATTAGTGCTACTGTGAGGTAGCTTGTAGGTGGGAAAAGTCCCCAACACCTGGATTAAAGCAGGGTTTCCTCATTGTTCTACCAGAGACACTGCTGACCCCTCATCCATTTCTTGCAATCAGAAATCAGCCACTCCCTGGGGACTGATGGCTGTCTTGCTGATCACCACACACCACTGTGACTAGCAGGTGCCGTGTGCTTGTGAGTATCTACTGAGGAGTGAACACAACCATCACCAGATCTAGATGAAGGTTGTGTCCACCACCCCAGAAGGATCCAGGGGGACATGTGCAGTCACTACAATTCAAATAATGACTTGTCTTCTGTCCCTATTACTGTAGATTCTACCTGTTTGTGACAGTGTATACAGGAGTCACACTGTGTGCATCAAAATAGAATGACCGTAGGTCCTCCTGGAAGGAGACACTGACACAGAGGCAGAACTATGATGGGTTTATTACAGGAAATGAGGACAGACAAAATAGAGGGGACAGGAATGGTCAGGGAAAGGATTCATTCAAATACGCGTATCAGACAACTTTTCTCAATATATCACATTGCCACAGCCTATTGGTCACAGTTTAGGGTCCTCTTCAAACTTCAAGTTGTCCTGAAAGGCAAAGAGATTTTGGGTTATAGCAATGGGATCTTCTGTTCTCCTCTATGCGTTTTGTCCTTGAAAATATACCTTGGACGAACACTTAATTGTGTGACTGCATCTGTGTGTCTACCAGTAATGGAAGATGATTGTCTTCAGGTCTGAGATATAGATCCCTGAATGTACACTTTCTCATAGTTATCTTTTCCTCCTGTGTGAAGTAGGACCTGAATTCTAATAGGGAAAACACAGGGGTCTTTGCTGTATCTTTTGAAACAGGGATTGCCAATCTCTCAGCCTCAGGCATTATACTCTTAGTTTAATGGAATTGAATGAACATCTCTTGATGAGCTTCTGTGTGGAGATACCTTCATTTACACACTGAGGAGGGTGAGTGCCCACTCATCCCATTTATTTTACAAACCCTTATGTGGTTGTCACCTCTTCATCATACGGATCTCAGAACCCAACACTATCCCTGTTTCTCAGATAACAAAGCTGAGGTTCTGAGATGGCTCCACTGGGAGCTGGTATTAGGGATGAGACAGCAGGAACACAGGCAAAGCCTCAGGATATTGTGAGGGAAGTTTCGGAGATGCAAACTTGCAGGCAGGGTGATGACAGCAGATGCAGTTGTGTGGTAACAGGAGTCCAGCAGGGGCGGCTTCTGGTCAACCCTGAATCCCCACTAAGAGTCTGACTCAGGCTGAAGGCCAAGGAAGCCGCTCAGTTGATCTACAACCTGTCTTCACCTTTAGTCTCACTGAGACACACAAACTTAGGCATTTCCTATGACCAAGTTTAATTTCCCAAATCTCCAGCACATTCTTTCATACGTGTCCAGACCTTTCAGAAACCCAAGGGAAACAACAAACTGTATTTAGATTATGAACTATGTGCACTGCAGTAAAGTTGACATTTTGGAGATGATGACTGCATTGTACACTGTGCTTGAACCCATGAAGCAGTTTTTTGCAGATCTCATGTTGTCCTCAAGCTCCCTGCCCAGGCTGTGGGCCCTGCCAGGAATGGCTTCCAACTCCAACCTACTGTCCCCAACAGCCTCTCCTCCACACCTCCTCAAACTCTGCTTACCTTCCACAAATTTCCTTCTATTCCTGTGTGATTCAAGTTTCCCCCATTCCTTCACTGGTGCTTCCATTATGGTGATCACAGGTCTGTGTCATATAACGCACGTGACCCATTTCACACAGGACACCTGAGGCACCTAAGTTTAGGGGTGCACCTCATCCTTCACAGAATCCACAACATTGTGTCTGTAAAAAACACACCAGTACCTCTGATACCTCTGCCTTTGTGTAAACATCCTCTTTCTTTTCGACAAGAGAAACCTATAGCTCACCTCATTACAGGGAAATGACACAGACCATTGTATGTAAGTCCTGAGAAACTTGAGATATGTTACAGTGTCCTTAGCCAGGTTTGCAGGTGGGTTGCCAAGACTCAGAACCATCATTACATCATTCCCACCAAGTCTTTCATGAAGAAGATGCATGTGATTTACCAGTCACTCATCCAGGTCAGGTCATCTTACCAAATGGAGTAGGTGGAGGAGCTGGTGGAGGAGGGGGAGGTGGCCCACAGCCCTTGGCTGGTGATGAAGGGTGGTCCATGTCGTAGGGCCTGCAGGCCATCCTGGGAAAGGACCAGGCCCTCTTGCATACATAATGGCCTGCAGAACAGAAACAAATGCTGTGTTCATAGGACAGAACAGAGCATCAACACCAGCAAAAAGTGGAAACCCAAAGAAGCAGTGCTCATCTCCAGCCAGCTTTCCCCCCACCAGGTTCCAAGAGGGCAGCATCAGCACCAGGGAGCCTCTACCCATACTTTGGGTTCCACTTACAGCTTTTGGGGTGGGTAATGGATGTTATGGGGATAAACTAGTGTCCTCACATGTCTGCAAATGTAGAACAGCAAGGGCTCTTGTCCTAGTGGATATATGGTGTGAATGCCAAATTAACAAAATAGCATATTCCCAATAGGAAGGCATCTAAGTCCAGGATCACCGCCACCTCTCATCCCCCTCCACCACAGAGGCTGCTTATTTGTAAGTGAAGAACTTCTGAATGGGAAGGAATGACAATCCCAGGCTCCACACATGGAATCATAGCCCTCGTGGCTCAAAGCTCTGCCTCTAAGCCCCCGCCTGTGCCCAATCTGCTTCTCTCCCGACAATGGGGTCTTCTCCTCTCTAGAAGTGCTATCCACGGGCACAGATACACATAGAGGGGTGGGGATCCTGAGGTCCTGAAAAACATCTGGATGCATATTCTTAGAGAAACATGCTACCGATCTATACATGTTAGTTAAGCTTAGCTAATTTTTTTTTAAATTTTTTTTTCAACGTTTTATTTATTTTTGGGACAGAGAGAGACAGAGCATGAACGGGGGAGGGGCAGAGAGAGAGGGAGACACAGAATCGGAAACAGGCTCCAGGCTCTGAGCCATCAGCCCAGAGCCTGATGCGGGGCTCGAACTTACGGAGCGCGAGATCGTGACCTGGCTGAAGTCGGACGCTTAACCGACTGCGCCACCCAGGCGCCCCAAGCTTAGCTAATTTATTTTAATTCAGAAGTACTTCTCAGTTTAAGTACAGTACAATTTGCAAGGTAATTGTGTCCTTTAGAAAAATGAGCTGAAATTCTAAATAACAGAATTGTCACAAATGCACATTTGTTTCTGCTGTAAATGTCCATGTTCCACCTGTAAGAGTGACCCAGGACACAAGAGAACCTGCTCATGGGAACACAAATAAAAGACACAGTGGGGAATTACAATGCAGGTAATTATGGATTTTCTCTTCTTCACCACTCATGTTCCAGTGCATGTTTCAAGGACAAATATGTCACAAAAATAGTTCAGAGTATTTACACCCAGGGCACACCTGAAGGGATTCTGGACAGCACATTCACCAAAAAAAAAAAAAAAAAAAAAAAAGGCTGAAGGGTGATGGGTATGAAATTTAGTTTGTCTAAGACCACTCTAAATGACACATACAAAAATCTAAGTTGGAGTGAAGGCAGTTTGCATTTTTGAACCATAAGGATAACCTTAGATTTTGTGAACATGTTAATCCCCTAGACAGAAACAGGAAAGGAAGAAACAGCAAGAGCAATGATTCCACATTGAGGAGGTCCAGGAAATATGAGGCATGCCAGGAGACTTCCAGGCATGGAGTGGAGTGGAGTCATCCTACTTGGGTTATTTCCAGGAACACACTGGAAAAGTCCTAAGGTCCTCACCTCTAAATACGTTTGGCTTCTAAACTTAGTATAAGGAGTTGACAGGCAGAAAATAGAGAAGCCCATAGACACTTGGGTTAAGGTTGTGCATTTGGAAAATAAGCAAAACAAGCAGACGTATCATACAACACACAAAACAGACACAGTGCCAGGAGAGAGCACTGAACAGAAAAATGAGAGTTTCCCAGAAGAGTTTTACTGAAAACGGCCATGGCGTTTACCTTATCCTTCTTGGCCCTTTTGGTAGAGTCTGTGTTGTTCTCACTCACAGGAGCAACTTCAGGATCTGCAAAACGCCCTAGAAGGGATGGAGGTTTATTCTGATTTGAGGAGATTGTGCAGAGATTAAAAAAACAAACCCTCCCCTCATTCCTCAAGCATCTTAAACTCTTTGGCCCAGTCAGATCCCAAGTCACATGCAGAGGGTAGCCCCACATGCTTTAGGTGATCCCAAGGCAAAGGGGAGAACCACCCCTTAAACCTTGATGAAAACCCATAAACGCCCTGGTTCAGGTGTTTTCATAACTCATCAAACAACTACGGATGGCTGGTGGCTCACCTGGACAGATACACCTTGGGCTGAGCCTCATGCCTCCCATAGCCCAGCACATGGACTGTGTACAGCACACATCTGCTGAAGCCCTATGTCTGCTTTTGTGTATACAGCCCATTCCATCTCCACAAGAGACACCTGTACCAACACAGGGTGTGGGAAATGGCACAAAGATGATATGTCAATCAAGAGAAACTCAAGGAATGTGGTTATGGCGGCAAACGCTTTTCCCTCGCATTGCAATGGTCTGTGGTACCACCTCTGCACCTTGTCCAAGACTCAACAACAACAAAAATTAGATGAAGGTGCTTTGCAAGTCAACTCATACTGCTCAGATCATCTTACCACGCGGTGTACGTAGAGAGGTCTGGGGTGGTCCCCAGGGCCACCAAGGTTCAGGAGGTGGACATGCCCTATAGCCCATGGGGGGACCTCTAGGGTAGGGTGTGCAGAATCTTCCAGTTAACAGAGGAGGTCCCCATGGATCCACGCTGCCCTGCAGAACAGAAGTGACAGCTATGTGCATATAGCAGACAAGAGAACCAATACCAAAAGCAGCTGAAACCCAGAGAAGAATATGTCAGCACCTGCCAACTTCTCAGCCACCAGGATCCAAGGGAGTAGCATCAGTACCTGAAAACCCCATCTCTCCCACTCGGTACCGCCTACAGCTTAGGCAAATAAATGCTGGAGGTTAAACTACGGTCACCACAGGTCCCTGCCCATGTCTTAGAATGTAGAACAAAATGATGCCATCTTAGAGGAATCAAAGAAGTAATTCCAGTCTAATGAAGTAGCATATTCCAGACAGTCAGACATCTATGTCCAGGATCACCCTGCATCCCTCCACTACAGTGACTATAGAAGCTCTGGTTTTGGCATATTCCAAACACAAAAAAAATTGAGGGCAAATAAACACCTGATTCTCTGCACACGAAATCACAGCTACTACTGGGGAAAAGTTCTGCCTGCCAGCCCCTCACTTTGCCTGCTCTGCTTCCCTCCCTGAGAAAGACGTCTTCCCCTTCTTTAGAAGTGCTTTCAAAGGACCAAGAGGCCACTGGGGAGTTGGAGATGCCTGGAGTCTTGCAGGAAACTGGGAAAGTGTTTGCTGTGAGGAACATATTACTTTTCAATGACTACTAAACCCACATGTGTTTATCTGAATTCATAAGGAATTTTGATTTTGAACACACTACAAGGCACAGAGTAATACATCCTATGGAAAAAAAAGAGGCAGAAATTCATGTAACAGAATTAATGAAAATGTATTTTGATATTGGTATAAATTCCTAGGGATGTGTCAGCTCTAACATTGACTGGAGACACAACAGAACCTGTTCATATGAACTTGTGTTCAGAATTTATTTACCTAAGATACAGCTTAAAAGGATTCCATTGAGGAGGGCACCTTTTGGGATGAGCACTGGGTGTTGTATGGAAACAAATTTGACAATAAATTTCATATAGTGAAAAAAAAAGGATTCCAAACAGCTCATTTACCAACAAAGATGTGAAGGTGGTGAGTTATGACAATGACTTTGTCTAAGACCATTCTGAACTGTACAAGACACACAATATAAAAATGGAGAGACATCTTTTCGAATTCCCAGTTAACAAATAGTCTTAACATGCTAATCACACAACCAGAAAGAGGAAAATAACAACACTGATCCCACAGAGAGGCAGTATAGTAGGAGTCAACAAGCCTAGATACTTTAGTATGGACTGCAGTGTATCTTCCTGGTGTTATTTCCACAACACATGGGAAAAGCCATAAGGTCCTCAATCTCTAAGTTCCTTTGGCTACTAAACGTACCAGAAAATTATGACAGGCTGAAAAGAGAGAAGCCCGTAGACTCTTGGGTTAAGGCTGTGCCTTTGGAAAATAGAAACAGGCAGACATATCACACAACACACAAAACAGGGAAGAGGCCACAGCATGCTGTACTGCAAATGAGGGTTTCCCGACAGACTTACAACTGAAAATGGCCCCAGCATTTACCTTGTCCTTTTCAGCATTTTTGGTAAAGTGCTTGTTTTGACTTACAGGAGCGACACCAGCTTCTGGATTGGCTAAAGGCTCTGGAAGGAGTGGAGGTTTTTTTAAATTTTGGTAGACACTGCAGAATTCAAACAAACACCACATTTTGTGACATCTTAAACTTTTCTCCACACTCAGGACCATAAGGAAAGGCAGAGAATATCCCACAAGCCTCAGGTGACCCCAACGGTAAGGGGGAGATCCACCCCATCATCTTAATCAAGAAATCATAGGGCCCTGGTTCATGTCCTTCATAACTAGTGAAATAATTATGGACAGGTCAGCTCAAATACAAATCTGGAAATCGTCACCAAAACAACCATTTCTCAATATACATTAGGGGCAATAACTCACCATCTCATTACAGATAAAAATTAAAATGAGAGTGTCAATTGGTAGATAACATCAATAAATCCTCAACAAAAGAGCATGAGTATGTTTCTTCTGGCTCCAGGTGAATTGTTCAATCTTTCAGCTTATCTATAGGCTGCCTTCCATATGTGAGTAGGTATCACATAACTAATTTCAAATAAAAATGTACTTAGACTAATATTATAGTCAAGAGAAAAGATCTGACCCTGTCCCTTGAGGACATTTCCACAGGACCCTGGTTCAGGTGTTTTCATAACTGATCAAGCAACAGATCTCAACTAGCTAGAAATAAAGTTAGGGGTATGTCTCATCCCTCAGTGAGCCCAACACATGGTCTCTATACAAGCTACATCATAAGAAGTGGTATGCATGTCAGCTACACAAGGCCTGTTTCTTCTGTATAAGAGACATGTGCTTCCCAGCTCACTATGTGGAAATGACAGCCCATTTCATGCATGTCCTGAGAAACTTAGAGAATGTTACAATGTCCTCAGTCCAGCTGACCTGAAAGACCTGTGGTGCCATCACTGCATCTTCTACAAATACTCAACAAGAAAAAAGATGAAAAATGTTTTATAAGTCAACTTCTACTATTCATATCATCTTACCAAATGGTGGAGGTGGAGGTGGAGGTGGAGGGTAAGGTCCCAGAGGCCACCAGGGTGCAGAAGGGGTGGGTGGCCGATAGCCTATGAATGGAGATAAAGCGCAGCCCATGGGGTACAGTATGGAGGGCACCTCTGGGAAATGAAATTTTCTTGAAGCCACATTGACCTGCTGGACAGGAATTAAATTTTTGAGATATGTTAGTGTAAAAGGTGAAAAATCCAACACTGACACCAACATAGCTGAACCCCAATGAAGCAGAAACAGTGCCTATCTCCTTCCCCTCCTCCTGGTTTCAATAAGGCACCATTAGTGCCACAAAACCTCACCCTTCCCACTGGGTCCCTCCTAGAGCTTCTAGAAGTTTGAGGAGCCAAGACAGTAAATTTCTGGCAGCATGCATGGTACTGGCTGTGCCTCCAAATGTAGGAAGGAAGTGGCCGGCCATAGAGGATCAGAGAGATAATTCTGGACTACTAAAGCAAGTTTGTTCCACACACACAGGCATCTATTTCCAGGACTACTCTTCGCTCAGCCCTTCACCACCTCAATAGTTCCATTTTGGCATATTAAGAGCAGAAATAAGTAAGGGGAATTATGATTTCATATCATTCATTTAAATCTTTAATCCATCTCCAGTTAATTCTTGTGAGTGGTTTAACCCCAGTGACTCATGAGAGAACCTTCTACAGGCCTTTCATGTCCGAGCTCTGATTCTCAGAACTCTGCAAGGTAAGTATGGCCACCTGCTCTAAATGTAAGCAAACAGGTTCTAAGAGGAATGAGGGTCAAAAGGCTTGCAAAAGGTGAAGCAGGAGTCCACACCAGCTCTGCCTGCAAGGTCCTGCTGGCAGCCTCTGCTCACCTGGCTCCCTCTCTGGACCTGCTGTCCTAAGGCACAAAGATCTACAGGGATATGGCATCCTAGAGGCCTCAGGGGAATTGGGAAAGTGTTTTCTGCAGGAACAATGCAGGAGTTAGTTAAGAAAAGTTATAGATATATGTGAATTCACAGGTAATGACAAATTTTACGTACACTATGACATACAGGCTAATTTTGTCCCATGGAAAAATATGTTTGGAATTTGAAATGACAATTAAAATGAATATGTTCTGATATCAAGGTGGAAAATACAGATAAGGTATGAAGAGAAGATGCCAGCTATGACAGCTACACAGGCCATAAAAGAACCTGGTTACATGAACATGGCATCAGCTCTTTTCCAGAAACCGGCACATCAGACCTGACTTTCACTCTCTATTCCTTCAGTTCCAGTGTACTTTTTCTACTGCAAATATGTCTTTCCTGATAATTCATAATATTTTGACTGCTTAAACAGCTGCAGTGACTCTACAAAAGCACGTTTCAAAAAGAGATGGGACAACTGATGAATTATTAAAGTTAGAAAAAGATGAACTTTGAATAAGAGCATTCAAGATTGCTAAGCACTCCTCAGAAAGTTGGGCTTTTCATGTTTTTCAGTTAGTGAAGATTACAATCGATGTTCTAAACAGGTTAATGACTAACTCTGGACAGAAAAGGAGTAAAATAACAACAATAATTCTGTTTCAGTTTCCAGGTACATTCCCATGAAAGGAGGTCTGGAAGAAGTAAGCCAGGCCAGGAGACATAAGGGTAGAGTGAGGAGTCATCCTCCTCATGTTATTTCCACACACACACAGTGACTGCCCTGTGGTCCTCAGCCTCTAAGCACTTATGGCTTCTGGAGGCACCACAAAGATGACAAGCTAAGAACAGAGAGGCCCTTAGGCTCTTGGGAAAGAGTTTTACTCTTTGTAAAGTAAATAACACCATAGAAATATCTCAAAATACACAAACTATAGACAAGACCCGGAGAGAGTGCTGTATAAAGAGTTAAAAGATTCCAGAGAGAGAATTACAACTGAAAATGGTCACAACGTTTACTTTGACCTTCCCTGTATCCATAGTAAGGACAGAATTCTTGTTCTTCACAGAAGCTGCACCAGGTTCTGCATTTGATAGAGGCCAAAGAAGGGGTGGAGGTTTATTCTGACTTGCATAGACTGGATGGAAAAAAAACCCTCCATGCCTTCCTCCACCATCTTACACTGCTTCCTATAATCAGGCCCCTTACCAGAGACAGAGGGTTTCCCACAAGGCACAGGTGATCCCTTGGGACTCAGGGGACCCTTGAGGAAGGCACCAGAAGGCCTTGGTTGGATACTTGATAATCAACCAACTATGGACAGTTCAGGGCTCAATTCATTGGAAATCAACACTAAAATAAGGGTTTCCTAATACACATCATGGGAAATGACAATTTATCACAGATTAAAAATTAAAATAAGAATGGTTTAGGATAATGTCAGTAAACCGTCAGCATGAACAGCAACCTGTCCTTTTCTACAAGGCATGGGTGGGGTTTTTCAAATGTTTTACTGTATATATCATTTGCCTTATGTATCTGACAAGGGATTATGTAAGTATTCATTAACAGAAATTGCCTTGACGAGACTAATACTATACTAATGAGGAAAGAAAAGGTTAATTCCATGTGGAACGACCTGCAAAGTTTTAGAGTTACACTAATAAAATAACATTAGAGGAGTGAAATTTCACAAGGATTTACTTTACTAATAGGGTACTATAGTTCACAATACACACAAAAAACTTTTTAAAGAATTAAGGGACTCCAAACAGAGGAAACAAATGTCTGCTTTCTTTATAGAAAGCATGTTTTCTATGGAGTATTTATCCAAAAGCCAAATCAAGGAAGCTCATCAGGACATACAGCCTACAATTCTTGCTGTTGTTCATGTTATTCATGTGAAACAAAAGAAAAAGCCTTCAACATTGCCTCAAGGTGGAAGGGGGGGATGACCCACATCCGTTCTAGCACCCACTCTCCAGTTAAGTGTAACTGGGAGGTTGCAGGGGGGCCCACAGTGGGTGGAGGGGCGTGAGCTCCACCACTCACAAAGGACAGACCCAAAGAGCCCTGCTGGCTGGGGGCATCTGAGGGAAACAGTGTCCTGTCACCACTGTGAGACAACCTGTGCCCTCTAGTAACCACTTGGGACTGTTTGTAGGAGACCGAACAATTGTACCCACTGGAACAAGAAACCGATTGTGTGGATGTTGCCCCAGAAGTTAAGCTGCTGCATTTCACAACGTGCTCCTTACCTCTCCATGGAGGTATCTTTCTGTCAGGTCTTGCTGCCATTGGTTTGTGCTTCCTGGATTCCTCTGGAAGCCTCTGTTTGTGGATGACTTCCAGTCTTGAAGATCAAGATGAATCAGTTTCACTAAGAGTTACCACACCCAGGCCCCCACTGGGCATCAAACAGTTTAGCTTTTTTAAAAACCTCACAATACCCTTAAAAGAAATATGTCAAAATCCTGTACCTGCATTTCAAGTAGGCAACCTCCCTGCTCTGCTCTGCCATCACCTTCTCCAGCTCACAAGCCCTGAGCGGGGAGAAACACATCCACGTTCAGCTGTGGCAGAGTACACACAAGAGGAGGAGAGAAAAACATTCTTACCTAGTTGTCCTGAGACACTTTCTCACAAAGAGCAATCTGAAAGAGTCAGCACATCAATAAAAACCCATGTGGAGGGATTCAGTGTCCCGTTATGATCATCGGCATTAGGTGCTGGAGGACTCAGGAACTACTGGGCAGCGTGCAGGCTACCTGGTGTCCGAAGGTGAGCTCTGACTGCTGCAGCTGTTCTTGTGTTTCTTCTACTCTTCTCCTGGGAGTGCAATTGCTTTCATCAGATGAAGCACCATGACGTTAATTGGCCCAGGTTCCCATTATAAGAACTGAACTCTCATACACACGATCCAATCATATAAGACACATTTCACATGAGGAGGAAGAGTACAGAAAACTCAAAGCCATCGCTACATCAGCTTGGATTTATTATTTAATGCCTGTGGGGCTCTGCGTTGACATGGTCTCCTTACCAGTGGCGACAGCTCCCTAATCCTGCAATGAGTATCTTTCATCATGAAGTTCAAGTCTTCTTTCCCTTATATCCTTACCAATTTCTCACAGCTGCCACAAGTGGGTCTCTAAAATGGGATGGTCATACTTGTCCATGTGATTCGTCCTCCACCAAACTGCTTCCTGAGGTTTGTGATAATTTCTAGCACCTCCAGAAACGTGTGCGGGAACCACATTTCCACACAGTCTGGCCAACATTGGGGATCAGGAAATCTTTAGTGGCTTAACTGGTTTAGAATATTTTTAACTTAACATCTGGAAAATGTCACATTCTTCTTGAAGTCTCTATAAAAATAAATGTCTCCTGAATATTTGTATAGATTTGTGTGCTACTTGGGTCTAAACCCTGTACAAAGTTTCAAGATAATCCAATGGACGTGTGTGAGCTGCTGGTAGGAGCTGAACTCACTTGTAGTTCCATAGCTCTTCTGCAGCTAATTTCAGTGTCTCCTCTGCGGCTGACAGCTGCTTCTCCCCTTCCACCTGCTCCCGCTCTTTCAGTCCCAGCTTCCTATGAGGGGAAAGAAACATAGATTACCTGGTAGCCCATGTAAAATTCTGCCTTTCTTCTCTCCCCCAAATCTGAAGGCAGGACTCAAATGTCCCCTCTCCCTTTCCCCATAAAAGTACAGATCCACAAACACAACCGGGGGAAGCATTGATGCCCCCCCATTAAGGGACTAAACAAACTCAAACTCCAGCATGCTGGCAAGTCTTTGGAAACTCTGAGCTTCTCTTCACAGCTCTCTATTCCTACTCATCAATACATCACATAAATATAAAAAAGCCCACATGAGATGCACTAAGTGCCCTCCCAGGCTCAGGATCCTGTGATTGGGACTGCATAAGCATATTTCTTTTCAATGTACAAAACCAAGCCTGACCAGCTCATCACAATTAAGCACATAAGGATGAAGCAGGGGTTCCTGACTTGTCTGGTTTCTCCCAAGAGCCCTGAATTTTCAATCAAGGCTGGAGCCATTACATTGCCATAGAGACATCTTTCTTGGACATGGTGTCATTCACACTGTACAATGACCTACTGGAAATTTCTACAGTTCACAAGGGAACTTCTGACACCTGCCTCAAAGACACCAGTTGAGAAGAATGCAAAATACACTGATGGAAAGAAAATTATGTGAATTGGCCCACCTTCAGAATATTGTCTTCCAGAAAAGGATTGCAGGGAAGGGAAGGGAAGGGAAGGGAAGGGAAGGGAAGGGAAGGGAAGGAAAAGGAAGGGAAGGGAAGGGAAGGAAAAGGAAGGGAAGGGAAGGGAAGGGAAGGGAAGGGAAGGGAAGGGAAGGGAAGGAAAAGGAAGGGAAGGGAAGGGAAGGGAAGGGAAGGGAAGGGAAGGGAAGGGAAGGGAAGGAAAAGGAAGGGAAGGGAAGGGAAGGGAAGGAAAAGGAAGGGAAGGGAAGGAAAAGGAAGGGAAGGGAAGGGAAAGGAAGGGAAGGGAAGGGAAGGGAAGGGAAGGGAAGGGAAGGGAAGGGAAGGGAAGGGAAGGGAAAAGGAAGGAAAACTGAGTTCACAGGATTCAGTACTGCTGGTGCCCCTGATCTCCTACCAGACATAAACTCCCATCTCATCCGCAGCAAGATACCATCATAGTACACCTGAATTCTTCTCCAAATATTTCCTATCCAATGTCTAGAGTTTAACAAAAAATTATAGACATATGGCACTCATGTTGCTATGATGGGACTGAAATGTAAAGGACAATGAAAATGAACCCTGAGGTTTCCACAAAGTGAAGGAAGATGCAGATCACAGAAATAAAGGCAGAAGGGAGAAACACAATTCTGTACTGATTACTATGGTGAAAGTATAGTTGGTGTTAAATGTGCTCAAAGAAAGTATAATTATCCCCATTGTCTCACACATTTGTTCTTACAACAGTGTTTGTAACAATTAACTCCTGAAAGTCTCACTCTTCTGTGAGCTTCTGTCTTTGTCTACATATTCCATCAAGAACATCTACATTCTTCTTCCGGGTTTCCCATTTGGCTTCCTTTGCCCCTTCCACACATCTCAATGTATCACAGTTGTCTCCCTGTTCCCTTTTGCTGCCTGTCAAGCATAAAACAGTTTACTTCTGTGTGTGCATCTGTTCTCATGAGTGTGACCGTGAGGGGGGAGAGGAGAAAGGACAGAATTCCAAAGGCAGGAAGCCACTTTTTACCTTGCCAGAACAAACTCATTCTACTAAATGCAGTTTTCTTCCCTCCAAGCAACACCTATTCCAGGTTACATTTATTAGATGTGAAGACTCCCTGCATCAAATCCTTGATGCATGCACTGGTATCTCCTGACTTTAAGACAGATTTGAGAAAGATGTAATGATTATAGAAGAATGTGAATGTACTTAGCACTACTAAAATGTACACTTAAATGTTTATGATGGGAAACTTTCTAATGTATGTATTTTACCACAATTAAAGAAGAGAAACTTAAAAAGGAAGTAATGATGTTCAATTCTCTGGTTTATATAACGTTTGATAGTAAATTTTGTTACCTGATTCTTTCAGATCTTAAGCTGAGCATTTTGTTTCTGCACAGGATGTTCTTCAGCCTTCCGTTTCACTTCGCTGGTCTGAATTTCATTAAGGGGGAGGTGAACCTAAGCAAAACCCTCTCTTTAGTGACTTGGGTCCCAAGAAGATCACTCAGTAGATAACATATAAATCTAATGTTCTAAGGCATGAAAGATTTGTTTTCCTTCAAAGCTAAGTGTACAATGGAAATCCTGCAGGAAGTAGAGGGAATTTACTTCTGAAACTTCTGAAGTGTTTACTAAAATAGCACCTTTCAAGTTCTTTGTAGGTTTTTCTTTCCCCAGCTTGCAAGTAGGATAGAAATAAAATGTGTACTAGGCTTTCCAAACAAACACTGGACAATGTGTCACAAAAAAGCATTGTCAATAGAACATACCCCACAGTCAGTCCCTGTATCATTAAAAACAGTCGATCCAGTTTGGGCCAAAGAGAAAAGTGAGACACATTAAAAAAATGAAAGGTGAATTTGGGGCGCCTGGGTGGCTCAGTCGGTTAAATGGCCAACTTCGGCTCAGGTCATGATTTTGCGGTCCGTGAGTTCAAGCCCCGCGTCGGGCTCTGTGCTGACAGCTCAGAGCCTGGAGCCTGTTTCAGATTCTGTGTCTCCCTCTCTCTCTGACCCTCCCCTGTTCATGCTCTGTCTCTCTCTGTCTCAAAAATAAATAAATGTTAAAAAAAAATTTTTTTTTTAAAATGAAGGGTGAAGAGAATAGTGGAAGGTGTAAATTTTTCAGAGCAACTATCTTGCTTTTGAGACAATGGGACTGTCACTGGATAACAAAGAAAAAGGGAAGAAAGTGTAAAATCTTTCAAGCCAAACAGTTCAAATGAGTGACTTTTCTTTATGGAAGATAAATATTGTCACCAGATTCACTTTCAAAACTCTCTGCTCTGCATTAAGAGGAACATAACTGTTCAACATGGCTAGAAACCTCTAGTGCTCTCTCCCAGCAGCACTGAATGATATAAAAATTAAGCCAAGGTTATGAAAACAAATTCTGCCTAACTCTTAAGTAAAGTGCTATTTTTTTAATACAATAAATAAATAATTAATAAAACCTATTTATTTAGGCACTGTGATGTTACTGCTTGAAACAGCAGTGAACAGCATGGAAGGTTGAGGGGCTCAATTCATCCAATGACCAAAAGGGCTCAAACATCAAATTATGCTAACTCTCAGTAGCAAAACACTCAGGAAGTCCCAATTCTTGACATTCTGATTTACCTCAGATTGCCACAAATCATGCACACTTTGAATGATATCATTAAAAAATTCATTAGTGTGCTCAGGTGTCTCACTGTTATTCTTCAACAAAACATATAGTCATCAGGAATACTTATTCATTACTTTTACTTCCATTTTTAAAGGACAATGAAGGGATTTTAATACTTTTTTTTAAATTTTTTTTTTGAGAGAGAGAGCAAATGTGCAGGGGAGGGACAGAGAGAGACGGAGAGAATCCCAAGCAGGCTGACTCCAAGCAGACTCCCCACAGTCAGCACAGAGCCCGACGCAGGGCTTGGACTCATGAACCATGAGATCAGGATCTGAGTTGAAACCAAGAGTTGGATGGTTAACTGAATGAGCCACCCAGGCACCCCAGGACAAAGAAGGGATTTTTATCTTCATCTATGTGCCTCGTAAGAGGGAAACTTATTTTGCCACATGGTTTCTTGAGCACATTTCTTTGCTCCATTGATCTACACAAATATGTAACAGAAGATTCAGAATTCAAAAATATTAATTATGGTGACATAAAAACCTGCCTCTGGTGGGTAAGTCATTACAGAAATAAAGAATGTGGTATTTTACATATATGATGATTGCTTTGAATTTAGCCTGGTATAGAATGGAATGAAACGGGACATCAGGATGAAAGAGGAGACAGCAAAATCAGTGAACCAGAAGTGAACACAATTCAAGGTGAAATCATGAAAATGAAAAAAAAAAAAGTCAGGGGGGTGGGAAGGATGATTATACCTTCTGTTCACAAATGGATATTTTTTCTGCAAGGTTTGCATTTTCCTTCATGGAGTACTTAATCTTCTCATAAATTTGATCTAAATTAACCAAAAAGATAAAAAGCAATCTCTCAAGATTAGTACCAAAACCAGTAAAATCAAATTACCCACTGTGTCAACACCAAAGGCACATGATCTGGCACTGTGGTCACATAAAACATTTGGCATTACTGTGGTCCCTGAAGAAAGCAAGTTTTAATTAGTGGCATTTTATTTTTCTTTCTCTTTTTCTCCACTTTCTCTCTCTCTCTATTTCTTTTTCTTTTAGAGAGAGAGACCACATGAGTGGGTGATGGGTAGAGGGAGAGAGAGAGAATCCTAAGCAGACTCCATGCTCAATGTGGAGTCCAACATAGGGCTTGATCCCATGACCCTGCAATCATTACCTGAGCCAAAATCAGAAGTCAGATGCACAACCGACCGAGTCCCCCAGGAGCCCCCTAATATCCCATCATTAAGCAACATTCGTCTTAGAATATATGAACAGTTCAAATTGTGCTGACATCACCAGAGGAGAAATGAAGAAAAGTCAAGCATCCTACATACATATATTCCGTCCTTCATGATCAAATAAACAAATCAGTGCAATTACTTTAAAAACAAAAGTCAAAAAGAAAAAATAACCCACCTAATTTCTTTCAGGTTTTCCCCCACCTTCACCCACCCTTTAAAAATAATGAAAGAGGCACCTGGGTGGCTCAGTCAGTTGAGATCCAACTTCAGCTCAGGTCATTATCTTACTGCTGATGAGTTTGAGTCCCACATCAGGCTCACTGCTGTCAACATAGAGCCCATTTTGGGTCTTCTGTCCCTCTCTCCCTCTGCCCCCTCCCCACTTATACTCTGTTTCTCAAAAAGAAGTAAGTCTTTTAAATAAATAGATAAATTAATTAATTAGTTAATTAATTAACAATAACAAGAGAGGTGGGCACCTGGGCGCCTAGTTGGTTGATTTTTGGCTCAGGTCATGATCTTACGGTTGGTGAGATTGAGCCCCATGTAAGGCTCTATGTTGACAGCATGGATCCTGCTTGGGATTCTCTCTCATTCCCTCTCTCTCTGCCCCTCCCCCACTCACGCACACACTTTCTCTCAAAATATGTAAATAAACATTTAAAGAAATACTGAGAGAGAAATTATTCTAAATGTTGCTTGGCACTCAGAGGCCTCCAATGTCTTTCTGCTGCTCCACAGGGTCCCTTCATGAGAACCAGGGCAGGATGCTCAGGTGGGTATGGTCTTGGAATCAAACACACTTGGGTAAAATCTCAGCTTTACTATGTAGTGGATAGGACCCTGGATAACTCCTCATCTCCCCAAATCACAAGGTGGTGAAAGCCAAAGATGTAAACATTACCACCTGCATTACTGGTAAACACCATGCAGGAAACACTCACCTCACACGTAGATAGCACATGGAAAGCACCTAGAACAGAACCCAGGACTCCAGAGTCTTCTGATAGGTGTTTAATTCTATTCGGTCCCAAACTACAAACTTACCTTCTATCTGTATAATGTGAGAGCTCTGCTGCCCTGAGGTCACCCTTCTCTATACCAGCAGTGTTGTATTCCCCATAGTAACACCAGCATTTGAGGACCCACTATGTGCCAAGTCACTTAATCAGCAAAGTCCATGAAGCCCATACACAATCCATTAGCCCTATTTTGCATATTGCTCACTTTCACTCACTCTCCACTAGCATTAGAGGCTCCCTCCACCCAGGACTCATAACACATGTTTTAAACCTCTCTAGTGACACACACTCAGCCTGACAATATCTGACTTCTTCTCTAAGCCTTGAGCTTCTTGACAGGCTCAGATAGTGCCTTAATCTGTACATTTCCCCCAACAGGTAGGTCATGCCAAAATACTCCTGTCACTGGCTTCTTAAACATTTCTGTCCAGAATTAAACTCATCCACTTCTCCCTAATTATCTGATTTTTTTTCTACCTGGTCACCTGTCTCAGCTGGGGGCAACTCAATCTGTGCTGTCGCTTAGGATGCAAACATCCTAACTGTAAAGAGTTAATGGGCTAACTAGACCAGATAAATCAATGTCTTTACCTCTAGCTGAATTAGAAACCACATTGAACAGCTGTATTAAGAAAAGATTACAGGGCACCTGGATGGTTCAGTTGGTTGAGCATCTGACTCTTGATTTTGGTTCAGGTCAGGATCTCATAGTTTGTGAGATCAAGCCCCGCATCAGGCTTTTGAAAAAGTCTTTTTTTTAAAAAGATTTAAAAAGAAAAGATTACAAGGAAGATAGAAGCCTGAAATGTTACCTTCATATACTCGAGTCTTTACCTAGATGAGTGATAAACAAAATTAAATTTCATGTAGAAACAATATTTTTTTTTTAATTTTTTTTTTCAACGTTTTTTATTTATTTTTGGGACAGAGAGAGGCAGAGCATGAACGGGGGAGGGGCAGAGAGAGAGGGAGACACAGAATCGGAAACAGGCTCCAGGCTCCGAGCCATCAGCCCAGAGCCTGATGCGGGGCTCGAACTCACGGACCGCGAGATCGTGACCTGGCTGAAGTCGGACGCTTAACCGACTGCGCCACCCAGGCGCCCCGAAACAATATTTTTTTATAAAAGTATAGCTCGTGACAAAAAGTCAAAATCATAATCCAATGTGGTATTATAATAAAGGTGTGGTTCAGCAAAATAAATTATTTTTTAAGTTTTGCAATTCTAGTATAGTTAATATACAGTGTTACATTCGATTCAGGTGCACATATAGTGATTCAACAATGCTGTACATTACTCAGGGTTCGTCATGGAAAGTGTACTCTTTAATCCCCATCACCCACTTCTCCCATCACCCCACCCACCTCCCCTCTGGTAACCATCACTTTATTCTCTAAAATTAGGAATCTGTTTTTTGGTACATCTCTCTTTTTTCCCCTTTGTTCATTTGTTTTGTTTCTTAAATTCCACATATGAGTGAAATCATATGGTATTTACCTTTCACTTAGCATTATATCCTCTCTATCAATCCATGTTGTTGCAAATGGCAAGATATCATTCCTTTTTATGGCTGAATAATATTCATGTGTGTGTGTGTGTGTGTGTGTGTAGATATATAGATATAGATATACAGATATAGATATAGATGTCACCTCTTCTTTATCCATTCATCTATGGATGGACACTTGGGCTGCTTCCATAATTTGGCTATTATAAATAATGCTGCAGTAAACACAGGGGTGCATATATCCTTTAGTAGTAGTTTTTTTTTTTTTTGTTTTGTTTTGTTTTTTTTTTTGTTCTGTATCCTTTGGGTAAATACCCAGTAGTGCAATCACTGCCTCATAGGTTAGTTCTATTTTCAATTATCTGAGGAAATTCCATACTGTTTTTCAAAATGGCTGCAGCAATTTGCATTCCCACCAAAAGTGCATGAGGGTTCCTTTTTCTCCACATCCTTGCCAACACTAGTTTTTTCTTGTCTTTTGATTTTAGCCATTCTGACAGGTGTAAGGTGATATCACATTGTAGTTTTGATTTGCATTTCCCTGACCACGAATGATGTTGAGCATCTGTTCATCTGTCTGTTGGCCATCTTCTTTGTGGAAATGCCTATTCAGGACTTCGGCCCATTTGTAAATTGTATTATTTGTTTTCTGGCTGTTGAGTTGTATAATTTCTTCACATATTTTGGGTACTAACCCTTTATCAGTTATGTCATTTGCAAATATCTTCTCCCATTTAGTAAGTTGTCTTTCAGTTTTGTTATTTGTTTCCATTGCTGAGCAGGAGCTATTTATTTTGATATAGTCCCAATAATTTAATTTTGTTTTTATTTCCTCTGCCTCAGGAGACATTCTAGAAAAATGTAGCCATGGCCTAGTATAATAAAAACTTAGAACTATAACAAACTATAGAAAGAATTTCTTTTCTACTTGGTGATATTTCAACAACCATTTCTAAGGAAGAGAATTAAGGTAGATATCTTATTTTTGACCAAAAGTTATGTTTCCATTCTATTAAACAGATACAAAACTACCAATCTTCAATAATGGAAATGACACTTATTTTAAATTAATAACTAATGTTCCATTTACTTGCAATTATTTTTTGTAAAGTCCAATAGCCATAATAAAGTCCAGGATCACTCTGTTTCAGAGTTTCAGACAAAACAAAAGTAAAGGCAAAATCTTGGGACTAAAATATGCCTCTGACTCACCAGAAACACTGTAGAAATGTCTTATGCATTCAGCTATTTCCTGAACTGACAATGCCACCAAATCAGGTCCTATGATTTTTCCCACATCACCACCAACAAAGGTTTTCAAATCAGAAAGGAAGTGGGAGATGGCTAGAGAAAACACACAAGCAGCAACATAAATGACCACAAACATTTCCAGAAAGTGCAAAAAGTGCTTCCTTGACCAGAGTCATTCCCTGAAGACATTGTAAAATTATAGCAGGTACTTGAGATGTCACAGAGAGATCTGAACAAAGTAAACAAAATCATACAATGTTCTCAGACCACAGATGGCTCAAACTAGACATCAAGAACAAAGTTATTAGTTGGAGAATGACCAAAAAAATGAGATTAAACAACAAGCTTCTCAAAAACACATGGATTAGAGAGGAGTCGAGTGGGGGGATGGGTGAAAGAGAAGTAGATCAAGAGTACACTATGATGAGCAACTGACAAGTGCATGAAATCACTGAATCATATTGAACACATGAAACTAATATTACACTGTATGTTAATTACAGTTGAATTTTTTAAAAAGCCCATATAGGTCAAAGAAGACATTTCTACAGAAATTGTAAAGTATTTCAATCTAAATGATAATGAAAATTGAATGTAGTAAAGGGAAATTTATAATACTGAGTGCATATAAAAGGTCCTGTGGCTATAATATTTTCTGCTTACTTATGACTACAATTCTATCTATAAGGTACTTGAGTATACTCACAGTGAAAACAGTTCTCCAGAGGTAAATTAGACAAGCACAAGTTCCTACGGAGGCAGTATTAATGTTATGTTTCCACAGAATTTCAAACACATCAGAGCCAAGGGGGAAATGGTCAGGCAAAATATGGACAGGCTGAGATAATATTGGAGACAATGAAGGTTCTTAAAGATATTTACAATATATCTGTCACAAAGAATCATCTTTATGAACCCTCTACCAGCCTCCAGGAAGTTATAAGCACACCTCTCAAATGTCTCCTTATAGAGGATCAAGAGGACAGATGGCTTACAAAGGAGCAGGAACAAACTTTTGGGGGTTATTACTGTGTTTGCTATCTTACTGTGGTGATGGTCTCATTGTTGCTTACATATGTCCACTATCAACAAACTATGTTCTTTAAAAAGGTGTTGTGGGGCGCCTGGGTGGCGCAGTCGGTTAAGCGTCCGACTTCAGCCAGGTCACGATCTCGCAGTCCGTGAGTTCGAGCCCCGTGTCGGGCTCTGGGCTGATGGCTCAGAGCCTGGAGCCTGTTTCCGATTCTGTGTCTCCCTCTCTCTCTGCCCCTCCCCCGTTCATGCTCTGTCTCTCTCTGTCCCAAAAATAAATAAACATTGAAAAAAAAAATTTAAAAAGGTGTTGTTATTATATACAAATTATATGACACTGAAGCTGTAGGAAAAATAGACAATACTAAGAAATTTTACTTTGCTGACAAACACATTGCAACTGTGTTTTAATAGTAAGAATTTATAAGCCAATGTAAAAGTAAGAAAATGCAAATTTATAGTAGATAAGAAGTCAATGAGTTCTATTGTACATTCATGAACTATGTGGATAAAATCCTTTGGAACATCTCCAAAATATGCCCCAAATTCATGGAAGAATGGGAGAAAGAAAAACAAAAAGTGTACTAGAGATACAAATGAGATTGTTCTATAGAAAGAGGTTTACAGATACAGATATATCTGAGAGAGATGGGCAGCTGTTATCATAATAATATGGAATTATTATTCCAAAAAATAAATAAATTACACATTATTGTTCACTTCTTGATGTTTTCTTTCAATGTTCACTTGATTCTGAATCATAGCTCAAGATGTCAGATTTCTGAGGTACATAAAGATTTGCATAATCAGGTGATCTTGTATATTTTGATAATATCTGTGGGATTTTAAGTTACTTGAACACACATCTCCAAATAGCCAATGAAAGGAATTCATGTTTCTATTTCATGGCATTGTGCCAAAATTAATCGACAGCAACTCTGAAAATTCATTTCTAAAAGATTACAAAATTCCTGGATATGTTCACCAAAAGAGCAGAACACATATCATTCTACAAAAATTGGACTTAGAAGTCTTTTAGGACCAAAACACTCATGATGCAATTCATACTAATTCACATACCAAGCTTAATTTTGGCACATAAACCTGTCTAGAAAGTAGCCTCTGAAATCTATAACATTTTTGTATTCAGCTCTCAGAGATGAGGTCATGAAAATGTGTAATGGTGGGAAATATACACTGTCTTTGAGTAGCCACTGTCTGAAAGAAAGCAGTAGCTGTCAGCACAATAGTTGGTCATGGGGCTCAAATGCACCAAGGACAGAGGCCATCTTGTCACGAAGGTAAAACATCTTCAGACATGGGCACTCTTGGTGCATCTAGCCGCTGTCTGGCTGCTGATATCAGTTGCTGCTTCTTAACTAGATTAGATCCAATGGGGCCAGTAACGCTAGGTTCTCACAGTCAATGGCCATGAGTAGGTGGAGGTGGGAAATGCAAGACAAGTTAGTTTATGGAAGAATTCAGAGATGATGTAGGGAACGAGCTGATCTCTGAGAGGCAGCCTAGGTACAGGGGAAAAATCCTAATAAAGACAATCAAGAATTTTCCTTCTTCATAGTCTCAAAGGAAAGAGAATAGATTCTATTTAGATTGGGGGCATTCATGTGGAATGATCCTGCCTCAATGCAAGGGTTATTCCTGACTAATGGAACTTTCCTGATCCTACTCTAAGGATCTGGTACACGTCAATCTAAAGAAATCTCCTTATCTCTATGGTGTTCCCTGTCTGTCTGTCTGCCTCTCTCACTCTCCTAGGGGTACAAGTTTTGCTTTTCATTGAAAGAGTGAAATAGTCACACTGGGAACCAGGTATTTCATTATATTTGGGACAATCCTAAGGACATTCAGAACCCTTCTTGCTTTGAGTAAATCAACACTCTGCACATACTTAGCTAAAGAAAGGACAACAATTCATTCACTTCCTGATCATGTCGCTCCTAGTGATTTTCCTATTGTAAATGTCCAAGCAAGATGCAGCCACTTAGTTTCTGCTGGGCTTATGAGACTCCTATCAACACAGTTGGACACAGAGTCCCTGGGGGCAGCCTCCAAGACCAGAGGCAAAGGGATGATTCAGAAGTTGCTAAAAGTCAACAAACCAGGAAGCACAGAGCTCAAAGACATTTCACTTTTTAACACTCTAGTACCAACACCAATGCTCCAGTTACCACTGTTCCCAGGGCTACCAAACTTCACAAATATGAACAATGTGCTGATAGAAAAATGAACTACATATAAGATGGACCCTAAGCTTACAAAGCTTGAAGCAGGGTCTTAACAGGGCTTCCAGGAGAAAGTCTAATACCCATAGTTCCTATTAAATAAGAGTTCTTGACATTTTTAAAAACAACTTTAATGAAATAATTCACACATCATAGAAACACCTATTTAAGTCAATCAGCTCAATAGCTTTTTTAGTATCTTCACAAATCTTTCCTTCTTGACACTATAAACCTACTATGCTTGGGTTTACATCCTGTCAACATTGCTCTTTCTGGACCAAGCGGCACAGACAGGACCCAGAACTTGATGTGGACAGCTGTAGCCATAACCACTTCAGGCTGGTGGAGAAACCTGTCCTGTGGTCCTCAGTCTTCAGGAAGAAATGAAGTTCTTCTGAAGGTCCTATCAAAAGCCCCATGGAAAAGCTGTTGTTTAACCGCAGTGTGAAAGAACCCAATAGGAAGGAAGAATCCACCAATGTCCCATGTTTACTCACATTTGTGTTTGGGTAACTGGGACACCCAAACACAAGGAGCCAGAAAAACAGCCTCTGCACCTTCCTGTCCTGGTCCTTTAAGGGGACTCTAGGGTTCCAGGCAGGAGGTGGAGATGGGTGATGGGGTGTAGGTGGGCAAGGGAGGCGTGGGGAGGGGTGGGAAAGGGGGGAGGTGTATAAAAAGGGGGTGGGGTTAAGGAAGGGGTGTGTCAGGAGAAGAAGGGGGTCAGGGACAGGACCAGGATCAGATCAAGTATAAGAGGGGAGGGGGGAGGGTTCACACAGGTTAGTAGGTCAGCAGGTCAGTAAATCACTAGGTGAGCAGGACACAAACAGCAGGTTAAGTGGACTCTCAGGAGCAGGTGAAGCAGAGGAAGATCCTTCTTCTTCCAAGGCCTCACCAGACCGTCTGGGTGTTGCCTTAGCAACCCAGAACCTTTATACTCTCTCTCGGCCAATCAGCTGCCCTCACCCCTGGTAGAGCAATATGGACACCCCATGTGACCTCATTTTTAAAAAGCCGCTTCCCGCCTGGTGCACCACCACGTGCCATCCCAACAACAGTTCCTCTCTGGAAACTTGGCCAGCCTTCTGGTTTCTGGGCCCTCCCAGCCCAGCTCCCTGTCACCTCTTCTGAGTGTTCTCTCCTTCCTTTCTGAACTCCCATCTCCCATGGGCAATAGCTGAACAACAGAGAAAGCAAAGGAGGACAGAACTGCAAGAACAATCAAATACGCAAGCAGACAGGAAGGTTTAACCCTTTCTCAGCAAGTCAAAGCAGATAGAACATCCATAAGATAGAGATCTTGATAGCAAACCATCTGAATCCCACAGCTATATCCATATATGTATCCACATGTACATAACACTGTAGAGGACACATTCACTTTAGGCACAGAGGATACAGTTACAAAAATTCACCCTATTTATTATGGCCATAAGGGAAATTTCAAAGGAATGAAATGATTTCAGAGGAAGGAAATCACACAAAGCATGTTTTGGTAATACAATGTGCTAGAAATCACTAATAAAGAGGTAACTAGAAATTCCCATATGCTTAGAAATTGAGAAGTTCCTCTAGAAGTAGAATATGAATCAAGAAATCCCAAAGAAAAAGAGCTATATTTGAACTAAATGATAGGAGCATGATAAAAATGTAATCAAAAATGTCTCCTGGCCTGGAATATCCTGGAATATTGGTGTGAGAAGATTGTCTGGTCCCCACATCAGCTCTAATTGACCTAGACATTTTATTTTATTTATTTATTTTTTTTTTAATTTTTTTTTCAACGTTTATTTATTTTTGGGACAGAGAGAGACAGAGCATGAACGGGGGAGGGGCAGAGAGAGAGGGAGACACAGAATGGGAAACAGGCTCCAGGCTCTGAGCCATCAGCCCAGAGCCCGACGCGGGGCTCGAACTCACGGACTGCGAGATCGTGACCTGGCTGAAGTCGGACGCTTAACCGACTGCGCCACCCAGGCGCCCCAGACCTAGACATTTTAACACCACAAACAGTGGTAGATCTGTCACTTATCTGTGTAACCCTCTGACCGATTAGCATGGGCTGTACATTATGAACCTTACAGGGGGAGAATTCAACTGACTCACATGGGATCTCCTGAGGTCTCCAGGAATGAGAGCATTCTAAGAAAAATAGTTCATCAGCTTCCCTCCTGAGGGACCTGGGACAACACCCAGATTGTTGGCAGCACCAGCTGTGCTGGGCAGGGAGGGCCAAGCAGGTGGGCAGGGACCAGGGACCCAGGTGACTAGACAAACCCACTGTGATCATCTCTCCTGGGCCCTGTCCTGAGTTGAGCTTCCTAAATAGTTCCCTACATGATTGACACAATGTTTCCCCAACTCATTCAGGCCCAAGGCAGCTGAAAATCATTGCTCTGAACTCCCTCGCTTTTATTTTTATGTAAATGTATTGTAACAGGACCCATTCTGGCACTGCTAAATACCTAAATACAAAGAAACCATACAAAACAAGCAAAACCAAACCAGAACAGGTGTAAAAACCCAATAGTGTTCAATTTCGTTTAGATGCTGCTGCCTGCCTAATGAGCCCCAGTGTTGGGCTGTCCTGGTCTCCTGGTCTCAAGGAGAGACCAGCTACAGAAGAGGTAGAGTCCGACTGGCCTAAAAGTGAATGGGAGAGAGGGCCCTGACTATAAGGGGGCCTAGGGAATTCCATGAAGCATGGCCAGGGTCATCCCGAGTATAACTGCAGCAGGGATCAGGGAAAGAAGAAGCAG
The DNA here is from genome assembly GCF_028749965.1 of Puma concolor. Classification (NCBI taxonomy): domain Eukaryota; kingdom Metazoa; phylum Chordata; class Mammalia; order Carnivora; family Felidae; genus Puma; species Puma concolor. Next base: position 26,539,843 of record NC_141682.1, read on the forward strand.
TTAACAGAGTTTGGGGGCCTTGAACAAGTGAGATCATTCATGGAGGTGAGGAAGTATCCCCAAAGCCAAAGTCAGCCTCCCATCTGGGGAGTCCTTCGTGGTCCCTGGGGGTAGGGCCAGGAGCCTAGTGAGATCCAACTCTGCTGCTTACCAGCTGTGTGACCTTGGGCTGGTGTCCTTCAGTAAAATGGGAGTGGCCATGCCGGTGTCCAGAACTGTGCTGAGGACAAGAGAAAGCCACGTGCTGAGCACTAGTGGATATCAGTGTCATCACCTCCATGAGGCATGTGCCTTCCCAGTCTGGTGCCTTATATTTGCACAGCTGTTAAAGGTAACACAGGTGGAAACCACAGTTCCCTCCAGTTTCAGGCCTGTGCTAAGCCTTTTCCTTTGCAGACATCATCTCTCAGGACCCAGTGGTCAGTACCATCTCCAACCCCTTGCACAGATGGGGAACCGGGCTCAGAGCCCTCACAGGGAAGGCTGTACCCAGGCTGAGAAAAGGCTCACTGCTGACTTGGGTCTGGGAGGGGACGTTGGGAGAGGGGAAGCTGGGGCCTGGAGACTCCAGAGGGAGGAGAGGCCACGGAGATGCTTGGCACCACAACCCAGCTTTGCTCCAGGTCACCCTGTACAGAAGATGAGCCAAACCAGGCAGCAAGGTCACAGCCCGGCTCCTCCACCTCAGGATGATGGCCATTCATCTGTGTGGTGACCATAATGCTGTCATATACTAGTCCTGATGATGCCATTAGTGCTATTGTTGTGGGAGAGGGCACAGCCCACTCTGACACACCCCAAGGGTCCTGGGGAGACTCACCTCACTTGATCTGGCCCCATGAAGCACTCTCACCTAAGTGTACCCTGTCCCTACCCTGTGCCCCTATCCCTGTGGCCACCATACCCTGGCCACTCTCTGGAGTCTAGGCCTAGGCACAACCCTAAATAAGGCACTGACATGGGGCAGGTGCCCAGCAGTGGGTTGAATCCATGAAAACACCCCTTCAATGACAACTGAGATGGGCAGGTCATGCCGGAGTCTGTGCACCCCTTCTTCTTGTTGTGGCCTCCACTGGAGTGCCAGAGATGTCCTGGACGGTGTGTGTGTGTGTGTGTGTGTGTGTGTGTGTGTGTGTGTGTAATCTGCATTGTGCCCCTGTGAGTTCTGTGTCTGTGGGTATAGTGACTGTGGACATGAGTTTTCTGCCTTTCGACTACCCAAGAGTCTTCTGTGTATGCATGTGTATCTGTGTCTGTGTCTCTGAATGAGGGTATGTTTGCTGTGTAATTCTCTGTCTGTGGCTATATTATATTGTTGGGTCACATGTATCCCTGAGGGAGTATCTGTATGCATCTGTGTTTCCTGTCTGTGTGTGTATTGGTTGCATGTGTGTGAATCTGTGGCTCCTTTTGGTGTTCCTGATCATACCTGTATGTGTATGTGTGTGTGTTTTCCGTGTGTGTGTGTGTGTGTGTGTGTGTCCAGTGTGTGTTGAGGTTGTTTCATGGGGCTATTTCATGTGACCCTGAAGGAGTGTGTGTACCCCTTTGTGTGTGTGTATCCCTCTGTGTGTATCTGTGTGTGTGTGTGTGTGTGTGTGTGTGTGTGTGTGTGTGTGTGTATTCCTCTCAGGGTGTCATTGGCTATGTCTGCAGTCTGGGTCTGTCTGTGAGCCTGTCCATGAGCCCTATACCTGAGTCCCAGATGATGCTGTGGGTGGTTCCATGCCTGTGTGTATCTGTGCTTGTGGTGTCTGTTTCTTTCTCTGTGCATGTGTGTGTCTGTGCACCTCAGAAGTAAGTAGCTACAGAGGGAACCCTTCAAGGGCGATCCTGGGGTGGGTGAGCAAAAGACAATATGTGCTTCCCCCACCCTCAGGCTCAGCTCCCTCTGCCCATTTTTCTCCCAACCTCCAGTGCCCCCCACTTCGGGTGCCATCTCGGTCTCCAAGGATGGATGGAGTGAAGGGCAGCTCACAGGACCACAGGCCAGTAGCAGGGAGGGCTGCGGATGGCAGGAGGAGGTTATAAAGTGTGGGGGAGGGCTCCTAGACCCTGGTGAGGCTGAGAGATACCTAGGCCCTATTTTCCCCCAAGGCAGGGCTGGGGAAATAGAGCTCCTGGGCCCCATGGAAGGAATGCAGGATTGGGCACTCCAGAAAAGAGCTGGAGGAGTCCTGCAGGACTCCTGAGTCCCCAAAGGGCAGATCCTTCACTCACCTGTGCTGGCGCAGGCTGAGGCCAGGAAGTGGAAGCAGCAGCAGCAGCAGCAGCAGCAGCAGCAGCAGCAGCATTCAGAGGCAGTGGCAGCAGATCCGTGGAATGGTGGATGGAGCAGGGAGCCATGGTCTTGCGAACAAGTGGAATCACCACGCTGGGCTGCCCTCGGCCCTTTCCCCCTTCCCCGGCCACCTCACTAGCTCTGGCCCTGGCCTCATCCTCAGCAGGGCATGGTCAAGCCAGACAGAGATGGACACCTGGGGCCACAGGAATGTCCCCCTGACCTCTGTGTCCTAGTTGTTGAATGGGCATAAGGAGTCACCCAGGGCCCCTGGCACCAGAGTTTTCTCTGATGGAACTTGGGAAGAATTATGGAGGGATAGCATTTAGTGCCAGTTTATTCACAGAATAAAAGCACAACACAAGGTCGCCTCGGATGCTGATGTCAATGTTTTATTACCAGACCACATTTGGAGCACTTACCCAGGAATGTGGAAGGAAGACAATAACATATTAATTTAAGAGAACAAAAATGCTAGAACATTGGCACTCCTGATGCTACAAAACAGTGCTCTACATTCCCCTCCTCACCCTCTCCATAGTGGGGAAACTGAGGCAGTCAAGGATGTGGTCAAGATTACAGAGTGGTTTCTGAGTGTTTTGCTGATTACATCTGACCAAACTCCTTTTTCCGAAGTTCACTTCTCTTAATCTTGCCAGTGATGGTTTTGGGCAGCTCTGGGACAAATTCCACCTGGTTGAGGATGAAGCAAACCCATCCTGACTTAGTCCTGCTATCATTTACTACCAATGCCCCACCTCCCTTCTTTGCCTTTGCACAGTCCCCCAGACAGGCTGGCACCATGTAGTGGCCTCACTAGGCTCCACCAAGTATGTCACATTGTCCTTTGACCCACTAAGCTGGATGTAGCCCTGTGACATGCTCTGACCAGTGAAATGTGAGTGGGAGTGAAGTGTGCCACCTTGAACACAACACTTGGGAACAACTGAGTCTGGTCACCTCTCTGTCCATCTCTTATGTCACCTGGTAGTTACCTCTGATGGGTGCTCTTTTATCCTGGTCCCAGGGGGACCATGGTGGACATGTGGTATGAGCAAGGAAGAAACTTCCCTTATTATAAGGTTCTAAGATTTTGGGGCTATTTGTTACCCACAATAACCTCTAGTCCATCCTAACTTTCATGCATCCTCTGTTTTCCTCCTAAGAGGCAGGACAGCCCAACATTCAAAGCATGATCTCTTGTCAGATACATGTGGGTCTGAGTTCCAGCTCCATCCTTTTATTAACTCCAACCTCAGGCAATTTACTGGGAGTCTCTGAGCCTCCGTTTCTGCTCCGTAAAATGGGTGGTTACAGCATCTCAGGTTTGAAGAGGATTAAATCAAATAGTAAAAATGTAAATCTTTGAGTCCAGGACCTGGTACACATAGTGAATGCCAATAAATGTTAGCCGTATAGCTTTATGTCCTTATTGTAAACATTCAGAAAATGCAGCAACGTATTATTACAAAAGAAGGAAATGTTAATTTGTGGCATATGTATCCTTTCAAACTGTTGTTTTCCAACAAATATGATATTAGGTATATTCATTTACAGCCTGCTTTTTTCTGTTAATAAGATACTGTGACGTTTTCAAGTTACAAATAAAAGATCTGCATTGTCTTTTTAAATTATAGGACTACATTAAATACCATAAATAATGTAATCACTTCTCTATTCCTGAACACTTCCATAGGTTGCACATGGCCTTGAAAACAAATGAAGTAGAATAAAAACTCTCAGAATGTATTGTATGTTAGAATTAATATTACTTTGTTAGCCTTTATTTGTTATGTATCTATACATGTACTGGGTTGCAATTTAGAATGTATTTCTTACTACAAATAATGTTTTTAAAATGTGTAGCAGTTATTGATTGGAATTTCTTTTCCAAATGTTCAAAGATTACAAATAATCTTGATGTCTCTGGGCACTTGTCTCAATTTTTTTCTTTACGTTGACCTGCCAGCCATGTTTTTGACACAGGACAAAGTTTCCCTCTGATTAAGTTGGTTCCCCCATATCACTGAGTTGAACTGCTTCTTCTGCATAGGAAAATGTTCTATCTGTTGGCTACATAAGCTTCTCCTTGGCCACCCTAGCGGATTTGGGGCAGCAGAGCCCCAGGAACCACTGGCAGGGACCACATCCCATCCATCTGCCCTCACTCACCTTCCTCGGGTACTTATATGGGGCTGTCATTGACTTCACATGCTGCTGCAGCTCCTGGGTGAGCTGGTCCTGGTCACGGGAGAGGAATTCCGGGGTCAGGACAATAAATGCCTTCACCACCTGTAGTGCAGAACCAGAGTAAAGGCTCAGGCTGAGTGGCAACCAATTGTATAGTTTAAAAAGTAAATGTTTATTAAGTAAATGGAAAAACAAGGGAAGAGTTGAGCCTTTGCAGAAGATAACGACCAGTTTCCATACTTCCAATTTCTACTCTTTGTCTTAGAAAATAACCTCTCAGCCTCCATTTCCTTCTCAGTGATGTGGGGATAGCACAGCTTCACCCCTCGTTGCATTTATGTCAAGATTCATTGAGATATTACATGCAAAACATGAAGCCAGTTTAAATTATTTGTATTCCTATCATTATCATCACCATTTTTACTATTATTGTAGATAGAGTTCTGTGAGCATGAAATAAATGTTGGTAATTAGATAGTTTTATATTACTTATGTCCCTATTACAGGGCACAGGGCCTTGTACATAGTAGGTAGTCAGCATACACCTGTTGAACCAATGAATGCATGATCCAGAGAAGGATTACTAAAATTCCCATTCCACCTCCACCACTTAAGAGCTTTGTGATCAGGCAAGTTACTTAATCTCTTTATGCTTGTTTCTTTACTGTAAAAAAGGATATCAGAATCCTTAAAGAATTAGGCTGTTGTGAGGGGGAAATGAGTTGGCACAGAGCAAGGGTTCATTCAACAGCAGATTGGAGGCCTCAGTGTGCAGGATTCACAAGCACCATTTTGTCACAGTTTTGGCCCAGTGCCCTCTGGTGACCACACAGTGTAAATGCACATGCACATGCTCTCTGCCCTCCCTTCACCTTAGGTGGGAGGCTGGGAAAATAGGGCCTGGGGGATGTCTTTCTTGCACCGGCTTTCCAGGTGCCCACACACAGACAAGATGACCTCTGTGTCCTCCTCCTTACCTCCTTTCGAATTGGGTCTGGGCTGCTCACCACAGCTGATTCAGCCACTGCTGGATGTTCGGCCAGGGCATTCTCCACCTCTGCTGGCCCGATTCTGTACCTGGAGGATCAATGACTCCTTCTTGGTTTCTGAGCAGCTGGCAGGGCTGGGTGACCCAGGCCTTCAAGTGTCATATTTTGCAGAGTCACATCTTCCTTTGCCATGTAGGATAACTGTCTCAGGGAGCCCAGATACCTGTGACCTTCCTCTGTCTTGCACTTCATGTACACAATACAACACTCACATGCTCCCCAGGGTTTCTCACCTCACTGCCTCTGGTCTGGGAAGAGGGCCCAGGTTTAGTCCTCCCTGGGTTCCAGGGCTTGGCTCAAGCAGCTTCCCCTGGCATGAAACCTATTGGCAGCCTCAACTTTTACCTTAAACATTCACGTAAACTCTGTATCCTATTCCCCACTATATTAGCATGTTTTAGAAATTAAAAAAGGAAACAAACTCACTCCCTGAAATCTCCAAGAGGACTTGTTACTCTAGTGTAATATGCCAAAAATCTTTTAAATCACATACATGTTAGGGACAACAGACTTAGAGCCAGATAACTTGTTGAAATCTGGGTTGCAGCCCGTTCCCTTTGAAACTTTAGGAAACTTTCTTCACTGGTAACTCAGTTTCCTCATCTGCAAAATGGGCATAATTGCATGTACCTTCTAGCATTGAGAGCTGGATTATATAAAGCACTGCGGAGTGTGCCTCCACATAGGAAGTGCTCCATAGAGGTCAATTGCTATTACTTATTATTAAGTTTTTCTGTGAAATGCTGTGTCCGATCAGAGAAGCCAAGCATAGAATAAGCTTCCTCAACCAGTAGGGGTCAAAGTAAAGTCTTCCTTCTAAATCCTTTAAATTGTATAATGTCTTTTTTTTATGTTTATTTATTTTGGGGAGAGAGAGACAGACAGACAGACAGACAGACAAAGTGCAAGAGGGGGAGAGACAGAGAGAGAGGAAGACAGGGAATCTGAAGCAGGATCCAGACTCTGAGCTGTCAGTACAGTGTCCGACATAGGGCTTGAACTCAAAGACTGCGAGATCATGACACAAGCAGAAGTTGGATGCTTAACCAGCTGAGCCACCCAGGTGCCCCTAAATTGTATAATGTCTTATGTTCCTCTTGAAGACCTTGTTGAACTTCATTTTGATTGATTCTTCTGGATGCAGGGCTTGGGGAAGATACACAGATAGCCCCAGAAAAGGACCTCATAGACAAAGTTTTGTTCAGAATTAGCCTGAGGGTCAAATCACCAACGCATGGACAAATGTATGGACAAGCTAGATCCCATCAGGCATGTGAGAGTGATGCTTCCTGGCTCAGATCAGCCATACCTACCCAGAGGAATTGATGATGTCATCATTCCTCCCAAGGAACCATATGTAGCCCTCTTCATCCATAGTTGCTCTATCCCCAGTGTTGTAAAAGTCCCCACACTCCACTTCTGCAGTCTTTACTGGGTTGTCCTGAAAAGATAACAGCACCCGTTTGTTGAAGACAATTAGTTTAAATTAAAAAAAAAATTTTTTTACTGTTTATTTTTGAGAGAGAGAGAGGAAGGGGCAGACACACACACACACACACACACACACACACACACACACACACACACACACAGAATCTGACGCATGCTCCAGGCTCTGAGCTGTCAGCACAGAGCCTGATGCAAGGCTCGAACTCACAAAGTGTGAGATCCTGACTTGAGCTGAAGTCAGATGCCCAACCGACTGAGCCACCCAGGCATCCCTGAAGGCAATTACTTTAGCGATGATGACCCACAACCTGGTACTCAGATCTGGGTTCAAATTCTGCTCCTTGTTCTACCTGGCACTGAGACAAGTTTTGTAATCTTTCTGAGTCTATTTTCACTACCTCCAAGTACTCAATGCACACTACTTGCCAATTAGTGGACAATAATGAGCCAATTTTAAGGACAAATTTTTGTGTGGAGCTCTAGTAGAATAAAATTTCCACTAGAGCATGGACCCTTTTATTTATTGTTCTCAACTTAGCATTCACAGTGTGTCTGAAAAAATGAGAGGTGTCAAAAACTTTTGTTAAAAGAATTTCCTTCCCCCAATACTATCTCACCCGATCCTCCCAGAAAGCCTATAAGGCTGGTATTTTTCAAATTAAACTGTTTACTTTAAGATAATTGTACACTTGCATGCAGTTATAAGAAATAACACAGAGATCCTGTGTACCATTTACCCAGTTTCCCTCATGGTAGCATCTTGCAAAACTGTACTTCAATATCACAACCAGGATATTGACATTGCTACAATCCACCAATCTCAGATTTCCCAGTGGTTTATTTGTACTTATGTGTGTGTCTGGTGTATTCAGTAATTTGCAACTTTATCACATGTGCAGGTTCCTGCATCCACCACCATGGTCAAGACACAGAAGGCTCCCACAGTCCCAAGGATCATTGCTCTTTTGTATCATACTGACCTCCCTCCTGCTTTCCCTCCCTCCTCCCTCCAAATCCCAAACTCCTTGACAGTGGCTAATCTATTCCCCAGTTTTATAATTTTGTCATTTTAAGAATGTTACATAAATGGAATCCTGTAATAGTATGCAACCTTTTGGGTCTAGCTCTTTTTTTTTTTTTTTAATTTTTTCATTCCGTATAATTTTCTGCAAATTCATCCAGTTTCTTGCATTCATCAGTACTTTGATCCTATTTATTGCTAAATGGTATTTCATGTTATGGACAAACTCCAGTTTGGATGTCCACCTATTGAAGGGCATTTGGCTTGTTTCTGGTTTGAAGCTGTTGTGAATAGAACTGTTCTGAACATGCATGTACAGGTTTCACGTGGGGCTAGATTTTTACAGCCCATTTAGTAGAAGAAATGAGTGTTCAGAAAAGCACAATAACTTGCTCAAAGTCACTCAGCTGGTCAGTGGAAGGGCTGGTATTTGAATTTAAAATTCTTACTCTTCAGCCTCTGCACTCAACCACTAAGCAGTGTGTTAGCATCATCCCTCACGTGGAACATAAAATGATTTTAAAAGGTTCCAGAAAAAAAAAGTTTTATTTTTTTACTTTGAGCTTATTTTTTTTTTCAGAGAGAGAGAGAGAGAGGCAAAAGGAGAGAGAGTGAACAAGAGAGCAGGGACAGAGGGAGAGAGAGAGAGAGAGACAGAGAGACAGAGAGACAGAGAGAAACCTAAGTAGGCTCCTCGCCCAGAGTGGAGCCTGAAGCAGGGCTCAATCTTACAATCATAAGATCATGATGAGCCAAAATCAAGAGTTGGACTGAGCCACCCAGGTGCCCCCTAAAAAAACCATTTTAAAAACATTGAATGACATCTCTTTTTAGGTTCCCTTCCAACTGGATTTTAGGCAAGAATGCCAAGACCATTCAGTGGGAAAGTTAATCTTTTCAACAAATGGCACTGAGAAACTAGGATGTCCACATGCAAATGAATGAAATTACCATATGCCATACACAGAAATTAACTCAAAATGGGTCAAAAACCTAAACAGAAGAACTGAAATTCTGGAACTCTTAGAAGAAAACATAGGGGAAAGTCTTCATGACTTTGTTTTTGGCAATTATTTATTGACTATGACACCAAAAGCACATGAAACAAACAAAAAAAAATAGATAAAATGTTCCTTATCAAATTTTTAAAATTTTACATCAAAGGATACTATCAAGAGAGTAAAAGGACAATGCACTGAATGGAAGTAATATATGTGATATGTTGGAAGCATATATCTGATAAGAGATTCATATCCAAAATGAATAAAGAGCTCTTACAAATCAACAACAGAAACCCCAATTGTAAAAATAGGCAAAGGACTTCAACAGACAATTGGCCAGAGAAGATACACAAATGATCAATGAGAATATGAAGGGGTGCCTGAGTGGCTCAGTCGGTTAAGTGTCTGACTCTTGGTTTCAGCTTAGATCATGGTCTCACAGCTTGTGAGTTCAAGCCCAGCATCAGGCTCCACGCTGACAGTGCAGGGCCTGCTTGGGATTCGCTCTCTCTCTGCCCTCCTCTGCTTGCACTCTCTCTCTCTCTCTCTCTCTCTCTCAAAAATAAATAAATAAACTTAAAAAACAGTTTAAAAAGAATATGAATATGGAAAGATGCTCAACATCATTAGTCATTAGGGAAATGCAAATCAAAAGCATAATGACATACTATACCACTTCACACCCATTAGAATGACCATGGTATTTTTTTTTAATTTTTTAAATGTTTATTTAGTTTTGAGAGACAAAGAAACAGAACCTGAGTGGGGGAGGAGCAGAGAGAGAGGGAGACACAGAATCTGAAGCAGGCTCCAGGCTCTGAGCTGTCAGCACAGACCCCGACGCGGGGCTCGAACCCACGAACCATGAGATCATAACCTGAGCCGAAGTTGGATGCTTAACCAACTGAGCCACCCAGGCGCCCCTAGAATGACCATTGTATACACAACAACAAACCTGAAAATTTAACAAATATCGGCAAGGATATGGAGAAACTGGAACACTTGTGCATTGCTGATGGAAATAGAAAACGGTACAGCCACTTGTGGAAAACATTTTGACAATTCCTCAAAAAGTAAATATAGAATTACCATATGATCCAGGAATTCCACTTTTGAATATACACCCAAAAGAAGTGAAAGCAGGAACTCAAACAGATACTTGCACACCAATGTTCATTGCAGCATTATTCACAGTAGCCAAAAGGTGGAAATAACCCAAATGTCTATTAAGAAATTGATGGATATACAAAACATAGTACATACATATAATAGAATATCATTTAGCCTTAAAAAATGACATTTGGTACATGCTACAACATGAGGGAGCCTTGAAAATATGTGTTAGGTGAAATGAAACCAGACACAAAAGGGCAAATGTTGCACAATTCCACTTAATTGAGGTGCCTAAAATAGGCATTTTTTTTTTTTACATTTTTTAAATGTTTGTTTATTTTTGAGAGAGAGAGAGACAGAGCAGGAGCAGAGGAGGGGTAGAGAGAGACGGAGACACAGAAATCTGAAGCAGGCTCCAGGCTCTGAGCTGTCAGCACAGAGTCCAACATGGGGCTCGAACTCACAAACCATGAGATCATGACCAGAGTGGAAGTTGGACACTTATCTGACTGATCCTCCCAGGTGCGCCTAAAAGAGGCATATTCTTTTTTTTTTTTAATTTTTTTTTTCAACGTTTATTTATTTTTGGGACAGAGAGAGACAGAGCATGAACGGGGGAGGGGCAGAGAGAGAGGGAGACACAGAATCGGAAACAGGCTCCAGGCTCTGAGCCATCAGCCCAGAGCCTGACGCGGGGCTCGAACTCACAGACCGTGAGATCGTGACCTGGCTGAAGTCGGACGCTTAACCAACTGCGCCACCCAGGCGCCCCAAGAGGCATATTCTTAAAGACAAAAAGTATATTAAAGGTTACCAACACTAGGAATATGAGGAAGAGGGAGTTGTTCAATGAGAACAGAGTTTCTATTTGGGATGAAAGAAATTTTCTGCAGATGCATGGTGGTAATTATTGCACAATATTGTGAATTTACTCAATGCCACTGAATTGTGTGCTTAAAAAATGGTGAAAAGGATAAATTTCATATTATATATATTTATCTCAATAAAAAAAAATGAAAGGAAAAAAGCAAACAAATCTCAGTGGAGGGGTGACAACATATAGTCATGAGAGCATGTGAAATGACATACATATACAGGTTTGGGCATAGACTGAGGAGATCTTTGTAAAACGAAATATATAATTTCCAATTAAGAAAAAACTGTCACTGCTCTGGACTTTCCCAGTTTAATTTAACCAGAATCTCTGTGGTTGGATCCAAAAATTAATATTTTTAAATCTCCTCAAATGCAGGGTTGAGAACCACTGAAGTATATACGTGTTACTCTGTGTTTACAATTTTCTCTTTTATACACATTTAAAACTGTGATACAGTGAATAAAGGCTAGGGTCTGCATATTTGCTTTTGGGCAATAATATCTCAAAAGAAGCAGTGCCCCGCTTCCCCTGCCATAGGCCATAGAGTGACAACAGTGATACGAATGGCTGTTACTGTGGAGAAAGGAGATGGGTCTGAGGTCAATTTCAAGGTCTGTCCACCCTCCCCTGGCCAATCTTGGAAGCTGAGAATTTCTTCTTAGTGGCCACTACTGACCAGGCTAGGGTTTGTCTGGTTAAGAGTTTCAAGTATCCTTAGAATCTGTCACAGTTTTATGTAATCCCTCAATTTCTTATATAGGTGCTGGGGACCAAAAAGATGTGGGATTGAATCCTAGAGCGGCCATTTATTTGACATGCAGAAGGCATACAACTCTTCCAATCTGCAGTTTCTTTCTCTGTGAAGTGCAGACAAAAGTGGCCCCTGGAGGCTCAGCATTGTTAACAGATTTGTGGTTGGTAAATGGAACTGTAGGATGTGAACCCAGTTAAAGCTTGCACTCTCAACCACAAAAGATCATTGTTACCCAAGTATGCTGCTTCTGAAACCAGACTTCTTTCTACCCCATCAGCACTTAAATGCCAGATGGCTTAGGACAGGAAGGGATGTGGGAACACGGGAGATTAATTAGAAGAGGCTTCATTGGGAGCACCTGGGTGGCTCAATTGGATAAGCTTCTGACTTTGGCTCAGGTCATAAGCTCACGATTTGTGAGTTCGAGCCCCTTCATGGGGCTCTGTGTGGACAGCTCAGAGCCTGGAGCCTGCTTTGGATTCTGTGTCTCCCTCTCTCTCTGCCCCTCCACCACTCACACACTCTCTCTCTCTCTCTCTTTCAAATGAACACTGAAAAAAGTTTTTTGAAGAAGAGGCTTCACTGAGTTGGAGTGAATGACAGGAGGTATGAAGAAGGCTCAGGGTGCAGAGCTGAATCACCCCCACTCACTCAGCACCCACACAGCTCCCTGCAGGGATTTTCAGGGCCTGGAAGGGGTCAGGTGAGGGTCACCACTTACCTCATAGCACATGAAGAGGCCCAGGGGCTTGGTTGGCTTGATCCTGATGCCAATGTTGCCTTCAGTGTTGAGCGGCAGGATGTTGCCCTTCTCATCAATGATCTGGAGCAAGAGGCCTGTGAATCCCGCCCTGCAGGGCCACCCCAACACACCTGCCACACCCAAACGTTAGCTGACTATTCCTGTGACACCAGTGAGAATAAATGGGGGGAGAAGCCCTGTCAGAAAATAAATTAAAACTGCCAAAAGTGTTTGAATTCAGCAAATGGTGAAATCCCAGTCATGGGTCTATTTGTTTCATGGATATACAAGCATTGCAAATGCATCGTCAAGCTGGAAGACACAGGTGAGCAAAAACTAGAAGCACCAGCTGATGGAGAGAGATGCCAGGGTGCTCCAGGTGCTCTGGTCCCATCTGTTGTGTGTGAGGCCTCCAGCTGCCAGGCTCAGCTGCATTCCTGCCCAGGATACTGCAGCTCTCAAACGAAGCCTCCCAAGGAAATCAGAGGGAAAATAGGAGGAGAGGAGGAAGGACGGCAACTGGGGCAGGGGAGTGGGGTGGGAACAGCTGGTTCTGTCACCTGGTGTCACACAATTGTCCAATCCCAGCTAAGCCCTAACTATTCCTGGCCAAAGTCTTTAGGACCAAACCTGGATGTCGAAGGGGGGGATACTTATCCCCATGGAACCTGGCTTGATCTTCATTCCCCGTAAAGTGCCACAACTTATTCCCTGTTTACAAAAGAAAGAAAATGGGGTTGGTCAAAGAGTCCTGGCTGATTACAAAGCATCAAGAACTATACACAGCATCCTGGCTCACCAATGTCATTTGATGCTGTGCAAAGAACTCTTATGAGAAAGCTAGAAGGCCCAGATTCAAGGTAAGGTGCAAGGCATTGACCTAACTCTGGTCTGCAGATGTTCACAGCACCTGTAGGCATGTAATATCAGGTGTGGTGGGCCCACTATATGTCAGACATGTGTCCATTTGCTGGAGGAAGGCCATGAAACCATTAATGTTTACTTGGGGCTGTTGAACAGTGACAGGAAACTAGTCTCAATTATTCAGAGCTGTGTTGAGAGTATTCATATTGTTTGTGTTGTCCCTTCTGCTAGAGAACTGCCCCACTCCCTTTATCTTCCTGATACACCATATTCCTCCTTTATGGTACTCTAAAATATCATTTTTTCTAAAGTTAAGTCAGACTAGGATTTGTTTCATGGATATGAATCTTCACTCCAGTTGTGTGCCAATTAATCCTCTTTGATTTCTCTTCTGTAAAGGTGGGTAATTATAACACTTACCTCCCAGAGTACCTGGGTGTACGGAAAACCCTTCACCCAGTGCCAGGCACACCAGGTTATGTTCAATAAACATTATTCGGCCCCCAAGAAAAGTCAGTTGGGAGATTCTTCTGTAGTATTTTCCCTTCATACTTCCATTGTAGCCAACAGAGCATCATACTTATTTTTGCTTGTTTCTCTCAGTGGATAACAAGCATCCTGAGAATAGAGACTGCCCCATTCATTTCTATATCCAGCATTCTAGTGCAACTCCTGCTTAAATACAAGAGTAACTGCAAGGTGAGTATGTACAAGCGGTTGGACACTGTAGCCAGAGCTTTATATACATCCTTTCATCTCCCTTATTACAACCTAGAAAGACTGGATAATATTTCCATTTTGGAGATGGAGAAGCAGAGACTCTGGAAGGTTCAATGCTATGCCTATGGTCTTGAAGCCCGTGATTGGCAAGGCTGAGATCTGAACTGGTGTCTGAGTTCCTGGGAGGGGAAGCTCTTTCCCCTTTGCTGTTATTGCTCACAGTACAGGCATATGGAAAATGTTCCATAGACGAGGCAGTAGGTATGAAAGTACATTGAGAAATACAGCACGAGTCAAGTATAAGGGAGTATTCTGTCTATTGTTGCAAATAATTAATGTAAAGGGATGTCATGGGTGTAGGTAGCTCCCATTCCACCACCCTCCACCTTGTCCAAATATAAACTATGAACCATACAAGGACAAACTTGAAATCTTAATATATCTCACCCTGAAGCAGACCAATTAACTGATTATTTAAAAGAATTTTTTTCCAAAAAAAAAAAGTCAGTGAAGTATATTAATTGAGGCTAAAATAGCCATTTTGCTGCAGCTCCTGAGATGGCAGCCATCCCTCTGTCAGCCTTGGGGATAATAAGGAGGTTGGGGAAGTGGCTCTGTCCAGCAATAGAAGTGGCTTGAGAATGTGTAGGATGAGAGATACCTGCCCCCACTATCATTGATAAAGTTGTTGTGGTTTACAACATGCATGATACTCTGAATGCCCCACCACATGGCTGCTCAGTGATGCCTTTGAGAATCACACTGTGTGTGTGTGTGTGTGTGTGTGTGTGTGTGTGTGTGTGTGTGTGTGTTGGTATATACAGAAAGTCTCTGCTCCCTCCTCCACTCCAGCTAGTGTCTCACAATCAAACCTGTGTGCTGTTCACCTAAACCCCCAGAAATGAACTTCTGGGGCCAACTTCTGGCTGTTGTGGTTGTTACCCTAGGAAGGGATGGTGAAATGGCAGAACTTGTGGATGGTGGCCTCCTTGTTACTGGAGAGAACCTCCCAGTTCTCCTCCACCCTTGATGAGCTCCATAGAGCTTAATGATCACAGGGACAGTGGCATCATGTCCTTAGACCACTTTCAAAGTCCTCACCCAATAGTTTTCAGCACACTGGCCTCTTGACACATTGATTAGCTGTGAATTATCTTTGTGCAAACTGATTTGGGGCAAACTAGCCTAAAACTCTGAAGCCCCATCATCTTCAGGCAATGCTGTGAGCAGAGTGGGGCCTCTGCACACACATGATTCAGCTCCTCTGCTGGGTTCCATGGCTAAGCACATCCTGACTGGCCCAGAAAGGACTGTCTACCTACTGTTTCTGACTGTCCATAGACCTCGTAGAGCAGAACGCCTGTCCGTCTTCTCCACTCCTCTTGCTCCTCTGGCAGCAGAGCCTCCCCACCAGTAATGCAGTCCTCCAGGGCAGGGAACCTGAGACTAAGGGAAAGGCAAGGTATCAACAGAACTTGTGGTCAGGTCTTGGATGCTCTGTCCCAGGCCCAGAGTGTTAAGAGCTCACTCATAGCCTTGCCATCTGGATCATTTATCCTCCTGCTTCCTCATGTTCTTACTTGTCTTTGGGGCAGTTTACTGGAGGTCAAAGCCAAGGGAAAGTCACTCATTTCCTGGTGGTTCATATTAACTCTTCTGGCAAGGGGTGGGTGGTGGTGGTGAGGCTAATGGGTTTGGTCAAAAGTTTGGACCAAATTTGGAAGTTGATGTAGAAAGATGGCAAAGACGTATTTTTCAGGCCTTGTCTTAACATCCTCTGTGGCTAAGAAGGATATTTTATAAACCATAATGGGTGGAAGATAAGACTCCCCAAAAGCTTGTTAGGATGATAACAGAACTGCACTGCCTTCTATGAAGAGTGGAGTCATGTGAACTGAAGGGTTTTTGTATTTCTGAGCAGAAAATGCAAGTTAAGTGGTGGAAATGAATTGCTCAGGACATCAAGGAAGACCAGGATGAGTGTAGGAAGAGAGAGAAGGGTTGTAGGTAACGGCCCTGAGAGAAGGAATTTCAGGAAGAGCAGAAAAGTTGGCTGTCAACATTTGTAGTAGGTACACTGTGTGACATAAATCCTCTTCATTTTCCTCATCAAATTTTCCATAAATGAGAAAAAAACAGACATAAAATAATAATGCATTCCTTGAAAGACATGGGGAGAAGCGATTGAGATCTGATTACCAGCTGGCCTGGGGCTGGACCAGGTCAGCTCTTGGGGATGAGAGAGGCAGCAGACATCTTGTCCACCTTTCCATCCTCATCACACTGTCCTGGTGCCTTTAGAGTCAGGGGTGATGGACAGGAGGGCTGGTTTTACTGAGGTGTTTTCTTCATTATTCAGCTTTATTCAAAATAGATAAAATGGGCAGAGTGTGATGCAGTCACTAGTTATGACATGGTTGGATTTTACTGGATTTGGACAAAGATAATCATCTGACGAACACTTCAAAAAGTTGCTAATTATGAGTTTTGAAACACAAACGGAGTCCAACCAGCATGAGGCTTCATGAATAAAATCAAGTTGTGTTTCAGAATTAGCTTTGTAAGGGTAGTCATTAAACACCTGAATATTTTAATTCTATATTTAAAACATGTTACTCTGATTTTTGGAGCAACCATTTTAATTTCAGAGTCTTTAAAAGATTCATGAACGCCCATATGTTTCAAAGAGCAGATTCCCGTTTAGCTAAAATTAACTCACAAACATGGGAAAATGCAAAAAGAAAACTATAGGAAGAGAAAACTATGCATCCATCAGATTGACAAAAATGAAAAACTCTGACAATAACAGGTGATGCCAATGTGATGGAACAATGGGAATTCTCCTACCTTGCTAGTGGGAGCATAGATGGGTTCAATATCTTGAAAAATTGGGTTGTAGAATGTAGTGTCAGTGTGAACTAGCAATTCTTATTCCAGAAAAATGTGACAGAAATCCATGCTTATATGCACCAGGGTACATGTGCAATAATTCAATGCAGCACTAATCATCAATAACCCCCAAATAAAAACTACCCGAGTGTCCATTAATGGTAGAACTGAAAAAAAATATGCAATGTTTTAATACAATGGGATATTATACAGCAATGAAAATTAACTACAGCAACATGTAGCAACACAGACACATCTTAAAAACATAATGTTGAAAAAAGAAGCCAGATATTCCAGAATAATGTATGATTACATGCATAAAGTTCAAAGGAAAGTAAAATATAATAATTTGTTTAGGGTTATTTCCTTAGGAGGTTATCTGTAAGGGAAAATAAGGAAACTAACACCACAAAAGTCAAGATATGAGTTCCTTTAGTGGAGATAGGGAGTCATGAAGATATCTCTGGGGTGTGGGCAATATTCTATTTTTGTGACTCATGTGAGTGGTGACATAGGTGTTTTGTTTTCAACAATTCATTAATCTATAAATTTATGTGTTATGTATTTTTCTGTATGTTTGTCCTTTCATAAGAAAAATGTTCAAAAAGTAATAAACCTACAATAATGCAAGACTCACTTAGCATTTCATTTGGATCTCTTAGTCCTGCTTTAAGGAATCAATTAGACTGACTAATGATAATTAGTCAACACTTAACTTACCACACACACACCTGCACACCCCTCAAAGAACCACAGTTAAAAAGTCAGATCACAGTAGGTTGGATTCCTTAAATTCCTACCCAAAGATTGTTATGACCAGCCAGCCACCACCACTTCTACCATACCTGGTAGAAATCTGCTGTAGAATCATTCGATACACAGCTGGCGCAGCAAGGCACCGGGTGATGGGGTATTTGAACAATGTCTAGAAAGTGAGGAGAGAAGGAATTTTATTCTTATAGTAAGGATTTAAAATATCGGCTATTAACATTTTAATTCGGATCTCCCCTGTAAGACAGCCCAGTAGTCATTTGTTACTTTTTTCGATATACCTATATTGAGCATGAATTTTGTGCATAGCATGTATCAGGCACTGTTGGGGGGAATGAAAAAAGAGTTAGATAATATTCCAACTGGGAGTTTGTACTAATAATAGAGGAGATAAAACAGGACTCAAATGGTAAGGCAGAAATTGGTAGATGTCATAAGAGATACTGGAAGGAGAACTTAGCAGAGGGAAATACTCCTTCTGATTGGGTGATCCAGGGACCTCATGGAACAGGTGGCATTTAGTTGTGGTATTTAACAAATGGATATGGTCTCTATAGGCAGAGGAATGGAGGAGGTTCTTGCAGGTAGAACGAGTAACAGGAGCAAAGTCTCCAGGGTTAAAGAAACACTTAGGTATAGTCAAAAGATGGTTTATTTAGACAGGAGAGGCACAGGAAGTAACTTTAGGAAGACTGAGGTTAGATTTAGACAGGTGAAGGGCAGGAAGTAAATTGAGGATGATTGACCTTAGTTGGAGATCAGATAGAGTCTAAAATGACTGGTATTCACCATTGTTTTGCTAGAAGTGGGAGTCTTTCAGTTTCAGATCAGGGTGGAGATACCCTGGGAGGGCAAGAACACTGAAGAGGAGAGAATGTGGGTTTGGGGTCTGCCTGCCTGACTTCAAACCTGTTACTTAATTCCTCTGTAATTCTGTTCCCTTATTTGTAAAATGGGAATATATATACCTTCCATGCAGAACTATAGGGAAGAGGAATGGGCACAGAGAGAGAGAATCTCAAGCAGGTTCTCTGCTCAATGTGGAGCCTGACACAGAGCTCGATCCCAGAACCCTGGGATCATGACCTGAGCCAAAATCAAGAGTCAGTCACTCAGCCAACTGAGCCACCTAGGGGCGCCAGTCCCTCTCTTTCTGAGTCCAATCAACTTCCTTCCTTCTTTCCTTCCTTCCTTCCTACCTTCCTTCCTTCCTTCCATCCGTCTGTCCTTCCTCCCTCCCTCCCTTCCTTTGTTCATTCATTCCTTCCTTTCTTGTCTCCCTGTCTTTCTTTCCAGTATAATTAACATACAGTGTTATATTAGTTTCAGATGTACAATATACTGATTCAACAATTCTATGTATGACTGATTGCTCATCACGAGAAATATATTCTTAATCCTCTTCACCTATTTCACCCGTCCCCCCCACTTCCCCTCTGGTAACCATCAGTTTATTCTATATAGTTAAGAGTCTGTTTTTTGGTCTCTTTTTTCTCTTTGTTCCTTTTGTTTCTTAAATTCCGTATGAGTAAAATCATATGGTATTTGTCTTTCTCTTACTGATTTAGCATTATACCCTCTAGATCCATCCAAGGTGTTGAAAATGGCAAGATTTCATTATTTTTTATGGCTGAGTAATATTCCATCATATATATAGACACACATACATATACCACATCTTCTTTATCCATTTATCTATGGATGAACACTTGATCTGCTTCCATAATGTGGCTATTGTAAATAATGCTGCAATAAATATGGGGGTGCATATATCCTTTCGAAATAGTGTTTGCATATTATTTGAGTAGACACTCACTAGTACAATTAATGAGTCATGTGGTAATTCTATTTTTAATTTTTTGAGGAACTCCATACTGTTCTCCACAGTGGCTACACCAGCTTGCACTCCTACCAAACCGTGCATGATGGTTGCTTTTTTTCCACATCCTCGCCAACACCTGTTGTTTGTTGTCTTTTTGATTTTAGCCATTCTGACAGGTGTGGGGTTATATCTCCTTGTGGTTTTGATTATATTTCCCTGACAAGGAGTGATGGTGAGCATCTTTTCATGTGTCTGTTGGCCATCTGGATGTCTTCTTTAGAGAAATGTCTGCTCATGCCCTGCTCATTTTTTTAAGTAGGTTTCACTCCCAGCATGGAGCCCAATGTGGGGCTTGAACTCACAACCCTGACATCAAGACCTGAGCTGAAATCAAGAGTAGGACACTTAACTGACTAGGCCACCGAGACGCCCCAAAAGTGAAAAATAAATCAAAATAATTAAACTTTCAAATGCTGCTGTTTGTGTCTTCGTGTGTGTGTGTGTATGTGTGTGTGTATGTAAATTTGTGTAATTAATAATTTGAACTAATTCAAGCTTAAAACACACTGAGACCTTGGAAACACCCATGTACTAGTGGAGGAGGGGAGGGGAGAGGTGGATTCGGTGTTCTTTGTGCAGCTTTAAGCCTCAGAGACTGGCAGGATGTGAGCAGTGAACAATGATGGAGAGGCAGATATTGACATGAGGTGAGGAATGAGAAATGGGAAATGTAGTCTGACGTGCTGGAGGGATCATCAGATGGACCTGGGGTAGAAAAACAAGGGGGAATTTGCATGGAGGGAGAAGACTAGACCCAAGATACAGTTTTGAAAGCCCCTTGAATGGATGCCCATGCTGGTGAAATGGAAGTAGAGGAGATTTTTTAGAAGGAAGAAGAAGGGTGAGGACAGACGCTTGTAGGGCTGCAGTGTTTAGGAGTAAGGTGGGTGAAGAGGATGTGGCTGGAGCAAGCGGAGAATGTTCTACGGAGAAATTTGATACCAAGGGAGGAAAGACTGGGTTGGTCCAGTGTGTAGCCAGGTAAAGGGAAGGTATTTTTTAGGATGAGGAACTTTGAACATGTTTATGGACTGAGGGGGAGTACAGTTCATGAAGATGAAGAGGTTGAAAACACGGGAGAAAAGAGTTAATGGATGATAGATTAATGGAGACGGGGAAGTGAGGGGTTGAAAATACAGGAGAAAAGGTTTAATGGATGCAAGATTAATGAGAAGTATAAAGAACTTCATAAGTATAAAGAACTGAGATCATACCATCCACACTTTCAGATCACAATGCTATGAAGCTTGAAATCAACCACAGGAAAAAGTCTGGAAAACCTCCAAAAGCATGGAGGTTAAAGAACACCCTACTAACGAATGAGTGGGTCAACCAGGCAATTAGAGAAGAAATTAAAAAATATATGGAAACAAACGAAAATGAAAATACAACAATCCAAACGCTTTGGGATGCAGCGAAGGCAGTCCTGAGAGGAAAATACATTGCAATCTAGGCCTATCTCAAGAAACAAGAAAAATCCCAAATACAAAATCTAACAGCACACCTAAAGGAAATAGAAGCAGAACAGCAAAGGCAGCCTAAACCCAGCAGAAGAAGAGAAATAATAAAGATCAGAGCAGAAATAAACAATATAGAATCTAAAAAAACTGTAGAGCAGATCAACGAAACCAAGAGTTGGTTTTTTGAAAAAATAAACAAAATTGACAAACCTCTAGCCAGGCTTCTCAAAAAGAAAAGGGAGATGACCCAAATAGATAAAATCATGAATGAAAATGGAATTATTACAACCAATCCCTCAGAGATACAAACAATTATCAGGGAATACTATGAAAAATTATATGCCAACAAATTGGACAACCTGGAAGAAATGGACAAATTCCTGAACACCCACACTCTTCCAAAACTCAATCAGGAGGAAATAGAAAGCTTGAACAGACCCATAACCAGCGAAGAAATTGAATCGGTTATCAAAAATCTCCCAACAAATAAGAGTCCAGGACCAGATGGCTTCCCAGGGGAGTTCTACCAGACGTTTAAAGCAGAGATAATACCTATCCTTCTCAAGCTATTCCAAGAAATAGAAAGGGAAGGAAAACTTCCAGACTCATTCTATGAAGCCAGTATTACTTTGATTCCTAAACCAGACAGAGACCCAGTAAAAAAAGAGAACTACAGGCCAATATCCCTGATGAATATGGATGCAAAAATTCTCAATAAGATACTAGCAAATCGAATTCAACGGCATATAAAAAGAATTATTCACCATGATCAAGTGGGATTCATTCCTGGGATGCAGGGCTGGTTCAACATTCACAAATCAATCAACGTGATACATCACATTAACAAAAAAAAAGAGAAGAACCATATGATCCTGTCAATCAATGCAGAAAAGGCCTTTGAAAAAATCCAGCACCCTTTCTTAATAAAAACCCTTGAGAAAGTCAGGATAGAAGGAACATACTTAAAGATCATAAAAGCCATTTATGAAAAGCCCACAGCTAACATCATCCTCAACGGGGAAAAACTGAGAGCTTTTTCCCTGAGATCAGGAACATGACAGGGATGCCCACTCTCACCGCTGTTGTTTAACATAGTGCTGGAAGTGCTAGCATCAGCAATCAGACAACAAAAGGAAATCAAAGGCATCAAAATTGGCAAAGATGAAGTCAAGCTTTCACTTTTTGCAGATGACATGATACTATACATGGAAAATCCGATAGACTCCACCAAAAGTCTGCTAGAACTGATACATGAATTCAGCAAAGTTGCAGGATACAAAATCAATGTACAGAAATCAGTTGCATTCTTATACACTAACAATGAAGCAACAGAAAGACAAATAAAGAAACTGATCCCATTCACAATTGCACCAAGAAGCATAAAATACCTAGGAATAAATCTAACCAAAGATGTAAAGGATCTGTATGCTGAAAACTATAGAAAGCTTATGAAGGTAATTGAAGAAGATATAAAGAAATGGAAAGACATTCCCTGCTCATGGATTGGAAGAATAAATATTGTCAAAATGTCAATACTACCCAAAGCTATCTACACATTCAATGCAATCCCAATCAAAATTGCACCAGCATTCTTCTCAAAACTAGAACAAGCAATCCTAAAATTCATATGGAACCACAAAAGGCCCCGAAGAGCCAAAGTAATTTTGAAGAAGAAGACCAAAGCAGGAGGCATCACAATCCCAGACTTTAGCCTCTACTACAAAGCTGTCATCATCAAGACAGCATGGTATTGGCACAAAAACAGACACATAGACCAATGGAATAAAATAGAAACCCCAGAACTAGACCCACAAACATATGGCCAACTCATCTTTGACAAAGCAGGAAAGAATATCCAATGGAAAAAAGACAGTCTCTTTAACAAATGGTGCTGGGAGAACTGGACAGCAACATGCAGAAGGTTGAAACTAGACCACTTTCTCACACCATTCACAAAAATAAACTCAAAATGGATAAAGGACCTGAATGTGAGACAGGAAACCATCAAAACCTTAGAGGAGAAAGCAGGAAAAGACCTCTCTGACCTCAGCCGTAGCAATCTCTTACTCGACACATCCCCAAAGGCAAGGGAATTAAAAGCAAAAGTGAATTACTGGGACCTTATGAAGATAAAAAGCTTCTGCACAGCAAAGGAAACAACCAACAAAACTAAAAGGCAACCAACGGAATGGGAAAAGATATTTGCAAAGGACATATCGGACAAAGGGCTAGTATCCAAAATCTATAAAGAGCTCACCAAACTCCACACCCGAAAAACAAATAACCCAGTGAAGAAATGGGCAGAAAACATGAATAGACACTTCTGTAAAGAAGACATCCGGATGGCCAACAGGCACATGAAAAGATGTTCAGCGTCGCTCCTTATCAGGCAAATACAAATCAAAACCACACTCAGGTATCACCTCACGCCAGTCAGAGTGGCCAAAATGAACAAGTCAGGAGACTATAGATGCTGGAGAGGATGTGGAGAAACGGGAACCCTCTTGCACTGTTGGTGGGAATGCAAATTGGTGCAGCCGCTCTGGAAAGCAGTGTGGAGGTTCCTCAGAAAATTAAAAATAGACCTACCCTATGACCCAGCAATAGCACTGCTAGGAATTTATCCAAGGGATACAGGAGTACTGATGCATAGGGGCACTTGTACCCCAATGTTCATAGCAGCACTCTCAACAATAGCCAAATTATGGAAAGAGCCTAAATGTCCATCAACTGATGAATGGATAAAGAAATTGTGGTTTATATATACACAATGGAATACTACGTGGCAATGAGAAAAAATGAAATATGGCCTTTTGTAGCAACGCGGATGGAACTGGAGAGTGTGATGCTAAGTGAAATAGCCATACAGAGAAAGACAGATACCATATGGTTTCACTCTTATGTGGATCCTGAGAAACGTAACAGGAACCCATGGGGGAGGGGAAGGAAAAAAAAAAAAAGAGGTTAGAGTGGGAGAGAGCCAAAGCATAAGAGACTGTTAAAAACTAAGAACAAACTGAGGGTTGATGGGGGGTGGGAGGGAGGAGAGGGTGGGTGATGGGTATTAAGGAGGGCACCTTTTGGGATGAGCACTGGGTGTTGTATGGAAACAAATTTGACAATAAATTTCATAAAAAAAAAAAAAAAGATTAATGAGAAGGGCTCCTAACAGAAGGACAGAGAAAAGAACAAGATCTGCAGGGGCTGTGGGGAGGGGACTGAACTTTGAGAGGTGGAGGGGCAGGTCTACCTCTGAGATGGAAAACACATTTTCAGGTGAATGGAAGTACGAGAGGGTTCACACGGGTGACTTGAGTTATTACTGTGAGATACACCTAACAGGAACAGCAGCCATCATTGCATGCCGGGTGCCTCTGAGTGCCAACTCAGGGCTAAGCACTTCACCCACTTCTCCTGTACCATCTCATTTATATTTCAACAATTTTGTGACATAGGAATTATTAAAACTCCCATTTTACAGATGAGGAAACTGAGGCTCACAGTAGCAAGTAAACCACAAATAAATGTCAAATGTGGCATGAGAAGCCAGATTTGCATTTTCTAGGGGCTCTGTTTTTAAACCCTTCATTAAATTGAGCAACTGCAATAACAACAACAAAACACGTACACACACACACACACACACACACACACACACACACACGCACCAGCTATCTGTTCTGGCAGATACAGGGTCCAGGATCCAGGAGACATGAGCTTTCTCTGGTTGGTTTAATCTCTTAAAATGTTTATTCAGGGTTCCAAGCCCACAAAATCTGATCCATAGGCCTGGGGAAGGGCTTGGAATATGTATTTTCTTCAAGGTTTCATGTAGTGTTATTCTTATACAGTAACTAATTCAGTGTTCTGCACTTTGAGAAACCCAGAACCAGGGTTATATTACGCTAATGAGACTTTTTGCTAAATAAAATATCTCTCAGCAGTCCAGCTTTTGAGTTTGAAACATGAGTTTCTTCTAGGAGTTTGTTGATAGTGGAAGGTTTGTCTTCTTACCTGTTGAATGACCTTGGGGTCAAACTGGGGCAGATGATGGATGAAGAGTGTAGACCCTGATGTCCATGGTTCAAACAGGCACCCCAAGACAGCCAGAATCCAGCCTGGGTCCGAAATGCACCACAAGACATCAGATGTCTTCAGTTGTAGAAATTTCCTGCTAACTCCAAAATACAGTGACTTCAGCTAGGTGATCATGAGAATGTGATCAAGGGCTGGGGACTCTGATTTTCAGGGGTGACCCACCTTTCATTCTCAGTGCATGTGGTTTGAGTGGGCTCCAGACACACTCCCACCCCAGGTCCCTAAAGCATGCCAAATCCTATTTTCTGGTCATGTGTGATTTCAATGGGTTTAGTTATAATGATCCTTAAGGCTGGGAATTGACTCTGTTACTTATATAGTCCTAGGTAATGCTGGCAGCTATTTGGGCATAACAAGGGATAAGCCTTTCTTAGAAGGGCAACAAAACACATCAGATGGAGAGATAAAAACCTGATCCAGAGACTCTAGCTATGTCTGAAGCCAAACCCTGGAGTGCCCTGCCTCATGATCCAATAAATTCCTTTATTCACTTTTAGGCTTAAAGAGGTTGAGATTGGGCTTTCTGTCATTTATGATGGAGAAAGAGAGAGAGGGAGAGAGAGATAGAAATAAAGAAAGAGAGAGAAAGACCCTAATTAATACCCCATCTTGGCAAGGACTGGAAACAATTATCCAATAGGCAATAATTAGAAAGCGGGGTGGGAAAGGTTTCTCATTTCTCTATCCTATCTTAGTGATTCTGAGGGATGTCTGTGTGCATAATTCCTTGAGAAAACACAATCCTCCCATAGCTATGGGAGCTTTACTAACTATTTATTATTAGTAATAGTTTACTATTTACTAAACTATGGCTTTGAGGAGCTTTACTATTAACAGGAGCTTTACTAACTATTTACTATTAACTTTAATAAACAATCCACCCTCCCTCATCCCAGCCCTCTTAGGATTGTGGCTCACCCACAGAATACTACTAGCTGGGAAGACCTGTCTTCTCAGTTTCAGACCCAACTACCCACTGAACATCTCTTCTGCAGTGTCCCTCAGGCACCTCAAACCCAGCAGATCCTAACCCCTTCTGCTTCCCTTCATCTTGCAGCCACAGTGATCTTTTCAAAACACAAATGTGATCAGGTCTTTCCCTTGCTAAAATACATCCCATTACTCCAATACATCTCCATCATCTGCCTAAAAAACTCTAAACTCTACACCAAGGCCCACAAGATCCTGAGCCCTGCTCACTGGTTCCCAATTCCTCCCATATGTCTCTTACCCCACACCCTGAGCACCAGCTATCCTCAAGTGTCTGTAGTTCTATAATGCTACTTTTAATATCTTTGTGCCTGTGCTCTTGTTATTCAGACTGCACAGAAAGCCTCTGCCTTCTTTCCACCCCTATTCCTCCAGAGTTTCGCTACTCAATTGCTACCATTGCAAACTGCTGCATCTGCACAGATAGTCACTGTCCACAAAAAGCCTTGTCTGCCCTCTGGTCTGGTTAATAAGTTAGAAAATATATAGAACTTGATCTGGTGTGAATATTACTATGTGAGGTAGGGACAGATGGGAGAAGAGGCTCAGTTAAACGTTGATTAAGTGATTAACCCAAGGCTACAGCTTCAGCCTCTATGACTGTTTGTTCTAGGTTAGGGGGAGTGGCATGTTGTGGCTTGGTTCCAGGTATTCTTTTTCCTGAGAGCTCACGACTGGGTAACTCCAAGTTTCATGTGTTCATAACTGGGAAGAGGAAAGGACCTGCCACTTCAGGTGGCATTGTTCACACATTGTGTCTTTTACCACCAAACCCTGAGTCAATTGAGAGGGACACAATGGCTTGTCATTTGTGTGGTTTGCTGAATGCGGGCACACATTTCCTACACACCTCTTGTTAAGGTGCTCAGGCAGGACCTAAATGTGCCTCCTTTGTCATCAGAGGCCTCTGTCAGCAAACCGTTAGCATTCCAAGTGTCTACATCTCAAGACTCTCAGGAGTCTGAACCAAAGAGCCCAGAGGGAAGAAACAGGATGGAGTCAATTCTACTTAGAGCTCTTTTCCCAACACACGTGTGCTCACACACACACATGCACACATACACACACCACCCCAGATCTGTGGCCCAGCATCTAAGTCAATGCCTTCTTTCCTACCATGAAGGCAGAGAGGATCGCAAGGCAAGTCCATGGCTGTGTTTCGCCATCTTGGGAAGGCCTGTTGTCCCACTGGTGAAGAAGATGGCCATTGGGTCCAGCGTCTTTGACTTAATACAGGCGTGATCTGGGGATGCTGATCTGCAAAGGGATTCAGTACAAAAGGGGAGAAGTCATGTTTCCTGCTTTGGGATCCCTGGGGATCCAATATGAGGGGCTTGGAGGCAGAAAAATGGAGGTTTACAACACTGGAGGAAAAACCAGTTCTCCTTGTATTAAGAATCAAACGGAATTTGTGAGTGACTTGGATAAGTAGACTGACATTTATTCATTTACAAAAGGGGGGAAATATAGTGGAATATTTTTAACGTAACAAACATTGAAATAGCACTTGATATCTTTCAGGCACTGCTCTAAGTGACTTACAAATAAGAACTCATTCAATCTTCAGAGCAACCCTAAAAGAGAAGTACTGCTTTTATTGTGCCCATTTTGTGGAGGAGGAAACTGAGGCTCAGAAAGGTTACATTACTTGCCTGAAGACATTTGGCCAGCATGTGGTACAGCCAGGATTCAAATTCAGTCTGATCCACAGACTGTGCTCTTAACCACACTGCTAAGCTTGTGTTTTTTTTTTTTTTTTTTTTTTTATGAAGTAGCTTTATAGGAATTTAACCCCATAATCTTGGCTATGAGGGGCAGGGAAAAGAAAATGAGGGAGAGTAAAAGAAACATAAATGCACATCTGTCTTGGTGTAAACTTGAGATGGTAGGTAAGCCTGGAGTCCCCCCGGTGTGCCTTGATTCTTGGGGGCTTCAGAATTGACAGTTTCTCCTTTGGGTCTATGCTTATAAATGCCAATTCCCTATGGTGTTCAATCATAGTAACTGCAAATGATCCCAAGGCTGCCAGTAACACCAACTCTTGCTGAGAAATGGTACCATATTGACTTTTGGCAATTTAAGGGAATCTAAAGAATATCCTTTTTTAAATCTTTTTATTTTAAAGAGAGAGAGAGACAGAGAAGCAGAGAATCTTAAGTAGGCTTCACATTCAGCACAGAGCCCAATGCGGGGCTCAGTACCACAATCCTGGGATCATGACCTGAGCTGATATCAGGTTAGATGCTCAACTGTCTGGGTCACCCAGGCACCCCAAGAATATTCTTTATTTAAGCCATTTTCTTTTAGTTCTCTGACTTTAAAATCCAGTGTAAGATGTGACTTCAGCCTAATATTTGCTTTTTGAGGCTGAAGTAAAGAACTTTAAAAACTGAGGGGTTACTTTAAGAAAACAAACACAGCATGGTTTTCAGGTGATAGAAAAAATGTCTAAAGGTTTACAGAATCAGAGTTGTTGGTGGAAGGGGTCTTTCTTACTTCCAACACTTCCCTAACTTTCCCTGGGAGGTGTCCTTAAAGCTATGCAGCACCTGAGAGATGGAAATTGTTTGTTCCCCCAGCTGACTACCAGCCACAGCCTCAATTTTTCTTGCAGTCTCAAGTTTCCCTTAAAAATTCATCTTATACGTTCATTCAACCTCTTCATATATTTGTTTGTTATATAAAAATAATAATTCAGGTTCCCTACCTACAAGGAAGATTCAACACAATAACCCTCTGACTCATCTCATTTGCACTAAAGTGTTTAGACTGTAGTGACAGAGGCATAGAAGTTCAATACTCTTATTTTACAAATAAAGCAATTGCATCCAAGAGAGGGGAAGGAACCAGCCCAGGGTCACAAAACAAATCGGGGGCACAGCTGGGAAGAGAAGTCTTCTGGCATCAGCCCAGGTGACCTTCTCCCACTGAATGTTTGTCTACCAGCACTTGGGAGTGAATGGTCTTCTCTTGTCCTTCCTTAGAAAACACATTCATCAGATCTGAAACTTACTTAATCAGCGTTCGGAAGTCCAGCCACCCGTGACGGCTATGGTCAGACACCAGGAGCTTTGTTTTCAGAGCAGGACACTCAGAAACTAGGGAATCCACCTCGGGGGCAAGGGTATCTGTGGTCATGATGCCCTGGGCTTTAGACACTTGTAATCGGTAGAGAATGTCCTTGGCTTTCATCTGGGTGGTTCCTGGCATGAAGATTATTCCTGGGGATGAAAAAAGGAACTTTTGGGTTTCAGGCCTGGCTTATCTGCATAGAAATCTGCTAGCTTCTTGCTGTGCAAAGTATGGTCCATGGACCAGTACCATCAGCACCACAAAAATCTCATGCCCCATCCCAAACTACTGAATCAGAATTTGCACTTTAAGAAACTCTCCAAGGGATTCCTATGTATCTTGAAATTTGAAAAGCCTGACCTAACCTTCTTCTACTCTAGGTGGATCAAGCCAGTAGACAGGTGAATCCTACTTTAGGACTGGGACTACAGACTATGGACGCAAGTAGTACAGTGTCTTTGACACCAGGTTTAGCTGTATCCCTGCCTCCATTTTTCTCCTCTCACTTCCTCCTCTTTCAGTCCCTTGTGTCATCTTGAATCTCCTCTCTTTTCTTCATTCCTCATACCCAAATTTAACTACATTATCCTTTTAACTTTCCTACACTCCCTTCCATCTTCCATCACCAACAGTTAGTTCAGGTCTTTGTGTGCCTCTACTGGGTTCTAATCTCTCCACCAGATGGCTCATCCTGAATCTTGCTACTACCTACCTTCCATTTTATTACCTGTTCAGGTTCCACAGAACACTGACTTCCCCCTCTGCTTTTCTTCTCTTCACCAGCACCTGTGCCCTCTCTCCAGGAAAGCACCATACTCTGAACACCCAACAGTGAAGGCACTGCCCACCCTCCACCTTTTCCTCTTACAAATCTATTCCCTATTTCAAGATGCCTATTTTTCACACAGACTTCTCCTGACTCTAAGTTTTTGCATGTCTTATGCCCATTCTTGGACTCTCCTTCCTTTGATTCTATTCTTCTTTTATTCTATCCCAGAGCACTCAGCTCTTGTCTTGGATTTCCCATGTGCCATCTCTCAGCTCTACAGATGACATGGCTTCTCTGTACTCTCTCTGCTGTTGCTGTTAATTCTTGATTCCACATGACCTTGATGGATTAATGTAGGATTTTATTTGTGAGGAAATATATGACCATGCATTTTAAAGCAATTAAAAAAAATTCTGGAGTCCCACACCAATTCTACATTATATAGATACATAAATATGCAATTAAAAGGGGGAAGGGAAATCTCCACAGAATAAATGTGGAGGGAATAACACAATTAGAAAATTCTCATATAAAACCACCATAATAATATTCAATTCAATCAAGAATCATCAATGGATTCTCATGTAACAGGGTGAAAGACAGTTGGGGAACAGGATATTCACACAGTCTCAAAAGTATTACAGTACAGATTACTTAATAATTACAAAGGGAAATTGTGCCTTACAAAAGTGTTTGTAAATAATATCATCGATGATAGGACAAACCAACTTCATGTATCTCCTGATGTAAAGCATTGAGATAAGCATGTTGTCTTTTTAGTACTCCTACTAAAAATGTTTATCTGAATATAATCTTGAAAAAAGAGTCAGAAATACAAATTTTGTGGGACCTTCTGAAAAACAACTAGCTTAGACATTTCCAAGATGTTGTCATGCAGAAAAGTTTAGATTAACGGAGATTGAGGAGACCTTACAATGTAATGCATTGCATGACCTTCTATCAGATTTTGGATTTAAACAAACAAAAAATGGGTATAAAATACACTGTTGGGACAATTAAAGAATTCTGGCCACGGATATATATTATATCAAAGTTATACTTCTTGTGTGATAACTCTGTTGTGGTTATGTGAGGAGAATGTCATGGATCATAGCAGATGCATGCTCCAGGGTTTACGGGTGTTTATCTGGTGTTTATGGATGCCACAATGTCTGCAACTGATACTTAAATGTCTCAGCGTGGGAGGGGAGCAAAATGTTAACAATTGATGTTTTTTAAAAAAAAAATGAAACTGTGCAAGAGAAAGTGTGTGTGTGTGTGTGTGTGTGTATGTGTGTGTTTATGTGTCTGTGTCTGTGTATGAATTAGAGAGTGATGATATTGTGTTTGAGGGTGTATAAGTTGAGGAAGACAGTGAGAAGTAGCAAACGAATATTTGAAGGAGTCTGAGAAAGAAAAAGACTATGAAGAATAAGAAAAAAGGGCAGGGAAAAGTTAATATTTCAGGACCCATTGGCTCCAGGCTAGACCTAAAGTCTGTTGGGGTCTCTTTGGGTCACTGACCTGCTCGGATGCAGCCTATGACCACCAGCCACCACTCGGGCACTCGAGGCAGGATCAAGGCTAGACGGTCTCCCTGCTGCAGGCCGCAGGTCTGGGTGAAGACGTTGGCTGCACGGCGGGATAAGTCTGTCATCTCTCTGAAACTCCACTTCACTTCATCACCTTGATTATTCACCCACCACAGGGCTGGTTTTGGATCTCTCTTACCCTCCTGGTCAAGATCATACATCATGTGTTATTTCCAATGTTAAAGGAAAAGGGCACTTATTTGGCCAGCCCACTACCTTAGCTACATGAAAATGTAGCTCAAGAACTGAGATCCAATTTTAAAGCATTTATAGAATGAAGGGAAGTGGGTAGGGTATGATCCAACCAACTTCTTCTGGTCTACTGTAACTACCTCCTCTCAAGTCACATAAAACCAGGAATAGTTCCATGTTACCTATTAAAACCTTAAAATTGCATTCCCTATGTGTCTGTCTTAGTTCCACATAGATGGTATGTTTCCTCTGTGCTTCAGTTTTATCATCTACGAAATGGGTACAATACTACCTAGAAAGTAGTAAAGTTTAAATTAGTTATTTAAAGAGGTGAAGTGTATATGATAGTGCCTGGGAACATAGTAGGTACTCAATGAAATTATTATCATTATCGGGGCACTTGGGTGGCTCAGTCAGTTGAGCGCCCGACTTTGGCTCAGGTCATGATCTCATGGTTCATCAGTTGGAACCCGGTATTAGGCTCACTGCTATCAGCGCACAACTGGCTGCTTCAGATGCTCTGTCTCCCTCTCTCTCTGCTCCTCCCCAACATGTACTCTCTCTCTCTCTCTGTCTCTCTCTCTCTCTGTCTCTCTCTCTCTCAAAAACAAACATTAAAATAAATTACTATCATTATTACCATTATTACAACAAAAGAAGAGACTAATTTAATTCCTGAATATTTGGGGGAATTTATTTTTAAAATTAACGTACCTCTGGAGGTGAAATAAGCAAGAAGGCAGACCTGGGAGCTCCAAGGTAGCCCTTGTTTCCTCACAGAAACGTCAAGTAAACAACAGACTACAATAGCTGTGTAGAAACTCTAGAAATAGTCAAGGATCTACAGCAAATTAATGCCCAAACAATAAAAAATCCCTACTCTAAATGGTAAGAAATTCTAGGTTGTTTTCTGCTGCTTACCCTTGTCCCATCCCCTCTCTTGTGTTGTACAGTATGGTCAGGAGGAAGGCACCCAATTTGCAGCCCCTGCCTTGGAATTTGTTTCAGTATTCTGCCCTGTGTGGAGGCTGCCTGAGAGACTGGTTTCTGCCTCATCTGAATCAGAGCTCAGATAGGAATTGTGACATAGTTTGAATATCGGACTGGAGGTGGGTGAAAGCAGTGGCAAATGCCACACTGAGTGGAAACTGTAGAACTGTGGCCACCTCGGAGGGAGACTACAGGCAGAGGAGGACAATAAAACATTTGAGCCCCAAGAAGAAGCAGATATGAGACTTTTAATGCAATTAAAACATATGAAAGCAGTATCATGTCTGGGAAATTTGAGAAAAAAACACACATGCACAGGCCTAGGAAAGACACATGCCCAAGACCTGAAGATCTAAGAAGACCTTAAGTTTTCATACTGGTCAGATTACTGGAGGGCTTTCTCTGCATGAAGTTAGGCTGCAAAGACAGACAGAGGTGGCTACTTTTTTCAAATGTCCAGTTTTCAACAACAGATCACAAGGCCATGTTGCCCATTCAAAGGAACAAAACAAATTTTCAGAAACTTACCCTAAAGGGACACAGGTTTCAGTTATTAGACAGACACTTTAAAATGATCGTCTTAACTATCCTGAAAGTGCTGAAGGAAAACAAAGAACCAAAGCAAATAAGAAAAGCAATATATGAACACAATGAGAATACCAACAGAGATAGAAATTATAAAAGAGAACCAAACAGAAACTGTGGATCTGAAAAATACAATAACTGAATTGAAAACTTTACGAGAAGGATTCAACAGCAGAAATCTCAAAAGTTTAAAACAGAATATGTTTTCTAACCACAGTGGAATTAAGCTAGGAATCATTAACAATAAGATAATGAGAAAACCATCCCCAACTATCTGGAAACTAACTAGTACACTTCTATATAATCTAGAGGTCAGAGAAGAATCAAAAAGGCAAATAGAAACTATTTCCAACAGAATGATAATAAAATACAACATGTCAAAATTTGTGTGGTGCACCTAAAAGGAATGCTTACTGGAAAATATATACTTTTAAATACATACATTAGAAAAGAAGGCAGGCCAAAAAGTAAGAACATAAATTTGCATCAAGAAGCTGAAAAAGGAAAAGCCAATCAAATCAAAGGAAAGTAGGAAGAAGGTAATAATAAAGATAAGAGCATGCATCCGTGGAATGGAAAATAAATATGCAATTGAGAATATCAGTAAAGCCAAAGCTGGTTTTGAGAAGATGTATCAGATTGATAAACTCTTAGAAAGACTTACCCAGGGAAAAAAAGAAAAATAACATAGTAACGATATTAGGAATGAAAAAGTGCACACAAATGCAATTCTTAGAGACATTAAAAAGCAACAAGAGAAAATTATGAATAATTTTATGCCAATAAATATGACAATTTGGATGAAATTAACAAATTACTAAAAAAGCAACTTGCTAAAACTGATAGAATCAAAATCTTTTTTTAAAATTTTATTTTCTATTTTTTTTAATTTACATCCAAATTAGCATATAGTACAATGATTTCAGGAGTAGATTCCTTAGTTCCCCTTACCCATTTAGCCCATCCCCCCTCCCACAACCCCTCCAGTAACCCTCTGTTTGTTCTCCATATTTATGAGTCTCTTCTGTTTTGTCCCCCTCCCTGTTTTTATATTACTTTTGTTTCCCTTCCCTTATGTTCACTTGTTTTGTCTCTTAAAGTCTTCATATGAGTGAAACTATATGATTTTTATCTTTCTCTGACTAATTTCACTTAGCATAATACCTTCCAGTTCCATCCACGTAGTTGCAAATGGCAAGATTTCATTCTTTTTGATTGCCAAGTAATACTCCATTGTATATATATATACCACATCTTCTTTATCCATTCATCCATCGATGGACATTTGGGCTCTTTCTATACTTTGGTTATTGTTGATAGTGCTGCTATAAACATGGGGTTGCATGTGTCCCTTTGAAACAGCACACCTGTATCCTGTGGATAAATGCCTAGTAGTGCAACAGCTGGGTCATAGGGTAGTTCTATTTTCAGTTTTTTGAGGAAACTTCATAGTGTTCTCCAGAGTGGCTGCACCAGTTTGCATTCCCACCAACAATGCAAAAGAGATCCTCTTTCTCCACACCCTCGCCAACATCTGTTGTTGCCTGAGCTATTAATGTTAGCCATTCTAACAGGTGTAAGGTGGTATTTCATTGTGGTTTTGATTTGTATTTCCCTGATGATGAGTGATGTTGAGCATTTTTTCATGTGTCTGCTGGCCATCTGGATGTCTTCTTTGGAAAAGTGTCTATTCATGTCTTTTGCCCATTTCTTCACTGGATTATTTGTTTTTTGGGTGTTGAGTTTGAGAAGTTCTTTATAGATTTTGGATACTAACCCTTTATCTGATATGTCATTTGCAAATATCTTCTCCCATTCTGTCGGTTGCCTTTGAGTATTGCTGATTGTTTCCTTCGCTGTGCAGAAGGTTTTTATTTTATTTATTTATTTATTTATTTATTTATTTATTTATTTATTTTTTAATGTTTTTATTTATTTTTGAGACAGAGAGAGACAGAGCATGATCAGGGGAGGGGCAGAGAAAGAGGGAGAGACAGAATCTGAAGCAGGCTCTAGGCTCTGAGCTGCCAGCACACAGCCCGACGCGGGGCTCAAACTCATGAACTGTGAGATCATGACCTGAGCTGAAGTTGGACGCTTAACCAACTGAGCCACCCAGGCACCCCAGAAGCTTTTTATTTTGATGAAGTCCCAGTAGTTCATTTTTGCTTTTGTCTCCCTTGCCTCTGGAGATGTGCCGAGTAAGAAGTTGCTGTGGCCAAGATCAAAAAACCATATAATACCAAGGAATAAATCTTTAAAAAAAAATTTTTTTTACACTTATTTAATTTTTGAGAGACATAGAGAGAGCACAAGTTGGGGAGGGGCAGAGAGAGAAGGAGACACAGAATCCAAAGCAGGCTCCAGGCTCCGAGCTGTCAGCACAGAGCCCGATGTGGGGCTCGAACTCACAAACTATGAGATCACGACCTGAGCCGAAGTTGGAGCTTAACGGACAGAGCCACCCAGGTACCCCAGAATAAATCTAACCAAACAGGTAAAAAGTCTATATGCTGAAAACTATAGAAAGTTTATGAAAGAAAGTGAAGAAGACACAAAAAAAATGGAAAAAGATTCCATGCTCCTGGATAGGAAGAACAAATATTGTTAAGATGTCAATATTACTCAAAGCAATCTACATATTCAATGCAATCCCTATCAAAATAACACCAGTATTCTTCACAGAGCTAGAACAAATAATCCTCAAATTTGTATGGAACCAGAAAAGACCCCGAATAGCCAAAGTAATCTTGAAAAAGAAAACCAAAGCAAGAGGCATCACAATCCCAGACTTCAAGCTATACTAAAAGCTGTAACCATCAAGACAGTATGGTACTGGCACAAAAACAGACACTCAGATCAATGGAACAGAATAGAGAACCCAGAAAAGGACCCACAAACGTATGGCCAACTAATCTTTGACAAAGCAGGAAAGAGTATCCAATGGAATAAAGACAGTCTCTTCAGCAAGTGGTGCTGGGAAAACTGGACAGAGACATGCAGAAGAATGAACCTGGACCACTTTCTTACACCATACACAAAAAATAAACTCAAAATGAATGAAAGACCTAAATGTAAGACAGGAAGCCATCAAAATCCTTGAGCAGAAAGCAGGCAAAAACCTCTTTGATCAAAATGTTATTTTTAAAGTTTATTTTCTGAGAAAGAGTATGTGAGTGGGAGAGGGGCAGAGAGAGAGAGAGAGAGAAGGACAGAGGATCTAAAGCAGGTTCTGTGCTGACAGCAGAGAGCATGATGTGGGGTCCAAATTCATGAACTGCAAGACCATGACCTGAGCTTAAGTCGGACACTTAACTGACTGAGTCACCCACGTGCCCCTAGAATCAAAATCTTAATAACCTTGTATCTATTAAAGAAATTAAATCCATTACTAAGAGCTTCCCTACAATGAAAACCCCATATTTTATACCTAAAAGTTTTGGTATGCATTCTAGTGTGTTAAGAATTTGACTTGAAAAACGGATGCTTTTAGATAAGCTGGGATAATATTGTTTTTATACCAGCGGTTGTAAACTCAGAGGTTACAGGGGACAGGCAAGTAAAATAAATGAGAGAAGCCTGCCATGTTCCTCTGGGGTAAACTGGAGAGCCATGAGTCTCTCAACAGAGAGCAACCATTCAACTCTTCCGACTGCTGCAGTAGAGGAATGCTTGTTTAGTATTATGAGAAATGACTTTACAAAAGAAGCGCCAAAGACTGATTCTGGTTTCTGTACTCTGGATTTCTCCACATGAGGCCACCCTGTGCCAAAGCCTCCCTTCTTCCCATGTACATATTTACAACACATCCACGAGAAAGTTAATGGTTCATTGCTAAAATACAACCAAGTTAGGGCCACCAACATTGCTGACCTTGTGCTGGTTGTGCTGCTGCTCAGGGTGCATGCATTCAAATTCATTCAACAACTAGTTGAATGTACCAGCATGTTCTACATGCTGGGGATACAACAGTTAACATAACAGTAAAAATTCCCCTAGCTCATGGAACTGACATTCCAGTGCCAAAGACACTATATGTGTATTAGAATTATAAAAGATAAACACTTTTTTGTGAATATCATGAAGGATTCCTATATGGGATGCTGGGACAAAAGTCTAATAGTTTAAAAAGAACACAAAGACCCTTTTAAACTGTACCAGTCCTCGGATTGTTATTAATTTCTTACATAAAAGTACAGAATTAAATTCAGGAGCCACTAAACACAGACTCGCTGACTCAGTGAAATCTCAGCAGATCTGACTGTTAAATGTTAAGGAACTTGGAATGTTTGGCAGCACATAATTTATTTGGGCAAATATTATGGGACAAAGAGCCAGGCAATGTGGGGCAAGGGCATTCAGCTGTTGTTGTTTTTTATGCTTTGTGATTAACTGTGAGGAATCAGCTTAGGAATTCTCTGAGTCTGCACTGATGGCATGAAGAATTAGAAAGCTATAGCATGTACACACCCAAGTTTAGGTAAACTTGAGTAGATAAATAAAATTAGGTAAAGTGGGGCAAAAGTCCCAGTATAGAACAAAGGTATAGGAATAGGGAATCTCAGGATGAAAACATCCCAGATGAGGTAAACAAGATTAGGTATTCAGGGTGGAAATGCCCCCCAACTTAGTACTATAGCAGAAAGCTGCTTCCATAGGAAGCAAGGACCAAATTAGATAAATAGGTAAATAGGGCTACAGACCACTGCAGGGCGAAGTTGCCCAAAGTGGAGCTAATTAGCAAAAGAAAGGTGCCTTGTTGACCCTGAGGTAGAATGCTCTGTCTTTCTTGTCCCCTAGACCAGTTTACGTAAACAGAGGTGGTGCCTCATGTCTGCTATAAACAACCTTCAGCCCAGCACCAGGATTCTGTTTTGTGTTAACCCAAACCCCTAACACCGCATATCTTCAAAATCCCATTTCCCTCACATCCATGAATTAATGTTCATGATTTCATTGTCTTTTTGTGCACACCCATCACCATGTTTGTAAGCCTTCTGATCCTAATAAAAACAGAACGAGGACCCTTACTCGGGACTCTTGTCCTCCCCCGGACATTAGCCACTCTCACATTTTTAATCCTGTGTCCCGCTTTCTTGATGGATAAGAAAGAACACCAGATCCAGAGTTTACAATTAATATCTATTTGACTATATGTATTAAGCAATGTTTAATATAAAATTGTATCAGGGGTTGGTAGGAAGAAATTGTTTGTCATGAGTTTCACCAAAACAAACAAAACGTAAGGTTGCTGACACTGTATTCACCTCTCCTAGGACATGAAGTGGGGAATCACACTGTCTATAGAGGAAAAATGAAGAGCTGCACATTTTATCTACTTTCCTATCTCCATTACCTAGAATAGTAATTGGCACATGTTAGGGGCTCACTAAGTTTTAGCAGAATGGATGGATGGATGGATGGATGTAGTATCAAAGGGAGAGAATGAATGAATTTGGACAGAATGCAACCTCTCATGAACAGATTTGGGAGGCTTCTCTAGGAATCAAATCAAGTTGTGTGTAATATGTTAGGAGTCTAGAGTAACAAAATGTTTAATTTCTAAGATGAGTCAGGGGTTATAAGTTGGTGGCCTGTATCCCACCTCTGGACATAGGTTGTCTGGCTTACCAGGTACTTTCTTTTGTTTTATAACCAATTCTTTGCCAGGGCACTGGGTGGCTCAGTTAAGGGAAAGCTAGGGGAGAGGCCCCATGCATCACTAGAGACACAATGACCAAGATCAAGGCAATTAGCAAAGTGGCAACAGACAGATGAGAAGTGTTGGCAGAATAAATATTATTGGGATGAGGACGCTGGGGGTGGGGAGAACTTGGAGACATGGATAAATGGGCAAGGTTCAACAAGAATGATATAAAACGCAACAAAGATGAGGCATCCTGAGGTCATATTTACTTGGTGGTTCTCTCCATGGGTTGATGTGTTAACTACCTATAAGGACTATAAATCAAGGGGAAAGTGAAGGCATCACTTTTTGCTCTCTCCACCTCCTCCCTCTCCAGCCCATCTCATGGTTCAAAAGTTCTTAACTAGATTACTGGTCAGGGCAGTGATGAAAGTCAGCTTAGAATCTGAGGAAAGAGATGTTTGGCATCATCAAATTGTGATACCAGGTTAAATAATGTATTACAGAATTAGATAGCCTGGACCCAAATCCTGTTCTTTCCCTTATTAGGCATGTGCTGGTTTCTGTGTGTTATTTAAACCCTTGACACCTCAGTTCCCTCATCTAGAAAATGGGGGTGATGAAAATGCTCACCTACTCATAGTATTAAATGCCAAGTGCACTTTAAAAAGTGCCTATGCCCTCCCTTGGCATTATTATGGAAGTTCAGAAAAAGGAAAAAGAAGGAGGTGGGGAAGAAGCCCACATGTTAGTTGAATACTAACATATAATGCAGGTGCATGGGAAATTTAAAAATTATATTAACTCTCTGACTCCATCTCAGGTAAATTCTGTCCAAAGACAGTGTTGGGTGAGTTTTCTCACTGTGGACATCACCAGCTGGGACTTAGTAGCTGGAGCACCATGAACTGTCTATCTCAACTCCTAATGTCCCTACTTCACCTCTCTTGGTCTGTCTCTTGGAGAGAGATAAACTGAACAGTTGGGTTTTTCTGTAGACATGTGTAATCTCTAGAGGCCATATGGACTATTTTCCCTATACATACCCTAAAGACACACTCAAGTACGTAGTTGATAGGGAGGAATCCAGTTACACATGCCATCCTCAAAGAATGACAGATGACATGACCTAGCTACATATGTCAGATGCTCATGTGTACAGTCAGGTGATCTGTCCCTTCCCTCTGAGTGTAGCCTGAAGTGAAGACCAAGTGTAATGAGACAAATTCCTATTAGGCTCATAGTCTCATTAGTTGAAGGTAAGAATTCAGACTAAGGTCAACTTACCGACCTTAGAAACTTTGGTCACAATTATGTGACTGTGTACCAGATATTTTCACCTGCTATCTTGTTTCCAAAATGAGATTATCACCATTTCATAGATAAAACCACTGAGGCTCAGAGGATTGAGAACGTGACTAGGCTGAGAATTGAACCCCCAAATGTAAGCTTTTCCCACAACACTTCTAAGCTGAGGCAGAAGCCATTTCTGGTTCTGTGCCCCTCAGTCTACTAGGATCATGATAAGATCAATGAGGCCATTCTTGTTCTCACCTCCCATCATGAGTGCCTCCTTACCTGCTCCATTTGAGTCCAATAGTCCAGGACATCACTTGCAAAGTTAAATTCCTTAGGTCTATCGTAGTCATTCCATCTCAGGGTTCCAGCTCCTGATAAAGACCGGCAACAAAGGTACCAAGGGGCAGGGTGAAAGCCATGGTAGGATTTGCGGATGCCCCAGAGGACTTGGAGCCTCATCAGCCTCTGCATGGTGGAAGAGGCCTCAGGAAGC
This sequence comes from Puma concolor, assembly GCF_028749965.1. Lineage (NCBI taxonomy): Eukaryota > Metazoa > Chordata > Mammalia > Carnivora > Felidae > Puma > Puma concolor. Next base: position 26,580,633 of record NC_141682.1, read on the forward strand.
TGACACAGAATTCTCAGGTCAACACCTGCCTTGGGAAGAGATAGTACTAGATTGGCCATGGAATAGTAATTTCCTCCACAAAATGAAGGCAATAGCTTTGTGAGAGAAATAGCTTTGTTTCAGATCACCAGAATGTGGACGACACAAGACCCATCTGCATCACTACCCCTCTCTTGTTAATATTTTCTCCCGGATTCTGTGAGCCAACAATTTTTCCTGCCTGAGATTGCATTTCTGTCACTTGAGACTATAAGAATATTGACAAATATACAGCACCATACTCAGGAATGATGAGGCTAATATCACAACACCTGTGCTAGTGGACTGATATCTGGCCAGATGGGGGGCAGGGAACTTTCCCAGGACATCATTCCAGGCAGCTATCACCAACCCATCAGAGTTGACCCATGAAATGCAACTTTTTGCCACTCCAGATCCCAACAAAGACCCTTCACATGGAAGCAGAAACTTCATTTATTATTATTGATGACTGTGAAAAACTGCCTTAAGCTAGAACTATCTTTCCATGAGAATGCTGGCTGAAGGAAACCATTTCACAAGCAGTTTTGCCATCCAAGCACTTTATGTCTGCAAACAATAAAGTCTCCTCCCCCTTGGATTCAGCAATCATGATGACAGACCACAGAATAGATGGATAAAACCTGGCTCAATTTACTTTAAGGTGCTTTAGACCAATAATAATCTAACCCCAATTTTGAGGCTGCCCCCAGAGCCCCACTTTGCATTCCTAGTTGGGGAGGCACTGCTATATATGCGATAGAGTGAATGTCTGCATAAAATAGGATACTTGAAAAGTTCATCACTTAGAGTTTGCTTGTCAGCATGGATCCTTGGGCCACATGAACTAAATAAAGTATGCCCCTTTCTTTTTACCTCCTGTCAATCAACAGTACCATCTTTTGTTTTATCAGAGCACTTTTGGGCTAGAAAGACCCTAAGATATCAGCTGAGCCAGACCTGGCCCTTAGACATACTCCTGTTGGCTCTTGGTCTTTGTGAGGAAATTTAGAAGTTTTTTTAAAGTTTACTTATTTATTAATTTGAGGGGGGGGGGAAGAGAGAAAGAGGAGAGAATGAATGAGTTTGAGTGGCGAAGGGGCAGAGAGAGAGGGAGAGAGAGAGAGAATTCCAAGTAGGCTCTACACTGTCAGCACAGAATCCAACATGGGGCTTGGACTCATGAGCTGTGAGAGCATGACCTGAGCTGAAACCAAGATCTAGATGCTTAACTGACTAAGCGTCCCTGGAGGGAAATTTTAAATGGTCAACATTTAAACCTTGGGAGGTTTCATTTAAAAGCCCAGAAGGTTTCTCTTGAAAATGTAGGAGGTCTGGCAATACTGGGCCTTTATTTCAAACTGGCACTAACTGACTGAAGCTGAGAATTGTATGCTTAATTTACATGGAATGTTCTCCAATTTGACATGGTTTTCACCATGACTTTTTTTTCCCACACCAGCTTGCTTCTCCACTTACTGTACCTGTCAAGCCTCTGTGCATATTTGAGCTTAAAATCGTTCATTTGGGCCAGCATCTCCAAAGGGACAGGGATTTCCCCAAGGTTGCAAGGCAAGTGTGGTAGCAGAGCTGGTTCTAGAAACATGCCTTTCATGTTCTTTTGTCCAACACATACCTGCCTCCACAAATGTGAACTGATTCAGAGCAGGAATACCAGACTCATCTGCGATTTTTATGCATGGTTATATAAATGGCCTCAGGAATCTTCCTTAAAATGCTCAGGGTCAGTGCAAATGACCCCTGAGTTAGTGGCTAAAGACAACAACAAAAGCAAGAGAAATAAGGAGGAAATTAATTCATCCTTTATTAGGGGTTAAATTGCATCTCCTTAAAATTCATATGTTGAAGTCCTGAGCTCCCAGTACCTCAGAATGTGACTATATTTGGAGACAGAATCTTTTCAGAGCTGATTAAGCTAAAATGAGGCCAGTAGATGGACTCAAATCCAGTATGACTGGTGGCATTAAAAGAAGAGGAGATTAGGACACAGACACACATAGCAAGGAAAATGACATGCAAACATGAAAATAGGTATCCAAAACCCAAGGAGTGAGACCTCAGAAAAACCAACCCTCAGACAGCTTGATCTCAGGCTTCTCACCTCCAGAACTATGAGAAAAGACATTTGTGTTTGGAGCCCCCACAGTCTATGGTACTTTGTTATGGCAGTCCCAGCAAATGAACACACCTCTCTTAATCAAATAAAAAGAAATTACGTTGGCATCATCTTATAAATGTGTTTGCAACTCTAATTTAATCTCCACGAGAAGACCAAACACAGTGCCCAGTGAGGACTGTGGTAGCCAAGAGTGTGCCCTTAGGAGTCAAACATCATAGCTTCTAATTCCAGCCACTTCACTCACCACCTAGGTAAATGGGCAATTTTCTTAACCTCTGTCTAAAATATGGAAATACTGGCAGCACCTGTTTCCTACACTTGTGGTGATGAATGGCTGACATTCCACCTAAGGCATTTAGGCATGGACTCAGTGCAGATGAGTGCTCCGGAATCAGGAGCTATTATTAGTTGTCACTCTCTCTGGGAAAACTCTCACGTGCTTAATCTTTGGAACTAGAGTCTAAAGAGAAGGAACAGGAATAAATTAACGAACAATCTTTTGAAGTGCTTTAAAGTAAATGAACAAATCAGGAGACTATAGATGCTGGAGAGGATGTGGAGAAACGGGAACCCTCTTGCACTGTTGGTGAGAATGCAAACTGGTGCAGCCACTCTGGAAAACAGTGTGGAGGTTCCTGCAAAAATTAAAATAGATCTACCCTATGACCCAGCAATAGCACTGCTAGGAATTTACCCAAGGGATACAGGAGTGCTGACACATAGGGGCACTTGTACCCCAATGTTTATAGCAGCACTCTCAACAATAGCCAAATTATGGAAAGAGCCTAAATGTCCATCAACTGATGAATGGATAAAGAAATTGTGGTTTATATACACAATGGAATACTACGTGACAATGATACAGAATGAAATATAGCCTTTTGTAGCAACGTGGATGGAACTGGAGAGTGTTATACTAAGTGGAATAAGTCATACAGAGAAAGACAGATACCATATGTTTTCACTCTTATGTGGATCCTGAGAAACTTAACAGAAGGCCATGGGAGAGGGGAAGGAAAAAAAAAGTTAGAGAGGGAGGGAGCCAAAGCATAAGAGACTCTTAAAAACTGAGAACAAACTGAGGGTTGATGGGGGGTGGGAGGGGGAGGAGGGTTGGTGATGGGCATTGAGGAGGGCACCTGTTAGGATGAGCACTGGATGTTGTATGGAAACCAATTTGACAACAAATTTCGTATTAAAAAAAATAAAAATTGAATAAAGGTCAAATCTATCCATAAAAAAAAGAAGTGCTTGGGGCGCCTGGGTGGCGCAGTCGGTTAAGCGTCCAACTTCAGCCAGGTCACGATCTCGCGGTCCGTAAGTTCGAGCCCCGCGTCAGGCTCTGTGCTGATGGCTCAGAGCCTGGAGCCTGTTTCCGATTCTGTGTCTCCCTCTCTCTCTGCCCCTCCCCCATTCATGCTCTGTCTCTCTCTGTCCCAAAAATAAATAAAAAACATTGAAAAAAAATTAAAAAAAAAAAAAAAGAAGTGCTTTAAAGTATATTTTGAAGTCACTGTGGAATTGTGGCTTTGAAAGGTGGCTAAGCCCACCATTATTTGCCTAGGTACACAGTGCTTGAAGAGTTCCTGGAACTGAGCTTTGATTTCACAAGATTTTGGACTGAAAAAGCTATTTATTTTATGAGGCAACACACTTAGCATGGAGTTACAGAGCCAAGTTTAGTTCCACTGGCTACCAGCTCAGTAAACTTGGCCACTGTTTTTATGTCTCTGGAATTAAGGGCACACTAGTAATATCTACCTTGGGGCTTCCTACAAGGATTAGTGATATAATATGTATACATTATCTTGCCAGCATTGTGCCTAATATACAATAAGGGCTAAATAAATATTGAAGTGCTAATTCCCAGCAAATTCTGAAGCCAACTCCCCATTAGATATTAAAAATATTTTTTTTTAATTTTTTTTTCCAACGTTTTTTATTTATTTTTGGGACAGAGAGAGACAGAGCATGAACGGGGGAGGGGCAGAGAGAGAGGGAGACACAGAATCGGAAACAGGCTCCAGGCTCCAAGCCATCAGCCCAGAGCCTGACGCGGGGCTCGAACTCACGGACCGCGAGATCGTGACCTGGCTGAAGTCGGACGCTTAACCGACTGCGCCACCCAGGCGCCCCTAAAAATATTTTTTAAATGAAAGACATTCACTTTATATGATATGAACTAACTTCTGCATAGTGGAATTTTCTTTCACTTGTTCACTTTCTGGGTCATTCTTACTTCTCTATGTACCCTCCTTCACAGCCCATCACATTCAGATCTGCCTAACATGAAACAGATCACACTCTATGCCAGCCACTGCGCTTGGCCTATCACATGTATAATCTCCTTTATCCTTCTCACGATACCCCCATTCTCCTTTTGCAATTAAGGAAATTAAATGTGAAAAGAGTTAAGAGCCTTGCCCAAAGTCAGCCAACCTATAAGTGACACAGTCAGAACTTGAAATTTGGTCTTCATATTTTAAACTATGCAAATACTTTCCTGTCCTATGTACATAGACACACACACACACACACACACACACACACACACACACCTCACAAAGATGCTATCGTTCACCTGTCTTACCTGGTACTCTCTAGGCAAAAGGTGGGCTTGGTCCTGGACTAGTGTAGAAATGGGAACTTGGCATATTCAGTTCTCTCTGATCAGAAAAGTCCCCAACACTGTACACACAAAAGAACTTTCCACCTCTGGGGCGGAGAACTTGGCAAGAATTGGATGATTTAGAAATAGGAGGAGATGCTCAGATAGAAAAGGGCAAAAAACAATCACAGTCCTCCATGGGAGATAATCAGTTGGGTAAAGAAAGTATTTGAAGTCATCCCAGTTCTTATGGGATGATGACCTGCGGTGTGAATAAATAAATAAAGTCAAATGGAGAACTCTCACTAGCTCTCTGTGGCTAACCTGCTCTCTGTCCCAACCCTGTACCTCCAATGCTCACATTTAAGTGACAGCCAAGTGGCACAAAGCCTGTGCTCTGAAAGCAGAAAGGTCTGAGTTCAAGTCTCCAGTCTGCCACCTACCATCTCTTTGACTTACACTGACCTCCTTTATCTACCCTTGTTTCCTTATGTGCAAAATGGGAATGATAATAAGGATACCTGTCTCTTAGGGTCGTCTTGTCTTTGTTGCCTTTGTTAGGATTAGAGAATAATTTATGATGAGCATGTAGCACAGTGCTTGGCATAATCAATGGTGGCTATTTTTATTAATTTGGGATTTGGAGAGAAATACTTTGGTGTACTAGCAAAATGCAGGGTCTTTGGAATCCCAAGGCCTGAGCTGAAATTCTGGATCAACCTCTTACAAAATGGCTGATGGACAAGTCATTTGCTTCTTCTAACCCTTGACATTCTCATCTGAAAAACAGAGGAGTGGGGTTGTTAATCAGATTTGTCCCTTGAGATCTTTGAAAGGACTGCACCTGGTAAAGTTTGTACAGCACTTGGCTGAGGCATGTAGATGCTGGATTGATATTGATGCTGCATTGAATAAGCCCAAATTGCTGCATGAAGTGGCTTGCACTGTTAGTTTTCTACTAGAGACATTTTTGGGGTGTTGTGGGGGGATGGGGATCTCCAGAACCTTGACCCAACTTTCCCAGACCCTTTTTTACCCTCCCACCCTCCAATGCACCAAGGACAAAAATACCTCTGCTTGAAGTCACCACAAAGATTGCTGGAGGCACACAGAATATCCCTGCCAGGGCTGACAGGCAAGCCTGGTTTCTGAAAGGTGAGTTGTCCTCCTCCTGGCTGATTCACTCATGATGAATTCTCAGCTCAAGATAGGCTTTTCTACAGAGAAGAGTGGATGAGAAGGCAGTGATAGTTGACTGGGCATAGATTAAAAATTAAACAAACAAAGTATCAGAGCATAAAAGACCTTGATATTCAAGCAGAAGATGCAGTCACTTTTGGGAAGATGGTGGGGACAGGAGGAAAAGTCCACAATACACACTCTGGATCTCAGTGGATCTCCTGTATGGAAATGTAACACTGGTGTTGTGGTCAAGAAGACCAACTCTGGAGCCCGGCAGCCTGGGTTTTGGTACTGCTTTACCAGTTACCAGTTCTGTGACACTAACCAGCTTTCCTATCCCCATGTGCCTTAGTTTGCTAATCTGCAACAACGGGTCGATGGTACAGATAGGGGAATTCTCTAAAGATTCCATGCACACTTCTCTTTTCATTTTGAAGCCTCTCTCACAGTCAGAATAAGGCCATTGAATTTCAGGTCTTGGACAATGAACACTAGGCAGACACTAGTCACGTCTGGTCTAGGAAGTTCTCTATATTCTCTTCCCCTGACTCAGTAGTCCCGGAAACCCCATGTAGAGATAATAACATCAAAATATGTCAAGAGACACTATCAGCCTCATTCTCTGTCGGGCCCATTCTGCATTACAGCTTTTAGATACCACATTCTCTTACCTCTCTGTACAGTTTGCTGGGATTTCCGGACCTCCCAAACCAATTGTGAGATAGGCTCCGCATCCAGCTCACAGCCCCAGGGGTCTCTGTATCTCTTACCCCAGGATCCTCTTCTTTTCAGAGTAACCAGACCCTGGAGGCATGCGAGAGATGGAATGTTACCCACACGTGTGTAGAGAAGAACGACTGAAAAAGAAAAAACAAAAATCATGAGGGCATCAAAAAGCTGGATCTTAGTTTCTGTAAATTAAACCCCTGCTTTTCTAAGCAAACACCCCCTTCCTGCTCAGGCTCAGTCCTTCTCCTCTATCCCTCCTTCTGTGGCTGACTGGCTCTGTTGGCCACCTGCAGGTTTAATTGAAGGTAACTAAAATTAAGTAAGAGGTTACTTCTGATCCGAACTCTCAGAGCCGGTTTGCCATGCCCAGGCTGACTGTGCCTCGGATTGCTAAGACAGCATTCATTCTCTTGGCGCCCACTCTGCCCCTCACACTGCACCTCTCCTAGTGGTTTGCCTGAACCCCGCCAGGTGCCTCCACAGGCCTCATCTCCGCGGATCTCTATTGTACTTGTGTAGTGATACTAGAGTACAACCGGTTCCCGATGAGTTGTCTGCTGCAGCAATGGAACAAGTCACGCTGGTGCCTTCAAATCTAAAGGTTGGCTCCTTTCTGGTAACCATCAGTTAGTTCTCTATAGTTAAGTCCATTTCTTGGTGAGAGGGGGTGAAGGGTGAAATAGATAAATGGGGATTAAGGAGGGCCCTTGTGAGGAGAACCTGATGTTATATTTAAATAATGAATCGCTAAATTGTACACCTGCAACTAATATTACAATGTATGTTAACTAACTGGAATTTAAATTTTAAAAACTTAAAAATATATATTCTTTAAATAGAAAAAAAAAAGAAAACTTGGCTCTTTTCCCCACCGATCCTTGGCTAGCTACTTCCTTGTAGGTAGGTGACGCTACTTGCCTTTTCTCTCAGGTTTTCGTTTTGGTCTCGTCCTTTTCTTCTTCTCTGCAATCCTGCCCCATTCTTACTGTATCTCAGACTTAGCCATACCTTGCCTTCCTTTCTTCTCTCTTTATTTACTTCTTTGTTTCTTTCCTTCCTTCCCTCCTTTCTTCCTTCCTTCTTGTTTACTATAACCATGCACTATTACCTCTATTCTTATTTATTCAGTATTTTTCTTTACATCAATTCCCTTTAAAAATTAAATGAACAAGAAAAAGCCCAGAGTAATCCAAACAAAACTCTGTACCACTACTATAATTAAGCAATTATTTTACTTGTCACAGGCAGGAAACTAAAAATGAATACAATGAAAGCAAAAATTGTTGCTGTTATTAAGCCCCAATTCCAGTACATTTCCCTGCCAAATATTTGAGACCAGTCTTGTTCTCTTTTGTTAGAAAAGGGAGAAATTAAGGTTTGATCAGTTATTTATTGCTATGATAATATTACATAATAAACAGTGGCACACATTTATTTAACACACATTTACTGCTTTCTCTCTAGTCTCAGACCAGTGGCTCTTTTTATAGTGGATAGCAGAAGCACCCCAAAATCAAGCCAAACCCTGTAAGCGCATTTAAAACTTCTGTTTGCGTCATTTCTGTTAATGTTCCATTGGCCAAAGCAAGCCACAGGACCAAGCTCAACCTCATCAAGCAGAGAACCATATTCCTTCCTGAATATGTTGTGTGGGAGTAGGGAGTGAGCAGAGAGTGAATATTCGGTGAATAATAAATCTATTCTACCACCATAGAGTAGAGGACAGAGAAGTAGCAAACTGAGACTTTCTCTTTTTTTTAATTAATTAATTAATTTTAAAAATCTTTCTATGTCTTTTATTTTTTGTTATTTATTTATTTTTTTTTATTCTCAGTTTAGTTGACATACAGTGTATTCTTGGCTTTAGGAGTAGAACCCAGTGATTCATCACTTACATATAACACCCAGTGCTCATCCCAATAAGTTCCCTCCTTAATGCCCATCACCCATTTCCCCCACCCCATCAACCCTCAGTTTGTTCTCTGTATTTAAGAGTCTCTGTGGTTTGCCTCCCTCTCTGTTTTTATCTTATTTTTCCTTTCCTTCCCCTATGATCATCTGTTAAATTTCTCAAATTACACATATGAGTGAAGTCATATAATGTCTTTCTCTGACTGACTTGTTTTGCTTAGCATAATACCTTCCAGTTCCATCCACATTATTGCAAATAGCAAGATTTCATTCTTTTTCACCACCAAGTAGTATTCCATTGTATATGTATACCACAGCTTCTTTATCTATTCATCAGTTGATGAAAATTTGAGCTCTTTCCATAATTTGGCTATTGTTGATAGTGCTGCTATAAACATTGGGGTGTATGTGCCCCTTCAAAACAGCATTTTTGTATCCTTTGGATAAATTCTTGTTAGCAGAATTGCTGGGTCCTTGGGTAGTTCTATTTTTTTTTTTTTTTTTTTTTTGAGGAACCTCCAGTTTTCCAGAATGGCTGCACCGGTTTGCATTCTCTCCAACAGTGCAAAAGACATCCTCTTTCTCCACATCCTCACCAGCATCTGTTGTTTCCTGAGTTGTTAATTTTAGCAATGCTGACCAGTGTGAGGTGGTATCTCATTGTGGTTTTGATTTGCATTTTCCTGATGATGAGCAATGTTGAACATCTTTTCATGTAACTGAGACCTTCTAGTTGACTTAGTTGAAAAGAAATGGACAGGGTGAGCTCACTCTGGTTCTGGACAAAATCAGGGTTCCTTTAGCAAGGAACAAGGTGGTGTAGAGGTGATTGTGCAGAAGGCCACTGAGTGGGTCGATTAGCCCACTAGGGCTGCTGTAACAAAACCCTACACACTGGGTGGTTTAAACAACAGACATTTATTTTCTCACAATTCTGGAGGCTGGATGTCCAAGATCATGGTGCTGGCAGGGTTGGATTCCTCTTGGCTTGCAGATGGCCAGACTCTTGCTACCTCTTCACATGGTCATCTGTCTATGCATGCACTTCTGGTACCTTTCTATGTCCCCTAACCTGCTCTTTTTTTGAAGACACCAATCAAGTTGCATGAGGGCACTCTCTAATGCCCTCTTTTTAACTTAATTGCATCTTTAATTTTTTTTTAATTTGAGAGAGAAAGAGAACATGAGCCAGGGAGAGAAGCAGATGGAGAGAGAGAATCTTATGCAGGCTCCATGCTCAGCACAGAGCCTGATGCAGGGCTCAATCCCAAGGCCCTGGGATTGTGACCTGAGCTGAAATCAGGAGTCAGACACTCAACTGACTGAGCACCCCAAGCACCCCTTAACTGCCTCTTTCAATGTCTTATCTCCAAATACAGTCACCTGCTGAGGTAATGGGGGCTAGGGCTTCAGCATACAAAATTTGGGGGACACAATTCAGCCCATAACAGCAGGAGAAAAGCGATGTTGGCCACACTTGTTGAAGTCCCTCCCTCCTCCAAAAGTTGCTTCTTTGATTCTGTATCTTTTCTTCTGTTCCTTCCCCTTCCAATTAATGTTTATTGGATATAGTAGACTACATTAGCTGTTTCCATCTTTTTTATCTGTCACTGATAATCCAAAGCTAATTTTTTCTCACTTAATCACTCACCAAAACTGTTTGGGTTTTGTTTGTTTATTGTTTGTTTTCTGGAAACATGTTTTCTAATGTGCTTGCTACCAAATGCAATAGGTCCTTTTCAGTTCTGACTCATGGCCATTCTGGGTGATGTCAAGAAACTCTTCAATTGCTCTCTTGTTTATGTTATCATATCCTGTCTTTTCTGAGTCTCCTTTGTCAATATTGTCCACAGGGCCCCCTTTCTATTTCTTCTCTTTAGATATTCTTGTTCTCCAAGGACCCATCCTCAGCAAATAGCTCCTCTCATTCCCTATGAACTTTCCATCTCATTCTTCCTCTGTCTGGGTAATTTCCTAAACCACATTTAAAATCATGACCTTTCGGTTACTAGGAAGATGGCAGCGTAGGAGGACGCTGGGCTCACCGCGCGTCCTGCTGATCACTTAGATTCCACCTACACCTGCCTAAATAACCCAGAAAACTGCCAGAGGATTAGCAGAACGGAGTCTCCAGAGCCAAGCGCAGACGAGAGGCCCACGGAAGAGGGTAGGAAGGGCGGCGAGGCGGTGCGCGCTCCACGGACTGGTGGGAGGGAGCTGGGGCGGAGGGGCGGCCCTCTGGCCAAGCAGAGCCCCGAGTCTGGCTTGCAAAAGCGGAGGGGCTGGATGGAGTGTGTTCCGACAGCAAGCGGAACTTAGCATCTGGGAGGTCATAAGTTAACAGCTCTGCTCGGAAAGAGGGAAGGCTGGAGGACAAAGGGAGGGAGAGTTGCTGAGCCCCAGGATGACAGAGCTCAGTTTGGTGGGGAACAAAGGCGCTAGCCAGCGCCATCTCCCTCGCCCATCCCCCAGCCAAAATCCCAAAGGGAACCAGTTCGTGCCAGGGAACTTGCTTGCTCCAAGCAAACACCCAATGCTATGCTTCTGCGGAGCCACCCCTCTGGCAGCGGGTCTGACTCCTCCCACTGCTACAGGAACCCTCCTGAAGTGGATCACCTAAGGAGAAGCGAGCTAAGCCTGCCCCTCCTGCCCCCGTGCATCTTGCCTACCCACCCAGCTAATATGCCAGATCCCCAGCACCACAAGCCTGGCAGTGTGCAAGCAGCCCAGACAGGCCACGCAACCCCATAGTGAATCCCGCCCCTAGGAGAGGGGAAGAGAAGGCACACACCAGTCTGACTGTGGCCCCAGCGGTGGGCTGGGGGCAGACATCAGGTCTGACTGCGGCCCCGCCCACCAACTCCAGTTATACACCACAGCACAGGGGAAGTGCCCTGCAGGTCCGCACCACTCCAGGGACTATCCAAAATGACCAAACGGAAGAATTCCCCTCAAAAGAATCTCCAGGAAATAACAACAGCTAATGAACTGATCAAAAAGGATTTATATGATATAACAGAAAGTGAATTTAGAATAATAGTCATAAAATTAATCGCTGGGCTTGAAAACAGTATAGAGGACAGCAGAGAATCTCTTGCTACAGAGATCAAGAGACTAAGGAACAGTCAGGAGGAGGTGAAAACCGCTTTAAATGAGATGCAAAATAAAATGGAAACGTCCATGGCTCAGAATGAAGAGGCAGAGCAGAGAATAGGTGAACTAGAAGATAAAATTATGGAAAAAGAGGAAGCTGAGAAAAAGAGAGATAAAAAAATCCAGGAGTATGAGGGGAAAATTAGAGAACTAACTGATACACTAAAAAGAAATAATATATGCATAATTGGTATCCCAGAGGAGGAAGAGAGAGGGAAAGGTGCTGAAGGTGTACTTGAAGAAATCATAGCTGAGAACTTCCCAGATCTGGGGAAGGAAAAAGGCATTGAAATCCAAGAGGCACAGATAACTCCCTTTAGACGTAACTTGAATCGATCTTCTGCACGACATATCATAGTGAAACTGGCAAAATACAAGGATAAAGAGAAAATTCTGAAAGCAGCTAGAGATAAATGTGCTCTAACATATAAAGGGAGACCTATAAGACTCGTGACCGATCTCTCTACTGAAACTCGGCAGGCCAGAAAGGAATGGCAGGAGACCTTCAATGTGATGAACAGAAAAAATATGCAGCTGAGAATCCTTTATCCAGCAAGTCTGTCATTCAGAATAGAAGGAGAGATAAAGGTCTTCCCGAACAAACAAAAACTGAAGGAATTTGTCACCACTAAACCAGCCCTACAAGAGATCTTAAGGGGAATCCTGTGAGACAAAGTACCAGAGACATCGCTACAAGCATAAAACATACAGACATCACAATGACTCTAAACCCATATCTTTCTATAATAACACTGAATGTAAATGGACTAAATGCACCAACCAAAAGACATAGGGTATCAGAATGGATAAAAAAACAAGACCCATCTATTTGCTGTCTACAAGAGACTCATTTCAGACTTGAGGACACCTTTAGATTGAGAGTGAGGGGATGGAGAACTATTTATCATGTTCCTGGAAGCCAAAAAAAAAAAAAAAAAAAAAAAAGCTGGAGTAGCCATACTTATATCAGACAAACTAGACTTTAATTAAAGGCTGTAACAAGAGATGAAGAAGGGCATTATATAATAATTACAGGGTCTATCCATCAGGAAGAGCTAACAGTTATAAATGTCTATGCACCGAATACGGGAGCCCCCAAATATATAAAACAATTACTCATAAACATAAGCAACCTTATTGATAAGAATGTGGTAATTGCAGGGGACTTTAACACTCCACTTACAGAAATGGATAGATCATCTAGGCACACGGTCAATAAAGAAACAAGGGCCCTGAATGATACATTGGATCAGATGGACTTGACAGATATATTTAGAACTCTGCATCCCAAAGCAACAGAATATACTTTCTTCTCGAGTGCACATGGGACATTCTCCAAGATAGATCATATACTGGGTCACAAAACAGCCCTTCATAAGTATATAAGAATTGAAATTATACCATGCATACTTTCAGACCACAATGCTATGAAGCTTGAAATCAACCACAGGAAAAAGTCTGGAAAACCTCCAAAAGCATGGAGGTTAAAGAACACCCTACTAAAGAATGAGTGGGTCAACCAGGCAATTAGAGAAGAAATTTAAAAATATATGGAAACAAACGAAAATGAAAATACAACAATCCAAACGCTTTGGGATGCAGCGAAGGCAGTCCTGAGATGAAAATACATTGCAATCCAGGCCTATCTCAAGAAACAAGAAAAATCCCAAATACAAAATCTAACAGCACACCTAAAGGAAATAGAAGCAGAACAGCAAAGGCAGCCTAAACCCAGCAGAAGAAGAGAAATAATAAAGATCAGAGCAGAAATAAACAATATAGAATCTAAAAAAACTGTAGAGCAGATCAACGAAACCAAGAGTTGGTTTTTTGAAAAAATAAACAAAATTGACAAACCTCTAGCCAGGCTTCTCAAAGAGAAAAGGAAGATGACCCAAATAGATAAAATCATGAATGAAAATGGAATTATTACAACCAATCCCTTAGAGATACAAACAATTATCAGGGAATACTAGGAAAAATTATATGCCAACAAATTGGACAACCTGGAAGAAATGGACAAATTCCTAAACACCCACACCCTTCCAAAACTCAATCAGGAGGAAATAGAAAGCTTGAACAGACCCATAACCAGCGAAGAAATTGAATCAGTCCTCAAAAATCTCCCAACAAATAAGAGTCCAGGACCAGATGGCTTCCCAGGGGAGTTCTACCAGACATTTAAAGCAGAGATAATACCTATCCTTCTCAAGCTATTCCAAGAAATAGAAAGGGAAGGAAAACTTCCAGACTCATTCTATGAAGCCAGTATTACTTTGATTCCCAAGCCAGACAGAGACCCAGTAAAAAAAGAGAACTACAGGCCAATATCCCTGATGAATATGGATGCAAAAATTCTCAATAAGATACTAGCAAATCGAATTCAACAGCATATAAAAAGAATTATTCACCACGATCAAATGGGATTCATTCCTGGGATGCAGGGCTGGTTCAACATTCGCAAATCAATCGTGATACATCACATTAATAAAAGAAAAGATAAGAACCATATGATCCTGCCAATCGATGCAGAAAAGACCTTTGACAAAATTCAGCACCCTTTCTTAATAAAAACCCTCAAGAAAGTCGGGATAGAAGGAACATACTTAAACATCATAAAAGCCATTTATGAAAAGCCCACAGCTAACACCATCGTCAATGGGGAAAAACTGAGAGCTTTTTCCCTAAGATCAGGAACATGACAGGGATGCCCACTCTCACCGCTGTTGTTTAACATAGTGCTGGAAGTTCTAGCATCAGCAATCAGACAACAAAAGGAAATCAAAGGCATCAAAATTGGCAAAGATGAAGTCAAGCTTTCACTTTTTGCAGATGACATGATACTATACATGGAAAATCCGATAGACTCCACCAAAAGTCTGCTAGAACTGATACATGAATTCAGCAAAGTTGCAGGATACAAAATCAATGTACAGAAATCAGTTGCATTCTTATACACTAACAATGAAGCAACAGAAAGACAAATAAAGAAACTGATCCCATTCACAATTGCACCAAGAAGCATAAAATACCTAGGAATAAAGCTAACCAAAGATGTAAAAGATCTGTATGCTGAAAACTATAGAAAGCTTATGAAGGTAATTGAAGAAGATATAAAGAAATGGAAAGACATTCCCTGCTCATGGATTGGAAGAATAAATATTGTCAAAATGTCAATACTACCCAAAGCTATCTACACATTCAATGCAATCCCAATCAAAATTGCACCAGCATTCTTCTCAAAACTAGAACAAGCAATCCTAAAATTCATATGGAACCACAAAAGGCCCCAAAGAGCCAAAGTAATTTTGAAGAAGAAGACCAAAGCAGGAGGCATCAGAATCCCAGACTTTAGCCTCTACCACAAAGCTGTCATCATCAAGACAGCATGGTATTGGCACAAAAACAGACACATAGACCAATGGAATAGAATAGAAACCCCAGAACTAGACCCACAAACGTATGGCCAACTCATCTTTGACAAAGCAGAAAAGAACATCCAATGGAAAAAAGACAGTCTCTTTAACAAATGGTGCTGGGAGAACTGAACAGCAACATGCAGAAGGTTGAAACTAGACCACTTTCTCACACCATTCACAAAAATAAACTCAAAATGGATAAAGGACCTGAATGTGAGACAGGAAACCATCAAAACCCTAGAGGAGAAAGCAGGAAAAGACCTCTCTGACCTCAGCCGTAGCAATCTCTTACTCGACACATCCCCAAAGGTATTAAAAGCAAAAATGAACTACTGGGACCTTATGAAGATAAAAAGCTTCTGCACAGCAAAGGAAACAACCAACAAAACTAAAAGGCAACCAACGGAATGGGAAAAGATATTTGCAAAGGACATATCGGACAAAGGGCTAGTATCCAAAATCTATAAAGAGCTCACCAAACTCCACACCCGAAAAACAAATAACCCAGTGAAGAAATGGGCAGAAAACATGAATAGACACTTCTGTAAAGAAGACATCCGGATGGCCAACAGGCACATGAAAAGATGCTCAACGTCGCTCCTCATCAGGGAAATACAAATCAAAACCACACTCAGATATTACCTCACACCAGTCAGAGTGGCCAAAATGAACAAATCAGGAGACTATAGATGCTGGAGAGGATGTGGAGAAACGGGAACCCTCTTGCACTGTTGGTGGGAATGCAAATTGGTGCAGCCGCTCTGGAAAACAGTGTGGAGGTTCCTCAGAAAATTAAAACTAGACCTACCTTATGACCCAGCAATAGCACTGCTAGGAATTTACCCAAGGGATACAGGAGTACTGATGCATAGGGGCACTTGTACCCCAATGTTTATAGCAGCACTCTCAACAATAGCCAAATTATGGAAAGAGCCTAAATGTCCATCAACTGATGAATGGTTAAAGAAATTGTGGTTTATATAGACAATGGAGTACTACAGGGCAATGAGAAAGAATGAAATATGGCCCTTTGTAGCAACGTGGATGGAACTGGAGAGTGTGATGCTAAGTGAAATAAGCCATACAGAGAAATACAGATACCATATGTTTTCACTCTTATGTGGATCCTGAGAAACTTTACAGAAACCCATGGGGGAGGGGAAGGAAAAAAAAAAGAGCTTAGAGTGGGAGAGAGCCAAAGCATAAGAGACTCTTAAAAACTGAGAACAAACTGAGGGTTGATGGAGGGTGGGAGGGAGGGGAGGGTGGGTGATGGGTATTGAGGAGGGCACCTTTTGGGATGAGCACTGGGTGTTGTATGGAAACCATTTTGACAATAAATTTCATATATTGAAAAATAAAATAAAATAAAATAAAATAAAATAAAATAAAATAAAATAAAATAAAATAAAATAAATAAAATAAAATAAAATAAAATAAAATAAAATCATAACCTTTCCCCTGAGTTCAAACTTAAATATTCAATTGATTACTAAATACACACCAACCTCGGTATGACCTATATTAACATGACCACAACTGAAATCAATATCCCCACCTTCAAACCTGTTCCTCTCAGAAAGTTTTACAGTCACCTACCCCAGTATAAGTAATCAAAAACCTAGACATCATCCTTAAGCACCTCTTTTCCCTTAACTCCATTTGCCTTATGTAGTCACAAAGTCACCAGATTCCAAGAAGAAATTCTTCTGATAATTTCTCAAATTTGGGGTGCCTGGCTGGCTCTGTTGGAAGAGTGTGCAGCTCTTGATTTCGGGGTTGTGAATTCAAGTCCCATATTCGGTATAGATATTACTTAATAAACAAATATTTAAGAAAACAGTTTCTCAAACTTACCTTTAATACATTCACCTCTCACCTACCAAGGTAATCATTTAGACTTGCATTGTTGACTGAATTCATTATTCTCCAGATGAAGTCCAAACCCTTTATCATGTGTTACAATGACCACTCCTTCTGTCATTTCAAAACTTGAACTTGATGTTGAAATAATATTGAGTGCACCTTCCCCAGGCTAAGTTCCTCCTTCTAAGTACAAATAATGGCAGCAATCTTGGGACATACTATGTCACCAACACGTATGCAAATTGGTTAGTCTGGGAATCTCCTAGAGCTATTGATTGCCCAGGGAAATTATACACATCCAATACTTGGCCACTGGGACTTGGCAATCCTTACTTCTTAATTCCTGGGATTACGGGGGTATCATACAGGCTTTTACTAGATAAGGACAGGAAGGATGAGGTTATCTATCTTTATCTCATCCTGAAAAAGATGATATTTGGTGATTTCATTATAATCCCAGGAAGCCAATCTTTGTGAAAAGGACAGGCTAAATATTATGACTACATTTTCCAACCCATACAGAGAAGGGGATGGAGTGAAGGGAGGAGATGCAGATTGCTGATTTTGGGTAGGTCAGACATTTCCCCTAAAGATATGGGTTCCCATCATCAATCATTCCTGAGCATTGAGAAGATAAGGAGATTGTGGGCTGGACAGTGAGGAAGGGGATATGATAAAAAACAATAAAGATAGCAATGAAAGTGTCAAAATGAACAATCTGCCAAATTTAAAATTTTTGGAAGCTGTCAATTAAATGATATTCCCTTAAACCTGGATAAATCCAGATTAAGAAAGACAAAGTTGTGCTATTTGATTAACAGATTGTGTTTCTCTACTAGCCCAAACATAAACTCTGGTGTCTTTCAGTGGATTGCAGGATATCACAGTATGTACACATTGGAGTGGGAATTTTAAGATGACTGCAAGAGAAGTACTTTGCCAGGGGCTGGAAGAGATGGCAAGTGAAACGAAAGGGTGCACGGGTGTTGTAGGTATGTTTGAACCTTCTGCTGTCATTTACCAGCTATGTGGCTTTGGGGATTATCACTTAATCTCTCCAAGTCTTTGTTTTCTTCTCTGTAAAATGAGGAACATAATAGTACCCGAATCAGGGGTGTCTGGGTGGCTCAGTTGGTTGAGCATCTGACTCTTGGTTTCAGTTCAGGTCATGATCTCGCAGCTTCATGGGTTTGAGACCTGCATCAGGCTCTGCACTGGCAGTGCAGAGCCTGCTTGGGATTCTCTCTCTCTCTCTGCCCCTCCCTCACTTGCACTGTCTCTGTTTCTTCCAAAATAAATAAATAAACTTTCAGAACAACAACAAAAATAGTACCTGAATCAAAGGGTGACTATGAATTTTAAGTGGGATCAATATCTGTATTTTCTCGGTATAGAGCCTGACACTTGGCAAGAACTTGATAAGCGAGTGATATTCTAACTACTGCTGTTGCTGTTATTACTAAGTATTCTTAAGGAGAAGGATCTAGACTCTCTGAGGTCCTTTGCTTGCTTCTCCAATTCACTTGAAACTGCTACGAAGGTTTATCCTCCATCCCCGGGTTCGAAACAAAGCCCCCCAGAGGCCATAGAAACTGAGTCTGTGGTTCATCATTCAACAATGCCCCTCTCCCCTTCTTTATTGTCTCCAAAGACAATCCCCATGGTCTTGATTTAAAAATGATTTTAGGGGGCACTTGGGTGGCTCAGTCGGTTAAGCATCTGACTTCAGCTCAGGTCACGATCTCACAGTCCGTGAGTTCGAGCCCCATGTCAGGCTCTGTGCTGACAGCTCAGAGCCTGGAGCCTGCTCTGTGTCTCCCTCTCTCTCTGCCCCTCCCCTGCTCATGCTCTCTCTCTGTCTCAAAAATAAATAAAAACATTAAAAAAATTTAAAAAAATGATTTCTTTACTTGATTCTAGGAACACTCGATATCCCCACAAACACGAGCCATGGGGAAGGGACACTTCTTTGGAGGTGACTACACTGTCCTCATACCTATGTTCTGAGGTCTGTAGATGCCACAGGACAGACAAAATCCCTAGGCCAGTGTCTGGCATGTGGCAAATACTCAATAAATGGATATTCCCCTCCTCTGATCATGCTTGGTTTGGGGTGACTTGGGGAGGCCTCCAATGTCCCAACCACGTGCACATGCCTCTCTGTATACAGGCCGGTCCAGGGGTGAGATGGAGGGTCTTGACCTTTCATTTCCTTCCTAAGATCCAGGATTCTGCTGGACTCTGCCACTGTCTGTTTATCTGCCTATCTGTGGGAGTCATTATCAGTCCCCCTCCCTCCTCCCTTTCTCCTACTTTTCCAGTCTTCCATCATTTTTCTTCATCAGTCTCTCTTATGTTTATCAAGTGTTTTATTTCCTTTCTCCCTCCCTTCCTCCCTCCCTCCCTTCCTTCTCACCTCCCTTCCTCCCTTCCTCCCTCCCTTCCTTCCTTCTTTCTTTCCCTCTAATTCTCTTTCTTCCATCCCACCTTCCCTCCCTCCCTCCCTTTCTTTCTCAATTGCTTTCTTTTGCTGTTTTATTTTTCTCTCTTATTTTTCTTTTTTCTCTGTTCCCCTCTCCTTCCCTCTCTTTCATTCCCTCCCTTTATTCTTTCAATATCTAACATGAGATTTTATGCTAGTAGCCAGGGAAAGACAAATATTGGATGTCTTTTCATAAGGATTCTCATATACCCAGAAGAAGGCAGAAGGCCCAAAGGAAAATGGAAGTAAACAGAAGAAGGGCAGGGCCCAAAAGGGTGTCCTTGCAGGTCTCACTGGGCCCCAGCTTGCCCAGAATTCTACCACTCCTGTTCTTGAAGCTTCTTCTGCTGGATTTTCCCTGTGACAGTTTTGGGCAAGTCTGAGACAAACTCCCCTGTTGGGAGAGGTCAATCCAGTGTGGGCCATCTGTGACCCCAGTGGGGCTGAATTTTTCAGAAGAACTGCTCAGGGGAAACTCTTGAGGCTGGAGGCTGTAGGTGAGTGAGGGCAGCCTCTAGAGAATAAGGAGCTTCAGAAAGTGTTCTGGGACAAGGACAAGAAGAGAATGACTGGAACAGTACATAAAGGTCTACTCCATGGTGTCTGACATACTCTAGAACAGGGGAGAGCAGCACAGCAAACACAACACTGCACAGTCAGACACCTGAGCTTTGACCTCACACTCTCTGGGCTGCAGTCTCTCCCCTACAACCCACCTGACTTTGGACAGGTCACTTGACTTTTCTGAGACAATTTCCCCACTGACTTAACTGGAGGATAGTGACAACTTTGTTGGGTTGTTGTGAGGATAAAATAAATTCACACAGGCTAAGTTCTTAGCATGAGTGAACACTAGAAATATCTTAGCTGTAGTTATTAGCTTGGACTAGAGGCACTAGATATTTAAGAGTTACAAAACCCAACTTTGAATTCCAGCTCAGCCATTTCTTGTTGGTGTGCCCTTGGCAGAACTATAAAATCTCTCCAATTTCATTTTTCTTACCTGTAGGGGAAAACATGTTTGATGTCGGGACTCTTCCATCTCTAACATTCCTGAATCCTAGGACTGTGAAGACAGTTCACAGAGACTTCCTGTTACAAGGCTTAGCTTTGCCAGGGCTTTGGTCTTAGAGTCAGATAGTCTTAGTTCTGATAAATAACAACAGGGATACTGATATGGAAAAAGTTACCTTCTTAACAGCTGATGTGGGAAATTTCCAGAGGCAAGACTGACTTTGTGGATGAAGGAGTTTGTTAAAATCACAATGGAATGGAGCAGAGATTGGCAAACTATAGCCTGTGGGCAAAATCCAGCCCTCCTCCTGTGTTTGTAAATACAGTTTTATTGAAATACAGCTATACCCATTCATTTCCAATGGTCTCTGGTGGCTTTAGCACTACAAGGGCTGAGTTGAGTTCCTAAAATATTTACTAGTTGGCCCCTGGGGTGTAGATAGAGGGTAGAGAGTAGCCTCACAGGAGACCCAGGGAGTGTTTGGTCCCTGGAAGGAGGGAAGAGGTAGAAAGAATGCTGCCCAAACATTCTAGAGGAGAGACTTGTAAAAAAACACATCTATTGAGTAATATGACTGTGGATCCACTGGATCCTCCAAAATATTCATTTACAATTCAAAATTCATAATATATTGGGTATGATTGGAATTTTAGTTTCCTTTTAAAATACTACATGCTTAGTATGTGCTAGTCTTCTAAGTGCCTTATGTCTTACAAATATTAGCTCTTCTTAACAACCTGTGAAGGAGTAACATCATTATCCCCATTTCACAGATAAGGGAGCTGAGGCACAGTGAGATTGTTAAGTAGGCAATGGAGATGAATTTTGGATGCAACTGTCTAATTCCAGAGGCTGTGCTAGGACTGACTGCCTCACAATGAATTTGAGGCTGAAAGTCTGTGGTGGGCTCTTTGAGGTGCTGCCCACTCCCACCCCCCGCCCCCGCCCCGTAAGAATAATTTAACCCTCCCACCCCACTGTCAGACCTCTTAGGGGAGTGCTGCAGCCAAAGAAAGCTTCCTCTCCCAGGGCCATATTCCCATCCCAGTGCAGCCTGCAACCATGCCTGATCTACATAGGGCTATAAAGCACCCTCCCAACTTGCCTGCAGCTCAGAAAACTCTGAAAGGTCATCCTACCTGCAGAACTCCCCATGGGGGTGTTTGAGGTCCCCAGTGTGACTACATCACAGTGCACCTTCGCCTGTTGCCCAATCCTGCCCCTTCCCTTCCTTTCATTTCCCTTCCCTTCCTTTCTCTTTCTTTCTTCAAGTGTTGATCCCAAAGCACTCCCTAATAAACCTCTTGCATGTTAATCTCCTTCCCAGAGTTGATTTCTCAGAAAATCCACGTAGGACAATTACCCTGTGGGGACAAAGCATCAGTGAGCTTCTGGATTATGTACAGATTTCATTAGCTTTAGGCTTAACATAGCTGCTCTCATCTCTACCCTAGACTCAAAAATACTTTTTTTTTTTCCCCTTTCCCTGGGGCAAACTCCTATCTTGCGCCCACTTCCAAAAACTGGGACCCCTTCAGTGTCAACCACCATGCTTTAGTTCCCTGCCCTAGAGTGAACACAGGTATATAGTGGATTCTGTGCTTTTTGCCTTTTCTGGTAAGAGCACCCCTGTTTTCCTGTGGAGAGCTATGCCTCTCTCCCTCAGTCCATATCATGGGTGTAAGTCTGTCTTTTCTCCATCTTTCCTGCACTTACTTCAGAGGTGATCACATGACCCAGAACTGGCCAATCAGAGTGTTCCATCACCCTGCTTAAGAGATTGATTTAATGATGGGCCCATGACTTAACACGGTCCAATGAGAATCAACCTGAAGACTTTTGCTGGTGCCTTTAGGGGAAAAGATGCTCTTGTATTATGTGATTTGCTAAACTGCTAAAAACCTATATTTGGAGCTGCTGGTAGCCATCACAAAGGGGGAACATATATACCTTGTGCTAATCCTGTTAGATACATAGCTCCAAACACTGAAGAGGTTAGGAGATCCCAAGTTATCTGAAACAAAAATGTCCCACCAAAGGTCACTTGACATCCAGCTTGCTAAGTCATGCTCCCTCTTGCCTCCCTTCCCAACTGTCTTTCTCGAAAACACCAGTGGTAGTCCATCCAAAGAGAAATGGATTTGAGCTCCGAAAAGTCTCAAGCCCTGATCATGTATCTCTTTAGAGAGGAAGGGCTTTTCTTACCCAGCATTCATCTTGGCCTTGATGCCCAGGCTTGAGTGGGAGTGTTCTGCCACCTTGGGAAGGCCACTAGTCCCACTGGTGAAGTAGATGGCAGCTGCTTCTTGGCTTCCAGTCTCAACACAGCAATGAGTGGTAGACGCTTCTCTGACAAAGACACAAACTGTCCAATTCTCAGTTCTGCCCTGGACACCAGAGGTCCTGGAGTCTCATCTCTTTCCACTTTCCTCCATGCTGGCAAGGGCAAGTCAAGCCAGCCCACTTCAAAAGGGGAGCTTATGAATGGTTAAGATCAAGACATCCAGTCAGGCTTGGACTAAAAAACCACTCAGATTTGGCACTTTGTTAACTATGGGACTCTGGACTATTTATTTAACTTCTCTGAGTTCCATTTTCTGTATCTGTGAAATGGCATCGATAATTCTCATAGAGTTAATGAGAAAAGGAAATTAATTGTAACACAAAGAAAGAACAAAGAAAATGAGCAACTTGCTCAGCACAAACTCAATAAACGTTAACCTGATTGTTGTTGGGAGCCCTTGCACAATACAAGGTAAACAATATGTGCTCACTTAGTATCAGTTCTCGCAGTACAGCCTCTTCTATTTTCCCTTGACTTCCCTCTCTCAAACATCTCGTGTAGTGTCTCGATTTCAAGTCTCTCAAAGCTGGTCACATGTTGTCTCTTTCTTTGACAGTTAGGAAACCCATAGGGAGAACAAAAGCTTTTGTCATGTCATGCTTGTGAAATTAGAAAAAGCTTTTGTTCTTCCTATGGGCATCCTAAGAGATGTGTCTCTAGTGGAGGGAGTCCAAACATGTGACAGGGAAACACATTCTTCCAATCAATCCAATCAATATGTTGGAAGGACACATAGCATTAGAAGCCTTGCATAGAGATACAGAGGGTAGGGAGAAGACACTCAGTATATCAGCATCCTCTTGTATTTTACCTTATATGCTCTTGGCCTCACCTCTGATTCCTGCCAGGTTTGCAGCAACCAGCTCTGGGGATTTCAATCCAGTTGGTGCTGCTCTTGGTGTGGACCATGGGTGACTCCCTTTTGTGCCCAGGACTTCTCTGTTACCACCATGGCAAGGGACTCTGAGCCTGCTCTGCATGCACACATGTGCAGCCCCCAAGTGTGGGGTATATGATGCCCCGCCCAGTACAACCCTCCACCAATAGGAGTCAGATGGCTCAATGCTTGTCAGTCCTTGAGTGGACAATCCTGGGAGGCATTCTGTGAGGCCCCTGCAGATCAAGCCCACTTACCCCATGCAGTGACCCAATAACAAACTCTTAAATTATCTTTTCCTTCTTCCCCGCTTCACACTCCCCAGTCTCACACTCTGCTCCCTGGACCTCCCAAATAAAGCACCTGCTCGTAAGTGCTTTGTTCAGTTTCCACTTTTGGTGAAAACGCAGGATGAGACATGTAGATACTCACCGTAGCAGTGTCCTGAAATCCAGCCACCCATTCCAGCTTTTCTCAGATACCAGTAGCTTCGTTTTCAGGAAAGGGCAGTCAGGGGTCACAGCGTCCACTGCCTGGGCCACTTTGTCGCCAGCCATGATGGCCCTGGCCTTAGACATCTGCGGCATACCCAGAACGTCCTTGGCTTTCATTTGGATAGTCCCGGGCATGAAGATGAGGCCTGGAGGAGCCAAAAGTCTTAGAGAGAACTGGGAGTGAGGGTTATCTTCTCCCCTAGAGAAACGTGATGTAAACAGCCAGTAGGGAGCAAATGGGGGAGGGGTGAGGAAGGGATGGCCACTGGGGAATATCAGTAACAAGCCACTGAGGATCAGAGTGATTGTAACAGATTTCCTGGTGGTGGTGAACTTCAAGAGGTGTACTGGGACTAAGGAGAGAAACTGATCTCACACCATGGACAGTCTAACCCTTCTTCCCCCCCACCCCCCGAACACACATACACTGCCCCACAGGAGTTTCCTGTATCCAAAGACTCTCATATAGGATCTAAACTAAGGAAAGACATTTAGAATTTTTCTAGTCCTGCAACACAGGTCCTACTCTAGACCCTGGTGACTTCTCCCAAACCTGGGACACTGAATTTTCACAGGCGAGAGTGCTCTTAGTTTTCTTCGTTTTTGTTTTCTATCTTGATGAGACTCTCGTGATTTTGTTTATTCTTCTAAAGTTTCTTTATTGTGGAAGGAGAGGGAGACAGAGAGTGAGCAGGGGAGGGGCAGAGAGAGAGGGAGACACAGAATCTGAAGCAGGCACCAGGCTCTGAGCTGTCAGCACAAAGCCCGATGAGGGGCTCGAACTCACAAGCTATGAGTGACCTGAGCTGAAGTTGGATGCTTGACTGACTGAACCACCCAGGCGCCCCTGTTTATTCTTCTAGAGAATAACTAGACTTACAGTTCACCATTTACAAAGCTGATTTCGCACATTCCTCCTGATGAACAGCTTTTACCCCTGGCTCACTTTCTTCCCACTTGTAACACTTCAGGATCCACACTGCAGACCTGTTAACCACGTCCAGTGTGTCTCCACCATAATGGCCATGTTGAGTCAGGCCCACAGAAAAGCAGACACATCTCCCCCGCTGAGTTCTCCTTCCCTTCAGACCATAATCTCTCACTCTGTCACCTTCCTCACATGGCCTGGAAGGGCCTCCATGAGACCCCAAGTTCCTACAATTGTTTCTACCTCCTCTGATTACTACTGTGTTTTGACCACAATTACATCTTCCTCCTTATTGAGAGAATATCTGTTGCATGTGAGAGAGGCCAGGAAGGAAAGGGTGGGAACGAGGGAAGGTTGTGCAGGAGTTTCTGTGGCTCATTCTTAGACCTCTCCATTTGTCATCTCTCATCTCTAAAGGTTGATGATTCTAGAATTTCTGTCTCCATCCCAGCTGTTGTGCCCTTCAATGCAATTTCTTCTCACTTCCAATCCCTTCTTTTCCTTTTCCCATACATATTTTTGGTTGAGATATAATTGATATATAACACTGTACTATTTTTAGGTGTCCCAAGTAATAATTTGCTATATGGATATATTACGAAATGCTTACCACACAAGTTAACATCCATCACCACACATAATTACAAGTATTCTTTCTGGTGATAACAACTTCTAAGATCTACTCTCTTAGCGACTTTCAAATACACCAGACATTATCGTTAACTAGAGTCCCATGCTGTACATTACATCCCCAGGACCTATTTATCTTTTAATGGGAACTTCTCATCCCTTCTTGAACATCACATGAGCACCCCCAACACTTACCTAACTGAACCTGTCATCTTATCCCAACACCCCAATACCTGTTTCTCCCTATGGTCCTCACTGCAGGGAAAGCCTGTAGCATCCACCCAGCTGCCTGAGTGTCTGTGACTTCCCCATCTCCCTGGCTTTCTTCCACTACCATATGTCATTCATCAAAAAAGGGTGTTCTTGGGGCGCCTGGGCGGCTCAGTTGGTTAAGCGTCTGACTTGGCTCAGGTCATGATCTCATGGTTTGTAGGTTCAAGCCTTGCATTGGGCTCTGTGCTGACAGCTGAGAGCCTGGAACCTGCTTTGGATTCTGTGTCTCCCTCTCTCTCTGCTCCTCCCCTGCTCACACTCTCTCACAAAAATAAATAAACATAAAAAAAGGGTGTTCTCAACTTCCTCCTAATTGCCTCTTAAATCCACTTACTTGTCTCTGTCTCAACCACCCCATCCAAGCTTGAAGCCACCATCATGCCTTGTCTCCTGTCTGGGTTTCCCACACCCACTCCTGCCCTCCTTCATCTCATCTCTATGCACCATCCAGCATGACCTTTTACAAACAGAATATGATCATGTCACTCAATCCATCCATGCTTTTCCATTCCTCACTGGATAAGGATGCAGAACCCTCCCCATGGCACCCAGGGTCCTGCCCATCTTTCCAGGCTCACTTGCCACTAGTTTCTCCTTGCTGTCTCCAAATACACAGACATCTTTTCAGTGTTTCCCATAATTTGCAAGCTTCTTTCCTTGTCTGTTCTGTTCCTTCTGCTCGAGGCATCCCTCTCTGTCTCTTCTTCTGGCTGAATCCCACATATCCTTCAGATTCCAGCCCAAATATCACTCCACTGAGACTTCAGTGACCCTCTCAGATTAGTCAGTTCAGGTCTCCTTTTATAATAGGGAATGACAAAATTTTTGTGCAAAGGGCCAAATAGTAAATATTTTCAGCCCTATGGGCCAGATGCTGTCTGTCCCAAATACTCAAGTCTGCCATTGTGGTGCAAAAGCAGCTACAGACTATATGTAAATAGGGCATGGCTATGTTCCAATAAAACTTTATTTACAAAAACAATCTGTGGACCAGATTTGGCCTATAGGTCATAGTTTGCCAACTTTTTTTTCATTAAGTTCTTATAAAATTCTCATGCCACTTATCAAAATTGTGATGAAATAATTATGTGTGCAATTAATAGTTGAATGGCCATCTTTCTCCAAAGATCTTTAAGTCCCATGAATGCACAGGCCATGTTTTGTTTACTCTGTATTAGCAACCTCTAGCATAGTGCTTGGTGCATAGCTTGCTTAAATAATTAGAAAAAAGGGTGGTATTTCCTTATGAGGAGAGACAGCATGCTATGTGGACGGGACATCTTTTGGGAGGGGCAGTTGAATTTCTCTGCCATCAGCTTCCTTCACAAGGGAGAGGGTGACCAGACCAGGTGGCCAATTACCAACCTCCTCACATGCAGCCCAGGGTCACCAGCCACCTCTCAGGCACTTGGGGCAGCACCACGGCCACAAGGTCCCCATGCTGCTGGCTGCATGCGCCCAAAAGGACATTGGCTGCCTGCTCGCTGAGTTCACTCAGTTCACTGAAGTTCATTATTTCATCCCCATCACTGCTCACTCACCACAGGGCTGGATCTGTAGGTCGCTTGCCAGCCTGAAGAAAGAGACCAGCTTATCAGGGTGGGCCGGCACACATGCACAGAGAATAAATCCCCTGCCTCGCCTCGGAATTGTCACATCAATGCTTAGTAGTCTTGTTGACCTCAACCCCCCTATACACTTCAATGCGCTTTTATTTCTATGGGTTCTATTTACTATACTAGAAATTAAAACTGAGACATTTTATAAATATGTGTGCTTTTAATAATAACAGTAACAAACCATTATATTTTACCACAAATAAGATATGTGTTAATACAGAGGTAAGTATACTTTGTAAAAAACAAAATAAAAGAAAGAAAGAAAGAAAGAAAGAAAGAAAGAAAGAAAGAAAGAAAAGAGAGGCTTCATTTTACATTTTTGCAAATCTCTTGAACACCATCCTTAAGAGAAGACAGTTAGATTTTTATCTGTTTCTGTCACTTAGTTGCAGAGTCACCTGACATGTAGCCTCTGGAAATAACCACTGTATCCTTGTCAGAGCATGAGAGTGAAAAAGGAAAATGTTATCTTAGATTTGTTTACTTGTTTCCCTCTCTCCCTATTGATGTATTTTTTTTTATTACAAATATATATACCATAAAATGTATTATTTTAACCATTTTTAAGTGTACAGTTCAGTGGCATTAAGTGCTTTCACATTGTTATGCAGCTATCACCACCATCCATCTCCAGAACCTTCTCATCTTTCTAGCCTGAAACTGTCCCCATTATGCAAGAACTCCCCAGTTCTCCCTCATCCCAGCACATGGCAACCAGCTTCTACTTTCTGTCTCTATGAATCTGACTGCTCCAGGAACCTCACATAAATGGAAACACACAACATTTTTCCTCCTGTGACTGGCTTATTTCACTTAACACACTATCTTCAAAGGTTCATCCTCGTTAGAGCATACAACAGAATTTCATTTTTTAAAAGGCTAAACAACATTCTATCATATGGATATACCATATTCTGTTTATACATTCATCCCCTGACCCTACCTTCTGGCTATTGTGAATAATCCTATCATGAACAAATATCTCTTCAAGACCCTGCTTTTCATTTTTATTTGTTTCCATGTATTTTATTTCTTCTTTTATTTCCTGATTGACCCATTCATTGTTTAGTAGCATGTTGTTTAACCTTCATGTATTTGTGGTCTTTCCAATTTTTTTCTTGTGGTTGACTTCTAATTTCACAAGGGTGCGGTCAGAAAACATGCATGGTATGATCTCAATCTTTTTGAACCTGTTGAGGGCTGATTTGTGACCTAGTATGTGATCTATTCTGGAGAATCTCCTATGTGTATTTTGCTGCTTTAGGATGGAATGTTCTGAATATATCTGTTAAGTCCATCTGGTCCAGTGTGTCATTCAAAGTCATTGTTTCCTCGTTGATCTTCTGCTTAGATGATCTTTCCATTGCTATAAGTGGGGTGTTAAAGTCCCCTACTAGTATTGTATTATTATCAATGAGTTCCTTTATCTTTGCTATTAATTGTTTTATATATTTTGGTGTCTCATGTTAGGAGCCTGAATATTTACAACTGTTAGATCTTACTGGAGAGTCCCCTATATTATGATAAAGTGCCCTTCTTTAGCTCTTATTACAGTCTTTGGCTTAAAAATCTAGTTTGTCTTGGGGCACCTGGGTGGCTCAGTCGGTTGGGCATCTGACTTCGGCTCAGGTCATGATCTCATGGTGTGTGGGTTTGAGCCCCACGTCAGGCTCTGTGCTGACAGCTCACAGCCTGGAGCCTGCTTCAAATTCTGTGTCTCCCTCTCTCTCTGCCCTTCCCTACTCATGCTCTGTCTCTCTGTGTCTCAAACATTGAAAAAAATTTTTTTAAATAATCTAGTTTGTCTGATACAAGTATGGCTACTCTGGCCCTCTTTTGTTATCCATTTGCATGACAAATGTTTCTACATTGCCTCACTTTCAATCTGCAGGTATCATTAGGTCCAAATTGAGTCTTTTGTAGGCAGCATGTAGATGGGTCTTGGTTTTTTATCCATTCTGATGCACTATGTCTTTTGATTGGAGCATTTAGTCTATTCACATCCAGAGCAATTATCGATTGATATGTGTTTATTGCCATTTAAGTAGTTGTTTTGTCTTTGTTTCTGGAGATTTTCTCTGTTCCTTTCTTGTCTTCTCATCTTTGGTCTTTCTGTTCCGCTCAAAGAATCCCCTTTAATATTTCTTGCAGAGCTGGGTTAGTGGTCACGAAATCCTTTAGATTTTGTTTGTCTGGGAATCTATTTCTCCTTCTAATCTGAATGATAGCCTTGCTGTATAGAGAATTCTTGGTTGCAGACATTTCCTATTAAGACATTGAACATACCATGCCACTCCCTTCTGGCTTGCCAAGTTTCTTTTGAGAGATCTGCAGCCAGCCTTATGGGTCTTCCCTTGTAAGTTAGGGACTTCTTTTGTCTTGCTGCTGCTAGGATTTTTCTTTATCACTATATTTTGCAATTTTAATTAAATATGCCTCGACGTTGGCTGCTTTTGTTTATTTTGATGGGAGTTAGTACCTCCTGGATTTGGATGTCTGTTTCTGTCCCCAGAACACAGAGGTTTTCAGCTATGATTTCCTCAAACAAACTTTCTGCCCCCTTTTCTCTCTTCTTCTTCTTCTTCTGAGACTCCTATAATACAAATGTTATTATGTTTGATGGAGTCACTGAGTCTTCTCAGCAAGACCCTACTTTTTCATTCTTTGGGGTATATACCCAAGAGTGAAATTGCTAGTAGTTCTATTCTATTTTATTTTATTCTATTTATTATTTTTTTAGAGAGGGATAGAGTAAGTGCACAGGTTGGGGGAGGGGCAGAGGGAGAAAGAGAAGCTCATGCATGCTCTATGCCCAGCGCAGAGCTCAATGCAGGGCTTGATCTTACGAACTGGGAATCATGACCTGAGCTGATTTCAAGATGCTTAACTGACTGAGCCACCTGGGTGCCCCAAATACTAATTCTATTTTAAATATTTTTGAGGAGCTGCCATAGTGTTTTTCAGAGAAGCTGTACCTTTTTACATACCCACCAGTGATGCACAAGGATTCCCATTTGTCTTAGTTTTGTTTTGAAATAGTTTTGATTTCACGGATTACTCTGGAAGAGTCTCAGGTATCCTCAGGGGTTCCCATATCATAGTTTGAGATCAGTAACACAAAGACAAAGGAAAAATCCACTCCTGCTCCCTGATACTCTCCCTGCCTTATACATCTCTCTTCTGAAGTCTGGATTTGTGCTTTCTCCTGCACCCGTTACCCCCTCTTCCCTGTGCAAATACCCTCTGGTTCCTCAGCTCCAGTGTTAGGAACCTCTTTACCCATGACTATATAGTACAGCTATATACGAGCTATAGAAGCTCATGATTAAGGACGAAGGACCTGAAGTCTGCCCGGATTTGAATTTGGCTTCCACTGCTACTGCATTGTGTGCTCTTGAAGAAGTTGTTACTCTTTCCCCGAGTCTCGGTCTTATTTGAAAATGGGGGACAGTCCTAGAAAACCATTTAGACGAGTGAGGATTGAACTTGATAGTGCATATCAAGCACCCAGCCACAAGAAAATGTTTAGAATACCTCTGGTAGGGACCACTAGAAACTGGTAACCTCAGTTGCTTCTGGAGAGGGGAGCTAGTTTGACTTTGAATTGGATCCAGTGGACTTTTTTATGAACTTATTCAAATTAAAGTTTTATTTATTAAAAAGGACTTCAACCATCTCCACTTTGACCACAGTTTGTACTTTCTAACTGATTAAACTCTTTCCAGCTTACCTTTTAATTCAGACAAAAGATCCTGCGGGCAAAGCATCCTCTGCCAGAAATGAAACTACTCCCTCAAGCAAGAATAACTGCCCTGATTTAGCAAGACCCTGGGGGACTGACCAAGGCAAGGACCCACCTGACCTTTACTGCCCCTCTGCCCATACCTACCAACCTTTGTGCCACATTTTCCTTACAAAAGCCTAGAAATACATTCAACACTTTGGAGACAGTGTTTGAGATGCTAGTCTGCTGTCTTCCCAGTGTTGACCTCACTGAAATGCATTCCTTTCTTGTTCACCACCACTTGCCTGTTTGCCTTTGAATTTTGTCAGTGGTGAGTGACCAAACCTGATCTGGTTGGGACCCCAGAGCCAGGTGCTCTTGCATTCCTTCACCCCAGCTACATTTCCCTTTTCAGAGTAAATAGGTAAATTGTTTTCTTAAAAAAAAAAAATGCATTCTCATACAACGAACAGTAAATTATAGCAAGACTAGAATGGGAGACTTGGAGAACTGTCTTTGAACTCAAATTCACACACCTGCATGGACCGAGGGTCTGGGAGTCATGATTCCTTCCTGTTGATCACCTGGATGCAGCAGATTTGGGGAATGAGGGTTGTGATCCTGGAACAGCAATTGGGGCCTCCCAAATGGAAGGAAGTTCAAGAGAAAGTAATTCATCCTCCCCTTTTCTGGGAGAACCCCCAGACCTGTGTGGTACGGACGTTCTGGAGCCAGGTTCCCCTAGATAAGCCATGGAATATCACCTTCCCTGGATATATCTGGTTTTGCCAAATAGTCAACAAATATTTACTGACTGCTTCTCTCAGATGGACACAAAGATGACTAAGACAGATCTCTCCCAGTTTGGAGTTGAGATAGCTAAAAGCATGGAAAATGATTAGGTTCATTTTAGATACTGGTAAGGGTTGTCAGAGGTCAAATCATGTCACACCTCTGCTCAGTGCCACGACTGAATCCCAATTTCATGTAAAAGGACTGTCCAAGTGTTTACCACATTATCCAAGTTCCTGCATGGTCTTCACCCACATTTCCATCTTCTCTGGCTTGATGTCCTGCCCACTTACCACATACTCGCTGCCCATTCAGATCCACTGGCACACCCTGCCTTGGGACCAGTGACTTTGTGGTTTCTTCTCAGACCACTTTCCCCCATGTGTCTAGGGATAACCCCCTCTCCTCCTTCAAATCTTTGCCAAAGACTTTTCTCATCTTCTCAGGGAAGCTTACCTTCACCACATACTCCAAATGGTAATCCACCTCAAAAATGGTTCTGCCTTCCATCCCCTCTATGAAGTACTCCATTTTCCTTAATACTCAATACTTTCTAACGTATTATAGAATTTACTTATTCATAATTTTTTGCCTCTGTCTCCTTCCATTAGAATCTAAAGTGTATGAGGGAAGAGATCTTTGCCTGTTTTGGAGATGATTTACCTTGAGAACTTAGAACAGTATGTAGCACACAGTGGGTACTCAGTAAACATTACAGTGAATTAATGAGGTCTATGAAGGAAAACACAGACTGTGGAAGTAAGAAAAAACAACACCACACACACCCTGGGTAAGGCTGGGCTGGGGAAGAGACGTATCTCTAAGCTGGATTTAAGTTTAGATTTAGATTGGACTAAACACCTTAATGCCTGAAAATGAGGTGTGAGAAGGAATAAAAGGATAAGGAATCTGTCCCAGGGCATATAGTCTTTTGGGTGAGGCAGAGAGGATGGACATAGTGGGTCTGGATATCAGTAGCAGGAGGAAAAAATCTACAAATCTATTGTCTGACTATAGACCATCAAGCCCAGTCCACTCATTATCTCCATTATTTCTGCCACTGTATGGTTAGGGGGTGCCCTGGGATTCCCCCCAAAAGATCCTTAACATGGGCTCAGGGAAAGCTTTGCACAATAAATGACTTAAAAGCTGAGCCTCAGTATAGTTGAGCCCTCTGGCCACGGACAGGCAAAGTGAGTGAACAAAGATACTACTTTCTTACACCATACACAAGAATAAATTAAAAATGGATTAACAACCTAAATGTGAGACCTGAAACCATAAAAAGCCTAGAAGAGAACACAGGCAGTAATCTCTTTGACATTGGCCACAGCAACTTTTTTCTAGATATGTGTCCAGAGGCAAAGGAAAGAAAAGCAAAAATCAACTATTGGGACTTCATCAAAATAAATAGCTTCTGGGGTGCCTGAGGCTCAGTCAGTTAAGTGTCTGACCTCAGCTCAGGTCATGATCTCATGATTCATGAGTTCAAGCTCCGCGTCGGGCTCTGTGCTGACAGCTGAGAGCCTGAAGCCTGCCTTGGATTCTGTGTGTGTGTAGCTCTCTGCTCCTCCCCCACTCACGCTATGTTTCCCTGTCAAAAATAAATAAACATTTATAAATAAATAAATAAATAAATAAATAAATAAATAAAGCTTCTGCACAGTGAAGGCAACAATCAAAAAACTAAAAGGCAACCTATGGAATGGGAGAAGATATTTGCAAATGACCTATCAGATAAAGGGTTTGAATCCAAAATATATAAAGAACTTATCAAACTCAACACTCAAAAAACAAATAATCTGATTAAAAATGGGCAGAAGACATGAACAGACATTTCTCCAAAGAAGACATCCAAATGGCCAACAGACACATGAAAAGATACTTATCATCAGGGAAATGCGAATCAAAACCACAATGAGGTATCACCTCACACCTGTCAGAATGATTAGAAACAACAACACAAGAAACAACAGGTATTAGTAAGGATGTGGAGAAAAAGGAACCCTAGTGCACTGTTGGTGGGAATGCACAGTGGAGCAGCCACTTTGAAAAACAATGTGGAGGTTCCCTTAAAAAAAATTAAAAATAGAACGATTCTAGGGGCGCCTGGGTGGCTCAGTCGGCTGAGTATCTGATTTCAGCTCAGGTAATGATTTCACCATTCGTGGGTTCCAGCCCTGCGTCAGACTCTGTGCTGACAGCTTGGAACCTGGAGTCTGCTTCAGATTCTCTCTCTCTCTCTCTCTCTCTGCCCTTCCCCTGTTCATTCTCTGTATCTCCCTGTCTCCATCTCTCTAAAACTGAATAAAACGTTTAAAAATTTTTTAAAAAACCAAGAACTACTCAGCCATCAAAAATAATGAAATCTTGCCATTTGCAATGACATGGATGGAGCTAGAGAGTGTATTTCTAAGTGAAATAAGTCTGTCAGAGAAAGACAAATACCATGATTTCACTCATAAGTGGAATTTAAGGAACAAAACAAAGAAGCAAAGGAAAAAGAGAAAGAAATAAACCAAGAAACAGACTCTCACTATAGTGATCAAACTGGTGGTTACCAGAGGGGAGGGGGGTGGGGAGATGGGTGAAATAGGCGATGGGGATTAAGGGGTGCACTTGGCATGATGAGCAGTGGGTACTGTATGGAATTGTTGAATCACTAATATCATATCCCTGAAACTAATACAACACTGTATGTTAACGAACTGGAATTAAAACAAAAACTAAAAGAAATAATAATAAGAAAAGGAACAGGGTGAAGAGAGTGAGGAGAAAGAGATGGGAACCTGGAAAAGGTGGGCAGGGGTCTTGGCAGAGAAAGGACAGAGATGGAGACCCAGGGAGGGGCTGCTGTGCAAAATGTCCCCAGCTTCAGTCTTTCCATTTGTTAAATAGTGATTTTAATGCTCTCTTCTCAGGATTCGAGTGGGAAACTGCTTGGATCCGTTTTCCCCAAGATGGCTCTTGCAAGATGATTTTGCTTGAGCAGTGTTCATGTTCACTTTTTTTTTTTTTTATGCACAAATGCATTAGAAAAAAAATGAACAGGACTCCAGACTCATCCTCTAACATATATATATTGCTTAGGGTAAAGCTACTTTTGTTTAAATGTGAGTTGATTTATAACACAGATGGTATGTGGACAGCCAGGTTTCTGAAGGTAACATGGGAGTGAGTGAAGGTGAGAAATAACAGAGTTAGAGGACTTTAGCAGAGCATCTAGCACAATGCCTGGCACAGAATAAATAGTCAACGGAGGGATGGTAGCAGTTCTTGTTGTGGCTGTTGTGATTACAATGACTTCTAAGGCTGGGGCTGCTGGTGGGGAAGTGTGGGGTGCTGGTGCCTGGCTCCCAAGGGTGCAGCTGCAGCTGCAGCTGAGTTTTGCCTTTTTCGTTTTGGTGACAAGCTGGGCTGGGGCGACTGTGGGAGAAATGGCTGAAGCGGGGAGGGGCGTTCAAGGGTATCAGTTTGGGAGGGTTCTTGGGGGAGGGTGAGTGGGCCTCCCCATGCCTCCACCCCTGCCCTTCATCATCCTTGGCTTATACTGACTGAAGTCTGGACAAAGGACCCTGGGTGGGGAGCTCTGATTACCGCTAGAGAACAGACTGGCTCAGCCAAGGGGCTTAGAGGAGAAGACTCCAGTTCCAAGTCCCTGGCTTTTAAGGAACTGACAATTTGCGGGGCTCATTAGGAATTCCAGCAGTGTCTTATACATGACTCCAAACCCCTGCTAAGAGCACTAATGGGGTTGCAAAGCCAGACCTGTTGGGTTGGGGTAAATCACCAAAGCCCTCTGAATTTCCACCTTTAAAATTAAGAGAATTAAAAAAAAAAATTAAATTAAATAAATTAAATTAAATTAAATTAAATTAAGAGAATTTGTCCATGCCATAAAGGCAAAAGACTTAAAAACAAGTAAATCACTTTTGACAAGTTTTTTTTTTTTTTCTTTTTAAGAGCTAGTGAAACTTTAAGAGGATTATTTCACGCCATAAACCTTCAGGGGCTTCTTAGCACTCATTGAAGACAAAATTCCTAACAAGCCATCCTGAACTACAAATTGCATAACCTCTTTTTTCTACCTGTAAAATGCAGATATGTTATCAGTACCTATTCAACAAGATGGTTGAGAGTTAAGACATTTGGAACTGTGTCTGGACATAGCTGGTGCTGAGTGTGAGCTGTTCTTAGAAACACAAACCTATCTCTCCCACCTCAGGGCCTTTGCACATGCTATATTCTTTATTCAGAACACTGGGTCCCAATCTTTTTACTTAGTTTCCTTCCACCTTTCAATATCAGTTCACCAGGGACTTCCTTATGGAAGGCTGTCCTGATATCCTGAGTCCTCCCATAGATTGATCAGTCCCGTCAATCTATGTTTTAACTAAACTCTTTCCCTCGTGGCATTTATCACAGTTGTGCATTATGTGCCTTATTCTTTTGATGAATAACATCAATGTCCCCACTGGACTGTAAGGCTAGAGTCATGGGCTGAATTGTGTCCCCCAGATTCATATGCTAAAGTACTAATCCCCAATACCTCAAGTTGTATTTGGAGATGGGGCCTTTAACGTGGTGATTAGATTAAACTGGGGTCACCAGGCCCTCATCTAATCTGACTGGTGTTCTTATAAGAAGAGGATATTAGAACATAGACACATACAAAAGAGGGAGGAACATGTGAGGACATAGGAGAGGATGGCCATACAGCCAAGGAGAGAAGTCTCAGAATTAAATTAACCCCACTGACACCTTGAACTTGGACTTCCAGCCTCCAGAACTGTGGAAATAAATTTCTGTTGTTAAAGCCACACAGTCTGTGGTACTTGTTATGAAAGCCCAAACAGACTCACATAGGTATCAACTGAGTTGGATTTTGCTTCTTTTTGTATTCCCAGAGCCCAGCACTGAGCAGGTGCTCCATAAATATTGACTGGTGGGTGAATGGAGGTGCTGGGGGTCAGGCAAACAGCACTAAAGATCACTTTGAGCTTTTATCTGCTTTGCTGCACATGGCTGGTCTCAGCTGCCCAGAACCACCTCTTTCTGTTTCTGGGCCTGGGACATGGCTTTGGGTCTTTATGTCTTTCCTGGGCACAATGTAATACACTAGCACTTGGGGGATGATGTGTTGGTCTGTGGAGGCAGATTGTGGCTTGGGGGAGTTGTTTCTTTAAAATAATTTTTTCATTAAAATAGTTAACACAGACTCACTGAGAAAGCCAGGAAAATAAAGAAACACACAGAAAGGAAAGAACTGTCGTCCACTATTTTCAATCCCCAGGAATATTGCTCTTAGCACAAGTATTTCCTTTCAGGCATTTTTCCATAGTTTTCCCTTTCCCTTTCAAAGTTTTGGTTCTCCACTATACATATACTGTTTTTATTCTGATTTAAAATTAATTTAGCTCAAGTTTTCCCCAAGGCATATTTTTTAAAGCCTCAATATTTATTGAGTTAATCTATTACACTTGAGTTAATCATTGCCTTATTGGTTGGACATTGAATTTTCCAATTTTTTTCAGTTTTAACACAATGCTCCAGAAATGTCCTTTGAATTCCTTCCTTTTTTTTTCTCCCTAAGTTTATTTATTTATTTTGAGACAGAATATGAGCAGGGGAGGGGCACAGAGAGAGAGAGACAGAGAGAATCCCAAGCAGGCTCCGAGCTGTCAGCACAGAGCCCAGCGTGGGTCTCTATCTCATGAACCGTGAAATCATGACCTGAGCTGAAACCAAGATTTGGACGCTTCACCAACTGAGCCGCCCAGGAACCCCTGACTCCTTTCTTTTATAATGACTGCTAAACAGAATTTCTGAGCTAAAGGATATGACCAATTTTTTATGACCCTGGATGTGATTAC
Organism: Puma concolor; assembly: GCF_028749965.1. Lineage (NCBI taxonomy): Eukaryota > Metazoa > Chordata > Mammalia > Carnivora > Felidae > Puma > Puma concolor. The sequence goes on from NC_141682.1 coordinate 26,618,710, forward strand.
CAAATGGCTTTATCAAAAGGGTCGAGTGGTTATACTCCAACGGGCAGTGAATGAGATCACAGGTGCCCTGACTCTGTGATGACCTGTCCTTCAGAGAGCCGGCTGGAAGGAAGACCAGTGGGTGGCTGCTGAGGATGCCTCCAGAGAGAGGAGGGGGAAGTCAAACCACCAAACACCGCCACTAGACTGGTGATGGATGTGCACTCTGGGTTAGTGATGTTCTTCTGTTCTCTTCCTCCAGGGTCTTCCAGGTTCCTCCAATGATTCTGGAGATGCCCATTTGGAACTGAAAGCCTCTGATACTGTAAGGTGGAAGGGATGATGCTCCAAACAAGGACTGACCAGTGATCGCACCAGCTCCTCTTAGAAGCTTCTGAGGCCTATGGGGCCTTTCGTGGGCTGCCTCTCGTCTCCCCCCACTCTTGGCTTCTCAATTTACTCCTTTGGATCTTTCCAGAAACCGTCTTGGGCAGTTCTGAAACAAAGGTCACCTAGTGGCCATAAACAAAAACATTTTGAAATCATCATTTCCCAGAAAGACTTCTGTCTTGAGTCATTACCCTCTGCTGCTTCATTGGAAAACCTCCATGATTCATAGATTGCTCCAAATGGCAAAGACCAAAATGGCTAGGGCCTGGGGCATATGATCTTGCCAGCAGCAATTCAGCACCATCCCCCTAAACCTGGTTTATGCCACTTTTTAGGGTCAGAACAAACTGTAGTTTGGGGTGGGCCCGATGGGGAAATAGGGAGAAAAGGCTGAAGCAGCAGGTAGAGTTATTTGTATCTTCATCCCCCCAGCACCTGACCCTGAGAGAGAATCCACCTAGTGTGTGCTTAGGTGATTTCCCAGCTCATCATGTCCTAGAACCCCCGATGTTTACCTTCCTGGGGTACTTGTATGGAGCAGTCACCCTCTTCACATGCTCCTGGAGCTCCCGAGTTAGTTTCTCTGGATCTTGAGAGGAGTAAGTTGGAGAAAGGACTATAAAAGCCTTCACCACCTGCCAGAAAAAAAAAAATCCAAAAACAAAACCCCCCAAACCAGAAAGAATCAGGCCCTGTATAACAACTCTTTTCTCCTTAACCTAGCCTTGTAAATAAGTGCTTACACTTGCCAGCCCAGCACGAAAATCCTGCCAGCAGGATTCAGCCAGCGAAATGGACGACATCATTTTTTTTGCCCTGTTGCCTCCTTTCCAGGAACAACTATTGGAAGCACTGGCTTTTATGGAATGATTCCAGGATCCTACCTGTTTCCCAAACTTCTCTCCTTTCCTGAAATGACACCATTAGCAGTCAATGGGCTTCTCTTCCAATGGAAATACTTTGGAGTAAAGAGCTTCACAAACTCCTTAGGGTCCATACCTTCCAGGTCTTCCTGACTAGAAATATAACTGGCAATGCCCCAGATAGGCAGGATTCGGGAAAATGCAGACCACTCTCCCAAGGGGAGATGGGTCTTTCTGAGCCCGCATATATGAGTGTTTACAATCAGCAAACGTTTTGCTGCACAGCTTCCATGCCAGGCATCCTGAGGGACATTCTGCACTTTGGTAGTTTCTGCCTGAGTCTTTCTTTGCAGGCTGCCTCCTGCCATGGAGGAGGAGTCCTGAATTCAGGCACAACAGAACATGGTTTCTGATAGGAATGGAAGAGTTCAAAGGCCAGTAGGTTGCTTATCCATCCCAGCATATAGCTCAGTCAACAACATCCTGTTAGGTGGTGGTTCACCATCCTTGCATACTTCCCAAAGGCGGGCATCTCACTACTATTCCAAGTTCAAACAAATCTGGTTATTAGGAAGGGCTTTCTCTGGCCGTTAAAACTACCAAACATTTACTGAGTACCTTCTACACGCCAGGCTCTGTTCTGAGTACTATAAGCAGATTAACTGTGCACACAGCCATTTGTCAAAACCCCAGTTAATTTGTGGCATACAAAACTAGCTGTACTTTTCCAGCTGTGATTTCTCCAACACAGACATGGGGTTCCCACCTCCCTTTTTCCAAATTAGTGGCCTCAAAGTTTTTTTTCATGATTTATTTTAAGATGGCAGGGAGGGGCAGAGAGTGATGGAGAGAGAGAATCCCAAACAGACTGCGCTGTCATGAACTGTGAGATCGTGACCTGAGCTGATTCAAGAGTCAAATGCTTAACCAAATGAGCCACCCAGGTGCCCATGGCCTGAAAGTTTAATGGGCACCAGGATCACTTGGATAGGGGCTTCTGGTCAAAATGAAGATGCCTTGGGCTGCATCCCCAATCGCTCTGATTCAGCAAGACTGACTTCAGGTCTAGAAATCTGTAGTAAAAAAAATGTTTTTTAAACGTTTATTTATTTTTGAGAGGGACAGAAAGACAGACCATGAGTGGGGGAGGGGCAGAGAGAGAGAGGGAGACACAGAATCTGAGGCAGTCTCCAAGCTCTGAGCTGTCAGTACAGAGCCTGACGTGGGGCTTGAACTTACTGTGAGATCATGACCTGAGCCAAAGCTGGACAGTTAACTGACTGAGGTACACAGACACCCCTATAAATTTTGTATTTTAAACAAAATGATGCAGCTGTGAGTACTCCAGGGCCCAGATGAGAATCACTCTTGTGGCCCTGGTGCTTCTGAGAACAGAGCCCGATTTTGCACTAACTTTCATAAGGTAACTACACTGTAAGTAGGATTATGTTGCATTTACAGCCAGTGAAAAACACATAGGTCTGCCTATGGGCTTAATCCTCTCATTCTATCTATTCTTCTGGGACCCATGGGAAGAAATTTTCATTTCTCCTAAGAAAGGTCAGCTTATTAAACTTGGCCCATCCTTCCGCTATATCAAGGTCACTTTGGATACTTATTGTGTCTTCCCTCAAGTTGGATATTCCTCAGCAGTCATGTCTGGCATGCTTGCTATATCCTCACCTGCAAACGGGAAAGTACTCTTTATTGGCCAGGATGGATGACAGAGCCTGCGTTCACCAAGATTTCCTGCCCAACAGTCCACCTCTTTTGGACCCAGTTCTATGTTCACTTGACACCAAAGCGTTGGTATCTTCTCATCATGTCCCTCTAGACAGTCTGTCTCTAAATACATGAGGGTAATGCTTAACCAACCAAAAGGAATGTGTGCCTGATGGTGACATTCAGACTTTGTAATATCTGGAGTCAGGGGAAGATATGGGGGAGTTTCCATCTTACTCTGCTGGGTGCTAACAGGTACACAACCAGAAGGAAATATTCTTGGATGGACTAGTTACCTCCCCTCTGATGGGGTCTGGACTGCTGACCACAGCAGCCTCCAGGACAGCTGGGTGCTCGGCAAGGGCACTTTCCACTTCAACAGGCCCAATCCGGTAGCTGGAAGAGAAAAGCAAATTCTTCTAAGTAACCTACCCGCCCCCACCAAGCTTCAAAAAGAGAAGGAAAGAGCAGACAGCTTGACCTTGAGGAATTGATCACATCGTCATTTCGTCCCATGAACCAAAAGTAGCCATCCTTGTCCTTGTGGGCTCGGTCCCCTGTGATGTAAAAGTCCCCTCGTTCTGATGCCTCTGTCTTCTCAGGATTGTCCTGGAAGACAAAAGAAGTCCATGAAGGGCCATCTCAGCACAGCCACTAAAGCCAGCTATGGCCCTAGCAGCCCCATGCAGGAGACCAGGGACCCCTAACAGGAAGTCCACAAGTTCCCAAAGACCAAGCTGGCCAGAACTTCACACTGGACAAGGAGCTATGAAATGTGTGCATTTTCTCTCTTTTAGATGGAAGGAAGTGTCAGGAAATGATTAAGGACAGCCCCTCGCTACCATTTTTAGAAGGGTCCAAGGAAACATAGTTGGAACACAGGAAGGTGGCCACAGGGCCACTGGCTCTGGGTTTTGTTTGTTTTGTTTTTGTTTTTTTGCATAAAAGAACACACTCTTTGTGCTCAGAAATCACTAAAGGTAGAAAGTGAGGGCTTGGCCACAAAGCAGGGGTAGAGCAAAGATGAAAAACTAAAAATCAAACTCTGATTCTTAAAGATTTAAAGAAGCTACTACCCAACAAGAAAAATAAACAAATTAATTACTGTTGTATGCAACTATCTGGATGCATGTCAAAAACATTATGCTGAGTGACAGAAACCAGACACACAAAAATGAGTACTCTGTGATTCCATTTATATAAGGTTCTTTAAAAAAAAAAAAAAAAAAAAAAAAAAAAAAAGGCGAGGCACCTGGGTGGCTCAGTCAGTTAAGTGTCTGACTTCTGCTCAGGTCATGATCTCATGATTCGTGGGTTCTGGCCCCGCACTGGGCTCTGCGCTGACAGCTCAGGGCCTGGAGCCTGCTTCTGATTCTGTGTCTCCCTTTCTCTCTGCCCCTCACCTGGTCTCACTCTGTCTCTCTCAAAAATAAATAAACATTAACAAAGAAAATTTAAAAAAAAATAGGCAAAATTTTTCTATAGCAACAACAAATAATTTAGCAATTGCCTATGGCTTGGGGATTGACTGCAAAGGGGCACAAGGGAACTTTCGGGGGAATAAAAATGTTCTATATCTTGATTCTGGTGGTAGTTACCTAAGTGCATACATTTGTCAAAAGTCATTGACCTGTACACGTAACATAGGTTACATACATTTTATTGTACGTAAATTATGCCTCAACTTAAAAACTGCATTCTGAGAAAAAAGAAAAAAGCTAAGCTGTCAATACCTAAAAATAAATTTCATACAAAACCTGAAAGAAGTATACAGAGAAAAAACTCTTTAGAACATTTAAGAAGATACATTTAAATGGAAAGCTAGAAAGACTGAATTTCATAAATATGTTAATTCTCTCCCAAACTGATCTAGAGATGTAGTGACACTCATTAGAATACTAACAAACATTTTCCATGGAATTTGACAAGTTGATTCTACAATGTATATGAGAGAATAGAGAGCTAAGAGTAGGTAAAACATGTGTAAAGAAGCTGAGGAAGAAAGATCTTTACTCTACTAAATATTAAAATTTGGGGGAATGTTTTCCTGGATAAGGCTCTATGGTATCAGCACTGGAATAAAACACACGGCCAATTAAATAGAAGAATCTGCCAAAACTTAGCTATCTATGGATATATCAAACGTCTATTTCTGACCAAGCTGACATGACAGATCACTTTTCTTTGAGATTTAATTTTTTTCCTTAGTTGAAAAGGACTCAAGAAGAAAACTAACAGTTGGTGCTGCAAAGAAAAAGTTGAAACAAGTAAAGATTCTTGTGCAGCAAGTAACTTTACAAATTACTTGACTCCCTCAATGGGCTGATCACAGACCCAGAAAGGTCCTGTATGTGAGTGCTGTGAGGACCAGGGTCATGTCTTCCCTGCCACTGCTGGATACTTAGCGGCATGAAGTAGCCACTCAATAAATAATGAATGTATAAATTATTCAGAAAAGTCAAGGATTTGCTATTGCTTACAAAAATGATTAGAAGGAAATACATTAAAAATTTTATTTTTTTTAACTTTATTTTTTTTATTATTTTTTTTTATTTTTGAGACAGAGAGAGACAGAGCATGAACGGGGGAGGGGCAGAGAGAGAGGGAGACACAGAATCAGAAGCAGGCTCCAGGCTCTGAGCCATCAGCCCAGAGCCCAACGTGGGGCTCAAACTCACGGACTGCAAGATCGTGACCTGAGCCGAAGTCGGGCGCTTAACCGACTGAGCCACCCAGGCGCCCCCAAAATTTTAAATTATCTCTGATTGGTGTATTACTGTTTTATTGTTGGGAGGCTTTTTTGTTTTTTTTTTTTTTTTTTGGTTTATTCTGGTAGGTAAGCTTCTGTGACTTTAAATGAAATACCATGCCATGAAAGACTATTTCTCTTGTAGTCACAGAAGCCACTAAAACACATATACACCACTCTAAAAACAAATGGACTGATTTTTGTGTGTTCCTCCCGGTGTAGCGGACTGGCAGCTTCGCATACAGCCAGATAGAGTTCCTACTAAAGCCGTGGTTCTTAACCTTGGCTGCACATCTGAATCACCAGGGGAGCTGATCCACATCCTCAGAAAGGTTGATCTCATTCAGTGGGGCTTGAGTATCAGTAGTGTTTTGAAGCTTCCAAGGTGTTTCTAATGTGCAACCAGGGTTGAGAACCATGTCAATAGAGCTTTATAGAGGAGTCTCACAAAAAGAAAGCCCATCATAAACACCAACAAAAGTGGGCACAAGAGAGAGGTAATTACTGGGTTATCACAGAAACTTAGACTAGAATTCTTGGGCACAAGCCCTGCCAGTAAACCCCTCTTGCACACAAGACTCGAGACAAAAAGAATTCTGAAAATTAGGCTCTGACACAAATTGCAGTTTGACTTTTGTGAAGTCCCTTCCTTTCTCTGAACTGCAATTTTTCATCATTGAAATGATGGGGTCTCCCCTGTGTTTTAAATTTACACTCTCAGACATACCCATGCTCACATCCATGTCCTGTACATACTAGGTGCTTGACATTGGATAAGTCACTTTATCTTCCCAACTTCTTTATCAATAATAATACCAACTTACCTCATGCAGTTATCGCAAGGGTTAAACAAACAGGTGTTTATAAATCTTGGAACACAATGCTTGGCACACAGAAATCATTGTGAAAATGGCCATCCCCTGCCACTTACCAAATAGCAACTGAAGAAACAGAAGGGCCGGACAGGCCTGACTCGGACAGCAACATTTCCCTCTTCTCCCGGAGACAGGATGTTGCCCTCATCATCCACAATCTGGCAGAGAGATCATAGGGCAGTGTCTGGATATCTGCACAGCCAGGCCACCCCCCAGCTAAGCCTGCTGTCGCTAACCCAGAACATGCATTGTGTTCTCTTTGAACCAAGCTTCAGCAGCAGTTAGGGGAGGCTGCCTACCTGCACATCATAAGGTGGGGACGCTTTCCCCATGGATCCAGATTTGATTTTCATGCCTTTTGAATTGGCACAGATTACAACCTGGAGAGAAAGTAGTACCAATAAGGAGGAAGCTTATCCCCTTCGCTTCCTTCCTGGTGCCCATCTTTTCTCCCACTTTGCCTTCTAACTCTCCTCCCCTCCCTCCTCTCCTCCCCCCTCTTCCTTTCTGTCTCTTCCTCATCCCTTCCTTCCTTCTCTTCTTTCCATAGTCACCACACATTTACTGAACGCCTACTGGGCACTCACACGTAAAGAATCAAATGTGTCACTAAGCTGAAAGACTCAGTTGACCACCAAATCTCTGCTGCCCAGATGGCTGTGGGGAATAGTGTCTAAGATCGTGAGTGCTGACCGGAGACAAAGGTAGGCTGTCCTAGTGGACACAAACAGCACCCTTGGCCATGAGAGTTGGTTTGCTGGCTGTGGTGTCATTGTGAAATCACTTCAAATTATCTTTAAACCAAAAGGGAAGAAAAGCTGATGGGATTTTGTTATCAGCTTCTCCCAGTGGGCAGGGCAGTCCCTGACAGGTGTCTGGAAGGCAGGAGGCTCGGTGGGTTGGCCATCTCCCCCTACTGGCCAAGAGCCCAGGTGGAGGTGACCTGTGGCAGGGACCCAGGCCCCAGCAGCACTCACTGTTTCAGACTGGCCATAGCCTTCATGCAGCTCCAGGCCCACTTGGCTCTTCCATTTCTCTCTCACGTCAGGATTCAGGGCCTCTCCTCCGGTCAGACAGTGCCTCAGGCTCTGAAACTGGTACCTTTCTCAGTTGGAAAATAAGGCCACCTATGTCAGGAGTTTCCCATCCCCCACCTCACTCTCCAGTACTGCTGCTCAGGTTTAGACATCTAAAAATGCGCTGGAGGGTAAAAGGCAGGCTTTATAATCTGTTCTAACTACCCTATCCTCTGGCTTTGTAGGCATGTTCCTCAGGGGCAGGTAATTTTTTAAAAACCAATCCTGATTCTGAAAAATCAGAACCTCATATAGTAGGTTTTGGCATAACAGTCAATTGGCCAAAATAACTTCCTTGAAAACAAACAGACAGTAAATTGCTTAGGACAGCCACCTGGTTATAAATTGATTACAAATTTAAACAGTAGAAAGTAGCCCTCTAGGAATATGAAAATTGTCAAGAATGGGCCAAAATTCCTACAGATATTAAATACATTGCAAATCTACCCTTCCATTTAACAAATTATGCAAAATGTGAACAACTGGTGGTTGCAAATACATTTTCAACCATTTTTCCCCCTTTGGATAAACTCGGTTTGCGTATTAATTAGTATTACCTAGTATCTTTCAACCAAATTGCTCTTGAAAAAAATCATTCAGAGTCTGCTTTCTGTTAAAACCATGATATAGAGGTATACACAACGGGTCAGTGAATGGGATGAATTCTTACATTAGGAAAGAATTCCCCAGGAGAGACATGCAAGAGCTCCCTTGGTGCTTCAGGGACAGATACATGGGATGAGGGAAGATGTGGGGAGGGTGGGGACAACTCCCCACGACTTGGGAAAGAATAGAAGAGGCAGACATAGATCAGAGTCAATAAGGACAACAGATGTTTCTCCACATACCCCAGCAACTAGACTTGTCCTGCTAGCAGATGTCGTTTTGGATTCACCCAGGATGGGAGCCATAGGCACACAGTGTCTTGTTGCCTTCCGTGGGATACCCAAGGCATTCACTCAGAGGGCGGCTGAATGGGCTTAATCTGGGGCTGAGGCATGGAACATCAATTGTGGTGGGCTTGCCAGTCCTTGGCCTTGGCCACAAATCCCATTCCATAGGTGGCTAACAGGTATCCAATAATTCCTCCAACCTCACAGAAGTGGCAGACATATTGATGAGGGAATGGCCTATGGGTATATGATGGAGAGACAGCCCACCTCAAGTGCTAAAATTCCAGACTATCTTAAATCTATCCAATTCCATCTGGATGCAAATTCCTGGGTGGGGGGAGGGGCAAGAATTTCATTTATGTGGGGCATCTGCAAAGGATATAGATGCCTATGTGCTTGAGTATGTGTTCATGAGAGAAACACAGATATATATAATATTCTAGATATATATTCTCTATATAGAGAATCACAGATGTATGTGTGTATATTATATATACATATATATGTATACACATATATATACATATGTATACACACATATATATATACATATACACAGAGAGAGAGAAAGAGAGGGAGAGAGATAGGAGAGGGACAGAGATGAGACAGAGACAGAGAGACAGAAACACAGACAGAGGTGGTATGACAGCATAGGTGTGCATGTGTACATATACTGTATGTATATGTACTGTACATTCACATACTTAGGTCCCCAAAGCATCTAACAGTTGGGCTGTACCTGGTCAGATCCTCCTGTACAAGCAACCGGAAGATGGTGGGGACACAGCAGAGGGTGGTAATCGGGAAACTGGAGAGAGTCTAAACAAAAACAATTAGAGGTATTGGGGTGGGCCTTTGTGCAGATGGAGCAGGTGAACTGGGTCTTCATACTCTCATTACCAGAGCAGAGAAGTTGAAAACTACACGAGGCATCCAGCCTCCACGAGGCATCCAGCCTCCAAGGTGGCTCCAGATGACTTCACTTCCTGGTATTTTACCAAAACCAAGTTTGGTCTGTGTGACCAAGAGCATTCGGCACAGGTGACAGATGCCACTTTCGAGATTAGATTGTACAAATACTACAGCTTCTGTCTGGGGTACCATCCCTCTCTCCCCCTATCTTAAGTCACTTGCTCTGGGGAAAACAGGCCACCATGTCATGAGTATACTCGAGTGTATATAGTCAGAAACTGAAACCTTTGCCAATAGCCAGTAAGAAACTGAAGTCCTCTAAAAACCATGAGTGGGTTTTTAAAGAGATTCTCTAGTCCCAGTCAAGCCTTAAGGTAATTGCAGTCCTGGGAGACGTCTTTCTTTTATTATGGTAAAATACACATCACATAAAATTTATCATTTTAACCATTTTTAAATATACAGTCTAATGGCGTTAAATACATTCACATTGTTGTACAACCATCACCACCATCCATCTCCAGAACTTTAAAAATCTTCCCAAACTGAAACTCTGTACCCATTATAAAATATTGCCCCATTTCTCCTTTCCTCCAGCTCCTGACCATTTCACTTTCTGTCTCCATGATTTTAACTACTCTAGATACATCATATAAGTGAACCATACAGTATTTGTCCTTTTGTGGCTGGCTTATTATTTCACTTAACATAATGTCTTCAAGATTCATCCATGATATAGCACGGGTTAGTCCTTTTTTTTTTAACATTTATTTATTTTTGAGAGACAGCATGAGCAGGGGAGGAGCAGAGAGATAGGGAGACACAGCACAGGGCCTAATGCAGGGCTCCAACTCAGGAACCATGAGATCATGACCTGAGCCGAAGTTGGAAGCTCAACTGATGGAGTTACCCAGGTGCCCTAAGTGTCATTCCTTCTTTTTAAAGACTGAATAATATTACACTGTATGCGTGTATCACATCTTGTTTATTCATTTATCTGCCAATGCGACTTGGTTGCTTCTACCTTTGGGCTATTAGGAATAATGCTGCTATGAACATGGATATACCTAGCTGACAGCTTGACTGCTACCTCATGAGAGGCCCTGATTGAGAACCACCTGTTAGACTGCTCCCAGACTCCTGACCACCAGAAACTGTGAGATACTAAATGTTGGTTTTAAGCTGCTAAGTTTCGGGGTAACTTACTACAATAGATAACTAATATACTAGGTAGGGGCTAGAGGCAGTAGAGGGACAAGGTACACATTGGCTGATCAAGCCCTAAGTGAAAAATGATGATGGTGAGCTTGGTAATGGCAATAATAGTCAATATGTGTTAGCAGACCACTCTGTGCCAGGCCCCATGCCTAGGATTGTTTCATTCTCCATAGGACTGTATTATCCCTTTCTTTCTTAAAGATGAAGAAACTGAGGTTCAATTTTCTCATCTCAAGGAAAGAAGTTAGGTACCTTTCCCAAGGACACACAGGTAGCAAATGGAAGATGTAGGATCAGAGGTCAGGTCTGAAAGATGGCATGGTCTATGCTATTAGCCACCAGGAGACACAGCTTACCTCAATGCAAAGAGCACGCACCGCAGACGGCCCCTCAGATGTTTTAAGGAATGGTGGTTAGGATGTAGAGGGCAGAAGGAAGGTGCCTTATGTCAATAATTATGGGGTCAATAATTATGACAAAACCCGGGGAAAATGGGCAGGAGTCATCAGGATACTCCGGCTGGGTGAAATATTCACACTAGGCACCATGGATAGTAGCACATGGAATTGAGGAGTAGAGTATGGCTTTCCCCAAGGTTTGGAAAAGTAACTAGGGTTTTGACAGGAGCACAGGAAGAAATTGGTGGAGGGAGAGGCACCCAATGCAGAAAACATACAATATGAAAATGTTCAGAGATATTAAATGGTCTCGTCCAGGAATCTAGTTATAGGACAGGCAATAACTGAAGGTAGCCAGGTGGGCAGGAGTCAGATATGGATGGTCCTGGGAGCCATTTTGTTTAATATCAGCACCAAAGAGGCCTTGTGGTCACTTATGCCTTTTCTCCTGCAAATTCAAAACCTGTATTCCTTTTTTTAAAAAGCTTTATTTCTTTAAGTAATCTCAACCCCCAAAGTGGTGCTTGAACTCACAACCCTGAGATCAAGAGCTGCATGCTCTACTGACTCAGCCAGCCAGCCATCCCCAATGCCTATACTCCACTCATTTCATTTACACCCAACACATAAGCCATATTCTTGTTTCTTACATTCAGAATAACCTTGGCATCAACTCGGGGCAGTTCATGCACAAAAATGCAAGATCCATTAGGCCAGGCAGAGAAGAGGGTCCAGGCTGCCTTCACCCAGCCCGTGTCTGAGGTGTTCCAGAAGATGTCTGATTTGGTCAAGTCCACCCAATGCCTGCCAAAAATTAGAGAAAGTCAGAACCTCTAGCAGCGCTTCTTCTTTTAAAAAGGATTACAGTATCAATGTTACCTTATTTGGAGCCTTGACCAAGGTTCACTTATAACTCACTTGTAGTTATCAAATTGGTACAAGAACCCTAGAGCCACTCTTTCTCTCAACAAGCATTTATGGAGCATATTCTGTGTATTTATGCCATAGGCGAAGGATACAGAATTAAACAGATAGATCCCATGCTTTCAAGAGTTGACAATCTAGTGGGAGTGATCTGTAAAGGAACACATAATCTCAGTACAATGTGATGAGGAAACTTCTTGATTCAGCCAAAGTTTATTCAGCACTTATTCTACACTTGGCATTAGAGTGTAGCAAAGAATGATCAGTCTTGCTTTGAGGAGCCTACAGTTTAGTAAGTTTAAACATCTAGGAAGACCCTGAAGAGCAAGCTTTCAAAGAGTTAAACACAGAGCCATTTTACAATTATGCAATTATGCAATTCTGGAGAATGGGCACCCAACCCAGAGACAGGATGGAGATGGATCTGAGAAATGGTTCCCCAGAGGAGGTGAGGGCTGAGTGAGATGTAAATGATGTGCAGGAACTACACAGGGGAGGCAGAGAAGGAAGGACATCCAAGGAAGGGGAGGCAGTGCCTGTGAGCATAGAAAATACACAAGTGGTCATGTTCTGCACTTGGATTCTAGGACACACGGTCTTCCTGGTCCTCAACCTTGGCTGCTCCTTCTTGGTCTCCTTCTCCTAGTTCTCCTTGCTTACCACTTCATTGCAGAAATGCCTCAGGCATTCAGTGCCCAGGCCTCTTCTCTTCCCAGTGTCTTTTACTCTTTGCTGATCTCATCCAATTTCATGGCATTAAGTACCACCTTGCTGACAATTCCATCATGAATATTTCCCACTAACTCTACACATGTATCTCCAAATACCTCCCAATATCTCCTTTCTTAACTCAGGGTATGGAGATGTCTACTAAGCATCTCAAACTTAGGACGCTGAAAATGAACTCCTCGTGTTCCTCCCACCAAACCGCTCAACATAGTCTTCCCACTGCCAGTTAACGCTTCTAATTGTTCAGGCCATAAAACGAGGCATCACCCCTGACTCTTCTCGCTGTCTCTCACTTCACATCAAACCTGTCAGCAAATCTTATTAGGCCTATGTTCAAACTACATTCAGAATCTTGCCTCCTCTCACTTCCCCTGCGGAAGCCTCCCTCCACCTTTGCCTCTTAATGCACTGGCTTCTGAAGTGGGCCTCTGCTTCATCCTTTGCCCCCTACAGGTTATTCTCAACCCAAACTCCTGACAGATCCTTTAAAAAAGCAAATCAGGTCACATCACTCCTCTGCTCAAAATACTCCAATGTTCCTCAGAAAATTAAACATAGAATCACTGTATGATCCAGCAATTCCACTTCTGGATATATACACCCAAAAGAATTTGGGTTTGAATAGATGTTTATATACCCATGTTAATAGCACTAGTGATAACAGCCAAAAAGTGGAAGCAACCCAAGTGTCCATCCTTGGGTGACTGGATAAACAACACTGATAAGTTACATACGTTGCAATATTCATTAATGAGCCTTAAAAAGAAAGGAAATTCTGACACATGCTACAACATGGATGAAACCTGAGGACATTTTGCTAAGTGAAATGAGTTAGACAAGAAGGGAAAAATACTGTATGATTCCATTTATAGGTGATTCTCAGAGTAGTCAAATTCATAGAGACAGAAAGTAGAATGGTGGGTGTCAGGGTTGAGGAGGGAGGAAATGGGGAATTAATGTGTAAATGGGCATAGAGTTTCAGATTTACAAAATGGAAAAGTTCCAGAGATGGATGGTGGGGATGATTGTATAACAATGTGACCGTCCTTAATAACACTAATTCTACACTTAAAAAGGTTAAGATGGTAAATTTTATGTTATATATCTCTTACCACAATTAAAAACAAAAACAAAAAATCTCCAATGGCTTCTCGCCTTGCTCAAAGTAAAGCCCAGGCAAGGCCTTCTGATTCTACCTGAGTTCACACTTTGTTAGCTCTCTGACTTCATTCTTCTGTTTTTTTTTAAGTTTATATATTTTGAGAGAGAGAGAGAGAGAGAGAGAGAAAGAGAGAATGAGCAGAGGAGAGGCAGAGAGAGAGAGAATCCCAAGCAGGTTCTACACTGTCAGTTCAGAGCCCAATGCAGGACTCGATCTCACAAACTGTGGAGATCATGACCTGACCCGAAACCAAGAGTCAGACGCTCAAATAACTGAACCACCCATATGCCCCATGTTAGTTCTCTGACCTCACTCTTGCCACTATGCCTCTTACATTTCTCTGGCTCATTCCCTACTTTCTGTTACTTGATCTGCCAGATGAGCTGTCCCCTGGTACCTTCCACTGGCCACAAAACCCAGTCCATAGCTGGCCTGGGAGTGCTCAACCATCTTGGGGGCCCCAGTAGTGCCACTTGTGAAGTAGATGGCCAGTGGGTCTTGACTCTTGGTCCTCACACAGTTGTGCTCTGTGGATGCCTCGCTGTAAAATATAAAAATCCTAGGTGGTATTACAAGTAGTAAACATAGTCATAATAACAATAATATTTACAACAACAATACTGGCTACCATCTTATTAAATACTACCTATGAGGCACTGTGCTGGAAGCTCCAGTTGGCATTGTCTCTGAGCCCTACAATCACCTCATGGGGTAGGTACTATCATTATAACCCTTTGCAAATAAGGAAATTGAGGCTCAAAACTGGTGAAGCAACTCACTCAAAAGAGCCTGTGCTCCTCCACCTGGGCATGAGGACTCTCTGGTGGATAAGCACGTTTCTGTGTCTATGCCTCTGCACATTTAAGGCACAGCTTTGCCCTCACCCCAATTCCAGGTAATTTAGGGCTGAAGGATTCCCTAAATTTGTGGGTTTGAGATCTGGGTAACTCCTAAAGTTCTGTGATCTGGCAAATCTTCTCACCCACTGGCTCTCAATCCTGGCTGGACCACAGGGGCATCTGGTGAGTTTTTAAAAGAAATCCCATTGCCCAGGCTCCACCCTAGAGAAAAACAGAAGCTTTGATGGTGCGCCTGGGGCACTAGGATTTTTTTGTTTGTTTGTTTGTTTTTGTTTTTTTAAAAGCTCCTCGGGTAATTCTAATGACAGCCAAAATTGAGAATTTCTGGTCTAGGCCAACCCGGCAGCTCATCAATGTCATCTGGGCAGATCTCTTACAATACAGATTCCCAGGGCCTTTGCTCAGGTACATCTGGTTAAGTAAGTCAGATGTGGGAATCTGAATTTAAAACAGTACCCAAAGATAAATGGCCAAATAAATAAGTAAAACAAAATAAACAGAATTTTCCATAATTTTTAGTAGAAAGTTTGCATTCTAATATAGGCAAGAACAATCTAAAGATTATTTACCATGTCCTCAAACTTCTAAATATATCTTTTTTTTTTTTAATATTTTTTTTCAACGTTTATTTATTTTTGGGACAGAGAGAGACAGAGCATGAACGGGGGAGGGGCAGAGAGAGAGGGAAACACAGAATCGGAAACAGGCTCCAGGCTCTGAGCCATCAGCCCAGAGCCTGACGCAGGGCTCGAACTTACGGAGCGCGAGATCGTGACCTGGCTGAAGTCGGACGCTTAACCGACTGCGCCACCCAGGCGCCCCTAAATATATCTTTTTTACTTTACTACCTACACGTGCTGAGTATTTTCTGTTCAAGTTTCTGCTGATAATCATTGCAATGAAATATAACATCATAATATATTATAAAAAGTGTCACATATTGGAAATATAATATTTTTGAAAATACAAGATAAATTACTTGCAATGCATGCTTGTGGGTCTTATAATCCTAAAAATCTGTAACACATTTAAGTGAATGTGGCATATAGTTCTTTTTCAAATAAAGCTACTGATAAGAGACAAATGTTGATATTAGTAAGAAAAGTAAAATAAAGTGAAACAACACCCAGGTGAATGGGTGGTAGTTGGTCTGTGGAATGTGCATGTGTGACTTCATGGTACAGGCCTCTGACAGGGCCCCTTTTTTTTTCTGCCTCTGATCAGGACAAAATCTCAAATGCCAAGGTAGGCTTCCACCAGGGCGTTGCTCAAAGGCAGATGGCTTTTGGTTCTGTCCCAACCATCATGTAACTACTTGTTAGCATCTTGCATAAGTCACTTTACTTTTCCAGTGTCAGTTTCCTTACCTGTAAAATTGGGTTAAAGGGTACTTCATAGGGCTTTTTCCCAAGTATTAAATAAGAGCACCAAACACAATGCTTACACAAAATAGATGTTCATTACATCTTTGGTGCATGAATGTATGTAGGTAAATGCTTACTGAGCACAATGCCTAGCATACACTAAGCACTCAATGCATGGCAGCTATTATTATATTACTAATTGACCACCCACTATGTCCTAAGTGCATCATATGGGTTATCTAGTTTACTCTGGCTACCAGTTCTGTAACCACTAGCACCATGACAGAAGCAAAAGACACCCAGAAAAGCTAATGACAATTCTAGTACTGAAAAGTGAGTGACTTTGAAGGATCTTAAGGCGGTCACTGGGATTAGGTCTCAGGTCCACGTGATCTCCACAGTTGAGTGCTCCTTTCTGGTTCACTCTCTTCGTGTACAATCAGCAATACACTCCATCCCCTATTACTTAAAGGGGGAAAACCTTGGCCTCATCTTTATGCTGTTCTCTGCAAAACCCCAACTTACCGGAGGAGTTCCCTGAAGTTCATCCAGCCTGGCCGACTGCTGTCTGACACCAGTAGCTTGGTCTGAAGGGAGGGGCAGTCAGCACTAATGGCGTCGACCCGCGGAGCCAGGGAGTCACTGGTTATAATGGACTTGGCCCTGGATGCCTGCAGCCTGTATTTGAGGTCCTTCTCCGTCAGCTGAGAGACACCCGGAATCATGACAGCTCCTGGCACCACACAGAGAGGGGATGTTGACTGGGCAGCAGGGGAAGAGCCCTGTGAAGAAGTCCAGACCCTAATAGTCCCATCAGAGAAAGGAACAGGAAGGGACTGGACAGGGTTGGAATGCCTGAACTGGAAAAGGTAACAATAATGACAATAATGGAATCCAGAATATGTTTATGGAGCACTTACATGTGCTAAGAATTTACATGCATTATTTCATTTAATTCTCACAACCCTGATGAGTAGGTGCTATTTTTATACCCATTTTGCAGATTCAAACAACAACAACAACAAAAACAACAACTAAGACTTAGACCCTTATGCCTTAATTAAATGAAGTAACTTGCCCAAGATCACACAGCTAACATGTGGTAGAACTGGGATTGTGAGTCTAAGAGGTGGTAAACCTAAGGGTCCAAGATCTCAAATACTGTTTTAGAAATGACCTAGCTCCTTGGTTTGCCATGCCTTCACACAAAAGGCTACAATAAATCCTAGTGTTGAGAGTGGATCTCTTGGGGTGGGTGGTGGGAGGGTAGGTACAGTAGGTGGGAGCTTGTATAACATCAACCAAAACCACTTCTGAATGCAGCTGAGTCCATCTCTTCCCAAGGGGAAGGGATGTGGAAGCATAAAACATGGACAAATTTTATCAGACACCTGAAAAGCGACCTGAGTATCTCAGAATGGAGGCTGTAAACACCCACTGAGCCCAGCACTCTCATTTCACAGATGAGAAGAAAGAGATCCTAAAAGAATGGGTCATCCTGCCATGGCCAGTGAGTGAGGACAGTAGACAGAGGAAGGGGCCAATCCCAAATGGTGTTGGAGCCAAACCAAAGTTCTCATTACACTTCGCTTTATCTCCTAAGCTTTTACAGGTTTTAAAACCCAGCATGAACACTTTGGGAGGTGAATGGTATCTCTTTACTTCATCCCTCTGCTTTAGCTATTTCCAGAAGTCTGTCCCACCTGGAGTTGTGTGTGCTGTTTTGGGGGCTCAAGCAGATGGTGGACAGCTAGGGATGTCAGCAAGAGAAATGAGTCTAACACCATAGACTAGAAGACCAGTAATAAGTGCATATCAGGAGAACATGGCAATGTGAGAATATAAGGACATCCAGCTTGGGGATCCTCTAAAATGTTGGAGATGACGCTGGACTTGACATGGTCATGTATGATGTAGTCTTGAACTATTTTATTTGGACATCAAAGAAATGGGTGAATCTGCACAACTGGGGGAACTGGAGACATTTAGATAACAGGAAAAATAATGAAAATAATACCCCAAAAAGAAGTTTTGATCATGCAAAGTGCCCAACACACTGCCTGGCACATAGTAGGTCCTCAAGAAAAGCATAAGGGCTCCTTTACCTAGGTTCTCATTTAAATAAACCTTATATGCCATGGCAGGATATGGAGAACTCCCAAAACCTGTGGGCCTGTTTCTTTTCCTCAAGCTGGATGTACTATAATGGGGCTTATTTTTATATTTTGTGCAAGAGTATATAAAAATAGAAGTAAAGTTCCTGCCCTTTTTTTTTTTTTTGACAATCCATTCACAAAATGGTTGACTAAACTTGTTTGTATAGAAAAGCTAATTCTCTGGTATGAGTTTGTATCCCCCTCTGTTTTGCAAACATTATTCGTAAAAACATCCATATTTCAGACAGTGTTCTATGGACAGGGTTGGAGGGCGTGGACAACCTTTCAAGTGGTGGAAAGTTCCCAGTGGGTGGAGAAACCAGCTCTCCACCAAAAGTAGTTGTCTTGCTTTTGTAAAGTCAGCATAAAAACTCCAGCCCTTTCAATAAGAGCATCAGAGGGTCAGCAGAGGCCCTCTGGGTTCTATTGATGGTGTCCTTTTTCTGCCTCTGCTCCTGTGCTGGAAGAATCACCCCAAGAAGATCAATGGTCCATTGCCTTGGCCATTCATAACAGCAGGAGGAGGAATCCTCAAGGGCTAATCTTATGGCTTTGATTATTTTGTCCTTCTCTTTCTTCCCTTGGCAGCTGGTAGATGCTGTGGTGGTGAGAGCCATAAAGTCTAAGAGTGAAAGTAATGTAGATTGACTAGGAAGGTCTCTCATGCATACTTGCATTACTCTCCACACGCTCACAGCTCCCAAACCATGACCAGCAAAAAATATGTTTGGTTTGTTCCACTCAGATTTTTTCTAAAGTTTATTTCATTCTCAACAGTTTTTCTTCCCCCATAAAAATCCAGAGTTTTCTATTACAAAGTCAGAAGTGCTGGAAACACTGGCCCTCATTCACACACGGAAACATCTGGCTGGAGTTGAGAAGCAGTTGCCCCCTTTTGATGAGCCATGTGAGCTCCGCTATCCGGCAGTCACTAGTGCTCCCTACTGCCACACACCGACCTGCTTTCCTCAATTACATTACTACCTGGCCCCCGTGCTCAATCAAGTTTGTGACTGTTAGGCAAAGGGGAAGTAAACAAAACTCCACGTAAAGTTCACTTTGCTCCATCTTCCAAACCATGTGGACTCTGCAAAACTCTGGCAGGTGTGTCAGCCCCAAGTGGTAGGCTCAGCCCTGCTCACTGACCTGTCCGTATACATGCCACGCTGACCAGCCACCATTCCGGGAGCCGCGGGAGCACCAGCATCATCCTGTCCCCAGGCTGAAGGCTACACGTGTCCCTCAGCACATTCGCTGCCCTCCTGGACTGCTGCCCCAGCTGCTCAAAGTTCCACTTGACTTCTCCTCCCGCGCCATTGACCCACCAGAATGCAGGGATCGGGGGCCTGTGTCCAGCCTAGATGGCAGTGTAGGCAGAAAAGAAAAGGAAAACATTTGTTGAGGACTTTTGTTTGCTTGTTACTGTTTTATTTGATTTTGTTGCAATAGTGTTTAAATTCAACACAGTGTTCAACAGTGTTCAAACTCAAAACAATATGGAAAGATGCATTGAGAGGCTTCCTCCCATCCTTATGCCCATCTATGTTGCTCCTCACTTCACATGCCTCAATGAGTTACCAGTATTATTAGTTTCTTGCATATCTGTTCAGTGTTTCTTTAGTCAAACATTAAGTATATTCTGTTTTCCATACCACTTTTTTTAATGCAAAAGGCAGCATATGATTCCTACTGTTTTGTGTCCCCTTTTTTTGAGATATAATTCTCATACCATAAACTTCACTATTCTGAAGTGCACAATTCAGTGGTTTTTAGTATATTCCCAAAGTGCTGTGATCATTGCCACTATCTAATTCCAGAACATTTTCATCATCCCAAAAAGAAACACTGTACAGATTAGCAGTCACTTCCTATTCTCCCCTCTCCCCAGCCCTTGGCAACCACTCATCTACTCTGTCTCTATGGATTTGCCTGTTTTGGATATTTCATATGGATGGAATCATAATATGTGCCAGCACCACTAGTTGGAAAGATTATTCTTTCCCCACTGAATTTTCTTGGCACTTGTGCTGAAAATCAACTGGCCATAGATTTATGGGTTTATTTCTGGACTCTCAATTCTATTCCATCCATCCATCCAGATCTATCCCTATACCAGTGTTACACTGTCTTTTTTTTTTTCTCACACAGGAAAAAAAAAATACAGTTATTACTATAACTCTGTAGCAGGTTTGAGTCCTCCAGGGTTGTATTTCTTTTTCAAGGCTGCTGAGGTTATTAAGGGTCCCTTGCGTTTCCACATCAATTTTTGGAGAAGATTTCAGCAAAGAAGTCCCCTGGGATTTTGATATTACATTGAGTATCTATATTAATTAGAGATGTGTTATCATTTTTTTTGAAACATTATACTTTCTGCTTCAAGGGCAATCAAGTTTAAAAAACGTACAATTCAACTTTAAAAAGTCAGACTTCAGGTAATCTGCTAAGTGCATATATAACGTAGAGGGTAACATTTTCTGGCAGTCCTTGTTTCCCTAAAGTTGGAGTTCATCAGATGTGTTTTAAAATTTTCCCAAAATTGTCACGAGGCATACGTTATTTTTACATAATGAAGTAAAATCTCAGGGGAATTCTTACGGAGATTCATCCGAATCTTTAATGAGCGTTTCTTTAAGAAACACTCCCTGATCTATTCCAGCCTTTGGTAAGTCTCCAGAATTTTAAAAAGTAGATTCTGACAATTTTTCCAAGGTTTTTCATTGCTGTTGCTTTTATAGAGGATAAAATTATAGCAAATCCTGATTCCACCATTTTTGCTGATGTAACCCTGTTTGTATTTATCATTGAGAGAAATCTTCTAAGGACAATGCCAGGTTGGAAAAAGAGCTCAGACTTTGTAGACAGGAACAGGCCCTGGCTCCATCTTCTACATATGCTTCCCAGGTGGCAGATGGTATGACTCCCATTTGATACATGAGAAAACTAAAGATGAAAAAATATGGGTGAAAAAAATCCAAAGAGCTTGGTGCATTTATCCAAGGTCACACTTCAAGTGGATGAACCATATCTATCTAACTGCAACCACCTTCATACTTTACTATACCCACGAAAAGTATACTTTTAGTGAATCCACTAATGGTGTTAGTTCCCTCATTGTTTTTCTTTAAACAAGCTCTTCTTAAAGTTAACATAAACAAATTGCTTTGAGATAGTTTATATTCTCCTGCTCTAAATACAAAGTTAGCACCTTTAACATAAATAAAAAGCGAACTATAACATGCAGACAGAGGCACAACAGACACATAAGGAAGGGAAAATAAAGAAGGAAGCATATGAACACAAACACAAAAAGAAATCCAGATAATCAGTTCCTAAAACAGTTTAAATTTTAGGACTTGCAAAACTGCTAGGTCAAAATGCCCACCTATCTTGTAGCTCTGAGTCACAGTGGGGTTCCAGAGGGCAGACTTTGATGCCCAAGCTGGACACTAGGACACAGTGCGCCTCACCTTTTCTAGCTGGCTCCACAGGTCCAGTACATCGTGAGCAAAGTTGAAGTACTCAGGCACTGGCTGCCTCCCCAGGCTGATTGCTTCCCAGGTGGCCACAATGTCCTGAGGGTCAAGTAGAGGTGGTGGTTGTCCATGAGGCCCACAGAATCCCCGCGCACTTCTCAGCACCTTGAGGACTCGTCCTCTTAGCCATGGCATCATGTTATTGCCTCTGGTCTGTCACCAAAGAGAAGAGATAGAGCATCATGCTGAATTCTGGGCTTTGTGGACAGACTGAACTTGAGAAGAAACCTGTGGTCAGCCCTGATGGTGACTACAGTGCACACCGACCTGTAAACAGAGTCTTGGAACTCAGTCTTAGTACCACCGTGTGATTTTGGTCATTTTTTTCTGAGTCTGAGGTCCATCTCTTCCACCTCTCACCGCCTGTGGACCTCTGGGGGTCTGAGGTCAGTAACTCAGAACTCACTTCCCAAGGCTTCCCAAGCCCACTTTCCCAAGATAAACCCTGAACTAGCTGACAAAGACAAGGAAAGCTTTAGAGCAACACTGCACAATAGAAATATATTGTGAGCTACACCTGTAATGTACAATTTTCTAGTAGCTTCATTCAAAAACATAAAAAGAAAGGGGTGAAATGAATTACAATAATATTTTATTTAATCCATGTGAAAGATGAAATAAGATGGGGTCATTATGTCAAGGGGTTTTAAAATGAGTCTGGAGGCCATTCAGGAGGTGGGCCTTAATGTTCACACCTCACCAGTGGAACCATGAACTTTTGAACTGGGCCAAACCACAAATATTCCAAGGACTCAGCCTGAATACCTGTTACAGTAAGAGACTTTGTTTAGCCTTAGCAATCAATTATATTCAGTCAAGATCAGTTTTCTTCCGCCAACATCAATCAAAATTCGTTGTAAGCAATATATAGAAGCATTCCCTTTTGTCTTTAAAAATCCTTGCCTGTTGCTCCCTGGAGTGGGGGTGGGGCACTATTTGGGTTCCAGCCCTAATCTGTGTTCTCTGAATTGTAATTCTGAGACACCAAATAAACTTTTTTTTTTTTTAGCTTTGCTCTTTTTTTTGGTCAACACCAGCTGTATCCTATAATTTCAACATGTAATCCATGTAAAAAGAAATTACTAAAGAGATAATTTACATTTTTGGGGGGTGGAGGTGGAGGATTGTAAATCCTCACAATCCAGTATGTATTTTACACTTACAAACACACCTCACTTTGGACAAGCCACATTTCAAGGGCTCAACAGCTGCAAGTGGCTGTGGCTACCATACTGGACAGGGCAATTTTCAGTGTCTTGCTCCTCAAAGTCGGTCTACGGGACAGCAGCATCAGCACTCCTGGGAGCTTGGGACAACTGCAGAACCATAGACCGCACCCTAGACATGTGGAATTAGACTCTGCACTTAAAGGGAGCCCGAGTGAGGTGTGTGCACTTGGAAGTTTAAGAAGCAGTGGCCTAGAGGCTGCATCCCCAGATGCAGTTTCTTTCCACCAAATTCCTTTTGGTCATTATAATAGTAACAGAATATGGTAATGTAACTGCCAGAGGCTAAAAGTTTGAGCTTCCCACCCCCAGATTCTTTTATTAAGTTCTAACCCCCAATGTGATGGTAGCAGGAGGTGGGGGCCTTTGGGAGGTGACTAGGTCCTGAGATCCCAGAGAGCTGGCTTGCCCCTTCTGCTTGTTGAGGAGAATGCAGACCCACTTTGCCAGACCCGCTTTGTCAGACCTGCCTGGTCTGTGAACCAGGAAGGGGGCTCTCACCACACTTGGAATCTGACTGCTGCACTTTGATCTTGGACTTCCCAGTCCCCAGAACCATGAGAAATAAATGTTGTTTGAACCACAGCTGCCAAACAGACTAAGACAATAACCAACAATAATAATGTATCACAATACCAAGAAGAATGATTATAATTGCCATCTACAGAAGACTTACTGTGTACCAAGCAAGCATTTGGAAGGCGCTTTGTAGATGTTATTTCCTTAAATCCTTACAACTCTAGGATCTAACTGTTCTTTTCTCTGTTTTACAGATAAAGAAAGTGAGGCTTAGAGATGACAGACAAGTGACTTGCAGGTCTCAACTCCCAGAGATGCCCAGGCCCCAGCCTCTGTTGTGGCCGCCAGCCCTGGGGCCTCAGACTCCCCTCCTCTGACCCTCTCCCCCCATTCCTCAGCTCTCCTGAACTCTGTGCCCTAAGCCTTTTCCTCTGCCTCCCACACCTGGATTCCTCCACCCCTTGACAGCTGATAATTACAGTCCCCAGGCCTCCTTTCCCAGGGCACAAGGCCATTTCAGGCAGGCCTCGTCTGATACCTGTCCTTGAAAGATTTCTCTCTATAGTACCTTGCTCTTGAACCCAAGAAATGCAAAAGAGCTTCGGTGTTCTGCTTCAGCTGAATACAGGCTTTAATGCCTATAAACATTCAGGTTCCTCCAGGACTGCTGGAGAAGGCAATCTGCTGACTCAGCCTCCCACAGGGAAGTTTGGCCCCAGATGCAGCCAAGAGAGAGCAGAGCCTGAAGCCAGCAGAGGACAAGGTAACTTCAACTGGCCAGCAAGCTTGAAGCCTGTGAGTGTGGCTCCACCAACAAGTTTTTCTCAGAGCTCGCAGGGCTGGGAGATTAAACCCTAGCTCTGGTGGAACGTCTTCCCTGAAAATTCAGGTCACCACGTCATCTGAAAAGAGAACAGGAACTTTATTATGTTTTAGCAGAAAGAATACAATAGTGACAATAATATAAGTCAAACCATGTTCCTTTTCTGCTCCAAACCCTCCAAAGCACAGAGACAAGAAAGTACATCAGTAGTTGCCTGGGGCTGGGTATGTGAACAGGGAATGACTGCAAATGGACACAAGGGATGTCTTTGAGGTGATAGAAATTTTTTATATCGAAAGGTGATCACGGCTGCACAAATCTGTAAATGACTAAAAATAACAGCAATAGTAACAATGGCATACTTCACTGAATTTTATGGTATGTAAAATTAAATCTAAAAAAAAGAAAAAAAAAAGCTTTTTTTGTTTTGTGTTGTTGTGAAACCTCCTATGTCTCCCTGTCTGGCTCGAAGTCCAAGTCAAAGTCCTGCCAGCAGCTGCAAGGCCCCACATGATTTCCTGGCTCTCCCCTCCGGCCCCCTGCTAGCTCTGTTCCAGCCACACTGGCCTGCCTGCCCTTTGTTCTCCCTGCTGCTGGTTAACTGGATCTCTGAGAACAAGAGCAAAAAACATCTTGTCTCATAGTGTTTGCCAATATCTGTGGTTAAATATTCCCACCATGGCCAATTTCAATCAACCAAAGTTTTAAAAACCGGCTTGCAAAGTTCCTGGTTATTAACTGTCTCTGGCACACCCCTGCAAGCTGGCTCCAGCCCTGCTTCATTCCTTGTACTCGCTGGCTTCTCTGCCACGAATTTCCTTTCACAGGGTTTACTCACTGTCTCACCACTCACACACAGGCCCCTGCTCAGCATGCCTTCTGCCACGGCCCTAACCCCAACTGGAACCTTCTCCCATCTGACACTTCCCACCTTCCTTCTCTGCTTGATTTTCCTTCTTAGTGTTTATCACTTTCTTTTTTAAATGTTTTTTTTAAATGTTTATTTATTTCTGAGAGAGAGCAAGCACGCGTGCAAATGGGGAAGGGGCAGGAGGGAGGCACAGAATCCCAAGCAGACTCCAGGTTCAAAGCTGTTAGCACAGAGCCGGACATGGGGCTCAAACCCGTGAACCATGAGATCATGACCTGAGCTGAAGTTGGCCACTCAATTGACCAAACCACCCAGGTGCCCCAGTGTTTATCACTTTCTAACATTCAATGTATTTTATAAAAAACATTTTTTTTCCAGTTTTAATACGAAATGATTGACAGATAAAATTCTATATATTTAAGGTATATGGCATATTCATTACATAAATGGTTACTACAGTTAAGCTAATTAATACAGCCATCACTTCACCTACCTGCCATTCAATATTTTCTACTCATTCACTTTTGCTGTCTGTCCCGTCCCCCAACCCACACATGCACACTAGAATATCAGCTCCACCAGAACATGGATTTTAGATGTTCAGCCGTTTCCTCAGGACTTATAACAGTGCCCTGCCACACTTTAAGAGTTTAATAAATACTTGTTGAGTCAATGAAGAGTAAATGAGAATTAACATTTAGTGAACATTTTTTGTCTGCCAGTCATTGCTATGTGCAGCAAGTACAAATTGACCTCTGATGTTCTCTGACCTCAGATAACCTTTCTTCCTTAGCACTAGAAGTGGTTCAAAGTCCTTCCGATGGAAAAGGGGCTATGAGTGCCTGCTGGAGAGGATGCTTAGGCGTCAGCTGCCTTGCTTTGCAGTGGTTAGCATCACACTGGGTGTTCATCCTCCACTGTGTTTTGTTCCCTGAGGCTCTGGCTTATTTCCTGGCCAGGCTGCTGTTGCCCCTTCCCATGGAGGCAGCTCCTCTTCCTCCCTGCCAAGCATGGCCATAGCAAATCATCTCTTTGACCTTCAAATTCCACTTCCTCAGTGCCTAGGCCTCTAATGGGTCCCAGGCAACCGCTCTTATCTGCAAATCTGCAGCCAGATCTAAAGATACATTCTCTAGTCTCAGGAAGGTGGATGGTCAGATGACCTGCTTTTCAGAGGACCTGAAGTCAATTTCACTGCTATCCATCAGTATTTGATAAGAATCCAGCCACACAGAACTGGAGGCTACAAACTCTGACAATAATTCTGCTGCCTTTCATTTAGTCATCCAACAAACATCTTTAAGCACCTATTAGCTGCTAGGCAAAGTAAAGTATAAGGAATTTAAAAGGTGATTACTACTGTGATGAAAACTAAAGCCTACAAAGAGACAGAAAGTACCTAAGAGGATTGGGGAGGTTAACGGTTTTAAACAAAGTGATGGGGAAAAGGCCCAGGCTGAGAAAGTGATGTTTGAGCAAAGACTTACAGGAGATAAGACAGTAAACCTGGGTGAAGAGCCGACTATAGAAGAAACTGATATGGGAAACAAAGGCAGAAGGAAATGGCAGATAAAATTGAATTTCCTTATAACCTGCAGCCTGTTGACAAATACTTAAGGCAGGCAGAGTAAAAGTTTCTCAGGGAACTCCCTGCTGTCTTAATGCTAATGCTTTGCTGGAGGGAAAAACAACCTTAGGGTGACAGTAGCTAGGCCTCCAGTATCCTGGGAGTCTTCTTTAGCATATGAACTCCCACGTATATAACCAGTCTATCCACAGGGTCCTGGGCAGCTCTTTCTGCCCAAGGGTTTTGTCCCCTGGCTTTAATACAATCACCTTTTTGCACCAAAGACATCTTCAAGAATTCTTTCCTGGCTGTCAGCTCCAAACCCCATGAACCCCCCACATCACCCCAAAACCTCATCAGAAACCACGAGTGCCCCTGAGGTGGGAGAGTGACTGTCATATTGGAGGAGTGACAAGAAGGCCAGTGTGGCTGCAGCAGGGAGTGGGAGAGAGGCTAGGAGAGGAGACAAGGGCCAGCTTTCCGCCCTCCAGGTCCCTTGCAGCTCACTTTGGCCAGTCAGCTCCGTTAACCCTTCCAACAGCCCTGTGAGTTCTATGCCATTTTACACGTGACAAAACTGAGCCTCAGAAAGGGTGAGCGACATGCCCAAGGCCACCCAGCTATTCAGGGACAGAGCTGCGATTCCAATTCCAATCTTTAGACACTTCTGTGCCACCCTGTACCACTCTAGGCCAGGATGTATTTTGTTTCTGGTGCTCCCTGTGACCTCCAGCCCCACCCCTGTGCTTGGGCAAGCTCCTCTCAGCAAGGGCAGGGCCTTCTTACCCAACAATGGCCATTCTTCTCCAGGGCCACCCTGGTCTCCAGAACCCCAGAATGTGGAACACTGCTGCTCAGGCTGCTGTGGTTCCCGTGTGTCTGGGAAGGGTCTTCATTTCTGCCTCTGGATTTCTTTAGGAAACTCGGCGGCCTCCGGGTCCTACTCTGTCACAAAGGGAAACCAGGAGTCTGTTCTTCAGGCCACGACTTCCCTCCTCAAGTGCCCCGGAGTTTGCTGCCCCAGCTTGGCCCAGTGGGCCTGCGTGTAACCAGACTTCCTACAGGTATGGCTTTGAATGAAATGGCAATTCTGATGGATGGGCCCTGCCCTGGCCACATTCCTTCTGCCAGAATGGTTAAAATTTAAGTGTGGTTTACTGAGAAGATGGCTACACATTAGTATCACCTAAAGAAACTCACCGCACCCCAAACAGACCAATGAAATTACACCTAGTGTATTTGGGTTCAAACATCAGTATTTTCTTGAGGTTCCCCAAGAGATTCTAATGGGCGGCAATGGTTGAGAATCACTGAAATACACTGTGGGGTTTGTGTGAGAATTAAATTAGATAATTTGTTCATTCATTCATTAAAAAACATTCACTGAGTTCCAGATCTGGACAAGGCACTGTTCTAGGAGGTGGGAAAACAGCTGTGAACAAAGGCACTTACAGGAAAAAGTTTAGAAATATAAACTGTGGAGCCCCTGGATGGCTCAGTGGGTTAATCGTCCGACTTCAGCTCAGGTCATCACCTCACAGTTAGTGAGTTCAAGCCCCATGTCGGGCTCTGTGCTGACAGCTCAGAGCCTGGAGTCTGCTTCGGAGTCTGTGTCTCCCTCTCTCTCTCTCTGTCCCTCCCCTGCTCTGTCTCTCAAAAATGAATAAATGTTAAAAAAAATTTTTTTTTAATAAAAAAATAAAGCATGTACACTCAGAAATAATAATACAGGATTTGAAGCAAATGGGGGTGATGTGGCTGAGAATGCTGGAGGCAAAGGTAGTGGGGAGACAGAGTGGCCTGGGAAGACCCCCCCCTCAGAGGAGCTGGTGTTAGGGACTTGAATGACCAAAAAAGGTTACAGATCAGGAAAAGGGTGTTCCAGGCAGAGGCAAAGGTCCCAAGCAGTGTCTGCCTTAGGAGAGGGAAGGAACCGGCCTGGCTGACATGCTGACATAGGAGGGAGAGCACAGGGCTGAGGTCACAGGAAACGGGATGATGGAGTCCTGAGATGCCACCATATTGTATGTGATGGCAGGCCCCTGGCTTCTCCATAAGACAGTGATGTGATCTAAGCTGTGTTTTAGAAGGAAATCTCTAAATTCTGTGTGATGAATGGATTGGGGGGAGAGCAAAAAGAATATAAGTAGAGAGGAGGCCACTGCTCCAGCTGGACCAAAGACGATGCTGGCTGGGACAGGAGGCTCTCAGTGTTGGAGACCAGGGACATTTAGTGCTCAGAGCAGTGGTAACTGGTAGAAAGGCCCTCTGCATTAAATACTCTTATTCTTATTTATTCTTATTCATAAGAGTTTTCTATGATGGCACTCCTCCCTGTGTGGGGGTGGAGGGTAGAGGCTGGATCTAGGCTTGGAATTGGCTGTGGCTGGGGCTGAGGGTTCCCCAGAGGGACACAGAGGAGCCACCAGGATTATCAGGCCAGAGCGGTGGGTGCAGGGAGAACCGGGGTTCCGGACAGGAGCAGGGGTCTGGGTGGGGTTGAGGGTACAGTGTCAGGGGTTGAGTCACAATGGGGTCCAGAGTTTGAGGAGGAGCTCTGTGATGAATCAAGGCTGAGCTGTGGTCAGAGAGGGTCGCAGGAAAGAGTAAAGGGTGTGGTGTGGAAGGTGGAAGGTGGTGGAAGAGAAAGAGAAATGGGGCGGGGGGGAGACAGAGAGAGAGAGAGACACACACACACACACACACAACCTGCCCCCCTCCCACTCTTTTCCTGGAAATGTATATAGTTCACTTTTTTGCTCCCTTCATTTGCTAAACAAAATTCAACTGAGTAAATTTTAAAGATCTTATTGGCTTTATTCAATGATTAATGAATCAGGCAGTATCCCATGTAGCAGATGTTTGTTTGCTTTCATGTTTATTTATTTATTTTGAGAGAGAGAGAGCATTCATGAGCACAAGCGGTGGGAGGATTAGAGAGAGAGGGAGAGAGAGAATCCCAAGTAGGCTCCCCTCTGGCAGCACAGAACCCAACTGGGGGCTCGATCCCATGAACCATGAGATCATGACCTGAGCTGAAATCAAAAGTCAGACACTTAATGGACTGAGCCACCCAGGCACCTCTTTGCTGGTTTCTTTTTTTTTTTTTTTTACAAGTATTCCTCAGCTTTGTTATTTGTATATTTGTTTATTCCTATTGAAATGTAATTAACCTAGAGTATTATATTAGTGTCTGGTGTGCAATACGATTCAACATTTCTATGCATTACTCAGAGCTCATCACAATAAGTGTACCCTTAATCCCCTTCATCTGTTTCACCCATCCACTCACCCACCTCCCCTCTGGTAAACTCCAGTTTGTTCTCTGTATTTAAGATTCTGTTTTTTTGTTTGTCTCTTTTTTTTTCTTTGTTTATTCATTTGTTTTGTTTCTTAAATTCCACATATGAATGAAATCATATGGTGTTTGTCTTTGTCTTACTTATTTCATTTAGCATTATACTCTCTAGATGTATCCATTGCAAATGGCAAGATTTCATTTTTTTTTTTATGGCTGAATAATATTCTGTTGTATGTATACACCACATCTTCTTTACCCATTCATCTATGGATGTACACGTAGGTTGCTTTCATCTCTTGGCTATTGTAAATAATGCTATAATAAACATAGCGTTACTTTATTTTTTCAGATTAGTGTTTTTGTTTTCTTTGGGTAAATATCCATCAGTGGCATTACTGGATCATATGGTAATTTCAGTTTTAATTTTTTGAGAAAACTCCACCTTGTTTTCCACACTGGCTGCATTCCTACCACACAGGATTCCTATCCACACAGTTTGCATTCCTACCAATAGTGCAAGAGGATTCCTTTTTCTCCACATCCTTGCCAACACTTGTTATTTCCTGTCTTTTTGAGTCTAACCATTCTGACAGGTATGAGGTGGTATCTCATCATGGTTTTGATTTGCATTTCCTTGACAGTGAGTGATACTGAGCATCTTTTCACGTGTCTTCTGGCCATTAACATGCAGGACTACTCTTGTCAAAGGTCTTTGGGGGAGCCCACCATAGCCCTGATCAGCCTGGCCTGCACTCCGATGCTCTGCCATCCACTCAGGCCAAATGACTCGCTTTGGTTGATTTCATTTGACTGCGTGGTTCTCTCTCTTTTTTTTTTTTTAACGTTTATTTTTGAGAGAGTGTGTGAGCAGGGGAGGGGCAAAGAAAGAGAGGTAGACACAGAATCCAAAGCAGGCTCCAGGCTCCATACTGTCAGCACAGAGCCTGATGCAGGGCTCAAACCCACGAACCCATGACCTGATCCAAAGTCAGGCACTTAACCAACTGAGCCACCCAGATGCCCCTGATCGCATGGTTCTCAACCTACAGACTGCAAGACAGAATTATCTGTGACTATCAATGGCAACACATGGATCTCATTTGGACCCCAATTCAATCAAACTTTAAATTATGAGATAACTGGGTTAATTTTCACACTGTTTGGATATTTGATAAGAAGTTATTGTTCATTCTGTTAAGTAGGATAATAGTATTGTGGTTATGTTTTATTTTTAAAAAAATACCTTTTAACAATTCATAATTCATTATTTATGGATGAAATAATGTTAAGATATGGGACTAGCTTCAAAACAGTTCAGGGCAGGAGGTGATAAGAATGTAAACAAGATTGGTAGTGACAGTAAACCTAGTTGAATGATGCTGGAGGCACACCAACCAGTCTACTTTTGCATATATTCAAAATTTTCCAAATAGAAAGTTAAAAATAAAAGAATCATTTGGGGAGCTTTTAAAACATACAGCTATCTGGGCACTACTCTAGTTATTCTGAATTAGTTGGTCTGGGTGGAGGCCTAGCATAAGTACTGTTTAAACAGCTCTATGTGAATTTCAGGATAAGAAGTGCTAATGGAGCACAGGTTCTTTATCATATGCCCACAACTACCTTGGGAGGCAGGCACTACTCACTCATTCTACAGATGGAGATGCTAAGCTCTAACAGTGGACTTACAAATTTGAGGAGTCCAAGATCTAAGGTGTGAGTGAAGTGTAGGGGCATGGGCAGCATGGTGATTTAGACGCTAAGTTTGAGAACTTTTCAGGCAGAGAGGCAGATAATGAATACTTTTGGTGTCATTGGCCACATACAGTCTCTGTTGCAACTACTGAACTTGGCCGTTATAGTTAAAGCAGCCAGACAATAGCAAAAGAATGGATGTGGCTGTGATCCAATAACACTGAATTTACAAGAACAGGCAGGGAGTCAGTTTGCTGAATGCTGGTTTACACCACAGGCATTGGGCTTAGATGTACCTGAGCCCATGTGCTCCTTCATCTACCTGTTGGGTGGTTTTGTATGAGTCTCCACCTTGGTGAAGGGGGCATCATAACTGTACCTACCTCATAGACATGCTGTAAGGGTTAACAAGATGGTGAAGGTAAAGCTCAAATACTAGCTTAATACATAATGATGTTACTTAGTATTATGGGCTAGCCTGATACCGGGTACTGGGGCTGCAATGGTCAGCAAAGAGTCAGGGTTGGGGTTTCAGTGCATAGGAGAAACAGGGTAGGGTCCCTGTGATACTGTGATTTGTAAGTGTTACACAAAATTCACCCTAGGAAATTCGAAGATCCAATTGGTTTTATTAAGCAATTCATGACTCAGGCAGCATCCAATCTAGCAAGTAGAGAGATGCTCCCAGGGGTTGTACAAAATGGAAGGTTTTTATAGGCAGGAGAATGGGGCAACATGTTATTAGCCAACAAATGAAAGTATTGTTTCAGGCCAGAGCATCTTTTGTTGGGAAGGTAAAAGCATGTTTTTTTGTTGTTTTTGTTGTTTTTGTTTTTTTTAATCATGCAGATTATCTTACTACTGCTGATCAGGAAATTTCAGGTTGACTTTTAAAAGGTCACATTCCTATGTATACAATGGAATATTACCCAGCCATCAAAAAGAATGAAATCTTGCCATTTGTAACTACTTGGACGGAGCTAGAGTGTATTATGCTAAGCAAAATAAGTCAGTCCGAGAAAGACAAATACCATATAATCTCACTCATATGTGGAATTTAAGAAACAAAACAGATGAACATGTGGGAAGGAGAAAAAGAGAGAGAGAAGGAAACAAACCGCGAGAGACTCTTAAAGATGGAGTACAAACTGGGTGTTGATGGAGGGAGGTGGGTGGGGGATGGGCTAGATGGGGGATAGGTACTAAGGAGGGCACTTGTTATGACGAGCACTGGGTGTTGTATGGAAGTGATGAATCACTGAATTCTGTTCTGAAACCAATGCTGCACTGTATGTTAACTGACTAGAATTCAAATAAAAATTTTAAAGAAAAAAATTACAAATAGAAGGTCACATTCCTGGGGTAGGTTGAAACTGCAATTAAGTCTTGCTTCCTATGGGGGGGGTGCAAATTACTCTATTGGGGCTTGTTTTTCTTTTTTAACATAAATATATATATTTGGGCATTCAGATGACCAGATACATTCTGATATTTATTTGGTCTTCATCCATAGTTCCTGGACCAAAACCCTTGGAATTTCCTGAGCAATAAAAGCAAAGGAGCATCTTTTGTTACAACATTTGGTCTCTTGTCTTCAGTTCCTAAAAAAAATGCTTCAGAGCATAAACCACAGGGTACTCAGAACCCCTTTCTTTAAAAAGCAAAACAAACCAAAAAAACCCATTCTTACAATTTGAGTCCCGACTTGCAAGTGCCTGGTCCCTGCTGTGAGTTTCAAAGGCCTGCTTTGCAACCCCAAATCAAAAATCTGGCTCTGTTCTCTGTTGCAGTCTCAGCCCTCCCCTCCAAGGCAGGACTTGATTGAATGATGGAAGGTACAGGGTATCAGGGTGGGGGAGCCTCAGTTAATGTCTCAAAATATTGTCCACTGCACCCATTTTGCAGTGGGTCACTAGAGAGACAGTATATCATTGTGGTTAGGGGCATGGATTCTGTAGCTAGATTGCCTGGGTCTATGACCTATGAGCTGTGTGACCTTTCTGTGCCTTGTTTTATAGTCATTAAATGAGGATTATAATAATGCTATTCCTACCTCATAGGGTTGTCATAAGAGATGTGATGGCATGGAAGGCACTGGAACAGTGCCTGGCACATGACAAGTATGTTAAGTATCTTTTTACTCATAAAATTTAGAGCTAGAGTTGGTCACATTCTCTATATTTTAGGCCGAAAAATTACATTAGATCTATTTTTTAAAAGCCTTCAGATAGTCTGACAAACCTATTTCCCAGGCAAAAATCATTTTTTCATTCTTTCATGTATTTATTCTCACCACTTGTCCATTTTCCTACCATAAATACCAGGTGCTAGGATTACAGCAGTCAACAAAGAAGTTAAAATACTTATAAATTTAATCCAAAGGTGTGACGTAGAATATACCTGCTATAGGTCATTTCCTTTTCTTTCTTTCTTTCTTTCTTTCTTTCTTTCTTTCTTTCTTTCTTTCTTTCTTTCTTTCTTTCTTTCTTTCTTTCAAGTTTATTTATTTTGAGAGAAGAAAGAGCGTGAGCAGAGGAGGACCAGAGACAGAGAATCTCAAGCAGGTTTGGTGCTGGCAGTGCTGAGTCCAACACAGGGCTCCATCCCACAAACCGTGATATAATGTCCTGAGCCAAAACCAAGAGCTGGACGTTTAACTGACTCAACCACCCAGGCACCCACTCCTACCTGCTATAGGTCTTCTTCTTCAAGACACTCAGGTAGTCCACGCTACACAGAGAAATAGCTCTATGCTTCAGGAGTACTTACAAAGATCTGAAGAGGTGATTCTATGCTCTAAATTGTTAGGGAAGACAGGAAGACATAATTAGGGAAAGTGGAACTTACAGAAAGGAAGCTTCTGATCCAGACCATTCTACCATTCTAACAATTAAAAAATGTAGAAAGAAAGAAAGAAAGAAAGAAAGAAAGAAAGAAAAGAAAGAAAAGAAAGAAAATGAAAAAAAGAAAGGAAAGGAAAAGAAAAAAAACAATGTACTTTTATAGGAAAGTACCTAGGATATATTTCACATTATGGAGCAAGAAAATCAGAACACTGAACAATATGCATAGCTGAGTCCATTTATGCTTAAAATTGTACATTCAAATGTGCATTTATATAGGAATTTTCAATATGTATAAGGATCCATTCCAAACTGTTAATAGTAGCTTTCTCAGAGGTGGGACTATGAGAGACATTTTTATTTTCTACTTAACATGTTTTTATTGTATTGCTTGGAATTTTTACAAGTGTGACCTACAATTATGGCTTAAAAAAATGTTTGTTTATTTATTTATTTTGAGAGAGAGAGAGAGGGAGGCAGAGGGAGAAAGAGAATTCCAAGCTGACTCCATGCTGTCAGCACAGAGCCCGAGGGGCTCAATTCCTGGCACCTCATGACTTTTAAAAGAAATATTTACAGTTGAGAAAAACTGTTCAAAAATCAAATGGGATACATGAATGAGAAGTGAGGTCATGAGCTTCCCATTATAAGGTGCATTCAAGCAGGAGCTGGAGGAGTGTGAAGCAGAAGCGGTGATGGGGAATTTACCCCTTATTTCTGGGGTCCAGAGGCTCATCCCAGGACTCTGGAGTGGGACTCATCTCTACAATAGTCTCACCTATTGCCTGGGAAGCCAGTGGGCTCAAATGCTGGCATGTGATTTGGCTTTGTGGAGCTCTGAGCAGGGCCCTGCTGCTCTGAACTATCCCTGCACAGTTTACGTAGGGGCTGAGGTTAAGCTAACACTTTGCATCTCTTCCAGTGCTACTGCCATGTGTGGGCACTGCTAGGGAGCAGTGGGCCATGGTCGGGCTGTGTTCTCCATAAACAAACTGGCTGGGCAGGGAAGGAGAGTCGGGGAGGGAATGATGACCTGGTGCCCTACCACCTGGGTTGATAAGGGCTCCTGTTCCTCCTTGTGGCCCTACAAAATAGCCATGGAGCTGCTATGGATCTCCCTGCTGCTGGCTGCCTCTCGCGGCTCCACTGTCCAGGGCTTCCCAGAGGAGGACGTCAAGGAAGCCAGCATCAACATATCCCAGCCTTTGCATATTGTGGAGGAAGGCAACCTGCTGGTGCTAACACCTGCTGGCCTGACCCAGATGCTGAACCAGACCCGCTTCCTCATGGTGCTCTTCCGTGAGTGTCCCCCACTCCTGGGTGATGGGTGATGGGTAGGGTGAGATCTATCTCTTTGCTCCTGGAAGCCAGAGAAGTCTTATATATTGCTGAACAGATGAGAACACATATTATTAACATATTTAAAATTAATATGGATATACTATCATTCCCGATTTCCAGATGAGAATGCTGAGGTCCAGGGATGTTAAGCAATTTGCAAAATACTACGCTCGATTTAGTCTTGATTTGTATGTTGCTCCTCTGTACCACTGAAGGTAAAAAGCCAACTTTTACTCATCAGTGTCTTTACATTCTGAAATTCAACTTTCCCCTCTGTTACGAGGGCAGGAGCATCCCGACCATACTGGATTGTTGTAAAGATTAAATGAGATAACATGTTAAGTGGCTGGAACACAAGCAGAGGGCAATAAATGGTGGCAGCTATGGGCAAGCTCTTGAGCAAAGATTTGCAGACCATCACCTTTATCTGAACTCTGCCTGTCCACTTTTGTTGTTTGGACTGTTGTTCTTCATTTCAGTGGACATTTCTTCTTTTCCCTGGGGCACTGGGCACAGAGCTGTGCCCTTGGGAGGGATTTTCATAACAGCCCTCACACAGCCAGTACTAACTGTGTGCTGGGCACTGTCCTTAGTGCCCCACGAAACGTTAAGTTAGTTGATCTTCACAACAACCCAGCATGGTGGCACCATTTGTCTCCCTATTTTATAGCTGAGGAAACAGAAGCTCAGAGAGGCCAAGTGATTTGCCCAAGGTCACAGAGCTCACAAGTGGGGACTACAAACCCTGTGCCACACCACTTCCCACGTGCAAGGATTGGGAGGATACAGAAAGTAGATGTCAACACTGGATTCCAGAATCCTGCTTCCAAAGCCACTCCTGGGAAATGTCTGGCTGTGTGTCAGTCCCCAAAGACCTGCTGCTGGGCTGTACCTGGCCTGACTAGCATCCAGATTCCCTGAAGCCTGGCAAGGACTCAGGTTCCAGAGCTGGGCAGTGAGGTACAAGTGCTGCCCCTTCTTGGTTTCTGCCCCTTTCCATGCAGCCCCTCCCCCTACATTCTCTTCTCCTCCTCTTGGTTGCTGCTGTGGCATAGCCCTTTCTCCCTTCTGTCAGTTTGCCTTCCACTAACCCTGATGCCTCAAAGGCTTCCTTTTCTCTCCAGTGTGACCAGTGCATGTCCTGGGATGAAGTTCAGTGCTTAGAGGTTCACGGTCCTAGGCTCAAACGCAGCACTCTGCCACTTACTGGTCAGATGACCTTGAGCAGGTGACCTGGATCACTCTGAGCCTCTCTTTACTTGGCTGTGAAATAGGGAATTTAGCAATAGGATATAATTCCTAGTGAGCTTCTCACAGTGCCTAGTGCATAATATGAGCTTAAGAAATGTTTTGGCTGCCATTCTCTTTATCATTATTAGATTCCTCTGCACAAACATGCTAATAATTTCTCCCTTGCAGGTTGCTGTGGTGATGAAAATGGGTTCAAGTATGCAGTCATGAGTGCCTAGTGAGCACCCATTGGGCACAACTATTATTATTGCATTCTGATTCATCCTACTTTTACTCAGCTCTGCTCAGTGCCAGGCCTTGGGTGGGTCCGATGGGAGCCCCAGAGTAAAGAGGCCTTGGTTTCTGCTCTCCGAGACTTTGTAGTTGAATCCATACTCATGCCATTAGAATAGTCTGAACTGTATACACTGAGTGTCTCATGGAGAAGTGACAGCTTGGAATTGTCCTCAGAAATGGTTCTCCAAGCTGCAAACCAGCTGAGCAGCCTCCTCTGGCTTAACTCCTGCATCCTCGCATCCTAGAATGCGCTAGGGTCTCCAGTCCAATTCAAATGCATCTTGAAACTTGAAGGTTGGCCTGAAGTGAGAGAAATCTTCACTATTTGGCCTCCCAGTGATGCCCAGTGATGGGCAATCTTTAGCCAGAGCAGTGGAGTGAACCCTTTGGAATCTATTGTTACTGACATCAGTATTTACCAAAGACCACATGCCAAGCACTGGTAAATCCTAAAGTGTTTTCTTGTTGTTGTTGTTGTTGTTGTTGTTGTTGCTTTTTATAACTTGACTCACCCACACACTTTGTCTATAGATGACATCAAGGTTTGGAGTAAAGTACACAAGTTTGGGAGCCAGGCAAGCCTGAGTGTAAAGTTCACTGCCATGAACTAGATATGTGGCCTAAGGTACATTTCTTTGTTTCTCACCTTCTTTATCTGTGAAGTGGGAATAATGAAAGTGGTAGAGTCATTATAGGGATTGACTAAATATCTATGAAGGATCTGGCACATGGAAAATGCTCAGTAAATGAGTCTTCATCCTCCCTTGGCCCCAAACACATGATCAACTTTCTATCAGTTAGGACTGGGTTCAGCTTCAAGGAATAAAAAAAAAAATCTGCTAATGATGACTTAAATCCAAGATTTATCTCATATTCTCATATGTAGACCAGGGATAGGCAATCAATGGCTGTCCTAGCAGCTTCACAGTATCAAGGACCCAGGCTCCTCCTATCTTCTTGCTCCATCACCCCTGATATATTGTATGTAGCTTGCGGTCACAAGATGGTTGTGGCACTTCTTGCATTGCACTGCACATTTTGCTAGGGAAAAAGAGGGACAGGCAAATAGCAAAAGGACAAAATACATGTCAGCCAAGTATGTTCCTTGAAAAAAACAAAAACAAAAAAAAACTTTTTCAGAAGCTCCACCAGTGACTTTTGTTATATCTTATTGGCTAGAACTGTGCCATGGCTATTCCCAAATGACGAGTCTGAGATGGTGAATATTTTAGGTTTCTGTCCTCAATGGTTCAGGAAGCAAAGAGCTTGGGAATGGCTGATTCACAGTATTTGCCACAAGATCCAAGGTTGTAGGCTAATTTAAGTGTGCCAACATCTTACTAGTTCTTTGTACATTGTGGCTCAATTTTTAATGCTAGATGAATGAAGTCCTTTAATGAAACGAATTCTAAAAATGATTGCCCACCTTTGTACCCAAACTCTTTCATTGTTCTGATTTTGATTAGATATTTTAAAGATCACTGTGTTTGGGAAAGCTAACTGCTATAACAAACCCCAAATCTAGTTTTGTATAGGTTGATTTCTTAAATCTTAGTCTCAGGCAGGTCTGCAGAGAAACTTTGCTCCATACAGTCATTCAAGTGCCCAGGGTCCTTCCATCTAGTGACCCAAGCATCCCTTAGGGCCTAGGGTACTCCACTGAATCCTCTGCCTCCAGCCAGGAAATGGATTGAGAGACACAGGACATGCTTCTGGGCCAGGCCAGCCCTGGAAATGGTGCACATCAGTGTTATTCAAAGTGTGGTCTATGGACCAGCAATGCCAGCATCACATAGGAGCTTGTTAGAACTGCAAAATACCAGGCCTTGCTCCAGACCTACTGAGTCAGAGTCCCAGGTGATTCACATTCATATTACAGGGTGAGAAGCACTGTTTAACACCACTTCTGCCTGCATTCCAATGGCCATAGCTCTGCAAGAGAGGCTGGGAAACAAATTCCAATAGTATAAATGAAGAGGCAAAAGAAACAGGTTTTGGGGAACACGTGGCATTATCTGTCTTAATCACATTATGTAAAAGCCTTGAAACGGCTTTTGATCAAATGCAACCTGAAGCTGGGGTGGCTGAGAGGCAGCCGGGTGGTATAAGATCTTCTAGACATTGAACCACCAGGAATAGTTTTCTCTTCTGGGCAGGAATATCAGCAACTGTTTCCTACGTAGGGTTGGCTTTATGGACTGTTTGGCTCAGGTTAAGTTTCCAAGGACAACTCATTCCCAAATCCAATAGGCGCTTGCCAGTCCTCACCTTCCTTGACCTAGAGTACTCCAATCTGAGACCCAACCTGAGCCCCTTCGCTCCTTGGTGCCCATGAGCCCATTCCCTTCTGGTTCCCTTTGATCTCTCTGGCGCACTTCTCCGTTCTTTATGGCTCCTCTTCTTTCCTGTTATCCTGAAATCAAGGATGTAACAGGCAGCCCATAGACACAAGATGGCCAGCAGGTGGGTTATGTTTGGGCCACACAGTGTTTTAATTTTTTTTTAAATGTTTATGTATTTTTGAGAGAGAGGCACATGTGGGGTTGGGGCAGAGAGAGAGAGGGAGACACAAAATCCGAAGCAGGATCTAGGCTCTGAGCTGTCAGCACAGAGCCTGACACAGGGCTCAAACCCACAAACTGTGAGATCATGACCTGAGCTGAAGTCAGAACCTCAACCAACTGAGCCATCCAGGTGCCCCTAGGCCACACAATGTTTTAAAAATCGAGAGATTTCACAATTATAATTGAATTTACATCTGCTCTTAAAGAAATAGAAGATCTGGAGGCACAGGCCCACATTCTTGCAATGTGACAACTGGCTTAAGCTGAGTAGAGATTTTCCTTTTGGATCAGAAACCATGCCTGTTAGTTCACCACATCTCTATCCAGCCAACCCCACACAGTCACACTCCCTGCCTCACCCCTGTATCATTTGAGTCTGTGTCACCCCATCTGAAATGCAGGTCCCAGTCTCTTCTTATTTGGTGCGGTCTGAGTGATGTTACTTGAATCAGGAAATTCGGGCATGTGACGGCATCAGCTGCCCTGGGTCCTAGAGCCTCCTCAGCTGGCTTGTGCAGCCACTTCATAGCACCGTGGAACAAAAACACTCTTTTTTGTGCCTTTAACCTTGATAGTTCCCAGAAGGGAAAATGTGATTGTGTCATTTTTGCTTCCATCCAATGTGAAGCATTCCTGATGTGTAAAATTCCATCAAAATAGTTCTGAGACTCTGATCTCCATCTAGCCCAGGCTGTTAATGGTTTCCTTCAACCTTGGCGCCAGGGTACATGCTGGGTTTTACTTCGAGCCCATGGAGTAAGATCTTGTAGGGGAGATCCAGTATGGGCTATTTGCACAAGCCTGCGAGCAGGGCAGGCATTTCCACTTTGTTGACTGACTCCTCCAGCCGGTTCCCCACATCTCTCATCCATCCCAGAATGTGGGCCAGCACTTACACATCTGTTTTATGGTTCCTTTCAGGGAAGAACTGAGAACCCTGCAGCTCTATTCCACCTGAAGTAGAACTGTAAACTAATGGTTTGCACAGCTCAGACATCCAAGAAGAAGACCTCTGTCTTTTCTTTTTTGCAGTGGCCCAGAGATGATCCTGGACTTTCAATGTTGAGCCATACACTTTGCATGACACAACACACATCTCAACACACATTTACCCTTCCAAAACTGGTGCAGCAGACACAAAAGAAAAGGAAACTGTCCTGCCCACATAAGAACACAAATCTCTGCCCAAGTGACTGCTCTGTTTTAATCAGGCAGAAGGGGGAGTCCATGGTTCTTCGAGGCTTTAACTGACATCTTATAATTCAGGGATTGACACTGAACCTGGGGCTACAGACAGAGTCAATCAATTTTACATTCCTTAATGACATTTAATGACAACCAATTTGAATACTTTAAACTTAAAGCATTCCCACCAGCAGGTATTTCAAAGCAGTAAACACCAGCAGAGATGTTGTTATCCAAAAGAGACAGTCAAGCTCATTACATCTGAATATTTGACTCCTTCCAATACTCAGTTTAAGTCAAAATGAGTTTTCAAAACCTGGAAGGCCTTCTAAAGTGACCTTTGGAAAATCTAATCCCTTGGGGAAAGTATGATAAACAGTTTTTTCTAGAAATAAATAGGCTCTTTACAACAAAATATTTTTCCAATATTGTCCCAGGGACATACTATATAGTAAGTCTCAAATCCTTAGTTGTTGCTCACTTCTTCATCTCTCTGAGGACTCCAGGCTCAAGAGTCAATTGTCAGTAGGACCCTTGCTCTTGCATGTCCCTCACATGTCTCAAATGCCACATGTGTTCAAAACAGGCCTCAGCATCTTTGATTTGCTCCCTACAACTTGCTTTTTCTCATGCCCTGCCTTAACTGACAGCACCACTATCCACCCAATGTCAAAATCATGAATCTCAAGGTCATTCTTGACTCTTCTCTTTTCTCACATCCAACCCATCACCCACCAGGTCCTGTTAATACCACCTCCTAAAGCCCTCTGCACTCTCCAGATTTCGCATCCCCCTGCCACTGCCTTAGTTCAGGTCACTGTGTTCCCCACCTAAAACACTGCAGTAGCCTTCTCAAGGGTCTCCCTGCCCCCTCCAGTGCTGTCCCTACAGCACACCCAGAGGTATTTTTTTTTTTCTGAAATCCAAGTCTGATTGGGTCACTTCCTGATTAAAAACCCTCAGTGATTCTCTAAGACCTCAAACTCCTTAACATGGCTACAGTGTCCTCTGCTTGGTCTAGACTTGGCCAACTTCCCCACTTCATTTGAGAGCTATGCTCTAGTCCCTGAATAATTTGTGGTCCTCAGGTAGGCCACACTGGCTCAAGCTTCAGGGCCTTTGCATTTACAATTCCCTGTGCCCACAGTGTCCTCCTTATACTACCTCATCTGGATTGTGAGGTTTAAGTTCATGAAGCCACCTTCTCAGGAGGCTGTGTCCACCCTTACTCCCACCTACACTGACTGGCAGGCCCTCCCATGCCGACACAATCCTGTGTACTCACCCTTTCATAGCATTTGCCAAACTGTATTGAAACGGCTTTTAAACTTGTGGGTTCCATGGGGGGGCAGGGGCCAAATCTCATTCATCTCTTGATTAGTAACATCTGGCATTGTGCATGGTAGGCCTGCATGAAATGTTGAATGAATGAGTGAATGAACTGAACTTGCCTTTGGCCATAATGTTCTGCATGAATGAGGCAAGGAGAGAAGGGTAGGCTACCTTTAGTGGGGAGAGGCCAAAATGAGATTCATCAGGAGCTGTGTCTAGGGTCATTTAGGAAGTGCCTCTAAAGCAGAGATGGCAAGAGTCCTGGGAACAGGTTAGACGATGATAATGATGATGATGAAGATGGCAATATGGATAAAGGATGGTGATGAAGATGAAGAAGATGATGATAATGGCCATTTATTGAGCATATGTATTCCAGGCACTGTACTTGGTCTCATCATCTCCATCTTACATTATGAGGTAAAGACTTCTTAGAAAGGCTGGAAAATTTGTTCAAAGTCATACAATTGATAAGTGGTACAGCCTGGATTTTAGACGAGGTCTGACACCAAATGTACAATCCATCTTACAAATCTGTGCTGTAGGGGCACCTGGGTGGCGCAGTCGGTTAAGCGTCCGACTTCAGCCAGGTCATGATCTCGCGGTCCGTGAGTTCGAGCCCCGAGTCAGGCTCTGGGCTGATGGCTCAGAGCCTGGAGCCTGTTTCCGATTCTGTGTCTCCCTCTCTCTCTGCCCCTCCCCTGTTCATGCTCTGT
Source organism: Puma concolor (assembly GCF_028749965.1). NCBI lineage: Eukaryota > Metazoa > Chordata > Mammalia > Carnivora > Felidae > Puma > Puma concolor. The sequence continues at coordinate 26,662,023 of NC_141682.1, forward strand.
CTCTCTCTGTCCCAAAAATAAATAAACGTTAAGAAAAAAAACAAAAAAACAAAAAAAAACACAAAACTGTGCTGTAACTGAAATATTTATTTAGCGACTTACTTATTTTTCATTCATTCATTCATTCATTCATTCATTCATTCAATATTTATCAAATACCTGTTATGTGCCAGATAGACTTCTAGGCACAAAACAGATGGACATCCTTGCTTCGTGGCACTTAGGTCCTAAAGAGGGGAGACCCAAGATAAACAAATAAGTAAAAAATATAGTATGTCTTATGGTTAAAAGTGTTATGGAGAAAAACAGAAGAGCAACAGGAAGTGCAAAAAGTTAGTGGAAGTGACACTGCAAGTTTATTTAGGGTGGTCTGGGAAGGTGAAAATTCAGCAAGGAACTGAAGGCAGGAAGGCAGCAACCCATGCAGATAGCTGGGAGGAGTGCATTTCAGGCAGAGGGAACAGCAAGTGTAAAGGCCCCGGGTGGGAATGTGCCAGGATGGCTAAAGCTGAGGTGCTAAAGAAAGTGGGAGATCAGATCAGAAAGGAAGTACAGTCCTTTAGGGCCTTAAAGGCCATTATGATGGTCAGAGGAATTTGTTGGCTGACCCTTGAGGAACTAAAAGGGACGGATTACCATCCCGAAGTTCCTATCATCTGTGAGCACTTCTATACACTATACTGGCCCTATGGAATGGGAGAGGATTATTCTCAGAATACTTTTCCATGCTTGATCTAAAGTAGGGTTTCTCATATTCAGCACTACTGACACTTTGGCTGGATCATTCTTTGTTGTGTGTGCGTGGTGGGTGGGGGATGCACTGTAGGATGTTTAGTGGTATCCCTCACCTCTACCCACTGGATTCCAGCAGCACTCTAGTTGTAACAACCAGAAATGTCTCCAGATATGGCCAAATGTCCCCCATTGAGAACCACCATCTAAAGAAAGGCAGACTCCAGTTGCCTGTGCTGGGAGCTAATCTCCAGTCCCTACACTCACATTTCCCCATCCACCAGCCCCTCCCCTGATTCACACTGGCTTCTCAGAAAAAGGGAACCCAGGGTTATCTACTAAAGACCCAGGCAAATATTGATCCTTGGTCCATTAGCCATTAACACATCTACACATCACACAGACATTCAGAGACCAATTCCCTATTCTAACATGACCCTGGGTCTCATTTGCTTACACTAAAACCAGTGTGAGAGCCACAGAATAGACCCAGGCTTATACTGGATGACTTGGTGCTAGTCACCCTTGTGTCTCTTTCCCCAAGAACCAGAAGATCTGCTGAGGATCCTGACATTTCTATAAGACTCCCCCTTCCCAGAGAGAACCTAGTCAGAGCAAGATCAAGGGTTCCCCCACCTATGACATCAAAATAGTTAATGTTTTTCAGGCACTTTTGTGCCAGAGCTTTGAACACCTTGTCTTACTGTGTAGGATCATCTTAAGGTATAGGATCTATTAGTATCCCCATTCTATAGATGAGGAAACACAGGCACAGAGTTATTTAAAAAAACAACCTCCCTGAACTGCAGGTGCTATAAACCACCATAACTGTCTCTGTTTTATGAAACAACCTAATGAAGAAGTTCAATGAGTGCCATATAGTAGTATGTGTCAGACAATGAACTCTCTCTAGGTAGAGCTTAGGACCCAAAGAAGGCTGTACTTGCAAGAAGTCTCAGCCTCCCAGCAGAGGGCTCCCTACACACCCACAGCCCACTGGGCTCCACTCTGCCCAAGCAACAATGTACATCTGAATTGTTACCATACCCCAGCCAAACTGGCATTTCCAGTTGGCCAGGGCAGGACATAGGCACCAAGACCTGAGGAGTGTACACATTGATTTCATCTTTACAAGCTTGGAATTCAAGGTTCCAGAACCACAGGGGTAAAACTGATTTGCAAATTTTAAAAAGAAACCAGAAGACAGGACTGTAAATCATAAAGAGTGGATTTGGCTCTACAGATACTCTCTGTTCTGATGGAAACCACCCAGAGCAGGGGAGATGGAAAATGCATCCCATCCCTCCCTCCAGGAAAAGAAATCTTTTTCAGATCAGCTAACCTATATGGTCAGTTAGAGCATGAATCTGGGAGTCATCCAGTCTTGGGGCTGAATCTCAGCCTAACTGTGTACCAGCCATAAGACCTCTGGATTTCTATCTCTTGTCTGTAACATTCCTCACCTGGAATGGTAGATAACTCAGAGGTTGTTATGAGGATTAACCAGGATAAAGCATGTAACATTTAGCAAAGTGATTGGCACAGTGAGCGCTCAATAACTTGTTATCATCACCATCATCACCATCATCACCATCACCATCACCACCACCACCATCATCATCATCAGTGGAGTCATCCTTGACCTCTTTTCTTCACTCACACTCCACATCCAATCTATCATCTCCTCCTGTTTCTCTATCTCCAGTCACCTCCTCCTTCAAAATGTCTCCAGACTTTGACCAGTTCTTACCCCCTCCATTGCCATCACTCTGGCTCAAGCCATTATCACCTCTCACCTGGATTATTACAGAGGCCTCCCACTGGTCTCCCTGGATCTACCCCTTTCCCCTTCAGTCTAATGTTCATATAACATTCAGTACAATCCAGTTAAAAATAAGTAGGATCATATCTAACTCTGCCCCAAACCTTCCAGTATCTTTCTACAACCCTCAGAGAAGGGGTTATTCAGGGGCCAACAAGGTCCTATGTTATCTGACCCTGACACCTGTCATTCTGCTCCAGGCCACACTCCTTGTCATTCCTCAAACATGCTGCACATACTCCCACCTGAGGGCCTTTGCACTTATGGTTCCCCTGCCTGGAAGCTCTCTCTCTCCAGATATCCACATAGCCTGCTTCCTCACCTCCTTCAGTCTTTATTAAAATGTTGTTTCTCAGTGAGGCCTCCCTTAGCCTCCCTACTTAAACTTAATCCCCCTGACACTCCCAACGTCCAGCTGCGTTTTTTTTTCCACTTAGCACTTAGCATCTAATATAGCATATATTTTATTTTTTTACTTGTTTATTTTCTGTCTTCCCCAACAAGAGCAGGGATTTTTATCTATTGGTTGTTAAATCCCCAGTACCTAGAACAGTGTCTGACACATGGCAGATCCTAAAAAGGATTTGCCAAATGAATTGTGAATGACTGGATGAATGGACAGATGAATGGGTGGATGAATCTCCAAGGCTATTATTGTTAGATCCTGTCCAGCTAGCTTTCAGATCCCAGCATTCCAGCTATTACAGACTACTTCTCTCATTTCTTCCATTCCAGATACTCAAGAGCACTGGGCTGTGGGTGGAACTTCTAAAAGCTCCATCATTTGGACAATCATTCATTCCATGTGTTTCCCTTGCCCTGAGCTGCTTCCCTTAGAGACTCAGATTTGGACAGGAAGTCAATCAGCAACCCTGAGCCAGGCAAGGCCAAATCCACAAGGAAGCCAGAGGAGAGGCCTGAGGGCCTGAGCAGCTGGCAACAGGCCAGGACCTGCTGGTGGTGATGGATTGGGGGCAGTGGGTACCAAAGGCAATGACGGTGACAGAGCAGGCAGTGGAGAGGCGAAAAGTCCCACTTCCTGTTCACTGATTGGGAATTTAATGAAAACCATCATTCACTTTCGGGTTCCATCGCAGGAGCAGGTGTGCTGACTGATAGCGGGGCGTGTTCCAGTTGTCCTGAAGCAGGCTTTCTGGGTTTTGCTTTACAAAAGACCTCTCTGTTGGACTTGGAATTTGCCCAGGCAGTGGAGGTCACTTGCACTTTTTCCAAGTGCTCCAGATGGACAGGAGAGAGGTGTGGGGGCTGAAAAGGGGAATGTGTTCTGACTTGAAAGGGAATCAATGACCCCCCTGCCCTGGCTCAGTCCATCTGCCGCAGACATCAGGGCACTGAGGGGCCTGCAATCTCAGTGTTATCAGGAAGGAGGAAGGCAAATGTGAGTGCCTTTTCGTCCCCTCTCATTTAGGCCAGGAAGGCCTTCTGCCAGGATCACATTCCAGCTCCCTGCGGCCATTTTCCAGAAAAGGGCTCCCTACTCCTAAACCCCCACCCCCACTGCCCAGCAATATGAGGGGCCAAGGAATCTTAATTGAGAGTGTGAGGTCTCTTTGACACCACCAACCCCAAAGGACAGGATCAGAAAGAGTAGGGGAGCATCATAACCTCTCCCCACCCCCATCTTTCTCACACCTGACCTTGCTTGCTTGAGAGTCCCCTGCAATATTACATGCAGCTATAGGGCAAATGGAGGGGCTCAATTTGGCCTGTAACTCCAGGATTTTCTACCAAATGGTGCGCATGTCCCCTCATTCTTTTCCCTAGAATTTCTGACCATAGAAACTGCTCAATAATAATGGTAGTAATAATAATGCATTAGGTCCTTACCATGTGCCAAGCATTGTGCTAAGGGTTTAACATGCCAATATTGGTTACAGAGCTGATTTAGTGGTTCCAAATCCTGGCTATATCTCACTGCCATGTGGCCCTGGGCAAGTAGGACATTTTGCTGCCAATCAGTTTCCTCATCTATAAAATTCATATAATAACCATACCTACCCCATAGGATTAGATGGCTCAATCCATGGAAATCTCTTAGAAATTAGTAGGCAACATATAATTGATTGCTAAATAAGTCTTATTTGACTGACAACTCTATGGGGTAATCACAATTATTTTTTTCATTTTACCCATGAGGGAAGTGAGACTCACAGAGTTGGAATGAATTGCCCAAAGTTGTATTACTTCCAGTGTTGTTGAGCACACAGAACCCTGATGCACCTCCCAAATGACCAATTTCACAAAATATGTGTCTCCCATCCTGTCACGTTTCTGAAAATTTACCTATTACAGCACAGCGTGAGGAAGGCCCAGGAGCTAAGCAAGTGAAACCGAGCCTCCTCCCTGAGAGATGGGGAGTAAGAGAGGCTCTAGCAACTTCTGACTTATACTGGCTTTTTCAGATAACCCATCATCCAAGCAATCCAGGAGCCTGGCTGAGGAGCTGGGCAAAGCGGTGGAGATCATGGGCAAAGGCAAGAATGGGCTTGGCTTTGGCAAAGCAGACATCACAGTCGAGAAGGAACTTCAAACGGAGTTTAACATTAAGGAGGCCCCAGAGTTGAAGCTGTTTTTTGAGGGCAACAGGTCAGAACCCATCAGTTGCAAAGGTAATCGTGGTTGTGTGTCAATCAAGGCAATGTTAGCTGTGGAAACACAAACACCAGCATTTCAGCGGTGTGAAAGAATTACAAGTTTACTCCTTGCTCATGTAGAGCCCAGTTGGCAGTCAGAGGGTGGAGGTGGGAGAGTTCTGCTCCCCAAGTCTTTCAAGGACCAAGGTTCCTTCCAGCTTGTGGCTCTGCCCTCCCTTAGGGCCCCTGAGGCCTCCACCATTTTCTCCCTATCTAATAGTTGGGGCAAGGAGCCAGAGGGTTGCCAATGGTAGTGTTGGTGACCCAAGCTTGGAAGTGGCAAACATCATATCTCTTTCCATTGACCAAAATTCTATTACATGGTCCCAGTCAACTGAAAGGCTGGGCAATATGGCCCTGATCTGTGTCCATAAGGAAAATAAGTTTTGGTGAATCTATAGCTGCCTCCACCACAGTTGTATCTCAGCTGGTGGGTTCCAGAAGTACCATGAGGTGGGATAGTGAGATGCATAGCTCATAAACTCCCAGAGACCAGAGAGTGAGTTCCTAACTCCACTACCTACCTACTATCCCAATCTTCTACTTTAGAATGATTTTGACAGGGTCCCAGGACAAGGAAGCACTGGTTGACCAAAAGGGAGACTGGGAGATGATGAAACAAGACAGATTTGGGACAGAGTGACTACCAACCACTTTAGTTTCTATCATCATCCACTTTGTTCGTTAACTTGTTCATTCACATAAACAATGATCTTACTGAGAAACTACCATGTGTTAAGACCTATATTGGTGTTAAGGATGCCTGAAGATTTATGTGTCTCAGTGTGGTACATGGTAGGTCCTAATTTTTTTAATGCTAAATATATAAATGCATAAATGTGTGCAAAATTGATGGATGGATGGATGGATGGATGGATGGATGGATGGATGGAATGAAACTGACGAATGCCAATGTGCCCAAGACAGCCTGTACTATGTTGGGAGAATGCTCCCCTTATATGTATGAATTACTGAGTCAGGAAACTGAGATAGTCTTTTGCAGGGTCTGACACTTAGCAGGTCTGCGATAAGCCTGTTTCAGTTTTGTTGACAAAAACCAAAAGGGCCCAGAGAGTGCCATCACCTCCAGGAGCTACAGGATACCTTGCGGTTCTCAGAGTGGACACAAGGAGGAATGAGACACAGACTAGACTTTCAGGGGAAGGTGCAGCAAAAGCACCTACCTCAGGGCAGATTAGAAATAAGACCCAACAAGACCCAGCAGTGTAGTGGCTCATAGCTGGCCTATGGGATAATGAAGAGGCAGGGGGAGGGCAGAGAAGAGATGGAGAGAGTAGACAGGAGCAGTGAGAGAAGAAACATGGTGACTGCTGCTTCCTAGGGATATACTGAGTGACAACTGTCAACAATGGTGACTCAATGATCCCAAGACAGGAATCTTTTGTGATGTGTTGGCTTTGGGGAAGGTGGTGAAGAAATGAGAGACACTGGTTATTTTGTTGAAGTCTATATCTGCTTATGGAGTGGCTTAGGTTCTGGGGTGCCCTCACCTCCTAAAGGCAGGTGAGGTCTGACTTCTTTTTGAGGCAATAAAGGTGACAATGTGGCAACTTCCAGACTGTCGGAGCCCCTTTTGCTAGAAGCCAGTGCCTGGGACCTCCTCTGCCATACAGGAAGCTGCATCACCACCTCCCCCAGGAAGTCTCCTTTGACTGCCCAGGTCAGTGTGCCTGCCCTCCTCTGGGCTCCCACAGCACCTGTGCTTCCTCCTTCAAGGCCCTTACTTCACAGAACTGTATTTGTACTTAGTTGTCTGGTGAGAGCACAGGGTCAGGAGCTGATCTCACTTCCTTTCCCAGGTCCTCTGAAGAGGCTGCCAGAACTGGCACACACCAGCTGGCTTTAAATCCTTACTACATGCCTGAAGAACAATCACTTCCTCTTGTCAAATTTTAATTTCCTCATCTGTAAAATGGGGATGGTGCAAGTATCTACATCCAGGGGTTGCTGGTTAGATGAAACAAGTTTATAAGGCACAAGCCCTGACACATATCTGAACCATTTACTGTGTTCCACCACTGTTCTGGCCCCCTTTTCATATGTCACAGCCCAGTGTAGGGGCTGGGGAATCCGAGGCTTAGAGAAGTGGAACAACAACTTTCTCAACAATCCCCAGCTAATTAAGCACTGCAGGAAACAAATGTTCTCTGTGAGGGGACAGACAATCTCTTTCACAACTACTTAACTCTGCTGATGCAGTGGAAAAGCAGTTCCACAATAACAAATGGGTGTGGCTGTGTTCCAATAAAACTTTATTTATAAAGGCAACTGGCAGGTCAGATTTGGCCCATGGGCTGCGGTTGACCAACCCCTGCTGTGCATTGTGCTGCACTCTAAAGTAAATGGCAGATGTGGTCCTTATTATTATCAAACCATTAGTTTCCTGACCCTTGTGCAGTGCGCAGGGACACTTAGGTTCTTCATGAATAGTTTTTGAGTTTGAATGGGATAGAATTGCAATTGCCCCACTGCAGGCAGACTTGGGACAAGGAGCCAGCCCATATTTCTACTAGGTTTGCCCATCCCTCTTCTTCTTCAGTATTACCCCCAACCAGGGAAAGAGGCAGTGGGATACTGGGAGGGAACCAGGGCCTAGACTTAGGACAAACACTAGTTATGAGAATTTGAGCCAGCCTTCCAATTCCTCATTTCCTAAATAGGATGAATACTGTCAGTTCTGCCAACTTGACAGGGCTTCCCTGAGCTAAGATGGGCAACAGAGCTCTGCTAGTCTCCTGCCCCAACTTTTATGAAAACTTCCCCATGTGGGGGTTAGTCCTTATTGGGTCAAAGCTATAGTTCTGGTTCTCTTCTAGTCTCCTAAGGATTAATGGTGGGAGACTTGGCCATGGCCTCCTCACTAGAGGGAGGGAAACTCAGGTTGGCTTCAGGGCCTCAGTTAATGATGCATTCATAGCTTGTGCTTCAAAATATGCAGTGGAATGACAGCCCCAGTCAATCATTAACATAACATTCACACCTCAGTTGTTACCATGTCCTCTGGCTCAGAGTCAAGAGTCAGGGGAGACACATGGCCAGCGGGGCAGTGACTGAGCTGCAGACACTCAGGAACAAACTATTTATCAAGTTAAGAGCTACCTCAGTCCCATGGGATCCAGAGGGGCAAAGAGAACTCAGACATCCCAGAGAAGATGATCTGAGATCAAATTCCTTTAAGCCAGCTTATCTTATAATTCATTCACCTCATTCATCCATTCTGTAATTATTTCTTGAGCACCTAGTATGAGCCAGATGGTTACAGGAGCTAGCGAGCAAGCTAGACAAAAACTGCAGTTTCAGAAAAAGGTAGAAAGTTTCAGAAAATGTAATAGATCATAAAATAGAAAATGATATGATGGGGAGGAGGGTGGTGGTAAGAAAAGTCCAAATCTAGGACTAATAAGCCAGAGGAGATGCCCTGATTGCTGAGGAAAAGGCAGCACAGGTGGAGGGACTGGTGGGTGCCAAGGCCCAGTGTGCCGGGGGAAGAGGGCATGGCTGCCGTACGGACAGCAGGAGACAGAGGCACATGAGATTGGCACTATGGTTCTGATGACCTGAAATTCAAATGGACTCGGAGGGCTTTTTGTTCACCTTTTTTGGTATTTTCGGGACTTTGAAACCAGTTCCTTTCAGAGCACTTACAACATTTTTTTTTTCAGACAAATGCCTGTAAGAGAAACTATTTCCATAATTTGTGCCTGCTTCTTTCTGAAAGATGGCTTAGAACATAGAATAGTCTACATGAATGTGAAAATAGAAACTCAGCCTTGGGGCTGAATCCAGGAAGAGAGGGGGACTGCCACAGGGTGGAGTGCCATGGTCTGAGGTTGGCATGAAGCCTCCCCCATCTCTCTCTGTCCCTTGAGGCCAGCACATCGTCCTTCTATGAACTTCTATAGGCCTGACTCATTGTGGCTTTTAAAATGGCCTAATTGGTATCTATTAAAGCTGAATGCAGCATCCCCTATGACCAGAAATTCTACTCCTGGGCATGTACCCAACAGAAGTGCATACAACGTGCCCCCAGAGACATGCATGAAAATTAATTAACAGCCCCAAATTTGGAAACAACCCAAATGCTTACCAACAGAGGATGGATAAATTATAGAATATTCACAAAACACAATGCTACACAGCCCGTGCAACAGCCCATGAATCTCACAAATGTAACAAAGCCAGACCCCAAAACACACACTGTGATTCCATTTATATGAAGTTCAAGAGCAGGCAGACTAATGCATGCTGTTGGAAGTTAGAATGGTGGTTACCCTTAGGTAGGGGTGTGTCAGGGGCTAGGAGGGGGCCCAGTAGGGACTTGTGAGAGCCTGGCAATGATCTATCTCTTGATCTGGGTAGTACGCAGGTGTGTTCATTCTGCAAAAATTCATAAGACTATACATTATAATTTGTACACCTTTCTGTATGCAAATATACTCCACTGTAAGTTTTTTAAACTTATATTGTTTATATTTATATAAACATATATATTTATATGTAAGCAAAGATGCTGAAAATAGAGTCCTTTCCAGTCGATTTACCACCTGACATGCATTCATCAAGCTGCATGCAGCAATTTGTCCTGCACAGACTGTTTGCTCTGCCTGGAAGCCTTTCCCTCTCCTTCCTTGTCCAATTTCCTTCTTATTGCTGCCTTCTTATTGACTCATTTGCATCCTTCAGTTTTCAGCTCATAAGTGATTTCCTCCAGGAAACCCTCCTTGAATACACAGTCTAGGTCATGTATCTTTGCTACAGGCTCATAGAACTTTGCTTTTGAATACCTACTTTGAGTGTGATTATATGCTTGTTTGTGTAATTATTTGACAATTGTCCTAGTCAACAGAACGAGAGCTGCAAAACAGTGTGATTGTGTTTGTTTCTGCTCACCATTATATCCCCAGGACCAAACACAGCACTCAATAACATAATAGGTACTCAGCACATATCTGTCAAATGAACGAATGAGTGAAGGAATGAATGCTGAGTGAAGGAATATGGGCCTATAGATGTAGTCCAAAGCTACTTAAAACAAACACTGCTTTATATCATAAACTCAATTTAAATGCTTCATTTTATTCTATAGTAATCTTTGATAGAAAATAGTATTTTATGTTATCTACCATCATGTGGAATTGATGATTCTAGCAAACATATGTCTATAGCTTCATGTACATTTTGGCACACTATTAAGTCTCCCCAGACATGGTATATGTGTCCCAATTTTAGAAGCTAAGATTTTGCTGTGCTTAGCACCTCCCATGATAGCTGAGAAATGGAAGTCATGACCTATGACCTTCATGAGAAGGTCTCAATGAGAAGTTGGAGGCATAGGCAATAAGGGAATTTTCCCAAAGTCACAAAGCTAGCTGGTATTTTTATTTACATTTCATTCATTTATTTTATTTTTTTAATAAATCTATCTTCCTGTCACTTTGGAAGGTAGGTAAGAAAAGAAGAGAAGGCATGCTTCCTCTTGGGTTTGATTCCCAGGTGCACTAGTAGAATGGTCATTGGAAAGTCAAACCTCAGTTTTCTCTTTTGCAAAATGGGGAGGGTAAGAGTATCTATTCCATATGGTAGTGTTGTTTTGGGGATATAATATATGCAAATTGCTCAGCAGAGTGCCTTGTCCTTGGTAAGTGCTCAATGAAGTTTAGCTGCTGCTGTTAATGTTCATGCCTTGGTACTGGGGTGGGAAGGAGTAGAAGGAATGACCTTGGCCTTTAATGTGTGGGAGTCCAAGACTGAGATGCTTCTGCTCATTAAACTTGGAAAAAACAAGTCTTACTCCAGTTTAAGAGGAAACTGCTATGAGATCCACTTAACTGTCTCTGTTTCCAGGAGTGGTTGAATCTACTGCCTTGGTCGTTTGGTTGAGAAGACAAATTAGCCAAAAAGCATTTTTGTTCAATAACACCCAGCAGGTGTTAGATTTTGTGAAATCCAGGCCCTTGGTCATCATTGGCTTCTTCCAGGTACTGGGGTCAAGAGGTGGGAGGTGACTTTTCAACTGGTAAGGATCCTGTGTCTGGGAAGGGGGGGGCGGTGAGGAGAGGTCTTCCACTTGGGTTAATTCCATGCCCGTTCTTCCTTTTCCGACAAGCTGTTTTCCCAGGGTTAAAATGAAGAAGGGAAGAATAGAAGGTAAAGTGGTAGGAGATGCTAACCAGAAAGGTGGACAGGAATGCAGAGAGAGGAGAGGAGACTGACATTTATTAAATTGGTTTTGATAGTATAACTGATCTTTTGGAGGCCCATTTAGAACATCACTGAATAATAAATAATTTGCAAATTGTTTTTCCTTGTGCAGAATGAGTTTCTCATATGTCTCTACTCATGTCCTGTAACTCTGACGATTCTTTCCTTCCCCCAGTAGAAGTCAGAACTTTGGCATTATATTTTTACATAGGAAGAGTATGTGCCTCTTTCTGTCTCATTTCACTTTTCAGCCCCAAGTTTCTCATATTTGGTGATCCATGTGGCCAGATCAGTCGCCTCTTCTGAAAGCGATTAAGGAATAAATGTTTAAGTCTAAACCTGTGTGTTTAGAACAACCTTATTATAAATAATTGGAAAAAATCAAGTTTATCTATTCTCTTCATTAATCTCTGTGGAGTTGTCTATTTTGGGCTTAGTCATAGCCATATAAGTATTCTGAGTATGAAACATCCATGAAAAGGGATTTAGGGGACCCAGGAAAACCCCAGAACTTGGAAAGGTGAGGAGACAAATTGGTCACCATTTCTACCTTGACCTTAAATAAGCCAGGTATTTTGCTTTCTACCAAAGCCTTACCCAACATCCTTCCCCAAACAGGATTTAGAGGAAGAAGTAGCAGAGTTGTTCTATGATGTGATCAAAGACTTCCCAGAGCTAACGTTTGGAGTGATATCAATTAGCAATGCCATTGGGCGTTTCCACGTCACCCTTGACAGTCTTCTGGTGTTCAAAAAGGTAAGATTTTGATTCTATTGCTAGTGAAGTGTCTCCAGTTCAAAATAGTGTACAATGCATGTATCTATAGGCTTTGGGCACAAATTCTAGTTCTGCCACTTGTGAACTAAGTGGCATTGGACTAGGCCGCTGCTGTGAGATCACACAGTCTCCTGGAGTTTCTCTGGCCTTTCTAGACATTTTTTATTTTAAGCTCCTCCTCCTCTTCTGGATCAGTAAATGCCATTCATTAAGGCTCAGTCCTCTACCTTGTGTTTTCTTCTGGTCCATCCTCTCCCACCCAACCTCCAACAGCAAATATTGTTCATACAATCATGACTTACAAATCTCCATCTCCACCCAGACTTCTCTATCTCCAGACTTTCATATCCATCACCAACTGTCTCAATATGACCAAGCCTAACACAATCTCCCCTCCAAATCCTCTTACAGTGTTTTCTCCCCTCTCAATGAATGGTGTCACCATTTCTCCCATATGAGCAAAGTCAGAATACCCAGGCATTATTCTAAAACCTCCCTCTCCTCCACCATTCACAACCAGTCCATCACTCCAATCCTATTTATTTTAAGTCTAAAATATCCCTTGAATCTATCTATTTAGCTATATTACTACTATCCTAAGTCAAGTGACCATGATCTCCTATACCCTAATACAACATGTACCCAACTGGTCTACCACAATCTCTCTTGTACTGTAAAGAACAATCTTTCCAAAACTCCAACTGATGGCCACCTGCCTCCTTCCCACTGGAAAGCCTTTTAATGGCTTCCTATTATTCTTGGGATAAAGACTCAAGTCTCCAGTAAGACCTACATGGCCTTTCACAGCCTAGCCTCTGTTACACATCTTCCCCTTCTTCCTCTCTGGGATCTAGATCTGAGCTGCCCAATATGGCAGCTACTTGTCACATATGACTGTTTACATTAAAAGTAGTTAAATTAACATTCTAGTTCCCCAATCAAACTAGCTACATGTGGATAGTGGCTACTGTATTGGACAGCATAGATATACAGAGCATTTCCATCATCACAGAAAGTTCTATTGAACAGTGTTACTCTAAACACTGTAGTCTGGTTCCTGAAACATGCCTTACTCCCTCCCCACACAAAGCCAAATCCTTACAGTAATTATGTTATTTATAGATATGGCTCAGAGTGGTTAGTTTACTTGCCCAAGGCCACATAGGAGGTGGGTGAAGTGATACCCAGATCTGCTTAAGACTGTGAGCCACTACATTTTTACTTGGACTCTTGGAAGTCATTAAAAAGTGTTAAGTCGGAGAATAAAATAACCTGATTTATGTATCTGAATGGGACAACATAGAATCTAAAAATAGATCCAAATACATATGGAAATCTAGTATATAATAAAGGTGATATTTTAGATCATTAGGGAAAATATGTTATTCAATGATTAGTGTTGAGAGAATTGGGTAGCCATTTAGAAAAAAAAAAAAAAAGCTAAATCTATATATTCTCCTTCCACCAAATTAAATTCCAGATTGATTTCTTATTGATTTAAAAATATAACGATGAAACCATGGAAACACTAGAAGATGTCATGGAGGATTTTGCTTCTAAACTTGTAGTGGGAAAGCCCTTTTATGAAGCATTGACAGAAACCCCAAAATCTATGAAAAGAAATACTGATAAATTTGGGCCACATAAAAAAATTATTGACAGTTCCACAGAACAAACCTCATCACAATATCAAAAGCCAAAGAGCAAATTTGAAAAATTCAGTTAGGACAAAGCTGGTCTATTTTTATGGTTAAGAGCATGAGTTCTAGAGTCAGACAGCCTGGGGTGGAATCTTGGCTCTACCTCTCACTAGCTTAGCAACCCTGGGCAAGTCACTTCATTTTTCTGTACCTTGATTTCCTCAACTGTACAATGGAAGAAATAATGATTCACAGCTCAGTGAGATGTTATGAGGATTAAAAGAGTTCTTGCATATGGCATATTTAGAACTGTGTGACCGGTACAATATGAGCTCTTGATAAGTCTGATTAGTATTATCAGACTATTACTACGACCAGAAAAGGGTTTTGGTTCTGTCCAAAGGACAATAGGGGCTGTGCGGTATTTGAGCAAGAGAATGACATAAGTGCTTTTTAACCGCATCACTCTGGCTGAAGGTAGGGAATGGGTTGGAGGGAAATAAGGGGAGAAATTGGAAGACCATTAGAAGGCTTTTGCAGGAGTCCAGGGAAGGGATTTGGACTAGAGCATAGGATTGGTGGACGCAAACAGAAGGAGATGGAGTAGAGAGAAACCAACGAAGAGAGCCACCTCTTTGTTCTCCTTCCCCTGCAGACTTTGATCCAGGGCTACAGGCAATTATTTCCTTCTCTATGTTAATTGCAGTCCTTCTGAGAAGCAGTCATCAAACAGGATTAGATATGCAAAAGATTGGGGAAAATGCCTATGAAGGGGAACAAAGGGAGCTGATGTGGGGGGAGGGGCAGGGAGAACTCATCAGGCCAGGATGTAGGTCTGACCCTTTGGAAGGAAAGAAGGTCCTTGATTGCAGTGGAGTTCTAAGAAAGTTGGCCAAAGTTGCCTACCAGAGAAGTCCTGCATCTCCCAGAAATGAGCTTGCCTTAGTATCCCTGAAACAGTGCATCAGTTAGGAGCAGTGTGTAAGATACTGCTCAGCATCAGTACAACTACGTGGATGGATTTCAAAGCACAGCAGCTGGTTACACCCCCTGCTTTGTAGATTGGAGATTTTCACGGCTGCCACAGACCCATGTTTCACCCACAGGCTGGCCATTCCTATTTATGAAGTAAAGATTATGGATTACACTTGTCATGATGGTATTCTCCTTTTGTCCAAGGGGAAAATTTTGCTATTTATATTTATTAAGTGTCTATATTACGGAAGCTACTGCCCTCTAATGTTTTTCTCCTTTTGTCCAAGGGAAAAATTGTGAACCGGGAGGAGCTTATTAATGACAGTACCAACAAACAGGTCCTCAATCAAGTCATAAAGCAGCACCTTACAGATTTTGTTATTGAATACAACACCGAGGTCAGTGAGCCAAAAGGTCCCTGGGAGAAGGGCAGCTGGGGTAGCTTTGTGCCTGGATGACCTATTTCCCTGGTAATTTCAGAGTAAGGATCTGATTTATGAATTGCACATCCTGAATCACATGCTGCTCTTCGCCTCTAAAAGATCCGAGTCATTTGGTATGATAATGCAGCATTACAAGTTGGCATCGAAGGAATTTACAAACAAGGTTTGTGGAAAGTGGTATTGCCCTTGTTGAATGGGGATCCAGAACCTGTAGACCCTAATGCTATTTGCCTGCCAGGCTGATTATAAATTAAGCCAGGGAGAACTTGCATATTCATTTCCATACCAGCTTCCTTATTTACATATTGATACTACATATTATTTACTACTTAATTTTAAACCAGCCTCCTCCCTTCTTCCTGTCCAGTGTCTCTTCCTTTCTTGCTATACCTATGCTTCTTCTTCCCTCATCTTTTTGAGAAGTCTACCATGGGAATGTGAGGTTTGGTTGCTTTTTGATGGACTATGCTCCAGCAAGGGTGAGTGGTTGCACTGTGAGTGGTTTTTGGCCTGCAGGTGAGGAGGAGGAGAGACCACCCCTGCCTGAGGTCAGGGAATAGGAACAGCCTGAAGGTGTGAAGCAGAAAGGCTTAAACTTTCCACAACTTTTCTTCCTCTTACAAGGGATTTTTGTCACTGAGTTTCTAAGCCTCTCAGTTTCAATCACCTCATGTAAAATGGAGAACTGTGTGTAAGAATTAGAAGCATTGTATGTAGAGCAATAAGCAATGTACAGTGAACACTGCTATCATCATTGCTATCATCATCATTAGAAACAAATCTGTTTTTCTTAAGACCTATACCTGTATTTATGTAGTTACCACCACCTGGACTATGGAGGCAATTAGTTTCTTTTTTTCTCTTTATTTTTTTATAAGAAGTATGGTAATGGCAGGCTTTTTTTCCTTTTCAAGAAAATTACTCTAAAATTCAAGTGAAACAATTAAAAAGCTTAAACCCCAAAATAAATACAAGTAAAGCCACTAGGGCATGAACATATTTAATGTTTGTGCTACATCCCACCATATTCTCCAGGAAGTTTGTTCCAATTACAGAAATATCTCTGGTTAATATTTTTCCTGCTTTATTCAATTTTAAAATATAGATTTTTGATATAATTCAGTTGATCACAATCTGATTGCTTCCCTCTATTTCTCTTATGTTATGATAGTCAGTACTTAGCCATATTTCTTCCAGATTATTTTTTTAAATTTAGCTCTTTAATCTGGGTGGAGTTTCTTTTGGCATATATTGTTAGACAAGGTTCTTTTTTTTTTAATGTTTATTTTTGAGGAAGACAGACAGGTAGAGTGCATGAGCAGGGAAGGGGCAGAGAGAGAGAGGGAGAGAGAAAATCCCAAGCAGGTTCTATGCTGTCAGCTCAGAGACCCACCTGGGGTTCCATCTCACTGTGAGTTCATAACCTGAGCCGAAATCAAGAGTTAGACGCTTAACCAGTTGACTGAGTCACCCAGGTGCCCCTGAGATAAGGTTCTAAATGCCCTTTACCCCAACTATCTAGGTTCCTGAATGCCATTTATTGACTGTGATACATTTTAGAGCCAAAGACAATGGATGAATACTATTCAGACAGGTCATACCCCCATATCTTATCCTGTTCACATCTAGCCAATATTTGTTGAAAGTATACAAAGGATGGTTCTAATACGTTGCTCTGTTTTCACAGTCTCCCCAGCACCCGGAAGAGTGTCAGGCACATAACAGGGCCCTTAATATTTTGATAGATGAATGACCTGAGGGTATCAGTGTTTGCTGTGGCCTCTAAGTGGCCTCCCCACTTCCAATCTTACTGCTTCTCTGCAACCAGAGTCATTTTTCACAAATTATTGTAGCACTCTCTGGCTTATTATTCTTCAGTGGCCCTCTATCTTATTCAGATAAAACTCAACCTCCTTATTAGAGCTCTGATCTCATCTCTGACATGTCTCTAAACTTGTCCCCCGTGACTCTGTCCCTCATGATGCTGGAGCCACACCAGCCTTTCCTTTCTATTCAAGAACACTTTATGTTCCCTGACCCCAGGCTTTTGCATTAACAACTTCCACTGCCTGGTTCAGTGTTGTCCTGACTTGTTAACTCATCACCCATGTCCCTGCTAAGATGTCACCTCCTCAGATACTCTTCTTGACCTTCCTACCTAACACTGAGCTCTGACCTGACTTCACCTATATGGTCATGTTCTATCACAGTACCCTTTTTACTGTCTAACTGGCACTCATCGCTATATGAATTTATTAATTTATTCACTCCTTTGTTGTCTATTTTTTCCATTAGAACATAAACTCCATGAGGGCAGATCTTATGTCCCCAGTAGGTAGCAAAATGCCTAGTAGGCACTCCACTAATATTTGTTTAATGATGAGTAAATGAAGTCATGAATTCCCTTGACAGAAGAATAATTTAGAACAAAAAAAGCTGACATATGAGCATTTTCTACCTCCCAGTTATTGAACTAAGCCATTGTCCTGTTTAATTCTCTCAACAACCCTATAAGGTGGGTACTCTTATAATCTCTACAAGATAAGGAAATAGAAGCACAGAGAGGGTCAGTTATGGTTTTGCCCAAGGACCTGGATGAAAGTCCAGGACCTCCTGACTTCCTGTGGTTGTGTGGATGGTACCCTGCTCAAGGATGGTGAAACCGGGCAGACGGACAACAACGGCCTGTGCCCTGGGGCACAGGGCTGCCCTGCCTGATGGAAAGGGGCCCTGTTCTATCTTTCAGAGGCACTCCATAGACCCTGCTATTTGCATTCCGTTAGTGATCTCCCATGGCTCTGGAGTTTCTTTCCCTCAGTAAGGGATTCCTTAGCCAGTTTTAATCTTTAACCTTCTCATGGCCTCCAATCCTAGAGGGACACAGGTTTTATTTGATTTGGCAGATCCTTTTCATCATTGTGGATGCAGATGAACCCAGAAATGGACATATATTCAAATACTTCAGGATTACAGAGGTTAATATCCCATGTGTCCAAATCCTAAACTTAAGCTCTGACGCGAGGTACAAAATGCCTTCTGAGGAGATAACCTACGAAAATCTCAAGAAATTTGGCCGCAGCTTTCTGAATAGAAGTGCCAAGGTAAGTTTGTTGTTGGACAAACTTTACCCTGAACCTCAAAATTTCATAATTTTGCTGGCTTTGGTCATCTGAACAGGGAGGCAGAATAAAGGTCAATCTCATGGTTCAAAATGGGGAAATACCCTTATCTCTCCACCTCCAATCTTTTCAACTTTTGACTTGTCCTGACACTATGATTCCACCATTAATTCTTTATTCTGAAAGGCATTTCCTTTGCAGATACTCTCAACTGAAATGCAGGAGCTCCCAGGGCCAACATCCTATGAAAGGAGACACTTTTCCTCCTTTTGGACTCTCCTGTGAAAGATTTAAGGATAGATGGATTTTGGGGGGAGGGGGGTGGGGATGTATTAAGCCATCAGGATTTAGCCCTAAAGGTTTTAGGGACCTCTTGTCTGGGAGGTTAGAAATGAGCCTGTTTTGCTATAAAAGGAAGGAGAAGGATCATACATAACACAACATCTCCTGCTGTTTATGTAGCACTTGTGAAGTCCTTCAGCCACCCTGCTGCATTAGGTGACCATATTTTTTATTTACCAAATGGAAACACTTTTGAGAATAATGGGGGTTGGGGGCATGCAATCTTTAAAAGTATTCTGAAACAGAATAAATTGGAACTTTCCAGGCAAACCAGAATATTTGGTCCCTTTCCCTCTGAGGGTTCCCATTACCTTCTGTCCATTCCCACACAGACACTCCTTCTCAAGTGAAAGCTGTTTTTTTTTTTTTTTTCTCCTATGCACATCATCATCACAGGCCAAGTAGTGAGGCTGGTGTCCTCCATGACATTTCCTCCTACCTTCAAAATGCCAGACCCCACGCATTTGGACTTTTAGATCACCTGCTCCTACCTTCCATTGCTGTCCTCTGATCATGTCCCTTTCACTCTCTGAGGACTTAAGCTCATTGCAGACTTGCTTTCCATCCCTTCTCTGCCATCACCTCCAGAAATGTCAGTATGCAAAACCCTGGTCTCTCTCTTCTCTAGTCACTGTTTGCCATTCCAGCCACCTGCTCTTGTGGCCACACTTTAGAGATGGCAGCCCCTCTGAAAACCTGATTTCAAGCTTCCCATCCCTTTAGTTCCTTTTGTAGTATCCATATTGTTGTAAATCCTTACCCTTCTCATGGCTTCCAGTCTCCTGATGCCATGTCACAATCTCTCTACTGCCTTCATGAACTTGGATTCCATAGTTCATCGCTCTGGTGACGATTCCCTTAATTCCTTTATCCCTTTATTTCTTTATCTATCTTCTACTTCTTTACACCCTGTAGAATTTACAAGGCAAAATCACAACCCTGGTTGAACCCACTTCATGTCCCTACTGCTTCCAGGCCAATGCTAGAGAAACAGAACACCACCCTGAGGCAGGCTGGTTTCACTGAATCACAAACCTCCTGTGGGCTCTTTGAAATGTCTTGACATATCTATAGAAATTTCTCTTAGTGTGTTCATTTTCTTCATCTCTGAGTCTCTTTGTCCTCATATCCCCTTCCTTCTTCCAGTCTCAGCTGAGCACGAGACCATGTATCATTAAGGCAAGGGCCCCTCATTTTCTGTCAACATATCTACAAACCTACCTGCAGCACTACCCATTCTCTCTCTCTTCCCTCCAGTTGAGCCTCAGGAGGTGTCTGTCTCCTTGTCAAGGGCCAATACATCCACCAAACTCTTGCAATAGAGATGAGCATGCTTCACATGATGTATGAGATGTCACATGCCTGGTCTGGCCCATTTCTAATTTCCAACTTTTTCACCATTTCCCACCTCCCATGTCCAGCCCCCACCCTCTTTATGCTTCCTCAGAAAGAATCTTCAAGTCCCTTCCAGAGGCTGGGGTCGGGACGAGGGAAGTATTGTAGGAGCTGGCAAACTGGGTAAAGGCCAGACAGCTATGCATATTAAGGACTTGGTGTCCTGAGAGCAATAGAAATGAAAATTTGCATGGTGAAAATAAAACCCCACTGGTAGAATAAAGGTGTGGAGAAGATTAGGAGATGCAGAAAGAACTCTGTGGGGCTATTGCAGTGATCTAGGTGAGAGATGAAGGCTACCTGGGTTGGGGAACAGCAGTGCAGATGGAGAGAAGGGTGTGGATTCAAGAGACTGCAGGAAGCAATGGTTGTAGAGAAAAATATATGTTGTGAGATTTATACCATTTCCTTCAAAAAGAAGCAGAGTTAGGTTCATTCTTTCATGCATTCTCTCACAGAATATTTACTCAGGTCCTACAATGTATCAGGCTGTGCATACTCAGTGATGAAGACAGAAAAATACCTTGTGACATTCTGTCTAGTGTAGTAGAGACACATGAATCAAATAACCAGAAAAGAAAATAATGAGAAAAATAACATATATATGATAAACTTGAATAAGTGATACAAGGAAAAATATTAAATGGTATGAAAACTTACGGTAGCAGGATCTGACCTAGTTTGGAGAGAGTGAGGGAAGCCCTCCCTAGAGATCATTTTGAAGGGTAAATCTGAGTTAACTGGATAAAGAAAGAAGAGCAAGAATGGGGAGTGGGGAAGGCCCTCCAGACGCAGGAATGGCATCAACAAAGGCCTGAGGTGGAAGAAAGCTAGCCCTTTGGTTAAACAGAAGACCAGTATGGTTGAAGAAAGGAAAGAAAGAATGGTAATGAGCTTGGTGAGGCTAATGGGAGCCAAAGGGTGATAAAGGTTTAACAGGTCATGTAAATTATCTTGGTTTTGATTCAGGAAGTAATTGGGAACAGATAAACTTTAGTGGGGAGGTCAGGACAAACTAGTTAAGATGTTAAAGACATGAACCCAACTCTCATCTGAGAACCTCACAAATTACATATTTGGAAGGCTAGAATTCATTCCAGCTTGAAGCCCTACCTCTTCCTTAGCCCTCTGATCTCAACTGGCCCTGAACAATTCAGGCTGAACATGAGCATTTCAAACTCTTTCCCAAGGCTCTTGTTAAGAACAAGAGAAAACTTCCCATTGTTTCCCATTGGGGCAGGGAGCCCCAACTGCCAACCCTTTTCTGGCGACTGTCAGATCTCTCAAATTTGCTTCCTAGAAACATCAATCCAGTGAAGAGATTCCAAAATATTGGGACCAGGGGCCAGTTAAGCAACTCGTTGCGAAGAACTTCAATGTGGTGGTCTTTGACAAGGAAAGGGATGTATTTGTGATGTTCTGTAAGTATCTCTGCAGAGGCCATAGAAAGCAGTGGCCCAGACATTACTTTTTCATCTGTTATTCCTGAATTCTTGGGCCCCCAAAACTCAAAAATCTATCAAAACACTATGTGAAGGATGGTTTTCTAACATCCAAAGAGTTTGGATTAAGATGCTATCACCCACAGTGCAACTCTTCCTGAAAATCTAATTCTTGGAACGTGTGGAATACCGTCCATATAATTCAGGTCTATGGCTTTTACAACAATAATATGCTGATGGCTAACACTGATTCAATGCTATGGTATACCAGGCCTTCTGCTGAGCCATTCTATACTTTATCTCATTTAATCCTCACGACACACTTTTGAAAGTAGCTACTACTATTGCTCTCACTTTGCATATGACTAAACAGAGTCTCAGGTGGGTGAAGAAACTTTTCCAAAGTCAGGCAGTGACTAAGTACTGAGAATAGGGATTGGAGCCTAGACAGCCTGACCTCAGTGCCTTGGCTGGTAACTGCTGTACAGAAGAGCAGTTCTGACTTTAAGTAACTTATCAAATGGCCTGTATTTAACCTACCTGAGTTGGTGTGGCCAAACTGGAGACTCAAATCCTGTAGGAAGAGAGCTTAGCAGTGTGTGGCATATTGCAAGCGCTTGATAAATAACAGCTATTATTGCTGCTATTATTGTTGTTGTAATTATTTCCAGTGCTTGCCTAAGGACTATTGCCCTTTCTCTACTCTTTCTGATTTGCATGTGAGAGTCCAAACTGGGGACTTCACTCCTACTCTGAGATACAGAGAAGGGTGATAATGAAGTTACTTCAGACATCTCTCTTATTTACTATTTACTGAGAACTTACAATGAGCCCGACATGAGTTGGCTGTTCACACACCTGCTCTTTTTTCCTCCTCAAAACAAGCCTCTTAGGAAGGTCCAGTGGATTTCTCCATGATACAGATCAGGGAATTTAGTCTCAGAAAGATTAATTACCTTACCCCAGGTCACACAGTAAATTCATTGCAAGGCAAAAAATTCAAATCAAGCTCTGATGCCATTACTTCCTGAGGGCTGGAATGCAATGTGCAGACCTTTAAAAATCTCACTGAAATGGACTCTCATCCACAGGGTGAAGTGTTTAAGGTCTGCGTGGTTGAATAACCATGATCTGTTCCCTTTACGTGAGAGGGTGGGCAGCTTTTCTATACTTACCTGACACTGGAGTTATGAGAATGCTCATTTGGCTCTGGTAAAAGGCAAGAGCAGCCTCATTTTCTCGGAAGCAGGCCTCTCAGATTGGCCCCCTGGGACTGTGACCATTATGCCCCCTCCTGTTCCAACCCAGGGCCCATTGGGCTCCAGGGGAGCTGCAGGGAGAGCAGATGGTCATGGATGCACTTGGTTTGTAAATGGAGGGATGATCATCCAAATGTAGAGGGTCAGGGCCCTGAAAGCCACCCCTCCCACAGAGCCAGAAACTTTAATTCGACCACAAAGAGCAGGGAAGGTTCAGTTTCTTTCCATGCTAGAGCTGGTCCATGATTCTCTCCAGAGGGCTAGGTGCTTGGGCCAGACTCAAAGCTTAAAGGAACTGTCCCTAAGGAAGTCCCCTTTCCAGGGGTCATTGTACTTGTTACAACTTCCTGTTCAACCTCTTAGGTACATTCTCTACCATGGGACTAAAAGGCAGTGTACTATAATAGTCACAAGTCAAAGAAGCCTGACTTCAAATCCCACTTTCTGCTTAATTACCTGGGTGACCTTGGACTGTGAGCTTAACTTCTGTTGGAAAACTCTTGTGCTCTCACTCTCTCTCTCTCTCATATTCATAAACACACACACACACACACACACACACACACACACACACACACGATTTCTGGTAGAACATGAGGAATCATGTAGCATAAATATTTTTCTTGTTTTTTTTTTCTCTTCAACTGGAGTGGAAAGCTATGTCAAAGGAGAAACAAAGAATAGAAGAAAATGTTCCAGCATGCTTAAAGTGTTAGTGTCTGGGTGGAAGGGGACTATATCAGTTTTTTTCTAATTTATTTAATAATGACCAGGTGCTGTGATTGAAATGTAAAATAATGTAATATGGTGTTAAAAGAAAGAGTGCAATTTGCAAAGCAACAGAACCATTAGTAAAATATGGTGATGGTGTTTATGGGGGTAGTATTGACTTTCAGTTTTATTAGTGTGAACTTGAGCAATGGCCCTTCTCTTTCAGATGCACCCTGGTCAGAAAAGTGTAAGGAACTCTTCCCAGTGTTGCAGGAGTTGGGCAGAAAGTATCAAAACCACTCAACAGTCACCATTGCCAAGATTGACATTATGGCAAATGACATTCAGCTGATGTACTTGGACCGGTACCCCTTCTTCAGGCTCTTCCCCACCGACTCTCAACAAGTGAGGAGCTCTTGGGACCCACATACCTGGAAATGCCATTATGTCATTATCAGAGAACCAGTTTCTCCCTATCTCCAGCTCTGCCTTCTACCCAAACAGCTTCATCCTCAGCTCAAGCCCCTATTATCCTCTCATGTTCAGGTTGAAGAGTGTTTTCCATTAGCTTCCCCACAAGTCCCAAGACTTGCTGTAATTGGGTCCAGCTTGGGTTAGCTGCTCTTCCCTTACCCAGTCAGTGTAGTCAGGCTGATGTGAGTGTCTTGATTAGTCAGGTCCAGTTTCCTCTGGTACTGGGGCTGAGCTCTACCCAGACTATATGGAATAAGGTGGGAGGAATTTCTACGTGAATATTGAGGGTGGGGTGCATGAGAAGAAGGAAGATCACATGATAGAAAAGCAGTTAATGTCTTTTACACTTCAGTATTATAATCAGCAAGCATCATCAATGTCATGGAACATACTCTCCATGCTGCTCTGCTTTGGCACCTGGAGAAGGGTGTCCATCAAAACAAAGCAAGCGAAGATTCCTGCTCCCAAGAAGAGTATGACTGAGTGTGGGAGAGAAGTCATGATGTAGGCCCACCTCTACATGCAATTGGAATTGAAGGGGACAGATTCTGGAAGGCAAATATTTCATGGAGACATGAGATTTTGAAGAATGCTGAGGATTTAAATCAGATTAGAAGAGGGATGTGAACTACACATAGGAAGTATAATATGCACGAGGATGTGGGCAGAAGGGTGGCCATAGCACTCTGAAGGAGATGCCATCCTTCTGGTACAGAAGATGCTGTGGAGGAGTGGTACAAAATGAGGCTGAGTTGAGAGGGTGGAGCTATCTTAAGTCTTTAGTTATCTGAAAGGGAGTTTAGACAACCAGTGGGCAGTAAACAGCTTCATAATCTTCTTAAAGACTAAAAAAGGAAAGGGAACTAGTGTTGACTGAGCAATGATCATGGATCAGATGCTTTGTAAAATAAGAACTATTCTTATTCTTCTTCTTATGATAATAACGTCAACTATATGTAGTACTCACTATGAGTCAGGTACTGTTTTAAGTGCTTTTCATATAGTAATTCAATAAATTCTTATAACAACATATATGGTAGGTACTGTTGTTATCTTCACATTACAGATAGAAAAACTGAGTCATAGAGAGGTTAAACAGGGTTTGAACCTTGACAGTATGCTCCGAGGTCCGTGCTCTGAAGCACTACATTATAGCCCTATGGTGGAAGAGTTTTTATTATTCTTATGTTAGAGCCATGGTAATGGAGGCTCAGAGAGGTTAAAGAACCTACTCCCTGTACTCAGGTTGTTAGGGATTTGACCCTGGACTTATCTTACATAGCAATCCCTGAATATTTTGCAAGAAGAGGATATTGTCTTGACCTTGTTCCATTTTCTTTCTAGGCTGTACTGTATAAGGGAGAACATACCCTGAAGGGCTTTTCTGACTTCCTGGAAACTCAAATCAAGACCAGGATTGAGGATGAGGATGGGGTAAGGTGAAACAACAGTACCTGGATTATTCTGTCTCACATAGAACATCAAGAACTCAAAGGACTAGGAGAGGGTGTGCCAAGAGTCCCATAATCTTGTACTCTGGAGATCATTGACGACTCGGTGAACAACTACCCATTTTGGATGACTTTATTTCAAGGGCACTTATTACAAGGAAGTAGAAATGGCAGACTTTAGAAATGAAGGGAAAGACAAAGGCTCTGAGGTCTCCTAAGGTTGCTTCCCTGGCCTCTGTTCCTGAGTCTTGACAGGACTTGGACTTGGACTGTGAGCTTAACTTCTGTTGGAAAACTCTTGTGCTCTCACTCTCTCTCTCTCTCATATTCATACACACACACACACACACACACACACACACACACACACACACACACACGATTTCTGGTAGAACATGAGGAATCATGTAGCATAAATAGCATCACAGTCCTGATGTCTTGACAGGATCCAGCTCTCTGGCATTATTTTCCTAATGGATGAGATGACAATCCCCATTCTCTCTGAATCCTGTTCCTGCCTCAGTGAGACCATCTGCAGGAAGGTGCCATCTCTATTAGTTAGGACCCTTTCATTTGCAAATATCAGAAACACGATTCTTTCGTTTAGGCAACAATGGGAACTTAATCCATATAACTGCTAGAACATCAGGTAGATTCAGAAGCTCAAACTCATTTTCTGTCTCCCCATCTCTGTTTTACCTTTGTTGGCCTTATTCCCAAGCAGTCACTTCCCCATGGAGGGTCAAAGATTTCCCCACAGCTCTAAACTAATATCTTCCCAGCTTAAAAAGCAAGTGCCTAGGGGTGCCTGGGTGGCTCATTTGGTTGAGCATCTGACTTCAGCTCAGGTCATGATCTCATGGTTTGTGAGTTCAAGCCCCACATCAGGCTTTGTGCTGACAGCTCAGAGCCTGGAGCCTGCTTTGGATTCTGGGTCTCAGTCTCTCTCTGCCCCTTGCCCACTTGTTCTTGTTCTCTCTCTCTCTCTCTCTCTCCATCAATCAAAAATAAGTAATCATTAAAAATTTTTTTTAAAAAAAGAAAGAAAAGGGGTGCCTGGGTAGCTCAGTCGGTTAAGCACTTGACTTCAGCTCAGGTCATGATCTCACTGCTCGTGAGTTCAAGCCCCGTGTCAGGCTCTGTGCTGAAAGCTCAGAGTCTAGAGCCCGCTTCCAGTTCTGTGTCTCTCTCTGCCCCTCTCCCACTCATGCTCTGTCTCTTTCTCTCAAAAATAAATAAACATTTGGGGCGCCTGGGTGGCGCAGTCGGTTAAGCGTCCGACTTCAGCCAGGTCACGATCTCGCGGTC
This sequence comes from Puma concolor, assembly GCF_028749965.1. NCBI lineage: Eukaryota > Metazoa > Chordata > Mammalia > Carnivora > Felidae > Puma > Puma concolor. The sequence goes on from NC_141682.1 coordinate 26,688,789, forward strand.
CGTGAGTTCGAGCCCCGCGTCAGGCTCTGGGCTGATGGCTCGGAGCCTGGAGCCTGTTTCCGATTCTGTGTCTCCCTCTCTCTCTGCCCCTCCCCCGTTCATGCTCTGTCTCTCTCTGTCCCAAAAATAAATAAACGTTGAAAAAAAAAATTAAAAATAAATAAATAAATAAATAAACATTAAAACAAATTAAAAAAAAAAAAAAAAAAAGCAAGCAGGCACCTACTTCTTAGTAGTCCTAGGAAATGTCCTGGATAGGGATTCATGATAGGCCTGGGTCACATGCCCAGCCCTGGAGTTAGAGCTGGGGCAGCCACACATGTGGCCTTAGAGTGGAGGAAGGAGGTTCCACAAGGGCTTTCTTTCCAGAGGGGCAAAACCACAGTTGGGCTCTGGCATCTATGAGGATGCTCCAAGTGCCTCTCTCTGGGCATTTCCAGGAAAAGAAGACTTGGTAATTATAATCACAATTACCACATATGTCTTGCCTCTTTATTTCTTTATCCTACTTCTTCCCTCCCTTCTTTTCTTGAATAGCTGTTGTCTACTGAGCAAAGTAAAGTGACAGAAGAGGAGGCATTAGCTGAGGAAAAGGAAGTACCTATTATCAAGAAAGAGTTACGTGACCAGAAGTTGCCTGGGATAGAGAATGTGACAAAGCTGGAAGAGCCAGCTGGGCAAAAGGAACCAGCCAAGGAGGAGGAGGAGAAAGTGTTAGCTAAGCCAAAGGGACCTCCAAAAGAAGAGAAGAAACCAAAAGTGAAGGAAGAACTGTAGCTTCTCCAAAGCTAAGAGCCATTTGCCAGGTCCTGGCATCATTTTCTAAGTGGATCTGCTCTAAAAAAAATGATAGATCATTGCAGTGGGTGGAGGCTGGATAATTAAAAATTCCTGAAAGTCTTTGGCCCTGTTCTTTGCATTACCTCTTTTTCGTGGTTGGTGCTGCCTTAGAAAAGCTGTTTGGCCTGGAATTCAGGGTTGCAAGCGAAGCCATAACTGAAACATTTAATGAGTGTTTACAACATGCCACACAGTCATGTAATTCTCACATTACTTTCATTATCCCCATTTTACAGATGAGAGATCTGAGGCAAAGAGAGGTTAAGCAACCAGTGAGGACCACATAGCCAGAAAGCCCTTGAGATATGATCCCAGGCACTCTCACTCCAGAGACTACATTTAACCACTCTCCACACCACCTTCACTAGGTTGGAGTCCCCAGAGTTTGGCTAAAACTTACAAATGAAGTGGACTGATTTGTTTAGGCTGTATTTTGGCACAGTAAGAAAGAGATCCAGCCCCAAACATGTCCCCAGTCTACTATAGTTCAGTAAGTGACCCACTATCTTAAGCAGCAAGGCGCTAGGATAATCCTCAAGCCCCTTTGTTTACTACCCTAAAAGTAACTCTACCAACGCATGTGACTCCACCCACTTGCACTGATTCCATCCACTTCTGTCCACTGACACGTGCCACTTATCTCCATGTGACTCCACCCACTTCCCTCCACCTCCACCCACCATTCTCAGCCAAGGAAGTCTCTCCAATGGTGCTTCTATTGCCATTCTGTAGTTCCTTGCCCACCCCTCACCCCTATTCCATAAAGCTGCTGAAATTCTTTTAAAAAGCCATATTCTTGAAAGCTTGCAACACTACCTTGTTTTAACTCTGTAATGGCATCTTTATCCCTTTTAGAATAAGATTGGTCTGCTCACCATGTCTTCCAGGCCTAGAAATTTCTGGCCCCACAGATCTCTTCTGTTCCCTTCTCTCTCTCTGTCATTTTCTAGGCTCCAGTCATACTTCCTGTCTATTCTTGAACAGTTCAAGTGCTTTCTCTCCTTATGGCTGTTCCTTCTGCCTAAATGCACACATGATGCACTCCCATAGATCTTCATGCAGATGTCTTTTTTATCCTTCAAACCTCAGTTCAAATGCCACCACCTCAAAGAGGGCTTCCTAGATACCAACATTTGAAAGCACCTTGTTTTGCTGTGCACTAATATACTGCTTGATTCCCCCACTGTTGGGTAAGTCCCTGGAGAGCAGATATATCTATTCTCTTCCCCACTGTATTCCTAATGCCTAGAATGCTGCTTGGACACAGTAGGTGCTCAGGTAATAAATATCCATGGATCAAATGAAATTTGATTTCAGCCAGCACCCTATCTCTGAGATACATGATTTCACTGTCATCCCAAAAGGGGCAGGTGCTGACACAGTGTTGCCTGGAGACCCAAATTAGATTCTATATTAGTTTCCTATTATTGCTCTGAAAAATTACCACAAATTTAGTGGCTCAAAAAGTACCAACTTACTCTCTTACAGCTCTGGAAGCCAGAAATCAGAAGTTAATTTCACTGAGCCAAAGTCAAGGTGTCATGAGGGTTAGTCCCCTCTGGAAGAATCCCTTGACTTGCCTTTTCTAGCTTCTGGGGGGCTGCCTGCATCCCTTAGCTCATGGGCCTGCCCAGATAACCTCATATCAAAGTCTTAAACTTAATGGTACTGCAAAGTCCCCTTTGCGACGTAAGGTAACATTCACAGATTCTGGGGACTAGGACACAGACATCTTGGGAAGTCATTATTCTGCTGACCACAGACTCATGCTGCTAATTTGTGTTAATCATTTTGGCCAAGTGGCAACAGAGCTCCTCTTGAAAAAGGGGGCATATTATTTTACCGACCAAAGTCTCTGCAAGTCATCTAGGCCTTTCTACTTGCCACCTATCGTGACAGAAAGGCTGTTTATACTTCTTCAGGCTCCTGAACCAGCTCCTATACCTCCTTCTCCCACCCCCAAACCTGGCGTGTCCACATCCAGACTAAGCATGGAACAGCCTGGGGCCCTGGAATTCACCTGAGCCAGATTGCCCCAACAGGAGCAGGTGTTAGTATTCAGGACATGGTGTGAAACTCACCTGCCTCAGCCTTAAGGCTATGTGGCTGCTGGTCAAAGGAGGGGTTCATGGAGGCTGCTAGGAATAAATCACATGCAACAGAGTTCCTAACTGGCCACCAGCCAGAGAATGGATGTGCTACCTGCAAGTCCCCCACGTGTATTTGGGACCTCATGAAGTGGAGGCTCAGATTGGGATAAGCAGTTATAGGTAAGGCTGGTGGTGACCCTCTCTTGGAAAGGCCTTCCCCCTTGACTCATTTTCTACCCCCTCCCAATACACAGCACTCTCACAAAAATCCTTTGTATTCTGTTTAATCAATTTTTCAAATTTCCTCACACTTTAGCTTCATTACCCGAAAAAAGGACCCAAAACCACCTACCTTTCATTGCTAAGCATGGAATGTTTTTTATCCCCAAGGAGTGCAATGCATCACAGGAGTAAATCTGAATAAAATATGCACTTTAGTATGGATTTAACACAGGCTAGCTGGGTAATCTCAGGGAAGCAACTTAATCTTTCTGACCTACAGTCTTATTGGTAATATGTGTTGTAACAATTATTGTATGACACAATAAACATAAAAGCATTCAGTATAGTGTCTGGCCCAAGAGAGGCACTTAGTAAGTGACAGCTGTCAAGATTATTAAGATCAAGTCTCCTACCCATGCTTAAAAGTTGAGAGAAGAGCATTCCAAGAAAATGGGAACTTCTGATAAATTGAGTAAGGTTTGTTCAAAAACAAATATTTTTGACTACTCTTCCGGAAGCAAGATAAAGAAAAAAAAAAGTGATTGAATTTGGCAACATGGATGTGTTTGGTGATCTTGATGAGCAAAGTCAATGGAGCTGGCAGATCAGGAAGCATATCAGTGTGAATCTGAGTGGAAAGTGTGCAGATAAATCTTTTGTGAAGTTTGGCTATGAAAGGTTGGAAAATAGGATGGTGGCTGGAGGGAGTGTGGGGTCAAAGGAAGGTTTCTATAGAAGGGACTAGCAGATGAGAATACTCTCAAGTGACTCCAAGAAGAGGAAGTTACAGGAGGAAGGAGTAAGCGAAGGTGAGGAAAAAAGCTTATCAGTGCAGGAAGAAGGATGCTGCCTCCATCATGACAGGAGAGGAGATGTGGAAGATGAGTCCAGAGACAGGAGGACGGAGAAGATAAGAGAGGCATTGCTTACTGGCTCCCATGAGTACACTGTGATGTCATTAAATGTGTGGGGCTGAGAAAGGGTGGGAATTTTGAAGAAAGGGGAAAAACATCCAACTAGAGAAACACCACAGGACGATCCAGCTGCACTAAGTGCAGGTGATGCTTATTGTTTTAAAATGTAGGTTTTATTATTATTCAGGTATTGCAAGGCCAATAGATGAGAAAACAGATGCCACTGAAAACACAGTTTATTATATTCACAGATCCCAACAGGAGGGGGCATACAAGGTCAATCAGGAGGTCAAGGGAGAGGGGGGAAGATGAGCAAGAGCCTTTCTTGTGGTTTCCATGGGAAGAGGAGAGGCAGGGTAAGCAGGTTTAGGACTGGCTAGTTTGAATAAATTTCAATGGGCCCTGGGAAGTGGGAATTGGGAATCCTGGGAATCATCCCTGGTTGTCTGGTGTCTGGCACTGGGGTGATTAGGGCAAGGGAATAGTGGCCCTGAAAGTGAGGGGTCCTGGCAAAGGAGGGTGTGGGGGTGGACTCTGGGTGATTGGTTTGAGTATGAAAAGCAGATCTCAGGCCAGCCCATTGCTATCTGTAGGAATTAGTTAGCTTGGGAGGGGCAGTCCCTCCACGGTCAGCAAAGCCCCAAGATGTAAAAGCATCAGAGAAACTAGAAAAATATGGTTATTGGACTTATGAATAGTCTCCAACACAAAGGTCCCGCCCGTGGCCTTTGCCCAGACAACTCCAGGAGCCACCCAGAGCCTCCATTTTAATCTTTTGAATATCTTTTAGATCTTTTAGATAATCTTTTAGATAATCTTAAAGATACCTGGATGTGGGTTTAGACAGGGCCTCATTTGCACCAACCAGAAATGATATTCCCAATCCAAAATGGAGAAAAAGATTATTTTCTTCTTAAGCAATAGGAGGAAAAAAAAAAAAAAAAGGAAAGGACACAAACAAACTGCCAGTTTAGAAAAGAATAAATAACCAACAAATGAAGAGACAATGACTTCTCCTTTCATTGAAGAATTGCAAAAGTAAATAATGAGATTTCTACTTATTTTTTTGACAAAGATAGAAGAAAGTGTACAATGTTCAGGGTTGGTACTATGGTGGGACCATAAAATAATTTTTAAAAATCTCTCTGGGGTGCTGTTTGGGAAGAAGTATCAAAATTCGTAAAACTGCACCACTTCTTTGACCCAGAAATTTCACTCCTACAAAATTATCCTGTGGAGATGAGTGCACAGTGCTGATGGTTACCCTGCCACTAAATGAAACAGGATGAAAAAGATCCTGAAAAAGTACATGCAGTGGGTCATTGTTCATTTCCTACTCAGCCCAAGTTCACACATATTCAATTTTTCTCAGTGGGACTGACTCTTAAGACTGAACTGTCATCTACATGGGCCTGGGTCAGGAGTCATGGAGTCGAGCCTGGGCTCTCCCTTTTCCTACCCCTGTGACTGTCCATCAGCAAAGCAGCATTGGCAGTGACTTCCGCGGGTAGAATCGTTACTACATGTCTGTCCTTACATCTTCTCCTCTAATCACCATAACTACTCTAGGAGATGGGCACTTCCCCTTTACAGACAATAAAAATGACCTCAGAAAGATTAAGAAATGAGCCCTCTGGCACACTATAAATGGCTGATCAAGAGCCAGAACAACTGACTCAAAAGTCAGTATACCCAGTCATGAAGTTATCCACCTCCCAAGGGGCCTGTCCTCATGGGAACTCAGAATCTTTGTTTCACAGAGTGGGTCTGGTGCAGTGATGTCTGAATTATCTTCTGGCTCTGACCTTCAAGTATTTTCAGCTCCTCTCCTGCCATGCCTAGACCATCGAAGAGCTTGCTGAGCCTGTGAGGATGGAGTGTGCTTCTAAAGTGTGCCTTCTCCGGGGTAGGGAACCCAAATGGCCACAGGTACATGTCCTAATGGGGACAATAAACACCCCCTTTTTAGGTCTCCTGGGTCATTCAGTAGGTTGGGCATTTGACTCTTGATTTTGGCTCAGGTCATGAACCGAGGGTCGTGGGAACCAGCCCCATGTTGGGCTCTTGCTGAGCATGGAGCCTGCTTAGGATTTTCTCTCCCCAACCATCCACTCTCTGTCTTGCCTCCTCTCTCAAATAAAACAAAAACAAAAACAAAAACAAAAACACCTCTTTTCTTCCCAAGACAGCCTGGCTTGGGATACTGGCCTCTGCTTGGCTCCTTGAGTCCACCTTGTCCTTCTCATTGAGCAAGAAAAAGCCTAGTACCTTGGCACTGCTTTTGCAGTTAATTTCTAACTCAGGAATCTCTTTATGTCAAAAGGTGCAAAACAGAGGCCTTGTATTTGCAGGCACAAGTTTGACCCCCAATGTCAATCATTTGGGGTGTCTACATATTAGGAAAAAGAACAACAACCTGGCAACCTAGGAAAGGAAAACACTGTGCCCAAAGGGGAAAATATTCCACCCTCAAGAAAACAATCTCAAGAAACAGAACCAGAGGATAATTGGAGGAAAGACTGCCAGCCAGGGGTAGATGTATATATAGGAGGCACATACTTGTAAACAGATTAATTCTACCTTTCTGGCTTCAGGTAAGGCTATCTACAGCTCTCTCTTCTTCTAGCCACTTCTTCCCACCTAGCTGTCTTCTAATTCCCATTCTGCTTGGGAGAAGGGGGAAGAAAATCAAGAGACTGGACACTAGGGTCAGACCTAGAGTGAGTCCTTCCTCTGTTGATAATTGGCTTCATTATCTCTGGTTGGCCAGTTTCCCTCTCTTTGAGGCTGTGCTCTGTGCTTTTCTAATAACAATGACTACTATTTCTTCACTCATTCAATGCATGTTAGTTAAGTGTCTACTATGTACCAGGCACTGAGAATATAGCAGTGAACAATAGCATTGGCTCTGTGCTAGGTCCTGCTTTGAATATATCATCTTAGTTAATACCCATGACAATATGCAGTCAGTTATTACCCACCACAGTGTTTTCAAAGTATAGATCACAACCCATTAGTGGATCATGAAATAATTTGTGGATTATATCCAAAATCTTCTTTTAACTAAATACTATAGACAATGTCAACAAGCAATGTACACAGTAATGATAAGAATTTTTTTTATAAAACTTCTAGTGTGTGTGTGTGTGTGTGTGTGTGTGTGTGTGTGTGTGTGCAGGCACATACACAAGCAACTGCACTAATTTAACTTTTTTTAACATTTTTTAAAATATATTTTTGTGAGACAGAGAGAGACAGAGCGTGAGCAGGGGAGGGACAGAGAGAGAAGGAGACACAGAATCTGAAGCAGGATCCAGGCTCTAAGCTGTCAGCACAGAGCCTGACACGGGGATCAAACTCACAAACTGTGAGATCATGACCTGAGCTGAAGTCAGATTCTTAACTGACTGAGCCACCCAGGCGCCCCAACAACTGTACCAATTCATGGCAAAAAATATTTTCTTTATAGCAGATCCTAGTCACAAAGGCTTGGAAAATACCGCTCTAGAACACAAGTTCTTTGATCACAGGGACTTCAGACTAAGCCTGGCACATCACAGGCACTCAGTTTGTGGAAGCAATGACCCATATTTCATAGGTGAGAAAACTAATTCTTCCCGAAATGAAATACCTTGCCGAAAGTCACACTGTTAGTGGTTGGTAAAACGGGGATTTGGATCCCTGTTACAGGCTCCAAGTCCCGCACATTTAACCACCATGCTACCCTACTTTGCTACTGGAAAAATTAGGGTAGTATTAGTAGTACCCACCTAGGATTATTTCACCAATTGAGTGAAATAATAAGTGACTGCTCTGGAAACATTAAAATCCATTGTGAGGGTTAATCGCCTCTCAAGTTTCTTATCTCAAGCTATTTCTTTGTGATATGTGAGTTGCATGAAGTCAGGGATCTTGCCTATCTTGTTCATTGTTTTCTTTGGTGTGTAGTTCCCTGTTTGGCACAAGGTAGCTACTCAATAAATGTTTGTTGAATAAATAAATGGATCTGGGCAAGCTGAAAGTTTCCCAGCAGGGATAGGCAGTTGGCTGTTAAAACCCAAAACTGCCTCCTATGATGGTGAGTCCAGAACATTCTACCCTATCTTTCTGCTTCCTGTTCCAAATGAGACTCAGTTCTTCCAGATGCAGTGAGACTTGGGGAGCAGAGGATGGCATGTGGGTGGGAGTAAGGGTGGGGTCACAGATGAGAAAACCACCAAAGCAGGGGCCACAGCACTGCACACTTTTTGTAGTTCATATAAATGGCATCTTCTGGAGCTGTGCAGTGCACAACCAAAGCACTCCTCCCAACTGTGGGGAGGGGAGTTAGATCATGCGTTTATCCCATCCATCTCTGTTCACAGGACTCCAGGCATCACAGACTGCGAGGAAAACCCAGGGGGTCAACCTGTCCTTGTCTTTGGGCAGGTCTTCCCCAGATCAGAAGTAGCTGTGAAGAGCAGAAGGAATGGGGCGGCTTTCTTCTCTGACCCTGATGCAGATGGTAGTGGTGGTAACCTCTTGGGTCATAACAGCTGTCACCATTGAGACCTCAGAAGCAAGTAAGTTGTGTGTGTGTGTGTGTGTGTGTGTGTGTGTGTGTGTGTGTCTAGGGAACAATGCCACTATTAGCAGAGGAGGTCATGCTCTCTCTCCTGTCATGCTTGGAATTTGATTTATTCTAAATACATTTTGATACTTTAATGTATATAGGACTCAGATGGGAATTTTGCTAAAATGCAGGCTCTGATTCAGTGGGTCCTGGGTAGGGCCTGAAATTCTGCGTTTCTGACAAGCTCTCAGGTGATGCTAATGCTGTGGTTCTTAGATCACAAGAGTCTAGAATACCACTAAGGTCCCCTGCCACTTTACTGGAAAGTCGGGAACATACTTAACCACACAGGAGGTTTAAAACACCTAAGTGGCTCCCAAATACCTCCCTTTGCATTCTTAAGAGGTCTTTCCATTGGGTCTTACATCACCCTCATGTAGCTTTCAGCTTCTCCATGGAAAAGGGAGCTGGGCAACTCCCATGAGCTGGAGTACTCGGGGGCACAGTAAATGCCATTTCAGTGTCTTGGTTAAGAGCATATACTCTGTGGTCCTGCCACTTGGGTTTGTGTCCTGGCTTTTACCAACAGAGCACATGGCTTAAACCCTCTGAACCTCAGTTTGCTCATCTTTAAAATAAGGGTAAACACAGAAGCAATCCCCTAGGGGCCATTGGGGAGGATTCAATGAGATAATGAGTGAAAAGCACACATGCAAATTTAAGTGCTTAATAAACAACAGCTCATTATCTTTATGGCTTTTATTGTCATGGAGGATGTCACACAAAGTGTGACTGCCCCTGTCAGGGAGAGCTGGGGAAGTCTTCAGGGAAGAGGCAGGGAAGATCTGAGCAAAAGGCATTAAATGTTCAAAAGTGGGGAAGGGATGACAGGGTCACCTAAATCCTACCAAAGTGTCAAGAACTCTGTATTATTCCTCTGGATGTAGAAACATGGATATTTTAAAAGAAGACACAGTTTGGAAGCAATGCTTAACACAGAAGAATGCACAGTGCAATCATAAGGGGAGTTTTGTTTATTTGTTTTGGAGGGAGTCCTCCAGGGACCAAGTCTAAAGAACATGGTACCCAAAGGGATATAGGAGGACTCTTGGTGACCACTGGTCCAGCTGTCCCTACTCTGAGGCTGGGCTCTTCTGTCCGCAGGAAGCTGCTCTGAATGTCACAGCAATGCCACCTGCATGGAGGATGGGGTTGCCACAACCTGCTCCTGCCAGGTGGGTTTCACCGGCGACGGCCTTATGTGCGTGGACCTGGACGAATGTGCCATTTCTGGGGCACACAACTGCTCCGAGGACAGCATCTGTGTAAACATGCTGGGCTCCTACTTGTGCACCTGCCCTGACGGCTTCCGCCTGATGCCTGGGCTGGGTTGCACCGACGTGGACGAGTGTGCTGAGCCGGGACTCAGCCGCTGCCACGCCCTGGCCACCTGCATCAACCACAAAGGCAACTACTCATGCGTGTGCCCCGCTGGCTACTGGGGTGATGGGTGGCACTGTGAGTGTTCCCCAGGCTCCTGTGGGCCAGGACTGGACTGCGTGCCTGAGGGCGACATGCTTGTGTGCGTGGACCCATGCCAGGCGCACCACATTCTGGATGAGTACTGGCGCAGCTCTGAGTACGGGGCAGGCTACACCTGTGACTCAGGCCTGAGCGGCTGGTACCGCTTTGTGGGGCAGGGCGGCGTGCGCCTGGCCGAGACCTGCGTGCCGGTCCTGAGCTGCAATACGGCTGCGCCCATGTGGCTCAACGGCACGCACCCGTCCAGTGATGAGGGCATCGTGAGCCGCACGACCTGCGCCCACTGGAGGGGCCACTGCTGCCTGTGGGACGCACCTGTGCAAGTGAAGGCCTGTGCTGGCTACTACGTCTACAACCTGACCGCGCCCCCCGAGTGCTATCTGGCCTACTGCACAGGTGAGTGGGCGTCTTCCCCCCACCCCCACCTCCACTCAAGGCCTGGGTGGGCACCACAGGAGCCTGGGGAGCATCCCTGCTGACTGTCTGTGTCTGTGACTCTGCAGACCCAAGCTCTGTGTTGGGGACGTGTGAGGAGTGCAGTATAGACGAGGACTGCAAAATGGATGATGGCACGTGGAGCTGCCAGTGCAAACAGGACTCCAACATCACTGGTGAGGCCAGTGGGAGGAGGCAAGGTGTTGAGAAATGTCAGCAACTGGGGGAGGGACATAGTCCTGTGTGATACATATCATCCAATTTGAGTGAAAAGAAGGTCCAGTAATATCTATTAAAACCAGCAGAAGCTCTCTAGGCTCCTGGTCTCATTTTAGTTGGCCCCAAAGCTCCCAGAGCTTGAGGGACTTCCTTATCCCCACCTTCTTTCTGAGGCTCCCACACCACAGCAGGACAGGGGAAGGTGCTACCTGTTGGCCAAAGACTACCTAAGCCATATTTCTGCAGCCCAAGAACACAGGACTGGTGACCAGCCTGCGGTTTCTTCCACTGACCCCTGGAAGACCCATAGCAGGGCTCTGGCCATCTCTGAGCCTCAGATTCCCCATACGTACAATGATTGAAGCAGAAAAGTATCTCCCAAACTTCAGTCATGATTTTAGTCACATCCAAGTTCCAATTTTACAATTTTTCTTTATGCAAGTACTAGCTTATACTGGGATTTTTATTAGTAACTTGTTTTTCTTTAAATTGATTGAATCCTTCTTCTTTGAAATAAACTTGGGACATTGATGATCACTACTGCATCTATCTGTGGCAAGTAACACCTTCGATAGAAGGTAACAGTAAAAATGAATACAAGAAAAGAAAACTATTAAATTCTAGCAGCTGTGTAATACTTCAATTTTAAAGTAAAAAAAAAAAAATCCAGCTAGGTGTTATTTTGTTCCCCAAACACTTAGCCTGATATCTGCATTCTGTTGTTTTGAAAGGGAAATTAGTAAGTGCAGAGCATTAAAAACATTAGTAACTAGTGAGGACTATCTCTTTGATATAGAAAGGATGGAAAGATACTATAATTAATGTGTTGTTTTGTTTTGTCTTACTGAGATTCAATGTATTTACTGCTGGGGGGTGAATGGATCAAAAATGTTTTCATTTGTATACAATCCACATAGAAGGTTAACAAGGGGCTGACGGATGGCCACTTGAATCCATCCAGTGATTCTCAGAGTCCAATCTTGTGTCTCAGTCCCTCTGATAGGGAAGACCACAGCAAGAACAGACAGAGGCTAATCTGAGTGCCCTCCAGGTGGTGGATAGCCCAACCAATTGGGCCCAGGGCCTGGAGATGTGGTGGACCCCGAATTGTGGTCACTGGCTTCCAATTCCACCTTCCCTGCCTATTTCAGATCTCTCCCACCTGGAGCGCAGGCTGGAGTGTGGGGCCAATGACATCAAGGTGTCCCTGAGCAAGTGCCAGCTGAAGAGCCTGGGCTTTGAGAAAGTTTTCATGTACCTGCGTGACAGCCAGTGCTCAGGCTTCATTGAGAGGGGAGACCGGGACTGGATATCTGTGGTGACCCCAGCCAGGGATGGCCCCTGTGGGACAGTGATGACGGTATGTGCTGGTCAGTGTGGGACAGGGTAAGAGCACTGCCTGGTTCAAGCCCTAGCTTTATCATTTCCCAGTTGTATGAGCCTGGCTGTGCCTCAGTTTCCTCAACTATAAAATGGGATAATAGTACCTACTTCATAGGACTTTTAAGAGGATTAAATGAGTTATTGTATGTGAAGTGATTAGGACAGTGACTGGCACAGTGTAAGTGCTTAATAAATGTTAGCTTCAAATAAAGAGAATGATCCTGATGACAGTTCCCCATTTTACAGATGGGAACAGAAGGGCCTACAGGAAAGTAATTCTTCTCAGCCAGTAGGTATTGGCACTGGGCTCAGAAGCAGGTCTGTCTATCTTGGGTGATCCTGGGAGGCAAGGTCTGCATCACTGGTGTCTAGAGAACCAGGACTTCACCTACAGAAACCTCCTCAAAAGGGACCCAGAGGTCAATGTTTGAGTGAACACTGCTTCCCCAACTCCCTCATCCCCCGGAAAGAAAAGGAAAGAAGACAAAAGAAAGGAAGAAGGAAGTTTTCATTTGCTGCATGTAGCGTTTAAAATTCCAGCATTAACAATGAGTCAGGACATGGTTTTTAGTCTTTTTAGTGTATGAGAGAGGAAACATGGCCTAAGTGGAAGAGCCCAGGCTCTTAGATCCCACGTCTTGTGGGCAAGTTACTCAGAGTTAGTCAGTTTCTATGAAGCCCCATCTCCTCATCATGAGGCAGGAGATAGTAGAGCTTAGGGTCATTGAAGGGGCCAATACAGTGATGCCGGAGGAACATTTCGCTCAGGACCTAGCACGTGATGCATGCTCATAGATGGCTGCTGTTGTTATAACTTTTGATTATGACAGCTGGGAGGACAGCTCACAGGTAGCTAGAGAAACCCATTTGGTTTTGAGTCCTACTCAGATTCTCATGCCCCTTTCTCCCACTCCCACCCTCCAACACAGAGGAATGAAACCCATGCCACGTACAGCAACACCCTCTACCTGGCAGATGAGATCATCATCCGTGACCTCAACATCAACATCAACTTTGCGTGCTCCTACCCCCTGGACATGAAAGTCAGCTTGAAGACCTCCCTGCAGCCAATGGTCAGGTGTGGCCAGAGAGGGTCCCCGGTGTCCCTGGCTGGCTCCACCCCACGACCCCTTAACCACCAGGTCCTCAGTTTCCCTGTCAACTGCCAGCCATAAGGAGCTGGGTGGGGGTACTGGGAGCGAGCATTCCCAATGGAATACAGCCCAACTGGGAATACTGGAGCCCAGATTCAAATCCAGGCTCTGTCACAGACTAACAAGATGGCTTTGGAAACTGATAGCCCCACCCTGGGTGATGGTCTTCAGTGAAATGGACTTAGCAGTACTTTATTAGAAGCACAACAGTGCTTTGCATATGTAAATCAAATATTAGGGCCTCTAGCTTATCAGAGGGGCAGGGTGGTTGGACCAGACGGAAGGAGGGAGGGCTCCTGGTCCAGACCTGCTATTTATATGATACATAAATCATATGCCATATTTGAATCTCTGTTTCCTTCCTTCTCTGTAAAAAGAAGGAGAGTTGACTAAAGATGGATTTAAAATTATGCCTCTTGGGGTTTCAGGGTCTTTAAGGAAGTGCCTTTGGGGATGCCTACAAGGTGAACCAGAGATGTTCCACCTATAATGGGTGCCACATGTGGTTTTATTACTTAAAAAAATAATAAAAGGATCCTGTTGCCAAATAAAACTGAAAATCTCTGAGTAGGACGACTCACAAGCCAATGATGCTGATGTTGGAAAAATTACAGTTGTAATTAGAACAAGCATTTATGAAGAGCTGACTATATGTCAGGCATTGTGCTAACAGCTCTACAGGAAATCTCAGTGAAATCTTAGAGCACCTTAAGAGGTATAGGTATTACTATTATTATTATTCCCATTATACAGATGTGGAAATTGAGGCTCAGAGAAGGTTGAGGAACTTGTCCGAAAGTAGAGTTTAGTAAGTGACAGAGCTGGGATTCAAACCCAGGCCATCAGGCCCAGAGTCCCCACTCTACCATGGCCTTAATTGTGAAGCTCACCCATGGTTACATGCTCTTTGGGCCAACCAGACTTGGGGAAGGGCACTAGGCACTGATGAGGGTGCCTGGCTTACTTGGGGGAAGAAGGTTGCTCATTATCTGCCTTTGGATGGGTCATCATCTGGTCAAGCAGTTCACTGAAGCAACGTGGTGGCCATGTCTCAGCCTGACAGACTTCAGGGAGCAAAACATCTGTGTGCAGATGTGTCTCTGCTTTGAGCTGGGAATCTTGCCTTACTCCAAATCTGAGTCCAAGTCAACAACCCACTTCTCACTTATAACATGGACTTCTGCTTTACTGCGCTTTTATCATACACCTTGTTTCTAGGGTATCAGTCTTGCAATGTCCTTTATTGGCTCATCCTGTGAAGTCTACATCAGTGCAGCTATTTCCAGTGTGGTTTACTTGTAACCACAAATAAATTTACAAATTTACAAAACCCCTGTCTTCTGCTGTAGGTAGAACCAGAACTCTGACTTAGGCCTGTAGGACTCATAGTCTCCCTTTCAACGGTTCCAGGTTGAGACCAAAGAAGAAATGTAGGTGACTCCCTTGAGAATTTGTTTATTGCACTTCTTAAAGGCAAGGGCTACCATGTGAGGGAGGCAGACATGTGATCTATGGATCAGCAGCAACAGCAACACGTGGGAGCTTGTTAAAAATGTAGAACCTTAAGCCCGACCCAAACCTACCAAACCAGAACCTGCATTTCAACAAGATCCTCAGGTGACCCATGTCTGCTCATTGCAGTTTGCAACCATTGCAGTGGTGGTGGGTTCCAGTCCTACTGCTGGATAAAAATGCAGAGAGCTACCAGGGACTGCCCAGGACTGCAGACCAGAAAGGGTGGGCCATGTGTTGCTGTTCTCAGATCTGGTTTTCTCACCAGCCCCTCTCTCCCTGTAGCACCCTAAACATCAGCGTGGGTGGGACAGGCATGTTCACCGTGCGGATGGCACTCTTCCAGAGCCCTGCCTACACACAGCCCTACCAAGGCTCCTCCGTGACCCTGGCCACAGAGGCCTTTCTTTATGTGGGCACCATGCTGGATGGGGGTGACTTGTCCCGGTTTGCACTGCTGATGACCAACTGCTATGCCACACCCAGCGGCAATGCCACAGACCCCTTGAGGTACTTCATCATCCAGGACAGGTGAGGCTCCTGGATGGAATTCCAGGGAAGAACGGGGCAATCTCTGGATTGGGATTTGGGGAAAAGTACATCTTTATATTTGTTCATCTCTAGCTGAAAATCTAACATTACCATCCACTATGAACATAGGCAACAAATCATGAAAGTATTAGCAGGACATTTGCACGTGTTAATACTTTTCAGTTACTAGAATATTACAGTTTCTACTAGAAATTATTTAATGTATTATCAGTATGTATTTATATATAATAGATATGTAAAAGGGCACCTGGATGGCTCAGTCGGTTAAGCATCCTGACCAGCTCAGGTCATGATCTCACAGTTCGTGAGTTTGAGCCCCACGTCAGGCTCTGTGCTGACAGCTCAGAGCCGGGAGCCTGCTTTGGATTCTATGTTTCCCTTTCTCTCTGCCCCTCCCCCACTCACATTCTGTTTCTCAAAAATAAATAAAAAATAAACGTTAAAAAATTTTTATAATAGATATGTAAATATATAATATATATATATATCAAATGTTTGAATATTTTGAGAACTACACTTCAATTTAACTGGTTTCCTTTATAATCTTAGGTACTTTATGTGTTTAAAACATTATTTTTGAGGAGGGATGCATGGGCTTTACCAGAAGGCTGGAGGTGTCCAGGACTCAAGAAAAGGTTAAGAAACCTGACTGAAAGGTGCACCCACCCAAGGCAGGAGGCAAGCAAGCAGGACTTGGCTGGGAGGAGTGCACTGGAGACAGTTAATCAAGGGCCAGTTGTAAAAGGGAGGACACAGAAGTGCTGCTTTTTACTCCAGAGGCATTGGAGAACCATGGGCCACACTGTGAGAAAATAATTCACACGGTCATTCAAAATGGAATAGATGTTTCTGGAAGCTTACTGTGTACCAGGCTCTGTGGATAACACAGTGCATAGAACAGACAAACCTCTATGCCCTCATACAGCTGATATTCCAAGGGGTGGGGGGAGACCAATAATTAACCAAGATGAAATCCATAGCATGTCAGTGGTAATGGAGCTACAGGAAAAACCCAAAGCAGGAAAAGGGGAGAGGCATTTGCAATTTTAGTAGCATAGTCAAGAAGACAGTGACCTATTCCTGATTCAGTTCTTAGAATGTGTCTAATTACATCAAGGGAAAAGTCTCAGTTGGGTGCTCATCTGACATTTACACTTCTCTGTTATTTGCTAATCCCCTTTGCAGCAGAAAGAAAGCAGAAGTCTGTTTTAGGGCCTTTAGCTGTGACAGTAGCTAACTAAAATTTAATAGCACTGTTTTACTTTGTATTTATCTGTAAATGGTCATGTTTTGCTTATGGCAAGCGATACTGGTTTGCCATTTGTGGTCAGGATCTGAAGATTCTTCTGAAAAAATTGATGTATTCCAATAAAAATTTACATGTATTTGATGAAAATAGTAAGTAGATAATAATACAGATGTTGGGAAACACAGGAAAACATACATGAAGGTGGTTTCTAGGTAAGGCAAAAAAAAATTGGGAAAGGGTTGGCATGATCTTGATTGGGCCATCATGGAGACTTGGGTTCACATCTTGGCTTTGCTGTTTCTTTGTCCAGAGACACAAGCCATCTCATCTGTCTGACTATTCATGTTCTCATATATGAAATGAGCATATGTGCAGTTGAACATGTACGCTGTGGAACGCTTGGAAAGTTTTGAAAAAGAAGCAGGAAGAAATGCTGGATGTGCCTTTGTTTTTCTGTCTGGGCATGTGTGGGAGCTGGGTTGGGGACCACCAGTCTGAGAGAGATGTCAAACATCTCAGGATGTGTAAGGAGGAGCCGGCTGGGGAGACAGTTAGAGGGGCTGGATGCCCTGCTCAGGTTGTGTGCATGGGTCTTTCAGGCAGTGGGTCCCCTTAACCTCAGGGCCTTTATTTTGCCAAGTGGAGTGTGCACTTTTGCAATCAGATCTGAATTGTGGGGGACACAAAGCAAAGAGGTTCCTTCTCAGTTCTTCCTCTGTGCAATCAGCATTCAGCCCCTCTCCTAAATCAATTCTGAGCAAATCATGTAAAATAGCAGAGAAGATGCCCAATTTGTCTGCCCATGTGTCCTGATCCAGC
The DNA here is from genome assembly GCF_028749965.1 of Puma concolor. Taxonomy (NCBI): domain Eukaryota; kingdom Metazoa; phylum Chordata; class Mammalia; order Carnivora; family Felidae; genus Puma; species Puma concolor. The sequence goes on from NC_141682.1 coordinate 26,706,272, forward strand.
CCAGCACATACATGAGTCATTGCATGTGCAGTTTTGAGTTTAGGTGCCATTGTGTACATTTACAGATGGGCACACACACATACACACACACTCCTATTTGGTCATTGCCCCTCAGGACTTGGAAGTTGCCCACTGTTATAGTTAGAACCACCTACATAAAAGATAGCAAAGGAATGGTAGCTAAGGATCCTGAATGTCATTTCCTAGGAAACCAAGCTGACTTCATTACATAGTTTCAACTCTGTGCTGACCACAGTTTTACTTCACCATCATATATATGTAGCATCTACTATGTGTCATATACTATAGTGAGCACTTTGAAAAGTTAACTGGCTTAATTTTCACAGCTATCTTATGAAATGGGTTACAAATAGTACTCCCTGTATACACGGGGGACTGGGGCACAGAGAGATTAAATTGCTCAAGGACACACAGCAAATAATAGGGGGAGGAGTGAGAGTTGAACCCAGAAGTTTGGCCATAATTGCTTCTCGGCCTTTTGGCTAAGATCAATTGCAGGAAGTTTGGCCATAGAGTGCTTGTTTAACCAACCATGTTTTATGACTTAAATCTCCCAGATGTCCACGCACTAAGGACTCAACCATCCAGGTGGTGGAGAATGGGGAGTCCCCTCAGGGCCGATTTTCTGTCCAGATGTTCCGTTTTGCTGGGAACTACGACCTGGTCTATCTGCACTGTGAAGTCTATCTGTGCGACACTGTTAATGAAAAATGCAAACCTGTGAGTTGCCTTTTCCTCCCTCAGGCTGCTTGCCATGACCTCTCCCTCGCCCATCTCCAATAACCAAAGACATCTGGCCACAAGGTCTAAAAGAAAATAAACATTTTGGCTGTGTTTCTCTTTTAGTCCAGGAATAGAATGAGCAGTAAGACGGGGTGGGCGTGGCCAGGTAAGAGACCTAAGCTGTTGGGAAATCAGGTGAGATCAGTGCATTGCAACTGGCTGGTAAATGCTCTGGCTTATCTGCAGGCTTGTGTTCTGATAACAGAAGCTGACATTTTAAAGCACCAGGTGCACCTTATCTGTGTTAATTTTTTAATTCTTTGCAGTAACTAAAGGGGAGGAATTTTATTAGTTCCTTATATGAGCCACTCAGAGAACTTTGGTAACTTGCTTAAGATCATATACCTAACAAATGGTAGAGGTGGGGCATGAGCCCAGGTATGCAGATTTCCTGACAACCCCTGCTTTGACCATCCTCAAGCCCCAGACTGAGGCAGGAGGATGCCCTTGTGAGGAGTGCAGCCCATTCCCCACGGCAGGACCACATTCAGTCTCCCTCATGGAAGGGTTTCTTTGTTGCCTTCTTCCTGCAGACCTGCTCTGGGACCAGATTCCGCAGTGGGGGCATCATAGACCAAACCCATGTCCTGAACCTGGGTCCCATCACACGGAAAAGTAAGAAAGATACTCCCTCCTCCCATGCTCCTGGTGGGGAATATTCTCTGGAGATGAGGAGGAATGACAGAACTCAACATGTGGATTTTACTATGTTCAGAACTGGAGCAAGTCAATTCTGTGGGGCAAGGTGGACTATAAGCTGCCTTCCTTTTACCAGTTCCGAGTCATGTGTTCTTTCTGTTGCACAAATTTGTTCTTCTGCCTCCTGTGTAGTAGGCCCTATACTAGTGGTTGGGGATCCTGTGGTGAGCAAAAGCAGACACAGATCTGGTTCACATGGAACTTAGAGACCACTGGAGCAGACATTATTCAACTGAGGAGGGATTAACTAAGAGGGGTCAGGGAAAAGGGGTGAGGGGAAGGGAATCTCAGGGTACAGAGGGTACAGCATGGGCAAAGGGCCTGTAGTGGGACGTAGCCCAGCCTGCTAGAGGAACTGAGAAAAGGCCGGGCAGGCTGGAAAGAAGAGGATGTTGGTATAGGATAAGCTGATGTAGTGGGGTCCAGACCATGTGGGGACTTACAGTTGTTGCTAAGTTTTGGGGCCTTTCTCCTGAAAGTAGTGGGGAACCCCTGAAAGGTCAAAAGCAGGGAAATGACATGATCAGGCCCGGGTTTCAAAAAGACTACTCTGGCTGCAAGGAGAAGAGCAAATTGAAGGGCTTTCTCTCAGGATTTTTGCCAACTGCATGCCTTCTCCTCACACTGATCCTTCTCTTTCCATCTACAGATGTCCAGGCCGTAGTCTCAAGGGCTGCTTCCAGCAGCCTGGGTAAGTTCAGGTCCCCTTTTCAGGGGGCATCCACGAGAACCTTCCTCTGGGGCTTTTATCTATAAGCCCAGGATGTGCTGGAGCACCTGGCCTGGTTGGCCTGAGCTCTGAAGAGGTGACTACACCTGTGGAAATGCCTGGTCCTGGTGATGTACATATGCACATATATGTATGGTGTCCCCCACTAGTGCACATGTGCACACAGACACAGGCATGCATAGATAGGCACCCCAGAATGTACATCACCCAGACATGTTTGCACACACACAGACACACACACACACCAGGTCACATGCATATATTCATATTTGTACACACAGATGCACAGACAGCTAGAGTTGCATGCATGCATATTTGCAGGTACAGACACACACACAGTTAAACAAACTTATACCTAGTAGACATGCACACACTAGATCTGCATCCTGGGCACTTCCTGAAGCTTTGTGATTTATCTCTAACACTATTTTCAGGATTCACTCAGCAGGTAACAAATATATGTTCAGTGCTACTACATGCCAAAGACAATGCTTAGTTCCAGGATGAACACAATAGACAAACAAGAAACCCTGTTTCTCTGCTTCTCTGATGACAAAGGCCAGGGACAGGTGGCATTTTATGGCCTTTGACTGACTTGTCTGAAAATATGGATGAAAAGTGAATTAATGTAACTGTTGCCCTTCTTGGCTCCTGGTATCTAGATCTGAAGGAGTTGTTACACCAACCTAGTGTTTTACCTGAGCTAGTCCAACCCTGTACCAGTGACCTTGGAACTGGAGATCTAAGGTGTTCCTAAGAGGCTTCTCCTCTGTGAATATCTCAAGGTTACAAAGGATGCTTGAGTAGGTTGGGCCCTGCACATCAGTGTCCTTTTGAGGGGCTACCAATGCCCTTCCTAATGCCAGAGGAAAGACTGTCTTCTTCAATCTGGTCCACCTGAGAGGGCACCTTTCTCTATTTTTCTACTCTGAGTGGCACCTTTCTCTAATTGGATTTCGGAGCAGATCAAGAGAAAGAAGTTTCCTTTTTCTAACTGATCAGCCCAGAGAGGGTATCCTTTCCTAACTGGTCAGTCTAGAGGAGGCACCTAATGTTAGTTTTGCACAAAAACACATCCGTGTTAGCAGCAGCCCTATAATTGCTTTCTTTGCAGGGTTCCTGAAGGTCTGGCTGCCTCTGCTTCTGTTGGCCTCCTTGACCCTGATGTCTCAGTGATAGGCAGCTGGAAACCCTATGCTCTGCGGCTCTCACTTCCTGATGGCTGTAGGTGATGCAGTTTAGTGCTCCAGCCACAGAAAAGGGTGCTCACACTTCAATCAACCTGCTCCTCTTGCCCCGCCTTTGATCCTTGCTATTGCAAAACGGCCTGTATCTTTAAATTCTGCCATCTCTCAAAATGGGACTTGTGATGTGTCTGCACATAAGGTCCCATGTCTCCTTAAAAAGTGTGGCAAAATAATAATAATTTTAAAAGCTCGGTCTTTGAAGTCATTCATTCATTATTTTTCATTGAGCATCCACTATATGTAGGAACTGGTCATAGTGCCAAGGATCCTGTGGTAAAAAAAACCAGGACTCATGGAGTTCACACCCTGGTTGGAGAGACTGGGTTTAACTGGTTCTGCTGTGTAATCTTAGACAAAATACATGATCTGACTGAGCTTCATCCATCCATCCATCCATCCATTTATTCAAGAAATATTTGCTGAGCATCTCCTCTGTGCCAGGCACTTCTGGGGATACAGAAGTGAGCAAGTAAAACACAATCCCTCCACTCCTGGAGTTTACAGTCTGGCAAGAAACGGAGTGAACCTAAAAGGTGATTACAAGTGTGGCAGGCATGGTAGAAATGGAAGGTATAACTGGGGGCTGCTGCTGCTGTATAATGGGACCAATAATGATGCCCTCACAGGGTCTATTCAGCTTTGCAAAAACATTTATGTGAGCACCCAGTACGTGCCAGGTACCATGATGGGAGCTGGGGAAAGACCAGTGAATAGGATAGATGCAGTCCCTGTGTTCAGGAGTCTCACAATCTTTAGAGGTGATGCACTGACACAGCCTACAGACTTCCTTCCTTCACTGCACTTGTCCCTCTCCATCTAGAAGATGTAGGCCTGTTTACACAGCCACAGCAGCAGCAGCAGTGGAGAGAAGACCCACTACCCCCATTGGCCAGGGAGGCTTCACAAGGCAGGGGTTGGTGGGGTGGGGGGCTCCAGGAGTCTCACTGAAGGCACAACCAGAAATAAGAGGCTCTTGGGCCCAGGAGACCCAGATATTCCAAGGACTCTGGACTTGAGTGTCAAGTGGGCCAGTAGAAGCCAGTGTGATGGGAAATGTCTGCCCTGACACCAGCTGCTTCCTGGAAGTCCAGCTGTGGCTTTTCAGGACAGACCAAGGCCCTGTTGCTTTATTAGAAACTTCTGACCTCAGGGAAAACCACACGTGTGTATCAGCAAACAGGGCTATGGGGACAGTGTATCTTGAACTAAAAGATCTCACATGCGGGCACACAGACATGCACTGAATCCCCAGGCCTGCTGCCTTTGCAGAAGGGCTTTATGTAGGAGGACTTCAGTGCTGAGCCTGGCCCTGTCTATGGTCAATCCATGCTTAGTGGAGCCTGGTTGGATCGTGTGCAGATTTACTTTGACTCAGGTACAACCAAACATGAAGAAAAATAAAAATGCCAAAGGCAAGAGCCAGGGAAAAGAAAACACATCAGAATTAATCCTTTCGTCCCTCTGCTCCTTTTTTCTTTTCCTTTCTTTTCTTTTTCTTTACTTTGCTGTTGTTTGTTTTTTTTTTTTAACAATGAAGGAGCAGACTTCTGTTTATTTATTTTGAGAGAGAAAGAACAAGAGAGTATAGCATGAGCAGGGGAGGGGCAGAAAGAGAATCCCAAGCAGGTTCCACATAGTGTGGAGCCTGATGCAGGGCTCAATCCCAGGACCACAAGACCATTACCTGAGCCAATATCAAGAGTCAGATGCCTAATCAACTAAGTCACCCGGGTGCCCCTACTTTATGGTTTTTTTTTAATCAGTTAGGTATTCAACTGCAACATTCAATAGATACTTTAAGCATAAATTAAATGCTAGGCACTTTTCTAGGCACCACAGTAATAGCAAGTAATCAAAACAGAGTCCTTGCTGGTAAAGAGCTTAAGTTTAAAAGGGGGATACAATTAAACAATAACTACGTGAAATGCCAGTGACATGCACTTTGGTGTAAAAAACAAGGAAAAGAGAATAGAGCTATGGGGGTGTTATTTTATATAGGATGGTCAGGGAAAGTCTCTCTGATAAGCAGAAGCTGAGACAAGAGAATGAACTAGGGGGATATCTGAGGAAGAACATCACAGGCAAGTGCAAAGGCTCGATTTTGTGTCTTCTCAACAAGGTTTCACTAAGAGTTGAACAGCCATAAATTTTGAGGCATGATTTGCAGGAGAGGCTCTGAAGCATGCATGTTGTGATTTTTTTTTTTCCATTTGTTTACCCAACAAGTACTTACAAGGCGCTGGTTACAACTGCAAAGACAGGATCCCTGTCCACAAAGATCTTAAAGCCTTCAAGGGAGACAAATAAGTTAGCAGATAATTGAATGGAACTGGAATCATCCCAGACAGGCACAGGGGCAGAGAAGAGAAACAGTGGCAAGCCTGTGGTGTTCAGGAGTCTTCCTGGTGAAGGTGGACTTAAATATGTAGTAGGAACAGTATGGGAACAGTATGATCTAGGCAGAGGGAATAGCATATGCAAAGGGCTGGAGGTAGATAAGAGCTCAGAGAGCCACAGATTGGCTGAAGCATAGAATGTGTGGAGAGGAAGCTGTAGACGAGGTAGGAGCTGTGGCCAGCTGTCAGATCCCAGGAAGCAGGAAGTTATAGGAGTGGGGGAAAATGCCAAGATGTGATACTATGGCATTTGGCCGCATGGAAGGTAACAGAATCAAAGGAGGCAAGAAAGAAAGCAGGGAGACCCACTAGGCAGCTATTAAAATCACCCTTATCATGGGGCGCCTGGGTGGCGCAGTCGGTTAAGCGTCCGACTTCAGCCAGGTCACGATCTTGCGGTCTGTGAGTTCGAGCCCCGCGTCAGGCTCTGGGCTGATGGCTCAGAGCCTGGAGCCTGTTTCCGATTCTGTGTCTCCCTCTCTCTCTGCCCCTCCCCCGTTCATGCTCTGTCTCTCCCTGTCCCAAAAATAAATAAACGTTGAAAAAAAAAAATTAAAAAAAAAAATAAAATCACCCTTATCAGATGATGTTGGCCTGAAGCAGGGTTGGTGAAATGGGGCTGAAGAAGGAAAGACCGATTCAAGAAATATTTGAAAAGTGAATGACAAGTTGTGGTAATTACCAGAAATGTGAGCCTGAGGGAGAAAGGAAGGAGCCAGGCAGGTCTCCAGCTTGGGTGACCAGATGCATAATAGTGTCACTGATTAAGACAGACAATGGGGGCACCTGGGTGGCCCAGGTGGTTAAGTGTCAGATTCTTGGTTTCAGCTCAGGTCACGATCTCAAAGTTCATGGGTTCAAGCCCTGCATCCGGCTCTGTGGTGACAGCATAAAGCCTGCTTGGGAAACTCTCTCTCCCTCTTTCTCTGCCCACCCCCTGCTTGCTCTCTCTCTCTCTCTCTCTCTCTCTCTCTCTCTCAAAATAAATAAACAAACACACAAACTTAAAAAAACTAAGACAGGCAATGCAATGAAAATGGAGAGATCTGAGTGATGGATGAGTTCAGATTTGAGCCTGCTGAGGTGAAAGTGCCTCAAGCACCTCAGCCCAAGGAGAGAGGTCTGGCAGGAGCTGGGTAGAGAGACAGTTATGATTGGAATGGAGGGGTCAGAAGAGGGATGGAGTAGATGACTGTTTTGTGGGCCCAGATGAATTTTGGAACTCTGCATTTGTGGTGGTTGTAAGTTCCATATTTAGGGGATTTTTCTCCAAATGCAAGAGGAGTAGAGAAGGTGGCTTATAGCACCTTTCTTTGCCCAGGTTGGGGTTTTACTGGAAGATGCTACCAATGCCAGGACGTCTGTACTCCCTGCCCCCAATACCTTTGGCTCCTTAAAGAGTCCCAGAAAAACACAGAAGAGGTAGTGACCATTTGTTCTGCAAAAGCTTTGACTCCCTTATTTAAAAAAAAAATTTTAATGTTTTTATTTATTTTTGAGACAGAGAGAGACAAAGCATGAGCAGGGGAGGGGCGGAGAGAGAGGGAGACACAGAATCTGAAGCAGGCTCCAGACATCAGGGCTGAAGCAGGGCTCAAACTCACAGACTGTGAGATCATGACATGAGCTGAAGTCAGACGCTTAACTGACTGAGTCACCCAGGCACCCCTTGACTCCCTTATTAATGCCACAATACCATGCCACAAAAGCCGGGTCCAAGCCTAATGCTTCAAAGTCCAAGATCTATGGCTTCCTCTCCCTTCCATACCTTCCAATCTCTAGCGTAGCCCACATATCAGAAGGGATTGGAGAAGAGGTGATTCTGACACTTATTTTGCCTTGGGGCCTTGTCTGTCCTTTGATATTCCGTAATTCACCATCCCCAAATTGGCCCTTCCCAGACTCTTCAACACTGAGTATCTAAAAGTGTATAAAGTCTATGGGCCAAAAATAGGAAACACTCATTCCCCACTTCCTTATTTATTCCCTTGCTCTAACTGGCCCTGAGTGGAATGGCATCCAGACAAAAGCAGAAGTGTTCTAAGGTGATTAGCTAAGAACACAAGGTACAATTGGAAATCCATTGTGCAAACAAGTGCTGTTTGGTTACTCTCACTTCCCTTTGGGTATTAAGCTCCCTTTTGATTAGTGTTTGTTTTCTGGTAATAAATATGGCACCAGCTTCATTGGTTTATTTGGGGGGTTGGGGAGCACATACGCTTCTTCCACTATTTTCTGTGGTAAATCACTTATCTTACCTACATACACCCAACAAGATCAATGTATACCTGGGAGATTAACTCCAGTCCTACCTCAGCACCAATCACAGATAGCCACGTGGGTGGGAAAATACAATAAAAGGATGGTCCACAGTAGGCTTTCCCAGAGCTGGACAGACGAGGGCCACCCTGTGTTCTTACCCCAAGGTAAGTCCTACTTCAAGACCCAGCAGACTTTCTCCTGATTTGGTAGGCACTCCCCTATCATCTCTGACCCACTGGATGTGCTAGGGTTGTTTATTTCTAGCAACTTTCAGAAACAGCAAGGACTTTGGATCCTGGCCCTATCAAGTATTCCAGATATCACTCTGTGTCCAACTCAACCACAATTCCAGCTACCTGCTGGCTACTCCAGGTCTACAGATGCCTCCTGCCTCCTCACCCTGCCCGTCCTCCAGGAACGTAGGCCCCTACTTGGGATCTCATCCCTAAGAACTGCCAGACCTGCGTGCTCTCTAACATATTCATGATATCCCTTCCAGAAACAGATCTCTAGCTTCAACCTGAGTCTTCCAGAGGCTTTAAGAAGTCATCAGAAATTTGTCCATCCAAGCAAAGTTTTCCAGAAAAGGGAATGTTGCTAATTTGAATGTTGGCAGGCTCTTCATAGCTCTTTGTTTCTGCCCTCCCTACCCCCCATTTACTTTTTCACTTACTGCTCAGACCTTTAGTGAGCCCCCTTGTGTGTCAGACACTGTGCTAGGAGCAAGCTATGTGGGGCTCAGTGTGACATGGTCCCACACTCACAGAAACCTACATGTATATAGGGTGCTTCAGGAGTCTCTTAGCACGGCACGTGATACACAGAACTAAGAAAGCAGCTGCTACTTTTGTCTGTAGATACTCACAGCACTGTAACTTTCTCCTCCATCCAGTCTTCCAGAGTCTCTACCTGTACCTGAGCAAGAACCAACCTGGGGCATTCTAGGACGTCCTACAGCACTGGCCACCTCTAAGCTTGCCTTTGGTTCTCTTGATGCCAACCTCATCCCTTTGGCAAGCCACCTACTCTCATTACCCCCACCTCCTTTCTGCAAGTCACGCCTGCTTTAAAACAACACAGTCCTTCATGAAGGAAGTCATAGGTCCGTTTCTGAGAACGTGGGCCTGGAGTCTTAAACAAGCTATTTAATTTCCAGCACAGTGCCTGCATGCTCAGTAAATATTTCTGTGATAAATATGTTCTGAGTCCCATCTCCTTCTTCATCCATAAAAGGGAACAATAATAGTACCTTCCCTGGATGGTGGTTCAGAGCCTTAAATGAGCTAAGGTATGCAAGGGGCTGAGTACAAGCCATGGTGCTGAACTGATGTGAATTTCTTTCTAACCCTTATACCCAGAGGAATGACTTCTGTCACCCTGATTGTATCTGGGTCTTTCCCTCCCCCTAGCTGCATGGAGAGTCTGCATGTTGCTGAGTAACCTACACATCTCAGCTTATGGAAATGATGGTGGGCTCTTATGTCTTGTGGCTGGCCTTGGCCTCCTGCATTCTGACTCTGGCATCTACAGAACAGCAAGGTATGTGCTTTGTTCATTTGGCATCTCAGATGGCCCACCAAACCTGGGGAGAGGGGGAGTGCAGAGAAGGCAGTTCAGGGTCAGTGAGGAGAACAGGGACATGTCTAAAGCAAAGACTCAGCAGCTAGAAGTCAAGGGGAACAAGATGAGAGAAACCAGAATGCAGCCATAATCTCTCAAAGACTCAAATCAGAAATCCCCACTGTGAGGACCATGGAGCCAGTTAATATAACTTCCTATGCCCAGATATGTGGAGCTCAGATAGCAGATTCATGGGGACATGAATCGCCCAGTCACTCTGTGCCCTTGCTTTGGCAAGTACCTTCTCCTTCCTCTGTATGTTTGCTCATCTGTAGAAAGAAAGGATTGCAGGTAGTGATTTCTTGGGGTCCATTCAAAGATCTGAGGATTGGGCACCTTAGATGGTTGTAGGAAATGTCCTCAGGCTCAACACCAGGGTGAAATCTCTGCCTGTATCAACTGTGGAGGGGGCTGTGGGGAGGGGAGAGGAGGGACTCAGCTCATGGTGTCCCTTGGGAAAACACATCGTGTGGGAGGGAAATAATCCAAGAACAGCAAGTGCAGCGACTTATTTCCTTAAAACAAGCACATACATAAGCAAGGCTTGAAAATCTTTTCTTCTAAAAACTCCCTCTACCGTGTATTACAAGAATGCAATCCTGCGTGTGTTCTTAGTCCATAATTCAGGCTCTCACACCGTTCAGTAAATCAGAACTGGAGGAGAGAACCAGCCTCAACTCCTCTTAGGACTCAGGTGCTGTGTTTGGCATTTTACACTTATTACCTCATTTAATCCTCTAGCAATGCTTTAGGGTTTTATTTCCTCAAAACAGGGGACACATTCCAGGAAGACTACAGCAGTGCATGGCAAACTCTTAAAAATTCTTTTGATGGCTATGTATATTTTTTCATGTGTATTAAAAATCTGTAACTAGTACAACATACCTATGGTATCACAGATATTATTCCTTAGGATGAAACAACTTTATAAAGAGAAGCATTGAAAGAAACATATTAAGTAGATAATTGGATAGGGGGACACAGATGTGGCAAACACCATGACTTAAGGCATGAGAATGGAGGGAGTTTGGGAACCACTAGCAACAGGTGTTGTTTTGCAGATTCGTCTCAGGGGAATTGAACCACCTGTCAAGGTCATCCAGCCAGCAGGTGTGGAGCTTATTTAAACTCAGAATGACCAGCCCACCCCTTCACTTCTCAGCCTCTTCACACATCATAGTTCCTGAATCTGCTAAAAACAGATCAGCAAAATCAGAAAGGGTCATGTTAGAGCAGTGGTTCTCCATTGGGGGTGATTTAAGCAATATCTAGAGACAACTTCCAGGAGGAAGGAGCTACTGAAAGCTAGTGAGAAGAGCCCAGGGAAGCTGCTAAACATCCTATAATGCACAGGATGCCCCCACCCCCGCCTGCCCCAACACAGAATTATCCATCCTCAAATATCAGTAGTGCCAAGGTTGAAAAACCTTGTGTTAGATCTGTATCTACTGATAATGGGAAAATGTCTATGATATATTAAATAAAAATGTAAGTGTAAAAAAAAGGGGTGCCTGCGTGGCTCAGTTGGTTAGGTATCCAACTTCAGCTCAGGTCATGATCTCAGTTTGTGGGCTCGAGCCTCACATTGGGCTGGGTGCTGACAGCTCAGAGCCTGGAGCCTGCTTCAGATTCTGTGTCTCCCTCTCTCTGTGCCCCTCCCCTGCTCACACTCTGTCTCTCTCTCTCTCAAAAATAAATAAACATTAAAAAAAAATTTTTTTTAAAGCTGTACAGCATTAAACCCACTTAAAAAACCCTATAGTTTAAACATATGCATAGAAAGAGTCTGAAGACTATAGAATAAATTTATGGATATTTCTGGGGATGGAATGGACTTGTGACAACTTTCATTACTATTTCATTCAATGACATTTGAAGTTTTTTCCAATCAGCCTGTATTGCATTTATAATACATAGACAGGACCATAGTATATGGTTGCACAGGGGAGCACTGCACAACTCTAGAGCCTGGGGGAGGGCACCACGCTCAATGTGAAGGATGCCCCTTGGAACCGTGCAGGGTGGAGACCTTAGTGTTCTTAATGCCTATAAAATACCACACAAAGTCCTCATTATTATTCTGACTCCAAGGTGATGAAGGCTAATGTTTAATGAATGGGTTGTGTGCCTCATGTCCTCATTAGGGTCCTTAAGCATATTGAAAACAGAGTGTGTTGGGGGGAGGTGAGGGGGATAAAAATCCTGTGGGCTCTGAGGATGCTCAGTAAACCCAAGCACACTGTTGCTTTCCAGGTGACAGATACTTCACCAACAGTAGTTCCTATGACCCCTGCCAGAATTACACCCGCCTGGACGAACCCTCCCGAAGCACAGAGAACACGAGAGAAGGCCGGGTGTGTGACAGGGACAAGCATGGCTGGTACCGCTTTGTGGGAGATGGAGGAGTAAGGATGCCAGAGACCTGTGTCCCAATGTACCGCTGCCAGACAGATGCTCCTATGTGGCTGAATGGGACCCACCCCACGCTTGGGGAGGGCATTGTCACCCGCACTGCTTGTGCCCACTGGAGCGGCAACTGCTGTCTCTGGAAGACCCAGGTGCTGGTGAAGGCCTGCCCGGGCGAGTTCCACGTATACCAGCTGGAGGGCACCCCCAAGTGTAATGTGAGATACTGCACAGGTGAGCGGCAGAGAGATGGGGGCAGCTGTGGGGCGGGGCCACCAGCTACCGGGTGACTTGCCAGGCCTCAGCAGAGTGAGTGGAGCAGGCCAGGAGACTAAGCAGAGCAGCCTGGATTCAACTCCTGCCAGTTACCGCCCAGTGGGGATGTCACCCAAGGTTGCCAGCCTTCCAACATTTCAAGTACGGCCAGAAATTCAGATTGGAGGGTGAAATACCCCTGATATACTGTATGTGTAGCATAATATGAAGAACTCAGGCTCACTCAGATTTAGATTCCATTTGGGCAGTTAAATTTATCTTTCTGAACTTGTGTTTTCTGATCTGAAAAAATGGATAATGGCAAAAGTAACAGCCAGTGCATAGTGTTTCTGCTCCTATCCAAAGCCCTTTAGACTACTAACTCATTTAATCCTCACACCAGTCTCACGAGATAGAGATACTGTATAACTATACCTGATGAGAGGTCTGGGGCATTAAGCAGCTTTCCCAATGTCACAGAGCAGAAACATGATAGAGCTGAAATTTGAATCCAAACACTCTCGTTCTGCGATCTATATGCCTAACCACTATGCTACTTAGTCAAACAGTTACCATGAGAATTGAATGAGCTCATGTGTGGAAAATACTTGAACAGTGTCTGCCACGCAGTATGCATTAGGACGGCAGCCTCTGGGTTCTCATTTCACTGGATTGGGGGTCAGAAAATCCAAGTTTGAGGCTTGACCCTTCCAGTATATATTGCACATCCTTGGGTGTGACTTCTGTGCCCTGGTAGAATGACAAAGTTGGCCTTGATAGCCTCAGATGGCCCTGCTCTGCATTCTGATCCTCTTCCTCTGTGCCTCACCCCCTAGACCCCTCCACTGCAAAGGCCAAGTGTGAGAAGGCCTGCCGCCCGGAGGAGGAGTGCCGCTTTCTCAACGGCACATGGGACTGTTTGTGCAGACAGGACCTCAACAGCTCTGGTAAGTGGCTTGGTGGGGCTGGGATGTGGGAACAGTGCCACTGGTGGAGGCTGAGTGAGGCAGCAGGGAGGGAGCCTCAGAGGGTCAGGACAAGGTATAGACCAGAGTCAGTGGGGATGGAACTGAGATCAGGGAATGAAAGTTCTCAAAGCCATTTGCAAGGATGGGAGAGCAGGGACGCAACAAATTGCCAGGTCAGTCTTCGGACCATGGTCTCAGAAAGCAGCTCTGGCATGGGCCAGCTTGACCCACAAGGGTGAAAGGTACTACGGACAAGCACCCTGCTAGTGTGGAACCTGTATTCAAATATCTGCATGTGAGAAACAAGGGCAGACTCTTTTGCTAGTCCTGGATTTGGAACTTAGTAGCTCTCTGGGGCCTGGGACAAGGCATCTATACTTTCTGAGCCTTAATGTCATCATCTGTAAAAGAGGAATAAGAGAATAGTAAAAATAGCCACCATACAGGGCAATTGTGAACATTAAATCAGAGCAGTCCAAATGGGCAGGCTTGTCAGGTGATGAGGTTCTTGTCCCAGGAGGTAAGCAAGCAGAGGCAGATGACCCATGAGAAAAAATGCCATAAACAAGCCCTAAACCCTGGATGGGGGGTGGATGAGCTTCCCATTATTTCCTTCCCTCCTAGGATTCTAATGAGGGCCTTAGACTCTTGCCCTTGCCACAAGCATGCCTTCCTCTGAGCACACTCCCAGCACACTTCCAATTTCTCTGTGGAAGAGAAAGTGTTATAGACAGAGGGGAAAGCACAAGCATATGTTTGGAAAACTGGGCTGGAGTGTGGATCAGGTGGTGCATGAGTGTGCCTGGCAGGAGTGTGGTAGGGATGAGGGGCAGGAAACTGGAAGCAAACAACCCTGCTCTCCATGAAGTCTCTCTCTGCTCATTGGGTAGACGAGCCCCCAGAGGGTCAGAGCTGTTTCCTGGGATGTGGGCCATCACAGAATCAGAATCAGATGTTGGGCTTCAAGGACGCCCTCCCTGTACCTGGAGACTCCTAGCGCATCCTTGGCAGGTCCTGTCAGGTGACTGGGTGAGCAGGTGGCCTGCCCTCGAGTCTTCAATGGTAGCTACTTAGCAAGTCCCTTTGCTTCCAGGAATAACCCCTTTGTGATCTGGCTTTTTTGCTGACTTCTCCATCTCTTGCACTCCACCCCCAACCATTCTAAGTTCCTGTACCTCTGAGCTCCGCATGTCTGTAAACACACCATCCTCTCCCATCACCTCTGCTGTGGTGCCCTCACTTGCCTTATACACCTGCAAAGCTCCTACTCTCTACTAAGTTTCAGCCCTCTGTGAATCTTTCCCTGACTTAACGGAAAGACTCAGATATACCTTCTTGTGTGCTCCCTCTGCACCTAGCACACACTTCAGTTAGTACTTTCCCCATATTGCATTATAATAAGCTATTGACATGTTGGTTCTTAGGTAAGACCAAGGAATCCTCTCGAGCTGTGTCCATGTTTATTTTTGTGTTGAATGTGCCACCCACATGGAGAAAGTGGTTAGTAAATGTATTTGAATCAATGCATTCATAAATATAATAGAAATGGTATTTCTCTTAATTTACTATCCATCTCCCCTATGAGAATGTTAGCTCTCTATATAAGCGTGGGGATTTTGTCAGTTTTGACAAATACTGTGTCCCCAGTACCTATAACGGTGCAGACAGTAAATGCTCAAGCAGTATTTGTTGAATAAATGTTGAATGAATGAATGAATGAATGAATGGAATGAATGAGTGAATGAACAAATGAACGAAATACAGTGGTTGTGAACCTGTCAGATGTACTGGCTTCACAAAGCCAGGCAATCAGAGTAGTGTGTGTCTAGTTTTGATTCTAGTCTGAAAGGCAGGATAGCCCTGCTTTCCCAAAGACCCCAATCCCCAGAAACCCCGATTCCTGATCCTTGAGATATGAAAGTTCTCCCCACACCTGCACATAGGATGCTTAGAAATCTTGGGCCAGAGGCCTTGCCAACCTCATCTGCCACAAGCCTGGGTGTGAATCCCACCTTGGTCCCAAGTACCTACTAGTCTACCCTCTACTCCCTGGTGGATATGGGGGCTTTTCCAAAGGGCAGAGAATGTGGGCTCTGCCCATTGCTTCCAGAGCCCTGTCCACTCCACCAATCCTCTTCTCAACTTTCCAGATGTTCACGGTTTGCAGCCTAAGCTGGACTGTGGGGCCAAGGAGATCAAGGTGTCACTGGACAAGTGTCTGCTGGGAGGCCTAGGTTTTGGGGACAAGGTCATTGCCTACCTGAGTGACGGGAACTGCAGCAGTACCATGCAAAGACAGGACAGAAACTGGATGTCTGTGACCAGCCCTACCCAGGCTAGGGCCTGCGGAAACATCCTGGAGGTGAGTGGTGTTTATACCACGGCTGCCAGAGGGTGGGAGCTGGGCTGTGAAGCCCAGCTCAGTAGTTGTAAGACCTTGGTCAAGTCACTTAGCCTCTCTGGGCCTCAGGTCGAAGGCGAGATTACACATTCGTGAACATGTTCGTTCACATGAATAGTTTAGAACATGTTTGCTGATTGAGCTCAATAAATGTAAGCTACAATTATGATTAGTCTAATCAGGGGTGATGTGGGAGGGGTCAACATGGGAGCAAGCATGGTGGTTGCTGATTCTCCCCATGGGCCAAAAACTACTATTCCAGTTCTTGATCTGGGATCCTCACACCCTTTCCCATAAAGTGTCATAGCCACTGGGGCAAGAGGCCCCTGTGCTTCCTTGCAATCAGAAGGCAGGGTGGCAGTGTGATTGAGAGCATCAACCTTGCAGTCAGGCAGGCGTGAGTTCCGGATACATCTACATACACATAAGCATATATGTGGTCTTGTTTTTATGTCAAAGAGAAATGGAACCCATGCCATCTACAAAAACACCCTCTCCTTGGTCAATGCTTTCATCATCAGAGACACCATCCTCAACATCAATTTCCAGTGTGCCTACCCACTGGACATGAAAGTCAGCCTCCAAACTGCCCTGCATCCCATTGTAAGGTAAGGCACTGACCCTCACTCTTTGACCCATAACCCTGACATTAATCATATTCACTTCAAGCATAGATTATGATGTCCTTAGGATGCCGCCTACCTCCTTCAGGAGCTCTCACTCTTACCATCATTCATTCTGCAGATATTTGCTGATCATAGATTAATGTTCAGCATGTACAAGGCAGAAGTAGAATATTTTGTGCCTGTTAAAGATTATTATCATTAAATAATGTAGCAACATGAAATAATGTTAATTAAATATGCTAAGGAACAAAAAGAACACCATGGTTTCATTAATCTTGGGGAAGAAAGGAATTAAGCAACTAATTATATCAATCATTACTCACAAGTGACATGAATGCAATGTGGGAGAAGCACAGGGCACTGTGGGCTCAGGGAGCAAGGGCCCCTGACCTAGCTTTGGTGGGTTGGGGATGGTGGGAGCAGGAAGGCTTCCCTGCAGATGTGGGATCTAAGCCAGGATCAGCTTTGATTGGATAAGCACATCAAATTCACTAGAAAGAGAACCAAATAGCAATTTGGGTGGGGGTCCATTTGGGAAGAGGCTTTCATCTGTTGTGTCACTGCTGTCTCACTATGCCCGGAATGGTGCCCTGCAGAATGGATTCCTCAGCATTTCTAGACTCGCTGGGGGACCTTCTGAGGGTGTCAGAACTCCAGGGTGCCCTTCCTATCCCTTCATTGCCTCCTGGGCTCACAGAGGAGCAGGATTAGGACTAGAGATTTTTTAGTTCAATGGTTTTCAGACTGTGTTGTGTTGGGGCCCCAAGTTTCATAAGAAATTAAAATTAAAGTCGTTTCTATTTTAAAATGGATGTTTCACTGGTGACTGTGGGGTGGAGACAGGAAATCTGCTGCTAAAAATGGTGAATCCACAGGTCTTGTCCCATTGTACAGGGGGGAAGACAGAGGTATAAACTTGCAGTTACTCTCTGAGTGAAGGAGATATGAGTGATCTGTGAGGTGGGGAGAAATGGTGGAGATCCTGGAGACACACTCATGTACTTGCCAAGTTTAGAGCCTAGGGGATACTCAATGCTCAACTTAAGTGGGTGATTGAATAGTTCCTTTAGGGATCAGAGATGTGCCTTTGCCTTCATAGCCTCAAGCAAGTGCAGGGCTAGATTTATCTTGTTCTCACTGACGGAAACTCTCATGGCTTTCCTCTTCTCAGTTCTCTGAACGTCAGTGTGGACGGGGCAGGAGAGTTCACTGTCAGGATGGCCCTGTTCCAAGACCCGAACTACACATCTCCTTACGAAGGGGCTGCAGTTGTGCTGGCTGTTGAATCTATGCTCTATGTGGGTGCCATCTTGGAGAGAGGGGACACCTCCCGGTTTAACCTGTTGTTGAGGAACTGCTATGCCACACCCACCAAAGACAAGAATGACCCTGTAAAATATTTCATTATCAGAAACAGGTGATGAGCAACTCTGGGTTATCTTTTGGCCTGAATAAGATTTGGGGGGAAAGTGATCACTTTGACCCTACCTGATAGTTGTGTTAATTGGCTTACATCTTTTGGAAGATAATTTGGTGTTACAGATCATGACCATCCCCTTTGACCCAGGAATATCAATATCACTCCTGAAATTTTAGCCTAAAGCATTAATACAAAATAGGACAAGGTTAAGAAATGCCAATTATTTTTCAGTTCAGTATCCTTTATAACTTTGGATATAGGTTCATAATTCAAAAATAGGGACTTATTAAGTAATGATGGACTATTATATAGGTATTAACACTGACTAATCAACATGAAAACACCAATGACAAGTGTTATGGGACAAAGTATCATAGAAATTGTTACCTGGAAAAAGCAAAGGGAAAATGCATACCCTATATCATGATTCAAACCATACTAGCTAATACTTACTGAGTTTAGCTATGTGCTAAGCAGTGTACATGGACTGTGTCACTAAATGCTCGCATCAACCCCAGGGGGTATGGATTATTGTCTCTGCTCTACAGATAGGAAAAGTGAGGCCCAGACAGGTTAAGTCATTTGCTCATGATCACTTAGTTAGAAAGTGGGTCTAGCTGGAATTGAAAGCAGTCTATCTCACTTCAGAGACTGTACCCTGCAGAACTGAAACCACATGCGCTGATGGATAAACATCTTGGAGGAAACCCAGAGGAATAAAAGTCTATGTCAGGATTGACGGGGGGAAACAGGGAACTCTTTAATTCTCTTTGATGATGTTTTTATACTGGATACAGATTACAGATACAGCCAAGGGCCTCAGGTCCCCTGAATTGCTCTAGAATGTAGACCCTCACCCTGTCACCCTCGCAGCTGTCCAAATCAACGTGATTCCACCATCCATGTGGAGGAGAATGGGGTGTCCTCAGAAAGTCGGTTCTCAGTTCAGATGTTCATGTTTGCTGGAAATTATGACCTAGTTTTTCTGCATTGTGAGATTCATCTCTGCGATTCCCTTAATGAACAGTGCCAGCCGGTGAGTATCACTTTAGAGTGAACTATTCAGAGCTTGACAGGAGGCCTAATACCTAGTAGGCTCTCCGTATGGATTTATTGGATTTATGAATGGATGGAAAGAAGGAAGGGAGGGAGGGGAAGAGAGAAGGAAGAGAAGAAAGAAAGAAGGATGAATGGATGGACATTCAGCCTCCAAAAAGCCCATGTGTAGGCAATTATTGTGTCCCTGGAAAGCAGAACAGATGAAGGAGCCTGTTGATGAGGTTTCCTTGGCACAAGACATATTTTGAATGATTTCATAATTGACTTTTTTAGTGCTTACTCCTTGTCAGGAATTACACTAAAACTTTCATATGCCTTGTCTAATTTAATTCTCATAACAGCCCTTCACATAGATTCTTTATTGACCTCATTGTACAGTGAGGAACCTGAGCTTCAGGTCTTTTGCCCAAGGGCAACACAGCTAGAAAGCATCAGAGCTGGGACGTACCTCCATTGTCCATGCTTTTAACCCCGATTTGGCAGTGCCTGCTAGTAGTTGGCATTTGGTGAGTGCTTTCTATGTGTCTCTGTGTTGTAGACACACTCATCTTAATCTTCACAACCAGGAAGGTATATTTAATAGTAGTAGGGAGGTGAAGTCATTAGTCCCAAATTAGAAAACTAAAGGGAGTGGAGATGAGATTCAAACTTGGGTTTGTGTGACATCACAGTGAGGATTCTCTAGACTAAGAAAAACACAGCCTCAGAGTTAGGGCCATAGGATGGGTGGGGTCCCATCCTTGGGCCAGATATGCCCATTGCAGGGGCAGCCTGGATAGCAACTGTGCCTTTAAATGTTGGTATAATGAGATTTCTCCATCCCACAGTCTTGCTCAAGAAGTCACCTCCGTAGCAAAGTAGTGGCTATTAACCCAGCCCAGGTTCTAGATTTGGGACCCATCACTCGGAAAGGTAAGTGGCCAACTTGTGGCGGGAAGGCCAGCTGGTCAAGTGCTGACAGTTAACCACAGATAACTGGCGTCACCATCATAACAACCTAGAGCCTTTTTAGCCTCTTCACTGCAGCCCCCCCCCCCCCCAGTGAATCTATCTTTGCATAAGGTCATTGGTAATAATAATAGCACTTGCCACTTGTGCTGGGCCTCCTGTGTGCTAGAGACCAGGCTAAGCTCTCAGTATCCATATTCTAACTTCATCCTCCTGACTGCGTCCATTTTATAGGCGAGAAATCAGAGCTCAGAGAGATTAAGTGGCTCACCCCAAATCATTCAGCTCATGAGCAGCGGGAGTTAGAACTGTACCCAGCTCAGACTGATTCCAAGGCTGTGTCCTTTCCCTTTTTCCTCCTGCCAGGTCCTTACCTCAGCCCCTTTTGGGTGAAGTCTAAGTCCTAACCCAACTTTGTTTTCTGGTGAATGACTATGTTTTTAAAAATCCAGTTATAATATTCTGGGGCATGATGTAGGGGAAGCTTTTCAAATGCTCCACAAATTTTCACCCATCCTACCCATGGGTTAGCAGTACTGTTATGGTTTTTATTACCCCTGGAAAGGAGTCGTCAAAAAACCTAGAAGAGTGAAAGCAATTTTTTTTTTTGTCCTAAAAAAATTAGGACACAGTAATGTTAATAACAACAACAACAGTAATAATAATAACACACGTGGCAGGCACCAGGCAAAACATTTATATGCATTGTCACATGGAATGTTCACAGCAACTTAAGGAGGTAACCACTATTACCACTTCCATTCTCCAGGTGAATAAACTGAGGCTATCTTGTAAAGAAGGCTCTGCCTTGAACTGTCCTGCCTCTTTACTGAGCCCTCAACTTGAAAAGCTTCATGTGGTACCACAGCGTAGTTGGAAGGTTAGGAGCTTTCATTTTGGAATCAGATAGACTAGAGTTCAAATCCCAGCTTTGCTACCTACAACAAGGTCAACTTGGCCTTGGGCAACTGAGTCTCAGTCTTCTCATCTGTTGAATGGGGATACAATCCCTCTGCTGGAAGAATTAAGTTTCAAATGCATGAAATGTGCTTAGAAAGGGAACTGCTAAACAACAGATGTCTCAACAATGTGGGCTGTCGATGGCTGTGGTGACCAGGTCCAGAAGAACTTGGAGCAGCTACGGCCACAGTGCCACAGTCCCGGCACATGACTGAGGAAACCTTCACCTCTGCTCTTGTCCCCAGGTGCTCCATCTCTTGGTGTCACGAATGGAACCCCCAGCACTGCAGGTACATCATTTTCTCCTATCTCCCTGCCCTTCCTCCCAACCCTCTCTCCCCCCTCTTCAATTCGGTGCACATTGAGTTAGCCTGTGCTGACAACTGTGGACATGGAAATGAATCAGTCCCACGTCTGGCTCACAGTGTAGCACAGGGGCCAGTAGTTTAACAGCAAGTATGTATCACAATACCTGGCACCTGCCTACCATGTGCCAGGTGTTGTTTTACATGCTGAAGATATAATAATGAACAGGACAGGCCAGGTGCCTGCCCTCATGGAGCTTATATTACAGTGTGGGAAAAGGCAATAAAAAGTTAGCGAGATAATTAAGAAAAGAGGGTGAGGGGCGCCTGGGTGGCGCAGTCGGTTAAGCGTCCGACTTCAGCCAGGTCACGATCTCGCGGTCCGGGAGTTTGAGCCCCGCGTCGGGCTCTGGGCTGATGGCTCAGAGCCTGGAGCCTGTTTCCGATTCTGTGTCTCCCTCTCTCTCTGCCCCTCCCCCATTCATGCTCTGTCTCTCTCTGTCCCAAAAATAAATAAACGTTGAAAAAAAAATTTAAAAAAAAAAAAAAAAAAAAAAAAAAAGAAAAGAGGGTGATGTGATAGAAAGTTACCAGCATGGGTAACAGCGTCTTAAATAAGATAGTTGTTTATTTTACTCACATGTAAATGAAGTCTAGATGCAAGCAATCCAGGACTAGCAGAGTGGCACCACAAGGTCACGAAGAATCCAAGTTCTTTTCAGCTCACCCCTCCACATTCTTCATCCTCATGGTCCAAGATGGCAACCAGAGCTCCAATCATCATCTAGTCAGCAGGATGGAGGGAATATAGAAGAAATCACTGAGTGTTAAGGAACATTCCTGGAAGCTGGCACCTTATACTTCCACTTATATTTCACTGGTCACTGCTTAGTCACACGTGGTTGCAAAGGAAGCTGGGAAATGTAATCTTCATGCTGGGTAGCCGTGTCCCTAACCAATGTTTAATGGTTCTATTAATAAGGCAGGAAGGAAAAATAAATACCAGAATAGGTAAATGGACAAAAAAATGTCCACAGAAGGTGATATTTGAACCAAATAAAAAAAGAAGCCAGGTTTATAAATAATAAAGGAACAGCCCTATAGGCAGAATGAACAACAACTGCAAAAATGAGACAGTCAATAAGCAAATAAATCACAAACAAGTAGTGCAGAAGGAGAACAAAGAAGAGTAAATTAACTGCATTAGATAAGGTCAGGCAAGAATTTCAGCAGGTGGCAACATCTGAATGGGGTTTTTGTGGATGAACTGCAGTTCAACAGGGAGACCAATCCAAGAAATGTATTTTGGGCCAAAGGGAAAGCAATGCTATTAAGATTTTACTGCCCCGCCCTTCCCCAACACACAAATGACCTATATTGGTGAACCCAGACATGAAAAAGTTCTTTCTACCCTTAATTACCCAGCTAGGTAACAGTCTAAAAGTTTCCAGATAAGCTCAAGACAGCTTGCTTAATGCTAATATTCAGACAACATTCAGAAAAGTAGTGCTCATCAGAGAGAGGGGTTGGAGCTCAGGCTAAAGGCAGCTTGAGAGCAGACCTCAAGTCTCATTCATTTCTTCCAGTACTTCAGGTAAGCACAGTGCCTGGAGCAACCTGGCTTCCCAGTAGAGTCTGCCAGACTGACTAATTTCTAGGGTGGGCAATGGGT
Organism: Puma concolor; assembly: GCF_028749965.1. Classification (NCBI taxonomy): domain Eukaryota; kingdom Metazoa; phylum Chordata; class Mammalia; order Carnivora; family Felidae; genus Puma; species Puma concolor. The sequence goes on from NC_141682.1 coordinate 26,729,050, forward strand.
TCTGGAGCCTTCTGGAAGAGGAAGGGATCAATCTTATGCGGTATGAGACTGCCACAAGAGGGCACTTATGGCATTCATTGTTTGCTATCTCCCACAAACATTTCTGATGTTTTAGAATTAATTGAACTTCAGCCTGTTTCATAATTGCAAACTGGTTGTCATACACTAATATTTCTGAAAATTGTGATATTCTTCACCACCCTCCCTTCTAGGACATTAGCAAGTTACTTTGAAATTTGTGGGATGGGGAGAGTTTATAATCTTGTGGTGGGAAGGGGTACACATGCCTCTCCCAGGCCCCCCAGTATAAGGCAACTATCATCTAGGATCCATGCCTTTCATTAACACTGAGTGTATGGTAACTTTCAGAGGAGATACGACCCCAACCTTCCCACATCTTAGGGTCTAATTTTCAAAACCAGTACTTATATGGCGTTTACCATGTATCAGGCACTGTTTTAAATGCTTGATATGAATTTACTCACTTTAACCTTAAAAAATCCCATGAGGTAATAGCTGCTAGTGATATTTCTGTTGTGCATACAGATGAACTCAGGCATGGAGAGACTGAGGAACTGAGCCTGCACAATTAGTTGTAGAGCTAGGATTCTAAGCTAAATAGTCAGGCCTCAGAGGCTTTGTAACCTCTGTTGTCTTTCTACTTCTTTAGTATTAGATTAAGTAATGTTAGCTGCTGTGACAATCCTCAACTTACTGTGCCTTTACACAATAGTTTATTTCCCACTAGATCACTGGGGGGATACAGTTCTGTGCTTTGCAATCATTAGGAACTCAGGCTCTTACCTTCTGGTAACTTCTGGCAACTCCACTATCCCCAGCAAGTCCTCTACTGGAGTCTTGGCTTCTGGTGCCTGGATGTGGATGAGAGAACATATAAAATCATGTAGGAGGTTTTAAGGACCACGCCTAGAAACAGCATATATGATTTTTACCCATATTCCACTGGCCAGATTCAATCACATGGTCCCACCTTCCTGAAAAGGAGGATGGAAGTAAAATGCCTTCCAATGTGCCCAAAGGAATATGAAAAAGTGATGATTTGACAGCTTTGCCTCTACCATATGACCCCTTTGCCATTTTCCAGGGGCTATAACCTAGAACAGATATTAATATACTTTGTCTTGTCCTTGTAAGGCAGAGGATAGAGAGGAAAGCTTGCTTTGGCTGTTGAGCTCCAAAGCCAACACTTGACAGGCATCTCTCTTCCATTTCAGGGTTCCTGGTGGCCTGGCCCATGCTTCTCCTGCCTGTCCTTCTGGCTGGGCTGTTCTGAGACCTCAGCTGGGCATGTGGCCTTAAAGCTCGTGTTCTTCCCTCTGGTGATGGCTTCCGGTTACCTTTTGGCTACGCTGGTTCTCTCTCTGAATCACATAGACAGTCTTGGTGTTCACACACTCCAGGACAGGCTAGATTTTGGGAGACAGAAGAGTTTTTCCTTGTTCAACACTCTCTGTGCCTTTATATTCCTCTTTTTCTCACAGTGGGGGCTCTGTTGGCCTGGCCTGGCCTGACTTCCTCATTTATTAGCAGGATCTCAAGGCCAGACTTGCTACATGCCTCTGTGGCTCCAGCCTTTACTAGAAATGTAGCATGTCTATAACTCCAGGGAAGATGGGCTGTGTCACTGGGGGGAAGAGGAGGGGGATGGGTTTGTAAAGAAGGCACTTCCCCACAGTTCCTTCCCAAGTACCCCTTGTTCTTACTGCTGATGAATTGAACAGACTGATCCTTGCTTTCACCCGTGTCCTCTGATATATTTCCATCATGATCTCAACAGTCGCCATGGGAATAATTGTAAAGGGTCCACTTTTGGAGACTCTACTCCAGAGAAGACTGGGTCCCATTGCTCCTCTGTCCCCCACCATGCCGTAGACATGCTTTGACGTGCCTAGGGCTAAGCAAAAACCTACCCTGGGACCCAAATGCTGGAGGGATTTCTTGGTTTGGAAGCAGAGATGCTGTCACTCCAGAGTACAACTCTAGCTCTGAATAGTGGTGTGCTTATGAAGTCCCAGCAGTCCCCAGGGTGTCGACCCTGCCATGGGGATATAGCAGTAGTACCTGGGGGATGAGTGAAGTCCCTTTCTTGAGACCTCTAATGGGCTCTCACAAAACACTCCACAAAGATACCACAAATAGAGAAGGCTTCCCTTTCCTGCAGCTACACACAGGGCCCCTCCAAGTTGGCCTCAGGGAAAAATGATCAGATCAGGGCCAGGCCACGGGCAGGGTGGGGTGGAGTGGAGCCTGTTTATCTGCCAGGAGAAGACTTTCCAAAGTGCTCTCAAGTTCAGAGGTAGTGTGTTTGCAAGAAATAGAAACCCAATCCAATCAAATCAGGCAAAAGGAGAATCAATTATAAGGATACAAGAGCAAAAAGTCCAAGAACAGAAGATACAACCTGGCTGTATGAGAAAAACCACCAGAAACCAAAGTTTGTCTTTCCATCTGCCATTCTTCCTGAAACCACACAGCTTTTACATCTTTGGGTGTCTCCTTTATTCCCCCCTGTCCTGAAACTAGCTTTTCCTGTTCATTTACCATGTCTGAATTAAATATGGACATTGCAGCTTCACCTCACTTACTAATTCAGGGACCACAGAGACCAACTAGCACTTGGTACCCTACATCCAAATTGTACCCGGGGTAATGTGATTTCCCTGTTTCAGTCAGAGTGCTTCCCTTGGTCCAAACACCTGAGGCCAGGTGAGTGGTCTTATCTAATGCAAACATAGCCAAGGGGGCTGACAAGAAGGGGCAGGTCTCAAACACAGGGCAGTGTTTCCTGGATTGACATCTCAAAAGGATGTTACTACTATAATAGTGGCTTCTTTAAAGGGGAATTTCTTGGGAGGAATTGCTTCTGTTTCCCAGTAATTCAGAGAATTCATAGGTACTACATTTCAAGGGAGGAGGTGCACTGAGAATGCACCTGAAAGAGAGGTCAAGAGGTCCTAACCTTTTCCTTTCTCTGAGCCTCATCTTCTTCCTTCTGTAGAATAAAAGGACTGGGCTAGAACAAGATTCTCTAACATTTAGAGTGGAACTCTTTCTTTAAATACAAATCTACATGAGCTTCCAATAGGCAGACATTAAATGCTAATAGACTCTTGTTGATGTTAGGTAAGGGGCTTAACTCTCCTGTCTGTGATTCCCTCTTCCACTTTGATTCTGGGCCATCAAAGAAACTCCATCATAACCCACAGGGTTACCAAAGACAAAGTTCTGTAACTTCCTGGGACACATCATCTCTAATAACTATTCCAGTGTAAAGTACGTGGGATTCTACTTAACAAAAGTCAACCCTGGCTATTTGTCTATTTGTCTATGAATCTAGCTGGCTGGCTAGCTAGCTATCACAAACTCTCCTACTCTACCTGCCCCCCATATATCTACCTATATATCTGTCATCTATCTAGTTACTAACAGCTTTTTGTTTTCCGCAAATGGGTATACTAAATGAATAACAATCTCTGAATGTCCAGCCTACTTTATTCATCTGATCAACACTAATCTGCTGAGCAACTGCTATGTCCCAGATCCAAGGGCCTAGGTAAAATAATGAATGAAACACAGTCCCTGACCTTAGAGGTTCACAATTTGGTGGAACACAAGCACACAAAGAGGCACTCACAGGCAGGTCACACTCAAGCATGCATACCCGCTGACCCTCAGGTACAGGGCTTATATACCCATACCAACATACACATTCTAACAGATACACATATCAACCTCAGGTGCCCAAAGACACATTTCCACACATAGATCCTCACCTGGGCCCTCAAGCCCAGTCACTTACATATTTATTGTCATGAATAACTTAGTAACAGTCAATATTTTTAGCACATCCTATGCACCAGGCATTATTCTAAGTGCATTATGGACATTTCATCATTCCACCCTCACATTAGATATTGAAGGTAGGTACTATTATCCCTAGTTTAGAGATGAGTTAGGCAAGACTTAAAGAAGGCAATTATTCACTCAAGGACCTATAGCTTTTGAATGCTGAATTCAGGGCTTAGGCCTAGGTAGCCAAAATTTGGAGGATATACTTTTAACAGACACTGTATTATGCCTCCATTTATACACAAAGCCCCCCTACACACACAGAGGCACTCATTTTCATACATGTACCACCATACATACATGCACCCACTTGTATACAGGCACATGGGAACACATGCATGTGTAGTGACATGTGTGGACATATAATTTGTTAACAGAGGTTCTCACACATACACAGGCTTTGACATTCACAGATGCACAGGTGCTAACATGCACACTAACCTATGCATGTCCATTTAGATGCTGACACATACACTTTAGTATAGAATAAAACACAGGGACACTCATATCCTATGCTACACACACACACAAACACACACACACACACACACACACACTCACTCACAGATACATAAACATATACGTATGTTCCTATAAAATACAGGACTTGAATCCCACTCCCCAAGGCCAAGACTCCACCCATGTCTCCTCTCCCATTTAGCTTTCCTCTCCTCTATCCCCTAGTCCTACCCAGCTGAGCACCAGGACAAGAAGTCCAAACCAGGGGGCACAGTGAAAATAGGCTCTGGATCCAGCATCTGGAAGATCTGGACTAGAAGGATGACAGAAACAGTGAGAAAGGACCTGACTCACATTCAGGGAAGGTGGCATCTCTGTCCTAGGGGAGCACCTAGAAGCAGCAGGTGGAGGATTCAAAGAGGTAAGGGCAGCCCTGCTCTCCAGAAGCTTCAGGTCTGCTTGGGAAACCAGGGCATACAAATTCGAGGCAGCCAAAGCTCAGTAGTGTGAGACCAAGATAGACACTGCTGCAAGATGTGGAGAAGGGACAAGAACTCCACTCGGCCTGAGAGAAGAGGGAAGGATCTGTCCACAGAGTTCCCTGTCTGAGAGAGGAATTAAGTTTCGTTCCATAAAATGCTTTGTATTGTGATTTGTGTTCACAAGGAAAGGACGGGTCTGGTTGTACATATTTTATTGCAATGCTGAAACCTAGCTCCAAATTCACTGAGAAGAGCTACAGTTTTAAAGGGCAGAACCCTTAGGCTCTGGGTCCCAAAATACCCATGCAAGCACTCCCACTCCTCACACTTCACCATGGGAGTAGCTGGTTGCTAGAGAAATAAAGGAGATAAAGGATGTGAAGTCACTTTGCAACACATGAAGCATCACACAGATGATAACATCAGCACTATCGTGATTATCGTCATCACCTGCTATTTTTCCCATTGTAATGTATCAAGCTGCTTCTTACCTCTCTTCATTTGTCCTCTTACTGCCTAGATGTGACCAAAAGGAGACCATTTCTTAGAATCTTTGTGTTTGCCAGAAACAGGACTCCTCGGAGCAAGTGGAAGGAACCCATCTCCTTCCTTGGCACATAGAAAAATACTTTATGAACACTTAATATGTATAAACCAGTGCACCAAACATTTTACATTTTTTTATCCAACTTAATCCTCACAATAATCCTTTGAGAAAGGTGATGTTGTTCCCACTTCACAAAAGAAAAAACTGAGGCATAGGGGTTTAAGACACTCCTCAATATCATATCAATAGCAAATGCCTGTCATCTATTCAGTGCATATAGGTCAGTCAGCACTTCAAATTTCACATTTTATAGATAAAGAAGGTGTGATTAAGGAACACTAGATAACTTGCTCAGACTGCACAGTGAGGTGACAGACTCCAAGACTGGAACTCAGATTTGCTTAAATTTAAAATATATGCTCTTCTTTATGCCACACAGCCTCCCTGCATGACCAGTGATGTTCTACAATGATGACTGAAAACCTACCTCAGAATCATAGCAAGATCTATGCATGTGTATTTACATGTGTGTGTGCATGTATGTGTGCATGTGTGTAAGTCTGCGTGTGTGGTGGCAGCCACTAATTAACTGTGGCAAGGCTAAATGATATAAAAACCACTTTTCCTGAGACATCCTCAAGCTCCTTCCACACGCAACAGGAACTCGTAAGAGTCACAGAAACTAGGAGACCCAGAGGAGATTTACAGATGATCTAATCCTACCCCCTTTAATGTCCACAAGAAAACTGGTACCCAGAGTGCACTGAACCAGGAAGTAAGAAATTCCTGTTTCAGTCTGACTTCTGCTGATGTGAGAGTTTAAGAATGCCACTTAACTTCTCTTGGGCCATCTGTAAATTAAGATAGTAACATTCCCTCCACTACACTTAATGGTCTATGGCCCTGTCATTGACAGGTTGTGGCTGTCAAACCTTCTGGCCTCAGCACGGCCCTCTTTTATCCAGCCTGAGACTGTCTCAAGGCAGATTCCCATTGATAAACTCAGCCTCAACACCCTCGGATTGCTCAGAACCCAGGAGAGTGCCTCTCTGGTTCTGAACTGCCAAGCAGGAGGCAGCTCAGAACTCAAGAGATGACTGGGGAGCAAACTCTCCCTCCCTTGTTCCTCAAGCACTTTTCTGAAAAGCTTGGTGTGCCAGTTCCTTTGTCAGTCTTTTTTTCGCTCTCCAGGAACTCAGTGGAACTGGCAACCTTGTCAAGTGTTCCCCTCTGGTTGCAATTTCTCAGGTGGAAAAGTAGCACTTAGGGCCTTGTCCTCAAAATATTTGTGGCTGTGTTGCTCCTGCTGATGGTAACAGCAATGTGACTGTGATAAAAAAAAAAAAAAAAAGGTAATGTCACTTTGTAGCCACAATAGTGCTTTTACTATATTTTATTGGAGCATAATACACGTATCATGCATTCATGTATATGACTTGATGAATTTTAACAAAAGGAACACCCCCCTACAACCAGTACCCAGTTAAAGAAATAGAACAGTACCCACTTCCTAAAAAGCCTCCTTCGTGCCGTCCAGTTACAATACCTTTCAAAGGCAACCACTATCCCAGCTACTAGCACCAAGGAACTTTGTTTTATTTATATATAAATATATATGTATATATATACATTTATATTTATACTTATAAAAGAGGAATCACATATTAACTTTTTAGCTTGACTTCTTTTATTTTTTTAAACTTTTTTAAATGTTTATTTATTTTTGAGAGAGAGAGAGAGAGAGAGAGAGAGAGAGAATCTGAAGCAGGTTCTGTGCTGACAGCAGAGAGCATGAGGCCGGGCTCAAAGTCACAAACCATGAGATCAGGATGTAAGCCAAAGTCTAATGCTTAATCTACTGAGCAACCCAGGCACCCCTCTTTTTTTTTTTGAGAGAGAGAGTGTGTGTGTGTGTGTGAGCAGGGTGGTAGGGAGAGGGAGGGAGGGAAAGAGGGAGGGAGAGAGAGAGGGAGGGAGGGGGAGAGAGGGAGAGGGAGAGGGAGAGGGAGAGGGAGAGAGAGAGAGAGAGAGAGAGAGAGAGAGAGAGAGAGAGAATATCAAGCAGGATCCATGCTCAATTCAGAGCCCAACATGAGCCTGACTGCTTATGTCTGTTATCTCTGTGAACTTCACCCATGTTGTGTTTAATTACAGTTTGATGATTCTGACTGCTGACATTATTCTATTAGAAGAATATGACCTAATTTATTGATTCTTTCTATTGCTGGTGGACATATGGCTTGTTTCAGCTATTGTGAGGCATCCTGCTTTCTTGTACATGCCTGTCAGTGAGCACAGGTACCTATTTCTGGTGATGTGTGTATACTCAGTTTTAGTTGATACTGTCAAGAAATTTTCCAAGGTGGCTGTACTTTGACCAGACATGTTTTTAACATTACAAGATGCTTTAGCCTCCAGTATCTAGTCACTATTGACACAGCTTCTTTTGGCTCTTTGAATACTCCTTCAGGGCCTCTGCACAATGCTCTGTTTTGCTGTCATAATCTCTGCCCAACCAAAGGATGGGCAAGAGCTCATCCTTTGGGTATCAATGCAATGTTGCCTCTTTTCAAGCAGGCCCTGTTCCTGTTATACTCACCACTTTACACATAGTATCTAGTCCATGCTTGGTAAATGTTTAGCACTAAACAAATGTTAGCTAACGTTGCTGTTGTTGCAATAAATAGTCTTTAAGTTTTGCTTCCCAAAAATCTGTGATTGTGGGAAGTCAGATTTCCTGACTCTTATCCTGGTGTACTGACCTGTATGTGCCCCTAAAGCTTCTAAATCTTCCACAGGGGAGTAGTTAGCAGGCCAAGTTTCCCCAGGCTCCTAATAGTGAGCACCTATCTTCCTGAGGATGTACAGTCCCTGTTCTCTACTAAATGGCCAAAAGAGGGCACTGTGGGAACACGTCTGCAGAAAGAAAGAAGGAGGTGTTCAGGATTAGAAAGAACTAGAAGGGAACTTCATTTTGAAGACACAAACCTTTATTTTATAGATGCTTAGAAGACGTGACTTGCCCAAGGTCACACAGCTACTGGATGGTGGGCAGAGATGACTCTTAGCCCCTTGGCATTCTCCACTCTGCAGGGGAGTCACCAAGCACTGAATGAGACAACTGCCCATGGGAGCTATAGCCTTGAGCCTGCCAAGGACCATTTGCCAAGCCTCTCATTTCCCCAAACTGTCTTCTTCCCTCCTATTCCATGAGAGAAAAGATCTAGATTTTGGAGGTGAGACAAAGCATGCTGCCCCTCTGATTCCACAATGATCTCTGAGGAAATATTTTACTTTTCTTTTTTTTTTTTTTTTTAATTTTTTTTTTTTAACGTTTATTTATTTTTGGGACAGAGAGAGACAGAGCATGAACGGGGGAGGGGCAGAGAGAGAGGGAGACACAGAATCGGAAACAGGCTCCAGGCTCTGAGCCATCAGCCCAGAGCCCGACGCGGGGCTCGAACTCACGGACCGCGAGATCGTGACCTGGCTGAAGTCGGATGCTTAACCGACTGCGCCACCCAGGCGCCCCTACTTTTCTTAATAATAGCTACCAATTATTGGGCAGTTCCTAGATTCCAAATACGCTGAGTACATTGCATAAATTACCAGATTTAATCCTCAAACCAGGATGGTGTGAAGGTTCGATGTTTCTGTCTCTTCTGAGAGTCCTTTCCTGATCACTCTCCATTAAGAGAGACTTTTCTCCACCTATTTCTACTTCATTGTATCACCCAGTTTGTTTCCTTCGCAGCTTTTACAATTATGTTTGTAACAATTCTGCCTATTTAATTGTCTACTTACTTACTGTCTGCTTCAACTCCTCTACTCCTCCCAGCAGACTCTGTGAAAGACTCTGTGAAAGAAGGATTCTGGAGCCAGACAGGTCCAGGTTCAAGTCCCAGCTGGTTCATTTACTTGCATTAGTCACTTAAACTCTGTGAGGTTGTTTCTCCCTTTGTGAAATAGGGATTCATGCATGTATTTTACAAGTACATAGAGGACTGTACCAGTCATCTGTTGATTAGATTTCCTCTCCAACTTTGCCAACATGTGGTCATCCACCCTATATTTGATTACCCTCAGTGATGAGGAACTCACTACTAAGCAGCCCAGAGAAGGCAACATGTTGGAGCATTCCAAGCTTGGTCAGTCATGAGTTACACATCTTTAGGAAAACCCAAACTTCTCTGAGCCTCAATTTCTTATTCTGTAAAGTAGGGATGGTGATGATAATACTTATCCCACAGTGATCCTATTGTTAACCTTAAAAGTAAGTTATTTTACCAGAAAAAAATGGGTTTATTTGGGAATAGCAGAAAATTGTAATTTGGGACATGCAAGTTACACAAAACCACAGACAAGACTAACAAACAAAGGAAAGGAAACTTTATTTTATGGAGAAGAAGGAGGAGGCTGGGAGGGATTGTTTTGAAGGGAAGTCCCTTGGAGAAAAGCAGGACAGGAGTTCAGGGTGATGATGGTTTCTCATTGGCTGAGTCATGGGGGTGGTCAATTTCTGGTAGGAGATGGACTTCTTTTCCTGTTGGGGTTTGCAATTAATGATTCTTTCCTATTGAGAATTGTTCTATTGGAGTCTATAATTGACAATTCTTCCTATAATTGACATTGAGTGGTATGGCTCCCTCTTCTAGCCTCTGACTCTACTTAAATGAGGTTTCCCTGTATTAGTTTTCACACTTTGAAGATGAGATGAAATTGTATATGACTTAAGGGGCTTGCATATGGGAGGTACTTTCCTCACCTTGTTCCTCAGAAAGGGAAAATGACTCTAAAAAGCACATTTTTTTCACATTTAAGGATACCTAAAGTACTAACGTGTTTTATAATTAAATGGCATGTCATAGTTTAGAGGCAGCTTGGTGATATATAAAAAATGGTGTGTTTTATAACCAAAGCCATCTTAGAATCAGTGAGATGTGATAGTAGATGCCAGGGACAATATTCAAATTCAGGTTTGCCTAATTCCCAAAGGCCATTTTATACAACTCATTTCTGGGAAGAAGAGTCAGGTCATGGGGGAAGCCACTGAGAAGCAAACAGACAGTGGAAGACAGGGAGTATGTTCAAACTAAGACTTGTCTAAACACAGCTGCCTTCACTGCTCAGCTGGTAACTGAATTTGGAAAAGTTTCACCATACAGGTCTGTCTGCAGAAGACTCTCCTAACCACTGATGAATGGACTCCTCCACAACCCCAGCCCCAGCCAAGCCAAGCAAAACCTTAAAAACAGCTAGGGGTCATATTAATATGCTGTGCTTATGTGCCTGGGGCAAGGAGGAGAATCTGTAACTGAATTAAACAAAGATGTTCATCACCTGCTACTGTCAACAGATAAGTCTGGAGGTGGTACATGTGGCTGTTTCAAAGGACACAGCATTAACTGAGTTTCTACGGAGTTCAAGGCATTGGGCTAGGAATTCTGAGAAAGGCAAACAAGTTTAGCTCCTCACCTCAACTCTATGAGGAAGGTATTAATATTAATCAAGCTCATTTACAGACAAGGAAAATATAGACAAGTTTAAGAAATGCATCCAAGATCACATAGCTGGAACATGTCATAGAGCAGGGATTGGAACCCAGGGTTACTTAGAGGCTGGAACTTCAAAGAAATTGGTTGAAATTATTAATTATAAACCTTAAATGGGCTATCATCCCTCCTCTTGGCTCACAGTGATCCCCAAATTCTGACAATATTCTCTCTGCAACATATACCTTGCATTAAAAAAAAAAAAAAAAAAAAAAAAAAAAAAAAACTTGGCAAAGGGATGTGAAGTCCAATATATAAGCATTCATCCACTTCACACTTTTCCAAGAATGGGCCTCTTTATTGGGTACACTTTGTAGCAGAATGTACCAGCTGGACCTGCTTGGTCCAAGTTCTTAACAACTTAGTGTCCCAGTTACCAAATCTAAAGGAGGATGACAACCCTTCATCTGTCAGAAGAGCTTGATAGGATGCTCTGAGGTCCAGGACCAATGGTCAAAGGAGAACACACTGGCGATGCCTCAGCTATGGAGCCATGACTTTGAGCACATGGTTTTCCAGACCCAAATGGGATAAAAGAAGAGGAAATTGAAAGATTTGAGCCGAGGAGGTCAGGTTCCAGTAAGCACACTCAACCATTGCTGTATGCCTTTCTGATCCCCATGGCTTCTATTCCCTCAAGTTTGTCTGCTCCACTAACTATGGCCCAGTTGAACTTGGGCTTCAACTACTTTATTCCAGGATTTCTCAAGCTCATCATTATTTATGACTTTAAAGTTAAACCAACTGGGCTCAGAGAAGTTAAATTACCTGCACACAGCTGAGTGGTTTGAAATAAGTCTGACTCCCAAACCTAAGCTTGTTGCACTACAGTATACTTTCTACCTACTGGAACATGGGGCAGGCAGAAGGACAGTCTTGGGAATAAGTAACAAGGTACTAGGAATAGGAAGTAAGGTCATTAGGGCAACCATTCCAAGGAGCTTTGGTTTAATGGAAGAAAGGTACAGGTTTCTGGCTGACCCAATACAACACCTGACATCAGCACATTCCATGATGACCCCTGGGATGCAATTCCCAGGTCCCAGTCCCCTGGAAGCCTGGAGCACATGGTCTCACCCTGAAAGTCTGTCTACAGAGCTGAACAAAAGAAGTAAAGGCAGATTTTATTAACAAATACACATACAGTGTCTATCATGTTGTAGGCACTGATCTAAGCACTGTAGCAATATTGTCTTTGAACCCTCACAAGGAAGGTACAATTCTTTTCTCCTGCAAGATGGGAAACTGAGTCACAAAGACATTAAATAACTTGCCAGGTTACACAGCTAGCAGGAAGTAGAGATAGAATTTGGATTCAGGCAGTTGGCTTGCAAAGCCTGCATCCTTGACCATGATACTGTACTACCTATCTGAACCCATCTGGTTTTGACCCCGTGGTTTCTCTGTTCCCAGAACCCTGGTATCCTAGTTTGAAGGGTTTGTTTGATGCCTAAAGCAGAGATAGCCAGCCTTGCTCTCACTGACAGCCACTGGAGTCCAGCCAATAAATTACCAATGGGCCATCAAAAAGGAGGCTTCAAACTCATGCAGAAAGACCCTGTAGGATAAATTCATGGGAAAGCTCAATCTGTTCTGGATGTGTCTACTTCCTAGCTTCCCCTGGGATTTTTGTCTATTGTCAAGTCAAATTCCAAGGCTGTCAACTTCCCCTTGTCTTGCTGTTTCCCTCAAATGTGTTTATTTTACTATGGCCCAGAAAAGTCCTCACCCTTGGCAACGGGGGTTGTGAATCACATTGTGGCTTTTCACCTCCCATTGGCACTAGGCAAACAGATCACCACTGGTAAGAGTCTCTTTCCACACCTCTTGGAACTCACTGCTATTATGGCCTGTGCTGAGCTGTAAGATTTGTTTATGTGTCTCTCTCTATCCTTTTAACTTGTGAACTCCTGGAGGGAATAAGCCATCTTATTCACCCAACACATCTAGTGTAGAACCTGGTACTTAGAGAGACACTTTATAAATGTTTCTTGAACAGGTAGGTGAGTGGATGGATGGATGGATGGATGGATGGATAGGTGCATGGATGGATGGTTGGGATGGATAAGTAGATGAATGGATGGACGGATGGGTGGATGGATGGATGGACAGACAGGCAGACAGACAGACGGATGGATGGATGGATGGACAGATAACGGATGGATGGATAGATGGATGGACGGATAACGGATGGATGGATAGATGCATGGATGGATGGATGGATGGATTGATGGCTAAGTGGACTGATGCATGGATGGATGGGTGGGTGGTTGGGTGAATGTACCAGATAACTCTTAGTGAGATCACTTTTCTTCCCCATCCAAGCCCTGTTCAACTCCTGTTGACAGATGCAATAGACTCCTAAAGGGCTCTTCACCTCCACTCTGCCCCCCTCCAAATCTTTTATTCATAAAGCATCCAGAGGTTCTATAAAGATGCAGATTTGATTATGTCAGCCTTGCTCCATCTCTGCCTAAAATACATTAATGACATCCCCCTATCCTTAGAATAAAATCCAAAATCCTTCCCAGAGCCTATGTGGTACTACAAGCTGTGATATCTACTGACCACTCCATTCTCATTCCATGTCAGCCTCCTACTCACTGATAACAGTTGGATACCCTGGCCATCTTTCATTTCCTAGAATGAGCCCAGCTCTTTCCTGCCTCAGGGCCTGTGTCTGAACTTGCTGTTCTCTGTGTCTGGAATGCACTTCCTCTGACTTTTTGCATAACTGATTCCTTCTCCCTCTGGTCTCAGCTTCAAAATAAATTCTTGGGGAGATTTTCTCTGCCTCCTCCATCTAAACTATACCCCACATCTTCTTTATAGCATGCATGTAGTAATCCACTTTCATTATAGCACTTTATTGAACATTTGAACACAACATATTGGACACAAAGCATTATTAGTTAATGTCTGTCTTCTAGACAAACTGTAAGCTCTAAGAGGGCAAGAAGAGCATCTGTCTTATTCCCAGCTGAATCCTTAGTACTCAGCAGACAGCAGGTACTCAAAATACTTGTAATACATGTTTAGATGAATGGAGGGACAGGCACAAGATAGATTCTGACATTTCCTAAGAATGAGGACACCTGGAGTACTGCATGAGGGGAATGACCAGGCCTCTTTCTCTTTCCCTGAACATTACTGATAAATAAGTTTAGGTACAGAGTCATGATATCTGACTACCTTGGAATCTCTTTGATCAGTAAATCCAACTTCATTTTATATTTGCAGAGATGGAGCCCAAGAGTGGAAGTCATTTGCCCAAGATAACCATCATAGGGGCTGCTAGTTACCTGCACAATAGACATTTTCTTCTTCTTCACTAAGAACAGAACCCAGATTTTCTTGATAATGATGATTAGCGCAACTTCTATCATTTTTTTAAGTTTGTTTGTTTGTTTGTTTATCTGCTGAGTACTAAGGATTCAGCTGGGAATAAGACATGCTCTTCTTGCCCTCTTGGAGCTTACAGTTTGTCTAGAAGACAGACATTAACTTATAATGCTTTGTGTCCAATATTTATTTATTTACTTACTTATCTGAGAGAGATAGAGTGAGCAGGGGAGAGGCAGAGAGAGAGAGAGAGAGAGAGAGAGAGAGAAAGAGAAAGAATATCGCAAACAGGCCCTGTGCTGTCAATGAGGAGCCCAGTGCAGGGCTCGAACTCAGGAACCATGAGATCATGACCTGGGCTGAAATCAAGAGTCAGATGTTTGACCCACTGAGCCACCCACACAGCCCAGAATCTGCATTTTAATAAGATCCATTCTGTGGTGGTTCATATAGATGTTCAGACTTGAATGTCCATCTTAGTGAAGACTGGGGCTAGGGACAGGACAAGGCAGCCTATGTCCTGATCCCTAAAACACATTCAGGACATATTTGTAAGAAAATGGCATCCATGCCTGGTGCCACAGGAGATGGGGACACAAAGCTGACAACCAGCGTAGCTGCCCAAATGGAACTGATTAGCCCCCACCCACCATCCTTTCCATCTTGCTGTCTCCGATTTCCCCTTTTACACCCTTCTCTCCATCCACAGCATAGTGGTTAAGAGACTACTGGCGTCAGATCTGCCTTGATTCAACTTTTACAACTTTTTTGAAAATTTATTTACTCTCTCCTGAGCCTTGTACCAACTTCATAGCGTTGTCATGGAAATTAAATGAGTTAATACTTCTAAAACACAGAGACCAGAGCTTTGCAATCCTGGATTCATATTTGCATCGCCAAAGGAGCTGATGGCTGAGCCACCCCAGACCAATTAAATAAGAATCTCTAGGGATAGGGCTCAGCATTCATATTAAAACAGATCAAACACAAACCTCTGCAGGTTTTTTTTTTTTTTAATGTGCAGCCAGGAGGGAGAACCACTGACCTAAAGTGATGCCCGGCACAGAGTAAATACTCCATAAATGCTGCTATTGCTAGTCACACTGTGTGTCCTTCCTCACACACACACTAGACTGCCTCATGCCTTTGCTCCGGATGAATCTCATGCCTTAGATAACCTGCTCTTCCTGGACTGCCTGGCAAACAGGTTCCTCCAAGATTCTGCAAGAGTCTGCCATCCTCGTGTAGCCTTTCCTGATTCCTCCAAAGAGTACTGACCACTTCCTCCTCCTGGTTCTAGTGTAACTGAGCTGCTAATAAAAATACTGACTTTGTCCTCTTATGGAGGATTTAGTCTATCCTGGGCCTTGTGCTGGGTCATGTGTACATTTCCTTTTTTGCTCTAAGGCAGGTTCCATTCAAAGCCCCATTGTATAGATGAGGAGACAAGGATCCAGAAAGGTGCAATGACATGCCTAAGATCATTCAGCTGGTACCCTGGGCAGGTGATATTTGTACTCAAACTGAGTGGCTCCAGAGCCTGGGTTCAAACCCCTATACCACTTCACTGATATTTGCACAACTGTCTCCTGCTATAGACTCTTAAGTCTTTCAAGGACAAAGACTGTGTGTAATTTATCATTGTACTTCTAACACCTGGGACATGTTAGGTGCATAACAAATGATGTAATTAATGGACTTCCAGGGTAGGGTGTGATAGATATCAACCACCTACTGTGTGCCAGGCAATCTGCTTGCCACATTCCTAATACTAGGTGCAAGAAAGCATAGAATTTGAACCAAGAGCCCTGGTTTCAGTCTCACTGGGATCAAAGACTGCCCACACAACTCCCAGGCTAGTAACCATTGGTGAGTTACATGATCTTTGTAAGCTGTAACTTTCATTTGTAAGTAGGGACAGCAAATATGGTTATTTCAGAGGACTGAGTGACACATGCAAGGCACCTAGCATAGCGCCTGGTACATAGCAGGGCTCAGCAAATGTGAGCTGCTACTGGCATCTCATTGTACCCCACAAACACCTGTTGAGGTAGCTACTGTTAGCAGACTGTTATTTTCTTTTTTAGCTGAGGAAACTGAATCTCTTGCCAGAAGATGCAAAGCTAGTAAGTGGCAGAGCAGGGACAAGAACCCAAGATGGTCTGACAGTAAGTCTGTGCTCCTTTCTCTCCAGATTCTCTCAGGCAAACAAAGTGGTTTAGTAATCATGCCTGCTCCCCTGGAGAAGGTTGCTGGCTGGGAGCAGTGGGGAGAGCAGCTTGCTGGAAGGAAGAGGCTGCCTCAAGCATCCAGGCTCAGAGGGAGACACCATCCTCTCTCACTCCCTGCATCTCTATGTGTGCCCAGGAGACAGGTGGCCCTAAGGACTGCAGGGGTGATAGCTAGTGGGCAGAGTGCAGGGAGAGGAGAGATGAGAATGACAAGAGGGGAGGAGGAAGGGTGGGGGAGTGTGAAGGTAGGGAGAGGGCTGATGGTAGCCCAGGATGACTGTCCAGAGCAGATGGAAAGGTGACTAGGATAGCTGAGAGCAGGGAGCTAGGAGGCTGAGGAGAGGGAAAAGTGGCCTGTCTCCTCATGGTGGTGAGCTGATCTCCCCCTAAGTGGAAAAGCTGTTGCCATGACAACGCCCAGAGCCAGATCAATGCTTGGCATTGGAGGGAGCTCTCAGTCACTGCCATCTCCCTCTCCCTCTCTCTCCCCTGAAGTGGGGAACATGTGAGGGAGTGTGGGTGGGGGGAGGGTGGGGGATCATCTCTCGCTCCCCAGAGCCTCCTGGAGTCATGACAGGGATCCCCAGAGCCCCCAATCTAGTACAGGAGAGTGGGCTTAGTGGGGGACAGGAGGCGATACTATGCCTACCTCCTAGCTCCTTTGAATATGGGGCAAGGAGGGAGGACAAGGTTCCCCGGAGAACTGGAGTAACCTTCTGGCCTCTATCACTGGGGCTCAAGGGTACAGAAACCAAGTGTCACCTTCTAACCTCAGTCATGCACAGAGACCTGCAGAGAGGATCACAAGGCAGGAGTTCAAATTTCTTACTAGGCTTCCCCTTCAACATGTGGAAAATGCCGCCAGGGAATAGATTTTCTCTGAGGTTCCTTTCAGCTCTAAAAGCAGTGACTTTTGGGGGCACCTGGGTGGCTCAGTCGTTTGAGCGTCCGACTTCAGCTCAGGTCATGATCTCATGGTCTGTGAGTTCGAGCCCCGTGTTGGGCCTGTGCTGACAGCTAAGAGCCTGGAGCCTGCTTCTGATTCTGTGTCTCCCTCTCTCTCCCCTCCCCCACTTATGCTCTGCTCTGTCTCTCAAAATATGAATAAACGTTAAAGAAAAAATAAAATCAGTGACTTTTTTTTCCTGTTAGTTTTATGAGGCAGAGTCACCTTTCTGGTGTGACTGGAGAACCCCCATGGAATGCCTTCCTGCCTCAATGTAAGTCTCCTCACTGGCCAGTTAAGAAGATCTGACAGGCCACTAGAGGGTCCACTTTTTTTGAGCTTCTTATACAAAAGCAAATACCACAAGGCAGGATAATGTATTAGCATATTACCAGGAGACAGGCCAGAGGCTCTGGAGCTCTCAGACCTTGAGTGGAATGCTAAACCCACCAATGACTGACTCGTTGATGTGAGTCCAAGTTCAAGGGGATCCATCAAGGATGAGCAGTGTGTCACTGATTTAGGTTCAAGGAGGAAGAAAGGGAGGACAGAGAGAAGGGAAGGGAGAAGGAAGAAGAGAAAGAGAAGTAAAATAATGGTGAACAAGAAATTCTAGCTGGAAAACAATAAACTCCTTTCCCAAAGTCTAAAGGCCACAGGGTTTCACCAGAAGCCCCACCTGGATGGTGCAGAGAACCCCCACCCAGTCACCTCCACTTTCCCTCAAAGTCTGGCCTCAGGGTAGTGCATGAGTAAGGGTGAAGGAAGCATTACAGAGCAAAGCAAGAAGTTGACAGGCTGGGGCTTTCCAGGAGGGCAGGAGAGGAGAGGACGGCACCAGCCACACAGGTGGCCCTTGAAGCCAGGAGATTTCAAGAAACTCCAAGCCTCTAAAAGCCTGGCAGTGGCTCCCCAGCATCCAGACTGGAGCTGTTAGTGTCCAGGAGCTGGCCCTGAAGGATAGAGACAGAGGCTGGGGAAAAGGCTGGCACTGAGGCAAAGGCATCAAGTTCTGCTCACTAACAGCAGCTGGAGATGCCAGCCTCCCGCTGTCTGCTTTGGTTTGGGAAATGAATACATTTTTTCAAAAGAGTGAGTTGTGCACTTACTTTGAAAGTGAGCAAATTTGCTGGCACATAGTAGTCATTTTGCCTGTTAGGAGCATGGTCTGTGCAGTCAGGCGATCCTGGATTCTGCTCCTGATCTGGTCCCTTGTTAGCAGCACAACCCCCAAGTATCAGTGTCTCCCTCTGAAAATGGGGATAGGGGATGTCTATCCTGGAGTGCAGCTGTAGGGATTAAATGAGATGATGTGTGAATGTTAGTTTAAAACAGCTGTCTTCTAACTCTGGACGTGCAAAGTGACAGAGGGGAATTTCTTCTAGAATCTCTGGGTCCAGGGTGGGTGGGGGGTGCTGGAATGGTCTCTGAGGGGCTGTAGGAGGACACATCACTGGAGCTGTGAGGAAGCCAGTGTGTGAGATGATGGAGACGGACATGGGGCCATGTAAGAGCAGAGCATTGCCTTTCTGTGGGGTGAGATTTTACAGTGAGCCCCATTTTACAGAGAGGCTAAGGTTTACAGAAGGGTTGATATTTACCCAAGTTCACCTGGTCACCAAGTCCCACCAAGTGATGGAACCAAAGTGCAAGTTCAGGTGTTTCTGCTTTCAGAGCCTAGGCCTTTCCCATAATCTCCTCAGAGAGGGCAGCACATAAACGCAGGTGGTACTGGCACCCACTCAGGCAAGGGACTTCACCTCTCTGAGCCTCAGTTCCCTATCTGTAAAGTAAGGGTTAGATATGCTAATGTATATGAAAGAGTCTAGCAATTTCAGGTACACAATAGTGTATGGAGAAGATGCTGTTCTAAGAGCCAGGAGTCCGGGGCTGTAGTCTTGCCTCTGTATCATTGTGCTGTGTGACCTTGAACAAATCACAACCTCTCTGGGCTTTACAAAGAGCATTACAATTTCCAAGGGAACTTTAATGTTTATTTATTTTTGAGAGAGAGAGAGAGACAGAGCACGAGTAGGGGAGGGACAAAGAGAGAGGGAGATGCAGAATCTGAAGCAGGCTCCAGGCTCTGAGCTGTCAGCTCAGAGCCTGATACAGGGCTCGAACTCACAAACCGTGAGATCATGACCTGAGATGAAGTCAGCCACTTAACCGACTGAGCCACCCAGGAGCTCCCCCAAGGGAACTTTAACACAGGAGTGATTCAGCCTCCCCTCTAGAGATTCTGATTCATTTGGTCTGGGAGGAAGCCTACATATCTGGGTTCTTCTAAGCCCCCAGGTCCTTTGGATAAGCAAACAGGGTCCAGATGACAACAATGGTCCTCAGATGTACTCCCTGAACCAGCAGCATGGGCATCACCTGGGAACTTGTTAGGGATGCGAAATCTCAGGCTTCCCAGGGACCTACTGAATCAGAAACATGGGTGATCTGTTTTTACAACCCCCCTCCCACCTCTCCTGGTAATTCTGATGTACATTCAAGTTTGAGGGTCTCTGGGCTATAGGAGGAATCAACCCTAAAAGTCTACACTTTTTAGGTCGTGCATCAGAGGAACAAGATGAAAGAACTGGGTAAGAGCAGGAGAAAGTGTGGGCAAAATTGGGAAAACAAAGAGGGATGGGAGAAGAGACCCAAAGAATCCAGAGGCAACCTTGACTTTGTCCCTGGGTGAGCTAGCATCACAGCTATGAAATGTGCTAAGAAATTTAAAAGGCTTCCAAAGA
Source organism: Puma concolor (assembly GCF_028749965.1). Taxonomy (NCBI): domain Eukaryota; kingdom Metazoa; phylum Chordata; class Mammalia; order Carnivora; family Felidae; genus Puma; species Puma concolor. The sequence goes on from NC_141682.1 coordinate 26,749,223, forward strand.
TATGCTTCTCAAAACAAGGCATGCAGTGGGGGTGGCTAAAGCCACAGAACAAAGATGGTGTGTCTTCCCGGAAAGTCAATTTACCAGAACATGTTTTAGGGGAAAAAGTTAAATTATTTCATCAATGAGTAACTGAAAACATGACTGTTAGATTAAAGCAAACAGATCTATGGTGCCACAGAATACCACCTGCTTGTACACTTCTTAGATAAAAGGAAAGCCTCAAAGACATTTTATACTTGCATTGGGGAGTTTTAGACAACAGTCTCGGACCCCTTGGGGACCAGTTCTCTTTTCCTTGCCTTTTGGTGGAAAACACAATGATTAATGAATGAATTAATGGACTGATTGGTTAGATAAATGATTGGAGTCCCTACCTTGTGCCAAACATCCCACTGGACACCAGGGATGCACCAGTAACAAAAATGGGCAGAGTTTCTGCTCTAGAAAAGCTTACAGTATAACAAGGTGTGGTGAGCAGGCTCCAGCAGTAATGGGCCAGTCTGGAGTGAGGTCACGAAAGACTTCTACTGAGGAAGAGACACTGGAATTCAGACGGGGAGACCAGTGTGAGAAGCCTATTCCCAGGAGGTCTGGGGAAAGCATTCCATGTCTCTTGCTTCCCTTCCCTAGAACTCTTTTCTTTCTGCACCTTTAACCCCCAGATCATGCCCAACTCCCTCCAGGAAATGTTTCCTGACCCACTCCAGCAACTCTGACCATCCTCTGAATTTACATAATCTCATTCTTCCAGCACCTCTGGAATCACTACTCACTCACACTTTCTGTCATTTGGGTCCCATCTTCATGATGTTTTTCCATACCCAAATGATATCAACACCAGAGCGGACTTCATCTTTTATCCAATACCATTATAAAAAAACCATGAATAAATAATGTCGTAAATATGCCATAGGAAAAGGGATAAAGGGATAAAGTATAAAGGTATAATTGTCTCTCTGTTATAGAGGGAGACTGGCAAATGTTACAAGCATGTTCAAGGCAAATCAGCACTCACTGAGACATTCTCCTTGAGACCCCAGGAAGACCAGAGAAGATACGAGAAGGGAAATGCAAGTGCTTTGTGATCTGATAGTTGTGTAGTTCCTGAAATAACTTCATGTTCCACTAATGGTACACAGTGTTGCTTATTATTATTATTTTTTTTTTGCATGTTTCATGTTTTGTTTTCAGGAGGATGTTAGAGCTCTGTAACAAAACTATAAAATCCACAAGGATAAGGCTCCTTTACATTCCCCATAGCACCTATGGTAAGTGTTGGAATGTTTCTCTCTTTTTTTAAGTTTATTTATTTTGAGAGTGAGGAAGTGTGAGCAGGGGAGAGGCAGAGAGAGAGAGAAAAAAAGAGAGAGAGAGAGAGAGAGAGAGAGAGGGAGAGAGAATCCCAAGCAGGCTCTGCACTTTAATGCTGGCAGCGCATTAAGCATCCTTAATCTTTTCCTTGAACTGTGCTAAACCCTTTGCATGTGTGACCTTCTTTCTTTCCCACAATATCTCTGGTACAGAGGTAATATTGTCATCTCAACTCTACAGAGAAAAAACAGGCTCAAGAGACAGAAGGAAATGACTTGATTGGGTTCATCCAGGAAGTAAGAGGCAGAGGGGGAGCTGGACCAGGTGTGGCACTGAAGTGCTCAGGGTCATTGCAGCCCATGGCTCAGGCCATTTGGACACAATTGGGGTAGCTCAGGCCTGCATCACAGGTATTCTGATGAACAGTGCTTACTTTTGCAGAGGGGCCCAGCCCAAAAGATTCTTATGAAAATAAAGTGAGAACATAAATGTAAAAAGGGGTGGAAGAAAAGAAATGAAGCCAAGTATTACACACAACCGATTACTCAGTAAAACCCATTATGAAACTCTCCTCACCTGCTCAGTCCTTCTGTGACTCCCCACTGCCTCCCTATGGGACTCAGACACCCAACTTGCATGTTTTGCCATGATGATCTTCACCATATATATGACCTTCATGCATTGATATTAAGTAATTGAACTGTATTTTGCATGTGCTTGTATGGTTCAATGCAAAATTAAAAAATTATAAAAGGGAACATGGTAAAAACTCTCCCACCCTCTCCTTCCACCCAAGTTTGCTTCCCAGACACAACCACCACTGCTATGGTCTGAATGTTTGTGTCCCCCAACAAAATTCACAATTTGGAATCTTAACCTCCATCAAAATTCACAATTTGGAACCTTAACCTCAAATGGATGGTTAAAAGGCAGGGCCCTTTGGGAAGCAGTTAGGTCATGGGGGTGGAGTCTCCATGAATGGGATTGGTGCCCTGATAAAAGAGACCCCAGAGAGCTCCTTAACCCCTTCTGGATTGTGAGGACATGGTGAGAAGGCACAAGCTATGAACCAGGAAGAGAGCCTTCACCGGAGCGTAACCATGCTTGTACCCTGATCTTAGAATTCCCAGCCTCCAGAACTGTGAGAAATAAATTTCTGTGCTTTTAAGCCACCCTGTCTATGGTATTTTGCTACAGGTGACTGAGCAAACTAAGACAACCTGTATCTGTTTCTTGTGTGTCTACTAATATATAAGCAAACAGACACACACACACAGGCACACATATATACCCTTTTTAAACAAAAATGAAGCATATGGGGCATAATGGTCTTCCAACTGCTTTTATGACTTAACAATACACCTTAGAGCTTATTTTATATCATAATGTAAAAACTTCCTCATTTTTTAAGGCTGCTTTGTGTTTGTTTTCCCCATTCTTCAACCAATCTTCAACTGATGAGCAATTAGGTGGTTCCTAATCTTTCGATATTGCAAACAATACAGCATGAATAATCTTCCAATTATTCTATTAATGACCTGGCATCTTCCTTTCAATCAACTGTTTCTAAAAACTTTTCTCACATCTTAAGCACTGTCTATGAAAGCATAGGTTTGATGAGCTAATGATATATGTTTCTAATTCACACTAATATAGATAGATAAGAAATCCACAACCATTTAAATCAAAGTGCTTGCCTGTGTATCACCTATAACAATTCTGCTTAGCACATGTGCCATGCATCTACTATCCTGGGAAACACCTGCTGCCCAGAAGTTCCAAACTCTTTGGCCAGACACAGGATGCCCTTGAGGATCTGCCTTCTGCCTCAACTCTCCAAACTCATTTCCCCTGTGTCCTATGCTCAAACCTTGTGGAATCATAGGTCTTTTTTATTTTATTTTTTAAGTGTATTTATTTGGGGGGGGGGGTTGCGGAGAGAGAATCCCAAGCAGGACCCGTGCTGTCAGCATAGAGCCCAACAGGGCTTAAACTCATGAACCGTGAGATCATGACCTGAGCTGAAATCAAGAGTTGGGTGCTTAACCGACTGAGCCACCCAGGTGCCCCTGTGGAATCACAGGCTGTTTTAGTTGCATGCCAAACTAGATCATGCCCCAGTAACTTTGCACATGCTCCTCCCCTGCTTGGAACAGCATCTATGCCTTGTCCCCTGGAGAACTCCTGTTCTCTTCTCAAGTTGTAGTCCAAGTTCTCCCCCTCCAGGAAGCCCTCTCTGCCTTTTTCATCCAAACCTGCATCCACACACCTGGGGCATGCTTGCTTCTACTTTAACCCTCAGCACACAGAGTTAGTATGGCAGAGTGGTTAAGAAAGTAGGGTCTGGGGGCACCTGGGTGGTTCAGTTGGTTACACATCCAACTTTGGCTAAGGTCATGATCTCACAGTTTGTGAGTTCCAGCCCCATTTTGGGATGTCAGCCCAGAGCCTGCTTTGGATCCTCTGTCCCCTTCTCTCTCTGCCCCTCCCCTGCTCATTCTCTCCTCTCCCTCTCTCAAAAAATAAATAAAGGTTAAAAAAGAAAAGAGAAAAAAAAAAAAGAAATGGTCTGAACTGTGTTGCCTGGGTTCAAAGCCCAACTCCACCATATTAGAGGCTTGACCTTGGGCAGATTGCTTAATCTCCTGGGAGTTTCAATATTCCCATTTGTAAAATGGTGATAATCATAACATTGACCCCATAGTGAGGATTAAAAGATGCATTTAGCAGAGTAAATGCTCAGTAAATGTGCATTATGGCTATTACCCTTACAGCTGTTTCCCCCGCTACATTATTAGCTCTTTTTAGCCTCCAAGCTCTTCAGTTTCTAATCCTGTCAGGCCTACCTTCAAAATAGATCTCATTTCTGAGCATATCTCACCCGGGCCACACCGCCAGCTGAGCACAAGCCACCGTCCTCTTCCACCCAAGCATCAGCCTCCTAATGGCCTCTGTGTACTGTTCCCAGCAGCCCCTTTAAGATAGAAGTCAGATGCGGTCGTATCCTGCTCTGAACCATCCTGAAGTTTCTATTCTTATTTTTATTCTTAAAATAAAGGTTTCTTATTCTTAAAATAAAACCCAAAGTCCTTACTATGGCAAAAGAGGCCCACCCCATCTGGCCCCTGCCTCCCTCCCTCTTCATGATGCTCTCCCTTCTCCAGCCACACTCACCGCCTTGTTGTTCCTCCAGCACACAGAGTGAATCCCCACCTTAGAGGTCCACTCATTCTTCAGTCTGTTCTTCCCGCAGGTAGCCACAGGGCTCACTCCCTCACTCCATTGAGGCCCTGATCTCTATCCAGAATGACTGCATACCATTCCTCTGTGGTCCTTCTCTGTTCAAAAGACCCATGGCTTCTGGACATCCCGGTGGAATGGATGCTTCATAAAGACAAGGACTTCATTTTATTCCCCACTGTATCCCCAACCCCCCAACCAGTGCCTGGCACATAGTAGGTGCTCCATAAATACTTGCTGAGTGAATGGACAAATGAATGACTGCAGTGCCCAGAACAGGGCCAGCAACATTTCTGAGGATTAGCAAATGTTTGGAGAGGAATGGAGAGAGACAGGGAGAGAGAAGAAACAAGCAAGAAAGGAAGGAAGAAAGGAAGAAGAGATGGAAGCCCAGAGGATTTTGTTTTTTAGTTGTCATGTGTGTTTATTGAGATATAATTTACGTATCATGAAATGTACCCACTGCAAGTGTACAGGTCAGTACATTTCAGTAAATTTCCACACTGAGGAAACCATCACCACCACCCAGTTTTAGAACTGTCCCTCACTCTTCTGGCCCATTTGCTGTCAGTCCTGCTCAGAGCTCTAGTCCCAAACCACCACCAATCAGCTTCTGCACACTCTAATTTTGCCTTTTCTAGAAATTTCATATAAATGGAATCATACATTATGTAGTCTTTTCTGTCTGGCTTTTTCTGCAACGTTTCATAATTATTTTTAGGTTCACCCATGCCATGCATGCATAGTAGCTCGCTCCTTCTTATTCCTGAGTAGCATTCCATGGTAGAGATATGCCACATTTTGTTTATCCATTTTCCAGTTGATGGACGTTTGTAGGGATTCCTGTTTTAGGCTATTATGAAGAATGTTGCCATGACTTTCAGGCACACGTGTTTCCAAATGTCTAGGGTAGATACCTACGAATGGACTTGCTGGGCCATATAATAACAATATAAGTCCCGAAGATTTTGATGCCCTAAGACTTTTGGAATCTCCACTGAGGCTTGTAAGAAAATGCTCCAACTGTGGTAGAGAAAAATGCACGTAAAACTCAGTTTGCGCTGCAAGCCCAGCTCCAAGTCCTAAGTATGTGGCCAATTCATTATGCCTGTGTTTGAAGCCCATTTGCAGTTGTATTTGATGTATTGTCTGTGGGGAGACGGTGAAATTTGCCAGCCTTCAGACTAACAACTGAGCCTAATTTTTCACCCAGTGATTCTAAAGAAGTTTCTTCTTGGCAGAGGCTTGGGCTAGGAACAGTTGAAATTGATTGTGGCAAATGATGTGGGAAGAAGTGATACAGTGTTTACCACCTAAAGTGAAAGGCGAAGTGAACATCATCAGGCAGAAGAGTCTCTGCAGCTCCCCACCCATGCCCTCCCACGAAATTTTGGACCCTGCCAAAGCATCCTGGACCCCCTGTCATCATTGCCAACCACAGAGGCCTTGAAACTTGAGTCTCCACCACCCCAGATCTCAGATCTTGCCAGGTTCATCCTGAAAAATCCTCCATTCAGGTTTTATTACTTTTTAAATGTTTTATTCATTTCTGAGAGAGACAGAGAGAGAGAGAGAGAGAGAGAATAGGGGAGGGGCAGACAGAGAGGAAGACACAGAGTCCAAAGCAGGCTCCAGGCTCTGAGGGGTCAGCACAGAGCCCTATGCAGGGCTTGAAGTCATGAAAGGAGAGATCATGACCTGAGATGAAGTCGGACGCTTAACCCAGGCGCCCCCCTCCATTCAGTTTTTAAACCTCATTGTTATGATGATGAAAATCATCAGGAGCCCGAGCTTGCCTGGGCTGAGCTGGCATTTACAGAAAGCTTCCAGGCTTTCATCTCCTGCCTTGCCACACCCCCCTGCTTTGCTCTGCTTTGCTCTAGTTTCAAAGACTTCACCCAGTAAGGGAATTGACATTCAGGTGAATGCCTCAAGGACTGGACCCCTTTAGCCTCTGTCCCCATCCTACCCCATGAGAAAATGAAATGCTTACCACAGCTTTCCTTAAGAAATCTTTTGTAGCATAAAATCAGAGTTGGTCCTAGGATATAATTTGGGCTTCAAAAGTCAGTCTCTGATGTTCCCAATTGAACAAGGTAAAATGCCCATTTGACAAAGGTAAAATTAAAAAAAAAAAAGGTAAAAAAAAAAAGCAGACTGAATGCAGAAGCTCTCAGAGCTTTGGGTAAGTAAATATTCTCTCTGATGGGCTCCAGCCTCCCTACAAAGCGAGAGGACACTGGAAAATGATCAGTCAGGTGGGCAAATTTTGTAGGAGTTCTTCTTGTTGCTATTGTTTGTTTGATGCAACAGAGGTTCTATCTGAGAAGGGACTACAGGCTTTCAGGTCCACTGTGTTGGGAGGCCAGCAGCCTCCAGGTGATCCACATGCAGGAGCTGACTGACATGGGTGGAAATGGGAGAAAGAAGCGAGGACACTGTTGGCCTCAAGGCCAGGGTCTGAACCCTGGCAAAAGATGCTGAAGGACTGTCCATGAGACTCAAAGGCCCTGAAAACACAGCTTTGAGGGCCAGGGGACAAAGTGGGGCACATACAGGGGGAGGCAGCATTTGACTCATTTCAGCACAGCATGGAGTGTGGCTTCTGCTCAGGAAAGAAGGTGAGAATGCAGCACCCCCAACCCCACTCTACCGAGTGAGGCATGCTGCAGTATTGGGCTGGATGACCTGGTTTCAAATCCTGACTCTGCTTCTTTCTTACTGTCTTTGGACAAGTTGCTTCACCTGTCTGCACCTCAGTTTTGTCATCTGTAAACCGTATATATTAATAATAACTACCTCCTAAGTTTGCTATGAGGAATAAGCGAGTTAATACACAGAGAGGGCCTATAGACGGTATATAGAAATTGTTTGCTAAATGTGTTGGAGTTATTGCTGTTGTTACGGATTTCCAGGTTTGAGGAGCGCTGGGTGATACCACCCTGGCATATACACTAATGTCAAGATGATTCCAGCAGGAGCTACTGAAAAGAGGCCTGGAGGAAACAGAGCCTGAAAGAATCATTTGAAAGCTCGCGTAAAACCCCCTTGGGACTCCTAGCAAAACCTGGGTGAGACTTTGAGGGAATGTGGGGGACCCCAAGGCCTTTTCAGGAGGTATGACCACTGTTAGTAATGACTTCGTTACACTCAGCTTTGGGAGCCTGGGAATATCTGAGTTACCCAAGAAGAGGCTGGCAGAAACATAGAAGAAACAGCTACTGAATGGTTTAGCAGCTGAAACCACAGCCACCCACACTGCCCGGGTTCAAATCCCAGATCTGCTACTTCCTAACTCGGTGTTTTGAGTGAGTGAATGAAATTTCCCTGGGCCACAGTTTGACTCAACTGTAAAATGAAAATAAAAATAGTAGTCCCTATTTCATAAGGAGTTTGTTGGGTTTTCAAGAGATCCTTACATGGTACAGTGCCCAATAAACATGAGTGATCCAAACTAGCAGATTAGGAGCAAGAGGGCCTCATGTGGGGGGAACAACATGTGCAAAGGCCCAGAAGTGGAGAGAGAGCACAGGTGCAGGAATCAGTGAGGAGGCAAGGATGGGCATGCAGCTGCCAGAGGCTTGTCCTGGGCTCACAGGCCTTCTCTTCAAAAATGGAGTGATGATGAGCAAGAAAGAGATTTCTGGCACATTGTTAAATGACCTCGATTGTGTTTGTGTCTCGCCAGCTACATTTTAAACCCTTTGAGGGCTGAGACCTTGTTTTTCCATCTTTGTACCCATAGCACCTGCCACCATGCCCAGCACAGAGTGACTGCTAAGTTGGTGTTTATGAGACGTTACAAGCACTGGAAAAAGCTCCAGACCAGAATTCTGGTACAGCTTTGGCCTTTACTTATTCTCTCTAGGACCATGACCAAGTCATGCCATTGATGCTCAGCTTATGTTGGACCAACAGAGATTATGGAAGGGATTTTAGAGATGAAGAAACAGAAGTCTAGAGGACAGGAAGAACATAGTTAATGTGAAACATTAAGTTAATAATAGTGTAAGGATTGCAACCATTCCCTCTGCTAAGTCCAGTGCCCATTTCCACCTGATTTCTCACGGGGAAGATTAATAATGGTTTTGCTGTGTAGTTGAACTTCATATTCTTGGTAAGCTTGCATATTTATTTCCAATGAGCTGGTCAATTCATCTCGAGACTCTATTCTTCCAAACCCACTTGGGAGTTAATAATAAGCACTTATAACACTGATATGAAAAAAATAATAACCCCATATTACTAATGAAGAAACCCAGCCTTAAAAGAGCTGAATTTACTTGCCCAAATTCACACACCTGGTAGGGAAGTTGTGGCTTCTAAATTCAAACTCAGAGCTTCCTGAATCCAAAACCCCTGTGCTTCTCTCTAGGGAAAGTGGATTCTGGGTAGTAGTTAAGGCACTTTGCCTGGAGTGCAAGGCTTCTGTTGGAGGTCTGGGGTTCTGACCCCACAGAAAGGCCTCCAGCACAGAAGGCTGTGGCTCAACCATTCTGAAGGTTCAAGGCCACCTTGATGTGCTTGGCTACTTGGGAAAACCAATGAAAATCTGAAACTCTTCTCTAATTCTCTCCCTCTCTCCTTCTCTGAAGGGCAGCGAACCTGTAAGAATAACCTCATCTCTCACCACACCCCTTGCTGATTCAGATAAACAGGTCAAAGAGAAACGCAGCTTCACAGCTGTATAACTTACAATCACTGGGAGGCAGTAGGGCAACAGTAGGGCAAGCTGTGAGTTCTGACATTAGGTGCAGCACAAATGACCCTGGTCACCTTCCAGTTAAACAGCCTCCAGAGTCTCTCCCCCATTTCCTCCCTTCCAGCCCCGATCCCCTTCAAGAGAATCAATGCTTTCATTTTGCTGGAACTGAAATTCACATTTAAATCCCTATTACATCATAAGAAATGTCCCGTGCATCCGCACAGACTTACCAAATGTATTAATGTCTTTTGCATTTTTTTCCATAAAGATCTATCTTAATCTAATATTGTTCCATCTCCATTAAGGCACCTCCTTTAAAGGCTATTCCTGTATGAAGACTCCTGAAGTGACCACAATTTTGTTCCCACTGTCAGATGGAGAACTCTAGAAATAAACTAGCTACAATTTAGCAAGCACCTACTATGGGCCATGTATCTTATACAATGATAAATTATGTTACTTAGGCTGTAAGTTTGGTTGCTAAAACAGAGACCCCCACATTACAGTGGTCAAATGATACTTAACTTTATCTCACTCTCATTCAACTAGGAGTAAACTGTTTCGGACTGGTGTGGGGGCTCCAGGATGTCAGAAATCCTAGGTTCTTATGTCTTTTTTCTCTGCCATCTTTGGCTGTTGCCATCATTCAACTTGTCCAAGACATTGCATTGCTACCTTCCATCCAGCTAAGAGGAAGGGAGAAAAGAAATTCCCTTTCCCCTTTAAAGACATGAACTTATAGATGACATAGCTACACATTTCCAATTAGCCAGAACTTAGTCAAGGACTATGCCCAGATGCAAAGGAGGCTAGGTATTGCAGTCTTTAATCCAGATTTCATGGACTCGGTTAGACATGAGAGGTTTCATTTCTATTGAAGAAGAAGATAATGGATACTAGCATACACTAGCATTATGTGCCACACAAGATGGTCCTAAATGAGACTAGACCCCAAGATTTTTTAACCTATTACAACAACAGGCTAAAAATAAAATTCTCTGACAAAAGAACAGCCTCATCTAGACTAAGGTGTCCATACCTCATTTCCAACTTTACTTAATATGAAATAACCTAAAATATTGGTTGTGAGATTGTTGTTATCTGTGTGGCAGGGACATATTACACCACTATGGGTGGGGATGGGGTTTCCCCTGAAATGAAGAATGTTCCCACAGTCAAACCTCTTTGGCGGGTGATCAATCCTAAAGCAAGAAATGAGGATTCTGATGGAAAATTGTCTCCTCTCTCAGAATTAAAGGCCAGTTTGGCCTCGATTGCACAGTATAGAGATGCCTAGAATATTTCTGGTGAAGGCAACAGAGGCCCATCCATGTAGAAGCAAGCTAAAGACAGAACAAAGCCAGACAGTTAAGGGAAGCTGTTCAGTCATTGAAAATAACTGAGACTCCTAAGAGCCTCTCAGAAATACCTGAGGAGACACATTGGGACATAAGGGGCTTAACCTGATGGCTCTCATGTTTTTGTCATTTGGATTACACACATAGAAATAATGTCATCGAAGTCTCTAACCATACTATGAGGGGGATTTTATTTTTATCTCCAATTAACAGATACAAAAACTGAGTTTCAAAAATGTTTGGAAACCACTCAAGGTCACATAGTGAGTAAATGGAGGCTAAGTCTGCCCATCTTCAAAGACTACCCTCATTCCACATGCCTCCCAGAGGAAAAAAAAAAAGAAGAAGAAATGGGAAAAAACCCTCAAAAGTCAATTCACAGAAACAATTCCAATGGTAAATTTTTCCAGCTCATGGCTTCTCCATGAGGACTCTTCTTCTGTTTGAATGTCTCCTTGGCTGAGCACTTCCAGGCTACCCTCCAAGAGCCTCCACCATTAAAATTGAACACTGATTACTTTTCATGAAGTTTGGTTTCCATTATGTCCTTTGGTTTCTGCAATCAGACTCTCAGGTTTCCAAATCTTTGAAGGCTGTTATTGGGGCTTCCCTGAACTGCCTCTCTATCAGCCTACGTGGGAGTTTTTTCTCTCTCCCTCTCTCTTTACTCACATAACAAGAGTGCTTTTGAGTTCTGTCCTCTGAAACATACAGCACTTTATCCATGACCCTCAAAAGTTAGCACCCCAAAAGGAACATGCTGAAATGGATCCAGTTTTTCCAAAGGGCAGTTTGGGTTTGTGTCTCCAAACCTTCTAAAATGTACATCTATTTCATCTAGTATTTCCACTTCAGAGTATTTGTCTCAAGAAAAAATCAGACAGATGTGCAAAGATGTCAGATTATGCATTTTTTTATCAGCAGAAATATTTGCAATAGTAAAAATATGGCAACAACCAAATATCAATAATAGGTGATCGGTAAAATAAATGGAGATGCAATGATATACAATGTAGCCATTAGAAATGATAATGCAGACTTTTACTGATGATGAATAATGTTCACAGGGAGAACATTAATTGTAGAATATGATTTCATTTCTGTTAAGATACAGATTGTTTATTTAACAAAATGTCCTGAGTGGTTGCTATTTATCAGGTGCTAGGCGAGGAGCTGGAGATATAGTAACGAACAAAATAAAGGCTGGCTGTGAGGAGATCACCATCCACTGACCACTCTCTGTTGGTGATCACTGTGGTCAGTGGCTCAAACAGTCTGAGCCTCAGTCACCTCATCAATGAAAAATGGATAATAACAGTTACAGAGATGTGGGAAGGTCAAGCACGTATGGATATAAAGGTTCAATAAATGTAAGGTATATAGTATTTATCATGCCCAAACCTACTATTTCCTAATACTATCAATCCACCAGTGATTACTGTGATTTTATGTAAAGACCCTTAGGCCACATCTCAAATTCTAGTCTTAACACAACCATCAAATATTTATACTACCCAGGGGAAATCACTGTATTCAGTCACTTTAGTTAGTCAGTCATTCAACAAACCCTTATTGAGTAACAACTATGTGTCTTACCATAGCTTGTAGGATTCTTTTTTTTAAATTTAAATGTTTTTATTGATTGCCTATAGGACTCTATACTCTCTAGCCCCCCTGCCTTCTGCTCCTACCATTGGCCTACGAACACCGACCTTGAAGTTCCCCAAATATGTCAAATTTGCTCCCATTTCAGCGATTCTGCTCTTGCTTTTTCTTCTGCCTGGAATGTTCTCCCTCCTGTATGTACTGGCTGGATCTTTCTATCTTACCAGTCTCAGCTTAAATATCTCCTCTCAGTAAAGTCCTGAGCATCCTAGGGCATCCAAGACCTTCTGCTCATGACCCTATTTTATCATCTTCATAGCATTTACCATGATAAATTAGTTTTCTATGATAAAATTAGTTTTCTTGTTTATTATCTGTCTTCCCCACTACAATGTAAGCTCCAGGAGAGCAGACACCTATTTTGTCTAGTTCATTGCTGTACCCCAGCTCATAAAACTGTGCCTGTCACATAGTAAATGTTTAATAAATTTTGTCAGATGAATGAATGAATGAATGAATGAATGGACATGCCTGGCCCCAGGCTAATGCAAAGGATATAGCAGTGAGCAACACACATATAATCTTTTATAATCATCACCTTGTGATGCCTGATTTCTCAGTCCTCCAGAAGGGAATTATTCTTGCCCCTGAATTACCTGAGGAATCTTTATAGTTATGAAACCAGCATTCATTTAGATATGCACAGCCCCCTATCAGATCCTTTTTCCAGGACACTCTTTTGCCAGAGTGCTGAGTAATTATCCTTTAGAATCTACAATGGCTCCAAATTTTGATTAAATGCTTTCTTGGCTTTTGAAATCCCAGGCCAGACTATTAGGTTATGCTCTGCTATGGCATTACCCAGTGCAGTGATTGACTGAGACAGACTTTGTCCCCCTCTTACTTTGCAGCTATTTCCTTGAGTATTTTGATCCGGGTGAGAAGTATGACATTATTGATTTGCTCTGCTCCACTCACCAACTGCCTCATCTGCAAGAGCAGGAATCTTTATGGCTTCAATAATTTCCCGGAGTGCAAAGACCTCTTTTATATTTTTGCTTGGTGCTTTGCAATTCTGTAAATTTTTTATGGACTCTGAGGTTAAGTTTCATCCCTTGCTCTCAAGCTCATTGGGACGTCTGCTTGTGCTCCAAGAAAGAACCTGACCCTTTTGTACCCAGTCATGTCCCACCCCATCCTTATCTTTAGAGAGGGAGGGAGAGAAGAATAAGAAGAGAAAAAAAGGAATAAATCAGAATTTGAGAGTTAAATCCTATACATTTTTTTGAACTCAAAAGAAAGAAAAAGCAGCTGACAAACGTCCAGCGACCTGTCTAAAATAACACAGCTAATGAGTAGGAAACCCTCTTCTGCTTCTGATGTGTTCATTGGTGATTAGTGGTCACGAATATTTTGGTTCTCTCCCTCCTGAGCACAGAGGAGAGGAGTCCTCTTCTCTGCCCCATAAGGACATATGACTTGCTGTGGCCAATGAAATGTTGAGTGGAAGTGAACTGTGCCAATTCCAGGTGGAAGTTACAAGAGCTGGCACATAATTCATCATGGCTTTCCCACCTCCAGATGGTAGAGGCTCCATCTACCTGCATCCCCAAATGAACCCAGTGATCAAGAATGACATGTATTGTAAACAAGAAGCAAATCCTTGTCATTTTAAGCACCAGGATTTGGGGCTGTTTGCTGCTACACATAACCTAGCTCATCTGAAGTGATACAGCCTCTAGTTTTGGAGCCTCCCAGATAAAGCCATTTGGAAATCTTTGGAAAAGAATTTTGGCTGAATGATCTGGAAGATTTGGACAGAAAGAGGACCTAGAAAATGCAGTTGTTTTAACATCATGGATTTCTCTTGTATAGTTTTGTTCAACCCAAGAATTGGTAAAGCTATGAAACAAGCAACAGTCCAATTCATAGGAAAATATTCAAATCACTTCATAACTTTGACCCTATGCCTCCTTTCCAACCTTAACTCTATAAATCTACCCTCTAGACAACTATCTAGCTATTCATTCAAATATCTATTGGGTTTCTGGTATGTTTAAAACATGTTACGGATTTTGGTGTATCAAAGCATTGCATATACTTCTCATTCTTTGAGTGTCCTTGCCACCAATCTCCAGCCTTTCTTTTCAATACGGTGAACTTTATTCATGCTGCAAGATCCACATCACAATTCTTTCTACTAGGAAGACTTGTCTGACACCACTTTTTCCAAAGCGCATTTAGCATACTCTATCTCTGTATGTTTAGGACACTTTGTTATGTCTTTGTTTTTACTGACTGAGCATGTGGCACTATAATTGCTAGTTCACATATTTATCTTCAGCACTGGATTGTGAACTCTTTGAGGGCAGGGATCATGCCTCAGTCATTGCTGAAGCTCTAATGACTGCCTCCTTATCTATGCCCAATAAGTATTTGATGAATGAATAGATGAGTAGAGTGATTCAATCTCCCTATTCTTTCTGATTCAGCTTCCAACATCCCAGAATCTTAGCTTTCTATAGGGGAAAATGGTACCCAGAGTCCTAGAAACCAGGCTGAGCTGGAAGTCTGGGTAGGTGCTTAATTTATAAACATACCTGGGTGGGTTGGCAGGAAAGGGGAGCTCTTTAGTATCTTTGTGCCTGCTTGGCCTGGAAGAAGCAGAGACTCCATGGATATGTTAATATGTCTTAATGTGTTATTATGTGTTATACGTATAACTTACTGTGTTATTATGTGTTATTATATATTATATTATGTGTTAATATGTCTGTGATAGACAGTTGCCAAGACTGGCTTGCTTAGGAAAGCAAATGTCACTTAATGAGCAGAAATCACCCTCTTAGAGGTCCCCCAACATAATTACACCAGTGGGGATATCCTCCTTCTCTGCTTGCATTTCAAACATAATAAATCATATGCTACCCTCATGAACCCAATGCTTGGATTGCAATGATGGAGCATAAGAAGCCTCAAGGTGTGTAGCAAGGCCTGTCATTTCTGCAACAACGTCAACACCACTGATCTGTGGAAGTAACCCCAAGTCAGCTGAGTCTTCAGATGACCACCTCCCCTCTTACTTACCCTCCTTCTCACGCTGTGTTTGCACAGAGCCTGGGCTTTCTGCATTGGTTTCCTCAACCACATTTGACATAATCCATATTTTCCACTTTAAGCATTTATAGCAAACTTGGAGGGAAAATATTCTCTTTTCAACAGGCCTTCTAATTTCATTTAACAGTGAAGGTCAGAGCAATGAATGCTCTGCAAAAGAATTCCTCTCCTGATTTTCAGCCCATGGCAACCAGAATCAAGGGCAGGAAATCTAGAATCCTTTTACCCAGTTTCATCCTCCATGCTCTCCACTATCCATCACCTGACTGCCCCTGTTAAGAAGAAAAACAGCTGAGAAATCACTTTTTTAACAGATTTATAGTATTTTTCTGATTATGAAAATGCACATCCTTTTTTTTATTAATATGAAATTTATTGTCAAATTGGTTTCCATACAACACCCAGTGCTCATCCCAACAGGTGCTCTCCTCAATGCCCATCACCCACCCTCCCACCCCCCATCAACCCTCGCTTATTCTCAGTTTTTAAGAGTTTCTTATGGTTGCACATCCCTTATAATAAGTTCAGGATACATATAAAAATATAGGGAAGAAAACAAAGTCACCTTTACTCCACCACCCAGAAATAATGATTACTAACAATTTAGTATCTAATCTTAGATCTTTCTTCCAAAAAAAAGGATTATATTATTTCTTACTAAAATGGGTTGTACTATGGATACCATTTTGCAACCTCCTTTTGTTCTAATTATAATTATAATATGGAAGTCTTTCTGATGTGTGAGTCTCATATGTTTGCCTAACATGTTTTTTTTTTTTTAATGTTTATTTATTTTTGAGACAGGGAGAGACAGAGCATGAACGGGGGAGGGTCAGAGAGAGAGGGAGACACAGAATCTGAAACAGGCTCCAGGCTCTGAGCCGTCAGCCCAGAGCCCGACGTGGGGCTCGAACTCACGGACCACGAGATCACGACCTGAGCCGAAGTCGGACGCTTAACCGACTGAGCCACCCAGGCGCCCCAATGTTTGCCTAACATGTTTTTTAACAGCTGCATAATATCACTGGACACTCAGGCTGTTTCCACTTGTTCATTATTACTTGAAACATAATTTAAAGATGTTGTGACTGTCCTTCTGCTGACAGAAGAGTGCTCTTCTTATACTACCTCTTTCATAAAAATTTCTCGATGTGGAATTGCTGTTCCAAAGGATAGAAGTCTCTCAAAGACTTTTTCAGAAAAATCCTAGGATATTATCATGTACCTATTCCTCCAGATGAATTTGAGTATTCTGTCAAGTAATAAAAAAATTCTGCTAATATTTTAATATTGCATAACATTTATATAATTAGGGATAAATTGGTATGATTCCAATACTGAAAACACAGATTTCATTTATTTACCTCTTATAGCCTTCAATAAAGATTTGTAATGTCATACAACACAGCATATATATAATATTTATTAAGTTTATATCTAGATTACTTTACATTTTTACTGTGATCTGTATTTTATTCTAATTTTATTTTATTATTGATTTTTACTTATCTGTAGGAAAGCTATTGGGGATTTTTACATATATTTTGTACCTGCAATTGTTTTTGAAGATGATTATTTGGTGGCTAAAGTCATCTCATTGTACTTCACAGTTTCAGTTGTATTACAAATAGGCATAAATCATGCAAACTCATTTGGAAACTTCACAGATATAAGAGTGGCTGTGTCATTTGGAAAGTTCACCAAGGATAGTTGTATTGATTGTGTTCTTTATTTTCTGTATTTTATGATCTTTGAAATTTTGAGGCCTTGTTAACCTGGGAAGACTGCCCTCCCAGGGCTAGCTAATTCCTAGAGATAGCAAACTACTAGCCTTCAAGCAAGCACAGCTTTCATAAGCAAACCAACCAATCCAAAATCCTTGCTCCCCAACCACCTTCTTAAACTCCCAGTGATTCCCCTGTCCTTTTCTCCCCATGGTCTGGTATGAGACAACTCAGGACAGCCCCAACACCACAGAGCCCAATGAAATTATTCAAACTAGCCAATCCTAAGCCAAGCCTGCTTGTCATGCCTCGCCTGTTTCTTCCCATGGAAACCACAATAAAGGCTCATGCCCATGCTTTCCTCCTGCTCCCCTGCCACCTGACCAAGCCTGGTCCTTCCCCATGTGGCCCTGGTGCTTCCCCATGGTATGGCATACCTCCTCCTCTTGGGAACTGAGTGACAAACTGTGTTTTCAGTGGCAGTTGTCTCCTGATCTGTTGGCCTCACCACAGTTGAATAAAAAAATCTAAATTTTAAAACAATAGTTTTAATAAACTGTCAGAAAGTTTGATATGGGAGCACGAGGCTGGGCTTTACAATCAGATTATCATGGGGTTGAATTAAACTGCTTGGCTCATTGCTGTCATGTCCTCAAACAAGTACCTCATTCCTCTGATCTTCCATTTCTCTCTGCAGGGTGGAGGTTCTGGGAAACACAATGACTCACTGAAGTTCACCCAGGCAGTGGGTGGCTGAACTGGGATTCAAATCCACGTGAGTCTGAACCCAGGCCCATGCCACTAAATTACGTATACTTCATCTCATTGTGATTATGAGTGTCCTGCAGGGCCAGAGCCACAATTTTGAGTCCCTGATATCATCATCCAGGTCAGAAGCCAGAGTCTAAGATGCAGAAGAGAAGGAGAAAAGACAGGTGCTTCCTTCCACAAGCTGAAGGCTACCACTCCCATTAAATGAGGGTCCTGGTAAGTTGGACTTTTTTTTAAAATATTTTTTACGTTTATTTATTTTTGAGAGTGGGGGAGGGGCAGAGAGAGAGGGAGACACAGAACCTGAAGCAGGTTCCATGCTCCAAGCTGTCAGCACACAGCCAGACACGGGACCTGAACTTGTGAACCGTGAGATCATGATCTGAGCTGAAGTCAGACATACAACTCACTGAGCCACCTAGGTGCCCAGGCTGGTAAGCTGGACTCTTATTGACTGAGTGGGGCTATTCTGAAGCCAAGACATGCTTTACATACCCACTGCATCATGGAACACAATGGCATCTGAATACATAGAAGAGCAATAGCAAAAGAGCTACCTGGATTAAAATGCCCACTCTGATTCATGAGCAGCTCTATGGTCCCACAGCCTCCCCTCAGCTCTTGTGAGATGTGCACAAAAGGAAGAACCATGCAGGTCTTTCTTTATATGCACTTAGCACCTACTGGGAGCTTACTTTCTGCCAAGACTACACTGAAGAATTCATAATCACAAATTCATGTAAACCACAAAACAGCTCTGTAAGAAAACAATGATCTCCACTTTACAGATTAGGAAACTAGGATTGAGAGAATAAAGAGTCTAACTCAAGGTCATAAATCTAAGAAGTAGAAGTCAGAATTTGAACCCAAGCCTACCTAGCTTTTCATCATTTTGCTCTACTGTGTCTGTTTTGGTATTCTTAGTGCCCATTCACATCATGATATTGATATTTTTCTGATTGGCTATTTGCTGGTGATTGTATTGGTCCAATAATGAACATCTGTAACAGTGCAGATGGCATGATCAGTAGTACTACAGAAACTTCATGTTGCATGGGTTTTACATTTTAACTATTATTGTTGGTTGCTCTCCTGCTTGTTCCAGATTGCTGTTGGCATGTCCCATGATGCACTGGGCATGCAAAGCATGTCTTGGCTTCAGGGCAGCTCTACCGTAATACACAGGAATTGATGCTGCTTGTAAGGAGACATCCGAAATTGTCCAGCACAATGTGTTCTGCAGATGAAATGCTCCCACACCCACAAGTCCCCTATAAAATAACAGAGAAGATACACATTGAATATTGGCCAGTGGGGGAAAAACTTAATTGTGCAGAAACCTGTTGGCATACAACCCATAACTGAGTATTTCTCAATGGTATTTAGGCAGCAGGTGTTCACTGGGACTAAGCTGGGCCCTCTCACTAGAAGAGCTACTCTTACCAGCTAGCTCAGGGCTGCTCCCATCTGCCCACTTGTACTCATTGCCTCTAGGAGGCAGTGAGATCAGAAGAGCTGTTATGGGTCCAGGTATTTCCAAATGTCAGCCCCGGGAGCTCCAAGTTCCAGGCTCTGAGTTGGCTGCTCCTATATGGCTGGAGAACATCATCCTCCCTGGGAGGTTGCAGGAGCAGCACTGGAGTGAGCAGGAACAGAAAATCCCTCATCTGAAATGTTATGCATTAATGTGAGGACAACATCTGGCCCAGAAGCCAAGGACCCCAAAGCCTTTGGTTTGTGTGTGACCTCAGGGAGCCCAAGGCTGCTTAGGGAGGAGTGAGCCTTACTCATCACAGACACTGCCACAGAATCACGTCCAAAAGGACATTGGTCTCTGCTAAGGACACGAGGCCACAAAGCCTACAGAGCATATGGTGAAGCAGATTAAGAGGGCAAGAGAGATTTCCTGTGCCAAGACATCGGTCTCATTTACATGGATTACCACCTATGGCTGAAGTTACTTCCTCTCAAAGGCTGAGGAGCTTGGAAACCAGAGCAGGGATTAGGGCAAGATGTCAGGAGAGGGGGTGAGTCAGGTCTTGTGACTTCTCTGCTTTGGAGATTTCTGATGAGCAAAAAACCATTTGTTCTGACAGTGCAAGAGAGAAAGGGATGTCTACATGTGGGTATGGCATCCAGTAGCCTTCTTTTAGATGTGGTTTGGACTTGACCATAGGGATTTTCTGACAAAGCCTCAAAAGCACTGATTTCTTTATTACCAGGTAATAGCACACAGCAGGAGTCACTGTGCCTCTTCCCAGACCCTGACCCCATCAATGAGTTCCCCACCTCTTACCTTCACCATGCTAAGGGTCTTTGGTGCACTGTCTCATTCTATCCTTAAAACCACCTGTGAGTGGCAGCCTAGAAGAACCAACATAGCACAGTGGTTAAGGATAGAGACTTTGAGCCAGGTCACTCTGCCACTTAATTCCTGTGTGATCCATAAAATGAGGTGCAGTGGGCTGAATGGCAACTCCCAAAGATGTCAGGTCTTCATCCTTGGGACTTTGACTATTACCTCATATGGCAGAGTTTTTGCATATATAATTAAGGATCTTGAGATAAGGAAATATCCTGGATTATCTGATGGGCCCTAAAGGTTATCACAGGGGTCTTAATATATAGGAGAGAGGCAGAGAGCTATCTGACACAAAGAAGAGAAGGCAATGTGACCAAAAAAACAGAGACTGGAGTGACATTGGCCACAAGCCAAAGGATACCAGAAGCTAGCAAAATTGGAAGAGAAAAGGAAGAGATTCTGACCTGTAGCCTCTGGAAGGACTCCTTGATTTCAGACTCTGGCCTCCAGAACCACAAGAAAATACGTTTCTATTATTTTAAGCCACCAACTGTGTGGTGATTTGTTATAGCAGCTTCACAAACTAATACATGGGGATTATATTTGCTATCTCTTAGGGTGTTGTAAGAATTAAATGATTCAGTATGTCTACAGCATTTGTAATAGTGCCTGGCACTCGGTAGAAACTATAAATAGCACTTACCAAGTAGGTATCAGCATAATAATTTTTAAAATTTTCTGTTTAATAAATTCACACCCCCTTCACCCAATTCTCCACCCCTTGCCTCTGGAAAACACCAATCTGTTCTCTGTATCTATGTTCATTGAAGCTTTATTTATAATATCTAAAATATGGAAACAACCTAAGTGTCCATTGACACATATATATACTTATATATAGTTATGTATAATGGAATATTATTTAGCCATAAAAAAGAATGAAATCTTGCTATTTGCCACAACGTGGATGGACCTCAAAGGAATTATGCTAAATGAAGTAAGCCAGAGAAAGACAAATACTGTATGATCTCTCTTATATATGGAATCTTTTTAAAAAATCAGTGCCACCATTTATCAATGGAAAGAGAAACTGAGCCTTAGTGAGGCCAATGAGACATAAATGCCTGGGTGCTAAACCACACCACCACCACACTGTTTCTCCTCAAAGCCAGGCTGGAGGTCTGGGGCACAGAGCACAACTCCAACCTCCTGCTCTTGTGTCACTGATCCACCCATGTGAGCAGACCAGTGGCTGGGACTTTTCTCTCCTTTAGATTGCCCACATCCTGCCATTTGTTCTGGTTACATCTGTGGCCTGCCGCACTGAGGCTCATAATAATAATAAAAATAACAACTACTATCACTTTTTCTTTTACTTACAATGTTCCAGGCTTTGAACTAATTGCCTTAGACATTTTTCCATCCTTAACTATTGGCTTTTTTAATGTTTATTTTGATAGAGAGAGAGAGAGAAAGAGCATGCACACAGTGGGGGAGGGGCTGAGAGAGAGAGAGAGAGAGAGAGAGAGAGAGAGAGAGAGAATCCCAAGCAGGCTCTGTGCTGTCAGCACAGGGCTGGACGCGAGGCTCAAACTCACAAACCATGAGACCATGACCTGAGCTGAGGTAAAGAGTCAGACACTTAGCCTGCCACCCAGGCACCCTCCCAATCCTTAATTATTGTACCCTCCTTATAGAAAAAGAATATGAGGTTCAGACGTGTTAAATGGCAGGCCCAAGGTCAAATGGAATTCAAATCCAGGTCCATCTGTCCCCATATCTTTAGTTCTAGCAGTCTTCCTCTCATGATAACAGCTTAATATGAGGCAGGCATTTTGCCAGGGCTTCCATGTATACTCTCTCTGAGTCCTGGTAGGATCCCTGTTTTACAGGTGTGGAAACACATGTGCTAATAGGGCAAAGTGCCCAAGGTCACCCAGAGAGCAAGCAGCTGAGCCAGGACTTGAACTCCAATCTCCTGACTCTAGAGCCTCAGCTCAGCCTCTGTGTGCCTCCTTCCTCCTCCATATGGCTCAGCCTCAGACTCACATGCAGACACCAGCAACTCAGAATTACAGAGGACATTAAATTCCCTCTCTACCCACCTTCTCCCATTAAGCTAGAGAGGAGGCCAGCTAGTGGGAAGCCATAAACCTGGATGTGCACATAGTATTTCTAAACTACACTGACATTAACTAAGTCCTTGAAATGCTCAAGGTCAGGGTCATATCATCTGCTGGAAAGCCAGGGGTGGCTTTACAGTAACCAGCAATAATGGGTTCTCCTAATGCTGGGTGGTGCAGTCTGATGAGGCTTTCCTTTTGTTGCAATCAAAGAGGCAGTTAGTGGTGACTGTCTCCATAGGAAACAGTCACTGCAGTCCCCTTCCAACAACATAAGCCCAACTGCTATGGGGACCCCCCAGCTCACTGAGATATCCCCTCTCCTGGGCTTGAAATGTGTGGCGTCTCTTCTCTTCAGCACTGAATTTCTGCTCCTGATTGAAACTTCTCTCAATCTTTCCCACACTTCTATCTTTTCCAGGTAAGAGTCAAACAGCCTATGGGCAAAGACTGGGTCTTTCCCCCCTTCTTTTTATACCAGTAAGAGGCTTATAGAAATAGCTAGGAGAAGAGAGTTGGTAAGAGTTGGGGAGTCACCTTCAGGGTTGCTGAGCACTCACTATGTACTAAGCTTAATATGTTCTGCATACATTTTATCACTTTATTCTCACAAAACCCCTGTAAAACCCCTGTGAAGTAGGTAATTTTTTTAAGAGAGCACAAGTGCTCACAAGCACAAGTCAAGGAGGGGCAGAGGAAGGGGGGGGGGAAGGGAGGGAAGGGGGTAGAGAGAGAGAGAGAGAGAGAGAGAGGAGAATTTTAAGCAGACTCCATGCCTAGTGCAAAGCCCAATGCAGGGCTCGATCTCATGACTGTGAGATCATGACCCGAACCAAAATCAAGAGTCAGACACTTAACCAACTGAGCCACCCAAGTGTCCCTGTGAAGTAGGTCTTATTCCTATTTTACAGCTTCAAGTCCTTTCAGTGATGCTGAAGATGATGATGACGATGATGATGATGACGATGATGATGATAATGCCATTTGGCTGTGGCTTCTGACTTAAAGGCAGAGCTCATGCTTCAACTCACTTAATCCCCACAACTTTGTAAAGTATTACAATTACGATGGTTTTTATGAAGTACTATTATTACCATTTACAGATGAGGAAACTGAGGCATGGGGACTAAATAATGTCACAAAACTCATAATGGGAAAGGCTTGAGTCAAAACCAAGGGACTTAGTGCAGAGATTGACTAATTATGGAATGCTCACTGACTGCCTGTTTTTGTAAACAAAGTTTATTGGAACACATGCCCATTTGTTCATCTACTGTCCATTGCTACTTTCATGTTAGAACTGCAGAGTTAAATAGTTGGAACAAAGATCATATGGCCTGCAAAACTTAAAATATTTACTCTGTGGCTTTTTACAGAAAAAGCTCACCAAGCCCGATCTAGTCCCTGAAGGAAATGGCATGTGGCATGAGATGAGAAAGCCAAATGCCACCTCCCTCACCTTGTCTTCCCAAGCCCAAAGGTGGAGTGGTGGAAAACACCAAGGCTTCCACATCAGATACTGAAATCCCACACTGATATATCATCTCTCTGTAGCACCTTGAGTTCCTCACCTATGAATTTAAGGATAACCATTTCTTTCCTGGGAGGCCATGTGTGGAGACCACTGTGAGAGATACCATATGTAAAAGTGCCAAGCAAACAGTAGGTATGCAACAAGTGATCAGAGGTCTGCAATGGCACAGGTGAAGTGGAAACTCCCTCTACTTCCCCTGCATCCCAACAGAAGAGAAGTGCCACCTCCATCCTCCACCATCCATGGAGAAATAACACCTGTTATCCACTGACGTGCAAAACACTTCCCATCTATTTCACATTTGCAGACCATCATCAATATGCTGCTTCAGCCAGGCAGATACTAAGAGAATTGCCAATCTCCAGCACAGCCAGCTGCCTCCCTGGTGGGCAGGGAGAAGGGGGAAAGAAGGAGCAGCAGGAGGGGGAAGGAAACAGGGAAGAGGAGGAGGAAAGGTGGAGGAAGGAGGGAGAAGAAGAGGAGGAAAAGTGAGAGAAAAGGAATGGAGCCGAGGCGCAGTACCTCCCCAGACAATACAGGGCCTCCACCACCTCTCTGGCCCTTCTCAGTGTCCAAGTTGGACAAAGGACGTTTTAGAACCTGGAGGTGGAATTCTCAGAATCCCAGGAGCTGTGTGCATCTGCAGAATGCTTTAATGATGAAAGCTTTGTATAGGACAAAAAGACCTGGAATCTGCCTGCAGGGGCCAATACTCACCCATCTCATCTCTGGAAGTGCCAGAGTGAGAGACATCTGGGGGGTGCTTTATCAGACTAGCTTCCCTGAATGGCTTCTAGCCACCACCAAAAGTAAGAACCAACATCCACTGGCCACCTACCATTTAACACAATAACCCAGTGAAGAAAATAATATAATCTCCATTTAACAAGTGAGCACACTGAGGCACAGAAAGGAAGATCCAGGACCATGAGAGAATAAACTTGTGTGGTTTTAAGTCACCTAGTTTGTGGCAATTTGTCACAGCAGCCACAGGAAACTAATACAAGGGCTTTGCACACAGTTTGACATGTGGCAGTCAAGGAGATGATTAGATCTCACCACACAACCAACTCAGATCAATCCGTAATGCCTGGTCTCCGTGAGAAAGAAGAGGGTAATTGATTAGTGATGCCTGCCATAGGTAAGGAAACCAGTGTGAACACAATACTAGGTATCTGTACTTCCTATAAGAATTTTCAATAAAAAGCTATGAAATTAATCAACAAATAAGACTTCCACAAAGAGGGTCCTAATGAGATAGACTATGTGAGAGTGCCTAAATTACCAGAAGTCTCTAAACCAGCTCTTTCTCCAAGCATTCCAAGATCCAGGGAAACTCCAACAGAGATTAGGAGCTCAGTGTCCTCCCTCCCCACAGCTTCTTGTTGGGGAGGGGTAAAAGACCAGTGTATTTTTTCAAATCCATGTCTTTCCTTCCTCACTGTTCCTACAGTCACCATCTCAGCCCCTGTCCTCATCACCTCATACTCACATTATGGCACCAGCTCTGTCCAGGTTTCTTTCTCCCAGCTGTTCCCACCAGCATCTCCCATGCAAGGCTGTAGCTCATCTCTGTGAAATACCACTGCCCGGCTTTTACTCTGTTCGTAACCTCTTTAGGGTCTACCCTTTGCTTTCAGTACAAAACCTAAACTTTTCTGCTTGACAATAAATATCTTCTTTCTCTCTTTTTCCTACTTCATGCCCACTTTAGACAAGCTGAGCTGGCAAAATTATTGTCTGGGTGAAAGAACCCAGGTCTTTGGCCAAGGAAAGCCCTGGGGTGCTCAATATTTTTCTTGGTGTGTATTTGGGAAAACACCAATTATGATGATCTCAGCTGTGAGTAACAGAATTCAGGACTTCACCTAGCTTCAATGGTTGGAAAATGTCTCATCTCACCTACATGTTGTCCCAAAGACAGTGGGCTTCAGGAGTGGTTGATTCAGCCACTCAGTGGTTGTCAAGGACCCAGGTTCTTCCCAATTCTTCCCTTAGTCATCCTAGGGGCTGGTGTCCTCAGGTTGATGCTGCTTTATTTTTTGGATGATAAATATCTGAAACAAGAAGTAAGGCCACGTCTTCCTGTTTCTCTCCTTTAGGAGCTGTGAGCTTTTCCTAGAAATCCCTGGCAAATTTACTGTCATTTCCTATTGGCTGCTTTGGAGCATCATATGTTCATTCTGAACCGTTCTCTGATTGGGGATTGGGATTACACTTGGGCCAGTCAGATTCATTCCTTGTGCTGGGGCTGAACCCTGATGCTCATGCCTGGGTCAGGCAGGGGAAGCTAATCAAAAGCAGGGGTCTGGGGGTGCCTGGATGGCTCAGTTGGTTAAGCCCCTCCCCACCCTCCTGATTTTAGCTCAGGTCCTGATCTCACAGTTGGTGAGACCAAGCCTTGCATCTGGCTCTGTGCTGACAGCAAGGAGCCAACTTGGGATTCTTTCTCTCCCTCTCTCTGCCCCTTGCCTGCTCATGTGCGTGCACGATCTCTCACTCTCAATAAATAAATAAACTTAAAAAAAAAGAAAGCCGAGGTCTGCTTGAAAGAGGTAAATGGATGCTAGTGGGGGGTGGAAGGAGGGGATGGTGGGTGGGCGGCAGCCAATGGCACCGATTACAAAAGAGTTAAAGACACATCCTTGAATTTGACATCTTTTAGAAATTCCTGGAGGCTTACAAAGATGCCCCACTGCAGCCACCTCCACCCTCATTGAAAGCACCATCATTTTTTGACATGACTGCTGTAGTAGCTTCCTCTATGTTCTCCACATCCTCTCTTGGCTCCTCCTGAGGCCCATTCTTGGCTGATATCTGGAGTCACCATTTTTTAAATGTACATTTGATCTTGCCTAAAAGTCCTCCATGGCTTCCCCCTTGCTCTTAAGATAAAATAAAAACTCTTTTAACATTGACCTAAATGGCCCTGCAGGATCTGGCCCCTGCCCCCTCCCCCCACCCCCCGGCAACATCACTTTGGGTCACTTGCTTCCCTCCATCACTTGTCATAACTTTAAGCTTTGAATCTTACTCTCTCAACTTATTTGAATCTTGAAGGAACTCCTTCCCTTCTGGGGGACTTTCATAGGCTGTTTCTTCTCTCAATCTGTTGTCTTTCCTTGACAAACTCTCACTGAATGAAATATTTTACGTCCAGAGTTAGCTTCTTCTGGTACTTGTTCTCAGAGTATCCTTTCCTTCATTGTACTGATCACAATTATAATTACAAAACTTTTTGTGTAATTAATTGACATCCATATCCCCTTGCTAAAATTTAACCATCAGGAAGGCAGGGACAAGATTAATTTTCTCTTTTACTGTATCCCTCTTAACCTGGCATGTAGTAGGTGCTCAATAAATAATGGACATTTTCAGGACTTCTGAGTGGTGAGTAATAGCAACCCACGATATTGTTTAGAATATAATTCCAGGTCCTGTGCCAGAGACCCAGAGTACTAGGGCTCAATGAAATAGGGCTTTCTTTTTCTGACATGTATTAGTCTTGGTGTAAGCATTCCCAGGCTGATGTAACAGCTCTATGATGTTAGGGATCCAGGCTCCCTTGTTGCTCCATTATCCCTTGGGCACTGCCCTCATCATTATGATGCAAGGGAGCTTATGGCCACATCAACACTCCTGTCAGCAGGAAGGGGGGAAAATAAAATGGGTAGGGGAAACTCCACCCTTTTTGTTCAAGGATCCAACCCTAAAATTACACACAAGCTTTCTGTTTAGCACCCACTGGCCAGAGCTTAGTCACAGCATCACTCAGATGTAAGGGGACAGGTGGGAAATACGGTCTTTATTTTGGGCAGCCCACACAGACAGCCAGAAATCAGAGGTCTTAAAGAAGAAAGGAAGAATGGATATCAGGATAACATTATCACTACCTTGAACAAGGTTAGGCCATTTATTGCTTCGCATAATCCCTCAAACATGGTTAACAATCAAACCTCATGAAACGCAAGGACACTCTGGGCCTCAGAACAAGGAGAACTAGGACAGACTCTTCCTCTGTCTTCATTTCTGCTCTCTTTGCCTGTCATCTCTTTCTCATTGTGACAGCTCCTGAATTATACATCTTACAATGTACACAGCTGGAGAGAGACTGGATCTCTTTATCAATTCCTGGAGAAGTCCAATGCCCACTTTGAATAAAGCAATCGTGGTGAGGGAGACAGGGCCCTACAAGAACATTCTACTAAAACTAAGTGGGTAAACACAGATGCCTCCTACATGACATAAAGACAGAATGAATGAATGAGTGAATTTGCACATCCTTACCCATCATCTTGTATTTCTGGCTAACATTCATGTGCCAACACCTTAAAAGCCAAAGTCTCCATGTGACCCCATTCCTATCTCCCCAGATGCTGGGATCATTCAATGAACACGTGTTGAGACAGTCAAAGAATCAATACTTGACATTAATGTCAGACAGTACTATAAAGATGATCAATGGACTAAATATATAGTGAACCTGAGAGTGGGAAAACTTAGCAACTGTGCAATGGAAAATGTAACAGTGGACTTGGAAAAGCCCCAAGGCTGTGGTTTGCTGAGTCTGCTCTTTGTGTTCAGCTGATGGGAGGTCCTCGGGGTGCAATAAGGGCAGCACGTGCTAATTGAGGCCAGAAATCGTCTTCATTACCAGAGTGTTTCTGTTATCCTTTAGATCTAAATGAGACCCAGTGGGGTAAGTTTGGAACATGATTACCAGAGATATTGCAAGGTGGCTCATTAACATAATTCCCCTCATTAGAAACCAAAGAAGCTCTTGTTGAAAATTTTCCACTAAATATTACAGGGCCATAATTCCTGCATCATTAGGTGCATAGCTCTGAATTCTAATTGCAAACCTTCCCCTCTGATCTGTGAAAGGCTCAGCTCTAGAGGGCCTTCTTTCTTTCATTCAATAAAAATTATTGAGTTCCTATGTATTGTGTACCGGATTAGGTGCTAAAGATAGAGATAAGAGAGAGTCCCTGACCTCAAGAAGCGCATAGTCTTATAGGTGGGACAGGGAAATAGAAGCATAATTGCAATGCAAACGATACATGTGTGTATTTGTATGAAAGAGAGGGTGGGGGTGGGGTGGGGGTGGGAAGAATATGAGAAAGATATTTGGAAAAACCTAACAGCTTCTCAGCTTGGTGGACAGAGTTGAGGTGGGAAAGAAGGGTCAGGGAAAGCTTTCCAAACTATGTAGTCCATTAGCTATTTTGAGGATCACTGTGTGAAAATTCAGAGAAAGGTATTTCTGGCTGGGGAACAACATGTACAAAGGCCTAGAGGCCTGAGGAACAAAATCAGGTCCAGGGACCTGCAGATAGGTAGTTCATTATGTCCAGAATTTAAGAGAGCAAATTGAGAAGTAGAGATAGGTACGTATTGGTGGATGGGAGTCATATCACAACATATTTTGGAAATCATGATAAGGAAGCATTTTCAAGGCTAAAAGAGGGAAAGTGAGAGGTGAAGGAGGTCAGTGATAAAATACTTCACATGTGATACCTGGTGGATCACCCTCCTAGCAAAAGCCCCTTCTTCCTAGCCTAGAAACTTTTCCACTCCCTCCAATCTCCACCATGTTAACATGGTGGCAGTCAGAGGCACCAGGTTACAATTTGACTGGACAGTTGACTGGGTTGGAAGAAGATCACCTCATTCATGTTGAACCAATCAGGCTTTAGGAATGTTCTGAAATGATGAATGCATTTTAGGGGAATGAGAGAGCTTTTCTCAACTTATCAGAAGATTACTCCAACCTCTTATTGACTAAGACCCAAACAAGATGGGGGGAGATGGTGACTTTCCTAGGACCACACAGCAAGACACCCAGGCCCACCTTTTTCCCACTTGCTTGAGCAAAAAGGAGAAAGGTTTTTTAAAGCATAAGCTACTCTCATGCCTTCTGCTTCAAATTTTTCTACTAGTCTTTTCATTATTTCAGCCCACGCCCACCCCACTTATTTTTGTTTGACATGATACAGTATCTATCTTGTGAGAAATGGTGAAATGGACTATAATAAATATATTGCTTAAGCGAAGAAAGTTGACAGGAATATAAATATGGGGCATGATATATAAAGCCCCACACATCTCAATGGCCTCATTTATTAAAATCTTGCCATGCTAAATTTACAAAGAGTACTTGTCTCTCTATGGGTTCTCATAAAATACTGCTTACACCATTGCTCACATATAAAACCCTCCCCAATTTCACTATTAGCTGACCTTTCTCTATGTAAACCTCAAGGACTGGCTAACGTCTACCAGGGGCTGGGCATTTAGGTGTGTTCAGTGTAGAATTTAGATTTAGATATAAAGTGAAGATATGAAGCTCTGGTCAAGGTTAAATAATAAGAATTAAAATGGAATTTCTCAAGGAATCCTGCTCTCTGGGTCATTCCCATTACTAGCCACCCATCTAATTAATCTTGAGCCAGACTCCAAATAAACAAAGTTCATTTATCTAATATTTATTGAACACCTACTATGTTCTAAGTATTGGCAGGACAGAAATAAATTATCTACAGCTCTTGCTCTTAAAGTATTCACAACAGAATGAAAGAAATAAATAAAGAAACACACCATTTGGATATATTGTGATAAGTGGTGTGACTGGAAAGGTAAACAGTTGAGAGTCTGTGACTGGCCAGACACTGCCCTGCCCTTATACTACAGTCTTGTATTTACATATGAATCTCCACTTTATAATTATGGGAAATGAAGTTCAAGGAGGAACCTCCAAAAGTAAGGGATTTGAACCCAGCTCTGTCTGAATCTGAAGACTGTACTTATTCTCTGGTTCCTTTTGACCCTGGCCTTTAAGATGGGGAACAGGCTCCCCATGTGGGTTCAGCACTGGATAATAGCTAATGTACTTCAAGTTTCCCTGTTTCCCTGCTTTAAACTACTACTTCTTGTTCCTATTTCCCCACTCCCTAAATGCACACATGAAGGATTTGTTTGCTTTGCCCTTCATCCATGCTGATACATATCCATTGCTTGCTGCCCACCATTCACTCCTTTTTCTTCTTTTAAATTTTTTTAACATTTATTTATTTTTGAGAGACAAAGGGAGACAGAGCAGGAGTGGGTGAGAGGCAGAGAGAGAGGGGGACACAGATTCCAAAGCAGGCTCCAAGCTCTGAGCTGTCAGCACAGAGCCCGACATGGGGCTTGAACCCATGAACCATGAGATCATGACCTGAGCCGAAGTCGGATGCTTAACCAAATGAGCCACCCAGGTGCTCTCTTTATTCGTCTTTTAACAGAACCCTGGTATCCCTTTCCCTCTTTCCATTCACATGCTCAGACAGAGCCAATCCCACAAACATGGCGCAGGCCTAGCCAAGCAGTCACAGTGATATGTCCCAGCCCATTCAGAATGCATCTGGGGGCTTTTGCTGAAATTGTTGGGAAAGAGGGGCTG
Source organism: Puma concolor (assembly GCF_028749965.1). Taxonomy (NCBI): domain Eukaryota; kingdom Metazoa; phylum Chordata; class Mammalia; order Carnivora; family Felidae; genus Puma; species Puma concolor. Next base: position 26,780,457 of record NC_141682.1, read on the forward strand.
TCTGTTGGCTGAGGATGCTAAGTTGGGTAGTGTAAGACTGAAGCTGTCCATAGCCATTCCTGCCTCCATTTGGGGAGAAGTTGCTATATAATGAAGTTAACAGAGGAAGCAGACCCAAGAGCTGGGGAGACACTGATCCTGGATTCCCTTTCCAGTTCATTTTAGCACTACGCACAGCCAGGCTTGAAACCTGCATTATCATAGATCATCAAGGTACATGAATCAGTAATGCTCCTCCCCCTCTTTTTTTTTAGCCTAAGCTAACTTGAATTCAGTTTCTGTCATTTCCATCAAAAGGGTCCTAATTAATACATCCACTAGCCTTATTTCCTAGAACTCCTAGAGGCTAGAACTGAGACTTAGTAAAGTCTACCATGTCATCTAGCTCCTAAAATCCCCACCAACTAGCCAGCTCTCCACCCAGATAGCAAAGAATTGGGTTAATCTCAGACCCAGAATCCTGTCAGTTCACTCCATCATCTTCCTCAGTGACACTTGGAAGAAATTTGAGAAATGTCCCCTTGCATAGTTTTGGGAGAAGACTATCTCACCATGTTGGGTATTTTTGAAGACATACTCCAATATGAGCTCTTAGGAGAAATGTGTGTAGTAGTAAGCTAGGTACCTGGCCTTGTAAAAAAACAAAAAACTCCCTCTCACAAAAAGTACTAAGTAAAAAAAAAACAAAAAACAAAAACAAAAAGTAGATATAAAATTATAAACAAAGGATGATTTGAAATTTAAACCATGAGAAGATACATAGTGGAGTAAACTGGGTTGGAACCTTAAAATGTAGTGTTAAGTACCAAAAAAAGAAGAAAACTGATGGAGATTTACACATAACACCACTTAAGTATAATAAAATCACATGCACATAGAAAACAACCTTGCATATTTTGTAAGTAAACTAGCATTAGGGTCATATATCAAAAACATTAGAGTCGGTGCCTATGAAGGAGGGGGTTGGAAATAGGGACTGGGGATGAACAGAGTAGGGAACGATAAGTAAAACAAGAGGGACATTGCCTAAACTGACGATGACTATGTGCTATGAACTGGGAAGTATAAGTAACTCTGTTCTCTGTATCTGAGGTTACAGACAAGAATGGAAGGAAGGAAATAGAAGGAAATACTTCAAGATGTTAATGACAGTTGTACTTTAGTCAGGGAGCATTTGGTTACCAGGAAGAGAAACTCACTCAAGGAACCTTAGATTAAAAGAGGGGTGACTGGGCATCTGGGTGGCTCAGTTGGTTAAGTGTCTGACTTTGGCTCAGGTCATGATCTTGCAGTTTGTGAGTTTGAGCCCTACATCAGGCTCCTCACTGGCATTATGAAGCCTGCTTGGGATTCTCTCTCCTTTCTCTCTGCCCTCCCCTGCTTGCATTCTTTCTCCCTCTTAGATAAGTGAATGAAAGAATACATAAATAAACAACTTAAAATAAAAAAAATAAACAAAGAGGGTTGGTCTTACAAACACAACTGCAGATAGTTCAGGCTGGCCTCAAAGAGTTGTACTCTTGGGCACTTTCTCACCTTGCTCCATCGGAACCACATGCTCTCTCCAATTGGCCTCTCATCCTATCTTCCTCCTTCACCTCCTGCAGACCAACTCGTTGCTCATTCATTGACTTTCTCAGGATCCATCACGGAGACCCCTGAGGCAGCTCCACACTAGGATCCTTCATGATGGGTCCACATACCTTTGCACTTCAGCCACGATGACCTTTCCCCCAGCTAATAGTCTCTGTGACTCTATCCTAAATTTGGGAGAGACAGATATAACTGGCCCAGCATGAGTCAGCTATCTGCCCCTGGTTTAAACAGACTTGTCATAGTGAAAAGGAGTTGGGGCAGATGAAAGGGAAATGAAAATGAGCTGGAGGCTAAGAAGACAGCAGGAGGAAAAGATTAGTATATCTTGTACAGACTGTCCCTCAGTGTTGGGATTATGAATGGTTACTTTCTTTATAATTGTTAGCATGATCCAATTTTCCTAAAATGACATGAGTTGCAAATAGAATGACTGGTGCTTAAAGATACAAACTTTGGAGTCCGACAAAACTGAGTTCACGTTCTTGCTCTTCCACTTCCTATGGATGGTTGGAGCAAGCCCCTCTACCTTCCTGAGCCTCTCTTTCTTCATCTGAAGTGTGGGGTATTAACTTTCTCATAAGCTGTTATAAGCAGTGAGAAAGAGAAGCAAAGCACAGTGTCTCATTCACAGTAATCAATCAAGAAATGCTTTTATACATAAAAAATAGTATACATAATTTTTATAATTAAAAATTCTTAACCAAAAGAAAGAAATAAAAGCCTTTACTCTGTTGCTACTGTTTTTTCCTTACACCATACCTCCTTGGAATACAGAATTTATCTGTGCTGGAAATGGCTGTTGGAAATTAGCACTGTATACCAAGAGCCCCCCCACCACCACATAATCAATAAACTAAGACAGCTCCCTCTTCCTAGTAGCCCTCATCACTCACTCTAATTGATCATTACGAGGCATGCTCAGAGGGTCCCTAGACTCATATGTTAATTGACTGCACACCCAGTTAATGGGGAACTCCCCAATTCCCCAAGCGTGAGCAGACTCTATGCTCCCTCCTGTACTCACAGTGCATTCTGGGAGTCTTCGGAGGAGAGAAGGTTGGCAGGTGGTGCATCTGACAATTAATTAGGAGCATGCTGAGAGGTCTGACTCCAAGCCTAGCTAATCGCATCATTAAATCTCCACCCATCCTCCATCCCATTTCCCAGTCCTAAAGGCTCTCCCTAGCCTGCCATTCCTGTTCATTGACAGGCAGTCAGAGGAAGATGTGAGCTCTGCTCAGGTCTGTCCAAGACAGAGATGGTCCCGCCTCCTCCTGCTGCTCCTCAGTTCTGAGACTGAAAAAACTGACCAGGAATATGTTTTTTGACAACGCCTGGGAATGAAAGTGAACCAACTTCCTCAAAAGGATGCGTAAGGATTAAAGGAAATAATAGAGAATGAAACGAAGCTTTTCAAGGGGAAAAACCTCAACCTGCATTAGATATGCAAAGCCTGTTGATCTTTTCCTCTGAGGATGTAGTGCCAGACATGGTTAGTTTGCTCTCTCTTGCCCACATCCATTCTCCTCTTCTTTACCCGATTTTGTTCATGGCATCCACACATACAACCAAAATAAAATGTTTTTCCCAGGCTCCCTTCAGAGAGGGGTGGCCCCATAACCCACTGCTTTTTGGGGAAATGTAGTAGTAAACCTCAGACAGGATGACCCTGCACAAATAATATATGGGGGTGCTTTTGCTTACAGCTCTTCACCTTCTCCTCCTTCATCTCCTCAAGGTAGATGCAATGCCTGGGGGGTGCAGCAACCATTTTATAACCATGAAGAGAAAAGCCAACCTCGAAGGATGACTGAGCTGAAAAATGGAAGGAGTCTGGGACTCTAATGACCCTGTGGACAGTCATGACAGCCTGGGCTGCCTCTACGGATTTGCTATTACGTGAAAAAATAAAGCCTATTTGGTGAAACCACTGTAGGCAGCTCTTACCCTCATTTGAACACACTCCTGAGACTGATACTGACATCAGCCTGACACATAGATGTGTCAATGTACAAAGTTATAGTAACAATAACAATATACTATGATCCCATGCGATAGAATCGGATTGTTGGGATGTCTGCACAAGACAAACTCTTAGTACAGTTAAAACTCTTTAGTACAGTGACAGGCACATGGCAAATATTCATGAATCTTGGCCTTTATTACAACTTGAGGTTGAGAAAATGTGTAAGACTTATCAAGATGTCTTTGATATAAGACTTATCAAGAATTTGGAAGGAAATCAACACCAAGATTTGGGGAACCACAAACAAAGTGATAACACTGATCCTGGGTTCAGAAAACTTCCCCCCCTTAGCAAAGATCCTGGACCTGCTTCTTATAAGGTGTGGGACCTCTGGAAAACTATTTAACCTCTTGGAACCTCAGTTTCCTCTACTGCAAAATTAAGTAATTATGAGGATTAATACCCAATGTAAGGGCTTAATACATGTGGTTAGCACTTGTGGTTAATTCAACCTGGAAATGGGAAAATCTTAAAGGAGAGAATCTCCCAGGGCATCAAGACAGGTTGCCAGCCAATATCTCAGTCTTTTGGCAAAGGTGTTTTTCAGCAGGCCCCATGAAAAGCAAGAGGAGGCACTCAGCATATTTCCCACTTTGGTAAAAACCTCTGAGAGAGGCAGTAAATTACTGAATCCTTGTTTCAGCTATATCAAACATAGTGCAGATTCCATTGGCATCTAATACTGATATTACAGCCCCCAGGAATAACAAGTGAAAGTAATTAAGTTTAATGATTCCAACGAACCCAATATGCTTGATTGCAGTGTGTATGCCTAATTATCTTCCTTTTTTGTTGTGTGTGTGGTATAAATAAGGTCTATTTGTTAAAAAAAAAAAAGCACTAATTTTAAGATGCATTAGGGAAAGTTGCATCTACAGCACCTTTCTGAAGGGCTCACTCGAAACCCTGAGTGAGGATAAAGTCGCTTGGCTTGTCAAAATGGCAAAGGAGGGATGATGTAATGCTTAGGTCTCTGAACTGTGGGACAAAACCAGGCTTCCCAACAGCAGAGGAGGAAAGGAAGGAGGCCCAAGCTCTCCCATCCTCTCTTCACCAAGGTAAAGGAAATACAGAGGTGGAGTAAAGGCTAGAAGCATTCCTGGGGAGGAGATGGTGAGGTCTCACTATTGCCTTCGGGCATAAGTCTGCTCTGCTCACCTGGAGACATGCCCCTGTGGTAGACTGAATCATTGGTCTCCAACACCTCCCTTTTCCATGTGACTTTCACTTCCCTCCACTAAAAGGACAGAGTATATTTCCCCACCCCTTGACTTTGAGTCCAAATGTGACTTACTTTGGCTAATAGGATGAGGTGGAAGTGACAGGGTGCCAGTTGAAACCTAGGGCTTAAGAGACCTTAAATGCTTCCATTTACCATCTAGTGTTTCTATTATTGCCATGTGACCATGGCTGGGCTAGCCTGCTGTTGCCGAGTGGAGAAGGAGAGAAAAACATGGAACAGAGCCATGGAGTCAAGCCCAGCCTGTATCAGCTGGATCTCATCCAAGCCACAAATATGGTGGCTAAATAGTATATGCTTCTTGTTGATTTATTAAATGACACTGGGTGTTGTTGGTGGTGGGTTTTTTTTAATGCAGCATAAGGGCTTTAATATAACAACTAAAATCTTTAAATACTTTGAGAATTTTGTGACAATAAGCAGTTTTCTGGGGAACGGTTTCCCAGCTTTCCAGGGATCCTGAAAACTGTATCTGACCCAAGGAAAATGAGAAACACCCTGTAAGAATTAACCACACCTACCTGTACTCAGCCATAAGGTGACAAATCCTGAGGCATTATTGGCTCTTGTCTCTAACCCCCAATGTCTCTTTCCAACTCCACACTCAGTGGCATCACATTAGTAACTTCAAATCAGGCATGATGGTAGTATTTATATCATATAAACCAGCAAACACTATAAAGCAGGGCATTTTTCCTTCCAGAGAGCTATCAGCATACTAGTGCCTCCTACTATCACTTGGTCAGATCATCTTGCTGTTTTGACATTAGCAGAGTCTCTTGGAAGTAGCCCCTCTTCTTCATCTTTGCCTCCACTGTCCTTGCACAGAAGTGGCCTAGAGCTATAGAAAAGTGGTCTCTGTTCAAATCTCAGTTCTGCTGCTTAGCAGTTGTATGATGCTAGTGAGTTCCTTAAACTTTCTCAGCCTCATTTTCCACATCCATCAAATGGAAATAATAACAGTTCCTAAATCTTAGAGTTATTAGAAGGATTCAATGGACAATTAAAGCAAAGCCCAGAGCACCATTTCTGACACCCTCTAAGCCCACAAATAATTGACAGCTATCATTATTTGGTCTGTGTTCACATCATCTTGGTTGTTGGCAAGACCTTCCAACTGACCTCCCTCTTGTTAGTCTTGCCCCCTTTCAGTCCATCCTTCCCCACAACACAGAGACCAAACTTGCAAAACCACAAATATAATTGTGTCACTGCCCTTTGCCTTTGAAGACAGTCCCAATTTACAAATAGGGAATTTGAAACTTGAAGAGGCTAAGAAATTTGTCCAAGGTCATGCAAGTAATAAATGACAGGATTGGAACCCAGGTTCTTCATCTCCACATTCTGCCCCTTTGACCACATACTACACTGCAGGTGAAAAGAAAGGGAGGTAGATGGGATGGATGAATGAACAAATGGAACAACAGAAAGACAGAAAGGCAGAAGGATGGATGGATGTCTAGAAAGGATGGCAGACTCTAGAATGAAAGGATGGATGGATGGACGGATGGATGGACGGATGGATGGGAGGATAGAAAGATAGCAGCATAGAAAGACAGAAGGATGAATGGATGGAATGATGGAAAGATGCCGGATTCTCTAAAGTTATATTCTCTCCTTCCCTCTGGCCTGGCCTTTCCTAGCAAGGGATTCTCTCATGGACACCTCCCTGGGACATATGCTGAGAATGTAGCAAGCCCTATGGACACTTCCGCTTCCTGGCTCCCAGCTCCTAGTTCCCTTTTCCTCCTGTCAGCTCAATCCCAAATCATCCCTAAACAAGTTCCCCTCGGTGATCAGCTTCAGTGAACTGGCCAATTCTGTCTTCTTCCAGAAGCTCAGGTGTTCTCATGACCAGGGACCAAATGTTATGTCTTAATAGCTAATATACACTAGGCATTTACTGTATGCTATTATAGAACTGTCTCATTTAATTTAAATGATACCCTTATAAAGTAGGTACTGTTATTTTCTACATTCTGAAGATGAAGAAACAGAATCACAGAGAATTTAAGTAATTTTCCCAAAGTTGCACAACTACAAACTGGTGGATGGATCCAGGATTAAACTCAGCAATCAGACCCCAGGACCTGCACGCATAATGACTGCACTATGCTGCTGTGTTTCTTAGCTACCTCAGCTGCTAGCTGCATTTTCTGTATTTGGATGGATAAGTTGTTGCCAGTCTGTGAGGGATGGAGTCACATTGTCTGTTCTGACCTTACCTAAGGCATTTCTCACACACCTGCCAATTTATACTAATTAATAGTCATGAACAGCTGCTGAATGCAGGTTATAGAATATATCACCATTACCAAATGAGAGCAATGTGTGCCAAAGATACCTCCCACATGGGATTAAAGGACCTCTGACATCTTGCCTAAGAAAAAACACTCCTATAGGAAACATGGCATAGTTGGGATAGGGGCGGGGGTGGTGGTAAGATCCATGGTGGTTTCAGAATCTGGCAAACTTAGATTCTAGCCCCAGCCCTGACATTCAGTTAAACTGTGCAACCTTGAGCAAATTACTTAACATCCCTGAACCTCAGTTTTCTTACCTGCAAAACGGGGGAGAAAATAGCAGCTAGTATGTATAGTTATTAAGAATTAAATGAGAAAATATGTACAAAGGGCTTGGTACAACCAGAAGTACAAAAATGATAGCTATTGTGCTGGTTATATCATGCCTGTATCAGCCTCTCTCTGGGAAGATTATCTGCCTGGAAATTTTATGAACTATGGTAAATTGTAGGAAAATACCTCTCTATCATTAAGATGATATAGTATATAGTAAATGATATAGTATAAAACCATCAGGAAAGAAAGGCTACATTTGTTCAATGTGTGCTTTTTTTTTTTTTTTAACAAAGAAAAATTTCAGTCAACTTTGACCAAAGGCCCAAGGCCCAAGACCTTCACTCCCACTGCTCCTTTGTCTCCTCCCCAAAGGCCCCCCCCGCCACCTACTACAGAATTAGTTGGGTGAGTTCCTCCTCTGGTTTGATGCGCTTCCACTTGTTAACTGACAGGGTTCAATGCAATTTAATTTCATTGGGAGGAAGTGGTTCAGAAATCAAGGTCATTTAATTTCTGAAAGGCAAGTGAAGGGTTGCCTTTCCCAAATGATCTTTCTGCCATCTATTCCCCTAAAATGAAAAGTACAGTGGTTAATACAATGGCTTCAAGGTCATATTAGATCACCTTTCCAAAAAAGAGAAGAATTCTTTCCAAGGGATTTTAATTAGGTTGAGTACAGCTAATTCTTCCTTTGCTACTTATTCCATTTCCTTTCCTTTCTGTAATTACTGCCAGTGTAACGCTCCTCACACACACAAATGGAGCTGAAGAAAGACGTGCGATTATCCTTTATTTCTCCTTCATACAAGAAAGGTGGTTGTTATCCGCTGCATTCAGTCTTTGTAAATCTGAGGACTATGGTCCTAATAACCTTACACACATGAGTGTCAGCATCATTATAAGAAGTGAGGGGGTTCCCAATGTGATCGTAAAACTGTGACACACAATTCTCCCCTCCACCTGGTCGATATACAATGATTAGGTATCAGGACAAAGAAAATCAACTCATGTGCATGTTGTCGATCAATAGACATGTATCAAGTGCCTACCAAGGGCTCAGTAGGGTGTTCAGTGCATGGGAGTGGGGGCTGCAAAAGAGACTAAGGAGCTAGGTTTGGTAAGACAGACAATTAGCAGGTAAGATAAATCAATAATATGCAACTTGGTCCTGAACAGCAAAGGCACTGTGCAGTACTGGTGATGGGGGTTGGGGGAAGACAACCAAAATGCTCTATAGAAGAGGTGAGTCTTGAGTTGATCTTGGAAGCACAAGTAAGTTTCAGATCATTCATTTATTTAAATATTTCCTGAGCACCTAATATATAGTGGACACTAAGTACTTTACATATGATTTTTCATTATTTGTTACTTCAGTCCTGAGGAGCAGGTGCTATCCTTGCACCCACTTCACAGATAGTGAAACTAAGGCTCAGACACATTTAGCACACTGCTCAAGGACACATAATAGTGGTAGAGCTGGGATTTATGCACAAGTTTTTCTTTTTTTTTCATGTTTATTTATTTTTGAGAGAGAGAGAGAGAAAGAGAGCACAAGTAGGGGAGAGGCAGAGAGAGAGAGAGAATGAATCTGAAGGCTCCAGGCTCCAGGCTGTAAGCACAGAGCCCAATGAGGGGCTTGAACTCATGAACCGTGAGATCATGACCTGAAGTGAAGTCAGACGCTTAACTGACTGAGCCACCACAGGTGCCCCTACACACAAGATTTTCTGATTCCAGACCCCAAGACAAAAACAAATAGAAGACCCTATGACCCAGTAATAATAATACTACCCAAAGACACCAATTCAAATGGATATATGAACAATACTACCCAAAAATACCAATTCAAGGGGCGCCTGGGTGGCTCAGTCGGTTAAATGTCCGACTTTGGCTCAGGTCACGATCTTGTGGCTCACGAGTTCAAGCCCCGCGTCGGTCTCTGTGCTGACAGCTTGGAGCCTGGAGCCTGCTTCCAATTCTGTGTCTCCCTCTCTCTCTGACCCTCCCCCCATTCATGCTCTGTCTCTCTCTGTCTCAAAAATAAATAAACGTTAAAAAAAATTTTAAAAAAATACCAATTCAAATAGATATATGCACCCCTGTTTATTGCAGCATTAACAATAACCACATTATGAAAGCAGGCCAAGTGTCCATTAATAGATGAATGGATAAAGAAGATGTGGTGTGTGTATATATATATATATGTATATATATATACATATATATATATGTATATATATATATGTACATATATATATATATGTACATATATATATATAGTGTATAACTAATAGATATAGGTATAGATATAGCTAATATATACATATAGTTAATACAGTATATAGCTATATTATGTATGTATACCTTATATATATACATATATATATGGCAGAATATTATCTAACCATAAAAAAGAATGAAATCTTGAAATCTTGCCATTTGCAACAACATGGGTGGAGCTAGAGAGTATAATGCTAAGCAAAGTAAGTCAGAGAAAGGCAAATACCATATATGGAATTCACTCATATGTGGAATTTAAGAAACAAAACAAATGAACAAAGGAGAAAAAAAGAGACAAACCAAGAAACGGACTCTTAACTATAGAGAATAAACTGATGGTTACCAGAGGGTAGATTTAGGGAGGAATGGGTGAAACAGAGATGTGATTAAAGAATACATTATCATGATGAGCACTGAGTAATGAATAGAATTGTTGAATCACTATTTTGTACACCTGAAACTAACATAACACTGTTAACCAAAGTGCAATTAAAATTAAAAATTTAACAAAAATGAAAAATAAGTAAATAAAAGGATGTGTTTTTTAAAAAAGGAGAGAAGAATGGAACCCATTGAGAAAGGAGAGACTGTACAGTTTCTTTAGATATGGAACAAAACTGGAACAGAACCTTTATTTACAGTGTCCACAAGCCAATTCTGTGATGTGTCTCCTCAGATACTTCTAATAGTGCTTTATTTTCATCATAGCACTTGTCAGTACCTGCTATTTTTTGCTTTGATTGTTTATTTGTTTCATCAATCTCCCCTTCCCTCTAGGATGTGAACTCCAAGAGCAGAAGGCCATATCTGGCTTGATTACTACAGACTACTCAGCACTAGTTCTCTGACTGGCACACAACAGGGGGTCAACAAGTACATATGGAATGACAGACTGAATCTCATTTCCCAAGAGCCAAGGGAAGGAGGATGTTACATTATAAACTTGTAACCAAGACAATCTCCCTGACTGTCGTTTGCCCCACAGTGTTACCAGCACCTAGGACAGTGCCCACAGCAGGTGGCAGCTACTTCTTGACTGTAGAAAGTTTGAAGAAAGTAAAAGGGGGGTGGGGGAGAGAGAAATGGAAGGAGGGAGGGAGGGAAGAAGGAAGGAAACAAGGAAGAGAGAAAGAAAGAAAAGAAAAAGGAAAGAAAGGAGGGAGGGAGGTATGAAGGAAGGAAGGAAGGAAGGAAGGAAGGAAGGAAGGAAGGAAGGAAGGAAGGAAGGAAGGAATCAGCTGGGGCAGAAAGGCATTCACCAATTTAGCAGAAAGCAGATTCAAGTCAGCTAAATTATTATTCCCACTCACTGACAGACTGAGCCACCTTGCTAGAGGACAAGCCAGAGAAAATTCACTGCCCTGAATCCATTCTAAAAGTGACCCAAATGCCTGGCTGTTCCATAACCCTGATGATTCTCCTCTGTGTATATCATCCTGAACTGATGCGAAAGAGAAAAGTGCCCTCTGGACCCTGAATATATCACCACAAACTTGGGTTGTCTTTTCATTAATTTGTGTTTTCCTAGGAAATATTTATTCACGTAGTTTCTATTTGGGCAATTATTGAAATTGTGTCTAATTACATGATGATGGTAAATAATAATAATAATAATCACCTAGCTGCAACATGCTCTGTTTCTATTATGGGTAAGGATTTTGTGCAATTTACTACGACATATTCTAAGGTAGCAGTTCTGGTTAGGAAGGATGAAAGGTGTCATTTTAAATATTTGGTTGAGTTATCACTATTCCTACCCAACTGCTATGCAGGAAACGTCCTGTATCTTTTTTTTTTTTTTATCTAGTCCTAGGGCTCTACTCTTTAAATATTATGACCATGATTACTATTAATAATAGCCACTCTTAATTCAGCATTTACAGTGTGCCAGATCCACTTAAAATCCAAATTAAAATTCAGTGCAAACTCAAGTGCCTTCAGAGACCAAGAAAGTATGGTAAATGACTGAAGTAGGCTGGGCTGGAGAGACAATAGAGAGCAGTGCGGTCTGAGGTGAACTGTAGCTTGCATGCCTGGTCCAAAGAAGACAATACCACTCACCTACAGCTGAGAATCGCCATTTGGAGATGTGGGAATGGTGCTGCCAATTCTTCTGACTTTTCAGGAGAAGCCAGAAATATGGGTTTGCATATAAAATTCCCAGATTTTTTAAACTACTGTGTGTGCCAACAGTCTGTGCGCCGCCTGTTTATCACCCTTTAATCTCAGGCATCCTCTGTCAGAAGCTTCTGGAAAAGACTGTTCTTTGAACAGGGGCTGTGTAGACGTTGTTGACTGTGGTGTGGGGGAAGGAAAGGAAACACTGCAACTAATGTGGAGCCAATGTGAAGGCTGTGAGAGGCCATTTCTCATTTTTATTTAAATCTCATGGAAGTAATTTCAGAGAACAATGAAATATCATCAGAAGTCTGGTCAGAGAGGACAGGCGGGTGAAGGGGATGGATATAATTACTGGCAGCACTGATAAGGAGAGCCAGAGACAGACAAGCCAGAGTCATGAAGAAAACTGTCCTTCTCCGATGGCCCCCACTTTGGATGCAAGGGGGTGCCACATGCCCATGGGGCCGGCTAAGATGTCTGGATCTACAGAGAAGGGGTGCCAGGCTGTCCAAGTCAGATCCCACAAGACCAGGAACAGAAAGGCTGACCCTAGTTTTTATGTAACAGGGGAAGAGTCCCCATGCTTCTTCCATCTCAATTTAAGCATCATGACTCAAGGAAGTCATCTGACCAAGTTCCATACTCTTGATATTCCCTCTCTATAGTACCCCATACTTCCTCTTGGTAACATTCATTACACATATGATTATCTGCTTATGTCAAATCCACTTTCCCTCATGGATATGAGAATAGGGATTTTATCTGACTTTTTTACCATGATATCCCTAGCACCCAGAGTGCCTGACACATAGTAGGGGCTCAATAAATGATGGCTTCTAAATGAACCAGTGAATGAACAGTCTTTTGACTTTAGGCAGAGGTTACTTAATAACACAATACCTCACCTGTGAAACAGGGACAATAATAGTACCTCTCAGAATTGTTGTCTTCTCTGCACCAAAACCCAAGGAAAATTTCTACACTGCGTATTTCATGTGTTCTCCAGAAAAGGTCTATGAAGTAAGTCCTCAGGTTTTTATATCCCAACATTGCACTGAGGAAACCAAGACTTATAAAGGTTAAATGACTTGCCTAAGATCATATAGCTGGGGAGTAACACAAGGGAGATTCTAACCTGTTTGAAGTCTGTTTGAGTCTTTTTCACTTTTCCACAGAAATTTAGAGTAAGAAAGCCATTTTATCAAACTGATGGGAACCAAAGCAAGCTTCACAGGAGGCACATTTACCCTGGGTCCTGAAGAGTTTAAGAGAGCCTGAAAGGCAAAGGAAGCAGACAAAGTATTCAAGGTGGAAGGAACAACTCAATCAAAAGTAAAGAAATATCAGGTCAGTTGAAGGACTAGTGGGTGGATCATTTGAGATAAAGGGGAATCCTGAGCAAGGCTGAAACTATATTGTGAAAACTTTGAATCAACTCATCCTCTCAACAATTATTTATTGAGTGCTTGACATGTAAGGCATTGTGCCAGGTGATAGGGAGAGGGAGCAAAGCACACTGGCTTCCTGTCCCCATGGAGCTGATGCTCTAGCAACCTGCTACACTGAGTCCATAGCATTGTGGCCAGGACCAAATGAAGAAGTAGGAAGAAATTACTTTGAAAAGCTAAACTGTGTTATTTAAATTCTCTCCTCTGTTCTGCTATATCAGATAGATGGTTCATGGTCATTAAGTGAAAACTCTAGCTCAAACTGGCTTTCACAGAAACAGAATTCATTAACTCAGGTAAAAGAAAAAATAGAGAGTAATCTGGCCCTTGTCCCAGGGACTTAACCAAGTGAGCAGAACAAAGCTGAACAGCACTCTGCTCAGCTTCCCTATGTGTGTGTGCTTCATTCTCAGACAACCTGGCCACTCTCAACAGCTCCAGACCTTACCTTCTCACCTTCTCACCTTCACATCCTACTGAGATGAAGCTCTTCAACTCTCACCGGCCAGAAAGTGACCACATGTTCACTTCAGAACCAATCACTATACCCACAGGGATGGGATATGCTAATTTTCTTAGCTAGCCGGAACCTCCTTTTTGCTGAACCAAGCAAAACAAATGAACAAAAACATAAGCTAAGAGTTAAGGAAGAAGGGTTCTTAAAAGAAAATTCTGTCAGACAGCCACATGCAAAACAATGAAACTATCTCAAATCATACACAAAAATTAACTCAAAATAGATTACAGACTTGGGGCGCCTGGGTGGCGCAGTCGGTTAAGCGTCCGACTTCAGCCAGGTCACGATCTCGCGGTCCGGGAGTTCCAGCCCCGCGTCGGGCTCTGGGCTGATGGCTCAGAGCCTGGAGCCTGTTTCCGATTCTGTGTCTCCCTCTCTCTCTGCCCCTCCCCCGTTCATGCTCTGTCTCTCTCTGTCCCCAAAATAAATAAACGTTGAAAAAAAATTAAAAAAAAAAAATAGATTACAGACTTAAATGTAAGACCTGAAACCATAAAACTCCTAGAAGAAAATGTGAGTGGTAAACTCTTCAACATAGGTCTTGAAGATGATTTTTTTCAACCTGACATCATAAACAGGTGGGACTATACCAAACTAAAAATCTTCTACACAGCGAAAGAAACCATCAACAAAATGAAAAGGCAACCTACTGAATGAGAAAAAAAATATTTGTAAATCATATATCTGGTAAGGAGATAATATCCTAAAATATAAAGAATTCATACAACTCAATAAAAAGAAACACATACAAATAACCCAATTTAAAAATGGGCAGAAAATCTGAACAGACACTTTTCCAAAGAAGACATAAGACCTACAGATGGCCAACTGGTACCTGAAAAGATGCTCTACATCATTAATCATCGGAGAAATGCAAATCAAAACCACAATGAGGTATCACCTCATACCAATCAGAATAACTATTATCAAAAAGACTAGAAATAAAAAGTGTTGGTGAGGATGTGGAGAAAAAAGAATGCTTGGGCACAAATGATAAGAATGTAAATTGGTGAAGCCAGTGTGAAAAACAGTACAGAGGTTCCTAAAAAAATGTAAAATAGAACTACCATATGATCCAGTAATTCTACTTCTGGGTATTTATCCACACAAAACAACAATACTAACTTGAAAAGATATCAGCACCCTCATGTTCACTGCTGCATTATTCATAATAGCCAAGATATAGAAATAACCTAAGTATCCATTAATGGATGAATGGATAAAGAAATTGTGAAATATTATACAATGGAATATTATTTAGCCATAAAAAGGAATGAAATCTTGCCATTTGAAACAACATGGATGGGCCTCAAGGTCATTATACTAAGTGAAATAAGTCAGACAGAGAAAGACAAATACCATATGATCTAAATTTCATGTGAAATCTAAAAAAAAAAAAATTTTTTTTTTCACAAACAGAAAACCAAGCTCACAGATAGATACAGAGAACAGATTTGTGGTTGCCAGAGGCAGGGGGTGGGAGAAATAGATGACCCTTAGCTGTTTTTTTTCTAGATTAAATAAACTGAATTTACAAAAAGAAAAGAAAACTCTTGGGATAATTTTACCAGAAGAATGGTAGATTCTGGAAATCAAAGCATAGCAGTCCTCTATTACCAGCAGGTTTGTGATCTTAAAATTTTTCACATTATCAAAAATCATATTATAAATACAAGGTCAGACTTGCAAAGCCAGAGTTGTATGTGTGGCGGGGGGGGGGGGGGGTAGAGGGGGGAGGGATTTGGCAGAAATTTCACTAACAAGGTTTTCTTTTGTAAGGTAGATATATTTATTTGTCACTGCAAGCTATAAAACTGACAAGACACTGCTGAGCAAATCCTCAGCAGTACTTGAGATCAGACCCAAATCAATGAGCCTCGAGAGTGGTGGCTCTCAACTTTGGCTGCACATTAAATTACCAGAAGAGGTCTTAAAAATGCATATGCCCAAGCCTCACCCACAGTGATTCTGATTTAATCTGATTTGGGGTGTGGTCAGCTTGTGGGTATTTTAATTAAAACAGTGGTTCTCAACTTTGACCACAATTAGAATCACTTGGAGAGTTTTTAAAAATCCCAAAGTCCAGGCTACAACCCAGACCAATTTCATCAGAATTCATGGAGGTGGGACACAGGCATCAGTATATGTTGAAGCTCCCATAAGCATCATGGTAGTAACCAAAGGGAACTTAAAGAATATGTCCCCAGCAAGCAGACAACTGCTCTATGAAGCAGATGGGTGCTCCTTTGCAACGTATGAGATGATTTTTCTTTTGATATCCATGATCTGGTTCCCAATTTTGTTCCCACTATATACAATAGAGGTCTGAGTTAGGCAAGCCATGTCCATTAACTTAACTGATGGCATCAGATCCATTTCTCAGTATGAAAACCTGTGTGGAAGGAGAGCTAATTTTCATGGCTCACACATGAGATACCACAAGCCACCAGCATTGTCAATGAGTCAAGTTAGGGATTTTCATTAAAAGCTAATATTAAATAAGGGCTTAAGTTTCTTCCACACCCTGTTCTAAGCAGTCGACATAGACATGATTTATTTAATCTTCAGACAACCCTATGTTATCATTATCCCAATATTACAGACAAGGAAACCGAGACAGAGGTTCAATGACTGGCCCAAGATCCCATGGTTAAGAAGTGGTTGAGCCAGGATTTGAATCTCATAAGTCTGTACACTTAACCTCTGTGTTGTAGCAAGCCTGGAAGTTAAAAGGAATGTTCAATGAATCTGACTATATTGCCACCCAGAGTGACCACATTCACACACCGTGAAGGAACTCTCCCCTGTGTTCTCATTAAAGACAGTGCTAGTGGCCTCTGGACTGGCGGCCTTTCAGATTAGGTCCACAGGGTTCCCTCTTTCATCCACTGGCTCAAATGATTTGACAAGGCTAAAGATACTTCAAGGGGAGGAGGGTGAGATAAAGGGAATGGATATTCACCACTCTCATGCCTCAATATCTCTGCTCAAAAAAAGATGTTTTCTCTTCATCTCTTTCTCTATTAACTGCAATTTCACCTGTGTGACTCAGCTCAGGATTAACATCCCCTCTAAGAAATGTCCCCTCCTTCAAACACTTCTCACTCCCAGGTTTTCCTTCTTTCTCCAATGAAGTGGAGAGCAAACAATTTTCATATTAACAGAGAGTCAGAGTGCCTGGGTGGCTCAGTCGGTTAAGCATCCTGACTTCAGCTCAGGTCATGATCTCACTGTTCGTGGGTTCAAGCCCCTCATCAGGCTCTGTGCTGACAGCTTGAAGCCTGGAGTCTGCTTCAGATTCTGTGTCTCCCTCTCTCTCTGCCCCCACCCCTGCTTGCACTCTGTCTCTTTCTCAAAAATAAATAATACATTTTAAAAAAAGAGAGAGTTGAGACTCAGAGCAGGGGACACTTGGGTGGCTCAGTCTGTTAAGCCTCTGACTTGATTTCGGCTCAGGTCATAATCTTGCAGTTAGTGAGTTCAAGCCCTGAATCAGGCTCTGAACTAAAAGTGCAGAGCCTGCTTGGGGTTCTCTCCATCAGCCCCTCACACATGCTCTCATGCATGCTCTGTCTCTCAAAATAAATAAATAAACTTTTTTTAAAAAAGTTGAGACTGGGGCAAGGGCTGCAATTGTTTAGTAAAACCACCCTGAAGAACAATTTTGGTTGTGAAAAGATGATCCTCAGAGTCTGGAAGTATTAAAACATCCATGAAAAACTGAAGGTCTCTTTATAACAATGTGGGGGGAATTTGGAAGCTGCTGGGAAAAATCAGTAGCAAGGATGGGAGATTTTGGGAGGTAATGGATAACAGTGTGGCTCCTGGAAAGGAAACCTGAAGAATGATGTTAGCAAAAGATAAGTCCCCTCATATTCTGGCAGATCTGGGAGAGGGATCTTACAGTAGGATGTACTCTTAAGCCACACTGGCTATGCTATAATTGAACCCCTTTTATTACCTCTCTTTCTTTCCCCTCCCCCACAAAACAATGTTAAGTGAATGTTGACTTTATGCAGTTCTCTTGGTTGACTGGCATTTTGGAAAGGCAAGGGAAAGTAGCTTTGTTGCATATTTGGGCTTATACAGAAAAAGAGAAGAGCATAGCCACAGAAAGAAAAAGACAAATGTACCCAAAAGTAATGGAAATTAGAACTGGAGATATGAACAGAAGCCATAAAATTTAGGAAAATCTTGGGGAAGACTAATCCAGTAGCATGATATGCAGTTAGGGATATAAGCCAATGTTATTTAATTCTCAAAAGACAAGGCAACCTCAGCTATTATTTTAGTGACACAAGGTTTCTTTTAATAATGGGTTTGAAAAGGCACTAATCTCTCCTTTACAAGTTGCCAACATTATATAAGAAACTTGAACAAGCAACTTTTTTAATAATCCTGATTCTGGCCATAATGAACCATTTTAAGCACTGCAAACACTTCACATTTTGATTCCCCTACAGATTTTTATACATTTTTCCATCTGCCTGAAACAAACATGCCCAACATCTTTGCCTATTTTAATTTCTTCTATTCTTTCAGATCTAACCTTAGCTGTCACTTCCTCTGATGTTTAGTAAGGATGCTTTAGACTGCCAGGAGAAAACAAAATTCAACTCAAAATGGCTTGAACAAAAGGATATTTATTATTTAATTTGATACCTTGTAAGTGCCACTCTGATCCTCTCAATGCATTGCATTCCTCATGCCAGTGGGCCAAGAGCCAAAGAAATAAGTGACTGTGCTATTGAAATTAATTGATTCTGAGTACGTGAAGAACTAGAGGTGCAACTACAGAATGGGGGCAGGGAGAATTCACTGGAGCATCTTTTGGTGCTTTCATGCCCCATGTTAATAGAAAATTGGCAGTTTCAGGAACAATGGCACAATAAGGGCAAGGGTTCAGAGAAATCTAGCATGGTAGTAGAGGATAAAGATGATGTATATGAATTATGAGGTCACAACCAGCTGCAATAGCAGAAATCATAGTTTTATAGTTTTAGAAATTCTCTTGCCTTGAGTCTTGTCAGAGAATTTAGCTGGCTACCACCTTGAAGGGGATTCTGTGACTAATCAGACATGTACACTTTCTCTCCAGGAAGAAGTAAGGTCATTGTGTTTTCAAAACTGGAGGCAAGAGGGGGAATCTTACTGATGAAAGGGGTGGACTGTATTAGACACCATTTAACAGGACTCTTATCCACCACTGAGATTCCGTGAGAATTAGGTGCAATCTGTACCTTAACTCATCCCTGAACCTGGGCCACACATTTCTCATCTTCCCAAGGTTTTCCAGTTAATGCCAAGCTATTGGATACTGTGGGACATAAGCTGGTACCCTGGCATGCAAAACTCATAAATTTGAGGAAATCAACACATCATAGGCAAACCTTTGATCAATGGAAGATGAGGGTTGGTGGATAAAGTATCCCCCCACCTCAGCCCCCTAGATGCCCTGTCCTGGACTGCAGTTTACATGGTTCTTAGAGGACAGTCAAATTTAGTGGCAGCCAACTTGATAATGCTTTCTCATATAGGCTCTTCTTCTTTCCCTCCTTCCCTCTCTCTGTCCCTCATATGTGTTCTCTGTTACTGCACCCTCCAACAAGGGGCATATTAGCCCTTTGCCCTAGGATCTGCTTTTATAAGCAAACCAAAGATATCACATATAGCAAAAAGTACAGAGGTAGGAAGTTCCAGAGTTCAGATGGATATTTTTAATTTTTAATCTTTCCAATCTTCCATTTTTGATGTATTGGGTTTTGTCTCAGACTTCTGGGAGAGAACTTCTCACATCTCATGGCCAGAACTCCATCCCACTGGCCAGAATTCCATCCCATTCCTATATCTAACACCATGAGGAATTAAATTTATTAATCCAATCATCCCCTGGGATTGGAGACGACCCATCCTCCCCTAAATTGCATTTTTGAATAAATCAAAAGAGTAATTAATAGCTGTTGGCACAGCTGGTAACTATGTCACTTAATTAGCAAACACAGGAGTCATTTTCAGCACCCCATCCTTGCCCACCTCCCACTATAAAGGCTAAACAAGCAAGATACTCACTTTCCAGTGAAAGTGGAAAGCTGTAGCCCTTACAGCTAGGGGTCATGTGATCTACTTCCAGACATTTGTATATAAGGGGAAGTCTAAGGGGCTTCTTCTAGGTCCTCCTTGATAAAAGTATAATGATATGAAAAGATACCTCTCTCCCTTTCTCTCCTTCCCTCTCTCCATGGTTACCTCTCTGATTCGTGTCTTTAGACTTGATGATGTGAAGATGTGATTCTCAGAGCTTTGGCAGCCATCTTGCAACCACGGGGCAATAAGCCTAAGTATGAAAAAGTAATAAGTTGATAAGGATGGAGGAGAATGGTGAAAAGAACCTGGCTCCTTAACTACATCCGTGAGCCACTGAAATAGTTCTGTGATTGCTACTCTCTGATTTTTTTTAGTTATATCAGTTTATTATTTTTCTTACTTAGCCATTATTATTTAAATATTATATTGCATGCAGCTAAAAACCATTCTAACTGATAGAGCAACCAACAGTGTCAGCCATTTCTAGGAAGTATTCCTGGACCCTACAGATTATATTAGCTATCCCCTTCCCCTGACACCCAAACCTTACTGCTATCATGGTTATTTTTACAACTAGGTTTTCACTGTTCAACTGAACAGAAAATCCTTGAAGTACCTAAGGTGTGCAAACAAAAGCTGAGTCACGGCCATGGAGATTGTGATATAGGATTCCTGTAAAGGGCAGTGGGCTGGGCTCTAAGTGACCCCCAAAGTCTCTTACAACTTTGAAATCTATGACCCCATTTCCTTTAATATAAACGCCCCTTTTCTGTATATAAAAGTCTTTTTATTTACATTATGTCATAACAAATTGCCAGTTTGTGTTTCAAAATGGGAAAACTACAACATTGCAACTTGTATAAATGTTCCTATTGTGTTTGTAATGTGGGAAATTTCCAAGTTAAATTTGCACTTTGCAGATGATTTGGGGGTTATTTGTTATTCTAAACAGGCCTGTCCCCATTCTCCTTAAGCAGTATGGAGAATAGATATATAAAAAAAAATGACTGTGTATAAACATTCCTTTCATTTTGAGATGTTAATAAAGTAGTTCCTGTGGTTATGGCTAATAAGTCACTTGTTTCCTAAATTTTCTGTGCACAGTAAAGGCACATGGAAAAATTCTAATCAATATGCTCTTCATGGAGGCTGAAAACCCAAAACCTCTTCACATTGTAGTATTTGTAGAGTTCATTATACTCTATAATTAAGAGGAATTGTCTTTGCAGAAGAATAGAAAATGGAAGATTAAAAAATTGACCAAATATCTATCTGCAAACAGAAACCTTTTATAAGTAGCAATGACACTTTAAATTTATAATACACCTTTCATTCAGAAAATGTTCCCGATATTTTATTTCTCTTCAGTGAATGAGTTCTTGCTGGTTGACCAGAGAGAAGAGAATGAAATCAGTTCTCCTCCAATTTTGTGCAGGTAGTTTATAGGTATACATATAGGTATTCTCTAATGAAATTTTTTCATTAAAAATACTTTTAAAATTACATAAGTAACACACACTCATTGTAAGATTTTTCAAGAATTTAGAGGCATAAAAATTAAAAACTGAAAGTTCCTTTTCATCCCCTTTACCTCTCTATTTCACTCATATCCCTTGAGATAATCTCTATATCCTTTAGTGTGTATCCAACCAGACTTTTTTTCTGTACATTTTCATAAAAACACATACACTTACATGAATATATAAAGAAATCATATTTTACCTATTCTAGGATGCAGGGTTGTTGTTTTTTTTTTTTTCTAAATTAAAAATCTCTGAAATAAGGACACATCTTACAATTAAAGGTATTGTATAGTGGTCAATTTCTTTCCTTCCTGGTGGCACACTAAAATA
This sequence comes from Puma concolor, assembly GCF_028749965.1. Taxonomy (NCBI): domain Eukaryota; kingdom Metazoa; phylum Chordata; class Mammalia; order Carnivora; family Felidae; genus Puma; species Puma concolor. Next base: position 26,802,201 of record NC_141682.1, read on the forward strand.
ATGGTGCATCTTGAAATAAGTGACATTTTATTTATTTAAAAAAATTTTTTAATGTTTATTCATTTTTGAGAGAGAGAGACTGAGTGCAAGTGGGGGATGGGCAGAGAGGGAGACACAGAATCTGAAGTAGGCTCCAGGATCTGAGCTATCCTCACAGAGCCTGACACGGGACTCAAATTCATGAGCCATGAGATCATGACCTGAGCCAAAGTCAGATGCTTAACCAATTCAGCCACCCAGGCGCCCCGAAATAAGTGACATTTTAGAGTAACAAAATACAGTAGGTATAGCACTTACACAATTATATAGATGTATGGTTGTGTGAATTGCTATGGACAGGCTTCAGTATACACCGGTCTGCGTGATCTATCATTGTATAAATGTACTGCCTGTATTTAGCCATATCCCTTATAGATGGATTTGCATATTATTTCTATATCTTCCTGATGGGAAACAGTGCTTCAATGACCATCCTTGTCCCTAGTCTTTGTGCCCTAGTATAAACATTTGTGAAAGACAGATTCCTATCTCATCGTAGTAGGAAAGACTTATTTGTTCAGAACCCAACTAGACTCATATTCAAATCTTGGCTCCAGGGCTGCCATGTTGAACAACTCAAAGGTGTTCAAACGTCATCTTGAACAGGGGTCAGTAAACTTTTTTCTGTAAAGAGCCAAAGAGCCAATATTTTAGACTTTGTGGGCTATACTGTATTGCAGCTACTCAACCTTGCCCATGTAGCATGAAAGCAGCTGTAGATAATATGTAATAAATGAACATGTCATTCTGTGTTCTAATAAAGGTTTATTTACAAAAACAGATAACAGGCTAGATTTGTCCCAAGGGCTGCAGTTTGCTGATCCCTGGTCTAAGTGAATAGTCCTTTCTGGAGCTGTGCAGTACCCAACTATGTGGCCCCTCATAGCAGCCCTGCCTGATTCCTTCCCCTCAAGGGATCTGACTCAGGATAAATGTTATATAACCTTTCCAAGCTTGAGTTTTTAACCTTTAACTGTGAAATATAATCATTAAATATTTAAAAAGTATGTGTTCTTGGGGTGCCTGGGTGGCTCAGTCAGTTGACCATCTAAATTTGGCTCAGGTCATGATCTCATGGTTCATGAGTTCAAGCCCGTCATCAGGCTAGCTGCTGTCAGTGCAGAGCCCACTTCAAATCCTCTGCTCCCTCTCTCTCTCTCTCCTGTGCCCCTCCTCCACTTGCTCTCTGTCAAACAAAATATTTTTTTAAACGTATATGTTCTTGGAGTGTCTGGATAACTCAGGTGGTTGAGTATCCGACTTGATTTCAGCTCAGGTCATGATCTCATAGTCATGAGATCAAGCCCCAGGTCAGGCTCCATGCTGGGCATGGAGACTGCTTAAGATTCTCTCTCTCCTCTTCCCTTTGCCTCCCCGTCTTACACATATATGCATGTGCACTCTTTCTCTCTCTCAAAAATTTTTTTAACAAAGTACGGTTCTTGGGGGAGGAGCCAAGATGGCAGAACAGCATGGAAGCTTTTTGTGTGTCTCGCGTCCATGAAATACAGTCAGACCAACACTAAATGATCCTCCAAACCTAGAAAACCGATTGGAAGATTAACACAACAATCTGCACAACTTGAACCACAGAATTTAGCAGGTACGTGAGATGAAGAGCTGAACTTGGGGAGCAAGAAGCCCCAAAAGGTGGGGAACCACTTTTGTGGGCAGAGAGAGGGTGGAGACTGGGGAGGGGGGCAGAATATGGGAAAAGCACCCCTCCCCAAAAGCAGCTGGAGAGAAAGTGGAAAATTGGAAACAGGCTCAGGGACTAAACTAAAAAGGGAGAAAGGAGAGGGATTAAATTCCATTAACACCAGGTAAATAAGGGGAGCGCAAAGGCTGCAACTCTGCAGCTCGATACCTGGCAGTGCTCTGGTGGGAAGGGTGAATCCCCAGGAATAGAGTGGGGTCTGGGAGGTTCTTGGGCCACACGGGGAAAAGCGGTTCCACTGCTGGAAGGAAATTTGGTAGAGACTGTTGAAGCCACCTGACCCCAGCAGACCCCAGGAAATGGCCACATTTGCTGGTGCTGGAACAAAGTCCTTAAGGGTGAAGCCCGGTACCAGATGTGTGTTGTGATCTTCCATAGTCCCTGAAACGCTGCTGCTACACTATCTCGCGAACTTTCTCTGGGGTGGGCTGGCATCTGGCCACAGTCTCGGGACACCAGCAACAGCAGGGTCCAGCAGGCGTTCCTGGGTGCAGCTGACATTCGGCCATTGCTCAGTGAGACCCTCCCTCAGAGGGGCGGAGCGGGTCAAAGCCGCAGTCCTTCGGAAGTAAGGGGCTGGGGAAAACAGCCGCATGTGAGACAAAACTTGGGAGAGAGGTACTGCCTGGGGCCTGGTCACGGAGAGTGGAAAAGCGGGAAGTGGACGAGAGCTGAAGACTAAGTACCGGTAGGCAATTGATGATCCGGGAGAACAGATTGGGTAGCTGGGTGGCGCCATTTTCACCACTCCTGCACATGTGCATATACACCTGTGAGCACCACAACAATCCACCCCAGTAGGCTAGCAGCGCCATCTAGGGGAGAGCAAAGCTGTTACACTGAGCCCTGCCCAACTACGCCAACTTCGCTCTTCAAGAACACAAACCTCACCACTGGCTTAATTCATGGACTATAAAGAGCTACATGGACTGACCTCTAGGGGAAAACGAAGCAATTTCAGTTCTACTTCAATCTGTTAGTAGGTTCATCTATTCAATTTTTTTTTCTACTTTTCCTTTTTCTCTTTTACAATTATTTTCTTTTTCTTGAATACAGAAACAGAAAAAACTCATTTTTATTTTCAATTTTTATTAAAAATATGTCTTTAATGTTTATCACTATATTTTTTTACTTTTGTGTAATTTTTTTCAAATTCTACTTTACTTCCATCATTTTATTTTAGTCTACTTCAGTGTACTCACCTTTTCAAATTTTCGATTTCCTTTTTTTCTTTCTTTTTCTTTTTTTCTTTTTCATTTCTTTTTTCTTGAATGGAGAAAAAGAAAAACTTCATTTGACTTGCAATTTCTTTTAAAAATATTTTTATTTAATTTCTATTAGTATATTTTTTGCTTTTATGTAAGTTTTTTCAAATTCTTTCTTACTCCCATCATTTTATTTCAGTCTACTACAGTGTATTCACTTTTTCAAATTTTCCAGTGATTTCTTTTTTTTTGTCTTTTCTTTTTTTATCTTTTTTCTGTTTCATTTTTCTTTTTTCTTAAATACAGAAAATGAAAAAATTCTTATTTCTTTTTAATTTTTATTAAAAATATTTTTCGGGGCGCCTGGGTGGCGCAGTCGGTTAAGCGTCCGACTTCAGCCAGGTCACGATCTCGCGCTCCGTGAGTTCGAGCCCCGCATCAGGCTCTGGGCTGATGGCTCAGAGCTTGGAGCCTGTTTCCGATTCTGTGTCTCCCTCTCTCTCTGCCCCTCCCCCGTTCATGCTCTGTCTCTCTCTGTCCCAAAAAATAAATAAACGTTGAAAAAAAAATTAAAAAAAAATATTTTTCTATAATTTTTCTGCTATATTCTCTACTTTTGTGTATTTTAGTCTACTTTAGTGTATTCATTTTTTCAAATTCTCAAACGATTTCCTTTTTTTTCTCTTCCCCCACTTTTTTGTTTGTTTGTTTCTCTAATCTGTCAAACCACTTTCTATACTCAGACCAAAACACACCTAGGATCTAGCATCATCTATTCAATTTGTGTGTGTGTGTGTTTTTAATTTTTAATTTTAATATTTTTTAATTTTAATTTTTTTAATTTTAATCTTTCTACCTCATTAATTCCTTTTCTCCCTTCAAAATGACAAAACGAAGGAATTCACCCCAAAAGAAAGAGCACGAAGAAATGACAGCCAGGGATTTAACCAACACAGACACAAGCAAGATGTCTGAACCAGAATTTAGAATCACGATAATAAAATATACAAGCTGGACTCAAAAATAGATTAGAATCCCTTTGTACAGAGATAAAACAAGTAAAAAATAGAATGAAATTAAAACTGCTATAACTGAGCTGCAATTACGGATGGAGGCAGCAGTGGCAAGGATGGATGAGGCAGAACAGAGAATCAGCAATACAGAGGACAAACTTACAGAGAATAATGAAGCAGAAAAGAAGAGGGAGATTAAGGCAAAAGAGCATGATTTAAGAATTAGAGAAATCGGTGACTCATTAAAAAGGAACAACATCAGAATCATAGGGGTCCCAGAGGAGAAAGAGAGAAAAATACGGGTAGAAGGGTTATGTGAGCAAATCATAGCAAAAAACTTTCCTAACCTGGGGAAAGACATAGACATCAAAACCCAGGAAGCACAGAGGACTCCCATAAGATTCAACAAAAACCGACCATCAACAAGGCATATCATAGTCAAATTCACAAAATATCAGGCAAGGAGAGAATCATGAAAGCAGCAAGGGAAAAAAAGTCCCTAACCTACAAGGGAAGACAGACCAGGTTTGCAGCAGACTTATCCATAGAAACCTGGCACACCAGAAAGGAGTGGTGGGATATATTCAGTGTGCTGAATCAGAAAAATATGCAGCCAAGAATTCTTTATCCAGCAAGGCTGTCATTCAAAATAGAAGGAGAGATAAAAAGTTTCCTAGACAAACAAAAACTAAAGGAGTTTGTGACCACTAAACCAGCCCTGCAAGAAATTTTAAGGGGGACTCTCCGAGGGGAGAAAAGATGAAAAAAAAAAAATATATATATATATATATATATACACACCAAAAGCAACAAAGATTAGAAAGGACCAGAGAACACCACCAGAAACTCCAACTCTACAAGCATCATAATGGCAATAAATTCATATCTTTCAGTACTCACTCTAAATGTCAATGGACTCAATGCTCCAATCAAAAGACATAGGGCAACAGAATAGATAAGAAAACAAGACCCATCTATGTGCTGTTTACAAGAGACCCACTTTAGACCTAAAGACACCTACAGATTGAAAATAAGGGGATGGAGAACTATCTATCATGCTAATGGTCAACAAAAGAAAGCCGGAGTAGCCACACGTATATCCGACAATCTAGACTTTAAAATAAAGATTGTATAAAGAGATGCAGAAGGGCATTATATCATATCAAGGGGTTTATAGACCAAGAAGACCTAACAATTGTAAAAATTTATGTGCCAAATGGGGAGGCACCCAAACATATAAATCAATTAATCACAAACATAAAGAAACTCATCGATAGTAATACCGTAAGAGTAGGAGACTTCAACACCCCACTCACAGCAATGGACAGATCATCTAACCAAAAAATCAACAAGGAAACAGTGGCTTTGAATGACACTTGGACCAGATGGACTTAACAGATATATTCAGAACATTTCATCCTAAAGCAGCAGAATATACATTCTTCTCCAGTGCACGTGGAACGGTCTCCAGAATAGACCATATACTGGGACACAAATCAGCCCTAAGTAAGTACAAAAAGATCAAGATCATACCGTGCATATTTTCAGACCACAATGCTATGAAACTCGAAATCAACCACAAAAAAAAAAAAAATGTGGAAAGCTACCAAATACTTGAAGACTAAAGAACATCCTACTAAAGAATGAATGGGCTAACCAAGCAGTTAAAGAAGAAATTAAAAAGTATATGGAAGCCAATGAAAATGATAGCACCACAACCCAAAACATCTGGGACACAGCAAAAGAGGTCATAAGAGGAAAGTATATAGCAATCCAGGCCTTCCTAAAGAAGGAAGAGGATCTCAGATACACAACCTAACCTTACGCCTTAAGGAGCTAGAAAAAGAACAGCAAATAAAACCCAAAACCAGCAGAAGACAGGAAATAATAAAGATTAGAGCAGAAATTAATGCTATCGAAACCAAAAAAAACAGTAACAGATCAGTGAAACCAGAAGCTGGTTCTTTGAAAGAATTAACAAAATTGATAAACCACTAGCCAGTTTGATCAAGAAGAAAAAGGAAAGGACCCAAATAAGTAAAATCAAGAATGAAAGAGGAGAGATCACAACCAACACAACAGAAATAAAAACAATAATAAGAAAATATTATGAGCAATTATATGCCAATAGAATGGGCAATCTGGAAGAAATGGACAAATTCCTAGAAACATATACACTACAAAAACTGAAACAGGAAGAAATAGAAAATTTGAACAGACCCATAACCAGTAAGGAAATCGAATTAGTAATCAAAAATCTGCCAAAAAACAGTAGTCCAGGGCCAGATGGCTTTCCAGGGGAATTCTACCAAACATTTAAGCAAGAGTTAACACCTATTCTCTTGAAGCTGTTCCAAAAAATAGAAATGGAAGGAAAACTTTCAAACTCTTTCTATGAAGGCAGCATTACCCTGATTCCATAACCAGACAGAGACCCCAATAAAAAGGAGAACTATAGACCAATTTCCCTGATGAACATGGATGCAAAAATCCTCAACAAGATATTAGCCAACCAGATGCAACAATACATTAAAAAAATTATTCACCATGACCAAGGGGGATTTATACCTGGGATGCAGGGCTGGTTCAATATCCGCAAAACAATTAACGTGATTCATCACGTCAATAAAAGAAAGGACAAGAACCATATGATCCTCTCAATAGATGCAGAGAAAGCATTTGACAAAATACAGCATCCTTTCTTGATAAAAACCCTTAAGAAAGCAGGGATATAAGGAGCATACCTCGAGATGATAAAAGCCATATATGAGAGACCCAATGCTAATATCATCCTCAATGAGGAAAAACTGAGAGCTTTCCCCCTAAGGTCAGGAACAAGACAGGGATGTCCACTCCCACCACTGTTATTCAACATAGTATTGGAAGTCTTAGCCTCTGCAATCAGACAACACAAAGAAATAAAAGGCATCCAAATTGGCCAGGAGGAGGTCAAACTTTCACTCTTTGCAGATGACATGATACTCTACATGGAAAACCCAAAAGATTCCACCAAAAAACTGCTAGAATTGATTCATGAATTCAGCAAAGTTGCAGGATATAAAATCAACACACAGAAATGGACCCACAAACGTATGGGCAACTAATCTTTGACAAAGCAGGAAAGAATATCCAATGGAATAGAGTCTCTTCAGTAAGTGGTGCTGGGAAAACTGGATGGCAACATGCAGAAGAATGAATCTGGACCACTTTCTTACACCATACACAAAAATAAAGTGGGTGAAAGACCTCAATGTAAGACAGGAAGCCATCAAAATCCTTGAGGAGAAAGCAGGCAAAAACTTCTTTGATCTTGGCCACAGCAACTTCTTACTCAACACGTCTCCGGAGGCAAGGGAAACAAAAGCAAAAATGAACTACTGGGACCCCATCAAAATAACTTCTGCACAATGAAGGAAACAATCAGCAAAACTCAAAGGCAACTGACAGAATAGGAGAAGATATTTGCAAACGACATATCAGATAAACAGTTAGTAACCAAAATCTACAAAGAACTTATCAAACTCAACACCCAAAAAAACAAATAATCCAGTGAAGAAATGGGCAAAAGACATGAATAGACACTTCTCCAAAGAAGACACCCAGATGGCCAAACAACACATGAAAAAATGCTCAACATCACTCATCATCAGGGAAATACAAATCAAAACCACAATGAGATACCACCTTACACGTGTCAGAATGGCTAACATTAACAACTCAGGCAACACAGATGGTGGCGAGGATGCGGAGAAAGAAGATCTCTTTTGCATTGTTGCTGGCAATGCAAGCTGGTGCAGCCACTCTGGAAAATGGTATGGAGGTTCCTCAAAAAACTAAACATAGAACTACCCTACGACCCAGCAATTGCACTACTAGACATTTATCCACGGGATACAGGTATTCTGTTTCGAAGGGATATATGCACCCCCATGTTTATAGCAGCACTATCAACAATAGCCAAAGTATGGAAAGAGCTCAAATGTCCATCGATGGATGAATGGATAAAGAAAATGTGGTGTATATATATACAGTGGGGTATTACTTGGCAATCAAAAAGAATGAAATCTTGCCATTTGCAACTACATGGATGTAACTGGAGGGTATTATACTAAGTGAAATTAGTCAGAGAAAGACAAAAATCATATGACTTCACTCATATGAGGACTTTAAGAGACAAAACAGATGAACATAAAAGAAGGGAAACAAAAATAATATAAAAACAGGGAGGGGAAGGAAACTGAAGAGACTCATAAATATGGAGAACAAACAGAGGGTTACTGGAGGGGTTGTGGGAGGGGGGATAGGCTAAATGGGTAAGGGGCATTAAGGAATCTACTGAAATCATTGCTTCACTATATACTAATTTGGATGTAAATTTTAAAAAATAAAAAATAAAGTTAAATTTAAAAAGTATGGTTCTTGAATGAAAATGAACACATAAGTATGTGTATGTGACTCAGTTTCTTCCTAAAGAAAAATCTATGTTATAGTGATTGGGAAAATAGATGAAATGCTACATAGAAAGCATTTACAAGTGCTTGATGAACAGTATAGCTATTTTACAACTTCTTCTTTTACTAATCAGAAAATTCATAGTTATTAATTCTTAGAGGCAGGACACAAACCAAATGAGTCTGATCCCAAAACTTGTGTCTCTCCTGCAACACCTATGAGCTCCAAAAGAAGGATCTACTGCATGGAGAATCTGAACCCAGACAGCTTAAAAGACTTTTATAAATTCCCACCATATCAGCATTGGACATAGGGCGCTCTGGATCTCAAAGTATCAACAAATATACACACCACCGACCAGAGGATGAAGCTTCTGTAACACCCAGTCTTTTGGGCTTGCAGACATCCCCAACCAGTGGATTTTCCTGTTATTTATGCCAATTCAATCTGATTGCAGTTTTATTACCTGGGTGGAAATGCAGCCACAAAAGTGTTGATAAAGCTGTCACAGCAAGATGGAGATAGTAAGTCTCATTAATATTAAGAAAAGAACAAACCCATAAATAAGAGATTATCAAGTGAAATAAGATAGTCTCTCCTCCAACTTCTAACAAATCTCGTGTGCAAAACCATGTAATTTCCCCAGGCGTCCTCCCTGCCAGCCAGATGTATAGAAAATGAATTGTGCAGGAGGGGAATTGATATGCAGAACAAGGAGCTGGCAAAATAATTAGAGCCGTGAGGCTCCCTCAGTCTTGCTGTTTATTTGAGAAGTCACCAAGTAGAATCACGGGGTCTGGATCACACTGATTATGTAACACATCGGTCCTTGAAAAGAGCCTGGAGATGATGGGGAGATGATGGAGAGGTGATGGGAGTACGCCGTGAAGGTGAAGGCAGAACCAGGCCTGACCCACTGAACAGCTAAAGGCCACCTTCCCAGATGGGTAAGACCAGGTGCTGCCCCGTGCTGGCACTGCCCTCCCTAGCATAGTCACATGCCCCTACCCATTCTGCCCACTGAGGGACCAGCCTCCTGCCTGCCTCTTACTTTGTGGCTCAGTCATCCAGACATTCCTCTGCAGATGACCACACTCAAAACCATCTGCAGGGGAGCCTGGGTGGCGCAGTCGGTTAAGCGTCCGACTTCAGCCAGGTCACGATCTCGCGGTCCGTGAGTTCGAGTCCCGCGTCGGGCTCTGGGCTGATGGCTCAGAGCCTGGAGCCTGTTTCCGATTCTGTGTCTCCCTCTCTCTCTGCCCCTCCCCCATTCATGCTCTGTCTCTCTCTGTCCCAAAAATAAATAAAACGTTGAAAAAAAAAATTAAAAAAAAAAAAAAAACCATCTGCAGGTTGAGGCTAAGTACTAAATCAAAGTTTTATTAAGTTGCTAAAACCTGACTAAGAGCCACCTGCCTACAGGGACTGGTTGGGTCTGTATCTCCAGGCGGCCCCAGATAAATGGCTGGTGTGAAGTAGGGGGTCTAGAGATGCTTATTGCTTGGAATTGAGTAAAGCCACCAACAAAATATTCCTAACGGAGTCGAGAGAGAGGAAGGACAGAGGAAAGGTGAAAGAGTGAGGGGAAGGAGGAGGGCAGAGAAAGTGCCAAAGATGCCTGAATGTGCACTGAGCAAATAGATGGAGGAGGAGCAGAGACAGAGAAGGGAAGAGACAAGAAGTGGGCAGAGACCAGAGGACAGAGGGGAGGCAGAGGTGAGTGGAATCTGAACTGAGGAGATGGGCCAGAGCAGATGGGGCAGAGACACAGACAGAGAGAAGAGGCCGGTGGGGGACACAGGGCTGGCAGCAAGGCATGCAAAGAAAGACACACAGTGCAGATGCACTGAAAGAGAGATGGACACAGACCCCCACACAGTGCAACAGTGTCCCAGAGACAGAAAGACTAGGGCCAAGGCTTGAGAAGAAACTGGGGGAGGGAGGGTTTGGAAGGGCAAAAGACTCTCCCAGTCTCCCATGGGAATCCACATTCTTCTCAGTTTGGTGTTCTTTCTACTGAACTAAGTACCTGATAGAGAAATGACCTAAGAAACAATGTCTTTCTGGAAGAAATGTGTCCCGAAATTCTGGGAGCCCATTACTCAGGCGGTGGGAAATATCCTTCATCTGCAGGCTTCCTGCCACCTTTCCTGTGGAGCTGGAGACCTGGATTTGCATCCTAGCCCCAGAAAGCCTGGGTGGGGGCTGACCCTTCTGGGCTCCGGGCTCCTCAGGGGGTTACCTGTGACCAGGAGCACACTCCCTCCCAGAGTTTTAAAAAAGATCAGCTCAAATAACACCATTAAAACCCTCCACATAGTCCATCGCCCTATAAGAACATCCAGTGACAAAGGTGAGAACTTGGTTTGATTTGCGGTAACTCCTATTTTGATTGATTCTCATCCCCCCTTCTCTCTTTCTCCTCCTCTTCAACCTCCTTCTCCCCTCCCCCACCCACAACTCCCCTTCTCTTTCCAACCCCCACCACACATTCACATCTGATTCCTATTCCAAAGAGACCTTGACTTCAGCCCTCAGGTCATGAAATATTCAATTCACTTGGACACTTTTTAATTAATCTGGGGTTTGATTCAGGCCATTGTGCCTTGACTTCTACCTCTATAACCCTTTCCTGGATCCAATTAGCTGGCTTTGAGCACTGCCTCGGAGACTGAGACAAGAGTCCCTCGCTCTCTGGGAATGGGTTTGCTGAGGCATCTGCAAACATTCTCCTTGCCATCCCTCCATGCGTGCCTGGAAGAGGTAGCAAGTGAGATAAGATCTGTACATAGGAAAGTCAAAGGTGACTTTTGAAGGATAAGAAAAGAAAAATGCAAGCCAAAAGCAACTGACAGCTCAGGCAGCAAATATCCAGATGATGAACAGGCTGCTGGATCAGGGATACAGATGTTCCATCTGAATTCCATAGTTGTCCTCACCTGACTCTTTTCAGCAACCCCACCTCCCGTATGGACTCAATTATCACAGGATTCATTTGTACTTGTTGACATTATGCTCTGTTAAAAAAAAAAAGTGGGCTTTTCATTGCTATTATTATATTGTGCTGGTAGGTTTTGTCCCACAGACTGAGTCCGAAATAAAATCAAAGTGATGCACATAAGACTTTTAGCACAGTGTCAGGCACACGTTAAGTGTTCGACAAAGAATTGATGGACTATTGTCATAATCATTATCACCATATTTATGTTGGGGACAGATCTGGTTTTCTGTTCTTCCTATAATGGGTCACACAATACCCAGCACTCAGGTGGTTCCTAATAAGGTTTGCCAAGAAGCTATGGACTGTTTTTGACATTGACAACACAATTCCCAAAATAGGCCGTGTGTGCCACAGGAGTCTCCCTTCTTCCCTAAACTTCAATTCAGTCATCTGACAAATATTTACTAAGTACCTAATGAATTCCAGGGTTCTTGCCTTCAAAAAGGTTAAGCCATAGCACTTATTCCTGACAATGACAATGGCAGATCTTTATAGCACGTAGTACAGTCAGACACTGTTCTCAGATTATTACTGCATCAACACACTTAATCCTTATAACTGGTCTGTGAGGAAGGCACTACTGTAACTCTCATTTTATATTTTATGTATATATAGACTGAGGCCCAGAGAAGTAGATTAGTCTGCCCAAAGCCACACAGTAATGAGCAGCAAAGTTGGGATTTAAACACAGGCACTTTGGCTTCAGAGTCCACACAATCAACCACCAAGCAATGCTGTGTCATTTGGTACACATTGCTTTTTTATGTTAGCAAATTTTTTTCATTTGTTTATACAAATAGATTAGAATATCTTTAAACTCTATAGATAGAGGAAGCAGATTAGTGGTTGCCAGAGGCCAGGGAGAGGAGGAGTGAGGTGTGACCACTAATGGGTATGGAGTTCCCATTTGGGAAGACATGAAAGTTCTGGAACTGGATATTGACGGTGGTTGCACAACATTGCAACTTAGCATCATTGAGTTAGGCACTTCAAAACAGTTAAAATGGTAGATTTTATGTTCGGGAAATTTTACACACACACACATACACCCGCCCCTCAAAAATACTGTTCTAATCCTGAAGTGTGGGGCTGTCTTACGTCCTTCATAGCTCTACAGTGCCTGGAATTGAAAAGTTCTCATCATACATTTCTTTATCAGTTGATGGATTGGCAAATGGTCTTAGAAATAGGGTTTGCGGGGCGCCTGGGTGGCGCAGTCGGTTAAGCGTCCGACTTCAGCCAGGTCATGATCTCGCGGTCCGTGAGTTCGAGCCCCGCGTCAGGCTCTGGGCTGATGGCTCAGAGCCTGGAGCCTGTTTCCAATTCTGTGTCTCCCTCTCTCTCTGCCCCTCCCCCGTTCGTGCTCTGTCTCTCTCTATCCCAAAAATAAATAAACGTTGAAAAAAAAATTAAAAAAAAAAAAAAGAAATAGGGTTTGCTTTGCTTTTGTTTTCTGGGTTTTTTTTTTTTTTTATCATCACCACTCTTGTGGTTATTAAAAACAGAGCCCTGGGGCGCCTGGGTGGCGCAGTCGGTTAAGCGTCCGGCTTCAGCCAGGTCACGATCTCGCGGTCCGTGAGTTCGAGCCCCGCGTCAGGCTCTGGGCTGATGGCTCGGAGCCTGGAGCCTGTTTCCGATTCTGTGTCTCCCTCTCTCTCTGCCCCTCCCCTGTTCATGCTCTGTCTCTCTCTGTCCCAAAAATAAAATAAAAACGTTGAAAAAAAAAATTTAAAAAAAACAGAGCCCTTTTAGGACTGCATAAGGTTCCCACCCATCTATGAACAACTGGACCTGATAGTGCTGGTTCTGAGGGTGAGGAGCCAGGAGTTCAGCACCAGGGGCTGGAAGACCAGGCAAGGTGCTTCCCCAGAAGTGTGACACAAAGGAGGAAGATGGCATTTAGATGGAGTTGAGAAGGCAGAATTCAGAGCTGGAGGAACAACTCAAACTTGAGGTCTGAGGGGCAAACCCAGGGCTGAAAACAGAAAACCACCTCAGCATCAGGAATTGAAAGAATCTGAAGCCTTTGCGGGAAGCAGAATACAGTAATAATATAAAATAACAATCACAGTGAATTAAACCCTTAGATAGTGCTTTCCACATGCCAGATATTGTTTCTAGGATGTTCACATATCACCTCATTTATTCTTTATTACCAGTATTAGTGCCCCCATTTTACACATAAAGAAACAAAGACACAGAGAAGTTAGGAGACTTGCCCCAGGTCATACAGTTGGCAAGTGGCAGAATTTGGATCCCAAGCCAAGTGGTCTGGAGCCAGAGACTGACTCTCAAACACAGGAGTTAAGGAGTTAATCTGGAGTTAAGATTCTGGTCCTGCTGAGGGCTAATTGCTGGCCTGATGAGATGAGAGGCCCATTGGAGGTTAAGGATATAGTTCACACCCAGACCTCATGGCCCTGAGCTCATAAAGGGATAAGTCTTCTGTCTACCAATATGCAGAAATAGACAAGGGCAGTGGTTAGAAACATGGACTCCGACCTCGAAGGCTGGTGTTGGATTCCAGCTCTGACACTTAGCAGCCCTGAAATTTTGGGCAATAACTTCATGCCTTTCTGCCTCAGTTTCCTCATCAAAAATGGGGATAAAATAGTTCCTACCTCATAGAGTTGCCATGATTATCACATGGCTTGACTTCTGTAAAGCATTGAGAACACCACCTGGCATACAGTAAGCAGAATGTGAACACTAAGTAAACAATGCTTTAGAGAAAATAGCCACAATGTCATGTATCTTGGGGGTATGGATGTGGGGTGGGGGCACTGGGAAAGCAATGACTAGACCAGGAGATCTCCTTGTACATTTTACCTTTAACAAAGGAAACCCAATTCTTGGCTGAAAAAGAACTGGTGACTGGTGTCAAACTGAAACTTACTCTTCTGCCTCAAGTCACTGAGCCACGTGTGTACCCACAGTTCCTGTGTTCCTCCTCCGTGCTCCCCATCCATGCCAGGGAAGGAGGGGCTGCTGAGTGGTCTGCCTCAAGCTGCCCACGTGGTGATATTTAATTAATCTGTTCGTTTGATCCTTGTGTTTCCTCAGTGGCTCACTTTCCGTGGGGCTCCCTGCGGTTTGAATATAGTAAAATTCAGCCCTAATTAAAATTGTTGAAACACCAGCAGTCTCCGTTAATAAAACATCAGAATGAAATTGGATTTCTTTTTTTGAACAGCCTTTCTTAAAATCTCTGAGAAGGTGGGCAGAATGAGCCCAGGTGGAAAAGAAAAAGTTAAGAAACTTTCTGTTGCCAAGTGTGCGAAGATGGCATTTCTAATTCTCTCCTGGTCTGGGGCTAGAGGCCAATCCTTTATGGCAGAAAGAGTCGTAGAGTCTGTGTCCAGACATCTCCTATAACAAACTTCCTTAGCTAATCGAATCCCCTCTTAGGGTTTTAGTTTCTCCATCTGCAAAATGGGGACACAAGACCAGCTTTAACACTCTATTGTCTGGGAACATCAAGTTGTCAAATCCTTGGATTTGGCCAAATTGAGCAACTTTTGAGCCTGTCAGGACAGGGCTGAAGGACCATCTGCCTCCCCAGACACTTCTCTCCTGTTGCCACCCTGAGAAAAAGGCCATAAGCAGTTCCTTCTACCCAAGTCACTGTGCCTTGGGTCAAGTAAACTGCCTCTGGTCAACAGGGACTGGATCAGAGATTAGATTCCCAGCTCCTGGCAGCAATGTAAATCCAAATAAGGGTCTGATAAGGCCTCCATCTGCAGGATTCTCTACATTTGGTGGAACCAGCCAGATCTATCCAGATCCTCTCTCCTAGAAGAGTTTTATCTGCTCCTCTCCCCAGGCTGAGGGGAGGAGAAGCAGGGGCAGTTTGGCCAGGGCTACAAGAATGAACAATGGCCAGACAAAGCTGCCTGTTGAATCCTACGGGTACCTTCCTGCCATATACCAGCTACATGACTTTGGATGAAAATGCTGGGTACCTTTTCTGTGCTTCAGTTTGCTTATATGAAATGGGGATAAATCCCTTGTTCATATGGCTGTTATGAGGATTAATAAGATAACCAATGTCCATTATGTGACATAGGGTCTGACATATATTAGGTCCCCAGTAATGGATAGCTGTGGTTACCACTGATGGCAGTAGAATGAAGAAACAGAGGAGAGACAGAGAGAGAGAGAAAGACAAAAGCTAAAGAGACACAGAGAAGGCAAATGGCAAGAATGGTCCTAAAGATGAAGGCCCTGGCTTGCATGCTCTCAGCTTTGAGCTCAAGTGGGAAGCTACCCCCTTTCCTTTTCCAGCCATAGAGCATGTGATAGGCCCAAGCTAATCAGAGCTTCACATTCTCCCTGCCATTATGATCGCTCTAGAAGTGAGCACAATACCAAAGTCAGCCCACCCAGGCTCACTCTGTAATACCCAGGATAAAGAGTTCAGTCTCTTCTCCAGTTTATATGCAAAATCAAATCCCACGGACTCTTTTGTGATTTCTGAGGACTTTCAGAAATTTGCTGGGTGGGTCATGGGAAAGGATCACATCACAAAGCAACTGGCTTTCCACTATATCTCACTATCTTCTCCGTGCCTGAAACTTACCATGTTCCCTTCTTGTAGCTCCCCTCCTCCCCAGAGCAACCCTGGAAATCCACCCAGGTACTCCCAAGAATAAACTTCAGCCCTGAACATGAACGAATGTGTTTTCCCAACAAAGTTTTCTAAACAGAAATTCTGGTTAAATCAAATGTCCTCTGTCTTACTTTGTGAGTCAAGTGCCAGGTAAGCCCTCCATCAGCAGAGGACATTATCATAGCATTTCCTGGGCAGGAAGTAAGACGGACATAGCATTGTCTGATCCCCTTCATTCTGCTTGGACATTGCCCACACACCTGGAATCAACATCTCAGGCAGAAAGAGGAAAAGGTTTTCTACCCTGGTTCCTGGAGCAAAGAGACTGTGAGGCTTTCAACTGACTTAGGGTTTTAGGGTTTTCAGGTCTCACTGTTGCCAGAATCACCAAGGTTAAACATTCCAAATGAGAACTGGAATTAATAACACAGCAGTGGCCTTACACTGACCATGGGTTCCCCCTGCTACTTAATAGAATGATTCATTTGAACTGCCTCCCCCTTCCTTGATGGCAAGGGGCCTGCTTCTCTCCCTGCCAGTCCTTGCCTTTCTAGGAAAAGATGAGAGGAGGTTATTGAATTCTAATATATCATCCTGGCAGCAGCGTCAATAGAGAGAGACAGATGTGAGAACAGAACACAGAGCCCCATATACATCCTTTGCAGTCCTCCCACCCCTTCTTCCTTTTCTCAGCAAATCTACTCAGCTCCCCCTCCCCCAGGGAAGCTAAGAGTTCATTATGAACAGCAGCCAAGAGTCAATAAATACATGGCTGAGATTTCAGTCACCTACTGTGGCTGTCTTCACCACCAACAAAGTAATTGCATGGTCCCAGACTGGTTAGTGGGGTGGGGATGAGTGGCAGGGAGCTCAAAAAAGCTTTACAGCCAGAAAGATCTTCTCATAAAGCAAACCTGATCATGTCAAACATCTCCACCCCACTTAAAATTGTTCAATGGCCCCACATTGTTTCTAGGATAAAGACTGAAACATTCAATATGGCTTACAAGATTCTACAAAGTCTGGACCCTGATGACCTGTCTAACCTCATATCCAAACATACTCACCACCCCATTCTCAATCACTCCAGCCATACTGATATGTCTTTCATTCTTTCAGTGGCTTAGGGGGACTCCAGAGCTCAGATCAAATATCACATGCTCACTTTGGTATGAACCCTACCCTAATATATTCAAATAGCCTTGCCCTTCACTGCATTTGTCACAGCCTGAGATTTTTATATTTTCTTATCTAATGATTGAGATGATGCTCTCTTTACCTGCTGCCATGCAGGCTCCATGTTTTGTTCATCAACTATCTCCAGTTTCTAGCACAAGACCTGGCAAGAGCGGTACATGGAGCAAATCACAGAGCAGTCATTATTCAGCACCTACTACATGCCAGGCACTGTTCAAGGCACTTAGGGATACACAAGTGAATAAAACTGACAACGTGCTGTTTTGAGGAGCTTATATTTGAGGTCATTCCCCTGTCATGCTGCAGGATACTTATAGAGCAATATTCACCATGGAAATATCTCCATTTGTGGACATAGAATAGATAGATAGATAGAATAGAACTCTATCCTAAGTTGTGACAAGAATGAAAAGCACACAGGGGCACCTGGGTGGCTCAGTAGGTTAAGCATCCATGTTTTGACTTCGGCTCAGGTCACAATCTCATGGTTTGTGAGTTCAAGTCCTGCTCGGGATCCATGCTTACAGTGTGGAGCCCACTCGGGATTCTCTCTCTCCCTCTCTCTTCCCCTCCCTGCTTGTGCTCTCTTTCTCTCTCAAAATACATAAACTTTTTAAAAAAATGTTAAAGAAAAAAAAAGAATGAAATGCACACATAACCAGGTATAAAGGGTCACCGTTGTGCAACTTCCACAGCTGGGATCTCATCTAGGGGAGGCCAAGTAAGTAAGTAAGCACTTCAACACATCTCCCAAATATATCCACTCCACAACCTGTTGATAAGAAGTGGGTGGCTTCCTCTGATCCAACAAAAGCATAGGGAAGGAGGCTGAATTTACATACCATAGAACTGAAGCACCATCAATTTCCCCCCTTTAACACCCCAAGTCCCTCCCCCCAACCAGCCACTCCATCTCTCTTCTCTCCCTCCTACACTGCCTCTCAAAATCCCTCATATCCTGAACAATTCAACACTCATTTTCAGCTTGCCAATTTGCCTGAAGGTCACCATCTACTGTTCATCAAATATGCCTCTCAGTTTATGCTACCATACAAACACCGATCAAATTTGGTGGACCTCTTATCAACAGTTTGAACTTGCCAGCATTCCAGAGCCTCCTGGATGAGAGTCACTGCCACATGGGGACTTGTTCCTTACACTAAGAATTCTGGCCTTTGCCCAGAGGGCATATGGAACACAGGAGGTCTTCAGTAGGGGAGTGACCCTGAGCAGATCGCCCCCGACCACACCTGACACTTCCTGAGACTTCGCCTCAGCTGCCAGGAAGAATCTAAATGCAGCTGTGGGTGTCTTTTTCTAGTATTAATTAAAACTTTGCCTAAGGCCCAGCTGCAGAGAAGCCCATGGGGTGCAGCATGAGGGGGAGCAGCTGCAACTTCAAAGAACCTGCAGGCAGCTCTACGCATGTCAGACTGAACCGTGCCCCCACCCCCCCATCCAGGCATCTTCCTGCTGGAAGCAGAGCTGGGGTCGCCATGGAGAAGGAGCATCTCTGAACAAAAACTAAAATGCTTCTGCTTCCCATAGAAGAGGGAAATAGTTATTTCCTTGGGAAAAGTCTATAAAGTAGAATCATCCCTAGGAACCCTTCTCTCTGGTCTCCTTTCAGGGCTGATGCCTGCAATCCACGACTCTTCTGGAGGGGAATCCCTTCACATTTCAGGCATGCAGTTGTACAACATGGCAGCCTTGCCTCCCAACTCTCGAAGCCAACATCCTGCATCTGGGATCATGGGGCTCAGAGAAATGTCTACTACAAATATCATAATTATAAAAATAATTGCAGCTACTATTTATGGAGAATTTACCAAGGCAATCTGCTTAACATGCATTATCTCAATTAAACCTCACAATAATCTGATGAGATGGAAATTATTATCACCAGTTGGAAGATAAGGAAGCTAAGGCTTTCACCTACTGTTAAATCCTGGACTCCCATTTATTTATTTATTTTATTTATTTATTTATTTATTTTTTTAAATTTTTTTTTCAACGTTTATTTATTTTGGGGACACAGAGAGACAGAGCATGAACGGGGGAGGGGCAGAGAGAGAGGGAGACACAGAATTGGAAACAGCCTCCAGGCTCCGAGCCATCAGCCCAGAGCCTGACGCGGGGCTCGAACTCACGGACCGCGAGATCGTGACCTGGCTGAAGTCGGATGCTTAACCGACTGCGCCACCCAGGCACCCCCTGGACTCCCATTTAAAGGCTGTATGATGTTGAGCAAGTTACTTACTTAGCCTTTCTGCTTCAGTGACTTTCACTGAAACAAGATGCACACAAAAGTCTTTCTCTGAATGCAGCCCTCATCCTTATCCCCAGGCCTCCTCTCCAGTCTCAGAGTGATTCATAGACCACTCTCTGAGAAAGGGCATCAGCTGTGGTCTGAGACTTCAGGAATCCTAGGAGAATGAGAGGAACTATCATTGAAGTAATGAAGGTGTGAAGCTTTGGCAAAAACACAGGGTCCTGCAGCATCCTCCCTGCCAATGCCTAGCTGCTGAGAATTCACCTCTGCATTTGATAAACACTTATACCATCCTACAGATGAATATCCTGGAATGCAAATCAGACTCATCTCTCATCTGGTTAAAAACACCACCACTGACTCCCTGTCTATTACAGAATTCATTGGTAGCCAGCATAAAAAGGAAATCCAGCAAACACGGGAGGGGTGGAAGATGAGAGCATAGGGAATTTATGATGGTTTAGGGGAGTTAGTAGGAACTCTTGGTAGCTTGGGGAGAAAAAGAAAGAAATTGAATTTCAGTGAGCCTAGTCCCAAAAGAGCAATTTAGTAGACCACATAAGGAAACAGCAGAAAGTGTGGGGGAAGATCTAGCTTCAGGTACTACTAGAACCAGGAGCTCAAATGTTGTCAGGCCTCTTAGCTCTCATTTCTGTTTTTCTCTGAAAGTTGCCTTTATTTTTCCCATTCGCATGGGCCTTCACCCAGAGGGAGCATAACTGTGACAACCCCAGCTTTAGTGCTTTCATTTGAGGATGAAGAAAGGAAAGATGAGCTCTCTTACTTTAGGCTAAGTTGAAGAATTTGTGGAAGAGACAGTGGACAGATCAAAAAACAAAAGAAGCCACCCACAGTATTTCAGGATGGCTATAGATCTCTTTGATATAACAGACTCCCAGTATGACAGTGGCTTAAATAAATTAGCTACTTTTTCTCCATATAATAGTTCAGATATAAGCAGGCCAAGGCCTTGCAATGACTCCATTTTGTCCAGGACCCAGGCTCCTTCCCTCTTTTTTCTCTGCCATGCCTAGGTATTATACTCACCTACATGGTCTAAGAATACTCACCACCATGTCTATAATCTATAAGGAAAAGGTGAGTGAGGAACCAATACTTGGCTTTTCGGGCACAACTCAGAAACTATACACATCAATTCCACTTACATCCTATTGGCCAGAATACAGCCCCATGGCCATACCTAGCTGCAAGGGACACGGGGAAATATAGTCTTTAATCTAGGCAGCCATGTACTGCACTAAAAACTGGGGTGTTAATTAATATCACTATAGAAGGGAGGATGCACATCCAGGATGAAATCCATCTCTGCCACAGCCACCTAAAGACAGGAAGGTTCTGAGAACTAAAACCAGAATATTACCTGCAACTAAGAATATTTCCATCTCCATCACTCTTCTCTGTTTCTCTTGGATGTCTGCTTCACTAACCTCCCCCTTTTCAGTTCTGAGGCCCTTCATGTCCAGAGCAGGTAGTCTATGGCCACCTTATCATTTCTAGGCTTATACATACAGTGAAGTAAAAAGAGAACAGCTAGGCTCCAACATAATTGGAACTTGGAACAAGCATTCACTGTCAAGTATATTTATGATTTAACTCCCGGCAATAAAAGGGCAAATAAGAATATAATGAGGGTAGGGTATTAGCTTATAAGAAATAGATGTAAAGTAATGTTAATAAGAGAAATATTAAGTTATCATACAGATCAGAAGGACATGTATGTAGGAGGGATGTAGTTTGGAAGTACCGTAATTCTTAGGGTGATGAGATCAGTTTCATTCTAAATACTCTAGTGAACAACCAGCCTCAGAAGCCTAGAGGAGAAAGAGATGCTCCAATCTGTCTACAGGAAAAAAGCAGTCTCTAAAGCCCAGCCAGTTGGCCCTGCATTGGAACTTCCCTCTATAGATATCAGTAACCAAGGGAAAAACCCTTGACTGTCACAGCCTGAGGCTGGTAAATCTACCAGACATCAGAAGAGATTGATGGGTATGGAGACTTGATTTTGGTGGGATGTGTTGTGGAGGTGGGGGGAAGTGCAGACCCAAGAATGGGAGGGAAACCAGAAGGGTGGGAGTACTCCAGAAAGAAAGGAATAAAGGGAGAGGGCTTAAGAAGGATGGGAGAGAAAGGAAAGCATTGGGATAGGGGGAGCATCTGCATGGGACATACTTCAAAGTCCTGGGGTGCTTTGGGCCGTGCCTGTGATCAAGATGGTCAGAATGAAGCCCTGCTGCCCCAGACACTGCATAGTTTGAAGATTAGCACCCAAACCCTGAATCATTGAGCAAAGAACTGCCCAAACTTCCATCAGAGTCCACTGTACATGCATTCAATTTGGGAAAAATAGGAATGTTGTTTCCAGAATGAGGAAAGAAGCAGCCCTTTCCTCTACCACCAGGCATCAAAACATTACCATTGTAGATGGTGAGACAGTAGGGAGGGTCCATCCTTTGGGACCCACTGAACAAAGAAGGGATGAGATTACAGCCAGATGTCCAAAAGTTAGCTAGAGACCCATCGTATTAGTTTGCTAGGGCTTCCATAATGAAGTACACAGACTGGGTGGCTTAAACACAGGCATGTATTTTCCCCTTATTTTGGAGGCTAGAAGAGAATAAGATCAAGGTGCCAGTAGCATCAGTTTCTTCTAAGCCTCTTACCCTGGCTTATTTGTGGCTGTCTTTTCCCTGTGTCTTCACACAGTCTTCCCTCTGTGTGTGTCTGTGTCCTAATTTCTTCTTATAAGGCCACCAGTCATCAGGTCCAGCCTGATGATCTCATTTAATCTTAATTACCATTTAAAAACTCTATCTCCAAAGACAGTCATATTCTAAGGTTAGCATTGGGGCTAAGCACTTCAACATACGAATTTTAGGGGAGACACAATTCAGCCTATCATATCCACACTAATGAGCCAAAGGGAGCTTGCCTAGTGATTCCACATGCCATATATTAGCCACTCCAGAGATGGACAACTCTTTCTCAGCTCCATTTACAAATCTTGGGACAGAGGATTTGGGGTTGGTCCAGATGTCCATCCCTGGTCCCATCAGCTATGGTCAAGGAAGTGGGTTCAAGAACAAACATGGTTGTCAAGATTCTGCCTGTAGATGGTAGCAGCAGGCTATGGGTCTGTGGCTTTGACAGACATCCCATATCACCTATCAGAATCAACTCAAGCTCTTCAATAGAGCATACAAAATCCTTTACTCCTTAACCCCTTAACCTGAGCTATATCCCCTGCTGCCCCTACACAAATCCCACCCTTCATCCATGCTACAGGTACAATTCCCTGCATTCACCTCACTGTTTCATGCCTCTGGTCCTTTACTCAGGCTGTTTCCTCCATCTACCAAACCTTTCTGGTTTGGTCTTTGTCTTCCTGACAAGCTCTCACTGATATTTCAAAGCCCAATTGGAGCATTTCTTTTGGAAAATCTTTCCTGATTTCCTGTAGAGTCAGCCTCCCTCTTTTGTTTCATTCTGTGCCTCGTATGTACTTTTTATAACACTTAGAACACTGAGCCACAACTTTTGTTAGATTGTTTTTCTCTTGAAGTAGACTCTGGGTTCCAGGATAACAGAGAAAATTACCTTACCTACCTCAAAATCTAGTGCAGTACCTTGCTTTGTACTCAAAAAATATTTGTGGAATGAATGATAGTCATCAACTGGGCACAATGGTATACACAGTTTATGAATAAAACATGAAGCCCCTGCCCTTTAGGAATCTCTGAGTGACTGAGGGGGATATTAATATGAATAATGACTATAAAAATAAAGATATAAACCAAAGGCTAAGGAAGTGCAGAGGAAGCTGTCGTTTAAAGTGGGAGGATTGTGGAAGGCTTCTGGGAAGAGGTGACTGAGTGTAGTCACTAAGGATGAGGAGGAATTTGCCACTGGTGTTAGATGGGAGGGGGAACCGGAAAGAGAAGGCCATACTGAGGAACGAATGAACAAGACATGGGAAAAGGACCTTTCCAGGCTTGTAGATGCCACACAGCACAGTTATAGGGACAACAAGGCCATGGAATACCAGGTAAGGAAGGACAGCATCATGTTGGTGTTCTGAGAAAAGGAGTCCCCAGTCATTCTTAGGAATAAGCTGGAAAGAGAGAATCGTTTTTGTGATGTTACTCATGGAGCCACCAACTCTTTAGGGCATCCATCCAGAGTCTCTCCATGGATTTTCTCAGGAGAGAGGGAAGGACACTTGGGGTTGCCAACACTCTTGGAGCCAGAGAAGCCAAGCCTTCAGAGCCTGGAAGGTGTACTGACCTCCTCCGTTTCCTCCCCAAATGACAGAGAGGGGAGGCTGGCCACCTAAGCCTGAAATGAAACATTCACCTTCTGCCACCTCCACTCCAAAAGAATTTTTTTTAACCTCTGATTTCACTGCACTCTGATAGTCATGGGCAGGTTGATTCACCTCTTTGAGCTTCAGTTGTTCATCTGAGAAAAGATGGTAATGACCCCAAAGAGTTACTGTGCAGATTAAAGTTAACTCAGGTCAAACATCTAACACATGCCTGACATCTAACAGCTACTCAGTTAACAGTGGTCACTGCAATTAATTTTTTAAATAAAATTGTGCTTGTCTTACCTCTCCTATTCTAGAACTATAAGTTCCTATAGAGGATTCAGACCCCAGGTTGTCCAGCATATATTTATGCTTAATTAATATATGTTAAATCAATGAATGCTTAAAATCCTAGAGTTTTCAGACTGGGCGATAGCCAATCCAATCCCTCTTTTGACATACAGAGGGAACAGAGACTCCCGACTCCACCATGTGTAATCTTAGCTATTACTTAGCCTCTTGGCTATTGCTTGCCCAGTTTCCTTAATGGTAAAAATGGAACAGCTATTTTAATGGATTGCCATGGGAATTAAATTAGTAAATATATATGAAGCATTAAGACCAGTGTCTGGCACATAATAACCATCAGTAAATGTTAGTACTGTTATAAGATGATTGAGACTGGTCCTAGGCCACACAGTGACTTAGCAGCAAACCTGAATCTGGAACCATGTTTTCCTGCCTCCAAGTCTATCACTTTCTCCATTGTACCCCCCTGCTTTCAATGGGACCATATGCTCTGTACCCTAGTTCCTGAATTCATATGTGGTATGGAATGCACATGTCCTGACAGACTGCAAGCTGACCTCTAATTCCTGGGGAGGATTTCCCAGCCAGTCTCATTGTCAGCCAAACCAAGGCCTTGGCCAGCTCAGTGTCCCGCCATCACTGAGCACTCTCTCTGCTTGCAGGATCCCACACATGCTAAACTGCTTCCTCTTCAATTACATAGATCACTTTGTCTCAATCAGGGCAGATTTTGCCCCTGAGAGGACATTTGACAATATCTGGAGACATTTTTAGTTGTCAAACTTAGGATGGAGGGTACTACTGGCATCTAGTGGGTAGAGGCCAGCAATGCTGTTAAACTAACCTATAGTGCACAGGGCAGCCCCAACAACAAAGAGTTATTCAGTTCAGAATGTCCCTGAGCTGCTGCTGAAAAAGCCTAATGTAGATGAATGTGCATTTAGATGCAAATGTATCTGTTTCACATCTGTTTTATAGCCTCATAATTGGCAGGTTGTGGAAAAAACTAACTTTGACATGAGAGACCAGCGTTCAGATTCCAGGTATGTCGTTTACTAGCTATGTGACCTTGACATAATACTTAACTTCTCTGAGCCTCAGATTCCTCATCTGTGAACTGGAGATAATTATGCCATAGTGAAACTTTGTGATGATAGACAGAAAGTACCTAGTACGTGCCTAAGACATAATAAGTAGGTAGTAGGAGGCATCTGTTATTATTTACCTCCTCATTTTTGTAAGGTATATAAATGTAGGTATTTGAAAATGTTGGTTGGGATAAGCCAGAAGTTAGCTGACAGAAACAGATTAATGGATGTCGATGGATGGCTTAGGGCCAAGGAAGACTCTAAGGCAAGAAATGAGACCTTGGTCAAGGTGATTGGAGGGAATTGAGGAAAAGATGGCAGAAGAAAGAATCCATACAGGTACAGGAATCCATATGTACCTGTTCAGGTCCTATGTTAGTCATTTTATAGACATCATCATTAATTCATTCAATAAAAATTCAGTGAGCATCTATTATGTACTAAGCCCTGTGCTAGCACATCATTTATTTGTTCATATCTTTATTTATTCTGTACTCACTGAGTACCTATTCTGTACCAGACACTGTATTTCTATTCCATACACATGACTCCCTTTCCCATCCATTCATGCACTCACTCACTAATTTATTATTTAATTAACTCTTTCAACAACTGCTTATAGGAACTTGTGCTATACCAGACACTAGGTTAACAACTGACAAAAGATTAAAAGCTCTAGAAAGGGAAGAGATGGCTCATGGGTGAACCTTCATCTAAAATGGGGAACCACAAGGGAAGCAATGATCCTAGGCTTTATAGAATCATGGTGCAATCTGCTTAGTGGTCAAAACTTTATGGGGAGAATGCTCTGTAGAGTAGAACTTGCTTTTCTCAAGACTCCCACGTTGTCACCAATATAGATATGAATGATAAAGTCTGAGGTCTGATTAGAATGGATAGGTGATTTTCTAGGGTTTGGTTGCAGAGAACATAATCCACTTCAGCTACTAAAGCACAGATCTCTTGGGCTTTGGACCCTGTGCAAAGGGTCCTTTGGACCCTTGTACAGAGATGGATTTTAGAATCCTTGGAACAACTGAAGAAACAGCTTCTAGAATGAGCTTCTAAGAGTGACTCCGAAAACAACACACCAGAACTGAGCCCCAAAGGATCCTCTGCTCCGCCAGACTGAAGAAGCTGCCTGCCAAACTAGGAATCTGCAAACTATAGATCCAAAGTGTCTCTGCTATGCACTGTACTAGCAAAAAGAGTGCCTCTTACCTTGCTACCTACTTAACTCAGTTCAGAATCTGAGTTTCAAGCAAGTGTGTCTGATTTTCAGAAATCCTCTCTGGGAGATGTAGTTTCTTTCTAGAAAGAAAAGTGCCTTTAAAGGAAGCTGGAATAAAAGTGGATTGAGTCAACTCACAGTTTTCCTCACAGAAGATTAATTTAATTGTAAATCTGGATTCTGTAACTAAATCTAACACTTTAAATCACCACCACAATATACTGTTCCATGACTGGTTTAAGCTTTTCCCTTTAAAAGGCTGGCTGATACAGAGAAAGACAGATACCATATGTTTTCACTCTTATGTGGATCCTGAGACACTTAACAGAAACCCATGGGGGAGGGGAAGGAAATAAAAAAAAGAGGTTAGAGTGGGAGAGAGCCAAAGCATAAGAGACTCTTAAAAACTAAGAACAGGGGCACCTGGGTGGCTCAGTCAGTTAAGTGTCCGACTTCGGCTCAGGTCGTGATCTCACGGTCCGTGAGTTTGAGTCCCCCGTTGGGCTCTGTGCTGACAGCTCAGAACCTAGAGCCTGCTTCTGATTCTGTGTCTCCCTCTCTCTCTGACCCTCCCCCGTTCATGCTCTGTCTCTCTCTGTCTCAAAAAAATAAACATTAAAAAAATTAAAAAAAAACTGAGAACAAACTGAGGGTTGATGGGGGGTGGGAGGGAGGAGAAGGTGGGTGATGGGTATTGAGGAGGACACCTTTTGGGATGAGCACTGGGTGTTGTATGGAAACCAATTTGACAATAAATTTCATATACTGAAAAAAAATAAAAAATAAATAAAAAAAATAAAAGGCTGGCTGAGTTTAAGCAAGCTAATGGTCCATTCTTACTGCAGCCCAAATGAATCAGAATTTCTGTGAATAGGGACCAGGAATCTGTATTTTTTTAACTCCTGTAGTAAGCCCTCTGATCAGCACAATTTCAGACCACAGAGAATAGTTAATTCATACCAAATGGCTTGATTAACCTCTCAGGAATATGTGCATCTCAACAGAATACAATTACCTGTAACTCAAAAGAGTAGTTGGTCTAGGGGAGCCTGGGTGGCTCAGTCAGTTAAGCATCCGACTTCTGCTTGGGTCATGTTCTCATGATTAGTAAGTTTGAGCCCAACACCAGGCTCTCTGCTGCCAGCATGACAGCCTGCTTCAGATCCTCTATCTTCCTCTCTCTTCCCCTCCCTGGCTTGTGTTCTCTCTCTCTCAAAAATAAAACAAACATTATAAAAAAAAAAGAGTACATGGTCTAATGTCAGAAGAATACTGTTAGCAGAAAAGAGCTTTCTGGTTTCATCAACTCATTTCCAAATGTAGTCAAATCTTCCTTAAGAGGTTTTAGGAACTTTCCCCAGCATTGAAATAGGAGTGCCAACTACAGTAACTAACTAGATAGTTGCAGAGTTAGATCTCAAGAACTGAAATCAGACACACATCAGACAAAACAGTCTTTGCTCTCATAATGCTAACCACCCAACAGAATAAACTAACAGGTAACCAGACAACCATTTACCATTTAGGGACGATAAGTAAGTGCCCTGAAATTAGGGCAGGGGCTATATACACAAGGCAGTGTGGAAACATTGATGTGGATCCTTACTCAGCCTACAGGCAATGGGAAGTCTTCTTGAAGGAAGTGATGTCTTAGCTCAGATCTGAAGGATGAATTCGTCAGGCACAGAGGCTGGCAAGAGGAAAGAGTGCTCCAAGAGCAGAGACCCACGTGTGCAAAGGCCTGGAGTCCTGAAAGAACCTGGCATGTTTGAAGAACTGGAACATGTTCAGCACGGCCAGGGAACAAAAAACAAAATTACTAATTCTGAAAGCAGTCCTGTACAAAGGGAAAGCAAGGGAGGCAACATCAGGAGACATCCTGGAAGGGCAGAGAGACCTGGCATGGACTTTCCCAAGGTTTGAGCATGGATCATTCAATGCCCAGAAAAAAGTAAGCAGCCTGCACATCTACTAACTGGCTGCAACTGAGCTGAACAGGCGGGAATAAGCAGCAAGTCCAGTAGGGCTAGAATGAAATCATTGTCCCAGGTTCATGCTAGCAGAACTTCTAAAGAAGAAAAGCTTTCAGTGGGCTTGCAAGAGAAGCCTGAGCATAATTCTAATTACCGCAGGAGTCTCCATTTAGAAGCACATAGCACAGATTGTGTCTTTAAACCAAGCACATTGGGAACACAGTTAATCTTTCAGTCCATCAACACTGCATGGTTCCTTTCAGGCTCCATTCCCATTCTTGCATCCTATCTAGGTAATGGGGACACTGGAGAGCAGGTGCAGGGACACACACACACACGCACACACAGAAGCTCACTGATGAATGCGTAGTTCTCACCCATTCTTCCCGGTAAGCTCCACCCCTACTAAGCCCTTCTGGCTTTTGACCTCCGGGCTAGTTCTCCCATTTTCCTGCTCACCTGACCTTCCACACTAAGCACCACCTTGCTATGCCTTGACTACCCTCAGCTGTAATCTGAATTTTCCTTCCAACTAGGCTGCCTTAAAAGATGTTTGGGTAACTAACACTTATCTTGATAAGCACTGAGAAATGGGTAGAATTGGTGAATCATCATATTGTATACCTGAAACTAATATAACACTGTAAGTTAGTTATACTTGAATTAAAAAAAATAGCTGCTATGATAGACACTCTCCTTGTTTTACCCTGGATAGTGTTTTGTGATGAAAAGATTGTAAGTCTTGAAGACTTGTTTTAAACACTGGCTCTACCCCTTCCTAGCCCTTCTACCCCTTCCTAGCTTTATGACTCTGAGTAAGTGATGACTTTGAGTAAGTGACTAAGTGAGGTAGCCTCAGTTTCCATATCTGCAAAATGGAAACAACAATATCTACCTTAGCCTTGCAGTGGAAATCAAATGAGAAACCCGTGTAATACATTTACTACAGTATCCAGCATATAAATATGCTAGAAAAGTGAAATTTCTTTTTATTTTCTTTTCTCTCACCAAAAGGAGTGGTTTTCTCATGGCCACTGGTCTGATATTAAGTAATTATTACGATCATGTTTTCTTTTTCCGGTTTCCCAGATTATGTTGAGCAGAAACCAGATAGTAGCACTTGTTTAGAATTTCTTGCATTCTTAGCAATTCTAAGAATAACCATTGCAGCACTAATAATAATGCATATTTGATTTCTCCCACACTTTGTCTCAGAGAGTATGATGTTTCTATATAGTCAGTTGTTTTGTGGTTCCTTTGTTTCACAGACTTTCTTGCTGCTCCTATTAAGAATTTATCTTTGAATTATCACAATGGCAATGATAAGTGAAATGTAGTCTAGAGAGTTTAAATCAGTTGCTCATGTCCGTCTCAGCAATGCCATAGATGTAGCCCATTACTCTAGTAGGCTACCAGATGTGGTACTTCCTTGACAGGGGCCATTGGAAATGTGGGACATACATGGGGTTGTCATAGTGACCAAGGGGGCACCATTAGCATCTGGAGAAGCCAACTGAACAAACTATCTGCAATGTTCACAGTTTGTCCAGGTCCAGATGTCTGTGGTGACCCACCAAGAAACACCATATAAAGCCCAATGAAGCCACACACAGGAATTCTAGGGGAACTGAGGCTGGGCTCAAGGGTTATTTCCATCCAGAGCAGATTTTCAATTAAAAAAAAAAAGTTATTTAACATATGTAATAGACAGGTAAGAGATACGAATTGAGTTCTTCTTCTATAAATTAAACAGACAAAAAACTGTCACAGTACTTTATTTTCTCTAAATCAAATTTGAATCCCAGTTTCATCCCATTGGCCAGGCAGGATATTCAATTCCAGTCATTATCAGAGCTTCCTCTCACTCTCCAGGACTAGAAAAGGGCCTCAAAGTTACAGAGAGCAGAATATTCTAGGAGTCATTTTGCTTTCTGAAATCAGGGAGCTCTACTGTGATGGGTCTTGCTTGGCCACGGGAGCCCTGAAGGATGCTAGAAGCCCAGTGTCTAAGAATAGCTCCATAGGTGTACCTTGACCATCCATCCTGAGATCTTGATACCCCAAAGTTTGTGAGGGAGCCAGCCACACATTCTAATATCTCACAGAACCTATCTACCTTCCTAGACTTGGGGTTCACTTTTCTCTTCTCTCGGGCCTTCTCACTTCTGCAATTCCCAGTAAGAACTTGTCCCCCTCCATCCTCACTTTTTTTTAGGACTCATATAGTATTTTCTCTCCCAAAAAAGTCCAGGAAGGGGGCTCAACTCTCAGGCAAAGACCTATAATGAACTGGCTCCTTTCTTGGGAAACCCCTTATTTCATTTATTCTAAGATATACATCTTTTCCTGCTTTATAACATCTCTGATATCATGAGGCATCTCATTGTTGATGGCATCTTACCATAGCTTTTGATAAATGGACCTCAAGACATAGGTATTATTTCCTGTGCATATTCAAATTGGTTGGTACTCCAGGTGGCATGACTGGACACCTACAACTCCTTGACCTTTCAGTCAACAAACCACTGAAGATCACTTAAGGAAGGGATATGAGTCTTGGCTGTTATCTGAAAACCTTTCACTGCAACATCCTGATAAGATCAAGAAAATGTCAACATCAGAATTTGTAGAATTTTCATCAAAGAAAATCCCAGAGACAACGATGGAAGGACTCTTCTAGGAAATACCACATCACCACACTGAACAAGACAGAGAGTGACACCATGAGGAAAAAACAGACACCAGTGACCACAGATGACTCTGAGTTGAAAAGTGATTCATAGGCATTACACATTGAATGTGAAGAGGTTTCAGGACTACTCCAAACGATTATTTGCTTTAATTTTCTTTTTCATATGTCCATAAGAGTGATACATGTTGGAAATCTATGTCTCAAAGGAGCTAGCAAGCTCTTTTCATAAGTATAAAATGAAAATTCTAAATGATAAGCATGTCTCATAGCTTAATTGGTAGTGTGTTTTGTTTTTTCTTAGTGAAATATAAAATAGCAGTGCATCTTACAATCAACAGCATCTTAAATTCCAGGAGATAAGGTATGAGGAGAACAGAACACAAATGAAGACTTCAATAGATGACCCAGCCACAATGCCCAGGCAGGAATCTTGCCAGCTGAGAGAGAACAGCTAAAGCCTGGAAAAATGAGGTCTTCAGAGAAGGAGGAATTCCAACCTTTGCCCATGGTCTGCAATTTCTAGATCTGGGCCCTGAGCCCCTGCCTAAACTCCCCAAATATTGCCAAATGAAGAATGAAAAGACAGACCCTTGAGCTCTTGCATGCGAGATCTTTGCCAAGAAGCACAGCAGAGGAAGGACCTGTCTACCAAGTGGCCTCAGAGATTCTGACTGGACGTGAAATGGTTTAGCTCTGAACACCACTTAATGGCTCATGCCTTCTCTGATCACTTATCCATTTGAAACATGATGCTGCTGTCAGAAACCCAGGGGATCAGCTCTGTCCCATGTCCTGAAACACATCTGCTATCTCTGCCTTTCTCCTAAGTCTAGTTGAGCAGAAGGGGCACAGGCTTCAGATCAGACCCATAGACCTGCTTACACATACCAACTTACACAGTTATTAGTCCTGTGTTATGAACCTCCCTCCCTCCCTTTCTTTGGTCCCTCCTTCCCTTCCTTTCTCCTTCCTTCTTTTTCTCTCTCATTTTCTCCCTCCCTCCCTGCTTTCATTCTTCTTCAAAGACTTGCTATACATCAAATACTGTCCAAAGCATGTCACAAAATTATCTTATTTAATCCCCAGAACAATCAATGAGGCAAATACTATTTTCATCATCCTCATTTACAGACCGGAAAACTGAGGCACAGGAATTAAGCAACTCACCAGTTCACACAGACAGTAAGAGGCTGAGTGAGGATTCAGACCCAGGCAGCCTAGCCCCAGAGTCTGTATACTTCCCTACTATGGTCTGCTACATTGTCACCATTGTCAGCCCCAAATAATAGCCATCTCTGGGTCTTGTGATGCTTAAATAATATAAGTAAGGTCCCTGGCAAATAGTAAGGCTTTAATAGATGACAGTTATCAACTTCATTCTCCAGGTTGCCAGTCTTTTAATTCACGTACAGAATAATAATAAATTCTACTTATATTGTTTTACAAGTATGGAAAATGGCTGCACCTAAATTACTTTCATTGGTTCTTATAACAGTCCTATGATCTACTGTTTTTTTTTTTAATTAATTCATTTTGAAAAAGAGAGAGAAAGCACATGAGTGGAGGAGGGTAAGAGAGGGAGAAGGGAGAGTCCCAAGCAGGCTATGCACTGTCAGTGCAGAGCCCGATGCAGGGCTTGAACCCGTGAACCATGAAATCATGACCTGAGTCAAAACCAAGGGTCAGACACTTAACTGACTGAACCATCTAGGCATCCCCACTGTTTGTCTTATAATAATGTTTAGCATACAGTATTATATGTTCGAGGCATTATTCTCTGTGCCTTACACATTTAATCCTAAACTCACTCAGTCCTATAGCTCTGTAAGCACTATTATTTCCATATTACTGGCTCAGAGAAGTTAAGTAATATTCCCAAGGTCACACAGCTAGCAAGTAGTGGTGCTGGAATGAAACTCAGAATCTGATTTCAGACTCTGAGTTCTGAACCTGTATTCTGAGGGGGTCCATATATGAGGCAATTCAGGTTCATAAGTGCTCTGATGAGTAACAGAGTAAGTGACAGAGCCAGAACTCAAATCCAGGTCTGTCTGCCACCAGTGTCCTGGTAGGTGATGTTCTTAACTCTGCTGTCTTGTACATCCAAGTGGCCTAATGGAAACAGCCTTGAGTTGGTGGTTAGAAGATACAGGCTCTATCCCTGCCAATAAAATTATCAGTCAACAGCTGGGTGACCTTGAACAAATCACTTTACCTCCATGCTTCATCTGAAAACTTACGGAGCCATACTCACTTGATCTTTAATATCCTCTATTCTAAGCAACTATCTTCCAGGACTGAATTGCAATTCTGTTTGAAGAAGAGAAATATAGCATGTTTTTTATGGCTCAATTTCAAGTCCACCTCCACCCCTGAGGAAAAGTCTCGAAAATGCTTCATTTTACCTGATAAAATCCTAAATGTCCTATGAAGTACAGCTCAAATGTATAGCAGCCAGAAACCCAGCTACTTCTCTGGAGACCTCTCAAGTTTTCAGCCCCTTTCCCTCACCTCTACCAGTTAAGAATTACTCATACACTACTCTGTGCCCCTGCAGTACTTAGTTGGTGTCTCTATAACAGCAGTTATTATATTCACTGACATTAGGGGCGTGCATGTGTGTGTGTGTGTGTGTGTGTGCATCCCCGCAGATTTTTGTATAATGATCTCCTATCCTGCCACCTTGATGAACTCATTTATTCATTCTAATAGTTTTTTAGAAGATTTCCTATATACAAGAAAGATTTTTTAGTGGTTCCTTTACTGAATTTCTATAAGCAAGATTTTCTATATGCAAGATCATGTCAGCTGCAAACAGACATAATTTTACTTCCTCTTTTCCAATGTTGATGCCTTTTATTTCACATCCTGCTTAGCCCGTACTCCATAATTTTCATATGCTTGGAAATTTATGTTTTGTTGACCATATGTAAGTACCAATATTAGACCATTTTTGACCTACACAAATGGCAATTTCATATGGTGCAACCTAGCAGATGCTCATTAAAAGCATATTTGCTGTTGTGCAACAGATGTGTTCTTGAAAAACCTCATATTCTACAGGAGGAGTAAGCTTTTTGCATAGAGGGCCACATAGTAGATACACAGACTTTGTATGCTAGACAGTCTCTGTCCCAAATATTCAACTTTGCCATTATTGCATCAAAGCAGCCATAAGCAATCTGTCAGTTAATGAGTATGGTTGTGTTCTAGTAAAACTCCATTTATAAAAAAAAGCCTGGACTCACGAAGAAACAGAAAATTTTCATAGCCCTATGACAAAGTAAAGAATTGAATTAGTAATAAAAAATATTTTTAAAAACTTCCCACAAAGAAAAGCTCAGGACCAGATGGTTACACTGGTGAATTCTACCTAACATTTAAAGAAGAATTAACACCACTTCTTCACAAACACTTCTGGAAAATAAAGGAGAAATCAACACTTCCCAACTCCTTCTATGTGGCCAATATTATCCTGATATAAAAACCAAACAAGGATATCACAAGAAAAAAAAGTCTACAGACCATAAGAATACAAATGCTTCCACAATAGTCAAATTATGGAAAGAGCCTAAATGTCAGCCTAAATTATGGAAAGAGCCTGCTTCAGATTCTGTGTCTCCCTCTCTCTCTGCCCCTTCCCTGCTTGTGCTCTGTCTCTGTCTTTCAAAAAAATAAATGTTAAAAAAAAAATTTTTTTAAAGTAAAAAAAAAAATCACCACTAAGGTCATACTTAAAAGTGAAAAACTGAATCTTTTCCCCCTAAGATCAAGAACAAGACAAGGATGTCCACTCTCACCTCTTCTATGTAACATTGCACTACAGGCTCTAGCCAGGGAAATTAGGCAGGATGTGAAATAAAGGGCATCAACATTGGAAAAGAAGAAGTAAAATTATATTTATCTGCAGATGACATGATCTTACATATAGAAAATCTTCCATATAAGAAATTCGGTAAAGGACCACTAGAAAATCTTTCTTGCATATTGGAAGTCCTCTAAAAAACTATTAGAATAAATAAATGAGGGACTCCTGGGTGGCTCAGTTGTTTAAGTGTCTGACTTCAGCTCAGGTCATGATCTCACGGTTTGTGCGTTCAAGCTCTGCATCGGCCTCTGTGCTGACAGCTCAGATCCTGGAGCCCACTTTAGATTCTGTGTCTCTCCCTCCTCTCTCTCTCTGCTCCTCCCCCACTCACTCTCTCTCTCTCTCTCTCTCTCTCAAAAATAATAAATAAACATTAAAAAAATTTTTTTAAAGAACGAATAAATGAGTTCAGCAAGATGGCAGGATAGGAGATCAATAAACAAAATTCTACTGTATTTCAATATACTACCAACAAATAATCCAAAAACGAAATTCAGAAAACCATTCCATTTACAATAGCATCAATAAACTACTTGGGAATAAATTTAACAAAAGAAGTGCAAAACTATAAAACATGGTTGAAAGAAATTGAAGAACTAAATAAACAGGAAGATATCCCATGTTCCTAGATCAGAAGACCTAAATTGTTAAACTGGCAACACACCCCAAATTGATCTACATAAGTGCAATCCTTATGAGACAGTGTGGAATGCCAAAAAGTAGGTAAGTAGAGATGAAGGAAAGTCCTGGCTGGACTGAAAAAGAAGCTACTTTCTTAATTACACATAACAAAAGAAAATAAGCAATTTAAGAACTGGAAATCAAGAGGTTTCTGGATGGCTCAGTGGGTCGAGAATCTGACTTCAGCTCAGGTCATGGTCTCACGGTTTATGAGTTCAAGTCCCACATTGGCTCATTGCTTTCAGTGCAGGGCCTGCTTCAGACCCTTTGTCCCCCTCTCTCTCTGCCCCTCCCCTGCTGTGCTTTTTCTCAAAAATAAAAATAGAACATTAAAAAAAAAGAACTGGAAATCAATATTCACGGTCATTATAAAATCTGTTGCTTCCTGAACAATAAACCGCTTAATTCTCATTCCAAAATTTGAACTCATTCTTCTCAACTAAACTTTTCGTCATATTCATAAAATTCAGAGTTAACTCTTTGGGGATATGATCTGAGATAGCTATCAGAATTGAGTGGACCCTCCTTGATAATGATAGTCACTATGTTATTGCCAAAGTGGGCAGATAGACCTATTTTTTAAATAGTGCTGGGCTCTATTTTTAGCTCATTTCTATCCAGGAATGTTAAACAGTACCCAAATAGGGACAGTCTCGTGGGTAATGAGCACCATTACCATCTATGTGATTCTCTTGGTGCCAAGGAAGTTATGCATTTGGAAGGAACTGTGTATTTCTTCTTATTCAGCTTGTACTGAATACTCGCTATGATGCCACTCATGGGGCTAGGTGCCAGGATACGGAAGAGGACAAGCCCTAACTCTTGCCCCTACCCTGGAACTTGTAATCTGTTTATCACTTAATATGTCTAATTCAGTGGTTCTCAACCAGGGATGATTTTATGCCCCAGCGACATCTAAAAATGTCTAAGGACATTGTCACAATTAAAGACATAAATACTATTGGCATCTGAGTAGAGGCCAGGGATGCTTCTAGACATTCTACAATGCACCGGACAGCCCCTAAAGCAAGGAAGTGTCCAGCCCATAATGTCGATAGTACACCTATTGGCAAACTTGATCTAACTTCATGTCCCCATTTTTCAGAAGAAACTGGGTCCAATGTAAAGGACATACCCAAGATTGTCAGTTCTTCAGTAAAGTCTAGATGTCCTAGTTCCATTCTGCAAAAAATAGATTTTCAGTTTTCCTTTTTTGAACTGAAATTGAGGACTAATTTTTCCATGCTTTTCTCTTCCTAAAAGCAATGAGTTCTTCAGTGGCACCCTGATGGAAAGTTGCTTTAGATAGCAATAGAAAAGCATTTGCTTTCTATCTGCATGCTTAATGCAAGAGATGGGCTCTAGACCTGAGTGACAGAGGTTCCTTGACATGGTTGGATATGGTTTCTGGATTTTGTTTGAAAGCAAGGATGTTGTGAAGAAAAGCATGGACTCAGAAGTTCCATTTATTCTTAATTTTTGTTGTTCATTCACAGCTTTAACGAAAGCATACTGACCTCCTACTGTGTGCCAACCACAAGGCTAGAAACCAAAGGCATGAGGATGAATAACAAATATGTGGTCTCTCCTCTCAAAAGCTTGTGGCAAACAAGAGACACACACATAAACAAGGTATTGCAATATATTGAGATAGAAGCACTAAAGGAGGCAAGCACAGGATGGAGGAGGGATGTGAGTTATTGGTCACAAGCAACAGAAACTAATTTTTGGCTTATTTAAGCAGGAAAAAAAATGAACAGGAAATGTCCCAGGTAGCTCACAGAAGCACCAGAGAGCCTAAAGAAAGCTCAGAAAACAGGCAGGAAAAGGGAGGCTCAGCTGCAGCTAGTGCCTCAGTCTCAAAACTGCCATGGTGAGGACTTTGCAGCCATGATCAGTAAATACTGGCCATTACAGTTAGATAGCACTATTCCAGCACTGGATACCATAAGTTGCACTGGACTCCGCTTGTCCCACGCCCCTGGAGTCAGCAAACTGTTGTCACAGGAGGCTTCTCCACTGTCCTAACTTCTTTATCTTTCCAGATCCCAAAGCAGTCTTTGGATTCACTTATCATGAATCACTCACCCTCACTCTAGCCACAAGGCATGCTGGGAAAATGAGCACCTCATCTGCTCAGTTTCTACAGTTACAGACCCACTTTGTCTCCTACTACCAAAACTCTTATGGTAAGGGGATGTCCTCCTTTCAGACTTTGCTCAAATATTATCTTCTCAGCGTGACCACTCTAGGATGCCTGGCACTTGTCATCACCTTCTCCATGCTATATTTTCCCCCCATGACTCTTACCACCATCTCCTACATTATACGTGTATTTATTTATATGCTTGTTTATCTCTCACTACTTAAATGTGAGCCCCAGAAGGAAGGATCTGTGTCTGTTTTATTCACTACTGTGTCCCGAGTGCTAAAAACAATGCCTGGAACACCGGAGGCTCTCAATAAATATTGCTAAACAAATGAGTGAATGAATGAATGAATTCTCCAAACACAGGGAGATCAAAGGTCCTGAGAATCTGAACTTTGAACAAATGCTCACTATAAAGTACCTAAGAAAAATACATAACATAAATATGTATTGTACCCTGGAAATAAATCAGAGAGAGCTCTCTGATGGAACTGATACCTGAGTTGATCTTCAGACCAGGCAATGCAGACAAACCAGGGTCAGGAGAGAAAGATTTAAGCAGTTACGTGGGATTCCAAGAATGTGTTGCTTTATGGTTTGGCATGATTCTGGGATGCTCCCTAGCCAAGTTCCTTGCATCATTTCTGCATGGAAGAGGCAATGGTTTGGACCAGTGCAGCAACAGGCTTGACCATGAAATGCCAAGATCAAAACTTGGAGGTGAAAGAAATCTTACCTAAAGCATCCAAAAGTGAGTCCTTTATAGAATAGAATGGTAGATTCCAACGAACACCTGGACCCTTAAACAAAAAAGTATTACTCTGAACATTATTCTGGAGAAAGGCAATCAGAGTAGTGAGAAAATAAATAATGATCAAACCTAAAAAGCAAATGAGTTTTTCTCTGGTTTAGAGGTGCTTGTGTTATTACCTGGAGAGTTTTTGTTTAAGTGATTATACTGCCATAGAACTTTTTGTAATTCATCAAAATTCACAGGACTTGGAAGGCTAGGAAAAAAAAAGAGTAGGTGGCAGGGTTATTACTTGAAGTTCAATTCAATAAATATAATTTATTTTTCTATAGAGTCCTTTATACGAAATATTGCCAGCGGCTTTACGGTCCAACAAGACCGAATTTGAATGACTTAAGTTATTTGCTTTCAGACCAAATGGACTTTTATGAACATTTTGACTTCCCCTTGCACTAAATGAAGTGATATACAGCTATTCTCAACATAATTTCTGTCACCACCATTATCTCTCCTCGCTTCAGCTCTTTCACAGAGCTTCAGGATGACATTAAGTGGTAATTGCTGCAGTAGTCCCCTCGCAGAGCTGATCACTTCAGAAGGGCCCTTCACAAGATATTGGGGGGTAATGCAAGAGAAAAAAAGAGAGCTGATAAGGACAAGATCCTAAGGACGGTGCATAGGAGTGAGTCCTCTGTCAAATTCAACCAACTCAGTCACAGGAAACTAGCCAGTTTCCTAGGTCCTGGGGATGCAAATGGGACCCAGATGCGACCTTGTCTGTGTCTTACCTCATCTCCTTATGAGATTCAAATAAATAGTAATTGAAAGGCAATTTACATCTCTGCTGCAGTTTTTGCTAAAAATGCCAAGGGAAATAGACCTCCATAGTGCACAGAAAACTCAAAACTCCTTTCCCCAGTCTGTCTCTGTTCTCTCATCCATGATCCATAAGACCAGATCATAAATCAAGCCTTGGCAGTCTTTCTGCTTTTTCTCTTCTCCCTATTCAGCCTCCACTCTCTGGCTTCTTCCAGTTTTCCTTTTCTACCCTCACCCAGATACTGTATGAGAAAAGAGAGTAAGCAAGGTGGGCCTGGGGCAGAAACAGATTGCAAAGATTTATAACTTAATATATTTTCTTTTACAACCTGTCATAGATCCTCCCTTCAAGAAGTGCCCATTCTAAACACGGCTGCATTTTAGTTAAACCAAGGGTATAAAATATTATGGATCACCTGTTTGTTTATAAATAAACCTTAGCATTGGGCCAAAAAAAGAAACAAACTATGTATAATTTCATATGAACAAAGAAGATGTCATGATCTCTAATGTGATCTAGGAATAGCTCTTCTGTGAGAGTGAAGGGAATGGACCTGCTTTTTCCTAATTCCCTCAGTCAGTGGCCAATTCTTTCAAATCAACCTAGGAGTCAAACAGGTTTTAAAACTATAGTAAAATACACATAACAAAATTTATCATTTTTCAGTGTATAGTTAATAGTATTAAGTACACTATTGTTGTGAAACCATGCCCACCATCCATCACCAAAAATTTTTAACCGTCCCAAACTTAAACTCTGTAGTCATTAAACAACTCCTCATTCCCTCCTCCTGGTCCCTGGTAAGCACCATTCTACTTACTTTTTTTTTTTAAGTTTATTTATTTTGAGAGACAGAGAGAGAGAAAAAGAGAGCAAGCAAGCAGGGGAGAGGCAGAGAAAGGGAGAGAGAGAATCCCAAGCAGGCTCTGTGCTATCAGCACAGGGCTTGACATGGGGCTCTATATCATGAATGGGGAGATCATGACCTGAGCTGAAATTGAGAGTCAGATGCCCAACCAACTGAGCCACCCAGGCACCCCAGCACCATTCTACTTTCTGTCTCTATTATCCAGATTACTGAAGGCATTTTGTAAATGGAATCATACAGTATTTGCTCTTTTGTGGTTGGCTTATTTCACATAGTGTAATGTCCTCAAGGTTCATTCTGTGGTATCATGTGTCATGGTTATGTTCAAGCTACCATTTTTGTGTGTTTGTTTCCAAACTTCTAATTTATTGAGAGACTATGGGTATCCATCAGAGTATAAATGGACAAATAAGATGCGGCGTATCCGTACAATGGAACCCCACTCAAGGAATGAAGTACTGATAAGATGCCACAACAGGGATGGATCCTGAAAACACTATGCTAAGCAAAATAAACCAGTCACCAAAAGATCACATATGAAATTATTTCAGTTATCTGAAATACCCAAAACAGATAGTACACAGAAACGGAAAGTGGATTAGTGAGTTGGCAGGGAGTAGGGGGGAAGGGGCATGGGAAGAAACTTCTCAATGGGTGCAGGGTTTCTTGCCAAAAATGTTTTGGAGCTAGCTAGAGGTAATGGTTGCACAACCCTGTGAATGTACGAAATGCCATTGAATTGTTTGCTTTATTTTTTCTAAGTAATTACTTTTAATTTCAGTATAATTAACATACAGTGTTATATTAGTTTCAGGTGCACAATATACTGATACAACAATTCCGTACATGACTCAGCGCTCATTACGATAAGTGTATTCTTAATCCCCTTCAGCTGTTTCACCCATCCTCCCAGCCACATTCTTACTTTTGCCTTATTGTATTAAGATTGCACTGTCCAGTGTAGTAGTCACTAGCCACATGGAGCTGCTCAGTGCTCAAAATGTAGTTAGTCCAAACTGAGATATGCTGTAAGTGTGAAATACACACTGGATTCAATGGCTTAGTACTACAAACCAATACAAAATATTAATAGCTTTATATTGATTACATGTTCAAATGGTAATATTGTGAATATATTGACCGGAAGAAAATATATTAGTAAAATAAATTTCATCCATGTTATTTTACTGTTTCAATGTGGCTACTGGAAAACTTTAAATTATATATGTGGCTCAAATTCTATTTCTCTGGGATAAGGGTCAGTTGAAGGTCTAAGCCAGTCTTTGGGGGTAGGGGAGTGGCCAGAGTCTCTTTGAATTCCAAGAGTCCCTCTTGTCTTCAGTGGGCAGGTCAGCCTGACTAGTGAATTAAGCTGGAATCATTGTAGAGGAGCAAGGAGAGAAGGGCTGCTATATGAATGGAGGACAGAAGAGTGTCACCCTGGCAGAGAACTAGAGTTTCTAGGACCAAGGGAGTGGAGTGAGGCAGACTCTAAGTGCTGGAGACTTGTGCTCTTCTCCCTTAACAGTGCCCCAAAGGAGGCACCCCTCTGAT
Source organism: Puma concolor (assembly GCF_028749965.1). NCBI lineage: Eukaryota > Metazoa > Chordata > Mammalia > Carnivora > Felidae > Puma > Puma concolor. The sequence continues at coordinate 26,844,014 of NC_141682.1, forward strand.
GGGGTGACACTTGGATCCTAGGGGTGATGACCAAGAACCATGATTTTGAAGGTTATGGGGAGGTCCTTATCTGAGCCACAGCTCAACTGAACCACTGTGGGGAGCATCTCCCAAAACAGACAGCTGAGGACCATGCCCCTGCTGGCACCAAAATAAGCTCTAGGATTTGATACAGTCCCCTGAGATGGGGAAGGCAGCCCAATGATGACAGATACTGCCCATTCCATGGGGTGGGTGCTCAGGGTCAGATTTCATTTGATTTAGACAAATGAAGAAATGTGAAGTTTTTTTGCACTCCAGCACTGTGGAACAAATTCATGCCTGTTTCACAAATAATCTTTGGCAAAGGCAGTCATGCACCTGCAAGTCTTCAAACATTTATTCAGAGCATGTGAAGCTGAAAGTCCATGGGCCTCTCTATGCATATGGCTGGCTGCAGGCCTTCTCTCCCATAGCCTCCAACCTGAAGCACCAGGACCTGTATGCTTTCCAGATGGATATATCTTCTTGGGAATATACTGAGAACTTCCAGGGGCCAGAAGCCAAGAGAACTAAAAATGCCAAAGCCACCATCACAAAACCTCTGAGCTGAGAAGCATCTATAGGGATAACAGTCCAACTCCTTTTGTTCTAGTGGAAAGAAATACAGTCTACATGGGAAGTGAGCAAGTAGGATTTGCTCAAGGTCATACAGGTGGTGGTCAGGTCTCTAACTAGAACATACCCCTTTTTTACTCTCCTGAGCATCTCAAATGGCCCTACAGCTGGGTCCTCAACACTGCAACATCACATCTTTCCATTTCCAAATAAACCAAGCAATTTGCAATATTCCAGGCAGAGCCTTTCTAGCTAGATAACATGCAAATACCTAATTTGAGACAATCAAACTCTACAGGGAGGAAATCACCTTTACCGAATTATGCACATATATATATGCATCATATTGAGTTAAGATGCAACTTAGTACAGCTTCTGTAGCTGCTATAACTGAGACTTAAGAGGGTGGCTTAAACAAGAAGTTCCTTGTTGTCTCATGAAATAATCTGGAAAAAGCAGGTCAGGGCCAGTTAAGAGGCTCCAGATTGCCTATGGCTTAGGATCTTCCCACTGTGTTGTGTCCTTCCACATATAGGGTGATGCCCCTCAACTGTGTGGTCCAAGACAGCTCATCCCAGTGCCTACATTTCAGCCCATGGGAGTGAGGAACAAGGAGGAATGGGGAGAGTACGTCCTGCACATCATTTCTGCTCATACCCTACTGGTCAGAACTTAGTCACATGGCTATATATCACTATAAAGGAGACTAGAAAGCAATATTCATTCTGAGAAACCACATATGTAGCAAAAAGTCTATCACCATACAAAAAGAGAATAATGGATGCAGGCACAACTAGCTGTATGGTTTTCATACTCACAGACACAGCTGCTTGTGCACCCATACTCACACAAAAACATGCAAGCTCAAGTAGAAACACACACTTACAAAGCAACACGTGTATATGATACCTATGCTTCTAAATATGCATTCCACACACTCCAATCCCATGCACACTTGCTTATTCATTCATACAGTGGTTCATACATATACATACCAAGCACACATATCAATGTGGCTCTGTCACTAACATATGTATACACATGCATATACACATGGAGAGAGGGAGTGAGTGGGAGGCTGTGAAACCTATCATTCTGTCACTGTGCTCTGCAATGTAGTGGGGATGACATCCCAATCTTCATATGTTCCCATTCACTGGAGATGCCCCTTGTTCTGTGTTTAGGACACACTCTTTTTTCTATATTCAGAAGGACACTCAGAATAAGATCAGGGGTTGTACAACATGACAAAATGTAAAACAAAATGAGATATCATAGAAGTGTGTATAAAGAGGACCATACCATACTCCACATCCATAACCACTAGGGCAGTTGACATCTCACCCCACGTGTTAGCAGTCTGCCTACTGCATTTTTGGGGGCTGCACAGCAGTCTAGCAGGACATATAAGGTGCTAGAGCCAAGACTAAGAAGACTTCTAAGGCCAAGTTGTATGGGAAAGAAGAAGACTTAGAAGCAACTCTGAGATATGGTGAAATACCCAGGCAGTTCACTGCACATTGCCTGACACACAGTAAGTACTCGGTGAATACTTGTTGGAGGGATGGAGAGATGGAGGGATGGACAAATGGATGAAAAGATGTGTGGGCAGATAGCATAGAACATTCTATATCCTGCCCCCCACTGTTACTCCTATAACTCAACATCCTGGCACAGTAGTAGGCATATAGTAGATGCTCAAACAATAATTAAGGCAGCTTAACAATAATTAAGGATGGATGGCTGGATGAATGAATAAATAATTCTGAATCTTCTTCATCCTTTTTGGAAAGAGTGTTTGCTACAATCAGCTTTGTGGATTAAGTAAAGTAATGCATGGGGGAGAAGAGAAGCCAGCATTTATTGGTATTTACTATATTCCAGGCTGACCGTGTGCATGTGCCATCACACTTAATTCTCAAAAGAAGCCTATAAGGCAGGTTCTACTATTATCTAATCCATTTTACAGTTGATAAACCTGAGACACAGAGAGATTAAGTACCTTGCCCAAGGTCACTTGTTCAAGCTAGTAAATGGAGAGCAAGGATTTGAACCAGAGCTGTCTGACTTGCTGGCAACCGTGCTACACTATAGAATGCTTTCCCCAAATGCAGTGGCGTGGAGAAGTCCAGTTTATGTAACAGATAAGGGAGAAGTAGCTCTGGCTGTTCTGACTTGAGACCCCAGAGCTCTGCTGCACCCCAATACCCTAACCTTGGCTCCTAAGACACCTCTCTGTACCCCCAGAGCTCCCCCTGAAGCGTGCTGTGGAAAACCACTGTTCTGTGGGATACTTCAGGGCTCTCTCCTGTGCTAAGCGGCCTCTGAGGCAACAGCCAGAGATCCCCCAAACTTCCCCCAAACTTCCAACCCGTAGGGAAAAAGCAGTGGGTGTGACACAGTGAAAGAATCCAGACAGACCTGAGCTTTGTCACCTTACCATTTTGAACATCAGCTTCCTCAGATGTAAAACAGCAAAATAACATCAACTTCACAAGGGTGATTTAGGGTGAAGTGAGATGACTTGCATGAAGTGCTTAGCTCTGGGCACAGTGCGTAGAATAAATGCTCACTAAAGGTCAGCTGGTGGCAATGGTAGTGGAGGATGCTTCAGAATATCCTAGTTTTCTGAATCCTCATAGATGGCAACTTCTTTTCTTTGTCTCTTTGACAGCAGAGGATGGTAAAAAAGAATTAGATTTGATTTAGAATGCCAATTCTGCTATTCATTAGCTGAGTGACCCTGGGCAAGTTACTTCACCACTCTGGGCTTTCATTTATATTTACTAAAATGGGGAAAATATGTGCTAACTTGGGTTGTGAGAATCAAATCAAATGAAGGATGCCACTCAGAAAAGAGTACACAGCATACTTATTTGTTCCCTATTTCCCAGGGACCTAGAGGCTTGGAGTGAGAACTGGCAGCCCCCACCACAACAAAGTCCACAGGTGTTTCCTTAGGACAAAGAATTCCTAGCTACTTCTCACCCTTGGGTTTACCATTCTCTCCTTCCCACCAGGCTCAAAGACCTGCTGGCTTCAGTTCCTCTGCTGTGTCACAACTCCCTCCTTGTTATTTATTTATCTCAAAACAACAAGGGAAAAAGAGGAGGCTGGCCCTTTCCTTAGGCAGACTATCCTCAGAGATATAAATCGCTCCTCTAGCCAGACCAGACAAAGAAAGATTTGGAGTCCTGGATGAATTGTCTGCAAACTCCTGCCCCACACCCTTGGCCCAGGGGAAGAGAGGGATCACCTAAGTTCTATCAACCAGCTGGTATCATAGAGAAATAGCAGTCCCTGGGATTCCTGGGAAAACGACATGTGAGAGGAGGCTCTTCAGGGCCAGGAAGACAATTTACTAGACTGCTGTACCATCTAAATAATGCCTGGATGTTCTCATGACGCCTCCACCATCTTGTGAAAAGGAGCTTGGAGCAAGGCAGGAGGGCAGAATTCATATTAGTGAGGTAATTAGCTGTTACATCTGCCTCTGCCACTGCCCCAGGGGTTTGAGAGTCATGTTCTCTCTCTCTCTCCCTCTCTCTCTCTCTCTCTCTCTCTCTCTCTCCCTTTCTCCCTCCCCCTCCCTCCTCTTTCGGTTTCTCACTCTGGAGTATATATCTGTGTAGGGTGGGGGAATGGCAGAATGTATGAAGCTCTAAGCTTGACATTTAATACACACACAAGAGAAAACAACAATCATGAACAGTATTTCCTGCTCACTAGACTGCCAATTACCCTTCCAAGGCTCTTTGCAAGAAATAGCTCATATAATTCTCCAACAACCCTATGAGGTAGATGCTTTATAACATCCATTTACAGATATGGAATCTTAGACACAGGAGGGGCCCCTCCCCCCATCCAGATCACACAGCTGGAAAGAGGCAGAAACTGAATGTGAACCCAGGATGTCAGACTCCAGAGTTGGCACTCTCAATGCCTCAGGAGAATGACTTCCAGAATCGCCCATGGAGTCCAAGCTTCCTTAGGTACTAAGACCCTGTTTGACAGGCAAACATTCATTCAATCTACTTGTTGCTTCAACATACATGTCCTTTGGAACAACCATGAGCCTGGCGCTGAGCACAGGTGTGATGGGGAGGAATCCGATTAGGCTCCTGCACAGGAACAGTGCTGAGGGCAGGGTAGATACATGTGCAAGGTGTCATATGGTAATAATCATTGCGTTGGGCACTGTGCGTTAATTCATTTCGTCGACACCATTGCCTTATGAAGTGGGTACAATTATTATCCTCATTTCACAGGTGAGGAAAGTGAGATACAAAAGTTTAGTGACTTGCCCAAGATCACAGTCAGCAAGGTGCAGACGCAGAAATGAAAACGGAGTAGTGTAGCTGCACAGCCTGCCCCTTATCCCCTTCCTGACACCACCCCATACCACACAGGGCAGAGTGGTAATGCCAAATGGACATCAGGATAAAATTCTAATGGCAGCCTACAAAGGGGGCTGGGGAAGGCTTCCCAGATCCAGCAATGTTTGGGAGGCCCTGAAGGATGGGGTGGATTTGGACAGATGGGAATGACGGAGAGTAAGGTGAGGGGGTGCTTTGTGCAGAAAGCAATAGAGGGGCTGAGCCCCAAGGCAAGTGATGGACAGGAGGGTGCAGGGACTTACAGATGAATCTGAAATGAGAGGAAGAAAGGGGGGAGGGAGGAAAGAGGAAAGGACAGAGAGAGGGATACAAACCCAAGGAAAAGAAAAAGAGACAGGATTGAAGAAAAGGCAAGCAGTAGACGGAAGAAGGAGGGAAAGATGGAAATAACTTGCCAGAAATGTGAATTCTCTCAGGGTTTTTGCTAAGTATAAGGCTCATACACCTGGTGGCAGGTACAGAATGAAGATGCCATGAGGGGACACCTGGCATGGGATTAAACAATGTCAAAGTTTATAGTCAGAAGGGTGTCCTCTTCTAAATTCTGACTACATCAAAGAGAAAGCTATAGTTTGGTGCCTCTGATGCTTACTAGTCTTCCTTTCTAATACAGTAGGCCTTGGGCTCACAGTCTTTGGTGGGCAATGATAAACAGCCAGCATTTGAGAACACTATTTTGTTTTCATTTTTATTATGGTGACTGGATATGGCAAAACCCACAAAGTTGCCAAATGACCAAAGCACTCGTTTTCCATCCTGGCTGCACTTTAGAATCATCTGGGAGTTTAAAAATACCGATGTCCAGACTACACCACCAGAGATTCTGGTTTGAAAGACCTGAGATGGGGCCAAGGCATCAGTATTTTTTTAAAGTTCTCTGAAGTTTTACAGAGAAGCCAAGATGGCGGAACAGCATGGAAGTTTTTTGTGTGTCTCGCATCCATGAAATACAGCCAGACCAACACTAAACCATCCTACACACTTAGAAAACTCATTGGAGGATTAACACAACAACCTGCACAACCTGAACCACAGAAATCAGCATGTACGCAGCACGGAGAGATGAATTTGGGGAATGAGAAGCCGTGGAGGGTAGGGAGCTGCTTTTGCTGACAGAGAGAGGGTGGAGACAGGGGAGGGGGGCAGAATACAGGAAAAGCACCCCTCCCCAAAAGCAGCTGGAGAGAAAGTGGAAAATTGGAAACAGGCTCAGGGACTGAACTAAAAAGGGAGAAAGGAGAAAGGAGAGGGTTTAAATTCCATTAACACTGTAAACAAGGGGAGCGCAAAGGCTGCAACTCCGCAGCTTGATACCTAATAGTGCTCTGGTGGGAAGGGCGAATCCCCAGGAATAGAGTGGGGTCCGGGAGGTTCTCGGGCCACACAGGGAAAAGCGGTTCCACTGCTGGAAGGACATGTGGTAGAGACTGTTGAAGCCACCTGACCCCAGCAGACCCCAGAAAACGGCCACATTTGCTGGTGCTGGAACAAAGTCCTTAAGGGTGAAGCCTGGTATCAGATGTGTGTTGTGATTTGCCATAGTCCCTGAAATGCTGCTGCTATACTATCTCGCGAACTTTCTCTGGGGTGGGCTGGCACCTGGCCACAGTCTTGGGACACCGGCAACAGCAGGGTCTAGCGGGCGTTCCTGGGTGCAGCCGACATTCAGCCATTGCTCGGTGAGACCCTCCCTCAGAGGGGCAGAGCGGGTCAAAGCCGCAGTCCTTCGGAAGTAAGGGGCTGGGGAAAACAGCCGCATGTGAGACAAAACTTGGGAGAGAGGTACTGCCTGGGGCCTGGTCACGGAGAGTGGAAAAGCAGGGAGTGGATGAAAGCTGAAGATAGAGGATGGGTGTGCAATTGCTGATCTGGGAGAAGACACTGGGTGGCGCCATTTTCACCACTCCTGCGCATGCGCATACGCACCTATGAGCACCGCAACAATCCACCCCAGTAGGCTAGCAGCGCCATCTAGTGGAGAGCGGAGCCGTTACACTGAGCCCCGCCCAACTGGGCCAACATCTCTCTTCAAGAACTCAAGTCTCACCACTGGCTTAGTTTACGGACTATAAAGCACTACATAGACTTATAGGGGAAAACGAAGTAATTTCAGTCCTACTTCAATCTGTTAGCAGGTCCATCTATTCAATTTTTTTTCTCTTTTATACTTCTTTTCTTTTTCTTTAATACAGAAAGAAAAATTCATTTTTATTTTCAATTTTTACTACAAATATTTTTCTTTAATTTTTATTACTACATTTTTTATTTTGTGTAAATTTTTTCAAATTCTATTTTATTTCCAGCACTTTATTTTAGTCTACTTCAGTGTATTCACCTTTTCAAATTTTGAATCTCCTTTTTTCTTTATTTTTCTTTTTTTATCTTTTTCGCTTCTTTTCTTTTTCTTGAATGCAGAAAGAGAAAAACTTCATTTTTACTTTCAATTTCTATTAAAATATTTATCTTTAATTTTTTCTACTATATTCTTTACTTTTGTGTATGTTTTTTAAAATTCTATTGTACTCCCATCATCTCATTCTAGTCTACTTCAGTGTATTCATTTTTTCAAATTCTCAAACAATTTCCTTTTTTTTCTTTCCCACCCCCCTTTTTTTCCCTCTAATCTGTCAAACCACTTTCAACACCCAGACCAAAACATAACTAGGATCCAGCATCATTTATTCGATTTGTGTGTTTTTAATTTTTTAATTTTAATATTTTTTTTAATTTTAATGTTTTAATTTCAATTTTTCTACCTCATTAATTCCTTTTCTTCCTTCAAAATAACAAAACGAATTAATTCACCCCAAAAGAAACAGCACAAAAAAACGACAGCCAGGAATTTAACCAACACAGATATAAGCAAGATGTCTGACCAGAATTTAGAATCATGATAATAAGAACACTAGCTGGAGTTGAAAATAGATTAGAAGTAAAAAATAGCCAAATTGAAATTAAAAATGCTATAACTGAGCTGCAATCACGGATGGAGGCAGCGGCGGCAAGGATGGATGAAGCAGAACAGAGAATCAGTGATATACAGGACAAACTTATACAGAATAATGAAGCAGAAAAAAAGAGGGAGATTAAGGCAAAAGAGCACGATTTAAGAATTAGAGAAATCAGTGACTCATTAAAAAGGAACAACATCAGAATCATAGGGGCCCCAGAAGAGGAAGAGAGAGAAATAGGGGTAGAACAGTTATATGAGCAAATCACAGCGGAAAACTTTCCTAACCTGGGAAAAGACACAGACATCAAAACCCAGGAAGCACAGAGGACCCCCATTAGATTCAACTAAAACCGTCCATCAACAAGGCATATCATAGTCAAATTCACAAAATACTCAGGCAAGGAGAGAATCATGAAAGCAGCAAGGGAAAAAAAGTCCCTAACCTACAAGGGAAGACAGACCAGGTTTGCAGCAGACCTATCCACAGAAACTTGGCAGGCCAGAAAGGAGTGGTGGGATATATTCAGTGTGCTGAATCAGAAAAATATGCAGCCAAGAATTCTTTATCCAGCAAGGCTGTCATTCAAAATAGAAGGAGAGATAAAAAGTTTCCCAGACAAACAAAAATTAAAGGAGTCTGTGACCACTAAACCAGCCCTGCAAGAAATTTTAAGGAGGACTCTCTGAGGGGAGGTATATAAATATATACAAATATTTATATAAATTTATAAAAACTTATATAAATATATATAAATACCAAAAGCAACAAAGATTAAAAGGACCAGAGAACACCACCAGAAATTCCAACTCTACAAGCATCATAATGGCAATACTTCATATCTTTCAGTACTCACTCTAAATGTCAATGGACTCAATGCTCCAATCAGAAGACAAAGGATAACAGGATGGATAAGAAAACAAGACCCATCTATATGCTGTTTACAAGGGACTCACTTTAGACCTAAAGACACCTTCAGATTGAAAGTAAGGGGATGGAGAACCATCTATCATGCTAATGGTCAACAAAAGAAACCCGGAGTAGCCATATGTATATCTGACAATCTAGACTTTAAAATATAGATTGTATAAAGAGATGCAGAAGGGCATTATATCATAATCAAGAGATCTATCCACCAAGAAGACCTAACAATTGTAAACATTTATGCACCAAATGTGATAACACCCAAATATATAGATCAATTAATCACAAACATAAAGAAACTCATCAAAAGTAATACCATAATAGTAGGAGACTTCAACACCCCTCTCAGAGAAATGGACAGATCATCTAATCAAAAAAACAACAAGGAAACAACAGCTTTGAATGACACACTGGACCAGATGGACTTAACAGATATATTCAGAACATTTCATCCTAAAGCAGCAGAATGTACATTCTTCTCCAGGGCACACCGAACGTTCTCCAGAATAGACCATATACTGGGACACAAATCAGCCCTAAGTAAATACAAAAAGATCGAAATCATACCATGCATACTTTCAGACCACAATGCAATGAAACTCAAAATCAACCACAAGAAAAAATGTGGAAAGATAACAAACACTTGGAGACTAAAGAACATCCTACTAAAGAATGAATGGGCTAACCAAGCAGTTAAAGAGGAAATGAAAAAGTATACGGAAACCAATGAAAATGATAACACCACAACCCAAAACCTCTGGGACGCAGCAAAAGTGGTCATAAGAGGAAATTATATAACAATCCAGGCCTTCATAAAGAAGGAAGAAAGATCTCAGATACACAACCTAACCTTACGCCTTAAGGAGCTAGAAAAAGAACAGCAAATAAAACCCAAAACCAGCAGAAGACAGGAAATAATAAAGATTAAAGCAGAAATTAATGCTTTAATTTAATAAAGATTAAAGCAGAAATTAATTGAAACCAAAAAAACAGTAACAGATCAATGAAACCAGAAGCTGGTTCTTTGAAAGAATTAACAAAATTGATAACCCACTAGCCAGTTTGATCAAGAAGAAAAAGGAAAGGACCCAAATAAGTAAAATCAAGAATGAAAGAGGAGAGATCGCAACCAACACAACAGAAATAAAAACAATAATAAGAGAATATTATGAGCAATTATATGCCAATAAAATGGGCAATCTGGAAGAAATGGACAAATTCCTAGAAACATATACACTACCAAAACTGAAACAGGAAGAAATAGAAAATTTGAACAGACCCATAACCAGTAAGGAAATCGAACTAGTAATCAAAAATCTGCCAAAAAACAGGAGTCCAGGGCCAGATGGCTTTCCAGGGGAATTCTACCAAACATTTAAGCAAGAGTTAACACCTATTCTCTTGAAGCCGTTCCAAAAAATAGAAATGGAAGGAAAACTTTCAAACTCTTTCTATGAAGCCAGCATACCCTTGATTCCAAAACCAGAAAGACCCCAATAAAAAGGAGAACTATAGACCAATTTCCCTGATGAACATGGATGCAAAAATCCTCAACAAGATATTAGCCAAGAGATGCAACAATACATTAAAAAAATTATTCACCATGACCAAGTGGGATTTATACCTGGGATGCAGGGCTGGTTCAATATCCACAAAACAAATAACGTGATTCACCACATCAATAAAAGAAAGGACAAGAACCATACGATCCTCTCAATAGATTTAGAGAACACACTTGACAAAATACAGCATCCTTTCTTGATAAAAACCCTCAAGAAAGTAGGGATAGAAGGAGCATACCTTGAGATCATAAAGCCATATATGAAAGACCCAACTCTAATATCACCCTCAACGGGGAAACACTGAGAGCTTTCCCCCTAAGGTCAGGAACAAGACAGGGATGTCAACTCTCACCACTGTTATTCAACATAGTATTGGAAGTCTTCGCCTCTGCAATCAGACAACACAAAGAAATAAAAGGCATCCAAATCGGCCAGGAGGAAGTCAAACTTTCACTCTTCGCAGATGACATGATACTCTACATGGAAAACCCAAGAGATTCCACCAAAAACTGCTAGAATTAACTCATGAATTCAGCAAAGTTGCAGGATATAAAATCAACGCACAGAAATCTGTTGCATTCCTATACACCAACAATGAAGCAACAGAAAGAGAAATCAAGGAATCGATCCCATTTACAGTTGCACCAAAAACCATAAAAAACCTAGGAATAAATCTAACCAAAGAGGTGGAAAATCTATACACTGAAGACTATAGGAAGCTATGAAAGAAAGTGAAGACACAAAAAAATGGAAAAAGATTCCATGCTCTTGGATAGAAAGAACAAATATTGTTAAAATGTCAATACTACCCAAAGCAATCTACATATTCAAGGCAATCCCTATCAAAATAACACCAACATTCTTCACAGAGATAGAACAATTAATCCTCAAATTTGTATGGAACCAGAAAAGACCCCAAATAGCCAAAGCGATCTTGAAAAAGAAAACCAAAGCAAGAAGCATCACAATCCCAGACTTCAAGCTATACTATAAAGCTGTAATCATCAAGACACAGTATGGTACTGGCACAAAAACAGACGCTCAGATCAATGCAACAGAATAGAGAACCCAGAAATGGACCTACAAACGTATGGCCAACTAATCTTTGAAAAAGCAGGAAAGAATATCCAACAGAATAAAGACAGTGTCTTCAGCAAGTGGTGCTGGGAAAACTGGACAGAGACATGCAGAAGAATGAACCTGGACCACTTCTTACACCAGACACAAAAATGAACTCAAAATGGATGAAAGACCTCAATGTAAGACAGGAAGCCATCAAAATCCTGGAGGAGAATGCAGGCAAAAACCTCTTTGATCTTGGCCACAGCAACTTCTTACTCAACACGTCTCCGGAGGCAAGGGAAACAAAAGCAAAAATGAACTACTGGGACCTCATCAAAATAAAATGCTTCTGCACAGCAAAGGAAACAATCAGCAAAACTCAAAGGCAACCGACAGAATGGGAGAAGATATTTGCAAACGACATATCAGATAAAGGGTTAGTATCCAAAATCTATAAAGAACTTCTAAAACTCAACACCCAAAAAACAAATAATCCAGTGAAGAAATGGGCAAAAGACATGAATAGACACTTCTCCAAGGAAGACATCCAGATGCCCAACCGACACATGAAAAAAATGTTCAACATCACTCATCATCAGGGAAATACAAATCAAAACCACAATGAGATACCACCTTACACCTGTCAGATGGCTAACATTAACAATTCAGGCAACAACAGATGGTGGTGAGGATTCAGAGAAAGTGGATCTCTTTTGCATTGTTGGTGGGAATGCAAGCTGGTGCAGCCATTCTGGAAAACAGTATGGAGGTTCCTCAAAAAAACTAAAAATAGAACTACCCTACGACCCAGCAAATGCACTACTAGGCATTTATCCATGGGATACAGGTGTGCTGTTTCGAAGGGACACATGCACCCCTATGTTTATAGCAGCACTATCAACAATGGCCAAAGTATGGAAAGAGCCCAAATGTCCATCGATGGGTGAATGGATAAAGAAGATGTGGTATATATATACAGTGGAGTATTACTTGGCAATGAAAAAGAATGAAATCTTGCCATTTGCAACTACGTAGATGGAACTGGAGGGTATTATGCTAAGTGAAATTAGTCAGTCAGAGAAAGACAAAAATCATATGACTTCACTCATATGAGGACTTTAAGGGATAAAACATATGAACATAAGGGAAGGGAAACAAAAATAATATAAAAACAGGGAGGGGAACGAAACTGAAGAGACTCATAAATATGGAGAACAAACTGAGGGTTATGAGAGAGGTTGTGGGAGGGGGGATGGGCTAAATGGGTAAGGGGCACTAAGGAATCTACTCCTGAAATCATTGTTGCACTATATAGTAACTAATTTGGATGTAAATTTTAAAAAATAAAAAATAAAGTTCTCTAAAGTTTTAAAGTTTAGAATCTGTGGATTCTAAAAAGCAGCCACAGCTGAGAATCACTGACTAGTCTTGAAAATATCTCATTAGCTCATTTAAATCATCACCTGTATGCCATTACTCTGAGTATAGAGACAAAAGTCCTGATCACACGATTGCTGAGGACCAGGGATCTAACCCTATGGCTCGTTCAGATCTGCCCCTTCTCCTATGATCATGCCCCCTCCCCAACCTTCATTCCAACACCCAGGAAGTGAGGCCCAGGCCTAGGATCATAGCACTAAAAAGTCTTGCAAGGTCCTCTAATTTGACCCAAGATTATACCAAAGCTACTTTGTATGAAGGTACATCAGTTTTTCAAAAATATTTTTTAATGTTTATTTATTTTTGAGAGAGCACAAGCGGGGGAGGGACAGAAAGAGAGAGGGTGACACAGAATCTGAAGCAGGCTCCAAGCTGTCAGCTCACAGCCCAATGCAGGGCTTGAACCCAAGAAATGTAAGATCATGGCCTGAGCCAAAGTTGCATGCTTAACCTTCTGAGCCACCCAGGTGCCCCAAAGGTATTCCAGTTTGAAGCTTTCCACCTATGCCACGCTGCTTTCCAAATGCCTATAGACCCAGCTCTGGCAACATTACAATTCAAGCAGCCTTGCTAAGGAGCCTGGGAAATCCTGTGCCCTCTTCACAGCCCATCCAGACTCAGTGGAGGGAAGCCAGCATGTAGTGCTCTTTTAATTAAGCCCCATATCAGTGCCAAATGCTCCCAGAGATAAAGGGTGGGAGGAGTCTCTGAAGTATGAGACAAGTTGACAAGGTAGGGGTCATAACAGATCTTTCCCCACTAGGCTCAATTTGCCTCTAATGACTTGTGATATAGCCAGCATCAATCCAGACTAGCAGGGACCTCCATGATGTGTTTGTTTTCTCTGTAAACCAGAACCAAGTTTTCACTCAAAGGAAATCAATTCCTAAAGATGCTGTTCCCTGAGACATTGATCCACAAAATAGGAAATCACATCCTTAAGTGCCTACAGGGGCCAAATAAGAAACATAAGCGAATGACACATGGCAGGATGAAAGGCAGTAGGGAGTAGTGGAGACTACAGCAAACTGGAGAACAAATGGTAAGGAAAAAGCACATGTAGAATTCTAGCCACCTGTTGCCCAGGAGGAATTGGGGTCCACTGTAGCCCAGTCTTCTGAATTCTTTAGGAAAGAAGGCTTCCCATTTCCCAGAGTAAAAGCCAAAGTCCTGACAATAGCTTATAGGACCGTCATCATCTGTTCCCCTCCACCACTCCCAATATCCCTGTGGCCTCATTCCCTACCACTGCCACCCCACTTGCTCTGCTCCAACCACTGTGGACTACTGCTGATCCTCAAACACACCAGCCACTCTCCCATCTCAGGTCCTTTTCACATGCTGTTCCCTCTGCCTGAAAGTTCTTACCCTAGACCCCTCATGTCTCATTTCCTTACTGCCTTCAAATCTTTGCTCTGATCTCCACCCTCTCAATGAGATCTACTCTAACTACATTCTTAAGTAATGCCATCTGCCATCCCCATACCCTAGCTCTCCAGAACCTTCTTTCCTGCTCTGATTTGTTTCTATAGTTTTGATCACCCATTAGAATATAACCCCCACAAAAGCAGGTTCTCTTTTATTTACCACTATATCTTAAACACTTGGAACCAAATAATAAGTACTTAATAAACATTTATTCAACAGATAACTGAAATCTTGTGTCATGAACTGAAATTAGGGTGAAATTCATATGTTGAAGCCCTAACCTCCAAAGTGACCATACTCGGAGATAAGGCTTTTTAAGGAGGTAATTAAGGTTAAAAGGTTAATAAGGTCATAAGGGTGGGGCCCTGATCCAACAGGAGTAATGTCTTTATAAGAGGACAAGACACCAGGAACACACATGCACAGAGAAACGACCACATGAGGACACAGAAAGAAGGCAGTCTTCTGTAAGTCGCGAGAGGCCTCAAGAGAAGACAATGTACCAACATCTCGATCCTGGATTTCTAGCCTCTAGAACTGTGAGAAAAACTATTGTTTCAGCCATACAGTCTGTGGTCTTTTTTTATGGCAGCCCAAGCAGATTAATAAATCTAGACATTTGGATGTTTATGTGAAATTTCCTCCTTCATACATGCTGTTCACTGTTTCAAAATTTAAAAGTAAACCTAAAAGATCTTTCTGTAGGCCAAACGGGACAGGTCTGTAAACTAAATACCAGATGTAGGTCTCTAGTGTATGATGTCAGGCCTTCTAGAAGTCACACATCCCTAGGAGGGCTTGCATTCCACTTCAGATCACCTGTACTCACCCAGAATCACTTACGTAGGACAGGTTAAGGGTAAGAGTTTTTGTCAGCTTCCTTTCACCCTGCCCCTATGCAACTCACTGGAGGGAAAAGGTTCTTTCTAAAGTGCAAATTTGATTATGCCACCCACTGCTTGAATCTTCCTGTAGCTCCCTAATGCTCTTGCAGTGAAGCCCTATCTCCTTACAGGACCTATTTAGCCCTTCACGATCTGCCCTCTGGTCATCTCTCCACTAACTCTTCCCCACTCTGTGCACCAGCCTCAATGAACCTAACATGTCCCCTGAAGGAAAGGGAAATGTCTTCTCTCTTGTCTGGGCCTTCCTGCATGCATTCCTTCCTTCACTCCCTCTGGGATGGTTGCTTTCTGCCCCTCCCTCTTCACCTAGCTACTTCCTACCTAAACTTGAAGCTTAAGTACCACCTCCACCAGGAAGCCCTCCTAGATTCCCTTACCTTGTTTCTGCCCATTCCACATTCCCATGCTTTGGGTAGCAGAGCCATGCTTTCTCTTTGAGGAAAAATTACTTCTTCCCCATTGCACACACTGGAAAAATGGCTGGATATTTCCGCCATCTGTTTCCTCTTCCCTGGTACAAAAAAGAGACTATATTTCCAGCCTCCTTTGCTGTGAGGTTGAAACCATATGACTATGTTCTGTGGATGGGAGGAATAGGGAAATGATGAATGGCACCTCCAGGTATCGCCCCAAACCCTCAAGTGACCACCCACACTCTCTTTTCCCTTATATGGCAGTTACAAAGCTCGGTGTTGAAGATGGCAGGGTCACATGATGGATGGAGTCAGTATCTCCAAGTAACTGCTTACATGAGAGCCACCAGGAGGGCTGCCTGATTTTCACCCGGACTGTGACATGAGTAAAAAATACACCTCTAGGCCTGCCTGGCTTGCTCAGTTGGTGGAGCATGCAACTCCTGATCTCGGGGTTATGAGTTTGAGCCCCACATTAGGTGTGGAGATTAAAAATAAAATCTTTTTTTTTTTTAATTTTTTTTTTCAACGTTTATTTATTTTGGGGACAGAGAGAGACAGAGCATGAACGGGGGAGGGGCAGAGAGAGAGGGAGACACAGAATCGGAAACAGGCTCCAGGCTCTGAGCCATCAGCGCAGAGCCCGACGTGGGGCTCGAACTCACGGAGCGCGAGATCGTGACCTGGCTGAAGTCGGACGCTTAACCGACTGCACCACCCAGGCGCCCCAAAAAATAAAATCTTTAAAATAAAAAGAAATAAACCTTTATTGTTTAAGCCACTGAGACTTAGAAGTGGACGTGGTCTTGGGGGGTTGTTACTATAGCAAGTCTGGCCTTTCCTGATTAACAATGCAAATGTCAATCAGAGCAACATGCCTCTCTCATTTGATCCAAGCCAGCTGAACTTTTTGAGGATGGAGAGAAATAAAAAACCACTGGTTCTGATTCACAGCAACACTGGCCCTCTACGTGTGTTCTGGCCACATCAGGAAATCCATGCCTGTATCCAGTCCATGATGCTATGATTCAACATGGCCATAGGGCTCCTTTACATTATCTCCTTTCCAAATTCATTTATGAGTCTTTAAAGGTTACAGGATAGAAATGAACTCATGTAACCCAATGGTTAAGGATTTGGGATCTGGAGTCATATTGCCTCTATTTAAATCCAGTCCCCTAGCAAATGACCTTGATCATAACTCTCAAAACCCCCATTTCCTTATTGGTAACATGGGCCTAGTAACAGTCCCTAGTCTCAAGATTTAATAAATCAATATATGTAAATTACTTAGAACAGGGTGTGGCACAATTAATACAATGAAATGAGCTGTTATTGTTTTGTGCCACATACTAACCATATTTCCCATTTAAGACTGTCATAAATACTATTATACTCTCCTATGTGCAGAGGAGGAAACTGGGGCTCAGAAAGGTTATGTAACTGGCCCTGGATTAAGCAGCTTGTCAGGGAGGTAGCCAAGATTCCAAGCCATGTCTTTCTGCCCCATCCCTACTTCTTGGCTTCCCCAACACCAGCAGATAAGGGAAGCCAAGGTTTATTAAGCACCTATTAATATTCCAGGAACCAAGCTTAATGCTTTTGAATATACGGTTCCAATTATCCCCCAACAGCCCTATGAAGTATGTCATATCACCCCCCCAACTTAGTGCATGAAGAAGCTGACTCTCAGCAAGGTTAATTAAATTGCTGAAGGTCACACTGCTAATAAGAGCAATCGGGCTTTGGATCCAGGTCAGTGTGACTCCAAAAGCTCATTCTACTGTGCCTGGCTACCTCTCACTATAATTAAAGCTATTTATTGGCTTGCCTTTATGTCCCAAGCAAAGTTTAACTGTCACAGCTCCCTTTGAGGCAAGGCATGTCGTCCTCAGGAAACTGAGGCTTGATGGGCTAAATTCATCCATCACCCAAGTACACAGCTCTACTGAAGTAGCAGAGGCAGGACTGGAACTCAAATCTGCTCCTCCACAGTGTTTGCTCTTTCCTGACACCAAGCTGTGGAGGCTAAAGGCTTCCTGCAATGATGAAACATTTTCTCATCATTTTACTGGCCACATCATAGCTGTGACATATCGGCTCATTGATTTGGAGGCTTTTATTGTAATTCAGAATTCACAATACTTTGACCAAGAGTGAAGTTTCTTTGCATGCTATAAAAAAGGACTGGGCTAGCAAATGAGGGGTGAAAATAAGATATTAGGCTCTTCTTGACACATGCAAGCCGTGTATTCTTACAAAAGCTCACACATCTGAAAACTGCATCCATTTGAGGAAACAGTCCCCCAGAACTATTGGGAAGGACTTCAGGGAGCCAGCTTTGGTAGCTGATTAACGGTCTGAAGCTAGTGATATCAGGAGCTGGTGAGGCTGGTCAGGCTCTACCCCACAGATGAGAGATGCTGTCAACCCCTCACCCCCTTGTGAGGGTGGCAAAGCTAAGTCCCAGCTTGCCTCCTATCTGCTTCCCTGGGGGAGACCAGTTCCTCACAGCAGTCCCAGTGAGGGTCTTAATGAACTTTTGGGAATGTGATCTTTCCCACATAATAGATTATTTAGAATCCTTTCTGTAAAGAGGCAAGGACAAATCACAAATGGTTAATGAAACAAAAGCAAAATTTGCAGTGAGATAAATCTTCTCTTGGACGTTCCAATTACAAGAGCCAATAACACCTCTGTCTAGAGAATGGAAACCTAAGGGTGCAGAAGGAAAGGCAGCCTGTGGCACTGCACTGCCTGGCAATGCCCCCTGTATTACAATAACCTTGATATTCCTCACACCGGTGTGCATAAGATCACAAAAGAGCCAAAGACAAAGCTCCTGCTTTTTCAGAATCACATAAGGCAAACATGAGTAAACCAAGAAAGCCTTGATGTTTTGCCTTCTTAAGAGGACATACTGTTTTAATTCGTGTTAGCATATTAATTGCCCTTATGCAGCTGGGTGCTGCTAATTACAAATGAATGGTGTTTATTCATTATAGAAGACCCAGCAGGAAAGTCTCTCTACTTAGCAACACTATGTTAATTTGAGTTTGGCTTTCAAAGGTCATAAAACTGCTTTGAATTAAAAGATTTTTTTTAAATATATGAAATTTATTGTCAAATTGGTATCCATACAACACCCAATGCTCATCCCAAAAGATGCCCTCTTCAATACCCATCACCCACCCTCCCCTCCCTCCCACCCCCCATCAGCCCTCAGTTTGTTCTCATTTTTTAAGAGTCTCTTATGCTTAAAGAGAGAGTTGTTTCTCCTTCTCTCCTCTCATTGCATGGAACTTCTAGGTGGAGATCTTCTGGCACTATCCCAGCTCCCTTGCTCCTGTGATCAGTGCAAGCCTGTTTTACTAGTGGGCAGGTAACCCTGTTAAACACCTACTGCAAATGTATGGTGTACCCTCTTTGCCTCCGCGGTTTATTTGCTTTTCTTTTTTTTTTTTTTATTTGCTTTTCAATATCTGCACTTGAATACTGCAAAGCGATCTCTCCCCTTCTGTCTCCATGTAGGAAGCACCCCTCACCATCAACCAGATTTTCTGTTTGTGCTTCCTTGCATGTGCCTGGTTGTACATCTGACCAACTTTACATTGACCGGCCAGCTGTCTTCAAGTTAGGAATTAAGGAAGTAAGAGACCCCATTCTGGGCTTGGATCTAAGCTGTTTCTCATTCCAGTTTATTACCTGAGAGCCCTGAATCTGGGGGGTGGGGGATGGCAGAGTACTTTTCTATGTAATCAAAGCGTTCTTTCTCATTTAGCTTGATGGCTATTGTACAGGGTCAACTGGACAGAGCATGCAAGAGGCAGCAGAAGGGGTGCCCCCTGAACCACTCTTGAAGTCTATAATATAGATAATTCAAAATTATCTTTATCACGATTAGTCTAAAGTATTAAAACTTCAAGCCGTATATTTACCTCCCCTGTAGAATGACCTGAATTCACTGCTATCCAATTCTGCAATAAAAGAGTTGGTATTTATTGAAGTACCAATCTTCATCCTAATTTTCTTACATGTATTATCTCATTTTCCTCCTACAACAATCATACAAGACAGTACTATTATTCCCCTTTTTCAGATGAGGAAACGGAGTCACTGAGAGCTCAAACAGCCTGCCCAAAGTCACAGAGCAAAACAATATGAAAGTGGAAACTGATTATGTCTTACTCCAAAGCTCTGAATCACTGCTTTACAGTGAACCATCAGTAACTCAAGGCTTTTCAATATAGAAAAAGACACTGTGCTGGGAAAATTGGGAGAATACAAAGTTCAACTGGATAGCCTGACAGCAAAGTCCTCTTCATAACTTCTGGGGCATAGCTGCAAGCTGTAAGACGCATCACTCCATACCAAGGCATTTTAGAAGTTCAGATTTTAAAAATCAATAAAACGTAACCCATCAAACTATTGATGGGTTTGGTTACTGACAGGATAAGAAATAAGCCTAGAATTGCTTGTAACTACCATGAGGCAAGACCTTGTTTCTTTGAAAATGCAGACCACATTGAGAAGAGAAGACTGAGATGAGGAGAGAGAGAGAAAAACTAAATGTTAATCTCATGATTCAAGCCCCTGGATCCAGCCATACCTGCATATTTAGTTTTCTAAAATTACCTGAATGAATTGCTATCCAATTCTTCCATGTCCTGATACTTATAATTAAAAATCAATTTTGAACTCCTCCTAAACTTTTTCAATTACATGAATCTATACATGTTCCCTTCCTTATTCAATTATGAGTTGGATTTTCTGTCATTTGCACGTGCAAGAGTCCCGAGTATATACATTAGTTTTATATTGTTGTTATTTTTCTCTTTATTATTAATATCATTATTTTTATAGCACATGGGTAAATCATTTAACTGTGGATTTGGAGGTCCTCAAACTTTACCTCACAACAAACACAAAAATTAATTCCAGATGGGTCATAGACTTAAACATAAATCTAAAACTACAAAAACTTCTGAAACAAAATATAAGATAATATATTAGACAAAGATTTCTAAGGACAGAAAAAAAATTAACCATAAGAATTTTTAAATAATAGGGGCACCTGGGTGGCTCAGTCAGTTAAATGTCTGAATTTGGCTCAGGTCATTACCTCCTGGTTGGCAAGTTCCAGCCCTCATCAGGCTCTGTGCTGACAGCTCAAAGCCTGGAGCCTACTTCGGATTCTGTCTCCCTCTCTTTGCCCCTCCCCCACTCACTCTCTTTCTCTCTTTCAAAAATAAATAATAGAAACATTAAAAAAAGAATTTAAAAATTTTAAATGATGGATTAAACTTTATCAAAACTAAAAACTTGTGTTCTTCAAAAGATATCATTAGTCACTATATTGTACACCTGAAACTGATAAAACACTGTATGTTACCTAGTTGAATTTTTTTTTAAAAAGGATGTCATTAAGAAAATGAAAAGGAGAGGCACAGACTTGGAGAAAATATTCACAATACATACATCTGACAAAGAATTTGTATCCAGAATACATAAATAAGTCATACAACCCATAATAAAAAATATCTAATGGGCAAAAGACTTAAACATATTTCACAAAGCAGATACTCAAATGGCCAATGAGCCATATGAATGAAAAGATGCTGTATATCATTAATCTTCTGGGAAATGCAAATTAAACCCACAATAAGATACTACTTTACACCCCTAGAAAAGCTAAAACTGAAGACTGATAACCCCAAATGTTGGAGAGTACATGGACCAGCTGGAACTCTCACACATTGCTAATAGACATGTAAAATGTTAAGAATCACTCTGAAGAAACAGTTTGGCAGTTAGTTAAACACACACCAGGAATGATCCAATAATTTTACCCCCTAAATAGCCAAGAGAAATGAAAATACGTGCCCCCAAAATAACTTTTTGTAAGAATGTTCAGAGCAGCTCTGTTAATAATAAGAAAAACCTGTAAATGATTCAAATGTTATCAAGAGAAATTTCAATATATTAATACAATGAAATGATATCAATAAAAATAAAGAACAAATATATACAATAACATACATGAATCTCAAATACATTATGATGAGTGAAAGAAGCCCAGAAACAAGAGACTACATACTGTCTGATCCCATTTACATGAAATTTTAGCACAGACAAAACTAAGCTGTGGTGATAGACATCAGATCAGTGGTTGCTTGGGTGGGAGTAGGAGATAATCAAATTAACATTCCTTTCTTCATGAAGAAGTGTAACAGACATACAGCACTGTAATAGTATATGGTATGAGAGCAGTATACAACAGTATATCAGTATAAGCATGGAGATTTTGGAACTAGAATGCCCAACTCAAATCCTGGCTTGATAACATACCAGATGTATGATCTTAAGCAAATTACTTAACCTCTCTTAACTTTCATTTCCTCATCTGTATTAATTCTACTTACCCCATAGGATTGTTGAAAATTTAAAGGAGATAGTATTTGGTATAGGAGGTTAAATAAGGTCTCCCTAAAAGTTCATTCCAGAACCAGGAATGTGACCTTAGGAATATGACCTTATTTGGAATAGGGTCTTGGCAGATATAATTACGACAAGGATCAAGATGAGATCATGCTGGGTTGAGCGGAATCGGGGAGGGGGGAGTGCTAAACCCAATGACAATGACAGAAAAGGACACACAGAGACATAGAGAAGTGATGTGAAGAAGAAGGGAGATGATGTTGGAGCGATGCATCTATAAGCCAAGGAGCACAAAGAATGGCCGGTCACCATCACAAGCTGGGAGATAATCATGGGATGGTTTCTCCCTCAGAGGTTCCAAAAGAAATCAACCCTACCAACACCTTGATTTCAGACTCCTGGCTTCCTAACTGTGAGAGGAGAATTTCTGTTGTTTTTAAACCACCAAGTTTGTGGTAGTGTATTATGGCAGCCCTAGGAAATAAATATATAAGTTAAGGGCCCAGGCTCAATAAATGGATTTTTGTATACCTAAATAGTTTTTACAGTTATTAAAGAGCAAGGGCCCTGCCCTATGTCCCTGTGAATACCTTGCAGCATCTAGCTAGGATGTTTGTATTCATTTCCTGAGGTTGCCATAATAAAATACCACAGACTGGGTGGCTTCAACTATAGAAATTTATCTTCTCATCATTCTGGAGGCTAGAGGTCCAAGATCAAAGGTTGGTTTCTTCTGAGACCTTGTTCCTTGGCTTGTGTATGGCTACTTTCTCCCTATAACTTCACATCATGTTTTCTGTACATGTCTGTGCCCAAATTTCCTATTCTTATAAGGACCCCCATTATATTGGATTATGGCCCACCCACTTAACCTCAATTTATTTATCTCTTCTAAGACCATATCTCCAAATATGGTCCCACTCTGAAATACTGGGAGTTAGGACTTCAACATACAAATTTTGAGAGGACACAACCAAGTCCATAGATAGGGTCTTCTAATTACCAAATAGCCTGGTACATCCTCACCAATAATAAATGCTTATTGTACTACTGGGTCTACAGCTTGCAAAGATGATCCAATTGTACTCAACAAGGATTTGCTGAGGCTTGATGTAGCGCCCATGGAGGTGCTCTGCTCAGATCTTCCTTCAAGAGAACCTACTGCAGGGAGCAGGGCTGGTCTACAGATTCTAGCCATAGCACCTTCATTAACTATTGCAGCATTTCTGACAGGCCATGCTTCCCTGGGCTTCTCCTAGCCCAAGACTGAGCACAGGAGGGAAGTGGGAAGCAGATATGAGCCATTCTTGCCTGCTGTAGGATTCCTCTCATGGGCAGCTTTTGCTCTGTGTCTCCCCATCAGCTTGCGACTTGCCCCAAATCTGACACAAAACTTTAGAAGAGCCAGAATTCCAATTCAGTCCACCCACCCACATCAAAGCCCCCACCTCTTCTCTCATGCCACACTGCTCCCCAGGCAGCTAGAAGGGCAACCTGCCAACAGGTGGCTAAGGGTATAGTGGAATGGGCCACTAGGACAATTCCTGTCCTTTCTGTATATTGAAGGGGTTGGACTAGCTGATTTTTAGTTCCTTTCCTGTACTGACATTTTATTCTAGGTGGTTTGTTATCTCTTCTTTTGACACTGCCTGAACTATTCGAGACAAGTCCCTGCTTTAAAAATAATGATAAAACTGCCTGTCAGTGGAAATAAGCCCCACACACTATCTCACTAATAGAAGCAGGAGAATTTCTGAGATACCTCCATGAGTTCGTTAGGTATGCAAGATTAAACTCGAATTCATCTCGGCTCAGTCATACGCGCTCTGAAACTGAATTGAAGAGGATGAAATTTTCAGTGTTTTAGCTGGTTCAACACAACCAGCTCTCCGGTCTCTGAGGGAGACCCAGACAAATATGCAGAAATCTGCCCATTGGAAGATAGAGGCTTCTAGTTGCCAACAGCCTGGTACACCCTGACCAATTCAGAGACATAGCAGACAGGGTAAGCATGCAGACTCTGGAGTTAGAATCCCTAGGCTCAATCCCACCACTTGCTAGATGAGTAGCCTTGAGCAAACTTCTTCTTCATCTTGCTGTTCCTCAGTTTCCTCATCTGTAAAATGGGGTGAATGATAGAGGCCATACTATTGGTTATTGTGAAGAATAAATAAACTAATGCATGAAGTTAGTGCAGTCCCTGGTATATATAAAATGCTTAGTAATCTAAGTTGTCATTATTATACAATGCCTTTCCAAAATTGTCTAGAATGCTCTGTTGCTCACTGGACACAGCTCAAACTCCGGATCATACTTGCAAGACCTTTTGCACTTTGACCTCTGATTATCCACCCCTCCAGCCTTGCCTCTTGCTTCTGGCATCCTTTCCAATCCCTACACAATGACTTGCAATCCCCTGAACGTTCCTTACTCTCTCTTCCCTTCCCCACCACTGTTGTCACATATAAATTCCTGCTCAACCTTCAGAGGTCACCTTCTCCAGAACCCTCTCCTAACTCCTCCAGCAGGCAGGAAGACTGGATTAGGGGGTGCAGGAACAATCTCCATGCAGCATGAGGCTTGGTCCTGTTGGGGCATGACAGTCCTGGGAAACTGCCCTTCAATTCACCTCACCCTACAGTGAACATATGAGCATGTGCTGGGTGTCACCAGGGACCCACCCTTGGTGGGCAGGTAGGCAAAGGGTCAGCTTCTCCCAAAGTGCAAGGAGGGAGCAGGATGTCTATGATGAGGACCAAAGGAAGTTTCTTCTGAGGATCAGACTGGATCCTCTCTCCTCCCGGGCAGTATTGTCGGTAGCTGGGTGCCTTTGTGAGAACTTGGAAGCTACATATTATGTGTGGGATTTTTCTCATTCAGTAAATATTGTATCCTTTACCCATGACATCTGGCTTCCTCTTCTCCCAACACACCATCATCATCTCCATTACAACACATGGTGCCTCTCTTCCAAGATCCCATGGCACCCTAGTATTTTTTTCTCTTACAGTCCTCCTCATGCTGTATATACTAACATGTTGAAGAGTGTATTCAAGAACCAGACTGCTTGAGCTCCAATTCCTGATTCTCCATTTATCAGCTGTGTGACACAAGGCAACTTACTTAACCTCTCTGCACTTTGGTTTCCACATCTGTACAATGGATAATACTAATATTTTTCTCACAGTGTTGTTGTGAGGACTAAGTGAGTTAATAATACAGGTGAGGCTTTCAGAATAGCACCTAGTACACAGAACTTGTTCAATAAACTAGTAATCATTACTATGACTATTAACTTGTGTCTCCCTCCCTGTTCCCCACTGGGTTGTGAGGTCCAAAAGACAAGTGGCTATCTGCAGAGTTCATCCTTTGCCCCTAACACAGGATGTAATACAAAGCAGGTACTCAATAAATATGTGTGAAAATCAAAGAAAGACAAAGAGAAGAGGGGAGGGTTGGAGTGGAGAGGAGTGCCTTGCAAGTTGTTTAACTGCAAACTCTCCATTACAAATAGAAAATCATCTAGAACTGAAGAAAGCCAGATAAATCAATGTCTACCCAAATGGAACCAATAACACTTTTTTGTCTGCCAAAATCATGTAACTATTCTCAACCACTGAATATATCATAATTCTTTACAAAGAGGTCATTATTTGTTATTTGGAGGAGGGGACTATGACACATGAGCAGTTACTAAAAGGACACACTGGATAGCACAAACTGACTCCCTCCATTAGACCAGAATCCAGCTGTTTCTTCAGAGAGCTTTGCTGCAGGTACATCTCAGTCCCAGCTGCTGCCTGTAGAGGCTGGGCAAAAACCAGTCCATCACCTCAACACTTGCCCTGCAGTCCCTCCGATCAACCTCAGATTTGCAGATGGAATCCCTGATTTTACTAACAAGGGATCTGTTCTCAGCTGCACATTCACATTACCCAAGTTCTCAAGATTAATGTTTAAAACCCCCAAGTTAATCAAATAGTTGTCAGCACAGAATCCTCAAACAAGTTGGACTTCTCTAACTCCAAGTGACTGGCACTTTCTCTCCCTATCAACAGCCAGGTAACATTCAAAGTTCATGTGATGATTAGATACTCAGAGCTGGAGGAGCTGGAGGAATCAAATGCTCAGCAGCATCAAGATAAGACGCATCAATCTCCTACTAACAGATGGTCTAGCCTCATATTTCTTAAACGTCATTCAGGGACATTCATATGACTTTGTGCTATACCTATTGGTACTATTATTTACTGCCTTGATAAGGGAGTCCTGGACAATCCCTTTGTGAGGTGGGGCAAGGAGCCCCCAAACTAACACTTTTTTATGTCAAGAGTTTTTTTTTTTCTTTTGTCACCAGATAGCTCTCAATATCACCAACAGCTATAGGTATTCTCTAAATATAAAACTGGATTTGCAACTTATTTAATCACATAATGATTGAGGGGAGATACCAGTTGTATATTGAAATGTAAGAATGTGCTTGCCTTTCATAATTGTGTAATGTTAAAGATTGCTGTTTTTATAAGCCTGGTCAGCCCCATTCTGGGAATCTTAGACATCATTAATTAAGTTAGGTCTGCTCACATGGCCAATACTCCAGGGCAGCCAGAAAGAATGGATGCTCACCCAGTTCTTTCCATTACTACATAGTGGTTCTCTACTGAGAACCACTGATTGAAATTCTCATCTTCACTGAGTGGACACAGATAAAATTTTATTTATTTTTGAGACAGAATGAGTGCAAGTGGGGAAGGGGCGGGGGGGGGGGGATAGAAGATCCAAAATGAGTTCTGCACTGACAGCAGCAAGCCTAATGTAAGGGTCAAACTCATTAGCCATGAGAGCATGACCTGAGCCGAAGTCATGCTCAACCTACTGAGCCACTCAGGTGCCCCAGTGTTGGAATGGTAAGTTTGAAGATCAAAAAATTATAGCTCTTTACTCCCTTCTTTGACTAGGGATCTCCCCTTCTCCCTACTGGGTTTAGGAAAGTTTGGGTATCATTAAAGTTCACACATATTTAATCTAATCCTTACACATCTGCATTCCTTGTGCAAAGCCCATTCATTTGGTGAGAAAAGAACCTGCTTCCAACTCCTCTGTTGGTACTAGAAAGTTAGTCCTTAATCAAACTGATGAATTTACATGACTTTTTAAAGGTCAACTCTCTTGTATATTACTTGAATACACTTATTTTTTAAATAAAACTTTATCCCTCTAATCTATAATTATTTCACAGATATAAACAAATGGAATATCACTTGTCAGAAATAGAAGGCAAAATAAATACAAATAAAATAAGGCAATACCATTGAACTCTAAATAGACACCATGGTTTGCTAAAGGCACTGAAACAGAAATCTGCCTTCTTTGTTAAAAAAAAAATCACTTCATGTTAGAGAAGTGTTAAAGATATAGTAGCACAAGACTGAGACTTACTTATTGATATAATCAGAGTAACTGAAAAAGAATTTTGTGTGAGAAATAAAATCTTGCCAGTGGAAGAGTGGGATTCAGGTGTTATTTCATGCTACTATAATGTACCTTGTCAAGTCATTTCACATGCCATGCATGGACATGTTCCACCCTCCAGGAACTTTACTGTGCCAATGAAAACAAAATACTCAAATGGCTGTAATTTCTTTACATCCAACCCCACATTAGAGATGGTCTTATCAATATAAAATCCACTGGTCACCTCAACATGATAAAGGTCATTTATGAAAAAGCAATGGCTAACATGAAACTCAATTATGAAAGACAAAAAGCTTTTTCCCTAAGATCAGAAAGAAGACAAAGATTCCCTCTTTTAGCACTTCTATTCAAAATAGTATTGGGAATTCTAGCCAGAGCAATTAGGCAAGAAAAAGAAATAAAAGGCATCCAAATTGGAAAAGAAAAAGAAAAATTATTTCTGTTTGCATATGACATAATCTTATTTGTAGAATGCCCTGCAGATTCCAGTACACACAAAAGAAGTTGTTAGAGCTAATAAATTCAGCAAAGTTGTAGAATACAAAGTCAACACACAGAAATCAGTCGCATTTCTATGCACTAGTAATGAACAATCTGAAAAGGAATTCAGAAACAATTCCACTTACAATAACATCAAAGAGAATAAAATATTTAGGAATAAACTTAACCAAAAAAGGTGAAAAGACTTATACATTGTGTTAAAAAAGAGACAGCAGGCCCCAAATGGAGTCATTGTGCCAAACCCCACATCAGCAAACTAAGACATAACACCTAACCTAATTATAGTTTCAACCCCCCAGGAATGTAACCTTTAACCAGTCAACATGGAATTACCTGGTCAGCACTGATGAGATAATCTAACCCATTAAGAATGTGACCTCATCTGAAATAATACACTCTTTGGTAATAATTTCTTTTTTTACCCCCTTTCTACCTTTAAAAACCTTTCCTTTTCTACAGCTCAGCAGCACTCCTTTTCTACTTGCTAGATGCGATGCTGCCCAATTCATGAATCATTGAGTAAAGGCACTTTGACCTTTAAATTTGCTCAGTTGAATTTTTGTTGTTTAACAGATTTGGTGGTATCAGTGGTACCAAAAGAGACTTTCAAGAGCTTCAGATACAACAAGAAACACAGGTGTGGTACTCCACAAACCCTCTAACTTCACTGTCTTTCTCATTGTTTCCAAGGGCTGTGGGTAGGTTCATACTTGGTTCTGAGCTCTGCTCTCTGTGTCAAGTTCCCAGTCTAATTGGCTTTCCAGTTAGCTTTCCATTTGTCTGAAATCACCAGTTCCATGTTGGAAGCTGCTGGTAGTTCGGACCATAATTCCCCTTTTTTTTTTTTTTTATAAATTTTTTTTTTTTTTTCCAACGTTTATTTATTTTTGGGGCAGAGAGAGACAGAGCATGAACGGGGGAGGGGCAGAGAGAGAGGGAGACACAGAATCGGAAACAGGCTCCAGGCTCCGAGCCATCAGCCCAGAGCCCGACGCGGGGCTCGAACTCACGGACCGCGAGATCGTGACCTGGCTGAAGTCGGACGCTTAACCGACTGCGCCACCCAGGCGCCCCATAATTCCCCTTTTTATTGGAAGCCCCAGCTCCTGGTTCTGCCCTCAGATTCCTTGTTGGGAACGGTTGGTGGCCACTACAGTTCCTCATTTATTCGAAATCAGCCTGAAGTCCCCATTACATGGGGTTTGCTGGTTCAATTTTTTCCCAAATCTCCAGTTCCACATTGGGACTTGCTGGTGGTATCCACAAGGCCTTTTCTTGGCCAAGACATGGTATCATCTCTTGGCTACTGCTAATACATTACAGTGTACATATTAGTTTGACTTATTTTGTGTGGATAGAGGCTATTGCTAAAGGGGATCTCGGGGACCAAAGAGTTGCAAAAGTTAGCGGCCACTGGTCAAGCATTTAACAACTGTTAGAGCACTTACCAACAAACCAGAGACTCCAGTGTTGGGATACACTGGTCACAGAACAGGTTAGATTGACACTAGGTCACCAACCAACCTCACACAAGTTTCGGTGCAGGTACACTGTAGAATACTGCACAATCCCCAATCTAGTGGCACACCCCTTTTAGGTATTCATTCAGAACCTAAAAACCCAAAGGCTTAGCTAAGGGGATCTTTAAACTAAAAAAAAAAAAAAATGAAGCACACCACCTTCCGGTACACCTTCTTATTTTAGGTCTAAAAACTGTGGCCCTGGAAGCTATAAATATCTATAAAAATGGCTAAACCAGGTCACGATCTCACGGTCCGTGAGTTCGAGCCCCGCGTCAGGCTCTGGGCTGATGGCTCAGAGCCTGGAGCCTGTTTCCGATTCTGTGTCTCCCTCTCTCTCTGCCCCTCCCCCATTCATGCTCTGTCTCTCTCTCTGTCCCAAAAATAAATAAATGTTGAAAAAAAAATTAAAAAAAAAAAAAAAAAATGGCTAAACCTTACTAAAAACAACCTAGAATTACAATGGCCATTATGGGGAACATTTCAATTAGACAAGATTGTTCATTTAAGAAGCGCACTTGAAAGTAAGGGTTCCCAAATTAAATAAACAGAATGGGATACCTATTGTAATTAGTATGCAGAAGCTTCCAAAAGGCTTCAAGATTCCAAAATAGCTTCATTAAAAGACTTGTTACAAAAGGTTAATGAAATATTAAAGACACAAGAGGTTCTTAAAACAAAAGATGATAGGACTGACATGACTCCTACTGTTCCCTTTTACCTTTCTCTACCTGAGTACTCACGTTTCAATAATTCCGTCTGAACTGTCTTTCCACTCTGAACAGATTATTAAAGTTACCCTTTATTTTATTTTTTAAAATTGTTTTTAATGCTTATTTATTTTTGAGAGAGAGAGAGAGAGAGACACACACAGAGTGTGAGCGGGGGAGGGGCAGAGAGACAGGGAGATACAGAATCCAAAGCAGGCTCCAGGCTCTAAGCTGTCAGCACAGAGCCTGGAGCACGGCTCAAACTCAGGAAACATGAGCTCATGACCTGAGCCGAAGTCAGACGCTTAACCAACTCAGCCACCTGGGCACCCCAAACAGTTACCCTTTAAAATAAAACCACCTGAGGTTACAGGCAATCCTCCTCATATATCTTTTATCCTCTGGTCAAAGACCAAACTAAGAGCCACAGTTAAAGAATTTCCTAGGCCCAGGGAGGATCCCCAAAACTTTTCTAAAGAGTTTAGAATCCTTATCAGGGCCTATGATCCCAGGCTGCTAGATCTTCATCAGCTTGTGCACATGCTGGTAGGATCTAGTAAGACCCAAAAAGGGATGCAAGAAGCAGAATGGCATAATCCCAATGATGATATTCAAGACTCTCGATCTCCAACAAGGTCCTCTAATGGACCAGAAAACAATCTTGCTATATAGCAACTAATCTGTTAAAAGCCATTCCTAGAGTCTTTTCTGCCCACACTGTTTGTTCTATTATTCAGGCAAACAAAAGAAAGATGAATCTGTGCAGACCTTAAAACCCATTTGGAAGCTCTCTTCCTACACCATTCCAGATTCCATACAATAAATGCTCTAGCTTCTCTAACTGTAAATGGATAATCTCCTGAGATTAATGGGTTAATAAAAAAAGGCAGAAAATGGAATGGGAGACCACTGATCTAACTCGAACTCTTGACCACAGCTGAGCAATCTGAAAAGACTTTGGAACAAGATCAATAAACAAAGATCTGCCAAACTATTGGCTTTACAGCTACAATAGCTCCAAGGTCAGAGACATGAAATAACACCTGATCATTTCCCATTTCACCTTGCTAGGGGTCCATCACTAAATGCTGGGCTAAGGATTGACATCTCATTTCTAATCAACTGGGGCACTGGAAAAAAACTGTCCTCATAGGTCCCACAGAAATTCTTTACTACCAACTTGAATGTACCCCAAGGGAGAGCCCACAAAGGAGCCTCTATCAGAAATTATGGGGCTCCCTGGGACCCTCTGGTAAACTGCTACCAATAATAACCTTGAACAGCCAAAAAGAAACTAAAATTAAAATTAATGAGAAATCTTGCCAAATTCTGATGGATACCAGAGCCACACTTACTATTTTGAATCCTGCTCTCATAGGACAACAAATCTCTCAGAGTGAAAAAGTAAAACAAAAAGTCTCCATAGTGGGGTTATCTAATAAAGTTCAAACAATATGCCTATGCTAACCAGTACAAATGACTTTGGGACCTTTTACTGAAAAACATTCTTTTTTGCTATGTGATATAGCCTTGGTCAATCTATGAGGTAGAGATCTCCTTTCTAAATTAAAAGGGCCAATTTGCTTTCCTTCCAGGGGAGACCTCACCTTAAAATTTCCTGACAACCTGAACCTGACCTTTGATGTTCTTTACAATCTGTCCTTGATATAGAAGAGGAATAATTCCAACAAAAATTCCCTGATGTAACTGAGGTGCTTAAAAATCTGCAGGTTCCTTTCTAATACTGATCTTGGGAGAATAAAAAGTACAGGGCCTAGAGGCACCTGAGTGGCTCAGTCAGTTAAGTGTCCTACTCTTGATTTTGGCTCAGGTCATGATCTCTCATGGTTCATGAGTTTGAGATCTGAGTCGGGCTCTGCACTGACAGTGCAGAGCCTGCTTGGGATTCTCATTCTCTCACTCTCACTCTCTCACTCTCTCTCTCTCTCTCTCTCCCCCTCCCTGCTCACATGTGAGCACAAGCGCACGTGCGCTCTCTCTCTCTCAAGAATAATTTAATTTGGGGCGCCTGGGTGGCGCAGTCGGTTAAGCGTCCGACTTCAACCAGGTCACGATCTCACGGTCTGTGAGTTCGAGCCCCGCGTCGGGCTCTGGGCTGATGGCTCAGAGCCTGGAGCCTGTTTCCGATTCTGTGTCTCCCTCTCTCTCTGCCCCTCCCCCATTCATGCTCTGTCTCTCTCTGTCCCAAAAATAAATAAAAAACGTTGAAAAAAAAATTAAAAAAAAAAAAAAAAAGAATAATTTAATTTAAAAAATAGTACAGGGCCTATAAAAATTCAGACAAATATAACTAACCCTCAATACCCATTAAAGCCTCAGGCCATACAAGGCCTCACACCAGGAATAGAAGACCTAATCAGGCAGGAGCTAATCATTCCCTGTGCCAGGCACGGTAAAACATGCAGATCTTGCTGGTCTAGAAAAATAATGGGAGGGGATGGCAATTTGTCCAAGACTTGAGAGTCATTAGCAAGATAGTTGTCCCAAACCCAAATACCCTGTGGTCACAAGTTAAACCAGACTCAATGGTTTGCTGTTGTAGACCTCGGTTCAGCCTTTTGCCAGCACTCCTATAGATTTCAACAGTCGATATCTATTTGCTTTTACTTGGAACAATCAGCAACATACCTGGACAGTCATGCCTCAAGGATCCACTAAGGTCCCTTCTTATTTTCCCAAGTGTGCCACCAAGATTTAAGTACCCTCCAGTTCTCCAGGAAATCCACCCTTTTACAATAGTAGACCATCTCTTGCTATGGCCAGTTACCAAGGAGGAGTCTATAAAATATTCCATTTATTTGCTGTACCAGTGAGCTGAAAAGGGACATAAAGTCTCTAAGGAAAGATTACAATTATCTCTAGATACTGTTCATTACCTAAGGCATAATCCAAGCACTGAAGGAACCCAGCTATCTCCAAAAAGGATTAAACTAATCCAAGAATTTCCTAGGCCCACAGCTAAGTGACAGATATATGAATTTCTAGACCTAGCTGGCTACTGCAGACTATGGGTTCCTAATTTTTCCTCTATCAGCTTCCCCACTCAACGAACTTGCTAGAATTTCAGTCCATGAACCCCTTCCTTGGGAAGACAGACATGAGCAGGCTTTTATGAGACTAAAGCCAGCAGTACAAGAACTACCTGTCCTAGGGCTACCTAGCCAAAACCTTTCACCTTATTTGTACGTGAAAGAGATAACCAAGCCCTGAGAATGCTCACACAAGAACATGGCATTACACATCAGTCTACTACCTATATAGAGCACACAACTTGGTTGTTTGTGGCCCCAGATGCCATAAGGCAATAGCTGCAGCTGTGAAGTTAGTAGAAGTCTCAGAGGATTTAAACTTAGGAAGTGATATTTATTTACAAACTCCACAAGTTTGTTTAAAGACTTCTTCATTCTGAACTGACTCACCATTTCTCTGTAAACAGTCTAACCTCCTATGAGATTCTCTTCTCTTCACCACCTAACCTGCATTTTAAATGCTGCAACAATCTTAATGCTGCTTGGTTACTACCAAGGCCTGACAAAGCGATCCCCATGACTGAGAGGTTGTAACGTCCCATTTTGTGACATTGTGTCCTGATTTATGAGATACCCTTTGACTAAAACCCTGATTTAATTTTGTCTGTTGATGGGTTGTGCTGTAAAACTAAGAAAAGGAATTTCCAAACTGGATACGCTGTTACTACCTAATACAAACTACTCCAGAGGGGGAGCCTCCCAGAGCTGAATCAGCCCAACAGGCAGAGCTCTGTGCCCTCTACCAGAGCAGGCCAGGTATCAAAGGGACAAATTGTTTTTATATATATTTTATTTTATTGTATGGAGAGAGTGAGAGAGAGCATGCAAGCAGGGGAGAGGGCAGAGAGAGAGAGAGAGAGAGAGAGAGAGAGAGAGAATCCCAAGCAGGCTCCATACTGTCAGCACAGAGCCCAACATGGGGCTCCATCCCACAGCCCTGCGATCATGACCTGAGCTGAAATCAACAACTGGGTGCTTAACCACCTGAGCCACCCAGGCACTCCAGCATTTATACTGATAGCCCATATGCCTTTGGGGTCCACTGGGACCCCAATAAAAAATGAACAACAAGTAAACAAACTTCTTACTGCCAATCTTTACTTTCTAAAATTGCTGTCATCAAAACTGAGGCTCACACTAAAAAGACTTTACCCTGAATATCAGGGAAATTCCCTGACTTTCATGCAGAGTCAGTGGCATCAGAATCTGTAAAGATTGTGGCACATGTGAATGAAATTCACTCTCTGCAAAAATTGACCTCTTGTTGCCAGACTTTTGCCATCCTGATGTCCTTGCCAACAAGGCAACAGTCTGCTCCCAAATCAGAGAAATTAAGATGGACACACAGTGGTTGTATTTTCAATAAACAGGGTTATGGGAAAATCAAGACGGTCACTTCGTTCTTCCAGGCTCCCTGGCAAACCCCATTTTTCAGTTTTTGCATTCCTTCATGGTGCATTTAGGATGATTCAAATTATAAACATTGGTGGGGAGACTTCTATAAAATTGCAAGAACAGTTTATCATCAATGTCTGTCTTGTCAGGTCCAAAATCCTGGAAAAACTATGTTTGTTCCAGAGGCCGCAAGCCTCCTCTTTCAGGACCCTTTGAACACCTGCCACTGGACTTCATTCAACTGCCACTTAATATGGGTTATCAATATGTTCTTGTTATTGTATGTGTGTTTTCTGCATGGATTGAAGCCTTTCCCTGCCACAAGGCTGATGCCTTTACAGTAGCAAGGAAAATGTTAGAAAATATGTTTCCCAATTGGGGTATACCTTCCATAATCTTCAGTGATTGAGGCACTGGCTTCACTGGGCAAATCATACAAGTCTTAATGAAAGCCTGGCAATGATCACTGCCCCCATCACCCTGTTATCAGGCAAGGTTGAGAGAACTAATAGGACCCTCAAACTTAAAATCTCTAAACTTGCTGAAAACTACTGGACCCCCTTGGCTTAAGCTGCTGCCTCTGGCCTTGCTGACTATTCACAGTTCCCGCTCTGGAAAACATAAACTTACTCCACATGAAACAGTCACCAGTAAACCGGTGTGCATCAGCATACAACTTTCTGCTGACCCCTTGTCATTCCACGTTAGTATTCCCAGCTACTCTAAATCTTTAATGTGTCATGCTAAAGCCTATCATCAACAGGTTAAAAAAAAAGCCTTCCCAGATTCTAATTCAAAGGATTCTGTTGGTCATAGTGTGGTGCCTGGTGACTGGATATTCTAGAAACAGCATCAGAGGAAGATAGCCCTTGAACCCTGTTGGAAAGGATGTCACGAAGTGCCTCTGACCACTGGCACTGATGTAAAACAAGAAGGCATTGCATTCTGGGTACACATTTCACAGCTAAAGAAAGCTACACCTGACATCTTATCCAATATGGATACTGAAGACCTCCAAATAAAACTGAGGAGGAAAAGAAGTAGCTAACTGCTCCTGC
Source organism: Puma concolor (assembly GCF_028749965.1). Taxonomy (NCBI): domain Eukaryota; kingdom Metazoa; phylum Chordata; class Mammalia; order Carnivora; family Felidae; genus Puma; species Puma concolor. Next base: position 26,879,840 of record NC_141682.1, read on the forward strand.
CCGGATCAAGACTTCATACCCTAACTGAGCATGAAACCTTTTTTCTTCTCTTTCTTTCCTTTACTCTTGCATTGGCCTGGAAAGATAATGCCCTCCTCCATATTCCCAAGCCCTTGCTAAGGTGGGTAATTTTTCAGGCTGCCAGGTTTGTCATCAAAGATTTCAATCTAGGGGTGCCTGGGTGGCTCAGTCAGTTGAGCATCCGACTCTTTTTTAAAAAAAAATTATGTTTATTTTTGAGAGAGACAGAGACAGAGACAGAGCATGAGCAGGGAGGGGCAGAGAGAGGAAGACACAGAATCTGAAGCAGGCTCCAGGCTCTGTCAGCACAGGGCTTGTCATGGGGCTCAACCTCATGAACCACGAGATCATGACCTCAGCTACAGTCAGACACTTAACTGACCAGCCAGGTGCCCAAGCATCTGACTCTTGATTTTGGCTCAGGTCATGATTCCAGGGTCATGGGATGGAGTGCCATGTCAGACTCTGTGTTGACATGGAGCCTGCTTGGGATTCTCTCTCTCTCTCTCTCTCTCTCTCTCTCTCTCTCTCCCTCTCTCTCTCTCCATCTGCCCCTCTCCCCTGCTCATGTGTACTCTCTCTCTAAAAAGAATAATAATAATAAAAGTAATAATAATAATAATAATAATTATTATTATTATTATTATTATTACTTTAAAAAAGATTTTGATCTATCCATGATGTTAGAGACTCCCTAGTTCTCCCTGTGACCAATTTCTCTCCTATTCCCAGTGTCACTGTGAATCACAAGAGACACCCCCACACATACACACTTAAAAGTCTTTTACAGATTTCAACCCTCATCACCAGAACATCCAGTGCCTTGTTTCTTCTCTTTCTTCAATTATAACTGCACATATCCAATTAGACAAAAATACCTACATAAATCTTAGTACACTCACACCCCCACATTCCTATGATTATCTAGATCAGATCTGCCCCCACTCACTAAAACTCCTTGCCATCAGCACCCATCCTTTCAAGGTATTTAGAATGACCCTTCATTTTGAGATAGAAGATTTTCTTCCTGAATGCCCTGAAAACCTAACTAACCCCTGGTTTGAAAGGGTAAACACAGTAATCCCTATGAATGAATCCACTAACAGTAACACCTTAGTGGGAATTGTTTGTGCCCCAATGGAGTTGTCTTTGTCTGTGGTGGTTATCATTCTCCTTGGGTTCATGAATGTCTAGATGGCTGGTGTACAGTCAGGCAATGTCTCTTAGGTTGCCTGTGCCCTTAACTTTCCATAAACAAAGACATCTCATTGGTTGACTCCCTTGGATTTATATCATTGAGTCAGAAAGGAATTACCACTACGCATTCATGACTCAGGATTCACTTCCTTTGACAGGGACATACTTCTCTAGTTAGGAGTAAACACATGAGATTATGATCAGAAACCTCTTCCTAATTCTTGAAGATATTGCAGAATCTGTTGTTAAGACAACCGCTGCCCAACAAAGATCCTTAGACTCCCTGGCCAAAGATGTACACTTTTTTTTTGAGAGAGAGAGAGAGCAAGTGTGAGCAGGGGAGGGGCAGAGGAGGAGGGGGGAAAGAGAAGAGACAGAGAGACAGACTATTAAGCAGGCTCCAACTCAGCACAGAGCCCAATGTGGGGCACAATCCCATGACCCTGGGATCATGACCTGAGCTGAAATCAAGAGCCAGATGCTTAACTGACTAAACCACCAAGGTGCCCCAAGTTGTTCTTGATAATAGGATAGCACCTGATTATCTTTTAGTTGAGCAAGGAAGTGTTTGTGCTGTAGCCAACACCACCTGCTACACCTGGATTAACACTTCTGGGGAAGCTAAAACTCAGTGACATAAGATCACTGGGGAAGCCACTTGGATTAACAAGGTGACTCCTTCAGCAAGGTCTTTGACTTACTTGATTTTGATCGGTTTGGGTCTTGGGGACCATGGCTCCAAAGTACACCCCAAACACTGGGAATTATCCTACTTATAATAATCACAGTAGTCTCCCTGGTGCATGGTATTCTCTCAAAAGCATTAAATGCATGTTCATAGCCACTAATCACCAAGAAAATGATTTCCTTAAGACTAGAATATCATAAATGGAATGAAAACAATGACCAACTCAAAAATAATGAACCTGAGGTCATAATATGTGAATATCACAGAGATTAAGCAAAAATGTCATGACCTATGACCACACAAAGGATCAACAAAAGCTCTGAGAACTACACAGAAGTAGTGGAGACTGGTACTAATACCTTAAGTTTTGGTCACATCTCTCACTTAAGCTGAAAGTCTGATCAAAAGGAGGAAATTGTTAAAAAGGAGATAACAGGCCCAAAATGGAGTCACTTGTGCTAAACCTCACTTAATCCCTAATCTAACTGTAGTTTCAAAAGGCCAGGAATGTAATGTTTAACCAGTCAACATGGAATTACCTAGAGTAATCAAATTCATAGAGACAGAAAGTAGAGATTCTCAGAGGCTGGAAGGAGGGGACAATGGGGAGTTATTATTTACGGGTACAGAGTGTCTGTCTCAAGTGATAAAAATTTCTGGAAGTGGATAGTGGTGATAGTTGCATAACAAGGTAAATGTGCTTAATGCCACTGAACTGCACACTTGAAAATAATTAAAATGGTAACATTTATATCATATATATTTTACTACAATAAAAAAATCCATTGTTCAATCACAAGCAGTTGAATAGATAAACAAATTGTAGTATTTTCATGCAGTGCAATGCTAGCCAGCAATATAAAGAAACCACTGATAAACCCAGCAGCATGGGTAAGTCTCAAAGACATTATGTAGTGAGAGAAGGCTCACACAAAAGGATATATACCAGATGGTTCCATTTATGTGAAGTTCCAGAGCAGTCTAAATTATTCCAAAGAGAAAAATATCAGAAGGTGGTTGCTTGGAAGGGAGAAGGGTATTGATTGAAAAGAGGCTTGAGGGAATTTTCTGGGGTTAAGGAAATGTACTGTATCTTGCTTTTGGTGGTTGTGTATAATAGTCAAAAATCACTTAATTGAACACTGAAGATTTTAGCATATATAAATTATACCTCAAAGAAAAAGGAAATTTCTATTGGCTAAAATTTCCTTTTAGCTGGACAATGCTAGGCTGAATATGGCAATAGTCCCAAGCTTTCTTGTCTCCATGGCTATGCACTCTCCTACCCATCTCTTTTTGATTGACATGTTCTTTATTTGGCTCTGTTAATACACTCAATCCAAGTACATTAACATTCTACATTCCTGATACCTATTCAGTCTTTTTAAGGTGATTTTTCACATCACCTTTCTCGTTCTTTATGAAGTTATATGTCTTCCCCACAATGACCTCTGAAAGGCAACCCTACCACAATCAAGATTAAGGATATACTTCACTACAGTCCCAATACTAGACTATGATATTATTTCCAATATAAGATCCCAGGGTTAAACAGAACAGTCCAGTATTTTAGTTTACAGTCATGTAACATTATTAAATTGAACCATATTAAATTACCAACATTTCATTTATTTTTACCAAAAAAAAAAAAATGGCAATTACATAGGGCTCAAAAAGTAAAATTTCAAAATTAGATAATCTCACATTTTCCTCAACATAGAGTTACTATAAAGTAAATATGACTGTTTCTCTTAAAAGTTTTTAAAAACTTAATAAACAAGCACAAATGACTAAATAACTTAGAAATTATTGAAATAATAATGAACTGATTAATTAATTACATTAAAATTCATTAAATAATTAAATAATTGGTTAAAATGATTAGTTAAGTATGAAAAATATTTTAACTAACTATAATTCACATACACACATGCTCAAGGTGGCCCGATATTTTGCTGAAGGTCATCTTGCAACCACAGAGCACATTTCCAATGGTCAACAGAGTACCTGAAATATAGTAGGTGCTCAAGAAACATCTGCTAAAATGAGCAAATGAGCATGAATTTTGGCAAATGGACTGTCTCACTCCCAAAATATATATACCCAAAGTCTTTTGCCTATAAAAATAAGGTTCTAGATACTTTCATTGCATCTTTTCCTATGTCCATATCATATCCAAATCAACTTTCCTGCTTCTTTTTTTAAGTTTGTTTGTTTGTTCGTTTGTTTGTTTTGAGAGAGAGAGAGAGAGAGCACATGCACACACATGCTCACATGAGCAAGGGAGGGGCAGACAGACAGGGAGAGAGAGAGGATCTCAAGCAGGCATTACCCTGTCAGCACAGAGCCCAATGCAGGGCTCAATCCCACGACAAGAACATGACCTGAGCCAAAATCAAAAGTCAGACACTTAACCGACTAAGCCACCCAGGCATCCCTCAGCTTTCCTGCTTCTAACCAAGACATACAACTGCACACACCAAAAGGAAAAAAGTGGGAGTATCAATAATCCAAATTTCTTTCAAATCATGTCTTGTTTGTGACTAGAATAAAAACAGACTCAGAGGATTTTAGGTTTGACAATAAGAGAAACTTCCAGGAGAGATATAAAATGCAAGCAGAATATATCTTTTGCCTTCAAATGACTAATTTGCTGAAGTCGGTATGAAAATCTGTTAAGAGCATGAGGCTTATGATTTGGACACAAATATCTCCAAAGCTCAGCTTTTCCCTTTTCTAGACACATGGCTTTAGCAAGTTACTATTGAGCACTTACTATGCTCCAGGCCTTGAACTAGGTTTGGGATACAACAGTGAACAAAATAGACCAAACTTCCTGACCTCATGGATTTCACATTCTAGAGAGAACAAGAGGCAGCAAATCAGGTAAGTAAATTGTAGAGTGTGTTTGAATATGGGAAGAATTTCATGAGACTAAGATTCTGGGTGGGCTAGGAAGGCAAAAACTAACGAGTCTTGAGTTATTATTGGCAAATGGATTAATTACATGTACCAATGGGAAGCTTAGAGCCATCACCTAAATAGATTTAAGAGAGTGTAAGCACTACCAGAATAGGTGGGCACTTGGATAGACTAGTATGATGGATAAGCAAAAACAGTGACAGATGCATGAATTAGAGTCAGGCAGACAAAAAGACCTATGCAGATAGACACAAATGGTATCTCAAGATGCTCTAACAAGAGCATCCCCCGCTGGAATCACTGACTGTTGATCCTATACTTTTGACAAGTGAGATGGGCATTTGTCTCTCCCTCCCACACGGGGCCCCAGACATCCTTGCAAAATCCTCTCCATCCTTGAGGATAAGCTGGAAGAGGCTGGCCCTCTCTCCAGAGAGTACCTACATAAACCCATGCCAGGCCTTCATAACTTTCTATTGCAGAGGGCTGAGTATGGACTGAGTATTGAAAGCTATTGGAGAATTATTTCTGGTCTTCTGGGTGTGCTAATGGCAATGTAGCACTATAGAGAAAGAAAGGTCTTTGTCTTTTATGTTAGCAGTAGAATGATACGGTATCTGGGATTGACTCTGGCAAATTCCAGCCAGGAAAATTAAAAAAAAAAAAGAATCTGGGGATTTAGATGGAACAAGCTTTGGCAACATGCGTATAGTTGTTGCGACTGGGTGCTGGGTTGCATGGGAGGTTATTAGATGATTCTCTCTCTACTATTGAGTGTGCTGAGAAGTCTTCGTAGAGAAAAAAATTAAAATAAAATCTTTCCATTTATTTACAGAAGGGAACAAATACACACAGGAACACATATATGCACTCAGAACATTCTTCCAGCTTTGGGGATTATTCTGTTTGCCAGAGGAAAGCCATTCTGTTACATGGTTTATGGTATTTAAAGAGCAGTTTGGTTCCATTTAATTGCTACCTTAAATTAACTGCTGCCTGAGTCTAGAGAGGTTATTCGTTAGGGCCAGGGTGGAGGAAGAGGTGACAGTGGGCTTCCAGTGGGATTGAGTGGTTTCAAACGTGACCAGCTTAGGGAAAATCACCCATCCCCTGAAATTCCCTGGTACAAGGCAAAACTCCCCGAAAACCAGTGATGTCAGTGACTTGTTTTCACTATTTTCTTTTTTTTTTTTTTTAATTTTTTTTTTCAACATTTATTTATTTTTGGGACAGAGAGAGACAGAGCATGAACGGGGGAGGGGCAGAGAGAGAGGGAGACACAGAATCGGAAACAGGCTCCAGGCTCCGAGCCATCAGCCCAGAGCCTGACGCGGGGCTCGAACTCACGGACCGCGAGATCGTGACCTGGCTGAAGTCGGACGCTTAACCGACTGCGCCACCCAGGCGCCCCGTTTTCACTATTTTCAACAATCTGTCCCCATCTAAGTGAGGTTGTTTGAATTCCTTCCCAACTGTTCCCAAACTGAGGGGTTTGGAAAGGAAGAGGTTTCTAAATAACTGAGCCTACCTTTCAACATCCACTCACTATGTACTTATTCAATATCTACTCTACGGCAGGCATTGTGCCAGGATTATGGGATATGTGATAGTGGGTATCCCAGAGAAGGGTGCTGCCCTTATGAAGGCAGACATATATGTCAGACATCCTCAAGAACTAAACACACAGTAAATAATGAGTTACTGCCTAAGTGCTATGAGTGAAAAGTACAAACTGCTAGGAGGGTATCTTAGTCCATTTGAGCTGTCATAACAAAATGCCACAGACTTGGTGGCTTATAAACAACAGAAATCTATTTCTCAGAGTTCTGGAGATTGGATGTTCAAGATCAGGGTGCCATCATGGTCGAATGAGACTGGTCTTCCGAGTCAAAGAGTTCTCACTGTGTCCTCACATGGTGGAAGGGGCTAGGTAGTTCTCTGGGGTCTCTCTTATAAGAACACTAATCACATGCATAAGGGCGCTACCCTCATGACGTAATCACCTCCCAAAGGCCCCACTTCTTGGGGCGCCTGGGTCAGTTAAGCATCTGATTTCGGCTCAGGTCATAATCTAATGGCTTGTGAATTCTAGCCCCACCCCCACTTCGGGCACTGTGCCGACAGCTCAGAGCCTGGAGCCTGCTTCAGATTCTCTCTCAATCTCTTTCTCTCTCCCCCAAAAAATAAACATTCAAAAAAGGCCCACCTCTTAACATCATCACATTGGGCATCAAGATCCTAATATGTGAATTTGGGAGGTGGGGTGTGTGGGGGGAGTGGGTAGACACACATTCAATTCAGACCATAGCAGAAGGCTCATAACAGAGGGACTCCATGTAAAATAGGAGCCAGGAAATGCTCCTTGAAGAAATGTCACTGATAAGTAGGGTCCAGCTAAAGAAGTAGGGGAATGCTGTTGGGAGGCAGAGGGACCTGCATGTGCAGACTTTCTGAAGTAGGAAAATGCATGGTGCATTCAAGAAAATGAAAGTCTGGTGTAGCTGGTATAAAGGTGAGAGGGGCAGATCACACAAGAAGTTTTTAGCCATTTCAAGGACTTGGAGTTTGTTTGAGCAAGAAAACTGCAGTCCAAAATGATTAAAATTTTCCCCAGCTCACTCAAGTCCAGGTGACACTGGAATTCAATAATAATAAAAGCAAACATTTATTAAGCACAAGACACTGGTCTAAATGTTCCACAAGTAGCAACTCATTTAATCCTCCTAACAACTTTCTGAGGTACAATTATACCCCTTCTACAGATGAAGAAACTGAGCCACAAAAAGGATAAATAACTTGACCCAAAATCATCAGATATTAACCAGCAGAACTTTGATTAAAACCCCAGAAGATTTGCTGCTGAGCCTCCCCTCCTAATCACTCTGCTATCTTGCCTCTCAAAGCAAGGCGCTTATTACATCTTTATTGAGGACCCACTGTGTGCCAAGCACTATTCTTGGCCCTGGGATAAAGCAGAAAACAAAGTTCAAAGTTCCTGCTCTCATGGAGCTTTCTTGGGGTTGTGGAGGGAAACAGTGACAAACACCTAAATGTATAATATGCCAGAAGGTTGTGTAGGAATAAACCACAGAAGTAGCTAGAATGTGATTGGGGACTCTTGGATAAGGAGATATTTGAGCAGAGACCTAAATGAAGTCTTGAGGGCATGTGGGAAAAGAATGTGCCAGGAAGAGGCAATAGCATACACGCCCTGAGGCAGGAAAGTTCTTAGGAAATCCAAGGACCCTCCAAGAAGGCACCAAGCTCCAAGGAGTGAGAGAGATGTGAGGGGAGCTTCAGTCAGAAGGTATCAGCCTTGTAGGTCAAGGTGGGCACTTGAGATCTTATTTGTACAGGTGAGGAGCCTGGGGGCAGTCAGCAGAGGAGGAATGGGAAATGCCATTTTTTAAGGGTCATTCTACCTTTAGGAAGTGGAGGTGGAAGCAGGGAGACCCTTTAAAAGGCCACTGTAACAATCCAGGGATTTGTAATGGTGGCTTGGACCAGGCAATGATGATAGGGAAGATGAGAAGTGGTCAGATTCTGGATGTTTGAAGGGAAAGCCAATAGGATTTGCTGACAATGAACACAGGTGTGAGAGGAGAGTACAAGGTATTTGGCCTGAACATCAATAAGGAAGGAGCTTCCTTGAATTAAGAGACAGAAAAAGAAGGGGAAGGGAGGGGAGGGGAGGGGAGGGGAGGGGAGGAGAGGAGAGGAGAGGAGAGGAGAGGAGAGGAGAGGAGAGGAGAGGAGAGGAGAGGAGAGGAGAGGTTTCTCTCCTGACTCTTGGGGAGGCTTGGCAGGGTGGAGAAAAGAGAATGAATAGGTCTCCTCATCCACTGGAGGTACATATACAATGCATCAGGTCAAGGCCAGATGAAGAATAAGGATTAGGACTGGTCAGAGAGGATGAACAGAGGGTGGTCTGTAGGAATCCTGGAACCAAAGTGCCTGTGGGATCTCTCACCTGGGTCATTTAAAGAGGCTGAGGTACTGAATGTTTGGTATTCAGCAGTGAAGAATGGAGAAGGCACAGGGAAGCACAGGAGATAACATCCTGGCAAACATGCAGGTAGTGGTGCAGAACGAGGCATGGCCTTGACATGTGGATGACACTGTCAGTGCCACCGCTATCAGCAGGTCAGGTTTCCAGGACCTCATTTTCAGCACTGCGCAGAGAGTAGGCAGGGGGACAAGCAGCACAGAGTCCTTCTCCGGGAGTTTTCCAGGAAGACACATTAAGCCTAATGGAGAAAAACAGATGGTCCAGCAGCAACAACAAGCCACCCTTTCATGGCTCAGCTGTTTGGATTGTAAAATTATTGATGGAGGCTGAGCAAGTGGAATCTGGGGAGACACAATTCAGTTTAGTGATGTCTCAAGAACTTGCACAGACACAGTGATTTTGAGAAAAGAATTGAGACAGTCTCTTCTCTGTGTCTCCCCACATCCCTCACTACTCAGCCTAGCCAGGCCAGACCATAGGTGCTAGAGAAGCTGGGTAGGGGCAGTACAGCCCAGTAGTTAGGAAAGCAGTTCTGCAGCCTCACTACAGGATTTGAAAAGCTGTTCTACTACATCCTAGCTCTGTGACCATGGGCAGGTACTGGGCTTCTCTTTGCCTCATGCTCTGGAATGATGATCATAGTGGCTCCTCACGTGATGCTTGTGAAATGAAGTGAGTTAATCCATATAAAGTGTGTAGAACCACTCTTGCCTGTACTAAGTACTCAGTGAAAGGCCAAAGAGATATACGTGCTCCCATGTTTGTTACACAAATGTTCACAATAGCCAAGAAATGGAAATAAACTGGGGCGCCTGAGTGGCTCAGTTGGTTGAGCGTCCAGCTTCAGCTTAGGTCATGATCTCGTGGTTCATGAATTCGAACCCCCATGTCAAGCTTTGTGCTGACAGCTCAGAGCCTGGAACCTGCTTCGGACCGTGTGTCTCCCTCTCTCTCTGCCCCTCCCTCCTCTTTCGCGCGTGCTCTCTTTCTCTCTCTCTCTCTCTCAAAAATAAACATTAAAAAAAAAAGAAATGGAAACAAACTAAGTGTCTGTCAAAGGATGAGTGAATAAAGATGTAGTAGATAGATACAATGGAATACTGTTCAGCCATGAGAAAGAAGGAAATTTGCAACAACATGGACAGAATTTGAGGACATTATGCTGAGTGAAATAAGTCACACAGAGAAAGACAAACAATGTATGGTACCTCTTATATGTGCAATCTAAAAAAGAAAAAAAACCAAAATTATAAAAACAGAGCAAAATGGTGGTTACCAAGGGCTGTGGGAAATGGGAGAGGTGTTGTTTAAGCCACATATTTGTAACTGAGGGATAAGCATGTCCTGGCAATCTAATGCACAATACGGTAATTATAGACAACAACTATCTTATGAACATTATACTTGCTAAGAGACTAGTTCTTAATTGTTCCCAACTCTAGAAGAAATAATAATTATGTAACAAGATAGAAGTGATAGCTAACATTACAGTGGCAAGTGTACTGCAATATAAATGTATCAGGTCACCTCAAACATACACAATGTTACATGTCAAATAAAACTCAGTAAACATAAATAAATAAACTGTAGTTATTATCACACAATTCTACTTCCACAGAGCTGAGTATACAGCCTCATCCATGACTGGAGTTCTATAAACATTTATTATAATTTGAGGTGAACACCACCATCACCACCAACATCATCACGGGAGCCCTCATAATGCCCAGTTCTTTGTGAAGCACTTTACAGACCCTTGAGTTTCTTGAGTTGTGGTGAAGGAAAAACTCTAAGAACATATGTCCAGCACCAGTTTTTCTCAGAGACTTAGTACTTTAAGAAAAGCAGATTTTGGTCTTGCAGTTGGATATGGACAGTGGTAAAGCAAAGGAGAAAGGAAGAATGAACTGGGAGAGAAGATTTCCCCAAACACAAGGTCTGAGATTTTTGATATGTCAGGAACTGTCTATGTCCAAACTACATCTTTTTCCTTTTACATTGGAGCTAGGCAGTTGTCAGTTAGTCAGTTAGTTAGTTAGTTAGTTTTACCTCAGGACTGATGGTCCTTCCTTTCTCCCTCCTTCTTTCTTTCCTTCCTTCCTTCCTTCCTTCCTTCCTTCCTTTTTTTCCCCTTCCTGGCTCTTTTCTTTCCTTCTTTCCTTCCTTCCAAGGGAGAAAGACCAAGAGTTGATGAGCTATGAGATACAGAACCAGACCAATAGACAAACCAGTACACCAAACACCAATTTAAAAACAACCAATTCCCTGAAAGTCAGTTTGCTAAACTTCCCGTTCAACAACTGAGTTTCCCTAAATTTCCTAACCCCCTAAGATATAGCTGATGATGGAAAAATAGCGACAAACACAGGCAATGGGGCCCTTGGAGAATGTAAGGCATCAAGCATTGTTTGGAGAGTTGTCTAATATAAGGTACAAGTGGCTGAAAAGAAAGTGGGGGTGGGGGAGAATTTGTTCTCAACAGAGCCAAAGGGAAATGGACATTGGAGGCTTTAACTAGGAAGGGCAATAAAGGGAAGAAGAAAGCCTCAAGACCTGGAGACTGGATATCCCCTCAGAAAACACACAAATGTGGCAAGAAGACCAGCATAAATAACTTAGACACACCCCGCACAATGAAAGAGGAGACAGGCAGCAACATAGGTGGACTTTCCCCCAGAATGAGGGGTGCAGAGGGTCACAACCTCTACATGGGAGATTTTCCCCAGCTGAGTTTAAATTCGTGTTTCTTTTTTAGATTTATTTACTTTTGAGAGAGGGGGCCGGGGGGGGGGGGGGGTAGAGCACGCACAAGTGGGGGAGGGGCAGGGAGAGAGGGGACAGAAGATCTGAAGCAGGCTCTGCACTGACAGCAGTGAGCTTATTGTGGGAATTGAACTCATGAAACATGAGATCATGACCTGAGCCAAAATCTGATGCTCAGCCAACTGAGCCACCCAGGTGCCCCTAAATTCATGTTTCTTAAATTCTACACAACTGGTATAAAGTGACTTAGCATCCTAGCAAAGCATAAACTAAGGAGACTGTCTTTTTTTCCTGTTTTCTGTGTTGCCATCTTCCCCAGATAACACTTAAGTCTTTTAACTGACCCACAGCAACAGAGACATGTAGCCTAGTGGTTAAGAATGTGGACTCAAGAGACAACCAATTTGTGCTCTTGGCTAAATCACTTCATCCTTATGTGCCCCAATTTCCTCATCCATAGAATGGGAACAAGGTAATAAGAGCACCAACTTCATAGGATGGTTGTGAGAATTAAACAAATTAACATCTGAAGTTCTTAGAACAGTCTTTGGCTCATATAAAGTGATCGACACGTGAAGCAATGATTATTACTAATAGTAGTAGTGGTAGTAATACTACTAGTACTACTGCTGTAATTATTACTACTGTTATTCACACAGTCGAATCAAACTACCCGGACTAGGACAAAGCAGTGTTAAAATTGGGAAGAGGAGAATTTCAGATCTTAACTTCTTCGAACTCTATAAGGAGAAAGGGAGTTCCTTCGGAGGAGTTACATGGTTTCCATTTGGGACAGAGTACAATCACAAAAAACCTATGTGACAACATCACTGGGTATAATCTGAGGTGGACATTGGAACAGACAGCGCGTTTTCAGCCTCTCCGTGCAGAGAGCCTTCACTGAATGAATGATCCGTTTCAGAGAATTCTGGTGGGCAAGGGTTGAACCACCCATTTAACTGATTCCGGGAAAACACCCAGGATGTGTTAGGAGGGAATTCTCCTGAAAGTTAAAGCAGAATTGCCTAGTTCTGCCTCTGCTCCTCCCCCAAGGAGGAGAACTGGACTCCAAATGACCATTGGGTTAGCCTTTAATGCAATAATCGAGAAGAACTAATCTGGACAATGTTTCAAATAAAACTGTGTTTCTTTCTCCCCCGTCTCTGCTCTTATTTCTGGACTCTTTCTCAAGGAAAAAGAGAATTCTTTCCTTCTGTACCCCGTCATTTGAATGTCACCCAATCCCAGGAGTGGAGAAGTTGTTAATCTAATATTCACTGGACCAAGCATTGCTACATGACACTACACTGAAAGGCAAACTTGCCTTCTTCTGTTTTATGCAGTAAATTCAACGGACTGGTCCTAGCACTGCTTTCTTTCCACGTTCTCATATTCCCTCTGCAAGATGCATAATGGCTCTTACTTGTCAGAGCAGGCTGGATTATACTCCAGCCTCAGTGGAGAGAAGCACAGACATTCCCTATTCCCCTCCTCATTTTCTTTTTTCCCTGTGCCTCCATATGGCCAGCGACCAGGCAGAAGTCAAAGCCAGCCTCCAAGCCCTATCCCAGCTCTGCCTGCACCCATTGTAGAAGACCAGCCCACAATCCCCATCCCAGCAGCTCTCTGTGACCTCTGCCTCCTCCCTGCCCACCTCTCTCCCTTCCAATTGTCCTTTGGCTCTTGTTCATTGTATGTAGAAACACTTTGTTCAGACCGCATGCAGTAAAGTAGAGATGAGGGAGAGCATCTATTTACTCAGAAAACTTTGGATATACCTAGAGAACAGCTTGTATAATTCTCACTTTATGGATGGGAAAACAGAGTCCCAGGAGATTTAAAGGGCTTGACTATAGAAAGCAGGTGCCAGAGCCAGTGTTCTGACTGGTCCTCAAATTCTAAATCCTCCTACCCTCTATCCATATTCATTATTTTCCATTCATATAACTTCATCAATATCTGTGTGTGCATGTGGTAAAGTAAAAAACATCTACAAAAGAAAAATATAACATATGTATATAATATAAAATAAAATCATATAATCTCCCATCCAATGTCTAGGTGCTTGGAAGCATTGTGAAAATCAAATTATGTTATCTACCACCTTGACTTATTGGGCTCAGAGCTCCTTCTCTACTTCCTAATTCACAGTAGACTCTCAAGACACCAGCCCTGCTTCCTCTGATTCCTCAGTCTGGCAGGCAGGTTCTGAGCAATGTTCTCATTAGAGCACATTCCACCTTCAATGCCGCACAGCCTTTGGATGAAGGCTCTGTGGAGTTCATGATAATAGACTCTGCCAGCAGTTCCAATCAGGTAGACATGACTTAGATGCCTGCAGTGCTCAGCTCAGACTGTGAGTGGAAGACAACAGAGTTGAACACGGAACCAGCTAGACATAGATAATAGTCGTGCCTTGTACAGACTGGGCAGCCGTAGTTTCCTCCTCCTCCCTGGATCTGGGAGAAGGCAGATGCTGAATGGGGTGTTGAGTAATGGGTGCAATAATGCCAGCAGGATCACCAGGTGCTCTGGGGTCGAGTCTTCTCAATTAATGAATTAATGCTTGTAACACAGGGACAGCATGTGCACTTTGGTGCCAGGTGAGAGGCAGTGCCCTTCTCTCATTTATCCTGGAAAGGATTTTCTAATCTTCTGGACCTGAGGGCAGGGGTTTGGCAGGTGTCTGAGCTGGAGGCAGCTGCAGTAGAGTAAAAGGAGTCAGAAAAAAGCTTTGGAGTCAGAAACCTGGACTCTAATCCCAAATTTGTTTATGTATGAACTATAGGGCCTTGGGCAAACTGCCTCCTTTTCCTGGAGCACAGCTTTCTCATCCTCATCAATATGTAAATACATAAATAATATATAAATACATATACACATATTGTATAATACAAAGCAATATATGTAATACAATGTATACTATATATTTATATTTATTTATATATTTATATTTTTATATATATTTATATATTTACATATTTGTATAATATGCATTCAATATATCTTACATATATTATATGACATATGCACTAAATACACATAAAATTAAAATATATTTATACAAATATATAAATATTATATACACACATATATACATACATATATGTATATATTTGACCTTGAGAAAAGTGTCCTCTGAGACTGGATCTCCCCATCTGTAAAACAGGTCTCATATTAGTCTCACATAAGAGGGTTGAGGTGAAGATAAAATGATACTAACTACAAGAGATACAGAGATACTCAATAAGTGGTTACCCGTTTCCCCTCCACAGAACTTAGGTTAATTGTAATATTAGGAAATATTTATCCCGTTATGTGTTTCATGTCTGTCGCCTCTGCCAGATGTTGAGCTCAATGAGAGCAGGAACTATCTCTGCCTGTTCATCACTGTCCCCGAGTCCCCACAAGAGTAGGTGCCCAATAAACTGTGCAGCCTGAACAAGTGACTAAAATAAAGACACTAGCTCCTATCTCCAGGAACTGCTGCAGCAGTAAAGGAAATCACATGCAGCATAGGGTATTATAAGCCATGAAATACCATGAAAACAAGAAAAGTGGTTGTTGCAATACTCTGTGAGGTGCAGAGGGGACCACAGACCCCTTAGTGGAACAGGGGTGAGCAAGAGGAGAGTTACAATGGGGGCAAAGAGCTGGAGGGGATGCCAGGAGGAGCTGTTAGGAGGTGGCCTGAGGGAATGGAAAAAGCCCTAAGCAGGGGCTGAGAATCAATCTATCTATGCCAACCACGAAGCTGAGGTGTTCGGGCATCTTTTCCTCCTGAACACTGACTTTCCTCAGGAAGCTTTTTTTATTCACTTCCCACTAAGTGCACTTACCGAGAACTTACTAATTTCACTTCAAAGTAGCAGTGAATAAAATGGACCAAGCTCTCCTGGAACCTATATGCTAGTGGAGATAGACAAATAGTAAGTAAATAAGCCCCTACAGATATCGTGTCCAGGATAAGTGCCATGAAAGAAAATAAAACTGCAGAAAGGTATAGGGAATGATGGAAATTAAGGCTATGTTATTGAGGGTGGTCAAAAAAGACATCTCTGGTAAATATGAGCTGTGAGGAAATGTGACAGAACAGCATTCCAAGCGAAGGGAACAGCAGGTATAAAGGCTCTTGAGTGAGAGAATGGTTAATGGATTTAGCTGGGGTGGAGTGCTCAAGGGAGAAATAGAAAATGGAATCAGAGAGGTGGTAGGGCACCTGATCATGTGGGGCCTCATTCACCATGACAAAGAATAAGAAGATGAGCGCCATTACCTGCCATAGTCTTTTACAGATCACTCTAGCTGCCTTGTGGAGAACAGATGGAGGGCAAGAATGGGAGGAGGAGACCACTGAAGGGAGGGGATTGGTGTTGTGCAGGTGAGGGAGGATAGTTCCTGGGACTAGGGCATCATGGAGGAGGTCCCTGAAACCTAAGACTTTTTTCTATCTAAGGGGGCATTAGATTTGTCTGAGAAATCAGACATGGAACTAAAAGAGACCTTGAACTTCAGTTGGTCTAAGCACCCACATCTTACGTCACAGGAGCAGACACTGGACAGAGACACCTAAGCACAGGCCCCTAGTTCAACACTTTTCCACCATGTGGCTCCTTTTTGATCATTGTCACTACCCTTTGTGTCTCTGTGGCTTTAGAGAAACAGATCCACAAAGAGCTACTGCACTTTAGAGGTTGAGAGTAAAATTAAGAACAACTTGCTTTTCATTTATAATTTATGCATTATACACCACCTACTTCCCAAAAGGATTTGAGACAGCTTACAATAACAATCATCTTTAAACCATCTGCACAGCCACTGAAAAACATGTTTTCAGAGAATCCTTAATGGCACAAGGAAATGTTCAAAACGTAACTTTAAATGAAAAAGACATGGCACAACACTTTATTTACTATAATATTGTTACATAATATAAAGATGACTAGAGAGAGGAGAGAGGGAAGAGAAGGATAGGGTGGGAAAAAGGAAGGGAATGGAAATGGGGAAGGGAGGGGAGGGAAAAATAAACTGGAAAGAAACACTAATAGCTGTTATTACCCTTCTTAAACTTACCTGGACAGACCTCATTGTTAACAACATGGTTCCCGGAGACGACGCAACTGACATGATTTTGAAAGGTAGTAACATCTTTCTAATGTTAATAGTTATACAATCAGTCAAATGTGTATTTTTAAAATACAGCTAACACATCAAAACCATGTGTGCTGGCTCAATCTCATTTGTCCCTCCATATCCATTCTCCACTCCCCTCTGCCCTGCTCTGTATAGAAGAGCCTTCTTTGTTCTCTAGCTTTGAGCTGGTTGGGGTCAACAGGGACTCCAGTGAAAAATCAGAGGGCAGAAGAGACAGACGTGAGAGTACTTTCCCCACTCCCCTAATCTTCTTGCCTTATGCCTGCTCTGGACCCACTGTGTCCCTCAGCTGCCTTCCAGGGCTCCAGCTGTCCTAGTGTCCCACTAATACTGTCTGGTTTCTTCTCTGCTTCTCTGGTTTCCTTTGCTGCTTCTCTTAACCCAGCCCTCAACTCTACAGCAGTCCCTTTATTAAATTCTCTTTAGTACTTCTTAAAGTTTAATGTGCACAAGAATCACTTGAAAGGCTTGTTAAACTACAGATTCCTGCTCAACCCCCACCCCTCAACCCTCACCCCCAACCTGAGATTCTGATTCCAAAGGTCTGGATGGGGTCTGAGAAATTTTTCTTTCATACAACCTCTCAGGAGATACCACATTTTGAATAACAGTCCCTTGGTTACTCAACACTCTTTGAGTGTGTTGTCTACTTCCTGCCTACTAACACTTGAGGAGGGAAGTCAAATAGAAGTTTCTGTGGTGGTGGAAATGCTCTATAATATCTGCATTCTCCAGCAGGGTAGCCATATATGACTTGTTAAGTACTCATAAGTCATAATGTGACTAGAGCAATTGAGGGAATGGATTTTTAATTTTATTACATTTTGATTAATAAAAATAATTAGTGCTGAGCTAGTAAAAGTAGTTGCCACTTTCAACATTCTACCTGGAAATCTCCTTCACCAGATTGATAGGTTCATTAGGCTCTGCTTCTACCTCCATGTTACTGAAGGGGACATTTTGCTAATTGTTCTGGCAGTTCAATATTCAAGTTCCATTTTCTCCTGCCTCCACTAGCAATTTTCTCACTGTCCTTCCAGCCTCTGTTTACAGTCTCCTTGAGGTGCTTCATCAGGCCTCTAGCCGTGGCCTGGTTCCAAGGCCATTGTCACATGTTTTACATTTATGTTACCTCAGCACCCTACATCTAGGTACCAATGTCTCCTTCAGTTATGTATTGATGCATAACAAACCACCCAAGATTTAGTGACTTCAGTCAACAACCATTTGACTATCTCTCCTGATTTTCTGGGTTGACTGGGTTCTGCTGGGTGATTCTTCTGCTCTGTATTGTGTTGGCTGGAGATACAGTTATCTGGGGACTCAATTGGGATGGACCATCCAAGATGGTTTACTCACCTGGTCGGTGGCTGGGGTCAGCTGGATGCTCAGTGAGACTGTCAACCAGAGTGCCTCAATTCCTGTCCATTTGTCTTCTCCATGCAGCATGGCAGCTGGGTTCTAAGAGGCAAAAATTGGAAACTGCTCAGAAATCCCAGAACATCATTTCAGTGCATTCTAGTGGCTAAAATCAGTCATGGAACAGTATGGATTTAAGAGACACAAGTTCCACACCTTGATGTGAGACGTAGCATGTGCACGGGGGGAGGGCATGGATTGTTGGGGCCATCTTTGGAGACTAGCTGCTACAGTGCCTCTGTCCTTTGTGAGTGTCTTTCACAGCCAGGGTGAACTATGCAGACCACTGCTTCTCAAACGTCAGCGTACCCACAATCCCCTGGAGATTGCATTAAAAATGCAGCTCTGATTCAGTAAATGTAAGTGATCATAGAAGCAACGTTTTAATGAGTTTCAGGTGATTGCTGATGCTGCTGGTTCCAAGATCACACTCTGAGTAACAGAGATACTGCTTATATAGTGGAGGTAGCCAAGGGGTTAGGATCACAGACCTAAATTCAAAACCCATCTCTACCACTTTTTTGCTGTGGATCCTTGGGTAAATTATCTAATACCATCTAGCCTCCATTTCCCCTTCTGTTAAAATGGAATAGTCAAATAAATGTGAGAACCAATAAGAAGAGGTACAATATAGTACCACTGAGTCTCATATTAGCTATGTGTCTTGGGGCACTTAACTTGCCCTCTCTGAGTTTTAGCTTCTTCAATTAAAATTAAAGTGGGAATGGAAATGATAGTACCTACCACATATGATGGTTGTGAATGTTTGGGAAAACCTGGAATTAACATATGAGAAACATGTGAGAAGATGTGGGATACATACTTGTTTTCCTTTTCCCTGTCCTCCTCCTCAACCCCGTCAAACATATCCCAGCAGGTCAGCATTTGCAGCTATTTGGTGGACAGACAGGGTAGAAGGAAGCAAGGGTGGGCTTCTGAGTTAAGCGAAGTTTGAAGCTAATCCATGGTCTGCATCTAACAACAACCTCCTCCATGGGAAAGCAGGAGTTTGCATCTCCTTCTCCCCCTAGTGGGTTGGAACCAACGATAATAAAGCAAGAACCATATCTGTCATAGATGCCTGGCAAATAGCCTCACCTCCGTTGTTTGTGATATCAGTGGCTGGTGTGATTAATGATCCCTGCTGGGAAATTCAGCTGCAGAATTCTCACAATGAGGCGAGTCATGAGGCACTGAGTCCCAGAATGCTCCTGAGCTAGTTGCATGTGGGCTGTGCCCCCCCCAGGGATCCTTGGACCATTACTGGGAATCGGATGCTCCAGACCAATGAGGAAAGTTCAAGTCCGTTTGGTTATGTATTTGGGCTTTGTTGTATTCACTGAGATCTGTATAGAAAACAAAATAGCTCTCAAGACTTGAGGATTACGTCAAGATGTGAACCAAAACTATCATACCTGAGAATAAGACCACAAATGACAAGGTGAGAAACAATGGTTAATGTTCATGTTGCACTTACTCCATGCTATGTTCTGAGATAAGTGTACAAATATGTATTATCTCATATTTACAAAAACCCTAGGAAGACACCATAAAAATCCCCATTTTACCATATAAGGAAACCAAGGACACAGAAATAAGGTGATCTACTCAAGTTCATACAGTGATGTGGCAGTGTGTGGACTTCAATTCAGATATGCCTAATAACAAAAACTGCTGAAATGATTTTTCAGGGCTGATGGAATTTGGTTGGGATAGGAGGCAGGTAACATCTCACAAATAAAAATTAGGTTTCTCTCCTGGTTCAGTGACTAAGATGTTGGTTCCTTGTTCCAACACATACACACCCCTTGGGAAGAGAGAGCAGTGATAAGAAAGCAGGAGTTTAGGAAGCTAACTCATGTGATTCTATTGACCAAGGCAGAACTCGAAGAATCTGTTGATGTGATCTGAATACACTGATCCATGGGGTGCCTGGATGACTCAGTCGGTTAAGCGTCTGATTTTGGCTCAGGTCCTGATCTTGCAGTTCATGAGTTTGAGCTCCAAGTCAAGCTCTGTGCTGACAGCTCAGGGCCTGGGGCCTGCTTCAGATTCTGTCTCCCTCTCTCTCTGCCCCTCCCTCTCAAAAAATAAATAAACATTAAAAAAAAAAATGAATACACTGATCCATGTATATGTGACTCAGCACTATATACCTGAGTGACCAGGTGTTCCAGGCTTGATGCTCTGTGTGTTTGAAGCTTGGCACTGTACCGCATCACTTTGCCTCCCCTGCAGGCCTCCCCTTCCCCAGTGAGCTGTCTTCCTTGAGGACCCAGACCTTACCACGTTCTGTGTGAAACCCCTTGCATTGCCTGCCATGGTCCCTGAGACAAGATCCTCCTCCTCTGTGGTCACTCTGTCTCTACTTGAGTCCTCCTCCAGCCTATCCTCCAGAAAGCTCTGAAAACATGTAAGTTAAATGATGTCACTCCTAGTTTAAAAATTCCTCAGGGACTCTGTCTTTTGGGTCAAATCATCCAAAGACCTTCCTAAACTCATCCCCTGCCATTCACTTACCCACATCTGGCTCTCCAGCCAAGCCCAGTTACCCACAGCATCACAGCTGGTTCTTCCCCACTTTTACTCAGGCTGTTTCCTACTCCTGCAATGTCTCTTCCTCAATTTACTAGCCTAACAGTATAGCCTCCAGCAAGTCACCTCACCTCTCTGAGATTCAGATGACCCATCATTACAGTAAGACTAATAATTATGCCTCCCTCACAGTGGTTGGACAATTAAGGAAGACCAGATATGCAAAACAGCCAGAACAGTCACAGCCATTAGTTACTCCAGTTGACTATGCTGGGAAGGAGGTCTAACCTTGGCCCAGAATCTTCCTCACCAATAGCACCTTAGTCAATTTTATACTTTTCCAAGGAAGCTTATTTCACTAGCCTGTCCTCTACCCTACGGCTTTTTCCCTCCAGAAAACCTAACTCTGAATGATTTACAGGGAATAAAGAAAAGGTACTTTTTTTTCCTCCTATGGCCAAGAGAGAAAAGAGAGGGAGAGATAGATAACCCAAGGAAGAGACAACTTTGGAACAGTCACTGGAGTTGGAGAGATTCAGACCCAAGCTTGGGAATGGGGGACAAGAGGATTGATCACTTCCTTTTCTCTTAGAGAATAACTTGAAGTGTAAGGACAGTCTCATTCAAGACCATATACAGCACTTTCTTGGCAAACTACTACCAATTTGTTGCCCTTTGGGAAAAGTATGAGCAGAAGGGGAAAAAATATTAGAAAAGTATTTTACCCTAAAAGCCCCACAGACTTTTGGATGAATTGCCTGCCACAGCTAGAGCCACAGGGAGGTTTCAAGCAGTTACTCGCCCAAGATTCTCATAAATTGTCAGCTTCAACAGTCGGATGCTAAAATGAACTTGAGGGAGAAGAGAAAGACACATAAACATTAAATACAGAATCTTTCAAGTGTGTCCCTTCACTTCCTGACTGTTTCTTCTCCAAAGGGAATCATTTTCTCTTTTCTTTCTCCTTTTTTTTTCCACTTGACATTGCACAGAGGAGTAGAAAGATAATCAGTTAGATTTCTGATTTACCACACTGACAGACAAGCTCTAAGAGAGAGAGTAGTTCAGGAGAAAAGCATAGTGTGGGAGTCCGCAGTCTTGGTTGCTGATCCCCACTCTACCACCTTCCAGCGACATGTCTTCTGCTGAGTTGCTTAACCTCTCCAAGCCCCAGTTTCCTCATCTGCAAAATGGGTAAAACCATGCCTACTACTCAGGATTATTGTGAAATTTAAATGGAGGTATACATCTAAAAGCCAGTATGTAGTATGCACTCAACAGATGACTGTTATTGTTGTTCTTATTGCCATTATTTCACTTGAATATACTTAAAATACTTCCATAGTCACCTATAAGAGTCCTAGCACCCTCCTCTGTGCCTCAGCACTCTTAATTCCCTGCCCTGCTTCATTTTTCTTCCTAGCCCCTATCAGTACCTGATATACAACATGTATTTCCTTGTTTGTAAGTATCTCTTTCCCTCATAAAGAATGTAAGTTTCTTAAAGGCAAAGATATTGGTCTACTTTGTTTTACTACAAAAAAGCCAACACTTCTCAAATGCTTAGCACATAGTATATGCTCAATAAATATTTGTTAGATGAATGAATTGCTGAGCTGCAATCATCCGAAAGCTCAATTAAGGCCAAAGATGGTTTCAAGATGGAGTACACACATGGCTGGCAGTTGACGCTGGCTGTCAGCTGGAAGCTCAGCTGGGGCTGTCCCCAGGCGTACCCTCCATGGCCTCTCCAGCAGGGTAATCTCAGGGTAGTCAGATTTCTCACACAGCAGTTGGCTTCCCCCCAGAGCAAGTGCCTCAAGATGACAAGGTAGAAGCTCTGCCTTGTATTGACCTAAGGGCTCCAAAGTCACAGAGTGTCACTTCTCCCATATTTTATTAGTCAAAGCAGTCACAAGCCCACCCAGGTGCAAGAGGAGGGGACACAGACCTTACTTCTTGAAGGGAGTAGTGTTAAAGGATTTGAGCCATGTTTTAAAACCTCCACAGACATGATCTCAGATGCCTAGAGGTACCAGGTATAAGAAGTAAGTGAAATGGATGTGGATGAGAGATTAATTTAAGAGAGTGGTGGGGAATGTAGGGGATTAAAGCCTTTTGCCCTGTCTGGAAGGACCATCTGTAATTCAGTTCAAGTGAAGTATGGAATTTCCCAATTTTAAAAACACTGTGTAAGGGGCACCTGGGTGGTTCAGTCAGTTAAGCATCCATCCAACTCTTGATCTTAGCTCAAGTCATAATCTCATGGTTTGTAAGATTGAACCCCACATTCAGCTCTGCACTAAGAGCATGGAGCCTACTCTCTGGGCTGAGAGGGATTCTCTCCCTCTCTCTCTGTCTCTCTGCCCCTCTCCAAAACAGGAAACAATGGGAATCAGATAAAAGACCTCTTTGGTAGAAATGGGTTGTTCTGAGAGCTGGAAAAGAAAAACAAATAAATGGAATAAAGTGAAACATTTCTTGACACACCTCCCATCATGTGCCAGGCATTTTACATTTATCATTGCATCTAATTCTCACCAAAAACTTCATGGAATAGGCAGAATGACTTTCCTGTCACAGGTGAGGAAATTGCCCCTCAGGGTGATTAGGTCCTGAGTCACACAGGTAGAAAGGTGGTAGAGTCCAGGTTAGTAGGCCCCAAGAGCCAAACACACAAACCCTCCGCACCAGACCAGATCCTTGGGAGTTACGCCCAGATGGGTGGGGTCAACCAAGCATGAGATGGGAACCAAAGGGCCTTGAAATGGGCCAAAAGGTTTACCATCTTCTACCTGGGCATCTCCTGCTTGGTAGTCTTTATACCAGAAGAACTTCCCTATGATAGTATTAACCAAAATGTTTGGTAATAATAAAAATATCACTTATAGAATGCTCCCCATGTGCCATCTTCTCTTTGTATGTGTGTGTGTATACATATTTTTTCATTTAACCCTTAAAATAGTCCATTTTACAGGTGAGAAAACTGAGGCATAGGGAAGTTAAGTAACTTGTCTGAGAAAACACAGTAGCACATGGTAGAGTTAGGGTTATAATCTAAGGCTATTTGGCTCAAAGCCTGTTCTCTAAAAACCTAGACTACCCTGTCTATAAATTCTTCCTATATGCCACCTTGATCAATGAAGTTTGAATGGGCTGTGTCCATTAGCATAGGACTCTGCAGGAGAGGATGGCAAGCTGCCTCTCAAGGGGCCCTGCTGGATTCATTCATTCCTTGTGCCTCACATACCTAAGGCCTGAGGATCCTGCAGTCAGTGGTGTTCAGAGAGACTGAGCCATGCTGGCAAAACTCACAAGAGACTGGCACATATACCAGAATGAACTCACAGTAAATGTGTTCACTTACAATGATTATCTGAAGTGCCAAGAATACCAGAATGCCTCTGCTGGCATGAATAGCACATTCTTCCTTGTCTGGAGCCAAACTGCAATAATTTATCCATTAAGCAAATAATTGTGGAACATCTGCACAGGGGTGAGCAAAAAGTAGGCATAGCAAACAGGTAGTTAGGTGAACATGTAATCAGCCAATCTATGCCAAGATTCCTTGGGCTGTAGGTGACAGAAGACCACTTGTATTTGTTTAAGCAGAAAGTTTATTACATAAAAAAAATATGGGGGGGGGGTGTCTCATAGAATCCATGGACAGGAATTAAACTTTGGTCTCAGGAGGGATAGATATTAAGAACAGGAAAAACAGAAATCATGGGATCCTCTTTCTCTTTCTCTCAAATACATTATAAATTGTATTATATATATAAATTACATATATATTTTTATATATGGATTTATCCAAATTCTCTCTCTCTCTCTCTCTCTCTCTCTCTCTCTCTCTCTCTCTCTCTCTCTCCTTCCATGGTCTGTCATATCAGCTTTTCTCTATACATCTCCTTCATTCTTTTCTTGTATTAGTCAGAATCCTTGGCTTCACAGAAACTGATTCTCGGTGATTCAAACAGAAAAGGAATTTTTTGAAAGGGTTTTAGGAAGCCCAAATAACAAGACAAAATCAATCAATCAATCAATCAATCAATCAATCAATGAAGGGATAAGGAGAGGCTAGACAGCCAGACACAGCCCAAATCATACTATAGACAGCCTGGTAAGGATGCCACTGCTGTGGACTACTTTTTGAAAACCAAACATCTCAGCTTGTACACCCTCCACAACTGCTGGCACCAGGTGCCATGTGCTGCTGTGGCACTGCTGCCAGAATATAGTCTCTTCTTCACCTGTATCAGGCTTATAAGCTTTTGTCATGGAAATTTATAATTGCATATACTATACATACATACACGAATATATACCCATATACATATATATACTATATACACACATGAATAGATACATACATACATACACACACATACACCCAACTAGAGAGTATAGTATAAGGAACTCTCATCACTAACTTAAATAATTCTCAACTCATGGCCCATCCCCACATCTCCCATAGTATTTTGAAGCAAATACCTTTATTTTAATGTTTATCTATTTACTTTGGGAAAGAGCGCACACACACATGCATGCACATGAACACAAGCAAGGGAGGGGCAGAGAGAGAGAGAGAGAGATGGAAGGAAGGAGGGAGGGAAGGAGAGAGAGAATCCCAAGCAGGCTCCACACTCAGTGCAGAACCCGAAGTGGGGCTTGATCCCACGACCCTGGGATCATGACCTGAGCCAAAATCAAGAGTCAGGCACTCAACCAACTGAGCCACCCAGGTGCTCCAAAGCAAATACCTATGTCCTATCATTTTGTTCATAGCTGCTTCAACATGTATCTCCAAAACAGGGTGTCACAACTTGACATTCCTAACATCTTGGGTCACACCATTCTTTGCTGAGGGAAAGATTATTATTTCCATTATTACCATTATTATGCTGAGCATAATAGGATGCATAGCAGCATCCCTGGTCTCCATATACTAGATGCTGGTAGCCTTCCTCACTCCTAGTTATAACAAACGAATGTGTCTCCAGACATTGCCAAAGGTCTCCTAGGGAGCAAAATTGCCCTTGATTCTCTCTCTCTCTCTCTCACACACACACACACACACACACACATATATCTACAAACTATCATCACATTTTAATCTTTAAAATAATTTCTGTCATTAAATGTCAAATCAGAGTTTAAATTTATCTGGTTGTTACATAAATATTTTGACAATATTTATTTATTATTAGAATAAGACCTATACCTTGCAATTGGTAAACAGGTCTCACAAGCCTCTTCTAATACTAAGCTTCATTTTCTCCTTTCTCTTTTTTTTCCCTTGCAGTTTATTTATTTATTTATTTTATTTATTTTTTTTTTTTGAGAGATCAGGTCTTGTAGAGTTTCCCACAGTCTGAATTTTATTGATTATATACGATGGTTGAATTTAACATGCTCTTCCATTCCCTGGATTTCCTGAAAATTAGTAGTTAGATCTAGAGGTTTGATCTGATTCAGGTTCTATTACTAACTGTTTCATGGTTACAAAGCACATCTTCTATAAGAAGATCATGATGCCAGTTTGCCTCTTTTCTTGGGTAGTAACAGACTTGGCAATCACTTCCTAAATCCTTTATTTCATAGGTATTAAAACTGATGAACTTGTATCATCCCCTCTTCATTAATTAGCTGGAAACTTGACTTCTCGTTGTTTGGTTACCTTAACAAACAGTTTGTAAAGGGAAAGTAGAATGCTTGATCTGTTCCCTTTACTTGCAGTTTTCAGAATAGTGCAGTGATAAACTAGCATTCTCCAAACAGAACCTGTGAGTTTTACTGTTGTCATAATCTTGAGCTCGTGAATTAAAACCTATTAGAAAATTTTTCCAGTCCATTTCAGTTCATCACAGTTATATTCCTTTTGATGCTCCATTGTTCCATCTGTAGCCAGTGGTAGCCCTTTCAGGTTGGCTCCTGAGTTCTTTGGAAGCCCCCAGTGGTCTTGAGTAGCTTCCTGCTATAAGAGAATATTCTAGGTTTATGGTGTACATTTCCTGCTCATGACCAGAAGTCCGTCATTTCTCCAAGGAGCCCTAGCTCCTTCCTGTGTGTCTCAATTTCCTGGCAACTCTGGCTGCAGACTCATGCCCTAAGTTGCTGAGCACATCTGGCCAAGAATCACATGCCTCTGCACCAGTGGCCAGGAGAGCTAGGAAACAAAGATTTCATCTTCTGGACATTTGTGACCAGCTTCTTTCTTCCCACCAAGCTGACAGAGGAGGAAACTTCCCAAATATTGAGAGGGGGCTAAGACAGCAGACAGCCCCTCAAATGACAGATGCCTCCATATCCCTCTCCTTCTCTAAAACAGACTTGTTCAATACGTCCTTTAAAACAGACTTGCTCAGTACACGTGGCTGAATGTGGCTGTCTGACAGCTTGTGGGTTCATACATCCTCCCAGCTCAAGCACCAATAGAAACTGAGTCCCACCTCTAAATTTCCAGGAGCTTTGGTCTGATTGTTCCAATCAATAAGCTTTTGCCTAAGGGTAGGGTCATGCAACACAAACTCTGTTATAGGGGCTCTCCACAAAACATGGAAAACAACAAGCCTCAAAAAAAGAGAGACCTGCCTGAGTAGGCACCCCAAAAAGACATCCGCTGCTCAGAACCAGCACTGAAAACTAGATAAAGACTCAAACTTTGTAGGCTTTGCATTCTGCAAACCTAATGGACCCCTTTCTTGAGTTCCCAGTATGTGAGTTCCAAGCACCACACCCTAAGCCCCCTACAGTCTTACCTGGCCCCTTGATTCAGTGACGTCAGTTACCAATCCCTCTTTTTTCAGTAACAACCACAGCATGCATTCACAGAGCCCACATGTGTGCCAGTCACACCTGTTACCCACTGCACATTCCTTGTCTCTGAATTTTCAAAGCCTCCTGTGCTGGGCACTACCGCCCTCCTCCCTATTTTTCTGATAGACAAACAAAGGTTTGAAGACACAAATTCCTCCAGATTTTATCACTCTACTCATAAGAGGTAAAGACAGGATTTGAACCCAGGTGGTCTGACACAAGAGCCTGTGCTGTTTAACTGGACACCATTTGCCTCACCAGCCTTTAGGGACACTTAAGTCTTTCCCTGTCCTGTAACTGTAGGGTCTCATGAAGGTGATTATTTCTTTAGTTTTGTTAAGTGTCTTCCTCCTGCAGTTATCTTAAGGATCCACCCGACTTTAAAGTCAATACCCACACACACAAAATAAATAAATAAAAAATAAAGTCAATACCCACACAGCAACTACAAAATAAATTCAATAGCCAGACTGCTGTCACAACCAAAAGAAAAAAAAAGTCTCATTATAAAACTTGTACCCATTAGCATAGATAACGTGGGTTTGTATGGACAATCCAAAAAATATAAACTCACTGCTACAGACTGAATGTTTGTGTCCCACCTTCCCCCAAATTCGTATGTTGAAACCTAATCCCCAGTGTGACAGTATTTGGAGGTGGGACATTTGGAAGATGCTTAAGGCATGAGGGTGGAGCCCCTATGAAGGGGATCAGTGCCCTTATAAAAGGGACTCCAGAGAGCTCCCTTGCCCTTTTGCTATATGAGGACACAGCGAGAAGACAGCTGTCTTTGAGTCAAGGAGTGGGCTCCTACCAGACACGAATCTGCCAGCACCTTGATTTTGGACTTCCCAGCTTCAGGAACTGTGAGAAATAAACTTCTGTTGTCCATAAGCTACCCAGTTTAATGTGTTTTGTCATAGCAGCTGAATGGACTGATACTCATTCAATCAGCCAAGAAATATTTGTCAATTGCTGTTTTAGACATGCGGGATAGAGTAGTTAATAGAACAGATGAACAGATAAAGTGCTAGAGGTGGTGTGAGATAGTGAGACAGGCAATAAATAAAAGCAAGAAGTATACGATATGTTAGACAATAAGCGATATAGAGGAAAAATTTAAAAGGAAGATAATAAAAAGTATTGAAGGCAAAAATTTAAAATTTTAGATTGGGCAGAAGGAGACCCATGGAACAGTCATTTGAATAAAGTACAAAAGTGAAGTAGTGTGTAGCTAGCTATCTGAGGAAACAACATTCCAAGCAGGAATATCATGTGCAAAGGCCCAGAGGTAGAGCCTTGTTGCAGGTGTATTCAAGGAACAGTGAGAAGGCGAGTGAGGTGGGAGGTGGGGTAAAAGAGAAGCAGAGCAATAAAGGGGAGAGAACACAGAAACAGTCCTACAGACACTTAACAGTCAAGGTGAAGACTGTGGTTTTTACTCTGGGTGAGATGGGAGCCAGGAGAAGAGCAATATGATCTGACTTATGTCTTCACAGCATCACTCTGGCTATTGTACAGCAAAAAGACACCTCAGTGAGGAAACTGGGAAAGCTGAGAGGCTGTTGCAATAATCCGAGTATAAGCTGATATGGTTCAGCCAGGTGGTGGTAATGGAGGTGGATATATTGATCTTCCTTTCTCACAAAGGTGGAAGTGACAAGATTTATGGTGGGTGTGAGGAAAAGAGAGGAGTCCAGGGGACTCCAAGGTGTGGCCTAAGTAAGTTCTTCAACCTTTAGAACAACCAGATGAGACAGAATGCCACTCAAGTCACCTCCAAGTTGACCATGCTAGCAAGCTGAAGATAATTTTTTCCTTTCCCACTGTATTTTTTTTTCTTTAACAAGGCAGCTTGGAACCTATTTGTTTGTAACTTAAAAACACCAGAGGATCTCTGCAGGTAAAACAAAACAAAACAAAACAACTGCCTCCCTCTCCCTAAAAGATGGCCACTGTATTTTCAGACCACGGGCTACTAGTAACATCTTCTCTCTGCCTGTCCAGCTTCTGCCCCAGACATACAAAGACATTATTTACCTGAGAGCCAAGTGCAAGTAAAAACATATTTTTCTGGCTTACTGTCCCAGGCAAAATTCCAACACACTGCTGAAATACTGTCAGCCAATCAGTCAAGGATGTGTAAACTCACACTACGAACTGAGAGTGCATGAGAATATGTGTGTCTGTGTGTCTTTAATATACACTTTTTTTTCCAGAGCATACTGAAATCTGGAGAAAACTAGAGTAAGAAAAAAACAGAGATGGGAAAGGAAAGCATAGCTAGGGTGAGGAGGTTAGACCTAGGGATTTAGGATCATTAATCAACAAGCTGTTGGGTACTGAGAAAGAACTACAAACAAAAACATCTATTTCAAGTCTGCTTATACACACACACACTGAACGCCTGTCTCTAAGAATACATCTTTATATATTAACCCATTCTCCATCAACCTGGAATAGATTTCTCCTCCAGTACATCTGCAATGCTGTTTTGCAGCATTCTGAATTTTTCTTTGGAACTAAAGCATTTGTAAAGACTTAGGTATGTCCTCTTACAAAACAAACAAACAAACAAACAAACAAACAAACAAACGTGGTTTCTAATCACAGATGACCAAGAATTCTGAGCTTGATGCATAAGATCTCCTATGAACTAACATATTTCCTGGCCAGGAGGAAGCTTAGTGGTGTGGTTGAAATCTCTGAACAGAATTGGGTTCAAATCCCAGCTCTGCCCCTGTAGAAATCTTGCATAAATGACTTAATTTCTCAAAGCCTCATTTCCCTTATCTGTAGAATGGGAATCATTCTATCTGCCTCCTAGAGGAGCTGGGAAAATCGAATCAGGGAAAACATAAACTTTAGCTTAGCACAATGCCTGGCACAGAGTAAGATCTCAAGATACATTGCTTATAGCGATTTCACTATTAATAAAAAAGGCCTCAGAGTATCAGTGGTAGGTTTTGCTCTGCATGTCCAGATTCACTGACTTAGAGTCCCCCCCTGGTCTGTTGTGACACCCCATCAGTGGGCTGTGAATATTTAATGGAGCACAGAAGCTTATTTCAACAGCATGTTTTCCTTGGTCGGACTGCAATTTCTTAATTGCTGTAAAGCAGATGTACTTGGGTTTGCCAGCCAAGTTGCAGGAGATCAGTTTCAGGGTTTAGGTTTCAAAACATGACATTGGCACTGGGTTGTTTCATGTTTCCAAGACAATCCCTGGGAATGATATGAGCAGGGCTGGGGGCAGGAGTGGGAGATGGTATTTTCTGACTTAATTAGGACAGGCTCTGAACCCTTGGCTTTCAGCAGACCTAGTGACCTCCTTGACACAGACTGCAGGATGAGGGATGGAGGAATATGGTGGCTGCAATGAGCCCCAAATAAAGTGATAGCAGAGGGAGAAACCTCTGGGTGTCACTGAGGCCAGAGGTTGTTAACTGGGCTCCACAGAACTCTGAGAGGGGATCCATAAACCCCATCGTGCCGCCCCCACCCTCCTTTTTCATAACATTAATTATCATGATAGGAACCAACATATATTGAAAACTCGCAATATTCCAGGCATACTTCTAATCAGCTTGCACAGGTTGACACATTACATCCTTACAACAGCTCCCAGAGGTAGGTGCCATTACAAATCCCCTTTCACAGAAAAGGCAACCATGGCTCAGAGAAGTTAGGTAACAGGTCCAAGGTCACTCAGCTTGTAAGAGCAAGGCGAAGACTCTGACCAGGCAGGCAGTATGCAATTGGCACTCAGGCTCTTAAACACTCAGTCTTCAACATCATTATTTTTGCAGGTTTCATGTAATATCTCAGTTTGTTGTGTATGCGTGCACATACACCCATGGAAATCACTGGTCTAGACTCAAATAAAAGAAATTACTTTAGACAATGTTCCAGGAGTGTTAGGACCCCTTGCTCTCTTAGCTGCTCCTTGCTAGAACTCAATTGTTCTTTCATTCATTCAACAATTATTCATAGAATAGCTTGTCAGGAAAGGAAAGAGATAGACGGAGGGAGAAGGAGGAAGAAAGAAGAAAAAGCAATAAAACAATAGGAAAGAATCAGAGAACTATGAATGTCAACTGAATATTTGATGATATAAAGGAAAGGGAGCGCAGCTCTGTGGCTCACAGCATAGTCTCTAGGACCCTGGCTATGAAGCATTCTTCAGGACACAGACTGACAAGTGGGGAAGAGGTTTGTTGGTCTGTCATGGGGCAGAAGAGGTCTCAGAGCCATCACCACTGAATGCAGTGGGGGACTCTCATGGATCTTGATTTGAAAAAACCAGAAGACATGTTTGAGACAGGAAATATGAATACAGATGGATACTAGATGATATTAAGGATTATTGTTAATTTTGTGAGAGTGCTGATGGCATGGAGAATATGTAAAATATGACCTTGGTGGCCTTGTTTCTCTAACAAAAAAAAGCAAAGGAAAAAAAGAGAGAAAGAATCTATAGATTAAAACAGACTTTAGAGACATTTCAACCAGTTGCAACATATGGACCTTGTTTGAATGCTGATTCAAACAGACTGTAAAAAGAAAAAAAGGAAAAAGATGGAGGGAGAAAGATGGAAAGAGAAGAAAAAGCAATAAAACAATATGAAAGAATCAGACAACTATGAATGTCAACTGAATATTTGATGATATAAAGGAAATTACTGTAAAATGTTTAGGGGTGATCATGGCATTATAGCTATGTTTTTTAAAAGAGTCCTTATCTTTTATAGATACATGCTGAAATATTTACAGATAAAATGATAAAAATGCCTGAGACTTGCTTCAAAATAATTGGCAGGGGAGAAAAAATGGAATATAGATGAGAGTCTAATGCACCAAGACCACCCCAGAATTGATAAGTGTCAAAGCTGATGATGCGTGCAAGGGAAGTTATTACATTATTGTCTCTACTTTTGCCTAGGTTTGAAATTCCACAATAAAGTTTTTTTTTATATTCACATAAGTCAGAGATATAAACCGACATATTTGTAAGTGAGAAAACATTATAGCTGGGATTCACTTTAAAATATTCTAAGAGATGAGGTGCCTGGGTGGCTCAGTTAGTGTCTGACTTCAATTCAGGTCATGATCGCACAGTTCATAGGTTCGAGCCCCGCATCGGGTTCTGTGCTGACAGCTCAGAGCCTGGAGCCTGCTTCAGATTTCTCATCTCCCTCTCTCTCTGTCCCTTCCCCACTTGCTCACGTGCACGCGCACGCTGTCTCTCTCAAAAATAAATAAACATTTAAAAATTTTAAATATTCTAGGAGAAACGTTTAAAATGTAGAAAGGGTTAAATAATATGGCCATGACTTAACTGCTGGAGCTGAGTGATAGATCCATGGGTCTGCATTATTCTATTCTCTCTACTTTTGTTTACATTTGGGACTTTCCTTATAAAAAGGAAGGGAAAAAGAGCTTGGTCTCTGGATCTACAGTAGCTCAGTCTGCATATGGCTCTGCCATTAACTAGCTCTGTGGCCATAAGCAAGTAATATATTCCCTACCTTGGCTTCCTCACCTCCAAAATGAGATAAAAAATAAATAAATAAAACCTATATCCATAGCAGCTTTCTTTGTAATAGCCCCAAACTAGAAATAACCAGATGTCCATCAACAGGGGGGTAGATAAATAAATTGTGATGTATCCATACAACGGAATACCTCTCAGTAATTAAAAGGAATGAACATTCATGCATGCAACAAAATGGATGAATCTCAAAATAACTATGCTCTGTGGATTAGCCAGACAAAAAAGAGTTCATACTGCATGATTCCACTTACATAAAATTTTAGAAAACGCAAACATCTCCACAGTGGTAGAAAGCATAGCATGGTTACTTGGGGAGGGGTTAGCAGGAAAGCAGGGATAGAAGATTTATAAGGGGGCACAGGGAGTACTTGGGGCTGATGGATATGTTCATCATCTTGATTATGTTTTTTCCCATCACTGTACATGTCAAAATGTATCAAATTGTACACTTTAAATATGTGTGGTTTATTTTACGTCAATTATATTTCAATAAAGTTGTTAAGAATAAAATAGAACTTATCTCAGAAAGTTATGTGTATTAAACAAGTCAGTATATATAAAATATGTAGAATTGTATCAGGCCCCTGGGGGGGCTCTCAGGCACCAATTACTGGGTGTCAGATTCTGTGCTGGGTGTTTAGAGTATAAGAAAAAACAAGGCAGATCAGGGTCTTGAACTCTACCCTCACGAAGCTCTCAGACTTCTCAGGGAAGGAGAGAAAAATTTTAAGACATTGCAATTGGAAAGAACCACAGGGAATGGGGAATGTAAGTCAGTGAAGGCATCCTGGAAGAAGCAAATTATCAGCTGCAGGCTAGACGGTAAGTAGGAGTTGGCCAGCAAAGAGTGTGAGAGAAGAATGTTCCAGTCAGAAAGAAAGCACATGCAAAGGCCATGAGGCAGGGGAAAGCATGGCATAGTCAGGAAGTACAAGTTGTTCTACTGGGTGGATTGCAGACGGCATGAGGGTCTGGGAGAGGAAGTGGCAGAGAAGAGACTGATGAAGAACAAGAAGGAAGGGTACCTGTGTGGCTCCGTCAGTTAAGTGTCCAACTCTTGATTTCACCTCAGGCCATGATCTCATGGTTAGTCAGACTGAGCCTTGCATCAGGCCCTGCACTGACAGCACAAAGTCAGCTTGGCATTCTCTCTCTCTCTCTCTCTCTCTCTCTCTCTTCCCAGCTCGTGCTTGCTCGTTTTCTCTCTCTCTCTCTCAAAAACAAATAAACATTTTTCAAAAAAAGAACAAGAAGAAGGAGGGAAAAAGAGAAGGAGAAGGGGGAAGAACAGGAGTAGAAGAACCAGTAGCATTTGCTATTTACTATGAGCCAGGCTCTGTACTAAGCATTTTCCATTCATGAAGTCATTTCCACTTAACAAACCTACAAGGTGGGTACTATTATTCTCTTTTTACATGTGAGGAAACTAATATACAGAGTGGTTAAACCACTTTATCCAAGATCACACAGCTAGTAAGGATGGCAGGGGGATTCAAATGCAAGCCTGAATGATTCTAACTCTCAACCATAACCTAACACCCTAGCACCCAGGGAAGGATCAGAGTTTTTCAAGTATTAAAGACAGTCTAGTACCAAAATGAGTCCTTCTCCTTAATCTACTGAAAAGGATTAACAGGAAATTGGGAAGGGAACGACTTTCTCTGGAATACCATCTATGGGAAACACCGATGGGGCAAATATTACCATCCTCTATTTAATGGATGAGGAAACTAAGTATCAGAGAAGTCAAGTAATTGGCCCAAAGTCACACAGCTGGTAAGCTTCAGAGTCTGACTCCAAATCCCAGGCAACACCCTTAAAATTACTTCTCCCTGAAGGTAACATGTCACCCCATTCCTCTTTTGTCCCACTCTTAACAGGCTATGCTGCTACAGAGCTCAGGACTTCTATTTTCACTTCATTGTCAGCCTGGTATCCAGCAAAGCCATCTGAGGAAGGTCATCATGACCACTGTGGACAGAAAGGGACATCAGACTTCCACTTCTTGAAAGTGGGTGTCAGAATCCTATGACACAGCACTCTCAGCCAGCTCCTCTTTCTTATTGAATTAGCACTGCTTGACACAATCTCTCTTTTGCCATTTTAATGTGATAAGTGGCTAATTTGATTGGGTTCAATGAGATGTAAATGATTGGATTCAATAAAGAACCAAGGAGTGTTCCCTCTACCCTGCTGACCTCATTTCTCATTAGAGGTGCAGCTCTCTGCCCAGAAACACCAAGAGAGGAGATAGAAGCCCTTGTTTGCACCTTCTTGATGAGGAAGACTCCAGGCTTCCCTCTCGTCCAGTTCCAGGGATCTTGCTGAATAGGGAAACCTTGATTCTGTAAAATGGAATCACCACATTTGCAGATCATTACCATACCTGATCATTACCATACCTGTGCCTCCATCAGTGGCACCCATCCCAAAGGGCAGCCTCAGGATGTTTTGTCCAGAATGTATTATGCCACTCTCAAAGCACTATCACCCAGTTTGCATTAGAGTGCAGTGATCATAACACTCCCAGGAGGCACAGGTACAGAGTACTTACTAAATTCCCTGAGGACAGTGTGGCATCCAGACAGGGTTACCAGATAAACTACAGAATGCTACTATATACACAATTTTTAGTGTTAAGTATGTCCCAAATATTGCATGGGACATACTTTTGTTAAAAATTACTCATTGTTTATCTGAAATCCAAACGTAACTGGATTCCTATAGTTTTGTTTGCTAAATCTGGCAACCTTAGATCCAAAACAAATAGGGACAGATTAACCTTCAGGAGGGGACAGAATACTCCTTCCATTTTAAGAGTAAAAAAATGAATGGTGGTATGACTTGTGATTTGTGCAAGATACTTAACCTAAGCTTCATTTCCTCACATGTAAAAAAAAAAGAAAAAGAAAAAAGAAAAAAAGGAGATGATAAGAGTATCTACCTCCTAGAGTTTGGTGAATTAATACATGTAATGTAATGTATTAAATGGGTTAATGTATATAAATTGCTTGGAAAAGTCCCTAGCATGGGTGCCTGGGTGGCTCAGTCAGTTAAGCGCCCGACTCTTGGTTTTAGCTCAGGTCATGATCTCATGGTTCATGGGTTCAAGCCCTGCATCGGGCTCTGTACTGACCATGTGGAGCCTGCTCAGGACTCTCTCTCTCTCTCTGCCCCTCCCCCACTTGAGCGCGCATGCACACTTGTGCATGCGCTCTCTCTCAAAATAAAAAAACTTAAAAAAAAAAAGTCCTTAGCACATAGTAGACACAATGTAAGAAATTGTGATGGTGATATTGATAACAAAGAGAAGAACAAAAAGAATGAAGAGGATGATAAATCTCAAGATGGGTATAACCGCTACTTCCTGTTAAAACAGGAAGTAAAGATAATGCCTACCTGATGGCTTATATTTTCTCTTTGAAACTTCCAAATGTAGGAGCCATAACCCTACCATTTTGTTCACTGCTGATTCTCTAGTGCCTATCAATACACATGCCATGTGCTAGGTGATCAGTATTTGGTGAGAGGAAGAAGGACAGCAGGAAAAAAAAAAAAAGGATGGTAGAGAGGGAGATTTAGGACAAGTTAAGAAAGTTGGGAAAGAAAGGCAGCTGAATACAGTAACACGAGGAATTTAGGCTACAGTGAGAATAGATCCCTTGAATTGCAGTGGTGCCAATATAGAATACTCTGGGATTTAATCCAGGAGAACTCCCCAGAACAGATGTAGGTGCAGATAGTCAGAAAGATGCATGGGTCCAGGATGGGGGATTCACCAGTGGTATAAGAGAGGGAGAGCGGAGTGAGGAAGTTGAAGACACTGCTAAGAAGTTAGCTCAAATGATGGACTATGATTCCTAGACTTGACAAGGAAAAGAGTGAAGACACATGGGGGCTGGCAGAAATAAAGAAAATTGAAGGTGCAGTGGCCATCTTTGCGGGGGGTGGAGGGGGAGGGTAGTAAGTGAATGAAAAGTTCAAAGGACAGGAGAGTGTGACCTGAGTATGAAGTATCTACATTTAGGATTTCAGTGATGGAGCAGTTCTGGGTGACCATGAAGGTCAGGTTATGGCCAGAGAGAAGAGAGTCCAACTTTCTTATTTAAAATGTAATAGCTCAGGGGCGCCTGGGTGGCGCAGTCGGTTAAGCGTCCGGCTTCAGCCAGGTCACGATCTCGCGGTCCGTGAGTTCGAGCCCCGCGTCAGGCTCTGGGCTGATGGCTCGGAGCCTGGAGCCTGTTTCCAATTCTGTGTCTCCCTCTCTCTCTGCCCCTCCCCCGTTCATGCTCTGTCTCTCTCTGTCCCAAAAATAAATAAACGTTGAAAAAAAAAATAAAAAAAAGTAAAATGTAATAGCTCAGACTTATTCTGGAACACCTGCTTGTGTTAAGCTCTGTGACAAGCATGTTCTTTACATCCACTATCTTTTCCATCATTACCTCATTTGATCCCCACAACACTCCAGGAAGTAATCTATCCTTGTTTTAACAAAGGAGAAACTGAATAGAGGATTAATAATTGCCCAAGTTCTCAGGACTATTTAGGGGTAGAACCAGGATTTGCACACAGGTGAGCTCCAGTGCCCATGGTCCTAGCATCCTCACTATACTGCTTAGGTGGAGAGCAAAAAGGGGCTATAACTCACTCAGAGTGAGGAAGTCAGAACATAAACCATTTTTTTTTTTTGACCTTCAAGGAAAGTGCATTTGGTAAAGCACTCTGGCACACAGCACGAATCCACTTTCTGGGATGTTAGTTAGCCTCCAAGATGGCCCTCAAAGAGTCCTGCCTCCTAGTCTCCATACCTTCTTATACTATACCAGCCTTGGTCTGTGTGACCAATAGAATGTGGCAGAAGTAATGATAAGTCGCCTCCAAGATTATGTGATAAAAGGTACTATGGCTTTTGTCTGGGTTTACTTAGATCATTTACTCTGCGGGAGTCCAGGTGCCAGAGTGTGAGGACACTCAGGTA
Source organism: Puma concolor (assembly GCF_028749965.1). Lineage (NCBI taxonomy): Eukaryota > Metazoa > Chordata > Mammalia > Carnivora > Felidae > Puma > Puma concolor. The sequence continues at coordinate 26,917,899 of NC_141682.1, forward strand.
CCCAACAGAGAAGCCAACATGGCAAGGAGCTGAGGCCTGTAGTCAACAGCCAGCCAGGAAGTGAAGCCACCAACAACCACGTGAGTGAACACGGAAGCAACTGCAATTCCAAGCATCACTTGGACACATTGCTTAAATTCTCTGAGGTTCATTTTCCTATTCTTTAAAATGGGAATAATAATGGCATCTGGGTGGTTCAGTCAGTTAAGCATCCAACTCTTGATTTCAGCTCAAGTCATAATTTCATGGTTTGTGGGACTGAGCTCCACAATGGGTCCTGACAGCATGGAGCCTGCTTGGGATTCTCTCTCTCTCTCTCTCTCTCTCTCTCTCTCTCTCTCTCTCTCTCTCTCTCTTCCCTCTCTTTGCCTCTGCCCTGCTCATGTACACATTTTCTCTCTCTCTCTCAAAATAAATAAATAAATTTTTAAAAATTAAAAATAAAATGGGGATAATAGTACTCATCTCTGAGAGTTGTTGACAAGGATAATGACTAGCACAACCATATAAAAACCTGACACACAAGTACTTAATAAACATTGGCTACTATAGTATTAATGCTATTATTAGAATTAGTAGTATTAAAGCTGAGTAAGAACGGCAAAAAAAAAAAAAATGCAAGAATCTCTGTTACCTAAAGTATCTGTTCAGAAACTACACAGTTTTGAAATAAGATAAATAAATCTGCCAGTGCAATGGCCTGCAAAGAACACAGACAAGTGTTGATTGTGTAAGGCATGGAAAATCATCACAAATGGTGCTTCTGGGTATTCCCATCTCAAACACCCAAATGTGTACCCCTGGCATCAGGCCTAGATGCTGGCAGGTGGCTGACTTCCAGGCGCTGCACATTTCATCTGCGCTGGACTCCTCAGGCCATCAAAGAAGTGAGTCAAAGGCTTAGTCACTGTTGGCATGTAGCAGAGGTTAGATTAGGGAAGGAATTGAACTCAGAAGCAGAGCCTTGTCAGGAAAGACCTCGACCATGCCATCTCTCCCTGGCCACTGGAAATCCCTGGTTGCTCCAGAGGTGCCCCCACTTCAGGGGATCACAGGCAGGGAATGGGAGCCTGAGATGAAATCAATCCTGTATTTAAAGGAATCCTACCGGGCGCCTGGGTGGCTCAGTCGGTTAAGCATCCGACTTCGGCTCAGGTCACGATCTCACTGTCTGTGAGTTAGAGCCCCGCGTCGGGCTCTGGGCTGACTGCTCAGAGCCTGGAGCCTGTTTCAGATTCTGTGTCTCCCTCTCTCTCTGACCCTCCCCTGTTCATGCTCTATCTCTCTCTGTCTCAAAAATAAATAAACATTAAAAAAATTAAAAAATAAAGGAATCCTGCATAGGAGCTTATTTCCAAATCTTAGTGATAAGAACTAGGACTCCAGGGTCAATTCCAGCCCCAGTTCAGCCACATACTAACTAGTTGCATGTCCTTGGGCAAATAACTTTACATATCTGGGCCTTGATTTCTTCACTGTAAAATGGTGAATGTCGCTGCCTCCCTGACAGGGTTTGTGAGGTTAAAGCAAGATAACACATGTAAATCAAGGGACCTAGCACATAGTAGGCCCTCAATTAATGGTATCTAGACATTTAGCAGGGTTTGCTCCGTGGGGATAATTAAACTGCCTTCAGGTTGTTTCTGTGAGGACTAAACAAGGTGATAGGAGTAACAGGCATGCTCTGCACATAGTGGGTCCCCAACAAGATGAATTCCATTCTTTCTAGTAGTTCCTAAAATCTCTCCTTCTTCAAAGAGTCTTCCCAGGCTAGTCAGAAAAGGAATGGTAAATACCTCAGGCTTCTTGGCCAAATTTGAAGTCCCCTTGACATGATCACTAAGGTAGAGATTGGCTAGTTGGTCACCAAACATGTTTTCTTCTTCTTGGGCATATGACTAAACCACATTTCCCAGCATCTTTTGCAGTTATGTGTGGCCATGTGACTGAATTCCAGGCAAAGGATGTGGACAGAAGTGATGGGAGCTGCTTCCATGCCTCGCCCTTGAAGATCTCACTTCCCCTTCATGTTCTCTCCCTCATTCTCTGGTTAGATGTAGAAGATTTCAAGGCTCCAGAGGAGGGAGCAGAGCCACAAGATGGAAAAAACCTGGGTCCTGGAATCACAACCACCCCAATGACCAGAACAACCACAATGACCCAGTACATGAGTGAGAAATAAACTTTACAGTATTTGCACTACTGGATCTAGGGATTGGTTTGTTTCAACAGCTGGCATTACAATCAGCATCTGGAGAATCCCACTCCAAATCCCCACTGCAAAGAAGACCAAATGGATTTAATGAACTTGGCTCTCCCAGAGATCTGAGATTCATATATTCCATCTGCAAATATGAATGCTTTTGACTTCAAAACTGTCATAAAAGAATAGCTCATGGGGAATTAATCTAGAAGGTACTACCCATAATAAGATCCATCATTTCTCAGAGTATGCCAGCCACTGTTTCAAGTACTACATATGCTTGATCTCATATACTCCTCACAATAATGATAGGCAATAAATGTTATTAAGCCTATTTTACCATGGAGTGACTGAGGATGAGTGGAATTAAGTCACATTTTCTCATTTCACAACAGAGAACTGCTATTATGGCATGAGACACTGATGGTTCCATTGTATCAGGAGCTACAAGAGGAAGAGGTCTGCCCTGGGGTGTCTGGGAGCTAAGAGGGAACAGGAAAGTTCCTGGGGGGTATGGGGAGATGACAATGCTGTTATTTCCAGATCATGAGAACAGACCAATGCCCAGACATTGATACATTTACCCTAGGTCAGCCCTGCCCAGTGTCACATATTTGATGTAGACATTTCATTTGTCTATTACCAGTATCCACCAGAGGCATATGCACATCTGTGGGTTTGGAAGTTTTCCACTTACCTTTCCACACCAACCATTAAATGGTTCTCTTTTGAATTCTCAGGGCATTTTGTCTGTACCTCTCTCTGTGTGAAGTCAGGCAAGTTACTTAATGCCTCTGGGAATTAATGTTTTCATCCACAAAAGAGACAATAACAGTGCCAACTTCCTTGGGTGGTTGTGAAAATTAAATAATATATGTGAAGTGTTTAGTATATACTAAGTGGCAAACAATTGGGCGTATACACATATGTATATGCATAGACATACTTTCTGTCTGTCTGCCTATCTTCTAAAGATAATATTAACTCCTCTGGTGTCAGGAGAATTTACTAAAATAACATATTTCCAGTCAGCACAGCAGCTATACAAAGAAACATTCAACGAATCCTAGCTGGTGTTATTACTGCAAGCCACCCACCATCAGCATTGGATTGGGATGAAGAAGTCCCTGGTTTGAGTCCTGGGTCTCCCTAAATAGGCAACTTTGGCCAGGGAAATACATCTTTCTATGCCTCAGTCTTTATGTCAACAACATGAAAATAATGATGCTCACCGTGGGGAATTTTTTTTAAAGTATTGAACAGTATATAAAAATATTCTATAGATGGTAATAAACTTTTTAAATGTGTATAATTACAGTTATTTGGGGACGTGCCCTTTATAGTCTTGTTAACAGGAAACAGATTTTGCTTCTTTAGCCCCCCAGCACCCAACACGATGACTGGCACATAGTAGGTGCCCAAGAAATGCTAAACAACTGAGTGAATGAACAAATGTATGAATGAAGAGTTTGTATATCTGTTTTTTGAGCTTCCAGGACTCAAGTTTTTTTTTGTCTCTGATGTAAATTTCTCTTGGAATAATAAGCTATGTAACCCACCAGTCCAAGGCCTCAAGCTTGATTTTCGATAATAATGATGAGGACTTTCCAAACACTTCCCGATAAGCATAACAATAATAATAATTGAATGCTTTACTTTCAAAGTGCCTTTACATCTGTCATTGCATTTTATTCTGTCAGTGCCCTTATAAAAGTAAGAGTTATTATTTTCATTTTGCAAATGGAAGAAAAATTGAGGCTGAGAGAGAAAATGCAATTTTCCCAACTCTGTGAGCCAATGGCCTCTCTGGAACTTCTAGGAGAAACCTGATTTAAGTTATTCTTTCCCCTCCTAAGAAATCTGAGTGGCCTGATTTAAAGATTTAGAAAAATGCCTTCATTATTGGTATCTTGCAGAGCTCATTCTAGGTTGGCTATTTGCTCAACTGGCTAAATGGCATCATCTTCTACACAATTGGCCAATCTAGAAATTTGGAAATTATCCCAGGTTCCTCCCTGTCTCTTGTGTCCTTCCATTCCATAACCCCACATACCTGCACACTCAGACATATGCATGTACAAACCTGTTTCATCCATTTTCCCTCTAAAACATCTCTACAACCTTACCTATCTCCACTACCTATACGCTAGGTGGGGCCACCATCACTTCTCACCTGGATGACTGCAAAACCCCTGAATGACCACTTTGCCTCCATCCTGGCCCCTCTGACCATCCCCCACAACCTGAGTGATCTCTTAAACATACAGATTATATTCCATAGCCTTAAGATGGAACCCAAACTCTTCACTATGACCCAGCCAGCCATTCAGGATGTGCTCTCTGCTCTCCTGACTTTCTCTCTGGCCACCACTCCATCTTACTCACATTCCCACCAGAGGGAAGTCCTTGAAATTCCTAGAATTTCCTGCTCTCTCTGGCCCCTGGTCCTTCACACATATTGTCCCCTCCCTCTTCTGGGAGGACCTGTCTCTCCTCCTTACTTTCTGTTCTCCAGGACATGACCTAAACATCCCAGCCTCAAGGAACCCTCCCTTGTTCTTGCAATCCCCTGTGCTTCCCTTATCAATACACTTTGCCATTTCTGTGGCCCCACTACCAGCTGTGAGAGCTAAGTAAAACTGTATTCAGCCATCATTTTCAAATGAATTCCACTCCTGTACAAAGTTCTCCCAAAAACTGTGATTGCAGGGCAAGAGAGGAACTTCACAGTCTCCTCTGGCTGACCACATTATGCCTAATGGGAAACTCTAGGCCTTCTCCAGCTTTCACATTAAAAACCACTCTCACCATTACAAAGGGGATTGTTTGACTTTCCTATAATGTTTGGAGGTTCCCAGAACAGTATCAAGATACTTTACAGAAACACATATCCTTCTCCCATTTTGTTGGAACATTCCATTTAGATGCTTCTACCATTCCCCCCTCCATATCTCCTACAAAACAGCTTAGCAAATCCTTGGGGTTTCACTCTCTAAACCAACAGAGTAGCCAAGAGCCACATGGGGGTACTGAGCACTTGAAATGTGACTAGTCCAAATGGAGACCCATCATAACCATAAAATATACACTGAATTTTGAAAACATAGCACAAAAAAAGAATGCCAAATACCTCACCAATAATTTTAATATGATAATATTTAAATATAATAAATAATTTCACTTGTTTCTTTTTAACTTTCAATGTGGCTCCTTGAAAATTTTAAATTTCATATGTAGCTCACAATGTATTACTACTGGACAGCACTGGTCTAAACCACTGAGCTCACATGGGTGAGTTAGGCATGTTTCTTCAGAAGAAATTCCAGTGCCAGGTTTTAAGATGATGTTTAATATCTATTCCTTCATACATCATAGGGTGAAGACACTATAGCTCAGAAGTTCATCTTCTCTTAGTCTGTTTCCCAGTGATAAAATGAGGAGAGAGTTGTTCATTTGACAAAGTGTTCTCAAATACCACAAAGCAACTGGCCCTGGGGATACAGATATGAATGAAAGTGCATGGAACCTACCCTCAGGGATAGACCAAGGGGAACTTTATGATCCCTAAAATTTCCACATCACTTCAAATTTCCAATTTTCAGTTGCACAGTCTAGGATTCCTCCACTTGGGGTCTAAACATGAGGAAGTCAGGGTCTTGAAACTTGAAAGGTATTTTTCTACAGAAACGGCATTATAAAACATGTAATATAAGGTCCCAGACTACCTCTGTACAACCTTTTTTAATTGATAATTATAGTAATATTTATTCTGTTCCAAACATTGTGCACTGTCTCATCTAACTTTCCTATCAACCATGAGAGTTAGACGTTAACATATTGCCTTTTCAGATTAAGGACCTGAGGTTCAGAGAAGTTTAGTAGTTGCCTGAGTGCACACAGTTGGAAAATGGTAAAACTGGTATTTCACAAAGATTTGTGTAGGTGTGGAGGAGAGGGGGTTGAAAACCATGGCATGTTTCCTTAAGTGGAGATAAAAGCTCTTCCTACTTTCTCTCTACCAGAGACTCCATTAAATTTTCTTGCTGGCTTTCTTGGAATGTGTTCCAAGCATGAACGCTGGAAGAACCCTGAAATAAATGGAACTTTTTTCAGTTGCAATTTGTAACTTACAAGGGACAGAAAACCCAATATACACAGTTTAAGCCGAACAATGATAGGGATGGAGTCAGAATTATTGGCTCAGCAATTTCAAAGTTAAGGGATATTTAGCTTCCAGCACAACTTTCAGGAGCTCAACCCACACCATCAGGACCTGGTTATCTATCCACCTCTTATCATCTTGTTCTCCTGAATTATCTCCAGGCTTTTTGTTCTCTTGAACTCTAATCTCCTACAATCTCTATCCTTCATAGCAGCAAGATTCCCTTCCCTGGAGGTATCACAAAAAGTTCCATAATTTTCTCTAGTTGGTTTTAAAAGGGTCACATGTCCACCTACAAACCAATCATTGTGGTCAGGGGATGGAATGCTCTGATTGGCCAAAGCTAGGTCACATACTCACTCTTGAACCTGGGGGATATGGCCAATCCCACCCAAACCACCTACCTGAGATAAGTGGAAAGTGTTTTCCTGAAGGAAATTTGCTGTTACCAGAGTAGGCAAAGAAATGGATGATGGACAGGCAAACCCCACAAATATTAACTTTAGTGTTTATGGCTAGTGGTATGCAGGTAAACTGGCTCTCAGGAAAAGAAACAAACCTTGGTTTGTAACATTTGAAGGTGTCACTGATGTAAATAATCCCACCATGACTAAACCACCAACGGTTTAACAACTGCTTCCAAAATTCTTGACTATTTAAGAGTCTGTTCGCATTAGCCAGTGGGAGCTGGATTCAGCATAATACTGCATCCTCCAAAGGAAGAAAAAGAGAAGAATCCTTGCAGAGAGGAGGTATTTATAAGAGAAAAGGATTTTTTTAGCCCCTTTGTGTTTTCAATTTTATTAACTGAAAGTCTAGGGCTCTTATAATCTCAGAAGACCTCCTTCCTCAAATCCCCAGAGCTAGAGGAGAAGCAAGGGACAACTCCAATGACCTCAGGGTAGCCAGTTACAATTCTTGAGATAGTGTAGAAAGTTCCATCACTCACTCACCCAGAATCTCTAGCAAAAGCACATATGGCCTAAATTAAGCTCTTCTTTCTACCTTAGGATTTGTGTTTAATGTTATTATCAAAACACTGATTCAAAGAAATTCTGCCTTCTGTGAACATCTGTTGCCACTGATTAGAAACCACTTAGCACCAAGCCATTTTCCATTTGCCCAATATTAACTGCAAACAGACACCATGGCCAAGTTCTTCCAAATAACTTGTAATAAACTGGGATGTTTCCTTAAATGTACATGCAGATGAAGACTCACCATAGCAACTAGGAGCGCCAGGAAGCAAAATGCATTACTGTGAACATGAAGGTAGCTGCATTAGTCTGGATTCTCATAGAAACAAAACCAATAGGAGATATATACACAGACACAGATATAGAAACAGATATAGATATTTACTATAAGGAATTGGCCCACATGATAATGGGAGCTAAAAAGTTCAAGATCTGCAGTTGGCAAGCTGGAGATCCAGAAGAGAATCAATGGTGGAAGTTCCAGTCCAAGTCTTTGGGCTGATAGTATAGTTTCAGTCTGAGTCTGAGTTCAGAGGCAGGAAAAAACTGATGTCCCAACTCAAAAATAGTCAGGTAGGGAGAAAAGTTCTTTCTCACTCAAGTTTTGAGTATATTCATGCCTTCAACAGATTCATTGAGGCCCACCCACATTTAGGGAGGCCACTCTGCTTTCCTCAGTGTAAAGATACAAATGTTAATCTAATCCAGGAACACCCACACAAACACACTCAGAAATGTTTAATCAAACATCTGGGTACCCCAGGCCCAGTCAAGTTGACACATAAAATTAACCATCAGAGTAGCCATTTCCACTATATTCCAAGTGTCCAAAAATGGTCTAATAATCTGAGCTCTTATATTACACGTTTTATAATGGAGTGTCCATAGAAAAATATGCTACAAGTTCAAAACTTCTGACTTCCTCATATTTGAATATGAAATTAGTGGAGGGAATCCTAGGCCGAGCCACTGAATATTAGAAATTGGAGGTGAGGTAGATGTTTCTCAAGCTACAAGGGATCATAAAATTCCTATTGGTCTAGACTTGTGGGTGGGCATAAGAAAGTGATTAAGAACTCAGCCTGTGGCTTCAGATAGACCTGGTTATACATCACATCACTGTCACTTTCTAGCTGAGTGACCCTGAGCATATTTTTTTAACTTCTCTGAGCTTAAGTTTCAATCTCTACACTGAGAATAATAGTGCCTGCTTCCCATATAAAAATGGTTTGTGAAGACACAAAGAGTTTTAGCAATGAGTCTAGGACTCCCAGTTGATAGGCTCCCAAATAGTAACAAATAATTTTTTAATAGATTTTAAATTTCAATATAGTTCCCTAATTCAAAATACCCCCCATGTATAGCAGATTCTAAATTATTGAAGAGAGAAGGGTGAGAAATGGATGAGCTATGTTCAAGTGGTCTAGAAAAAGGGTTGTTTCACAGCCCATTTGCTTTAAAGAATGCAAGACTTCAACACAAGTGAGTTCTGAACTTCCTTTGCTTGTGAAGTACTTCTTTCCATCAGCATTTAGTATAATCTATTGTACTGGTTGCTACAGGGTTCACAAAAAAAGAAATAAACAATCAAACAAAAAACAGAAGACCTGGAAGATCAGGAAATGTAGTGACTAGTGTGTGGACAGGGAGAAGACAACCCTGGATTCAAAGCCCAGGTCTGCACTTTCTGGCTGCGTGACCTTGGCAGGTTATCTAACCTCAATGGATTAGATGAATGAAAGTTGTACTGATCTGACAGCATCATTTTGAGGATTCAGTGAGCTAATGACTGCAAAATATCTGGTACCTAGTTAAGAACAGTGTTAGACCCTTCTTCTGCCCACAGGTGGGAGCTGACTTTCTGGGAGAGAAAAGAGGATACACAGAGATGCCATAGCTACCATTTGTGTTACGTTTTCAATGAGCTGAGGATTCACATGTTGATTTGTCAAGTTCTTCACAATGTTATAGGAAACTAAGAAAGAAAGGTAATTTCTCTACTCTCACCAATGCTGGAAAAAAGGACCCTTGTTGGAAAAAAAAAATAGCCCTATCAAGGAATCAAGCAGAAGTTACCTTGAAGAAGGTGGAGGAAGAGAAAATAGAGCAGCAGAAGCAGAGAAAGAGGTACCTTGAGATGGGGAGCCAGTCCCATGAGGAAAAGAACCCTGGACCCTGTTGCCATCCAGGTCCAAGAAGTAAAGATCCAAGTTAGCAAAAACACAATTTCAGGGGTCCATCTCCTTGGGCAAACCTCGGCAGGCTGAGGGAACCCTTGAAAGAATAGGAGCACCCCCCCCCAGAGAGTGGGGGACAAAAGATCAGCTGGGGTACCCACAAAAACAACTGCAAGGGTGGAGAACTGAGGACCAAGGATGGACCCTTTTTCAGTCTTCTTGAGACCATGAGGTCCTTAATAAGATTCCAGTAGGAAGCAGGATGGAACCCCATCAACTAAGTAAATGACCCCAGAAATCAATTTAATTTGTTTCAGGAAAAAAAGATATATTTCTTGAATCTGAATGTCATTCATGGGATTATAAGAGCTTGTTAGGGACTTTCATATTCTGTCTAGCAAGCATTGATCAAGCACTGAATCCTGCAAGCCATCCTATGAGGTAGTCTTCATTAATTCGACTTGACAGAGGAGGAAACTGAGGCAACAAGGTTGGCAACAACCTGGTTTTGGCCACAGTTAGTTAGGATTAATGAAAGAACATTCATAGCACCAACTATAATATCTGGCAAGTAGTAGGTGTTTAACACATATTTGCTGAATTGATGACTGAATAAACAAAATAGGTAATTTCTCAACAAAAGCCAACTGAAAAAGCAAAACTGGGTAAAAATAATAGCTGACAGGTGCCAAAACCCTTTTAGAATTTCCCAACTCATCTAATCCCCACACAACCCTAAGATGTTTCGTCCTCATTTTACAGATGAACAGACTGAGGTTGGAATGATTTGGACATTTGCTTCCAGTCACATATCTGGAAAGAGACAGAGCTGACATTTAAACTCAAGATGCCTGGCTCCACAGGCCAGGTTTTTAAGTATTATATTATTCAGTGTGTGGATGGGATGCAGAGTGAAGGAGCAATCCTGGAAGGTGGCACAACAGGGCCTCACTTTTCTCTAAGATTGGGAAACTGGTAACATGAAGCTAGGGAGAGAAAATTAACCTCAAACTCTAGCTCAGTTGCTTTCTAACTCTGTGACTTCAGGCAAGTGACTTAGCCTTTCTGAGACACAGTAAGATGGAAATGACAAGAAATTGTGGAGGGGGAGAATGAAATAATAGGCATACAGCCCCCATATCAATGCTCAAGGATGGTAAAATGGAAATAAATGGTAATAAACATAACGATTGCAACAGTAACTAGAATGGCAGCTATAATAATGACTGGCAGCTATATAATAATCACTGATGACACCACAGATGAAAGAGGAGGAGGAAGAAGTTGGAGAAGGAGGAAGAGGAGGAGCTTCCAGGAAGAAGGGACTTCTAAAATGGGTTTTGAAAACAGGGAGGAACACTGAAATCAGAGCAGAAAATATTCCCCAAATTGGGTGCGGGGTGGGGGGTTTGGGGGGACCAGCACATCAAGAGACACAGACATAAAATCTTGAAGCCCACTCTTTCCCAGGCCATGTGGTAGACATCAAGAAGGAGAGGAGAGCCCCCAGACAGATGCACAAAAGAGGCAGCACTTGCCAACACAAGGCCCAGCAGACCAAACCCCTACAGCCACTTTCCAGCAAATCTGAGGTTACAGCCCAGGTGACTTCACTTAGGGGCAATGGATGGCACACACCTCCCTCAAATCACCACAAGATTGAATTTCCAGCCACATCTTCCAGACACATCCATTTTGGCAGAGATACTATTTGCAGGGACCAATCCGAAGCCGCATCTTAAATGCAATTCACCTAATCGGAGTAACCTCCTCCTGGTGACCTGAGTCACACCCAGACAGACACCACTTGTGTTTGAAAGGTTAGGTTTGCCTGAAGCAGTTGAGCGGAAACCCAAATTCAGAGAACAATTTGCTGCTCATAAGGAGCCATCACTCAGAAATGCACTGACTGGACTCGAAAAATCAGGCCATCACCCGTGGCTCCTGTGTTGCTCTACCTATACTGGATGACCTTGAGGTATGAGCCCTCCAAGACTCAGAGTCTGAGGAAAATTTCTCTTATTCAACAAAGACCCCAGAGAAGCCTGAATGAGAAGCAAAATTCTAAGAGAAGACAGACTGAGTCTCAGACTTCTTCCCTCTTCCATTAACAGGGCTTGCACTTGTTGGTTCCTTACAGACCTTGGCCAGGCTACTCAAAGTGTCATCCATGGACCAGCACTGGCAGCATCACCAGGAGCCTGTTAGAAATGCAAAGTCTCAGGCCCCACCCCAAGCTTGCAAAATCAGAACCTGCATTTTAACAAAATCCCCACATGATTCCTGCACACATTAGTGTAAGAAGTGCTGTTTGAAAAGAATCACAGCTTCTGAACCCATGTAGTTAGAAATCCATCCCTTTGGAGAGAGCAGGAAAAGACCTCTCTGACCTCAGCCGTAGCAATTTCTTACTTGACACATCCCCAAAGGCAAGGGAATCAAAAGCAAAAATGAACTACTGGGACCTTATGAAGATAAAAAGCTTCTGCACAGCAAAGGAAACAACCAACAAAACTAAAAGGCAACCAATGGAATGGGAAAAGATATTTGCAAATGACATATCGGACAAAGGGCTAGTATCCAAAATCTATAAAGAGCTCACCGAACTCCACACCCGAAAAACAAATAATCCAGTGAAGAAATGGGCAGAAAACATGAATAGACACTTCTCTAAAGAAGACATCCAGATGGCCAACAGGCACATGAAAAGATGCTCAACATCGCTCCTCATCAGGGAAATACAAATCAAAACCACACTCAGATACCACCTCACGCCAGTCAGACTGGCCAAAATGAACAAATCAGGAGACTATAGATGCTGGAGAGGATGTGGAGAAACAGGAACCCTCTTGCACTGTTGGTGGGAATGCAAATTGGTGCAGCCGCTCTGGAAAACAGTGTGGAGGTTCCTCAAAAAATTAAAAATAGACCTACCCTATGACCCAGCAATAGCACTGCTAGGAATTGACCCAAGGGTTACAGGAGTACTGATGCATAGGGGCACTTGTACCCCAATGTTTAGAGTAGCACTCTCAACAATAGCCAAATTATGGAAAGAGCCTAAATGCCCATCAACTGATGAATGGATAAAAAAATTGTGGCTTATATACACAATGGAGTACTATGTGGCAATGAGAAAGAATGAAATATGGCCCTTTGTAGCAACGTGGATGGAACTGGAGAGTGTGATGACAAGTGAAATAAGCCATACAGAGAAAGACAGATACCATATGTTTTCACTCTTATGTGGATCCTGGGAAACTTAACAGAAACCCATGGGGGAGGGGAAGGAAAAAAAAAAAAAAGAGGTTAGGGTGGGAGAGAGCCAAAACATAAGAGACTGTTAAAAAACTGAGAACAAACTGAGGGTTGATGGGGAGTGGGAGGGAGGGGAGGGTGGGTGATGGGTACTGAGGAGGGCACCTTTTGGGATGAGCACTGGGTGTTGTATGGAAACCAATTTGACAATAAACTTCATATATTGAAAAAAAAAAGAAAAGAAATCCATCCCTTTGAATGTCACTAAAGGGAAAGCAGTCAGAAGTCCATGAAAAAGTCAGGATGGCTACCATTTATCAAGTGTCTCTGACATGCCAAGGACTTTCCAGATATCTTCTCATCTGTCCATCTCCCCACTTTACAGATGTTAGCACTGAAATTCAGAGAGGTAAAGCAACTTGTACTAGGTTATCCATCTAGTAAGCAACAGAGCTGGGCCAATTGTGGTTCATCCTCAGAGGCTGGGGATATGGCTCCCCTTTCCAGAGCATATGGCCACAGGCTTTACTGTCAAGGAAGAGAGCAGGATGGCTCTTGTATGGGAGACCAACAGTTTCAGCCATGTCTGGACTAGAAGAGTGGAATTCTTCCATAGAGCCTTGAGGCTCAAAAAACTAGAGACAAGTATCTTAAAAGAGAGTAGTCACAGGCTAAGAGAAGAGAAAATCTAAAGCAGGGAATGAGTCCTCTATTAGTGTCAGGACACCCAAATGCTATTTTTAACATATCACTAGTCCTTACAGTAGCACAGCAAGAAAGGGATCTAGCCATGCTGGCTACTTGAGCCCCATGACCTGATTTCTTTCACAGACAGGCTCTATCATTTACTCATCTATGGAGATGGATAAACTGGTTTGTAGAGATGATATCAATTGCCCCCCAAAAAACTGTAACTAGTCTCCTATGACACACAAGACGATAAGGTCTTGAACTAAGACAGTGACATAAGGAATAAGAAAGAGGAAATAAATGGAGATTCCACAAAAGAATAATCTGCCAGCATGGGTTATTATTTAAATGAGGAAGGCAAAGATGACATTAAAGGTCATTCTGAAATTTAGAGTTGACCACTGTTAAGCATGATCAAAACACTCATTATCCCTACCTAAATAATAAAATGTTTAGGGGTTAATTCCTAAATGTTCGAGAAAGATACTGACCTGTTCCATCATGTGTCATCCTCTTCTTCCATGCCCTTCTCCTGAATGCTTTCAGTAAATTCCAGAGGGAACTAAGTGAGACCAGAGGCAACAAACTCCAAATAAAATAGCCCTTGTCCATGGGGAAGGAGTGCCCATGGAAGCCTGAAACATCTCCCACCCACTGGAGACGCCTGGGATGCCCCCAGATGATGCTGATGTTCACCTGACATCTACACACACACTTTCCTCCTCTCATCTCACCACCTCTCCTTCTGTCCCCTCATGGAATTGGCCATTCATCTTAAGTCATGAGGGAATGGAGAGGAATTCCTCCCACTTCAACTCCCTACCTCCTCCAAAGATAGAGAATCCTTTGAACCAAATATTTAAAGAAGGGCTTTTCCCTAAGTACATAAAAGTCTTTAAGCCTAATTTCCAACTGAAAACAAATCCAAACGAATGCTAACATGTCCCCACATAAAGAACCCCAATCAAGGCTGACACATCTACAGAAATACAGAATCTTGGATGTACAGAACTATGGAGATGACCTTCTAATTGCTCATTCAGTTCCTATTGAATGAAAACTCACATCCACTATTGCCTCATTCAAATCCCTCTTCCACAAATCTCTCAAGAGTGAGATTTTAAAAATCCAAATCTGATTGTCATTTTTCTGCTTAGAACCTTTAAATGGCTTCTCATTGCACATAGGATAAAATCCGAACCCCTTCATGTGGCCTGTGAGGTTTTACATGATTGGGTCCCTGTCTACTTCTTGCAAATTCTCTGGTGCCTCTTTCATCCTTACTCTGTAAGTGTCACCCTTAGATCTGAAAAAGAAGGGTCCCCATGCTGGGCCCGCACAAGTTAGACCATCCACATATCACAAACACACAGAAAAATAAACATATTGCAGAACACTAGGACAACTCTTAAGAAAACTTGAGATCTGGCATTAGTACCAGCACAGTGGGCGCTATACCCTAAATAACAACCCTCATGTCTAACATGATTCAAGCCACAAGGAAATGCTTCTCTGCATCCTTTGCTCTGTATCTTTAAAACAAAAGGCAACTACATTCAAATGCCATGAAGTGTCCCTGCTCATCTTGAAACAAAAAGTGCCTTGGAAAGCAGAGATTTTAGCATTGAAAACACTTAGGTAAGAGAAAAAAACGAATTAATTAATGTGCCACATCCTTCCTCTCAAATAACACGAATGCAAAATAGTTCTACAAAATGAAGCACTGTTTCCTAGGAATACCAAGCAACCATTTTCTTGCTTCCCTTCATGTTGCAATGCATGGGTCCAGAGGCACTCACAAATTAGCACAATATGTGCAATGGATCTGACATGGCAGCTGAGAAATATTTTGCAATATTAATTTATATTACTCTGAAGTTTGTATGTATGTAGGTCTAGATTCCATTCATGACAAGCATGAAGCATGATATCTATTCTTCACATTGACAACTAGCTGAACTTTGAATGCTAAAATTATTTAATGAGTTTAAGTTCTTAGAGCTGAAATAAACTTCAGTTTTATTCAAATAATCTGGATTTGGATTTTGACATTCATTATCATTTAAATTTTACTTTCTACATGTAACAGATAAGAGACATAAAGGATGTGGGTCTCCATTTGTACCCTCAGGCTCTGAATAGGTTGGTATCTGGGCTATTCTTTACTTCCAATCTCACTGGAATTCTTCGCACCTTCTGCTTTCTTACCTTAGGGCCTTTGCACGTGCTACTCCTTTACCTGAGTCATACTTTCCCTGAGCACCTTTCACCTGAATAACTCTTCCTCACACCTCATATCTTCCCTTCAACTTCTCATTTACTAGAAAGCCTTCCTTAATTCCCCTGGCCAGCTTAGGTTCCTTTATCATGTGTACCCATCATACTTATTATTCTCTTTTGTATTTTCTTATTTTATCTGCCTTACTAGCAGCCTGTAAGGTCCTGAAAGGTAGAGATTGTGTCTGTCTTATTCATACCTTTCTCTCCAGCACCTGGAAAAGAACCCAGCATATAGTAGATGTTCAATAAATATCAAGTGATTAAATGAATAACTATGTGGAGTGACAGCTCTGATCACACTGAATTGTAATTACTTATTTAGGTCTCTCCAGCTGGACCATGAGCCTGAGGCCAAAAACTGGCAACCCATGGGCCATACTTGGCCTACAGTTTGATTAGTTGGCCAGCAGAATATTGTTCCCACCATGCCTTTAAATTTTTTAATTGACTGCCAATATTTAAGAACTGGGAGATTACACTTAAAAATCCAGATTTTCAGATTCTCTTGAAAAAGCCAAAGATTGGGGCGCCTGGGTGGCGCAGTCGGTTAAGCGTCCGACTTCAGCCAGGTCACGATCTCGCGGTCCGTGAGTTCGAGCCCCGCGTCGGGCTCTGGGCTGATGGCTCGGAGCCTGGAGCCTGTTTCTGATTCTGTGTCTCCCTCTCTCTCTGCCCCTCCCCCATTCATGCTCTGTCTCTCTCTGTCCCAAAAATAAATAAACGTTGAAAAAAAAAATTTATTAAAAAAAAAAAGAAAAAGCCAAAGATTTGGCAATACTTCCCACATGGCAGCAATCCTCTAAACTGAGACACATCTGCTGTTTTCAAAGAGCTCAGTTGTCCTGCCCACCACAGTCCTAATCTGACCCACATCACTCACTTCCACTGAACTCCTATGGCAGAGACTAATATGCAGTCACCAAACCTTCCTCCTTTTCCTAAGTTCATGGCTAGATTACTTTCCACAGCCCACCTTGCTGCTAGGCATGGCCATGTGACTAAGTTCTAGCCAAGGAGTGATGAGGGCCATTTCTAGTCCTGGCCCATAAAAACCTTCCATGAAAGTTCCTCTCTCTCTTCCCAAATATGCAAAAGCCACCATCAGCCTAGGTTCCTGAATGACTGCATAGAGACCTCCTCACCTACTCTCTGCCTACGAGGAACAACCACAATGGACTATTATTTCACTAGACAGTAAAAATTCTTACCATGTGAAAGCCACTGAAATGTTTGGTTTTGTTTTTTACAGTAGCTATTACCCTAACACAGCGTCTGTAGACATTTGAACTTGGGATCGCTGCATGAGCTCTGGGAAGACAGATGATGTCTTGCTCACACCTTTATCTGCAGTACCCTAGCACAGCACTGGACCCATGGTGGATGCTCAAAACACGTTTGTTGAATGAAGGAATTACAGGACCAGAAAGAATCCATGCAAGCCACAAGCAGAGAGAGCCATGCAGAATAATTCTACACCTCCACCCTCATTAATTCCAGCACCACCCCTGCCCATCACCAACCCTCTGTCCTTTGAAGCAGAGCTTTCTCCTCTGGAGACCCTCCCCAGTTGGCCATAGATTTTCTCTACTACCTTCACTGTCAGGACTCACACCTGTGCTGGGGACAGCAGGAGATGGCCTGTGGAATTGATACAAGGAGATAAACCATGAAGTTGAAGCAGTTGCTTAGAAAATAAATCACATGTAATCACCTGCTATTCCAATTCTAACCTCATCTGGAATCTGCTCTCCCAACCTCTCCTTCTGCTCCTTTTTCTCTTGGAGGCAGAATGCTTTGGAAACAGAGCTCCATTGGATAAGAGGAAGAACAAGAAAAAATTTACCTTCATGATTATACATTACCAAATATTACATGAATAGTTTAGACAATAGTGGATGCTGAGCAATTTCTGTGCACACCTTCTTATCCAGAATATTAGTAACAACTGATATTTTATGTCACATCTTAGAAACTTGCAGACTTTCACTCTCTATGTGCCAGGCACTGTGCTAAGGATTTGACATGCATTATTTCATTCAAACCTCAAAAACAATCTCTGAGGCTATTTCTATTATTATTGTGCCTATTATAATAATGAGAACTCTAAGGCCTAAAAGGATTAAGTGACTTGCTCTGGCCCATGAGTCAGTAAGAGGTAGAGACAGTAATTGAGCCCTGTCTATTTGACTCCAAGATGTTAACCAGCTTACTATTATACCCATTAGTTCTTGGGTTGTATTTATTATGCATACGTCTGCCTCCTCTAGGAGCTCCTAGGCAAAGAAAAAGCATATATCCATCCATAGCACTCTCCCCAGCTTGCACAGTCCCTCATACTTTGAAGTACATATATGATGAATGAGGAAAAAAAGTAAGGTAAATGACCTATCCACAGCCACATATCTATTAGCAGCTCTCTGATTTGAGACTCAAAGGCAGTTCTTCTGAATACAAAGACTTTTCAACAGTAACAGTAACAGAAACAAAAACATCAGCTCTCATTTATTGAGAACCCATATAAGGCCTTTTTATACATATACTATTTCATTTAATTCTCAAAATAACCCTGCAAAATGGGTGTAATAATACCCTTACTTTGAAACAGAGGCTCAGTAAGATTAAATGATTTGCCTAAGGTCACCCAGCTAATTAATATAAAAGACTAAATTTGTCATGTCTGGGTTATTAACGCTTGCCACCTTCCTTCTCTGAAAATTGATCCCATTCTCTGTATCTGTCACAAGCTGAATGAATCCTAAACCATGATCCCACCCATCTGACTACAAGAACACCATTGCTCAGACATCCCAACAATGGGGCCCCACCTCTAGAGGAGGCCACTTACATATAGGAGATACTCTTCCAAGTAATACCAGAGGGACCAGAAGCAAGGCTTCTGCATCACACAGACTATGCTCCAATGCTCTGCTGCTTTCTAGCTGCATAAATGGTTGAAGGAAATAGAGATGGGACTTACTAGAGATCACTAGCTCTCTGTTAAGTGTAGCTTGGGCTCCCTCACATCTTATGCCCCCATGACATATTTCAGGGTGTTCCATCCATCTATCCACCTATCCACCTATTCTTTATCTATCAATCAATCCATCGATTCTGCATTCTTTCTTGTACCCATTCTTTTACCAATCTACCCTTCCATCATCTTTCCTTCTTCTGTCATTCATTCCTTCCTTTCTTCTTCCAATCCATCTATTCAGCATTTATTTTTTTTTAAGTTTACTTATTTATTTTTGAGAGAGACAGTGCACATGTGAGCAGGGGATGGGCACAGAGAAAGGGAGAGAGAGAATCCCAGGCAGGCTATGCGCTATCAGTGCAGAACCCAATGTGGGGCTCGAACTCATGAACGGTGAGATCATGACCTGAGATGAAATCAAGAGTTAGATGCTTAACTGATTGAGTAACTCAGGCACTCCAACAAACATTTATTGACTAGGGGGTGCCTAGCTGGTTCAGTCAGAACAGCGTGAGACTCTTGATCTCAAAGTCATGAATTTGAGCCCCAAGTTGAACGTAGAGATTAAACAATAAAAAAAATTTTTTTTAATTTACATTCTAGTTAGCATAAAATGCAATAATGATTTCAGTAGAATCGGTGATGCATTCCCTACATATAACACCCAGTGCTCATTCCAACCAGTGGCCTCCTTAATGACCCTTGCCCATTTAGACCATCCCCCCACCCACAAAGCCTCCAGTGACCCTCAGTTTGTTCTCTATATTTAAGAGTCTCTTATGTTTTGTCCTCCTTCCAGTTTTTATATTATTTTTGCTTCCCTTATGTTCATGTTTTGTATCTTAAATTCCACATATGAGTGAAGTCATATGATATTTGTCTTTCTCTGACTGACTGCTTTCGCTTAGCATAGTACCCTCTAGTTCCATCCATGTAGGTGCAAATGGCAAGATTTCATTCTTTCTGATTGCTCAGTAATAGTCCATTGTATATACATGTACCACATCTTCTTTATCCAGTCATCTTTTGATGGACATTTGGGCTCTTTCCATACTTTGGCTATTGTTGATAGTGCTGCTATAAACATTGAGGTGCATGTGCCCCTTTGAAACAGCACACCTGTATCCCGTGGATAAATACCTAGTAGTGCGATGGCTGGGTCATAGGGTATTTCTATTGTTACTTTTTTGAGGAACCTCCATACTGTTTTCCAGAGTGGCTGCATCAATTTGCATTCCCACCAGCAGTACAAAAGGGTTCCTCTTTCTCTGCATCGTCGCCAACATCTGTTGTTGCCTGAGTTGTTCATTTTAGCCATTCTAACTGGTATGACTGGTATGAGGTAGTATCTCATTGATTTGTATTTTCCTGATGACGAATGATGTTGAACATTTTTTCATGCGTCTATTAGCCATCTGGATATCCTCTTTAGAAAAGTGTCTATTTGGGGCACCTGGGTGGCTCAGTCGGTTAAGCATCCAACTTCAGCTCAGGTCATCATCTCACAGTTCGTGGGTTCGAGCCCTGTATTGGGGTCAGTGCTAACAGTGCAGAGCCTGGAGCCTGCTTTGGATTCTGTATCTCCCTCTCTCTCTACCCCTCCACTGCTCACACTCTGTGCCTCTCTCTCTCTCAAAAAAATAAACATTAAAAAAATTTTTTAAGTGTCTATTCATGTCTTTTGCCCATTTCTGCACTGAATTATTTGTTTTTTGGGTGTTGAGTTTGGTAAGTTCTTTATAGATTTTGGATACTAACCCTTTATGAGATATGTGATTTGCAAATATCCTCTCCCATTCTGTCAGTTGCCTTTTAGTTTTGCTGATTGTTTCCTTCACCGTGCAGAAGCTTTTTATCTTGATAAGATTCCAATAGTTCATTTTCGCTTTTGTTTCCCTTGCCTCCAGAAACATGTTGAGTAAGAAGTTGCTACATCTGAGGTCAAAGAGGTTTTTGCCTGCTTTCTTCTCTAGGAGTTTGATGGCGTCCTGTCTTACATTTAGGCCTTTCATCCGTTTTGAGTTTATTTTTGTGTCTGGTGTAAGAAAGTGGTCCAGGTTCATTCTTCTGCATGTCGCTGTCCAGTTTTCCCAGGACCACTTGCTGAAGAGACTGTCTTTATTCCATTGGATATTCTTTCTTGCTTTGTCAAATATTAGTTGGCCATACGTTTGTGGGTCTATTTCTGGGTTCTCTATTCTGTCCCTTTGATCTAAGTGTCTGTTTTTGTACTGTCTTGATGGTTACAACTTTATAATACAACTCGAAGTCTGGAATTGTGATGCCTCCAGTTTGGTATTCTTTTTTCAGGATTGTTTTGGCTATTCAGGGTCTTTTCTGGTTCCAACAAAACAAACAAACTTTTAAAAAAAACATTTATTGACAAACTACTCTAGCTCCAACACTGCTTTGGGCTCAGGGTATACAAAGATGGAACACAGGACATGCCATAGTACAGTGGCTGGGAATGAAGGTCAACAACAGATAGAACTAAGTTAACAATCTGGGTTCTGTCACTCATACACTGAATACTCTTGGGTAAGTCCCTGAGCATCTGTGAGCCTCAGTTTCCTCCTGTATAAAATGGGCTGGGGAAGCAAATGTAGTATATAACTCACAAAGTTATTTGTAAGAACACAAAATCAAGCACATCGTGACTGCTCAAACAGGCTCAGCTGTCAATGTTATTATTAAACCAGTTCCTGTCTTGAAAGAACTCCGTGTATTTGAAAGATATAATTATAAACAAGTTAAGACATGAGATAAGAGCCCAAGAAGCAGGAGGTAACTAAAGTCCACCTGAGGCATCAAGCAAGTCGCAGGAAAGGGGAAGACCCCAGCTCATTTTCTCATAAAAAAGGCATCTCTTCTGAGAGAAGACTTATCTCTAATTACTTGATGACTTTGAAGCATTCAAAGGACTTCATGGATAATCACCGTTTCTTCCATTTGACCAAGGTCTTTGGCAAAGTACTTTCAGCTCTTCAGTTCTGCATGAATGTCTTGTGTGTCTCTTTCTGAGTTTAATAGATCTCCATTCTCTCATATATTGCATCTAGGATGTCCTTGGAATATAATATGTCTTCAATTCATCATAAAATTACAGCAGTAAAAAGCACCTTAGGTACCATCTACCCTACACTTCTGCATTCACTGGAAGGGAAGTCCCAGAGAGGTGAAGTCACTTGTCTGAGATGACACAACTAACCTGGTGACCCACCTGGACCAGATCCAAGGTCTTGTGATGTCCACTCCAAAGTGATTTCCAGCCTACCATGCTGCCTACTCCTCTAATTTCTCCTGCCACCTAACACCAGACGTCCACCCCCACAGTCCTTTTTTTCTGTATTTCTTTATGTTTTCTTCATTCATAGTGGGGTGGCAAGTTGAGGGCCAACTTGTCATGAGAAAATTACTTTGTCTCACAGAGTCTGTTTTCCCATCTGTAAAATTATGTTAAGACCAACTTCACAGATTTGATGTGAAGATTAAAGGAGAGAATTTAAGTGGAAGTAAGAAATGCTATATATTGTCTTTGATTCTCAGAACAGTTGTATGTGGTGGATTCAGAATTCAGACTTAGCTGGATCTGACTGCAATAAGTATGTACTTTGCACACATTTCTGGCATTTTATAGATGGTTAACAAATAAAAGAAATCAGCTTCCAAAAAGGTTAGGTAGATACTTTCCCTGTTCCTCCCACTAAGTACAACTAAAATCCCTGGACATTATGTATAAAACAAACATAAGTACAACTCCTACTCCCACCTGAAAGTAACAAGGAAGCATTATTTTCTTCTCCTGCCAGAAAGCAGTGTCAGACACAATCGGCCAAACCAGAACCAGAGCCTCATAATGCAATATAAAAATGTACATACTTCAACTGAAAATCACTTATCATACCAAGAATCAGGAATATCTCAAACTGAATTAAAAAAGAAACCAATCGGGGCGCCTGGGTGGCGCAGTCGGTTAAGCGTCCGACTTCAGCCAGGTCACGATCTTGCGGTCCGTGAGTTCGAGCCCCGCGTCGGGCTCTGGGCTGATGGCTCAGAGCCTGGAGCCTGTTTCCGATTCTGTGTCTCCCTCTCTCTGTGCCCCTCGTCCGTTCATGCTCTGTCTCTCTCTGTCCCAAAAATAAATAAACGTTGAAAAAAAAAAATTTTAATAAAAAAAAAAAAAAAAAAAAAAAAAAGAAACCAATCGGGGCGCCTGGGTGGCGCAGTCGGTTAAGCGTCCGACTTCAGCCAGGTCATGATCTCGGGGTCCGTGAGTTCGAGCCCCACGTCAGGCTCTGGGCTGATGGCTCAGAGCCTGGAGCCTGTTTCCGATTCTGTGTCTCCCTCTCTCTCTGCCCCTCCCCTGTTCATGCTCTGTCTCTCTCTGTCCCAAAAATAAATAAACGTTGAAAAAAAAAAAAAACAACAATCAATAGATGCCAACAACAAGATCCCAAAGATGTTAAAAATAATCTGACAAGGAATTTAAGTTTTTAATGTTTACTTATTTAGAGAGAGGGGGACAGCAGAAGTGGAGGGGAGGGGCAGAGACAGAAAGAGAGAGAGAGAGAATCCAAAGCAGGCTCCAGGCTCCGAGCTGTCAGCCCAGAGGTGGATGTGGGGCTCAAACCCACAAACCATGACCTGACATGTCAGACACTTAACTGACTCAGCCACTCAACTGCCCCAATCTGACAAGGAATTTAAAGCAGCCATTGTACAAATGCTTTAGCGGGCAATTACAAAAACACTCGAAACAAATGCAAAAATTGAAAACCTCAGGAAATAAATGGAAAGCCTTAGCCAACAATTAGAAAATATGAAAAAGAACCAAATAAAATTTTAGAACTGAAAAATGCAACAAAAAATTAAAACTCAGTGAACACACTCAACAGTAGAAAGGATGGAAGAAAGGAAATAATCAGTGAACTGGGAGATAGAACTAAAGGAATTATCCAATCTGAACAACAGAGAGAAAATAGACTGAAAAAAGAAAAATGAATAGAGTCTTAAGGACTTGTCAGACTATAAAAGATACAACACTTATGTTATTAGAGTCCCAAAAGGAGAGGAAAAAGAGGGTGAATCTGAAAAAGTACTCAAAGAAATAATGGCTGAAAATTTCCCAAATTTGGTCAAAGTTCAAGAAGCTAAGCAACCCCCAAACCCAAAGAGAACCACATGTAATAATTAAACGTCTGGAAACTAATGGCCAATAAAAAGTCCTAAAAACAGCCAGAAGAAAAATATGACACCTTACCAATAGAAAAGAATAATTCAAATGACATGAGATTTATTATCAGAAACTATGGAGGCTAGAAGGAAATGGCACATATTCTCAGGTACAAAAAGAAAAGGACTGCCTGCCAATCCAGAATCCTATACACAGTGAAAACATCCTTCAGGAATAAAGAAGAAATCAACATGCTCTCAAGTGAAGGAAAACTAAGAGAATTTGTCACCAGCAGCCTAAAGAATGGCTAAAGCTCTCTAAACAGGAAATCATTTTTTTAAATTTTTTAACATTTTTATTTTTTGAGAGACAGAGACGGACAGAGCGCTAGTTCCCAAAGGAAATAATTTTTAAAAAGGAACCTTGTAGGGGCACTTGAGTGACTCAGTTGGTTAAGTGTCCGACTCTGGCTCAGGTCATGATCTCAGGGTTCGTGGGCTCGAGCCCCGCGTCGGACTCTGTGCTGACAGCTCAGAGCCTGGAGCCTGCTTTGGATTCTGTGTCTCCCTCTCTCTCTGCCCCTCCCCAACTAGCTCTCTGTCTGTCTCTGTCTCCCAAAAATAAATAAACATTAAAAAAAAATTTAAAAGGAACCTTGTAACATCATGAAGACAGAACACAGTAAACAAAACCCTGGTAAAAACAATAAGCTTTCCTTTTCCTCTTGAGTTTTCCAAAATTTGTTTGATGACTGGAGAAAAATAGATAAATCATCACTATAAGAAAAGAAAAATATTTGGAACTTAATTTTTATGATCCTTTCTTTATAAAAAAACTTTTTTCCTTGACATGTTCATTATTTAGAATCTCCAGGGGTGCCTGGGTGGCTCAGTCAGTTACCATCTGACTTCGACTCCGGTCATGATCTCACCACTCATGAGTTCGAGCCCCGCATCTGGCTCCATGCTGACAGGTCAGAGCCCGGAGCCTGCTTTGGACTCTGTCTCTCTCTCTCTGTCTCTGTCTCTGTCTCTCTCTCTCTCTCTCTCTCTCTCTGCCCCTCCCCTGCTCACACTCTCTCTCTCTCAAAAATAAGTAAACATTAAAAAATTATAATTAAAAAAATAATAATAATATAAAAAATAAAAAGGTCCAGATCGCAAGATCTATCTGACATACATCACTTGTCCTTTGTCAAATCCTGCTCAGGTAAGGCACAATGCACCTAGCACCCAAAAAATTCTCCTTTGTCTAAGAACTTCCCTTAAACGTGGCTAAATCAGAATTCTTTGATTGCAAGTGACAGATACTCAATTTGAAACAGCTTCTAAGAAATGGCTGGTATCAGTGTCTGCAATGCCATCAAGCCTTCCTTCTATCTCTGTCTCATGCTGGCTTCTTCCTTCTGCACATCGGTTTCATGATCATTTATCTGAGCTTTCTCTGAGTTTATATTCTAACAGTCCTGGGGCTAGAGTAGAAAAAGAATTTTATCCTTTACCTCCCATTTGGGAAAAAAAAAAAAAAAACAAAAAAAACCTCCCAGGGAAGGACTCTGGTCATTTGTGGGTCTTTTCTTCTTCTTTGACCAATCTCCTAGACCTGTGTCTAGGGGGTGGGATCTGTTAGCAAAAGAGAGTCTTGTATGCTGAGCAAACAAAACCTGTGACCTGAAACCAAAATAAGGCTTGGCTATTCTCTTCCCACTGAGTTGATCTTCCTTAACTAAGAATCCTTAAGTAATCTGATGATAGCAGAGCAGGGTTTCTCAAGCTCAGTCCTACTAACAACATGGGCCATATCAGACTGTAGGGGCTCTCCTGTGCACTGGAGGATGTTCAGCAGCAACCCAGTTCTCTCTACCCACTAGATGCCAGGAGCAATGGTCCATCTCCCAGCTGTAACAACCAAAAATATCTCCAGACATTGCCAAGACTTCCCTGGGAAGCAAAACTGCTCCCGATTGAGAGCCACTGAAATACAGGAACATGAGATGAGAGAGCAGAGGACATTTTCCCAGAAATTATTATCAATGTGGACATCTTGGGGGATGGAAGAGAGGATAAGGAGAAAGACATGGTATAAGTGAGGGAAGGAGAGAAGGAAGAATGGAGACTGTAGCACTTCCAGCACCTCCTATATCATTTTCCCATTAGCCCCTTGGCACCAATTAATTTATCATATTATCTGTTTGTCAACTCGGAAGAAGAGCTAGGGTCCCAGGGCATGTGAAACAGAATGAGACATATAAATACTTCAGCCTGAGGGCATGAGGAGGGGAGAAGGGACTAAGGTTTCAGACTCCTTAATGGAGGAGGTAGATGGTGATAATTCAGCATCAGTGATTCTAACCTGGGGTCGTTGGATCGTGTTTCTTGTGTCTACTACCAATTGTTATCTTGCTATTGTGTCTACTACCAATATTAGTAAGAGTGATCTCATATAATTTAGAGTTTTCAATGGGTTTTCTCAGACTCAGTCTTATTTGATTCTCTCCCACAAACCCTGTGAAGTGGGCAAGGAAAGATCTTGTTATGCCCATTTACAGATGAGGAAACTGATATCCATAATATGGGAAATAGAAGCACTATCATGTGGGCAGTAAAAGTGTGGGGCTTTTAATACAAACAAACCCAGCCTCAATTCTTAGCTGCATCACTTACTAGTTATTTAATCTTGTCAAGTTACTTAACCTCTCATCTGTAAAATGGATTCAATGCCTAGGTAATAGAGGTTGTCATGAAAATTAAATTGGCTAATGTAGGTAAAGAATTTATTATGGTACCTGGCACTTAGCAAGCATATACTAAAGGATAACAAGTATTAGTACCATAATTATCACCTATCATCACTGAAATTCTAAGAAAAATTAAAATTAAGCAATTTAACCAGAGTCTCACTGCCAATAAATGATGATTCTGATCCTTAAATTCATTTTCTGTAATGACTGAGACTGAGTAAGGGGTTGAGACTGAGTGTCCACTAAGGTGTGTGGTACTTTACATAACAGTACTGAATATCCCTATAATATTGAGAATCAGTCATTGGTATCTCCATTTCACAGATGAAAACATCTGAAACAGAGAAGTAACTTGCCCACTGTCACTCAGGTTGAAGGTGGAGGCAGATTATCAGTTTTATATTATGAAGCCCTCCCACTCATTCTTTTGCAATTCTAGTGACTGGCTGGTGTATGTGATGGCAACATAACTCTGGCTACAAAGACCTGAGAAGTCTCAGGCAGTATGGGAGCTTTTAAGAAAGCTTGTCCTCACTGGAAAAAAAAAAAAAAAAAAAAGATTCACAGGGGGAAAAATGGCCCCTCTTTTGTGTGGTATGCACAAAATAGCTGCCACCATCTTGCAAGCGTGAGAAGAACAAACTGGAGGGGAAAAGAGAAACATCAAAGATAACAGCGCAGAAGAAGACAGCAAAAAATCTGAGCCCTTGATCATATTACTCAACCAATTGCTGATTGAACAGCCCTAAGCACCTCTCTCAGGACTTGTTTTCATGTAAGAAAACAAATCTTTTTTGTTTCATCCATTTGAATCAGGCTTTCTGTTACTTGCATCCAAATGCACTCTGATACAATCAACAAATAATAATTCCTTTACTACTGATAAGAATAGGATTCACTGTACACTGACAACATTGGAAATACTGTACTAAGCTTCTTAGATTTCATATTGCATTTAATATTTCATATAGCAAATCATAAAGTAGATACTACTATTAACTCTATTTTACAGATATGTAATAGAGCGGAGTAAAGAAAACTAACATTTGTAGGTTGACAATACATAACCTCTTGGGACACTGGGGAGATGGCTCAGAATGCAGACTCTTGAGTCAGACCATCTTGTTGAAATCCAATGTTATCACTTACTGGCCATGTGATCTTGGGCAATTACTTACCAAGTATTCTCTTGGAGCTTGTTTCTTCACCCTTAAAATGGATAAGAAAATTGCATCTCTAAGTGGTATTAGGATGAAATGAGGTTCATCCAATCAACAAATGTTGTGTGCATGATTTAATGTTCCTCATAGTTCTGCAAGGTTGGAAAATACTACCCCTTTTACATAAATGAAAAAACTAAGGTTTAAAGAGGTTAAATCAGTTGTCACACACACACTACTAATAAGCAGGGTGTTGGGTTTCAGATCTAACTAGGTTTCTTTTAGTAGCAAAGAACTGGGTGTAGTTACATGACAAAGGCTGTTTGGGGCAGGGGCTAGGACAGAGAGGTGGAAGGACAGATTAAGCCCAGGTTGTGAAAAGCCCTTTGTGCTTTGTCAAGGAACATGGGCAACATGTTGGGTGAACTGTGAGAAGAGGGAGGCTGTGGGGGGCAGGAAAGGTGGGCACTACCAGATGGGTGACCCTCAATCTATAGAAGTGCAGCCAGTCTCTAGGCACACACTCTCCAAGGATGGTTATGGGATCACCAACCCAGGTGGCCCTGTTAATTATGAGATTTGCCTTGTGCACTGTGGTATTGTGATTTATAATAAGAAATATGTTAGGTCTTTGCCCCATTCCTGGCACAGGGCTTCTAAAACCCTAGGAATTTCTGGGGCGCCTGGGTGGCTTGGTCGGTTAAGCGCCCGACTTCGGCTCAGGTCATGATCTCAGGGTCCGTGAGTTCAAGCCCCGCGTCGGGCTCTGTGCTGACAGCTCAGAGCCTGGAGCCTGTTTCAGATTCTGTGCCTCCCTCTCTCTCTGCCCCTCCCGTATTCATGCTCTGTCTCTCTCTGTCTCAAAAATACACGTTAAAAAAAAAAATTAAAAAAAAAATAAATAAATAAAATAAATAAAACCCTAGGAATTTCAGAAGTATAGAGAGCTACAGAGGTGTCTTTGTTATGTTAATTTCAAAAGTATAGAGAGCTACAGAGGTGTCTTTGTTATGTTATGTTATGTCTATGTTATGTTAATGCCTTTGGATTGAGCCTATCAATGGGGGCTGGTTCACCAGGAGATCCATCCCTGTGATTCGAGGGCTGGAACTTTCAGTTCCTCCCACTACCACTTTAGGGAAGACAGAGGGACTGAAGAATGAGTTCAATCAACAGCAGTCAATGATTTATTCAATCATGCCTATGTAATAAAGCCTCCAGAAAAACTT
Source organism: Puma concolor (assembly GCF_028749965.1). Taxonomy (NCBI): domain Eukaryota; kingdom Metazoa; phylum Chordata; class Mammalia; order Carnivora; family Felidae; genus Puma; species Puma concolor. The sequence goes on from NC_141682.1 coordinate 26,946,922, forward strand.
ACCTGGTATGGGGATTCAGATAGCTTCTGGGTTAGTGAACTCAGAGAGGGCATGGAAGCTGCATGCCCCTTTCCCCATACCTCGCCCTATGTATTCCTTCCATCTGGCTGTTCCTGAGTCATATCCTTTTATAATAACCAGTAATCTAGGAAGTGAAACGTTTCTCTGAGTTTTGTGAGCTGCTCTAGCAAATTAATTGAACCCAAAGAAAGGTTCTTGGGAACCTCTGATTTATAGCCAGTCAGTAAAAAGCACATGTAACAATCTGGGCTTGTGACTGGCATCTGAAGTGATTGGGGTGGGGAGGGGAGCAGTTCTGTAAGACTGAGCCCTTAATCTGGGAATCTGATGCTATCTCCAGGTACATGGTGTGAGAACTGAGTTGAATCATAGGGACACCCAGTTGGTACTGGACACTTGCTGGTGTACGGGAAAAAAAAACCCACACACTGGCATTCATATCCAAATATTATGCACTCTTGTTTGTCATCAAAAATCTATGTCGTTGATGGTTACAGTTCAGTCACCTCTCCATCAGCTGACATGGGCATAAACTGACCTCAAGCATTTGGGTAATCAGGGCTCTGAAGTCTGAAACTCCCTTATTCCAAAAAGCAAATGAACTAATAGCTACAGTAGGGCATTTGGGTTAGAATCCTTAGTATCTAGGTGATTGAAGCACAATGCCTAACTCTTGGGAACTCAGTATAATTGTTCTGTAGTCAGACTACATGGGTTTAAATCTTGGGCTGTGTAATCTCAGATAAATTATTTATAAGCTCTCTGAGGCTGTTTCCTCATCTATAAAATGGGAGAGATAGTTTTACTTACCTGTTAAAATGATGGAGAAGAAATTATGTAAGTCATACATTCAATAATAGTCAATGAAGACTTTCTATATGCTAGTCAGCTCTGGTGGTGACAAGACAGACAATATCCCTGTTCTCATGGAGCTCTCATTGGAGTGGGAGGGAGGAGATGATACGCAGATAATTAAAATAACAAAATAACATCAAGCAGTGATCAAACTATAGCTGCTTTGACACAGAAGAGGAAGTTTGAACAGAGAGGTGAATAATGGTTGAGCAGGGGGAACAGCAAGTGCAAAGGACCTGAGGTGAAACAGAGTTTGGCATGACTGTAAAAGAAAATAAAAGGACAGTGTGTCTGGACATACTAAGCAAAGGGTAGAGCAGTGTAAGAGGTAGTCAAGGGCTGGATCCTGGGAAGCCTCTTTACTCTTGCTGGCACTTTGGATTTTACTCAACTTAAAAAGAAAAGACATTAGTGGAGGGTTTTAAACAGAAGTTCTTACCTAAGTGCCATCTATTCTAAAATTCATATGCAAGATTTGGTTTAATCAGGTATGGTAAGACACACAGACATGGAAATGACTGTCATAAAGGAAGTTTATACTCACAGATCCCTAGAAATAAAAGACATGTCATGCAGGGCCACATGAGGAAACACCAGAGGAAGTCAGGAGGCGGAGGTGGGAGAGGGCAAAGCCCAGATCCTGTGTGGGAATTCTCACAGGAAGAAATGGGTCAGGCAGGGTAGGTACAGTGAATAACTTTGGATTGGATAGTTTAAATAATTGCAATAGGCTCTGGGCTGTAAGAGTGGTCCCTAGTTGTCTAGTACCTGGCCCTGGGGTGACTTAGGGCAGGGAGAACACTGGCTGGTATGTAAAGAGTTTGATAAAGGAGATGGTTGGGAGTGTGGGCTCTGAATTAGTTGGTTTGCCTAGCAAAAGTGTGCCTGAACAGAGTTGTTTGCTGTCTCTAGGAATTAGCAAGCCCTGGGAGGGACAGTCTCTCTAGAATCCAGGCCCCAAGTGTGAGGACATCAAGAATACACAAAATCAAAATAAGAAAATACAGTCAACATGCTATCACATAACAAGCTTTCCATAAATGATATCTATTAGTATTACCTCTAAGATGAGGGCAATGAAAATTTCTGGTAATTATACAGTTATTCAAGGTATACAAGGAACTGAAAATGTAGGAAGTCCTTAAGAGTTTTATTTCTAATAAAAGTGGTGAGAGTGGACATCCTTGTTTTGTTTCTGAGCTTTTCCCCTAAGGTCAAGAACAAGATAATGATGTCCACTCTAACCACTTTTACCTAACTTGGTACTGGAAGTCCTAGCCACAGCAATCAGACAACAAAAAGAAATAAAAGAATCCAAATTGGTAAGAAAGAAGTAAAACTTTCACTATTTGCAGATGGCATGATACTATTAATAGATAACCCAAAAGACTCCACCAAAAAACTGACAGAACTGATAAACAAATTCAATAAAGTTGCAAGCTACAAAATCAACTGCATTTCTATACACCAATTATGAAGTGGCAGAAAGAGAAATTAAGTAATCAGTCTCATTTACAATTGCACCCAAACCCGGGGTGCCTGGGTGGCTCAGTCGGTTGAGCGTCCGACTTCAGCTCAGGTCGTGATCTCACAGCCTGTGAGTTCAAGCCCTGCGTCGGGCTCTGTGCTGACAGTTCAGAGCCTTGAGCCTGCTTCTGCTTCTGTGTCTCCCTCTCTCTCTGCCCCTAACCCACTCACATTCTGTCTCTGTCTCTCTCAAAAATAAATAAACATTAAAGAAAATTAAAAAAAAAGAAATTGCACCCAAACCTGTAAGACATCCAGGAACAGACTTAACCAAAGAGGTGAAAGACCTGTACTGTGAAAACTATACAACACTGATGAAAGAAATTGAAGATGACACAGAGAAATGGAAAGACATCCCAAGCTCATGGATTGGAAGAACAAATATTGTTAAAATGCCTATACTACCCAAAGCAATCTACATATTTAATGTAATCCCTACCAAAATATCAGCAGCATTTTTCATGGAACTAGAACAAATAATACTAAAATTTGTATGGAAACACAAACAACTCCCGAATAGCCAAAACAATCTTGAAAAAGAAAAGCAAAGCTGGAGGCATCACAATTCCAGACTTCAAGTTATAGTACAAAACTGTAGTAATCAAAACAGAATGGTAATAGAACAAAAATAGACACATACATCAATAGAACAGAATAGAAAACCCAGAAACAAACCCATAATTATATGATCAGCTAATCTTCAAGAAAGAGGGAAAGAATATCCAACAGGAAAAAGACAGTCTCTTCAACAAATGGTGTTGGGAAAACTGGACAGCAACATGACAAAGAATGAAACTAAACCACTTTCTTGCACCATACCCAAAAATAAACTCAAAGATTAAATGGATTAAAGATTATAAATGTGAGGCCTGAAGCCATAAAAATCTTAGAAAAGAACACAGGCAGTAACCTTTATGACATGGACTACAGCAATTTCTTTCTCCTCAAGCAAGGGAAACAAAAGCAAAAATAAACTATCAATAAGACTATATCAAAGTAAACAGCTTCTGCACAGCAAAGGAAATAATCAACAAAACTAAAAGGCAACCTACAGAATGGAAGAAGATATTTGCAAATGACATCCAATAAAGGGCTAGTATTCAAAATATATAAAGAACTTATAAAAGTCAACACCCCCCAAAAAAACAAATTATCTGATTTTAAAATAGAAGACATGAACAGACATTTCTCCAAAAAAAAGACATACAGATGGCCAACAGACACAAGATGCTCAACATCACTTATCATTAGGGAAATGCAAATCAAAACTACGATGAGACATCACCTCACACCTGTCAGAATGGCTAAAATCAACAACACAAGAAGCAACTGGTTTTGGTGAAGAGGTGAAGAAAGGGAAACCCTCTTGCAGTGTTGGTGGGAACGCAAACTGGTGCAGCCATTGTAGAAAACAGTATGGAGGCTCCTCAAAAAGTTAAAAATAGAACTACCTTATGAACCAGCAATCGCACTACTGGGTATTTATCCAAACAATATAAGAACACTAATTCAAAGGGATACATGCACTCCTATATTTATAGCACCATTATTTATAATACCCCAGATATGGAAGCAACCCAAGTGGCCATTATTGATGAATGGATAAAGAAGATATAATGAAATATTATTCAGCCATAAAAAAGACTGAAATCTTGCCATTTGCAACAATCTAGATGGAGCTAGAGTATAATGGTAAGTGAATTAAGTCAGTCAGGGAAAGACAAATACCATATGATTTCATTCATATGTGGAATTTAAGAAACAAAACAAAGAGAAAAAAATAAGAGAGAGAAAGAGAGAGAAATCAAGAAACGGACTCTTTAAATACACAGAACAAACTGATGGTTACCAGAGGGGAGATGGGCAGGGAGATGGGTTAATTAGGTGATAGGACTTAAGGAGAGCACTTGTGATGAGCACAGGGTGATAAATGGAAGTGCTGAATCACTATATCATACATCTGAAACTAATATAACACTCTGTTAACCAACTGGAATTAAAATAAAAACTTAAAATTTTAAAAAAGGAAAAAGAAATAAAGTAAACTGTATAAAAAAGTTTTCTTTCCCCTTCCTGCTATAACATTTTGACCTCAATGCTACATTTAGACCAGAAAATACCCCATAGCATATGGATTCTTACCTGCATTTTAAACTAGAACAAACTTCCCATCCACCCTCCAAAATGCAAGCCAGCCCTGGCAACTGATGGATGGATTGATTGATTGATTGATTAAATAAATAAATATGTATTCACCATTGGAAATGTTGCCACCATGATTAAACCTCTCAACAGTCACTTTAAAAGCAGCCATGACAAAGAATAAGGGAAAAAGAGTAAATGTATTGCAGGTATCCTATGGACCAAGCACTATGTAAGGCATATACACCATTGCAGTATATTTCCCCCAAATATAGTTACAGGAGATGCTATGTCTAAATGCTGTGCACCCCCACCCCCACCCCCACCCCCACTAAATTCATATGTTGAAATCCTAACCCCCAAAGATGATAGTGTTAGGAGGTGGGGCTTTTGGGAGGTGATGAGGTCATGAGGGTGGAGCCTCATGAATGGGATTCATGCCCTGATAAAAGAGACCTCACCACAGCTCCCTACCCCTTCCACCATGTGAGGACTCAGTGAGAATACTCTGGCTATGAACCAGGAAGTAACCCCTCACCAGCCACTATATTGAATCTGCTGGCTCTGCCATCTTAGACTTCCCAGCCTCCAGAACTATAGAAATAAATGTATGTGGTTTATAAGCTACCCACTCTGAGGTATTCTGTTATAGCAGTCTGAACAGACTAGGACAAGAGACCATGGAGAATATAATTTTAAGGGTTCCTAGACCCAGTATTAAATAACATTGGAACACATGGTGAGCAGTTCATCCCTCACCCATCTTTCTAATTACACCAAGGGAAAGTCTCAAGTGGGTGCTAGCATGTCTTTAACACTTCTCTACCACTTGCTAATCTCTCCTTTCAACAAAAAATGAACAAGCCTTAGACTCAGAGCCGTGGCAGGCTACAGTACTAGCTAGAATTTTAGTGACTATTTTTTTTTTTACTCCATGATTCTTTAAATGGTTTCCTTTTTTAAAGAACGAGAAACTAGTCTGCTTATACATGATAAAAATTAATTTTAAAATAAAGTTTAAATACCTACTTAAAAAGCAATATCATGTTAATAATAGTACATGTGGCAAAAATCATACACACAGTACTCAAATGGCTAAATTTCAGGAAGTGCTGACTTACTTCTTTTATCCTAATAGCAACCCTGTGAGGTAGATGCCATTTTTATCTCTAGTTTACATGTTGGAGTCTGTGACGCAGATAGGAAAAGCGAGGCAGCCAAAGTCAGATAGGCCTCTTCAACCCAATTCTACCTAGCTGCAAAATTTGAAATCTCACCACGCTGACTGATCACAGTGTTTGTTATCAGAATCAGAAGTTGTCAACTTAGGAAAACCTCCGATGCATCTCTTAGGAAGGCTCCAGGGGTGCCTGGGTGGCTCAGTCAGCTCAGATCAGGAGCTCAAAGTTGTGAGATCAAGCCCCGCATTGGGCTCCACACTGAGCTTAAGATTCTCTCTCTCCCTCTCCCTCTGCCACTCCCCTGTGCATGCATGCACACACACTCTCTCTCTCACTCTCTCAGAAAAAAATTTTAAAAAATAAAAAGTTCCAGTGAGTGCTGGCTTTAGAAATTAGCTTCCAGGTGTATGGCTAACCCTCACCTGCAAATGCTTGGGCAAGCACTAAATTCTGTCTCCAAATCTCCAGCAGCTTCTCTTCTCACAGTATCAGCTATAGAGAGGCAGAGTGGTACTAGAACCCAATGTTGCACTGTTAATTCGTCTCTTAGGTCAGTAATGTGGAGTCCCCGGGATGACAGTGCTGTTCCAGGGAAGACAGCATCTGGTGCTCAGGTATTCAGGACATTCTGAAACTTTCCTGATCAGGACAGTTCACGCCTCTGCCCCTACCTAGTGTGGCCCAGCCACTAGATTGCCTATCTGCTGGCCTTTCTAGCTGCTCTGCTTCTGTCTTCGTTGCTGCTTGGCAGAACCCGCCTTATCTGTACATTGATGAGTCATGCTTTCTGTACATTTCAATGTTTTATCCCCGCAGGGAAGATTCTGGTAAGTACCTTCACTCTCACTGCTCTTAATACTCCATGCTTCCCTGTTAGGACTATTTCTGAGGCTCTTAAAGAAAATTGAACTTTTCAGCAGTTGGAGTGCAGTGGCTGAAAAAAAAAAAAAAAAGGCTCCAGGATGGGGGGAATGTTCTTGTGATAACCTGGCTAGAAAGAATATTCAAACCTTCTCTCATCTACTAGTTTGACAACTTGACCATCTATTCTAGGTGTTATATAGTATATGAGAATTCTTGGCCTCTGAATGTATACAAATCAGAAGAAACTCATATAACCCACAGACAGGATTTCAACAACAAGTTACTGTTCATGCCTCTTCTGGAGCCAGTTGTCAATTATGCTGGGAGTGGCATGATACTAAGTGTTGTCAAAACTGCCTTTGTGTTCCAGCTGTGATATCAATGCAGTGTGTGACCATGGGCGCCTCACTTAACTTCCCTGGACCTCAATTCTCTCATCTGTAAAATATAGGAATTGGACAGAATCATCTCTGTGGGTATCACAATCCTCAAACACTAGGTAATCATGTGGGCACTGTGCTTGCTGTCTCCAGGCCATGGATTTCCCATGTGTAAAATGAGCTAATTAAGCTCTGACCACTTCACACAGATAATGATGAGGATTAAAATAAAATGGTGTACACAGCTATATTTGTTAAAAGTAAATTTCCATCAGTTTTGAAGTGTTACTGTAATGACAACAAAGATCACTGGTTGATCGACGCATGCCCTTGAGTTGCTAGGAACAAAATCCTTCTCTAACTTAAACAAATGGGAGGGTTTTTTTCTGTTTTCGTTTTTGTTTTTGTTTTTGTTCTCTACAAAGCCTTACCTAGACTATCTTTATGTTTTTTGGATTTTTAAAAATTGTAATAAGAACATTTAACATAAGATCTACCCTTTCAACAAGATTTTAAGTGTGTAATGCAATATTGTTAACTATAGGCATGATGGTAAGATTTTGAGAACTTATTCATCTTGCATAACTAAAACTTTATGCCCCTTGAGTAGCAACTCTACATTCCCCCTCCTCCAGCCCCTGGCAATCACCATTCTACTCTCTGCTTCCATGAGTGGGCTATTTTAGATACTTCATGTAAGTAGAATCATGTAGTATTTGTCTTTCTGTAAGTGGCTTATATCACTCAGCATATTATCCTCAAGGCTTATCCATGTTGTCACATTAGGCAGAATTTCCTTCTTTTCTAAGGCTGAATAATATTCCACTGTATGTATATACATTTTCTTTGTCCATTCACCCATGATTGGACATTCAGGCTGTGGCCACATCTTAATGATTATGAATAATGCTGCTATGAACTTGGGAGTTACGAGGTACTCAAGGGCTCACAGGGAAACCGGGAGCCATAGATTTGAGAATGGGCAGGAAACAAGAACCACAACAATGGCTCCAGAGCAGTAGAATCCTGCCAGACAGTCCTCATAGGACAAATGAAATCCAAACTCTTCTCCTGCCCTTGTTTCACTCACTCAAGATTCTGACCCCAGAAGACAGAATCTACTGGCCAAGTTTAGAACACCTGCCTTCCCACCCATGACAGTCCTGAGCCAGAGGATCTGGCCCCTTCTGTTTCTGTAAATGAGTGAGTAGCAGACACCAGAATTCGCTGAGACCACACCAGGTAGAGAGGATCACTCTCCAAAAGGAAATCAAAACTGCGGGGAAGGGGAATAAGATTCTGCACAGCTCCTGAATATGAAATAATGACCACCCAGAGATTACTTAAATGCTTAAATAATCACAGTATGTCACCCACCAGTATGACTTTTTTTTTTTTTTACTTTTCAACATTACATGTTCCCCTGCCTGATAGGAGACAGGTAGTTTGGTTAGAGTGGTTTTATTTCTTTCCTCCATATCCTCTCTCTTTCCTCTTCCACCCCTACCCCCACCCCTGTTCTTTCTGTCCCTCTCCTCCTCTTTTCTCTTCCCCAACTCACTCCTGTCTGGTAAGGTGATAGGAGCAAAGGCTTGAAGGATACTTACGAGTCTCCTGGGTCTCTGAACCAAAGAGAAAAGACTGTTTTCCTCATGCTTCAACCTCCTGGTCAATTACCCCTCCTTCAATCTGCCACACAGGTGCGTACACATAAGACACAGATACACGCCCCAACCCTTGCTTCCCTCTTCCTCTCAGGCAGAGGCCCTGTTTCCTTCACCTCATCCTCTGTCATTCCTCACCTCCTGATGAAATTTGCCCACGTGCAATTTGGACCCTTTCTTCCCCCACCAGGCTGCAGGGTTGAGAAAGAGGCATGCAACTGTGGAAATAATTCTCTTCCTGCTCTGTGGCAATCACTGACCACCTCAACAGGTTAGTGACAAGCAACAAAAGACTTTACCCAAATTCTATCAGAATTGGCATGCCCCTCAGAGAACTGTAGTGAATGGTTGTTACAGAGAGCACTGGAATGGATGGATTCTCAGCAGCTCACCAAGACGCCCTCAACCACAAGCCATGCATGTGGAGTAAAACAAACACAGCAGAGAAACGCAATGCTACAGTTCTTATTGGAAAGCAAACAAGAGCCTGCAGACAAAGACAAACCAGTAAAAGCTCTAGTAAAGCTGGCCAAGGTCAGTGGAGAACCAGGAACGTCAGGGGAAATGTCAGGTACTATTTTGACAGCCTAATAGCAAGGAAGGAATGGTCTTCTGCAACAACTCCCAAGGCTGAATTTGTCAAGAATTGCAATACCACCAGAAGGTGCTGGTTTTGACAACAGCTTGTAATAACCTACATGCCCAAGACAAAGTACACAAGATATTTTTTCCTATATTTTACTATGAAAATTTTCAAGGATACATAAAAACTGAAAGAAGTTTATAATGAAAACTCATATACCCATGACCTAGATTCTACTATTAATATTTCCCTGGGTTAACACATATTTATCCATTCTTTTATCCAATCATCAATCCATCTGACTTTTTGATACACTTCACAGTTAATGGCATACAATGGTACATGTTACCTCAGAGCTTCAGCATGCAGTATTTGCTTAGGGCACATGCAGAAGATATTTCTGATATAAAAAATAAAACACAGGGATTAGGGAGAGGGAAGGATGAATGGATGAGGCACAGAGGATTTTTAGGGCAGTGAAAATACTCTTTATGACACTGTAATAGAGGACCCTTGTTCTTATACATTTGTCCAAACCCACAGAATGTACAATACCAAGAGTAAACCCTATTGTAAATTATGGGCTCTGGGTGATAATGATGTGTACATCCATTGTGACAAATGTACCAGTCTGCTGGGGGACATGGATAATGAGGGGGCCTGTGTATGTGTGTAGCCAGAGGTTTTATGGGAAATCTCTATACTTCCTGCTTGATTTTGCCATTAATCTAAAAATGCTCTTTAAAAAGTCTATTTTTTCTTTTTATAAATAAAGTCTATTTTTTAATTAAATAGATGATTGAAAATTAAATAAAACCTATGACTTATCTCTAACAGAGGATCGGCAAACTGGCATCCCAAGGGCTGAACTTGGCTTGCAGACATGTGTTGGTTTTCCCTGCCCAGAATCTATTCTCATTCCTCCTGTTACAGAATCCCAAGCTTCTTTTGAATAAATGATCCACCTCCTCTCATAATCCATGTGTTTTGGGAAGAACGGATTGCTTCTCTTGGCTCTATCACCAGGCCCATGAGCCCTACCTGGCCAATCAATGCAGTGCTGATTGGCTACAGAAATCCAATTCAAATGGTGAGTTGAGTTGAGATGGGCACATGGATCCCATTGGTCCATTGAGAGCCTTCCCGAAGACCCTCACTGAAATTCTCTTTCAGTTCAGGTTACTAATCCAATAGGATAAATCTAGGGATGCTGGTGTGCTGGTGTCCACCTTTTTTAAGATGTTGTAAGAAGCTGCTTAAAAATGCAGCTAATCCAAAGCAAAGCAGAGCCCATAGGTAGAAAGGTACAGGTAATTTATGCTCCTGGATCCAGCCAGGCCTAAAGTCCAGAAAACCGTATTTTTCAGTTATAAGAGTTAATACATTCCTTTTAAAAAACTAAATAGTTCAGGTCGATTAAACATCTGACTTTGTGGCTCAGATCATGATCTCACAGTTCATGAGTTCGTGCCCTGCACTGGGCTCTCTGCAGTCAGAAAAGAGCCTGCTTTGGATCCTCTGTCCCCTTCTCTTTCTGCCGCTCCCCTGCTCGTTCTCTCTCTCTCTCTCTCTCTCACTCTCTAAAAATAAACAAATAAGCTTTTAAAAAAGAAAAAATAGCTTGAGCTCTTTTTCTATTCATTTCAATAAAAATAATCCTGGTGAATAGTTACTATGGGTTTCACACCCAAGTCTGTGTTCAAGTTCTTGACTGTTAAGTTACGCTACAGTTAGGTCATGAACTGAAAATTCAAAGAGGAGGGAAACTTACCCTGCCCAGTAGGTGATGTGAATCCAGAAAGCACAGGTAACAAGTAACCCTCTAGTGGGAACACAATGTGATAAGTGGTATAGAAGATAGATCTCAGTGTCAGGGAGGCGCTGGGGGACTTGGAAAAGCTTGGAGGACAAGGTGACCCTTAAAACGAGCCTTCTAGGGGCCCCTGGGTGGCTCATTCAGTTGAGCATCCGACTTCACCTCAGGTCACGATCTCACACTTCATGGGTTTAAGACCTACATAGGGCTCTGTGCTGACAGCTCAGAGCCTGGAGCCTGGACCCTGTTTCAGATTCTGTGTCTCCTTCTCTCTCTGCTCCTCCCCGACTTGTTCATTCTCTCTCTTTCTCTCTCTCTCTCTCTCTCTCTCTCTCTCTCTCTCTCAAAAATAAATAAATAAACATTAACATAAAAATTAAAAAAAAAAAAAAAAAGAGGAGGCTTGTAAAGTCAGGAGAAAACAGAGCACAAGTTGCACTCTTATGGGAGGCAGGGAACAGAGCGGGTCAGCAGAGTGGTCTTAGGGAGCTCCAAGCCCTTTTCACCAACCTTCTGAACCAAAACAATCTCAGTCATAATCTGTGTGTGTGTCCCTCTATCAATCTGTCTATTCATCTGTCTTCTCTGTGTCTCTCTCCACATCTCTGTCTCTCTTTTTCTTTTCTTTTTTTTAAATTTTTTTAATGTTTACTTATTTTTTTTTTAATTTTTTTTTTTCTCAACGTTTATTTATTTTTGGGACAGAGAGAGACAGAGCATGAACAGGGGAGGGGCAGAGAGAGAGGGAGACACAGAATCGGAAACAGGCTCCAGGCTCTGAGCCATCAGCCCAGAGCCCGACGCGGGGCTCGAACTCACGGACCGCGAGATCGTGACCTGGCTGAAGTCGGATGCTTAACCGACTGCGCCACCCAGGCGCCCCAATGTTTACTTATTTTTGAGAGAGACAGAGATGGAGCAGGGCAGGGGCAGAGAGAGACAAACACACAATCCAAAGCAGGCTCCAGGCTCCAAGCTGTCAGCACAGAGCCCAACGCAGGGCTCGAACTCATGAACTGTGAGATCATGACCTGAGCCAAAGTCGGATGCCCAACCAACTGAGCCACCCTGGCACCCCTCTTTTTCTTTTCCTGTCTCTCACTGTGTGTCTCTCTCTGCGTTTCTCTCTCTGTATCCCTCTCTCTCTCTCCCTCCCCTTCTTTCGCTCTCCTCTCTTCATGCACTCACTCGCCTACCTTCTGGGATGCAGTCCACCCCATCATCAATACCGCCCTAGTCTAAGCCACCATCATTTCTCACATGTCCAATTTGGCAGCCTCATAACTTGTCTTCCCACCTCCATTCTTGCCTTGCTTCCATCAATTGTCCACCTCTCTGACAAAGCAAATATTTTAAAATGAAAATCTAATCGTGGTACTCCCCTGCTTAAAACCATGGATAAAGAAAGAACTCCTCAACACAGCCTACAAGACCCTTCCCATTCTCCAACCACATCCAGCTCCACGTATCCACCCCACTCACTGCACCCCAGCTTCCCTGGTCTTCCAGTTCTTCAAAGAGTCCTTCTCTATCCCATCCTAGAGCCTTTGAATTTGAAATCTCCTTGAAATGCTCCTCTCACCCCCAGCCCCACATCCCTTTACCTAATTAACACTTACTCGTCTTTTACTTCTTATCTCAGATTCAAATATCACTTCCTAAGAGAAGCCTTCCCTGATTGCCAGACCACATCAGATCTCACTGGTACATGTTCTCTCATTTGTTTGACTTTTTCTTTATAGCACTTATCCAAGTTTAGAAATGTGTGTATGTGTGTGTATTTGATGGATTGATTCATGCCTGTGTCTTGTACTTAAGACCCAGGAAATCAGAGACCACGTCAACTTCTTAAAATAACTTCATACCCAGAATTCAGTACAGTGGCTAGTGCACACTTCCATTTTGTTACAGTCCCCACCACTCCCTGTTGCATTCCCAACTCCAAGTTGTGTTAGTTACAACTTATGTTGTTTGTGCTGTTTCCCTAGAAAAAAGAATTATTCCTTTAGACTACTGCCTCTATTAAAGGGTAGAGAAATGGAGGCTAGACCCAGAGGGCCAAGTGTTTCCAGGAAAATGGGAGACTGCATCTTTCTTTATGGAAGTAGAAAATGTACAATAAATAGTTCTGTCTCACTTATGTTTATTTCCTGTCCAGGCTCGTAGGCATTTGAATTTTCAACACCTTCCCCTAACATTATTCATATATTTCTATTACTTATTTATTTATTTAAGGTATCTGACTCTTGATCTCAGCTCAGGTCATGATTTTGCAGTTTCGTGAGTTTAAGCCCCACATCAGGCTCTGTGCTGGCAGCATGGACACTGCTTGGCATTCTCTCTCTCTCCTCTCTCTCGGCCCCTACTCCACTCATGCTGTCTCTCTTTCTCAAAATAAATAAATATACATTAAAAATTTTAAGATTTATTTCTGAACACCCACCTGGCACTAGGTATGTTCTTCGCACTGAGGATACAGTGGATATGGCAAATGAAGTCCCTGCCCTCAAGTCATAGTGCCTGAATTACAGTGTGAGTTTACTGTTGTATATCTGTCCTTCCACTAAGCAGAAGTGGTTCCAACACCAGCTCTGGAGCCAGACAGCCTTGGACCTAATCCCAGCCAGGTGGCCTTGAGCAACTTACCAAACTTCTCTATACCTTGGTTTCCTCACCTGTAAAATTGAGCTAATAGTGTTATTGTGTGCATGTAATGAGTTAAGACACAGCTGTCTCATCATAAACCCCCATATCTTTTATTTCCTACCTCTGTACCTTACGCAGGACTGGCTTCATGGGTAATGTGTCCTGTGCAGCCACACAGAGCCCCATACTTAAAAGGGCTCTCCACTTGGTTTAATGCTCTGCTGTTGCTGCCCCCCAAATTCTTAATTTTTGAACAAGGGGCCCTGTATTTTTATTTTGGTATCAGGCCCTGCAATGATGCAGCCAGTCCTGATCAATACACATTAAATGCTCAGTAAATGTCTGTTGAGAGAATGAATAAGTGAGTGAATTTAGCCAACCACAGTTGATGCTCAAGAACACCATTATCTTACAGAGCCAGTCAAGTGGCTCAGCCCCGGAGCAAAATTCAACAAACTTCGTTGTTGACTCATCCTGTCCCTTCCCTGGTACTAAAAGCCTGACCTTAAATTTCTTCTCATCTAACCCACCCATTTCCTGGGAAACTTTGACCTTGACAGGCTGCCAGAGTTCTCAATGGAACCAGCAGTGAACCCCATCCCATTCTCCATTCTCCAGATCAGAATCTGCACGGTTTCTACCTCTCTACTCCCTCTCTTCCTGCTCAGCATCCCTGGAATAAGATGCACCTGGTTTCCTTCATCCCATTTTACAGATGGGGAAATAGAGGCTCAGTAAAAATAAGGTCCATCAAGATTCTCCATGCAGCCCTGCTCCTTTGCCTAGCCAAGTTTCTAGTTTTATAGTTTCTAACAAGATCCCCAGAACCAAATAACACAAATTATTTTTATAGTGGTTAATCAGACTTGATAATTACGTGCTAAATCTGAGACTGAGCCCCACAACCCTAACAGTATCCCATGTTCTGACACTCTGGCCTGCAAAGACAAGCAAAGATAAACTCATCTCCCCATGCCCTGCCTGCCCTAAGTCAGCAGGTGCTGGGGCCTTTCATTCTCTCAATGTTTAATGAGAATCTGCAACATGCAGGCACCATGTAGAAGCTGGTGATGCAACTGTGAACAAAACAGACAAAAGTCCCTGATTCTCTAAGAGGGGAAACAGATAAGAAACAAACTAATTCAATAAACTGTATATGGTATGCCCATGGTACTAAGCACGATGGAGAAAAATTAAGCAGGGGAGGGGCAGAGGAAGTGAGCATTTGGGAGGGTAGGAGTGGAGATTTCAACTTTAAATAGGACTGATTGGGAAAGACTTGAAGAAAGTGAAGAAGCTGGTTAATACAGCTTTCTGGAGAAAGAGCATTGCAGGCAGAAGGAACAGACACTGCAAAGCCCTGAGGCATTATCCCTGACTCATAATGTTGAGAGATACCTGAATAGACTGGAGCACTTAGCCAAACCATACACACTCCCCCTCCCAGCCCCAGCTTCTCATCTCAGTTTTGTTGCCTATAGACAAATCTAATCTATAGGGTTTTGAACCATTAGGTATTGAATTTCTGCAATGGTACTACTTTCTTTATCAACACAGTGGGGTTTTCATTTTGTCTTTGTTTGGGGTAGTCACATTTAAATGAAACAGTTCACAACAAAATTTCAATATCCAACTTGGCTTGAGATATCAGACCTGTGCTCACTGGGCCCACATGACTCTTTGTAATAATCTGTCCCTTCAGGGGGCATAAGCCCCCCTATTCACCACAAACCCAGCCAGAATGCCTCCCTTATGCAGAATGCCTGGCCCTGAATGCATTGTGGTTTACCACCAGCCCCACCCCCAACGCCTGCCTTGGAAAGCCCCTAACAATGATGGAGATTGGACACATGCCCCTTGCTGGGCATGAGGAGCAGGGGTCTCCTCCATCTTGGGAGACTGAAAGACGCTGGGGAGATCCCTGTCAGTTCCTTCTCCCCAGGAATAGATAGATGTGAGTGGGGAGGGGCTGGGAAGCCAAGAGAGAGGTCTAAGGCTTCTCTGAGCTCATCACATGCTCTTGCATTGATCCCCCTGGAAATGCTTCTCCTCCTATTTCTGCAGAACCTAATTCTCACACATGCTGTCTTGAGCCCTGATTTCTCCCCCTGCCCAAATCTGTTGTGGCCTCTAGAAGAGCTACACTAGGAACTATCCACCCTCCTACACTCAAGAAAAAGGGGGGTGTCTATGCACCAAAAATTTCCAAGATTGCCTAGGTCCCACCTGTTTACCTCTCCTATGCTTCACTCAACTTTCAAATTAGACCACCCTCAAATGACACCCACGTGAATTTGTATGTGTTTGAGTTGTCACGTGAGTGTGGTCTTTGTGCATGTTGATTAGGGTGCTCCTGTGTTTTCACGTGTCTTGCTGACGGATGAGAGGGCCTCCGCGTGCCTGTGAGTGTGTGTGTGTGCGCCCGCATAACCGGGTATTGTGTGTCTTTGTGTGAGCGTGGGTGAGTCTGTGTGAGTGGTTGCAACATCTTTACTCCCGACAGAAGGTCTTTGCGGCACACTTCTC
Source organism: Puma concolor (assembly GCF_028749965.1). Taxonomy (NCBI): domain Eukaryota; kingdom Metazoa; phylum Chordata; class Mammalia; order Carnivora; family Felidae; genus Puma; species Puma concolor. Next base: position 26,963,127 of record NC_141682.1, read on the forward strand.
TCAGCCAGCCTGCATCCTCTTCAAAGGCACTCCAGCTCAGGGACAGTCCACCTCTGGCCTTCCCCAGAATCAACACACGCATTGAGACGCACGCACACTTCCTTTCAAGCGCTGTTCCTTTGGCCCAAGAGAACCGACAAACCTTGAGCATCCTCGCTCCGACAGCCTCCTCCCCACCCCCCAACCCCACCCTCCGATGCCCTGGCTGAAGGATCCTCTACATGGAGATGGACTCAGAGCACTGGCAACGGGGAAGAAAAGTGACTGGGAGGAGAATCGAGCAAGGCAAACTGAGGACACGCTGAAGGAGTACGGAGCCAGAGCCGCTGCGGGGAAGCAGGTCCCACCCACACCACGCCCCTCCCGCAGAGGGGTAGCTTGTTCCCACCCCGGTCTTCCTCTGGGGCTTCCAGGTCTCACTCTTCTCCTCAAACTGGAGCTGTGAGAGGCAGCTGGGACCCCCTCCTCCCATGCATCCCCCTCGCCCCACCATCCGCGTCCAGGCAGCTGCTGATTGGCTGCGGGGAGCAGCGCCCCAGCTCCCCGTCTCCGAGGCGGGAGCGGAGCGGGTCCGAGGTGGGAGGCGCACGAACCGGCTCTGGGAGCCCCTCCCAAGTCCCTGTGCCCAGCGCCCTGTGCCCTACGCGACGGCCGTGCCAGGACTCCAGGAGGGCAGGTGTAGAGGGAGCAAAGGGGACCACGGCCAAAGGTAGAAGCAAGTCCTGCAGAAAGAAAGGCGCTGCTGCTCCGGCTGCTGCCTCCGCCACTGCCGCCACCACCGAACCAGCGTCCAGAGCGGGGCTGGCAGGCCAGGCACGGAGACGAGAGGAGCGAGGGGCGAGCTCATGGAGCACACGCACGCCCACCTCGTAGCCAACAGCTCGTTGTCCTGGTCCCCCGGCTCGACCTGCGGCTTGGGCTTCGTGCCCGTGGTTTATTACAGCCTCTTGCTGTGCCTCGGTTTACCAGGTGAGGAGCGTGGGGGAGAGGGAGGAAGCCGGGACCCCCGAATGCGGAGCGACCCTGTCTAGAACCCCCAGGCCTAGACATCCTCGGCGCGTGATCCCTGGCGCCCCTTCTGAAAAAGTTTAAGCCTAAGGGCAACAGCGGACATTTCCAGACTGGGGAGAAAGGAAGTTGCTGTGCCTGTCAGGGACTCGTGTGTGTGTGTGTGTGTGTGTGTGTGTGTGTGTGTGTGCGCGCGCGCGTGCGCGTCTCGAGCGTGCGTGGCAGGTGATGGGCATGGTGTATGTGTTGGTGTGAGTGTGAGCGTGGATTCGAGTATTTGCATGAGCATCTGAAGTGATCCGCGTCCCTGAAGGTGTCCAGTGGGGGCTGTGTGACTTGACCGCACTTCCCCACAGCTTTCTGGGGTTTCACTTCTCTTGTGGCCCCCCCCCCCGACATCCACTCCAGCCTGAGAAAACCTCTGCCCCCTCCCCCACCGCGCGTGTCACCCCTGATTGGAGGTGAAGCCAGAGGTTCTGATGCCCAGCACTCTTTCTCTGGGGCTGCTGGGATGGAGCAAAGGACGAGCCCCTGTGACCCCTAAGTGAGGAAGGGATCTCCAGGGAGGCTAGGAAGAGTCTGGGTGGGTCTGGGACCCTGCCTTGGCCAGGGTAAGGGTCCAGAGACACCCACAGGCTTCAGAAGCCACCACTTCAGGGGGTCACAGTCTCCTTGAGGACATGCCTTGCCCCCTGGCTTTGCTTCCCTGTCCATCCATTCTGGGCAGCTGATGACCGCTGCGGATGTCTGGCTGGTCCCACATCTTAACGTCCTCTCCAAAGTGTGACTGAGACTTCTGCTGAATTCCTGAAGAGAGCTGGGCTGCTGGGGGCTGGGGGTGCTTGCTGTTTGTGAGAGAGGGGGAGGGGGTTCCTGGGGCTCCAGCTTGAGATAACCCCTTCTTCCAGATAGTCTCTGAGACGGTCTGTGTGGCAGAAAGATTCCTAAAGATCACTTGCAAGCAGACAAGAGAGGGACAAAAGGAAACAGAAAGAAAAAAATCCAGCATACAGCCTAGAATCACAACATCATCTACCCTGCCATTCCGCATCCTGGGAACTTGGGAGCTGGATTTCTGAAAGCCTTGTTGACATTTCCTTTTCAAAACATTCAACTTGGTGGTCAGGGCCCCTGATAAGGTTGTTTATATAAATTCCCCCTCCCAAATTTTGGAAGGAATGAGAAAGCATAAGTTTATAATCACCAAGCCTCTCTCCCAGCGAGTGATGAGGTTTTTATTACTAACTAATCATTCTGGCTGCCCTGGGAGAGACACTCAGCCTCTGATTCACCCTGCTGGGGCAGCAGCACGTGTCCTATAATTACCTTGAGCAGGAATTGATTTGTCCAGTCCCCACCTCCCCATCAGCCCCCCTGAGCCTCTCCCAGAGCTCTCTTTTAGGGAGTGAGTTTTTGAGGAGGTTGGTTATTGGTGACACTTGCTGAACCAGAGAAGTGATAGCCGCCCCTTTTCCCTTCGGCTCTCACATCAGAATGTCTGACCCCTCCGCCTTCAACCCTCCATCTCCTCTGCTGACTAAAGAAGCTACTGTCTCAGGCTTTCCTTCTGAAAACCCTTTAAGGGACAGAGACATAAAGACGGGGAGGCTCCAAGGGCCCAGAGCAGGGACATGAAGATGAGTAGAACAGGGAAAAGCTCAGACCTTCAAACACCTCAAGGTGCAAACAAGATACCTCACATCTTTACAGCATAACTCCTATGCCAGACATGGCCTTCCTGACCCATAGCATTGGCACCTATTGTGTGCCAAGCAGTCCTAGGCACAGGCTCATCATGGCTGAGCCCAGGGTTAGGAGACAAAGAGAGAGGGATTAGGATGAGAACCTGGAAGGCACTGATAGGTTCTTATGCTCCACTAAAAGCTGTGACCACCTACTGTGTGTCAAGTGCTAAAGAGGTGCCTACAGGATTCAAGGAGCTCACAAGTGGAGCTTGTGGTGGATGCAGAAGGACCAAGCATTCTGGAAAAGGATGATTGAAGAGGGCAGGCTTGCAGGAAGACGATAGGTTGATAAGTGTTTTGTTAATTGCTTGCAAGGTGTTTCAGAAGGTGAAATCCTTAAGTCATTCTCTTAGAACCATAAGGGCAGGCAAGTATGTCCTAGTGACTAAGAATGCAGACTGTAGAATGAAGCAGAGCTGGTTGTTAACATGTGGACCTTCTGTGTTTCTGTGCCTCAGTTTCCACATCTGTAAAACAGGCATTAGGACAGCAGCCACCTCCCGGAATGATGGCAAGAAGGAAAGACGTTGATGGAGATGATGGTGCAGGTTAAGCGCTCAGCTCAGTGCCTGACACACCACACACTGACTGATTGCTGCTGTGACACTGCAGTTGTGGTCATCATGAAGCTGATCTGGTTGTAAGGAGGGGGGGACTGCGTGGCATGGGAGTCAGAGAAGGGACTGGGAGCACACAAGAAAAGCACTTAGCTCAGCGCCTGAGCTCACTACAGTATTCCCCTCCCCACCCCCAGCTACCGGCAATTAGCAAACCCTCATTACCCTGCTACTGACCAGGATGCACAGCTATGCTGAGTGTGAAGTAACAGACCACAGAGCTTGGTCATATTTTTGAAAACTGAGATTTTAATTGAATCACTTTTCCTGGCAGTGAACTCACACCCATTTCCAAATTCTCACAGTGATTGGAAACTGAGGGGTGGATGAGGAGTGGCTGTTTGGCAACAAGGGAGCTAGTGACTAGGAGAAAGGACAGATGTTTCTTACCTCCTTCAGTATCTAGACTAAAAGGAAGAGCTTGGGAAAAGCCATGTGGTCCAATCCCGTGCCTCTAGGAATCACCTCAGTCTAACTTAACTGCTTTGGAGTGGGACCCGGGGGTCCTAATATGAAGTATGGGCACAGCTCTGCCACTTAAGAATTCTTAACATTTCTGTACCACAAATTACTCCACTTGCAAAATGGGGGTAACAGCACTCCCTACTACCCACACAGATAATGTATATTAAATAAGATCATCCATATAAAAATGGCTAAGTACAGTGCCTGGACTGAGGAAAACACTTGTTAGTGCCTTCTCTGCACGGGATCTTTTTCTATGCTAAATGCTTAGATTATTGCACTTAATCTTCACCACATCCCTGTGACCTGTACATGTCCCTGACCCATTTTACAGATGAGCAAACTGAGATTCTGAGAAATGGAGCATCCTGTCCACAGTCACACAATCAAACCAGTATGTAAACACCTGCTCTTTCCATTGTACCACGGTGCCTTCATTATTGCCAGGAAGTTCTTCTAACTAACCCCAGTCCTTTATGCTGTGTACTCAGTGGAGAACATTGGTGTGTCCCAGCTGTTCCTAAAACTATGTCTCTTTTCTCTTCCTTTTAAGTAAGCAAGATGTTTCTAGCTTTTTCAAATGCATACAATAAGCCAGTAAAGCTAACAAGGTGCAGTTGGGGGCCCTGATGGGGCCAAATGGGACAAGATAGTCCAAAGCAGAAGTCAGTACAGGAAGAAGAGATGAGCCTGGTGCCTGAGGGAAGAGAGTGGCAGGGAGGACGGGTGAGCCTGGCTGATAAGGAAAGAGCAGCACGAAATTAAACTGAGATATGAAAGATATTTTTTTAAATTTTACCTTCTAAAAGGCACCAGGGATGTTACGGGAGACAAGGTAAGGAAGACGATAGCCTGACACCACACACAGCCCAGCAGATAGGAGCATTTCTGGAACTGCCATGTGAGGATGGTAATACCTGCCTGTGAGGATCGGTGCACAATGAAGGAGATGATGAGTCTGTCACCTGTCAGATAGTGCTTTGACACATGGTGGTTACAGTTGCTGCTAACAAGAGGTGAGAAAATGGTGACTAGCAAGCTGGACTGAGCCCTCAGATGCATTCTCTTTTGAGAACCTATAAACATCTTTTGAGAAAATATAGTAAACAGGTTAACAGTACAAGGTCTGGAGTTAGACCTCTGGGGTTTGAGTCCTGGCTTTGCTATTTATATGCTATGTAACTTTAGGCAAGTGACTTTACTCTCTGCCTCAGTTTCCCCATCTGTAAAATTGGATGATGATAATAATGGCACATACCTCATAGAGTTGCTGTGAAAATTCAGTGGGTTATATATTTAACACAATGTCTGCCACACAGTAAGCACTCCATAAGTCATATTTTTCATCATTTAAAAATTAGGAAAATTAGGGACGCCTGGGTGGCTCAGTCAGTTAAGCGTCTGACTTCAGCTCAGGTCATGATCTCACGGTCGTGAGTTCGAGACCCACGTCGGGGTCTGGGCTGATGGCTCAGAGCCTGGAGCCTGCTTCCAATTCTGTGTCTCCCTCTCTCTCTGCCCCTCCCCCGTTCATGCTCTGTCTCTCTCTGTCTCAAAAATAAATAAAAACGGTAAAAAAAATTTTTTTTTTAAAAATTAGGAAAATTAAGGAAAAATTCTCAACTTGTCTTATGACACCAGCTTTACACTAATACCAAAGCAGACAAAGATATTACAAGAAAACTACCAATCAATATTCCCCATGAACATGGGCACAAAAGATCCTCAATAAAATATTACCAAATCTAACTCAGGAATATATAAGAATGATAACAAATCAAGATAAAGTTGGGTTTATCCCAGGAATGTAAGGCTGGCTCAACATCTGAAAATCATTCAGTGTGATCCACCATAATAAAAAACCTAAAAAAGGAAATCCATATGATCTTCTCAGTAGATATAAAAAAGTATTTGACAAAATTCAACATCCATTCATGATAAAAATTCATCACACTAGAGAACTTCTTTAACCTGATAAAGGTTATCAATAGGTAACCTATAGCTAACATCACATGTGATGATAAAAGATGGAATGTTTCTCCTCTAAGATCTAGAACAAGGCAAGTAGATCTGTTCTTGCTACTCCAATTCAACATCATACTGGAAGTTCTAGCCAGGAAAGAAAACGAAATAAAAGGTATACTGGAAAGGGGCACCGGGGTGGCTCAGTCAACTGAGGGTCTGGTTCTTGATTTCAGCTCAGGTCATGATCTCACAGTTTGTGAGTTTGAGCCCCAAGTTAGGCTTTGCACTGATGGTGCAGAGCCTGCATGGGATTCTCTCTCTCTGCCCCTCACCCACTTGCACTCTCTCTCAAAATAAATAAACTTAAAAAATTGTTTAAAAAAAGGTATACTAGAAGGAAGAAATTAAACTGTTTCTATTCACAAATGATACAATTACCTTCATAGAAAATCACAAAGACTCCACACAAAAAAAGCTCCTCAGAATAAGTGAGTTCACCATGTTTGCACATGTTGCACCATGTTCACACTGTTAATATGCAAAAACCTACTGTATTTCTATGTATTAGCAATGAACAATTTGAAACTAAAAATTGGAATTAAAAAAAGAGATTTCCAAGTTTCCTTGAAAAGCCAGAGGAACTAACATTAGGCACATATTCCCAGAAGGTTGGCTGCAGATGAGGAATGGACTGCTTTCCTATGTAGCTGCTTTTTGGAGAGAGAGAGAGAGAGAGAGAGAGAGAGAGAGAGAGAGAGAGAGAGCCTTAAATAGGCAATGACATTCATATTATTCAAAAACCTGGTAATATAAAAAGGCACACATTGCAAAATCTCCCTCCCATTCATTTCCCCCGCTCACCAATTCCTAAATCCACCCCATCATCACTACTACACAGATAACAAGGGCATCAGTATCTTGGTTTCTCATTTGTTCTTTCAGAGTGTTTTAGTTTATATACAAGCAAGTATGAATAGAGGATCTCAACTCATTTTTTTTTTTACTGTTCTCAAAATGAGCACATTATACACACTGTCCTCCATCTTGCTCTTTTTCACTTAATATATTAATCATCCATCATGGTATATTGAAGCTTTTTCATTCTTTTATGAAGCTGCATAGTATTCCATTGTATATTTGTACCATAATTTAATGGGTGCCACTTTCAAAATCACATAGGCACTCTTATGTGAAAGTCCCTATATGCGACACCTCACTGTTCTCTGTAACATGTATGGCCCCTCTTTATGCACATTTGGCCCTAGGATCCCTGTTATAACAGTGGGAGAAAGAGCACTGCATGAGGAGTCCTGGATTCCAGGCTATTCTCTAGCAATAACTCACAGTGTGGGTCTGTCAGAGAGAGGCCTGAGAGAGCTGGGCTCTGCTTGTATAGCTCAGTTGGAGACATGGCCCATAAATGGGACACAAGCGTTGACCAGTGAAGTAGCTATGCCCCTTGGGGCATACCTAGTATACCTAGGCCTTGGGCTGGGGTCCAGAACAGGAGCTTTGTTGTCCTTGCCCCTGCACAATTTCTGTAGTGATCCCATGTGTAATTTCTGCTTTTGAGGTTGTGTATAAAATGCATTGCACTGGAACTGACTGGACATGGATTTGGATCCTGTATCTTACCTGTGTTTGTTGTGTGATCTCAGAGATGATACTGTACCTCTGAGTCCCAGTTTTCATTTGTAATAAAATAATCAGCCAAGTTCAGCATTTAAGAAAGAGGTCTCTGATGTTAGACTGAATGGGTTTGAATCCTAGCTTCCCTACTTACCAGTCTGTGACCTTGAGCCAATTTCTCACCCTCTATGAGTCGCAGCCTCATCAATGAGGTGGGGCCATACTAATACCTATCTCATAGGGTTGTTGTGAGGATTAAATGAAAATGTAAAAATACTTAGCACCATTCTTGCCACATGTTTGCTCTTGTATAGAGTAAGAGTTCAGTAAGTGTTATTAACCTTCTGTGCCCTGCATTGTTACTGTGGTGATCCCAAATAAAATATGCAAAGGCTTCTCACAATCCCTCAAACATTGTAGGAGCTCAATAAAGAGTACCTGGTGTTGTTTTTATTGTTTAACATGTCAACAAGCCTTGTTGACCAAGGTCTTTCCCATACAATTCCACTCAGAGTGCACCCACCAGGAATGAAACTCCTTGCCCTGGAAAACTAAGAAAGAATTATCCAATGGATTAAACAATCAATTCCATCATAAGCCTAAGGAATTTGTACCTCTCAAAGAGTTGCCTGTGGTTCAGTGAAACCTCCAGAAATACCATCAGTCCAGAACATGAAACCTTCTTCAGCTAAAGTTGATAAAGGGACTGACAAGCACCCAGAAGAGTGCCCTGCATTCTGCAGCCAGGATCATAAACAGAAGTGATGCAAGGAGGTGAACACAGATCCTGCCACTGAACCTCCATGTGATCTGAACTGTGTGGGCAATGCTGATAGGGGATGCTAGCCCTGCACAGGGTGCCATGAAACGCTGGGGGCAGGGAAGAGCAGGTGTCTTGAATTCAAATACTTGCTAGAGGCAGTCAGATAGCATAAATAAACAAAGTGGCCCAGTTTTAAGAAATATTTCACTTACCCAAAGAATCATCCTTCCCTGCTGTTTTTCTGAAAACATGTGGCCCTTTTGGTCTCTCTAATCTTCCCTCAGTGATAGAGACGTATGTACCAAAACCACTGCACTCTCCTCTTAACAACTGCTAGCACATTTGTTGCACTTACTATGTACTAGGGATTCTTCAAAGCATTTTACAGGCACTAGCTCATTTAATTACCACAATGACCCTTTGAGGTGTGCATACTTATCATGCCCATTTTTCAGATGAGAATGGTGAGATGCCCATGGTCACATAGCTAGAAATCAACAGAGTGATACTCATTACTGCTATCCAGCTTTATGATAAGAAAATGGCAACACACACACAATGACAGCTGACAAGCAACACTTGGACTAGATCACTAGGGACAGGGGTAACAAACAATAGGGAGGAGTGGGGAGGAGTAAGGACTGGAGGAGGTTACAAGGTACCATCACCACTCAGCTCTCTAGCCAATGCAGTGTTGCCAAATTCTTCCAAAAATCTACAAATCTAGATTTTTATATGAAATATCCTAATGTTTCAATGTTGGCAACTAATTCAAAAATTTTAAAAAACACTGTGCGAGCCAGCACTGCATGAGCCAAACCAAACATATCTTCAGGCTTGATACAGCCCACCAGGCTGCCAATTCACAAACTCCAGAGTGGGTAAAGCTTTAAGAGGTACCAAGAAATGCCAACACAGTGCACAGTGTGTGGAGAATAAAAACAAGAAGCTAGGGGGAGGAGTAAGGAATAAAAGAGAGGGAGACCCAAAGAAACACATGACTAAAAAAAAAAAAACAAGCATGCCAACTCAGGAAACCAGGGGTTTGGCATGACTAGAAGAAAGGGCTCCAAGTAGTACCACAAATTGCATGTTGACAATGTCCTGGAACACAAATCCCCCATTTTTTTTTTTTGTAAATGGGAAGAGCCCTTAGAACCTGACAGCATGGTGGATTAGGATGTGGGCTCATGGTCTCCCACTGACCTGGATTCAAGTTCCAGCCTTGTGACTTCCTAGTGGCAGGGCTCTGGCAAGTTGCTTAAACCTCTCTGAGCATCAGTGATCGTCTCTGCAGAATGGGTATAACAGTGCCTTTTTCACAGGGTGTGTGTACAGACAAAATGAAACAATTCATGGCTAGCAGGGGTCCCAATGTCTGCCACTCCATAGCTGCTGTTTTTTAATCAATGTCAGCACCATCATTTTATAACATGAGGAAACTGACACCTTAGCCAATGTCACAGAGCTAGGAATGGCAGAATCTAAACCAGAACTTAACTTTTCCAACTTTAATTTAGTTCCCTTTTTATAAAATCACACCGCTACTGATTTCTTGAGGAAGCAAAGTGATAGGAGTAAAGGAGAAACAGGCTGTGGAATTTTAGAACTCAGAGTAATCATCTAGATTTGGGGGCATTTTGTTGTTATTGTTGTTTTATGTAGGATTATTTTAGGTGGCACAAGACTGCATCATTATCTAATCCCTTTTCAGTTTTCTCAACCTTTCTGATTCTATCAAAGGGAAAGTCTCATCTTGGTGCTAGTATGTCTTTAACACCTTTTCACGCGTGCTAAACCTCCCTTATTAACAGACACAGAGCAGGCCTAGAGCTCGGCCTTGGGAAGCAGCAGTATCTAGCTAAAATTTAATGTCACCCTTGCGCTGTCATTATATTTATGTTTAAGGCTATCTTCTGTTTACAACAGGGAGGTGGGTTTGGGATTCAGGGTTGCTATATATGCTGTCCAATATAGTAACCACCAGCCTCACATGGCTATTGAGCACTTGACATTTGAGTAGCACAACTGAGGAACTGATTTTTTCATTCAATTTCATTTCAATTCATTTACAATTAAGACCTGATACTTGATTCAGTTATTGGACAATAACTGTATATTGGAACAACTTGGGTATGTGAATCTACTCTGAAATTTTCAACTGTCTACTTTATGACATCTAAACAGAAATCTGGATTTCCACTGAAAAATTTAGCATCCTTAGAGAAATGTGCTCAGAATGTAAAATACATGCCAGACTTTGGACATTTAGTATGAAAAAAAATTAAATATCTCATTAATAATTTATATTGATTACATTTTTGGATGAACACAGTTAAATAAAATATATTTTTAAAATTAATTTCACCCGTTTCTTATTTTGTTAATGTGGCTGCTAGAAAAATCAAGATTGCATATGTGGTTCACATTACATTTATATTGGACAGCAGTATTGTATAAAGTTTAATTCAGGGGGAAAAAGACAACTCACTTTAAAACAAAATGTTAATAATAGCACAGGGGACACAAGAATATGGCAAAAATCATAATATTGGTGGCCAATCACTAAAATCTGGGGAGCCCTGATATAGTACAATGCTCTTAATACAAAAACTGAAGCCCTGGAGAGGACAAGAAATTTCCCCAAGGTTACACAGCTAATCAGGTGTGATCTTGACCCCAAATCTTCTAGATTCTGAATCCAGTGTGCTTTGGCCATTGCAACAGCCCTACCATCTGTCCCCCACCAAGAGAAATGTAAGGAAAGGGGGTTGGGGCATGGGGAGGATGTGGCTACCTTGAATCCCCTTGGTATTCAAACAGAGAGGACTTCTAACTATGGATAATCCAGGATCTTTGCTTTTCTATCAAGTGAAGCTGAATGACTTGGGCTCCTCTAGAGTAAAAGTCATGACCAGCTGAACTACAGTGAGAGCTGTGACTTTCAACCCAAATACATGTTTTCATTTTGCCCCATGGCAAAGAAGGATGAGACAAGAAACCAGAAAGCACAATTAGGCAAATGAATCTGCATTTAAAAAAATTTTTTTTTAACATTTATGTATTATTGAGAGACAGAAAGAGACAGAGAATGAGCATGGAGGGGCAGAGAGAGGGGAAAACACAGAATGTGAAGCAGGCTCCAGGCTCCGAGCTGTCAGCACAGAGCCCAACGCGGGGCTCGAACTCACGAACCATGAGATCATGACCTAAGCCGAAGTCAGACGCTTAACCGACTGAGCCACCCAGGAGCCCCTGAATCTGCATTTATTGATTCACTTATCCCTCCCTCTCTCCTTCCATCCATCTATCCATGTGCCTGGCACTGCCAAGTAGGCTCATGGCAAGTCTGTGGTAGGTTCATGGCAAGTCTAAAAAGACCCATTCGATGTCTGCATGTTTGTGTGGGGAAGACCAGCATGACCAGAAGTCTGAATAAATGTAAATAGTCCCATGTAAGAAGAACATGAAGGAGAGGCACAGGGTGATAAGAGAGCTTTTTGTGGGGGGACTTGCCCAGTGGGGAAGACCTAGAACCTGAAGACTGAGGAAGGAAAGAATGGAAGAAGAGGCAAGGGGGACAGGCTTCACGATGACTCTTAGGCAAGAGAGGACTGGTGCACCATATAGGAACAAAAAGAGGACAAGTCTGGAGTGCCAAAAGGTGGTCTGAGGACAGGAGGAAAACAAGGCATGAGATGTAAGCAGAGGAAACAGGAAATCAGAGCTTTACAGAAACCACACAAAGTGACCCTGAATTGGGAGAACACATTCTACAGTGTTGACTCCTTTTGACTTCTGGTATTAACCAATGATTTCTTTTCTTTCCCCCTTTGTTTACCAGAATATTTGGCAGTTGAAGACCTGGGGCAATTGCTTTTCCACCACAGACATTTCTTATCATTTACAGCTAAGTGCAGGGAAAACTATCTACCACATGACTTCACAGGAGGGACTATCCACAGACCCACACAGAGAGACGTGCACACACACACACACACACACACACACACACACACACACACAGAGATGCATGCATGCGCATGTGCACACACACACACACACAGATGTGTGCACACAAACATACACAGGCATATACACAGACACCACATAGACACACAGATGCGCAGACATGCAAACACACAGACATACACCCACAGGGATACACACACAGAGACATGCATACACATACATACACACACACACACACACACACACACACACACACACTCCTCCCACAGTCAAAGGTATAGAATGGTCTGGTCCTTGCTATAGCCTTTTGCTGTTAGCATTCTGGACCTCACCACCATGGTTCAGCTCCATAGAGCTGCTGACAAGAACCATCATCTGCCTCTTGAACGAAAAGCAGTGGCCTCCCTGGAAGGTAGCAGAATGGAGCAGTAACTGGAGAGAGAACTCAAGAGGGGCTGGTGCTATGAAAAGGGTAGACATGGGCATTCCTTAAAGGAATCACAGGCCCACATTCTTAACCCTCACAGAGCCTGGCTTCCACATCATGTCTACCCTCCACACCCAGGACCCTTCCAGAACACCACCTTTCCTATCAGGAAAGTAACACTGGCTTAGGAATTAGGCACACCTGGGGGTTTGAATCCCAGCACTGCAACTTTGCTAACTGTGAGGTCTTGAGCAGGTAATTTACCCTTCTTGGAGCCTCAGTTTCCTCATCTGAGAATGGGGGTGATAACAACTTTATTTATTTGGCATATATGTGGCACTCCTTTCATATGCCAGGCACCTATGTAGGCACTGGAGGAAAAATAAAGAAAGTCTGCACAGGTGTACATTCTACCAGGGAGACAAGTGGTAAACAAATAAACAAATGCATACACAACACTCTTTGAGATATTGATACATGCTATCAAGAAAACAAGGTGGTAAGGAGATAGGGAACTATATTACATAGGGTGGTCAGGAAGGGGCTCTCCAAAGAGTTGATGTCCAGAATGACACTGGAATGATGAGAAGGAGCCAGCCACAGGAAACACAGGGGAAGGACATGCCAGGCAGAGGGACCCCACAGGGTAAAGGCTCAGAGGTGGGAAGGAGGTGGAGTGAGGGCAGACTTGTGTGGCTGGAATACAATGAACAAGAGGGAGAGTGGCAGGAGATGAGGGGAAGAGGCGGACACTGGCTGGATTGTGGGGCCTTTTGGTCCACAGTGAGGAATCTGGATTTGCAAGAAGAGACCAGAGCCTTTTAAGCAGGTGATATGACGTAATTTGAGTTTTTCAAAGGTCTCTCTGGCTGCTGTGAAAAAAACAAATGGAAGGTGGTTTAGGAGGAAAGCTCCTTTTCTTAGGAAAGAAGAGGAAGCTGTTGCAGTGTGAACGATCTCTGGTTTCCAGTAGGAGAGAGTGCGCAATACCTGTAGAGTGGCCAACACAGTGCCCGGCACACAGTAGGAGTGTGGGTCAAGGGTCATGTTCACAGACGCTCCAATCCTACTCCCACCCCATCCACCATCACCTCGGTCTCCAAGTGAAACAGCATCAGACATGTGAAGTGAGCAAACTAACAATGTCCTCAGACATCAAGGACATCTGTGCCTGGCTCTCCAGGCACCATGGCAAAGCGCCCGTAGCACAACAGAGAGCTATCATCTTGGTTGTGGCAGTGGGCAAGTCCTGCTAATGATCCAGCTGTCAATTGCGAGAGTCCTGAACAGAGAGAAAGCAAGTGTCTGGACAACAAGAAAAGGGTCACCTTCAGCACTGTCATTTGACAAATGAACAGGATTGAGTTCTGGCTGGCATGGTAGAGAGACATTATCATTGTGACTGCATTCAGTTCTAATGACCCAAGGTATTACAGGAAGAAGGGAGTAATGCCCCCAGGATTGAGGTGGAGACTCCAAGGACGTCCTGAAAATGGGAAGAGAATGCTCATGGAAGAGGAAAGAAAATGGTAGTTTGCCTCTTGGATCTTCTCAGCGTTAGACCTTCTGGCCAGAAGAGAATGGCTCTAAGAAATAAAAGGATTTTTTTTCCTTAATCACTATCAGTACTGAATAATTTCCTCAAAATGCTATTCAGATACATGCTGGTTAATACCTTTCTCAACCACCCTCATATAACCTCCTGAAGAGGCCTGGACTGGGGGTCATAGCCAGCCAACAACCAACCAGAAACTCAGACCCCTCGGAATGTGAAAGAAGCCTGTGAAAGGTTTTCTTAAAAGGCAGCACCATGCCTATTAACATTCAGAGGCAATCTCTTAAAAATTCAGGTTTCTCATGAGTCTTGGAAAATTTCAAAGGCTGGAAAAACTGAGCTTTCCCTGTCACTAAGTGCCTAGAACCAAGTAGCCACAGCCTTCTTTAGGTGGCACTTGTGCTACCCAGTTCATCGGAGTTATGGTGCCCCAGCACAAAGATTTTATACACACACACACACACACACACACACACACACACACACACACACACACACACACACCTGGCCTGTTTCTCTCACTTCTGTTCCCTACCTTGCTCCTATAGGATTTTAAATTTACTGTCTTACTGTCTAAAGCTTAACACATACGTACATATATCCCATATCCATTTATACCACCACACTTTTAGCCGCATCTATGCTTTCGAACCACACTATATGCTTTCCTGCAAGAAGGGAAGTTGGTGAAAACCTGGGTTTGAGATCCACTGGACTTTCCAGCTGTGTGCAATTAGCTTCCCTGAATGTCTATTTCCATATCTGTAAAATGAGGATAAGTAACAAGGATGCACCCCTTGTTGAGGGGAATACACAAGACAATGTACCTGGCACATGGTAGGTTTTTAATAGAGGATTTTTTTTCTTAAGACTGACAAGGATTTCCTATCAAATCCTCACCTGGACTCCTTAGGCTATGTTAAAGATCTGGCTCCATTACATGAGGCCAGATTTCTTTTCATTTCATACTTTGTGCCAGGAATTCTAGGGAATAAAGATGAGCGAAAGACAAAGATAAACATGGCATGGCCCTTGCCCTTAAAGAATTCACAGTCTAGATGGGTAGAAAAGCAAGTCAATAATCATAATGTGATATGACAAGTTCTACAACAGGGGTAAGGGTGAAGCATTTAAATTCCTGTGGGACCTCAAACTTATCTTTGCCTAAGGGCATCGAAAAATGCAGACTTAGGCTTTGAAATAACCATGCCAATAGGCATGGGATCTGAGTCATCTCCATGATGCCAGTACCCTCTGGGGGGCCTTGGCACATGATAGGGGGCTTAGCAATACTGAATGGATAGATGGGTGGATGCATCACATGAATAGGTGACTGCCTTCTTTATCCCATTAATGTCATGTCCACACTAACCTTGAAGAGACTGAAGAAAACATCTTGATCACCACTATCATCATCACCACCACCACCCTTTATCAAGCACTTAATCCAAGCCAAGCACTGAATCAAACACATTATTCCACACTGCCTCATTAAACCCCAAAGTAATGCCTGTGAGGTGGTACTTCTATCATCCCCATCTGGTAGATGGGGGAACTGAGGCTCTGAGAAGTAAATAACCTGCCCAAGGCAATTCAGCTCCTGAGGAGCAGAGCTAAGACAGAGTAGGCCTGTGTATCACTGCTTGTACTCCACTCTTACCACTGGACCTGCTGCAAACATTGGTATTCAGAGCATCAGAAAAGACAAATGCTGTGTCTACAGACCTCTGTTTTGGTTCACCCTCCCAGCCTGGTCTTTGCAGGCATTTAAAGGGACTATGTCCTCCTTCCTGATTGAAGACTCTCCCAGTGTCCCCGTTGCCCTCTCCCCAAGCAGATGGTTTAATTACTTGAAATTATTTTTGAGCAAGGACAGGCAGGTGAATTCCCTCTCCACCTCATACCTAACCTACAAAATGGAAATTGAGCTGCCTTTTTTTTAAAGAAGCATATTGTAATGAAACAATTTCTGTGAAAACTCTGTGGTCTTCCAAATCCTTCCAAGGTTTCTGTTATCAGCCATAAATGCGCTTAGTTTCAGTCAAGGGCTCAAAATTTCAAATCCAGTTCATGTGGTGAATGTTTATTGACCACCTATTATGTGCCAGGCTCTATTCCTCATGCTTAAAAAGAATCATCGATAACAGCCATTAATGTTAATATAGTGCTGGCCAATATGCAAAGTGAATTAAAATTTACAAAGGGCTTTCTCATCCATTATGAAACTGAAGCTCGGAGGAGTTAAATAGCTTTCTCAAGTTACTACTGGTAGGCCAGGCTGAAAAGCAAAGCTAGATCCTATACAAAGCTGTCAGAAGTAGGAATGATCCCCAAAATGGAGCCTCCCCTATGAATTCTGCCAGGACTTTCCATTATTCATTCATTCATTCATTCATTCGCAAATTATGTGTTAGTTATTAGTGACACAAAGACAAACAGATCTGGGTTCCTGCTCTCCAGGAGGACTCAATCTAGCTGAAGAGATGAAGAAGCAACTCACAGTAGCATGAAAATTGGTAAGATATGAGCAAGAGGGAAGCCCATGTACCATGCGACAAAGAAGAAGAAATCAACCCCAGTCTTGGGTTGGGTTGCTGGGAATGCAGCAGGGTCACAGGGCAGACTTTTTTTGCTCCTACTATCTGGAACTCACCTTCCTCCTATCTGGTACCCAATACGCAATGTGAATTCTGACCACAAATCTCTTTCTTCATCATACACACGTATGGAGCATCTCCTTCACATGAGAATCTTTGTTAAGAACTGGGAATGAGAGAGATGAATGAACTTTGCCCATACTTTTAAGATGTGTACTGTCCAGTGGGCAAAACAAGTAAATTGAAAATTGTAAGGTTGTACTATATGAAATTATCAGCATTTGGCCATTTTTTACCTTTTAAAATGCATATGTTCATTTTTTTACCTTTTAAAATGTATACCTTATAGTGTAATGGTTTGCTGTTCAGAAAAAAAGTTCAGGATGATGTCGAAGCCCCAAACCAGTGATCTGACACCATACTCATGCATCTACCACCGCATCCCCCATGTAGCAGTATCCATGGCTGAAGCTTGGAGAGCACAGTTACTGAAGACCTGATGGTAGAAACTAAACTAACAGCTATTTACCATAATTGTAACTAACATGAATGGAATGCCTATGACCTGTTGGGCACTGTTTCAAGCACTTCCAATGAATTAACTAACTTAATTCTAACCCATGAAGTCGGTATTATTCTATAATACCTAATATTCTATAATACCTAATATTCTATAATAATAATAGCTATTATTACCCCATTCTACAGATGGGGTATAAGAAACTGAGACACATGGTAGGTTGTGAGGTGGCTCAAAGTCATGCAGTTAGTGCCATGACAAAGCCAGGCTTCTAACCCAGACATCAGGAGTAATGTCATCTGCTCAGCTGAAGCACTAATTGTGCTTTTGGTCAGAACAGTTCTTTGGTTCCAGGATCATCCAAGTGGGGCTTTCATTAAAGCCATGATCTCTTCCATTGAAATGGATATGGGGAGTTGAGGCACCTAACCTCTGGGGTATAGAATTGTAAAGGCTGTCTGTGTTGGAGGTAGAATCAGGTAGGAATCAGGAATCAGGTAGAAAATCTTCCCTGAGGGGATATTGGCAAGATAATTGGGGTGGCATCTAACTCCCCCAACAGGCCAACTGGATTTAAGCCTTATTTTTTATACTGTTAAGAACCAGAGCCAACAGAACAGTCTGGTGAGAGATGCTGAAAGACTTTAGACTCAAGCAGGACTGGTTGGGGATGCAGGAGACAAAGTGCAACCCAAGGTTGAAAAGGAAGCCATTCTCTTCACCTCTGCTAGGAATATACAGCCTCTGAGGGTGTTGGCACTTAGAGGCTTGTGAATGGAATCTTCTTCCCATTCCATCGTGTAAGCAACAATTGCTATTACGTTTGGGCTTTGGTTCTCTTGAGGATTCTCTTGCTGGTTCTAATAACATTCCAGCTAATTCTCTTGAGTTCTCTAAGCATACCATTATACTATCAATAAATAATGATGATGATGCCTTCTTAAATAGTTACATAGTTATCCTCCTTATTTTAGTTTCCCACTTTACCATTTTGGCTACACTGTAGATTTGGATTCTTTGTTAGAAGCTTTAATATTTAATATTAGTTAAATTAGTTTTACCAATAATATTTTATCAGAATGAAGAGAATGGATTGAGTTTTGCATCAAATGCAGACAGATTGCTTTGGGAACAGAACTAAGTTCCCTCAGTAACTCAGGTGTAATATGATGACATCTAGGCTCAATGCTGCACTAAACATTTATCAAGTACCCACCATGTACCATCATGTATCAGGTACTGTACTAGTGACTGGGAATATGGCCCAAAATGAGACAGGCCTTCCCAGGGCTCCCAGGATCAGGATGACCAAGGAAAGAGAAAAGACAAGGTGCCTCTAAAGGTATTTGGACCAAGAATTAGCTGATGTGGTTTTTAGATGGGCAACAAAAACATTACTGCAAGTCTCAAAACCTGGCAGTATCATTGATAATAACCAAGAAATTGACTGAATTTTTATTAGCTTCTGAAATCTTTTACAATCTATTCAGCTGAAAAAAGGAGATGAGAGCAGTGACATTAGAATTTTTCATTTATGAATGCTTTTGAGAACGTGGATTCAAGAGAAATTACCAGATATTTTAATTTTCTGCTATCTCACCCCTGATACCAATCAGGCTACCTGTGAAACAATTTGTGATAATTAACATTTGTCTAACGCTTTTCCAGTTTGCAAAGCCACTTCCCATGTGTTGTCTTCTTCAGTCCCCACAACAACCTTGGGAGTCCGCAGAGCAATTTCACTGAGGTTATCACCCTGGATTCTTGAATTCTTATTCCTCATTTCCCTCTGGTCTACATGCCAGCCAAGCCTGGCATTTTTTACAGTGCTGCAAACAAAGCATGCTTTCACACTTCCTTGATTCTGCACTTGTGGTTCCCTTCTGCCAAGAAAGCAGCCCATCCTTTCCTTGTTCAAACAAGGAGTATCCTATTCATTCTGGGAAACCATGGGAAGGCAGGGAAAGGCCTTTTTTCCCTAGGGCAGCGAGGAAGGCCCAGCATCCTAGAGTATAGAGTACCCAATGATGGTGCCCATGTCAGAGGAGACCAGAAGACCAGTAGGGCACAAGTTGTCCTGCAGGTGATTTAGGTGTCATTGGAAGCAATGGCCCCCAGGCCTTCTGCCTTCTTAAAGAGTGTAGCAGTTAACACTTTGCAATTAGACAGACTTGAGTTCAAATCCTGGCTGTGTGACTTACTAGCTGTGTAACCTTGGGCAAATCTCTAAACCTAATTCTAAATTCCCTCCTCTATAGAAAGGATCTAACAATACCCACCTTTAAAATGACGGGAGTAGCAGTAACTAAGTGCAAACCACCCACCACAGTTTCTAACATACAATAAGGGATTGCGAAGTGGAAGCTATTATTCATTAGTAAGACCACTTCCCTTGTGGCAGAAAAAGGCACACATTTATCATCATCATCATCATCATTACTGCTACTGCTATTATTTACATTTCTCTCATTTCTAAAAACCCACTCGCTTTTCCTAGTAACATTCTCCTCGTTCTCTCTTAGAAATGATATTTCTGCTCAGAGGAGAAAGGGAGGCGGTTTGTTTTGTTACAGGCAAGGGGTACAGCAAAGCACAGGGGGTATCAATGCGGGGGCTGGACAAGCTGGCTCATGAAGAGTCAAGAACAAGAGTCATCCAAGACAAAGCGGAGGGGGGAAGTGTTATAGAAAAGGGAAACTGCATAGGCAAAGGTCAAAGTCTGGAGAGAATGTGGCTTGTTGGGGGGCTTCACGTGCAGTAGTTCCTCTCAGCTGGGACATCCCCTCAGCAGGGATGATGAGTGAGATGGGATGCAGAGAGGAGCAGAGGGCACAATTCCAGTGGTGTCTACTAGGCAGCCTATATTCTTCTAAGCACTTTCTATGCATTAACTTACTTAGTCCTCACAATCAGATCCATTTTACAGATGAGCAAATATAGGCACAGAGAAGTTAGGTAACCTGCCCAAGGTCACACAGCAAGAACATGTCAGATCTATATCCAGTGCCCAGGCTCATCACCAGCACACCAGAAGGCAACGATTCTTTTTCTCTATGACACTCGGGCATGTGTCCCAAAGCCAGAAAAGAAACAGACCCCTCCAAAGTCATGAGAAAGTAAGGCATCCTTCACCTGCTGAATTCAGCTTGGGCAGAGGGGAAGCTACTCTCTCTCTGGCACCTCCCAGTGTGCAGAGGTGGGTTTTTAGAAGTTCCCAAACATAAAACCATTTCCATATAATTATGCCTCCTTGACCTACATGTCATTCGGCTGTGTGCATGGGCTTGAAGCACAAAACAATTTCTGCAGCCAGAGAAAATTGCTTCCCGAGGCCCCAGGGTAATTAGACATTGTCTTCTGGGCATGGCCTGTTCCCTGTCCATCCACATCCTCTGACATAGGTGCTGCCACTTCAACCCGGCATCCACTGGGAGAATGCAGGTCCCGTGGTGGAACAGAATGTCCACTAGGACAGCAGCCTTGGAAAGTGTGCAGCAGGGCTGTGTGCATCAGGAAATTTTCCAATGTTCTTGAACATTCAGATCCCGTGGAACTTTCCTCTGTTAGCCCAAGCAGGGAAAGGGGGACACGTCACATGGGGAGATGTTACTTCTCAAGCATTTGGTCTATGAGGTCTATGAGGAAGCTACAATACCAATACCCATGTCTGGAAGTTTCAATGAGGTTTATAAAGGACCTTCTGTTCTTTACTCCCCCACCTACCTACCCCATCCCCACCTGGATATCTGTAGTTTGATACAGAAATAACAACCATCTTTTAAAAAAATTTGTTTAAGTTTATTTATTTATTTTTGAGAAAGACAGAGACAGTGCAAGTGAGGGAAGGGCAGAGAGAGAAGGAGAGAGAGAACCCTAAGCAGGCTCCATGCTGTGAGCTCACAGCACAGAGCCCAGGGTGGTACTCAAACTCACGAAACTGTGAAATTATTACCTGAGCCAAAACCAAGAGTCGGATGCTTAACCGACTGAGCCACCCAGGCACCCCACAACTACCTTACCTAGTAAAACCCCTTAAGGCTGAAAAGCCCTTCAATGACTCTCCATTTCCTCAGGACAAATTCAACTCAACCACGACTGCAAAACTGTCTGAATCATTAGAGTCGGGTGCTACTACTTCTCTACCACTTCTCCAACCAAGCCTCTCTCCCAGCTCTCTCTCCAGCAAGGGCAGGCAGATGACATAAATGAGTGAGGTCTGGTGGGGACTGGTTAAGCTGGAGAACACCCCCGCCCCCATGAAAATGTCACCCAGGGTGCCCTCTCCTTCTGATTTTCAAAAGAAGCTCAAATCTTCCATTGGCCATGAAATACTTCAATTTGTAGATATGACAAACTGATTCAGAAATCCTAAAGACACATCTGCAGCCTGGTATCTACCCCACAAGCCTCTGGTCTGTGACCTCCATTCTATGCTGAACTTTCAGCTTCTCCAACAGCCATTCTCTTTTTCTTGTCTCTTGACCTTTGCACATTTTGTTCTCTCTTATTGGCATACTTTGCTCCCCACTCAACTGGTTCTTACTCCTCCATGTCACTGCACACACATGCCACTTCCTCCCAGAAGCCTTCCGTGATCCTCTAGTTTAGATGGTTACCCACTCTCAAGTGCTCCCAATAACATGCTGTCTTCTGCTGTTATGGAGCTTCTTTCTGGGTATCTATCTGGCTTCTGCCAGGCTAGAAGCTCCAGGAAGGAAGAAACCATTTCTTCGGGTTTACTATGACATCCACAGCTGTGGCACAGTGCCTGAACACAGCAGGGAGTCAGTATCGGTGATAGAAGAAAGGGGAGGGAGGCTGGCCTGAGTTGTCTGTGATAATGCAAAATCCTTCTCACTCCAGAATCTCTTGGGTTGGGCTGTGAGCAACAAAAATAACATCTGTTGAGCACTCACTATGTACGAGGTATTCTTCTAAGCATTTGATGTAGTTCCTACAAGAACCCTATGAAACAGGTAATACTATCCCCTTTTTACAGATAAGGAACATTAAGGCACAGAGTATTTAAGAAACTTAAGATCACAAAACAAGGAACTGGCTAACTTGGGATCCAAGCCCATGAAGGCTGGTTTCAGAATCAGTGCCCTTAACCTCTCCACCTTTCAACAAGGGAAAGGGTTAGTGCTCTATGGAAGAAACTGTCTATCACACTCAGTGGATAAATGAATAATATTTGAGAACCGACTACATGCAAGGCATGGTATAAATGCTCAGTCTTCTATGGGAAAATGTTATTGTCTGCCTTGCAGAGATGAGAAAACTGAGTTAAGTGTCATGTTCAGGCAAGGAAATGGGGAACTCAGATCCATCATCCATCATAGGAGGTAAGAGAAATAAGTTCCTAAGAAGCTACCTAGAGAGACTGGGTTTAGACAGAAAAAAACAGAGCGAAGGGATATGATCAAGTTATCATGTGTGTAATGGAATACCACAAAATTGACAGCAAGCAGATAAATGTTCCACAAAGAATGCCATGGGGAATCCATCCACCCATCCATCCATCCGTCACTCTTATTCTACAAATGTTGATAGAGTACACACTCTTTGACTGCCCTGCAAACCCTCAAGGTTCAGAGAAAAGAGATACAGTCCCCACCTCCCAGGGGCTCTCAGTGAATGGGTAATAAAGATTTTGAAGAAGATCATTACAAAAATGTGTTAAATACTCTAGCCAATGAGATGCTTGACTCAGCATGCTGAGATCAGGGAAGGCTTTAAAAATAAAAAATCTACCAGCCAAAGAGCTACAGGCAAGGAAGGCATTCCAGGCAGAAGAAATAGCCCATTCAGTGCTATGAAGGAAAGAAAGAGTGCTGTGCATTTAGGCAAAAGCTCATAAAGTGAAGAGAAAGGTGCATTTGCATGAGTTACAGAAGGGAGCTGATGGTGTGAGAGGTGTCTTGTTGGTCATGCAAAAATCCTGGATTTTGGCTACAGAGCAGAGGTCTCAAACTAGTTGCCCACAGGCCACACTGTGTGTGTGTGTGTGTGTGTGTGTGTGGGTGGGTGGTGTTTGAAAGCCTCTCCTAAAGCACTAGAAGACCTGGCCAGTTGGCTGTCATTCCCTCATGGAAAACCACCAGGAAGAACTAAATAGTGGCTGCTCTCTTGAAGGAGGGCATGAACTACTCAGTTCATTAAAGGTCCCTGCATGCCCACCTCACATATTGATATTACCTGCCTGGCCCTGTTGCCATTTGAATTTTCAAACCTTGGCATAGAGCCATTGACAGGAGCAAGTTTGGAATGACTCCTCATGCTGCCTTGGTATGATTGATTCAGTAAGTTCTGAGCACCCTGAGCCCAAGGAATTGGTCTTGTACTCCCAAGAGCCTATTCCAGGCTTGGCACGTAGGTGGGCATCACTAAATTTATGTTGAACAAAATTGGATTCACGTGGAAGATTCTGGCACAAATCCTCTTCAGAGAAGAATGATAATCTCTCTCTCACACTAAACACTAAATTAATTTCCAGTTGCCTTTGATCATATCACCTGACTCATTTTCTGCAGTAAACCCTTGGTAAGCTCCCAGTCTATTCAAAATTGTTAACCAGAACTTCTGTGTGTCTGTGATGTTGTGTTAATCTCTATTTGTAGTTAGTCATTCATTCAACAGTATTTATTAAGCAGCTACTGCATGTCAGAAACTGTGTAAGAGGTTGGAAATGTATTAGTAATAATAAGCAAAACAGACACACTTCCTGCCCTTCTAGAGTTCTAACCCCTCTAATAGTAATGATGGTGAAATTTATATAGCATGCATGGTACAAGTATGCATCGTACTTGTTCTAGGCATCTTCCCTATATTTATTTATTTAATGCTCATAGAAGCCTGTGATAGGTGCCAAATCATCATCCTTTTTATAGATGAGTAAACTGAGGCACATTATTAAGTAAATTGCCCAGGATGACACAGCTAAAAAGTGGCAAAGGCAGATTTGAACCCTAGCAATCTGGCTCTGGAATCTGTTCTCTGTGCCCTTGTCTTTCTGGAATAACAGTGGGAGCCCCCGAAATGCCTCTTGAATCATCAAACTAGCAGACTTTAAAGTTGTGGTCAGTTCCAGTAGTGTTTATAGCAATGGAACCATAAGTAGACAGATTAAGCGTAGCAATGTGCTCTGGAACCTAGTGAATGTTCAAGTTTTTCCTGACATCATGTTACTGCTTTTCTTTTTTCTTTTTTTTTTTAAGTTGGAGACCCTTGATGCAGACCTAATACTGGAAAGCAGCTGGAGGTACAAAGTCGCCAGCTAATTGTCGCCATTTATACACAGTCTTAGCTCCAGGGCAACCAGCTGTCCCTAAGAAGTAGCCCCTTAGAAGAAAAGCCTTCAGGCTAGAAAGACAGCATGGGTCACTGGCTGAAGAATTATTTGTTTAATTTATCTCTTATATCTATTAGATTCTTAGTTCTTGACTGTGCTGCCCACAGTCCTGCCTCCCTAGCTCATACCATTCCTGGATGTTGGAGTGCCCAGTCTCCCCGGTCTCCTCTTTCATGCCTCTGTGTAGCGTTCCCTGACCCCACTGGGGGGCCTTGTTGCTGTTCTCTCCCCATAGACCTGAGAAAATGCCTGGGGCAGACTGAGTCACTCTTGCTGCTTGGTCATGCAAACTCTTTGCCATTCTTGCTAGCAGAGAGATCTACCTCCCCTCATCAGCAGCCTCAGCACTGTGAATGGCACACAGCACACGTCCAGCACATGCCTTTTGAGTGCAAGAAGGCCCAGAGAAATACGTGACTTACCCAAGGCCACAAAGCTAGTAGGTAGCAGAACAGAATTCTACTTGGTCAACATACATTGTAAGTTCTGTGTGGACTTGATCTGCTTGTGTGTTTCCACATTACTGCATCACCCATGTCTGGCAAAGGGCCTAGTAATGGTGGGGCTCAGTAAATGTTTGTTGAATGAATAAGTGAGCACCAACTTCATTTAATTCTTCCTTTTTCCTTGCCTGCACTGAAGAAGACAGGCAACGGAAAACAAGGCTTTTTGTGTTGACTTTGTGTTGACTGTGTTTTGTATGCACAATTGATAAGCTATTTGCCCGAAGCTAAAAATACCTACCCCTGGCAGCCATTGGGAGGCAGATGGATGGTGCTTAGCACAAGATGTTTAATCAAACAGTGACAACCCGAGCAGAGCCACAATTAGCCTCTGACACCCCAGTGAACTCTAGATGAAGAGCCCGGAAGCCTCTGACTTCCTGTTGGTCCCCTGGCACCCACTGACCATCACCCTGGGTCCACAAAACAGCACAAACAAATGAGCATCCTGTGTGCAAGGCAGTCACCAGCTGGAAGTCAGGGGATGGGCAGTGTGGGCTGAAACTGGGCACCCGGGACAAATACGAGGGAGAATTAGCCAGTGGGGAGCATCATTCAATACTGGAAAGGGCAATGGAGAGTGCCAGCTGATACACATATTTAAAAAAAAAAAAAAGGAAAGAAAGAGAAAGAACAAACTGGCCTATTTCTATATAATGGTCAGTTCACTAGAGCTAATTACGGAAGCATCTGGACAAGCACGTGCATCAAATGGACTCTAAGTCTAATAAATTGTTTTTGAATCCTAAGTCCAGGACACACTTGATGTCTGTTTGGGCCAGTTTCTTAACCCACTGAGCCTCAGTGTTTTCATCCCTATAATGGGGATATTAATAGTACATATCTCCCAACGTCATGTGAGGATTCAATTTAATGTTAAGTAAAACCTCTAACAAGTGAGCCACATGGGGTAAATGTTTTAAAAAGGGAACTGTTATTAATACATGCATTAGTTATTACTAAATGTGCTCAGCTCTAATATAACAGGTATCCATAAACAGGAGAACTGGAAGAGGCATTTGATTCCTTAACAGCCAACTACTTAACCCTTCAGTCTTTCTTATCAATAAAGGGATGGAAAGAGTGCCTAGTTTATTCATAAGGATTAAATGTTGGATATTTAATATTAAATACTATGATATTAGATGACATTTGATCTGAAACGTGTTTCATGTATATGAAGGGATGGGTTTTAGGGCCTGAAACACAGTAAGTGCTCATAACTTCCAGGGGCCCTGAAAAAATGGTAATGGGTCTTCTGTCTCATGCCTCTTTGCCTTGGGACATGGCAGTTCACTCTCCCTGGAGAGTCCTTCCTTGTCTTGTGTACCTGTCAAACTACCACTCACCCTAACTAGATGCGAGCTATGATACTATCTTTATTATTATTGCTTTATTGGTAACTGGCTCATTTTTGCAGCTCTGGAAGCTGAAGCCCTGAGAAGGGAAATGTCTTGTCCACGGGCACACACAGGTCTATGTCAGAACCTAATTGAAGCCTGAGGCATCTCCCAACAAAATTGGGATGCCTAGGCACACTTTTCCCCCATCTTAATGAGATATAATTGACCTACATCGCAGTATAAGTTTAAGGTATAGAGCATAATGGTTTGGCTTACATATATTATGAAATTATGGCCACAAGAAGCTTATCATCCATCACCTCAAACAGCTACAATTAAAAGAGAAAGCAAAGAGAGAAAAGGATTTTTTTTCCTTACGATGAGAACTCTTAGGGTTTACTCTGCATTAACAACTTGCACATGTATCTCAGACAGCAGTGTTAAGGACACTTTCACTGACCGAGTATAATGAGTCAGAGGTCTTTTCTACAACCAATTCTCCCATCCTCAAGAAATACAGCAGGAGAATCCCCTGCCTAGACTTGCCAGTGATTCTTCCTCCATGTCAAGCCTTCACCTAGTTCAGATCATCTCCTTCACAGGACTAGTCATCACACTCATGCATACTAACTAATCGTGGCCACTTACTGTCCACTCTGCCCATGCCAGGTTCTGTGCAAAGAGCTTTATGCATGTGACCTCCTCTGATTCCCCAACAATCTTCTGGGAAACACATGTCACTGGTTCTCCTACTTTACTGAGGAGGATGCTGAAGCTTCTGGTGTTACTTGTCCAAGAATGACAGCTAGAAAGGAGCAGATCTGAGTGCAGTTCATCTATACTCCAAAATATATGCCTGTCATTTTAAGGAGCCTGTCCCTTCTGGTAACTCTTACATTCTATGTTTGCTGGACAGACAGCTCAAGCTCTGCCCCTATCTGTGTTTGCAACAAACCCTGGAGCCATAAAAACACAGCTGCATCTATCACTTGACCCAGGATGGTACCACTGAGTGCTTTCAAGATACTTCTTCGACTTACCAGCTGTGCCATGTTGGACAGGTGCCTAACCTTCCCTTCATCAGTTTCCTTCTTTGTAAATGGAGACCAGAGCCTACATTCTCTTTGCACTGTTATGCCCTCACATCTTTCTTTAAATCAACTCATTTTCTTAATGAACTGAACTTATTTTATAAGCATGTTTTTAATCACTACCCTAAATGAAAAAATAACATTCCTCTAACTCTATTTAAACTAAACACATAACTTTTAAAGTAAAATTATTCATTGAGGAGGGCACCTTTTGGGATGAGCACTGGGTGTTGTATGGAAACCAATTTGACAATAAATTTCATATATTGAAAAAAAAAGTAAAATTATTCATCAGTGAATCACATAAAATCACCTCATCTCTACAGAGCCAAGAGGCTCATAGTAGATGCTCAATGTATAGTAGTCATAAGAAAATAAACTTTGGCACCAAGCAGTATGGTTTGGAAACTTTTGAGTCTATTGGCCAACCTGAGACCTAGCAGTTGTCATGGTTACCCCAAGACGGTGCTCCTGGTCAAAAAGTCAGAAGGAATTTTGCAGTCAAGAGAAGGCCAAATGATTGGCCCAGATGAATGTGATGACCAGTCCAGGTACTAATTCACTTTCCCCCATTGTCTTGAGTCAGACTACCCTGGCAACCATCTTAGCTCTTGCCGACTATTCATCTGCAAGGGTCAGCCTTACTAGATCTCAACTAGTTCTGGTCTACAATGGAAACCACTGCTTTGTTAGATTCTAGGAAAAGCCAGGAAGACTGCATCCTGTATCCAGGGCTCAAACCCCTGGGGCAAATCCACAGCATTTGTTCCACCATGGCAAATATCACTAATCCAACACAGCACTACTAAACTCAGGCATGGTTTTAGAACAGGGAACATGGTAGCCACTACCAAAAGACTGAAGATGAACCGTGTTTTGCCATTCCTGTCTCAGGCTGTGCAATCACCCTTCACATGAGACTGTAGAAATAGAGGAAATACTACCCTTGGCTTTGAAAATAATCCACTCCAGTGCTAAATGCGGTGACAAATAGGGGTCTCCACAAGAAAATAGAGAAGAACATGATAGTAAAGCTACAAAGAAAATTAAAGAGCTATCAAAATAAAAACTAAAATTTTAAAAGAACAAAGGCTATTTCAGAGAAAGCAAGAGACAACTGAGTCATCGTGTAACAATGGCTCTTCAGGGCCCTAGATAACAGCCAGCGTTCCTCTCCACCAAGCAGAGAAACAAAGTGAGGAGTAGCCGGCGGAATACCACTGCAGCTAGAGGGATTAAGTTAGAGGCAATAAAGAATTTCAGGATAGGGTGACAGGATTATTAGTGCCTGGAATTATAGTTTAAGGGAAACTAGAATCTTCTCTGGGATTCCTGGAGAGCTCAGACTCTCTCTGACTCATCTCTGCTCCCAGCACAGTGTCTGGCCTCTAGCTCAATAATTGTCTGCTGAACTGCACTTGCCAGGTGTAAAATGTAACAATAGGTAACATAGGTGTAAAAAGAAACAACAGGTAAAATTTACTGAGGGCTCATTATGTGCCAAAAACTATGCTAAGCATTACACACACGGTATTTCATGTATCTTTATAACAACCAACGGGGGTATGTTTATTATGATGCCCATTTCACAGGTGTAGGAACTGAGGCTCAGAGAGATTAACACTACACTTCACAAACTCTTCCAACTAGGATAGGTTCTTATGTACCTGGATATTTTGGGTGAGGTTAAGCCTGCAAAGAACAACAACAACAAACCCAAATGGCTCTTTAGAGCCCTCCTGGGAATCTGGAAGCCATCCCTCAAGGACTGCCTTTCCCATAGGGTGAGGGTTGGGACCCACTGCCTGTCCTCACTAGTCCACAGTCAGTTTTGTGCCACTAATAACCAAAAGCAAGAAAGACTTTTGCATTCCCAAACTTCTGCCCTGGAGCAAGAGGAACAATGAAGAGACAGGATGGCCACTGGCCAGCTAGTAGTGCCTGAGGTTGGAACCACATGGCAAGACAGCTACCCTCAATTCCTTCCCTGCTCCTCTCCTAGGAGCCCTCAGGGCAGAACCACCTGAAGACCTTCTAGTACCATCCATGGAGGCCAAAAAGACTGAACACCAAGTCGTCAGCATCATGCTTTATTCCCTCTTCTTCCCTACCCTCCAAGATCCAGAGTGGAACAGGTAACAGTGAGGAAGATGACAACCTCCAAGAGTCAATGCCCATCACACAATTCAATCTCCACTCCCCAGCTGATCTAAACAAAGGCAGTGCTGAATTCTTGCCTGGGAGGCTTAAACATTG
Source organism: Puma concolor (assembly GCF_028749965.1). Taxonomy (NCBI): domain Eukaryota; kingdom Metazoa; phylum Chordata; class Mammalia; order Carnivora; family Felidae; genus Puma; species Puma concolor. Next base: position 26,992,934 of record NC_141682.1, read on the forward strand.
CTTCTCCTAAAAATCTATCCTTGGGGCATCTCCCAGGAACAGCTAAAATAACACCATTGAAATTGCTTACAATGTTAGGGGTCCTTGTACTTCTGTAGGACAACAGGCCTAACTCTTCCAGTGCAAAAAACAGACAACTTTAAGGAGGAGAGATGCATTTAAGTCACCAAGGATGGTGAAATTCACAAGAACATAATTTAGGATGCAGAAAAAGAGGATTTGCAGAAGGGAACCTCAGGAATCAGCCCAGATAAGAAATTCTCTGTCCTTTTCTGAAGACCTCCATGAACAAGCAACTGTGGTGTCTGGCCTGCTCTCATTCACATAGCAGCCATTATAATCAAAAAGTTCTTCTTGGTGCCTAATCTAAATCCTTTTGTAGTTTCAACTGAGTTCTTTTCCTTTTTACAAATTTTCTTAGCTGCCTTTAGGAAGAAAGAGAGATATGGAAAGAGGGAGAGAGGGAGGAAGAAGGGGAAAAAACTGTGTTACCCTTTAAACCAGCATTTCTACTTTTGGGAATTTATTCTACAGATAAACGAAAAGATGCTTAATGAAGTTCTACAGTGGCCAAACAAAAAATAAGATAAAATAAATAATGTTCAGCCATAGGTGAATATTTCATGAATATTATTGACATGGGAAAAAATCCACGATTTATTTCTAATTTCAAAAAAAATCAATTTGCACAACAGTTTTATTGTATGATCTCCTTGTGTAGCAGTAATTATTATTACTAATTACATTTATAATTTATAATAACTGCTGTCACTTGGGGTTCCACTGAGCTGGACATCAAAGATGGCACACTCAAATGGCTGACAATTAATGTTGGATTCGGCTATGAGATCACCTGGGGCTTTCAACCAGAGTCCTGCACACCTTTCCATCTGACTTGGGCTTCTCATAGCTGGGTTCCAAAATGGAACATCCCAAGACCAAGTATTCAGAAGGCCCACATATTACCTGTACATACAAGGTCACCCCTGTATATACAGACCCATAGGCTATTGCTCAAAAGTAAATCACAGGACCAGCTCCAATTCAAGGGGAGGAGACTACCCAAAGGCATGAATATTCAGACATGTGGTTCATCAAGGGCTATCTATGAGACTAGGCACTACAATACCTTTGGAAAATGGGATTTGGACAGACTTTCACATTCCAATGTCTAATGTAGTAGTTAAATATATAAACTGGGAGGCAGAAAGCCTGGTTTAATGTCCTAGATCACCACTTGCTTGCTGTGTGACCTCGAACAAGTTTCTTAACCTCTCTTGAGCCTTGATGCTCTCAAATCATAGTTCCAACCTCATAGGTGATTGTGAAGAATTAAGTGATATATGGTCTGTTAAGATGCTTACAAGTAAATGCTCAATAAAAATGAGCTAATAATAATATAATTACATGTCAATATAATGTTTACGTTTTTATAAGTATATGTTTTACTTTTGTAATTGAAAAAACTAATTTTCAATGACAAAAAAAAAAAAAAAGAAATCCAGCAGAAATGAGAGAGATAAACTCAAAACTCCCAGTCAATGCTCTCTGTTCCAGCTACTTCTTCTAAGGAACCTACAGAACCGTATACTCCTCACAGACACAGAAAATACCTCTGGAAAACTTTGACCCTTTACCTCTGCACCAGTAGGCCATTCGGTGGTAGGGTCTGACAGCCAAACCCATGTTGTTCTTTCAGCCACTCCCCAAATCCTCTCAGGTTTGAGCATAGTAAGCTGCAAAGTACAGGAAATTAATTCCCCCAAGAATATAACCAAGAAGCTTTGCAATCACAAAACACGGGCTTTCTATTACCCAGGAGCTTAAAACTGCCCTGTGACACCATTGACAGAAAGGATTTGCTTTTTTGAAGCATTGACATTTTGATTGTGAAGTTCACTGGGGCTTGCTTAGGTTTCCACAACAACAGAGTCTTGGGCTGGTTAGTTTGAGAGAAAACCTCAGAAATAGAATATCAGGCGGTGATGACTTGGGTTTCTTTGGTTGTTTTCTTTGTTTGTTTGTTTGTTTCACCCATGATAAATACGCACAGACCCTGTCAACACCACTCCTTTTCTTTGGGGGAAAACGTGCCACCAAAGAAATGAAGGGATTTCTTGATGTAATTACAGCAAATGTGAAACCTTAAGAGTTGAAAACTCTACCTTCTCATTTCTTTTTCAGAAAATCAATACACAGGCATCTTTCCATTCCCCTCCAAGTTTCTGTGGCTCACACATGCTCTCTCATCCTAAGGATCTCCTAAGTGTGCTTGATGTTGCCTTGGGGGCAAATCTATCTGTACAAAAGAAACAGGAGACTCAGTGTCTGCGGGTTAGTTTCTCAAGAGAGACAATTACCAGAAACTTAAGGAAATGTCAAATAGGAATACGTAGCAATTTCGTTTGGACTCAATGACTTGCCTGACTTAAAGCATTAATTAGATGGGGCTGAAATATTTTTTAAAGAGCTTGGATATGGAAAATTTTTAGCACCACACTTCAAATAGCATTCATCTGGGGAGTAAGAGACAGTGGTGAAGAGTCACTCCCTGCCGAACATATAGTAAGTTTTTTTTTTTTTTTCCCCTGGGGAGACCCCAGCATTTATCCATTCCTGCTTCCTTATAGGCTGGCAGGTGGGGCAGGAACACGGGAGAGAAATGACAGCACTTAGTTCTAAGTCAGGGGCAACCCAGGAAACAGGAAATCACTTTCCTCCAGCTGAGAACCCTTTCCTGTGATCAAAAATAAACAACACAGAACTTGACATGCCATAAAGTCAGAAAGAACTAGAGTCACTTTCTGGCTCTCCCACTTACTCCAGATGTGGCTTTGGGCAAATAACCTAAAGATCCAATCCTCAGTTTCCTCATCTATAAAATGGGGATGATAATAGGACTGATAAGAGGCCTTCTTTCTGTTCCATGAATACCATATTCATTCCCACCTCAGGGCCTTTGCACTTGGCATTCCCACTGCCTAGAATTCCTTTCCCACAAGTCTTTTCATGGCAGATAACCTTCTTTCCACCCTTAATTAAACTCAAATGTCACTTCCTAACCTAAAGAATAATCTCCCATCAATTTGTCTCATCCCTGGGTTTTATTCTGGATAGTATGCTGTCTGAAATTCTCTTGTACATTTTTATATTTATTTATTGTCTGTCTTCCTCACCATACAATAAAGCAACTTGTGCATTTTGTTAACCCCTGCATCTCCAACACCTCATACAATGCCTGGCACATAGGAAATGCTCTGCTAAAATTTGCTAAAGGAGTGGACTCTCAGTCAATAGCTAACATTCATTGAAAACTTAACCACATGCCACGCACTGTTCTAAACACTTTGTAAAAATTATCTCACTTGATTCTCAAAACAACCCTCTCAAGGAGATATTCTTATTAACCCAATTTTATAAAGAAGGAAACTGACATGCAGAGAGATTGAATAAATCTGCCCAAAGGCAAAGAGCCAATAAGCAGTAGGGCCAGGACTAAACTCCAGCAGCCCAGCCCCAGACTCCACACACTTAATCCAGAGTCCTGACGCTCTTTGATACGTAACCATCAGACCTGATTTTACAGCTTGAATTTACGAAGCCCTGAGTGTATATGATTAGATCAAAGTAGCCAGACTTTTGACCCACACCTTCCCCCAAATCATTCTATGTGTGTTCACCAATCCCTCTTAAATCACCTGTGTGTTCTCTCTCATTTATCTTTTTTTTTTTAATTTATCTTTATTTTTGAGAGACAGAATGAGACAGAGCATGAGCAGAGGAGGGGCAGAGAGAGGAGACACAGACTCTGAAGCAGGCTCCAAGCTCTGAGCGAGCATTCAGCACAGAGCCCGATGTGTGGCTCGAACCCACAAACCGTGAGATCATGACCTGAGCCGAAGTCAGACACCTAACCAACTGAGCCACCCAGGCGCCCCTCTCATTTATCTCTTTAATACTTAGTTACTTGTGTGTTTTTCTATACTTTCTGAGTGGAGACTCTGAACACCAATTTGTTTCTACCATGGGCCCATGCACACAGAAGGTAGATGCTAAATACTTTTTGAAAAGATTTCTAAATGAATAAAACATTTTGGAACATTTTTCAACACAATACAGCAAGAGTGTGTGGGTGCTTGGGTGGCTCAGTCAGTTGAGCATACGACTCTTGATTTCAGCTTAGGTCATGATCCCAGGGTCATGGGATTGAGCCCTGTCGGGCTCCACAGTGAGCATGTGGCTTTCTTAAGACACTCTCTCTCTCTCTCTCTCCCTCTGCCCCTCTCCCCAACTTGCTTTCTCTCTACAATAAAAATAAAATAAAATGTGCATTCTATTAAAAAAAGAGAAGGGGCGCCAGGGTGGCTCAGTCAGTTAAGCTTCTGACTTCAGCTCAGGTCATGATTTTGCAGTCTGTGAGTTCGAGCCCCACATCTGGCTCTGGGCTGACGGCTCGGAGCCTGGAGCCTGCTTCAGATTCTGTGTCTCCCTCTCTCTCTGCCCCTCCCCACTCAGGCTCTGTCTCTCTCTCTCTCAAAAATAAATAAACATTAAAAATTTTTAAAAGAGAGAGAGAACAAAAATGTATACAAAGCAAGTAGAAAATTAACATTAGCATTCCTTGCCTTAATAAACCCAACTCTTCATGCTTTTGCCATCTCAGGGCCTTTGCATATGCCGTTTTCCTTGCCTGAAACACACTTTCTACTCTCACCCTTTTTGCCTATTTACTTCCTCCTGGTTCTCCAAATTTCAGCTTGAACATCATTTCCTCAGTAAATCTTTTATTTATCACTCATACCACTTACAGCTTCCAGTTACATATTTTCTACTGTGGCTCTTCAGTTAACTTTTTGGTTTTTTGCCGAAAAGATTCTAAACTCCATGAAGGCAAGACCATCCATGTCTATTTTGGTCAACATCTCCTCCCAGGGCATAGCTCATAATCAATGCACAAAAACATTGTTGAATGCATGAATAAACTTTTGAATTTTCGTGTTTACAAATACAAAAAAACTTTGCTTTAATGGGACTTTTTTTTTTTAATTTTTTTTTATGTTTATTTATTTTTGAGAGAGACCGACAGAGTGCAAGTGGGGGAGGGGCAGAGAGCAAGGGAGACACAGAATCCGAAGCAGACTCCAGGCTCCGAGCTGTCAGCACAGAGCCTGATGTGGGGCTCAAACCCACAAACCGTGAGATCATGACCTGAAGTCGGACGCTTAACCGACTGAGCCACCCAGGCGCCCCAGGACCTCTTTTCTTAAGTAGTGACTTCAAATAGAATTTACTCATTATTTTTCTCTTTTGTACACACTGTAATATACCTGCATGGTACCCCCACCACTACCTGGAATTATTCATATTGCAGAGTGGTTTAGAGCATGGGCATTGGTCCTGGGTTTGAATTCTGGCTAATAAATATCATAAATGCTTAACTCTTCACTGCTTCAAAATATTATTTCAAAGTGCTTTGAAAAAGAGCAAGAATAGCACAGACTTAAAAACAAAAACTAACAGTAGGAAATACAGAGAGGATATGAGGAAACTAGAACTCTCATACCCTGCTGTTGGGAATGTAAGTTAGTAAAACCACTTTACAGACCAATTCAGCTATAGATGGTAGAGATAAAGATGCACTTACTCTAGAACATAATAAATATACTTGTACATGTATGTTACCCAAGAGAAACTCTCAAATATCAAGCTGTTAACTACAGCAGTTTTTAATAGCAAAACCTTGGGACTAATTTAACTGTACATTGTTTTATTTTTTGTTTTAATTTTTTTTAATGTTTATTTTTGAGAGAGACAGAGTGTCAGCAGGGGTGGGTCCAAGAGAGAGAGAAAGAGGGAGACACCAAATCTGAAGCAGGCTTCAGGCTCTGGACTGTCAGCACAGAGCCTGATGCAGGGCTTGAACTCAAGAACTGTGAGATTATGACCTGAGCCGAAGTCGGAGGCTTAACCAACTGAGCCACCCAGGTGCCCCTAAATGTACATTGTTTTATACGCGCGCGCGCGCACACACACACACACACACACACACACACACACACACACACACACACGTATGTCTATATGTGTATATATGCACATATTATGTAGACATACATGTGTGTACATGCCTATACATGCCTATTATACAGAAATATATACAGACATGTGTATATATGTACAGATTTGTCTCTGTACGTATATGCGAATAAATAAATTACAGTAATTTTATATAATGGAATCCTATATAGTCATTAAAATGAGTGAATGAGAGCTGCATGTATCAACAATATGGTCTCTAAAGCATAATGTTGAATGGAAACAGAAGCATATAGAGTGGATGGTCCAATCTAAAGAAAAGTAAGGGTATGCAAATGTGGCCCTGAAGATGACAGCATGGGGTTTGCCTCTAGAGACAGAGAAAGAAGGAGGGAAGGAAAAGAATGGGCCTGGGACAATTTCAAAGAGGACTTCAATTGTATCTACAGTGTCAGTTCTTTTTTTTTAAGAACTGAAACAAATATGTTAAAATTTATTTAATCTGAGTGAAGAGTGCACCAAGATATGTATATTACAAGCTAATTTTACAAGTGAACTATTGTATAACATTTTAAAAAGTGAGATTAAGAGAGATTCAGATGCCAACTCTACCACCAGACTTCAGAAAAGAGACATAAATTCTCTGATACTCCTGTTTTCAAAATAGGATTAATAGTGTCGACTGAAAATTAATGAGATTCAATGTGCAGAATGACTTATAGATATTATCCACTGGAATATCATTTTAGAATGAGTCCCTAACAACTTTCCAGATGTGTCTTATTCAGAGAGACTTTTTTTTTAATTGATCAGAAATTATATGCATGCATGTCAAGGGGCACCTGGCTGGCTCAGTTGGAAGAGCATGTGACTCTTGATCTCAAAGTCATTCAAGCCCCATGTTAGGTACAGAAATTACTTAAAAAAAAAAAAAAAAAAAAAACTTTAGAAGAAGAAATTATATGCATGCATTTTCAAAACAAATCACACACCAAGAAAAATAATATATTGCTACTGTTTGTTCAAAAAGTATATATATTATAAAGACATATATAAGGATAGACTATTTATTACTGTGATTGCCCTGAGGGAGGGGTATTTGGGTGGTTGGAGAACAAGAAGGGAAACTTACTTCTCCCTGATATTATTTCTAATTATGTACCCTATTGTAGATTACAGCTCTTCCGTGATACAATGGAGTTACATCCTGATAAACCCATTATAAAAATTGAAAATGCATGGAATACACCTAATCTACTGAACATCATAGCTTAGCCTAGCCTACCTTAAATATTCTTAGAACATTTACATTAGCCTATGGTTGGGCAAAATCATCTAACACAAAGCTTTTTGAATACTGGACTGAAAGTGAGAAACAGAATGGTTATACAGGTACAGATGGTGGTTAAGTGTGTCAGTTTTTTTTTTTAAATCTTTTTTTTTTAATATATGAAATTTATTGTCAAATTGGTTTCCATACAACACCCAGTGCTCATCCCAAAAGGTGCCCTCCTCAATATCCATCACCCACCCTCCCCTCCCTCCCACCCCCCATCAACCCTCAGTTTGTTCTCAGTTTTTAACAGTCTCTTATGTTTTGGCTCTGTCCCAAGTGTGTCAGTTGTAAGAGCTCATGATCATGTGATTGACTGGGAGCTCTGACTTACTGCTGTTGCCCAGCATAACAAGAGTCTCATACCGCACATCACTAACCCAGGAAAAGATCCAAATTCAAAATCCCAAGTACAATTTCTACTGAATGCCTATAGCTTTTGCACCACAGTAAAGGCAGAAAATCGTAAGTTGAACCATCATAAATCAGAGACCATCGGCACCTACTCTAAAAAATAAATACAATTTATCTTTAAATTAATCTGAAGGTCCTGATCTTCTCCACTCCATCAATACTAAACCTACATAAAAAGGAAAGGTCCTAAAATCCAGGTTCCAAAAAGGTTCTTAAGAGGTTAGTCTCCTACCTGAACACATGAAGCAGGGAACACCCCATATTTTCCTGCATGCATGAGGACAAAAGAAAGAGCATGGGATTTCGGATTAGGGGATCTAGGCTTGGTTCCTGTCGCCAGCACTTACTAACTGTGTGACTTTAAGTGAATTCCTTAAGCCCTCTGGGCCCCAGTTTCATTTCTGAAGTGAGAATAATGGCAACACCACCTCCAATGATTGTGAGGAATAGTTTATTTATTCCTACAATATTAAATTACGAGTATGTAATTTTGTCAAAATAGTATCCAGATGGCTGCATGAGCTATAATTTGTAGTGTAGAGACTGTCTTTCAAAAGCACTGGTTTGGTCCCTTTGGCTTCCATGGAAGTACCCATAAACATAAGCCTAGGGCCCTATATTAGCCAATGAAGTCATCTGACTTCAGAGATAAACCAGATTCTCTTCTCTCCACAGCCAATATCCTGACAGTGATCATTCTCTCTCAGCTGGTAGCTAGAAGGCAGAAGTCCTCCTACAACTATCTCTTGGCACTTGCTGCTGCTGACATCTTGGTCCTCTTTTTCATTGTGTTTGTGGACTTCCTGTTGGAAGACTTCATCTTGAACATGCAGATGCCTCAGGTGCCCAATAAGATCATAGAAGTGCTGGAATTTTCATCCATCCACACTTCTATTTGGATTACTGTTCCATTAACCATTGATCGGTATATCGCAGTCTGCCATCCACTCAAGTACCACACGGTCTCCTACCCAGCCCGCACCCGGAAAGTCATTGTAAGTGTTTACATCACCTGCTTCCTGACCAGCATCCCCTACTACTGGTGGCCCAACATCTGGACTGAAGACTACATCAGCACCTCCATGCATCACGTCCTTATCTGGATTCACTGCTTCACCGTGTACTTGGTGCCCTGCTCCATTTTCTTCATCTTGAACTCAATCATTGTGTACAAGCTCAGGAGGAAAAGCAATTTTCGCCTCCGTGGCTATTCCACAGGGAAAACTACTGCCATCTTGTTCACCATTACCTCCATCTTTGCCACACTCTGGGCCCCCCGCATCGTCATGATTCTCTACCACCTCTATGGGGCACCTATCCAAAACCGCTGGCTGGTGCACATCATGTCCGACATTGCCAACATGCTGGCCCTTCTGAACACAGCCATCAACTTCTTCCTCTACTGCTTCATCAGCAAGAGGTTCCGCACTATGGCAGCCGCCACGCTCAAGGCCTTCTTCAAGTGCCAAAAGCAACCTGTACAGTTCTACACCAACCATAACTTTTCCATAACAAGTAGCCCCTGGATCTCACCAGCCAACTCACACTGTATCAAGATGCTGGTGTACCAGTATGACAAAAATGGAAAACCTATAAAAGTATCCCCATGACCTCACAGGTTTGGCACCTAGTGCCTCTGTCTAATCTATTTCCAGATGGGAGGGTAGCCCACTTAAAAGTGCTAACCTGATTTCCTATCTCCACAGACTGAGCAACCCTCAGACTGGTAGATGAGAAAAGATGGAAGAGAAGAAAGAAAAGCATCAATCTTGTTTTCATTTGTGCATTTATTTTCACAATGTCACTTGACAGCAGAATTTCTACCAGTTTGAAGATGTCTTTAGAGGTTGTGTCATCATCCTGTGGCCAATGAGGACACAGGAAAGAAATATTCTATGACTTTGCCTTGGCACCATCCAGTCATTGGGAACCTCTCATTTATGTGACACACCAAGCCACAATAGCAGGTAGCTGAGTCCACACTCTTCCTCTAAGAGCTGAGGTCAACCATCGCTTCCCTGTGCCATCCTCAGCAGCTAATAATGCTGACCATTGGGATTTGGGATTTTTCCAAGGTGCCCTTTGTCCTAGAGAAGGTTGTGGTCTTGAAGTGGCCCTGGAACCCTAAGCTACAGAATGACACTGTAAGGGGACAAGCAAGTATTAATCCCATCCAAACTCTGGCCAGAGCTTCTTTGGAAAGGCTTCAAACCAACATAACTATGACCCTCAGATTTGGGTCTAAAATGCAGGCTTTCTATTTGTCATTATGTATAGATTTTATCTATCTCCTCCAAAACAAAGACCCCTGCCTGGTGCGTAGGGGGGAAGGAGGATCTCTTGAGCCCAGAAAAACAAAAAAATAAGCCCACTCTTGCCATTGTTTCGATCCATCCCGTGTCAGCTGTGTATGATCCCTTTACTCAAAATAGCTTCTTACTGCAGTGCCACTTAAGCTTCCTGGAGAAGCCTTTTACATGTAGAGTTGACAACCCTGCCTCCTTGCTTGCTGAAGCCCTCACCAAATTGTTTTATCTGAAGTGACTTCCAAACTGGACTTAATTTTCAAGGGTCAGGAACTGTAGCCCTCCAGGTGTGAAAGGAGACATTCTTAGCTCTGCCCCACAGTCTACCTGGTATTACTATTCAGCCACAAATGCAGATAAAATTCACACGGAAAGGTGCCCATGTTGTCTGCTTGTGTGCCCTTTGATGCATATGGCTCAAAAGGGTGGTACCAGTTTTCAGTGAAGCTACTTAATTCAGATCCTTTGCAAAATGATAAAATATGAATTTATTTAGCTGTTCTCCCCTTGCCTGTCCAAGGCAAGAAGAGCTCTCTGATGTAATTAATAGGGGCTTCCCTCGGATTTGCCACTCATGTGTGTACACACACATGCCCACACATGTTTGATTATATTAGGCTTATATGTATCCAGTAATGTATTTTAAAAGGGAAACCATGCTGGAGTTCCACTTATTTAGCTTTTTAAAAATTTCTCTTCCAGATTACCAGTATTTGAAATTATCTGTGTTCTGGAAGAAATCTCCCAAAATGATTTTGGAATTGTATGGTGTTTTTGGTGAGCAAACAAAAAGCAAACAGTCCTCCTGGAACACTTGGTTCCTCAGGCTGGATTCTTATTACATTTTTAGTCCTAAATTGGAAGACGTGTTTACCCTTTTTAAGGAAATCTGCAATAAAATGAGTATGGTAGAAAAGGCCCCAGTGTAACACAAGCCCTAAACAATTAGTCAATGCCCTCAATACTAAGTCAATATAATTTTAGGTCATGGTAGTCCTGATTATTCTAATTCCTACTCCTTTTAAATGACTGCAGTAGAGTCTCATCTTACCCAAAGATTAGATTCTAAAATCAGTGCAAAAGAAAAAAATCTGGCAGAGCCGAAGTTACTTCTGCAAGGTCCTGAGGAAGGAACCGTATTGGAGACCATATTCTAATCCTTATAAAACCTAACTCAGCTAAGTTCTTCTCCAGCAATAGAACAGATTTCTTATATCAAGGATAAGACAAAGTTGGCATGCATTTAGAGACCTCCCTTCACTGTATGAATCTAATGTATCCAAGAACATTAAGATCGCACTGGTGCAGCAAGATGCTCCCACTAGAAGAGGTTCACGGAAGTTGTATGAGGGACAAACAGGTTAGTATGTCCCATATCACACTCTCCCCAGCGCACATGTGCATCAAATGGAATGGTGGGCAGACTCCCCCACAACCTTTAAATTGCATTTCTCTTTCAGTTTCTTTTTTGCCAAGCACATGTAGTCCAAATATGTCGTGTTCATTAAGTGTGTGTATGATGCAATTCCACCACACCCCCTTATAAATGAACATTGACCAAAGGCTACCTACACTGAATATATATATATATATTTTTTTTTTAAACACATGGCTCAAAAATGCTAGTTTGAGCTATATGTGGATGAGTCACAGTGCAATAGCTCTAAAGATTAAGCAATTCCTCTTTAAGAATGTATGCAAGATGGAAAATATGTGTGTAAATCTCAATGCTCCCTGCTCCACATTTTTAATTACATGTAAAAACTGTTGATGTTTAAAAAATAAAAAACTGGGTGTGCATTTGGAATGTTTTCCTCATACACTCATTTATTAATTCTCTTACCAGTAGAGGTTGTACCACGTTGTATTGTGATCTTTTTTCCTTCTGGCTATATTTTATATTTTGATAAATAATATTTAAAAGAGGTCTGATTCTTGAAGGCATTCCAATGAGTTGTTATCTTCTGGTTAAAATGCATAAGAGTACTCACTGGGTTAGGTTAATACATATGTCCTAAAATTTGTTTCAGATAATCTATGGACTTTTAATTTATTATTATTATTTATAGTAATAATTATGGACAATAATGATAAGGTTTTTAAGAAAAAAAACTTTTAAACCTTTTCTTTCAGGCCAGTTTTGGAAACAGCCTTGAATTTTAAAGCCTGTCATGTAAAGAGCTGCTGTTGACGGCACTTAAGCAATTGCCTTATATTAGGTTTTTGTGAAAGACTGCTAACTAGCATTTCTCTTGTGTGATTTGTGTCCCTGGTTGGACATGCAGTGATGCTACACACGTACATGCTGTGTCTTTTTATCAGACAGCTCAAGGACTGAACTGTCTCATGGGGAAAGAAATGAAGAACATGAAAGACAAACCATAAAAGACAGACCATGAGAAGGTATGAACTTCCATTTTGCAAACATTCTGCAACTGGAAGATTACTTTGCACAGTTGGAGCCTACTGGTCCAACATGAGCCTATGTGAAGTGAATCAAAGACTCTAATGTTGGCTATTCCAGTTCAAAGAATGGAATAGAATGTTACCAGAGAAGAATAGTAAATGTTCATATTTTCTTAATTAGATAATATATTGTGTTTGGACTTGTTTGTATTATAATAAATTCTAATATGGTGCACACTTGGTGTTTGGAATTTGCATATATGTTCATGCTATGGCAGAACTCTGGCTAAAAATTTTTAAATGAGCTTTTTACTTATCCTTTGTGCTGGTGCTACAATGAGACCTGAATCCCACCTATCCCTTGGTTAGCCAGATATATTTCAGAATTTAAGACCACTGAACTCTGCTTCCTATAATCCTAATTAGGTAGTTTACTGGGGATAAATCTGAATTCTCTTTTGACTTTATCCTTTATATGTCTTCAAGACAATGCTGACTATAATCATAAGAGGAAATCTAGCATAATGACAAAGAGCTTGGACTTGTTTTTCCCTCATGACTTATCTATAACTGGAAGATTTTATCTTTTGACTCCCTTCACCCATTTTTCCCATGCCTACCCCCCATCTCTGGCAACCATCAATCTGTTCCCTGTATCTACGAACTTAGCTTTTTGTCTTGTTTTTTAAATTCCACATATAAATGAGATCATACAGTATTTTTCTTTTCTCTGTCTGACTTATTTCACTTAGGATAAAGCCCTCAAGGTCCATCCATATTGTTACAAATGGCAAGATTTTATTCTTTTTATGGCTGAATAGTATTCTGTTGTGTGTATATACCACATCTTCTCTGCTCATTCATCTATTAATGGCCACTTAAGTTGTTTCTGTATCTTGTAATAGCTTGGATGTTGAAGCCAGACAGTCATGGTTTCACATCCCAGCCCCACCATTTACTAAATGGGTGGCCTTCAACAATTCTTTGAAGATCTCTGAAAGATGGTCCTCACATAAAAAATGGTACAAAATTTAATTTCTTGGCTGCCTTCAAGGTAAATAGAAGCTCTCAAGGTCAGGAAACCAAGATTTGGAGTCAATTTTGGCAGGCTATAACTTTGCAGGCTATTCCACTTCCTACCTGTGTGGCCTTGCACAATGTTCTCAATCTCTCTAAGTCTCAATTTCTTCTCCATAAAATATGGCTACTAGTAATTCCAATACATACCTCATAGGGTGATTATTAATAGTAGAGCTAAAAGGAGTCTCCAAGTGCACATCATTTTACGGGTAAGGATACTGGGTCAAAAGAGGTCAATGACTTTGTCCAAAGTAGTCACTACACACTTCATGCCTCCCACTTTACCTCATTGCCTTCTCTGAAAGATTCTGACTCATGCCCTTTTCAGATTTGAGTATATTGCATAGTTTTCCAACCTTTTAAGCCCAGGTCATCCAAGCATGAGATATATTATAACTGCATCGTAATTAAAACATTTTGCTTGACCTTTCCCTCTAAGGTAGATTTTTTTTTAAGTTGACTCTCTGGAATCCTAACCACAGCTCTTAAACTAGCTATGCATTTCCCACACAAACCACTATCAATTCTGACAGCCATCCACAAACTATTGTCACAATCTATCTTTGCGTCAACTTGGATAATGAAAGTAACTTACAAGTTGAGAGGGAAGCACAAAAAAGCAAAGAATTTGCTGAGAAGGTTGCAAGCAGAAGCTGTTAGGCATGGCTACAGCATCCTCATTAATTTTGTTCACCAACTCAGGAAGGCAGGATAAAAGTAAGTTGATGAAGGTTGAACTGTTAAATAATAATCCTTTTATTAGTGCACTCAGCTAAATGTGATGGTTCAGCTTCTATGGAGGGTATGCAATTAATCCACAAACTTGCCAGACACAACAAGGGGGATAAGAGGCTCATGTCTACTGGGATAAATAGAAACTGTGAATTTCCCAGGTTTATTGGGAGAATGTGTCACTGTAATGCCAGAAAAAGAAAACTTCTCTGATTAAAAAGGAGCAAAAGAGGGCCATAGGGAAGAGATTCCTTCCCATCAACTCTCTGCATGAGGAACTTACTATGTCCATAGAGCTTTGTTACCTAGTGAATGGTAATAATACAATATTTCTCTCTACTGGAGATGGAACAAAAAAGCACGTGAGACTGAAACTCAAGTATGAGAGATCCAGATCAAACCCAAAAGGGAAGTCTTCATAATGATGTCTACTCACTCCACAAATGGAGTTCTCAGAATCTGGGTATATTTTCAAATGGACTGTATATCAGAGTCTTGGAGGAAAACAAATCTCACTCAGACGGTTTCAATAAAAAGCTTTTAACCAAGGAGACCTTTAAAAATGGTCTCAGCAAGATTAAGGGAACGAACAAGAGTTATTGAGATTCCTAGGAACTAGAAAAATTAGTGAAAACACTGTTACTGCAGCTCAGTGTGGCTGAACTTTGGAGGTAGGGCCTTCTAGCAAACAAGTGCCACACCATTACCAGAGATGTGAGGCCTGAGAGGAAATGGAAGATCCCCAATCTCTCTTTTCCTTCCCTCTGATAGCATGTTGATGCCCCCACCAGCAGAGCTCAAACAGAAGTCAGCCAAGGAGGGAGAGCTGGTGATGTAGTCCATAGTGGCCAGGCCTCAAGGCACAAACAGTGAAAAATAGATCAAGAGTGAAGTGAGACAATCAGCAACTGCAGAATAACCAACAAAGCTTGGATTCTTATTTTCCTATCACTGAATGCTGAAGAGGATCATGGAGGATACTTCACTCAAATAAAGAAGGAAGGAAGGAAGGAAGGAAGGAAGGAAGGAAGGAAGGAAGGAAGGAAGAAGAAGGAGGAAGAAAGGAAGGAAGGAAAGAAAGAGAGAGACAGAAAGGGAAAATTGAGGCCTAAGAGATCGCCTTACCAGAGGTCATATGACCTAGATGTTGGTAGGTCCGCCTTCTAATGATTTTCTAGCACAATCCCAGGAACATGTACTGTAGACCTTCACAAACTTGCTTTCCAAGCATCATACTTAGAATTTTCTTTCATTAATCCTCAGCATCTCCAGTTGTCAACATGAATATGTTTGGGAGAGAAATGAGGAAGCTGGGCACTCATTTAGTAACCATTGTGTCTCAGGCACTCCTACGATCACTCACTTATTTGACTAATATGTGTTGAAACATATGATGTCTACTCATATTCCAAATCTATTGTAGGCATAGTGATTCTCTGGTGAACAAAACACATAGGGCTTCTGACTTTGTGGTACTTACATTCTATCAGGAGAGACAATATGCAAGAAAGCAAATAAGGTAATTTCAAGTAGTGCTAAGACTATGAAGACTTTCCTTTTAGGTAAAGGAAGCATAAAGTACAGACACTTTGAAATGAGAAAAACCCTGAGCACTCATAGTACAAATAGGAGACTAGCATTACAGAAACATAGTAATCCAGGGGAAGAGTGATACAGAACAAGGCATGGAGGGGCTGGCAGGAGCGAAATAATGCAGAGCTCTGTGGGGTCTGGTAAGGAACTTGGTGAAAAGCCACTGACGAATTTTAAGAAAGAAATTGATGTGATCTTCTTAAGTTCAATCATTTGTTTTGAGAGAGAAAGAGAGAATGCGAGTTGGGAAGGGGCAGAGAGAAAGGGAGAGAGAATCCCAAGCATGTTCCATGATATCAGTCCAATGCAGGGTCCAATGAAGGGCTCAATCCCATGAACAGTGAGATCACAATCCAAGCCAAAATCAAGAGTCAGACACTCAACTGATTGAGTCACCCATGCACCCCTGATGTGATCTTCTAACCACATCACCTAACCATCATAACAACTCTTGAAGAAGAGTATTGTTACCTCCATTCTTCAGATAAGAAAATGAAGTCTCATGGGGATTCTCACAGGGAAGCCTCAAGGTCACAGTAAGTAATTTATGAGTGGTATTTAAGCCTAGTCCTGTCTGGTTACAAGAGCCATTTCTTCAGGCCACCTTGACACAACTTCCTTCACATCCCATACTCTCTTCTGAATTAGCAGCTTGTTCCCATTAGCCTTTTCATCATCCAAAGCTGATATTTAGACTAAAGCTATCCTCTAATTCCAGTAATGAAGAGTCAGAAATCATCAGGTCATGATAGCATATGGTTCTATTTCATGACCTAATTCATGTGTCTGATGAAATCTGGCAGAGTAGAGAATCAGTCACACAAGTTCATGGAGAAAATAATATAGACTCTACTGGCAGGCAAAGCAAATATATATATTTATTTACCTAAATATATATATATATATATATATATATATATATATATATATATATATATTTATATATTGTGTATTATGTATATGTATATGTGTATATTACATAATTATGTAATATGTATATGTACTGTGTAACATATAATTATATATTATAATATATGTAATATATAATAAAATATATATTGTTATATTATATATTAAAATTTTTGAAAGCATATATCTTTTAAAACAAACCTCAATAATATTTTCAATGACATTGTTTTGCAAATGCTCTTATACACAGATTTCAATTCTTGGTCCTTCTCCAGCTTAGTGGCTGGCTCTTCAGAGCAAGGGCCTTTGCTTCTGTCCAAGGTGCTGAAATCATTTGACCACGACTTTGATTTGAATAAGAAATGCACAATCTGCTAAGAAAATTTTATGTATAGGGGTGCCCAGATTGTTCAGTTGGTTAAGAATCCAACTGTTGATTTCGGCTCAGGTCATATCACAGTTCATGAGTTGAAGCTGTGACTCAGACTCTGTGGTGACAGATTCATTCATTCTCTCTCTCCCTCTCTCTCTCTCTCTCAATAAAAACTTTAAAAAAAAAAGAAAATTTCACTTTTAAAGATACATATTTGCTCCCTCTCGTTAAAAAAGGAATTGGTTCTCCCAAAACAAAACAAAACAAAACACAACAAAACAACAAGAGTCCAGGACCAGATGGCTTTCCACGGGAATTCTACCAAACATTTAAGCAAGAGTTAACACCTATTCTCTTGAAGCTGTTCCAAAAAATAGAAATGGAAGGAAAACTTCCAAACTCTTTCTATGAGGCCAGCATTACCTTGATTCCAAAACCAGACAGAGACCCCAATAAAAAGGAGAACTACAGACCAATTTCCCTGATGAACATGGATGCAAAAATACTCAACAACACGTTAGCCAACCAGATCCAACAATACGTTAAAAAAATTATTCACCACGACCAAGTGGGATTTATACCTGGGATGCAGGGCTGGTTCAATATCCGCAAAACAATTAACCTGATTCATCACATCAATAAAAGAAAGGACAAGAACCAAATGATCCTCTCAATAGATGCAGAGAAAGCATTTGACAAAACACAGCATGCTTTCTTGATAAAAACCCTCAAGAAAGTAGGGATAGAAGGATCATACCTCGAGATCATAAAAGCCATATATGAATGACCCAATGCTAATATCATCCTCAATGGGGAAAAACTGAGAGCATTCCCCCTGCAGTCAAGAACAAGACAGGGATGTCCACTCTCACCACTGTTATTCAACATAGTATTGGAAGTCTTCACCTCTGCAATCAGACAACACAAAGAAATAAAAGGCATCCAAATCGGCCAGGAGGAAATCAAACTTTCACTCTTCACAGATGACATGATACTCCATATGGAAAACCCAAAAGATTCCACCAAAAAACTGCTAGAATTGATTCATGAATTCAGCAAAGTTGCAGGATATAAAATCAACACACAGAAATCGGTTGCATTCCTATACACCAACAATGAAGTAACAGAAAGAGAAATCAAGGAATCCATCCCATTTACAATTGCACCAAAAACCATAACATACCTAGGAATAAATCTAACCAAAGAGGTGAAAAATCTATACACTGAAGACTATAGAAAGCTTATGAAAGAAAGTGAAGAAGACACAAAAAAATGGAAAAAGATTCCATGCACCTGGATAGGAAGAACAAATATTGTTAAAATGTCAATACTACCCAAAGCAATCTACATATTCAATGCAATCCCTATCAAAATAACACCAGCATTCTTCACAGAGCTAGAACAAATAATCCTAAAATTTGTATGGAACCAGAAAAGATACTGAATAGCCAAAGCAATCTTGAAAAAGAAAACCAAAGCAGGAGGCATCACAGTCCCAGACTTCAAGATATACTACAAGGCTGTAATCATCAAGACAGTATGGTACTGGCACAAGAACAGACACTCAGATCAATGGAACAGAACAGAGAACCCAGAAATGGACCCAAAAATGTATGGCCAACTCATCTTTGACAAAGCAGGAAAGAACATCCAATGGAATAAAGACAGTCTCTTCAGCAAGTGGTACTGGGAAACCTGGACAGCAACATGCAGAAGAATGAACCTGGACCACTTTCTTACACCATACACAAAAATAAACTCAAAATGGATGAAAGACCTCAATGTAAGACAGGAAGCCATCAAAATCCTCGAGGAGAAAGCAGGCAAAAACCTCTTTGATCTTGGCCACAGCAATTTCTTACTCAACACGTCTCTGGAGGCAAGGGAAACAAAAGCAAAAATGAACTACTGGGACCTCATCAAAATAAAAAGCTTCTGCACAGCGAAGGAAACAATCAACAAAACTAAAAGGCAACTGACAGAATGGGAAAAGATATTTGTAAATGACATATCAGATAAAGGGTTAGTATCCAAAATCTATAAAGAACTTATCAAACTCAACACCCAAAAAACAAATAATCCAGTGAAGAAATGGGCAAAAGACATGAATAGACACTTCTCCAAGGAAGACATCCAGATGGCCAACCGACACGTGAAAAAAAATGTTCAACATCACTCATCATCAGGGAAATACAAATCAAAACCACAATGAAATACCACCTTACACCTGTCAGAATGGCTCACATTAACAACTCAGGCAACAACAGATGTTGGTGAGGATGTGGAGAAAGAGGATCTCTTTTGAAATGTTGGTGGGAATGCAAGCTGGTGCAGCCACTCTGGAAAACAGTATGGAGGTTCCTCAAAAAAACTAAAAATAGAACTACCCTACGACCCAGCAATGGCACTACTAGGCATTTATCCAAGGGATACACGTATGCTGTCTTGAAGAGACATATGCATCCCCATGTTTACAGCAGCACTATCAACAACAGCCAAAATATGGAAAGAGACCAAATGTCCATCCATGGATGAATGGATAAAGAAAATGTGGTATATATATACAATGGAGTATTACTCAGCAATCAAAAAGAATGAAATCTTGCCATTTGCAACTACGTAAATGGAACTGGAGGGTATTATGCTAAGCGAAATTAGTCAGAGAAAGACAAATATCATATGACTTCATTCATATGAGGACTTTAAGACACAAAACAGATGAACATAAGGGAAGGGAAACAAAAATAATATAAAAACAGGGAGGGGGACAAAACATAAGAGACTCTTAAATATGGAGAATAAACAGAGGGTAACTGGAGGGGTTGTGGGAGGCGGGATGGGCTAAATGGGTAAGGGGCACTAAGGAATCTACTCCTGAAATCATTGTCGCACTATATCATAACTAATTTGGATGTAAATTTTTTTTTTTTAACATTTATTTATTTTTGGGACAGAGAGAGACAGAGCATGAACGGGCGAGGGGCAGAGAGAGAGGGAGACACAGAATCGGAAACAGGCTCCAGGCTCCAAGCCATCAGCCCAGAGCCTGACGCGGGGCTCGAACTCACGGACCGCGAGATCGTGACCTGGCCGAAGTCGGACGCTCAACCGACTGCGCCACCCAGGCGCCCCGGATGTAAATTTTAAAAAATAAAATTAAAATAAAAGGAACTGGTACAGCATTATTTACTTTATGAAACTATTTAAGAATTGGATTTCTTAGAACATGAGGTCCACTGGGGCCTTGCTCCTCAAACCATGGTCCACTAATGGCAGCATCACATCAGTATCAACTGGGAATTTGTAAGAAGTATGGAATCACAGGCTCTACCCCAATGTGCTGAACCAGAATCTGAATTTTAACAAGATCCCAGGTGATTCATACACACATGAAATATTGAGAAGTACTGCACTGTTGGACTTTAAAACAGTGGTTTTACACCCTTGGGAAGCTTTTTGAAAATCCCAATACCCAACATGAAACCCAGATGACAGTATTTTTTAACGTTCCTTGGATAATTCTAATGTACAACCAAAATGGAGAACCACTGTTTTTTTTTAAAGAAAACTTTAAATCACTATCATAAATGGAAAACCAGAATCACCTGCCATAATAGATAGAACCCATTTTAAAAAGGCCAAAGATTGTTAATAATTCTTACTTTGTACAACTGTCTGAAACTAACATCTATTCTCTTTGTGTTAAAAAACAAAAGACAGCATCTTTTGGGATGAGCACTGGGTGTTGTATGGAAACCAATTTGACAATAAATTTCATATATTTAAATAAATAAATAAATAAATAAATAAATAAATAAATAAACAAACAAACAAAAGACAGGAATTAAGGGCCTACTACCACCATATTGAGACTTTCTCCTTAACCTAATCAGAAGGATTAATAACAAATTAGAAAGGGAAAAAATTTTTTGCAATGTGCTTCAATGTTACTGAAGCAAAGCCTTTGTCATCTAACCTGATTCACATACCCCTTGTTATAAGCACTGTACTTTAGAAGACATTGACCTATTAAACAAGGAGCCTTCAGCACCTTCCTTTAGTGATTTCCAGCCTTAATTTAAACCTATGGCCTGACTCTACACCCAAATGAATTAAATCAGAACCAAGGGCAATGGGCTCAAGACATCAAAATTTTCTAAAGCCTTCCCATGTGATTCTGATACAGAGCCAGGCTTGAGAACCACTTGCCTATTTGGTAACACTTGGTTGCCTGTAAGAACTGGCAAATTACGATACAGCTTTCCCAAATAATCTTTCATTTGGCTATTTCCCAATTCAGACTTTCCAGAATTGGTTGAGGTTTACAGTGTGTGTACTTCTCACTGTTGAAGATTAAGGAAACTGACAAATCACACCCTATACCCCCTTACTCTGAGTGTGGAACCTGCTGAGAAACAGATTCAAAAACAGACTAGTGGAGATCAATGATCAGTTCTATTACTAGAAGGGTCGGTTGGAAAACCTGGTTGAATTGAGAGCCAATGGACTTCCTACCCAATCAGTTTATATTTTGGCTCAAACACTCATGAGAGTCTGGAACTGTATAGAAGACAGTTGCAAGCATAATATCTGTCCCCCAAGGAGAGTCCTATCAGTGAGGACAATTACAGACGGACCTCTAGACCCTCCTCTGCAAGCCACACCTGGACCACAACCCAGTTAGGATTCCTGTGTGGAAGGCAGGAGCATGGAAACAATTCCTCCTTTCTGGAGGCCTGAGAAATAGAAAGATAAGGTGGCTTTCTTACATATATGGTGTTCCTCCTTCCTCTGCTACAAATCAGTCAAGGCCTTCCCTCTCCTTTGGGGGCAGAGTGAAAAAGAAGGGTTGAGAAAAGTTACCTTCCAAGTACCTCTGAGAGTAAAATCAACACTTCCTAAACTACGGGTTAAGATAGAACTAACAGATGGAATCTACCCCTGAAATCATTATTGCACAATACGCTAATGTGGATGTAAATTAAAAAAATAAAAAATAATTAATTGGATTAGGGGAAAAAAAGAACTATTAGAAAGAAAAAATGGGTCTCCCCTATATTCACATCCTTATGACCCAGGGAATTTTACAAATGTGGCTCAGTATTTCACAACCCACAAGGAGAAAAACAGTCAGGTGTGCTGCACTGTTAAAATACTTAGATAAAAGGCAAGAAAAGATCCTTCTAATCCTCCAGAGCCTCATGTCCTCAAATTAGGTGCCTCCAAAGGCATAATTCTATCTTCAAGGCCTCAGTCCTGGTCTATCTCTCACTGCCAGCACACAGTTCTCTAAATGCTCTGAAATCAAAAATAATTTTTTTAGTTTTTTTAATATTTATTTTTGAAAGAGAGAGAGAGACAGAGTGTGAGCAGGGGAGGGGCAGAGAGAGAGAGAGAGAGAGAGAGAGAGAGAGAATCTGAAGCAGGCTCCAGGCTCTGAACTGTCAGCATAGAGTCCGGCACGGGGTTCAAACTTGTGAACCATGAGATCGTGACCTGAACCAAAGTCAGATGCTTAACTGACTGAGCCACCCAGGTGCCCCTGACATCAAAAATAATTTTAATTGACTTTGATTAAAATAAGGATGCCAAATAGCACTTTTAGGAGTGAACAAAAGTGGTGCCAGTATCAGACACCTTCATAGCACTGCAACCCTCAAAGGCAGCTTCCTGGTGTGCAAGGATGTGGGTCATGCAGATCTAGGTTCAAATCCTGACTCCACCACTTGCCAGCTACATGACACTAGAAAAGTTACTCCAGTCTCTGAGCTACTGTTACATCATAAGGAAAGTAGGAATAACAATAGTACTGACTTGAAAAGGCGGGTGGTGGGAGTTATTTGCATGATTTTTTTAAGTGTTTGGAACATACCTGTATTACTAATAAATAGTGCTATGATTATTTAGTTCCCCACGATAGGGACAAGAGAACACTGCATATTCCAGAACTTCTCTGGGAAACTGGGTCACCTTTGCAATGACAAGGCCACTCTTGAGAAGAAAGGTTTAGTTATGTCATGTTCCAGCTTTCTCTCTTTTTCAAAGTGGAGAAAGCATATCATTCATTGCAATCATCTAGTGACAGTCCCTGGAAAAGACAGAGCATCAAGGATTTGGAAGACTAGGGGCAGGCCATCAGTCACTCCACAGTCAATTTCAATACCATGAAATGTGGCCTCCAGTTACACCCGAATTCTTTCTCTCAAACCGTATGCATCCAACACTAATTGCTGGAGTGAAACTTCAGCCTTCAGGATGATGTGATGGCGACTGCATAAAGGCCACTTGCCCATCTCGTTAGGGTTGCTATCATTTCACACCAGTGATGAGAAAAATGGAAATAGTTCCTGCTGGTGGGTGAAGGTTGATACAGGTGACCTGTCCCCAAGATGTCAAGTATGTCTCCAGGGCTCTGAGAGAGGACACAAATATTCCTCAGCTAGAGACAAGGGCTTCTTGTTATTGCAAATTAATCTTATAAATATCTGATTTTTAAGAGGCTGTAAGGAAATGACTCCCTGTGGTTATATGTGTGTCCCTCTTAGTGTATCTGATTTCTGGGGCATGGTGATGTGTTCTGACATCGCTGTCCCTGTGAAGTCTGCAAGGGAAAGGCCACAGCCATGAGAAGAAAGAACAGCGTTTTCCCCAAGAATGAGGTCATCATAGCATCTGTCATCTGGGGAAGAAGCAGGCCATTGGACAAGGCAAAAGGAATGGGCTTGGAAAAGTAGGAGAAAGAGTTCAGCTTCTTTGTCTTAACTTGGACAATTTATGTTTACAAGATGTTTCCTGGGAAGAAGATGCTAAATGTGGGGCTTGAAGCCAGAAGAAAGAGAACTGGGATGGTTCATCTTTCCTGAGATTTCTATCAATGAGATAGGTCTACCTAGAGGCAATTCTATTTCAAGTTTGACTGCTTCCTTAAGGTTCTCTTTGCTGGTTCTCTGCTACATCCCATACCTTTAAAATATTCCATCTTATCTTGGTGGAACTGAAATATTAAATGAGACTATATCTCCAACCAAGTCCAGCACAGCTGTAGGTAGATGTGTAACCCCCTTCCAAAGAGAAAGGATCATACCTTACAGTGAAAGAGACCCTGCTTAAGGAAACAGCAATACTTTTGGGAGGTTAACCTCTCCCTTTGGTTTATACATGTGCTGCTAAGGTTATAAAAGGATTTTACTGATGCCATATTATCTCAATCAGAAAAGGCTAAATGTATAATAATGCAAACGTGCCCCTGCCTCACCATCCTGTAGATATACAAAGAGCTATATTAAAAATGTTCTAGGGCACCTGGATGGCTCAGTTGGTTAAGCGTCCGACTTCGGCTCAGGTCACGATCTCATGGCTTATGGGTTCAAGCCCCGCATCGGGCTCTGTGCTGACAGCTTGGAGCCTGGTGCCTGCTTCAGATTCTGTCTCCCTCTCTCTGTGCCCCTCCCCCAATTGCACTCTGTCTCTACCGAAAATGAATAAACGTCAAAAAAATTGTTTTTAAAGTTCTATTAATTATAATCTACCTAAATTTTTCTGTCTTGCCTCTGTGTGTTCCCTTGGGTCCCCCTTTCAATATTTCGAGGAGTCTCTGTGGTCACTTCACATGTCCTCAATCTATTAGCTAGTGTGTCCACATGGAGGCCTCCCTGTTCTTCTTCCTCTATTGTCCCAGGTTCTTCTTGTTGATGTCTCCCAAACATGAAGAACTTCAGAGGACCTCACTGTTGCCATTACTGACAGAGGCCACCATGAAAAGGCCAACAAAAGCTAGAGCAGGGCCACATTCCAAGCAGAAGTGGGAAATGGTCTCTCTTCCAGGTCAAGTCACCTGGCATATATTTGGGAAAAAATCATGAAGATTCTAACTATGAGTAGGCAGTAAGCAGTTCACAGAAGAGGAAATCTGGAAGGTGAATGAATTAATGAATGAATGATGCATACATACATACATACCATGTCCAACTTCACTAAAAATCAGGAATGTGGACATTAAAACATCAACAATTTTCATACCTATTGGATTGTCAATAATTAAATGAAACAGCCTCAAGTGTTGGATGGATATGGAAAAGACAAATGCCTGTGAAAAGACAAAAAATGGGTATAAGCACTTTGAGGAGAAGCTGGGCAACACAGAGAACAACTGGTGAGCCAGGCATCACCTTACCATCAAATAATTCTATTTCCAGCTGCACACTTCAGGGGAAAAAATCTCATGCATATGCTCAAAGATATGGGTACCAGCATGTGTATGGCAGCATTGTGGCATTAGCAACAACTTGGAAATAGCCTACATGTCCACCAAGAAAATGGTCAAATAAATAGGATGCTACATCACAAAGCAAATGAATGAACTAAAGCTACAGGTGTCAAAAATAAACCTCAAGGGGCGCCTGGGTGGCGCAGTCGGTTGAGTGTCCGACTTCAACCAGGTCACGATCTCGCGGTCCGTGAGTTCGAGCCCCGCGTCGGGCTCTGGGCTGATGGCTCAGAACCTGGAGCCTGTTTCCGATTCTGTGTCTCCCTCTCTCTCTGCCCCTCCCCCGTTCATGCTCTGTCTCTCTCTGTCCCAAAAATAAATAAACGTTGAAAAAAAAATTTAAAAAAAAAATAAACCTCAAAAGAGAATGTTAAAAACTGACATGTATATAAAATATGATTACATTTATTTAAGTTTCCTTGGGTACATACATACATTTAGAGAAACAGTAAAAATATGAATGGAGATGCTGAATCCCAAATTTTTGATAGTGAATACTTCTTGGACAAGAGAAAGGAAATCCGAAGGAAACAGACACAAAACAGACTGCAACTGAATGGACTGATGTGTCATTCCTTTAAATAACTCTGAAACAAACAAGGAAAAATGCCAAGATATTATACAGATGAGTATATATACTCTGCATTTACTGTATTTTATAAGAATGTGGAAGGCAAAGTAATCCCCAATGAGTCAAGTCCTTATATAATCTCCTCTCTATGAGTGCAGACAGAACCTATGACCTGATTCTAACCTACAGAATATGACAAAGGTGATAGGATATCACTCTCATTATTATGTTACATTACATGAGGCTTTGCCTTAGCAGACTAGTCTTGCTGGCTTTGACAAATCAGCTGTCATGTTGTGAGAGAGCCACATGGCAAGGAACTGTGGGTGGCCCTCTAGGACCTAGGCATTGCCCCAAGCTGACACCAAATGAGAAGCATGGCCCTCAGTCATAGAGCCACAAGGAAATGAATTCTAGCAGCAGCTTGATGAGCTTAGGACTGAATTTTCCCTCAGTCAAGACTCTTGATGTAAATGCCTTCTTAGACCCTAGCAGAAGAGCCAGGTAAGCTGTACCTGCACTCCTAACCCTCAGAAACTGAGATCATAAATGTGTTGTTTTAAGCCACTAAATTTTTGGTAATTTGTTACACATAAGTAGAAAACTAATACAAATAAAATATTCATGAAAAGAAACAGTCAGGAGTTCAAAGGAAAATCATAAAATTGTGATGTCATGATGTTTCAAGAAGAAGGAAGTAATTAGCTAGACAAATGCCCTCAAGGCTAAGTAGGGGACAACCAAGACATTTCCTTACACATAGCAGCTTCAGAGCAGCAGGCAGGTCAGAAGTCAAGGAGAAGGTGAGGAACTGGAGACAGTTGACCAAGAAGTTTGTCAGGGAGGAAGACCGAGAGGGAGGGAGTTGCTCACTGCATGGAGGCGTGATGCTGAAGGAAACTGGTTGGTTTTATTTTTTATAAACTAGGAGAAATTTAAACATGTTGACTTGGTGTCTCACAGGTTTTTTTTTTTCATAATCAGATGGCTGAATGGATACATCAAGTCTGCACATTAGAATCACCTAGGATAGCCCACAGCCAGTGTATATCCATGCAACAGAATACTACCCAACAACAGAAAGGAACAAAATACCATTACATTACAAACTGTCCAGTTTCCCAATACCATTTGCTGAAACTTTCTTTTTTCCATTGGATATCCTTCCTTGCTTTGTCAAAGATTAGTTGGCCATACATTTGTGGGTCTATTTCTGGGTTCTCTATTCTGTTCCATTGATGTATGTGTCTGTTTTTGTGTCAGGACAATACTGTCTTGAGACTACAGCTTTGTAATACAGCGTGAAGTCTGGAATTGTGAGGCCTCCAGCATTGGTTTTCTTTTTCAACATTACTGGTTCCATACAAATTTTAGAATTGTTTGCTCTAGATCTGTGAAGAACGCTGGTGTTATTTTGATAGAGATTGTACTGAATATGTAGATTGCTTTGGGTAGTATCGGCTACAAAAAATGCCCATAACCACTGTATATCCATGCAACAGAATACTACTCAACAATAGAAAGGAACAAAATACCAATACCTGCTACAACATGGATGTACTTCACAAACATGCTAATAAGTGCAGGAAACCAGACACAAAAGACTACATACTGTGTGATTTCATTTACATAAAATGTTTTTCTAAAGAACAAAGAAAGTCTATAGAGAGAGAAAGTAGATTAATGGTTACCTGAGACTGAAGGTAGGAACACAGACTAATTGTAAACTTTTTTTCTTACCACTGTTCCATTAAACAAACTTTCTCATCTTCTTTGTCCCAGGTGTTGGCTTCTGGCAGTCCACCCATCTGCTGAAGTAACCTTCTCTCTCCAGATGATCCTCATGGGTGCATACCTTTTAGGATGACCCCTAGCCAGCTCCCTTCCATGGTAAGGTTAAGAGCAACCTTGCCTGTGTGACTCCGGGCAATGCAAAGGCAGCCTTATCTCCTCCTCAGCTTCCAGCTTGGCTTGGATTGGAGCTTGTCTTGGATATTTATGCGTACAACAGGTAACAATTACTTTATTCCTTGAGTTTCAGGGGATATAATTCAACCTTTCCAAGCAGATATCTTTAAGTCCACTGCCACCACCCCCTTCTGTCTCATGGTGGGAAGAGGATGCAGAAATTCATCAATAATCTAAAAACTCTCTGTCTAAAGACACTTCCACTCTTTGGTTTGTTCACTCTATACTTTCTTCAGCTCCTGGATCAATCTTTAGCCTTCTCCCCATAGTCTGAAGTCTGAGGATGGGCTAATTCTAGAAGATCCAACCTGGGGGCCTGCCAAAGTCCTCTCAAAAGAATTTAACACCTCACTTTAGAATACGGGGATTCCTTGCCCCTCCCTATTCCTATCAGCTTTGAGAACTCACCCAAAACTCTGAGACATGAAGACAAGCTTCAACCATCCATTTCATCTCACATTGGCCAACCACAGGATCCAGAATGTATGACGACCAAATTGTGATTTGAGTGCATGTGTGTTTCTTCCAGATAAAAAGCACACATAAATGAATGTGCTGCATTGAAGGGAAAGGTGTGCTCAAGGTGTAGACAGATAGCATTAAGGCACTGGATTTTCACCTGGATATCATTCCACATGGCAGTGCTGTGCTTATCATGCTGAATGGATGTGTGCTGTTATGAAATATCATCATTGTCCAGCTTGCTCATCTAAACACACACTACTCCAATGAGACAATGCCCTCACTCACCGAGATCTTTTAATGCAAGCAAAAATCTAAGAGGTGGATGGATCAAAGTGTGCCACATCCAGTGTGCAATCCAGACCTTGAACCATCACTCTATGGTCTGTTCTGGCCTGTGGCCACATTTCTATTCAGACAATGGTTTTAAACATGTGTCAGTTTTAAGCAGCCCATCATTAATACTTATCTTGAAATATGAACTGGTTCTTCTCTAGCATGGAGTCAGCAAATTTTTTCTGCAAAGGGCTAGATGATAAATAATGCTTTAAAGTAATCTCTACCCTCACCATGGAGCTCAAACTCACAATTCCAAGATCAGAGTCACATGCTTACCGAATGAACCGGCCAAGCACCCCCTTTTTTTCAAGTAAAGGATAATAAATAATATTAACTTGAAGGCCAAACCATCTCTGTCACAGTTACTCAACTCTGCCATTATAGTGTAAAAGCAGACACAGACAATGCATAAACAAATGAACATGCCTATGTTCCAATAACACTTTATTTGTAAAATCAAGCAGAAGCACAGGGCACCTGGGTGGCTCACTCAGTTAAGTGGCAAACTTGCGGTTTCGGCTCAGGTCAGGATCTCACAGTTCATGGGTTTGAGCCCACAGTGGGCTCTGTGCTCACAGGGTGGATCCTGCTTCAGATCCTGTCTCCCTCTCCCTGCCCTTCCTCCTCCTTCTCACTCTCTCAAAAATAAATAAATGTTTTAAAACATTAAAAAAAAAAAAAAAAAAACAAGCAGGGCTAGAGGCTATCTATACTTTGCCAAATGCCTGCTTTACCAGATTGAACTATTTGTCAAAAGACAGGTAATCGCTCTCAACAAGTATCGGAGATATTTTTTTCAAACAATCTTGTTTCCTTGGAGTCTTCCTTATCACCCAATAAACTGTCCATTTGTAGGAAAGAACTTCTGAGATACCCAAACAAATGTTGGTGAGGAGTCACTAGAGGAGAGAAACTGAAAATGCTGAAACGACTAGGGATAATTGATGGAGTGAAGACCCTGAGAACCCAGGAGGGGATCCAGAGAACAGGTAAGATACCTCTTGAACCATAAAATAAGAAAAGGAGAGACTGGATTGGAAAGGGGGACCTCCCCTTTGAATTATGGCTTCCATGACCATCTAGTCAGAGGATAGTAGCTGGCAGGAGGCATGGGAATGGAGAAGGTCTGAAATTGCCATTACGGATCCCAAACATGAAAGCTGAGCAGGGACATGGAAGGCCTGGGACCAACCACATTTAGGCCTTAATTAACTCATTTAAAAAATGAAACAATTCCACCTGCCTCACCAGGCAGCAAGGAGTGTTAAAACAGCTGGAGAATCTAGGTATTTAAGAGTCCTAAAATGTCCAAGCAAGAAGGGACCTTAGAAAACAGAGCACCTGGGTGGCTCAGTCGGTCAAGCATCCGACTTTGGCTCAGGTCATGATCTCATGGGTTCATGATTTCAAGCCCCACAACAGGCTCTGTGCTGACAGCCCAGAGCCTGGAACCTGCTTCAGATTCTCTCTCTCTCTGCCCCTCCCCTGCTCACACACTCTCTTTGTTTCTGAAAAATAAATAAACATTTAAAAAAAATTTTTTTAAAGAAATCATGGAGGTTTTCCAAAATGAGGGGTAATTATCACTCATAAGAGTGAGACTGGCTTTTATGTGGTACCCAGACATGAAAGTAAATAACATCAACTTATACAACATTCTATCTTCACTGTTCTCTTTCTATCTTTCTAATTACAAGTCTCTATGTGGTGCTGGCACATCTAGAACACCTTTCTAAAACATGCCATATTTCCTACTTAACAAATCATGTCAGGCCCCAAACTCAAAGCTTCTAATGGGCAATAGTATCTGAGCGGAACTTAGTATTGTGGGTTTGTTTTCCCCCTATTTATTTTCATGGTTGTCTCTTATTTATGGAAATTGATTGATAATTGGATTTTCATTCATGATATGAATATAGGACATAAATATTACATAAATTTTCCTTTTAAAGTAAATTTAAGGTAAGTCATTTTAAAGAAAAACAACTAAGTAAGTCTAGAGGTAATACACTGATATGGCAAAACAGTGAAAGTGCTACAAGAATCAGACATCACAGACAGGAAGAGCCATGCCAGAGAAGGAAAGGCATTTCCCCTAGATCACATGGCATGCTACAGGCTGAGCTGGAATCAAACGCCAGGTCTCTCCATTCCCAGTTTTTTAGTCTTTCTGGAAACCAGGACTCACTCTCACCAAATAAGTCCCCTTATATGTACTATACAGCCCAAGCTGAAACCCCATCTGTGACCCTTTTTTCTCCATCTTCACAGAGGGGCACGTTGCTAATAGTCGCCAGTCAGCATGGTAGGAAGCCTAGTCCATCAGCTCTGGCCTCTTATGCAGAAAAGTGAAGCAGAGTCCTGACATGCCTGAGAAAACAGCCAGTCAGGAGCCAGGGCTCAGGATGCTGTGTGCCTGCTCTATCCCAAAACTTCGTGAAGAATCAGGAAGCTCTAGTAGCCACTGGTGCTGATGAGAATATGTAAGGAGTCCAGGGAGGATGCTGAGGTTGAGAAGAGGGCAGCAGAACTCTATCCCAGCAGTAGGGGTTTCTGGAGGCCAAGGGGCCAGGTCTTCTCAGAACCAAGATCAGAGCCTGCACTGCCCATACCCTAAATTAAAACTGCTGCTGTGCCATTGGGCATGAGTGGTACTTGTGTTGTTCACTACTATATCCCCATGTGCTGGCACATAGCAGACACTCAATGAAAACATGTTAAATGTCTAATGAAGGTGGGTCTTGACTAACAGAGAAAGGAAAAGGGGGTGTTAGGGGTAGAGGAGAGACAGAAAGAAACACAAAGGGGAGGAGAAGGGGAAAGGAAGAGAAAGACTCACCTCTGTGTAGACAGAGATTGTCTAACATCTTCCCTGATATTTCTTCAACTGGTAAAATAGTACATGGCACATGACAAGACTCTCATGAATACTTTTGGATAAATGAATGAATGGAAGGGAAATATGAAACACTCATAAATAACCATAATATAATTAAAAAGTGGTAACAGTCAAAACCATTCTAATAGTATTTATTGAGCACCTCATCTAAACATTCAATGAATAATAATGATGTTAAACGTTGCTACTATCACTAGTTTTGCTGAGAGCTTTACATGGATTATCTCATGTAGTCCTCATTATCCCTCAAGGCAGGACCCTCTTATCAACCTCATTTTACAGGTGAGATACCCAAACCTCAGAGAGGCCAAGTATCTTGTTCAAAATCACTCAGCTAATAAAGAGAATGGTGGAGCCAAGACCATCATCAGGTCTGTGTGTCCCCAAAGTCTGGGATCTGTCCATTATATGACTATAATTAGTAATATGACCTCCCCCAAGACTAAGAGTACACTTATCATGATGAGCACTGAGTAAAGTATACAATTGTGGAATCACTATACTGTACACTTGAAACTAATATAACATAGTATGTTAACTTTCCTGGAATTAATTTTTTAATTATATAATAATAATAATAATAATAATAATATGACCCCCAAAAGGCTGGATAGACTTGACAGGTGTTTGAGAAGAGTCCATCAGACACAGAAAGTAGAAGGGGAAGAGAAAGGGAACAGATCATTATGGAGATACTACTGGGATTCATCAAGACCCTGAGGCTCTCTAATCTTTGTGAGCATACACCATCTTAAGGTGAGGCATAGACATATGGTTTTTTGGCCAATGGTATGTGAGCACAAGAGACCTAAACCACTTTGTGGCATTTGAGTGTCACTAAGTGATTGTCTGTGTTTCTTTCCCTGCCAAGAAATTGTTGAAAGAATCTAGGTTAAGCCAATACATGGAGGTCAGCCACCCAAACCCACAATGAATTTTAAATGAGAAATGAATGTGTGTTAAGTAACTGTATTTCTGTGATGTTTGTTACTGCATTTCACTTTGCCTACCCTGAATAATATAGTGATAACTATGAAAGAGTAACAAACTAGCGGCACCTATAAAAATGAAATGGAGGAAAAATTGTATGCATAAAAGAATCTATTAATGGATGTCAAATCAAAGAGAGATGTTTTCAGTCTGCTTAAAAACAGACAAGCAATATCAACTCTATTGAAAAGGTGATGCAATGTGCTAGATAAGTGGAGTCTGATCAGTCTAGATTTAAATCCTGTCTCAGACTCTCACCACCTGGATGGAGTCAGTCCTTCTACATCTATTTTCTCATTGGTAACATGGGATTAACAGTAACACTAACCTCACAGAGTGGTTAGGAGTTTTAAATGACACTACACACATAATGTGTTTGACACAGTACTCAGCACAGGGTAAGTCCTTAAGAAATGTAACTATTATTACTGAAAAAAGAAGCAAGGTTCACTGGCAGAAATGAAAAGCTCCAGTTTCTCCATTCCCAACAATACCCTGTGAATCTTGAAGGGGTTAACCCAAGACACACGTGCATACGGGCACACTCATACACAGTCACACGCACAGGCACCCAAAGCCCACGCACTGCCCTTTGATTCTTCTCCCAAGGCAGGAATGGAGATGAAGTCTGACAACTGTGCAGCCCTAATTGCATTTTCTTCCTGAAAGAGGGTCTGGTGCAGAACACCTGCGGTCGAGCGCTACGTGACAGCAAGGCTGTCGTGCAGGCAGTGGTGGCACAGGCAGCATGCAAATCCAGGGGCTCTGGGACCTGAGACACAGCCAGACCTGGCAGATCCCTGGGTGCCTCTCCCAAGTGCTGCCCTCAACCCCAAAAATGTTGCTTCCTGTGCAAGGAAAGGGACAGTCTGGAATTTGCAATTAATCCCCTCCTCAAAGGCCCCCAGGGACTGGGAGCACAGAAAAGAGGGGTCCAGACATTTTCCTGATGCCCTGGGAGGCAGAATACATAGCATGGTGTTGAGAGCAGAGGGTTTTGAAAAGCAGGAGCCAGGCCCAGAATCAAGCTCTGACATCACTAGCTGTGTAACTTAAGCAGGTGCCACACACTCTATGAAAATCAGTTTCCTCAACTATCTAACAGGGTACATCTTCATGAAATAAAAAACAGTACCAATATGGTGAGGTAAGTACAAGAGTTAAGTACATGTATGGCTACAAATTAGCAAAGAGAAAGGAGCAATAAACTCTATCTGGTCATAAAGGAACTTTCATATAAGACTCCTGGAGGAGAGGACACCCAAGATGGGGTTTGAAGGATGAATAGAAGTTTTTCCTGTTGGATATGGGATGGCTTTATGGGCAGAGAAGGAAAGTCAGCAAAATGGTGTGGTGGAAATCCTAATCTAGAAGAGATTATTGAAGGAAAAAGTTTAAGGAGGGAAAAAGCAAGAACAAACACTAGGAAAATAACATCAAGGCAGATGTTGGAGATCTCAAGCTTAGATTTATCCTACAGTCAATAAGGGGTCATAAAGGATTTGGAGTGGGAGTGAAACATAGTGAGATTTTCATTTTACAAGGACCACCCATGGCAGCTTTGTGCAGGGGGGCATGGAGGTCTGTGAGGCTACTCCTCATATAGGTAAGTGGTGATGGGGGCCTGGACTTTAGCTGAGTTAGAGCAGAATTTAAGTGATATCTTTATCACTCTGTGAACAGGAATCAGAACCTACAGCAGTGGCCCAAAGGTAAAGGAAATATTTGGAAACAAAGACCCTGGAGTCACACGGAGTGGTCATTCCACCTGCTGTCCTGGCTTGCTGCAGTCCATTGTACCTTCTCTATTTGAAGGACAGAATCATTCCCTAAAACTAACTGTTCCCAACTTCTTTTATTCACTCAGTCACTCACTCATTCATTCATTCCATGAACAGCATCTACTCTTCATGTGACACCATCATTGGCATTGGCATTGAGGGTCCACAGCAAACCAGATAGACATGGCTCCTGACCTCCTATCACTCTCAGTCTAGTGGGGACATAGGTACAAAACTATCAAACACTATTAACTAAAAAATTCTGAATTGCCAGAAACTATAAAGGAAATCAGTAGGGCACTAAGAGAGAGAATAGTACCAGTTCAAACCAGGAAACAGGAAAATCCTCCCTGATCTAAACAATGATCAGCAGTTAGCCAGCTATCAGTTAGATTAGTGAGCATTAGAGGCAGAAGGAACTGTGTGTGCAAAGAGCCTGAGGTAGGAAAATGCTTGGCATGTACCAGGAACTCCAAGAAGACATGTGTTGCTGAAACAAGTGATCGAGCTGGGGAGAAACACAGAATGCACTGGAGAGAGGGCCATGTAGGCCTTGGTAAAGAGTCTGGATTTCATTCTAAGTGCAAAGGGAAAAGCCATTGAAGTGTCTAGTTAAGAGAATAAATGATCAAGTTCACATTTTATAAAGATCTCTCTGGCTGCTGGATGCCAAATGGCTCATAGTTGTGCAAAAGTGGCCTCAGGCACGCAGTGAAGGAGTGATTACAGTGGTCTGGGCAACAGATGATGTGGACCTGGGCCAGGCTGGTGAACATGGACATAGGCAAGTGGTTGCAATGAAAAATCATTTGGGGAAAGGGAGAATCTACATATTTCTGAAACTCACTTTGAAAGGAGTAAGTTTACAAATGGCACCACCATCTACCCAGTTTCTTAAGCAGCAACTTAAGAGTTATCTTCTTCTAGAGAGGTGGCTCTCCATTCATTAGGAATTAATCACTGCTCATGGTCCCGTGGCCCTAATTTCTGATGGAGAAGCAAACAACACTGATCTTCCTTTCCTCTGTAGTGGATTGAATTGTGTCTCCCCCAAAAAATATGTTCAAGCCCTGAACCCCAGGACCTATGAATGTGACCTTCTTTGGAAATAGGATCTTTGCAGACATAATCAGGATTTAAGTTGAAATGAAGTTAAACTGAATCAGAACAGACTCTAAATCCAATCATGGTGTCCTTCTAAGAGACTCAGACAAAGGGAGATTGCCATATGGCTACAGAGGCAGAGATGTACTTACAAGCCAAGGAACACCAAGGATCACCTATAACCACTAGAGGCCAGAAGGGACTTCTCCTTCACTGTTAGTTTGCAAACTGGTTCCTGTATGGGGAGGACAAGCAGAGACCAAAGAAAGAGGCAGACCACTTCAGATGGGTAGGAGGCAGGGTTAATAAGCGAAGGAATTTACAAAGCTTGTCTTTGGCACCTCAAGGTGAGTAGATCTCTAGACACCTGCCAGAATCTTAAAAGTTTATACACAGGCCTTAACAGGGTTCAACGACATTGACCATCCACATGGTCTCAACCACACCTCACTCTCTAAAGGCTGCATCTTTGCAACAGCTCTTAATGGGTAGAACATATATTCGAAGGACAGGGGAGGATGTAAGGAGCCTCCAATTGCCCAATGCCAGCTCTTGAGTCAACCCGCAGTCACATCCTCTAGATGACCTCCTCCAACACTTTCCCAGGGATTCTACATCTTAGCATCCCAATCAAGCTTTGTCACAGCATTTGGACTTTAATCCATGGCAGCCTATACTCTCCCAACTTTACAAAATGCTAGGGTCTCCAACTTATCCTGCTCTCCCACCTGAGTCTACCAGCTCCAAAGCCCACAAAATTAGTAGACACTGTTTGTTCCTCTCTAACCTCGGCTTTTCTAACTTTCTCACTTGAGCTTCAGCCTCTAGTTGGGCATCAGTGGCCGTCCGATGTGCCCACAGTAGATGTCAGCCCACTGTGCAGCCATGCTCTTTGCTTCTCTGCCACAGGACACTGTGCAGTTCCTCACACAAGTGCATCAGGCCCGCAGCATTTTCAGCTCATCCCTATACTCACACAATGGTCCACAAGCATGTGACATAAAGGCCCTCTTCACACAGAGGCGATAACCAACTCATGATATTCCCGATGGATACATCCTTCCCAAAGCTTGTTTTCTCCTTCTCATGGCTGGCTCACCAAGCACTGGTTTGCAAACCAGCCCCTATACCCGGACAGCAAGAAGAGAGGGAAGAAAGAGGCAGGCCAGTCCAGGTGGGTAGGGGGCAGAATTAATAATCAGGGAACTTACTCATGAGGCTTGTTCTGCATACCGTAATCTTAAGAGTTTATAAAGAGGTTTCAACAGGGTTCAGTCACATCTGCCACCTACATGGTCTCAACACCTCACTCTCTCAAGGCCTCCTTGAAATGGCTATGGGAACAGTGGGCAGAGTGTACATTCCAAAGACAGGAGAGGGTGTTAGGAACGTCCAATTGCCCAGAGCTAGCTCATGGGTCAACCTGCAGTCACTTCCTCTCACTGACCTCTTCCTATACCCTTCAGAGCTCATAAGGGACATCGCCCACATCTTAAATATTAAGAAACTGAAGCAGAGAAAAGTTATCATTAGACATCTTAATGTCTCTGAAGACACTAGGATATACTATAATAGTTGCTACCAGTAAGAGCAAGGGGCTAGCAAACTATAGCCAAATTTGCCTGCCTGTTTTTGTAAACAAAGTTCTATTGGCACATAGCCAGGGGAAATGTTGATACAAACCTGTAACTTGTAGATAAATAAGTTCTGAAGATCTAATGCACAGGATAGTGATTATACTAACCTGTACTGTATTATAAACTTCAAAGTTGCTAAGAGACTAGATCTTAAGTGTTCTCACCACAAAAAAGAAATGATAATTATGTGGTGTGATACGTGTTAGCTAGTACTATGGTAGTAATAATATTGCAATATATATCAAATCAGCACATTGCATATCTTAACTGACACAATGTTATATATCAATTTTATCTCAATAAAAAATAAATCTATAAATTTAAAAAATACACAGAAAAGTCCTTATTTTCCCTCTTTCCTGAGAGATAACTGCTATTAAGTTTCTCATAGGACCCAAATTACTTCCTATGCATAAATATCCTTTTACATATACACACACACACATGCAAATGGTATCATATCTGCTGACATAAACCTGCATTTTTCACAGAAAATGTTCTGGATATATTTCCTTCTTTAAATTTATTTTTAGTGTTTATTTATTTTGAGAGAGAGAGAGAAAGAGAGCACATGAGCAGGGGAGGGGCAAAGAAAGAGACACAGACACAGAATCTGAAGCAGGCTCCAGGCTCTGAGCTGCCAGCACAGAGCCCAAAGAGGGGCTTGAACCCACAAACCGCAAGATCATGACCTGAGCCAAAGTCAGATGCTTAACTCACTGAGCCATCCAGCACCCCACCCACCCGGATATATTTCTATGTCAGCACATGTGGGGTAATCTCGGTTTGGGTTTGTTTTTTTTTTTTAATGTTTATTTACTTAATTTGAGAGACAGTGTGAGTGCGGAAAAGAAGAGAGAGAGAGATGGAGAGAGAGAATCCTAAGCAGGCTCCATGCTCAGTGCAAAGCCCTATACAGGGCTCAATCTTACAAACCTTGAGATCATGACCTGAACCGAAACCAAGAATCAGATACTTAACCGACTAAGTAACCCTGGCACCCCTAATCTCATTGTTTTTAATCACTATAAAATACTCTCTATATTAAGGAGGTACCATAATTTATTGCTGGGATTTTGGTGGTTTTCAGGATTTTACTCTCCAAATGAATGTTGCAATGAACATCCTTATATAGATAAATTTTGATACTTAGGATAGACTGGTTTTTTTACATGACCTTCATTCAATGGCATTCAAACAAAAAGTAACTTAACACTCGATATAAGGCAGGCACTGTGTTAGGTTTATCCAGTGGTGAATAAACCATGGCCCCTATCATCAAAGAGCTCACAGTATCATCTAATGATGATGTTGATGAATTTAATGAGCATCTACTATGGGCCATTCATAGTATGATGATATTTACATGTATTTTCTCACCCAATCTTCACAACAGACGTACCTTATAAGGTAGGTACTATTATTAGCTCCACTTTACAAATGAGATTGGAGCTCAGAGAGGTTAAGTGACTTACCCAAGGTCACACAGCTAGCAGTAGATTGAGCTGGAATTCAATCTCAGACTCTTAAGCACCCTGCCTACACTCAGGAGACAGGATTAAAATTTGTATAAGCGGGAACTCAGAGACGGAAAGAAGGATTCAGCTGGGAGAACAGGAAAGGCTCCGTGAAGAAGTGACAACTGAGTGGCATTGAAAAGAACACGTTTTTTTCCAGCTGACAAGGAGGGAGAGGGAATTCCAAGCAAATAGAGAGCAGAATGCACAAAGCCATGGGGCCATGAAGGCATGGAATTTCAGGGAACTGGTGTATATACAGCATGATTTGGGTGCAGAGTAAGGGAGATTAGGCTGAAGAAAAGAACAACAGGATCACAGACATTCTAGCTGAGGACTGAACTTTATCCTAAAAGTTATGAGGAGCCATTGAAGAGTTTTTAATGCAGGAAGGTCAAGATCAAAGTTTCAATCTTTGAAAAAACATGCTGGCTATAGCGTGGAAGATGGATTCAGGGCTGGGGACGGGTGGTAGGGGTAGGTTCAGGGCAGGGACAAGGAGACAGATTAGGAAGCAGTCATCCAAGCCACACTTGGAACGTTTGTCTTCCCGAGGCCAGCTTTTGCCATGTAATAAAAGACAGCAGGATGATATCAAGGGCAGGACACGCCAATCCAGTGAAAGCAGGAGTTCAAGGGCTCTGCAAATGCCAAAGGCAGACTCAGTCCCTGCTTTTCCCCAGGATGTGAGAGCTGATGGCTGACTGCCCAGTGAGGGAACCTGACGCAACCCCAGACCACTGCACTCCACATCCAGAAAGCTTCCGGCAGCTGAGAGATGTCCTCAGGTTGCCCCACCCTGGTGAGAGGAGGACATCTTGAGCAGTGGCCTCTCCCCTTCCACCACCCCCTCAACTGGCACCAAGAGGCTGTGGGCCTGCAGAGAACCAAACCGCGTGGCCACTGCATCATGAGTCATCCCAGCTGGTTCCGGCTATTTTCCCTGGGAGGCAGAGGAACTGGCGGAAGTGTGTCCTGGAGAGGCCAGGCAGGAGATCAGTAGCCACCCTGCCAGGCATGGCCATGTCCAACAGGCAGAATGGATGCCTACAGCCACCCCTCTGACCTTGTGGAGAGGCAGAGAGCTGCTGGCAGGCCTTGGTCACTTCCAGAAGGCGGAACAGCCAACAGGTCTGACACCCATTGTCAGAGGACACTGACCAGGACAGAGTGGCATCAGGCATTAATAAAACACCTATTTACCAAGCCCAGACTCCAGTCCAGGAACTATGCTATGTAATTTACCTCATCAATATGTCTGCTAAAATACTTATGGCTATTATTTTACTGAACCCACTGCAATAGAAGTCAGCCAAATTCAGCTTGTGGCTTGTCTTTGTTTGGTCCGTGAAGTAAGAATGATTTGTACATTTTTAAAGGGTTTTAGGGGGGAAAAAACAAGAAAAAATATGTGATAGAAACCACCCATGGCCCACAAAACATAAAATATTTAACATTTTGCCCTTAACTAAAAAAGTGTGCCAACTCTTACACTAGAATATAAGCTCAAGGAGGGCAAGCAGAGTGAGTGTATGTGCATGTGTGTGTATTCCACTTCTATATTCCCCAATGCCTAGCAGTTTTTAGTACATAGTAAATGCTCAATAAATACTTGTCAAGTATATGAAAGAATGCATGAGTGAATAAAGGAGTGAATGAACTTTCATTTATCACTCAATGAGATACAATCATTAACTCCATTTTACTGATGGGTAAACTCAGGTTCACAGTGCTAAAATGATTTGCTGAAGTCATAAAGCTAAAAAGTAACTGGGCTGTTATTCAAACTAGGGCACTTTGTAATTCAAGGCTTGAGTTTTGGGGGGGTTTTTTAATTTTTTTTAATGTTTATTTATTTTTGAGAGACAGAGCATGAGCGGAGAAGGGGTAGAAAGAGAGGGAGACACAGAATCTGAAGCAGGTTCCAGGCTCTGAGCTGTCAGCACAGAGACCAACACAGGGCTTGAACTCACAAA
Source organism: Puma concolor (assembly GCF_028749965.1). NCBI lineage: Eukaryota > Metazoa > Chordata > Mammalia > Carnivora > Felidae > Puma > Puma concolor. The sequence continues at coordinate 27,033,626 of NC_141682.1, forward strand.
CCGTGAGATCATGACCTGAGCCAAAGTCAGACGCTTAACCAACTGAGCCACCCAGGCTCCCCTCAAAGCTTGAGTTTTTAACTGTAGCAAAAGGGCCCAGGATCCTGGACAAAGCTGGGACTATGCCTTATAGTGTAATGGCTCTCAAACTTTCCTGTGCGTAAAAATAATCCAGGACAATTGTTAAAATTTATTATTTCCAGACCCTACACCCTTGGGATTCTGATTCCAGAAATCAGAGTAGGCTGGGAGTTTGTGTAGGGAAGGAAGAGGGAAAATGTGGTGGCTACCAGGGGCAAGTAGCCTTGGGAGGAAGAATAGTAGGGAATATAAGTTTGTGATGTGAGGTGTATAATGTAGATCTCCCTACAACTTCTTCAGTAAACAGTTGGTATTTCACAAGCACCTAGGAGGTTAAACTCTTAGGAATTGGGTGCAGGGTGGTGTATGGCCCTGACAGAAGACATCTGGGTTACAAAATTAACTACTGTAAGGAAGAGATTTGCCAATACCTTGAAAAAAGACTGAAAGCTAGACAGTCAGAGAAGGGAGAACCAATTACTAGTAGAAGCACAATCATGTTAACATCTGGAAATCGAGGCTGTATCAGGCTAAAAGTGAGACTCACCTAAAACAGGAGTTGTGCAGTGTAGATCTAAATCCACTAGGATGCAGAACTTTGCCTTAGAAGGACGTTAGAAGATAAAAATACTGAGGACCTTAGAAGGAAAAAAACACAATCTGAGCCACACCCCACTTAAAAGCAAGCTGACTTAATTTATTGGGTTTCTTCTTCTTACGTCACTTGATTTTTAAATCACCAATAGACTTTTTTAAGTCATTCGGTCAACATAATCATAACAGGTAAGCATCTCTTCTTTTTACACCAAAAACAGTGAGGAAAAAGGAAAGGGAATCTGGGGAAGAAAGAAGAGCAAGTTGGGGACAAAGAATATAGAAGCCAACAGATAGAAAAATAAGTCAGCCCACCCATGTAGAGCTGACACACAGGAGAGCAGAGAGGGAAGGAGAAACCAGCAGAATCAGGAAACACAGGCCACACAGACCTGGGTTTTGCCACTGGCCAGCCCTGCGTCCTTGAACGGGGTGCTTGTTTCATTTAGGGCCTCATCAGAGAAGCAGAACCACTAGAAGATCTATGGAAATTAGTGGAGATGTGGATGTGGATATAGAAGGTAGATACGCATATGGATATTCCATATAGTTAGACAGAGGGGAAGAGAGATCTATGTTCAACAAACATTTAATATGCATCTTATATTCCTTCATCCAAACTAGTACTTATGAAATAACAGAACCATAACTACATATAAACTATTTTAAATGCAGTGGTAAAACTGTGTGCAGGGTGTAATGTGAACAGTGAACAGAATCTCTAACTCACACTTTGGACCATGAGAATAGTGAAGGCTTCTGACGGGTGGGGGAGAGAATATGGAGGCCTGCTTATTCTTTTTTTTTTTTTTTATTGTTTTATTTACATCCAAATTAGTTAGCATATAGTGCAACAATGATTTCAGGAGTAGATTCCTTAATGCCCCTTACCCATTTACCTCATGCCACCTCCCACAACCCCTCCCATAACCCTCAGTTTGTTCTCCATATTTAAGAGTCTCTTATGTTTTGTCCCCCTCCCTGTTTTTATATTATTTTTGTTTCCGTTCCCTCATGTTCATCTGTTTTGTCTCTTAAAGTCCTCATATGAGTGAAGTCATATGATATTTGTCTTTCTGACTAATTTCACTTAGCATAATACCCTCTAGTTCTACCCATGTAGTTGCAAATGGCAAGATTTCATTCTTTTTGACTGCCGAGTAATACTCCATCGTATATATGTATCACATCTTCTTTATCCATTCATCCACCGATGGACATTTGGGATCTTTCCATATTTTGGTTATCACTGACAGTGCTACTATAAACATGGGGTGCATATGTCCCTTCAAAACAGCACACCTGTATCCCTTGGATAAACACCTAGTAGTGCCATTGCTGAATTGTAGGGCAGTTCTATTTTTAATTTTTTGAGGAACCTCCATACTGTTTTCCCAAGTGGCTGCACCAGCTTGCATTCCCACCAACACTGCAAAAAAGATGGAGGCCAGCTTATTCTTAAAGGAGGAATAATCACAAAGGAGTCTTTGAACCTGCAAGGACAGCAACTCATAGCATAACTGTTGGCAAAAGGAGTCGGGCTTCAGATTTATCTGAAAAGAAACCATGCTTTTCATCACATTGACACAAATAGGAAAGTCAGATGTCAAAGCTTTTTTTTTTTTTGTCAAAGTATGTTGAATTTGAGATATCAGAGCAATATCCAATAATTAGAAAAGTCTAGCAAGTCCTTTGAAATCAGAAGAACACAACCGCAGGTAGACTTGAGAGGGCAGAAACAGTCTCCTGATTTTCTATCTTTATGATTATTCTTTCTCAATCCATTTCTTATTCTCCTCCTACCTATAAAATGTTTACACCTTTTGAGTTCTTTCCTTCTTTTCTTCTTATGTTAAAAAAAAATGAGGATGGGTGGAGTAAAATTAAGAACAGGCTATGGGGCACCTGGATAGTTCAGTCAGTTAAGCATCTGACTTTGACTTAGGTCATGATTTCGCGGTCCATGGTCTTGAGCGCCATATCGGGCTCTGTGCTGACAGCTCAGAGCCTGGAGCCTGCTTCAGATTCTGTGTCTCCCTCTCTCTGTGTCCCTTCTCCTCTCTCTCTCTCTCTCTCAAAAATAAACATTAAAAAAATAAAAATTAAAGAACAGGCTATAAGCCACAAGCACCTCTATCAGGTCCTATTGCCTGTCACCCTGGTAACCTTACCTTGGAGGTGAACACACACACCTGTCCAATAAAAGGAAAAAATAAAGGAAGAGCCAGGGAGGGAAGTGGTTGCAGGCTCGAGCATTGCATCACACCAAGGAAGGGAGCCAGAAGATAAGCAGCAATGTGGGCAAGCTGTTTCACTCCTGCCCACCACAACCCCCACAAGAATCTCTTTGGTAGCCCACCCTACCCAGAAATATGGAGGAAAGAGGATTCTGGAAAATGTGGTTCAGTCTAGTCGACACATTACACAGCCACCACGGCCCTTAAAGAAGTTTCTTTTGTTTGGGGAGTTTGGATGAGACGAGGAAAGTTAAGCTGTGGTTGTTTTCTTTATGAAATGGAAGAAAAATAGCACAAACCATTAAAGGATAATGTTTCTAAAACAGGCAAAATAGTGTCTCTCATATAAATATAAACACATCATAGATTTTATTTAAGTCGTTTGTTAAGGAGTGAACCATAAATATGCTACAACTGGTTTAAAGGAGAAGACAAAGAACACACACACATAGGTAATCAGGATTCCAGGAAATGAATTTACTTATTGGATGCAAAACTGGTGAACAGGCACAGTATGACAGTCACTTGTATTCTATGAGACAAAATTTATTTGCATTTCTATGGACAAGAATCATTTGCATTATTATCAGTTTTCTGCAACTTATAGAGTTGCAAAATAGCTCAGAGGCCATGAAAGGTAGAGATAAACCTGAGGAGTGGACTGGATAGGATACCCAATCATCTTTTTTGCCTGGTCAACCCAAATCTTTCATAATTTCCCTGTCACTAAGAATGGCCAACATTTTTTTAAATGCTTGTTAACTGCTCCAAGCAAATGCAGACATTAACTCATATAAACCTACCAACATGCCATGATTTTATACAGTCCACAATTTACAAGTGGGAAAACCAAGTACAGAGAGGTGAAGTAACTCACCCAAGATCACACAGCTCTTAAACACCACAGCTGGGATTGAAACCTGGCTGTCCCACTGCTAATTTAAACATTCTGCTATAACTGCACCCAACTTGTGATGGCAGTGGCATGTGGGGAGGGGGAGTAGTTTTTTATCACAGATAGTGTTTAAAATTTCTGGCCAATGCTTGGTGATAATAAAAAGTGTGCCTGCTCTTGGTCAGTTTTAATATTGATTTGAGTTCTCTCTGCAGGCCATGAAGCCCTCTCCACCTGCCATTTCCTGTTGGGGCAGACTGTTCCTATTACCCCTCCCCCTTAGTAAATCATCTGCACCTCTACCCCTAACCTCTCTCAGATTAGCTGTAAAGGCCCTCTGTAAAGGGTGGCCTTTACAGCTAATCTCCAGTTTTTGTCCTGCTTAATAGGGGATGCTTAACTGAAGGTGAGAGTTGCATTCCCTGGGATGCCAGAGGACTTCTGGAGGCTGCAAGGTTGAAGTGGAAGAGGGGGGAAGAAGAGAATACAGATGTGGAGAGACAAGTTCCCTGCTGGGAAGAAAACCTGGTGGGCAAAACCACAGTTATCTAACGGGGAATCTGCTCAAGTTTCTATGGAATGGTGTGCAATGTGAACTGCCTTCCCACATCCATGAAGTCTTCAGGAAAAATGGCATCACTGCTAATGCACTGAGGAGTTGAGTCTCTTTGGGGGCCTGCAGAGAGAAAAGACATCCCTCGGAAAGCTCCAGCAAGCCTGGGTCCCCTGCTTTCCAGAGCTGGGGAGAAGAGTCATGAGATTCAACATGTAAAATGGCTAGCCCAGAGCAAGCATTAAGTAAGAAGGGGGACAAGGAAGACTGGAAGACAGAAACAGGAAAACAGAAAGAGAAACAGGAGATGTAGGAGCAAGAAGAACACTCAGAAAGTTATCTGTGCAGGAAAAAAAGAGCAAAGGACAACTCCCAAGTGATCCACACCTTGATGAGGGAGCATAAGGCAAGTGGAGGGCAAAGTACAGGAACAGCATACACATAACACACACACACACACACACACACACACACACACACACACACACACAGGTGGGATGTGTGTGACATTCCTCAGGCACTCCTGGCTGCCAAAGGACAAAGGAAAGGACAGAAAACAAATGATTAAACTGATAGAGTCTCCATCAGTTTACAAATATCTTAGTAAATTGCAAGAAAGAGGCAATCTTATGAAGATCCTAATCTCCAGAAGCCTACAGACTCCTTTTCCTGGAGCCCCAACATCACCCTCCCCTTCACAGTGATGTGGTGTTGAACAAAGGCAAGAAGGAAATGGCAGATAAATTGAATTTCCTTATAACCTGCAGCCCATTGACAAATACTTGAGGCAGACAGAGTGAAAGGTTTCTCCAGGAACTCCCTACTGTCTTAATGTTAATGCTTTGCTAGAGGGAAAAAAAAAATCTTAGCTTGATAATAGCTAGGCCTCCAGTAATCTGTGAGTCTTTAGCATATGAAAATCTTTTTGGAAGCTTCCCTTTTGACTTTACCTCCTCTAGCCCCATAGTATATAAGGAGCCACTCTTCACAATCCCAGTGCAGCTCTTTCTGCCCACAGGTCCTGTCCCCATGCTTTAACAAAATCACTTTTTGCATCAAAGACATCTTCAAGAATTCTTTCTTGGCTATCAGCTCCAAACCCCACTATAACCCCCAAAACTTCATCACTCTGGAGACTCCTTTGGAGCAGGAACCAGCCCGTCTTATGCTGCTCTGAATTTCATCCCAAGACCCACCACAAGGCCTAACCCAGAATGGATACTCAGTGTTTACTTGAATTTTTAAAAAATACATGGCTACTGCTAAAAAAACAAAATTCAGCCGAATGATGTGAAGATCTAATCGGCTTTACTCTACAATTCATGAATCAGGCTGCATCCCATCCAGCAGACAGAAAGGAGCTCTGAGGAGCTATGCAAGATGGAAGATTTTTATAAGCAGAAGGAGGCAGGGCAAAGAGTGGATTGTTTCAGACAAAGTCACCTTTCTTTGGGGGAAGGTCTATCAGGCCCATCAGCTCACTAGCGCTGACCAGGTAATTCCAGGAGGAGACTAAAACTGCAATTAGGTTAGATCTTAAATCTTGGTTTGCTGATGTGGAGCATAGCACAAGTGACTCCATTTGGAGCCCTGTTGTTTTCTAGTTGTAAACACTACCCATTTACAAGAACACATATAAACAAAAGAATATAAACTAGACACATTAGAAATGCTATTAGGTGATGAGGTTTTGGGGTGATGCAGGGTTTGTGGGGTCCAGAGCCACAGGGTTGTGAGGAGTGGCTTGTTATATACTATGAAGTTGGGGAGGTAAAGTCAAAAGGGAGGTCTCCAAAGGGACTTTGATGTGCTAAAGAGGACTCCTAAGGTACTAGAGGCCTTGCTATTGTCAAGCTAAGGTGGTTTTCCCTCTAGTAAGCTGGGAGGGGAGGGGGGTCCTGGAGAAATGTTATACTCTGTATTTGTCTCAAGTATTTGTCAATGGGCTGCAGATTATAAGGAAATTTTGCCATTTCCTTCTTGCCTTTGTTCCCCATATCACTATGGAGGGGTGATGATGGGCCCAGGAAACTGAGTCTACAGGTTTCTGGAGATTAGGCTATTGATAAGATTGCTTGTTTCTTGTAACTTACTAGGATATTTGCAAACTGATGGAGACTCATGTCCTGTACAACTGTGATCTCTATGAGTTAGCCATTTGTTTTCTTTCCTTTCCTTTGTCCTTGAGGAGCCAAGAGTGCCTGAGGAATACCGCACATATTCCACAGTGCGGGGGCGGGGGGCGGGGGGCGGAGGGGGGGACACTGCTAGCCTGCACTTTGTCCTCAGCCCGCCCCATGCTGCCTCATCATTAGGAACCTGGAGAGGGTGGAACAAAGGAGAATTAACTAATCAGTAATACAACAATAGGGGGCAAGAAGGAGGATGAATCCTTAGCCTCTGGAATCCAGAAAGAACAAAAAAGGAAAGGAAAGGAAAGGGAAGGGAAAGGGAAGGGAAAGGGAAAGGGAAGGGAAAGGGAAGGGAAAGGGAAAGGGAAAGGGAAAGGGAAAGGGAAAGGGAAAGGGAAAGGGAAGGGGAAAGGGAAAGGGAAGGGAAAGGGAAGGGAAAGGGAAAGGGAAGGGAAAGGGAAGGGAAAGGGAAAGGGAAAGGGAAAGGGAAAGGGAAAGGGAAAGGGAAAGGGAAAGGGAAAGGGAAAGGGAAAGGGAAGGGAAAGGGAAAGAGAAGGGAAAGGGAAAGGGAAAGGGAAGGGAAAGGGAAAGGGAAGGGAAAGGGAAAGGGAAGGGGAAGGGAAGGGAAAGGGGAAGGGAAAGGGAAAGGGAAAGGGAAGGGAAAGGGAAAGGGAAGGGAAAGGGAAAGGGAAAGGGAAAGGGAAGGGAAAGGGAAGGGAAAGGGAAAGGGACAGGGAAAGGGAAGGGAAAGGGAAAGGGAAAGGGAAAGGGAAAGGGAAAGGGAAAGGGAAAGGGAAAGGGAAGGGAAGGGAAGGGGAAGGGAAGGGAAGGGGAAGGGAAGGGAAGGGAAGGGAAGGGGAAGGGAAAGGGAAAGGGAAGGGAAAGGGAAAGGGAAGGGAAGGGGAAGGGAAAGGGAAGGGAAAGGGAAAGGGAAGGGAAGGGGAAGGGAAGGGAAGGGGAAGGGAAAGGGAAGGGAAAGGGAAAGGGAAGGGAAAGGGAAGGAAAGGAAGAAAGAAAGGACGGACAGACAAAGGAAGGCTTGTGGGTTGGTAAATGAATGACAAAAACGATGGTAGGCTGCAGGGAGGAGGTGGGTTGGGAAATTTTCTCAAAGTCTTGAATTAGGATTAAGAATCCAAGGATAGGGGCACCTGGGTGGCTCAGTTGGTTGGGCATCGGACTTAGGCTCCGGCGGGTCATGATCTCACGGCTGGTGAGTTCGAGCCCTGCGTCGGCCTCTGCTGATAGCTCAGAGCCTGGAGCCTGCCTCCGATTCTGTGTCTCCCTCTCTCTCTCTGCCCCTCCTCCGCTCATGCTCTGTCTCTGTCTCAAAAATAAACATTTATAAAAAATTTTTTTTTAAGAATTAACCAAGGATAGGGGTGCCTGGCTGGCTCAGTCAGAAGATCATGCAACTCCTAATCTCAGAGTTGTGGGTTTGAGCTCCACATTGGGTATAGAGATTACTTTAAAAAAAAGTATTAAAAAAATAAAATAATTGACCAAGAATAAGACAGGCTGACACCACTTGCCACCTCATAGGAAAGCAAATGTGTGTCTGGGGGACAGAAGAGAAGGGAGGTTGGTCACTGAAAACCTTTTCATGTCTTTTGAATTTTAAACCAGACAGAAATATTGCCTATTCAAATACAAAAATGTACATTTTCCTTTAAAATTGACCAGGTTAATAACTGATAAAGAAGAGAATTTCTAAGCATAAGTACATTCCCTCTTTTGCAAACATTTGGGGAATTCTATGTTCTTTCCTTGTGAAGAACTAGAATGCTAGGGTTTGCATCCTTCTCAGACCCAGAAGTAATTAGATGAGGGTTCAATCCTCTCCCAGGAACCTACCTAAGGGCTGCTACATGAAAACATTCCAACTGAACACAGCACTGCCCTAAAGGCTGCCAATCCCATTAGCTATAATATGAATGGGGTGGTTGCTCAGTGTCCAACCTGCACAACCTTATACAGTGACACTCTCCTCCTCCCACAGCCTAGACTACTCTGGGGTATTAAAGTTTCATCAAATTCAAAATCCAAAACAGCTTTCACCAAAAGCATCCTATCTTTCATCTAAGAGGGAGTTTATGAATGTTATTTGTTTCTTGGTTTCCAAAAGTGCAGAGGAAGCATGCAAGGCCTCCTCCTGATGAGCTCACCTTCCCTCTAGCCCAGCACTTGAGTTCCTTGCCCTTGCTAACCATCTCTCACCACAAGTGAATTGACTCTGCCCACAACAGCTAACAATGATCCAACAGTTTTGTTTGCCTGCTGTGGGAATTCAATTTGAGAAGTGTATTCATACTAAGGGAGCTTGCAGCATCCTGACCGCTCAGGATATGAGGTTACTATTAGGGGGTCAGACTACAGCTGCTTCTCCGGAGGCAAATGGGCAGGCAGCACATAGTCCTCCTGCCCTGCCTTCTGTCTCCAGCATAAAAGCCTCATGGACCAAGTCCAGCATGACTCAAATGTGTCACCAAGACTCTTCTCCCTTATAAAATATCTGTCCTAGACTTTGACATTATAGTGTCTGTAACTCTATGTTTGGAGAGCAATGTCTACTGGTGGCCGTCAATCACAGGGTAAAGCCCAAACCTTGGCAAAGGCTCACAGGGGTGCAGTCCTGCTCCCTCCTTTCAATCCCCCAACACTAAATCAGTTTCAGGCCCAAATACTCTCTTGCCTCTTGGTGTTTGTATATGCTGGTCATTCTTCTAGAAACGTCCTTCCATGATAGGAGACTGTTAAATAAACTCTGATACACTCTCACAGTAGAGTATCAGGAAGCCATTAAAAATGATAATGGAAAAGAGTATCAGGTGTCATAGGGAAATGTTACAACATATTGAGAAAACCTAGTTATGAAATCACAATAGTAACTAATATTTATTAAGGAAATACTCTATACTACTGTTCTACTGTACCCTTAAATGAATTAACTCATTAAATCCTCAAAACAACTTTAGAAAGAAAGTACTGTGATTATCCACCATTTTACTGATAAGGAAATTAAAGTTCAGAGAGATTACATAATGTGTCTAAGATTATAAACCCAGGCAGTAGCAGAGCTAGGACTGGAACCCAGGCCATTTGCCTTTCATTCTTGCATTCTTTTTTATTAAGATAATTGACATAAACGTTGTGTATGCTGTATAAGTTTAATACGGTGTACAACAGGTTTATTTGATATTTTATATGTTGCAATATGATTACCAGCATTAGCTAACACCTTTATCATATCACTTAATTATCATTTCATTTTTGTGGTGGGACTAATTAAGATCTTAGCAACTTTGATGGTTATAACCCAGTATTAATGCCTATAATCACTAGATTTCCAGGACTTCTTTATCACTAGTTGCAAGTTTGTACCCTTAAACAACATATCCCCAACCCCTGACTCCTGGCCCTGGGTAACCACCACTCTACTCTCTGTTTTTGCAAGCCCAGCTTTCTTAAGTAAACATTTGTCCAAAGAAGACATCAAATGGCCAACAAGTACATGAAAAGATGCTCATTATCACTAAGCATCAGGGAAATGTAAATCAAACCCACAATGAGAAATCACCTCATATCTTTTAGAAAGGCTATCATCAGAAAGGCATAGGTAACAAGTGATGGTGAGGATGTAGAGAAAAGGGAGCCCTGTTTACTACTGATAGGAATGTAAATTGGTGCTGCGAATCTGGAAAACAGTATGGAGACTCCCAAAAAAAATTAAAAATAGAACTACCATATGATCCCGCAGTGCCTGCACTCTTAAGCACTACACAGTACTATATCAAACAGAAAGAGTTTGTGCATTGTGATCCTGACTTTATCAAAACAAAACAAAAAACTATTACATATAGAAAGAGGGAGAGAGTTTTAAAGCATCACCCTGATATATGCCCAAATGTTCACAGCGGTCATCTCCTGAGGAGATTGATAAGGTGCAATGTCACAGGTACATTCGCCAGGAAGGAGCCTCTGAGATGGAGTTGATCATGAAGGATGTTTATTGAGGAGGGCTCTTGGGATCAACACTTATGGGAGGGAAAAACAGGAAGCAGGAAGTGGGGAGGGGGACAGCTTGAACTTCGATACAGAGAACTCTAGATCTAGACTAGTCCTTCAGAGAGTCCCGAGCTGGGCCAAGGTAACCAGACATTTACGCTTCCTATGTCCATCAGTCACTGAATGTTGGCCACCCTATGAGGCCAAGGTAGTCCCTGAAAGGGCCAACATACATCCAAACTCTAGACAACAAGTGTTCCTAGAAGGGGGATCTGTGGGGTGTAGCACATGCCCTCACAGGAGATTTTAATTCTCTTCCTTTTGTCTATATGTACTATAGTTAACACGTATCATTTGTGCAACAAGGGAAAAAGCTAATAGAAGAAAATAAGTCATCAATCCTCAATTACATTGGAACCAAAGGAAAGCTTGGCTCCACCTTTTGAACAAGACCAAAGTGGAAGATCAAGCTTATGTCACACAGTAAATGACTCATGCCTTCTAAGACTGCTTGGGCATAAATATTAGTTCAAATTATTGCACATGAATTAGCTGGGAGAGCTTCAAACACACAGAATTGCAGAAATTGACAGGTGTATGAGAACTCTGGCCAAGGACCCAGTTGACCAGATTATCTAGCCTTAGGGAAGTATGTAGCAGCTACCTCCTTCTCCCCAAGATACAGGAATGGTAGACTATTCCATGGAGACCCCCAATGAACCACACCTTTTAATTTGTTCCCTTGACTCTATGGCCTACAATGGCCTACGGGACCATAGCACCTATAATGCAAGGAGAGGCTTACTAAGCTTCTGCACACAGGGACTTATCTTCTTAGAATAATCTCTCTTGGAACCCAGCCACCACACTATAAGGAAGTCCTGGGTATCATTCACATAGAGAGATCCTAAAAGATGAAACAACATGTGGTGGAATAAGCCATATATAGAAAAGCCCAGTAGAACTCCTGACTGAACACATCATAAATGGCCCCCGTCAAAACCATGTAGAGCAGAACTACCCAATCAATTCACAGAATCCTGAAAAATAATAAACTGTGACTGGTTTGAGACACTAAATTTGGGGGTGGTTTTCTATTGCTATAAAAACTGAAACAGCAGGAGCTGGGCTGTTAAAGGGGTCACTGGATAAGTCCAATGACTTTGGTCTGTCCTGGCCTGGCCCTGCCCATGACCCATGTGCTCAATGTCTACCTTGAAACTAATCCAATCTGCCCTCCTACCACATAGCCACTGACACTAGAGGTCCAAAAAAATAATACCCCAAGGCTATTTACAGCTCTGTCCTTGAGCCCTTCTTCTGTGTTCCAGAGAAGCAGTTAAGACCATGGGCTCTGGAGTAAGTCTGCCTGGGTTCAGATCTCAGTACCCCTGCCTACTAGCTGAGTGACTTCTCTGAATCTCAATATCTTCATATGTAAAATGGGTTAATAATATATCAGGTTGAATATCATCCCCCTAAAATTCATATACACCCAGAACCTGTGAATGTGACCTTGATTGGAAGCAGGCTATTAGAAGATGTAATCAAGTTAAGATGAGATCATCCTGGATTACGGTGGGCCATAAGTACAATATGACTGGTGTCCTTATGAAAACAGGGAAATTTGAACCCAAATACACACACATACAGAAGAAAAATGACCAAGTAAAGACAGAGGCAGAGATTGGAGTTATGCTACCATCAGCCAAGGAATGCCTAGGGTTGCTGGCAACCTCCAAAAGCTAGGAAAGTAAAGAATAATTCTTCCCTAGAGTCTTCTGAGGAACATGGCCCTGACAACACCTTGATTTCAGACTTCTGGCCTCCAGGACTGTAAGAGAATAAATTTGTTGTTTTAGGCCACACAGTTTGTGGTCATTTGTTATGGCAGCCCCAGGAAACTAATACAAAGTCCTGCTGTGTGATGACTGAAGGAGTTAATACAGGTAACCCTCTCTACCAGAACTCTTGCTATGAAAACTAAGGAACAAAATAGATTCAGATAGTGGGTACTACCCAGCACCCAGGAATGCAATGGTAACCATTACTAATGGAGACCAACTCCCCTTCCAGTCTTGTCACAGACAGTCTCTGAGCTGAGGGCTCCATGTCCTAAATCAGTGATCCTAATCACCTGGAGGAGCTCACTAAAGTTACAGCTAACTGGGTCACACAACTCTGGATTCTGATTTAGTAGACTGGGTTGGGCTCTAGGAATGGTCATTTTGAAGAAGTACTCCAGGTGCTACAGAGTAAGATGATCCATAGACCATACTTTGAGAAATGCTGCTTTAGGACTCAGGGTATACACTCAGTCTCTGGGTTTACCTGTTGGCATGTCCTAAGGGATTCCAATGTGGACTTACCCACTCTGGCTCCAGTCTATCAAAGTAGCATGTCCCACCCTAGCACTAGCTAGATGCCAGGGGTTTGGTCAACTCTTCATTCCCCAACACCATCCACACCCTATCTTAGACATCAAAATTGCTTAGCATTTGGGCAAAAGGTTTGAGGCTGCTAAATAATAATAACAATAACAGTTATCATTTATTGAGCATCTATTGCATGTGAAGGCTTCACATATGGTATTCCCAAATCCCACAATAACTCTGAAAGTTAAGTTTAGTCATTATTGTGCATTTGAAGAAAACTGAAGCTCAGAGAGGCAACAGAATTTACTCAGAATCACCTAGCCAATAAACTAAAGATCTGGGACTTAATCTATATCTGACCCTAAGTCCACATCCTTTCCTAGATAATTTCTGCTTACTCGGGTCCTTCTCATTCTTGCCATGACCCTCCTTCTAAAATAGAGAACACCAGGCTGTGATAGTCAGGGTAATTAACACTAGCTACTATAACAAACATCCCCAAAATCTCAGTGACTTAACAAACAAGGGTTCATATCTTACACACATTATAGTCTGATGAGGGTTGAGAAGATCTCCTGGGAAACTCTTTCTCATGGGTCCTAACATATTCCATCTGTGGTGCTATAATCTTCAAAATACACACACACACACACACACACACACACACACTCCCTTCATCTGTCTCCATTTCTTTATCCTTCAGACCCCTTTGTCAACATTATTTCCCCAGTGAAGTCCTCCCATATTCTCAGTCATATATTCCCACATCTCCCTAGTCTTCTCATATTATAAGACACTGTTGTTGGGGTGCCTGGGTGGCTCAGTCAGTTAAGCATCTGACTCTTGATTTCAGCTCAGGTCATGATCTCATGGTTCATGAGTTCAAGCCCCACATTGGGCTCTTTATTGGCAGTGAGGAGGCTGCTTGGGATCCTTACTTTTCCCTCTCTCTCTGCCCCTCCCCTGCTCCCTTTCTCTCTCACTCTAAAATAAATAATAAATAAATAAACTTAAAAAAATAATTAGAAAAAAGACACTGTTGTCTACCTAACCAGAATCCAAAATCCTCTCTATTATTTCTTCCTAACAAAATCTGATCACATCAGGCATTCACACCTCCCACATGTTATAGGGCAATGGTAATGTATCCCCAGCTATAGCTTAATTAGTCTTAACTGATCAGAGTAATTTATGACCCTAGCAATTGTTATTGGTTCCAGAAAGACCATATTATCTAAATTGGCCAGTAAGATTGAAGGGAAGGGATACAGTCTAGGTATAGCATGGAGACTTTTAGCATCTCTCCTGATAGAAGTGAACAATGAAGCATGGAGCCCCGGTTGCCTTTAGATATCATCTTGCACATTGGGAGAACCATGATGAGGCCAGCTCCAGGAAGGCAAAGCAGGGAGAAAGAAAGAATCTGGGTTCTCTTGACATCACTGAGCTGCTGATCATTCCTTGCTTAGAGTCTACCCTATATAGACTTCCAACTCTGCGTGAATAAATTTCTTATTCCTAAGCAAGTTTTAAGCAAGATTTTCTACCATGATGGCTTTAACAGCCTAAGAGATACAACTATCATACACTAATCAACACACTATTATTTTTGCTTATTTAATTGCCTGCTGCCTCCAGATTTTCTCCACTAGACTATATTCTTTGTAAGGGCACAAACTGTCTTATTTACTATAGACTTCTCAGGGCCTAGTAGTGAGAATAACTCTTAGTAGATACTCAACAAACATCTGGGAATAAATGGATAACTTTAAGAATGAGAAAAAGGAAGTGGGCTCCTAACCAGCTTGGGACATAACCCTCCCCCCATCCCAACGGTGCTTCAAGCATCTACTGAATATTGTTACTAATGTACCTTGTAGCTGCTGAAAAATGCAATGGTGTTTTACTTAATCCATTATTTTTTTTCTAAATCAATGATTTTTAAATATTATTCAAGAAACATATATACAAGTATGTCATGCAAGGAAAGGCATTTGTCATGTGTGTGGTGGTCAACAAGTTAAAATTCACTAGTATTCCAGCTATGCCTCAATGCACCTCTGCATAAACCTCTCCTATAATCAGGCCTGAGCATTCAGATTTCAGACCAAGAATAATAACCCTATGATCCCAGAAAAGGACATCCACAACTGGAATAGACTTCCCAACTGCTTGTTGTGTAACAAATTACCCCCAAACTTAGCAGCTTTAAACAGAAAACATTCATTATTTCACAGTTTCTGAGGGTTAGGAATGTGGAAAGGCTCACTTTTGGTTCTGGCTCAAGGTCTCTCATGAAATTACAGTCAAGCCATTGGTTGCAGCTGCTTCTAAAAGGCTGGAGGATTCATTTCCAAGTTTAATTACATGGCTGTTGGCCATAGAGCTGCTCACAACCTGGCTTTCCCCAGAGTGATCCAGGAGAGAGAAAGCACATGAATCCAAAACAGAAGCTGTAGTCTTTTTATAACCTAATCTTGGAAGTGTCATACTATCACTTCTGCCATATTCTATTCATTAGAAGTTAGGCATTAAAGCCAGCTCGCACTCAAAGGGAGGGGCTTAAGCTCTATGTCTTGAGGGGAAGATGTCAAAGAACTTGTGGATGTATTTTCAAAACCACAGTAACACTGAATCTGTTCTCTCCCCACTTAATACTCATCTTCTGGGATTAACAACATTATGAGTGCTGCATCTTCATCACCACCACCACCATCATCACCATCATCATCAACACAAGAGAATGATATTTTAATTACTACCATTTTCTACTATGTGCCAAGCAATATGAGCCATGTGCCAAGCAAACACTTTATATGCATTTAGTCCCCACAACACAATTAGGTAGGTACTATTATTATTCCCATTATAGTTGAGTGCATGAGGCTTTAGGGCAGTTAAATGATGTACTCAATGTAAAATAGCTAATAAGTGGATAAACCGGGATTTGGAACCCAGATCCATCTAACTGTGGAGTACATGCTGTTAATATACACACCCTCCCATTGGCCATAAAGGAAACTCCACCTGTCCCAACAATCAAGTCAGGTTCCCAAAGCCAACTGTCCCTATGAGGAACATTTTTTTTTTTTTTAGTCAAAACAAACAAACAAAAAACTTTGAAATCAGAGTTACATTAGGTCCAAATCAGAGGATGGAAGGTAGGAAGTTGGAATATATAGAGCACACTCAAGCACAGATCTAAGTGAAGAATCCAAGCACATCCCAAATGAATGCAAATCTATGCAGATTAATGCAAATGAATACAAGTGGCTATGCCAGTCTATGTAAATGACCACGTCCTGAAAAGCAAAGTGGGTGGGGGAGTCAGCTTTTCAGAGGCAATACCCCCTGGTCTTGTCCTCTCTTGGCACTGGGGTCACCACAGGGCAAAAGGAAAAACCCTCCAGATCAAAGATGGTAAGAAAAGTTGACCTGGTGGTGACATCCAGAGCTTTGCAGTTCAGATACCTGAGTGAAGGGAGGACCTGCTTATCTAGCTCCCAACAAGCTGCCAGATTCAATATATTAGTAAAAATCAGTAAGGAAAAACCCTGTTTGCAAACAAGTGTTCACTTTCTTTTCCCAAAGGTAAATTAGCAAAAGCTGAATTGGAAATCTATCCCTCCACTGCAATAATTCTCAAACCTTGGTGTGCATTAGAATCACCAAGGGTCCTTAAAGTGCACATCCCTGTGCCAGTCCTCAGACCTCCTGAGTCAGTGTTTGGGGGTGGGAGTCAGGCCCACTGGAAATCTGCACTTTTAAAACACATCCCAGATGATTCTGAATCAGCAAGTGCGTGGATCACCTTTTTAGAAAACTGGCATTTAAAAACAAGTGTTGGGGCGCCTGGGTGGCGCAGTCGGTTAAGCGTCCGACTTCAGCCAGGTCACGATCTCGCGGTCCGTGAGTTCGAGCCCCGCATCAGGCTCTGGGCTGATGGCTCGGAGCCTGGAGCCTGTTTCCGATTCTGTGTCTCCCTCTCTCTCTGCCCCTCCCCCGTTCATGCTCTGTCTCTCTCTGTCCCAAAAATAAATAAACGTTTAAAAATAAATAAATAAATAAATAAAATAAAAACAAGTGTTTGGGAGCAGACAGACCTGGATTTGAATCTCAGGCCGACATTTACTAGCTGTGGGACCTTGGCTTGTTGACAAGGTGTCACAGTCCCAGTACCCTCATTTGTAAAACGGGGCTAATTTTATTCTTCCTCTCAAAGGATTGCTGTGAGGACTAAACAAGATAATTCATTTAAAGGGCTTGGCACAATGCCTGACACACAGTTAAAACTCAGTAAATATTTGGTACAATTATGAACATTTGCTGACGAAAGGTGGGAACCAGAGTCTCCTCTCAGTGTCCAGTCTGGCTCATAAAATAGGGACTTGAACCATTATTAGGTGAATATTAGGTGAAAGCCTTTACCTTTCTATCACCCTCTCACTGACTCCTCCCACCGTGAGGCAGAGCAAAGATCTGATTGGTTAGTTGACCAGAGTCTGGGTTCCACTGGTCCATTGCTCCCTCCTGGCATCTCTGTCTCCCTCTTCATCCCTTTCTCCAGTCGTCCCTCTTCTTTCCCCACTCCAGCCCTTCAGCACCTCTTCTCCCTTCCTTCCCCTCTCTCTTTCTCCCCCTCACTCCCAGCTCTCCCCATAAGAACGTCTCAAGTTCTAGACCAGAGGGCCAGAGGGATGACTGGGTCCACACGTCCAAGCCCTGTTCTCCAATTCGAATTAGTCAGCAACAGGATACTTTTATCCCTGTCTTGCTCCTATGTCTGTTAATTTCTCAGTCCAAAACTCAAAGAGCAAAGGGGCAACCATCTGCCTGAAACTCCACAACCTAGTGTGTGCCTCCTAGAAACCTGTCCTCAACCCACAGTGGGTAAGTCCCCTTGATATCCATTGTCTAAGTTGGCAGTTTCCCACTGAGGCCAGCTACTCAGTCACGATTAACCATGGAAACCATACTTATGCACTAATTTCACGGCTGTCAAGATTTCCTCTCATGGAGAATCCTTTATTTGCCTGAATTACGACTTTTGTTTTTCTATCAATGCTTAATCAAGTGGGTTAGTGTGTACAAAATCAACAAGGAGAATAGCCATCATAAACAATACCTCAGAAGGAGCACCCCAGACTCGGCCCAAAAACAATTAATAATCGGGTTTGGAAGAAGCTTTCAAAAGCACGTGATACATGTTTGTAAACAATACCATTGTCGACTAGCTCTCCTGAAAACAGCAGCTGCATGCACGAGGTGCAGGCTACATGAGGGGCATTCTGAGCAGCACTGTATATACATTCACTATCACATTTAATCCAGACAACAATCCTACTAGCAGAGGAGAACATGGAGATCACTGAATTCAGTGCCCAAAACCATTCAACCAGAAGTTGCATGGCCAGGATTCAAATGTAGGTCTCTTGGGGCACCCGAGGGGCTCAGTCCATTAAGTGTCCAACTTTGGCTCAGGTCATGATCTCACAGTTCATGAGTTTGAGCCCCACGTTGGGCTCTGTGCTGACAGCTCGGAGCCTGGAGCCTGCTTCAAGTTCTATTTCTCCCTCTCTCTGCCTCTCCGTCTCTCACACTCTGCCTGTCTCTCTCTCTCAAAAAATAAACACTAAAAAAACTTTTAAAAAATGTAAGTCTCTTGCCTAAAAAGTCTCTTTCCATTGTACCAGGATGACTCTCTGTAACCCTCTCAACATGTACCACTTGCATTAGATTATGTCAAGACAAATCTCGGGGCAAAATGGCTTGTTTTCATGCTTAAACTTGTAGAATAATTCCCAGATTCAAATCCTGGCACTTCTTGCTGACTGTGTGACTTTAGGCAAATCACTTAAATTCTCTGAGTGACCCCCACTTTCTGGTATTCACACCCTACGTAAACTCCTCCCCTTGAGTGCGCTTGGGACCTGTGACTTGCTTCTAATCAACAGAACAAGACAAAAGTAATGGGATGTCACTTCCATGACTAGGTTACATAAGATCGTGACTCCTGTTTTGCTAGCAGACTCTTACCTTTCTCAGCTTGCACATTTTTTTGTTTTTATTTTTTTAATTTTTTTAATGTTTTATTTTTGAGAGCAGAGGAGAGGCAGAGAGAAAGGGACAGAGGATCCAAAGGGGCTCTGCACTGACAGGCTGACAGCACAGTGCCCAATGTGGGACTCGAACTCATGAACTGTGAGATCACGACCTGAGCTGAGGTCAGACGCTCAACAGACTGAGCCACCCAGGTGCCCCTCAGCTTGCATATTTTGATAAAGCTACCATGTTAGAAAGACCCATGTGGCAACAGACAAGAGGAAATGAGGCCCTCACTCCAATACCCATGAGGAATTAAATCCTAGCAACAAAAACGTGAGTTTGAAAGCAAATCCTTCCCCACTGGAACCCTGAGATGCCCAAAGCTCCTGACACCTTGACTGTAGCCTGGGAGAGAACTTGAGCCCCAGGACCCAGCTGAGCTCTGCCTGAATTCCTGACCCATGAAAACTGTGCATTAATAAATGCGCGTTCTTTTAAATCACTAAGTTTTGCAGTAGTTTATTAAGCAACAACAGATAACTAACCATTCAATCATTGATTCATTCAAACATTCATTGAGCCACTACTACATGCCAGGCACAGTGCTAGAGTTGGAGATACAGAAAGAGCTAGGGCATGGTCTGTATCCTCAGGTGGCTCAGTCAAATGCAGGATATAAATGAGAGCAAGATACACAGCCCACAAGAAACAATGTATTACCTGTGCACAAGGATGCAGGGTCAATATGCACGGCAATATCATTTGTCAAAATGTAAATCCTATGTGTTAAATTTTTCATTAAAATGTAAACGTAAAATTTAGGGGGGCCTGGGTGGCTCAGTCGGTTGAGCATCCGACTTCAGCTCAGGTCATGATCTCGCAGTCTGTGAGTTCGAGCCCCACGTCGGGCTCTGTGCTGACAGCTCAGAGCCTGGAGCCTGCTTCAGATTCTGTGTCTCCCTCTCTCTCTGCCCCTCCCCCGCTCATGCTCTGTCTCTCTCTCTCTCTGTCAGAAATAAACATTAAAAAAATTTTTTTTAATGTAAAGATAAAATTTAGTGTAAAATAAAAGAGGATAAACTTAAATATGTCCATCAACAGGGAAATGCCAAAAATGAGAAAAAAAAGAAAACCAAAACACAGTTATATTTGCAATCCATGAAGTCTATGAAATGCTTAACAGCCATTAAAGATAAAAGGGGTGCCTGGGTGGCTCAATCAGTTAAGTGACTTTGGCTCAGGTCACCATCTCCTAGTCTGTGAGTTTGAGTCCCGCGTTAGGCTCTGTGCTGACAGCTGAGAGCCTAGAGCCTGCTTCATATTCTGTGTCCCCTCTCTCTCTGTTCCTCCCCCACTCATGCTCTGTCTTTCTCTGTCTCAAAAATAAATAAACGTTACAAAATTAAAAAAAAAAAAAAGAAAGATAATGAAGTCTGTATTTATTCACATGGCAAAAATTCCAAGACATTGAAATTACAATTGCACTGCTGGTTGAAAAAAATTTTTTAAAGCAGGATCAAAAGGATTATTCAATACGATACCATTTGTGTTTTAAAAACAATCCACTCTGGGGGTACCTGGGTGGCTCATTTGGTTAAACATCCAACTTCAGCTCAGGCCATGATCTCTTGTTCGTGGGTTCAAGCCGCACATCAGGCTCTGTGCTGACTGACACTCAGAGCCTGGAGCCTGCTTTGGATTCTGTGTCTCCCTCTCCCTCTTCCCCTCCCCCACTTGTCCTCTGTCTCTCTCTCTCTCAAAAAATAAACATTCAAAAAAATTATCCACTCTGCACACACACACACACACACACACACACGGCATTTATCTTCAATGGATATAGAAGTCATGTATGCAGAGCATTTTGTGATGAGAAAGGAGGACAAAGGAGTCTTTAGAATGATCTTTAATTTGCAATTTTTTACAAGAGCAATGTTTCAGGTATTGTGTAACCAACAGTCGACATCAGTAAATAAATAGCCAAATACACACAGTGAAGCAGTACAAGTGCTCAAGTACTGTGGGGCACAAAGCTGGAAATAGTCTTTCCCTCCAAAGGTGTGGATGGCGTCAAGACAGGCTTCGTGGAAAATGCAATTACTCCAAAGTCACCTTCACCTCTCCTACTGACATTTTCCTATACACAATTTCCCTTCTGTCACCTCTCTCTGAACAAGCAGGCCACAAGGCCCTTCTGAAGTCCGCTACAAACTGAAGAAGGTCCTCCTGAGAGGCTGGAGAAGGGGACCTGGGGCTGTTTCCAAAGTTCCCAGGGACCCAGGGGGATGGCTGGGCCTTCCAGACACCCAATGAGCTCTTTGTACCCCACTGAGCTGTCCATTCATAAACTCATAAGTATGAGCTATCTTCCAATTCAAGGATGCTGCTGCTGATTGCTACTATGGGGAACCTGTGTCTTGTGAAGGGTAAGGGTAATGGTAATGGTGATGGATGATGGCCTCCCACCACTTTCCCTTCCTCATCTGCCCTAATCTGCCAGGTCTCTGGTCTGACAGTGGCTGGCTGCCAAATGGAGTGAGGAAACCCACTGGAGGACTTCTGAATAGAAAAAACTAAATCCCCCAACACGCTGGGACTCAAACCACAGTTAGGATCCTGTTAACTCCACATCTTAACCAACTGAGCTAAATGCCCATAATGAACCAAGCATCTCCTTTCAAAGCAATAAACTCACCCAGGGAAAGCAATTAACTGGACCGATAAAGGTAGAAGGGAACAGAGAAGAAACATTTATCAACAGTCTCCTAAGTACTTGCCTATTTTCCCTCTCATTTAATTTCTCTAAAAATCTTTTTCTTATTTATTTATTTTTATTACCCACTAGAATTATAAAGTCTTCATTATTATTACTGACCACTTTATGGATGAGAAAACAGAGGCTCAGAGAGGTTCTGTAACTTTCTCAATACTACACAGCTAAGAAGCTAATGGATTTGGCCCTTATATTAATGTGTCCATTTTACAGATGAGGAAACTGAGGGTTATGATAGAGATTAGGTGGCTTTCTCAGGGAGGGACATGTGGCTGAGAAGTGATGTGGTCATTATTTCTGAACTTAAAGGCAGAGTTCTTCCCCCCAGTTTGATGCCCAGAGACAGAAGCAGCATCCTACCCTCTTTATCACTCACTAGGAAGCTGGATCAGACCTTTCCTCATCTCCCTACATCACACTGCTTCTTGAAGCTGGCCCGGGATTCATCCACAATTGAATCGAAATGGGGCTCCGCTGAATATGTTATAATGCATATTCCTGGGCCCTGTCCTTGGTCTTTGAGTCTGCATTTGAAAAAACACCCCTGAAAGAATTTTATGCACACTGAAGCTTGAGATCCACATTACAAGCATCCTGCCTTAACATCTGGCACATACATCTTGATCCATCAAGGACAAAGCAGCTTTTGAAAGAATGCTGTTTTATATAAGTGGGCCAATTTTTTTTAATTCTTCATCATTTTACATTTATGAAATTCATTTTTGCCCCCCTTAATCAGAGGTCTAAAGGTAGCAGCTTTGAGTCATTCTTTGGCCAGATGTTTAGTCTCCCCACCCTGACACCTCACCCAGGGTTTTAAAAAGAATCTAGCTATGGGGCACCTGGGTGGCTCAGTCAGTTAAACATCTGACTTCAGCTCAAGTCATGATCTCACGGTTAGTA
The DNA here is from genome assembly GCF_028749965.1 of Puma concolor. NCBI lineage: Eukaryota > Metazoa > Chordata > Mammalia > Carnivora > Felidae > Puma > Puma concolor. Next base: position 27,056,219 of record NC_141682.1, read on the forward strand.
AGTTCAAGCCCCATGCCAGGCTCTGTACTAACAGCTCAGAGCCTGAGGCCTGCTTTGGATTCTGTGTCTCCTTCGCTCTCTGTCCCTCCCCTACTCATGCTCTTTTTCTCTCAAAACTAAATATTTAAAATTATTTTTTAATAAAATAAAAATAAAAATAAAATAAAATAAAATAGGGGCGCCTGGGTGGCTTGGTCGGTTAAGCGTCCGACTTCAGCTCAGGTCATGATCTCACGGTCCATGAGTTCGAGCCCCGCGTCGGGCTCTGTGCTGACAACTCAGAGCCTGGAGCCTGTTTCAGATTCTGTGTCTCCCTCTCACTCTGCCCCTCCCCTGTTCATGCTCTGTCTCTGTCTCAAAAATAAATAAACGTTAAATAAATAAATAAATAAATAAATAAATAAATAAATAAATAAAATAAAATAAAATAAAATAAAGAATCTGGCCACAGCCCCTAAAGACAGACTTCCTGTGTTCAAATCTTGGTTGCTCTAGCCGCTCTGGAAAAGTGTGGAGGTTCCTCAAAAAATTTAAAATAGATCTACCCTATAACCCAGGAATAGCACTGCTAGGAATTTACCCAAGGGATACAGGAGTGCTGATGCATGGGGGCACTTGTACCCCAATGTTCATGGCAGCACTTTCAACAATAGCCAAATTATGGAAGGAGCCTAAATGTCCATCAACTGATGAATGGATAAAGAAACTGTGGTTTATATACACAATGGAATACTACGTGGCAATGAGAAAGAATGAAATATGGCCTTTTGTAGCAACATGGATGGAAGTGGAGAGTGTTATGCTAAGTGAAATAAGCCATACAGAGAAAGGCAGATACCGTATGTTTTCACTCTTATGTGGATCCTGAGAAACTTAACAGAAGACCATGGGGGAGGGGAAGGGAAAGAAAAAAAAAAGTTAAGTGAGGGAGGGAGCCAAACCATAAGAGATTCTTAAAAACTGAGAATAAACTGAGGGTTGATAGGGGGTGGGAGATGGGTATTGAGGAGGGCACCTATTGGGATGAGCACTGGGTGCTGTATGGAAACCAATTTGACAAAAAATTTCATATTAAGAAAGAAAGAAAGAAAGAAAGAAAGAAAGAAAGAAAGAAAGAAAGAAAGAAAGAAAGTTCCCCAGGTACAAAGTCTTTTTCTTTTCTTTTCTTTAACTTGTACCTCTCCTAATGTTCTCTACATCCACATCCAAAATAGAGCTTGCTAAAAAGTAAGTGCTCAAAAAGGTACAGTGGTATGGTGATTAATTGCTTGGGTGTAGGAATAAAAACTAAGCCCTGAGTTCAAAAAACAAAAAAAAAACAAAAAAAGAAATCTTGGTTGTTCCAGTCTCCAGCTGTGCCACTTACACACTCTGGATTTCAGTTTCCTCAACCACCAAATGAGGTAATAACAGTCCAAGCCTCATAAGTATGTAAGAGTATTAAACATGCTCATGGGTAGAAAGCTTACAGAAAAGTGTCTGGCATAGAATAAATACTCTGTAAAGATTAACTATATTAAAATGTAGACTTCTAGATTTTCTTTTTCCCATGGCAACACTTAGCTGGATTCAGGTGGTGTCTGCCCACTTTGGCCTTGGTGATGCTGTCACCCCACACACAGCACTTAGTCACCTTGCCATCCCTCATGGGATTCTCCAGGTGGTCCCGCAGGCCTTTGTGGCAGTGACACTAAGAACTTAATTAAAAGCACATGTCATCACTGCTGCTCCCAGGAGACAGAGGTTCTAATACTCTCATCCCATACACCAGCCCAAACCACACCCAGCCAGGAGGCCACCTCAAGACTCAGCACCCACATTCTTGGGGATGGACGTGGAACAAGAGGCTCCACCAAGCCTTTCCAGATAAACGCCTGCCTTCCTGCCCAGTCTTATGTCTCACTCTCTCCTCCAGAAGGATTGTTGCAGGTACTCAGTGATCCTGCACCATCCCATGCTCCAGGAAATTACAGGCTTAACAACAGCTCCAGAATGGTCCTTCTAAGATCTTGTCTCCTGGCTAATTCACCCTCTCTCCCAGTTTCAGCTTAAATGTCACTTCCTCTAGAATGCCTCTTCAGCCTGCAGAGGCTGGATTAGCTGCCTCCCTGTGTGTTCCCAGAGTCCCCTGGACCTCCTAATCACAATGGGTTTGAGTTGCCTGTTTGTTGTGTCTCCCCTTATAGACCTGGAGGTCCACAAGGCCAGAGGCTGTGTCTTGTTCACCAATGAATCCTCAGTATCTCACAAAATACTTAGCACATAGTTGACGCCCAATAAATGTTTGCTAAATGGATGACTACAAACAGGGATTCTGTTAAGATTCAGGAAAAGGGACCAGAATTCTGTTTAAAAGAAGAAAGAGAGAGAAAAAACAGCATTTATTGATCACCTACTATATGTGAAATTTCATAACCACCTTATGAAGTAGGTATTACAAGACCTTTTGGAAATAGGATAACTGAGCTTCAGAAAGGTTAAATGATTTCTTCAAGGCTACTGAGCCAGAAGAGAGGTCAGCAAGGTTTTTCTGTAAAGAGCCAGTCTGTGGATATTTTAAGCTCATGGGCCATGTTGTCCTTGTACAACTACTCGACTCTGCCACTGTAGTAAGGTACAATATGTAAAAAATGGGCTTGATCATGTTGCAATAAAATTTTATTTACAAAACAACTGATTGGCAGAATTTGATACATTGGCCATAGTTTGTGAGCTCCTGAGCTGGGCACTGATTTAAGGAAGATTTGACCCCATGTTTGTCCACTATTCACTCAAATCTTTCAGACAAAATTTGGAGTAAGAGGAACAGCAGAAATGGCAATGACCCAGGAAGGGATGCCTGCTTTGAGAAAGGCTAGAGGAAATTTAGTCCATCTGATCATAGAAACTTATGTCATTTACTACTCAAGTAAACATTCATTGAGAACCTACTATGCACTAGGTCTTTGCTAAAAATTCAGGAGACCCAAGTATGAATAAGGCTACATCCTAGCCTCTGTTAGCCTACAGAGTAGTAAATGAATAAGGCTACATCCTAGCCTCTGTTAGCCTACAGAGTAGTAAATGAAGTGATATGTATACACTTTCCTTTAGTCATTAAACACTTAACACCTACTATGTGCCAGGGGTGAGACAACAGCAGTGAACAAATTGAGGCATGGTCCCCTGCTTTTGGGTTACGACCCAGATGCAGAAAGGAAAATGAAATAATAATTGCACAGATAAATATTTAATTACAAATTGGGATAAATGCCATGAAGGAAAAGAACATGATGCTATGAGAGAGAATAACAAGAGAAAATGCATCTAAGTTGGGGGGCAAGGGGCAGGTGAGAAAAGAATTCTCTAAAGGAATGATAAATGCCCCAAAACTGCAACAGCAAAGGTAGAGGCAGTTCAGAGAAAGAGTTAAGAGAGGGTTCTAGAAAGCTGTGACATTTGAACTCTACCTGTAAGGATGAGTGGGACTTGGAAGTGCAGGAACAAGGCTGCCATGTGCAGCTGCATAGACTGTGCACTGCACAAGTCCAGGGGACATCATCACATAATCACAGTGGGAATAGCACCTCCTATGGTTGGGAAGTTGTACAACTGTATGCAACAACCTGTGCTGGGATGAGAAGAAAAAGCCTTCCTGAAAGAGGGAAGAGGGAGCAAAGGTGGTGACCAAGAGCAACTTAATTTCACCAGAACCACTAGCAAAGCAACCTGGCTTAAATGCTTCATGTTCTGTATTCTGCCTCCTCCTCCTCGGACTGCAATTGTGCATTGTGGGGCATTCTCCAGCCTACTCAGCAGCTGTGATGAATGTTCTCTCATTGCTTATATCGATTCCCTCACTGAGGCTCTTGCCTGGTTCCTCATCAACTCTCCTTCTGGCTGCAGTGTGTTAAGTGGGCACTCAGCCCCATAATTATTAGTGCAATTTAATGAGCTGGTGGCAAAAACTTGCTGATATAAAATTCATATTTATTGAATTTGATTGTCCTGAGCATGCCCCTGCATGTCTAACCTGCTTGTCCTAGTGGCTGGGATCACTCTGAATTACTGTGTTACAGTTTTATTGACAGGCAGCCCATTTGCTCATTTCTTTGGACAAGCAGTCATAGCACCCCCTCCCCCCACCTGCCTTACCACCAAGCTCTGCTGATCGGGTACAGGTGGGTTCTCTGCCTGGTAACTCTCTCAGCTGAGTACGGGAGATTTAGAGCAAGGGTCCAAATTCATACGCCTGCCAGGGCCAGGGGAGTATGGCAAATGAAGGCATAGAGCTGGGGGACAAGAGAGGATGATAAAATTGAGAACACAGTTACCATTTAAAGGCAACAGCCCTATTCAGCCCCTATTCATTGTCACCATGTGTAAATGGGACCCCAAGATGACCATATCTTCAATTTTCCAGGATTGGAGAGACAGGGAGAGAGAGAATCCCAAGCAGGCTCCCCATTGTCAGCACAGAGCCCAATACAGGGCTCAATGTTACAACCACAAGATTATGACCTGAGCCAAAAATCAAGAGTCAGATGCCCAAACAACTGAACCACCCAGGTGCCCCAAATTCCCAATTTTAAATACCTGCAATTAATCATTAAGAATGTTAACACTGTGCAAAGCCAAAGAAACTAGAAGTCAAATCAAACTCCTGAGCCAATTTCTGAGCTAGGGGAAGCTAAAAATCTGAAAATAAGACTTCTCCTGGTGGAATCCACAAGGTGTTTAACCTGAAAGAAACCAACTTTTGCAAAGCTGTAATAGTTAGTAGTTAAGAGAAAGCTTTGAAGTCAGACAGACCTGAACTCAATGCAAGATTCACCCCATTGTGTGACCTTGAGTATGCCCTTCAGCCTGCCAAGCCTCGAATCCATCATTTGTAAACTAGAGTGAAGCCCATTTGCTTTGCAGGGTTGCCATGTGGATTTAAGATAACCCTTTGAAATGAGGCACCATATGACTTGCTTTTGACCAAAGAAACATGAGCACAATCATGTGTCTCACTTTGAGACTGAAACTTTAACAGCCAGTGCACAATTTATTGTATGTCCTTTCCTAAATTGTGACCACATGTCAAGATTGGATTCTCCATCATCCTGGGTCCCTTAGTAACAATGAGGAGCAGAGTCTCCTGCTCATCTCCAGCACACATAAAGCATGAGTGAAAAATAAGTTCCTGACACAAAAACAGCCACTCAGATCAATGGCACAGAATAGAGAACCCAGAAATGGACCCAAACATATGGCCAACTAATCTTTGACAAAGCAGGAAAGAATAACCAATGGAATAAAGACAGTCTCTTCAGCAAGTGGTGCTTGGAAAACTGGACAGAGACATGCAGGAGAATGAACCTGGACCACTTTCTTACACCATACACAAAAATAAACTCAAAATGGATGAAAGACCTCAATGTAAGACAAGAAGCCATCAAAATCCTTGAGGAGAAAGCAGGCAAAAACCTCTTTGATCTTGGCCACAGCAATTTCTTACTCAACACGTCTCTGGAGGCAAGGGAAACAAAAGCAAAAATGAACTACTGGAACCTCATCAAAATAAAAAGCTTCTGCACAGCGAAGGAAACAATCAACAAAACTAAAAGGCAACCGACGGAATGGGAGAAGATACTTGCAAATGACATATCAGATAAAGGGTTAGTATCCAAAATCCATAGAGAACTTATCAAACTCAACACCCAAAAAACAAATAATCCAGTGAAGAAACGGGCAGAAGACATGAACAGACACTTTTCCAAAGAAGACATCCAGATGGCCAAGCAACACATGAAAAAATGCTCAACATCACTCATCATCAGGGAAATACAAATCAAAACCACAATGAGATACCACCTTACACCTCTCAGAATGGCTAACATTAACAACTCAGGCAACAACAGATGTTGGCGAGGATACGGAGAAAGAGGATCTCTTTTGCATTGTTGGTGGGAACACAAGCGGGTGCAGCCACTCTGGAAAACAGTATGGAGGTTCCTCAAAAAAATTAAAAAAAGAACTACCCTACAACCCAGCAATGGCACTACTAAGTATTTATCCAAGGGACACAGGTATGCTGTTTCAAAGGGACACATGCACCCCAATGTTTATAGTAGCATTATCAACAATAGACAAACTATGGAAAGAGCCCAAATGTCCATCGATGGATGAATAAAGATGTGGTACATATATACAATGGAGTATTACTCGGCAATCAAAAAGAATGAAATCTTGCCATTTGCAACAACGTGGATGGAACTAGAGGGTATTACACTAAACAAAATTAGTCAGAGAAAGACAAATATCATATGACTTCACGCATATGAGGACTTTAAGAGACAGAACAGGTGAACGTAAGGGAAGGGAAGCAAAAATAATATATAAACAGGTAAGGGGACAAAACATAAGAGACTCTTAAATATGGAGAACAGAGAGTTACTGGAGGGGTTGTGGGAGGGGTGATGGGCTAAATGGGTAGGAGGCACTAAGGAATCTACTCCTGAAATCATTGATGAACTATATGCTAACTAATTTGGATGTAAATGAAAAAAATAAAATAAAATAAGTTCTTGTGGGGCCATTGACTGTTTTGGAGTTTTTGTTATGGCAGCAAAACTTACATTACCCTGACTAGTATGTGTCTCATAAAGTCATTATAAGAGTTAATCAATAAATAAATACACTACAGAACAGTGTCTAGAACATGGTGAGCCCTTTTACTAATCAGCTTTGTTGTCTATCAAATAACTCCCTAATTTCAGAGGCTTACAACCACAAAGTTTTACTCCTTGCTCTCATGATAAAGGGAAATCCCCATCAAGGACAAGCCCTGACATGTGCCATTCTTGTGACAGAAGAACAACAAGAGAGCTGGCAAAAACAGGCAATAGCTTTAAAGCTTTTGTTCAGACACCCATCATATCCATTCACATGCCATTGACCAAAGCAAGTCACATGGCCAAGCCCAATGTCAATGGGCAGGAATGTTGCTTCTCCTGTTGAGAAGCACTTCAATCACATGGCAATGGGCAGTAATGTATAATCCCCTTATTGATAAACAAGTTATTGGGGAAAATCACAAAATTTAACATACCACTTAGTAAAAATTAGCTATTATGCTTTTCATGCATGGCATGGATAGGTTTGGGTTCTTATGGGAAAAGATAGAGGGAAGGAAAGCATGGCTTTGAGTCTGTCCCCACCTAGAAACCTTGGGTATCAGGACTACAGGATGCAACCAATGAAGCCAGTTTCAAATTGGGTCTTAGGTGCAGAAATCTAAACACAGTTCTGGGTCCATAGGATTAAATATGATCCTGAGGTATCAGGAAAGATCTTCCCCCCATGTTGTGACCAGGATACAGTAAGAATAGACCCAGATGCAGTGCTATTTCAGCACCTCAAGGATTTGTCTTTCTGGGGAGGAGAGACAACAACTCTGTGTCCAGGGTCTGGAATTTTTAGAGGTACTAGCACAGCAGCCACAGTGAACATTCCCTCCACTCATGCCTTCTCAGACAGCCAAGATCAGCCAGAGGACACACAGTGGTGGCCAAGAGGACTGGTTAGGATCATATGGGACACCCCTGGGACTCAGGAATGTGGGGGAGACTCTGGGAAAGACCCACCAGGATTCTGCACTATGCAGATAAAGGCAACAAAAGCCAAACTGTCCTAGTCAACAAGACCCCACTGGTCACCAAAGGCTGCTGGAAGCCTATAAAACCAGGTCACTAATAAAACTATACACTAGTAAGGGTAAGATATACACAAACGAAAAAATTATCTCTAGGCAGAAAAATACAGAGAACATTATTTGACACTCACAAGGATTTCCTCACTTTGGTAGGTTTGAGGAAAGGAGAATGTTGCAAAGAGTGAGGCCAAGGTGGCAGGTGTGCCTGCTGGCTAAGGTCAGATGGGGTAAGGAAAGAAGTAAAGGGATGGTAACTTTTCCCTGCTGGAGCTCCCTGGAGACAGTCCATATTAAGAAAATGAGTAACTATGGTTTGAAAATGAGGGTTAACATTAACGCTATTCAATAACAATTATTACAATCATCTTAAAAGCTCGTTATTTTGTTGAACAGTATGAAATTGCCATCCTTAGGGGTGCCTGGGTGGCTCAGTCAGTTAAGTGTCCAGCTCTTGATTTTGGCTCAGGTCATGAGTTCAAGCCCTGTGTCAGGCTCTCTGCTGACAGTGCAGATTCTCCTTGGGATTCTCTCCCTCCCTCTCTCTCTCTGCCCCTCCCCAGCTAGCACTCTAAATAAATAAATAAATAAATAAATAAATAAATAAATAAATAAACAAACATTAAAAAAAATAAAGAAATTGCCATCCTTATAGGTCAGAAATGGTCAGATATCAGCAATTTCAAATGGTTCAAACTAACACATGCCAGGCATTGTGCTTAGCAGCTAACATGTATCATCTCATTCAATACTTATTCTAGTTTCCTGAGGTGAGTCCCATTAATATCTCCATTTGACAGAGAAGGAGACAGAAACCAGCAAGGTTAGGTTATTTGCCCAAGGTAAAAAATTACAAATCTAAGATAAAAACCTTGGGGGCTAAATCCAAGGCCAAGGCCCTTAGCCAGTGAACCCTGGCTAATCAAAGCCAGTGAACCCTGACTAGACCCTGGCTGGTCCAAAAACCAGCAGCAGTAGCATCCTGGGAAAATGCACAGTCTCCTTTGCACACCCATGTTTGTTTTTTGGTTTTTGGTTTTTTTTTTTTAATTTTTTTTTATGTTTTTTATTTATTTTTGAGACAGAGAGAGACAGAGCATGAACAGGGGAGGGGCAGAGAGACAGGGAGACACAGAATCGGAAGCAGGCTCCAGGCTCTGAGCCATCAGCCCAGAGCCCGACGCGGGGCTAGAACTCACGGACTGCAAGATTGTGACCTGAGCCGAAGTCGGACGCTTAACCGACTGAGCCACCCAGGCGCCCCTGCACACCCATGTTTGTAGCAGCATTATCCACTATAGCCAAAAACTGGAAAGAAACCAAATGTCCATCAATGGATGAATAAACAAAAGTAATGTATCCATAAATGGAATATTATTCAGCCTTAAAAAGGAAGTAATTCTGACACATGCTAATATCTCAATGAACCTTGAAAACACTACACCAAGTGAAGTCAGACACGAAAGGAAAAATACAGGCACACCTGACAGGCACTGCAGATTCTGTTCCATATCACTGCAATCAAAGCAAGTATCGGAATAAAGCAAGTAAAATGAATTTTTTGGTTTCACGGTGCATATAAAAGTTATGTTTATGCTATACTATAGTTTATTAAGTGTGAAACAGTATTATACCTAAAGAGAAACAATCATATGCATCTTTTTTTTAATGTTTATTTATTTCTGATGGAGAGAGAAACAAAGCGTGAGAAGGGGTGGGGGGGGGGGGCAGTGACAGAGGGAGACACAGAATCCCAAGCAGGCTCCAGGCTCTGAGCTGTCAGCAAAGAGCCACTCTTGAACCACAAGATCATGACCTGGGCCAAAGTTGGACATTTAACCAATTGAGCCACCCAGGCACCCCAACAATTACACATATCCTAATTAAAAAACACATTCTTGCTAAGAAATGCTAACCATCATCTGAGCTTTCAGGGAGTTATTATCAGTGATCACAGAGCACCGTAACAAATATAACAAAAATGAAACAGTTTGAAATACTGTGAGAATTACCAAAATGTGACACAGAGATACAAAGTGAGCAAATGCTATTGGGAAAATGGTGCCAATAGACTTGCTCAACAAATAGATTGCCACAAACCTTCAATTCGTAAAAAATGCAATATCCGCAAAGCACAATAAAGTACAATAAAATGAGGTATGCCTGTACTGTATGATTCCACTTATAGGAGGTACCTAGAGTGGTCAGATTCATAGAGACAGAAAGTAGCATGGTAGTTGCCAGGGGCTGGGGGGAAGGCACAATGAGGAGTTGTGATTTAATGGGTACAGAGCTTGGGAAAATGAAAAAGTTCTAGAGATGGTTGGCAACGACAGTTCCACAACAATGTGAATGTACTTAGAGCCAATGAACTGTATTTACAAATGGCAAATTTTATGTTACATGTATTTTACCACAGTTTTATAAAATAATAGTAATCCCCCCCCCCAAAAAAAATGCAGTTTCAGGCCACACCCAAGACTAGCTCAGGCCTTGCCTTTTTAACAAGATCCTCAGGTACACAAATGCACATTAAAGTTTAAGAAGCACTTCCATTAGAATATTCTGCCACCCAGGTGCAAAGAAGCCCTTGCTGGGACAGCTGTGAACAGAAAATGGTACAAGGTCGGCCTCAAGGCAAGAAATAAGGGAGAGGGGGCCCTCAGCACTACCTCATGCTCGCTCCTTAGACCTTCTCCCACCCTCAGGATGAGACTTTGGTCCAGCCTCCTCCCAATCCTGCCCAGTACTGTGGAAGGTGCTTGTAACTAATGGGGTCTTGACATGCTGGCCATCAGCTGAGACAACAGAGCTCACCTCCCCACTATGTTTAGCTTGGCTGTTTGGAGTCCCTTGGCCGCCAACAGAAATCACTGTAGTGCCTCTGAGCTCTGCTACAGATGAAATTAATTCCTTCAGAGCTGAGGAAGTGGGGCAGGCAGGGAGCACTCACAGGGCTGGTGGAGCAAAATGCTTGGGCAGCAGCTGTTCCATTTGGGGAACTAATGAGACTCAAGGAAAAACCTGCCGAGGGATGCCAAATACTCATTTGCTTATGGAGATGATATAGCCTTGGCCAAATTGGACAGCAATGCAAAAATGTCCATCATTTTTTGCTCAATTTTGCAGCTCTGTCTTGCGTTTCAAAAGAAGAAGGATTAAAACCGTATCTGTCCCCAGGCTCCCTCTCAGTTCCACAAAAATTCAGGGAATACAGGCACTTTACAATGTTGGGTATTCCTAAAGATTATTTGTCTGGACCCCCTACTAACTCAGTCACCACTAAGCCTCAACGTTCCCTCTTCCTAAATGTTTGGCTCTGTGCTTTTTGTAGCCAAAGCATATCTCCTGGCAGCTAGTATAACTTTTAAAAGCCACAAACCCAGGTAAGCAAAAATATAATCTTTCTTATTTCCTCATAACTGCATTTTATGATTTTCCTGAGCCCCCAGTCTATCTGGCTGCAGTAAACCTAATCCTGGTCAATTGAGGATAAACATGGACAAGTCAGGAAGGACTTAGCAAATTCAAGGCTTCATTGGTTATGTCATGGTCTATTCCTTTCTGCCTTCTCCTTCAAATTACATCTAATTTTTGGGAGGCTCACATAGCATCATGGCATTGGTGGAAGAAATATCTGGCCCTTGGCTACCCCTTTAGTGTCCACCAAGAAATGTTTTGTCTTATCTTCAATCAAATCACTATTTCTCATTGACATGACAGGGACTTGTTAATGCCTTCTGGTCTCCAGTCAGTGATGGCCATTCCCCCTCATTGTCACTGCAAGACTGGGTGCCCCGACCATGCTCACCTTGGATGACCTTGGGCACAGAGGAATGCATTTTCTCCTCCCTGGGAGATGTTGGGAGGTTGAGGACTCAGTGAGCCTGCTCCTGACCAGTCTGCTCAGACAACACTCCTAGCCACCTCTTACCTGCCATTTCAAGCCAGGCTGGGTAGGAGCTCCTCTAGGAGATTTGACAGCTGAAGCTCAGGCCCTCTCTGCTCTTGGACCCCTAAACCTACCTAGAATTTATTCAACCCCTTCTCCCTTGAGACTCAGTTTGAGAGGAGGCAGGAGACAAAGTCCCTTCTAAAAAATACTTGTAACGACTGGCTTTCCCAAAGATGGTGGCAACTATGTCTTTCATCCCACATCTCTTCTTACAGTATAACCTTTATACTTCACCACTGAGTAGTGGGATATATGTCCCTTGCCCTTGAACCTGAGGCAAACTTTATGACTGTCTTAACAACAGAGTAAGACAGAAGAGACATTATATGATTAGGTTTGATCATTTAAATGCCATGCATTTCTACCTTTGTCTCTTGGGACGCTTGCTCTTAGAGCTCAGACCCACGCTATGAAAAAGTCCAAGCATCCCATGGAGGGGCTCATGTATAGGAACTAAAATCCCTGGCCTTGCCCCAGCTGATTTCCCCACCAACAGCCACCACCAACCTGCCAACCATATGAATTAACCATCTTGCAAATGGACCTTCCTAATCACCATCAACCCCTACCCCACCAAGCCATTCCAGTTTAGGAGCTTTCTAGGTCAAACCGTGCCAAAATTGCAGAGTAGTGAGCAAAATAAATAAGTGCTATTGTTTTAAGTCACAGAGCTTTGGGGTGATTTGTTATGCAGTAATAAATAACTATTACAGGGGCGCCTGGGTGGCGCAGTCGGTTAAGCGTCCGACTTCAGCCAGGTCACGATCTCGCGGTCTGTGAGTTCGAGCCCCGCGTCGGGCTCTGGGCTGATGGCTCAGAGCCTGGAGCCTGTTTCCGATTCTGTGTCTCCCTCTCTCTCTGCCCCTCCCCCGTTCATGCTCTGTCTCTCTCTGTCCCAAAAATAAATAAACGTTGAAAAAAAAAAAAAATAAATAAATAAATAAATAACTATTACAATACTTATCAGCACCTAATTCTCTTGTTTCTCCTTGTTCTTCTCTCTTCCAGGGGAGATTTTTATCACTCTTATAATGATAAAACCGCCTCTTCATCTGTCCTTTCCAATTTTTTTTTATTATGGAATAAACCTTACACCCCAAACGTTTCACGACTTAAGCTTCTGAAACCATAAAAAACCTGGCTCTCATAAAGCAAAAGCCTTGGCTTTCAAAATTATTATCAGGTGCCAAGAGTTTCAAAAGCCTGTTTTGAAACTCAAAAGCTGAGCATTGTCTTTTTTCTTCCTCTGTGCATTCCCCCTGTTACAGCCTTCCCCTGAGGGTGATGAGGATGGAATGCTGCAGCCTGAGGTGGGAAAGACAGTGATATAAGGAATTTCCAGGAGTAGTGAAATGCACCAAATAGTTATTTTACAATCATGTCATTTTCAATAAAGCAGATGCACACTGCCAGTGTACAAGATTATTCCGTTTCTTCATTTTCTTTAAATCAACTCCAACTCTGGGTCCCCATCCTACTGCCCAGTGGGAAAGCAGACCTCAGTGATTTCCAGAACACCTTCCCTGAGCACAGCAGCCCACTACCCCTGAAGGTCATTTGAAAATACCGAGGTCTTAATCAGCCCAAACTCTTCAAGTAGTTGTTTTGGCCTTTTCTATCACTGCTGAAGATATACACTGTCAAAGCCAGTCAGCAAAGACATTTGTGAAAGGTTAGATAGTTGTTAGGATGTCCCTGGAACCACAGTGGAGGGGACGGCCATCTTGCCAGCGTAACCCAACGGAAAGCCCCGAGCTGCGCGCCAGGACAAATTGAAGGTCAACCAATCACCAAATGATAGCACGACCTGTTGCGAAAAAGGCCCACCGGACCTAAACCCCGCTGCAGCTTAAAAACCCTACCCCACCACACCCAGAGGCGACTTCCCTGACTCCTCTCTTTCTCTCTCCCTGAGTCATGGAACCTCGCCCAAGACCTTAGTTCCCAATAAAGCCTTCGACTGTTAAAATTTTTTAGCTTCTGACTCGTATCTTTACCCTACCCTATGCCTGACCTTAACAATAGTAAAAATTTTTTTTAATATTTTAGAGAGAAAGAGAGAGCATGCAAGCACAGGGTAGAGGGGCAGAGGGAGAGAGAGAATCTTAAGCAAGCTCCATGCTCAGTGCAAAGCTTGATACAAGGTTTTCCATCCCACAACCCTGGGATCATGACCTGAGCCAAGAGTCAGATGCTCAACAAACTGAGCCACTCAAGTGCCCTGTAAATATTTTTTACTTTGAGGCTCATATAGTCTCTGTCACAACTAATCAGCTCTGCTATCATGTTGCAAAAGCAGTCATAGGCTGGACAAATGAATGGTCATGGCTGTGTTCCAATTATCATTTTATTTACACAAACAGGCAGCAGGGCATAATTTGCTGACCCTAGGTCTAAGGAGACATAAGTCCCTTGAGTTCTCTGATTCAGCCCCAGAGAGGGGCATAGAAATTTCTGCAAAGGCTGGAAACCCCAATTCCTGGGGTTCAGAATCCCAGCTGAATTGTACTCACTTCTAAGCAAGGTGGCAGTACCAAATGTATTAGTCAGGGTTCTCCACAAAAACAGAACCAATAGTGTGGTGTGTGTGTGTGTGTGTGTGTAAAGAGATTGGCTCAGGTTTTTGGAGGCTAAGAAGTCCCAAAATCTGCCATCTGCAAGCTGGAACCCCAGGAACCCTTGTGTAATACCAGTCCAAACCTAAAGGCCTGACAACCAAAAGTGCTGATGTCCAAGTACAAGAGAAGATGAATGTCTTAAATCAAGCAGTGAGCAAATTCCATTCCTCAACCTTTTGGTTCTACTCAAGCCCTCCATGGATTAGATCACACCCACCTGCACTGGTGAGGGGGATCTTCTTACCCAGTCTACCAATTAAAATGCTAATCTCTTCCCAGAACACCATCACAGACACACCCAGATGTAATGTTTTACCATCTGCCTGGGCCTCCCTTAGCCCAGTCAAATTGACATACAGAATTAACCATCTCACCAACTAATCAAGTGGCCCGCCAACCTTCAACCTTCCCAGACTCTAGGGTTGAGTCCTTTCTCTGACCTTGCCTTCCAGTGCCCTCCCACCATCTCCTCTTCCTCCTTCATCTCTTCAGTGATTCCAGGCATTTTATAAAACACAGGAAGAACTATTGACTTTAAGCAGATTCTTCTTTCGATCTTGTAAATACTCCCAAGGGTTAGGAAATGCAATGCTTAGCAACCTGCTTGAAACGGGAAAAGGGAAACATAAAGGTACAATGAACACAAATTAACATACCAACACATTACCCTGCCAAATATTATATTACACTTATCTAGTTACTTGACTTTCTCTCATATGCCCTGTGAGTTCCTAGAGGGCAGAGACCAAATCTTACTCAATGCTGTCATTTAGCTCCATCCTGGTATACTGTACGCGTTCCATAAATATTTCTTGAAATAAATAAAGTACATACTGAGGAAAATGTGGTGGTGGAATTCCCAGAGTCATTCCCAATAGCTTATTTAACACTACCATAGCTGAAGTCCTCCATTTTATAACTTTTTAAATGGTAGAAAGCAGTTCTGGCAAGTGGTACTAATTCAAATATTAAACAAGAGACAGTCTTAGGTCAGAGGCAAATGTCCTGCATACAGTAGGAAGTGCATCAGTAAGAAGGGCAAAAACCAGGTTTAATTCACAAGGTCACAGAGAAATCAAGGAAGGCATTTGTGTAGATTCTGAACAGAACCCTGAGCCCTTTCAATGGCTTTTGAGGTTAAGAGGATGGTTCTCTTTGACACTGCTACTGCCACTTCAAAAATGAGAGATTTTCATCAAACATAGAAACAGAGTGTAGAATGGTGGCACCAGGGACAGGGGAGATGCTGGTCACAGCATATAAACCTTCCACTGTAAGATGAAGAAGTTCTAAGGAGCTCTGTGAGCTTCATTACAGCATTGTGAATACAGTACAGCATTGTGAGTATAGTTAATAATACTGTGTTATGCACTCAAAATTTGCTGAAAGGGGCACCTGGGTGGCTTAGTTGGTTATGTGGCCAACTCTTGATTTCGGCTCAGGTCATGATCTCACTGTTCCTGGGATCAAGTCCTGTGTCGGGCTCTGTGCTGAGAGCACAGAGCCTGCTTGAGATTCTCTCTCTCCCTCTCCCCAACCCTCTCTCTCTCTCTCTCTCTGCCCCTCCCCCACTCATGTACATGCACGCACGCTCTCTCTCTAAATAAACAAATAAACATTAAAAAAATTTGCTAAGAGAGTAGATCTTAAGTACTGCCCCATAAAAGGAAAAAATGGAGGTGCTTGGGTGGCTCAGTCGGTTAAGTGGCCAATTTCAGCTCAGGTCATGCTCTTGAGGTTCGTGGGTTCAAACATCGGGTTATGTGCTGACAGCTCAGAGCCTGGGGCCTGTTTTGCATTCTGTGTCTCCCTCTCCCTCTGCCCCTCCCCCACTCACACTCTGTCTCTCTCTCTCTCTCTCAAAAATAAACATTAAAAATTTTAAGAGAGAAAAAGTAACTATGTGAGGTGATGGATGTGTTGATTAACCTGATTGCGGTAATCATTTCACAAAGTACACATATATCAAATCATCACATTTTACACTTTAAATATATACAATTTTATTTGTCAATTATATCATTAAAAAAGCTGAATTTTTATTAAGGAAAAACTAGAGATTTTCCTTCACCTTAATACAGACATATTACCCATACCACTCTGCCACTTAGCAAGCCTGTTTATGACCCTTTAGGGCTTTTACATGAACTGGAAAGAATAAAAGGAAAGAAAGCAAGAGATTTGCCTAACATCAAAGAGCTAGGCAAGAGATGGAAAAGAAAGTGGTGGTTAAAGGGACATGTATGTGGTATGTGGACCAGCGAAAGGCCCAAAGTAAAACTAAGGTTTGTTTCAAAGAGGACAAGACTGCACAAAATTCCCTTGCAGGAGCAAAATGGAGCCAGTAAGAAAACAAATCTGCTGTCAGGACAGCCAGTAGGAAGTGCTATGGGTCTAATACAACTTGGGTACCATCCAGTTTTACTGGGAACCAAGGGAAAATTATGGTCCATGTTGGAAACTGTCAAGCCACCTGTGTATCACATCTCCACTATCACCTGATGCACCTTCTTGTCTCACTAAATGACCCACGCCAGGCACATGCTGCATCCCATTGCGCAAATCAGGAAATCTATTAGGAGCCTCCAGCACTGAAGAACAGCCTTTTTTTTTTTTAAACTTTTATTTTATTTTTGAGACAGAGACAGCATGAACAGCAGAGGGTCAGAGAGAGGGAGACACAGAATCTGGAACAGGCTCAAGGCTCGGAGCTGTCAGTACAGAGCCCCACGCAGGGCTCGAACTCATGGACCATGAGATCATGACCTGAGCCGAAGTCAGCCGCTTAACCGACTGAGCCACTCAGGCGCCCCTGAAGAACAGTCTTAATGTCAATTGTTATTATTCATGCCCCATGCCTGCTTCTTGGTCTCAGTCCAGATCCAAATTATCCAGGCCCTCACTGAGTACTTGTTCCCTTTGTTGAGGTCTATCTATTCCTACACTGTTGATTTGAGCCCTGGGTCCACCTCTCAGTCCCACCACATGCCTTGCCAAGGTCTTTACCTCCCAATTCCCATTGCTATCATCTCTTGCTTGAGATACTGCAGCAGCCTTTTATTTTTATTTTTTTTTTAAGTAAGCTCTATGCCCAATGTGGGGCTTGAACTCATGACCCCAAGATCAAGAGTCACATGTTCTACCAACTGAGCCAGCCAGGCACCACTGTTGCAGCCTCTTTATCAGTCTCTCTGCCCTTACTCTTGCCCTCCATTCTCCAAATATCAGCCACAGTGATCCTTCAAAAACCAAAATTAGTTGCTTAAAACCCTCCAGCGACTTCCTGATGCAATTAGAATAAAATTGAACATCTTTACCATGGCCCATGGGGCCCCAGATTATTTGGACCCTGACCACATCTTTGCTACATGGCCATTCTTTCTTTTCTTTGCTTACACTTATTTTCTATCTCAAGATCTCTTCATGAGTCAGGGTTGGTCCTGAAACTTGCTTGACTCCCAGGGGACATACCTTTGGTCCAACAAAATCTATGGCTCTACTGCCCAATGCTCTCTGTATTAACTTAGTACCTTGTCAGGATGACCTTGGAGGATGCACTGGGGACTGATCTGGAAACCAATGCCCACGTACCAAGCTGAGTCACTGGTGCCCTCCCTTTGGGTTACTAGACAATTCCAACCACCACACCTCTATCCTCAGCTTTCATGAGACATAAATCAGTGGCCCAAATCCATCACCTTCTCTGGATCTTCTGAGTATACTCATCACATTGGTATGTGTCAAACCTTTTAGCACTACTCACTTAGAAAGGAGAGAAGGCCAGAAATTGGATGGTGGGGACAAGGGGCAGCAGTTAATCAAGAAAAGATGAAATTACACATGCTGTCTGCAGAGTTCTTTCTCCTGAGCTCCAGGAATGGTCTATGACCTTGTCCTGCCAATCTCTGTTCCTTTGCCACCTGGGAACAAACATTTTCCAAGGAAGGGGCTAAAGTGAAGGGACGAGAGAGACAGAGAGAAAGAGAGAGACAGAGAGGGAGGGAGAGATCCTTGCAATAAAGGTCCAGCCAATGGGGCGCCTGGGTGGCTCACTCGGTTAAGCCTCCGACTTTGGCTCAGGTCATGATCTCACAGTTCATGAGCTCGAGCCCTGTGTCGGGCTCTGAGCTGACAGCTCGGAGCCCGGAGCCTGCTTCAGATTCTGTGTCTCCCTCTCTCTCTGCCCCTCTTCTGCTCTCTCTCTCTCTCTCAAAAATAAATAAACATTAAAAAAAAAATGTTTAAGGTCCAGCCAATGCACTACTATTTGACCTTTGCTCTTTAGATGACCTCCACTGCTCATTCATGAGCCAATGGAAATAAACATTGACTGCTGTCTGCCAAGGCCCCTCTCTTCTTTAAGAAACCATGACCTCACCTTTTGAAAAAAAAATTCTCCTTCCTATTGTGAAAACTAGACAACGGACCCAAAATGGAGTCACTTATGCTAAGCCCTATGTCACCAAATTGAGACTTTTTTACAGCTTTGGCTCTCCCAGAAATGGAATCTCAAGCCTGTCAATCAGGCATTGCTTGATCAGCATTAGTTGAGTAATGTGCCTGATAGACCCTTACCATCTTCTAAGGAAAGTGACCTTGCAATAACAGTCCATTTTTTTGCCCAGTGTAACTTCTTCATTCCTCCTCTTTTCTACCTATAATAACCTTTCATTTGTACAGTTCCTTGGAGCTCCTTTCTTTCTGCTGGATGGGATGCTCCCAATTCATGAATTGTTGAATAAAGCCAATTAAGATCCTTAAAATTTACATGGTTGAGCTTTTTAATACTGTGAAACTCATTCCTAAGAACCTATGCCACAGTCTCCAGACTTCTGTACTGCACACCCCATTAATAAAATGTTGTTGAGCATGCACTCCCACTATCTACATACATGTATATACAGATTATTTGCATGTCCTATTGTATGGATACATCAGATGATTATAAAACATCCCCAGAGGTGGGGTGGGGAATTTTTAAGAATGAAATGAAAAACAAAGAGAGAAGTCTAATTTTTTTCTCATAGCCCAAGAAATGTCTCTATTTAGAAGTCCAGTGCCCTGAACAGTGAAGGTTCCTGCCCCCCCAAAAAAAACTCAATATAAATCATTTATGCAAATATATATTCCTTTTTTTTTAATGTTTATTTATTTTTGAGAGAGAGAGAGAGAGAGAGAGAGAGAGAGATTGGATCCAAAGCAGGTTCTGTGCTGAGAGGGCAAAGCCCAATGAGGGGCTCGAACTCACAAACCATGAGATCATGACCTGAGCGGATCTTGGATGCTTAACCAACTCAGCCACCCAGGTACCCTTATAAATAAATATTCCTCAAGGGGATTCATAATTACCTAGCAAACCTATGCAAATCACCATCTCCTTAAACCTCTAACTTCCAATAAACCACTTAGACAAACTAACATATTCTTTTTTTTTTTTAACGTTTATTTATTTTTGGGACAGAGAGAGACAGAGCATGAATGGGGGAGGGGCAGAGAGAGAGGGAGACACAGAATCAGAAGCAGGCTCCAGGCTCTGAGCCATCAGAGCTGACGCGGGGCTCGAACTCACGAACCACGAGATCGTGACCTGAGCTGAAGTCGGACGCTTAACTGACTGAGCCACCCAGGCGCCCCCAAACTAACATATTCTTAAAGACCCAACAGTTTAGCAGCTGCAGTTCCTTAAGTGTGGTCCATGGACCAGCAATGCGAGGATCACCTGAGAACATATCAGAAATGCACGATCTTAGGCCCAACCTCAGACCTGCTGAATCAGCATCTGCAAGTGACTAAGATATCCAGGTGAGTCTTGACAAGCATTAATGTAAAATATTGTTTCCCAAAATCCCCCATTATAAGAACCACCTGTGATATGTGAACACTACATCCTCCATTCCCACTCCAGACTTCTTGAACCGGAACCTTCTGTGGCAGGCCCTGGGAAACTGTATTTTTGTAATTCTTGTAACTCTCAGATCAGGCAAGTTGGAAACAGTTGCCTTTAAGGGGCTCCTAGCTATGTCAAAGCCTCTTCATTTTTCGGAATAAAGAGTCTATAAGGGGCAGGTGCACAAGAGAATTAAGTATGAAGCCAGAGAGGCAACAACCAGTCTCCTACCTATGCACCCATCTGGCAGAACTCAAGGCTACAAGTTGGGAAAGGATGGCAGGGGATGGACACCCTCCAACCTCAGCATTCACTGCAGGCAGATTGTGGCTCACTTTAGTGAACACCTTCACTTCCACAGGGGAGCAAAGGTTGTTTTTTCTGTAATCAGTGATTAACAGAACTTAAGATGTATATGACATGAGTTTTATGTAAAGCATCTATAATGAAATCACAAATATGGGCTTGAAAGGGAAATAGAATAAATTATTCACAAGGGAAGCCTCAGCTTTGGAAGTCTGAATTGGGGTCTGTCATCTAGTGGGCAAGATCAGTGAGTGTGTGTTCACTTGCTCTAACTGGATATATCAGATATCCCCCAAATACACTGCTATTTAGACCAAAATAATTTAAGTGGATAAAATAAAATCCAAGAAAGCCAGTATCTGAAATGGCATTCAACTGCTACTGTGTCAAAGAACTTCAAGATTTACAAATAATGAGCTTTGATGTATGGGGAATGTTTCCTCTAAAGACTTTCTTTACCTGGTTTATTGTCTCAATTTTACTGTGCAATAGCATGCCATTTCACAAAAAGAAAAATGGTTAACCATCTAGCAATCATAGCAGTTACCATTTATTGAGTGCCTACTATGTGCCAGGCATTGCACTAAGTCTTGCATGAGGAAGATAGTATTATTACCACCACCATCCCCATTTTGACCTCTGAGGCTCAGTGAGGTTAAGTAATTTGCCCAAGGTCATGCAGCTGGTCAGGGGCAGAGCCAGTACTGGAATGCACATTTCCTGATTCTAAAGTTTGGGTTTTCAATCCCTATGTTATGTTGCCTGCTTTTCCCAAAACTCACACACCAGGGGATATCAAACTCTGTCCTCACGTGATGATAACTATCTGGAAGCCCTGTCTTTGATCGGCAAAGATGTATTGAGTGTTTACTACTTGCTATGTACAATGCCAACT
Source organism: Puma concolor (assembly GCF_028749965.1). Lineage (NCBI taxonomy): Eukaryota > Metazoa > Chordata > Mammalia > Carnivora > Felidae > Puma > Puma concolor. The sequence continues at coordinate 27,077,555 of NC_141682.1, forward strand.
GCTAGGAACCCCATAACCTCCACCCTCAAGTGTTCATGGGTAGATGCAGAGATACATAAGCACCTAAATAAACTGTACAGGTACATAAGTATAAGTTAAATGTTGACGCACAAAAAGAAAGCAGATAACTCTCTCTGGATTGGAGGGACTGAGACAAATTTGTGGAAGAGACCTACCTGAAAGATGAGAGAGTGAGTGCTAGACAGAGCACAGACTGCATTTGGGGATCAACTATGCCAAAGTCGGGGCCTCACAAGGGTCTAAAAAGCAATTTGTGCTGCAATATCTGGGTAGAAGGAACAGCAAGAAGTGTGACAGATAAACCCATTGTAGACTATCTACTGTTTTGTCTTCCCCATAACTTTCTTCCTCTGGTAATTGGTTCTTTCCCAGCTCTGTCTGTAACATTTCCATAAGAGCTGCCAAGTTCTTTGCCCTCAAGCCACAACTGATTGGTTAGATGGGCACTTGACCCAAGTTGGGTCAATCAGAGGCCACAAGGTGGCCTCTCTCTAGTTGGTACAATCATGATTTCAAAGTCAACACCTGTGGCCACCATGCTTCCTACTACATGGAGAAAACTCATCCATCATGAGAGAATTAAGCTAACAGGTGGACAGGAACAGAAACAAGAAAACAATAGTCCTGCTTCATGAGGCCCAACTGCCTCACACCCTGCCTGTGGGTATTCAATAGATCCCTATTGGCCTAGGCAACTTTGAGTTGTGTTTCTGTCACTTCCAATCAAACCACTATATATGTGTTATGTAGTTTCCAAAAGATGAATCAATTATTACCAATTCTTGATTCATCTATTCCCTATGAATTCAATTTCATTCTAAAATATCTGTTGAGCACCTAGCATGTGTCAGACCAAGCTGTAACTAGGATGAGGTGATTGAAATTTGCTCCAAGGCACCAAAACTTAGGTTTGAATATCAATGGATTGAGAGGGCTTTGGAAAAATGGGTGAAGCTCTCAAACCTTAAAAAAAAAAATACTCTTTATGATGGTGTTATCAGTCAAATGTGAAGAGAAAGATGTCATATTGTACTGTCACTTAATTTTGGTAGAGAAATATGTATAAAAAAAGGTGATGAATTTTTTGTTTAACCTAAGATTTAGTAGAGAGTTGTCAGTAGAACCAAAATCATATTCAATACATCAAACATAACATAAAACTTAGCTTTCCCAATTCTATATCTCCATCTTTCCATTTTTTCATTGTTGTTGGCCATTTTTCCCCCACCGTCTATAATGAAATCTTGGTCCCCTTTTAAAGGAGATTCACTTTCAGTGGGCTGACCCAAGCACAAATTATCTTTGGATAACAAGGACCTCCTATAGTTAAAATAATCAGTTACCAGATGGTGCATGATGGGAACACATCCTGCTTCTCAGGATAACAAATGACAAGTTCAGCCGGTACTAATGGATCCTGTGGATCCAGAGTCCCTGCCCTCATGGAGCTTTCAGTCTAGCTAGAAGACTGAAACCCCTTCCACTTAAATTACTCTTTTGGTGCTGAAGCTATTCAAAGAGAGGACGTTTGCCCAGGACTTCCACTGTGTCACATCCTTTCTCCACCCTCCCCCATGAGTCCCCAGGCCTAGCAGACTCCCTGGGGGCTCCTAGCCTGCCTTTTTATATAGGGAGGCATTTTTACCATGGATACCTTCCTCTAGAGCAGGACTTTTTCTGCAAACTTTTTCTGCAAAGGGACAGGTAGCAAATATTTTAGACTTTGCAAGCCATATAGTCTTTGTCGCAACTGCTCAACTCTGCTGATGCTCCACAAACGCAGCCATAAGCAAACAATATATAAATACATAGTGTCTGTATGCCAATAAAACTTTATTTACAAAAACAGGTGGTGGGCCAGATTTGGCCCTCAGGCCATAGTTTACTGACCCTTCCTCTAGGTCATTTAGGGAACGGAGATGTGCTAGTCCTAGGCCTGTTTCTGAGACACTCCCCCTACTCCCAGCAGTGCTGACCCCTGCAGGCTATTTCCCAGGCTCCTGAATCAGTTAGAAGTTGACCACAGTTGGCAGGACAATGGATGGTGGGAGGAAGCACAACGCCAGGATAGCTCTCCTTCCCTGCACTCTGGATTCAGTCACCTTCTCCAGCAGCAGCTCTGACGTCTCTGAGGCTTCAGCCCGCAGAAGACGTATGTGCCACTGTTCTTCTAGAAGCTTCTTCCATTGTTCTTCTAGAAGCTTCTTCTAGAAGAGCCCAGCCTTGGGCTCTGCCAACCCTACTCCCTCCCTTTGTCCTTCCAGCCCTGCTGATGGAGGTAGCTTCCTGCTTTGGGTTGCATCACAGTGCTCTGCTTGGCTCCCAGCTCTTCCTTCTCATGTATTATATACCCCCTGAGTATATAAATTCCCTCAGTTTAAAAAAAAACCTGGAGTAGTTTCTTTCTGTCTCCCCCCGTGATTTGGACCCTGGCTGATCCAGGAAGCAATGATTATTATGCCTTTGCTCTCCAAAAGCAAACAGTGCTAAGAAACATTGCTGGCTGGGCCTGAGCAGGTTTTAAAGATGATATCCTTTCCTGGCTCTGTTGGAAGAAATAATGAGTTTAGCAGAGAAAGCACTTTGCTTTGAGAGCGAATCTTTCAGCAGTGCTTGACCTGAGCTGATGGATGGGTGTGTGCACGGAAAGCTGCACCATTCGGCTACTGAGGAAGGATCCAGAAAGCGGGTGGAGAAGTGAAAGGAGGGCTGAGTGCAAGTACCCTGTCCACAGGAGACCGCCTGAACACTTCCCACAGCCAGTTTCTGTTTGATGCAAAAAACAGTGACTGAGATAACGCTGTGTGTTATGCACTATAATTATTAAAATGAAAATAAATATACAGAAAGCTAAGAGTTTTGCATACTTATCTTGGTATTTCCCAAACTTGCTTATTAAAATCACCCATTCCTGCACCCCACCTCAGTTTTATTGACTCCACAGATAAAGCTGACAAGCTGAGTTTTAATAAACAGCTAAGTGATCCAAGGACCAGGTAAGTTAGGGGCAAAAGGAACCATGTCATTTCATTTTACATCATATGTGTGAATTAAATTACTCTTATCTTCAATTTACAGATGGTGAAAATAAAGCTCAGAGAGGCAAGGAGACTTCAAAAGGACCACACACCTAGGAAATGGTAGGGCTTGATTCAAATCCAGTTTTGTTTGGCTCCAAATCCCAGAGTACATGTTCCAGGTAGTTCACTGGCTACCTCCAATGAACTATATGCTTGTCATGCATCTTTATCTTCACCATAACCATGTGGAGTAGGTATTACTAACCTAAGAATAACTAGGAGGTAAAATGGGGATTTGAACCCAGTTCCATCCAGCCTCTTGCCCATGTCCTCCTACACCTTCCTTTTGGCCCCAGCTTTTTACCTACAGTTGTGGCTTCTCTGCACTTTCAGGGATATGCCCAATGTCAACTGTAACAAGGGGCAGGTGTCTGTCTATCTGCCTGTCTATCTATCTTTCCATCCATCCATCCATCCATCCACCCACCTCAGGCAGGAGATGAAGCCAACACAAAGGAGAGGACTGTATGTCAGGTGCTAACCTTTTCCCCACTACATGCATGATCATATCAGTCCTCACAAGCCCATGAAGGAAGTGCTATCAGGAGTCTCATGTCACAAGTGAAGAAAAAGAGGCATAATTTTTTAAGTCACTCAACCCAAAGTCACACAGCTGGAAATGAAGCCAGACAGACCAGCACCCAAGCCCACTCTATGGTATGATGCCTTGGGGACAGGATGTGTGAGCAGGCCAAGGGTCAGAGAATGTGATGCTGAAATAAGGGAAGCCACAGTCAGTCTTCAAGCTCCCTTCATGTCTCTGTCTTTATGGTGGTTCCCAAGCCTTTCATAAAATGTGTCCCAAACAGTCCAGCCTGACATCAGCCACACTACGGAGGGCATCAAAAATGGGGTCTCCTTGGTAGGCACTCAAAAGAAATGAAAACAGGGGCTCTTCTGGGGGTGGCTCAGTAGGTTAAGCATCTGATTGTTTATTTTTGGCTCAGGTCATGATCTCCCAGTTTATGAGTTCAAGCCACGTGTCAAGCTCAGTGCTGACAGCACACAACCAGCTTGGGATTCTCTCTCTCCCTCTCTCTTCCATGTTCTCAATCAATCTCTCTCTCTCTCTCTCTCTCTCTCTCTCTCTCTCTCTCTCTTTCTCTCCAATAAATAAATTTTTTTAATGAAAATATTTCCACACAAAGACTTCACATGAATGTTACAGAGCAGTGTTATTCATGATGACCAAGAAGCAGATGTGATGTAAACACTGATCAAGTGGTAAACAGATAAACTGGGGTACACACACAATGGGAAACTACTCAGCAATAAAAAGGAACAAACTACTAACACACACAACAACATGGATGAATCCCAAAAACATTATGCCACGTGAAAGACAGATGCAGAAAATACACATGTCGTATCATTTCATTTATATGAAATTTCCAGAAAGGGCAGATCTACAGGGAAGGAAAATACATTAGCGGCAGCTGGGGCTGGAGGTAAGAATAAGGATTAGCTGGAAATGAAGGATCTTTGGGAGATAATAAAAATGATGTAAAACTGGGGTGCCTAGCTGTTGGTAGAGCATGTGACTCTTAATCTCAGGGTTGTATGTTCAAGCCCCATGTTGGTTGTGGAACCTACTTAATTAAAAAAAAAATCTAAAACTAAATTGTAATGATAAGTATTAACTAAAAAAATCATTGAACTGTATACTTAAAAAAGAGGCATAATTTTTTAAGTCACTCAACCCAAAGTCACACAGCTGGAAATGAAGCCAGACAGACCAGCACCCAAGCCCACTCTATGGTATGATGCCTTGGGGACAGGATGTGTGAGCAGGCCAAGGGTCAGAGAATGTGATGCTGAAATAAGGGAAGCCACAGTCAGTCTTCAAGCTCCCTTCATGTCTCTGTCTTTATGGTGGTTCCCAAGCCTTTCATAAAATGTGTCCCAAACAGTCCAGCCTGACATCAGCCACACTACGGAGGGCATCAAAAATGGGGTCTCCTTGGTAGGCACTCAAAAGAAATGAAAACAGGGGCTCTTCTGGGGGTGGCTCAGTAGGTTAAGCATCTGATTGTTTATTTTTGGCTCAGGTCATGATCTCCCAGTTTATGAGTTCAAGCCACGTGTCAAGCTCAGTGCTGACAGCACACAACCAGCTTGGGATTCTCTCTCTCCCTCTCTCTTCCATGTTCTCAATCAATCTCTCTCTCTCTCTCTCTCTCTCTCTCTCTCTCTCTCTCTCTTTCTCTCCAATAAATAAATTTTTTTAATGAAAATATTTCCACACAAAGACTTCACATGAATGTTACAGAGCAGTGTTATTCATGATGACCAAGAAGCAGATGTGATGTAAACACTGATCAAGTGGTAAACAGATAAACTGGGGTACACACACAATGGGAAACTACTCAGCAATAAAAAGGAACAAACTACTAACACACACAACAACATGGATGAATCCCAAAAACATTATGCCACGTGAAAGACAGATGCAGAAAATACACATGTCGTATCATTTCATTTATATGAAATTTCCAGAAAGGGCAGATCTACAGGGAAGGAAAATACATTAGCGGCAGCTGGGGCTGGAGGTAAGAATAAGGATTAGCTGGAAATGAAGGATCTTTGGGAGATAATAAAAATGATGTAAAACTGGGGTGCCTAGCTGTTGGTAGAGCATGTGACTCTTAATCTCAGGGTTGTATGTTCAAGCCCCATGTTGGTTGTGGAACCTACTTAATTAAAAAAAAAATCTAAAACTAAATTGTAATGATAAGTATTAACTAAAAAAATCATTGAACTGTATACTTAAAAAAGAGGCATAATTTTTTAAGTCACTCAACCCAAAGTCACACAGCTGGAAATGAAGCCAGACAGACCAGCACCCAAGCCCACTCTATGGTATGATGCCTTGGGGACAGGATGTGTGAGCAGGCCAAGGGTCAGAGAATGTGATGCTGAAATAAGGGAAGCCACAGTCAGTCTTCAAGCTCCCTTCATGTCTCTGTCTTTATGGTGGTTCCCAAGCCTTTCATAAAATGTGTCCCAAACAGTCCAGCCTGACATCAGCCACACTACGGAGGGCATCAAAAATGGGGTCTCCTTGGTAGGCACTCAAAAGAAATGAAAACAGGGGCTCTTCTGGGGGTGGCTCAGTAGGTTAAGCATCTGATTGTTTATTTTTGGCTCAGGTCATGATCTCCCAGTTTATGAGTTCAAGCCACGTGTCAAGCTCAGTGCTGACAGCACACAACCAGCTTGGGATTCTCTCTCTCCCTCTCTCTTCCATGTTCTCAATCAATCTCTCTCTCTCTCTCTCTCTCTCTCTCTCTCTCTCTCTCTTTCTCTCCAATAAATAAATTTTTTTAATGAAAATATTTCCACACAAAGACTTCACATGAATGTTACAGAGCAGTGTTATTCATGATGACCAAGAAGCAGATGTGATGTAAACACTGATCAAGTGGTAAACAGATAAACTGGGGTACACACACAATGGGAAACTACTCAGCAATAAAAAGGAACAAACTACTAACACACACAACAACATGGATGAATCCCAAAAACATTATGCCACGTGAAAGACAGATGCAGAAAATACACATGTCGTATCATTTCATTTATATGAAATTTCCAGTGATACCTCAATAAAGCTGCTTTTACAAATAAGAATAGGTCAAAGGCCATAAAGAGGACCATTGTCACCCTTGAATCAAACCATCTAGCTGCAGCCTCCAGAAGCCATCCAGGGCAAGACAAATCTCCCAGAACAAAAGTTGGGGAAACAAAGGCTGATCCTCCCCACTGAGACTCTCTCTCTAACAGGGGTTCCAGACTGTCTTTTCTTTATTTTTTTATATTTATTTATTTTTGAGGGAGAGAGATAGAGCATGAGCAAGAATGGGGCAGAGAGAGAGGGAGGCACAGCATCCAAAGCAGGCTCCGGGCGCAGGGCTTGAAATCACAAACCACAGGATTATGACCTGAGCCGAAGTGTGACACTTAACCAAATGAGCCACCCAGGTGTCCCATTCTTTTTTTTTTTTTTTAATTTTTATTTATTTATTTTGAGAGAGAGAGAGAAAGAGCATGCACACGAGCAGGGGAGAGGCAGAAAGAAAGAATCCCAAGCAGGCTCCACACCATCAGCACAGATCCCAACGCAGGGCTTGATCTCATGAATTGTGAGATCATGACCTGAGCTGAAATCAAGAGTCAGATGCTTAACCAACTGGGCCACCCAGGCACACCCAGGCATTATTTTCTTAAGAAAGGTAATATGCCCTCCCTCCCTCTCTGGTCTCTCTCCCTTGGGAAATTCCCCAGTGTCCCAACTGAGCAATGTTTTAGAAATCTCTCTCCAGATGAATCAGCTTATCCCTCAGACAACAAGTACCCAGCAAGTGTTTCCAGTGTATGTTCAGATGTCTTTCTCCTCATTGTGGGGGCAGGTGGCCAGCCAGGTGGTAGAGGAAAGCCAAGGGCTCTGGGCTGGAGAGGCAGGCCTCTCATGCAAATCAAGCAGAATACAGACTGAAAAGTGTCCACTGGACTTCAGGCACTGAGGTTACTGGCAAATTTAATGAGAGTGTAGAGCTTACATTCTAGGAAAGGAGTATATTAGTTATCTATTGCCATGCGTTAAATGACCAACAAAACTTAGCAGCTTAAACATCTCACACTTAATAGCTCATAGTTGCTGTGGGTCAGAGAGTCCAGACACATTCAGCTAGCTCCTCTGCTGTAACTGGTCCCTCACAAGCTATACCTGAGGTGTCAGCCGGGCCAGAGTCTCCTCTGAAGACTCAAATGGGGAAGAATCCACTTCCAACCTCACATGGTTGTTGGCAGAATCCCATTACTTGCTAGTTGTTGGACTGAGGGCCTCGGTTCCCCTTGCTGGATGTTGCCTGGAGGCTGGTAATTTCCTTGCCACCAGAGACTTTCCACGTGGCTTCTCACTTCATCAGAACAAGCCAGGTGAGAAGGCAGTAGAGAGAGTTGGCTACCAAGTTGGAAGTCACAAACTAATCATAGAACTGACATCCCCTCAATGTTGGTGCAATCTATTGTCTAGAAGCAAGTTAATCTCAGGGGATTACACAAGGGCATGAATACCAGGAAGTGGGGACCACTGGGGGCTTTCACAGAGGCTACCTGCCACAGAAAACAAGACAATAAGCAAGAGAAACAAGTGAACTAGATTGTATACTGGGGATCCTGTGGATAGGGGAAAATATAGCAAGAAATAGGGATGGGCAACATGGGGGTATAATGTTAAATAGAGATGTCAGTCAAGTCCTTGCTGAAAAGGCAAGACTTTCAGGAAAGAGTGGGAGGAAGTGATGGTACCAGCCTGGCTAAAATCTGGGGACATAGCCTTCTGAGCACAGAGGACAGCAAGCGCAAAGACCTTGGGGTGAGTATAGGGTTGGAGTGTGGAGGACCAGCAAAGAGGCTGGATGGGAGTGAGGAGAGGATAACAAGAGATGGTTCCAGAGAGGTAAGGCCAGATAATATGACCTCACAATGAGACAGTAGCTGCTGCATGGCTTTGAGAAGGGCAGCAGGTGGGTGCTGGGTGATGCACCTATCACAGGGAACCCCTGAGTTCTCCTGTTCTACCTCCCACTGTCACTGGAAAGCATGGCAGGTAAGGCTGGCCAAGGTCCAGAAAACCAGCTGCAAGCAGGCAAACAGGAGCCATGCAGGACCAGGCTCCAGAGGTGGCCTCAGTTGCCTTGGCAACAGGGGCTTCCAAAAACCTCCCCAGGGACTCCTCAGGGCAACAGCAGGCCTGGCTCATTTCTTGTAATCCAGCAGCATAAGGACATAAAGAAATCAATTTATTGGCACAAACAGTCCTTCAGGCTCCTGTTCTTACTCTCCCTAGAATTCCATTCAGTGCAGAACTCATTGGATCTCAGTGTGCAGTGAAATGGTGAGCATTATTACTCTTGGTGGGAATGGGCCTCTCATGAAAGGGACAGGGTGGTCTCCCTGAACTTCACGGACTAAAGAGCCAAGGCTATGTGTGATGGCTCTGCATTTCAATCCCCTCTCTGCCATCTGCTAGCTGTATGACCTCAAGCAAGTCACTTAACCTCCCTGAACTCCATGCTTCTCAGTCCAGTGTTTATGAGAAATAAAGAAGCTGATGCATGTCTTGTGCCCACCTCCTCCCATCATATATGACCAAGGCCCCTATGTGTCCCAGATCCTGACCCCTCCCACTTACTCTCCCTTTTTCCTGAATCATCTTCATCTCCATCAAGTCTTTTCTCAAATGTAACCTCCTCAGTGAGGCTCACCCCTCATTCCCTATTTTAAACTGCAGCATCTGCAATATCCAAATGACCTATCAAATATGGAGAAGGGGCTCAACTTAATTGTGATCAGGAAAATGCAAATTTTGTTTTGTTTTGTTTTTGTTTTTTCAGGAAAATGCAAATTAAAACCACAAGGCACACAGCCCCTTACAACCAAGCTTCCCCAAAAAAGGAATTTACATGTATTTCTATTTTCTACCCTCTCATCCATTCCTCAGTCCCCTGCAATCCCACCTCAGTCTCTAAAGGAACCCTTCATAAAGACTGTCAATAACCCTAAGGTTGCCCAAAGTTACTGATCTAGATTTGAACCCACCTTAGATTCTCCTTGTACAGTGGAGTGAGATATAAACTCTACAAATGCTTCACAAGGAATCTCTTCCCAAGGCCTAAGTGAAAGTCATGCGAAGGTCTCATTTGAGAGCATTCAAAATCTTTCTCCTGTTCATGTGCCTACCACCCACACCCACACACCCACACACCCACACACCCACACCCACACACACACCCTGCTCCCTGGCCCTACATGAAACTAAATGTCTCTAAGTGGGGGAGACACCCCAGACGTCCTCTAGCTGGGCTCACCCTTAATCAGACACCTCTGGTTGAGCTTCATAAACTGCCGCTGCTGCTGTCTGGTTAGATTTTTGTCAGACAGCTCCCCATTAACGCTCATAGACAGTGAGACAGTGCACCACAACATTCCCACGGGGGCTCTCTGCCCCCAGGCCCCACCTTCCTCACTGTGTGCTCCCCTCAAAACCCTGCTCTTTCCTCCCAGCTTCTCATAACAGATGAACAGACTACACATTATCTCAGAACTGAAGGCAACCTTTTATTCAGCAAACAGTTATACCCAACAGACCCAGGATGGATATTGGGACTCCAGAAATGGATCAGACACAGGCCTCAGTTTCTCTATATGGCAGTGGAACTTATGACAGCACCCGCCTTATAGGGTCGCAGTAAAGATTAAATGAGATAATGCACTTAGCACAATGCCTACACATAACAGGGGCTCAATAAACTGAAGTTCTAGTGTACATCTATAGAGGGGCAGGTTGGCACCATTAAGGCTAATGGCACACATGAGCAGCAGAGCCCACGGTCTGCAAAAAAGAACTCCTACCAGGTTCAAATGTAATACTATACACAAAATGCATCACACACAGCTTGGCACTAGTCATTGTTTTATTACTATTACTACGATTTTTAACTAGTATTTCTTAGGCACAGTTACCCAACACTGTTCCAATCACTTTATATATATTGACCCACTTAATTCTCAAACAATCCTATGAGATGAGCATTATTACTTTATTTTTTTTGTTATTATCATAATCTTCCCCATTTACAGGTATGGAAATGAAAACACAAAGAGGTTAATTCATCTACGGTAACTCAGAGAGTAAGTGACAGAGCTAGGATTTGAACCCAGGCAGTCTGATTCCCAAACTCTCAGTCTTAACTGTCATGCTCTGCTATCATGATTAGTCTTATAAACCCTGCCTACTTCACCAGATTGGACAAGGATCAAATAAGACACAGTAAAGTCCAAAATCACATGGAGACTCAGTAGAAATGTTGAAAAATCAGTATTTAAGGCAAACTCATATATAATCTAAAATTTTCCTTGAAAGATATAGGATCCATAAAGTAAGCATGGTTCTGAGTATTACTGTACTATCTCCCTGAGCCAATTTTTCCTCTAGCAACAAAACAGAATGCTGATCCTTCAGTTAAACACACACACACACACACACACACATACACACACACACACACACACACACACACACAAATCCGATTGGGGGTTGTTTTGCTGAGTGAAATTTTGGCCAAGCTTGCATGGTTTAATTCCCACTAAGTAAAATGGGTGTTTAATGTGATGTGTTTCCACTGTACTGTGTATGGATATGCTGCATAAACTGTACAACATAGTAACAATACTGGCTAACACCTATTGTCATGTGTCAGGCACCACTCTGCATATTTTACATGTATGGATGCACTTAATCCTCCTAACAGCCCTAGGAGATAAGTACTATTGTCATCATCCTCATCTTACAGGTGGGGAAACTGAGGCAAAGAGTTTCAAGCATTTGCCTTGATATCACCTAACTGGATTTGACCCCAGACACTCTGACTCCAAGGGCCATGTGCCATGCCATCTCTCCAAGGATCCCAAGATGAAGTGTATTTATGACTGTCCCTCCCCCTCTTCCATGCCCCCAGCCAGCTTCCTCCATGATCCAGCTGCCTCCAAAGAGCCTGTTGGTCTCTGGGAAGAAACAGTCCTGGTGAATCCTCTCTGAAAGCTAATTCGGCCATTTACTCTCAATTTGTAGCGGATGCTGTCGTCTCTCAGATTTCAAAGAAGATGAATGCATGGGTCAAATTGAATTAAAAAATTTAATTGAATAAGACAGAACCAGACAGCTTGATGGAAGACTTTGATCTGATAAAGGGAGAGGAGAAATGCGTGCTCCTAAGGCTGGGGTGTGATGGGGAGCTGTCTGGACCTTGTCTAGCCTCTTCTCATCTGCAGGAAAGCCGGTTATGCCAATTATGGGTGTGATTGCCCTGAGGTGGTGTGGGGAAGACTGTTCCAAGGCATTTACCAGATTACCATGTCCCTAAACAGGCTGAGAGCTCGCCCACCTTCCTGTCTATCCCTGCCTCCAGACCAATACAGCTCTGAGCCCCTGAAAGTCAGGGAGTTTGTCACAGACCTCACAAGACCTCTGTGTCCTGGCCAAAACAGGAACCCTACAAAAGAGATATTTAAAGAGAGATACACAGAGAGAGACAGAGAGAATTAAACCAGTAGCCCACAGGGAGACCAGCACACAGACTTGTTTTAGCATACCCAATGGTTTGTTTTCTAATTAGGAGATTTTCCACTTTAAAATCCGTATTTGTAGCTTCTGTTTAAACACTGCCACTCAAAGTGAGGCCACGGACCAGTAGCACTGGCACCAACTGGGAGCTTTTCAGAAATGCAGAATTTTAGGTCCCATCCCAGACATTGTAAATCAGAATTCACATTTTAACATTAAAGTTTGAGAAGGACTTGCTTTAGAACAGTGGTTCACACCCCTGGCTAAATATTATAATGACCTGAAGAGCTTTTTAAAAATCTAGATACTCAGGCCACTTTCCACCCTTTTCATTCAGAATCTCTAGGGGTAGGACCCAGGCATCAGCATTTTTTTAATCTTCCAGGTGATTCCAATAGGTGGCCAAGGTTGAGAACCAATAGATTAAAATCAGAATATGTGGAAACACTTGGTGTCCTATTCCCATGCGACAGAGTGGCTGAGGCTGAGGAGCCATTCCCCAATCCCACCTGGCCTCAACATGTATTTTCATACATGCAGGTGCCACATGCCTATGATCCATGACTTATTTATATGCTTAAGGTCCTTGAACCTCCTCTGCTCCGAGAACTCTCTCCCTACATTCCCCATCTCCCCTCTTTTAGGAGGGCCATTAGCAAGAAGCAGCCAAGCAGTTTCTAATAAAGCAAATATGCATGTAGCAATTCCACTTCTAGGTTTACAGCCAACAGAAATGAATGCACATGCCCACAAAAAGACTTATACAAGAACATTCATACAACTTTATGAACAATAGCCAAAACTGGAAACAACCCAAATAACCATCAACAAAAGAAAGGATAAACAAGCTGTGGTACATCCATTCAATGGAACACATTTTGGCAATAAAAGGGAACAAACTATTGATTCATGCATAACATGGATTAATCTCAAAAACCCTATGGTGAAGAAAGAAGCCAAACACAGAAATGTATATGCTGTATGATTTCATTTATATGAAATTCTCTTAAAATGCAAAACAGGGCTCCTGGGTGGCTCAGTCCATTAAGTGTCCAACCCTTGATTTTGCCTTCACATCATGATCCCAGGGTCCTTGGATTGAGCCTCACATTGGGCTCTGCGCTGAGCATGGAGCCTGCTTAAGCTTCTCTCTCTCCCTCTGCTCCTATCTCCCACTTGCACTCTCTCTCTCTCTCTCTAAAAAATAAAAAATTTAAATTAAAAAAATTTTTAATGAATAAAATGAACAGGTGTAGCTGACGCCATCTTTCCCTCTCCCCCTTTTTTGCTTTGAAAACAGATATGATGCCTGGAGCACGGAAGCTTTCTTTTGAACATGAGGCAATAGGCAGTTAGAAAAAGCCAAGGGAACTCTGAGAAACCAGTCCTGACATTGCTGAGGTGCTAAGTCAAGGTCAACAGCTAGCTGCATACATCCAGGCTTCTTCTTCCATGATATAAACAACCCCCTGTTTATTTAGACCACTGTAAGTCAGGTTCTAAATTCCTTGTAGCCAAAAGCATCCCTAACTACCCATCACCAATGACTTCCAGGAGAAGTAAGTGAAATAATCTTTATGAAATCAAAAAACTATGTATCAGACAACATTCATGTTCAGTACATACAAGCTCTCTCCTCCCAAACCTCCTTGCAGAAATCTGGACTGCTTAAAGTGAAAATAGTATAATGAGTTAAGGTGGATTTGTTTTTTTCCCTAATTAGTGAACAGGTTAATATAGGCATGTGTGATAGCCAGAATAATGGGGTCCGGGCCATGATGTCCACATCCTACTCCCCAGAATCTGCAAATACATTTCATGGCAAGGGAGGATTAAAACTGCAATTGTGGGGGGACACCTGGGTGGCTCAGTCAGTTAAGCATCCAATTCTTGATTTCAGCTCAAGTAATGATCTCAGTGTTCCTGAGATCAAGCCCTGTGACAGGCTCTGCACTGACAGAGAGGAGCCTGCTTGGGATTCTCTCTCTCCCTCTATCTCTGTTCCTCCCCTGCTCATGTTTTCTCTCTCTCTCTCAAAATAAACAAACACTAAAAAAAAAAAAAAAAAAGAAGACTGCAGGGATGCCTGGGTGGCTCAGTCGGTTGGACATCTGATTTTGGCTCAGGTCATGATTTCACAGTTGGTGAGTTCAAGCCCTGTGTCAGATTCTGTGCTGACAGCTCAGAGCCTATAGCCTGCTTCAGATTCTGTCTCCCTCTCTGCCCCTCCTCTGCTTGTGCTCTCTCTCAAAAATAAATAAACATTAAAAAAAAAAAAAAAGACTGCAGATGGGATTAAGTTTGCTAAACAGCTGACCCTGAAATGGGGAGATTATCCTGGATTATCTGGGTGGGCCCACCTTAATCACAATGGTCTTTAAGTATAAAAGAGGGAGGCAAAAAGCATGAGTGTCAGAGGGATGCAATGTAACAGAGTCAACTGGCACCAATTGTCTGAAGATGCAGGAGCCATGAGCTAAGGAATGGCTCTAGAATCTCTAGAAGCTGAAAAAGCAAAGGAAACAAATTCTCTCCTAGAGTCTCCACAAGGAACACAGCCCGGCTGCCACCTTAATTTTAGCTCAGTGAGACCCACTTCATACTTCTGACCTCCAGAACTGTAAGATAATAACTTTGTGTTGTTTTTTTTATTTTTTTAATGTTTATTTATTTTTGAGAGAGACAGAGCATGAGCAGGGGAAGGGCAGAGAGAGAGGGAGACACAGAATTAGAAGCAGGCTCCAGCCTCTGAGCTGTCAGCACGGAGCCCGAAGCAGGGCTTGAACCCAGGAACCATGAGATCATAAGCTAACCCGAAGTCGGACCCTTAACCCACTGAGCCAACCTAGGCGGCCCCTAACTTTGCATTGTTTTATGCCACTACATTTGTTCTCATGTGTTACAGCAGCCATAGGAAACTAAGGCAGTGAGATTTGGAGGCTGAAGTAAGCAAAACAACCAAGGTCTTCTCTCAGGAGGATGAAAGAAATTCAAACGTTCTAGCCAGATAAACATGCCAAATCTCGATTTGGCTGGCGGTGTACACACATGTAAACATATGTAAATTTTGTTTACCATGTATTATACATCAACTAAAAACTCAAAAAGGCAGTGAATGACATAAGCATACTTTTCCAGAAAAATCCCCCTAAATCCAGCAACTGAGTCAGCAGGCTGGAAGGGGGCAGAGTACAATTTACAGAGGAATGGCCAAGTCCCACTATCAGGTGGTAGGGACTTGAGGCAGAAGCCAGCTCAATCAAGAATTTTCCACCCTCTTACTGCCCTCTCTTGCCTGACACACATGTCAGTCTTGCTTTCATACCACCTTTGACATCATCTTTCCACAAGCATGTTGCCACCCTTACCTAGGAGGATCCTCCAACTCTGTTTGCCCAGTAAAATCTTTATTGCCAACTGTTGTCCTAGTGCAATTAACAGTGTGACCAGGTTAGGATGATAAATCGTACAGCCACCTACCTTAAACAAATTGTTGAAAAAGTGTCATCTGGGGAGAACAAACCCAGGGGAAGAAATCACTGCCCCTATTATACCCCGTTGCAATGCTTCTGAGTTATGGCAAAATAAAGAGGAACAAGAAACCTCACTCACTGTTTGGGTCTGACCATGCTGATACCCTCTGTCCTACTGACCACACCAGCCTCAACATCACAAGGATGAGCTCAGAAGAGCCGTAGATATGGATCTATAAAACCTCACTCACGTCCTGCCCCTGGCCCAAACCAAAATGCCCACTCCATCCTCCCTGGGCAAAAGCCATGTGCTTAAAAGCATCACGTGGGACCCATTCAAGGTAATTAACAACCTGTTAGATGTCATAAACCAGTCCCACTCCCCGGATCTTTCTCCAACCTTGGGACTTAGATGAAAGGCAGACAAATTTGGTTTCCACTTATCTTTGGGCTGAACTTTTTTTTTCTTGAACTGACTAAATGACATCCTGCCTTCTCAGGATCAGAAAACACAGTCTATTTTGTGTTCAATGACTCTGGAGTCCCTGTGAAAGTCACCTTGCAGGAGTGGTCTGGCAAATTCAGCCCAGTGAGGGCTGGTTTCCTAGTAGTGTGAGGATGATTACACTCTGGTCTGTGGCTCAGACACTTCCTGAGGCTAGAGACACACAACAGTGCCATTAAGCTCACCTGACAGCCAGCATCAACAACCAAACATGTGGGCGGATGAGTCTTCAGATGATTCTAGTCCCCAGCTGTGAAGTCTTCCAGCTGATAACACAGTCATCCTAGAACAGGGACAATCCATCCCACTGTGCCTGTCTGAAGTTCTGACCTGCAGAAACTGTAAGAGATAATAAGTAACGTTATTATTTAAACCACCATATTCTACAGTAATTTGTTACATAGCCATTTATAACAAATACAGAAAGAACCTGAATCTTGCCATCTCGTGTGGCGTGCAGACATAAAATCCTATGGAAGGACAGGGATTGGTACTTTTTGAGGCATATAACCACCTCTGGACCAATCACTGAGTCCAGGAGAAAGCTACACTCTGACTGGCCCACCTGGCCAAAATGGGACACCATGATAGACAACTCCACTTGCAAAGCAAGGAGGAGGAAAGGGGTCCTCTCAAGGAAATGATGCTGACAGACAAAAGCAATGTCAAATACAATGACCTCATTGCTTATCTCTTTTCCACTCCTGCCTTTTCTGCTCCTGTTAACTATAGTGATGTCTTCTGCTGATCACAAAACTGTTAGCCCATTCTTATTAAAGATATCTCTACTGATGATTCCCACAGATAACTGTGCTAGGGCCATGGATGCCAATGCCATTGTCAAGGTCAGTCTCTCATTGAAGCTGGAACTCTCAACCCACTGATGCCTTGAGCTGTATTTTTACCTTTTTATGGTCATATTATTGTATTCTTTGTCTTAGGAATCAAGTGTTATTCTGAACTGAACTATACCATCAAACCACTAAATTTCGGTTCCAGTTACTGTGTTGGAATCCAGCACATGATCCTCAGTGATCCTTTTACTTAAAGAAGTGATTCTCAACCTTGGATGCATATTAAAATTACCTGAGGAGCTTTTCAAAACAATACAAATGTCCAGGCCTCACTCCAAGCCAATTATATTAGATTCCTGAGGGGAGAGACTGAGCATTTGTATTTATTAATGCTCCTACAGAAGATTCCAGAGTTACAGCCATGGCTAAGACCACTGATTTAGAGTGAATCAATCATATTCCCCAAAGGTTGGCAGGCCCACTCTCACGGCCACCACAGCTCCCTCCCTGTCCTCACCAATAGTAAGTTTTATCAGTTCTACCTTCTAAACCTCTCTAGTATCTGCCCTTTTCAATCCAGTTTCATCAGCACAAGCCACCATCATCACTTGCCTGGACCACTCTGAAAACTTACTTAGCTTTCCCCCTTTTCTGCCTCTTCCAATTCTGCCTCTTTGCCATGCTTCTCCACACAACAGCCAGAGTGACCCTTTTAAAACATAAATCCGGCGATGTCATTCCCTTGCTTAGAAACCATCAACGACTTCCAACTAGACTTAAAATGCAAACTCTTTATCATGACCTTCATGGGTATAGTCCCTGCTCCCCTCTTTAGCCTCACCTCCTGACATTCCCCCTGATCGCTAACTTCCAATCATCTTAGAACAGCCCCACCCAATAGAACTTTCTGTGATAAAGTAAATTTTCTATATTTGCACTATCCAACATGGGACCCCATAGCCACGTGTGGCCATTAAGCACTTCAAAAGTGGATAGTGTAAGTAAAGAACCAAATGTTTTAGTAATTTTCATTCATTTAAATTTAAATAGCCACATGTGGTTAGTAGGTACCATACTGGACAGTGCAGTACCTAGATTTCAAGCAGGGCAAATTCTTTACCTCATCAGGGTTTTAAACAACAATTCTCTCTGCTTGGAGCTGGACATGAGAGAGGAGTGATTCTCCAAAGGAAAACCTGAGAGAGATATTCCCACACTAAGGGATGGTGTAGAGGTAAAAGCAACAGGTGTCCACCTCAATGAGGGAGAAATCAGGGCTGACTCTAAAAAAAAAAAATAGGGAATGGTAAGGGGACAGCCCAAAATGCTGTGTTCAAGTTACAGCAGTGCTCAAATGTGAATGTGCTACAACATACTGTGGAAAAGAAACTTGCAGACAAATATATACAGTGAGCCCACTGACATAAATTCAGAAATCCACCAATTAAACAACACATTTACAGCTACAAACATATTAGGCAAAACCAAAGAAAAGCAACAGAATGATAAACACAAAATTCACAATAGTGGTGACTTCTGAGGGAAGAGAGGAGACAGAATCAGGGGAAAAACAGGGCATTCCACCCTGGGCACAGGTATGGTGTTCATTGCTGCAGGAAATTTTAAAATAAAACAAGTGAAAAATCAATTGGTCTGTTTTTTACTTTCACCAAGCTCCAGAAATTCTAAACAATTTCAGTGACAAAATACTCTTCCCCTAACTAAAAAAGCTTTTGTTGGTTTAAGTGCTAAACATTGCTGCAATGACTAGATATACAGATATGTGCACATATATACATAGGTAAACTTCAAATTTTCACATTTTATTGCTTATCCTTTGTGCCAGTTATCAATTTTTTGCCTATGAACTCCAAATTTATCCTTCTCTTACCTGCTATGAGATACTGAAGCTGGACCCTGTGAATATTTTTCCTTTGCCAGCTGGCATAATATTAGGTTATGCCAGTAGAGGACACTAGAGGGATACTGCAAAGGGGAGGTGCTTCTGTTACTGGTTCCAAAGTTTTTCTTGCTCCTTGTGCATGGCAGCCAGCAGGTGGCTTCCCAGGGAGTTTCAGGAGCACCCCAAGTGAGAGGATTTGGTGAGTTTTGCCAACATCCCAATGGACTGTCTTCTACTCACCAGCCCTGGCCTTCAGAACTTCAGTGAACTTTGTCACTGTCCCACAAGGTCCAAATCCCTGCCTTGGGGAGTCAGCATGTTACAATTTGTTCCTTCCTTTGTGTGGTAAGCAAAATCCTAAAGTGGCCTCCAGGCAGCCCTCCACCCGCGCCTCCCTGCGATCCCCAGTATACGTGCCCTATGTAATTCCTAACATTGCGAATATGATGAATGCTAATCCTGTGATTAGATTATGTTTTATGGCATAGTTGACTTTAAGGGAGATTATCTGGGTGAAACTGACCTAATCACGTAAGTCCTTTAAGTCTGGGTCTAGAGGTGAGAGGAAAAAATAAGGAGTCAAAGCACGGAAGGATTTGACTTGCCACTGCTGGCTAGAAGATGGAGGGGACCCCATGGTAAGGAATGTGGGTGGCAGGCAGATTAGGGTGACCCCCAGATGACAGCTAGCAGGAAACGAAGACCTCAGTCCTACAACTGCAAGGAAATCAACTCTGACAAAAACAAGTATGATCTTGGAAGTGAACATTCCTCTACAGCCTGCATTCAAGAACTCAGTCTGGCTGACACCTTGATTTCAGTCTTGAATTTCCCTTACCTTGCCATACCTATAGAACTGTGAGCTAAGAAATAAGTGGGTTTTTTTTTTAATTCTTTAATGTGGTAAAATAACATAATATGAAATTTACCATTTTAATTAAGTGTACAGTTCAGTGGCATTAAGTACATTCACATTGTTGGACAGCTATTACATCCCAAACTGAAACTCCGTCCCCATTAAATAATAAATCCCCATGCCTACCCCTTCAAAGCTGCTGGCAACCAGTATTCTACTTTCTTGTCTCTATGAATTTGACTACTCTAGGTACCATACAAGCGTGGGCACACGGTATTTGTCCTGTGACTGGCTTATTTCATTCAACATGTTTTCAAGGTTTATCTACATTGTACCATGTGTCAGAATTTTCTTCCTTATTAAGGCTGAAGAACAGTCCATTACATAGATACACCACATTTTGTTTATTCCTTCATCCACTGATGTATACTTGACTTGTATCCACCTTTTGGTTATTGTGTATGCTACTGCTGTGAACCCAGGTGTACAAATAACTCTTCAAGTCCCTATTTTCAATTATTTTGGGTGCATTCTCAGAATTGCTGGATCATATGTAACTCTACATTTAATTTTTTGAGGAACCACCATGCTGTCTTCCATAACAGCTAAATAGGTATTGTTTTAAACTGCTTTGTGCTAATGTGTTACCCAGCAATTGAAAACCCATATACTTGAGTACTCTCTTTCAACCCTAGAGATAATAACTGCTTCCTACATGTGCTAGTCCCATACTTTCTTTACCTCTCTTTGTAGCTAATCCCCTCTACTAGTTAATAATTCTTTATAAAATTTTCCCTATTCAAATTACTAGTGTGGTGTGTGTCTCCTGAGTGGCCCCTGACAGACTCTTTAATAAACAGTGTGTTCCATACGGAAGGTAATTTGGAGAACCAGTTTCACAACAGCCTCTGACAGTCACAGCAGATTCAGCGATATCCTTTCATTTTCAGGTGTAAGTTATGAATTTGAATTTGTTTGGGTTTGTTTGGGGTGCAATTCATATCTCTAACCTCCATGATATTGTGTATTCCTGTTTTTAAATAACGTATTGGAAATAAATGATAGCACAGTGATCCAAAGAAAAAGACAGAGAGGGATGCCCATGTGGCTCAGTGGGTTAAGCATCTGACTTTGGCTCAGGTCACGATCTCGTTGTTTGGGAGTTTGAGCCCTGTGTCAGGCTCTGTGCTGACAGCTCAGCTTGGAATCTGTCTTGGATTCTGTGTCTCCCTCTCTCTTTGCCCATCCCCTGTTTGTACTCTGTCTCTGTCTCTCTCTCTGTCTCTCTCTCTCTAAAATAAATAAACATTAAAAAAAAAGAATTGAAAAAGAGAGAAAATTTGAGTCTCATCAACTCTGTCCTTCAATTTGACCACTTGGGAGTTTTTGTGTTTAAAATCTAAAACACCAAAAAGGTATGAACTATAGATGTAAATTTTTTTTGGTGGTTCCGAATTTTGATTCATATATTGTTAAATTTGAATACTATGTTTAAAATAGAATTTCACATTTCCCTTAAATTATTTATTTTAAATCTAAGTATGGATCAAGAAAATAGTGATTATTACTGAATATTAAATCTTTACTGAAAATAGTTTTGTTCTATAAAGAAAGAGGGTATATTAAAAAACAAATCTAGCCAGGGCACATGGGTGGCTCAGTCGGTTAAGTGTCCAACTTCAGCTCAGGGCATGATTGCATGGTTTGTGAGTTCAAGCTCTGTGTCAGGCTCTAGGCTGACAGCTCAGAGTCTGGCACCTGCTTCAGATTCTGTGTGTGTGTGTGTGTGTGTGTGTGCGCGCGCGTGTGTGTGTGTGTGTCTGACTGCTCATGTTCTGTCTCTCAAAAATAAACAAATATTTTTTAAATGTTTTTAATTTAAAAAATAAATAAATAAAAATAATCTAGCCCAATTGTGAAACACTAGGTATACCATTGGGGGACTATCCCCAGTAATGGTAGCATTAGATTTGTATTCACTGTATAGTTACAAATATTACTTTGTCTTTATTCAATATATTAAAATAATTTAAAGTCAAACAGCAGAAAGAACTACAGGATAGGTCTAATTCAACTTTCTAAATTCCTTTCCCTAATCTTGTGCTCCCTGAATTTATTTCCTTCAAACTTTCTGTACAGACTCTTCGTTCCAAGCTCTGCTCTTAAGACAAAACAGCAATATTAAGGTTTTAAGTTTCCCAAACTTTCCTCTTCTTGGCTGCTTATTTTTTTTTTTTACATATTATTACTTTGTTGAATATGTTTGCCTGTATATCCAGAACTTTTTCCTTCTTCAAACTGGGCTCTAAGTCATTTACTACTCACTCCTACCCAATTCTTAAGTAGCTATGCCGTTTGAATGAAAACCCCTCTTCAGTAAGCAATCACCATAGGAGATCTCTCCAGTATCTGCCCTTGGAATCCTTACTTTGTCTTGCTTAAGTGCTGAGCCTTCCTGTTGGAGTTTGATGTTGTACTTGATGTTTCAGACTATTCCTTGTTTTCTAGCAGCCTCACTTATTAAGACTGGCTTCAGCTTATATTCTGCTAGGTCTGCAGCAAACAGCCCATTTCATGTACCCCTATTTCTTTTTTTTTTAATATGAAATTTATTGTCAAATTGGTTTCCATACAACACCCAATGCTCATCCCAACAGATGCCCTCCTCAATACCCACCCCCCAGCCCCCATCAACCCTCAGTTTGTTCTCAGTTTTTAAGAGTCTCTTATGGTTTGGCTCCCTCCCTCTCTTTTTTTTTTTTCTCCTTCCCCTCCCCCATGGTCTTCTGTTAAGTTTCTCAGGATCCACATAAGAGTGAAAACATATGGTATCTGTCTTTCTCTGTATGACTTGTTTCACTTAGCATAACACTCTCCAGTTCCATCCACGTTGCTACAAAAGTTGGCTGTTTATTTTAAAATAAAATGATGGCAGGGGCGTCTGGGTGGCTCAGTCAGTTGAGCGTCTGACTCCAGCTCAGGTCATGATCTTGCACTCTGTGAGTTCTAGCCCCGTACTGGGCTCTGTGCTGACAGCTCAGAGCCTGGAACCTGCTTCGGATTCTGTGTCTCCCTCTCTCTCTGCCCCTCCCTGGCTCATGCTCTGTCTCTCTCTCTCTCTGTCAAAAATAAATAAACATTAAAAATTTTTTTTCTAAATAAAATAAAATGATGGAAGGGCGCCTGGGTGACTCAGTTAAGTGGCAACTCTTGATTTCAGCTCCGTTCATGACCTCATGGCTCTTGGGATCAAGCCCCATAGTGGACTGTGTGCTGTCAGCATGGATCCTACTGGAGATTCTCTCTCTCTCTCTCTCTCTCTCTCTCTGCCCCTCCCCTGCTCACATACTCACTCTCTCTCTCTCAAAATAAATGGATAAACTTTTTTTAAAAAGGCAGATTATCCTTAAAAAATAATAAATAGTAAAAAAATAAAATAAATGGAAGCACTGAATTCCTCCAAAGAGAAAGAGAGGAGGAAAGTAGGCACCTTTTTTTTTAAAGTAATCTCTACAGCCAAGGTGGGGATCAAACTTACAACCCCGAGATCAAGGGTTGCATGCTCTACCAACTGAGCCATCCAGGTGGCTTTATACAGTTTCTGGCCTTTATACAGTTTGCCTTTATACAGTTTCTGGCCATGGTCCCTTTGAGCCAGGGGCTTGATCCTCCCAGATCTGTCCTCCGGGAACTCTTTTGGTCTCTGAAGACCCAGCTGTCTGTCAACCTCATGTCCTATCAGGCCATGAAGCCCAGAGCAAGCACACAGAGGCACCAATTCCCAAACCAAGTGCCCACATATTGACTGGCTACCATAGCAACGAGAGCTGAGCCACATTAGCCCCTGAGCCACCTCGTGTGCAAGTCCCATTGAACCCCACAGCAAGGAGGGTTATCGATTCTCTCCCTGCATAACTCTCTCCTTCCTGCCACTGCTGAATACTTACTCACAGCAATACTGAGCAGAAAAAGGCCCCCAGATCACCCATGCCCCCCATTCATAACTAAGGGAACACATCGGAATCAGCCTGGAGGCTCTTTAGAAGTGCCTGACACACTGCACCAGAATCCCCAGGGCTGAGGGCTGCATTCATGTATCTCAAAGATGGTGATCCTCATGCACAACCTCAGTTAAGAACCACTGCTGTACAGAGCATGCACAGAGTTTACAGAAGGAAATACCAATGGATTTCAGACACAAGATGTTAACCTCACCCAGAGACAAAGACCTCACAAAGTGAACCTATATTTTTTACCCATCAGATTTAGATCTATCCAAATATCAAAAGTTTGATCATCTTAAGACAAAGCTAATCCCCCTAGTTTATAAAGTGTTTCTACAAATGAATAATGAAAAGACCAATAACCTAATCTAGTAATAAAAAGACAAAGAAGATGAACAGATAATTGACAGAAAGGAAAATATTTCATTCATAATAAGAAAATCTAATGAAATAACCCATCCAAAGGTACCAAAAGCGTGGTAATACACTGATAAAGTCATAGATGAATAGGTGGTAAGAAGGCAAATTGGTACACCCCATGTAGGCAGTACCTATGAAAATTACAAGCACTTTTCATCTTTGAGTCATTAATTCTACTCCTATGAATTTAACCAACTGATATAATTGCACATGTGTGAAAAGATTTAAGTACAGGGTTATTCATATGCAGCATTGTCTGTAGCAGCAAAAGATCAGGAGAC
The DNA here is from genome assembly GCF_028749965.1 of Puma concolor. Taxonomy (NCBI): domain Eukaryota; kingdom Metazoa; phylum Chordata; class Mammalia; order Carnivora; family Felidae; genus Puma; species Puma concolor. The sequence goes on from NC_141682.1 coordinate 27,102,019, forward strand.
CAGTTAAATCAATTATAGTACAGCCATTCAGTGAAATACTCTGCTAGACAACCATTTAAATAAAAGAAGTGAGATCAATGAAACAATCCCAAGACACCTTATTAAATGAAAACAAATTGGGGCACCTGGGTGGCTCAGTCAGTTAAGCATCCGACTTTAACTCAGGTCATGATCTCACGGTCCATGAGTTCGAGCCCCACGTTGGGCTCTGTGCTGACAGCTCAGAGCCTGGAGCCTGTTTCAGATTCTGTGTCTCCCTCTCTCTCTGCCCCTCCCCTGTTCATGCTCTGTCTCTCTCTGTCTCAAAAATAAATAAACGTTAAAAAATAAATAAATGAAAACAAATGATAAGGTTAAAACGGTATGTGATTAATAACAAAATTATTTTCAGTAATGGTCACTTAATAATCACTAATAATCGTTATTTCCTTATAGTTTAGATTTAAAACAATTAACTATTTTTAAAGAATAAATGTCTATTTTAAAAATATTCAAATTCCATACATACACATATAAGCATATGTATACTTGTATTATACAGATAACCCTGAAAGATAACTTGTATTATACAGACAACACACACACATACACAAACTGATTCCAGGGCAGAGGATCTGAATAGACATTTTCCTAAAGATATACAGATGGCCAACAGGTACATGAAAAGGTATTCAGCATCATTTATCATCAGGGAGTGCAGATCAAAACCACAGTGACTTATCACCCCACACCTGTTAGATCGCTATCACCAAAAAAAAGTAAAATAAAATAACAAGTGTTGGCAAGAATGTGGAGGAAAGGGAACCCTGGTGCACTATTGGTGGGAATGTAAATTGGTGCAGCCACTATGGAAACAGTATAGAATTTCCTCAAAAAATTAAAAATAGAACAACCATATGATGCAGCAATTCCATTTCTGGGCATTTTATTCAACAGAAACAAAAACAATAATTTGAAGATATCTGCACCCTATGTTCATTGCACCATTATTTACAATAGCCAGGATATGGAAACCACCTAAGTGTTCATCAACAGATGAATGAAAAAAGAAAATGGGGTGTGTGTATATACAATAGAATGTTATTTGCCCATAAAAAAAGGAGGAAGTCTTGCCATTTGTAATGACCTGAATGGAACTTGAAGGCATTGTGCTAAAGAAATAAATCAGAGAAAGACAAATATCCTATGATCTCACTTATATGTGGGATCTACAAATCCAAGATCATAGATACAGAGAACAGATTGGTGGTTGCTGGTGGGGGCAAAATGGGCAAAGGGAGTTAAAAGGTACAAACTTACAGTTACAAAATAAGTAAGTCATGGGGATGTCATGCACAACATGGTGACTATAGTTAATAACACTGTATTGCATACTTAAACTTTTTTTTTAACATTTATTTATTTTTGAGACAGAGAGACAGAGCATGAACGGGGGAGGGTCAGAGAGAGGGAGACACAGAATCTGAAACAGGCTCAGAGCCCGATGCAGGGCTGGAACTCACGGGCCACGAGATCATGACCTGAGACAAAGTTGGCCACTTAACCGACTGAGCCACCCAGGCACCCCTGTATTGCATATTTAAAAGTTGCTAAGAGAATAGATCTTAAAAGTTCTCATCACAAGAACAATGATTTTTTTTTTACTATGTATGGTGACAGATGTTAACTATACTTATGGTAGTGATAATCTCACAATATATACAAATATGTAATTATTATATTTGTACACCTGAAACTGATACAATGCTATATGTCAATTATAAGCAAATTTAAAAAAGAAAACAGAAGAGTTACAAGCAAACCAGGAAAAAAACATAAGTGCTTACCTCCAAGCAAGATGATTAGTTTGCAGATTGTAAAGTAAGTGGTGTGGCTGTAACAAAGAAATCTATTTCCCCAAGCAAGGATACAAACAGGATGGAGATGCTGGGGATCGAACCCAGGACCTCATGCATGCTAAGCATGCGCTCTACCACTGAGCTACATCCCCACCTGCTGGTAGTACTGCTTTGCTACACTGCTTTCATGAAAGAAAACAGAAATTTGCTCCCTTAAAAGAAAACTACTGGTTACAGTGATAGCCAGGAGAGTTTCTTTTTTTTTGGGGGGGGGGAGGGGGGAGTGGGGAGTGGGTAATGCAGAGAGTGTATATGGGGAGGTAGGAGTTAGAAATGAAAGTAATTTACTTTTCTTTCTATGCTTTTTGTATACTTGAGTATTTTATCATGCAGGCATTACCTACTTAAAGCAAAAAAAAGATGTAAAATAAAATAAAAAAGAAAATAAAGGTTACACAAAACCACTTTTCTGCAAAAATGCCCTCACTTTATAGATGGAAAACTGAGGCCAAATAAGAGAAGGGTCTCTCCTATCCACAAATCCTCCAGCTCCCCCAAAAGTGGGACCACCTCCCTCTGAGCCCCAGAATCTTTGTTCTTTTCAGGGTTAGAGACTCCATGCCTTGTTGCCATCATTTCCAAGCTTCATCCAACCCTCTACCCTCAGTACCCACCTCAGGGCATCCATAATTTTTGTTAATCCTTTCATCCTGCAAACAAAGTTTGTTGAGGATTGACCATGGCCCAGACATTATGGCTACACACCAGGAGTACACTGATAAGCTTCAAGGTCAAGGTCCCTCCTGACCTTGTAGATAGGACTGTGCTGTACAGGCTATGCATTAACACAATTTCAGGAAATGCCATCCACATAAACTATTATTTAACTGGTACCCCTTAGATTTGTGTCATGCAAATCTAACTATACCCAGTGGCCTTGCCCATATGTCCAATAGTCCAGTGGAGAAAATAAATTAATAAAAATAATATGTATATATATTTCTTTTCATTGGAATCAGGGCAATGAAAGAAAAGAACCAGGAGTTACAAGAAAGAACAAAAGGAAGGACCTATTTTGAGTTTCACATAAGTAATTATGAGAAAGTGATATTTAAGCCAAGAAATTGGATTAGTTAGGAATTTTTTTAGTTGCTAGTAATAGAGACACAACTTAGTAGCTTTAACAAAAGTTTCCAATTTGTCTTATTCCATGAGAAGGCAGAAGGCTAACAGCCTAAAACTAATTTGGCAGCTCCATCAGTTCAGGGGCCCAGCCTCCTTCTGTCTTTCTGCTTTACATTCCTTAATATGCGGCTTCCATTCTCCTCAGGGTCCAAATGGTTGCCAGACCTCCAGACACCACATTGGCATCATAAACACCAGGACAGGGCAAGGACATTAGACAAATAAGGGAACACACCCCCACCCATTTAAGGAGATGAATCTTCTACTTCCATCTCATTGGCCAGAAGCTGGTCCCATGAACACACCATGCTGCAAGAAAGGCTGGAAACTGGAGTCTCTAAAGCATCACCCAGAGTTGTTATTAAAAAGGGCGAATTGTGGCACAAAAACAGACACATAGACCAATGGAATAGAATAGAAACCCCAGAACTAGACCCACAAACGTATGGCCCACTCATCTTTGACAAAGCAGGAAAGAACATCCAATGGAAAAAAGACAGTCTCTTTAACAAATGGTGCTGGGAGAACTGGACAGCAACATGCAGAAGGTTGAAACTAGACCACTTTCTCACACCATTCACAAAAATAAACTCAAAATGGATCAAGGACCTGAATGTGAGACAGGAAACCATCAAAACCTTAGAGGAGAAAGCAGGAAAAGACCTCTCTGACCTCAGCCGTAGCAATCTCTTACTCGACACATCCCCAAAGGCAAGGGAATTAAAAGCAAAAGTGAATTACTGGGACCTTATGAAGATAAAAAGCTTCTGCACAGCAAAGGAAACAACCAACAAAACTAAAAGGCAACCAACGGAATGGGAAAAGATATTTGCAAATGACATATCGGACAAAGGGCTAGTCTCCAAAATCTATAAAGAGCTCACCAAACTCCACACCCAAAAAGCAAATAACCCAGTGAAGAAATGGGCAGAAAACATGAATAGACACTTCTCTAAAGAAGACATCCGGATGGCCAACAGGCACATGAAAAGATGTTCAGCGTCGCTCCTTATCAGGGAAATACAAATCAAAACCACACTCAGGTATCACCTCACGCCAGTCAGAGTGGCCCAAATGAACAAATCAGGAGACTATAGATGCTGGAGAGGATGTGGAGAAACGGGAACCCTCTTGCACTGTTGGTGGGAATGCAAATTGGTGCAGCCGCTCTGGAAAGCAGTGTGGAGGTTCCTCAGAAAATTAAAAATAGACCTACCCTATGACCCAGCAATAGCACTGCTAGGAATTTATCCAAGGGACACAGGAGTACTGATGCATAGGGGCACTTGTACCCCAATGTTCATAGCAGCACTCTCAACAATAGCCAAATTATGGAAAGAGCCTAAATGTCCATCAACTGATGAATGGATAAAGAAATTGTGGTTTATATACACAATGGAGTACTACGTGGCAATGAGAAAAAATGAAATATGGCCTTTTGTAGCAACGTGGATGGAACTGGAGAGTGTGATGCTAAGTGAAATAAGCCATACAGAGAAAGACAGATACCATATGGTTTCACTCTTATGTGGATCCTGAGAAACTTAAGAGAAACCCATGGGGGAGGGGAACAAAAAAAAAAAAAAGAGGTTAGAGTGGGAGAGAGCCAAAGCATAAGAGGCTGTTGAGAACCCAGAACAAACTAAGGGTTGATGGGGGGTGGGAGGGAGGAGAGGGTGGGTGATGGGTACTGAGGAGGGCACCTTTTGGGATGAGCACTGGGTGTTGTATGGAAACCAATTTGACAATAAATTTCATATATAAATAAAAAAAATAAAAAATAAAAAATAAATAAATAAATAAACTCCACATTAAAAGAAAAAAAAAAAAGGGCGAATTGTTTTGGGGAGGCAATAAGCAGTTTCTCCCATGGACTGGGAGAATAACAGGAGTTAACTATGTGAAAGAGTTGGTGAGGGGGTGCCTGGGTAGCTCAGTCGGCTAAGTGACTGACTTTGGCTCAGGTCATGACCTCGCAGTTTGTGAGTTCAAGCCCTGCGTCAGGCTCTGTGCTGACAGCTCAGAGCCTGGAGCCTGCTTCAGATTCTGTGTCTCCCTCTCTCTCTGCCCCTACCCCCTACATGTGTGGGTGTGTTCTCTCTGTCTCAGAAATAAATAAACATTAGGAAAAAATTGTTTTACTAAAAAAGAGTTGGTGAGGGCAACTTACAGGCATAGGAAACACAAGTACAAAGTCTCCAAAAAGAAAAGGAAGTTGGTGTTCTCAGAACTGAAAGGAGGCCAGGATAGCCAGAGCACACTGAGTAGGAGGAGGAGATGAGGAATCAAAAAAAGGCGTAGGAAAAGGACTCAGCCCCTTATGCACAGCAGCAAACCCGGGTGTATACCACCAACAGTGGGCAAAGCCTTGGAATCACACACCCACGTTCATATTCTAACTTCACTTCTTCCTCACTGAGAGCCCTCGGGTAAGTCCTTTAACTTGTCTGGGCCTGTTTCCTTACTTGTAAAACAAGAATTATATGAAAACAATCTATAGATGTAGTGTGTGGATTAAATGAGATAATGTATGTAAGGAAGCTAGCACAGCACCTAACACATATTTAGCACACATTATTATTTATTAATTATGTCTTTGACCAAAAAGACTCACATAATTGTGACATAGTTAATAGTCAGGGTTGTATCCCCAGCTTTGAACAAATCACCTGGCATATAGTTACTGCTCAAAAAATGGTAGCTTTTCCTATTGTGACCAGTGCCAAGAACGGTCACAAGGATAGCTCGTCAGAATTTCTTCCAGGCTCTTTCTTGACTCCTCATCCCATGCCAGCCAACTACAGACCTATCCAATCTTCAGATTACCTACCTTAATGACAAACTAGAAATAAGGGTATGGAGATGGGGGAATGCCATCCCAGGAAGCTAACAGACCCCATAGGTGACTGGTTCGAGTCCCAATCTCTCTGCTTTGTTCAGGTTCTAAGAGTAAATAAGCTCAGCCTCAATGCAGAAATGCTTACTGCATTGAACTTTAATAAAACCCACACTTGGACTCCAGGAAATACTGCCATTTATATCCCCATTGATTTTCTAAGCCTATTTTATTATTCTCCTTCCCGGTGAGGGTGGTATATATTTTTGGGCTATATTCCTTTCATAAATAAGTAAATATGTAGGTAAATACTAATAAGAGCTAACAGTTATTAAGTGTTTGGTCCCATGCCAGGGATGGTGCTGCAGGGCTCTGCCTTTGTTATTTTATTCCCCCATCACAACAACCCAATGAGGCTGGCACTCCAATGGCTCCCATTCTATGGAGGAACAGACTGAGATTCCAGAGCTGAAGCCACTTCCCCCCAAAAGGAGCAGGGAGATGCTATAGAAACAGTCTGGAAGTTCCTCAAAAAGTTATCCATGGAGTTGCCACATGAGCCACCAATGCCACTCATAGGTATATAGCCAACAGAAATGAAGACATGTCTATCTAAATAAAAGGTGCACAAATGTTCATTGCAGCACTAGTCATGATAGTCCAAAAAAGTGGGATAAATCCAAATGTCCATCAGTGGACGAATGGACAGACAAAATGTTATTTATGCACTCAAGGAAATATTTTTCAGCCATAAAAAGCAATGAGAGACTAAAACACGCTACAACATGGATGAATCCTAAAAACATTAACTGATAGAAGCCAGACACAAAACGTCACATATTGTATGATTCCACTGATATATCCAGATTGGTCAAATCCACAGAGACAGAAGCAGACTGGCAGTTGCCAGAGGCTGGTGGACAGAAGGAAATCAGGAGTGGAAATGGAAAATGGAACCAGGGTTTCTTTGGAGGATGATAAAAACATTCAGGAATAAGATAGTGATGATAGTTATACAAATACACTTAAACCCACTGAATTGTACACTTTTATGCTGTGAATTTTATGGTAAATGAATTATACCTCAATTTTTACTGAAAAAGAGGCAGAGCAGAGATTTAACCTTATCTGATCCAAAACCTGGATTACTGCATTCTGAGCAGCCCATGTGGACATGAACCCAAACTCCACTTCGGTTTCTAAGCGCCCTCCTTCCTTCAGTCCCCACAGGCCAAGCTTCTCAAGTCAATGCCCGGCCGGACAGGGAAATGCTGAGTGCCTAAACTAAGGCAATGGTTTGAAAACGCCAATAGTCTTTCATTTCCGCTAACCCCCCCTCTGCGCATGGGGCTGGCTTCCTCCCAGGCCTGGGACCCAGAGCACAGGGTAGAGGAGCTGCATTAATCGAAGCTTTATGGCATGTGGGAGCCAGTGGGGCTGAGGTAATCTCAGTGGTCAGCGTTAATCACAATTGCCCAAGTGAGGCCCATTTACCCATTAATACCAACGAGCCAGTTCCAGAAGGAAGAGGCAAGATGGCTGACATAAATGAATCTTCTGTTTATTCAACAACTACAGTGGCCTGAACACCCAGACTACATCTTCACTGATATAAAATATTTTGTATTTCTGCAAGTGTTCCCAATACACACACACACACACACACACACACACACACACGTCTGAAGGAGACCCCAAGCAAAGAACATAGCCTGGCACAAAGGGCAGGGGTTTTAAAGTTTGAGAACCCTGGGTTCAGATCTTGATTCTGCCACTTAGGGGCAGAGTGACCTTAAGTGAGACATGTGATGTCCCTAAGCCTTAGTTTCCCTATCTGTCAAACGGAGCTAATATTTCTACCTCGTTCATGGTTATACTGGGAACGAGGAGATGCTAAATCTAAATGTTCCAGCTTGCAAGGGGCTCAGCTCATGGTAGGATTTGGTCATTTTACACATTATTGCCCCCAAGACACAGAAGTTTGGGGAGGGGACAGTGGCCATGTGACTAGATTCTCTAATTTCAGTGCATCTAGGATACTTAAATGCAAGAATACTTTAAATATTCTTTACTTTAAAATGCAAGAATCAGGGGCGCCTGGGTGGCGCAGTCGGTTAAGCGTCCGACTTCAGCCAGGTCACGATCTCACGGTCCGTGAGTTCGAGCCCCGCGTCGGGCTCTGGGCTGATGGCTCAGAGCCTGGAGCCTGTTTCCGATTCTGTGTCTCCCTCTCTCTCTGCCCCTCGCCCGTTCATGCTCTGTCTCTCTCTGTCCCAAAAATAAATAAACGTTGAAAAAAAAAAAATTTAAAAAAATAAAATGCAAGAATCGGTGCGCCTGGGTGGCTCAGTCGGTTGAGCGTCTGACTTTGGCTCAGGTCATGATCTCACAGTCTGTGAGTTTGAGCCCTGCGACGGGCTCTGTGCTGACAGCTTAGAGCCTGGAGCCTGCTTCGGATTCTGCATCTCCCTCCCTCTCTGCCCCTCCCCCACTCATGCTCTGTCTCTCTGTCAAAACTAAATAAAGCATTAAAAAAAAATTTTTTTTTTAATGCAAGAAACCCCAGGGGTGCCTAGGTGACTCAACTGGTTAAGTGTCCGACTTCGGCTCAGGTCATGATCTTGCCATTCGTGAGTTCAAGCCCCACATTGGGCTCTGTGCTGACAGCTCAGATCCTGGAGCTTGCTTCAGATTCTGTGTCTCCAACTCTCTCTGCCCCTCCCCTGCTTACACTGTCTCTCTCTTTCAAAAAACAAAAATAAAACATTAAAAAAAGGTTTTAACAGGGGCGTCTGGGTGGCTCAGTCAGTTGAGCGTCCGACTTCGGCTCAGGTCATGATCTCGCAGTTGGTGACTTTGAGCCCCACATCAGGCTCTGTGCTAACAGCTCAGAGCCTGGAACTTGCTTTGGATTCTGTGACTCCCTCTCTCTCTGCCCCTCCCCTGCTCACACCCTGTGTGTGTCTCTCTCTCTCTCAAAAATAAATATTTAAAAAAAGGACAAAAAGAAAAAAATGTTTTAACAAAATGCAAGTATCCCCAGCCCCAGGGTTTCTGACTAGGGAGCGGTGCGGCTGAAGGTGTTGCATCTTTTAATAACCAACTGAAGGTTATTAAAGGTTATAACTTTCAGATAATGGAGGTGTCTGGCTGGCTCAGTTGAAAGAACATGCAAACAACTCTTGACCTCAGGGTCAGGAGTTCAAGTCCCACCCACACTGGGCGTAAAGATGACTTAAATAAATAAACTTTTTTAAAAAGAGAAATAAGGGTGCCTGGCTGGCTCAGTTGAAAGCATGTTTGACTCTTGATCTTGGGGTCATGAGTTCGAGCCCCACACTGAATGTAGAGATTATTATAAATAAATAAATAAATAAACAAACTTTACAAAAGAAATCAGATGCCATTTTGATTTCTAAAAAAAAAAACAAAAACTAAAAAAAAAACTTTCAGATAATGGTTCTCATCCCTGGTTACACACTGGAAAGGTTGGGCTTCTTTGTTTCAAGGCCTGGATCCCACCCCTACAGATTTTGACGTGTTGGGACCCTTGTGTTACCAGGACATTGGTATTTTTTAAAGTTTCCAGATGATTCTAACATGCAGCCAGGGCTGAGAACCCCTGCCAGAAGCCAATGCTTCTCAGAGTGTGGTCCAGGGACGCATAGCATCAGCAGCACTGGAAACTTTTTAAAAATGCAAATTCTCTATCTTTCCCCAGGCTACTGATTATGAAACTCTGGAAGTGGGACCCAGCACCCAGTGGTTTGATAAGCCCGGGGGGGGGGGGGGGGTGCGAGGGGGAGATTCTGATGCACACTCAGGTATAAGAACCCCCACTATAAGGCATGCTATCCCTTAAACTGCATGATGATAAGAATCACTTGAGGTGTGCTTATCACTCACGCAGATTCTGAGAGGCTGGAATGAGGCCTGGGTATGTGCATTTTTTAACAAATACGCCCTTACTCTCTTGCTCAAACTACCAGAGGCTCTCAGGGCCCCCAAAATTAAATCCAAAATCCTCTCCTCACGCTGCTGCCCCTTCTAAGCCTCAGGCAAGTCCGGGCAACTCTGGTTTAAAGAAACAGCCACTTAGGTAACTAAAATCCCCCCACCCTCGCCCTCACGCATATCAGCACCGCGTCTTCAGTCTCGTGGTTTTCTTTAAACTGTTACAGAAGCTGCACCCAGTTTCTCTGAAGAGCTTCTCTGGCAAATGCCACAGCCCTCCCATCCCGGGGGCACATTCGGGACCCCCAGCACACACCTGACCCCGAAGACAGCCCTGAGCACTATAAATACTACGTCTTCTCCATATACACACCTATGAGAAAGTTTACTTTATAAATTGGGCACACTGAGAGATTAACAAAACTATAATAAAATGGAACAATTATAACAATACCCTGTAACAAAAGTTGTGGGAATGAGGCCTCTCTCTCAATCCTCTACTCACCCTTCTTGTGACGACGACGTGAGGTGATGAAATGCTCCCGCGATGAGGCGAAATAAGGTGAGTGACGCAGGCGCTGTGACGTAGGTGACCTGACGTAAGTGCCGTGACGTAGCGCTAGGCGCCTATTGACCTTCTGCGGATTCGTCATAAGGAGGATCATCTGCTTCCCGACTGCCTTTGATCCCCGGGGAACTGAAACTGTGGAAAGCGAAGCCGCTGATAAGGGAAGAGGACTACAATAATTACTATTGCACCCAAACCACTATTATCTCTGCCTCCTGTTTATTTACAAATAACCTCAATCAGGGAATATTAAAATATATCTACATACAGCATCTACATATACACACCACATGCACATACATACACATATACAAATACCCGACCACTTCCTGGAAACCAGCTCTGCCCCTGTCCTACACACATTCACACCTCTGTCTACCCATCTGCATACTCGGTTATCAGAAGCTTTGCTCTTTCCAGCCACCCTAGAGCTTGAGATCTTTGCTGAGATGCTGGAATCCACCATCAGCGGGGAACAGACATCTACGGTCTTCTACCCAACAGCAACCCCCTTTTTCCCTGCCAACAACTCCTCACTTTTGCACAGGGATCAAATGGCCAAGCAGTCAAGAAAGGTGCCCCATCTCCAGGAGATACTTCTAAGCTAAGGGGTCACACTTTCAGTCCCAGTAGCTCCCTTTTTTTTTTTTTTTTTTTTTTAGTTTTGGTTTTATTTCTTTTTAGAGAGAAAGCACAAGTGCGAGCAGGGGAGAGGCAGAGTGAGAGGGAGAGAGAATCCCAAGCAGGGATTCTCAGGGCTCAAACTCACGAACCCACCGTGAGTTCATGACCTGAGCTGAAATCAAGAGATGGACACTTAAGCAACTCAGCCAGCCAGGGACTCCAGCTCCTTTTTTATAATAAAAATGTTTATAATCCCCCCATTACTCTTCCTAAAGGGAAATCCAACACATTGGTTTTTTTGTACATATTTTTTTTTTGTTAAATCGATGTAATGACCTGATTGTAATATAAAGAAAAAATAATAAAAGGATATGCATAATATAAATAATAGGCATTTTAATATATAAATGCTTAGACACCATGACACAAAAAAACATAAGAATGATGCAGCCAGATACTTATAGCTAGACTTAACTAGAAAAGCAACAGCCATGTAAACACGGACAGGCATTGGACCCTGTTGATGGTCCCTTAAATACCACTAGCAGGTTGCCACCAGTGATGTGTGTCCGTGAAATAGACAAGGAGCAACTCTTGTCAACATTCTCAACAAAACAAAGTACAGACTTCCTTTGTTACAGTCTACAGCTGCATCCCTGGAAAAGTTGGTCTATATTAAAACCCTCAAAGCAAGTTGTGTTTATATGAAAGTGGAATTTGGTTCTTGGCTCAGATGATTATAATGAATGTCTAGTAGAGATAATCATCACTGGAGGAACTGACCTGTACATTGCAGGATATGTAACATTGACCGCCAACACTCTAAATGCCCCTGTCACCCTCTGATCGTTGTGACAACAAAAATGTCCTCATATATTTCCAAAGTCACCCTCTGTGATCGGTTCCATTCCTGTGGAAAACTGCAGGTTCAGACAAGGAGATGACCCTCTTGCTCCTTTCCTCCCACCCTTTCTGTTTTGAAAGCTGTTGTATTAGGACATGATGCTTGGAGCTTTGGCAGTCATTTTGAGACTATGCAGTAAAGACTGAGACTTCACAGAGGTACCACCCTAGTGCCTAGCAATCATTGAGTCACTTCCCCAACTCTCTGCCTACCCACAGACTTCAATTACATAAATTAACCAAATGCCCTTATTGTTTAAGCCTTATTATTTGAATCTTTTTTCACTTGCAGTGGAACTTATGTTTGCTGAGAGAGGTAGGACCAAAGGCACCAGTGTGGGTGGGTAGAACAAATTTAAAAGATCCAGGCTTCAGGGCGCGTGGGTGGCTCAGTCAGTTGGGCATCAACTTGGCTCAGGTCATGATCTTGCAATCTGTGAGTTCAAGCCCCAAGCTGGGCTCTGCGCTGACAGCTCAGAGCCTGGAGCCTGCTTCAGATTCTTCAGATTCTGTCTCCCTCTCTCTCTGCCCCTCCCCAGCTTGCACTCTGTCTCTCTGTCTCTCAAAAATAATGATGATGATGATAATAATAATAATAATAAAGATCCAGGCCATAATATGATTTGATTCTTAGAGATTTAAATACTCTCAGCAAAAACAAACAAACACGCAAACAAACAAAAAAAACTGATTCCTATTTATAAGATGAATAAGTTCCAGGGATGTAATGTACAGCACGGTGGTTATAGTTACCTATATTGTATATTTGAAAGTTGCTAAGAAAGTGGATTTTCAAAGTTCTCACCACACCAAAAAAAACTGTAACTATGTGAGGTGATTGACCTCATTATTGTCCAACCTTATTATATTATATGGACCAACCTTATTATGTAATCATTTTGTAATATATACATAGAGCAAATCAGTACATTGTATATCTTAAACTTGCAAAATGTTATATGTCAATTGTGTCTCAATTAATTTGTGGGTTGTAGGGGAATGTGTGGAGGGAGGAGTGTGGTGAGTTCCCCAAAATTTTTTTAAAAGTTAAATCTTGAGAAATTCCTCTTGAGAAAAAAATTTGAATTTTGCTTTTTCTTTTTTTAATGTTTATTTATTTTTGAGAGAGAGAGACAGAGTGTGAGCGAGCAGGGGAGGAGCAGAGAGAGAGGGAGACACAGAATCCAAAGCAGACTCCAGGCTCTGAGCTGTCAGCACAGAGCCCAACTCAGGACTTGAACTCACGAGCTCACATAACCTGAGCTGAAGTCAGACATTTAACTGACTGAGCCACCCAGGTAAACCTAGACTTTGGCTGTGGGAATAGATTCAACAAGACAGCAAATGTTGATAACCCTTGAAGCTGGGCAATGAATATACTACCTACATATGTACTTTATATAATTGTGAAAATTATACTTTAAAAGTGAAAATAAATAAAAATTTTAAAGATTCATTGTTTATTTTTTTTTATTTTATCTTATTTTTAATGTTTATCTATTTGGGGGGGTGGGGCAGGGAGAGAGGGAGACATAGAATCTGAAGCAGGCTCCAGGCTCTGAGTTGTCAAGCACAGAGCCTGATGCAGGGCCCAAACCCATGAATCAAGAGATCATCACCTCAGCCAAAGTCAGACACTTAACTGACTGAGCCACTCAGGCGACCCAGTTCATTGTGTTGTTGTTGTTTTTTTTTAATAAAAAATTTGGTTCACTTCTCTCCTGAAGCCAGGCTATAGTCTTATTTTGTTTTTTTTAGGAGAATTGGAGACTATCTATGAGGGTGAATGGTCAGAATCTGTATCACACAATGGGTCCCTGTAGATTTTATCATCCCAGGGGTACAAATTAGGAAAGCTGAGAGACATTATAGCACAGTGGCTGAGCCCAGTGTCTTTAACATCCTAAAGTTCAGGCTCTGCTGTTTATCACTTGTGCCACCTTAAGCAAGTTACGAACCTCTCTCAGCCTTGACCCCTGCTGTAAAGTGGGTTTAGCAAGAATGCCCACCCCTTGGATGGTTGTGAGACACGAATGAAATAACAGACATACTTAAGAAACAGTAGCTGCTGTGGTTATTATTTTATCTTTATTTCTAGTCTAAAGCCTGGATTTTCAGCCTTCCCTTGCCCAACTAGGGAAATGACCAGGTGTTCCCAAACTTTTTATTTTTTTTTTACATTTATTCATTTTTGAGAGAGAGAGACAGAGCACAAGCAGGGGAGGGACAGAGAGAGAGGGAGACACAGAATCTGAAGCAGGCTCCAGGCTCTGAGCTGTCAGCACAGAGCCCAACACGGGGCTCAAACTCAAAAACCACAAGATCATGACCTGAGCCAAAGTCAGCACTTAACCGACTGAGCCACCCAGATGCCCCTAAGGGTTTGCAAACTTTTACCTTGAGTATATTTCTGAGCCCCACCCTACCTCTATTCTGACCTTAGCTACTCTCCCCTCCCCACTCCAACCCAGTATTAATATATAATGCACAGTTTTAACATGCCAAGGACTGAGCTTTCTCTTTACTGAATTTAATCCATGATTTTATTAGACCCATTTCACTGAGGAGGAAATTGATCCTTAGAGAGGTTAAGATCATACAGCTAGGAAATGGGCTCTGAGGCCAGGTGTACCTGATTCCCCAAAGGTACAGTCATTTTAAAAGTTCTCATGGTGGCTCAGTCAGTTAAGCATTTAACTCTTGATTTTGGCTCAGGTCTTAACAGTTGGTGAGATCAAGTCCCACACAGGGCTCTGTGCTGACAGCATGGAGCTTCCTTGGGATTCTCTCTCTCCCTCTTTCTCTGCCCTCCCCTTGCTCAAGTTCTATTTCTCAAAATAAATACTTTTTTATTTTTTTTAATTTTTTTTAACATTTATTTATTTTTGAGACAGAGAGAGACACAGCATGAGCGGGGGAGGGTCAAAGAGAGAGAGGGAGACACAGAATCTGAAACAGGCTCCAGGTCCTGAGCTGTCAGCACAGAGCCCGACATGGGGCTTGAACTCAGGAACCACGAGATCATGACCTGAGCCGAAGTCGGACGCTTAACCGACTGAGCCACCCAGGCGCCCCAAAATAAATAATTTTTTAAAGTGTGCCCCGGGGTCCATGGGTGGCTCAGTCAGTTAAGCGTCCAACTTGGGCTCAGGTCATGATCTCCCAGTTCATGGGTTCAAGTCCTGCATCAGGCTCTGTGCTGACAGCTGGGAGCCTGGAGCCTCCTTCAGATTCTGTGTGTGTGTGTGTGTATGTGTGTGTGTGTCTGCCCCTCCCCTGCTCACACTCTCTATCAAAAATAAATAAACATTATAAAAAGTTTTCCCAACACAGGTATTGAGGGGTCAAAATAAGATATCACCCCCAAGACTAGTCCACATTTGATCTCTACACACAGGTACCACCCCATTATTTATTCCCATTTTACAGATAGGAAAACTAAGTCCCAAGGTCTACCCCAGCAGCAAAGACCACCTTTCTGACTCCACCACTAACTCAATCTATGTCCCAAGCCTGGGGAAGAAGGTGGGGTGGTACAGCGGGCCAGAACTGGTTCAGAGATCAGAAAGTACAGTTCTGGCACGACTCAGCTGTGTGATGTTGAGTCACTCACTTCCCCTCTCTGAGCCCCTAGTTCCTCATCACAGTCGCAAACTCTCCATCTGTGATCATCTCATCAGCCCCTGGTGGGAAACCCCCACTCTAACAGTCTGAGTCCTGGTTCCCCATTCCTCACCCTCACCTTCAGAGAGTGGAGACACAAAGGGCTATAAAACACAAAGAAGTCTGCTCTTTGGAGCCAAAAGTTGCTGTCCTTTCAAGGACAAAGAGAAACGGACCTGCATTAACCGCTTACTGAACTCGCCCGAGCTGGGTGAGGAGCCATGACTACGGGAGGCACTGCCACCCTGTGGCCACTGGGCTCCACAGCAGGCCACCTTCAGGGGCTTGCAAGGGTAAGTCCGCCATCAGCTCAGAGGCTGTGACATTCAAAAGGAGGGGAGGAAGGCACAGTTGGGCTTTGGTGGGTGTCAAAAACCAACGAACCCTAGGGGAGAGAGAGGGCAACATGGCAACTGGGAAGCACAAAGGCTGTTCCCTCACTTGGAATGCTTTTCCCCAGATACAGACATTGCTCCCTGTCTCAGCTCTCCAAGCCTGGCTCACATGTGCCCTTCTCTTACCTCCCTATTTAAAATACAATCTTGGGGCGCCTGGGTGGCTCAGTCCATTAAGCGTCCAACTTCAGCTCAGGTCATGATCTCATGGTTCATGAGTTCAAGCCCCACATTGGGCTCTGTGCTGATGGCTCAGAGCCTCGGGCCTGCTTCAGATTCTGTGGTTCCCCCTTTCTCCACCCCTTCCCTGCTCACAGTCATATTCTCTCTCTCTCTCTCTTTCTCTCTCTCTCAAAAATAAATAAACATTAAAAAAAATTTTTTTTTAATACAATGCAGGGGCACCAGAGTGGCTCAGTCAGTTAAACACCTGACTCTTGATTTCCACTCAGGTCATGATCTCATTATTCATGAGATCAAGCCCCATGTGGGGCTCTGCACTGACAGCAGATCCTGCTTGGGATTCTCTCTCTCCCTCTCTCTCAAAATAAATAAACAAAATGTAATACCTGCAACTCCATCCCCTTGTACTCCATATTTTCCCCAAAGTACTCATCTCTATCTGAAAGTCTACATGTCTTACTACCCTAGTATCTTAGACCATTACCTCTCCCCTGACTACAATGTTAGTCTTTTTTTTTAATGTTTATTTATTATTGAGAGAGAGAGAGAAGGAGAGAGAGACAGAGCATGAGTGGGGAAGGAGCAGAGAGAGAGGGAGACACAGAATCCGAAGCAGGCTCCAGGCTCTGAGCTGTCAACACAGAGCCCGATGAAGGGCTCGAACCCACAAACAGTAAGATCATGACCTGAGCCAAAGTTGGATGCTTAACGAACTGAGCCACCCAGGTGCCCCTACAATGTCAGTCTTAACAGGACAGTAATTTTTGTCTGTCCTACTCACTGCTATATCCCCAGCACCTAGGATATTGCCTGGCCCATATCCCATTTATGTATTAAGTGAATGGGTGAATGAATGGACTGGTTCATTGCCTTGGGCATGTGCCTAAGGATCTCTGAGCCTCAGTTTCTTCAACTGTAAAAAAAGGGTAAGAAACAACCCCTTTGTGGGGCGCCTAGGTGGCTCAGTCGGTTAAGTGTCCGACTTCAGCTCAGGTCATGATCTCACACTCCATAAGTTCAAGCCCCGCGTTGGGCTCTGTGCTGACAGCTCAGAGCCTAGAGCCTGCTTCAGATTCTGTGTCCCCCCCTCTCTCTGCCCGTCCCCTGCTCATGTTCTGTCTCTCTCTGTCTCAAAAATAAAAAAATTAAAAAATAAAAAAAATTTTTAAAAAAATTTAAAAAAAATTAAAAAAAAAAAAGAAAAGAAACAACCCTTTCGTTATCTTCCTCTCAGGGCCGCAGTGAAGAACAAATTAGTTCTTATTCAGTGGCTTCTGCAGTAGGGTGAATAGTGTCCCTCAAAAATTCACATCCACTTAGAACCTCAGAATGAGATCTTCTTTGGAAATATGGCCTTTGTAGATGCAATTAGTTATATGAGGTCACAGTGGATTAGGATGGGCTCTAAATTCAATAAGTGGTGTCCTGGGGCGCCTGGGTGGCTCAGGTGGTTGAGCATCCAACTTCAGCTCAGGTCATGATCTCACAGTTCGTGAGTTCGGGCCCTGCGTCAGGCTCTGTGCTGACAGCTCAGAGCCTGGAGCCTGTTTCAGAGTCTGTGTCTCCCTCTCTCTCTGCCCCTCACCTGCTCATGCTCTGTCTCTCTCTGTCTCAAAAATAAATAAAAACATTAAAAATAATAATAAGTGGTGTCCTTACATGATGAGGAAAGGACACAGAGAGACACACAGGCACAGAGAAGAAGGCCATGTGAAGATGGAGCAGAGGTTGGAATTACAACACCAAGAGCTAAGGAGCACCTTGGGGCCACCAGAAACTGGAAGAGATGAGGAAGAATTGTTCCCTTTATTTTTTTTTTTTGTTTTATTTAAAAGGCTTTAAGTTTATTCATTTATTTTGAGAGAGAGAATATGCACAGAGAAGGGGCAGAGAGAGATGGAGAGAGAATCCCAAGCAGGCTCTGTCAGTGCAGAGCCCAACACAGGGCTCGATTTCACAAACTGTGAGATCATGACCTAAGCCAAAACCAAAAGTCAGATGCTCTACCGACTGAGCCACCCAGGAGCCCCAGGACTCTTCCGTTTAGAGGGAGCACAGCTTTGCTGACACCTTGATTTTGGAGCTCTAACCTCCAGAACTGTGAGACAAAAAATTTCTGCTGTTTTAAGCCACCTAGTTCATGACACTTTGTTACAGCAGTCACAGGAAATTTGTACAGGTTATTATTTAAAACACTGGAATTACACACATATCCTGTTCAAAGCACTAGTCAGCATAGATCCCCTATGACAGTATTTCTCACCACACTCCAGCCACCCTTTCCTGCTTTCTGTTTCCCAAACACATGAAAATCATGCCCACCTCAGGCCCTTTGCACTTGCTGTTTCTACTATGTGAACCTCACTTCCTTCTCATCTTCCACCTGTGGCTCCTTGTCACCTGTGGTCTCTGCTCACAGAGACCTTCTCTGACCACTTTATCCCTTCCTATCATCTCATTTTACTTTATTTTCTTCATAGCACTGATCAATCTCAAGTTATCTCATTTATTTTATTTTCTTGCTTATTTTTTGTCTGTAAAGAAGGTAAGCTCCCTGGGATCAAGAACCCCTCCCACCTATGCTGTTGCATCTCCAATGCCTAGAATGGTGGTTGGCAAGTAAGAAGTGCCTGTTGTATCAGTGAGTCTTACAGGTAATAATATTTATAACCATTATTATTACCCCTATTTTAGAGATGAGAAAACTGAGACACAGAGAAGTTCTGTAACTTGTCCAAGGTCACAGACCTATGTATTAGCTTCCTAGGGCTGCCATAACAAAGCATCACAAACTGGGTGATTTAAACAACAGAAGTTCATTGTCTCACTGTTCTGGGGCCTGGAAATCCAAGATCAAAGTGTCGGCAGGAATTATGTCTTCTAAAGGCTGTGAGAGACCAGTATGTTCCAGGGCTCTCTCCTTTGCTTATAGGTGGCTCTCTTTTCTCAGTATCTCTTCATATTGTCTTCCCTCTGTGCTTGTCTGTGTACAAATTTCTCCTTTTTATAAGGACACCAGTCATATTGGATTAGGGCCCACCCTAATGACCTCACTCAATTTGATTACCTCTATAAAGACCTTATCTTCAAATAGGTCACATTCTGAGCTCCTGGGGGTTAGGACTTCAACATAGGAATTTGGGGGGAGGGGAGGACACATTTCAACCCCCAAGAAGCTAGTATGTAGCAGAGGCAGGATTCAAACCCACATCCATCTGACATGACATCACTGAAACAGAGATTGAGGTGACCATAGTGGACTATGACATTGGTGACCTCTGTTGGGCTCCTCCTCCTGATATCACACCCTTGTGCAGTGTCCTCCCACTCTGAATTGACCTGACCACATGACTTGCTTCAGCCAATGGGACATTAGCAAGTATGAAGCTCTTAGAGGCTTACATTATGACTTGTCCTTGGGACGCCTGGGTGGATCAGTCACTTAAGCCTCCGATTCTCGTGAGATCGAGCCCTGCATCAAGCCTGCTTAAGATTCTCTCTCTCTCTCTCTCTCTCTCTCTCAAAAATAAATAAACATTTAAAAAAGTGTGTTTTTGTTGTGTCTCAGACCCCAGAGATCCACGGGTCTCGGGGGAGCCCTGAGTAGTGCAGGGCTGTCAATCCATAAAGCTGTTAGGGGTACTCTGACTTCTCCCACTCGATCCTACCTACTCATTTATAACAAAGCCAAAAGCCTGGGACATGCCAAAGATACTGTCAAGATAAAATTAAAGAAAAAAAGAGATGTCAGGCCAAAGCCAAATGCAACAGGACAAAGAGAGATATCTCCCCCAAGTGGGGATTGCAGGAAATGCCTCCCGAGAGAAAGGAGTTCTCTGAATGAGAACCTGAGAGGTAGACAACAGTCCGGATCTAGACCAGGGATGCAAACTCAGTGCCTCCTGGGGCAGGCAGGGGATGGACATGGGGAGGCACGCTGCATGGGGACCAGGACAGCCACCGCTCAGCTGCAACTCCGGGCTCTGCAGAAGGTGGGGTCTTGGCTCCCAGAGGGGAAACATCCCCACCAGGGGACACAGCAAATATCCCATTAAATTTCAAACTGCAGCTGCCATCTGGTCTCTCTGGGCTCCTCCTGGCTCAAGATGAGCAGGCAAAGAAAGAAGCCACTGTCCTGGCAGGAAGAATGGCCTTGATCAGTGGGAGAAGACAGGGCTGCCTTCCCACAAAGGGGTCAGAAAGATGATTCACACTCAGATGATTCCACCTGGGCATCTCTTGCCTGCTTCTGGCAGTGTCTTAACTTGACTATACCAAAGTACCACAGAGTAGGTGGCTGATAAGCAACAGAAATGTATTTCTCACAGTTCTGGAGCCTGGAAGTCCAAGATTCGGGCACCAGCGAGATCAGGTTCTAGGTGAAGGTCCTCTTCCATATTGCAAACTGCCAACTTCTCCTTGTGTCCTCACTTGGTAGAAAGAGGGAGCTCTCTGGGATCCCCTTTAGAAGGACACTATTCCCATCAAGACTGCTTAACTTTAATGATCTAATCAACTCCCAAAGACCCCCCTCCCCCCCACACACACACCTCCAAATACTATCACAGTGGGGGTTAGGATTTCAACATGTGAATTGGAGTGGGGGTAGGGGACACAAACATTCAGCCCATTGCACTTGGGAAGGGTCAACTGCATCAGCCACAGCCTTGAGTAGTGCAAGGAGACCAGGTGTTCAAGAGTCTTGAGGATGAAGATCTTGGTCAGTCCCAGGTAAACCACTGAGGCAGGCAGGCAATACAACCAAGGGCAAGGGGTCAGAGCCAACGGCCAAGAAAGAATTTTTAAAGACAGCTTTGGTGCAAAAAGGTGATTTTATGAAAGCACGAGGATAGAACCCATGGGCAGAAAGTGGTGCCCGGGCACCATGAGGACAGACTGGTTGTATACTATGGAGCTGGGGAGCAGTAAAGTCCAGGGGAAGTTTCCAGTGAGATTTTCATACACTAAAGAAGACTCCCAGGGTACTGGAGGCCTAGCTCTTGTCAAGCTAGGGTTGTTTGCCCTCTAGCAAAGCGTTAGCATTAAGACACTAGGAAGTTCCTGGAGAAACATTTTACTCTGCCGGCCTCAAGTATCTATCAGTGGGCTGCAGGTTGTAAGGAAATTTAATTTTATCTGCCATTTCCTTCTGCCTTTGTTTCCCACATCAAATGGTATCAGAATTGAGTTGAATTGTAAGACACCCAGCTGATGTCAGAGAGTTGCTTGGTCTGGGGAGAAAACATACACTATAAACACACGCGTAATTGTTAAAGCAGATGTGATATACTCTCTTACCCTTTTCACCTATTTCACCTAAGAACATATTCCTTCTCCTAACGTGGGAGGTTCTCCCATGTATTAGGGCACTCTTCCATGAAACTGGAGTCTGGGTTGTATCCTGGTTTCCTTATCAGGGCTAGGATTTGGGAGTAGGGACTCTTTTGACACAGTGGGTGGTTGAGGCTGAGTCCCTCTAGCTGCTGTGGTGTCTGAGTAGGTGCACGTGTGTGTGGGATCCAAGGAATTTAACAAAAATTCCCTACCCCTGGACAAGCAGAGCAAGACTAATTCCATTTTGTGCTACACCCACCATCTCATGTATAACCCTCACATGACCTGCTTATTGCTTAAGACACTCCCCCACCCTAGTCAAGCCGCTGAGTACACCCTTACTGGAAACCGGCTCAAACAGGAATGAGGAACCCCTAACCACCAAAGAACGTAAACCCCGCCTTTTGCCCGCCAAACTTGCGCCAATTTTGACCAGAGTGATAGGCTAGTTCAAACAGTTACTATAGGGTAAATTGTAATTCAATTGGCCACCTGCGTGTGGACTGACATGACTATGCAACTTTCTGTGTGTGTTACAATCTCATTGGCCACTGGCCCCTATAAAACTGCTACGCCTCTTAACCTAGGGGTCCAAGTCCCTGCTCCGCTGTGTTGGGTATACTTGGGCCCAAGCTCGAGCTTGCAAATAAACCCTCGTGCGTTTGCATTGGTATGGGCTGCTTGGTGGTCTCTCGGATGGATTTGAAATCGGGGGCATTACAGTGTGGGGCACTCCCCAGCCCTGGGGGAATATGGCAAGGAAGGGCAGTCCCCTGTACGGTGCTGGGGGGGTAGAGTGCAAAAGCACCTTTTCAGGTCTCCTGGTGTATTCGTTGAGATTTCTCTCTTAGCTAAAGAAAAGTGATCTCCACTTTCTTTTTTTTTTACGTTTATTTATTCTTGACAGAGCATGAGGGGGGGAGGGGCAGAGAGAGGGAGACAGAGAATCTGTCATGCTGTTGGCACAGAGCCTGACTCGGGGCTCAAACCCACGAACCATGAGATCAGGACCTGACCCAAAGTCAGACACTTAGCTGACTGAGCCATCTAGGCGCCCTCCTCTCACTTTCCTTTCTATCGGCCATAAACTTTGTTCTTGCTAAATCAATCCCACCTTCCTTATTCGTTGGCTAAAGGAGGGGGCCTTTGGTAAAAAGAAGTGCTGGGTGAACGGAACTGGTGTCAGAACTGCCTTTCTACCCCCACATTGAAGCTGGCTGACTGCGTGGACTCTGGGTGCATCTATCCACCCTCTTCCAGAAGGGAGGAGGCTGGGAGTGATGTTGGAAACAAAGAAGGAAATGGCAGATAGAATTAAATTTCCTTATAACCTGCAGCCCACTGACAGATACTTGAGGCCAGCAGAGTAAAATGTTTCTCCAGGAACTTCCTAGTGTCTTAATGCTAATGCTTTGCTAGAGGGCAAACAACCCTAGCTTGACAAGAGCTAGGCCTCCAGTACTCAGGGAGTCTTCTTTAGCATATGAAAATCTCACTGGAAACTTCCCCTGGACTTTACTGCCCCCCAGCTCCATAGTATACAGCCAGTCTCTCCTCACGGTGCCTGGGCAGCACTTCCTGCCCACGGGTCCTATCCCTGTGCTTTAACAAGATCACCTTTTTGCACCAAACACGTCTTCAAGAATTCTTTCTTGGCCATCCCCGCAAACCCCACCCCCAAAAACTTCATCACCATTTACCTGGAGACAGCTCAGATTCCACAGATTAAGGTCTCAGTCCCATGAGACTGCCCCTCCACCCACCTCCACTTCAGACGCCAATTCCAAGTCTGCTTATAACCTGGGCTTCTGACCTACCAGCAACGGATGGGAGATTCCAGCGACTCTCTCCTTGTGCTCAATTAATTTGCTACAGCAGCTCGTAGAACTCAGAGAAACATTGTACTTACTAAATCACCACTTTATTATAAAAGGGTATAGCTCAGGAATAGCCAGATGAAAGAGATTCATAGAGCAAGGTGTGGGGAAGGGGCTCAGAGCTCTCTTGCCCTTTCCAGGCCTACCACTCCCCCCACACCTGCACGTCTTCACCAACTTGGAAGTTCTCCAAAGCCTCTCTTTTTGGGTTTACAAAGGCTTTGTTACACAGTCACGATCAATTCAATCATTGGCCCTCCGTGACTAATTCAACCTCCAGCCCCTCCCCGCTCCCCGGCCTCCAGGCAACCAGCCCCCATCCTTAGGTGCGGTCCAAAGGCACCTCATTAACATAACAAAAGACACCTGGCTGCTTTCATCACAGGAAATTCCAAGAGTTTTAGGAGCTCTGTGCCAGGAACAGGGATGAAGTCCAAATATATATTTTTATTGTAAGTCATAATACCACAGCTTGTACTTGAATAAAAAAAATAATAACCTCTGGAAGCAAACAGAAAAAAGGAAGAGCAGTGTTTACTTGTGAAGGAGATTACCTGAATTGATGGCAGCAGGGACAGAGGACAGAGCCGCCACAGACAGGGAGACTGAGCTCAACACGAGATGAGGTTGTGAGAGGGGCTCGGGTGATGCCTGCAGGGCCCCCACCAAGCTTGGTCACCAGTGCAGAGTAAGGTCTCCCAGAAGAAAGAGATGCTTTTTTCCTCTCCCGAAGCACCTGGCTGCATCCACCAAGGGGAATACCTGTCTTCACCCATGCAAAAATTCTGCAGCCCCTGAAGGCAGAGATTTTACACTGGGTATCTCTTTACATGGCTGTTTTTGAACCAGGTGAATATTTATCCACCAAAAGTAAATAAATAAATTCAAAATACAACAGTAACTGGGGTGCCTCAGTGGCTCAGTCGGTTAAGCATCTGATTCTTGATTTCAGTTTGTGAGTTCGAGCCCCGAGTTGGGTTCTGTGCTGACTGCTCAGACCCTGGAACCTGCTTCAGATTCTGTGTCTCCCTCTCTCTCTGCCCCTCCCTCTCTCTCTCTCTCTCTCTTTCTCTCTCTCCTCTCTTTCTTTCTTTCTCTCTCTCTCAAAAATAAACATTAAAAAAATTCCACACTTTTAAACTACTTCTCATAAAATTTAATTTGCAAAACTCGTTTTATGAAAATGTTGTCAAGAGATAACAAGTATTGGCGAGGATGTGGACAAAATAGAACACTTGTGCATTGTTGGTAGTGACGTACATTGGTGCAGCCGCTATTAAAAAAAAAAAAAAAAAAACCAATAAGGAAGAGGTTCCTCAAAAAGTTAAACATAGAACTAAATATGATCCAGCAATCCCACTTCTGAGTGTATAAATGAAGGAAAAGAAAACAGAATCTTTGAGAGATATCTACCTTCCCATATTCACTGCAGCATTATTTGCAATCACCAAGACAAGGAAACACTCTTAAGTGTCTGCTGACAGAAGAATGGATAAAGAAAACGTGAAATGCATACACAATAGAATATTATTTAGCCGCCAAAATAGGAAATCCTGCCTTTTGCAACAACATGGATGACATTGGAGGGCATTATGCAAAGTAAAATAAGACATACACGAAAGACAAATACTGTTTGATTTCACACGATATATGTGGAATCTAAAAAAACCCAAACCCCTAGAAACAGAGTAGAGTAGCAGTTGCCAGGGCCTGGAAGAAGGGGGAAATGGGGAGACATTGATCAAAAGGCACAAACTTCCAGTTATAAGGTGAATGCATTCTGAAGATCTAAGGTATAGCACGGTGACTATCATTAATAATATAATATTGTATACTTCAAAGTTAAGAGAGTAGATCTTAAATGTTCTCACCATAACAACCACGACAAAAATGGTAATTATGTGAGATAAAGGATGTGGTAAACATTTTGCAGTATATACATGTATGAAATCATCACTTTGTACACCTTAAACATGCACAGTGTTACATTTTAATGATATCTCAATAAAGGGGAAAAAACACATTGTCAAGTTAATTGTCTGTCTAGGCTGGTAATTGAATATGATGCAGTCACTGAAGTGTTTTCAAATAACATTCAACCATGTGTCATGATGTTCAGAACATAGTGTAAATTTTTAAGACTAGAATTCAAAACCATTCATAAATTATTTCAAGTATAGACATATAATATAGATAAAATAGTGTGTGTGTGTGTAATAGAAAAAAATATCGAGTCTTTCTGAGTGGCAGGATGGTGTTGAATTTGCTTCATTTAAAATTTATAATATTTTCTGGATTTTCTATAAAAAGCATATAGTTGTTTTGAAATAGAGGAGCTATTGTACTATAAGCTATATTAAAAATAAAATAAATGGAAGGAAGTGAAGGGGTCAGGGGTCTTGGTCTTCCCAGGACCTCCTCGGTCCCTTTGCAGCCATGTTGGTCTTCCCTGTCAGGCGAGATAGACTGTTGACCAGGTGAGATTTGCTAAAATCTAGACACATCAGCTCCCTGTTCTCTCTCTAATTGCAGAGGAGTCAGTCCCCAGTCCATCTGTGCCATGGACTGAATGTTTGTGTCCTCCCCAAATCCATGTGTTGAAGCCCTACCCCAAAATGTGATGGTATTAGAAGGCGGGTCCTTTGGGAGGTGATTAGATGAACTCATGAGGGTGGGGTGCCAAGATGAGATTAGAGCCCTTATAAGAAGAGGGTGACACACCAGAGATCCCTCTCTCTGCCAGGTGAGGACACAGCAGGAAGGCAGCTGTCTACAAGCCAGGAAGAGACACCTCACCAGGAACCTCACAGAACCCATCTTGATCTTGGATCTGCAACCTCAGAACTATGAGAAATAAATGTCTGTGGTTCATAAGCTACTCAGTCTGTGGCATTTTGTTATAGGAGCCCATGTGGACTAAGACAACCTCCCTCCTAACAGCCAGAGTAGAAATTGCAGAACATGAATTAGATGGTGTCACTCAGCTGAAACCACTAGGGGGCCCCACTGCCCTCAGCACAGACCTATACCCCTCCCATAGTGTCGAGCCCTTTCTACCCTTCTGCCATCCTCTAGGGTCACCACCTTCTCTGTTCCAGCCACCTTGGGCTTCTTTCAGCTCCTCAAATGCCATCTAGGCCTTTGTCCATGTGGTTCCCTACACCCACAGTGCCATTTTCCTGATCTTTCACCCAGCTAGCTGCTGACCCCAGTTAGCCTCCAGGGATCAGCTTCGGTGTCACTGCCTCTGTAAACTTGCTCTGACTTCCCAAGTCAGAGAGAAGAATCTTCCTCTGAGCACCTGGGCCCATGCTACCTCTCTGAGCAGGTACTAAATCTCTTATAACTATTCATGGTAGAATGAGCCAGAATCCCAACAAATGAGATGACACTCTCAAAATAGGACAATGTGGAAAATGTAGCTGAGCTGGGCTGGCTGTCCAGGTGGCTCACTGACACAGCTGTTGGCTACAAGCTCATCAGGGGCTGTCAACCACAGCACCTCAATTCTCCAACATGTGGCCTCTCCATGTGATTTGTGGTTCTCAAAGCATGATGGTGGGGTTCCAAACGAGTGTCCCAAACACATGAAAGCGGAAGTTTCATGTCCCTAAAAGTCCAGCCTTAAAAGTTACACAGCATTATTTCCACCACATTCCACTGGTCAAACAAAATTCAAGGCTGGCCCTGATTCAAGGGGTGGGGAAATAGATTTCACCTCTTGATGGGTGGAATAGCTGGAATTTAGAGCTTATCTTTTTTTAATTTTAATTGAAATGCATCTGACATACAACACTGTGTAAATACAAGGTGTACAACATGTTAATCTGACATGTTAATATATTGTAATATGATTTCCATTGTGGTGATAATTAGCGCTTCCCTCATATGGTATAATTATCATTTTTTTCAGTGTTGGCATAACTGAGTTCTAGTCTCTTTGCAAGTTTGCTGATTATAATGCAATACTGTTTTCTATGTTCACTGTATTGTATGTTAGATTTCTAGGAAGGGGGTGCCTGGGTGGCGCAGACATTTGAGTGTCCAACTTTGGCTCACGGTCTGTGGGTTCGAGCCCCTTGCCAGGCCCTGTACTGACAGCTCGGAGCGTGGAGCCTCCTTCAAATTCTGTGTCTCCCTCTCTCTCTGACCCTCCCCCACTCGTGTTCTGTCTCTCTCTCTCAAAAATAAATTAACATTAAAAAAATAAAATAAAGGTTCTAGGACTTATATACTACTCATTTTAAGTCTGTACCTTTACACATCACCTGTCCTATCCCGCCCATGGTAACCACCTGGTAATGACTATTTTACTCTTTGTTTTTTGTGAGTTTGGCTTTTTAGATTCCACATATAAATGATAGCATACAGTATTTGTCTTTCTCTGTCTGACTTACCTAGCTTAGCATAATATCCTCAAGGTCTTTAATTCACTGCAGGGGTTTGTTTACAGAAGGGTTAGTAACAAAGACATAGTTTAGGGAAGCCATCTATATAGGACAGTGTAGTCACTGGGGGTTAGTGGCACCTGAGGTGTCACCACCCCAGGTCTGAAGGGTCACGAGGAAGAAGCGGTTACCAGAACCCAAAAAATAAAGATTTGTGTAGAAATGACTGCCTCACAAAAAGATTGACTTTCAGCAGAGGACCACAGCCAGCCCAAGGCACAGCAAGGGAGCCAAATGAATAAACACTTTGATCTCAGTCTCCTCTCTCTCTCTCTCCAGTTTTCTGCCAGGGCTTCCCTTGGCCAAACCCAACTAGAAGCCGGAAGACAAGGAGCCCACTGAGGCAATCCACACAGCTCAGCTTCCTGGCTCAAAGAGCAGGGAGGAGAGTGGATCTGGGAGGACAGACAGAAAAAAGCACATAGGGGGCGCCTGCGTGGCTAAGTGGGTTAAGTATCCAACCAGCTCAGGTCATGATCTCATGGTTTGTGAGTTCAAGTCCTGCATTGGGCTCTATGCTGACAGCCCAGAAGCTGGATCCTGCTTCGGATTCTGTGTCTCCATCTCTCTCTGCCGCTCCCACGCTCACATTCTATCTCTCCCTGTCTCTTTCTCTCAAAAATGAATAAACATTAAAAAAAAAAAAAGGAGAAGAAAAAGAAGAAAGAAGCACATATGTCCACCTTCTCTACCAGACTGAAAACTCCTGGAAGACTGGCACCATTTGATCAGTTAGGAGGGACCAGACTATGCTGCAGAAACAAGCCTCAATACTCAGTTGAATAAAAGAGCAAAGTTTATTTCTTGTTCATACAAATGTACCTCCTGGGTGTCTGCTCAATGTGGTTACCAAAGCACACAGAACCTCAGAAGAGTCCCGAGGCTGGCAGAGCAACCACCCTCTGCATGATGTCGAGAAAAGAAACCACTGGAAAGTCTTGAACCAACCATGAAATCTTTCTCCCGGAAGTGACACCAATCATTCCCTCCACAACTCACTGATCAGTAGAGGTCACCGGACCTTTCTACCCACAAAGAGCCTGATGGTGCAACCCTACCACATGTCCAGAAGGCAACAAGCTGGGAATTTGGGGTCAAAAGCACTAACATCCTGTTTTCAGTTACATTCCTGGCACTTAGCACAGTGCTTTGGTATGGTTTGTTGACCGACTAAATGACTATGGTAGCAGGTGCATTCTCCTGTTGGCCACAGAGAATAAAAGGGTGAGAGTAACCCACAAGTTTACTTGCCCACCAAAGTGATCTTCAGATAGAGAAAGTATAACAGTAAAACTATTACAAGAAAATGGGTAAATATCCATTGTTTACTTTTTCACTCAACATGCATATAATGAGTACCTACCATGTGCCTGGAAGTTTCCAGACCCCCATATATTCTAGGATTTGAGTAGGAAAGATCTCTGTATCACTCAAGATTCTTGTTTGTAAGCAAGATCTGATTAATTAAGTAGTAAAGGTGTTTGGCTAAAAGATATTGGGGAACTTCTGGAATCATCTATACCCAATGAGGCCACAAAAGGAGAAGCTGAAGTCTCCCAGGGCAGAGCTACTGGGGAGGTGACAGGACACAGGAAGCCCCACCCTTGGCCTTTTCTAGTTGTCTCCTGCAAGGCAGCTGCCCTGGCTGGTGACGGACACGTTTCCTCTGCCCAGTCCTTTTCTGTCTCCTCCCCCAGCTCCTGGTTTCTTCCCTTGCCCTGACTCGCTTCGCCATCTCTGCCTGCCTCCCCCATTACATAACTGTCCCCCGTCCGAAGGGCCCTTATGTAACCCATGTCACCTCAGGCTTCCATCCCCACCTCAGCCTCGCCTGTCTGGTACAATCTTTCACAGTTGGCTGAACCAAGCCCTCAGCAAGCGTGTGGGGCTGGGGAAAAGAAGGAGGGAGGAGGAGGAGAAGGAATTCCTCATGCCCACAGTGGGACTAGACGAAACTTGACCGGCAGCAATGAGCTCTGGAGGAAACTTTCTGCACACAAAGCCTTGGTGCCTGGACTGTTGTCAGAGGACTCAGCCTGGTTTCTATGCTTCATCTTCCACTTTGGCAAAATGTCTGCACCCCCAAGTTCACTGCAGCACCATCCACAATAGCCAAGGCATAAAAACAACATAAGTGTCCACTGACAGATGAATGGACAAAGAAAATGTGGTGTATATATATAACGGAATATTATTCAGCCTGAAAAAAGAGGAATCCTGCCATTCGTGACAATGTGGATGAACCTGGAGGACATTATGCTAAGTGAAATAAACCAGACACAGAAGGACAAAAACTGTATGATCTCACTTACAGGATGAATCTAAAAATACCGAACTCCCTAGGAGTGGAGAGTAGATTGGTGGTTGCCAGGGGCTGGAGGGTGGGGGGCAATGGGGAGATGTTGGTCAAAGGGAAACTTTCGGTTACAAGAGTAATAAATTCTGAGCGTGGCCAGATCATGCTGACTATAGTTAATGATACTGTATTGTGTGCTTGAAATTTGCTAAGAGAATAGGTCTCAAGTGTTTTGACCACCGAAAAATAAAAAACAAAACAAAACTATGCAAAGTAATGGATACGTTAATTATCTTGATTGTGGTAATCACTTCATAATGCAGACATATGTCAAATGATCATGTTGTACACCTTGAACATTACAATTTTATTTGCCAATTATACCTCAATAAAGCTAGAAGAATAATTTTAAAATAAAATGGGGATATATATGCCTCATAGGATTGTCACAAGGATCAGAAAAGTTTCTATATAGAGATATATAGTGTTTAGAATAGGGCCTGGCTATAGAGCTGTTTGCTATTCTTTTTGGAGAGATGGTTCTAGATAAGTGGGCCTTGATTGGTGGTTCTCAGACTTAATGGCCTCAGAACCCCTTTACCCTCTTAAAATTGACAGAAGACTTCAAAGAGCTTTTTTAAGGTGGGTTATACCTACCAGTATTTACTGTATTTTAAATTAGAACTTATAACATATTTTTAAAACAGTTATTCATTCATCTAAAAATAAGCTCATTACATGTTAACATAAAATCTTTTTATGAAAAGTAACTGTATTTTCCAAAATAAGAAACTCTTAGTAAACAGCACAGTGATATTTTACATTTTTGAAAATCTCTGTAATGTCTGACTTAATAAAAGGCAGCTGGGTGCCACATCTATGACTGCATTCAAGCCAGTCGAGGTATCACATGTCTTGAAGCCACTGGAAAATTCCACTGGATGCTTGTGAGAGAATGACAGTGAAAAAGGCAAATAAGATGTTAGTACTATTATGGAAACAGTTTTGATCTTGTAGATCCCCTGAGAGCTTCCCTGGGCCACACCTTGAGAACTACCTGGTAGGTGGAGGAGATGGAGAGAGCAGAGACAAACGGGAATATTTTCATGTTTTCACCCAATTTGTATTCACCAAGGAATACTGAGGAAAAGTCACTAGAGATCAGATTTGCTCTCTTGACCCAAATCTCCTCCAGTCTTTTAAACTAAAACAGCACCACCAGACCAGTACTGGGCACTTCCTCTGTCCAGGCAGGATTCAAAGCCATTGACACACATTGTTACTGCTCACTCAACTCTAATGGGTGCAGACTGTTATGATCACCGCCCCCCTGACCCCCGCACAGATGTGGAAACCAACCGAGGCATCCGACTGAGTGACTTTTTCCAAGGTTGCACAGAATTCCAGAGATTCCGTGTCCAGTATTTCTGATTCAGGAATTCCTGCTCTTAGATACAGAGTTCAAGAGTCTCCCTCCACCCGGCTTAACAATTGTTCAAGTGGATGCCGAAGTCTTCATACAGATCCCTGGGCATCATCCCCGGTGGTTCTAGCTTAATTGGGAAGGTCCCAGGCACCCATTTTGCTTAAGGACTCAGATGATTCTAAAGGGTAGCCAGGATCGAGAACAATTGCGCTAAGGCCTTGCTACCCAAACCACCAGGGAGGGTTTTAGTTTGAAGAATCCTCCCACACACCAGCCTCCAGCAAGACTCTCTGAAGTGAAATTTGCTTTTGACAAGAGCCCCAGGTGATTTGCATTCACGTCACAACATGCATTCAGCCTGGGCTAAAGGAATGTGAGCTGAGATTTCTGCCAGAGATGAGAAGGCAGGATGGGGTAGTGGTTAGAGCCCAGGCTCTGTGACAGGTGCAGCTGTCCTTCTGTCCACAACCCACCCCCACCTCCCATGGCTTCTTTCTTAACCTAGGAACCCACACCACTCCGAGCTTGATAGCTAAGTAAGGACAAATGCTCCTAAAGTTTTTGAGACCTTCACTGCGAAGGTTCATAGAAGCCTGTAAAGAAATAATCTAGGGGCACCCAGGTGGTTCAATCGATTGAGCATCCAACTTCAATCAGGTCATAATCTCGCAGTTTATGAGTTCAAGTCCCATATCTGGTTCATCACTGTCAGCACAGAACCTGCCTGAGATCCTCTGTCCCCCATTCTCTCTGCCCCTCTGCTGCTTTCACTCCGTCAAAAATAAACATTAAAAAAAGAAAGAAAGAAAGAACGAACCTAGGACTTCAACAATTCAAACAATTCTTTGTTGTATTTTAATTCCTTGCATTTTATTATTATATTTTTGTTCCAGTTTTATTGAGATATAATTGACATGCAGCACTGTGTATGTTTAAGTTGTACAGCATAATGACTTAGCTTACATACCTTTTGAAATGATGACCACAATAAGTTTAGTTAAGATCTTATATAAGACCATCTTATACAAATACGAGGGAAAAAAAGAGGGGAAAAAAGAAAAAAAATTTTTTCTTTGTGATGAGGTTTCTTAGGATCTGCTCTCTTAGCAACTTTCAAATATACCATTCAGCTGTGTTTACTGTAGTCATCATGTTGTACATTGCCTCTCCAATTCTTATTTATAACTGGAAATTTGTACCTTTTGACCACTTTTAGCCAATTACCCCTCCCCCACTCCCTGCCTCTCATAACCACAAATTTGATCTCTTTTTCTATGTGGTTTTGTTTTGGTTTAGTTTTGGCTTTTGGTTTGTTTTGTTTTCCTTTTTTTTTTAAGTTTATTTATTTTTGAGAGAGAGGGAGAGAGAGAGAGAGAGAGAGAGCACCTGTGAGCAGGAGAGGGGCAGAAAGAGAGGGAAAGAGAGAATCCCAAGTAGACTCCATGCTGAAAACACTAGGATCATGACCTGGGCTGAAATTGAGTGGGACACTGAAAGACTGAGCCACCCAGGCACCCCTCTTTGTTTGTTTAAGATTCCACATATAAGTGAGATCATACAGCAACTTTTGGGTCTTTGTTTTATACAGAGGTGGGAACTTGAGTTTGCCTTTAGGAGCAAACAATTCCTTTGTTTTGGGTACATGGCAAGGCACCTTCTAGCAGTGAAATGGTGAAGCAGAAATCTTTTCTT
The DNA here is from genome assembly GCF_028749965.1 of Puma concolor. Classification (NCBI taxonomy): domain Eukaryota; kingdom Metazoa; phylum Chordata; class Mammalia; order Carnivora; family Felidae; genus Puma; species Puma concolor. The sequence goes on from NC_141682.1 coordinate 27,135,241, forward strand.
GAGAGAAGAGAGCTGCTTTTGTGGAAATGAAGTTGCTTCAGGAGAAACTAAAGGGTGGGGGGCACCTGTATCCCATCCAGCCCTGGGATTGGGGTTTGATCCCTCTGAGGCACAGTGGTGACATTCAGAAGCTTGGAAGCCCCTTTCCTGGGTAGCTAGCTGAGACTCTCAACATGCACGGCTCCCTACCTGGAAGAGACACACCTGAGACAGACATTGAAGTTCCGGTCTCAACCACCTTTCCCTCACCATCCTTCTTTACTGAGTCTCCGTGTGCCAGGTGCTTGGTTCCCAAGTCTCCCTTGCATCAGGAGAGGCTAGGTAACCTGTTCTGGCCAATGAAATGTAAAAGGAAGTCTACAGCTGGGAAGAGAGGGGGAGAGGAGATAGTTCTGGTAATGATTTCCCTCCTGGGTAACAGGGAGGTCATGAGGGGAGCTCTCTTCCCTGAACACCTTCTGTCCTCCATTTGGGGACCATCAAATGAAGACCTGATGCTTGATGCTGTGGCAACCATCTTGTGACCATGAGGTGCCAAGTTCAGAATGGTAGAGTAGACGGCTGGAAAGAGCTGGGCCCTTGCTGACATTGTTGAACCATGAATCAACAGTGAGATCACCCACATCTCAACTTATCATGTGATAACAAAAATCCCTATTGTTTAGGCCATCCTTTGTCCTGTTACTTGAATATTTCCTAACTGACAGCTTTGGGGGCATTGGGATATCACCATGGCAGCCTCACAGGGGACTACAGGGGTTATCATGAGACTACTCTAAGCAGTCTTATGGACCACAGACAAGGAAAGACCTGGGGGAGCCAATACAGGAAAAGAAGAAAAGGTGGCTACCACATGGTGATTGCAGCTAGCACTCTGATTTGTGAACTTCTCTGATGTACCCTGTTGGGGACTCTGGAAGTAACTGATGTGCCCTTTGCAAGAGTGACTGAATCTTCCAGTAATGAGTGGCATAAGTTATAGACCAAAGACATTAAAAGCAGTGTGGTGATCAACTAGTGATGTATGTCACAGGCACAAAATAATAGAATGGTAACAATGGTGTGTCCACATTTGTTTTTTCCTAGCCACTCACTCCAAAGATGTCGATGCCCAGAGATGTCGATGGCCTGAGTGTCCCCCATTCCCACTCCAGAGGGAAAGTCAAGTGCTGGAGTCTCTGAGCCCTTTCCTGAGCTTCCTTTCAACCTTGCCCAGCAAGGACCCCCGTGACTCCATTAATTAGGAGGCCTTCCCACAACACTTTGTGTTAACCACCTCTCTCACACTCTGCTGATAGCAGGACCCACCTCATGTCTATCTGTGAACCATAACAGAATGAGGCACAGAGCCTGGCACTTAGAAGGCACCCAAGGAAAGTGTTAGTGACACCATCAGGGTTCAATATTCAAGCAGTCGCTTGCCTGAGGCTATTATAGAAGTATTGAAATTTCATCCTACCAGGCACCTGAATCCCCATCAATTAAATTCATTCATCCTTAGACTTGCACTGATATTTCTGGAAACTTCATCTGCAAGACAGTGGGGTAGAGTGGAAAGAGCATGGGTGGCTAGGCTTTCATCCTGCCTCTGCCACTTACCAGCTGTGAGAACTTGGAGAAGTCACTCAACTTTTCAAGCCTCGGTTTTGTCACAGCAAGATACAGACACCCACTTCAGAAGGTACCGTGGTTAAAGCAACATGACCTGTGGAAATGAGCTTTGGCAACTCCAGAGCCCTGAGCAGCACTCATCTGGGAGTTGATCTACTTTGCAGAGAAAAGAGGATCTTGACAGGATTGAATACAGAATAGACATACTCTAACAGGAGAAACAAGGCTGGAATTTACCTATTCATGTAGTCAACAAATACCTGATGAGCCATGCCCTGTACGGGGCAAGGAAAACAAGGATGAACAGCAGACATGGCTCCTATTCTTGTTAAGCTTAGAGCTACACTGTCCTTACAATAGCCACTACCCACCTGAGGCTACTTAAATTTAATTTTTTTAATTTAATTTTAAATTTAATTTAATTAAAAACTGACATTTCATTTCCACAGCCATACTAGTAAAATATAAAATGCTCAACAGACACATGTGGCTAGTGGCTACCATAGCTGACAATGCAGATATAGGACACTTCCATCCTTGTAGAAAGTTCTTATTGGGACAGCACTGAGATATAATCTAGCTGGGGAGACAGACACTAAACAAAGAGCCACACAGACACCTAATGACACACTGTGACATTTGTCAGTGGGAATCCAGGGGCAATGCTCTTGTCACTTTTCAGTTGAGGAATAGAGCCAAGGAAGCCTCTGTTCTTCGTTTGCCCAAAGGGGACTGAACATTTGAGAACCTGACACAGCTCCCTATACCTCCTAGAGCTGTTCTCTTCAAGGCTAGAGACTGAAGGAGCCTTCAGGGACATGAAGCTCATCTCTGAAGATGTCTGACCTTGCAACAAATTACACCAGTTTAGCCAGTGGATAAAAGAAACAACCCGGGTTGAACTCCCAGCTCTGACAACTGTATGACCATGAACTGGTAATTAACCCTGCTGGGCCTCAGTGTCTACATCTGTTACACAGGGTGACTAATAATATCTGGTCTAGAGGATTACTGGGAAGCTTAAATATTTTAAAGAACGTTAAGTACTTAGAACAGCGCCTGGCGCACAGTAGCACTCATACCTTATCATAATGGTGATGATGATTATCCATGACTCCTTGAACAAGGGGTGGGGGAAGCTCAAAAGCTTCCTTTATTTTCACTCTTTGCTTCCCAAAGTATCATCACCCAAAGCTAAACGAATCATCCCAGTGAAACTCCATCTGTAAAATAAGTCAGAAAAGGAAATATAACCATATATATATCAAGATGCCAAACTCTACATGGATCACTTTACATGTATTATGTGTTTAATCTTCACAACAACCCCATTAGGCATGTACTGCTAAAGTTATCTCCATTTTGCATTTTTGCAAGAAATTGGGGCTTAGAAAGGTGAACTTGCCCACGTTTACACCGGAAAGGATCTCGGTGTCAGTTCCACTAATAACCACCAGGTGGCGGTGCCTATCCACTTTCCAATTACGCAGTCCGGCTGGAACGCAGAAGAGGGGTCTTCCCGTAAGTATTTGAAGATCGCCTGCTGTATGCCAGGCATTGTTCTAGGTGCTGAGGATACGTAGGCAAATAAAACAAGAAAGTTGTTTTGCCTTTCCCTTCCATTTTTCCTTAAAAATAATAAAAGGTATTCGCGGAGATGTGTAGTTGTCCTGACCAGGAGAAAATCGGCTTGTCTGTGCAAGAAGTGAGGAGACCACAGGCTCTCGGGAAAGTGATGAAAATATCTGAAAGGTCTGTGGTCTTCAAAGATCAGGGCATACACCTACCCCCAGAAGGGAGTGTTATTCTACAACCCACCTCCCTGCCTCTCTATCCCCGCCCCCCTGCAGGGAGGTAGGGAGCAGGGATCATCTCCCCGCAGTGTCTTGTAGGACCCGGATGGGGTGGAGGAAGGTGGTCTCATTCTCAGAAACAAGAATGGACCGTCCTCAAAGTCTGGGTTGGGGGAGGGGGTGCTTGAAAGTCTGTAAGTCACCCAGGGAACCAACCCCTTGGGTGTGCTGGACTGCAGCTCCCCAGGCCCCATCTGAGCAATGCTGATCTCCCGACAGCCAGGTGGACTAGGAGCCAGACTCAAGTGCCCAGGGACGCTGCTGCCTAGGACCCCTCCTTCAAGCTGGTGCTGGGGCCGTCCTGTGGACGTGCATCCCGGCTGTGCCCTGAGAGTCTGCGGAGCGCAAGGCCAGTGGCCCCAGGCGGTTGTGTGCCGTGGGTGTACGTAGATGATGTGTGCAGCGTTCGTGGTGGGGATCCGGCGTAAGGACCTACGTGAGGGGTGCGCAGTGTGAACGTGTATGTTTGGGGTAGCCAAGGACACAAGGGTTGAGCGGTGTGTGCATAGGGACAAAGACACTTTGGGGCGGTTGGGAGGGCGGGGGAGGCAGTGGAGAGAGCCCAGGCGGGAGAAGGCTGCGTTTCGACCAGCTAGAGGAGACCAAGCCGCGCCTGTGTGCCTAGTTGTATACTTTGGGACGTGCGCGCGAGGATCCTGTCTTGCGTCCAGGACCGGGTGTTTGTATGTTGTGGGGAAGTTACTGTTTGTGAACCCACGTTGGAGAGTGTACTGAGCGGAGGAAATCCCCCGCACTAGGACACTAGTGGGATTATCCCTCTGTGTATGTGTTCCTGCAAATGAATCAACTTGGGTATATGTCCGGTGCGTCTGGACTGCTTATGTGCTTATGGGCGTGGATGTGGGGGACGTGTCCCCAAATTTGGGACCTTGGAAGGGGGTCGTCTCAGCGCTCCGGGCAAGGAGCTAGGGGCTTGCAACGGGTGGAGAGGATGGAGAGGCGCCGAGCAATTGGCGCGGGGTTCCGTGAGGTAGAGCCTGTGGGGCAGGGGCAAGGGGCGGAGCTGGGTGCCCCGGGGGCGGGGCCGGCCAGGGGGCGGGGCCGCCGCGGCTGCAGCTGCAAGCGCGGGGCCAGGGGGCGCCTCGCGAGGCATCGGCTCGCGAGGGCTATGCAGTGAGACAGGACCGGCGGGCGGGCGGGCGCGCGCGGGGCGGGGGCCGCAGCCGCGCTGCAGAGATGTGACTTGAGGCCGAGAACCAGCAGGAGCGTCGGCGCTGCGTGGCCGCGGGGGTCGGTGAGTGCAAGCCGCGCCGATGGGGTGGAGGGAGCTTGGACGACCCCAGAAACTTTTCCCGCCGTGGGCTTAGGAGGATTGGGAGTCTGCTTCTTGTGCCCTTCTGAGCGGCCCCGGGGGTTAGTCTGCTGGGGGAGATGGGGGTCGACAGTGGGGGGGTACCACAGTGCCGCGGGAGAAGAGCCGTAGAGGGCGGGGCGGGGGGAGGGGAGGCCTGGAGACCTTTATGGGGGGGGGTGCTGTGTACACGGACCAGGTGGAGATCCGAGTCTCTGAGGAGGGTCTGGGGGCGACCACAGGTAAAGGGCAGCTGGGAGTAGTGGAAAGGAGTCCAGCCGTACCCGAGTAACTCGTCGTGTGAGGGGAGCCGCGGGCAGGTCCGGGGGCCGCGTGGTCAGCGTGGGGGCTGACCACAGACAGGGCAGACGAAGCTGGGGGCATAAGGACCCGGCTTTGGGGGTGAGCTGCCGCACCTGCTGCAGGGGTTGGGGGCCAGGCTCGCAGCCGACAGTGCCTGCGCACTACGGGACAAGGGGGGAACACTGCGGGGGAAGAGAGGCAGAGCCGAGACCTGGGGCCGAGGGACAAATGAGGGGCGGCTGCATACAATGGCGAGGGGTTGGCGTTTCGTTCAGACCCGGCTGGGGCTTAGGACGAGCCCTGTGCTGTGGTGCGTTCGCTGTCCTAGGGGATGTGCCCAGCCCCGCACATCCCGGGATCCCTACCGTCCGCACCCGCCTGGGCCCGGGGGAGCGAGTTAAGCAGGCTGGGAGCGGAGCGCCGACCTTGCCACCGAGGACGGCCCAGCGCAGCTCGCGAGTTCGTTCCGTGGCCCTTGCTCTGTCACACACAGGCCTGGCCAATCTCCCCCTCCCAACTCGCCCCCGGTTCGCTAAGGGGGCGGCTCCTTGGAGCGCGGACAAAGGCCCCTGGAGTGTGGCGGGCAGCGGCGTCCCTGTCTGGGGCCCCGGCCCACGAGCCACACTGGCTGCCCAACTGCGCCAGGATGGGGCGGGGGGGGGCACTTGAGCAGCGCCCAGGAGGAACCGGGGGTCCTCGAAAAGACAAGAGAAGTGAGGGAAAAGTGAAGGAAGGGACCTGGCACAAAAGCCACGGAACTTCAGCCAAGGAACCTTGATTCAGAAGTTTCTTCGGTGGGGTGGGGGGCTTTCGGAGCATTCAAACTTCGAGTTAAGCTGCATGCAAATAGCATGTAAATAGAATGCAAATCATCATCTGTTGGTTGGGAGCACTCCACGAGGCCAGTTTTGTAACTAGGCTGTGGAGTGAAGGGTTTTCTATCTGTTCCTGCTCGAAGTCTGAAAAGGGGTCAGCTGAGTTGAGAAAGAGAAAAATGGAAGGGGAAAGAAGTCGCCATTTAGGGCAGGCAAGCAGCCTTGTTAGAAAGGGCTCAAAATCTTTATTGCTTAATTTGTTCTTTTAGTAAATGTACCACCTACAGAACTGGGTCTGGGGCAGTACAGTGTAGAAAATGGACAAGCCCCCGCTCTCGGGGCACCGGCCAGGTGGGTGAACAAACACTACATAAGTAAATGAATAGCAAGTAGATATAACTTCTAATTGGGGTAAGAGCTGCCAGGAAAATAAAACAGGAGGATGTCAAATAAAGTGACTAGTGTTGATGTGGGTATGGAAGACCTTTCTTGGGAGTGATATTTTTGTGGAGCCTGGCAAGATCTCCCACAGTGGGAGATCTTGGGGGACCACTGTGCAGGCAGAGGGCACTGCAAGTGCAAAGGCTTGGAGGTGGGAATGAGCTTAGAACTGAACAAAGGCCATTGTGGCTGGAGCTCGGAAGCAGATGTGGAGGGGGTGGGTGGGAGAAGGAATGGTACAGACCAGCCAGACCACGATCTTTTGGGCCACGGAAAGGAGTTTAGGTTTTATTCTCCTTGGGCCAGTGAACCCTTGGAGGGTTTTGAGTGGGAACCAAGGGATGTTAATTTTTAAAACTCCCCTGACCTCAACATGGAAGTGGAAAGCAACTCCCCTTTCGTTCTGCCTCTGGGGATGTTGAGGTGCGGGGAGCCTCTGAGGGTCTCCATACAGCCTGTGGGGACTGCTTTGATCCTGGCCTGCCCTGTGAGCCCACTTGAGGAGCTGCTCAGGTTTTAAAATTCACTCCCCACTTTGAGGTAGTTCTTGCCCATCCCCACCCAGAGCCCTTGGCCCCATAAGCACTTCACGCTGAGCTTCCTGGGGGTTCTGAGTTAGTCACATTTTCTTCTCGGAATTGCTGCCCAAGAGGAACCATCCACCCCGGAATGGACAGCCAGGGATGCAATTTGCATTTAAATGATTGCTTTTATTTACAGGATTGGAGCTGCTTTGCATATTCATGGATCACGGAGCTTGTGTTCTGACAGCCCTGTTTACTAACCTAGGAGGCTTATTAAATTCAAGGGCCCCCAAATAGGCTGGTGGTCTGGGCAGCGTTGGGAATGAAGATTATGAGATGGTGTAACGTGGAAAAGGTATCAGATGGTGGGATTGTGGGTCTGGGAAAGAGTTTAATGTCAGGAAACCTTGTAACAGTTTAATCTCACAGAGCAGGAAATGCACCAGCACCATCAGCTCTAACAGGAGTGGGCTGGGACACGGTGTCATGCTGGGGTGTGTGGGGAGACTGGCTTCACAGCCTCATCCTGGCCTTCTGCCAGACGTGGGGTGAGGGCTCAAATCAGAGATGCAGTGGAAAGCCTTGGGTCAGGAGTTCGGAGAAATGGGTTTTTGTCCATTTAGAGAAATGGCCTATGAATTCCAGTAAGCCTCTGGCCAAGCTGCCTCACTTCTCTACCTCCATTTTCTCAACAGGAAAGACAATGGAATCATGATTGTCTTTTTAATAAGACAATTATTTTGTGCCCAACCCTTTGCTGAGTATTTTTCGTGTACTTTTCACACCAGCTTTGTGAAGGCAGCCGCTATCTTTGTTTTATAGAGGAAGAGACTGAGAGTCAGAGAGGTTAAGTAATGCCCCATGTCACATAGTTATGTCTGGCTTCACTCCCACTGCGGTCTTCCACTCTGGATGAGATTGATGGATGGGTAAATTCTGTGCCAGGCATTCATCCACGTACCGAACTACTAACTATGCCCGAACTACTAACTATGCCCGGGAGTGGGACAGCCCCCTCCCCGCCTGCTCAGTTTTGTTTTCTTTTTTTTTTCTTTCCCTTCCATGCTCTAGCACCTCCCCACATCTTTAAAGAAGATAGGTTTAAGATGCCTCTGATCTGCTGGGCACTGGAAGGGGCCTCAAGGTGGAGGATAAGTGGTCTCCTTAGAGCCCTGCTGGTAGTAGCTGAAGAGAGGCTGGTCGGAATGTGTGTTCAGAGTGGTTTTATACATCTTGTATCTCTTTTCATATGGGTAGTGGGCAGATGAGGACACTAGTTTCCCAAGGGAATGGCCAGTGTCTGGTCCCTGGATGTCCTCCCTCTGACTTCTTGACAGAGAGACTGGGCTTCAGGGCACCCAGGCTGGCCTGGGTTTCCCGTGGGAAAACCACCTTCACAGGGAGGCTTCCACTTAGAGCACCTGCTTTGGGTATCAGGTGAGTTTAGAGGTTCTTAGGGTAGACTACTACCAAAGATATCTCCCCTTCTACTCAGGGATCTCTTTGCTTGGCATGATGGGGAAGGCTGGAAACCAGTCGTGGATAAACACTTGGGTGAACCCCCTTCTTCCCCCATCTCCATGGCAACTGCTCCTCCTGGAAAAGCAGTCAGGAAAGTTCATAACCTCAGTTGAAGGAATATTTACCAACCATTTCTATTTATTTAACAGACAGCATACCCTGTGTCAACTACTGTCCTAAAACCTACTATTTTAATCTTCACAACCACATATTGGGTACTGTTAACGCCCCTATTTTGCACATGAGGAAAACTGAGGCAAGATAGGTTCAATCAGCCACCCAGGGTCACCAGGTACCAGCAAGTGGCAAGGGCAGGACTTGAAACCAGAAGACCTCACTCAGCAGTTCACCCTGCTTGATGGGGATCGGGGCTGGGAGAACCAGCCCTGAATGTGGCCTTCAGGCAGGCAGCGCTGTCCTTTCTCACGCAAGGAAACTTGCCTGCATTCTTTCCAGCCTTTACAGGCCCCAGCTCGTGGAGAGATGGAGAAATGGAGCGTGTTCCTCCACCACCTGCCAGAGGCTTCTGGCCCCTCTGCAGGTGGGGGTGGTGGACAGAGAGAGAGAGAGAGTGTGTGTGTGTGTGTGTGACACAGAGAGAGAGATAGTGTATTTAAGGGCCTCTGAATGAGTCACATTTCTGGGAGCCCGGCTGGCAGCAAAGGTAATTAGTATGTGAGCCGAGGCTTGTGCAGTCGCTCACATTTGTTCATTACTCCTTTTGAGGAGCTGCACGCCTCCATCCCATGGGTCTGTTGCCATATATTCATCCCGTCCCAATCAGCCTTGCCTGCGGCTGACTTGAAACCTCTAATCTGGCATTGTTCAGTTTGGGATTCCTGGAGCACTGCTCTTTTCCTGGGGCGGGGATGCAGAGTCGGGGGGGGGGGGGGGGGGGGGGGGGGAGGAAGCACTAAGTGGCTGATGCAGCTGAATGGGGTGCATCCTGACAGTGGGTGCCTCCCGCTTGCTCTCTGGCAGGGTTGGTGAGGCAGAATGTACTGGGGCCGTGGGTCCTGGCTTACCCTGCTGCATGTATGTCTGAGCTTCTCAGCCCTCCGTGTGCCCAGTCATCTGAACACACTTGGAGCTTGCTGCAGGGGCTTGTTGAAACACAGGGGGCTAGGCCCACCCTCTGCGATTCTGCATTTCTAGCAAGCTCCCAGGCGACACTGCTGCTGTTGGCAGTCTGAGGATGAAACTTTGACTTAACCCTCTCAGACCGTCAGTTCTTTCCTCTGTAAGACAGCAATAAGAACATCTGCCCTACTGGGGTCACATGACGGTTTGAGACCATATACTTAAAAAAAATTTTTTTTTAATGTTGATTTATTTTTGAGAGAGACAGAATGCAAGCAGGGGAGGGACAGAGAGAGAGGGAGACACAGAATCCAAAGCAGGCTCCAGGCTCTGAGCTGTCAGCACAGAGCCCGACACGGGGCTCAAACCCATGAACCGTGAGATCATGATCTGAGCCAAAGTCGGACACTTAACTGACTCCGCCACCCAGGCACCCCTGTTTGAGACCATATTTATCCATTCATCCATATTTATCCAGCAGCTGGGTTGTGAGCCCTGCCCATGTGCCAAGTACTAGAGTCTGTGCAGAACAAGACAAACAAGGGCTTGGACATGGGAGAGGGGGGAAACAGACCAAAAGGGTAACAAAATATTTGGAAATTATGGCACATGCTACAAAGATGAAAATCAAAAGTACTGGCATAGAGCTTAAGGGAGGCAGGAAGGACCTAATTTAGACAGACTGGCCAGCAAAGGGCTCCCTCACCAGGTGACATTTCTAGAGCCCTGGTCTGTCATAAGAAGCCCAAGTAACAATAGTACAATTGTTTGCCTCCTGGCTCCACCACTTTCTAGCTGTGTGACCTCGAACAAGCCAGCTGAACTCCATGTTTTATTTCCTGTAAAATGGAAATAGTAATAGTACTTGCCTCGTAACGTCACTGTGCAGATTATAAGTCATTACTATATGTGAAGTTCATAAAAGTGTGCCTACAGTGTTGCAAGCACTAAGAGTTAGTTACTGTCATTGTCACTATGGCAAAATAGAAAACTCTGGAGGGCAATTCTGAATCCCACAGAAATCCTACATGAGCCAGACTCTGCTTCATACTGAGGCAGTGTGTAGCCGTCCAGATCATCCTAGACATTGTTCTGTAGAGTGGGGTGGCTGTCCCCTCATGGGCATCCTTGACAATAATAATAATCCCACTTGAGACAGCTGGATCCCACTAAAACGCCTGGCTGCCATTGGTTGCATCCACATGCCTAGATGTTGGGGAGGGAGGACATCCTGGAAGAAGGGGGGCCACATGATGTGGGAGGAATAATAGAACTTCTTTGTTGGCAAGGAACACAAACCCAGCTCAAACTGGCTTAATACAAAAAGGGAAGTTAATTGGCTGGATGAATAGGGGCCGGACCATGAGTCTGACTGCCAGCCTCTGGCGTGCATCCTCACCCCTAATTTGCTTGGGTGGGATGCTGGGATGCATTTAAGAAACATCTCTTGCCATGGGGCACCTGGCTGGCTCAGTCGTTCGAGCGACCTGAGAATCTGAGCCTGCTTCAGATTCTGTCTCCCTCTCTCTCTGCCCCTCCCCCACTTATGCTCTGTCTCTGTCTCAGAAATAAATAAACATTAAAAAAAAAAAAAAAAAAAGAAGCATCTCTTGCCAGATGCCTTCTGTTCTGAGCCTGCCTTCTCTCATCTATAGGCAAAGGTGACGATCCGTATAGCACCAGGCTCCTCATCCAGTGTCATCAATAATTTATCCCAGTCAATGGCTTCATGGCCAAGGCAGGATCAGTGCTGCTCATGGGATCCCATAAAAGAGCAGAAAGAGAGAGAGAGAGAGAGGGAAGTCGATACTGCATTTACTTAAGGAAGCCCCAGGGATGAGCTGGAGGTGGCTGGAGGTGGCTGGTTATAGCCTCACTCATGTGCAGCCAAGGTGGTAGGTCCAGCCTGAGCCCCCTGGAAATGACCAAGAGAGCACAGCTGTGTAGGCCATGGCTTTCTGTGAAGGCCAGGCTCCCTCCAAAAGCAAGAGCTGGTGCCAGTGGGGTAGAGGATAGGGTCCTGGTGAATAAGTCTGTCGTTCATTCAACATTTACTAAGCATCTATTTTGTGCCAGCACTGTGTGCTGGTGCTTCAGTCTACACCAGTGGTGTTCATCCCAGCGATCTTGCATCCCCACCCCCATGGGACATTTGGCAACGTCAAAAGATTTTGGGGTTGTCACAGTTGGGGGAGTGGGTGTGCCACGGGCACCCATCTAGTGGATAGAAGCCAAGGGCACTGCTGAACATCCCACAATGCACAGGACGGCCCTCACAGCAAAGAATGGTTGGCCCAGAATGTCAGTGACCCCAAAGTTGAGAAACCCTGGTCTACCGTGATGACCTAGACAGTGTCTGTGTCCTCCTGCATCTTGAAGTGGAGAAAGGCAGGGAAAAGAGGAAAAAGAATGAGAGAAACAAAGTAGACAGGGAAGAAAAAAAAATACAGAGATGATTAGAGCAAAGAAAGAAATAGACAGGCTCTGGTGAAGAGGGATGGGGCTGTGACCTTGGCCAAGGTCTCAGAGGGTGACATGGTCAGGGAGGTGGGGGGGGGGTGCAGTTTTCCACTCAAGGGGTCAAGAGTGTTTAAGCAGAAGGAGCAGGAGGGGCAAGATGGGACTTGGGTTAAGCCCATTTGCCATGGCTGCTGTGGGGAGTCCAGAAAGAGTACCAAGGGGAATCCTGCAAGCACCTGGGGAGGGAGGGATGGAGGTGCAGTGAGGATGGGTTCCCTGGTGACCTTTGGGGGAGGTGTGAGGGCAGAGGGAGAGGGGGATCCCAGGAAGATAGTTCATATTGGATATGGCATGTTGGAAATGAGGGCATGCTTCTAGGAGCTTGGGCGAGTATCCTAACCCCTTGGAGACCCTGTTTTGTCACCAGGGTAAGGACTGGATGTGCCTAGTGCCTGGCTTCGAGTGAGTCATGGGTAAATATTAGCCGTTACCATTGAGAGACTGAAAGGAGGCAGTACATACCATTCTCAGCACAGTGCTGGGTTCATGGCTGTCTCTTTAAAGTTTTGCTTTCATTCCCTTATTTTTGAAGAGGTCAGACACAGCACAGAATATAAAAATCAAAGAATACAAAAGAGTATACAGAGAGAGTGAATCTCTCTCTCACTCTCTTCTCCAACCACTAGCAATGATGATTCATGATTGTTCACTGTGCCAGACCAAAGCAGCAGATGGGAGCTGAAATCCGGGTCGTGCACCCCACCCCCACCCCAGGGGCTGTGCTGTCTGGAGAAAGGGGTGCCTTTTTCTGACCTGTCAGAGGTAACTTATGGGCTAGCAGGTTTGAAAGGAGGTGGGTCTTAAAGAAGTCAGGAAAGTGGGAATCTGACAGTGAACTGGTCTTTTTCTCCCTCCAAACATCTCCTCTATCCTCAATATTCTGGAACATTTCTGGTGTCAGAGGGAAAGATGAGAACCCACCAGGTGCTCGCCTTCCTCCTGCTCTTCGTAATTGCCTCCGGGGCTTCTGAGAACTCAAGCACGTCCCGGGGCTGCGGATTGGATCTCCTCCCTCAGTACGTGTCCCTTTGCGACCTGGACACCATCTGGGGCATCGTGGTGGAGGCGGTGGCCGGGGCAGGCGCCCTGATCACGCTGCTCCTGATGCTCATCCTGCTGGTGCGGCTGCCATTTATCAAGGACAAGGAGAAGAAGGACCCCGTGGGCCTCCACTTCCTCTTCCTCCTGGGGACCCTGGGCCTCTTCGGGCTGACGTTCGCCTTCATCATCCGGGAGGACGAGACTATCTGCTCGGTCCGCAGGTTCCTCTGGGGCGTCCTCTTCGCGCTCTGCTTCTCTTGCCTACTGAGCCAGGCGTGGCGTGTGCGGAGGCTGGTGCGCCACGGCAAGAGCCCATCCGGCTGGCAGCTGGTGGGCGTGGCGCTGTGCCTGATGCTCGTGCAGGTCATCATCGCCATCGAGTGGCTGGTGCTGACCGTGCTGCGCGACGCGAAGCCGGCCTGCGCTTACGAGCCCATGGACTTTGTAATGGCCCTCATCTACGACATGGTACTGCTTGTGGCGGCCCTGGGGCTGGCCCTCTTCACGCTGTGCGGCAAGTTCAAGAAGTGGAAGCAGAACGGGGCCTGCATTCTGGTCACGGCCTTCCTCTCTGTGCTCATCTGGGTGGCCTGGATGACCATGTACCTCTTTGGCAATGCGGAGCTGCGGCAGGGAGACGCCTGGGGCGACCCCACCTTGGCCATCACACTGGTGGCCAGCGGCTGGGTCTTCGTCATCTTCCATGCCATCCCTGAAATCCACTGCACCATTCTGCCGGCCCCGCAGGAGAACACGCCCAACTACTTCGACACGTCGCAGCCGAGGATGCGGGAGACGGCGTTTGAGGAGGATGTGCAGCTGCCGCGGACCTACATGGAGAACAAGGCCTTCTCCATGGATGAACACAACGCAGGTAACGTGATCGCCACCCCACCCCCTGGCGCGGGGTGGCCTCTGGGGCCATTTGCCCCAGAAGGACTCCCTTCTTTCTCTCCAGTGGGGATGGGTGATCCGGGCGGGGGTTGGGGGGAGGGTGGGGGTGGGTGGGGGAGGGCAGTGTCCTGGCAGATGGGAGCCCACAAACATTGGCTCCTGTGCTAAATAAAACTGGCCCAGAGATGGGTTTTTATTTAGCATGTTTTCCTATCAATTGCCAACTTATTTAAATATAAAACCCAGGTTTCTCACCTCTTTTGAAAAGTCAGCTCTGGCAATGCTGGGTCGACATTCCCACCTGGCAACGATTGTCTGGAGCTGATGGACGGTGTGTGCAGGAAGGCCCGACCTCTCACGAGTTGTGGCTGCTCCTTTTTTTTGTTTGTTTGTTTTTAATTCCAGTGTAGTTAACATGGCAGTGTTATATTAGTCCCAGGGGCACAATACAGTGATTCAACAGCTCCGAATAATTGCTCAGTGCTCATCAGGACAAGGGTACTCTTAATCCCCTTCAACTATGCTACCCACCCTCCCACCTCTACCCACCTCCCCTCTGGTTTGTTCTCTATAGTTAAGAGTCTGTTTTTGTTTTTCCGTTTGTTTTGTTTCTTACATTCTACATAAGAGTGAAATCATGCAGTATTGCATTGACTTAGCATTCTACTCTCTGGATCCACCCATGTTGTTGCAAATGGCAAGATTTCATTCTTTTTTATGGCTGAGTAATATTCCATTGTATACATACACGTGTTCTTTATACATTCATCTACTGAGGGACACTTGGGCTGCCACTGTGGAAGACAGTATGGAGGTTCCTCAAAAAATTAAAAATAGAATTACCCTATGATCCAGTAATTGCACTCCTGGCTATTTACCGAAAGAATATGAAAACACTAGTTGGAAGGGATATATGCACCCCTATGTTTATGCAATATTATTTACAATACTTAAATTATGCAAGCAGTCCAAGTGGCTGCTCCTTTACATGGGGATCCACTTTGTGTTTACCACACTCCCCACCACTCCCTGTTGCCCCTAACCCAGCCACTGTAACATATTAACATTAATTCTCTGGCTACCTGGAAGTGTTTGAGTTTGTAGTCCAGGTGCTAGACGGATGCAGGGGATATTGGGAGCAACGCTTGTGTCTCCTCCCCACTTTCGTCATCACGAGTGTATGAATTGGGCCCTGGAGTCAGATGTCTGGATTCAAATCCTGCCTTTGTACTTCCTCGATGTGTGGCTTTAAGCAAATTGCTTTACCTCTCTGAACCTGTTTTTCTCATCTGTAAAATACAGACAATGAGAGAATGTACCTCTCGAGTTGTGAAAAGTAACATACTGAGTGTCACATGCTGAGGGTCTCCCCCAGGACCTGGCATGCTGGATGTGTATCTTGTTTGGGTTCCCCTGAAAGCAAAGCCCAAGACTTGGGTACAGCTGTCTTACCCAGGAAGTGTTCCCTGCAAGGGAGAGGGACGGATAACGAGACCAAGAAGGCAGAAATGCCCAAACAAGTAGATCAATATGTTGGTCACTGCTGTGGGCAGCTGGGACTCGGTCCTGCCAGGGATGCATGTAGAACAAGCCTCAGACTTGATCTTTGAAATCTGGAGCCTGTAGCATCTGCCACCAGTTCCTCCATCACTCACCCTCATGTGTGTCCTCGGTCTCCTACTCTCATTGTCACATCTCCCACTACTCTGGCTACATAAGTTCCATTGGCTTCTGAGGCACAAAAGCAGAGATTTAGTGGGCACTAGAGGTGGAGGCTGTCTGGGTACCCAGGACTGTCCACACTGCTGTGGCGGGATTCAGAGGTGGGCCTAGAGGATGTGATGCAGGCACTCAGAGCCCCTATAGATGCTTCAGAAGTATTTCTTAGAGTCATTACTTCAAGTGAGTCGGCTAAGTTCCCAGCACTTGAAATTAAATAAAATTGCCTTTTCTCAGTTACCTGAAGATTTATCAGGGGCTATAATAATAATAGTAATAATGACAGCATTAATAGTAGTAGCAGCAGCAGCAGCAGTAGTAATTATTACCTAGTATAGTCGTTGTTTATTGAGCATTTACTATGTGCCAGGCACTATTCTAAGGCCTTAACCTCTGTTTTCTCTTTAGGCCTCACCTCCACCCACTGAGATAGGTCCCATTACTATCTCCACCTTATAGATGAATTAAGTGGAGACTCTAAGAGGTTCAGTCACTTGCCCAAGGACATACAGCTGGGAGATGGCCCATTCCAGATGGTCACAGTCCCCTTTTCAGTGATGCTCACCAAGGTACCTGGGCAATGTTCACCAGCCAGCTGTATTGCAGAGTCTACTTTTCTGGGTTGAGTGCTAAAGGCAGCCTGCCTGTGCCCTGCAGGCAGGGGGAAGCACATCGAACCATCAGGTCCTCCAAGGCCACCCAGTGCCCTCCTCCCCACCTGGATGTGCCCAGCTTCATCTGTACCCCCGACTCCTGGCCAGACCCTCTGGAGGGAGGCCCCACCTGTGGACAGGGCTGGAAACCCTGGTGTGGTATTTATCAGAGCTGTTTCATTCTTCCTAGAAAGCCTCAGGCCAGCAAGCCCATGTTTGTCAAAGGATTTAGCAGGAGTGTCAGCTCTGGTGGCACTGGTTCACCATGTTACCAGGAAAAGATAGGAGTCAGGATGGGGATAATAACTGGGAGCCCAGAGGGCTCTCCAGGGAATGTGATAAGCAGAGGTCAGGAACCTGGCTAATTCGTGGGGTCCTGGTGGAGCCACCTCTTCCCTGGCTCCTCCTGGAACAGGATCCTCTTTATATGAGACCCATAGACTCCCCTTGGACCTCAAAGGTAATAAGAACTCCTGAAATGGATGTACATTTTTGTACATTCATTGGGGAATTTTTGTCTGTCACTTTGTCAGATTCTCAAAGCTGTCTGCGAACCCCAGATGGTTAAGACTCAGTGTTGTTGAACCTGATGGTCTAGTTTACTTGTAATAAAACAGAGATGCTAGAACTACCCAAGCATTGGGGTCTTCAAAAATAAGAACATTTAACCTTAGTAGGTGTTTACCATGGACCAGGTGCCATTCTGAGCATTTTAGTGGCTAATCTCATTTAATCCCTACAATAACCCACTGAGGTCCATTTTGCAGATAGGACACTGACGCACAGAAAGTCTACACATCTTGCCTAAGAGGCAGAGCCAGGGTTTGAGTCCACACAGGCTGGATCCAGAGGCCACATGCCTGATTAGTCTACCACAGAATTACTCATCTCTCAGGGCACCTGTGTGGCTCAGTTAAGCATCCAACTCTTGAGTTCGGCTCAGGTCATGATCTCACAATCATGAAATCAAGCCCTGCATCAGGCTCTGTGCTGAGCGTGGAGCCTGATTAAGATTCTCTCTCTCTTTCCCTCTGCCTGTCTCCCCCATTCATGCTCGCTCTCTCAAAACAAACAAATCAGTATCTAAAAAAAAAAGAATACTCCTCTCTTCTCGAAGCACTTGAGTGGCCCTTATCTTACTGATGTGCCTGGACAACTTTGTGCCTTGAGGATACAGGGTTTATCAGTCCCCCATTTTATAGAGCAGGAAACTGATGTCCAGGAATATCGGGCAACTTGTTCAAGCTCACACTATAAGAGCAGGGAAGAGGGGGGATGTTGGTTCTCTACTACATGCATCTTTTCTTGTGAAAATGCAGCCAGTACTTCATATGTACGTAAGATCCAGGGACAAAGGTATCTGGGACCCAGGTCGGTACCAATAGTATCAGGCCTGGCACATTGGTGATGAGGGGTCTAGGGGTACGTCACACCCTCCTCTATTTCACGCTCTGACACATTCCCAAGCCAAGTGAGTTGTCTTTCTGTCACCTCTTTCTTTTCCAAAACAAAATAGCTTTATTATTCCTTTTTGATGACAAAAACCAACAATAATCATGTAGAAGTTTCAGCAAGTAAAAATAACAAAAATTGTTCAGAATCCCATTGCCCAAAGGGAGCTGCTGCTGACTGCTCCCATCTTGCCAGACATCTCTCAGTGAACACACACAGTCTGTCTCTCTCCCTCCCTCCCTCCCACTCTCTTTCACACACACACACACACACACACACACACACACACACACACGAGACAATCCCATAGAGCGGTTCTTAACCTAGCTGTACGATAGAATCACTTGGGCAGCTCAAAAAAATTACCAGGGCCTGCTCCCTTGTTCTGATTGGATAAGTCTGTTTGGGCTTAGGTTTTTTGAGCTCTCCAAGTGACTCACAGATGTAGCCACCAATGTATGCAGTGTTCTGCAGTGTGCTTGCTTAAATCAGCATTGTCTCAGGGACAGAGGCCCTTCCAGGCCAGTGACTGCGGAGCATAGTATCCTTTTCATGATGCCGAGCTTCCCATTAGGCACAATCGTTTACTTTTCTCATCCTCTGCTGATGCATATTCATTCCACTTGTTTCTGGCTTTCCGTATAAGTAATGCTGCAGTGAACATTCACCTCTGGGCCCATGATCAATTAACTTAAAAAAAATTCCTAGACATGCATAAAAGAGTCTCTAAATCTTCATATATACAGCCAAATGGCCCCCCAGAAGTTAAACTAATTTACTGTCTTCCCCCTCCCCCGGCTTAATAACTCATGAGAGCCCCATTCCTGTTTCCCCACTTCTTCCCCAACCTTGGATGTTGTCAGACTTAGTTTTAATAGCCCTGTTTTGGATCATCCCAAATGTGTGTCCACCAGAATTCACCTGGGACCAATGGGACCAGGCAGGGTGAGCCCCGGGCAAAGTTCACATAGACTAAATTGGAGTCCTGGCTAGGATTGCCTTTGTTCTAGAAACGCTTGCTTTGCTGGCTGGGGAACATCTGGGTATGCTTCCTTGTCACTGTGAGAACAGCTGTTGTCTTTAGTGCTGACCTCAGCCAGCTTGTATTTTAGGGAACCAGGCCCCACAAAGGGCCTTGCCTAGGAGCTACAGTTAGCCCTGTTTCTTTTGAATTTTAGCCAGCCAGCCTTTTGGGCTCTCTTTCCTTGCAGGTCAAGTCCCAGTGCCCTCAGCTTCTGTATTTCCTTCCCCAAAATGAGACCCTAGGTAGATACCACTTCATCAGCCTCTCGCTTATTAATAAGTATCAACAAGGCATGAGGTATGTGATAAAAGATTAAAATGCACTGAAGGATGTAGCACCTCAGATCACATCTGGGAAAGTGTTAACAAGGCATATTAAATGTTCACCTTTCAAAGGAGCAGTAAAGAAAAGTGTTCTTTCTTTTGGGGGATTTGGGCTCTCAGATCTCATTAGGATGAAGGGCTATTTAAACTCTGACTCTTAGCTTCCTAATGGAAGGCCCTGAAATCAGCTTTTAGGGGAGGGCCAATCTAGCCTCACTTTCAGAGTCTGGGCAAGAGAAAGCCGGCATTCAGCCTGTAAACTTAGATTCCTGTGGGGACACTCTTATGGATGAGCCCTGCTTGTCTTTCACAGCTGACCCAGGTCAGAGTGGGGTGTTAGTTGGGACACTTGACATTGCAAGCAATAAAAAATCTGATTTGAACTGGCTTCAGCAAAAACAAAACAAAATAACAACAACAGCAAAACACTAATGTACTGCGAATCAGGCTTCAGGAATCATTAGATCACAGAGACGTGAGTGATGACTACAGTTGGTCTTTCTCCATGTCTTGGCCCTGTTAGCATGATGACAGCCCCAAACTCTGGGCTTGCACAGAGTCCCAGTGGAAAAGAGGACCATTTCCCAGGATGCTTGAGCAAAAATCCCAGAGTTAACTTTGATTGGAACTTATTGGGCAGGTTGAAGTCACATGCCAACCTCAGGCCAGGGTAGAAGGCAGTCGTAGCCAACACTCAGAATGTGGGAGGGATGTTTACCAGAGGAGAACCACAAATAACTACTACAGAGAGGAGCCCTTGGGCTGAGGCACCCCACAGATGGCCAGTAGAGTCGAGCCTTTGTTTCTTGGAGGAAATGTGTTGGGGCCAGATTCTCCCACCGCAGCTGGCCGGTTCTCTGCATTATCAGGAGAGCAGTGCTGTTTGGTGTTCCCTCTCTTCCAGCAGGTATCGGCTAGGAGTTGAGACTAGTAAGAGTCCTCTGATGCCGCTCCCTGGCTCCCCCTTCTCTACTTCCTGGGTAAGGTACCTCCGTGCTCAGCTCACGCATAATGAGCTGCTTGAAGGCGTGGAGGGAGACGTTAAAGCAAACACTGGCGTATCTATGTCTGGGAACATTTGTTCACCCTACCTCAGTTTCTTCGGTCCAGCTTGGGCTGAGCTGTCACTTAAGTTTAAGTTGCTTCTGGGGCCCCTGCGTGGCTCAGTCAGTTGAGTATCTGACTCTTGGTTTCCGCTCAGGTCGTGATACCAAAGTCGTGGGATCCAGCCCCATGTCAGGCTCTGCGCTGAGCATCGAGCCTGCTTAAGATTCTGTCTCTCTGTCTCTCCCTCTGCCCCTCTCCCTAGCTTGAGTTCTTTCTTTCCCTCTCTCTCTCTTAAAAAGTTGCTTCCAGGTAACTGAATGTGATGGTTAAAAACAGTATTTGGAGCCAGTATGGCGTTAAGAACACAGATTCTCAGGGCGCCTGGGTGGCTTAGTCAGTTAAGCATCCGACTTTTTTTTTTTTAAGTTTATTTATTTTGAGAGATAGAGCAGGGGAGGAGCACAGAGAGAGAGGGAGAGAATTTCAAGCAGGCTCTGTGCTGTCAGTGCAGTGCCCAACATGGGGCTTCATCCCTCAAACCATGAGATCATGACTTGAGCTAAAACCAAGAGCTGGACACTTAACCAACTGAGCTACCCAGGTGCCCCAACCTGGAAATGAGTGTCTGACTCTTGGTTGCTCTGTTTGGGATTCTCTCTCTCTGTCTTCCTCTCTCTGCCCCTCCCCTCTTCACATGTCTCTGTCTCTCTCAAAAATAAGTAAATGAACTTAAACAAACAAAAACCAAAAAAGATTCCCTGCCTGGGTTTGAATGCTCGTGTAGCCTCTTTCCAAAAGTGGGACCTTGGGCTAGTAACTTAATTTCTCTGTGCCCCATGCAAAGTGGACATAATGAAAGCACCTATCATGCTATGAAAATTAAATGAGTTAATATATAAAGTACTTTACACAGTGCCTGGCTCCCAGCTGGCAGTCTATGACGGTTCACTATGTTGCTAAGGTGATTTTGGTCCCTGCCTCAAGTAATTTGTAAAAACCCCAAGTTCTCGCGCTACTTTTCAGGCAGACAAGTGACTCCCTTCAGGGCAGACTCTGAAGTGAGGCTTTTCTTAGCAAAGCAAGATTAGTGCCTTCAAGGAGAATGAAAATTATGACAATGCCATGTTGCTGCTGAGATGGACTTTTGTTTTTATAGTGCCTCTACCTTCTTCATTAGTTTTTAATAGATTGTTTTTCAGAGCAGTTGTAGTTTCACAGAAAAATTGAGCAGGAACTACAGGGAGTTCCCGCATGCCCCTATTATCAATAGCCTGCATTAGTGGTACATTTGTTGCAGTTGATAAATCAATATTGATACATTACTATTAACTGAAGTCCACCATTTACATTTTAGAGCTCACTCTTTTGTTTGTGCAGTTCTATAGATTTGGACAAACGGGTAATCTCATCTATGTACCATTATAGTGTCAGATAGAATTGTTTCCCGGCCCTAAAAATGCCTTGTGCTCCACCTGTTCCTCACTGCACACCGCATCCCCCCCCAACCCCTGACGCCCCTGGCAATCATTAGTCTTCCCACTGTCTCTATAGTTTTGCGTTTAGCAGAATATCTGAGTTGGAATCACAACAGTATGCAGCTTTTACTGACTGGCTTCTTCAACTTAGCCTTATGCATTTGTCCCTTCCATGTTTCTTTGTGTAACTGGGGCTTTCTTTACAAAAAAAGGAAAATTAGATCTCTATAAGCAGAAAGCAAATAGAAACACCATTTACCCACCTTTCTTAGGTTAAAAAGTGCTGACATATTCTGCCCTCTGTGCTACCACACTCCCTTTTTTCCTGATTAGAAATACCCCACCCTGGTCCTTGGGAGTCCCTCTGTTCTCTCCCCCGTCACTTTCCCATGAAGATGACCTCTACTGTGTACTCAGTGTCCACATTCTTAGGGTTGTCTGCCTGCATGTATCTAGAAACAGTGAACAGGGTTGAACGGTGTGGTATTGAACTTGACATGAATGACGTTTTGTGGGGAGAGAGAAAACCCTTGAGGGATGCAGAGGTGCTTCCTTATCGCCCATGGGCTGCAGAGGCTGGGGGTGGGGGTGGGGGGGCTCTGGTAGAGGCTCAAAACCCTGCCCCCCACCCCAGCAGCCTGGCCCTGGATTCTACAAACTTCCCAACCCCACTGAGATGGGTCATGCTCCAAGAGAGCCAGAGAACAAAGCCCCTTTGTGACTTTTGTTTTGAATCTGGCTTGTGACAATGGGGAGGAGTAGGGAGGGGGGTGGGGGATGTGTGCTGGGAGCACGGTGTTGATGCAGGGGAAGAAAACAAAATTGTGGGGTTGTTTTTTTTTTCCTTTTTTTTTTCTTTTCTTCTTTTTTTTTTTTTTTTTTGGTGTTGTGTTGCGGCTTCCCGCCTCCCCTCAGCTCTCCGAACAGCGGGATTTCGCAATGGCAGCTTGGGAAACAGACCCAGCGCTCCGTTTAGAAGCAATGTGTATCAGCCGACTGAGATGGCCGTTGTGCTCAATGGAGGGACCGTAAGTATCAAGAGGTGATGTTTTGGCCAGAAGCCTAAAGAGCAGTCAGTGTTGGGGGACAGTTTCACCGGGACACACCGCTCTGTGGGGGCTGCTTACGGGCCCTGCAAAAACACTGGCTCAAGTTGACGCCCCTTGCGGCTAGAATGCATGCAATGCTTCCATTGTTCTTTCCCTCTCTATCCCCTTTCTCCACGCACGGAAGACCCACCTATACTTAGTTAACTTAGTCTGTGGATTCATTTGAAAACATCCCTGTTTCTTGGGGCTCTTGTACCCAATGAATTATCTGGCTTTCATTATGCACAAGGTACCTCTCCCTCCCTGGGAGGTGACTTTTAGGAAAAGCCCAGAGTTGTGAAACCCTGACAGATTTTGCTGACATCCAACCTAGTGTAACCAACCCCCCCCCCCCCCTCTGCCGCCTGCTGCAGGCCCCTGTCTCTGCCCCAGCTGGGCACCGGATTCCCCCACCTCTACTCCTTAAAAGATGTCTTCAGAAATTGGAGTGATTATCATTTCTATCCTGTGAGCACAAAAATAGGTTTTACTATCTGATGCCAAACAGACCTTCAGCAGAATTGTCATTGTTTACATCTTGCCTCCGTAGAATTACATCATTTTGTTTCTCCAGCAATCCAAAGACACACTGTCATTCCCACATTTAATTTCCAAACATAGCTACATGCTTCTTTCAGAAACAATGCATACCAGTTTACACATGTAAATTGGACTTCCATTCTTTATATCATGTGCCAATTCCATAACTCAAACTGAGCTTTTTTTTTTTTTCCTTTTTTTTTTTTTTAAACGTAAGTCAGGGATGGTCTTTGATCTCTGGAGGGAATTCGGGTTTTCCTGGCCTTTTGAATGGTATGCGAAGCATTGGTTTGCACTGGTTTGGAACAGGCTCAAAGACAAATAGACTCACAGATTTGCTTTCTGAAAACCCCTTGCCATCCACTGGGCTGTTTTATTATTGGGTGCCAAGAAAAGCCTGACTCAAAAGCATTTGGCCTGTGTGTTTTAATAAATATGGTTAGAAAATGGCCCCATCAGTCACTCTTAAGCCCTCCTGGTCTCTTCAAGACCAGTGTCTATAAATACACCCCGGACTTAGAAAGTGAAGGGGGTTTCTGGGTAAGGAAACATCCATTAGGGGTGCGTGATTATAGAAAAAAGGACATGACTTCCCAAGAACAGCGCAATATAACACACAGTGCTTGCTGCTTTTCTTGGGAATTACTCAGCCCATTAGGAGAAAGCAAGGGGACTTCTCTTTGGCACATTGTTAACACATTGGTTTTTGATGTTGACTTTGCAAAGCACAGAGTTCTTAGCTGTGTTATCCTTGTTTCCAGATCCCAACTGCTCCGCCAAGTTACACTGGAAGACACCTCTGGTGAAAGACTTAAGTTCCAGAGAATAAGAATCTCTCTTACCGATTTTATTCCCTGGCTGTGTCTTTCTTGAGGGAGAAATCAGTAACAGTAGCCAAACAAGGCTGCCTCACAGCCAGGAGATCTAGAAATCCTGCACAAGGGGATTTCGTGTAAATGTGAACACTGCTGAACTGAAAAGCTAACACTGACTGCCCTCTCGCCCCCTGCCACACACACACACAAACACGTAATACCAAACCAACCTCAATCCCTGCAAACTAAAGCAAAGCTAATTGCAAATAGTATTAGGCTCACTCGAAAATGTGGCTGGGCAGACTGTTTCATCCTCTGGGGGTAGAACAGAACCAGATTCACAGCCAGTGGGCCAGGCTGGTGTGGGTTGGTTGTGGAGGTCCCCCACACCATTGCCCTCCCCAGCGAGTAGACCCCAGGTGGCCTCTTGGAGATGACTGTTGCGTTGAGAGGACTAATGGGGACTGTTCCATCAGCTTGCCTGTTTGCACGTTTCAGGGGGTCAGGAGCAGTTAAGGAGTTGTGGGTGTGATTCCAAGGTGAGTCCCAACCGAATCACGGGGTGAGCTTTCCAACCAGTGGTGGTGGAGGGATCCTGGCATGTGCCAATACAGAGAAGGCTATCTGGGAATTGAAGTGACCATCACATTTAGAAAGTGGTGACCCACCACCGTGCCCTCTGTGGGCCTCCTGCTCCAGGTTAACGGCCGGAAAACAAGCCCGCCTCCCTGCTTGGTGGAGTCACAGCAGTATTCCGGCTTGGGGCAGCAGTTTCTTTTCCCCCCTCCGCCCGAGCCCTTTCCCAGGCTTTTATTCCCATGTTCATTTCAAAAACTTAGATGGACCATCAGCTTCCAGCCCCCTGGGCTGGCAGGCCAGAAGGCAGGTGCCACAGCAGATTTTCTGTGATGATGTCGCGTAGCAGGGCCTCCTCGGGGAGAGAGGACACGCTGCTGCCTAGCACGCAGCGAGTTCTCCGATCTCAAACGTTGATGGAGTGCAAGTTCCAGGGTGGGGTGGAGCACTTGAGGGGCTCTTGCTGTCTTGGAGGGTATGTGGGGCATTTTTGACTTGTTTTTCTGTAAGTTCCATGAAAATGATTCTCTTCAAAGCCCATTGTTTCTGTCATAGTTTCCATCCGTCCTAAGCAAGTCATTCCTTTGTTATTTGGCATTTCGAACATCTCGGCCATTAAAAAGCCCCATGTTCTCTGCACTGTTTGGCCAGCATAATCACTAGCAGTGATTCGAAGCAAAGAATTTTAACCTGATGGCATGAAATGTATAAGTGAGGGTGAGCCCTTTGGCATCTACGCTAATGACTCTGTTGCTTTTTCTATAAAACAACCCATAAGCCTTTAACCTTTATAAAGAAAATGAAAAAGGTTAGTGTTTGGTGGGGGGGGGGGGGGAACTGACCTCTTCATAAGCCAATATGTCTGAGCTGTTTTAATAAACCTGATTTTTCTCAAGGCCCTAGTCTCTGCTGTGTCCCGTCCTCGTCACAGTCCCCCTCCCCCCCTGCAACCTTGCAGAGCAGCGGGGTAAACAAGGCCAATTTGGCAGTCCCTATGCGGTCAACTTCGAGTTTTCCTTCCAGCCAGCGTACTTCCTTGAGTTGCCATGCATGGGGAAGAAAAAGCATGGCAGCAGAATGCCACCTGTACCTGACCTTTGGGAAACAGCCCCACCCCGGCCCACAGCATGTGCTTGCTTCTAGAGAATCAGATTCCAGTCCTCTCTCAGAGGAGCATCATTGGTGGACTGGAAACCTGGAGTACTGGGGAGGGGAGGGAGGGAAAGAAACTAGGACCTGGGGTGGGGATGGGGGCGGTTGCATGCAGTCCCAGGATTCTGAGAATACAGAAATCTCCAAACACCTCGGTCCAGTCCAGTGAAAAACGACAGCATTACACATTCTCGTGCCAGGAAATGGTTGCTTACCCCCGCTCTCTGGAGTCCTTTGGAGCTCTCTGATCCCATCAGTGATTCCGTCTGCAAGAGCCCCCCCTCCCTTGCAGAAGGGAGCAATTCACCTGAGCGTTTCCCCTCTCAGTTCTTGGTCCGGGCATAGAAGGTGAGCATGGTATAAATGGCTATAAAGGGAAAGTAATGTTTCACCAACATAAAAATGGAACCAGCTTCGAGCCACAGGAAACCTCACTTGATGAGACCTTTCTCCCCCCCTTTCTTTTTAAATCTATGATATGTTATCGTGCTTCTGGGTTTTGTCTTATTTTGGCTTTAAGGTTGAGAGTGGGCTGGATGCCCTCTCAATGGGGCGGGGGGGGAGTGAGGGCAGAGAGCAGAGAATGGGTATTTTTCTAATGACTCCACCTGAAGGGTACAAAGAGACCTCTTCGCCAAGAGACTGTGGCCACTAGCTGCCCCCACGGAGCAAAGTTTAAATACGAAATCAAATAGCACCTCTGTTTAAGATCTATTTATGTAAACAACACTTGTTGAGGGAACATAACCTGGAAGGACAGCATCTGTGATCAAAATACCTAATTGTAAGCACAAATCTTTCTGTGTCCGGTTATTAAAATCACTTTGGGACTATAATAGCCACTCTCGTCCCCCCTTTTAATAGAAAATGGTCATTCTATCCTGGATTTCTCCACTGGATATGGAGGGTGGGGAGTGAGGGAATCAGCTCAGAGAACTGACAAAGTGGGAAGTTCTGGGGATCCAGTGCTTTGAGTACAGATTGTGTCAGGGCCCACTGAACAAGTGTAAACTCGGGGTGATCTAGGTTGGCCAATGCTGAGTTAAACCCCAAACTGAAAGGGAGCGTTGTGGCTTTTATAATCCAATGATGCAATGATTATACCAGCTTACAGGAGTTCTCAGCAGGTGCTTTTTATTAATTGATAAAGAGCTAAGGCTCATTTTTGATAGATAATATATATTTATTAAATGTATTAATGTGTGTTTTATAATGTACCTTTATCCTCCCCTGGCTGACTGTTGCATACTTATTAAAAAAAATCGTTAAAGAAATTTCAAGACAATCAATGTGTACCATAAATGACTGTATATAAATATTACAAATTTAAAGGTTGTAAAGCATGGGCAGATAGGTTTTATTTTCAAAATGCTGTTCTTAACACAAAAATAAAGGCATTACTATTTACTTAAAGATGTGTGGTAGCTTGTCAAAACACTCGGTAGAACTACTAGGCTTTCTTTCGGATCTGCCTGGAGGCTAACTCTGTGGCATTGTGAATGGGGGAATCCTGGATAACAGCAAGCCCCAGAACAAATGAGGGTAATAAGTTAGCTTACCCATCAAATGAGGAACTTTTCTATAATATCCTGGGGACTTGACAACAAACCTCCTTTGTTACTGTTGTTTGGGTTTAAGTGTCTCACCTTGTTGGATCTACAGTCAGAGTTAAGAGTCAGTCTCCTTTGGAAATGATCGCAGGCAGTATGTCTTTTTTATGAAATGAGTAACTTAAAACCAGATCAACTTAAAACCCACTGCAGAGGTTTGGGACTTAAATTTAAATAGTGATTTTTGCAAAGGCAGCCCAGAGTGGGAAACTGGTAACTAAAGCATGTCAACATCTCTTGGAAGCCAGAGTTTGTTGTACATTTTAGTGGTGGCTGGTGCAGAAGAATACACCTGAAACACTGAAGAAATAATATGGATACAAGAATAAAATTTGGAGATACTGCAGAAAGTTAAGATCAGTACTGTCTTAGGATAAACGATACGCACTAAAACATGTGTGCCACAAATGCTATCTTCTGCAGAAAAGATTCTGTATTCACATGTACCAAATGTAGTCATTAAGAAAGTTAACAGAGAGGAAGCATAATGCGTACATTTTCCTCACAGAGGGTCACTGAAGCTCCGAAGGGAAAAGATCCCACCAGTGGCTAAATAAGGTGGTGGAGTCTTAGCTCAGGCCTCCTCCTCTGTCTCCATTTTGCATTTCACTGCAAAGAAATGAAAGAGAAAGTCAGGATCGATTTGCATATCTAGACAGACTTGTCATTTTGAAAACAGCAAATTTTGATGTGTAGAGTCAATGACACCAAAGCCCAATGAGCACCTGCTATGGTTCTGGCGCCACGGGAAGGACGCAGGGCCATTGTGCTCCACGGACAGAACCTGAAGTTTCAAAACCATGCAATGTTGATAGCCATTCTTTCTTCCCCCAGTTTTAATGAAAAAGAATTGACATGCACTACTGTATCAGTTGAAGGCATACAGCACGATGGTTTGATTTACGTAGATTGTGAAATGGTTACCACAATAGGTTCAGCTAACATTGATCTTCTATAGGTACAATAAAAAGAAAAGCAGAAAAAAAACCTCTTGTGATAGAATTCTTGGGATCTACTCAATGACACAGCAGTGTTAGCTATAGTCATCATGTGTGCGTTACATCCCTAGTTCTGATTTATCCTGTAACTGGAGGTTTGTATTGTCCCTGGTAACCACAAGTCTGATCTCTTTTCCTGTGAGTTTGGTTTGTTTTTTGTTTGTTTGGTTGTTTGGTTGGGCTTTTTTAGATTCCACATATAAATGAGATCATACAGTATTTGTCGTTCTCTACCTGACTTACTTCACTTAGTGTAATACCTTCAAAGTCCATCACAGCCATTCTTAATTTAGTTCAGCAGAAGGTCAAAAGGGTGCTTTGCAGGTCAGGGGAACTGAAGAAAGGAAGTTTTACTGAAGATGATGACAGATTCCAGGCTCTTGACTCAGCCCAATCTGTCACCACTCACCTTGCTCCCCCCACTCGCCCAAAATTAAAAACTCAGGGTTACACTGGGGTGAATACAAGGTCAGAAAAGAATCTTTTCACGGTCTGGAAAAGAATGTGATATGGGGGATTTCCTGCATTGGCCAAACAGGAAAGTTCACAGAACACAGGATGGCACTACTTGTCCCAGTAGGTACAAGCCCCTCCCCTGGAAAAATAGGGAAACTCAGTCCCCTGGGGGTTGGGGGTGGGGGTGGGGAAGGAGATGGAATCCTTTCAGAAAGACCCTCTCATTTTTAATAAGTCTTTGCTTCTAAATGTCCAAGTGCTTGTCCTGGACATTAGTGCCTGAAGGTTCTTCTGAACAAGGTCGTGGGCTCTGGTTACACGTGGAGAGCAGTGTCCTAGCAGAAAGGGTATTGGGGCTTGTTACCACGTAAGGCGGATGTTTTGATCCAGCCAGGCCCACGCATGGAGTGAGGTGTGGACACCATCACGTGCAACACAGTTACTTCCTGTTGGAAGTGGGGCGAACGCTTTCATCAGCCCAGGCTAGCCCAGCAGTCTTCAAACTGGAGCTACACAAAGGCTTTCTAAGGGTACTTGGTCATGGTTTATTCAAAGAAAGTCAACCTCTAAATCTGCAGCTTCCCACCGTGGACTTGCAGTTGTGGGATGTATACCAACCCCCTCTCCTACCTCTCCCCGTCCTGGCATTGCCTAGTGTGTACAAAATCCCCAGGTGTCAAACAAGGAGGCAATTTGTCCAACGGAGTCTCCTTTCTATGCTTAATAACTACCAAGAATTATAATGTATTTATTTGGCTTTGTGAACTATTAATGATCGTATTAATAACTCGAACCAGAAAAAGTATTTTTAATACTTGGAACCTGTGGTCACTGGAAAATTCAAAGAAATGTTTTCAATGTGTACATCTTTTTTGTTCTATATATATGGAAGATCTACGGGTAACCACCATGAACACCCCATGTGCATCTAGACCCTACTGATGACAATGATCCTGCATAGCCAAGGATGCTCTACACCCCTGAAGGTGCTCTCCCAGTATCCTGCTGATCCATGATGTGATCCGGATGTGAATGTTTAGCAACTGAGTGGGGATGGCAGAGTCCTGACTTGTAGTATTTGCTGATTTCCATAGTTGATTTTAAGCTACCAGCCTGACCAGGCACAGTACATGGCTGATCTAAGTCTCTACAAGTAGGTATACAGGGAAACCTCAGGAGCAAGATGGTACTCTAGGTGTGATTGGGGGGGACTAGCAACGTTTGCAACACTGGCAACCTGTTAGAAATACAAGCCGACAGCTCAACCCCAGACCTATAGAATCAGAAACAGTGGAGCCCAGCAATCTAGGTTTTTAACAAGCTCCCAGGTGATGCTGATGGATACAAGTTAAAGTTTGAACCACTGTTGGTGGTTCTCTACCCTGACTATGTCTAAGAATCATTCCCGGGCCCCTTCAGAAGCCTGTGAGTGCCTGGGTCTCACCCCAGACATTCTGATGTAGTTGGTCTGAGGCACCAGTATTTATTCAAAGTTCCCATATGTTGCTACTGTTCGCCAGGGTTGAGAAACCCAAACTGCGGTTGGAATGCCTTTAAAAAAACATGACCATAAAGATCCTGACAGCAGTTTAGAAGAATCAAGAATTCCCCTCTTTGTCTCAAAATTTAAGCAGGTTAAATGACTTCTCTAGCCTATAACTGACAGATGCTAGAGGCTACTAATAGCCACACAGAGAAGGAAGGATTGGCTTCTGTGAAGAATTCCCAGCCCTTGGATTTTCTGTAGTTTCTCAGACCTGCCTGAAGTTAGAATTCATCTGCTCACTTTTGTCCCAGTATCTTTTTTTTTAAGTTTATTTATTTATTTTGAGAGAGAGAGAGAGAGGCAAAGGGAGAGAGAGAGAACCCCAAGCAGGGTCTGCACTGTAAACACAGAGCCTGATGTGGGCCTCGAACTCACAAACCGTGAGTTTAATCAAGAGTTGGATACTTAACCAACTGGGACACCCAGGTGCCCCAGCAGTATCTTTTCTTCTTTTTCAAGTTTTTTTTTTAGAAAGAAAATGAGCAGGAGAGGGGCAGAGAGGGAAAGAGACAGGGGATTCGAAGCAGGCTCTGTGCTGATAGCAGCAAGCCTGACGCAGGGCTTGAACGCAAGAACTGGGAGATCATGACCTGGGCCGAAGGCAGACACTCAACCAAATGAGCCACCCAGCTGCCCCTACTTTTGTCCCAGTATCTTAATGAATTCCTGTCCATGCCTTGACAACCTCTCTTAGCCAGCCCACACTTTGACTTCGCCTGGGAAAAAGCCATGTTAGCTCTTTCAGATTATTACACAAAAATCTTCAGAGTAGAGAGCAGAAAGGGATGCTAGGACCACTCCTCCAAACTGAAGAATCAAAAAAATACTTTCTAGAGTTGATGGACTGGAAACAAAGGTGGACATGGAGCCTCATGATGGAACCATCTGGGGAGCTTTGAATATTGTCAATGCCCAGCCCTGCCCTAGCCAATCAGGTCAGAGTCTCTGGAGGTGGGGACTGTCCATTAGTGCAACCACATCAGAAAAGTGGCATTATCAAGTAAAACTGAGTATGCACGTTCCCTGCAATGCAGGGATTCTGCTCCTAGATCCACTGCCTGGAGAAACCCTTGCACACATGTTCTGAGTGACTGAATAAAGATGTTCATGATAGCAGAAAGCTGCAAACAACCCAAATGTCCATCAACAGCTGACTGGATAAATAAACAGTGGTCTCCGTGAATGGTGAGTGTACGGCAATGAACATGAATAAACCACGGCTACACCTGTCGGCTTGGAATAGCTTATCGATGTTGAAGGAAGGGTATAAGGCACAGTGTGATACATGTAGTGTGATTCTATTTACAGCAAATCTAAATGCTGAGGAGTGCCTATAAAGATCAGAAGAACTCTAAAGAAAGGCAAGGGAAAACTGAGAACAAACTGAGGGTTGATGGGGGGTGGGAGGGAGGGGAGGGTGGGTGATGGGTATTGAGGAGGGCACCTTTTGGGATGAGCACTGGGTGTTGTATGGAAACCAATTTGACAATAAATTTCATATATTAAAAAAAAAAAAAGCAAGAGAAGTTAAAAAAAAAAAAGAAGAAAGGCAAGGGAACAATGAGCATAAAAGTTAGGGTGAGCGGCTTCACTGGGTTGGGGAGGAGCTTTAAAGGTGTTGACAGTATTCTATTTTCTTAACTGGGATGGTACTTACATGAGTGTCTGCTTCATAGGTATATATGTACTCTAAAGTCACTATTGTTTGTATACCCCCCATTGTATTGTATGTATACCCAAAAACAAGTAAAAAGAAATAAAGATGGTAGTATATTACTTGAAATTACAAAGTCAACTTGTAAAGGAACAGAAAAGAACAACTTAACTGTTTGGGGAGGGTACAGATGGGGTGTAAGTGAGCTAACCCCCATCTGTCGTAGCAGAAAATCAGTAGATAATGTCAAAAACCATATCTATCATATCTAAAATCATAACCGTCCAGAGAAACAGCCCAGAGTTCAAAGTTATTGCCATAGCAGAGGGTGCCACAAAGATGATGCTCATTCTGTCCTTCTGTTCATCCTGTACAGCAGTCCCCCTGCCGTGTCCTTGGGGAACACGTTCCAAGAGCTCCAGTGGATGCCCAAAGCCACGGATAAGGTGGGGGGGACTACTGTATATCTTTTTAACCGTGGGAACAATGTACAAGGATTACTTTGCTAAAAATTAAGAAACAGATTGAAGTCTCCCCCCTAGTGGTTTTCCTCCTCGTCTTGGCAGGACAGAGCCTTGCACAGGTGGGACCACAGGTAGGTAAAAGGATGGAGGTAGGGAGGAGCCCCAGGGGAAAAGCAGGTAGTGATGACTAAATAAAGGAACCTGGCTTCCATTTTAGTTTTAGAGACATCATCATGGTTGGCCTCCAACACCAATGGACAGATGCCTCCACACCCCTGCACCGTCCTTGTCCCCCTTAGCAGGCTGGTGTGCAGCCAGCTCCGGAAGGGCTAGAGAGTGGAAAATCCCAGAGAGATGCGCCAGCCCTTCAGCTTCAATTAAAGGCAGTGTGACAAGAAAGGCCCTGCATACTAATGAGAGTTGCTTATGGTTTCCTCCTCTTGGTCACCATCCTTCTTTCTTGTTCCATTTAGTGACAAGGCTGAGAACTCCAGACAGTTGGGAGAAGCTGCCCAAGGCTCGAGACGTAGGAAATTCGGGACCACGGGGTAGTTGGGATGTGGCTTCAGCATAAAGGATCATCTGGGGCAGATACCCGGGCTACTCCAGACCTTTAGAATCAGATCTCCAAGAGCCAGGCCTGGGAATCAGCATCCTCCATCTCTGTGCCTTGAGTGATCCTTTTGATGTGACAAGTTTGGGAAAGAGTACTGCATCACTCAGCCAGCACGCGGTGCCTGTCTCCTGGGGGCCCAGGTGTGAGACGGTGCTGGGAGGAGCAAACAAGACAAGGCCTGCAGAGTGCTGAGCACTGAGTCTGATCTAGAGTTAGGCACCCAGTGAGTACTACCTGTTATTATTTTCAGGGCATGCTCTTTGATCTCAAGGAGCTCACGGTCAAGAGGGGGAAACAGAAAAATAAACAGGAGCTTGTAAGAACCAAGAGATGTGCACACACTGCAGAGAGAAGTTGCTTCAATGATATGTTCATCCATCATACAGTTATGGACTCAAAACAGTACTGCATGTTGAGTTACAAAGAGGAGGCTGGTTCACAATCTCAAGTCACCAATATACTTAAGAAATCTTAAAGTTTAATTTGTTATCCAATGAGCACCCAGTTTCTAGGATTCCAGGTAAATAATAAAAGCAAACACTTCTGTGGCACAGACTGGGCCCTTCACACACAGGAAGCGATGGGGAGGTGAATGTTGTGATTTTGCCCAGTCTGACAGGCAAGGAGATAGGGGTGCACACAGGTTATAGCTTGTCCGTGGTCACACCATGGCTGTCTGGCTCCTACATTCATGCTCTTAACCCCTGTAGGGTCATGGTCTCTCGTGGGAGATGAAGATTTCTGTACTCAAAGATACCAGAACGAAGTATGCAGACAATGGTGTTCACTACCACATCATTTACCACAAAAACGGTTTGGGAACAATCTAAAGGCCCAACAATCGGGGAATGATTCAGTATCTGATTTCTTTTTAAGTTTTATTTATTTATTTTTAGAGACAGAGAGAGCAGGGGAGGGGCAGAGAGAGAGAGGGAGAGAGAGAGAATCCTAAGCAGGCTCCCTACTGTCAGTGCAGATGCAAGGCTCGATCGTACCATGAGATCATGACCTGAGCTGAAATCAAGAGGTGTGTGCTCTGGGAATGCAAGCTGGTGCAGCCACTCTGGAAAACAGTATGGAGGTCCTCAAAAAACTAAAAATAGAACTACCCTACAACCCAGCAATTGCACTAGTAGGCATTTATCCATGGGATACAGGTGTGCTGTTTCCAAGGGACACATGCACCCCCATGTTTATAGCAGCACTATCAACAATAGCCAAAGTATGGAAAGAGCCCAAATGTCCACTGATGGATGAATGGATAAAGAAGATGTGGTATATATATACAACAGAGTATTACTCGGCAATCAAAAAGAATGAAATCTTGCCATTTGCAACTACGTGGATGGAACTGGAGGGAATTATGCTAAGTGAAATTAGTCAGAGAAAGACAAAAATCATATGATTTCACTCATATGAGGACTTTACGAGACAAAACAGATGAACATAAGGGAAGGGAAACAAAAATAATATAAAAACAGGGAGGGGGACAAAACAGAAGAGACTCATAAATATGGAGAACAAACTGAGGGTTATGGGAGGGGGTGTGGGCTAAGTGGGTAAGGGTCACTAAGGAATCTACTCCTGAAATCACTGTTGCACTATATGCTAACTAATTTGGATGTAAATTTTAAAAAATAAAAAAAATTAAAAATAAATAAAAAATAAAAAACTGAGCCACCCAGGCTCCCTGGTATCTGATAATTTATAAACTTGGTAAAACATACAAAACCATTAAAAATGTGATGCTTTTGCAATGTTTGAAGGAACAGGTAGAAACCTCAAGGGGAAAATACAGTGGGGCACATTTGCTATAAATTTTGATGAGGCAAATTTGAAATTGCTCAATACCAAAAGCTAACAATGTCTCCAAGGGGAACACTAAAGCTCTGTCTGTTGGTGCTGGAAGTCGACCACGATGATGTTTGTAAAGGTAAGGTGGAAACCAGGTTCTTTCATTCACCATCTCTGCCCCTTTTTTCCCTCCTATCTTTCTGTAAAAAAGTATTTTGGAAGAACAAATGACTCTTGTTTTACATCTATTCCTGATTGAGGCCTTCCACAGTACGTCCTTAAATGTGACTGCCTTTTACAAAATCCAATCATGTCCATTACCGCAACTAAGTTATGGCCCAGCATCTTGACTATGTTTAAAAACAAAAAAACAACTACACGTAAAATGATTAAGAGGAAATGGGTGAATTTTTGTTTTCCCAAATGTCTACAATACACATGTATTGCTATCCAATTGGGAAAAACTTTCTTTCTAGAAGAATTATAAGAAAATATACCAGACAGGGGCGCCCGGGTGGCTCAGTCAGTTAGGCTTCTGACTTCAGCTCAGGTCATGATTTCATGGTTTGTGAGTTCGAGCCTTGCGTCGGGCTCTGTGCTAACAGCTCAGAGCCTGGAGCCTGCTTTGGATTCTGTGTCTCCCTCTCTGTTTGCCCCTATCCTGCTCGCACTCTGTCTCTCTCTCTCTCTCAAAAATAAATAAACATTGAAAAAAAAAAAGAGACAGAAGAATAAGAAGGACTATCAAGAGAATGAATGCCTATATAATATTAGTGCAATCAGAGCTAAAAGATTGGGAAAGGTAGGAAGGAAAAAATTGGGGTCAAATGGCCAACAGGAAGTTAGCTGCAGGAG
Organism: Puma concolor; assembly: GCF_028749965.1. NCBI lineage: Eukaryota > Metazoa > Chordata > Mammalia > Carnivora > Felidae > Puma > Puma concolor. Next base: position 27,171,013 of record NC_141682.1, read on the forward strand.
TCCGGGAGTTGCAACCCTCCCCAGTATGGCTAGACCCGGCACTGGGAGACCCTGAGAGATCCACCTGAAGGTGAAGTTGCCCTCATAGAGGTGACCATTCCAAAAATATTAATGAAATGGGCACTAGGAAGTTTCTGACTGGAGAAATGCTAGAAAAATAATGCTTCCCCTTCAGTTTGCTTGAATGTAGAAGAGTAGACTTTGAAGTCAAGCAGACCCAGTCTTCAAATCCTGGCTCTGCCATTTAAGAGCTGGGTGACCTCCACCTCCAGCCTAATTTGCTCAATTGAACTGAAAGTATAATCATCTCAACCTCACAAAGTCCTTATTAATGTACGGGCACCTGGCCGGCTCAGTCAGTGTGACTCTTGATCTCAGGGTTATGAGTTCAAGCCCCACATTGGGTATAGAGATTACTTAAAAATAAAATATTTTTTAAAAATTAAAAAAATAAAGGATATAATGTATTTAAAGTGCCGGGTGCAAGGATTGACACGTATGTAGTGGGTACTCAACTAATGTGACATCTTTTCCCCTACGTGGACTGTAGAAATATAAGCTAAAATGCTGCTAGAGAGTTCACTTAGCATTTAAAAAAATTCATAAGGGGCTCCTGGGTGGCTCAGTCAGTTGAGTGTCCAACTTCGGCTCAGGTCATGATCTCACAGTTTGTGAGTTCGAGCCCCTCGTCGGGCTCTGTGCTGACAGCTCAGAGCCTGGAGCCTGCTTCGGATTCTGTCTCCCTCTCTCTCTGCCCCTCCCCCACTTGTGCTCTGTCTCTCTGTGTCTATCAAAAATAAATAAAATGTAAAAAAAAATTTTTTTTTAAATTCATACCATCTCACTCATCTGCAAGGTATTTCTCTTGCAAGCTCGCTATCAAAGAGAGTTAAGAACTTGAAAGTAAGCAGAAGCCAGTGTAGATGTTCAGAAACTGTTGTTTCAGTCATAGGAGAGCCTCTGCAACCTCTCTCAGAACAATGTGTGCTCGTTCATTCTTTAAGCCTCATTCTGGCAAATTGAGCTATCAGATATCCCAAGAGTATAACTGAGTTTAGGAACGCAGTGGTGTGTCCCAATGGCTGATAATTACATTAAAAAGTGTGCAACATCATTAGTCATCACGGAAATTAAAGGCATGATGAGAGAGCTAATGCACAGTCACCAGCATGGTTAAAATGAAAGAGATTCACCATACCAAGTGTTAGCAAGGATGCAAGGAAGTGGAACACTCCTGTTTCATGAGTGTGAATGGGAAAATGGTGCAACCACTTTAGAAAATGATTTGGCAGTATCCTCTAAAATTAAATATTATATATACTCCCGGACCCATCAACTCCACTCCTGGACAGTCTGCCAACTGAAGTGAATATTTAAAGCCAGAAAACACATACAGGGATGTTCATAAAAGCGGCATTTTTCATAATAGCCCAAAACTGGACACAACCCAAGTGTTCATCAGTAAAGCAAATGGATATAAAAATTGTAATCATATTCATATGAAAGAATACTACGCATCAGTGAAAAAGCAAACCACTATTACCCTCAACAATCTGGCTGAATCTTCCAGAAAAAGAAGCCAGGCACAAAGAAGTTCATACTGTGTTTTCCATTTATACAAAGTTTGAGAATAAGCAAAACTATTTTATGGTTTTAGGAGTCAAAATAGAGTTTGCCTTGGGATTTGGGGCTACTGACTGGTTGCGGGCATGAAAGAGCCTGCAGAGGTGCTCGGGCATGTTCTTAACTTGATCTGGGTAGTGGTTATGTGGGACATACATATGTCGAAGTTTGGTTAGGACCAGGGGTGCCTGGGTGGCTCAGTTGGTTAAGCGTCTGACTTCGGCTCAGGTCATGATTTCAATACTTGTGAGTTCAAGCTCTGTGTCGGGCTCTGTGCTGACAACTCAGAGCCTGGAGCCTGCTTCAGATTCTGTGTCTCCGCTCTCTATGCCCCGCCCCTCCCCTGCTTGTGGTCTCTCTCAAAAATAAATAAACATTAAAAAAAATTTAAAGAATTTCACTTAGGACCAGTGTATCCTACTGCATGTAAGTTTCACCTCAACAACAAATAAAATAAAATAAAATAAAATAAAATAAAATAAAATAAAATAAAATAAAATAAAATAAAATAATTAAATTAAATTAAATTAAATTAAAATAAAATAGGAAAATAGGTCTCTGAGGACCTTTTAATTCAGATCCAGGGCCAGAAGTCTTAGGTGCCTCAGCAAGCCCTAAGGGCCCCATACACTTGCAAGAGAATATTAACAATATCACATAATTAATCAAGAAACTTGCATTAACTGAATGCTAGACATTATGTTCATTTATCATCTCATTCAATCCACCCAGCCACTCTGGGAAGTAGATGCGATCATTATTTCCCTTTTACTGATGAGGAAACCAAGGCTTAGAGACACTAAGCTACCGAAGATCACAGAGCTGAGTAACTGGCCATGCCAAGATTCTAAGCCTAGTCTATCTGAGTTCAAAACCCATGGTCTAAACCATCAAGTCATAGCACTAAAAAGTAAGAAATGAGGTCCCTGATCCCGACCCAGAATCATCCGATGGAGCTTATAGTCATGCCCCATACTTTCCAATTAGGAAGGCAAGGCATGTATAATATATATTACCAAGACTTTATTTCTCTTGTGTCTTACTGGAGTGAATTTTATTTTGGTGACATGGGGCTCAATCTCGTGAACCATGTGATCATGACCTGAGCGAAATCAAGAGTTGGACACTTAACTGACTGAGCCACCCAGGCACTCCTGGACTGAATTTTATTTTTTTTTTTAATTTTTTTTTCAACGTTTATTTATTTTTGGGACAGAGAGAGACAGAGCATGAACGGGGGAGGGGCAGAGAGAGAGGGAGACACAGAATTGGAAACAGGCTCCAGGCTCCGAGCCATCAGCCCAGAGCCCGACGCGGGGCTCGAACTCACGGACCGCGAGATCGTGACCTGGCTGAAGTCGGACGCTTAACCGACTGCGCCACCCAGGCGCCCCTGGACTGAATTTTAAAATGAGATTATTTTGGGGGGCTCCTGGGTGGCTCAGTCAGTTAAGTGTCCGACTTCAGCTTGGGTCATGATCTCATGGCTCATGGGTTCGAGCCCTGCGTCGGGCTCTGTGCTGACAGCTCAGAGCCTGGAGCTTGCTTCGGATTCTGTGTCTCCCTTTCTCTCTGCCCCTCCCCCACTGGTGCTCTGTCTCTGTCTCTCAAAAATGAATAAATGTTTAAAAAAATGATATTATTTTTCCATTACAAAAAAACATAGCCATTATGGAAAATTGGAAGAACACAGAAAACGTGTGGAAAAATCAATAAAAAATAGCTCCATGTACCCCCAGTGGAGGAACAAATGATGGAAGGTTTTTTTCCTAACAAGAAATAAGTGTTGACATTCGAGGGGTAAATGCCAGTAGTCTGATAATCTCCCTTTCTTGAGAGTCAGATGTTGGCCTGCATTATTTTAAGGAAAGTTGAGCCCTGGAAACCATAAGGCATCGGGGAGAATCTGACAGTCTTGAATGTGCAATAATTAAGGCATATTGCTGACTTCTAAACAGTGTTACTAAAGTAAACTCAGTGAAGTCTCCTTGAAGGCGGTATTTTAAACGGGAACATTTGGTGCTAAAAGTGACAACATTGGTTATATTGAGACAGAAACATGGGGATTATCAAATTCTGACCCTGGAAAGGATCTTGGTTTTTGGAAAGGGAGACATTTAATAAAAGACTCATTTTTTTATAAGTGAAGAAAGCTGAGGCCCCCAAGGGGGAAGGGAGCCACCAAGGCAAAATCAGTGACAGGGCCATTGGAACAGAGCTTAGTTGCTCAGAGCATACCTTCTAGAAGCAAAATCTTACCATCATTTACCACTGGGTGACCTTGAGCAAGTCTCCTAACTCCTTTGAAGCCTCAGCTCCCTCAGAGATAGTGAGACCTTCCTCTTGGTGGCATGAAGGATGAAATGAGATGATTCATTGCCCGGCACACAGTAGGTCAGTAGGTGCTTAATAAAATTCTTCCTTCCTTCCTCCCTTCCTTCCTTCCTTCCTTCCTTCCTTCCTTCCTTCCTTCCTTCCTTCCTTCCTTCTTTCCTTCCTTCCTTTTCTTTCCATCTTTTCTTTTCCTTTCCTTTCTTTTCTTTTCTTTTCTTTTCTTTTCTTTTCTTATCTTTTCCTTTCTTTTTCTTTCTTTCAGATTTTATTTTTAAGTAATCTCCACACCCAACTCACAATCCCGAGATCAAGAGTTGCAGGTCTTCCTGACTGAATCAGCCAGGCACCTCTCAATAAAATTTTTTTTCATGTTTATTAATTTATTTTGAGAGAGAGAGAGACAGGGTGTGTGAGCTGGGGAGGGGCAGAGAGAGAGAAAGAGAGAGAGAGAGAGAGACAGAGACAGAATCCCAAGCAGGCTCTGCACTGACAGTGTGCCCCAATTTGGGGCTCAAACCCACAAACCATGAGATCATGACCTGAGCTGAAATTGAGTCGGATGCTTAACTGCCTGAGTCACCCGGGTGCCCCTAAAATTATTTCTTAATCATACAAGTAACACAGTGTCTGTAGAAAAACTGGAAAATATGCTATTTTTAAGCAAATATTTAAATGATTTTCTTTAAATCATTTTTTCTAAAAATCAAATTTTATCTGCTATTCAGATGTTTATATATCTATGAGCATTTTCTTTCCACATCTCAATTCACGAGGCTAAGTCCATTTCACAGTTAACTGAATTGCATCAAGACTGGAGTTCCAACAATTTAAACAGCCACCGTCTGCTAGGTTGTCCTTCAAAATTCAGTGTCTTCAAAAGCCTAGTGAGTCATGGGTGTGAATGAACAGACAAACCCCATCAGCCGTGTCTTGTGACTTTTTTTATTTATCTCTACATTCTCAGCTGCTGCTGCCAAGACTGAACCTTTAGAAATATCCCAAGCATTTTGAATGAGCCTGGGTATAAACAGTTCTCATCCAGTTCAGACTGGCAGAGGCTCTATATATTAAATGTTGCCTTTAAGTGAAAAGGAAACAAATCCCCCAGTTTATTTTAAAACAGTTCCTTTACAAGAGTAACAATTTAATAACTAATCAAGAAATCATTTCAATCTGTACTGAGGGACTGGGGCAATATTCACTCATTATCTTAGCGCTTGATCCAGAGCCCAGGGCAGGCTGGGCTCAAGTCAAGAAACTCCAAGGACTAAGAAACCAAACTTATCAAACATTAAGAGGAGGGACTGGGATTCTGTTTCTCTCCCTCTCTCTGCCCCTCCTTTGCTCATGTTCTCTCTCTCTCTCTTTTTTCTCTCTCGAAAATAAATAAACTTAAAACAAATTTTTTTTTTAAAAAGGGGCGCCTGGGTGGCTCAGTTAGTGAAGCATCCAACTCTTGGTTTCAGTTCAGGTCATGATCTCACAGTTCGTGAGTTTGAGCCCCACATTGCGCTCTGTGCTGACAGTGTGGGGCCTGCTTGGGATTGTCTCTCTCCCTTTCTCTGCTCCTCCCTTGCTCATGCTCCCTCTCTCAAAAATAATTAAATAGGGGCGCCTGAGCGGCTCAGTTGTTTAAGCGTCTGACTTCAGCTCAGGTCATGGTGAATTGGAGCCCCATGTCAGGCTCTGTGCTGACAGCTCAGAGCCTGGAGCCTGTTTCAGATTCTGTGTCTCCCTCTCTCTCTGCCCTCCCCCACTTATGCTCTCTCTCTCTCTCTCAGAAATAAAACAAATAAATATTTAAAAAATAAATAAACTTTAAAATTTTTTTTGAAGAAAAGAAAAGAGGAGGGCTTGGGAATTAAAAACCCAAGAATTTCAACAACAGGGTTCTTCTTAATAAGAAGTCCCCTGGTATACTGAAAAGAAAACGTGAATGTTTCCAACCACAGACAGTGAGAAACATATTTACCTCCAAACAAAATTGCATTTTAGAAAGGATCATTCATATCACCTATGTCATTCTTACCCCCAAAATGTCTCCTAAATGCATCCACTTCTGTCCATTCCCACTGCCAACAGGTCATCTAATCTGCTCCCCACCTGCAGCCACATTCATCTTTTTAGAAAGCCTATCTGATGATGCCACTGCTCAGTTAAAACCTTTTAAAGGCTCCCTGCTGTCCACAGGATCAAGTCCACAGTCTTTAACTGCTCTCTCTTGGCTCCACGGTCACCCTGCATCCTGCTTGTGCCACACAGGCCTTTTTTCAGTCCCCCTTCCAGACTCAGGGTCTTTGCTTAGGTACTTTTCTCATCCTAGAAAGCCCTTCCTGCCATTCACATCTAGTTAATTCCTAGCTCACTTCTGATCTCAGCCTAAGGGAACCTATTCAAATTCCCCTGCTGATCTCTCATGGCACCCTGAACTTCTTAGAAGCACTGATCACAATTTGTAATCAAGTAGTTATGTGATTACTGGAACAGTGTCTGCTTCACCCCTAGACTTTGAGTTTCTAGTAGAGCAAGGTATTGGCTTATAGTCTCCATTGAATACCCCAACACCTGGAACTATCCAGTCCTACACCCAGAGCAGAAGCTCCATCAATCTTTGTTGACCTAATTAATGAATCCTACTCTAGCTTCCTTTTGTAAGTCCCAATCACCCTCTCTCTCAGCCGCTAGGTTGTCGAAAGGACACACATCTTTCCTGGGAAAAGAACACCCAGACTTTAGTATCAGAGAGGTAAGTGTTTGCATTTGAGCCCCAGCACTTACTTACCAGCACCCCCTCAGCCCAGTCATTAATCCTCTTGAAGCTTCTGTTTCCTTGCCTATAACATTGGGCTCCCCATGGATCTCACTACACAGGTAATCTTGACATTTAAATATATTAACTGAGATTGCATATAAAAATCCACCAGAAGAATGACCAACACACAACGGACGCAACAAGTACATAATAAATGGTGGTTCGTATCGTGACTCAAACTACTGTGTGCCTGGTGTCCTACCTTAAGCCCCTTTAGCCCCTGCTGCTGCCACAACGTAATCCAAAGCAGCAAAATATGTTGGGGGCCTCCTGTTTTCCTTCTAGCATTCCTCTGTCAGCATCTACTGTGTGTTTGTCGATGCTAGACCTAAATCGTAAACAGGCCAGACACAGCCATTGCTCCCTCAGAGCTAATCTATGCTTTAATGAAAAGATAAGGGTTTTCAATATGTAAACAATATCTTCCATAGCTACACAAATGGAATTAAACCATCTCACAGTCATTGCTAAGAAACGATTCTAAGAAACTAACCTTAAATACATACAAAGATTTAGGAATGAAGACATCTATTTGCTGCATGATATTAAAACACTGTTCTTGGGGTGCCTGGGTGGCTCAGTCAGTTGGGCGTCCAACTTCGGCTCAGGTCATGATCTCGCGGTGAGTTCAAGCCCCGTGTCGGGCTCTGTGCTGACAGCTCAGAGCCTGGAGCCTGTTTCAGATTCAGTGTCTCTCTCTCTCTGACCCTCCCCCATTCATGCTCTGTCTCTCTCTGTCTCAAAAATAAATATATGTTAAAAAAATTTTTTTAATTAAAAAAAAACCTGTTCTTTGGTCAATGTGAGAAATAGTTAATGTCTACTCATTTTTTAAAATATACTCTTTAAAAAATTTTTCTTTATTTTTTAAAGTAATCCCTATGCCCAACATGGGGCTCAGACTCGCAACCCTGAGATCAAGAGTAGTGTGCTCCATCAGCTGGGCCAGCCAGGAGTCACTAATGTCCATTTATTATGACTGCAATTCCCAGGCTGATAAGAAAGACCTGAATGCCAGCCCACCATCTCCATTTCTGCTACCTGTTGCAACTTCTAATATAGCTAGCAACAGTAACAACAATGATGAAAATAAGAATGATGATTATTATAAGTACTATTTATTGGGTCGTGTGTGCTAGACTATACATTCCTTTAATCTTTAAAACAGCTCTATTTTTTTTTAAGTTTATTTATTTTGGTGGGGGGGCAGAGAGAGAGAGGGAGAGAGAGAATCCCAAGCAGGCTCCAAGCTGTCAGCTTAGAGCCCGATGCAGGGTTCGATCTCACAAACTGTGAGATCATGACCTGAGCCGAAACCAACAGTCACACTTAACCCACCGAGCCACCCAGGCGCCCTTCAAAACAGTTCTATTATTATTACTATCTGCATGTGTCAGATGAGAACACTGTGGCTCAGAAAGATTAGTGACTTTTCTAAGCTGCAAATGTGGGATTTGACTCTTTTTTGTGACCATTCTACTACTTTTAGGGAAATCACCTCAGAGTTTGAGTTAAAAGATTAATGTTTTCAGTATGTAAAAATATCTTTAATAGCTTCACAAATAAAATTAAACTCTCTTAGGAATGAAGGCAGCCATGGAGGCAATATTTATAATGATGAAGTTCAGAAAGAAGTGTCTGATAGGAAGATAACTAAATTATGTACTATGCATATGTAAAATAAGTTTATAATATAGAAGGATGTTTACAATGTAGAGTTAGGGACACATGGAAATAACTGTTATGGGTGATGATTTCATTGACATAAAATTAAAGCTAGAGTTGCATTTTCAAAAACATTGACAATAAAGACGACAATTGGAAATTCAAAGGTCCCAGAAGTGCCAAAACAATCTTGAAATAAAGAAGGTTGGAGGATTCAAATTTCCTGAATTAAAACTTATTATACAGTTATAGTAATTGAGACTTTGTGGTACTAGCATAAGGATAGACATATATAAAATGGAATTAAAAGTCCAGAGATAAACCCTTACACTCATGTTCAACTGATTTGTAACAAGGGTGCCAACATCATTTCACTAGGGAAAGAGGAGTCTCTTCAACAGATGTTGCTGGATGCCTGGATATCCACATGCAAAAGAATGGAGTTAGACTCTTACCTTATGCCATATACAAAAATTAACTCAGGTCACCTGGGTGGCTCAGTCAGTTAAGCATCCAACTGTTGATTTTGGCTCAGGTCATGATCTTACTGTTCGTGAGATTGAGCCCTGTGTGAGGCTCTTCTGTGCTGACCGAGGAGCCTACATGGGATTCTCTCTTTCTATGTCTCTCTGCCCTTCTTCTGCTTGTGCAAGCTCATGTGCTCTCTGTCTCCCTCTTAAAATAAATAAAGTTAAAAAGAAATAACTCAAAATAGGTCAAAGACTTAAATGAAAGCACTTGAATCATACAACTCTTAGAAAAAAAATAAACAAATCTTCATGACCTTGGATTAGGCAATGGTTTCTTAGATAGGATACCAAGAACACAAGCGACAATTGAAAAAATAAATTGGACATCACCAAAATTAAAAACTCTTGTGCGTTAAGACACCAAGAAAGTGAAAAGACAGCCCACAAAACTGCAAATTATATATCTGATAAGAAACTTGTGTCTAGAATATACAAGGAACTCTCATAACTCAACAACAAAATGATAGTCCAATTAAAAAAAGGCAAAGGATCTGAACAGACATTCCTCCAAAGAAGATATACAAATGGCCAGTAAGCACATGACAAGATGCTCAACCTCATTAGGCATCAGGGAAGCATAAATCAAACCACAATGGGATACCACTTCACACCCACCAGGATGGCTATAATCCAACAGACAGATAATAACAAGTGTTAGCAAGGATGGGCAGAAATTGGAACTCTCCTTCACTGCTGGTGGGAATGTAAAATGGTTTAGCCACTCTGAAAACAGTTTTGCAGTTCCTCAAACAGTTGAACCTAGAGTTACCATATGACCCAGCAATTCCACTCCTATGTACACACCCAAGAGGATTGAAAATACATCTTCACACAAAACTGGTACATGAACGTTCGTGGAAGCATTATAGAAAATAGCCAAAAATAACTCAACATCCATCAACAGGTGACTAGATGGATGAGATGTGATATGTCCACACCATGGGATATATTCAGCCATGTTATGAGCTGAATTGTGTCCCCCCCCTCAAATTCACATGCTAAAATCCTAATCCTCTCAAGTGACTGTATTGGAGATATGGCCTTTAAGGAAGCAATTAAGGTTAATGAGGTCTTAAGGGTGGAGCCCTAATCCCATAGAACTGGCACCCTCATAAGAAGAGGAAGAGATACCAGAGCTCTACCTCCCCTGCTTGAGGATCTTAGCTAGAAGGCAGCTTCTGGAAGCCTGGAGAAGAGCTCTCACTGGCACCTGACCATGTTTGCACTATGACCTCAGACTTCTGGCCTCCATCACTGTGGGAAAATAAATGTCTGTCGCTTACACCAGCTAGTCTGTGGTGTGTTGTGATGTCAGCCTAAGCTGACTGATACAAGCCATAAAAAGAAATGAAGTATACGACATGGATGGACCTTGAAAGCATTGTGCTAAGTGAAACAAACCAGTCACAAAGACAACTCTATAGAGACAGAAAGGAGACTAGTGATTATCTGGGGCTGGGAGGAATGGGGGTCTTGGGGAGTTATGGGTAAGGGGAATAGGGTTTCTTTGCGAGGTGATGAAAATATGCTAAAACTGATGGCAGTCATGGTTGCAAATTTTGTGAATTTACTAAAAGCCACTGATTTGTATGCTTTGAATTGTATGACATATGAATTATGTATCAATAAAGCTGTTTAAAAAAATAAAGCTATTTCAGTAGTGGTCATCTCTGGGTGGTGAGACCTACAATGACCAACTTTTTTTGTTCAACTTTTCCACAAAGGGCAATTATTACTTCTTTTTGCAATTATTCTTTTTATAATCAGTTAAGAAGAAAGTTACTTTAAAAAATTCGTTAAAACAAAGACCAACAGTATTCTTTTCTACAAAGCTGATAAAACTTCACACCTCTGCAAGAGTTGGATACACTGTAATGACAACTCCCCCTGGACCAGGCTTCTCAGTGTTTAATGTTCTTTTGCATACATTATCTCATGTGAGATTCACAGCCTCTGTGTTGTAAACAAGGCAGATGTCTGTTTTCTTTCTGAATATATTTATATCTTGCTTTCTCCCTAAAAGGATTTGAGATAATTCACAACAAAATATAGTAATAAAAGTGGAAGGAAAAAAAAGAAAAAGAAAGAAAACCAAGTCTGAAGAGAAACAGATACGCTTAACCAGAAGAGCCAATAAGCTGTTATACAAGAGCTTTGAAATGAACTCTGAGGTTCCTGGCAGACAAGGTAAACAGGGAAAGTTAGGGAAGAAGCAAACTATTTCCTCAAGGGAAGCAACATTTTTCCTGGCACTATCTGCTGGATAACTTTTCTCATATGAGGATTTTTTTTAATGTTTACTTATTTATTTTGAGAGAGAGAGAGAGAGCGAGTGAGGAAGCAGGGGAGGGGCAGAGAGAGAGCGAGAGGGAGAGAGAGAATCCCAAGCAGGCTCTGAGCTGTCAGTGTAGAGCCCATCTTGGGGCTGGATTCCATGAACTGTGAGATTGTAACCTGAACCAAAATCAAGAGTCGGACACTTAACCAAATGAACCAACTAGGCACTTCTGATGGTTTATTTTTGTAGAAGGATTTAATGGAGTTTGACTCAAACTTTTTTACAGAAGATGCAAAAGTACATTTAATATGGCTATTTCCTAGAGCTACCTTGGTTTTGTAGGCCAAAGATATACCACTTTGGCAAATTCAGGTTAAATCTAAGATCAGAGGACCCAAGTTTATCTGCTCTAAGCCAGTGTCTTCCATACTCACAAACTGCCACCTACAATAAATACAACTTAGGGGCACCTGGGTGGCTCAGTCAGTTGAGCATCTGACTCTTGGTTTCTGCCAAGGTCATGATCCCAGGGTCATGGGATCAAGCCGCTGAGCCTGGAACCTGCTTGGAATTCTCTCTCTCTCCCTCTGCCCCTCTCCCCCACTTGCATGCTCTCTCTTTCTCTCTCTAAAAGAAAAAACAAGTTAAAGAAATACAATTTACATGGGGCACCTGGCTGGCTCAGTCGGAAGAGCACGAAACTCTTGATCTCAAGATCATGAGTCCAAGCCCCATGTTAGGAGTAGAGATTACTTAAATAAATAAATGTTTAAAAAAAGGGAGGGGGGGATGCAATTTACATCGTTTTTACAGTACACAAAACTTTCACTGATGAAAGATAAGATATAGGAAGAGCATTTCTCTTACTATAAGCAACACACACTAATATTTTCTAGGTCTACTCTTTTGTTTTTTAAATGCAGGTGGCAACCCACTAATTGATTTCACCATCCACAGTGGGAAAATGGCTCCAACATGCTTCAAAAATTGTTTGGTTTACAGTAGTCACTGATCATTACTGAGCACCTAATATGTATGAGGCATTGAACTAAGCATGTTATATGGATTGTCTCATACAGGTCTCTCAAGGATCCAGTGAGGGGAGTCCTTCTATTATTTCCATTGTACAGATGAAGAAACTAAAGCATAGAGAGGTTCAATAACTTGCTCAAGGTCACACAGCCAGTGAGAATCTACAGGTAGGCCTTAGTTCAAGTCTTTTAACTCAAATAACCTCTCAGTTGGACTTTTAAAGGGGTATTCATCTCATTTTACAGTTAAAAGATGGAAGATGAGAAAGGGTAAGTGCCTTGCTCAAAGACACACAGTTAGGAAGCTTCCAAGCAGGGTTTGAAGGTAGATTTGGGGACTCCAAAGCCCGGACTTTTTCTGCTATCATTAGCTGCTCTCTCTGAACAGCTTCAAGCGGTCACTTTGAAACCTCTTAAGAGACAAGTCTTTAGATGACATGAAAAGCAAATGAAGGCAACTCCAATGCGCATAGTAACAGGAGGACATTACACAGGACTCAGTTTCTGCTGCCTCCCTCCTACTCAGATGGGACAAAATAAGGCACCTTTCAAACGTTTTTCTATATACCAAAGTATCATCGGTGACAGTCTTGCTGGGTAACTTTTTCTGATGTCTTGATGCTTTTCTGCATTTTCATCATGAGAATGAATGTATTACTTCGATAAAGGGACAATTTTTAAATCCATGTAAAAGGAATCAGCCTGCCCTTCTTGACAGCTACCTTCCAGAGCTCTTTACCTTGAAAATTTTCCATGTCCTGGACTAATGAGAGTTGAATCTGGAAATTGGCAAGACACTTCAGCTACTCAGATACTAAATTTAGATCCTAAGGCGAATACCATGAGTCAACAGGGCTGGACTGGTGCTCACAGAGTGGAGTGGGACAATTAGGCGGGTGGGACCACTGCCCTTTAAACCAGGCTAACAGGCGTAAAGGGACATGAGCTTCTTGCCCTTGGCAGTTTAATCAGAGGTTGGATCCTGATGGATTTTGTATGAAACCAAACACCAAGAGATTTCTCCTGAGCATTTTAACTCCATAAATAACATCTGTACATTGCAGCATAATGAGGTGGGGAAGAGGAAGGACTCTGGAATCAAGCTGCCTGGCTCTGCTACTTCTTTGCTGTTGAGGCCCTGGGTACATTGTTCAACCTCTCTGTGCCCCAGTTTCTTCATCTATAAAATGGACACCACAGTAGTACCTGCTTCACAGGGCTGCTCTGAAGACTGAGTCACTGCTAGGGAAGCACATGGAACAGTGCTTGCCTCATAGTAAGCACACAGTCAATAACCTTTGCTATTATTCTAGAAAACATAAATAATCAAAAAAGGAAAATAATCACCTGCATTTCTATTTTAGAAAAAAATTAAAACAGGCAGTAATCAATCAACCCATCAATCACCAGCATTACTACCACTTAGAAATAATCACTACATAGTGGCACCTGGCTGGCTCAGGTGACGAAGCATGTGACTCTTGATCTCAGCATTTTGAGTTTGAGCCCCACGTTGGGTGTAGAGATTACTAAAAAAAATAAATAAAGTTTTTAAAAAAGAAATAATCACTAGTAGCATTTTGGGGTTATATTCTAGTAGACTTTTCTTTTTGTGTAAGCATTATGTCTCCCGTTTGTTTGCTTAGAAACAGCTCCATTTACTTGTCCTTGGAGTGTTCACTAGGCTAGATAATTTGGGAGGGGGATTATGAAACACAGATCCATTCATTAATCAACAAATATTTCTTGAGCATCTACCATGTGCTGTGCATTGTTCTAGATGCTGGGGATACAGCAGTGAACAAAACAGGAAGGAAAAAGAAAGCCTCTGCTACTACAGAATTTACACTGCGTGGTTACACGGACAATAAACAAAATAAATCTTTAAAATCCTGGGTGATTCAAAGGAAATAAACACTTGAAAAAATTATTAGTGACTAAGTTATGTGTATCATATAGTCAAAGAAAATTAAAAATTTTTTTATTTTATTTTTAATTTTTAAAAGTATTTTAATGTTTATGTATTTTTGAGAGGGAGAGAGACAGAGTATGAGCAGGGGAGGGGCACATTGGGAGAGAGGGAGACACAGAATCTGAAGCAGGCTCCAGACTCTGAGCTGTCAGCACAGAGCCCAATGTGGGGTTTGAACTCACAAGCAGTGAGATCATGACCTGAGCTGAAGTTGGATGCTCAACCAACTGAGCCACCCAGGAGCCCCCTCCTCTTAAGATTTTTTAAAGGAACCACTTTGGCTATACCATTTTACATTCCTACCAACAGTGCATGAGGATGCCAATTCTCTACATCCTCACAAACACTTATTATCCTCTGGGGGCTTTTTGATAGTATTCATCCTATTGGGTGTAAGGTGGTCCGTGCCTTCAATTAAATTTTTTTTGTAGCAGCTTTATTGAAACATAATTCACATACCATACAATCCACCCATTTAAAGCGCACGAAAACTCAATAGTTCAGTATCGTCACAGATGTGTGGAGTCATCACCACAATTGATTTTATACTTCCTCACCCCAAAAATGAAACCCCGTACCCTTTAGCTATTGCCCTCCTTTCCCCCAGCTCTAGGCAACCCCTGATCTACTTTCTGTCTCTGCAGATTTGCCTATTCTGGACATTTCATATAAATGAAATCATATAATATGTGGTCTCTTTGGTGTCTGGCTATTTGCACTTTGCATAACGCTTTCAAGGTTTGTCCATGTTGGGGCAGGCATACATCCTTCAATCCTGTTCAAGGTGTGGCCTTCAATTCTGTATTGGGCTCTTTTTGAGCTTTTGGACACCATGAATTCCAGACCTCTCCCTCAGCCTACCAGTCCATGGACTGGCTGAAAGGAAGGCTGTGAGAACAGCAAGGCAGTATGAAATTGTGGAAAGTTCTAAATTTCCTCAGCTCTGCCACTTATTGGCCTGTGTGACCAAAGGTGAGTGACTTAACCTTTGGGACAGTTTCCTCCCCTGAAAGATAGGGTAATAACAATATGTATTAATAGAATTTGTCATGAAGATTAATCAGAAATAATATATGTAAGGTGCCCAGCACATAGTAGGCCTTCAATAAATTGAGCTCTCATGAGGACCATGCATCTTTGCAGACAGCCAAGGTTTGGCAGTTAAGGACATAGGCAACACTACTCTCCAGGCCGGGACACCACACAGCAGGAGCAACTTCCCATTGCCTTCCCTTCATTAGCTCCAACTTTCATTCAGAGTCACCCCTGGGTGTGACAGACCCAAATATGGTGACAGGAAAGGCCCTCAGTCTAGGGTATATGCTTATTCTAATACATGATCGAACAAAAATCTCCTTTAAACATCCCTGCTCCTTCCCCACAATCTCTCCTAAATGGCCAAATACGCAATCCACCCTTTCCTCTAACCCACCTCAACATCTAAACCTCCCCAGTTACTCTCTGGCCCTCAGCTATCCCACACTACTCTCCCCAACAAAAGCCTACAATGTTCACCATCTTATTGTTCTTGCCCTCAGTGTTGAGACCTACCCCCCAAGCCCATCAATCACCACCAAGACAACCGCAAGTTTTCCAAGGTCTACGTTTGCTCTGCAATAGGCCTCTTGCCCAGGGGGCAGGCGATTCTATGGCAACACCAGTTGGAATTCTTGTTTAGAAAGATTTCCTGGTTTACTCTTTCCATTTTTCAAAGGAGAAAGCAAAGTCCATCTACTTGGTAAATTGCACAGATGGGCCAGGAACTCAGATTCCCTGAATTTTAATCCAAATGAAATTGCATTAGTGAGAAGAGCCTCAAAAGGAAGACTTTGAATCCAAAACCTATCACTGTTGCTGAGACCTTGCAGCTTGTCCACCACAATATTAGGATTTTGCTGATGCGGTTACAACACATTCTCTACTAAGAATAGATCCGTGTAATCACTTTCTCTGGCCTCTAGCCTGATGTATCCTTATAAATTTCTCCCAGGGGTTGCTAATCTGCAGCCAGGATTGAGAACCATTGCTATCAGTAAATTACTTGGAATAAAAATTTTAGGGGTGCCTGGGTGGCTCAGTCCGGTAAGCGTTCAGCTTTGGCTCATGTCATGATCTCGAGGTTCATGAATTTGGGCCCCACGTTGGGCTCTGTGCTGACAGCTCAGAACCTGGAGCCTGCCTCTGATTCTGTGTCTCCCTCAATCTCTGCCCCTCCCCCACTCACGCTCACCCTCTTTCTCTCTCTCAAAAATAAATAAAAAGACATTTAAAAAATTGTATACATATTTCTTGACAGTTTAAAAAATATTACTAAAACCAGCCACCAGGTATTCACTTTGGACTAGGGGTCTATTTAATAGCATACAATGGTATTTAATCTTACTTAATCCTCACAGGAGCCCTCTGCAACAGGCCCTAATTGTCCCCGTTATAACAGAGGAGCAAACTGTGCCTTGAGAGGACGAGCAACTTGCCCCTGACCTCATTGATGAAAAGGGGCAGGACCCCGGTTCTGTCAGACCCCAAAACCAATATCCTTTTTTTTTTTTAAATATCTATTCATTGATTTTGAGAGACAGAAAGAGAGCAAGTAGGGGAGGGGCAGAGAGAGAGGAGAGAGAGAATTCCAAGGAGGGTCTGTGCTCTCAGCGCAGAGTCTGATGCAGGGCTCGAACCCATGAACCATGTGATCATGACCTGAGCCAAAATCAAGAGTTGTATGCTTGACCAACTGAGCCATCTAGATGTTCCCCTCCACCAAAGCAATATTCTTAGTAACAACATGTATTACCCACATATTACTAGTCATTTATTGATATTCTTATTATGAGCCAAGCACTATTCCAGTTCATTTAATCTTCCCAAAACCCTATGGGGTTGTTGCTAATATCAGTATTTCCACTTTATTGCCGTGCCAACTGAGTCAGTGACAGAGATTATGCAACCTGCACAAGGTTATACAGTTGATAAATGGGAAACTTAATCCAATCTGGTTCTGAGAGATCTCCAGAAGTTGGTAGATTTATCCAAATCCTACAAAAGCACTCTGCATCTATGTAACTTCAAAGAAGAATACTGAACAATCAGATGAAGGAATGAAGCTAAGGAGGTTGGAAGCATCCATTTACATAAACTTAAATTTGGGATCTTGAACTTGTGGGGCAAAGCACTTTAATTTTTATTTACTTATTTATTTTTTAGAGATACTGCAAGTGGGGGGGAGGGGCAGAGGTAGAGAGAAAGAATCTCAAGCAGGCTCCATACTCAGTGCAGAGCCCAGTGCAGACCCCGATGCAGGCTCCATCCCATGACCCTGGACTGTGACCTCAGCCAAAATCAAGAGTCAGATGCTCAATCACTCAATCGACTGAGCCACCCAGGTGCCCCATGGCACCCAGAGCATTTCAAAAAAAGGAAACCCTCTTTGATTTACTTTTTAATTTCAGCAGAACAGTAGGGGATCTTTGAGCATTTCAAAAGAAGGCAGTCCTAGCTATGCAGACGTGTGCACATTTTTAATGAAAAAATATGTACGAAAGTTGATGTCATCCAAACATCTCCACCCACGGGTGAGTCTTAAATTAAAACCGATGAAAGTAATATCGAGGCATGAAGTCCCTAGATTTCTTTTAATCAAATTATTATTTCTTTTGCAGGTTCAAATGGAGAAGGAATAAAGTTTGAGGAGATATGAGAGAAAAAATTAAGATGTAAGTGACACCTTAGAGTTACTGATACATTTCTTCTTAAAGAGTAAGCGTATTATCAAAGCAATGACTTCATTTAGAATTACTCTCAAGGCAATAATCATTCTCATTTTACAAGCAGGGAAAATGAAACACCAAGATCACATCACCCATCAACAGTTCCAAAGTGGGTTGGTGGCATTAAGTGCAAATGCAAGCAACAATTTTGGATGACAACATGGCAATCGCTGTCTAAACGTAGTACATGCATGTCCTTTGAACCAGCAATTTCATTCCTAGGACTTTATCCTATAGAAATACTTCTATGAGTAAGCAAGGACAACTCTACAAAAATATCTATGGAAGCATTGTTCACAATATAGGCTGAATATTCATTTATAGGGATTGTTTTTTTTAAAAGCATGGTACAGACTGATTCCCATTTTTATGGATCCACAAAAAAATAATGAGATAGATCTATATATATTGGCATGTGTGATACTGTGATTTATAATAAGAAATATATATTTGCCTTTGTCCCCACTTCTGGCATACAGCTCCTAAAAACCCTTGGAATTTCCCAAGTGAAGAAAAGCTAAAGGTGTCATTTGTTATGTTGATAAAGTGACTTTTGGATCCAAGTTAGGATGGGGGCTGGTTGCCGGGGAAAACCAACCGTGTGATTAGAGGGTTAGGAACTTTCCGTCCCACCGCCCAGGCCTCCAGGGTGGGGAGGGGGGACTGGAGGTTGAATCTGGCACCCTTGGCCAATGATTAAATCAACCATGCCTATGTAATGAAGCCTCCATAAAAACCCAAAGGACAGGGTTCAGAGACTTCCAGATGGGGATACCAGAACAATTCCCCATGCCATCATGCCAGGCCCTAAGCCCCACGAGGACAGAAGCCTCTCTGTTCAGGACCTCTCTCTCTCTCCCTTTTATCTCTCCATCTGGCTGCTGACTCGTATCCTTTAATGTAACCTCTGTAATAAACCAGTAATCTAGTGGGTAGTTTCCTGAGTTCTGTGAGCTGCACCAGCAAATTAATTGAACCCAAGGAGGGGGTTGTGGGAAGCTCCCAATGGCAGCCGGTCAGTCAGAAGAGCAGGTAACAACCTGGATTTGGGATTGTCTGCGGTGGGGACAGTCCTGTGGGTCTGAGCCCTTAACCTGTGAGAACGGATGCTACCTCTGGGTAGACAAGTATCAGAATTGAGTTGAATTCTCCAACCTAGCTGGTGTCAGAGAATTATTTGATGATGTAGAAAAACCCCACAATGAAATTTTTATTAAAACTTTTAGCATGGAAAGATGTCTATGATATACTGCCAAGTGAAAGAAAAAGCACATTGCACTACAGCATTTATAATATGTTTCCATGTTTATAAATATATATGTGCATATATTTATACGTAGATAGATGAAGAAACCCTATGGGTAGACACCCTCAATAGTAACTGCCTCTGGAAAATAAGCCATTGATTATTTTAACATATATCATTGTTAGGTGATCAATTATGTTTATTAGTTACAAAGGGCTACAGCTAATGCCAGAACCCACCTCCTGAGTCACAGGCTTGTGTTCTCTGTACCCGGGTATCCTCTTTGGTGGCGAAGCCCTTCCCTGCTCCTCATCTATGGATGGGTAGGATATTTGGAAGGAGGGAGAAAAGAACATCCTCATCCCTATCCACTTACCCCTGGCTTCCTAAAACATGCTGACAGATCCTGCAGCCTCTGGACAAGGGACTCAGCATCCCCTCTCTCCACACCTCCCTATCCAGTGGCCTGTGGCTATTTCAGTGTTAGCGGGCAGGGTGGGAGGCATGGCCAGATGCTGCCCACTGCCCAGCCTGGGGGTCCTGGTACCCTGTTGGGAAGCTCTGCCCTGGGCCAACATGCCCAGTTAAAGTAACTGGACAACATGGCATGAAATGGCCCTAGGATCCCCGGCATCAGGCAGATCTGGGTTCAAATCCCTGGTTGGGTCCTACTGGCAGTGTGGCCTTGTGTGAGTCATGTTCTCCCAGCCCTGGTTTCCTCATCTGTACAATGGAGATAATGTCCTCTGTGTGACAGAGCAGGTGTGAGGACTACATGGCAACAAAAGGTGCTTAGCGTGGTGCCTGGCACATGGTATGTGCCCAATAAACTACAGCTACTACTTAGTTTCAGACATCCTTCTCTGCTCTAAAACTAAGTTCCAGGGGTATCATAAGGTCATAAGCATGTGGTGTGGCCAAGATGAGATGCTTAAGACTGTCCTTAAAACCCAATCCTAATATAGTTAAGGTTTGTCATTACAATCTAAACTTAAAATACTAGATTAAAAGTCAGAAAAAAAAAATATAACTTATCTGGTCCCTACCCACCTCCCACCCCTCTCAGGCTTTGTTTTTTCCTAGTGCCCTCTTTTTTTTTTTTTTTTTTTTTTTTAATGTTTATTTGTTTTTCAGAGGTGGGGAGGGCAGAGAAAGAGGGCAACAGAGGATCTGAAGCAGGCTCTGCACTGACAGCAAGCAATGAGGGACTCAAACTCACAAACCGCAAGATCATGACCTGAGCCAAAGTCAGACGCTCGAAGGACTGAGCCACCCAAGCGCCCTTCCCAGTGTCCTCTTAATGAAAGAAAAACTTCAGTTCCAGGAATAAATGTGCTTCTAAGAACCTTCTTAATCTTAAAGACACAATAAACAATATAATGATCCTATTTCCTTCATTGTTGTGGCTTCTAGGAAGCTCAGAACCATAGTTCTATTTATTTAGGAACATTTTTGAGGTTATTATTCACATTGCATAATGTATTAGGGAAGGGCCCAGTGTTTCCTGAACAACTAGCTTGTCTTTTTTCTTATAGACACTATGAACTATTTAACAGATCCTATTTTCCTCTTTGCTTTGTCTCTAAGAAATCTCTAGCAAGTGTAGGACTTAGAGTATTTTGCTTACTGCATTTTGTGGCTTAACTTTTTCTCTCCTTTTAATTTTTCCCCAACCCAATTACCACATTTACCTAAAAATGTTATATTATACAAGTTTCTGTAAGCTACTGAAAATGGCTCTTGGAATGAGGTAGGGAATAAACAGGTAAGCAAAGAAAAGTAAATAATCTGTTTCCTTTGACAGGTCAACCTCCTCCATCATTTTCTTTAAAATATCAACAAGAAGTGATAAAGTCATTTAAAGAATACTTAGATGGGGCACCTGGGTGGCTCAGTTGGTTAAGCGTCCGACTTCAATTCAGGTCACGCTCTTACAATTTGTGAGTTCAAGCCCCACATCGGGCTCTGTGCTGAAGGTTCAAAGCCTGGAGCCTGTTTGCAATTCACGGCTCCCTCTCTCTCTGCGCCTCCCCCACTCATACTCTGACTCTCTCTCAAAATAAATAAACATAAGAAAAAAATTAAAGAATACTTACATATATATAAAGAATACACACACAAATATAATCTGATGTTTCATACACATATATGTAAATATATGTAAATATATGTAAATACACCCCAACACACACACACACACACACACACACACACACACACACACACACACACTGTAACCTGATAGTATAGGAACAATTTCTATGGCTTCTTTCTTCCTACATACTAGATTTCCAAATAAAATATCACCATTCAACTACAAAGCACATTTGAAAACAATTACTGAGTATATACATAGCTAAAAATACACTATTAATTGAGAAGGGATTTTTGACCACATCTCAAAAATGACTTAGGCATCTTGTTTGGAATTATATTGGCTGCAATTCTTGTCACACACATTTAAAAATAATTCCTGCAACTGTCCCAGTGGATAGAGACTTAAGGATAACTTCACACCATTTCTGTCCTAGAAGAAAATCCTGTTTGGGAGGGCCTCTGACTCAGTGTAACATGAGATGAGCTATATATGACCACAACTCTACGCTGACAGCGGACACTATTCTCCCTCAGACCTCCTGTCTGCATCAAGGTTGTTCCAAGAAATGAACTTGGCAAAATTTATTCATACTATAAATACCAGAACATAATATGGATAATATGGCATGCACTCAAAAAATATATTACATATGTTTATTGGATTTGTACATAGATCAGTTTGTGGGTTTTTTAGATAAAGTTGAAGAACTGTTTTTATTTGCAGTCATTCCATTTTTTTTCTTTACTGCAAGTCTAAAGGAGAACTAGCATGTATCTAACATAAATTGCTTCATCAGATGTCTTTGGGGTCTAATGATAGTGTCACCTTGGTTGGGGGGATTTATTATCCAAACTGCCACACTACCCTAATTCATAAGGTTTAAAACAGGAAGTAACTCTATAGTGCCTGAGTGTAAGAAATGATTCAGCTTGGGGACTCTGGGTGGCTCAGTCGGTTAAGTGTCAGACTTCGTCTTGGGTCATGATCTCATGGCTCGTTGGTTCTAGTCCCACATCCGGCTCTGTGCTGATAGCTTGGAGTCTGGAGCCTGCTTCAGATTCTGTATCTCCCTCTCTCTCTGCACCTTCCCTACTTGCACTCTCTCTCTCTCTCTCTCTCAAAAAAAAACAACAAAACATTAAAAAAAATTAAAACAAACAAAAAGAAACGATCCCACTCAGGGACACCTGGAGGAAACAAGGAGTTCTACTTCCCCTGGTGAGCAGTCTGTGTGCTGCTCCTAGCAATTCAGCCCTGACTTAGAGGCTTCAGTCAACACAAACAGCAGGAACCCAAAGCCCAGAAAGTCCAGGTCATGAGAAATAAGATAAGCAGGATGTCACGTTCAGGAGGATTCCTGAGGGAATTTGGCTCTGACAGTAGAATCCAAGGGAGCGTCTTAACTCTCTGTGTCTTTCCTCAGATATGTGTCAGAAAAGTGGACAGAAAAAGGGAACGCTTGGACCCCGGCCCTAGGCCCTCCTTTGGCAGTGTGCCCTTAGACAAGTCTCGACTTTCTTGGGCGTCTACTAATTCATTTGTAAAATGAAGCCCAGAGCTCTGTCCACCCTGTATGTGTAGACTGCATGCTCTATGCCAGGCTCTGTGTTAGGCTGGAGGCACCAGGAGTAAGAGAAAGAGTCCCCTCCAGGGAACCCTATGGCACTTAGAGTCTAGTGGAGTAAACCAACAGAATTGTTTAAAAGCACACAGATATTTTAATTATACTAAAATTGTGACAGTAACCAGCCTTTATGGGAATGATATGCCAGGACTTACTCTAAAAATCAAGTCCTGTAACCTTTTAACAGCCATATGAGACAGGTACTGTCATTAGTCCCATTTTGTACATGGGAAAACTGAGGCTTAAGGAAGTTAACTAGATCAGGATCACACAGAGAAAAGTAAAAGGACTCTCTGAACAGGTCTGGCCAATTCCAAAAGCCAGTCCTTTACCCACTGCACTGTACTGACTTCCTTCTTAGCTAACCACAGTTCTGG
Source organism: Puma concolor (assembly GCF_028749965.1). NCBI lineage: Eukaryota > Metazoa > Chordata > Mammalia > Carnivora > Felidae > Puma > Puma concolor. The sequence continues at coordinate 27,194,367 of NC_141682.1, forward strand.
AGACAGCGTTTAGAACTGGCTTTTTTTTTTTACCTAAGCGCCATTTCACAGTCTAATTGTAAGTGGAAAATTTACCCATGAATTCCCACTGGAGCATTTACTGAACCCCATCTTGCCTGGAAAGGACTGCTCCTTCTGGAGCCCTGGAAAGGCCACAAGGGACACGAGCAGCAGGTGGCTGAGATGGGCGGGTGGTGGTGATGGTAATGCTTTCACTCTGCCCCTCCACTGCTGGTTGGGTTACACACATCAAATCCCGTCTGCTCTCCCTGCTACACAGCAAGCTAAATCAATCTGTCAACCAACAGCAAATCAACTCAAAAGAATAAGAAACAACAGAACTAAATAGGCACGCTGCACTTTCCCTGACCTTTAAACTGATTACAGCCTTGATTGTCTTCCAATTTTGAAGTGAAATGAAACGGCAGTTGTGCACAGAAGAGAGGCCTGGGCTGATCCTGCCAGTTTACAGCTCAAGCTGCTTCTTAGCAAGGGTTAAGTGGTAGCAAATCTTTAAAACCACCAATTTGATGAGCTCTTACTCTGCACCAGGCACTGTCTGTATTCTGGCTCATTTAAGCCTCAGGACTCTACCCATTCATTCATTTATTCACTCACTTACTCATTCAACCAATACTTATTTGGCACTCACTTTATGCCAGGTGCTGTACTAGGTTAGGTCTTTGTCCTCATGAAGCTTATACTTTAACAAGGAAGACAGGTAACTGCCAAGTAAACAAATAACAGATGGACTTCTCTTGCCCGGGGCTCAGGGCATGCAGGCTTAGAGGACTTCACATTTTTAAATTATTACTTTAGAGAGAGACAGAGAGAGAGAGAGCAAGCTGAGGAGAGGGGGCAGAGGGAGGGGGAGAGAGAGAGAGAGAGAGGGAGAAAGAGAATCTCAAGCAGGTTCCACTGTAGGTGCTGAGCCCGATGTGGGGCTTGATCCCACAATCCTGGGATCATGACCTGAGTGGAAATCAAGAGTCGGACACCCAACCAACTAAGCCACCCAGGTGCCCTGAGGACTCCCCATTAAAATTTTTTTGTAACGTTTATTTAATTTTGAGAGAGAGTCACAGAGCAGGAGTTGGGGAGGAGCAGAGAGAGAGGGAGACACAGAATCTGAAGTGGGCTGCAGGCTCTGAGCTGTCAGCACAGAGCCCGATGTGGGGCTTGAACCCACGAACCGTGACATCATGACCTGAGCCTATGTTGGCTGCTTTACCAACTGAGCCACTCAGGCGCCCCTGAGGTCTCCCCATTTTAAAGAGAACACGAAACAACTGCAGATCCAGTGCCTCCTTAGAGTATCAACTCTGGCTGACCATTAGAACTGGGAAACTTAGCATTAACATGCACGCCTTGGGGGCTCATCCCAAAACCATCGGATGAGAACCTGTGGAGGTGAGGCACTGGAATTTTTTTAACTGATAATTTTGAAATAATTTTGAATTTACAGAAAAGTGGCTATCATCATCCAAAGAACCCCCAGGCTCACCAGTTGTTTATACTTTGCCATACTTATATTACCATTTTCTCTCTATGTATGCATACATATACATGCATGTTACACATTCTTTTTTTCTGAATCATTTGAGGTTAAGCTACATACCATATCCACTGATCGTTAAAGTCTTCAGCATGTATCTTAAGAATGAAGAGGCTTCTTATATAGCCCAAGAACATTGTTCAAAATGAGGAACTTTGATAGTGCCATGTATTTATTTATATAAAGACTATATTCAAAGTTTGCTAATTGTCTCAATAATGTCTTTCATAGAATTTTTTCCCATACAGGAGCCAATCTAAGATCATGTGCTGTGTTTAGCTGTCATGCCTCCTTGTTCCTTCCTTGGCCTTTCTTGACACTGCCATTTTTTAAGAATCTGAATCAGTTATTCTGGTGTGTGTCCTTCCTTTTAGGTTTGTCCGATGTTTCCCCATGATTAGATTCAAGTTATGAATTTTGACAGGGATAGTGCATAAGCATATATGATGTGGGTCCTTGGTACATCATACCAGGAGGCACGTTATATCAGCTTGTCCCAATATTGGTGATATTAATTCTCAACACTTGGTGAAGGTGGGTCTGCCAGGTTTCTCTAATGCCAAGTTAGCATTTTCCCCTTTGTTTAATGACTAATTTGCAGAGGGATATTTTGGAATTCTAGATATCATATTCCTCATCAAACTTTCACACAATGGTTTTAGCAAGTACTGATGATTTTTGCCTGAGATAATTATTTACTAATATGGTTACAAGATGGTGACTTTTTAATTTCATTAGACTTTCTTGTTTTTAAGTTTATTTATTTATTTGGGGGGGGGGGTACAGAGAGAGGGAGAGAGAGAATCCCAAGCAGGCTCTGTGATGTCAGCACAGAGCCTGATGTGGAGCTTGAACTCACCAATTGTGAGATCATGACCTGCACTGAAGTGGGATGCTTAACCAACTGAGCCACCCACGCGCCCCTAATTTCATTATACTTTCTCTGTGTATTAGTTGGTATTCTAATGTAAGGAAAAGCTTCCTCATCTCCCTCATTTGTCAAGGAGTTATAATTCATTACTGTCCTATTAATTTTGACACTTAACTGTCCCAGATTTGCTCAGTGAGACTCCCATCAAGCTATAGCCTATATTCTTTTCCCATGTCCCCATCTTTATTTTCTGGCATAAGATGTTCTAGGCTGATCTACTTTCCTTGCCCCAGGCTTGTGATCAGCCATTTTTCCAAGAAAATTTTTTTTTAAGTTTATTTATTTTGAGAGACAGAGAAAGCACCAGCAGGAGAGGGGCAGAGAGAGACGGAGAGAGAGAGAATCCCAAGCAGGCTCTCCACTGTCAGTCTTGGGGCTCAAACTCACAAACTGTGAGATTGTGACCTGAGCTGAAACCAAGAGTCTGACACTTAATCGACCGAGCCACCCAGGCATCCCCACTTCTCCAAGAAACTTAATTCTGTTTAGAGTAAAGTGTACTTAGAAACCAATATCTGGACACTAAGAATGCTCATTACTTTTAGGATTTTCTGTCAATGGCACTGGTATTTTTAGAAAGCTCCCAAGGTGATTCAAATGTGCACCCAGTATTGAGAACCATTGTCTATGAAGAAGGCGCCCAACCACCACCTAAGTAGATGGCTCTAGGAAGGGAAGGGAGAGAAGATATTTAGGAGCTGTGGAGTAGTGGACCAACGCAGTATATCTCAAAGCATGGGTAAAGACACATTAGTGGGCCATATAATTCATTTACTTGGTCATGTCTAGCATTAAAAAAATAAAAATAAAAAACAAAACCTCAATAGAACAGGAGGGCATGTACTAGATTATAATATAAAGCTATTTCTTACTGAGTCACAGTCCAAAAAGATTGAGAATTGCTGGTCTAAAAAGTGCTGGGCTTTTTTTCTCCTCTGCTAGATAAGAGTGGGTGTTTCCCCCAAGCCAAACCCTAATCCAGGGAAGGGAAGAGCCAAGAGAACACCTCAAAAAGGTTGAGGGTGGGGTGCCTGGGTGGCTCAGTCGGTTAAGCGTCTCACTTCAGCTCAGGTCAGGATCTTGTGGTTCATGAGTTTGAGCTCTGCATCGGGCTCTGTGCTGACAGCTCAGAGCCTGGAGCCTGCTTCGGATTCTGTGACTCCCTCTCTCTGCCCCTCTCCTGCTCACACTCTGTCTCTCTCTCACTCTCTCAAAAATAAATAAAACATTATTATTTTTTTTTTAATTGAGGATATCTCAGTATTTAGTTGAACATTTGCTTTAAGGGCAGATTGACATACAGATCATCCCCCTTGCCTGTCTGAGAAGGTTCAGTGTGACCTGGGTAGTCACACTGGGGCAGAGAGAAGGAGAACCACGGAGAGGTCTGCATGTCCACCCATGAGAGTGAGTCAGGTGGACACTGGGAGGCAACTTGAACTATCTTCCTGATGCCTCAACCAAGAGGGCTGGCCACTAGGTAAGGAGATCCCCAATAGCAAAAGGCTGGGAATGGACTGGCAGAGGTGAGATCTGGGGTGGCGGTGGAAGAGGCAGAGACGGATCCAGATCCTCACAGGGGTGTTCTGCCACCTGTTGTTTCCCCCCAGGAAGAACGCATATGAAATACAGGAGTCAGAGAGTCAGCATGGAGATGCCTGCCCAAAGGACACAAATGGTAGCCTTAGCCGGAGAAGCAGTGGCAGCCAAAAGAGGATCACAAGAGACAGTGATCTGTATCTCCCTCCTTCCCACCCGTCCCACCAGAGGAGAAAGGGATTCTGACAAGAAAAGTGTGGAAGTGTGAAAGATCTAATAGTTCTTTCCCTCACTCCCACCCCCACTGATGAAGGGTGGAGGGGGCTGGGTAAGATTTCAATGGGATGTGACATTGAAATTTAAACTAGACTGGGCTTTCTGAAATTAGAGCATACAGAAAAGACATGGAATCCACCCAATATGCCATGAAGGGACTGGAAAGACAGATTCAAGAAGGCAGGATTGAAGACAGTTTCTGGGGAGAAGAGAAAGCTTTTGTTTAGACCCCACCATGTTGAGAGTGTTCAATAAATACTATTTCAAGGAGGCCTGGAAGATGAGAAGCAGCTGAGGATGGGTTATCTGGCAGAAAAAAAAAAGAAAGAAAGTACAGTGTCCTCTGGGTGAGGGAGGTATTGGCATATGGAAAGGACGGAAAAGTCTGGAGGGACTATAGCCTAGTGACAGGGGACAGGCTGGATGGGGAGTTGAGTTGAGAGGACTCAAAACATGGATGGCCTGTAGCCTGCTGAGGTGAGTAGGGTTATTTTTTCATAAATGGTAAAGTACTATGTATTTATTTAAAAGGTTCCAGGGGTGTCTAGATGGCTCAGTCAATTGAGCATCTGACTCTTGATTTTGGCTCAGATCATGATCACAGGGTCATGGGATTGAGCCCCACGTTCAGCTCCACGGTGAGCATGCAGCCTGCTTGGGATTCTTTCTCTCTCACTATCCCTCCCTCTGCCTCTCTCCCTAGCTCATGCTCTCTCTCTCTCTCTCTCTCTCTAAAATAAAAAAAAATTTTTTTAAAGATTCCAACAGTGCACCTCTCCCTACCTCGTACAAATTCTAAAGGTACCATGTATCATTAATGTATTCTTCCAGGCTGTTTAGACGTCTCCGTGTTTCCATGTATATATTTTTAATATATGGATGAAAACTTACGGTTCTGCTATTTTTTCCGCTTGATTATATATCACAAATCTCCTTCCATGTTGTTGGTTGAATAAATGATACTAAATCCATACCATGCACCTGTTAAACTTCATGATGCTGCTCTTTAGTTGTTGACCAGAATGATGTTCTGAATATGTTCAGTGACAGATTGTAACGATGTAAAATCCTATTTTTAACAAAATATCTATAGACACTCATTTGTACCTGTTTGTACCAGAAAAAGTATAGCAGGATATACACCAAAATATTAACAGTGGTGGGATTTCTGTTTTTTTCCCTGTTTTGGCTGTTGTTTTTTTTACTTTCTTTAAAATAAAAAATATATATATAATGTATAATAAAAATAATAAAAAATAAAAAAATATTTTGATAAAAATACATTAAGTCAATTCTAGACCCACATGGGGCTTGCACTCAACCTCAACCGAGATTAAGAGTCACAGACTTTACTGACTGGGCCAGCCAGGTGCCCCTTGGTTGTTGTTTTTCTAATTTTCCTATTGTAAATAAATAGTAAATTAAAGTTTTATAACAAAAAATGTGGAAAGTAAATAGGATGAAATGGTGCTGCTATTCTTTGTTCTTTGTGTGTATGTGTGTGTGCACGCGCGCGCACAAATGTGTGTGTGTAATTTCTCACAAAAGGGGAGAGAACAAGCATAAAGCATCATTTCAGTTCAGACACACAATCAACAACTTAAAAAAAAAAAAAAGCCACCCATCACACCGATGGACACTGTATTTCCAAAATGAGGGGTTATCCTTGATGTCTTATAGCTTGAACAAAAAAGACATGCAGACACAAGATGACCCTGAATTTGTCCCTGAGTGAGGCAAATAGCCATATAAATTATATCACATCACCTCTGGCATTCTAGAGCAGAATCTTAATATGCAGCCACCTCCCCCCAACACAGACTGAGTTCCCTGCAGACACAAGGACCCTATAAGAACCCAGAGGGCTTCTTTCTGAGTCTGGGCTAAGACTCAGGTTTTTCCTAAATAAACTAAGGACTGTGAATCAACTAACCTTTCTGTTCTTGTTTGGCCCAGAAAATCTTGACTCGCTGGTGAATGTGGTTGTCTTCACGCAGTTTCTTCTGCCACTGACGCAATTCTTGAATCTCAGGATCACACCGAACCTGGAAAATGCCCACAAAGCTTTAGTTTCTTTCCTACAACTTCTATACATTAGCTTGTTAACTCTGCATGGGAAATCCTTTACAAACCAACTGGATATGCTTTAGGTTCTAAGTGAATCAGTGTTTTAAAGGATTTATCTAAACTCCTACAGCTTATGTAGTATTTGAGTGTAAATGACGTGTGAAGATTTGCTATACTAATGGTAGGTTGAGAACATTCTAGATCTGTGCTCTTCAGCAGAAATACAAAGTAGCCTCATGTGAAATTTTACATTTCCTTGCAGTTCCATTTTAAAAAGTAAAAGTAAGTTAGTGAGATTATTTTTAAGAACATATTTTATTTTGGGGCATCTGGGTGGCTCAGGTTAAGCGTCCAACTCTTGATTTCAGCTCAGGTCATAATCTCACCATTCGTGGGTTCGAGCCCCATGTTGGGCTCTGCGCTGACAGTGGCAGAGCCTGCTTGGGATTCTCTCTCCCTCTCTCTCTGCCTCTCCCCGACTCACACTCCCTGTCTCTCCCAAAATAAATAAACTTAAAAAAAGAATATATTTTATTTAACCTCAAAGATCTAAAATATTATTTCAACATGTAATCAATACAAAAATCATTTATGAAATATTTTACTCTCCATTTTCCATACAGTCTTCAACATCTAGTGTGTATTTTACAGTGACATCACAGCCCAATGTGGGCTAAACACATTCCAAGTGCTCAATAATAACACACGACTGGTGGCCAGTATATCAGTTCTAGAGGAATCACAGTCAATGTATTAGTTTAATACCAATTGACTAAGCATCTACTGCAGACTGGGCTTTGTGCTATACCTTGGCAATAAACAGATTACTGATGATAATTTTAATTAAGTTTTAGTTTTATTATTCTGTAGCTCATATTTATTGAGCACTTAGGTCCCAGGCATTGTTTAAGTCTTTTACAAGACGTAACCATCAAAACAACCCAATGAGGCAAGAATGATTATGCCCATTTTACGGATGAGGAAACTCAATTGAAGCAGCTTGCTGAGTCAAAGATCTAGGAAATGGTTTTGAGATTTCCAGGTGCTCTTGAGGGGCTGAGAATCTAGTAGGAGACATAGAGTACAGGAATAAGATCACCAAGGTGTGGTAAGAATAAGGATATCAGTGAGTACAAGGGAATACAGAAGGGGAACTGAACTCAGCCTGGAGCAGTCAGGAAACACGTCATGGAGGAGATGACTCCTGGAGTGAGTTTTGAAGCATAAACTAGTGTTAGTCATGGAGAGAGAGTGGGTAGAGTGTCATGGTGGTCCAGTTCTGCCTTACTGTGATCATGTCACAAAGCCAGGGCCCACCCTCCTGCTTTTTCAAACAAACACTGGATCTTGAAACTTCCTGCTCTGGTCATTGGGATATAGCCTTCCTGGATGAGTTTCCAAAGGGTCCTGTTGTCCTCTAGAAGCCTCACAGGGCTTTTTAGAACTAGGAACCTTAGGGAGCAATGTTGGGGTCAGGATGATCTCAGTCCCTTCCCTTCCAGAAAGATCCTTGGTTCTTTATGCAGACTGATCCCATGCACATCAGAGCACTACTCACCACGAGGCATTTGGAGAAATGGCCTTAAAAAACTCAAGAAAAATAAAGTCCTTCCTATTACTTCATTTCTCAGAGCATGGGGTGCCTTAGTTATCTTAAGAAAACTACTCAAGTGATTTTTTTTCCCAAGATAAAAAAGACTGTTTTCTTCTGAACTTCTAAATGGCAGCCACTCTTGTTTAAAGAAAAAAAAAATATACAAATTATCTATAAATGTATATTTTTAAAATTATATATACAAAGTACTATGTATGCAAATACTTTATATGTATATCTTGTGTACACATGTATGTATAGTACTTTGTATATAATGTATACACATATACCAGCATAAAGTTATGCAAATTTCAGAGAGTAAAATGGCCCTTTATTAATGTCATAGAACATAAAGTAATTCCCCAAATCTTTTAAATTACAAACAAATGTTTTTAGTGTTTCCTAAAGTCTTATGTTCAAAAGATTAGGTACCTTCAACATCTCTGTTCTGAGGCTAAGCAAACTCAAACCCTCATGGGCAGCTAAAAAGGAGGTTATCCACATCTTTTCCAGGAACTTCTGTTTATCTGGATCCAAGCACGCAGAAACCCCCACATTTCTGCACCATGACAACTAATACTCATAATGCTAATAAAGATGAAAGATCTTCTGAACCACTAAACAAAGGTTAACACTAATTATAATCAGCAAGTTGACTAGATTTTATTGTAGTCAAATTCTTTCTGTATAACTGATGTATTCGTATAGTTTGGAAGAAGACACAGAGTGTGGGTTCCTCTAGGAAGGAAGTAAAATGGGGGAGGGAGCTTTAGCTTTTTACTCCATATTTTTCTGGATTGGATTGTTTGGGACCTTTACAAAGAGCATATATTGTTTTAGGAATACAAGTGTTTAAATTTTAAATTAACAGGCTGCTGAGAGGCAAACACGAGTTCTTTAACTTAAGAATAACTGATAAATTTCCCCGACAATCCCCTGAACTCTCAATTACCTTAATATTTAACAAACAGAAACACCATTTCCTTCATCATTCCAGAAGGCTACAGATGTTCTCAGGATTCTGCTGACCAGTTTAGGGTGATTTTCCTCTGTCTGGCCAGAGACCCTTCATGTTTTTCTTGATTTCCTTCATTTGGAAAGCAAGGACTGCTATTTACTAAAGTGGAGCATGGCAGCCTTGTTAGTTAACTTCTCATTACCAGGAAAGCCTGGATCCCCAGAGAAGGCTTTTGTGAGCCCTGGGGAAAGCATGCACCCATTGAACAGGGCTAATCCCGGTCATTATAGTCATGATTACGGAATCAATTTAAATGGCAGTGGCTGTGCCAATCAGCAAATACCGTAGAGTGCAGTGTAATGTTTAACACATCAACAGTTTCATTGCTTTTAAAAAAAGAAGTCTCCTTTACGAGTGGCTTCCTACTTTTACTTGTTTAAATTACCACATGGAGTCCATCTGCTCTTCCAAGATACGCACACCGAGTAATACACACATTATTGTGTACTTGACTTTGGGTAAGCCAAGAAAGAAAACTCCATTAAGTGGAAGTGAATTTAAAAAAAAAAAAAATGCCCATGAACCAATCAAATTCTCCTAATTGTCTATTACTCTGATGAAAGCCAAAACAGGACACCATATTGGTTAAGAAATCCAACTCTCTATCGGAAAGACTGAAGTTGAATCTCAGCTCTGCAAATGACAAGCTGAGGAACCTATGAGCAAGTTACTTAAACTGTCTGAGCCTTGATTTCCTCTCCTGTAAAATGGAGGTAGTATACATATTTCCTTCATTGCACTGGTGTGAAAACAAGATGAGATATTGTCTGGTCCATAGTAAGCCCTCCCTGTTTTAGCAATTTCTTACATCAACTAATAAAGTAGTAAGAATAATCTGAGTTCAGCTCTGGGGTTGCATCCTACAACCGCTGGTAGGACACGGAGCCAACTGGCTGAAGAGCCAGTGATTCATAAAATTGGAAGTGAGGTCTCTTCCCAAGGGCTTACAGTTTATTGAATACATAAATGATCTTACAATTATATAACTGTAGGCATTACTCAACCAGTAGAGAGATATCAGGGCCGTAGGATGGTGACTGCAGGCAGGGAAGAAGAGAGGGGCCCTATGGCTGGGACTTGGAAATTACCCTTCATACTTCTGAATTCCTCTTAGCTCAGTTGTTTTCTTTGCTTCTTGGCAAAACAGACAATAACATAGCAACGCCTATTTTCTCTGGAGGATTCCTTGGGGTTTTTCTAGTTGCTTTGGAGGAAGAAACTTTCAGTATAGTACAGTTCCTGGAAAGATGCTGGAGAAACAACACAACGGTCAGCACTTCAGTCGTGTTGGCAAGAGTCAGCCTCCAACTGGGTGTGAGACACCTCAGAAGGTCCTTACCACATCCTTGCCATGACTTGATGTACTAACGATAATACTGAAGGATTTTATACCCAGGAAAAGTGGATTTCAACAAGAAGGAAATATATGTTTGCAAATTCTCTTGCAAATACCTAATGAAATATTCACAGTTCCCAACTCTCTCATACGTTCCATTTTCTCTCTGCAAGTAAGCTTCATTTCTTCATTTCTTCTTTATTTCTTCTCAGATCTTTGGCAAAATGAAACAAAAGTTGGTTTCTCATTCTGGTAGTTATGAGTGTTCCATATTGTTTTTAGGAACAAATTATAAAAACCTGTAGATATAACATATTTCCTGGTATTGTGGAAGTGTCCCAGACATTCATCCATACTAAGATAGTATGCCTCTTAGAAGTTGCTGGGGGCTTTCAGGGAGGAGCAGAAATGTGTTCTAGAGAAATATATACTTTTTTAACTTTTTAAGAGAGAGAGCGTGCAAGCAGGGGAGGGGGCAGAGGAAGAAAGAGAGAGAGAGAGAGAGAGAGAGAGAGAGAGAGAGAGAGAGAATATTAAGCAGGTTCCACACTAAGTGTGGAGCCTGATGTGGAGCTCAATCCCACAACCCTGGGATCATGACCAGAGCCGAAATCAAGAGTTGGATACTCAACCTACTGAGCCAACCAGGCGCTCCTAGAAAAATATTTTTTAAACAGTTGGTTCAGCACTTTAGCGAGTAGTAAGTTCACTTTAGTGGGTTGTGAATAACATTTTAAAAAGTCTAATCCAATAGAAAATACCAGATATTCTTTTATCATTAAGGACCCACTTTATCTCTGAAAATGTTTTTTTCTTTCAAAGTCTATTTTATCTGATGTTAAGAATGCAAGATCACTTTCCTTTTGGTTGGTATTTGTGCCGTATATCTTTTTCATCTCTTTACTTTCAACTATTCTGGATCATTTTGTGTTACCTGTACCTCTAGCATAGAGGCAGATTTCTTTTTAATCCAATCTGAAAAATCAGAGTTTATTCTATTTACACTTATTGTGATCAGTAATCACAATATTATTGTGATTAATAATATTTTATTAATCTAATTCACCAAATGTTTTTATTTATCATGCTTTTACGTTTTTTTCCTTTCCTGCTTTCTATTGCATTGGATTTTCTTTTTTTTTTTAAGATTTTATTTTTTTAAGTAATCTCTACACCCAACATGGGGCTGGAACCTACAAACCCGAGATCAAGAGCCGCACACTCTACCACTGAGCCAGGCACCCCTGAATTAGATTTTTGTATTCCATTTTTCCCCTTCCACTGATTTGTTAGTTCATATTATATATTTTTTGAATATGTCATTATAATGTAATAACTTAAAGTAAAAAATGAGTCTGTCCAACCTCCCCTGAAGCACTTACGGGACTTTAGAAGACTTTAACGTCCCACTCTCATCTCTCATGATTGTTGTCCAGTATTTTAGTTTCCCCTCATTTATTCCCCCACTGGTGTGTGTATATGTGTGTGTTGTGTGTATATATGTATACATATGTGTATATATATGCACATGCAGTATATGTACATAAGTGTACATGTGTGTGTATGTGTATATATATATATATGTGTGTGTGTGTGTGTGTATATAAAATAGTCAATGTCTATTTAGATGTAGTAGCTTCCTCATTCACTATTGTTTCTTGCATTCTGCTCCCACTCCTTCCTTGTGGATTCAATTTCCTTCTAACTCAAGTACATCATTTAGTAGTTCCTCCAGTGAGAGATGTGTTTGAAAATGTATTTAGCCATTGCTCTTGGATGATAATTTAGTAAATTGATTAATAATAAGTTGATTAATAAAATAATTTAGTAAATAATAAATAATAAATCTATTATTAGATAATTAATTTAATATAATTCTCTGTTGAATGTTACTTTCCCATAGAGTTAGAACACACTTCACCATTTTCTGGCATGTGCTACTGCTGCTCAGTAATTTTTTTTTTAAGTTTACTTATTTATTTTGAGAGAGACATAGTGTGAGCAGGGGAGGGGCAGAGAAAGAAGGAGAGAAAGAGAGATCCCAAGCAGACTTCATGCTGTTAGCACAGAGCCAATGCAGGGCTCAGACTCACAAAATCATGAGATCCATACCTGAACTGAAACCAATAGTCGAATGCTTAACCAACTGAGCCACCCAGGCACTCCTGCTGATCTGTAATCTTTTCTTTTAATTTTTTTTAATGTTTATTCATTTTTTGAGAGAAAGAGAGAGCATAAGTGGGAGTGGGGCAGAGAGAGAGAGGGAGACACAGAATCCAAAGCAGGCTCCAGGCTCTGAGCTGTCAGCACAGGGCTTGAACTCATGAACCACGAGATCACGACCTGACTGAAGTTGGACGCTTAACTGACTGAGCCACCCAGGCGCCCCTGATCAGTAATCTTGATCAGTCTCATTGTTCTTCCTTCGTAGTCAATCCTTCTTTCAAAACAGTTTTAAGACTTCCTCCTTGCTTGTGGCATTCCAGTTTCACCAGGTAGCATTTTGCTGTGATTCTGTCCTCATGTATCTAGTTTGGGATTCATGTTTCTTCAACTTTGGGATATTCTCACCCAAAGATCTCTATCAACACTGCTTCTCACCCACTCATTCTGTTGTCACCCTCTGCAATTTCTATTAGACTTGTGTTTGACCTTCTCCTTGTCTCAACTGCTTTCCCCAATTTCCCACTCTAGCTCCCTGCTGCCTTCTTTCTCCCAGATCTCTCTCTGAATAGTAATTACTCCTCCAGCTGTGTCTGTCTACTATTTAATGCACACCCAAAATATGGTCCATGGATCAGCACCATTGGCATTACTTGAGCTCATTAAGACATGCAAATTTATGGGTTCCACCTAAGACCTATGAAGTCAGAACTGAATAGAGAGAGGCCAGGAATCTATGTTTAACAAACTCTCCAGGTGATTCTGAAGCTTACTGGAGTTTGAGAGGCATGGCTTTAGCCTGTTTGCTGAATTGTTTTCTTTTCTTTTTTTTTTTTAAACTTTTTAAAATGTTTATTTATTTATGAGAGACAGAGAGTGTGTGTGAGTGGGGAAGGGGCAGACAGAGGTGGGGACAGAGGATCTGAAGCAGGCTCCACGCTGTCAGCACAGAGCCCAATGTGGAGCTCGATCCCATGAAACGTGAAATCATGACCTGAGCCAAAGTTGGATGCTCACCAACTGAGCCACCTAGGTGTCCCTAAATTGTTTTCATTTCTAGAGGTTGTACTTAGTTCTTTTTCAAATCTGATCCTTTTTTTTCTTACTCCCCTATTTAGCAAGGCTTATATTCTTTAAAAAAATTTTTAGTATATTTCTATAATCATCTTAAACGTACTTATTTCACAGTCTCAAATTGCCACCCTTGAGGCCTTGGATTCTCCAGTTGGTTGTACTTACTAGCTGCCCCCCCCCTTCCCCTGCCTCCATTCCTTGTTGGTTTATTTTTTATTATAAGCTCATAGTCACTGAGGGCCCTAGTTCCATTTCCAGGTCTGAGGTCATGTTTTTTATGCAGGAGTCAATACAGGTTTTTTTTAAACATCAGATAGTAAATATTATTTTTTAATTTTTTTAATGTTTATTCATTTGTGAGAGAGAGAGAGAGAGAGAGAGAGAGCCAGTGGGGGAGGAAGAGAGAGGGAGACACAGAATCTGAATCAGGCTCCCGGCTCTGAGCTGTCAGCACAGGGCCTAACACAGGGCTCACAAACCGTGAGATCATGACTTGAGCTGAAGTCAGACACTTAACCACTGAGCCACTCAGGTGCCCCAATATTTTTGGTTTTATGGGCCATATAGTGTCTGTCCCAATGACTCTGTCATTATAGCACAAAAACAATCATACCCAATATGTATTTTTAAAAATGGGCATGGCTGCATTCTAGTAAACTTTATTTAAACAGTGGGCCAGAGTTGGTCCACAGGCTATAGTTTGTCAGCCCCTGCTCTTATCCTTAAGTGGGCATTAGAATTGTCGCCCCCAGGGGCGCCTGGGTGGCTCAGTTGGTTGAACGTCCAATCATCTTTGGCTTAGGTCATGATCTCACAGCAGTCTGGAGTCTGCTTTGGATTCTGTGTCTCCCTCTCTCTGCCCCTCCCCCGCTTGTACTCCACCTCTCTGTCTCTCAAAAATAAACATAAAAAAAAAAAAAAAAAAAAAAAGAATTGTAGCCCCAAGCTTCCCTTGGTGCCCCTTCCATTTTTCTGTATGTATTGCACACACATTATTCCTTTAAGACAATTCTCTAAATTTACCTGATGATATTGAGATCACTTAGGGCACTTGTTAAAAGTGGAATCTCACGGGGGCTCCTGGGTGGCTCAGTCGGTTAAGCATCTGACTCTTGATTTTGGCTCAGGTCATGATCTCACAGTTCATGAGTTTGAGCCCTCTGTCAGAGGCTTGGGATTCTCTCTCTCCCTCTCTCTCTGCACACCTCCCCCCCCCCCCAATAAATAAACATGAAAAAAATAGAATCTCAGGATCTTGCCTTGTAGGCTCTGATTCATTGCATGTGAGGTGGAACCAACATGTATGTTTAGTAAGAACCCCAGGTGATTCTAATGATCTGAAGAGTTTGAAACTGCTCTAACCAAGGAATATGTGAAGAATGAACTTAATGTTGAGACTGACATCTGCTTTAACACCCGCAGATTTTTATCTCAGTTCTTACACAATGCCACGTTGATTATTCAAATTCTTAAAATCAGAGTCAAGAAGGACTTCTCAGGCTATTAGTGTGTGGTCAGGAGACAGGATCTGTATGACTCATGAACAGCAACTGCTTTTTGGTGGGGTAGTCTTTTCAGTGCAATTCTAGAAAGGCCTTCTCCTAGGAAGCCACACCTATTTTTTATACTAAAGTTCCTTGAACAATAATATCATATTGCAGTATATACTTGGAAAAAGCGGAATTTCCCCCAACAGCTCGGGGATGACAGTTGAGATAAAGTTCATCCAACTTTCCTTGGTACTTGTTTACCCAAATAATCAGGGAATTATTAAGTTGCAAAAGTATTTAAGGGATTTGATGAACTTTCCAATGATTTATGAATTACAGCCAAGTGAATGATGTCAAAGACCATATTATTGCACAATGCTTTGATCTTCTTCTTACCATTGATACCCGTAACTGACATTTATATAGTTATGGCTGCCCAGATGTTTCTAATGTGCAGTCAAGGTTGAGAGCCACTGCTCAAAATTGTAGACACTTCACCCCTCCACCAGTGGCACTCAAAGTGGGGTCCTTAAACTAGCAGCTTCAACATCTCTTGAGAGCTAGTTTGAAATGTAAGTGCTCAGGCCCTGTTGCAATCCTACTGACTCTGATACTCTGGAGTTGAGGCCCAGCAATCTGTGTGTTTAGGAAGCTTTCCAGATCATTCTGATGTAGACTACTGTATGAGAACTGTTGCATTGTTCCCCTAGTGAATCCCAGCTCCCTGGATCCCTGCCCCTTGGAAAACTGTACCACTCTTCTCATTAAGCAGGGGAGTCTAGCCCCCCTCTTTCTTTTTTTTTTTTTAATTTTTTTTAACATTTATTTATTTTTGAGAGACAGAGAAAGACAGAGCATGAGTGGGGGAGGGGCAGAGAGCGAGAAGGAGACAAAGAATCTGAAGCAGGCTCCAGGCTCTGAGCTGTCAGCACAGAGCCTGATGCAGGGCTTGAACCCATGAACCGTGAGATCATGACCTGAGCCGAAGTCGGATGCTCAACCGACTGAGCCGCCCAGGTGCCCCTATCCCCCCTCTTTCGAATCTAGGTGAGCCTCATGACTTGCTTTGACCAATAGAAGGTAACTGAAGAGCTGCTGTGCAAGTTTCAGAGTCTGGGCCTCGAGAAGGCTTGAAGCTTCCATTTCTAGAATGTTTTTTCCATAATGTAAGGAAATTGGTCTGGCCCACTGGAGGATGACAGGCCATGTGGAAGAGAACTGAAGAGCCCCAGACATGTGCCTGGGGCCACCTTGGAACTTCCAGCCCAGCCCAGGAGGTCATCTAGGCCAAGAATACCACAGAGCTGCTGGAGAGGTCCATCATGGCCAAAGGGTGCATGCTGAAAGTGGTACAGATGAGGTTGGAGCGCCAGACTCAGAGCCCCAGTGGGGAGCCATGTAGGGACATCCCACACACAGTTGAAGGTCCTGAATGCAGCATTCACCATTAAATGCACCAACCGAATGCAGCCATGTGAGTGAGTAGAGGAGAAATCAGCAGAAGAACTACCCAGTTAACCCAGAGGGCTGTGAACAAGAATCAATTGCTGTGGTTTAAGTCACTAAGATTGAGCAGCAGGAGGGCTTATATTACAGCTGTACAATTTACCCACATACTTTGCCTTGAAGGGAAATTGATTAGCCCTTTAAAGAGAAACACTCTGGAAAAGTTGTAATTTTGGCCAGTACTACCACCAGGCAGAGTATTGGGTGCATCAGATGCAACTAATACATAGGGCTGGCTTCACGGGCACCCTGTACAGTCACACAGGCCCTGTGCTTAGAAGGGCCTTACATTGTTTTCACACCCTTGTTGTCACCATCTAGAAATTCTTAAAACTTTGAACCAAGGGCCCTGTGTTTTTATTTTACACTAGGCCCTGCAGATTATGAATCCAGTCCCACCAATACATAGTTCCATCATTTATTCATCACAACACCCCCAGAATTTGGCTTATCAGTTTTCACCATGTATTTGGGATGCGTTGCGACTCAGCAAATAAAAAGGGGGGCAGGAGTTGCAGACTGTCTGGCCACAGACATAGCATGGCATAGCATTTTCTGAGCATATTAAGGAAAATCCACTTGCAGAAATAACCCAGAGTATATTTAAACAACCACAGGACGAGGCAGGGGGAAGGGGAAGAGACTGGCCTGGGAAGCTAGGCCCCAAGCAGGCTAAACTCACTATTAATAGTGCTGTGGCCTATTTTGGCCTGCCTGGTGGCCCTGAAAATTGCCCTGAGAACTGGGCCTGGGAAATGACTGTGGAAATCAGGTGCCTTCATTCTGGGGTATCACTGGAACCATGCTGGGCACAGACAGAGGTCTTTCTGACAAGCTCAAGGACATTTTGCAAAACAGGATTTTCTTTGACAGGGAATTAAAAAAAAAAATTAAGGTTGGGACACCTGGGTGGCTCAGTCAGTTAAGCATCTGACTTCAGCTCAGGTCATGATCTCATGGTTCGTGGGTTCAAGCCCTGCATCGGGCTCTGTACTGATGGCGTGGAGCCTGGAAACTTCTGTGTGTTTCTATCTCTCTCTCTGCCCCTCCCTTGCTTGTGCTCTCAGTCTTTCTCTCAAAAATAAATAAATAAACTGGAAAAAACATTAAGGCAAACTATCAGGAAATGATCGGGAATATTAGGGAAGAAAATGCATTGATGAGATCAAGTCAATAAGGAACTAACAGGAAACCCTAACCACGTGTTAGGCACTATGCTAAGCACTTAACATACACCATTTCATTTATACCCTCACATATAACTCTGTGAAGGCAGCACTATTATCCCCATTTTACAGGAAAGAAAACTGAGGCTTGGGAAAATGTGACCTTATTAAAGGTCACAGGGTTGATGAGCCAGGATTCAAACCCACATCATGGTACTCCAACTACTCAGGCTGTCCCCTACAGCTCTTCCTCTCAAACTTTCGTATGCAAAGACTCACCTGGGAATCCTGTTAAGATACAGATTCTGATTCTAGAGGTATGGGGTGGGGCCTAGATTCTGCACTGCCAACGATTTGTCACGTGATGATGACCCCACTGGTCCTCAGACCCCAATTTGAGTAGCAGGGATGTGGATATTACAATAGTTTTCCTGCTTCTACTTCTAACCTCCTACAGTTTGGTTTCTCTACAGCGGCCTGCGTTATTGTGTTCGTTTCCCCTGCTGCATAGTAAGTGACCTCCCAAAATTTGGCAGCTCACAATGGCAATGAACACTTATCTCACACAGCTTCTGAGGCTCAGGAATCCAGGTGAGGCTCAGCTAGGTGGTTCTGGCTCAAGGTCTCTCACAAGGTTACAACTAGGATGTTAGCTGGGCCTGTAGTCAGTCACCTGAAGGTTTGGTGGGGCTGGAGGAGCTGCTTCTAAGATGGTTCACTCATGTAGCTATTGGGTGGAGGTCTCAGTTCTTGTATGTGGGTGTCTCTGTAGAGCTGCTCGTGACATGGCAGCTGGCTTCTCCCAGAGTGAATGATCCAAGACAGAGAGAGAGAGAGAGAGAGAGAGAGAGAGAGAGAGAGACCAAGGCTGCAATGTCATTTATAACCTAATCTTGGAAGTGGCATGCCATTCTTTCTGCCATATTCTATTGGTTACACAAATCAACCCTGGTATAGTTGTGGGAAGGGATGCTTCAGAAATGAGAATACCAGAAGGTGGGGATCATAGGGGAGTCATTGTGGATGCTGGCCTGATGGAAACTAAGTGAGAGAATGCCTCTCTTCTCAGCTTCATTGATGTTGGCCTTGGCCATGTGACTTGCTTAGGCTACTGGAATGAGTGGGGAAGTGGCACATCCCAGACTAGGCCTTAAGACTTGTGTGTGTTTTTCCTCACCCCTTTGAGAGCTTTTGATCTCTGATGTAAAAAGAACATGGCCTTGGCAGCTGCTGATCTCAGAAGAATGACAGACCCTGGACAAAACTACATAGAACCCAACAGCCTAGAGCCAAGCGCAGCCAAACACAATTTGGAACAGCTGAAATCTGGCTGGTCTGCTGGCATGTGAGTAGGAAATAAATATATGTTGTGAGCCACTGAGTTTTGGGGTGGTTTGTTAAGCAGCATTATTGTGACAATAGCTAGCTGACACACTTCTTGACATTATGTATTTATTTTTATCTGTATAGTCTATGGCAAGAATGCCAGTTCCATGAGGGCAGGGACTTGGTCTTATTTCCTGCAGTACTCGCAGCATCTAGACCAACGCCTGCCTGCCCCATAGCAGGTACTCAATAAACACTAGTGAGTGAATATCAGTGAATGAATTGATCTAATTGTAGACCATGCCTGCTTAACCTTTATGCTATTAGACTGCCTTCGAGTTAGCCTAGAAAATTACCAAGTAGTAGAAAAAGAATTGTCTTGAATAGGAGTTCTAGGCAGCATACCCTTTACAAAGAAAATGGGACATGCACCAAGTTGTCTGCCACTGTCTCTGTGCCAGATGCCATCCCTCTTCATCTGGGCCACCCAGGTCACCCCGGACTTCACCCAGAAGCGGACCCTGGAGTCACCCAGAAACCACAATCACCCTCTGCCTGAGAATGGAAGCGCTGCTTTAAATGACACTGGCTCACCTGGTTGGGTGGCTGTCCCCAGAGGAAAGCCAGAGTGATGGCTAATGACGCACACAAAGAGAGGAAATCACCCCCCCCACCCCTGCCCTGAACAGCTGCACCAGGAGACACCCCCCTCTGGAAAGGAGGAAGAGGAAGTCAAGAAAGCTGTAAAGCTGACTAACAATCTGGGGAAGGCAACAGTCACAAAAAAGCAGAAGGAAAAAGTCTGGTCCTTAAGTCACTAATTGTTGGGCTGACTGACAAAATACAAATCAATACCCACTCCTCAGGTTTTCCTCAGGTCCTGCCACTTCAGGGCTCACTTTGGGTTGGGAATATCTTGAATGCGAAACTGGCCAAATTCGTACCTTCCAACTACATGAACAGTGTGTTTTCCTTCAAATACAAATGCTCAGCGGGCACCTGGGTGACTCAATGGGTTGAGCATCTGACTTTGGGTCAGGTCGTGACCTCACGGGTTCATGAGTTCGAGGCCCACATCAGGCTCACTGCTGTAAGTGCAGAGCCCTCTTCAGATCTTTTGTTCTCTTTTCTCTCTGCCCCACATCTGCTTGTACTCTCTCTCTCAAAAATTAACATTAAAAAATCCCACAAATACAAATGCTCAGAATAGATCTACATGTGCTGATGTGGAAAGCTATCCTCAATGCTAAAAGAAAGGCAGGACTCAGGATGTAGAGTGTGTGCCCATATTTATAAAAAACAGAATAAATATACATAAATGTTCACATGTACAAAAGAAAAACACTAAAAAGACACACACCAAATTGTTAACAGTGGTTTTATCTGGGAGACAGGTTTAGAGTAGGACAAGAATGGAGAGTTCCACATTTAACTTTAAAGTACTTGTTACAAAAAATAAAAAAATAAAAAAAATAAAGTACTTGTTATATATAAACTATAAGGTACCACCTGGGTGGCTCAGTCAGTTAAATGTCCAACTTCAGCTCAGGTCACAATCTCACAGTTCACAAATTCAAGCTCTGTGTTGGGCTCTGTGCTGACAGCTCAGAGCCCAGAGCCTGCTTCAGATTCTGTGTCTCCCTCTCTCTCTGTCCCTCCCCACTCTGTCCCTCCCTTGCTCGCACTCTCGCTCTTTCTCTCAAAAAAAAAATTTTTTTTTTAATTAAAAAAAAGTACTTGTTATGGACTGAATGTGTTCTCCTCAAATTGTAGCCCCCAACATGATGAGATTAGGGAGTGGTAATTAGGATTAGATGAAGTCACCAGGATAGGATCCTCATGACGGGATTAGTACTCTTGTAAGAGGAAATCAGAGAACTTGTTCTTTCTGTCTCTCTCTCTCTCTCTCTCTGCCATAAGTGGACACAGCAAGAAGGCAGCCATCTGCAAGCCAGGAAGAAGTTTCTCACCAGACACCAAATATGCCGGCACCTTGATCCTGAGGCTCCCAGCCTTCAGAACTGTAAGAAATAAATGTCTGTTGCTTAAGTTCCCCGATCTGTGGCATCCTGTTATACAGCAGCCCAAGCTAAGACATTATTTCTGTATGGGTTTTGTTTACCATGACTATCTTCCATTTTATAATAAAAATATCAATGAAAGACTTTCTTCATACAAAGATGGCCATCCATTTCCATACCCAAACTGACATGCTCCTCCTTGCAATATGTTCTGAGGTGGTCAGATGTGGTTGTAAAAGGACCTCTTGTTTCATATGACGTTTGCCAGTGACAAGGAGGCCTCTCCTCCATTGCTCTGAGGTGAGGACTGTTATTGAATCCTTGACGCCATGCCTCTGCTTGCCTTGTCCTTTTAGTTACATCAGTGTTTACTTGCCACAAATTAGTGCTGACTTAACCCATCCGGCAGAAGATCGTGGTCTACAGCCATGCCCAGATCTGCCCACATCACCACCCCTCGGGAATGGGTGTGTTTATCCCACTTCTCATCTCCATCTGCTCCTTGGCGTTCCAGCTACTCTCATACCTCAAGCAATCTTCTAATAGCACACATAAAACTGACAGAGAAAGACTACTCTCTCCATCTGCTCTTGAAAACCTCTCTGATGTGTTTAGGAAACAGAACCTCAAATAGGGTACTTTTCAAATAGGGAAGACACTGATAGATAATTACACCCATAGTGATACCATTCATTTCTGCAGCTAGAATTCACAGGACACTTTCTTGTGTGGTGCCACTGAAGAACATTTTGATCTTTATGCTAACGTGGTGAGCTGGGCAGCTATTATCAGTCTCAAAGAGAAAGAAACTGAGATTCCAAGGATAGTGATTTGCACTGGATCATCTAGGAGATAGGTAGCAAAGTGGATTCCAATTCACTGGTGGGTCTTAAATCTGGCTGTACATTAGTGTCACGTCAGGGGTCTTTTAAAAACTGCCAATCTCTTATTCTCATCCTGGCCAGTTGAACAAAAATCTCAGGGGAATGAGGCCTTGGGTATTAGAATTTAAAAAGAAAATCTTTCCAAGGATGACCTTGATATACAGTGAGGCTTGAAACCATTGCAATCCATAGGTAATAGATAAGCCAGTCTTTTGTTAAACTCACATGTGCTAATTCATCACCAGGATTAAGAGCTCTCTCTTATTGGGGTGCTATATTGGGGTGCTATACCACTCAACAGTAAAAAGGAAGAGACTACTGATCTCCACAACCACATGCAGGAACCTAATGCATCAGGTCCAGTGAAGGAAGCCAGATACAAAGGCTATATTTTTTATGATTCCATTTATCTGAGATTCTGGAAAAGGCAAAACCAGAGGGGCAGAAAACAGATCAGTGAGTATCCAAGGCTGGTGGTAGGAACAGGGGTTAACTACAGAGGGACAGCCTGAGAGAATTTTGGGAGATGATATAAATGTTTCTATGCCTTGATTACGGGGGTAGTTACACTATATGCAGTTGTCAAGACTGAAAGACTATACACAACAAAAGGTAAATTTTACTGTATGTAATATATATCTTGAGAAACTTGATTAAAAAACACGTATACACAAAATGAGATTTACTACACACCCACTAAAATGGCTAAAACTAAAAAAGACTGACCATACTAAGTACCGGTAAGGACATAGAACAATGGGAACTCTCATACATTTCTAGTAAGAATGCAAAAAAATAAAAATAGAAATAAAAATAAAAGAGAGAGAGATGGGATTCTGAGGACAGTCAGACCTGGGCTTAAACTCTGGCCTTACCACTTATCACTGTGTGATGTTGGGCAAGTCACTTAGGGTTTCTAGGCCTTGGTTGGTTCATCTACACATGAGATAATAGTAGTACCTACCTGCCTACTTTATAGGATCAGCATAAAGCATAAAGGAGATAATGCTTGTAAAACACTTAATCCAATGCCTGACACACAGCAAAAGAAGCAATAACACTAGATTTTGCTATTCTTCTTTTTTTTTAAATTAATTAATTTATTTTGAGAGAGAGAGAGAGAGAGAGTGTATATATGCACATGCACACAAGCATGCAAGCTGGGGAGGGGCGGAGAGAGAGGGAAAGAGAGAATCCCAAGCAGGCTCCATGCTGTCACTGCAGAGCTCAACATGGAGCTCAATCCCATGAACACTGAGATCATGACCTGAGCTGAAACCAAGAGTCGGATGCTCAACCGAATGAGCCACCCAGGTGTCCCTAGATTTTTGCTATTCTTAACATTATTATCATTCTTCTTGTTATTGCTTCCTCTGAGCTCATCAAGAGGTGGATGATGTTTCTAAAGCACCCAGCACTGTTCTTGGCAAGTTGAAGGTCCTCAATACACATCTGTCAAATGAGAGAGTGAACATATGGAGCCACACGTCAATGGAGGAAGTAGGCCTCTATTTGAGTGGAACCGGCAGAAGGGATACCCACAGCCATCCTTGGGGGCACTCCACTTCACATGCTAGAGGTCTAATATCGGGATCCCCACCTAAAACCAAGACCTCCAGAATGTTGAGAAGTACAGAAGTTTTACTCTACTTTATCAGCTCGTATACATGACCTAGATCTCCCTAATAGCTTATAAACATTCTCCATGTGTTAGAAAATGCTCACAACCAATTTTACTATGGGGGAGGTTCACAAATACCTGCAATACAGCCTAAAGGAAAGGGCATTTGGGGATCTTCTGGTTGGGAAGGTAAGGTGATAGTGAAACTGAAAAATAGACTGAAAATGTATTCATGGGCCAGCAAACACCAAGAAGATTCCTTAAGAAGATAAATCTGTCTATGTGGAGTTCCCACTAGAGGAACCATGGGCAGAGATTTCTTATCAAATCACAAAGGTCGTGACCAACCCTCTGAGGCTATCAAGAGATGGCTGTGCACCATCAAGAGGAAAGCTGAGGGTAATCTGATGCAACGCCCATTTTTAGCATTCCTTTTGCACAATACAATGTCTGACTTTTGCCAGGGAAGTCTGCCCACCTGTCAGGAGATATCAGCACTCAGGACAGAAATTCCGAATGAAGACAATCTTTTCTGTCCAATACTCAGATGAATTAAACACACCCCATTAGCTTTCAGCTGGTGCTCTCCTTTCAAGCCTGTTTGGGGGACCGTAATTTCCCCTCGCACACTTCATTTCTTCACCTTACGAGGCTTGGTGCAGAGGTGGTTCACAAAGTCCAATGCTAAAATGAATACACTTTTCTCAAGAGTGATCTCTTGGGGATTAACAAGCACAGCTGTTGAGTTCAAGGATCCTGGTACAAAAGTACCTTCCCACAAAAGTCTGTGTGTAAGTGCCTGTGTCGATCCCAGAGAAGGGCTTTTAAAATGGAACAGAACAGTTTGTTCTTCTTTGTTTTCAAATGCCTTCATTAGAGAGATAATTTAAGGGATTCAGTTATTCACTAAAATATTTATTATGTACCTAGTATGTGCCAGACAGTGTTCTAGGGGCTGGGGATACAGGATGAACAAGTCAAGCAACCTCTACCCTTACGGAGCTCACATTCCAGTCAGGATGACAGGCAAGAGACAAACAAGTGAATATTCAGTATGATGTCAGGTGATTGGTAAGTGATAGGCAGAAAACAAAGCAAAGTAAGAAGCTGGAGAGTGATGAGGGGGTGCCATTTTGGAAAGGGTGACCAGAACAGATATTCAAGAAGAATCCTGAATGAAGCAAGAGAAGGTACTGTGATTGAGAGTTGCCAAGTGCAAAGAATAAACAGCAAGTGCAAAGGCCTTGAGATGGGAGCATGCATGGTGTCCCTGATGAACTATATAAGAAGGCCACCTGCTGGTTTTTTAAACAGATGCCCTGGGATGCCTGGTTAGCTTACTCGGTAGAGCATGCAACTCTTGATCTAAGGAAGATGGAACCAGTAATAATAACAGCAACAACATCAGCTAATATTTACTGTGGATTTACTATGTGCCTGGCACTGTGCCAAGGCCCAAATGTGGACTAACCATCCAATTCAATCTTCACAGGTGGGAACTATTATTATTCCTGTTTTATGAACAGGAAATTGTGGTTCAGAAGTTAAAGAACCCACCCAAAGTTATCAATAACCTGACATACAGATTCAAACAGATCTGTCTGCTGCTAGAGCCCATATTATTAACAACTGGCCATGAAGCATGTTTTACACAGAATAAAACAAGTCTTTCCACTCACCCACAACATTTAAGAACAAGAAAGTTAAGGCTAATGATGAGAACTTCAAGTTCTCATTTGGGGGGGAGGGTCACGCCTACCAGCCCAGCCAGCTGCCAGAAGTGGATGAAATTTTCTCTTCCCCTAAGTGCAGAGCTTCAACTTGGAATTTCTGATGTCTGCATAAAAATATGGGAGGAACTACAAAACTTTTTCTTTGTATTCTTTGAAGGGCCTTTTCATAGTTGCTTGGCTTTTATCCTGCACTGTTCTCCTCATCCATTTTCTACCTAACTTAAAGAGAAAGGAGTGGTTTTTCAGGGGGAAAATATCAAGTTCAATCAAATCAAACACAGTTGAACACCCATCTCTTTCTTTTCCTCTTATTGTGGTAAAATACACATAACATAAAATTTACCACCTGAACCATTTTTTCATTTTTTTTTAAGTTTATTATTTCGAGAGAGACAGAGTGAGTGGGGGAGGGGCAGAGAGCAAGAATCCCAAGCAGGCTCCATGCTGCCAGCACAGAGCTCAACACGGGGCTTGAACTCACAAAACTGAGATAATAACCT
The DNA here is from genome assembly GCF_028749965.1 of Puma concolor. Classification (NCBI taxonomy): domain Eukaryota; kingdom Metazoa; phylum Chordata; class Mammalia; order Carnivora; family Felidae; genus Puma; species Puma concolor. Next base: position 27,220,167 of record NC_141682.1, read on the forward strand.
GAGCCGAAACCAAGAGTCTGATACTTATCCGACTGAACCACCCAGGCGCCCCACCACCTTAACCATTTTTAAATGTACTATGCAGTAGTATTAAGTACACTAAGTAACTGTTATGCAACAATCACCACCATCCATCCCAAGACCCCTTCACATCTTCTAAATCTGAAAGTCTGTACCCACTGAACACTCCCATATTTACCTTCTCCCCAGCCCCACAACCACGGTTATACTTTCTGTCTTTATGATTCTTACTATTCTAAGCTCCTCCTATAACGTGGAATCATACAGAATTTGTCTTTTTGTGACTGGCTTATTTCACTTAGCCTTAGGTCTTCAAGGTTCATCCACGTTGTAGCACATTACAGATTTCTTTCCTTTTGAAGGCTGAACAATATTACATTTCATATATATAGCACATTTTGCTTATCCATTTGTCTATTGACGGACACTTGAGTTGCTTCCACGATTTAGGTATTACGAATAATGCTAGGAACATGGGTGTACAAATATCTATTCGAGACCCCACTTTCAGTTCTTTTGGAACACACACCACTTTTTATTTAGAATCTTCAGAATGGTCTAAAGAGGGAAATGCCGGGGCGCCTGGGTGGCTCAGTCGGTTAAGCGTCCGACTTCGGCTCAGGTCATGATCTCACGGTCTGTGAGTTCGAGCCCCGCGTCGGGCTCTGTGCTGACAGCTCAGAGCCTGGAGCTTGTTTCAGATTCTGTGTCTCCCTCTCTCTCTGACCTTCCCCCATTCATGCTCTGTCTCTGTCTCAAAAATGAATAAACGTTAAAAAAAAATTAAAAAAAATAAAGAGGGAAATGCCAATATTTCTCCCCTGCCTTTTAAACTGTTGGCTGATCCAATGGGTTTTTCTCTAGTGAAGTCTAACACATGTGCTGTGAAAGGCTTTCTTTGTTCATGAAATCAAAGAGTTCTCCAAATGACTTGTGGTCTGTTATTTCTTGTTAATTAAGACTGTAACAGGAGAGCTATAGGCAAAATAATCAAACTTCCTTACAACCCAAAAAAATCATTTGAGCCTAGTTCTTTTCTACACATAGACACAAGTGTGTGTAAACGTGCACGCACACACAGACACACACACACACAGAGCCCTAAAGAGGCTGAGGAATAATAGTTTAATGATGCCAAATTTGAAAAGAGGAAAAGGGATCATGGTTAAATGTAGGGTTCCAAGTCTTTATTTAAATAATGTTTTTACAGGTACTTGGGTGGCTCAGTCGGTTAAGCGACTGCCTCTTGGTTTCAGCTCAGGTCATTATCTCATGGTTCATGAGCTCGAGCCTGGCCCTTACTTGGGATTCTCTCTCTCTCCCTCTCTTTGCCCCTCTCCTGCTCACGCTCTCACTCTCTCAAAATAAACATTAAAAAAGAATCATTTATACATGTTTTTATTCCACTGTAAAAATAACATATAATTTTGTTTCTATCTATAAAAACAATATATAATTTGAAAAATAAAAAAAAAAGTAGAGGGCAAAAACGTCACCCTCATCCCACCTCTGAACAACTACAATATTTTTTATATATTTGTTTCTTGTGCATTATCTACATGCACTTGTTTTAACATAATTATAAACAATATATATATACATATATATATAAGACATTTTATTCTTCCTTCACTTAATATACTATGGCAATATCCATCTTGTCACTATGCTCTTTATTATTTTTAGTGTCGGCATAATATTCCATTGAGTAAATGCCCAGTCTTTATTTTATAATTACTACATTATTGAGTATTGATTATTTTACATTTTACTTAATCTAAAAGATGTCATACACTTTCATGAAGAAAATTCTGATCCTGTATCATAACTTTGGTTCTGGTAGAGCTTCACTTATTCAGCCTCCAGCTACCAGAGTAGGCCAAGAGATATGTAGATATAACAAGTGGCCGCTCAATCATCACTTTTCAGGCTTCGTGAAGCCTCAGAGATCTGCTGTACTGGTTGCAAATGGTGTTCCCTAGACAGAGTTGTGCAGTGTACAACTCACACAACTGGTCACACTGCCTTTACCTGTTCATACCCTCTTGCACAGTCCATGCAACTTCAACTTCCCTCGACATACTTTATGGTCCCAATCTCTTACTCTTCCTCTCTTCACTCTCCTGTCTAGACCTACAGCAGGGCATATTTGTCTATATTGCTGGTGCATGTAAATATATCTACAGGCTAGTCTCCAGCCTCTCTAGAGAATAATATAGAAATAATTGTCAAAACTCTGAAAAAAGATGCTTACTTTTTGAGCCATCAATTCTACTTCTAGCAATTAATCTCATAGAGAAAATCAGATAAGGGTGCAGACATATGAACAAGGATGTTTTTCATAATGTATGTTACATAGTAGAGAAAACTAGAATGTCCAGCTATGGTTAAATAAATTATGTATTATAGAGCCATTATAATTTGTGAAACTGACTTTTGTGTGCTGACAAAGAAGGATATTCCCAATATAATCATTAAGGGGAAAAAGCAGGCACAAAACAGTGATTATCATCATAATTTTGTTTTAAAAACTTCCTAATGAATAGGAAAAATTCTAAAGGGATGAATACATGATTGAATTTTTAAAAACTTATATGTATTATCCTTTTTTCCACAATGGAAATCTATTACTTAAGCAATAAAAATAATATATGTGCCTAAGAAAATTTTGCTCCTTGGGGTAGGCTTCCCCTTCCCAACTACGGGCAAGCCGATATGGGCCCCAGTCTTTCCCTGGGACAAAGTGGCACCCAGATTTCTATTTTGTGTCCATATCCTCTTTAATGTGCAACTAATCAAGAGTCTAGAACTTTTTATCTTGAAAATTATCATTGTCAGGACTCCTACTGTGACAGAAACCCTTCTGGAAGAGACTCATTTGTACAGCTGAATCCAGATGTTCCACAGCCTTAAAGGCTCAGCTCCCTCCTGTCTCTCATCTCTCTCGCCTCTGCAGTCACTTCTCCATTGGGTTCTTCACACAGTGGCAAGATGTTTGCGGACAGCTGGGCCTCCCAGAGACCCCCATGCAAAGCAAGCTGCTGCACTGTGTGAACAACTGTAAGACTCCCAGAATGGAGTTTCACTAGGTGTGAGTGGCCTCATTTAGGTCTTGCCCATCATGAACTAATCCCTGTAGCCAGAGGGATACAATATTCTAGTGTCCAAGCCGACACAGACCCACCTGTGCGGTGAGGGGGCGGGGGACTGTCCGACTTCAAACATGCGCTCTTCGTTTACAGCAAGCTATTTCTCCTTGGGGGCACCTCATCCACCCCAGGTCATTGCACAACAGACAAAGGTATAAATGCACAGATTCTCATTGTTCTCTGCAGGTGGAGATCAGGATCTCCAATTTTTTTTTTTCCTGCAAAGCCACAAAGGCGCTGCTGGAGCAACCTTGCTCTGTATTGTTCATCAAATGAACAAAAACGGTAATGATTAGTAGCCTTTGTGATTGTCGGTTGTCACAGTGCCTAGAGGGGAAGTTGATCCTGGGAAGAGGGAAGACTGTGTGCCACACTGGAGTCTAGGCTGAGTTAGACAAAATAAAATAAACAAATGGGCAGAAGGCATAAAACACCTGGAGCTTATTTAGACAGAACCAATATTCAATGGATTTATCTGGTCTCTCTGTCCTAAATCATTAAGGAAATTTCAATCCTTATGGCCCATGAGAACTTCATTTGAACTTCACAGGAGAGCAGAGTTTTCTCTATTAATTGTTACCTATTCTATCCAGTATTTCATAAGCAGAAGAACCATTGATGTGGCAGCTTATGACCAATCACACTTCAGAAAGGAGAGTGTCCAGAGGACCAGATTTCATTCACAGTATCCAAATGGATTTAAAAAATTCAGTTTGCATGTTGAAACAATCTAGACTAACCATTACTCTAGTGTTCTGAAAGAAGGAATAAGAGCATGTCTCCTTTCACAGACATGTTTAATATCTAGTAATAACTACCAGGAATCTATTTATATGGCTAATTATAAAGTCACAGCTACCAAGAATAGTTCAGTACACATAGCTTTTCATACCATGTGACATTTCTTTTAATGTGGTTGGTTAAAATATATTTTTATGATATGTCCAGCTAGTTTTATGATAAGTGAGGATGTCAGATTTCTGGATTTTAAAACTTCCTGCCAAGAATATTATTCAATCTTAAAAAGGAAGGAAGTTCTGGGGCGTGTGGGTGGCTCAGTCAGTTAGTTAAGCGTTGACTTCAGCTCAAGTCATGTTTTCTCAGTTTGTGAGTTCGAGCCCTGCATCCTGCTCTGTGCTGACAGCTTGGAGCCTGGAGTCTGCTTCGGATTTTATGTCTCCCTCTCTCTCTACCCCTCCCTCGCTCATGCTCTGTCTCTCAAAAATAAATAAACACTAAAAAAATTTTTAATATAATAAAAAAAGGAAGGAAGTTCTGACACATGCTACAACATAGATGAATATTAAGGACATTATGCGAAGTGGAATGAGCCAGTCATGACAAAGACTATATGATTCTACTTATATGAGTTATCTAGGTAGTCAAATCCTAGAGACAGAAAGTAGGAGGGTGGTTGTCAGGGGCTGGGGGAAGGAGGGAATAGGGAGGAGTTATTGTTTAGTGGGCACAGAGTTTCAGTTTAGAATGATGAAAAAAGTTCTGGAGATGGATGGTGGTAACGGCTGTACAACAACGTGAATGTGCTTAATGTCACTGAACTCTACAACTAAAAATGGTTAAAATGGTAAATTTCTTTTTTATAGTTTTTAAAAATTTATTTGTTTGTTTTTAGAGAGAGAGTGAGCATGAGTGGGGGATAGGGGCAGAAGGAAAGAGAGAGAAAAAGAGAGAGAGAATCTTAAGCAGGCTCCACGCTGAGCGGGGAGCCTGATGCAGGGCTCAATCTCATGACCCTGGGATCATGACTTGAGCCAAAATCAAGAGTAGGAACGCTTAACCAACTCAGTCACCCGGGCACCCCAAAATGGTAAATTTCATGTTATGTGTATTTTAGCATATGAAAAAATTTTGTGGGAGACTATATTTTTCCTTCATGGTGTTTAAGAAAGTACAAGTAAAGGTTTTCATTAATTGCAAAACCTTCATGGTAAGTGCAGTGAAACTACATGCGAGTGTGTACGGAAAGAGAGTTTGTACCATTGCCAGCTATGAGGTAACACTTCACGAATTCCTGAAAATCCCTTTTTCTGGTCATAGGATACCTCACTGTTATTCACAAATCCAGGCCCAAAATCAAGAACCTGTGTCAGAAGAACACATGGTTAAAAGGAATAAAGTGCCTTGCTTTGTATTTTTCCCCGTAATATTCATGTGTTTATTATTTTTTTAAGTTTATTTATTTGTTTTGAGAGAGAGAGAGAGAGAGAGAGAGTGAGTGAGCAGGGCAGGGTCAGAAAGACAGGGAGAGAGAGAATCCCAAGCAGGCTCCACACTGTCAGCACGGAGCCAGATATGGGGCTCAAATCCATGAACCATGAGACCATGACCTCAGCTGAAACCAAGAGGTGGATGCTTAACTGACTGAACCACCCAGGCTCCCCTCATTTGTTTCCTTATATAGAATTCACATAACATAAAATTCACCCTTTTAAAGTTTACAATTCAGTGCTTTTTATTCACAAAGCTGTACAACCATCCCCACTATCTAATTCCAGAACATTCTATCACCCAAAACAATGCCATTAGCAGTCACTCCCAGTGCTTCTCTTCCTCCAGTCCCTGACGACCACTAATCTGGTATCTTTTTAAAATTTTTTTCTTAATCTTTATTATTTATTTTTGAGAGAAAGAGAGAGAGAGAGAGAGAGAGAGAGAGGCTGAGAGGGAGACACAGAATCCGAAGTAGGCTCCAGGCTCTGAGCTGTCAACACAGAGCCTGACATGGGGCTCGAACTCATGGATTGCAAGATCATGGCCTGAGCCAAATGGGACGCTTAACAGACTGAACCACCCAGGTGCCCCTAATCTGGTTTCTGTGTAGGGATTTACCTATTCCGGACATTTTACTTAAATGGACTATGTGGCCTATTGTGTCTGGCTCCTTTTACTTAGCATAAAGCTTTCAAGGTTCGCCCATTTTGTAGCAGGTAACAGTACTTCACTCCTTTTGATGGCCGAGCAACACTCCATTACATGGATGTACCACGTTTTATGTATTCATTCATCAGTTGGTGGACATTTGGATTATTTTCCACATTTCGGCTACTGTGAATAATGCTTCTGTGAACCTTCATGTACAAGTGTTTGGACAGATGCTTTCCATTACCTTAAATATACACCTAGGAGTGGGAATGCAGAGTCATGGAGTGGTGGCTCAATTTTTAGATTTTTGAGGAACTGCCAAACTGCTTTCCAAAGTGGCAGCACCATCTTCCATTCTCACCAGCACTGTGTGAGCCCTTCCAAGATCTCTACACTCTCACCAACATTTGTTGTCTTTTGGATCCTAGCCATACTGGTGGGTGTGAGGTGGTGTCTCACTGTGGTTTTGCTTTACATTTCCTACATCTTTTCATGGGTTTGCATATAGTCTTTGAAGCAGTGTGTATTTGAATCCTTTGCCAGTTTTGTAATTGTGTTATTTGTCGGGTTGTGAGAATTCTTTATATATTCGAGATATTGAGCCCTTATTTGATACAAGATTTGCAAATATTTTCTCCCATTCTGTGAATTGACTTTTTTATTCACTTGATGGTGATCTTAGGAGCCAAAAGTTTTCCATTTTGATGAAGTCCGATGTGCTTTTCTTCTCTTGTTGCTTGTGCTTTTTGTTATGTAAACTGTTGTTTAATCCAAAGTCATGAAAATTTACACCTATGTTTTCTTTTCAGAGTTTTACCGTTTTTGCATTTTAATTTAGGTCTGATTAATTTTGGATTAATTTTTGTATATTGTACGAGGTGGGAGTCTAACTTGATTTTTTGCATGTGGATATTCAGGCGTTCCATCACTATTTGTTGAAAAGACTATTCTTTCCCCATTGAATGGTCTTGGCACTCTTGTTAAAAATCAATTGACCATAAATTTAAGGGGTTATTTCTGGACTCTCAATTCTATTCTATTGATCTATGCCTGTCCTTATGCCACTAGCATTTGGTTACTGTAGCTTTATAGTAAGTTTTCCAATAGAGAAGTGTGAGTCCTCCAACTTTGTTCTTTTTCAAGACTGTTTTGGCTATTTGGGGTCTCTTATATTTTCACATGAAACTTAGGATCTGCTTGTTGATTTGTTAAAAAAAAAAAAAAAAGGCAGTTGGGATTTTGATAGAGATTGCATTGAACCTGCAGATCAAATTGTACCGCCAGCCATCTTTACAACATCAGGTCCTCCAATCAATGGACACAGGCTGTCTTTTCTTTTGTTTGGGTCTTTTAAAATTTCTTTGCAGTTTCCAGCGTAAGTCTTGCAGTGCTTTTGTTAAATTTATTCCTAAGTATTTTATTCTTTTTGATGCTATTACAAATGGGATTGTTCTGTTAATTTCATTTTCAGATTGTTCATTGCTAAGTATGTACAAATACACTTGATTTTTGTATATTGATTTGGTATCCTGCAACCTTGTTGGACTTGTTTATTAGTTCTTTTGTGTGTGTGTGTGTGTGTGTGTGTGTGTGTGTGTGTGTGTGTGAATTAGTTAGGAATTTCTGTATGGAAGATCATGTCTGTACAGAGAATAGAGATAGTTTTACTTCCTCCTTTCCAATCCGATGCCTTTTATTTCTTTTCTTGCCTAATTTCCTTAGCTAAAACCTCTAGTGCTATGTTGAACTAAAGTAGAGAGAATATCTTTGTCTTGTTCCCAATTTTAGGGGGAAAACACCCAGTCCTTTTTCCCTAAATATATTAGCTGTGGAGTTTTATGACCACCCTTTATGAAGTTATTGAGTGTTTTTATCATAATGTAATATAATCATGTTTACTAATTATAAATTAATGGTTAATTTATTAATTATAAATAACAAAATCATTGGATTTTGTGTTCTGCATCCATTGACATGAAAACATGGTTTAAATAAATTTGAAATTAATGAAAATTATACTATAGCCTGTTTGTAAAAACTGTTCAGTGTATATAAGGCTACGGTCTCTCAAATTTTTCCCAGCTACTCCAAGTTATCCACTGTTGTCAGATTGCTCTGTTTCCCTTTAGATATTTTCCTATCCTTTGTGTGTGTGTGTGTGTGTGTGTGTGTGTGTGTGTGTGTGTAGTTGTCAAAAATATACAGTACATTTAAAAAAATTTTTTAATGATTATTCAGTTTTGAGAGAACAGGGGAAGAGCAGTGAGAGAGAGGGGGACACAGAATCTGAAGCAGGCTTCAGGCTCTGAGTTGTCAGCCCAGAGCCCTACACAGGGCTTGAACTCACAAGCCACAAGATCATGACCTGAGCTGAAGGTGGATGCTTAAATGACTGAGCCATGCAAGCACCCCATAAAAATATACAGTATGTTTTAATAAAATTGGTATTTCACACACACACACACACACACACACACACACACACACACACACACACGCAATTTCCTCCCCTTGGGATATCATCTTGGTCCCAGCAGACAATCCAGTGTTCCATCTTTCTTTTAAGGCTAAGACCAAGTCCTTCCTTTTTTGTGGAAGCTTCCAAGGTCATCCCATATATCAGACCTCTTTTCCTTCTGGCAACAACTTAGGATCTTCCCCCCTCACTTGGTGACCTTTAGTAATATATTTTTAGCACAGGAGATGTTTGGGTTTGAACAACCTGAACTCTCACACAGTATACACTGACCTGTAAACATCTTTTGTACTGTGAGGTACTATATCACTAGTGTGATGATGGTACTATAGCCATGGTTAAATATTGGGCCACTTTGACATCTTTTTATATGGCAGTGTTTGTTGGTGTGATAAGCTGAATTCAGCTGTCTTAAGGACTACAGACAGTCCCCAACTTACGATTACACTTTATGATGGCATGAAAGCCATATGCCTTCAGTAGAAACTGTACTTCGAATTTTGAATTTTGATCATTTCCCGGGTGAGTGATATGCTATACAATATTCTCATGAGGCGGCAAACCACAGCTCCCAGTCAGTCATGTGATCCCAGGGTCAATAACCAATACACTGAGGATAATTCTGCACCCAAACAACTATTCTGTTTTTCATTTTCGGTACAGTATTCAATAAGTTACGTGATATATTCAACAATTTATTATAAAATAGGTTTTGTGGGGGATGATTTTGCCCAACTGTTGGCTAATGTAAGTGTTCTGAGCACATTTATAGGTTAGGCGAAGCTAAGCTATGATGTCCAGTGGGTTAAGTATATTAAATGCATTTTCAACTTACACTAGGTTTATCAGGATGTAACTCCATGATAAGTAGAGGAAGATCTCTATGTTTCTCATGCTGTGTCCATAACACAGGCCCCCTGTGTGTGAAAGTTTTATTACTGCATGGGAGAATCAGGGACAGAACATCCCCTTTTACTGTTAACACAGTGATTACAATTTAGGCTTCTGAGTATGATTTGAAGAAAGGGTTTTGCTGTTTTAAAGAAACAAAATCTGCAAATCACTATTTTATTGCATTTGGCTCTTACTGTCTCATTAAAAGGATCAGAAAATGGAAAAGTAAAACTGCTAATGCTAGTGTAACAAGTTCAAGTCTCACAAATGAAATATGCTGACGGCAAAGGTGGAACTCAAAAAGCATGTGGAAGCCAGGAATCTTTCACCTTGGTTGGACATCACTGGACTTAAACTAACCTGCTGATGTTCAATTACAGAAGGACAAAGACCATATCTATAAAATATGTAGGAAATGCTGAAAACCTATGTAGTTAAAAATTATATCTAAATCGTGACATATCACAGAGGGTTTTATTACTGGCTTTTAACTCTTTGGGAACAAACTGCTCCTTATAATGTGCAAGTCTATTATTTAACCTTCACACTTGACTTTGAGCCCTGTGTTCACTGGACAATATTTCCTGAAACAGTAAGCTGCTTATAAGAAAGGACAGTCCCATTTAACATTTAAATTCTTTTTTTTAACGTTTATTTATTTTTGAGACAGAGAGAGACAGAGCATGAACGGGGGAGGGTCAGAGAGAGAGGGAGACACAGAATCTGAAACAGGCTCCAGGCTCTGAGCGGTCAGCACAGAGCCTGACGAGGGGCTCGAACTCACGGACCGTGAGATCATGACCTGAGCCGAAGTCGGATGCTTAACCGACTGAGCCACCCAGGCGCCCCAGTCCCATTTAACATTTAACAAATATTTTGCTTATTGATTTATTAATGGTATCTCATTAGAATTCATCTAATTTCTTCCTGGACAACCGTTTGCCGGCATGTTCACCTCAGGCTACTTCTCCTACAGCAGCTCTGAGGAGAGCGTCAGGATGGAGATGTTGGCCTCCGTGTAAGTCCACTGAAACCTTTCTCTGTGGCAATGTTCACCACCTCTGAAATCAAATCTAAACTAGTTCCATTGATGTTTAACACTCAGACTTGGGTAGAGACACGCTTTTACCTAGAATAGGAGCTTCATGTTTATTGGAAGCTTCTTAACATTGATGTATGGCCAAAAAATTGGGGAGAATGTATACTTTTTAGCACAAGATACACAGGCCACTCTCATATGTATATTTGGTAAGAATTTTTCAAAGTACATCCTCTGGAAGGGCCACATGACAATATGGATCAGGAGCTTTAGAAAAGAACTCACCTTTTGACCCAGAAATTCCACTTCTAGAATTTGTCCTACATAAACAACCAGACAATTGTGCAAAGATGGCTGCACAAAGATATGTATTACAGCATTTATTATAATAATGATAAACTGGGAATAACCAATAGGAAAATGGCTACAAAAGACAAGTTTCAAAAGAAAAGGTTACTTCTAGCATATGATAAGTGTCTATATGTTATTCTGTCTTCTAAGATTTTTCAAATTTTATATTTTTCATTTATTCATTTTAAAAACTTTTAAGGGGCGCCTGGGTGGCTCAGTCAGTTGAGTGTCCGACTTCGGCTCAGGTCATGATCTCGCAGTTCGTGAGTTCGAGCCCTACATCGGGTTCTGTGCTGACAGCTCGCAGCCTGGAGCCCGCTTCAGATTCTGTGTCTCCCTCTCTCTCTGCCCCTTCCCTGCTCATACTCTGTCTCTCTCTGTCTCTCAAAAATGAATACATGTTAAAAAAAATTTAAAAAAATGTTTAAGTCCCGTTTAGTTATCATAACAGTGTTATATTAGTTTCAGGTGTACAATACAGTGACTTGACAGTTCCATACATGACTCAGTGCTCATCAAGATAAGTGTACTCTTAGTCCCCTTTACCTGTTTCACCCATCAAAATTTTAAGGTTTGGAAAGTTTTACAGCAAAATGCCAACAATGATTATTTTGGGGTAACAGTTTCAGCAATTCAAATATTTTTTTTTTGCTCTAACTGAATTAGCTGAATTTTCTTTTTCTAAAACGAACATGTATTGCTCTCTGTATGTAAATAATATTATTTTTTAGGTAATACAGGCTAGTCGATCCAACATTAAAAGGCTGTAGAGTACTTTTCATGATAATTGCAAAAGAAGCTTTGGTAAAAATACTAAACCACTCTTTGAGATGTATTTTACAGAGAATCCTATTTCTGAGGTTTGGATGTTAGCTATAATACCCTCTGTTTCAAATTCATCTAACAGTTTTCCCATGGGCACTCTGCATCACAAAAATTCCCCACCAGGCCAAACGCCATAATTGCACAAGACTCTTACCAGATAGGCTCTCCAGAAGGACTGAATGATCAGCGCTGCCTCTCCTTCTGTCAGCAGGAGGGAGAGTGGCATTGCCGGCCGTGGGCTGAAAAGCAATAAAATGGTCATATGCCCCTGAGAATCCATCCTTCAGTCTCAGCAAGGCCTTTGACAACATAATGGCCTCTCTGATTAAGTGCCTCATCCATTTCCATTCTTAGAAAGCAACAATGCCATTTTTGATAGAAAAGTTTAAGCTGGGTTAGCGTGTTTTGTTTTAAAATCGAAGATGGATTTTGTTTTGTTTTGCTTTTAACCAGCAAAATCTTAAATCACTATTAACCTGCTCTGCTTTGAAAGGCTCAGGTTGCTAAAGCTGCATGTTACTCCTAAAGGTGCCACATACATAAGGCTGTGTAGACACAAAACAGGAGACACAGCAAGGGCGACTTTTAAATACTGCCTTATGACTGACACTTAATAAAGGGCTCTTTTTCCAACTTCCTATGGACGGGAAATGAAAACAAAATATTGGCATTTATCTCTGATAAATTGTGTGCACATTACAATTTAATGTGGCTTAAATTCAAGCATATTTTTTAAAAAGAATGTTTCATTTATTTAAAACATTTTTAAAAATTTTTATTTACTTTTTGAGAGAGAGAGAGAGCAAGCATGAGTGGAGGAGGGGCAGAGAGAGAGGGAGACAGAATCTGAAGCAGGCTCCAGGCTCTGAGCTGTCAGCACAGTGCCCGACATGGGGCTCGAACTCACGGGCTGTGAGATCATGACCTGAGCTGAAGTCGGACGCTCAACCGACTGAGCCACCCAGGCACCCCAAGCATATTTTTAAGTTAAGTTCTGCTACTACATCTTAATAGGCAATAAAATATGTCAAGTGCTGGGTCAGTTGATACTGTTTGCTCTTTTTGGATTGTGCAGATTGTGATGCGATTTTTGATCACAGATACTACATTTAAAAATCACGGCTAAATGCTCTTTTCTTCTCTTTTCCCTACAAGTTTCATAGAGATACTAACTCCTGACAAGATCTTATGAGTATGACTTAATTCTGGTTCCTTATGTTTCTCTAAAGCACAGCTACCGCTGAAAAGTCAAGTTAAGTCTTTTTAGATATAGTACAAACAAATGAACTTCTGGAAGTATGTGGGTCATAGAGGCTGATCTCAAGGCAAGAACCCTGGAAACGACTTTGCAAGTGAGGGGTTCTTAAGTGCCCTGGCCTCAGAGCTCTCCCTAATAACAACCATCATTTGAATTTATACTAACTCCCATTGTGTAGAGAGGTTGACTAAGCTACCCAAGGTCATACAGCTTGTAGGTGGCCTAGTAGGGATCTGAGCCCAGACCCATCTGATCCCAAAGCCCAGGATGCCCTCACAATGCTCTGCTAACACCAGACCTCAACTGAGCAAACACACGCAGATGCCCAGCTTGGCACAGAATGCAAAGCATTATCAGGCAATAATGCGTGATTCTCCAGGATGTGTGGTTTTATTTCCCCCTAAACTCTGACTTAAAAACAACAACAACCCACCCTTCATACAGTATATTTGTTTGAATGAACATGTGTGCTTTGAAGTATTCCAGAATCGAAGAAATCAAAGCCAGGAAGAACCTTGAGGGTATTAAGACCATTTCTAGGGAGCACAGTGTTGTTGCCAGGTTCTGGGTCTTGGGCTGGGCAGGTCCTTTCGAAGAGACCAAGTCAAGAACAGTCTTCTACTTCTTTGGAGAGATAATTACACCCTCAAAATGACAGAAACCTTTCCCTAACGTCCTGTTTCCATTTTCACTTGCATGATGTGGTGGCTTTTTTTATTTTTTATTTTTTTTGGTTCTGTTTTTGTTTTTCACTTCTTCTTACCTAATATCTGGCTTTCTGGGCTGCAATGGAGCATTCATATTTTGCTGGAGGCTTGCCACCGGAGACACATCGGCTCCCTGCTTTCCACATCAAGTGTCTCTACTCATCCACTGTCCTTATTCTTTAAGTCTCAGTTGTGTGACACCAACAAATCACATCCCTGAAGCAATTCTCCTTCACTAATTAAAAATCAATGGCTTCTAGAGAGACCTTGGGGTTTCTAAGGAGACCTTGGTGTGTTGGCAATGGATTTATGAGACTAATATTATCATGCATTAATACTAGCTGATATCTACTGAGAGCTTTCTGGACTTCCTTCCTATCAGCCTGGCTCCTTGTGCTCCAGCCATGGTGGCCCTTTTCATCTCTTCAAAAGTGCCCTTCCACCCATGGTCTTTGCAGACCCTGCCTTTCCTCTGCCTCCAATATCCTCCTATCTGCAGCCGTATAGCTGTGCAGGTTGCTGTTTAAGGACACCCAGCAGATGGGCCAGAGGGCACTGAAACCCAGCCCATGCTCTGCCCGCTAAGCCATGCTCATGGCCTGGGGTCACATCTGCCCTGGGGTAGGAGTACCTTTTCCTAACTTGCTCAAAATCTAAGGTTGGGGATGAGAGGGCTGACACTCCTCCTGGTTCACTCTTAACTCTTTCTTCTGATCTCCATTCCAGTGTTATGGAGAGGTGTTTTTTGTTTAGGTTAGGACCCAGTGGAGCTCTGTGTAATTTTCCTTCCTAGTCCTTGGCCTAATTCAGAGATAGAAATCTGTGTGGTTATCTAATTAATGCCCTAATCCTCAGCCGGACTGCAGGCTCCAGGAGGGCAGAGACCAGGCCCGTGTCTGCGCCTCTTGGCAGTCCCAGCACTTAGGAATTATTCCAGAACCAGAGAAGTCAAAGCCAGGGAGAACTGACATTTCTAGTGGGTAGTTGATAAATGTTTGTGGAAGGAGCTCTCTGCCTGGCACAGTGTCCTAAGCACTTTCCATACATTATTTCATTAAATCCTCACAATCTTAGCAAGGATAATAAATAAAAGTAATATTAGCTGTGGTTATCCTTCTTTTAGAACAAAGAAACTGAGGCACAGAGGTGTGAAGTGACTCATTCAAGGTCACAGACCATTTCCTGCTGAGAATCTTTTGGCCCAGGAAGCACAGGGAGTGGCCTAAAAGGGGAAGAGAAGACAGCTCAGAAGGTCACTGATGTGGAATTCAGGGTCTCGCAGCTGTGCGTGTTTAATAGAAGAAAACAAGGTCATTTGCCTAGAAGAAAAAACTGGGGAGGGAGAAAAAAGCCGTAATCATAGAAGATGCCCTCTTCATTAATTCTTACAGTAATAACTTGGCAGGTATTCATTTGTCTGATGCTCCACAGGGAAATCCGATGTCAGGACAGCAGAACAAAGTGGAGTTTGTCACTTGTATCGGAGGGGAGATTTGATGGCGCCTTTCTGTTCGGCTGCAATTTCCCTGCCTTAAGTATGTTTTTCTCTGCTGATGTCATGAAATCCTCAAAGTAACAGTATTCCTGTTTTGGAATAGCAGTAGGAAAGGAGACCTGCAAATCTGGGGACAACAGGTTGGGCCAGCCCAACAAAGGGCTTTCACCAGTAATGAAACCTCGAACCACTTTGCATGACAATGAATCTCCAAAAAGCAAAATGAGATTTCTAATAGGCCTTTAAGCAGTAATATGAGGCCACCTTTAGTGACATCCTTGCTTTCATGGCTAAATAATGGGGTGCTGTCTAGTTCCCAAACCAAGAATAAGTATGAGAGAGCCAAATGAAAAGGACTTAATCTTCTCAGTGTAGTCCCTGGGAATTATCAATCATTTCAGCAGGCCAGCGTGAAGGGATAGAAGCCATGTCAGGCCCTTTTCTCTCTTTTGGAATCAGTGCAACTGGCTTCAGGTCAAATAAAAATAGAGATCGAGTAGAGGCAGCTTCTCATCATTGGGGAACTGGGAAGGGGGAGGAGGTGCCATGTCAATCACAGGAGAAGGCGGGCAGGCTCCCTCCTCAAGGGCTTACATGGGACATAACCCAGAGCAGACAGGTTTGCATGTTTCAACGGGCAAAACAGTATCACTGAGTATGTTTCCAAAACTTGTCTTACTGGTCATGCTCATTTGTCATGTCTTTTTCCTTTTTTCTTAAATGTGAATCAAATATATTTGAACATAGGAATCGATGCTATAATTCTGAGAAAGAACAAGCATTTATTTTTCTGATTCTGTGTGTATGCATAAACACACACACAATTCTTTCCCCCTTTTTGGGTGCTAAGTAAAAGATTTGCAGGACCTAAAAGAGATACAGCACGATTTCAAAATATACAAGGGACTCTGAAAAGTTCATCTTTGTTAATTTCTACATCCAGTTCTAAAACAAGAGGGACCATCCTAAAGTGGCACTTAAACAAAATAAAGCAGAAAGCAGAAAAGCTTGCTTTATATTGAAACTTGAATCTTGGAATCCAAATTCTATCCACTTTTCATTAGGTAAGAGACTAAGTTGTTTTCTTGGAACACGAAAGCACAACCCTGATGCCAAGCCATTTACAAAATGACACAGGCCCTAAATCAATCATCATTTATAAAGCCCTTCTAGGGCCTAAGTATTTAATAACAACTACCCATCCTATCCAGCAAAAGAGATTATCCAGTCCCTGCCCAGCCTTAACTGGTTTCCCAAACATTCTGTGTTAGAGGCATCATCAGTCTTGAGTAATAAATTTCAAATATTTGGAAGAAGTACAACAAAGGTTATCTGGAATGACGCACCCAGATATATGGTGACCAGCCATTAGGATGGAATCTCATAGGATTTTCTGTGATGTCAGGAACAACTCTGAAAATCAGTAGCGTAGAGCCAGCTGCATTACTCTCTATCGGCCTTAAAGTGCATTCAGAAACCATGGTTACTAGGATGTGATCTGGCTTCTGCCCCCTCACTAATCACCCTGAGAGACCGACAAGCAGGTATTACCCTGGCATCAAGGTGAATCACTCTCCTAAGTTAAACACAGAATCGACTGCCATCTTACCAGCCCCATCACTGGACGTCGCATATGGGTCTAGCCAACAGAGCTCACCTAAGAATGAGACAAGGCCAGGTGCCCACCCTGTAAAGTATAACCGTGTTGAAAGTCAGGGTTGTGATACTTGATGCGTTTTGATAAACGGGTCCAGGTTGCCGTGTTGTTTAGTCTCTTTGTAACAGATTACATGTTTTCTTTAACGTGACTCAACGAAAACCTGAGGGAGACCTGCCTCCTTCCCAATCTCCCTTTTCCCCCTCCAGAGAGTGAGCCTGAGCAAGGTGGGTATATCAGAAGAGCAGACCACCTCCCTCTTCACGGCTTCCAAATCTCTGGCAGGGGATCTTAACTTGGTTTGTGTCATGGATCCCTTTTTACACTGGCAGTTCGGATTTCTTTTCTAAATAACATATATTTTTTTTAATTTGAGAGAGAGAGAGGGAGAGAGTACACAAGTGACGAGGGCAAGGGGGCAGGCAGAGGGAGGTGCGAGAATCTCAAGCAGGCTCCAAACTCTGACATGGGGCTCACTCCAATGACCCTGGGATCATGACCTGAGCTGAAACCAAGAGTCGGACACTCAAGTTACTGAGCCATCCAGGCACATCGCCACCCCCCCCCAAATAATACTTTTTTTAAATATGAAAGTAAATATATAAGATTTCAAAGCAAACCAATTATACTGGAATACAGTTTTCAAAATACTAAAAAAAAAAAAGACCAAAAACAGGTGGTGGGTCGCCTGGGTAGCTCAGTTAAGTGTCCAACTCTTGATTTTGGCTCAGGTCATGATCTTGCAGTTCCTGAGTTCCAGCCCCTAATGGGCTCTGCACTGATGGCATGGAGCCTGCTTGGGATTCTCTCTCTCAGCCCCTTCCCTGCTTATGTGTGCACATGTGCTCTCTCTCTCTCTCAAAATAAATAAAGAACAAAACAAAACCAGGAGGTGACGTAATAACATATGTGTTTCTAGAGTATGCAGTAAATAGGAAGAGCTAATGGCATGTCAATTAACTTCTGTAATTTAGAAGAAGTGACATGTGTAAACGATATTTCAAGACCATTGCAACTACTGTATCGGGATGTGAAAAAATCTGATCACTATTAGTGACCAAGACACAGGTACCATGGACTCTTCTGAAGCTCGTTGCCCATGCTCATAATTAAAAGTGAGGCTAAATTTCAGTTAAAGGGTAATGAAAATAGAGAGGCAATGTGTCCACCTTCCAAGTTCAGGGACCCCCGAGTCATTGACAGCATGGCTGGAGCTAGGGAAAGGGGAGAAGACGAGGTTTACATCCAGGATGAGACTGAGAACTAAAGATTTAAAACTAAACAGGACGAATTCAAACAGTGAAATGAGACCATCTAAAAACAAAGAGTGACCAGGAAGTTAGGGAATTCGGCCAAAAAGTTATTTAAATGGCTGCCTCCCAGACAGAAGGGAGACCCACCATGATACAGCGGGTCAGTTAGTGGGGAAAAAATAAAAAGAAAGCTTCATATTTTTACTCCCCAAAACTTGGGATTTATCCATAAAGCCGTTAAATTTTCAAAACAGAACTCTAATTTCTGCCACTCCATTTCAGTTTTTTTTTTTTTTTTAACATTTATTTATTTTTGGGACAGAGAGAGACAGAGCATGAACGGGGGAGGGGCAGAGAGAGAGGGAGACACAGAATCGGAAACAGGCTCCAGGCTCTGAGCGGTCAGCACAGAGCCTGACGCGGGGCTCGAACTCACGGACCGTGAGATCGTGACCTGGCTGAAGTCGGACGCTTAACCGACTGCGCCACCCAGGCGCCCCTGATTGTCTTTATACTAAAATGTAAACTCTATGGGGGCCAAGACTTTCTCTTGTTCTCCACTCTATCTACGGTACCGAGAAAAGTATCTGGAAAAGAGTAGGCATTCAGTAAGTGTTTTTGAATGAATGCATATTATTACAGATAAGAAAACAGAGAACTTTCTTTAATGTCAGGATTTATCAGTGGCGGAGCAGATATTTGGTCTTTCTCTTGCTTGGTTACTCTGCCCTCCACGTTTCATACTACTAAAGTAGTGACTGCCATTCTCCTCAGATTAAGGACACAATAAAAGCGATCATTCTTTGGAGACCTCCTATGAGCCCTCGGCAATGGATGTCTTTAATTTTCATCTGCTCAACAGAC
Organism: Puma concolor; assembly: GCF_028749965.1. Taxonomy (NCBI): domain Eukaryota; kingdom Metazoa; phylum Chordata; class Mammalia; order Carnivora; family Felidae; genus Puma; species Puma concolor. The sequence goes on from NC_141682.1 coordinate 27,239,039, forward strand.
CCTGCCCCTTCTTGTGGTATCTATCAGCCCTCAGATTTTGCTTTGACAGTTCCACCTCCCTCTGCTGGGGGGTGGGGAACGTGGGTCACAGCACCACACCCTCCAGTAACCGAGGGGTGTACCTGACAGCCAAGCTTAGCCAAACAGATGTGGTTTCCCTAGAACGTGAATCTTGAGAGGACCGGCAGAGACTATAGTATTCTTCCCAGCACTGTTGTCTAGAAAACATGGGTCTATGATTCCTGGATCACCACACCTGCTTTCTAAGGCCAGGTCCTTGCCTTTTCCTTCACGTTTGTGAGTAATCTTTTTTTCTTTCAGTATATACCCTTTTCCTTAAGTAGCCTTTAAATTTCTGTTGCTTGTGACAATTTCTCTGATACCATCTTAGACCTCACGGCAACCCTGCAATGTCATCCCCAAGTAACAGGAGAGAGGAGCACGGCTGGTGAACGGATTATTTCCAGGTTGCCCGACTGTGGCAGGCTATATAACAGTTCCCCAAGATGTCCTCATTCAATCCCCAGACTCTTGAATGGATACGTCCCCTTATATGGCAAAAGGGACTTTGTAGAAGGAAAGGATTTTGAGATTATCCCAGATTATCTAGGTGGGCCAATGATGTAGTCCGAAGGATCTTTGTGACAGGGATGCAGCCGCAGATGGCACCACAGGAGTAGCTGTGATGATGGACACCAGAGGTCAGAGTGAGGCAAAGAAGGGGCCATGGGCCCTCCAGAGTACAGGCAGCCTCCAGAAATCAGAGAAGGCGAGAAAACAAATTCTCCTCTAGAGGCTCTGGAAGGAATTGGTTTTACACTTCTAGCCCCGAGAACTGTAAGAGACGATACCTGTGTTGTTTTGAGCCATCAGTTTTGTAGTAATTTATTAAGCAGCGATGGGAAACTAATACCCCAACTAATAAATGGCAGAGCTCAGGCTGGAACCCATGCTGCCTCCAACAGGCTCTCTGGGCTTGTTACCAAAGAGTCACCTAGAAACAACAGGAAGAAAGGAAGGAAGCAGGACTGTGTGCCGCAGAGAAAAGGGCTACCCACATGCCAAACCTCCAGCGAGAAAGAAGCACATAGCGGATTTATGCATCCCAGTGTGTCCTGAATTCAGGAAACAGCTCTCCTTCCTTCCTATTTGAAGACAAATGCTAATATAAAGAGCAAAGTTGATTTATTATCCTCACGAGGCTCCTAGCCTCTGAAGTTACCCATCTATAAGACAAAATAAAATTAAAAGATTTTTTTCCTTTCAACAGGACACGACAGCAAATTTACTGCCATGCCACCTTTTAATTATGATCCTTAGTGCAACATGCATGCTGTTTCCTGTGCCATTTAGAAGGCACGAACATTTTCCTTCAGATTATTAACCTTCTTGCAAACAGACCATCATACGAATGGCTGGTGCTTGTCCTCAAATGGCACGGTGACACTTTTGTTTTCACCTCAGCTTTTGGTCATAAGATACCTTTCATCGACATGAAAGTATTGTAGATTTTTTCTTTTTCTTTTTTTGTCCACGGGCTGAAATTTGCTGAAAAGACATTTCACCCAAAGCAAGCTTTTCTAAAACACAATCTTTGTTTCATTGAAGGTCTCAGCTTTAATGATGTCTTTCATGAGCCTTCTCCCCTGAGACATGGGACCAGATAGACAGCAGGGCACTTTTGTTCCTTGTGCTTGTGTAGTGATTTCTTTTTGCAAATGCATCTGACCAATTCCTTTTGGTCAAAATAAAAGTGAAACTTTTTTTGTTCTCAATATGATAGCAAATAATTTCCTTGTTTCCAATTGGCTGGTTGAGTCACGACTCTATAACAAAAAAGAAGATGATGCCAGATTCATAAATAGGAGGAAAGGCATCAGAAGATATGATGTAACCCACCACTGTTGAAAGGTAGGGAAGAAAACACCCTCATTAAGCTCTCATGGGAGCATGTAGCACATTGTGTTACTGGTCCCAGTTATTACTCTTCTCCCTGGAAAAAAAGAATTGTATATCTCTGCTCTGCCATATGCCTTGCAGTCTCTGCCGGGGGTGGTGTCAACCTCCCTATAGCACTGCTATTTGGCTTGGCCATGGACTTGTATCGGCCAATGAAACGTGAGCAGAAGTAAGGTTTGCCACTGCGTAGATGGGCCATTGCCCTTCTCTCTCTGCCTGAGAGGGAGGGAGTGGGCTGTTCCTTCAGCCCGGGTCCCAGAATGAAAAGATGAAAAGGGACATGGAGCTGAGCCAAAAGTGATATGCAGCTAACATAAAAAAGGGGGAAGAAGAAACATTTGACATTGTAAGGCACTGAGATTTGAGGGTTGTTTAGCAACAGAACCTAGACAAAGCTACGTTGGAATACTGGAGGCTAGTTGTGGCAATACCATGTCAGAGCACGTATCAGGACTCTTTCATTTGCAAGTAATAGAAACCTACCTCAGGGCACCTGGGTCACACAGTCAGTTAAGTGTCCAACTCTTGATTTTGGCTTAGGTCATGATCTCATGGTTCGTGGGTTCTAGCCCTGCATCAGGCTCTTCACTGACAGCAGAGAGCCTGCTTGGGATTCTCTCTCTCTCTCTCTCTCTCTCTCTCTCTGCCCCTCCCCCACTTGTGTGTGCTCTCTCTCAAACATAATAAAATAAGATAGATAAAACTTAAAAAGAAAGAAACTTAACTCAAACTGGCTTAAGCAAAAAAAATAATTAAAAAAAAAAAAAAAAGGATTAACTAAGAGGGAAGGGATAGAGTCAGCTTTAGGCATGGCCAGATAGAGAGGCCCAAAACAATGCCATAGAAACTCAGGCTCCGGCCACCTCTCAGTTCCACTATTATCTCAGGCACAACCTCTTTAGGTGCTTGCCCTCAGCAGCTCAAGGCTTATAACTTCAAAGCTCCAAGTCTAGAGGAAAAGAGAGAGTCTAAAGTAAGTCTAAAGGAAAAGAGCTTCCTGGTTGCTTCCTAAAAAAATCTTGGAGTTATCGGTGACTCAAACAATTTGGGAGCAAGTATAGTAGTCAGGGGGATTCAATGGTCTGACTGGCCGGGCCTGGGTCACATCCCCAACCCAGAGCCAGAGGGGGAATCAGCTCACTGTCCACATGGACTGAGAACAGGAGAAACGTGATCCTCTCAGTGTCACATGGAGTTCTGTACCCAGAGGAGGAAGAGGAAATCAATGCAGGGTGGGGAAAAACATAAATGTCTACCACAGGAAGCAAGAAATGGAATAAAAAGAAGTAGAATAGAGGTGCCTGGGTGGCTCAGTCGGTTAAGTGTCTGACTCTTGATTTCGGCTCCGGTCATGATCTCATGGTTTGTGAGATCGAGCCACGCATCAGGCTCTGCTAATAGCACAGAGCCTGTTTGGGATTCCCTCTCTCTCACTTTCTTTTTGCCCCTCCCCACTCTCTCTCTATGTCTCTCAAATAAACTTTAAAAATTTTTTTGAAAAGTAGAATAAATACCCTTTAGTTTTGTAATTGTTTTTAATTCTTAAAGTAACTCTGTAGACAATATGAAAGCTACAAAATAATTTAGAAGACAAAATAAAGGCCGTGTTCCTGACTTTGGAGTGAAACATCCTTTTGAAAGATTTTTACGTGTAGAGTTATTTAATTCTATGATTATCCTTGATTTTAAACATTTCCTTTTCACTGTATAGTTTATTTAACAAATATGTTTATTTTCTTTGTGATAAATCTTAGTTATCTTCATAAACCTAAGAAAAAATATTTTTTAATGTTTATTTATTTATTTTGAGGCGGGCAGGGGCAGAGAGAGGAGAGAAAGAGAATCTCAAGCAGGCTTTGTGCGATCAGCACAGATCCTGACATGGGGCTCGAACCCATGAACTGTGACATCATGATCTGAGCTGAAACCAAGAGTCAGGCGCTTAACTGTCTGAGCCACACAGGTTTCCCATACCTAAGAAAAAAATTTAAGGGTTGTCAATGTCTATATAAAATAGCTACAAAAAATGCAGTTACTTGGAAAAAAAGTTATGGAAAAGAAATGGGTAACTGAGAACGCATGGACAGAGTGAAGAGTATGCTAAATTATGGGGAACCTGTAGGAGAAGGGCCTGTCATTTATGTGAAAAGCGATCGGCAGCCATCCGTGACAAATGATCCCAACCTACCAGCTGTGATCTGACAATATAATGACATCACACAACAAAGACAGCTGGGCTTGGTAGAATTTGTCTTACCAAGAACGTTAAAATAAAGCCAAACTCACATTTTAGATGGTTCCCCTGGCTGGTAGATAGGATTCTCTGAGGCAATAAATGCTAACACACACATAATATAAAGAGGAGTTCTATCTTCTACCACAGCTGTACTCTGAAATCAGCACATAAGATGAAAATCACATCTAGTCAAAATTTCCCCTTCACGGCATCCTTCAATCAATGTCACATAGCCAGTGTTCTCCCTGTCTTAGCACTGATCACTCTAAGTAGCAAGTGATCTAAGAGGCAGGTTCTTAAAGGCATGGACTCGGGAGCCAGGTTGCCTGGGTTCAATCCTGTCTTGTTTGCTAGCTTCTGACCTTGGGCAGGTAAGTCATCTCTGCGCCTCAGTTTTTTCTCTGAAATATGGCTGTCACTGGGACAGCCAGTACTCGTGGAATATCCAGTGTCCCTTAAGGATCTCAGCCTCCCTTGCAGTTGGTTTGGAGTCAGGCTCTGTCAGGAGACGGGAGAAGGTTAAGAACATTCTAGGCTGAGAAGGTTTAGAACTAAAATGCCTCTTCCACTCTTTTCTTCCTTTGCTTTAGTGACCTCAAAAATCATTATGTTCCAGATAGCTATAAATAAAAGGGCTGTCTAAACTGTGTCAGTCTTTGTATGAGCAAGAAGTAAACTGTTACTGAGTATTTCAGTATTGTTTATGATTGCAACTCACTCTAAAATAGCCTGACTACTACAACGGGGACAATAACATTTCCTACTCTGTAGGGTTGTCATACAAGTTAAATTAGGTTAATATTTATCAACTGTTCAGAATAGTACCCGAGTACATACTATATAAATGCTTGGTTGGCAGGTAGTTATGTGGGTAGGCAGACATACAAACAGAAGCATGTAGTTGTCTTATGAGCTGCCCATGTTATGAAGGGCACATAACACTGGGAACAACTAAGGAAAGAGCTGAGTCATGTGCCCTATTTATGCTTTTGCCTATAGAGTGGAATGGCAAGGGGGAACAGCTTGGTTTTTTAAAAATCTTATTTCTCTCTCTTTCCCCCAAAGGCATGTCATTGAACTAGTATAAATTAAGTACATGCATTTTGTAATCCAACTATACACAAAGACTATCCATGAAGACAGGTACCATGTTTCTCTGTGTTATATTTCCATGGTACAAAGTACCCAATAAACGGTAGCCAACCAGCTTATGAATACGTCTGTGCTCTATAATTTTAGAGCACATTTGAGCATTCAATAAACATCAGCTAAATAAATGAACAAATAAATAACTACTTTTAAATAGCTGGAACATACCTATTCATAAACATATCAGTACTGGAAAAATGGTATCCCCTTAATGGTTGGCACTAGAATTCCTCTTAGGTAAGAAACTAGCTTTGTTTACTTGAAAGACCATTTTACAGATGGAAAATCTGAGGCTGACAGCAGTTAAGTCATCTTCGTCCAGAGTCACACAACTGGAAATGGTGAAGCTTGGTTTGGAAGGCAGAGTTGTGAATCCAGAGTCCAAGTTCTTTTTTTTTTTTTTTAACATTTATTTATTTTTGAGACAGAGAGAGACAGAGCATGAATGGGGGAGGGTCAGAGAAAGGGAGACACAGAATCCGAAACAGGCTCCAGGCTCTGAGCTGTCAGCACAGAGCCCGACGCGGGGCTCGAACTCACAGACTGTGAGATCATGACCCGAGCTGAAGTCGGACGCTCAACCGACTGAGCCACCCAGGCGCCCCCAGAATCCAAGTTCTAACTCCTACACTTCCACTCCCGCCACTTCTTTGTCCTCTAGGATATTCCTACACCACCCTCGACAGCTCCAGGATTTGACGTGCTGTCATCTTCCCCAACCCATCCCCCACCGGCCTTTTCAGATACTTCATTATTCATACTGATGACACCTCCAACACCATGGCCTCCAATCCACGTGACTCCGTGACTCCCATCTTCCCTTATGTCCATCACTCAATAGAATGGTCACATCTTAGAATGGGCTTCAGATTCCCTGAAGACTCTCATATCTCAATTTTCCAAATTTCTGCTCTGATCGTAACCTTATCCAACCTTCCATCTTTCTCACTCACGCTCATTTAATTGTTTTTAGCTCTTATGCAAAACTAGGATTTGAGAACGTTCTTGGTATCTAGAACAGGGCTCAGCAAACTATAGCCCATGGGTCAAATGTGGCCCATCACCTATTTGTGTAAGTAAAGTTGTACTAGAATCTAGCCATGTCTGTTTATTCACATACTGTCTATGACTGCTTTCCTGCTACAATGGTGGAGTTGAAGTAATTGGATCAGCAATTTGCAGGCCATATACAGCCTGAAAAGCCTAAAAGATTTACCATGTTCTACAAAAAAAGTATTTATTGTAAGAAAAAGTACTAGTAGAACCATGTTCTTTAGGGCAAGCCCAAGGCTCTGATCATGTTAATCCTCCTTTCATTGTTGCTGGGGAGAAGTGGGTTTGGCACCAGAGGAGAATGTGAAGGGAGAATGAGGCTGAGGTAAGGGAACTGGTTGGTGCGTCATGCGCATTCAGAGTCAGGTCTCAGGAAGGGTGACCAAGGCCTCTCCAGCACTAGGCTTTTCACATGTCCCACACCTGCTACTCTCGCCTTGCCCCAGGGCCATTTTCCTTCCATGCCATTTGAGTTTCTCAGCATGATCACATGAAAATTCAGTCTCCTCCACTGTCTGTCACTCCAGCAAACTCCAGTGGAGAACAGCCCCCAACCCTCCCGGCTGACAGCCAGTCAATAAATACCTCCTTGCCCATGGCTCATCCATCATTCAAGTGGTCATGAGGAGCTTTGAAAAAATCTCATTGTTTCTTTTCCTTTTAATTTTTTATTATGGAAAATTTCAAAGATATAAAAAAGTAGACAAGAAAACAAAAATGAACCCACGTCACCATCAGCCAGCTTCAATTCTACTGTTCTGCATGTCAGTTATTCAATGTAACTCCCCGCTCCCAACCCTCCCAGAGACACCATACCATTTCATATTTCATTCATAAATATTTTAGCATATTTCTCTAAAAAGCAGTAACTTTTTTATTGTGACTATGAAATTATTATCATACCTTAAATAAAAGAATAATTCTTTACATCATCAACTATTCAAAAAATTTTTTTTAATATTTTGTTTTTTATATTTGAGAGAGAGACAGATAGAGCATGAGCAATGGAGGGTCAGAGAGATGGAGACAGAATCTGAAGCAGGCTCCAGGCTTTGAGCTGTCAGCACAGAGCCCAATGCAGGGCTCAAACCCATAAACAGTGAGATCATGACCTGAGCCGAAGTCGGACGCTTAACCGACTGAGCCACCCAGGTGCCCCTATATCATTAACTATTTATTAAGTATTCAAATTTCCAATTGCCTCCTAATTTTTCTTTTTATTTTTCCTTTGAATCATGATCCAAATAAAATCTACCTATTGAAATTTCAAAAACCACATGAACCCCATTTTAGTGTCTCCAAGTTTGGTATGTTTCTCACTTCTAAAGTGAACACATAATGTAGTATTTCTTTCTCTTTCTTAAAATTGGTGGTTAAATTGTTAACATAATTCAAAAAATATGGTAGCTTTTGAAAAAAAAAAGTAAGATATTATTCTTAGAAAAGTTAATGATGCTTCCCCTTTATTTAAGATCCCCTAGGTCCAGTCTAGACTTTCCACTTAATATTAGCTTTGCTAGTCTTCAGCCCTGATTTTACCCAACCATCTGCTTTCTCCACCCCCTTTCCAGGGTTGCAGAGGGTTGCTGGTGATAATCACATAAGCAGGCTGTTTACATGCACCACAAATTCAGGCCATCAGCTGGGCCATCCCTATTTATCCCTAGTTGATTCCCTACCAATTTCACCACAGCAGCTGCTGCACACCCCCTTTCCTCCCCCACAAGCCTCCAGAACCTGCCTGGGCCTCCCTCACAGCAGATGCCTCTACACCTAGATGAACAATCAGGATGACAGGACCCACCATGAACTTGCTCAGTTTTTCCGCTTCACCCCAAATTTCCTTACTTGTAGTTCTGGTCTCAGAAGAAGACATACATCTTCTTATACCTAATATATGTGTATATATGCACATAGAAGTCTCTGAAAAGAAGTTCACTAAAATGTCAACAATGGTTACATCTGAGAGGCAGGCTCTTAGGTGATTTGTACCTTTTCCTTCATACTTTTACTTTTTTCTCTGAGCATGTATCATTTTCGCAAAACCCATAATACCATTTCAAAATGTCAGTGATCCCCAAGGAAATGTAGGTGATCCCTACCAGTGAGGGACTTCCAATTTTCCCATATTCTCCATTACTCTTTGAGGTAGGCAGAAAAATGGCACCCAAACATGAAAGAATCATAATTCCTATAACCTATGTTATGTTACAATGGCAAAAAGGACTGTGCAGATGTGATTAAATTAAAGACCTTGAGATGGGGAGAATATTCTGAATTATCTGGGTGAGCCAATGTAACCTAACAAAGAGGGAGGCAAAAGAGAGTCAGAGAAATGTGACTAAGGAGACAGGATCAGAGATATGTAACACTGCTGGCTCTGAAGATGGAGGAAGTCACCACCAGCCAATATAGGCAGCATCTAGAAGCTGCAAAAGGCAAGAAAATGTGTTCTCCCCTAGAGAGACAACACATTTTCCTCCATGAAAGAATGCAGCCTTGCCAACACCTTGATTTTAGCCCAGGGACACCCATGTCAGGCTTTTGACTTCCAAACTGTACAATAATAACTTTTGCATTGGTTAAAAACTTTGTGGTAATTTGTTATAGCAGCAAGAGAAAACTAATATACCCTACTCCCTCCCCACTGAACAACTCAACATAACCTAAGTGGAAACAATGATTTGCTTTGCAGACAAGACAAGGCATGGTCACCATTGCCAACCACATGACTTAGAGTAAGTGCCTCCTTCATTGAACCCTTGGACCAACTCTGGGGCACTCCAAAGTTCAGCTGTAGCTGTACATTTGACATGGGGATCTTGATTCCAAAATCAATGTTTCTCTCCAGACTCCACTTCTGAGCTTCAGACCGATATTTCCAATATGGACGCCTCAATCTCAATGTGCCCAAGACAGAAATCCTCATCTTTACCCTTGAGCCTGATTTTCCAGCCACGTCTCTTTGCTTCTATCATGGGCTTCCATTCACCCAGCAAATCTCCCCTTTTCAGGCACATTTATTCACCCCCAAACTCATCATCCTGTGCCATCCATCCACTGGACCTATCACAGGGTCCTCCTTTCCATTCCTGTTGTCCCAGTTCAAGATCTTAGGGCTGGAACCAGGTGGTCCGCTGCACTCTTGGGAGTTATCCTGCCAAAGCAGCTCGCTCACAGTATGCCTCTGCTCCAAAATCTTTTAATACTCTCTCGTGCTTATGGAATAATGCCCAAACTTGATGGTTTTACATTAAACCAAAATCCATCCCCTGACTCCCTTCCAGCCTTATCTCCTATCCCCTCCCTATATGTCGGCATGCTCTATGAGTCAGCTATGCTGGTTTCCTGTGCCTAGACCAAGTCCTGCCTTCTCCCACCTTCCTGCCTTTGGCCATGAGTACCCTTTTCTGCTGTATGTCTCGTCTAAAGTCCACGGTGTCCTCTGATGGCAACAGTGGCCACTAGGAAGGCACATGTTGCTCCAGACTGGGCCTGTTCACGATTTCATGTGTAGGTGCATCATTTCACCGCACCTTCATGATCATCAATCACATTTCACTAACGAGGAGATACAGGCCTAGAGAGTGACCTGCAGGGGTGCTTTTAAAATATGTCCGCGTGTGGTTTGATACTCCTTCTTTCAAAAGGTGGAGCCTAATCACACTCCCCTTGCATGTGGTACATGAGCTGGACTTAGTGACTCACTTCTAATGAACAGAATGTGGTGGAAGGTGCAGGTGTTTGGCTTCCCAAGTTGGGTCACAAGAGGCACTGCAGCTTCCTTCTTGGTCTCGAGTCTCTCACCCTGGAAGAGGCCAGTTACCATGTGGTGAGGACACTCGAGCAGCCCATGGAAAGGTCCGTGTGGAGAAAAACAGAGGCCTTCAGCCTGTGGGTGGATGTGGCACCGTGTGGTACCGTGTGGATAAGCCAACTTGAAAGTGGCTCCTGTAGGCTCAGTCACGTCTTCAGAAGACTACAGCCCCCTCGACGTCTTGACTGTAGCCTATGAGACACCTTGAAACAGAACCACCCAGCTGAGCAGCATGCACCTCAATTCCTGATCCACAGAAACTTAACAAGTGTTTACTGTTCCAGGCCACTAAGTGCTGGGGTAATTTGTTACACGGTAAGAGAAGCTAAAACACTTACCCGGGGTCATACGACTAGTAAGCTGGTAGAGGAGACATTTGAACACTGGTTTGTCTGTCCCCAGAGCTCATGTTCTTAACTCAGCCCAGAACTGCTGGAAGTGCTAGTTTATATTTTGCTTCCTTTAGAAAACTTTGACAAAGTCTACCCTCAAAATTCATCTTCCTCCAATCTGTACCCTTAAGCCCTACTCAAAATGCCCATTTATTTTGCCCCCAACAATCCCCATATTTGCCCAAGACCAACCTTACTTCGTTTGCAACTTCCAGCTCCTTTCAGTTTTGGGACCTACATCTTAGTGTTGGCACTAAGATTAAATGAGATAATATGTGTAAAAGTGCTTAGCAGAGGAATGGCGAAATTATACTATTTACTACTTCAAGTATACTTTTTATTAATAGTATAATATAATTATATTATTTATTTGAACACAGTATTTCTTCTGCTCTATGGATGAGGTCTCAACTCTGGGTATATATTAGAATCACCCAGGAAGCTATTAAAAACAAACAAACAAACAAACAAACCAATACATGGGCCATACCCTGAATTAAGAGGTCTGATTTAATAGGTCTTGGGGAAGCCAGGCAACAAAAACTCCCCAAATGACTTTAACGTGCAGCCAGGGTAGAAAACCACTGGATTAGGTCAGAGGTTCTCAACCAGAGGCTATTTTGTTGTCTCCCTGCCCCACTCGATCCCTCATGCCCCTGATATTTGCTAGTGTCTGGAGATATTCTTGATGGTGATGGCTTTAGGGAGGTGCTATTGGCATCTAGTAGGTGGAGGCCAGAGAAGCTGCTGAACATTCCACAATGCACAGGCCAGCCCCACATCAGAGAATTATCTGGTGCTAAATGTCAATAGTGCTAAGGTTCAAAAAACCTGGATTAGATATTGTTTCCAGCTCCTGCTCTCATTCTCTTTTTTTTTTTTTAATTTTTTTTTTTTCTTCAACGTTTTTATTTTATTTTTGGGACAGAGAGAGACAGAGCATGAACGGGGGAGGGGTAGAGAGAGAGGGAGACACAGAATCGGAAACAGGCTCCAGGCTCCGAGCGATCAGCCCAGAGCCTGACGCGGGGCTCAAACTCACGGACCGCGAGATCGTGACCTGGCTGAAGTCGGACGCTTAACCGACTGCGCCACCCAGGCGTCCCTCATTCTCTTTAAGAACATTGGTTCTTACTTATCTCTCTGACTCTTCTGGTATCTTTGAGAAAGATACAAGACCTGAGTCCTTCCCTCTCAAGACCAAATGTGGGCACCAACCAGCTTGGCTGCTGCCCCAACTGGGTTGGCTCCAGGCCTGTCAGGAGGGTCTGTGAATGGTCTTGTGCTTCCCCATTTCCCTTCAGTGCTTTAGCATCTGTATTAGAACACTTGCTACAGAAACTATACTTAGTTGTAAATATGTCTCTCTTACTCCCAAAGCCAGAGCCCATATTTTATTCATCTCTATTTATTCCACAATACCAGGCTCTGTGCATTGCACTTGGTAGGTGTTCAATAAAATACTTATTGCATCAAAGTAGATTAATATAATTTAAAGTTTTATCACACTTCTTGGCATCTCTTTGAAAGGTTACAGAAATAGAGGATACAAATGCCAGTTAGGAGAGAGCTCTTATATTTCTGTTCTTGTGGAGTTAAAGTCAAATGGTCAGTTTTGCTACTTCTTAGTGTATTCATATGAGTTGCCAGAGGACGTGAGCAACCATTTTAAATTAAGATATATTTAAAAAAAATTTTAATGTTTATTTTTGACAGAGAGAGAGAGACAGAACGCGAGCGGAGGGGGGGGGGGGGGCGGGCAGAGAAAGAAGGAGACACAGACTCTGACGCAGGCTCCAGCCTCTGAGCTGTCAGCACAGACCCTGATGTGAGGTTCGAACCCACGAACCGTGAGATCATGACCTGAGCCAAAGTCAGACACTTAACTGACTGAGCCACCCAAGCACCCCAGAAGATATTTTTATAATAAATGACTAGGGATTTGAGAGGACTCTTATTTAGAGAAGTTCTCATATCTTTAAGATTCTTTTTCATTGGTTATCAGAAGTGAGAAAATGCTTCATTTTCAAGGCAAAGCAATAACTTGGAGAATGATACTGAAAAAACCTTGTCTTAGAAAAATATATGCAAACTCTTCCACTTATTAATCATTTATACTCAATACATTATGGGCCTTCCACTTTCATAGTGGGCAAAATTAGGCACAGGTTTGGAAGCTAATTAAAAAAATACGGTTTTCCAATATCATTCATTCTCCTTTCAATGTTTTGCTAGTCTCAGATTTTTATTTTTATTTTAATGTTTATTTACTTTTGAAGGAGACAGACAGCACAAGTGGGGGAGGGGCAGAGAGAGAGGGAGACAGAATCTGAAGCAGGCTCTGGGCTCTGAGCTGTCAGCACAGAGTCCAACATGGGGCTGGAACCCACAAGCTGTGAAATCATGACCGGAGCCTAAGTCAGATGCTTAACCAACCGAGCCACCCAGGCACCCCTGATTTTTAAAAAACTGATAACGGGTGCCCCGCTGGCTCAGTTGGTACAGCATATGACTCTTGATTTCAGGGTTGTGAGTTTGAGTCCTTTGTTGGGTGCAGAGAGTACTTTTTCTTAAATAAACAAAAATTTTTTTTTTTACATTTATTTATTTTTGAGAGACAGAGAGAGACAGCGTGAGCAGGGGAGGAGCAGAGAGAGAGGGAGACAGAATCAGAAGCAGGCTCCAGGCTCCAAGCTGTCAGCACTGAGCCCAAAGCGGGGCTCAAACTCACAGACTGAGATCATGACCTGAGCCGAAGTCGGACGCTTTGACTGACTGAGCCACCCAGGCACCCCCAGAGAGTACTTAAAAAAATCTTTTAAAACCCTGGTAAAATCTGGGGTATATTTAATTCTCCAAATTAAGAAAGTCAGTCAAGAGTCTATTCAACTTGGCATTCTCAAGAAGGGCATATCTAAACAAACAAACAAAAAAAAGTGATATTCGAGGGCTAAAGGCCTAATTTAAGGTCTTTCATTCTGTTTAATATGAGGTTTTACAAGCCTTGCTTAATTTTCTAATGCCTTGGTTTCCTTACATTGTTTTCACAAAGGGCTGGCATGAAAACATTTCAAAGCAACAAGTTAAATATACATCATTTTCTCTAAATTGATCTTTCTTCCACCTATGATCTAAAATAGTGGACCACTGCTTAAATGTCATCTTTCAGGTGAGATCCTTCCTGAACACCCTATGCAAAATTAAGCCCCTTCGATATTCTGCATTCCCCCTCTCTGCTTTCTTTTTCCCTATAGCACTTACTTGTTCATTGTCTGTCATCCCCCACTAGGATATAAATTCCATAAAGGCAAGGAAGGTGCTTTACCTCCAGCACCTAGAATGATGTTTGGTGCATCGTAGTACTCAATAAATACTTATTGTATGAATGAGTGAATTATGCAAATCTAGAGATGAAATATACTATAACACCATCAAAGGCAGGAATTAGGTGTGATTGAATCAACAGGGTTAGATCTCAAAAGCATGTATTTGAGAGCAAACAAAAGCAAGTTGCAAAATAATGCATGCATTTCCTCATCTGCAAAATAGGGCTGGTAATGGCATTGTTATCAGGATCAAGTTAGTTCATTAGTGTTAAATGCTGAGAACAATGATATAAGCACTCAATAAATGTTATTTGCCATCATCATCATTACATTGATGAGAAATCACTCACAGCAAATAATACTACTAATTTTATGTGATATAATCTAATTTTACATGGTTAACCAACCTTAAGAACTCTGGAAGGACTATATAGACTAAACTGATTACTTTTGTGAGGAGAGAAGAACTCATATGATGGTCAAGGAGAATTTTAAATTTATCTGTCATGTTCTAATATTTTAAATGTAGAATCAATCCATATAACTAAAAATCAGTATTTTAAAAAGTTTAGTCCTATTTCTTGAGACATAATAACCTTGAGAGGGGGCAGGGAAGAAGGGAGGAAGAGAGAAAGAATGAGGAGACAGAACGGAGAGATGAATTACTTAGGATAAGAATTTTTTAACTTTTCTGATTTATTTCTGAAGTGCTTCTAGAATAATCACCACGGATAGGATGCTCTTAGCCTGGACTGAAAATAGCTAGAGACAAGAACCACGAATAAAACTGACCTGGAGTCCTGGATGGATTACATGAGTTATTTGGATTGGAGAAAACTATCATTAACACAGTCTTAAAATAGGAATAAATTATTTGAGGCCTTGTGTTGGTACTTACTGATGCTTCAGCCACTGCTCCACAAATGGAATGGAGAAGAATTCCGTGAAAGACTCCCCTATCCTCTTTGGATTTTGACTGGTAACGATGCCATATTTTGATTGACAAGAAAACAATAAGCAAAAATTCAAGTCAATTGTTGCTATTCTGCTTGCGAATGAACACTATTGAATCCTTAGGGTCATTGAATATTCAAACACATGCAAAACTTACTTGTATAACCACTCAGTCAGAAAATCACAGGCAATGAATTTGGTTCTTTTTCTCTAAAGAGAAAAAAGAGAAGAGAGAATTAAATTATACTCTTTGTCCACATGTCTGAGTAGGACAAAGAAAGAGAGGTTAATTGATTTTTTGGGTTAGATGAAATATGCATGAGTCTTTTATGAGGTTTATAAGTACATCAACAAACAGTAGCTTGGGGTGATGTAAAGAATTCTGAAGACTTTTCTCTAGTCATCTTTATTTTTTTGTTTTTTGTTTTTAATTTTTTTAATGTTTATTTATTTTTGAGAGAGAGACAGAGTGCAAGCAGGGGAAGGGCAGAGAGAGAGACACACAGAATCTGAAACAGGCTCCAGGCTCTAAGCTGTCAGCACAGAGCCTGACGTGGCGCTGGAACCCATGAACTGTGAGATCATGCCTGAGCTGAAGTCAGAAGCTTAACCAACTGAGCCACCTAGGCACCCCTCTCCAGTCATCTTTGGATTAGCACATTTTCTGATAGCAGGGACTAATAAGAGACAGTGCACATAGTAGGAGGCTTACTACATGCTTTTGGAATTGTCACAGAAGGATTTTATTTAAATCTGGAACTTGATTCTGAGTAACTGTACTTACTGCTTTCTCCCAGTCCACTCGAACCCTCCCAACAGCACTACTTCGGGTCTGGGTACCATCTTGCAATGTGGAAACCAAGCATGCAGGTGCCATTGGCCAGTGTGGCTGACCCTGCCAGTTGTCCACCCAATAGTGGCTCCAGGTCTACACTTCTCCCACCCAGTTCTGTGCCTCAGGAGGCTGATTTTATGGTTCACTTCCACCAGGCTCCCTTACTCACTAGGTGGGTCCAGCCAGTGGGAGGTACCAGCAGGAGATCCGAGACAGGGAGGATAGACAGGGTGTAGTGGATTGAACTGTGTGTCCTCCTCGACCCAAATTCATACGTTTAACTCCTAACTCCCAGAACTTCAGAATGTGACTGTATTTGGAAATAGGATCATTACAAATATAATTAGTTGTGTCCAGCCACTCCTGAAGGGCACAGCAACTCCAAAGAAAATGAATAAATTTGGGGTAATATAGCAAGTAAGAAGGGAGATGCTATTGGCTAAACCATCAATGGCAGATTTCTCATGACACTGTACTAGACCCTAGATCCTGCTATAACCAAATTCCAAAGCCCAAATTCCCTGGACCTTTCAGGTACATGAGCCACTATATTCATTTTTTTTTTAATGCTTATTTATTTTTTCAGAGAGAGAGAACAGAGTGAGTGAGCGAGCATAAGTGGGGGAGGGGAAGAGAGAGAGGGAGATAGAATCCTAAGCAGGCTCCAAGCTCTGAGCTGTCAGTACACAGCCTGATGCAGGGCTCAAACTCACAGACTGTGAGATCATTACCTAAGCCAAAGTCAGGCGCTTAACTGACTGAGCCACTCAGGCATCCCTAGTCTCTGATTAAGCCAGTTTGTATTGGGTTGTTTATTGCTTACAACAGGAAAAGTTTTAACTCCTATTCCTTTTTCTCTCCAATCAGCTAACCCCCACTTGTCCTTCTAGATGCCTCCAGGAAGACTTTCTGACCATTCTCACCCTCCACAGCTTAAACTCCCCAGCCCCCCACCCCCAGTTCCTCATTTGCCACTCTGTCATAGCACCTCAGACATAACCATAACATAATACTTGCCCACATGTCTATCTTCCCCACTTAACTATAAACTTCCTGAGGACAAGGCACATGTCTCTTCTCTTTATATTCTCTTTATATTCTTAGTGCTTAATTGAGTGCCTTGCATGGAGTAGGTGATCAATGGGTGGTAAGTAAATGAATGAATGAATTCACCATTCAACTCTCAAACATCAAAGCAAGAAAGAACTTATTTACAAGAATTCTGACATCTTTTTTTTAAAGTTTATTTATTTATTTTAAGAGTGCATGCAAACGGGAGAGGGGCAGAGAGAGACGGAGAAAAAGAGAATCCCAAGCAGGCTCGGCACTGTTAGTTCAGAGTCTAATGTGGGGCTTGATCTCACAAACGGCGAGATCATGACCTGAGCTGAAGTCAGACGCTTAACCTACTGAGCCACCCAGGCGCCCCAAGAATTCTGATATTTAAAACTAGCGACTGCTTGGGGCGCCTGGATGGCTCAGTCAGCTGAACGTCCGACTTCGGCTCAAGTCATGATCTCAGTGTTCATGGGTTTGAGCCCCACATGGGGTTCTATGCTGACCGTTCAGAGCCTGGAGCCTGTTTCAGATTCTGTGTCTCCCTCTTTCTCTGCCCCTCCCCTGCTCACACTTTGTCTCTGTCTCAAAAATAAATAAACATTAAAAAAAAAAAAACCCAACTAAGGATTGCTAATATAATTCTGGACAGTTTCTCTTCATTTTCTTCTCCTAATATTTTATCATGAAAATGTTCCTTCTTTTTTTTCTTTTTTCCCCCCTTCACTTCAAAATAGCCAACTCAGCTTCATAATCTTAGATAAGGTTGAAAAAAAAAAACTGTTGTGAAATTGATTCTCACCCAAAAGGAAAGTGCTGCTTAAAATTTTTTACTGAAAGCTTTACTATAGCCGTTAGTCCATAAAACAGAGCAGTTCCCGAGTTGCTGGAGATTGTTTGCAGTCTTCTACCTCCTTGCTGATAGCCTTTTATTAAAAAATTGAAACACTGCTGGCCGGGGTAATAAAATTAAATGTACTGCAGCATGTAACAGGGTTTTCTAAGTCTGCCTTGCAACAGTAGGGTTGCCTTCAAAAAGCCATCTTTAACCCAACTAAGAAAATACTTGTACAACAATGCAAATATGTATCTAGCATGGATTGCCGTATAATTTAAACAATTCAGCAATTGTAAGATGGCAGTGTCTCTTTCTTTCCTGTCCATAAAAGATGCATTGTTCCCTTGGCATTTACTGCAGTGTTTGGTGGTAAAGATTCCTTCTACCAAGGGAATGCAGTTTGACTTACTCTATTAAATAGACTTTTAAAATAGCCCAATGGTCTGATGTATGAAGGTCATGCAGACAGATTTAATCACTTTTGATGCAAAGAAATAAAATGGAAGAAATTGTGTTTTCCTTCTGATCTGAGCAAGTGTGGACGTGCCGTGCATACTCAGACACGTGGAACAGTGAGGATATTGTTCAGCTGTTGTTTAGTTTAAAAATTATCTGCCAGGGAGCTGAAAGAGAGAAGGGAGAGCAAATGAAAAGTTGTGGTGAGTGAAGAGATAAGAGAGGAAGTAATAGAGAGAAAAATTAAAGAGTGAGATTAAGAAAGTGTGGGCACCCAGGGTTTATGTAATGCGGACAAACATACTGAGTTCATGATTGTTAAAGGGTGAGTATGTGCAAGTTTCGGCAAGCAGAGGAAACAGTTAAGACAACCTCAAACAAGGTTAAAAAGCAATTTTTAAAAATCCAGAATTAAAAGGAAAAAGACTAAATGACAAAGACATCATCATGTCATCATGAGTCTGCAACTTACTTTAAAATGCACCCAAAAAACAAGGTAGATGGATAGACGGATGGACTGATGGATTGGTGGACAGATATGCAACCAATCCAATAAGCAAAATGGTAACTGTAGAATCTAGGTGGTAAATATGTGGATGTTCCCTCTGAAATTCTTTCACTGTTCTATATTGCTGGAAAAATTTTGTTATAAAATTCGGGGGTGGAAAACATCATCATAAAAGACTGAAACCCCAAAGAGAGAAAAGGCAGAAATTGGAGTTCAACACAGACAGCACCTTGCACCGATGTTCATGTTGGGTACGCCCATAAGAAGCAGACTAGAAGTGCAGAGACTAGAAAGAGAAACTACTTGCATTGGAAAGTCACTGAATCTGCATCTGTAGATTCTGCATCTGTAATGAATGTAATTCCACCCCAGAAAGGTCAAAAGCACATGCTGTGAGGTTAGTGCACTGAAGTGTGGCTTGCTATGGCATTGTGTTTGTTGAGATTCTTTGGGTTTGCAAGGTTTAGAAATCTGTTCGGGTTACCTTGGTTACTGGGTATTTTTCACAAATCAGTTTAGGATAGATTTTGCCGCAGCAAACAACCCCTAAATCTGAGAAGCTTATATCATCAATGGCTTTTTTTTCACTCATGTTACATGAACATTTCAATCAGCTATAGCTCCCTGCTCCACGTTGTCTTTACTCTGGGATTCAGGCTGACGAGCTTCTCTCTAAAATAGCGCTAGTTATCACATTAAGTGAATACGACATGGTGAACCATGCTTTGACTCTTAGAGTGTGTATTTGGAAATGACATATGTCACGTTCACACATTGCTTTGACCTAAGCAGTCACATGGTCAAGCCTCCCTTAGAGAGAGGCCACAAATATTTTTGAACACGAATATAGTCTCGCACACGGGGTTAGTGTAAAGGCAGAAGGTGTGGAAGGAAAATGGGAATTCCTCTGACTGGGGGCAGGTCTCAGGGAGAAGTGGACCAGGGTCCATGGCTGTTCAGGGCGCAGGTCTGGCTAATCACAGTAGCCTCATCTACCTATAGCTTTGTGGCTCAACAACAGTTCTGGTTCTCAATCTACGTGGGACTCAGCCCTGTGGCATCGCTACTCCCCAGAAGGAAGAATCTGATTGGATTGGTAAGATACTACTCAGAATGGGCCATCCCTGTTGGGCAGAGCAATTGTACCAGATCATTTCATAGCCACTTGGCATTCTCAAGTGGCTGCCCATAGGGTGTGACACTTATTCTTGGCTCAATCACTTGTAGCCAGGGTAATGGGGACATGGACAAAGCAGGGACAGAGGGCTGAAGTTAAGGCTGTGGGTGTGGCATGCACTTAGAATGTCATAGCCTCCTTTCCCACATAGCTATTCTCTACAGTAAACTTCCAGACGCCTGAGAACCAGCCCCCCAAGACAAAAGTGATAACTGATTCTAGAAACGAGCACTCACTTGGACTACAGCCAGATGCCAAAATACTTATCACAGCAAACTTCAAACAGAAGTTACATTTTCCCCGACTGCATTGAATTTCATTAAAGAAAAATAATACTTCTCAAAAGAACTTAAAAATACACACTCATGGGGCACCTGGGTGGCTCAGTTGGTTAAGTGTCTGACTTCGGCTCAGGTCATGATCTCACAGTTTGTGGGTTCAAGCCCTGTATCGGGCCCTGTGCTGACAGCTCAGAGCCTGGAGCCTGCTTCAGATTCTGTGTCTCCCTCTCTCTCTGCCCCTCCCCAGCTCACGCTCTCTCTCTGTCTCTCAAAAATGAATGTTAAAAAAATTTAAAAAAAATACACTCATAACACAAAGTATAGACCAAGACTTTCAGCACGGGCCACGTGCTCATTTCTAAAAGTGTTCTGAAGTAAAAGGAATAACGCTAAAATAATTCTACCACACCTTTCCTGTGACAAATCTATTTTTTCCACTCCTTAGAAAAGTTTTTCAAACAAAAGTGGATGGTATTTCTAATTCCCTTATTGGTCAAGGTCAGGAAACAGAGTTTCTTCCTTCACTGACCAGAGCCCTTGTACTTTTTAAAAGATATTTGGGTATTTTATTTAAAAAATTTTTAAAAGACTACAATAAATGACTGTAAGATAGCACAGGACTCTAAGAAGAAATAGATTTGTTTTACTGAATTATTCATAGTAGCAAATTTTAGTGTCATGAGATCATCAAATGACTTATCAGGAGTTAGAAATAGTTTCCTGATACTAACTTTTATTTACAATAGTCTTCATTGTAATGGAATTTGATGAGCAACCAAAGCAAAAGGGAAAATTTTATGCCGTGTGGGATAGAATAGGAAAAGAGGCAGAAAGTCTTATCACCTCTATCCAGACCCTGCATTTAATCCATATTTAAAGCTGAGATAAGATTTATTTTCAGGCATCATTTTAGTCATGCAGAAAACTCCTGATTTCTTTCTAAATTATGCACAGTGCATTGTTCCGGTTTAGTCCTGTTCAGTAAACATTTACTGAGGACCTACTAAGTGCCAAGCCTGTGTTAAACACAAGAGATAAAGAAATGAGTAAGCTATGGCTGCACTGTGGTTATTAATTCAACATCCAGCAGCCAACCTCCGGCTGGAGGTTGCTGTGATGAGTATGGAGGATTAAGTCCATCTCCAGCTCCAGGTATGAATCCCGATTAGGCAGTCCAGATAAGCCCACCCCACCTGCCACCTAGACCTAAACCTGGTCCACATTTATCCTGGCCCGAGGGATTTGCTGAATGGAGAATGGGTGCATAATCAATTTCAGACTGATAAAGTATGAGGGAGACACAGAATCCAAAGCAGGCTTCAGGATCTGGAGCTGTCAGCACAGAGCCCAACGCAGGGATTGAACCCACAAGCTGCGAGATCATGACCTGAGCCGAAGTCGGACGCTCAACTGACTGAGCCACGCAGGTGCCCCAGGTTGCTGTAGTTGCCGGGGCAAAGCCTAGGCCAGTGGCAGTATCTGTTTGGCCACTCTGAGGGAAGCCAGCCTGAGGATAAAACCAACTTTGCAAGAGGCCACCCAGAGAGGCAGAAGAGAACCAAGTCTCTGGTTTTATCATTGAGTTCTCAATCAAACCCATCCTGAAATCTTCCTTCTTTACCTCAGGACCTTTTAGTTTCCTGAACCAAAGAATCCCCTTCATTATTTAAGACAGTTTCCTGCTGTTCACAGCACAATGAGTCCTAGCCAAGATAGCTGCCCAGTATCCTTTCTGCCTTCTTTTGGTAACAGCACCTTGAGTTCCTTTTGGGGATCTGTCTTTCCCCAATTCTAAAGCTATGTGCACTGGGTTAGGGATCCTTCACTTTGCCCAACAGCCCACTGCCCACTAAATTCCCCTAGTTCCAAGGATTGATTCCAAAGTAGGTCATTGACCTGAGTCAGTTCAATTAGAAACTCAGGAAGAGACTTTCTCTAAGGCATGAGACATAGGCTAGTGTCACAAGGCAGGGACCATTTGAGGGTGGAGCCACGCCAGAGGAAACTGAATCAAGAGATGGAGAGGGAACCAAATCGTGAAGACATCATCTGGGTCCCCAGATCAAGCTGTGGAAGATCTCCCCACGGGAGAGGACATATATAAACAAACAAACAAACAAACAAACAATCTTTTTCATTGAAGTCAGTTCGAATGGGGTTTTCTGTCATGTGAGGGACTGGCCCCCAGAGTTAACTAGCAGATACGGGAATAGTGAGTTCTGCATACTTAACACATCCAGCTGGAACAAACTCTTTGAGTTCATCATACTTTTTACTGCTGACAATATAAACTTTTATCAAAAATTGCTTATAGCAAAAATTATTAACTTAATTATTAACCAAAATATTTTCAGAGCTGCATTGGAAAGAAATCCCAAGTGCAGTTTATAATAGCCACTAAGCCAGCTCTGTTCAGTATATCTGTCCAGTTATGTTCTTATTAAGTTCTCACCTCTCATGTTCCAATTAAGCTAATCCAAAGGCAGGGCTAGATGTCAGTGGATCACCAAGAACATGGAGCCAAATGTAATGTCTAATCTTAAGATGATGTTTACATGTCTCAAACTTAATTTGCCACTAGAATACAACCCAATTCATGACAGAATAGGAATGGTATTATGGCCTTTTAATCAATGTTCAGTCTAAGAAAAATGCTATCTTAACAATTGCATAGTTGATTTTCTTTTCACCTCTTCCAAATCACATAGACTCCGGGCTGCCCAGGGATCCCAGGAAAGGCAGCTATAAATATAAATAGAAGATCAGGAAGGTCAATGTCAACAAAGATGCAGCAAGGAACAGGCAAGTCTTCATGAAAATTCTACAAAGACCTGTCTTGGTATAAAAATTATTTGCAACCTAACTTCACAGTTATGCCTCCAAGAGATCAAGGGGTCTCTTGCACTCCCTTCAAGGCCTGCCCTCTGCTCAGAGAAGATGGAAAAATTGATCAGGGCCTATGCAAAAGGAAGCTTCTGGCAGAGGCTCTGACAATCAGGGCTTTCTTAATCCATCTCACTATCCCCGTCTGAAATTGGGTTTATTCTTTTCTTCACTTTCAACCTGGACCCATGTCTCCTCCCTCTGTTTTCTCACTTGTTGCCAGCTGCCTCTCTTCCTGAATCCCTCAAGCACAATCTTGAAAGACAATGGCTACCCCCTACTGAACACTCACCCTGTGCTAAGTACCATACACAGAACATCTTAATCCTCCCAAAAACCCTGGTGAGGTGGGTACTATGGTTATCACCCTCCCCATTTAACAAATAAGAAAACTGAGACCCTTAGAGTTTTAGAGTTTAAGGAAACTTCCCAGATGCCCAGAGCTAGCAAAACTTGGAGGAGGGAGGGCACCTGGGTGGCTCAGTCAGTTAAGCATCCGACTTTGGCTCAGGTCATGATTTCACAGTCTGAGTTTGAGCCCTGTGTTGGGCTCTGTGCTGACAGCTCAGAGCCTGGAGCCTGCTTCAGATTCTGTGTGTGTCTCTCTCTCTTTGCCCCTTCCCCGCTCACACTCGGGTCTCTCTCTCTCTTTCTCTCAAAAGATGAATAAATGTTAAAAAAAAAATTTTTTTTAAAGTTGGAGGAGGGGATTCAAGCCCACCCTTTTGATTACAGCAACCCTACCTTACCTTTCCTTACTGTATTCTCAGAGCCCTCCACATGTCTGAGTTTAACCTCCCACTACTCTTTAACTCCCCACATGGCCAGTCTCAACCCACCTCTTCGTTATATACTGCCCTCATTCTTAGTTTTCCATTCCAGGCCTAAGGAACATTTTTCCAATTCAATTTTGTTCTTATTTTATTGCTATTTTTCACTGCAGCTGTGCCAGTCACTGAGCTGAACACATTATCTTATTTAAATTCTCTTACTATGAATGATATTATCATTATATGTAATAATATGTATATCATTATATATATTATAATAATATATATATATATTATTATTACTATTTCTATTTCACAGAGGAGTACACTGAGGCTTAGAAGGTTAAAATTACAAGGTCCCAGTGCTAGCCAGGTCCAAAGTCACATACCTAGAAAGAGGTAGAACTGGGCTCTCAATTCAGGTAAGCATAGCTCCAAACTCTATGCTTAATCATTAAGCTTCCCTTACACTGCCTCCCACATAACAACAGCAGCAGCTACTACTACAAAAATCTGGGTGTTTTTAGGATTTCAGAACAAGGGTTGGCAAACTTTCTTAAATGGCCAGGTATACATATTAGGCTTGTGTTACAACTATTCAACTTGGCTACAGTGAAAGAGTGCAAAAGTGCACTTTCAGTGCAAAAGTGGCCATAGACAAAAATGTAAAGGAATGGGTGTGGCTGTGTTCCAATAAAATTTCAGTTACAAAAAGAGGTAGCTGGCCCTACAGGCCATAATTTGCAGACCTCTGCTTTAGAACATTATCAATCACTGATAGATGCTTTTTCATGCAGAAGCATGGAAAAATCCATAGTACTTTATTTCTGACCCAGAAATTTGATTTCAAGAAAGCTCAGTTTCACCCATTTCCTGGACAGTCCTTTTATTATTCTAAGGGATTAACAGTTTAAACATCTTTTGGCTCTGGAAGTAGTTTATGACTTGGGTTTTCTTGTTCCTAAAAAGTAGCAGGAGAAATGCAGCTCTCTAAACAACCAAGAGGGCCAAAAGAATCAATTGAACCTTATTTTCACTTTTTAAAAAATGGTTTCCAATCCTTTAGACATTAATTCTCAAGAGAATTTTAGGATACCTTGCAGTCTTTCTTTCTTTTTCGGTCACTATGGCTGTGATTCGAGCAGCTTCTTCAGCATTGGAGGGCCCTTAATAGTGCATTCTCAGGTTCTGAGCTCACCATATTATTTCCAAGGGTTATGTTTAGATTTTTACAAATATATATTACTTTTTAAAGGCACTAGTATTTTTAGAACGATGAGGAAAATCCATCCTTGGCCATCTGTAATACCCAGAAATTAGTAACAAGGATACTCCATTTATTCAAGCAACAACTGGTCACTCAGCAGGGACCATGGGGAATAACATTCCTTTTACAGACTCGCTATTTTCTAGGCATCATGTTAATCATGTTAACAACAGTTAATATGCATTGAATGTTGTCACGCTGCCAGGCACTCTTCTAAATTTTACTTAGCTCATTTATCCTCATGACAACTACGTATTATTAGGTTACTATTCTTATTATTCCCATTTTACAGATTAGGAAACAGGGGCACAGAAAGGTTAAATACCTTGTCCAAAGTCACTTACTAGTAGATGTTCAGAGTCAGAATTTGAACTCAGTTGGACTCCAGAACTTGCTCTTTCACACATTACCTCATTTAACCCTGTCCATAAGCCCACCAGTGGTTTACAAATGAGGGGAGGAGGGAGTTGCAGACAAGTAACTTCCCTGAAGTCACTAGGCTAGAGCCAGAAGTCAAACCTGCCACCTGCTGCCAAATCCATACTATTTCTAATACAGTATATGAGGTGAATTGCAAAAAGGGCCACCATTCTTTACCCCTTCCTGGATCTACAACCTTTGCAGTGTAGTTTTATAGCTCTTCCCATCAAGAGGTGGAGTCTATTTTCTTACTCTCTGAATCTGAGCTGGCCTTGTGACTTGCTTTGGCCAACGTAATGCTGTAAAAGTAGCAATATGCCAGTTCCAAACCTCATCAGGCTCAAGAGGCCTTGAGAACTTCTACTTGAACCCTCGCACCCCTGCCCAGCTACGATGTGAACTCTCCAGGGTTAATTTGATGGAAGCTGAGTGGCCAAGTTGAACAGAGGTGATACATCCCAGCTAAGGCCTTCCTAGATCCAGCCTGACCACAGACACAAGAATGGCCCCAACCAAGGCCAGAAGAACCTCCCAGCTGAGCCCAGCCCAACTGCTCTCTTGCAGGAGAATGAACTAAATAAACTGTTGTTTTATGCCACTAACTTTTGAGGTAGTGTGTTATGTAGCAAAAAATCAACAGATGCCGTGTATAATAAGTGAAATGCAATTTATAGCCAAATGCTCTCCCTATTTAGCAGACAGTCAAGACTGCTACGACAGCCCCCTGGCATAGAGCCATGCCCCTGAAAGCAAGAGGACAAAGCTTCAGAGCAGAAAAGGAAAATCCTGTCACAAAGCCACTGCCCTTTATTTTATAAGGCAACCATGGGGTCACCCTCAGGTCAGAGCCTGTTGACTTTCTTTCTAAAGCCTTGTCTTTTGAGGATGACTTTGATTTTTAGAAACAAAAGCAACTCCTAGCCAAGTTTGGGAATGAAGTGATCAATGCTGCCATTGTTACAAAGAAGAAAGAAAAGAAGTATGACTATCAAGTTATAATAAGATTTTCTTGTATGGTTTACAAACTGGATCGGACAGCAATTCCAAGAGCCTCAGAGCGAAGTATTTTCAACACTAACAGCCTTATTGGCATTCAGCAGTCCCCCCTTATCCACAGAGGATAGGTTCCAAGACCTCAGTGGATGCCTGAAACTGCCGTGAGTACCAAACCCTGCATGTAGTATGTTTTCCCCGTATATACATACCTATGACAAATTTAATTTATAAATTAGGCACAATAAGACAACAATAATTTCAACAATGTTTTTTAAGTTTATTTATTTATTTTGAGAGAGAGAGAGCAAGCTGGGGAGGGAGGGGGCAGAGACAGAGAGGCGGGGGGAGAGAGAGAGAGAATCCCAAGCAGGCTCTCGCTGTCAGCACAAAGCCTGATGCAGGGCTCGAACTCACGAACCGTGAGATCATGACCTGAGCCGAAACCAAGAATCAGACGCTTAACTGACTGAGCCACCCAGGTGCCCCCATGGGTACTTCTTGAACCTCTGTTTCCTTATCCATAAAAGAGGGACAATAAAACCACCCATTCAAAGGGTTACTGTAAGTAACAATGCGATCACAATGTGAAATAATGCCTGGCATATGGAAAGTACTCTACAAATGATTGCCATCAATCACCATTGATTAATCACTTAGAAGGTAACTGTTGGCTAATGGTAGATGATTAAGAAATAGCTCTTACCTTAGAGCTGTATTTCATATTTAGGTACTAACTTCCAAAATGTGAAATTGGGATCTGCTATCTGGACCCACTTAAATGCTGTGACATTCAATCAAATGTAATAAGATCAGGTAAAAACCCAGTTTCCTCTACTGAAAATCTATCCAAGCAATAAAGATGAAGTACTGATACACGTACAACACAGATGAACCTCACAAACACTGTACTAAATGAAATAAGCCAGATGTAAAAGACCATATTATGTGATTCTAGTTATTTGAAATGTTCAGATAAGGTAAATCTATGGAGATAAAAAGTAGATTTGCTGTTGCTTGGGGGTAGGGGTGGAAATGAAGAGTAACCAGAAATAGCCACTAGAGATTGAGATGGGGAGAGGTTATGGAAATGTTCTAAAATTAGATTGTGGTGATGGCTGCACAACTCTAAATGTGATTCAGTTAAAATGAGTGGACTTTTTAAAATCCTTTTTTTAGAGGCACCCAGGTGGCTCAATCAGTCGAGCATCTGACTCTTGATTTTGGCTCAGGTCACGATCTTGCGGTTGTGGGATTGAGCCCTGCATCGGGCTCTGCAATGACAGCATGGAGCCTGCTGGGGATTCTCTCTCCCTCTCTCTCTGCCCCTCTCCCCTACTTTCACTTGCTATCCTAACTCCATTTAACATACAAACACAGGTGGGGTCTTTTTTTCATGGTTTTAATATATATTGATTTTTCCAGGAAAGCAACCACCACATATACTGAGGGAAAAGTGTACTTTGTTCTATTCAGAACCTAAGAGTTTCTCACCATTTCAGAAAAATCCTAATACCATGGGCAATATCACTTACAGTATCTGAATGACTGATACATCATGCGTGATGCAGTCTGCCTTTTGCAGCTATCATATTCATGGTGATTCTTTTTTTTTTTTTTAATGTTTTTATTTATTTTTGAGACAGGGAGAGACAGAGCACGAGCAGGGGAGGGGCAGAGAGAGATGGAGACACAGAATCAGAAGCAGGCTCCAGGCTCTGAGCTGTCAGCACAGAGCCCGACGCAGGGCTTGAACTCACGAACTGTGAGATCATGACCTGAGCTGAGGTCGGACACTCGACCGACTGAGCCACCCAGGAGCCTCTGATTCTATGTATATGTACAAGCAAGTCACTACTCATATCTTCTAGTATAGTTTTACCTGAGATTTTAAAAAATTAAAAAATATTACATATGTTGTAAATGGTTTCCATTTTCTTTCTCCTTTATGCTATAGTCTGCTATAGTATAAACAGCCACTATATATATATATATATATATATATATATATATATATATATGTGTGTGTGTGTGTGTGTATACGTATATATGTGTGTATACATATACACACACACATATATATATATGTTTGAAATTATTGCACAGATAGATGCAATAGATTATTAGCTAATGAGCACCTAATGAATCATGCCTGCTAGGTCCATGCCCCTTATGCCCCTTTGCAATGTGACTTTGCTAATTTTTCTAGAAGGAGTCTATTTCTCACCTACTTATGGGTTGCCATGTGAGTTGCTGGCTTTGTGAATTGCTTTGACCAGTGGAACGTGGTAGAAGGGTTGCTGTTGGAGTTCCAGAGCCCCAGCCTCACATTTCTGCCTTTGCCCTCTTGGAAATGTCCTGAAACCACCAGGCTGTAAAGAAGCAGGGCTGGCCTGCTACAGGATAAGAGCCATGAGGAAGAGAACTGAAGTGCCTAGCCAACACCAGCACTGAGGCCCCAGCCATGTGCCTGACACCAGCTTGGACCTCCCAGCCCTTCCCAGTCACCTGCTGAAAGCAGTCACATGAGTGAGTCGAGGTAAGACCAAGAGAAGAACATTCAGCCCACAGAAATATTAAATCAATGTGTTAAGACGTGCAGTTTCCAGGTAGTTTGTTATAAACAACACACACAGCAGGGGCACCCAGGTGGCTCAGCTGGTTAAGTATCTGACTCTTGATTTTGGCTCAGGTCATGATCTCATGGTTTGTGAGTTTGAGCCCCACATCAGGCTCTGCAAAAAGACTGCGGAGCCTGCTTGGGATTCTCTCTCTTCTCTCTCTCTCTGCCCCCTCCCAGTTCACATGCACTCTCTCTCTCTTTCTCTCAAAATTACCTAAGCATTTCAAGATATGAAAAGGCTCTTTAAAATGTGACAAGGGGGCACAGGGCCCAACAACACAGAGAACCTTGTGCTGATGAGTTCCCACTGCTCCTAAAATAAAACCCTCACTTTTTACTGGCTTATATGATGTGGCCACTGTAGAGCGGCCATCTTACCTCCCACCTCATTAGCTTGCTCTGCTCCCCCCATACTGGCTTCCTTTTTGTCCCTGGAAGAGGTGACTGAATTTGGCAGTACTGGGTCATTAAGAAAGCTTAAGAAGAGTTGTGCTGGAGGATTTCAGGGTCAAAGCACCACAAGTAAAAGAGAGAATAAATGGTGTAAAAAGATGGAGGTGAGGTGTGTCACTGTTACTCAATGTGTCAGTGAAAATGGAAAAGAAAGAAAATCACCTAAATTGGGGCAAGGGCCTATTTATTTATAACATTTTTTATAATTACCAAAGTAATTGACACTTATTTTCAATTTTTCAAATATTATTGAAATACTGAAATATAAGAGAGAAAAGACCTCTAAATTTGCATTTCCCCCCCCCCCCCCCCCCCCCGCTTATTTGTGATTTTCACTTATGGGCTGACAGGTTTAGATACTATCATTTACCTTTGGCTTGGTCTATGTACTGTGCACGTCAGTATATACACAGGAAATGCCTGTGCAGTATCTATTGTCAATTCAGATATAATTCCACCAACTATTTGTACCAAGTAATCATTTCCCACTCTTTATCTTTCACAGAGTATGTTTGTTTAACACAATATAAAATACTGCTAGCAGCCAGCTAATTTCACAGCAACACTAAAAGGTCCATAGACTTTCTTTTTTTTTTTAATTTTTTTTTTTCAACGTTTATTTATTTTTGGGACAGAGAGAGACAGAGCATGAATGGGCGAGGGGCAGAGAGAGAGGGAGACACAGAATCGGAAACAGGCTCCAGGCTCTGAGCCATCAGCCCAGAGCCCGACGCGGGGCTCGAACTCACAGACCGCGAGATCGTGACCTGGCTGAAGTCGGACGCTTAACCGACTGCGCCACCCAGGCGCCCCCCATAGACTTTCTTAATAGATGGTCACTTTAGTGTCCTACAGTTGTCACCTACATCTTCTCTATGACCTTTTTACATGTAGTTGAAAACAATGATCTGGGAAAAGAATGAATAAATTTATTCCACTTGCTAAGAACATCTTAGGACATGCACAGGGTCTTTATCTAATCCTAAGGCTGAGATAATTATTGCAAATCATTCACTTAAGGTTTAGTCTCCCAGTTGTAATCTCCTCCAAAAAAATCAGGACTAGAGAAATAAAGCTGAATTTTATTCTGAGCACTTAAAAGATTAAAATATGAGAGCATCTGGGTGGCTCAGTTGTTCGGGCATCCGACTCTGGATTTAGGCT
Source organism: Puma concolor (assembly GCF_028749965.1). NCBI lineage: Eukaryota > Metazoa > Chordata > Mammalia > Carnivora > Felidae > Puma > Puma concolor. The sequence continues at coordinate 27,269,649 of NC_141682.1, forward strand.
CAGATCATGATCTCATGGTTCACGGGACTGAGCCCCACGTTGGGCTCTATGCTGACAGTGCAGAGCCTGCTTTGGATTCTCTTCCTCCGTCTCTCCCTCTCTGCCCCTCCCCCACTCCTGTGTGTGTGCGTGCACATGTGCATGCTCTCTCTCTCAAAATAAATATTTAAAAAAACAAAAGATGATAATATCCCATGATGAACAAACTGATTAGGATCTTTATGAAAGTCACCAGAGTTCAATTTATAATATTTAAAATGACACGTATAAAGGAATTGAATTATGAATTAATCAAAATCAAAATCATCAAACTTACACAGCTTGTGTGCGACAAAGTCAGACTAGAAGCAAAGTCTGCCTGATTCTGGAGGCTGGGTTCTGAAGCACTGGATGAGGTACCATAGACTTCCTCTTTTGTGTGTGTGTGTGTGTGTGTGTGTGTGTGTGTGTGTGTGTGTGTGTTTAATTGGCCAGGTGCTCTATGACATAGTAATTAGGTATCACTGATGCTTATCTCTCTCTCTCTCTCTCTCTCTCTCTCTCTCTCTCTCTCTGCTTTATTCCCTCCAGTTTTTCAGTTTTTCTTGGAGTGTCACAGTACTCACGGGGCCAATCTAAATAAACGATCCTGCCCCACGATGTCTACATGAGGGCTCTGTCTGTGTGACTGACTGCCCCAGATCTGCCTCATTTCTTACTGCTCTTCTCCACAGCTTCCAGACCCATCTTTCATATCAGAATCTGGCCTGTGCTTTTGGCAAGCCACTGGACTGACACCAGTGTCAAACTCCTAGTCTCAGGAAGCAGACTGCTTGGCTTGAATCTTGGCTCTACCACATACTGGTTGTTCCCTTGAGCTTGTTGGTTAACCTTGGTGCCTCATAGTCCTCATCTATAAGATAAGGGCACATACGTTGGGGTGCCTGGGTGGGTCAGTTGGTTGAGTGTCCGACTTCAGCTCAGGTCATGATCTCCAGTCTGTGAGTTCAAGCCCTGCGTCGGGCTCTGTACTGACAGCTCAGAGCGTGAAGCCTGCTTTGTATTCTGGGTCTCCCTCTCTCTCTGCCCCTCCCCTGCTCAAGCTCTGTCTCTCTGTCTCTCAAAAATAAATAAACATTAAAAAAAAAAAAAAAAGAGCACCCACATTGGAGGGCTGCTGGGAAGATGAAACTTTCTTCAGACAAAATGCTTAGAACAATGTCCGGCACAAAGCAAAGGCCCTAAAGCGCTAGAAACTACTATTCTTCAATTCCAGCTTCTTGCTCATCCCCCTGGCTCTCCATTGGCTAGGAGGTCCCTTCAATTTTAGAGGAGGGGCTCCTTATTCAGCTCTAGCGCTAGGGGCAGCCTCCCTACAGTCTACCTTCCTCCAGAGGCAGTAAATCCAGACACTGCAGGTATGGTTAGTAAATTACTTCTGGAATGTAATAGCTAGGGCAAACTGACAAGTGTTCCCATAACTTAACTGCTATCTTAAAAGTTGGCTCTCACTTTTGAGGAACCGTATTAATTCATTCATCCGACAAATATTTAGTGAGTCCCTACCACGTACCAGGCACTGCTGGAGCTACATCATAGAACAAAACGGAAAATAATGAAAGCAAGGGAACATAACTATAAGCCAGCATTTTAAGGGCAAAATACAAATCAGCAATTATTTCTTGAGCGACCTAATATGAACACTGCTTCAAGATATAATTTGAATGGTTCCAATAAACAATGAATTACGCTGCTGTTTAAGAGTCATTTGGATGCAAGTTCAGTTGTGGGTGACAGATAAGAATGCTTCAGTTATGTAATTTTGGCTGGAGGCTGGTTATCATTCAGTTTAGCATCTATTCCCACTGACAGGATGTGAGGAACAGCTGAATTGAGAAAATGCAAATCTGTTGTGCAGATCTGGATAAGAGGAGCTCCATTTGGGTCTGACAAATGCTGATGTAATTTTCAAGGCTTCAAAAATAACCCACAAAAGGCTACATGACCAGGGGGTGAAAAAAGAGGGAATCACATTTAATTAACAAATCCCAAGTCAGGAAATGAAAGAAGTAATTCACCCATCTTGCATATTTGTAGCACTCAAGTTACTTGAGCTTCTGGGAAGAGCCTGAGGGCAGGCAGGGCAGGAAGCTAACCTTCCTTGGTGCCAATGAATATCATTAAATACTTCCCCTCATCCTCCTGGTCATCCTTTTAAGAGGTGAGGAAACTGAGGCTCACAGATCCCCTAGGTTTCCCACTGCAAGGAAGTGGCTGAGCAGGATATTGGACTCCAGTGTGTCTGGCTGCCTTTAAAGTTTATCAATTTTCGCAACCTAACAGTTTTAAGAACTCATTTTCTACATTCCCTGATCGTTCATTACAACATTTAAACTTTAATGCTCCATTCAAGCACCCTGCAGCATTTGATGTTTAGACTAGTTTCACTTAGTCCCAGTGGCAGCTCATCTGCAGGATGTCGAAGATGAAATATGAGCTGGCATGAGGATGCCTCATTAATCTCTAATACAAACAGAAATTTTTCTGATTCTTTAAAAGGATTTTATCATTGCTTAGAGGCTGGAAACTGTTTCTAGCCCCCTCATTACAAAACTATTTATGGACAAACATTAGATATAGAACCCTCAATGTAAAATCTTAATTACTGCCCTTTTAGCTGATTTTTGTGTGCTCTGAAGGGGTATAAATTAGAAGGATAACAGCTGAAGAAATTAGAATAAAGTCTGCACGATTCAATAGAGCTGTGCCAAGTCTAGATGTGCATTCACAGCACCTAGATCCCTTCTTGTTTTTTCTCCACGTCCATTCTTATTTCAGAGGCTCAAATAAGAACAGAAACAAAGGGTAGGGAAAAAAGAAACTCCAGCTACTGAAGGCTTTACTGCTCGTTTATGGTTTTCTTGAGGACAGGGCCATATCTGGTCCTCTCTGTGTCTCTCCCTAGGGTCTGGCCCCATAATCAGCACATAGTAGGGCTAAACAAATATTTGTTGAATAGAACTTAATTTGGGTGACCTAATCTGTCTGCAGATATTCCTTACACATATTCAAACAAAGGTTATTCCACTGTGCTCATTTCATTGTTTAATCATTGTGATCCACCCTTTGTTCACTCTAATAAAAGGCAAAGCACACTTAATATACTTTGGCCAACAGCAAGATTAAAAAGAAAAATCCCGGAAATGTGACTTGCGAGACTGTGTGGTCTCCCTCATTTAGCAGCAGGACCTGAGGCCAGAGAGACAAAGCCACTTGACAATGGCAGGGTCAGGCCAAGGCTCTGCTCTCTGGCCCCTGGCCTCACTACCAATCCACATGGCTGCACCTTGCACCTGTTAACACCACATTGAGGAGGGGAAGGTCAGTTATGAATAGGGGACAGGAATGAAGTCCTCAGGAGAAGCCAAATGAGCAAATGAACAAATGCAGGAAGTGGAAGCAGTTCAGATTTTATAACCTGTGGCAAGTAACAATCTGTTCTTCACACAACAGATATGGATTTAAAAATCAGTGTTTCCTAGAGCTATTTAGAGGACAGTCTCCAACTCTCATTGTTTGGGAGGGATGAAATTAGGACTATCTGGGGTTTGGGTGTCTCCTCAGTATATAAAAGCACTATCCAGGCAGTATCCACTTCTCAGAGAGAGGCTCTGTGCTGAAGGGCAACCAAACAGTTCAAACCATTAACTGCGAATGCTCTCAAGATCCTGGGATGTGTCAAACTGATTGGGGTTTGCACTGTAGTTACTGCCAATCTTTTAAGTATCATTTTGAATCATTTAGCCTGGATTTGAATCCCAACTCTGCCATTCATCCTTGATCATCATTCTAAATGTCCTTGTTCTCCTGTTGCCTCATCTACAAAATGCAGACGGCACTAATAGGAATCTCACAAGGCTGTTGCTAGGGATGCATGAAATCATGGATGGTAAAGCACTAAGAAAGTACTTGGTCAATATTAAATATTGTGGCTATTTTATATTCTTCATGTGGGCCATGCCCAATTCTAGGATTCAAAACTGTGCAGGGAACACACACGTCCAAAGTATCCTGTCAGCTGTAGAAAAGAGGGAGCCTCCATAAGGGTGTTTACAGGAAGGTGTGCAGGACTGGGACTCCATTCACACACATAACTGGCTGCAGCGTGACAATGACTACTGCTAACGGAGCACTCACTATGTGCCAAGCCTCTCCTGAAGCAAGCTACATGCACGGTGCTGGACACGAAGTGGAGTAGCGAGAGGCCAGAAGTGGGAAGGCCAATCCAGAGTCAGATAAAATTTAAGGAGAGCTTTAATCTGCACACAAACACAGTCAAAGGGAGTGAAAGATCCGACAGACCTGGTAGATGCCAATTACCCAGGAGAAAGGCAGGCAGGGAGGCCAAGAAGGTGGAAAAGCTCTCCGGAGCAGATGGCAGTGCGTGTGTGTATGCACAACTAGATGTCATGGCTGGAGTGGAGTGAGTGACCAAAACACAGCCTTCCCTCCCAAAGGGATTGTTTTGAGAACAACCACTGGATGGTACTGAGATAATGAAGTACCATCTGATAAAAAGAAATTACTGAGCATTCAGAAATAAAGAAACCCCACAAAGCAACTAACCTCAAAACATTTTTCTTTCTTTGCTTGGTGAAGCAGGCTAGCCATTCCAGGAAGCAGAACTGGAAAGATGAATGTTTCCAAATATTCCTTGGGGGAACCTAAACCAAACAAAAAAATCCCACTGAAAATCCCAAATGGCCCAAATGAATCTGGGAGAAACGTTTGCTTCTGAACCAAAAAAAAAAAGATACCATCCATGAAATAACATGACCTTAATGTTACATTTTACTCCAGACTGCTGAGTCGGGCTGTATTCTTGAAGAAACTTAAAATATCTTTGAGCCTCTGCAGAATGGCAAGGATGGAGATGGGGTCTTGCACAGGGCCAGGGCCACAGGCACAGACAGTAAGGAGGCCAGTGTGGCTGGAGGGAAAGCAAGGCAAGTGTGGTGGTGATGAGGCCAGAGAGGAACAGGGTGGGGGTACGACGTCTAGGGCCTTATGGCCATAGTAATGGTGGTGGTGGTTGTCAAGGCCCGAAGCACACCAGCAGAGATAACAGAACAGAGCGATAGGAGAGGTCTGGCACCAGGGAGGGCCAGAGGAACTGGGCCCAGGGAGATGGAGAAAGTTTAGATCTCTGGCTCCAGGCCACAATGCAGGGCAGTATGATATTTTCTTCCACTTCTTACATTTCCCTCTCTTTGATTTTAATGTAAAATCAAAGTATGCTTGGCTGTTAGTTATCGTCTTCATTATATTTTAACATTCAAGATAAATCAGTGGGATAAAAGATATTTGTCTTAAAAATAAAAATTAGCAGTGCCTGCATGGCTCATTCAGTTAAGTGTCTGACTTCAGCTGAGATCATGATCTTACGGTTTGTGAGCTCGAGCCCTGCGTTGGGCTCTCTGCTGTCAGCAGAGCCTGCTTCAGATCTTCTGTCCTTGTCTCTCTCTGCCCCTCCCCAACTCACTTACTTTCTCTCTCTCTCAAAGATAAAAAAACATTTGGGGCGCCTGGGTGGCGCAGTCGGTTAAGCGTCCGACTTCAGCCAGGTCACGATCTCGCGGTCCGTGAGTTCGAGCCCCGTGTCAGGCTCTGGGCTGATGGCTCAGAGCCTGGAGCCTGTTTCCGATTCTGTGTCTCCCTCTCTCTCTGCCCCTCCCCCATTCATGCTCTGTCTCTCTCTGTCCCAAAAATAAATAAACATTGAAAAAAAAAAATTAAAAAAAAAAAAAGATAAAAAAACATTAAAAAAAAATAGGGGCGCCTGGGTGGCTCAGTCGGTTGAACGTCAGACTTCAGCTCAGGTCATGATCTCACAGTTTGTAGGTTCGAGCCCCACGTTGGGCTCTGTGCTGACAGCTCAGAGAAGCCTGCTTCATATTCTGTGTTTCATCCTCTCTCTGCCCCTCCCCGACTCATGCTCTGCCTCTCTCTCTCTCATAAAAATAAATAAACATTGAAAAAAATTAAAAAATAAAATTAAGGGGCGCCTGGGTGGCTCAGTCGGTTAAGAGTCCGACTTCGGCTCAGGTCATGATCTCATGGTCCGTGAGTTCGAGCCCCGCGTCGGACTCTGTGCTGAAAGCTCAGAGCCTGGAGCCCGTTTCAGATTGTGTCTCCCTCTCTCTCTGCCCCTCCCCTGTTCATGCTCTGTCTCTCTCTGTCTCAAAAATAAAAAAACGTTAAAAAAATTAAAATTGAAATTGAAATTAAAATTAAAACAAGAGCATATTCTTTCATACTTATGTGGTCACCTTGAGGTCTGTCCACCCCATCCCCATCCTGTGGTTTTGCAATGTTACAAGCCCCAAATTACAAAAGACAAAATTTCACTTCCTTACTTACATGTTTTTGGATGGATTTTTTCCAACTTAACTTGAGGACAGGGTACATGTGAGTCCATGGTCAAATGAGGAGTTGAATAAAGGTGCTCTGTATTGAAGCCATGGAAAATCGTTTCCTCCAATGGTGAAACCTGATGGGGGGTGGTATTGGGGAGGGAATCAATTCATAAAATTGTTTAAATAACTGTATTTTCTTTATAACCTAACAAAGGATAAAACTCTGTATTAACTTCAGGTTCAAGGGCATAATGAGCACAAATCTCTGTTCCTCCTCCCTTCTGAGACACCTAAAATGACAATCAAGGAATAAAGCCCTCATAGAGAAAAGAGGACAACCAGAGGATGAAAGATTTGCAAGCATTTCTAAAACAAACAGGTAAAGCCTGTCATCAAATTAAGAAAGAGAAGGAATGGCAGCCCACGATCCACAAGAGGAAATTGCCCCAGAGGATGGGGGTCCCTCATCCCATCAGAACTCCAAAAGGCTTCAATGATTTGGAGGCTCCCTGCCTGCTAATCCCGAAGAAAAGTCTTCCAGTAGACAATCACTTCCCAAGGGCTCGCAGTCAGTTTTTCCACTGGTAGAAGAGACTCATCCAGAAGACAACCCCACATGCACAATAGCAGGAGAAAATCATACCAAAGAAAAATCCACTCAGACCCCTATTTTAAATTTTGAATAAATAATCCAAATTCTCCCACACAGATAAAACACATCAATAGCACAAGAGACAAAGATCAAGACCTACAAAGAACTGACTCTGGAAGAAGCACATACAATTTAGGGAAGAGAACTGTAGTTGGTATCTGCAGAGCAATTTGAGAAAGCATTGCATCCCTAAAGCGAGAAGAGGATGCTATGAACAAGGAACAATCACAGACCAGGAAATTTCTTAGACACAAGAATCTCTAATAATGGCAGCTGCGATAATGTACTAGAAGTGTAGAGACTTAGGTTTGGTCCCATCCCTGTGACCCTGCTCAAGTCGCTGAATGTCTCAGAACCTTGCTCTTTTATTTTAAACTCCATTAAGTCCTGTTTTACTCCAAGTATACTGCCTGAGGGCCCCCCTTCCTAGCTGCCTTGTCCTTGGCCCTCTTAGTACAGTCGTTATTTTGCTCATGCTGGCATGCTTAGGAAACGTGCTCTATCACCTGCTGTCCCCAACATGGACATGTGTTGACTCCTTTGTGAAGACCTTTCTCATCCAGGATCTCATTTGAACCCCACAGAGGTCCTACGAATTAGTCGAGGATCATCTGTTCCATTTAAAAGATATGAAAACTGAGGCTCAGAGAGATTATATGAATGATGCCCTTTAAGTCACACCATTAGGAGTAGAGTTAGTATTGGCCACCATTTCTGGTTTTAACTCCAGTGCCTTCCCTCTCCCACCTCCCTAGCTCATGACACTGACATTCACCAGCCATTGGCACTGTTCTCACGTAAGAACCTTTTATTTGGGTCGGGGTCTGTGTGATACTCACAGTAATCATACCTTCTGGTTTGACTTTACATCCCTCTGGAAAGGGAGGCAGCTCAGCTTCATACTCTAAAGAGTGGGAAAAAAAAATCCTCAATTCCACACTTCATTGCAGTTTGCGATGCAATTTCCCTTCCTCTGAATAAAACATTCTTAAATTTTATTTTCCTTGATGATGTATAGAAATGACAACAACTGGCTATTACAGGTTAGTAATTATCGTGAGCCACCTTATTTAAAATGGGTAAAAGAGGACTGTTCTCTTGCATGACAGAGTCAGGCTTTATGGAAGAGGTTGAGGTTCTTTTGCTGAGAGGGTACAACTTTAGATTTTGCCCCCAAGTTATGGTAACTACCAGGAATGAAAGAAGGAAGAGAATGGAGGGAAGCTAAGGGAAGACATGGATAGCTACAGAGGGGAGGGGAGGGCAGAATAGAAGTGACAGAGAGATGGGCTGTCCTTTGCAGTCATGAGGATGAACATGAAGATGGCCCGGTTGGGGTATGCATTTGGAAGAGCAATCCCATAAAGACCTTGCTCCTCAAAGTACACTCAAGAACGAGCAGCACTGGGCATCCCTAGGAAGTTAGAATTGCAACACCTCAAGCCCACCCCAGACCTGCTGAATTTGAACCTGCATTTTAACAAGATACCAGCTGACTTGGGCACACAAGTGGTAGCTCTGCTGTAAACTCCAGTAGTTTCCTATCCTGGCTGCACACTAGCATCACTGGGAAGGGGAGCTTTTTGAAAATACTAAAGTCTGGGCCTAACTCCAGAAATTCTGATTCAACGGGTCTAGGGCAGAAATGCTCATGGGCTACATTAGTTACATGCCTAAGAGTGGTAAAAATATTTCTGGAATAGTCAATGTTTTAAAGGCAAATGCATAATCACTTTGTAGCGAGGAGGAAAAAACAGTTTCTGGGCAAGATGGTATTGATGGAGTATAACTGAATTGGACACATGCTTTCTTCTACCACCTGGTTCCTTGTAAAACATCTCTTGAATTTTTTTTAAAAACTCCTAGGTATCAGGCTGTGATGAGTATGATACGCTGCAGGAGCAATTTTGATTTCCAATACTAGCTATATTAGTTTTCTACTGCTGTGTAACAAACTACCACAAACTTAGCAACTTAAAACAACACAAATTTATTATTTCACAGTTCCTGTGGGTCAGCAGTCCAGGTATGGGTTAGTCTCATCAGGGTGAAATCAAGGTGTTGGCCATGGCTGTCTGAGGGTTGGGTCTTCTTCTAAGATCATTGGTTGTTGGCAGTTCTCAGTTTCTTGTGGTTGTAGGTCTAACGTCCCCATTTTCTTATTGTTGGTGGGACTCCCGGCTCCTAGAGACCACCCTCGAGTTCTCGCCATGGACAGTTCACACAGGGTTAGTTGCTACTTCGAGATGAGCAGGAGTCTCTTCTGCTTTAATGTCTTTGACTTGTTTTAAGGGCTCATCTGATTAGGTACAGTCCACCTACCATGATCTTCCTAATTTAAAGTCAACTGATGACGAACTTTAATTACATCTGGAAAATCCCTTGACAGCAACGCCTAGATTTGTGTTGGATTGAATAACTGGGAGGTGTGTGCAACTGGGGAGTGGGAATCCTTGGATCTTAGAATTCTGCCTACTGTAACAGCTCGGGCTCTACCACTTTGTTTTTCCTCTCAAGCAAATAAATTCACTCTTCTTCCCCAAACAGTTTGAGAAACACGAACATGGTATGAAAACTATTTATTTAGATTTAAGATATATACATTTAGAGCTCGGATTACAAAGGCAATACATGCTATTGTGAGAAAATTCCAAAGAATACAGACCTGTCTTATGTAGGGAGTGTAAGTCACATCTGATCCCATCACAACCATAATAACCACTGTATTTACTAACATATGTATATAATATGCAAATACATTTATTTACATTACATCTCCTACACCAGGTCAGACCATCAAAGTATAGAACCTCATAGCACAGTCCTTTTTCTTCTTCATTTATATCAGCTTTATCCTTATTTGAAGTTTGTAAAAATTAATGACTATCTCTTCTAATAGACTGTGTATTTTGTGAGGGAAATTGTCTGGGTCTGCTTATGCTCAGTATCATATTCCCAAAGAATACTTGCTGAATGAATGAATGAACAAAATAAAGAGTATAGCAAGTTACTTTTGACCCTTTATCTATCAATTTGTTCATATTTATTGACGGCCCGCTATGTGCCAGGAACCATTCTAGATGTTGAATGTGTGACACCCTTCAACGTTGTTATATACAGGATATGCCACAATTATTTAACCAGTGTACTCTTAGTGGGTGTTCAGGTTTTTTACAATGCTTCATTATTACAAACAATGCTGCCATGAGCATCATTATATATACATCATAAATTGGAAGGGAGATATTTTTGTAGGATTAATTCTTAGAAGTGGAATTGTTCTGTTAAAGAAAAAAAATAATTTAAAATTTGGGCCCAAATGCCAAATGTTCCTACAAAAAGTTTACAACAATTTATACTCCTAATAGTAAGACTCTCTGTTTCTCTGGGTTATTACCAATCCTATATTTAAAATGATATTTTCCTTTTATCTGCATTTCATTGTCATTTATTTTTATTTTTTCTATTTAGATTTTTTCTAAGAAGGCTTCTTAGGAGTTCACTTAAAGTTGATGGAAAAAATGCAAATTTTTTCATCATACAACCACAAAAGATAAACAGTTGAAATGATTATGTAGAAGCATGGGAAAATACATTATCTTCAGGACAATCTGATATGTTTGTGATTTCAAGTCTGTAATATTTAAGAGAATCTGGCATATTTGAGAACTTGTCACTTTTGCCCTGTGATTTCAATTTAAAATATATAATTGATTACAGACTGATGCTTTTTTCCACTGAAAGCCACATGAGTTTGTATAAATTTGATTATGTTTGTAAAGAGTATTGAACTCATTAAAACAATTTGATTCACCATGGTTTGACTCATTCAATTTATTTTTTGAAATAATTTTTAATTAAAAAATTTTTTTTGTGTTTATTTACTTTGAGAGAGAGAGAGAGAGAGAGAGAAAGACAGAGCAAGCAGGGGAGGGACATAGAGACAGGGAGAGAGAATCCCAAGCAGGCTCTGAGCTATCAGCATGAAGCCTGATATGGGGATCGAGCTCACAAACCATGAGTCAGATGCTCAACCGACTAGTCACCCAGGTGCCCCCAAAACATTTTTAATGTTTATTTTTGAGAGAGAGAGAAAAAGAACATGCACATGCACGTGAGAGAGCATGAGTGGGGGAGGGGCAGAGAGAGACAAAGACACAGAATCTGAAGCAGGCTCCAGGCCCTGAGGTGTTAGCACAGAGACAGATGAGGGGCTTGAATTCACAAAACTGTGAGATCATGACCTGAGCAGAAACCAAGAGTTGGATGCTTAACTGACTGAGCCATGGAGGTGCCCAGGAATAATTTCTTGTGGCTAAAAATACACAAGACAGGACAGTAGTACTGTGCTTTGTACCTCACTTGGAGAGCTTATTTAAAATGGAGAGCTTGCGGACTCACCCCCATGAAGTCCCACCTCATTAGGTCCAGTACAGAGCACAGGAATCTGCATTTTAATAAGTAATCTAGATTTGATGCAGGTGCTCCTAGTCTACACTTTGAAGCATGCTGTATGTTGCCTAAGGGTTTGGACTTGAGTGACACACACATCAGAGTTCAAGCCTGGTTCTGCCACTTGCTTCAGGCAAGTTTCCTAAACTCTATCTGCTTCAGTTTCCTCATATGTACAACAGGCAAAACCCTGAGTTCTTGTGAGGTTTAAATGAGAGGAAAAGCATCTAGCAGAGTGCCTGGCACATAAAAAGCAGCTCAATAAATGTTGTCATTAGGATGACTTGAACAAATGGTAGGTGATGAAACAAACAAACAAACAAACAAAAGATCATTAAAGGGCTTAGGTATTAAGGTAAAGAGTTTGTTTATCATGAAAGCTATGAAAATCATTGCAGGTTATGGCATAACGTAATCAGATTTGAATTTTAAAGACATTCCTGTGGAAGATGGTCTGGATGGTGGCCTTCTGCAAATAAAAAGCTACAGCAGCAATCCAAATAGGAAGTGGTAAGGGCCTGATCTAAAGCAGCAGCCATGAGAATCAAGGGTGAGGAGTTGGGGGTTACAAATGTTAAGCAGGTAGAATTTGTAGGGACTGGGGATCATGGAAAGCAAATGGGAAGCATGTTAAGATGAATCTCTGATTTCTGGACTGGGTAGCCGAGTGAATGATGGTAACACTCATTGAGATGGAAAGTTGTTGGTGTCTAGAATAGTGCCTAGAGTCATTACTGGCCCAGCATTTAAAACAGTTCCCAACATGGGTAGATATGTTGACAATATATGAGAATAATTTCATTGGAACCATGAGGTAAGTAGGAGCTAGTCTGTGCTGGGTTAAGAGAATAGGAATGAAAGTGGTATGAACAAGGGCAGTGTCTTCTTTCCAGAAGCTTGGATGAGAGAAGAACATGGGAAGACAAGGGCTAGAACATAATAGGGGCTAACGGAGAAGTTTTTCTTTAAGATGACAGACCAAAGGATGTTTGCAAGCAAAAGCCAGTAAAGAAGTTAGATGTAGGAGAGGGGGTGACAGAGCAGGATCCTGGGATCGCAAGAGGATGGTACCAAAGCACAGATGTAGGCGGAGCTGTGAATAGCAGGGTAAACACTTCTTCCATGCATGCAGATGCAATTATGTTTATTGGTAATATGGAAGTTGGAGGATCCCCTTCCTGCTTCTGATTGCCTTACTATTCTCGGTGAATGCCTCCTACATTTACTAAGTGGTATCACACAATGTTTGAGGAGGGCAGTAGAAACTTGGGACTAGCAGATGGGGGCTGTTGATTGACAGGCACTGTGAGAGCCTCTTGGTGTCATTTTGCTCCAGCTGTACTCAGCTGCTGCGCTAGGGTTACAAGCAGGCATTCAGAGCTGGTCCATACTGGTATCTGGGAGGTGGGATGGAGGAACTTGGTTTTACAATAGCTTTAAGGATTGAGGCCAGAGAGGGTTTGGAGTGATGAACCAATGGCAATAATGAGGATGCTGATGAGAGTAGTAACAGCAATATCAAAATAGAAGATGGGAAACTCGCGATACTTTGACTCAGTCTTCCTTAAAACTATAGTTAAAAATCATGTCACAAGTAAGATTTAACCAGAAGTCTTGGCAGTGAAGGAACTTTATTTATCAATAATACAAGTGCCTTTGAGAATACAAAGGTCAGAGGTAGTCGTCACTGTTAAGATGAGACAGAAAATTAAAGAACATTTACAAGTAAGTTGTCAACTTATACACACACACACACACACACACACACACACACACACAGCAGCAGCAGCATAGGACAGTCTTAAGTCAGATATTTACCTGTTCTGTATTTCATTTTCCTGAAACTGAGTTTCTGACAGGTCTGATTGCTGTGATAATTAGCTTAAAAAATTTTTTTTAACGTTTGTTTATTTTTGAAGGAGAGACAGAGTGTGAGCAGAGGAGGGGCAGAGAGAGAGACACACACACACAGAATCAAAGCAGGCTCCAGGCTCTGAGCTATCAGCACAGAGCCCAACGCAGGGCTCAAACTCACAAACTGCAAGATCATGACCTAAGCCGAAGTCAAATGCTTAACTGACAGAGCCACCCAGGTGCCCCAATAATTTGCTTTTTAAATGGAGATATACTAATAGAATGTAATACTTAACTTCAAACATAGAATTACCACAAAGTCTGTTTTTCATGTTTGTCATGAGACACTAAATCTTACTATCTCTTATAGAAAATTGCATGTTAGAATGTTTAAGAAATTGGGTTCATTCACCTGGGTTGTAATAATCATCACAGCACCTGAGTATATAATTCACCACCTTTGACCTCATTGACTTCTTTAAAAAAAAAAATTTTTTTTTTTAATTTACTTTTGAGAGAGAGACAGAGCACGAGCAGAAGAGGGGCAGAGAGAGAAGGAGACACCGAATCTGAAGGAGGCTCCAGGCTCTGAGCTGTCAGCATAGAGCCCAACATGGGGTTCAAAATCATGAACTGTGAGATCATGACCTGAGCCAAAGCTGGACGCTTAACCAACTGAGCCACTCAGGCACACCAGACCTCATTAACTTTTGGATGTAACTCTGTCACTTTGTGAGCGGCATCAGTTCACTTGCTTTTTAGAGAGCACCAAAACCTTTTGTCTTTGCTTTCTCCCTACAGGGCTGTTTGACCAAAATAAATCCCATGATTCTAAAACACAGTGCAAACCATGTTTCTTTGTTAACAACAACAAACATTTATTGAGCACTTTCTAAATGCCAGACACTGTGCTAAGCATCTTCACATACATTTTCTTATTCGGTCTTCACAACAGCCCTGTGAGGTAGGTAAGCAGTTTCCCTAACAACACACGAGCAATAAACTGTATTATGAAGAGCTGTTTGGCTTGGAGAAGTCAAAATATCTTTCACTTTCCTGGGGAAAAGAGAGCCACAACTACCTTCAAGTAAGAGTGGATTCTTTATGGTAGAGCGAGATCAACTTGGGCCATGGCACCAAGGGGGCAAGGATCAAAGGATCAAATTATAAGCAGGACATTCAAGATGAAACAGATTTTTCTAAATATAATGTAATGCTGGAGAAGGAATTCAAACACTGGATGCAGGTGAAACAGACAGCTGCTGAGGTATCGATCAACTGTGTCCACTAACTATTCTCTTTCTCCTCTGTATTTTTCCACTTGTTTCACCTCCTTGCTCTCTCTCCTTCTATCCGATCCCGTATACTGATGCATTCACTCTTTTTTCCATTCAACATTTACTGGCTTGCACTGTCCAATATAGTAGCCACTAGCCACAAGTGGCTATCTAACTTTGTTAAACTTAAAATAAAAAAACTGAGTACTAAAGTTACACTAACTACATTTCAAGTGCTCAGTAACCATGTTAGTAGCTACCACATATTTTTTTTATTGAGATGTAACTCATATATAACATTAAATTAGTTTCAGGTGTACAACATGATGAATCAGTAGGGCTACCATATTGAAAAGTTCTACTGGGCAATGCTGTTTCACACAGCTGAGGTAGTGACAGTAGCCACAAGAATGAAAAATCTTGAGTTCTTGACCTTGAGGAGCTTACAACCTACAGGAGAAAAAGACCCACCCAATATTATTTTTTCAAGAGCTAACAATGAGCTCTTGTTGGAAATCGGGCAGTTTGCTAAGCACTTTCTAGGACTGTTTAGCTGCAACGCTCCTAATACCATAAAATAGGTGTCATTATTATGCTCATTTTACAGAGAGGGCAGTAACTTGCCCAACATGTGAAGAGTATTGTAAGGCCTCATGACCAAGCCTATGTGTAGGGCCACAAAAGAAGTTGAGCTAACCTCCATTTGAGGATTTTAAGGAAGATTAGAAATGGGAGAAGGATTAAAACCCAAGTCTGTATAGACCACGCTTACCCAACATGTGGGCTACAGACTACATCAGAATTACTTAGGATGCTCGTTAAAAGCACAGATTTCCTGCATCTGATTAAGAGATCTGGGGGCAGGGGCTGGGAACCTACGCTTTAATCGAGCTCGCCTTCTCCGCCCCAAGATTCTTTCCTATTCATTAAATGAGGTTTGAGAGCCACAGTCCCCATCACTGGGTCCCCTTGTTCCGCTTTCCCCTGTCTTCCCTGCCTTTAATCTGACTACGGATCAAGGTTGGAGACTGTGCTGCGTAATCTCGGACAAACCTCTCGGAGCCTCAGTTTCCCCATGCGTGAAATGGAAAGCCCGGCGGGCCTGAGGCGCGGCTGCTAGAAAGCCATTCAAAGTAAGCGCCCAGAAAACGCGGCTCTAGCCTGACGAGCCCCGCCCCTCTCTGCCGGCCCGGACTGCCTACCCTCGCAGATCTGCTCCCACAGGTTCTTGCCCAGCGGCTCCGCACCCTGTCCGGGCGAGACGGGTAGCTCGGGGGATACGGGGGACACGGTGGGCACTGGCGTCCGGGTAGCATCCGACGACTCTGTAGAGCCAGCCGGTTCCTCGCGAGGACCGGTGCTACTGCTCACCCGCCCCGGGGCCGCCATGGCCACGGTTTCCAAGGCAACCGCCCTCCCAGCAGGGCTGCGACCCGGAAGGACCCAGAATTCATGGGGGCGAGCCAGAGACTCGAGATTAACTTCCGGGTCGCGGCGGAGCTGGCTTTCACGTGGAGGCGGGGAAGATTGGCCTGAGGGTGAGTGTTGAGGGGCGGCCCAGGCGGGGAGGCGCGGGGTCTGGAGATTCGGCTTGGGGACTTGCGGGGCAAACTAAGGGAAAAGCGGGCGACTTGCACCCCAAATCCACACCACCAACCACCAGCGCACGCTCCGGCCTGAGGCCGCCGCCTTCTGGAAGTTCTCCCGCCTTGGAGTGGGGCCAGGAATGTGGGTAATCCCTCCGCGCGTGTGTATGCGCGCGGAAGCTTTGGCGCTGCCGGAGCCTTAGAGGTTCCGTTTCTCCTCCCGGCTCCCTTGCTTCCCGCTAGTGAACCTGCCGTGGTGGTGGGGTGTTGGTTCCATTGTGCAGAGCACAGGCTCTGCGGGCTGGGTTCGAATCTTTTTTTGTCACTTGCTGGCTTTAGGACCTAGGACTGGTAAATTGAAGTCTCGAAGCCTCAGCAAGTCTGTGCGATGGGGCCTTCACACCGGTCCTCAGGAGGCTACCGCGAGATTTTAAAAGCGCTTTTGGAGAAAGTGCTGGTTTTTACTGGAGACACTGTAAGGAACATTCCTCTTCCCTTAGAGTGAATACATCTGGGCTCGCTGGGTTAAGGAGGAGCGTATTCAGTGCTAAAGAGGAGGGAAGCTTAAGGGGATTAAATTGACCACAGCCCCCCTTTGGCTTCTTTGTTCCAAACAGGTCTCTTGACTATTCCCCCCACCTGAGGCGCTCTCCGGTCTCTTGACTCCACCCTCTCTAGGTTTGCACCTACTTCTCTTCCTTTGCAGGCCCCTCTTCCTCTGCCCTCCTGTTTCCCTAAGGTGTTGTCTTAGGCTCGTTGTATTTGAGGCTTAGTTATCATCCATGCATTTCTAAGTTTTTCTTATCTATGTCAGCCCCATCACCCCGAGCCTCAGACCCACACCTGTTCACTGGACAGTCTTCTTTTGGATATCTCAAGGCATCTATGCACACCAGCCTGTCTCCTGCAGCCCCTAATCACCCTCCTTCAGTTCCTTTTTCTTAGGATTTAACACCACCGTCCTGTAGTTGCCCAAGCTGGAAACTTCTGTACTAGAAACTTTACTGACAACTGATGGGTCGGATTAGATTTAACTCCATTGCCCTGACCTCACCACTAGCCTTGATGTTATCACTTGTGTCTTCATTATCACACATCTTTTCCTCCTACACCTTCTTGAGAGCAGGTGTTTTTTTTTTTTTTTTTTTTTTAACAGTTTTTAAGTGTTTGTTTTTGTTTTTTGTTTTTTACTTCTGAGGGAGTGCGCGAGTGCGCACAAGTGGATGAGGACAGAGAGAGGGAGACACAGAATCCTAAGCAGGCTCCAGACTCTGAGCTGTCCACACAGAGCCTGATGCAGGGCTTGAACCCACAAACTGTGAAATCATGACCTGAGCCAAAGTCAGATGCTTAACTGACTGAGCCACCCAGGCACCCCATAGCAGGTGTTTTATCTTGTTCATCTCTGTATCTCTGGCATTCATTTTTTCGGTGAGTATTTATTGAACACCTGCTATGTGCCAGGTACAGAGCTAGGCTCTGGGAATAGAGCAGAAAACAGGATAGGAATGAATGACAGGGTTCCCTTGACTTTCCAGGTGCTCCTGGCATGAGTTACAAATGAATTTGAGTCATAGTTTGGTCCTGGCCTGGCTCCTTGAAGCTGCTAATGGTGAGTCAAGTCCAGTCTGCAGGGTTCTGAGCCTGGAGAGCTTCAGGATGGAGAGCCTTTTGAACTATGCCTCCCACTGTCCAAACCTGGGGGATATTTTGTTTCTGGATTCCCTGGGTGTCTCCATGTCACCTAGTTCAGGGAGCAATAGGAACTGGGGTGTGATGAGTGACAGAAGTAGCCTAGCTGGAAGCTAAAGTGTACTTGAGGGCCCTCGCACAGTTGCCTACATGACATTTCCCCAAAAAAGCTGGACGTTGTAGGTTGCTCTGTGTCATCTCCAATTGTTAAATATTGGTAATTTGAAAATTTAAAAACAGTGAAGCAGGCAAGGTGTGGCCCCCACACCTTCTCCCCCTGGCAGCCTTTGATCTGGTTCAGTCCCTGATGATGGATAGGGAAACTGAGGCCCGGATAAGCCAACACTATGTGGCAAGAGAGTGTCAGTCACCATTTGAACCCAGGTCTTGTCTGTCCTAGCTGGGGCTCCTTCCATATCTTGCTGCTGCTCATACTACTAGCCACATGGGAAGGTAATTAGGAGGGTAAGTCATCCAGCGTGCAGGTGGGGGAAGTTAATTTCCACACACAAAGGAAAAGCTACTTAGGTGAACCAAGGTAAGGAGTTAATTGTGCCACAGTTACTGCCTCTGGTGGGAATTGGCAGGAAGAGTTCACCTCAGGATTTCTGTTCCCTTCAGAAATTGTCTGTCTGATTTGACTGCAGTTGTGTCCTCCCTGGCTGGCACAGGGTAGGCAGTAAATTTGTTGGAATGGGTGACTAGGCTCAGAGATCTGAGAAGGGGGGTTAGGAAAAGGAATCAGCAGTGTACCACTTTGCATGGATCACTTCTCCCTTTGAGAAGGAAGTGTTATTTCCCCCCATTTTCTAGATGGGGAAATTAATGTTCAGGGAGGCTAGATGATTAGCTTAAGGTGAGGGAGCAGTTTCAATTTGAACTTGGGCCTGTCTGAATTTAAACTCCATTCTACTTCTTTGATCACATTTTTCCATCCCTTAACATTTCAGACTAGCCACTCAGAAACATGGCTTTTGGGGCACCTGGGTGGCTCAGTCGGTTGGGTGTCCGACTTTGGCTCTTGTCATGATCTCACGGTCCGTGGGTTTGGGCCCTGCATTGGGCTCTGTGCTGACAGCTCGGAGCCTGGAGCCTGCTTCGGATTCTGTGTCTCCCTCTCTCTGACCCGACCCCCCTTTCATGCTCTGTCTCAAAAATAAACATTAAAAAAAAAAAGAAATGTGGCTTTTGGTACTACCTAACTGAATTGTACACGGGGATTTGGTAGGGGATAACGTGTACCATTTCTTTTCAGGAATGATCACTAAAACCCACAAAGGAGACTTGGGCCTTGGGCTCCCAGAGAAAAAGAAGAAGAAAAAGAAGGTGGTCAAAGAACTAGAGACTCAATACTCAGTTTTAAACAGTGACAATTACTTCACTGAGATCTGTCCCACAAAAGCCACATCCCCCTCAAAGAGTGTGGTCCTGGGACAGGCGTCTGAGATGCCTCTAGTGAAGAAAAAGAAGAAAAAGAAGGGACATAGCACCCTCAGTGAGCAGCACTTAGAACCTGAGACCACATTACGTGCTGGACGGACAGAGAAGTTGCCGAGCCCCAGGAAGCAGGCTCTTGGTTCATCTGAGTTCCAAGGTGGGGAGAAGAAAAAGAAGAGGAAGTCCTTATGGCCTCCAGCCATGTCCCCTGGCTCGAGAGTGAAGACCCCGGACCCCAGACAGGGCGAGGAGGTGACCAGCATCGGCAAGAAGCCCAAAAAACACAAGAAGGAGAAAAAGGCCCAGGAGGCTGCAGCCTTTTCAGCCAAGGACCCTTGGTTCTGTGAGTCTGGGGATTCTCTGTATGCTTGCTCGGTGGGGAAGGATGGAAAGGAGCAGACAGCCTCAGGGCGGAAACGGAAGCAGGAGAGCCCCAGGGAGCACAATGTGAAGATGAAGAAGAAAAAGAAAATCCACCAGAAGGGAGACACCTCCCTAGGGCACCTTGAGCTCTCCAAGTCCATTGAGGGCATCCCCAGGAAAGGAAGTAAGAAGCCAGTCAAAGTTGAGGCTCCAGAATACATCCCAATAGAACATAACCCCAAGTCCCCTGCAAAAAAGAAAATGAAGGCCAAGAAAAAGGCAGAGCAGCCAGGCACTGAGGAGCCAGCTCTGAGGAGGAATAAAAAGAAGAAGGAGAAAGAGAGCAGAGTAGCAGGAGAGCCTTGTAAAGAGGTAAGCTTTTCTTCAGAAGTAGACTCTGCTTGGGTGAATAAGGGTGGAAGTGGGGAGTGTGTGTGTGCATTCGTACACAGGCACTCCCCTTTGTAGCTGCCAGAACCCTGATTGAACTGACTTCAGCCAGAAAAGGGTATTTGTTGAGATATGTAACTGGAAAGGTTAAAAGCTATTTAGTTTCAGGTATGGCTGGATCCAGGTACTCATGCACTATCCTCAGTAATAAAGGTATCCCTTGCTATTGAAACTCTACCCAACTTCTCACTATCTTCACTTAGGGTCTGAATAGATACAAATTTTTCAGATGAATCACTCTCTTTCTGAACTCTTGCCACTTGCTGTCCAAAACTCAGGAACCAAATAGTTTGAGATAACATGGTGTCCAAGCCTATCTGAGTTTATTTTCTGTGCTCTGTTTACATGATTTAGAGACCAAATAGGTTTGGATTGCAGGAGATGCCTGTGTGGCTTTCCCCAGCTCTGGGCTTTGTATTTTTTTCTTCTAGTGGGTTTTAGTTACAGACAGGCACCTCCCACCTCCCACCCATAGCAAGACAGTCTCAGCAGTTCCAGGATTTCATCCTAGTAGTTAGACTACCCCCAAAGGGAGAACTGTAGCCCCTCTGAAACGATTACAAGAAAATTCTCAGGGCTGCTGTCACGTGCCTCAGGTGATCATCCAACCTGGAAGCCCTGATCTGAAGCTGGGGGGAGGAAACTAGGGTATTAGTCCCACTGAACCCCACTGTTTGAGGTCGGGGGGAAGACAATTCCTGGGAGGAAAACCCAATCCTAATTACCCGGAGGAAGAGAATAGTTGATGGTCTGGCGAAGACAACAGAGATACGTTGTCTCCATCCTGACAGGCTTCCTTGAGTGGGGGAGAGAAGGGAGGAGATGAGCCAGAGCACTTGGACTCCACAGGTCCACATCTGCCTCTATTTGTGTCAGGACCACACCTTCATTCCTGTTTTTGGAATAAGTGAGTGGATGTGCAGGGGGAAATGAGATGGTATGTGTCCTACTCCAAGCAGATGTCTGGCCTGTTGGGGTAGCCAAGGCTGATGTTGAACACTTACTGTGTGCCTGGCGGTAAGCTAATGCTCCCCATGTATTAACCCGTTTAATCCTCACATCAGTCTGGTGAAATGGCTGCTGTCGTTTTCCTCGATACTAAGGGAGGAGTTAAATACCTTGATCAGGATCATCTACCTGTCAGGGTGGGCTTTCAGCCCAGTCTGGCTTTGGAACTGAAGGTTTCATCCTTTCTCAGAAGCTGCCCTGTAACTTCCTGTAGATGGTAGAGCCATTAGAGCCCAAGAAGTGACCGTCTTCTATTAAACAAGCCCTGAGTTCTCTTCCCAGTTCTGCACCGACCAGCTAGGTAAGCTCAGACCAGCCACTGCCCTGTGGTCCTCAAGTAAGAATGATGGCTAACGTGTATGTAGTTGTTACTGAAGGATGGCCCTGGCACTGGCGGGGGCTCCGTTAATACCAATTGAAGGATGAGCCCCCTGGAGCAAGGTCATCAGGAAGTGTCTGGGCACCCTCAGCTCAGCTTGATAGGGTTGAGGAGGGCAGGGGCGGCCTCCTTTTCAGGGCCTACAAAAGGCAGTTCTGGTTTCTGGATTTTTCCCAGTTTTGTCCTAGTCCATTAGACTTATTTCACTGGTCTCTTTCATTCAGAAGCTCTTGGGGCCAAGAGGAACCCCAGAGGCTGGGAGCCCAACCCCCCATCAGAATCCCTTCTTTCCAGAGTTCAGTGAAAGGTGGTTGGTCCCCTCTGTTTAACATCTCCTGCCTTGGGGGCTCTGCTGCCTCGGACAGCCCTCTGAGTCAGGAAATGCACACATCTTCAGGGTCTGGATGGGTGATGTGAGTAAACAGAGCCTTCCAGGGATCATCACATGTGATGCTGGGTGCCGCGCAGAGCACATTTAAAGTCAGGCTGCGAAAAGATGGCAGTTGTCATGACCAAAGGATCAGGGAAAGTGGCCTGGGGTCTCACTTTTAGAGGGTCCCATGGGAGCTAAGGTCAGTGAGCAAGTTTGACACATGCAAACATGCCCAGGGCAGGCCCAATGAGGACACCACATGGGAGCGGAGTTGTGTGAGGGCTGTTGGCTGTGGGTCATGCAGAGGGAGCAACAGTGCAGAGGTCCTGGAAGGAGCAGAGACTGGGGTAGTAGAAGCTGGGAGTTTGGGAGGGGCCAAGGAATAGAGACCATAGAGGCCACAGGAGTCTAGATTTTTGTGTAAATAGGATAAGAGCCCCTGGAGAGTTTTGCGGAGTAGTGGGGTGATGTGATCTGATTTTTTAAATTTTTATTTTTTTAATTGAGATATAATTGACATATAACATGGTGCAAGTTTAAGGTGTATATACGATATGATAGGTTGAGTTTTTTTTTAAGATTTTATTTTATTCACCTTTTTTTTTTTTAAGTTTATTTATTTTGAGAGAGAGAGAGAGAGTGGGGACCCCAAGCAGGCTCTGCACTGACTTTGCAGAGCCTGACTTGGGGCTCCAACTCATGAACCACGAGATCATGACCTGAGCTGAAATCAGGAGTCAGATGTTCAACCAACTGAGCCACCAGGCCCTGAGATTTTGTTTTAAGTAATTTTTGTACCCAATGTAAGGCTTGAACCTTCAACTGCAAGATCAAGAGTTGTAATGCTCTATTGACTGAGCCAGCCAGGTGCCCCTCCAGTTGAGTTTTTAAAGCTCACCCTAGTTGTTGTGCATAATGGAGCAGGGTTGGGGTGGAAGGGGGTGAGGAAGCAGGAGTTAGAGACTGTTGTGTTGTCCAGGTAGGAGGGAAGGCAATGACTAGGACTGGAGTGGGGGTGGGCACTGGAGGAGAGAACTGGATTTAGGTTTGCTGGCAGGGTCCCCACCCTGCCCACCCTCACCCCAGTCAGGGCCCCAGGCTTACCTGTCCGCTGCCAGTCTGTCCCTCCACCCCCATCAGCAGGGCCCTTGGCCTCTCTCCTCTTGCTGGTGTGGTGCCATGGGAGATAAGATGATGTCTGTGGCAGGAAAGGTGTGCCAAGCCTTAGGAGACCTGTGTCAGTTCTGTCCCTGAGCTGTGGGGGTTACTTCATGATGGTCCTGTCACCTCTCTGAATCTTAGTTTCTTCATATGTTAGGTCAGTGCCGTTGTCTTGAGAGGAGAATCAGAAATGTGGAAGACAGAATGTCAGAAGTTCTGTTGGTGGCAGGGGTTGAGGTGGTGCTGCAGTCTTGGGACTTTTCTGGATTATCATGATCTCATCCTGCTGGGCTGCTGGGGCAGAGGCCATCGTATGCTTGACTCTTCCTCCCTTTGCCCTTTTGTGCAGGAGCCTGACACAGACTTAGAGGTGGTGTTGGAAAAGAAAGGCAACATGGATGAGGCGCACATAGACCAGGTACGGTCCAGGTCCTCATCCCCCTCCCAGATGTCTTGCCACCCACCAGGCACACATTTGTCTCCTCCTGGGCAACAAGATCCTGGTCCCAGAGGTGTCAAGGAACCCAAAAGCCACCAGCCAGCTCTGGAACACCTCAAGTGGCAGGGGACTTGTGGCCTTCCCCACTTGATGCTGGGAGACCCTTTCACTACCACAGCTTTGGCTGAGGGGCTATCTGATCATTGAGAATCTCAGGCTGAGTGTTTCCCTTATGATTGCTGCAGGAGAGACAGGAGTATGACTCCAGGAACTGCAGCCAGAGCAGGGAACATGCGCTCAGCCAGGCCCGTGCATTGCCACCTCCTGTCCTCAATTCAGGAGCACTTAGAGAAGTTATTCTGTTGTGGCTCAGCTTCTGCTTCTGGCGTGCCTGGATCTGTAGGTAGATGTATCCTATAAAGGAGCATGGCTTTCTGGAATTGGGGTCTTTGTATGATCCTGGAGCAAATGAGGCCAGGCAGGACAGTGGTAACAGCAGAGGCTTGGCTTTGGACCATTACTAACATCCTTGGGCAGTCACTGACCTTACTGACCCTCTCGTGTAGGTGGCTGTGAAGACCAGACGCAGTCATGTTTGTGAGGCAATCAGCAGGGGCCTGTCTTATATCTGCTTAATAAGGGGCACCCATTACCCTGACCACATCCTCACGCTTTGTCAGCAAGTAACTGCTGGAGAGAAGCAACAGGGTGTGATGCAGGGATGACCCCTGTCTCGTGGCCCTTCTACTCCAGGAGAGAAAGAAACCAGTGACTACTAGGAAGTGAGCTGAGTATGTGGGAGCCTAGAAGATGTCACAGAATTTCCAAACCTAATGCCTTTGGAGTGCTAAGGAACTCTCCCTGGAGGCAGGGGCATCGGAAGTAGGACCATGCCGATCAGTAAGGGGATGCTGACAGAGCCCATTCCAAGGCCTGGCACAAAGCACAAACCCCTTAGAAATGGGAGGTCCCCAGCCTTTTGCAGGTCCTAGTCATGCGGCTCCCCAGGGTCAGGGCTAACTGTAATGAGGACCGAGAGGACAGAGGCGGGGGGGTGGGGGGGGGCGGCCCTGCCTCTCTGGGCTCTGGGCCCCTTCCCTCAGTTCCTTTCGCAGGTATCCTCCCCCGCTCAGGATGTCAGGATGCAGCAAGCTGCTGGAACTCAGAGTCCTCATGCCCATGTACTTCTTATGGGCGATGCCCACCAGCAGCCCCTTTGCTGCTGACTTGTGCCTACTGTTTACAATTTTTAAGGAAACTTTTAACCGTTATGGGTGACAGATGACCTCAACATAAGTGAAGCTTTCTATTTTACCTCTGCCTTTTTTCCCTGTAAATGCTGAAAGTTCACTATGTTAAAACATTGCAACCTAAAAAAAATAATGTGACCTGAAATCCTATCACCTAAGAATGGTCACTGTTAACCCTCTGTTACTATATTTTTCTAGATTTTTCCTTTGTAACTATGTGTAATTTTAAAGCACTGTGTAATCATGCTACGTTATGTAGACCATTCTCTTTATTTTTTTATTTTTATTTTTTTCAACTTTTATTTTTGGGACAGAGAGAGACAGAGCATGAACGGGGGAGGGGCAGAGAGAGAGGGAGACACAGAATCGGAAACAGGCTCCAGGCTCTGAGCCATCAGCCCAGAGCCCGACGTGGGGCTCGAACTCCCGGACCGCGAGATCGTGACCTGGCTGAAGTCGGACACTTAACCGACTGCGCCACCCAGGCGCCCCCCCATTCTCTTAATTTTTATCATTTAACTGGTGAATTGAATTTCATTTTGTCTTAGGCACATCTGTATCACTCTGCATCTGGAGCATGGCTCCGCTATAGGAATATGTTATCATTTTTTCTCTCATTTTTACAGTTGTCACTTTGTTTTATATAGTTTTCAACTTACATAAGTGGTCACTTTGTCTCGCAGCCTGTGGCAGATTAGAAGGGAGGAGAAAGGGCACAAATTGGGTCAAAGTTATACCTGAACCCTTATGAGGGAGAAGGAGACTCTGGATGCTTTTTTTTCCCTAATTGAAGTACAGCTGACATACCATATTATATTTCAGGTGTACAGCCTAGTGATTCAACAATTATATCCTTTAATCTATGCTCACCACAATAAGTGTAGCTACCATCTGTCACCTATACAAAGTTATTACAAGATTACTGACTGTATTCCCTATGCTGTACTGTACTTCCCTGTGACTTACTTACGCGTTTGTACTTCCTAATCTCCTTTATCTGTTTCGCCCAGCCTCCTATACTCCTCCATTCTGGCAACCACTAGTTGTCTGTTTTTATGAGTCGTTTGTTTTGTTTTGTTTTCCAGATTGCGCATATAAGTGAAATTATATGGTATTTGTCTTTTTTCTGTCTCAATTATTTCACTTAGCATAATACCCTGTAGGTCCATCCACATTGTCAGAAACTGGCAAGATTTCATTCTTTTTCATTGTTGAGTAATATTCCATTGTGTGTGTGTGTGCGCGCGCGCACACGTGCATGTTTGTGTGCACACACACACCATAATTTTATCCATTCGTTTATCAGTGAACACATAGGATGCATCCATATCTTGACAATTGTAAATAATGCTGGGATAAACATAGGGGTGCATATATCTTTTCAAATTAAGTGTTTTCCTTTTCTTTGGGTGAATACCCAGAAGTGGAATTACTGGCTTGTATCATATTTCTATTTTTAATTTTTTGAGGAAATTCCATGCTATTTTTTTATACTGGTTGCACCACTTTGCATTCCCACCAACAGTGCACAAGGGTTCCCTTTTCTCTGCGTCCTCACCAACACTTGTTACCTCCAGTCTCTGATACTAGCCATTCTGACTGGCTTGACATGATACCTTGTTATGATTTTGATGTGCATTTTCCTGATGATGTTGAACATCTGTTCATGTTTTGGCCATTTGTATGTCTTTGTAAAAATGTCTATTCAGGTCCTCTGCCCATTTTCTAGTTGATTTTTAAGTTTATTTATTTTGAGAGAGCATGCCCATGCAAGCAGGGAAGGGGCAGAGAGAGAGAGAGAGAGAGAGAGAGAGAGAGGAAGAATCCCAAGCAGGTTCCCCATTATCGGCACACAGCCCAACTTGGAGCTTGATCTCATGAACTGCAGGATCATGACCTGAGCTAAAACCAAGAATCAAACGCTTAACCACCTGAGCCACCCAGGTACCCCATGTATGAGTTCTTCATATATTTTGGATATAAAGCCCTTATCGAATATAGTATTTGCAGATATGTTGATCCTTGCAAATTAGTTGATCCTTGAACAACATGGGTTTGAATTGCACGAGTACATGAATACATGAATTTTTTCAATACAGTGCTGTAAATGTACTTTTTCCTTTGATTTTCTTAATTACATCTTTAGCTTTATTGTAAGATTATAGTATGTAATACATATAACATACAGAATCTGTGTTAATCAGCTGTTTATATTACTGGTAAAACTTCCAGTCAACAGTAGGCTACTAACAGTTAAATTTTGGGGGAGTCAGAATTTATATGTGGATTTTCAATTGTGCAGGGGGCCAGCGCCCCAATCCCTACTTGTTCAAGGGTCAACTGTATCTTCTCCCATTTAGTAGGTTGCCTTTTTGTTAGTTTGTTGTAGTTCTAATTGTTTTTATTGCCCTTGCCTAAGGATACAGATCCAGAAAATTATTACCAAGAATTTTTTGCCTTTGTTTTCTTTTAGGGGTCCTATGGTTTCAGGTTTCACATTTAAGTCTTTAATCCATTTTGAATTTATCTTTGTGTATGGTCTCAGAAAGTGGTCCAGTTCATTCTTCTGCATGTAGCTGTTCAGTTTTCCCAACACCATTTATTAAAAAGACTGTCTTTCCCACATTGTTAGATCCTTGGATGCTTTGTCATAGATTAATTGACCTATAAGTTATTTCTGGCTTCTCTTCCATTGATCTCTGGTTTTGTGCCAATACTATGCTATTTTGATTACTGCTGCTTTGTAGTATAGTTTGATATATGGGATTGTGCTACCTCCAGCTTTGTTTTTCTCTCTCAGGGTTACTTTGGCTATTCAGCATCTTTTGTGATTCCATATGAATTTTAGGATTGTTCATTCCAGTTCTGTGAAACATGCTATTGGTTTTTTGATAGGGATTGCATTGAATCTGTAGATTGCTTTGGATAATATGGACATTTTAACAATGTTAATTCTTCCAATCCATGAGCATGGTATATCCTTCCATTTATTTATGTCATCTTCAAGTTTCTGTCATCCGTGTCTTAAAATTTTCAGAGTATAGCTCTTTTACCTCCTTAAGTTTATTCCTAGGTGTTTTATTATTTTTGATGCAGTTGTAACTGGGAGTGTTTTCTTAATTTTTCTTTTCAGTAGTTCGTTTTTAGTGTATAGAAATGGAACAGATTCCTGTATATTGTTTTTATATCCTGCAACTTTTACTGAATTCATTTATTAGTTGTAATAGTTTTTTGGTGGAGTCTTTAGGGTTTTCTATATAGATTATCATGTCATCTGCAAGTAGTGTTAGTTTCATTTGTTCCATTCCAGTTTGGATCACTTTTGTTTCTTTTTCTTGTCTATGGTGCCCGAGATTTCAGTACTGTGTTGAATAAAAGTGATGAGAGTAGACATTCTTGTTTTGTTTCTAATCTTAGAGGAAAAACTTGAAGCTTTTCACCATTGAGTATGATGTTAACTATGTGGCCTTTATCATGTTGAGGTATGTTCCCTCTGTATCGACCCTATTGACATTTGTTACCATGAATTGATGTTGAATTTTATCAAATGCTTTTTCTGCATGTATTGAGATGAGTATGATTTTTATTCTTCATTTTGTTAATGTGGTGTATCAAGGATGGATATTAAACCATCCTTGCATCCCTGAGATAAATCCTGCTTGATCATGGTGAATGATTCTCTTAATGTATTGTTGAACTCAGTTTGCTGACATTTTGTTGAGGACTTTTGATCTATGTTTGTCAGGGATATTGGTCCTGGAAGCTTTTATATCAAACAGCAGGGTCATTAGTATGCTGATGGTGGGCTTGAGCCATGCTAGCAGCATTGCATAAGATGTACCTGCTGTGTACCAGGCACTCTATTAGGTTCTTAACATTCTGCACCCAACAATTTAATGTTGGGCAGGGAGGTTCTCCGACACCAGCAATTCTTGGACACCAGCTGGGTGTCCTACAATTCAACTCCAATCTGACACAATATATATAGAGATAGTGTCACATCCCACAGGGTAAGGACTCAGTCTCACCAGGCTACTACCACCCCTTGGCAGCCTGCTATATAGATGGGAGGTTCTGATGACCCTGTCCTTGGGTTCTATTAATTTGCTAGAGCAGTTCACAGAACTCCGAATCATTTCACTTACTAGACTGTTGGTTTATAATAAAAGGATACAAATCAAGAAAAGCCAGATGGTAGTGATACATATGGCAAGGTATGGGGAAATGGCACTAAAATTTCATGCCCTCTCCAAGTATACCGCTCTTTACAAATCTCCTATGTTTTCCACCAACCCAGAAGCCCTCTGAACATCCTGCTCTTTTGGGAGGTTTATGGAGGCTTCATTACATAGGTGCAATTGATTAAATCATTGACCATTTGCTAATTGATTCAGCTTCCAGGCCCTCTTCCTTCCCTGGAGTTTGGAGGGGGGATTGCAAGTTCCAACCCCCTATGGTAATGGGGTTGGTTCACCTGACAACCAGCCCCCATCCTCAGGTGCTTTTCTTCATTAGTTCTCCTCATTTACATAGCATAAGACACCTTGATTGCTTTCCTCACTTTGGAAATCCCAAGGGGTTTAGGAGTTCTCTGCAGAAACTAGGATAACAACCGAATATATATTTATTATACATCATAGCACAATTCTGTTTCTGCCATTTATCCTCCAAGGTAGCTGATATTTCTATTTGCAGATGAATGAATCTAAGTACAAAAAGGTTAAATGACTTATCTAAGTGCTAAGTTTCATACTAGCCTTTTCCTTACTCCAGTGTTCTTTCTAGAAAACAATGCTATCCCGAAAGTTAACTACTGTATCTTCTGTATAGGAAGGCAGGGCTTCAGGCAGTTTGCTTTGGGGAAGTTTCCACCCACTATGGCTGTTACTGACAAAAATGTTCTGCTGAAGGTGGATAAGGCTCAGTTTATAGGAAAGTTCATTCTTAAAGAATGGCAAAAAAAAGAATAAATGAGGCTGCCCATTTTAGGCCAAGGGATTGCAGCCTTGGGATGCTTAGAAGATTGTTCCCGACAAATGCCTGCCCCAATTTGCAACAGAGGAAAGCTCCTCTCCCTCTTGCCACGTCCTGTCCTCCTGCCCTATCTCTGTGCTCTGTTTTAAGCTCAAAGGAAAACTTCTGTGTCCCATTTCCCTCTTTTCTTTGCTCTCCCTTGCTCAGGTGAGGCGAAAGGCCTTGCAAGAAGAGATTGATCGTGAGTCGGGCAAAACGGAAGCTTCTGAACCAAGGAAGTGGACAGTAAGTTCAATGTCTGCTGGGTGACACACCCCGGCATCCTGACTCCTCCTTCCTCGCCTTGTGGCATGAGCAGCAGAGTGATGGGAGACAAGACCATGGGAGTCCAGGCCCCAGAGGCTGTCCCAGTCTGCCGTTGGGCTCTCTTGACTGCAGAGCTTGTCTTGAGCTAACTTTCCTCCTTCTGAAGGGGTGCTTGCCTACCTCCTAGAGAACTGGCCAAGCCAGAGAAGCATCCTGAACCTTTGTCTCCAGCTCTGGATGGATGGGATGTCCCACACATTGGTCTCTGAGGGCATGTGATAAGCGCTTTCCAGCAGTGGATAGTGATCTCAGAAGGCTTCTTGGACCAGGGTAGGTGGCAGAGGCAAGAGCTATGTGGTGGCAGACCTCTCTCAGGACTGCCTTCAAGGTCCAGTTGGAATGGGAGATTCTAAACCAGGCCTGAGGAGATGGGACAGGAGGGAGTACTGTGCGAGGACACAAAGTCAGGCTGAAGCAGGGTGAGAGGGGCTGTGGGCAGGCCTACACCAGGCCAACCTCGACAGCTGTGGCCGGAAGCTTGTACGGAGACTCTAGGTGCAGTGAGAGCTCCTGGAGGGCATGTGTGTAGGGGAAGTGGGGAGCTGGTTAGGAGGCTCGGCCTGCAGGCCTGAGGACTGGGATGGTGGCAGAGGACAGAGAGAAGAGACAGCTTCACAATCCAACAAGACTTGCTAATAGTTAATTGGATTGGGGAGAGGGAAATAAGGATCTAGATGACAAGGAAGGCTTGCTTTCCTGCCTTATCTTAAGCCTTCACAGTTTAACACAGGAAAGAACAATTAATTTGGATCAAAAGACCTGAGTTCAATTTCTGGCTCTGCCACTTTCTCGTTGTGAGACTCTAGGGAAGCAACTTCCCCTTTTGGAGCCTCAGTTTCCACATCTGTAAAATGGGACTTGTACTCTCGCCCAGTGGGATATGGAGAGGGCCTTTGTTATGTGTCTTCCCTCTGGGTGTCTCTTCTCTTTCCATCCTCTTGAGCTGAGCAGAGCTGATAGAACATCCTTATTGAGTTGAGGAAGGCAAGAAACAGGGCAGCTAGTGGCCCCAGAGGCTGTACCTAGAAGGACCTGATGGGGATCCTAGGGCACAGGGGCTGGCATCTGCTGGGGACACTTTAGGTGGCATTGCCTCCCAGGACCTGGGGACACTTGACAGGTGAGGCCTGTGGTGTGGATTCCAGACTGGCTGTGCGCCCCTGTGGGAGGGCCCCTTTGAGTGGGTCAGCAGCCCTTGGAAGAGCTAGTTTCCTCAGACCCAGTGCAGGGCTGTCAGAGGTGGTTTCTCATTCTAGAAATTGTAGGCCTGGGAAGCTGTTAATTATGCCTCCATCTGGGCCGCTGTGAAACTGGAAGAATTTGTCACTGATTCACTCAGGGCAAGTGTAACAATGATTGGTTTTTAGTATTCTCCCAAAACTGATCTAGAAATAAGTGCTAGGCTGGCATTTGTCTTGCAAGTGGAAAGTTCCCAGGCAGCATGGAGGTCAGCAGTCGGGGTGGGGTGGGAAGAATGACCAGTTTTTGAGAACTTAAAGTATGCCAAGCATTGTGCTCTGGGTTGCTGGTGTAAAAACTTGATTTGATCATTAGTTAAAGCCCTGTGAGAGGTGTATTACACTTCTGTATTGTAGATGAGGACATTGAGGCTCAGAGAGGTTAGGTGATTTGAACAGAGTCAGCCAGGGCGGGCTTGATCCCTGGGTCTGTGTGACTTCAAAGTCATAATTTTCTTGAGCTGGGTTTCTTGCTATCTCACAGGTGTGAGAAGGAAAGGGGTCTTTTCTTCTGCAGCCGCTCTTAGGAGCTGTCTTGCATTTTCTTGAACATGGGTGACTCATGTATAGGTGGTAGAGTACTCTGGACATGAATTGGGACCCCCTTAGTCCTGGACTAGCTCAGCCTCTGGCTTGGCTGTGTGACCCTTTACCCCCCTGGGCCTCCACCCCCCACTATAAAGCGCAGTGCTCATGGGAAGCAATGTGCGTTTCAGATTCCCACTTGCTCTCCTCTTCCCTCCAACTGACAGCAACCTGAGGGCAGAGTGGCCAGCTGGGAGGTGAAGTGGTTGGAGGTGAGGTGAGGTGTGCCATACTCTTTGCCATGAGTTAGGGGAGGAATGAAGCAAACAGGCAGCTCCGTGTTTAAAGGTGGGCCCTGGTGTTGGCCAGACCCGAGATGGAATTCTGGCAGGGTCATTGATTAGGCTTGTGCCCCCAGTTAGGCTGCATACCTTCATTTCCTTAGCAGTAAAATGAAAATAAATACAGTATTCCTTACACGGCTCTTGTTAGAATGAAAAATATAGTCTGTTGATGTGCTTGTGAGCACTGTGCCACAGTGAGCATTTAATCAGCTGGATCCTCCTTGTTGAGGCTGGGCTTGGGGAAAGGATGGGGCTTCGGAAACCAGGAAAATGACCACCTTTTTCTTTTAACACAGGGAACTCAGTTTGGCCAGTGGGATACTGCTGGTTTTGAAAACGAGGAACAGAAACTGAAATTTCTCAAACTTATGGGTGGCTTTAAAAATGTGTCACCTTCATTCAGCCGCCCCCCTAACATGACCGGAAGGCCCAATATGGCTCTCAACAAGAAGGCGGCCGACACTCTGCGGCAGAACCTCCAGCAGGACTACGACCGGGCCATGAGCTGGAAGTACAGCCGTGGCGCTGGCCTTGGCTTCTCCACCACCCCAGACAAAATCTTTTATATTGACAGAAATGCTTCCAAGTCCATCAAATTTGAAGATTAAACTCTACTGTCTTGTCCTTCAAAACAGCCAGAATTGCTTTTATTATTCACTTGTGCAAATGAAAGCCATTTTACAGTTGTCTCGAGTCAAACCTCTGCAGAGATTAAGGAAAACTTTGCCCATGTGCTTGGATGAACTGAGGTCAGGGAAGCTCATGTTTCAGAAGTCAAGAGAACATGTGAGTGGCTCACACTTACTATTTTCTGTATTAAGCATTCCATCCCTGTTTGAAGACCTCAGCATATAGAAATAATAGCTAAATGTCTTGAGTGCTTAGTATGTACCACGTACATACTAATGTGTTGCCCCTGCATTAATGTATTTAATCTTAATAATTATGAAATAGGTGCTATTATCCCCATCTTATAGATGAGGAAACTGAGGTTCAGGGATGAAGTAATAAAATTGCCCAGGTTCACCCAACCAGTAAGTGCCAAGTGTTGTACTTTTGTGCCCCAAGTCCTCTGTCACTATTCACTACTCTGAATGTCCCCCTCTAAGGAACTTTACCAGGAATACTCACTGGAGATTGAAATCTCTTTTGATTGAAGAAACAGAAGTTTTATTAGATGTCTAAATCCCAAACAGGAAGTAGAATTAATGATAAACAAGGAAGAGCAAACTCATTTTCTTTTCCCATCTTGGAGAAGCTACTGGCAAAGGGGGGTCTGAATTGTCACCAAGCAGATGTGACTGAGCTTCCTCTGCTGTTAGGAAATGTGTTTCTAAACCAGTTTTGCCTTTTCTGACTTCCTGCTTTCCATCCTCTGTGCTGAGCTTGGATTTAGTCTTGATGCTCTTAACTGAATTCTGAAAAAGGCATTTTTAGAGAGACTGTTAGTCTTCGTGAACCAATGACAAATTCCCAGGGATCTGTTTATTATATTCTTTGCAACCATGAGGAACAGAATCCTAGGTGACTTATGTGGCAGAGGTGTCAGGATGTGTGGAGGATGACACAGGAAGTTGCCTCCTCATGATCACATTTCCATGCCTAGACTCTATAGGCAGCCCCACAGAGCTCCAGGTACAATGACCTGAACGATACGACCACCTTCTTTCCATTCACCTAGCATTTTGCATCCCAACATACAGTTTATGAGTGGGACATTTTCACATCACTTGACGCCTATAGTCATCCCAGCTCAGCAGCCCAACTAAACAGCCAGGATATTTAATCTCTCACTTGGCAGGAAGTCCTTATGTAGGGAATTGATGCATCAGCTCAACAAAGAAACATTCTTCTCCTCTCTGCTCCATCCATCCTGTTGGCTTCATCAAGCTGGTGGAAGAAGGGCTGGACCAATTTTAAGTTGGATATCAAGACAGTAGAACATTCCAGAGGAAGAAGAAAAACCTTATGACTCAAGGAAACTTCCAGAAGACCTTTCATCATAACGCATTGCCCAGCAGTGGGTCATATGCCTATTTCTGAGCCAGCCCCTGGCATGTGGACGAAGATGCACTCCAGGCAGGTCAGAAAGAAAGAGTGAAGAGCAGATGCTGGTGAGACAAACGTGGGGTCGACTACTGTCCCACTGGGTGGGTAGAGGTGAGGCAGGCCTGCCCTGACTAATAAACACTGGCTAGGTCGAGAGTCCTACAGTTCTATGCTAGTAATGTCTCAGGTGGGCACATCAGCCAGAAGGTGAGTTGGGCCTTTGATGGAGTCAACTTTGAGATACATAATGGAAGAGGCCATCTAATTGCCTAGAAAGTAAGGTTCTGCAATTGAGTTAGCTCCTTCAGAGAATCTTGTCCTTTCACAGGGGAATAAATCTCTCCTGGCCTTGATCAACACTACAGGAATTTACTCCCTATACTGTCTGCTTTAATTGTTTTTACCTTGCTGAGAGATCACACTACAGTTAGGGCCTGCCTTGGCTTATCAGGGAAGATTGTGCTCAGCCATCTCTTGGGTGATTCTGGAGACTGGCTGATTGATTGATTGTCCACTGTCTTGTCCTCATAGTGATAGTTCTCATTAGGATGTGATGGTCAGACCTTTCTCCTCCTGCCATTTAGTACTAATAATCTGTGTGTAATAGGATTTGACTTTCAAACTCAGTGTATCCCCATTGGCTGAAGAGATCTGCTGGCTGAGGGGAAGGTTTAGTATAGTCTGTTCCTAAAGCAGGGTCTAGCCAGAGAAGGTTGAACAGCCAAGATAGCAAGATGGGCAGTGTCCTCAGAATGGACTTAATCTTACCTCTGCTGCTCTTACCGGTGCAGATCATTGTCAAGTTAGCAGGTCTCTGTCCTGCAGCAGTCTGCAGTCCCAGGAGGATTTACTCTCTGAGTGTCCTGGGTTAACTGGGCTTCTCTCCTTTGTAAATTAAGCAACATCGGCTTGTGCCACGCTGCCCCTTTTCCCTATGTCCAAGTACCCTCAATCTGTCTGCAAGGGTTTTTGTGGTTTTTTTGTTTTTGTGTTTGGTTTGGTGTGATTTCCCTTGTTCATGATGTCTCCACTGAAACAAGACGGTTTGGGGATTTTTATTCAGAACCAGGGCAGGAGAGATCGGACATATATAGCACAGCCAAGGTCTTGGTTGAATATTTAATAGCCCTGTTCTCAAACTTGTTGGCTGTTTGTCCCTCAGGGATTTCTCAACTGACCAACTTTCCATGACAGGGTCCTTCCCTCCATACAGTTGCCCTTCCTTATCCAGCTGTCTCTGAAACCTCATGATTCTTAACCACTGTATTCCTTGGAGTGATTCCTGCTGTTTCTGCCTTAGCCCACTGGACTCTGCCCTGAGACTTCCTTTCCATAACTAGAGGTTGCCCATCAAAAGTATTTGCTAGATAGCATTCTCTAAAAGAAATTGTGTATTCAACTTTACAGACATAGAATTAGGTTTGTGGTTGGCAGAATAATGAGCCTCCATTGTCCCCCTGGGACAAAATGACCTTGTCCCAGTCACCAGAACCTGTGATTATGTTAGGACACGAAAGGGAGTTTGGGTAACAGATGGAATTAAGGTTGCTAATCAACTGACCTTAAAATAAGATTATCCTGGATTATCTGAGTGAGCCCAGTCTGATCACAGGAGTCCTTAACTGTAGAAGAGGGAGGCAGAAATGTCAAAGAAACTTGTAAGAAAAACTCGGTTGCTGGTTTTAAGGTGGAGGCAAGGGCCATGAGCCGAAGAATGCAGGTGGCCTCTAAAAGCTGGAGAAAGCGAGAAAACAGATTGTCCCCCAGAGCCTCCAGAAGGAACAAAGCCCTGCTTTAAGGGTAAGCCCCCTGAGACCTGTTGGACTTAGGATCAATAGATA
The DNA here is from genome assembly GCF_028749965.1 of Puma concolor. Taxonomy (NCBI): domain Eukaryota; kingdom Metazoa; phylum Chordata; class Mammalia; order Carnivora; family Felidae; genus Puma; species Puma concolor. The sequence goes on from NC_141682.1 coordinate 27,305,754, forward strand.
ATCAAGGTGATAAAATTGTGTTGTTGGAAGCCACTAAGTTTGTGATAATTTGTTACGGCAGCAATAGAAAAGTAATCTAGGTCTCATACAGAACTTTTCCTCATTTTTAAAATCGTATTTCCCAGAATATTTAGAATTTTATTGTTTCATTATCCTTTGTGATAACAGTAGACTTCATCCCCTGTAGGCTATGGTTTTCAGAGTCTGGCTAATTGATTCAGTAATGGGCTGAGGAAAACCACAAAAGGTCACAGAAGATCTAAACTTTGGTCTGGGACAGGTGTGACAGATGGTTCAGAAGCTCCTTTGGTGTAATGCGTATTCACCCTAATATGAAAGTCCAAATTCATATCAATATAAGAACATTACTCAGGCTTGGGAACAATTGCTGTCTGATGTGTAACCTCAGAGTAGAAGGAAATGACTTAAAGCGGGTAATTTGTGAATTTGCCAGTTGTGTTTCATTTAAATAGTATCTAGTAAAAGTGGCATATGAAATAATTTTAATGGAAATAATTTTGTGAAATAAAGATCAGTTGATAATATTTGAGCAGTACCACCATTTTTTTTAATTTCTTTATGTTTTGTTCAGTAAAGGGGAGCAAAAGGGTATCTGCTGTTCTTTGTTGGAGGCTGTTTTCTCAGGCTGGGGACAGGGGTGAGGAGGAAGTTCACTATTAAATAGGCCAGAAAATCCATAGCACATTCTTGGTCCTAAGTGTTCAGTAAAAATATGAGTTTATGTATTTTTTAATGTTTATTTATTTTGAGAGAGGGAGCAAGCAGGGGAGGGGCAGAGAGAAAGGGAGAGAGAGAATCCCAAGCAAGCTCTGCACTGTCAGTGCAGAGTCCAGCTTGGGGCTGGATCTCCTGAGCCAAAATCAAGAAAGAGTCGGATGCTCAGCCGACTAATAATTTTTAATTTTTTTAAATTACTGTAACCACTAATACTGAGATTTTGTGAACCTGTAATCCTGCATTTCACAGGGTAGAGATGAGATGTGATTTATGTCCAGTGAATATCTTCCAGAAGTACAAAAGTTTGGGGCACTTTAATCCACAATTTGCATAAAATGGATGCATTTTCCTGAGCACAGGCTGTGAATCACCACCAATCAATATTAATGCTTTTAGTTATTCGGAATAAAATGTCAGTGGAAGCTCATCAGTAGTAGTACAGACTCAGATTCCAGATTCCAAAAATCTGGTGGTAAAAAAGTAGAATCACATGCAGTTTAGAATTATGGCTGCAAAGCAAACGGGATAATATGTTTAGACAAGTTTTCTTCTGGATGAAGAGAGTCAGAAGTAATTAAATGAACAATCGTGAACATAAATGTTCCTTTGGGAGGTTTATTCAGTTAAAATATAGTTTCTGCTGAAGCCACAGAGGGAATTGCAGATTTGACCTCACTTTCTCCTTTAACCCACCAATGTGTTTTTTTTAATTTATTTTTAATTGAAGTATAGTTGACATGCAATATATTAGTTTCATGTGTGCAGTGTAGTCATTTGACGTTTATATGCATTAAAAAATGCTCCCCACGAAAAGTGTAATTACTGTCTGTCACCATGCAAAGTTATTACAGTAGTATTGACTATATTCCCTGTGCTGTACTTACATCCCTGTGATTGATTTATTTTATAGCTGGAAGTTTGTACCTCTTAATCCCCTTTGCCCATTTCACTCTTCTTCTCACTCCCCTCCCGTCTGGCAACCACCAGGTTTTTCTTTGTATCTATGAGTCTGTTTCTGTTCTTTGTTCATTTGTTTTGTTTTTTAGATTCCACATATAAGTGAAATTACATGATATTTGTCTTTTTCCAACTTATTTCATTTGGCATAATACCATATATGTCTATCTGTGTTGTTGCAAATGTCAGGATCTCATTTTTTTTTTTTTATGGCTGAGTAACATTGCTCTGTGGGTGTGTGTTTATGCACCAAATCATCTTTATCAGTGGACACGTAGAATGCATCCATATCTTCTGTTGTAAATAATGGTGGGGTAAACATAGGGGTGCATGTGTCTTTTTGAATCTGTGTTTTTGGTTTTTAGGGGGTAAACTCCCAGAAGTGGATCTTGTGGTATTTCTGTTTTTAACGTTTTGAGAAACCTCCACACTCTTCCATAGTGGCTGCACCAATTTATATTCCCACCAACAGTGCATGGAGGTTCCCTTTTCTCTACGTCATTGCCAACACTTGTTACTTCTTGTCTTTTTGATTTTAGTCAGTCTGACAAGATGTGAAGAGACGTCTCATTGTGATTTTGATTTTCATTTCCCCAGTGATTTGTGATATTGAACGTCTTTTCATGTATCTGTTGGCCATCTGTATGTCTTTTTTTATTTAAAAAAATTTTTTTTAACATTTATTTATGAGAGGCAGAGAGAAACAGAGCACAAGTGGGGGAGGGGCAGAGAGAGGAGGAGACACAGAATCCGAAGCAGGCTCCAGACTCTGAGCTGTCAGCACAGATCCCAACGTGGGGCTAGAACCCACAAACCATGAGATCATGACCTGAGCCGAAGTCGGATGCTTAACGCACTGAGCCACCCAGGTGCCCCAATCCATCTGTATGTCTTTTTTGGGAAACCGTTCTTTTCAGGTTCTCTGCATTAAAAATCCCAGTTTTAATTGGATTATTTGAGGGTTTTTTGTGTTAAAAAGTTGTATGAGTTTTTTGATATATTTTGGATATTACCCCCTTATTAAATAAATTATTTACAAATATCTTCTCCCATTCAGTAGGTTACCTTTTTGTTTTGTTGATAATTTCCTTTGCTTATTTATTTATTTATTTTTTGAGGGAGGGTGAGAGCATGAGCAGAGTAGGGGCAGAAAGAGGGAGACAGAGGATCCAAAGCAGGCTCCATGCTGTGAGCGCAAAGCCTGATGTGGGGCTTGAACTCATGACCATGAGATCATAACCTAAGCCAAAATCAAGAGTCAGCCACTTAACGGACAGAGCCACCCAGGCGCTCCATTAATTTCCTTTGCTTTTTAGTTTGTTTTAGTCCTAGTTACTTATTTTTGCTTATGTTGCCCTTGCCTGAGGAGATAGTTCCAGAAAAATATTGCTAAGACCATTGTCCAACAAACAGTTTGCTGCTGTTTTCCTTCAGGAGTTCTATGGTTTCAGGTCTTACATTTAAGTGTAATCCATTTTAAGTTTATTTTTGTATGTGGTGTAAGAAAATGGTACAGACTCTTCTGATGTAGCTGTCTAATTTTCTCAACACCATTCAAGTTTTTTAAGTAATCTCTACATCCAGTGTGGGGCTCAAACTCAACGACCCTGAGGTCAAGAGTTACTTGCTCCTTCAACTGAGTCAGCCAGGCAACCCCAACACATATACATATTAAAGAGACTGTCTTCCCCCATTGTTAGATCCTTGGATCCTTTGTCCTAGATTAATTGACCATAGAGGTGTGGGTTTATTTCTGGACTCTCTGTTCTGTTGATCTGTGTGTCTAAAGTTTTTGTGACAGTACTGTTCTGTTTTGATTACCGTTGCTTTGTAGTATAGTTTGAAATCCGGGATTGTGCTACTTCCAGCTTTGTTTTTCTATCCCAAGTTTGCTAGGGCTATTTGGGGTCTTTTGTGGGTCCACACAAATTTTAGGGTAATTTCTTCTAGTTCTGTGGAAAAGCTGTTGGTATTTTGATAGGATTGCATTGAACCTGTAGATTGCTTGGGGCAGTATGGACAGTTTAATAGTATTCTTCCAAACTATGAGTGTGGTATGTCTTTTCCATTTATTTACATCCTTTTCAGTTTCTTTTATCAGTGTCTTATAAATCAGTAGAGTTTTCACCTTCTTGGTTAAATGTATTCCTGGGTTATTTATTTTTTTGTTTATAAGTTCCCATATAGTGTTATGCTGGATAACATAGTGTTATATTAGTTCAGGTGTACGCTGTACTGATTCAGTAATTCTCTACTCAGTGCTCACCTGTACTCTTAATCCCCTTCACCTGTTTCTACCCATCCCCCTCCCTCCTCTCTGATAACTATCAGTTCTCTATAGTTAAGAGTCTGTTTCTTAGTCTTTTTTTTTTCTTTGTTCATTTGTTTCTTAAATTCCACATCTGAGTGAAAGCCTATGGTATTTTTCTCTGACTTTACTTCACTTGGCATTATACTCTCTAGATCCATCCATGTTGTTGCAAATGGCAACATTTTCTTCCTTTTTGTGGCTTAATAATATTCCAGTGTGTGTGTGTATGTGTGTGTCACATCTTTATCCCTTCATCTTTTGATGGACACTTGGGCTGCTTACATTCAAAGTAATTATTGATAGGTATGTCCTTATTGCCATTTTGTTACTTGTTTTATGGTTGTTTTGTAGTTCTCTGTTCCTTTCTTCTTTTGCTCTGTTTTCACTCTTTGCTGGCTTTCTTTAGTGATGTACTTGGATTCCTTTATTTTTGCCGGTCTGTTACTGGTTTTGATTTGTGGTTACCATTAGGTTTGTATATAACATCTTTTTTTTTTTTTTAATTTTTAAAGTTTGTTTATTTTGAGAGAGAGACAGCGCAAGTTGGGGAGGGGCAGAGTGAGAGAATCCCAAGCAGGCTCTGCACTGTCAGCACAGAGCCCAGGGTGGGGCTGGAACCTACGAACCATGAGATCTTCACCTGAGCTGAAACCAAGAGTCAGCTGCTTAACCAGCTGAGCCACCCAGGTGGCCCCTTGTATATAACATCTTATGTTTACATCAGTCTATATTAAGTTGATGATCACTTAAGTTTGAATCCATTCTTTACTCTTCTCCCCTCCCACATTTAAAGTATATGGTGTCATATTTTACATCCTTTTATTTTGTGAATCGCTTGACTGATTTTTATAGATACACTTAATTTTACTACTTTTATCCTTGCTGCTTTTCTTATTCCTATTTATTTTCTTTCTACTCAGAGAGTCCCCTTTAACATTTCTTGTATGACTGGTTTAGTGATCATGAATTCCTTTGTTTGGGAAACTCTTTCTCTCTCCTTCTATTCTGAATACTAGCCTTGTTGGAAGGAGTATTTTGGGCTGCAGGTTTTTTCCTTTCAGCACTTTGAACAATATCATGCCACTCCGTCTGGCCTGCAGAATTTCTGCTGAAAAATCACCTCAAGGGGTTTCCCTTGTATGTAACTGTTTGCTTGTCTGTTTTGTCTTGTAGCTTTTAAAATGCTGTCTTTATTACTACTTTTGGCATTTTAATTAATATGTGTCTTGGTGTGGACCTCCTTAGATTGATTTTGTTGGGGGCTCTGTGTGCCTCCTGGATCTGGATATTTGTTTCTGTCCCCAGATTTGGGAGGTTTATTTCTTCAGATAAATTTTCTGCACCTTTTTCTGTTTCTTCTCCTTCTGGAATTCCTGTAATGTGGATGTTATTATTCTGATGGTATTGCTGAGTTCCCCTAAGTCTATCTTCATTTTTGGTTGTTTTTTTCCTCTCTCTGTTCAGCTTGATTGTTTTCTATTATTCTGTCCTACAGGTCATTGATCCATTCTTCTTCCTCTAGTCCACTGTTTATTCCATCTAGTATATTATGAATTTCACATACAGAGTTCTTTATCTCAGATTGGTTCTTTTTATGTTTTCTATCTCTTTGTTAAGGGTCTCACTAAGGTCCTCCACTCTTTTCTCCAATCCTGTGAGTATCTTTATGACCATTACTTTAAATTCTTCATCAGGAGGGGCGCCTGGGTGGCGCAGTCGGTTAAGCGTCCGACTTCAGCCAGGTCACGATCTCGCGGTCCGTGAGTTCGAGCCCCGCGTCGGGCTCTGGGCTGATGGCTCAGAGCCTGGAGCCTGTTTCCGATTCTGTGTCTCCCTCTCTCTCTGACCCTCCCCCGTTCATGCTCTGTCTCCCTCTGTCCCAAAAATAAATAAACGTTGGAAAAAAAAAAATTCTTCATCAGGAATATATACTATTTTGTTCCATTTAGTTTAGCTCTCTTGTTACGATTTTGTCCTGTTCATTTGTGGTATATTCCTGTATCTCATTTTGTCTCTCTGTGCCTGTTTCTTGGTATTAGGAGAGTCAGCTACCTCTCCTGCTCTTGAAAGTTATGGTCTTATGAAGAAGAGGTCCTGTGGTCCCTGCAGTGCAGTTTCCCGTTTACCAGAACTGTGTGCTTTAGGGGATGTCTGCTGTGTATGTTCTGAGTGCCCTTTTATAGTGGGTGGCTTCAGTCTGGTCATCTGCAATGATGCCTGTTGTGGGCAGGGTTTGGTCCCTGAGTTGTCAGTGGGCCAGTCTGGGGCCGCATCTGGCTTGAGTTGAGTCAGACCAGGTGTTTGCCAGAGATGCAGTAGCACCGAACTACTGGGCAGTTTCCTTGTGTTGTCCCAAGAAGCTTCTGTTGGTGGTTAGGGCCTGCAGTCCAACCAAATATCTGTTCCCAGCCCATTGCTGGGACCATAGAGTGGTGTGTATGGTTATCTTCTCCTTTCCCTGGGGCAGGAGTAATGCTGTTCCCTGTCTGGGCTGCATGCACATTGTCAGGCTTGTAACCCTCACTGCTTTGGATGGGCTCTGGCCAAGGGTGCCCTGGAGGGAGCAAGTCCACAGGAGGATGTGGGGGTGCACTTGGGAGGGGACCTGTGGCCACCCAAAATCCCTGCCGAGGCCTCTGGGTTGGAGGGGGCAGATCCACAGAAGTGTGGGGATGGGGTGCATGTTGTTATCAAGCCAGCTGGAGAGTGTTGGACTCTGCTGGTTCCTGAAGCTGTCCCTGTATCTAGGCTGGGGGGTGGAGGAGGGAAATAGCATTCACCAGTTCCTTTGTTCTTGAAGGACTCTCCCAAGAATCCCTGCCCTGCGCCTTCAGAACATGCTCTGAGGTTAGTAAACGAGTCTCCCTCCCGTACACCCAGGTATTTTTCAGACTGCTGCTTCTATGTTGTATCTCCACAGGGCTGTTTGTTGTGCTATTTAGTGGCAAGGAGTCAGTTGACTATTGTCCTCTCCCAGAGCTGAGCCCTCTGATATTTAAAGTTCAGACTGATTCTAAGAACTAGTGAAATTAGGCTATTTTGATTTTCAAAGCTAAATGTTATGGGATTCATCTTCCCTGTATGGGCTCCTGTGCCTGGGGTGCCTGGTGTGAGGGTCTGTTTCTTGTCCCTCTCCATATCTGGGGCATCCCTCCCTCGCATGAATGGTCTTGTGGTCCATTTAGCTTCCAACCAGGTCTCTACCTTTCCTGTCCTCTTCGGTGTGGACTCTAATCTACATTTAGCTGTGGAGAGTCTCTTCTACCCTGTTCTATTTTTAAAGCATTTATAAACAGTGTTTTTAATTTATCTTCTTGCTAGGTCATTATTAGTTTATAGAAAGGCAGCAGATTTCTGTATATTGATTTTGTATCCTTCAGCTTTTACTGAATTCATTTATTAGAATGGTATTTTTGGTCTTTAGAATTTTCTATATAGAATAGTATGTCGTCTACAAATAGTGACGGTTCTATTTCTTGCTTACCAATTTGGATGTCTTTTATTTATTATATGATCATTATGGCTCAGATTTCTGTACTGTGTTGAGTAAACACGGTGAGAGCAGATGTCCTTGTTCTGTTCCTGATCTTAGAGGAAAAGCCTTCAGCTTTTCATTATTGGGTATGAGGTTAGCTGTGGGTTTGGGCTTTTATTATGTTGAAGCATATATACCCACTTTGTTGAGAGTTGTTACCATGAACAGGTGTTGTTTTGTCATATGTTTTTTCCTGTATTTATTGAGACCATGATTTTGAATCCTTCATTTTGTTAATGTGTATCATCACATTGATTTGCAGATACTGAACTATCCTTGTATCCCTGGAATAAATCCTTTTTGATCTTGGTGAGTAATCCTTTTAGTGTTTTGTTCAATTTGGTTTGCTAATATTTTGTTGAGGATTTTTGCATTGGTGTTAATTAGGGATAATTTTGGCCTATAATTATCTTTTTTTTTTTTTTTTTCCTGTAGTGTCTTCATCTGGTTTTGGTATCAGTAATGCTGGCCTCATAAAAAGAATTTGGCAGTTCCTCTTTAATTTTTTACAGTAATTGAAAAGGATAGGTGTTAACTTTTTATATGTTTGGCTTCACCTGTGAGGCCATTAGATCCTGGACTTTTGTTTGTTGGGAGGTTTGGTTTGGTTTTTGTTTTTTTGAGAGAGTGAGAGAGCACAAGTGAGGGAGGGGCAGAGAGGGGGAGAGAGAGAATCCCAGACAGGCTTCTGTGCTGTCAATACGCTTATCCAGCTGAGCCACCCAGGAGCTTTTTGATTACTAAGTTTTATAACTAGTAATTATTTTGTTCAGATTGTCTATTCTTGATTTAGTTTTAGAAGACTGTACATTCCTAATAATTTGTCCATTTCTTCTAGCTTGTCCAGTTGGCATATAATTTTTTGTAGTAGTCTCATATATAATAATCCTTTGTATTTCTGTGGTGTCAATTGTAACTTCTCTTTCATGTCTGATTTTATGTTTGAGTCCTCTTTTTCTCTTGATGGGACTATAAAGGCTTATGAATTTTTTCAAGAACCAGCACTTAATTTCATTTTTTTTTTTTTTTTTTTTGTGGTCTCTATTTCATTTGTTTCCACTCTGATCTTCATTATTTCATTCCTTCTAGTTAACTTTGGGATTGTTCTTTTTCTGGTTCCTTTAGGTCTAAGGTTAGATTGTGTTAGATTTTTCTTGTTTCTTGAGGTAGACCCTCGATCACTATAAATTTCCCTGTTAGAACTCCTTTTTGTGTGTCTCAAAGATTTTGGAACATTGTATTGTCATTTTTATTTGTCTCAAGGTATTTTTCAATTTCCTCTTTGGTGTCTTCATTGACCCATTTGTTGTTTAGTACCATGTTGTTTGGCGTCTGTGTATTTGTGGTTTTCTAATTTTTTTTTATTGCTACCTGTTGTGATCTGAAGGGAGTGTTGTGGCCTGAAGTGAGTCTCTTGGCATCATACGGAGGGATCTTTTTTTTTTATTAAATCATTATTTCAGTTACCCTATGTCTTTTGATTGGAGCATTTAGTCCATTGACATTTTTTTATTTTTTAGGGAGAGAGAGAGAGAGAGCTAGAGAGAGTGAGAATCTTAGGCTCCACGCTCAATGCAGAGCCTGACATAGGGCTCAATCCCACAACCCTGGGATCATGACTAAACTGAAATCAAGAGTCAGACACTCAGCCAACTGAGCCACCCAGGCACCCCTAGTCCACTTACATTTAAAGTAATTACAGTGGGGTGCCTGGGTGGCTCAGTGAGTTGAGCTACTAGCAGACTTCGACTCAGGTCATGATCTCACGGTTCATGGGTTTGAGCCCCACGTCAGGCTCTGCCAACAGCTCAGAGCCTGGAGCCTGCTTCAGATTTTGTGTCTTCCTCTCTCTGCCCCTCCCCAACTCACTCTCAAAAAGAAACATTAAAAAAAAAATTTAATTACTGGTAAGTACCTACATTTGCCCTTGAACAAGTTCCTGTTCTGACATGCAGTTGCTGACCCCCATGCAGTTGAAAATCCACATACAACTGCCCCCAAATTTAATAGCTGACTGTTGACCAGAAGCCTTGCTAGGGAACATAAACAGTTGATTAACACATATTTTGTATATGTATTACATACTGTATTCTTTAAGTTCGGGAAAAGAAAATATTAAGATCATAAGGAACAGAAAATATTTACGGTATTGTTTTTATTGAAAACCATGAACAGTTCAAACCCATGTTGTTTAAGGTCAGATGTACTTACTGCCTTTTTAATTGTTTTTTGGTTGTTCCTTTTCTGTTCTCTTGCTCTTTTGTGTTTGATAATTTTTAGTATTATGCTTGGATTCCTTTGTATTTTTTGTGTCTGTTACAGATTTATGGTGAGTATCATGAGGTTCTTACATAACAATGTATTATAGTACTCTATTTTAAGTTGATGGTCACTTAAGTTTGAACACATTCTAAAACATTACATTTTTACTGCCCTCCCCTTCCACATTTGATATATTTGGTTTCATATTTTACATCTTTTTATTTTGTGTATCCCTTAACTAATTATAGATATAATAGATTTTACTACTTTTGTCTTTTAACCCTATAAGTGATTGATTTACTATCTTTACTGTGTGTTTACTTTGACCAGGGAAATATTTTCTTTACTAATTTTCTTCTAGTTATGTCCTTTTATTTTAAAAAAAATTTTTTTTTAACGTTTGTTATTGAGAGGGAAACAGAGTAATAAGCAGGGGAGGGGCAGAGAGGAAGACGCAGAATCCGAAGGAGGCTCCAGGCTCCGAGCTGTCAGCACAGAGCCTGACTTGGGGCTTGAACTCACAGACTGAGAGATCATGACCTGAGCCGAAGTCAGTTGCCTAACAGACAGAGAGCCACTCAGGCGCCCCTAGTTATGTCCTTTTAAACAAGTCCCTTTAACATAATCTTTTAAGGCTGATTTAGTGGTGATCGGCTCTAAGTTTTGTTTAGGAAACTCTTTACGTCTCTTTTATTCTGAATGATAGTCTTGATAGGTATTCTCAGCTGTAGGTTTTTTACTTTCAGTACTGTAAATAGATCATGCCATTCTTTTCTAGCCCACAGTTTCTGCTGAAAACTCAGTTGATAGCATTGTGCAGGTTTCCTTTGTATGTTATTAGTTGCTTTTCTCTTGCAGCTTTTAAGGTTTTTTTTGTTTTGTTTTTTTAATATTTCTTCATTTTTGAGATAGGGAGGGCAAGTGGGGGAGGGGCAGAGAGAGTAAATAATCCCAGTCTCCACACTGTCAGCATGGAGCCTGACATGGGGCTCGAATCAAGAGTTGGATGCCTAATTAACTCTATGCCCTGGTTTTCTTTAATTTTTGACATTGTAATTACAGTTGACCCTTGAACAATGCAAGGGTTAAGGGCACCAATTCCCTGTGCAGTTGAAAATCTGCATGTAACTTTTGAGTCCCCCAAAACTGAATAGCCTACTGTTGATGCCTTATATCTTATATAGCCTTATATATGCCTTATATAGCTACTGTCAGATGCCTTACTGACAAGGAGCTGATGAACACATTTTCTATGTTACATATATTACACACTGTATTCTTACAGTAAAGCTAGAGAAAAAATTAATAAAATCAGAAAATATAGTACTGTATTATAAAGAATAAAAATACACATATAAGTAGATTTGTGTTGTACAGGAGCCATCTGTATGTGTCTTAGTGTGGATCTCTTTGGATTCATCTTGTTTAGGCCTCTCTCTGCTTCCTGGTCCTGGATGTCTTTTTCCTTCCCTAGTTTGTCAGTTATCACCTATTCTTCAGATAAGTTTTCTGTCCCTTTTTCTCTTCTCTCCTGTCCTAGGATGCTTGTAATGCAAATATTGTATGCTTGATGTTGTCCCAGAGGTCCTTTAATCTGTCATTTAAAGAAGATTTTTTGGGGGGGCACCTGGGTGGCTCAGTTGGTTAAGCATCTGACTCTTCGGCTCAGGTCAGGATCTCACAGTTTGTGAGTTTGAGCCCCACATGGGGCTCTGTGCTGACAGTGTGGAGCCTGCTTAGGATTCTCTGTCTCCCTCTCCTTCTGCCCCTCTGCTGCTCATACTCTCTCAAATTGAAAATTTTTTTTTTTTTTTTTTTGCTGTTCAGCTTGATTTCTAATACCCTGTGCTCCAGATTCATTTTTCTGTATCTTCTAATTCTGTATTTCTAATTCTAATTTCATTTGTTATTGTATTCTTCAGGTCTGATTTTTTTTTTTTTTTTATCTTCTCTTTGTTGAAGTACTCCCTGAACTCAAGTCCAGTAGGGGGACCTGGGTGGCTCAGTCAGTTCAGCATCCAGCTTTGGCTCAGGTCATGATCTCATGGTTTGTGGGTTCGAGCCCCATATCGGGCTCTGTGCTTACAGCTCACAGCCTGGAGCCTGCTTCAGATTTCTGTGTCTCCGTCTCTGCCCTTCCCCTGCTCACATTCTATCTCTCAAAAATAAATAAATGTAAAAATGAATTCAAGTCCAGTGAACATCTTTATGACTGTTACTCTGAACCCTTTTATTAGGTAGATGGCTTATCTCTGGTTCTTTTGTTTGGAACATACTCCTCTCATTTTGTCTGACTCTGTATGAGGTCAGCTGCGGCAGTTCTGGAAGGTAGCGGCCTTATGTAGGAGGCGTCCTATGGGGGCAGCAGTGCTGTCTCCCCTGGTCACCAGAATCAGGTGCCCTAGCTGTGTCCCCTGTGTGTGCTGGGGAGTGGGGCTAGCCTCTGGTGAGACTGGCTGTGAGGTTTGGCCACAGCTGCAGTGAATACTGTGGTGGGCATGGCTCCACCCTGTGCCATGGTACAGGGGTTGTGCCCGTTGGGAAGGTGTGTCCAAAGGGTAATGTCTAGGCCATGCTGGTGGTGCCAGCAAAGTAGATGAAAAGTGTCACATCTGGCACCCACCAGCCTCGGTCCAAGTAGGCTAAAAGATGGGAGTCTTCCATTCCCAGAAAAAATTCTTACAGATTGTTGCCCCTCCAGCACATGCGCTAAACTGAGTAAATAACCTAGGCACTTTTCAATCTGCTGCCTCTTGAGTGGGCTCTTTTGAGAGTAGAGCCTCAGTTTCCTATAACCTGCTGGAGTGAAGCTCCACAGATTTTCACAGCTAGACATCATGGGAGCACATCTTCCTGGTGCATACGCCAAGGTAGGGGGTACTCAGGGAGGGGACTGACCCTCCACGCTTATGGGTGATATCCCTCCCTCTTCCGGGTCACTGCACCAGGGATTTGCCTCCTGGCCGCATCTCTGCCTCCTGTCCTTCTCAGTGCAGTTTTTTCTTTGTACCTTTGGCTGTGTAAGAGCTGTGCGGCTAGTCTTTGGGTCGTTCTCAGAGGGAGTTGCACTTCGTATAGCTGCACCATTGGTGTGTTTTTTGCGAGCAGCTGAGCTCAGAACCTCCTTACTCTGCCATCTTCCTGGGAGTCCCAGTGGATGCACTGAGGGTCCCCGTGCACACCATGTGCTTCCTCCTCACCTGTGCGGTCCCGCTGTGCGCCTGTGCCACCACACCTGCATCTGTGGTGTTGGCTACAGCTAGGTGTATACCTATATATCCTGAGTCCAGTTGAGCTGCTTGTGATAAAGGTTGAGCCATCTACCTTTCATAAATTATGACAGGGTAGGCAACATTCAATTCCAGACTTGAGGGAAAGTGGCTCTTTAAAAGTAGACTCCTTTTCAAGGTTTCTTCTATTTGAAAAAAAACAAAAAAAACCCAGACACACTGAGAGATGTTACTTGGATTCTTCTGTTTCTCCATAAATGCCAATCTGAAGGCCACTTCTGCAAAGAAACCTACTCTGAACAAGATTGGATTTTGCTCTGACACTTCCCACTTCTTCAATGTCACAATCATCTGGGTAGAGGCCAAAGCTTAAACCAATTTGCGTAAAAATAAAAGCAAAGCAGGTCTTTCTGAACTTGGCTTCACAGTCCCAGAGTTAGGTCCTTGTTTGCAGAGGGAGCCTGAGGGCCAGCTCACTCAGGTGACCCATATCTGGGTGTTTGCTTCGTTTCTTGATGTATTCCAGAGTTTTCACCTAGGAGGAAAAAGAAAGATCAGTATTCCTTTGGTTCAGCTAGGCACCAACAAATCAACCGTATTGTGAGCTGATGCTGTCTTACAGCTAAAGTCTTTTGAAGCATAAAGGAGGGAAAGAAACCAAAAAAGTGTTAAAGTAAAACTTCTTAGTTTACAATTTGCTTATAAAATCAGATTTTGGTATGACCAGGAATAGCTGCTATTTCTATATATGTCTTTTTGTTTTCATTTTGAGAGGGCACGAACAGGGGAGAGGTGGGGGGACAGAGGATCCGAAGGGGCTCTGCACTGAGAGCAGAGAGCGTGACGCGAGGCTCAAAGTCACAAACCATGAGATTATGACCTGAGCTGAAACTGAACGCTTAACTGAGCCACCAGGCACCCTGTTATTCAGAGGGAATAAAAGGAAGATGAGCACTGATGTGATATTGAGGCCAGCTGTGCTTTGGCCAGTGGGTTTGTGTCGCTCACCAGGACCCCCATGCTCCCAGAGCCTCACCATGGTCCTGGTGTCTGCACAGCCGTGCCTCTGTGCCAGGTGCCACAGGTTGACAGAGAGTTGGTTGAGTCTGTTGTTGCGCAGGTCCCCGTGGGCCAAGATGCTATTAAAGAAGGAAAGGCCCAACGAGCTCTGGCGCTTCAGGGCCTGAAATAGAAGAGAGAGATCAGGATCGGGCAGTGGGGCACAGGTGGGGCCCCCGCGTGGACATCAGCTCTACCTTGGATCTTCTGGAGGGGCTGCTTAATCTCTGAGTCCTGCCTTCATCTGTAGGACAGGAAGGTAATGCCAGCTCACAGGGTGAGGACCGAATGAGATGATGCATATAAAGCCCTTTGCCCTGTGCCTCCATGGGCATTTATTACTCAAGTACAGATGAAAACGAAAAGTCTAAAATAAGTCTTTCAGTTGGGTCCTCAAGCCACCCAAAGTGCAGTCACTACCCAGTAACCAAAGGGCAGAAATAAAGGCCAAATGACAACAGCTCCCCAAGAGCAACAGCTAGGCCCAGCTTTTATAAGAACCATTCTATACTTTGATTCCAAATCTAGCCTCTCTTAATCTGATTACAAGTACCTAAATAAGAAAAAGTCTAACCCAAATGTTAAAGGAGACCAGACCTGAATCCCAGCTTTGCATGGTACAAGACAAAAAGAAAGTCAATCTCCAAAATGCAACAACAGTCCTAGGAGAAAAGATACAAGTTCTGAAAGGTAAACAGAGGCATGTGGAAAGCCAAATAAATAGGCGGGTGCTGACAGGAGCCAAGTTCACTCATGTATCCATGTGGACCCTGGACGGTTGATGACCTGGGCCCTTGCTGAATGCCCTTGGCTCACACTGCAGAACATCACTGGGCCCAGAGCCTCATTTATCTGCTTTGCTCCCTGGCGGCTAATGGGAATGGAGCCCTTACAGGGGACCAGGTATTCTGCTCTGTGCTTTACAGAGCTCATCAGAGTTACCTACACAGCAGATCTTTGTGGGAGGCATACTTCTAACCAGTTGCATGAAGCACATGTTTAGCACTGTCTCTCAGGAATCCCAACCCCTAGTTATTTAAGCATCATGCTAGGTGCTGGGGTGAAGGGACTTAGCAGGTGTAAAGTTATGGACTGACTTTACAGAGTCCTAGATTACCTGGATGGGCCCAATTGAATCACTTGAGCCCTAAACAGAGAAATTTCTGAGAGACAAGTCGGCAGAAGGAGGGAGACTGGAGATCAGAAGCATTTGACCACCATTAATGGGTCTCAAGAGGGAAGAAGAGGGGCCAAAAGCCAAAAAAACAGCTTCTAGAAGCTAAGAACCTCTAGCCAAGAGCCAGCAAAGAAACAGGACTTCAGTCCTACAACTGCATGGAACTCAAGTCTGCCAACACCCTAAAATAAGCTGGTCAGTCAACATCTTGATTTTGACCTTGTAAAATCCAGCCAGCGCCAACTCAAACTATGAAATAATGAGTGTTTTAAGCTGTTGAGTTTGTGCCAATTTTCTGAAGGCTGCAATAGGAACCCAGTCCACTCCCATTGTTGTAGAGGCCTCCAAGTTCAGAAAGCTTTGGGGAATTTGCTCACAGATGACAGCGCAGAGGTCCAGTTGTCCCACTCCAGCTGATAAGATATTCCCATAGACTCAGTGCTGGCATCACATTAGGAATCCAGACTCTGAAGAGGCTAAGAGTTGCCTCTGTCAACTACTCTAGGTGGACAAAACCAGCCTACTAATCATGCATCTGTCCATCATTTCACAAATATTCATGGGGCCTGGACTCTGCTAACTGCTGAACCAACTTAACCCCTCCTGCCATCCTCTCCCAAGTGAGAATTTAAAATATCTTGGTGGAGGAAAAAAATAATGACCAAGGAGCAGCACAGCTGGGTGACGGTGGCTGAATGGCAAGGAAGAGACACCCCCACCCCCCGTTGAGACTGCTTTGGCAACAGCCTGGACCAGGTGACAGTCCTAGAAGCTGAGCTGACTCAACATCACAGTCAAAGAGTGGGGTCATCCTGTGCAGGGCCCAAGCCTGCAGGCACAGGGAACTCCTGACTGCCTGCTTTGGGGTCTTTAATGAGACAATACAGTTCTACCCCAACCGGGAACCTGGGCAGAGATGACCATTCATTGAGTTCCAGCCCAACCTTCTTGCCTTTTAAAACTGGCCCTGGTCTGATGCTGGGACTACAAGAGTGCACCCTTTCTGCTTACAAGAGGAAGCTAAAAGAAAATTCTATTTCAAATACAACTAAAACAGTCACCCCTGAGAGAGGCCCTTGAACCACATTTCATTGAAGTGGGAGAGGTTTTTTTTTAAAGTCAAACAAGAGAGACCATATCAAACAAGTGGCTATTTTTCCATTCTGGATCTTCCCAGTAAACATTTTACCCTAAAAAGCTCAGTCGACATGTGGTTTAAGTGCATAGCCCCTTAAAAGTGAAATTATTAGAGACAGATCTGAGGGATGAGAAGTCATACCAGCCAACAAGCAAAGACCCAGAAAACCACAAACACATTATGAGAGGACCAAATCAGGCCTTGAGCCCCCCCCCCCCCTCTTCTCCACGGTTTTAAATAGAAAAGAGCTTTTCATTCTTTGCCTATGAGAAATGTCATTTCCAGGAAGCTCCATGGGTCTGGCATGATTCCCAGCTTCACCACACCCAAATAAACAACTTCATACTCAGGAGTAAAATGGCCAACTCCATGTGGATTAAGGGGACAATTTTGGAAGTAGGTCTGCTACCAGCAACGAGAGATGGGATACTCAGGACTGGCATCAATCAGCATTGGGGTTTTTCAACAGCATGAAGCTTCACTCTCCACTAGGTAGAAGAATCTGACCCCTTTTTCCCAGAGACCAGACTCGAGAAGATCCCATCTCCAGGGATCCTGCCATGACACGGTTGTCTGTGCTGAATTTTACACTGCACTGTTAAAAGGATGATCTGTTCCATTTTAGCTCGATCCACCCATATTTTTCTAATAAATGTGCATATATAGAAGGACATTTTCATTTAATGTCCCTGGTATTTATGGGGAGTTAAAACGTTCTGTTGAAAAATTCCAACTTTGCTGTTTTCTCAGAACCCTGATTCAGAGTCATTATCACCATCAATGCTCCCTCCTTCAAGAGAAAAAGAGACATAAACGTTAAATTACAGCACTGTCCCCTCCCACTCCCTTAGCTGCAAGTATACATTCTAAGACACCCTAGTAAATGTCTGGAACCACAGACAGTACCGAGCTTTATATATACTGCTTTTTCCTATACATACATACCTATGGCAGTTTATAAATTAGGCACAGTAAGAAATTAACAAAATAGAATTCTATAATAAAAAAAGTTATGTTAATGTGGTCTTCAAAATATTGTACTGTACTCGCTCTTCTTAGGATGTAAGGTGATAAAATGCCTACATGAGATGAGGTGAATGATGTAGTGTTAGGCTACTACCAGCCTTCTAATGAGATGTCAGGAGGAGGATAATTTGCTTGTGGATCGTAGTTGAAACCAGGTACCTGCAACTGCATGATGGGGCAGGGAGGTGGGAGGATGATGACCGGACATAACTACATATTTATATATATATAGTTCTCAGGTTTATTTTTATTGTGAGCTTGGGATTTTTCTAGGCTATGGTCGTTTATGCTGTTGGTGGCCACCTGTGATTATACCCAGCCTGTTGCATCAAGTTGAAGAAATGTATTTATTTTCAAGCCATGTGGCAAATTTTTCTTGAGTGTAAGCTGTTAAACACATACCATTGCTCTGAGGGCCCTGGGTTTTAAAAATCAGGAAAAGGTACTAAAAAGAATTTTTCACGGCAGAGGAGCAGAGGGGGACCTGACTAGTGAAGCGAGTGGAAGCTGAAGGTGAAGGACTCCACTCCGTGGGGTAGAAAGAGCTCTCGCCTGAAAACCACCTATTTGTGCAAAGGAAAGCTGGGTCTTTAACCCTAAGAGTGTTTGAGAAAGGCCTCTTCTAATACTCACTGGTTTGATAAACCAGTTTCTCTGAAGAAACTGGGGTTCTGATTCTGCCCCTTGCCCAGACAGCCAGGCGCCCTCAATGTGTTAACTTCTCCAGAGTTCTGTAGCCCTGTGTCCAGAAGGGTCCCCAGGTTGGCGGGACACCCCCAAAGTACACTCCCTCCCTAGAGAGGGCTGTGACCAACTCTGGACCCAGGGCAGCAGTTCTGTATTTTCCTTCTGCCTCTTGGACTGCTAACCCTAAGGCTGGCCCTGAACTTGGCAGGGACTGCTGGAGAATGGAGTCCAGAAAAAATACCTCTGTCTCTAGCACCTGCTTGGACACCCTGGGGATGATGGGAACCCAGAACACAGATGTATGTCACACATGCGTACACCCACAGCTGTGTAATATTCTGGTGGTCTTCTGGTGGGGCAGGGGGATAAGGGCAGTGGTGGTGTTTTATATAGCCCTGGAAATGAGTAATAATTTAACTTGAAATCCAGTTTGATCTTACTCTGTATTCAAAGGACTTGATGGGGTGGGGATGCAGCAGCAAAAACTAGGAACCAGAGAATCTGATGAAGGGAAGGAAGGGGAAGGCTTAGAAAGCTACTGGGAAGCAGGCAGTCCAAAATCTGCCTTAGGTTTGGGAAAGGGAATTGAGCAGGACACAGGCAAGAACAGGGCCTGCCATGATGAAATCCAGAACGAGCCGTCAGGTTGTCTCTTGACAGTTGGGAATAAAAAAACCCAAAATGCTCAGAGCTTCAAGCTGACAGCTTGGAGTAGTAAATAGCAAGACCCCGGGAGCATGTGGAGGCAGAAACAAATTCAAGTGCCAGCTGACCCACAGAATGCAGAGAAAGGTCAGGCGTCAGCTCTGACTCCTCAAGTACTGCCGGCCTCCACCCCCTAACACAGTAACAGAGATGAGCCTCGGTCTGAATAACTAACTGCCTCGGCCAAACCTGAGACGGGCTTCTGGGAACCATCTGTCACCCACATGTTTGGGTTGAAGCTGCAAAAAAGGAAGTCATGATTGGTCTAACGGGAAGGGAACCAGGTAGTTCTGTAGATTGGACTAAGTGAAAATTAACATTAAAATCAGTTAAGCATCTAACTTTATGGAGAACATGGAAAAACTGCTCTAAAAATGTAAAAGATCTAGCATCTGATACATTGGTGTATTCTGTGGGTAAGAACATGGGTTCCAGAAGACTGCCTTGACCACATATCGTGTGGCTGCCACTCCAGGATTTTGTCCTTGCCTGTAAAGTTTAAAGGCACAGCTGTTCCCACCTCACCCGACTGTCCTGAGGTTTAGGTGAGACAATGCATGCAGAGTCATCAACACCACACTTAAGTAGAACAAAGGCTGGAAAAACAGAACCTACCATCATAGGAGGACAATAACCACATGCTTATCTTACAAGATAAGCAGAAAGGCCTTGGTTGAGGAGGGCAATGCAGTCGTTAAAAAACTACTACTGTAAGCTGGGAGGTCTGTAGGTGGGGACCCTGGTGTTCATTCACCAGAGGAAACCCAGGGCTGTGGAGAAACCTCTCTGAGCCTCCATCTCCTTTTCTGTACAGTAAGAACAAACACAGCACTTGTACCTTGGCATGAAAAAAACGCAGGCAAAGCACAGGCTGTTTATTCAGTATGTAGTGGTCAAGGATTTGCTGTATGCCAGCCTCAGGGTGTGGGGATGCTGTGGTGAGTGACAGACCCTAGAGACTTAACCTCAGGCACAAGGAGGTCTCCAAAACTCATGGCGAAAGGTCCCTGTCCCCATGGAGCTTAAATTCTGGTGGGAGAGGCAAACAACTGAAATAAGCAGAACATTTCAGAGAGTGACCAAGTAAAGTAGGAGCAAAAGCCCCGGATGGAGCACTCATCATGTCTGCACATAAACACACTATTCACGTGAATGAGTTTCCTTTCCAGAATGAACCAACGTTTGCCCTAGAAACTTGTGCACTCAGAGCAAGCAGCAGCAGGGGGACAGGCAGAGGGCACCTACCTCATCCTTGGCCAAGGTTTTCAGATGCTCCAGGATCTGAGCCATCACCGTTTCACACAGCTTGTTGTTTTCAGCCAGAAATTTGGTGTCTCCCCCATAGAGGCTGTCGTTGGAGTCAACTGATGGAACAGACCAGAGCAGTGAGCAAAATGTGGTATGCCCATTCAAAGGAATATCATTTAATCATAAAAAGGAATGAAATTCTGACACGTTAAAACATGGATGAATCCTAAAATCTTTGTAAGTGAAATGTGCCAGACACAAAAGGGCAAATACTGCATGATTCCTCTTTTACGAGCTATTAGAATAGGTAAATCCATAGAAGGAAGTAGAATGGAGGTCAGCACAGGCTGGGGAGACAGGGAGGGAACAGGAAGTCACTGTGTATTGGGTACAGAGTGCTGGGATGATGAAAAAATTCTGGAAATGGACGGTGGTAATGGCTTCACAACATTGAATATACTTGATAAAACTGAATTGTACACTTAATGATAGTTAAAATGGTAACCTTTATTACTATGTGTATTTTAACAATTTTTTTTAATGTAAAGTCTTAGTACAAAAAAGTCGAGATCTCTGATTACAGAGACCACTCCAAAGGATTTATTTATTTTAAGAAAATAATCAAGGGGTGCCTGGGTGGCTCAGTCAGTTAAGCATCCAACTTCAGCTCAGGTGATAATATCATAGTTCGTGAGTTCGAGCCCCACATCGGGCTCTGTGCTGACAGCTCAGAGCCTGGAGCCTGCTTCGGATTCTGTGTCTCCCTCTCTTTCTGCCCCTCCCCTGCTCATGCTCATGCTCTGTCTCTCTCTCTCAAGAATAAATATTGAAAAAAAATTTTTTTTAAAGAAAATAATCCAGCAGGTGCCCAAAGATGCACATATGTGATGTTTGTTGTTTTGCTGTAAACAGCAGCATTCGTCATATGTTCATTGTATGTTCATTGTAAACTTGTTTAAAAGGGTGAAATGAGAAGTAATGTAAATGTCGATCAACAGAGTTTTAACTAAATGCTCTGTTACAATATTAAATACTAGGAGGATAATAAATGATGTGATCTATAGTTGCTAATTACCATATACTATGTTATACTATTAGTAACAGTTACAAGATACTATCAATTTTAATTTTTATTTTTTTTAAGTTTATTTATTTTGAAAAGAGAGTGCATGAGTGGAGGAGGGGCAGAGAGAGGGAGAGAGAGAATCCCAAGGAAGCTCTGTACTGTCAGTGCAGAGCTGGACGTGGAGCTTGAACCTGTGAACCATGAGATCACAACCTGAGCCGAAGTCAAGAGCTGGACACTCAATGGAATGAGCCAATCAGATGCCCCAAGCTACTATTAATTTTTAAAAAGTGACAGAACAGTATCCATAGTAGAGCCTTTATATAAATATAGCACACAGATATACATATATCCATGTATATTTCCTAATTTATAGTTGCTTAAGAACCAATTTTTAATTATTTCCTTTCAATTTGTCTGAATCTTTTAGAGAATGGGACAGAGGCGCCTGGGTGGCTCAGTCGGTTGGGTGTCCGACTTCGGCTCAGGTCATGATCTCCAGGTCCATGGGTTAGAGCCCTGCATTGGGCTCTGTGCTGACAGCTTGGAGCCTGGAACCTGCTCCAAGCTGTTGGATTCTGTGTCTCCCTTTCTCCCTGCCTGTCCTCTGCTCGTGCTCTATCTCTCACTCTCTCAAAAACAAATAAACAAAAAAAGAGAACGGGACAGATAATAAGCATGTAGTAATTAATTGATAAGATAATTTCAGACATGTCTTATGTACATTTCTAGTTGCTGTTTCAAAGCAGTACATTGAATACCTGCCTGTCTCCCCTTGAAACACCAGCTGGCACCATTTTGCTCCTTGTGTGCAAGCTCTCTCACTTGCTCTCTCCACACACACACACACTCACACATAATGGGTTTTTCTAGCCAAACCATTTGTGAGCAGATTGCAGACCTGTTGTCTAAGAATAATGAACAACTGCTCCCCAGCAGTCTGCTTGCGCCCCGGCTTCTCTGTCCAAAGGCAATCTCTCATCCAATTCTGCCTGTTTATGGGCCTATGTCTCAACTACTATCCACCATTCAGAGGATGACAGCTATTCTCTTAAAAGAATGTAACAGACTGTGATTCTTGTAAAAGAATGTGATTCAGCCAGTCACCACCACCTGATTTTGCAGGGCAGCAAAACTGCAGCTGGTGAAGGAATTTCTCACATCCACTGCTGAGGACCAGAATAGTTCTTGGCATAAATTCTCAGTCTTACTCCGGGTTGGAACCTACTCTTTCTGATTAGCTCAGCACTGGAAAAGAGAGAAGGTCTAAGACTGCCCATGGCCAACACTCCCCAGGCGGGCCAGGCGTGTGTTCAGAGCAGGCTGCTCGCGTGCGCACACACACACTGCACCTCCTGGGTAAGGGTCTGCTCTGCACCAGATTCCACGCTAGGAGCTGGGGACCCAGTGGGGGCCAAGGCTGATTTGGTTCCTGCCTCAGAGAGCTCACAGACCATTAGCAGATGCAGACCAGCAAACTGAAAAGCCTGTACTGAATGTCAGAAGGGGGCAGTACAAGGGGTTATGGGATCCTGAAATCTAGGCTTGGGATGGAACTCTGGAATTAACAAGGACAGGCTAAGCTCCACAGCTTGAATTCACTGGACAAATGGGAAAAGGGGCTAGGGGGCAGGATGAGTTTTCCATACTTGATAATGATGGAGGGAGCAAAGGGCCAAGTTGAGAATTAAAAGGAAGTTGGTCAGACCAGTGTGTATAGTGGCCCCGAGAGTCCCCTGAGGGAGACATGATATCCCTGGCAGGTGGCCACTAAGAATAGCCCACAATCCCTGCATCTGTCTTGCCCTGCGATCACGACCCTGAACGCTTCAAGGGCCTGGCAGGTGACATGGAGGAGCAAAGGGGCTACACTGGCTTCACAGGGGCATCCTGGATTGTGGTCTTCCAACTAGCTGGATACACACTATCTGCATATTAAATAAACATGCAGGGGCACCTGGGTGGCTCAGCTGGTTGAGTGTCTGACTCTTGATTTCAGCTCAGGTCATGATTCCAGGGTCGTGGGATTGAGCCCCGTGTCAGGCACCGCGCTGAGCGTAGAGCCTGCTTGAGATTCTCCCTCTGCCCTTCTACCCGACTTGCATGCGCTCTCTCAAATAAAAGAATATAATAAAAAGTAAATAAAAAAGGAACACTCCATACACAGGAAGCTTTCCCTCACACATCAAACACATCTACTCTCTCACATTTGTAGGAGAGCACTGGAGTTCTTGCTCCAGGAGATCTCAGAATGTCATCGGATTAATCTAGAAAGAAAGTAGCAAAGGAATTCTTTGTAAATGCAAAAAAAATTTGACCCTAGTTCTTGAGAAGTTCTAACCTGTTTCAACACTGTAAAAGGCTGCCTAGAGTAAGAAAGGGGTGGGGAAAAAAAGCGCCTCCCTTGGCCCCCTGGGCCTCTCTCCTCCTAAGACAATTGTCAGGTCGCACTTGCACATCCAGAGTAAACACAGCTGGGCCAAGAAAGAAGGAAAACAACCCACCCAGGCTTCCATTTTCTTCTCTAAAAGCCAGAAATCTAGACTCCTGTCTATTGCACATAGCCACACTCCCTTTGCTTGCACTCTGGCTCCCAGTCTGCCAGCTGTATAGTTTAGACAGAGGGTTAAACGAATCTGCTCAAATAGGAGGATGAGGAGAGGACAGGAGACAGGAAAGGGCTTACCCCTCTAACAGGGCCCAAAGTTTGCAGACCCAATTCCAGGTCAGTGCCTGGTCCTCAGAAGTGTCTCTACTGTTACATGTGCACTTGGCAAAAAAGGAAATAAAAATGCCAACCAACAGGAGAGCCGGGGTGGCTCAGTCAGTGAAGTGTCCGACTTCAGCTCAGGTCACGATCTTGCGGTTTGTGGGTTTGAGGCCTGCATCAGGCTCTGTGCTGACAGCTCAGAGCCTGGAGCCTGCTTTGGATTCTGTGTCTCCCTCGCTCTGCCCCTCCCCCCCCTTCTCTCTCTCAAAAATAAAAAAAGGCAACAAATATAGGAAAAGGTGCTCAATCTCATTGCTGAGAAATGCAAATTACATTCACTAAAACAGCCAAAATGAAAAAGACTGACCACACGGAGGGAACAAAGGGAACACTCATTCATGCCTAGTGGGAGTGTCAATTGGTATAACCATTTTGGAAAACTGTGAGACAGTATCTACCAAAGCCGAACATAAGCAAATCCAATGAGCCATCAATTCCACCTGTAGGCATATTGCCAGTGGAAATGTACACCAAGAGCATGTATAAAATGTGTTCACAGCAGCACTACCCTCAACAGCCAGAACCAGGACTGTTGGAAACATGCAAATGTTCATCCCGGAGGGAATGAATAAATTCTGGTATGGTCACCGGGTGGAATACTACACGGCAATGCAAAAGGATGCACTCCAGCTATGCACGGCACAGGTGAATCTCACACACACAGAGTATCGAGTGGAAGAGGCTCGACACCAAAGAATGCTTGCTAAACGATTTCACTGACATCAAAAGTCGAAAACGTACAAACTAATCTGTGATGCTGGAAGCAGAGTGGTGTGCCCTGGAGGGGAAAGTGGGGGCGATGACTGGGTGGGGGCATGATCTGGGTGGGGGTTACCTGGGTGTGTTCACTTTGTGATGATTCATTGAGCTTTCCAACTGGCTGTATGTCTGACATATGTTATGATTTAATTAAAACACTGTTATTTTATAAAAGGAGGCAGCATGACGCATGCTCCACAGTTCAGGGTGTGACTTGCACTTCCACCAATAACCGGCCACAGGCCCTGGAGTAAACCATGGCGTCTCTCGGAGTCTCCCCTTGCTCACACATAAAATGGGGATGTAAATGCCTGTCTTACACGCTTCAGGGCCGTAAGGAGTACAGAAGAAAGATCCGTGGAGTCTGGGGTGGGCCTTGGCACGCAGTAGGAGCTCAAGTCTTGGGTGCTGTCATCATCCACATCAACCTGCCTCCCTAAGTTACATCTTAACTATTATTCCCCAAATGCCAGCTAGAGCAAGCGTGAGAGTTGTAGCAGAAGGCCCTCCCTTAGCACTGCAAATGTGTTTCCAGAAATTTCCAAGTGGAGAGACCATTGCTTAAACCCTAACGTATGCAATTACTGGCCAATGCACTTTTCGCAACAATAGGGCCATCGTGGGAAAACCGATAATTAGAACGGAGGGTCTGACAAGCAGGTGGGTGCTTGGGCTCAGTGGGCAGATGTCTGGAATTGGGACTGTCCTGTGTTACATCCAGGATGTGAGAAGTCTGCTTTCAAATTCCTGGCAGCAGATGCAGAATAGCTGGTAGCACGTGGGGGAGGCAAGGCCACCTCCTTCCTCCTGAGCATCTGAAACAGGGATTCCCTGAGCCTCAGCATCACCTGAAGAACTAGGTAAAAACACCCAGGGTCCCACCTGAGTCTGTGATTAGGGGCAGGCCTGGGAGAAGCTCATGCCTGTGGACATCAAACCACCTTTCTAGGTTATTCTGTAGCACACCAGAGAGAGCATGGAGTGAGTGCTTGGAGTGCTCCCCTAAACTTGTCAGGTCGTCAAAATGATTTTGGATATGTTATAGACAAAATTCTCCGGCCTCTTCTTGGGGTTCCCAATTGAGAAGGGGCAGGATGGGGCTCAGGGATCTGCTCAGGTTCTTACTTGGGCACATGTAGTGAGACCCTGGACTAGAAGTTTCTGGTTCGTAAAACACTAAGGGATTTAAAAACAAAAACATTTTACTGGACTTTCGTGAAATTCCAGCTTGGTGTAGTCCAGTGGGAGGGGCCCCCGCTACCTTTGTCTATGTGGTAGAGATAGGTCTCCTGGCTCATGGCGGATAGGAGGTGCAGGACACAGGTGTAGATGCGGATTTTGTCGTCACTGTTGTCCTCCCAGGTGTAGTCCTGGATCACGTTGAGAAGCTCTCGGACAAGGAACAGGACCCCATGTTCTGGATGATCCTAGCGGAAAGCCAAAAAAGGATAAATAATGCTAGATAGGAAGCAGGAGGAGAAACCAAAAAAACAAAAAATCCACCGGGACAGAAGCCCGGGTCCCTCCCTTTAGCAGCTCTCGGGGAATGGAAGTGCCAGCTACTTTGCAGGCGAGCCCACTCACAAGCCTGCTCAAACACCACTGAGAAAATGGACAGGATAACGTTCATCCTGCCGACGAGCATGCCCCAGTCTGGGGAGATGAGCTTGGAGAGCCTCTCTGGGTCCAAGGAATGAGGGAGGTAAGTTACCTGTCAGCTTAATGGCCCGTTTCCAAAATTACACACTGGTTGTATGTGTAGAGCAGTAAAAAGTCCTGCTCCTCCGACTCCAAAAGCAAGATTGTGGGTGTTGTAGCAGATCCAACATCGGAAGCCACCTGCTTTGCGTAAGCCCCCAGTGATCACTGTCACCAGCAAGGGCACCAGCATTAAATATAGCCTTGCTCTTCAGGGCGTTCAGTGACATTAACAGCTAACGTGAGGACGCTCTCTTGGGAGAGGAAAAAACCCAAGAGGCAGAGCGCAGAATGGTGTTCCTCAGATGCTGAAATGAATCGGAAGAAAGTGCCGGATGCCACGAAGCCAGCAACTTAGTTCACTTCCAACAAGCTGCCTGCATTTCTGTGGCTCCCCTTCTGAACATGCTCCATGGAGGCCTACCGCCAAGAGTCAGTGCCCAGCTCTGCCGCCATCGTCTTGCTCACCCGGTGGCCACACCTTGCCCTTCATTCACTCCAGCCAGCACCTTTATGTCTCCTGGGCCCAGCTGGACCACTCAGAATCCTGCCAGGACACAGTGGGCATGCTCAAAATGGTTCTGTGAGGACCAGTTCAAGAAGGATTATTCATCGAGACAGGGGCAGCGTGAAGGGAGCTGGAGAGGAAGGACAGGCGAGGCACCCGGGGCCTCACGACAGCAGGAAGCCCTTACCGACCCTGGACTGAAAGCACAAGGGGGGTAGGGGCGTGACCGGAAGTGCAAGACCCGCAGCTGGAGACGGCACCTAGCAGGAGCCGCAGCCTCGGGTAGAAGAACAAGGCCGCTGCCAACCCACGGCCGCATCAGGGGACGGATGCCCCAAACTCACTCTCCTCCCGCCTTCCAGTCTGCTGTTGGTCCTGCCGCTGGCTGAGCGACTTGGATACCAGAAGGGAGCCCAGGTGAGGCGGTCCCCAGGGGCCGGTCTCCCACACACATCTCCACGGAAGCGCAGAGGATGCTGCGGCCGGCAGCTCGCGTGCCAAGGATGGCTGGCTTCCCGGCCCTACCGCACCCCCCGACTGGAATCTTCATCTGCAAGACTTGGCCACACTGGCTCCTCGACAGCCTCCAGATCCCATCGTACACGCCAGCTCCTCAGCGAGGCCTTCTCCGATCAGCCAGTCAGAGCCTTGCTCACCGCCGGCCCCCAGTCTCCATCACAGACCGTCCTGTCTGTAATTCTGCAGTGCAGTTCTCAAGTGACTTCCTCACTCCCGCAGTGAACTGCCCCACAATATCTCTTGTTTATGCTTATCTTTCATCGTCGCCTGTAACCCAGCACGACAGACACCTCATCTGCCGTATTTGCCGATACACAGCCAGGACTGCCCTGGGAACACAGTGTGAACGGTGCCCCGCCCTGTCCCTGGTTCTAGGACAGTGCTGGGCGCAGGCAAGCACCCAGTAAGTCATGGTGGTTGGATTACAGTTTGAGCACCTTCTGTGTGCCAGGCGCTGAGGTGGCTACAAAGACGAATAACAGTAGCTAAGTTTTATGGTGGCTATCGTAGCTTTTCTGTGTTCCAGTTAGATATGATCATGACCACCCCCCCCACCCCCAATTTCACAGATGGCAGATGAGCCACAGAATGGTTAAGTGGCACTGCTGGTAGGTGGAGGAACCAGGGCTTGAGCTCTGACAGTCTGGTTCCAGAGCAGAGATTCCTAACTGTTAATACTGTATTTTTCTTGCCCCTCTCTGACTTTATGGAGCTGGCTAACTAGGGGAAGCCTTACATGTAAGCCAGCTATTTTGTGACTATTGTTTTTTTAACCTTTGCTTTTTTTTAGCAAGAAAGAGCGTGAGCAGGGGAGGGGCACAGAGAGAGGGAGACACAGAATCCAAAGCAGGCTCCAGGCCCTGAGCTGTCAGCACAGAGCCCGAAGGGGGCTTGAACTCAAAAACCACGAGATCATGACCTGAGCTGAAGTCGGGTACTTAACCGACTGAGCCACCCAGGAGCTCCTCCATTGCCTACAATTTTTAACTGAATCAAAATTAGGCCTCTGAACTGGTAACACTGAACCTGTTCAATCAAGTCTGTATGTCCTACCAAATGTTATAGAGAAGTCTGTCCTCCAAGAGGCTGACCGCTGCTAACACCACAGCAGATTACTTCAAAATGCTCCGAAAGTGACACCGTTTGCCGAAGAGAGGCTGGCCTGGGGAAATGTTTATTTCTGCATTTAAAATGACTTTAAATTTTTTTTCTAAACAAAATGAAGTCTTTTAAAAGCCTTGTACACGGTTGGTAGGACCGCAAAATGGTACAGCCACTATGGAAAACAGCATGGAGGTTCCTTGAAAAATTAAGAGGAGAACTACCAGGGTGCCAGGATGGCTCAGTCAATTAAGCGTCTGACTCTTGATTTTGGCTCAAGTCATGATCTCACAATTAGGAGATCAAGCCCTACAGTGGGCTCTAGGCTGGATGTGAAGCCTGTTTTAAGATTCTTTCTCTCCCTCTCACTCTGCCCCTCTTTCCTGCTCATGCTGTCTCTCTCAAAAGAAAAAAAAAAAAAGAACAGATCATATGATTCAGCAGTCCAGCAATCCCACCTCCGGGTATTTGTCCAAAGAGTTGAAATCAGGATCTGAAAGAGGTATCAGTATTCTCATGTTCGCTGTGGCACTATTCACAGTAGCCAAGATGTGGAAACAACCTAAACGCCCACTAGTGGATGCATGGATAATGAAAAGGTGATATACATACACAATGGATTAATATTCAGCCTTAAAAAAAACGGAAATTCTGTCAAATATGACAACATGGATGAACCCTGGAAGCCAATAAGTGAAAGAAGCCAATCACAGAGAAATACTCATGATTCCACTTACATAAGGCATCTAAAACAGTTATGTTCACAGAATTAAGAATAGATGGTGGCTGCCAGGGGCTAGGAGGAGGAGGAAATGGAGAGTTACTCATCGATGGGCTTATGAGGCACCTGGGTGGCTCAGTCGGTTAAGTGTCCAACTCTTGATTTTGACTCGGGTCATGATCTCATGGTTCATGGGATCGAGCCCTGCATCAGGCTCTGTGCTGAGAGCAAACAGCCTGCTTGGGATTCTGTCTCTGCACGCTCTGTCTCTGTCTCTGCACGCTTGCTCTCTCTCTCTCTCTCTCTCAAAATAAACAGTTTTTTAAAAATGGGCTTAAAGTTTCAATTAAGCAAGACGATAACACTCTAGAGAGCTGCTGTACAACACGGTGCCTGTAGTTAACAATACCGCATCACATACTTAAAAATGTGTTAAGATGGTAGATCTCTTGTTAAATGCTCTAACAATAATAAAATTAAATTTAAAAAATTAAATAAAAGCTGTGACACGAAAGGATATGATCTGAACCAGGTAAAAGCGGGATGCGGGAGTTGCCTTCATACTAAACCTACTCACAAGAGACGTGCCTCACGTGAGGCCCATCCTGGGGCCCCGGAGACCCCAGCCTCGGCTATTCAGGCTGAACATCTTCCATATTTATTACTAATGCTGTATTCCACAAGACGGATGGAGGGTTGCTAAGCCTCAGCCTTGAGCTGATAAAGTGCCCTGTCAACGTTTCAGGCTCAGATGGTGCCGAACAGACTCCGGAGCAGCACAGACCTGCTGCTCTGCTGCTCACTAGCTGTGCAACCTCAAGCTGCACGGGCTCTCCAGCATGGGCGCCTCACGTGGAAAAGGCACAGTGATTCCTACTTTGCAGGGCTTGGAGGAGGAGTCCCAGAGACTGAAGGCTGCTGAAGGTCTGCAGGACAACACAGGACACGGGGCAGGCAGTCACACAGGCTATTCATCTCCTGATCTTTACTAAACCCCCATAGCAGCGTGCACACTGATACCAGGAACGAGACAATCCGCTGAGGCCAGGGGGACATTCTGGTGAATGCCAATGGACCAGGCAGGCGACAGAAATGGGTCCAGAGGCACCCATGGGAATTGGAGAGAGTGCACATGCCTCTTCCTTCCTCCACAGCATGGGCCAGCTGCCGCGGGTCGGAGAATGTGGGCCCCACATGGCAGGATCTGATTTCTCAAGAGGAACTAAAAAGCTGGGTTTTTCTGTGATCTACCAATTTTTAAACGTGGGTAATTCATACCAAATGTTTTCCATCATTGTGTGGCCAAAAACCGTGTCTCTGGGCTGGATGCCACCCACTGGTCATCAGCATGCAACCCCAGGGACAGAGCTTCTGGGTCAAAAGTACTTTCAGATCAACTGTTTCATTCAACCTCATAGCAGCCCCACCAGGCAGGCATTTGGGTGACATTTTAGAAAGGTGACAATTATCTGAGGCTCTGAAGAGTTACAAAACGTTCCCAATGCCATAAGGCTGCTGAGTCACTGGGTCAGACGGCACTCAAGTTTCTGACTCCAAGCACAAGGCTTTCGTCCAGTCTCTGATTTTTAACATGAAGAAAATCTCATGTGTAGAAGGAAAATGCATCCCAATTAACCAACAAACAATGACACTGATCAGCTTAGATTACTCCTTAGAAATGCTGCGGTTTTTTTCTTCTTTTTTTTTTTGGTCCCCTCACTTGACAACTAGACTCTCCAAAATACAGAGAAACTGTTTATACAAAGGACTAAGAAGGTGATTTGAAAACAATGAGGTCAGGCGTTGAGCACTGCCTCCTGACCAAGCCATCTTGTCTCCCCAGAACCTGGGATTTCAACCTGGACACTTGGAAGCTAAGTCACTCTTTGTCTCCTTGGCTCCACTGAGAATTCACACGCCATTCCAAATGCACATTTCAGTGGTTAGTATACTCCCAGAGCTGTGCAACTGTCACCACAATCAATTTGAGAACATTTCTGTCACCCCAAAAAGGAACTGTGTACTCATGAGAGAGAGTTGCTTCCTGGCCTGAGTGCAGAGGGATGTTTTTTCAAGTGCAGTCCTGGACCATCCACACATGAACTACTCAGGAGGCTTTCAAAAGTGCCAATTCAGGGCCCCATCCTAACCTACTGAGTCAACCTCTCTGGAAGGGGGCCCCAAGAATCTGTATTTTAGCACGGATCCCAGATTCCTGTACACATTTGGCTCAACCATGTTTTTACCTGGACCCTGTCACAGCCCGGTGAAGGCTATGGGCTCCTCAGGATATGACTTGTAATACAGAAAATACAATAAATAAAAACAAAAAAATAAAATAAATGCAGAAAATAAAATATGCAAGACCACAAAAGAAATATAAAACATACTCATCAAAATATTTTTTTCAATATATTTGTTATATAATGTATTCTATTAGTTCTTGATGAGTATGTTTGATTAGCAATTATGCTAAAATATACTTGTCAATTTTTTCAATGTATTTGTTATACCGTATTCTATTATTTCTTGGTGAGTATGTTTAATTAAGTCTTCTGAAATATCTGTCACCTTAAATGTGATATGAACAAACGGTTGATTTCTTTGGTGACAAATTCCTAGCCCTGTGACTACCTGCTACTGTGGCTCGTTGCCTATATAACTCACGATGGAAAAAAACCAAAAAACTCACAAGGGAGCAAAGGGCCAGTTTCAGTTTCACAGAGATTTGTAAAAATTGAGATTTTTTTTTTCTCATCTAAATTCATGGTTGCCCTGCCAGACTCTCAGGAAGCAAGCAGGGAGACCGTAGGTTAAGAACCTCTGCTAGGGTGAGGGTCCTGGTGCTGGGTCTGGAGAGACAGAAGCCTGATTCCTGCCAGCCCAAGCCTGACTGCACATCAGAATGTTCCAGAAAAAACCCCAGCATCCTTCCAACAATGTCTTCTTTGATCTCCACTATCTCATTTTGGTTTCTAGTACTTGCCATCAAAAGAACATCACCATCACCTTTTACAGGGTTGGACTATTCTAACCACATGTGTATACTCACTCACTTAATCCTCACAATGACCTGGAGATGAAGACACTATTATTACTCCCATTTTATAGATTAGGAAACTGCAGCCCAGACATGTTATATAATTGCCTGAGCCTACAGGGCTAGGAAGAGGGGGAGGGGAGATTCCACCCTAGGCATCTTGGTCCGAGGCCTGAGTCCTTAACCCCTAAGTGGCACCCACTTGACTATGTACAGAACCACAACTAATACACCCAGGATACAAAATGAATGGAAAAGACATTGAGTAACTTAGGGATGCCTGGCTGGCTCAGTTGGTAGAGCATGTGACTCTCGATCTCAGGGTCTTAAGATCGAGCCCCGTGTTGAGGGAGGAGATTATTTACTAAATAAAAGTAAAACACTGAGCAATGTAAACCTCTGACTAGAAAAGCAGCACATAGACACAGATAGAATGTCCCTGCACTTTTAGGGCTAAAGATGTACATGAGGCAGATCAAAGAAGGACATCACCTATGGCTCTTCTGGCAAAACGTACCGGAACTATTAATAAAGTAGAAAAGAAATTGCAGAGGAATTCCAGAAGGAATGATTCTGACGGCCGCATCTTTCCATCGATATTAATCGTCTTTGGAACTTCCGGAATGAGGCTTATAGCGGCTTTGAAGAAGGCATCGGCTGCAAGACAGAAGAAAAGTCTGTGTATGAGAACTCTGAAAAATTCAGGGTCTGCTTTCTTCTTCACCTGGCTGCCAGGCCTGTCCTGCAAGTTACATGGAAGGCAGGCCATGCTGAGGGCCAGATACAGTGAGCAGGTCCGACTGGAGGGCTTCTGCAACCTTAACCGACTGGTAGAACATTCCGTGGAGAGGGTACTGCTGTTGCCTCACATCTCCACCTCTCTCCCTCCTTCCTTCACTGAGCAATTCAGCTCAAAGAACCTCCATCAGGGTGGCTTTGATAAGTGAAATAAACAAGTGGCCAATTTTTACAGAAAGCCAAGAAATCATAGCTGCCGGGGCAGACAGCTCAACCCAGACTGGTTCACCAAACCCTCCCGTTCACCTTGGGAGGAAGGCCACATGCCTGCTCCTTCAGCAGTGTCCTGGGTATGCTCGAGGTGCCAGCACGGGACGTGGAGTGGGGTGCAAACTCTGGTCTGCCTGGGTCTACTCCAGCACCATGTTTGTTACACCATATTTGTTAAAGTAACTGAAC
Source organism: Puma concolor (assembly GCF_028749965.1). Taxonomy (NCBI): domain Eukaryota; kingdom Metazoa; phylum Chordata; class Mammalia; order Carnivora; family Felidae; genus Puma; species Puma concolor. The sequence goes on from NC_141682.1 coordinate 27,339,206, forward strand.
CCTCTGAAGGAATCCACACGTGCACGCCCATGCACATGCACACACAAGCTTCTGAGGCTTCTGACTAGGTAAATAGTTCTGAGAATCACTTGGGAGATAAAGATATATATATATATATTTTAAGTTTATTTATTTACTTTGAGAGCCAGAGTGCGCAGGGGAAGGGCAGAAAGAGAGCAAATCCCAGTCAGCAATGAGCACAACTCAGGGCTTGAAATCACGACCTGAGCCTAAACCAAGAATCTGGCACTTGACCGACTGAGCCACCCTGGAGCCCCAAATATGTTTTAAATCACAAAATTGTCTATAAAACAAGAAGACCTCAAAGGGTGAGAGAAAGCAAGGGAAGGGGCGAGCAGAGGAAGAGAGGGATGGAAGAGGAGACGGGAGGGAGGCAGCAATAGGAGGACAGAGACAGGGAGGAACGGACGGGGAGACAAGCAAGGACTGGAGGTGGGGGTGGAGAGGGAGAGAGTTCTTAAGAGAACTGCCAAAGTATTCCACATGAGAAAAAGCCTCAAGGTCGAAACAGACAAAACACTGACCTGACAAGTGAAATTTTAAACTACCCAACAAGATCAAATGTTTACATGGTCCACATAAATATACTTCCACTCCGAAACGACTTCCAGCGATGCGGAGAGAACAGTGCGCTGGTACACAGCATCCTGAACCCAAGCGGGAGCCCCACCCAGCAGCCTAGAGGGGCAAACCCAACAACAAACGCCTGCCCTCTGGGAACAAAGCCCTGCACTTAATGAGAAGAGTATGTGTCTGCAGCTCGATGTGGGCTTTTTTTTTTTTTTTTTTTTTTTGGTCTTCCCTCCCTTCCTCCTTCAAAGAAAAAAAAAAAAACCCAAAAACAAACATGTTAAGGAAAGACCATTCTCTCAGAGTTTTCTCTATAAAGTTACCTCTGGTCCTGAATACTCCCTTCCCAGGCTCTCTCCCACACTGAACTCACACCCTTACGTTCACCTCAGCAAATTTATTAAGCACCAGCGGTGACCAGGCACTGTGGGCACACAAGGAGAAAAGGGGGTGAAAGTTGACAACATCAGTAGGGTGATGAGACTGACCTGATCACACTGTTTCACACCTACCTACGGGGAACCTATTGTGTCCTTTGGTCTGGGGGTGAAGGGGGGACGGGGAGGACACAAAGCAGCTGATGTCGATCTTGTTGTATAGAAAGAGATTAAATACAGGGGCGCTGGGAAAAGACACTTGATATCTCCACCTACAGATAGTAGTAAATGACACGACTAAAGGGACCAAAGACACTCCTAAGCCCTGTTTTAGGTAGTTTGTATTCTTAGTCCCCAGCAGTCCTATGGGAAAGGCACAATGATTTCAACGCCCACATGAGGAAATAAGCTCAAAAAGGGGGTGGCCAAATCAGAGTAGCCCAGGGATGGTCAAAGATTGAGCTGAGCAGAGTTTAAAGGCCATCACCCGCACTGAGCAATACAGTAAAATTTGCATTATTTTTTAAAAAATGTTTTATTTATTTTGAGTGAGATAGAGAGCACATATGCACGTATGTAAGTGGGGGAGGCGCAGAGAGAGTGGAGAGAGAGAATCCCCAGCAGGTTCTGTGCTGTCAGCCTGGAGCTCAATTCAGGGGCTCGATCTTATGATTTGTGAGATCATGACCTGAGCCAAAATCAAGAGTCAGATGCCTAACTGACCGAACCATCCAGGTGCCCCAAATTTGTGTTTTTTAAAAAAAAAACACAAGCCTACAAATCATAGATCTGATAAGGGGTTTATATCTAGAATATATAAAGAAATTCTCCAATAACAGCAAAACAAGTAACCTGATTAACAATGGGCAAAGGACCTGAACAGACAGTTTTCCAAATACACAAATGGTCAACAAGCACATGAAAAGATGCTCAACATCAATAATCATTGGGAAAATGCAAATCAGTGCAATCCCCCAGAGATTTCATCACTGGGAGAAAACTTCAGGATGGGCACCATAAAAAAACAAAGAACAAAAACAAAAACCAGTAAGTAACAAGTGCTGGCAAAGATGTAGAGAAGCTGCTGGTGGGAAAGTAGAACAGTGCAGCTGCCGTGGGAAACTCTTTGGTGGTCCCTCAAAAAGTCAAACATAGAATTATGCTCTCAGCCTGCAATCCTACTTCTAGGTTCAAATTCAAAAGAAATGAAAGCAGGGACTCAAACAGATACTTGTACATGAATGTTCATGGCAGCATTATTCACATTAGCCAAAAGGTGGAAACAACCCTAGCGTCCATCAACAGGTGAACGGATAGGAAAACGTAGAACATATATACAACAGGATTATTATGCGGCCTTAAAGAGGAAGCAGATTCTGATACATGCTACAACATGGATGCACCCTGAAAACATTACACCAAGTGAAACAGGTCCGACCTGAAAACACTACACCAAGTGAAACAGGTCCAACACAAGGACATATGCTGTAGGATTTTGCTTTTATGAGGCAGAGGTATTGACTGCATGGAGACAGAAAGTAGAATATTCCCCTCTCCCCAGTTACTGTGTAAAGGGTACAGGTTGCATTGGGTTTGGAGGGATGAAAAGGTCTGGAAATGGATGGTGGTGAGGGTCGCGTGACATTGTGAATGTACCTAAAACCAATGAATTGTACGCTGAAAAATGCTTACAATGATACATTTTATGTTCCTCATTCGTAACCACACCACACAAGAAACAGAGCTGAATCGAGCGCTGAGGTTCAGCTCTCTGGGAACAGGCAGGCCTGGACGCCGGCTCTGGCTGTCTTCCTTCTGTGGGAAAAGCTCTCTGTCCCCATGGCTCTACAGGAACTGCTTTCTGGTGAAAACATTAAGTCCGTAATGAACAAGGTGAAGAGCTTCTCTCAGCGGAAATGAAAATTCTGCTCAGAACAACGCCAAAGACCATTTATTTATTCTATTTATGTGCTTGTTACCAAGTGGCCACGAGAAAAGTGCCCATTATTATGCCTCATTAAAGAGGGCGCAGCTTTGTGCAGGGCACCCTGTTCCTCACAAACGCCCCCCACTCAGTTCCCATTCCAAAGGAGAGGGCTAAAATAAACAGTTATTTAGGGGTTGGGGCAATGTTCCAGAGTGTTCCAAAGCAGATTTTTATTTCTATCCTTAGAAGACTTACTCCATATATAAAATCTTATCCAGGAGACTTCTCAATTTTGATCTCGTAATTAGAGCTCAAATCCTATTTTATATGAAAAGTTTTTCCTCCTAGAGTTCAGAATAATGACGTCAATACCATAGAACACTTTTGTGGCTATTAAAAGCCCTGGAAGACAGTCCAAGATAAAATGGGCTACATGTGTTTTGTTTTGTTTTGTTTTGTACAAGACCTACAGAAAAAGGAGAAATCCGATTCCAATCCATAAACACTATTATTCCTGTTTCACCGGGGGGGGGGGGGGGGGGTAAGGGGCGGTGGGGAGGGAAAAGCAAGCATATGTACCAGCCTCCCTATGCTTTATCTTTTTCCACTGGATCTTCTGAGGTTTCACTGGACAACCGGGCTTCTTTTCCACATCTTACTTTAAAAAAGGAATTAAAAATAAAAACCAAAACTACCACTCAGGGTTGCCTGGCCGGACCCACGTCCATTCTGTTGTGAGATCCTTCTTCGTGGGGTGTCCACTCCTCTGCAGAGCAGCATTCTGTTGTTTTCTGTGCCAGAGCCAACATGTCCCTCAGCGCTGCCGGGTTCTGGGTGAAGGGCAAGCAGAGCCACCGTCCCTGCTCTCAGTACGAGGGGCTGAGCTGCTTGAGAAGCCAGTTTTCCAAAATTGCTTTAGCAGAAGCATCAGAAGCTTTGCTAAAAATACAGGTTCCCAGGCCTAATATGGCCGATGGGAAGTACTCTGCAGGACCTGGTGGTTCCTCCAACTTTAAGTGTGCATGGATGCTGTGTACACATGTTACATACAGGCTACAATGCGGACGAACCTTAAAATCATATCCTAAATGAAAGGAATCAATCATAAGAGACCTGTATCGTAAGCCTGCACTTATATAAAATAATGAGAACAGGCAAATCCATAGAAACAAAAAGTAGACAGGCAGCTGCCTGGAGCTTGAAGGAGGAGCAAAAAGGAATGACTACTCAGTGGGTCCAGGGTTTCCTTTTGGGGTGATAAAAATGTGCTGGAATTAGTGATGATAGTTGCACAACTCTGTGAGTGTCCTAAAAACCAGTGAATTGTACACTTAGTAGAAGGATGGATTTTATGATACATGAACTATCAGGTCTCACTCAGCTGTTACTTAAAAAATATATACAAATTCCTAGGTCCTGCCTTAAATGTACTGAACCACATTACTCAAGATAAAGAATGGGGTCAGGGGAGGCACCTGGGTGGCTCAGTCGGTTAAGCATCTGACTTCAGCTCAGGATCATGATCTTGTGGTTCACGAGCTCGAGCCCTGTGTCAGACTCTGCTGACAGCTCACAGCCTGAAGCCTGCTTCAGATTCTGTGTCTCGCTCTCTCTGTGTCCCTCCCCTACTCATGCTGTCTCTCTCTCAAAAATAAAAATAAAATGTTAAAAAAATAAAAAACAAACTGTTGCACTGTCATATCCTGGAAATGATGTGGCTAATAAACAGAACACGGTACATCTATGTAAAGATGCCTATGATATTTTAAGCACAAACCGTTATATACCTGTGTACAGCAGGATCCTATCTTTGTAAGAAAAACGGGTATATCCTTATGTAGATGCATAAAAATAAGTGAGGCACTAGAATGCCAAAGTATTAACTGTGATATAGGAATTGTGGCTGAGGGTGAAAGAAACTGGGATCTTTCACTTACCGCTAAGTTACTGCTTGGAATTTTAATTTACATTTCTAAAAATAATTTTTCTTTAGCATACATACAAAGGCATGTAATGTTTTAAACTTTTCAATCACAGAAATGTGCAAAAGAACAAGTGAGGCTGTAAGGTAGACAAGGCAGGTGATCAAAGGGGGTATCTGAATAGTAACCCCTTCCTTCTTAACCAGGGGTGGGGGCCCACCCACAGCCCAGGGACTCCAGACTCCTGCTGCTCCAAGGGACATCCACCCTCCTCGTGTGCATCAAGCAAGGCACTAAGGGTGGCACACACCTTCCAGAGGCCCAGGTACTGGCCTGCTCCCCACAGCCAATGCGCCAGGAAGGTTCTTCTCTGATTAGTTGCTTGATGAAGTGAGGCATAATTCAGGGTTCAAGCTCTCTAGACAGCTCCACTTGAATGGATTCTTCTGGAGGCTTTAGAAGGTCTCAGCCTGTGCTCTGAAGCCTTTTCCAGATCCCCGAAGGCAACTCAAGAGCTAGTGGCCTCCCACAGGCATACTCGCCTGAATAGACCATTCCTATCTGTTTTGTGCACCAAGGCTCTACATAGGACTCTGTCTGAACGACAGATAGGGTTCCACATTCTCAGAGACTAAAATATCCACTAATTCGACAACTACTGAAAACCTTCAAAATGTTCAGAATTAAGACGCCAGTTGCTCATTGTTGGCAAGAGCAAAAAAACTGGAAAGGGTCCAAATATTTTTCAATAGGAGTTTAGGAGAAAAATGGAGGGGGGCTGGGGAAATAATTTATAGCACTTCCAAAAAGAAAAGGAAATGACATAGAACACTGGACAGCCATTACAAAGAATGGGGTGGATCAGGGGGAGAAAAGACCAATATTTACTGCTAAGTGAAAAAAGCAAATTGAAGGGGTGCCTGGGTGGCTCAGTCGGTTAAGCGGCCGACTTCGGCTCAGGTCATTATCTCACGGTCCGTGAGTTCGAGCCCCACGTCGGGCTCTGTGCTGACAGCTCAAAGCCTGGAGCAGGCTTTGGATTCTGTGTCTCCCTCTCTCTCTGCCCCTGCCCCTGCCCCGCTCTCTACCCACCCCCCTCTCAAAAATAACATTAAAAAAAATTTTTTTTTTTTAATTTTTTTTTTCAACATTTATTTATTTTTGGGACAGAGAGAGACAGAGCATGAATGGGGGAGGGGCAGAGAGAGAGGGAGACACAGAATCGGAAACAGGCTCCAGGCTCTGAGCCATCAGCCCAGAGCCTGACGCGGGGCTCGAACTCACGGACCGCGAGATCGTGACCTGGCTGAAGTTGGACGCTTAACCGACTGCGCCACCCAGGCGCCCCTAAAAATTTTTAAAAGAAAAAATAAAAACATTGCAGAAGACACAATCCCATTCCCAAGGGTGGTGGGGACTACGTGTATATATAAGAATATAGATAGAAGTGGAGGGAAGGAGAGCAGAAGAGAGGTAAAGCATGAGAATGAAGGAGTATTTCTAAATGAACCTATAGAAAAAAAAATTAAGAAAACTATCCCAAATGTTAACAATGGCTGTTTTTTCGAAGGGAGGAAACAGAGCAGATTACTGATGACTTTTATTTTGAGGCCTTTTATGTTTGTTAAGTTCTACACTTCTTAATTTGTGGGAATTTTTTCAAATGAGCGTGAAATAAATTTTTTTAGTAAAAATCATTAAGATTTAAAGTAACGTACAAGCTGTCTATTATTCAGTGGGAAACAAGTCGGTACCCCAAACACCCTCCATACATGGTAACATAAACTCAAGACTTGTGACCTCTGAGAGTCAGGTGATCCTTTTGTGTCCCCAGCATTGTCAACACAGACTAGGATTCAGCACATGAATCTAAACACACAGTCAAGAAGCAATGACCCACCTTCAGAGGTGGCGTTTGGTTTTTTAAATAACAGATTAGGTCACTGCTAATGGAAGTCTATACTACTTGTCAGAGCCATAAAATCCCAGGGCTAAACAAGAGCTCAGAAGCCACTCCACTCCCAAACACACCTTCAAAATCACATGCCCTCCTGGACACGTGAGACAGACAGCCCTGGGTCCAGCTCTCTAAGAAAGGGGGCATCGTGATTTCTTGGGACAAAACATCACAAGAAGGTGAAAGACTCCTTCCTGTCCCTTGAATATACTTGATCAAAGAGGGATTCTGGCTACACTCCACAAGTTCTAACAACCCTGTTGCTAAACATCTTTACAGTCTTCAACATTTTCTGTCTCTTGATGAGTGTAGGCTTGGAGTGACAACATCAATATAATGGAAACTACTGTACAGATGTAATGTCAGGATGCAGCTTACCGCCTCAAACTTTGTATTTTGGACTGTTAATGTCCTTCCACCCTACCCCCAAATCCGTATGCTGGAATCCTACCCCCAAAGATGGTACTGGTGGGAACACTGAGGTGTGAAATCATGAGGTGGAGCCCTCACAAATGGGATCAGTGCCCTTATACGAGAGGCCCCAGAGAAAACTCTCTCTTTCCACATGTGAGTACACAGTGAGAAATTGGCGGTCTATGAGCCAAGAAGTCTTCGTCAGACACTGATCTGCTGGTAGCTTGGTCTTGGGCTTCCCTGAGCGACAAATGTTTGTCACTGAAGTCACTCAGCCCATGGGATTTTTGTTTCAGCAGGCTGAACTTTGGTCTGCACTGAAGATGCACTGTCACCAAGTGACAGGGCTGCCTTTGGGTAAAGCCTCAGAGTCCAAATGGCCAATTGATCGTCCACAGGTGAGTTATCCATAGAGATTTAACACTATTTATGACTACACTGTGTTTTTGTAATAGAATTTGTTATTACAGCAGTTAAGTTTGAGGACTGAAGGAGCCACTAATTTGATAATATGTAATGTACACAGAGTAAGATTTAAAGAAATATGAATGCCCAGAAACAATTAAATACTTTATTCATTAATGCTTAATTGTTATCAATGACAGCTTAATCTAACCTTGATTTTGCCATGTGGTTTATGCAGAATGCCTTTTCAATTCACCGATTATCAACACACTGTGAAAGTCCACTGGGGTCATAGAAATGACTTCTCAGTCCAATGTGCTACCCATGTCACCGGACTCCTGTCTTTGGGGCTAATGCACAGTCAACACACCTTCCTACCATCTCTGCAATGGCTCACAGGAGGTTGTGAAGATGTCTCTGCGGATATTAGGTTTGGATTTCCCGAAGCAGAAAAGATTAACTAACCCTCATCTTAATTCTGGTTGTTTTCTACATAAATTTATCTAATGTTCAATCTGTAACAACTGGTCTCCAGCAACCACATACACCCAGGGTTAGAAATAATACTTTGTATTAGGGTTTAGAGGAACTAACCCATTTCAGGGAAGCTCAGAGGTGGAAAGAGCACTTGAAGTCAGATCAGGCCACTTATTAGCTGGACGGTCCTGGGCAAGTCATGTCACACTTCTGAGCCACAGTATCCTCATCTGTAAAATGAACATAAACCACCAAGCAAATACTACATACTGAATAAGACTAGATAGCTTTGCAGGAATTTTCAGTTCTCATCAGGCCCCAAACTATCTTCCTAACTTGATCTCTTACCCATTCTTTCCAGATGCATTGTTTCCAGCCTGTAGGCCTTTGCACCTGGCTGCTGTCTCAGCCTAGAATGCCCTCTGCCTCATTTCAGCATATAAAGATCCTCCTTTCCCTCCAGGCTCCTCAATGCCACCTGTTTTGAAAAGCTTTGTGTGTTTTTTTTTTTTCCTCTTCTAAGCCAAAGGGTCAGCTTTCTCTCCCTTAAAATTCTATCGCACGTTTTATGAAATCTTGCACAACATTTATCACAAGCTGCCTTGTTTAACTGTAAACAGATTCACTCTCCCCTATTAGCACACAGTCTCAAAGTGCATTCCTTTTCTGGCACAATGCTTGGCACAGTGGCTTGTGTGTAAAAAATGGCCAAGAAATGCTGGCGGGAACAAGAAAATCGTTGATATTTACTAATATAAAGAGCTAAGTGAACTTACAGGGAGACTCTTGCCCTGCTCCTTTTCTGTGGGTTGCACTATGGGTTGCCCTCCATCCCAGGCCCTTGTATTCTGTAAGGTGGATGGACCATGTGAACGTGGATGACGAGTTTCATGCCACGTGCCCACATAAATTGTTCTGGCAAAAATAACCTGCTTTGTCCATGATCACCAGAGGGTTTGTGAGAACAGTCACATCAAACACATTCTTCAGAGGACGGCCTGTCAACAGAACTAGTAAATGTGACCTTAAGCATAAACCCCAGTGACTTGGTAAGTGGATAGAGGATACTTTTCTCCATCACAAGCCACCCATCATTCTCCAGGAGGATAAAAAACGCTCTCTCTCCTCCACCCTGCCATCCAGGCCACCTCCATTAGCCGTGATGGTTCACAGTGGTCAGTGGGCCTCCTAGTAGCAGGCCACAGCCTCTCCTCTGCTTTTTTGGGTTCCTCACAGACCAAACCAGCAAAATAGCTTCATTCAACAGGTCTATACAGCTTGGCATATGTTTGAGCCTAACTTGTTTTCTTTTACCTAAAACTATGAAAAGAAGTTATGTAAAACCTACTAGAAGGCTCTGACGGGACTCTCTTCTCAACAGCAGGGTTACTTAGTAGTTATTTCCGTACAATGAAAAGCTTGGGTACCATTTTACACGTATTGGTATTATTAAGAATTATCAACCATTATTATCATAGGATTGCCACTCATTCATTCAGCCCCTCTTGAGCACCCGTGTGGTAGGCAACGTGCCAGGAGCCAGGGATGCAACGTCCAACAAGACACGTCAGATTTCATGCAGCGGATACTCTTGCAAGGGAGAAAAGTGGACATTTACTTATTAACTTGCTAAATAAAACAGCATGAAGTCCAGTGAGGGAAAAGTGCCAAGATAACACATCTAGAATAACCTGATCTCACTCTTAGTTTGTTTAGGGGTGGAGAGGCCAAGGCTGGTTTTCCCTAAGAACTGGCTTGTGAGTAAGCTCTGAAGGATAAAGATGCAAAAAATAAATAAAAATGTACAACTTAAAAGGAGGGGGAGACAATTCTATAGGAGTGGAAAGCATTATTATTAATAAAAGAACAAAACCATTTTGCTTGTTTTCTCTACTGTTTTGTCTTTGGAGGAACTGCATACCCGTTTTGATTTTTTCCCCCAGGGTAATTCAGCAGGTTAATCTTCAAAGAATAATCATCTTTCCTGTGGATTTCTCAAGGTTGTGCCTCGGACAAGTTTGCTTTCAGAAGCCTGAAACCACAGAGGTGGCATTGTATGGAGAACTCCACAGCATACTTTTGTCTTTTGAGAGACAATTCTATGAGGTTAATATTTACTGAGCAGCTACTGTGTGCCAGTGAGTCAAGTTCTCTGAGTACGTTTTCTCATTTAATCTGTGACAGGTACCATAGCCATCACCTCCACCTGACAGATGAGGAAACTGAGGCACAAAAAGGCCAATTTGGCCAAGGGCACCCTGCTGGAGAGTGGCAGAGTCCAGATTGGGAGACCAGCAGTGAGGGACTCATCTTGACATCCCGCTGCTGGCCAAATACACCATGGGCTTCCCCACCTCCCATGCCTTTGCTCAAGCCCTTTGCCCCACCTGGAGCGCCAACTGTTCCTTCTCTCCTCCCCATCTCCGCCTGAGAAGTTCTCCTTCTAAGCCCCATCTGAAACATGACTTCCATTGTAAAACCATCCTCCTTTCTCAGATTAGAAACTGTAAAGATAAAGGTACCAAGACAAAAGTAAAGGGCAAAAAAATGTGTTCCTGCTGTGGCCTGGTAATAATCTTCTGGGAAGAACCACTCACAAACAAGAGCAAGCACTTATCTAATGAAGTGGCTGAAAGCAAAGATAAACAGGCATCTCCAGGTGAGGGGCACAAGCCCCACTTCTCCTCACTACTGGGACAATGGGCGGCTTTGAAACAAATCCCCCCCACATCCCACTCTATGTACTACCTCAGTACGTCCATAGGACCAGAACTGGGCCTCCCCTGTAAAAAGCCTCCATCAGCATCCCACACAGCGCTGGCTGAGAGTTCAATGGGAGTTTAACGTCAGGCTGGACCCAGTGCTGGCAAAGCCACTGTCCGATAAAGAAGATACATACCACTGAAGCTGGATCAAGGGAGGCCAGAAAGTGGACTGGGGGAAGAGAATTGTTTTCTAACCAGCTGAGAGGGAGGGTGTTTAAGGTGGGGGTGGGGGGGGTGAACAACAGTGGCCCATTTCCACAAGCTTCATTTAATTTATATTTAGCCTTCCCATGCTCAGTAATTGAATGTATTATTTATTTTGGCCACAACCGCTGCATGTGGCTTTCGGAACAACAATCATAGGCTTTTAAGGTTTAGTGCCATAGCATTTAGAGACTAGAGTAAAAATCATCAGATAAATTATTAAACATGAAGTGGATGCCACATTCCTGCTCCTCCTGCAGTGGCTTGAAGTGTGGGATGAGGCAGATGAGGAGGTCCAGAACTCTAACACCGAGGGCACTAATCACCCGCACAGCGGGTACCAGGCTGTTCCGATGCTGCTTATCTCCTGGTGTGGACCGAGGTCGTTACAGGGCAGCACAGGAGAGCAAAAGCCACCCAGGGCTCTTGAAGAACAGTTCTTAGAGCAGCAAATCTTTGATGATAGGGGAGACTTTATTTGGCTTAAGAATTTTTGCCTTAAAAAAAAAAAATTGCATGAAGCCCCATATGGAGTCCAGTCATAATAAGCTTGCCTGGAATCTACAATACTTTAGATCATGGTCTTAGTTTGTAAGTTGGGAGGAGAAAGATTGAGGCTTCTAGAGCCCCCACTTACAGTTCTCTGCTCTGGTACCTGCAGTTCACAATCTGTTCCCAGTGTTTCAAGTTAGGCCAAACTCGAGCGTTCCTACATTAACTGTACTGTTCCTGAACTTTTTAAGAGGGAGCCAGTTTATAGTAAGATGTTAAGTTTCATACATCAACCTAAGCACCTAAGCTAATTAATCCACTCTACTCTTCATTTTGCATGGCATCAGGTTTTTGGTGGTGCCTGTTCATTTTTGTTTTAACTTGTTTCTTGCTAACCCATCATCCTTACCAAAGCAGGCACTAGAAGTGTTTACCCACACACGACAAGGGCAGGTGGGGAGACTGGATGTCCAGACAATAAGCAACATATGCAATAAGAAAACAACAGATCAACAGCATAATGACGATCATGGGGATGGTACAGAGCATGAGAGACTAGGAAGCTGCATTCAGCCAGACCAGTGTTTTGTTTTGTTTTGTTTTTTAATTTACGTCCAACTTAGTTAGCATATAGTGCAATGATTTCAGGAGCAGAATCCAGTGATTCAGCCCCTACATATAACACCCAGTGCTCATCCCAACAAGTGTTCTCCCCGATGCCCCTTGCCCATTTAGCCCATCCCCTCAACCACAACCCCTCCAGCAACCCTCAGTTTGTTCTCTATAAAGAGTCTGTTGGGGCGCCTGGGTGTCTCAGTCGGTTAAGCGGCCGACTTCGGTCATGATCTCGCGGTCCGTGAGTTCGAGCCCCACGCTGGGCTCTGTGCTGACAGCTCGGAGCCTGGAGCCTGTTTCGGATTCTGTGTCTCCCTCTCTCTGACCCTCCCCCGTTCATGCTCTGTCTCTCTCTGTCTCAAAAATAAACGTTAAAAAAAAAAAAAAAAAGTCTCTTATGTTTTGCCTCCCTCCCTGTTTTTATATTATTTTTGCTTCCCTTCCCTTATGTTTATCTGTTTTGTAGACAGAACCTTAAGCAGACTCCACACCCAGCACGAGGGGCTTGGTCCCACCACTGAGATCATGACCTGAACCAAAACCAAGAGTCAGACACTCAACCAACTGAGCCACCCAGGAGCCCCCGGGGGAAGATCATTTTAGAAAGAGGGAACAGCAAGCACAAAGACTCTGAACTGGAATACAGCTTAGCATGTTCAAAGAACAGAAGATGGCCAGTGTGGCTTAAGTGTGGTGGAAGACGAGGACAAAAGGCAGGCAGGCACCAGAACACACGAGGACTCACAGGCAGGGTGTTGGATGCAATTCCAAATGTGGTGGGAGGCTACTGGAGTCCTCAGGAGTCAGAAGCAAAATTAAGCGGAGTTTGAAAAGGCTCATGGGTAGGGGCGCCTGGGTGGCACAGTCGGTTAAGCGTCCAACTTCAGCCAGGTCACGATCTCGTGGTCCGTGAGTTCGAGCCCCGCGTCGGGCTCTGGGCTGACGGCTCAGAGCCTGGAGCCTGTTTCCGATTCTGTGTCTCCCTCTCTCTCTGCCCCTCCCCCGTTCATGCTCTGTCTCTCTCTGTCCCAAAAATAAATAAACGTTGAAAAAAAAAAAAAGAAAAGGCTCATGGGTAGCGATCATATTTGGAGACCTCAGTGCCCAGAAATGCCCCAGGTGAATGAAAATACAGATCAACATACCAGAACTGCCATGCCAAGGACCACTCTCCAACCCACCCAGGGAGCCTATCCAAACCAAAGGCACCACGTGGTGGATCACTAACCTTGGCTTTATCCTGTGAGGTCAGGTGGGAGATGGGAGTGGAGGGCAGACCATGACTGAAAACATCAACCCATTGGTGTCAAAGAAGCCCTCAAGTTAGTCACTGAAGCTTCCCAATTGTGGGCACTGCAAATGCTCTGTCAGCAGTGAGAGGCACGGCCTTGAGTCGGACAGATGAGGGGCTGAGTGCTGGCCACGGAGCCCTGGGGGCTCACTTGGGAAAGCAGGCACCAGCCCCAGGCCTGCCTCATGTGGCCGTCGGGAGGTTGAAATGAGAGTGTGTGCCAAGAGCTCGCCACATAAAAATGCTCCATAAATGGAGCTCTTATACTCTTTGTGTTTCGGCCTGATGGATGGATACTTCCTGTCCCAGGGGGTGACAAGCGCCTCCTGTAGCAAATATGTGCGACCTCCAACACTCCGCCTGAGGGCTTTCTTTTGGGTCAAGTGGAGAACAGGGCAGGGTGCAGCTGATGACCCAGAAGCAGCCCTCAGTCAATGGCCGAATAAAGAGTAAATAACCCAATTCTCCTGGCAAGGCAGTGCCGAGGCCGTTCGACACCCGTCCCAGAGGTCCCCAGGGGGGAACATATCTCAGCCGCCCACAGCAGTAACCTGCCCAGAAGCACACCTTTTGTTGGCTTCCTTCCCTTCCTTGTCTCAGCGCCCCCATCACTCTACGGACACTCTCGGGGATCGCCTCCCAAATAAACCAGTTGGCTCCTATACCTAGTACAGGAATGGGCCTTGAGCACAATTTTTATCACTAAAAGTAACCTGTGGAGAGTATTCTTTCTATACTTATTAGATTCTATGTGTAGGTCTCTGGGGTTTCAAACAAACAAACATCAACAAAAAATAAACAGGAATCTACTGTGAGGAAGTAGTTCTAACTTGTAACATTCTCTACGCGCACTTATCCTGAGCTGCCTGACCTGGCCCGTGTGAGACAGATTTCAGAAGGTCCTTACAGGCAAATAGCTTCCCTCTGTAATCTGATTCTATAAAGGTGTGTATGTCCAATGTGCTTCCTGCTAAAGAAACAGATTTAAAACTCATCAGGTATTGATCAGTTATTTTTTTCTTTCCTTAAAAGAATCTCTCTCTTTACACACACACACGCACACACACGCACGCACACACACACACACACAGCTGAGCCAGCTTTCCTAAGCAGCCAGGAAATGCTCAGAGGTGAGAATGATGGGCTTACCTTGGGAAAGGCACTGGTTGGCCAAGGCAACCTGACCAGAATGCAGGTAGAGGTTGAGGCGCGTGAAGATGCCCACCAGGGAGGGAATGGTAATGAAGCAGTAGGCAACACAGGCCTAGAAGGAGGGGGAGAAACACCACAGGTTACATCAGCAGTACCATCACGGCAGACTGGTCCTCCTGTTCTCATCCGTCACGTATTTTCAAGCAAAAACACTTAATTAGTCTCCTCATTCTGAGCCCCAACTTTCCCCTCTTGAGTCTGCGACATACACTCCAGATGTGTCTGTGGGAGGAGGGGGAGGGGCAAGTGAGGAGAGTAAGGGTGTAAGAAAAATAAATCCTCATCCATCATCGAAGGAAATAGATAACACCTGACGTTGAATAAGAAGCAGAATCTGAAACCAATTACTTAAAAACATGGAGGTAATTACAAGAAGAAACTGCTCAAAGAGGGTTTGAGGTGGTTGTCTCTGAGGAAAGAGGTATGAGGTCAGGGTGGGATGGTATACTTTTTTTCTTGCTGCCTTCTTTTTGGTACAACTCCATTTTTTTAAAAACACAGATATGTATTACTTTGATAAAAATTTTGAGCGGCACACTCAAGAAGGTGGATTTTTTTTTCACAGTTGAGAACTTTTCAAGGGGGATGAAGGTAGTAGACCTTCCAGTTACAGGCATAAGCAGGAGATAATTCGACTGGCACAAAACTGCAATCCATCGTTCAACCACTCCTCCATAACACATATCCAAGGTGAGACATCTTTGATCATTTCTTTTGAAAATAGTAAGAAAATTGGTGAGTCAGTAGATACTCAAGGAAAAGTTCATCTGGAAAATCAATACTGAACCACCCTTAGGACACACTTGTCTTCTGGGAAGAGCAATTTAGAAACTTACAAATCAAACAACTCATTAGGGTTCAAAGTCTGAGTCTTCTCTCTAGAACATACCCGCACAAATGCAGCCGTCTTTCTGGAATGATTTCCTTTCATTACTTTTCTTGTTTCCATTGCCAACCGGTTTACACTCTGGGTTTATTAATTAAAAAACAAAACAAAACAGAAATGGTTATGAAATGATAGCTGGCTCAGATTCATGTCTCCCATAGAGATCTGGATATTAACTGCATACAAGTCAGTAAGAACATGCTATCTGGGGCCCAGACTGGCTAATGCTGAACCCTGAAATGCCAGAGGGGCCATCAGGCCTGATTCCCCCTCGGCTTGAGCAAACATCTCCAAGACGGTAAGAACAAAAGGCACTCCTGCCTATCAGTCAGCACTGGGAATGGCCATTTTCTGGTTTAATGAATAGCCAGGGTTCACTTCATTTCCAGAAATCCCACACACGAAGCTTGAGATCTTAGAGATCCTAAAAGAAATCTCCAAATCTGTGAGCAAACCACACAATTCAGCGATGCAACAGTAACATGAACCGTAAGAACAGAAGTAATAGCTCCCACATTGAACTTAGAGGACACAGGTGCTGGGTGCTGTTCTAAGAGCCGTACCCTCATTAGGTCACTTAACCCCCCAACCCTACAAGGTGAGCACTATTACCTCCCACTAAATTCCAGATGAGGTCTCTACCTTTAGAACTTAAGTTCACATACCCTGATAACCAGCAACCAAATAAAAAGGTTGCTCTCCTTGAGTTTATGTGAAGCAATTCAAGAGCCTTGAGGAATCTTTCCACAAGTTGAGAAGTTCGGTCCTATGGTTCCCAAACTGTGTCGTGTGACATCCTCGAGGGCTGTAGCAGACTCATGGGGGTAGTGCGATTATTTTAGGGCAACAGAGCAATGTTCAATTTTTGAACACTGTGTCAAGAACGGGTATGAGGTGGCCCACAGATTCAACACTGGACCGCACTGTTGCTTACAGCGACATTCTATCTTTGTGAAACGGGTTTTCAGCAGCTGCTCTGATCAAAAGCAAGTAGTGTGCAAAAATCAATGTGGAAAAAAAAATCAATGTGGAACAAGAAACAAGGGTAGTGATGCCAACCCGATTCTAAGGTTTGAGAAGCTGTGCACTGCCCAGTAGACACACACACTTAAGTAATTGTGATTATTTAAGAATAAAGATATGTTATTTCTCTTTCAATTTACATATGGTGTTATTTCAAAGAGCTATCCAATTGTTAGGGTATAAATACTCAAACTGTTTGAGTCTAACTGTCTAATAAGCAGAACCATTATTTCTTTCTTTTGGCCTGAGGGCCCCATGAAAAGCTACCATGATCTAACAATGTTGGGACTCTGGTTAAGCTACAAGGACCACAGGTGAGTTATTTCTATAAGTAACTAATCATGTAACTCACTTTGCCACTGGCATATGGGAATGAGAGTATGCTAATTTCAGAGCAAAAGAGGTCAGTAAAAACCATCCAAAGACTTAAGCAAAATTGCAGACTGGATTAATCTTTGAAAAACCACCTTTTACGCCCTAAAGAACAGGAGTGTTATGGGGCCACAAGAATCCCAGATTAAACTCCAGGCCTGGCATATAAACAATAAATTTGATTGAGAAAACAAACGAATACATGAAAATCCTTACGTGAATCAACTGCACAAGAACAGGTTCCAGGTTGCAAAACATTGACCTAGCCTCAACGTAAAAACTTAGTTGCTGTTCAAAATCACGGCCAAAGGACACCTAGAAGCAAGGAAAACGATGCTGAGAGTGTTATCTCTAGGCAACTGTAAGCACATAGCATGGAAAAGAGTCTACCTGAGGGGCGCCTGGGTGGCTCAGTCTGTTAAGCATTTGACTGCAGCTCAGGTCACGATCTTGCCGTTCTTGAGTTCAAGCCCAGCATTAGGCTCAGAGCCTGGAGCCTGCTTCAGATTCTGTGTCTACCTCTCTCTCCTCCCCTCCCCTGCTCACGCTCTGTCTCTCTCAAAAATAAATCAATGTTGGGGCGCCTGGGTGGCGCAGTCGGTTAGGCGTCCGACTTCAGCCAGGTCACGATCTCGCGGTCCGTGAGTTCGAGCCCCGCGTCAGGCTCTGGGCTGATGGCTCAGAGCCTGGAGCCTGTTTCCGATTCTGTGTCTCCCTCTCTCTCTGCCCCTCCCCCGTTCATGCTCTGTCTATCTCTGTCCCAAAAAAAATAAATAAAAAACGTTGAAAAAAAAAAATTTAAAAAAAAAAAAAATAAATAAAATAAATCAATGTTAAAAAAATTTTTTTAATAATAATAAAAAAAAAGAGTTTTCCCTGAGCGTTGTGTGGGAGGGAAAGTGCTGAGATGAGAAGTCATCAAAATTCCCGCCAACAGCAATGAATAGGTGGAAACGTCAGGGGTACACAAACACACACGAGCACGCTGGAATCTACTCCAATTAGACTTTACATTACTTTGCCCAGTGTGTAACTGAAATATTACCATTACCACCTCATCTTTATGACATGAGCACTGGACTAGAAAATAAAAAGACCAAAGGGTTCAGAGCAGAATCTCAGAATGTAAATAGAGTTTCCCAGGCTAGATGGAAACCACTGGAAAGGAAATAATGGAATTGTGTTTGTTGGCTATGGCCTTTTCACGGAACATCAATTTGGTTATTGAGCACCATTTGTCAGAGGGTTTTCCATAATAAGAGCCACACCTTTCTGCCTCCTGATGGGGAATCCAACCTCAGCAACTTACTGGTGGCTGCTGGAGCCATAGATGGAAGTTTCTCCATCAATAAAAATCCCCTTTCCCCCCATTTCTTCCAATTTATGAACAGCTGGTTAGTAGGATAAACTTTACTGTTACAGCAATCATTTTTGTCCAGAGGGGGTTTAACATTGCTATTTCCATTATAGCTATCAGGTTTCACATCTTATTTCCTCATATTCTCCACTATAACTTGGTGGCTTTCAGACAAAGCCATAAAAGGCTAAAATGCCACCTGATCAGCATCTAAGTCAAGGGCAAGGAGAGTCACCTGGTAAAAGGTGCATTTCCTAACATGGGAATTGGAAGGCTGATTCTGATTTTGCATCGAAATGGATTTTATCTACAGAGTCAGTTGAACAATTAGCACTGACCCTCTTGTTGAACCAGTCACATGTTCAAGGTTATTTTCACAGGGATCTGGTGATTTTCATCTTGGTCAGCTTTTGTCTTGACATTCGTATGAGAAGAGGATACTGGCAGCAGTTGGTATTTTAGCTTTGCGCACCCAGGATTAAAGCAAAGGTGGTTCTGGCTAGGGTAGTGTGGTGGGTCATTCCCAAAGAAGGCTGAACAATCGCTCCCACATGGCTTGTGGTTTTGCAGGGTCCCCGTGGACTCTTCCCTCCCCTCCAAGGCGATAACCCTGTGACCCCTCTGACCAAGAGAACAAAGCAGGAGGCAGCACCGGTCACGGTGCAATTTCTTAACTTTGGTCTTAAAAGGCCTGCGGCTTCCCTCTGTGCCTGCACCACGTAAGAGAGCTCAGCGGAGACAGCTGGACAATGGCAGAAGAGCAGAGAGTAAGAGGCCACACGGATGAGAAATGAGGCCCCAACGGCAAGACCCTATACAAGTGAGCAAGGCCGTGTGGATCCTCCGTGGCCCCAATCCTGCTACACAGAGCAGCCTGGCCACACATTCAACCCACAGGATCGTTACGAATGAATAAAACACCAATATTTAAAGCTGCTAAGTTTTGGGGTGAGTTGTTACGCACCAACAGGTAACTAAAACAATGGGAGAGCAGGTGCTTGGCATTGTGTCCACACCCATCCCCCGCCCAAACCATTTTTTACCATCACCTGATGAGCAGCACACCGGGGGGCTTCAGGGAGCCCCTTGTCCCCACTCCCGGTCCACGTGATTTGGGCTGCCCAGGCGTATGCATGTCTCCCGGGCCTGGCCAGTCCGTGTGCTCATTCCCCCTTAGCGCAGCAATTCATGCAGGGATGAGCCAGTGACCCAAATCAATCTAGAGACTCAGTCCCAGGACTTCTGCTGGAACACTTCCTGCTGGGCTGCAGCGCTGGAAGGAATGGAAACCTAGAGCCCCTGAGGGGAGTGAGGCTGCCTGGGAGGACATCCCGAGAGCAGAACCATGGGCCAAAGACACACAGACGGCAGGTCCTGACGACACCACAGAGACACCCGTGTCCGGCTGCTCCATTCCTGGACTTCGTGTCACATGAGCCAATAAGTCCCCCACCCCACCCTCCCCTTTATTTTTTCCTTAAGCCAGTTTGTCTTGGCTCTCTTTGCCCCCAGGGGAGTGCTGGCTAATGTAAGATGTTTTCTAATTTCATCTTATCTTAATAAAAATGAAAAGCACCAGGGAACATAATGTTAACTGCTTTCCCCAGAGTAAGAGTAAACAATTACATCACATTCCAAGCGCACTGCAACTTTTTCCCCAAGACTTACCATTTTTATAAATCCATTAATCAAATATGCCAGCATTCTTTTCTCATCCTCAAGAGTGAGTGCACTAAAATCAATAATTGTACATAATTAACATCGAGGTAATAAATGCAAGTTTCTAAAGGATACAGAAGAAGCAAACAATTTAACAGGTAAGAACATTGTGCATTTTTTAGATTTAAAAAACTCCCAACAGGCTGTGTTTCTTTTGGTGAAAATATATAATCTAAATGAACATAATTTAAATGTGTGTTTCTCATCTGTCCCAAAGACGGTGTTTCCAAGAAAGGTTCACTTTCTTTCCCTTGGAATTTGGACAGCAAGGTCCAACTTCAAACTTTATATTTCAGAGGAGTTTAGTTCAACAGTTTGTCGTAAAAAATTTCAAACATGCAGCAAAGTCAAAAGACATTTACAGCAAACATCCATACATCCAGCACCCAGATCCCACAATTATCCTTTTACAGTATCAGCTCTATCACATAACTATCCCCTTCCCTCTCCATCCATCAATCCAGCTCACTCTGGGGAGGCATCTTAAAGTACATTACAGATGGCAACTACCTCTATTTAATAGCAATATTAATACTAATATAAATAAGAAAATGCCACGTCCTTAGTTTTCATTACACATGTGAAGGCCTCTTAACAGTTCCCCAAGTTTATTTTTAAAGAAAACTTAAGAGCCTACAGCAAACAGGAGCCAAGTTTCTTGTGTATTGGTTCGTTCTAGGGGAAAGTACTGGCAAAGACTGCTTACCACCCGCTAACAAAGCAATGTCCCTTTCATTCTTTGAGATTCCCATTTCCCAGCCTCCTTTGTAGCTGGGTGTGACCATATGACAGTTCTGGCCAATGGGATGGAAGCACAAGTGGTGGTGAGCCTTCCAAGTTTCCTCCCAGAAAGAAAACTACTGTCCATCAATGCCCATGGGCTATACATGCCCATGGTGGAGGTAAGCCAGCTGCCCCCAGGAAGACAAGGACAACATCCCCGAGGGATAGCAGAGCAACGAGACAGCAGGGACCTGGCTGGTCCTCTAAAGCAGACCTACCTACCCCAACCTTCTGGTCTCACACCTTTAGCAAGAGAGAAATAAACCTGCCATGTTACTGAAGCTAAAACCCAGGATCCTACCAATAAGAGTGCCTTTCTGGATGTGTTTTGTGCCTTTATTTCTATTTTTGCTCAACTAAAAAGTTCATTGGTTCCATTTATTATGAAAAGTCTTGATATTTTTACTTTTATAACTCTTCCTGAGGTTGCAAACACAAAGCCATGAAAACAAAGATTCCAAAATTCAGAAGAAAAAAAAAGAAATACAATTCATCTTGTTGATGGTTAAGTTCCAAAACCATTTTCTCAATTCTTAGAACATTTTCCACTGAATCAAGCTGCTGTGCTTTAAAAATTCTTTGGGGACTAAAATTTAAGCCACAAATAAGCAGGAACTGCTTCAAACACAACCAAGTGGAAACACGTAAGGAAAAAAACAACTAGAAAGCAAAGGAGTCATACTTTGGCCTTTGACCCAAAAGGTAAGGCCAATGGATGGACAGGACTGGGCCTCAAGTCTGCCAAACAACTAGAGCCCTTCATGTAAGGAATATATGCCATTTCATTTGAATTTCAAATAGCTGGCTAATAATGAGAGAAATCTGAAGCTTAGGTTACTGGATGAGTGAACTCATTACTCCCCTATCTGCTGCTCTCAAGTCTCCAGGAGACATGGAGTTTGAGTTCACTTGGATGAAACCAGTCTTTTTCTCTCAACAGAAATCCCTTTGTAAAAACATCTGCCATCTCATGTTTGCAGGAAGGTTACCCTCACTCTCTCTTCTTCTGGGCTGGAATGTCCTCATTAGCAAGAATTTTAATAGACACCACAAAATGATATTATTCACAGTGGCAGCTTAAAGCAGTAATTCCCCAATGTACTATTTACATGGTATTAAGACCCAATCCATGTTATGTTTCAGCCTTTAGTGTGGCTTACTTCACAGAGTCATGCATGGTCTTGCAAACGTGCAAAAGGGCGTTCAGAATGACGGGGTCCTTTGTGGGCTCCTGCTGATGCCTACAAGACATTTAAAGACAATGGTAAAAGCGATGTCCACCCACAGCAATGAAAATATGGATGAGTTTCTCATCTGCACATATCTGAGAAACAGCAAATTACCCAGCTGGCACTGAACATGTAATGGGCAATATTCTGTTTTTCTCTTAACTCTTCTTTCAATAACAAGTTTGCTTTTCTACACATATTCTAACTTCTCCTAAAATTATGGTAAATCCTACAAAACTGCTGCAATTCCTAAGCCAGGCAAAGGGCAAACCTGTTTGTTTTTTTACTACATTTCTTGAACCCTCTAAAGCAGTCTACGACCTGTCTATAACTGTGTTGAGTGCCAGGCAAAATTATTAATTTGGCTTTTCAAATAATATAGAAGGACAAGGTCTTATAACAAGTCCTTATGTGGGGAAAGTAGGTATATTTGTTCCAAGCATATGGAATTAATCTTTTAGGAAGACAACATAAGGAAAGCTTAAAACATACATTATTCAAGCAACATCTAACTCTGTTTTCCAAACTGAGGTTCTTTAGGTACCATCTTAATACATTTTATTTTGCCATATCTATATATTAATCTTTAGAGCAACTTTAACTTTTTAAATTTAACCTTGTCCTAACAGAATACATGAAAACACCAATTAAACTAATTATATTATCTAATATACCTTAAATTAAATATACAATCTTTATGTATTTTTTTAAGTTTATTTATTTTGAGAGAGAAAGGGAGAGAGGGAGAGAGAGAGAGAGGGAGAGGGAGAGGGAGAGGGAGAGGGAGAGGGAGAGGGAGAGGGAGAGAATGAGCAGGGGACGGGGCAGAGAGAGGGAGAGAGCGAGAAAATCCCAAGCAGTCAGTGTGGCGCCTGATGAGGGGCTCAAACTCACGAACTCCGAGATTATGACCTGAGTTCAAGTCAAGAGTTGGATGCTTAACCAAAACTGAGCCACCCAGGTACCCCTAAATTTACAACTTTTAAAATCAAAACCAAAATCTCTCCTCCATGTGCCACCTAAAATAATTTTATGTTCCACCAGCAATATGGCAGTTTGGGGAAACACAGATTTAGTCAACAAAAGGAAATCAACTAAATAGGAAAATTGATCACAAATCTAAACATTGAAGATGGAAAGCTCTCTAGTCCTGAGACCTTGACGAGTATGACTTTATTTTTATCTTTTAAAATGTTACTCCGTAAGGAGTTCATTAACAGAATGCTCCTTCCAAAATGCATATCAGAGTACAACGTAGGTGATGGCCGGGCTCCAGCTAATACTTATTACTCTGTCTTCTTAAGCACTAATTACAAACTTCTATCATGACTGTTCCTTTTATGTGGTTGTCCCTTCAATGCTATTTTGGATGTTAAATACATCCATATCATTAGGCTTCAAAAGTACACAAACCAATTTCTTATCAACAGGTTTCACAAGGTCATCGGGAATCCCAGCTCCCGGTTATGCCGTGTTACACTTACTTGATAAAAACTTCCATGATGCATTTGCAAACCTCCACCCGGACACTCTCTTTTTGGAACATGTCCAGAAATGGCAAAAATTTTTCCTAAAAATAAAAAAAAGCACTCTACATGCAATTTACGCAAGTTACTGGAAGGAATTTGCGGGTCACATTTTCCTCGAAGGTCAAAGCAGAGAAAGAGTTGTTCATCTCTCTAAGGCAGCTCAGAAGAGGACTCCCCTAAAAGCAGGGAGAGGGCCCAGTACTATTAAAACCACTTACATGTTCCCAGGGGTCAGGGCTGGGACAGTTAACATTTTGGGAACCATCTGGCAATCTTTAGAGGACCATGGGCTTTTCCAGAAAACACAAGATGGGCTTCAGTCTTTTTTACAATTGTACTGACCATAGAAAGAAGAGTCAGTTATTCAGAGTGACCTCCACATCCCGACTGTGCATTTACTAACTGTGCAACCTCACTCACATTACCCCACCTCCTCCAGCATCCGTTTTCCCATCTGTAAAGTGGGAATCCTAAGTGCTCCTACTTCCAGCAGTGCTGTGAAAACGGTATGAGACAATGCATGCCAAGGTCCAGCACGGTGCTTGAAGAATATGGCAAATGTCCAAAAAATAACAAGTTCTATTTTTAATTAAAAAACACACACACACTCCTGTGAGTGCACATGAATGGAGCCAGAAGAGGGGGGAGTGGAAGGGAAGTGGATCCCCTAGGTTTGTACTCGCCCAGGGCACCAGAGCCAACTTGAAGGGGCATCATAGGATATTTGAAAGTTTGAAGGAAACAGAAAAATCTCAATTCTGTCAGACACTGAGACAACTATTATTTCAACACCACTTCATAGTTTCGATGTTAGACTGCACGTGTGACATAAGGTCACCTATGAAAATCAATGTGGAAGAGGAGAGGAGGAAGAGAATGTCCAGTCTGACTCCAATGTTTGAGAGGCTGTGTGGTGCTCAAGACAGGCACACATCCCATTAGTAAGTCATGAAAGAAATACAGATGATATTTTTCTTTCAGTCTGTGTACTAATTTTTCAGACGCTGATTAGGTTGTTATGCCATAAATACTGAGGTTGTTTAGACCTAACTACTTTATATAAGGAACCATTAAGTATTTCTTTTGGCCCGGGACACCAAGCGAACCTCTGACTCAGAAACAGATTTCCAAAGGTAATTAAGGCACGTTACTTACCACTGAGAAGAGAACGGAGAAATCATGGAAGTGGGCGATCACTTTCTTAATTATCGACTGAAGCTGCAAAATCACACAGAAAACATATTTTATTTAATAGAACTTGGGTATTTTTAGTTTTCTTTTTAATTTTTAAGTGTTTATTTATTTGTGAGAGAGAGAGAGAGAGATAGAGTGTGAGCAGGGGAGGGGCAGAGAGAGAGGGAGACACAGAATCCGAAGCAGATTCCAGGCTCTGAGCTGTCAGCACACAGCCCAACGTGGGGGCTCGAACTCACGAACCGTGAGATCATGACCTGACCCAAAGTCAGACGCTTAACCGACTGAGCCACCCAGGCACCCCAGAACTTAGATATTTTTAAAAGGCAACCTTCTTTCATTATTTGAAATTACAAGCACAATAAGGGAAACCTGGATCACTCAGGAAAGGGGAATTATTAGGGTGGGTTAGGCCCTGTATTAGTCTGCAGTCTTGCGGAAGCCACTGCTCAGACTCATCATCGTCTTCTGTAAGATGGAGAGCAAAGCAGTGTCTTGCTCACCGTGAGGATTAATGGGACAGCTCACGTAAGAGCCTTAGAGCAGTGTCGTGTGTATCCTCGGGAAGCTCTCCATTCAACACAGCTATGAATATGCAAGGGGCGGGCAAACTTCTTCTTCAAAGGGCCACAGAGTCATCACAACGGCTCAGCTCAGCTATGGAAGCTCAAACGCAGCCCCAGAGAACATGTGAACGAGTGGGTGTGGCTGGTTCCAATAAAACTTTATTCACAAAAACAACTGATGGGCTACATGTGGCCGATGGGTCAGTTTACAGACCCCTGTTCTAGCCCATCATGACCTTGTATTTACTGACTACTTCTGTGGAGAGGCAATGAACTGAGTTTGCCGGTGGAGTCAAAGGCCATGTCACTCACTACCCCGGGATGGTGCACAGTCCGTAAGGTCGGATCCAAATACCCAGGTACCGATGTCCACCAGCCCTCACCCTGAGATGTACCCAGTCCTGCTGACAGGGAGAACCACAGAGGTGCTTTTTCGAAGGAAAATATAAATCCTTGCCCCTGGCTACTGTCAAGAAGAGAGAATTCACTGACAAGTACTTGTGTTTATACTCAAAACACCGCTGTTTAAATCATTTCTTTAAATCACTTAAGACAAGGGGCTCACAACTCATATGGGCGGCTGTCCTGAATGCAGGCTGATCCTTGGGGTACCTTTTACATGTTGCTTCTAGATATGACAGAGTTGTACGGTGTAATTATTCCTCTCTCTTAGGAATGGACTATAGTAAAATTACTGTGTTAAAGTCTTCAATTAAATGGGTCCCTAGGATCAAAGTCTTACCAAATGCTCCTCAACAAAAATTCTAATGCAACTCAGTCTTCATCTGCGCCCAAGATCCTGATGACCCACAAGGGATACGAACTTTGCCCTCACATGCTTTATTCACTCAACGATGCTTACCAAGAGCCTGTTGTGCGCAACTATATATTGTTTTCATCACACCTAGAAAAATGTCAGGTAGTCAGTGCCTACTCAGTAAATTCTAATGATGAACTATTTTAATCTGCAAATGGTGAAAACATTCTTACCAAAATGTTAGAGAGAATTCTAAACTTCTCACAAGAACATGTAATTAATTTTCTTGTATTAAGCTAGAAATTGATCACAGGCAATAAATGCCAGAACATCACATTATTAAATACAAAATCAATTATTAATTAGGTCAAAAGTTACTTTAAATGAAGCTTCACTGGACTCTGTATTGGAGGGGGGAAAATACCTGATATCAAGGACTTTATTGAGTCCGCTGACAAAACTACAGTATGGACTGTGGAGTAGCCAATAGGAAAATGTAAGTGTCAAATTCCCTGAAGTCGATTCCCAAACTGTGGTTACACGGAGAATGTCCTTCTTCTTAGGAAACACTCACTGAATTCTTCAGAGGCAAAGTCACATGATGTATGCAACATACCCTCAAAGGAGTTGGAAAAAATGTAAACACATATTGATGTGCGTGCATGTGTACACAAGATACTGATAAAGCAAACACGGAAAATGTTCACAGCTGGTGAATCTTAGTAAAGAGTAATGGGAGTTCTCTGAGCTATTCTTCCAATTTTCCAAGAAGCTGGACCTTATTTCCAAATAAAAAGTTAGTTTAACTGGAAAACACAGGCCCTTTATTTACTGGTGCCAAGCAAATGTGCCAGAGGATCCCATATGACATCTCACCTAATCCTCACAACCATTCTGAGTGTAGGACTATTATTTCCATTTTATAGGTGAGGAAACTGAGGCACAAGGTTAAGTAACTGAGTAAAGCATGGCGCGGATACGGCGGAGCTAGGATTCGAACAAAAGATTATCTGACTTTACAGCCTGACCCATGCAACATGCCTATTTGATTCAACAGAATAAAATTTCTAACAGTGTGGAAATGAGAGAAGCAAATCCGTTACCTGAGGGTAGGAGTCTTCAAATGCACGATCTGGAGTCATGTGCTTGATGACATCAGCCAAAACGGTATTCACCTCTCGTTTCTAAGAGGGGAAAATAAACCTGTGTTAGACACTGAAAGGCAGTCGCTGTTTTTCTGCTGGCAAAGACAAATAACTTCAGAATATATCACATACCTTCCAGGAAATAGTTTCAAATATTCTGCAGGAAATAGTATAAGGGGAGAAATTCCACCTGTATCACAGCCCTGAAGGGAACTACGTCTGCACCAGGTCAGGACTAAAACGTTGTTCTCAAAGGTTTTGGGGTGTTACAGCTTTCCCTGGATGCTGGTAAAATCAGCGTGCCACTTTCTGCCTGCCTGTCCAGGCTGTTCCCCAGGCACTGGCAGGAGCACCGAGGCATTGTGGGAAGTGCACAGAGTCAGCCCCTCCGAGCTGAGCGACCTTGATGCTCACTTCACTCTTGTCATCTCTATCAGGGGTCGGCCAACCACAGCCCAAATTCAGGCCTGTGCCTATTTTTGCACAGCCCACGAACTGCAAGTGATTTTTACATTCAAACAAAAGAATATTTCATGACCCAAATTATGAGACTCAAATTTCAGTGTGCATAAAGTTTATTGGAACACGGCTGTGCTCACTCTTATTGTCTGTGGCTGCTTTCACATACAATGACAGAGTTGGATACTTGTGACACAGATTGTATGAGCTACAAAGCATCAAATATTTACTATCTGTCTCTCCACAGAAAAGGTACACTGACCCGTGGAACAGTGAAGCCTCCTGGCAAGGTCTCTATGAGGCTGCACAGCTCACAGGTAAAGTGCTTGGTATTTGTTACTTAAGGTATTTGTATCACACATATCTGTCATCTAAAGAGCTGCCGTTATATTTATTCTCTCACTTAATGCTCATTCATCTCCTTGGCATGAACGGGATTATCCCCATTTCACAGATGAGGAAGTGGAGGCTCAGACAAGTTAAGTGATTTAGCTTAGTGGTGATTCTGAAACTGGGATTAGAAATATGCCAGGGCAGCTGGAACATCTTATAACAGAAAGTGAGAAGGGCATCAAAGACTATGGAGAGCATGTCAGAAGGACTCGGGAGCCACTTGATGACACACCCACTGGGCAAAGGGGACAAATGAGCATCAGCAAGAATAATGTAACTCAAGTATATTTAAATCCATGAAAGATACCAACAACTACTCACTGGTCACCTTTGAGGATGCTGAGGAATCAAATCCTTATCCTACAACTAGCAGAGGAGAAAAAGCAGCATCAATCCTGCCTTTTTCTGTACAAACTTGCACTTCAGGGTAACCAAATACCTGATATGAGGAGGTCGTCTTTCTACAAGTATCCCAGCTAATAAACAAAGAAAAGCTGCTAATAATTCCAAGGATCACCAATTTGCAGCCCCTAAGAAACTATGAGATGCAACAAGCTTCGGCGGCTGCCCACGATATAGGGAGGCAACCAGCCACCATGAGCCTCCCAGGAGAAGTAGCAAATCAGCACCCGCAGGGCCAAAAAAAAATCAAATCTGAAGATGATTAAGTTTCTAGAACTAACTGCCCACTGACAGGAAATAGACAGCAGAAGAACACAGTGGACACCACCACAAGACACAACTAGCCAGACCAGATGGGGAAACTCTACAGGACAAAAGACCCAAATTCTTCCACAAATAAATCACAGACGGAGGATAAAAGGGGAAGGGAAGGAGGAGGGGAAAAGAGAGAGAATTTGTAATTTAAAAGAACTCTTAGGAGTCTACTGCCATGTATGGGTCTTATTTTAATCCTGACTGAACAATTAAAAAAAATACAAGACAACTGGGGAAATCTGAACGTTGAATGATTTTAATTTTTTATTAATTACTAATTTTTTTTGTTGGGATAAGATTAAGGGAATCCTCTATTTAACACACATGTGCTGAAAACTGACAGATGAAAACACAATGTTTGAGATTTTCTTCAGAATAATCCAGGGGTAAGGATATAAATGAAACAAGATTTGTCACGAGTTGGTCATTTCTGGGTGAGGATTATAAGGGAAATCATATGTTTGAAATTTCCAAAATAAGGATAAAACAAAAATTGGACAAAATAAACAAAATCAACAGACCAGCCTTATATAATGTTTAAAACGAGGCCAAAACCAATTTATCAAGTTAGAGGGCAGGATGGTGGCCCCCAAAGGCTGGGGGCTGTGACTAGGAGCAGAGTCCAGGGAGCTTGGGGGCTTATTCCTTACTTCTTGATATGGGCCATGATCACGCGGATATACTTTCCTTAGGTAGCAAATTCACAATACATGCATTTTTCGGAATGAATGCCTGAATTCAGTTTTTAACAGTGGATGAAAATAAGCATTTTGGCAATAGGATGTGAACCCAGTCCTGCCTGCTTCTAAGGTCTGCTCTCTGACACACACAGTATTTCCCAGACTGAGGTTCTGGTCCGGGCACAGGGAAAGAAGTCCCTCTGCTTAGAAAAAAATTACACGTAAGTCAAATATGTTTGAGAAATGCTACTTCCTGGACCCCCAGGAAGAGTCCCAATGCACTTTAGAATGTAAGCATCTAAGGGATCCTATGGGGGAAAAACTGCTTCCCTTGGTAATGGAGCATTTCCCCAATTTGCACGTGAGCATGACACTTTTGTGACAGTACGCACATCAACCCTCCACCACACTATAGTATAAAAGGATGCCATTTTTATAAATTACGGACGATTACCACTGTAAAATGCCTAAATGCCTATTCTAGCCTTATTTATTATTATAAACACGAATAAAAACATAATTCTTCCAAGGGCGCTTGGGTGGCTCCACTGGTTAAGCATCAGACCTCAGCTCAGGTTATGATCTCACAGTTGGTGAGTTTGAGCCCCACATCAGGCTCTGTGCTGACAGCTCAGAGCCTGGAGCCTGCTTCGGACTCTGTGTCTCCCTCTGTCTCTGCCCCTCCCCCTGCTCACACTCTGTCTCTCTCAAAAACAAACCAACATTAAAAGATATCAAAAAAACAAAAAAACCCATAATTCTTCCCAAAACGATCCCACAGCCGCACATACCGTGAAATGCTTGCAGGTGTACTCCACCCATACCTCAGCACAGTTAATGTAGTCCTACAGAGAAAAAGTAAAGATGTGTCTACAACAGGAACACCATGGCTAACCCTAGAGTGAAAGCTCATCACATGCAGATCCCTTCAAGGGTTCTGATCATCATTAGAGATGACAAGTGATAGGAATTCCAAGACTGATTGGCTCATCTACAGAAAAGTCTAGCCCACTGATCTATCTTACCCTAAGAAGCAAAAGTTATATAGAAACACAGGAGTTGCTGGAAACTAACTAGACTTCCATTTCTGAATAACTACTTGGGCCATAATAGAAATCTGGGAAAAACTGAAGGGCAGCAGAGATCAAAGTCAGGAGTCCTGGCCACACCTCAACAGAGACACTGACCGTGGATCTGGTTGAAGAGCTTTGCTTAAATGTGATTTTTGCAGGTTCTGAGAAAAAAAAAACAGACATCCTGCCTTTAAAACATAAACTCTGGGGCGCCTGGGTGGCTCAGTCGGTTAAGCGTCCGACTTCAGCTCAGGTCACGATCTCGCGGTCCATGAGTTCGAGCCCCGCGTCGGGCTCTGGGCTGATGGCTCAGAGCCTGGAGCCTGCTTCACATTCTGTGTCTCCCTCTCTCTCTGCCCCTCCCCCGTTCATGCTCTGTCTCTCTTTGTCTCAAAAATAAATAAATGTTAAAAAAAAAATTAAAAACAAAACAAAACATAAACTCTTTTTCTGATAGAGAGGTGATGTACAGGTCGTAAAAAGGTTAAGAAAGCACTGAAGATTTTAGGTAGGAAATTCTGTTAGATTCAAGTGGGGGTGGGGGACCCATGGAGAGACACTGGGATGGTCATGGAAATGGCAGTTAACAGCTAAATAGAGCCGCCTTCCCTGGAAAACACTCATGTGAAAAAAAAAATGCTGGAGGAAAAATACAGTCTGCAAGTGTATCTCTTCTGCTCTGACACTTTAAGGAGAAGAAAAAAAAGAGAAAATGGGAGGGAAGAAAACACTTAATGTCATTCACACAAGAAAATCCAGCTGAGAAGGTGAACTTAATGAGGCCATGTGAAGTTATAGACTGAAGGAAACCATTAACATGGGCTTCTGATGTAAGCGTGCTTTGAAGCACTCAGGGACAGACCCCACAGGCCCAGAGACTTTGGACTTCTGCATCCTAAAGAAGCTTTTTAGTTAGCCACTCGGGTTAAACAGAATTTCAACAGCTGAAGTTTAGTGAGGGTTTTGTTCAACTTAACATAGGTATGTGATTTTGTAAACAAGCTTCTAATTTTTCTAAGTTAGATCAGTATTCTCAACCACTACTGTAAATGCGGTGACTGGCAAGGAGGTTATAACTGAACTCTAATATCTCCTTCTTGGTAAATGACTGTCAAATGCTACACACCCACATTCAATTATTTGCTGTGTTTCAGTCTACATGTTTGTGTCCAAAACGCATATGTTCAGAATCATAGCCCCGCAATGTGACAGCATTAGGCGTGGGGCCTTTGGGAGGTGACGAGGTCATGAGGATTGAAGCCTGATGAATAGGATTAATGTCCTGATAAAAGGGACCCCAGAACACCCTCTCCCCTTCACTCCCTCTCCACCTAGGGAGGAGGAGAAGCTGGCAGTCGGCAATCCGGAAGAGGGCCTTCACCGGAATCCGACCACGGTGTCCCCCCGATTCCAGACTTGTAGACTCCAGAAGGGCAAGAAATCAATTTCTGTTGTTTGCAAGCCACCTGGTCTGTGGTGCCATTAAAGCAGCCAAGCTGAGATATGCTGCTGGCAGGAGAGGAATGGTTTGAAGGGTGGTGAAGTCTGCCCAGCTGGTCCTTCAGCCGAAGACAGGCAGGGCCATTTACCCAGTGGCGGCCACGTAACTTGCTGATGTGTCGCCCACGAGGACGGTGAGACGTGAAACCCAAACTCTACAAGACTGTGGCCATCGCTGCATACTGTTCCAGCACCTAACAGCAGTGAACCCATCTTTCCACAACTCCGTCTAAGGGGCAACAATTAGAATTCCCTTTTGCTAATTATACGTTGGCTGCTGAGCTTCCATTTAAGAATATCCTACTCAGTTGATATTTTCAAATCCAAATACTATAGACAGCTGCATTTGGATGCTGTTTGCTAAGTCAGAGCAGAGGTCTTTCAAAGTTTCAAATATTTTTTCTCACTTTACACTTTTACTACATCTTGAAGCCTAAAGAATTAGACATAATTAGGATAGAAAAAGCAAAGAAATATATCTTTAGAGTTATCAATTCTCCACTATAGGTTAACAAAAATAATTTAAAATAGTATCGGGGCGCCTGGGTGGCTCAGTCGGTTGAGCGTCCGACTTCGGCTCAGGTCGTGATCTCGCAGTCCGTGAGTTCGAGCCCCGCGTCAGGCTCTGTGCTGACAGCTCAGAGCCTGGAGCCTGTTTCAGATTCTGTGTCTCCCTCTCTCTCTGAACCTCCCCCACTCACGCTCTGTCTCTCTCTGTCTCAAAAATAAATAAACGTTAAAAAAAAAAAAAATAGAGGGGCGCCTGGGTGGCGCAGTCGGTTAAGCGTCCGACTTCAGCCAGGTCACGATCTCGCGGTCCGTGGGTTCGAGCCCCGCGTCGGGCCCTGGGCTGATGGCTCAGAGCCTGGAGCCTGTTTCCGATTCTGTGTCTCCCTCTCTCTCTGCCCCTCCCCTGTTCATGCTCTGTCTCTCTCTGTCCCAAAAATAAATAAACGTTGAAAAAAAAAAAAAATTTAAAAAAAAAAAAAAAAAAAAATAGAATAACATTTAAAAAAAAAAAAATAGTATCATTTCTTGGGGCACCTGTGTGGCTCAGTCGGTTAAGGGTCTGACTTTGGCTCAGGTCATGATCTCATGGTTCGTCGGTTCAAGCCCCATGTCAGGCTCTGTGATGACAGCTCAGAGCCTGGAACCTGCTTCAGATTCTGTGTCTCTCTCTCTCTCTGCCCCCTCCCTTCCACCCCCTCAGCTCACGGTCTGTCTCTCTCCAAGTAAATAAACATTAAAAAAATTTTTTTAAAAATAGTATTATTTCTTAAAATAAAAACCCAGACGTAGGATTAGTGAAAATATCTTTTTTTTTTTTTTTAAACCAAGAATTTACTGCCAGACTTGGACAAAAGGCAGTCTATCTGAGGTCTGAATGGTCACCTACCTGTGGATTCTTCAACTTAGTGATAACTTTCCAAGCTTCATTGAGAATCTGGAGTCGATCACCCTCAGGAGGGTCAGCCAAGGCTAAGTTTAACCCCAGTGAGCGAAAAAGAAGATGCTTAAAAAAAAAAAAAAAAAAAAGAATAGCAAACCATTGCAATACTGGAGATTTTAAATCAGAGCACCTTGAGGCTTAGAGAAAAAAAAGGCTGTAACCCTTAGCTCGTCTCATGGCTAATCTTCCAACATCTTCCTGAAGTTCTACCGCAGCCCTACATGCAAGTTAGATACACTCAAAACAAAGAGCTGGCTCTGTGCACTGCTCTGATTCATGAGACACAACATTCTTGTGGACAGAGCTTTTTATAAATCATGAGTGAAAATACATTTTTAAAAAATGGAAGCCCAAGCCTTTCCTAAATACTTCACAGCGAGCTAATTCAATAGACTTAGTTCAATAGACACTGGCAGCAACTTACATGTGTCTAACAATCCCAATCACTAACTCACCTTCCAGCATGTTCTTCGGAAACAATGCCTGTTTTCTCTGTTGGCCCAAGAACCCCCACACAGGACCCTCTCCCTCGAGAGCTGTCGGGTAAACAGTGCCTATCTGTTCTCCCACTGAGCATCTGGTCAAGAGCCTACCTTGGGAAAACCCGACTCATCACACTCTTTAATCATGCCAATGAAATCCATGGACCTCGTGGCGATGAACTCGGCCCGGAAAGCGGACATCACGGAATTCAACAGCAAGGCGCTGCAAGACCCAAGTGCCCCATGTCAGAAGAACTTCCTCTTAATGAAAGGTGCTTTAATTTTAAGCACATATGTTGCTGGGAAGGATGAATGAAAGCTCTTTAAAGGTAAGGCTGGAAAAGAATTTTAAAAGGCTGGAGTAAAAAGGCAACCTCTAGAGACTAACACAGTGTTCTGTACTTATTTGGAACTCAATAAATGTTGAATCGGCTAGCTGGATTGACGGACAGCAAGCAATCACATCCATTTAAACAGATGCAAAATGAGCATGGTGCACTAATAAAACTAAACATCAAGTAATAATATTGATCCAAGCTGCAAATATATACCCTCATCTCTTACAAAAAGCACTGTTCTGGGACCTAGGGACATGTGACTTAGGGACATCTACCACAGAAGGGAAAAGAGAGGGGAAACCTCTTGTGCCTGGAAGACAGGAAGATGGAATTTATCTCAACCCTTCCACTTACCACAGCCCCATGGGGAAAGGACTATTATGAAACCCATTTTACAGATGAGGAGACTGAGGCAGAGAACTCAAGTAAGTGACCCAAGTTCACAAAGCTGAGAAAGAGTAGAGCCAGGCACAGGAAGGCGATCAGACTCCAGTTTCCTGACCTCTGTGCCATCCTGGCGCTCTGCTGACCCTCTTGCCCACGTGAGCATGCCAAGCTCAAAAACCAAACCAAAACAAAACACAACAAAAACAAATGACTTCCATTTCCAAACCATGCTTTATGAATTTAAAAATACTTACTTGTTTCCTAGTTTCTTGCATCTCTCCATCATCTCAGTTAGCAGTGCCTAATTAAAAATAATAATGAAAGCCATGAACTTGGAGAATCTGAAATGACATTTCTCACAAAGACATCTCCAAAGTAATACTCTAAAACAGATGTAGCCACATGCCCATTTCCAGAACTCTGAGTCTGGCAAAGATAGGGAGTCAGGGGCAGGGAGGAGTTCAACTGTATGGCACTAAACATCAGGGGTAAGACCTCAGGCCCTGATGCCCTAGGGCATCAGGCACACTTGGGCTCAAATCCAGTCTCACCAACTACCAACAATGGGGCCTTGGACCAGTCACCTGACTTGGTGAAGCCTGGGTCTCCTCCCCCTTTGCCAGAGGACCCAAGTGCTACCATCACACGTGCAAGATTACCCCAGGATGGTGAGGGGTCTCCTGAACCCTAGACACCAATGAGAATGGAAGTTTCTTGACTCCCCACCTCTCCTGTGATGCACCGTCCCCCTCCAGGTCCTTCCCATTTCACTGAGAATTTGCTAGCGCCCACTGTCCATGGTGAGATGCACTCCGCATTCATGATCCCCCCTCTCACAACCAGCCAGGAGGCAGGCTCTCTATTCTGCCACTGCACAGGTGAGAGACCGAGCCATGTAACAGTGAGTGGCCCGCTTGGACCAAGGTGACACACGGAGCTACTGCGGGCCAGACGTGACCCAGGCAGCCTGGCACCAAAGGCTAACCTCATCACTTTTCCTCCCAACGAATTTTGAGGCATATATTTCCTCCAAAAGGAAGTAAATGTTTTACTCACTGGAATACTGTTAATGGCTTTAGAGCTATCTTAAGACAATTACGTACTTCTAATCAAAGAGCTCTTGTTCTTTAAAAAAAAAAAAAAAAAAAATCAATGGAAGAGGTATCCTTTAGGTCAGTGGTTTGGGTAAGGTTTTGAATGGCACAGACAAGGTCAACAGTAGAACTAAGGAGAAAGAGTGCTCACCAGGCTCCCAGCTAAGCACCACTGCTGCCTTTTCTTGTTTACGCTTCACAGTATCCTTGGGAGGCCCGCCTAAGTCATTCCCACTTCACAGAAGAGAAAGTCCCAGCTCAGATACTTTGACTTTAAGTCACTTCCTAGTAAGTGGTGGTAATGAGATTTGTAGGATTCTGGCCCCCAGTTTTCTTTAGTGCAACTGCACCCCTTCCAGATGTGTCCCTTTGTGTCCTAGTGTTGCCTGAATAATTAAGGTAAAAGCTGATGATGGAGATACTGGCTGTACCCCAGAACCCTGATTTCATTCAGGTTTCTGTCTCTGCACCACAAATAGCAGGCTGGGTGCTGTTATGGACTGAATTAGGTCCCCTCCAAATTCTTATGTTGAAGCCTTAAAGCCCAACGTGGTTGCATTTAGAGGTAGGGATTTTAAAGACGTAATGAGAAATAAGGTCCAAAGTGTGGGGCCCTAATCCAATAGGACTGGTGTCTCTTTAAGAGGAAGAGACACCAGGAACACACACGCACAGAGAAACAACCATGTGAGGACACAGTGAGAAGGCAGTGCAAGCCTCATGAAAAACCAACACTGCCAGCACTTTGATCTTGGACTTCTAGCCTCCAGGACTGTGAGAAAATAAATTTTCCACACATTAACAAAAATTTTTTTTAATGTTTATTTATTTGAGAGAGAGAGAGAGAGACTGCGAGCAACACAGAGGCAGAAAGAGAGGGAGACACAGAATCTGAAGCAGGCTCCGGGTTCTGAGCTGTCAGCACGGAGCCCAAAGCGGGGCTCGAACCCACCAACCAGAGATCATGACCTGAGCCAAAGCTGTATGCTCAACCAACTGAGCCACCCAGGTGCCCCGAGAAAATATTTTTTTTGTTTAAGCCATCCAGTCTGTTAGGGCAACGTACTATGGTCTGAATGACCACCCAACTCCCAAGGCGAGGATATTAAGAGGTGATCAGGTCATGAGGGTGGAGCTCTTACAAATGGGATTAATTCCCTTATAAAAGTGGCCCAAGAAAGCTCCCTTGTGCCACATGAAGGCATAGCAAAGGCAGCCATCTACGAACCAGGAAGCAGACCTTCACCAGACACCAAATCTGTTGGTATCTTGATCTTGCACTTCCCAGCTTTAGAACCGTGGGAAATACCTGTTACTTATCAGTCACTCAGTTGTGGTATTTTGTTATAACAGTCAGAAGGGATTAAAACGTAGCCTGAGCAAATGAACACAGATCCAAACCTATCACAGTGGTCTCATTCCCTTTGCTAATGGGGGATTTATACAACTGACGCATGAGAAAAGGTTTCCTTGTTCTTAAACAGGAACCCAAGGAACTGAAGGCTCCTCATCTTTCTGCCTCTGGATGCTGCCATGTCTGGATGTGATGACTGTAATGGCTGCAGCCACTTTGCTATCTGAGGATGATGGACAGAACCTGCCTCGCCCACGGCCTTTACCTGTTGTGTCAGAGAACACACTGAATTATTTTTGTAGGGCCAGTTAGGTGTTTGTTTCTTATAGTCAGAAGCATCTTAGCTGATGATAAAGTTGCCAATGTCACAAGTGGCTTCCCTAACCCTCTCGTGGGATATTTATGCTTGAAAAGTCATTCTTGGAGACCAATATCAAAGTGGTTTCTGGAAAAGATTGAGAAAGAGAGATTCTACAGGATTATCAGACTGATACTGCCCAACACACAAAAATGATCACACATTCAATACCTACTTATGGAGAAACTTTAAGACACTAAGTAGTATTCTAGGCACTGGGGACAAGGCAGTGAGGAAATCAGAAAACCATGCCCTCATGTGGCTTATTCTCTTACACACCCATGTGCACGCACGCGAGCTCTTGGCCCACTACCTTTGACAAGATGAATTAGGGCAAATGCCAACATATGGACAAAACATCCTGGCCATTAAGACAAGTGCGTCAAAAGTTCTCTTTTTCACAGGATACAAATGCATTACAAATGTATCCAAAAATGTAACTTAAAAATTTTTAAAAGCTCTGTGATAATATAGGAATATAGAAAATGCCCACAAGTGCCCACGGAGCCAAATGATATAGATCTCAGGCAGGTCGGTTAGAGGTTATACATTTCTTCTGAGAAGTGACAGGATTGATTATCTTTGGCAAGAACAAGAGGAACAATAGCTCAAACCAGACTGAGATCGAAACAAGCCTATTGGCTGGGATAAACCATGAAAATGTGCAGCTCAGCATATTAGCTTGTACACACACATCAGAACTTAGAGGACACAGGAGACTCAGAAGGCCCCTACATTTATTTGTATATTCGTTTTTTCATAAAAACTATAAAAATTGGGGCCACCTGGGTGGCTCAGTCGGTTAAACGTCCAACTCTGGATTTCGGCTCAGGTCATGATCTCACAGTCGTGAGATTCAGCCCCGGGGTCGGGCTCCACACTGAGAGTACGGAGTCTGCTTGGGATTCTCTCTCCCTGTCTCTTTCTGCTCCTTCCCTGCTCCCACTCTCTCTCTCCAAATAAACTTAAAAAAACACAAAAAACACTATAATAAGAAATGATTATGGAAAAAAAAGTTTAAACCATACCACCTTATAGTAAGTAAAATGTGAATGCTTTCCTTCCTAACTCCTGCTTCCTAGGAAATCACCAGTGTCAACAGTATGGTGGATATCTTTCTAGACCTTTGTCTATACCCTGTGAATATATAGCTTTTTTTGTAAAATCCCAGCTTGGGATTTTTTGTTTTATAAAAACGAATAATCTTGTACACACTGGGGTCACAAGTTGCTTTTTTTACTCAAGAATCTAGCATGGGCCTCCCTCTTCCCATGTCAGTACACACATCTACCTTATTCTTAACGGCTGAGGAATCCCTACCACACATAGAACATTATTGTTCCGATTGTTGCTGATACACTTTCAAAGTTTTTTTATTCTGAACCAATTACAGACTCAGAAGAAATTGTAAGAATAACAGAGGTCCTGGGTAACTGTTTCCCAGCTCTCCACAATGGTGACATCTTACTTAACTACAATTGCATTATCAAAGCCAGGAAATTGACGTTGGTAGAATACCATTAACTAGACTATTCCACCAGGTTTTCTGTTCACGCTTTATTGCGGGGAAAGGGGAGATCTTTGTGACAATTCATTAATATATATGAGTTTATATAACCACCATCTTATTTAACTATTGGATTTTTAATGTCATCTCCAGATGAGGGTCATTTACCTACTTCAAAAGTACAGGAAACGCAAAAGAAGTTGGACCAATACCGTGTTTCTAAAAGCTTTCTAAATTGAGAGCAACTCTCATGCAGCTAAGAGTGCTCCCAGATTTGTATTTCTGCTTTTGCTACATAACCTTCCAACCAGTGTTTACAAGTACTGCTTCATTAAAAAATATATATAGATTGAATATATACGTATCCTATTTTCCTTATTTCTCTGAACGAAGCAAACATGTAATGGGTGGGCAAAATCATAAACTGATCTTATGTCCCTTCCCCCGCCAGTCCAAGTCTCAAAGAAAGTATTTCAAAGTGAATAAAAAGAAATCCTATACCCCACACATTACAAGGAGAAAATTTTAATTTCTCATATTATTTCTCTTTCACTGGCAATTTTTTCCTAATTCAAAAGAATGAAAGTGATACGCCTATACGCTTCGGCAGAAGTCAGCAATGGCCAAGGCTAGTGCTACATGTGCACCGCCAGCCGCATCACGTGTTAGAGAATTTACAGGGCAACTCGTAGTATGCCCATTAGGTAACAGTCCCATGGGTCAGTTTGTTAGGGCCTTTAAATCCCTCCTCAGGTATAGCCATTAACAGCAGTTTCTAGAAAGAGTTTAGGAGTTGAGAGATCTCCTGGGTTCAGAGTTACCGATAAAATGGCTACATGACTTTGACTGTTTCTAGTGGTGTGACCTTAGCAAGTTGTAAGCCTCGGGGGGCCTCATCTGTATCACAGGGATAACAACAAAACCTAGCCTCGGGAAGCCGAGCATGAGGAAGGCAGACCAGGCAATGGAACTAACGCAGGGCCTGGCACCCAGAGAGCCTCAGGAAGAGGTGATTATGTGAAGGGCTCCAGGGCTTAGCATCTCTGACTCACTTCCCACCTCCACTCCTCACATCCAACAAATTCGACTCTGAACACCTCCTGACATGACTGAGGGTCACAGAACTTAACAACAGGTATTTGTTCTGATGTGAAGTGAGGGAAAAGCACCACAAAATTACGCACACAAAATCCTTACCTCTAAAACAAAAACACAGAGCAAGAACCGGAGCGGACAGAGAAATAGGAGTACGGAAACATATCAAAATGTTAACACGGCAGGATTTTAGGTGGCTCTTTTTCTCCTTTTCACCTGTCTTTTCCAAATTCTTTCCAGTATATGTATTTTTATTAAGGTTTTCTGATTACAGAAATCTTCTCCTTCCCATTCTGCGGCTTACCAACCCTTCTTCTTTCTCTCATCCACCTGGTCTGCACCTGCCAGTCTGAGGTTCGAGTGTTGCTTGTTTCCCATCGTCCTCCTGATGGAAGTTCTTCAAGCTCTGCCTGATCTCCACCACACCATGTTCGCCGACTCTGTAACCCGGTCCACATCCAGCCAGCCCAGTTTCTCCCTGTTCTCCAGTAATGCTGGTTTCCTTAATATGCCTCTTACCTGCCTCTACGTGTACAGTTCCTTCCCTGGGCCCTTCCTTTACTCCCTGAACCCGCCCCCTACTTGTTTCCTGACCTGCAGGTCAGCCCAGACCCCCATCTGCCTCAGTGAGTCCCGCAGAGACCAAACATAAGGATGGCAGCCGCCTGCTTTGCCTGGTGTCCCTATCTCTTGGCCACGCACCAATGTGTATTATCACGGTCACTTCATGACAGCCCTTCAGGGAAGGTTCTAGCATTGGCCCCATTTTACAGCTCGTAAAACTGAGGCACAAAGAGATCAAGGAGCCCAAGGCAACACAGCCATAATCTGAACCCAGCACTGCCCAACTGCCTGTCCGGCCTCTAAAGATGCACTTTCCTCTTCATTCATCCAACATTTACAAACCGCACTGCACAGCTTAGCAAGGGACCACATGGATTCCCCGTCAGACAAGACCCACCACTCATGTCAGGGACCAGAACTTTCTCCTTCTACACCTCCCATACCACCTCTCTGGCAAACGAAAAGCTACTGAAAATGATGAAAAGCTTACCAAGGGATTTGTTTTCACTGCCCAAAAACAGATCTTAAGAGATAGTTACTTTTTTCCATGCAGAATGTGCCTGAAATTGAGGGCATAAGTCCATTTTTTTTACTTACTATAATATTATTTCAGTTGTATGGGGGGCAGGGATCCTGTCTTCAAACAACAAAAAAGTCTTTCTAAATAATGACTGATTTTTTTTTTTTTTTTTTTTTTTTTTGGATTTCAATGTCAATCTGAAATTTCATATGGTAGATATTCATGGCTGAAGCCATTTCTCCTGTCCCCTATCTTACTGCCTGCCCTGTGTATTTTCGGCCAAACTGACAACCCCCTGTTTGGGAGGCATGGCCTAATGTCCCAAATGACACATCCCAGCCACTCAGAGTTTTTAGGCATGAGACACACCCATTTTCAACACCACCTTCCACAATGACATGGATTCTTCTGCATTTTGAAAATGATTAACATTTTTTTAACGTGATGCTGCAAGTCCCGTATTTAAGTGCCCGAAGAATCAGAGTTTATTATTATTCGGGTGACCTAATTTTTTTAATCACTTCTTCTGGCACAGTAATGATTTCCTAGAGTTTTACTCCCTGGGAAAGCTGTGTTCCCAGCTTCCGCCATCCTTTGAGATTACTGGTGCTTAAAATAAAAGGAAGAATGCCTTATGACATGTACCCTTTGTTTTAATCCGATTTGTCCTTTTTGTTAAAATAAGGAGGAAAAAAAAAACAGTGTTCCCATTTTCAAATTTTCAAACCCATCAGGCCTGCTCACAGGCTTTAGTCACTCAACTGAACAGGTGGGGCGCCTCTCTTTCTAGTCAGGCTTGCGGTACCTCTTCCCAGGAGCCTGGGCCACCGTGTGGCTGCTGAGACACCCGAAGATCAAAGAGATCGACCAGCAAATTTTCAATCTTCCATACATATTGACTTGATTTAAAATCAACTTAATGGGAAAAAAGTCACCTGAAATTTAAGATGCCCCTTTTTTTCTCCTCATACTTCAGGATTCAGGAAAATTGAAATGGAAGTAATGCATTATATTTGGTTGAAAAAGTTAGAAAATACAGATAGGCCAAGAAAAGGAAGTTAAGGCAATACAAAATCTCACCTTCCGGTGCTATTTTGACATCCCCCCCTCCCCAGTTCTCTCATACAGATATAAAAATCATGTCCACAGTCCTGAAAACACAACAAACACTCCAGTGCTACGAGTGGGGGACTCCACCAAGCAACGCAAATCGATTGTCCTATTCGATTTGTGCAAAAAACCCCAAAAAACAGGAATTAACGCTTCCGTTTCAAAGATGAAAAAAAAAAGACTCAGAGCGGTTAGGTAGGGACAAGTGACTTGACTGTTCTGTCCTGACAGCTGGAAGCAATGGAGCTGAGATTAAGACCCAGGCACCCCGACTCCAGGGCCCAACGTGAACACCGGGCCATGCTACCACTTAGAATACACACAGCAAGGCACGTAGCCTCCTTGTTGAACACACCGGTTATTGCGAACACCCTTACATCATTATGTACAGATCTTCATCATGGTCTTCCATCGTTTTAAATAGGCCCTGCAACATCCCATTGAACCTACATGGATCCCCAAATCTAACCAATCCCTTGTGATGACAGCTTCCAATGCTGTGCCACCACGAACCCATACACCTGGACGTACGTGTGCATGCCTGTGTCTTTACGCACTTGTCCAATTATTTCTACGTGCTATTCTTTTTTTTTTTTAAGTTTACTGTTTGAGAGAGAGACAGTATGAGTGGGGGAGGGGCAAAGGAGGGGTGGAGAGACAGAGAGAGAGAGACAGAAAGAGAGAGAGAGAGAGAGAGAGAGAATATCCCAAGCAGATTCCAAGTTCAGCACGGAGCCTAACGCAGGGCTTGAACCCAGAAAACCATGAGATCGTGACCTGAGCCGAAATCAAGAGTCAGAAGCTTAACCGACTGAGCCACACAAGCACCCCTTACATTTAATTTTACCGTTGTAAGAGCATTAACGTGACATCTACCTCTTAACACATTTTTTAAGTGTGTGATACAGTATCGTTAACTACAGGTACAGTGTTGTACAGATCTCTAGAGCTTATTCATCTTGCTTAATTGAAACTTTAAGCCCATTTTTAAAAAACTGATTATTTTGAGAGAGAGAGAGAGAGAGAGAGAGAGATAGAGTGCCAGCAGGGGAGGGGCAGAGAGAG
Source organism: Puma concolor (assembly GCF_028749965.1). Classification (NCBI taxonomy): domain Eukaryota; kingdom Metazoa; phylum Chordata; class Mammalia; order Carnivora; family Felidae; genus Puma; species Puma concolor. The sequence continues at coordinate 27,382,561 of NC_141682.1, forward strand.
AGGGAGAGAGAGAATCCCAAGCAGGCTCCATGCTTGAATCCACAAAACCGTGAAATCATGACCTCAGCCGAAACCAAGAGACCAAGCCACCACCCAGGCTCCCCTACATGATAACCTCCCCCTTTTTGTAATGTTTTTATTTATTTTTTAGAGAGAAAAACAGAGCATGAGCAGGGGATGGGCAGAGAGAGAGGGAGACCTAGAATCTGAAGCAGGCTCCAGCTGAGCTATCAGCACAGAGCCTGATGTGGGCTTGAACCCACAAACTGTGAGATCATGACCTGAGCCGAAGTGGGATGCTTATTAACTGAATGTGCCACCCAGGCACCCCCACTCTGCAATATTCTTTAAGAGGGATTGTTTAGTCAAAGTCATATTCTTTTATCTCTTTCTTTATGGCTGTCAAGGTATTTGCAGCTTCCAGGAAAAGGGAGGTATACTTGAATTTTGCTCTCCACTACGTATCCGTGTTTAGTAGCAAGACCCCTTCTTCCTTCTCCCCACAGACTAAATTCTGAACCATCTGCTGAAGTAGCTTCATCTACCACAGTTACCAGGCCAAGTAGAACTGGTATTCTACTTCTCAGTCTCGGGTAAGAAAAAGAATATTTCTGCTAGTATTCTGATTGTACTTGAATTCCTAACGCTACTTCGATTAGACCAAAAAAAAGAAGGAACAGGAAAAAAATCTTATAAATGCAATTACCTGAGTTTCACTTTCCCTCTGTAAAACGGGGCAACTGTTACCTGTTCTACCAACTTCTTAGATTACTGTAAACATGAAAGGGGGGCATGAAGTTTAGTGAAGAAGCAATGAAACCCACTGGCCCCGAAGCCACATTCTACGGGTTGGTGTCCAGTCACCATGACCTGAGGCACGTGACCTTTCAGAGGTATTTGGCCTCTGTGAGCCTCCCTCCCAGAGTTGTTAGATGAGACAACCAAGGAAAAGTGCTGAGCACAGAACCAGCCACCATGGTGAGCCCTACCCTTTGAGACGGCTGGCTAGCACTGGGGTTGCTGTGGCCATTATCAACGGGCCCTGTTTACATCCCCGAGCACCATGGTGTAGAGGCTGTGACAACACAATGGAAGGGAGGGGAGCCCCAGCATTCCTCCTGTGTGAACTTCACACTGAAGCCACCTGGCAGTTACCTCGGGGGCATGGTAGGAGATGCACTGGAAGATCCAATCCATGGCAGGTGAGTACAAGGGCAGGTAGGATGGGAGCTCCACTCCCTGGACCACCAGCTGGTTCTGGACTGTATCGCCATGAATCTATAGGAGACCAAATAAACACTCAGAAAACGAGGGGAATAATAATCAACGAAGAGCAAGTAACTCACAGACTGTGCATACTTGTAAGCATTTGGGTGGCCTCAAGAGAAATAGCCTGGTTTCTCAGGTTTTTTGTTGTTTTTTTTTTTTAAACTAGAAAAAACACACAGAAAGTTTCCCATGTCGCCAAGCTGAGCTGTTTTGGGAACGCGCGCCGTGCAGAGAAGTAACCTGACAAAAATGGACCCAGCAGATGTGAGGAAGAAAGGCTGATCAACTAGAGACATTTCCTGTTAACACATGCATATTAATTCTCCCCGCTTCCTCAGTACAATCAACACATTTTAATTATCTGTAACAAACGTGAGTACAATTTTGTGGGGTTTACACATTTAAAGAGCTTTAAGGCAATTCTCAACTTGGAAATCCAACTGGGTTTTGTGAATTCGTGATCAAATAACTGTTATATCAATTAGCTGTTCTGACAGTGTTCTCTTACCTGTTTGAATGTGAGGAGGAAGTCAAAGAAGTTCTTATTCAGGCTTTCTTTCAGATGTGGAGCCACCTCCATCCCCACCTGTGGCCAACCAAAAGAAAACTACCTTGACTCTGGACGAACAGGTTGCAAATAATATATACGGTGGGATCCCATTTTTGTAAATTAAAAATAGACACAGGAATAAATGTAGGCATTGAGTCCAGAAAGTTAATTTTTCTTCTTTTTGCTTATCTGTTTTCTTATTCAATAAGCATGCATGCTTTTATAAGAAAAACCACAGAAGCTATTTTTAATGAAAAAGAGGCAAGATTTGCAGTAATCATCTTTGCAATTTCCCAGAGGTAATGAATGTATTTCTGAACAGATGACCAAGAGAACAAATCAATACAGTGCAAAGGAAGAAAGTACCCTCAGGATTGTGTATACAATATTCTCTTCCTCTCAAAAGAAAAAAAAAAAAAGAAACACACATGGCCGCACTTACTAGATGAAGCAAAAAAGACTTTGGTATAAGAGAGTCAGCTGGGATTTCACCGGTGCATTGTGAAAACCTACAGATTCATTCTTTGCTGGGCAGTCATGGAAGCAGACAAGCTTTTTTCAACGTATTTTAAGCAATTTTATATAAGACCAGCATGTGGTGGAACAATGCTATAACCCATTGGCTCCTGCATTCGTTGTTTAAAAAAGAGTGGAACATTCCAGCTGAAAATTTTTGCTAATCATAGAGAAGGCAGCCAGAGCCCTGGGATTGGATGGAAAAGTGAAGGTATGAGCTACGGAGGGGAGTTCATGGGTTAAAACAAAAGCATAGTGGGGCGCCTGGGTGGCTCAATCAGTTCGTCGTCCAACTTCAGCACAGGTCATGATCTCACAGTTGGTGGGTTCGAGCCCCGCATCGGACTCTGTGCTGACAGCTCAGAGCCTGGAGCCTGCTTCTGATTCTCTGTCTCCCTCTCTCTCTGCCCCACCCCCACTCACTCTGTCTCTCTCTGTCTCTTAAAAATAAATAAATCTTTAAAAAATTAAAAAAAAAAATAGGGGCGCCTGGGTGGCGCAGTCGGTTAAGCGTCCGACTTCAGCCAGGTCACGATCTCGCGGTCTGTGAGTTCGAGCCCCGCGTCGGGCCCTGGGCTGATGGCTCAGAGCCTGGAGCCTGTTTTGGATTCTGTGTCTCCCTCTCTCTCTGCCCCTCCCCCGTTCATGCTCTGTCTCTCTCTTTCCCAAAAATAAATAAACGTTGAAAAAAAAATTAAAAAAAAATAAAATAAAATAAAAAATAAAAAAAATAAAACAAAAGCATCGTAATGTTTCTTGAACTGAGCTGCTCGGATACATCTCAATTCCAATTGCTACTTAAGCACAAAACAACTTTGTACGAGAAGGTGCTTTTCTGGGACCCGGTTTCCTCAAACGGGGACAGATTTCCGCCCACTCACCTCCCCCTACTCAAGGTCACGAAGATGAACGATAATGATATTTTTTAGAGACCATGAAGAGTCCCTTTGAGAAGAATCATGCGCGATCTATGGGGCGCTGACTTCCAAGGGCAGCTCCGTGGCTGTTGAGGTTTTCAAGGACAAGCAGCAGATAAAAAAAAATACTAACAAACATCAGATCCAGTTCTACTGTGTTCTACTGTCTTCCCTTCCACTTAATCATACCGTAGAAAAGGCAGTAATTATCTGTTAGGCAACAGTTACGGAAGGCCCAGTGAACAAGTAACAGCAATGAGCTGAAGGGGCGGTGACTTAGCAGAGGAGTTAATCATACTTTCCTTTAATAAACAGCTTTGAGCTCCGCCCACGCCCTACCCACTCACTGCTTTTCTGTGTTTTGTTTCTCTTTCCATCAAGACAAATGAGCAGCTTGGAAATCTGCTTGGGTCTAAAAGATTTCTACCCAGAGTAGCAAGGGTAGTAGCTCATGATTTCCACCTGCTGTTTCCGCCTGCCTGGCGTGCATTCCCTATTTCTGGCATCAGCAAATTGGATTTATCTTTGGGGAAGCAAACCTCCCTCTTACAGCATTAGGTTTGAGGAGAAGCTGGACCCATCCTACCCTGAGTTCCTGGGGTAGGCACAAGATCCAGGCTTACTCAGGTGGCAGATCTCATCCCATGGCCACAATGACTGGTCTACTGAGGGACAAGTGACCCAAGATGGTCCACTGAGAGTCAGCCATGAGGCTCTGGCCCACACTTCTGAGGAAAAGGCATTCTCTTTCCACTGAGAGGATGGAAGCCTGGAGCTGCTGAGTAAGGCACAGAATGAAGTCAACCCAGATGAAGGCAGAGCTGAGTGATGAAGGAGAGGACAGTTCTCGATGACACTCTGAAGGCCCTTGGAACTAGCCATGCCTGCACTGCCCCAAGATCCTTCAGACACATGAGCCAACAAACCCTCCTTTTTGCTTAAAATAGAATGAACTGGGTTTTTGCCGCTTGAGACTGCAAGAATCCTTAGGGATGCACAGGCTGTCCCTTTTATGTCAAAAGACTTAGTAACTACCCAACGTGGGCAACTGATGCAAAACCTGGGTTAACAAACATCATTTCAACAGATCAACTGCATTCTGTCACCAGTCTTCCCGGGTTAGGTCTGCAGTCTCTCTTCACTGTCACTAAGTTTTAAAGTTGCATCTGCCATTGTAAATGCCAGAAACAGATATATCTCTTCCCTAACCTTGCAACTTTAAACTTCAAGCTTTACAACTGAATGGATTTGCAAAGAATGCGTAGTTCCACCTTTTTGATTTCTCTTTAACGACCAGAATCATCTTCATTAATAAGCACAGTGACTAGATCTTTATTACTCTATTATTCAACAGATGTCAAGGGAAGTCTGAATAATGTGCTGTGTTCAAAAAGGGAAAGGCAGTGGAGTGCAGATATGCAAATGACAATAAGCCGGCATTTCCCCCACAGGACCCAACAGTGTTCTGCACACGATAGGCCCTCAACAAACCCTGACTCAGAAGGAGTATTCAAGCTTCAATACATTCCAAAGCTGAAGCTCTAGGAAACATACCTGATACTCCTGTAGGAAAAATTCCAACCCAAGTTTCAAGTAGATGGCAATGCATCAACGCTTTAGCCTCTGTTACCAACGGGGAGTATGCTGCCCTTAAATGAAAAGTGTTTTCTTTCCTTCTTAGGTATTAGGGAGCAGACCTATAAAAAGTGTCCTTCATAATGATGTTTGCTATTTATTCCAAGGGCATTGACTGTTTGATTTCTTTGTGACACTTGAGACCACAGGGCTTCTGTCATTTGCTAGATGTTCTGGAAAGGAAGTTGGTCCAAGACTACCGGTTCTCACCATTCTGATTTAAAAACATGAATGATTGGGGCGCCTGGGTGGCTCAGTTGGTTGAGCATCTGACTTTGGCTCAGGTCATGATCTTGCGGTTCATGAGTTCAAGCCTCACATCGGGCTCTGTGCTGACAGCTCAGAGCCTGGAGCCTGCTGCAGATTCTGTGTCCCCCTCTCTCCCTGCCCCACCCCTGCTTGTGCTCTCTTTCAAAAATGAATAAACATAAAAAAAATTTTTTTTAAATATGAATGATCACCAGCAAGAGCTGGGGGAGGCCCCGTAGCTTTGTCCTCCAGGAAGTCTGCAGTTCATGAGGACCCTAGAAAACAGGGGCAATAAGCCCTCCTTCAAGGCAAATAATGCTGATGGGACTAACAAGGACTCCCTGGGCAAGCTGACAGCAGCTCAGCCTCCCTAGGAGCTGACGAAAAATAACTGTAAACTCTCCATGGGTTGCACTTTTCTAAAGGAAAAGAGTTTCAAGTAGAAGCTTCATGGTGCTTTAAGAGAGAAAAAGGCTGGCGTGCCTGGATGGCGCAGTTGGTAAAGCGTCCGACTTTAGCCCAGGTCATGATCTCCTGGTTTGTGAGTTCGAGCCCTGCATCGGGTTCTGTGCTGACAGCACAAAGCCTGGAGCCTGCTTTGGATTCTGTGTCTTCCTCTCTCTCTGCCCTTGCCCCACGTGTGTCCTGTCTCTCAAAAATAAACAAACATTAAAAAAAAATTTTTTTTTTTAATTTAAGAGAGGAAAAAGTTAAGTGATTTACAGTCGGGACCACCTCCTCCATCAGAGCAGCTCCAAGAAGAGGCTCTCGTAGCCTGTAGCCTTCCGTGGCTGCTGACACTTATCAGCACCTCACCCTGCCGGGCTGCCCCCACCACTCTCACCCTGCACCAACTCTTTAATGTAGGAAGGGAGAAACCAATAACACAATCCAATCCAAGACAAAAGGAAAGCAGACTTCAATTCAATGAAAAGCAACCTACCTATCAGCCGAAATGCCTTGGGAGCCTCCTTCCCGGCAAAAACGGGAGAAATAATTAATTCTGAAAACCAGTTCATTTGTAAGAAGATAACCTTAAACGCCCCCTAATTAGAGTTATTAAGTGGATCTACTTTAAAATTAATTTTTGAGAGAAATCCTACAGCTGTGCTTTCTGTGGAAGAGCCGTGTTCTAAATTTAGCAGCTAACGAAGTCCTTCTTGTGGTGGCTCGTGAGATGCCGGGGAAGGAGAAGCCTATGTGAGCGTGTGAGCAGCCCGTGTGAGCGCCCAGTGACCCGGCGCGGCCTACCCGGCACAGATAGGCCCTCGCGTACACAGACACCAGCGGGTCTCCAATCCCTCGAATCATACACGTCAGTCGGGGCAGACATTCTGAAATCCCCCTGTTAGAAACAAAAAGAGGGCAGCATTATACCCCTTGGGAAAACTCTGTATCTTTTAAAATACAGATAAAGGTACATATGCTTCCTAAACGTAGGGGGGGAAACAATCCAATTTCATAGACAAACCAAGGCCAAACCTTGCATTTTCCAAGGCAACCTAACAAGAGTCTCTCTCTCTTGATACAATTCACTCACTGCTAAAGTCTTTAACCATTTGCTCAGTGCTGGAGTCTAACCTTTACCCTTTTGCCTTTTTGAGGTCACATTTATTTTATTAATTTAACAGGTTTTGTCCCCCAGTTATTTTCCATCCACTGGCTACTCCTTGACCTTCTTGACATTCTCGCCATAGCCATTATTCCTCTGGCACTGACTTCCTATTCTGTGCCCCACTCCGTCCTGGCACCCAGCTCCTGGCACCTCAGGCTGCCATCAATGATCCCCCATCACTGTGAACTGTGATTTACTTCTTTCTCCTGCGACATGGCACTTCCCTCTGCCTTGGGCATCATCCTCCCTGAACGGTGAGGCAAAACAACTATTTCTTTAGCACCAAGGTTATCCCCAACAACTAAACCCAGGTGCCCTTAGATCCAAAAGAAACACCTTTGGTACATATTCCAAACTCAAACTACATCACTACTGAGCACCAACAGTCAGCCTCTGGCTTCAGGAAGTTTATTATCTGCATCAAACAATGCCTTAGGTAACCCAGAGCAACATGCAGCTCAGGGGCAAAGACTTTTGCTTCTGACATCAGCTTCATCACTGTCGTCTGCAGCGCTAGCAAATACTGAGCTGAGCATGAGCCCGCTGTGGGCCAGTCATGCTCTCAACAAACCCTCCTAGACCTCTTCTTACAGACTTATTCGCAGAGATGGAAGGCCAGAGATGCTAAATAACTTGCCAACACCACACAGAGTCAGGATTCTTCCATGAGGTACTCAGCCAACTTCTCCTAGCTGGAGTCTTCTCTTCCATAAAACAGCAACAAAAATGCTCTCTTTGGGGCACCCACGTGGCTCGGTCCATTTAGCATCCGACTTCGGCTCAGGTCATGGTCTCACGTTCATGAGTTCCAGACCCACATCGGGCCCCTGCTGCTGTCCACACAGAGCCCGCTTGGGAACCTCTGTTCCCTTCTCTCTGCCCCTCCCCCATGTTGTGCTCTCACACACACGCTCTCTCAAAAATAAATTTTTAAAAGTATGCATAAATAAATAAAATGCTCTACCTCAACAAGTTTCCATTTAGATGAGATGGGAAAATGCACAGAAGGTGCTTAGCACTAGATCTATTACATGCTAATTAGCTACATGCTAAGGACTCGGCGAATGATAGCTATCATATCGCCATTAGTGTAAGTATGAGATTTCTTGGAAATGTTATGATTCTAGACATATCAGAAGAGCCTTACGTTTTGGAGAGGAACTTGTTACATTTCAGGATGGATGCTTCCACATAACTACGAAAACATTCCATTAAGGAAGACATTTTCCAGATGGCCTGTTCCCTATGGCAAAAAGACTGGACTACTCATGAACAGAACAGAGGCAGGACTTCAGGACAGGGAGGCACAATGGCTCTCACTAGTCCAGAGAACTAAGCTAACGGCTTGTGGCTTCCCTACTTGGTTTTCAAAGTTTCATACTTATTTAAAATAAATTTTGGAAAATGTTACAGGCTGATTCACGGTGGCGTGCTGAACTTTAAGCTGCCTTTTGAGCATTTCCAATCAAGGCTTTATGGGGAAAGAGTGGACTTTAGCTAACCAAGATTCGTTTGTGTATAAGGTGAATTCTGTTCTTCAAAACTTGCATTTGTGCAGGGAACCCTGACCTTGTTCCTTTCAAGTTTTTGAAACCAGGGAAAACACATAAAGATGAAACACTTTAATTGAGAGAATTAATGTGGGAATGTTCCTCTAGGAAACAAAAGCCTGGAACATGGCATCATATTCAAAGTTAAGAAAACAGAACACCATTTGGGGAGAGAGGAGTCCAAAGGTTTCGACGATGTGGCTGGCCCTGGATTTTCAGGCTGGTAACCATAACGGGACCAAATTTTCCACAGGAATTTCAGGGCGCCCCATCACATGGCTTCTATTAGTGGTGCAACTCTTTCAGCCTATCTTTAAAACCATCAGACAAAAAAAAAAGGATACAATCTCGGAATGAGTTCCCTGATGGAAGCAATCTTGAAAAACCAATTTAAGCATGTTTCTTTGGCCGTGTCATTGACATTCTCTGGAGAGAAGTGATCTGGAATGCAAAAACAATACCCATCAGCCCTGCTGTTTCTTCGGATCCGTTACAGCAGCAGGAGTCCTGAGAGAGGAGAACGTTACAATGGAGCAGAAAGCATGCCCTACCCAGTTCTCCTGGGTCTTTCCTTCCACTTATTAATACACAATCCGTGACAGTGAGAGCTTACACACGAGACTTTCTAAATGATGCTCAGAGTGCTTTACACATATCAGGTCACCTCATCGCCCCAATAGCCCTCCACGATACATACTTCCATTTTACTCTTTGATAGATGTGGAGACCAAGGCCCAGAGATGGTAAGGGCACACCGCAGGCAAATGTGAGAGCTGCAGTTCGACTCAGGCTGTCTGGCTCCACAGCCTACATTCTTAGCCACCGCCTCTAACACAAGCCAGAGATTCTTGGTATACCCGCCAGTAACTATGACGATACGGTTGGGAATTCCAGATGATTTAGAAGCCTACAACTGTAATGTGGCATGTGATCCAAGTTTGTGCTCTGCGTATCACCTGGGCCAGACCTGAAGGTACACCAAGCGGCAAGGTGAGAAACCTGCCAGTTAGACTGACAGCTCAATACTCCCTCCAAGACTTGAGTCGTCTTGCGGCAAAACTGCCAGTTTCCCCCATTATCTGTGCTGTTCCTCTTCAGTAAGAGGTCCGGCCCTTTCCTGCTGGGCACACAGCCATCCCCACAGCTAGGTATGGCCACGCAACCAGCTTCTGGTCCCAGGATAGGAACAGTAGTGCAACTTCTAGGAAATGTCTTGAAGGGAACACCTCCACTCCTTCTTTCCTTCTGTCCGTCCTGCTGGATGGAATGCCACTGCGATGCCACAACCTGCATCACGACCTCGAGCCATGAGAGCGACAGGACACAAGTCAGGATCCTTGGCACCAGGCTGGCTGCCCCACCAGCCCTGACCTTGTTATTATTATTTTGAGTTTTCTGGAACTGGCACCCAAGCCTAGTCTTGACATACATCTTAGTAAGGAATGGAAGAGAGTAGGGAACAAGGAAAACAATAAAAAACAACCTCTCCCCCCCACCCCACCCCCGCCGCCCGTCCCACAAACTCATCGTGTGGCACTGGTTTCTTCTAGGGGCAGAAATTATTTCTTTTAGGGACACCTGGGTGGTTCAGTTGGTTGAAAATCTGACTTCTGATTTTGGCTCAGATCATGATCTCAAGGTTCATGAGTTTGAGTCCCACGTCGGGCTCTGTGCTGACAGCACAGAACCTACTTGGGATTCTCCCTCTCCCCACCTCCCCTCTTCTCTCTCTCAAAATAAATAAACTTAAAATATATGATTTCTTCAAAATGATTTCCACATATTAGATCCCTATCCCATTGCTGGATATGCTTTATGCTTTTAATATTTAATCAAAAGGGGGGCCGCATGGCTGGCTCAGTCGGTAGAGTGTGTAACCCTTGATTGGGAGGTGGGGAGCTGGACCCCATGAGTGCTGTAAAGTTTACTAAATACATAAATAAATAAGATTCAATCAAAAAGGGAGAAGTTAATCACTTTAGAATATAGCAAACGAACCCTAGCTTGCTGCCCTAATGCGCTGGGCACAGAATCACTTTCTGTCCCTGATTCTGCTTTCTGCAACTGAGTGGCACACGATTAGGGTGATCAAAATTCTGATAGAATCAGCAAAAAGATAAACCTCTAGGTACTTCGCCAGCAGAGAACAGTCACAACTCACAACTGCAGATATTCTGAAACTGCAATCTCAAGTATTTATCTATTTTTGGACATCATGGAATGCTTCATTCATTCAAGAACTATTCTCAGTGCCATTTCCAGAGGGAAGGGAAGTTACCATTTTCCCTTTCCTGCCCTGAACCCATGCACTTTAAGTAACTTTTCAAGTTCCAAGAGATCCAGACAGGAAAAGATAAGGGATATTCCTAAATTCATTTGTCAATCAGGCTCTGTGGAAAAAGGAGGGGTGGGATTCATTTCCCTTCATATGACCGACTGAATCATGGGACCTGAAACCCCAAAACAAAAATAAGTCTCTGCAGTCAACTAATAAAAACCCCTCACTCTACAGTTGAGGGAAAGGAGATCCAGAAAAGAGCTTCACCATAAGCCATTACCTACCAGCCCTGGCAAGAGCTTTCTCTGGTGAAGCCCAGGGCTGGACACTGGAGACCTCAGAGGCACAGAAAGGCAAGCTGTCCTGCATGTCCACATTGACTGCAAGCTATACATTCGTCTGCAAATGCCAGTACAAAGAAATTAAGAAAAAACTATGTTATGCAGAACTTTAAAATCCTATAGTGAAGTGTGGCCCTGGCAGGCTCAGTCAGCAGAGCATGTGACTCTTGACCTTGGGTCCAAGCCCCACACTAAGTATAGTGTTGACTTACTTACTAAACAAATAAAACCTTGTAGCAAAGTAGATCTTGCATTCCTAGACTTCATTTGCTCAACACAAATGTTTCAAGAACCAACTCAAAGCAGGAGTCTAGCCTCTAAGGAGATAACAATACACAAGACAGACCCTGTCCTCATGAAACTTAGATTCCAGTGGCGGCAAAAACATAATGGGAAAAAAAAAATAAGCAAGCAAGCAAACATATCAGGTAATAGTCAATACCATGAAAGATATAAAACTAAGTATTAGATTAGAGAGTGACTTAGGGGTGCAGACTCATTAGGGTGGTCAGAGAAGGTTCTGCCAGAGTGGCATTTGAGCTGAGCCCTGAATTATATAAAAAGGAGCCAGCCATGTTTAAATGTGGATGGAATATATTCCAGAAAGAGGAAACATCAAGGGCAAAGGCCCTGAGGTAGATATGGTGTCTCGGAGGTCAAAGAAGAAAAAAGCAAGCCAATGTGGCGAGCAGGAAGAGGAGAAGCAGGCATTACAAGCCAGGTCACACTGGTTACAGCCTTGGTGAGCAGTCAGTTTTTTTTTTTTTTCCCCTCTTTTTTTTTTCTTTCTTTCTCTATTTAGAGAGAGAGACGGCATGAGCCAGGGGAGAGGGGGAAGGAGAGAGGGAGGGAGAAGGAGAAAGAGAAAGAGGGACGGAGAAAGGGGGGGGGAGGGGGAGAGGGAGAGAGAGAGAGAGAGAGAGAGAGAGAAAGAGAGAGAGAGAGAGAGAGAGAGAGAGAGAGAGAGAGAGAGACAGAACCCCAAGTAGGTTCTGCACTGTCAGAGCAGAGCCCGATGCAGGGCTCAAGCAGACGCAACTGTGAGATCAGGACCTGAGCCGAAATCAAGAGTCATACCAACTTAACCAACTGAGCCACCCAGGTGCCCCAGGAGTCAGAGTTTTTCAAGGTGCAATGGAAAGTCCATGAAGGAGGTCTAAGCAGAGGAAGAGCTTAACGGGGCACCATTTATACTTTAGCACTTGAGCTGAGACACGGAGAATGAATTCAGAATTTGGAAATCAATTCAGAGACTTCAATGTAACAGAGCAGAGACTCTCCCTTCTGGTTCCCACTTATTTTTCATTTATGGTGCTTCTTCCTTCAACCCTGAACTTCTGTGGATATTTCAGGAGGAGGGAGGAGTCTAGTTCTCTTTAATTTGCCAAGTCTCTACCCTAGCAGCAAGAGGTCTCTTTACATAACAGTGTTTATAGGGATGTCATCTTGGTACCGGCCTCCAAGGCCAGGTCAGTTAAGGACTCTGCTTACCCAGATGCAGCCTTCGGGGAAAAACCGAAGATGGGGATGCCCACAGCTGACGAGAACCACAACGCGATAAACCCAAGTTATTTCTCCCAAGATGGAAATAAAATTCCTTTATCACTTCGAGTAGATGGTCCCTCCATGAATGTGCTGGATTAAGAAATGTTGGGGGGAAAACCACCCCATCTAGTAGTACATACTTCCCATGACCCCAAAGGACACCAGCATCCTCCTCAACTCCTAAGAGGTACGCCTTAGTTAAAATTCCGGAAGGTGAAGGGCTCAAAAGTGAAATTCACCAGTCAGAACTTGATTCAAATGGAAAGAATGAGTACACATGCCACCAGATTTCTCTCTGCACATAATCTCTTTGGGCAGAATTCTGCACAGTAGATTTGAAAAGCTTTCTGCATAATTATTGTTAAAAGACATCCCCAAGATCACTGACATTTTTGAGAGAGATTTGCCCTTCTCTTTCAGGTTCTTGGAACCACAGAACACTACACGCAGATGAAGATTTTAACTGAAAGAAAAAATAAATAAATGAAGAAATTACTTGCAGAAAGCAAAAACCTGGTTTGCATTGCTAAAGGTAAAAAAAAAAAAAAAAAGGTATTGAGGAAGGAAGAGTTTTTAGTGATGTAAGTGCTAATTAATAAATTTAGACAAGGACTGGAAAAGAATAGGACAATAGCCTTTCATCTTGAACTTCTATGGTTTAGGGAGGGAGGAAGTTGTTAATAACTTTTCACAAATTGGCTCTAAAATGTTATTTGTATACTAGTGAAAATTGGGAAGAAGGAAAATTACTGTAGTAGATGCAAACTCAAATACCTCTAGGGATTAGACAAGTAACATCTATGTTCTTAAAGGGTTAGGTGTACCATACAGGGTACCAGAACATGTACCAAAAAGCATTTTCTTTTTATTTTTTTTTTACTGTATACTTGTTTTTGAGAAAGAGTGTGAGTGGGGTAGGGGCAGAGAGAGAGGGAGACAGAGGATCCAAAGCAGGCTCTGTGCTGAGGGCAGAGAGCCCGATGCGGGGCTGGAACTCACAAACTGTGAGATCATGACCTAAGCCAAAGTGGGACGCTTAACCGACTGAGCCACCCCGGTGCCCCTACCAAAAATTATTTTTAAAAATACCATTGTGGGGGCGCCTGGCTGGCTCAGTCAGCAGAGCATGTGACTCTTCATCTCAGGGTTCTGAGTTTGAGCCCGACATTGAGTGGAGAGATTACTTAAAAATAAAATCTTAAGGGGTGCCTGGGGGCTCAGTTGGTGAAACGTCCCACTTTGCCTCAGGTCGTGATCCTGCAGTTCCTGTGTTCCAGCTCCGTATTGCGGTCTGTGCTGACAGCTCAGAGCCTGGAGCCTGCTTCAGATTCTGTGTCTCCCTCTCTCTGCCCCTCCCCTACACGTACTCAGTCTGTCTCTCAAAAATAAATAAACATTTGAAGCAGTTTTTTTAGGAAAAAAATAAAATCTTAAAAAGAATTGTTTTTAATGTTCATTTTTGACAGGGGTAGAGGAAGAGAGGGAGGGAGACAGAATCCAAAGCAAGAGCCAGGCTCTGAGCTGTCAGCACAGAGCCTGATGTGGGGCTCAAACTCACCAATGGTGAGATCATGACCTGAGCGGAAGTCGGACGCTTAAGTGACTGAGCCACCCAGGCACCCCAAAAATAAAATAAAGTCTTAAAAAAAAAATACTACTGTCGCCAAAGAACAGGTCTATTTGGGTTTAATTCTGCCTACAAGCATGCATCTGTCGCTGCTGGTATAGTGTACAAGTTAGCAAGTATCAATTAAGTAAGTGCACCCACATTTCCCAAATCCTTAAAGTTGACAGAGAAGGCCTTTGCACTCTGGCTGGCCCCTGCCTACCTCTCCAGGCTCACCACCTCCCAATCTTGAGACGCCCTAGAATATGGGAAGAGCTGATAAAAACATACAGCTGTGATGTGGTGAAGGGGAGGGTCTAAAACGGCACCTTGCAATGGAAATATCATGTGAGCCATGTTCCAAGAGATAAAACAAGTGAAATTAAAAAAAAAAATTTTTTTTTAATGTTTATTTTTGAGAGAGAGAGAGAGAGAGAGAGAGAGCGAGAGCGCATGAGCAGGGGGAGGGGCAAAGAGAGAGGGAGACACAGAATTGGAAACAGACTCCAGGCTCTGAGCTGCCAGCATAGAGCCAGATGCGGGACTCAAACTCACAAACCATGAGATATGACCTGAGCTGAACTCGGACGCTTAACCGACTGAGCCACCCAGGTGCCCCAAAACAAGTGAAATTTTAATACAATACTTCATTTAACCCAATTCATCCAAAATGTCATTTCAACATGTCATCAATTTAAAAAAATCATTAGTGAGATACTTCCTGGTCTTTTGTTTGTATTAAGTCTCTGAAATCCAGTGTATTTTTCTGTTAATGCTTAGCTATTTATTTTCAGAGAAAGAGAAGCAGAGTGATTCCCATGCAGGCTCCAAGCTGTCTGCACAGAGCCCGACGCAGGGCTCGATCTCACAAACTGCGATATCATGACCTGAGCCAAAATCCAGAGTCAGTTGCTTAACCAAGACTGGGCCATCCAGGCGCCCCCAAGTGTATTGTTAATATACACGGCATGCCTCAGTTTGGACTGGCCAGGTCTCAAGTGCCCCATGTGACCCGTGGCCACCATCTTGGACAGCGCAGATTCAGCATAAGAGCAAGGCTCCCACTAGCTGGCGGCAGGGCCGCATGCAAGTCCCTGGCTCTTCCCCGTGGGTTTGATCATCTGACACAAGATGACTCTTAGAACCCCACAGGTCTCTTCTTCCTGGGAAATAACTGCATTAAATCATTTTAAAATAACAGATAACATAGACGGATGAAAGAAAGGATAAGTGAACAGGTCAATTATGGGCTGCTGTCACTAATGCCATCATCTGGCCGAGACCAGGCAGAGTTGGAGCAGGCTCGTTATCTTAATTTGTATGGATGAGAAGGTTTCCTTACAGCAGCTCTAAAAAACATTTATGTGATAAGAGAGGTTCATAAGCAAGTTGTCCCATTATAACCTCCTGAGAATGTAAAATGGATTGGCAATAAATTTAACGCAAACATCACTTAAGCACCAATTGTAAATTCAAAGCATCTGTAATTATTGATTTATTTGTCATTGTTCTTTAATATATATAAACTTGGTTTCTACAAGTTGCTTCTTGGGAACATTATGTAGGAAAAAATGCCAAGCAGCAAAGGAATTCAAGTTGCTATAAAAGTTCAGCTGGGTGGCTCAGTTGGTTAGCGCCTAACTCTTGACTTCAGCTCAGGTTGTAGTCTCACAGTTCATGGGATCAAGCCCTCTGACTCTGTGCTGACAACGCAGAGCCTGCTTGGGATTCTCCCTCTCCTCTCTCTCTGCTCCTACCCGACATGCATGTGCTAGCACACTCTTTCTCTCTCTCTCAAAATAAATAAACAAACACTAAAAAAAAAAAAAAAAAAACAAATTCACTTAAATCTAGATGTAATACCTTTTTGGTCTCCTAGATTCAAATTACTTGCCCAAAATTCTTAGTTGGGCCATTTGAAAACCTTCTAGTGTTTTTAGGAAACGGAGATGGTCAGAAATCTGTAGAGGTGTTTTTTCTACTTTTAACACATCAAACACAAAAGAAATCTTATACTGAGTTCAATAAATCCTGACTTGATGTAAGCCTTCTTTTTTTTTTTTTTTTTTTTTTTTTAAATTTTTTTTTTTTTCAACGTTTATTTATTTTTGGGACAGAGAGAGACAGAGCATGAACGGGGGAGGGGCAGAGAGAGAGGGAGACACAGAATCGGAAACAGGCTCCAGGCTCTGAGCCATCAGCCCAGAGCCCGACGCGGGGCTCGAACTCACGGACCGCGAGATCGTGACCTGGCTGAAGTCGGACGCTTAACCGACTGCGCCACCCAGGCGCCCCGATGTAAGCCTTCTAATCACACCTCCAGGGCAGAATGACAGAGGCAGAAGAGCTTCAACATCACCTGGTAAGACGCTGCGGTTATCCACACACATGGAGAAGATGCGCTCGTACACGAGCTTTCCTGGGGAGAGAAGGACATAAGGGGTTAGCATTGTGCTCCTCAGGAGCAAACACGAAATAAACATTTGTTAATTAGGGGCACAGAGATGGCATCGCCCAGAGCGCTTCAATTCGTGATAATATGCTGCCACCTAGTGGGACAAACGTTGAGCCCCATTTCTTTTTGTTTTTAATAAAATGAGGGAGCTTTTTACTTTCTGAGATCCAGGAAAGTAATCCTTCTCCCCTTAGAGAGGGAAATGTAGGGCCAAAGGGACCTTAGGCACCTCCATTCACTCGATAAATAGGCAACAGTCCACGTTTTATTTCTAAGGCAGAGGCTGCAAATGGGCAGCCAGGGATCCATTCCATTTGGCCCACAACACAAAGTGCTTTAACATTTTTTAATTAGTTGCCAACAGGTAAAAACTTTCATTTACATGAAAAACCCGATTTCCTGCCTCTTCGCAAATGATCTACCAAAAATGGCCCACATCCCTATAGGATAAAAATGAGCTAAAACAGATTAGCAGCTGCCCCTTCAAATGGTGTATACACTACCCAGTTTGCCCCAGTCTCCACCACTCTGTGCCTCTCAGCAACTGCCTGCTTCACTCATTTATGTGATCTGCCCGTTTGACATTCAACTACCGAGTGCTACGAGAGTAGAAATCTGTGTCTGTTTTGTTCATGGGTATATCCCCAGGACTAGATGAGTGCCTGGCATACTGTCGAGGCTCCATTTTTCTTAGATGCATAAATGAATGTATTTCAGGTGATGTGGGTCACAGGTCCGCTGCGACTATTCAAATCTGTTGTCGCTCAAAAGCGATCACAGGGGCGCCTGGGTGGCGCAGTCGGTTAAGTGTCCGACTTCAGCCAGGTCACGATCTCGCGGTCCGTGAGTTCGAGCCCCGCGCCAGGCTCTGGGCTGATGGCTCGGAGCCTGTTTCCGATTCTGTGTCTCCCTCTCTCTCTGCCCCTCCCCCGTTCATGCTCTGTCTCTCTCTGTCCCAACAATAAAAAAAAAAAAAAAAGTTTAAAAAAAAAAAAAAGCGATCACAGACAATGTGCCAACAGCTGTGGTTGTGTTTCAATAATAATAAAACTTTACTCACAAAAACAAGTGGGCAGGGTAGACTTAGTCTACAAGCCACCCCCTAATCTAGCACTAAAAGCTTTATTTATTCTGTGTATTTTGGAAAATGCTATCCATATCCAAGGGATAAAAATTACACTTCTATTCATTTCCCAGAGACTCCCAAATCACCTTTAATGTTCAAAGTATTTCCCTGAGTTCATGTGTTTGTTTTTTTACACCCCCCCCCCCCATAACCCTGTTGTTCAGGGCACCAAAGAACCACACATCCTGTCCATACACGGAAAAAGAGACAGGAAGTTCTAAGAACATGAAATCCAATGACTTCACCAAGAAATGACACAAGGCTAAGATGAAGGGCAGGAAGCCAACCAAACGGAGAGGAGCCATCTAGGTGGCTCTCCCAGTGTGGACTACTTACGATATAATCACATAAAGACACCTGTTGAAAATCACATTCCTGGGGCTCACCTCAGAGCTAGTGAAAAATAGTATTTTAGGGGGTGAAGACTAGCAATATGAATCTTGAATAACCTTGCTAGGAAATTCTTGTATACACCACGTGTAAAAACTATGGATTTAGGCAAGCACAAGTCTACGAGCTATAACTTGTCTTGCGTATGGGAATCTCTAAAAACAGTGGCAAGCCTCCATCATCCCTCTAAACCAGGGGTCCCCAACCTTGGCTAAACATTCAAGCCACCTGGCATGTCTGAAAATAAGCTGATGTCTGTGTCTGTCCTCAGAGATTCTGATAAAAATGGTCTCTTAGGGCGCCTGGGTGGCTCTGTCAGTTAAGGGTCTGACTTCGGATCAGGTCATGATTTCCCGGATCATGAAGTTCGAGCCCCACGTTGGGTTCTACGCTGACAGTTCAGAGCCTGGAGCCTGCTTCAGATTCTGGGTCTCCCTCTCTCTCTGCACCTCCCCCATTCATGCTCTGTGTCTCTCTCAAAGGTAAATAAACCTTAAAAAAGAAAAAAAAAAAAAAGGTCTGAGGTGGGGCTTGAACATTGGGCAAGTTTTTAAAGTTCCCCATCTTTGGTGTGTACCGTCAGTTCAACTGAGAAGGTCCCCGGAAACCTAGGGAATAAACCCTAGTTCTCAAAGCTGCCTTTTGCCTTCTGGCAGGAAGTGCTTTCCTTATGTGCGGCCCTGGGCTCCCGTGGCAGCCATACGTGGCACTAGGACGGGCTCCGCTGTGATGACCACAGAGCACGGCACTAAGGACTTCATATAATTTTACCCTGGGCCATCACACAGCAGGCCATGCTGGACAGCTGTATAACTTCTCACCTCCTACGGTGCATGGACCAGATTTACGAGCACACAACACCTTTACTTTCTTCACAAAAAGCTTGCCACCCCTCCGAAACCACAAGTAATTGTTACGTTTCACATTCATATGCTAAGGGGCCTTTTAACTACTAAATCATTTTTGGCCAAGCGAGTTTGGTGAATTATTTTTTTCCTTTGTCTTGAGAAATAATACCCAATCCTAGATTGATCTCCCTTCTTGACTCACAATGTTCTCAATCAGTAACACTAAAATGAATACAGTGAGAGCTGCTAATGTTTTCTGAGCACTTACTCTGTACCAACTACCGTTCAAAGTTGTCTACACTGATCCTGCCAGGCAAGTTCTTAGAAGAGGAAAAACATTATATGCTTCCTATGCATTCTCTTAATTCTGTCCCAAACCCCCCCAGAGACAGGGTCTATTATGCCATTTTACAGATGAAAAAAAACAAGGCTCAGATACACATGACTCTGGAAGAGGAGACGCAGGCATGGGACATGGGCAGATAGACTCCAGGGCCCGGCTCCGTGCTTGGTGGGTGCCTCCAGTGAAATCCCACTGGAAGGCCAGCATACACTTTCTCGATGCAGATGCTCAGGGCTGTGTCCCATATCCCTGCCCAGCAAGATGCTCCAACCTACAGCTGTCCAGGTCAACCACCGAGCACCTGCCCCCATACTGTCACGCACCTCCCTAAGGAGCAGTGTTAGGACGATGCTTCCAAGTGGATCTCAGCACTCCCATCTCCCACCTCTTTTGTAAAAGGTGAAAACTGTCCATTATGTTGTGCCCACAGCACAACAGAGTCTCCTTCAGCACCTGCAGACACAGGCTGCCTCATAGTCCTGAGGAATATCATCCGTAACAAATCCTGACAAGGGCACCACTGGGAGCACAGTTCGGAAGCGGAGGAGGGAGTATAGTGTTGAAAGTCGGTACCTCATCTGAATGTTTGGTTTTAACAGGAAAAAAACATTCCCCTGATTCAAAATTCAAATAAGGTTGTGGAAGGTACTGAGGGAAGGTTGTCTCTGGCCCATCCCTGTCCAACCTCACTGCCCCCGCCACCCTCTGAGGGCTCCCACTTTACTTAGTTTCTTGGACATCCTTCTAACGTTTCTTCAGGCAAATACAAATCAATGTCAACAAGGTTTCCAGCGTCTCCTTCTTTCTTACACAAAAGAGAACATACCCTATTCTGCATCTTGACTTTCTCTCGTGATGACACATATACCCTGGAGATCCCTCCACAGCGGAAAATGGAGCACACCCTCCCTCTTTCTTATGGGTTTCCTACGCTCCAGCGTACAGATGGACCGTCATTTATTTAACTGGTCCCCTACCGATGGCCACCTGGGTTGTTGCTGGGCTTTGCTATCATAAATGGGATGAATTCCCAGCGGTGAGGTTGCTGGGTCAAACGTATACCCATTTGTAATTTTCAAAGAGAGTAAAATCTCCCCTGTAAGCCACATACAAGAGAAATAAAACAGGTCTTCGACTGCAGAGAGAACTCACAGTCCCAGCTCTGCCGCTCACTCCCCTTGTGACCTTTGGCAAGCTGTGGCTCATGCCCCTCATCTGTAAAATGGGGTTAATTACAGAACCCGCCTCACATGCTGTGATGACAAGGTCGTGATTTATTATCTCTAAAGCACCCAGAATGGAGTCAGGACCAAGGACATTATTTGTTGAGGGTTGATCACTGCTATTATCAACTCTCGGCCCAGCTAATTTCTGGGATGCGGCAAGGACAGGCACCTGCACTGTATCCTGAGCTTGCCAAGGCAGGAGACTGGGGTGCCACCATTGGAGGCTGGCAAAATGGTTGTGCAAAATTTTCACGAAGTTAATGTCCACATCCAGCTAGGCTTGTAGGTTAGAAACTGGTCCACTGGTGTCCCCGAGCTAGTGTCACTCAGGATGCTGACTCATGCAAAAGAAACTTGCAAGAGGCAGGTGAGGGAAACCAGAGGCCAGCATGTTAACTCACTGTGAGAACCAGACACAACCACCGACCCCTCTCCCTGACTGAAGTCCTCGCTCCTAAAAGCAGGCTGTGTAAGAGGACAAGGCAAGGCCCAAAAGTTATATGACTTGGTATCTCTTCTGAGAGCCTAACTCACCCGTCCATTCTGAAAATCCATTCATTCTCTCCATCCCCACTGCCTCCTCGGCCTCATACCTCAAGTGCAACAATGGCCTCCTAACCAGGCTACCGGCCCTACCTCCGCCCTGCAGTCTAGTCTCAACAAGCAGCCACTAAAACAAATCCCGTCACAGGGCGTCTGAGTGGCTCAGTCGGTTAAGTGTCCAACTTCGGCTCAGGTCAGGAGTCTCACGGCTCTGGAGTTCGAGCCCGGTGTCGGGCTCTCTGCTGTCAGCATGGAGCCCGCTTCAGATCCTCTGTCTCCCTCTCTCTCTGCCCCTCCCCCTTCTGTCTTAAAAATTAACAAGCATTAACAAACAAATCACATCACATTGCTTCTCTGCTTAACACCCCCCAGTGGTTCCTCAGAGTCAAAGCCCAAGCCCTTCCAATGACCTACAAGGCCCACCATGATCTCTGACCCATTCAGCTCCCATGCCACCACCCTGTACACCCCATTCCCAGCCACCCTGGCCTCTCCGTTCTCCAAACCTGTCAGTCACACTCCCACCCCAAGGCCTTTGCACCAGCGGTCCCTTGGCCTAATATGGCCGAATCCCTTCCATACCCAGAGAGAATGTGGCTCATCTCTCCTCTCCTTCAAGCACTTGCTCAAATAGCAACTTCTAGCAGGGCCTCCTGTGACCACCCTATTTAAAATTGCAGTCTCCATCACCCCTCACCGACCTTCCTTCAATTCCCCTCACCTTGCTCTATTTTTTTGTTTTGTTTTCTCCAGAGAGCTGATCATCATGTAACACATAATTGGGTTTACTTCTTTTGCAAATACCCTTTCACTGAACATAAGCCCACAAAGGTGAGGACTTTTGTCTCTTATTACTGACACATCCTTTGTACTCAGCAGAGCTCCTGGGCCGACGGGTCGTTGCCCAACCAGGCCATCTCTTCTTGTAGTCCAGTTAGCTCCCACTCCCCTTTCTTCTGCGAACAGCATCACCTTTCTGCTTTTCGGTGCCCTGGATAATCTGCATCCTCATCCTGCAGATACCATGAATGACTCCGAAACTAACCTGTGAACGAACCAGGCCAAGGAAATGGAATTCTGGAACTTTTTGTTGAATGACGGGATGAAGCTCTTTCCTCATGCTGGGACTACTAACAAAAGAACTGATACCACCTTGCAGAGTGAGAATGAAGTGAATCCTAGGCAAATTACTAGAAAATGCCAACACAACTGTTTGAGTTCCTGAATCCAGAAACCACCCCTGAGCTTTTCAGCATACGACAATAATAAATAAACCCCTACATAATAAATAACTAGTAGGAGTTAGATTCTCTATCATTTATTCCAGCCAATACATGTAGTCCCCGGTCTCCTGTGAAGACGACGGGGATCTCTGCTTGATATTTTGTTTTCTGACACATTAGATCTTTCTATGGGTTACAGATGAGACTTGCTGCTTGGGAGTCCACGGGTCCCTCCTTGGTAAGACAGCCAATGTCTCTGTTCTGGTCCACAAGGGGTTCAGCTCTCAGAAGGCAATTCCATGTGCTAGCTCTCCTGGGGCACCTCACTGCTGAACATCAAACATAGCCTTGAGAGCTGCATGGTTTGATGTCCTGGCCACTGACAACCACCGAGGAGCACAAAGGCCTCCTACTTCTCCAGAGGAGCTCCAGGTTATTCTCTTCAGTCTAGATCATTCTGCCTGAGGTGGGGAGCACGGGATGAGGGACAGCCGTGATGCTACGGGAAAGCTCACAAGAGCTGCAGTAGTCATTTGGGCAGGAGAGCACTGTGGCTTGGACTAAGGTGATCATAGTGAAGACACATAAAAATGGACGAACTCAAGAGGGACTCAGGATACTGAAGAACCTCATATTGGATGAGACATGGGGCACAGGGTAAAAGACTCTCAGATCTCCAGCTTGGGCAATGGGACAGAGGATGCTGCCATATTCCCCAGGAGAGAAACCCACTGGGAGTGCTGGGCAGAGAAGCCATGCTCAGTTCTGACAAAGGGAGTTCCAGACGCCATAAGAGGGCAACAGACAGGAGCTGGCTTCACTCACTTGCTCTTCCAGCCTATCAGAAGTTTAGAAAACATGAAATTTAAGATTCTTTCAAAAATAACATCCTTGTTAATGAGCAGAGGTGGGGAGTGGTCTGGTATCCCTCATGGTCTACCCAACTACTTAAACCTCAAAAGAAATTAAAGCACTGCTACCATCCAGCCTTCCAACAAAATAGATGTCTTTTCTAGATCTAAGATGAACAGAACTAGAACTTACCAAATGTGTCAAGTATGTCGGTGATAAGGACAAATTTGCTTGGGTAGAACTGAATAACGCTTGTGTCCGAAAGCAGCTTTGAACACTAAAAAAAGAGAAGAGAAAAGGAAATTCACTCCATCGTGTCTGACTTGGTTGGAATGCTCCAGGACTGGAAAATTAATTTCTATAAACAAGTGCAGATGCTTACCATGTGCCAAGCCCCATGCTAGACACTGGAGATATAATGATAAACAAAACCACCGTCCTTTTGACAAAGGAGGCCAGACTCTGCTCTCTACAGAGCCTCTTATGGAAAGACACCGTCACTTCCCTCCAAGAAAACCACAGGACTGAGGAATCTCATCCAGAAGGATCTTTGCTCATACAGCGAACTAGGGCCAGCATCAAAGTCACCAAGAGAAGTCAAGGACACCTCTCCCATCAGTGTCCTCACAGATGACTCCATCTTTGTTCCAACGGCTTTTCAGCACAGCCTCCTGTGGTTTATTTCACAATGGTCTTGATTCGTTAACGTTCTCTTCTATGAAATGTTCCCATCAGTACATCTCCAGGGCTTCTAAAACTAGCATCTATTTTTTTTCCTTAATTGAAGTACAGTTGACACACAACGTACGTTAGTTTCAAGTGTACACTATATAAAAACATTGTGCTAAGCTCACTGCGAGTGTAGCCACCATCTGTCACCATAAAACAGTACCATTGACTACATTCCCTGTGCTGTACGTTTTATCCCCGTAACATCTATGATTTATCCTCACTTCCAAACTTCCCTCTAAAAGCAAAGATGACAAGCTTCAGAGAGCACATGTTTGTCTGCAACTGTGATACTCAACATGGGGAACATTCCGGCTTTGCAGGGAATCGCTCAGTCCCCGTGCGATATCACTCATACCAGAGGGCCATCGACACATACGGAACTCTTAATGGAAGACTGCAGCCACACAACGTGGCCCCAAGCACCCCAGATTAAGTCATCTTTTATGATCAAAAGCAAAATATCTATTTCTTCTTGGGATAGTTGGGTGGCTCAGTTGGTAGGTGTCCGACTTTGGCTCAGGTCATGATCTCACAGTTTATGGGTTCAGGACCTGCATTGGGCTCAGTGCCAGCAGTGTAGAGTCTGTTTAGGATTCTCTCTCTCTCCCTCCATGTCCTTTCCTCTCTCTTTCTCTCTCAAAAAACAAAAACCCACAACTATTTCTTCTTTGAAGAACTAAATGTAATGCCCTGAAATCTTTTCCAATTCACAAGTCCATGCAAACAACTAAACACTTGACCTTCAGATACAAATACATCACTTAAAAACAAAAGATATTTGAAATGCCTGGGTGGCTCAGTCGGTTAAGTGTCTGACTTTGACTCAGATCATGATCTCGCAGTTCATGAGTTTGTGAACTCAGACTCTGTGCCGACAGTTTGGAGCCTGGAGCCTGCTTCAGATTCTGTCTCCCTCTCTTTCTGCCCCTTTCTTGCTCGCGCTGTATCTCTCTCTCAAAATAAATAAAGAAACATTATAAAGAAAAGACACTTGACATTTGAATGAGTCCTTTAATATGCATTTCCGACGTGCAGAGAATGGAAATAATGTGCAACCTATCAAAAGGTAGGCTGGCATGGGTTTTCAGGTTGGCGTTTCACCCAATTTCTAAATTGTTAAATTCACCAAGTTTCTCCACAGCATTTGAGCCTAAAAATAAACACAGTGTCTAATGTGCAAAACAACCTCTTACAGCCCAAGTATTATGGGGGGGGAGGGGCAGGAGGGCAGAAGGGTGAGGGGAATGTAAGGCGTTAAAACAATGGTGTTGACACCAAATGTGGCATTTGGATGTTCATAGAAATCCACTTCCTGAGGCCTCGCTTGCTGTTCGTCTTCCGCCCTTCAGGAAAGCTCCAGCTTAAACAACAGCCCCGCGAGATTTCAGGGCTTGCTTGGAAAAAGCAAACAACTCTGAATCCTAGAGACTGTTTATGATACACAGCCTTTGGTTCCTACGGGTGTGACATCTCCAGATTTCCCACCCAGGGCTCCTCAGAGAGGAGTTGCGCCCAGCAGTGAGGTGAGAAGACACGATTCAAACAGAAGATTTCAAACTAAACACAGCTGGCACTTCCCAACGTCTGTGTGTGTGGAGTGCTCTCCCAGGCTGGTATCACAGAACAGACATTTTCCACAAGGGAAGAGGAAGCAGAATTTCTTCAATCCACAGTTCAAGTCATAATGATGTCATAAATTGAAGCCCCCCCCCCCCCCCGCCTTTAAATCACTATTTTGAAGATTCCAGTTTTTTTAAAGCTTTGGTGCAGTTTCCTAAATAAAAATGAGGCAGCCCAAGGTGTTAAAAATACAGAGTCCCTGATCCATGTGAAACCTACTGGTCAAAACCTCCAGCTGAGGTGCCAGGTCATCGGCATTTTTGACAAAGGTTCCAGGTGACCGTTGCCGCGGAACCCAAAACGCACTGGGTGCATGAGATCCATAAGCAGCAGCTAACTCTGCTAACTAAGCATTCTACAGCCTGTATGTTCTCAGCTTTGGAATCATCTGGGAGCTTTTAAAAATAATGGCACCTGGGTCCCAATCCCAGAGATTCTAATTAAGCTGGTCTGGGGGGCAGCTCAGACTCAGGACCTTTTTGAAGCCCCCAAGCGATTCTGACGTGCAGCTGAGGTAGAGAACCACCGAGGCAGCCATTTCCTGAACAACTGACTGATAAATTACTCTGCCTGAAATACTTGCTATGGAACTTATCAGCACTGCTGGAAAAGTACTAAAATGGTGCTTTTCATTTGTTTCCAATTAGTAACATTCTACAAGGCCACTAGCAGTTTCTAGAATTCAGTTAGGAATTAGGCATATAAATACACACACACACACACACACACACACACACACACACACACCCAAATAACCAAAAACAAAAGGATAAAGATAACCGATAGCCGAATACTAAGAAAGGAAGACAGATCAAAGGAAGCAAGCAAACAGACTAATCAATCAGAGGACAATTACCACTGAGAATACGTGGGGAAAAAATCCAAACAATATAATGGAAAAATGAACAAGAGGAATCAATGAAAGCTACTTTCCAGGGAAGGAAACCCACATGGCCGATAAACAAGTGAAAAGATGCCTGATCTTATTATAATCAGGGAATTGCAAATTAAAACCACAATACAATGATTTTATTATCTCTTAAATTGGAAAAATTAAAATAGAAAGTCTGCTCACACCAAATGTTGGTAGGATGCTCAACAACACAGACTCCCACAATCCCACCGCTGCTACCAGTGCGTGCTGGCACAGCTATGCTGGAAAGTAACTCAGCATTGTCTGATAAAGCTGAAGAGGCACACACACCCCACACCCACTCTCAGGTAAGGGCCCTCATCCCCAGAGAGGCCAGCAGGCATGTCCAAGAGTGATCACAGCAGCATCGTTCATAACGAGAAAAGGGAAAAACCAGATACCCATCAACAGAAAGAGTGAGACATATTTTATGCATCAGTAGACTCATTACTGTTAGGTTGGCAAATCTCTCTCTTCTACAAGGTCAACACAATCCCTACCAAAATCCCACAAGGTCTTTTTTTTGGGGGGGCGGGGGGAGGGTGGGTAGAAATTGACAGGTTGATCCTCTAAATCACATGGAAATGCAAAGGACCCAGGATAGCCAAAACACATTTTTGGGAAAAAAAAAAAAAAAGAAGAAGAACCAATGTAAAAGACTTACACTGACCAGTTTCAAAAATTACCATAAAGCTACAGTAATTGAGACAGTGTGGTAATGGCATAAGGAGAGACTTACACAGATTTAAGGAATTAATTCAAGAACCCAGAAATAAACCCTTGCATTTACAGTCAGGTGACTTTTGATAAAGATGCCAAAATAATTCAATAGGGAAAAGACAGCCTTTTCAACAAATGTTGGCGAGAAAACCAGACATCTGCATGCAAAACAAATGAATCTAAGGGAGCCTGGGTGGCTCAGTCAGCAGAGCGTCAGACTTGATCATGCCGCTTAGCTCATTAGCTCAGGTCATGATCTCATGGTTCTTGAGTTCAAGCCCCACGCTGGGCTTTGCACTGAGTGGAGCCTGCTTTGAATTCTCTGTCCCCCCCCCCCCCACCTCCTCCACTCACTCCCCCTCTCCAAAAAGAAACACTAAAATTAAAAAACAAAACAAAACAAAAAAACAAGTCTAGACCTTTATACTACACACAAAAATCACTTCAAAATGGGCCATAAACTTAGATGTAGGAGCTAAAACTATGAAGCTTCTAGAACAAAACATAGGAAAAAATTCTCACCACCTTGATTTAGACCAAGAGTTATTAGCTATTTACTCCAAAAGCATGAGTCAAAAGAGAGACTATTGATAAATTTGATTTTGTTAAAATTATAAACTCCTCCCCTTCAAAAGACACCAGTGTGAAAATGAAGACAGGCCACAGACCAGGAGACACTTGATAAGGAACTTGTATCAAGGATACATAAAGAATTGTCACAACTCAACTAGAACATAACCTGATTTTTAAAATAGGCCAGTCTTATTAAGTACATTTTTCACTAAGAGAGAAAAATGGCCAATGGGCATAGGAAAAGAGGCTTAACATCATCAGTCCACAGGGATTTCAAATTAATGCTACAAATGAGATATCACTTTAGCCCCACTGGGGTGGCTACAATCAAAATAACAGTAACACGGGTGCTGGACAAGATATAGAGGACCTGGAACCCACACACCAAGCTGGTAGGGATGCAAACAGAACAGCCGTTTGGAAAGCAGGTTGGCCATTTCTCAAAAAGTTAAACATACCCTTATCATAGGACTCAGCAATTCTACCCCTAGGAATCGACTCAAGAGAGATCAAAGCATAGGTCCATGCAAAGACTTCTATGCAAATGTTCACAATAGCATCATTCATAATAGCCAGAGTAGAAATGACCTGTGTCCATCAACTTGTTAATGGTTAAGTAAAAATGTGGTCATTCAAGGGGCGCCTGGGTGGCTCAGTCAGTTGAGCGTCCGACTTCGGCTCAGGTCATGATCTCACGCTTTGTGGATTCGAGCCCCATGTCGGGCTCTGTGCTGACAACTCAGAGCTTGGAGCCTGCTTCAAATTCTGTGTGTCTTTCTCTCTCTGCCTTTCCCCTGCTCACACTCTGTCTCTGTGTCTCCCCAAAATAAATAAATGTTAAAAGAAAAAATTAAAAAAAACAAAAACAAAAAACGTGGTCATCCATACAATGGACTACTACTTAGCAACAAAAAGGTACAGGGTATCAATACAACAGCACGGACAAACCTCAAGAAACATTATGCTAAGTGGAAGAATCCAGAGACGAAAGATTACACAAAGAATGATCCTGATACATGAAAGGTCTCCAAAAGGCAGATTTATAGTTAGAAAGCAGACCAGTAGTTTTCTGGGGCTGGAAGTGACAGGGTCTGAGTGCAAACAGGCTTGAGAGAATTTGGGGGAGGGGGTATAAAAATGCTCTAAAACTGAGTTGTGTAAATAGCTAAGTAACTGTTACTAAAAATCACTGAACTATATTCCAGTAAGACTACCACACAACACAATACTTTACTGCAGAGCAAATAAGGTGAACTGGGCTCATTTCTCTCTACCTGCCCCTTGACTCTCTTTTTTGGTTAAAAAAGTACTCTTTAAAGTATGCAAAGTAAAAGAGTTACTATTAACCAGATGTGGAGTTAATGAAACACTTTCATGGTTATTTTCTTTGGGAAGACATGAATTAAATCTTCTCCAGATGTCAAACTCTTGGAAGTCAAGTTCTCTGTACTCCAGTCCTCTTGGGGAGATGTGGCCAATGAAAATATTTTGAAGAAGCGCTTATGAGTTTAGATATTTTCTTACTTGAGCCACTCAGCAAGCAACCCCCATCATGTGCATCCAGGATGAGAGGACTCTTCTTTAGGAGTATTTACTTTGTAAACTAACAACAGTGACTGCAGGGAAATGAGCCCAGGTTTGCCGGTCTTGAAACGCACACACACACAAAACCACCTGACACACAAAGTGTCATCTTTAAAGATTTCAAGCACTCAGTGTAAAGACTCCAGAGGAGAAAACAAAGGTCACATAGCCAAGATATGTTTTTTCCTTTTCTCTCTCTTTTTTTTTTATATTGCCATGATGTTGACCAAGAACAGGATTATCCTTTTGAACTAAAATGGCTGTTCAGAAATTCTTTGTGAACTCTGCTCTGAAACATAATGCACACATTAGTCCTTTTACAGGGTATTTCTCAGCATGTCTTGCCACAAGATGATCTGAAGGGTCAAGAAACAGAATAAGCTATTTTCCTTACAGAATTTGATCTTGTGATCCAAGAGTTGTCATGAATCAACAAATTCACCAACAAAGGGTTCAACAAATGTACGTCTCCTAACACTGTGAACATGTTTTGTCATGTGATTATGTAGAATGAGCCAGAAATGCATATATCAGCGACACACAACCATTAATCCCAAAGATACAAAGGAAATTTGATCAAGGAAACCCAAGACAGTTGGTCAATCTTTAGTCTGTACAAATTGTGATTTGTATCAGATGTACCAAGGCCACTGAACTGCACAATCCAGAGGGAATCATTAATTCTGTAATCCAAGCTGAATGTCCTGGAATGGTGCAGTATACAACCCGTGCAGCTGTACATGGTGGCCCTCAATAAAACATTCATAATCATGGCCTTTCACGGTAAGTATGTGAAAATGGAACAGGTCAAAAAAAGTAGGGTAAGACCCTGAAGGCAGGCCTCTGAAAAACCCTAATTATCTACAAAAGAAGTTTTACATAGGAAATTCTGGGGGAAAAAGAAAAAAAAAAAAAAATCACTAGACCTGACCTGGATGACTATTTTTAGAGCCTTCACTTTCTGGTCCGAGGCCCATGCGTCCTTCAGAGACTGGTTGAGCTCCTCAATGCGGTTCACATAATCCTGTTGAGTCAAGTTCAACAGTTCTTTCTGGGATCCCTGTGGGCAGAAAGTAGGAAGGTGTCGACACAAAAGGAAAAACATTATTTGGTCACCAACCCCATGAATAATACTGAGTATTGACTGAGCTTCAGTATCTAAGTCTTCCTCACAACCCCCCAGGACTGATAGTATTGTCCTGTGACGGAAGAGGTCCTCTGAGTTTTCTGCAAAGACGGACAGAGTGCAGGCACTGAGATGGGCCTTGGAGCAAGTCAGACCTAAGTCAACCCCCTTGTTCACCCACTCACTGGCCATGTGATTCTGGGTGAGCAGCTCTCCTCCCAGAACCTCATCTATACCAGGAAAACAGGATCCACCACCTTATTTAATACTCATTGGGACCTACCGTGGACCAGGCATGGGCCACCATATGCTCGAGATACAAAGGTGAGCAAAAAGACATTATTTCTGTGCTAACAGAGTTTAATGTACAAAGGATGAGATGCGTATTAACGAAAACTGAGGTAAAGGCTCCAGAGGAAACAATTCTATGCAGACCTATAGCATAGTTCACTGAATCTGAGGTGCCAATTATAAGAAGCACAATTCTTGGTGTCCCACCAAGGAAGAAAAAAATACCCATCACGGACATGCATCAATAAGAAACACAGCTCAATTTCAAGGATAGTCAAATGTGGGGGAAAGGCTTTCTCTCAGAAAGGAAGAAATATGGTAACAAAGGAATGGCCTCTAGACAGGTGGTCAAGAATGGTTTCCTGGAGGAAGTGATACTTGGGACAAATGCTCCATGGTGTGCGGGTGTTATCGGACAATGTGGAAAGTGGAGGGCAGGGGCTTTACCTAGACCAGGGAGAGTGCCTTCAGGTCAGAAAGGAGACCATATCAAAAAGCTGTGGTGAGGCCACCTGGGTACCTCAGTCAGTCAGCTGAATGTCTAACTCTTGATTTTGACTCAGGT
Organism: Puma concolor; assembly: GCF_028749965.1. NCBI lineage: Eukaryota > Metazoa > Chordata > Mammalia > Carnivora > Felidae > Puma > Puma concolor. The sequence goes on from NC_141682.1 coordinate 27,413,762, forward strand.
CAAGATACCAGGGTCGTGGGATCAAGCCCCTCATCAGGTTCTGTGCTGACATGGTGGAGCCTGCTTGGGATTGTCTCCCCCTCTCTCTGCGCTCCTCCCCAAGTTGTGCACCCACACATTAAATAAGCATTAAAAAAAAAAAAAAATACTGGCATTCATTAAAAAAAAAAAAAAAAAAAAAAAAAGCTCTGGCAGAAGAAAGGTAGACCATCCCAAGGATGAATTAAAAATAAAGACTTGGGGCGCCTGGGTGGCGCAGTCGGTTAAGCGTCCGACTTCAGCCAGGTCACGATCTCGCGGTTCGTGAGTTCGAGCCCCGCGTCAGGCTCTGGGCTGACGGCTCAGAGCCTGGAGCCTGTTTCCGATTCTGTGTCTCCCTCTCTCTCTGCCCCTCCCCCGTTCATGCTCTGTCTCTCTCTGTCCCAAAAATAAATAAAAAACGTTAAAAAAAAAAAAAAAATTTAAAATAAATAAATAAATAAATAAATAAAGACTTAACACAGCCTTTGGCACGTGGTACCTGCTCATTAATCCTCGGCTACTGTTAAGATGCTATTTACAAAGTTCACAGGAGTGAGGGTCATGCTAACCCACATGAGACCAGGAACCAAATCTCTTTTCTATCAATCTTCCCTGGAATCCCAAGAACTCTTTACTAAGGAAATACATGTAGGATGTTCAGGAAATTTGGATTGATCCCAGCTGGTCACTTGAACTACGAGACAGGGTCCTCCTTATCCCTCGGCAGTAAGAGGAGCCCCGTGACTAACTTGGGCGAATGGGCCATGAGCAGAGCTGCCTGTGTCCCTTCTGGGCTGAGGCAGTGAAAAGTGACCCTTTTTCAGCTCCTACTGTGATGAACCTGGGAACCATCTGTTGAGATGGCAGCATTACATGATGATGGCGAGTCTGTTGCCTTCACAGGATGAGTAATGTGAGGAAGAAATAAACTTGTGTTACATTAGGCCACTGAGATATGGAGGTTCACTTGTTACCACAGTATCACCTAGCCTTGCCCTGACTAATACACCATGTTTGCTTGGAAGCCATGGGGCAGCCATCTACTGCTATGAGCATGGAGAAGCAAGAAAATCCATCTGCAGGGGGAAAAATAAAATAGAGAACCAGAGAGGCAGTGACAAGAGGCTCTGCGGAAAAGAGAGAGGCAGGACAGTTGGTAGCCATCTGGGCGATTCTTTAGCTCTTGGTTCCAGGCTGCTGTGCCCTTGGGTTCAGGGTAGTGCCCCCGTATCCTGCAACAGAGTCCCCATTTGCAACTTAAGCCAGCTCAAGTGACATTCAGATGGAAGAGCTTTGGTGAAAATGCTCAGCAAGTCCATTCGTACCAGCCAAGGTTGGCTGAGGATACGCAGACCAAGGCTCCCGGTCGCCCTAATTCAAAACGTGTCCTTTCCGAACTGAGGAATAGATGTGGACTAATAGACTTTGCTGGGCACCAAACTCTGGTCTCAGAGCCAGAAGGACCCTGAACCAAGGGCCAAGAGGCAGGACACCGCGATGGCAACTGCCATCACACGGCCCTCTGTGGATTTCAAAACATCAGCACTGGGTCCACACACCTATGTTCTTTATCCCCATGTTACAGTCAGGGAAGCGGATATAGGAAGGGGGAACGCCCAAGGGCACTCTACTAATAAGCAGTTGAGCTACAGCCTCTAGACTCAGGTTGAGCTGGTGGGGACACCAAGTAACTCGTGCAGAACGCATCCCACAGGTGCTGGCTGTTGGGTCTAGGCACTTGAGATACATTAAGTTACAACTCTAAGAAGCAGGTACTATGCAGCATCCCCATTCTACAGGTAAGTAAACTCAGGCACAGAGCTGTTAAGCACCTTGCCCCAAATCACAGAACTGCCACATGGTAGAGCTGAGATTCAAACTCAGGCAGTCTGGCTCCAGAGTCTGTCTTACTCGCAATGTTATGCTGCCTCTCTAAACGCCATCCCAGAAGACGCAAACCCACCTGCCTCCGGGGGCCAGGCTAGTAGTGTTTATGAGTCAATCGGGAAAGGGAGGACTGTGTACCCTGGATGGCGCGTGCCCTGGTTAACTCCAGGAAGGTGGACTCACAATTATCAGGTGGAATTAAAAACAAAAAAAAATATGACTTATATGTGAAACTTACCCATTTTTAAGAGTTGGCAAGTGAGTCATGTTTTTTAAAAGCGTATTTTTTGAATGAGTCCTGGGGGCCACAGCAAGCCAGCAGAGCAGCGGTATGCAGCTTCTGCACAAGGTAGGACCCTTATCTATGCAAGGCGGCTTCCCTAGGAGATGGCTCCCGCTGCATTTTACGTCAAATCCTGTCCCCCCACACGATCTGGGTTTGCTCAGGCATCACAGTGAGAAGACGCCTTCAGAAAACCAGCCCACGGCAACTCCTGTGAGCTCGGCCAACTGCACGGCTGGCATCTTTCCCTGATCAGCTGGTGCCTCAGGAGGAATGAGCACAATGTGCGGCTTGGGAATTAATCAAAGAGCAGCCACCAAGACGAATCTCACTTGGAAGAAGGAACGAAAGCATGATCCTCCCTGTGCTCAGCAAATGACTTGCTCACCTCCTCAAAGTCATCCAGCTCCTCCAGCCTGGTCCGAACCTTCTCCGACATGGCAGACGTGGCGGTCGCTTTGCCTAAACAGAATAGATTCATGTCACACAGAATGGATTTCTCGGACACCAACTCCCCCCCAGGGAAAGGCATCTTTCAGTCTACACTTCGTTGTGAATAAAGAGGCCAGGGAACAATTCATTACAGACAACTCCACGATTTTGAAAACAACGTCCTTACATAACCAAAGTTCCACTGGAAACATTTTTGTTTAAAAGCTGCCCCCCCCAGCTCGGTGGGGCCAGCCTCCATGGTTCCACTCCATTCGGTATTACAAATTTTTCCCTGCATTACTCGCTTGCTAAAGAAAGGCAGTCCAGAGGGGATGCCAAAAATCCATCATGTGATTGTTTTCTACCAACAAAAGGCCCTCTCAGGCTCGCACTCAGTGCAGGACCGAAGCACTCTGATACCACTACAACCACGTCACTGTGTGCCCAGCACGAGGGCTTCAAAGCCCTCTCTTCAAGAGAACAGGGCTGGCCACGCCTCCTTCCATCACCTGTCAGAGATGAAGGGACACCCTCCAGGCTGTGGGCCAACCACAGGGCGAGCCTATCTGTCCAGCATGCTCTCCAGTGACTCTTATCTCAGAACCCTGTCCCCATCTGAAAGGGGCTTCTGTTCTAGCTCTGAGGTCCCCCTGCTCCCACCCACCAAACTCAGGAATGAAAGTTCATTCTTTCAAGGCACTAGCGTCTTAGATCTGTTGCGAACTCACCGATTTGTCTGGGATCAGCTGAGAGCAAGGCACAGTTATTTATTTGCTAAAAAAACTATTTAAGTTTCCCAGTACTGGTTTCTGTTTTTGTTTTTTTACCTCATTTCCACTTTTCCTCTTATTTTGAAATATGTACAGAAAGTGCACATATGTACATTTTAACAGATAATCATAACCTTTGTAACCACCACCTTGCTCATATACCGTCTTACTTCTTTTGTTAACCATTATCTTTAGTTCATGAATTTTACCCTGGTTGTTGCACAGAGCTGTTTCCCTGTTTATTATTTTCCACTGTGTTAATACAGCACAATGTACTTCTTATTCTGTTGACGGATGTCTGGGTTGTTTCCTGTTTGGGGCTACAGTAAATAATGCTGCTGTGAACATTTGTGTTTTCTCGTTTGTATACACATACATTTCTTCAGGGCAGCAGGCAGCGCTTCTCAAACTTTCAGAGGAGTCACTTACAGATGAATTAACACACACAGACTGATTTTTAGTAGGCCTGGCAGGGCCTGGGACTCTGCCTTACTAATGCAGCTGGCCCTTGGACCACACTTTAAGAAAAACAAGGGGACACCTGGGTGGTTCAGTCAGTTGGGCATCCGACTTCAGCTCAGGTCATGATCTCACAGCTTGTGAGTTTGAGCCCCGCCTCGGGCTCTGTGCTGACAGCTCAGAGCCTGGAGCCTGCTTCAGATTCTGTCTCCCTCTCTTTCTGCCCCTCCCCCACCCACATTCTATCTCAAAACAAACAAACAAAAAAAACCCATGGATTTGGGTAGAGTTGGAAAAATACTTTCCCTAAAGGGTCAGATAGAAATATTTTACATTTATGGGGTGCCTGGGTGGCTCAGTTGGTTAAGCATCAGACTCTGGATATCGGCTCAGGTCATGATCTCACAATTCACGAGACTGAGCCCCGTGACCGGCTCTGTGCTGACAGCACAGAACTTGCTCGGGATTCTCTCTCCCTCTCTCTGCCCCTCCCCCACTTATTCATACCCATGCTCACTCTCAAAATAAACTTCATAAATATTTTAGGTTTTGTGAGTCACGTGGTTTCTCTCACACCTACTCAACTCTGCCATTACAACACAAAAGCAACCACAAACAATATGTAAACAAGCTGGCCTGGCTGTGTTCCAATAAAACTTTACTTCCAAACTTAAACAGGGGGCCAGATCTTGCCCTGCAGGATGTAGTTTGCTAATTTCTGATCTAGAGTATATCCTAGTAGAATTGTCGGGTCCAAGGGTTGGCCCAACTTCAATTTTAACAGATAACGTGAAAGTGCTCTTTACACGGTGGTTTTATCGTTTTAACCTCCTACTGGCAACATAAGCCTTCCTGCTGCTCTACGTTCCCACCAACAAGCGATCTCGTCCATCTTTCTGATCCCTCCAAACTGGTGGCTATGCAACAGTAGGATTTACTTTTTCACGGTTTGGGGTCAAAGTTATGGCCCTCACAAGGTGCTCCCACTCTCTTGATTACTCAGGTGCTGCCCCCACCTGCAGACAACGGGGGAGAGTCGCAGCTGCCATACTCGCGATTTGCATGTAAACCACAGCTATGCTCATCTGTACCCCGTGGGTACCTGAGCTGTGTCCGTTGCCTCAGAATTGCCTAGGAGCCTCAAAACAAAACAAAACAAAAAAAACACCAATTCCTGGGTCCCATTCCTCAAGATACATTCAACAAGTGGAACAGGGCCCCATGGTCTTTATGTCTATAAAGGTTGCACAGCTAGTCTGAGACATGCTGGTCAGAGCTTCTGACCGTGTATCCAGGCTGAAGAAACAGCACTGCCGTGTTGCCGTGTTCAGGGACCCGTGGCCAGTAAGACTGTGGCTCCAATCCCTAGCGTGTCTGCCTTCTCACAAGGGATAAAGACTTAAAGCAAAGTAAACGATCTCTAAAAAGGAGAATTTTAACCATTCTACAGCTGCTGAGGAGGGGACGGGGAGCAGATGCTACTGCTCTGTCTAAATTCAAACAGTGAGCTCATGTTGTACTTTTAATAACTTTTGTCTTTTTCCCCCCATTCATCACATGAGTATGTATTTCAGTTCTGCTAAGTCTGTACACAATCTAGGAAGTAACAGCTTTAATGGAATTAAACACCAGTCTGGATACTGCAAACTTTTTTATACTAAAGGTAATAAGCCAATTCCCCATCAAGAGTAACAACAACCCAAACTCACCTTTTTCAGATCCCATAAACAGATTCTGCAGAGGCAAGTAACAATTTGTTAGTATTTTTTAAAACTTAATACCATTTCTATGACAAAAAAAAACTTGTAAGATACTTAAATATTCAAGTTACGCCAAGGCCACATGATCTGTTATTTTCCAGCAAAGCTACTTACTTATCCAAATGCAAAACAATTATTTCATCAAAGGAGGAAAACACAGCTCACCAAAAACTACCGAAGATTCAAATTTCCACTCAGCTCAGAACACTCAAAGTGAGCCCACAAAGAGCAAAATTTTGAGGACAACAGCGTCAGGAGGTAGCAGTTGGCTTACCCTACGTCAGGGCTTCACAATTTGGGCACTACTGATGTTACGCACAGGGAAACCCGGTTGCGTGGGGGCGGTCCTGTACATGCAGGGTGTTAGCAGCGCCTGCTCTCTACCCACTAGATTGCCAGCAACGCCTCCACAGTGCAACAACCAACACTGTCTCCAGACATCGCCATGTGTCCGCTGGGGGGTAAAATTACTCCTGGCTGCAAAATCACTGCTCTAAATTAACTCCGTGCATTCAGAAAATCAGAACCAAACTACCGGTCCAGCAACTCTGCCTGCACACTGCTCACCTAGCGCAAACCCTGAGAGGAAGTGGGGAGGAGAGGCGTCGTCACAGAGCCTTCCTGGTTGCCCCCCGAGTTCACCCCTTCCTCCGTACTCACAGCCCCGATTTCTGATGGGCACATTTGTCGCATTTCCCAGCATCCCCTCCATCTGCATATGGCCCATGACGACCTTCAAGACAAATGCGGGTGTGTGGGTGGGGACACTGGGAGGGGTCCTCGTATGAGCGAGGGTGCATCCTACTTTCCCTTTTCCTCCTCCAACAACCTGGACGTGAGGCGACCCTGAACACAGCAGGGCAGCAGGACAGAAGAGCCAGACCCCTGATGACTCTGGAGCCGCCACACCAGCCTGAACTACCCACCTCTCAACTTCCTTTCAGTGCCAAGAGAGGAACGTCACTGTGGCATATGTCATCACGTCATCACGTCATCAGGGAGGGCTTGGGTCAGAAGCTCCCAGCTCTCGTCCTCAGTAACCCAGGCATTCCCCTGCTCTCCCTGGCCGGCTCAGCTCAGAGCCTTTCATCACGTGAGCAACCTGCACCCCACACATTGTCGGCCTCATCTCCCTCACATCCCCAGGCACAAGCCAACGACTTGGTCCAGAGGCCACCCGGTGAACTTGAGGCCATGGAAGAAAACTGGAGCCACAGGAAGAAGTAAACCTTCTCTGGGGCGTCAGTCTCCTCACTTCCCAACTCAAACCTCCCCAGAGATGGGCTCCAATTCTTTCTCTGAATGGTGCCAGATCCTGGATTCTTAACACATTTTTTTGAGAAACCAACCAGCACATTTGCTCCCAACTAACATGGACATAATGAGCCAAACTCACAGAGCCCAGGAGTTGGGCAACATTAGCTGTGATATTGTGATTTATAAGAAATATATATTGCGTCTTGATCCTTTTCCTGGCCCAGAAGCTCCTACTACCCTTGGAATGTCTTAAGCCCTCAGAGTGGTCAAGGAGACTTTGTTAAGTTAATCAAGTGACTTCTGGACACACCTAAGGATGGGGACTGGTTTCCAGGGGAAACAAACATTTGATTGCAGGGCTGGAACCTTCAGTGCCACTCCTGACCTCCAGGGAGGGGAGAGGGGGGCGGAAGATTGAATCAATCACGTCTATTTATTAAGGCCTCCCTAAGAACCTAAAAGGACTGGGTTCAGAGAGCTTCCTGACTGGTGAGACAGAATGTCCATGCCATCCGGCAGGACCCCAAACCCCAAGGGGACAGAAGGTCTTCTGTTTAGAACCTCGCTCTCTGTCTCTCTTCAAGTGGATGTTGATTTGCAGCCTTTAATATCCTTGTAATCTCGTGAGTAAACAGGTTTCCTAAGTTCTGTGAGCCACTTAGCAAACTGACCAAACCCAAGGAGGGGATCATGGGAGTCTGACGCACAGCCAGACGGTCAGAAGCACAGGTGACAACATGGACTCACAGAGGACTGTGAAGTGGGAGAGAAGGTTTAGGGACTAGGCGCCTGACTTGCAGGAATGGACATGAGCTCCAGGGATCTGGGTGTCAGAACTGAGTTAAGCTGCAGGACACCCAGCCGGTGTCAGAGAATTGTCTGGCGTGGGGGGTGGGGAGATCCTGTACAGGCACCTGGGGGCAGAATCCTAACAAAAAGAAATCCCTACCAGATGGGAAGCAGGCCCTGGGAGAAGAGCGTGCTGGTACTCACGATAGACAGCTTCTCTGTGGTCGTGTACCGGGCAAGGATTTCTCCTCGTTTGCTGGCCCAGGGCTCAAAGTCTGATCCCACGATGGAGTTCTCATCTCGGTCTCGTCTCTTTCTAGAGCTGTCCTATGGAAAGGCAAGACAAGCTCTCAGCAGCAGTATCCTTTTCATCTTTAAAAAGAAAGTACGGGGACACCAGGGTGGCTCAGTTAAGCGTCTGACTTCAGCTCAGGTCATGATCTCATGGTTCGAGAGTCTGAGCCCCGCGTTGGGGTCTGTACTGACAGCTCAGAGCCTGGAGCTGCTTCAGATTCTGTCTCCCTCTCTCTCTATGCCCCTCCCTCACTCTCTCTCAAAAATAAATAAAATGCTAAAAAATTTTTTTGAAAACCACAAAGTATAGGGGCGCCTGGGTGGCTCAGTTAAGGTCTGACTCTTCATCTCAGTTCAGGTCATGATCTCCTGGTTCGTGAGTTTGAGCCCCCACATCAGGCCCTGTGCTGACAGTGCAGAGCCTGCTTGGGATTCTGTCTCTCCTTCTCTCTCTGACCCTCTCCTGCTCGCTCTCTCCCTCAAAATAAAAACAAACAAAAACTACAAGCAAACGCAACAGTTGATTAACATGGCAGGGTAAAATTGATTATGTGCTAGCAAAGCAGAACTTAAATGTTCTCATCAAATTAAAAAAATGTAAATACGTGAGGTGATGGGTGTACTAACTCGATGGGGAAATGGTTTCACAGGTGCATACAAATACCAGGCCATTACGTTGACACTCTAAAAGTCTCACAATTTCCTCTGTCAATTTTATCTCATAAAGCTAAAGAAAAGGGGCGCCCGGGTGGCTCAGTTGGTTAAGCGTCTGACTCTTGGTTTCGGCTCAGGTCATGACCCCAGAGTTCTGGGTTCAGGTCCCACAACAGGCTCTGAGTTTACGGTGCAGAGCCAGCCTCGCATTCTATCTCCCTCTCTCTCTCCTTCTCTCCCTCAAAATAAATGGATAAACTTAAAGAAAAGCTAAAGAAAAGGAAGTATAAGCAAAGGCAGACAGTCCCCCAGTGCAGAATAAAATAGGTCTAAAGGTTTACTAGATAACATTTTTTTCAGGCCAATTCACCCCAAAGGGCCAATAAACAGATCAAAAGACACTCAGACTGAGAATCAAGGAAAGGCAAACGATCATCTTTCAACCACCAAAATGGCAAAGCTACAATGACTGGTAATGTCCCAGCTGGCAAGGAGGCAGGACAACAGACACTCTGAAGTTCTGCTGGGGGTAGTATAAATGGTGAAGCCTTTTTGGAGAATGATTTGTGGGTAGCCATCAAAACCTTAAACACACATTGCCTAGCCGAGCGTTTAACTCTTCTACGTGAGAAATCAGTGGTTTGCTTACAGAATTACATAAAAATAAATGAGGGGCGCCTGGGTGGCTCAGTCGGTTAAGCGTCCGACTTCAGCTCAGGTCACGATCTCGCGGTCAGTGAGTTCGAGCCCCGTGTCAGGCTCTGGGCTGTTGGCTCAGAGCCTGGAGCCTGCTTCCGATTCTGTGTCTCCCTCTCTCTCTGCCCCTCCCCCATTCATGCTCTGTCTCTCTCTGTCTCAAAAATAGGGGCGCCTGGGTGGCGCAGTCGGTTAAGCGTCCGACTTCAGCCAGGTCACGATCTCGCGGTCCATGAGTTCGAGCCCCGCGTCAGGCTCTGGGCTGATGGCTCGGAGCCTGGAGCCTGTTTCCGATTCTGTGTCTCCCTCTCTCTCTGCCCCTCCCCCGTTCATGCTCTGTCTCTCTCTGTCCCAAAAATAAATAAAAACGTTGAAAAAAAAATTAAAAAAAAAAAATAAAAATAAAAAATAAACATTAAAAAAAAATTAAAAAAAATAAATAAATGAAAAAAAAAGAATAATAAAGGGCGAAATTAAAATCAAGAATGAACTTTAAAATGCTTTAATAAAGAAAAGAAGAAACTTCCAGGATCTACACTAGCCTCTCACAAAGGGGGGGTGGGGGGGTGGGGAGAGGAGGGCTCCGTAAGGGGGACCCTGTGGGTGTCTGGATCCTGAAAACTGTCGCAACGACAATGTGGGATCTGTGCCATTTAGAAACAAAAAAGTGAGGGCACCCTGGGAGGCTCAGTCAGTTAAGCAACCGACTTCGGCTCAGGTCATGATCTCACAGCTCTTGAGTTCAAGCCCCGCATCCGGCTCTGTGGTGATAGCACGGAGCCTGGAGCCTGCTTCAGATTCTGTGTCTCCCTCTCTCTCTGCCCCACCCCCACTTGTGCTCTGTCTCTCAAAATGAATAGATGTAAAAAAAAAAAAAAGAAATTTTTTTTTTTTAAACAAAAAGAAAAGCCGCCAGCCCTGCCCCCACAGGACTGACCACAAGTAGGGAGTGTTACCGGGGCTGCAGGGTCAGCCGTGGCCGCGAACATGGAGAGGGGGTCTGTCCCATCCAGCACACTGCTCAGTGGGTCCACCATGGAGCTGGAAGACGAGGAGGACGTGGAGGAAGTGCTGCCTTTCCGGCTCACTTTCTTGGTCTTGGACTCTGTGACCTGTGGGGAAAACCCGAGCAGGTAAAGCGGGAATCTCCTATGACCTTCCCCCAACACTCAATGTGTTTTCCCTCATTCCCTTAGTTGAAGTGACCATTGCTTTGTGGCAGGGACGCTTACATTTTGTGACAAACCGAGAGGACTCGGAATCCCAGCTATGGAGGAAGGGATTAGAAGGTGGGATCGAACTGCACCCTGGTAGGGTCCCCTTACACAAAGCAGGTCCCCAGACAAGCAGCAGCCACATCACATGGAGCTCGTCAAAAAACACGGACTCTGGAGCTCCACCTTGGATCTACTGCATCGGAAGCTGCGACTTAACACTATCTCCTTCCTTTTCAAAGAACTTCGAATGCCACATACTGCTGAGCACTGAGGGACAGGTGGGGTGTCAGGGTGTGAAGCCATGTTTTTGTTCCACTGGCCCCCAACTCTTTCTGACTTCAGATGACCAGATCAGAGGTGAACCCCTGAGCCAAGAGGATCCAACCAGTGTTTCTGCTGAAAATGCAGCACAAAATCCAGAAGGGCTGGCTGGGCTCCACTCTCCTCCTTAAACAAGGAAGCTCTGAAAACCCAGGGGCTGAGGGAGGTAATGGACACTCTGGGCATATCCACAGGAAGGCAGAGAAAACCCGTCTTCAGAGAGGACGGGATGTGATAGAATGAAAGGAAGGGCTGGATAAAAGAGAACTTGACCAGCCTTTGTCCTGGTTCTGGGAAAGGAGGGTCCGGTCCTTGAAGTGTCTGTCATTCACACGCCCCTCAGTCACACATGACTTGATGGTAACAAGACCAGCATGGGGGCTGGTCGTGAGAAAGACCATTCCTGTGAGCACAGTCAGGGGGTACCAGCCTGACCTTAGGGGAGGGAGGCTGGAGATGAGGTCCAGTCATGTGGCCAAGGAATCACTGCATCACGCTGTGTAATGAAACCCCAACACAAAGTGTGGACACACCAAAGCTCAGTGGAGCTTCCTGGCTGGTGGCTGCACCATGTGCCGGGAGGTGATACACTGTTCCATAGGCAGAGGGCAGAGAGCTCTGTCTTCAGGACGTTCCCGGGCCTCACCTACCTGTCTCTCATTTGGCTGCTCATTTGTATCCTTCATATGAAACTGTAAACACAGGGCTTCTGAGTTGTCTGAGCTCTCCTAGCGTATTATCAAGCCTGAGGGGAGGTCTGGATTTGCAGACAGTTGATCAGTGGGTGGCCTGGGGTCCCCCAAATCTGCAGTGGGTGTCTGAAGCAAGGACTGCCTTTTTGAAGAGCTTGCCCTAAACCTGTAGGGTCTGATACCAACCCCGGATGATCTGGCAAAGGGCCTCCTATTGGTACACAATAGTCATTTTGTCTGCCTGGCATCTGTCCCCCCTTCTCCCAGGCTTGGCAGTTGTTTTCTTTGGGAAAGCGGCCCTCCCTGACTCTCAGCTCCTACAGGTCTGGTTGGGGTGGAGGGGTTCTACCCCAACCCAGTCAGTCAGCACATTCCCTTCCCCGGGGCACCAGCCTGGGTCAGGGAGGGACACAGAACCAGAAAAGAGAAACTCCCTGCTCTCGTGTCACGAAAGCTGCAGGATGGAAGCCTGGAGCTGATGTGGCTGGTCTGTGTCCACGGGAGTGAGTTCTCAGATTGGAAACGACCCACTGGTGTCTCAGTTGTGACTCTACAAGCCAGCCCACAGGGCCTGGGGGGGAGGGGGAGGGCAGACACTCCAGCTGTGACCTCCTGCTTTATGCAATGGCCTCTGGGCATTCTAAGGTATGTGTCTGTCACCCTCACCCCCACCCGTGATGAGAGCCACACAGCTTCTATTATCTGCTGGTGAAACAGTGCTAACCCAGAAGAGAGGGACCATCTATATCACTGGCCTGCTTTTCACTTTGCTTTTTAAATAACTCACACAGATGAAGACGCCATTCAGAACAGCATCTTCAGGACAGGCAAACTTAAGAAGGGGTTTCGTTTATACACCCACATCAGGAGCAAAGGCATCACCCGCTCGTGACAACCTCGCAAATGTGAGAAAGGGCACAAGGAACATGATGGTGGGTGAGGTCAACGTCACGAAAACCAGGGCCTGGGAACAAAGTGGCCAATAGAAATGTGCAAAAGCAGCTCCGGCCGGCAAGTGGGAAAGACCCAGGAACCCGGCTTGTCATTTTGAGGAGTGAGAGGTTAGAGAGGTTAGAGAGGGCCTCGTGACAAAACTTACGGTTATGGGCTTCAGCGGGTGATAGTCCCCAAACTCCAGTGGCACAGCCTCCAGCCGGCAGGACGCAAACTCTGCCTTGTAGTTCCTCCCCCGGGAGTGCCTGGCGGACAAATCCCAGACCGCCACCATCAGTTGAGGGGGATACAGAACACATTCAAATCATCTGCTCAGACCTTCTCAGGGCTACAGCGGCTCACGGCACAACAGTATTTCTACCGAGCCCAAGAAACGCTGCAGAGAATTTTAACACTCAGTTTGAAGGTGCACAATGCCACCCAGGGATCCGGGACCCGTGAGGCCAGACGCCAGAACCAAGGGCACTGGATGAAGTGAGGTCAACTCTCCCCCACACACTGTTCTCCCCCCGACAGCCAGCGCCCAAGGAGGAGCTGAAGAGAGGGGCGTGCAGGGGGAGGGAGAAAGCCGGCCCTGCTCTCCCCACCAAGTTCACGAACGCTGTGGAGCCAGAGAAAGTAGCTGAGCAGGAAGTAGACAAAGAGCACCCGATTTCACGGGTCTTGTGAAGGGATCACGAGATAGACAAGGGGACAAAGTATCCACACCGAGGCACGAGAGGAAAACACATGGGAAGAAGAGCAGTGTGAAAGGCCTCGGGGCGGAAGGGAAGGTCTCAGAACAGGCAGAGAAAAACGGGAAGAGGAATGGGCAGCAGCAGTATTTGAAGGGATGGCAGCTAAGATTCTTCCAAACTAGGGGCGCCTGGGGGGCTTAGTCGGTTGAGCTTCTGACACCTGGTTTTGGCTCAGGTCATGATCTCTCAGTTTGTGGGTTCGAGCACCGCGTCAGGCTCTGAGCTAACAGTGTGGAGCCTGCTTGGGATTCTCCCTTGCTTGTACACACGCCTTCTCTCTAAGTAAATAAACTTTAAAAAAAAAAAAAAAAGAGGGGCGCCTGGGTGGCACAGTCGGTTAAGCGTCCGACTTCAGCCAGGTCACGATCTCGCGGTCTGTGAGTTCGAGCCCCGCGTCGGGCTCTGGGCTGATGGCTCCGAGCCTGGAGCCTGTTTCCGATTCTGTGTCTCCCTCTCTCTCTGCCCCTCCCCCGTTCATGCTCTGTCTCTCTCTGTCCCAAAAATAAATAAACGTTGCAAAAAAATTTTTTTTTAAAAAGAAAAAAAATTTTTTTAAACCAAAATAGAATTTTTCCAAACTAAAGACCTCAAGCTATAGATTGAAGAAACATGCATGCCCCAAGCAGGACCCACACAAAAAAGAAACAAAAACCATACTTAGGGCCTTCATAGTAAAATGGCTAAAAAATAGAGGATTTCTTAAAACTAATAAAGACACCTTATTTTCAAAGGGTGACGATTATATTACTGTCTCAGCAGAGAGGAGAGCCAGCAGACAAAGGGATCGTACCGGTGAAGTACCAAAGAAATTAACTGCCAGACAAAAACCCTGCACCTAGTGAAACGGTCCTTCAGTCATGAAGGAAAGAGTTTCTTGTTAAAGAAAAACCAACAACAGCATGTACAGAACTATACTTTAAAAAAAAGCTACACGGATTGGAAGAATAAATATTGTCAAAATGCCAATACTACCCAAAGCTATCTACACATTCAATGCAATCCCAATCAAAATTGCACCAGCATTCTTCTCGAAACTAGAACAAGCAATCCTAAAATTCATATGGAACCACAAAAGGCCCCGAATAGCCAAAGTAATTTTGAAGAAGAAGACCAAAGCAGGAGGCATCACAATCCCAGACTTTAGCCTCTACTACAAAGCTGTAATCATCAAAACAGCATGGTTTTGGCACAAAAACAGACACATAGACCAATGGAATAGAATAGAAACCCCAGAACTAGACCCACAAACGTATGGCCAACTAATCTTTGACAAAGCAGGAAAGAACATCCAATGGAAAAAAGACAGTCTCTTTAACAAATGGTGCTGGGAGAACTGGACAGCAACATGCAGAAGGTTGAAACTAGACCACTTTCTCACACCATTCACAAAAATAAACTCAAAATGGATAAAGGACCTGAATGTGAGACAGGAAACCATCAAAGCCCTAGAGGAGAAAGCAGGAAAAGACCTCTGTGACCTCAGCCGTAGCAATTTCTTATTGACACATCCCCAAAGGCAAGAGAATTAAAAGCAAAAATGAACTACTGGGACCTTATGAAGATCAAAAGCTTCTGCACAGCAAAGGAAACAACCAACAAAACTAAAAGGCAACCAACGGAATGGGAAAAGATATCTGCAAATGACATATCGGACAAAGGGCTAGTATCCAAAACCTATAAAGAGCTCACCAAACTCCACACCTGAAAAACAAATAATCCAGTGAAGAAATGGGCAGAAAACATGAATAGACACTTCTCTAAAGAAGACATCCAGATGGCCAACAGGCACATGAAAAGATGCTCAACATCGCTCCTCATCAGGGAAATACAAATCAAAACCACACTCAGATATCACCTCACGCCAGTCAGAGTGGCCAAAATGAACAAATCAGGAGACTATAGATGCTGGAGAGGATGTGGAGAAACGGGAACCCTCTTGCACTGTTGGTGGGAATGCAAACTGGTGCATCCGCTCTGGAAAACAGTGTGGAGGTTCCTCAAAAAATTAAAAATAGACCTACCCTATGACCCAGCAATAGCACTGCTAGGAATTGACCCAAGGGATACAGGAGTACGGATGCATAGGGGCACTTGTACCCCAATGTCATAGCAGCACTCTCAACAATAGCCAAATTATGGAAAGAGCCTAAATGTCCATCAACTGATGAATGGATAAAAAAAATTGTGGTTTATATACACAATGGAGTACTACGTAGCAATGAGAAAGAATGAAATATGGCCCTTTGTAGCAACATGGATGGAACTGGAGAGTGTTATGCTAAGTGAGATGAGCCATACAGACAAAGACAGATACCATATGGTTTCACTCTTATGTGGATCCTGAGAAACTTAACAGAAACCCATGGGGGAGGGGAAGGAAAAAAAGAGGTTAGAGTGGAAGAGAGCCAAAGCATGAGACTCATTAAAAACTGAGAACAAACTGAGGGTTGATGGGGGGTGGGAGGGAAGGGAGGGTGGGTGATGGGTATTGAGGAGGGCACCTTTTGGGATGAGCACTGGGTGTAGCATGGAAACCAATTTGACGATAAACTTCATATATTGAAAAAAATAAAAAATAAAAAATAAATAGAAGCACATTTAATTGTAGTGTGATTCTGAAAGTAGTAAAAAAAAAAATAAAAATAAAAAAATAAAAAATAAAAAAAGCTACAAAGAGAAACAAAATGATCCCAGCTGAAAACAAAAAACTATATACATAGTATATATGTGCATACACACTGTGTATACACGTATGTACATATGTATAGGCTATGCATGCATATTGAAGAGTAAAAAAAAAGGTAAAGGTGTGGATAAAAAGAGATTAGTGACCACAAAAAACAGTAACTTATAGTATTTAAAATATGTGTAGGGGGCACCTGGGTGGCTCAGGGGGTTAAGTGTCTGCGTCTAACTCTTGACTTCCGCTCAGGTCATGATCCCTGGGTTGTGGGATTGAGCCCTGAGTCAAGCCCCACGCTGAGCCTGCTTCAGATTCTCTCTCTCTCTCTCTCTCTCTCTCTCTCCCTCTGCCCCTCTCCCCTGCTCTCTAAAATAAAAAAATAAATAAAATAAAACAGAGGTAGAATTAAAACTCAGGTCAATCAGCACAGAAGAGGCACTATGGTATGAATGTTTGTCCCCACCCCCCCAACCCCCCAAATTCACTGACTGAAATCCTAACCTCGCCTTTGGGAGGTGATGAGGTCTCAAGGGAGGAGCCTCATGATAACCGGGACCCCAGAGAGCCCCCGCCCGGTGAAGACACGCAGTGCAGGCACTGGGTGAAAAGCAGGAGGCACCGCGCCTCACCGGGCTGGCCAGACGTCCAGCCTCCAGGAGAAACAAATATTTTTTGTTGTAAGTTGCCACATCTGTGTTTTTTTTTTGTTTTGTTTTTGTTTTTGTTTTTGTTTTTTTTACAGCAGCAGCTCGAACGGACTAAGCCTCGGACTGAGAAGTGGGGCTGCTGCCTTAACAAATACCTAAAAACGAGGAAGCGAGTCTGGAGCCGTAACGGGCACAGGCTGGAAGAGTTTTCCAAGACCGGCGAGAAAAGCCACCGCCCCGAGTGGACGGTCAGGGGCGATGACGGTGAGGGCTCGGAGAGCGCACAGGAGAGCTGCAGAGAAAGCCTCAGCCCTCCTGGAGAAGACGTCTTGCCAGTGGTTGCGAACAGAAGCTGGTGGAACAGACGGCCTAGGCCAGACCAGCGAGGCTGCAGACGGAAACGGGGACTGTGCTACTGGACACGGAGAGGCGATCCCGGTCAGGACCCGGCGTCCCGGACTGTGCTCACGCCCTGGTGTCCTGTGGACGGCAGAACTTGTATGCGACGGAACGGGGTATTTGCAGGAGGACGTTTCTGGGCAAAGTGTTGCAGGGAGCAGATTGGCCGTTCTCCGATTACTTACAGTAAAAACCGACCGGAGAGAAATGACTGAAAGCTGGCTCGGCTCATCAAAAGGGAAACAATTTAAAAACATGGAGAATTGGGGCACCTGGGTGGCTCAGTCAGTTGAGTGTCCAACTTCGGCCCAGGTCATGATCTCGGGGTTCGTGAGTTCGAGTCCCACATCAGGCTCTGTGCTGACAGCTTGGAGCCTGGAGCCTGCTTCCCATTCTGTGTCTCCCTCTCTCTCTCTCTGCCTCTCCCCCACTCACGTGTGCGCGCGCGCTCTCTCTCTCTCTCTCTCTCAAAAATAAATATTTAAAAAAGCCTTAAAAACCCCGTGGAGAATTAGGTCTCAAAGAGCGTAAAGCTGGTCCCTTCGTTCATTGGCCTGAGTGTCCCCTGAATTCACCCTCTGCCCCACTCACAGCTGTGTGCCTTCACTAGTACTTAAGGAACCCCAAATCCAACTACACCCTGCAGTCAGCCTTATGGGTGAGCCCACCCACCCAGAAACCTACTCAGTATGAGAGAACAGAGATCCCAGGTCATTTGACTTCTATCCCTTTCTAAATAAATGTGGCTTTGTGAGCACGAAAGGAGGAAGGCCAGTCAACAATACAAATTCATCTCTACTTTTTATGTTTTATTTATTTTTTTAAAGAACTACTGCTTTAACCTCTTTTGGTGGGGGAGGGGGCAGAGAATCTCGAGCAGGCTCGACATTCAGCATGGAACCCAAAATGGGGCTCGATCCCACAACCCTGGGATCATGACCTGAGCTGAAATCAAGAGTTGAATGCTCAACCGACTGAGCCACCCAGGCACCCCACTACTTTTTATTTTTTGGAAAGGAAAATCCCTATCACGATATATTGCCTGGTCTCTCTGGATCCCATTTACCAAGCATACCCAGTCCTCCCCTTCCAAAAATATGAAATATTCTTCCTGACTCCCTTTAATTTTTTTTAAGGTTTTTTTGTTTTTTTTTTTTTTTTTTTTTGAGAGACAGAGAGCAACTGAGCATGAGCAGGGGAGGAGGAGAGAGGGAGAGAGAGAATCCCAAACAGGCTCCACCCTGTCAGTGCAGAGCCTGATGCAGGGCTTGAACTCACAATCTGTGAGATCATGACCTGAGCTGAAATAAAGAGTTGGACGCTTAACCAACTCAGTTCCCCCCAAGTACCTCCCGACTCCCTTTAATATGCTGCCAGCCAATCCCTGATTTATAAAATAAACAAAGACCCCCCCCCCCAAGAATAAGGAAATTGGAGTAACAGTTATCAGTGGCCATAACGGAGTTTAAAAATCAAATTACGCTTTTTCTCTCTTCAGATCATTCTTAACTTTATCAATAGAACTCTGAAAGGTTAATTTAGTGGAATGAGTAGAAATGTAAGCGGACCTGAAATTCAGTTGCAAATGTTTTTCATCCCTGTGATAATCATTAACAAATCAATCCACAGCTGAGCAAGACTGTATCCCAAGAACAGGGTGACTGGATACACAGAATCAAATAATAGTTCTCGTTTACAATGGACTTGCTGTACAGCAGGACCCAGGCCAAGCCCTTTCCCTGCACTTCCTCGTTTAACCAACTGCCTAATGCTAAGATGCTATCATTACGCCCATTTTTCAGAGAAGCTGAGGCTTAGAGTTGAGGGGACAGCAGCACGTGACAAGGACACAAAAACCAAGGCAGCCTGACTCGCATGCAGGAAGGAGCTCTGGAGACCATCCATGGGTCATCTTAAGAACCTTAAGCAATTGTCTACCTTTGTCTTTTCTTTTAAAGAACCAAGCGGTGAAATAATTTATTTGTTTATTTGGATGAGGGAGGAGGGGCAGAGAGAGAGACAATCCCAAGCAAGCTCCACGTTCAGTGCTGAGCCCAACATGGGGTTCGATCCCATAACCACAAGATCATGGCCTGAGCATAAGCCAAGGGTCAGACACCTATCCTACTGAGCCACCCAGGCACCCCGAAATAGTTTTTTGTTTGTTTGTTTGTTTACAAGTTTGAAGGGAAGGAATTCCTTGGGGAAAAAAATAAATACTGTTTCTGGAGACATGTAAAAAAAAAAAAAGGAAACATTTACCCCTTTCGAAATTCCACATCAAACAGCTATATTTTGATCTTTCTATCGCTTCTTCCATTATTCCCTCAAATTCCCAGTCAGGCTCAGCGGTTTACCCAATGTTTGAGATGCTAAAAAGCTTGGTTGTCAAGGCCTGGGTCTTTGCTAATGCCAACAGCGCCCCCCAGCGGACATTTTCTAGAAATCCCTACCTTTTTTTTTTTTCCCCCCCAGAACACAGCAGCTGGTAAAAATCCCCCATCATCCCAGCTTCCAAAGGCTCGTGTGCATCCTTGGCAGCTGCCACAGAAAAAAAGGCCAACATTTCCCACCTCCACTCCTGGCCTGGCCGCTGGCTACTCAAAGTGTGGCTCACAGATCACTTTGCAAGGGCATCACCAGGGAACTGTGGAAATACCACAGATCAGGGTCTGCACATTAGCAAATTCCCTCAGGTGATTTATACCCACGTTAAAGGTTGACAACTCCCTATTTTTAAGTGATTTACATCTGATAACATGGATGCATAGAAATCGCGTTACCAGTTATCAAGTTAATCTCCTTATACTGGAAATACCAAAATCCACCAAATGCTTTTTGTTGGCTATTTTCATTCTCAAGTGATTTTTAAGCAGCTCATGATATATAGTCTGGCCACACAGTTTCTTCTCCCACAATCACGACATACCCCTCTTCCCTACCTACCCCCTCATAAAAAGGTCTTTTTTTTTTTTTTAATTTTTTTTTTCAACGTTTATTTATTTTTGCGACAGAGAGAGACAGAGCATGAACAGGGGAGGGGCAGAGAGAGAGGGAGACACAGAATCGGAAACAGGCTCCAGGCTCTGAGCCATCAGCCCAGAGCCTGACGCGGGGCTCGAACTCACGGACCGCGAGATCGTGACCCGGCTGAAGTCGGATGCTTAACCGACTACGCCACCCAGGCGCCCCCATAAAAAGGTCTTGAAGTAGAAATGCCTGACTCAAAGGCTGGTAGTTTTGTTTTGTTTTTTTAATTTTTTTTAATGTTTATTTATTTTTGAGAGACAGAGTGTGAGTGGGGGAGGAGCAAAGAGAGAGGGAGACACAGAATCTGAAGCAGGCTCCAGACTCTGAGCTGTCAGCACAGAGCCCGATGTGGGGCTCGAACTCACGAACTGCGAGATCATGACCTGAGCCTAAGTCGGATGCTTACCGACTGAGCCGTTCAGGTGCCCCAAAGGCTGGTAGTTTTAAGGGCGCCATTGTCACAGGGATTAGACAGAAAAGGTGATTTGAGGGGGGACTGCTGGACATCACTTGTTAGCCCAGGACACCATCTATCAGAGATATCAAAACGTGTGGGTGCAAAGAGGCATTCTGGGGAGACCCACAACCACGCAGTGGGGTTTGGGGAGCCCTGCAACCCAGACCCCGCAGCCCAGGACATGGGTGGGAGGTCCAGCTGCTGGGAACGGTTAGGATCACAGCCTCTGTACTCCACACCTCACTGCTCCTTGAAGGCTGTACCACTTTAAGGAAACTAACTGCTTCACCTGTCTGCCTCCATGACCTCATCTGAAAAATGGGTTTTGAGGATTAAATGGGATGCTGCACATTCAATACTTAACACCGTGCCTGGCGTGCGCACACACACATCTCTGTAAATGTCAAATTTAGCAACAGAAACACATTTCTCCTCTGTAGACCTTCTCTGTTTCCTCACTCATCCCACAGACTACTACTGCCCCTCCTTTCTGCCAAACCCCATGCCAGGCACGACCAGGGTTAAAACGCAGTTCTTTTAATTTGAAGAACAACAAGTCTTGGGAGACTTTAGGGTGAACACGGGCTGCCACAGGAATGTCGAGAGCACAGTCAGCTTAGGAACTTTGGAAACCCTACAAGTTAAAAGGCGTATGGCACCTCTGTTTGTGATTTAAAGTAAAACTGTCACAGGTAAAAATGTTCTGGGAAGCAGAGATTAAAAGACCATCTCCCCGGGTTTTCTAATCAGAAAATTGCAGACAAGTTAATTGAAGCCAGATGTTTTTCATTGTTCTTGGTGTTTAAACCTTAATGATTCCCTAAAAGGTGCTTCGAATCACTAGATCCAAGGAAACTCAGTGGCATTCAATCCAGATTTAGTGTATCGAGACTTTGGAAAGGGGCGCCTGGCTGGCTCAGTGGGTTAAGAGTCTGACTTCAGCTCAGGTCATAATCTCACGGTTCATGGGTTCAGCCCTGCGTCACGCTCTGTGCTGACAGTTCAGAGCCCCGAGCCTGCTTCGGATTCTGTGTCTCCCTCTCGCTCTGCCCTCCCCCGCTCTGCCCTCCCCCACTCTGCCCCTCCCCTGTTCATGAGCACGCTCGCTCTCTCTCAAAAATAAACCAACATTAAAAAAAAGACTAACTGCTTCACCTGTCTGCCTCCATGACCTCATCTGAAAAATGGGTTCTGAGGATTAAAAAATGAATTTTGAGGAAAAATGGGTTTTGAAGATTCCCTCCTTTGGAAGGAAGCTGCTTAACTGTCAGTATTTCAAGAGTCTAGAGCTGTATATTCTTTCATTTGCTCACTTACTCATTCACGGGAAACCACATTTGGAAAGAAAGATCTGAGTGATTTCCCTACCACCTCACACCGGTCAGAATGGCTAAAATGAACAACTCAGGAGACAATGGACGTAGGCAAGGATGCAGAGAAAGGGGAACACTTTTGCACAGTTGGTGGGAATGCAAACTGGTGCAACCACTCTGGAAAACAGTGTGGAGGTTCTTCAAAAAATTAAAAACAGAGGGGCACCTGGGTGGCTCAGTCGGTTAAGTGTCCGACTACGGATCAGGTCGTATCTTGCGGTTTGTGAGTTCGAGTCCCGCATCGGGCTCTGTGCTGACAGCTGGGAGACAGAAGCCTACTTTGGATTCTGTGTCTCCCCCTCTCTCTGTCCCTCCCGTGCTCATGGTCTATCTCCGTCTCTCAATAACAAAAAGACGTTAAAAGAAAAATTTTTTTAATTAAAAACAGAACTACCCTACGACCCAGCAATTGCACTACTAGATATTTATCCAAAGGATACAAAAATGCTGATTCGAAGGGGCACATGCACCCCAATGTTTATAGCAGTTCTATCAACAAGAGCCAAATCATGGAAAGTGCCCACACGTCCATCGACTGATGAATGGATAAAGAAGATGTGGGGGGTGTATGTGTGTGGACTATTACCCAAAGATCAAAAAGAATGCAATCTTGCCATTTGCAACAACATGGGTGGAACTAGAATGTATTATGCCAATCAAAATAAGTCAGAGAAAGACAAATATCATATGATTTCACTCATATGTGGAATTTAAGAAACAAAACATAGGGGAAGATGAACACAGGGGAAGGAAAGCAAAAGTGAGATAAAAACAAAGAGCGAGGCAAACCAGAAAAGACTCAAACTCAGAACAAACTGAGGGTTATTGGAGGGGTGTTGGGGGGGTGGTGAGCTAACTGGCTGATGGGCATTAGGAGGGCACTTGCTGTGATCACTAAATTCTACTCCTGAAACCATTACTACGCTGTATGTTAATTAGCTTCGATTTAAATTAAAAAAAAAAAAAAAGCCCTCCTCTCCCTTTCTGAGATGCAGGGTAGAGCTCCCATCTATTTCCCAAATAAACCCACTAGAACCATCACAGCTTGTTGACTTCTTCCCGCACACACAGCACGGCTGGACCCTCAGCACGAGCCACTCCCAGCTACTCCAACCACAAGAGCCCTGCCCGGCCGGTCAGCCAGGGCACACGCTGTCCCCGCCTGTTCTGAGCTCCTATTCACTCTCCGAAACCCAATGTAAGGGTCTGCCTTTCTCAAGCCTTCCCCAAGCCCCAGGTGAAATTACATCTCATGACCCTTCTACTCGGTGCGTCTGCTCCACTAAACTAACTCCTTAAGGCCAAGGGGTACGTCCGCAGACTGTGCATCCCCAGTGCCCAGCGGGAAGCCCTGCACACAGTGGGACGAAGGGCAGCCATTTCACAGAGAAGCAATCGAGTGTCGTCCAGGTGAGCCGAGTAGCACTGGAAACAGCTAGGTGTCCCCTATCATCCAGACCGAGCTGAGTCCACCACTCTTTGCACGCAGCGCCCCCAGAACCTGGGACACAGGAAGCCGGGGAACTTGAGTTTTCTTTAAGGAGTGAATGGAGAGGGGAGAGTGAAAGGTGCAAGGAACGGGTAGCCGGGAGGGAACCACCCGTGGGGCCTCAGGGACCTCTTGTGGACCAGGGTAGCGGCCGGGGATTCTGCGGTCAAAACAACCGGGTACGGAATGGGAGGCTCCACCAGCACCTCACCAAGAGAGCAATTCCCGTTGACTCACACAAGCTCACACTCGCAGAGACAGCAGCTATAGTCCCTCTCCCAAACCAACCACCGCTTCTTCCTTACCAGGGAAAGACGGCCATCTTCCCAGTCACATGAGCAGTTGCACCAGGACCGCCAGCCCGTTTTTCCCTCCCAGACCCCGCCCCGCCCCGCCCTGCTCCGCTCTGGCCTCCATGATTGAAAGGGGCAGATACTCAGCAGCTGAGCCTTGGGAGCGCCATGATTGTGAGGGGCGGACGGAGGCGCTGAGCAGTTCGTCGGCGCCATAATCATGAGGGGCAACGCACGTCTGCTAGCCTTTCGTCGGCGCCATGATCGTGCGTAGCAAACGCACTTCCGTTGTGCTGTGACGCCATGATTGTGAAGGGTAGATGCCCTCACTCAAAAACGGTTTTGGGGACGGGAACCAGCATCGAAGAGCCAACGCTGTGGGCACCGTGATCCTAAGGGGCAGGCAAACTTCCGCTGAGTGGTCCGCGACGCCATGATTGTGAAGGTCAGGCATACGTTTCCCCACCCCCATCCCGTCCACCACTTCCGGAGGGTACGTACACTTCTAGAGCGCCTCCCCAGATGCCATGATTGTGAAGGGCAGGTAAACTTCCGGGGCACTATCCTAGAGGCCGTAATTGTGCCACCATGATTGTGAGGACAAACGTCCTCCCTCAGTGCCCAGATAACGCTGTCAGCCAGCACTTAGTTGTGGGGGCGGGCGCCAGTGTCGAAAAACCGATGCTTATGCCGTTTGCCAGCACCGTTGTCGCAATGGGCAGACACACTGCCGCTGCACTGCGACGCCATGATTATGAGGGGCGAACATACTTTCGGAGCGCTGTCCGCGGCGCCATGATTATGAGGGGTGGGCGTGCTTTCGCTGAGGATCTCTATGGCGCCATGATTGTGATGGGCACGCGCCCTTCCTGGTGGGCTACTGTGGTGCCATGATAGTAAGGGGCGAACGCATTTCCCCTGCGTCGTGCGCGATGCCATGATTGTGAGGGGCAAGGCGCCTGTGTCGTCCGCCAGTTCCCATGATTGTAAAGGGCAGACATAGCCCCCCCCCCCCCCCACGGGAGGCGTGTCCACAACACTAATGTACAGCGTGTTTGAGAAGGGGCAGCAGGCTGCCTAACCCACCTTCGCCTTCTGGGTGCTAACAAGAATCCGGAGACAGGCGAAGCGAAGACGCTAACCGTGGCTGGGTGTGGGGAAAGGGTCTGTGGGGTTCGTGCGGTTTTACAGCTAATTCGCTATTTGGCTGGGGTAAACCATGCCGACGCTTTCCCCTCCCCGCGTCTCTAAGGGTTGCCCTGGATCCGAATAGACCGCCTTCATCTGGAGCAAAATCACATGAGGAAGTTGGGGCTAGCTTCTCACCCAGCTTGACAAAGCTGTACGTTTCTGTAAAGGTGGACACCGGCTTCAACCCCAGAACTTATGTTGTCGTGTTCTCTCGGGTTACTATGTATACACACACACACACACACATATATACATACGTATATATGTACACACATACGTACTCGGGTTACTATATATATAATATATATATAATTTCCTAGCAACTACCGCATACTGAACGCCTGCTGTGCCAGGCGCCCTGCGGGCATCTCACGTGCCCCTCACCGCAAACCTGAGGTCACTACCATGGCCACCTGTTCGGGAGCCACTGCAGGTGCACTGCTTGAAGCCAGGAAGTGCCCTTAGCGGGAGCGACTGCGGGTTAACCGACCTGATGGGAGGACGTGCTCAATCTCGAGGCGGCATCTCATCCCCCTTTTCTTTGCAAGAGCCTGGTCTGACAACACGTAAACCACTTTCCCAGGAAACAACGGAATGATATACTCCGGGCCCTCTGACGGCACATGGAGTTTCGCACCCCGGGTCCTGGTGTCTTCACCTGGGAAATTAGTCTAGAACTCATTCTAGAACTAGTTCAAGACTCAGGTGTGGGGAGATTCTGAAATGCCTGGCACGCGGTCAGCACGCCCCTGGCTGGAGCTGAGCTTGCAGGCAGGCAAAGGAGCCGGTTGCGCCTTCAGAGCTCTTCTCTCCGGGGTAACCTGCCGTCGCCTGCGCGTGCGGACCGGCGCGGGCTCGCGTTAACACGCCCGCTGGGGGCCGGGGCCGGGGCCGGGGGCGGCCCGGCTGGTGCAGCGCCCACAGCGCCAGGTGACCGCTGCACCGCGCGCTTCCGGAGCGGGGTGTTAGCACCCACGGGGGCCAAGAAGCAAACCACCTCAAGAAATTGAAGAATGGGGAGTCACAGAGAAACTGGGCCAATAAAGGAAGACAAGTGAAAAGGTAGTATTTTATTGTCCAGGATAATTTTGGTTAGACACGATTTTTGCCCTCAGAGCTGATGGAGAATGGGACTCCACTACCCCATAGTCCAGTTGGTTCGCTGTATTCAGCAACGCCCCAGGTTTGTTTCTAGGTTGGGTTTAAATATTTACGTAAATTCCAGTTAACATACAGCATGATATTAGTTGCAGGGGTACAGTGCAGTGATTCTCCCTTATTTTTAATGATTTTTATGACATTTACCTACGCCCGCTCCGGTTCCTCAGAGATAAAGCAATCCACCTCCCATTTGCTTGCGTGTAACTGTTACTTTTCATTGGGGTGATTGTTCATGGGCCGGTGAGGCCCCTGACAAAAAAGATCTTCCTCTCCCAAACGGGTCCTTGTTTTCAGCTCAGAATGAGTAAGAAGGATTCCCAGTCATACCCTCACGTCCACGTCTCCCCGCGCACGAAATGAACCAGAGTTCAAGGGTGGCCACAGGGAAAGGGAGGGGCTCTTTCCACCCTGCCTTGCGGACTGGGCGGTGCAGCCTCTCCTCTGTGGGAGTAAAAACGAGGAGCACGCGCTGCGCTCAGCTGGGACGAGGGCGCAGGACCAAGAGCCGGATCTCGAAGCCGTGCACCTGAGCGGCTTTGATGGGAGCGACAAGCTGAGCACCCCTCCCCTTTGGCCCCGCGCAGGCGGCCGGCTCCTAAAAAGCCAAGCCCCTTAGCGCCCCGGTGACCTTTTCACCGCCTGCAAAGTACAGTTTGTGCAAAACTCGGATGCTGGACGAAGCACTGGTATAGGTTACACCCTAAATGGTGGGATATACCTTTCGTGGGGCTTTTAATGATTCAAAAAAAGATCATGTTACGGATTGTTTTGGCCAGATACTTTTCAGCATCCATCAACGGTCCTTCCATTGGTAAATAAAGAAGATCAAACTACATTTCTTTTAAGATGAAAAGTTTATTTTGCCTTCTGCCTAGAAGCAAAACTAGTGAAAATTAAAGTATAAAAATAAATACAATTTACATTAATGGGCATTCCACTCAAAGTAAAAGTAACAAAAATAATGTATATAAATTAAAAATCCATCAAAAGCACAAAACGATGTCTGGCACTTTTATGAGGAAAAGCTGTGAACATTAAAATATGTGTAAAACACACAGGCTTTTATCTTTAAAAAAAACAACACTCAAGTTTGTCAACCTTAATCTAAAGCTAGTTTTAACTTTCTCCAAAACAAACTATTTTTTTTTTTAGCTAATTTGCATTAGTGCACACAAAATTTGGAAGTATCTGTCTTTCTGGAAAGACCCACAATGATATGAGTAAGCTGTATCCTGAGTTTTCAGAATGATAAAGCACAATTTATCATATTAAGATATTTTGCTATACTTTATAAAGAATATATCAGTAACTCAGACATTTTTGACCGCCTTCTGATTTCCTGGCTCACTCACTCAACAAATGATACATCTCAATAAAGAAAATCAAGTTTACACCCTGGGTAGATTATTACGGTCTACAGCTGGATGTAATAGCTAACTTTTAAATAGGGCCGAAAACTGGAGAAAACAATCTTTATCTCCACCTTCTTCAAAGGATATTAAGAATATATACAGTCTGCATTTTCAAAATACCAGTATCATTTTAAAATTCAAGTTAGAAAGAGTAAATGTACACAGTCCCGATTTTATGTGAGAAGCACAAAGCCCTTTTTGGAAATGGTATGATAACAGTGGCATTCACTTTCATAAAATCATGTTCCCTTGGTAACATTTTTTGGTTTATATTTTAAATGAATATGTCAGTGATGAAAACCTTAAATGACAGTGCCTCCTCAGTAATGCGTAACTTCAGCTTGACAATATTCCTGTTCCATCTGCAAATCTGAACTTGTTGTTATATAGCCCTTTAGTCTCTCCTAAATCAAGCAAGCTACAAAGAGCAGACCATGAAGAAAGACAAGACGCAGACCACCAAGAAAACAGAAGCGCATGCAGTGTTACTCTATTTTACAGAAATGGATGCACTGATTCACTCCTAGGTGCTACTACATTCCAGAAGATTGTGCTATCTCCCCTAATTTTTTACCCTCCATAGAAAGATTTTATGATTTAGGAGAAGTGTTTCCAAGAGTACTGGGGTAACATACATTAAACCTAACATATCTGCACAAGACAACTAGCTGTTAAGAGGAATGTACTTTTGATCAAAGCAGTGGCCCCCAACCACTTCTATGGTAAAGTTGGGGTGGACCACAATCAGCAGGCGAGTGTTTTCTCCTATGTGGTTATCCCGTAAATCCAAGAATATGAAGACTGAGAGATTAATCAGTTTTTAAAGTTACATAAACCAGGAGAAAAACATCCTTCTGCAGTAATTTCCCCTCAAATACAACAGTATCTAACTTATCAAATTTAGCAATCAGTATGCAGAGATGAATGAAATTTATATTTGAGAACTTAATTTGTAATTTATCACACCTTTTTGACATTTTATAGAAATAAATCCAAATGCCCTTTAAGTTTACAAAAACGTTCTCTGCAGACATCTGGCTACAGAAAACAAACTTAGGTTTGTACAGGTTAAGCAAAGAGATGGTCAATTACTAAATACTAATGTGCCTTCACCCAAACCTAACATTAAGAGGAAAATGACGGTGTAGGGAAGGAATTAACCAGACTGATCAAGTTGCCCAGATAATTGCTCAGCCCTTTGATGTCACTTTGCCTGTGTAAACAGTCCAGGCTTAAATAAAAAGTCCTGGGCAGGGAAAACCGTATGCATGAAACCTCCCATCCACCCCTTGGTTATCCTAACGAATGTTGTCTTCTTAAATTGTCGCAACATTTGGCCGCTTTCTTTGGGTTTTTCCTGCATATGCTCCTAAAAATAGAGCAAAACTAATATTATTTCTCAATGTCAGTTTTTTTATAATACCATTTAATGAGTGTTTACTATATAATGCCAAGCACTGAGCTAGGCAATGTACATTATTATATTTAATCCTTACATAACATAATCCCAAGGTAGAAACTTACTATTTTAAGAATACAGCCAAGACATGGGAGAGGAAGTCACTTGCCTAAGTAACAGATACTCTGAGAACCCAGTTACACCTGATTTGCTGTTTGACCCAATAAACACTGTGCCATACTGCTTCCGACTCTGCTTTAATTAGTGGTTTCTGAATTTCACTATAAACTCCTGAGTCAAGCACCAGACATCAAATGAGCCAAACAGGTCTTAAAACATACAATCAGTGATTGCAATTGAGTTTGTAAGAACTATAAACTTTAAGTGCTCTGCAGCAAGCTGTAAGCCCTTGGCATTCTACTCCAATCTTAGAGTATGAAAGTCTGTCATCACAAAAAAAAACTAGCTTTCTATCAATTGTTTAATAAACATTCATTCTCCATGTGGATCAAACTAAAGCATAAGTTTCAAGTTTGTTTGTAACACAATCCAAGCCACTAAGAATCTAAGCAGGAAAGAAAAATCTTTTCAACTGCAACTATGGGTCCCTGGGTTGAGATTCATACTTAGAATCCTTAATCAGTCATACCATAATTTTTCAATTTACATACAATGATATAATCGTTAGTCTTTTTCAATTGTCTAGGCACTCAGGTATAAATAAATCTTTAGAAAAATAGGAAAGAAATTTTGTACTTGTTTGGATACATAGTAATTGTACATGTTCATTTAAGAGTTAAGTTCATTTGTATTTATAATTATGTTGCAATGCAATTAAACCACAATAGTTCTAAACATTGAACTTGAGGACATGACTAACTGCACTACTCCGTTCCTAATGTGACTTCCTATTCATCCTTCATACTGTTGAGTATTACTTGGCTCTTTTTTTTTTTTTTTTTTTTTTTATTTTTTCAACGTTTATTTATTTTTGGGACAGAGAGAGACAGAGCATGAACGGGGGAGGGGCAGAGAGAGAGGGAGACACAGAATTGGAAACAGGCTCCAGGCTCTGAGCCATCAGCCCAGAGCCCGACGCGGGGCTCGAACTCACGGACCGCGAGATCGTGACCCGGCTGAAGTCGGACGCTTAACCGACTGCGCCACCCAGGCGCCCCACTTGGCTCTTTTTCTTACAAATTCACAAGGGACAAACAGTGGAGATGAAATGCATGAGACAAGAACATGGAGAGTAGTCACTGTGGCAATAAATAATATCACGCAAAACAGTACTAACTCCTCAATCAACTGCCAGCTGGCCAGAATTTATCACAATATGTGACTCTAATATGGGAAAAAATTGAAAATGTCTTGAAATCCCACATAACTTCACAAGCCACAGATCTGGTGTTTGCTTGGACTTCTCCTAGTTACCTTTCAAACCAGGTGATTCTGACCACCTCTGGAGGAAGCAGAATCCTCAACTACATAACCCCCTTTAAAACACCTCCATTGACTGTCACTCACAGTGGCTTCCAAAAGATGACCTTTTACATTATCCTCTACAAGTGCAACATTATAAATTAAATTCACTACATACATGCAAAAAGTCAGCAATCATTTCAAAGCTATGTTCAGTATCTTGTTCCCTCTTTGAACTTATGTGAACAAATGGCAATAACAAAAAAAATTTCTTATGTTGTTCATTCCCTCCTAATTTGGAGGAAATCAGTTAGTAATAAAAGCTCTAAATATGCCTAATTGTATATTAATGGGAAGATTAGAATTGATTAAATAACTCATTGCCTAGTAATTAATTGTATATTAATGGGAAGATTAAAATGATTAACTCATTGCCTAGTGATTAATTTTTGGTTTCTTTTAAATGTTTAGAAAGAAGTGTAGTTAAAGCAAAGCATTTTGAAAGTATGTTTAATGGATCACATAATTTTTGGTGAGCTTATCAAAGTATCTTAACAAAGACACCTACCAAATATTAAAACATTAGCTTAAAAGTTTGGCATGAGTTTCATATTAAATTTGTCTTCTTGCCACCATAAGCAGAATTTAAAAATCCACAAAATAACAGAAACAAAACTTACCCCCTCCCGCCTGGCATATTCACATGTGATCTTGTGGCCAGAGGGAGAAATTTTTCATCACTTTATGTGCAGATACAAATATTCCTGGGTGATACACTGCCCCAAAGCTCAACAAACATGCACAGATTTAGGCATCAGATTATTATACTTTACTCGTTTATAAAAAGGTTTTCTCAATTAGGCACATACAATTCTACAGATTTTTCAGATTAAAAAAATGTATAGCGTTTCCACGCGATTATTACAGAAGCCAAGATTGGACACACAGTTTTACCAAGGTCTCCTGACCGCCACAAAATACTAACACGGTGGTCATTAGCAGGAATGACTGTGAATATGCCCAAATTATGGTGGCAAGGAAAGACAAGACATTGCACTCATATGGCCTGCATCGTGGGGCAGCTCGTGCACGTCCTTCTATTGAATGGGCTTGAAGAACTCATTTGCTACACACCTGAAACAGGCGCTCTGTTAGGCACTCTGCTCTGTGAAGACTTCTGTCTATTTTGCACAACCCCCTTCACTGATGTCTTAGGGGTTCTAATTGAATATAAAAGAATTAATAAGTCACTTGCATCAAGATCTAAATGTTCAACATTCAAAGAAAGCAACCATACTGCAACAGTTCAAAGTGCAAATATGCTTGGAAAGAACTTAAGTCTCACGAATGCGCACAGCAAGGAAGCTACGCTCTCCTTCATCGGGAGACTAGAACCAAGGCTTATACTTTGTCGGAAGGATCACTTTGGTGATGCTGAACTTACTATATGGATGCTTACAATACTTAATGAGCAAAATGGTATGAAATGAAAAGTAAAAGCATGCCAACATAAGATGGTAATTAAGATATAATACACAACAGTACACCAAAGGATTATCTTGGAGCACAAAACTTAAAAGATCTTCGCAATGCTATAAAACAAATCACACTTGTAAAATAGATATCCTTTATGTAAAGATACTAAATTATTTTTCCCTCTCAAAGCTCATCTTGCTTTAGATGTTTTTAAATACCCAGGGGTGGCATTCTTACCCTTGTCTACTAAGTAGCCTATGAACTGGTGCATTCTGTCCTTGGTTTGGCTGAAGGACTCTGTTAACAAAGTAAGTAAAAAATTAATTCAGAAGAGACTGACATAAATTCAGGTATCCCCGCCCCCCCCCCCCCCCATTTTTTAAATAGGTGAAAGATGATTAACAGTGAGGTGACACTGGTCATCTATGCAGATATACCAATGTAATACCACGGAGCAAATCACAATGACTGAAGCATATTAATAGGGTACTTCTATTTTTTTCACCAAGAGCCCAAATCTTAGGTTTTTGTCTGGATGTCTCAAGTGTTTAATTCTTGTGTGTTAGATAGTTTATTTATACGCTTCACAAAAACCAACTTTTCCTTTCAAACATCCAAGGGAAGTAACATCACTCTTGTAAAAGTAGAAAACAGGTCTGAAATATTAAGCTAGATTTCTAAGGTTTTTAAATAATTATCCTAAATAAGTCCTAGACTGTGAGCTGAACTCAGGACATCGGGGGCTCAAATTTCTACCCAAGACAGCATGTCCTATAGAAAGGTCCTGAGACATGTGGTCTGTCATATAGCCAGCTACATGACCTAGTGTTAATATGGATCTTGGCCATTCTTCAGTCCTCCAATCAGCTGGGAGTGTTCTGCTGATGTCAAGTTAGAAATAACTCAACAAAGAGCAAGCTTGGCATTTACAAAGAAAATCTTTTTTTTAAATAAATAAATAGCTTCTCAAGGAGATGAAGTAATTTTTCTCACCTTGTTTCAGAAAGATTTTGTTTAACCAGAAATTTCTTATTTGGCATTCCCATTTCAGCAGCTCTAACACAACATAAAAATAAGGACACACAATGTATTTAGAAAGGGAGAGAAAACCCTTACAGATGTGATACACGATGACAGAAACAAATCATTTACAAGTTTTGTACTACTCAGCTGTACTAAGCACACCAGAGACTACTTTCCAGAAAGAAGCAGCTTGCAACGATAGTCACTTTGCATTAGGTTTCCCTCCCGTGAAGTCTTTCGCATATTAGAAAAAGACTACAGGGTTGCCTGGGTGGCTCAGTCAGTTGAGCATCCGACTTGGGCTCAGGTCACGATCTCACAATTTGTGAGTTCAAGACCCGCATCAGGCTCACTGCTGTCAGCATGGAGCCTGCTTGGGATCCTGCTTCAGATCCTCTGTCCCCCTCTCTCTCTGCCCCTCCTCTGCTGGCACTATCTCAAAAATAAATATTAAAAAAAAAAAAAAGAATATATCCAAAAGAAGTAAAATTGACAGTGAATATAAAGATTAACTATTTTTAAGGCTGAATGGCTATCGATTACACAAGTTGAACACTGTCAAATTTAGTAGTTTATATGTTTTACCTAAAGATTAAATCAGATTTTATCACCTGAGTAATAAAACTATTTATATAAAAAGAGATTTCTCAGCTCAGCTGTCAAAACGTGAACTGTTCTTTTTTCTAATTTGAATACACAAAGAGACCAATAGATGACTAAAATTAATTGGTTTGGCAATAACTGGATTAATGTGATGTGACAGGAAGTACACTTACTTCATGTACTTCTTCCTATCGAGAGACTTCTGTGTTGCAGCTGACAGGGCCACTCGTGGGCTTTTCATTCTGTCCTTTAAAATAGAAAACAAAAAGCTTTAATGGTACCAATAATACCACTAAAATAATATAGGATGATCTCAAACTGCACAGAAAATCTTCTCTTACTAGCATTCTGAATTTTAGTCTGTCTTTAGAACTGAAACAGTCCAATTTGTTAATAATTACAATGATTTTTCCCAATGAAGTAATAAACTTGGCTTTTCTTTTGGCTACCACATGAAGACCAATGACTCAAACCACATTCCTCCAACACCCTGATATATTTCAAATAACTCTGGTTTCCAAAAAAGGCAAAATCTACATGATAGTTTCAAGGAAATTCAATGCGGAGCCAGTGATAGTTTTTTATAAGCCATCCAAACAACAGTCAAAGCTTCAACTCCAAAATCCAATCACAAAACAATATGCAATTCTTTTAAATCTGTCATCAGAGTTGCATGTTGCTGGTAATCCTGGGGATTGTCTGTGCTTAAGAATTGCAGGGAAGCTGCTGAAGTCAAAATAGGGAATGAGGGGCACCTGGGTGGCTCAGTCGGTTAGGTTAAGTGTCAGACTCTGGATTTCGGCTCAGGTCACGATATCATGGTTCGTGGAATTGAGGCCTGCATAGGGCTCTGCACTGACAGCCCAGAGCCTGCTTGGGATTCTCTCTCTCTCCTTCTCTCTCTGCCCCTCCCCACTCTTTCTCTCAAAATAAACTTAAAAAAAAAAAAAAAAAGAGAGAGAGAATGAGATTTAGTATCAATTACCCCAAACCCAGAAGAACCTCATTGTGAAATAAGAAATATATTGGTCTCTGCCCCTAGTTCCTGCTAATATTTGATCTTTGACACCTGTTCCTAACACAGAGCTCCCAAAACCCTTGCAAATCTGAGAGTGAAAGAGTAGAAACTTTTTTTTTTAAATAAGTTTACTTATTTATTTTGGGAGAGAAAGAGGAGAAAGAAAGAGTCCCAAGGAGGCTACACTCTCTCTGTCAGTGCAGAGCCCAATGCAGGGATCAATCCCATGAACCTTGAGATCAAGGCCAGAGCTGAAATCAACAGTCAGTTAACTGAGCCACCCAGGTGCCCTGGTAGAAGCATCTTTTGTTCTAATATTTGGTTTTTTACCTCAGTTCCTGACACACAGCTCCAATCCCC
This sequence comes from Puma concolor, assembly GCF_028749965.1. Taxonomy (NCBI): domain Eukaryota; kingdom Metazoa; phylum Chordata; class Mammalia; order Carnivora; family Felidae; genus Puma; species Puma concolor. The sequence continues at coordinate 27,448,421 of NC_141682.1, forward strand.
TGTCATTTTCTGGGTGACAGGAGCATCTTTTGTTCTAATCGAACAACTTTTTGGGGGGCCCCCAGGTGCAGACTATTCATCAGAAAGACCAAGCCTGAGTAGAAGCTTGGAACATTCAGCCTTAGCTTCTTATCTTGCAGAGACAAGAGAAGGGCTGGAGATTGAGTTAATCATTGATCATGCCTGTATGAGAAAGCCTCCATAAAAACACCTAAAATACGGCGTTCAGAGAGCTTCCAGGCAGTGAACACATCCATGTGCCAGGAAGATGTCCTCTATGCAGACAGAAGCTCATGCCCCCAAGACCCTTCCAGTCCTTACCCTATCTATCTCTTCATCTGGTGGTTCATCTATATCCTTAATTATGTCCTTTATTATATAATAAACCAGTAAATTCCCTGAGTATTGTAGGCCACTCTAGAAAATTATCAAACCCAAAGACAGGGTTGTGGGAACCCTGTTTTAAAGCTGGTCGGTCAGAAGTATAAGTGACAACCTGAGACTTTGGATGGGGGAATCTTAACTGCCTCCTTACCTTGTAGTATCTGACTCTTAACTCCAAGTAGAAAGAATCAGAATTGAATTGTAGGACACCCTGCTGGAGTGGGGGAAAACCTCACACATTTGGTGTCAGAAGTGTCTTGCGAGCATAGAAGAAATAGAGTTTTTCTTTTTCACTCATTCATTAAAAAATCAGGTAACAGGGGCGCCTGGGTGGCTCAGTCGGTTAAGCGTCCGACTTTGGCTCAGGTCACGATCTCACGGTCCGTGAGTTCGAGCCCCGCGTCGGGCTCTGGGCTGATGGCTCAGAGCCTGGAGCCTGTTTCCGATTCTGTGTCTCCCTCTCTCTCTGCCCCTCCCCCGTTCATGCTCTGTCTCTCTCTGTCTCAAAAATAAATAAACGTTAAAAAAAAATAAAAAAAAAAAATCAGATAACATACCATTTGCCTGAGCATTTTCTCTTTGCGAACTTCTCGGTCATGATGGAGAATAGACATTCTTTCAGCTGCATCCATTACAAAGAATATGTCATGAATACCATACAGGGCAGCTCGCAACTAGGTTCAAAAGAAGAAAATATTGTGCCCATTTAAAAAGATGAGATTAGAATTTAGTAATATTCTATGCACTTTCACTTAGAGAAAAAGGTTAAAGTTTTCATGGAAACCTATTTTCAGTGGTGAAATGAAGGGAGAGATATAAATGTCCATTCCCTAAAAGCCTACAGGATGTGGGCATTTACCTGAGCTAACACTCTTTCCTGAAGAGAAGCATCTTGTGCTGAGACAACTCCTCTCTTTAATGGTGCCTCTGACTGAAAGCTTCTTATGAATTCCATAGTGTCCTGGAAGAAGAAATGCTCCTTCAGAAACCACTCTTCTAGAAAGATTGATGATCACTGGAATTTTCTTTTGATTTTTTCTCAGCCAATTCAAAATCAGTGAGAACATAAAACTATTACTTATCAGAAGGCAAACAGCACTCTCTAAAGCAAGACAAAAATACCCAAACTACTTCATTTAAATATTTAAAAAAATTATCAGACTGAGATTAATCAGATTTCTGTAACTGCCTCTATTGCAGTGACTAAAAAAATGTTGGATCTGCCTAAGTTCTGAACGAATTGGTCAACTCCAGCTAGTGACTAGCTATCACTGAACTGGGAGACTGAGACAGAAGTGAAATACAAACAATGGACAAGCTTCTTACTTTTACGGTTTGGCGAAGCTGTTTTAGCTTATCTGTCTGCATAAGCCTACGAGTTAGAAATCCTTTTGCCACTGCAGTTACTTTGTTAAATTTTGTTTGTACTTCTGGACTGAAAACCTGGAAGAAATAAGACAGATACAATTATTTGAGGATCTGAGCATTATACTCAAGATGTTTTCCCAATCTATTACAATAAGCTAAATTCTTCTCCATATGTGTGCTCTGTGTAGTTTCATCTCTGACAAAAGCTAAGCTATTTGATGTATGGCAAAAATATCCGTCCCCATTTGTACAACCTAAGATAATGTACCTCTTTAAAAAATATAGCTAGACGGATACACAAATATCATGAAGTATGCCCACCTGAGACCATTTAGTTTTGGCCCTTCCAAAAGCCCTTGTTACTGAGAGTTTGGTGAAGCCACTAGTTGATGATCCCCAGAGGTAGAAGGGTGCTTCATTTGCAGAACCAAAGCTATGCTGTAGGGCAGAGTTCGTGAAACCTGGAAAAATAAATATACATAGAGTATTATACTTGATATTATATAATCAGAATATGCAGAATGTCCAAATAAACACTTATGACTCACTAAGAAGAACAACCGCCTCTGAAACTAATCCATGTGCAGACTTAAAATATTTATGGACTTTAAGCTTATGCACCAGATGGAGCTTCTCAACACAAACAGCATCTCTGGATAATTGAAGATGTGAAGATATGCTCTTGCTGGGTCTGAAGAATTAGATGTAATTCAAGATCACTCAGGAGATGGCAAACTGTGTTTTCAGTTAAAGTACATCACCTGCTGCATGAATAAACAAAGCCTGGGCTCTGAGTCAAATTTCCTAGTATTTTCCTCACTGAGGCGGCTTTTCTCATGAACACCTGCTCACTAGTCTTTGATCTGCCATCATTTCATTTTTCACTAGTTACTGGTAAATAGAATTACTTGAAGAGCTACAGTTTGGGGGCACCTGGGTGCCTCAGTCAGTTAAGTGTCTGACTTTGGCTCAAGTCACGATTTCACGGTTCAGGAGTTTGAGCCCCACATCAGGCTCTCTGCTGTCAGCACAAAGCTGGCTTCAGCTACTCTGTCTCCTCTGTCTGCCCCTCCCCTGCTTGCATATGCATGCATTCTCTCTCTCGCAAAAATGAACATTAAAAAAAAAAAAAAAGAACAGAGCTATAGCCTTAAAATGTGCCAAATAAAATACCTTGCTGTGGGATAACTTTCCCAAATGGAAGAGAATTCTAAAAACATTTACCAGAACTATTTGAATTTGAAGTATGGAGTGAGTCCACTTGAGACAGCATTGTTTCCAGCAAACCAGAGTCACTCACTTTTCTCCATTCTAAGTCCACTGCACTGTGAATGCCCAATTCAGAGGCTTCAGCTGCCTTCTTCTCTTTTAACATTTTCTCCTGTTCTTCTATTTCCTGTAGATTAACCATGTATTATAACCTGCTATATCTTTTAATTATATCCCAAAATACCACCATTTTAGGCTTAGCTAAAAGTAATGGGGTATTATCAGCAAATGATTGATTTCAAGTTTTCCTACCTCAAGTGAAATCTTAAAACAAGTATTCTTCCCCTTCAATACACTCATGCAGAATGCATATTTCAGCATCTATGTATAAAATACCTTTGAAAAATATTAAACGTTTTGAGTCAAGGAATCGGAAGTCTCCTTTTGATAAATTATGCATTTATTTTTAGATAAGCTAAATATCAAACCTCACAATTCGGCAATATCCATGTATCAAAATCAATCACCCCCTTAGATTAAGATATACAGGGGAAAAAACTACAAGTATCCTATACATAACGTGTGACCAAAACTCACACATATCCTGGGCTAACTTCCACTTACCAGCCCCATGTCCTTACATTTTAATTCCTCACCTTTTGCAATCTTTCCTGTTCCCTTTCCTGCTCAGCTATGAGTAGTGATAACTGCTGGGCATGCTGTTCTTCTAGTCTCTTCCGCATTTCTTCAAAAGCTAACATCTTGCTTTTTAATATCTCCTCGCCTTCTGAAAAGAAACACATACCCTCAAATTTAGAAAATTTACTAATATCTGATACACAATTTAAATTATGCTTCTGACCAAAGAGCATTCCGACATCTGACATGACACAATCAAGGCACAGCCAGGTCCCCACTGTGAACCACATCCTCTGCCCCTCCCCTCACTGCATGCTACCAAATAAAGGCCTGTGTGTCACCACCATCCACGCTCAACAGATCGCATCACGATCTGAACTGATGGAGCCAAGACCATGTGTTCAGTCTGGATTCTCCTCACTCAAATTAACCTCAAGGTGTGATTCTCATCTGTTTATTCTTCTGACTCTTGTTCTTCCCCAGGATCTCTGGTATTGTGGCTTGTAGTTTTGTTTTGGTTTGGTTTTTTAAATAAATGTTCCTTTGATAGTGCAAAGCTTCTCAGCTTCAGGTTCCAAAACACATCGGAAATTAAAATTACATATATCAGAATTACTAACTAAAAAATATATTAAATCATTACAACTATACAACTTACTGAATAGAAAGGGGTAAGCCACTCTGAAATGTTGAAATACCAAGTATTACACAGACATAGCACATATTCATGGATCCATCACGATTCAACAAAATTCAAAGAATTATTCTTTCTGAATATACAGTCAATGATTTTCACTGAAGATAAGCATACTGTCTATCTTCTATGGTACCCCCATAATTTGTTCCTAAATACATTGTATTCATTTACAACAGTTTGCATTTGTTCATGTGCAATTTTTCATAGGCAAAAGGGACTAGAAAAGCAGGGCTAGAATTACAACTTTTAGCAAAAAAGGAAAAAGCTCCTTAGCCCAACCACACAACCAATAGTGAGAGATCATTCAGCTCTACCTTAAGAATTTCATAAATGAGCAGTGTCCAGGGGCTCATCTGACAGCAAGCCAGCTACCTCCATGAGTGTCCTCACCCCTATTAAAGCACTGCCAGAACTGCCCCATGGTTGGCTTTGTGGGTGTCTGCTACTCATGGGGACAGCCTCCAGCCATGCTGTACTGTCCGTCTGGATTATCCAGGTTGGCTCCCCAGATATCGACTGATGTTTATTTATTAAAGTTCTTATAAAGTTACACAGGCCTTAAAACCCTATTTGTCCTATAAACCCTGTCATAGTGTGCAACTTTACAGAATGTGAAGGTTTTTTTAGGAAGATAGTTATCACATTAGAACTGAAATGTTTATGTCCAAGAACTTCATTTACTTGACTCAGATCTTCCGTATCAGTAATGAAGAATGATGAACCATGACAACAAAATAAGGATTAATGAAGAAGGCATGTTTTAACAAGTTGCTGTTAATATAACACTAGATGAGAAAGAAATTTGAAATATTTTGTATCAATAAAGATGCCATTCTTGAAACGCTACTCACAGGGACTTGTGATTTTTCTCTAATAATTTGATGTTCAGGTGTTCCCTGAAGGACCAATTACATGAGGAGCTCATTACAAATGAAAGGACTGATGAAAATATTAGAAACCACAGTCCAAAAAGAAAATATCATAGTAATACACTAGATTAAAACCGTGAGTGATGTTTCATGCAAGAACTTTTTCCTCCAGTCATTAACAATACTCTCTGTGATACAAAGTGAACTGTGAAAGATTCACATTTTAAATAAGAAAATCCTTGAAGAGGGGTGCCTGCGTGGCTCAGTCCATTAAGCTTCTGACTCTTAATTTCAGCTCAGGTCATGATCTCAGTCATGGGATCGAGCCCTGTGTCAGCCAGAGCTGGGTATGGAGGCTGCTTAAGATTCTCTCTCCCTCCTCTGACCCCCCCCTGCTTGTGTGCTTGCTTGCTCTCTCTCTCTCTCTCTCTCTCTCTCTCTCTCAAAAAAAGAAAATCCTTTAAGAAAGCCTATCAAATGGCAATAAACTATAGCTAATGATATGTTCTCTGACAAGAGAAATGAAATTAAATATCCTGATGAACAAATGAAGACAATTATTGTTTTTCAAAATGTCAATTAAAAGTATTAAATACAGGGGCCATCTGCTGGGAGGGTATCAAACACTTCAGAGTTTCCTTACCTTTGGAACTACTTTCTAACATTTTATTCTTGTTGATGTAGACAGATCCCTTAGGGTATCTTTTTTCTGGCAAATGTTGCCTTTCCTGTTCAGTTATTCCAGTTGTTAAGACAAAAGGGCAGTTTTCTTTTTGCAAACTATCAATATCTAAATCAAGTCTCCGTTTAACTTTCTCAAAACTGTTATCCAAAAATTGTTCATTTCCACAGGACACTGTAGGGGTGTCCATCTGCTGTCTGGTATTCTGGTTTTGCATCAGTAAAGGAGATGGGTTTTTTACATCATAAGACTTATTCAGTTCCATCTGTAAATTGCAGGAGTTTTTCTCTAACACATTGGCTGACTTGAGTGCACTCATGGGTCCAAAGTTTTGACTCACTACACACTGACCGGTGGCATACGGCTCATGCGATCTTGGCATCGCAGTACATGTACTATCCATTTTGTGTGGTCCTCTCCCATCACATGTTAAGTGACCTTCCATGACATCAAGTCCATGAATAACCTTATTTTCTAGGTGATTTCCTGAAGACTGACATATCTGATTTGATTTACCTAAAACCACTTCCTGTATGGCTTCAGATGTATTTTTGGTGACATAAACCTTGCTTGAACAAACTCCTAAATCAACTGGTAACTTTGGCACAGTTTCAGGTATTTGTGTTTTTTCCTCAGTATCTTGAACAACTAAGTCTATCGTCTGTTCTTTTCCTTTAGGACTTAACTCACAGGCGTTTATTGGGTTATTTATAAGTATATGACATGCTGATGATGGTCTAGAATGCCTTCGATGCATTTTAGGACTCAGGCTTGGCTCTGGAGTAGGTAATTTGGCATATGAACCAGTAAGACTTTTGATAACATTATTTTCGGTAACAAAAGTGGGAATGACTTTAAAATCAGAATCAGGATCTAAAATAGTGTGATGGCCAGTTCGTACAGGTATGTCCACTTTAGAAAAGCTACCTAAAACTGATGTATTCATGCTGCTTGCTTGAGCGGAAGCACCTTGGAGAAGAACATTTGATTTATTAAGGCTTGGTTTGTCAGGAATAACTGAACCACAGTGTTTGCCAGTCAACTGTGCCTTTTCCTTTCCATAGTCAGTCACTTTACCAGCATCATTCTCTTTATCTGAATGACTCTCGTTAACACTCCTCTTTGCACTACTTCTCAGACTGCGTCTAGACTGTTCTCTTTCTATATATTCCTTTGACTTTTTCATCAGGTTCTGAAGACTCATTATGTAGGGATCTGGAGTAACTTCCGAAAGTGATGGATCCGGTTCTTCATGTGTTGGCAAGAGACCATCAGATGTAAGAGTCTCCTGTGGAGTTGCTGAGGGGGTTTTTACAGAAGCTTCGTTTTCCACAGGGCTAATATCTGAAATATCACACTGCTTCAGAGAATTAAATTCTTCTGAGTCCCTAGCTAAGTCTATCCCATTGAATTTAAATCGGTCCTCATTATTCAGTGGCAAAATTCCAGTTATCTTTTCAGACTTTCCTAAAGTAGAGTGTTCAGTAGGGCTTGGCAAGATATTTGGAAACATAGCAGGGACATTCAGGTTTCTCTCTTCTGAATTAGAGTAAACCGTTTCAGTCTCCCATGAATCAAAATCACTAGCATTAGGTGCTTTTCTAACCTGAAAAAGGAAATTTAAAAATTAATATTCCCTTACTACACAAAAAAAGCCTTTGCTTTGTTTTCTAAAATAAAATTGAAATAGAAAATTCAGAGTTCTAATATTTGAAAACACAAAAAAACAAAAACTAAGATAACCTTTTTCTATTGTGTCCTATATCACAGGGAGCACAAATTACTATAAAAAATATCCATTGGTCATTCTGGCCTGTTTATTTAAAGATTAAAAGAAAAAAAAGGAGATTATCTAATCTGATACAATATGTATGTATGTGTATGGGTATACACGTATATTCATATATCCATGTGCAATTTAATCTTGGAATAGAAGGAGTCTCATTAACTTTCTTTTGGTTTACATGTTATTAATGTCACCAGCTGTTCCTCCTATGAAAGCTGTCATCGAAGCATACCAAGGTATGAGTTAAAATAGCAAATAAATTTCTTACATAGATGACTCCTTCTTTAACAAAGACTAACATATTTTGTAGTAATTAAAACTAAACATTGTAACTAAAATCCTTCTATATGATGAGGCAAATTTGTAGTAAATGAAAGCTCAGCCATGAAGCTTAAGTTACTTAGAAATAAAATTTTCAACTTAAAATCCAAATCATCAAAGCAAACTTCAATTTGATTAACCGATGGCCATTTTTAAACAGCAACCTGTTAATGAGTTTTGCAACAAGCAAAAGTAAAAAAAATTCTGAATTAAGGGGCACCTGGGTGGCTCAGTCAGTTAAGTGTCCAACTTGAGCTCAGGTCATGATCTTGCAGTTTGTGAGTTCAAGCCCCACATCGGGCTCTCTGGTGTCAGATGGGAGCCTTGCTTTGGATCCTCTACCTTCCCCCGCCCCTCCCCTGCTCACACGTACTCTCTCTCTCTCTCTCAAAAATAAATAAACATTTAAAATTTTTTTCCAGGGGCACCTGGGTGGCTCAGTTGGTTAAGTATCTGACTTCAGCTCAGGTCATGATCTCATGGTTCATGGGTTTGAGCCCCGGGTTGGGCTCTGTGCTGACAGAGCCTGCAGCCTGTTTCAGATTCTGTCTCTGGCTCTTGCTGCCCCTCCCCCACTTGTGCTCTGTCTCCAAAATAAATAAACATTAAAAAAAAAAATCCAAATTAAGAGAACAATTGATACACAAGAGATCCAACAGAAAAAATTAAAATTACACTTTCTATCTAAATCATTTGACTTTGCAAAAGAATAAAAAGTGAACTAGGGGGTGCCTGGGTGGCTTGTCGGTTGGGTGCCCGACTCTGGATTTCAGCTCAGGTCATGATCTCACAATTTGTGAGTTTGAACCCTGCATCAGGTTCTGCACCGAAAGTGCAAAGCCTGCTTGGGATTCTCTATCTCTGTCCCTCTCTCTCTCTATCCCTTCCCCATGCACACAGCTCACCAACCCCCCAAAATAAATAAATAAATGTTAAAAAAAAAGAATAAAAAGTGAACTAGGATGGTTTTTAAAGATTATACAAGTATATGTTAAGCTGACAGAAATTATCATATTATCAATACAGACTCCAGAATCCTGAATATTAAAAGATTTTTAGGGGCGCCTGGGTAGCTCAGTCGGTTAAGCGTCCGACTTCGGCTCAGGTCATGATCTCATGGTCTGTGAGTTCGAGCCCCGCATCAGGCTCTGTGCTGACACCTCAGAGCCTGGAGGCTGCTTCGGATTCTGTGTTTCCCTCTCTCTCTGACTCTCCCCCGTTTATGCTCTGTCTCTCTCTGTCTCAAAAATAAATAAACATTAAAAAAAAAAATTTTTTTTTTAAGATTTTTAGGTCGTTGTGTATGTGTTTTTTCCCTAGACCATATGGCACTCCTGTTTTACCTTACAAATCCCAAGACATATAATAGTTTCCAGGTACTAATGCAATAAACAGTACAACAAAGTATACTTAGTCACAACCTCAGGATCAAAATAAAACAAAAGTGATACATACTCACCAAACCCAGGAACATATTCATAGGTTTAAGTAAAATAAAATGTTTTCTTAAAATACCTCACGTTTCACATTTGTGTATACAGCAACTATGATTTTGTACACTACTAAAATGAGCCTTAAACTTAATATGGACAGTAATTATAATCTGCAAATTAAATTACTACCCACAGAGAAATGAAGGTAGCAGTTGGTGGGAAATAGTCTCAGGTTCATTATACATGTGTCATCTAGTATGAATTATACAGACTGCAAACCCTTAAGATTATGAAGAAAATTTTAAATGTAGCCTGCAGAACAGTGCTATGTATGGTAGACATAATTTGTTCAACATAATTCATTTGGGGTTTTTTTAGTATGATCCAGACCTTAAATTGTTTATACAAATTTAAATTCAGCTAAATAAAAATAATTGCAAACGGCATGAATGTATTGTTTAAATGGTTTCTATTTGGATCTAAGATGAATGTAGACAATTCTACTTATCTAATCTAAATTGCATTTGTGTATTTAAGAGGGTAATTTTCACCAAAAAAAATTGGGGGCAGTTATTTACTTTAGCAGAGAATGAGAATAAGGTCATTGAGTCAATAGTCTGATTAGTTCAGAGTAAACCACAATGGTCAATTCTATCATTTTGTCACTGAGAATTCCATGTTTTTAGAGTCATAAGACACAGACAATAAGCAATTATATTCAGGGTAGGGCTCCATTGTCTAAGTACCCTCTGATTCAAGTACTAGGCATCACTAACAAGCAAGTGAGTGTTCTTTGGAGTAACTGAAATGGAATATTACAAACTACAAAGCTTCTCAAACATTATAGTAAAATATATTGGTAACTAGTAAGTGCAAACATATTTCTGAAAAATTATCATCAATGCTTACCTCATGATTTCTTAATTATAATTTTTAAAAGCCTACATTACACACCTGAACATTTTCAAGAATCTCCTGGACACGAGCCAGTAAATCTTTCTTCTTATTTACATGCTTTCTTGTTTCTACATCAAGTGCTTTCTGCTTTTCTTGTTGCATTTCCTTCCTTCTCTCAATGGTAAGCTGCAAAACATCATAAATATATAATTATTTCTCATAAATATAAAAATATCATAAAATCAGAAAGCTTTGAATCAGAATGATTAAAACATGGAACAGATAAAACCACAGGGAAAGATATCTGAGCAGTAGTGAGGGGTAATGAGGAGGATGGGGCATGGGAGATCTTTCTGTGGGTACAAGAATGTTCTGTGTAGGTGTGAGTTATACAGATGTACGCCATATATGAAAACTCATGGAACATTAGAACTTGAGATCTGTGCATTCTACTGCATGTAAATTATTCTCAACTGAATAAAAAAGTTAAAAAGAAAGAAAAAAACCTGTTCACTTACCCAATGCTCTAAAGTGAGAAATAAAATAAGCCCTTTTGGGGGCTCCTGGGTAACCCAGTTAAGGGTCTGACTCTTGATTTTGGCTCAGGTCATGATCTCACAATTCATGAGATCGAGCCCCACGTCGGGCTCTGCGATGACAGTGCAGAGCCTGCTTGGGATTCTCTCTCTCTCTCCTCTCTCTCACTCTCTCAAAATAAATAAATCAACTTAAAAAAAAAAAAAAAAAAAAACCACAATAAGCAAATGGTATTTTTGAACTCTGACTGGACCCAGATTAGGAAAAAAAATAGTATAACAGACATTTTGAACACAAATGGAGAAATCTAAATATGAACAGAATATTAGATGCTATTAAAATTATTACTAATCTTCTTAGGATGTGATGATGGTATTGGCGATTTTATGTAGGAGGATATCTTATTTTTAGAATATTTATACCAAAACATTTAAGAGAAAATTGTTATACAGCTTCAATTTTCAAACGGCTCCACAAAAAAAAAAAAAAAAAAAAGCATGTATGTGTATATACACATCTACATATATATAAAATCACAAACACCATAAAGCAAAGATGGCAAAAGTGTTAAAAATTATTAAATCTGGGGCGCCTGGGTGGCGCAGTTGGTTAAGCGTCCAACTTCAGCCAGGTCCCGATCTCGCGGTCCGTGGGTTCGAGCCCCGCGTCAGGCTCTGGGCTGATGGCTCGGAGCCTGGAGCCTGTTTCCAATTCTGTGTCTCCCTCTCTCTCTGCCCCTCCCCCGTTCATGCTCTGTCTCTCTCTGTCCCAAAAATAAATAAAAAACGTTGAAAAAAAAAATTTAAAAAAAAAATTATTAAATCTAGGTGGTATACATGTGGGGAGTCACTGCACTACCCTTTCTATTTTTCTGTATGTTTGAAAATGTCATTACAAAAAGTTGGCAGAAAATATTGATCTTTTACCTCCTGTTATATAAAAAAAAATTCTTCATGCAATTTCTTTCAATTATATTAATTTTCTGGTTTGAAATAAAGTCACACACATTTTAAAAACATTCAATCAGTATGAAAGAGTTTACAATGAAAAGTGTGTCTTCCTTCTCATCCTGTATTCCTTTATCATTCCTAAGAAAAAGAATCTTATATAAAAACCCAAATAGTTAACATATATTGAGTACCTCCTATGATCCAAGTAGTGTTCTAAGCATTTTACATGTATTAGATCATTTAATTCTCCAAAGAATCCTATTAAAGTAGACACTATTTTTATTCTCATTTCAAAAATAAAGAAAATGCAGGTGGCCTGAGTGGTTCAGTCAGTTAAGAATCTGACTCTTGATTTAGGCTCAGGTCATGATCTCATGGTTTGTGAGTTCAAGTCCTATATGGGGCCCCGCACTAACAATGCAGAGCGTGCTTGGGATTATCCTTCTCTTCTGCTCTCTCTGCCCTCCCATGCTCATGCTCTCTCTTTCAAAATAACTAAATAAACCGGGAAGGGGAGGGCAGAGAGGGAGGGAGAGAGGGAGGGAGAGAGGGGGAGAGAGACAGAGAGAAAGAGAGCAAGGGAGCGAGAAAAAGAGAGAGAGGGAGAAAGAAAAGAAAAAAGAAAAGAAGTACAAGAAAAGAAAATGGACCTGCAAGTTCACACAGCAGGTAGGTGGCAGAGCAGTGATTTAAACCAAGGACAGCAGGCTCCAGAGCCAGGCTTGTAAGCACTATTTTACCCTGCTCCAGAGAGCACGATATGTGCAGTGATTTACAATAGACTGTGGAGATCCTTCCATGCCTGCACATGTAGGTCTATTGTACTCATTTCAATGGCATGTATGAGATTTCTATAAAATGGACCACAGTCTTTAAACTAGTCCACTACTGGACATTTACGTTGTTTGTTAATCTTTTGATATTTCAAACAATGCTACCATAACCTGTACGTATTTCTTCGGGCACAAAGAGCAGTATAAGTGTAAGATATTCCCAAAAATGGAATTGCTAAATCAAAGGTTACATATACTTTCAAATTCTGATAAACACTACCAAAATGATCTCCAAAAAATAAAATCAGCTGATTCTCTCAGAAAAAATGTAGGATAAGTGCTTTTCCCCCACAACCTAAGGAACGGTAGGTCTTAGCAGAGTTTTGCCAATCTAGTAGATGAAAAAACGCTAACTCTTTTATATTTAATTATGAATACGAAGCATTTTTTCAATGTTTATAACCATTTTTTTGTTTTTCTGTAAACTTACCTTAGTGACTCAGTATAGAAAAAAAGATTATTTAAAAATCATAGAATGTTTACCAGTGGAGAAAGCACAGCCACTCCATGGAAGCGGATAAGTGAGATGTTTTCAGATGGGACAGGTAGAAAGCTCTCCGTGGACAGTGATGCCTGCTGGACTCTAGCAAGACTATTCTCACAGAACTTCTCATACTCCTCCATCTTCCCACAATTACACTGTCAAAGAGAAAAATGTCACTTGCAATGTGCTGAGAAAAACAGATCTTCATGATTTGGGAAATTTTATAGAGCACTTAAATATTTCTAGCATTCACAATTCCTAGAACTGGCCCCCAGAATTTTTTTTTTCACTGATGAACAGCAAATTCTTAAGTAGAGGTAAGCACCTCAAGATCCTACCCAGTGAAGCCTTGCTTCCTATATTAAATATTCCCAAACATATGTATATAAATCAATATTTAAATATGATTTGTTTAGAAAAGTACTAAGAAGTCACCAGGGAAAAATTCTTAAAAGGAACAAAAGTTCTACACCACTTTACTCACTTCAGATTATAAACTAGAATATTGTATTTTCCTTAGCAGGACTTATCTACACAAGAAAAACTAAATCATACAAAGGTAAAAATGCCAAAAGAAAAAAAAAGACAAAAAGGCTATTTACATAAAAGAGGATATTTACCTTTTAAAATTCTTCTGTTATCATGAAGTTCAAAGTCTATTAGTACTTTCACATCTTGAAAATATATCTGGTCTCCACAGTCACCAGACAAATCAGTCACGGGTGGAAACCAGAGTATCTACTGGCTCTCTTAATAATACTATCTTATTGTTGAAAATTCTAAGCACCACCAAACTACTTAAAACAATCAGCCCAGTAATTTCACAACTTCTGGAAAAGTGTGATGATGGCTATGAAAATGCAAGGTAGGGGCGCCTGGGTGGCGCAGTCGGTTAAGCGCCCGACTTCAGCCAGGTCACGATCTCGCGGTCCGTGAGTTCGAGCCCCGCGTCGGGCTCTGGGCTGATGGCTCAGAGCCTGGAGCCTGTTTCCAATTCTGTGTCTCCCTCTCTCTCTGCCCCTCCCCCGTTCATGCTCTGTCTCTCTCTGTCCCAAAAATAAATAAACGTTGAAAAAAATTAAAAAAAAAAAAAAAAAAAAAAAAAGAAAATGCAAGGTAAACAGGAAGGATTAGCCACCATGTTCATTCATTTAGCTAATGTTAAATATTTGATTGCCTGTTTCCATAGCTTTATGTCTGGCATCGTTTCCTTTAAATAAGAGAAAATGAAAAGAGAGACATCAGACTCATAACCAGCAAGGGTATGAACTGTGAAAACAGAAAAATACAATAATGTTCCCTTAGGTGTTCACTTTAAAACAATTAACCAAAAAAGGCGGGGGGTGGAAAATTTAATTGACGATATGGGATACGCAGCAATGAAATAAGATAGAATATGATACTGTCTTAAGCATTAAGGTACTTAAAAATGTAGTACACTAAAATGTCAGGGACGCATTATAGCATAATTAGAAATGAAAAAGCATATTATGATTTGATTATGAAAAATAAGATATATTGCTAATTTTGACCAACCGGTAGTCTTCTTATTAATAAAACTTCTTCCTACCATCCCATCAATTCTAATTATTTCTATATTCAACTTATGAAAAGTGTGAGTTTAATTTCAAAGAAAATTATACTGGAGTGTGAATGAGATTATTTTTCAAGCTTTTATTCACAAAACAAGCAAAAGTAAAAAAAACAAAACAAACAACAACAAAAAAACCACAACACCTTTCTGCATGACATACCAAGGCCTCATTTTTTAGTCTGGATTTCAACCCCCATTATGTTATCTTAACAACCAAAATATGCAGAAGCTAAAATGTAAGAGAAATTCAAACAACTCCATTTCTACTAAAATACTTAAAAATATTTTTTAACACAACCCACGCATTCAGCATTATAGGGCATGTAAATAGATGACTATACAATTATAAGAAATATTTACTTTCTATGTATACACAAGCAAAGTATGAAATCCTATTTTAAAGTTCTGGGGAATGTAAAGAATGAATAAAATGTTTTTGTGGCAAGTTTTATTTTTCTTTCAACAACCTCATACAGATATGCCAATTGCTTTGCAAAGTTAAATTCAGATCTCTTAAACTGCACACGTTTGTCATGCATATTGCAGATGTACCGTGTTAGATTTTTTATTACAGCATAACTAGGGCAGATGATAGGGCTTTTAATACCCAAATACAAGTGCTAAATATGGTGGATTATGGAAATTACCAAATGATCCTAGAACATGAAAGAATTTTTCCTATCCTTCAGCCTCAATGTGAATTT
This sequence comes from Puma concolor, assembly GCF_028749965.1. NCBI lineage: Eukaryota > Metazoa > Chordata > Mammalia > Carnivora > Felidae > Puma > Puma concolor. The sequence goes on from NC_141682.1 coordinate 27,463,808, forward strand.
CCCTAACCTCAAAGAGGCCATCCCTGATTATCCCATCTAAATTAATCCTGCGTTTACTCACTATCACATTACCCTGCTATTTCCCAATTTTCATAGCACTTACCACTATCTGAAATTATCTTGTTTATCTCCTTGGGTTTTGTCTGTCTTCCTCCACCAAAATGTAAGCTCCATAAGCACAGGTACCTTTTCAGTCTTGCTCACCACTGAATCCCCATTACATAGAACAGTGTCAGCACACAGTAGGCACTTGATAAAAGTAATGAATAAATGAATTAGGGTAATTGGCTCAAACAATAATGCAAACCAGGAGAGAAGAAAAAAAGGAGACAGTGGACCAGATAAAAAAGAAGCTAGCGAGGAAGAACGGAATTTAAAGACTGGTAGTTTTGGGGCGCCTGGGTGGTGCAGTGGTTAAGCGTCTGACTTCAGCCAGGTCACGATCTCGCGGTCCGTGAGTTCGAGCCCCGCGTCGGGCTCTGGGCTGATGGCTCAGAGCCTGGAGCCTGTTTCCGATTCTGTGTCTCCCTCTCTCTCTGCCCCTCCCCCGTTCATGCTCTGTCTCTCTCTGTCCCAAAAATAAATAAACGTTCAAAAAAAAGAAAATTAAGAAAAAAAAATAAATAAAGACTGGTAGTTTCATGGATGATCCTATTCTCCAAAGAAACTGGTACCTCTCAACTGCAAAGGCAATCATTTAAAAAATGAGCATTGTATCCTATATGATTAGCAAGAAGGCACTTCATTTCTCACACAATTACCTGTCAGCAAAGTTTTTTTTTTTGAACAGAGCCTTGACTACAATGCCACTCCAACCACAAATCTACCGACCCACAGTTTACCAGCAGGCATTACCAGTCCACTTGAATTAACAATTTTCAGCTGCATCAAGTTCAGACATGCCTTGTCTTCTCCATTTATACCATGACCCTTCTCCAAATGAGTCTCTTTGCAAACCCCATAGACGGGTGCTCCTGACCAGTGTTCTACCAGAAATGTCACTAAAGTAACAGAACAGATCTTGCTGTGTTTTCGGATGCTAGCTGCTCGTTTACCCCCTAGTCCTCCCAAAGACAAACTTTTTGTATAGGCAATAAAGAGGAAAGTTTCTTATTCGGGGACATATTAGCTGTGTGTTCTTGGCAATTTACTTACCATCTCTATGCCTCAATTTCCTCATCTGTAATGCAGGGATAATCAGAGTATCTGTCTCAATAATTCAATGAACTAAAACGTGTGTGGCAATTAGCATAATGCAGGACACGCTGAAAGGACCAGTATAGGGGACTGCTTTTATTATTAAGAGGATGATGATTATTATGATTTTTGTCACTAGGTTATGAATATCGGGAGGGTAGCGACGGTACTTTGTTCCTCGTAGGATTCAAATGTAACTTTAAAACACAGAAAGGGGGACAACACCATCCTCATTTCGTTGTTTCCAGACCCCTGTCCATCAAATCAATCTCTGGGAGCCTGTCACTTGCCTAAACTGGGGGTAGGGAACCGGGATTATAACCCTGCAGAATAGGAATCACCTAGCAGTATCAGGGGCAATCAAGAGAATTTGCTTTATTAGCCTCAAGCTTATTCCCCGGGGTCGCACAGACAGAGTAAACAGCACTCCTAGGGCCTTTGGTTGTGGTAACCGGCTTTCAGAATGTCCAGTGCACACCCTGAGGACGCTCCCTCGCCAGTATCTTGGGAGAAGAAAAACGGTCCAGTTTTATCAACGTGAGGCGATTACGGCTCTGTCTCGAGTTTATTTGCTAGGGACCCTCTGCCTTGCCCCCAGCGCCCCACGCCCACCTCCCCAGCTCCTTTGATGGGGCTCCATCCCGAGGGCCCAGGCAGCACCAGCATCCGAGCATCACCTCCGCGCCGAGTGTCGCTGGTCCCCGGGCACCTGTCTCCTCACACTCGGCGCTTTTCTAGAGACTCGAAGCTCAGGGGTCCACCACCTGCATGCGGGTTCGGCACAGAGTTCACCCTCAGCTCTCAGGGCGCCAATTCCGCCTCCCCCGGTGACCTAAAAGCCGGGACCCGCTGAGGATCTAGTTCCCTCCTTAAGCACACACCTGATCTCCCACGGCCTCGTCAGCTTTTTTTTTTTCCCCTCGCCACGGGCCTTGTCAGGAAGCAAACGGCTCAATTGGTACTGACAGAGCGCAGCTCGGTCCGCCGCCGCCTTCTCCTTCTCCTCCCCGCCATATTACTGGTCTCAGGCGGCAACGCGGGATCCTGGCAACCGCCACTGCCGCCGCCACCGCCCGGACTCCACCTCTTTGGGCCGGCACTTCCGGGGGCTGCTTCCGGGGCCGTTGGAACGGTTGGGCCTGAAAAAAAACTACAATCCCCAAGGTGCATTGCGCTCCGCGGTACGGGCCCTATCCTAGTGATGGAAGGCGTAGTACTTGCGGGCGGCGCAGTGCACGCTGGGAAACGTAGTCTTCACTGCAAGCTAGGGCCTGTAAAATTTTAATGTATTACTGTAAGAACGCCCCTCAGGTCTGAACCCCCTGAAGTGTTCCTTGTAATTGCTACTTTTTACGTATCTGTGAAGAGATAACCTCTTTATTTGTGGTCGTTGGAAAACATACAACACTTACCAAATTTTTTTCCCGTAAATAAAAAATTGCTGAATCCCAGATATCAACTCTAAGCCTCAAGACATCCCTACACTTTTGCAAATCAGTGGGAAAACACGTCCAAGAACAAAAAGTAACAGGTTCAAGATGGCCCAAAAAGCCCTGAATGTTTTACCAAAATCTTCTATCTAAACATATTACCAGCTTTCCCCAAAATATGAGGTAGTTAGTTGCCCCTTTCCATTTCCTAACTCTGTTTTACCTTCTGTCTTTCTTGCTGAAAATTCTTCCCGTGCCTATTTTTGCACATGTAATATGAGTTTTAAGAGTGCCTATCACACACACACACACACACCGCCTATCACAAGGGTAGTTGTGAAGAACAAATGAGATCTATTTCTTACGCAGTGCCTGGTACAAAAGTCTCACTATTAGCCCTTAGTAGAAGAAGTAAGATCAGGAGGAGGAGGAGTGGAAGGGCCACAGGATTAAAACTGGGATGGCTTGATGTCAGTCTTGACTGTCATTAATTGCGCAATTCACTTCACCGCTCCTGGCCTCGGTTTCCTCATCTCTAAAATGAAAGAATCATTAAAATCCCCTCCACCTTTATAATTCGATTGTGCGTCTTTTGCTATGCTCTTTCATTCCCTCAGAATCTGAAAAATCCTTCTAAAGTCGATTGAATTCAATCTCTTGAGATAATACTTCTCGACGAAAACTGTTGTGAGAATAAATGAGATAATGCATAAGACAAACGTTTGCTGGCACAGAACCTGGAACATGGTAAGCGCTCTACAAATGTGAGCTGTACTCCCTAAGCACTATTATCCACCCCCGCCCGTCCCCCCACGAGAATGTAAACCCCAGGAAAGCAGAGACCCTGTTGGTCCTGTTCATTCCTGTATCCTGAGCGCCTGGACTGTTGTTTGCACATCCTGAATTGAATAAATAAGTAGTCTAAGTGTCCTGCCCCTGCAAGGCTTCCTGGGCAGTTTACTCAAGGGCAGAATGAAGAGTCAGTAAGATCCCTTCCAGCTGTACAACCATGAGACCGCTTTTGTATCCCACCCGCTTCTGGAGTCTGAAAACCGAGGTTGAGGACCTCGGAATAATCCAAAGCTATTTTGGAACGTGAGCCTAGCGCCTGGGTCCACCTTCGTTGCCATGGCAGCGGTTCCGCCCCCGAGCTCTGCAGATCCCCCACCCTGATTGGCTGAACAGCTCCCTCCCTCTCCGGATGGGGCCACCGCCGCCATTGTGCGGCGCTGGTCCCCTAAGAGGGTTCCCTCTGCGGCGAGTGTCTTGGGCTTTCGCCCTCGCTTCTCGCTTTTATCCGGGAGCCCGGCGGGTCCGGGACTCCCGTCCGTGCCGGTGCGGGCGCCGGCATGTGGCTGTGGGAGGAACAGGGGGGCCTCCTGGGCCCCTTCTCCTTCCTGCTACTGCTGCTCCTGCTGGTAACGCGTAGTCCCTTCAATGCCTGCCTCTTCACCGGCAGCCTCTACCTCTTGCTGCGCCTGTTCAGCTTTGAGCCTGTGCCCTCCCGCAGAGCCCTGCAGGTGCTCAAGCCGCGGGACCGCGTTTCCGCCATCGCTCACCGCGGCGGCAGCCACGACGCGCCCGAGAACACGCTGGCGGCCATTCGGCTGGTGAGTCCCCCACGCTTCGCGCCCCCCACCCCCGCCCCTCCTGGGAGGTTGTACTTCTGCTTGACCTTCCGAAGGTTCTCCAGTATTCTCATGATACCTTTCGTACACAGGGAATATATCCCAGTGGCCGTCTATCCCTCTGAAGTCAGAAATCTCCCAACTTATTTATATCACACAGCAAATACCTACATATTTGCTATATGCCAGGCACTGAGGACACACTCCTAAACAAGACAGAAAGGGCCTCGGCTTTCACAGAGCTTGCGCTGGGATGGGGAAAATCCGCCTTAAACAACACACAAGTGAATACTTTAAGAGAGTGAAAAGTGTAATGAAGAAATAGGGTAACGGGATAAGGAATGACTGGGAAGAGGACTTGGGCTATTTTGGATAGAGTAATCAGAAAAATCCTCTCAGAAGACCTGTCTTGAGCTGCAGCTCGGATTGTGAGAAGGAGCCAGCCTTAGATCTAGGAGAAATGTGTTCCAGGAAAGGAGAACAGCGAGTGCAAAAGCCGGGAGGTGGGGACGATGTTGGAACGTTCAGGTAAGAGACTATACACTATGTGATCTGACTTCAAGGAACAAGAACAAAGACTAGCAAATGAAGCAGGACATGTGGCCAGATTAAGTACAGTCTCTGGCAGTAGTTGAGTTTATTCTAAATGGATCATATTCACAGGAGCTGTGTTTGCTTGTCCTCCAAATTATCTCTCTCCTTATCACCTTTTTCTCCAAACACACAGTTTATGCCAGACAGCCCCTGCAGCTGGACTCCTGATCCAATTTCTGCCTCTTGTTCACAAGCTCTCCTGAGACTCTTGCTCCCTCCAAGCTCCTGGCAGTCTCCCTCCTGACTTCATAATGATAGTTTGCATAGTAAGAGAGATTTACACTTATACAGGCGCTTTTGCATCTGTGGAAGTACATCTCTTCCTCACATTTCTTTGAGAGATTATTTTAACACTGAATGGGTAGGAAAACTGACTCAAACACATGCAGCTCCTTCTAGAATTCAGCCTTCTGGTTCCAAGACCCAGTGCTTTTCTTTGTCAGAGATTAGACCGTGTTCCGGGATGTAAAAACCTGGACTCGCTATCTAGCTAGGGACAGACAGTATTACATAACGAGCAAGTTACTTAAGCTTTTGTGTCCCAATCGGAGTCCCCAGTAGGGTGTGGAAACAAGACACCATCAGGGCACCTTTCTTCACTCTACCCTCCCTGCCTGACTTCAGTTTCCCTATCTGTAAAATGGGAGTGATATTGGTATCCACCTAATAGGCTATATAATTCAGTGAGGTAGTCCACAGAAAGTGCTTGGCCCATGATAACCTCCACAAATGTAAGCTCTTTAGGCCAATAATCTAAAGATGGCCTTCATTTTCAAAATCAGCTCAGTGGGGCGCCTGGGTGGCTCAGTCGGTTAAGTGTCCGACTTCGGCTCAGGTCATGATCTCTCAGTCCTTGAGTTCGAGCCCCACGTCGGGCTCTGTGCTGACCGCTCAGAGCCTGGAGCCTGCTTCGGATTCTGTGTCTCCCTCTCTCTCTGACCCTCCCCCATTCATGCTCTGTCTCTCTCTGTCTCAAAAACAAACAAACATTAAGAAAAAAAATTTAAAAAAAATCAGCTCAGTGTAAATGTAAAAAATTTTAAGTTTGAAGAAGGAAGGGGGTCAGGAAGGCAGCTTTTAATTTAGTGGAGGACACCTGACTCTGTGTTAGTAAACCAAGTTAGACTTCTCTTATGCTTCTTTCCCCTTGGTTCTTTGTGGGGCTTTTGTTTGTTTTTGTTTTTTTTAGTAATCTCTACACCCAACGTGGGGCTCAAGCTCACAACCCCGAGATCAAGTAGCATGCTCTACCGACAGAGTCATCCAGGTGATTTAATATCTTTCTATTTATTTTTAAATAGAAAGCTAGAAAAGGTGCTCTGTCTCCCTTCCATCACAAAGAACCAAGGGAAGGGGCGCTTGGCTGGCTCATTTGGAAGAGCATGCGACTCTTGATCTCAAGGTTGTGAGTTCCAGCCCCGTGCTGGGTGTAGAGATTACTTAAAAATAAAATACTGGGATGCCTGGGTGGCTCAGTTAGTTAAGCGTCCGACTTTGGCTCAGGTCATGATCTCACAGTTGGTGAGTTTGAGCCCCGCATCGGGCTCTGTGCTGACACCTCAGAGTCTAGAGCCTGGAGCCTACTTCAAATTCTGTGTCTCCCTCTCTCTTTGCCCCCTCCCCTTCTCATGCTCTTTCTCTCTCCCTCAAAAATAAATAAACATTAAAATAAATAAATAAATAAAATCCTTAAAAATAAATAAATATAAAGATATTGGAGAATGTATTTTACATTCTATCTTACACTCAAATAGGTCAGGTGAAGTAACATAGTTATACAGGAGAATTGTCATGAAAAGAAAGATAATTATAAGGAAAAAAAGTACATAATTGCCATTGGCTTCCATTTCAACTAACCTTTATGTAAGTTGCCTTAAAGTATAACTCAGTGTTAATTGAACACAGAAGGCATTCCTAAGTATTTATCAATGATGTAGTGGTTTGGCCAGGAACACATTTGACTGAATATTAATCATATTAAACGAGGAAGTATGTATGTGAAATACACATACACATATAGTGTTTCATATCCTGTTGTGTTCTAAGGGAATTATAGTAATTTCCATTCATGTTTGGGTTGTGCATATCTTTAATATGTGTAATAAACATTGTGCCAAGTTGATTCCTGGTCTTAAGAGGAAATGAATTGTGTTAGTTCAACTTGTTTGAATATCGATGAACTTTTTATCTATAACAAAATTTAGCTGCTGAATACAGACTGCAGAAGATAAAGTCGAATCCTCTCTCAGCTTCGAAAGGAACATGTAGTTTATTTCCATCAAAGTTTGTTTTTTGTCCTGTTCTTCCTCCCTTTGTATGTTTGCAGCTCATAATTTATATTCTCAAGCATCTTACTATGTAAAAAATCAGGAAAGACATTCTGAGAATGGTAGAATTTCTGGTAGATTATAAAATTGATATAGAAGGAAAAACTTGAGAGAAGTTAAATAAGTGTATTCCAAAAACAGATACATGATTATAAACAGTGACTGAGTAATTTAATTATACCCACAGTCCATTCTCTGCACAGGAGCCAGAGTGCAGCTTTAAAAGTATAAATCAGATTATGTCCAGCTCTTATTTACAATCCTCCAGTGGTTCTCTACTGGAATTAAATAAAATTAGAACACCTTCTATCTTATATCTTTTTCAAAGCCCCTGTTCTCTGTTCCAGCCACCCTAGGTGCTTATTAGGATGCTTTTGGGTTCATGTAATAGAGACTTTAACTTCAAACACCTCAAACAGTAAGAGGACTTAGTATCTCACATAACAAGAATATGTGGGAGAGGTGACTTCTAGGATGGTTTGTTCAGCTGTTCAATTAATGTTTTTTGAAAAAAACTTTTTAATGTTTTATTTTGAGAGAGACAGAGTGAGAGTGGTGGAGGGGCAGAAAGAGGAGACACAGAATCTGAAGCAGCTGTCAGCACAGCAGCGGGGCTCAAACTCACAAACTGCCAGATCATGACCTGAACCGAAGTCAGACACTCAACCAACTGAGCCACCCAGATGCCCCTCAGCTGTTCAATTTGTAATCATGGGACTCAGGTTGTGTTGATCTGTCTGCTCTTCCATCTGCAGCATATTTACTAGTCTTCCTCATTGCAGCCCCATTCTTACACATTACACCATCCGCTCTCAATCCCTCTTTCCCAGAAGCCTCCATCCTACACACACACACACACACACACACACACACAGAGGGTTTGGAATTAGTTCACTTACTCCAAACACAAGAGAAAGCTGAAAAATGGGGCAAGAATAGGTCTCTACGAGCAGGGAAGAAGGGGAATAGATTTGGGTACACAGTCAACACTTTGTGACTCCATCCTACATTGTGGTCTTTCTATTATACTTGCTATTTCTTTTACTTGGAAACTCTTTGTATGGTTTTTCTCCCTTTGATCATTAAGGCCTCAGCTCAGATGTCATATTCTTTTTTTTTTTAATGTTTATTTTTGACAGAGAGACAGCACGAGTAGGGGAGGGGCCGAAAGAGAGGGAGACACAGAATCCGAAGCAGGCTCCAGGCTCTGAGCTGTCAGCACAGAGCCCGACGCGGGGCTTGAACTCATAGACTGTGAGATCATGACCCTAAGCCGAAGTCGGACGCTCAACAGACTGAGCCACCCAGGCGCCCCTCAGATGTCATATTCTTAGGCCTTCCTTGGCGGCCTTGTCTAGTGACCCTCACCTGCCTTAACCTTCACATTACTCTCTGTTTTCTTTTTCAAAACATTTGTCACCATCATAATTTACATGTAACATGTTTGTAATCTGTTTCTCCCTACTGAAATATAAGATCCATAATCCTTTTCTTTCTTGTTCACCACTGTCTCCTCACTTCTTTTTTTTTTTTTTTTTAATTTTTTTTTTTTCAACGTTTTTTATTTTTGGGACAGAGAGAGACAGAGCATGGACGGGGGAGGGGCAGAGAGAGAGGGAGACACAGAATCGGAAACAGGCTCCAGGCTCCGAGCCATCAGCCCAGAGCCTGACGCGGGGCTCGAACTCACGGACCGCGAGATCGTGACCTGGCTGAAGTCGGACGCTTAACCGAATGCGCCACCCAGGCGCCCCTCTCCTCACTTCTTAAAACAGTACCTCCTATCTCATAGGCACTCAGTAAGTATTTGTTGGTAGGATTGTGATGTATTAATACCCAATAAATCCATAAGAATAGATACTCAACATTATCAGCCATCAGGAAAATAGAAATCAAAGCCACAATGAATACCTATTAGGGTGGCTATAACAGACAGACAATAACAAGTTTCAACAAGGTTGTGGAGAAATTGGAACCTTCATACACTACCAGTGGGGCAAACAGTCTGGCAGTTCCTTAAAAGGTTAAACATAGAGTTATCATCTTAAAACATACATCATGCAAAAACTTGTTCGTAGATTATTCAAACAACAGAAATATCCATCAGCTGGTGAATGGATAAATAAAATGTGATATGTCCATACAATGGAATAGTATTTGGCAAGAAAAAAGAATGATGTCCTGATACATATTACAACATGAATGAACCTTAGAAACATACTAAGTGAGGGGTGCTTGGGTGGCTCAGTCAGTTAAGCATCTGACTTCGTCCGACTTCGGCTCAGGTCATGGTCTCCCGATTTGTCAGTTCAAGCTCCACATCCAGCCCTGTGCTGACAGCTCGGAGCCTGGAACCTGCTTTAGGTTCTGTCTCCCTCTCTCTCTCTCTTCCCTTCCCCTGCTGGTGGTGCTCTGTCTCTCTCTCAAAAATAAACATTAAAAAGAAAAGAAACATGCTAAGTGAAAAAAGCCAGTCACAGAAGACTGCATATTATATAATTCTATTAAATAAAATGTTTAGGGGTACCTGGGTGGCTCATCCTGTTTAGCATTTGACCCTTGATTTGGGCCCATGGTTTGTGAGATCGAGTCCTGCATCAGGCTTTGTGCTGACAGAACATGGAACCTGTTTGGGATTCTCTCTCCCTCTTTCTCTACCCCTCCCCTGCTCATGTGCTCACTGTCTCTCTCTCTCTCTCTCTCACCCTCTGTCTCTCTTTCTATCCCAAAATAAATAAGTAAACCTTTAAAAAAATAATAAAAATAAATAAATAAAGTGTCTAGAATGGGCAAATCCATAGAGATAGAGGGACTTAGAGGGGTCGGGAATGTGGATTGCTAATGGACACACGGTTTCTTTTTGAGGTGATGAAAATGTTCTAAAATTGTGGTGATGGTTGCACAGCTCTGTGAATATAATAAAAACCACTGAATTGTACATGGATGAATTATACACCAAAAAACACTGCCGTTCTGTGTTTTAGTAGTGGAATCTGTGGTTTTCATTATCAGTCAACACAAATGAAGTTCTTTAAGTGAAGTTACAGTATAGTGATGGATATTTAAAACGTACTTTTCAATGAAACAGTTAAAAAGTCATATAAGTATAATGAATTTGTTAAAGCAAATAGTTTTAAAACCAACTTTATCAAAGTATAATTTACATTAATAGAAGAGACATTTTCATTGTACAGTTTGATTAGTTTTGATAAATACATACACCTGGGTAACCACTATCTTAATCTATATCCATCACCCCAGAAAGTTCCTTTGTGCTCTCTTTGGAGTTAATCCCCTACTCACCCCTCTGCCCCAAGGCAACTATTGATCTAATTGCTATTACTATACTACACTGTGCTATTCTATTACTTAAACTATTAGTGTAATTTTAAAATAAATTATTTCATTTTATTTTTTTTTAAGATTTTTTTTTTTAATGTCTATTCATTTTTGAGAGAGAGACAGGGCGAGAGAGAGCATGAGCAGGGGAGGGCAGAGAGAGGGGGGGACACAGAATCCAAAGCGGACTCCAGGCTCTGAGCTGTCAGCACAGAGCCCGACGCGGGGCTTGAATTCATGGACCGTGAGATCATGACCTGAGCCAAAGTCGGACGCTCAACCGACTGAGCCACCCAGGCGCCCCTAAATTATTTCATTTTAAATAAAATAAATTTTATTTTAATTTTTTAAAATAAATACATTTAACATAAAATAAAGTTTTAATAAAATTGCAATGTTTTTATAAACTTGTTTATGTGAAATTTAATGTTTTTGTGTGAAATTTTATGTGAATGTTTTATGTGAAATTTTGTATGTATAGAAGAAAAGATACTATTATAAGGAATTGTTATAAATGAAAAGATGAGTACGAATTATATACTGATACATGAATTAGAATCAGGAGCTTACCTTTTTGCCTCTGTATCTGGAATAACATAAAAGTCCTGGTAAAGAAAGTTGAATATAGCCATTAGAAGATCTGGTCTGAGAAACTCTAATATGGTGATTCTTTTATAAAGCTTTTGTTTGGGCCTTCATAAACTACTTAGAAAAGACAAATAAATGAACTCATTAGTTCTAGTAATCTTGCTAAGATACAATGTCTCCCCATTGTTATTTCTTGCATTGCAACTAAATAAAGATGGCCCTAATGAATACAGATATAATTGAACCTAATTATAGTGCCCGCCTCAAGGACTAAGGAGAACATTTGTGTCACAGTGAGACAGTTGCACTGTGAATACTGAAAATGTCATCTTGTTTTATGTCATAAATGATATAATCCATATTGATTTCCCAGTGTACTATTGTCTTTAATTTAGAAAAGATATCTTTTAATCTTATAAAACGATTAACTTTTTAACCAGTATAAGATGTAATCATTATTGTAATGGCTTTTTCTCTCAGATGTGTTTTCTGAATCAAAACTTATGTTGAGAGCCAACCTCGAGCCAGGCACCAAGCTTGGTAATTTACATGCATTCTTTCTAAATCTTCACAACTCTTAGGATCATTAGAAAAGTATCATCTTAAAAAGGATGAAACTGAGCTTAGAGTATGATAAGTAACTAGATGACACAGCCAGTGAGTGATAGAATTGGGATTTTTAGATGGGGAAAATCTTGGTCATAATGTGGACGTCAAACTTTGAAGCGTAGAAGAAAATATAGTTGTGTTATATCTTTATAAATGTAGGAAAGGATTTAAATAAGGTAGAATAATCTATGCCCATAAAGGACATGACTGATAAATTCAACCATGTTACAATTAAAAATGTGTTAAAAAGAACACAATAAATAGCAACGGCTAACATTTATTGAATGTCTACTGTGCACTGGTACAGAGTTGTACACCATTTCCAGGAACTTAATTGTAATTATGTATGTAGCAAATACATAAAGACCTGTAAGGGAATGGCACAGGAATGATGCACATCAACTTGAAGATGGAGAAAAAGGGGGAGAAATTTCACTCTATCTGTAGGGTCAGTAGTAAACATCTAGTGGTTAAGAGTACAGCCTCTACTCTGTCCTAGTTTGTACAACCGAGAGCAAGTTTCTTAATCTCTGTTTCCTCATCTGAAAATGAATATATCAATAGTACCTACCCAAATATGGCAAGAATCAAATGAGTTAATACATTTAAAGCACTTAGAATAGTGCCTGACTATATAGAAAAGGCTTATTAAATAGTAACTATTACTGTGTTTTAGGGCAGCAAGAGATAGAAGGAAATACGGCAAAATATTAACATCTGTGAAGTCTTTTTTGCTGTATACTGCTCTGGGTGTTTGAATAATTAATTTTTTTTTTTTTTTTTAATTTAAAATCTTGATCGTGGTGAGCATTTCATGTCTTCATTGTGACAAGCCAAGGAAGCAAATGTGGGTTAGCGTGTCTCAGAGGAGCGTGCTCAGGTTGTCTTTTTATATATTCTAATGTTCACATTCTCTTTGTAGATAAATTCTAGTGTACCTTATCATGCTTACCAGCTTGTTGGCCAACAGCCAGTGCTGCTCACATAAACAAATGTAATGTCCCCTAGAAGCAGGCCTGGTGTTTCTGATACAGAAGGTAGAGTTAAACCAACTAAACCCTGGCTCATCCTGTTTATGCCGAAGTAGTGCAATATACAGCTAATCAACAAACACAGGGTAATCAGAGATGCTGTACCAAACAGAGTGTAGGTAAACATGGAATTTGTCTAAATATTTGTAATTGTGAGCCATTAATGGCCCAAAGAGTTAAAGCAACCAAAGAAAACTTAGTTCCAGAAACCTCTCCGTCTACTACCATGGGTGGGGAATTTGAAGTGTTTGAGGAATCCCTAAGTGTGCAGGTTGAAGGAAGGTTATATCATCTGGAAAAGTAGAAACTGGAACTGGATGGGTTGCTATTTGTTACAGGAAGGGGAAGGAATCGGTAAGAGAAGCTGTTTCCTTAGCTAGCCCTGTTGGTTGTCTGGAGCATTTAGATTGTAAAGTGACCTTGGCCACTTGCCATTAATATTGTTGATGTTTTTGTTAAGGCAGCTAAGAATGGAGCAACAGGTGTGGAGTTGGACATTGAGTTTACTTCCGACGGGATTCCTGTCTTAATGCATGATAACACAGTTGATAGGACGACCGATGGTACTGGTCGATTGTGTGACTTGACGTTTGAACAAATTAGGAAGCTTAATCCTGCAGCAAATCACAGGTTAAGGTAAGTGGTTCGTTGTCACTTAAATGTACCTTTCAGCTTTGTTGGAGATCACAGAAAGACACTGGCACCTTCTAATCACATCTTCTCCAGGAAAATTGTTTTGTTGTGTTTTGTTTTGAACTGTATACAGGTTTCCCAAGTAATGAGCACGGTGCCAGAAACAACAGAAATAAGGCATGGATGTTTTTCATCTTTTCCCACTGAGGCCAAATTTGGCTTTGGAATTATTCTCAAGACAATATCTAGTCACTAACATTACTAACATTAGACAATTACTCTGTACTGTCATATAAATTTTATATATATAAAATATACATATATATACAAAAAATTATAAATATATATACATATATATATATTTATATATATATACACACGCACATATATATATGTGTATATATATCAGAACTAGTCCTGTAAGATATTCCACAAGAAAAAGGTTCTGTGATTAACTCAGATCAAGCACTATACTCTAGATGTTCCCCTTGGGGACAAACAGTCCACATCAACAATTCTTACCTTCACTTTAATGTTTCCCAAAAGTGAAGGATCACAGAACCCACACCATTCCCACCATTAACAGCTATAAACACATTGGAATTAGTATACTGGGTAATAAACTTTGGAATGTGGTTATTTAAATCCCTCCCAAAATGTGTGCTCATTGTTACTCATCTTGTATCAGTTCTCTGGACAATGATCAATACTCCTTGAGTATTCAACCCAGTGATTATGTTATAGTCCTCTATAAAAGATTTAGACTTTATTTTCCTAGGATCTGAAAGAAATTACAAATAGGGGCACCAGAGTGGCTCAGTCAGTTGAGCATCCAACTTCGGCTCAGGTTATGATCTCACAGTTTGTGAGTTGGAACCTCACATCAGGCTCTGTGCTAACAGCTAGGAGCCTGAAACCTGTTTCTGATTCTGTGTCTCCCTCTCTTTCTGCCCCTCCCCTGTCTGCACTCTGTCTCTCTCTCTCTCTCTCTCTCAAAAATAAATAAACATTAAAAAAAAAAAAAAGAAAAGTCAAACAAAGGAAATTATACCTTAATCAAGAAAGAATATTGTTAATGGTTGAAAGTTCTAAGTGCAGGCTCTGGAATTGCTCTTTATTTCATTGTTCTGCTATATGCAAGAGAAAGGCAGGTTTTAATACTGCAGTGACATTGCAGCTAATAAGATGTTGGCTTCAAAGTCAACAATTAAAGGAAAAAATGCTTAGGGTCATCATCACCTTTAAAATCCTTTAAGGAGGTATGATATTGTGGATAGATCATCCAGGCAGAAAATCAACAAGGAAACAGTCTTTGAACAACACGTTAGGTCAGATGGATATAACAGATACATGCAGAACATAACATCCAAAACAACAGAATATACATTCTTTCAAGTGCCCATGGAGCCTTCTCTAGGATAGATCACACGTTAGACCACAAAACAAGCCTCGGTAAATTTAAGAAGATCATATCATGCATTTAAGAATTCATATCATGCATCTTTTCTGACCATAATGGTATAAAACTAGAAATCAGTCACAAGAAAAAATTGGGAAATACACAGGCATGTAGAGGCTAAATGACATGCTACTGAACAACTCATGAGTCAACAAAGAAATCAAGGAAGAAATTTAAAAATATATGGAGATAGATGAAAACACAACAGTCCAAAATCTTTGGGACACAACAAAAGCAGTTCTAAGAGGGAAATTTATAGCAATACAGGTCTATCTCAAGAAAAAGAAAAATATCAAACAATCAAGCCTTACACTTAAAGGAACTAGCAAAAGAAGAACAAACAAAGCTCAAGGTGAGTAGAAGGAAGGAAATAATAAACATCAGAGCAGAAACAAATGAACTAGAGACCAAAAAAACAAATAGAAAAGATCAATGAAACCAAAAGAGGATTCTTTGAAAAGATAAACAAAATTGATAAACTTTCAGCCAGAGTCATCAAAAATTACCTGTAATGATTCTGGAAATCCATAGAGGAGAGAAACCACTGTTTGAAAATGTTGGAGTCTATCATGTAAGCTGCTACCCTTAAATAAAATCCAAATTCTGGATTCTAGAGAATGTCTATAATTACAAGGGGCTAAATGTAGGGCGACAAGTTTAGTAAAAAAAAAAAAAAAGACCAGTGGCTAAATTCTTCATGATCATATTCCATAATTCTGTAAACTTTCCAAGTTAGAGAAGTTGAATGATTTGGCAGAGGGGGAGGGGAAGGCAGGGAGGAACCTTAGAAAAGTTTTACAATCCCCTTTAAGGCATTGCTCTAAGTCTTGATTTGCTAATTGACTTTCTGTATGTTAATAGGCTTGACTATATTAATACACACATTAAATAATATATTAATTTGTTTTAGTGCTTTCATTTAATGGAACTACAACAGAACATGTGTAGAAAACTATTCATTCGTTAACTTGCCTAAAAAACATTCACTTTTCCTTATACTCCAGTGCATTCTAAAGAAAGGAATATGTGAAAAATTTTTAACTCACAAAAAACCTCTAGACAGAGAAGGAAAATCAAATGAGAAATATCCTCTGGGTAATCATCCCCCGTTACTGTATTACACTACATCACTGTACATAGTTGTTGTTTTTTTGTTTTTGGGGTTTTTTTTTTCTAATCTGTAATGAAAAACAGACACTAAGAACTAATGAAACACCTTTCGAACTTCAGGGGGAAAAAGGTACGTGCTTGGAGTCAGTATATCATTTCAATGTCTTTAACTCAGCCAGTCTATCCTACGGTTGGAACTTGTTGCATTTTCTTTGTTTGAACACCAAATGAAGTAATAGGCTTGTGTTTAGGGACCATGTTGTAGGAAAAATAGGTATTTTCTCTAGAACTATCCTCAATGCTGTGAGAGGCTCATCGTGAGAAGGGGCGTGGAAACTAAGACTGGCCAAAGGAATAGCAAATTCATGTCTCTTCTCTCACTCCCATGGAATAGGCATTGAGTAGAATGGCTGGCAGAATTGCCTATACTCTTTAAATTATCTTTTTTTTTTTTTTTAGCCAAGATACTACAGTTGAAATGATACGGTTGAATAAACATAAGTTAAATCATGCAGAATGAAATTTCATTATCTGAGAAAAGCAGATTTCTTACATATCAGGCACTTAATTTTCTTTTATCAGAAAATTATGTATAGAAGATTATTTTAAACAGTTGCACATAAGTGTACAATACAGTGAACAGATTTATATATTGGGAATTTCTCCTGCATAAGGTTCTATTAGGGCAATTACAGTCTTAAATTTAAGTTTCAAGTTCTCCAGAGGTGGCATTATATTCTGCCCTTCGGTGAGTAGAGTTACTAATTCTATCATAAACTAGTAATTTCATAAAAATTAAATGATTTTTGTTCTTGTTGCTGTTCTTTGGTCAAGAATATCTAATCTGGTTTAAGGACTTAAAGCCAAGTATCCTTAGACTTCGGTATGGTTAAAGAAAGGAAGTCAGGGAAAACACACTGTCCTGTTGGTTGGGACACATTTGTCAAATGTCTGTTTCACTAAACTTTTATCTTTGTCTTTTTCCTGCAATACACTATTCCTTTTCCCTCTCTTATAGGAATGATTTCCCTGATGAAAAGATCCCTACCCTGAGAGAAGCCGTTGCAGAGTGCCTAAACTATAACCTCACAATCTTCTTTGATGTCAAGGGCCATGCAAATATGGTACAGTTTATACCATAGACTTCACAATTTAATCGCTAGTCACTTCCAAAATTAACTATATATTTTGTTACTTATCTTTCTTACGTTATTTTTATAAATTATATTTGCTTATTGGAAGTTTGCAATGCACAGCTCCACATCTTTAGGGAAATAGTAAATTATGGAACTTTTAACCTTTGATGGAACCTTTTAACAACTCCGATATTCTACAACTAACACAAAATAGGTTTCTCTTCCTTGCATAAAGCATTTACAAAAGATAAACCATAAAGAGGCACTTCGTGAACAAACCATTCAGCTAATCTCGTAAGAAAGAATTCAGGAGTCAGACACAAGACCAGTTGCATCTGGCTGATAAGTTAATGGTTTTAGATGGATAACTCTCAACTGAATTTCAAGAGAACTCCTATACATAAAGTTTCTGATAGCTAATAGGATATTTATCTTAGAGTTATCCTTCTTGTATGATTTCTGTTCTTATGTATAGTTTTGTTATTGTATGATTTGAGTAGATGAACTTTTATGATAAAATTATTATAATTTCTTCAAATATGTATGACATTCCTAAGTAAATTTTGCTTATATAACATATACTTTTATTCATAAAAATATATTTTTGCAATGGAAAATCAATGGGAAAATATGACTTAGATTACCTTTGTTCACTTACAACCAGCTTTTCAAATACAAATGCTTTTTTTCTGCATTTGGACAACTTACAGGTATTTTCCTCCCTTGAAAGCTATAATCAGTAATGGCCACCATTCTGATGATGTCATTTTTTTTTTTTTTTTTATTTCAGCCTATAGTTGAAACATTGAAACCAGAAATAAGAGCCCAAGTATATATCCTTACTGTAGCACAGTAGACTCTGATTTTTGAAGAAAGGAAAATGGTGCTCTGGCTCATTTATTATTATGTTACTGGTAGTTGTATGCATGTAAGTGTCCCAGTCAGCCCACATCTGAATCACCAAGAATACCTATTAAAAATACTAATTGCTGGGCCATATCACCTAGAGAAGAAATTCTGAAAATGTCTGGGGTCGTGAGTCAAGGAACATGTATTTTTAATGAGCACCTCAGGTTTTGTTGATGATATTGCCCACATTGGGATCCCTGATAGGTCCTACATTTCACCCACGGTGTACTGACCTTCATGCTTATTCTCTTAAAATAAGGGGTGGGGGGGGGGAGAAGAAAATATATATTTTTTAATTCAGCTATTTGAGATTTGGTGCTCACAAGTGGTTTGGCAACAATGGATAGAACATAGTGATCCAATTCACAAAATGGGAGTGTAAAGGAACAGGTGTAGTAAGTTAGAGATAGTAGAGCCCAGGAGCCAAGATTATGGGCTTTGGAGTCCAATAGACCGTGATTCAACTCTGTCACTTACTAAAATGTAGCCTTAACCTTGATATGCTTCAGTTTCCTCATGGATAAAATGGGAATAATAAAAGAAACAACTACATAGGGTTGTTATGAGAATTAAATAAATGTTGAAGCATCACACATAAAGCATACATTAGTTCAGACAACAAGAAAACTTTGGATAACTCACACTCTGTCACATTAGTGAAGGGGAAACATGACATGAATAGTTTCTATGTTCTTTTTTCTTTTCTGGAATGCATTTTATTACTTATATTTAGTTATAGGTATGTGTGACTTTCCAGAACTTAGTGGTATTTCAAGAATTATGATACAGCAACATTACACTCCACCTAGTCACCTCTGTTGTTAGTTGCTATTGATGCCAGTGGCCAAATCTATTAATTCACTAGAGGTTACAAAGTATAAGTGTTTTAGCTCCATCATTTCTTCTTCATTTACTCATCTGGCAACTACAAAAAGAAACTTCTGCTCATCTTGGGAAGAATTGGAAGACTTTTCAGCTCTTCCCAGTTCCTTCCTTGTCCCATTGTTTCTGCCTCCATGTTGGTGATGAATGCCATTTCCTCTCAGTCCCCTGGACTGAGCAAATGTACTCTTAGTAGTTCCCAGGCTGGTTGGCTCATGCTTAGGCTAGGAAAGGCAGAGGATGATAGAGTTATGGGTATAAAAGGACTCTTCCTAGTGCCTAAACCAGGTTATAAGGGAAAGGTTTAAAATTTTGCTTTCAGCATCCACTGCCATACCTTCCAAAAGCATGACCAAAGGGGTGAGCTTCTCAACAAATAGTAAAGCAGCAGTACCTCAGTTTCCCCTCTGTCTGCTGTAGGTGTGAGTTTAAGATGTTTCCCAATGGATAATGGAGTCTACCCATACTCCTTTCAACATCCCCATGTATTAGTAAAGTTCTAATTTATTCAGTAGGGTTGTACTTCATAGGTAATAGTTATTAGCTGAGACTGTTGCATTTAAGTAAATTTAAAATACATGAATTTCTCTGCTTTACAGGCTACTGATGCTCTAAAGAAAATATATATGGAGTTTCCTCAACTATACAATAATAGTATCGTCTGCTCTTTCTTGCCAGAAGTCATCTATAAGGTAAATTCAGAATTTTTATTGTACATAATACTATGTTAGTTGATGGTGATCATAGAAGTGGCCCAAGTAAGCATAAGCTAGATGCCTGTGAAATTGAACTGAATTTCAGTTAAGAAACTCCTCTTTTAACAAGAGAAATTCAGAAAGGGGAATGAACTCCTGCCCTATTTTAAGACACCATGATTCCTCTTTAAGTTCCTTCTTTTATGTTGTTCATAGGCTCATTCAGATTACTTTAGTAAGCGCTCTCAGAACAAGGAGTTATGTACCTCTTCATCTCGCTAAGTAACAGCAGAATAAACTTTTATTTTAAAAAAAAATTTTTTTTTCAACGTTTATTTATTTTTGGGACAGAGAGAGACAGAGCATGAACAGGGGAGGGGCAGAGAGAGAGGGAGACACAGAATCGGAAACAGGCTCCAGCCTCTGAGCCATCAGCCCAGAGCCCGACGCGGGGCTCGAACTCCCGGACCGCGAGATCGTGACCTGGCTGATGTCGGACGCTTAACCGACTGTGCCACCCAGGCGCCCCTAAACTTTTCAAAAAACTCTTAATGATGGAGAATTTAAAATATGCACAAAAGTAGATGGTAGTATAACAAGCCCCCCTTTAACCTTGACCCAGCTTGTTTCATCCATACCCCCGTTTATGTACCCCAGCATTATTTTGAAGTAAATTCCACACATCATTTCACCCATAAAAATTGCATTAAATATCTTTAAAAAGTTATTCCCCTTTTTAAAAAATACAGCCACAATACAACCATTATCCTATCTAAAACCATTTAGCCTTTAAGATCAGGAAATATCTAGTGAATATATCATTTTTCATTTGTCTTAAAAAATATTATAAATGGCTTTTGTTGTTTATAATTGTTAATTTGAATCAGGACCCAAATAAAGACTACATTCTGTAATATAAAATCTTAGAACCTGTAAGTTCTCCTTTTCCCTGCATGTATTTATTGAAGAATCCAGGTTGTTTTGTAGAGTTTACCCAAGTCCAGATTTTGCTCCTTACGCCATGATACAGTTAAACACATTCCCCCCCTGTATATATTTCCTGTAAATTGGTAGAGAGCAAAAGACTTGATCAGTGGAGGTTCAATTATTCTTGGCAAGATAATCTCAAAGGTGAGGGTAGTTTTTTCATCAGGAGGCACAAAATAATCTGATTGACTCTTTTGTTGTTGTTTACAGCTGCTATTGATGCCAGCAGCCAGCTCTCAATTTACTGGCAAAATCTTATTATTTTAGTCTATCACTTCTTCACATATTAGCTAGAATACTTATATAAAAATTCTCATCTACTATTTAGTTATGCAATTGGCAATTAAATGCTTAATCCTTAACTTCACTTACCAGTTTCCAAGATATTGAGTTGGTTCTGTAGCCTTGTTCACAGTGACCAACAGAGCATGCATTTAAAGTTTTACAGGAAGAGTGGAACCTATCCAGATACAAACTATCATTGAGATGAATAGCGTCATGGGGCTTTCAGACATTTGGGTCAGTGTTTACCAATCTTACTTGACCACAGAGGACTTCACAATGTAAGCTACCTTGTCCAGAGGAGCACAGAACACAGACAGAAAGAATTACGTCCGCATCTCCCCGTTTCTCCTTGTCCATCCCCAACCCCCACCCCTACTTCTCTCTCTGTTCTCCCTTCTCACTTCCTTCTCACCCCACTTCCCCACCCCCACAACTCTCTCAGCCATTTTCTCTAGAAAGAATCAAAAGCTAACCAACTCATCTGGAAATGATCATGGTTCTATCCTCACTAAGTTCTAATTACTTATCTCTGGCCAGAATTTAAATTGATAACCAACGGAAAGTTAATTCTTGTGACATGAAAATTTGACCCTGAGATTGTAATTTACTCATTTTAAAGGTAGAGATTGTGAAGGAAGTGTTCTTATTTATACTGTATAGTAAATGCTTTACATCCCTTACATTATTTACTCAAAAGGTTTATATCTATTTAGTAGACATGGGGGCCGTTATGGCCACCTCATCAGAAAGAGTAGATTGGCTAAATCCAAAGAAAAATAGAGGTATTAGATTTTAGATATGATACTTATTTTACTTTCCAAAATTCCTTTTCAGATGAGACAAACAGATCAGAATGTAGTGACAGCTTTAACTCATAGACCTTGGAGCCTTAGCCATACAGGAGATGGGAAACCACGCTATGATACTTACTGGAAACAGTCCATGTTTGTGGTAATGGACATTTTGCTCGATTGGAGCATGCATAATATCTTGTGGTACCTGTGTGGAATTTCAGCTTTCCTCATACAAAAGGATTTTGTATCCCCGTAAGTTAAAAGTGTTTTTTTTTTAATCTTCTTCTGACAGATTTCCTGGAATGCTCTTCTTGGAAAGGAAGGATTAACAGTGGACAGCCTGAATTGGGTTTCACCCACCAGATCTCGCCATGCCTTTATATTTATTTTTTTATTTTATTTTTTTAGAGAGAGGGGGTGAGCAGGGTGGAGGGGCAGAGGAAGGGAGGGAAGGGGAGAGAGAGACAGAGACAGAGAGAGAGAGAGGGGAGGAGAGGGGAGGGGAGGGAAGGGGAGGAATCTTAAGCAGGTTCCACACAGTGCAGAGCCTTATTCAGGGCTCGATCCCATGACCCTGGGATCATGACCTGAGCCTAAATCAAGAGTTGGACACTTAACCCACTGAGCCACCCAGGCTCCCGCCCACCATAGCTTTATTAAGTTGGAATGCCACTGGCTTCTTAGGTGGGAAGAGTTCAGACATACTTCACTGTTGCCAAAATAAGTTGATGAAATATTCTCAGTTTTTAGTTTTAAAGAAAAACCTAATAAAAAATAAACCTGCCAAACTACGATGAGAGATAGATTATAAGTCCTTGTGATTGGCTCCCTTTGAAAAGCAACACAGATGCAGGGCAGAGCCCCAGTGAAGACATCCTGTGAGCACCTACCTTACCCCTCCCACTTTTCTTCCTGCTCTGTTCTACATTATAGGCTCTGCTCCATTGCTTCCCAGAAAACTTTCCATTCCTTAACCTACTAGCAGTCTCTGACCTTTATTGCGGTAATTTTATAGCTGTGTATTTCAGCTGATTAGAGTTGTTAGTTTTGGGTTATTTCAGGTATGTGTGCATTCAAGTCAGTCAATATTTGATGTAGGCCTACAGATTTGCAAGGTATTACTAAGAAGCTGAAGATGCTGTGGTAAAGAAAGCCATGGTGTGCCTTCATGGAGTTTATAGTCAAGTAAAAGAGAAGTTGCTAATCAAATCAAATACAATAAATATAAAATTACAATTAAGATAAACGCTATGTAGGAGAGAACAGTGTCCGTTTACTGTGTAATTTGACCTAATCATGGGAAAACATCCCCCAGGGAGGTGACAACTAAGCTAAGATCAGAAGGGTGAGTAGAGGGTGCCTGGGTGGCTCAGTCCATTAAGTGTCCGACCCTTGGTTTTGGCCAGGTCATGCCCTCACAGTCTACGAAATCAAGCCCCACATCGGGCTCTGCACCGACAGCACAGAGCCTGCTTGGGATTCTCTCTCCCTCTCTCTCTGCCCCCCTCTCTCTCTTCAAATAAATAAATACACATTTTAAAAACAAAAAGGGTGAGTAGGAATGGGAGTGTGGAGATCCAAGTCACAGGGGAAAACACATGCAAAAACGTGCTACAGCAGGAAGGAGCCTAGTTCTTTCAAGGACTTGAAAGAAAATCCATTATTCTGCGACACCAAAAGGAAAGGGGGAGCGTGGTGTAAGATGAGGCCAAGGAGATGGGTGGGGGCAAGCCAGTATGGCCTCCAGTATGACTTCTATTTTGGTGTAGGGTGTCTTTAGTAAGTCACTGAAGTGTAAGCTGGAACAACGTGGAGGAGGTTCTGGTGCTGGGTTTTGAAACACTTCCTCTGATTGCACACAGAGACCAGTTACGAGGCTCTTTTTGGGCACTGTTAGTACTCAGTGAATACCAGGAACAGTTGGTCCTTGTTCTGACAGGATTGGTTTGTCCTCTTTCTCCAGGGACTACCTGAAGAAGTGGTCGGCTAAAGGCATTCAGGTTGTTGCTTGGACTGTTAATACCTTTGATGAAAAAAGTTACTACGAATCGCATCTTGGTTCCAGTTATATCACTGACAGCATGTTGGAAGACTGTGCATCTCAGTTCTAGAATTTTCCCCCAGGGAGGAAATCCGGGTACAGAAACTGCCTGCTGGCCTTAAGCAGGGATATCAAAATACCCTTTGTGCTAGCCCAAGCCCTGGGGGATCAGGTGGCTCATACAAGCAATAGTCGGTATTTGCATTTTTACCTGAACCAAAGCAAAACCTGGTTTTGCCACCTTGTTCCATGGAATGCCTGAGTTCAACACTGTTGCTCTTGAAAATCTGGGTCTGCAAAAAAGGGACAACAGTTCCTGCCCTAGCTGATGGGTACACCGAAACCCAGTGAGGATAAGCACAGATTGAGTTGTGCAGTTTGGGGTTGCAGATGCAAATGCATGGGAAATGCATGATCACTCAAAAGTTGACATTTTAAAACTTGACACACTTATGTAATTTACTTATTTAAAATATTTGTATTCAGCTACATTATCAATGTACTATAGACAGCAAACTTGTGACCATACTAATAAAATCATTAAAAGGAGCACTAAGGGAAAACTGTGTACCAAGCATAATGTCCTAAGACATTAGGAATTCAGGGAAGCCGCTCTCTGCAATCCAGTGACCAGAGGCAACAGCCCCTGGTGAGCCTTAATTGCGAAGCAAAGAAAACCGTAGGTAAGTCTTGATACCAGTCCGAGGGATTGTTTATGGTATCTTGAAATAAGAGCTATGAGCCACTAGGGGGCTGAGTTACACTCGTTCGGGCTGTTGTACAACATGACACTAGAACTGCAAGAACCATCTAAGAACATCTAGACTTACCCTCATTTGGCAAATGAGAAAACTCAAACCTGTAGAAGGAAAAGGTCTTCCTCAGAAATGACCCAGCTGGTGACATAGCAGAGCCTGATCTCCTAAAACTAAAATTTCTTAACTATTTGCCACAAACTTTTTAATGGTTTAATATGCCTATCTCAAAACCCAGAAGAATCGTACAGGGGTATTTTCCTTTTATGGATGAGGAAACCAAGGCAATGCAAACTTAAAGTCACCTACCCAAGCTGTCCAAGTCTTCAGTGCAGTTGAGATTCAAATCCAAGTGAATCTAACTCCAGAGGCCCTGCTCTTAACCATTTGCCCTGTCTGCCTTTACAATGTAGAGCCCTTCATTCTCAGCTCTGTGCTCCTCCACGTAAGCTTCTAGTGGTCTTAACTGTGAACTTCAGTGGCAATATTTAAGACGATATGGAGTCTTTAAAAAATTGCAAAGTCATCTGTCTCCCATAGCTGCGTATTCCCACCTTCCAGCCCCATCTGCAGTCTTGACCACAGGCCCTGAGCTTAGTCATGACTTCCTCCTGAGTCCCAGTGGGTCACCAGCCTCACACTCACAGCAGCCAGACCACCAGTCCGCACAGCTAGATGGCAGAGAGAAGCACACCGAGTTTTGCTTCGGTTGGTGTTGGCAAGAGCATGATAGATGGGGCTGGGGATGTTTTCATCAATATTTACAAAGACATTTTCTCGAATCTAAAGATCAACAACAGGACAAAGATTTATCCAATGAATGGAACAAATAACTGCATGTCCTTTCATGTCACATCATGACTAGAATGTCAAGAGGAGGAGGTGACCAAAGAAAACGTCTGCAGACTGAATCCCCACTTTGGCAAACAGACTGCACAGCAACCAACAAGGGAGGAATTCTCTTGGAGACAGCACAGCATTAACCTCCCTTCTGTTGTGGGAAGACTTCTTGAGAGCCTCTTGACCTTTGTCCCAAATCCATTTTGCCCTTGACTCGGGCCCAATTAAGGATTTAGATCCAGTGCTAAGGTCCTTGAAGATTGGAGAATTTGGATGAAGAAAGAAAGTGTTAGTACTACTCTTAAGCACTTGGATGGCTTAGTATAGGGCTTAAAAACATAGTATTTGGGATCAGAGAAAACTAAATCCAATTTTATGTTTAGCAACCTAATACATGACCTTGGGCAAGTTATTTGATTCATTTGTACGATAGGGGCAGTATTGGTACCACCCTAGGGAGTGGCTGATTAAATGACAGGGTGCATGTAAAAGGTTTGTTAAATAACTAACATTTACGGACTCCCTAACATACACTAGACACTGTTTGAAATGCTTTCCATGTGTTTGCTCTGCAACACCACCATAAGGTTGCTACCATCACAATCCCACATTATAGTGAAGGAGACCAAAGCACAGGGAAGTTAAGTAACTTGCCCAAAGTCACACAACAGTAATAGTGTAAGGATTTGGTCCTGGTGATATAGTTCCAGAGCTCACACTTCATACCTCTGCCTATCCTCATGTCCAGCCCATAGCAAGGACTCCCTAATGAGGAACAATCATTCCCAACCCTATAATGGTGCCTGTCACATAATGGATGCTCAGTAAGTGTCTGTTGGAGGAATGAATTATGGGATAGCCAAGTGGAAACTTCTTGAGGAAACTGGAGGTGCAGACCTAGTGTGCAGTGGGAGTTGTAGATAAATGATTCAGAATTCAGCAGATCAGGGGTCATCTAAAGTCACGATAGATGGCATTCTTTCCAAGAAAGTCAATACAAATGAAAATTACATCCTCCGCTGTTCATTCAACTGCCCCTCTGTCCTCAGGCTGCCCCAGACAGGTAATATGGAAAGACTACCTCCAAAGACTTAAGAAATCAACTGCTAATTTAACAATGCTCGTTTTCTTATTTGGAGATCAGTGTCTGCAATCCTGTTTTGATAAGAATTTCACCAAAACAAATACTCTATTTTTATTAGATTCAAATTTCTAAATAAAGTTATACCTACCATTTCCTACAGTGGGAATAGTCCTTCAATGGGACAATAAACCATAGCTCTCAGGACAAATGAGGGTATGAATTAAGTTGCAAACATGCAGGCAAACCTTTAGCATGGAGTGATGGTTACCACAGTACAAGGTTATTTGGTTTCTTTAATCAAAACTACTAAGGGTTGATAACCTTGTATGTTCTCTTATCAAGCTAAATTATGCCTAAAATCTCACAATCTGATCAGCAGAGTATTACCGTATTACCAAGTATTACAAAGAGGTCGGATATCAGCTAGGCACAATGGTCCTCAAAGGACGCTGTCCTTTGAGACCTGTATTTAGTATCAGCCTAAGGAGGACCTTGTTAGAAATGCAAATCTCAAAGCCCATCCCAGAACTACTGAAGCTGGAACTCTGGGCTGGCTCTGTTTCAGCAAGTCCTCCAGGTGGTTCTGTTACTTGCTCAAGTCTGAGAACACCTGAGCCAGAGAAAAATCCAGAAGTCCTCAATCCTACCACTAACTAGCTATGAGACGGACAAATCACTTAACCTAGGTGTGCCCAACTTTTCATCTGTCAAATGGAGACCATATTTGCACCAATTGTCTCATAGCAATAGTGTTATGAGGTTCAAATGAAGGGGAAAATACGGAAGTGATTTGAAAAATGTGTGAACAGTGTAGCATACAAAAAAATGTGGAGGCACTCAAACACCAAACTACTCAGGGTGTGGTGCTCAGACCCAGGAGCTCTAGACAGAAATGCAGAGTCTCAGCCCCAATCACTGAACTCACAAATTAGAAACTGCTTCGTATCAAGAGCCCAGGTGGTTAAGGTGAAGAACGATCTACACAGGTGTAAGGCATTACTTGTATGGGACAGGTGCAGTAATGAGCCAAGCAGAGGGGCCCCCTTGCTCCACACCTGAGCTCCTCCATCTCATGCTATCTCATGGTGGATCAGATATGTAAATGTTCTGAAAAGTTCCAATTTTGAGAATTTAGGAAGGTATTTGTGAAGTGCTACCGTACTGAGACAATCCATATTATTAGTGAGCTGACTTCTTGCCACCTGACCTCAATTCAAAGATTATAAAAACGTATTATCAGTATTATTAGTCACTCCTTTTGTAATTGAACTTCACACAAAATCATCTCATTGCCTCAAAAATGAACTGAGCCATTCACCGCAGCCACATAAAGGATCTGATCCTGCAGAAATTTCAGAGCGGGTACCTATTTTTTATACTTAAAACTATAGGGGTTATCCGGCTTTCAAGTAACTATTGGAAAGCATATGTTCCTTTTATCATTTTGGACTAATTAAAAATTAGAGTTGAAGAGGAGGATGGGGAATATTCCCTGAATATTCTGATGCTCCCCATTGGCACGCTCTGATGCCTTTTATGGTCAGGCAAGTTTGGGAAGAACTACAGCAGTGGTCCCTTATCCCCAGGCAGACACCTGAAACCATGAATAGTACTGAACCTTATACAGATCATGTTTTTCCTATCATACACACCTGTGACAAAGCTTACTTTAGAAGTCAAGCACACTAAGAGATTCACAACAATAATATACTGTAATACACGTTATGGGAATGTAATCTCTCTCAAAATATTGTCCCATACTCACCTTCTTGTGACGACGTGAGATGATAAAATGCCTACGTGACAAGATGAAGTGGGACGAGTGAGGTAGGCGTTGTGACCTAGCGCTAGGCTGCTTCTGACCTCCTGACAAGGTCACAAGGAGGGTCATCTGCTTCCTGACTGCAGTTGACTGTGGATCACTGAAACTTCGAAAAGCGAAACCATGGATAAGGTTCTCTAGATTCTGGCTCGGATCTCAGCCTGGCTTTCCACCGAGACCATTTGGGGAGCTCTAAAGAAAAAGTGCAGGAGCCTGATTTAGTTGGTCTAGACTGGGGCCTGGGCCTGGCTGTTGTCGATCAGCTTCCCCCGGTGATTCTGAGCATAGCCAGCATTGACCCGGAAGCCTAACGGGAGGCCCTGAGAGGACTGGAGGAGAGTTGGCCTCTATTATAGGGCTGAACTGTATTGACCCAAAATTCATATGCTGGAAATCTGAACCCCCGAAACCTCATAATGTAACCATATTTGGATATATGGCCTTTAATTAGGTGAGTTATATTACAGCCATTAGGGTGGGGCCTAATCATATCTGCCCGGTGTCCTTATCAAGTAGAGGAAATTTGGACACGTAAAGGTACATACAGAGCAAAGACCAGGTGAGGACACAGTGAGAAGGTGACCATCTGCAAGCCAAAGAGGCGTCAGAATGAAACCAAAACTGTGGACCCTGACAAGGACCATGACCTTGGACTTCCAGCCTCCAGAACTGTGGAAAAATGCATTTGTGTTGTTTAAGCTAGCCAGTCTGTGGTATTTGGTTATGGCAACACTTGGCAGGCCAATACATCCCCTATCTCAAGCCCAAGTTTTTTGTTTTGGGGGCGTTTTTTTAGTTTATTTATTTATTTTGAGAGACAGTTGAGTGGGGGAGTGGCAGAGGGAGAGAGAGGAAGAGAGAGAATCCCAAGCAGGCTCTGTGCTGTCAGCGCATATGGGGCTTGAACTCATGAAAACATGAGATCATGACCGGAGCTAAAGTCAGATGCTTAACTGACTGAACCACCCAGGCCCAAGCCCAAGTTTTAAAAGCATCCTCATATCCGAATGCATGTGAAACCTACAGAGTAGATCTTTCTCCTTTGTTTATACCTCCAGTAGAAACAGGAGTTAACACAAGCAATGGAGGTTCATGGAAAGGCATTCCAGATAGAGGCTCTTAGAATATGGTAAGTGAGCAAAAATGTTGCTCTCGGAGCGAGTCCATATTTCAATGCAGAAGCCAAAGAAGCACAAAACAGCTTTAAGATGACACTGAGAGGGAAAAAAAATTACTTCAAACATCAGTTCAATGGGCTGCCTTCACTAACCCCACAGATAAGTCTCCCATAGTGTCCTGGGCTTCTCCTTCACAGCACCTGTCACAATTACATTTAATTTCTGTTCAATAGTAATTGAATTGTCTAAATTAATCTGCTAGAAATGAAGCACAAGAGGGCAGAGTGTGTCTTGACTTGCTCAACATCTTATTTATAACCACTTGGCACATATTTGTTGAATGAATGAATGAATGAATGAATACTGCCACCAACTGCTAGCAGGGATGATACCAAAAAATTTTAACTCAGTTGATTAAATTTTGTTGATGAAATGAATTAACGAATAAATAAGTGAATGAAAAAGTGAATCAGTGACTGAGCACTGATTGGATGCTTGTGTTTCAAATGTATGTTAAATGTTTGCAAAATTCAGTTCCAATTAGATTTCACAGTAGTGATTACTCAAGAGGGGATGTCTCCCCTGAGTAATTTGGTAAATTGCACCTTTCTGCTGGATGCTTCAGTTCTAAGTACCGTCACATGCCTTGTGAATCATTTGGCAAATCTGCAAAAAAATGCCATATATTGGGGCATCTTGCTGGCTCAGTCAGAAGAGCATGCCATTCTTGATCTTGGAGTTGTGAGTTCAAGCCCCACATGGAGTGTAGAGATTACTTAAATAAAAAAAAAATAAAAAAAAAAAAAGACTGCTAGGGATGCCTGGGTTGCTCAGTCAAGTTAAGCATCTGACTCTTGATTTCAGCTCAAGTCATGATTTTGCAGTTTGTAACATCGAGCCCTGAGCTGGGCTCTGCACTGACAATACAGAACCCACTTGGGATTCTCTCTCTCTCTCTCTCTCTCTCTCTCTGCCCTTCCTCTGCTCATGCACTCCCTTTCTCTCTCAACATAAACATTTTTTAAAAAAGAATGCTATATATACTGCATGTGTGTGTATACACACACACACACACACACACACACACACACACACACACATATGTTCCACACATCACTGCTGGATTCATGTTTGATTCAACAAGACTTAGATATTGACTTATGTGTCAACCTCACAGGGGCTAAGTCCCAGTCCACACCCACCCCCACCCTAGTCCAACCGCAAAGACTTGTACTTGATACGCAATAAAGTTTGTAGACAAGGCCTCTCGTTGTATTTTACCTTTGGGTAACATGGGATGTTTTTGTTCAAAACCATCAACAAATGCAGGTTCCCCAATTCAGAAACTTCACATTTCTGTTTGAGGATCCCATTTTTATTCAGGCTGGACTATTTGAGCACCAGTTTCCAAACTTTTGTCAGGTCTGGGAGCAGAGATTTCTAAGAACCAATAATTCATATGCACATCTCTTGAAGACTAAATGCATAATTCCCAGGCTATCTCTCCCAGGTTTTTGTGAACCAGTTTAAATGTTACAATAGTCTTTATTTTAAAATCCCAAATATTTTATCTTGGGAAATCAGCAATCCAGGTATAAAAAACCAGCAGGAAATGGCCAAATTTACTTCAGCATTTACACTGTGGTCAGTTTCTGCTCCTGGCTAATGATTTAAATTCCCTCCTGAAGCTCCAAAAGGCCCAGGGGTCATGGAAGAAGTTGTTCCATCTTGGTATTTTCATTTGACGGGTGTGTGGCTGCCGCAATAAACATTACACCTTTGGATTCTCTTCTTGAACTGATCGCCTAAATCGCAGGTCTGGGTTGGACACAGAAAAGAGTCGTTAGCACAGATATACGCCCTGCCTCACATCTCCGAAGTTAGACAAAATTCAAAATCACACAGCTTCTCATGCCTCCTGCCTTCTCATGCTAAGTTTCTTCAATTCTCCCCTGGAACGTCCATCATTTGGATGCCATCAGTAAATGCGATCCCAAAACGATGAATGGGTTTGTTTGGTTCCTCCCCAGTATTCATTCCCCTCTGGCCTCAGCTCCAGGTTTTCTTTGGGAAGCCCCTCTTCCCCATTCTCAGTCCTCGTGGTCTGTTAGGTTGTACCACCTCTATTTACAGATCTCTGATCTGGCAAATGAAATCACATTTTCATGGCCACAGCAACTGGTTCATAGTGCACATGTCACCCAGTTGGATCCAATGAAACACAGTGAGAATTCTGGGTGTCTCATTCCTTCCCACTAGACTTGAACCCGAGAAGGTACAAGAGGCTGACAAAAGGGTCTTGCAATTGTTAGGAAGAACCTATTTGAGAAAGGAGCTAACGTGGAAAAGAATGGAACAGAAAGAAACCAGGTTCTGGTAACATTGCATCCCAGCTTCTGGCCGCACCTCAAGCAAGAATTATTCTTGGATTTTTGCTGAAGCCAGCTTGGGTGGGTTCTTTTCATTGAACGAGTAACTGATACATGAGCAGTTCTGACCCTCTACCTTGAGATACATCATTTGGTTAAATGAGGTCTTCAGTGCCAACGCCCTTACTCACCATGAGCAGCATTGTGTTCCCTGACATGCAAAGGGCTTGTTTGCTGAAAGAGAAGAAAAGCAGTGGCCTCATCACTGGAAAAGAATACAGGCCCACCTCCTGTTGCCTCGTTGGTGGGATTTGTGAGCCCCACCATTTTAAAATTAAGATATGGCAGATGAAGACCAAGGCTTAGCCACAGACACAGCAAAAAGGTTTGGTTTGGTCTTTTAGGGACAGTAATTCCATTAGTTTATCCGTTCATTTACAGACATTTACTGAGCATCAACAATATGCCAGGTAATATATTAGGACCTGGGGCTGTCAGAGTACAGATCAAGACTCTGCCTGCATAAGATTTGCAGTAGGGCCTGTAGATCCCATAACTACCTCGTGCTGACAATATCAATGTGCACAGATAGTGAATGGCCTGGCAGTCTCTTCCAACAAGGTCCTAACTTCGTAAATCGGTGGCATTTGAATTAAGATGGGTTTATGGTTGGGGTGCCTGGGTGGCTCAGTCGGTTGAGCATCTGGCTCTTGATTTCAGCTCAGGTCATAATCCTGGGGTCATGGGATCGAGCCCCACATCAGGTTCCATGCTGAGTGTGGAGCCTGCTTAACGCTTTTTCTCTCTCTCTTTCCCTCTGCCCTCTCCCATGCTCATGTGCTCTCTCTCTCTCCCTCTCAAATAAATATTTTTTTAAATATTTTTTAATGCTTATTTATTTTTGAAGGAGAGAGAGACAGAGTGTGAGTGGGGGGAAAGCAGAGACAGAGGAAGACACAGAATCTGAAGCAGGCTCCAGGCTCTGAGCTGTCAGCACAGAGCCCAACGCGGGGCTTGAACTCACGAACCGCAAGATCATGACCTGAGCCGAAGTCGAATGCTTAACCGACTGAGCCACCCAGGTGCCCCTCAAATAAATATTTTTAAAAAGATGGGTTTACTGTTTATTCATATTTTCCAGGACACCAAGGATGCCAGCAAGGGCTTTGGAATTAGAACAGGAATGAAACTGGTAAAATCTTTTTAAGAGCATGATATGGCAATTATCTATTAACATCATTATGTGCACGCCCTTTGGCAAAAATACTCACATAAAAATAATTAAAACAAAAATATTTCACTACACAGTTTTTAGTATTTAAAAAAACTGAAAACAACCCAAATGTCCATATATGTACAGACCGAAACAATGTCCGAAATACAGTACTAAGTGATGAGGGACGGGATTATGATACTATGTGTATAGTAAAGCCCCAGTTTTCTAATAAACAGAAAATGTTAGCAGATGCATATATGTTTGTGGATGCCCAGGGGAAAAGATCTGGAAGAATGTACACTGAATCATTCACACGGTGGGGTGAGGGCATTTTCCTTCTCGGTGGGATATACTTCTGTATGATTGGATTATAGAAAATATGCGTGCAAACTCCATGAGGGCCTTCACCATGACAGGTTGAACGAATGAGTATTATTTGTTAAATAAAAAATAGAGAAATGTTTAAACAAAAAAAGTGAAGTGCCCCATGTCATTCTAGTTTCCTGATGCACTTTTCCCAAGGAGGCAAGTCTGTGTCACAGGGATCCGAAGGCGACCTTCACTCTCACCTCTACATCCCT
This sequence comes from Puma concolor, assembly GCF_028749965.1. Taxonomy (NCBI): domain Eukaryota; kingdom Metazoa; phylum Chordata; class Mammalia; order Carnivora; family Felidae; genus Puma; species Puma concolor. Next base: position 27,497,267 of record NC_141682.1, read on the forward strand.
CCTTTCCACGGTGAACGAGCTGGTGTTTGCTCTCTTCTCCATATCCTGCAGCTTGGCCAACTTTTCTATCAGGAACATTTTATCTTTGCCCTCCTGCCAAGAAGGAAAGCAAAAACAAGAACAAAAACATGGAGGTTGGTGTGAGCAAACGATGGAAAGAAGGTTTTTTGTTTTTTTTTTTTTTAGGCAGGTAGGGTTCCAGACACAGGATAGAGACTGCCACCATGTTTTCTCTTGATGAAAGAGTAGGAACATTTCACAGCAAAGCCAAATTAACCCATACCTTCCTGAATTGGCACATTCTCCACTAAAGCAATTCCAGCAGTCTCAAGTAGCAGCCTTCTCTATCCCGCAGCTAGAAGTAACTTACACGCCCAGGACTGTCTGAAGGCCCAGGACAAATGGTGTATAGCAGCCCCTTCTCGGCATGCCCTCCATCTCAGAACCCTGTCTGGGCACCCAGCACTGCCTGGGCTGGCCCTGTCTTCCCATTGAGAATGTCAAAGCTTATATAGCTCTGCATCGAGGGACATCAAACATATTTCACCTGGCAAAGTTATCAGTGTTAATGGAGTAGACCAGATAAACATCTCCCAAACTGGGAAGAGGAACAAAGGAAAGGGCTATGTCCTCCCCAGGAGCATGACTCACTTCCCTGTGAATCTGTTGCAGATGAGAGGGTGGTATAATCCACCAGTGTTGAAGTGGGCTAGCAAGCACCATTGATGGGCTGTCCGGTCTAGATCAATGCCATTTCTCACGCCCTTGTTTCTCCTTCAACTTTCAATCACTGATTTTAGCAATTAGCTATTATTATTATTTAGCATCCAACAATTATTGCTGTGGTATTTGCTTCATAATAATTTTCTATTTCCCTCATTCTTTCTACTTTTATTCACTGGAATTCTGCAAAGGAGAGCTGTCCTTGGGAAATGGCATTTTAAACAACTCCGCAAGGGGCGCCTGGGTGGCTCACATTGGTTAAGCGTCTAACTTCACCTCAGGTCACGATCTCACAGTTTGTGGGTTTGAGCTCTGTGTCAGGCTCTGTGCTGACAGCTCAGAGCCTGGAGCCCGCTTCAGATTCTGTGTCTCCCTCTCTCTCTCTCTCTCTCTCTGTCTCTCTGCCCCTTCCCTGCTTGTGCTCTCTCTCTCTCTCTCTCTCTCTCAAAAATAAAATAAACTTTTTTTTTTTTAAAGCAAGTCTGCTAGCAGTCTTGGATATAGCCAACCTGTTTGTAAACTGCTGGTCTGTAACAGCTGTTTCCATACTTTCGTGCCAATTAGAATTACCTGGAGAGCCTGCAAAAATGCAAACTCAGGATTTATCCAACTCATCTTGACTCGGGGAGATAAACCTGCATTTTAGTTAAAAGCACCATTCAAATCCCACCATTTACTAGCCCTATGACTTTGGGCAGCTCACTTTGCTCTGTAAACCTTAGAATCCTTAATTTTAAAATAGGAATTAAAGATGTATATGTCCCAGTGCGAGTAATAAAAATTAAATCAGAATTTTTGTTCATTATTTAGCACATGTCAGGCATCATGTAAGTGCTCAACAAATGTTATCTGTTGCCACTACTGGTTAGAGGAGATCAGGGTAATTAGAATTTGCATTTTTAATAAGCATCCAAGAGTTACTGATGTAGGTGATCACACTTTGAGAAGGACTGTTATTAGCCTATTCACAGCCCCTTAGGCTGGGTTCCTCTGGAGACAATGTCCCTGTCTTTGTGGCGCATCCTCTGGACAAGATTCCCAAGCATGCAGGCCTGCAGTGATGCTTCTGGTGCCTCCCTGAAATGATGCCATCTAAATTCCTCCCCAGTTTACCTGGTACTGCCCTTACAATAGAAGGCTTTAGAAACAAATCTCTCACCTGGTAAGATCTCCGTAAGACTTGCCCAAAACAATTCAAAGTGCTACATCAGAAAAATACAGGTGATGCTTCTGGAGACGAGCAGGGGAGATCATAAGTAAACCATGCCCTTTCTTTACACCATCTAAAAGACCAGCTCAAATGATCTGAAACCCAAAGGTTCAAGCAGCTAGAACCGTGAGGAATCTTGGGCACCTGGGTGGCTCAGTTGGTTAAGCGTTGGACTCTTTATTTTGGCTCAGGTCATGACCTCATGGTCATGAGACTGAGCCCCAAATCAGGCTCCATCTGCATTGGGTATGGAGCCTGCGTGCGATTCTCTCTCTCCCTCTCTCTCTCTGTCCCTCTCCTGCTCACTCACATATGCGCTTGGCGCAGTCTCTTTCACTCCTTCAAAATAAATAAATAAACATTTAAAAAACAAAAGAACCCTGAGGAATCCTGCTTCTTCCCCAAGTTCTTAGATGTAAGTGTTCATGTCACAATTACGTTGCTATTTAGAAGAAGAGAGAACATGGGGCGCCTGGGTGGCGCAGTTGGTTGAGCGTCCGACTTCAGCCAGGTCACGATCTCGCAGTCCGTGAGTTCGAGCCCCACGTCAGGCTCTGGGCTGATGGCTCAGAGCCTGGAGCCTGTTTCCGATTCTGTGTCTCCCTCTCTCTCTGCCCCTCCCCTGTTCATGCTCTGTCTCTCTCTGTCCCAAAAATAAATAAATGTTGAAAAAAAAAAATTTTTTTAAAAAGAAGAAGAGAGAACAAGTCCAGTATCAACGAGCATCCATATTCCCAGACTGTGGTCTCTAAATACCATCTCACCAGGACTCCTTGAATAAATGTCTGACTGGTGTTCTGGGACAGGTAATAAACAAGAAGAGCCTGGAACATCTTGTCCTTTCAGAGAGCAAGAAAACTATCGAAGACTTTCTGGGGTCATGTCAAAAGAACCCGGGAACTAATTCAAAAGGAATTTGATTAGCAACGAATCAATGAGGCTATTTAAGCATAAAAAAATTATTACAATTGAAAGAAGCAAAGTATACTTAAATCTATGAATTCATAATGATAATTTAAAAATTCTCACTGGCCACATTTTGGGGTTGCTAGGAGTAGTTGGTTGAATAGTGTCTCCTTTGTAAAAATATTTGTCCAAGTTAAACCAACCCCAGTACCTGCGAATATGGCCTTGTTGGAAATAAGGTCTTTGCAGACATAATTAAAAGATTGTCGGATGAGATCATTCTGAATGAGGATGAACCCTAAATTCAATGACAAGTCCGTAGAAGAGAAGGAGAAACAGGCACACAGAGAAAAAGAATTTGTGAAGATGGAGGTAGGAATGGGAGTTATGAAGCCCTAAGCCAAGGAACAGCCAGGTTAGCCAGTGGCCACCAGAATAAGCTAGGAGAGGCATGGAACAGATTCTCAGAGCTCCAGAAGGTACCAACTTCCTGACACCTTGATTTTGGACTTTGGCCTCCAGAACTATGAGGTAACAATGTTCTGTTATTTTAAGCCACCAAGTTCGGGGTTATTTGCCATGGCAGGCCTTAGGAAATGAATACCCTAGGGTATCAACTCAGCATTTCAAAAACTGGTCAATGAAGGGGGAAAAATCATGCATTTCTCTTTCCTCTATAAACTTTATTTCAAGGTAATAAAATAGTTGATGAGCAAAAATTCTTTTTTTCATAGAAAAATTCTAGCTAATAAATGCAAAAGAAATTGTAGGATTAGAGTACTACTGTTCTGTCATTTCTAACAAAATCAGTGGGTCTTCTAGGCAATACTCCTCAAAGGCTGCAAAATCCATCAGGTGAAAGGAGAGTGGGGAGCTTTCTGATGGATGGGTCAGGCTAACAAAGCATGGACCCACTGATCACTATTCACATCACACAAAAAGAGACATGTAGACATTTTATGTCTCAAGGGGATACCCTAAGAAGTGCATAGCATCATCTATGAAGTGTTCTGGCTAAAACACTGAAATGGATTTAGCCGGGTTTTTTTTTTTTTTTTTTTTAACGTTTTATTTATTTTTGAGACAGGGAGAGACAGAGCATGAACAGGGGAGGGTCAGAGAGAGGGAGACACAGAATCTGAAACAGGCTCCAGGCTCTGAGCTGTCAGCACAGAGCCCGACGCGGGGCTCGAACTCACGGACTGTGAGATCATGACCTGAGCCGAAGTCGGACGCTTAACCGACTGAGCCACCCAGGCGCCCCAATTAGTTGGGTTTTTAAATCTCCATGCCAGGGTACAGGAAATAAAAAGAAGCATACTAAATACCACCACAAGGCTGCAAATCAGATATATCCAGAATGTGAGAACTACTACAAGACAAAGGACCTGTTTTCTTCAACGATAAATGGCAAAGAAGAAGGGAGGGGTGAACAATTATAGATTAAAGGAAACAACAGACATATGGACCAAATGCAACATGTGGCACTATTCCAGACCCTGATTTGAACAACTCGACTGTAAAAAGACACTTCATGGGACCAATGGGGCAATTTCACCTTTGATTACATGTGAGACGATAATAAGGAATTATCAAGTTTTCTTTTAGGTATGATGAGGGTATTATGGTTATGTTTTTTTTTAATCTCTCTCAGACACATATAAATTTTTACAGATAAAATGATATAAAGTCTAGGATTTGCTTTAAAACAATCCAGATATTTGCAGTGAAGGGTTAGTGTAGATAAAATAAGAATATACCAAAAAAAAATTTAAGCTTATTTATTTATTTTTGAGAGAGAGAGTGTGTGTGCATGAGCAGGAGGGGGACAGAGAGAGGGAGAGAGAGACAGAGAGAATCCTAAGCAGGCTCCGTGCTGTCAGTGCAAAGCCCAACGTGGGGCTCAATCTCTCAAACTGTGAAATCATGAACTGAACTGAAATCAAAAGTCAGACTCTCAACCGACTGAGCCACCCAGGCGCCCCCAAGAGTATACAAATGTTGACGGTAGTTGGTGCTGGGTGGGGGGGCAGATGTAAGTTCGTTGTACTATTCTCTTTTGGAGTATAACTGCAAGTTTGCATTATAAAATGTTTACAGAAAAGTGGGAGGATGGGGCGCCCGGGTGGCTCAGTCGGTTGAGCATCCAACTTCGGCTCAGGTCATGATCTCACGGTTTGTGAGTTCGAGCCCCGCGTCGGGCTCTGTACTGATGGCTCAGAGCCTGGAGCCTGCTTCGGATTCTGTGTCTCCCTCTCTCTCTCTCTACCCCTTCCCCGCTCACAGCTTTGTCTCTGTCTCTGAAAACTGAATAAACCTTAAAAATATATATATATAAAAAAAAAAAAAGAAAAGTGGGAGGAGGATACCAGAGGAGCTAACTGAACTTACATTAATAATCTGTTCATGGAGCAATCTGATCATAATCTTCCTTCCCTCTGTGATCTGCCAGTAAAGATAGGTGATGATTCTGGAGAAGAAAAGAAAGAATGACAGACACTTTTGCCAATATTTTGCAGGCCCCAAATTCCAACTGGTCTCAAAGGAACTGAGATATTCTCTTGCAAGTGGATTTTGTCCCAACAGTTTTCCTGAAAAGTTGTGTCTGGATGAATTACAGGTTCAATACATCCAAGCAACCTGGCTGCACGTGGAATCACATGAAAGATGGAAAAAAGACTCATTCCATGGCCTGTCCTCGGATTAATTAACTAGCATCTCTGGGCATAGGGCCAGACAATAGTATTTTTTTTTTTATGTTTATGTTTTTATTTTGAGAGAGAGAGAACACTTGGAGGAGGGGCAGAGAGAGAGAATCCCAAGCAGGCTCCACATGTCCGTGCCGAGCCCAATGCCGGCCCCATCCCACGACCCTGGGATCATGACCTGAGTTGAAATCAAGAGCCAGACGTTCAACCGACTGAGCCATCCATGCACCCCTATTTTCTTTCTATTTAATATGGAGCACTCCATTGGTAGTATAACCACATCCAGACCTGTCTTCAAACATTAAATTCCAGGGGCGCCTGGGTGGCACAGTCGGTTAAGCGTCTGACTTCGGCTCAGGTCATGATCTCACAGTTTGTGAGTTCGAGCCCTGTGTCGGGCTCTGTGCTGACAGCTCAGAGCCTGGAGGCTGCTTTGGATTCTGTGTCTCTCCATCTCTTGGCCCTTCCCCTGCTCATACTCTGTGTCTCTCTGTTTCTCAATAATAAATAAACGTTAACAAAAAATTTTTTTAATAAAAAAAAACACAAAAATTAAATTCCAGGAAGAGATGATGATTAAGAATCATTCAAGTATTGCCAAATATAAATGTAAAATAAAACTTGGCTGTAATATAACTATCTCACAGACTTCTAAATCAATCTCCCATGTATTTTAAGTTTACAAAATAAATTCCCACAAGAATACAGAATGAACATAGCATAAATTCTCATATGGAATATACTTACCTCCAGAAACTATATCAGTTAAATTGGATAATAAAGGCTTGGAATCAAAAATTTCATAAAAGGAAAAAAAGATGTGCCCAGTGGGTAATATGAAACTCAAAGTATCTTCTTAAAATAGGATCATTTAGGGGTGCCTGGGTGGCTCAGTCAGTTAAGCATCTGACTTCAACTCAGGTCATGATCTCGTGGCTCCTGAGTTTGAGCCCCGCGTTGGGCCCTGTGCTGACAGCTCAGAGCCTGGAGCCTGCTTCAGATTCTGTCTCCCTCTCTGCCCCTCCCTGACTCATACTCTGTTTCTCTCCCAAAAATAAACATTAAAAAAAACAGAAAAAAAGAAAAGTGAATGATAATTTCAATTCCTGTTCCAGTATATCCAGCACATCTACCTTTAACTCGAGCTTGCTGAGAACCACATCTCCACCCCATACTGAAACCTGTAGATCTGATGGCTTTAAATTCTTGATGTAGCAATTCACAGAGCTCATCAAAATTAGAGTCACATGTATGCCTCCGGCATCTTTTCAGGTGCAGAGGAGTAAAAGACAGAAAGCCAAAGAGTACCGTGGAGTCCCCTCCACCTCAGGCATCTGGCACCCACCCCTGGCGGTGGGGCCAGAAATAATTGTTTTTATTTGAAAACAAAAGAACGCTGTCACACATATGAACAATGCCCAACCCATTTGAACATAATGCCAATCTTAGAAAGTATCACACATATAATTTTCCTAAGCATTCTCAAATCCAAATTTTCATTTTGTTTTCATGCTATTTCTTAAAAGGAGACAGAGCAGGTATTGCTTTCTTCATAAAACAGGCAAAAAAAAAAAAAGCTCACAAAAAACAAAAAATGAAAACACCTGGGACAAGATGATAGTAAGCAACTCTTAAACTGGGTGGCTCAGTCGGTTAAGCGGCCGACTTCAGCTCAGGTCATGATCTCACGGTCCGTGAGTTCGAGCCCCACATCGGGCTCTGTACTGACAGCTCAGAGCCTGGAGCCTGTTTCAGATTCTGTGTCTCCCTCTCTCTGACCCTCCCCCGTTCATGCTCTGTCTGTCTCTCTGTCTCAAAAATAAATAAACGTTAAAAAAAAAAAAATTCAAGGGCAAAGTCAGGAGCATCCAGAACACTGAGCTACACTGTAGCCGTTTGCTCTCCTGGGAAACATTCCCCAGACTATCCACATGTCTTGTTAATGACACGTTTTCTCCACCAGTTTCCCAAAGCACTCTACTTACAACACAATGAGGGTGAGGATGAAAAAGAAGTGCACGCTTCCGATGAGGTTCTGGTAGATCCAAACAACCCACAGGTAGCCGGGCCTTTTACTCAGGGTATCGATCCAGCTGTAGATGGAGTGAATGAAGAAGGGCAGACCTCGAAATGGGCCACAATCAGCTGAAGGTTTCAATCTGGTAAAACGGGAGACAGGAAAACATCTGTAGCGTGAGACTCTGGTATAGCTTGTTCTAAAACCAAACTGTCCTTTCTGGGTTCTGGACCTGGAACCAGCAATGCCTGCCTGATGTACCCATACCCTCCCTCCCAAGGAAGCTCTCTCCCTCACGGCCTCAACAGGTATGTTTTGTCCGTGTGACCCCACTGAGGCTCAGCTCCCAGACAGGGTTATATCATCTGATCTAATGGTAGCCGATCCCAAGAGTGGCAGTGAACTTTGTGGTATCCTGGCTTGAATAAATGAACTGGGTGATCAGATTCTTTTTCTTGGGAACTTGAACTAAGACATATGAAGAAGGGACCCTGCAATCTATGGAAGGTGAGGTTGTGGCAATGAGGGCCACATGCAGTCAGTTGTTATGAATTAGCAGAAACTAGCAGGAAACTAAGAACTGGTTAGGAAGAGAGAGAAAAGAGAGAAGCAAAGACATCATAAAACAGAGTAGCCTGCCCTGAAGCCACTTGAGTTCCTGATGGTTCCAGTTCCATCTGTATCCTAAAAATCAACTCCTGGGGCACCTGCGTGGTTCAGTCGGTTAAGGGTCCAACTTTGGCTCATGTCATGATCTCGCGGTTCATGAGTTCAAACCCCACATCAGGCTCTGCACTGACAGTCTGCCTGGGATTCTCTCTCTCTCTCTCTCTGACCTTCCCCCCACTTGCTCTCTCTCAAAATAAATAAACTTTAAAAAAATCAACTCTTTTGTTTGTTTGCTTCATTCATTCATTCTATAAAAGCTTATTTCACCTGTTCCAAGTACTGTGCTAGATACTAAGCCCTTGGGGATTCCATAGCAACAAGACAGACATGGTCTCTGTCCTCCCAGGTTTACATTTTAGTAAGAAAAATGGACAACTAATGAGCTAATGATTAAACAAAGATTCAAGCAAAGGTATTTCTGACTGTGAACGGTGGAGGGAAGAAAAGAAAGTGCCCCTAGAGGGAGAAGAGGTGGGAAAGACAGTAGGCAAGCATGGTCATGAAGGTTAGATCTTGAGGATGACTTCTGAGCTGAGACCCAGAGTGGGGGACAGAAGGCCGCCAGGCAGAGGGAGTGGGGAGAACACACAAAGGACTCCACCTTGTGTTGGGAGAGGCTCACAGGGTCCCAGGAATGGAGCAAGAGTCATGAGGATGAAGGAAGGGTGGAGCCAACGTGGGGTGAGGTTGGAGAGCGAGGAGGGAACCAGCTCAGACAGGGCATTTCGGTTCATTTAGTGGAAGTTTAGTCCCCATTCTGGGAAACTGCAGGCCTCTAGGAAGTGAGGAAGCCCTGCCATCACCTGGTGGGTGATGACCAAACTAAGACACATTCGCTCCTTTGGCTGTTGTGTCTGCTGGTTACCAAGGGGACTTGGGTTCAATACTGTATTAAGCACGTCTTCTTACTGCGATGTTTTGACATCTGGGGCCTTACAGACCCTGGAGAGATAGCCCCTCCCGGGAGCTCCCCTACATGGTATGTTTTTTCCATGCAAAACAACCAACCCAGAGCCCACACCCCACCCTCCACCTCCTCCATCAGGCTCTCACACTCAGGGTCACTCTCCCCCTGCCCTGAACCCCACAGGGCCAGGTAACCAGATAAATCCAGACAGCCCCCAAAGCCACTGAAATTGTTCAAACGAGCCAATCCTAAACCTGCCTATCCTCTCTCGCCCTTTCCTTCCCAGGGAAACCACAATAAAGGTTCTTTTTTTTTTTTTTTTTTAATTATTTTTTAGTGTTTATTTATTATTGAGAGACAGAGCATGAGCATGGGAGGGGCAGAGAGAGGAGGAGTCACAGAATCCAAAGAAGGCTCCAGGCTCTGAGCTGTCAGCACAGAGCCCCACGCGGGGCTCAAACTCACAAACTGAGAGATCATGACCTGAGCTGAAGTCAGACGCTTAACCGAAGGAGCCATCCAGGTGTCCCAACCACAATAAAGGTTCTTGCCCACACTTTTTCCTCACTCCCGCTGTGTCCTGACCAACCCTGGGATTCCCTCATGTGGCCTCCTGTGGTGTGGCATCCCCACCCCCACTACCACTTCTACTGGGATCTGAGTAAAATAAATCATCTTTCCAATGACATTCATCTCCTGATCTGCTGGCCTCACCAAACCTTAATAATAATAAAACCTACATTTTACTTATTTATTTTAAAGTAGGCTACACACCCAATGTGGGGCTTGAACTCATGACCCTGAGATCAAGAGTCTGATGTTCTACCGACTGAGCCACCCAGGTGTCCCAAAACCTACATTTTAAAACACTCACTCACCCCATCTCTAAGACCTCTCCACAAGCCACGGTTTCCTACCTCCAGATGGTGATGGCCAGGGTGCACAGGACCCCGGTGAAGGATGGGAAAAAGAGCAAGAAGATGAAGAAAGTCATCATCTGTGAGGCTCGCCAGGCTTTGCTCGGAGGCTGGAAATTCATCATCAGGCTGATCTGAAGAGAGAGAAGCAGACACCTCCCATCTGTGGCCAGAGGGACAGGCCAGAGGGACCCCAGCCAGGCAATGGCTTCCCGATAACCCTTCCCAGCACCCCTCCCCACTGCCCCCCGACTCAGTTCCAACCACGGGGCCACATGGGACTGGGAGAAGCTAATTCGTTCCACCTTCAGGCTGACTCACGTTTTTGACATAAAACATGATGAAAAGAGTAATCATTTGGATAAAGGGCAGCAGAGGGCAGAAGAAGGTTCCAATCCTATGAGGGAAAAAGGGTGAGTGTCAAAAGTCAGGGGAAACATGAAGACAGAGAATGTGGTGGGGGGAGGGCAGGTACAGGGGATGTGGAGGGAAGGGAAAGAGGGTGTTACAGGCTGAACTGTGCTTCTCCAAAACGCGTATGTTGGAGTCCTAGTACCCCTAGTACCGCAGAATGTGACTATTTGGAGAAGGGGTCTTTAAAGAGGTAATTAAAGTAAAAGGAGGTCCCTAGAGTAGGCCCTAATACAATATAACTGGTGTCCTTAAAAGAAGAGATTAGGACCCAGATACACACAGAGGGACCATGTGAAGACTGTGGAAGCAGGTGCCATCCCACAGGCCGAGGACAGAGGTCTCAGAAGGAACCAACCTACGAACACCGTGATCTTGGACCTCTAGCCGCCAGAACTGTGAGAAAATAAATTTCTGTCGTTTCAGCCACCCAGTCTGTGGTATTTGTTATGGACGCTCTAGCAGACTAATACAGAGGGAGTGTGCTCTATGGCTGTAGACCAGGAGCGTTCCCACCACACCCAGTATACCCGGCTGCTCCCTTCCCAGCTTTGGAAAAGAGAGTTTGCAGAAAGCACCACCCACACACCACCAAATGGTCTTCAGCAAGCCCTAACCTAGGTGTCCCGAATGCGGGACATGTCCTCCTGCTTCCTCCATGGCATTCAAGAAGGTCTGAGGTCCCGCAGGGAGAGGCATTAAACTGCACTGAGTTACAGATGGGAAGGGCATTCTCTCTCAATTCTCCCCAATACTCCTGAATGCCGAGAGAAGAAAATCTCACTTTGGTGGTCCTAACACTTGTCAACCTCCCTTTGTTCCCAAAAGAAAGGTGGGAGGGGGGAGGTAAAGCTTTAAACTGAGAGCCTTGGCAGACGGGAGCATCCAGCTAGAATTTAATGACTGGTGGTGATTGGCTTGGTTTTATTTTATTTTATTTTTCTTATTTTTTTAAAGTTTATTTATTTATTTTGAGAGAGACAGAGACAGCTTGAGTGGGGAAGGGACAGAGAGAGAGAGAGAGAGAATCCCTAGCAGGCTCCATCATGCTGCCAGAGCAAAGCCCCATGCAGGACTGAACCCTTGGAACCATGAGATCACGACCTGAGCTGAAACCAACAGTCAGAGACTCAACCAACTGAGCCACCCAGGCGTCCCTTATTTTATTTTTCTAAAGTGACTGACATTTTTCCTTTTTTTTAACAATTTTTTTTAATGTTTTTTATTTATTTTTGAGACAGAGAGAGAGCATGAACAGGGGAAGGGCAGAGAGAGGGAGACACAGAAATCGAAGTGGCTCCAGGCTCTGAGCTGTCAGCACAGAGCCTGATGCGGGGCTCGAACTCACGAACCGCAAGACTGTGACCTGAGCCGAAGTCGGACGCTTAACCGACTGAGCCACCCAGGCACCCTGACATTTTTCTTTAAGTAATCTCTAGACCCAAGATGGGCCTCAAACTCACGACCCCAAGATCAAGAGAGATCAAGAGTCAGATGCTCTACCAACTGAGCCAGCCAGGTGCCCTGGGTTTTGTTTTATTTTTTAAGTTACTTGCAGTTTCTCTCAAATGACTGATTTTCCATTCTGGTGGTAAAATAAAGACTCCTTTAAAAATGTATTTAGGGGCACCTGGGTGGCTCAGTCAGTTAAGCATCTAACTCTTAATGTCAGCTCAGGATATGATCACACGGTTTATGGGTTCGAGCCCCACACCAGGCTCTGCGCCGACAGCATGGAGCCTGCTTGGGATTCTTCCTCTCTCTCCGCTCCTCCCCTGTGTGCTCTCTACCTCTCTCCCTCAAAAATAAATAAATAACCATTAAAAAAAAATAAAAATAAAAAATAAAACATTTTTAAAAAGGCAAACTATATAAAAGATAATACTAAGTAAAAACCAGTACCAGTGATATGTAGATAAGCCAAAAAATAGGCAGGCTGGTGTGCAAAAGGCTGAAGTTTGGGACACACTTACCTCACCTCATCTCTACCATTGTCCCTAATATACATTGCCTTTCTGTCACCCTGTTATCTTCTTTTAAAGCTCATCATCAAAGGCAACATTCTCCTAAAACCCACAGAGGTTAAATCTATCATTTCCATGGAGAAAAGAAAAGATACATGTGTTTTCAATTGTGCTTATTTGCAATTTATTAACACAAACCATAAAGACCCAGAAGTAATAATGGCCATCTCTGATTGCAACTTTTTCCCCCTTGCTGCTAACATTTCCCTTTGGAACCTTCATTAATGGTCAATAGTATGAGGGCTTTGTTTCTAGGGCTCAAAAACCTGGCCAAAGTAAGCACTCAATAAATGGAGCCATATTGTTATTACCACATCAGCTGATTTATGCACGTCATTTATTAAAAAACAAAAAACTTAAGAGTGCTCATAAGTACAATATAATCCAGCAATTCTACTTCTGGGTATATATCCAAAAGAACTGAGGGGCGCCTGGGTGGCTCAGTCAGTTAAGCATCTGACTTTGGCTTAGGTCATGATCTTGTGGTTTACGAGTTCGAGCCCCACGTTGGGATCTGTGCTGACAGCTCACAGCCTGGAGCCTGCTTTGGATTCTGTGTCTCCCTCTCTCTCTGCCCCTTCCCCACTGGCACTCTGTCTCTGTCTCTAAAAAATAAGCGTAATAAAAAAGAATTGAAAGCAGGGTCTCAGAGAGATATTTGCACACCCATAATCATAGCTGCATTATTCACAATAACCAAGAGGTAGAAGCAACCCAAATGTCCACCCATGGGTGAATGGATAAACATGTGGTATATCCATACAGCAGAATATTATTCAGCCTTACAAAGGAAGGAAGTGCTGATACATGCTACAATATGTATGAACCTGAAGAACATTATGCTAAATGAAATAAGCCAATCACAAAAAGATAAATTGTGTGTGATTCCACTCACATAAAGTATCTAGAGTAGTAAAACTCTGAAAGACAGAAAATGGAATGCTGGTTGCTAGCGGGGTAGGGGAAGGAGGAAATGGGGAGTTCTTGTTTAATGGGTATGGAGTTTCAGTTTTGCAAGATGAAAAGAGTTCTGGAGATCTGTGGCACAGCTATGTGAATGTATTCAACACTACTGAACCATACATTTAAAAATAGTTAAGATGATAAATATTATATTATGTATATTCCTACCACAATTTTTAGAAGGTGCTCATAAGGGTGACAAACAGCCACAATATCCCCACTTAGAAAATATTTCTGAGTCAGTCTGAAGATTCTCAAAACTTACCACACCAGAGTTTGTGCATAGATCAGTTCCAGGACGTTCCTCGCGATGTCAAACTCCTGTAAACCAAGGCTCGTTGGAAACTGCATTCCAATGAGTCTGTGAAAACATCACTGAGTTTAGTGCCCCAACCATCAACCCTCTCCTTCAGAAGATTCCCCACAATCAACAAAGTAGAGCATCACCAGTTTGGAATAAAGTCATAAGTTCTTTTGCAAATTTTTGAAAAGTTCCAAGTGTAAGTGTATTTTTGAAGAAATAATTGAAGGAATTGAGGGAAAATGGAACTATCACAATGCATTCGAGCAGAGGTACTGCTGAAGTGGTTTACAAAATTCTAGGGCCGCCTGGGTGGCTCAGTTGGTTTAACTTTTGACTCTTGATTTCGGCTCACATCATGATCTCACAGTTTGTGAGTAAGAGCCTGGTGTCAGGGTCTGTGCTGACAGTGCAGAGCCTGCTTGGGATTCTCATTCTCTCTTTCTCTTTCTCTCTCTCTCTCTCTCTCTCTCTCCCTGCCCCTTCCCTGCTTGCGTGCGGGCTCTCTCTCTTTCCCAAAATAAATAAAGATTTTTTGAAAAATTCTAGAGACTATTATTTAAGTTATCCCACATATTATTTAAATAGATAGTTAACTATAACTTAACAATAGATATTATATAAATGAGATCATTATTAAAGTTATCCTACCTATTATCACTCTTTGCTTGTTAAACATGTTTTTTCAGGACCAGGTAACTCAGCATTCCCTAACCCCCCCTAAATGGAAAAGTTTTCCATGTTTGGTTACTGCTATCAGATTAATAGGGTTTCCCCATTTTCTAAATCCACAAGAGGAAACCAAGATCTCCATTTATCCTGAGGAAACTTGAGACAGAGAGGATGCTAATAATAAAAAGAAAAAAATGCCATCAAAGATACAAAAACAAAACAAAAAACCTCCTAACCTTTACATCTAGACCTTGGACAGAGGCTGTAATAAAAGTGAGTTTGTGCAGACTGAGTGTAGAAATAGGGCACGCAACCTACCCCTGAGGAAAGAATCATTATTGTGTTATGCCATCTTATCACTGGGGCAGCTTACAGAAATATGTACATGTCTATAAGGAATGAGATGCTCATCATATTATTAACACATAAATGAACAGATCAATAGAAGAGGACTATACATGGGCCAATGACAACACTGCCTCAGTTCTGTACACCTGGTGTCTACCTGGTGTCTAAAATCACAATTAGCACATGAATCAAAGTCAATTAAATGGATCATGAGATAAATCTATAGGTGTCGTCATAGAAAGATGCCACAGCATAATGTTAAAAAAAAATAAGGGCAAAGTCCACAATGATTTTCAGCATGACCCAATTTTTATCTTTGAAACTATACAATACAGTCACACAAAGCAATATGTGCACAGAAAAATCTGGAAGAATATACACTACAATTAAAATGATCTGTGGTGGAAAGTTCTCAAAGACTTTCACTTTCTATGTTTTGCATCCAGTAATGTCTTTATCTCAAGAGAAGTTTGTAAAGGGTTAGCTGAATGAACTTGGACAACAGGACTGTCAGGTCAAAGTGAAATTTTGGTTAATTTCAGAAGCAAGCAACGTCCCAAAGAACAACAGGCAGACTTGTCACAATGCATACTTGAAATAAATAAGGGACGCCTATGTGCTAACTATAATAAGCGTAAGGGATACCCATACTTCCGGCTCAGCCAAGACTCTGGCTCTGGTTCCAACATCAGGTACTAATGACTCAAGGCTGATAAATATTTACCTCCTCAGGAATTCCCCCAGTAAGGAATCAGCTAAAGAGAACACAAAATCCATCAGAAGGAGCCGGTAGATTTCCTGGCCAATGAGAGTTTCCCAACACTGTAAGGTAAACAAGAGTCAGGATGTGGGAAGGGGCTGTTGGTTCTGCCCAGTGCCCTTCTGGCACCCTACACTCATTAGGACATGGTTGCTGGCCAATGTGACTGGGTCCTCGTACATCCAGAAAAGCAGACCCACTCTGGGCAGGGACGCACCATTAATTTGTTGAGTTTGTTTTCAAGGGTGTTTATTCCTTTTCTGTGTTGCTTTTCCCCCATTAAAGCTTGCCCTCCACGTGCACCCCAAACTTTCCCTTCTCACTATCTCTCCTCTTTAAACTTTTCATCCCTGTCCTATGCCCTCTGGATCCCATTTCTCAGCCAGGGCTAGCAGAAGGCATCAATGGCAACAATGCCTTTACTCTTTGTTTATTAACCTTATGAAAATCCGTTAATACTTATTTGACTAAGAAAGAGGCTTAGAGGTTTAGCAGGCTGGCACAAATTGGAAGTCTGACTTAGTTCATGAAACTGGTGATCAATTACCTCTGCAGGAAGTCAGTGCTATGAACTGATGGACCGGGAGCTTTTAGATTTGGTTGAACGAGGAGAGGGATGTTTTGAGTGCACAGCCCAAGGATGGATGGATGGATGGATGGATGGATGGATGGATGGATGGATGGAAGGAAGAATATTATATCAACTCTAAGATCATGAGTAGAAATTCTGAGAAACCAGAGAAATTCACTTCCTCCCTGTATTCAAAGGTTAAGAAAAAAACTCGAGGCAGAACAGCACAGAAATCTCACCTCTTCACCAGCCTGGGCCACAATGTTGAGCCAATAGTAACAAAGAATTCCAATGATTGATATTTTCAGAAAGATGTTTCTAAATAACAGAAGAGAAAACAACTATTGTTACCTTCCATGACAGTCATTAGTACTGTTTGCTAATAATTCCTTTTGGTCAGATGGTAGGACTGAAATTCCCGCTCCCGTGTGGTTTGACTGGGGCCAATATGGCTAGTTCTGGCAAGTAATTTGTGAGCAGAAGTGATGTGTGTCACTTTGCGTCCTTCTAGGCTGGAGCACTGAAATGCCAGCGAGGCTCTCCAGAACTCACTGTCTTCCGTCTGGAATGGCCATCAGCAATATTTGAGACGGCTGCTGCTGTCAGCCTGGATCCCTGCACGAATGACATGACCAAAACCACCTGCCATCCACAGTGGACACATAATATGAGCAAGAACTAAATCTTTGTGTTCGAAGCCACTGAGATTAGGGAGATAGGGGATGTTTGTTACTGCAGCATAACCTATTTCAACTGATATACCCTCTTTCAGTGCATTCCAAACTATCTGATTTCGCTTCTCATTGTAATAATAATAAATGTACATACTTTTAATTGGGTGCTGAGCATGGGCAGTACACTGTGCTAAGAACCTCACTGAATCACCTTAATCTTCACAGCTTAATGTTTACAATTTTGCTGCCATTCTTACTTTCTACAACTCTGTCATCAGGTAGATAGAATTTTTATGTCTATCTTACTGATGAGGATACTGAAGTTCAGAGATGACACAACGTGTCCAAGGGCACACAGCTTGTGAGGGCCATGACAAAGACTGAAACTGAGGACCATCTCTTAAACCTAGTCACTTTGCCAAAGTCAATAGCTGCTGGTTTTAATAGGGCTTCAGCCCTGGTGTGCCAAGAACTGTGTACCACTAGACCAGGGGTTCTCAAAGTGTGTCCTCTGAACCAGCAGCATCAGCCTTGTCCGCAAACCTGCTAGAAAGGCAAATTTTCAGGCCCCACCCTAGACCTACTGAATCAGAAACCCTGGAGACAGGACCAAGAAATCCCTTCAGGTAATTCTGATGTATGCTGAAGGTTGAGAACCTTTGTGTTAGACTCTGAAGTTCCATGAAGGAAGGGCACTAGATCTCTAGATCTTTCTCAGTGCCAGATCCCCAATCTCTTGCCTAGTGCCTAGCCTGTGATACACCCTCACTGTCTACTGGATTAAGGCATCAGGAGACCTTTATTGCAGTGTAGCTTCAAGTTAAACTTGAAAACACACTCTTCTACGCTGAGAAAAATCTCATCTCAGATCAAAAAGAACCGTGTATTTCTGAGAGTTCCCATTTTCTCTTCATGCAAAGATTTTGAATATTTTGTTGAAGCTGTACAAAGGGCTGATGTATATTAAAAGACAACTAAACTCTTAAATGATCAGAAAAACACAAAGAGGAAATTTATTGGTTCAAAATGGCCCACTGAGCATACATGTCTAACCACCTCTTCATCCAAATTCTCCAGATGAGGTTGGAGAGCTGGCCAGGAGCCAGATCTCCCAGGCCATAGAAGGCAAGGGCTCTGGAACTGATCAGTAAAGAAACTCAGTCTACATTGTACTGACCTGTTGTCATAAACACCATAAACAGGAACTGGTCAGGGAACTAGCCAGGAAGGAGCAAGGACAAAATTTGGGTTGTTTTATGCTTTATCGAAACCTTGGGGTCACCTCTAGCACAAAAAGGCACCCCCTCCCAGCCAACTAATTGCCAGAAGCACCCCTTCTACCTCCATTTGGGTGTCTGAATTACAAAAATGCACCTCTTGGGGCTCCTGGGTGGCTCAGTCGGTTAAGCATCCAACTTCGACTCAGGTCATGATCTCGTGGTTCACGAGTTCAAGCCCCGTGTTGGGCTCTGTGCTGACAGCTCAGAGCCTGGAGGCTACTTCAGATTCAGTGTCTCCCTCTCCCTCTGCCCCTCCCTACTTGTGCTCTCTCTCTCTCTCTCTCTCTACCTCAAAAATAAGTAAACATTAAAAGAAAATTTTTTTAATGCACCTCTTTCTCCCAGCTGAGGCAGTGGCTACCAAGGCTCACAGCTTGACTAATGCAAACGCTAGATGAATTTCAGTCCCTACACAACTCATCAGCCAGGCACCCTTCTGCAGTATACAACATGAACATCTGTACATCTCATAACTGAGAAAAACTATGAAAATCCTCAGGCCGATATCAATTTGGAAAGGTAAGCTATTACTCTGATCAAAAGACTGATGTACTTAATTGTATACCTGAGAGCGTTTTGGATTTTATGGCTATTAACCCACCCCATACAAACACACTTTATTCTTGAAATCCTTTCTGGAAAACAGAACTCTGGTACTCGAGCATAACCCTCTGTAGCTCCCACCTCACTTCCCTCCCTGGAAATACCGGCTGGTGGTGGGCGTGGCAGACACACCTACCGGATGAGGAGGATGTAGACTTCGCGCCTCGGCGTCTCATACCTCTCCACCAGCCTGAACAGGGAGTAGAGGCGTGGCGTTGCCAGGTTGATGCAGGACACGAGGAAAGGCAGTAACAGCACTGCTCCAGGGTTCTGGTGGTTCTTCAGGAACTGCAGGGGATGCAGGGAGAGAATCGAGATGCCAAACGTGCACGGAACTCCTCTCTGCCTCACGCAGAAGACCCCACACAATGGGGAAACCCCAGTGGTAGCTCCTCCGGGGTTAGCTCTTAGGCTACCGGTTATTGAGCACTTACCCTGCGCCCAGCAGGACCCACGTGATCACGTTTAATTCTCACTACAGACCAGCAGGTGGGTATTAATAGACTGACTGGCAAATGGAGGCTCAGAGAGGTAAAAATGCTTGCCTGGGGTCACCGAGGCAGATTTGAACTGGGTCCATCTGACTCAGGGGCCTGAACTCAAAACAGCCATTCTGTGACTTTACTGTCCTTAGCAAGAGGTCTGCAGCAATGAGAACGTGTTTCCTGGCTGTTGGAGCAAAAGCTTGAATCCGCGGAAGCTATAGCACAAGGGTATTGAACACTGCAGACTTTCTCCGCCTGTCTCCTGCGTGGCCCTGTTCATTTTCACCAGGCTTTTCTTGGGTGCTGAATCAGGGGAAAGGGAGCCTCTGTTAGCCCATGGCACACCTTCGTATGAGGTCCAAAGAGGCACCCCCTTCCTTCATGTGGATGCAACACCCTGGCACTTGGTTTGGAGTGGGGTGAAGGCTGCCCTCAGCTAGGAATCCTTGGAGTCAGGGATTCCAGTGGATTTATCTTCTGTCTCACACTACCTCCTTCCCACTCCTAGGCCTGACCCTGTCTCCCTTTATCTCTGGGTGGTTTCGAAAGCCCCACTTGCACTTTTGGAAGTATTTTTGTAGCCAGGGTAACCTGGGTTCAAATGTTGTCCCCTCTCCCATGCTTATGAGCTATAAGGTCTGAAGCCAGATGCATAGCTTCCCTGGGCCTCTTTTCCTGTCTGTGTAATGGGGAGATTATCATGTGACCCACAGAGTCATTGCAAGAATTAAATGAGGGGCGCCTGTGTAGCTCAGTCGATTAAGCTTCTGACTCGATTTTGGCTCAGGTCATCATCTCATGGTTCATGAGAATGAGATCAAGCTCAGAGTCGGGCTCTGCACTGACAGCGTGAAGCCTGCCTGGGATTCTCTCTCTCCCTCTCTTTCTTCCCCTCCCCTATTCATGCACACATAAGTGCATGTTCTCTCTCTCTCTTTCTCTGTTTCTCTCTCAGTTGATGCCCTAATTAAAAACAATAAAAGAATTGGGGCGCCTGGGTGGCTCAGTCAGTTGAGCGGCAGACTTCAGCTCAGGTCATGATCTCCTGTTTGCGAGTTCAAGCCCCACGTCGGGCTTGCTGCTGTCAGCCTGTCAGCACAGAGCCCGCTTCAGATCCTCTGTCCCCCTCTCTCTGCCCCTCCCCCACTTGCGCTTTCTCAAAAATAAATGAACATTAAAGTAAATAAATAAAAATAAAAGAATTGAATGAAACCAAATAAGGCCAGGTCTGGCCCCTCAACAACATAGGTGAGACATCATTCACAGAAGATTGTAGCTGCCCATGAATGTGACCCCTAGAGTTGTACAAAGGGTTGCTCCTGCCTGACATACAGCAGATGTTCAAACAATAGGCTCCACTTCTGCCTCCTCACCTCCTTAGCTGCCCTGCTTCACTTCAGGTGGGCGTGGAGAAAACCTTCCAGGTGAAGAAGAAACTCAGAAGGCTTCTTTATGCCTACAGCTGCCTGGTCACAATTTCTACCCTGGGTAGGCATTGCCAGGCCCTTAAGCACTGAGACTTAATTTCCCCTATTTGAGGGCACATCTCAACATGGTTAATGGCAAACTCTTAGTGTTATGTAATCCCACACCCATTTTCTTGCTGGCTTCTCCTTCACTTGTTCATCCATTTGGTTGTGCACCTACTATGTGTCAAATATTGGGCCTGGAGCCCAGCTACTGTCTTTTGAAGATACATAAAGATACCTGCATAAACAGGTATTTTCAATACTACACATGACAAGAGCACAGGGAAAGCTTGCAGAGTCAGGAGTGCCCAACACAGTCTAGTGAGGGTGGTGGGGGTGAGAGAAAATTTGCTGAGGAAACGGCACCATGCTGAGGTCTGGAGGAGGAGGAGGAGGGGGAGGAGGAGGAGGAGGAGGAGGAGGAGGAGGAGGAGGAGGAGGAGGAATTTGCCCAATGAGGGAATTAGGGCAGGTTGGGTAGAGAATGAACTGCATGTTTTCCTACCGAGAGAAAAGGAAAAACATGGTGTGCTCAGGGAACTGTGGACACACCATTTAGTGTTGCTAGTGTAGGATATGGGTAGTTGTGGGGTGTTGAAGCTAGAGATGTGGGCAGGGATCAGATCATACAAGATCTGTCGATCATGCCATGGAGGATAAATTTATATCGAGGGTAAAAATAGGAAGTCATTAAAGAAAGTGAAATAATCCAACCAACCTGTACCACAATTCTAGAGGTCGGCAAACTGGCTACAATTAGTTCCATTTCCAGGGGAAAAGCTGAAACCTACAGAAAAACAGTACTTTGCCCAGACCATCCAGCTAATTAGTCTCAGAGTTTATATCATTTGCAAAAAAAAAAAAAAAAAAAGGTAATATTCCTTTATTAGTCACAATACTGGGCACAGAGTAGACTCTTCACATAACTTTTTTCTAGTCCTGACCACACACCTACAAAGCCAGGTACGATCATTCCTGGTTTGCAAGTGAGGAATCCAGAGCTCAGAAAGGTTAAATGGCTCACCAGAGTCCATCAGATCACAACACTTAGAGTGTCTGCTCAGTGCCAGGGGCAGTGGGAGGTGTTAGGAATATAATAATAAAGGAAGAAACCAAAACTTAATCCCATGTCTGCTGCCCAAAGTTCCCATCTCTCCACGGACCCAGAGCTTCTTACTCTGAAGCGTGCATACACATCACCAGGGGGCATTGTCAGGATACAGATTCTGAGGCTGTGAGCCCAGGCAGGGACACAAGATTCTGCATTTTTTCACAAGCTTCCGGCTGATGCCAGTGCTGCCCGCCACAGAGTCTGAGTTCAGTAGCAGCTCCATACCGCCTCCCTCCAGTATCTCATCCCTTCACCTGGTTTTGTGCTCGGGCCCCCAGTGTCCCTGCCCTTCTGGTTACCTCTGAGTTGTTCTCAGCCAGGTAATAAACAGCTACGCAGCAGGCAATGGCCACTCCAGTAGAGACGACCCAGGCTGCCAGGTGGGCCAACATGTGGATCAGCTGCTGACTGAGCGTTAACTTGACATTCTCCTGACGGATTTCGGACAGGTTTTCCTATACACACAAGGAAGTCAGGTCGGCCTACAGTACCCTATCACCTGTTAGCAAAGACTCAGCAGGTGAATCTCGGCCACTCTGAGACACAACCCACCCCAGATCCACAGGAGAGAGAAAGGGGGAAGTTCATGATGGACGTGGACTATGAGAGACTCATGGGGAAATCTCAAATGGACCAAGAACCTCTATCACTGTGCCAAACACCTTTTCCATCTTAGAGAAACAGGCCCAACAGAGTGGGACTATGCTCTTGAGGAAAGCACTTTGAGGTGTCAAGAAACTCTTTTTTGAAGAATAAGGCTGGGTATCTACACCAACGAATTTAACATCTTCAAACCTCTTGTCAAAGTCTCTTTGCTTACAAATTATTCTCCCTCTCTTTTTTTTTTTCCTATTATGTATCCCTCCACCCACGTCCCCTCTATCAACATCCAGTTTGTCCTCTGTATTTAAGAGTCTGGGGTTGGGTATATTTGTTTCTGATTTTCTCTCTCTCTTTTTCTTTCTTTTTAGTAAGTTTTTTTCTATAGACCAGGGTTTCTCACCCTCGGCATTATTAACATTTTCAGCCAGTAATTCTGTATTGTGACAACTCTCCTGTGCACAGCAGGATGTTTAGCAACATCCAGTAGCACCCTCCCCCTAACTGTGACAATCGAAGTCTCTAGATATGGGGTGCCTGGGTGGCTCCATCAGTTAGGCGTCTGATTTCAGCTCAGGTCATGATCTTGTAGTGTGTAGGTTCAAGCCTCACATCAAGCTCTGTGCTGACAGCTCAGAGCCTGGAGCCTGCTGCAGATTCTGTGTCTCCCTCTCTCTCTGCCTCTCCCCCGCTCATGGTCTGTGCGTTTCTCTCTCAAAAATAAATAAACATTAAAAAAAAATAAAAAGTCTCCAGATATTACTATATGTCCCCTGAGGGGCAAAAACTGTTGTGAGTTGAAAAGCACTGTAGGTGGGGCGCCTGGGTGGCGCAGTCGGTTAAGCGTCCGACTTCAGCCAGGTCACGATCTCGCGGTCCGTGAGTTCGAGCCCCGCGTCGGGCTCTGGGCTGATGGCTCAGAGCCTGGAGCCTGTTTCCGATTCTGTGTCTCCCTCTCTCTCTGCCCCTGCCCCGTTCATGCTCTGTCTCTCTCTGTCCCAAAAATAAATAAACGTTGAAAAGCACTGTAGGGGCGCCTGGGTGGCTCAGCTGGTTAAGCATCCAACTTCGGCTCAGGTCATGATCACATGGTTCATGGGTTCAAGTCCCGCATCAGGTTCTCTGCTGTCTGTACACAGCCCATTTCAGATCCTCTGTCTCTCTCTCTCTCTCTCTGTCCTTCCCCAGCTCGCATGTGTGCTCTCTCTTTCATAAATTACATTTTTTAATTAAAAAAAAAAAAAAAGAAAAGTTACAGACATAGTAAAGGAACTTAGCTGTGGGAAGGTGTTGTATAAAGCAAGCCTGCCTTACCCTTATCTCCGTGCTAAGATTCTTCTGTTTCAACTTGACAGCTCTTTCATGAGTGACGGTGAAGTCCCAGCAGAATATAAGTTTAGTGATCCCTCTGGAGTAGATGTGAGGGTTAATGAAGTTGTTCCGGAAATACCTGGCCATGCTAGGGAAGGCAGAAACCAAAATACTCAAGTGTTATTGAAACAGGCATTGGGGAGTGCAAGAATTAAACAAAGGGGAGTCCTACCATTAACCGGGACAGGCAACATGGAACAGTCAACCTCAGGTTCTACTGGAACAGTGCGATCACAAACATAATGGTTAAGACCACTGGCTTCAAGATCTCATAGGTCTGTCTTATAATCCTGGATTGCCAGCTGGGAGATCTTTGTTATTTTAACTGCAATGAGCCTCAGTTTCCACATCTATATAATGGGGATAATAATAGTACCCACCCACAGAGTTTATATGAGAGTTATATTAGTTTCCTCTAGCTGCTGTACCAAACTGTCCCAAACTTAAGTGGCTTAAAACAACACATGTCTACTTATTCTCTTACTGGAAGTCAGAAATCAGAAACTGTTTCTAAAATCAAGGTGTCAGCAGAGCTGTGTTCATTCCTATCCTTCAGCAGGAAATGTGTTTCCCTGCCTCTTCCAGCTTCTAGAGGCTGCCTGCATTCCTTGGCTGATGGTCCCTCCTGTCTTCAAAGCCAGGAGAGCTGCAGCTTCCATTCTGTCTGACCTTGACCTTCCTGCCTCCCACTTACAAGGACCCTTATGAATAACTGGCCCATTTTAAGATCCTTAACTCAGTCTCATCTACAAAGTCCCTTTTGCCAGGTAAAGTAAGATATTCACGGGTTCTGGGGATTAGGACTTGGACATCTTTGGGAGGCGGGGGGAATTGTTCAGCCAACCACAAGAATCAATGTAGTGGTTAGAACAGTAAGCACTTGATAAAGGCAGATGCTAATATCATGGAGACGTCAGCAGGACTCAGTGAAATCAGCCGAGGAAGCACTCAGCACTGAGCCTGGCATGTAAAAAGTGCTGAGTCAATACCTTTCCAAAATTTGCCACCACTAACAGTAGCTTTAGGAACTTTTCCTGGTTTGATAGGACAAAACGAAATCTCATTTTACTCTGAATTGTGTGCTGGCAGTGAGGTTGTTACAGGCTGAACTATACACTCTAAAAACTCCTATGCTGAGAGCATAACCCCTAACCCCCTAACCTTCAGAAAGCAACAGTATTTGCAGATAGGATCTTTAGAGAGGCAATTACATTAAAATAGGTCATCAAGGCGGGCCCTCATCCAATATGACTGGTGTCTTTATAAGAAGAGAAGATTAGGACTCAGACATGCACTGAGAAAGACCCTGTCAGGTCACGGTGAGAAGGCAGGCATCTATAAGCCACAGGGAAGCCTCGGAAGAAACCAACCCTGCCAGGACCCTGATCTTACACTTCTAACCTCCAGAACTTGAGAAGATATATTTCTGTTGTTTAAGCAACCCCGTCTGTGGTACGTTGTTATGGAAGACAGAGGAAAGGTCCTAGGAAGACCTAGGAAAACGAATACAAAGGTTGAACATCTGTACCTCCTCTTTGACAGTTGTCAAGGGACAATTGCCTATCCATGCCCTTCCTTCCATATAACTAGTGGGGTCACTGCATCCCTATTTTCAGACTGACCAATTTCCTTGAAAGCACACAAAAACCTCTCTTCTTTATCCAAACTTACAGTTTGTGTTATAAAACGGGAATGCTCAGACAGCAATAGAAAGTCAAAATTGCAGAGAAACTGTTTCCTGGGGAACTTTTCAGTCTCTTGAATTTTACCTAAATCCAAAATGAGCTTAGGATCGAGAAATGCAGATACTCCATACCTAAATAGCAAACTGAAAAAACAGACAATCAAACATGCTCCGATTGTGAAGATGTAGGCCAGCTGCATGTTGTAGGGTGCCCCACTGCTCCCGTGTTGGACCGTAGAGTTGGTGTAAAAGCCATAGTACATCACTGTGTCCTGAAAATAACCCTGAAAGAGGCAAGAAGCCAGAGGTCAGGTGGGTCTCTTGAGAAAACAATGACAATGGTCAGCACCCTTCACCTTTTCCATCTGCAAGAAACTTGCATCAGTCAGTTTCGACATTTTGTTGGCAGGGCACCCAAGGTCACTGAGAACGTAGACGTTTGGGGGCACCTGGGTAGCTCAGTCAGTTAAGAGTCTGACTTCAGCTCCGGTCATGATCTCACAGCTCATGGGTTCGAGCCCGGCATCGGGCTCTGTGCTGAAAGCTCAGAGCCTGGAGCCTGTTTCGGATTCTGGGTCTCCCTCTCTCTCTGCCCCTCCCCCACTCGTGCTCTGTCTCCCTCTGTCTCAAAAATAAATAAACATTAAAAAAAAAAAAAACATAGTCGTTTTATCACTAGGCTCTTTGAGTTGGGAAAGGACTCTCAAACCCTCCTTACAGTGGAGGGACCCAGGTGTCACCACCTGAACCCAGTGACCAAGCAAAGCATGACTAAAACCAGGACAGCCAACCATGATGGGCCTCTGTCATCTTAATATGACCATGTTAAGTATTATAGTCAAACATGTTTGATATGAAACAAATCAAGCTGTTAGGTCTAAATTGCAATTTATAGGAAATACGGGCCAGAGGAACAAGTCAGAGAGACTATAAGGAAACAATTGATTCCACAAGGTAGGATGTTGGAGTTTGTATGACAACTGGCCTGGTTTCTGCAACAAGCCAATGTCAAGAAAAGAGAGGGCTGTGTCTGGAGAGATCATTCTTTTTTTCTTATTTTTTATTTAAAAAAATTTTTTTAATGTTTTTATTTATTTTTGAGACAGAGAGAGACAGAGCATGAGCAGGGGAGGGGCAGAGACAGAAGGAGACACAGAATCTGAAGCAGGCTCCAGGCTCCGAGCTGTCAGCACAGAGCCTGATGCGGGGCTCAAACTCATGGACTGTAAGATCATGACCTGAGCTGAAGTTGGCTGCTTAACTGACTGAGCCACCCAGGCGCCCCTGGAGAGATCATTCTAGATTAATTGCAAATTCAGAGAAAAAGCAACTGAATGCAAACTGGGGCTTTAATTGGATCCTGGTCTGAACAAACAAGCTATGAAAGACATTTTGGGGACCACTGGGAAGATTTTAATATAGTCTGGATTTTTAATGATATTTTTAATTTTGCTAGGTGTGATAACTGCAGAAAGTGTCCTTATTTTGCAAAGATGCATGTTGAAGAAATTTGGAGTAAAATGTCCTAATGTCTTTAATTAACTGTGAAATGCTTCCAAAAAATAGTAAGATAAAACAATGTGGCTAAACGTTAACAATTTAGAAACCTGCATAGTAGGCATATGAGTGTTCATTTACTACTCTTTATTTCCTGTATGTTTGAAATTTTTCATAATAAAATGTTACATATATACAAATATAAAAAATACAGATCAGGGTGCCTGGGGGGCTCAGTTAAACGTCCAACTCTTGATCTCAGCTCAGGTCATGATCTCACGGTTCATGGGTTCGAGCCCTGCATCCAGCTCTGTGTTGACAGCATGGAGCCTTGCTTGGGATTCTCTCTCTCTCTGCCCCTCACCTGCTTGTGCTTTATCTCAAAATAAGTAAATAAACTTTAAAAAATAAAGCCCTAGGGGCACCTGGATGGCTCAGTCGGTTAAGCGTCTGATTTTGGCTCAGGTCATGATCTCGCAGTTTTTGAGTTCAAGCCCCGCATCAGGTTTTGTGCTGACAGCTCAGAGCCTGGAGCCTGCTTCAGATTCTGTGTCTCGCTCTCTCTCTCTGCCCCTCCCCTGCTCATGCTCTGTGTCTCTCTGTCTCTCAATTATAAGTAAATGTTAAAAAAAATTTTTTTAAATAAAAATAAAAATAAAAACAAAGCCCTAAAAAATAAGTTAATTAAATTAAAAATGTACATCACAACAAGGAGAATGAAAGTAAATGAGGAAGAAATTTACATAATAATAATTCTCACTTAATGCACTTAACACAAGGGAGAATTTTTAACAGAAAAAGAAATTTAAAAAGATAAGTGGGAGAACTTGATTTTGAACATTCTACTTCAAGAGTCGGCAAATTTTTTTCTGTGAAGAGCTAGATAATAAATATCTGGCTTGGTAGCTATAGCAACAACTCCACTCAGCCACCGTAGCAGGAAGGCATCACAGACACCTAAACAAATGGATGTGACTGAGTTCCAGAAGGACTTTATTTATGGACACAAATTTGAATTTCACGTATAATTTTCATGTTTCACAAAATGTCATCCCTGTTTTGATTTTTTTTCAACCATTTAAAAATGTAGAAACCAATCTTAGTTCATTGGCTGTACAAAACTAGGTGGCAGGCCAGATTTGGCCCCAGCTATAGTTTGTCAGTCCCTGGTCTACAGAATACTAGTGGCAGAAATCTCTTCTAGAAGGTAAACTCACAAGGCAGGGGCTATAAGTGTCAATAGGGAGATGGGTAAACAAATTATAGCTGCTGTTAAAAAGAATACTATGGACTGGGACGCCTGGGTGTCTCAGTCGGTTAAGTGTCTGACTTTCGCTCAGGTCATGATCTCACAACTAGTGAGTTCGAGCCCTGAGTCCAGCTCTGCGCTGACAGCTCAGAGCCTGGAGCCTGCTCCGGATTCTGTGTTTCGCTCTCTTCTACCCCTCCCCCACTCACGCTCTCTCTTTCAAAAATAAATAAATATTTAAAAATTAAAAAAAAAGAGTAGTGTGGATCTATATAGATGCTCAAGATACATAGTAAAACAAAAAAAAAGTTGCAAAAACCTGTAGTATCCTGTTTTCTTTAGGAAAGAAGAAGGAAGAAAAACAGTGGACAAAGATAGGCTCTAAGCTAGACCATTAGACAAGGGAAGAAGACTAATGTGGACCTTCACCTAATTTTCTCTCTTTTACAGTAGCAACTTTTCCCCCCTCTGTCTCTGCCCCTCCCCTGCTCTCTCTGTCTCTCAAAAATAAATAAACATTTTTCAAAAAATTTACAGTAGGAACTTTTCAAAAGGAGCGTTGTATTTTGTACAAAGAAAAAGAAAAAAGAAAAAAAAGGTAGCTCTACAAACACCAATATGACATATCCACCACAGAGCAGATGAAAGGAAGTGAGTCATAGGTGGTATATGTGAATGATTCATCTTTTGTTAAAAAACAAAAGAAAGTAGAAACAGAAGAAAGGGATGTA
Organism: Puma concolor; assembly: GCF_028749965.1. Lineage (NCBI taxonomy): Eukaryota > Metazoa > Chordata > Mammalia > Carnivora > Felidae > Puma > Puma concolor. The sequence goes on from NC_141682.1 coordinate 27,526,128, forward strand.
TATGTACACGTATACATGTGTCTGTGTGTGCACAGAAAAGGAGATGGTGAACAACACAAACTATTAATATGACTACCTCTAGAGACAGAAAGTCTCCTGTGTTGTGTATATGTTACTTTTAGGGAAAAAAAGAAACACATTTCCAAGTCCCACTTTGCCTATCAGTTGACTCCCAGGCAAAATGAGGGGTCTGGAAGGTATGTCTGGGGGTTTCTGAGTTGGTGGATTTCCAGGTGGGGGGAAATGGAGAACTTACCGCTCCAGTGAAAAATTCCAATCCGGTGAATTGGAGGGTGTTCTTTTCAGGCACAGTAAACTGAGGGATGATGATGAAGCTGAAGGTCACGATGAACGAGAAAATGTTGAACTTCAAAAGCCATCTCAGAAAGTTAAAATAGGAGAGGACGCTCGTTCCAAACTTGCCTCCAATGACCTTGAACGTCTTCTGCCATAGGCTGATGTAACTGAGCAGTTCTGACAGGCTGTTCTTAGATCTACGGTAAGCCTGGGGTAGGGGCACAAAGCATGTGGTAGACAGTCACTCAACAAACACCTATGAGAAGGTCCCATCCTAGCAAAAACGGCCACTATTTCCAGAGCGTTAGAACGTGCCAGGCATGCGCTCAGCGTGTTTGCAAACGTTATCTCATTTAATCTGACAGGCCACTCTTCCAGGTGAGTGCTATTATTCTCGTATTATTATTTTCCTATATTATTATCCTATATCCCAGGTTTGCTGTTGAAGGTGACGTTCACAATAGCTATGCTGTCCAAATAACTCAGCAACCTCTTATACACCTTTGCATGCCCACCTGGTTTCTCTGCACCTAGACCAACCCAATTTCTATGGCTTTCAATGAAACAGCCCTGAATTTTGGTTCCTCTTCCCCTTGGGTACCTTTCATCCCACTCTGCAAGGGGTACCTTTTTACCCCTTATCATGCCCATTTTGTTGACTGCAATAAAGGCCTCTTACCTGTGAAACGGAGTTCAGACACTGAGCACAGCAGTTGAACTCAAGGATACGGTGGGATTGCTTACTTTTCTCTTTGTCAACCATTTTCCTGTGGGGAATGCCAGAAGAAAGGGAGAGATACCAATGCCGTAATCGCTGCATTCCCCAAATATTTACTGAGTGTCTATGGTGTACTAGGCACAACCCAGGTAGTGAGACAAAGAGAATGATTTCCCTGCCTCATGGAGAAGATATCCTAGTTGGAAGGGAAAGACAATAAAGAAACGGTGATTTATACTATGGAAAGAAAAAGGGAAATAGAACAGGATAAGGCGATGGGAAATACTGGGATGGGGACTGTGTTATAATTTGAAATAGCATGATATTTGAGCAAAATCTTGAAGGAGGGGAGGGGTTAGTTGTATGGATAAGGGACTGCTCCGTGGCAGAGGGAACAGCCAACATGAGACCCCCAAGGAGGCCAGGATGGCTGGAATGGAAACAGCAGGGGGAAGGGCAGAGGGTACGAGTGATAACTGTTGCAGGGGGAGGCGGAAGGGTCCTATAAGTCATCACCCTTGAGTGGTTCTCAACCTAGGGAGATTTTGCCCCCAAGGAACAATTTGGCAAAGTCTGGAGACATTTTTGATTGTCAAAAATCTAGGGGAGAGAGATTTGCTATGACCTCTAGTGGGTAGAGACCAGAGATGTGCTAAACCCCCTACAATAAACTGGACAGTCCCCCACAACAGAGAATGATCCATCCTCCAATATCAGGCATACTGGGGTTGAAAAATCCTGCTGTAAAGTCTTTGGGGCCTTGTGAGGGGAATAAGGCCTTATTCCATGACAGAGGCAGGCATGCAGAGTTTGAAATGGAAGACTGTAGGGGCGCCTGGGTGGCTCAGTCAGTTAAGTATCTGACTTCGGCTCAGGTCATGACCTCAAGGTTGGTGAGTTCAAGCCCCGTGCTAGGCTCTCTGCTGTCAGTGCAGAGCCTCCTTTGGATCCTCGGTCTCCCTCTCTCTCTGCCCCTCCCCTGCTTGTGTGTGCACACATGCACACTCTCTCTCTCAAAAATAAAATAAAAACATTAGAAATGGAAGAGTGTTTTTTAAAAGATCCAGCCACAGTTGGCATCTTTACCTTTCCATGAATTCACCGCAGCTACTTTGCTCTGGTCCTTTCCCGGTTTTCTTTATACACCCAAATGCCCATCCCCACACCATCATCTCCACAGCCTGGTCCACATGGCCTCCTGCTTTGCCCAGGCAGTCTGTATCACTCCAGCTAGTCCTGTCACTGCATTCTCCTCTACCTTGACTTGGCCTGATTTCCTCTTTCTCATGTGTACGTTTCTTGTTGACAAATTCATCTCCGCTGTCAGACTTTGCAAGTTATCTTCGCAACCCCAGAACAAATGCATTATTGACTTATTTATTAGCAATTGTTGCATCCACTCTCCTAGTTTCTGCCAAGATGACAAGTTGCAAAAGAAAAAGGCCGTGGGGCACCTGGGTGGCTCAGTCGGTTAAGCAGGCGACATCAGCTCAGGTCACAAACGTGAGTTTGAGCCCCACATTGGGCTCTGTGCTGACAGCGCAGAGCCTGCTTCCGATCCTCTGTCTCCCTCTCTCTCTCTCTGCCCCTCTCCGGCTCACATACTCTTTCTCTCTCTTAAAAATAAACATAAAAAAAAAAGAAAAAGGCTGAAGAAAAGTAAATGTGAAGTAGTCTGAAGCCTAAAACAGCCCTCACTCTTTCACTATTGTTTTTTTTTTTAATTCTTAGCCTTAGGAAGCTTTTGAGGTCTCCTCCTCCTCCTCCTCCTCCTTTTTGTAAACTTTGAACTTTAGAGTAATTCAAGATTTGTAGAAAAGTTGAAAAAACTACAGAAAATTCCTATATGCTACTCACCATTTTCTCCTATTAACATCTTACATTTCCGTCATAGTTTGTCAAAATTAGAAACCAATGTTAGCATACTACAATTACCTAAACTTCACACGATTCTGATTTCACTCATTCTTCCATGAATGCTGTGTTCTATTCCAGGATCCCATGCCACATTGCATTTAGTTGTCATGTCTCTTTAGGATCCTCTAGTCTGCTTGATTTGGCTCAGGTCATGATCCCAGGATCGTGGGATCAAACCCCAAGTCAGGCTCCATGCTGAGCGTGGAGCCTGCTGAAGATTCTCTCTCTCTCCTTCTGCCCCTCCCCCACTCATGCTCACTCTCTCTAAAATAAAAAAAATTAAAAAATTTTGAAATTAAAAAAAAGAATCCTCTAGTCTCTGACAATTTTTCAGACTTTTTTTTTTTTTTTTAAGTTTACTTATTTACTTTGAGAGACAAAGAGAGATGGGGAAGGGCAGAGAGAGAGAGAATTCCAAGCAGACTCCACACAGTGTGGAGCCCGATGCAGGGGCTCAGACTCATGAACCATGAGATCATGACCTGAGTCAAAATGTAGAGTCAGATGCTTAATTGACTGAGCCACCGGGGTGCCCCAGACTTCCCTTATTTTTAATGACCTTGACAATTTTGAGGCGTACTGGTCAGGTATTTTGCAGAATGTCCCTCTATTAGGGGTTGTCTGATTTTTTCCTCTGGTGACACTGGGGTTACAGTCTTTAGGAGAGAATACCACAGAGGGAATGTGCTCTTCTGACCACATATCTCTGGCAATGCTAACCTTGATCGCCTGGCTGAAGGGGAGTGTAAACTAGACCTCATCACTGGAACGTTTCTGTCCCTTGCTTTTCATACTCCACCCTTTCAAAGCACATCACTAAGCATAGCCTGCTCTCCTGCTGAGAGGACAGAGGAGTATCTATACAGATTATTTGGAATTCTTCTGTAGCAAGACTGTCCTTTCTCTTGAATTTATTTCTTATCTTATCTTTCTGAGATGGGGCAAAAGTAGAAGACTGAGGTTCACATGAAATCTGGGAAAGAAGAAAAGCTTTGGGTCCATACTTAAGGTTCCTTTTCTCTTCCATGGTTCTTGGCTGACTCCTGATGGCTTTAATTCTGTCTCTAGAGGTCATTGGTATCAAAGATGCGATTAACTTTTGTCCTGTGGAGGAAAATAAATGGAGTTTCAGTCTGTTTCTTTCACAGAATATCAGCATTTCAAAAGATAGCACCGAACTTAGAGTATGTTTTTATAAGGGCACAAGGAAAGAATATATGGACTCAATGATCTCAAAAGCCAGAAATGAAAAGAAAATGGCAACATGGCGTATTTCTCAAAGTCAAACAAATGATAATGTTTGTATGCAACATTTGATATTTTCCTTTTTTCCAATGACAAGAAATATCCAATGAAGCCAACAAGCCCCTGCACATCTGGTCAGGCTCACTGTCCTCCCTCACTTGATTGCCTGCACCATTTTCTCTTGACCCCTGTACTCTAGGCACAGGCATCTTATTTACATTAAAAAAATTTTTTTTAATGTTTTTTCATTTTTGAGAGAGAGAGAGCACAAGAGCAGGGAGAGGGGCAGAGAAAGAGAGAGGGAGGGAGACACAGAATGTGAAGCAGGCTCCAGGCTCCGAGCTGTCAGCACAGAGCCCGATGCGGGGCCCAGGCTCATGGACCTCGAGATCATGACCTGAGCCGGAGTTAGACGCTTAATGGACTGAGCATTATCTTGTTTACATTTCTTGACTGTTGTCATATATGCTCTTCTGCCTCCTGGAACGAGTCCCCCATCTTCTCAGTATCATCAGATACTGCTGGCCATCTACCCAAGTTATCTCTCCTTTTTAAAAGAATACGGATTTTGTTTGGGAATCTACCCCCTCTGTCCCAAGGCCCTGAGCTTCTGCAGGGTGGGACCCATCTTCAGGCACAGGGCATGAGTCCCATGATTTCAAACTGATTGTTGCAGGTGACTGATTTAGGCATGAGCATGTAACAAGATGTTGGCCAATGTTCTGCGATGCACGGTCTGCTGAGGAGTTTCTTGGAAAAGGCTTCTTCCTTCTCAAAAAGGAAAAAACAAAAACAAGAAAAAGACAGATTCTTCTTCCTCTGGATGTTGTTGTGGCCACATGTGAAGCCTGGAACTGCTGTCACCATCTTGTAACAATGAGGAAGCCAGTTGGGGGACTACCACTGGGGTAACAACAGAATGGTCTGGCTCCCTGGTTGAGTTATGGAGCTGGAACTCCACAATTGACCTAGTTGGGGTGAAAAGGAAATCCCCAAAAGAGGGCCACCAACTCACTCTGCTGAAGACAAGGAATTTGTGTCTCTCCTGAGAGGGATGGGGGGCTAGACAGAGAGGAAGAAAGGACTAGGAGGAGGAGGAAAGAACACAGTGATGTGAGGAGACAGCAGCATGAGAGGAGACACCCCAGTCTTCAATAAAGGGGCTAAACCCACAAAATGCTTTAGTGAGAATGGATTTTTTCCCCTCTTAGAAATCACTGACAATGCCTGGACTTCATGACTGGAGCATTATGAGATGAAACAGACACAAGCAGCTGAGAAACCACTGTTTGGCCTCAGGAGCAGAAAGGCAGGGAGACAGTATCAGCTAAGACCTGGTGTCATGGCGGACTTGGCAATAAGGGCCATCCTATGTTGCCAAATCCAGGGTGGGGAGGAAATGGACTAAAGCAGGACAGCAGTTAAGGCATCAGGCCAGACAAACCTGTATTTGGGCCCTGGTTCTGCCAGGTCATTTAATTCCTCATCAAGCAAATGGAAGCGACAAATGTGCCAGCCTCAAAGTGTGGGGAATAAGTAAAACTAAATTTGATGGGAAAAAAAGGAAGTGCTTGGCAGACTGCCAGGCACAGAAAGTGAGCTTGGGGGCAGGGGGGGGGGGGGGGTGCTGCCTGAGTGGCTCAGTCAGTTGAGTGTCTGACTTCAGCTTATGCCATGGTCTTGCAGTTCTTGAGTTCGAGTCCCACATTGGGCTTGTTGCTGTCTGCACGGAGCCAGCTTCGGATCCTCTGTTCCCCTCTCTCTGCTTCTCCCCCACTTGTGCTCTCTCAAAAATAAGTAAACTTTAAAAAAAATAAGAAGAAAGAAAATGAGCTTGGTCATGGTAAACTCCTTTTTAGGTGTTAGGTGCTCCCAAAGTGACCCCTTCCTGGGTCCATCCGTAGCATGCTTAGATCATCTACCAAACTTCAACCTATTTCATGTCTTAAAAGTAAAAAACCTTGTGGACAGCTTGGAGGCCTTCCTCATGCCCTTGCTAACTCCTTTCCCCCAGTGTCTCACCACCTTGAATGTTTTCATGTGAAGTGTCTATGCCCACACTTCCTGGGCTATGATGAAGGGTCTGAAGAAATGATTCATTCAAAGATGTGGAAAACTTCAACAACTGCTTGCTCTTTTTGTCATCTGGGTTGCCAAAGCTCTGAGAGTCTGTCACATCGATGTCAGAAATGGATGAGACCATACTGAAGCTTGAGTTCACTGGTGTCTTTTCTGGAAAAACCCGAGATGGAACATTCTCTGCCTCGACAATGATTTCATTCAGTTGGTCATCAGAAAACATCTCTTGCCTCCTCCAAGGCTTGTTCTCCCCTGGAGTGGCCTTCCAGAGACCTCATAGAGCAGTCACACTGACATCGTCAGGAGCCACCAGGAAAAATGATGATGATCACAGAGGGATGCCCCATTCACACTTTTTAAAAGACAAGGATGAGATTGCCAAAGCCAGTCCTACACAAATCATAACATAACTCTCTACATCTGCACAGAGGGGTCTCCTCATAAAGAGGTGTGTTTTCCTGTAGGACTTCTGTCTTGGTAACTAGGTAAGAAATTGGAAACAGAATCCTTCATTAAAGACAATAGGGTTCTAGAAACAGAAGGCAGAGATTCTTCTAAGTGACTCATAATCAAAGGGCAAGATTTTCCTTTTTTAATTTGGTGCCCTGGCCTAAAACTTATATTTTATATGTATATAATTTTATCTGCCTATATAAATCCAGACAGGTTTACAGTAATACAATTAATGGGGCATCTGGATGGCTCAGTCATTTGAGTGTCTGACTCTTGATTTCTGCTCAGGTTGTGGAATTGAGCCCTGTGTGGGGCTCTGTGCTGAGCATGGAGCCTGCTTGGGATTCTCTCTTTCTCTCTCTCTGCCCCTCTCCCCTGCTCATGCATGCACTCTCTCTCAAAAAAAAAATTTATAGTAATATAATTATTATCTCCTGACTGCCTTGGGTAGCCAACCCTGCCATTTGTCTGCCTCCTCATATCCGCCCTCCATTTTTCCCATACCCCCAGAAGCCACCTTTCCTGTGTAGGCACTGTGCTCAGTTAAAATTCTCCTGGCTTCCTTTGTGGTTAAAGATGGACTTGTAACCCCATTCTGGCCAGTGAGTCATAGAGCTCCAGGAATGCTTTTCAAAAGGTGACAGTCTGCCTAGTTTCACCTTTTACCTTTCATCATTTTTCCTTCTTCCTCACCAGAGGCCACCATTTTGAAAACAAGAGGACAAATGCTCACCTGAGAAGGATGGTGGAGAAAGAAGGTATAGAAAGAGCTCAGTCCTTGAGAGCATCCTGACAGAGCTGCCACACAAACTGTGAACCCCTCCCCTCCACACTTCTTGTTACATGAAAAAAAAAATTGCTAAGCCGTGCTATGTCAGAACAAGGCACTTGAACACGATTTCTACCCAATAGACCTGATTTGGAAATCACCTCGGCCAAGTTGTTTATTTAATAGTTGGGGAAACTGAGGTGCACAGAAATGAGTTGACCCCCCACCCTGACTGCCGTCTTCAACACACTTTCATTAAATGACAGAATTGGACCGGAACTCTATTCCTCCTCCCCACCAATGATAATTAACAGTAAGAATACCTGCCATTACTGTAGGCCCAGTACTTAAAATAGAGTATATAATTTAATTTTCATAATCACCCTATGCAGTATATACAACGATAAACCCCTTTTATAGCTAAGAAAACTGAAGCCCAAAGATGTAATTTGCCTAAGGTTACAAAACAAGCAAGTAGGAGAACTGAAGGTCAAACCCAGGTCCATCTAGACCCAAAGCAGGGCGTCTTAATCACTTTGTCCTGGCCCCTTCCTGTAACAAGATGCTGATGTATCATTTATTCATTTATAAATAAATGAACATTTGTGAGTACCTACCACATGCTGGGTGCTTCCTGGGTGCAAAGCATAACCCATCAAAGTGATGTTTTATCAGGAGGCTGTCCACCAACTAATTGTATGTGGTTTGAGAATCCAAACCAATGCAAAGCAAAATGATGAAGAAAACCAGATTCATCTTTGGGCCCTCTATTTCTTTAATTCTCTCTGCCTTCTGGGACTCTTCTTTTACCAGAGGCCCCAACCTCAGGCTGGCTAGAAAGAGCAGGCCAGTGAAGTTAGAAGCTATTCCTTTTCCCCAGTAGTTAAAGTCATTTTCTGCTCTAGTGGGAACCAAATGGAGAGTGTGATTGTCTATACCTCCATGGTTTTCCTCCCAAGTAGCCATACTCAATCCTCGAGGATATACCCCTCCTTGAGAAGGCTCCTAAAGAACGACGCTAAATGCTGCCATATAGGGTAGGGTGCCAGAAGGTGAGACATGGTTTTAGGTCATGAGGTCCTTGAATGCACATTATTGTACAGAGGATCCCATCGGTCTGTTTACTTCTTGTTGTTCACAGATTTGCCTCTTAGCATTCCCTGGCCTCTCTCTTCTGTTGTTTCCTTTTAGTTTCTCAGTCTCTGCCTCTGATCAGACCTTCATCACTGCACACAGTGATCCTTACAGAGCTTCCTAACCGATTTCATAGCATTCTGTCTTTCCCCAGTCCTACTGCTCCTACACTCTAGCATCATATATAATTATATGATTATTCAGAAAAATTTTGATCAATGCAGACTCAGAGGCCCTTGTTCCTGTAACTCATTCACCAATTAACTCGACAAATAGCTCTGAGCATTTACTATACGTCAAGCTCTATACTAGGTCCTGGAAGGTAATTCTACCTTCAATTCTTTGTTTCTTCCCTGTCCTTCCCGCCACACAAGCTGGTACATACACTTTGGGCCCATGTGAGTTGGGTTTCTGTCACATGAAACCAGAAGAGTCCTGATGAAGGTATCTTGATATCCAGGAGAGAAAAAAGTCTGCATATCTAAAAGGAAACCCCGTTATAGTAAATTAAGCAAATACTGCATCGGTTGCCACACCAGCGGCCAAAAGGAAATGGCGATGTCTGTATTGCCTTGAACACACTCCTCTCTAAGGTTGATTTTTTTGGTTACTATTCATGTAAGCCTTACCTTGGGGTGACTTGTGCCAGTCACATCCAGACAATGGCGGGTTTCCATAAACTGGGCGGGCGTTACTTTCACCCACAGAAGCAGGGTTCACTGGAATGAAGGGGCAGGAGACATCACCAATTAATCCCACCACACTAGATCTTACTGAGTAGGATGGTCAGTAAGACCTCAACCTTGACTTCGAGATCCTGACAGACTAACGATTGAGGGCTTGGGTGGAAAAGACGACATACATATGGAATCGATGCTGTTAAGTACAAACAGCTTTGATCAGTGGTTCTCATTTAAGTACAAGCCATGGTTAAAAATACTTGTTACAATGGAATATTACTCAGCCATAAAAATGAATGAAATCTTGCTATTTGCAACAACATGGATGGATCTAGAGGGTATAAAGCTAAGCGAAATAAGTCAGGCAGAGAAAGACAAATACTGTATGGTTCTACTCATATGCAGAATGAATTTAAGAAAGAAACAAATGAGTAAAGGAAAATAAGAGAGAGAGAGAGAGACAAACGAAAAAAGAGACTCTTAACTTTACAGAACAAACTGATGGTTACCAGGGGCAGGGGGGCAGGGGGCAGGTGAAACAGGTGATGGGGATTAAGAGTACAACTATCACAATGAGCACTGAGTCATGTATAGAATTGCTGAATCACTATATTATACACCTGAAACTAATAATAACACTATATGTTAACTATAGTGGAATTAAAATTTTAAACTTGATAAAACTTTTAAAAATTATTACACTAAGATCCAAGACATACCTACACATATATGACCGAAAAATAAGTTTCACTAAACAATACTTTGCTGGACTACATAAAAGGCTCTCCAGTACATTCTCATTCCAGCCCATTCTTTTTCATTTCATTTTTCAGGATTAACTTCACAACTTGTTAATGGGTTACAACTCAAGAGTTTGAAAAGTACTTGTCTAGGGGGTTGGGACAAACGGACAGAGCAGATGGTGTTTAGGGCACTGAAATTATTCTATATGATACTGTAATGGTGACATGTGTCATTATACTTTTGTCCAAACTCAGAATTTACAGTGCCAAGAGTGAACTCTGATATAAACTGTGGACTCGAGGAGATAATGATGTGTCGTAGGTTCATCAGTTTTAAGACATGTACCACTCTGGTGGCAGATGTTGATAATGGGTGAAGTCTATGCATGTCAGGGAAAGCAGTTGTATGGGAAATCTCTGTACCTTACCCTCAATCTTACTGTGAACCTAAAACTGCTCTAAGAAAAATTAAGACACAAAAGTGAAACAAACAAACTTGTCCAGATAATCACAGAAGTTCTTTCTATTTCTAGCATTTTATGATGAGGCATGAACAGATTTGAAATATGACATGATTTTCTTTTTATTTTTTTAATGTTTATTTACTGATTTTGAGAGAGAGACTAAGCAGGAGGAGGGGCAGAGAGAGAGGAAGAGAGAGAGAATCCAAGCAGGCTCTGTGCTGTCAGCACAGAGCCCAATGCGGGGCTCGAACCCACAAATCATGAGACCATGACCTGAGACAAAATCAAGAGTTAGATGCTTAACCGACTGAGCCACCCAGGCATCCCTATGGCATGATTTTCTTAGGGACCAAGTCTACTCTCAGCATCTACAAGACAGTGTCATATTTCAGGATATTTTTGTTCAACCCACAGTAAACATTACAAGATAAACTCAACAGAGAAAATGGAACAAATTTTGATGTGAACAATGCACAAAATTACATTTCAGGAAGTTCTGAACTTCCTCCTGGGGATCAATGCCCAGCTTTGTTTCCAGTTGATGCTCTCAGGCATGTTACCTAACCTCTCTGAGCTTCAGTATCATGGTCTTTAAAACAGGAATAATGATGGGCCCTTCACATAGCATTGTTGAGGGAATTGAATCAGTTAACACATGTAATGTGCTTAAAGTAATGCTGAGACATACCAAACTATACGTGTGTGTGTATGCATGTATATATATAGTAACTGTTGTAGTAGATCAACTGTTGTTCAGCAAATATTACACCACCACCATCCCTGGACAACACCATTGAAGTCGGGCTTGGTCATGTGAATTTTATCTATGGAACAGGGTAGAAATGAAGGTGTGCCAGTTCCAACTGAAAACCTTGGAGATGTTGTGTTGTCTTTGCTCACCACTTTGAGCACTTCCAGCTTGTGCCATGGGACAACAGTGCCCCCAGGTGGCTCCCTGGTCCAAGAAGGGCACTAGGTTGTAGATACAGAATCCATGACCTGGAGTCAAGCACAGCCTAGTTCAATCAAACTCGAAGCAAACCCGCAGATGTGTGAGCAAGAAATATATGTTTCTTTATTGTACAACACTGTTTTTTTTTTCAGGTATTTGTTATGCAGCATTACTGTGGCAATAGCTAACTGATACATCCCTTACCATTACTGCTACTATTAATTCAGTTTGCGCTGCTTAAGCGCCTACTGTGACCAGGCAACGTGACACTAGGAAAATAACCTAGAGCCTTAAAGAATACATAGATGAAGATCCTGAGTCTATCACGATGGCATAGTACAGGGCAGGTGATTGCCAAGGGCTACAATCTTGGTCCTACAAAGGAGTTCAGAAAAAGAAGTCACACTTGACTACTTTTTAAATTTTTTTTTAAACATGAGTGGTCAGGAATCTTTTCGCATTTGCCTTGATCCTAACCAGTAGTAATATAGGATAAGTAAGAGTCAGGTTTTGGGTTAGAGAGACTGGCTCTTTCAATTTAGCAGCTGGGTGATCTTGCATTGAGCCTCTGAACCTCAGTTTTCCCTCTTCGCTTAGTTTTCCCCTCTATAAACAGGGAGATCAGTAGTGGCTATGTGAAATTTGGTTGTTCAGATTTAAACAAGACAATGAAAGTAAAGTGCTTCGCAGAGTCTTCAGGACATAGAAAACATTCAAAATCTCCTTGTCGTTATTAACTCCACTTGCTTTGGGGTAGGGCTGTGTTTCTAAATCTTTTTCATTATTGGCCCCCTAAGACTCCCTAAGGAGTCTATTTGGACATCTCTTCCCCCATTGCCCTGTCCCATGAAATTTTAATACTACAGATATACTTACTGTGTATCTGCTTATATATGTGTATCGGTGCTTCATACATAAAAAGAGGAAGACTTTTCTGGCCTTTCAAGAATAAATTTTACCCCCCTGGGATTTATATTGTCTTCCTCCACCCCATTGAGAATGCATGGCATTCTGCATGGCATAAAGGTTTGGAATAGCCCAAATGAATGTTTTCTATGCAAACGTGTAACAGTCCAAGTTTCTCACCAATGCATGACAATGCATCCCATCCCCTCCTCTCTGCCAGCTTCAAACTCTTCCCCATCCACCCTCTCAGGTGTAAGCAATTCTCCATCTGTGCCAACCAGCACTTGGGCCCCTCATTCTGTTCTTGGCTGAACACTCCTTCCCTTTTCAGGCCCCCATAGGCTCTAGATTTCTATAACATTGACTCTCATGTAATGACCTTGCTTCCTTCACAAGACAGCAAGTCCCTATTCCTCCTGGAAGATAAGAAATTTAGAGTTTCCTTTGCTTCCCAGAGCTATACCTTTACACATAGCAGATTCTGAGGGTTTGCATAGTCTGCTTGCTAATTGTGTGTGTGTAGTCTTGACAGGATGGTGTCACCCACCCACTTATGCTTTAAGTAACTTGAGGACAGAGCTGCCTCTTCATCCCTTTGCCCCCCAGTAGGTTCTGAATACCCAAGTGATGACTGTCTGAATAGTTTAGGATGTGCTAAACTAAAGCTGGCCAGTGACAGCCACATAAACTAAATCTAGCCCACAAGTGATTTTGTTTGCCCAGTTCAGTGCTTTAAATTTTTTTTTAATTTTTTGGAGCATGTAAAAATTGGGAGGTTTCACATAAAAATGCAGATTTCTTGGTGTGCTTGGGTAGCTCAGCTGGTTAAGTGTCTGACTCTTGGTGTTCATGTCATGATCTCATGATTCGTGAGATCAAGCCCCATGTTGGGCTCTGTGCTGACAGCATGGAGACTGCTTAGGATTCTTTCTCCATCTCTCTTTCTCTGCCCCTCCCCTGCTTGCACTATCTCTATCTCTCTCAAAATAAGTATATAAACATTTTTTTAAAAAACAGATTTCTTGCCTCTTTAGAAATATCTGAGGATTGGGGCACCTGGGCGGCTCAGTCAGTTGAGTATGTGACTTCGGCTCAGGTCATGATCTCATAGTTCGTTAGTTTGAGGCCCGCATCGGGCTCTGTGCTGACAGCTCACAGCCTGGAGCCTGCTTCAGATGGTGCCTCCCTCTCTCTCAGCCCCTCCTCCAGTTGTGCTGTCTCTGTCTCTGTCTCTCAAAAACAAACATTAAAAAATTTTTAAAAAGAAAAATCAATAATTATAAAAAAAAAAAAAAAGAAACATCTGAGGATTTAGCCATACTGAGCCTGCATTCCTGCATAACCCCAATGGGCCAAATCTGAACATCAGTCACCTCATGTAGGCACCGGGTGTACACACCCCCATTTTTCATAACCCCTAACCAGCCTGCTTTGACAAGTGATGATACTGCTGGTCTTCTCTAGACTCTTAGTGTTCAACCTTTGTATGGTGGGTGTTTGAAGGCAGGGGAGGGAGAAACCAATTCTTCTCTTCCTGGAACTCTTTAATGACTGCTCCCTTAAGTCCACCGATTTTACTTTCTTCTCAGGACATGATCTTCATCTCAACAAATGCTTACCACAGCCACTGCCAGGAGCCCCGGGCACAGAGTCATATGGATTTGCCGTCTCCATGGATTTCATTGCAATGCTTTCAGGGTAATCATCATTCTTTCTCCCAAGGATGCCCGAGGGGCTATCACCCCTACGACGAAATGAGGGCTGGATTGAAGATGTTCTGCTGAACACCCTGAAATCCCAAAATGATGGATCAATATTCATCTAGTAGCATAGTAAGGACAGTCCTCCATTCATCATCCGTCCACCCATTCATTCATTCCACAAATGCTTACTGAATGCCAACCACGTGTTAGGCATGGTCTAGGGGGTGAGAACACAAAGATAAAAACATGGGCTGTCTACCCTCAAGGAACTCTCAATCCAATCTGGTAGAGCTTCTTAGATACAGCTAAGCAATTATAATACAGGTAGTAACTGGTGAGTACCAGAAGACAGGCCCAGGGAGTTCAGAGGAAAGAGAAAAGAACTCTGGCTGGCAGTTCGGAGGGATATCTACAAGGAAAGAAACATCCCAGGTAGGACTAGAAGGATAAATTCATACATAAAGAGTTAGAAGGAGGGAATTCCAAGGATGAAGAACAGCATAGATAAAAGTGGGAGACGATAAACAAAAGTGTTGAATATATACAGGGAACACTACAAAAATTCATTAATCTGACGCAATGTTCTCAATGTTATGCACATGCCACTTCCCAGGCCCCAGCCCAAACAATGACATCAGAAGGTCTGAAGGTTGGACCCAGGCATCCGTATTATTTTTAAAGTTCCCCAGGTAATAGGGTGATTCTAAGGTTCAGTCCAGGTCAAGAACCACTGTACTAGAGGTAGGGAGGGGTTAGGGGAGGTGGGGAGATGGGAGGAAGTCAGTCAGGCAGGTCTTTGGCTGGCACATTAGACCAGTGGATCCTCCTTCTTAAAAGTTTGCATAAGCAAAGCAATGTGGCCTTTCTCCCAAAGCTTATGGAGAACATGGAAGAGCAGAAACAAAGGAGTCAAAGTATCAGAGGTATATTTTGGAATGATGAATCAGGCAGTGGCGGGGATAAGACCAAGGAGGCCATTTTGGGTTTTGTTTTTTAAATGTTTTATTTATTTGTGAGTGAGACAGCATGAGTGGGGGAGGGGCAGAGAGAGGGGGACAGAGATCGGAAGCCGGCTCTGCGCTAACACCAGTGAGCTGGATGTGGGGCGCAAATTACACTAGCCAAGAGATCATGACCTGGGCTGAAGTCGGAATCTCAACCGACTGAGCCTCCCAGGTGCTACCAAGAAGCCCCTTTTGATCTGGTTCTATTAATCGTCCTATTTACATCTTGAAGACATTGTGACCCTGCTGAGCACCCAAATCTTATATCCTTATTCCTCAAGATAAACACAAGCATTAGTTTTTGTTGTATTTATAAACATTACTAGTAGAACTAGTACATGCCAAATTAGACTCCTAAGGGTTAAATTTTCACAGGGTAAAAATTTGTATAGAGTAAAAATAACCTGACTATACAATCACATCTTGTTGGCAACAGGAACTTAACCCAGAAAAAAAAGTCAGATTTGGTAGAACTAAGTCATCCAAACTAACACTGTCAATGTCCAGAGCTGTACCTAATAAAATTTGTCAATGACCAAAAATTGCTAGAAGATTAAAACGATTTTTGACAAAATTTAAATCTACAGAACCTGAGCCAGGAAAAATGGGACTTAGTGTTTTAGAACGAGCTTAAAGAAATACCAACAATGGGGAGAAACTATGATTGATAAAATCTGATGAAAACACCACCAATGCAGAAGATCAATATGCCAAATCTGCCATAAACATAAAAAATGATCAAACAATAATTTTAGAGTAAAATAAAAATGAAAG
Source organism: Puma concolor (assembly GCF_028749965.1). NCBI lineage: Eukaryota > Metazoa > Chordata > Mammalia > Carnivora > Felidae > Puma > Puma concolor. Next base: position 27,541,966 of record NC_141682.1, read on the forward strand.
TAGAAAAAAATCAGGAGTGGCCGAACTAACTTGAATTAAAAAAACAAAACAAAACAAAACAAAACACAATTGAGGAAGTAAATTGACTTTGTGGAGTTAGATCTCCAAAAGATTTTCTTGGTTAAAATGCATTCCTATGCATATAATTCTGGTTAAAATGTTTGGGTTCATAACTATCAAGTCTTAACCCTAACTTTATTGGCAAAGTAGCAGAGTCAAAACAGTGAGAATCTAAATATCCTGTACAGATTAGATGGGAAGAGGGAGAAGACTGGAGAGGGTGTTATCCAAGCAAGAGGTGATGAAAGATTATGTTCAGGTGAGGGGGTGAAACCTCAGGCTGAAAGCCCATGGCCCTGGTGAAAGTTCATGGCCCTATCTACAGACAGATATGAAAATTTCACCACAACTTCTGGTCAAAGAAACCATCTTAATTGTCCCTAACCCAAACAATAGCAACCAGGTTCCATTAGCCTGATGGTGTAGCATGCAACTCCGACCCCAATGGAGGGAGATGCTTATACTTACTCTCTAGTTGTTTCTGAAGTCTCAGAAGAGCCATAATCATGACCATCCTCAGCAGCTGGGTAATCAGGCTTCCCCCAAAAGTTTGGAGAGTTCTTCTGATAATCCTCAGTCCTGGGATAGTCTGGTTCCCCAAAAAAGTTTGGAGAATTAGGTTGATTCTCAGCACCTGGATAATCAGGCTCTCCTAGAGTGTCTATGTATGGATTGATTCTGGAACCAGCAAATTCTGGATTCCTTCTAGAGCCTGGATGGTTGGACGTGGCTCTGGAGCCAGGGTAGTCAGAGTTTCCCTGAGCTCCAGGGTAGTCTGGTTCTCCCAAAGAGTCCAGATAATCAGGATTTGTTCTGGAGCCTGCATAGTTTCTACTGCTTCGGGAACCTGCAAAGTCAGAATTTTGTTGGGATTTAGAGTAGTCTGGCTCTCTGAATGAGACTGGATGGTATGGTTCACTCAAAGATCCAATGTAATCTGGCTCTGCCAGAAATTTGGGATAGTCTGAACTTCTTCTGGAGCCTGCAGAGTATGGATTGTTCTGGGTGCCAGGATAGCCTGGATTACTCTGAGATCCAGGATAATCTGGCTCTGCCAGAGACCCAGGATACTCTGAACTTCGTCTGGAACCAGTAGAGAATGGAGTGCTTCTGGTGCCAGGCTGATCTGGATTACTCCAAGATCTAGGATAATCTGGGTCTGCTAGAGACCTGGGATAGTCTGAAGTTGTTCTGGAGTCTTCAGAGTATGGGTTGTTCCTGATGCCAGGGTAGTCTGAGTTGTTCAGAACACCTGGAGAATCTGGAGAATCCTGAGTTTTCAAATCCCCCCATGTCCAGTTCTGAGATCCTGAATATTCAGGGTAATCTGGATCTTCCTCATAGCCATAGTTCCTGTAGTAGGCAGACATGCTGGTAAAGCTTCTTTACCGTGGAATGTTAAAATGTTCCTGCATTTGTAGTTACTCAGGGATCTTTTTTTTTTTTTTTTTTTTTACCTGAAAAACAAGCAAAAAAAAAGAAGGTCAGATTTTTTTTTCTTCCCTGTAGAGATTGCTGGTTATCTTCCATTATTATCTATTCTCCTTTCTTTCATGGTTGGGTACACAGCTGCCCAGAATCAGAACTATGTATCCCAGCCTCCTGTGCCCCAAGATGTGACCATGACAGTGGTCAGTGGGATGTGAACAGAAGCAATATATATAACTCCCAGGGTTGTGCTGTTTAAGGCAAGGGGCACTCCTCCCTTTGTCAGTCTTCTTACCTCCGCATAGGCTGGAAGGTGGAAATGATGGTGTGCCATCTTGGGCCATGTACACGAAGATGGCACCCACCCCAGGCATAGCAGCACGAAAGATGGAAGCAGCCTGGGTTGCTGATGACATCACAGATTAGTGCCAGCATATCAGCGAGGGCTTTTATATAAAAGAAATAAGCCTTTGTCTCCTGTAAACCACGGTTTTTGGGGGATCTCTGACACATGTGGCCAAACTTCCATCCTAACCACTATATTCCCTTGGTTGTGGGGGGAGCAGAACAATAAACCAAAAGACTGGAAGAAACAAGGACCTTGTGAACATTTCGATTGCACTTGTGGTTGTAGGGTTTAAAGCATAAATTAGTATTAGTGCACAAGAGAAGAACACTTAATGGTAACTAGAGGACTTGGGTAGGAAGACAATTGCTACCATCCCTTCCAGTTTGAAACTGTGTTTTTGTGAGTTCTCTGAGCTCTAATCTATAGACAGGGCATACTTTCAAATCAGAAATAATGGGATTTTAATTTCTGAGTGTGCTGGATATCTGTTGTGTTTACTTGCCTATTACTCCTTTTCCCTTCTTTTGGCACCAATGCCCTGGTTTTCATCTGGGCACCTGCCCCTCCCCATTCCTGACTCCAAGGACGGTCACACGACCTAGGCTTAGCCAATCAGGAATGGGTATATAACCCAGGATTTGGTTCAGGAATGGGTATATAACCCAGATCCGTCCTCCAGGAGCTTGACTGGACTAACTGGGAAAGATAACCTCTTATTTCACTAAGTTGCCAAGGTGATGGAATGTAAGCCTAGAACCAATGGTGTCGTGTCTATAGGAACAGAGAAGACAATAAGTACAGGAGAAAATTTAAAGGAAAAATCAGTAGGATTTGTGGACTAACCAGATACGGGAATGGTGAAGGGTAAGGAAATGAAAAGACAAAAACAGCTCCACGGTTTCAAGCCACCGTGATTAGATAAGTAGTGATGTCTTTGAAAGAAGGAAGTAAGACCATTTTTAAAGTTCAGCCAATGTTTACAAGTTTATCTCTATACAAACGAAAAAGGTTAGACTCTGTTGAGTAATCAGAGCTGAAGAATTAATCTTCTGCCATTACCTGTAGTCTTAGAATATGCACTCACCAACTCAATTCCACATCCCTCAGCATAGTGGAAGTCAATTATTCATTATTTTGTCCCTGCCTAGCAGCCATTTCTCTCTTTTATGATAACATTTTCCCTTGAGTAATACCTCTTCCCCCTCTTAGTCCATGTGGGCCAGGTGTGGACTTATGACCCAGTCAGAATTCTCTTCTTTCTGGCCACAGACATTGGGTCAGGGAACATAATCCCATCAAAGTCAATGAGATTCAATTCTAAGAGTTTTGTCAGAAATGCTGGGAAGAGAGAGGCTCTCTATTTTGGCTGGATATGGAGTTAGGAAGCTATAAGACTGAGGCTGCCAGGGGTCATCAGTGGAGGAGGCCTGTCTGAGAGTAATGTCGACAGGGAAGAGTGAAGAGCCAAGAGATAAACAAAAGAAAGATCAAATGTGGATGACAGTGTTTCAGCACCTGAATCCAGCCATGCCTGCTTCATACTGGGTACTTGAATAATTACATTCCCTTTATTTTTTTTTAGTTTATTTATTTATTTTGAGAGAGAGCACGTGCACGTGCATGTGCACAAGCAGGGGAGGGGCAGAGAGGGAGAGAGAGAATCCCAAGCAGGCTCCGTGCTATCAGAGCAGAGCCCAGGGCTGGGTTCAATCTCACAAACTGTGAGATCATGATGTGAGCTGAAATCAAGGGTGAGATGCTTAACCGACTGAGCCACCCCGGTGCCCCTCATTACATTCCCTTTAGACTTAAGTTAGTCTAAGTTGGGTTTCTGTAATTTGCAAATGAAAGAGAAAAGTTTTGACTAATATATCTAGTTTTGCAAACAGAAACATCTACACTTGTGAGGGCAATGAAAACTAAACGCTATATGATAATGCAGATTATTTCTCATAACATGGAAAATGAACCCATTCATTTGCTTGTATGTAAGAGCACGAGGAAATATATTTATGATCTAGGATTTCCACAGCCTACCAAAACCCCAGCTCTTACATCTAACTGATGCCTTCTAACAAGCTAACTGATGCCTTCTAAATTCAAGAAAATGAAAACTGATACAATGCCACCTGAAGAGAAATGAGTGTGTCCGCCAAAAGTCAGAGTGTTCACAGCTGCTTCTTGTCCATAAATGCCAGAAATCGAAACAACCAAACGTCATTCAACAGCAAGAGAAGTCAATAAACTGTAGCATATTCATACAATGAAATACGACACAGAAGTAACAGGACTGAACTTCTCTACTACAAAGACATAGTTGTAGCTCACAAACGTAAGGATGACTAGAAGGCTCAAACACAAAAAAAGGACAGACTGCGTGACACTTATCCAAAGCCCAGGAACAGGCAAACTAGTAAATGATGACAGAAGTCAGAATACTGATTACCCTGGGGAAGGGAGGAGATGGGAAATGACATGAGGGGGCCTCTGGGTGCTGGAATGTTCCATATGTTGATCTGGGGGATGGTTACATGTGTGTGATGGTGTGGTGTGTGTGTGTGTGTGTGTGTGTGTGTGTGTGTGTCTGTGTGTGTGTGTGTGAAAATTCATCAAAGACACTTAAGAATCGTGCACATCTTGGGGCCCTGGGTGGCTCAGTCGGTTAAGTGTCCAACTCTGGATTTCAGCTCAGGTCACGATGTCACGGTTTGAGCCCCGTGTCCGGCTCCAGGCCAATAGTGTGAAACCTGCTTGCGATTCTCTCTCTCTTTCTCTCTCTGCCCCTCCCCCACTCACGCTTGCACTCTCTCTCAAAATAAGTAAATAAATAAATAAACATTAAAAAAAAGGAAGTGTGGGGGCGCCTGGGTGGCGCAGTCGGTTAAGCGTCCGACTTCAGCCAGGTCACGATCTCGCGGTCCATGAGTTCGAGCCCCGCGTCGGGCTCTGGGCTGATGGCTCAGAGCCTGGAGCCTGTTTCCGATTCTGTGTCTCCCTCTCTCTCTGCCCCTCCCCCGTTCATGCTCTGTCTCTCTCTGTCCCAAAAATAAATAAACGTTGAAAAAAAAAAAATTAAAAAAAAAAAAAAGGAAGTGTGCACATCTCTGTAAATGTATTTGTCCTTAATTTTAAAAAGGAAAATGAAAAAGACCTAAACCAGAAGCCATAACACAAAACCCTCTGTTTTCCCACAGGGTTATAAAGCAGTTGGGGGAAAGTAAAAAAATAAAAAAAGAATAATCTGGCTCACAAACATTTCCAATTTTCTTATATGAATATACCACAGAAAATCTGAATTAATGAAAATGAAATCTAGGTAAGGACAGGACACACTACCTGGATTGAACCATCTATCTACGTACTGCTGTAAAATGAAAGTGGTCAGGAACCCAGCCCTTGACATCAGATATAACTGTATTTAGTTGCCATCTGCTGGCTGTGCAGAATTGGGCAAGCCATTCAACCTCTCTGAGTCTGTATCTCAGCCACCCAATCCTGAAAAGAATATCTCATAAGGCTATTATAAAGAATGAACAAGATAAGTCACATAAAGCCGTTGGCACCAAGGAAGCATGCACTGAAAAGAAGCTATTATCTACCATTATTTGTATTTATGTGTAATATAAACCTTGGCAACTTCCAACGGAGAGGGGAGTTGGTGGACAATTAAAGTCACACACTCAACCAGGACCTGACTAAAAAAAATAGACCATGTTTTATAACAAAGTACAGGGAGGAGAACTCTGCGTAATTCCTGGGCTGATGTAGTGACTCTAATGAACTAGATTTTGCTGTGAGCTTCTTATTAGCCCAGACTGAAAGGGAATCATGACAGGCTATCTAATATTTACTACTTGTGAAAAAGAGGAAGTATACCAGTTTTTCAAGAGGGCCACACTTCTCTCCCAGGATGAATTTCTGAAAAGAATGTGTCATAAGAATGTTTCCAAAGGGATCAGATAACCACATAATAAAGCCAGGGTTCACAGTCACCAGCAAAGAGCTCAGAAGCTCTAGCGAATACACGCTGAGTTGCGGGGGGGTGGAGGGAGGTCACCGTGAGGTGATCAGTGGCCCCTTGCAGAAAGGCAGCAGCACACAGCTATTTTTAGGCAATGGGTTGCGAACAAAAGTGACTGTGCCACTTCCAAGCCAAGGCATTTAATAACCAAAACACAGCTTTCTAGCTCCATTTTTCCTGCAATGGCACTATCATTTCACATGGGGACCCCATTCATCAGCCTGGGTTCCTGCATGACTACGCAGGGCACTGCCCATGTCCACCAACCCACAATAGCTCTTATGGAAGCTTTTTTTTTTTAAGTTTATTTATTTATGAGAGAGACAGAGACAGAGACAGAGAGACAGAGCATGAGCAGGGGAGGGGCTGAGAGAGAGGGAGACACAGAATCCGAAGCAGGCTCCTGGCTCTGAGCTGTCAGCACAGAGCCTGCCGCGGGGCTCAAACCCACAAACTGCGAGATCATGACCTGAGCTGAAGTCAGATGTTTAACCAACTGAGCCACCCAGGCGCCTCCCCCCACCTACCCATGAACGGTTCTTCATGAGCAAGAAATAAATTTTATGAGTTAAACAACATATTATATGTTCATATAAGATAGGTAGGTAGGTAGGTAGTTAGGTAGGTAGGTAGGTAGATGACAGGTAGGTAGATACATAGATTTTATATGTGATCAGCCACCAATTAGTTCCAAGTTTGTTGGTACAGTTCTATGTTCCACTAATATCACCTGACAAGAGCTTACTTACTCCACATGTTTTTCACAGCCCGGGCACAAATGGTGTTCTAACCACTACCACCTGTACCCAGACAAATTCCTAAACAAAAGGCTAAGCCCACAGATAAGGACTGGAAAGGAGGTGGGAGGAAGAAATAACCACAAGGAAAGTCTTGTATTGATTGTCAAATGAAGTGGGAGTTAATCTTCTGAGAACCTTGCTTATGGTTTCCTGTTACCTCTTAGAGAAACAACGATCCTGTCCTTTCAAAAGAATAATTTTGCTTTGTGCCTTGGGACAGCACTAAGATACTTTTCCCCCCTCCAAATTGTATTGCTCTCCTAACTTTCCAATAAAGGCTATTGAACTATCCGTTCTGAGTCCTCCTTTTGACATCCCATTGATATCCATTTCATCCTTGACATCATCCCATGGGTTTTCCCACTTTACTGTTCCAACGGTTTTCAATCACATCCCCGAGCAAAGCAGATGCCTTCTAAATCTGTTAGGCACTGGACTCCCTGTTTGATCTTGCAAGGCTCCTGGTTTGAACGGGAGACCCTAACAATCCTGCATTTGTCATTCAGCTAGTCCATGAATGTTGGGGGATGAATTACGTCCTACAGTCTTGATGAAGTCTCATTCAGACTGTTTCTCTGCATCTCGGCTGCCTCTTGGCCTTTCTACACTTAGGACACTATAAGCCAAGGCAAGCCACCCACAAGCTTGGTTCTGCAGCTACCACGTGGCCCTCAAATCATAGGGACATGGAGCCATTAGTATTGTCAGGCCAAATTTGGAGTGTGATGACAAAAAAACTGGAAACAATCCAGAAACCATGAAGAGAGGATGGGCCAAGTCAGTAACAGTGCATCTGCACAATGGAATATCATGGAGCTATAGAAAAGAATGTTGAGATCTACAGGAAGGAGCAGAAGATAGCTTGGTATGTAGGGCTCCTCTCTCTAATCTCCTTTTTCTGTGTCCTGCCCCAGGCTAGAATCGTAGCCATGCACAAGTGAATCACTGTGCAAAGGTTAATTTTGCTAATTGAGGTCAGTTATTACCTGAAAGAAAAGGAAAGAGAAGCCAGGGCCTTGTAAAACAGCAGATCTGACCACCACCAAATGAAGAACATCACCCCATAAGAGGCAAAGCCAGACCAAGAATTCTAATTTCAGCTGTACATTTTACCTTTTATTTATTTATTTATTTATTTATTTACTTATTTATTTATTAGCTTGGCTTCACACCCAGTGTCAGGCCCAATGCCCCCAACGCGGAGGGTAAACTGTGACCGTAAGATCAAGACTTGAGCTGAGGTCAAGAGTCAGATGCTTAACCAACGGAGTCAGCAAAGTGTTCCACAGCTGTATGTTTTATCTTTTTTTAAAAAATATTTTTAAGTTTATTTGTTTTGAGAGAGGGAGAGCGAGCAGGCAGGGGAGGGGCAGAGAGAGAGGAAGAGAGAGAATCCCAAACTGCCTCTGCACTGTCAGCACAGAACCTGATGCGGGGCTGAAACTCATGAGCTGTGGAATCATACGCTGAGCCAAAATTGAGTTTGGCACTCAATTGAACAAGCCATCCAGGTGCCCCACATTTTATCTTTTTAAAGAGATGAACTTTGTCATGCCAACAAGTGACAGGGTAAACCTTTCAACCTAAATGAAATCAATATTGCCTATGTTAGCTACATTCCAATAAATGATATAAGATACATGTATATTAAGAGCCACAGTCAAAATTACCAAAGTAATCCTTTAGAAGTTCTTTCTTTTATTTTTTTTTATTTTATATTTAAAAAAATTTCTTTAACGTTTATTCAGATTTGAAAGACAGAGAGCATGAGTGGGGGTGGGGGCAGAGAGAGGGGAAACAGAATCTGAAGCAGACTCCAGGCTCTGAGCTGTCGGCACAGAGCCCGATGCAGGGCTCGAACCCACAGACCGCGAGATCATGACCTGAGCTGAAGTCAGACGCTTAGCCGACTGAGCCACCCAGGTGCACCAATCCTGTGGAAATTCTTAAATAGTTCTAAAAATCCACCAACCATTTGGCTTGAGTGTTTTGAATTTCACTGGTGATGGTCCCCAAATAGTTGCACTAATTTCCAACAACTGTGGGTAGGTAGCCTTTTCACCTGCACACTGTCACCCGAGATGGACCACTGGGAATATTCCCCAAATTGACCTTTCTTCCTTTTCCCTGTATTACACCCAGTCTGACCATATGCAGCTTGCAAAAAGTCAAGTGCAAGATGTGAAGATAGAAAAACAAGAACGGTAGGATTAGCCTCAGTTAAACTAGGTTTTTTCAATCTTTGCACTATTCCTACCGGAGGCTAGAAAATTCTTCGTTGTTGGGCACCTGTCCTGTGCATCCTAAGGTGTTAAGCAGGATCCCTGACCTCTACCCACTAGATGCCAGTAGCACCTCCCCCAGCTGTGACAACCGGAAGTGTCTCAGACATTGCCAAATCTCCTCTGGGGGCAAATCACTACTCCCACCACCCCACCCCTGCATTTGAGAATGGCTGGGTTAAACTGTTATTAATGTGGGAATATCTCAAAAGGCTTTTCCAATTCTTTAAATCACTGATGTGAAGAAAAGATTATAGGGGGGAAAAAAGGATGCAAAACAAAGAAAGACTTTGTCATTCAAGAGAAAGAAGTGGGGGCACCTGGGTGGCTCAGTCAGTTAAGTGTCTGACTTCAGCTCAGTTCATGATCTCACAGTTCATGGGTTCAAGCCCCATGTCAGGTGCTGATAGCTCAGAGCCTAGAGCCTGCATCAGATTCTGTGTCTCCCTCTCTGTCTGCCCCTCCCCCACCTCACTCTGTCTCTCAAAAATAAATAAACATTAGCAAAACCTTTAATCTTCATTCAATTCAGCATGGGGACTCTCCCTGTTCCTATTTAAAGATGAGGAAATTGAGGCTCAGAAGGACTTGGTAACTTCTCTGAGTTTTCACAGATAGTAAGTGGGGACGGGGATTTGAATACATGTTCCTTTACTACACTTGACCACTTCCTACATACACGGGCTTTGTCACTTTTTAATTTACTTATTTAATTGTTTACATATTCGGAGGGGCGTCTGGACGGCTCAGTCAGTTAAGCACCTGACTCTTGATTTTGGCTCAGGTCATGATCTCACAGTTTGTGAAATTAAGCCCCACATTGGGCTCTGCACTAATGGCACAGAGCCTGCTTGGGATTCGCTCTCTCCTCTCTCTGCTTCTTTCCCACTTGTGTTCTCTCTGTCTCTCCCAAAATAAATAAATAAACTTAAAAAAATTACTTACATATTTGCAACAACCAAGGAAGATTGCTGAAGCAGAAAGGGAAATAGAGGCACAGTTTCTCCCCCTATTAAAGATAGAAAATAAAAACAACTCGATTCCGATCCAGGTGAAAAGAAGCCTTCTTTGCAGAAAGGAAAATAGTAAACAAGTTCAATAAAAGGAGGCAAGAATTGGCATAAAGTCAGACATACAGACCAATGGAACAGAATGGAAAGCAGAGGAAATATATAAGGTCATATAGCATATAAGGTCAAATGATTTTTGACCAGGGTACCAAAATGACTCAATGAGGAAAGGACACTCTTTTCAAAAAATGGTGTTATTTTAAGTAGGCTTCAAGCCCAGTGCAGAGCCCAATATGGGGCTTGAACTCATGACTCTAAGATCATGACCTGAGCTGAGATCCAGAGTTGGATGCCTAACCAACTGTGCCACCCAAATGCCCCATCAACAAGTGGTGTTTGAGAAACTGGGTAGCCACATGCCAAAGAATAAAGTTGAACCCTTACCTTATACCATACAAAAATTAGCTCAGAATGTATCAATGATCCAAAAGTAGGACCTAAGACTATAAGACTCTTAGAAGAAAGCATAGGAGAAAAGCTTCATGTCATGGGACTTGGCAAGGATTTCTTGGATGTGATACCAAAAGCACAGGCCAGAAAAGTTAAAATAGATCAACTGGCCTACATCAAAACAAAAAACTTCTGTGCATCCAAAGGCACAACCCAAAGAGTGAAAAGGCACCCACGGAACAGGAGAGAATATTTACAAATCATATCTCTGACAAAGGGTTAATAGCCAGAATATATAAAAAACTACCACAATTCAACAACAAAACAAAGAACTAGACTTTAAAATAAACAAAGGGCTTAAGCAGACATCTCTTCAAAAAATATATACAAAACAGCCCATGAGCACATGAAAAGATGTTCAACATCAGTAGTCACAGGAGAAATGAAAATCAAAACCACAGGGCGACGTCACCTCTTTTCCATTAGGATGGCCACTATTAAAAAACAAATAAACAAAAGCCCAGAAAATAGCAAGTGGTGATGAGAATGTGAAGAAACTGCAACCCTTGTGCACTGCTGGTGGGAATGTAAAATGATGCAGCCATTATAGAAGACAGTATGGCAGGGGCACCTGGGGGCTCAGTCAGTTAAGCGTCCGACTCTTGATTTCGGCTTGATTTCGACTCTTACTATCAGATTGAGGTCATGCTCTCACAGTTTGTGAGTGTGAGCCCCGTATCAGGTTAAGCACTGACAGTGTGGAGCCTACTTGGGATTCCCTCCTTCTCTCCTCTGCCCCCCCCCCAAGTAAATAAATAAACTTAAAAAAAGAATTTAAAGAAGACAGTATGGCAGTTCCTTACAAAATTAAAAACAAAATTACCATCTAATCCAGTAATTCTACTGCTGGGCATATATCCAAAAGAATTGAAAGCAGGGTCTCAAAAATAGACAGGTAGATAGATACACCCATATTCACAGCAGCATTATTCACAAAAGTGAAAAGGTGGAAGCAATCTGTATCCAGCAATGGATGAAGGGATAAACAAAATTTGATGTATCCATGCACTGGAATTGGAATATTATTCTGCTGTAAAAAGCAAGGAAATTCTGACACATGCTATAACATGGATGGACCTTGGGGCGTCTGGGTGGCTCAGTCAGTTAAGTGTCTGACTCTTTTTGTTTTTAATGTTTATTTATTGTTAAGAGAGAGAGAGAGAGAGAGAGAGAGAGCACATGAGCAGGGGAGGGGCAGAGAGGGGGACAGAGGATCTAAAGCAGGCTGTGTGCTGACAGCAGAGAGCCCAATGTGAGGTTTGAACTCACAAACTGTGAGACCATGACCTGAGCCAAAGTCGGGTGTTTAACGGACTGAGTGCCCCAGGCACCCCAGCATTCAATTCTTGATTTCGGCTCAGGTCAAAAAATCCAGCCCTGCATCGGGCTCCATGCTGAGTATGGACCCTTCTTGGGAGTCTCTCTCTCTCTCTCTCTCTCTCTCTCTCTCTCTCTCTGCCCTCCTGTCCCTCCCCCCCACATCTCTCTCAAAATAAGTTAAAAAAAAAACCCCACAAAACATTAAAAAAACAAACATGGATGGGGCCACCTGTGTGGCTCAGTTGGTTAAGCGTCGGACTCTTGGTTTTGGCTCAGGTCATGATCTCATGGTTCATGGGTTCCAGCCCCGTGCTGGGCTCTGCTCTGACAGTGTGCAGCCTGCTTGGGATTCTCTCTCTCTCTCTCTCTCTCTCTCTCTCTCTCTCTGCCCTTCCCCTGCTCGTTCTCTCTCTCTCTCTCTCAAAATAAATAAATAAATTTTAAAAAATGGATGGGACTTGAGGACATCATGCTAAGTAAACCAAACCAGTCACAAAAAGACAAATATTGTATGTGACTCCAGTTATGAGAGTATCTAGAATAGTCAAACTCACAGAAACAGAAATAGGCAGCAGAATAGTGGTTGCCAGGGGCTGGGAGAAGAAGGAAAGGGGGGATTATAATTTGCTGTGTTATGGGTATGGAGTTTCAGCCTTGCAAGATGAAAAGTTCTGGATGGGGTGCACAGCAATGTGAATGCATTTAGCACTACTGACCTGGATACTTTAAAAATGGTTAAGATGATGTGGGGCGCCTGGGTGGCTCAGTCAGTTAAGTGTCTGACTTCAGCTCAGGTCATGATCTCACAGTCCGTGGGTTCGAGCCCTGTGCCGGGCTCTGTGCTGATAGCTCAAAGCCTGGAGCCTGTTTTGGATTCTGTGTCTCCCTCTCTCTCTGCCCCTCCCCTGCTCATGCTCTGTCTCTCTCACTGTCAAAAATGAATAAAAGTTAATAAATAAATAAATAAATAAATAAATAAATAAATAAATAATGGTTAAGATGATAAATTTAATATTGTATGTATTTTGTCATAATTTAAGAAAAAGAATAATAAAGACCAAAAAAAAAAGGAAGCAAGAATTTCTCCAAATCAGTCATTTCAAAACAAAAATCCATTTTTAAAAAAAAGTAAAACACTAAAGCGCTGTGTCCAAGAGAAAACAGGAGAGAAATTACTGGAATAAGCTGACTGCGTGAGGACTCTTTCCCCCCAGTTTCCAAATAAGCCACAGAAGCTTTAAAATAAATCAAAATCGGGGTGCCTGGGTGGCTTAGTCGGTTAAGCGTCCGACTTCAGCTCAGGTCACGATCTCGCGGTCTGTGAGTTCAAGCCCCGCGTCGGGCTCTGGGCTGATGGCTCAGAGCCTGGAGCCTGCTTCAGGTTCTGTGTCTCCCTCTCTCTCTGCCCCTCCCCCGTTCATGCTCTGTCTCTCTCTGTCTCAAAAATAAATAAACGTTAAAAAAAATTAAAAAATAAAATAAATCAAAATCAGCTACAATCAATGCATATTGAGGTTTTGATTTGGGCCACTTACTTCAAGCCTCAAAATAAGCACAATAAAATCATCACTGAAGGGTTGAACACAGCATTCATCACAGCAATACAAGGAAATTGAAAAGCCACAATCCTGAACACATTTGCAGTCCCACCTGCACTTGACAGCGGACAAACATGACACTCTCAGGAGCAAAGGAGAAGAAAAGCCTGGGGGTGCACAGAACAGTGGGGGGATTCCCTCACTTATATAGAGGAAGGCGCTTTCCCGGGGCTCCAGAAAAACTAGACCACAAGACAAAGTTAATACAACACAGAAAGAGAGGGGAGCCTGCGTGGATCAGTTAGTTAAAGCTTCTGACTCTCAGTTTCAGCTCAGGTCATGAGCTCCTGGTTCGTGGAGCTCCAAGCTGGACTCTGCACTGAGGGTGCAGAGCCCGCTTGGGATTCTCTCTTTATCTTTCTCTTTCTGCCCCACCCGTGCAAACGATCTCTCTTTCTCTTTCTCAAAAACGAATAAACTAAAAGAGAGAGAGAGAGACTCTTAATATTTCCCCCACCTCCATGCCAACCCTGCTCAATAGCTTTTCACTGAATGGAGAATAACATCTAAACTCCTTACTATGGTGTGAAAAGTATCCATGAGCTGGCCCCTGCCCACCTCTCCCCTGTTTTTCATCGTCTAAATCAAGGGTTGACACACTTCCTCTGTAGAGAACCAGATAGGAAATACTTTAAGTTTTGTGGATCATAAAAACTCTGTAGCAACTGCTCAACTCTGTCACAAAGTCAGCCCTAGACAATATAAAATTGAAGAGGTGTGCCTGTGTTCCAATTTATGGACACCAAAATTTGAATGTCATATAATTTTTATATGCCATGAATAATTCTTTTGATTTTTTTCAGCAATTTGAAAATATAAAAACCATCCTTAGTTGACAGGCCATATCTGAACTGAGGGGCATAGTTTGCCAAGCACTGGACTAAACACACTGGCCCGTTTTTCTGGGTTATGGTCTTTGCACATGCTGTTCCTTCTGCCTACAATGCTTGTCCCTCTACTCTTGGCCAGGCTAACCCTTCATCCTTAAGGTATCAGCTGAAATGCTGCTTTTGCAGAGAGGTCTCCTTTATTCCTCCACATGCAAATAGTTTCCCATGAGCCTCTATCACAGCATCCCACCTTTCTGCCCATGGGACTTACCAGTTTGCAATTATATATTAATTTTGTATCTTATATTGTTCAATATTTGTCTTCCACTGGACTGAAACTCTATGATGGCAGAGGTTATACTATTTTGCTCACTATATCCCCAGCATCTAGCACCTTGCCTGGAATTCAATTAGTATTTGTTGACTGGGTGCACCAGTGGGGCTCAGTAGGTTGAGCACCTGACCCTTGATTTCAGCTCAGGTCATGATCCCAGGGTCATGGGATCAAGCCCCGTGTCAGGCTCTGCACTGAGCATGGCGCATGCTTTAGATTCTCTCTCCCTCTTCCCTCTCCCTTGCTTGTGTACTCTCTCTCTCATATAAAAAAAAAAAAAAAGATGTTGAATAAATGAATATTGTCCTACAAAGTTCTCATTCATCTCATCTGTCACCTGGAGTCCATCATGGTGATGACCACCCTCACCCAGTGGGAGGTAAAACAAACCTATATTGGGATCAGCCAGACTACTCTGGGGCCGGGGAGGGGAGGGTCCATACAGACTAGCATTTCTCACGCCTGGGTCCATTTTTGGCACAAATATATCCCATTTATAAATTTAGAGTTTTGGAGCAGTTCAAGGATTCTTGAAAGGATCACCTCCCCTGTGGAAAATAATAAGGAATCTCCTGGCGACCATTCCTTCCTTCTTAATTCCCATTCAATATTTCTAACTAACAACTAGGTAAAGTCTCCATTGATGCTAATAAGTCTTTAACACCTGTCTGAATTTACCATAGTCCCTTTTTCAACAAAGAGCAAAGCTCTAAGCTCACAACCTTCATGATTAGACTTTACTTCTGCAGTTAGCATACAATAAAATATCTTTGGTGTATAGGTCTGTAAGTTTGAACACATGCATAACCACCACCACCATCAGGATACAGACCAGTTCCGCCACCCCAAACTCCCTTGCGCCATCCCTCTGTAATCAACCCCTCCTACCACCCTCTGCCCACCACTGGCCTATTCTCTGTCCCTCTAGCTTTGCCCTTCCCAAAATGTCATATAAATAGAATCACACAGAATGCAGCCCTTTGAGACGGATTGCTTTTACTCAGCATAATCTAGCTAGTAATAACACGATTTGGTTTTGTATATGTATATACATATGTATGTATGTACATACATAAATATATAGTCATCTATAGTTACAAGCAAGTGATAGAAATTTTCCATTTACAATAATGACATGTTTCCTTCTAAAATAAATCTGTTAAGTAAAAAGAGTAGGTAAATATTTGTATGCATGGTAAGAAAAGGGGAAAAATCATGAAGGTGGGACACAAATGCCTAAATTCTGGGATATAACAGACATTAGATATATAATGATATAATTGCATCCTACCCTCTTACCCCCTACTCACACACCCAAAATACCAGTCTGTAATTCTACGAATTCCTGAAAGGGAAGGAAAAAGAATTTTAAAAGAAGAAACGGTCTATTCCCAGGCATCTCATTCCAACCAGGCTTTCCTGAGTGCAGTTCTAGAAGCTTTGATTCCTTCCTCAGGCACCTGATCGTGGAAAGACAATTCCAGCACAAAGAGCAAGGGCCACAAGAGGTAGATTTCTTTTGTTTGCAAGCTCTTCTTTGTTGCCATGTTAGTTTAATGATTACTGTGGCTGTCATCATCCACACTACTACAAACAAATGCCTTAGAATCTTTTATCTGTGGTGTGTAACGTTCAGAACACGGAAACAAAGGCAACTTAAATAGTGTGTTATAAGCGTGTGAGAGTAAAACCTTCAATCACCCATTTAACAAAAAGCCTCCTGCTGTCACTAGGCATGTTAGTTCATGCCCTACAGGACTTTTCAGAGGCTGTTTCCGCCTTTGACCCAGGTGCAGTCGTAGCCAAACATTTGGATCCTTCACAAAATAAGGTCTGTGCTTGCAAAAGAGCAACATCGAAGCTATGAACAGGAGGGGAAAATTTAAATAGAACTAAGTGGGTACATCTTTCTGGTCTCTATGTTTCCTCTCCAAAAAATTTGCTTCATTTTAAGACATTTATTTAGTTCCTAAAGAAAGGTAATTATATTTTATGAATGGAAAAAGAATATAAGGTTTCTGGCTTGCTGAATACGTAAGAAAGAGTTAGAGGCTGGAAAATGAACATGAACTTTAATCTCACGAAGGAAAATCACCTAGAAAAATCCATCCAGAGAATGGTCTAACGTGCTACACTTACCATTGAGATAGTAAATGCTTTTTAACATGCCAAATTAAGATGACGCTAACATATTTTTTTAAATACTTTGGGAAACTTGGGATGATAGAGCTATCAAATGTCACCAATTAATCTTCAGAGGAAAATTCAAGAAAAAGCAAGGATGGGATAAATCTTTTATTTACATGGATGTTTTGAAGCCCCTCAAATTTCATCACACTGGCTAAAATACTTCCTTTTTTACCACAATCCATTAAAAAATTTTTTTAATGTTTATTTTTCAGAGAGACACAGACAGAGAGACAGAACATGAGCAGCTGAGGGGCAGAGAGAGAGGGAGACACAGAATCCGAAGCAGGCTCCAGGCTCTGAGCTGTCAGCACAGAGCCCGACACGGGGCTCAAACCCAAGAACTGCAAGATCATGATCTGGGCCGAAGTTGGACATTCAACCGACTGAGCCACCCAGAAGCTCCCCCTCCCCCCAAAATTTTTTAATGTTTATTTGTTTTTGAAAGAGAGAGAGAGAGAGAGAGAGCAGGAGCGGGGGAGGGACAGAGAGAGAAAGAGACAGAGGATCCAAAGAAGGCTGTGTGCTGACTGCAAAGAGCCCAATGTGGGCTAGAACCCAGGAACATGAGATCATGCCCTGAGCTGAAGTTGGACATTTAACCAACTGAGCCACCTAGGCGCCCCCTATAGTCCATTCTTGATGAGCAGTCTCCAGACTTTCCCAGAACCCTGCAAATTCTTTCCAGGAGTCTCACTCTCACTATAACCAGAACCCCTCTCCATGCACGTGACATTCTGTAACAAGACTTTCACGTATGTAAGACTGTTACCGAAGTAGATGAAGCCCATAGGCTTTAGATGAAAAGCAGACCCATGCAAGGGCAAGTGCAAGATGGCGCATGCATTCAGGTGCCAGTGCTCTGTTTGAAGTACAGGGTGTATGGGTTGGAGTTTCTTCTTTTAGAAAGACATGGGTGGAAGGACACATAGATGGCTCAGTCAGTTAAGCATCTGAATTTTTTTTTTTTAATATTTATTAATTCATTTTGAGAGAGAGAGAGACAGAGCGCGCACACAAGTAGGGGAGGGGCAGAGAAAGAGGAAGAGAATCCCAAACAGGGTTCATGCTCACAGCACAGAGCCCAATTCAGGGTTTGATCTCACAAAGTGTGAGATCATGACCTGAGCCGAAATCAAGAGTTGGTTGCTTAACCGACTGAGCCATCCAGGCATCCCAAGCATCTGACGCTTGATTTCGGGTTTCAGGCCCATGTCGGGCTCTGCTCTGCCTCTCTCTACCCCTCCCCGACTTGTGCTCTTGCTCTCTCAAAAATAAATAAACTTACAAAAAAGAAAAGAAAAAGAAAGTGATTTGTGGAAGCCATACGTCTAGGGCAGTGATTCTCCATCAGTGTAATTTTGCCCCCAGATAACACATTTCACAGCATCTGGAAGCCTTTTTTGTTGTCACAAGTTGGGGTCTGATATTGGCATCTAGTAGGTAGAGACCAGAGAACTGCTGAACATCAGTCTCCCAAAACAGAGAATTATCTGACCCAAAATGTTAATAGTGGTGAAGTTGAGAAGCCCCATTCTAAATTTTTTTTTTAACGTTTATTCATTTTTGAGAGACAGAGACAGCGGGGGGAGGGGCAGAGAGAGAGACACACACACACAGAATTCAAAGGAGGGTCCTGGCTCTGAGCTGTCAGCAGCCCGAATCGGGGCTCAAACTCACGAATCGCGGCTCAAACTCACGAATCGCGAGATCATGACCTGAGCTGAAGTCAGACAGTTAATCGACTGAGCCACCCAGGTGCCCTGAGAAACTCCATTCTAGAGGAGATCGTCTAGGGCAATACTGTCCAACAGAACTTTCCCTGATGATGATGGAACCATTCTACACTGCTCTGTCCAATACAGCAGCCACTAGCCACATGTATATACTGAGTACTTAAAATGTGGCTAGTCCAAGTGAGGAACTGAATTTTTAATTTTGTTTGCTTTTAATTAATTTTAATGTAAATAGCTGTAAGTGGCTATGGGGCTGCCATATTTGCAGGGCAAGTCTAGAGAAGAATAAAGCCTAAAGGAAATTCCAATATTTAAAGCTTTGCTGATCACAGCACATCAAAGAGGATCAGACTGGGGGAGCCCATGAGACTCACTTGGGAGCTTGCTGGAGATGGATGCCTGTGGATCATTAGGTGGCCAACTAGTCCCAGTTTGCCCAGAGCTTTCTTTAAGAAATTTTATTTTTTAATGTTTATTCACCTTCGAGAGACAGAGACAGAACACGAGCACGGGAGGCAGAGACAGGGGGACACAGAATCTGAAACAGGCTCCAGGCTCTAGGCTCTGAGCTGTCAGCACAGAGCCCGACACGGGGCTCAAACTCACCAACTGTGAGATCATGACCTGAGAGGAAGTCGGATGCTCAACCGACTGAGCCACCCAGGCGCCCCGCCCAGAACTTTCTGGAAGTTCCATATCCTGGGAGACCTCCAGTCCTGGGAAAACTACTTTAGCTTGGGTCCCACTCCCAGAAGTTTTCATTCAGTGGGTCTGGGGTGGGACCTGGTAATTGGCCTCTTTATCAGATTTCCCAGGAGATTCTTCTGTGTAGCAAGGTTCAAGAATCAACGGCAGAGTGGCCAGTTAATGGAGGCTGCCAAGAGTAGGCAGGGGGAGGCGGGAGGGGAAGGGTGCTGGGTTGTTTGTGCCTTGGCAGCTCAGTGATTTCTTGCATGGCTGAACTACTCCAGCCTGTCCCAGAAGAACAAGGGCCCCTCCCTCGGAGAGCCAGAGACAATGCGAGACACATATAACAGCTCACGCACCCACTGACACCCGCTAGAAGGAGTAGCCTCCTCTGTGACCCAACGAAGATCTCACTTCCTGGAGACCTATAGGCTATGGAAGCCCCTCCTGATCCCCTTTGCCACCATATGTGTTGCTCAGAATCCTAGCAGGAGCAGTGGAACATGATAGACCTTAATGTCCCCTGTGGCTAGTACCCTCTAACGCCTTCTAGACCACTGAAGCTCAGAAAGGCAGGAGACAGTAAAGCCAGGTTAGGCTTTATCCATACCCTGTGATTCTAGGTCTGTGGCAAGCCTCTCTCTTTGAGAAGAAAATGAACCCCCTTCGGGTTCTGTCTCTGGGACTAGAAGTTTAGTTCTTTTTATTTTTTTTAAGTTTACATATATGTTCATTTAATGTTCATTTATTTTTTTTTAATTTAAAAATTTTATTTATTTATTTATTTTTTTACATTTATTTATTTTTGAGAGACAGAGCACAAGTGGGGGAGGGGCAGAGAGCAAAGGAGACACAGAGTCTGAAGCAGGCTCCAGGCTCTGAGCTGTCAACACAGAGCCCGATGCGGGGCTTGAACTCACGATCTATGAGATCATGACATGAGCCAAAGTCAGATGCTTAACCGACCGAGCCACCCAGGCGCCCCAATGTTCATTTATTTTTGAGAGAGAAAGAGAGAGAGCACGCGCGTGAGGCAGGGAGAGGCAGAGGGGGAGGGAGACAACAGAATCTGAAGCAGGCTCCAGGCTCTGAGCTGTCAGCACAGGGCTCGAACCCACTAACCACAAGATGATGACCTGAGCTGAAGTCAGACGCTTAACTGGCTGAGACACCTGGGTGCCCCTATATATTTATTTTGTACAGCGAGAGAGAGAGACACCAGGGGACAGACAGAGAGAGAGAGGGAGAGAGACGGAGAGAGACAATCACAAACAGGCTCCACGCTGTCAGGGCAGAGCCCTATGCGGAGCTCGAACTCATGAACTGTGAGATCATGACCTGAGCTGAAATCAAGAGTCAGATGCTTAACTAACGAGCCACCCAAGCACCCTAGAAGCTTAGTTCTTAACCAGACTAATTCAGATCCTTATAATAATCCTTATAATGCCTATTTAAACAAACATTATATAATAGAACATCATAAGCATTATGGTTCCAGATCTGCATAAAGAAAAACAGAAGCAGGGGCGCCTGGGTGGCGCAGTCGGTTAAGCGTCCGACTTCAGCCAGGTCACGATCTCACGGTCCGTGGGTTCGAGCCCCGCGTCGGGCTCTGGGCTGATGGCCTGTTTCCGATTCTGTGTCTCCCTCTCTCTCTGCCCCTCCCCCGTTCATGCTCTGTCTCGCTCTGTCCCAAAAATAAATAAAAAACGTTGGGAAAAAAAAAATTAAAAAAGAAAAACAGAAGCAGAAACCAATAACAAAACAATGAATATGTATGTGCCAGACACTGTTATGAGAACTTGACGGGTATTAACTCATTAGATTCTTACCACAGTCTTATTGATGGGTGCTGTTATTATCCTCATTTTACTTAGGGAGATACTGAGGCACAGAGAGGTTCAGTAACCTGGCCAGGGAACACAGCCAGGAAGGAGTGGAATACAGCATCATAAATGCCCTTTCCTTTCAAGGAAGCAAATTTTCCCTTTTTAAACTCATTTGCTTAACATTCACATCTTGAGATCAGCCATCTTTTTGCCCATGCTGGGTAGGCATGATGTTAAGCTTGGGAAGTTTCTAGATTCAGTGCTGTTTGTAGCATGGCCAAGAGCAGGGTGAAGTGAAGAGTTTGCCTGGACACAGATTTAAGGGAGAGTACCCAAAATCCCAGTAACCTAGATAAATAATAACTTAGTGTAATATTTTTAAAAAAGGAAATACATGGTGAACAAAAAATATCAACATTTTCAATAAAGACAGGCTCAGGATTACTGATTTGTATCTTTTGCTCCAATTTGACTTGGCTCCACAGAGACTGGCAGGCAGGACCCTGCAATGCAGGCATTTCATGAACCACCCCAGGAATGACAGTTCTGGGGGCAACTTAAACCATCTTCCTGGGATTTCCATCTACTTCCTCATGTTAAGGGCTTCCCTCTGATTGTACAATTTATAAGTCAAGTGTCTGCCACAGGAAAAGCATCCACCTCTCATTTGGAGAGCCATGATTTTTCATTTATTGGCGGGGGGGAGGGGGGTGCTAACAGATGAAAGATTAGGAACCGCAACTCTGGATCTCCAATTTTTGTTTCTCCTATTTTCAGAAATAGGGCTTTCTGCTCTCCTATTTAAATGATACCCACCCTGAATCAAATGCCATAGAATATGGAACTTGTTTGTCTGGCATTTGTAAAAATACAGAAATCTTACCCAGCCCTTACTCCTTTTCCTATGAATAAGGAGTGTTCTTTCTAGAAATGACCCTATTAATGACTAGCATTGCATCAGCCTGGGTTTATCTCTGGGGACATTGAACCTGAGGTGGCTAGAAATAACCTTAAGCAGCAATATAATCCAATCTCCTGACACTCCATTCTGGGAACTCTTGGCAAATACAAACCACAGAGTGATTCACAGAACTTCTAGAAAAAAGTCTGCACCTTCAACCTGACCCTTCCTCCTGGGAAAAGGACCCTTCCTGGAAAAGCATGATTATAAACCCCATTTCCTTGTCATCCAGATCCACGGAGCTCCTTTTTGCCTCTCCAGTGTAGAAGCAGCCTTGTCAGACAATAATATCGGCAAGCATGACGATAACACCATTTACTGAGCACCTACTTCAGCGCCAGGCACTATGCTACACCCCTCACTGCATCAGCAACTGTATCCTCCAACAACTTTATGGAGAGGTATTATTATCCCCACTTTATGATGATTACACTGAGGCCCAGAGAGAGTTAAGTAACTTGCCCAAGGTCACACAGCTGAACAGAGGCAGATGGGATTCTAAGCTGTGCCTCTCTGACTGAACTTGGATCACATTTATCATCGTTATCAGAGGAAGAAGAGAAGGGCAAAGAGGAAGAGAGGGAGTTGGAGATAATATTTATGGAGTGGCTTCCAGTGCACCATATTTTCTCTTTTTTTTTTAATTTTTAAAAAATGTTTGCTTATTTACTTTTGAGAGAGAGAGAGAGAGAGAGAGCGCACAAGTGGGAGAGGGACATAGAGATAGAGGGAGACACAGAATACAAAGCTGGCTCCAGGCTCTGAGCTGTCAGCACAGAGCCTGACATGGGGCTTGAACCTCAAAACCGTGAGATCTTGACCTGAGCCGAAACCTAACCGACTGAGCCACCCAGGCGCCCCACCATATTTTCTTATTAGCCCTGATATCCACTGGGGGAGGTGGGAGCTCTTAGCATACTACCCATTCTATAGACAAGCAAACTGAGCCTTGAAAGGTACAATAACTCACCCACAGTGGCACGGTAGGACCGAGAGAAGCCAGATTTTGATTCACGCAGACAGCTTTAGAGCTTCCTGAGCTGATATGCTCCCTGACTTCCCCATAGTCTTTCTTTCCTCTAACAAGTACTTATCGTGCACTTATTCTGTGCCTGGCATCTGGCAAGAAGCAACAGGACAGCCCGTTTCTACCTCCTCCCATGACACATTCTCCAGGGTTCCCTACCATTTATGTGACCCCCGCACCACCTTTAAAACACCCTTTCTTACCTGCCCTCCGTCCTGGCGTTTCCTCTCCACCCTGCGGAGACAGCAGGTCCTCTCTCTCGCTCTCTCTTCTTTTTTTTTAAACACTAACCCATAAGGCCCTTCGTCTTCTGCCTTAGACACAGCCCTGCTTGCTCTGTTAGTCACACTGCTGGGCCTGGCCACCCAGCTTCCAGACAGCAGCTATTTACCAGCCTATGGCAGAAGAAGCCCCAACTCGGAGCCCAAACTGTGTATTTCTTTCTTCCTGAACCCCAACCCTGCCCTCTCAACAATACTCTTGGCATCAGTGCACTAAAAAGACCAAAGTCCTTTCTAGAGGTTATTTTATCTCTTGGACACAATAAGGAAGTAACAAGGTTGATTTTTTTTTTTTTTTTTAATCCCAGAGAGGGAGGTGCAATGGAAAGAGACTATCTTTTCATTTATTCAACAAAGCATTCTCCCACACACCATGCTCCACTAGATACCCTCAGGCGCTGGCCACTTTGTTTTGCAGGTGTAGCCCCTGAAGCAACAGGCAGACATTACAAGTTAACTCCGTAATTACGATGGCATGTCCCTTCCAGAGATAAAGGACAGGACTCGTTTCATGGCCAGCTAACTTGAATCAAACCCTCGCTCCAGCGCTCTACCCCTCTGAGGCTCCATGACTCTATCCTTTTGAACCTCAACTTTCCTCGCCCTCATCTGCAAAATGGGGACAATATACTCTCCTCCAATGGGTTTCTTAGCCCTCAGAACTGTCATCTCTGGGGTGACTCATGGGACACCTGGATTGCAGGATCCTGCTTGCCAGTTAGTATGGAGCTGAGCCAAACTGGAATTGAAAGCAAAAGGACAAATTAGTAACTTTCTTGTAGGTGTAAGTCAGGGTTTCTCGACCTCAGCACTTCTGGCATCTGGAGTCAGATGTTCTCGGTCATGGGGGCTGTCTTAAGTATTAGAGGATGTTGAGCCACATCCCCAGCTTCCATCCATTAGATGCCAGTAGGACACTCCCCATCACCAACCCCACAAGCTGTGGACAACTGGAAATATCTCCAGGAAAGGACAAGTATCTTCTGGGAGGCAAAAGCACCCCCAGTCAAGAGCCACTGCCATGAATGACAGAATGTTCCACAAACTTGGGATAGTATCTCCCCATTCCCTTTGATAAGGCAAGGACATTAGCACCTCAGCATTTTCCTCTAGGAAAGTTTTTCTTCCCCCCCATTTCCCCACTTTTAGAAACTATACCATATTTTACATGTTGTGCCCATTCTGCAGATCAGGGAACTGAAGCTCAGAAAGCAACTTGTTGAAGTCCCAGAGCTGGAAATTACTCAAAGACAATATTTGAACCCAGGTCTAGCAGGAAAAACTACTATGTAACTGTCCTTGCCACCTGAAATCCTCCTCCCAAAGCCTCATCAGCTGCATTGGGTAATGCACCAAAGCAGAGGAACTCAGACCCTCTTTGCGATAACAAAAGGTTCCTGGTGACAGCCTCCTTGTACACTAGATGGGGAGACTAGGATACAATGGGGACACACCTCCCTCTGCACTGAAAATAGGGGGCTTCTTAGGAATGTTCCAGATAGCAAACAGTGGCCTGGCTCTGTGGACAGAAAGCAAGAAAGCTCCTCAGGCACCTCCTCCCCTCCCCTCCCATCTCCTGCCTCTCCTAAATAAACATTCTTTCTGTACCATCCTCTCCACTCTGTAGTAGAAACGCATAGCATTCACTGTAGCCAAAGTGTCGGCTAAGTGCCAGGCACAGTTCAGAGTGCTTTATGTTTATGTAAACCAGAAGAACACCATATGGGGTAGTTACCATCGTTGTCCCCATTTCACAGATAAAGAAACTGAGACCCAGAAGGGCGATAACCTGCCACATTCTCCTTACTAGGAGGATGTCAAGAACATGCAGACTTTATGACCAACAGACCTGGTTCAAATGTTGATTCCTCTACCAGCCACCTGTGTAACATCCGGCAAGTTAGCCAAACTCCCTGAACCTCAGTCTCATCAGTAGCATGGGACTAGCAGGGATTGTTGTAAGAATAAAAATTAACATTCTTATCCATTCAACAAGTGTTTACTGAGCATCTACAGGGTCCAAGCACTGGGGATGTATCTGCAAACAGAACAGCAAAAGGATCCTACCCTAGCGGCATGCACTCTCTAGTAGGGACGCGCTTTTATGTGTTAGGTCGGTTAATCCTTGCGATAACCCATAGACTATTTACTATTACATTATTGTACCCATTTCACAGATGGGGAGAAGGGGCCTCAGAAGCAGTTTTCCCCCATCTCCCTTCAACCTTCTAGGAAATAGTGGGACCTGGATTAGACATTAATGCCCAGTCTCCAGAGCTCGACTTCTTGGATTCAAATCCTGCTGTTTCCATCTAATTGCTATGGGCACGTTACTGAACCTGAGCCCAAATCTCTTCGTGGGGCAAAATGGAACGAGGAGGCCCTATCTCAAGAGAGTGTCAAACGTCTAACATTTAGGATGTGCTTCTTGGGTCCCCAGCATACACAAAGCTCACAGAAACCCTAGGAGAGATGTCTTATTTTGGGTCCCTTTTCACGGAGGTGGACACAGGAGCCCAGAGAGGGTAAGTAACTTGCCCAATGGCGCAGAGCGCTTAAACAGAGCAATTGCAAAGTCGGAGCTCTGAATCACAACAGCACGGAGGCACGCAGAGACAGACTCAGGGGGTCCAGTACCCCTGGAGAGAGTGCCAGCAACTGGGTGCGATTATTCTTTCGCTTCTGCAGCTGTGCAGTGGGCGAGTCAAGGTGGCCAGGCCGGCGGATTGTGCTCACTCTTCAGAGGCTTTCCTAACTCCAAGGCTCAGTGCGCTGCCACCACCTGGATCTTTCCCTTCCGCGACGTTTGCCCACCCGGGGTGCTTCTTTCCCTGTGTCTCGTACCCTGTCCCTGCTCGCTCCTCTCTCCCTCGCCAAAGCTCATCCCTGGCCATCCCGCAGCTGCCCCGCGTTGGGGACACGCCCCCGACAGGGCGCCCAGTTCTTCCCGTCGATCCCGTCTCGAAACCAGGGAGGGGGCTCCGCCAAAGCCGCTGAGTCTCGGAGGCTACCTGGGAAGACAGTCCCCGAGCTGGCCCCGAGACTGGAGTATCCGCCTCACCTCCCTTAGGCTTTTGCGTCTCCTGCGCCTGGCGCTCCGGCCGCTGCCGCGTCTGCTCGGCCGCGTGGCACACAGGCGACCCTGGTCCCGGGCAGCGGGTTGCGAGGCTGCGCGCGTCTTGGCACCGGAGCCGGACTTCCTGCCCGGAGGGATGATCGCTTTCTTGGAATCCAGCCAAGTTCCTGCAAGTGCTGGATTAGTACACCTGTTAGCGTCAGAGACCTCTATTCACTGTCCCGGGAGGGTCTGCATTCATTGTTTCTTTCCATCTGGCAAACCTTACCAAGTGCCCACCGGCTGCGGGGCGCCGGGACCCAGAGGAGCCAGAGGGTGCACAGGCTAGGGTTGTGATCTCCAAAACGTTGGCCACTAGCCACATGTCGTTATGCAGCATTTGAAATTGTGGCTCCAATGAACTGAGATGTTTCTAAGACAAAGGATTCACACACACACACACACACACACACACACCAAAAAACCCACACACATATTTTTTAAATGTTTATTTATTTTTGAGAGAGACAGAGCAGGAGCAGAAGAGGGACACAGAGAGGGAGATACAGAATCGGAGGCAGGCTCCAGGCTCTGAGCTGTCAGCACAGAGCCCCAGGTGGGGATCCAACTCACAAACTGTGAGATCATGACCTGAGACCAAGTCAGAGGCTTAACCGACAGAACCAACCAGGTGCCCTTACATACACATTTTTTAAACTCATTAAGAAGTTTTAGGGGCGCCTGGGTGGCGCAGTCGGTTAAGCGTCCGACTTCAGCCAGGTCACGATCTCGCAGTCCGTGAGTTCGAGCACCGCGTCAGGCTCTGGGCTGATGGCTCGGAGCCTGGAGCCTGTTTCCGATTCTGTGTCTCCCTCTCTCTCTGCCCCTCCCCCGTTCATGCTCTGTCTCTCTCTGTCCCAAAAATAAATAAACGTTGGGAAAAAAAAAAAAAAAGAAGTTTTAAATTGATTGCATGTTAAAATGATAACATTTAACAGACTGTTAAATAAAATATATCATTAAAATTATTTTCTCCTGTTTCTCCTTTTCTGAAATGCAGCTGTTAGACACTTTAAAATTATAGGTCTCCTATTATCCTTCTACTGGATAGTGCTTGTCTTGGGCAGGAACCCACAGGATGTTCCCCAAATACCTCTCCAGTTCTCCGTCCTACAATTTATTCAGCCCTTCCTTATTTCCTTTGGGAAACATTTGAGGAAGACCTGTTATGAACCAGGCATCAATCTGAGCGTCAGATGTAATCTGAAACTGGCCCTGTATGCAGAGGGCAAAGCAAGACACAAGAAAAAGGCAGATCACTCCAGACTGATAGGTGACAGGTTTAATAATCAAAGGAACTTACATACAAGACTTGTCTTGGGCAGCTGCAACACAAGTGGATCTCTGCACCCCTCTTCCAGAACCTTAAAAGGTTATACAGAGGACTTCACGGGGTGCAGTCATGTATCAAGTCCAAATATTTTCAACAGCACCTTACTCTTTCAAGTTTTCATTCTCGAAACCAGTTCCTACTGTGGGAAAGGTGGGCAGAATATTATACCAAGGACAGGGGAGGGGGTGAGGAGCCTGTGATTGCCCAGGGCCAGCTCCAGAGCCAAATAGTGGTCACATCTCCCCATGACATCCTCCAACAGCTAGACGCTGGGGGAACAGAGTGGTAAGCAAAACTCAGAGCTGGCAGTCAGGTCACGTGAGAGAGGTCTATTTTAAAAACGTGCAATGATGGGGTGCTTGGGTGGCTCAGTCGGTTGGGTGTCCAACTGGCTCAGGTCATGTTCTCACGGTTCATGGTTCGAGCCCTGCGTTGGGCTCTGTGCTGACAGCTCAGGGCCTGGAGCCTGCTTCCGATTCTGTGTCTCCCTCTCTCTGGCCCTCACCTGCTCATGCTCTGTCTCACTCTCTCTCTCAAAAATAAATAAAGATTAGGGGCACCTGGGTGGCGCAGTCAGTTAAGCGTCCGACTTCAGCCAGGTCACGATCTCACGGTCCGTGAGTTCGAGCCCCGCGTCAGGCTCTGGGCTGATGGCTCAGAGCCTGGAGCCTGTTTCTGATTCTGTGTCTCCCTCTCTCTCTGCCCCTCCCCCATTCATGCTCTGTCTCTCTCTGTCCCAAAAAATAAATAAACGTTGAAAAAAAAAATTTTTTTAAAAATAAATAAATAAAGATTAAACAATTTTTTTAAATGTGCAATAAGTAGAAAAGGCAACTTAAGGAATGGGGGAAATATGTGCAAACTATATATCTGATGAAGAGTTAATATCCACAATATATAAAGAATTTCTACAACTCAACAATAACAAACAACAAAAATAACTAGATTTATTTTTCACATACTAAGAATACCAAAATTTGGGGCGCCTGGGTGGCTCAGTTGGTGAAGCATCTGACTTCGGCTCAGGTCACAATCTCACGGCTTGAGAGTTTGAGCCCCATGAGTTCGAGCCCCATGTTGGGCTCTGTGCTGACAGCTCAGAGCCTCGGGCCTCCTTCAGATTCCATCTGTGTCTCTCTGCCCTTCCCCCCCGCTTGCTCACTGTCTCTCTCTCTCTCTCTCTCCCTCTCAAATATAAATAAACATTAAAATAATTTAAATATAAATAAATAAAAAATAAATAAAATGGGCAAAGGACTTGAATGTCCTTCTCCAAAGAAGACATACAGATAGATGACCAACAAGTACATGAAAGGCTGCTCAACATCATTAATCATACCAGAAATGCAAATCAAAACCACAATGAGATAACACCTCATATCCATTAAGATTGCTACAATTAGGGGCGCCTGGGTGGCGCAGTCGGTTGAGCGTCCGACTTCAGCCAGGTCACGATCTCGCGGTCCATGAGTTCGAGCCCCGCGTCAGGCTCTGGGCTGATGGCTCAGAGCCTGGAGCCGGTTTCTGATTCTGTGTCTCCCTCTCTCTCTGCCCCTCCCCCGTTCATGCTCTGTCTCTCTCTGTCCCAAAAATAAATAAAATGTTGAAAAAAAAAAATTAAAAAAAAAAAAAAAGATTGCTACAATGAAAACCACAGAAAATAGCAAGTGTTGATCAGGATTTAGAGGAACTGAAACCTTTGCGCACTGTTACTGGGGATGTAAATTGGTGTAACCATTATGGAAAACAGTGTGGAAGCTCCTTAAATAATTCAAAACAGTACTATCGGATCCAGCAAATCCACTTCTGGGTATACATTCAAAGGAACTCAAAGCATCTATCTCTATCTCAAAGAGATATTGCACACCCATGTTCATTGCACCATTATTCACTATAGCCAAGAGGTAGAAGCAACCCAAATGTCCATCAACAAATGAATGGATACAGTAAGGGTGATATATACATCCAGTGGAGTGCTATGCAACCTTAAGAAAGAAGGAAATTTGACACGCTACAACAAGCATGAACCTCGAGGACCCTACGCTAACTGAAATAAGCCAGTCACAAAAGGGCAAACACTGTATCATTCCACTCATATGAAATATCTAAAGTAGGCAAAATCATAGAAACAGAAAGCAGAAAAGGTAGGCAGAGGGAGAGCAGGAATTAATGTTTTATTGGTATAGAGTTTCAATTTTGCAAGATGAAAAAGTTTAGAGATCTGTTGCACAATGTGGATATACTTAATACTACTGAACTGTACACTTAAAAATCACTACGATGGGGGGCATCTGGGTGGCTCGGTTGGTTTGGGCGTCTGACTCTCGATTTCCGCTCAGATCTCACAGTACGTGAGTTCAAGCCCCATGTTGGGCTCTGCACCAGCTTGGAGCCTGCTTGGGATTCTGTCTCCTCTTTCTGCTCTTCCTCAACTAATGCACATGCACACGCGCTCACTGTCTCTTTCAAAATAAATAAATGGGGGCACCTGGGTGGCTCAGTTGGTTAAGCGTCCAACTGAGGCTCGGGTCATGATCTCACAGTCCAAGGGTTCGATCCCCACATCGGGTTCTGTGCTAATAGCTCAGAGCCTGGAGTCTGTTTCAGATTCTATGTCTCCCCCTCTCTCTCTGCCCCTTCCTCTCTTGTGTTCTCTCTCTCTCTCTCAAAAATATATAAATAAACTTAAAAAAATAAACTTAAAAAAAAGATTAAGGTGGTAAATTTAATGTTATGTTTTTTTTTACCACAATTCAAAAAACCATTCAGTAATGTAAATACAGTCGTGATTATTGCAACCAAGGGGGGTACAAGATGCTCTGAGAATTTATAACTAATTGGGGGGTTAACTGGGTGCGAGCCAAGGCTTCCATTAGGAAGTAATGCTTCAGCTAACTTCGGAATCACACAGGAGAGAAGCAAGGGCCGCAGATGCTGAGGCAGCGGCCCAGCACAGACCCCAGGACAACAGGTCACGTGACGAGTCTGAATTTATTTTATATACCACAGTTGTCTCCAACCTTCCTGCTTCAGGAGTAGAATCAATGACAATAATGACAGTAACAGCCAACATGGGCCGGAAATTAATTCGCTTAGTTAATTATGTACTTAATGTAAATATCAAGTGCAGGGATTCTGAACCAGGGTACTTGGGGTTACATTCCAGCTCCACCATATCTTTACTAGCTTCATAATCTTGGGCAAGTTACTGAATCTCTGTGCCTTGGTTTCCCTTATCTGGAAAATGAAGACAGTAACGGGGCCTACACACAGGATTGTTGTGAGGACAAATAAGGTAGCTTACACTGAGTTATATCACGTACACAGCGCCTGCCACATAGCAGGGGCTATTAGTACTTAGTAAATAAAATTTAATTACATGGAAGCCATTGTGCTAACCACTTCACATGCTGTGATATGTTGCACACTGGGCACAAATTCCTCCCATCCCTAGAAAGAAGCATCCCTAGAAAGAAATTCCTCCCATCCCTAGAAAATTCCTCCCATCCCTAGAAAGAAGGTCTAGCAAGAAGACCTTTCATGATGTGACCAGCAGAACCAGGATCCATCTTCCCACATAAAAGCAGGCTGCATCCCAAACCCAGCAAGGCTATGCTTGATCCCTGAGGGCCCTTCTTCCACCCCGTCTCTCCCACCGTCTCCGAACATGACAGCTCCGTTTTTGCAAATGGTTGTTCAGCAACCCCAGAAACTTTACAGCAACTATAGCTGGCTTTCCTATTTTTACTCCTCACATCCGCCAGCAGAACAGTGAGGTCCTGGTGCTCCGATCTCTATGTCCAGAATCCGACTACCTCTCACTGATTCCACGCTGCCACCTGCTGGTCCAGCCCATCATCTCTTGATGACTGCACGGGCCTCTTCACAGCCTCCCTGCTCCTGTCCTTGTGCCTCCGCAGTGTATCCTCAAGCCGGCAGTCAGAGCCATCCTGCAGAGGCACCTCGGATCCCCCGCCCAAATCCCTCTAGTGGCTCCTGCCTGACCCAGGGTAAAAGCCCAAATCCCTATGGTGGCCTGTGAGGCCCTCCGTGTTCCGTCCCATTACCCTGTGCTCTGACCTCATCCACCACAGATCCCCCACCTGGCTCACTCAGCTCCACCACTCTGGCCTTTCTAGTTCCAGAGCACTAGCACTCCAGCACCACCTGCTGCCCTAGGGCACTAGCACTGTTCCATCTGCCTGAACCAACATTCCCTTCGGAAATGCACGTAACACACTTCCTCATCCCTTTCACACAGACTCCTGTAGTGATCTTCCTCAACACTCCAGTTCCCTCTGCACCTTGTCCCCAGCCGGGGTTTTCTCCTTACCCTTTCCTGCATGTTTTTTTCCCAAAGCACTCACCCCGACACATTACAGGTGCGTGTGTGTCTTGTCTGTCTCCCTCCACTAGAATGGGAGCTTTCTGAGGGCAGAGACTTGTGCCTGCACTTTTGTCTGATTGTTGAATCCCCAGTGCCCACGACAGAGCATGGCATATAGCAGGCACTCGGTATTTGTTAAAGGAATACAGTAAGGGACTAAGTAAGACAGGAGAAGAAAGTAGGGGTACCTGGGTGGCTCAGTCGGTTAAGCGTCCGACTCTTGGTTTCGGCTCAGGTCATGATCTCACAGTTCATGAGTTTAAGCCCCGCATTGGGCTCTGTGCTGACAGCATGGAGTCTGCTCGGGATCCTCTGTTGCCCTCTCTCTCTGCCCCTCCCCCCCCCCACACACGCGCATGCACTCTCTCTCTCTCTCAAAATGAATAAACTTTTAAAAAAGTAAACCAGGGGCGCCTGGGTGGCGCAGTCGGTTAAGCGTCCGACTTCAGCCAGGTCACGATCTCGCGGTCCGTGAGTTCGAGCCCCGCGTCAGGCTCTGGGCTGATGGCTCGGAGCCTGGAGCCTGTTTCCGATTCTGTGTCTCCCTCTCTCTCTGCCCCTCCCCCGTTCATGCTCTGTCTCTCTCTGTCCCAAAAATAAATAAACGTTGAAAAAAAAAATTTAAAAAGTAAACCAATCCACAAATGCAATGAGGACCCTGCCGCCCTGATTGCTTCTTCCTATCATCAGCTAATCACTGTCTCTTCTGTGTGTACCTCGCTTTACAGTTTGCAAAGCACATTCACACCCGTGTCACATTTGACACCTACACAACCCCATGAGAGAGGGATGTTAGTGAAGTCATAACTCTTCCCAGACCCAAAGTTTTCATGGAGAAACAGAAAAAAAACTGTTGAGACTTGCCTATGACTCAGCAAATTGACTTGCAAATTGACTCAGCAGTGGAAGAACCGTGATTCACCCATGACTTCTGACCCTGAGTCCAGCAGTCTTCACTTCAAGCAAAAAGGCTGTGTGTGCAGTGGTTAGACCCACCAGCTGTGGAGTTTGAACAAACAAGACCATGAAACTTACCTCTACTACTCCCTAGCTGTGTGACATTGCGAAAGTTGCTAGCCCTCTCTGTGACTCCCATTTTCTCAATCATCAAGCAGGGATAATAATATCCTCCTCATACGTTGTCCTGAGGGTTGAACGAGGTAAGATTAGGTCTGTCATGATTAGCCAGTTAAAAAAAAAATACATTGAAAAAATAGGAGCATGTTATTTCGTGGTCATTCACTTTTTTCAGTGGCCCCGGCTCTGCCCAAGTTGCTCCAGCTAACCTGATGGGGAGAGACTGGAAAGTATGATGCCATCTATTTTAAAGGTGGTGAAACTAAGGCTTTTTGTCCCAAAAGGGATTTGACTCGGTGCTTTTGGGAAGAGAACGGCTGTGAAAATTCCATAGCAACCAGAAGGCAGGCTCCCCAGAGGCAGAGCAGAGCTGTTGCCACCCCCCGGGGCACTCATTATATTCACGACACAATCTCATTCAGCCACCTCCGGAGAGGACAGGACCGTGTTTACACACACTCCAGGGATGTTTGCAATGTTGTGGCCGCTGAACCGCCGTAGCCCCCACGGCGGCGCTCAAAGGGCTGCAAGGCACTCACGCCTGCTCACTTGCGCCCTCTTGTGGGCAGTTCCGCAGTCCGTCCAAAGGGTGCGGTGACAGGAAACACAGCTAACCTACACTGAGTAATTCAGGCTAGGAGTCCGCCTGACACTTGACATCACGGATGACCTCACTTAATATCTCCATGAGGTGGCTTTACAAATATGGAGGCTGAAGGTGAGAGACTGATACAAAGAGAAGCAAACCTTGCCCAGAGTCACCCTGCTAGTAAGCATCAGAGCCAACATTCAAATCCAGACTTGCCTTGACTCCAAAGCTCACAGACTTTCCCCAACATTTGCATTACAGATTTGAAATAGAATCAAGCCTACCGACCTATTTGGGGATCAAACTTTGTCATGACTCCATTATTCCATTCCACGTCGTGGAATGGTAAATTATGAAAATATGCCCCTACCCCCTAGGAAAAAAAATCTCTCAATGGTCAGTCCCTGGGGAATAGGGTGGGACTGGAGACTGTCACACAAATGCACAGACATAACATACATGATTCCCAAGATAAACCATTCAACCAGTTTCTAAGTCACCCACCCATACATACACTAGAATCCCATTTATTTAACACTAGTATATCTATAAATTAGGATAAAGTGGTCAGAAGAATATAATCTTAAAGGTAGTTACTCCCAGGGAGGGAAACAAGCATATATTATACATACTTCTGTAAGGCTGAACAAGCATTGTTATTTTCATAAATTTAAAAACCACTTAAAATTGTTTTTAAAAGTATATTTTTTTAAAGTTTATTTATTTACTTATTTATTTAGTGGGAGAGAGAGAGTGAGCACATGCTCATGTGAGCAGAAATGGAACAGAGAAGCAGAGAGGGAGAGAGAAAATCCCAAGCAGCCTCCATGCTCAACTCAGAGCTTGATCCCACGAACCCGTGAGTTCACAGCCGGAACTGAAATCAAGAGACCAATGCTTAACTGACTCAGCCACCCAGGCACCCATATTTATTCATTTTGAGAGATGGAGGGGGAGGGGCAAGGGGGGAATCCCAAGCAAGCTCCGAGCTGTCAGTGCAGAGCCCAACAGGGGCTCCACCTCAGGAACCATGAGTTCATAACCTGAGCCGAAATCAAGAGTCAGACTCCCAGGGCACCTGGGTGGCTCAGCCAGTTAAGCGACCGACTTCCACTCAGGTCATGATCTCATGATTTGTTAAGATCGAGCCCCATGTCAGGCTCTGTGCTGATAGCTCAGAGCCTGGAGCCTGCTTTAGATTCTGTGTCTCCCTCTCTCTGCCTCTCCCCCATTCACACTCTGTCTCTCTCTCTCAATATCAAAATTTAAAAAAATAATAATAATAAAGAAATAAAAGAGAGCCAGATTCCCAACCAACTGAGCTACCCAGGTACTCCTAAAAAGTAGTATTAAACTGAAAAATCCCACAGGTGATTTTGAGGAGTGTCCTAGGTTAAGCTAGGTTAAGACTGAAAGATTATTGCCTTAAAATTTGTGACAGTGATATATAGTTAAAGAAAAGCAAACTGCTACCCTGTGGGCCAATAATACCAAAAGCTAACATTGATAAGAACCTACTGTATGCAGAGCATTGGTCTGGAATCCTTTCCATTTATTAATGCATTTCATTCCTTCCACAACCCCATGAGGTAGGTACTTGTGGTAGGCAGCCTGTAATATGGCAGTCAGGGACCCTCATGCCATGGTGTTCACACCCCTGTGTACTCTTCCCGCACTAAATAGTACTGACCTGTGTAACCAATAGGATAATGTGGAAATGATAGTATGTGACTTCCAGGACCAGGTCATAAAAGATACTAGTGCTTCTGCCTTTCACTCTCTTGAATCACTGGCTCTGGGAGAAGACAGCTGCCATGTTGTGAGGATGCTCAAGCTAGCTGCCCTGGTAGAGGCCCGAAGGATCATGAATGGCATTTAGCTTCATGCCTCTTTATCCTTCTTTAATCTCCTTTTCCTTGAATTTTAATTTGTCTCATCTTTTTTTTTTTTTTCCTCGTAAGACATTGGCATTGCTGAAACACCCTGGCCAGTTGCTTCTCAGGAGCATCCCACAATTTGCATTTGCCTCTTTCTTCCTGAATAGCTCCAGTTAACAGGTGAGGTTGTGTCAGAGGAAGAGGTTCATCCCACCGGTGTGGTTGACCTGATATCTTCTTTAATCAGGTGCTTACAAGTTTCTCTAATGCACAGACATTGTTTGTTTCTTGCTGATGATCACAAATCACTCTGGTATTTGACTTTTTTAATTGCAAAGATGTGATTGACCCAAATCTTGACCCTGAGAAAGGACCCTAAAGAAAAATTATAAATGTTAACAAAAGGAATATAATTTACAGATATAACTATAAGCAGAAAGAGTTGGGGGGGGGATCCCTAGAAAAAGAAAGATGATATATAACTTTTGTGGCACAGCAGAAGTCATTTTAGACCCCCAGCTATCTTCTGTGATCTACAGTTCACCAGCACTGCTTGCCCTGGCAACACTTCTTACAGAACTCTTCCTAAGGGGTGTAAGAACTAAGAAATACAAAAACCTCAGTAGTTAAAGATCTTAAGGGAACAAAAGGGAATGCAAAACCCAATGGTCTCTACCAAGCCAGAAAATAGCCTAAACATATCAGACACAATAAATCAATTGTAAAACTCCCAGCACTGTTCAAAAATAAAGATTGACCTACTGCAGGATTGAAACTGTGCCCCACAGGATTAATGAGGTTAAAACTGTCACCAGCAAGTCCCCTACTCATCCCCCTTCTTGACAGAAACATTAACCTTATCTTTTTTTTTTTTAATTTTTTAACATTATTTTTGAGAGAAAGAGAGAAACAGAGCGTGAGCAGGGGAGAAGACAGAGAAGGAGACACAGAATCAGAAGAGCTATCAGCACAAAGCCAGATGCAAGGCTCAAACCCATGAACCACGAGATAATGACCTGAGCTGAAGTCTGATGCTTAACTGACTGAGCCACCCAGGCACCCCAACCTTGTCTTTTAGAGGCAAACAAGAGCTCCCGCCAGCCTAGACCAGTTTGAGCTCAAACACTGACTCACACCTGCTGACAGCGAGCTCTATCTCATTCTAATGTTAAAATCTCCATCCAAGGGGCACCTGGATGGCTTCCTTGGTTGAGCATCTGACTCTTGATTTCAGTTCAGGTCATGATCTCAGGTTCATGAGTTCCAGCCCCATATCAGGCTCTGTGATGACAGCACAGAGCCTGCTTGAGATGCTCTGTCTGCCCCTCCCCTGCTCACGTGTTCTCTCTCTCTTTCAAAATAAATAAATAAACATGAAAAAAATTAAATCCCCACCCACGGAGGAATACAGGTTTATTAACACAACATGGGATACATGCATAGGCATGTTTTCAAAGTATGCCTGGGCAACCTTACGCCCAACTTTACATGCAGTGACAAGATTCCCTTTTCTGAATATTCATTATAACCCTAAAGAACAGCAACCCACTCACCTCCACTTGAAGAGTTACCACTTTGCAAGTTATTCCTCCTGATCTCCTTATTTGCTACAAATAAAGTTTCCCGTGTGACACAACTCCGCCTAGAGTGGTCTCTGCCTGTAACTCACCAAAGAGCAAACGTGTCACCAGCTAGACCCCAGGAACTGACCTTTACCGCCCACCTGCTTGTACTCACTAGCCTTTGTCTTACGTTTTTCCTTTAGCGCTTTTTTCCGGCTTTCCTCTTAACTCTGGCAAATGAAACCCAAAACTACCTCAGGGGTGGGATGGCGACTGCCCTGACCACACCCACAAGCCAGACCATTTGGCCCTGCGCAGATGGACTGTGGAGTCACCCCTAGAATGACCCAACATAACCTTTACCTCATTATACTACTAAAATCCCCTCCCCAGGAGGAGCACAAGCCTCATTTACATAACATACAACGTTGTCTAGGCACGTTTCCTTATTGCGCATGCGCAATTTTATGCCCGCCTCTCGTCCAATGACAGAGATCCCCTATCTAAATATTCATCCTAATCCTAAAGATATCCATTCACCCTCTCTCGGGGAGTCTGGGCTTTGGAAGCCATTCCCGTGACCTCACTTATTTGCTGCAAATAAAGTTTTCCTTGTGCCACAACCTACCTGGTGCAGTTTCTGTGACTGGTCGATGATCGCACTCACGTTGGTTTGGTTACATACCTGGAATGTTTGCAAGTCAAAGTGGTCCAAACTTGGCGCTTTAAAATTCCCAAATGCGAGAACTTAAGAAAACAGTTCCATCTGCAATTGCCCCTAAAAGAATAAAATGCCGAGGAATAAACTTAACCAAGGAAGTAAAATCTCCAAACCTAGCATCTCAAAATCCAAGCCAACATCCATCATCAGTGTCAGTGGGACAATCTGACATCATATGCCTCCTGGTGTAGTGACTGAAATATACAAAACAGTAACATTTCTCGAATAAACTTTGGGAGCAAACCCAGGGTCACCAGTCTTTTTTTTCCACATGACCAACACCGGGCAAAATTATATAAAAAGAAGAGAAAACGAGGGGCACCTGGGTCGGTCAGTCGGTTAAGGGGCACCTGGGTCGGTCAGTCCGTTAAGCGTCGGACTTCAACTCAGGTCATGATCTCACGGTTTGTGGGTTTGAGCTCCCCGTGGTGCTCCCTGTGCTGAGGGCTCAGCGCCTGGAGCCTGCTTCAGATTCTCTGTCTCCCTCTCTCTCTGCCCCTCCCCGACTCACAATCTGTCTCTCAAAAATGAATAAACATTAAAAACAATTAAAAGAAGAAGAAAGGGGCGCCTGGGTGGCTCAGTCGGTTGAGTGTCCGACTTCGGCTCAGGTCATGATCTCAGTTTGTGAGTTCAAGCCCCGCGTGGGGCTCTGCACTGACAGCTCCGAACCTGGAGCCTGCTTCTGATTCTGTGTCTCCCTCTCTCTCTGCCCCTCCCCCACACTTGCTCTGTCTCTCTCTGTCTCTGTCTCTCAAAAATAAATAAATGTAAAAAAATGTTTTAATAAAAAATAAATTTAAAAAAGAAGAAAAGACATTAGCATTTAGTAATATAAACCTTTAATAAAAAATGTTTAGTGCATTTAACAAACATTTATATAGCAATTATTCTGGACCAGGCACTGTTCTAAATGCCTTGGAGAACTGATCTCCTTATGTCATTCTGATGTGGAGAACAAAGGCAAAAGAAACGTAGATAAATTAAATTTCCTTATAACCTGCAGCCCCTTGACAAATACTGGAGATAGGCAGAATATGACATTCCTCCAGCAACTTCTGTCTTAAAGTCAGTGCTTTGCTAGAGGGGAAAACAATGTTAGCTAGGCCTCCAGGATCCTGTAAATCTTCTTTAACATAAGAGAACCCTTTTTGAAGCTTCCGTTGCCTTTACCTCCCTCAACTCCAAAGTATATAACCAGTCACTCCTCACAACCTCAGTGCAGCTCTTTCTGCCCACAGGTCCTGTCCCTGTGCTTTATTTAATAAAGCCACCTTTTTGCACCAAAAACATCTAAGAATTCTTTCTTGGCCTTTGGCTCTCAGACTCTACTTTAAGCCACATCAATTCCAACAATCTTAAGAGCTCGGCTGGGACTAGGGTTGGGGGAAGAAGAAGAGGGTGGAGGAGGGAGATACTCTCAGGTGCTAACCCTGCACTTGCAAAACGCTGGGTGTCTCTATAAATGTTGCCCCCAGGACCCCTGCCTGCCTTACAGCCCTGTGTTGGTGGTAGATGATGTTGATGGGGTTTTGAGGTGGTGGGGGTCCGGAGCTGCCCAAGAAAGAATTCTTTAGATGTCTTTGGTGCAAAAAAGGTAATTTTATTGGAGAAAAAAAAAAAGGGGGTGATTTTATTAAAACACGGGGACAGGACCCGTGGGCAGAAGAGCTTCCTGGGGGGTTGTGGAGAATGACTGGTTATATACTATGGAGTTGAGGAGATAAAGGCCGAAGGGAGGCCTCTAGAAGGACTTTCATATGCTAAAGAGGACTCTTAAGATACTTGAGGCCTTGCTATTGTCAAGCTAAGGTGGTTTTCCCTCTAGTAAGGCATTACCATTAGGACAGTAGGGGGTTCTGGAGGAATATTATACTTTGTATTTGCCTCAAGTATTTGTCAATGGGCTGCAGGTTATAAAGAAATTTCATTTTACCAGCCATTTCCTTCTTGTCTTTGTTTCCCACATCACTATGGAGGGGAGGGTGATGTTGGGGCTCCAGGAAACTGAGTCTATAGGTTCCTGGAGATTAGGCTATTGATAAGATTGCCGTTTTCTTGTAATTTACCAAGACATATGTAAACTGATGGAGACCCCTGTCCTGCCTGACTGTGATCTGAGTTAACCATTTGCTTCCTTTCCTTTCCTTGGTTCTTGGGTAGCCATGAGTGCCTAAGGAATGTCACACACATCCCACCTGGGGGAGAGGTGTTTGCAGGGTGTCAGCTTGCCTTATGCTCCCTCATCACTGCCATTAGAATCCTTTGATGAGATATCAGGAGCACCGAGAGGCTTAGCAACTGGCCTCAGACCACACAGCTATTGAGTGGCAGAGCCGCCTGTGGAACCCAGGCTGTCTGGCTCCACAGCCCATGCTCTCAGCCACCTCTCTCTGCAAATAGGACATTTTCACATGAAAAAGGATAACAACAGAATAAAACAGTCCTTCTGAGAAAGAAGGCTTTGCAACCTGACACACTCAGAGGCACAGGTGAACCTAGGCGTTTACAATAAAAATTTAATGTGGCAATTGTCCTATGCCCCACATCTTGGAGGTGTGTGCAAAACAAGCTGAGGGGATGATTTTTTTCTCCCCTGTCACCCAAGTGGACACGATCAGCTCTAACAGCTGTGTTTTAGGCTTGTGAGCAGACTTTGGGAATACTCTCGGCTTTTGTTGGGATTCAGCTCTTGAAGGGAGGGGATTAAAACTGAATCCTCCTGGGAGGAGGGGGATGGTCTGTGCTTTGTGGGAAGGCAAGGGAGTGGTTTAAGGCTGCAGTCCAAGTGGGGACTGAGAGTCAGGAAGGAAGCGATTTCCAGATGGGCCCTTGGTCCATCTCTGAGCCCCCTGGGAAGGGACAGGCCAGTGTGGAAGTGCATGGAGGCCTGACTGTAAACACTTAGGTCTTTAAAATAGCAGCTGAGCTCTCTCCAGCAGGGAGGGGTCCTTTGCTAAGAGCCCTTTCTTTGCTGACAGCCAAGAGCCTGGAAAACTCAAAACGGGCTGAGCCTCTCCTGACCTCAGAGGTGTTTGACCATTTCTGAATGACCTTGCAATTTGCCTTAAGATTAGTTTTCATGACTACAAATAAAGAAGTTTTGTGTTTAAACATCCTGGGACAATTCATACCAGGAAGAGAGAGTCCCCCTCCCACACCCCATTATTTTTCCCATTTTCACAGAAAATTTCATCAGGAGCTGACTCAGAGTTTGGATCCCCTTTTATAATCCTAAATGAACAAACCCAATTTATGCAATCAGCTGGAATCGTTGAGCGCCTCCTGTGTGCTAGACAACTGAGACAAGGGGAATCTGTCAGTGACCACTGACACACCAGGATCCCTGCCCTTGTGGGACTTTCATTTTAGTGAGGGAGACACACAATACACATAAAAGAGTCAAATGTGTATGTGTATTTGTTATGTTCGTGTTTTGAGAGAGAGTGTGTGAGCAGGGGAGGGGCAGAGAGAGAGAGAAAGAGACAGACAGACAGACAGAATCTAAGGCAGGCTCCAGGTTCTGAGCTGTCAGCACAGAGCCCAAAGCGGAGCTCGAACTCACAAACTGTGAGGTCATGACCTGAGCCAAAGCGAAGTGGGACCCTTAACCCACTGAGCCACCCACGTGCCCCCAGTCAAATGTATATTTCGTTAGAATGTGATGACTGCCAGGAAAAAAAAAATCATACAGAGTACAATGAGGGAGCATGGGGCAAGCTGAGGGCAAAGTACAGGCTAGCAGCAACCCCCCTCCTCCAAGGTGAGGTATGTGTGATATTCCTGACACTCTTGGCTGCCCAAGGACAAGGGAAAGGAAAGAAAGCAGATGGTTGCCTGATAGAGATCACAGTCATACAGGAGTCTCCTTCAGACAACTCAGTAAACTGCAAGAAAAAAGGCAAGCTTATCTATAGCCTAATCTCCAGAAACCTATAGACCCCATGTCCTGGAGCCCTAATATCACCTTCATCAAGATGTAAGGGGGTTTAAGTGCTTGCCATGGTGATGTGGGAAACAAAGGCAAATGAAAAATTAAATTCCCTTACTGCCTTACTCTGCCATCTTTTTTACCCCACTTACTCCACCATCAACCCAAAACCCCATGAGTAGGTTACAGTGTTATAGACAGTTTGTGGAATTTATGTGGTTTGAAGTGTTGGGGTTCAGAGCCTATGGCTAAGAAAGAATTCTTGAGACATCTTTGGTGCAAAAAGGTGGTTTTATTAAAGCACAGGGACAGGACCCATGGGCAGGAAAAGCTGCACTGGGGTTGTGAGGAGTGACTGATGATATACTTGGGAGTTGGGGGAGGTAAAAGCAACGGGAAGTTTCCAAAAGGACTTTTAGGGCACCTGGGCGGCTCTGTCGGTTAAGCATCTGACTCTTCACTTCGGCTCAGGCCACGATCTCACGGTTCATGGGATTGAGCTGCACATCGGGCTCTGTGGTGACAGAACAGAGCCTGCTTGGGATCCTCCCTCTCCTTCTCTCTCTGCCACTCCCCTGCTCTCTCACTCTCTCTCTCAAAATAAATAATCTTTAAAAAAATTTTTTTAATTAAAAAAGAAGGACTTTCATATGCTAAAGAAGACTCACAGGATCCTGGAGTTCTTGCTATTGTCAAGTTAAGGTTGTTTTTCCCTCTAGTGAGGCATTAACATTAAGGCAGGAGTTCCTGGAGGAGGAATGTCATATTCTGCCAGCCTGAAGTATCTCTGAACGGGGCTGCAGGTTATAAGGAAATTTAATATTACCTATATGTCTTTCTACCTTTGTTTCCCACCTCACCAGGAAAACCTACACGAAGAACATGGGTGATGAGGCCAAGAACTTATTCTTGATTGAAGTCAAGGGTCAGAGTGGTGAGGATAGGGGAACAGAAGGGGCAGTATTAAACACGTGGTCTGGAGGAAGACTGGTGAACAAGGGGCATGTGAATCTACTTAAATGAAGGAGAAGCAAGGGAGGGAGCCTCTTGGCTCTCTACAGGTGTTCCCTGAACATGGTATAACCCTACCTGCGCAAATAATGTGGGAAACCAAACAATATACTGACCCAAGCCTAAGAGGAAAAAAGGATAAAACCAAAGTATTTGTAAGAGGATAATAGTCATGAAACAGTAGACGTCTTCTAGAAGAAACATCTCAAAGGCTTCAGCTACAACAGCAGAGCGATACAGGGGTGTAGTAGTGATGACCCAACTACCCTGAGCAGCTTTGATTTTCTGAAATAGCGAATAACTCTTGACAGAATTAGAAGCTAGGAGACATGCACTCTCCTCAATGTATACAGTGGCTGTGTTCCTGAGAAACTCAGTACAGGTTCAAATCATACAAAAACACT
The DNA here is from genome assembly GCF_028749965.1 of Puma concolor. Classification (NCBI taxonomy): domain Eukaryota; kingdom Metazoa; phylum Chordata; class Mammalia; order Carnivora; family Felidae; genus Puma; species Puma concolor. Next base: position 27,585,223 of record NC_141682.1, read on the forward strand.
GGGTATTTATTTGTAAGATGGGGTTTGGTTTTGGCTCTGATCATTAGAATGGGTTTTCATCTGCTTGCGTGTCTGCTTGGATCTTGGGCACTTTGTGTCCCAGGAAACAGGATGTTTATTGTGTGGGATGGAACCCATCAGCTCATTGCTAGGGAGTAACCTGGCTTTCACTTTTGAATTAAGTCAGTAGCATCCCCTGTCCAAGGTAACTGCTAAATTCCTCCCCACATTCCCAAAGTGCCCCCTGGCAGAGTATCACCTTAGGTTAAGAACCACTCCTCTAATCTGTTGATTTTGCAAATGTGAAATCCGGGGACTCTATGGGTAAAATTGTTTATGAACACACAGCCAAACTAGCAGGCATACATTATTACCTGTTGTAGCAATGATAAAAATTACATGTTCAGCATCTTTGTGTTTTTCTATTAAGAGTGTGACTCAGGGGCATCTGGGTGGCTCAGTCGGTTAAGCATCCGATTCAGCCCAGGTTATGATCTTGCGGTTCGTGAGTTCGAGCCTCACATTGGGCTCTGTGCTGACAACTCAGAGCCTGGACCCTGCTTCGGACTCTGTGTCTTCCTCTCTCTCTGCCCTCCCCCACTCACTCTCTGTCTCTCTCTCCTCCAAAAAAAAAAAAAAAAAAAAAAAAGTTTGACCCAAGAGGAAGCACAGGGATAAAGAATAGGTGTCCTACAATATGTTTAAAAATAATAACTTTCATTTATCGGTTATGAGTGCAATTTTGTAGAGAAGCTGGTGAATACAGAAAGGCAATAAGAAAAAAAAAAAAATGTCTACCGTCATCACCTAGAAAAACTACTGCTAAAATCTTGGTGTGACTGTTTCTGTCTCCTTCTGAAGCCCAGTAGCATCTTGCCCACTACCCTTCGGACAAATTCCCATTATCCCTTAAGAGAATCACACTGGGTTATCAAATAAAAACGAATCAGCCTACACCAAGTTAAAAAATGAGTTAAAAAACCAACCAAATGAGTAAAAAAGGCAAACAAACCAACAATAAACTCAAATTATCCACGAAAATTTAAAGTTGCAAAAACAGGGGCACTTGGGTGACTCAGTCGGTTAAGCGTCTGTCTGACTCTCCACTTCGACTTGGGTTGTGATCTCACTTCATGAGATGGAGCCCCGTTAACAGGCTCTACACTGACAGTGCAGAGCCTGCTTGGTCTCTCTCTCCCTCTCTCCCTGCCCCTCCCCTGCGTGCTTTCTCAAAATAGATTTTGAAAAATGCAAAGTAGCAAAGACCTTGGCTAATTCTTTTTTCGTAAATTAACTGAAACAATATGCTTTATTTGCATGCATCTATTGGTGTGTAAAATTCTCTCTCCTTTGTCCAATTTTGCAAACCTATAGTTATAAGTCTATAGCACAGCCAAGCTACTGTATAAACATGTACTTAGAGATTTACAATTTACAGAGCATTTCTGTTGTAGGCAACGTGTGGAATGACAATTGGTGGGGGCAGGAGGATGAAGTTTCCAAGGCAGTCAATGCACAGGGAGTCCTGTTTGAATTTTTTTTTTTTTTCCAACGTTTATTTATTTTTGGGACAGAGAGAGACAGAGCATGAACGGGGGAGGGGCAGAGAGAGAGGGAGACACAGAATCGGAAACAGGCTCAGGGAGTCCTGTTTGTACCAGGACAACCTACATGAAGAACTTGGGTGATACGGCCAGAAATTTACTCTTGATTTAAGTCAAGTACATCAGTTTCAGTGTAAGTATATCAGACGCTCCCTCCCAGGACTTGGGAATTATGACTCAGATCTCTATTCAGTCCTCACAGAGGTTATATAAACTTGGAGCTGAGACACCACCATCTTTTGCCATGGGAAGAGAGAAATGGACAAAATCAGGGGCAAGTGTGATATGCAGGTTCCAAGCATAAAGAAACAGCAAACGTGAATTCTGCAGGCAAGAACATGCTAGATGCATCCAAGGAGCAGAAAAGAGGCCAGCCACAGTGGCGATGGTAGGAGATGGGGTTGGAAGGGTCCTGCAAAAGCCTGGTCCCCACACAATAAGCAGGGTGCATATGTATTCTAAGTGGCAAGAGGAAACCATTGGAGGAGGGTTGTTTAAGCAGGAAGATGACAAGATCCAACTTTCTTTTTGGAAATTGGCTTTGACTGCTGTGTAGACAACGTTTGGATAAGTCAGGGAGACAGTCAGGAGGCAGTCCCTGCCTTGGGGGAGGCAGTGGTGCTCTGAGTGGTGACCCAGAGGAGGATGGTGGGAAGGAGGAAACGGGAGTCATTCCACTGTGCCTCTCTCTCTTTTTTTTTTTTTTTTTAATTTTTTTTTTTTTAGCGTTTATTTATTTTTGAGACAGAGAGAGACAGAGCATGAACGGGGGAGGGTCAGAGAGAGGGAGGCACAGAATCTGAAACAGGCTCCAGGCTCTGAGCGGTCAGCACAGAGCCCGACGCGGGGCTCGAACTCACGGACCGCGAGATCATGACCTAGGCGGAAGTCGGCCGCTCAACCAACTGAGCCACCCAGGCGCCCCATGTGCCTCTCTCTTAAGGAAAACATGGCTCTTTTCTCTATAAATGGGGTTTAGAGACGCCCATTGTCTTAGTATTGATGAAAGTTAAGTGAGGTAATGTATGACAAAAGGTTGATGCAAAGTAATTTTTCAATAAGCAGTAATTATTATCATTATTCCCCTAACAATAAAAGAGAATCCTCACCAAGCCTCCTACATTGTCTTGTAGAAAATAGACAAGACAAAGCGCTAAACTGAGAAAGAAGATGGGGTGCTGTGGCAAGACGTGTGCCTCCCCTTGAAAATGAAAGTGATGTTCTGTTCTGTTTTCTGTCCTACTTGCCATCCTTCTGTCTGAATTTGTCCAGCTAACAGCCTTCTTCCTCTTCTACTTCAAACAGGAGATTTCTGTGACTTTTTCCTGAAGAACTACCCCATTTCTATTCCTGTAAAATTAGTCCTTGGACACATGGGTGGCTCATTCTGTCAGCTGACTGACTCTTGATTTCGACTCAGGTTATGATCTCACTGCAGGGCTCTGCACTGTCAGCATGGAGCCTGCTTGGGATTCTCTCTCTCTCTCTCTCTCTCTCTCTCTCTCTCTCTCTCTCTCCCTCTCTTTCTGCATCTCCCTGCTCTCTCTCTCTCTCAAAATAAATAAAATTTTAAAAAAATTAGTTCTTTCCTGGGAGAAAGGAGTCTTCTTCAGCAAGGTGGGCTCATTCCCTTGCTTTGGAGAGGATCTCAGGCCCCGCCTAGTCCAGGATGCAAACCCAAGCCAGGGCTAGGTGCCAGGTGAGACCAGCAGGAAGGAGCTTTGCACCTGGAGTTCTGAGCCTCTTCTCCAAGGTCATCACGCACCTGTACCCCATTGGGTTCCAGCCACGCCCTTCCAGGCCAGGACAGGGGACTGGGAGGTAACTAACCTCTAGTGAGGAAGGGAAGAGGGAGGCACTGTGTCATGATAGAAATTGCCACCATTTGTCAATATTTCTCTGCCTCAGACTTTTACTTTTTAAAAATACAAACGTGCATATAGGTAATATGTCTATGCAGTACAAAAAAAGAACACTTGCTAAATACCCCCACCCTACAACCTTGTTTGGAGATAAACTATGCATTTACAAACATATACTTTCTTTTTTTTTAAATAATGTTTATTTATTTTGAGAGAGAGAGAGAGAGCAAGCAGGGGAGGGGTAGAGAGAGAGGGAGACAGAGAATCCCAAGCAGGTTCCAACAGCTGTCAGCACAGAGCCTGACTCAGTGCTTGAACTCACAAACCATGAGATCATGACCTGAGTTGAAACCAAGAGTCGGTCACTTAATGGACTGAGCCACTCAGGCGGTGCAAGCATGTACTTTCTTTACCTAAATGGTAGCTTATCTAATACACTTCTTTTGTTCTTTGCTTTTGTCACTTAATTATATACTTCTACATGCAGAACTTTCTATATGTCTACATGTAGAGTTATATAATAGCTGGACACTTGTGTCAAAATGTATTTAACCAGCCTCCTACATATGGAGATTTAGGCTACTTCTGGTCTTTTGTTGTTATAAACAGCACTGCAAAGAATATCCTTGCACAAATGTCACTGTGTTGCAGAACTTTACATTTTTATATAGTTGGATTTATGCTTCTTTGGCTTCTGGGTTTCAGTCAAGCTCAATAAGGCCTATCCCCTTGATGATACTTTAAAAAAAAAAAACCCTTCTCTAAAAAAATTTTTTTGAGTACTTCCATGGTTTTACTTTCTCACTTATATCTTTGTTTGGATTTTCTTTTGTGGAGGTGTGATATTCACATCCAGATTAGGATTCCTCCTGCATCAGCAGATGCTCTCCCAGGCATTTCAGACAAGAGTATTGTCACTACAGCTCAGGACCTACTAATATATCTTCATTTTACATGTGAAAAACAGAAGCCCAGAGAGGTGGAGGCATGTGGCCCAGCTCACTCAGGGAATAATTGGAAACTGGGTTCCAACGGGAAACCCAGAGACCCCACCCTTAACTACAATAAAAATAGCCTTTATTTTGAGCCAAGCAATTACTTAAAAAAAATAAATACATTTTCTATTTTGGAACAGTTTAAAGTAACAGAAAATAGTCCAGAGAGAACAGAGTTTCCATACAGAGAACAGTAGGGAGAGAATAGTACAAAGAGTTTCTCTACCCCCCCCCCCAACTCCTTTGAATGATACGTTTCTCACAGTAGATGAACCAATACTGACACATTATTATCTAAAGTCCATACTTTATTCAGATTTGCTTAGATGCTTCTCCCCACCCCCTCCGGTTCCACATCCTGTATCCTCCTCATCCCACTACACTTGAACTTGATAGTCATGTCTCTTTAGGTTCCTCTTAGCTGTTGACAGTTTCTCAGACTCCCCCTGTTTTGGATGAACTTGACAATTGGGGAGTACTTATCAGGTATCCTGTAAAACGTCCCACGTTTGCGATTTGTCTGTTTTTATTTCTTTTAATTAAATTTTTTTTTAACGTGTATTTTGAGAGAGAGCACATGCGTGAGCAGGAGAAGGGCAGAGAGAGGGAGACAAGAGGATGGAATCAGCTCCACGCTGAAAGCAGAGAGCCTGATGAAGGGTTCAAACTCATGAAACCTTGAGATATGACCTGGGCTGGAGTTGGTCTCTTAACTGACTGAGCCACCCAGGCACTTCTGTTCTTTGTTTCTTTTTTTTTTAGAGAGAGAGAATGAGGGCAAGGGGCATAGGGAGAGAATCTTAAGCAGGCTCCACCACACTCAGCTTGAGGCCCCATGTGGGGGCTCAATCCCGAGACTCTGGGATCATGACCTGATCCAAAAACCCAAGAGTCTGAAGCTCCCAGGCACTGCTGTCTGATGTTTTCTTATGATTGATTAGGCTATAGTTACAGGTTTTGGGGAGAAAGACCCCACAGTTAGCGTGATTCTCATCACATCATACCAAGAGTGTATGCCATCAATGTGAACTTATCACCGTGGGGGGTTGATTTTGAATATCTGTCTGACAAAGTGTTTCCCAAGTATTATCCAGGTTAAGTTACTTGCCCTCCCACCCATAATGCACTCTTTAGAAGGAAATCACAGTGTGTAGGGTGTGTAGGCCACATTTAGGGTGGAGAATTAGGCTCCACCTCCTTGAAGTATCTAAATTATTTGGAATTCTGCACAGGAGTTTTTTTTTTTTTTTAACGTTTATTTATTTTTGAGACAGAGAGAGACAGAGCATGAACGGGGGAGGGTCAGAGAGAGGGAGACACAGAATCCGAGGCAGGTTCCAGGCTCCCAGGTGTCAGCACAGAGCCTGACGCGGGGCTCGAACTCACAGACCGCGAGATCGTGACCTGAGCTGAAGTCGGCCGCTTAACCGACTGAGCCACCCAGGCGCCCCTGCACAGGAGTTTTATCTACACTTCCTCATTTATTTCACTTGGCAATTACTTATATACAAATGCATATAGAATTACATTTAGTTAATCGTTCTACATTTATTTACATTTGGCAATTACTTTTAATTGCGTTTTAAACCGTACATGGATAGATGTAGAGCGATGAAACATGGATATGCCGCGAAATTTGTAACACACACTCATATGGTGAGATTCTCCCTTGCACTTTACTCAGCCAGCTCCCCAATCGCATTTACAAACGGTACAGGTATCTTTTTTTCCCCCTTTTTGTACCCAAATGGTAACTTACTAGATACACTTGTTCAGAGTCTCGGTTGTTTTTATTAATCAACCTTTTTAAGTTTAGTCAGACGTCGGGAAGCCTCCCCTTATCTCGGCCGCTGGGTGGAGCCTTCCGGGGCCGGGGGCGCCTCAGCGCGTCTCCGATCCCGGCTCCAGCCGCCGGCGACCGGCACTTCCACCGGCTCCCGGGCCCCCGAGGGGTCGGGCGGGCGGCGCACGTGCAAAGGGCCTCCTCCGCGCCCCGCCCCCCGCCCCGGCCTCTGTGACGTCCGCGCCGGAACCTGGAATTTCGGCTCCGGGAGCTGGCGGCGGCGGCGGCGGCGGCGCCAGAGCGGGGCCCCGACGGCCTCTCCGGGGCGCAGGGCGCAGCCATGAGCGAGTCCAGTGCCAGTGCGCTCCCGCCAGGCAGGCCCGGCAGGCAGCCCTTCAGCCACCCAGGTAGGGCGACGGGGACCGCGCTCCGGGCGGCCCGCGGGCGAGCTGCCGGGAGCTGGGCTGGGGCCCAGCCCCTCGCCACCTGCCCGCGCCGGGTGCTCCTGGCTTTGGGGGAAAGCGGATCTCTCATTCTCCTGGTCTCCTTCCTGCAAGCCATCCTCATCCAATTCAGAGGCCGCATGCCCTCCCCAAAGGAGCGCCGGAATGGGAGCCCTGACCGTGTGGTGCCTTCCCGTCACTGCTCTAGGGATCCCTAATCTGTTAACTGAAAAGACTGTGAGCGCCTCGCCAGCCCTAACATTGTGGCACGAGATGTCTGCCTCCGGTAACATTTCAGGCTTTACAGTTAGACAGACTTGGAGCTATATTCTGCTTTGGCTGTTTATTGCTGTGTGATGTTTGGTAGATGGCTTGCCTTCTCTGTGCCTCAGATTCTTCAGCAGTAAAATGGGACTAGGATGTTGGTGGGATTAGTTGAGAGAAAAATATGTGAAGTGCCAGGCACAGTGCCTGGTACACAGAAAGGCATAATAAATGGTAGCCAGCCAAGTGTTACAGTCTTTTTCCTTTAAAAAAAAAAAAAAGTTTATTTGTTTGTTTATTTATTTATTTATTTATTTATTTATTTATTTATTTAGAGTGCATGAGCAGAGGAGGGGCAGAGAGAGAGAGAGAGAGAGAGAGAGAGAGAGAGAGAGATTCCTAAGCAGGCACTACACTCAGTGCAGAGCCCCACACAGAACTTGTTCTCACAACTGTGAGATCATGACCTGAGTCAGACGCTTAACTGACTTAGGCACCCCTCTTTTTCATTTTTTATCAAGTAAAACTTACAGTGAAGTGTAAGCATAGTGAATTTTTACATAAATATGTACAACTGCTACCCATTCAAGATAAAAAGTTGCCAGCACCCGGGCGGGCTTCCCAATAGTGTTTGCATCTTACATGTGCCCCGAACCTGCTGTGAGTTTTACAAGCAGCGTTTCCTCTATTTCAATTTGAGAATAGAAGTTTTGTCACAAGAATTTACAGTAAGTAAACCGTGAGTGTAGATTGGGGCATTGGGCCCTTCTGATTGGATTGTTCTCTGCATCTTGAAGAAGAGGAAGGAAGATATCTAGAGAGACCCAAACCCTGGGAACTTGCTCAGGAATCAGAAAACAGAAGTCAGATTCATTTGGATGCTAATTATTTTTTAGCTCATTGTTAATAGTGTTGGCATCAGCTCAACTTCAGGCATTCAATCAGAGCCATTCAAGTGTTTTTCTAGTTGGTTTCCATTTACCTTGCTCTCAGTTTGGCACAATCCATCACATTTAAGATGCCAGGCGTGGTTTCCCAGAAAGAGGGCATGAGATTCATCTATTTTCGGTCTCTGCTGGGTGTTTAAGGAGACTTTGTAAGCCTCTTTTTATGAGTGTCATAACTGGCTTCTCTGACTAAAAGGTCTTCCCTGTCCTTAGGGCAAATGATGTTTTATCACCTTGTATCCACCAGCCTGACTGGGAGGCTCAGAAGGGATTGTGTTTGTAACTCTGTTGTGCTTTGTAAATGGTGGCCTGTTCTATGGGCATCATGAAAGCACAGTTGGAGTGGCAGGAGACAAAGGGGATCTGGTTTACAGATTGGGAAATATGCATCTTTCTAAATGATGAAAATTCCTCCAATATATTGTTGCTGCCTCGGGGCCTTTGCACCAGCTGTTCTCTTTGCCTGAACTACATTCAGGCAGCCTCTTCCTCCTCCTGTCAGATCTCTGCTCAGATGTCACCTCAGAGAGGCAGATCTCTGGAGACTTTGTCTGAAGAAGTGCTCCCATCTCTCTTCCCCTGATTGGTTCCCTTGTTTATTCCTTCAAAGCACTTACCACCTTCTGAAGTCATCTGGTTTGATTGTTTTCTTGTCTATTAGATGTCTCTTCTACAATGTGCGTGCCATGAAAAGCAAGTGCTTTCTCTTTTTCTGCCAACACCCAGAACAGTGTCCGGTACGTAGATGCTAAATATGTGTTGAAAGAATGAATGAATGAATGAATGAATGAATGAATGAAGTATACCCGAAGCCACACTGACAGCTATAGCGTAGTGGCTGAGAATCTAGACTCTGGATTCCCAGATGTAAATCCTCATTTTCCATGTACTGGTTTTGTCTTCAGGCAAGGCACTGAAGGGTTTGGTGCCTCAGTTTCCTTATGTATTAAATGGAGGTAGTGACAGTACCTACTTCGGGAGTCAGTATAAGGATTAAGAAAGTTAATTTACATTAAAAACTTCGTAAGGACTTGTATTAGTTATCTATACTGTTGACAAATTATCCCCAAACCTAGAGGCTTAGAACAGTAATAATCTCTTCTTATCTCACAGTTTCTGCAAGTCAGGAATTTGGGGATGACCTATCTATGTGGTTCTGGCTCAGGGTCTCTTAGGAAGTTGCAATCATGGTATCAGCCAGGGATGCAAATCTTAGGAAAGCTTGCCTGTGGCTAGAGGTTCCCTTCCAAAGATGGCTTGCTCAGATGGCGAACCGACACTGGCTGTTGGCCGGAAGCCTCTCCATATGGACCTCCCAGAAGGCTGCTTGAGTGCCCTGTTGACATGGCAGATGATCCAGGAGAGGGCAAAGAAGTCCTAATGTCTTTGATCATCCGCTCTTGGAGATCACACCTGTTATTTCTGCAATATCTTATTGGTCACATGGGGCAGCCCTGTTCCGTGTAGAAAGGACCTATGTAAGGATGTGAATGTCGGTATTTGGGGGAGAGGGTCACTGGCAGCCACCTTGGAGACTTTTGTGGCTGTCACAGGACCATGTAAGTATTAACTGTTGTTATTAATGTCTCTGTTCCCTACTAGATGATAAGCCCAGGGCTGGGCTCACCGTCATGTCCCCATGCTTAGTATAGTGCTTAGTACATAGTACACCTTCAGGAAATAGTTGAGTGCACACCTTTCATGATTTGGTACTGTGATGCTTCTAGAGCCTGCAAAGCCCCTTCTGTTCCCTCTGCCATAAGTGCCATTCATTACCTTATTCCTTTGTAAGACATACTCCTCTTCTTTCAGTCTGGTGTCACTTCCTCCTAGAAGCCTTCCCTGACTGCCTCCCCTTTCATAGGCTAGACTCTGTCCCTGCTTCATGCCCACATGGCCCATTGGCCTCATCCTGTCCAAGTATCCATTGGACTGTATTCTCACTTCTCTTGAGTTTTATCAGTTTTTAAAATGTTTACTTATTTTTGAGAGAGAGAGAGTGCATGCAAGTGGGGGAGGGGCAGAAAGAGAGGGAGACAGAGGCTCGGAAGCAGGCTCTGGTGCAAAGCCCGATGCAGGGCTCAAACCCATGAGCCATGAGATCATAACCTGAACCAAAGTTGGATGCTTAATCAACTGAGCCACCCAGGCACCCTGAGTTATATCATTTAAAATAGTTTTTTAAAAATGTTTGTTTATTTTTGAGAGAGAGAGGCCGAGCACAAATGGGGGAGGGGCAGAGAGAGAGGGAGACACAGAATCCCAAGCAGGCTCCAGGCTCTGAGCTGTCAGCACAGAACCCGACCCGGGGCTCGAATTCACGAACTGTGAGATTGTGACCTGAGTCAAGTCGGATGCTTAACCGACTGAGCCATCCAGGTGCCCCGGCAAGTTATATCATTTTTAAGAGCAGGGATTTTGGAATTGAACAGACCCAAGTTCAGACACTGATTTGCCTCGGTTTCCATGACTAGGAAGTGAAGGTTCTGATAGGAGTAAAGGCTGGAGGCCCACCTTCTCCCAGGATCTATAGACAGGATTGCCACTCTGAGCCAGCCCCTGGCTACCTCTCCTGACCCCTGCTCCTGTCCCACTCATGCCCCCAGGCCCCAGCCACCCATTGTTCCCTTCCAATGTTCTTCTCCTCAGGTCTGAAGGTCATTGTTCTGTTCTGCCTGATCTCAGCTGAAATGTCACCTCCGAGGAGCAAAGACCCCCCTCTATCTCAAGTGCCCCCAGGAGGCATTTGCCCACTCCATACCCCTCAGTCCCATGACTCCTGGCATGTGCTGTTTGTTGAATGGAATGACTTGGTGTTTCCCCTTTGCCAAACATTTGCCATATTCCAGTCAGTAAGCACTTCATACGACATCATCTTCAACCAGAATGCATTCAGTGATTTATTTATTTTTTAAATTTTTATGTATTTATTCTCATTATTATTATTTCAGTGTTTGTTTTTGAGAGAGAGAGAGAGAGAGAGAGAGAGAGAGAGAGAGAGGGAAAGGAGGAGAGGGACAGAGAGGAGAGAATCTTAAGCAGGCCCAGGTGCCCCATTCATTGACTTTTAAGTTGAGGCATAATTCACATAACGAAATCAACTATTTGAAAGGGTCCAATCCAGTGGCATTTAGTACATTCATCACCTCTATCTAGTTGCATTGTCATCACTCCCAAAGGAAGGCCTCTGTCCATTAAGCTATCACTCCCTGATTCCCCCTTCACCCAGCCCCTGGCTGCCACCAGTCTGCATTCTGTCTCAGTGGGTTTACCTAGTTTAGACATTTCATAGAAATGGGATCATACAGTAGTGTGACCTTTTGTGACTCCCTTCTTTGCTTAGCATAAACAATGTTTTCAAGGCTTATCCACATTATAGCCTGTATCCATTCTTCATTCCTTTTTATGGCTGAATATTATTCCATTGTATGGTTATACCACAGTTTGCTTATTCGTTCATCCGTTAATGCACATCTGGATTGTTTCCAGCTTTCAGCTCTTAGGAAAGGTGCTGCTGTGAGCACTTGTGTACAAGTGTTTGATTGAACATCTGTTTTCAGCTCTTTTGGGTAGGTACTTAAGAGTGGAATTGCTGGGTCTTGTGGTCATTCTGTGTTTAACGATTTGAGGGTTGGCCAACCTCTGGGACTCTTAACCCTCATGTGGGGGTTTGCTGTGACCATTACCCCTTTGTTCATCGGTGGTACCCAAGTGACTCAAGATGGCCTGATTGTCATTGTGTCATGGCCAGGCTTGTAACTTCTGTGATGGCTTCAGAGCCACTCACCCCTCCTCTGTCCTCCTCAAGAGGCACTACTCCGGGGAGGGGCCCTCGAGGGCCCCGATGTTGTGACTATTTGCATTGACCCCATTTTCCAGAGGGTGGGACTTAGTCTGGGCCTTTGGAGCAGGAACGCTTGGAAGGGTAAGGGGTAAAACTACACAGCCCCTTTAGACTCCTTTTGTGAGGGGGTGCTGGGACCCATTTTATTATTATTACTCTTATTGTCATTATTATTATTATTTTGTTTTTAAGATAAAGAGAGTAGTAGTTTGTACCTGGCCCAGATACAAATCCCAACTTGGCCAGTTATACGGTGTGTGACCTTGAGCGAGTCCTGTTACCTCTCTGACGTTCAGTTTTCTTACCCATAAAATGGGGATAATCAGACCCCTATTTGCTAGGGTCTCTGAGAGGATTTAATGAGATAAGCATGTTGAAGACTTGGGTGTTGAGCACTCAAATGGTAGCTGTTCCTATTATTATTATTATTATTATTAATTATTAGGGGCTTCTGTAGCCTTAATCTTATATGATTTGCTGATTTCCCGTGCTGTGTACTTCTACTCTCTGGAGTTACACTATTAGATAATTAAAGCAATTCTTTGGGTTGTTTCAGCCCAAGAGGTTGTATTAAGCTTGAAGACAAGTAACCATTCATCCTGCAGTGTTTGTTGTCCTTACCTGCTAAGCCCATTCATCAGGGTCACTCGGCACCCTTACTTACACATGTCCCAAGGGTCACTTGGGAGGGTGGTACCCTGAAAGGTACCCTGGGAGGGAGGGATCTTCTGCAGGACTGGACACAGCTGGAGACGGCACGCATCACTTCAGGCCACACTAGTTCTCTGGTGAGCCAGCCGTCTGACCTTGAATTGTTTTTTCCCCCTCTGTCTGAAAAGGCTGAGCTCTGCCCAGCAACTCAGGCCAGATGAGGCCCAAAGGCCCTCGGTGGCTTTTTTTTTGTTTGTTTTTGTTTTTTTCAGGAAGTGAAGAATTTAGAGGGATGAAAGGGGGAAATGACTTCTCAGTGTTGTAACCATTGTTGCAATCTGGTTGCTTTTTAAAGGAGCTTTGTTTGAGTGTGGGACCACCCAGACCTTCAGTGGGGCTCCCCCCTCCTACCAGCAGGGAGAGGAGGAAGGGAACTGACCCTGAGTCATGACCGTGTACCAGGCGTGGAACCTACTGCTGAAAGAGGCAGGCCAGGGACATGCTTTTAAGAAGCTTCTAGTCAAGCGGGGGAGACACTCACTGAACAGGTAAAGAGGGAAATAGGGTAGTTACAGCTAAGTGTAGTTGCTGAGAAGGAAGTAAACAGGTGATGAGCTAGAGAGGGGAAAGGCCTGCTTAGCTGAGGTGGTCAGAGAGGTCTCTCTGAGCCGTGGACTCGCGGACAGAGGCTGGAGGGTGTAACAGAACAGCCATAGGAAGTGCAGGTGGACAGAGCATCCAGAAGGGCATACAGTGGGAGCACAGGGTGGAGGTGGCAGTGATGTTGGTATCTTTGGGGAGGCCTCAGGCTGGAGCCGACGGGAGGAGGAGAGGGGAGGAGGTCAGGTGAGCAGGAACCCGTTCCTCATACGGTAGGCCCTGGTCAGCAGTGTGACTTTGGGCTCAAGTGGGTAACTTTCTCGAATTAGAGCAATTCCCAAGGTGTTATTTGCCCATTTGACCCCTGAGGAAACTGAGACTCTGGGAAGTTACTTGACAAAGTACTGAAACAGAAGGACATTAATGTTGTGACTGTAGAGCCAGCATGTCTGCGTGTTTATTAGACAAATGTTTGTTTGATTTGAGATGTGCTAGGCCCCATGTCAATCTCCAGGGATGTAAGAGTGAATAAGACCCGGGGAGGTCTTTGCCCTCAGGGTTCAGACTTCAGCTCAACCTTGGGCAGAGTTATCTGAGCTTTCCTTACTGCAGAATGAAGGCACATGTAAGAAGGACCCAGGGATGAAGTAATTGTAAGGATGACAGGAGATAGGTATATAAAGGGCTTGGCATAATCATGGTGCATGGTAAATGCTCGGTAAAGGCTAGTTTCTGTTGTTGCTTCCAGGAATGTTGGAAATCTCTGGAGAAATCTTGGCCAAGGAAGGTAAACACTCCACAGAAGGAGTAGCTCGGTCCATAGCGAGATCCCTCACGGCACGTATAAAATCTCCCTGTACATTGAGTTCATTACTAAATGACCGGATATAAAGCACAATGTGCTGGGCACTGCTCTAAGCCAAGGGTCTGCAAACTACAACCCACGGGCCAAATCCAGCCTGCCACCTATTTTTATAAATCAAGTTTTATTAGAACACAATCATGCCCATTCATTTATGGATTATGGCTGCTTTCGTACAGCAACGGCAGAGTTGAGGAGTTGTGACAGAGACTGGGTGGTAAATAGTAAGTAAAAAGTAAGGTTTGCTCACCTCTCTTCTAAGCATATAATAGCCATCCAATCCTCAGGATGGTCATGCCAGGTGGATCCCCGTTTTACAGGTGGAAAACTGAGGCATGGAATGGTCAACAAAGTAGCAAGTGGACCTTGTATTTGACTCCAGGCAGTGGGCTTTGGAGGCTGTGCTCTTAACCACTATGTCTGTGGTCCACTCAGGCAGACAGAATCCCAGTGATTGCCCACGTATAGCCCACCGGATGCTCCACCCACTTGAAAACCAGGAGACTTGGGTTCAGGGCCCAGCGTGGCTCTGATTGCCCAGTTAGTCACTCCTCTTGAAGGCTGTTTGCTCATCTGGTCGTAAAGCCTTGCACCCAGCCAGTCCCTAGGCCCCACCCAGGTGCCAGGCGGTGTGACTCATACAGGTCCTCCTAGCCTGGCAGTTGTGAAGTCTGGCAGATGGGGGAGGCTCCCAAGGCCCTGGATCCTCCCTTCTCAGACCAGGCTCTGGCCTCCTAAGAACGAGGCCCCTCTACATTATCCGGTACGTTGCTACTAGCCACGTGGGGCTATGCAAATATAAATTTAATAAAGTTTGCTAAAACTAAAAATTCATTTCCTGACTCTCACCAGCCCCATTTCAATTGGTCAGTAGCCACATGTACTGGGCAGTGCGGACATAGAACATGTCTGTCATTGCAGGACAGTGCATTTTGACATTTGATGCCTTGGGATAGGACATAGCCATGCCAACCTATGCAGCTCATGGACAGAAATAGCCACAGGGCTGGCCAGAGAGATCTTGTTAAATCGGAGTCAGAATATGTCATTCTGCTGCGCCAGACCCCTCATGGCTCCCACCTACTCGACTGAAAGCCAGAGTCCTCACCATGGCTCACAGACCCTGTCTGGTCTGGCCTGTCTCTCCCCTTGAACTCTTAACTCATCACTCTCCTCTCTGCTGACTCTCCTTCAGCCATAGTGGCCTCCCTCCTGTTCCTTGAACTGAGTGGGCACGGTCCTGCCTCTGGGCCTTTGCACTTGCCCTTCTCTCTGCCTTGGATGCTCTTCTCCCCAGTAACCATGTGGCTCTTACCCCCACCCTCCACCTTCCTGCTGGCTTTGCTCCAACCCATCCCTGCTTTACTTTTCTCCACACAGTCAGCCTCTGAAATATATTACTCTTTTTTTCATAACCTGAGCCGAAGTCAGACACTTAACCAACGGAGCCGCCCAGGTGCCCCTGAAATATATTGTTCTTAACTTGCTTACTGTTGGTCTCCTCTGGCTTGCCCATAAGGGCAAGAGAATTTGTATGTCATATGCAAGGCTATGTCCCAGTCTTAGAGCAGTGCTTGGCTGGCACATAGCAGTTGCTCAGTAAATGTTTTTGAGTGACTGAGGGAATGAGTGAGTGAATGATGGATGGATGGGCAGGTGGGTGGCCTTTCCAGGAGTAAGACAGTGATGAGACCCTGGCCTTGGAGCACTTGGGGGAGCTGTCATAGCATCTTCCACTAGATCCCCTGGGTTGTGAGCCCTTGGGTTAGGGTTAGGGTTAGGGTTAGGGTTAGCTGTGAGCATGTATTACTTTGGTACCCCACCTTCAGTTAGCATTCAAAATAAAAACAATGTCAAAGAATATGAGTGGAAAGAGGTCCCCAAAATTCTGAAATCAGTGTCTACATTGCCTCGTTGGAAATATGAGACCAGATGTGCCTGAGCCATTTGATCATTTCTTGAGAAATGACAGCAAAGCATGCTTCTAACAGGGCTCATTTGTGTGAAGTACCTAAATAGGAATAATAGAGTATTCAGTCAACATCTCAATCATTATTTTTTGATGGCTTATTTTTTCTCCTTAAAAAAATTTTTTTCAATTATGGAAAAAATATATTATCTGTATAGAGAAGAATAATGCTTATGTTCCTTAAACCCTTTTCTCACTTTTTAGTGTCCCTGTTTTGCTGGTGTGCTGAACACATGCTTTGGTCTGCCTGGTGGGTTAGCTAATGTTGCCTGTATCCCAAACACCAAATTCATTCATTCATTCATTCATTCAGTTAGTCAGTCAGTCAGCAGGTGTTTATTGAGCAGTCACCATGAGTCAGGTTCTGTGCTAGACCCTGGGGACTTGGCAGTGGAGGAGAGAGATGGGGCCCCTACCCTCATGGAGGTTACAGTCTTAATGGGGGAGGAAGGGGGTGAGACACTAGGTGCAAATAAACAGTGAGGAGGATAGAATTAGGGATGGGGGGTGCCTGGGTGGCCCAGTTGGTTAAGCATCTGACTCTTGATTTCAGCTCAGGTCATGAGCTCACAGTTCTTGAGTTCAAGCCCCACATTGGGCTCTGCTGACAGCTCAGAGCCTGGAACCTGCTTGGGACTCTCTCTCTCCCTCTCTCTATGTCCCTCCCCTGCTCATGTGCACTGTCTCTCTCTAAATAAGTAAACTTCAAAAATTTTAAAAGTGCAGTGGGGTTGAAAGAGTGAGTGAAAGCTCACTGAGGCAGGAAGCAAGTCTGCAAACCCTCCTCCCCTCCAGAGTCCCTGCCTCAGAGTCTCGTGCAGAGAGGGGCTCCATACAGTTTGTCAAACAGAACTCATTCCCCCGGCAGCTGGCGAGAGGCCTGGACCAGATGACCCAGAAGGTCCTTGCTTGCCTGGAGTTTCTACGATTCTATGAGTGGGAAGAAAAACCCTGAAGTGAACCCAGCACCAATTACGGCTGGGCTAGATTCTTGGCAAACATGAGAGGGACTCTGGTGGTGGTTTGAGTGCCATTTAGATCACAGTTGGCCTGTGCCCACGTCCTGACAGTGTTCATGCTTATGGGTAGGATTTCGTGGCCTGTGGAAAAAGCCGCTAAGGAAGTTGGACCTAAGGATGCTCTTCAGGTGTACCTGCCTCTCCGCATTCATTCATTCATTCATCCATCCTTCAGATGGAGGGCTGTCCCTCAGCAAGACACTGCTGTAAGTCTCAAAGAGAGTAACTTGGGCCTTAACCTGGAAGGATACCAGAAAACAGAAAAAGTACTTAATGGCCGCCCCGGCCCCCACATTCTCTGTAATTACCCAGTCATCCTCCCACCTAAATAATAATCTAAGTGCCCAAATCCAGCTCCAATGGCCAATGGGTTCTAGACATTCCTAGATGGAGGCACCCCAATGTCTTAAGTATGCTCCTGCCTCCCATGCAAATAAATGGCCAACAGGCAGCCCACACACCGCCCACAGGACTTAATTGGCCATGCTGACGATAACTTTCAGCTGGACCAATTCAGGAGCACATCTGACAATAACTATGATGAGACATTCTTACTCTCTAAGGATGAGAAAAGCAAGTCTCTGCGAGATGATACAACCTATCTTTCTAAGAAGGTAAAACCAGGAGTCTGTCTGGACAGCAAAGCCTTGGGCAAGCCGCCATTTCTCTGGGCCCCAGTTTCCTTGTTGAAAAGGCCAGGGCAGGGACGCCTCTGTCTACCGCTCCAGGTTGGCGTGAGAAATCCGGTGATGTCATGCTCTGACCAATGTGTGGTCGTATGAAAATGGAAGGAGGTGGATCGTAGTGTTAAAAACAATGATGCCTGTGTTCAAAGGGTTGCTTGTAATTATTTGTTTTCTTGATTTGAAGATGAAGCACTTCCCGAGAATGTCTGAAGAGGAAGAGTCGTTCCTCTTTGATAACGGCCATTTGAAAATAGTTTTCCACCAGGGACTGTTGTTATGAAATATGAATAGGAGTATGTGGAAGAACAATTAAATAATTTGTATTTTAGTGTTTATGAAGCACTTTCTTAAAATTTTTTTAATGCTTATTTTTGAGAGAGAGAGAGAGTGCAAGCGGCAGAGGGACAGAGAGAGAGGGAGACACAGAATCCAAAGCAGGCTCCAGGCACCAAGCTGTCAGCAGAGAGCCCTACGCTGGGCTTGAACTTGCAAACCTCAAGATCATGACCTGAGCCGAAGTCGGACACTTAACTGACTGAGCCACCTAGGTGCCCCACGAAGCACTTTCAAATCCATGGCCCATTGAGCCATTTCGTGGTGAAGACTACAGCTTTGGCATTTGGCAAACCTGTGATAGGTTCCTAAGTCCAGCACTTACTAGCTGTGTGAGTGGGCAAGGCACTTAACCTCTCCAAACCTCAGTTTCTTCATCTGTAAAAGGGGATGATTCTATTCAAAGAGTAGTTTAGAGTATTTAGTGTGGTGATGCATACAGAGCACCTCAAATAGCCTGGCACAAGGTAAGTGCTCAGTAATCCTAGCTAATATTATTTGCGTTGTTTGTAACGCCATCCTCATGATCTCGCTGATGAGGTCCATGGTATTATGTGCCCCATTCCTGAGAAGAGAAACATGTGACTCACAGACAGTCTTGCCTGGGGTGGCCTGGCTGGTGGGTAACAAAGCCAACCCAGGCTCTAGCTCCAGCCCGTGGTCCCTGACCTCACAGTTGCTGAATATTCGACTGGTTGATGCTGCTTCATATTCAAAGACCTTTGTTTGTGGTAATAAGAGCTCTTTGTTGGTGGCCAGAAGGAGTGGCCTCCAGCCAGGGCTCTGACCCTTTAGCCTCCAGGCACACTGCGCCCCCCCCCCCCCCACCGCACTCCCCACATTTGCTTTAGGAACTGCTGTTACTAATGGAAGTGTGTCATTTCCTCAGGGTGTGTTGGAGCAGGGAAATGCAAGGTTGAGTGAGATTCACAGGCTTGCACTTGGCAGCTGGCAGGGCTCCAGGTGCGTGTCTGTGTGTCATCTGCAGTGGGACAGCTGTTCCGTTGTGCCTGAACGTGCTTATCAGAGAGGCAAACATTACAGATCTGCACCGTCAGACTCCAACTCAGACAGCCCGGCCTTGGCTGGTCCCCCACTCCCCAGCACCCCCTCCTCATAATAGCTGTAAGTACACTTTATGGAGCCACTGTGTGCCAGGCGCTAAGTGTTTCTCCCTATGCGGTTGCCTTTAACGCGCATAAGCCGGCCCCTGTGGTGGGTCCCATCCTTAGCTCTGCAGCCCCCAGAGGGATCCTCTAAAATGTGGTCAGATCGGGACATGTTTCGCCTCTGAACCCTCAGTGGCTTCCTGTCTGCCACATCCAAGGGGCATTCCTGACCCATAGAGTCTCACTCGGTGTGGCCCCAGCCACCTCTCCGACCTCCACTTTTCCATGCTCCCTGTCCCAGTTACCTATTGTTGCTAACAGACTACTCCGAACGTGATGGCTTAGGCCATTTTATGGTTTCTGCTGATTCTGTGCATCAGGAAATCAGCAGGGCATGGAAGAGATGTTTTGCTCGGCCGCATGTCATGTCTGTTGGGTCTGGAGCGTCCAGTTAGTCCCTTCCTGCCCCTGGTGGTGCTAAAAGTGAGGGTGACCCAAGGGCTGGGGGCAGCTACAGCAGCTGCTGGGGTCAGAGCTGGGGTCTCTGGTTCTCACTGTCTGCTGGTTCCTCACTTCTCTTCCTTGGACACCCGGGGCTTCTTCCTCTCCACTTGCCAACTTTCTACACGACAGCCTCGGCGTCCCAAGAACACAAAAGCGGACGCCTCTAGGCCTTTCAAGGATTGGGGCTACAGATGGCAGAGAAACACTTCTGTTGCGACCTTTGGTTAAAGCAAGTCACAGATCCAGTTGATTCAAGGGGAGGGGACCGCAGAGGGGCTGGTGTGGTTCATCACAGGTCAGCAACTCCAGAACCTATCACTGCCTGTTCATTCACTCCTCTCCAGCCACACAGACCTCTGTGCCCTTCCTTAAGCATGCCGCACACACCCCAGCCTTGGGGCCTTTGCGTTTGCTGTTTCCCTCCCCTTGGATTCCCTTCCCCAAATATACACAGGGATCAGGTCCTCTATTCAACCTCGGCTTAAATGCTACTTTAGTACCAAGATCATACCCTACCTACCTTATCAGAAACAGTGCCTTCCTTCCACATGTCACCTGTCTCCTTACCCCCCTCTGGTTTTGTTTTTGTACTTTTCACCTCCTGGTGTATTTATCACCTACTTACTGTCTAATCTTCCCCTGTCCCCACCCCAGAATATAAGTGCCATGTGAGTAGGGCATTTGCTTTGTTTACCGCAGTGTTCCTAGCTCTAGATCTGACCCGTGGTAGCCACATTTGGTGAATGAATGAGTATTTGAGATGAGGAGAGTGAAGTTCAGAGAGGTTAAGTAACTTTCCCAAAGACACACACACTAATATTCGACAGAGCTAAGATTCAAATCCAGGGTTAATCCATGAAGCCTTAGAAGTTTCACTACCTGTAGGGGTAATTGCTGCTTAGGTAATTATGGCTGTTTCCTATTTCCTCTCCCTGTTTCCTGTCTCCACTCAAGGTGGTTTTCCCACAACTAAAATTGGATCAGGCATAAACCCATCTTGAAGGGGCATCCTCACCTTCCGCAGAAGGCCCTCCTTTCTTAGACTGCTGCACAAGGCACAGCAAAATTTGGCCTCCAGCTGTAGCCTGGTGTGGTAGAGCAAATAATAGATTTTTGAGTCAGGCAGACCTCATTCTGTTTCCAGCGCCCCCACTCATTAGGCTAAGCATGGGCAAATTAGGAATGTCATCCATCCACCCATCCATCCATCCATCCATCCATCCATCCATCCACCCACCCATCCATCCACCTAATGAGTCTTTATTGAATTCCTCTCTGAGTCAGGGACAGTGCTAGGTTCCAGGGTGCATTGGTGAAGACATCATCACCGCCCCAGCCTTCCGAGAACTTCTAGTCCACTGGAAGGGAAAGATGTGCTCACACAGTCACACAAATAAATTTATTTACAAATACTCTACTTATTTACTTATTGTGATAAGTACTGTAAAGGACTTAGTGTATGTGTAGGGGGGAATGGCACCTGTAATAGTGCAATGGGGCAGGGGCGGTTTCCCTGAGTAAGTGACGTTTGAGTGGGAGCTAATGGGATAAACAGATGTGGCAAGTTCATTCCAGGCAGAGGGAACAGCATATGCAAAGGTTCTGAGGAGGAGGGAGCAGGGCCCATCTTAGTGTCTGAAAGATCCTAAGAAATGTGTGGTCGGAGGGCAGAGAGCCTGAGGAACTGGAGACACAGATGGGAATCCAACCAGGCAGGGCTTTGAGGGGCCTGGGCATGGGGTTGGGGAACCCATCAGCTTTATTTTTTCATCTGTAAAATGGGAATGGCAACAGTACCTCCCTCAGTCTGAGTGAGCAGCTGTGGCCAGCTGGGTGACAGCAGGGTGTGGCGAATCTCAGCTGGGTTGATCATCCTCTGCTGCAATGGTCTCATCCTCCAGTGGGTTAGCATTGGGCTTGTTCACAAGGCAGCAGCTGGGAGCCAGAGAGCAGCAGAAGCCAGCGAGGCTTAGGAAGGGGCACAGCATCGCTTCTGCTGCATCCTGTTGGTCCGAGCAGATCACAAGGCCGACCCAGATCCATGAGTGCATGTGAAACTCTCCACACAGTGCCTGGTGCACAGGAAATGCTCTGTAAATGCGATTATTATTGTTGTTGCTATTGATGTTATCATCGTGCATTTGCATAGTGCTTTATGCTTTTCAAAGTTTTGTCCTATACATCATTATAGCCTACACTATGTGAAGAGAGTTGGGGCAAATGGTACCAGCCCCATTTGACAAATGTGGAAGAGTTCACATAACTGTCTCAGGTCACACATTTAGCTGGTGGCTGCAGCCAAACACTAGAACTCAGATATCATGTAACCTAACGCATATTTGCACACACATCTGCTGAAAGTGAACCCATTTGTGGATGATGTCGTCATCCCGAGCACCGTCCTGGTAAACAGAATAATTTAGATACAAATGTTTTAGGGGCGCCTGGGTGGTTCAGTCAGTTGGGCGTCCGACTTCAGCTCAGGTCATGATCTCACAGCCTGTGAGTTCGGGTTCCACGTCGGGCTCTGTGCTGACAGCTCGGAGTCTGGAGCCTGCTTCAGATTCTGTGTCTCCCTGTCTCTCTGCCCCTCCCCCACTCATGCTCTGTCTCACTCTGTCTCTCAAAAATAAATAAATGTTAAAAAATTTTTTTTTGAATACATTAAAAAAAAGATACAAATGTTTTTGTCTGTGGCACAGGCTAGTGACCATCTGCCAGGTTTGGGTATGGCCTCTGAGACTCAAGTTCTCCTATGCAAGTTTTGTGTTTTTGGCTCCCAGGCTCAGTGGGGTCACTGATGATTCTCTTTTTTCTTGCTCAGAGAACCTCTCGTTGGACTCCAGTTGCTTTTCCTCTCCACCTGTGAATTTCCTTCAAGAATTGCCAAGCTATCGGTCCATTGCACGCAAGAGGACGACCATTCCTACCCGAGAGAAGCAAAGTGGCACTTTGCTAAAGCCGACAGACTCTTACAGCTCCCAGTTGGAAGGAGGAATCACTGAAAACCTCAATAGCCAATCGATTCGGAAGTATGCACTGAACATCTCTGAGAAGCGGAGGCTAAGGTTTGTTCAGTAGCCATCTGGAAGGCATTTGATGTATGTTTTAGGCACGGGTGTGTTGTATGCATGGAATGCATTTCCTGAAGAGTTCATGTAATTAGAAATGTATTACTTAAGGTAATCCACACTGCAGTGACAAAGTTACCCGAACATGTAATAACTCAACATATTAGAAATTTCTTTCTTTCTTTTTTTTTTTTAATGTTTTATTTATTTTTGAGAGAGAGAGAGAGAGAGAGAGAGAGCACAAGAAGCAGGTCGGGGAGGGGTGCAGAGAACAGAGGATCAAAACAGGCTCTGTACTGACAGCACAGAGCCACATGCAGGGCTGGAACTCACAAATGGTGAGATCGTGACCTGAGCTGCTGACCTGATGTCAGACACTCAACCAGCTGAGTCACCCAGGTGCCTCTAGAAGTTTATTTCTTGTTCACATAAAAGTCCTGGGTTCAGATCAAGGGGGAACTTTGTAGTCATTCAGGGACCAAGGCTCCCTCCGTCTTGTAGCTCTGCAAACCCCCAAAGCCTCATCGTCTGTAGTTACTCCTCTCTGTTTCCCCTCCCCTCAGCTACTAATCTACTCTTTGTCTTTAGATTTGCCATTCTGGACATTTCATATAAATGGAATCTTACAACATGTGACCTTTTGTACCTGGCTTCTTTCACTTAGCATCATGTTTTCAAAGTTCATCCAAGTGGTGGTGTATATCAGTATGCAGTTCCCTTTTTTTTTGCCTTTAACAAGGAGTGGCTTTATTTATTTATTTTTTTCTGATTTGAATATTTTATTTTATTTTATTTTTTTAATGTATGAAATTTATTGTCAAATTGGTTTCCATACAACACCCAGTGCTCATCCCAAAAGATGCCCTCTTCAATACCCATCACCCACCCTCCCCTCCCTCCCACCCCCCATCAACCCTCAGTTTGTTCTCAGTTTTTAAGAGTCTCTTACGCTTTGGCTCTCTCCCTCTCTACCTTTTTTTTTTCTTCTTCCCCTCCCCCATAGACTTCTGTTAAGTTTCTCAGGATCCACATAAGAGTGAAAACATATGGTATCTGTCTTTGTATGACATATTTCACTTAACATAACACTCTCCAGTTCCATCCACGTTGCTACAAAGGGCCATATTTCATTCTTTCTCATTGCCACATAGTATTCCATTGTGTATATAAACCACAATTTCTTTTTCCATTTGTCAGTTGATGGACATTTAGGCTCTTTCCATAATTTGGCTGTTGTTGACAGGGCTGCTGTAAACATTGGGGTACAAGTGCCCCTATGCATCAGCACTCCTGTATCCCTTGGGTAAATTCCTAGCAGTGCTATTCCTGGGTCATAGGGTAGGTCTATTTTTAATTTTTTGAGGAACCTCCACACTGTTTTCCAGAGCGGCTGCACCAGTTTGCATTCCCACCAACAGTACAAGAGGGTTCCCGTTTCTCCCCATCCTCTCCAGCATCTATAGTCTCCTGATTTGTTGATTTTAGCCACTCTGACTGGCGTGAGGTGGTATCTGAGTGTGGTTTTGATTTGTATTTCCCTGATGAGGAGCGATGTTGAGCATCTTTTCATGTGCCTGTTGGCCATCTGGAGGTCTTCTTTAGAGAAGTGTCTATTCATGTTTCCTGCCCATTTCTTCACTGGATTATTTGTTTTCCCTTTTTTTTTTTTTTTTTTTTTTTTGTAAGTTTACTTATTTATCTTGAGAGAGAGAGGGAGAGTGTGCATGTGTGCTCATGAGCCTAGGAGAGGGGCAGAGAAAGAGGGAGAGAAAGAGAATCCCAAGTGGATTCTGCACTGTCATGCAGGGCTTAATCTCATGAACTGTGAGATCATGACCTGATCTGAAATCAAGAGGCAGATGCTAAGCTGATTGAGCCACCTAGGCACCGCCCCCCTTTTTAAAAAAATTTTTTAATGTTTATTTATTTTGAGAGAGGGAGAGATAGAGCACAAGCAGGGGAGGGGCAGAGATACGGGGGGGGGGGGGGAGAGAATCAGAGAGAGAGAGAGAGAGAGAGAGAGAGAGAGAGAGAGAGAGAGAGAGAATCCTAAGCAGTCCCCACAGTCAGTGCAGAGCCAGATGTAGGGTTCAAACTCAAGAACCAAAAGGTCATGACCTGTGCTGAAACCAAGAGTCAAATGCTTAACCAACCGAGCCACCCTGGTGCTCCAATATGCCATTCCTTTTTATGGTTGAATGATATTTCATTGTATGGATGTGCCTCATTTTGTTTGTCCATTCATCCATTGGTGGACATTGGGTTGTTTCTGCCTTTCAGTTCTTGTGAATAGTGCTGCTATGAAAATTTATGTACAAGTTTTTGTTTGAGACCCTGTTGTCAGTTCTTTTTGGGGGTATCTACCTGGGGGTAGAATTGCTGGGTCATATCAGAATTCTGTGTTTAACATTTTGAGGAATATCCAGACTGTTTTCCTTAGCGGCTGCAGCATTTTACACTTCCACCAGCAGTGTATGAGGGAGGGCTCCAGGTTTTCCACATCCTGTTGGCTGGGATTTTATTTGATGCTGAGGCTTGATGACCTTGTCATGATCATTGTCATGACTTTTATTTATTTATTTATTTTGAGAGAGAGAGCGAGTAGGCACATGGGGAGGGGCAGAGAGACAGAGGGAGGGAGGGAATCCCAAGCAGGCTCCATGCCTTCAGCACTGAACCTCAGGCAGTGCTCAATCCCACGAACTGTGGGATCATGACCTGAGCCGAAATGAAGAATCGGACGCTTAACTGACTGAGCCACCCAGGCACCCCTGTCATGACTGTTTTTTAACGCAGGAACATTCAGGAGACCCAGATGAAGTATTTATCTGAATGGGACCAGTGGAAACGGTATAGCAGCAAGTCTTGGAAGAGGTTCATAGGGAAGGCTCGCGAGATGACGACCCACCTGGAGCTGTGGCGGGACGACATTCGCAGCATAGAAGGTACCACGCCCCACACTCTGCGCACGGGCTCCGCGCTCCTTGGCAGGAGTCTCCCGTGCCCGGCGGAAAGTACAGCTTCGTTTTCTCTAACCTCTAGATGAAATTTAGCACTTCTTTCCATGATGGATGGGAGTAACAGCCCCAGTTAGGATTAGCAGAACTGTGTCTTTGTCAGCAGGAAAATCAGATATTTTCCTATCCCTTCCGGCTGTAATTGTCTTGGAACACCATTTATACTCATCACTACTTTGAAATTGTAGCAGTTAACCTGCAGGATCTGCCACTAGGTCTTGTTATTTAATGTGCTAATGAAGATGCTCCTATATTATTGTAGCACACGTTTGGTTTTTCATATTATAACCGGTTTTTTTTTTTTTTCAACGTTTATTTATTTTTGGGACAGAGAGAGACAGAGCATGAACGGGAGAGGGGCAGAGAGAGAGGGAGACTCAGAATCGGAAACAGGTTCCAGGCTCTGAGCCATCAGCCCAGAGCCTGACGCGGGGCTCGAACTCACGGACCGCGAGATCGTGACCTGGCTGAAGTCGGACGCTTAACCGACTGCGCCACCCAGGCGCCCCTATAACCGGTTTTTAATATTATAACCATAGGTCTATTTGTATTTGGGGCATTTAAAATATTATTCTGAAATAGGGTTCATTAGGCTTCACTGGACTGTCAAAGGTGCCCGTGGCCCTGAAAATACCAAGGATCCGTCCTTCCCCATATTGGGGGGAATTGGGCTGCAGGATTCCAACAGTCAGCTCTGGTTGCTCTAATCAGATACTATAGACAGGGTGGCCTCAACGACAGAAATTTATTTTTTTATAGTCTGGAGACTGGAAGTTCAAGACCAGGCTGCCTTCTCGCTGTGTCTTTACATGACCTCATCTTTGTGTGCTCTTGGGAAAAGAGGAGAGAGGGGGGTGGTGAGAGAGCTTCAGTTCTGACGCCTCTTCTCGTAACGTCACCAATCCCATCATGGGGCCCCACTCTTATAACTTCATCTAAACCTAAACACCTCCCAAAGACTCCACCTCGAAATACCATCAGATTAGGGCTTAGGGATTCAGCATATGAATTTCAGGGAGGGAGGAGACACAATTCATTCCATAGCAAGTATACAAAAAATTGCAAGTTGTGCCACAATATAAGATTAGGAAGAAACATTTCAACATTTGGGTGACATAGCAGGGCCAGGGAGAAAATACCTCTTAGGGTTACGTAGCCATAAAGCAAAAACAATTTACAAACAACTCCTCAAATCTGCTAAAGTGGGAATTTTGTAAAGTTTGTAGTGAATGTGGCAGGATGAATGGAAGAAATGCGGTCAATATTACTATTTTAAGACCTATAAAATACTCTTGGTAATTTATTCAATAAAATGCTTTTTAAAATTGTTCTATTGGGAGAATATAAACACAATCACAAGGGACTTCATAGGCTCACTTAAAACTTAACCATCTGGGGGGTGCCTGGGTGGCTCAGTGGGTTAAGCATCTGACTGCAGCTCAGGTCATTATCTCATGGTTCGTGTGTTCAAGACCCACATCGGGCTGGCTCTGTGCTGATAGAAATTCTGTGTCTCCCTCCCTCTCTGCCCCTCCCCTGCTCTCTCTCTCTCTCTCTCTTTTCCCCTCCTCCCCCCTTCAAAAATAAATAGACATTAAAAACAAACAAACTTAACCATTTAGCCGTACTTTTTTTGCGATCTAAGCACATCATGTTTGGAGCAAAATAATAAAAGCTGACCCCAGTTGAGCCTTTATTATCCAGTAGGTGTTGTGTTAAAGATTTCACTCATAACTAGCTGAGTTAATCCTCACAAGAACTTTTCATATAGGTATTTATCATTCGCATGGCTCTGATGGGTTAAAATACTTGGCCAGGTTCACTCAGCTAGGATGAGGCAGCCCCAGGATTTGAAGGGTTTGATCCTGGCAGTCAAGCTTCCATGCCCAGCTTCCTTTCTGGTTTAGTGATGGCCTTTCTGGAGGTTTTCATTCAGAAAGGGGCTTGTGAGAATTCAGAAACGGGTTCATACAGTCATGGTCAGTTACAAAAGCACCTATTGCAATTCACGGGGGAAAGGGTAGCCTTTTTAGTAAGTGGTGCTGAGTCAATTAGATATTCATATAAGAAAAGATACTGAGTCCTACCACACACCATTGTCAAATAGCTAATTCAAGATGGAGTGTAGATTTACAAGTGAAAGAAGGAGAGCCTTAAAGCCAACAGCAGATACACAAAATGTTTCTTCCTCCCTCCCCCACCAAGTCCCTCAGCTTTCTGGCTGATTGGATGTATCGCGGGTAGTAGGTGTGGGTCGATGCTCCTGGTTGGTGATGTCTGGATTTCTTTTTTCCAGGGAAGTTTGGCACTGGGATTCAGTCCTATTTCTCCTTCTTGCGGTTTCTGGTGTTGCTGAACTTGGTGATCTTTCTGATTATCTTTATGCTGGTTTTGCTCCCCGTCTTGCTCACCAAATACAACATCACCAACAGCACCTTTGTGCTCATTCCGTCCAAAGACACGGGTGAGTCTGAGGCCTGGTTTGCTGTGAGAATGTTCTTGTCACTGTGTGCGTATCTACCACTTGGGAGGAGCACTGTGGGCTAGGAAAGTGGAATATTTAGCAAGCATGATATAACCTACTCCAATAACTTTATTTCGAGACTTTTATCTCTGATAATGGTGACACTCAGTTCCCACCAGTTATGTGCCAGACATTATAGCAAGTGCCGGACATGTATTTCTTTACTGAATGCTCAACAGGAAGTCACATCTTTTGGGCATTCTGTTTATTCTAATGTGGAGGGTTTCTGTCATCCACAGACATTTATCGATTCCCTTCTTGATTCCTAGCTCTGTGCTAGGGGCCAGAAGTAGGGTGAGCTGAGTCAGTGCCAACTTATGTTAGAATTATAAAATGGGAGAACTGGAAATTAGCCTTGGAGGAACTGGTGCAACAACTTTTTTTTTTTAGTAGCATTCACACCCATTGTGGAGCCCAATGCAGGGCTTTAAGTCCCCACCATGAGTTCCAGACCTGAGCTGAGATCAAGAGTCAGATGCTTAACTGACCATTAACTTTCTTCTTTTAACAAAGGGGAACTGAGGTTCAGAGAAGGGTTCAGAGATTCAGGGTTCAGAGGTTCAGAGATTGGGTTATTTTCCTCAATTTGTCACTCCCCTATAATTGTGACTTTGTAGGGCATCCCACTGTGGCAGAGAATACTTTCTGCCCTGTTGGTATTCCAGTTGGCCATGTGACTTGTTTTGTCCAGAGGAATATTAGCTTGAAATGGTTTATGTGGTTGACGTGTCTATGAGAAGAGTCCTGGGGAGGGCCCATTGCCTCAGCCTGGGCCCCAGAATGAAGTGATATGGTGTAGACTTGAGCCCAGCTGGAAGACTGGAGTCCGTCCTAGCTCAGCCTAAATCAGCTACATGAACTCAAACTGTAGCTCCATGAATGAGAAAATATATATTTAGTATGTTTAGTAACTGAGGCTTTGAAGTTATTTGTTACATAGCAAAGGTAACTGATACAGAAAAAGTGAATTAGCTGTTCAAGGATAAGGTAGTTTCACTAAAATTAGTATTCAGATAATCTCTTGATCATTTGTACATATGTAAATATAGGTTGTTTTAATGAAGCTGCATGTTTATTTACACACCTGGAAAGATCTTTTAAAATTGGATGTGCTTACAATGGAATAACAATACATCAATCACATATTCCAAAACACGTGCAAACATGAACCCTAAAGCACAAAATACCAATATAAACAAAACACATGCTATAAGTAGACCCACATACATGTACAGAAACATGTACAGAAAAAGACACACATCCACAGATGTGTAGGAAGAATAGCGAGAGGGGAAAATGCTGCTGTACTTGGTGTATTGAGGTTTGGACTGCAGACAGAAAACCACAAGTTCATAAACACATCCACACATAATTATATGTGACATGTCTAAATATATATACATATGCATGCATATGTACACAAATTATGATAGACAAATTGTAGAGACTGTGAAACTATTTCCACTGACGTTCTTGTTTTTGTTTTTTCACAGATGTTCAATGCACAGTGTATCCAATAAGTAGTTCTGGACTCATTTACTTTTATAGTTATATCATAGACTTGCTCTCTGGCACTGTAAGTATTTCACATAATTCTGTATTTGGACCCTCGATATACTGCAAATAGGTTAATTTAAAATTTTTAAAAATGTTTATTTTTGAGAGAGAGACAGAGACAGAGTATGTGCAGGGGGGAAGCAGAGAGAGAAGGAGACACAGAATCGGAAGCAGGGTCCAGGCTCTGAGCTGTCGGCACAGAGCCCAGTGTGAGGCTCAAACCCACGAACCGTGAGATCATGACCTGAGCCGAAGTCAGACACGTAACTGACTGAGCCCCCGAGGTGTCCCAAAAAATAGGTTAACTTAAAGATCAGTTTCCTGAGTATCTGTGGTGAGCCAAACACAAGAGTTGACCACCATCGGCAAGGATAATGTTCACCCACCTGCTGCTAGATTATACAGGAAATGGGCTTTGTCACTTTCAGCCTTTGGCCTTTCCTTAGTCCCTGCCACCTTTGTATTGACCTATAGCAGAATACTGAGCTCTCCCACAGAAAGAAGTTTCAGTGAAAATAAACCCAAAGAGAATTTATTTAATTTCTCAGACATTGTAATACCTTACATTTTGGGGTCTTCAGCCACCCGGATGAAAGCCTGGACTCTTCCTCCCAGAAATTACACACAAAGACCTGAGTCACACACACACGTTTGTACACATCCATACACATTCCCTGAAATCCGGAGTTGATTAATCCCAGGTTAACCCCCTGCTCTAAAGTGGAACTAATCTCCTCCTTGCTATAGTAGTTCCAAAGGGTTTTTATCTTCTTTCTTCTAAAAAAAAAAAAAAAATGATTTTTTTGTGCGCTTCCATTTGTTTATCCCACTTTTTCCAGGAAATGAGATTGCAGCTATGGAAAATGGCCATCTCTGCCTTCTAGACCAGTTTTTCTCAACCTCAGCACGACTGATGTTTGAGAGCCATACTTCTTTGTTGTGGGGGCCGTCCTGTGCCCTGTAGGAAGTACAGCGGTGTCCCTGGCCTCTACCTACTGGACGCCCGTAGCAGCCACAGTTGTGACAATCAAAAATGTCTCCGGACATTGCCAGATGTTTCCTGGGGGACAAAATTGCCTCTGGTTAGGAACCACTCCTTTAGAGGGGTGCCTGGCTGGTTCAAAATAGAGCCTGTGACTCTTGATCTCACGGTTGTGAGTTCTAGCCCCATGTGGGGCATGGAGCCTACTTAAAAAAAAAAAAAGAACCACTCCTTTAGATGTTTAAAAAATACAAACATATAGGGGCCCCTGGGTGGCTCAGTCGGTTAAGCGTCCGACTTCGGCTCAGGTCATGATCTCACGGTTTGTGAGTTCGAGCCCTGCGTCGGGCTCTGTGCTGCCAGCTCAGAGCCTGGAGCCTGCTTCGGATTCTGTGTTTCCCTCTCTCTCTCCCCTCTGCCGCGTGCACTCTGCCTCTCGCATTATCTCAAAAATAAATAAACATTTAAAAAAAATAAAAAATACGGGGGCGCCTGGGTGGCGCAGTCGGTTAAGCGTCCGACTTCAGCCAGGTCACGATCTCGCGGTCCGTGAGTTCGAGCCCCGCGTCAGGCTCTGGGCTGATGGCTCGGAGCCTGGAGCCTGTTTCCGATTCTGTGTCTCCCTCTCTCTCTGCCCCTCCCCCGTTCATGCTCTGTCTCTCACTGTCCCAAAAATAAATAAAAAACGTTGAAAAAAAAAAAAAAATAAATAAATAAAAAATACAAATATATAAAAAGTCTTTCTGAAAGTTACTAGTTTTCATTTTATTTATTTATTTTTATTTTATTTTTTAAATAGACTCCATGCCCAGCATGGAACCCAGCCCAGGGCTTGAAATCACGACCGTGAGATCAACACTCAGGTCTGATCAAGAGTCAGACACTTAACCATCTAAGCCACCCAGGTGCCCCTGAAAGTTACTTCTGCTTTACCGAATGTGCAAAGCTTTGAATTTGTCCATTGCATTTGATTTCGAAAAAGTGGTTTTTACATCTCTGAGCTTATGTTTTTCTCACAGCAATTGAGAGGAATTATCAGACACATGTTAAAATGTCCCTATGCAAAAGAAGAAACAGAAGCTGTATAAAATATGCAAGGGGGAAAGAAATTCAGTGAGTAACTCAAGGTCGCTAATGATAGCAAAGTGGGACCAAATTCCCAGAACTGCTGTTAGGCCCCTTTCTGTAAATTACATTCCACAAGAAAAGTTTCTTTTTATAGATCTCCACACACCATAACCTTTTTCCTTATAGGAGAAATTATAGGAGGCTTAGATGCACTTGATCATAAATGTTTAGCATACCATGATAAAAGGAGAGATGGCCAGAGAGGTTAAACAATGGCTTGTCTTTGCTGAAAACAGTTGAGCTCATGATCAAATCAGATAAATCTTTTTCCAGGCCCACTGGATCTTGGCCCTATAATGTTACATTATTTTGAAGGGGAGATACTGATGACAGACAGCCCTGATACCGACCTGGGCCAATGAAAACAGGTTTCGTGTAGTTGGGCAAGTTTTTGTAGCCTGTGTACCCAGCCTTCAGAAGAATTAAAGATAGAATCTTCTGTTTCTACGTTTTTATTTCTAATAAAAATTGACTTAAAGGAAGCCATGATCTCGTGGTTCGTGAGTTCAAGCCCTGTATCAGACTAGAAGCAGAGCCTGCTTGGGATTCTCTCTCTCTGCCCTTCACTCGCTCTCAAAATAAATAAATACATGTAAACATGTATTTAAATACTCAATATAACAATATATGGTTATCATAAAAAATACAAAATTTATAGAGTAAAAAGTGAAAGTACCTCTCCCCAGAGGCCACCTAACCTTTAACACTGGTTCATAGCCTTCTTGACCTTTCTCGTGACCTTCTGGTTCACAGCTTTTTTGACTTTACTCCTAACCTTACTTTATATGGTCTTACTTCATATTTTATAATACGGATTTTTCATGGTCCAGACAGCCTTCTATTGCTTCCATATTCCTCCTTTATAAATGATACTATACTGAACATCTATGTACCTTGTATACTATTCCTGCTTTCTGTATATATTCCCTTTCCACTCTCCTACAGTTTTCCTGCTGTCAAAGGAGAAGAGTGAGGTGTTTGGTTATTCCCACCCTGAGTAGTCTGGGGGCTTTTCTACGCTATATTTTTACATAGGGCACCTTTGGGGTTTTTGTTTTGTTTTGGTTTGGTTTGGTTTTGGTCTTGTTTGGTTTTGGTGAGAGCTTTATTGAGATATAGTTCATGTATCATATAGTCCATTTAAAGTGCACAATTCCATGGTTTTTTTGTGTGCCATCATTGCCAATCTTAGAACACTTTCATCACCTCAAAAAGAAATGTTGTGCCCTTCAAGTATCACCTACCAATCCTAACCAGCCCTGAGCAACCATTAATCTACCTTTGTGTACAAAATGCTCATTCCTGACATTTCATATACATGGAATCATACAATAGGTGGTTGTTTTTGTTTTTGTTTTTTGTTTTTTTTTTGTCTCTGGCTTCTTTCATTTAGAGTGTTTTTAAAGGTTCACCCATGTTGTGGCATTTCTCAGTCTTGTTCCATTGGAACAAGATTCCAGTTGTGTAGATTCCATTAATAAGATTCCATTGTGTAGATACACCACATTTTGTTTATCCATTCACAGTGGACAGTTGGATTGTTTACAACTAGCGATTCCACACCTATACCTAGGAGTGAAATCACTGGGTCAAATGGTAACCCTGTGTTTAACTTGTTGAGGAACTGCCAGACTTTTCCAAAGCAGCTGCACCATTTTCCATTCTCACCTGTAATGTTTGAGGATTCTGATGTCTCCACATTCTTATCAACACTTGCTATTTACTGACTTTTTGATTATAGCCACCCCAGTTTGTGTGAAAGTGGAACCTCTTTGTGATCTTGATTTGCATTTCCCTAATGACTAATGGTGTTGAGCATCTTTTCATGTGCTTATTGACCATTGTGTATCTTCTTTGAATAAATGTGTATTTGGATCCTCCTTCCATTTTTAATTGGATTCTGTCTTTTTATTGTTGAGCTATAAGAGTTCTTTTTTTTTCTTTTAAGATTTTCTTTTTAAGTAATCTCTACACCTAACGTGGAACTCGAACTCACAACCCTGAGATCAAGAGTCTCATGCTTTATCAACTAACCAGCCGGGATCCCCAGGGATTCTTTATATATTCTAGATATAAGGTCCTTATCAGACACATGGTTTACAAGTATTTGCTTTTATTCTCTGGATTGTGTTTTCACTTTCTTGATAGTATCCTTTGAAGCATAAAAGTTTTTAATTTTGATGAAGTCCAATTTATTTTTTCTTTTATTGCTTGTGCTTTTGGTGTCATACTTAAGAATTCGTGGACAAATTCAAGGTCATGGAGACTTTAGTCCTCTATTTTCCTGTAAGAGTTTTCTAGTTTGGGCTCTTGCATTTAAGTTTTTGATCCATAAGTTAATTTTTATATATAGGGTAATGTAGGGGTTCAACTTCTTTTTCTTTTCTTTCTTTTGCATCTGCTACCCAGCTGTCTTAGTACCATTTCTTGAAAAAACCATTCTTTCCCTTTATCAAAAATCAATTCATCATAGATGTATTTGCCTCAATTCTATTCCATTCATCTATGTCTATTTTTATATTACTACCACAATGTATTGATGAGTGTTGTTTTATAGTAAGTGAAATTGGGATGTGTGAGTCTTCCAACTTTATTATTCTTTTTCAAGATTGTTTTGGCTATTCTGGGCCCCTTACAATTCAATGTGAATTTTAGGATTAGCTGGTAAATTACTGCAAAGAAGCCACCAGGGATTCTGATACAGATGTGCTGAATCTGTAGATCACTTTGGAGATTGCCATTATTCTCCTGATCCATGAACATGGGATGTTTTCCACTTATTTAGATGTTTAATTTTTCTTAACAATGTTTGATAGTGTTAAGAATGTAAGAAAGAAAGAAAGAAAGAAAGAAGAAAGAAAGAAAGAAAAGGAGGGGGGTGCCTGAGTGCCTCAGTCAGTTAAGCGTCCAACTTTGGCTCAGGTCATGATCTCACGACTCATGGGTTCGAGCCCCATGTTGGGCTCTGTGCTGACAGCTCAGAGCCTGGATCCTGCTTTGGATTCTGTGTCTGTCTCTCTCCATCCCTCCCACACTCATGTTCTGCTTTCTCTCTCTCTCTCTCTCTCAAAAATAAACATTAAAAAAAAAAAAAGACTGTGCGATTTACACTTCATGTTTTAAATCTATACCTAAGTATGTTATTCTTTTTGCACATGGAATTGTTTTCTTAATTTCATTCTTGGATCATACATCTCTGTATTTTTAATGCTCGGGTTTTATCCGTGCTTTGTTCCCCAAACACTAACCAAACATGCCTTATGATTCTGGCATTGTTCTGGTGTCTGGGAATTCAGGGATGAACAATGACACTGGAATGTGAGTTTCTTGAGGCAGAGACTGGTCTCCTGTTCCCTGAAGTGAATTCACCAGTCTGACCTCATGCCCTTGGTTTTGTTTCAGGGTTTTTTGGAGGAGACCTGCCTCTTTTATGGACATTACACCATTGATGGGGTGAAATTTCAGAACTTCACCTATGATCTGCCCCTGGCTTATTTGTTAAGCACAATTGCCTACCTGGCCCTGAGTCTTCTTTGGATAGTGAAAAGGTAAAATTTATCTCTTCATTGTGTTCTTTTTGCATTACCTTTGATGGCTGGGGTTTATTGGAGGTCTGTGGACTCTTGGAGCCATTGCCCAAAGGATGAGCAGAGGCCAGGAGTAGGATTTGGGAAGAAAGGTCCATGAGTCTTTTGCAGGCTGGGGAGGCCTGGAGGAAATGGAAGCAAAATTTGGGAGCTGGAGCAGAAGCCTGGGGTGCTTCAGTCAGTCATAATTACACACATTGGCCAGCACCATAATGTAACCTTACCTTGGATCTGGTGTGGATGCTAATCAGGTCTCTACTGGGTTGCAAGTGTTAGAGACCCTACTCTGATTAACTGCGGTAAAGGGGAACTGAGGGGCTCAGAGAACCAAGGTAGGGAGGAAGCTCCAAATTATAGGAAGGGTAAAGATATAGGTATGTCTTTTAAACAACCAAAAGCAAGGGCTCCTTCCTCTCTGATTCTCCTGGTGGCAGCTTCCTTACATAGACTCTCAGTCACAGGTTCAGAAATCCTTTTGAAGAGACTCATTGATTCTGCTTCATTCAGGTATCCAAACCCGACCCTTCAAGTAAGGTCAGCAGGTCAAGGTCATAGGAGAACGTCTCATTTTCCATGGTAGACCAATGGTTCAGTGGGAGATGCCAATTCCCAAGACATGAATAGCAAGGAATATTAATTACTTTAATTACTAACAAACGACTGTCCTAAAAAGTACCAACAGCCAAACAATAGGAGTTGTATATCTTTCTTACATGAAGTTCTGAATAGAGACACAGGTTACTGTGGTAGACTCCTTCTCAGTCATTCTGGGATTCAAGTTTACCAAACTTCAGCCATTTTCAGCATTGGCTAAAAAGGCAGGAAGGGAAAACAAATGTGGAGGAGTATCACATGGGAGGTGTTTATAGGCTAGGCCTGGAAGTGATGCACATCGTTCACATTCCATTAGTTATAGACCAAAGATAACTGTGGGGGAGGCTGGGAGATGTCCCTGGCTGGCAGCTGTTTTCTAGCACTAATATAATACTATAGGAGAACCGCAAGTTTTTAATGGACAGCTTGCTCGCTCTGCCCCAACGATGTTGGTCGGCAGGCAAGGTTATGGGTGGACACCTCTCTTACCCGCTTCACTGTCTACATGAGAGCATAGGTGCTATAAGCCATGGGGCTCTGAAGCTCCTTATCACAGGCATAGAAGGGACCAGGATGTTGAGGACTGAGTTGCCCTCCACAGAGACTAGGATTTATCACCACAGAAAAAGCCCCAGAGACTAGCTGGGCACTCATATCTTGTGTTGGCATCTATGAGATGAAAATTAAGTGCTGTGTGTCCATCGCCCACTCAAATGGGCAGCATACTGATGCAAAAAAGCAGTGGCTCGTTTTGAGAGCAGAGAGATGCATGGTAGAGAAATGTTAGTTGATTGGGGTCTGGCTTTGCTACTCTATGATTATGGCAGGAACAGATCCAAGTTTTATGGGCCTGCGGTTTAGACAGTTTGGAGGGGCCCTCTTTAAGATGAAGAATACAAAAAGGTCTTGTGTAAAGTCTGAAAAAATAAACACAACAGGGCCATATGAACACATTGCTGGAGGCTCTCCCAGGACCTTGGAAGGAGTCCTAGAGAAGATTTAAGCTTTATTAGCCGAATAGTGACTCCACCTTCAGACCTTGCCCAAGCTCCTCACCTCAGGGCTCTGATTGCTTCCTGAGGAAGACTGGAGGGAGGCCTGGGTGTGATGTCATGGGGAAAGTCTATCCCAGGAGGAGGAAGTGCTATTAACAGCAAAGAGCCTGGACTTCGGGGTCCAGAGACCAAGGTTCAAACACCCCTTCACCTCTGTGAGCCTCATTTTCTTCCCCTGTGAAATGGAAGATTAACTGAAACAAGGCAGGTAAAGGACTTAGTACTGGCACCTTCCAGACATTTATTGAATTAAAATTACCATCGTTGTCACCGTCAAATTAGCCCCAGTTCTTGCCCTCACTCTCTGGATCTAGGGAAATAATTTTTCCCATCTCTGTATCTCTGCTATCTCATCTGTAAAATGTAGTTTTGGTCTAAATCATAGGGTTTCAACTGGGATAGGACCTCAGAATCCCCATGGAGCTTGCTAAAATAACGTATTTCTGGACCCCACGTGGGATCTCCTGAATTAGGAATCTCAGAGTGTGAGGCCTCCTGGGCGTCTGCATTTTGGAAGAGCACCCCAGGTGGTTCTGATATACAATTTTTGCTGTGACCTTTTGGCAGAATGACTGATAACTGTAATTTCCTTATACTTCAGCTGTCTTTACAACTCACTAGCAAATCCTAAAAATATCCTGTTGTCTCTACACAGTCTGTGGCATTCGATGTTTTCGTATCATCAAAGGCTGGGGTGTATTTTTTCCAGGAAGGCATTTGAATGAATTAAAATTGTGAAATGTGCCACCGAGTGGCATCTGACCTAAATAGGTGCTCACTAAATATTTGGCTATTTTACCATTTAAGTCATTTATACATTGATTTATCCATCAATTATATTTGGTCATATTATGGTCCAGGCATTCCAGATATAAAAATGGCCAGATAGCCAGGGTACTTGCCCTCAAGGAATTTAAAATTTAGTCAGGTTGGGGTGCCTGTGTGGCTCAGTCAGTTAAGCGTCCGACTTTGGCTCAGGTCATGATCTCGCGGTTTGTGAGTTCAAGCTCCAGATTGGGCTGTCTGCTCTCAGCACAGAGCCCGCTTCAGATCCTGTCTCCCTCTCTCTCTGCCCCTCCCCTGCTCATGCTGTCTCTCTCAAAAAATAAGTAAACATTAAAAATTTTTTTAATTGAGTCAGGTTAAGGGGCTGCAAGATGATTGCAGATTAGGTTCATTGCCTTGAAGAAAATAGACTAATTTGAAGTGGGGGTCACAACTTTAGATGGGGCAGTGAGGAATCTTTGCAAGGGATATTTGAGCTGAAACCTGAATGATGCAAAAGGAGCAGCCTTGGGAAGAGGCAGGAGAAGAACTGTCCCAAGAGTGGGTAGAGGGTCCTGTAAGTACAAAGGCCCTGGGGCCGGAGAAATTTGTGTGTTTATAGAAAGGAAACAAAGCCATGGTAGTTACAGCAGAATGGCCGTATGGGAGGTAGGATGGCACAGTGCAGGATCTCGAGGCTGTGTTAAAGAGTTTAGATTTATTCCAGCTGTGAGAAAAGCCACTGGGCAGATGACATAATTGTCAACAAGCTACCTGTTTAACTGCCACTCATATTTAGAATGGTCCAGAACGTGTCCATGTCAAAATGAGTGGAAAATGCAGCCATGCATTTTTTTTTAAATTGTAAACAAAGGCAATCGGTGGGCCTGTATGCTGTTCTTAAAAGAAGGGGAATCATGTCTTGGGCTCAGGTCAGTGGAAGGGTTCAAAATCAACCTGATCCGGAGCGAGGAGCACTTTCAGAGTTACTGCAACAAGATCTTTGCTGG
Organism: Puma concolor; assembly: GCF_028749965.1. Taxonomy (NCBI): domain Eukaryota; kingdom Metazoa; phylum Chordata; class Mammalia; order Carnivora; family Felidae; genus Puma; species Puma concolor. The sequence continues at coordinate 27,623,988 of NC_141682.1, forward strand.
CTGGGACTTCTGCATCACCAACCGTAGCATGGCGGACCTGAAGCACAGCAGCCTGCGGTATGAGCTCCGGGTGAGTGCTGCTGGCTTTTCCCTCAGCGGGTTCCTTGCCAGCAAAGTTGCACCTTGGAAAGCGGGGATTGTAGCTTGCAGAGCAGCTGGGTCGGGGCCAGGCTGTCTTCAGTACTCAGCAGGTTTCCCCAGTGTTGGTTTCAAGAGCTTTCCACGGAGGGTGCCACTGGGTGGTTCAGTCGGGTAAGTGTTCGACTTCAGCTCAGGTCATAATTTCATAGTGTGTGAGTTCAAGCCCCACATAGGACTCTGCATTGGTGGTGCAGAGCCTGCTTGGGATTCTCTCTGTCTCTCTCTCTGTCTCTCTGCCCCTTCCCCACTTGTGCTCTGTCTCAAAATTAATAAATAAACTTAAAAAAAAAAAAAGAGCTTTCCACAGAGATCCCCTTACCCTACTCATGGAGCTGATGGACTGGGGATTGGAGGAGATGTGGGGACATGATGGTGGGTGGGAGGGGAGAGTATCTTCCCTCCTTCCCCACCACCTCATGCTGTTATTTTTCCACCTGTTGAGAATCTGTCATGCATCACTTATACCAGGAGAAGCAACTAAGGGGGGAGGCCACAACGATAAGGTGGAGTGGAGAATACAAAAAAGTACAAACGAATTTCCAGATTCATAAGGGGAGAAAGAGGAACAAATAGTATCTTGACCAAACCTACCAAAAAAAAGAGGAGGGGACAATTATATCAAAACCATAATAAAGTAAGATGGAAGGAATCAAATTAAATGTATTATCTGTTTAAAGGAATGGCACAGGGTACCTGGCTGGCTCAGTCAAGTAAGCGTCCAACTTCGGCTCAGGTCGTGATCTTGCAGTTCATGAGTTCAGCCCCACATTAAGCTTGTTGCTGTCAGTCTGTCAGCACAGAGCCTGCCTTGGATCCTTTGCCCTCCTCTCTTTCTGCCCCTCCCCCACTCACGCTCCCTCCCTCCCTCCCTCTCCCTCTCTCTCTGTCTTTCAAAAAATAAATAAAACATTAAAAAAAATTTAAAGGAATGGCACATACTGCATGTAAGTAATGTCATGAATAGGTTATGCTTCCGTTTTCACATTTATTGTGGAGTCTAACTGTTGCCTTAAATAGGAGGCTCTACCTTGACTTAGGTCTTTAGTAGACACGAAGACTAGTTGAGCTTGGTCTGGGAAGATACCTGGGGGGAGATGAATGCTTAAGGAAGGTCTTATAGATGGCTGGATAGGGCACGACGGTGAATCACATGTTCAACCCCTGAATATCGCTTCACCTAGTGCTCACAGATGAGTTTTCTTTGGCCCTCAGGCAGATCTGGAGGAAGAAAGAATACGGCAGAAGATAGCAGAGAGGACCTCGGAAGAAACAATACGGATTTACTCTTTGAGACTGTTTTTGAACTGCATTGTTCTGGCTGTTTTAGCTGCATGCTTTTATGCAATTTATAGAGCAACGATATTCTCACAAGAGCACATGAAAAAAGTGAGTACTCTGTGAAAGTCAGTTTAACTTTTGCTTTGGCTGGACATTTTGTAGGCCAAGTGCATTGTCTGAAGTGGATATAAATTTGGCTGATATGACAGAGAACTGGAAAATCAGAGGTGACCAATTTCCACTTTGATTTTGTTTTATTTATTTATGTATTGTTTTAAAAGTAGGCTTCACTCCCAGTGGGGAGCCCATCGTGGCGCTTGAACTCACAACCCTGAAATCAAGACCTGAGCCGAGATCAAAAGTTGGACACTAAACTGACTGAGCCGCCCAGGAGCCCACAATTTCCACTTTTAATAAAAATACAAAAGCATCCAAAAAGAGTGTTTGGAATTCCTCCTGGAATCCACAGGATTCAAAATTCAGGCTTGCCTGCCTAGATTTAATCGCCAACTCCACTACTTACTAGCTGGGGCCCCACTTTACCTAAAATAGCAGTTGTTTTAGGGGCGCCTGGATGACTCAGTCGGTTAAGCGTCCGACTTTGGCTCAGATCATGATGTCGCGGTCTGTGAGTTCGAGCCCCGCTTTGGGCTCTGTGCTCACAGCTCAGAGCCTGGAGCCTGCTTCGTTCGGATTCTGTGTCTCCTTCTCTCTCTGCCTCTCCCCCACGTGTACTCTGTCTCTCTCTCTCAAAAATAAATAAAACATTTAAAAAAGTTTAATAGCAGTGGTTTAAAAAAGCCAAGTTCGGGGGCGCCTGGGTGGCGCATTCGGTTAAGCGTCCGACTTCAGCCAGGTCATGATCTCGCGGTCCGTGAGTTCGAGCCCCGCGTCAGGCTCTGGGCTGATGGCTCGGAGCCTGGAGCCTGTTTCCGATTCTGTGTCTCCCTCTCTGTCTGCCCCTCCCCCGTTCATGCTGTGTCTCTCTCTGTCCCAAAATAAATAAAAAACGTTGAAAAAAAAATTAAAAAAAATAAAATAAAAAAGCCAAGTTCGTCTGGTGGCTCTACTTCATGAAATCAATCATCGGGGTCCCAGGTTCATTCCTGTTGTGACCCTGCCATTCTTAGGATGCGTTCTCTTCTATGTGGTACAAGACAGTGGAGCACATTCACGTTCTAGCCAATGGGAAGGGGTCGGGGAAGGCGCACCCTTTCCTTCAAGGGCAAGACCTAGTGCTTGTACTTAAAACTTCCAGTCACATCCCTGATGGCTGTACCTAGCTATAAGGGAGGCCAGGAAACATAGTTTTATCCCAGATAGCCACATATGTGACCAATTAGTCTATTACTCTGAAAGGAGGGACTGGCTAGTCCAAATCAATTTCTACTATGGCCTTAATAATACTTTAAATTGCCCATTAATACAGATTCCATGGATTTTTTCTTTCCTTTTTTTTAATGTTTATTTATTTATTTTGTGGGGGAGAGAGAGATATACCATGAGCAGGGGAGGAGCAGAGAGAGAGAGAGGGAGAGAGAGAATCCCAAGCAGGCTCTGCACTCAGCATAGAGCACGACTTGAGGCTCGATCTCACAACCATGAGATCGTGACCTGAGCCAAAATCAAGAGTCAGATGCTTAACCGACTGAGCCACCCAGGCACCCCATCCATGGATTTCTTTCAATACTTGACCTTAATCCAATAGAGCTAATTTTTCTTCCTGAGGTGCTAGAGCATAGTTCCTCTATTTGAACACCTGAGGAAGGAAATGGCTTATGTTTATGGGCCATGTTGAATGACATATATGTTTTCTTCTGTTTGTTTTCTAAATATGTACAGTTGAGCTCTTTTTTGTTTGTTTCTTCCAGTTTTATTGAAATATAATTGACATATAGCATATAAGGTGTTCAGCATAATGACTTGACTACGTCAGAGTTAAGTACTTTCAAGGTCGATTCATCTGGGTGCAAACTTCCCTTTGTTATCTTCACAGGAAATTGACAAGATGGTTTTTGGAGAGAACCTTTTGATATTGTACCTGCCTTCTATTGTGATCACGCTGGCCAATTTTATCACCCCAATGATCTTTGCCAAAATCATCCACTATGAGGATTATTCCCCAGGCTTTGAGATCCGGCTGACAATCCTTAGGTAATGCCTAGACATGCCAAGCAGATCACCACTTGCCCGCTTTCTTGCTCATGGCAGACATTGCTGATCAATTGTGGCACCTTTTCCTGCTGAGCCAAGAGGCCTGTACAGCCTTCAGACAGCCCCTGTGAATGGATCGGAGTGTGCCCATGCAGTGAAATCTCTTTGACTTAAGCATGTACTCAGTGGTACTATATTTTTTGTACATGTGTTAGCATATCAGCAGCCGAGGGCATGAGGTGGGGGCCCTGGGAGGCGGTGTTGCTCGGAAGATGTTAGAAATGACAAGTGTTTACCAGCAGGGGAGTGAGGGAATGAGAGAGAGAGAGAGAGAAGGAGTAAAATGTATCTTATTGGAGCTGTTGGCAGCTGGGGCTCAGTCCTACTGGACAACTGGGAGTTTGGGTAGGAAAGCTCTTAAGAGTGTTCCCACCCAACAAGGTACTCATCCTGGACTTCCTAAAGGTGGCTGGCTCCCGGAGGCATGAATTCCCTCACACTGTCACCTCACTATCCGGTGTAAGGGCCTTGGGAGGAGAGGGGAGGAGAGTCACAGGGGTTTATTGCACGAACCTGCCTGAGGCATCTACTGGTATAGTGAGTACCAAGAAAATGTGGCTAAGTCACTGACCAGATGTGTTTCAGCTGACTTCTTATAACTTGTAATATCTCTCTTCATTCTTAATAAATGTTCAGTTTCCTAGAAAAAAGAAAGAAAGGACAGCTGTAAAGCAGGGCCTGGGGAGCTAACACAAATGAGCTGAAGAGAACCAGGTGGGGACAGTGTGAAATAGAGCATTTCATACCTCAGAGGGCATTTGCTTCTTAAAAACAAATCTTTTTTTTTTTTTTAATGTTTATTCATTTTTGAGAGAGAGAGACAGAGCACAAGCAGGGGAGGGGCAGAGAGAGAGGGGGAGACAGAGAATCCCAAGCAGGCTCCAGACTCTGAGCTGTTAGCACTGAGACCGACGCGGGGCTCGAACTCACAAACTGTGAGATCATGACCTGGGCTGAAGTCGGATGCCCAACCGCCTGAGCCACCCAGGCGCCCCCAAAACTTTTACAGAACAAAAGGTATAATGAACCCCCCATATGCCCATCACTTAGTTTCAATCATTACCAACATTTGGCTAATCTTGTTTCACCTGTCCCGCTCCCCAACTTTTGCTGGATTATTCTGCCCAAATCTTATTTCACCTTTTTTTTTTTCTTCCTTAACATACTATCATCATACCTAATAAAATCAAGCCAGTTACCTGATGAAGTTGCAAATGGCTTTCTAGGATTGTTTTGTTCAAACCAGGATCCAAACAGGATCCACATGCTACGTTTGGTTGTTATGTCTCTTAAGCCCCCTTTATTCTTTTAAGAATTCCCCTTCCCCTTCTTTATGCCATTGATTTGGGTGGACACTGGGCAGTTGTCCCGTAGAACATCGCCTAGTGTGGATTTAGTTCATTGTTTCTTCGTGGTGTATTGTATCCTCCTGTTGCCTACAGTTGCTCTGAACTGTGTCAAATCTGACTTTTCATTAGATTCCATTTTTAGTGGTGGGCCCATCCCCAGTGGTGCTGGGTACTCACATTCTGCCAGGAGGGACACAACGTCAGGTGGCAGGCTATGTATCCAGAAGAGTGCTTTGCTCTCCCCTCCTAACTTTTTCATATTTCTGTTTTTTTTTACAAGCAAACAATAGAAAAGCATCTTTAAAAAAGGTTAGCCCACTCTGTCCTCCTGTCTTTGTTTATTTGTGAGAGAAAGAATGCATGAGAGGTGCAGAGAGAGAGGGAGGCAGAGAATCCCAAGCAGGCTCCACACTGTCAGTGCAGAGCTTGACATGGGGCTTGAACTCACAAACCTTGAGATCATGACCCGAGCCAAATTCAAGAGTTGGATGCTGAACCAGTTGAGCCACCCAGGCACCCCTGCCCTCCTGTCTTGAATCCTGCTTCCCCCAGGCAGCTCTCATCTGCATGGTTGCCATTGTCCATCTGCCTGTTTTTGTGTTCTTCCAGAAACAGGATCCTATCTAAGTGACACTCTGTAACATGCTTTTTCCATCCCCAATATACCAGACATCTCTCAAAGCTTCTACTTAGAAGACACAATTAGTTCCCTTCAGGAATGTGTAATGTTCTGTAGTGTGGCCGCATCGTCATGGATGCAGGAATTCCCAGCTTTTTGATCCCCCCCCCCCCCATTTAAAAAATTGTAGCAAATTACATATACAGCATGAAATTTCCCATTTTAGATATTTTTAAGTGTACAATTCAGTGGCATTAAGTACATTCCCAGTGTTGCTACCAGCACTACTATCCTTTTCCAGAACGTTCTCATAATCCCAAACAGAAACTCTCTAATATTTCTAGATTTGCTTTGAAGCTTTTCCACTCGTAGCTTCAGTTCCAAGGAGCCGGCCTGCCCTGAGGCCTCCTCGTCCTGTACCCTCCCCTCCCTCTTTTCCCTGCAGGTGTGTGTTCATGCGCCTGGCCACCATCTGTGTGCTGGTATTCACCCTGGGCTCCAAGATTACATCCTGTGATAACTACTCCTGTGAGCTCTGTGGCTACAACCAGAAACTCTACCCGGTGAGGCTGCAGGGATGGGGGTATCCTGCAGGGTGGGTCATCCTGGGGTGACAGGCTCAAGGTTAAGAGAACAGCCCTCAAACCTCTGGGTTTGAATCCCAGATTGGCCCACTTTCCTGCTGTATGGCACAGTGCGACACAGGAGACACTTCTCTAGGCTTTGAAAACCAAAGTCTGTGCTGGAGCTCAGAGGAGCATCTGCTGGTGGCCTCCAGAGGTAGCAGGATCTGTGGGCAAAAAGGGCTCTGGAAGGAATCTGAGAACCTGGCACTCTTTCTCTCTTTTTTTTTTTTACGATTTTATTTTTAAGTAACCACTCCACCCAGTATGCAGCTTGAACCCACAACCCCGAGATCCAGAGTGCATGCCCTACCAACCGAGCCAGCCAGGAGCCCCAAGGGCCTCATTTTCTCTTGATCTCTTTGGTTCCAGTGCTGGGAGACCCAAGTTGGACAGGAAATGTACAAGCTGATGATCTTCGACCTCATCATCATCTTGGCCGTGACGCTTTTTGTGGATTTTCCTAGAAAGTAAGCGTGAGGGATACCCCTCTTATTTCCCCTACCCCTCCGACCCCCTCCCGAGTCCTCGCTGGAGGCTCCCACCACAGCTGCTTCACAGAGTGCTGACAGAAATCACCAACAACCATCTGGTGACTTTTAACTTGCTCTGGGCCATTGACCTCATGGTCCATTAGGTGCCCCCTTGAAAGGCAGCATAAACAGAAATGGTGCTGCTTTCCATGGGGCTTCCGTGGAGGTGGCTTCCAGCCATTAGCACAGCCACTGTCAGGGGAGACCTGGGTTCATCCCCCAGGACTGCCACTTGCTGGTCATGTGACCTTGGGCAAATTATTTAAGCTCTGTGCCTCTTTTCCCACCTGCGAAATGGGGATGGTAGCATTAGCCACTTGACTGCACCGTCGTGAGGATCACATGAGAAAATGCAGAGATAAGTACTGAGCACTCAAGAAAATACTATCACCACATGATCGCCATTATTTAAAAAAATTAAAAAAAATTTTTTCTTAATGTTTATTTGAGAGAGAGAAAGAGAGCATGAGCAGGGGAGGGGCAGAGAGAGAGGGAGACACAGAATCCAAAGCAGGCTCCAGGCTCTGAGCTGTCAGCACAGAGCCCAATGTGAGTCGTGAACTCATGAGCCTTGAGGTCATGACCTGAGCTGAAGGTGGACACTCAACAGACTGAACCACCCAGGTGCCCCACATGATCACCATTATTTTGTCATCATACTATTATTGGCATCTCTTTGAGCCTTAAGTGAAACTGTTTACTTAACCACTTTTTTTTACCCAGGTGTACAAATTATTCAGGCATGTCAGAAGTCCAGTAAGCCCTTCAAAACCAACCTTAAAAAAGAAAGTGTTCTTTTAAAAACCTACACAAATATGACATGAATATGTGCTTATTTAAAAATGTTAAATATTTAGTATTTAAATAAATACAGAAGTCCAGAGAATAGTGAGACTTCTCTTTTGTTACTGTCCCCTTAACTCCCCAGTCCTACCTTATTTCTCAGACGTGGCCATTGGGGTAGATCCAGCAGTCCGGGGGCATCTGGGTGGCTCAGTCAGTTAAGCATCTAACTCTCGATTTTGGCTCAGGCCATGATCTCATGGTTCATGAGATCCAGCCCTGTGTCCAGCTCCATGCTAACAGCATGAAGCCTGCTTGGGATTCTCTCTCTCCCTCTCCCCCTCTCCCCTACCCATACATGTGCATTCCCTCTCCCTCTCCCTCTCTCAAAAAAATAAATAAATAAAAACAAAGACACATTTACATAACTACATGTATAAGTAAACACACAGTCTTGCTAGAAGTGTTCTTTTTCCGCCTTTAAATGGGATCACGGTACATCTGCATTGGTCTGCAGCTTACTTGTTTTCCTCCCTTGCACACACAAAATATCATGAATAACTTTCCAGTCAGGACACATGGATTTTCCTTGTTCATTTTAAGGACTGTATAATGTTCCACTGTGTCTGTGGCATATAGTTTGTCAATGTAGCCCCTACTGATGGTCATTTAGGATGTTTCTAGTATTAAAAAAAATTTTTTTTAATGCTTGTTGTATTTTTGAGAGAGAGAAAGAGAGAGGGAGAGAGAACATGAGCAGGGGAGGAGCAGAGAGAGAGAGAGGAAGACACAGAATCTGAAACAGGCTCCAGGCTCTGAGCTGTCAGCACAGAGCCTGATGCAGGGCTTGAACTCATGAATCATGAGATTGTGACCTGAGCCGAAGTCAGTGCTTAACTGACTGAGCCACACGGGTGCCCCTGTTTCCAGTATTTTTGCTAACACGTGGCAATCCGCAGTGAACAACTATGTGTGTTAGTCACAGGCCCCTGCTTCTGGAGTTTCCGTGGGAAGATTCTAGGATTCCAGGAAGCAGTTATGCTAGGTGGTAGGATTCTCATAAGCCATTTTCTGTGTGAATGCACATTACTTTTTGAGCCAAGTGGCAAGCCAGAACACAGAGACTGCCATTAATGGTCACCACAACCTGGTGCGGTAGGTTGTGTTATAATTCCCCTACGTTCCATATGAGGAAACGAATCTCATCTAACCTTATCTGTCTGGTAAACTGTAGATCTGAGATTCAGACTCTGGTCTCAATGATTCCAGAGTTCACGGTCTTCTGCATCTAAACATATGACTAACCAGTTTCCATGAGAAATGTATGTGGAAATAGCCGTGATTTGGGGGACGTGGTTCTGTGGCCTTGGCAGGGTACTGGCAATCCAGGTGAGGAATTGTCCTGTTTGTTTCCAGGCTCCTGGTGACCTACTGTTCCTCTTGGAAACTGGTTCAGTGCTGGGGACAGCAGGAATTTGCCATTCCTGATAACGTTCTGGGGATTGTTTATGGGCAAACCATTTGCTGGATTGGAGCCTTTTTCTCCCCTCTTCTCCCTGCAATTGCAACCTTGAAACTCATTATCATCTTTTATGTGAAAGAGGTAAGGAGAAGGTTGGGCAGGGGGCTGATATTCTGGACCATTCTTGACCTTTCAAGGCATTCGGCAGTCGTGTGACTGGAGCCTATCCACGTCCCATCAGATGTATCAAAACTACATTCCTTATTTGATACATATTTTTATTCTGGAAAAAAAGACTTTGAATGGATTTCCACATTTTTAGAATTTTGAGAGTCTTAAGATTTTTTTTTTTTTTTTTTTTTGCTCCTGTGATTTAAATGTTTTTTTTTAGGTAACCATCTAAAAGTTGAGCTGTAATTGATCCATCAGTTGGTAGTGGCACATCTGGTGATGTTTAACAAAGCATTTATTGGGGCGCCTGGGTGGCGCAGTCAGTTAAGCGTCCGACTTCAGCCAGGTTACGATCTCGCGGTCCGTGAGTTCGAGCCCCGCGTCGGGCTCTGGGCTGATGGCTCAGAGCCTGGAGCCTGCTTCCGATTCTGTGTCTCCCTCTCTCTCTGCCCCTCCCCCGTTCATGCTCTGTCTCTGTCTGTCCCAAAAATAAATAAACGTTGAAAAAAAAATTTAAAAAAACAAAAAAACAAAGCATTTATTAATTTAAGTTTTGTCATTTTCTGTTTAGATGTTGGAGGCATTGTATTTATTTTCAGGTGTCAGTTATTTGTGTAGCTCCTTGAAGGGCTCACGGGAAGTAAGTATTGTGTCTGAACTAAGTGCTGAATGGATAGAGTGGCCCTGCAGATGACTGACTGATCTGGGCTTCATTACTGAGCCTCTTTTATTATTATTGTTGTTATTATTATTATTGTTATTATTATTATCATTATTATTACAGAAGCAATAGATGCTCAATATCAAACATTTAAACAATGCAGATATGTATACAGTAACTTTCATCCCTTCTTCCAGAGGTGCCATCTACTAATAAGCCCCACACTTATTAATTACCTATTATGCCAAGCCCTGAGGATTCAGAAATGGAAATAATAATTATAATATTAATATTCATAATGACAGTAATCATAATGATAAGAATACCATGTACTCCCCTGCCCCGCTGAACACTTTCCATAGGCTATCATATAATGCTTATACACATCTTTTGAAGTAGGTACTGACGTTAATCATATTTTATAAATCAGGAAGCTGAAGTTCAGAGAGGTTAAGTAACTGGTCCGAGGTCACATAGCTTATAAGTGACTCCAGGTTTACTTCACTCAAGACCTAAGCTATTTAATCCTTAGGTAAGCAGAGCCTTGAATTGAGCCTACCCAGATGTTTTGGCCGTTGAAGAATGTTCTGATGCTTTCATTTGGAAACTTCAATTGGTTGAAGTAACCGAAGGAGAGGTGGATGTGAGAAAACATACAGGAACTTGTTCCCTTTCCAGAAAATATTGGTTACCCAGTGCTTTCCTGGTGTGTAGCCCAGTAAAGATATGTGGGAGTAACAGAATAGGTCAGGGGCGCATGGCTGAGTTCTGACACTACAGGCCTGACCAGCTAGCCACCCCCAAACAGGACACCGGGGGTCCCTAGTACTCTTTGCCGTCTGGCTCAGATGATTTTCTGGCTTCTGCTGAAGTCAGAACAGCTTGCTGCTCCCTCCTGGTAATGTATTTTTTAAAAATATTAAGGGGAAATCTTATGCCTATTGCTATACCTTTCACCCCCTTTCCACTTGATATTTCCACAAGTCTTTTTGGCCCTGATGGAAATATTTGTTTTTAATATACAGGAGAAATAAATGCTTATAAAAAATTCATGTAATGAATTGTATGTTCTCATGGATCCATTTAACGCATAAAGTCCTGTAAAGTTTTTTTAAAAACTTAAATGAGATCATACAGCACAGAGTTCTGAAATCTGCCCTTTCATTTCATAGTACTGTCAGGGCAGGACGCAAAGCCCATATCCTTTCTACCGGCTCAGGGTATTCCATTGTGTGGATGCACTTTAACCTTTAAGTGACCCCTGTCGATAGCTCTTTCATTGCTTCCAGTTACTCCCTGATATCAGTAACTATAGCAGTAAACATCCATATACGTGAACTTTGGCCCATTTATTCTATTTTCTCATCAAGATGAGTTTCCCAGCGTTGGGGTCTGGATTAAACATGTTTCATTTTCATCTGTATTGCTGACTACCCTCTAGAAAAGTGGCATCAGTTTACATTCCACTGGGATGCATGAATGTGCTCATTTACCTTCAAGGAAGCTATGCTCTTACTTTTTTCTCTTTCTTTCTCTCCCCTTAGATAAGTCTTCTTTACACCTGCCGGCCCTCCCCAAGGCAGTTCAGAGCATCCAATTCTAATTTCTTCTTCCTGTTGGTGTTGCTGATAGGGCTGTGTTTGGCAATAATACCTCTGACGATCAGCATGGCACGGTAAATATGATTTTGTTTTCGAGAACATTTCCTTGCTTCTTGACATGTTCCTCTTTTATATTAAAGGGCCCGTTGTGTTCTTTATTGGTTTTCCAAATTCATGGCGTTCCACCTGCAGAAGTCAGTAAGTCACTCCTGGTTTAGCCAGGCCCATCGTTGTTTTGGAATCTCTCTCTGGATGCTGGAATGTCTTGGTCCACTTCCAGAACTTTGGCTGGCTGTGTTGCCAGTGTTTTAGAGTACTGGTTGGGTCTGCCCTCCCCCACTCCCTTTTCCTAGGACCTCTCTGCTGGTATCCTTTTGGATTATTTCTTTGTTTCTGATTACAAAAATAATACATCTTCATTATAGAAGAATTTGGAGTATCTTCATTGTGACAGGCACTGGGCTCGGTGCTGGGAGTATGGAGACGATTCAGACATGGCACAAGGAATGTTGAGTCTAGTGTAGAATTTGGTAGGAGCAGAAATGCTTAAGACTAGGGATCAGAAGTTGAGTGTTCAGACCCCAGTGACCCTACTCCTTAAGAGTATAACCATTTATACCAAAGGCCAACAAACATTTTCTGTAAAGAGGAATCCTAAATATTTAGGCTTTGTGGCCATATGGTGTTGGTAGCAACTGTTCAACCCTCCTGTGGCATCACGAAAACAGCTGTAGACAGTATACAAACTAATGGGCATGACTTATTCCAATAAAACTTTACTTATAAAAAACAGATGGTGGGCCACATTTGACACTAGGGCTATAGTTTACCAGTCTCTCTGACTTATATTCTCATGGAATTCCATTTCTTCATCTTTCAGTTAAAATCCTTGAACTTTTCTGTCTCTCAGATTTTATTTTTTAACCAATTTGACTGTATATCTTTATTGTTTTTTATTATAGTAATAGATGTTATGTATAAAAAAACTGTACACAAGGGTGTAAATGAAAGAGAAACAAATTTCCCATTATCCTCCCTTAGTTGCACTCCACCAAGGTAACCACTACGAATATTTTAATATTAATATTTAATATATTAATTATTCAGTATATTAATATAAATATATTACTTCCAGAAATTCATATGAACACTATTTATTTTTTAAAATATTTTTAATTTAAAATCATTAACATTAAAAATTAATTAAAGTTAAATTAATTTAAAATTATTAAAATATTAATTATTTGATATATTAATAAATGTATTTATTTCAACCCAAAATTCATATGAACACCATTTATTTTAAAAAATATTTTTAATTTAGGGGCGCCTGGGTGGCTCAGTTGGTTGAGCATCCGACTTCAGGTCGGGTCATGATCTCACGGTTCGTGGGTTCCAGCCCCGCATCGGGCTCTGTGGTGACAGCTCAGAGCCTGGAGCCTGCTTCGTTCGGATTCTGTGTCTCCCTCTCTCTCTGCCCCTCCCCTGCTCACATACTGTGTCTCAAAAATAAATAAACGTTAAAAAAAAATTAACAAAATATTTTTAATTTAAAATCATTAAAGTTTTTTAATGATTTTAAATTTTAAAATTAATTTAAAAGTATTAAAATATTAAAATTTAATTGTTTAATGTATTAATAAATATTAATATAATTATTACTTCCAGAAAGTCATAATGCACACTATTTATTTTTATTTATTTTTTTTTCCTTTTTTATTTTATTTTATTTATTTTTACTTATTTATTTTTTTTTAATATGAAATTTATTGTCAAATTGGTTTCTATACAACACCCAGTGCTCATCCCAACAGGTACCCTCCTCAATACCCATAGCCCATCCTCCCTTCCCTCCCACCCCCACATCAACCCTCAGTTTGTTCTCAGTTTTTTTTTTTTTTTTTAAATTTTTTTTTTCAACGTTTATTTATTTTTGGGATAGAGAGAGACAGAGCATGAACGGGGGAGGGGCAGAGAGAGAGGGAGACACAGAATGGGAAACAGGCTCCAGGCTCTGAGCCATCAGCCCAGAGCCCGACGCGGGGCTCGAACTCACGGACCGCGAGATCGTGACCTGGCTGAAGTCGGACGCTTAACCGACTGCGCCACCCAGGCGCCCCTGTTCTCAGTTTTTAAGAGTCTCTTATGGTTTGGCTCCCTCCCTCTCTAACCTCTTTTTTTTTTTTTTTTCTTCCCCTCCCCCATGGTCTTCTGTTAAGTTTGTCAGGATCCACATACGAGTGAAAACATATGGTATCTGTCTTTCTCTGTATGACTTATTTCACTTAGCATAACACTCTCCAATTCCATCCACGTTGCTACAAAATGCCATATTTTATTCTTTCTCATTGCCACATAGTATTCCATTGTGTATATAAACCACAATTTCTTTATCCATTCATCAATTGATGGACATTTAGGCTCTTTCCATAATTTGGCTATTGTTGAAAGTGCTGCTATAAACATTGGGGTACAAGTGCCCTCTGCATCAGCACTCCTGTATCCCTTGGGTAAATTCCCAGCAGTGTTATTGCTGGATCATAGGGTGGATCTATTTTTAATTTTTTGAGGAACCTCCACACTGCTTTCCAGAGCAGCTGCACCTGTTTGCATTCCCACCACCAGTGCAAGAGGGTTCCCGTTTCTCCACATCCTCTCCAGCATCTATAGTCTCCTGATTTGTTCATTTTGGCCACTCTGACTGGCGTGAGGTGATATCTGAGTGTGGTTTTGATTTGTATTTCCCTGATGAGGAGTGACGTTGAGCATCTTTTCATGTGCCTGTTGGCCATCCGGATGTCTTCTTTAGGGAAGTGTCTATTCATGTTTTCTGCCCATTTCTTCACTGGATTATTTGTTTTTCGGGTGTGGAGTTTGGTGAGTTCTTTATAGATTTTGGATACTAGCCCTTTGTCCGATATGTCATTGCAAACATCTTTTCCCATTCCGTCAGTTGCCTTTTAGTTTTGTTGGTTGTTTCCTTTGCAGTGAAGAAGATTTTTATCTTCATGAGGTCCCAGTAGTTCATTTTTGCTTTTAATTCCCTTGCCTTTGGGGATGTGTCAAGTAAGAAATTGCTGCAGCTGAGGTCAGAGAGGTTTTTCCCTGCTTTCTCCTCTAAGGTTTTGATGGTTTCCTGTCTCACATTCAAGTCCTTTATCTATTTTGAGTTTATTTTTGTGAATGGTGTAAGGAGGTGGTCTAGTTTCATCCTTCTGCATGTTGCTGTCCAGTTCTACCAGCACCATTTGTTGAAGAGACTGTCTTTTTTTCCATTGGATATCCTTTCCTGCTTTGTCAAAGGTTAGTTGGCCATACTTTTGTGGGTCTAATTCTGGGGTTTCTATTCTATTCCATTGGTCTATGTGTCTGTTTTTGTGCCAGTACCATGCTGTTTTGATGATTACAGCTTTATAGTAGAGGCTAAAATCTGGGATTGTGATGCCTCCCGCTTCGGTCTTCTTCAAAATTACTTTGGCTATTGGGGGTCTTTTGTGGTTCCATACAAATTTGAGGATTGTTTGTTCTAGCTTCGAGAAGATTGCTGGTGCAATTTTGATTGGGGTTGCATTGAATGTGTAGATAGCTTTGGGTAGTATTGACATTTTAAAAATATTTATTCTTCCAATCCATGAGCACGGAATGTTTTTCTATTTCTTTATATCTTCAATTTCCTTCATAAGCTTTCTATAGTTTTCAGCATACAGATCTTTTATATCTTTGGTTAGGTTTATTCCTAGGTATTTTATGATTCTTGGTGCAATTGTGAATGGGTCCGTTTCTTTATTTGTCTTCCTGTTGCTTCATTATTAGCGTATAAGAATGCAACTGATTTCTGTACATTGATTTTGTATCCTGCGACTTTGCTGAATTCATGTGTCAGTTCTAGCAGACTTTTGGTGGAGTCTGTCGGGTTTTCCATGTATAATATCATATCATCTGCAAAAAGTGAAAGCTTGACTTCATCTTTGCCAATTTTGATGCCTTTGATTTCCTTTTGTTGTCTGATTGCTGATGCTAGAACTTCCGACACTATGTTAGACAACAGCGGTGAGAGTGGATGGTGGCTTATTTTTTTCGGTTAATTTTATGATGTGCCCTTTTCCATGCCAGCACATACAGAACTCTCTCATTCCTTTAAAATGTTTTTTAGCTTTGATTTTTTAATATAATAAATAAATATATATAATATATAATATAAAATATATAAAATATAAAGTTCTACAAAATATGTAATAAATATGTTTACATCCCACAGAATTTAAATAACATAAGAATATATGATGGAAAAAATTAATTTTCCAATCCTGTTTCCCAACTATTTTCTGTATGGGAGCCAGTCATTTTACATCTCAATGTCTCTTTCAGTGGTTTCTTTTAGTGTTCTCTTTTATGAATGGATCATAAATTGTTCATCCATTGCCTTAAACAATAGTTAGGTTGCTTCCAAGAATGTTTTTTTTATCCATAAAAATAGGGCTACAGTGGAAAAGCTCATACACAGAACTTAATTCTTTTAGGCCTTAATTACAGATTTTTTGCATTGAATTTTATTTAGTTTTTATTTAGTTTTTTATTTTGAAAAATTTAAATGTGTAGAAAAGTTAAAAAAAAATAGCAGTAATAGAGGTTCACATACCTATCAACTGGATGTCCCAGTTGTTAACATTTTGCTACATTTGTTTTATCTCTCTCTATGCCTATGCTTTTTATGGGTGTGGTGACCTATTTGAAATTGTTATAGGCACCATGACATATGTAAATAATAACCTCAGCCACCCCCATTTTGAGATCTGGGTGTGCACAGAAGATATGAGCTAAATACTTGATTGTGCAGCTCCTAAAAATAAGGGTATATTCTCCTCCTCATGCATCTGCAATAACATCACATCTCAGAAAATGAATACTGTCTTATTCTTGCCATTTTCAAATTTCTCCAATTGTCCCCAATAGTCTTTTAGAGCCTTATTTTTATATTTAAAAAAATTTTTGTGTGTATTTATTTTTGTATATGTGCTGCCTAAGCGAGCACTGTGTGCATTTATTTTTGAGAGAGACAGAGAGAGAGCAAGCATGAGTGGGGGAGGGGCAGAGAGAGAGGGAGACACAGAATCCCAAGCAGGCGCCAGGCTCTGAGCTGTCAGCACAGAGCCTGATGTGGGACTTGAACCCATGAACTGTAAGATCATGACCTGAGCCGACGTCAGACGCCCAACCGACTAAGCCACCCACGTGCCTCTATAGCCTTTTTTAAAAATGAGGATCTATCTATCTGGGGCGCCTGGGTGGCTCAGTTGGTTGCATGTCCAGCTCTTGATTTCAGCTCAGGTCATGAGATCAAGCTCCATGTGGGGCTCCACACTGAGCATGGAGCTTGCTTGGAATTCTCTCTCTCTTTCTATCTCTCTCTCTCCCCCTCTGCTCCTCTCCCCAACTCATACACTCTCTCTTTAAAATAAAGTTAAAAAAAATTTTTTTAATAAAATAACATGAGGATCTTTCGAGTTTTACCCATTGCTTTAATTGCCATGTCTCCTTACTCTCCTTTAATCTTTAATTCTTTGAAGAGTCCACAACTGTTTCCTCCCCTCCAAACTGAGAGATTGGTGCACAAAATCACTACCACCTTCTGGATCTATTTGATTGCTGTCTTACAGT
The DNA here is from genome assembly GCF_028749965.1 of Puma concolor. Taxonomy (NCBI): domain Eukaryota; kingdom Metazoa; phylum Chordata; class Mammalia; order Carnivora; family Felidae; genus Puma; species Puma concolor. The sequence goes on from NC_141682.1 coordinate 27,641,081, forward strand.
GTCATTTAACTTGCTCTTCTGTGCTACATTTCCTGTACACTGGAAGTCAGTCTACAGATTAGATGGAATTTCAGGGTCAGCATTTTTGACCAGAATATACCAGAAGGCCCATAAGATCGGGCTGTTCCTCACAGGTCACTGGATGACAAAGCCTGTGGCCGGGTGGAGGAGTGGCACTCAGCCTGTGCCGCATGCCTCACCCTGAGCCCCTTGGTCTGTGTCCCGGCAGCGTCCCTTCCTCAAAAGCTTGTGGGCCGTTCACCAACTTCAACACCACCTGGGAGGTGGTCCCCAAGACAGTGAGCACCTTTCCCAGCTCACTGCAGTCCCTGGTCCATGGCGTCACCTCGGAAGCCTTTGCAGTGCCTTTCTTCATGATCATCTGGTGAGTAAGAACTGCTTAGACCCTTGCGAGGATTCTCCATTGAGACACGTGGACTCCTCTCCACTGGGAAATGGAAGCCCACCTGTTACGCTTGATAAGTCACTAAACCTCTGTGAGCCTCACTTTCCCATCTCTAAAATGGGCATAATAATAGTGATTTTTTTTTTAAATTTTTTTTTTCAACGTTTATTTATTTTTGGGACAGAGAGAGACAGAGCATGAACGGGGGAGGGGCAGAGAGAGAGGGAGACACAGAATCGGAAACAGGCTCCAGGCTCTGAGCCATCAGCCCAGAGCCTGATGCGGGGCTCGAACTCACAGACCGCGAGATCGTGACCCGGCTGAAGTTGGACGCTTAACCGACTGCGCCACCCAGGCGCCCCAATAATAGTGATTCTTTAAGAGCGTCGTTGAGCGGGTTCATTAAGATCCTGCAGGTGAAGCCCTGAGCCCAATGCCTGACATAAATCCAATGAACTTTGTCGATTAATATTACTGATTATTCACAAAATCACTGGCTCTTTGATAAAATAAATCATTACTGGGCAGAGAGAAGAGCACCAGGTTAGACACATGCACTTGAACCCTGGCTCTACTGCTTCTAAGTAGTCTGTGTCCTTTCTGCGCCTCCATTTCCTCACCTGGAAAATGGGGATAAGAATGGCACATACCTTATAGGGTTGTGACATGAAGGAAATGTGGTTAATGATGTAAAATGCTGGTGCGCCTGGGTGGCTCAGTCGGTTAAGTGTCCGACTTCAGCTCAGGTTGTGATCTCACAGTTCGTGAGTTTGAGGCCCGTGTCATCGGGCTCTGTGCTGACAGCTCAGAGCCCGGAGCCTGCTTCGGATTCTGTATCTCCCACTCTCTGTGCCTCCCTCCCTCCCTCCCTCCCTCCCTCTCTCTCTCTCTCTCAAAAATAAACATTAAAAAAATTTTTTTTAATGTAAAATGCATTTTTATTTTATTTTTATTTTATTTTTTAAAATTTTTTAATGTTTATTTATTTTTGAGAGACAGAGCAAGAGAACGAGAGAGAGCATGTGTGGGGGAGGGGCAGAGAGAGAGAGGGAGACACAGAATCCAAAGCAGGCTCCAGGCTCTGAGCTGTCAGCACAGAGCCCTACGTGGGGATCAAACTCGTGACCACAAGATCATGACCTGAGCCGAAGTCGGACGCTTAACTGACTGAGCCACCCAGGCACCCCTAAAATGCATTTTTAAATGTAAAACGCCAGCAGAGGACCTGACCCTTAGTAAAGGCTCAGTAAATGACAGGTGTTATATGTCAGGGTGACAAGAGTCATTGCTGCATAGTGATTGATTTTGCGTGTTAAAGTAATTCTAATCACAAATGTACATTGAGGGCTTACTGTGTGGTGGCCATTGTTCTAATTAGAGTCTTACAGTCTGTCTTCGTTATTCATAGATTTCAGGGTGTTTTTTTTCTGTATTGTGAATATGCCTACTTGCTAAAATATTTTACAACCCCCAAAATCAGTTTCAAACCATCAGTTTCATGGTCATTTGTGGACTTGCACAGAGTAGCAAAAAATTTGAGTCACCCAAAGGGCATTGTCTTAGTCTGTTTGGTCTGCTATAACAAAATATCATAGACTATGTGGCTTATAACAACAGAAATTTATTTCTTACAGTTCTGAAGACTGGGAGTCCAAGATCAGCATGATTAGGGGAGAGCCCTCTTCTGGCTTACAGACTTCTGGTGTCCTCACATAGCAGAAGGGCTGAGCTAGCTCTCTAGGGTCCCTTTTATCAGGGCACTAATGCCATTTGTGAGGGACCTAATCACCTCCCGGAGGCCCCACCTTCTCATGCCATCACCTTGGGATTAGGATTTCAGCGTACGGATTTTGCGGGCACACATTCAGACCATAGCATGCATGTAACCAGCTGAGGTCAAACAAGGCAATAAGCCTGCCATCTTCTTTCCGCTTTCATACTACAAATGTCTTTGGTGACCTATTTAGTGCCATGTTTCTTGCATTTTGTGCTTTTGGTGGCTAATTTCCCGGTATAAAACCGTCCCAAGCGTAGTGCTGAAGTGCTTCTCATGTTCCTAAGTGCAAAGAGGCTGAGATGTGCCTTACAAAGAAAATCTGTATGTTACATAAGCTTCATTCAGGCATGGGTTATGGTACTGTTGACACTGAGTTCAGAGTTAAGGAATCAACAATAATGGTAACTAAATTATCTTTAGACAGAAGCAAGATTATGTATTGATAGCTGATTTGCTCAATGAATAAGAAACATAAAACAAGGTATTGATCAGTTGACAAAAATGTTGTGACCAGTGACTCAAGGAACCTCCCCTTGTATTTCCCCTAGGGCCATTGGTTCAGAATTCACTAATCAGGTGTTCCTAGAAGCTTTATAGAATAGAACTACCACAAATAACTAGAATTGATTGTAGCTGGTATGTATTAACTGTAATGAATGAAATCATCGCAATTTACCCCATGATAGAGATATTCTTACAGTAAAGCCCCACCCAATGCAAGAAGTGAGCTTCAGAAATGTATTTGTTAAAGGCATGATACCTTTGATGAGATTAACAACATGGTTTGGGGGAGCTGTGCAGACAACCAGCCTGGAATTCTGAGGACCCCAGGATGCAGAGACTCCTGGCCCTGTGCATTTACTCCAGCTGTCATTTGGCTGACGCCATCTGGTGGCGGTTACCTGATCTGGCCATTCTTGTCCTGTGGCCATTGTATCTTCTAGAAGAGTTTCATTGATATCAGTGTTTCCAGTGGCCCTCATTTCCTCAGCCCTATCTGGGGAGATTGGACAGGAAACCACCTCCCCTTCATGGAATGGAATGAGTTGCCTACTCTTTTCCTGGGGGCTTGCTCTCCACTCCACTTGCTCCTCACCCCAAAGACAGTCATTTCAATCACCCCACTTTGAGATCTGGGACTACATGGAAGATAGGAGCCAATTGCCAGTTGCTTTTATTCAAAAATGTATTATCCTAGGCTTGTTGTCCCTGGGGTTTACTATATTATCCCCATTTTACAGATGAGGAAACTGAGACGAGGGGGGTTCCACAGTGATTATCCACAGCCAGTGCATTCTATGCTGAGCTGACTTTCTGGACCATTTCCTTGTCTCTCCCTATCATATTCTATGTGCCAAGGGAACAGCAACAACTTTTAATATTAGCTTAAAAAGCAAGGCATGAATCAGTCTCTGCTACCACTGCCAACTCACAACCCCTCTGGGGCCATTTCTGATTGCCCTCTGCTTAGGATGAATGAGTTTTGTCTTTCTTTTTCTTTTTCCTTTTCCTTTCCTTTTCTCTTCTTCCCTTTCCTTCCTTCCTTCCTTCCTTCCTTCCTTCCTTCCTTCCTTCCTTCCTTCCTTCCTTCCTTCCTTCCTTCCATTCCTTTCTCCCTCCCTCTCTTTTTTTCCTTCCTTCTTTTCCTAACAACAGTAAAACTGTCCTGGGCAAAATGGATCAGGTGGTTTTTCTAGTGGCCTTCAAATGGTGCAAACTCCCTACTGACCTCTCCACCTTGTGTTGCAGCCTCATTATGTTTTATTTCATCGCCCTTGCCGGAGCACACAAGCGGGTGGTGGTCCAGCTCCGAGAGCAGCTGTCCCTGGTAAGGAAGAGCAGGTCCAGAGGGTCATGGCTGGGGACCTTTACCCAGGACATCTAACAGAAAGTGGCACTTTTCCCAGGGAGAGGGTGGAATGCTGTGGCCCCGCTCACCACCACTTTCCTAAACTCTGCATTCAGGCCGGGCCTTCCCCAGCTTCATTCATCCAGTCTTTCAACATGTGTATTGATCACTCCCTGCTCTTCACACTGTGCTGGGATACGGTGGTGATAAAGGGAGACAAGATTGCTAAATAGTTACAGAAAAAGTGATAAATTTCAATAGCAGTAACTGCCATGAAGAGAACACAGACAAGATGAGTGGCCATCTACTGCTGTCGATGGTGGCCCCTGAAGCCCACTTTGAGGAGGTGACATTGGAGCTGAGACTTGAATGCTGTGGGAGGTCTTGGGGATGAGAGTAACAGGCAGAGGGGACAGTGAGGGCACCCCTGGGGCTGGAGGACGGTGGCTTATCAGCGGGGGTTACAGCACAGTCTGAAGGCTCTGTTGAGAAGATTGAGTTTAATTCTGAGTGTGATGGGAAACCAGTGAAATGTGTTCAGTAGCAGTCTGGTGTACATTTCTTTTTAATGTTTATTTATTTTTGAGAGAGAAAGAAAGAGAATATGAGCAGGGGTAGGGCAGAGAGAGAGGGAGACAGAATCCGAAGCAGGCTCCAGGCTCTGAGCTGTCAGCACAGAGCCTAACGCAGGGCTTGAACCCACAAACTGCAAGATCGTGACCTGAGCTGAAGTCGGATGCTTTACCAACTGAGCCACCCAGGCGCCTCCTGATGTACATTTTTACAAGACTGTTGGCCACTTTGTCGACAAGGGGCCATGGAGGGGCAAGAGTGCCAGAGGCAGACCAGTTTGGAGGCCATTACAACCATCCGGGGGTTAGGATCATTAACTGTGAGTCTGACAGGCAATTTATTAGGTTGAAATGATGATACATGTATCCAAAAATATTGAATGTGCTCTTGCACCCATCTCTGTCTTTAGGAAAGTCGTGACAAGCGTTATCTAATTCAGAAACTAACGGAAGCCCAGAGGGATATGAAGAACCGTCTAGACTGGCAGTGAGGATCCTACTGCGTGTTGCTCAGAAGCTGACCTGCTGAGCCTACAGAGTCCACCTGGGTTTGGAGCAGAGATTTTAAAATATATTTTTCTGGAGTTGAGACTTTTCCTGAAAGTAGCTCCATATTATGCAGCTGCGGTGGCTGTAACCCACCCCTAATATAACCCAGCCCCTCATTTTAGTGTCTTAGAAAGACCAGGTTCAAACCTGGTTTGCCTATAGACCAGCAGCTTGGTGACTCCCCCACAAAACTAACTTACGTAGCCGTTTAGGCTGATAGAACAAAATTTGAGGAGGAGAGCCCTTTTATATTTTTCAAAGTGCATTTGTGTTGTCTCTTACAGTTAATTGTGGGAGTCATCCGTTCATGAGACTGGGCTCGTTCTTTTGAACCAGGTTCTGGAGTTTTAGGCTGAGAAGTGTTCCTTAAGAAGTAGTAATCCTTTTTAAATGGTTCCAAGACCTGATTTTTTTTTTTTTTTCATGAAGAGAAATCCTTTAATTCAGATGTTTGAAACAGATGGTGGAAACATGGAGAGGGTGGCTATATAAGTCCAGTTACCTGGTAGTAATATGAGAGAGAAAAGCCATCCCTGCTGTGTGAATAAGGTTAAGTTTGGGGAGGAGGGGAATGCTGTGGATTGGGGGCCTTGATGTCTTAGTTCCTGGGTATTTTGCTGCCGCCTTATTACTCGGGGGTGGGGAGGTGCTCGGGGTTGGGGGGGAGCTGTCTCTAAGGTGCTGGGTATCCATAGGTCTTGAGTTCCCTTCTGGTCCTGAGTTCTGAGACTTAGCAGAGGGCCCTGGGTATCAAAATTAAGAGGCAAAGCTTGTCTTTCAAGTCTTCCAAATGCCATTTTCCTTCCTGCACTGAGGTCCCCATTTCTCATGGACACTTCACATTTCAGAGCCAGGCCGGAAAGGGCAGTTGAGTGTGTGCATGGAGCACAGGGGGCCATGGTTTATGTGCATAAGTGTTTGAGGATCATGGGTTGCAGCATCAGACCAGCCTGTGCAAGTGTCCCAGAGGACACTGAATGCTGGCATCTGCAATGCCATATGTTCAGGGCTATTGTTTCCTTGTGCCTAAAATTTTAAGTTTTATTTTACATGATAGGCAGAGTACCGCTTAAGATTTCCGTTACAGCAAAAACCACATGCAATAAATACCTCATCATAAACTTACATGGAATTGATAGCTCTGAACCTTTTAGTAAGCCTAAGTTATGGTTTCACGTAATCAGTTTGTGTCTTAATTATCTTCAGAATCTTTTTTAAAGTACTGAGTTTTGTAACAGACCATCGGAGCCTTTCTTCTGTTGTTTTCCTTCCTTTCACAGGCTCTAAACCTTTCCTCGGGAGTAACCTGGAGTTTAAAGCTGGGTACCTGTTTTGGAAAGCCGTGCTCTGCTAAGAGTATTCCCATCCCCACACCCAACCCGCCATTACTCAAAACGATGGACCCCTTGCTCTGAGGAGCAAAGAATGCTTTCCATAGTTTACACATTTCTATATATTTGTCCCTTTGCCAGATCATTTTCTTGCTGTTCCCCAAAGTTACCATTAACATGTGATACTTTTGTACCTGTGAGACAAATGAGCTTTTCTGGCTAATAACTAGTATCACAGAATTTTGAGTAACCAGAAGTTCACTCTAGCCTCACTTGAAAAAAATTCTAATTGTTGGTATTTTTACCTACTGCACTTATTTATATGTTTTTGCTTTCACCATGCTTCTGAGAACAGTCAAGTTTGTGTGTGTGTGTGTGTGTGTGTGTGTGTGTGCGCGCGCACATGTGTGTGTACATATGTAAGTGTGTGAGATGGAAACTCCCATTTTCTTTCCCTGTTATAAAATTGATACTGAAGTATGCTAATATATTCATTTTGGTTAAATGCTGCTGATTTGCATACCTCTTACTTGAATGTTTTTATATATTTTGATAACTTTAATAACTTCAAGTGATGTCTGTATAATTGTTGAAGTACAGGTCTAACAAATGTGCCTTAAAACTACTGATTAAACAGTGTCTTGAAGGTTTTAAAATGTGTTTGTGTATACTTGAATTCCTGGAGGTTTCTTGTCAGCAATGAAGTGATTGTGGAAAACTAATAGTTTATAAAGTTGTTCTTTGCCTTTTCCTAGATTCACAGAAGTTTTTTTTTTTTTTTTTTTAAGTTTATTTGTTTTGAGAGAGAGTGTGCACAGGGAAGGGGCAGAGAGAGAATCCCAATCAGGCTCCATGTTCAGCACAGAGCCCAGTGGGGCTCAGTTCCCCCAACCATGAGGTCATGATCTGAGCTGAAGTCAACTGACTGAGCCACCCAGGCACCCCAAATGACAGAGGGTTTAATGCAGTCATCAGGTGAGTGCTTTTAAGACTCCTTGGCTCTACCGAAGCCAGGAAGGAGTATAGGTATGTGGTTTTTTTTTATTATTAAAAAAATTTTTTTTTCAACGTTTATTTATTTTTGGGACAGAGAGAGACAGAGCATGAACGGGGGAGGGGCAGAGAGAGAGGGAGACACAGAATCGGAAACAGGCTCCAGGCTCTGAGCCATCAGCCCAGAGCCCGACGCGGGGCTCGAACTCACAGACCGCGAGATCGTGACCTGGCTGAAGTCCGACGCCCAACCGACTGCGCCACCCAGGCGCCCCTAGGTATGTGTTTTAAACTAAAAACACATAAAATTATTTCAAGCACTCCTCTCCCAATCCTCCACCCCCGAGAGGGAACCACTGCTAATGTTTATTTTCTTTTCCCAGAAAATTATAATACATATTCAAACAGATATATATGTGTGGTTGAATGCATGAAAAATGTATATTTTTGAGCTTCTCCCTTTTTCCTCCTTAATAACATCTTGAAGATCTTTCCATATAAATAGCCACCTGTTCTTTTTAATAGCTACATAGCATCCCATTGTATCAGTGTATACTTCCATAACGATTATGTTCCTTGCTAGGTACTTTATTTTCCACTCACCAACACTGCCCTCCACCCTCTCCCGTTGCAAACATGGGGAGTTTTAAAAGTCCCTCCAGGGGCGCCTGGGTGGCGCAGTCGGTTAAGCGTCCGACTTCAGCCAGGTCACGATCTCGCGTTCCGTGAGTTCGAGACCCGCGTCAGGCTCTGGGCTGATGGCTCGGAGCCTGGAGGCTGTTTCCGATTCTGTGTCTCCCTCTCTCTCTGCCCCTCCCCTGTTCATGCTCTGTCTCTGTCCCAAAAATAAATAAAAAACGTTGAAAAAAAAAAAAAGTCCCTCCAATCATGTCTCTATTGTCTCTATTTCCCTGTTCTGCTCCATTCTCCTAAAGAAGGTTCTTGTTACTATTATTTTTTTTGCCTACAAAACAGGGCTTTATTGGAATTTAAAATTCTTAATTAAAAAAATTTTTTTAACATTTATTTATTTTTGAGCGACAGAGAGAGACAGAGCACAAGCAGGGGAGGGGCAGAGAGAGAGGGAGACACAGAATCTGAACCAGGATCCAGGCTCTGAGCTGTTAGCAGATGCGGGGCTTGAACTCACAAACCCTGAGAATCATGATCTTGAGCTGAAGTCAGACGCTTAACCGACTGAGTCATCCAGATGCCCCTAAAATTCATAAATTTTTAAATCAAAGGAATAAAACTTAAAACAAAATAGATATATATTTTTAATTTTCTATTATTTTTTATTCTTAGGTTTTATTTCCAATTTTAATATAAATTCTAGTTAGTTAACATATAGTATAATACTGGTTTCAGGAGTAGAATTTAGTGATTCATCACTTATAATATGCAGTGCTCAACGCAGCAAGTGCCCTCCTTAATGCCCATCACCTATTTTAGCCCATCCCCCCCCCCCACTCTAGCAACCCTCAGTTTGTTCTTTATAGTTAAAAGTCTCTTATGGTTTGCTTCTCTCCCTTCTCCCCCTCACCTGTGTTCATCTGTTTTGTTTCTTAAATTCCACATATGAGTGAAATCATATGGTATTTGTCTTTCTCTGAATGACTTATTTTGCTTAGCATAATACACTCTGGCTCCATCCATATCGTTGCAAATGGCAAGATTTCATTCTTTTTGATGGCTGAGTAATATTCCATATATATATATATATCTCCATTATATATAATGTCCATTATATATACACATATATACATGTATACACATATACATATACACACACGATCTTTCTTTCAAAAAAAAGTTTCAGGTTTATTTATTTTTGGGAGAGAGCATGAAGAGGAGAGGGGCAGAGAGAGAGAGGGAGACACAGAATCCAAAGCAGGCTCCAGACCCTGAGCTGTCAGCACAGCCCGATGTGGAGCTCAAACTCATGAACCATGAGATCATCACCTGAGTTCAAGTCAGACGCTTAACTGACTGAGCCACCCAGGTGTCCCAACACATCACATCTTCTTTATCCATTCATCAGTTGATGGACATTTGGGCACTTTCCAGAATTTGCCTGTTGTTGATAATATTGCTATAAACATTGGGATGCATGTGCCCTTTCAAATCAGTCTTTTTGTAGACTGTGGATAAATACCAAAGGCTATAAATCTGCTTAAATTGCTGGGTCATAGGGTAGTCTGTTTTTTAACTTTTTGAGGAAACTCCACACTGTTTTCCAGAATGGCGGCACCAGTTTGCAATCCCACCAACAGTGCATCAGAGGGTTCCCCCAGAACACGTTCTTGTTCTTTATCAAGGCAGCCTTGCATGTTCTTGCAATCACAGAATATTCTCATCCCAGCAAAGAGAAGAATCCAGCTGGGCAAGTTTTTTGTTTGCATTAATTCTTAAGTTGGCAACATCTGATAGCAGCTACTCAGGAGTAAGTAATGATGAAGAAGACCATCCGTTTTGCCGGAGTGGAGCTGCAAGGTCTGATCCCTGGGAAGACAGGATTTCTGAATGTATCTTCTTTATATAGGGTACGGCTTTATTAGTAAATTCCATTTTCTGTATTTTCTCTCCAATGCATGGGATGCTTGGGACCTGGGATGGCTTTGCTACTTGCTTCGTGTCTTCACCTTTCTGAGATAAAATTCCCTTTAAAATGGAAAATAATACATATAGTTACTTTTATTTTTGAGAATGGAGTTAGGGACTAATATACTTTCTCTTTCTGAAATTTTGTTTTCTCCTTATACTTGTTTGTTATAGAAAATATTGAGAACACTGAAAGGTACAGAGAAAAAAATCACATATAAGCACCATTTATCGACATTCACTGCTAATCTTGCCAAATTCCTCTTAAGATAGAAAGCACGAAGGGAGGGAGGATGGGATGAAAAGAAAGAAAAAAAATGTTGGTATTCTTTTCACTTACTGTGTTATTTCATGTTATCAAAAGTTCTTTATAAACATTTCAAGGGGCTACATAACATCATAAAGATGGGTCATAATTTCTAACATTCCTTTGCTGCTTAACATTTTGTTTTCAATTTTTCCTGACAATAACTTCCATAAATTTTTGTCAATGTGGGATGGGATTACACTAAAGGTTTAGTAAGAACGTTTTAGGGCTTTTGAGAGACAAGTTTACACTCAGCTTTACATAAGAATGTCACATCATCCGCACACTAATTGCTTGGATTTAAAAAGCTATGGAATAGTTCGCCATAATTTATAATTATTGTACTGTGTTAGAAAAGTTTGAAACAACTGTATTAAATATTTTATTAAAATATAAATATTAAATGTTTTATAACTTGGAAAAAATATATAGTTGAAGGGTGTAAAGTAGAAAGTGAAAGCCCCTTAACAATCCCAACCCTCAGACGTTACTGAAATTAAATGTTTTGTTATATCTCCTTCCAGATACCCATCTTTGATTTTTTGCCTTCAAATATATATCCTACACATTTGGAAAATTTCTGTTGGTTAGATCCCTTGACGTAGTCAGCCGATATGCTTTATTTAAAAAATATTCCACAAAAATTTTTTGATAAAAATTTTTAAGTAGTTTCAGGATCACAGAAAATTTGACAGGAAGGTGGAAATGACCCTTTGCCCCTACATGCATAGCACCTCCGCATTCCCAACATCCCCCCACCGGAGTGGTACATTTGCCAAAATTGATGAGCCTGCACGCACACATTGGGCATTCACTTTCAAAAGCATGATATGCGTTGCTAAATCTCCTTCTCCCCACCCCACACCTCTCAAAACAATGCATCAATAGAGATACACACCAACCGTAAAGTGGAGACAAACAACGAAACAAAAACCATGTTCTCTATACAAAACCTAAAATAAGAGAAAAAACGTAAGAATTTAAGTCGGCCGTTAGAACCATCACCTAGAGACACTATTGACCATACGGTGAATTTCATTTCGTCACGCAACTTCTACAAGTGGATGCAGGATGTGGGATACACATAGGGAAAACTCTCCTTCCATGCTGGTAAAACAGAAAGTACAACAGCTGTGACAATAAAGAGTTCCCTCTTGGTCCTCTTTCCCAGGAATTTACCCAGGCGGCATCTTGGGAAAAGCAATTTAGCATCCTCAACTCCCTAGCAACCCAAGTCTCCTTTAGAAACGTCGGACTCCTGAGTGATTGATGCTGATCATACCCAATATCATCTTTTCCTTTACCCTTTCCAACCAATCGAATGGAAGCAGGGGCCTAGGGGCGTTCCCACCGCTGCCAGGGCGGGCAGTGTCTGTCTTACGTCTGCTATGCGTCATCAGTCTGCGCTGAGTGCACGTTTGGCCGTTGCGCTCAGGGCAGCGGTTACCTTGTCACAGGAATGAGCTGCGCGGGGGCGGCGGCGGTTCGCTCCCTGTGGCGGCTGCGCACGGGCGCCCTGCGGCCTCTCCCAGGTAAAGAACCAGCGCGGCCGCATAAGCGCGCTAAACCGCCGGACCAGGGAATTTTCGCCTGTTACTTGGGCCGGAGAGGTCACGGGGCAGACGTCGTAGACGTCATAGGGCTGCGACGGCGCGCGACTGCGAAATGGGAAACTCGGACCGCTGACAGGAAGGGCGGAGTTTGTGGTGCTCTGGGGGAATGTGGGGCGGGAGGGCGTGGTTTTCGGCTGGGGCGCTCTGGAGTGTCCGCTCGCAGTCGGCACGCGGGGGAATGACATAATAGTATACCTCTGACGGGCCGTCACTGCCGGTGTCGTCGGCATTTCAGGCTGAGGACAGGTGGAGGGAGACCTTGCAAGTTCAGTGTCTATGGGCGTCATCATAGCCTTCTTTAGGAGCCCTGCTAGGCAAAGTAGTCGCGCGACCTGCCGCGTGGGCTTGTTAGAAGTGCAGGTCCCACTCCTGACTTACAGGGTCGCATTGTCTGTAGTTTAGCTAGACCTTCGAATGTCTTGCATGTACTAGAAAGTTTGAGAAGCACCTGGGTAGTGGAAGGGGCATAGAGTTTGGAGTAGGGAGATGAGTTAGGATCCTGGGTCCTTCTCCTATCCTCTTTTCATCAGAGCTGCCTCAGAAAATTGTGAAGTCGTTTTCTGAAAGTTAAGTCGTTCGTATACCACCTGAAGATTTTTACCTTTTAGCAATACCACTTGTGCTTTTGATTACCGAATGTGTTTTTTCTATAACCGTGTTCCATCTTTTAAAAATATTTATTTTTATGGGGGGAGGAGAGCACAATCGGGGGAGGGACAGAGAGAAGAGGACAGAGGATCCGTAGCGGGCTCTGAGCTGACAGTCTCACAGCAGTGAGCCGAGTGGTGGGGCTCCAACTCACCAACCCGAGAGATCATAACCTGAGCCAGAGTCAGGATGCTCAACCGACTGAGCACGTCAGTGTGTTCCATTTTTAAATTAAATAATTTCACGGAAGCTAAGTTCTTATGGTGAAGACGGAAAACCAAGTATTGCCTGGCCCAAATAGAGTAATCAAAAAATGAATGGGTTAAAACCAAAAAGTACATTGTATTAGATACTATTGCCTACCAAGACTTGAACCCCGGAACCCCGAACAGTCTTTCTGGGTGGGGGGAAAAAAAAGATTAGCAAGTATTAGGAAGGTATTTGTAAACTGAGACATTCTCCTTGATGAAATCAAAGGGATTGCAAAAGAATTTAAAAGAGAGTAACTCTTAACTACGTGGGTGTTATTAAATGCATGTTCATAAGCCACTTAAGATCTTCCTGTATACTACTTTAAATCTCCTAGGTACCATCATTATTAGATTTTTCACACTGTGGGAAAGCACTAACTTAAAATGATACATTTGAGAGCTTCTAGCACAGGGCCTCAACTTTATTTTTTCGCAATTTTAAAGTGTGTGACAATGCAGGCAAAACTCAGGATTTTTAAACATGACTTTTAATGCTCCTTTGTTGAGCCAATGAGCATAACAATAAAAATCATTCTTTATCACTTATAAAGTTACTTTGCTTCCTGTATCTCATTTTATCTTCATGATAATTCAGTAAGCAAAGTGTTACTATTGTAGGTTTCCTTAAAAAGGAAAAAACCTGATTATTGCCAATTTTATATGTAAGAAATGGCAATTTTGATTTGTCCAAGGTTAGTGTTAGAGAATAGAACATGTATACGGTGCCTTGGTGGCTCAGTTGGTTAAGCGTCCAGCTATTGGTTTCAGTTCAGGTCATGATCTCACATGGTTCGTGGGTTCGAGCCCCATGTCAGGCTCAGCTCTGCTGGTGTGGAGCCTGCTTGCAATTCTCTCTGTGCCCCTCCCCTACTCGCTTGCTCTCCCTCAAAATAAATAAGTAAACTTAAAAAAAAAAAACAAAAAACAGGACACAGTTTCTGGCTCTAGCTCTGTGCTCCTTCTGTGGTTCATCCCATACTTTTTAAAGATACCTTACAGAGATTGTGAAAAGATAAAAATGGCAAATAATACAACCCAATCCTCCACACACCCGACAAAAAATCATTTATTAGGTGCCTGAGCCTGGAAAAGTGCAGTGCTGGGGAACTGTGAGGTATGTTTTTAGTACAAATACAGTCCTGCCCATCAGAAGTCAGCTGTGTGTTTACACTCATCCTGTGTACTCAGCCCCTTGCTATTTCTCGTGAAATGTGTTTTTAAAAAACGAGTCCTGGGCTGTAAGTTCTTTCCTATTAACATGTTTTGGGATGTGAGTAACAAATGAAAGAACAAGCAAACAAGATTATCTTGAGAGGTAGAGCCAGCTCATTGTTTTCTATTCCAATTCCTAGGAGTCCTATTTCTGTAAGGAGGTAAGATTCATGGGAGCATCAGTCCTTGGACCTGGAGGAGAAAACTTTGGACAGGCAACCCTGACTTTCTCAAATGTGTCAAATTGTTCTCCATACGAGAACATGGTCATGGGGGCACCTGGGTGTCTCAGTTAAGCATCTGATTCCTGATTTCAGCTCAGGTCATGATCTCACGGTTTGTGAGTTTGAGCCGCATGTTGGGCTCTGCAATGACAGTGCAAAGCTTGCTTGGGATTCGCTCTCTGCCCCTCCCCTGCTCTCTCTCTCTCTCTCTCTCTCTCTCTCTCAAAATAAATAAATTTTTAAAAATGATAATAAAATAATAAGAAATCACAAAAACTGGACCACAGTGACCCACTGTCTGATAGCACAGATCCGAGTGGTACATTACACTCAGCAGAACTTGCACTCCATCTAGTTTTTGGTGTCCAGTTCCTGGACTCCATCCAGTTTCTTGAGTCAAGCAGGCACAGTGAGATGGAGCAGGTCCTGCAGAAGAGTGGATGAGAGCTGGGTCACCAGGCCTCAGACCCCCATATCCTTGCTCCTTTGTTTAGTGAGGCATTTAAAACCCCAGAATACAGAATCACTCAGATTTCAGCAGACCTACCCCATCACCTGTGTCCAAAGCACTCAAACCTTTTTTAATAAAAAAAAGGTGAAGTTTTGCACACATTTTCAGGGTGTTGAAGTTAGCCTAAATGAATAGAAGTATGTGTTAAAGATATGGTAGTCATGCATAAGAGCCTTAAGACACATCTCAAGATGATACCAGTACAAGTCAAAGTTCACATGACAGCTGCGTCCATGGGGTCCGCATTTTCATATCTACAAAAAGAGCTGATAACATCTTATACACATAACAACACATTGGAAGGCTCTTAGGGGAAAAAACTTTGGGGATGCCTTAATGCAAGGCTCAGAGAGTACAATCAAGGCGTTAACGATTAGGAGATCTTTTTTAAGTTTATTTCATTTATTTTGAGAGAGAAAAAGAGAATGTGAGCGGCGGAGGGGCAGGGAGGGAGAGAAAGAATCCCAAAAATTCCAACGCATGAGATCCCACAAACCATGAGATCATGACCTGAGCCGAAACCAAGAGTCAGATGGTTAACTGACTGAGCCACCCAGGCACCCCTCTTAGGAGATTTTTTTAAAGACAAAATTTAATCTATCTTGAAGAATTTACATTTTGAAGACACGAGTTCAGTTGAACTGATGATGTACCATAAGGAGATGAAACTCAAGGTGTAAGGCTCTGCTCTCAAAATCCAATGCCCATGTGTGTTTTGAGAGAACTTAAATCTATAGTTCTCAACCTTGGCTGCACAGAACTTTTTAAAAATATTGCTGCTTCCTCTCCCCACCCCGGGGATTGACTGGGGAGGAACATCCATGGTTTTGACAGCTCCCTTGGAGTTCTTGTGCAGCCAGCATTGGGAACGAAGAGGCCTGAGGGGAGGTGAACTGGAGAAGCATGCTCATCTAGAGGTCACTGCCTGATGAAAAGACAGGCTCAGTATTTCCAGATCTTTATGTTTAACATGAAGCCAGAAGAATCAGATCTTTAGGTAAACTCTATGTTTTAAGTGTTGGTAATTAATTCACTTTTAAAAGGAGGTGGGGGCTGGCTGGCTCAGTCAGTAGAGCATGCAACTCTTGATCTGAGTTCAAGCCCCATGTTGGGCATGGAGCCTACTTTAAAAAGTAACAAAACTATGGGGCGCCTGGGTGGCTCAGTCAGTTAAGCATCCGACTTCGGCTCAGGTCATGATCTCGCAGTTTGTGAGTTCGAGCCCCGCGTTGGGCTCTGTGCTGACAGCTCGGAGCCTGGAGCCTGCTTCAGATTCTGTGTCTCTCCATTCTCGGCCCCTCCCCTGTTCATGCTCTGTGTCTCTGTGTCTCTCAATGATGAATGAACGTTAAAAAAAAAAATTAAAAAAATTTTTTTAAAGTAACAAAACTACAGGTTTAACAGAATACATTTATGGAGATATCCTTCCTACGAGGAAGTCATCTGTGACCTTAGTTCCAAGGTACCCCTTTCTTCTGTCTGTAAAAGGAAACATCTGTTTTACCCGAAAGTAATGAAGAATAAACATTTGCATTGCAGCTTATGGAAGAAGAATCAGTGTCAGATTTTACAGTTCAGGAATGACCTTAGACAATATCAATTGGGCAGCTGTGGATCGAATAATCCGGGTGGATCATGCAGGTGAATATGGAGCGAACCGAATCTACGCAGGGCAGATGGCCGTCCTGGGTCGGACAAGTGTGGGGCCAGTCATTCAGGTGGGTGCTCTGTTATCCCTCTCAGGCGGGCCTCACTGAATAGTGTGGGGATCCAAAGGCCTTCAAGTCATGAATCACATTACGTCATGCACTGTCAAGGGAGGTACTGTCCCCAAGAGAACAAAAATTGGTTACTAAGGTGGGGTCAGGGGAGGGAAAGTATATTATTATTTGTATGTATTAAGTAGAGACATATAGTACATAAACAGATATATGGTATATCTGAAGTATTAAAATTTCACTGTGGGGTGGGCAATTAAAAATGTTTGAGAATCATCACATGAGGTAAAAGCACCAGTTGCTGAGAGGTTGTGATCCTGTTCCCAGTGGAGATATTTTATATTTTATACTGAGAGGCAGAGGGAGGGGCCTGGGCTCTGTAGTCACAAAGACACAGATTCACATTCCAGCTTTCTTCCACCTCCTACTTCTGTGACCTTGGGGAAGTTATATGACCTCTCTGGGTCTCTATTTCTACATTTGCAAAATGAGCTGATAATACCTACCTCATTGGGTTTTCGTGAGGAATAAATGAGCTGGCATAGAGCAGCTAACACCATGTCTGGCATGTAATAGACACTCAGCACAAGTTAAATTGCCTGCTGTGAGCCCTTGGGCAAGTTACTTAACCTCTCTGTGCCTCACTTTATCTGTGTAATGGGGATAATGCCAATTAGTGCAAATTAAATGAATTGCCTTCATAAATCTGTTTGATAGCACCTGGCACTTAGGATGTGCCAGCTAAGTGTTAGCTCTTTTGTTTTTCCCACTTAATCCTTTGATGTAAATGATACTTCTAGTATTCTAGAAGGAAATTACACAATCGGTGATTCTCTGCTCTCCTAATTGCGGAGTGGGCTCAGCATCTCATTTCTCTTTAGTGTGGACCTTGTCCTTAAAGAGGCATGTGTTGGGGCACCTGGGTGGCTCAGTCAGTTAAGCAACTGACTTTGGCTCAGGTCATGATCTCGCAGTTTGTGAGTTCGAGTCCTGCATCGGGCTCTGTGCTGACAGCTCAGAGCCTGGAGTCTGCTTTAGATTCTGTGTCTCCCTCTCTCTCTGCCCCTCCCCTGCTCGCATTCTGTCTGTCTCTCTCAAAAAAAAAATAAACATTAAAACACAAAAGGCACATGCAGGTCTCAGAACTTCTGGAGCCATGGTTCATGGCCCGCTAACCTGGAATGGAGATAATGGCTCTTCTCCTGGTTTGCTGGCACTCTCTTCTCCATATCCAAGATGCTTTTTAGTCCGATGCTTCGCTTTTTCCTTGGGTGATTGAAGGGGAAGGGGAGAAATAGCGGTTCTCATTCTTCCTCCATCTCCCTTGTGCTTCCTGTCTCCCACAAGGACAGGGCATGGAGCTTCCTTGGCATGTAGCAGGTGGTCTCTGAGTAATGCTTGCATTTATTTTTATGTTTTTCTTACAGAAAATGTGGGATCAAGAAAAGGACCACTTGAAAAAGTTCAACGAGTTGATGGTTGCATTTAGGGTGCGGCCCACCATTCTGATGCCCTTCTGGAACGTGGTGGGGTTTGCACTGGGTATGTGTCCAGAAGAGCTTGCTTGAGCTTAGGGATCTGGGGCGATTACATCGTTAAAGTACTGAATCCACAGTTCTTTCTGTGTCCTCTTACAACCTTTTTGTTGACTTAATATTTCTTAAAGTTAAATTGACTTTTTTTTTTGGCTTAAATTTATTTAAATATTTATGGATTTAAATCAGTGGTTTTATAAATAGAAAGTACACTAAAAACAAACACATCGGAGGAGGAAAAAAGCTAGAGCAATTCAGTTGTAGCCCGATGATGTTCCCTGACAAAGGTTCTAAGACCTGCTCACTCTTAAAAAGGGAGAAGAGTAAATGTTGGGAAAGAAATAAAGATGTACTCACCCCAGATGAGGACTTTCTTCCTGCCATAATCAGAGGGTTAAAAAGAACATGGAAAAGAGAATAGCATTCTTACTCTGTGATTCAGGATTTGATAGTGTGACCTGGTACCACCTAAAACAGCAATTTTCACTGGGGGCAGGTTGCTCCTAAGAATGCTTGGCAGTGTCTGGAGACATTTTTGGTTGTCACAATCAGGGGTGTTTCTGGCCTCTAGTGGGTAGAGGCCAGGGACGCTGCTAAAGTATCCTCCAGTGTACAGGATGGCCCTCACAACAAGGAATTACTGAGCCCTAGAGCCTGTAGTGCTCCGGTTGATGAACCCTGACCTGACATGATCTCCCGCACCGGTGTAGTGTCTGTCCCATCCTTTTCTGTGCTGGATTTGACAATTCCAGGTGCGGGAACCGCCCTGCTTGGGAAGGAGGGAGCAATGGCCTGCACTGTGGCTGTGGAAGAGTCTATAGCACATCACTACAACAACCAGATCAGGACGTTGATGGAGGAGGATCCTGAAAAATATGAGGAACTTCTTCAGGTATTTGAATATACTCTGGAAGTAGGCCAATAAGGGTGAAAAGGGTCGGTAAGCAACTTGGTGGGAAGGAAAAAAAATAGCAAGTTGGGGAATGACATGGCCTTAGAAACCTAGGTGAGTGCCTCATTCTATAGGCAAGAGACACAGAAAGCTCAAGTCATGTGCCCTGGTCACATGCTCGGGCAGAACTGGGACCAGAATCCATGTCATGTCTCCTGAGCCCACAACTGTATTCTCTCCACTTCTGGATCATTGATAGATTCTGAGCCAATGCTGTGAGCACAAATACTTCAGCTTAAATAAATTAACCAATAGATATCTTCATGTAATTTTCTATTACAAATAAGGGAACTGTTTAATTTTTTTTCAAGTGTAAATTGGGGGTTAGTAAACCCTGGCCTGGGGCCAACCACCTGTTTCTGTAAATTAAGTTTTGTTGCAACACAGTCACGCCCATTTTTTAATGTGTCTGTGGCTGCTGTTCCCCGAACATTGGCGGAGTTGAGTAGTTGTGGAGAGGCCCATACAGCCAGCGGAGCTTGAAGAACTGACTTTTTCTCCCTTTATAGGAAAAACTTTGCCTACCCCTATCTTAGATGGTAGAATGAGGCTTTAGCCTCTAGAAGAAGATAGGACAACAGATTTCTTTTGATTTTCTTTGATTTCTTTGTATTTAACCAGGTGATAAGGAAATTTCGGGATGAAGAGCTCGAGCACCATGACATAGGCCTTGAACATGACGCACAGCTGGTAGGGAACCTCTCTTTACTATTTGCTTGTGCTGCCCTGGGCACCTTATTTGGAAGATTAAAGGGCGGGAAAATTTTTGTTTCCAGAAAAATAGATTTCATAGTGACCACCGAAGATAGCAAACCAATACTGTGCTTTGATAAAAAATCAGGCAAAAGCATTGCTCCCAATGGGAAGTCTTATTTCTTGCTTCCTTTCTCATCATTTCCCCCTAGCAGCTTCTTTCCTCTTCCCGATGAGAAACCAGATGATTCAGATTTTCTGGCAATAGTGGAAGCTTCCCAAC
This sequence comes from Puma concolor, assembly GCF_028749965.1. Lineage (NCBI taxonomy): Eukaryota > Metazoa > Chordata > Mammalia > Carnivora > Felidae > Puma > Puma concolor. Next base: position 27,661,106 of record NC_141682.1, read on the forward strand.
CTTTTGAATTAAAAGAAATGTTTAGATCTTATGTCTTATCCAGAGAGCTGCAGCCCTGCCATTTCAGACCATATCTTACTGCCACAAGTGAACATAGAACATGTTTCTTTTGTTTGCTTACTGTCGTTTTCAACAGGCTCCAGCATATGCTGTTTTGAAGAGCGTTATCCAGGCCGGATGCCGTGTGGCAATATATTTATCAGAAAGGTTTTAAAGTATGTCCACTTTTCTGTCTATAAAAAAGGGTAGTAATTAAACAAGGGGCATTGGCAGAAAAGGAAATGTGCAATTGTCATTGTATGAATTTTGTTAATAAACTGCAAGAGGTTTTTTTTTTTTTTTCCATTAATAAAAGTCTCTAGTGATGGTTTTTTTTTTCTCCTGTGCCACCTTATGCCAGAAGGCTGACTGTTGGCCAGGTCTGTTCCAGTTAATAACAGACGAAGCTGCTGCTTGTTTGGGGCATAGTTAATTTTTTTTTTTAAACATCAAGAATGAATCATTAAGAAAATAACAGAAATCTTTAAGGGGAAAAAAATTTGAATTTACTTCTAACCAAAGGTAATTTAAAACGTGAGGGTGTTGAAGATTGACAAAGCAAGACTGTCAAATCCATCGTTAAATGGAAGACTGTCATTGTCTCCATTGTTTCCAGTGGCCTCCTTAGCTGTTGTTCCTCTTCTCTGGATTTTTCAGTGCCAGAGGGTCCCAGGCTGTGGTTCTTGGCCGTGTTCTGTCTGTCATCTTTTTCTTGGTATCTCATCCTGCCTTGTGGTTGATTCCTTCACATTCCTGTTTCAGCCCAGCTTTCTCATCTTCAAATATCCACCTGCCAGCCGGTCCCCTCCATTTGGAAGTCAGAGAGAATCTCAAGTTCCACGTGCCCCAAGCAGAACTCCTCGACCCCCACCCCACCATTCTGACGCCCCAGTGGCCTTCCTTATCACAGTTAATAGCCGCTCCATCCTTCTGGTCCTCAGGCCAAAAAATCTCTGGAGTCACCTTTGACACCTGCTTTTATCACACCCCCATCCAGTCAGTCAGGACATCCTGCAGACTCTACCAAATCCTTTTTGCTGCCTCAGCTGCTGCCACTCAGGGCCCAACCACCCTCATCTCAGCTGGGTTATTTCAGAAGCCTCCTAACTATTCTTCCTGCCCTGCCTGGCCTCCCACAATCCATTCTCAACCCAGCAGTCAGAGTGATCCTTTGAACCAGAAGCCAGACCTTGTTACTGTTGCTCAGCTCAGAACCTGCCCCCCCCCCCCAAGTGGTTTATCCCACTTTCCTCAGCACAAAAGTCAAAGTCCCTAAAATGGTCTCTAAGAACCCACATGATCTGGTCCTCTGGCCACTTCCTTCTTCCTCAGTCTGCTCCGGCCACACTGGCCTCCTTGCCATTTCTCAAAATACCAGGCACCGTCTTGTCCTAGGGATTTGCAGTGGCTTCTCTTTCTGCCTGCAGTGCTCCTTCCTGTATATCTGCATGGCCAGATCCCTCACCAGCTCTTGGATTTTTGCTTGATGTCACCTTTTAACCAGCTGAGCCACCCAGGTGCCCTATTGATGTCACCTTTTAAAGGAGGCCCTCCCTGACCACCTTTTCCAGAACTGCAAACCCCAGCCTACTGCTTGCCTCATCCCACTTGCTCAGCTCTTGCAGTTTTTCCCCACAACACTTACCACCTTCTGACATATTACATGATGTATTTAGTTATTTATTTTTGTCTGTTTCTCCCTGCAAGAGTGTAAGCTCTCTGTAGGGCAGGAATCTTTGTTTTAATCACTGACCCATAATAGGTGATCACTAGATAGTCTTCACTGGGATTGAATGAAGAAATAGCTCTCCCTTGTTAGAAGTCATTTTCACATAACCAGTAATGTAAGAATTCAAGACTATATGCTTCGCAGCAAAATTCAGTACAGATTTATTGAAAAGATGCTACTGGGCCAGGCTGGGCTCCTGGGTTCTGGGTCCATACCATATGATTTGCTATAAAACTCCAAATCTTCCAGCCAAAAGGGAAAAAAAAAAAAAAAAAAAAAGACGCTACCAAGAAACTCAAGGCCATTCTCTTTTTAAAAAATTTTTAATGTTTATTTTTGAGAGAGAGCACAAGTGGGGGAGGGGCAGAGAGAGAAGGAGACAGAGAATCCAAAACAGGCTCTGAGCTATCAGTGCAAAGCCCAGCATAGGGCTTGAGGTCATGAACTGTGAGATTATGACCTGAGCTGAAGTCGGATGCTCAACTGACTGAGCCACCCAGGCACCCCTTTTATCTATTTATTTATTTTAATGTTTTTTTTTTTTTTTTAATTTTTTTTTCAACGTTTATTTATTTTTGGGACAGAGAGAGACAGAGCATGAACAGGGGAGGGGCAGAGAGAGAGGGAGACACAGAATCGGAAACAGGCTCCAGGCTCTGAGCCATCAGCCCAGAGCCTGACGCGGGGCTCGAACTCACGGACCGCGAGATCGTGACCTGGCTGAAGTCGGACGCTCAACCGACTGCGCCACCCAGGCGCCCCAATGTTTTTTTTTTTTTAATTTTTTTTTCAACTTTTATTTATTTTTGGGACAGAGAGAGACAGAGCATGAACGGGGGAGGGACAGAGAGAGAGGGAGACACAGAATCGGAAACAGGCTCCAGGCTCTGAGCCATCAGCCCAGAGCCTGACGCGGGGCTCGAACCCACGGACCGCGAGATCGTGACCTGGCTGAAGTCGGACGCTTAACCGACTGCGCCACCCAGGCGCCCCTATTTTAATGTTTAAAAGGCCATTCTCTATGCTTCTTGCTGATGATTAAACAAACTAACAAACATGCAAAAGAATGAGTTTGGACCCCTGCTTCATAGTATATATATAAAAATGAACTCAAATGGATTAAAAATCTAAATGGTAATGCTAAAACACATAGAAGAAGACATAAGAGTAAATCTGTGTGACTGTGGATTAGATTAGTTTTCTGCATAGGATGCCAAAAGCATAAAGCAACAAAAGAAAAAAACAGATAGATTGGACTTAATCAAAATAAAAACTTTGGTGCTTTCAAAGAATACTATCACGAAGGTAAAAGACAACCCAAAGAATGAGCAAGAATGTTTGCAAATCATAGATCGGATAAGGGATTTGTATTTAGACTATATAAAGAACGCTTTAACAACTCAACGATAAGAGCCCAATTAAAAATAGGCAAAGGATTTGAATAGATGCATCTTTAAAGAAGACACAGGCCACTAGCATTTGAAAAGAGGTGTAAGATCATTAGTCATAGGGAAAATCACAATGAGATACCACTAGTGTGGCCAGTGGGTAGTGTGGCGCTGCTCAAATAGTGGAAAATAACATGTTGGCAAGGGTGTAGAGGAATTGGATCTGCACACACTGCAATGGACACGTGAAGTGGTGCAGCCCCCTTTGGAAAACAGTCTGGCAGTTCCTCAGACAGTTAAATACAGAGTTACCATGTGACACGGTGACGCCTCTCCTAGGTATAAACCCCAAAGCAATGACAGCATATATTCAAACAAATACATATTCACGAATGATTGTGGCAACGTTATTCATAATAGCCAAAAAGTGGAAACAATCCAAATGTTCACCAGCTGATGAGTAGATGAGCAACATGTAGCCTATCCATACTATAGAGTATAAACTGGTCATAAAAACCCTTCAAAACATGATGTTTGGGTACAAAGTTTCAGAATGGAAAGAGGAAAACAGTGAAGGCAGATGGTGGTATGAATGTACTTACTGACACTGACCTCTACACATAAAAATGGTTAAATGATAGGGATGCCTGGGTGGTTCAGTCACTTAAGTGTCCGACTCATGACTTTGGCTCAGGTCATGATCTCACAGTTGATGAGTTCAAGCCCCACATCGTGCTCTGTGCTGACACTGTGGATCCTGCTTGGGATTCTCTCTCTCTCTCTCTCTCTCACTCTCCCTCTCTCTGTGCCCCTCCCATTTGCACTGTCTCTCAAAATAAATAAATAAAAACTTAAAATGTTTAAATGATGTTATGTATAGCTTACCACAATTAAAAAAAAAAAATGCTAAGTGAAGGAAGCCAGACACAAAAGGCTAAGATTGTAGGATTCTGTGTATATGAAAATGTTCAGCAGAGGCAAATCCATAGTGACAGAAAATAACCTAGTGGTTGCCTAGGGTTGTAAAGAATGGCGGGACACGAGGACCAATTGCTTTTGGATACAGTTTCTTTTGGGGGTGATGAATGTTCTAGAATTAGCTGGTGGTGGTGGCTGTACAACCTTGTGAACAAATTTTTAAAAACTGCTGAATTGTACACTTTAAAATGGTGAATTTTCTGGAATGTGAATCATAGCAATAAAAAATAGACGATTTATATTTATAGTTTTATGCCGTATTTGAAAGCCAATTTCAATCTAGTCTGTTGAATGGGGGAACGATTTCCTTAACGTGCCACCCTTCTGTAGCCTGTAGAAGCCTCAATCTTCTGAGATGCTCTTGCTGTTTCTTGCCCTCCCATATCAAAGCTAATTCTGTAAGTATTGCAGTCAGGAGTCTTAGTCATATAAAGACATTTTGTACAATACTTATTAAAAGCCCAGATTTGCTGCCGTTTGTTTAGCACCTGCTTCAGAACTGATGGCTGATGTTTTATGCTTCTGAGAGCTTCCAGAACAAGACCAGAGAGATTTTCTGAATCCTCTGGGGATTGTTTATAATTCCATTACAGATTGTCCTCGTGTATTAACAAGGTAATCTTGTCTTTCCCTTACTTTACTGTTCTGACCTTTCAGGGAAAATGTGATTTCAAAATTGGACACCATCCAAAGATGATGCCAGGAGGACAAAGGATGTTATTCTTGCAAGCAGGATAGTTCCAAAGAGGCAACCTGAGCTATAGTTCTTTGCATGTCTTGGATTCCCTTGCTGTTCAAAGTGTGGTCCACAGACCAACAGCTAGTGGCATCACCTGGCAACACTTTAGCAATGCAGAATTTAGGGCTCCTCCCCAGACTTTCTGAATTAGAATCTGCATTTTGACAAGATGTGGTGGTTTTCTACTCTGGCCAGAAATTCCTGGATACTCCTCTGTTCAGTGGAGCCTTGTTCCCCTTGCCTTGAATGTGGGCTGTACTTTGTGACTTGTTTCTAACAAGTGGTAGAAATGATGGAGTGTGACTGCCAAGGCTGCCGGCTCATAAAAGACATTGCAGCTTTCACCTTTCTCTCTGAGATCACTCAATTTAGGAAAACATACATGCCAGTAGTCACGTATGTGTGCCATCTTGGGAGTGAATACTGCAGCCCCAGTCGTGCCTTCAGATGATGCAGCCCCTGCTGACATCCTGACTGCAACATCATGAGGGACCCGGATTCCGAATCAGCCAGCTAAGCCACTCCTCAGTTTCTGACTCTCAGCAACTATGTTAGATAATGTTTGTTGTTTTCAGCTGCTGAGTTTTGGGGTAATTGGTTAAGTACAGCAATAATTAACCAATACATGACACTTAAGCACATTAGATTTGAGAAGCTGAACTAGACGGTGAACTCCTGGATGGCAGAGACCACGTTAGTCGTTTTCATGCCTTCACAGCTTAGCACAGTGCCTGACACTCAGTAAATTTTTGCTGGACTAAATACAATTTTCAGTTGCCATTTTTAAAAAATGAAAACTTTCTGTAAAAAAAAAAAAATGCACACATCCACATGGTGAAATATTCCAACAGTGCTAAAGGTATTTGCAGTGACAAGTGAATCTTTCTGCAGACTACTGTTGCTTTTCAGGAAACTGACCCCGTGCCTTACTTTATGATTAGTTGTTAGCAATCTGTCACATAAGACAGTACATTTTTTTCTTTCTCCCCCCCCCCCCCCACTTCCCAAAGAAATCGCTCCTTCGAAATGAAACAATATAAACTACATATATGTTAAAAAACACAGACAAAAAACACTGTTTCCAAACCTATCTCTAGAAGTAACCACTATTAAGAATTCATTGTGTACCTTTCCAGACTCGTTTTAAAACATCTCTTATTCAGGGGCACCTGGGTGGCTCAGTCAGTTAAGCATCCTACTTTGGGTCAGGTCATGGTCTCCTGTTCATGAGTTTGAGCCCTGCGTCCAGCTCTGTGCTGACAGCTCAGAGCCTGGAGCCTGCTTCAGATTCTGTGTCTCCCTCTCTGCCCCTTCCCTGCTCACGCTCTCTCAAAAATAAATAAATGTTAAAAAAAAATAATAAGTCTTTCATTCATACATGTACACCTTTGGGTTTGTAGTGTTCCCTGTGCAGAGTGATACTGTGTGTCTTGATCTGCAGTTTGTGCTTTCCTTTTAGAGACCTATGCTGGCCATCCTTCTAAGACAGCATGTATAGATCCACCTCATCCCTCTGACCCGCTAAGCCACCACCACTACCTCGACACTGGCCTCCTGCCACCCTGCACAACTGCTCTAACTGCTTCACCCACCGCATTCCCACCACCGCCCCTCAGAACAGGCACTTTCCTCACCCCTTTTATGGAGGAGGAGGTGGAAACAGAGTCTGCAGGTGCTGGAGAGCCTCGAACTTAACCACCGGGTCCCTTGGCTTCTAATTTCCTCTCTTCCTCTGTCAGGTGGACGTTTGGGCTATTAATAGCACCAAAGTGGGGGACCTCTGATGCTTTAGGCGACCACCTTTGAACATAGTTCTATGGAATTTCAGGAGGAGAGACCTCTCAGGGTTCTTCCCCCTTTTTGGAGATTCCAAACTTTTTGAGAATGTGATAAAAAGTCTGAATCCTCACCCCAGGGCCTCCTTAAGGCCCTCCTTAAAACTTCTTGATCCAGTGATTTGAGGAGAAGAAAACTTGACCTTTCCCAACAGAGAGGAACAAAAGAAACCTTTCCACAAAACTGCTCTTTTCTGGCTCTGCCAGAGCACAAGGCGCTTTCCTGCTGAATGTATTTTCAAAGGTTTAAAAGGCTCCTCTTGCCTTCGGGGACGTGCTTCCTCCCACTCCTGTCTCCCGAAATGGCAGCCCTGCAGGGCTGTGACAGAACACGACAGGTCCTTTGATCTGGGATCGTGTAGGAAGATCAGCTCCCTGGCGCGCCAAGGGCAATGGAAGGTCCTGGGCCTCATTGCGCCCGCCTGCGGCCACCAGAGGGCGCCCTCGCCCCGAGTTCTGAGTCCGGGCGCGCAGCTTGCCCTGCTAGTCAGGCCAGAATGTCCCAGGGACAACGCCTGGTGAGCAAGGCGAGGTCATTGCTACGTGTGGTGATAATCGGGCCCCAGTAGTCCCACCTCCTGATCTCCGCTGTTGAACGGGAATGGATTGTCACATTTGCACACTGCAGGAGACGGAGGGCTGTTCCAGTCTGCTCTGGCCCACTGACTTGAGAGCATCCCTTATTCAGGGAGGATGATTCATTTTCTTCTTTAGGAAAGGGAGAGAGGAAAACAGGGCAGCACGATTAGTCTCTGTCTAGGAGTAAAACACGGAGAGACCAGCTTCAAGCATCAAGCAGTATCCAAGGGGCAGCGTTGAATATTTATTCTTCAGTTCACGCTGCTCCCTGGACACACCTTGGTCACACACACCTTCCTCCCATTTGTACGATCCACCCTTTTTCCGATGAAGGCCATTTGCCCTTCTAAACCGCTTATCTCTTAAGTGACATCACCCCACACCCTCTCTTATCTCTCCATACTTGAGCTTCTTGCCCTGGTACTTTACTCTACCATCGTGTGGTCACTACCTGCCTTCCTGACATCTGTCCAACATGTTGTGACCTTATTAAAGTCAAGGGCTGTTCGCACACCTCATTGGCCCTCCGCCAATGTGTGATAGATGAATCTTAGCTAAAAGAAAAAAAAGCCCATGTGAACGCATGAGGTGGAAGAAAGTGAATTGACACGAGTAATTACGAGTAATGACAAACAATCTTCCTGATCTCAGTATGAACAACCTAGACACTGTGGTGGGACCCGATGAGGTGGAGGCCTGAGGTGCAGGCGGTGAAAGAATTCTGCTCAAGGCAGAAAAAGGAGATACAAGAGCTAGAAGTTTGTTGAATACATTGCAAGGGAGCAAAGAGCAGACTGTCAGTCCAGAGGCAGTGGTGGGGGTTGTGGGGGAGGCTGGAGTTAAGGAGGAGAGGTGAGGAGGTATGGAATGTATGGAATTTTCCTTTTTTGGTACCTGTGCCTAGTTGGAAGTAGCCCATTGGTCAGCTAGGGCTCGTGCATGTTTTGAGGCGGTCGCCTCCTGAGCCTGTTAGCATTCAGCCCAGTGGTCACTGGGGGCACTTTTACCTTACTTAAGTTTCCATTGCTCAAGCCTCTTGCCTAAAAGAGGCTTCTACAGAAACTTCTGGATGAAAGGATGAAGTCAGGCAGGAGGGTCAACCTTTGAGTGTCCTCTTGTGCATCTGCATCCCAAACCCGGGATGAGCCTGGCCAACATTTAACCTGCGGCCGTGTCTCAAGTCTTCTTCCTCAAAATGCTTTTATTTTTTGCTGCTGTGTTTTGTTTCTTTAGAATTTCTCTTCATGTGACTTTCTTCCTTAAAAAAAAAATTATTCATTTATTTTTGAGAGAGAGAGTCCATGTGCATACATGTGCTCCTGTGAGCAGGGGAGGGACAGAGAGAGAGAGAGAGAGAGAGAGAGAGGGAGAGAGAGAATCCCCAGCAGGCTGGCTCTGTGCTGTCAGCACGGAGCCCAACTCAGGAACAGTGAGATCGTGACCTGAGCTGAAATCAAGAGTTAGACGCTTAACCGACTTTCTTCCGTTTTTAAAATGTCGATTACATTTCTAGGGCTATACAGAATTTTCTAACTCTTAATCCCGGAACACTTAACTGGGCATGCTCCATCAGAGTCAACCCTGAGATTAAAAACAAATGTGCATCTGTTCTACCCAGCCTTCCCGAAGCAGGAGCTCCACGGCTGGCCTGGGGGATAAATGTCTCTTAAAAACTCACATAGGGGCTCTGATGTGCAGGCCTGGTTAAGAATCAGTGGTTTCATTCCAAGGGCTTGATTTTAAATCTGCCCCCGAATAGACGCTTTTCCCCTGCTTTACATTTTATTTTTCCGGGCTGATTCGGGATTTCCATTCTGTTCCATTTCTTTCCTGCGCTGTTTTCTGCTGAGATGTGACTTGTAGTTCCAGTGTTCTCCGGCCCATTCAGTGCCATGACAGCTGGAAACACGGTCTTCATCAGGTGGAAACAATGGTGAAGAGCGATGCTCCCCGTTCTGCTGGGGGTGGGGGTGGGGAGCAGCCTTTGTGTGATGTTTTCCATGCCTAGCTTCCAACTGGCCTTATTGAAACAATGAAACACTGTGTGGAGATGCCACCTGTTGCCCTTGGTTGCTGATGCCCTGTGTAGTATACATGCTTAAATAAGACGTGGCCACTACATGAATAATTATCTCAATTATTTGGTTTTAAGGGAGCATATTATTGTAAGTACTGTGGAGCAAACAAAAACAAAACCTTTAGAACATGAACTTCAGTCCTGTTTTATAACATTTAGAAGAGACCCAAAACATCTCATCTCTGCTGTAAAAGGAACTATTAGTTCTGCTAAATGAAAAACCCAGAGGTTGTTCTCTTCAGCTATGGTTTGATCCAGGAGCGCAAACCAAATACTTGGCTTCTCTCTCGTCTCTCTGCTTTCCAGTGTCGATATCAGGCTCACAATGACCTGCCAGGGGCCCTCCCCACGTGTGGCGGCAGAATTACTGCAGCACTTCCATGCATTACCTCCTAACACTGCTCCAGCCACTAGAAAGAAGATCTCTTCCTCTAGCTTCTGCAGAAGAGAGAAAACTTTGCTTTCCCAGAGTCCACAGCACGCAACCGTCCCTCACCTCTAGGCTCATTTTTCTCCCATCAGGTCACATGCCTCACCATCAGCCAATCACTGTGGTCCAGGAGATTGTGGTGCTCTCATTGGCCATCCTTAGTCACATGGTTGCTTTTTTTTAAATGTTTATTTATTTTTGAGAGACCAGACAGAGCACGAGTGGGGGCGGGGCAGAGAGAGAGGGAGACACAGAATCTGAAGCAGCTCCAGGCTCCCAGCTGTCAGCACAGAGCCCAATGTGGGGCTTGAACTCGTGAACCATGAGATCACGACCAAGGCCAAAGTCGGATGTTTAACGGACTGAGCTGCCCAGGTGCCCCTCCAGTCACGTGGTTGCTCTTGAAACAAATGGAGTGGGGACACCTCCACCCAACCCACATGGGCCAAGAGTAGGGGAAGGGTGGTTTCCACAAAGGAAGTCAGAATTCCCTCACCAGGAGGAGGGAGAACGGATGTTGGGGAAGAAAAAGGCCTGTTGTTCCCTGAGCCCTGGGGGTCATGATGGAGACAAAACTTGAGTGAAGGTAAATGGGGCAGCGGGTTTAGGATGGACTACGTACAGCAGGGAGGACTGACACCAGTGGGAGGACATTCGGATAGTGCTCCCGTTTAGCATGGTGAGGACCTGGGTGAGAGCTCTGTGGTTGCAGGCAGAGTAGCATAGCAGTTCACAACACCTGGGTGTGGATTCTTGCTCTGCTACTTAGTGGGTGTTACCTAACCTCTCTGTGCCTTAATTTCCCCACTTGTAAAATGATTGCACCTGTGTTGTCACGGATGACCCTGAAAACAACATGCGAAGTGGAAGAAGTCAATCACAAAGGACCACAAATTATGGTTCCATTGACACGAAACATCCAAAGTAGGCAAATCAATAGATACAGAAAGTAGATTAATATTGCCTCCGTTTGGGGCAACAGAGATGTTGGGAGGTGATGGCTACGGGGTTCAGGGTTCTTTTGGGGGTAAGAAGTATGTTCTAAGACCGTGGGGATGGTTGCACAACTGTGTGAATGGATAGAAGACACTGAATTGCGACTTAAATTGGTGAATTGTAGGATATGTGAATTATATCTCAATAAATCTGTGGATTTTTTAAATTGTTTATTTATTTATTTTGAGAGAGACAGAAAGCACGGGCAGGGGAGGGGCAGAGAGAGAGGAGAGAGAGAGAGAATCCCAAGCAGGACACGGGGCTCAGTCCCATGAACCACAACCCAAGCCTAAGTCAAGAGTTGGACACCCAACTGAGTGAGCCACCCAGGTGCCCCCAAATTGTGGGTTTTTTTTAAAAGTCATAAGCGTCAAGTGCTTTTAATCGCACCTGGCACATCCTCTCTGCCTGCTCCATCAGGCCCAGAGGTCACGGTTGCTTCTGACTGATGTAGGCCCTAGGGGACTGTAGACCAGCCCTCAAGTCTATGTTTCCTTTATCCTACCCTTGCCTTTCTGAATAGTCCCATCATAAACTCCCTGTATTAGCCTCTTTTGAGTGTGCCTCTCTTTGCTGCCAGGACCCTGACCACATAGAGACCACCTCTCCAGAAGAAGAGTGGGACTTGTTGGCTAATCAGAAAGGACTTGTCAATTTTTGTGTTCAGTTGACTGGGCCACAGGGTGCCCAGACGTTTGGCTAAAGATGATTCTAGGTGTCTCTGTGAGGGTGTTTTTTTGTTGAGATTAACACTTGAATTGGTAGACTGAGTAGAGCGGTATGCTCTCCTTGACGTGGGTGGGCCTCATCTAATCAGTCGAAGGCCTAGATAGAACATAAAGCCTGTCTCTCCTGAAAGTAGGAGGGAACCCCTTCTCCCTGACTGCTGGATGGGGACATTGGTCTTTTCCTGACTCAGGACTTGCGTTGGAACATCAGCTCTTTGGTCTTTTGCAGATTCGAGCTAAACCACTGGCCCTCCCGGGTCTCCAGCTTACAGACGGCAGATCTTGGGACTTAACAGCGTCCCGAATCACGAGTCTCTTTTTTTCTGTATATGTAGATACTTTTGGTTCTGTTTCTCGGGAGAACCCTGACTAACACAGGACCTAAAGAAAAGATGAGTCAGTGATGAGTTTCAGGCGAAATGACTGGGAAAACAGTCAAAATATAGGACAGAAATAAGGAAATCAAATCAAGGGAAGTGGTTGCTTAGGGGAAAATTTTTTTTGTAAACATTTATTTAACATCTGCCCTGTACCAGATAGAGTGGCAGCCGCTGGGGATTGAAAGAGCCACCCAGTTGACTAAACTAGACACCAGATTCATCCTTGATTGTATCTCCAGCCTCACTCTCAATACTGAATTAATCTCAAGATCTGTGATTTTACCTCCTTGAATTGCTTTCAAACTCATTTCTTTGGCAGGTAGAGAGGGCTTCCGTTGGAATTACTATCCCCCAACCCTTTTATTTTTTTATTAATTAGTTAATTAATTAATTAATTAATTTTTAGGGAGGCTCCCTGCCTAGCATGGAGCCCAGTTTGGGGCTTGCACTCACGACCCTGAGATCAAGACCTGAGCTGAGATCAAGGGTCTGACACTTAACCGACTGAGCCACCCAGGATCTTCCCTCCCCCAATCCTTTTAGATCCATAACATTTTGTAATGACTTCACTCAGGGTTCAGCAGGACCGTGGACATATTTGAGGTATTTGGAGAGCCTTTGTACGTAGAATTAGAAAATAGAAAGTCACAGGTATCGATCAAAGCACGTGGAAATAAGGTTTATTTTGCAATTCCATATTAAGGGGATAAGGAAGGGTGTGGCTAACAATGTGAAGTGTTTGTTAGGTGATGAGATGGTGTCTGAAGAAAAATTATCTGCAATTTTTCTGCAAAATGCCATTAGTCAAAACAGGGCCCAGAGTAAGGGAAAGATGGGTGGAGGACAGGGGATACTTCCAGAGAGAGAGGAAAAAGTTGCCCTGGGTGACAGCCAAGACTGAGAGTCCCCTCACACTTCATACTTTTTTTTTTAAGTTTATTTATATTTATTTATTGTTGAGAGAGAGAGAGAGAGACAGATTGTGAGCAGGGGAGGGGCAGAGAGAGACGAAGACACAGAATTGGAAGCAGGCTCCAGGCTGAGCTGTCAGCACAGAGCCCAACGTGGGGCCTGAACCCACAAACTGCGAGATCATGACCCTAAGCCAAAGTTGGACGCTCAACCAAGTGAGCCACCCAGGCGCCCCTTTAAGTTTATTTTTATTTATTTTGAGAGAGAGAGAGAGGGAGAGAGAGCAAGTGGGGGAGGGGCAGAGAGAAGGGGAGACAGAATCCCAAGGCTCTGGCAGTGCAGAGCCTGAAGTGTGGCTTAAACTCATGAACTGCAAGACCGTGACCTGAGCCAAAGTCACCGAATGAGCCACCCGGGTGCCCCCACACTTCATACTTTGTCCCCCTCTGAGGGAAGGGTATCTTAAGAAGCCACAGCAAGGAGGGACAGCTTGGACCACTTCTGTCTCCTTGGAGTCCTGTAGGGTATCATGTTGTCCACCGATTTCCAAGGGAGCCCAGGGGAGGCGCTCAGACTGAGATCATCTCAGGTGAGGGAGGTGGGAGGTTGTCCATTCTCTGCTGAGTGAATCCAACAGCAGGAAGCCTTTTCTCCCTCCACCCCCTTTCCTTCTTTTTGTTCTAGATGACCGGAGATGAGAGAAAGAATAAATCACTTTACAAAAGAGATGCTGCTTTTGGTATTGATTTCTAGGCAGTGAAGCTAGAGAGTATTTGGAAGTTGTTATCATATTTAAAAAAATTCAAACCCCTGCCATTTTCTCTGCATTCCTATCACCTCTTCACAAGTATTGGCCGCTGTCATCTCTTACCTGATGCCTCAGTCTCCACGTTGGGCTCTGTGCAGCCTGCATTCTCTCCCTCCACATTGCAATAGGATGTGCCCACGTGACTATATTTGGGCCAGAAAAATACAAGCAGAAGTTCTTAGGTGGGGTTTTGGGAAAGCTTCTTAAGGAATGGGGCAAAGAGCTAAAACTGGCTTTTGTTTTTCCCCTTCCCCCAAATCTTGCTTCCACGAGGGATGTGGATATGATGGCTGGAACTCCAGCATCTGTTCTGAAGACACAGTTCCGCACGTGCAAAATGTACAGGGATTTTTGCTGCAGCGCTATTTGTAACAGCAAAAGATTGTAACCCATCTCAGTACCTGTTAGGAGGGGACCAGCCAAACAACTTAAGACTCGGCCATATCAGGGATGACCCTGCAACCATTAAAAAGAATGAGGTGGCTCTATCTGTTGTAATATGGAAAAATCTCTAAGACTTACTATACTGGGGCTACGCAAAGATGCAGAACAGTGAATTACAAGTATATATAAGTATAGTTCAAATCCCAGATGAACCACTTCACTAGCCTGATGAGGTTGTAGGTCAGGGGTCAGGGAACTACAGTCAGGGAGCTAAATCTAGCTGTTATTGTACATCAGTTTTTATTGAAACACAGCCCTGTCCTTCATTTACAGGTCTATGGTTGCTTTCCCTCCAGAAAGACAGACTTTGACACCTGCAACAGAATCCGTATGGCCCACCAAACATTAGTTTTTTATCTACTGGCCCTTTACAGAAAGCATTTGTAACCTCTGATCTAGACCTTGCTCTCATTATCTCTAAAATGGGTTGATAGAAACATGCCTTGGTTCACAGGGATTGTAAGGATTATGGAACACAACGAACATAAAAACTACTTAGTATTTATAGTAAATCCTCAATAAACATAGGTAATTATTAAGATTTTCTCATTGATCTTATTCTCATTTCTTCCAATAGAAATTTCCCTGTAGCTATTTAATGAATATAAGTTGTCTGTTTTTGCAGATCTAAGTAAATTGCTTAGCTATTAAAGAATAGTTTCCAAATCTAGGAAGTGTGTGTGTGTGTGTGTGTGTGTGTGTGTGTGTGTGTGTGTCGGGGGAGCTGGCCCTGAGTTAAGGGTAGGAAACCAATATTTGTTAAGCCCCTACTATGTGCCAGGTGTGGGTGAATGCTTCCCATGTGTTACGTCACTGAAGTTTTATTACCCAGGAAAGGACACATGACGCTCAGAAAGAAGGGATAAGTAGTCAATGACACCATTACCAAGTCCCTGAGCTGGGACTCAAATCCAATGCTGCTTCCCTCCAAAGCACATGCTCTCTCCATTATAGAAGCACCTAACTGTTGAGCTGTGTCCACTTCAAGGCAAGATCTTGAACCACTGCATGCCTCGCTGACAGCCCTGGCCAATGCCTCTTGTCCAACGTATTTATCCATGGTAACCGTTTTCCCTCTCAAGAGCGAGTTCGGACAATAAATTCTGTGGTCCCCACTGTAATGTACAAGGCTGAAAATATCAGCTCAGTGAGGGCTAAGGTCTTTGTTCTGTTTCCTGAGTGCACTTGGAACACCTAGGTGTTCTAAGCACCTAGGACAGAGGATGGCACATAGTAAGTAGGTGGTCAATAGGTGTGTGTTGAATTGATGGATGTTGAATGGATGATCAGTAACCCACACAGGTAGCTGCCACGTAAAGAAAAGCCGCACAGTGGGAAGAGGGTTGTTCTGTTAAAATAACTCCGAACATGCCTGGATACCTGGCTTTTGGTCCCTCTACGGGGTTACAGCAAACTGTGCCTAGTTTGGGTTTGGGGTTTTCAGTAATACATATTGAACACCCACTTTGTATGGGATATGGACCAGTTGGGCATCCCGGATAAACGAGGTGAGTATTGTTCAAGGCCTCGTAAAGAACGGGGATGTTGGGGAAGGGGCCTCTCATGCAGGGTCAGAAATTAAACACACGAAAGTGAGCTCCGGGTGGCCTTGCCAAAGAAAAGGGAGGTAGATTATGTGCTCAGCACAGCCATGACATGAAGGCAAGGCTTATAACCCGTCCCTTTTATGCACACAGTGTGTCATGGGCCACTTCCAGCTGCAGAAGAAAGCCTGACCTTTGCAGAGGGGCTATAAAAAGACAGCCGAGCTCGCTCCTTGTCTCCCCACAACGTACCTTTAACAAAGGAAGAGAAGTGAAGGATCTCTTGTGTTCAAGTGAAATGTATGTGAAGTGACTTGGCGTTTTGTCAAGCTAATGGCCAGAGCACAGAGCGACAAACAAGATGCTGCTTTGGCTGGGATGGCCTCACGTGGCCCGGCGAGAGTCGGACAGTGGGGCTGCCAGCCGAGAGGGGCATCTTTTACGCCAGCTTTCCAGCACCATCAGACTGGGGCAGGAGACGGTTCTAGAAGATGCTCGAGAATTCCAGAGCCAGGAGTCTGAGATCACTGACAAAGCTAATTCTCAAAGACTTAGAAATCACATCTACATCTGCGAGGGGCTCAGATGGATAGGTTGAAGGGCGCCGTACCCTCCAGTGAGAGCATTCCAAGCGGCCAAGGACTAAAACATCCCAGAGGATGACAGTTGCTGAAGGTTCAGAGAAAGTGAGCAACCTGTTCGTTCTCCCCATCCCTTGCAGCCTAGGGATGGGATGCGGGAGGCTCGAGTCCGCAAGGATGACGAAAAGGCACGTGTTGTCAGACACCCTTGAAATAATTTCTTAAATTCCTAGAATATGCAACATTGTACTATCTCCATACACCTGGTTTATTTTTTCCCAGGGCTGGAACGGGTTGCTGCATTTCTGTGGTCGAGCTCAATACGTTGTTTCCCGGGACCATACTGAAGGAAATAGCAGTCTTTGAATATTAGTCACACCCAGGAGGTGGAAATTAGATAGAGGGAGGTGACAAGCAGATTGTCAGCTTCCATCTCACATTTAATCATGAGCCATGTGCCCGATGGAGTCAAGGGCAGATGGATGGCTTTCCTGCAATAAATGTTAATATGTAATTCTCCTATCCCCCCTTTTCCTCCCCCCTCCCCGTCCCCTGCCCCCCTATCTTTCTGCCAAGCCGTAGCACAGTCACCTCTGTCTAGCATTCCGTGGGGTCGGAAAAGTTCTCGCATCCTGGTGCAGGCCCTTGTTTTCTCCAAGCCTTTAGATTTCGCAAGCTGGTAAAATAGATTCAACAAATATTTATTTATTGAGCGATTCTTGTCCCAGGCGCTGAGGAGATAACAGAGCACAACACAGATAAAAACCCTGCCCACATTCCAGTGCCAGAGGGAAGTGATTTGGGACTCTGACCTAGGATTGCCCGCTTTTCACTTTGCTAAGTTAGGACTTAAGGAGAGAGACAGACCTCCTGTGATCGTCATTATTATCAATTTCTCCTTAGGAGAAGATGGTTTTTTTAACCTCCATCAGAGTGAAAGGGCATACTCTTATTATTTTTTTAAAAGCTTTTGTTAAAAAAAATTTTTTTTTAATGTCCATTTATTTTTGAGAGACAGAGATACAGAGTGTGAGTGGGGGGAGGGGCAGAGAGAGAGGGAAAGAGAATCCCAAGCAGGCTTTGCACTGTCAGCACAGAGCCCAGTGTGAGGCTCGATCTCACGAACTGTGAGATCATGACCTGAGTGGAAACCAAGAGTCGGACTCTTAACTGACTAAGCCACCCAGGTACCCCTAAAAGCCCTTAAGCAATCTCTACACCCAGTGTGGGGTTCGAACTTACAACCCTGAGATCAAAAGTCACATACTCCACTAAATGAGCCAGCCAGGCTCCCCAGGCATACTCTTAAAGGACAAATTTTTTTTCAATGATTTTATTAGAACCTTATTATATGCAAGTATAAGTTGTTGGGATTCAGCTACATAAACAAAACCGCTTTGGGTGTGGGAGAGAGCACTTTAAATAGTGTGGACAATTTTGCTCACTCCTTTACTTAAAGAGCTGGCGTCCCCCGGTCTGCCATTTTCCATGTCTTACAATGGCTCCCTCACCATGCTGAATGCTTAAAGATATGTATTATTTATACAACTTGGTCGATAACTCAAACCAACTCCTTCATCAGGTGCTCAACCGATGGTTTCAAAGTTGGAGAAACATCAGACTGTGAGGGTCAGCGAGAGACAGAATATCAGTTTCCAAGACAGCAACTTTCTAATAGATTTTGAAATGTATTTTCTTCTTTCAACATTATATTGAAAACAGTTTTCAAGCATACAGAGGAACCAAATGAATTGTGCAGAGGACGCCCACTACCGCCACTTAGATTCTACCGTGAATGTTTAACTCGACTTGCTTTCTCATGTCTGTTCGTTTATCCAGCCCCCTCTCCACCCATCATCCCAGCTCGTCTTCTTGGTACATTTCAAAGGCAGCGGCTGAAATCAGTACACATCACCCCTAAACACTTCACCATGCATTTCACTCCCTAGAATCCAATTTGTGTTTATGATTTTTTTTTTTTTGAGGTAAAACTGAGATACAGTGAAATGCACAAGTCTGAAGTGGACTATTCAATGAGTTTTGACAAATGTGTAATCCAAATCCCTGTGCTGATCTATCAAGGGTAATTTAAACGAAATGCAATTTTTCTTCTGCTATGTGATGACTTTGAAATGCCCCTACCCAGTGAGACGAGACTCCACTGTAAATTGAACCTTATGAAAAATTCTCTTCACATTCTCTTCACATTTTGCTTTTTTGCCCCAGACCCTGGAAAACATCCTCAGATATCCGTTTGGAAGCAATTGAGGCAGTTTGTGGGGTGGTTCAAGTTATCAGCATAAGAAGCATGGGTCTGAAGCCCAGCTTTTCCAGTTTCTGGCTCTATGAACTAGGGCAAAGTATGTAGTGTGCCTATATGCCTCAGTTTCCCCATCTACAAAATAGAGGTAAAGATAGAACCTCCCTCATAAGGTTGTTCTGTGTGAATGAGTTAAATGATATAACGGCCTTAATTAGAACATTGCCCACCAAGCAGCAGACATTCAGGACAGGCTGACCTGTATCACCACATTGGTAGCAGGAGACAGGGAAGGAGCTCTCGTAGCTGACTCATTGACTTTGTAGACAGTGGCTTTTGGAACTCAGTGATTTTATGGTCCTCTCCGTTCTGAGTCTCTCTGGCTGAGTTGGCCTTCCAGCCAGAAATTTAATGACTGTCAAAATTCTCACCATGACATCACCAGACAATGTCAGTGGGAAGTCTGTGTCCATAAAATGACTCAAACTAGAAGAGCTGGAGCAGGTGGGGGATCGGGTTCTTACTCTTTAATTGTGTTGGGTTTTAGTGTAAATCTCATGGCCTTGAATTTGATATTGCGCCATTTTATTGGCACCAAATTGCATTACAGACTCATTAGCTCTCTCTTGGCCCTTCATCTCTGCCGGACCAAAGCTTTCCTTTGACTGATGTTGGTTTCATTATTCAGGACTCTGAAACAAAGAGTGTCTTTGAAAATGGAGATCAGGGAAGGACACTTTCTGGTGGACAAGCTCTTTATCGATGTGGGGATACTTTGCTAGACTTCTGAAGGAAGACTCATTCATTGTTTCTTTCATTCAGTCAGCCATTCAACAATTACTAATTGAGTATGTGCAAGACAGTTATGGTCCCGTTTGCAAAAACTCTCACAATATATTTAAAAATACAAGCACTTATTTAGTAATCACACAAATAATGAATCACAATCAGGATAGAACTCATCTCACAGCAGCCCTTGGAGCAGATCCTATTGGTTGCCTGCTATGGCAAAGGCTGATAATTGTCCCCTGATATTTATTTCCTTTCTTTTTTGTAGTCACAAAACACTTATTTTTAGCAGGATACATGCTATCTAGGGTAATGACTACATTTCCCAGCCTCCTTTGCTGTTCTATGTGAGAAGTAAGGGAGATGGTTCATTTTCAGAAATACCAAATAAAAGCTGTGCTGTCTAGTTAACAATAGGTTTACCACCTACCGGAAATATATGAGTCCTCCACCCACCCACAATGGAGTCCCAAACTCTTACACACTTCACTTCCTGGTTCTTTTTCCCCCTTTCCATTTCGCGGGCTTATTTTCATGGGCTTTGCGATGAGCTTGAGCCAAAGAACAAAGGAGGGACTGAAAGTCTCTGTGTGTTGTCAGGAAATATACATTTGTTTCAATCAGACTACTTTTTGCCTTACACGGGCATAGGCGACATTTGGGGTAAGGCTGTAACCTCTGTGGTACTCAGCCAATGAGGAATCAGGGGAGGGACTTGCACCCTAAGAGATAAATTGTCTGCTGTAACTGCCCTGAGTGCACCTGTCCATCTGACACCCGCTCTTGCAAGACCATTGATTAAAGCCTCACTTCACTGTGTTCCGAGGCCCCACGTCCCTCCTTTGATTGGGTCAGTGGCCTTATTTCTCACATTCTATAAGGCCGTGTATGATTCTAGGACCAATTCCAATGTATGGAAGGGGGTTCTCTCATATCACCAAGCAATTGTCCAAAACTAGCTCGGTGTCCAACAACTCAACTCAATTCTGACATTATGTACCTGGAGACAGTCAGATTCCAGTCCCAAAAGAGGTCCCATTACCACCTCACTTTGGGTGCCATTTGCAAGACTAGGTTGTCACCTGTGCTTCTGCTATGAACTGGAATGCCTCCCCACCTCATGCCATGACCAGCCCTGCATCAGGGTTACGAGGACGAGGCACACTCACGTGATCTGAGACCCCAGTGGGGATTATTCTAAGGACCAAAAGAAATGAGGCCAGAGCCTCTCACTCAAATAGGAATGAGGTCTGGAATGTCATCCAGGCACACGGTGGCTGTAGTGTCCCAACATCAATCATTCTTGGACACCCACCATTCTTGGATCAACTTCTTATTCTCCCTGCTTCTTCCTACCCTCCCCTGACCTGCCATGGTATCTATTTTCTCAAGGTCTTTGCATATTTTTTTTCTTTAAGTTTATTTATTTATTGAGAGAGAACAAGTGGGGAAAGGGCGGAGGGGTGGGGACAGAGGATCTGAAGCAGGTTCCGTGCCAACATCAGAGAGTTTGATGTGGGGCTCAAACTCACACCATGAGATCGTGAGATCATGACCTGAGTCGAAGTTGGACACTCAGCTGACTGAGACACCCAGGTGCCACAAGTTCTTTGCATATTCTGTGACTTCTGCTTAATTCTGAATCCCGGTTCATCATGACTTATGCGTCTCATTCAGAATCCCTATGGGAAAAGATAGGTTTGGGGCATTTGGTCACCACCTAGTACTGGGTGGCATTGTTGCAAAGCTGTGGGGCAGACTCCCTTGTTCCTGGCTGCCCTGGTCCAGTCACTTGAGAGTGAATATTTAGAAACAGACATTGCTGTGACATCCAAAGAAGTGTGATTGATGAATTTGTCTCTCTGAAGAGGATAGACCAGCATGGGTGTTCTGAGCTGTATATGACATGAGCTGTGTGATAGTCGTGCGTACGAGAACCAATAGGAAATTTTTAAAGAAATGGTAATAGATCATTTATCATATATGGTTTGAGAGGCCCTGAGAAAGCTGCAGGAAAGGACTGTGACCCCAACTTCCAGAAGATTCCTCAGCCACACAGCAGAACTGGGCCATCATGGGAGCTGCTGCCTCAGCCTCCACCGGAGAGCTGCCTATGGAATCAAGGCCCAGCTGTGGGTCGCAGAACCACCCCACCTTTGCCACCAGCCATATTACCAAAGCAGGTGTCTTGGGCGGATTCTGTCCCTGGGCCAGAGAATCCAAGAATGTGTCTGGGTTTCCAGTCCCAGATGCAGAAGAAGGGCTGCTGGAGAAGGCTGGAATGGATGGCCAATGAATGCCACCGTGTCCATTCACAAACTCCAGGCTCTTTTTTTTTTTTTTGAACATTTATTCATTTTTTGAGAGACAGAGAGACAGAGCACGACTGGGGCAGGGGCAGAGAGAGAGGGAAACACAGAATCCAAAGCAGGCTCCAGGGTCTGAGCTGCCAGCACAGAGCCTGATACAGGGCTTGAACTCATGGGGACTGTGAGATCTTGACCTGAGCCGAAGTCAGACGCCTAACTGACTGAGCCACCCACGTGCCCCCACAAACTCCAGACTCTCGTGACAACAAGCCTGATGTCCTGCTCCCCACAACTGTCACATGCCCCTCAACCTCCGTGCATTTGCACATTCTGTTGCCATTACCTGAAATGGACTCCCCGCATTCCTGCTACCCAAAATCTTCTTCATTCATTCAACCCTTGCTGGGGACACCAAGTTGAATATGGCCAAGTCCCTGCTTCCAAGAACCTCATCACCTGGTTAGGGAGATAGAAATGTAAATTAACCTGCCTTTCCAGAATGCTCCCTTTCTGTGCTGTAAAACACTTTACACTGTGAAAGGGAGTCAAGGACCAGGTTTAAGCACTCAGCTCTGGGGTCAGATTTGCCAGCTGTGTGACTTGGGAGAAGTTGCTTACCCTCTCTTAGCCTCACTTTCCCCATGTGTGGAATGGCCTTAATAACAGAGCCTGCCTCACTGGGCTCTTTCTGACTATTTCAGGAGATGTTGCATGGGCAGGACTGCGTCCAGGAGGCACATGACATCTATCAAACGCAATGTCCTTTCCCATCCTTCAAAGCCTCATCATATGTCTCATCCCAGTCCTCATGAGCCTTCCCCAAGCCTCCTGTGAGAAATGAGTCACCTCAACCCTCTCTCTTCCTGTTACTAGCATTTTCCTCCACGGGACACACCTCTGGGATATCAGAAATGCTGGGAGGACTGTGTGTATATATTTGCTGACCTCTTAAAAAAATTAAAAAAAAAAAAACAAAACAGGAGTGGCCTTAGTCAAATATTAAACAATAAAGCCTATTTTTAAATTTAATTTAATTAAAATTTTTTTTAAGGTTTATTTATTTTTGAGAGAGAGATAGAGTGCAAGCGGGGGAGGGGCAGAGAGAGAGGAAGACACAGAATCCAAAGCGGGCTCCAGGCTCCGAGCCGTCAGCACAGAGCCCCACACAGGGCTCGAACTCAGGAACAGTGAGATCATGAGCTGAGCCCAAGTTGGACACCTAAATGACTGAGCCACCCAGGCGTGCCCCCTTTTGTTTTTTTTTTTTTAATTTTTAAATGTTTATTTATTTTTGAGAGAGAGACAGGACTGTTTTTAATGAAATAAGAATCAAAAGTCAGTGAAAAAGTGGCAGTTTTCTGAACCCTCCCATGCAGTGCGTCTGGCGTTTCAGTCCCTGAGCTTGGAGCCCCAGGATGTTTTTCTTCACCTTCCCCTCTGCCTGGCACAAGGTGAGAACCCATGGAGGTGTGTAATAAATTAATAATAAATGAATTTGTGTTTGTTCTGACACATACAGCAGATTTTCCAAGGGCGAAGTTCTGAGGCTTGTACCTTGTACTCTTTGGAGGAAATGAGCTATGGAAACCGATTATCGGCTGGAAAAACAGTAAGAGCGAAGCATCATTTACTCCGTGTAGTGGGGTGAATCGTGGCCCACTGTGAGATCATCGAAAACAGGTATATATTGGTCTCTGAGCCTGGTTCTTGGCACAGAGCTCCTTAACCCTCGTAATTTCCTAGGTGATAAGAGCGCTAAGAGTATCTTTTGCTCTAATGAGATGACTGGGGCGGGGGCTCCTGGATGGCTCCAGGATTGGGGGCGGTCACCAGAGAGACCAAGCCATGATTAGAAGCTTGGAATTTTCAGCACCCCTGCCACTTCTTTTCTTTTTTAATTTTTTTTATGTTTGTTTATTTTTGAGAGAGAGAGACAAGGTATGGGTGGGGAGGGGCAGAGAGAGGGGGAGACACAGACTCTGAAGCAAGCTCCAGGCAACACAGAGCCTGATGCGGGGCTCGAACTCACAAACCGTGCGATCATGACCTGAGCTGAAGTCGGCCGCTTAACCGACTGAGCCACACAAACGCCACTCTGTTAATATTCCTCCCATTTCATAGATTAGAGGGGAGATAGAAGCAAAGTGAGATAAAGAGGTTTATACCAAAATGGTGGCCACTTTGCTGTCTCTGCATGCCTGAGCCTCCCCCTTCTTCCTGAGAAGTGCTGGGACTTTCCTTGAGGGGTACCCCTCCTACAGTCCCCGTGGGTTAGGCAGGGCTTACCCCACCTCCAACTGTAGTAGTCAGTGGGGGCCACATGTACCATAGACTGGATGGTTCAACCAACAGAAATGTATTTTCCCATAGTTCTGGAGGCTAGAGAGTCCAAGATCAAGGCACTCAGGGTTCGGTTTCTGGTGCAAGCTCTTCTCCTGGCCTGGCCTACAGGTGGTCACCGTCTTGCTGTGTCCTCACAAGGCCTTTCTTTGGTGTGCATGTGCATGGAGAGAGACCCCTATGTTTTCTTATCATGACACCAGCCCTATTGGATTAGGGCTCACCCTTACAACCTCATTTCATCTTAATTACCACTGAAAAGCCATTTCCAAATACACTCACATTAGGGGTTAGGGCTTCAGTATATGAATTTTGAGGGGACACAATTTAGTCTATAGAACCAGCCCAGACCAGGTTTATCAGTGCATTCTCTAACTTAGTCACTTTTATTTATTTATTTAAAAAAAATTTTTTTTTAATGTTTATTTATTTTTGAGACAGAGAGAGACAGAGCATGAACGGGGGAGGGGCAGAGAGAGAGGGAGACACAGAATCTGAAGCAGGCTCCAGGCTCTGAGAAATCAGCACAGAGCCCGACGCGGGGCTGGAACTCACGGACCGCGAGATCATAACCTGAGCTGAAGTCGGACGCTTAACCGACTGAGCCACCCAGGCGCCCCTTATTTATTTTTTTAAAATTGTTTTTGGGGAGGTGT
Source organism: Puma concolor (assembly GCF_028749965.1). Taxonomy (NCBI): domain Eukaryota; kingdom Metazoa; phylum Chordata; class Mammalia; order Carnivora; family Felidae; genus Puma; species Puma concolor. Next base: position 27,685,647 of record NC_141682.1, read on the forward strand.
CTGGGTGGCTCAGTCGGTTAAGCATCCGACTCTTGATTTCAGCTCAGGTCATGATCCCACGGTTTGGGAGTTCGAGCCCTGCATCTGGCTCTGAGCTGATGGTGTGGAGTCTGCTTGGGATTCTTTGTCTCCCTCTCTCTCTGCCCCTCCCCTGCTCACTCTCTCTCTCTCTCAAAATAAATAAATAAACATTTAAAAATAAATAGGCACCTGGGTGGCTCATTTGGTTAAGCATCAGACTTCAGCTCAGGTCATGATCTCACGGTTCCTGAGTTTGAGGCCCATATCCGGCTCTCTGCTGTCAGTGTGGAATCAGCTTTGAAAACTCTGTCCCCCTCTCTCTGCCTCTCCTCTGCATGTGTGCGTTTGTGCTGTCTCCATAAGCATTAAAATTCTTTTTAAATAAGAATAAAAATAAATAAAATTTTAAATGTTTTTTAAATTTATTTTTGAGAGAGAGAGAGAGAGCACACGAGTTGGGGAGGGGCATAGAGAGAGAAGGAGACATGGAATCCAAAGCAGGCTCCAGGCTCCCAGCTGTCAGCACAGAGCCCAATGCAGGGGCCCGAACTGAACCGCGAGATCATGACCTGATCCGAAGCCAGACACTTAATCGACTGAGCCACCCAGGCGTCCCATACATACATACATATATATATATATATATATATATATATTTTTTTTTTTTTAATAAATTCAACCCTCAATGTGGGGCTTGAACTCGGGATTCCAAGATCAAGAATCGCATGGTCTACCAACTGAGCCAGCCAGGCACTCCTAACATGGTCACTTTTAGCATATATCTCAAGTCTATCTCTAGGCATGGCCTTTGCTACAATTTCCAGGCAAGCACAGTTCTCTCTTCCTCTACGACGAGTTTAATGTGAAGATAATGTGAGGGGAGAGCCACTGCAGGAGATGGAGGAGGCCTGGCAGAGAGTGCCCCAGCTTAGAAAAAAGCAGAGTCAAGAATAGGATGGAGAGTGTCTGGATCGAACTGTACTGAAGCAGGATCTCCTGGGTATCTCACTTAACATGACACAATAAGTTATTTTTGTAATTTTATTTTTTTACTTTACATCCAAGTTAGTTAGCATATAGTGCAACAACGATTTCAGTAGATTCCTTAGTGCCCCTTACCCATTTAGCCCATCCCCCCTCCTACAGCCCCTCCCGTAACCCTCAGTTTGTTCTCCATATTTAAGAGTCTCTTCTGTTTTGTCCCCCTCCCTGTTTTTATATTACTTTTGCTTCCCTTCCCTTATGTTCATCTGTTTTGTCTCTTAAAGTCCTCATATGACTAAAATCATATATTTGTCTTTGGCTGACTAATTTCGTTTAGCATAATACCCTCCAGTTCCATCCACGTAGTTGCAAATGGCAAGATTTCATTCTTTTTTGATTGCTGAGTAATACTCCATTGTATATATATATACCACATCTTTATCCATTCATCCATCGATGGACATTTGGTCTCTTTCCATGCTTTGGCTATTGTGGATAGTGCTGCTATAAACACACAAGAAGTTATTTTTTAGCTATGTTTCTGTCACTCGCAGCCCAAAGAACCCAGACTAATAGACGAGGGTCCAGTGGCTAAGAGTAGTAGAGATGGGATCTGAAAGCAGGTCTCCTCAGCTCTAAGAGGCTCAATCCAGGATTTCCTGAGAAGCATCTTGGTGCTTAATTCAGGAGCCATCCTCTTTGTGCTGAGTCCCAGATGGCAGCTGAGTTCTGACATTTTTAAAGCATTCCACCTTTGCTCTCTTTAAATGGTGTTGGGAGCAGGGAAGGTGCAACTAACATAAGTAAATAAAGATAATGATTTAAATAAATCCAGGTTAGCCAAAGAAATCCCGATTATTTCAGGGAGTGCTCCCCGTTATGAAACAAAACAAAGCTTCTCAGGGACCGAGGCCCCAGTGTATGTCCCGACAACACAGACAACTCCCAGTAAGTAGGTGGAGAAGGGGCTTCTTGGTCAACCTCCTGGAGTCTTGCCCCCTGGCTTCTCTGGAGCTGGATGCTGGTGTTCAAGGCACAGCTCTGCTAAAGCTCTGTGACCCTGGGCAAGGGGCTGAACCTGCCTGTGTATCAATTTCCTCCTCTGAACAATGGGGAGAATCATAGCGGACGTTTCACAGCATTGACAGGAGGCGGGAGCGTGTGTAAAAGGATTAGCCCAATACCGGCCCACAGTAAGTCTTCTGTAAAAGCTGCTATTGTGATTCCCAAGGCTGGCTCCTCCTCGTTCAGATCTCAGACCAAATGTCAGCCGACGGCGAGAGCTTCCATCTTCTAGAGGGCAACCCCCCGCCCCCGCCCTTCTCACTCCGTCGCGCAGTGTTATTTCCTTCAGAGCATTTTCTGCTATGGAATCCTTTCTCTTTTGGTTTCCTTTTTTAAGAAAGGCTGTAGGCGTTACGAAGGGCAGGGACCTTGTCGATTGCTATTGCCCCAGCTCCTGGCCTACTGCCTGGCACGTAGTAGGTACTCAGTAAATATTGGTTGAATAAGGGACTGCAGCACAGTGGCAGCGGCCGCTTCCGTGCCCAAGCCTGCCACGCCACCAGCGCCACGACTTGCTTGGCTGGGGGGTGGGGAGGCACACCCTGGGTGTGAGTCCTTTTCTCCTCCTTTTCAACTTCCCAGTGTAACTTTATGTGAGCACAACTCCAGAAGCTCCCAGGACAAGGCCACCGCCCCGGAATCAGGGCCTTCCCAGTTCTGCCTTCGGGGAGGGTGGCCCGCGGGAAGCCAGTTACGAGCGCCTCCTGAAGTCCCTCCCGCCGCCCCGCGTCGCTCTAAGGCGGAGGCCGGGGAGGGGGCCGCGCCGCCCGCCCGCTCTGCGCTCGGCTCCAGACTTCGGCATTTCCTCCCCGCTAGCTGGCGCGGACTCGCCTCCCCTCGGAAGAGGAAACTCCTGGGGCCGAGTAACGGGAACAAGAGCGGAGGAGAGCGGGCACGAGCGCGGAGGGGGAGCCCGGGAGTGCCGCCCAGGGTAGGAGGCGAGCCGGGCCGGGTCGGAAGCTGGCCGCGGGCGGCGCGCCGGGCGGGGCGGGGAGGGCCGCCGGGCGGGACGGAGCTCGCAGCCGGCGCAGGGCGCGGCCCGGGGCCCGGGAGCGCAGGGCGGGCCGCAGCTGGAAGGAAAACTTGAGCTGGGAGAGGAGGCCGAGCTGGAGGGCGCCTTCCCCGGACCCTGCGAGGGGGGAGCCGCCGCGGAGGCGAAGGAGACCGGGACCGCGGGGCTGCCGGGGCGCTGCCCGCATGCTGGGCCGGGGGCGCCGCCGGGGCTCGCGCCCTGGGCTGCAGGGCCGCCGCTGTCCCGGGCGCCCGGTATGTCGGTGCACTACACCCTCAATCTGCGCGTCTTTTGGCCCCTGGTGACCGGCCTGTGCACTGCCCTCGTGTGCCTCTACCATGTCCTCCGGGGAAGAGGGGACGACCGGGCTGAGCCCCCCGACGGTGCGGACGGCGGCTTCCCGCTGCTCAAGGTGGCCGTCCTGCTCCTCCTTGGCTACATCCTCCTGCGCTGTCGCCACGCCGTCCGGCAGCGCTTCCTGCCAGGGTCTCCCCGCCTGGGGAGACACTCCACCTTCTCTCCTAGACACTTCCGAGAGCCGAGCCTTGGCATCTTGCTGGAGAGTTACTACGAGCACGAGGTGCGCCTCTCTCCGCACGTGCTGGGCCACAGCAAGGCGCACGTGAGCCGGATCGTGGGCGAGCTGGTGCGGGCTGGCCGCGCCCGGGGGTCCCCGGGCCCCATCGCCGGCGGGGCGCTGGCGTTGGCCTTCCGCGGAGACTTCATCCAGGTGGGCAGCGCCTACGAGCAGCATAAAATCCGGCGGCCCGACGGCTTCGACGTGCTGGTGCCACTGCGCCTCCCGCCGCTGGTGGCGCTGGAGCCTCGGAGCCTGGGCGCCGAGCCCGCGCTGGCCCCAGCCTTCCACGGCTGTTTCGTGTGCGCGCTCAGGGCGCCGCCGGGGGCCTCCGGGGGCCACTGGCTCCGGGACTGCAAACCCTTTGCCGACGGCTTCTGCGTGGACGTGCTCGGGCGGCGTCACCTCTCCGCCACTATGGTGCTTCGCTGGTTCCAGTCGCACCTGCAGCGTTCCCTGGCCACCGTGCGCTACAGCCTGGAGGGGCGTTGTCGGGTCAGCCTGACCCCCGGCGGCCTGGAGCAGCCTCCTACCCTGCACATCCTGCCGTGCCGCACGGATTACGGCTGCTGCCGCCTTTCCATGGCAGTGCGTCTCATCCCCGCTGTGCATTTGGGCGATGGCGTTTTCCTCGTGGCACCACCGCCGCCACCCTCACCTGTCGGGCCCCTGTCAGAGCTCCCGGGAGGCCTGCGCACGGATGCACTGTGGGGTGTGAATACAGCGCGTCAGGAGCAGAAGCTGCTGAGCTGGCTGCAGGAACGGGCCCCTCCAGGTGCCTGCTACCTCAAGTGTCTGCAGTTGCTTAAAGCTCTGCGAGACCTGGGCGCCCGCGGGCTGGACCCGGCGGCCGCCACCCAGTGGGGACGCATTCTGTCCTCGTACATGCTCAAGACAGTGCTGCTGGCGGTGCTGCTGCGTGAGGGGGCTCCGGTTCAAGGCTGGGACGAGGCACACCTGGGTGAGCGGTTGGAAGAATTAGTGCAGTTCCTTAGGGACTGCCTGCTGCGACGCCATACGCTCTTCCACTGCGTCCTGGGCCCTGGTGGGGCCGCTGCCGAGGTGGGCCCACTGCCCAAGGTTCTGCGTGAAGCTGCCCCGGTTGACCTCCTGGCCGCGTTCGACAGACATGCCCGGGAACTCGCGGCTGCGAGGTTGCTGTCCACGTGGCGAAGGCTGCCCCAGCTTCTCCGGGTCTATGGGGGTCCTCGCTACCTTGCCAGGTGCCCCCCACCCCGGAGTCAGCGCACCCAGGGCTTCCCTGAAGATGAACCATAAACCTTGACAGCGCCTCCACCTGGCCAAAAGCTCCTAAAGCCTCCCCCCCCCCCCCCCCATGGGGGTGGGGATGGCAACGAAGCCAGTTTATCGCAAGGAAATGAGCTGCCACAGGTGTTGGAAAATTCGGAAGGTGACATTTGGTGACTTATTATGTCACCCCTGGCTCCAAAGCCAGTATAGTTATGGCATCTTTTTCACACCCACCAGCGTGTCCGGAGCAAGCTACAGAAAGACATCCAACCCCAGCAGCTAAGAGTTGGTCCAAATGTTGATTTGTGTGAAATGATTCTGTAGAAGGATCCAGCTTTTAGGGAAGTCCAGTAAAGGAAGCAAGAAATAGCTGCAGAGAAAGTTTCCGCTGTCGTTTTTTGAGACACAGATCTCTGGCCCCCAGATTTAAAGAAGCTAATGTTTTTTTGATATAACTACTTGCTAGGTCCTGGATTCCTGATGGTCTTCCTAAAAATCGGAATCTTTACAACTGGAATTGAAGTTCTATTCTAGGGGCTAATGTTCTGAGGAACACAGGTTCCACCGCTCAAATTAATATTCATGTATTTTTTAAATGGTGCAATCACGGGTGTCTCACAGGATTGCAAAGAATGAAGTCACATATGTTGAGAGAGAGGTCGTCTAGAGTTGGTTAGAGAAACTCCCAGAGCAAACAGCACTGTATTTTGATCAGACCTTTCATTTTGTGCTAATGGCCAGTGCCAAGTTGTTGCATCTGAAAGGGAGACCAGTTCCATTTGTCATTAAGAAATGTGCAGTCTTAAAAAGCAGGCTTGCTTAACATCCCTGCAGGCATACAATGGGGTGAGTACCAGTCAACACCCATTCATGGAGAGCCTACCGCGAGCCAGGCACAGTGCAGAGTAGCAAAGGATCCATGTTTAGCACGACGCTGGTGAGGACGTAGAAACGTGTTGGGTTTTGAGGAAGATATAGTTCGATCTTCGCATATGAAGATGACTCACCATAGCTTGCTGCTGGCTAGAGACAGAAACATGTTGGTTGGTTTGTTTGTTTGTTTGTTTGTTTTCAGCCTTTTTAACACACTCCTCTGCCCGGTGATTTCTTTCCGAGTGTCATGAGATGACGAAGAGGCAATGCGGGCTGTAGTGCCTAGGATGTGGTCAGCTCTCTCAGTCAGTGCTCGGCGATGGTTAGGGTTAGAAAGTTCCTCTCCCATTGCCGCCCCCCCCCCCCCCCCCCCCCGCAGCCTTTAAGTAAGTGGTCCTAAGGCCAACTTGAGGAGTAGTTGATTCAGCCCAGGTCTTGCAGGGCCTTTCGTAAAGAATTCAGTATCCTGGGTTCTGGGCTCCCTGACTGATCAGCCGAGGAGAGTAAGTGAGGGGGAGGTGAGGGGAGTCCTTGTCAGGAGTCTGCTGTTGTTTCTCTTTGGACATAAATGTCCCCAACTCGGCTGAGGTGTCAGTAAGTCCACCATCCGCTCGCTTGCCGAATAGAAAATGTAACCAGTCCCACCCAGTGCTAGACTTGGGGACTTTTATTTATTATTTTTTTTGACAAAGACATGTACTTCCTTAGATTCTTAAAGGTAAAACTTGGAAGACAGAAGGAGCCATCTAAATGGGGCCATTGTTCAACTTCTGAGTTGTTTTGAGGGAATTCTTTAAACTTGCTTGAGGGGACCTACTTGGCCACTGCAGGAAGTCATTGTGAATAAATGGTTGGCAGGGTATCCTCGTGGGAGCTGAGGAGATGACTTCTGTCCTATGTCACTTTGGACTGTAAGAGAAATAGTTGCAAATGTTGCGCCTTCTCTTTGAGGTTGTTCTGGGGACAGTTCCTCTTGATGACACAAAGGTCATTCCCAGCTTTGGAGGTCAGTGTTAGGTCATAAGGTACTGCATTTAGTAAAGGGATCCGTCTACCAACTTCCTGCGAAGATATAAACTGCACAGTGTTTCTTAAACTTACTTTTTAAAATAGATGCCAAGAGTACGTAGATCTTTATAAATATATATATATATATTTATAATGTTTCCATATCAGCCCCAATTCCCCCCGTAGTCATTAAGTCTACTGAAGTGGGGAACAGCAAGGCTATTGGAGGGATTATAAAGCTTTAAAAACTGAATTTTTCAGATGTTTCTAGCTGAGTCAATAGGTTCCTTTTTTTATTTTTATTTTTTAAATCATACTAGTCTTTTGAAGTGTAAATCTGGTAACATTCTGTTCTTGTAGTGTTTGTGTTATTTTTTTTCTTCAGGTTAATTACCCAAAGCCTCATGCATCCTCAAGATTTTTAAATTTTATTCTTATTTTTTAATTAATGGGGCATTGTGTTTGTGAATTTTTAAAATATTAATGTTTTATTTAAGTGCCATGCTGAGCAGTTGTTCTCTGCACATGGTAACCAAAAGTTAGAGATGTCGATCAATTTTGATCAATGTTTAGTGATCCCAAACATGTACTGTGTACAAATGAAATAATATGGCATATTAGCCAGGTGTGATGGTTGCCTGAGGCACTTAAATTAAGCTCAATTCTGTATTTTATCAGGGCTCTGTCATGTCCTTGATCTGAAATGTACATACACATTTTTGGTGTATACTTGGTACTAGAGATTCATTTATGCAAATATTCTTATTCGAGAAGCCTCACAATTGCTCATGTTAAAGAAAAAAGATGAATTGTCCAGTCAGTGCCCAAAGAAAAAGTTTTAGGGAAGATGACTCAGCTGTTTTGCCCAAAGACACCCTTCAGTAACTCCCACTGACCAGTCTTGGGAGCCGTCCCGGAAGGCTCATGCGCTGAGAGAAGGAGATGTTTTTTGCAAAAAGGAAATGGAAGCTGAAAGAAGGGAGAATGGAAGCATGGAGGGGAGGGAGAAATCTGAAGAATTCAGGAAGGAGGCCTTAAGAGAGAAGTGAAGGAAGAGACGGGAGAAGGGCAGACGGTGTGGAAATCACATGGGGGTGCAAGAGGTTTGGGTAGGAAACACATTTTTAGGTATGTGCTATTTCAAACCAGGGGTCGCAAACTCAGCAGCCTGCAGAAGTAAGGCAGGGAGATGAATATGGGAAGGGGTGGGTGGGTGGTGGGGACTGTGCCCATCTTAAGTGGGGCAGCCAACGTTCAGCTCTGCTGGGAAAAGGGTAGGGAGAGGCCGGAAATCAGGATTTTTTTTCAAGTGGAACTTTCTCATTTTTAAACAAAATAATTTTAAAATGTTCCAAACACCATGTGGGCCGAACAGAACATTTGCTGGAGCCTGGGGGCCACCAGTTTGCGGCCCCTGCCTTACACAGTATGTATAAGGTTATATTTATTGTTATGGAGATAATGTTGTTATACATTGTTGGGGTTGTGATACTTCAAGTTCTTTTTATCTCTCAGAGCTAAGCTTTATTGTAGAAACAAACCAAAAAAAAAAAAAAAAAATTAACATGGCCACAGATAACACTTAACTCATAATTCCCAGGAGGACCCTCGATCCTGGAGTTGTTCATTCCCAGTCACATCCTCCAATCAAACCGCTGGGGGCCAGTTCTTGGCATTTCCTTCCTGGTGAGTTGGGGCTAAACTCCTTGGCTCAGTTGGAGTTCGCAGATGAGTAATCAGGAAGGATTGCAGAAGAACTTGTTTCCTTTTTATTTGTATTTTGTTCTTATTTTTAAGTGAGTTTTTAGTAGGATCCCATACTGTGCCTTAGCAAGGATGGTTGGTGGCCGTGGACAACAGAAATCCAGTGCTGGGTTTTCAAGCTCCTACTGCCAAAGAATACCGTTCTGATCAGATGTTTCTACCCCTTTCTGACTTGGGATGGGATGTCCCACCAAAACGGACATCCTAGGATTTGGAAGGAATTAACCTAACATGCTTCCAAAGTATCTCTTTTAACCTCATGGAGTAAGTCACTCTTTCTGTAAAATGTGGCTTTTGATCTTGGTGAAGACTTAACTTATCTCTACCTACAGGGAGGAAGGCTATGACTTCCTTCCCCAGTAGTGGGGAAGATGAACCTCATTAACATTTCCAGTGACCCTAGAGAGGGGGGAAAAATGTTCAGTGTTATCATCTTGGTGTTCGTTAATTTTTTTTTTTTAATCGTACATCTGTTACTTAGACACTACTGTTTGTTTCCATTTATACCTACATAGCACATGATTTGGTGGAAATTTAGCAAGTATAAGTTGGGAGAGGGTGAAGATAATATGCAATCATCTATACAGAGAGAATAGACTGAAAAAATTATATATAATCTGGTTTTTGAAGTATCAAAGATATTCAGGAATATTTTTAGCACCTTTTGCTTTAAAAAAAAATGTGCCTTGATTCAGTGACTTGACTTTAAAACATTCCTCTTATTTTATTGTTATTTTAAATGTGTATTCTGACCCCCAGCTATATATTATGATGTAGCCCATTGGCTGCAGTCATGGTGTATGGTTTGTTCCAGTAACAGAGACCAAAGAGTTAATCAAATATGATTCCGCTGCTACAGTTGTGTGATTCAAAGGAGTTTTCAATCACACCAAATTTCCATGGCCCAGGCAGTTGAGGCCAGCCATTTGTCTTCTATTTCAGGTTGGAGTAAATTTGCACTTTTAATCTTTTGGGTCATCTGGGGGGCCTTGTTCTTTTATACTTGGCTTTGTTAATAAAGGAACTTGTAGAAAACCCTGGACTGAGTGTCTGATTTGGGGAGGGCTCTCCTCTTCCCTTGGGAAGGGCATCCCATGGATGCACTGGCTTATGATTCCTTACACAAAGCTCACTTGACTTCCACCTCTGGGTGTCTGGGAGTCTTTTCCCACCCAGCAAAGCTAGAACAATTGTTCCTCTAGAACTGGCACCATACACAGGTGGGAAAAGATGTTAGTTCATAGCTCTGAAGGTGTGCAGCCTGGGGTCCTGCCTTCAAGTCTTCTTTCTCACCTAGAACCTTCTGCCCGGCTCCCCCACACACTCCCTAACACAGTTCAAGTCTTGGCCTGTGGCTAATTTATCGCTCAAGAATTTTGCTCAGAAATCTCTTAGGCCCCTGGGCCCTCTCCAAGTAGTAAACGTTTGCTAATAATGAAAAACCACCGGGCTTAGTGAAAGATGGAATCTTGGGGACGATGTAAGACTCCACAAAGCCTTGGAGCCAAGTGAAAGCTTAGAGAAACCTGCAGCCACAGGCTGATTAAACAGTAGTTGTGTAGGATACTTGCCCAGGGCAGAGGCGGTGGGTGTGTTTCATTCAGTTTTCAACAAGTAGTTATTGAGTCTTTACTGTCCCCAGTGTTGAGGACACGTGTAGAAATGACCGAGGCAGACGGGGTCTCTCTCTTAGGAACTCACACACTAATTGTGAGAAGTTGGCAACTCAGTCGTTTCCATGCAGTGTGGTGGTTGGCGATGAGGAAGGGCTATGGAAACACAGAAGAGGGGCACCTTGTGCAGTTCAGGAGGTTCGGGAGAGCTGCTCGGAAGAAGTGGAGTCTAATGTGAGATCTAGAGGTAGGCAGGAATTCGCTAAGTGGAGGGAATTGGGTAGCAGAGGAATGTATCAAGAACAGAGATGAGTGGGGAATTTCACTTTGGCTGGAAAGTGGGGGTGGGAGGGAAGAGGCTCCAGTAGCAAAGGATGGGGGCGGGGGGAGACAGGCAGGCGCCAGGAGACGGGGGTCCTAAAGACAGGGCTTCCCAAACCGGAGTGTGCAAATCACCAGGGAGACTGGTTAAATGCAGATTCTAACTCGGCAAGTCCGGGGTGGGACCTGAGACTTGCTTTCCCAACAAGCTCCCACATGATGGTGATGCCCCTGGCCCAGGGGCCACACTTTGATCACAAGGTCATACATACCGCGATAAAGGTTTGGACTGATCCTGGAGATATTGGTGAAACACTTCAGGTAAGGAATGACAGGGTCACATTTGAGTCTGGCCCACTCTGGCTGCAAGGTGGAGAATGGATTAAGCAGGGGGTGGCCATTTAATTTATTTTTGCCAATGAAGTTTTATAGACGGTGTATATACTGTCTATACTGGTAGAACAGAATACTTGCAACACAACCCTGAAAATACTTACTCAGTGGACCTTTACAGAAAAAAATCAGTTGGAAGTAATCAGGCTGGAAGTCTTCAGATCCTGCAACAGTCCAGGCCTGGCCAGGGGGCCTGAGGTGGGGATAGAGAAACAAGTTGGCCTAAAGATAGAACAATGTCCTGATTAGGGCCAGTGCTTTGACACCAAGAGATCTGTCTTCAAGTCTTGTGTCCTGCATTACTCATCCTGTGTGTCTTTCTGCAAATTACCTAATCCTCTCTGAACCTTGATTCCCTCATCTATAAAATGGGATTAATAATGGAACCTCCCTCACAGGAGTGATTGAGGATTCAGTGAGATGGTGTTTAACATAATAAGCACCTGGGAAGGGGCAGTGAGCATAGAAGTAATTATTGGAATGGAATTTTGATTTAATCTGTGTCTCCATCCTCTTCCTCTGTTTCCTTTGCTGCTCATTCTTTCTCCACTACGGGGCATGTTTCCCTTTTGTCGATGCAACCATCTCTCTACTCCGATTTGGTTTATCTCTTTCCTTGACGTCCATGGCCATCCACTCGATGGAAAGCCCTCACTCTGGGTACGACAGTGGACTGATGACAAAAATGGCCCCTGTCCTCTTTCTCTTCCTGTGCCAATGCCTCCACAGCCTGTCTCATCAAGAAGGCGAGCCTTTTTACCTACCCCTGAAACTGGAAGGCCTTTGGGACTGTCTTTAGTCAATAGCATGTGGCAGAAGGGATGCTGTGCTAGTTCCTGGCCTGAGACTCAAGAGGCCTCGTCTGCCTCTGATTGTTCTCTTGGAAACCTGCAGCCACCGTGTGAATAGCCTGCTGGAGGATGAGGGACTCTGTGGCCCAATCAACCCTGTCCCTGAAGCTGACAGCGAGCTTCCTGTGAGACTCGTGAATGAGGCCGTCCCAGACTGATGTGACCACGAACTGACCCAAGCACTTGAGCGAGCCTAGCCAAGACCAGTCACAGATTGGCCCAGATCAGCAGAAGCATTCAGCCGGCTCATAGCCTCTCAGAAATAATAGGTATTGTTTTAAGCCACTGAGTTAGTGGTCATTTGTAGCTCAGCAATAGAGAATTGATTTGGAATCTTAAAAAAACAATCTGGCAGGGATGCCTGGATGGCTCAGTTGGTTGAGCATCTGAGTCTTGGCTTCCGCTCAGGTCACGATCTCATGGTTTCATGGGTTTGAGCCCTGCGACAGGCTCCGTGCTGACGATGTGGAGCCTGTTTGGGATTCTCTGTCTCTCCTCTCTTTGCCCCTCCCCCACTTGCACTGTCTCTGCCCCTGTCAAAATAAATAAAGTTAAAAAATTAAAAAAAAAACAACCCACAATCTGGCATACTGGGCTGCCACTGGAGTGTGTACAGGCAGTCCTTAACTTTTGTATGTTTGACTTTCAAACAGCCTGACTTTGATACACGTGCTTGACTGACGCCCCAAAGCACCTTGCCCACAGTGATCCTGGTTTGCCTCATCAGCTGTGGCAGGAGGGTGTTGGCCCCCCCCTTCAGTGGATGAGTTGGGCCAGTGTCGCCATCTTTGTGCAGATTGTTTACACAGTTGTTTGACTGTGTTCCTACATTCGCCCTTATCTTGTAAAAACAAATGGAATCTGGGAAAACGAAAGTGCTGATTCGGGTGACAAAAATGCCACAGGTCCCAAAGGTAATACAATTAGGACACTGATTCAATGTGCCCCAAGTGGCTAAGCTTCAGCTGCAGTCAGATGCTGCCTGCTGTTGAGCTGGTGGGTGGGGTGCTCAACTGTAAAGGAAAAGACCCACCATAGTGATGAAGGGCATGCAGGAGACTGTGTCACTTAGACATACATTAGGTCACAACTTATAAAAACCTAACCCACGGTGACTTAAACAGAGGCTTGTTTTTCCTCAACAGCCAGAGCCTGGAGGTGCACAGCCAGCAGTTCAGGGATGAATCAGGGACCCAGGCATCTTTCTGCTGTCATTCTGGGTATTTTCACTCCCCCCCCCCCACCGAACATTTTTTAAAATGTGTATTTATTTATTTAAAAATATTTTTTTAATTCTTTAAATTTATTTTTGAGGCATAGAGACAGCGAGACAGAATCTGAAGCAGACTCCAGGCTCTGAGCTGTCCGCACAGAGCCCGTAGCAGGGACTGGAACTCACAAACCATGAGGTCATGACCTGAGCGAAGTCTGACGCTTGAACAACTGAGTCACCCAGGTGCCCCTGGGTATTTTCATTTTTATCATCATACTTGTCATCTCCAGATCCCACAGTTGCTACTACAGTTCCAGGCATTGTTTAAGGCAAGGAGAAGAGGGAATGGATGAGGGAACGTAGTATACGTCATCTTACATCTCATTGGCCAGGATTAGGGAACGTAGTAGCCGTCTTCTTACATCTCATTGGTCAGGATGGTGTCACGTGACCACACCTAGCCGTGAGGAAAGCTGGAGGAGAAAGCCTGCCGCATGGCATACAGCTGCCCAAGCCAAATATAATGCAAGAATGGATATTAGTGGGTAAATAAGATTCTGTCACAGAAATGCTAAGAACAAATAGCCGAAGGTGGTGTCAAAGATGTAATCAGGGAATATATAATTTCATAATTATATCATTTATACTTGTCCAAGTCCTTGCATATAGCAAATGCGCAGTAAATGTTAGAACTAAAGTCCCAGCTCCACCATTCAGTGGCTGTAATCTCTTGGGCAAGTCAGTTAACTTATCTGGACATTAATTTCCTCGTTTGCAAAATCGCCGGGGGGGGGGGGGGGCGATGAAGGAGGAGAATCCTGCCTTTTAGAGGTTGGTTGGGAGCATCAAAGAGCGATGCATGAGAACTTGAGAAGTGCCCTCCAAGTGTTAGCTGCTGTCTCAGGAGCAGCGCCCCAGCATCTGTGGAACAGGAAGAAGGTAAATCCATTTCTTAGGGGATGGTCACCATCTGGCTCTCTGCCCAGCACCTTCCCCCACCGCCAACCTTTTTCTTCAGGCCTGTGAGTGAGCTGCAGCTGTGAGCACTTGTTATACGTGTTCCCAGGAGGGAGGACGCCCAGAGAGAGGATCCAGCACCCCCGTATCTCTTTGTTCTGAACTATGTCATTTTCTTATAAGCTTTCTCTGTTTCATTTCTCAAACGAAATTTCATTTTCGTGGCTTGAGTCCGAGGCAGAAAGCTTAGTGAAAGCTCGTGGTTCTCAGTCCTGGCTCTCTAACAATCTATGAGGGGCTTTGTGAAATTATCCACGCTCGGGACTCCACCCTGGCCCGATGAGGTCAGAAGCGCGGGGAGTGCGGCCCAGGTGTGGGTACTTTTTGCCGCTCCCTTGATGATTCTAGAAGGCCGCCAGGGTGGTGAACCACTTCCTTTAGTGAGATGGCCCTTAGGTCCGAGAACCTGGAACCTCCAGCTGGTGTGTGTGAGGTTTGCTTTGCGGTAGAGACAGCGAAAAGAGGTGGTTGGCCGTAGTGGTGGTGGCGGGACGGAAATAGAAGCCCAGGATGGAATTCTTCAGCTGGGAGATACGGGGCAAAATAATACCAAGCAGGCATAGGATTTAATTCCTCTGGCACTTCCCCTTTTCTCCAACCCCAGGGAGATAGAAACAGTTAAAAAAAAATTAATTTATAAAAGGCATCAGAGTCATCCTGAAACTTCTCAGCAGAAAAAAAAAAAACAAAACAAAAAACCCCCCCAGCATCTCTATTCAGAGGCACACTGCCCTTCTTCTTTTGTCTTCTAGCCTGGTGAGAACACACATCATATACAGCCTGTCTTTACAAACTGCTGGCTCTTTTCATGAATATTCAGTGGTTTTGCCCACACTTTGTCTCAGTCTCTCCCCTCCCCCTCCCCCCACTACCATCTTAGATGCAGTGACTTTGAGCTACCACTTAAAAAAAAAAAAGTAAAGTCCATCAAGGCGCCTTCCAGTGAAGCCGGATGTCGTAGGGGGGTGGTGGTGGAAACTAGGAGTCCTACTGTGTACCAGACTCAAACTAAAAGGTTGTAATGACCTTATCTCGGCAAAAGATTTTTATCTTCACGGTTTATTTAATCACTGGTCCCCTCGAATTAGGAGCTAAGCCTCTGATGGGCGACTGTCGATCCTTATCAAAACTACTAAGACATATTTCAACCATGGAGGAAAATGGTGTGGCATCTGGAGATGGGGGGCCCTCAGGGTCTTGCATGGCAAGAAACTGCAGACTGGAAACACTGCTCCTCGTATCTTAAGTAAAGGCTTTGCGATGATTGATTATTTTTCCTCTGATAAATACCTGGTTTTCAAAAGCAGTCTAATTAGTAGGGATCTCCATTTTCCAAGTATTCGAAATGCATTTGGCTGTCCTATCATTAAACCCAGACCCAGGAGACCAGCCGAGATGTCTGAGCCCTTCCCACGTTCGAGGCAGAGACACTCCTGCTCACCGAATATCCTCGAGTAACCCTGTATTTCCCGCCCCACTGCCATTTGCCAGGGCCAGCCGACTGGTTCTGAGCAATGGGCAGGGAGCACAAGGGACTTGTACATGATCCTGCAGAAACCCTAAAGGTCACGCGTGAAAGCCATCACAAGATGGAACTGAGTCACCACAAAGAGCACAGCTGCCCTTGACGGTCACCTGATTCATCGTGGCCTTTGTATGAGCGAAAAACAAACTTCTGTGGTGTTAGCCTTCTGAAATGAAACACTGGGATTTTTTGTGACTGCAGAAAAGCCCAACTTAACCTATCAATACAACAGGACGCTGAAGAGGGCTCCTATAATCACCCCATTTTGGAAGACCCCACTGCAAGCCTCTTATCTTGATGTGTTTGTAGTAGATGGAGAGAAGATGCTCTCTCCTTGGACCCCAAGGACTCCCCAGTTACGAAATGCTCCATCGGCATTCACATGTGCAGTAAATAATCATTGAGTGCCAACCACGTGCCAGGGCCCTTATTGGCACTGGGGATTGCGTGGTTAGCAAAACGGACTCCATCTCATCTTTGCCTACAGCTTTCAGTCCGTCGGAGGAGACTGCTGCTCGACAAATAAGCATGCCGATGAGTGCAGAATAACTAGCAGAGGTGAGTGCTTTGAAGGAAAGAGGTTTCTAAATCAGAAGGGACTTTACGGCAGCCCAGGGGGTTAGAGAAGGCTTCCCCGAAATTCTGAAGCCCGGCGGGCACGCTAACCATGAGGGTCTGCCTCTGGACGTCACCCTGCAGAGCACCTGCTATGTGCAAAGCTCTCTGCCAAAATGCTAGACACACACCACCCTCACTTGACCGTTGCAAGAGTCCTGGGAGGTAGTAGTAATATCATTCCCATGTTACAGGTGAGGAAACTGAGGCTCAGCAAAAGGAGGCCACATGCCCTGTGTAAGTAAGTGCAAACAGGGATTTGAATCCACATCTGGCTACAACGCTAACACTCATTTCTGGCCCTTGCAAACCGAGCCAGGGAGGTTAGTCATGCAGGAAGTCACCCCTCGTGAGGCCCACAGTGGGAGATCAGAATGAAACCAGCAAGCAGATGTTGACAAGTTGCCTGGAAAAGCCACCCACTGTGGGGGGGGGGGGGGGGGTATAGCTTTCTCTCCAGTTCCCAAGCTCCTCCTTAAAAGTTCCAGTGTTCTTTTTTCATTTTTACAGCATCCCCTCCCCCTCTCCCCAGAGGACTGACTTCTCCTTTCAGCAGACAGGAAGGCGTGGGCTGCCTGCCCTACAGTAGCCCAGCCACTGACAGATGATGGCTTCCCTCCAAACTTAACCCAGATGAAAACGATAGGGACATACCAGCTCTTTCTTCCCTTGGCTTTGTACCATGCTTCCCTTTCTCCCCAGAATAGAAGCAGGAAGGCCTGAGGTAGCTGCGTTGAAATGTTAGCTGAGGGGTGCCTGGGTGGCTCAGTCGGTTAAGCATCTGACTTCGGCTCAGGTCATAATCTCACTGTTTGTGGGTTCAAGGCCCGAGCTAGGCTCTGTGCTGACAGCTCAGAGCCTGGAGCCTGCTTCAGATTCTGTGTCTCCCTCTCTCTCTGCCCCTCCCCTGCTCATGCTCTCGCTCTCTCTCAAAAATAAATAAAACATTACCAAAAAGTTAAAAAAAAAGTTAGCTGATATGAACCTATTGCTTTGTCTTACAGAAGGACTAAACTGATTCTGCATATAGACACATTTACACTCATTCTGGCACATGCTTCACATGCAGACATGCCCGTATGCACGTGGGTGCATAGACATACACTCTCTTTAACACGTACGCTCATAGCTAACACATTATAGTTATTTATTTTTATTTTTTAGAGAGAGAGAGCATGAGAGAGGGAGGGGCAGGGAGAGGGGGACAGAGGATCCAAAGCAGGTTCCTCACTGGCAGCAGAAAGCCTGATGGCAGGGCTCAAACTCACGAACCATGAGATCATGACCTGAGCTGAAGTCAGACGCTTAGCCGACTGAGCCACCCAGGCGCCTCGTAGCCAACACTTTAAAGCACTCACCGGATCCCAGGCAGCTTTCTAGCTCTGGGCAAACATTTGACTGCCAGGGGGCCAGATCCAGCCTGCCACCTGTTTGTGTAAATAAAGTTTTATTGGAACACAGCCATGCTTATTCATTAACACATTACCTCTGGCTGCTTTTGCACTACACATCAGAGTTGAGTAGTTGTGACAATGACTGCATCACCTGCAAAACCTGAGATATTTCCTACCTGGCCCTTTGCAGGAAAAGTTTGCCAACTTCAGTTCTAAGTGCTTAAAAATTTTACAAGGCATGCCTGCTGCGTAGCTAACCATCCTGAAACCTAATGGCTTAAAAACGTCCACTGCTATTATTGTCTCTTATGATTTCTGTGTGTTAACTGAGTTCTGCTGGCAGTTCTGCTCATGATGTCAGCTAGGACCATGGTCCTCTACAGCAGAGGGCAGTTGGTGCTACTGTGCGCTGTGAACTCAGCTGGCACTGACAACCCACATGCGCTGGTTTCCCTCCTCATGGCCTTACTTTTCGGTTCTAGCATCTCACAGCTCAGCCACTGGGTTCCAAGAGGCAGTGTCATGTTTGCAAATGCAGAAGAACGGCAGATCTCCTAAGGTCTGGATTCCATTGGTCAGAACAGATCACAAGTCCAGCCCAGGTTCAAGAGGAAGTGACTCCACCTCCTGGTGGCAGGACTAGCAAAGGATTTGCAGCCATCTTTAATCCACCAGAGTAAGTACTTATCCTCACTTTAGACATAGGGACACAGAGGCACAGAATGGTTGAATAACTTGCCCACAACAGCCGGGGAGTGACACACAACCTCATACACACTCATTCACACAAATATGTGGGTGCATACATATTCACACGTTATACATATATTCATCACACACACGTCCACAATTCACATACAGGCATACAGTGACAGTCACATGTTTACATCCTCATATTGACACCAAGTCCTCATGCACGTTCACATATACATGCATACATATTTGCACATAAGCACTCACATATACACACATACACACACGCACATACTCCAGGCATACACACCCTCACATACACCCCCTCCACTTCCATGTGTAGAATCACACGTATCCACATGCATGGGCACACATATACACACGTTTGATCCCTCTCCACTGAACATGGTAATTTCCTCCAATGACTCAGAGACCTTTTCCTCCTCTCTTTTGAACAAGGTGTTCCGATGCCAGAAAACCCTCCTGTCTTCCTTCCGTTGTGCAAAGTCTCTCTCCACATGAAGAGGCCCAGAGGCCCGGGACCTTGGATCCCTAGCCTTACTCGGAATGGCCATGGGGCTAGAGACCTACACATCTTTGTTGATATTAGACGTGAGGGACAGGGAAGTTAAGTGCGTTGCCCAGTGTCACACAACAGAAGCCATTAGGCTGGTGGTGATCACTGACAGCTGGGCTAGGTGCTGGGGCTCAGCGGTGCTTGATGAATGAATGAATTGGAAGTCCTTGTTCTGTACGGATTGTTTTTAGGAGAGTTTATTCTTTTAGAAGCGGTTTTAGGTTCACAACAAAATTGACCGAAAGACACAGAGATTCCATTTATACCCCCTGTCCCCACATGTGGATAGCCTTCCCCATATCCACATTCCCCACCAGAGTGGTACATTTGTTATAATTGATGAGCCTATATTAATGCATCGTTATTACCCAAAGTTCATGGTTTTAACCTCAGGGTTCATTCTTGGGTTGTGCATTCTATGAATTTGGACGAATGTACAATGACATATATCCACCATTAGAGTATCATACAGAGTATCTTCAGTGCCCTGAAAACCCTCTGTGTCTAGTCTATTCATCCCTTCTTTTTTCATAACATCTGGCAACTACTGATATTTTTTTTAATGCTTATTAATTTTTTTAAAGAGAGAATGAGTGGGGGAGGGGCAGAGAGGGAGAGAGAGAATCCCAAGCAGGCTCCACACTGTCAGTGCACAACCATACGCAATCCGTGAGATCATGACCTGAGCTGAAATCAAGAGTTGGACACTTGACTGACTGAGCCACCCAGGTAACCCGACCACTGATCTTTTCAATGTCTCCATAATTTTGGCTTTTCCAAAAGGTCATATAGTTGGAATCATACAGTCCTTTTCAGACTGGCTTCTTTCAGTTAGTAATATGCATTTAAGATTCCTCCATGTTTTTGCATGGCTTGAGAGTGCATTTCTTTTTAGCACTGAATAATATTCTCTCATCTGGATGTAACCATAGTTCATTTATCCATTCACCTACTGAAGGACATCTTCGTTGCTTCAGCATTCATTTTTGCTTGTGACTGTAGAAAGCAGGTAGAACAGAAATGCTCCCCAAACCTTATGAGTCAGACATCAAGGACATCAGAGAGACACTGAAGATGTAGAGAAGCCCATTTTTCCTCTTTCATTTGGTCATCATTTATCCCAGCCATCTTCAGCCCTAGCCAGACATTATAGTGACCTGGGGAGGGGGATTTTTAAAAATATTGATGCTTGGGTCCCACCCATAGGGACTATGATTCAATTGGTCTGGGCTGGAGCTGAGCATCATGGTTTTTTTTTTTTTTTGGAAGTTACCCAGGTGACCCCACCAGGGGCTTGAAAACCATTGGTCCACCAAGACCCCACTGTAGGTGGAAGATTCTCCTGGTGGCTCTAGAGTAGAAGGTGAAGTTCATCTGTTGGGTTTAAAACAAATGGGTCTGGCTTGCCGGTAGGCCCTGTTTGGTACGTTGATTTCACTGAAATGTAAAGGTTCTAGCAGGACACGCTCTCTTTGTCCGCTCTCAGATACCATCCTCTATCACCTTTCCACCAGCTACTTCACACATGTAGTTACTGGCCTGGCACCTGGAGCCACTGGGGTCTTGCTGACTGTGGGACCTGGCTTTGGCCAAGGTGACCAACATGTCTCAGTCTGCCCAGGGCTTTCCAAGTTTCAGCACTGAAAATCCTGTGTCCCAGGACACTTTCTCAGTCCGGAGCAAACTGGACATTAGTCACCCTATTTTGACCCTTCTTATAAGAAAGGGAAGACAGACCTACCAATCACTCTAAAACACCTGTTCTCAATGTTAGCTGCACATTAGAATCACGTGGGTAGCATTAATAACTCAGGTCCCAGTATCACTCCCCATCATGCTCCTAAGTGACTGTCACAACCCCAGAGATTCTGATGTCGTTGATCAGTGTGCAGCTCAAGAAAAAGATTTTTAAAAGCCTCCCAGATGATTCCCATGTGAAGGTAGGGACAAAGAGCTCTGAGCAAGGTAAGAGAGAATTAGCCACCAGGGGGACAGTGCTGGGAAGGAGCAGGGGAAGCAAGCCTCCCAAAGGAAGTGACATCGCAGACGACACAATGTAGTTTGACTTCAGAACTTTGAGTAAAGTCCCTTTATCTCTCTGAGCCTCAGTTTCCTTATCTGTAAAATGGGAACCCCCCTTTGAGGTCCTTGTGAGGATTATATAAAATCAAGCATGGAAGGTTTTGGGCACAGAACATGATTGACATTCATGAATAATAATAAAGGTGCCATTTATTCAGTGCTCATTATGTGCCAAATACTTTTATTTTTTTATTTTTATTTTTTTTAATATATGAAATTTATTGTCAAATTGGTTTCCATACAACACCCAGTGCTCATCCCAAAAGGTGCCCTCCTCAATACCCATCACCCACCCTCTCCTCCCTCCCACCCCCCATCAACCCTCAGTTTGTTCTCAGTTTTTAACAGTCTCTTATGCTTTGTGCCAAATACTTTTAAGTCTATGACTCGTTTGGGCCTAGGAGGTAGCTAGTGGTCTTATTTCCACTTTAGAGTCAGAGTGGTCTTCAGTGAAGGAACCCCTGAAGTATCCTGGTTCTGTTAAATTATTTTTGCAGAGAGCCAGGCCAAGGAGCAAGTGACCCAGATAAATCAGAACTGACCCTGGGAATCTAGAAGGGTCAAACTGGCCTTGGATTCATTTTTCAAAATGAAAATAGCTTTGGTGGGAACAGGGGAAAAATGAAAATAGCTTTCTTGTTTGTGATCATAGATGTAATAAAAATAAATAAAATAAGTTCATATAATGCAGAATCCTACGAGACAGAAGTGAAGATCTTCAGGGCCAAGTTTCCCCCCTGAGACCAGGATATAGATGTAATAAAAATAAATAAAATAAGTTCATATAATGCAGAATCCTATGAGACAGAAGTGAAGATCTTCAGGGCCAAGCTTCCCCCCTGAGACCAGGATATAGATGTAATAAAAATAAATAAAATAAGTTCATATAATGCAGAATCCTACGAGACAGAAGTGAAGATCTTCAGGGCCAAGCTTCCCCCCTGAGACCAGGAGCTGGAGAGAAGGGCTGCCTTAGCAAGGCCCCTCCCCACCCACCCTTGCCCATCCCTTTAGGAAAAAACCCATCAGTTCCCATGACATCATCTCCCGCCTTGGAGCTGGAGTGTTGGGGACAATGGCAGGATATGGAGTTTAAGGAATTCTGACATCAGCCTCATTGGAAAGGGCTTGGCCTGGAGCTGGGACTTGCCCCTGATGAAGGCCTCTCTGAGGGACCATTTCAGCTGGTGTCCAGAGCTGTCCCCAGAGTAACTAATAATAATGATATTGATCAAACACTCACAGTGTACCAGACATCACTCAGAAGGTGAATTAACTCACTGAATCCTCTTGACCACCCGAGCAGTTAGGTACCATTATGCCCTTCTTATAGAAGAGGAAGCAGGCTCAGAGAGGCAAATAACGTGCTCAAGGCCACACAGCTGGTAAGCAGCAGAGTCAGGATTGGCCCTGGTCCCCGAGCCACGTGCTGTGCCTCGTGCCTCAAGAGGCTGATGTGATGCTCCGAACAGCCACCTGGAGCAGGTCTGTTTGGCATCCTCATTAGATAAATGAGTAAACCAGGGCTCTGAACAGGCTGAGCGGCCTGCTCAGGGTCTTACAGCTAATGAGCACCAGTGCCAGGAAAGAAGCTCAGGGTCACCAGCCTGCAGAGCTGGCTCTCTTAGTATCAGGTTTCCTCAACTCTGGCCCTTGAGCTGCCACCTTGACTGTCTTTGCTACATCAGTGTGCCTTATTCATTTCATCTGTTTTTTCTTAGTGTTGACTTTTGTCTGTAGCCTTATTCCAAACAACCATCTGTAAAACCGTTGGTTCAGTGCTAGTTACAACGTAGTTTTCTAATACATTGAACACCTACTCCAATAAACCATATATGTCACATTCAACCAATTATACATGCACTCATCTATAAAAAACACAAGAGTTTCTGCGATGAAACCTGAATTCCACCTTTATTTAAGGAGCAGGTGAGTGGGGAGACGGGCAGTATTATGGACTGAATTGTGTCCCTCCCCCCCCCCAAAAATTCATATGTTGAAGCCCTAACTCCCAGTATTCAGAATGTAACTATATTTGAAGATAGTCTTAAAGAGGTGATTAAGTTAAAAACAGGCTATCAGGGTAGGTCTCTAATCCAATAGGACTGGTGTCTTTCTAAGAAGAGAGAGACACCAGCCATGCATATGAACAGAGAAAAGACCATGCGAGGACACAGTGAGAAGGTGGTCACCTCAAGCCAAGGAGAAACCAGCCATGCTGGCGCCCGATCTTGGACCTCCAGCCTCCAGAACTATTAGAAAATAAACTTCTGTTGTTTAAGCCACCCAGTCTATCTGGTGGCATTTTGTTATGGCAGCCCTATAAGACTAATACAGATAGGGGGGCACCTGGGTGGCTTAGTTGGTTAAGTGTGTGACTTTGGCTCAGGTCGTGATCTTGCGGTTCGTGGGTTCGAGCCCCACGTCGGGCTCTGTGCTGGCAGCTCGGAGCCTGGAGCCTGCTTCGGATTCTGTGTCTCCCTCGCTCTCTGCCCCTCCCCTGCTCGTACTCTGTCTCTCTCTCTCTCACAGTAAGTATTACAAAATTAAAAAAAAAAAACCTGATACAGATAGGTTCTCAAATCAGCAAATCATCTGAGATGATCAGAAAAGAGGGCCAGAAAAGAGGTGGGAGCTGGGAAGGGACCAGGTTCAAGTCTCCAAACTGGCATCAAGAGGGATGGTGGTACCCTAGGGGCGGAGTCAATGCTATAGACCCTGGTAAGGATCTGGGACAGGAAGGTAGACAGAGATGAAGAATGTATCCGCTAGATATTGCTGCTCAATAAAGCATCCCAAATTGTAGTAGTGGCTTCACAGAGTGACCATTTATTATTTGTCACAATTCCTATGGGTTGACCAGGCAGTTCTTTTCTTTTTTTGATGTGTATTTATTTTTGAGATAGAGACAGAATGCAAGCAGAGGAGGGGCAGAGAGAGAGAGAGGGAGACACAGAATCCCAAGCAGGTTCCAGGCTGTGAGCTGTCAGCATAGAGCCCGACACAGGGCTCGAACTCATGAGCCGTGAGATCATGACCTGAGCTGAAGTCGGACGCTTAACTGACTGAGCCACCCAGGCACCCCGACCAGGCAGTTCTTTTGATGGTCTTATCAGGGCTCACTCAGGCAGCCACATTCAGTTGGCAGATCCACTGGGGTCTGGGCTTGTCCGGGGCCACCAGATGGCCAGGCCTCTCTTCATGTTGCCTTCCATCCCAGGCTCCTTCACAGCATGGCAGTCTCCGGGTTCTAAGAGAGCAAAAGTGGAAGCTGTAGGGCCCAGGCCCAAGAACTCACACACCACCTCTGCTACATTCCACTGGTCAAAGAAAATATTGGGGCCAGCGCAGGGGCAGGAGATAGAGAAGTAGACTCCATCTCTTGATTAGAGATGCTGCAAAATACTGTGGCAAAGTTTTTCAATTGATGGCAAGGAGGTTGATCTTACATGCAATCCCAGCCTTTTAGCTAATGGGAGATTCATCCCAGGTTCTTGGATAATAATCAGATTAGTCCCTGTCAACCTTCTGTGAGTGAGATGGAGCCCCATTAAGAGAGGCTAACATGGAATTTGGTTTTGTTTTCCATCCTAGATTTGCCAAGGTGTAGAGATTCAAATGCCTACTAAGGCCAAGTGTAGCGTTGGGTGGGTGGGGAATCAAGTGATCTGCTTGGCGATTGCTCATTTGCCCCCTCTTGAGAGATGGCCAGAGCACCAGCAGCCATTTTGGTCCATGAGATGACCATGATGATGAAAGTCGTGAGCTGAGGATGCTGAGCAGGAATATAGTGTCTGGGTCCCTGCTGACGCTTGGAGTCTCCATCCCAGCTCTGAGCTGTTGATTCTCCAGATACTTTCTGATACTTTTATCTTAGCCTTCTTATTTTGAGGTTTTGTCATAAGGAGGAAATCCTAATCCTAAGTGATTTAGCTGCTAACAAAACTGGGAAGATGTCATATTCACATTCAAATACAAATTTATATTTTCACTTGAAAAATGAGATCTGGCTACACCTGGGCCACATTCCCAAGTGGCAGTCCTAAGGATGGGACTGAGGAGGGGCTGTCGCCTTTATTCTCAGTTCATACAGTCCTCACTAATCCAGACTGATATCTTATATCCTCCCATTGCCCCCATTTATATTGCCTGCGTGCTCCTGAAGGCATTTGAGTTTGTGACCCCTGACCTGTGTTCTTTCTCTGCACCTCAGTTTCCCCATTAGCAAAACTGGGCTAACAATAGAACCTCCTTCTCAGGCTTTTTGGGAAGTGGCAAGATGAGACACGTCACTAGATGTAAAGCACTTACCTGAGTAATGCCCACCAGTCTCAAAAGCGAGAGCCCTGTTATTATTGTTACTATTATCATTATCTTCTTTTTCTTTTTTTTTAAATTTTTTTTTAACGTTTATTTATTTTTGAGACAGAGAGAGACAGAGCATGAATGGGGGAGGGTCAGAGAGAGAGAGAGAGAGGGAGACATAGAATCTGAAACAGGCTCCAGGCTCTGAGCTGTCAGCACAGAGCCCGACGCGGGGCTCGAACTCACAAACCGTGAGATCATGACCTGAGCCGAAGTCGGAGGCTTAACCAACTGAGCCACCCAGGCGCCCTTATTATCATTATTTTCAATATGAGAAGGAATTTGAGTTTTTGGGTGGGTGATCCCAAACCGAAAGAAGAGAAAGCAGGGCACAGCTCAGGCTCCAGCAAGAGGTTCTCCGGTGTGATCATGCCGGTGGGTGACTTTTCTTGTCAATCCGGGGACAGTTGCCATGTTAATTTCATCTATCCCTTTTAGGTGTGAGTAGCTCACCACTTGCACAGAGGATGGAGCTGTCTTTGATCTTCTTCAGGCAGCTCACATCTTCTCCCTTCCCAAAGGCAAGAACCACTCTTGGCTCCCCCCCCCCCCCCCCACCTCCCCGCACAAGGCCTTGGGATCTGTCCTGCCCGGGCTGTCTGCCATCATCGATTCTCCGTTAGGCCAGGCTGTGGGCAGGGCGGCCAGCCCACTGAAGAGGGGGGATTCTGGGTGAGCCCACAGCATAGGGGAGAGTGGGTTTTTTTCCTTTGCCTGAGGCTGGTACCTCCCAAGGATAAGGCAATATAAAAGGGGGGATTTTGTGGAATAACTCAAGGCTGGGAAGGAGACAGACACATTGTGCATACTGGGGTCTGGGCAGGGGAGGGTATATGCTGGCAGAGGTCACCCTCAGCCTGTGTGGTGGATCTGTGCAGTGACTCCTGCTCTGAAGTCTGCCTCCTGCGGCTCAGGTGAGAGGGTGCTTAGCCAGCCAGGGTGGGATTTTCCATCCATGTACAGGCCCAGGAGAAAGTGCTAGAGCGTTAGAGCCCCCAGAGCAGCTCCCGGGCACCTGGGAGCAGATCCTGGCTTTCTTTTTTCTTAAAAAAAAAAAAAAAAATTTTTTTAATGTTTATTTTTTGAGAGACAGAGCACAAGCCTGGGAGGGGCAGAGAGAGAAGGAGACACAGAGTCTGAAGCAGGCTCCAGGCTCTGAGCTGTCAGCACAGAGCCAGATGTGGGGCTCGCACTCATGAGACGTGAGATCATGACCTGAGCCGAAGTCAGACTCTCAACTGACTGAGCTACCCAGGCGCCCCAAGGTCCTGGCTTTCTGATTCACAGGCTGTGTGATCTTCAGCAAGTCACTTAACCCCTCTGAGCTTCTGTTTACTATCTCAGAATCCCTGTGGTGAGTATTCCTGTCAGTGTCTCTCTGGGCAGTGGGCAGGAGCCTCTCTGGAACATGCCCTCGGGGTCCAGATGTTATGGGGTGTGGGTAACTCCAGTGTGATTAATGAGGGCCACTGCTCTGCAGTGATTCACAGTCGACACTTCCACGGGGAGCGTGTGGGCTCTCCCCATGTTGTTGGGGGATCCTTTACAAACAGAATCACGACATGTTCATTCTTCATCTTGCTTTGTTTCCACTTGCCATGTATGTTAGAGATCTTTCCATATCAACCCATCTAGATATGCCTCATGAAAAACATTTTTTTTTATTGGGGCAGCTCAGTCAGTTGAGCGGCAGACTTTGGCTCAGGTCTCGATCTTGTGGTTCGTGAGTTCAAGCCCCACATCGGGAGCTTGCTGCTGTCAGCCTGTCCCCCTTTGTCTGCCCCTCCCCCACTTGTGCTTTCCCCAAAATAAATAAATATTCTTGAATAAATAAATAAAATAAACATTTTATTGAGTTACATTGTAATTACAGGAAAGTGCACACACAGCACAGTGACTTTCAAAGTGAAAAACACCTAAGTAATCACTACTTAAATCCAGAAACAGAACGTTCCTCTCATCCTAGATGTCCTCTCCCAAACCAAATGGGTTTATAAATAATATGTACTCTTTTCGTGTATTTGTTTAGCTTTTTTAGCCAAACATTATGTTTGTGAGATACAGTCATGTTGTTGCAGGTAGCAGCACTCAGCAATGACTAGAGACCCTCTCCTCACACCTTGCAGAGGGGAGTCCCGTCGGCATCTGGTGGGTGGGGTCCAGACATGCCCTCTGCATCCTACAACTCACAAGACAGCCCCCTCCCTCACTGTCAGAGACTATCTGGCCCCAATTGTCAGTAGTGCTGATGTTGAGGAAGCCTGGTGTGGACCAGGCTAAGAACTTTCGATTTTATCCTGAGGGTAGCAGAGGATGAGAATCCCGGGTCAGGTGTATGTTGAGAGTAACTAGATACCGCCGAATATTTTTCATAGTTAATTGTGTCCTCATTCTTTAGTAACGCCTGCATCCTTTTCCATCATATTTTGCCAGTTCCCATCAATTATATTGTTTCCAATCTTTGGCCATTACACCAACTCCAGATGAGGACACCTGTCACAGCCTCTTTACAGAGAATATAGTATTTGGATGTAAACACATACACACTCTCTCACAGAAACCCACAGTTTCTCTTTCTGGAGATTCCAGACAATGGGAACTTGATCGAAGTTTCATTTAAATGTAAATTTTCTTCACTCCAGCATGGTTAACATCGAACTGACTTACAGAAATAGCTCCTGTCACCCTGGCCTCTGCTGCTGATTCACATCTTGTGCGAATGGACACAAGATCCGGAAAGATAAACAGGAAGTCCCTTGAGGCATGGGAACCTAGGGGCAGGCCTCTGCTCCTCTGAGAGCTGGGACTCAAATAGCTAAGTGCCAGCCAGGGTGGAGCCCAGAGGGACCAAAGCTGACCTTCCTCTGCCTGCAAACAGGACTGAGGAGGTCTGGGGTGATTTACAATTTTTCTCCCTAAATGCTTCTTCTGAACTAATTCCACTTTGAAATTCATCTCTGATTTCTCAGCGTCTTTTATCTTTGTCTAAAATTCAAGTAACGGGTAGTGCTTTGATTTCAAATGCACTGTTTTAAACTATAACTACATAATAGGTCTTGTTCATTTTTATCTCACCCATTGTTCAAGCAGTTGCATTAACAATTGTTTTACATTAATTCTGAATGTTACAGGAACAATAAAGTCAATAGAACAGAAAATTTTAAGTGCGCATGACAGAAAGGAAGACGGCCCAGGTTCATTCAGTTACTCTTAATAAGATTTAAAAATTAAATTTCTCTTTGAGCCTTCTGGCGGCCAAAGCAAAAAGGGAAACACAGTGCTACACACAATTTCTTGTTTTCTAATCAAAGGAAAACAACACATCTTTAGTTGAGATAATTATTTTCTTGATCCTAAGTTCTGAAAGGGGCTGAATGTGAAAAAATTTTAATTTATTCTTCTAATCTCTGGTTCTATCTCTGCTTTTCTTCCTTACCCTGGATGGGGTGTAGGTATAATATTGTAAAATAATAATGTTTGAAATGATAGCTGCCCAATGCTGGGCTATGTGCTTTATACACTGGATATGGTCTGTTATTATCCCCATTTTACAGTGGAGGGAACTGAGGGAACTGAGTTTAGGTAACAATCCCCAACTCCCGCTTGGGTGGTAGTGGAGTTGATAGATGATCAGGATGGTCCTCTGAGAAGGTAAGTAACTTGTCCAAGGTCCCACAGCTGGGCAATGTCAGAGCTGGGATTCAAACAGGAGGCTTTAGACATCTTAGATATCTTTAGCGCCTAAATGCCAGGTACACCTTAGGGCGTTTTGTATAATTGTGAGGGTGAGAGTAAGTTGAAGTTAAAAGAAGAGCTGATTTAGGCCCAATTCTGCCTCCTAAGAGCCATATGACTCTGGGCAGTTTGATTCCTCTGAGCCTCAGTTTCTTTATCAGAACAATGGATAGGTAATGGCTCCAACCTCAGAGGGTACTGCGAGGATTGAGCATATTGATGCCTGGAGGAGGTTTAGCATAGAATCTGGCAAGGACAGTACCCATTAAACAGCTCTTAATGCCAAGAATCCTTGATGATAAAGAAAATGTGTTATGTGTGTGTTATGTGTGTGTCTGTGTATATATATATATAATGGAATATTATTTGGCCCTAAAAAGAAGGAAATCCTGTCATTTGCAGCAACATGAATGGACATGGAAGGCATTATGCTAAGTGAAATAAGCCAGACACAGAAAGTCAAATACTGCATGATCTCACTTATATGTGAAACTGACACACTCAAACTCACAGAAGCAGAGAGTAAAAAGGTGGTTGTCAGGGGCTAGGAGGGAAGGAGAAGTGGGGAGATGTTGGTCAAAGGGTACAGAGCTTCAGTTATGCAAAATAAGTAAGTTCTGGAGAGCTATTGTACAGCACAAGGCCTATGCTAAACAATATTGTATTATATACTTAACTATTGGCTAAGAGGGTAGATCTTATGTCATGTGTTCTTTTTTTTTTTTTTTTTTTTATGTTATGTGTTCTTACCATAAGAGGGAAAAAACAAAAGGAACCGGAGGAAGCTTTTGGAGGCAATGGGTAAGTTTATGGCCCTTACAGTGTTGATTGTTTCACGGGTATACACTTATCTCCAAACACATCAAGTTGCATACATTAAACAGCTACAGCTTTTTGTATATATCTATATCTGTGTATCTATGTTATAAGGAATCCTTTTTTTAAAGGTTTATTTATTTTGAGAGAGAGAGAAAGCACAAGCAGGGGAGGGGCAGAGAAAGAGGGAGGAAGACAGAATCCCAGGTAGGCTCTGTGCTGTCAGCCAGAGCCCGATGTGGGGCTCAACCCCTGAACTGTGAGATAATGACCTGAGCTGAAATCAAGAGTCGGACGCTTAGCCAACTGAGCTACCCAGGTGCCCCTCTGTTATAAAGAATCCTTGATGAGGCAGGAATGGCCAGCTCTCCACCTTGGGTAGGATCACCCTCCCTGACCCTTTTTATAAGTTTTTTTTGTTCCCGGCCTTGTACTCTCTGATTGCCCTGGGGGGGGGGGGGGCAGGGTTGAGGGGAGAAACAACCAGGAAGGGGCTGGAATTTAATAACGAAGCACCCTTTGAAATGGCTGGAAGGTCCCAACTCTGAGCTGTCTGCAGTGGTTTTCACTGCAAGCTTCACAGTAATACTGTCTGTTTTTATTTATACTACATTTCCTGTTTACAAAGCCCTGTTGCCACATGTTCTCATCTGTTCGCTGCTTGCCTCGCTTCACTTCTTGGGGCAGTTCTCTGAAAGGGCGGGATTCTCATCTCCATTTTATAGATGAAGCAAATAAGGTGCAGAGTGGGGAGGTGACTTCCTTAAGGTCAACCAGCAGAGAGGCTAAAAGAACCCAGCTCTTCTGAGTCCATGTTCAGGGCTTTCCTCTAGCACATGCTGCTGCAGGCCAGCAGTTAATAGAATTGTTTCCAGAAGTAGTTAAGAGAGCCAGAAAAAAACACATTTTGAATTGGCCAAGAGGGATTTGAAAAACCAACACACAGGGGGCACCTGGGTGGCTCAGTCAGTTAAGTGTTCGACTTTAGGTTTCAGCTCAGGTCATGATCTCACCGCCTGTGGGATGGAACGCCTCATGTGGCTCCCGCTGACAGTGTGGAGCCTGCTTGGGATTCTCTCTCTCCCTCTCTGTCTCTGCTCCTTCCCTGCTCACTCTCCCTGTCTCTCTCAAAATAAATAAATAAACTTAAAAAAAAAAAACTAACACACGTCAAGTCCTGGCTTTTCTCCTAATGTGGCTGCTTGTCCTTTGTCCTCTGTTCCTTCAGTCTTCGTGTTTCTCTGACTGTCCTCACTCTCCTGTTCAGAAACCAAGCAGAGGACTGGTTTGTTCATTCATTCATTCATTCACTCGCTGTTAGGTACTGAATTGCCTTCACCTCCTCAAATTTGTATATTGAAGTCCTACCCCCAGTATGTCAGAATGTGACTGTATGTATGTATGTATTTAATGTTTATTTATTTATTTTGAGAGAGAGCGAGCAAGCATGAGTGGGGGAAAGGCAGAGAGAGAGAGAGAGAGGGAGAGAGAGAGAATCCCAAGCAGTCTCTACTTTGTCAGCACAGAGTCTGATGTAAGATTTAATCCCACAAACTGTGAGATCATGACCTGAACCAAAATTGAGAGTCGGATGCTTAACCGACTGAGCCACCCAGGAGACCCAGAATGTGACTGTGTTTTAGAGATAAGTCTTTTAAAGAGATAATTACGGGGCGCCTGGGTGGCTCAGTCAGTTGAGCGTCCGACTTCAGCTCAGGTCACGATCTCGCGGTCCGTGAGTTCGAGCCCCGCGTCGGGCTCTGGGCTGATGGCTCAGAGCCTGGAGCCTGCTTCCCATTCTGTGTCTCCCTCTCTCTCTCTGCCCCTCCCCCATTCATGCTCTGTCTCTCTCTGTCTCAAAAATAAATAAATGTTAAAAAAGAAAGAAAAAAAAAAGAGATAATTAAGGTAAAAGGAAATCTCATGGGTGGGCCCCAGTCCTAAGCGACTGGTGTCCTTACTGGAAGAGATTAGTACACAGACGACACAGGCAGAGTGGCAACCTTGTAAGGATGCGGTGAGAAGGAGGCCGTCTGCAAGCCAAGGAGAGAGGCCTCAGGAGAAATCAACCCTGCCAGCACCTTGGTGTTGGACTTCCAGAACTCTGAGAAAGAAATTTCTGTTGTTTAAGCCCCGTGGTCTGGTATTTTGTTGCAGTAGCCCCAGTAGAAGAAAACACTCGCTCCTTTATTCACACTTCCCTGTACATCCCCTCGTGTAGGTCATGCCTCGCTGTTGCTGAGCAAGGCTTCCTGGTTACTCTCTGTAAAACTGCAACCCGTTTCCACTATCTGGGAATCCACATATTTGCTTGTTAAGTGTTTATTGCCACCCACTCCCCACACCAAGATATGCATGCAACAGGGGCCAGGGGTTTTTTTTGTTGTTGTTCATTACTGCATCCACAGTGTCTACGTCACAGTAAGTGCTCAGTAAGTATGTGTGTGTGTGTGTGTGTGTGTGTGTGTGTGTGTGTGTGTGTGTGTGCGTATAATATATATATTATATATATATATATATTTTTTTTTTTTTTTTTTTTTTTTTTGAGGGAGAGAGAGACAGAGTACAAGCAGGGGAGGGGGAGAGGAAGAGGAAGACATAGAATCCAAAGCAGGCTCCAGGCTCCAAGTTGTCAGCACAGAGCCTGATGAGGGGCTTGAACTCATGGACTGTGAGATCATGCCTGAGCCAAAGTCAGACTGAAGCACCCAGGCGCCCTCAGTAAGTGTATCTTGAATGAATGAGGTCATGCCTGTACTCAACCCATCAGCAGTTTCTGAGCTATGACTTAACACCAGGCCCTGTGCCAGGAGCTGAGATATACCTGGGGACCCAAGTAGTCTGTCCCCATACTGGCCTGAGCATCCCTACCAGATGCTCGGGATCATTTCAGAATCACTCCTGCACCCTCCACGTTCATCCCAGGCTTGCTCTGGAATTGATGCTGGATCAATACTTGTCGAATGGCTCAGTGTTGGGAGCAAGGGCCTGACATATCCTTACATGCTGGATGCGAAGGTGAATGGTCTCACTGTGGGGCCATGATGTGGCAGGTAGTGTATTACGTATTTGTAACAAAGTCCCAAAGTCTGTAAACACAGGGATAGAGGAGGTAATTGCCCTCTCCATTACTTGATTCAAGTGTATCCTCCTGAGTATGAGAAAAAGGATGGATGGCAGGATGCTTTCAAGGCAGAGATTTGCATAGAACCCCCCGAACTTCTAGGACCCATGGTGACCCACACCCCGCACCCTCCTGGCTTGCCATCCACAGCTTGGGGGACTATGAGTTGTTATTTTAGAATTACATGCATTTGTCTTTGATTTTACCCATGGAGATATTTTTACTAAGGTAGAAGATCAGGAGAGGTGAGCACAGTATAAGCACGGGTACTTTCTGGGGTGCTGGTGATGTTCTGTATCTTGAGAGGGGTTTGAGTTGTGTGTTCCTTTGTCAAAGCCCATTGAACAGTGTACTTAAAATCTGTGCAAACTACTGCATGTAATTTCACCTATAAACAAATATTGAACTCTAGGGAATAATAATCTTGCTGAAGTATTTAGGAGGAAGAGAAATGAGATCTGCAACTTTGTTTGAAATGCGTCAGACTTCAAGGTAGATCAACAGGTGGAAATGGGATGGATAGACTGATGATAAAGCAGGTACAGTAAAATATTAACCGTAGAGCCTGTGTGATCACTGCAACATTCTTTAGACTTCTTGGTATGTTTGGAAATTTTTATATTAAATTTTGGAGGTAAAAACTTGAGCAGTTTCCATAGTGCTCCTGGGTTTCTTTACCCCCTCCTGCCTCCCTTCTCCCCTCCCTGATCCCTTCTCCTCTCCTCTCCTCCTCTCCCACCTCCTATCCTCCGCCTTCTTGCCTTCCCCCTCTTCCCCTCTCCTCCATCTCCTCCCCCCTCCTCCCCTCTCCTCCTTCTTCTAGGTTTATTTATGTATTGTTTTTAGTAATCTCTATACCCAACATGGGGCTCAAACTCAACCCTGAGATCAAGAGTCACATGCTTTACCTCCTGAGCCAGCTGGGCACCCCTCTTCTCCTTCTTTTTTTAAATTATTAAAAAAAATTTTTTTTAATGTTTATTTTTGAAAGAGAGACAGAGTGTGAGCAGGGGAGGAGCAGAAAGAGAAAGGGAGACACAGACTCCAAAGCAGGCTCCAGGCTCTGAGCTGTCAGCACAGAGCCCAACCCGGGGCTCGAACCCTCAAACCGAGAGATCATGACCTGAGCTGAAGTTGGATGCTTAACCGACTGAGCCACCCAGGCACCCCCCTCTTTTCCTTCTTGATTAAAGAGCTGCAACATTGATGCCGTTGCTAACAGACACAACTGTGACTCCCAGTTTATCCCAGTCTGTCTCAATTTATAAAGTGGATTATAGGTATTTTAGAGAGCCCTATCATATTTCTAATATTTATACATTTTTCTCTCTTGGATTTGGGGACATTTACCACTCATTCACTCACTCATTTATTTTTTATCCACTCATTCTTTCTTTCCTTCCTATTTTTTTCATTAACTCCTTTAATTACACATTCATATAGAATGCTTCCCCATTATAATTAATTAATATCAAATAAGTGAAATGTGCACTAATGTTTCACTTTAGTAATTACATGTTAAAACCTATACAGTCTATGTGGTGTCATTTTATATTGTGAAATAAGACTTATTATTTATTTATGTATTTAATTAGAGGGAGAAAGTGCACAGGGAGCTGGGGAGAGGGGGAGAGGGAGAGAATCTTTTTTTTTTACTTTTTTTTTTTAAAGTGTATTTATTTGTTTTGAGAGAGGCAGAGACAGCGCAAGTGGGGGAGGGGGGTAGAGAGAGAGAGAGAGAGAGAGAGAGAGAGAATCCCAGGCAGTCTCCATACTACCAGTACAGAGCCCAATGCGGGATTCAAACCCACCAAGCTGCCAGATCATGACCTGAGCTTAAACCAAGAGTTAGATGCTCAACTGACTGAGCCACCCAGGTGTCGGTAAGATAAGACATATTTATGTTTCTTTATCAATAGTACATCTGGAGAAGCTTGCCAGATTTAGTGAATAAAAATGCAGAACACCTAGGTAATTTCAAATTTCAGATGAACAATAAATGTTTTCAGTATAAACGTATCCCATGTAATATTTGGGATATGTTTACACTAAAAATAAGTTGTTTTTCTGAAACTCAGATTTAACTAGGCTTCTTGTATTTTATATGGTAACCCTGCACACAGACTTACCCTGCAGACTAGAAACCTGGAAAACATTAATACTGATTATTAAAAATCTTTTTATTTTGGAATATTTTATATTCACAGAAAAGTTGCAAATATAGCATTGAGAGTTCCAGTATACCCTTCACCCAGTTCCCCCAATGTTAACATTTTACAAAACCGTGGTGCATTCATCAAAACTTAAATATTCAGTTGGGTACAGTAATAGTCACTAACCTCCAGATGTTATTTGAATTTACCAAGTTTTCCACCCATGCCCTTTTTCTGCTCCAGGACCAATTAAACAGACTGCACTGCATCTAATAACTCTGATTTTCTTCTAACTTTTCGTATTTTTGGAGGTGAGGCTGGGTGTGTCTGTTTGCCTTTTCTTATGAAAGGGGAACTTTCTGAGATTCTGCAAATGACTATTTTAAGTTTTCACAGGCTGGCAAACCGTTCAGAGGAGAACCACAGCACAAAAGAAGAACACATCCTGAGACACTGGTTAGTGCCTAACAAGTTTTGGCTTGGTCACAAGCTGGGTGTGCCGAGAGGAGTGCGTTGCACGTGTGTGCAGCTCTGAATCTGAGCTGCATTGATAGCGGTGGTATTTACTGAGCAATTGCTACTTGCCAGGTATCATTATTGCCAGTGATGTTATTACTGCTATCAGATTGTGGGCCCCATGAGGGCAGAGA
Organism: Puma concolor; assembly: GCF_028749965.1. Taxonomy (NCBI): domain Eukaryota; kingdom Metazoa; phylum Chordata; class Mammalia; order Carnivora; family Felidae; genus Puma; species Puma concolor. The sequence goes on from NC_141682.1 coordinate 27,721,339, forward strand.
CGATCTTTTACTCGTTTTTGTAACCCGGGCACAGTACTTGGAATACAGCAGGTGATCTGCAAATAATTACTAAAGAAATGAAGTATATATTTGTTCTCCCCAAATCCACCACAACCAGTTTAAATGGTTTAAAAGTCTAGATTTCAAACTAGTTAGATGAAGCTAAATTATGCTGTGGCAATAAATGAGTCCTTGAATCTCAGTGGCTTAAGAAAACTAAGGTATATTTCTTATCCCTGCTACCTAAGTTAGGTCAGTAGGGACTGGGCTGGGGCTCTGTTCCACACGGTCACTCAGAGACTCAGGCTGACGGATGTTCATACATCTCAACCTTGATCGTTCTTGGTCCCCAAAACAGGGTAAGAGAGAACTGAAGCTTGTACCCTGCTTCTTAAAGACATCGATCATTTCTTGGGGCACCTGGGTGTCTCAGTCGGTTGAGGATCTGACTCTTGGTCTCAGCTCAGGTCATGATCTCACGGCTCATGAATTCAAGCCCCTTATCAAGCTCTGCACTGACAGTGTGGAGCCTGCTTGGGATTCTGTCTCCTTCTCTCTCGGCCCCTCCCCCGTTTGCTCTCTGTGTCTTTCTCAAAATAAATAAAAATAAACTTAAGGGGCGCCTGGGTGGCACAGTCGGTTGGGCGTCCAACTTCAGCCAGGTCACGATCTCGCGGTCCGTGAGTTCGAGCCCCGCGTCGGGCTCTGGGCTGATGGCTCGGAGCCTGGAGCCTGTTTCCAATTCTGTGTCTCCCTCTCTCTCTGCCCCTCCCCCGTTCATGCTCTGTCTCTCTCTGTCCCAAAAATAATAAACGTTAAAAAAAAAAATTTTTTTTTAAATAAATTTAAAAAAAAGACATTGGTCACTTGTGCTACCACCCTTTGGTTAGATTTGGTTACATGGCCTCACCTAGAGCTGCAGAGGGGCTGTGGAGTGTAATCTTCTTTGATCCAAGAAAAGAGGGAAATGGAAGGGGACTTGGTGGACACCTGTGTCATGTGTTTAATTACTTTCCTTTAAATAGAGCATACATGTGGGGGCACCTGGCTGGCTTAGTCGGTTGAGTATCTGACTCTTGGTTTGGGCTCAGGTCATGATCCCAGGGTCATGGGATTGAGCCCGTGTAGGGCTCTGCGCTGAGTGTGGAGACTGCTTGGGATTCCCTCCCTCACTGCCTCCCTCTGCCCCTCCCCTCTGCTCATGCCCCCTCTCTCTCTTTCCCTCTCTCCCTCTCTAAAAAAAAAAAAATATATATATATATATATATACGTATATATATATGTATATACGTATATATATACATATATATATATATAAATGGAGCAAAGCTGTGATATGTAGCTAAACAACCCAAGGTGGAGAAAGATCGTCCATTTCTATCCACATGCCTAACTCCCAGCATAGGTTGGCCCACACACAAAAGGTGCACTGTCAGGGGCGCCTGGGTGGCTCAGTAGGTTAACTGTCCAACTCTTAGTTTCAGCTCAGGTTAAGACCTCACCATTGGTGAGATCAAGTCCCATGTCAGGCTCTGCACCAACAGCATGGAGCCTACTTGGGGTTCTCTCTGTCCCCTTTCTCTCTGACCTTCCCCGACTTGGGTGCATGCTCTCTTTCTCTTTCTCCCTCTCAAAATAAATAAATAAACATTTTTTAAAAAGGTGCACTGTCAGGCTTATAAGGTTTGTGGGCTGAATAATGTATGAATAAATCAGATGAATGATCATCTCACTTTCGCCTGGCTTTAGGAAGCACACACTCTGAGTCATATTTAATTCCCGCACTCTGAGGCTGAATCCTTTAAAAGATCCTAATTAGATTCTTGGAAGAAATAATACCCATCAGACAAACAAATGACAGGAGGTTGCCTGCGGAGCTAAACTCCAGGCTGGGAAAATGTAATAAGAGGGCCTATCCCTCTGGAGACTAAACAGGCAGAAAAAAGGTCATGCCAATTCCTAGCGGGCATAATACCCGTAAATAGTGTCCTTCAAGGATCAGGGCCCTGTTCTCTGTTAGCTGTTAGTCTGAGGAGGAGGAAGGGATACTTTCATGTGATTCTAAGTACATACTTTGTTTCTGATAAATTAAGCTCCAGAGAGTTCTGGATTGTTAACAAGGGTGTTTTACATTCATAAAGGCTGTATTATGGGCAATATGGGGATAAAGCAACAGCGAGGCTTCCTGGGAAGGCAAAAGACACCATTGTGTTTTTGCCTATTTATTATTCTCCTGTGTGAATACACATGGTCTGTTACCGTATCACAGGGTCTCACAAGGGACCTCGAAATCAGTCTAGAACAACCAGCTCAATTTGCCAGTGATGAAACTGGAGACCATGCAGGTTAAATTAAGCACAGCTTGATATCTGTGGTTGGGCAGGTTGTGCACTGCACAACTTGGTGCTGTTAATGCAGGCTCTGTATGAATGGTGTCTGCTGGGGTCATGCAGTTCGATCGTCCTATATGATTTTCTTGTGAAGAGAAAATGATCTCTTGCTGCTTTGATTGAAGAATGTATATAAATTTCAAGTATCTTTCAACTGAGAGTATTTAAAGAACATTAGCATAGCTTTGCAAAGCATGATTCTCAAATTTTTGAAGAGTCTCATATTTTTGTTTTCTTTCTGGAAGTCAGTATTCCATTGCAGCTAAGAGCTTGGACTCAGGAATCAAGGAAGAAATGTGATTTGATTGTTAATTAGCTGTGACTGTAGGCAAATCACTTCTGCGTTCTAATATCGGGCTCTTTATTTCTAATATGAACATAATATTACCACTGGCTTGTACAATGTTACCTACAAACCCCACTTCTTTGCATACTGTGAATTCGTTCCAGGTAGGAGTGGACTTAGACTATGGATCATGGTTGGTCACTATGCCAATCAATCGGCAATCCCATTCCCTGCTTTCCCAGACTCCTTTGCACCTAGGGATAGCCATGTGATCCTATTCTGGCCAGTGGGAGTGTTGCTTTCATTTGTACAATACTCGGTTACACTTGAGTCCCTTTCATTCTTTCATAGAGTTCGTAGTTCTTGAAGGCTGTGTCCAGCTGGAAAGAGCATCCACCTAAACTCTGAATTAGAAATCACAAACCCATTTTCCCCTCCAGCTGCACCAGTGGTCTAGTTGCATGACTGTAGGCTAGCCACTTCCCCCTCAGGGATCGAGTTTTGTCATGTAAAGTGGATGGGGTGCGGTTGATGGGGCCCAAGAGGTTATTTATTTATTCATTTACATAGGCAAAGAGGATTCTCCAGACCTCATGCCTACCCACCCATTGCCCAGCACCCTTCTAGCTCCTCTCCAAGGGAAAGGTGCTAGTTGGCTCCTTCAGAGTCCCGGACATTCTCTGGGCCATGCGTCACTCGTGGGAGGGGTCACTGCGTGGCAATGGCTGTTCTTTTGCTTTGCCTCCTCTCCCACTTCAGGGGGCTCAGCAGGACCCTGATCTAGGAGTGCCTGCCTGAACTCTTGTACTTTCCCATTGGGAAATTGGTGGCCATTGGGTTGGGCTCCATATTAAGTTTGGTAAGACCTCAAGATTTATATCCATGGACTGGAGGTTAGGAGTTAGGAAGCCTGTTGTAGTCTAGCACTCAAACTAAGTTTTCTGATCTAACTTTTTTATTTTTTTTAATTTTTTTTTTAACGTTTATTTATTTTTGAGACAGAGAGAGACAGAGCATGAACGGGGGAGGGGCAAAGAGAGAGGGAGACACAGAATCGGAAACAGGCTCCAGGTTCTGAGCCATCAGCCCAGAGCCCGACGCGGGGCTCGAACTCACGGACCGTGAGATCGTGACCTGAGCTGAAGTCGGACGCCCAACCGACTGAGCCACCTAGGCGCCCCTCTGATCTAACTTTTTTTAGGGAGTTCCACACTGGTGATTATTAAGTCCAAGTTCAACTATTAATACAGAAATGTCTTGGGGTGCCTGGGTGGCTCAGTCGGTTAAGTGTCCAACTCTTGATTCCAGATTTCAGTGCAGGTCGTGATCCTAGGGTCATGTCAGGCTCTGCAATGAGTGTCCTTAAGATTCTCTCTCTCTGTCTCCCTCTGCCCCTCCCCCTGTTCCCACCCACTCTCTAAAAGAAAGAAAAGAGAGAGAGAGAGGGAGGGAGGGAGGAAGGAAGGAACGAGGGAGGGAGGGATGGAAAAGAAAAAAAAAAAGAAATGTCTTGATTCCGGTCTAGTTTCTATTCCCTGTATGTGGCTCCCTAAGGAAATTTGAGAGTTGGATGGAGTGGGAGGGAAGGAGGTGTAAGGAGATTGACAGTGCTAAGTTTCAGGTGTCTCTGGATCTCCCGCTTCAATGGCATCAAAAAGATGAGCAAAATCCCAACCCAAGATAATTCTTACTAAACTTTTAACAACTACTTCTGAAACACTCATTTTGTGCCATGTCACAGCCAGCTCTGGTGTTCTAAAATTCTACTACGTTGGTTGAGATCGACACTGAACCCCAAATTCCCATCCTCCCAATGGCTTGTGCTTTGCTCTCCTGAGACCTGAACACCAGTGGGAATAGCATTGTGGAGCTTCAGCCTTTCCCATCCCGTTTTCATCAGCCCACTCTTTAATATGGGCTACTAACATTTTCTTAATTTCATGTGGTATTAAACATCTTCGTCTTCAAGTCCTCATTCCTTCCCGAGACCCAAACCATTCCTCGTATAAAAATTCTGGGGCTACTCCTGCTGATGAGACCCCAAAGATTTACACTTTCTTTTTGTTTTAATTTTTTTTAAGGTGTATTTATTTTTGAGAGAGAGAGAGAGAGAGAGAGAGAGAGAGAGACTGTGAGCGGGGAGAGGCAGAGAGAGAGACACAGAGTCCGAAGCAGCCTCCAGGCTCCGAGCTGTCAGCACAGAGCCCAGTGCGAGGCTTGAACTCACGAACCGTGAGATCATGACCTGAGCCAAAGTCAGATGCTTAACCGACTGAGCCACCCAGGCACCCCAAGATTTACACTTTCTAAAACAGAATGGGTTCCATTTGGAGAGAATACTTTCTTGAACAGCAACCATCAGAAAGGCACACTGAGTCCTGGCCCGGCGGGTTTGGGGCGTTAGCTCTGTTACACGGTGCCATTTATCTTAGGCACCAGGAGCTCCAGGACATTGCCATCCTCGCTCTTTGAAAATGGAACAGGCTATCGTGGAGGACGCGGACAGATGTTTTTAAACTGGCCATGCGCAGTGTATTCTTGCTCTTTTCCCCACGCAGGATTTAAAGCAAATTTTTAAAAATTAAAAGCGAACAAACAAACAAGAACACTCCAATGGGTAGGATCAGAAGAACTTGATTCAATAGCTGTTTCAGGCAGTTTTCTGTAGCAGGTGTTCAGGAAACGGGAGTGGAAAGGTACAGTCCTCGCCCTCAGGGGGCTGGTGGCCTGCGGGTGAAACAGACGCATAACATGTAACTAAGATAAAGGCTAGTCTCGGCCAGTGCCGGCCAGAGTTTAATATGCCCATGAACCACCCGAGCTTCTTAAAATGCAGATTCTGTGCAGATTTGGGATACAGCCTGAGAGTCCGTGTTTCTCACAAGCTCCAGGTGCTGCTGCTTTAAGGACCACATTTTGATTAGCAAGGGAACAGGCTTTGAAAGCATAGGCTCTGGAGCCTGACCTCTCTAGGTTCAAATCCTGGCTCATCCACTTACTAGCTGAGCGAGCTTAGAGAAGCTTCTCCACCTCTCTGAACTTCAGTTTTTTCATCTTTATAATGAGGATAATAATTCCTACCTCACAGTGTTGTGTCAGCATCATATGGTATAATTCAGGTTAAGCACTCACCCCATGGTAAATGCTCAACAAATGGTAGCTGTTGTCAGGATAGGCTATGAAGAGCTATTTTAGAAGTCTGAAGTTAGTGCTGTGGGCATTCCAGGAAGACTCCATGGAGGTGGTGACATTTGAGCCAAGTCAGGCAGAATGGGAAGACATATAGGGCAGGGGGACAGTGTGAGCAAATGTCTTACAACTGGCAGCATGCTGGGCGTAATTGTTCTTGAGTCAAGACTCGGTATGACATGGGGTTGGCAGAGGCTCAGCTTTTCCGGATCCTTCTGTTTCTTCCTCACTCCTGCTGTCATCCCTGCTCTGGAAGGGACAGGTGCAGTGATCTGCATGGAGTTTCTCCATCCAACATGGTCACCACTAGCCACATGCAGCTCGTCAACACCTGCAGTGTGCCTAGTACCACATGTTGAAATGACAGTATTTTGGAGATACTGGGTTAAAGAAAATATGCAAAATCTATAAAGGAAATATATAATAACACATCTAAGAAGACACAGTATAGTGTTAAAATTAATTTCACTATTTCTTCTTACCTTTTGAAAAATGTGGCCAGCTGAAAATTTTATAAATTTTTTAAAATGTTTTATTTATTTTTTTGAGACAGAGAGAGACAGAGCATGAATGGGGGAGGGGCAGAGAGCGAGGGAGACACAGAATCTGAATCAGGCTCCAGGCTCTGAGCTGTCAGCACAGAGCCCAGTGCGGGGCTCGAACCCATGAACCGTGAGATCATGAGCCAAAGTCGGACGCTTAACCAACTGAGCCACCCAGGTGCCCAGCCAGCTGAAAATTTTAAATTAAATATGTGGCTCACCTTGTATTTCTGTTGGCCGGAACTTGTTTAGAGGCTCCATTTGCTCCTGGTGGGTCCGCTTGCTGAGGCTCGGGCAGAGACATAGGGAGTATACCTATGCCAGGGTATGCTTGTGGTGTCTGGAAAGTGGGGAGAGCAGGCATAGAACAGAACTGAGGGCTGGGAATGAGGAAAGTAAGGTTATCAGGCACTGCCTCATCAGATGTTCTTACTGTGCTGTGTATCAGTTAGCTACTGCTGCATAATAAACTACCCCGAAACCTCATTGCCTAAAACGGCAATCATGCTTACGTGTCTGTGGGTCATCTGGGGAGGTTGCTGATCTAGAGGAGGCTGGGTAGATTTTGACTGTATCTCCTTTTTTTTCTTAAGTTTATTTGTTTTGAGAGAGAGAAAGCATGCACTCTTGGGTGTGAGTGGAGGAGGGGGAGGGAGAGAGAGAGAGAGAGAGAGAGAGAGAGAGAGAGAGAGAGAGAGAGAGAGAGAGAGAGAGAATCCCAGGCAGGCTCTGCACTGGTAGTATGGAGTCCAATGTGGGACTTGAACCCATGAACTGTGAGATCATGAGCTGAGCCAAAACCAGGAGTTGGACGCTTAACCAACTGAACCACCCAGGTGTCCCTTTGTGTATCTCTTCATGGGCCTCAAAGTTAATTGGTCTGTGATGGAGCTTAGCAATCAAGAAATTTTAAAAGCTCCCAGGTGATGCAGCTAGGGTGGCAAAACTATCGATTCAGACCCTAAAGCAGAGGCTCTCAAATTTGAACGTGCATCAGAACCCCCTGCAGAGCTCATCAAAATAGGAATTGCTGGGCCTCACCCCAATGCTTTCCAATTCAGAAGGTTTGAGTTAGGCCCTAAGATTTTGCAGTTTTTACAAGTTCCTGGGTGACGCTGATGTGCTGGTCTGGGGACCACTCTTTGGTAACTACTGAGCAGGAAGAAAACAGTCATGAGGTAATGCTGGAAGGGGATTCCTACCATATGTAATGGGGAAGTAGAACCACCATCTGGGCTGGGAGGGGGAGGGGAGAGAGAGGAAGTGAGGTAAGAGATTAGGTTTAAGAGTCCTCATTCTTACTTCCTGGAGGAAGTAGCTAACGCCAGTGAGCTGTAGGAGCCTCCACCAAGGTTCTGGGGACTCAGAGAGTTGGTATTCAGTTTACCATAACACAGCCTGGAGGGATTGCATGTCTCGTGGAGAAACCCACGTTGGCACCCAGTGCATCAGTATGGCATGGCAGTGGTAGATTAACCAAGACTGAGGGAAGATCTGGGGTGAGGGTGGCCTCAGGGGCAGCCTCCCAGAGTCCAGACTGCTGCAGAAAAGTCCCCTGGCATTTACAACAATCCACCCACCCCTACCCCCATCCCGGGGACCGTTAGAAGTCTGGGGCTGGGAAGAAACACAAGCAATCACAGGGACACAGGCAGGACCCACAGCCACTGGGAATGGGTTCCAGCGTGAGATCCAGGAGCCAGTACAGTCCAGACCAGCATAGACCTGCCACTCCTCAGCGAAAAGCAGCAAGAACAGAAGGCCACATGCAGAGCAGGGCCAGGACTAGGGTCAGGCAAAGGAGGCACCTAGGACACAAAATTTAAGGGTAGTGCAAATACAGGGTCAGCCCTCACCCTAGCCCCCATCCCCGTGCAAAGACAAGAGGGATGAGACCCCCCCCCCCCCCCCCCCCCGCTAAACGGAGGTCCCACAGACTCAATGGTCTCCCTACAATGCTGTTGGGACTCTGACATGTTCTCTGCATGTGTCATGGAAAAGGCTCAGAGCTGGGGACACCCCTGGAGCTGGTGGAAAGTGTTCTATTCACTCCGTCTCCTGGAAGAAGGCTGTTTTCAATCAGAAGAGACTGCGTTATCATTAACAGGTAAGTGTCCTGAACCAGAAAGGGAGTGTCAGGTCCAGAAAGAAGAATGGAAGGAAACAAAGACACGTGGGCGTTTTGCACAGCTGGACCATAGAGTCAAGTTTGCTAGCGGGTGTTTCACAGTTGACGTAAGTGGCATCAAAAAGTTTTTAACAAAGGAAGATTTGTCTGACACAAGAAAGGATTTGAGCCTTATAAGAACTTGGGTGAGGAGCTGGGTAGGAGGCTCAGATGTGTTACGGATGAGATCCGTCAGGAGTTGATGAGGCCGGGGGATACCTAGGTGGCTCAGTTGGTTAAGCGTCAACTTCCGCTCAGGTCACAATCTCACAGTTCCAGCCCCACATCAGGCTCTGTGTTGACAGCTCAGAGCCTGGAGCCTGCTTTGGATTCTGTGTTTCCTTTTCTCTCTCTCCACCCTTCCCCCGCTCATGCTCTCTCTCTCTCTCTGTCTCTCTCTCTCTCTCAAGAATAAATAAACATTAAAAAAAAAAAAAAAGATTTGATGAGGCTGGGCAATGGATGGGTAAATGCACCTCTCTCTGAGAAACTGGCTGAACCGACAGTGTGAGGGCAGGTCTGGAAGGGAGCCCCACCCGGTAATTACACTGTTATTAACTCAGCGTTTACTTTGGAGAGGGAGGGAGCCTGATGGGCAGGAATACTCTCTGGGTCATGACAGATCCAGGGAAAAGCCTAGGCTTGTCAGCTGAACTTATCCCCAAACAAGAGGCACAATTCTGGGTGTCAGATGCCATTCGTTCTGAGACTGTGGGGGGTGGGGGGGGTACCTGATCCTCTCCTCAGGGAGTTCTGTGGCTCTGGTGGTCAGGGAGGCACATGTGGTCCCCCAAGGAGTGAAGTCAGCCCAGACACAACTAACCCATTGTTAACCTGGGTGTGACCCTCGGGAGATACTTCCCTTCCTAATGTCTGACCTCACTTTTTAAATTGAGCTTTCCCTGTAGGAGCCCTTCCCCTTCTCCAGTTTTCCATGCACGGTGGGCCTTCCCTCTACAAGACAGGATGAAGGCAGCTTAGGGAAGGCCTGCCATGCCAGGCAAGGGTGGGTAGTTATCCTGCAGGCAGTGGGAGCCGTGGAAGACTTGAGCTGAGCGTTGGCATGCCTCGAACTTCCCATACCCTCACCCGGACAATGCTTGGCTTATAGAAATTTGCGCTCAATATACTTGATAGAATAAATGATCTATGCAGTGTTTTTGGAAGAACTGAGTAAGTTTCCACTTTTTTAGCTTAGCCTCTTCTCCACTGCTCTGAAGCAATCTCCCACCCACCCTTTCTCTGCAGAATGATTTACGCTTATTTCTACTGATCCCCCATTTGCTTTATTCAGGAAGATAGCAGCTCAGGCTTCCCAGATCTTATCTCTGAACCCACAAATATCTAAAACAATGGATAGTCTAGTGGGGTTTGACATTGGTCTTCACCCAAAGCTCTGTGGTTGGCCTTTGACTTTTTTTCCATGAAAACCTTCAACGTTGATCAATTTTCATGGAATTAGAGCACTATAAAAGGCATTGATATCACAAGATACTGATACCTTCATCTGTCCTATGTTTAGTCTCCAGAACTCTGTGGGGTCAGAAATGGAATGATCAGGCGTCGTTTGGTGTAACAGAAAGAGCGGGAATTTTGCTCACTGTCAGACATCATTCAGATCCCTGCTCTGCCAATTATTAGCTATCTGGCCTGGGACGGTTTGCTGACTATCTCTTGGCCTCAGTTTTTTTTCTTGAAAAGTGGGGGCTGCCTCTGTGTCTGGCTCACAGAGTTGAGAGGATGGTAAGGAAGACAGGTATTCAAGTGTTTAGGGCAGTGCTTGGCCACATAGTAAAGGCTCAAAAAACAGAATAGTAATTGAATACCATTGAGCAGCAAAAGCCCTAGTGATTGGGATTCCACTCAGCAAGCTACTTGACTTTTTTGACCCAAGACCCATGAAAGATACTGGGGCTGTTTCTGGGCAAGGATGAGAACAAATACCGTGGGACATGCTTGAATAATGTATATATTTTTTTAAGAATAAAACTCTTATTTTTATTATTTTTTAATGTTTTATTTGTTGGTGAGAGAGAGAAAGAGCGTGAGCAGGGGAGGGGCAGAGAGAGAGGGAGACACAGAATCCAAAGCAGTCTCCAGGCTCTGAGCTCCCAGCCCAGAGCCCGATGTGGGGCTTGAACTCATGAACCATGAGATCATGACCTGAGCTGAAGTCGGATGCTTAACTGACTGAGCCACCCAGGCACCCCAGAATAAAAATCTTACAGTAAGAATCTATTTCTCCTCACAGAACTCTCCAGCCCCAGAGATATTTGGATTTGAGTTTGCTGGGGAAGGTGTTTTTGTACGTGTTAGTTTTCAATACTGGGTAAGAGTGGGAGTGTGGGCAAAGGGGGAGAGGATGCAGGAGTGATTCAGAGAAGGAGAGGAGTTACGAGAGTCCTTCAAGCAGGACAAGGAAAAAGAGATTTGTATCACGAGGACAGGGCTGGCTTTAGTGACAGTGGTACGGCTCCTGTGCTCAAGAAGATCCTAAGCTTGGCTTGATACCCTGTTGTCCTTGTCGTCTCGAGAGTTTTAATAATTTTGAACAAGGGGCCCCACATTTTCATTTTTCACAGAGCCCTGAAAATGATGCACAGCCAGTCCTGTATAAGCAGAAGAGTGAGGAGCGGAGGGGGCTTGGCAGACCCTGAGTGCCCACCCCCGTGGGCCAGCCAGCGACCATCACCTTGGGATCCCGTGCTTTCCCAGAATCATTCAACACTTGTAATCCCTCTTGAATGAAGAGAGAGGACACGGATGTGTATGGCGCTGTCTTTAAGAAGGAAAAATCGGGGCGCCTGGGTGACTCAGTCATTAAGCATCTGACTTCGGCTCGGGGCACGATCTCACAGTTTGTGAGTTCGAGTCCCACATCGGATGAGCTCAAGCCCCACTTCAGGTGAGTCCTGCTTCTCTCTCTCCCTCTCATTCTGTGCCCCTTGTGGGATTCTCTCTATCTCTCTCTGCCCCTCACTCACTTGTGGCCCTGTCTCTCTCTCGGAAAAAAAAAAAAAAGAAAATCTTGCTGCCCCTGGATATATTCAGGGTGGATCTGAATATAACCAGGAGGGCATATCCCTATGAGCACCTGTTAGACCATCACCTACCTACTATGAAGTGCACTTTGGCTGTCCTTGGCCATGGGACATCAGGCCTGTTACGATTTTTCTGCACACGAGAGTAATATAATGGTCATGCGGTGTTTGTCTTTTTACCCTCCCTATTTTCTTTGTGGGCTCTGCCCTTCTGTTTTCCACGTGTTGCCTGTGGTGCTGCCAATCACAGTGTGTCGTCTCCCCCCTTAGACACGGGGACGTGAGCCAGGCTGGGCGGGTCAGAGTGCCCCATCCCCCTTCACGTCTGCGACTGACTCACAGTGGCAGTTTAGGGGCTACCAAAGCTGAAGTTGCATTGTGATGGACCTTACAGTCACCCAGAAACAGACTAATCAAGAGTACTTCGTGCTTCTAACAACCCCTGTAATGACAATGTAAGATGTTACTCCTACTGTTCCTACTCCCTGAGTAAATGTGGGAGCTCTGATGCGCACAGATCCCTAGAGCTGGTGCAGTTCACTCAGTGGTGAAGTCAGACAACCAAAGGTCTGCAAACACTTCAAAAATGTCAGAATGTGGGGCTCCCGGGTGGCTCAGTCAGTTGAGTGTCTAACATTGGCTCAGGTCACGATCTCACAGTTCATGATTGGAGCCCTGCGTCAGGCTCTGTGCTGACAGCTCGGAGCCTGGAGCCTGTTTCAGATTCTGCGTCTCCCTCTCTTTTTGCCCCTCCCCCACTCATGCTCCGTCTGTCTCTCTCTCTCTCTCAAAAATAAATAAGCATTAAAAAAACTGTTTTTTTAAGTGTCAGAATGTTATGACCCCTTTTACTGTCTTACTCAGGGCAGAAATAAGGCCTGTTTATAACCTTGATTTGTATTAATGGGAACACCAGTGGGGGCTATGCATTGATCTTTCATAGAAACATGTATCTAAAAAGTGAGGAAGTGTAATTCTTAAAGCGAATTTGAGAGAAGAGCCTGTAGACATAGAACAATAAGAAAAAGCCAAAAGGTTTTTTGAAAGCAAGAGCTTTCATTTTAATTTCTTTTTAAAAATAGCTTTGTTGACATGTAATTTACATACCATAAAACTCACCCATTTTGAGTGTACAATTCAATGATTTCCAGCAATTCACAGAGTCATGCCTCCATCACCACAAAAACAGTTTTCGAACATTTCCGTCACCCCCCAAAACTCTCTGCATCCATTCCCCACTCCCAGCCCCAGGCCCCCAGCCCCAGGCAACCACAAATCTCCTTTCTGTCTCTACAGATTTGCCCTCTCTGGACATCTCATCCGAATGGAGTCATACCACACGTGGTCTTTCTTGTCTGGCTCCTTTCACTGAGTAAAATGTTTTTGAGGTTACCCACGTTGTGGCATGTTCCTTTCTTTTTATTGCTGTAAAGTATTCCATTGTGTGGCTATACCACATTTTGTTTATCCATTCACCCATCGATGGGCACTTGGATGGTTTCCACTTTGAGGCAATTATGGATAATGCTGCTGTGAATGTTCACATACAAGCTGCCATTCAGGGCAATGGCTCTTTAGATGATGCTGAATGCCTCTTCACCTCGAACAAGCTCTTTCTTGGAAGAGTACTAGGCCTCCAAGAGACTTGCTCTGAAACATGGATAAAGAGTTAAACCTCACATGCTCCCCTGAGAAGGCAAAATTGCTCCCAGGGGGTGTCAGCAGGTCTCAGTTTCTATACAGGACATGTCCCCGTGTCTCTCTTAACGAGATGGGGCAAGACCCAGGTGGGGCCATTAGTTCCTCCCTGGCTTGATACATATGGATGTCTGGAAAAATCTCATTGGTCAGTGGGGTGGCTAGGCTGAGAAAATGTAAAGTTGTCTCCTCTCCGTGGAAGGCAGATATTGTTGGCAAAATCCATTCATTCATTCAGCAATACTACTGAGTGCCTTCTACATGCTAGGTACTGTTCTAGGTATTAAGGATACAAGTGTGGGAGAAACAGACCAAAAAAAAAAAAAAAACCCACAAAAAGCCCCCCTCAGCTCATACAGCTCACTTCTAGTTGGGGAGACAGACCATAAAAAATAGGAAAGATGTAAGGTATGTCGCATGGTGATATGTGTTATAGAGAAAATTAAGCATGGAAGGTGAACAGAGTTCCTGGGAGAGGCAAGAGGTTGCTATTTTGAAGAGGAAAGTTGAGGAAGAGCAGACTGAAAAGGTGACATTTGAGCAAAACCTAAAGGACGTTGTATTGTCTGAAGCTATCTAATAAATTACCACAGACTTAGCTGCTTAAAATAACCCATATTTATTATCTCACAGTTTCGATGGGCCAGGAGTCTGGGCATGACTGAGCTGGGTCCTCTGCTTCAGGGTCTCCCACAAGTCTGTAGTCAAGAGGTGAGCTGGGCTGGGGTCTCACCTGAAGGTTCAACCAGGGAAGTATCCATTTTATTTTATTTTTTATGTTTATTTGTTTTGAGAGAGAGTGAGTACGTGTGAGCAGGGGAGGGACAGAGGGAGAGGGGGAGAGAGAATCCCAAGTAGGCTCTGTGCTGTCAGTGAAGAGCCCTGTGTAGGGCTTGAACTCACAAACTGTGAGATCATGACCTGAGCCGAAATCAAGAGTCAGGCAATTAACCAATGGAGCCACCCATGTGCCCCTGTTGTCAGAATTTTAGCTCCTTTAGGACTATTGGACTGGAGTGGGGCGGGGGAGGGGGTGTCTCAGTTTCTAGCTGGGTATCCTTATCTCCTGGCCATGTGGGTCTCTCCAACATGGAAGCTTGCGTCATGCAGAAAGAGCCAGCTACCAAGACAAAAAGTACTGCCTTATGTAACCTAATCACAGAAGTGACATCTCATCACCTGTGATAAGTTCTGCCCATATTGAATGGGAGGATTTTATGCAAGGATGTCAATACCAGGGGCAGAATCATTATGGGCCATCTCGTAGGCTGCCTGCATAGAGGTGAACGAGTGAGCAAGCCAAGGGGGAACTCAGAGGGAGGAGTGTAACAGGAAGAACAAGTGCAAAGGCCCTGGGGCAGGAACTTGTCTGGGGTGTTCAAGAAACAGTGAGGAGGTCATTGTGTCTGGAGTGGAATGTGCAAGGGGTAGGGAAGCAGAGGTGAGGACAGCGGGGGAGCTAATGAGGGGCCAGGTTATGTGGGACCTTTTTAACTTTTACCTTAGATGAGAGTTGCTGGAGGGTTTCAGGTGGAGGAATGACATGAGCTGGCATTTGTTCTGGATCCTCGATCCTCCAAGTGTGGTCTGTGGACCACTCTTTTTTTTTTTTTTTTTTTTTTAATTTTTTTTTTCAACGTGTATTTATTTTTGGGACAGAGAGAGACAGAGCATGAACGGGGGAGGGGCAGAGAGAGAGGGGGAGACAGAATCAGAAACAGGCTCCAGGCTCTGAGCCATCAGCCCAGAGCCTGACGGGGCTCGAACCCACGGACCGCGAGATCGTGACCTGGCTGAAGTCGGACGCTTAGCCGACTGCGCCACCCAGGCGCCCCTGTGGACCACTCTTAAAGGCTGTTAGAAATGTGGAATCTTAGGATCTACTGCCCCAGACCTGATGAGTCAGAGACTGCATTTAACAAGATCCCCAGGTGATGGGGCACCTAGGTGGCTCAGTCGGTTGAGCATCCAACTTTGGCTCAGGTCATGATCTTGGGTTCTTGAGTTCCTGAGCTTGAACCCCATGTGGGGATCTCTGATGCCAGTGCAGAGCCCGCTTTGGATTCTCTGACCCCCTCTCTCTGCCCCTCCCCAACTTGCGCTCTCTCAAAAATAAAAACTAAAACATTAAAAAACAAAACAAGAACATAAGATCCCCAGGTGAGTGGAATGCACAGTGAAGTTGGAAACTTAGTGGTTCTCACCCTTCAGCCAGCATCAGAATTACCTGGATGGAGTGTTTGTTGAAACACAGCTTGCTGGTCCCCCTCCCCCAACCTGCAGAGTTTCTGATTCACTAGGTGCAGGGTGGGGACTGAGAGTCCGCATTTCTAGCAAGGTCCCAGAGCTGCTGATGTTGCTGGACCAGGGACCATGCTTTGAGAACCACTGGTCTACAGTGTGCCTGGCACCAGGGCGCAGGGCTGAGGAAGGACAGAATCTTTCCTTTGAAGCTGTCCAGAGCATCAGACCCTGCTGCTGGCCTCTGGGGGAAGATGACACATCAGATTCAAAGCTCTTTCCTTGTCATATGTCCTACGAAGGTGGATTTTATATGCTGCCCCTTAAAACCACATCTGTGCCATCACACTCGTGTCTCCCCTGGCTCTCTGTTCTGTTTGTGCAGTTAAATCCCATCTCTGTTTCTCCTGTATGTGGTGCAGAGAGGGAACAGGTGGTCACCAGTGCCCTGCTAATAGCTCTTCAGATGTTTGCAGCCCATTATTAAATCGCCCTCAGAGTTTCCTTCTTGAAGACTAAATAATTAGCTACCCTTTTCTGAATCATGGGGTGGAGAGGTGAATGTAGTCACCAGCCTCAGACGGGGGCATATGTGGTAGAAAATCTTGAACCAGTGTGGGGGCTGGAGGTAAGATGGGGTGAGCGTTGCAAAAGCTAGGCCATCAGACTCCTTCATTTCGGCAAGATCCTTGGAAGTGATGCCAGCAGGCAGCATACAAGATGACAGGTCTAGTGCCATGCAGAGATCAGCTGGAGGTGAAGTGTCACCGGTGAGCCAGACATCTTCAGGGGTTATGGGCACCATCAGGTGCACCTCTGCCCCGGTGCAGCCCCCCACCCTGACTCATTCCAGCCAACGGATTGGCACCGGTCCTCCTAGGCAGGAGGGTGTGTGAGCATCACAAAGATGATGTCCTGGCATGCCAAGGTCAAGGTCAAACTGTGGACCACCTGCATCAGCATCTCCTGGGAGGCTTGTTAGGAAATGCAGACCTGCAGACCGCGTCCTCTAACCAGTGCATCAGAACGTCTGGGTGAGGAGTCTGAGAATAGGGATGTTAACCAAACACCATCCCCCGCCCCCCACGTCCACGTACAGTCAAGTTTGGGAATGACTGCTAGTGTGTGATGTGGCTTTCTCTCCTCCGAGTGTTGGCCACCAACAAGAAAGAGAAAACCGTCTAGGGTAAGTAAAGCACCTAGTACAGTTATTAGTAATAAAAGCAACTTTGTGTGGTTGTTTCTATTTTGAAAACCAAAAATAGTGATAGCTAGAATTTCTGGAGCAGATCCTCAGTGGTGGGCACCATGCCAAGGGATGGATATAGACTGGCCTGTAGAGTCCTCACCTCCATGAAATAGTGGCTGCTAGTATCCCATTCAGTGAAGAGGGAGCTGAGATGCAGAATTATCTCAAGTCCCATGGCTGCTAAGTGGCAGGTGGCATGATTTAGTCCCAGTCCTGGCTGATCCTAGAGGCCAGGATTTTAACCTCCACTTTGTCCCTTCCTTCTCCCTCACCCACATTTCCTTCCAACTCTAAAATAGAATAAGAGGCACCACAGCCACAGATTCAATGTTATGGGAGAAAGAAACAGAGAACCACTTACTGTGAACCCACGCTAGTGTTTCACATACATTTTTCTCATTTGCTTGACTCCACACCAGCCCTCAGAGGGAAGTATTATACCCATTCTGCTGGTAAGGAAAACTGAGGCTTCCAGGGATTAAGGGGCTTGCCTAAGGCCACACAGCTATTATGTAGACAAGGCTGGACTGGACTCCAGATTCTTGTGATCATCAAACCACACTGCCCTTTGGTAAAGATGGAGAAGAAAGGGGTCCAACTCCTTACATGGGATTACTTGGTCATGTCAGCCCTGGAGCTCATACTTAACAGGTGGCTGCCCTTCCTATTGCCAGACCAGCGATTTAATTAGCCCAGAGCCTTCTTACTTCCCCAGAGTTCAGAAACACTGCCCAGGGTTACAGGCACAGCTAAAACAGGATCTGAATGGCATGTTCGGGAAGCCGTATAATTAAAACTGACTTAGGAGACAAGTACCGTCAGCCTGTTTGGCAGAAATAGAAAGTCACCTAACCAGAAGGTGTATTGCCTATATGGTTGCCAGAGACTGCTTTTTGCTGTTCTGGCACTTTTTAATTACAATAGATACCCTGAGGTCTGTGGTTTGCACTGCCATTTCTAACTACCTTCTGAAGGACCCTGAAGAGCAAACCATTATTATGCGTCTGCCATCTGGGGTTGGGTCTTGATGAGGCGCCAGGTTCCTCTAAGAGGCTGTAGACTGAGGTGAGCCCACTAGCGCCCCCAGGAGGTGGCTGAAGCCTTAACTCTTGCGCTAATCTCAGCCCCGTTCTCTGTTAGGAGGGTCTGAACTGTTTTAGGGAACCCGATCCTTTCCCTCTCCACGTGGTCTTTGTGAGATGGTGGCTCACGACCTCTGCGCACCTGGTCCAGGTGGACGCAAGCAGCGTGCTGGCTCCTTTGGACACAGTGCTTGGTCCAGAGGTAGGCACTTAACCCAAGCAGGACCACATAGAGTTTTTCCTTAAGATTTCATTAAAAGTCCCCCTTACTTTTGGAGCTTAAGCTATTAAAATCTAAACTCAAGTGCACTAATGGCCATCTTCCTGCCATGTGAAGCAAACCTATCCCAGGGAAAAAAAAAGTCCAATGTTCAGAGAAAAGCTGCGAAGAGGTGCGATATGGAGAGAGTGAGTCCTTATGACTTCTTTTGCATCTCTAATCCAGCCCTGACACTACGATTTGCCCTTGGACTTCCCAGTTAATGAGCCCATAAGTTCTTTCTTGTTGGATGGAATTGAGTTTCTTCCAGGAACCCTATATAATACGTATCTGAGATCAACATACCCAAATATAAAACCCCAACTACTCCCCCAGCAAACCTGCCTTCCTCCAGCCTCCCTTGCCTTCCAGAACCTCATCACTGCTTATTCAGTTACAGCCATCGGTTCATTGCCATGACCATTGTTCAGTCTCAAATCACCTCATACCTGGATTGCTACAACATCCTCCCTGCCTCCAGGCTTGTGTACCCCATGTCCACAGACACACACACACACACACACACACACACACACACACACACACCTGCCAAAATCTTTCTGGGCCTGACCCTTCCTGCTCTTCTACGGGGTAACTTACCAGGTTGCCAGGCATCTGGCCTCTCCTACATGTAAACCCCACCTGGCAACACTCTCCCATTGCTCCAGCCAGACAACTACCTGGCAGTTTTGACTCTCACCCCTAAGCTAATGAACCTGCCACTTGCGGGGGTTCCTAATCCCTTCTGTGCCATGGACCCCCTGCTAGTCTTTTGAAGTCTGTAGACCCCATCTCTGAATAATGTCTTTAAATCATAGAGTGGAAAACATAGGATTATAGGGAAATGATATAATTCTTTTTTTAATGTTTATTTGTTTATATATGTATTTATTTTCATTTACTTCATTTTGAGAGAGGACGACAGTGGGGAAGGGGCAGAAAGAAAGGGAGAGAGAGAATCCCAAGCAGGCTCCGCGCAGAGCCCGACGTGGATCTCATTCGCACCAACCATGAGACCATGACCTGAGCCCAAATCAAGGGTCAGACACTTAACTGACTGAGCCACCCAGGTGCCCCTGAAATGATTCTAATGAAACACACTTATCAAAAATTTTAAACCAATTTAAATATGGTAATGTATGTGATTCTTCATTAATGCATTCAATAGAAAGATCTACTGGTTGTGATTTTCAAGCAGTAAAGAATGTAAATAAAATGTCAAGTTATTCACAACAACTGTAATGTGAGGTGAATATATGATTAATATTGACTTCTATTTCTATCGGTGACAAACCCAGGTAAAAGTTAAGATTGTCGTGGTTTGCTGCCTGCATCCATAATGAAAGGAGATAATGGATCGCACGCAGAGGTTAGTAACAAGGGAGATGTAACTCTTTTCTTTCCTAAATTCAGGGACCCCACAGAATTCCGAACTGGGGGTTTTCCCACCGAGACCCGGGTGGGTGCCAGCTGCCTTGTCCTAACAGGCACAGCCTTGGTCTGAGTCCAGATTATACCTCAAAGCCCAGACTACAGGTCCCTGTGAAGAGCAGGGAGAGGCTCACAGAGCTGGGGACCCGGAAAGCCAGTCTTGGAGTGACATCTGACGAATGACTTCGAGCTGACTTCTTGTTCATGCTTTCTTTGGAGGCAGAATGGCACAGCTGTGAGGAGCTGGGCCTTGAGAGTTAAATTAAAATAACTGCCTGCATTGGAGGAGGGGTGCTTGGTTTTCTCAGACAGTTTTAAGTCTTTAGGGATTAAGGGATCAAACCAACCCCAAGGGTTTCCTCCCCCTTCCCCCAATACCCAGCACTGTGAGGCAGTATGGTGTGGCGGCTAGGGGAAGGATTCTGGTGTAGGCTGTCAGGGTTTGAGTCTCAGCTTCTCAATGCCAGTACCCCCGGGGCAAGTTACCTCACCGCTTTCAACCTCCTCCAGTCTCATCTAGAGAGAGTAATCTCATCTAGAGATAGTAACAGAGCTCACCTCATGGTTATCAGAATTGAAAGTTGTACTTGTGTAAAAGGTTTAAAGCAGAGCCTGGCACACGGTCTCAGAAAGGTTAGCTATTCTTCCTGGCAACACCTGGGAACACCTGGCAAACGCTGTCACCTCTCTCAAGTCCCCCAACCCCCCGCTCCCCCGCTCAAACGCCCACCCCGGTAGACAGCCCTCTCCCCCCAAGCACCGTTTCCATCCAGCGCTGAAGAAACATTATAGATAAATACCATTAAGTGGTCAGGAGCACACACTGTGCGGATTCAAAGGCCAGTGCGTGTAGCTACCAGCTGTAGCTAGAGGGGATCTACCTCACTGCACCCCGGTTTCCTCATCTGGGAACCGGGGGCAACTGCAGCATCCCCCTCAAACGGTTAAGAGGAGTCAACAGCAACAGCAGAAACTACCGAGCGCCAGGCGCTGTGCTTGACGCATAGCGAGCAAGGCAGAGGACGATGAAATGCAATCACGCCTGTGAAGTGTTGAGCACAGTGCCTGCCGGATTACAAACGCTGGGCACTTTGCATGCCACGTGCTTCGAATGAAATATTACATACTAAAAAATGTAAACCTGTTAGATTTTTACAAAGAATATATACACATGTGCACATTACACCTTTTGTTTATGACTTGCACGTTCATTCCCTCAGCTGGCCCTGGAGAAAAGGCAGGGCAGACAGAGATTTTAAGCCATTTTTAGTGATGAAAAGACAGAGGAGTTGATAAACGGGAGACGGCTGGGGATTTTAAAAAGAGAACCGGCGGAGGGCAATGTTCCACTTCAAATCCCTCTGTGCAGAGTGGGCCCAATTCTGTGGCCCCGGGGTGGGAGAACCGGCTCCGGGGAGGAATCCAGGCCCTGGGCGCCCCGGAGACGCGAGCAAGCGGGACAGGATGGACACGCCCGAGGGCGCACGCTCGCCGGCGCGGAGCTTCGAGCCGGCAGAGGCGCGCACGTCGCGGGCGCGACGCTGGGTGGCGCTGCCGGGCCGCCCCGCGCCAGACCTGTTGAGCCGAGGGCGCAACTCGGGCAGGTTTAGGGCAAAGGGGCGCTCCGCTGTCTTCACACGCCCCTGCGGCCCCGGCCGCAGCACCTCCCTCGGGGTGCCCCACGCCCCACTTTATCTTAAGGCTCCGGTTCATTTGGCCCCTGCGTTCCTCGCCGCAACAGTTCTAGGCTCGTCGGGTGGGGCGGGAATAAAGTTTGTCCGAGCTGGACTGGGAGAGGGGTGGTGGGGAGGACCCTCCCCGCTCCAGACTCCATGGCGGGCAGGACTGTGCCCCCTCGGCTTCAAGGCTGTCCCGGGGGCTCTGCTCTCGGTAGGTGCCAGCCCGCGTGCCGACCGGATGGGCTGACCCGCGCACCGCCCCCTCCCACCCGCTTCCCCATCCCTTCCCCCGCCTCTGGCGCGCACCGGCCCCAGCGTCTCCAGCCCCGCCTGCGCCGGGGTCGCTGCAGTCCCCGCGGCCGCCCCGGGCTCCCTCCCCAGGCGCCCCGGACTCATTCCAGCCAGGGGAGCGCCTCGGGGGGAGCGCCGGACAGCGAGGGTGGCCGAGGCGGGGGCTCCAGGCGCCCTTGCTCTCCCAACCTGGGAGGCGGCCCCGACTCCGAGAGCCTGAACGCAGGGAAAGGCAAGGACGGGGCGGCCGGCGGAGGGGCGGGCGCCGCTCATCAGCCACGCCAGTCACGTCTGGGGCCACCCGGCTGCCTTTTTCTTCCTTTCCCCCTTCGCCTTCTCCCCCCACTCCCCTGTTGGCGAGGGCAAAGTGGCCGTGGCGGCGCCATGCCCGGGCCGGAGTGAGCGCGAGGGCGAAAATGGCGTACATCCAGGTAGGGCTGAGGCTGGGGGGCAAGGTCCGCGGTGCGGGTGGGGGGTGCCGCGCCCCCTCCGGCTGTGAGCCCGCCAAGGGAGGGCACACGGCTGGGCTCCCACAAACTTGCCTCGAGAAAAAGGGTGCCCGAGGGCACGCAACCTGTGCAGCGGTGGGGTACGCCCCAGGAGAAGGGGCTGGGGACCCCCACACCCGGGGATGAACGGCCCCTGCGGACTCTGCACGGGCGCCCTCTCCTCCTAGGGAGGGAATGGGGTTGGGGCGGACTTTTCAGCCCCCCCACCCCACCCCCTCCCTTTGCACCCCACCCCTGGGGAGGGGCCGCCGGGAGGGCGGCCCGGGACGCGCCAGCCGCCCGGCCCGCCAGCTGCCGTTGCCGTGGCGACGGCTCTGGCTAATTGGCCGGCGGAGCGAGCCTGAGGCGGCTGTTCCGGCCAGGAGGGACAAGGACGTCGTCTCTCCCGGACCCTGGGTGCTGAGGGGTGGGGGACACACCGTAGGCGTGCTGTTGGTGGGGGGCGGGAGCAACCGATCACTTTCGGCCATTGCATTGTGGTCTGGGAGTTGTGGACCCCCATCACCTTGAGGAAACTCTCACAAGAATCCTTGAACTGAAATGATTTCCAAGCATCCTTCTTGAGGGGAGGCTGCTTGACTACCAGACCTTTCTCTTCTATACGAGGTGTGTGTGTGGGGGGGGGGGGGGGGGGCGGGGTGGGGGAGGCAGTGGCGACAGGTCAGCGCCAAGGTCATGCAGTCAGACCTGCAGTCAGACCCGTGGAGCCGCTTGCTTTCTGGGGTTGGCTCCTCAGAGCCCAGCAGAGAAGCCTACAGGTTCCCTCATTTAGGGTGCATCTGAGCTCACTTCTTCTACCCTTGGCTACAGCTGGGGGGGTGGGGGGGGGTGGCTGCTGGTCTCCCAGTTCCCCACTGGTCACATCTCTCTCGTCCTCGGACTTTTCAGCCTGCCAGGAACTCTGTGCTCTGTCACCTGCCTTGGTCTCCCCATCCCTCTCCTGGCTTAGATTTGCTCCATTGGCTTCCATGCAATCTTTAGGTCCTCTTTTCAAGTTCACTGAAGGTCACATTTACTGTGCACATACTGTGTGCTGAATGTTGTTGTGGGGTTTTTCAGCAGTCACCCAACAAACACCCGAGTGACCACCTACTGTATGTGGGCACTGGGGATACAGCTGTGAAAACAGCAGTCTCTGCCCTTCAGAATCCAGTGAGAAATAAACAATATTAGAACATGCTTCTGTGGTTTTTAATAACCACCTTCAGGACAGAGATTAGTGATTTGCCCAAGGTCACACAGCTGCTTAGGGGTCATGGTGGGATCTAGAAGGGAGGATGGGGAATCTGAGGAATTTGTTAAACAGCTAATATGAGAATGGCTTGGTGACACTGTCTTTGCTTCTAGAACAAGGTGTGAAACTTTTTCTATAAAGATCCAGAGAATAAACTTTTTTCTTGGAGACCTACGTGGCCTGTCACAAATATTCAACTCTGACCGTGGCGCTGGACAGCCACACATACATAGATGATAGTAAATGCATGGGCGTGGCTGAGTTCCAATAAAACTATTTGTACTAGTCAAGAAGTAGTCCTTTTGATTTTTTGCAACCATTTAAAAATGTACAAACCATCCTTAACTGGAGGACCATGCAAAAACAGGTTGCTGGCTGGATTTAGCCCTGCAAGTCATAGCTTGCCAACCTTTGTTCTAGAATGTCTGGGTTCTCCTTCCTGTTTCTTTCTGGCTTGAATCAGTGCTCCTCCATCCAGTCAAACACATGAACCCAGTGGACCCAATGCGTGGCAAGCGTGTCTTAGCTTCTTCCCTCTCCTCTTCCTTTGCCTTGGTTTCTCTCATCTTGCCGAACTTGGCGTTTGAGAAATCTGGATGATTGGGCCCCTGTAGTGGCATGGTCTCTACTCACATGGTTTTATAAATGGTGTCTTTTGATTGCCACACACCCAGGAATGCTTTCCTCTATGAAAAGAATGGGCATGGACCGTTGGAAAAAAGCACTTTATCCTTGCACTTGATTTGAAACATTTTCAAGCACTTTCATTTGTAAGTGCATGAGGGCATAGCTTTTTCCTGCTTTTACCTGCGTGGGCCGGCCTGGACAGTCTGTGGTGCCTAGTAGGTTCCAACTGGTCTTGACAAACCACCTCGTTCTCATAAAGCCACAGAAAGGGTGCAGATATTTTGTGGTGGGGCATGTGCATAGTCCGAGTCCTAGCTTAGCCATTCCATGAAAGAGAGGTAACTAAGGTTCAGAGTGGTCCCCTGACTTAACCCAAGTCACGTGATTGGCCGGTGGTGACAGCAGCACTAACACTTAACCACTCAACTCTGCGTGGCCCCCAAGCATCTTCAGGCCTTGCCATGTAGGGTTCCCAGTTTTGCTTTGGGAAGAGTTTGTGATTAGTGCCTGAGACTTCATTTCCCAAGCCGTAATCATTCCCTTATCACTTCAAGGATTTTTGAATTTTTTGTGAGCTATCACTTGTACCAGATTTATTTAATACTTTTTCCTATAAATGGGCTCGCTTATTATTATTATTTTTTTACTTAAAATCATTTGAAAAGGAAACTTTATGTCACTAGCATAATGGAAGACCAGAATCACTTGATATGAGCAGAAGGCAACCAGAAGAATAAACAGGATGATAGTAATGCCACATGATTAGTTAGGTCCCAGGCTCTGAGCTGAGGTTTGCTCTCTATTTAAAAAAGAAAGAGGGGGTGGGGGGATTTGCAAGTGTTAGAAACCCGTTAACACATGATGATACCAAAGGGAGACCTCCTGGAAAGGGAAATGAAAAAGAGGGTAACTTTCTCCCTCTTGATTTAAAGTTCTGAGTTTGAGTTCCTCTCTGGGATATATCCCAGGCTGGGATGTGGAGTTCCTAATCTACCTGGTTTACTTGGCCCATTCATTTGGAAGCCACTGTGACTCTTCCCTTGAAGAGGGGGAGGGAATCTGTGCCTTGGAAACCTGTGAGAAGAAGTGGGGGTGGGAGGTGGGGCTGAAAAGGGAGGTAGCCCCACCCCCTCCGCCCTCCCCAGGACCAGATTATGGCTTCCTTTTGGGCTCCCTGTGTTTGTGGGTGGTCATAGGAACTCCCCACCATCACCATTGGAGCAGAATTGTAAGGTAGGGCCTCTGGGAGGGTGCGGGAGCCAAGTGACATCCACTCTGTGCCTGCCTGCATGTTAGCTAGTCATGTCCTTTTGGGTTGGCTTTATGGCTATTTCTGTATAGGAAGGTTTGCTCTTCCCAAGCGTGGCTGCATTGGATAGCATGACTATCTATCCACCCGCTCTGATTCATAACAGCATACGGTGCAAATCAAATCGAAATGCTAAAGTTTCCCATTTATTCGGTGTTGGTTAGCCAGGAGGCTACCAGCAGCCCCGCAGATAGCAGCACCTTGTTAGGGAGTCAGCTCCCTTCCCAGGATGGTAAGTGGAAAGATGCAGGGCTTTTTTTTTTTTTTTTTTTTCCCTCTTTCTTTCTTTTTTCTTTTGTGAGTTGCTGGAATATTGCTAAACTGGTCTTGTCTCTCTTTTTGTAATCCTCTCACCCCCGACGCCCCTTGGCTTCTTCGTGGATCTCTAAAAGGGCAGTTGGAACCTTTAAACGAGGTGGGTTAATTCGATGATTCGTGTGGTCTGGTTTCTGATCACGAAGTGCTTGCCTTTCATTTTGGAGTCTTATGTGGGGCTGTGGGGACGTTGAATATTAAAGCAATAACTGGAGGTTAAGAGCGGCACAGTTTCGCTGCGTTTCTGTGGAAGGGAGATCCCGATGAAAACACACTAAGGGAGAAGAGGTGGATATCCCTCCCCACCCCCTCCTTACTCCGTTTGATTACCTCTGTTTACTTTCATGTCACGGAGATTATTTAAAAAAAAAAAATCTTTTTGCTTTGCTTTCAAGAAGACAGTAATATTCATTGTGTTTTCGAGAACATATTGTATAGCCCTCATGATGTTGTATAAACCACCCACATGTCAAGAATGACATTCACATAAACTACAAAAGGGAATACCTGTGAATGTTTTGCTCGCTATTAATGGCTCCAGCGAGTTGGTGTTTGCCATCTTTGTGCCTGCAGTTGGTAAATAGAAACGGAAAACATTTTGTTCTAAGTGTTCAGCAGCAGAGACAGACCTCCTGAATGTCATTATTTCTCATCAGGGATCAGCTGCTTGTAATTTCGGGTGTTTTTCCTTTTCCTCCTCTCCACCCCTCCCACACGCCCCCCCCACCCCCCACTCCCCCTCTCCCCCTCTCCACTGCCCACCTCCCCCCAATGGCCTCAGGGTTTTCTTTCTAGAATCTCCGATCTGCTGCTGTGCAGATGGACTTTCAGGCATTGCTGTCAGAAGTGTTATGAGTCCAGCTGTTGCCAGTCGAGTGAGGACGAAGTTGAAATTCTGGGACCTTTCCCTGCCCAGACTCCCCCCTGGCTGTAAGTAAAACCGCTCTGAACTTCCTTGAAGGCAACCTCAAGACCTTTCTTTTTTCGGTTTGCGAGAGAGGGCGCGGGCAGGAGGATAGGGGTAGGAAACAGGGGAAGGCTGGGTGTCTGTTGACGTCTTTGCTGCTGATGAGGACATACTCTCTGCCTCTCCTCTTGTTGGGCAGGCCGGGGGGCGGGGGGCAGCTGGTGGTGAGGCTGTCGTTGAACTGGTTTCCCGTTGGTCCTCCTGAGATATGAACCGTGCGGTGCCGAGCGTGTGGGCACTTTTAATCACGTTGAGTGTCACTCCAAGTGGAGGAAGAGCTCTGTGAACATCTGGATGCTTCAAGGGATGTCCAAGTTCTAAAGATTCCCATCCAAGTCAGTATGACAAACTGTCCCACCGCCTGACCTGGTGCTTGGCACATAGTTGATGCTCAGTAAAAACTGCTACATGGGTGGTAGATGGAATGAACAAACAAATGCCTTTTTGCTGGTCTGAACAAGAACTTCAGAAACAGGGAAGCAGAAGAGCACCCCCAGGCTCCATCCTGTCCTCCAACGCTGTTTATGTTCTCTCTGGCATCTCTCATTTTATTTCTAATTCGTGCTCCTCCCGCGCCTGCACACAACATCTCCATCTGCCAGTCGCTCAGATATTTTGGGAACACAGTTTTGAAGCTTCTCAGCCACGTGTCTGGTCCACCTCTCTGTGGCTGAGAGAGGAACGTGGCCAGAGAGTCTGGGTTGAGTCTGCCGGTCCAGCGCCGAGAAGGGGCCTGGCCGTCCTCGAGGACAGGTTCTCACGACACGGACGGGGAGGTCCAGAGAGGGCAAGAGACAGTGCAAGGGCCCACAGCCAGAGCCTCAGTGGGAACCCGGTGCTGTTTCAGCCGCGTTTCTGGAAGTCCATGATGCCCCCTCTTTCCGTTCATGTTGGCGGGTCATGGCTCACCCCTCTCACCTGCTCTCCTTAGAAGCAAGCATCAAATATTTCCATAGCAAAATGGCTCTGTGTCAGGCTCCATGCATTCATATCCAGTTTCTCCTACTTTTTTTTCTAGTTCTGTGACCTTGGGCAAGTCATTAGATCTCTTTGCCTTGATTTCCCATCTGTAAAATGGGGGTGATAAAAACAATAGTGTTTATCTCCTATGGTTGTTGTGGCGACTGCATGGATTAGTACACAGAAGAGCACTTAAGAATGATTGTCACCTGGTCGGCAGTCATAAATGTAGGTGACCCATCTCACCCTGTTTTGTCTCGGTTTTCTCATCTGTAAAGTGAGAACAGGAATAGAACTTATTTTCTAGGGTTGTGATTAAGCATAACCTGCTTCGCAGAGCAGTTAGTAACCACCTTTTATTATTATTATTATTATTATTGCTGTTTTATTGTTTATTTTTGAGAGAGGGAGAGAGTGTGTGTGAGCGGGGGAGGGACAGCGAGGTGGGCGGACAGAGGATCTGACAGCAGAGCCTGATGTGGGATGTGGGGCTCAAACCCATGACCGTGAGATCATGACCTTGGCCGAAGTTGATGCTTAACCACCTGAGACACCCAGGGGCCCCAGGAATCATTTCTGTTATTTGTAGATTCTTTTTTTTCTTTTAGGGACAGAAAGAGTGAGTTGGGGAGAGAGGGAGAGAGAGAATCTCAAGCAGGCTCCACACCCAATACAGAGCCCGATGCAGGGCTTAGTCTCACAACCCTGAGATCATGACCTGAGCCAAAATTAAGAGTCAGATGCTCTTTTTAAATTTTTTTAGGGGCGCCTGGGTGGCTCAGTCAGTTAAGCGTCTGACTGTTGGTTTTGACTCAGGTCATGATCTCACGGTTCATGAGTTTGAGCCCCGCATCAGGCTCCGTGCTGACAGTGCTGAGCCTGCTTGGGATTCTCTATCCCTCTCTCTCTCTGGCCCTCCCCTGCTTGTTCTCTCTCTCTCTCTCTCTCTCTCAAAATAAATAAATAAATTTCTTTTGATGTTTATTTATTTTTGAGAGAGAGAGTGCAAGTGGGAGAGGGGCAGAGAGAGACACATGCAGAATTCGAAGCAGGCTCCAGGTTCTGAGCTGTCAGCACAGAGCCCGACACGGGGCTTGAACTCACAGACTGGGAAATCATGACCTGAGCGAGGTCGGACACTTAGCCAACTGAGCCACCCAGGCGCCCCAAGAGTTGGATGCTCTTGACTGAGCCACCCAAGAGCCCCACTAGAGATTCTTTAAACTGGTGTAAAGATAGTGTTAAGAAATTATTTCATCAGTCATGGATTGTAGCCTGAATCCTGCAGGTGTGCATAGGGTTGAGGTGTTTGGTGGAACCAGTTCATTAATCAAGAGGTCATTCCCATTTTCTAGTGCCCTAGGTATAGAGGTTGGCTCAGCCCATTTGGTATCTTGAAAGCCGTACTCAGGCAGTGCCAGCTCTGTGAGGGCAGGGTTTTTATCTGTGTTGTTCACGCCAAAAAATAGTTACTGACTGACTAACCTACCGGCAAAAATTGAATCCTGGAAGTGCCAGTCATCTGGTTGAAACCTTACAGTTTCTTTGGTAATTATTTCTCGAGTATGCACTGTGTGCCAGGCACTGTGGGATGCAGAGGCTAGATAGAGTCCCATTCCTGTGCTCAGGAGATTTAAAATCTAGTACAGGAGATAAGGCAGGTACATACGTCCAGCTACCGCCTGGAGTTGTGCATTCACACCCTGCACACCAATATGACAGTTTTACATAGAGTCTCACTGTGGAAAAAGTCCAGGGATAATGGCTTCGGGCATCGGTGGATCCAGGGGTACAAATGTTGTCATGGGCATGCATTTGTGCCCTCTCCACCTCCCTGTCTCTTTCTGTTTCTTCTGTATTGCGTGATTCTTAAGCTTGTTTTCTTCTTTGCTTCATTCTCAATAGCAGCAAACAAACCAGGAGAGGCTCTTATTGTCCTGGTTTGGGTCATGTGCCAAACATTGAGCCAATCACTTTTGCTTGGAGGAAATGGTGCTAGGATCATGCCTGGATTGTCTGACCACCTGGAACCAGGGAAAGGATCATTCCCACCTGACACACATGAACTCAGCTCGTGGACCAGGGGTTGGCAAACTTGTCCTGTAAAGGGGCCAGACAGTAAATATTTTAGCCTCGTGGGCTTAGTCTCTGTCTCAGCCACTCACTCTGTCATTGTAATGCGAAAGCATCCATAGGTGAGGCATTAATGATTGGCCGTGCTATGTTCCAGTCTTACCTCATTTACAAAATCAGGCAGCAAAATCTGGCCCCATAGTTTGCTGATCTCTGTAATAGACAATTTGAGCACTGTAACCAGAGAGGAGAGAATGGACCCAGGGTAGGCAAATACCACAAATGGTCACAATATCTAGAAAGAGTAGGGGAATCATGGAAAATGAGCCTGCAAGCTCAGAGCATGTAGGGCTTTGAACGTCAGATTGCGGAGTTAGAATTTGAATTTGCTTCTGAACCACTGGAGAATCCTTTTTTTTTTTTTTTAAGTTTATTTATTTACTCTGAGAGAGAGAGAGAGAGAGAATGAGCTGAGAAGGGGCAGAGAGAGGGGAGAGGGAGAGAGAGAATCCCAAGCAGGTTCCACACTGCCAGCTTGGAGGCTGCTGTGGGGCTCAAATTCCTGAACCGTGAGATCATGACTTGAGCCAAAATCTAGAGGGATGCTTACCAACTGAGCCACCCAGCCGCCTGTTAGTGGAGAATCCTGATGGACATTGAAAATCAGTCAGGTACCTTTTTTCCCCAGATACCCAGATGTTAAGTATTACAGATGCATGGCCTGGGTTCTACCACTGAGCTGGTGAACAGTTGCACTTTACCTGGGCTGCTGACCCTTTGTGCAAGCGGGGGACTCTTTCAGGGGGTAGGGAGTTGGGACCCTCTGGGATGACACTTTGGTTTTGCCACAAGCAGAGAAGAGCATTGGAACCTTCCCAGCAGGGCCGACACATGACACAACTCCAGAAAGCCCCTTTCATATGGTCGTCATTATGAATGATAACACCTAGAACTCTGCAGTCTAGAGCCTGAACAGCGGTACATCACCTTCCATGCTTCCCAGGATGAATATCTTGCATCCTGGGTAGCAACTTAGTACCTTTGTGGCACGCAACATAATGCAAAATGTTAAGAGAAATCTGTAAAGGGGAGGCGGGTTAAATCATTCAGAAAGTGAATTTACAGCTTGTGCTTTCCCCAGATTTATTTACCAAGTGGGCAGTTGCATGTTATCAAACAGGCAGGGAGTAGAAATGTCAAGTGTACAGGCTTTGCAGTGCTGTTCCTACTGTGACATTTGAGCTCAGAACCACAGGACATGCCTCTCTGTGGGGTGGCAGGTACCAGATGAGCTGGTCCTTTGTGTGTGTGATTTGGGGGGACACACCATTAATTGCCACATATGCTCCTGTCATTTGGATCCCCCATTCTTTCCTTGGCTGGGCTGGGCTGGGGAAGGTCAGGAAAACTGTACAATCCCACTGGCTCCTTTTGGAGCAATGCCAGAAAGACCATCATTGAAGAGTGAACTACTCAGGTTATTTCCATGTCCATCAAGCATGTATTGAATACCTACTATATGCATAGCTCTTACAGGCCTCACAAGGGATGCCCAGCTCAGTAGTTTGGGGCGTGAAGCTTAGAAGCTGGTATTGCTGGACTTCATTGGGAGTTTAACAGTGGTGCAAAATAAATATCCATCCCAACCCCCACCCCACCAGGCTTCCATTCCCCAGTCTGTAAAGAGGATGAGGGTTGTTAGTAACAGAAGTAAACTCCGGATTGTTTTAAGGGTGAAATGAGATGGTTCAGACAGAGCATTTAGCACAGTGCCTGGCACATAGTTGGTGCTCAGCACCTGGTACCTTTGATCAAGATAAGTACACATCTCCCCCTGCCCCCCCCCCCCCCCCCCCCATTTAAGAAGTGTACCTGCTGTGGGAGGCGGGACAAGATAAGCACTCAGATCATCTTGAGACCAGATAAATCAGATAAGAATCCCAAGAAGGGTGTGTTCATTCATTCATTTACTGAGAAAATGAATGTGGAAGGCTCTGCACGTGCCAGACTCTGTGCCAGGGCAGGGTGGGCAGTGGTGAATGAGACACCACCCTCGTGGGGCAAGGATCTGGTGTCAGACGCAGAAGACAAGCCACAACTAGAGAGGAGTTATGTGCGTTGTTAAAGGGGGGAAAGAAGGTGCAGGGCCAAGGGCTGATAGGGTAGGAGGAGGTGACAGCGACAGGGTGGGGGCTCTCTGAGGAGGTGCTTTTGAAGCCGAGACCTGACTGATGAGAAGGAGCCGCACAGGAGATGGAGACAGGAAGAGCATCCCAAGCAGAGAGAACAGCGTGGCCCAGCTCGCTGTGTTGGAGGAAGGGCCGGGAAGCATGGTGGGTGCAGAGAGGGCAGGGGCTGCTCAGACAAGGGCTGAGAGGACTGGACCGGAGCTCCAGGGGGCGATCGCGCCCAAGCTGGGTGGGGCCTCACAGGTGCAGGTGGAGGTGCTGAGGTGGTTCTGCCTTCTTCGGAAGGTGCTGCTGCTTGCATCTAAGGGAGAGAGAGAAGAATGCGTGATAGAATATGATTGCATTTCTTTGCCTTTTCCTCCTCCCACCCCCCACATTTCATCTGCTATACTCACCTTTTACAGACCAGGAGGAGGAGGCAAGCAAGGACTGGGCATCCTCCCCTCCCCCTGCAACATGCCTGGTCTTGTCCTGGCTGTGACCCTGATCTTGCTTTGGAAGAACATGAGATGAGTCTCATTTCATGCACAGGATGCATCTGAAGACCTCCTAGAATTGGAAACTTGCATTTTTCAAGACCAGCTCCGCGCAGGCTTAAATGTCAAGTTGGGGGGGTGGGAGGTGCAGTCTCGGAAAGTATCAGTCTACAGCCACAATAGCTTAGGGGCATGTTATTAGCGGCATCCATCTCACAGGCCACACCGCCAGCTTTGCCCCCTCACTTCCCCTTCCCCAAGCACCCTTACTAGCTTTATGGGGATTGGGGGCTCTTACAGGTTGTACTAATACCAGCTGAAATGTATTGAGCACATACCTACTACATACCCAGAACTGTTCTAAGCATATTATATTATATGCGTTGACTCCTTCAGTGTTCACTGGAACCATACAAGGTGAGTATCATTAGTCCCACTTTACAGATGGGTAGATGGAGGCACAGAGGAAGGGCCTTGCCCAAGGTCACCCAGGCGGGGTTCAAATCTAGAGGTTGTGCTCTTAATTACCACCCTGTATCTCCCTACCCCCCGACATGGTGTTTTTTATTCTTTCAGTATTTTTCATCCTCATTGGGAGCACATGGAATCAGAGCTGCTGCTCATTTTTTAGCTGTTTCTTCACATCGAACTATTGTTCTCAAGTCATTCATTCTCAGCACCATTTTGTAGCTCTTGCCCTGCCGCTCCAAGAACTCTTGAGTGACACTGTTATAGGGTATTTTTTAGATATTTATTTATTTTGAGAGAGAGTGTGCACACACTTGTGTGTGAGTGGGGGAGGAGGAGCAGGGAGAAAGGAAGAGAGAATCCCAAGCAGGCTCCATGCTATCAGGGCAGAGCCCTAAGCGGGGCTCAAACTCACGAACCGTAAGATCGTGAGCTGAACCAAAATCAAGAGTTGGATGCTTAACCGCCTGAGCCACCCAGGCGCCCCTGTTATAGGATATTTTTTAAAGATATCAAAGTAGAGACACAGTGAAGGTTGAAATACCAGGGCATTCCTCACCAAAAGCCATCTGCAGAAGATCAGATGGGTAGAAACAACCTTCTGGTGTCTTCCAGACTGAAGACCAACAGGCCTGGTCTTGACTTAGCCTAAGTGGTGCCCCCATGTGGCAATACCCTGAGTAAGTTCCCTCCCCCCGGTCTGTGAATGTGAAATTATGCACATTCTTGACAGATTGTTCTAAATTGGAGGGTATTTATTCAATATCATTTCATATTTTGTGCAAAACGTAAGATGTTATTGGGGCACCTGGGTGGCTCAGTGGGTTAAAGCGTCTGACTTTAGCTCAGGTCATGATCTCACGGTTCTTGAGTTCAGGCCCCTTATCTGGTTCTCTGTTGTCAGCTCGGAGCCCACTTTGGATCCTCTGTACCAACCCCCCCCCCCCGCCTCTCTCTGCTCCTCCCCCACTCATGTACACGCTCTCATGCTCCCACGCACACTCTCTCTCTCAAAAATAAATAAACTTAAAAAAAAAAAGTGAGGTGTTTTTGAGAGCTTAGGGCTACCACACTGATTCGAGTTTCTATTATTGCAAGTAGTACAAATTGGATCCGCAACAGTTTCATCATGGGTCTGTCCTCTAAGGGAGAGAGAGATGCCAGCCCCTGGAGATTTTTTGACAACCGTTGAAACCTCTTCTTTTCCTGTAGGATGGCCAGCCGGAGCAGCGACAAGGATGGGGATTCCGTCCATACAGCCAGTGAAGTCCCTCTGACCCCAAGGACCAACTCCCCAGATCGAAGATGCTCGTCCTCAGACACATCTAAGTCTACCTACAGCCTGACCCGGAGGATTTCAAGTAAGCATCTTTGCTGTGACTGTCTAGGGCTCGTGGCTCAGCAATCCTGTGCTACTCAGCCTCTGCTCAGAGCCCATGATTCAAATCCAGTTAGCCGGGTCCCCAAGACAAAAGAAGAGAGCTGACAGCATCCCCGCATGGATCCACGTGAGGGAAGGGGTTGTCTCAGCCTCCGGAGTTACCAGGGCAGGGTGGGGACTGTGGCCATGGGAGCTGATGCCCCATTAGAAGGGGGCAGCTGCTACTCGGCCCTCACTGAAGGAGATGGTGGGCTCCGTATTACCTGACTTTTCCAAAGAAAAACTGGCAATCTGTGTTTCTGTATGAAGCCTCCTTTGTTTTAAACTCCAACAAAATGTATCTGTGGGTCAAATTTGGTCTCTAGGCCCCCCAGTTTGTCCACTCTGATGTGCAGAGTATGTGTTTGACCAAATGGCATGATGTGGATGGGGAGGAGAAAGGAGGATAAAGCCCAAAGACTCCCAGCCTCCTCTCACCTCCTGAAAGTGTCTCTGCTGTCTCATTCAGCTGCTGCAATTCACTTAACAGAGGGAAAAAGCTTAAAATTCATGAAATAAATCCACTCAGGTGGAAATATTGGTGTCTGATCTTTCCTGGGAGTAAATAGGGAAGAAAAAGGAAGCAGAGAAAAGTTCGAGGGCTTGAAAGAGTGGAAAAGAGGGGATGTGAGGCTTCTCTAGGCCTCAGTCTTTCCATCTGTAAAATGGGAGGGCTCTTCTTGACCTATGCAGTCCAACGCATGTTGCTGGTGACAATTTAAATGGGAGGTTAAGCCCAACTGAGACATGATGTATGCGTTATGTACCCATGATTTTGAAGACAGTACATGAAAGAGACTTTAAACTGTCTCACTAAAATGTTTTTATTTTGATTATATGTCAAAAACATTAAAGTTAATTTCACCTGTTTCTTTTTTTTATATAATCTTTTTTTCAATGTTCATTTATTTTTTGAGAGAGAGAGAGACAGAGTGCGAGAGGGGGAGGGAAAGAGAGAGAGAGGGAGGGATACACAGAATCCAAAGTAGGCTCCAGGTTCTGAGCTGCCAGCTCACAGCCCAACACGGGGCTCTAACTCACGGACTGTGAGATCATGACCTGAGCCAAAGTCGGACACTTAACCAACTGAGCCACCCAGGTGCCCTTTCACCCAATTCTTTGTACTTTTAAGAGAATTGTGGCTACTGGAAAATTTTATGTTCCCTGTGTGGTTTGTATTTCTGGTCCCCATTGTATTTCTCTTGAATAGCACTGGTCTAGATAGTTCCTAGGTCTCATGCCCAGCTCTATACACGGATGATTTCCATTTAGCACACAGCTGTCAGAATACCAACCATGCACGAGACACAAGTCTCACAATTTTCACAGGCAAGACCGGTGTTCAAGCAATTAACAAGAATGTCATGAAAGAACAAATACCGTATGACTCCATGTAGATGGGGAATCTAATGGTCAAACTCCTAGGAGCAGAGAGAAAAATGGGGGAGGGACTACTGGGAGGTGATGGTATATGTTTATGGCATAGATTGTGGTGGTGATGGTTTCAGGATGCCTGCCTACCTCCCAACTCATCAAATTGTGTACATTAAATATGCACAGCTTTTTGTATGTCAGTTGTGCCTCAATTAAATAGTTTAAAAAAAAATTCCATGTGATTATTGCTAGAATAGAGGGATGAGCAAAGATTCAAATGATGAACTTGGGAGCAATGAACTCTGCTGGCTGATAGGCAGGGAGGAGGCGCCCCACAAGCGGTGAAGTCCAAACATGGTTCTTGCAGAAGTGCATCAGTTACCATTGAGTGAGCTCGTACCCTGTGCACATTCTATGCCGAGCCCTTTCCATGCATTGGCTCTGTGAATCACCACAATCTTTGAAGTAGGTGCTATTATTGACTCCGTTTTACAAATGGGGAAACTGAGTCCCAGAAGCTCTGGCTCCAGAGTCCACTCTCTGAAAGTAGAGACAGTATAGGGTACCAGCTAGAGTCAAGACTCTGGGGCCGGACAGCCTGGGCTTGACTCCTGGCTTCTCCTCTTAGTACTTGTGTCCCTTTTGGAGAGTTACTATCTGTCAGATTAGTCATTCCCTAATACCTTGTGGCCATCAGGTGACTTGATATATCAAGGCGTTTAGAACAGTGCGTGGCAGTGATGGAGGTGATAATGCCGTCTTGTTGCCTCTCATAGAATAAATAAGAGGATCTCAAGGTGTGGAGAGCAGATGGGGAAGAGCATTGTGAAACAGAGTGAACAATATAGGAGTCTGGGAAATGTTGCCAATCTCAAGAAGCAGCCCAGGCTTGGCCCCATATGTGGTGGTGCTAATTGTTCTTTTTTGGCGGCTGTTTAGGTCTTGAATCCAGACGACCCAGCTCCCCACTCATTGATATTAAACCCATCGAGTTTGGCGTTCTCAGCGCCAAAAAGGAGCCCATCCAGCCCTCGGTGCTCAGACGGACCTATACCCCAGATGACTACTTCAGAAAGTTCGAGCCCCAGCTCTACTCCCTCGACTCCGACAGTGACGATGTGGACTTTCTGACAGACGAAGAGATCTTGTCCAAGTACCAGCTGGGCATGCTGCACTTCAGCACCCAGTACGACCTGCTGCACAACCATCTGACAGTGAGGGTGATCGAGGCCAGGGACCTGCCGCCCCCCATCTCCCACGACGGCTCGCGCCAGGACATGGCCCACTCCAACCCCTATGTCAAGATCTGTCTCCTGCCAGACCAGAAGAACTCTAAGCAGACGGGGGTCAAACGCAAGACCCAGAAGCCCGTGTTTGAGGAGCGTTACACCTTCGAGATCCCCTTCCTGGAAGCGCAGAGGAGGACCCTGCTGCTAACCGTGGTGGATTTTGATAAGTTCTCCCGCCACTGTGTCATTGGGAAGGTCTCCGTGCCTTTGTGCGAGGTTGACCTGGTGAAAGGCGGGCACTGGTGGAAGGCGCTGATC
Organism: Puma concolor; assembly: GCF_028749965.1. Lineage (NCBI taxonomy): Eukaryota > Metazoa > Chordata > Mammalia > Carnivora > Felidae > Puma > Puma concolor. Next base: position 27,758,352 of record NC_141682.1, read on the forward strand.
CCCAGTTCTCAGGTAAGGGGGTGACTTTGTGCTGTTTCTTGGCTGGGGACTTTAAAAAAGAAAAAAAAAAAAAGGTGATTTTTTTTTAAATTATTTAAATTGTCTTTGCGTTTTGAAACCTTTTTATTTGGACGTAGTTTTGGACTTATAAGAAGGTGCAAGCGCAACACAGATTCCTTGTGTTCTCTTTATCCAGCAACCCCAGTGATAAATCTTACACAACCAGAGTGCGTTAGCGATACCAGGAAATTGACGTTGTCAACTAAACTATGGACCTTATTCAATTTTCACCCATTTTTACATGCACCACTGCGTGTGTGTGTGTGTGTGTGTGTGTGTGTGTGTGTGTGTGTGTTCTATGAAATTTTATCACATGTATAGGTTCATGTAACCACTACCACCCTGGGAGCTTTTTTGTCATCAATGCTGGGGTATTTAATAAGGACAATGATTATCCAGGGTATGAAGCGATCAGTCATTTTGACTTTCAGAAATTGATTTGGGAAAAATAAAATGAAGGCCGAAGAACGGGTGATATATGGATATTTTTCAGGCAAATTGTGAGATTGGCTTCTTTCCTCCACCAGCCCACAGACATGTAATTGGCTGCTTGGGAAACCACCCACGGACCAGGCTCTGTCCCCAGTGGGCTGATAGAGTCCCTCCCTTGGGCATTCTGTGGACTGGAGGACGACAGCGCACGTACTGTGGGTGGAAGGATGAGGTAGACGTCCGAGGGAAGGAAAAGACCCAGCCGTTTGGAGGCCAGTCTGGTCCATTCATGCTGAGGTTGACAATTCTGTGTAATGCAGGCGGAATTATTTTGTGTCAGACACACCAAGGTGTTTTTCAGAGCTGAACCGTACTGGCCAGGGATTTGATGATCCAGCCTCACATTTGGGGTATGGTTTTTTTTTTTTTTTCCTTTTTTTTTTAAAAAAAAATTTTTTTTTCAACGTTTTTATTTATTTTTGGGACAGAGAGAGACAGAGCATGAACGGGGGAGGGGCAGAGAGAGGGAGACACAGAATCGGAAACAGGCTCCAGGCTCCGAGCCATCAGCCCAGAGCCCGACGCGGGGCTCGAACTCACGGACCGCGAGATCGTGACCTGGCTGAAGTGGGAGGCTTAACCGACTGCGCCACCCAGGCGCCCCTGGGGTATGGGTTTTAAACTTGGGGACTGGAGGGGTTGCTCTACTGTGTGTGTGTGTGTGTGTGTGTGTGTGTGTGTGTGTGTGTGTCCATCCATCGGTCCGTACAAAGAGAGATTTATCCTTCTCTTAGTTTGTATTTCCCCAGAAGAAGAAAATCCCAAGGCAAAGGAAGTCATTTTTTAGGGAGGTGACACCAGAGGAAATACCAGGAGGCAGTGGGAAGGTCACATAAAGTCTGCATTATCAGGCCCCCACCCCGTGGGTGACTGGAGCTGTAAAACAGGAAGCCAGCGTTTGACACATCCTAACAGTCTTTCCACCTGAGGGGTGGTGCAGCCGGGGGGGTTATACACTGACTCCTATCAGCCATTGAATGAGGGCAGTTGGGGGATGGGAACTTTCTTCCCCTGGCATTCCTGGCCTGTTACACTGGGCAATAAAGAGACCTTTGACATCCACAGGTGCAAAAAAAAAAAAAAAAAAAACCCAAAAAACAAAACTCTAGAGCTGGCAGCTGGATGCAAGTGTGTGTGCACTGAGGTGATCAGGACCAGGAGGTGGTGGTCAAGGTGTTAGCAGTGCTTGCTCTGATCCCGTATCCTCCTCCCATCACATGACCAGGATATATTGGATGCTTTCCGTGTATCCTCCTCAATATGTGATATCATTGGGTTTTCAACCATTGAGAAATTAGGGAAACCATTGAAAGAGGGAGACCCACTGGACAAAATAAACTCTGTGGCCAGCCTGATTCTGCACATCTATGGAACACCCTGGACATACAGAGAATGTGGACATCCACACACCTTGCCTCCGAATCTCCTGAAATCTGAGGCCAAGGCCAGGACGCGGGTGCAGGCAGTTAATTTAGGAGGTGATCCCAGGAAGCAGGAGTGAGGGCTGAGGAGACCCAGGGAAGGAGGGCACCTCTGGAGTGAGTGGTGACTCTTCAGGCTGCCGTCTGGCCCCTGCACACTGGTCAGGTGGGCTCCCATAGCCTCACGCAGGGGCGGGGACAGAAAAGAGAAAGAGACCACGTGTGCTGCTGATAATGTGCCCAAGTGGCGCTTTGAGACCGTCTGTAGCTGGCACCGGAGGCAGTGTCTGCTGCATCCCTCTGCTGCCATGGCAGCCCCCTCCCCCTCCCCCGAGGTACTCCTCCCCCTCCCCTGCTTTTACTTTTCCCCACGACACTTACCATCATCTTGCAGACCATATATTCTATGGTCTACCTCCCGTACTAGTATGTAAACCCCATGAGAACAGATTTTTGTCTCTTTCGTTCACTTCTCTGTGCCCTGCACCTACAACAGTGCCTGGCATTTGTTGAATGAATGAAGGATGGAAGGAAGGAAGGTTTCCCCCAAGTGAATTTCTTTCTCCCACCTGCCACCCTCCCCTCCTCTCCTTCGCCACCTTCCTTCTCCCTCAAAGAAAGTCTCGTGGAAACTGACAGAGAGAAGAGCAGACTCCCATCCCCCAACTGAGGGCGGCTCTGGACTTCACACTCTGGGGGTCTCTGGCTGGCTCAGTTGCAGTTTACCTCCGTGAGTAGACAGGCCAGTTGTCTGAGGTTGGGTTCCCTGGAAGCAGAGCTTGAGATAAGGATTTGGCTGTGGATTAGTTTGTAGGGCCGCTGTGACAAAACGTCACAAGTTAGAGGCTTAAAATGACAGAAATTTACTGTCTCACAGTCTGGATGTAAGAAGTCCGTGATCAAGGCCATGCTCCCTCTGAAACCTGTGGGGGAGAATCCTTCCTTGTCTCTTTCTGGCTTCTGGTGGTCACTCCAGTCTCTGCCTCCGTCATCACATGACCTTCTCTCTGTGTGTGTCTGTGTCTTCTCTTTTCATATAAGGACACCGGGGGCCCACCCTACTCCATTATGTTCCCATTTTAAATAATTACATCTGCAACAACCCTGTTTCCAAATAAGGTCACATTCTGAGGTAGTGGGGGGTTTAGATGATAACATATCTTCTGGAGACGGGGAGTGTCATTTAGCCCAAACCCGAATGTAGGAGAAAACCCTGCAGGGGAGGGAAGGAAGCAGTTTAGGGGAAGGGTGAGAGCCCAGTGAAGATATGGTGTTAACAAGGCCTGGCCTCAGCTGATCTGTGGCGGGGAGGGGACTCTGGATTGTGGGTTGGCATTGCATGCCTTCCTCCCTCAGGCCAGGAGCCAGCCTTTTGTACTCCCGTATCTGCCAGACGTTGGTTGGGACAAGCCTGGGAAATCTGATCTGCAGCTGGGCAGCCACAGGCCTGCTTAAAGCTTCTCTCCTGCAGAACAGTTGTTCTGAGCCAGGGACAGCTTTGCTCTCGGGACACTGGGCAGCCCTGGGAACCATTTTGGGTTTGGCAGGTGCAGATCAGGGGTGCTATAAACATGTGCAGTACACAGGACAGCCCCCACAATGAAGAATGGTCTAGCCCAAAATGTGTGCAGTGTCAGCGTGAGAAAGCCCACTATGGAAGAAGGGGAGAATGGAGGTTCAAGGACCACAGCAGGGTCTGCCATGCAGGCAGGGTGAGGGCAGGGCTGGTCCCCGCAAGGTGGGGAGCATTTTTCCAGGAGAAACAGTTGTTGGGAAGCGGGGAGAGACAGGGTCAGAGGGTGTTAGGAGCAGATATCCAGGTAACTCTGTTGTTTTTCATTCCATATGTAGAAAAGGAGATACTGGTTCTGAACAAAAATCCACATTGAGCAAAGTAGGCCTGTGTCGGAGACAGAAAACAAAATCCTCACGCAGTGTTACTGAGGCCATTGGATGTCAATGCTGATTTTCATTGCAGGCCAACATCTACCTTCACCAAAGCATCTGTTGGCCGGTTGAATGGGCGGGGAAGATGGGGTTGTGCAATAAGGTGAAGGCAGAACTCTCCAGTCTTGTTCCTAGCCTGCCTCTATGGTGTAGGATCTCAGTGTCTACTTCTACATTCTGTGCCTTGGAGAACCCATGGGAGCAGGTGACTGGTCGGGCCAGCGTGTAGGCATTCTCTGGCTAACAGCGGAATGTCCCAGCTGTTTTGTGGCTTTGAACATTGTGTCTTTGATCTCAACATTCAGGAAGCTAGTAGCTAATGGAGCTACTGTAAATTTGGGGGGCTTGTTGATAAGGCTTGGCTAGGAGATCATGAAAATGGGGACAGAAATAAGAAGCATATGGGGTGATCACATAGGTGTGAAGTTACTCTTGCTGCTAAGAGAAATTCTGCTCTAAGTGGTCCACAGTGAATCGACACTTTAGCCGTTAAAGGTGAAATCCATGTAAACCTTTCTTTTAAAAAATTATTAGTGATTATGACAAAACAGACATCCATTTTTTTCTATTCACATAATAATCAATTTATCTTTTATTTTATTTTTTAAATTTTATTTATTTATTTATTTATTTATTTTCAATATATGAAGTTTATTGTCAAATTGGTTTCCATACAACACCCAGTGCTCATCCCAAAAGGTGCCCTCCTCAATTCCCATCACCCACCCTCCCTTCCCTCCCACCCCCCATCAACCCTCAGTTTGTTCTCAGTTTTTAAGAGTCTCATGCTTTGGCTCTCTTCCACTCTAACCTCTTTTTTTCCTTCCCCTCCCCCACGGGTTTCTGTTAAGTTTCTCAGGATCCACATAAGAGTGAAACCATATGGTATCTGTCTTTCTCTGTATGGCTTATTTCACTTAGCATCACACTCTCCAGTTCCATCCACGTTGCTACAAAGGGCCATATTTCATTCTTTCTCATTGCCACGTAGTACTCCATTGTGTATATAAACCACAATTTCTTTATCCATTCATCAATTGATGGACATTTAGGCTCTTTCCATAATTTGGCTATTGTTGAGAGTGCTGCTCTAAACATTGGGGTACAAGTGCCCCTATGCATCAGTACTCCTGTAACCCTTGGGTCAATTCCTAGCAGTGCTATTGCTGGGTCATAGGGTAGGTCTATTTTTAATTTTTTGAGGAACCGCCACACTGTTTTCCAGAGTGGCTGCACCAATTTGCATTCCCACCAACAGTGCAAGAGGGTTTCCGTTTCTACACATCCTCTCCAGCATCTATAGTCTCCTGATTTGTTCATTTTGGCCACTCTGACTGGCGTGAGGTGATATCTCAGTAACACACATCCATTTTTAAGTGTACATTTCAGTCATATTAAGTACATTCATGATACAACCATCGCCACCATCTGTCTCCAGAACTCTTTCCGTCTTGCCAAACTGAAACTTTACACCCATTAAACAACAGCTCCCCAGGCCCCGTAGCCCCCAGCACCTGGCCATCACCATTCCTTGTGTCTCTATGAATCTGACTACTCTAGGTACCATGTAAGTGGAATCACGCAGTGTTTGTCTTTTCATGACCAGCCTATTTCACTCAGCACAGTGTCCTCAAGGTTCATCTATGTTGTAGCAGGTGTCTGAATGCCCTTCCTTTCGAAGGCTGAGTAATATCCCTTACTTTTTTTGTTTTTTAATTTTTTTAAATGTGTATTTATTTTTGAGAGTAGAGAGAGGGAGACAGAGCACGAGTGGGGGAGGGGGCAGAGAGAGAGAGAGAGAGAGAGAGAGAAAGAGGGAGATACAGAATCCGAAGCAGGCTTCAGGCTCTGAGCTGTCAGCACAGAGCCTGACCAGGGCTTGAACCCACGAACTGCAAGATCATGACCTGAGCCGAAGTCGGACGCTTAACCGACTGAGCCACTCAGGCGCCCCTGAATAATATCCCTTTATATGTATATACCCCATTTTGTTTGTCCATTCATTCATCTGTCAGTGGACATTTGGGTTGTTTCCATCCTTTTGGTTATTGAGATATATGTTACAGTATATAGTGTGATATTTTATAATATATTATGTGATATATATTATTATAATTTAAATATATAATGCTCTAATGTATGATAATATTGTGAATAATTTTGCTACAAACATGGGTGTATACATATTTCTTCAGGCCTTTTTGAAGCCAGAAAAATATCCAAGGATGAAGGCAGCTTATCTTCTCTTAAGATCACGTGGCTTTGGGAAGGGTGGGCAAGGTGGTGGGAGAGGAGGTGCCCCATGGACATAGCAGAAACTCGCAAAGTGTTAGGAAGGACCAGAGTTCCTGGGGTGCCTGGGCGGCTCAGTTGGTGGAGCATCTCACTCTTGAGTTCGGCTCAGGTCATGATCCCAGGGTGGTGGGATTGAGCCCCACATCAGGGTCCACGCTGAGCATGGAGCCTGCTTAAGATTCTCTCTCTCTCTCTCTCTCTCTCTCTCTCTCTCTCTCTGTCTCTCTAAGGAAAATAAATAAAATAAATACAGGGACCAGAGTTCTTACTCCAGCTTGTGGCTGGAATCCTGTAACCCATGGGTCGTGCTTTGGTTGTGCCCAAGTGGAGACACAGCACCTACGACCTTCCATCCCTTACAGCACGTCTGTATGGAGCTAAACTCTTCTCAGGAGAAAGTACTTTTTGGAAGTGAAAGTCCCTCGAACTGGGGGGAGATTATAATTATTTTGACCCAGTAAATACACAACACAAATATTGTACCTATATAAATTATTCATGTATTTGGTTCATATACATTTGTCAGGTGCTGATCAGGTTCTAGGGGTTGGGATTTCTCTTTCTTTCTTTCTTTCTTTCTTTCTTTCTTTCTTTCTTTCTTTTTGTTTAAGCTTGTTTATTTTGAGAGAGAGCGAGTTGAGCACAAGTTGGGGAGAGTCAGAGAGAAGGAGAGACTTGGGGTTTTTCCCAAGCAGGCTCTGTACCATCAGTGTGGTAGGGGCTGGGATTTCTAATGTAGCTATAAGTCAGTGTCTCCTGTGAGTCCAGCAGTGCTCTAAATGATTTACATGTGCTAACTCATTTATCCTAACAGGGGCCCATTTTACAAAGGAGAAAACTGGGCAGAGAGAAGTTAAGTAATTTGTGCAACTAATTTAGACTGAGGCTAAATTAGACTGTAGGACTGAGGCTGTTCGACTTAAAAAGTGAAGTGCCATAACCACAGCGTTATACTGGTTCTCCACAGCAAGCCAAACCAAGTCCCTGCCCTCGTGGAGTTGACATTCCGGTGGAGGGAGGTGTGTAGCAAATAAGTGAGTTAGCAAATAATGCCATGTTTCACTGTCTATGCCAAGAGAGAAAACAAGGTAGGATATGGGGCTGGAGAGGGAGGGCTGGGTGGTGAGGGTGGGGAAGCTACTTTAAATGGGTGAGCTAGATGGAGTGAGGGGGTCAGCCTGGAGGATGTCTGGGGGAAGAGCATTCAAACAGCGAGTTGAGGAAGTGCAAAGGCCCTGAGGCTGGTTTGGCACGTTGATGACTGGAGTAGAGTAAGTGAGAGGGAGAGCATGAGAGATGAGGTTGAATTGGTATAAAAGGTCACTTCACATCAGTCTTAGAGCTAAAAGTATAGGTAAAGGCTTGAATTCTATTCCTAAGTGTGATGGCAAGCCCTGGAGAGTTTTGAGAAGGAGAGGTGACCTGGTCAGGCTGCCCTGGAGAAAAATCACTGGGAGACAAGATACTTATATCCAAAATATAAAAAGAACTCCAATGACTCAAAAAAAAAAAAAATTCCAATTTTAAAATGGGCAACAGTTTTGAACAGACGCTCCACCAAAAAAGATACATACAGATGGTCTATAGGTACATGGAAGGGTGCTTGACATCATGAGTCATCAGAGACCTGCATGGCGAAATACCACTGCACACCTATCTAAAAGCTACACACACTGACAACACCAAATGTTGGTAAGGATGTGGAGCAACCAGAACTCTCAGACAGTGGGAGCGTATAAGGTGGTGTAACCCCTTAGGAAGAAGTTCTGGTAGTTTTTTGTGAAACTAAATATTTATCTGCCCCTATGATCTCGCTGTGACACTCCTAGGTATTTATCTAAGAGAGATGACGATGTCAATGTCTGCACAAAAAATTGCACACACATAGTCTCAGCAGCTTTACGTGTCACAGGCCCCAGATTGGACACAGCCAGGTGTCCCATCAACAGGATGAAGGATAACAAACTATAGAATATTCATATAATGCAACATTATTCAGCAATAAGAAGGAACAAAGTACCGATACGCACAACAGCATAGAGGAGTGTCACAAACAGTATGACAAGGAGAGCATTATTCTGAACAACATTACGCTAAATAGAAGCCAGACCCAGGAGAGCACGTCTGCATGACTGGTTTGAGAACCAACAAAACTAATCTGTGGTGAAAAGTCAGAACACTGGTTATGGGAAGTTAGCAGTAGGGGCGGGGATCGAACGGAAGGGAGCAAGAGGGACATTTCTGGACTAATAGTGAGGTTCTGCATCCCGATGGGACTTTGATGCCCAGGTGTGTGCATTTGTCCAACTCACATGGTACACTTGAGGTTCAGGCATCTGGTTGTACATAAGTGTCATTTGTACACACACACACACACACACACACGAACCCAAAGAGCCGTAAACACACAATGAACGCTGGCTACTGACCTGCCTCCTGAAGTGTTTCAGGGAGAAGCGTACCAATGTCTGTAACTTATTTTAAAATGCCTTCCAGGGGCTCCTAGGTGGCTCAGTTGGTTAGGCGGCCGACTTCGGCTCAGGTCATGATCTCGTGGTCCGGGAGTTCGAGCCCCGCGTCGGGCTCTGTGCTGCCAGCTCAGAGCCTGGAGCCTGTTTTGGATTCTGTGTCTCCCTCTCTCTGACCCTCCCCCATTCATGCTCTGTCTCTCTCTGTCTCAAAAATAAATAAACGTTAAAAAAAAAATTAAAAAAAATAAAAAGCCTTCCAAAAAGATCGTTAGGTACGCAATAAGGCAAGTCTAGCCTATCTCTAAATTATTAATGTAGAATTATTAATATTAATAGCTGCAGTGCAGAAGTGAGGTGATGTGTATAAAGGAGGTGAATGTGTAGGTCTTTCAGCTCTTCTGTATTTAGCTGTCTTTATAGTAAAGTGTTGGGATGCAAAGAGAGAAGAAAGCAGAGGCACACTTAGGAGTCATTTGCTACGTACAGTCTTGTAGATAGGAGGTGATGTCCCCAACCTGCGTGTGAGGTGCAGGGGCACGAGGGGCCAGCTGGAGAGACAACTTAAAGGCACAATCTTTGGGGCACCTGGGTGGCTCAGTCAGTTGGGCGTCTGACTTGAGCTCAGGTCATGATCTCACGGTCTGTGGGTTCAAGCCCCATGTCGGGCTCTGTGCTGACAGCTTGGAGGCTGGATCCTGCTTCAGGTTCTGTCTCCCTCTCTCTCTGCTCCTCCTCTGCTCGCACTCTGTCTCTCTCAAAAATAAACATTTAAAAACATTAAAAAATAAAGGCACGATCTTTATTGTCCAGGACCAACCCTTAGATGTTCAACTCTGGCTTCGGGGAGCTGTAGACGAGACTGTCTGACAGAGTGGGAATTTTGCCACCATGCTGGCTCTGCCCTTATTTTCACAAGCAGTGGCGGCTCCCAGACTTCAGCCTCACTGATTCCAAGGTGCTGAGTCTTGGATGAATCGCAGTTGGGCGAATGTGCTAGGAGATTCTAAATGTGGTCTCCTGCTGAGCAGCGCTGGGTGGCTGGGGGCAGGTTGAAAGGGCCAGCTATCCAAGCCGGGCATACGGGTCTAAAGCATGGCTCACTGGTTGGCTCTTGTGATGGTTGAAGGAGCCGAGTGGCCCACAGACTGCCATTAGGATTATGTTTTATGGAGCCATTTGGGAAGGAGCAGACTCAGGTTAGAGTGCTCTTAAAAGTTATTGGGGCATAATTCTGAGTCGTGTAGGGGTGTAGCATCTTTTATTACAAAGCCAGATTTCCTACTGAGGAGAAGTGTTTGATATGCGCTCAGAAGAAGAAAATGTGTTTAGTCAAAAGTGATATTTGCACACTGGGATGCTGGATATTTATGTTTCTGAAAATTGCTTTAGCCTGAGATTTACTCTGACCAAAGGAACGCCTTTTAGATCTTCGTTGCCTAGTATTCAGGGTCTCGTGGCTTAGGAAGTGAAGTCTGTGCATATTGTCTTTGCCAGATAAGATTCAGAGACCCACATTTAGCAATAAATGTATTCTGGGTACTCCTGCATCCCACCCCCCTGGGCTGGGTGCAATACTTACATTACCCTACCCGATGGATAGTAATGGGACCTGCATTTCATAGATGAGGAGCCTGAGGCTCAGAGAGTTCGAGGAACTTACCTATGGTTGCACAGCTGGAATGGGGAATTGAACCTGAGACTAACTCTAAGCCCACACCCATGACCGCATGATATAATCTATTTAGGAGACAGCCCTGGCCGATGACTTTGTAAACTGACCTACCCCCATGTAACTCGAGTATGTGATAAGACTGTATCTCTCATAAGTATAACTGCATTTTTATATGAATATGTACCTTGCTTCCTTCTACCTTTGGAGTTATCCCCTTAGAAGGAATTCTACGTTTGCTTGGAGCCTGTTTAGGAAAGGCTTTAGAGACCAGGGGGCATGCTCATGGCTTTCCTCAGGAGCACCAAACTGATTGGATTTTTGAAAATGTGCATAGAACAGTCTGATTTGGTGACCAAGATAGGTGTCGTTGTGGGAACTGCCTTTCTTTAAGTTGAGGAATAGAAAAAAAAAATCGCGTGACTCTGAGGTAGAGATTTACTTTCTTGGATGGCCCTCAAAACGTCTGTTTTCATCAGGAATCTTCATTAAAACTGAGAGAACCAGAGCAGCTGGATGGTTCAGTTGGTTAAGCGTCCAACTCTTTTTTTTTTTTTTTTTAAATGTGTATTTATTTTTGAGAGACAGAGCATGAGTCAGGGAGGGGCAGGGAGAGAGGGAGACAGAATCCAAAGCAGGCTCCAGGCTCTGGGCTGTCAGCATAGAGTCCGATGAGGGGCTCGAACTTATGAACCGTGAGATCATGAACTCAGGTGAAGTCGGACGCTTAACCGACTGAGCCACCCAGGTGCCCCCCACCTTTTTTTTTTTTTTTTTTTTTAATAAGCATCCAGCTCTTGATTTTGGCTCAGGTCATGATCTCTTTGTTCATGAGATCGAGTCCCACGTCAGGCTCTGCACTGACAGTGCGGACCCTGCTTAGTACTCTGACTCTGTCTCTCTCAATCTCTCTCTCTCTCTCTCTCTCTCCCCGCTCCCCCTGACCCCCTCTCAAAATGAATAAATAAAGCTTAAAAGAAAAAAAAGCTTACAGAACCCATCTCAAACTAGCTTTGGGCAGAGGAAGGTCTGTGGTAGTGTGGGCTCCCGGCACCCGTGGGTCTAGGAGGTAGGTTGTGTGCTGAGAATCTTTCTCAGCCGGAATGTTCCTCACCTGTGCCTTCCTCCATTACCTTTCTCCCAGGAAGACCTTTCCTGTGCAGAAGTAAAAGCAGCCACAAGATGCCCCAGGCTAAGCTCCCACCAGCCAGGTCACACACGTGGGAGGAGACATCCTGTCTTCTAAAAGTTCCAGAAGTCCCAGGGAGGATTCTCAGGGGCCTGTCCTTCCCTGAGTCCTGCCCCTGTCCACCTGGTAGAAGAAGGCTTGTCACCACATCCACATTCCAGCCTGTCACTGCCACTCAGCGGCCTCACAGTGGGGGGGAGCGTGGTTTAGGAGAAGGAAGAGTGAATGTCTCTTCTTTAGCTGCCACCGTTCCAGCTCTTTCTTTGGTATTGTTGCCGTTTCCCTGGCTAACACACCAAAGAACCTTGGCAGTCAGGAGTTTAAGACCTGGCCCTGGTAGCAGGCAGATGTCACCTCTTGGAAGTTCCCGGAGTGGAGGGGGGCTGCCCTGGCCCTGGGAGTGTAGCCTTTGGCCTTTTGCTGTTGGGCTACCTTCACTGGAGGACCAGCTCTCAAAGATGGGTCCTGATCAGATGGCCCAATCCCACTGCCTTCTATGGGGCTCACTGGCCATGGGAAAGTCATCTGTGACCTGGCCTGGGCTTTCCTAGAAGCAGACCCCGAGACCAAGATTTGAGTGCAAGTATTTTATTTGGGGGTGCTGCTGAGAAAAACCAGAAGGGAAGCAGGGGAGTGAGACCTGTACGGGACGTGTTATCAGGCAGGTTACCACCATGGGGCGCAATTTTCCCAGGCACTCGGTGCAGGGGCGAGGGCGCCAGGGCATTTATTCACCAGCTCCCTAAGGCAGTCATAGGTTGAGGGCTCCTTCAGGAACCCTTAATTCCCTGGGCTCCTCCAGCCTGCTTCGTGGACATGAAGAGAGAGGACTGTGGTGGCCAGCGAGACTCCTGGCTGGAGAGATACAGCGCTGGCAGCAGGGAGCTCAGCGGTCTGGGAGCTGGGGTGACACCTTCTGCATCCCCACGCTTACTCTTGCCACCTCGAGGGCTCTGAATGCAGGATCTTTCCTGCTCTCCCTTTCTCTGCTTGCCGCTTCTCTCCATTTCTCCTTTCCTCTCGTCAGGATGGTGACAAACAGACGAGCAAGACCCCTGGCTAACCAGATGCCCCTAGAGAAGAAGGCACCAGTGTCCCCTTCCTGTAGGGGCGTGAGTCACTTTGCACATGACTTGCTTGGCAGCCATCTCTCGCGGCTTTGGGGTGGATGGGCAGGGACAGCCCTCAGCTTTCCCCGCTTAGCCAGTGTCAACTTTTTTGCTTACAGAGGCAGGGAATGGGGGTGGTCTTGAGTACTGCGAGCAGTACTCCTCTGCCTCTTGAAGATCCCGGAGGGAGGTGCTGGGACCCACTGTTGCTGGCTCCCTAGTCCCTGTGTCTTGTCCCCAGCTTTGGGCCCAGGAGGCCAAAGGAAAGGTTCCCCTCTGCATCCTGTCAATGTACGGCTAAAGGCTTGGCCAGACTTTCCATAATATCAGCTTCTCCTATTACTTATTCTTGGTATTTGGGGCACATAGAAAGAACTTGGTAGATGTTTTTTGAACTGAATAAATATTGTTGTGTAAAGAGCATTAGCTTTAGAGTTAGACTGACCTGGTCAATGTCCCGGCTTCACCATTTACCAGCTGCATGAACGTGAGTCCAACTCCTCACCTGTAAATGAGGGATAATAATGCAGTGCTTACGGCATAGGGGACTTGGGGCAGATAATAAATACAGAGAGCTGACTGTGACATAGTACTCACTGTATGACACGCATGGTGCTAAGCGTTTCTATTGTATTAACTATTGTTATCATCCCATTTTATAGATGGGGAAAACTGAGGCATGCATTAAGTAACATGCCCAAGTCCACAGAACTGGGATTTGCACCCAGGCTGTCCAGCTCCAGAGGCTGTGCTGTTAGCCACTCTACTCCACTACATTACATCTTGATAAACCAAGATCAGGCAGGCAAAGCACCTGGCATATAATATACACTGAGTAAGTATTGACTGGGAGCTCGTGCACTGGGAAGGAGGAGGGAGGAAGCCAAAAAGAGAAAGAAGAGGTTGGGAAGCAAGTAAGATCCAGGCCATGAGGAATTGGCCATAGGGTCCAGTTTGTGTTTCAGCATATACTTTGGTCTTACCATGTGTCAGGCAGACAGAGATCAAAAGAATTTAGGACATCTTTTAAAAGGAAAAATAGTTGACGATTTGAGGTATCCAGAGTTGTGTTGCTTGGGCCAAGTTCCTGGAAACTGCCTGGAGTGATACACGGCCCCGGCCTCTCCCGACTGCATATTGTATTTTGAGATCACTCACCACCTGATACCATAACCGGCGAGGCCCTCGACAAGGCAAATGTCAGGTTTTTAATGAGCATCCCTCTTTAAGCTGCTGTCAGCCTTGACCCTCTCAGTCGGATCCTGGCCTCTGTGTGTGTTAAAAGGGTTTCCCGCCCAGGTTTTGGTGAACAGCAGTGTTTTGGCAACACTGTGCAGCCAGGGCCGGCCCGAGCAGAGCCTTAGAAGGGAACATTAACTAGAAGTTTCTTTTCATGTAGTCCTTCCTGTTTTTCTCCTCCTAGAAAAGAAGTAGAGTTTGCATTTCTGATCTCAACATGAGTTTTTGATTCCTAGTTATAATGTGAACTAGAAGGGGAACCGGTAATGACTTGCACCAAGCCTGTTTTCTAGATGAGAAGACTGTAGCACAGAGTGGTTGAGTGACTTGTCCAAGGTCACACAGCTTTCAGTGACAGCTTTCAGAGGCTAGTCAGTTGCCTGACTTTTAGGTGGGGGGTGCTGTGCCACACTCCTTCACCCCATAAGGGAAGGGGTCTGTGGTGACTAAGAGCATAGGCCCTGGAATATACAGACCTGGGTTCAAGTCCTGGTTTTTATATCCTCTAGAGGTGTGGTCGTGGGAGAGTTATCTTATCATGTCTAAGCCTCAGTTTCTTTGTCTATAAAATGGGGATGATATGGTGTGCTGGAACTAGCTTGCACTGGCTCACAGAGCTCATTTTAAATTGTCAGGAATTTTGCAAGCCGAAGGACTTCACATTGAGGTCAGCCCTTGTGTGTGAAATTGACAAATACTCCAAATCAGAGCCTTTTCCCCTCCTGGAGGGTTAAATATCCACATACCAGTGATCACAGTGGTACTTATTTCAGGGTGTGTTTGTGGGCCACAAGAGGGCCCCTTGAGGCTCAAAGCACAGGGCATGATGTATGTATACAGTGGTGCCATATAAAGAGTACAGCCCAGCCATCCCACAGATCCTCAGGCCAGAGTCAGCCCAGCCACTCCCAGTGAGGTGACCTGGGGCAGTTACTGATTGTCCTGAAAATAATGGTGATCTCTGACTCTTCCTGAGTCTTCCCATTGACCAGGGATTATATCGTTTTAGGGCTATCCATATAAATTTGAAAATCACCCAGGAACTATCATTATCCCTATTTTTCATGAAAAAAAAAAAAAAATGAGGCACAGGGGTGCCTGGCTGGCTCAGCTGGTGGAGCATGGGACTCTTGATGTCAGGGTTGTGAGTTTGAGCCCCATGTTGGGGGCAGACATTAAAAAAAAAATCTTAAAAATAGGTAAATAAAGAAAATAATGTTAAAAAATTAAAAAACTAAGGCACAGAAAGTCTGAAGTAACTTACTCAAGGCCATGCAGTTAGTGAATGGAGGAGTCTGCATTCGAAGTCTGGCATCTGCTCTTGGCCTCCACCCTCTCTCTCTCTCTGAAGGTCAGCTTCCTTCTATTTTCTATGGAAAATGGCAGGAAAAGCAAATGCGACCTCAAGAGTTGCAGTGAGGGTGGCATCTGATAATGCCTGTGGCGTTCGCACGGGCCCAGCCCATCACAAGGCTTCTGTTGATGTGCACTCACTGCTGGTAAGCCCCAAGTAAATGTTGCTGGCAATCACTACCATGGGATTGTGCTAAAGTCTTCTTAGCTAAGGAACGGTGACTCAGTTTGACCAAGGAAATTTTTTTTTTTTTCAACGTTTATTTATTTTTGGGACAGAGAGAGACAGAGCATGAACGGGGGAGGGGCAGAGAGAGGGAGACACAGAATCGGAAACAGGCTCCAGGCTCTGAGCCATCAGCCCAGAGCCCGACGCGGGGCTCGAACTCACGGACCGCGAGATCGTGACCTGGCTGAAGTCGGACGCTTAACCGACTGCGCCACCCAGGCGCCCCTGACCAAGGAAATTAAAGCAACATGAGCCAGCAAGTGATTTGTCAACCCCGGGAGGGGTCGAGGCAGTAAAGCTGGAGCTCTTAAGTGCCTGGCAGGTGGGTGGCCCCGGTGTCTCGTGGTAAGCTTCAGAGGCAATGCTGGGGCTCTGCTCAGAGAGGCAGAGGTTGAAGATTTCGGTGGACTGTCACCACTGACTGAGCCTGTACCAGTCGCAGGTTCTGGGGCTACAGGCGAGAGTGAGACCTGGTCCCTTCCCTCAAGACTTGTCACTCGAACAAATAGTGAGCATCTGTCAATACGTCCTATTTCCTGACACCGTCCAAAGGAAGCATTTTCCAACGTGACCCCGCCGAATCATACAAGCCTTGAGGGACAGCGATCATCCCCGTTTGACACCTGAGGAAACTGAGACTCCAGGCAATGAATGACTTTCCTCAGAAGTTCACGGAATAAATGGCGGAGCCAGGACTCGAACCTAGGTGACTCTGGAGCTCAGTACATCTTCATTTCCTGCAGCGGCCAAACAAGTCATGGCCATCAGTGACTAGGATGCAAAGTGAAAGAGTGGGACTGAGAGAAGGGCCTTCGGTTCAAGCAGCCGCAGAACTGACTCTGGCCAGCTTGAGGGAAATGATATGTAAAATGATAACGGATTCGCTTGCTAACTGCTGGGCTCTCAGTTCTTCCCATATATTAACCCACTCAATTCTTTCTTGAGCTCTACATGACAGGTGTTCCTTCTGTCCCGTTGTGCAGAGACAAACACGAAGGCTGAGGAGTTGGAGAACCCGGTAAATGGTGGAGCTGGCATTCACCAGCTCTGGGAGAAAACGAGGGTAGTACAGAAAGGGCACTGGGACAGGGCATAGAAGCAAAGGAGGACTTGAACCGCGAGGCACCTGGGAAGCTCTGGGACCTTCTTGAGCACAGCTCCACAGACTTCTCCCGTGGGGTCCAGTGCCCAAGGTCAGCCCCACCCAAACCACAGCCAGACTGCTTCTGATACCAGAATAAGCGGCGAAGGATGCCGAGTAGACAGAAACATTTGCTGCCTATAGCCACCCCCCCAAACTGAGGCTGAGAGAAAGTGCGATTTTTTTTAATAACAGGGCTTTTGAGGGCAGCTGACGTAAGAGAGCAAAGTAGCTACAGGAATGCCTGTGCTTTTCTTGTTTTTTTCTAAAATTGATCACTAGGTGTATTAGACTCTTGCCATGTGCCAGGCCCTGGACTAGGTAAGAGGGTGGGCTTTGAAGCCTGACAGACCCAAGTTCAAATCCTGACTTGACCACATATACCTTCGTCCATTCAGTAAATATTTACTGAGCTCTCAGCAGGGCACTCATGTTATGGGGATACCCAGGCAGGGGATACTCACTGTGCGACCTTGGGAAAATTACTTGCCTTCTCTGAGCCTCAGTTTTCAGTGGGGGACAGTGGGGGTAAAAGCCAAAGAGCACAGTTGTCAAGAATGTACAATCTGGGGCGCCTGGGTGGCTCAGTCGGTTAAGCGTCAGACTTCAGCTCAGGTCATGATCTTGCGGTCTGTGAGTTCAAACCCCGCATTGGGCCCTGTGCTGACAGCTCAGAGCTTGGAGCCTGCTTCAGATTCTGTGTCTCCCTCTCTCTCTACTCTCGCCTGCTCACACTCTGTCTCTCTCTCCCTCTCTCCAAAAAAAAAAAAAAAAAGGCACAATCTGGAATCAGCCGCCTTAGGCTCATACCCTATAAGCCGTTTTTACTCATAACACTTCTGACACTAAATGTATGGAGTGTTTTATTCACACCAACACATTCCCCGTTTGTCCAGACACCAACGGAGTATCCTACAACTTAGTTCAGTTCTGACACTCACTGCCTGGCGTTTGTTCAGATCCCACAGTTTAAGGGCTCAGTCTCACCAGACCGCCCCCATCACAGATGCCAATTGCAAGTCCCAGGTGTCCCCATACTTCTCACTGACCCAGCTATAAACTAGGGGTTCTTCTGACCTCTGCCTCGGCTTCCATAATTTGCTAGGATTGCTCGCAAAACTCAGGAAGACACTTTACTATTCGTTTATTTTAAAGGATATAAACTCAGGAGCAGCTAAACAAAAGTGATGCATAAGGCAAGGTATTGGGTGGAGAGGGGCACGGAGCTTCTGTTCCCTGTCGGGGCCCACCATCCTCCCAGCACCTCGATGTGCTAACTCTAAACCCTGTTATTTAGGAAAGTTTTTTTGTTTGTTTTTTGTTTGTTTGTTTTTTTTTTTAGTGGAAGTTTAATAACATAAGCATGACTGATTACATCACTGGCCATTGGCGATTGAACTCAGCCTCCACCCCCGCCCCTCCCCAGAGTTCCAACCCTCTCATTGTGCTTTGGTCTCTCTAGCAACCAGCCTTTTTCCTGAAACTATGTAGGGAACCCCAGCCCTTAGTCATCTCATTAGCATACACAAGCCCTTCTTATCTCCCCAGAGATTCCAAGGGTATTAGAAGCTGTATGCCAGAAACAGGGGACAAAAATCCAAATATGTATCTCTTATTAGATCACACACTGGCTCTGCCCCCTGCTCACTGCATGATGTCAGGCGCATGCCTTGACAATCCATTGTCTCCCTTTACTCATATGTACAGTGGGGATATTAGTAGTCCCTCTCCCAGAGGTCTGTAGTGACGATCAAATGGGAGACTAAAGGAAAGCATTCAGAATTCTGTGCCTGGCACAAAGTTGCCAAGAAACACTGTATAATGTAAGAAGAAAAGGTGACCAGGAGTTGAATTCTGGGGAAGACTGTACTTAAGGGCCAAGGAAAAGGAATGAGAACAGTGAAGACCAAAAAATGGAAGCTAGGAGTAAGAGGAAAACCAGGAGGGACCCCGGTGATGCCAGCAACAGAGGAATTTAAAAAAGAGCTATTCTCTACTAGAATGTCATGGGGTATATATTTTGTCCCCCGTTTTCCCAGGAGGATAGGAAATGGGGCCCAGAGAGGTTCAGCAGCATGTCCAAGGCCACACAGTCAGGACCTGCTAGAGCTGGCATTGGAAGGTAGCTCTGTGACCTGATTCCTTTGCTTAATCTATCACTGTGTTAGTTTCCTGGAGCCGCCATCAAAAGTTCCACAGATTCGGTGGCTTAACACCACAGGAATTTATTCCCTCTCAGTCCTGGAGTCTGGGAGTCCAAAATTAAGGTGTTGGCAGGGGTTCCTTTCTGGAGGGGCTGAGGGAGATTCTGTCCCATGCCTTTGTCCTAGCTTCTGGTGGCAGGCAGTCCTTGGCGTTCCTTGGCTTACAGATGTAGCACCTGGATCTCTTGTCTGTCATCACGTGGTGTTCTTCTCTGACCACGTCTGTCTTATAAGGACACCAATTATGTTTGATTTAGGGCCCACCCCACTCTCAGGAACTGCATTACAGGGACCTTGACTGTCTTGCTCACTTCTGGGTCCTTGGTGTCAGGATAGTCAGGATAATCATTGAGTGCCTCCTGTATGCTAGCCCTGTGCCCTACATGTGGTAGATAGTCTATAAGTAACTATTGACAGGATGCTCGGGCTGGATCTGAAGTTGGGTAGGTGTTGGGGAGACACAGAGAAGCAGAGGGGTACTTCCTACCCAAAAATGGAATGAGCAGATGGAAGAAGGGTCTGGGACTGGGCCCTCTTGGCTCAAAAGCTCTCCCTTAGCTGGTAGAACTTCTCCCGGCCAGTTGCCCCTTAGTGCCCTGGCCTTTCCTGGGTGCTGCTCCTTCTACTTGAGGGAGACTCTTCCTTAACATAATTGTGTCCACTGTTAGTCCTTTGTTATGGATACTGGGTAGCTGGAGACAAGGCTTCGTGCTGTCACTTTAGGTTTGGGTTGATAGTGCCGCATGTTGTGGAGTGATCTCTGTTAGACCAGCCATCTTTGCTATAAGATGTTCTCTGGGAGTTCAGTTTATGATAGAGTCAAGATCTCACTCTTTTTGAGATGCTTGAGTAGGTCTGAAGTATGTTGACTGAATTTAGATGGCCATTGAGTGCTGTACAGAAACTCTCCATATCCAAAGATTGAGCTTCTCTCCTATCTTCCCTGGAAAGTTTAGCTTCATTTGCAGGATATAAACAAATGTTTCTGTCCATCAGCATTTATCAAGAGTCTGTTCTGTACCTGGAGGGTTGGACAGAGTAATATAAAATTACAAAGTCATTGTCTCATGGGGCAGAAAGACAGGAGAAAAAAAGATGGTCACTACCTCAAAAATGAAAACAGCCTTACCTCACACCATATACCAAAATCAAGTCCAGATAATCCAAGGATTTATGTTTGAAAGGCCAAACTTTTAGAAGGCAAAACAAGCAAACAAACGAAAGAAAAAAAAAAAAAAAAAAAAGACAATATCTTTACAACCTTAGCATAACAAAGCATTTCTAAAAAAGTCATAAAGTGCAAACCATAGAAGAAAAAGATGGGTGTATTCTACCATGTTAAAATTATGCACTCTGCTCGTCAGAAAATACAGTAAAAAAATTTGTTTTTTAACGAAAGCCACAAACTGGGAAGATACGTTTGTTATACACGTATATTCGTTTACTGGGGCTGTTGTAACAAAGTACTAAAAACTGAGTGACTTAAACAACAGAAATTTACTGTTTTGGAGGCCAGTAGCATAAGATCCAGGTGTCTGCAGGGTCATGCTCCCTCTGAAGGTTTTAGGAAGGATCTTTTCTAAGCATTATAACTTAGTTCCACATGGTACTGTCTCTAATATGCATATCTGTGTCCAGATTTGTCCTTTTTATAAAAACAATGGTCATATTGGATTAGAGGTCCACCCTACTCCCATATGACTTCATCTTAACTAATTACATCTGTAAGGACCCTATTCCTAAATAATGTCACATTCTGAGATCCTAGGGGTTGGGACTTAAACATGAATCTGAGGGTGGGGGAGAGACACAATTCAATCCATAACAACACATAACAGGTGGATAGTTTAGTATCCATAATATTTAAAGGCCTTTTGTAAATTAATAAGAGAAAGACAAATACCCAATAGAAAATAGGCACAAAGAAATGAACAGAGTCTTTTAAAAGTATAAATAGCCAATGAACGTGAAAGCAGCCAGGGAAATACAAAGTAAATCCAAAATAAGATACCCAGTGGACAGGAATACTTAGAATGGCTGACAGGAACAGGTAGACACATTCCGGTGGGAAATGTATGTTGTCAGGCAGCCGTGGGCATATAGCAGGGCATTGAACTCACCCAGAAAGACTGTCAACATTTTCATGCAAAAGAGGAAATGCAGTTAAATCAATATATGATTAGATATTCAATCAAAGAAATACAAACAAAAAAATATTTCAGCAGCCCCACAGATCCCATACCCATGTGTTAAAATGTTAATGTTCGGTGCTGGTGACTTTGTGGGGAGATTTCTATCCTGCTGGTTGCCATGAAGTTATTTTAGCCCTTTGGGCTGGTCTGGCAGTTGATATTGAGCAGCATAAAAATATTTGGATGTTTTTTATATATCTTGATATATTCTTTGACCCAGTAATACCACTGATGGGTTTTATTGGAAGGATGTAATCTGAAAGAAGAAAAATACCAAAGTGCTCAATTTTAGGTCATTAAAAATAACCTAAGTGCGTAGCAGGGTGCCTGTGTGGCTCAGTGAGTTGAGTATCTGACTCTTGATTTTGGCTCTGCTCATGATCCCAGGGTCGTGGGATAGAACCCCACAATGGGCTCCATGCTGAGTGTAGAGCCTGCTTGAGATTCTCTCTCTCTCCTCCCCCTCTGCCCCTCTCCTCTGCTTGTGCTCTCTCAAATTAAAAAAAAAAAAAAAAATTGGGGCGCCTGGGTGGCTCAGTCCGTTAAGCATCCAACTTTAGCTCAGGTCATGATCTCGCAGTCTGTGAGTTTGGGTGCCATGTTCTATGCTTCAGATTCTATGTCTCCCTCTCTCTCTGCCCCTCCTCCACTCATGCTCTGTCTCTCTCACTCTCAAAAATGAATAAATGTTAAAAATAAATACAGGGGCGCCTGGGTGGCGCAGTCGGTTAAGCGTCCGACTTCAGCCAGGTCACGATCTCGCGGTCCGTGAGTTCGAGCCCCGCATCAGGCTCTGGGCTGATGGCTCAGAGCCTGGAGCCTGTTTCCGATTCTGTGTCTCCCTCTCTCTCTGCTCCTCCCCCGTTCATGCTCTGTCTCTCTCTGTCCCAAAAATAAATAAACGTTGAAAAAAAAAAATTAAAAAAAAAAAAAAAAAAAAAAAAAAAAAAAAAAAAATAAATACAAAAAAATAACCTAAGTACCTAGCAATAGGAAAATGGTTAAAATAAGTTATAGTATTTCAGCCTAATGGAATATTCTGCATAGACATTAAAAATGAAACTTAAGGGGCGCCTGGGTGGCGCAGTCGGTTAGGCGTCCGGCTTCAGCCAGGTCACGATCTCGCGGTCCGTGAGTTCGAGCCCCGCGTCGGGCTCTGGGCTGATGGCTCAGAGCCTGGAGCCTGTTTCCGATTCTGTGTCTCCCTCTCTCTCTGCCCCTCCCCCGTTCATGCTCTGTCTCTCTCTGTCCCAAAAATAAATAAACGTTGAAAAAAAAAAAATTAAAAAAAAAAAAAATGAAACTTAAGGGTCTCAGTCAGGTTAGCATCTGCCTTCAGCTCAGCTCATGGTCTCAGGGTTCATGAGTTCAAGCCCCACATCGGGTGAGCTCGAGCCCCGCTTCAGAATTCTCTCTCTCTCCCTCTCTCTCAAAAATAAATGAAAAGAAGTAAGTAAATAATAATAAATAACTAATTAAAAATGAAGCTTTGTGGGTGCCTGGCTGGCTTGGTCAGTAGAACATGTGACTCTTGATCTTGGGGTCATGAGTTCAAGCCACACACGTGGGATGGGGGTGGGGCAGCAGTGGAGAAAAGGAAGCATTTGATGAAACGTGTAAAGTGCTGGGATTATCGTTGGATTTCGCTTTTTAAAAAATCCGTTCCTATTTTAATTGTTTACACAGTGAATTAAGAGATAAAGGGTTTCTACCAACACATGAGAATAAAGTCAGGGAAACACAGAGCAGGCTTCTTTGGGCCTTGTTAAAAGTTGTGTGCATACCTCTGAAACCCTCTGCTCGGTGAGCAAGGGCCAGAGCCAGAGCACCATTTAGAAGCACTTAAAAGGACGAGTCTCAGGAGGAGAGCCAGGCTGTTGTTTTCCCCAGAAAGTGTCTTTTGTCCCAAATGGTTTTCTTTGATTTCCTTTTTATTGATTAGAATTTAGCTGTTTTCAAAGGCTGCAGGGAGAGCGAATTTTTGTCTGGGTAGAGAACGGAGCAGCATTTGTACAAGCCGGCTGCTGGGGGGTTGCGGAGTGGATGGCTTCTGGATTCTTTTGAGTAATTTACAGATGGTCTATTTCCATCCTCCCAAGCCCACCCCACGTGGCTCAACCAAATTCAGCTCATCGGACTCTTAAAAAAGGAAACCAGGCCTGTTTATTTGTGACATTGCGTTAAAATGAGAAAAGGTAGAAATGGCACCTGTCCCCTGGCTTTTGTCTGCCAACTCCACTTCACTTCTCTTGAGGTCGGGGGGCAGGCAACAGACACGGGGCCCCCTCTCTGGACCGTGATGTAGTGGTAGCAGGCCTCCACGTCAGGGCTGCATAGCTCGTTCTCATGGTCATCTGGATTGAAGTTCCACCGTGTGTTGTGAATGTAGTTGTGGATAATGGATGGATAATGCCCTTGCCTCCATGGAGAACCAGAAAATATCAGATAAAGACAAAGTGCCTTTATCAGAAATAAAGTAGGTGCTGAAAACAAGCAATTGAGAGGGAGGGAGGCTCGGGGACTATTTTCAGCTGGGTGGTCTTGGAAAGCGTGGTTGAGGCGGTGATGTTTGAGTTGACGTTCCCAAGCTGAGGCAATAGCAGGTGCAAAGACCCTGCGGCAGGAATGGTCTTGTTTTCAAGGAATAGAAAGAAGGCAGATGGGGCTGGCGGGTGAGGTCTGAGGTGTAGGCTGGGGTCAAATTATTTAGATCCTGGCAGAGCATTGGTTCCCATTTGGGGGGTTTTGCCCTCAGAGGATGTTTGGTGATGTAGAGAGACATTTGGGGTTGTCACACTTGGGGGTGGTATGCTACTGGCATGGAGTAGATGGAGACCAGGGATGCTGTTAAACATCCTACAGTGCACAGGACTGCCCCCACAAGACAGAATGATCTAGCCCCAGATAGTACCGAGGTTGACAAATCTTGTTGTAGATGAGGCGAAGGACTTGTTATTGTTGTTGTTTTAAAGTTTATTTATTTAAGTAATCTCTCTACCCAAGGTGGGGTTCAAACACATGACCCATGTGATCAAGAGTCACATGCTCTTCTGACTGAGCCAGCCAGGCACCCCTAGATTAGGCTAAGGACTTTGGATTTCATTCTAAGAGCGGTGGATGGAGGGTGTTAATTAGGGAAGCAAGAGAATGGCCCGGTTCTGTTTTCTTTTCTAAACCAGAGTGTTGGACCAAATTATCCAGCTCTGACATGCCAACCTTATCTGACTAAATTTGGGTGGGAGAAGGGAGACTTCATAGCGTTGGAGAATAAGCAATCTCCCAGAATAAGCAATCCGTTCTTCCTGGGGAGGCTGAGCCCACTTCCTGGGTTTTGTGTCGGGTGCTTGGGTTCCTGCTTACAGCAAAGAAGAAAGGCTCAAAGAGGAAGCAGAAGGATAGAAATTGTACTTGATATGTGGCTTCCAGCTGGTACTTTGGCCTCCTTCAATCTGGAGAAGAAGACTCAAGACAAGCTTAGCTGAGGTAGTGAATAGACTCTCATCATATCTATTGGAGAAAAATTCAGTCTTTGGTTGGTATTAACATTTGTCCAGGCTAGAATCATGGATATGAAGAGAATATTAGCTAATATTTCAGTACTGTTGATATTTTGGGCCAGATTATTCTTTTTTGGGGGGTTGGGGTGGAGGTATCCTGCACTTTTTAGGATTTTTAACAGCATCCCTGGCCTCAACCCCCCACACGTCAGTAGCAACCCCCTCCCAATTTGTGACAACAAAAAATCTCTCCAGACATTGCCAAATGTCCCTAGAGGTGTGAGGGAGGGAAAAATTGCCCCAGGTTGATGTAAGTTTCAGGGGCCAATACTTCATAGGTGTCCACAAAGATCACCATAAATTCCATGATTCTTCCAGGGAGGGTGGGGCAGGTTGGGGAGTTATTGAGCTAGATGGTCCTGCTTTTTCTGTTCTGTAATCTAAGTTCCTTACCATCTGGCCGCCGGTCAGCTTTCAAATTTAGCATCGGATATTTCTAGGGAGGAGGGACAAGGAAGATGCTGTCTTCAGGAATCCTCCAGGGACATTTTTGCCTTCAGATTGTTTAGAGCCGTAGTTTTTGATGTCTGAGTGGATGTTATTGTTCAGATGTGTCACACATTCTGGAACAAAGGCCCTGAGTTTAGTGAGAACCCTCCACTTTCTTGGGGGCTGGGCTGAGATACAACCTTGAGATCCCAAGCCCTGAAAATTATGGGACCTGTCATCATAAGTCACTCAAGAGAACAGCAATGGTTGACTTTCTCCACAGTGATTACTTCAGAATTATTTCTGAATATCAAATATTAAATTCTTGCCCCAAAATGTCTTTCTCTCTCTTTTTTAAATTTTTATATGTTTTTTTATTTATTTTTGAGAGAAAGACAGAGTGTGAGCAGGGGAGATCAGAGAGAGAGGGAGACACAGAATCTGAAGCAGGCTCCAGGCTCCGAGCTGTCAGCACAGAGCCCGGCGCGGGACTCGAACCCACAGACCGTGAGATCATGACCTCAGCCGACATCAGACGCTTACCCGACTGAGCCACCCAGGCGCCCCTCTCTTTTTTTTACTTGAAATGGAGGTTGGGGATATCCACAGCACATACCTGTTCCGCCTGAGGGTGAAGCCAGCATCATCTTCCCCATTTAAAAAGCAAAGGAAAATATAAAAACCAAGAGTGCAAATAAGTGGGGGTGATGTTATTTGTGAAGAGAATCCTCATTAATTTATTTAGAAATCCAAATTAGTAACCATCTTTGCCTGCTTTACTGTTAATAGCAAGTTACTTGGGACTTTATCTTTTGAAATCAAGAACTTCAGGACCAGAACAGCAAAGGGTAGTGGGACTGCAGTGCACGGTTCTGTTACTCAGGTCCATCTGCATGGAGTGTCCTTCCCTGAAATATTTCCTGGGCAAAATCCTACCTATCTTTTTTGTCCTAGTTTTATTGAGATATAGGTGACATATAACAATATGTAAGTTGAAGGTGTACAATGTCATGATTTGATACACATATATTTTGAAGTGATTACCATGATACAGTTAGTTAATACATCCTACATACCTTTTTAAGTTTATTTATTTTGAGACAGAGAGAGAGAGAGACAGCATGAGCAGGGGAGGGCAGAGAGAGAGAATCCCAGGCAGGCTCCCTGCTCAGTGCAGAGCCCAGCTCGGGGCTTGATCTCGTAAACTGTGAGAACATGACCTGAGCCAAAATCAGGAGTCCAACACTTAACCTACTGAGCCACCCGGGCGCCCCTCTTTTTTTTTTTAAGTAATCTCCACACCCAATGGCAGGCTTGAAACTCACAATCCCAAGATCAAGAGTCTCGTGCTCCACCGACTGGGCCAGCCAGGCGCCCCCATCCTACTTATCTTGAAAGACTTAACTCGTGGGGCGCCTGGGTGGCTTGGTCGGTTAAGCGTCCGACTTCGGCTCAGGTCATGATCTCACGGTCCGTGAATTCGAGCCCCGAGTCGGGCTCTGTGCTGACAGCTCAGAGCCTGGAGCCTGTTTCAGATTCTGTGTCTCCCTCTCTCTCTGCCCCTCCCCTGTTTATGCTCTGTCTCTCTCTGTCTCAAAAATAAATAAATGTTAAGAAAAAAAAAATTTTTTTAAAGAAAGACTTAACTCAAGGGGCACACCTGGGTGGCTCAGTCGGTCAAGCATCCGACTCTGGCTCAGGTTGTGATCTCACGGTTCGTGGGTTCGAGCCCCATGTCAGGCTCTGTGCCTGTGCTGACAGCCCAGAGCCTAGAGCCTGCTTCAGATTCTATGTCTCCCTCTCTCTCTGCCCCTCCCCCACTCATGCTCTGTCTCTCTCTCTCTCTCTCTCAAAAATAAATAATAAAACATTAAAAAAAATACTTAACTTGAATGCCTCCTCTGGGAAGCCTTCCCTGACTATGCCCCTCCCAAGAATGGGTTGTACTTTACTATGTCTTGTACTAGGTCAGGTTTATGTGGTTCATTAACGCTTAGGACCCATAATTTGTTTTCACTGAGGTAAAATTTACATAATATCAATCTAAACTTTTGTTTTCAAGATTATTTATTTATTTAGAGACAGCAGAGGGAGAGGGGGAATCCCAAGCAGGCTTCACTCAGCACAGAGCCCGATGCAGGGCTTGATCCCGTGACCACGAGATCACAACCTGAGCCGAAATCAAGAGATGGTCGCTTAACGAACTAAGCCACCCAGGTGCTGCTCAATCTAACCATTTTAAAGTGTATACAGCTCAGTGGCATTTAGTACGTTCTCGGTGTTGTGTAACCATCACCTCTCTCTAGTTCCAGAATATTTTCATCATTCCAGAGGAGACCCATGCCCACTAAGGAGTCATTCCCCATATCTGTCCCGCTAGCCCCCAGCCTGTCTCCTACAGATCCTAGCAACCACCAATTTGCTCTCTGTCAGTCTAGATTTACCTGTTCTGGATGTCTCAGAAATAGAATCATACCATAAGTGATTTTGTATCTGGCTTCTTTCAGCTACCATAATGTTTCCAGGGTTCAACTACAAAATATTGTAGCATGTACACTACTTCATTCCCTTTTATAACTTTCTGTCCAATGGTTATGCTACATTTTGTTCATCCATTCATCCATTGGTGGACATTTGGCCCACTTCCACCTTTTGGCTATTGTGAATAGTGCAACCATGAACATTCACGTGCAAGTTTTTCTGTTCTCTTGGGAGAATGGAAATACCAAGAAGAATTGCTGGGTCATGTGGTAACTCTAGGTTTATCCTTTTGAGGAAGAGCCAGGCAAGTAGCACAGTGGCGACACCATTTTGTATTCCCACCAGCAGCACCCAGGCTTCCAATTTCTCCACATCTGCATCAACACTTGTTATTTTCTGGTTGTTGTTGTTGTTTTTCTAGCCAACCCAGTGAGTGTGAGGCCACTGGAATTTTGATTTGTTTTTGTATTTTTCCTGCTCCCCACCCATAAGCCGAATTGTTAGTGGCATTGTACTTTTGTTACCAGACATTTTATAAGAGTTAATGAGTGGGCTGAGCTTGCCTCCTGTCCTAATTTATAATGTGATCTTGAGCACGTCACTCGGCT
Source organism: Puma concolor (assembly GCF_028749965.1). Lineage (NCBI taxonomy): Eukaryota > Metazoa > Chordata > Mammalia > Carnivora > Felidae > Puma > Puma concolor. Next base: position 27,786,438 of record NC_141682.1, read on the forward strand.
TCTCTGAGCCCAGATTCTTTCCTCTGTAACATGGGAACCTCCAGAGCTGTTGAGGGGCAGAAATGAGCCAGAGTCAGTGCCTGCCCCAGGGTGATTTCGCAATACAGGTTTGCCATAATTATCATGATCACGATGTCCCGGTGCCTAGGACTGAGTAACTGTAGAATAAGTGTTAATTAAATCAGTGAACCCTTGGATATTGCTCAGCTAGCCCTCTTTTTTATTTCTGCCAACTGTTCCCTGAATTTGAGACAACTGTCTTGCAAGTTGATCACTCCCAAGGTGAGGCAGAGAGGAGGAGTAGTGGATCAATGGGACCACTTCCCTTGGAAAAATACAGTGTGAAAACCTTGATAGGTGTGTGTTGGGGGGGGTGGGGGAGAGCTGGAGAGAGCAGCTGCTCATAACCTTCAAGGAGAAAGAGGAATAAAAGAGCTTTTTTTTTTTTTTTTGACATGAAAAACAATTTTCTTAGAAAGCGGAAGATAGAGGATGACACTAGCAGCTGCCTTGTTGAAGGTTGGTCAATGGCCCCCGGAGAGGAAAAGAGCGACTCTTCACTCTGGAAAGGGCTTGAGGGCCCCTTAGGCGCTGAGAGCCCTGTAGCTGGCCTTGCTTCTTTTTCCATTTCCTGTAAGGACCTCTGGGGTGGACGTACTCCCACAGGTCAGCCTCTGGGCAGCTTTCTTTAGCTTCCATGGATCTTTCTAGAATCCACCTCTTAGCTCACTCCAGCCACTCTGGCCTTCATTCTCTTCCTGCGTCTCTCCCTCTTCCCACCCCTCGGCCTGGTGTGTCCCCCTCTCCACCTCACTTCCATTAGGCCTTCCTCAAACCTCACTTCACAGAGGCCTTGCCTGAGCACCCTGGCTGACGTGACGGCCCCCACATGTGCCCCACCAGTCACCATTCTCTCACCCTGCCTAGGATTTCGTGCTTGCTTTTTAAATGTTTGTGTTATGTTTTTAAATGAAATATTTCTAACTTAAAAGAATAAAACAAATACCCAGGTAACCATGTCCGAGATCTGACAAATGCTAATAATATTCTTCCCTGTTTGGTTATTTCATATCTCCCCTTTTAATCAACTTTATTAAGGTATAATTTACATACGACAAATACATACATTTTAAATACGTAGCTTGTTGATTTTTGGCAAATGCATGCATGTAACTGCCACTATAATCAAGATACAGAGTATTTCCCGCGCCCCAGAAACGTCCCTCATCTCCCTAGCCTGCTGAATTTTTCTTTTTTTTTTAATTAAAAATTTTTTTCTTTAATTTTTTACTGTTTATTTTTGAGAGAGAAAGTCAGAGAGAGTGAGTGGGGAGGAGCACAGAGAGAGGGAGACACAGAATCCGAAGCAGTCTCCAGGCTCTGAGCTGTCAGCACAGAGCCCAATGCGGGGCTTGAACCCACGAATCATGAGATCATGACCTGAGCCGAAGTCGGATGCTTAACTGACTGAGCCACGCAGGCACCCCTCATATTCAGCATTATCTGAAATCACCTCATTTGTGACTTTTTTTTTCTTTTAAGTTTATTTATTTATTTTGAGAGAGTGTGCGAGTGGGGGAGGGACAGAGAGGGGGAGAGAATCCCAAGCAGGCTCTGCAATGACAGCGTGGGGCTCAAACTCATGATCATGACCTGAGCCAAAACCAAGAGTCAGATGCTTAACCAACCGAGGTGCCCCCATTTGTGTCTTTTTTAGTCTGTTTACTCTCTCTCTGTCCAACCACAGTGTATGTTCATGGAGGCAGGGACTATGTTGTTCCCCACTCCTTGCATGGCATGGCCCACAATCAGTCTATCAAGGTCATGATACTGTATTTATTATCCTTGTGTGCACATCTTTTTTTTTTTTTAATTTTTTTTTTTTAACGTTTATTTATTTTTGAGACAGAGAGAGACAGAGCATGAATGAGGGAGGGTCAGAGAGAGAGGGAGACACAGAATCTGAAACAGGCTCCAGGCTCTGAGCTGTCAGCACAGAGCCCGACGCGGGGCTGGGCTCGAACTCACGGACCGCGAGATCATGACCTGAGCCGAAGTTGGCCGCTTAACTGACTGAGCCACCCAGGCGCCCCATTTTTTTTTTTATTTAATTTTTTTTTTAACGTTTATTCATTTTTGAGACAGAGAGAGACAGAGCATGAATGGGGGAGGGTCAGAGACCTTGTGTGCACATCTTGACACACAGTGAGTACATTGATGGGGTAATTCCTGGAAATGGAACTATGGAGTCGACGGATATTTCCTTCTTTTGCTATCCTAAAAGAGACATTTGTCCCCCTTTCTCTCTTCTAACCCATGTCTCAGTCTGAGCACTGTTGCCATTTCGGGCTGGACCATTCTTTGTTTTGGGGGGCGGAGGGGGCGGTCTTGTACACTGCAGGATGTTGAGCAGCATCCCTGACCTCTACCCACTAGCTTCCCTAGCGTCCCCCACCTCAGTTGTGACAATCCAAAATGTCTTTAGACAGTGGAAAATGTCCCTGGGGGAGTTAGGGGCGGCAACATTGTCCCCATATGAGAACCACTGGTCTATCTCTGTAGGCTGATTTCCTGCCATACAGTTTTGTCCCTTGGTTGGGCCTATCTTTAAATGAATTACCCTCGATGACATTAGATGTGTTGAATTTATTTTTCACCAGCTCAGTGGACTGAAGTACATGTTATGATCCCTACCTGGAGAGCTGTATCATGAGTGGAGCAGCTGGTTAGTTGTAGAACCAGGGAAGTCTTTGCTGTAAGTCTACAAGGATATGAATGCTTCTCCCTGGAGAATTCTCTGCATTTCTCGCCTCAGGATAAATATGTCTGCAGAGTCAGGCTCTGAGGATACTGCGTCTTCCAGGCCTTAAAGAACAAGGGGGAAACCCCTTACAGCTGTGTATAGGGGCTGTCTGAACTTCCCTGATGAATCAGCACACTGAGTTGGCCATTCTTGTCTTTAAAAACCTGCAAGCTTGCCTGTAAAGCAGTGAAGGATAGATGGGGACATAGTGAAATGAAGCAGGCAGGTCCCATCCGGGGGTGGGGAGGGTGGGCTGCACTGTGGCCACATGTTACGAGGTGGGGATGTGGAGCCCAGCCTTGCCGGACCTTCATTGTTCAAGAAAGGCAAGAAATCCAGAACTTTTTTTGAAAGTGTGATGTCTTGATTCTTGATTTTTATAATAATTAGCAACTTATTATGTTTCAACTTGATGTGGGCCAAATGAAATGCATCTATCTATAGGCTGACAGTTTGTAACCTCTGAGGTAATGTGTGAGGTTACTTCTTGTTTGGGGACTAACTCACTCAGCCCAGAAATCTTTTGGCTTGACTGTGGATGCAGTCAGTGCATGTTTATTGAGTATCTACCATGTGCCAAACTATGTTCCAGAGCTGCTGCTTGACGTAAATTTGCTGGAATGACTGATAACCGAAAGCGATAGAGATTATGGGTGGGCAGATGGATGGACAGAGTGATAAAAGAAGGATAGATGGATGATGGATGGCTGAAAGATGGATGGATGAATAAATAGATGGAGGATGGCTAGCTCATGGATGGTTTTGTGGATGGATAAATAGATCAATCTGATCTTTTAGAGATATATACTAAAATATTATAGATAAGATAATATGATGTTTGGGAATTACTTCAGAATGATATGGGGAGTTGAATGAGAGTATAAGTCAATCAAGATAATTATTGAATCTGAGTGATGGTGGACATGAGGAGTTTCCTTATACTTTTTTGCTTTCTTTTGAATATGATTGGAAATTTCCCATACTAAAAATATTTGTTTTAATGTTCTTGTCATTTAGAGATACACTTTGAAGGATATACAGGTAAAATGACATCATGTCTGAGACATGGTTTAAAACTTTCAGCTAAAATTTTTTGCAAGTCGGTGTATAGATGTGCTATGCTCTGAATGCTTGTGTCCTCCCAAAATTTATATGCTGGAATCCTAACATCCAATGTGATGCTGTTGCAAGATAGGGCCCTTGGGAGGTAATTAGGTTATGAAGGTGGAGCCCCCTTGAATGGGATTAGGGGCCCACATTGCTCCCCAGTCCCTTCTACCATGTGATGGCACAACAAGAACCCTGTGACCCAGAAGATGGCCCTCACCCAACCATGCCGGCACCCTGATCTTGAACTCCCAGCTTTCAGGACTGTGAGAAGTTTTTGTGGTTTATAAGCCACCCAATCTATGGTATTTTGTTGTATGAACAAAGACAAGTACAGACTAAGACACGATGAAACATCCTTTAGCAAAATGTTGATCGTTGTTACCACTAGGTGGTGGGTATATAGAGATTCATTACACGGACCTGTGTAAATCTGTATATGGTTGCAAGTTTTTACAATAACATATATATATATATATATGTATATATATATATATATATATATATATATATATATATATATTTTTTTTTTTTTTTTTAATGGGACAGAGAAGTGGGGCCTCCTGTTTTCCAGGTACTTTTGGAAGTGTGGAATCAGGCTCTGGGTGAATTTCTCACAAGCATGGTAGTGTTGACATCAAAGGAGTGGGTATTTAAAAAAAATGTTTTTTTTAACATTTATTTATTTTTGAGACAGAGAGACACAGAGCATGAATGAGAGAGGGTCAGAGAGAGAGGGAGACACAGAATCTGAAACAGGCTCCAGGCTCTGAGCTGTCAGCACAGAGCCCGACGCGGGGCTTGAACTCACGGACTGTGAGATCATGACCTGAGCTGAAGTCGGTCGCCCAACTGACTGAGCCACCCAGGTGCCCCGGAATGGGTATTTTTTAACAAGGGATGTTACTGGCTGAGTGTTGCCATAGTGAGGCTAGAAGCCAGGGCTCTGTTGTGGACCCCAGGTTGAGAACAGATTTCTTGCCCACATAGGTGCTCCCACTTCTGTTGGGAGGAAGAAAAGCACAGTGGTCAGAGTGTCTGGAATCAGCCTCCCTGGGTCCAAACACCAGTGCTGCCATTTTCTAGCTGTGTGGCCTTGAACGTGGGATTTCACTATCCTGTTCCTCAGTTTCCTCATCTATTAAATGAGAGTTAATAGTAACATGTTACAGACTCGTTGTGAAGATTGAACTACTTATTTCACAGAAAATGCTTAGCACGGTACTTGATATGTAGCATGTATTTATTATCATTATCAGTGCTTTGTTGTTACTACTGCTAAGTATTTTAAGAAAAGAAAGAACTTTCTGAGATAGGTGGGATGATTGAGGGCAGAGGCTAAGAGAAGCCCAAGAAAGAGGCACCCAGTGTCAAACGATCCACCCACGGAAGCCCATTCATAAGCTGCTGGAATCACTTTCCTGCAAGCTAGGTACAAAAAGGAATACAAGAAAAAAGCAACTTCCCAACCATTTCTTTTCTCTGCAGAATGAGGTAGAGCTGGGGGAGCTGCTTCTGTCGCTGAATTATCTCCCAAGTGCTGGGAGACTGAACGTTGACGTCATTCGAGCCAAGCAACTTCTTCAGACAGATGTGAGCCAAGGTTCAGGTACAGTGCGACCCTTCCTTCCCCCTTTCCTTAACATAGCACCTTTGTTTGTTTGACATGGGGACTTGATTTTTTTTTCCTGCATTCCTGAGACTATTAAGAAGACCCTGTGAGGGTAAACAAATAGCTTTTAGAACTAGGATGTTAGACCAAGAGGAAGAATAAAGAATCAGATGTTTCTTAGGATGAGGCAGGTAAATGATGCCATCTCAGTAACCCATTTGAACTGGGGATTTGACTGAGACCACGTGTGATAACTACTGACCTCTGCATGCTCTTTGTATACACGCAGCCCCAAGGAAGTTACTTGCCTATCCAGATGCTATGCCTGCAATGCAGATGCTATGCTCCAGGTGGCAGTAGTGTGCACTGACCACACCTTCTGGTCTCTGGGCGTGTGGGGTACACCCTGAGGTTTTTTTCCCTAGCTCATTTCAAGTAGACCGTGAATCTTTTTATTTTTTTTTTTTTTTAATTTTTTTTTTTTTTTCAACATTTATTTATTTTTTTGGGACAGAGAGAGACAGAGCATGAACGGGGGAGGGGCAGAGAGAGAGAGAGACACAGAATCGGAAACAGGCTCCAGGCTCTGAGCCATCAGCCCAGAGCCCGACGCGGGGCTCGAACTCACGGACCGCGAGATCGTGACCTGGCTGAAGTCGGACGCTTAACCGACTGCGCCACCCAGGCGCCCCGACCGTGAATCTTTTTAAATCCGAGCTCTGGGGGCGCCTGGGTGGCGCAGTCGGTTAAGCGTCCGACTTCAGCCAGGTCACGATCTCGTGGTCCGTGAGTTCGAGCCCCGCGTCGGGCTCTGGGCTGATGGCTCAGAGCCTGGAGCCTGTTTCCGATTCTGTGTCTCCCTCTCTCTCTGCCCCTCCCCCGTTCATGCTCTGTCTCTCTCTGTCCCAAAAATAAATAAATGTTGAAAAAAAAATTAAAAAAAATAAATAAATCCAAGCTCTGAAAAGACTGTTGTATTTAAAGTGTCTGACTGTATAGCAAACCAATTCAAGCATGACTTTTAATGAAATGGAACAGATTCCATTCCATCTGTATGTAGCTTCTCCCTTGACAGCAAAGGATATTATCATGAAAGTAGCCAGGGTCTCTGGGACCTCTTCAGCTCAGTGGAGGAACTACTGTCTCCTCTAAGTACAGTAGCTAAAATAAATCACTTTTGCTATAAGGTGACAGCTGCATTTAGAAGACAACTTGCATTCTCAAAAACCACATTATAAAAATAGAGGTTTTGAAGGGGCCATTGGAGGGGATGGTATTAAGGCTGGAGAGTTTCAGACTCATCACCATGGGAAAGTCAGTATGATAAAATGATTAAGTGTTCCAAAGTCAAACTGCCTGAACCAAGTCCTAATTCTACTGCTTACAAATGATGTGACCTTGAAGAGGTTATTTAACCTCCATAAGCCTCAATTTCTCCATCTGAAAAATTGAGATAATAATAGTACCCATCTCACTGGATTGTTTCAACAAATATTAGATAAGGTACGCAAATCTCTTTGTAAACTAGAAAGTGATCTAAGAATGATAGTCACTATTCTGATACTCCTACGTATGTGTTATGGGCTCACTGACAAGGTAATGGGTTTCTTGGGGCAGAAAAATGAGGGCAGGCTCTGGGTCTGACTCTTCTCCCACTAGTCTGATCTTAAGTAGATCATTTCCTATCTTGAGTCTTCAGTTTCTTCATCTGTTAAATGCATACAATGCTTGACACATGGAAGGAGCTCAATAAATCTTGGATGGCTGGAGGAAGAGAGAAGAGGATGAGCAGATAAGCAGCTGGATGGGGAAGAGAGAGGAATGGATAATGGACGGATGGATGGGAAGATGGATGAACAAAAGGAGGGGTGGATACCTGGACTGATGGATGGAAAGATAAATGGATTGATGGGGATAAAGAGTGACAAAAGGATGGGTAGGTGGTTGGGTTATCAGATAGATGGCAAGTTGGATGGATGGATTGAGTTTCATGAGCTCCAACATTCTATAATGCTGTGTCCGATTCCCAGACCCGTTTGTGAAAATCCAGCTGGTGCATGGACTCAAGCTTGTGAAAACAAAGAAGACATCCTTCTTAAGAGGAACAATTGATCCTTTCTACAATGAATCCTTTAGCTTCAAAGTTCCCCAAGAAGAACTGGAAAATGCCAGCTTAGTGTTTACAGGTACGTTGTGTTCCAGATCCTGATGATCTCCAGGTGAGGCTATTCCACTTATTGTCCTAAAAACAGAAGGTATGTAGAGAGGACAGTCTTTAAGAACTTCATGTCTGGTATTCAGCTACCTGGGTTTGAATTCATTTACCACTTGCGAACTTGGGCAAGATCCATAAAACTGTACAGCATGATTATTACAAATGTAAACTTTGGAGCCAGGTTTCCTGGCGCTTCCACATAATTACTGAAGACTTGGGCAAGTAGCTTGGCCCCTCTGAGCCTCAGTTTCTTCACCTATGAAATGGGCAATAATAGTACTTGCTTGATAGGTTTGTCGTGAAGACTAAGGGACTTACAACCTGGAAATAGTAATGAGTGCTCACTATGTTAGTTTTGGTGGCATGATCATTCCAGTAGCTTATAGTCTAATAGGGAAACATGAGGAAATGGGGTCACCTAACTCAGGAGGATTTTGAAAGCCTTCCCAGAGGACATGGTGTTTAAGTAGAGGCTCCATGTGCCACTCTGGTTGAATTTAATTGGTTGTTTTCAGGGTGTATTAGTTATCTATTGCTGCAAAACAAATTTAGTGACTTAAAACAGTGAACATTTATTAAGCTCATAGTTCCTATGGCTCAGGAACCCAGGCATAGCGTTGCTCAGTGCTCCTGGCTGAGATTATCTCACAAGACTGCACTCAAGGTATTGGCTGGGGCTGCAGTCTCATCTTAATGCTCATCTGGGGGAGGATCTGTTTTTAAGCTTATGCACATAGTCAACGGTTGGCAGGATTCCGTTTCTTGCAGTGGAGATGCATGGGATTGGAGGCTTCAGTTCCTTCCTGGATGTCAGCCAGTGACCTTCTTGTGTTTCTCATCACGTGGGCTTCTCCATGGGGTAACTCACAGCATGACAGATGGCTTCCATCAGAGCAGGCACGTGAGGGAGCAAGATGGAAGCCAGAGTCTTATTGTTAACCTAACCTTAGAAATGATGTCCCGTCACTTTTGCCGTATTCTGTTCACTAAAAGCGACCCAGTGGGTCCAGCTCACCTTCTAGGGGAAGGGGATTACAGGAGGGTGTGAATACTGGGAGTTAGGGATCATTGGGAGCCATTTTGGAAGCTGGCTACCGCAGCATAGAACCAATAGAAGTAATGGTTTTTATCTCCTGTGTCCTCGTCATAGGAGGGGCTTCACTTATATTATCGCTAATACTCATCATGATTCCCCCTGTCAAGTCAGTATCATCCCTGTAGACTTACAGGGCTGGGGACCGAGACCAAGGCTTAAAACCTGAGCGAGCCACCCAGCGTCAGACTGGTAGAATCAAGATTCAGGCTCTAGTCTTCCTCGCTCCAAAGATGAAGGGGTCTGCCTTTCCCAAACGCGCAGGTAGTGCTGGCATTGGGGTTCTGGCATCACACTGAAGAGTCCTGCTCCAGAGTAGTCTGAAGCTTCATCTGTTTAGATCTAGTCTAAAACCCTTAGCTGCAGGTCTCCCAAGAAAGAAGGCTGTGGCTGAAAAGCCGTTGCATGTGAGGTTTCCTCTGCATGGGCTTATTGCTTCTCATCGCCAAGATTGCAAATGCGCTGTGCTCCAGGACTCCCCCAAGGCACGCTGGTTCTGGGTTTTCTAAGGGCCTGTCACCCAGAGAGTCTGCATCCATTCAGGGGATGCCTGCCCTAAGCAGACACGACAGTCCTATCTGTTGCAGCCTGCGATGGCTGCTGTCCAAGGGTCCCACTCTCCCCAAGGTTTCAGGTGAAGACAGAAGACAGTGATTCCCCTGAATCTTTAAATGGTAGAGGGCAGGCAGTGGGAGCTTTATTGAACCAAGATAAGATCCAAGCATGGAATATGGATTCCCAAGGCCCTACTGAAAATAAAGGACTTAATGTTGCACGTGGGGATCAGGAGGGGGCCCAGGGGGCATTGAGTGCCCATAAGGAAAGCCCTGACACTTGGGTATTTTACTTTACTTAAGATTTTATGACAAAAGTAGCACACGCCCATCACAACCAAAAGATGCGAATGGACAGAGAATCAGAAGAGCAGGGGGTTTAAATGCATGGGCTGTGGAGCCAGGGCCTGGGCCTTGGCTTTGTGGCCTTGAGCAAGATATGATGGCTATCAGTTGGACAACATAGCTCTAGGTTTTACCTGGATTTATTTTCAGTTCTCAGTCATCCATAGCTTTTTTTTTTTTTAAAGAACGTTCTTATTTTTTTTTGCGTCTTTAATCATCTCTTCTAAAATTTGAGCATTTATTGCTCTAACAGCTATATGCTTACTAGGGTGTAAAATGGGTGTAACTACACAAGGACGTCTTGAAAGATTGTTATGTGGGTTAAATGAGAACAAGACCTAATCTTTGCTAAACACTGTGTCTAGTGCACAGCAAGCACTTAGTAACCGTTAACTATTATTATTTTTTGTTTATTTATTTATTTTGAGAGAGAGTGCATGGGGGAGGGGAATAGAGAGAGAGAGAGAGAGAAAATCCCAAGCAGATGCCACCTTGTCCGCACAGAGCCCAACTTGGGGCTCAAACTCACGATTTCGAAATCATGACCTGAGCTGAAATCAAGAGTCAGATGCTAAACCAATTGAGCCGCCCAGGTGCTCCAGTAACTGTTAATTATTATTTAAAAAAAAATTTTTTTAAAAAAAAATTTTTTTTTTTTCAACGTTTATTTATTTTTGGGACAGAGAGAGACAGAGCATGTACGGGGGAGGGGCAGAGAGAGAGGGAGACACAGAATGTGAAACAGGCTCCAGGCTCTGAGCCATCAGCCCAGAGCCTGATGCGGGGCTCGAACTCATGGACCGCGAGATCGTGACCTGGCTGAAGTCGGACGCTTAACCGACTGCGCCACCCAGGCGCCCCATAAAAAAAATTTTTTTTAACATTTATTTATTTTTTGATAGAGACAGAGCGTGAGCGGGGGAGGGGCAGAGAGTGAGGGAGACACAGAATCCAAAGCAGGCTCCAGGATTCCAGCTGTCAGCACAGAGCCGGACGCGGGGCTCGAACTCACGGACCGTGAGATCATGACCTGAGCCGGTCGGACGCTTAAACCACTGAGCCACCCAGGTGCCCCTGTTAATTATTATTAAAAGGCAGTTTTACTCTCTTCTTCATCCCTCTTCTAGTCCCTTCTCCCTTAAGTCACCGGTCACCACCTTGAGCGTCCTGGTATGCATCATTTCACACTTTCTCCCTTCTTCACACAAACATCATCCACATACAGAAAATTCAGCTCCTTTAAGAAGTTATTCATTAGGTATATCTGGGTGGCTAGTCGGTTTAGTGTCAGATTCTTGATTACGGCTCAGGTCATGATCTCAGGGTTCATGAGTTTGAGCCCGGCGTCCAGCTCTGTGCTGACAGTGTAGAGCCTCCTTGGGGTTCTCTCTCTCCCTCTCTCTCTGCCCCTCCCCTCTGCCGAAATCAATAAATAAACATTTCTTTAAAAAAAAGAAGTTATTCATTAATTCAGGAAGTATGTATTGAGCACGTGTGCTGTCCCAGACACTGTTTCCGAGGGCTGGGAATATAGCAGTGAACAAAACAGCCCCTGCTCTTCCTGCTCTCATGGAGATTTTGGGACTGTTCTGTGGACACTACTCTGAAACTTGCTTTTGTTTCATTAACAAACGAATATGAGCAGTCCCTCCAGGTCAATGCAAATGTTAGTGGGCCCAGCTCCTTATTTTTTATAATCGCATTATATGCCGTCCCCTGGTGTAATACAGTAACAGCAGAGATTACACATAGTGGGGGGCGAGGGAGGGTGTGGGGAGGTCAGGGGCATGTGACAGAGCTTGAGATAATGTGGTAAGAACCTTGCAGCAGAAAAATACCCAGAAGGACAGAAAGTTTTGACATCCGTTCAGAGGTGTTTTGAAGCCTTGAGTCCCGTATGTGAACACTGTAGGGCAGAAGCCTCAAACTGGGGCAGCTCTCCCGCCCCCACCCCCATACATCTCTCAGTCACCCCCCTGCACTTATGGTGACAGTTATCAGACAAGGCCCGTGCTCTCCATTTGTGGAAGACCTGCTTCTCTTGTTTAAATGTTGGGGTTTTTGAGGGGTGCCTGGGTGGCTCAGTTGGTTGAGTATCTGACTTGGGCTCAGGTCATGATCTCACAGTTCATGAGTTCGAGGCCCCGTCAAGTTCTGTGCTGACAGCTCAGAGCCTGGAGCCTGCTTCTGATTCTGTGTCTCCCTCTCTTTCTGCCCATCCCCTGCTCGTTTTCTCTTTCTCTCTCAAATAAACATTTTTCAAAAATTTATAAATGTTGGGGTTTCAGGCTCCTAGCTCAAGGGCACCTCTTGCCAGCTTAAAGCCCATTGAAAATATTCTTTCTAGAGAAGGAAGAATCTCAGGTCTCCCTGCCTTCTTCACTAAGGGATTCTTAACTCTGGCTGTATGTACTTCAGAATCGACTGGGAGCTTTAAAGTGCTACCAATGGCCAGACCCCACTCCCAGAGACTCTGACCAACTGGACTGAGTCTGGGGTCTCAGCTCTCTCTCTGTATATGTGTATCTGTATTTTTAAAGCACCCCAGATGTTTAAAGCAATGCAGTCAGGGTTGAGAACCATAGCTATGAGTGGAAATCCCAGCTGGGATGGCATTTTTCATGAAGGGCCCTGGCTGCAATAATAAAAGAAATACAGACTGAACTAGTATCTATCTAGGCAATTGAGGAATTGTCCTGAATTCAAATCTAGAATGTTGTAACTTGCTTTATTTATCAGCTAGGGGAAAGAGCTGTCACCTCCAGGCTAAAGATCTGAAACCTACCTATTAGCTTGTTTCCAAACACTTCCCAACCAAAGTAAGGTTGATCTGCACTTTGAGCATTTGTGGAGAATCCTGGTAAAAGCCTGTAATTAGCTGGCGGGCGGGGCTTTCTTGGCAGTTACTTTCCTGTGTGGGATGAGGGTTCTTCTGCAGTTTTCAATCAGGTGACTTCTGCAGCTGAAGTTTAAAAAGGGGGTGTGGGGTGGCTTTTCAACTCATGGGGGAGAAACATGCAGCCCAAAGGTCTTCCAGGGAAAGTAAAGTGGATTTGGCCACTGTGGTTAGTGGGCTATTATTGGAAGTGGGGGAAGAAAAGAAGGAAAAATAGAAATGCAGATTGATGGTGCCTCTGCAAAAAATTAAAAATAGAATTACTATGTGATCCAGCAATTGCGCTCTGGGTATATCCCCAAAAGAATCGAAAACGGGACTCAAAACAGACATTGGCGTATCCACGCTCATAGCGATATGATTCCCAGTAGCTAGAAGGTGGAAGCAGCCCAGGTGTCCGTCAATAGATGGCTACATGGATAAACAAAATGTGACCTGTCCCTTCAGTGGACTGTTATCCAGCCTTCAAAGGAGGGCAATGGTGACGTGCTACAAAGCGGATGAACCTTGAACGCATCCTGCGACATGAAATAAGGCAGATATGAAAGGTCAAATGCTATATAATTCCATTTATATGAGATGCCTAGAGCAGACAAATCGATAGAGACAGAAAATAGAATAGAGGTTTAACCGGGGCTGGGTGGGGGAGGAGAATGGGGACTAATTTGTTGGCGGGTGTGGAATTCTAGTTTGGGAAGATAAAAGCTTCTGGAGACGGATAGTGCGGTGGTTCTGCCACAATCGGAATCATCTCAATGCCACTGCACTGAATACCTAAAAGTGTGTAAGTGTAAATTTTATGTTGCGCATATTTTATGACAATTTAAAAAACAAAAACAAGAAATGCAGCTGGAGCTCCACAGAACGCAGGCGGTTCAGAGTAGTACGTGGATGCTGAGGCTGGCCCCTTGCCGACTGTTTTCCTGAGAAAAGTCCCTGCCCTTTCATTGTCACTTGAAGGACCTAAATGTCATGGTTAGGGGCCACGCCCTGGAGCCAGATTCCCAGGGGTTCGTTCTATGATCTTGGCGCTTGCCTTGACCTCTTTTTTGCCTCACCTTCCTCATCTGTAAAATGGGGATAATGGTTCCTACATCAGATTATTGTCAAGTCCGAACTGGGTTAATAATGTACACAAAGGCATAGAATGGTGCTTGGCTCAGAGAAAGTGCCCCATCAGTATAGCTTTTATTATTATTACTCAGAAGACACCATATTTATATAGCTAGGTCCACCTTAAGGCTTTTCTGAAAGAAAGCAGGGCAGTACACACAAATAAATAATATTTTCTACCCACTTGATAAACTTAAAGTCAGAGTTTCTGTGGAAAACCCAAAAAGGGAAGGAAAACTTATTTTATAGGGACGCCTGGGTGGGTCAGTCGATTAAGTGTCCGACTTCGGCTCAAGTCATGATCTCCGGTTCATGGGTTCAAGCCCTGCGTTTGGCTCTGTGCTGACAGCTCAGAGCCTGGAGCCTGCCTCAGATTCTGTGTCTCCCTCTGTCTGCCCCTCCGCTGCTAGTGCTCTATCTCTCTCTCAAAAATAAAATAAACACTTAAAAAATACATATATTGGGGTGCCTGGGTGGCTCAGTCGGTTGAGCATCCGACTTTGGCTCAAGTCATGACCTCACGGTTCGTGGGTTCGAGCCCCACATCAGGCTCTGTGCTGACCGCTTGCTCAGAGCCTGGAGCCTGCTTCAGATTCTGTGTCTCCTTCTCTCTCTGCCCCTCCCCTGGTCACACTTTGTCTCACTCTGTTTCTCAAAAATAAATAAATGTAAAAAATTTTTTTGAAAAAAAAAAATTACATATATTATGTTGGGACTTTAAAAAATCCTGAGGCCCAGGCCCCAGGCCAGAGCAACTGAATGAGCCAGAGCATCTGTGTTTGGGGAAGGAGAAGGCGGTATGTGTTTCACGGCTCCCCAGGTGATTCTCTTGCACAGCCTGGGTTAGCAGCATTCGCCCACAGTGTTCTGCCTCCCTCCTCACCCCACTGTCTGCTTGGAGGCCTCCCAGGCCTCTCTTCGAGAGTGAGTTCCAAGGCACCTGGTCTGCTTCCATAATTGCTTGGCTTTCTGCAGCTCTAGCATCAAATTGGTTCATTGAATCTGCTGGTATGATGAGGTGGGCGGGGTCGCGTGGTGGAGGGTGAGATAGAAGGTCTGGAGCGATGCTGCTACCTTCGCGCCTGGGAAGACTTCAGGGCTGATCGGGCAGTGGAGGACCCACTGGAAAAAGTGTTGGGGTTTGGGAAGCAGGACATTGGAGAAGCCGAGGGCTTTCAGCCAAGGACAGGAGAGGAGGCCAGTCTGAGAGGGGCAGAGCCTTTCTGCGAGAGCCAGAAACTCCCTCGAGATGGAGAGATGCTGTGGGCTTGTTCGGGGCCACAGATGTTCCCCAGCATCTGGCCTCAGCCCACCTCTGCCACGCCTCCTCTCCAGCCTCCCCACAGCCTCTGTCTCCTCTCCCTGCCCAACTGACTGGGCACCAGGCGCAGCTCTGCCTCCTAGAGAAACGGGTGCACAGCCATTCAGAGTATGGATCGGGGTGACATACGGCTTGGTTCACATGACACCCTTACCATGTAGCAAGTGCATGTGACCTTGGGTCAGGGACGTCCCTTTCCCGAACCTCAGTTTCCTCCTCTTACACCCTTCCGACCTCAGTACATCATATAAAAAGCTTTACACGGTGCCTTGTACACAGTTCATGCTCCGTGAACACCAATGTGATGGTGACGGTGACGATGACGGATGTTGCCATAGAGGAGCGGATGGACTCTGGAGTTATACAGACTTGGACTTGAATCTTGGCCCCACTGTTAGCCAGCTGTGTGACTTCAAGCAGAGGACTCCACCCCTCTGAGTCTGGACTTTCTCTTGTGTAAAATGTAGCAAATTATTCCTATGATGGGAAGTAAAGGCAAATCAGCATGTGACCTTGTCCACCCCAGAAATAGCCCCTTGGAAAATCATGCCTGTCATTTGAATAATTCCAGTGTGTAAGAGTTGAAATGCTGGCGCTTTTGAGGTTAACGGCTCGGCCCGGCTGCCTGTGGCTGTCTCCCTAGCCTAGCTCCCTCACCTAATCATCGTCACCCCAAAGCTGCCAGCTGGTACAGTGTCCACGAGCCAGGGATTGACACGAAAGCTGTGCCAACTCAGCCATAGAACCAGACCGGCTTGTGCTCCCTGAAGTGCCCTGGGGTTGGCAGTGTGTGGGAGGACCCGGCGGTAGGCGCTTGGCTCCAGCCAAGACCCAGATCCGGTCATAGGAAGCGAGCGGCCGAGCATGGAGACCAAAGCCTCCGCTTTCTGGACGGAGGGTAATGAAAGTGGGCCCCTGTGGGCCAGAGTGTGGGGAAGATTGCAGAGAGGAAGGCAGCCCCAGAAGGAAGCCCATGAACTTACATATGAACTCCTGGGCTCACCCCGAGCTGCTCGTGAGTGGATATGACCCTAAGCAGTACATGGGAGACTTTGAGAACCGAACTACAAAGTGTAGACTACCACCCGGGTCTGGAGCTGGCCCCTTGGGGACAGATAGGAATAGCACTGAAAAGACCTTGAAAACTAACTGACATTGGAAAAACAGCATATAGAAGGCGGGTTAGAACATGTGGTCTGAACCTAACCTAGTCAGTTGCCTGATGGCAACTGAAAAACCAATATATTTAGAAGGATTTATTTATTTATTTATTTTAAAATAATTTTTTATTATTTTCATTTTTGAGAGAGAGAGTGGGAGCAGGGTAGGGGCAGAGAGAGAGGGAGACAGAAGATTGGACGCAGGCTGCAGAGCCTGACGCAGGGCTTAAACTCACAAACCACGAGATCATGACCTGAGCTGAAGTTGGACGTTTAATCAATTGAGCCACGCAGGCGCCCCTATTTAGAAGGATTTAAACAAGACCTAGAGTCTCATGATATAATATTCAAAATGTCCAGGATACGCTCCAGAATGACCTGGTTCACAAAGAACCAGCAAAGTCTGGCAAATTGTCAGAGGAAATATAATCAGCAGGCACCCACTGCAAGATGACCCAGATATTGGAATGATCACACAGAGACGTTAGAGAAGTTCTTACAACCATGCTCCAAGAAGTAGGCGTGAATCCTCTTGGAAAGAATGGTATGGAGAGAATGTTGCAGGTTAGTAGAGAAACAGAAAAAAGAACCAAGTGGAAATTTTCGCACGGCAAAGTAGAATGACAAATCAGATATTCACTGGATGGGCTCAAAGGCAGAATGGAGATGATGGAGGAAAGAGTGAACTTACAGACAGATCAAGAGAAATGATGTACTGTGATCAGCAGAGTAAAAAGATTAGAGGGAAAGAGGAACAGAAGGGGAAAAGAGAGAAGTATGGTGGGGACCATCAGGATGGGAGTGGGGGACTTACCCCCCAGACGTCCCATGAGTTCCTTACCAGGTTGCTGGACCACTAGCTCAGGGGCCCCACGACTGTCCTTCCCTTCCCAGAAAGCATTAGCAAGTCACGAGGAGGCAGTATCGCGCTGTGGTTGAATTCAGCCAGCCCTGGCCTCAGGCCGTGACTGTGGGCAAGTGGCTTTTCCTTGGTGAGGCTCAGTTTCCTTGACTGAACAGTGGGGGACATTATATTTATCGTGAAACCCCTGTGAGTTCATTATCTCATTTGGTCTTTCAATAAACTTATAAAGTGGCCATTATTCATTGGGGAAACTGAAGCTCAGAGAAAGGGATTGCAGTGAGTCGAGCCAACTGCAAAGTCTGCGAGAATGGTCCCCACAAGACTGCCCTGTTCTCACTTCAGACCAGCCGGCTAGAAAGTCAGGTCCCTGTGACCGTGCAGTTTCAATGATGCACAAGAATGACTTACAGGACTCCAGAAAGTGTTACTTATGACTACAGTCTCATGGTGGCAGAAGGACACAAATGAAAATCGGCCCAGGAAGGAGACACACAGGGCAGAGTCCAGAAGGGGTCCAGATGTGGAGCCTCCGGTCATTTTCTCCGCAAGGAGTCCTGGATGGCGCTGCCTCTTCCTGGTCACCAGGTGTGCACTGTGCATAGAATGTTACCAATTAGGGGAGTTCACCGAGCCTTTGGTGTCCAGAACTTGTACTGGGGCTCCATCTTGCACTCTCTGACAGCTGAACTTCAGCCTCCAGCACCTCCCAGAGGTCCAGCTAATACCTCTCATCATCAGTTCCTCCAGGAGACCCCAAAGCTCTCCCCATAAATCACATTGTCCAGTGGCCAGGGCCCTGAGGCAAACACAGCCCCTGCAGGATATTCCAGAAGCCCGGAGATCACCTCCCAGGAGCCAAGGGCATAGACCAGATCACTCTGTGGACACAGTGAATTCTTTACTACGTAGGAAATAACTGGTCACTTGGGCCACGAGGTCATCCAGCTGGTGAATGGTTGGGCCAGGCTTCCAACCCAAGTTGTTTGGTTCCCAAGTCTTCCTCGCTCTTAACCAAGTACACTTTGATAACTGTGTGAATCTCCTGGTGATCTTGTTAAAATGCAGATCCTGAGTCAGTAAGTCTGAGAGAGACCTGAGCCTCTGTGTTTCTAATAAGCTCCAGGTAACACCGATGCTGGCCTGAAGACCACGCTTTGAATAGTAGGAAGACACTTCACCTGTTCTCCCAGCTTACCCCATTATGTCCAGGGCACAGAAGGCAGTGTGAGTTTGGAAAAAGTACCACAGGGCAGGTCAAGTAGAGGCTGTAGGATGAGAAGCTCACTTTTTTTCCTAAGTGCCTTGAGAAGCCCTTGGAGGGTATTTGGCCAGGGAAGTGCTATGATCATGTTTTAAAGTATCAGTCCAGGGGTGCCTGGGTGGCCCAGTCAGTTAAGCGTCCGACTCTTGATTCCAGCTCAGGTCATGATCACAGTGGTTTGTGGGTTCAAGCCCCACATCTGTGTTGATGGCAGAGCCTGCTTGGTATTCTGTCTCCCTCTCTCTCTGCCCCTCCCTTGTGCGCCCTCTCTCTCCCACTGTCTCTCTAAGTAATAAGTGAACATTTAAAAGAATTAATAAACTATCACCCGAGCTGTTGAATGGAGGATGGTGTTGCCAGAAGGCAAGAGGGGGAGCGAAGAGACCTTGTGGAAGGCTACAATGCTGGTCAAAGGGACAGGTGATGGTGGCTTGGACCACAGAGGTGGCAAAAGGGGGTTCAAAAAAGTAACAGTGAGATCTAAGGTAGGAGGCAGAGTCAACAGAAAGTGCTCATGGTGTAGATGTAAAGGACACTCCTCTATCTTGGCAAGCTCCTTGACTCCTCTGAATGAACATTTCCTTGTCTGTAGATTTCAGTCTCCCAACTCTTAGAGTGCCATGGGGACAAAAGGAAATGATGTACGTAATGTTATTAGCACAGCAGTTGGCCCTTAGGGAGGGCTCGGTGGATGTGACATTGAGCCTGGATGTGGGCATAGGCAGTCAGCAGATGGAAGCAGACGCCTGGCTCTCCTGGCAGAGCGCTCCCACCTCACTTCTCCTCCGGAGAGCTCCTGGAGGCTGCCAGAGTCCATCCACCCAGGTGGTAAAACTTGGCTGGATCTTAAACATTCATTTTGGGTTCTGGTGGCAGCCTTTAAAGACCAGGCCAGCTGCCAGGGCTCCTGGGGATTTTTACTCCATTTGCATGGTTGTTTAATGTGTTTGGTGCCTTTGGAGGGAACCTCATTCCAGGCAGATCTCCATGGGGGAAAGCATCAGGGGGCTGGGGATTTATCCAACCACACGTGTCCCTGCAGAGCCTCAGCAAGGAGTGGGAAAGGGGAGCCGGCGAAGGCCAGATTCAGCCTTGCCTTGTGCTTCAGTGCTGGCGAGAAGCCGCCGGGCTCAGCAGCCAGGCCAGCACCTGGTGGCTGTTAAGACGAAGGCTTGCTGGTGGAATAAACCAGACATCATGAATATCCTTTCCGGAGAGTCCTTCTGTCCATTCTTTGTCTTGACTGCACCAACCCAGAGCTGCTCGTGCGGGAGAAGGCTTAACCTTTAAAACACTAGGGACTGTGGGGCACAGGCTGAGTGTCCCTTATCTGCCTGCATCTCGGGGAGACCTTGTGGATCAAGCTTTGGCTTAGAAGTCAGAGAATCAGATCCAAAGAGCGTGGTAACTGAATCATCTCAAGTAGGACCTTTTCATGTTGTTGAACCTCCATTTTCCACCTGTCAGATTTAAATAAGATCTACTTGGAGGGGGCATCTGGGTGGCTCAGTTAAGTGCCTGACTTCAGCTCAGGTCACGATATCACAGTTCGTGAGTTTGAGTCCCACACTGGGTGAGCTCGAGCCTCACTTTGGGTGAGCCCCACTTCTCTCTCCCCCTCTCTCTGCCCCTTGTTTGCTTGCGCCTAAAATAAAATAAAATAAAATAAAATAAAATAAAATAAAATAAAATAAATAAAATGAAAATACAAAAACATAGGTCTACCTCGAGGTAGCTCATTCCGTCTTTAGCAATGATAGCAAACACATACATGGCACTTCCTGCGTGCCCAGCACTGCTCTGAGTGCTTCACGTGAATTAACTCATTTAATCTTCATGGCACTGTGACATAGGAATTGCAATTATGTTGTGAAGGAGGAACTGAGGCACTGATTGGGGAAGTACTGTGCTCAAGGTCTTCTGGGTCCAGAATCCGGACTCTCGGTCACTGAGTTACACAGCCTCAAATATTTATCAAGCCCCTACTATGTTGAGGTGCTGTGCTAGTTGCTAGAGAAATAGCAGAGAGGCAGAAATAACTAATCCTTTCATGAGACTGGTATGCTAGCTGGAGTGAGACAAAGAAACACCTAAATAATTACAGAGTATGGTGACAGGGGCCAGAGCATCACTTTAAACTGGGTAATATAAGCTTAGAAAGGGCTGGCTATGCAAAGATCAGGGAGAACAGTCTAGGCAGAGGAAATGGCAAGTGCAAAGGCCCTGAGGCAAGAATGAGCAAGAAGGCGAAAGTGGCCAGAGCATAGTTAATGAGGGGAGTGAGTTACACGAGAGGTCAGAGCAAAAGTAGCTTAAGCTTACTTGTTAAGCTTAGATGACAAGTATTTCTTTCTCTTTTATTTAAGTTTATTTATTTTGAGAGAGCGAGAGCAGGGGAAGGACAGAGAGAGAAGGAGAGAGAGAATCCCAAGGAGGCTTTGTGCCGCCAGTACAGAGCCCAGTGCGGGGCCTGATCTCACAAACCGCCCCCCTGAGACTGTTAGGCACTGAGAAAACTGGCGAACGTGACAGATGTGGCTTCTGCCTTCCTGAAGGAGTGAGATGATGTGCGTGTAGGGATACTTAGCACATAACAGATGCTCAGTGGGTGTAATTTTCTCTTTCCATGTGTGTAAGCTGACATGAAAGCTGCTCCCCTAGGTTTCTGCCTAACCCCCAGCCCCCACAGGAAAGCAGGATGTAGTTGGCTTATAATGGCTATCGTTTCTGGAGACAGCCTTAGGCAAGGGCATTCTTCACCCGCCAACAGGTGGGTGAAGAATGAGCAGAGCGGGCACAAGGGGTAGGCCTTCCCTCTGTCTTTAGGCGCTGGTGCCCCACTCCGGCCGGGGGAGGGAGGGTCTTTGCGGCTTACCTCACGGCTGCTTTCTTTGTGATGCTGAGTTACACAGGCCCAGGAAGGTGTCCGCTGGCCGGGCACCAAACTTCTCATTACGTGTCTGCTTTTAGATTCTATTCTGCCTAATTTTATCAGGGCTGGAGAAGCAGAAGAGAGGCAGCCTATGGATGATTCGTGGGTGGGATCATCTTCCATCCTGGTTCAGGGTCATCTTGGCCCTCTCAGTGCTGTCTTCGGTCAGGAGGGGTCAGGACACTTCAGGGGGGCATGGACAACTCTGTGATCAAATGAGGGTCCCCAGCCTTACTACAAGAAGTTTCTGTAAAGCCCAGGGTGTTCCTGAGGCATTTGAGGACTGGGGCAAATCATTCTTTCCCGGGTTATTGAGGGTGCCTCACAAGAGAAGTCACAGAAGGGATAATGGGAAGGGCAGGAACTCAGTGGTAGCTCTCTTCCCACTTTAAAAAAAAAATTTTTTTTTAACATTTATTTATTTTTGAGACAGAGAGAGACAGAGCATGAACGGGGGAGGGTCAGAGAGAGGGAGACACAGAATCTGAAGCAGGCTCCAGGCTCTGAGCTGTCAGCACAGAGCCCGACGCAGGGCTCGAACTCACGGACCGCGAGATCATGACCTGAGCCAAAGTTGGCCGCTTAACCGACTGAGCCACCCAGGCGCCCCTCTTCCCACTCTTAATAACAGGCAACCTTCATTAAGGCTTAGTGGATTCCAGGCACCGCCCCAAGGACTATCTGAGTTGGCCCTCACAACAGCCAGACGAGGGAGGTACTACTGTTATCCCCATTTTACAGAGGAGGAAGAGCTCAGATGATTTGCTTAAAGTCACTGTATGAACTAAGGGAGGGGAAGGCTGCTGTAGTAGACCAGCCATGCTGTGTGGGGCTTAGCACGGTAGAAGCTTCTTTCTTGCTTGCACACTGGTGTTTGCGGGCTCCTTCACGAGTAGCCTTCCGTGCAAGGATTCAGCGACCCAGGCCCCTTCTGTTTTGTGCCTCTGCTGTCTTCTCAGGCCGTGGAGGGTTTCACCTCCAGCTGGTGGTTGGGAAAGAGAGAGAAAGTGTTGAGGATTGTGTGGGAAGTTTTATTTTTTTTTTTAATTTTTTTTTTTCAACGTTTATTTATTTTTGGGACAGAGAGAGACAGGGCATGAACGGGGGAGGGGCAGAGAGAGAGGGAGACACAGAATCGGAAACAGGCTCCAGGCTCTGAGCCATCAGCCCAGAGCCCGACGCGGGGCTCGAACCCACGGACCGCGAGATCATGACCTGGCTGAAGTCGGACGCTTAACCGACTGCGCCACCCAGGCGCCCCTGTGTGGGAAGTTTTAATAGGCCAAGCCTGGAAGTTACGAATATCACTTTCACTTCCATTCAGACTCCGTTGGCTCCAGCTCCCTGCGAGGGGGAGGCTGAGATAACAGTCCTGCTGCTCGTCCAGGAAAAGGCTTTGGTGACCTCATGGCTGTCTCTGCCAAAGGGGCCCAAGTGGGCAAATAAAAGCCAACCTGGGCCCTGAACAAGCTTGCTCCCCTGCCTCCCCTAGCACCTGCTGCCTCTGAGCTCCCCATGAGCGTCAGTGTTGGGGGGATCCCACCTCACCGAACCCCAAGCTCGGGGAATTCAGCCCAACGAGAGCAGTTCCTATAGTGAATTCGCCAGATACCTTTTGGCTGGCAAGCCCTGGGCACCTGCTGACGTACGAAAGGAGTTGACCACTGGTTCTCAGCTGGGCTGATGTTGTCTCCCAGCGGACATTTGGCAGGGTCTGGAGGTGTTTCTGGTTGTCGCAACTCCAGGGGTGCCACTGGCATCTGGTGGGTAGGGCTCAGGGATGCTGCTGGCATCCCACAATGCACTGACAGCCCCCCATGATGGTGCTGAGGTGGATCTGCTGGTCTTGGAGTTTGCGGGGTGAGGTGGTGACCTCTGTGAAGGGCAGGCGGGTGCCGGCTCAGAGCCAGTCTGCTCCAGTTAGGTGCCTGTTAGAGGCATGTTTCTTCTCCTTACAGCATTTTAAGCTCCCTTCATTCTTAGTGGTTTTTCTTTGGCTGCCTGAGTGTGAAGAATTCAGGGGTAGAAACTCTTGGGTGAATGTGTGCTCATCTGTGCAGATTTTTCAAATGGCTTCCTTCCACCCATAAAACTGTGGACAGACAGAAGCATGCTCTGCAAACAAGCCGCCTTCCCAGGTGGTATGACCTGGACAGATGGAGTGCAGCCTGGCTCTGCGGGCGAGGGGGTGGGGGGCCCTCTCAGGAAGAGGAGCAGGGTATTTTTAAATCCGGTCTCTGCTCCTCCCCACCTTGTGGTTTATGGGTACGTGTCACTTGCATGTGGTGATGTGCAGGGTTCACAAGAGAAGAGGAGTTCTGATGGCTTTTCGGTAATTATAAAGGATATATATTTATACACACATGTATGTGTATATAATACAACCATTAGGAGAGAGTAGAATAAAAAGTAAAAATTCTCCCTGCTTAAAGGTGGTTACTCCTAATAAGTCTTCTTTCTAGGAATATATGCATTTATGTGTATGTGCACATGTATGTGCCTATATATCTGGCAGGTGTACATGAGTGTGTGTGTGTGTGTGTGTGTGTGTGCATGTGTGTATCTCCACCTGCTTTTGTGAGTATCCAAAATATATATGCTTTTCTGCAACTTGCTCTTTTCACATAATGGTTCTTGGGCATTTTTTCATATTAGCATACTTATATATAGGAGAGCCAGGCACCGTGGATACATCAGTGAACAAATTAGACAAAAATCCTGGTTTTGGGGCACCTTGGGGGGGGGTGCTCAGTCGGTTAAGCGTCTGACTTTTGATTTCAGCTCAGGTCATGATCTCACAGTTTGTGAGTTCGAGCCCCACGTTGGGCTCTGCACTCACAGCATAAAACCTGCTTGAGATTCTCTCTCTCCCTCTCTCTCTGTGCCCCTCCCCTACTCTCTCTCTCTCTCTGTCTCTCAAAATAAATAAATATACGTTAAAAAAAAAGTCCCAGTTTCATTAGGTGGCTACTTGAACATGGGAAGACAAGTAGCAAACAAAACAAATCCGTATGATGCCATGTAGAGATGATGTTCGGTGCTAAGGAGGAAACAGAAGGAAGGAAAGAGAATAGTGAGTTTTGGAGTGAGGATTGCAAGTTTTTCCAAGGTGGCTGGGAAAGGCCTCATGGAGAAGGGGACATTTGAGCCAGGATGTGAAGGCAATCAGAGAGGAGATCGGAGATGTGCCACGTGGATGTGAGTGAGTGTGGGAAGAGCATTGCAGCCAAAAAGGATAGCAAGTGTAGAAGCCTTTACATGGGAGAGATAGCAGGCAGACCAGCGTGGCTGACACGGAGCACAGATTCCCCTAATTATTTGTAACAACCACGTGATATTTCATTAAGTCCAGGAGTTGAAGAAGTTATTTAATTAGTCCCCTGTTGGTACCATTGGGACTAATGCCAGGTTTTTTTTGCAGTTAGAAGAATCATTGGGGTTGGCATCCTCAACGCGTCTCTGCTGATGTGTCCAAATATACCATGAACTAAAACCCAGCCATGGGATTGCTTGGTTGAAGCATAGATGTTTGTCTGTTTTGATAGCTAGTGTCAAAATTTGCAAGCCCCCCCCCCCCAAAAAAAGTGGCACAGTTTTATTCTTTTCTGTCTTCTTGCAAACGAAACAGATGGTTTTGGCAAATATTTTTGCACCTTTGTGGCCCGGGGAGGCCCCAACTCCTGGCTGCCCAAAAAAGGATTCTTGTAAGGCTGAAATAAACAAGTTTTGAAGATTCTGAAGTGCTGAACAGCTACGAGGTGATTTTTTTTTTTTTTTACCTTTAAAAAGCATTTTGATTTTTAATATATATTATATGATAATTCAAATATATGGAAAAGTACAGAAAAATAATCACAGGCAATCAGCACCACCCTCCCCGCCCCCCCCACCCCGATCTGCCTCAGATTAATTTTTCATTTCTCAGTTGCCCTCGGCAAAGCAATTCTACACTGGTTGCTGGCTTCCAGAACCCAGGGTGTGCAATTATTTTATTTTGAAATCAACTGTGTGGAAAAGGGATACACGGACTTAATCAAGGTTTAAAACTTTTGCTCTTTGAAAGAGTTAAGAAAACAAAAGAGCAAGGCACACCTCGAGGAATTTTTTGGGGGCGCCTGGGTGGCTCAGTCCGTACAGCATCCGGCTTCAGCTCAGGTCATGATCTCGCGGTTTGTGGGTTCGAGCCCCGCATCGGGCTCTGTGCTGACAGTTCTGAGCCTGGAGCCTGCTTCGGATTTTGTGTCTGCCTCTCTCTCTGCCCCTTCCCCACTCCCTCTGTCTCCTCTCTCTCTCAAAAATAAATTTAAAAAAAGAGGAATTTTTTGCAAAACATAACCAATAAAGAACCTGTATCCAGAATACATAAAGAATCCTAGTAGCTCAGTAACAAGACAACAGTCCACAATTCAGTAAAAAGCGGGCCAAGGTTTGAACAGACACCCTTCGCAAGAAGACACAGGAATGGGAAAGCAGCACCAGAAAAGATGCTCTACCTCCTTAGTCATCAGAAATGCAAAGTGAAACCACCGTAAGATCCACTGCACATCCACTAGCACAGCTAACGCGGAAAATACTGGGGCGCCTGGGTGGCTCAGTTGGTTGAGTGTCCCTCCGTCTTCTGCTCAGGTCATGATCTCTCAGTTCGTGGGTTTGAGCCCCACATCGGGCTCACTGCTGTCAGCCTGTCAGCACAGAGCCTGCTTTGGATCCTCTGTCCTCCTCTCTTTCCCTCCCCCACTTACACTGTCCCAAAAATAAATAATTTTTTTTTTTAATTTAAAAATAAGGGCTGAAAATACCAAGGGTTGGCGAGGATGTGGGGCAACTAGAACTTTCCTGCATTTCCGGTGGGAATGCAAGATGCTGTAACCACTTTGGAAAACAGTATGCATGGCCTTCTAAAGTTAAATACACATTTACCATACAGACCAGCATTCCACTAGGAGTGGAAGAGAAACGAAAACATACGTCCACAAAAAGTCATGCACACAGATGTTCCTAATAGTATTATTTGTTAACAGCCAAAAACCTGGAAACAACCCAAATGTCCATCAACTTGTGGATGGATAAACCAATTATGATACATCATACATTAGACTACTACCCAGCAATAAAAAAGAAAAAGATACTAATACACATACACATGGATGAATCTCAAAAACATTACGGTATAATGCAAATGACTATATACTATGTGATTCCATTTTTATGAAATTCTGGCGTAAGCAAAACTTGGCCCACTTGGGTCAGGGAAAAGGATGGAAGGGAAAGGGAAAAGAAGAAACTTTGTTGGAGAGAGAGAACTATGTATCTTGATTATAGTGGTAGTTACGTGTTCGTATACAATAATCAGTATACATCCAACTGTGTACTTAAAATGGATGGATTTTATTCTGTGAAAATAATACTTTAGTAAATAAAACCGAAGAGAATTTTTTTTTAATTTTTAATTTTATCTTATTTATTTTTTTAGTTTTAGTGACTTCTTTATTTTTTAAGTTTATTTATTTATTTTGAGAGAGAGAGAGAGCATAATCGAGGGAGGGGCAGAGAGAGAGGGAGAGAGAGACAATCCCAAGCAGGCTGTCTACTGTCAGTGCAGAGCCAGACATGGGACTCAAACTCATGAACTGGGAGATCATGACCTGAGCCGAAACTAAGAGTCAGACGCTTAACTGACTGAGCCACCCAGGAGCCCCATAAGTGTTTTGTTTTTTTTTTTTTAATTTTTTTTTTTAACGTTTTATTTATTTTTGAGACAGGGAGAGACAGAGCATGAACAGGGGAGGGTCAGAGAGAGAGGGAGACACAGAATCTGAAGCAGGCTCCAGGCTCTGAGCTGTCAGCACAGAGCCCAATGTGGGGCTCGAACTCACGGACCGAGAGATCATGACCTAAGCTGAAGTGGGCCGCTTAACCGACTGAGCCACCCAGGCGCCCCAGTGTTTTTTTTTTTTTTAATAAAATATGTGGATGTGATTTTAATTTGCATTTCTTGGGAGTCTCGTGGCATGGAACATCTGTCATGAGCTTTTCCTGTGGAAGGAGAAAGGCATTTAAGGCAGGGGTGCGCCTTGAACAGGGTCCAGCGTGCTCATCTGTCAAAAGCAGACTTGAATCTTTCATTTGCTGTTGTGATTAGACAGCACATCAGGGTGCTGGACCCTTCTGTTCAGGCCCAGGATGGTGTTTCTGGCCATGTGTGGTCTGGTTGTTGTGGTCACTGGGATAACCTGGCGGGACCCACCGGGAGCTCCTCGGCCTCTCTCCGGGGACTGTGGCCTTTTTCCCTCCTGTGACCAGCCTGTGAACGGAGTAGCCGCACAGACCCGGAAACAGGTTTCTGGGGTAGAAAGAAGCAAGTTAACGGCTATGAAAGTAAAACGGTTGAGTTTGTGTGTTTGTCTTTTACTGTCTCAACATTTTATTAAGACCCTTTAAGAAAATATTGGAAGAATTATTCAGTCAACACCTGCATCCCCATCACCTAGATTTTACAATGACTATTTTGCTGTTTGCTTTGTCACACGTCTAACCATCTCTCTGCATATCTCTCAATTCATATTGTTTCCATGCCTTTCGAGACCAGTGGCAAACTTTAGTTCCCATTCATTTGTTGTTTAAAGTTGACTTTTTGCTGAAGCTTGACATACAGAAAATCGTTACACAGGCGTGACTTATGAAGAAATCACTGGCCATTGGTGATTAAGTGAGTCTCCTGCCCCTTTCCTCTCTCCAGAGGTTGGGCAGTTGGGATGGGCTGAAAGGTCCAACCTTCTAATCATGCCTTAGGCTTTCTGGCAGCTAGATCCCATCCTGAAACCATCTGGAGACATCAGCCATATCATTAGTATACAAGAAGACACTCACCAGTTGAAGACTCCATGGGTCTTAGAAGCTCTTGTGTCGTGAACCAGGGACTAAGACCAAATATTATAATAAAAGATGCTCCTATCATCCGTTTCACTTGGAAATTACAAGGGTTTTAGGAGCTCTGTGTCAGGAAGTGGCGGCAGAGACCAAATATGTATGTTTTATTATGTCACTTCATGTGCATTCATTTACATATTGTCTGTGACTCCTTTCTTTTAATGTTTGTTTACTGAGAGAGAGAGAGAGAGAGAGAGGGAAAGAGAGTAGGGGAGGGACAGAGTGAGGAAGAGAGAGAATCCTAAGCAGGCTCTGTGCTGGCAGCCCAGGGTCCAACGTGGGGCTCGATCTCATGAACTGTGAGACCGTGACCTGAGCCAAAATCAAGAGTTGGACACGTAACCAGCTGAGCCACCCAGGCGCCCCTGTGGCTGCTTTCTGCTGCAATGGCGGGGTAGTTGCAACAGGGACTACAGTTGGCCCTTGAAGCCTAAAATATTTACTGTCTGGCTCTTTATGGAAAAAGTCTGCCTACCCTTCCCCTGATGTAACACCTCTGGGCTCTCTTTCATTCATCTTATTATTTGATTTATTCTCTGTTATTTTCTATCCACTCCTCCCAGGGAAGAGTTGACTTACCTGACTGGGAACAGTTTTCCTCTGGAGGTCCACAGCCTTCTGCTGGATGGGATTAAGGTGGGTCCCAGCCCTCCTCTCGCTGGGACCTACCTGCCTACAATGGGCGGGGAGGGGTGGGATTCTCTGTAGCTCCTTCAGGGCACCTGCTGTTCAGGCTTGGCCCTGCAGGGACAAGGCCTCCACTGGTTTTGGTCAGAGAAGTTTAATTCCAGAACAACTAATAGGGCCAGGCCCCCTCCCACAGTCCAGCTGAACTACCAATCCAGCACCTAACACAGTGTATCTAACCCGGCCCCATGAGAATCGCCAGGGGAGCATTTGAAAAACTCTGGAATCTAGCCCCTGACCCCAAACCAATCAACAGAATCTCTTGGACTGAGTTTCTGGGCACTAGGCTTTTTCAAAGCCTTCCAAGTGACTCACATGTCTGCGATATTTCTCCTTTATTTTCTCAATTGTTTCTCAATTATTTCTGAAGACTGGGAGGGGAAGATTCGATTAATTACCCCCTTGGAGGTTCAGCAGGTGTTTTGCAAATAGCTCTGAAGCCAGTTTGTAGCGAACATTTCCCCCAGAGGGATGCCAGCAGCTCAGAAACAAGTGTACAAAGATGATCCTCTTTCAGATACATACATTGTGGTTGTTCGTGTAAAAACAAGCACATTATATTATAGTCACACCTTTAAATGCTTCCTCCTAGACGGTGTGATTCACACCCAGAACTGAAAGTGATTCTTCCACCCATATGCCATCTTTATAAACGCAGGCTCCACATGGCTCAGTTTCCGCACAGAGGAGTGAAAAAGTGGACCAGCCGTGGTCCAAAGGAATTTCAAAGGAAATCTCAATCTTGAGTCCTATGTCTTGAGGAAGGTGGAAAAGACCTAATTCCAAGGCCACAGTGACAGTTCTCAGAGCCTCTTCCTCCACTCCCAGGTTGTGGATTAATGAAGGGAAACCCCAGGCCACATGCTTTTCCCTTAAGGCAGGGTTGCTCATTCTCAGTGCTTGCGGGCGTTTGGGGCCAGATGATCCTTTGTTGTGAGGCTGTCCTGAGTACAGTAGGGTGTTGAGCTGTATTCCCCCTCTGGTTGTGACAGTCCAGATGTCTCCTAACTTTGCCAAATTTGGGGAACAGAACAGGCCCAGCTGAGAACCACTGCATGAAAGGAATTGAACAACTCGTTAAGCTCGTATATATCCTGTAGACCTGGCCAAAAGGGACTTCCACCCTGGGCCTTGTGCTTTCTTTCTTTTTTTTTTAAATTTTTTAATGTTTATTTCTTTTTGAGAGAGAGAAAAACAGAGCATGAGTGGGGGAGGGGCGGAGAAAGTGGGGGAGGGAGACACAGAATCCAAAGCTAGCTCCAGGCTCCAAGCTGTCAGCACAGAGCCCGACACGGGGCTCAAACTCACGAACTGCAAGACTCTGAGCCGAAGTCGGATGCTCAACCGACTGAGCCACCCAGGTGCTCCTGGGCCTCACGCTTTCAGTGGGGTGAGAGGTCTGAAGGTAAGTCTAAGGAGTCAAGGTAACATGCCCACCGCACGCTCGGGGCTCTCTCTAGCACATCCTCAGGAAAGCAGGCCATGACGGTAGTGTGTGGGCCCAAGGAGACAATAATAGTACTCACCTTGTAAATAGAGTTGCGGGGATGAAATCATTTAGTGTCATCACGAATCCATAGAACGGGGGCTGACACACCATATGCACTGTTTTTCGTATCGATAGTCGGTAGACATAAGACAACTTCCTTGTCTGCTGCCTACCTAAAGAAGTAGCCATTCAGATGCTGGAGGCAGACCTGCTGAAGCCCAGAGAGATGATGGGAAGGTCTCCAACATGGCGCCTCACACACCAGCTGGAGGGCCAAACTCCCCTACAAACACATTCACATGCAAAATATTTCTACTCCCAATCTTGTTGTCATATATCAGGGTCCGTGGAAGGGGGAATGGGTGAGACTTTTCCTTCTAAGAGAAGAAGTGATGCTGAGCTCTGAATGTCCGTCCTTTTTGCCACAGGCAGGCTCTGTGACCTTGGGCGCTCAACCTCCTAACCCCTCTGAGCCTCTAATTCTCTGTCTGCAAAATGGGGATATAAACAGTACCTTCTCTGATAGGATTGTGGTGGGGATTGAGTCAAAAAATGTATATAAACTACTTTTCTCATTGCCTAGCTACAGGACTCAGGATTTGGTATTGCTGATTTTTAATTACAATAACATTGTTATCTAAATTGTCCTTGTGACTGTCGGAAGGAAAAAACATGGAGAAGAACGCGCTGTTTGAATAGCTGCTATGAATCACAAAATGAAACCTCACCCTTAAGTCATGGATGAAACTTCTTAGAACCAAAGGAATGTTACAGTTGAAAAGGGCCTTAAAACCTAAATAGACATACCCGTTGTAAAAATGGGAAAACTGAGGCCCAGGGAAGGGATATGATTTACCTAGTTTTGAAGAAACATCTGAAACATTCAGAGAGAAAAAGAAACAAAAGGGAGTGCTATAGTTTGAGGAAGTTTTGCGAAGGTTGACAAGAGAATGGGTACCATCTTTGTTGGGGTGCGTCTGAGCCGGCCAGTGGGGAGGAGAGACAGGAGGAAACAGGGCAGGGTGTCTGCTTTGGGGCTTCTCTGAGGGTTGAGGTAACTCTTGAACATCTAGACAAAGTCTGGGGATCCTTCCGTGCTGAGGAATTAGGGAGGATTGGAAAACAGCCCAGGATGGGTTTTGCTGGCTTCATGCATTTTTTTTTTTTCCAGAAGTGGGGGAACAGCTCAACTCAGCACCCAACAGGTTGACTACAGGGTCTGTGACGAGGTGGGGCTCTGACCGTGACCTGAGAGCACCCCTGCACTGTGCTGTCAGCCTTGAGGCTGCACATGGGGTATCACCTTGGGAACCATACATGCAAAATGGGGAGCTGTTGAGATTTTTTTTTTCCTTTTAATTTGCAGTGTTTATGACACCCACACGCTAAGTCATCCAGCTTCCCTTCCAGACCGGCTGCCTTGGCAAACTCAGTTAACAACCCAAAGAGTTTAGCTCTTGGGGGGTAGAACAGCTTCATTTTCACAGCAAATATCAACATGTGAAAGCCTTAGCTTGCTCCTGACTCACTCAGGGCACCCAGATTTTGACTGGAGCAGTGGGCAATCTCCCTGTACCTCCCTGCACCTCAGTCTCCCCAGGTGTAAAGTGGGCCAGTGATAGCCACTGCCTCAGAGCCGTGGTTCTCAATGGAGAAGGGTTGGATGCTGCTGCTGGGGGATGTGTGACAGTGTCTGGAGATAACTTTGGGTTGTCACAACTGGGGAGGAGACTGCTTGCTAATGGCATCCGGTGCTCAGAGGTGCTTCTGAACATCCCGCAATGCTCAGAACAGCCCCACAACACAGAATGATCTGGTCCCAAATGTCACTAGTGCTAAGGGTGAGAAGCCTCACTCTAGAGGGTTGATAGGAGATTTCACAAGTTAATCCACATGATGTGCTTAGCCCTGGACCATGCATATGGTAGGTGCTTAATAAAGGGGCGTTACTCTCCATGCTCCTTCGAAGCCTGGTCCTTGAGCCCAGTGGGTGCCTCTCATCATGCTTTGGCTTTGCCAGAGTTCTTTCCCTCGCCTGAATTGCCATGGTGAGTGGTGCCACAGAGGCAGACAGATTTGTTGATAATTCTTTAGAGATAAGTTGAGCCTAAAATTCTAGGATGTGGAACGTGCCAGGTGTACCCAAGCCCTGTCTGAGGATGGAACTGGACTTTGGTGGCTCATCTGTCTGCACAGAGGACCGTCCCCAGAGACAGAAGCATCAGGGTGCTTGAGATTTGTCAAGGCTAGGGAGAGAACACAGTGTGACTGACAGGTGACAGCATGTTGCTGGGCAAGGTGGCAGCTCTGCTCTATAACCATGGGGGAAAAGGGCACTAAAGGGGTTTTGTGTGAGTAAATCTTCCACTGACTGGACGCTCTCCCCTTTGACTTTAAAAAAGGCTTTAAAATTTTAACTGTGCTTAATAGAAAACTTTTCATACTTTCTTTGACCCGCTAACTGGAAAACTGAACTTTCTGACTGATTCGGAGCCATAGCTGTAAAAATAAATGGTTACAAAGTGAATATCCCTTGGCTGGATGAAGGAGCACAGGGTTGTTTGCCCGTTTACCAAGTGGCCCCCTTCTCCTGTACCTTTTTTTTTATAACTTTTTTTTTAAGTTTATGTATTTATTTGAGAGACACAGTGCGAATGGGGAAGGGGCAGAGAGAGAGAGAAAAAGAATCCCAAGCAGAGCCCAGCGCAGAGCTCGAACTCACGAAACCGTGAGACCATGACCTGATCCGAAACCAAGAGCCACCCAGGCTCTTAACCAAGGCTGAGCCACCCAGGTGCCCCCTCCTGTACTTTTTTTTTTTAATGTTTATTTGTTTATTTTGAGAGAGAGTGTGTGTGTGAGCGAGTGGGGGAGGGGCAGAGAGCACAGAGAGAGAATCCCAAGCAAGTTCCACACTCAGTGCAGAGCCCAACGCCGGGCTCAATCTCACGACTGCGAGATCACAACCTGAGCCCGTGTCTAGGGGCAGTCGCTTAACCGACTGAGCCACCCAGGTGCCCCTCTGCTGTACTTTTTAAAGTTCTTGTATCTGTCTGCTAGTCACAATCCACTAAATTAATTTAAATTACTGCACATGGGGAAATCAGATGACCAAGCTTATTCGGAGTATGTCTAAATCCACGAAGAGGAAGTAGATTCTTAGAGAATATGTGAGGAGCCCTTTCTTTTTTATTTATTTATTTATTTATTTATTTATTTATTTATTCAACGTTTATTTATTTTTGGGACAGAGAGAGACAGAGCATGAACGGGGGAGGGGCAGAGAGAGAGGGAGGCACAGAATCGGAAACAGGCTCCAGGCTCCGAGCCATCAGCCCAGAGCCCGACGCGGGGCTCGAACTCACGGACCGCGAGATCGTGACCTGGCTGAAGTCGGACGCTTAACCGACTGCGCCACCCAGGCGCCCCAATGTGAGGAGCCCTTTCTATGGGTTTGACGCACGGGCTTGGAATCTGTTCTGACTATTGTGATGCCTTTGTGCTACCACCGTGCAGGTCATTGGAAAGTTGCTTTCAGATGACTAGGGTACATCGTCCACTAATACTAGTGACTGTAGTAGAATGAGTCCCCAGAACAACCAGTAGGAATATTTGGGGATGCCTTACAACAACAATGCCAATTGTGATTATTCCTAAAGAGGAAGAAAGTAGGGATGTAGTTACGAAGAACTGGCTCCCTTCACGGGGTATTTGCTGCAAATATTCAAGTTTTGTCACAACGAGCTCAGTGACTTGGTTTCCTTACCTGTAAAATGGAGGGGTTGGGGGTATCCAGCCCACTGTCTCTGGGCCCCTTTCTGGATTCTACGTGTATCTGGTCTTAAGTCCCTGTTTCTCCAACAACATGCTCCCTAGAATTCACAGTGGTGGCAAATCTTGACACTCTCCCAGGCCACTTTTTTATAATCGAAGTCATTAGTTTTATTCCACTCTGGCTTACTGTCATTTGCATTTTAAGTGTTCAATTTCTAAGAGACTGTTAAGATTGCCATAACTTTAGGGGCGCCTGGGTGGCGCAGTCGGTTGAGCGTCCGACTTCAGCCAGGTCACGATCTCGCGGTCCGTGAGTTCGAGCCCCGCGTCAGGCTCTGGGCTGATGGCTCGGAGCCTGGAGCCTGTTTCCGATTCTGTGTCTCCCTCTCTCTCTGCCCCTCCCCCGTTCATGCTCTGTCTCTCTCTGTCCCAAAAATAAATAAACGTTGGAAAAAAAAAAAAATTAAAAAAAAAAAAAAAGATTGCCATAACTTTACCCAACGGTGTGCGAGTGCTGAAGCCTGCCAGTTAACTCAGATGGTCACGGCAGCTACTGTTTCCCCGTCAGAAAGGCTGAATCACTGAGGAGCGCCTGCCTTTCGAGGGCCAAATGATTCACGGAGCCAAGTTACTTTGCAAAGGGGGATAAGGAGCGTGGGATATTAGACTTCCTTTTAGTCTTCTTCCCCTTCTGGCGATTTAGATGTGGATTCTCTAATGGCAACTTGTTTTTCTCTTGTTTTCTTTCCAAAGCAATATGTACTTGGAAGAAGTGCAAACTGTACATACTTATATAATACAGAAGGCAAAAAGTTCCCTGTTTTCCCTCTCTAGAGAGAGCCACTCTCAACAGTTTGGTGAAATTCCTCCAGACTGTTTTCTATTCTATATATTAACACTTTTTTAACAAAAAAAGAGAGTGTGTTTATGTATACTATTTTGCATCTTCTTTTGTCTCCTAGCAATATGCCTTGGAGATTTTTCCATCTCATATATATATAGGTCTATCTCATTTTTAACAGTGACATTGGTTTCCATGGCATTATTACATCAGGAATGATTTAATTAGTCTCCTCCAATCCTACTGTGGATGCTTCCCAAAGCTGATCTGAAGACAATGACTTGGGTTCAGGTAAACTACTAAGGAGGTGATCCCAGGAAGTATTGACAGGAAAGTGAGGAAGTGAGGCAGAAAAGGGAGGCAAGCCAATCGGGACATTTGGTAAGTGGATAACTGCAGCTTGGAAGGTCCCTAAGACCGTGAAGTGATTGGCTGGAAGCATTCACCAACTTAGAAAAGCTATTATTATTATTTTTTTATGTTTATTTATTTTTGAGAGAGAAAGAGTGTGAGCGGGGAAGGGGCAGAGAGGGAGGGAGACAAAAGATCTGAAGCGGGCTGTGCTGGCAGCAGTGAGCCCGATATGGGGCTCGAACTCATGAGATCATGACCTGAGCCAAAGTCGGATGCTCGGACTACTGAGCCACTGAGGTGGCCCTAGAAAAGCTATTATACTCACGGTTATGGTTTATTACAGAAAAAGGAAACAGACTCAAATCAGCAAAGGAAAGAGGCACACAGGGCAGAGTGCAGGAGAGACCAGACCAGAGTTTACAGTCGCCCTCTCCCAGTGGGGTTGTAAGGACAGCACTTAATTGTCCCAGTTAAGTGGAAACACACTTGGAGGGTTGTCAACCAGAGAATTTCACTCAAGCCTTGATGTCTGGGATACTGATTAGGGGATCAGTCACATAGGCATCCCAGTGGCTGGCTGACCCTAGTCTCCAGCCCCTGCTATTGAGTGGCCCAAGCATTACGCCAGAAATCATAGTTAGCAGACTGGCATGGCCCAGGCAGAGGGCTCTAGGTGCTTGAGGTAGGACACGACCCACAGAGGCTTTGGGTGGCCTCTAGGGTGGGCCGAGGGGGTGGACAGAGGACCACAGCCTCAGCTACGTTTCTTCATGGACATTTTGATTACTTCCATTTTTCATTCTTTTTAAAATGTATTTATTTATTTTATTTTAGAGAGAGTGTGGGAGCAGGGGATGGGGGGTGGGAGGGAGAGAGAATGAATGAATGAATGAATGAGTGAATGAATGAATGAATCCCAAGCAGGCTCCATGCTCAGCACAGAGCCCAACATGGGGCGTGATCCCACGACCCTAGGATCCCAACCTGGGCCGAAATCGAGAGTCTGATGCTCAACCGACTGAGCCACCCAGATGCCCCTCCATTTTCCATTCTTACAATGCTCTAGAGCAAGAGTCAGCAAACTTTTCCAGAAAGGGCATGAGACAAACTACTTTCAGCTTTCTGGGCCACACAATCTTTTTTGCAGGTCCTCAGCTCTGCTACTGTAGTGTAATGACAGCCACAGACATTATGTAAACAAACGGATTTGACTGGGTTCCGATAAAACTTTATTTACAGGGGCACCTGCTGACTCAGTCGGTTTAGTGTCTGACTCTTGATTTCATGCAGGTCAGGATCTCACAGTCATGAGATCAAGCCCTGCATCGGGTTCCTTGCAGGGTGTGGAGCCTGCCTAAGATTCTCTCTCTCCCTCTGCCCCTCCCCTGCTTGCATGCACTGGCACATGCTCGCTCTCTCAAAAAAATAAATAAAAATTTTATTTACAAAAACAGGTATTAGGCCAGATTTGGCTTAAAGGCTCTAATATCCAGATATTATCCAATATCTAATATCCAGAATATACCCTTGTATGTATATCTTTGTCTGTGCAGATAAATCTATGAGATAAATTCGTAAGAAATAGAATTGCTGGATCACAAGTTATAACATTTTTATTTTGAGTAGATACTGTGAACCTCTCCCAAAAGTTGAACCAACTTCCTCTTTCACCAACAGTGCATGGGAGTGTTTGAGATTTCCTTTCTTTATTAAAACCCCTTTCCCAAGGAAAACCTACATTCCATTTACTAGGATGTATTTCCTTTTTGCTTCTTGAGCTTTGGAGAGGCAGAGGAAGGTAGAACATTCTGCCCCCAAGGAATGCCTGGAGTGGCCTCATGGTAGTTATCTTGCTTTACCAAGGCCCACAGAGAAGGGCACTCTGGTAACTTGTTTTTGTTTGGTGAGATCAAACCTTACACTGCCCATGAAGCATGGTTCAAAACAATCCTGAGTGTTACCTTTTCAAAAAAAAACATCAATGCATCAGAGAGCTCCTTAGTAATGTCTTATTAAGCAAAGATTCCAGTCCTGATTTCTCCCTTCTGTAAGGGATCTTCACGTAAACGAGATTACCCACGCACACTGAACACTTTACCAAGTTACAAAAAATATACGTGGTCCAATTTTCGTCCACGTTACTGACAGGTGCTGGACACTTGAGTGGTGCTAGACCTGATTGGTACAGGCTAGCCTCGTTCATCCTGGGCCTTTTTGGTATTTAGACAATGGATGGGGTTTTGGGGTTTTGTTTTTCCACTTTTCTTTTTTTCTTCCCATTTCCCCCCTCCCCAATTTTCATCATTTAGAATTCTTGGTATGAACCTCACAGGGGAGAACAGAGGCTCATTAGCATTCAAGTTCTGTTTTTGGCTGCATATTTTAGCTGGTTTATTTGATAATCGGCATCCCTCCTGGGATCCAGCCCGCTTTTGCTCGGCTCATGCTGGGTGATATTTCCCATTCTGCAGTCCTTCATTTATAACACAGACACAGCCTGCTTTCCCGTTTGCGAGATGGCATGCCCGGACTACCCACACGCAGATAAAGAATTAGGCAGAACTTGGCCGAGAAGATAAATCAAGCTAACTATCTCATTAGGCTTGAAAGACACAAATTAAGCTTGCATTAGAATTAACAGGGAAGCCTTCCAAAGAGACACACATTACAACAAGGGGTAGAAGACATTGCCATGGCCGTTTCTCTCAGGAAACTTGCCTTCATGGCCTGGAACAGAGGAAACATAAAATCTCTTTTATAAAAGGTCCACAGACAGGGGCGCCTGGGTGGCTCAGTCAGTTGAGCGTGCGACTTTGACTCAGGTAGTGGTCTCGTGGTTGATGAGTTCAAGCCCTACATCTGGCTCTGTGCTGACAGCTCAGAGCCTGGAGCCTGCTTCGGATTCCCCCTCTCTCTGCCCCTCTCCCGCTCATGCTGTGTCTCTATCTCAAAAATAAATAAACATTAAAAAAAAATTTGTTTTAAAGGTCCACAGACAGAAATCTGGGATCAAAATAGCAGGATAACATTCATCAAGTGCTTATCTAGGTACTGTGTGCTGAGAGCATTCCACACAGTATCTCACTGAAACCTCACGGTGACTTGTGAGGTCAGGTTCTATCACGATTACTGTTGCGGGGTGCCTGGGCGGCCTAGGTGGTTAAGCGTCCGACTCGTGATTTTGGCTCAGGTCAAGATCTCACACTTCGTGAGTTTGAGCCCCAGGTCGGGCTCTGTGCTAAGAGCGTGGAGCCTGCTTGGGATTCTCTTTCTCCCTCTCTCTGCCCCTCCCTCCTGCTCACTCCCTTTCTCTCTTTTGAAATAAATAAATAAACATTAAAAAATTCTTTCCCCTCCCCCAAAAAAAGGTTCCTGTATCACCTAGGAGGAAACTGAGTCTCAGTCTGCATTTGTCCCAGGGTCCTAGAGCTGCCAAATGATCGCCCAGGATGTCTGGCCACGTGGCCTGCAGTGGTTCATCCAGCATGAACTGGCCCCCCAGGGGACATTGGCCCCACCTGGAGACACGTTGGGTTGTGACAGCTCCTGGCATGTAGTGTGTAGAGGCCGGAGGCGCTGCTAACCATCCTGCAGGGCACAGGACAGCCCCCATGACAAAGAATTACCCGACCCCAAATGTCAGCAATGCCACGAATGAGAAGCCCCGGGTTAAGTCCGCGGCCAGCCTCCAGTGACGGCTGACTGTCCCGCTAGAAGTCCCCAGCTGTGGTGCTCCACAGACGGTGGGGTGGGGCGACGGCCGTAAGTTTGAAGCTGCACGTTGGAGGGTATGCGGCTGTCTGGTGGAGCCACGACAAAGTCTGAGCAGCTGCAACACGCCTCGTGTGGTGAGGGCCACCTGGTGCCACGGGAGTGAAGGGACCACGAGAGGAGGGGATGAGGGACGGGGGGAGTTCTCACCGATAAGAGAAACAGATGGTGCCCAAAAGCAGGAGCCCGTGTCTGCAGCGGAGGACCGTGTAGACTAACGACCTCTGTCTTGTTCTTGCCCCCCTGTTCCGTTCTCCTCCTTCCTCGCGACCTCCCCCCTGCCACCCCCGCCCCCCTGGCTCCCCAGTGTTCGGCCACAACATGAAGAGCAGCAACGACTTCATCGGAAGAATTGTCATCGGCCAGTATTCTTCGGGCCCTTCCGAGTCCAACCACTGGCGACGGATGCTCAACACTCACCGCACTGCCGTGGAGCAGTGGCACAGCCTGAGGTCCCGGGCTGAGTGTGACCGTGTGTCCCCTGCCTCGCTGGAGGTGACCTGAGGGCTGCGGGAAAAGCAGGTTTCGTTTGTTTAAAAAAAAAAAAAAAAAAAAAAAAAAAAAGGGAAGAAAATTTAAGACAGAAAAAAATGTGTCACATGCCTGTTACATCCACACTTACACACTCACAACACACACACACACATACACACACACACACACCCTAAATCCTCTCAGAACAGAGAGGAAGCTGACTACTGAACACAAAATGGCTGCCCTCAATGAGCAAGGCCTGAGAACTTTCTGGAAACCCCATCTATATGTCACAAGCTGACTGGGCTCTGCTGTGAGACTCATTGGCAGTGTTTGTTCCTGTTGATACCCCTGCCTCAAAATGCACTTTCCACCCTCAGGCCAGAGAAAGGGCCTCCTCAAGGGCACCAGCCTCCTTTGAGACGAAATTCTGCAAGAGCGTGGCCACTGTGTGGGAGGCCCGACCCCCATGTACAAAATGCACACCCGCTGACTGGGTGACTTCTGAGCAGGCCGCTGATCCCTGGGGTTCTTCCAACCTGATACCTTTCCCCCAAAGTGTAAGTACTTTGCCTTCTCTTTAGTGGACGTGATAGATTAGACTATTTGGAGAAAACAAATGGCAACAAAAAATATTCCAGTGTAAGAAACTTCCCTGGCTTCACTGAATTTGTCCTTGTGTTAGCTTATTCCTGGGGACCCCCTGTGGGTACGTGTGTCGATGTTCTCACGTGGGTGCCCTCACAGGTGAACGTGTGTGTGTGTCCCCGTGTGTCCTCTTGGTGAGCGCCTCCGTCCTGAGCTCTCCCTTCTCTCTGCCTCTCCCTGTGAAATTTCACCCAGTGTCCTCCCGTCTGTCAAGACCCCACCTTCAGTAACAGCATGTGCGTATGTCAAGTAAATAGAATATGATAGAGCAAAAGTAACCTTCTTTGACGGAATCCTGGTAACAGTGACACACAGAAGACCTGCAAAGGACAGTTACGCGGATTAAAATGGCCACCACACCCCCCATCCAAGATGACTTCTTCCTTGTCATACTCCGAGGATCTCTCTGTGTTTGTGTGTGAACCAAAGTCATTTTCTCATGCTAAGGAATTAGTGTAGTTAGACTAGATCTCTCCCCGTTGGATGCTTCTGTATCTTTCCCACAGCCTATTGTCTGGCATAATGGGGAGCTATTTATTGAAATTAAAGATTATTTATTTGTGCCATGCATTTGAGTTCTCTTTTTCTTCATGAACACGGGGCATAAAGCGTGCGAGGGTGTTTTGGTTACTACTGCTGTGTAACAAACCATCCCAGCAATTCAGAGCACTGGTATCGCCTGGAGGTCAAGGACAAAAGGCAGGAGGGCTAGGTTAAGTTTCTTAGGAGGAAAAAAGAGCACTTTCCTTCTCTATTAAATGACTTCCTTGGGGCGCCTGGGTGGCTCAGTCGGTTAAATGTCTGACTCTTGGTTTCGGCTCAGGTCAGGATTTCACGGTTTATGGGTGTGAGCCCTGTGTCAGACTCCGTGCCCTCTCTCTTTCTCTCTCTCTCTCTCTCTCTGCCCCTCCCCTGCTCGCTGTCTACGTCTCTTTCTCAAAATAAATAAATAAACATTTTAAAAATGCATTGGAGAAATGAAGTGAAATGGCTTTCTTCCCATGGTTGTCCAGAAGAGGGTAAAAGCACGAGAGAAACAGGGAGTGAGAGAAGGTGGGTACACAGCAGGCGTTCGGCACTAGAGATGAGGTGATAACCGTGTTCGGGCCCCTGGGCTTTGGAGCCATAGAAGCCACGGTTCAAATCGTGGGCCCACCGCTCCCTAGCCACATGTCCTCCAAGCCTCACGACTTCTCTGGGCTTCGGTCCCCTCGTTGTCTTAGTTGAGATCACCTCAAAGGCAGACCTCGAAGCAAGGGCTTGGATGCAGCTTGGGTGCTGGGGTGGTGACCGCCCCGGAAGCCTAAGTGGAAGAGTAAGAGGAGAAAAGTTGATGAAGGCTGCATCGACCGGCACTGCGGGCAGCTGGGGCTCAGTCATGCTGGGGACCCCACAGAACACACTTGAGAACGATCGCGATAGGGAAACTGGAATATTTAACTGCTGACCCTCATCCCTCAGGGCCCGAGGGTTGTCGCTGGAGACCTTAAACATTTGGCACTTTAGGACGGTCCCGTGTGGGCTCAGAAAGCTTCAGTAGCACCAAGAAATCCCCAGGCAGAGAGAATGAGGGGCATGTGATCGGCCGTGTGTGTGGCCTACGGGCACCGCCAGCTGTCCTGTCTGAAATAGGGTGACAGTTCCCCCCCAGTACGGCTCATGCGAGGATCTGCCTGGACGATGCTCGCACAGCCTAAGCATGCGGTGCGTGCTGGCTCTTCCCAGGAGGCATGCGTCAGACGACATTTGCTGGTTGACCGGAGGGGACGGTTGTAGGACGGATGTCAGAGCCGTCCACGTCTCCGAGGAGAGAGTTTGTCAGGGACGAGGGAAATGTGTTGGAAGGTGAAGGAATGACTTGGTTTCTATAAAACTTGAGCCCCAGGTGCCCTGGCCGGGGCTCCCCATTTGTTTTCGTTAGCATCTTCCTCCTCCTCAGCGAGAAGGTGGGAAAGGAGATTCACCGGCCACCTACACACCCTCTTTGGGGCCTGGGGACCCAAGTTCAAGGGGAGGAGGTAGGGCAGGAGCAGTGCTGTGAAGTTTAGAAGGCGAGTCTGTTTTCCCACCCCCGGTCCTTGAGTCCTCTCGGCTCTTGGGACCCAGAGCCTCTTAGGATTTCAGCCCACCCCCTAGGACTTGACATGTGCTGTGACCTGTGCCAGCCCTGCTCAGACATGATGAGTCCCGGGGCGCCAGGAAGTTCTATTTGGAGCACTGATAGGGGATTTTTTTCCAGAAAGGTGGGATCACTGCAGGGGAATGAAGAAAAGGATTCCTTTCCTTTCTGGGTGACCTGTCTTCTACTGCCAGTGGGGTACCTGCCCTTTTTCATGTTCAAAAAGACCATTTAAAATAACTCAGGAATTGGGGTGCCTGGCTGGCTCAGTAGGTAGAGCATGCAACTCTTGATCTTGGAGTTGTAGGTTTGACCCCACCGTGGGTGTAGAGATTACCTAAAAATAAAATCTTTAAAAAAAAATAGGGGCACCTGGGTGGCTCTGTCGGTTAAGCATCCGACTTCAGCTCAGGTCATGATCTCACAGTTCACGGGTTTGAGCCCCACGTCAGACTCTGTGCTGACGGCTCAGAGCCTGGAGCCTGCTTCGGATTCTGTGTCTCCCTCTCTCTGCCCCTCCCCCATTTGTTCTCTCTCCCCTCTCTGTCTCTCTCTCTCTCTCTCAAAAATAAACACTAAAAAATATTTTTAAATAAATAAAAGCTAAGAAACTAAAGGAGATGGTTGATAGATGATAGGTAGGTAGGTAGATAGGAAGGAAAGAGGGAGGGAAGGAAGGAAGGAAGGAAGGGAAGGGAGGGGAAGGGAGGGGAGGGGACAATCTTCACTGAGTCCTCAGGTCACCATGAGCACAGTGTGTGTGAATGTGTGTATGAGTGGCTGGGGCGG
Source organism: Puma concolor (assembly GCF_028749965.1). Lineage (NCBI taxonomy): Eukaryota > Metazoa > Chordata > Mammalia > Carnivora > Felidae > Puma > Puma concolor. Next base: position 27,829,591 of record NC_141682.1, read on the forward strand.
GGGTGGGGCAGTAATGCCATCACACAATAAATACAGCTTTAGGAAGACAAAATATATATACTATGTTATGATGAGATCTCTATTACAACCTCCAAATCACAGCAAAGATCATATTTGTTAAGGAAATTACCTACCTTCTGGTCAGTATATTGAGGTCTAAAGCAGAGGTTGGCAAACTACTGTTTGGCAGACAAGCCCACTGCTCATTTTTGTAAATGAAGTTTTATTGGCACCCGACCAGGCCCGTTCCTAGTCTTTGGCACAGGTGAGTAGTTGTGACAGGGTCCCCGTGGCCTGCAAAGCCTGAAATACTTGCCCTGTGGCTCTTTACAGAAGTTGAAGTTATAGTAATGTAGGATGAGTAGGTCTAGAGAGCTAACATACAGCATGATGCATATAGGTAAATAACACTGGACCGAATACCGAAATTTGCTAAGAGAGTAGATTTCAGATGCTCTCATCACCAAAAAGAAGGTAACTATGTGAGGAGATGATAATTAGTTTGACTGTAGTATCATTTCACTGTGTATGTGTGTATCAGGTCATCACACTGCATACCTTAAATACATACAATTTAAAAAAAAATTTTTTTTAATGTTCATTTTTGACAGAGAGAGAGACAGAGCATGAGCAGGGGAGGGGCAGAGAGAGAGGGGAGACCCAGAATCTGAAGCAGGCTCCAGGCTCTGAGCTGTCAGCACAGAGCATGACGTGGGGCTTGAACTCACGGACTGTGAGATCATGACCTGAGCCGAAGTCGGATGCTTAACCGACTGAGCCACCCAGGAGCCCCAGTATCTTTCATGTTTCAAAAGAATTTCCAGTGGCCTGTGTCTGACCACCCTCCTCCCCACCTAGTGGGTTCACACTCTGAACGTGCTTGATTTCCGTGACAGCAGGGGCCCCGAAGTGCAGTGCACCTGATGACGGAGAGTAAGGAGAAATTATCCAAACTTTATGTTTTGTTATCAATCTTAAAAAAAAAAATTGTTGGAGCGCCTAGGTGACTCAGTATGTTAACCGTCTGACTTCAGCTCAGGTCATGATCTCACTGCTCTTGAGTTCGAGGCCCATGTCAAGCTCTGTGCTGACAGCTAGGAGCCTGGAACCTGCTTTGGATTCTCACTCTCCAGCTCTCTCTCCCCCTCCCCTGCTCATGCTCTATCTCTGTATCTCTCTGTCTCTGTCTCTCTTTCAAAAATAAAAAAACTTTTTTTAAAATTCTCAATTTGGGGGCAGAGTATTCTGTAAGACCTGATATATTAGCACAGTAAGTAATCCACACACATCACTTATATAATAAATGTATGTCATTCCTAAATAAATACACGTGCATGTGCTGGGATGTGCACCAGCACCCGGTTATGAGGCAACTGGTAGATATGAGGCATGCTGTAGGTTGAAACTGAGCCTAAGCTGTGCTTGGAGCCTGAGTCAGGCTTTGGCAGGCCCCCCGTGCCCCCCCCCCCCCCGCCCCGGCCCAGAGCCAGCAGGGCAATGCACGCTGTGTGGGCACAAGCTAAGTTAGAAGTTATGCCTCACAGGCACAGCCGCGGGTGTTCCAGAGCGAAAACCAGCGACTGGGACGGGTTTGACTCCCTCCTGTGAGTGCCAGCCACACAAAGTGTCAGAGTACCTGATGGAGCATCTCAGGAGTGGAAGCAGTGAGTGGGGAGTAGGGAGTATGCAGGGTCCCCTGCCAGGAAAGGGCTGGCACTGGCTCAGTGATAATCCTAGCAACATTTGCTATCATTTATTGAACATCTACTACTTGCCAGCATCTATGCTAAGTTTTAACGAACAAATTACTTCATTCAATCTTTGTGGGGTAGGTTCTGCTGGTGTCCCCTATTTTATTAAGGGGGAAGCTGAGGCCTCAGAAGGGCAAAGTGACTTCCTGACAATACACAAAGTGGAGGAGTGAAAGACTCCAGTTTTTAGAGGCATTAATTCCTAAATGCAATGACATTCGCAGTGAAAACACCAGTGGATGTGAAAACATTTATTTTAGGGGCACCTGGGTGACTCAGTCGGTTAAGCGCCTGACTTAGGCTCAGGTGATGATCTCACAGTTCGTGAGTTCAAGCCCCGCGTTAGGCTCTGTGCTGAGAGCTCAGAGCCTGGATGGAGGCTGCTTCAGATTCTGTGTCTCCCTCTCTTTCTGCCCCTTTCCCACTCACGCTCTGTCTCTATCACGAAAATAAATAAACGTTACGAAAATTTTTTTAACATGTATTTTTTTTAGGAAATAAATATTTATTAAATTCTTGGACCTATTTAGTGAACAAACATAATTGTTAGCCACTTTTTAAATTTGCATCCAAGTTAGTATAAAGTTCAATAATGATTTCAGGAGTAGAATCCAGTAATTCATCCCCTACCTATAACACCCAGTGCCCATCCCAAGTGTCCTCCTAAATGCCCCTTGCCTATTTAGCCCATCCCTCTACCCACAACCCCTCCAGGAGCCCTCAGTTTGTTCTCTGTAAGACTTTCTTATGTTTTGGCCCCCTCCTTGTTTTTATATTATTTTTGCTTCCCTTCCCTTATGCTCATCTGTTTTGTATCTTAAATTCCACATATGAGTGAAGTCATATGATACTTGTCTTTCTCTGACTAATTTCGCTTAACATAATACCTCTAGTTCCATCCATGTTGTTGCAAATGGCAAGATTTCATTCTTTTTGATTGCTGAGTAATACTCTGTTGTGTGTATATATATATATCACATCTTCTTTATCTATTCATCCATCAAAGGACTTTTGGGCTCTTTCCATACTTTGGCTATTGTGGATAGTGCTGCTATAAACACGGGGGTGCATGTGTCCCTTCGAAACATCACACCTGTATCCCTTGGATAAATGCCGAGTAGTGCCATTGCTGGGTTGTAGGGCAGTTCTATTTTTAGTTTTTTGAGGAACCTCCATACTGTTTTCCAGAGTGGCTGCACCAGCTTGCATTCCCACCAACAATGCAAAAGAGATCCTCTTTCTCCGCATCCTCGCCAACATCTGTTGTTGCCTGAGTTGTTACTGTTAGCCCTTCTGACAGGTGTGAGGTGGTATCTCATTGTGGTTTTGATTTGTAATTTCCCTGATGATGAGCGATGTTGAGCATTTTTTCATGTGTCTGTTAGCCATCTGGATGTCTTCTTTGGAGAAGTGTCTAGTCATGTCTTTTGCCCATTTCTTCACTGGAGTATTTATTTTCTGGTGTTGAGTTTGATACGCTTTTTATAGATATTGGATACTAACCCTTTATCTGATATTTCATTTGTAAGTATCGTCTCCCATTCTGTCGGTTGACTTTTAGTTTTGCTGATTGTTTCCTTCACTGTGCAGAAGCTTTTTATTTTGATGAGGTCCCAGTAGTTCATTTCTGCTTTTGTAAAAAAATACTGAAGTCCGGGCAAACCACACACTAGAACTAGGCATGAATGATAACTTTTGCTTCTCTTTGTTGAGCACTTATTCTGTGTCAAGAACCTTCTGCAGGCACCTCTTTTAACCCCTAAGAAACCCTGAAAGGTGGAGGGATGGGGAGGAGGTTAACTCACTTATGTCTTCCTAGGCAAGCAGCTAGTTCTTTTTTTTTTTTTTTTTTTAATGTTTATTTAGTTTTGAGAGAATGACTGCACGCAAGCAGGGGAGAGGTAAAGAGAGTGAGACAGAGGATCCAAAGTGGGTTCTCCACTGACAGTAACGAGCCCGAGCCTGGTGAAGGGCTCAAACTCGAGAGGCATGAGATCATGACCTGAGCGGAAGTCGGTTGCCCAGCCACCCAGGCCCCGCAAGCAGCTAGTTCTAATGCCTGCAGGGCCGGGGTGGAGGGACAGCTGAGCCGAAGCAAGCCTCCTGCCCGCTGTGGACTTCCGACTTCCAACTTCCTTCGCACTGCGCTCGGACTTGCATTTTTATCTTCTGGTATGTATGTATTTCCTCCATGGGATCCAAGATACTTTCTTTCCTGTGACAGGCCCAGATACAAACTCTGTTATTATCCCATCTTACAGAGGAGAAAACTGAGTCTCACAGAAGTGAGCACATGCCCAAGGCCACGCAGTGGCTCAGAAGCAGGGCTGCGGGTTTCTCTTAGTTCCCCGGAGGGGGCTGACCCCGGCAGCCTTCAAGCTGTCACTCGGAGCTGTCTCCAGCAGTGCCAGTGCCGGGAGGAGGGAGGAGAGAAGGGAGGGGAGGAGGAGGAGACTGGGGTCTACCCAGTGAGTCCCGAGCTCCCAGCAATTCTCGCCTGCGCCCAGAAGAGCTCCCAGAAAGGCTTCTCTCCTCCACTCAGGCCTGGAGGTGGCTTCCTCGGGGCTCAGGATGCAAAGGTGGGGGTTGTGGGCCGCGGCCTCACTGACCCTCCTTTCTGCACAGGCTTTTCCACAGACGGACATCAATATCAGCCCAGGTGAGCATAGGGGCCAGGGCCGGAGCAGGCGGAGAGGAGGACACCTCACAGATGCTTGAGGTTGTATCCGTGAGGCCTGGCTGCCTGGGCTGCAGGCCTGCCTGACCCCACGGTGTGGCGTGAGCTGAGCTGGCCCCCCCCTCCCCAGCTCTTCCATCTCCCCTCCCGGGCCCCAGGGGCATTGTGCTAGGGTCACGCCCCAAAAGTCCTGATTTTAAATCCCAGTTTTGCAACTTAAAAACTGTGTGACCTTGCCCAAGTTTCTCAACCTCTCTGAGCTCAGCTTCTTTGGACAATAGGGGTGAGAGTGGCACCCTCTGGGGCTACTCTGCAAGGGAAGTCGGATGAAGTGGGGGAGTACTTCATGCTTGGTGCCTGGCACCGTAGGAAGATCTGAAAAGGCTGTTTCTGTTAGGGATTTGGCACCTGGGCTCCCCACCCTGGCTGTGGCAGCTGCCCCCAGGGAGCTTTCGGACCTGCTGCTGCGCCACCACCGTTGGGCAGGCTGAGGGGACACAGTTGTCCCTCTCGTGACCTCCCTGGAGGTCACTGCTCTGTGGCCCACTTCTGAGGGTTTTCTGTGTCCCTGGGAATTGGGACCTACCAGCCTCTGGCGTGTGGCGTTCCAGTCTCCAGCTTGAAAGTCTCAGGGCTTCAAATGAGCTCAGTTTCTCCTCTTGGCAATGCGGAGGCTGGGGGCTCGTTCTGAGAGACCCGTCCGGGTGGGAAGTTTCCTGAATCCTGCAGCCTGCTCAGGGCTGAGGATCTTGCCTGTCACCTCTGCCGCGAAGGTTATTTCCAAATGTTGTTTAAAATATATGAAAATAATAATAATTATTATTATTAATGGGGTGCCTGGATGGCTCAGTCAGTTAAGTGTCCGACTTCAGCTCAGGTCATGATCTTGCTTTTTGTGAGTTCGAGCCCTGTGTCGGGCTCTATGCTGACAGCTTGGAGCCTGCTTTGGATTCTCTGTCTCCCTCTCTGCCCCTCCCCCACTCGCACTCTGTTTCTCTCTCAATAAATAAATAAATAAATTAATTAATTAATTAAATAATACCTATGACCAATTAAGATTTACACAGCCCTTACTATATGCCGGGCATTGTTTTAAGCACTTTTTTGTGTGTATAGATTTATTTAACCTTCACAATAACTTTATGGCAGAGATACCGTTTTGATCCCCATTAAAGTATGACTAATAATGAACTACTTGTAAGACTCCCATAAGACCACATTATTGGGCTGTTACAGTGTTGGGACCAACTTAAACAGTGGGGTGATAGGGTTACCAGAGAAAATGCCTGGTGCCCGTGTAAATTTGTATTTCAGGTAAATAGTCATCTTTCAGCATAAACATGTCTCAAATATTACGTGGGACAGGGGCCTGGAAGGCTCAATCGGTTGAGTGACTCTTGATCTTGGCTCAAATCATGATCTCACAGTCTGTGAGTTCGAACCCTGCTTCAGGCTCTCTGCTGTCAGCGCAGAGCCCACTTCGGATCCTCTGTGCAATTCTCTCTCTACCCCTCCCCTGATCGTGCTCTCTCTCTCTCAAAAATAAATAAAAACATTTTTTAAAAAAATTACGTGGGACGTAGGCTTAAAATTAGTTGTTTATCTGAAATTCAGATTTACCTGGGCCTCCTTCTTAATCTGGCCACCCTGATGGTGGGAGATGAGTTCATTTGGGCAAGTGTCGGGCTCCAGTTCTGTCATAAAATCTCTGAGCATCTGTCTCAGTCAGCTCTGGCTGCCATCACAAAGTAGGATGGACTGGGTGGCTTCAACAACAGGAATCTGTTTCTCGAAGTTCCAAGGCTGGGAGGTCAAGGTGCTGCCTGATTCAGTTCCCTGGTGAGGGCCCTCTTCCCGGTTTGCAGGTGACCACCCTCTTGTTATGTCTTCCCATGGCAAAGAGAGAAAGAGCATGTGCACACTCTGGTCCCTCTTCCTCTTCTTTTTTATTTTTATTTATTTGTATTAATTTGTTTAATGTTTATTTTTGAGACAGAGACAGAGTGCAAGCGGGGGAGGGGCAGAGAGAGAGGGAGACAGAATCAGAAGCAGGCTCAAGGCTCCAAGCTGTCAGCACAGAGCCTGATGCGGGGTTCGAACTCACAAGCAGGAAGATCATGACCTGAGCTGAAGTCGGATGCTCAACCGACTGAGCCTCCCACGCACCCCTCTCTTCCTTTTCTTATAAGGACACTAGTCCCATCATGGGGGTCCCACCCTCCTGACTTCATTGAACCCTCATTGCCCCCCCCAAAGACCCCACTTAACCATTATATTGGGGGTTAAGGCTCCAACATATGAATGGGGGAGGAACAGGGGGACACAAACATTCAGTCCATAATAATGTCTTTCATCCTTGCTCTTATGGCTCAGTTTCCGCATCCATGCAATGGGCAAGCAGGAGAGAAGATGGACAAAATATCCTTGAAGTCTGCCTTGTATATTGCAGTCTTTCCTTTGTATCCAGTGTGTGGAAAGGGCCTGAGGCTGAGTTTGCAAGTGGAAACAACTGGGGAGTCTCCTCTCTCTCTCTCTCTCTCTCTCTCTCTCTCTCTCTCTCTCTTACTGCTTATGTTCCTGGCATCTCTGAGCGTCAAGTTTCCTCCTCTAGAAAGTGGGGAGAATTAGCAGTGCCTACCAAACATTTGGGGGATCTTCAGTGAGGTCATGACGTGAAGTGCTTAACACACGGTAAGTGCTTAAAAACTGAGTTCTTACCGCTAGTACTTCTGTTACTGCAGTTGTTGATGAGATGATAGAAATGGCCAGAGACGGTTTTCTGCTGTGACAAAAACCTCCATTGGAGAAAGGAACTTCCAGACATCTCTCCCCCAGCTCACCCCCCGCTCAGCTGAGAGCGGCACTGAGATCACTTCAAACCCCGGCAACCTTGGAAAGCTCAGAACTGAAGTTGGCAGGAAGGGTTGGGGAATCCATGGAGCCCGACCCTTCGATATTACAGGTGTGGAAGTTGAGGCCTACAGAGGCCAGTGACCCTGCCATGGTCATCATCCGTCCAAGTGGTAGTTCTCCTTCTCTCCAGGTTCCCAGCCCAGCAGAAAGTCTAGTTGGGGCCTGGGCAGACAGATCTTCTCGAGGAAAGTGGCTTCGAGTCAGAAGAGAACGCGTGCGTGCAGGTGTGTGTGTATGAGTGTGCATGTTGATGTGTGACTAGGGCGGGCTCATCTTAGGGTGTCAGGGAGCCCCTGCAGACCATGAAGCTGAGGGCACAGTCAAAGCCCTCCTTATTGAGAATGGGCCTAGTTTATCCTCCCCTGGATACTCCCAACTCTTCCTTGCAGAAAAGAGCATTGGTCATATTATTACTGATCCCAGCGCTCCTAACCTTCCACGCACGTGAAGATATATGCACACAGTGCATCGGAGCCACACCTCTAGATTTGCTTGAGATTACTTTAGACACTTCTGGAAGGCTTGGGAGGCTTTAGCCAGACTACAGCCTTTCCGTAAAACCTTTTCTCCGAACCTGGCTTTGATCACATTGTTTAAGTGGATTAATGAGTGTAAAGTGCTTAGAAGGGAGCCTGGCACCTAGTAAAAGCTACATAAATATTTGCCATTATGATTCTTCAACCGTTACCAACAAGTTTCATTTCCTGGCTCCTGAGGCCAAGTACTCTTCACAGCAAAGGACATTCCAGCAAAGCGTTTGAAGTCTGAAGCTCACTGGCTGCTTCCGCAGGCCCCCGGGGGTGGGCAAGGGGGAATCGGGCTTCTCTTTCCTCCAGGAAGCTGGCACTGTACTCCCAGCTCCAGGCAGGTTTCGGGGCCCAAGCTGTCTCTGTAGTAGTAATATCTAATGCTTACTAGGATGCCAACCATGAGCCAGGCCATGGCTTCCCTGTGAAGTAGGCATTATCGTCATGTCCATTTTTAGATGAGAAAACAGAGGCACAAAGCACTGAGTGTCCAGCTGGGGCCGTTGGACTCCAGAGTCCACGCTGGAGCATGGAGGTCTGAGCAACTGGATGTCCCTACTTCCTCGAAGACATCTCAGAGCCTGGATCATAGAGTCAGATCCCAGAGTGCCGCATGGACGCTCTGACCCGTTCCCCACCCCTCCTCCACGGTCACGGAGCCCTCTGCATATTTCTGAAGTGCATCTCATTGCCATGTGTGTGTTCCTCTCTCCATACTGAGCGACTTGAGGTCACAGACCTCAAAGCCCGGTAGGCACCCAGGAAACATTGAATTATTTGCTTAATTAACTTTTGGTCTTAGCTCAGGCTGCTATAACCTATGGTGAAAACACCATACACTGGGAGGCTGAAATAATAGGAATTTATTTCTCCCAGTTTGGGAGCCTGGGAAGTTCAAAATCAAGATCTTGAGCAATTTGGTTCCTGGCGAGTACTCTCTTCCAGATGCTGTCTCCCCCCACAGTGGAGAGAGGGGGGTGAGGGTCGGGAGCTCTGTTCTCTCTTTCTCTTCCTATAAGGGCACTTATCATAGGTTCCCCCCCCCCCCCCCCATGAACTTATCTAACCCTGATCACCTCCCAAGTGCCCCATGTCCAAAGACATTGAGGAGTTAGGGCTTCAGCATATGAGCTGTTAAATTTGGTGTTTGATATATTTGTCTTACAAATGAGAAAACCAAGACCAGGAAAAAAAAAAAAAAGAGGTTTCCTGGAGGCACTTAGTGTTTAGGGATGTCTGAGCCCATCCTGATACCACCACCATTTGCTAGCTGTAGGGGCAAGTGACTTCAGCTCTCTGAGCCTCAGTTTGCTCAGCTGTAAAACGGGCATGATACCGATACCCCTCCTAGCCTGATCTGAGCAGTTATACACTCACCACCCAACGAATGGCTGCTGCTATTAAGAATGTAAGACATTTCCCAGTGCTCTTTCCTCTCTATCTTGTGGCCACGAGAGTGGCCCAGAGAAGGGAGAGCAAAACTCGGGCATGAGAAGCCCCAGGACCACCAGTGCGGATCCAGGACTCACTAGTGGAGGAGGACGGCCTGACAGCGGGCTGTGTGAACCAGGGAGGCAGCGGGAAGTGAGGCAGCCCTCCCAGAGGCCACCTTCCCGGTCTCCTGGGACATCTGGGGCCCAGGAGTGGGGGTGGGGCTGGGGGTTGGGACGTGGCCCCCAGAGCCTCCCTCACCGCCCCTCCTGGCTGGCTCCCAAGGCGGATCTGGGCGGGAGGCAGCGTGGTAGTGCACTGTGGGCGGCTGGATTGGTGCCAGGGGAGCGAGCAGCCAGATTGAGTGGGAAGGTGACAATTTCTTCTTTTAAAAAGAGAGAGAGAGAGAAAAAATGAGGCCTGAACTCCACTGGTGTGTTCTTTTTTCTTCACAAGCTCAGAGCTCCCAAAGACTTTGACTCCCACCCCAGCTGGGAGACCTTGGTGGCCTTTAGTGCTGCTAATTGAAGGAAAAGACCACTGCAGGCTCCCGGTTTCCAGAGCAACGAGCCCTTTTGTGCATCCCCTCCCCTTCCTTCCCCTCCACCCTCCCTCTGTCACCTCTGGCCTCATCTCTTACCTTCTCACCCTCTCCGATTCCCAGCTTGGCTGAAGCATTTGCAGTTCTCCAAATGTTCCATATTCTCTCATACCCCCAGGCCTTTGCACCTGCTGTGTCCTCACTGGAAACATGTTCCCTGACTCTTATCTTTGAGGTCTCAGTTGAGACATCATCCCCTCCCAGAAGCTTCCCAGATCTCCAAATCCTAGGTGCCACTTTTAGGTGCTCCTGTGGCAACACCCTGAAGTTTCCCCATCTGGGAAGGGGGCTCCTGTCCTAATCAACCCATGAGCTCCTTGAGGAGACAGTTGGAGCGGCCACCAGTTCAACTAGGGAGACAAAGCGAGTAAACAAATAACCAGCCTCCAAAAATAATTTCGGGGTGCTCCCTCAAGTTTTTGCCAGCGTGACCCACATCCACAAATGGCATAATAATTTATTTCTGTGCTTATTTTTCTTAAAAAGTTTTTAACATTTTGCTTATTTTTGAGAGACAGAGACTGAGTGCAAGCAGGGGAGGGGCAGAGAGAGAGGCAGACACAGAATCGGAAGCAGGCTCCAGGCTCTGAGCTGTCAGCCCAGAGCCAGACGCGGGAAGCCCACGAACCATGAGACCATGACCTGAGCCAAAGTTGGACGCTTAACTGAGCCACCCAGACGCCCCCATTCTTATTTTTCTTTATGTCAATCTTGTAAAACCCAAGCGATCAGAAGCCCCCTCTGTGTAGCTGGCCACAGTATCTCCAGCTAACTGCCTGAGCCCAAGTGGGTGCTCAAATAGAATTTGTTGAATGAAAAAAGAAATGAATGAATGTCCAGACCATCAAGACTGAGTCAAAAGGAAATGGGCTTAAATCCGACAGGAATCTCTAAATTAGGTCTGGAGCCATACAGCCTGGCTTTAAAAACCGCCTCCGCCACTCAGCTGCTGTGTGATATTGGGCATGTTACTCAACCTCTCTGTCCTTGGTTCCTTCCTCTGTAAAACGAGAGTGATTGTGGTATCTACCTTGTAGGATGTGTGAAGACTAACTGAGCTGATATGCGCAAAGAGCCTGACACCATGCCTGGTTCAGGTGACAGCCAGTGGGGTTGGTCCTGTTTGTTACCATCATTACCTGACTCATCAAGCTGTAAACCTATAGAAATCCCTTCGTGAGAGAGACACAGATTAGCGAAGGCTACTTTGGGGTTCAGGCTGATAAAAGGCCTCTAAGACCCTTCTAGTCTCAGTTTCTAGAAATCCCAGAGGGAAGGGGGGTGTGGGATACCAGGCAGGGTGGAGTTCATTATCCCATGTGCAAACACGTGGCTTTTTGCCTCCCAGATCCTTCCAATTAAAGGCCTTTGCCTGCCCAGGTGGAAAAGGGAATAATTGAGCAGTGACCTGTCACAGCCCCATTTTCTGGTATGTTTCACCCCAGGCATCCATAACCACCATTTGTTCAGTAGACAAAATCAAAGGAACCAGGAGGGTGAAGGAGAGAGCTTGTTTTCCACAGGGAGACCTGCTTTGGAAATATCCACCAGGCTTTAGGACCCAGGAGAAGCCTTTGGACCTTGGGGAGAGGGGAGTAGGAACCCTGGCCGCCTCCTTTCCCCTTCCAGCCCCTTTCATTTAATTATTAAAGTCTCTGTGCATCTTCAAAGGTAGTGCCACAAAGTTCCTACAAAGAGCTCAGCAACATCCACTGTTTCAAGAGGGGGAACAAAGCAGGACTGACCGTGTGGCTGTCTGGGGCCGGGGGAGGAAGGGCAGTTCTGGTCAAATGAGAAAGCCCAGTGGCTCTGGTCAGTGATGGGAGACATGGAACCTGTCTGCTTAGCGTGGCTCTCTGGATTAAGACATCTGACTCTTTCCCCCAGATAAATGCGCATGCACACGTACACACTCTTGATTTTGCACTTCATTTCAGGGGACACAATGGATCCCCGAAACCCCATCAACCCCGGCTATGAAACCCTGAGCTAATCATTAATAGTCATACTATTACAGAGCAATCCATGGACGCCAAGCATTTGGCGAACTTCTATGAAGTAAGGTGCTGAAAGACAGTGAACCATTCTCAGCCCCGTTGATGTCCCATGATGAGGCATCATGTGGACTTTCAGATCAAAGACTCTGGTGTCAGGAGGTTCGGTTCAAATCCCTACCTGCCACTTGCGAGCAGGATGACCTTGGGCAAGTCACTTAACCTGTCCAAGCCTCAGTTTCCCTGTAGGTGTGTGACACATTACAAATACTTCATAAATGTTGTCCACTACTTTATTATTCAAGAGCTCAGCCAGCTGTTACAGTGGCTTGAAAGGCAAAGATCCCACACCCTTGGGGGGGGGGCCACAAAAGGGGCCCCAGAGATCAACCAGTTTGACAGCTGAATGTGCCATTGTCACCTGGCATGTTAGGCACAGAGCTGGAGGCTGGGACCCGGACCTCCAGAGTCCCAGTCCAACAGATGTTAGCCCTGCCCCCCACTGTGGGTGAGCTACCTAACATAGCTCAAGGCAGGCTCTCAGTGCCCCTTCTTCCTCGAAACCAGTCATCTTGAGTTGTGGTTTCCAAAAAAAAGATATCTCCTAAGAGGCCTTCAAGGGGGTCGAGGCTTGGAGGAACTTTATTGTCTCAAAAGTGGATTTCCATCTGTGCTTTTTCAGAATTAAGGATGCTTCCTGAACCCCAGTAGTTCGCTGGGCTACAGATATAAATAGGCTTGGCTATAGTTTGTCAGTAGACACGTGGAGAAATATCTGCCCTCACCACAGAGCCCAGAGTTGCACATTGAAACAAGACACCTTTTTTTTGCTTATAAAATTTGCAAAGATTGCCATTAAAGTGACAACACCCGGCACTGGCGAGGGCACTGTGAGATGGGCACTCTCAGACATTACTGTGGGAGGATAAATTGCTTTCAGGAGGCAATTTAGCAAGTTGTATCAAAGCCTTAAAAATCTCTCCTTGGAAAATCTTCAGAAATGCTGAAAAAAGCTTGATGTATGAGGCTGTTCATCTCAGCATTATGTGTATTTGTTTTTAAAAAAAGGGAACCAGTCTAATTATCCACAAATAGGGGAATGATTAAATAAACTCTAGGGGGACCACTCCGTGGAGTATTCAAGAGCTATTTAAAACAATGTTTATGAGGGGTGCCTGGGTGGCGCAGTCGGTTAAGCGTCCGACTTCAGCCAGGTCACGATCTCGCACTCCGTGAGTTCGAGCCCCGCGTCAGGCTCTGGGCTGATGGCTCAGAGCCTGGAGCCTGTTTCCGATTCTGTGTCTCCCTCTCTCTCTGCCCCTCCCCCGTTCATGCTCTGTCTCTCTCTGTCCCAAAAATAAATAAGCGTTGAAAAAAAAAATTAAAAATAAAATAAAACAGTGTTTATGAAAATTTATAATAACAGGAGGGGAATATATTCTAATTTTTGGAACTCTGAATATTGACAGGTATGTATAGTACAATATAATAATTGAATTTAAAAAAAAAATTTTTTTTTTCAACGTTTTTTATTTTTATTTTTGGGACAGAGAGAGACAGAGCATGAACGGGGGAGGGGCAGAGAGAGAGGGAGACACAGAATGGGAAACAGGCTCCAGGCTCTGAGCCATCAGCCCAGAGCCCGACGCGGGGCTTGAACTCACGGAGCGCGAGATCGTGACCTGGCTGAAGTCGGACGCTTAACCGACTGCGCCACCCAGGCGCCCCAATAATTGAATTTTTACAAATCACTGCGTTCAAGCATGATACGAAGAAAAACACACCAAAGCAGTAACATTTTTCAAGTGTTCTATAATGAGCATATATTACTTTTGTCATTTGGTAAATTTTAGGTACGCATGTATTTTTTGGACCTCAGGCATAGAATGTTACTAATCACAATGGGACATGTTTTACTTTCACTCTTGAAAAGGTGTCATAAGCTGTAGGAACAATGTTTCCAGTCTATCAGCCCTCCCGCCAGCCTCTTTCTCTGCCCACAGCCATGCCCGAGCTGCCCCCGGCTTCTCTGTGCCCACTGTTCTGGATGGAGTTCCAAGGCCACTGCTACCGATTTTTCCCTCTCAATAAGACTTGGGCCGAGGCTGACTTCTACTGTTCTGAGTTCTCCATTGGCAGGAAGTCTGCGAAACTGGCCTCCATCCACAGGTGAGTGGACATCCGTCCCCCATAGCCCAACCAAGCACCCCCTTTGGAACGGAGAGTGAAAACTGGCATTTCTCACTGGTGTGTTTCTCTTTGGTAATTCAAGCTAACTTTGATCTAGCCCAATTTCTCATTGAAACGGATCCGGCCTGGGGGGGGCTCGGTCGGTTAGGCGTCCAACTTGGGCTCAGGTCATGATCTCGTAGTTCATGGGTTCAAGCCCTGCGTTGGGCTCAGTGCTGACGGCTCAGAGCCTGGGGCCTGCCTCAGATTCTGTCTCCCTCTCTCTCTGCCCCTCCCCCACTCCTGCTTTGTCTCTCTCTCTCTCTCTCTCTCTCAAAATTAAATAAACATTAAAAAAAGAAGAAAGTTGGGGCGCCTGGGTGGCGCAGTCGGTTGAGCGTCCGACTTCAGCCAGGTCACGATCTCGCGGTCCGTGAGTTCGAGCCCCGCGTCAGGCTCTGGGCTGATGGCTCGGAGCCTGGAGCCTGTTTCCGATTCTGTGTCTCCCTCTCTCTCTGCCCCTCCCCCGTTCATGCTCTGTCTCTCTCTGTCCCAAAAATGAATAAACGTTGGAAAAAAAAAAATTAAAAAAAAAAAAAAAAAAAAAAAGAAGAAAGAAACAAACCGATCCAGCCCAGTTTCTCATTGAAACAGTTGAAGGCGAAGCATGTAGCATGGGAAGCTAAGAGCTGCTACAGGATCCACCTTCACATGTGCTGATTTTGTGCTGTGCCCCGCATGACAACACGGGGCTTGACCCTGCGATACAATGTGCATAATGTATATACCAAGAATATAATACGAGGAATAATAAGTGACGTCTATTTGCTGAGTGTTTGTGTACAGCATCATTTTGAAGCTCTCTCAAACCATATTGGGTAGGTATCTTCCTTTGCACAGACACGGAACCCGATCCTCCAAGAAGGTAACTTGCTCAAAGTTACATAGCTTTAAAGCGGTGGAGCTGGGATTGGAACCTGAACGGTCGAATAACCACCCACCAAGGCCACCTTCAGCATTCCTCTGTGTCTCCTAAGCCCCAGCCACATTGACCGTCTCAAAGTTTTACGGTCTGGTGCAACCGTTTTACTCCTCCAGACCTTTGCACATTCTGTTCCCTCTGCTGGGAATTCCCATCCCCTTCTCCTCCATCTCTTCACGGAAGTCACGCTAACTCCGTGGCACCGAAATTGCACTCATTGCCCACCTTTCCTGGAGCCCATTTTTCATCACCTTTTATTTATTTGTTATATTTATTTTTTTTTTAATTTTTTTTTAACATTTATTTATTTTTGAGACAGCATGAACGGGGGAGGGGCAGAGAGAGAGGGAGACACAGAATCGAAAGCAGGCTCCAGGCTCTGGGCCTGACGCGGGGCTCGAAGTCACGGACCGCGAGATCGTGACCTGAGCTGAAGTCGGACGCTCAACCGACTAAGCCACCCAGGCGCCCCATATTTACTTATTTATTTTGAGAAAGAACAAGCACGAGCTGGGGAGGGGCAGAGAGGGAAAGGGAGAATCTCAAGCATGCTCTGACATTGGGCTCGATCTCACGAACTGTGAGATCGTGACCTGAGCCAAAATCAAGAGTGAGACGCTTAACCAACTGAGCCACCCGGGTGCCCCTTCATCACGTCTAACTGACTTGCTTTCACATCCGACGGCCTTGCCGATGTATGGCTTCTTTTCAAGGACCTCAGAGACTTGAAGTCAGAAAGACAGTTGGTTCTTTATGCTTTAGAGTCACTGACTTTTGTTAAGAACTGAGAAGGGGTCCTGTATCTTAGTTGTTTTTTTTTTTTTTTAATGTTTATTTTTTTTTCAACGTTTTTTTTTTTTTGTTTGTTTGTTTTTTTAATTTTTGGGACAGAGAGAGACAGAGCATGAACGGGGAAGGGGCAGAGAGAGAGGGAGACACAGAATCAGAAACAGGCTCCAGGCTCCGAGCCATCAGCCCAGAGCCTGACGCGGGGCTCGAACTCATGGACCGCGAGATCGTGACCTGGCTGAAGTCGGACGCTTAACCGACTGTGCCACCCAGGCGCCCCTTTTAATGTTTATTTTTGACAGAAAGAGATAGATAGCGTGAGTGGCGGAGGGGTAGGGAGAGGGAGACAGAGAAACAGGCTCTGCACTATAAGCCCGACATGGGGCTCGAACTCATGAACCATGAGATCATGACCTGAGCCGAAGTCGGACACTCAACACACTGAGCCACCCAGGCGCCCCCGTCTTAGTTTTTAAATGAATCCTCCATGTATTCAGCCAACAGATACATAGAGCTCCCACTGTATTCTCAGTGATGCTGAAGAAGATGGGAGGCTGTCATGGTCTATTAGGAGAACAGGAACCACTTCAGACATGCAGAACAGAACTTAATACGCACGAGTGATGGAATCTAAGATCGTAACGAGGCAGTCTAGAGATTCACAACAGCAGGAAGCCAATTCCACCCCTAATGGGAAGGCAAACCAGTCTCATAGAGCTGGAGCCACCAAGGCGAGGCAGCCCCGGCCAGCGACTCCCGAGGCAGGGAGAGAAATACCGGGCTTCTCTCGGCTTCTCTCTGCCCCCTTCCTCTTCTGGCCCTTCCCGCTGCTTGCGGGGAAGCTGACAAGAAAGCGTGGGAAAGGCAGTCTTCAGGGCAAATCCGCTGTGATACAGGCACAGCACAGGACTGGCCCGCACACCGGTGGATCAAAGAAGTTGTCAAAACTTTCAAGGCTGTAGAGGAAAATGAGATACTCGGAATAAAGAGTACATTTTTAAATGATTCCAAGTGAAAATTTCTCTTTAGCCAGCCCACAGGCAGGACAGTTCAGCCACTCGTGGTGCTTATAACCTCAACCTTAGCTAGGCATCAGCAAAGATTCTGGGCAAAGGTGGGGAGTTTCCAGGCAATTCTTGACCCAATTCTGGTCCTTTGCTGCCTCAGCCTACCTTCTTCCTGTCTTCTCAACTCCGAATGCCCCCTCTTTTTCCTTCTTGTACTACTAACATTCTCTCCCTTTCCTCTCTTTTACAGGTAGTTTTCCATTTTGGTATTAATACTTTTTTTTTTAAGTTTATTTACTTATTTTGAGAGAGAGAGAGCAAGTGGGTAAGGGGCAGAGAGAGGGAGAGAGGGAATCCCAAACTCTGTCAGTGCAGAGCCCAACGTGGGGCTCAAACTCATGAACCATGAGATCATGACCTGAGCAGAGATCATGAGTCAGAGACTTAGCCGACTGAGCCCCCCCGGGCATCCCGGTCTATGATACTTTTATGAAAACATTTTGGAAAGTTGGATCTGAACAACTCCTTAACCTGTTGTATGTGAAGTTCAGTTCACAGAAAGCTAGACGCTATTATAAAATCCCTAATTACATCTTGTCTTTGAGACACAATCCAATTCTCTATTTCTGGTGTTTTCTTCATGCTTTTATTTTTTTCTTTCATAATTAAACACACAATCAGCTTATGCCTGTCTGTGGAGCATCTGATTGAAATTTAAGATCCTCATACTTTCTGTTTACCTAATCATTTCCGCCTTTGTTTCAAGAGGCAGTTGAGTTGAATTAAGTTCAACTGCTCTATGCTCCTTATTACTTGCGGTAGCACCTTGGGCTTCTGTATGTTCCCATTATTTTGACCAGTTATGGGGAAAATGCAATGAAATATGGAAATTGTTTCCCAAGCAGGTGCTGTTGAACAAAGATGACAAAGTGCTAAAATGGCTAGGCGGCCACTCTACCCGATGACTGCTCAACGTGTATGCTCAGCAGTCAATGTAGGAGACCCCAAATTGTGCGTGAGAGAGGCGTGTGGGGATGCCAGTGCTTACGCAGCGGGGCAGGACCAAGCCCAAGGACCCACTAGGGTGAAGAACACCCTGTCCCCAGAAAGTGGATTCCCTCACACGGCGGAACACATACTCTTGGAACATCAATGTTGACGAGAGCCCTGCTGATGTCAAGTAGAAGTAAGGTTTGGTGTTGTTTATGTGGTCCTTGTGGCTCATTTGAGGACACCAGACCTTAAGAAATAGAGAAATAAACCAACCAGCCTGCCTCTGGGAAGTCAGAAATGTGTGCTCCAGGTGGTCCGGAGTGGATAGGGGGTATTCAGGGAAGGTTTCCTGGAAGGACCATCTTGGATCAGGATATTCAAGGATGAGGAAGCCTAAAGAATGGAAACAGCAGATGTTCCAAAGGAAGAAGCAAGGACACTAGACTCAGACAGTCCTGGACTAGTCCCAGCTCTGCCACTTCCTCCCTACACCGTCTGACCAAGGAGACCAAGCATCTGAAGTTCTTTCAAAGTTAGCTCGTCACTGAGTGCTCAAGAGAGGGAGCCATTAATAGTTTCATTCGTTATAATTCTAGGCATCTCAAGGGGGCCAGTTCTTACTTAGGGTTCCCATGTCAGATCGTCTTTCTGAGGGCCGGCAAGCCCTGCCCCACTCACCCTTTTTCCCTTCCGTTTCCTCCAACGGTATCTCGGTGCTTAGTCCGTTCAGGCTGCTGTTACAAAAACACGACAGACGGGGTGGCTTACAAACAACAGAAATGTATTTCTCCCAGTTTGGTGGCGAGAAGTCCAAGCTAGGGTGCCAGCTTGGTCAGGTTCATAGTGGGAGAGCCTGCTCCCTGGTCCACGATGGCCATCTTCGAGCTGCATCCTCACCGGGGAAGGGGTGAGAGCTCTCTGGCATCTTTTCAGGGCACTCATCCCATTCATGAGAGCTCCACCCCCATGACCTAATCACCTCCCAGAGTCCCCACCCTCTAATACCATCACACTGGTATTAACATAGGAATTTGGGTTCATATATTCCCAATATATGAATATGGGGTTTCAACAAATGAATTTGGGGGAGACCCAAAGATTGAGTTCCCAACTGTATCTGCAGCTCCCTGAATGGGATTGCCTGCAGCACGGTGTTGAGTAAGATTCTGAGTGCTTCTGGAACGGATTGGCAATGTCTTCCGCAAACACAGAACGAAGCAGAATAAATGTGGGTGCTCTGATTGGCTACCAGGGCCTCAGGACAAAGGGAATTTAATAGGGGGCATTTTAGACAAGGTGGCAGCCCGTGGAGAGTGGCCATCCGGTGAAGCCGATGACAGCAGATACGCTTTGTTGCAGCATAAAGGGCACCTCACCAGAGTCCCGTTTTAAAGTGAGTTATTTGCTAGTTATTCGGTCTGAGGCTGCTAACTATGACTTGATAAAGATTTCTTGAACATATTGAAGTCTACCTTAATGCCACGTGGAAGCCGAAAATGGGACCCCTGGTCTGGTGGGATCTGCCCCTCTGGGTCTGTGAGCTCCTTGAGCCGAGTCTATTGTGTGTCCGTTGCCCTCACCTCCCTTACCTGCCCTTCTGGCCTCTGCCGATGGCGTTCTCCAGGCTCCCTGGTAGCAGGGCGCTGGGTGAGCTGTTCCCTTCCCCAGGCTCTTCAGTGCAGCAGCTTCAAACATCAGGTCCACCCTCAACTATAAACCAAGAAGGAAAGGCCTCAATGGACCCTGCAGCCTTTTCCGCACACCTGTCTCCATTTATCAGGGAGGGCAGTATTTCCCAGACGCCCCTTACGGAAGTCCGCTTACATCCAGTTGGTCCACCTGGGGTTGATGGCCAGTGGTGGCTGAAGAGGAGGCTAGAAAGTAAAACCTAGCTTTCCTAACTTCTTTTTGGGTGGTGTTTTTTATTTGAGAGAGAGAGAGAGAGAGAGAGAAAACAGGTGGGCATGCTCAAGCAGGGCAGAGGGGCAGAGAATGGGGGGAGAGAGAGAGAGAGAGAGAGAGAGAGAGAGAGAGAGAGAGAGAATATCTCTAGCAGGCTCCCTGCTCAGCGCAGAGCCTGACTTGGGGCTCAATCCCCAAGGATCATGACCTGAGCCGAAATCAAGAGTCAGATGCTCAACTGACCAAGCCACCCAGGTGCCCTTCCTCTCCTAACTTCTTATGTAGGCAACAGGCAAAGAGACCAGAGATGGCTGTGGAGTAAGCAACCAGGGGTGTCCATCCCAGTGTCCCATTGATATGACAATGCAAAAAAAAAAAAAAAAAAAAAGGCAATGCGGTGACTTCACATATGCAAAACATGCAACATGGTACCTGTCATGAAGTCAGCGCTCAGGAAACATTTTAATGATCCAAGGAAAATCTCTATGTTTCTCTCTATCCATCCATCCATCTCCATTTCTTTGTTGCTCTGGGCAGCAGACTGCTTTCAGTGTCCTCCACCGATGTCTTTTGTTAGGTGAAGTATTTTCTGAGTTCTTTGAAATAGGAGGTGAGGGTCCCCCAAGAAGACACCAATGCCTTCTGCTATGGTTTGAATATTTGTGTCCCACCCCCCAAATTCATAGGTTGAAATCCTAATGCCCAACGTGACCATATTTGGAGGTTGGACATTTGGAGGTGATTAGGTCATGAGGTGAAGCCCTCATGAATGAGATTAGCACCCTTTTTCTTTTAATGTTTATTTACTTATTTTGAGGGTGAGAGAAAGAGAGAGAGAGAGAGAGAGAGAGTCCCAAGCAGGCTCAGCATGGAGCCTGACACGGGGCTCAATCCCATGACTCTGGGATCATGACCTGAGCCGAAATCAGGAGCCAGATGCTTAACCGACTGAGGCACCCAGGCGCCCCGGAATTAGTGCCCTTATACCAGACGCTCCACATTGCTGTCTTGCCCCTTCCTCTGTGTGAGGACACAGCGAGAAGTCTGTGACCCAGAAGGCCCTCACCTGACCATGCTGGCCTCCTGAACTTGGACTTCTAGCCTCTAGAACTGTGAAAAATAGATTTCTGTTGTTTGAAAGCCATCCAGTCTATGATATTTTGTTACTGCAGCCTGAAAAGGCTGACACTTTCTAAGCGGGGGTGGCCTGTTAACCAAAGGGCTTTGGTGTTGCTGAGTGGGCTATGCGAGCTCAAGCCCGGAGCCGAATTTTCCAGGGAGGCAAAAGATTTTGGAGGCGGTATGTGAACAAAAACCTGGTATGATATGTAAGGACTGGCAGCATAGGAGGGCTTCTGAGAGAAAACGAAAGTGTCTAGTGGAGATTTCCATCAAGTTATTTGATGTGCAGAGCGCATGAGAAACCCCTTTCTCTGTCTCTTCATGATATTGTCAATATAATCCACCTCATTTGCTGGGGTGTTTGAGACAGATGTAAATTTTTAGGATGAATAGTGGGGCTGAGATCTGCTTTGAACTGGCATGGATCTGATCCGGAGGTGGCCATGAAAAGACAGTCACATATGGGTGGTGTAATTTAAAAAAGAAAAAGAGGGGCGCCTGGGTGGCTCAGTCGGTTAAGCACCCGACTTTGGTCCAGGCCATGATCTCACAGTTTGTTGGTTCGAGCCCCATGTCCGGCTCTGTGCTGACAGCTCAGAGCCTGGAACCTGCTTCAAATCCTGTGCCTCCCTCTCTCTGTGCCCCTCACTCGCTTGTGCTCTGTCTCTCTCTATCTCTCAAAAATAAATGTTAAAAAAATATATTTTTTAAATAAATAAAAGAAAAAGAAAGAGGGGCACCTGGGTGGCTCAGTCAGTTAAGTGGCCGACTCTTGATTTCAGCCCAAGTCATGATCTCATGGTTCATGGGTTTGAGCCCCGCATGGGGCTCTGCACTCACAGCGTGGAGCCTGATTCAGAGTCTCTGTCTCCCCTCCCCTCTCTCTGCCCCTCCCCCACTAGAGTGAGCTCTCTCTCTCTCTCTCTCTCTCTCAAAAATAAATAAATGTTAAAAAAGAAAACGAAGGAAAAGACAGGATTGCTGTCAGGAAAAACGAAGGAAAAGACAAGGATTGCTTTCAGTTTTTGACTCTGTCCTATGAACAGAGACGAGTAACACTACTGCGTTTCTTACGTTTGCAGCTGGGAAGAGAATGTCTTTGTGTATGACCTTGTGAACAGCTGTGTGCCTGGGATTCCAGCCGACATCTGGACGGGGCTTCACGATCACAGACAGGTAAGGAAGCAGGGGCCATCGGGCTCTCTTGGCAGCTGCAGCCAGGATGCCAGTTTGACTTAGCCGACCTTTCACCTGGGGCCCATACGGCAGGTCACTGCGGCGTGCCCAGCACGTGGAGGGAAATCAGATACCGGGATGCCCCAGGTAGAAGGTAGTGTTGTGAAAGAGTATATGACGGGGACATAGCAGGATCAGGGAAGGCCTCTGTTTGGGTGTGAGTTCCCAAAACAGTGGACACAAAAATGTGACTAGATGTGTAAAATATTTCTGAGGGGGAAAGACCTGTGAAGGAAAAAAGAGGAGGGGACATAAGTGTGATGATAGCACAGTTCTGAGAAAGACTTGGCTAGGCCAGTGGGGAGTCCTCAGGCAAAGGATGGCCACTAGAGGAACCCCGCCTGGGGCAGGAATGGGCCGGCACCAGCACCCCTGAGTACCTGCTCAGTCACTGACTGACTGGGCACAGCCTGGAGGAAACCTGGTCTGGCTGTGAACGCAGCGGTGAATCCGAAGGGGCAGGGGAGCTGGGGCCGTGGGTCAGCCTTGCTCCCTGTAGCTGGTCCTCCTGAGGGAGTTCCAAGCAGTGCACTTCCGTGGTTGCCACAGCCTCTCTAAGTTAAAGACATTTAAGTTAGTATCTAATGGATAAATAGGAGTCAGCCACAGGAAGAGCATTCCAGGTAGAGGGAATAGCATGGGCAAAGGTCCTGAGGCGTGAGAGATCTTGACCTATTCGAGGACCTGAAAGACAAGTGGGTCTGGGATGCAAAATGGGGCAGGGGTCGATGGAATAATGGTGAAGAGCAAGGCCAGATCTCATACCTGGCGACATCGCAGCAGAGTCCCCCTGGGAATTCTGTCCCCAGACTTTCCCTGGGGGAGCTGAATACTGTCTCTGTTTTGCATGTATGCTACCAGGCCTGTCCTCAGAGTACTGCGGGGAATAGGGCTCCGGTTCCAGCCCCCGTCCTGCCTCTTACTGGCTGGTAGGCGACTTTGGGCAATTGTTTTTTGTTGACCTCTCTGAGCTTCAGTTTCCTCAGCTATAAAATGGGGGTTATGATAACAGTGCCTTGTTATGAAAAGTCAATGAGCTTAGCCTGGCACTTGGGACACTCTAAGAGCTCACTAGGGCTGGTAGAAGTCACTGTCAAATAGCAGAAGCAACAGTAGTAGCCAGACTCAACAGAAATGGATATATATTTTTTTTTTAATTTTTTTTTAACGTTTATTTATTTTTGAGACAGAGGGAGACAGAGCATGAACAGGGGAGGGGCAGAAAGAGAGGGAGACACAGAATCTGAAACAGGCTCCAGGCTCCGAGCTGTCAGCACAGAGCCTGACGCGGGGCTCAAACTCACGGACCGTGAGATCATGACCTGAGCCGAAGTCGGACGCCTAACCGACCAAGCCACCCAGGCACCCCGGATATATATATTTTTAAATCAATAGAATTCATCTTGCAAGAACCTACATAGAAGTTGTAATTGAAAAAAAAAAAAAAAACCCACAATGGGCACCTGGGTGGCCCAGTCAGTTAAGCGTCCTACTTCGGCTCAGGCTGTGATCTCATGGTTCATGAGTTCGAGCCCCTCATCGGGCTCACTGCCATCAGCACAGAGGCTCCTTGGATCCTCTGTCCCCCTCTCTCTCTCTGGACTTCCCCCGCTCATGCTCTCTCTCTCAAAAATAAATAGACATTAAAAAAAAAAAAGAACTGCAAAATTTCTATTCGTAATGGTAACTTTCAAATGGGATTATAGGAGCACCTGGGTGGTTCGGTCAATTAAACATCCCACTTGGGCTCAGGTCATGATCTCACGGTTCGTGAGTTCGAGCCCCACATCAGGCTTGCTGCTGTCAGTGCAGAGCCTGCTTGGGCTCCTCTCTCTCCCTCTCTCTCTCTCTGCCCCTCCCCCACTCACTCTCTCTCTCAAAAATAAATAAATAAATAAATAAATAAATAAATATTTTTTTTAATTTTTTTTTTAACGTTTATTTATTTTTGAGACAGAGAGAGACAGAGCATGAACAGGGGAGGGTCAGAGAGAGGGGGAGACACAGAATCTGAAACAGGCTCCAGGCTCCGAGCTGTCAGCACAGAGCCCGATGCAGGGCTCGAACTCACAGACCGCGAGATCATAACCTGAGCCGAAGTCAGCCGCTTAACTGACTGAGCCACCTAGGTGCCCCATAAATAAATTTTTAAAATGGGATTATAGGGGCGCCTGGCTGGCTCAGTCAGAAGAGCATGTGACTCTTGATCTCAAGGTCATGAGTGTGAGTCCCACGTTGGGTATAGAAATTACTTAAATAAATAAACTTAGAGAAAAAAAGGATTGTGAGTACACTTAGGGTTTAAGGAACTTGTATTACAATAATTAAGTGTAGTAATAACAAACAATACAGTAAAAGATCTTGTTTTTTAAAATCTTCCTTGCAGGGCACTGGCTAAGACCTTTGTGCCCTTTACTTCATTACTGCTCACAACAGCTTTCTGAGGGAGAGACTAGCTCCATTGTAAAGGTGTGGAAACTGAGGCTGGGGAGGTTAGATAACCTGTCCAGATGGCGCTGAGGAGGTGGGTAGCATCTAGCTCTAGCCTCTCTCTCAGAAGCAGCATGCTGTTTCCATTATCTGATGCCACCTCCGTAATCATCAGTCTTTCGGGGGAGACTTTTCTAAGGACTTGAATAAATGCAGAAATGGCTTGTGTTCCAGAACATGGCAAGGATATAGTTCTTTCCACAGTTAATTTGCACATTTATTTTAACACCAATCAAATTCCCAACAGGAGTTTTCTTGTAATTGGACAGAGAAGTCTCACATCAGGCAAGAAAAATACACAGTACAGGGACAAAAGGAAAGAAATGAAGGGTGACTCCGGTCTGCTGGTAAATTGAATTAAAAAAAAAAAAAAAGTGTAGTAGTTAAAATCTTGGGCACGGAGTCTCACAGACCTGGGTTTGAATGCCAGCACCAATGCTTTATTAGCTATGTGAATTTGGCTAGGCCAATCTGAGTCTGAGTTTTCTCATCTGTGCAATAGACATGACGATGCCTGCTTGGACAACGGTGGGGAGAAAATAAGTAGAGCACCTGATGGCAACTAATGAACCTTCAATAAACAGCAGCTAGTAGTGATGGTATAATAGCAGTATCTCGCATCAAACTGAGGACTTTTTAAAAATATTTTAATATTTATTGTTGAGAGAGAGAGAGAATGTGAGACACAGACTCCGAAGCAGGCTCCAGGCTCTGAGCTATCAGCACAGAGCCCCACGTGGGGCTCAAACCCATCAACCAGGAGATCATGACCTGAGCCGAAGTCGGAGGCTTAACTGACCGAGCTACCCAGGCACCCTTATATATTTATTTTGAGAGAGAGAGAGAGACTGGGTGAGATGGAGAGAGAGAGAGAGAGAGAGAGAGAGAGAGAATCCCAAACAGGCTCCATACTGTCAGCACACAGCTCAACTCAGGGCTCAAACTCAGGAACCTTGAGATCATAACCTGAGCCGAAGTGGGAAGCTCAGTTGAGTGAGCCCCCCAGTCGCCCCAGGACTTTTTAAAAAGTTTGTTTGTTTGTTTGTTTGTTAAGATTCTTTTTGAGAGAGAGAGAGAGCTCATGAGCATGCAGGCTCATGCGTGCGCCCACGAGTTGGGGCGGGGCAGAGAGAGAGAGAGGGAGAGAGAGAATCCCGAGAAGGCAGGGCTCGATCCCACAAGCTGTGAGCCCAAATCAGGAGTCCAAGGCTTAACGGACCGAGCCCCTAGGAGCCTCCAAAGTGAGGACTTCTGCACTGTTCCATATGGAGGCGTTAGAATGTCAGCCTTGAGCTGGGGCTGGCTCTGATGCCAGATCTTTCTCTCACGGACTGGCTTCCTCCACTCTGGATGGGACTGCCCAGGAAGGGCAGTTTGAATGGACCGACGGCTCCTCCTATGACTACAGCTACTGGGACGGAAGCCAGCCGGACGACGGCGTCCACAAGGACCCAGAAGAGGACTGCGTGCAGATATGGTACCGGCCCACCAGCGGTGAGTGCCCACGAGATCAGGGCTTTTGCAGGGGTGCTGGGGAGGAGCCGGGGATGGCAGAGAGACTGCCTACCCCCTCCTTTTCCTGGGCGTTAGGGGGCTGGTGGGGGCGGAGTGGGCGGGGTTGGGGGCCGGGCCCTTCTCCGCCCGTGGATACAGTTTAAACAGTAGGTAGCGGGGCATTGTTGACCTGCAGACCCTGCTTGGATTAAAAAGACATTAGAGGCAGAAGCATGGGGCAGGTTGGAGGGGCGGGGTCGCACAGACTGTAGTCAAAAGATGGTGCTTCTGTGTCAGCTCCCCAGTGCGCTGGAGTGCCAGCCCCGACCCCAGGCTCGTGCTCCTCACTATCAGAGCAGAGGTATGCCTGGAGAAGCACCGAGGTGGAAGTAGTGAAAAGGATATACACCTGGGTCCAAGCCCTTGCCTTGCTGCTTTCTAGCTCTGTAACCTTGCAGGGAATCACTTATTCACTCTGAGATTCCGCTTCCTCTTCTGTAAAATGGATTTAGTAACCGTTCTACCCACAGGGCAGACGTGAGGATTATAGGAGGCACAGCTGATCCAGCTGTTCTCAGAACCCCAGCTCCACCCCTTATTAATCGCGTGGTCCAAAGTGAATGCCTTAACCTCCTGGCTCAGAGTCTGCATCTGCAAAATGGGCTAATGATACTTAACGCACAAGGTTGCTGTGAAGAGGAAAGAAGCTAATGTATATAAAGTGGCCACAACGATTTGCATGTGGTATTAGCAATCACCGCCATCAGCATGAGCAACATCATCACTCCTCAACCCGATCTGGAGAAGTGAAAATGATTCATATTCTCATTTTGCAGATGAAGAAATGGAAGCTCAGAGATGTTAAACAATTTGTTCTTGGTCACACAGCAAGTAGTGAAATGGGTTTCAAACCTGGATCTACCAAAGTCCAGATTCAAGCACCCAACTCCTGCTCCTTCTGCGCCCCTTTTTCTTTTCCTGATTCGAATAGGGAGGTAGGGAACAGGGACTTGCTATCCTGGGAGCCAGTCTGGAGCCTGGGAGTCAGAGCTGGGCCAAGCCCCTGGGTAAAGGGTGTCCTGCCCCTCCACAGCAGCAAGTCAGGACCAGCCTTAGGAGAGAGAAGGGCCGGACAGCAGCCTCATCAAGCATCAGCCAGAAAGGGGTGCCAGTGCAGACGTGAGGCCACAGGAGAGGGCTTTTACTCCAGTGGGGCGGTGAGGTTACTTTTACTGTGGTAGGTGGACCCTCACCCGGATTCTATGCTTCTTCTCACTGCAGCTCTGAGGTCATGGAATGATAACACATGCAGCCGCAAGTTCCCCTTTGTCTGCAAGATCGCGTCTCTGACCATTCACTGAGCCGGTCTTGCCCCGTCAAAAGTGAGCCCAACTCCAGCACATCATGTAGGTATACCTAGTGTAAATCTGACACTCAATAAATATAAGTCACAGAAGAGATAAAGTTCCTGGGCAGAGATTTTTTTTTTAATTTTTTAATATGTATTTTTATTTATTTTGAGAGAGAAGAGGAGAGGCAGAGAGAGAGAGAGAGAGAGAGAGAGAGAATCCCAAGCAGACTCTACGTTGTCAGCATGGAGTCCAACATGGGGCTCAATCTCACGAACCATGAGATCATGACCTGAGCCTAAATCAAGAGTCAGATGCTTAACCGACTGAGCCACCCAGGTGCCGCCCCAGGCAGAGGTTTCAAACAAGCAAGTCTTAATGATACAGAGTGGTGACTTGGTCACACTGAAACTGGCTTAATTAAGAAACAAGGGTGGTGGATATATGTAAGCAATACAAATCCAAGGTTGTTTGAGACTCAGTGTTGAATTTCACGGGCCTGGCTCAGTCACACGCCTATTCCGCTTTGGCAAATTCTGGTTGTTTAGATGCCCATCTCTAGGGCAGAGAGTGGTGGGAGTTAGTATCATCTGAACCATGTGGGCCCAAAGAGGAGAGTCGTTCCCCCCAAAACCCAAAAATATCAACAAATTTATACATTGCTGGTGGCAATATATAATGGTGAAGCCATTCTGGAAAAGAGTATGGTGCTTCCCCAAAAAGTTAAATATAGAATTACCAAAGGACTCAGTGATTCCAATTCTGGGTATATACCCAGTAGTATTGAACACAGGTATTCAAACATGAGGGGTCATAGCAGCATTATTCATAATGGCCCCTCAAGTGGAAACATCTTTGGGGGGCACCACCCAGATGACCTCATCCCATGTGTCAGGGTCCCAGTCGGGGCCCTGACCATAGTGTAACACTGCTTTCCTTGGGAGCTTAACTGCCTTTGAAGTTCGGTCACTCTGAGTCTCGGGCTTGGTCTGCCCTCCTGCCAGCTTCCTTGTCTGCAACCCAAGAGGCTCTCTGGTTTTCACTCCTAGAGGAAGGGCCTGTTACTTGTCCTTGGCTGTTTAGTATCCTGCAAAGCCTTGTAGCAATAGCCATCCAACCTAGTTATGCTTAGGGCTACTGTTTTCTTTGTTCATCAACTACCTGATACATGGCTTCTGCCAGGACATTCCCTCCCCCTGGTACACCCTCCCAGCTCAGTCTATGGAGGTTTGGACCACCTTGTGCCAGAGGCTGTGTTCCACCCACCGCTATTGATTGCCAACCTAGAGGGGGGCAGGGGAGCAATCCAGGTCCTAAGCCCCATCCTGTGGCTTTTTCAGACTGCTCCCAGCATCACTGGTTCTAGACTGAGTTTTCTGGCAGCGGTTGCTGAGACAGAGTTTGGAGTAGAGATTGTTTATTAGGAACCAATACCTGGGAAGAGAAAGCAGAGGAAGGAGTGGAACTGGGGTGCAGTCTGGCAAATTATCAGCCAACCTGGCCAGGAGATCCGGGAGAAATCCTGACCGTTGGAGTGGACCACATAGGGCTGAAGTGGCCAGGACTTTAGACCCATACTTCACTCAGTCAGTGATGCAGGCTTCCCCAGAAAGGATGTGACCTCTCTGTGGCTGCAGCTGACCCTGAAGGAGCTGAAAGCTGAAAGCTCTCTGTCCTCATCCTTGAAGGAGGGTGGCACATCTCCATGATATCACAACTGGAATCAAAAAGACATAGATTCGGATCCCACCACTTCGGCTTACTGTGTGACCTCATCTAAGTGGCTTAACCTCCCTGAATTTCAGTTTTCTCTTGTATATAATGGAGATACACTCCCCTTCAGCTCTGACTGTGATTTATCAGGCAGCTTTGGGGAATGAGGAGCTCGGCCGAGGTGACTTTTCCAGAAAACAAGAACTCATTCCACAGGCGTCACAAATATCTCTGTTTTTTCTACTTTGGATGGGAATCTTTCTAAACCACGTTATACATTTTCTTGCTTCCTCAAACAGATGATATCCAACAAGATTAGCCTTTCCTTGACAATTCAGGGTCATATGCGCTTTGTCTAGTTCAGGTAATTTTTGTCACCTGTCATATCTGGGAGTCACTGTGCCAGTCTCTGACAGCCCACAGAATCTCCCGTCTTTTCTAGACTGTTGCTGCTGAGATGCTGTGGGCAGGGAAGCCAGGCAACCAAGCCTGAGAATAATCCGGGGCGGGGATAGGGGGGAGTGGAGAGGGGGAAATAGATCAATGAATGATGGATGGATGGATGGGTAAGTGGATGGATGGATGAGTGGATGGATGGATAGAGGGAGGGGTGGAAACAATCAAGAGAGATTTTTAGACACCTAGAGTATAGATAGATGGACAGACAGACAGGGATGCTGGAGCGCATGGCAATTAATATATATCACCCATAGGATCATTGCAAATGAAGCATACCATCCCAGCATGTGGATGTAGCAAAAAGTATTTAACACTCCTATTGTTAGCCTTTTAGGTACCATCTAATTTTCCACTCTTACAAATAACACAGTGATAAGCATCTCTGTATGCACGTTCAATTATTTTCTTGGGGATATATTCCTAGAAGTGGAATTACCTGTTCAAAGTGTGTGCCCATGTTAAAATAGGATTACTTTTTTTTTTTATAAAAATACAGACATGGACTGTAAAACCATATACAGAGAAAGGTGTCTTAGGTTGTGTGTGTCTCCCATAATTGCACCAGCCAGAGTTAACCACTGCTGACTTTTTTTTTTTTAATTTTTTTTTTTCAACGTTTATTTATTTTTGGGACAGAGAGAGACAGAGCATGAACAGGCGAGAGGCAAAGAGAGAGGGAGACACAGAATCGGAAACAGGCTCCAGGCTCTGAGCCATCAGCCCAGAGCCCGACGCGGGGCTCAAACTCACGGACCGCGAGATCGTGACCTGGCTGAAGTCGGACGCTCAACCGACTGCGCCACCCAGGCGCCCCAACCACTGCTGACTTTTAATAGTGGTTTCTGAGTATGTGTCCTGCGACCACCATGAGAACGCACCTCGGGGCCTCCTGTTGAAATCCATCATTTTGAAAAAAAAAAAAGAAATCCATCATTTTGTTTGCTTGGAGGCCTCACTTTCCATAGGCTGTTCCCAGGCAATGACTAAGTGAGGCAGGGTCCTGAGACAGCCCTGTTTCTGGGGGAGAGCATTCCCTGTTGGTGGACTTCGGCTCAGGGACACCTTGATGGCCTTGCTGAACTTGCCTTAGACTACAGGCCAGTTTAGGATGCCTCCACTGTCTGTCCTTCACTGGGGGGAGGGGGGGGCAGACTTGTGTCACAGACTGACACCTCTCCCAGCCCTCTCTGCCCCTCCCCCATATTTTCTTTCACAGAGGCAATTTTCTCTGATAAAATCCTTGCACACTTAATCCATCCTGGTGCTCGCTTCTCAGAGGAGCCAGATTAACACGTATACCTGTAGTATAATGAGACAGCCCCCACAAAAGGCTGTACTAATTTATACTCATACCTGCAGTGTATGAGAGCCCCTCTTCACCCGCACTCTTGCCAGCACATTGACCCCCACCTTCAGACTGAGCCTCCAAGCAGGCGGATACTCCTTCCGCTCCCTTGCCAGTCCTCAGAGGCAAGTGCACCATCGAGGCTGTTGTGATTGCTAGTGACAGAAAACGCAACCCAAACTGCCTTAAACACAAAAAGACTTTGGTTTACTGATTGAGCTGCAAAGTCCTGAGGTATCTAGCTTCAGGCTCAGCTTGATCCAGGGACTTAAATGATATTGCCAAAGATGTTTGCCTCCCTGCTCTGCCTCCATGGCATTGGCTTGATCCTGAAGCTCCAGTCTCCCCACTTAGGAAAGCAGAAATGGCCAGTGTAATTCTACAGTTACATCCTTCAAGAGCAGGAGGGGTGCCTCTTTCCCAGAAGCCCCAGCAACCATCTCCTTTCATATCATCGGTTGTACGTGGGTTATTTGGCCAACTCAACCAATCACTGTGGCCAGGAGGTAAAGGAACTTGATTGCTGCAGCCAATCATGGTCTGTGCAATCAAGCCTTTGAGAACTGCAGAGGCATGGCTTTCCAGCAGGAATTGGAGTTGTGTTTTATCAAAAAAGAGCTGGTGGAAGCACTAATGATACAACGAAAAATCTCTAGTACAAGAGGGTCATGAGGAACCAACTCCAAATTTCAAACTGGGAAGAAGGTTGAAAACAGAAAGCTAACTGCAGCCTCAGGGCAGTCTTCTCAGCGAAGAGCAAGACCACAGCTCACTCCCATGAAGAGCCTTTGGAGGGAGTAGTTTTTGTTTCCTATTCTCAGCTTATAAGAAATAGGATATTCCCTGGGAATGCAAGCTGGTGCAGCCACTCTGGAAAACAGTATGGAGGTTCCTCAAAAAACTAAAAACAGAACTACCCTACGACCCAGCAATGGCACACTACCAGGCATTTATCCAAGGGATACAGGAATGCTGATTCATAGGGACACGTGCACCCCCATGTTTATAGCAGCACTATTGACAATAGCCAAAGTATGGAAAGAGCCCAAATGTCCATCGATGGATGAATGGATAAAGAAGATGTGGTATATATATACAATGGAGAATCACTCGGCAATCAAAAAGAATGAAATCTTGCCATTTGCCACTACGTGGATGGAACTAGAGTGTGTTATGCTAAGTGAAATTAGTCAGAGAAAGACAAATATCATATGACATCACTCCTATGAGGACTTTAAGATACAAAACAGATGTGGGGTGCCTGGGTGGCTCAGTCGGTTGAGCGTCCGACTTCGGCTCAGGTCATGATCTCACAGCTGGTGAGTTCGAGCCCCGTGTCAGGCTCTGTGCTGGCAGCTCAGAGCCTGGAGCCTGCTTCAGATTCTGTGTCTCCCTCTCTCTCTGCCCCTAACACACTCACATTCTGTCTCTCTCAAAAATAAATAAACATTAAAATTTTAAAAAAGAAAAAAAAGATAAAAAACAGATGAACATAAGGGAAGGGAAGCAAAAATAAGATAAAAACAGGGAGGGGGACAAAACAGAAGAGACTCATAAATACAAAGAACAAACTGAGGGTTCCTGGAGGGGTTGTGGGAGGGGGGCTGGGCTAAATGGGTAGGGGGCATTAGGGAATCTACTCCTGAAATCATTGTTGCACTATATGCTAACTAACTTGGATGTAAATTTAAAAAAAATTTTTAATTAAATTAAAAAAATAATTTAAAAAGGAGACAACACAATACTTAAAAAAAATTGTTAAATGTTATTCCTTAAAAAAAAAGAAGAAGAAGTAGGATATTCCCTGTGGTGCTGCAAAAGAGAATCAGGAGGTGTATCAGCTGTCAAAATAAACACATGGGGCATAGTTAAGTGGTTTGCCCAATTTGAAGGATAATAGTAATAACATTAAAAAAAGAAAAAAACAGTGCTCGCTTCAGCAGCACATATACTAAAAAAAGAAAAAAACAGGGAAAATAGGCCCCTGTTGTTTTGAAGAAAATTTCGAAGCCAACAGCCCAGTGTCCATCTTTTTTAAGGCGACTCTGACCAGCTGGGGAATTCTCTTGAGGAAGCCAGTCCTCACAAACATGCCATGTTAGAAGATTCCACGGCTTTCTTTTCCAACCCAGGGCTGGCCACACAGCACTTCTTCCTAACATCCACCGACTGTCAGGGACCTCAGCCATGGAAGCCGATGCAGTCCTCCCAACAACCCCACAACAGGGGCTCTGCTGAGCCTCAAGGTGAGAGGATCGTGGGTTTGGGTCAGATGTGTGGCTCGATCCTCCACTGCAGCAACGTGTAACCTTGGCCAAGCTGCTTCGCCTCGCCAGGCTTCCATTTGGAAATGCAGATGGAAATGCCAACATTCCTGTGACGCTGTGAGGATGGAGTGAGACACTCCATGAAAAGTGCTCACACAGTGGCTGGCACATAGTAGACAGTTAATAAACATTCGCTGTCATTATGGTGATTGGCATTCCTGCTTCATCAGCTAGGACAAGGACAGGACACCGCCATTTAGTATTCAACCTGGGTGACTTTGCACCTATTGTGAGTACCTGAGACTGTCTTTGTTGCCACAGACCTTCCTTCTGTGACAATTTGTGATCCCTAGGGGATGTTCATTCCTGTTTATCTCCGCAAAGGAAGAAACCTTTCAAGGCACATGGGCAGCCCTCGGGTCCTGGTCCTTTTGGCTCGTGTTAATGTCACTGCTGCAACACTAGTGATCCTGAGCTGACCTCTTTCCCCATTGCCAGACCACTGGTGGGGACCCAGGCATACACCTCTGCTGGAACCTGGCACCAAGGCAGCTGTCTGCTTACCTGAGACAGAACCCCCTGGGCAGGTGCTTTCTGCAGTGAATGAGACTAAGCACTTGGCCCACGCAAGGCCTGCTCAGTCATGCTGTCTTCTCGGAACTCAGCCACACGTGGTGTGGACTCATTTCTGCATTTCGACTTGGGACACAGGCCAGAGTGGTTGAGTCCTGAGGTGTTCGTCAGTCTTGGCCACTTCCTGTGCCTGGAACACCCCCTGACCCCCCCCCCCTCTTTTTTTATTTGGCCTTCAGTGTCAAGTTTATTATTTGTCCCCCTGTCCTCTCTCTTAATTTGCAGACACCAAAAGCAGAATTACCCCTCACTCCCTCACTCCTAAGGCTCACCCTTATACTCTTCCATAAGCTAGGATGGGCCCCTGGAAAAGCTATTTTTTCTTCTATGCAAAGGGAGCCTAGGGTCCTATGTGAGAATAACACAGTGGCCTATTATGTAAGGAAGCACTCAATTTCATGGTGGACGGAGTGGGTTTTCTCTCTTTCCAGCTGGATGGGACTAAGGAAGCACACGGAGACCAGTTGTTAGATGTTCCAAGTTGTTTAATAGTAACAATAATTAAAATGGAAGGCCTGACAGTGATTTACTCATTTTTTAAGACCGAGTTCAAGATTACTCCAATTATAATGACACTAACTCTTGGCTTGCGTTCCTATATGCATTCTCAAAAGAGAAAGGAAGGGACAGAGTGAGGACAGAGGTTCCCAGACTATTACAAATTAATATGCATCTCTTGAGCAGTGTGTTATGAGTGTGAACATTTTTCATCATCTATGGAATAGGGAGATGGGCAGTACACAAGGGTGAGAACCATTGCCCTCAAAGAAACCGTCAGTTAAATAAACTATGCACGTGTCACTAGAACACTATGTAGCCTTTATGTACAGACACAAAACATGTCTAAGGCATATTGTTGAGTGATAAAGGCAAGTTGTAGAAAAATGGATAAAATATTATATCATTTATATATCCACAGTCTCCCCCATGGAATTATACCTCATATTTCTATAGACACGTGTATCTGTAAATATGGCAGAAAAAAGCTGGAAAGATGCACACAAAACTGATAAAATTGTGGACCTCAGAGATGAGAGCAATGGTCCCGTGGGAGAATGTCAGCTTTATCTGTAATGTTTGATTTCACACAGTGATCATATACACGCGCATCATTTGTGTAGTTAAAAATATGTAGATGCTTCTAAACTATGCTAAGTTCAGCCTGTTCTCTCTCATAACCCCTAGGGTTGGTTTGACTTGGCCACAGACCCAGGCCCAGCTGCAGTAATTGGGACAAAACTTTGATATGTTTAATATATTTATTGTCAAATACTTTCAAGAAGGTAATACCAATTTCCACCCCAATCTATGCAAAGATGACAAAAATAATAACACTCATGGCTGGTATTGACTTTACAAAATAAATAATCCTTTGATTACCACCCACTGAGGACGAGCATTTGATCATAGTGGTCTCGGCAATCTTGACTTGGGAGGAAGGTGCCAGATTTTCCAGTCCTCCTCAGCTGGGAAATGGCTCCCTCCCACCACCCAGGGACTGTGTAATTAACACCTGCCCCCCCTACCCCCCCCACCCCCCCACCCCCGCCCAACCAAACAACAACCAGGCACCCCGGGAACTTCCCCTGGGAAGAAGCCTATGATTCTCCCCACGCCCAGCTGGAGTCATTACTATTTGTCTTACAATAGAAAGTCCCCAGCGATAACGCTGGCCTGTCAGAGCCAGTCTTCTAGGGAGCCCTGGCTCATAGTAATGATACCACAGGGATGAGTCTCCAGCTGTGCTGCAAGCATGGATGCAGGGGGAGCTGGGGAGAAGCCCTGTTGGAGCCTTCAGAGGCTCCACACGCCCCGCTCTCCTCCACATGGGCCCTGGCAGCTTGAAGTTCACTGCCAACTCATTGCCAAGCCCCACTGCGCATCAGCCACTATCAGTGTCATTAACTCAGTATCTTTCATCCATGCAGGCCAGCCCATTGCCAGCCCTAGCAGTTGGCCTCACGAAGAAGGATACTGATGGGAAAAGGGCCTCATAGTAATAATAGAGGTGTGGAGGAAGTTGTAGGCATCAGAATTTCTCATAGACCTGACCTTATTTAGGGAAACATCTTGATAAGCACTTGGGGGAGAGGAGAGGAGCCCAGGTAAGAGAAGGGATAGCCGAATGACTCCACATTCAAAATGAACTGAAAATATATGGCGAACGTGTCAAAGATGTATTTAACTCATTAATGAAGGAACCAGCTAGATGGCAAAACTGGTTCAGAGGATAGAAGTAACTAATATATACATGCTGCCACCAATATACACCCACATCCACACTCACATACATTTCATAGGAAAAAAGAACGCTGGGGCACCTGGGTGGCTCAGTTGGGTAAGTGTCCCACTTCGGCTCAGGTCATGATCTCTTGGTTCGTGAGTTTGAGCCCCGTGTCGGGCTCTGTGCTGACAGCTCAGAGCCTGGAGCCTGCTTCGGATTCTGTGTTTCTCTTTTTCTCTGTTCCTCCCCTGCTTGCGCTGTCTCTCTCTTTCAAAAATAAATAAAGTTAAAAAAAAAAAAAAAAAAAAAGGATGCTGGGGCACCTGGCTGCCTCTTTCAGTGGAACGTTCTGCTCTTGATCTCGGGGTTGTGGGTTTGAGGCCCGTATTGGGTGTAGAGATTACTTTAAAAAATAAAATCTTTAAAAAAAAAAAAAAGAATGCTGGAATAAGTTTCCAAGTTAAATATGAAACTAGCTAAAGACCTGCGGGACAATAAAACCTTTAGGCCAAGAATTGGCAAACTATGACTTGATGATCAAACCAAACCCACCACCTATTTTTGTGGAGTTTTGTTTTTTTTTTTTTTACATTTTTTTACACAGCTGGAAAAAGAATGAACAGTATTTCATAATGTGAAAGTGACGTAAGATTCAAATTCAACGTCTATAAATAAAGTTTTATTGGAACGCAGCCCTGCTCATTCATAGCAGTCTGTGGCTGCTTTCACACTACTATGGCAGAGTGGAATAGTTGCAACAGAGAATGTATGGCCCACAAAGTCTATTTATTGTCTGGCCCTTTATGGAAGAAGTTTGCTGAGCCCTGCTCTAATACTATGTCAATGATCTTTGAGATTACCTTCTCCACAGGACAAAAATCATTTGCAACTTGTCAATTTTCTACAAGTTAACACCTACCTTTATAGAACTGGGGCCTAATCAATAACAAAGTCAAACAGTTACATCCCCTAGAAAATCAGATAGCCTTTAAGCAGATAGTGTTTTGATTTAAGTTTGAAAAGTTATACAGCCATCTTTTTACTCTTTTTCAAACTCGTGGATAATTGTTCTTAACACTTGGAACCAAAAGATAGTTAAGCAATAGAGACTCGGTGATCTATAATGATCTACAATTCATGGTCTAGAAAGCCACTTTCTTCTCAGGAGTTCTCAGAATTGAAGATCTGAAAGCTCTTTCACAAAGCTCAGGGAATGAGGAGGACTCTCACTCTAGCAGATAGAGGACAACCAAGACCTAGTGGTGGTAGAAGGGGCTGGGGGAAAGCTGGCCTGCTGGTCTACCTTGAAGGTTGATATATATTGGCCTAGACGGAATGGGGTGGAGAGGGGCAAAGCTCAATGTGACAGCCAAGAGGGCTTTGGAGTATGTTGGGAGTTGGGTGGCATTTTGGTTATTATTGGTATAAAGGACTTCCCAAGACCTAGTAGTCACTCTCCAATAGATTGGGGAGAGGCCGCTAACCACATACATTCAAGTGGCCCACACTGCACCCCAGCGCTGCTGTCATGACTGGAATATGCCGGAAAGAAATCTGGGAGGGCTTCTTTTTCAAAAAGCTTTCTGAAATATAATTCACTCACTTTCTTAGTCTACAATGCTATAACGGAGTACCATAGACTGGGTAGTTTATGAACAACAGAAGTTTCTTCCTCACAGTACTAGAGGTGAAATCTAAGATCAAGGCACCAAAAGATTTAGTGCCTGGTGAGAACCTGCTTCCTGGTTCACAGACAGCCAACTTTCCACTGTGTCTTCACATGGTAGAAAGGATGAAGGAACTCTCAAGGGTCTCTTTTATTATCTTCCCTAATTCCTTTCATGAGGGTTCCACCTCATGACCTAACCACCTCCCAAAGACCCCACCTCCAGATACCATCCCACCGGGGATAAGTTTCAATACACGAATGGGAGCCAGGGAAGGACGCAAGTGTTCAGTCTATAGCACACACCATAACAGTCATTCATTTAAAGTGTATAGTTTAATGGCTTTTAGATCATTCAGAGATTTGTGCACCCATTACCATAATCACTTTTAGAATATTTTAATTACCCCCCAAAGGAAACACACACCCCTTGGCCATCACCCCTAACTTCCCAGCCCTAGGTCAAGTGGGCTGTTTTTGTTTTTGTTTAACTATGGGTGAGTCAGGAGCTTAAACATATCAATATATCGGAGAAGCATTGCCTACCCAGGGATTTCACAATTTGCTGCCAGCATGCAGGACAAATCCCAAGTCCCAAAATCAGAATTCCGGTGCACTGGAATATTCATGCAAGTCCATGATGTTTCTCCTGCTTCCAACTCCCACCGCCTCCCCACCATGCTCTTGATACAATTCTAAGGTGACGGGTAGGGGTGACAAACTATAAGGTGCCATAACACCCCTCACTTTGTTTCCCTTGCCTTCCTATACCTTATAGTATAGAAACATCTAAGGGCCATGGAGACATTTGGGGTTTATGAAATAGACATGTTGGAATTTGGCTTGTGGGAAACATAAGCACCTATTCCTGAAGAGGTAGGTGAGAGCTGTTATCATCTCCAGTCTATTCAGGACCCCCAGACTGGCACTTAGGAGGTACACATTCGAGGCATCCAGAAATTCCTGTTCTCTTAGGTCACATTTTCTAGAAGCAGAACCTAAGACAAGGACATATGAACAAGTGACTTATTGAGGGAGTGTTCACAGGAGGAATTCATACAGGAAGATGAATAATTAATCCTTTCATCTGGTGATTCATACATTTCCAATTTGTTCTCTTTATTGTTTATTTTCAAATTTGGAAAGGATATCCATATGTTTTGTTATAGTTTTACATTCATCAAAACATATTTTCAAACAAATTCTATAAAATCTGACTCTTTTCCCTGGCCTAGGGTGATCAGTTGTTTGGAGAGCAAAGGACACAACTACACCAGAAGAAAGACAGCGAAAACATAGTAAAATCTCCATAGTGTGGACAGCAGCATGGCTCCAGTCCACTTCTGGCTTCCAAATCTTGCACAAATATTTCTGCAACCCGTGCCGACAGGGAACTCTATGAGGAAGGGAGTTCTGAGAAAGGCAGTTCCACCATAGCTAAGTTGATATAACGCAAATTCAACACAGTTTGTCAGCTCCCAGTTACCAGCCCAATGAAAGTGGGGACAAAACCCAAATAACTTCTTTCCAGCAAAGCCAATTTAACTGGAAGCATATTAGGGCCATAAAACAGCTTGGTTGGGGACAGTTCTTTGTACGGGGGAGGTGATGTCACCCTCATGAAAATTATACACAAGTGACTTTTATTTTTCCCCATTTGGTTATTGAAGCAGTTAAAAAAAAAAAAAAAAAACCCAGGACCTACTCCCTTTATTTCTTCTACTATAATTGAGAATATTATTCAGCCATAAAAAGGAATGAAGTTCTGACATGTTACAACATGGATGAACCTTGAAAACATTATGCTTGCTCTGCATCAGAAGTCATGAGGGAATCACAAAAAAATAACAGTAAGATATCACCACATTCCTATTAGAATTGCCAAAATCCAGAATGCTGACGGTAATGTATGCTGGCGAGGATGTGAAGCAACAGGAACTCTCATTAATTGCTGGTGGGAATGCAAAATATATTGTACAGACTCTTTGGAAGCCCGTTGGGTAGTTTCTTACAAAACTAAGCATATTTATGCCATTTGCAACTACATGGATGGAGCTAGACTGTATAATGCTAAGCGAAATAAGTCAGAGAAAGACAGATACCAGATGATTTCACTCGTATGTGGAATTTAAGAAACAACACAGACGAGCAAAGAGGAAAAAGAGAGAGGGACGGGCAAACCAAGAAACAGAATCTTAACTATAGAGAACATGCGGATGGTTACCAGAGGGGAGGTTGGTTGAGGGCGGTGGGGGCAGAAATAGGTGAAATAAGTGATAAGGATTAGGGAGGGCACTTGTGATGAGCACTGGGTGTTGTATGGAATTGTGGAATCAATATATTGTACACCTGAAACTAATATAACACTTGGACTTTAAATAAAAACTTAAAAAAAAAAAACCCTAAAACTAAGCATACTCTTACCATACAATCTAGCAATCACACTTGTTGGTATTTATCCAAAGGGTTTGAAAACTTATGTCCACACAAAACCCTGCACATGGATGTTTATAACAACCTTGTTCATAGTTAGAAGCCACTGAGAGGTTAAGTAACTTGCCCAAGGTCACACAGTCAATAAATAGGAGAAGTGGGATTTAGATCCACCGGCATCTGATTCCAGAAACTGCACACAGAATCACAAGTTTGGCCAAGTGTGACCAAGTTAGACTGTGACTCTCAGGAAGAAATACACTTTAAATGTTTATTTGTTTTTGAGAGAGAGAGCATGAGTGGGGAGGACCCAAAGGGGGCCCGATGTGGGGCTCGAACTCAAGAACTGTGAGATCATGACCTGAGCTGAAGTTGAGAGAGAGAGAGAGAGAGAGAGAGAGAGAGAGAGAATATCTCAAACAGGCTCCACACTGCCAGAGAGCCATGTGGGCCTTGAACCCACGAACTGTGAGATCATGACCTGAGCCAAAATCAAGAGTTGGATGCCCAACCGACTGAGCCACTCAGGTACCCCCAAAATGTATCCTTATCACATGTGATGCACTTTGACATTTTCTATTCTCTTCTATTTTACTTTTTATTTATTTATTTTTAAGTAATCCCCATGCCCAGTGTGGGGCTTGAACTCACATTCCGGAGATCAAGAGTCACGTGCTCCACTGCTTGAGCCAGCCAGGTGCCCCCTAATTATTTTTTTAAATTGTTATAACCCCAGGGCGCCTGGGCGGCTCAGTCGGTTGAGCGTCCAACTTCAGCTTAGGTCATGATCTCACCGTCTGTGAGTTCAGGCCCCACCTCGGGCTCTGTGCTGACAGCTCAGAGCCTGGAGCCTGTTTCGGATTCTGTGTGTCAGTCTCTCTGCCCCTCCCCTGCTCACGCTCTGTCTCTCTGTCTCTGAAAAATGAATAAACCTTTAAAATTTTTTTTTAAATAAATAAACGGTTACAACCCACTTAATTTATTTTCCCACCCACTAATGGATTGCAACCTGCAATTTGAAAAATCACTACAAAGCCATGCTAAGTCTTTAGCACTTAAAAACTTACTGAGAATGACTATAAGCCAGGTGCTAAACTTGACTAGAGATCTCAAGGGAAATGAGACATGGTCTCTAGCTTCAGAGATTTTGCACTTTAGGGCAGAAGGGACACAGAAAGAAATGACTCATGTTATTTGAACATCTGTAATATACCAAGCTCTTTGCTGGGCACGTACACACCTGACGTCACCGATTTTCAGGACAAGTCTATGAATTAGGCCAGTGCTTCTCAAATTCTCAGGTGCATATGAAGCACCTGGGGGTCTTTTACAGTACACATCCTGTTTCAGAGGGTCTGGAGCAGGGCCCCGAGATGCTGTATTGCTAACAAGCTCCCAGGCAATGCCTTTTGTACTGATCCAGGGACCATACTTTGAGTGGCAAGGAGCCATTTATTTTTAAGCTAATTATTGAGTTCTTCTTCTATACCGGGCATCACCCTCAGCACTCAGGATGTGATCATGAGACCACTACTTGACTGCAGAAGTCTCTGATCTCAAACTTTGTGCTCACAGCCAAGAAAGTGGGAACAATTGTACTCAAGATGCAGGGAATGGACAGAACAGTTGATGGGACCTGGGCTGGGGGTTTGGGGAGGGGGTGTGGCATGGGTAGCAGGCACCAAACCAGAGCCAGATCCCAGGTCCAGACTGAGGGACTCATGGGTAATTTTTATGGGCAGTTTGGCTGACAAGAGCATGACATGGAGGGCTGGTGGTCAGGGTAGGCTTGTCTTGGTCCCTCTGGATTCCCTGCAGCCAAGAAGCCTCTGACTCACGTAGCAGGTGACATCTAGCACATGTCCCGTGAGGCAGCACTTCCTGCAGTAGCCTTGGACTATTCACTCTGTACCTTCCAAATGAATCTTTGGGGGGCACACTTTCCAAATAGCACAGCGGGTCCAGCCCATCAAGGGCTCCACAGCCTGTGATCCGTCAATCTAGATATCTGCCCCTCAGCAAGACACTCAGCCTAACAATCAAGGCCACCATGGCTCTGAAATGCTCAAATACTTATTCCACTCACTCTCTGCAATTTGTTTTTGTATATGTCTAGAGCTGGAGGGTTTCCAACCCCAGGGAACAGCTTAGGTAGACCATTGCT
Organism: Puma concolor; assembly: GCF_028749965.1. NCBI lineage: Eukaryota > Metazoa > Chordata > Mammalia > Carnivora > Felidae > Puma > Puma concolor. The sequence goes on from NC_141682.1 coordinate 27,871,922, forward strand.
GACTGCAAAAAGATTCAATGCCTTTCAACAGACACGAATGAACTCCAGCTTTGTCCCATGCCCCGTGGTAGGCCTTGAGGCAGAGACTTGAAAACATGAAAAAGAGGTCCCAATGTGGTCATCCGAGCTACATGCCCCCTCACTGCTGAAAGGTGTCTCCTAGAAAACCACATGGCCAGTAACCCTACGAAATAATGCTCAGACTCCATAGTAAGGTAAAGGGAACCAAAACATCAGCGAAATATCACGTGCTATCCTTCAGATAGGCAAAAAGTTTAAAAAAAAAAACAAAATGGAAAGATTTGATGTTGGAGATGTTCTAGTGAAATGGACATCCTCACACGCTGGTGGGTAGGTTAAGTTGTGAAGCTTTTGCGGAGGCAATGTGGCAGCTTCCGTTGAGAGTTGGGATGTGTTCAATGGCCTTGGTCCCAGCCACTTCCTCCCAAGAGCCCATCACTAAAGGAAGAGCAAATGGAAGAACTGGCCTTACAATTGAGAGGTCTGTGTTCTGAGCACCTGTGCCTTGGGACTCCCATTACAAGTCATGAAGGCATTGACCATCTGGACCTTCATAGCACAGGATGGGATGGATCTAAAGAAATATACGCTGTTTTATCACCGTATTCTTGTGCCTACCACGCTGGTGTGCCTCTAAAAACACTGGATTATATCCAGCCTGAACCTTTGAGGGGCTTATAATCCGGTATGGAAGAAACGTATTTACATAAAAATAATGGACTCAAAGCTGAGCGGGACGCATACTGTAATAGAGGGATGATACCGGGAGCCAGCGCTTTTTGTGAGCCCACTGTGTGCCAGGCACTGGATTGGTGTGGTCTTGGCTAAGCCTTCCAGTAACTCTGTGGGTTAAGCAATAGTATTCCCATTAAGTAGCTTGGCCAAAGTCTCATGACTAGTAATTGGCAGAGTCAAGATTCTGGCTCCAAGTTGGCTAACTCCAAAACCAGCACCCTCCCCATTGGAACATACCTGTCCTCCCGGGGTTTCTCACTAAGGTGCCCAAATTCTGATCACTTCCTTAGAGCGACCATGAGAAGCCACTGCCCTAGAGACAGGGCCATTTCTATTTTATACGTTTAGCCGGTACACTTAATTGGATTCGTGACTTAATTTGTACATCGTTCAAAATGCAAAGACACCCTAGGAGAGCGCAAGCGCAAAAGGGATCTCTATTTATTCCTTCCTTCAGAACGAGGGAAAGAGAAATGACATAGTGGCTGAGCATATTACAGGCTCTGGAGTTGCACTGACAGAGTGTGAATCTCAGCTCTCCCATTAATAGCTGGGCGGCCTTGGGCATTTTACTTAACCTCTCTGTGCCTCGGTTCCTTACAAATGGCAAATTTTGGCGAACTTAATGAGTTAATATTTGTGAAGCACTTCGAACGGTGTCCAGCATAGGGGGCGTGCTATTTGTTACAGTCTCAGTAGCTGGTAGGAAAATTCATCCTTATCTTTCTATATTTATATAAGAAATACATTAGTTTGCATAAAATCTGACTACATTTATTTAGGTAAAATACAGTGATATTTCGGGATGAGACCGCACTATGTCCCTCCGTCAAGGTCATGCTCCAATAACGAAACATGCCCCACTAAGGTACCTTTCAGAGTGAGGGGTCTTACCCACAAAGGAGCCTCTGTTTTATTTAGTATCATCACAGATGATTGGATGTGGACTGGGACAGAGAAGCCCCTCCACACACTATTGGATAACAAATTTGAATCGGAATCCGAGAGAGGGCAGACACCAAGGTTGGGAGCTAGATACGAAATGCAGTCAGCGGGCAGGCTCAGTGGCATCCCAGCTGAAGGACACGGGAAGACAGAAACACCCACCACGGGCCACTAGGGGAATGACGTGGCCGGCTCAATGTGCCCCTTCTGCCCTGTGGCCCCACGACTCCTTGGTGAAGTCTATCGTTTTCTCCACATTCTAATTGGAGAACAATTCTAACATTCTCCACATTCTCTAACATTCTAACATTCTCCACATTCTAATTCTAAGTGTGATTGCATCTACACACTTACTGGTGTAGGGCACGGGCTCTGACTCATAGCCTGGATGGCCGGGGTGCAGTGAGCCGGGGGTGGGGGGGGGGGGTGGGAGGGGTGCTGATGTCCAGGTCCGGCCACCAGGTAAGACGCTTCCTCTGTGACTGCCACGTGGGGAAGTTGGCACTCCCTGTGGCGACTGTTGTGAGAACATCACACTCTTGGCACAGGAGTGACCGTGACAAAGGCAGCTGTGCTCAAGGGCTGGGGCCGACATGGTAGCCTCTAGGCCAAAGGGATGGGTGCCCCCACTCTGCTCTGACGTCACTAGAGGAGCTCCTCAGGCTGGGTAAGTAACTGGCGTAAGCGAACTGGGCTGAAACCCAAAAGAGTGTTCCTTTTGCCTTGGGCTGAGTGGTGAAAGGGTGCGGGCAGTGGGAAGGAAAACAGGATTTGGAGGCAGGGACAAAGGAGCATATATTCTATATTTGTATACGAGCTAAGCTGTGTAGGGGCTCCTGGGTGGCTCAGCTGGTTAAGTGTCACTTCCGCTCTGCTCTGGTCCCTGGTTGGTGAGTTGGAGCCCCGCGTGGGGCTCTGTGCTGTCAGTGCACAGCCTGCTTTGGGTCCTCCACCCCCTCTCTCTGCACCCCTCCCAACTCTCTCTCTCTCTCTCTCTCTCTCTCTCAAAAATAAATAAACATTAAAAAAATCTTTTAGAAAGCTAAGCTGTGTAACAAAGAGATCCCAAAATACAGTCATTTCTAGGTTTGTTCGTTTTTATTATTTATTATTTATTACGTTTATTGATTTCTTGCTTTTGTAAGAGTTCAGAGGTGAGTGGTCCAGCCTGGTAGAGCAACTCTGATTCACGCAGTCGTTCAGGGATGAAACTCCTTTCCATTTTGTTCCATGTAATGGCATTGCCAGACCCCATCTACCATTCACCTAAGACAAAAGGAAAGACAAAAGGTACATGGCAAGAAATTTCCTTTAGAGCAAGTAATCCCGAGGTCCCCACAGCACCCCCCTCCCGGAGGGCCCCTGGTACCCTCCAACTACCACCAAGACCACTACCTCTGGGCGTTGTTCCCATGGTGCCTTTGCTCGGACCAAAGCCATCCAGCCTGTCACAGACTCCTCCAAGCATCCCAGACCATGCATCCAAGACGGTTCCCTATGACTGTCCACTCACGGAACCAGTGACCTACATCACGAATACCCCAGGACAGGGCTCCAGCCTAATTCCGAAGCCTCGAAATTCTCCAGCAGGTATTCTAAGAGTTCCAAATCCAAAAAGCCCAAGGTGAGTTCACGTAAGCGCCGGGATTCCTCCAGGAATCTGGCCACGCAGCCCCTTAAAGCACCAAGCCCAGAACTTTTGAACTTAGTACCTCCTACCTCCTTGACCACTGCCCCCTCCCACCACAGTGGCTACAGGATCCCAGAGCCCCAGATACCCTTACACATCCCCAAGGTCATAGACATCTATATCCCTGAGAACTGCCCAGCTGAGCTCAAGTTCATGGGTCAGTCGTGTGTACCCAGGAAGAGTCTGAACCTGACCGAGGGTCCTCCCGTACAGCCAGCCTCTCCAGTAGCCAAGAGCCAAAATGGCAAGACCCAGCATAGGAGTGAGAAACCAGCTTCTGCACTGACCTGTGTCTCTTCAACCCAGACCCAGCAGCTCCAGACATTCCCCCAACCATCTGCCTATTCCAGAGGCCACGTAAGTCACGGTCCCAGTGAATCCACGTTAGTGCCTGCCATTCAATAAACATCTGGCCACAGTTTCTGCCTCCTGTATTAACACCCAGAGCTGGGTGGTTTATGAATGACGCAAGGTCTAGCTCATCTAAAGGGGCATCATTCACGTCACAGAGGGGGCAGATTTGTATATCTGCAGTGACAATTTCCAGCAGATGACGGTAACACATCCTGAAGAAGGGGAGCATTTTTCTAATTTAATAAAGGCACCAAAAGGGCTAGTGGTGACCCTGCCAAATGTCTCCCTGCGTAGGAAGGTGAGGGAGGCCCCAAAGCGGATCTTCGGCAGAATGGGATAGTTCAGAGCTCAGCAGAATGGGGTTGAATCCCTACTCTGCCACTTAGACTGGCTGCCTAACCTAGATGAGTTTTTCTAACGTTCTCTGAGACTCAGTTTGCTCAAATATAAAATGGGGTAATAATGACATCTGCTTGTTGAGAGAGCAAAATGGGATATGCCATATAAAACACTTAACACAGTGCTTGGCTCATAGTAGGTGCTCAAAATGCCCTTGAAACAGTAACAGGAAGAAGAGAAAAGTGGATATTCGCTGCTTTATCTCTACAAGGCCCCACCACACTCCTCCTCCTGGGAAATGCTCTTTGCCCTGCTCTTGTGGTGTGCTTGCTTGCTTTTTTTTTTTTTTTTTCCAGCATTTTTGTTGCTGTTTTTAATGTTTATTTATTTTTGAGAGACAGACAGACAGTGTGGGCTGGGGAGGGACAGAGAGAGAAGGAGACACAGAATCTGAAGCTGGCTCCAGGCTGCAAGCTGTCAGCACAGAGCCGCAGTGGAACTCACGAACCATGAGGTCATGACCCCAGCTGAAGTCTGACCCTTAGCCAGCTGAGCCACCCAGGTGCCCCGCGGGGGGGCTTTTGATGGGAGAGGCTCTCTCCTTTCAGGTGGGCTTCCTTGGACCTGATTGGCTTGGGGGTGTCACCTGACCTGAGCTGAACCAATCAGGACCCCTCTCTAACTTCTTCCATTTGACACCTGAGGAGGCAAGGCTCAGGGCTCACACGGTTAAAGCTGAGTGTGAGTTGAGGGAGGTGATAGGTGCTGCGTGAAGTTCAACTACGTGAGGAAGATGGTCTGGAAAAATGAAGCCAACGAGAGAGAAGCGGTGAGAAGGAAAGGAGGGATGGAGGGAGGAAAAGAGGGGGAGAGCGATCTGGTGGCATTTGAGTCCCTCATCCAGTGTCCCTGAAACCCAGAGAGACTTTCCCCACATTTATGTGACGATTTAGATCAATCTGTATAGCATGGGTCACGCTTGATTGCTTTGCCCTGTTGTGCAAGAACACTTCTCACCCACCTGCTAAAAAATATACAGTTCTCAGGTTGGTTATCAAAGAACTCTAGGGTCTGGCTTCAACCTATCCCGCTAGCCTTGTCCCCCTCCCACCGTCTGCACCCCTGCTTGTTCACCCCTGGCCAACTGAATGTTCCTTGAACATGGCCCTTACTCTCCCACCCTTAATAAACTACAATAGTCTCTCTTCCCATCACTTCTGCTAGTGGATACTGGTCGTGCTGGCCCTCGGATCTCTAAATCCTTTTCTATCTGCTGCAACATCCCAATTTTTTCTAGGGGAGCCCTTTTCCCCCCACTACAGACAGACTCTGTAGTGTCCTCCTACAGTTCGCAGGTAAGGCGAACCGCAAGCTCTCTCCCAGGACTTAGCGTCTGAAGTCAAAGGACCTACCAACAATAGCAACATGGTTTGAACTGACAAGACTCTTGATTTGTTCCACCTGAGGATCCTTTTTGATTTTTTTTTTAATGATTCTTTAGGCTTCCTTATTTCTTTCTAACAAATGGCCTTTTTTCTGAAGTTAGCTAGAATCCCACAATGAAAGCACCTTGACATGATACCTGCTGACATCTTACTCCACTTGGAGAAGACCCAGCACAAAGAGCTCCTAGGAGCGATCCCTCCTTTCAGAATGTGACTCAGAGATGACTTCTCTCTCCTTTTTCTCTTTCCCTCCCTCTCTTTGGCTCATGCCCCCCTCCCCCCCCCCACCCCCCCGCCCCATCACTCTCTCCTTTGGTCACTCACAGATTCCCACCTTGGAAGGTGAGGCAGAAATTTCTTTAAAAAAAATTTTTTTTTTCAAACGTTTATTTATTTTTGGGACAGAGAGAGACAGAGCATGAACGGGGGAGGGACAGAGAGAGACAGAGCATGAACGGGGGAGGGGCAGAGAGAGAGGGAGACACAGAATCGGAAACAGGCTCCAGGCTCTGAGCCATCAGCCCAGAGCCCGACGCGGGGCTCGAACTCACGGACCGCGAGATCGTGACCTGGCTGAAGTCGGACGCTTAACCGACTGCGCCACCCAGGCGCCCCTGAGGCAGAAATTTCTAGTTGACTACACAACATCCATTCCACCCCTTATTCGTTTCCAGAAAGCTCTGGTGACACCTGGAGAGCCAATGTGCCTCGCTAAAAAACTACACTTCCCAGCGTCCCTTTCAGGGAGCATTCTGGCCAATGAGATGGAAGTAGAAGTTGCTGGCTAGGGTTTCTGGTAACACTGTCCAGCAAAAGGGGCTGGCTCAGATGATAGTCTTGCTTTTGCGCCTGTCCCTTCCTGCCTGCCACTTGGCACGTGGATGGGAGAGCAGCGGCTATGGCCGCCACTGGCAAGCATGAGATGACCTTGAGACTGAAAGGCACATGCTTATGATGGTGGGGCAGAAAGTGAGAGGAACCTGGGTCCCTGCTGAAAATGCCAAGCTGTCTTTCCAACTCTGGACAACCACCTCCAGACATTTTTTTTTCATGTGAGAGACCGCGCTTTATCTTTATAAAGTACCATCAACTGGGCTTGCCGTTTTATGCAGCTGGACCCAGTCCTGATTCAGAAGGTCAGTGAGGGCTGCACCTGGAAGAGGAATCAGCCTAGGATCAACGGCTGTGCCAATGTTAACCCAGTCACATTGTAGCGATAAAGAACAAAACACGAGCATGGAACTCAGGGACCTAGTCCCAGCTCTGCCTTTTTTTTTTTTTTTTTTAAGTTTATTAATTATTTATTTTGAGAGACAGAAGCAGAGAGGGCGAGGGAAAACCCCAGCAGGCTCTACACTGTCAGCCCAAAACCCAATGCGGGGCTCGAACCCATGAACCGTGAGGTCATGGCCTGAGCTGAAATCAAGAGTCTGAGCTTAACTGACCGAGCCCCCCAGGCGCCCCAGTTCTGTCTTCTATATAAGAAAGTGTTGATATCCTTGCTGCTCACCTTCTAACCATCACCTGGCTCTTTGTAATTCTTTTGTTCCCCCATCAAGTAATGGTCCATCAGTCTCCCTCCTCTTTTGCAAACTCCCACAACCCAAGCGTCCCTTCCGTCCAGAAAAGTTCACCAAGACTCCTCCCCCACCCCCACCAAAACCAAGCCAGCCTCCATGTAGATAGCTAGTATTCGCTGAGTGCTCGTTATGTGACTGGCCCGTGCTATGTACCGTCCGTGCATCATCTCCTGTCCGTACCCCCAGCAACCAGCCAGGTTTTCCTCAGGCGGAAACACGTTCGTACTCAGCAGAGGTGGCATCTGAATTCACGTCCCCTTGCCTCGTGTGGCTGTGCTCCTAACTGACCACTCTCTTCTGTTTGTGAGGAGGAAAGAAATGAAAACTCTTAGCGAGTAGGTGGCAGAGATGGCTAGCTCTCCCCCAATATCCACCCTCTCCTTCGTCTGCGGCAGTCTCAAGCAGGGACAATCTTGTTGTCTGGAGATGCGTTATTTGGGTTGTCACAGTGTGGAGGAGTGCTACTGGCATCTAGTGGGTGGAGGCCAGGGACACTGCTAATCACCCTGTAACACACAGGACAGCCTCCCCCCCCCCCCAACACAGAATTATCTGGCCCAAAATGCCAATGGCACCAAGCCTGAGGAACTCAACTCTGTAGGAGCAGGGTCACAATTTTTAGCTGAGCACAGGGCTGCCTAGAATAATGGCCGCCTGTGACCAAGTTCTGGCCAATGCGAGAGGAGCGACTTCTGTATCATGACTTCAAAGGAAGCAGTGTGCCCCTCCTCTTCCTCTTCTCCCCCTCCCTTATGTCTGGAATTTGGACAGGCTGGTGGCCATCTTGGAACTTACAGATGGGGCAGCACCCAGGGAAGGCAGGCCAACAAGATGGGGGGACCCTGCACCCCCAGCCACCACACGAGCTGGGGACTTTTGCCTGAGAAAGACAAATTTTCATCTTGTTAGAGCCACAGTTATTTTTGAGTCCTGGATACAGCTGTCAACCCCTTGTGCTAACCAACACAATATGCTATTTCCAATTCTTCTGCATTCAGAGAACTTCTGGTCTCTGGGTAAAACCCTCTGGAGAGGCAGAGTATCTGCTTTGTTTTGGTAGCAGACCCTGAAGGATGGGAAAGCACCCTTGAAAATTTTTTAAACATTTATTTATTTTTAATTGTTTTTAATGTTAGAGAGAGAGAGAGAGAGAGAGAGAGAGAGAGAGACAGAGTGGGGGAGGGGCGGAGAGACAGGGAGACACAGAATCCGAAGCAGGTTCCAGGCCCTGAGCTGTCAGCACAGAGCCCGACTCGGGGCCTGAACTTACAAACGGCAAGATCATGACCTGAGCCGAAGTCAGCCGCTCAACCGGCTGAGCCACCCCGGTGCCCCAGGAAGGCACCCTTTAACTGCAATGTCCTCACTACCTCATGGCATTTGCTTTGTTGGTAAATGCCCTCAAGTCACCTCCATCTGAGGACATTAGTTCCTCACGTTCCCAGACTGTGACTCAGCTCCATTACGTCTTCGCTCACAGGACCTCAAGTGGTCTCTTGATGCACAAAAAACAGTCTCCCGAATACAGAGCAGGTGCACATTTCTGGAATTGTAATCTGTCGTCCTGGGGAGACTGCGTGAAGGAGCCTCTGCTTATGGACTTACTGCCCCCACTGGACACCTCTGTTCCCTTGTTCTCCTGTCAACACGGAGACGGGGGCTGTGGCTGATCACCCAGATGTCATTATGATCTCCGCAGAGTCCTGTCACCCACACCGTTTGTTGAAATCCAGGGGTCACCTGGCATGTGTTTGGAACACATCAAGCACATTGAGAGGCACAGTGGAAAACAAGACTGGCCTTGTAGATACCTGGTTTCTTACTCCCAAACCTGCCTTCAGCTGTGTGATTCTATCTGTTGGCAAGTGACAACCTTCAACTGGCTTCTGCAAGAGAATAGGGAATTTACCGGCTCCTGTGACGAAGTCCAAAATTGAGACACGGCTGGGTGCAGGGACTGTGTTCACTATGTTTCTTTATCTTGCAAACTCATTGCCTCACCGTCTGCTCTGCATGCATAGCTGGACAGGACACACTTTGTTCTCCACAACCCAGTAACAGGCCTGTGTTCCCCGTCACCTCGCCTGGGCCTTCTGCCTCCTTTGTCCCCCTCACTCCTCAGATGAACCCCTCCAAATGCACTTTTTGGGTACAAACCACCCAATCCAGAGTCTATACCTCAGCATCCTCCCTGATCCATTTCTCACATCCGGGCCACCATATACCTGCTCACATCACCCCAGGGCCAGTGACAACCATCAGGGACAGCCCCAGTGCCCCAGAGTCCACTGAAGTTATCCAAACGTGCTTCCCCTGCCTCACCTGTTTTTCCTGCAGAAACCACAATAAAGGCTATTACCCACAGACCCTCCTCCCACCTCCACCTGGTGACCGACCCTGGTACTTCCCTGACTGTCCCCCCCATCCTGCGACATGTACTCTCTCTTGAGGTCTGGGAGCATAACAAGTTATGTTTTTAACGGCAATCACCTCTTCTGTTGGCCTTGCCACACCTAAATACTAATAAAACCGGGATGCAGACAGTGTCTTCAGGAAGTCTGTCTCTCTCAGCCCTGTTTTGCTTGGTGCCGGCTTCATTCACAGACAAGCTTTCCCTAAGAGGTGGCAGGGGTTTGCTAGCAGCCCCACTGCCCTTCTCCTTGGAGTTGGGTGGCCCCCATGGAAGGAGGGCTTCTCTTTCCACCAGCAGTCTTAGAGTTGATCGCTATTAGCGGGGCTTTGGGTGACATGCTAAGACTCTGTACCCAGTCCTAGTTGTGGTCGCCAGCTACACTTCTGGCCAGTTGTGACACTATCTACCTGGACATAGCATCAGATCCCCCAGGTTAAGGGCTCATTCCCTCAAGACTGATCCTCACTGCCCCCTCCCCCCCCCAATTTCAGATGCCAATTACAAATCGATGTTGTCACCTGTACTTCTGACCAGTCAGCTAGGTTCCCGTGACCCCCTCCTTGGGTTCAGTGAATTTGCTAGAGAGGCTCCCTGAACTCAGGAAAGCATGTATTTACTACATCACCGGTTTATGATAAAAGCATAGAATTCAGGAACAGCCAGATGGAAGAGATACCGAGGGCAAGACATGTGGGAAGGGGGTGGGGTTTCCATGCTCTCTCAGTGCCCCAGCTCCCCAAATCCAACCCCGAAGCTCTCTGAACCCTTCCTTTCGGGTTTGTATGGAGGCTTCATTACACAGGCTTGATTGATTAAATCACTGGCCACTGGCCGCTGAACTCAGTCTCCAGCCTCTCTCCCCTCCCCAGAGATGGGGGTGAGAGAGAGGCGTGGGACTGAAATTTCCAAGGCTCTATTCACAAGGTTGGCTCCCCTGGCAGCCTGCCCCCATCCTTAGATGCTTTCCAAGGTCCCTCTTTAGCATAACAAAAGACACCTTTATCCCTCTCATCACAGGAAAATCCAAGGGTTTTAGGAGCTGTGAGCCAGGAGGCTGTGGGTGAAAAACAAATATTTCTTCCTTATTATAAATCACAATATCACATATGTCCATCCTTGAACGAATCCCTGTGGTCAGACAGACAGGGTACTCTGATATAGGAGACTTCCAAGCCCTGGAGCTGGAGAGTGAGATCTATCCCCCCTGCCAAGAGTGGGAAGTCTACTTCTCAGAACAAAAGGGAGGTGCAGGGCAAGAGAAAACCCTGGGTGGTCCCTACCTTAGTCTGGGTTCCCTAGAAGCAGACCCCAGAGACAAGAATTTGATGCATGTCGTTTACTTGGAAGGTGATCCCGGGAAGCACCAGCAGACCCTGAGAAAGTGAGACAGGGAAGGGAAGGAAACCAACTCAGGGTGCATTCAGGAGGGAGTGCATTCACTTAGGGTACCTGGGACCCAGCCCAGCTGGGAGACTGTACATAACTCACCTAAAGGGTGAGGGAGTTGGGGGCATTAGTCCACCAGCCTCTATCTGTCACTGCTTGAGGCTGCCTCAAGGACACAAGTCCTCTAGCACTTGCAGCTTGGCTAGAGTGCTCAGTGAGCAGATTCTTGGAGCCACAGAGTGGCCCAGACAGAAAAATCACAGGTGCTTTGCAGTAAGAAGCTGTGTGTGGGTCCGTACAGAATGATGAGAGCCCAGGATCTGTTACAGTCAGAGGCAAGACATTTCCCCGTGCAGCACCTCCTAGAGTATTCTCACTGGTGAAATGAGATCATTGGACTACAGGCTCTCTCACTTCCCTCTCCGAGGGGAATCCTAAAGCTTTCGTCTCCAGGTCGGGTCGAGGCCATGTAAGGTGGCGGCTGAGTGTTCAGGCTCTGAGGTTGGATCGCCTGGTGTCTCAGCCAGGAAAACATGTGGCACACAGTACAAGGTTTATTTCAAAAGAGTCTCGTGATGACGTGTTGCATCACACGCAGGACTGGCATCAGCAGGGAGCCGCACCACCCCGACAGGTACCAGAAGAGAGGCTGTGTCACCAGAGCCAGGCCGGTGGAGGGAGGGCCACTCACCAGAGTCGTGGCTGTCCAGAACTGCAGCCAGGCGGGCAGGGGCGAGAAACGGCCTCGTCTCTTCCTGTCCTCCCAACCTCCCACCCGCTGAACCCAAAGGGAAACCAGAGAGCAAGGAAATAATAGGTCATGGAGGTCAGAGTCCCAGAGCACAGAACAGAGCAGAGGACAGCAATTGGATCTAAAGGGACAAAGGGAGAAAAATGTGCCCACCCGGATTCAACACTCAGCTCCTCTGTTTCCTAGCTGTGCAACTTTGGGCCAGTTGCCGAACCTGGCTGAGCCTCAGTTTCCTCCTCTAGAGAATGGTATCAGCGTTAATATCTACCTCTGAGGGTTGTTGGGAAGATTAACACCCATAAAAGCGCTTAAAACAGTGCTAGGTATTTTGTAAATGATCGATGGATATTAGCCATTATATTATCATATAATTATATGAGTTATTAATTGCCTCTGACTGCAGCTATTAGCATGTGATAGCCATGTGCCAAGTACATAAGTGCTGTGAAGTTAAAACATGACCAAATGTGGGGTGCCTGGGTGGCTCAGTTGGTTGAGCGTCTGACTTTGGCTCAGGTCATGATCTCGTGGTTCATGGGTTCGAGCCCTGTGTTGGGCTCTGTGCTGATTGCTCAGAGCCTGGAGCCTGCTTTGTGGATTCTGTCTCCCTCTCTCTCTGCGCCTCTCCCGCTCGTACTCTGTCTCTCAAAAATAAGTAAGACATTTTAAAAAATGTTTTTAAAAAACATAAAATGTGTTGAAGCAGGGTGCCTGGGTGGCTCAGTCGGTTAAGTGTCCGACTCTTGGTTTGAACTCAGGTCATGGTTCATGGGTTCGAGCCCCACGTCAGGCACTGCGCTGACAGCACAGAGCCTGCTTGGGAGTCTCTCTCTCTCTCTCTCTCTCTCTCTCAATCTCTCAAAACAAACTTTACAAAAGAAAAAAGAAAAACACGTGTTGAAGGGATTTGAAAATTTGAGTGTACTCCCAGATACTAAAGAGTATCCTTATTTGGCCTAAGAAGACTTAATGAAGAAAGAGACTGCAGACAGAGGGAAAAAAGGAAAGAAAAAGAAAGTGACCAGGGGCAGTGTGGGCAGCACTCTTGATTTTTCCTTTCTCTGGGACATTCCTTCCACCTCCTGCCGAAAACTATCTCTTGCCTGTACTGCACCAAGAGAAATGTTACAGGAGCATAATATGCTCCTCGTTGCAGTGAAGTCAAGATAGATCTTTCCAGACGAATAGATAGTTATCTCTGGGAAGTGGCTGGGAGGAGTCTGGCGCTCATGAAGTTCTGCCAAAAGCTGTCAAGACCATGGGATCCCTTCCCTGTTATTCCGGAGATCGCAAGGTGCATGGCAAGTACCCCAGACTTGCGGGGGGGGGTGGCGATCAGAGCCCCTTTCCTGAATGCTTGCCGAGGGCCAGGCACATAAAGTATTACCTCACTAACCCTTCCTGCAAAGCGTTACTGCGTCCCCCATTTTATAGATGAGGAAACTGAGGCTCAGAGGCTTCGAGGCGTTTTCCCAGGTCGCGTAGCTAGTGAGTGGCTGGAACCAATGTCCGTCTAAGTCCAAAGCTCTTGCTCTTTCTGGGGCACCTGGACCTAATGCCAGCTCCACCATCAACTTACGCTGTAATTTCTTTCCTCTGTCATTTCGGGGAGGTCACTTGTACTCTCTGCCATCCGTGGAGTGATGGAGCCAGTGGTAATCTCTCCTTCCAGCTCCACGTTCAAGGGCAGGGCCGCAGTGTAGGTGGCTTCAGCGGAAGTTCCTACCCAAGTATAACCAGACCATAATACGAACACCATGTGGCAGGATTTCTCACCGTCAGCCTGCTTTATATTATCCATGTTAAAAAAAGAAAAAGAAAAGAAAAGTTTGCAGGGCAAAGTAAAAGTGCCAACCAGAACTGAACACAATCTGAACAGCTATCAGCTGTAGAATGGGTGGATAGATTGATTCCAGGGGCGCCCTGGTGGCTCAGTCAGTTGAGTGTCCGACTTCGGCTCAGGTCAGGTCATGATCTCGCGGTTTGTGAGCTTAAGCCCCACCTTGGGCTCCCTGCTGTCAGCACAGAGCCTGTTTCAGATCCTCTGTCCCCCTCTCTTCCTGTCCCTCCCCTGCTCGCGTGTGCTCTCTCAAAACTAAACATTAAAAGAAGAAAAATTATTTAAAGAATAAATTGATTCCTTAATGGGTCTGGGTCTCACCTGGCCAAAGTCAAGGTGAGGCCGAGGTCTCCTCTGAAGCCGGGGTCCTCTTCCAGTGCTCACTGGTTGTTGACAGAGCTCACTTCATTACAGCTGTGGGACTGAGGCCTCAGCTCCTGGAGGCCTCTCACTGTTCCCTGCCACACAGTCCTCTCCGCACACGGCTGTTGGCTCCTTCAAGGCCAACTGGAGAGCATCGCTGAGGCTTTGAATATCTTGATCTCTTCTGTCTCTGACCTCTAGACCTACATTCTAAGGGTTCAGGTGACTAAATCAGGCTCACTCAGGATAATCTCTCCTTTGGTAAACTGAACCTGTTAGAGACCTTAATTACATCCACAGCACCCTTTTACTTTGCCATATAATGTAACCTAATCGGCAGAGTGATGCCTCGCCGTATTCCCGTGTCCCCCCTCCCGCACACTCCAGGGGAAGGGATTGGATAGGGAGGGCTCACCGTGGGCTCCATTTTGGAATCCTGCCTGCCACAATTCACTGAGCATTTACTACGTACCGGACTCTCTAACTGCTTTATGTGCAACCATTCACATCAACCCTATAAAGGAGTTGTAGGGTCCCTGTTGTACTGATGAGCAAGGTGAGGGGCCAAGAAGTTAGGTGACTGGTCGCACAGCTCATGAGTGGCAGAGCTAGGGTTTGGACCCTCCGTCTGCCTCTGCACCCCCCCTCTTTCTATGTGTGTCTGTGCATCTCTATGTGTACGTGCATGTCTATGTGTATGTGTGTGTGTTGCCTTGTGTGTGCCTTCCTCTGTTTCTTACACTTACACACTCATAGACATACACATACACATTCTCACAACACTTCCCCCCAGTCCTTTCCTTCTCCACCTTTTTGGTAAACGTTTGCCATCAGAGAGTCGTTTTGAAGGGTCCAAAGGGGATGGGGACGTTTGAGGAAAGGAAGAGACAGGGAGCATATAAAGCCCAACCTTAGGAACTGGTGTGATGACCGAGCATTTGCTGTGTCCTGTGCTAAGCTTTGCCCTTCACATCCGTCACCCCACTCCTCCTCCCCGCAACCCCACTTGACTGACAAGGAGAGGGCGCTCAGAGAGGTTAAGCTACTTGCCAAGGTCACACAGTAAGCGACCAGGATGGAGGCCCCCTCAGATTAGTCCAGCCAACGGCCAGCTTTCCCTGGCACCCCAGTGCCTCTCCTCAGAGCCCTCTGGCTTCTCTGCCATCATTGTGAGAGCTGCCAACGCAGCTCAAAACCTCAGCTCACCTCGAAAGAGAGCTGCAAGCAAGCAGAAGGCCCAGGCTCTCCCTGCCTCCCAGCCTCACGGCAAACTCAGCCTGCTTTGCATTCATGACAACATCGATCTTGTTCAAACCCCCGAGCCCATGAGCCCCACCACGTTGGTAGCCTCTGAGTCACTGCACACCGGCAGACGGTGCTAAACTAATTTCCCAGCATCTTTGGGAAGGATTTGGTTTCTGTCTCCCCAGCAAAGGGCCACGCAGACAGTGGCAGGAGACCAGCAGGACCCAGGGGCCCCCTTCCTGCTCTGGGGGAGGACTGACTGAGATGTGATAAGATCCTGATTAGCACAGTGGCTCGGACTTGGGTCCAAACTGAATTAAGGGATGGGACAGCCCAAGCCAAATTACAGGGATGGTGCTAAAAAACATCCCTGGAAATGCAACCAGATAGAGAAAATTGTCATTATCTTTTACAGTGACTTACAAGGCTCTCGCTATGCATACAGATAACTGACTCTTCATTACAACCCTGTAAGGTAGGTACTATTTATTTTACCATTTTACAGATGAGGAAACTGAGGCACAGAGCTCTAGGAACTTGTTCGAGGTCACAAACCTGGTAGGTGATGGAGCCAGACTTTTAACCTTGACCACCTGAGTCAACGGGACACCACATCATTTGCCCGTCCAGGTGCCCACACATCTTGGTCGGTCCCTCCCTGGTGATAGCTTCCGCAGAAGACAAGACAATAAGTCAGTTAACATCTGTCCCTCTCTGGAATTGGTTTTGAATCGGTCCCCAGATGTGTAGTGATGCTGGGTTTCAGACCAGGCCCAGCCATCTTCCTGGTTCCCAACTTCCTGCTCCCTGGCAAGGCTTGAGTTCCTACTTTGCACTTGCTAATTCCAACAACAGAGGCAACATGAAGTAATGCAAGAAGCCAGAGCAGAGGAGCCAAGTTCAAATCCTGGCTTTGTCAAGCCTATGACCTTGGACACGTCTCTCTCTCTCTCTCTCTCTCTCTCACTCTCTCACTCTCTCTCTCAGTCTACACATACACACACACACACACACACACACACACACGTATAAGGCACACAGTCAGCCCTCAATCAATGCCAGTACCAAAAGTGACACAGCAGTAATTATTGCCAATTTAACCTGTTGGTTAAGCACACGGACTCTAGAGCCTATCTGGGTTCAAAGCCGTATAGCCCTTCAGGTTTGTCAGTTAACCTCAGAGATCTCACCCCTGTAAAGGGGGATACTGATAATACCCACCTTGTAATTAGTTAAAATCGATAAAAGTTTAAGACACCAGTATACACTAAATACACATAATATTTAAAATCATAATAACAGAAAGTCTACATGTCCATTTCAACCTTGACTTTGGCTTTGGCAATGGAAATTAAGATGCTGCCGGATGAACTACTTTTAACTAAATTCTATGACGACAAGGCACTTGGGGCACCTGGGTGGCTCAGTTGGTTGAGCATCTGACTTCAGCTCAGGTCATGATCTCAGGGCCCATGGGTTTGAGCACCATGTCAGGGTTTGTGCTGACAGTGCAGAGCCTGCTTCAGATTGTCTGTCTCTGTCTCTTTTTCCTCTCTTTGCCCATCCCCTGCTTGTGCTCACTCTCTCTCCCTCGCTCTCAAAAATAAATAAACGTTAAAAATTTTTTTTTGATTTTTTTTAACATTTATTTATTTTTGAGAGCGAGAGAGAGACACAGAGCATGAGCAGGGGTGGAGCAGAGAGAGGGGGAGACACAGAATCTGAAGCAGGCTCCAGGCTCTGAGCTGTCAGCACGGAGCCCGACGCGGGGCTCGAACTCACGAACTGCGAGACCATGACCTGAGCTGAAGTTGGTCGCTCAACCAACTGAGCCACCCAGGCACCCCCAAAAAATGTTTTAAAAGAACAACAAAGCAATTAGTAATAGAGTGGATATTTTGAGTATAATTCAGTGACATTTAGTATAAAATGGCCAATTTTATGTTGTGTGATTTACCACAATATTCTACCTATTCATTTGTTCATCCTAACAGTGTCACAAAATCTGGAATTTTTTAAAGGTTATTTATTTTTAAGTAATCTCTAGGTATAGACCCAATGTGGGACTCAAAACCCCAAGATCAAGAGTTACATGCTCTTCTGACTGAGCCAGCCAGGTACCCCAGTCTGGACTATTTTGGACAGATGATAGGTGATCTGTGAGCTTCATATTATTTTTTTTATTTATTTATTTGTTTGTTTGTTTATTTATTTATTTATTTATTTATTTATTTATTTATTTATTTATTTATTTTGAGGCAGGCGGGGGGAGAGAGCAGGGGAGGGGCAGAGAGAGGGAGAGAGAATCCCAAGCAGGCTGTGTACCATCAGCATGGAGCCCGATGTGGGGCTCAGTCTCACAACTGTGAGATCATGACCTGAGCCGAAATCAAGATTTGGAGGCTCAAACGACTGAGCCACCCAGATGCCCCTGTGAGTTTCATATTATTGTCTTATACAAAGGATATTGCTATCCATACGGAGCTATTTGAACACGCAGGAGAGAACAGTTTTCCCAGCCTGCAGTCTTGTGAACGTGTCCTTTTGACTGACCGCAGAGCCGTAAGTAAATATGGCCAGAGAGAGCTCCGCTCTCGTCAGAACCAGGGCAAACCCAAAACGGCCTGACTGTTCATAACCCCCATCCATGCACCGTGGATGACCTGCGTCAGCAGCCGTGGGAGTGGCCCTTTAGAAGCTGCCTGAATACATCTTTGAAATGATTTCTCCATGGTTCATGCTGCGTCATAAATTTATAAAGTTAGACACGCCTTCTCCAAAATGTCAGGCTGGAAAGAACATGACAAGCACCGGCATTTTAAAACGCGGTTATCCAAAACGACCGAATAAAGGCTTTGGAAGAATGCCACTTGTCCCATGTGCCTTCTCTCCAGGTTAAGAGCTGCCGCATGGCTTTTGGCACTGAGAACCTCGGAGCCTCCGGTGTTAGAAAGCCGGCCGCTGCAGGGAAAGGCCAAGCGCCCTCTGTTCATCTTACTTGGCATCATTATATTTTGGCAAGGCTTCTCAGTGACTGCTCAGAAAGCCACTGGCAGTCTCTGGGTCTGGGCATTCGTGTGGTGGCAGGTGGGGATCAAACGTGCCCACTGCCACCACCTGACACCCCCGAAGCCCTTGCTGGAGCACATATGGCCTACAGGTACTTCGAACGTGATGCTGGGTTTCAGAGTAAACGCTGGAGTCTGAGATCCACATAGGAAAACCTTAACATTTGGTTAAACTTTCTTTTTTAAAAAAAGCTTATACATAGCAAAGAACTGTGTCTGCCATTGCCTGAGATTTTGTTTAGTTTTGTTTTCAGAGCCGATCAAAGATTTTATTCCTTCCTCTTGGAGAAGGCCAAATCCCAGCTGAGCCCTGTTGATCCTTATCGTGCTCCTGGATCACATCCTTTTTGGATAATTGGCAACAGTGAGCTCAAATTCCAACCTTCCTCCTGGGAAACTGGGAGCCTGTCACAGAAACATGTGGCTGTAAAAGTACTTTCTCGATTGTGTGGGGAATGCAGCCAGACTTCTCCATGAGACAGATCTTGGCCTTATCAGGTCACCCTATTGCAAATCCAGTTCTCGGCATCACTGGGAACAGCCTGGTTCCCCAGGAGTAAAGAAGCTATATTTTCAGGGGCGCCTGGGTGGCTCAGTTGGTTAAGCATTGGACTCTTGGTTTCCAATCATATTTTGTGGGTTAGTAGACCTGCATCAGGCTCCACGCTGACAGTGTGGAGCCTGCTTGGGATTCTTCTCTCTCCCTCTTTCTTTCTGCCCCCCCATCCCCCCACTCATGCTGTCTCTCTCAAAATAAATAAATAAACTTAAAAAAACCTTTCTTTTAAGAAGCTGTATTTTCAAATGGAACCCAACAGGTCTGCAGCTAGAGGTAACCTGAGATGTTACTATTTTGTCTGTATCACCATAATTCCAATCTGCATACAACCAAGTGTTCTAGGATCAATCTTTCCTTTAATAATAGCATCAGCTACAGTGCTTTCAGCTGGAAGCATTGAAGCTGGCAGAAAACCCAATTTAACTGGCTTAAGCAATGATAAAAGTACAGTCTCATCTAACAAGATGAAATCATAAACAAGGCAGCCTTGTACTGGCAGTTCTTGCCACTGCAATAAGGTAAGAAAAAGAAATAAAAGCATAAATATCAGAAAGGAAGAAGTAAAACAATCTCTATTTGCAGATAACATGATTTATATAGAAGAGCCTAAAGAACTACAAAATAACTACTAGAACAAATGAGTTTAACAAGGTTGCAGAATAGGATCCATATACAAAATAATCATATAACAAGATGCCTGAATGGAGGGGGGGAGTGCCCTTAATTGTTCAACAATATCACCAAATACCTAAGTTATCTAGAGCTTTCCACATTGCCAGACGTAGTGTTGTTTCTTATGGTTGCACAATGACTGACACAGGTCCAAAAATCACAGCTCCACAAAGCAACATCCAAAGGCCAGAGCAAGAAAAGAGGACATATTTCTTCCTTGTGTCCATATATAAGATATGAAAACTTTCATAGAAGCCTAACCCCCTAGGCTTTCCTTCATTAGCCAGGATGGTATCACATGCCCATTTGTGAACCAGTCACTGGCCAAGGAAGCAGAATTACTGTGATTGGCTCGAAATAGTTAGGATTTACACTCCGCATTCAGTGGGGCTGAGGAGATGGCCAGATTCCTTAAAGCTCATGACCACAGGATACCTGAACAAAACCAGAATTTGGCTGAAAAGTAAAGAAAGGGAAATGTCCACCAGGTAGCAACTAACAGTATCTTTCATGATATCCTGCACACAGTTTCCTATCATCAAGCCATTGGGGAGCTCAAAGCTGGTCATGAATAAGATCTTAGCTTCTGTCAACATGGATGTCTGCTGCCTCTGGGTGACCTCCAGACCCCTGGCTTTCAATGCAACCAGCAAAATCCCTTTGGCTTATGTATTCCCTTTATTTATGTATCCCTTTATTTATGTATTCTTGCACGATTTTTTAAAACCTTCTGTTTACAAATACATTTTGTAATTTTTAAAGGCAATTTCCCATCCTTTGTCTAATCTCTCCATACAACGAACTCCAGAAGCCCCAAGAGATTAAATGATGTCCCTAAAGTCACCAGGAGCAGAGATACTATGGGGTATTGATGGCCTGCTATGCACCAGAATCTGTACTAGGCATTTAGCATGCATTGTCTTGTGTAATTCTCACTACTACCCAACAAGGTAGATTTTCTTACTATTCCTATTTTGTAAAGGAAGACTAAGGCACAGAGAGGTTAAGTAACTTATCTCTGGTCACACAGCTAGGGAATAGAAGACCCGGGATAGACCTCAGGTCTATCTAAACCCCAAGCCCTATGCTCTTTAACTCCTAAATTAGATTTTTAGTTTTTTATTTTACAGAGAGCGTGCATGCATACATGCATGCAAGCAGGGGAGGGGCAGAGAGAGGGGGAAAGAGAATCCCAAGCAGGCCCCCCTTTGTGACACAGGACCCCAACACAGGGCTCAGTCCCACAAACTGTGAGATCATGACCTGAGCCAAAATCAAGAGTCAGTTAACCAACTGAGTCACCCAGGCGCCCCATAACTAGATTTTTTAAATCATCTTGTCCCAAATACCTGTGTTCAGCTTGACTTAATTAAAGATTAACTCATCTAATATTTCCCTTGATGTTTCTTTCCATGTCAACACAAATAAGAATAGTTTTAGAAGGCAGAAACAATGGAATGAGGAAAAGGGAGGCTATCTTTCGTTTCTTTAATCTGGCAAGCCCTCCTCTCACAAACTCTCCCTTCTTCCCAACCCCCCACCCCACCCTGCCACTAGCCCCAAAACCTGCAATTCACCACAGGCTTCCCATACCCACACGTACTATGCAGTCTTTGTCCCATACTAGTGGCTCCAATACAGATAAATTCTGTGCCTTCCTAAATTTTCTTTTTTCCAGCCATAGGTCATTCCTTGAACCCAATTCTTGGTACTCTTTTTCTGGTCCGACACTCTGGGAACCTGGTTGTGTTACCCTTCCCGGACCCTCAAGTCTGCCAAACCCCTGAGACCCCAATTCCAATAAGAATTCCTTTCCTGGGGGCACTTGGGTCGGCTGAGCATCTGACTTCGGCTCAGGTCATGATCTCACGGTTCGTGGGTTCGAGTCCCACATTGGGCTCTGTGCTGACAGCTCGGAGCTTGGAGTCTGCTTCAGATCCTCTGTCCCCTTCTTTCTCTGCCCCTCCCGCACTCGTGCTTGCTCACTCCCAAAAACAAATAAACATTAAAAAAAAAAAAAAAGAAAAGAATTCCCTCCCTGTCAGAGTGGAGAAACCAGCTGTGTTATAGCCCATTCTTTGACATTCTCTGCTTAAACCTTTAGTTTGGGACTTGGCACCTCTGGAAAGAAAGATGAAAAAATGGCAGAAGAGGGTGCAGTTTGGAGATAAGAAAAGGCTGCATACAGTCAATATGTCTCTCCTGCTCCCCAAGTGGAACCTCATTGCCTCCCTCCTCTTTTCTTAACTGCTCTCCCATCTCTGACTCACCCTTTAGCCAGCCCCACGTAATCTTCCCCACACCCCCAAGCAGACCAGAGGCCAGGCCCCTGTAGCACCCATTTTTTACAAAATACTTCCTACCCTCCATTTCATTAAAAAGGATAATATAGGGGCGCCTGGGTGGCGCAGTCGGTTAAGCGTCCGACTTCAGCCAGGTCACGATCTCGCGGTCCGTGAGTTCGAGCCCCGCGTCGGGCTCTGGGCTGATGGCTCAGAGCCTGGAGCCTGTTTCTGATTCTGTGTCTCCCTCTCTCTCTGCCCCTCCCCCGTTCATGCTCTGTCTCTCTCTGTCCCAAAAATAAATAAAAAACGTTGAAAAAAAAATTTAAAAAAAAAAATAAAAAGGATAATATAAAAATATTCCATGTGTACCATTTCCTAGCTCTCTAGCACAATTTGAATTTCATTTTTCTAGGAGATGAGGAAGAACTCTCAATATCCCTCTTTTATTCTGATTGCATTATAAATTGTAAGACTGAAAGCAACATAATTATATCATTTAGGGAAGGTTTTCAGGAAATTGACATGACAAGGAAATTGGAGAAAAAGAAAAAACCTGTTCATTTTTTATCTATTCAGTAAAAATTTGGAGAAAATAATACTCTGTCCCTACACCTGCCGGTTACCTCCAATAGATTCTTTTCAACACTATTTAGAAAGTAAATGACATTGGGGCACCTGGGTGGCTCAGTAGGTTAAATGTCCAACTCCTGGTTTCAGCTCAGGTCATGATCTCACGGTTCCATGAGTTTGATCCCTACATCGGGTTCCACAGGTGCGGAGCCTGCTTCAGATTCTCTCTCTCTCTCTCTCTCTCTCTCTCTCTCTCTCTCTCAAATAAGTAAATTAAAAAAAAAGTAAATGATATCAATATGAAAAGTGGAAATTTATATCATATATTCTTACTATTCTAATCAAAAGAGATAGTTCAGCAGGAAGTTTAAAGCAGTAAAGTCAGTGGGTGGCTCTCAGGCTGGACACAGTCCATAGACACTCTATATGGTGGGACTTTTTCAAAATTATTTGCTGTGTTTGGCTACCCTCATGGCTATTCCCAATTCCATTCTCTCTTGCCAGTCACCCACTCTGGAGATTGGAAAAAGCCAAATCTTTGTATTAATGTGTCATTTCCTGAATTTGATCATTCTACTGTGGTTACATGGAGGAAGAAACTTGTACTAGGGAAATACACTCTGGAATGTGTGGAGATGAAGGGCATTCTGTTTGCAACCTGTTTTTATTTGTTGTATATATACTTTTTTTAAGTAAGCTCTAGGCCCAGTGTGGTGCTCGAACTCACAACCCCGAGATCAGGAATCACACACACTACTGACTAAGCTAGCAAGGCATCCCTGTCCTTATGTTTTCAGTTGTTCATAGTAACTTGCAGCTGAAGGCATTCCTAATATGGTAATTGTGCTCAATTTTTTTTTCTAACCTCCCAGCATTTAAACTCTCAAAAAAGGAATTCCAGGACATGTGCCCCAGAGGCTGCAACTTACGTAGCACACCTGGCATTTCACATGGAGGTGGCAGTTGGAAGACATCAAGGGCAGTGGGACTGATAGGCTAGGAGAGCATTGCCCAAAGTCCCAAGGGCAGTGGTACCTACCAATGCTAGCCTTTCACTAGCTACCTCCTTGGGCACAACCTGTCTCTGTCCCTGGCTGCTGGGGCTCTCATGGTTCTTGCCTGGTCTCCTTAGCCCAGCTCCCCACCTTTAGGTCAATTTTCGGAGCTAACTGGTATACCTTTCCCATTAACCTTTTGTCTGCTTAAGCCAACCAGAGAGAATTCTGTTGGCAGTTGATAACCCTGAATGGTATAATTGTACACATCTGAAAATCCAAAAATTCACATCAAATCCCACATTTCTGACTTGTCTTGAAAAGTCAGAAGATGAGGCATTCGTGGGACTTAACTCCCAGGCAGGAACAATAGGCTGATGTTGATAGCAGCTACTACCCTCCTTTAAATGGCATATCTTGGTTACCTATCTGGCATTTGGGGGCTTGTGTCCTCCAATCATGAACACCCACATTAAAGGTTTTCTTTCCTTCATTTAAATCTTATCAGGAATATGCAGAACTATAATATCCAGTGAACCCATTTTAACTATGTCCAAATTTCGGGGACATAGGTCAAGTTCAGTGACTAGATGTAGTAGGTACCAATAAAAATAGACTAGGTGGGTGAATAAAAGGATGCACAAAGGGTGACTGTAGCATCTGGAAGTCTCCAGGCTGGAGAAAAGGACACTAAGTCAGTAAATAACCAAAGGGATATCAGGTGAAAGAATATGTGTTTTGGATTGACCCAAAAGTCAGAACTAGAATCATAGTGTGGAATTTATACAAAAGCGAATTTCTATTTAGACTAAGAAGCATTCAAATAATTTGAACTGCTTATCAGGTGGCTGGAGTGCAAAATAAGACCCGTGGCTGGAGGCAGTCACGCAAAGACTGAATGGGTCTTGGGCAAGGATGTAGAAATCTCTGTGCTCTGTGGAGGGCAAAGTAGGATTTCTCAAAGTTGAATGTTCAAAGAAACCACCTGGGGATCCTGCTAATATATAAACTGTAATTTGGTAGGTCTGGAATGCAGCCCGAGGATTTGCATTTTTTTAAATTCGAGAATAGCTGGGGGCGCCGGGGTGGCTCTTTCCGTTGATCATTATCAGACTTCTGCTCAGGTCATGATCTTGCGGTTTGTGAGTTCCAGTTTGGGCGCCCTCCTGTCAACATAGAGACTGCTTCTGATTCTCTGTCTCCATCTCTCTCTGCCCCTTCCGGTTCGCGCTGTCTCAAAAATAAACATAAAAAAAAAGAATAGTTGACATACAATGTTACTTTAGTTTCAGGTGTAAGAGGTTCTGCATTTTGCATTTTTCTTTAATGTTTTTATTTGTAAGAGAGAGTGAGAGAGTGCGCTTGAGAGGGACAGAGAGAGAGAGAGAGGGGGAGAGACAGGATCCAAAGTGGGCTCTGTGCTAACAGCAAAGAGCTCAATGCAGGGCTCGAACTCACAAACCGGGAGATCATGACCTGAGCCGAAGTGGGACGCTTAACTGCTGAGCTGCCCAGGCACCCCTAGAGGTTCTGCATTTTTAACACATTCTCAGGGAATGCTGATGTTCCTGGTCCAAGGCCACACTTTCAGTAGCTGAGAGATTATCTCTGGGCCCTCTCAGGACTCTGACGTTCTATGAACGTTCTATGAGGCTGTCTGTAAGCTCCCTACCAATAGGGACCATATCTGCCCTGTCTTTTGTTATATCCCCAATACCTAGCACAGAGCCTGACACATAGTAGGTGCTCAAGAAAAAGAGATATTAATGAGAAATAGTACTCAGCAATATAAAAAATAACCAAATGACAGGGGCACCTGGGTGGCTCAGTTGGTTGAGCGTCCAACTTCAGCTCGGGTCATGATCTCACAGCTCATGAGTTTAAGCACCGAATGGGGCTTGCTGCTTCAGCCAGAGCCTGCTTCAGATCCTCTGTCCCACTGTCTCTCTGACCCTCCTCAGCTTGTGTTCTCTCAAGATTAAAAAAAAACAAAAAACAAATGACACACGCCAATCTCAAAATATTATCTAATGTGTATGCTCACATGTATATGATATTCTTGAGAAGATAAAGCCATAGAGACACAGACCATATCATTGTTTGCCAGGAGTTAGGGATGGGGAGGGAGACAGAATGTAATTATAAAGGAAAAACACAGCGGAATTTTCTGGGATGATAGAATTCTGTTCTGTATTCTGATTGTGGTGGTAGCTACAGAAATCTATACATATGTTAAAATTCATTGATCTGTGGAGCGCGTGGGTGGCTCAGGAGGTTAAGTGTCATACTTCTGCTCGGGTCATGATCTCGCAACTCATGAGTTCGAGCCCCACATCAGGCTCTATGCTGACAGCTCAGAACCTGGATCCTGCTTCGGATTCTGTGTCTTCCTCTCTCTCTGCCCCTCCCCCACTTGCGCCCTCCTTCCAAAATAAATAAACACTGGGGCACCTGGATGGCTCAGTCAGTTGAGCATCTAACTTCAGTTCAGGTTATGATCTCATGGTCCATGGGTTTGAGCCCTGCATCAGGCTCTATGCTGATGGCTCAGAGCCTGGAACCTGCTTCAGATTCTGTGTCCCTCCTCTCTCTCTGCTCCTCCCTCACTCACATTCTGTCTCTCTCTCTCAAAACTAAACATTAAAAAAAAAAAATTAAAAATAAATAAATGAACATTTAAAACTTTTGTTAAAAATCATTGATCTGGGGCGCCTGGGTGGCGCAGTTGGTTAAGCGTCCGACTTCAGCCAGGTCACGATCTCGCGGTCCGTGAGTTCGAGCCCCGCGTCGGGCTCTGGGCTGATGGCTCAGAGCCTGGAGCCTGTTTCCGACTCTGTGTCTCCCTCTCTCTCTGCCCCTCACCCGTTCATGCTCTGTCTCTCTCTGTCCCAAAAAAAATAAAATAAACATTGAAAAAGAAAAAATTAAAAAAAAAAAAAAATCATTGATCTGCGTACCAAACAAGGTCAATTTTACTGCATGATAGTTTTTTAAATAAAATAGATGTTAAAAAAATAATTATTGAAAATGACATTTTCTGAATCACATTAATTGAATAACTATCCTGGGCCAAGCCAGAGCCAGGTACTGAGGCTTCAAAGATGAAAAAGACAAAACCCTCCACTCCCAACATGTCTCCTTATTGTTGATAAAACTCCTCTGGGAAAATAATTATCCAAGAGTCATAAGTGACAAATGGAGGTGGAGAAAGGATCTAAGCCTTCTTCAGTTTGTGATCATTATTGTTTATGCTGGGATTTAAGATGAGTGCTAATGACATTCCTTGCTTTTGATGGGCTTGGAAAAAGTTCCAGGAATTCTGCTCAAAGTGCCCTATTTAGTAGCCTGTCCCCACTTAACAAGTCCACATGTTTGCCTCCAGACTTAACCTTGTAGATTGTCAAATCCATCCAGGGGGAAAGCCAATTTGCATAATCCAGTCTGGCTGCCAACTGACAGATGAAACAGATCCAGCCCAGAGCAGAGGGAATCTTGACTCAGAATTTGTAAAAATTCAAGTACAGAAATCGAAAATGTAGAGACAGCCACTGCTACAGTTTGGTATTTATTCCTCCAGAGTTTTTTTCCTACGCACATGCTAACATCGGTCCATAAATTATTTGTTTTACAGCATGTGATCCTACTAAGTAAACTGGTCCACCACTTGCTTGTGTTTTCATTTAACAATGTGGACAGTTTTCCAATCCAATAATAGAGGCAGACATTTTTTGTGGTCAGAGCTGCACTGATAGACTGTTATTGAAATACACCCTGTTTATTAACTTAGTCCTCTATTGACGAATATTCACATCCCTCCCAGTTTTCACGGTTACAAACTCTATCGGATGGGCTAGGATGGGCTGCTAAGTTAGGCTGCTGTAATTAATATTTCAAATCTTAGTAACTGAACACAAGAAAGATTTATTTCTTGCTCATGATGCATTTCCATTATTTCCAGCCACAGCCCTGCCCTGTGTCAGCTCTGCTCCAGGAGCCAGACTGATGGAGCAGCCATTATCTGAAATTTGCAGGACAGCATAGCATAGAGAGAAAAAAAAAAAAGAGGTGACAAGACATACACTGGCTTGAAGCGACTGACAGGAAGTGACACATGTGACCTGCTTACATTTTTTTTGTGAGGGCAGGGGGGCCCAAACAAGTCCCATGACCAATCTTGGGTTCAAATGGCAGAGAAGTATAATCCTCCCACAGGGAAAAGAGTCAGATATTGGCAGGAAGTCAGTCTACCAATCAGCATCCTCCCACAAGCATCTGTATATTCTTGGGGGAGTTTTTCAGTAAGACAAATTCCTACACGTTGAATTGCTGGTCAAAACAAAGGCATACCACTATATGTGTTTGCTTGAATTGAACAATTAAGTAAATGGATAGTAATGGTGGAAGCCAAGCTTCTCATTATTGGAGTAGATTTTATTTTATTTTTTAATGTATATTTATTCATTTTGAGAGAGAGAGAGCAAGCGGTGAAGGGGCAGAGAAAAAGAGAGAGAGAGAATCCCAAGCAGATTCTGCACTGCCAGCACAGAGCCCATTGTGGGGCTCAAACCCATGAAACAAGAGGTTGTGACCTGAGCTGAAACCAAGAGTTGGACGCTTAACCGACTGAGCCACCCTTGTGTCCCTGGAGTAGGAGATTTTAAATAAACAAGCAGAGAAGTCTAGAATGATCCACGCGGCAATGGTTTACAATTGGAAAGATCATTGTGAACTCTCGTTGAGCTTAACATACGTTCAGATGGTGCCACATAGAAATAGTTACTGATACACTGTATACACAGGTTAGTGAACAGGTACTTTGCTTTGTACTGTCTACCGAGGGGACCAACAGCAGGAACCCCTCAGTAGCAACAAGCACATTTGGTTCTCAGATCTCAGTCTTTAATACCATTCTCCAACCAAAGGACAGGTGGCTGATGCTAGAACAGGGCCAAGAAACATATGAGCCGAGCCTGGAGCACCTTGTAGTGCCAGAAAGTAAAAGGAAATAGTCCCACAAAAAGTCACAAGGATGGGGTATGTCAAAGGGACACAGAGCCACCTGAAGGAGCCTCAGTGGCCAAAGCTGAAATAACCTGAGGCTCAAAATAAATAAAGTATGTTTACCCAAAGTAAAGAAAGAAAGAAAGAGAAAGAAGAAAAAGAAAAAAGACAAGTTCATACTGATATAAATAATTTCATAAATAAATAAATGGGGAGACTCGACAAGAGATTCTCCTGGGCAAGCGAATTCTGCATAATTTAGATATAGATACTTTGCCTGCAAGGAGGCAGAACAGAATGCTGCACTCTTCAAATGTGAATCACACATACTGACCTCCTTCCAGAGAACACAGTATGAAAAGGGGAGCAGCCACCCAGTAAGCCGTTCTTACTATCGTCTTTTACTAAATGAACCCCTTCCTGCATTCGGAACAGGTAAGAAGCTTCCTTCGGGGGGAGAAACAGTGTTGTGTTGTGCAGATCAGACATTTACTAGCTGTGGGATCCTGAGCAGACGTTTTATTTCTCTGAGCCTCACACAGTGCTGGGTGCGAAGTAGATGTTCAATTAATGCTCCATTCTATCGTGTGTAAGTAGACACATCGGAGAGCCTCGGAAGGGTGGCAGGCAGTGGAGTCAGCCATCAGTGCCACTGTCGTCTTGAGACAAACCATGACCAATGGGAAAACAAAGACTGAAACGTGTGAGTGGGTGAGTCAGTTGGGGGGCTTCTGTCGGCAAGTGAGAGAAAATCCAGCCGCCAGTGGCTGAAAAGTAAGAATTCCGGCAGCAGAAGCATCCAGGACCAGTTAGTTCAGTGGCTCAGCGAAGTCATCCAGTCCTTCTGTCTACCTGCTCGGCCACCCCCGAGTCTCCTCCTCTGATGAACCTGTGTTGTCACAACATGGCTGCCACAGTTCCAAGCATCGTGGGCTGGCAGGGACAGGTCCAGGGAGGAGGAACAGCAGCCTTTTCTTCTTTGTGTACCTCTTCTGAAAAGCAAAGAACCTTTCCCAGAAGCCCCCAGCAGACTCCCCTCATGTGCCCTTGGCCAGACCAGGATCGTTGCTAAACCCAGGTTTAGACCAATCAGGATTTACTCTGAAAGCGCATGGGGAGGGCTGGCACAGGGTAAAACCCAGGACTCAGGCTGCAGGAGAGTCTTCTCCAGCATGGCCTTCTGAATGCAAGCAAGAATTAAGAGGAAGCTTCCTGGGGTGTCTGGGTGGCTCAGTAGGTTAAATGTTTGACTTCAGCTCAGGTCCTGATCTCACGTTTCGTGAGTCGGAGGCCCACGTCAGGCTCTCTGCTGACAGCTCGGAGCCTGGAGCCTGCTTTGGATTCTGTCTCGCTCTCTCAGCCCCTCCCCCACTTGTGCTCCGTCTCTCTCCTTCTCTCTCTCTCTCTCTCTCAAAACTAAATAAACATTTTAAAAAAGAGAGACAGAGAGAATGCTTCCTTTCGTACATAATTAGAAAAACACGTTAATAACCACGTTCCCATCACCACCACATACAGCCCCAAAGCTAGATTTTCTCTGTAAGTCAGGCTGTATAAGGTCCTACCCAAAGGTAGACAGATGAAAAAGATTACCATTTCAAGACCCTCTAGTCTGAAGAGACTAAGATTCTAAAAGTTCCTCCGTCTCTGACCTTGAATAAGTACTCATTCTCCCTCTGAACTCCGGTGTCTTTGATTCTAAGGTAAATGTGGTGCTGTGTCTAATTCCCTACTTCTTGAACTCACTATTTATAGATATTCCTTTTAAATGTACAGGTATAATCTCCTAATTAATATTTTGTCATCGACATCATTACATTTATGAAACAAGCAGATAGCCGATTGATTAAGCATGCAGACTGTATGAATATAAATCCCAAATTTACGGTAAGTCCATCATCAGTGGCAGCGTGACATTAAATAGGTTAATTAATCACTTTAATCTTCCACTTCCTTGGCTATAAAATAATAACATTTACCCCCTAGAAGAATTATATGAGATGAGGCCTATGAGGTGTTGAAATGTGTCTGGCACATAATAAACCCTGGATAAATGTGAACCTTTGTATTTGTATTAGAATCCATACTGGCATCCATTCTCCTATTTGTATCTTCTCTTCTGCCATCATGTGGACACAAATCACAATGGTCAGGGGGCCCGTGGAGGACAGCATAAAGATGTCCACGTCCTAATTCTCTGGAACTTGTGAATATGTTACCTTATAGGATGAAAGGGCTTTTGCACAGTAGCCTGAATCATCCAGGTGGGCCCAATCTAATCCCATGAGACCTCAAAGATGGCGGAGGAGGGATTCAACATGAGAGATTCAACTCACCAACACTGGCTTTGAAGATGGAGGCAGGAAACCAAGGAACGGGACAACTTCTAGAAGCTGAGAAACAGCCCTCAGCTTACAACCAAGAAGAAAGCTGGGGCTTTGGCCCTATAATCACAAGGAACTGGCTTCTGCCAACTCAAATGAGCAGGAAGGTAACTCTCTCTTGGAACCTTCAGAAAGGAACACAGCCCTGCTGACATCTTGATTTTAGCTCAGTGAGACCCATTTTTGGACTTCTGACCTACAGACCGGTAAGATAATAAATTTGTGGGGACTTTTTTTTTAATGTGTAAAAAAACACATTCACAAAATTTACCATCTTAACCATTTTTAAGTGTGCAGTATAGTGGTGTTAACTATATATACATTGTCATGCAACAAATCTCTAGAACTTTTTCATTTTGCAAAACTGTAACTCTCCTCTTTGAACAGAAGCCTCCTCCCTCCTCATTTTCCCCTCCACCCAGCTCCTCCCCCCACCCCCACCATTCTACTTTCTGTTTCTAAAAAGCTGATTACTTTAGGGGCACCTGGCTGGCTCAGTCAGTGGAGCATGCGACTCTTGATCTCAGGGTTGTGGGTTCTAGCCCCACAACTGGGTGTAGAGATTTCTAAAAAATTTTTGAAATCTTAAAAAAAAAAAAAAGTGACCACCTTAGATACCTCATATAAGTGACATCATACACTCTTTATCCTTTTGTGACTGGCTTATTTCACTTAGCCTAATGTCCCCAAGGTTCATTCCTATTGTAGCGTATGTTGGGGTTGCTTCCTTTTTAAGACTGAATAATATTCCACTGCGTGTGTAGACCACATTTGGTTTATCCATTCATCACTTGACGGACATTTAGGTGGCCTCCACCCTTGGCTATTGTAAATAATGCTGCAATCAACATGGGTGTACAAATATCTCTTCAAGACCCTGTTTTTAATTATTTTGAACACATACCCACAATTGGGATTGCTGGATCATATGGTAATCCTATTTATAATTTTTTGAGGAATCTACATACTGTTTTCCATAGCAACTGTACCATAAATTTGTGTTATTTTAAGCCACTAAACTTGTGATAATCCATTATGGCGGTGATAGGAAATATTGAACCTTTATTGATTTTCCTTTTTTTAAAACCTTTTGATGTATAACATACACACAGAAAAGTGCACCTACCGTAAGTTTACAGCTTTATCAATTTTCACAATCGGAGCACACCTGTATAACCAGCACCCAGATCAAGAAATAGAATTCTTCTACCTTCCACCCCCACCCAGAACCTCCCTCATGCCCGAAAGGAGTCTGGAAACTGTCATTTCTGATTGCATTTTACAGAAGGGAGAATTGAGGCCCAGGAAGGTTGCAGGCAATACCATCACGTATCTATTTTTAAACTATGCACGTTTTGGGGCGCCTGGGTGTCTCCCTTGGTGGAGCATCTGACTTAGGCTCAGGTCATGATCTCGACTTGCAGGTTCAAGCCTTGTGTCTGGCTGTGTACTGACAGCTCAGAGCTTGGAGCTTTGGATTCTGTGTCTTCCTCTCTCTCTGCCCCTCCCCTGTTCTCTGTCTCTCAAAAAAATAAAATAAAACATTAAAACAATTTTTAATGAAGTATGCAGATTTCGTAGGGGGCTTGCTTGGCTGGCTCACTTGGTGGATCATGCGACTTCTGATCTCGGAGTTGTGAGAGCAAGCCCCATGATGGGTATAGAGATTCCTTAAAAATAAGATCTTTTAGGGGCGCCTGGGTGGCGCAGTCGGTTAAGCGTCCGACTTCAGCCAGGTCACGATCTCGCGGTCCGTGAGTTCGAGCCCAGCGTCAGGCTCTGGGCTAATGGCTCGGAGCCTGGAGCCTGTTTCCGATTCTGTGTCTCCCTCTCTCTCTGCCCCTCCCCCGTTCATGCTCTGTCTCTCTCTGTCCCAAAAAAAAAAAAAAAAGTTGAAAAAAAAAATAAGATCTTTTATTTATTTATTTATTTATTTATTTATTTATTTATTTATTTTGAGAGAGGGAGTGCGCGTGCAAGGGGGAGTGACAGAGACAGAGGCAGAGAGAGGCTCCAGTGCTGTCAATGCACAGCCCAACGCAGGGTTTGATCCCAAGAACCAGGAGATCATGACCTGAGACGAAATCAAGAGTTGGATGCTTAACGACTGAGCCACCTAGGCATCCCCGAAATGAAATATTGAAAAGAATAATAAAATAAATTAAGATAAAAATATGCACTTCAAATACTTGAGTACTTGAGTACTCTTCAAACATACTTAATAGAGGAGAGTGTTGGAGGAAAATCATTCCCCTTCCAGGGAAATTCATGAACATTCCCATTTTTAAAGGAGTTTTAAAAGGATCCCCAAGAGGGGTTTTAATGCGCCATAAACAGAAATCATCCCACAAATTTGTGGGACTGTTTGTAAAAAACCATTTTTACAAATACAAACCCACCCATGATCTCAATGAATGAGAACACAGGTTTTAGTTTTCAGCTATGGCCTAGCCTCTTGTGCCACCTGCCGGTGTATTGTGGGAACGTCGTCGCTGCGTCCTGCCGGCAGTCAGTGGTTCTTTTTCAAAATAAATACGTACTGAACACGCAAGCATCTTGCAGAGAAGGCAGACAGTCATACACGTATAACCAATGTAAAATTACAAGTGTAGTAAATTCAACGATGACAAGCGATTCTCTAACCTGGTTGTTCATCTTGTAAAAATCTTGTTAAACCTTCAGGGAAAAAAACAAACAAACAAAAAAACCCTCTCCCAGAGATTTGTGTCCATTGGCCTGGAATAGAATCCAAGAAATCTGTATTTTCTACCAGTATCCAGTAATACTTCTATAACTGTGGACACAGTAGATTGGTTTTGGAAGGGCTAGGCGTAAAAGGAACTTTTAAAGTGGAATTTGATTATAAATACACTGTGAATAAAAATCTGAGTAAAGCAAAGATGTTAGGTGGAAATCATCAGGGTAGAAGGGCAGTTATAATTGGAGAAAGTGTTTTGAGGGAGACAGAACTCAACAGAGAGTACAGGCTACAGGCAGAGAATGGAGTTTTAGGTGGGGAAGAGGAGGGAAAGAAAAAACAAGGGTGAGAAATAGATCTTCAAAAAGAGTCTCTCACTATCAGAAACCCACAACAGGCTATTCAGCCCCTACTACTGTAAATCACTGCATCATATATAAGGGCTCCAACAGATGGAAACATTAGCCACGCACCCCAGGAACATAGGGCCATGACAGGAAGTGAACCCCAGGATTACAGATTTTGGAAATGGTACAATATACCAAAGTCTGGCAACTTCCCCAAGACCACTATAAACCCCACCAGGGCAGGGACCCCACATGCCATTTTCACCACTGTCTGCACACTTAGGTACTGCTAGAAAAAGCCCACGAGCAGCTGTGGAGCACACGCGAAAGTGCACAGGTACTGCTGTCCTCGTTGTTGTAGGAACAGGCACGTGAGCAAACTTTCTGACGCACTGATTGGTCCAAGGTGTGGTCATGTGACTGCAGATGATCCAATCAGCATTCTTCTTTAGTCTTTTGGAAGCCAAAGCTGTCACATATTTATTGAGTGCCTCCTTAGCACTTACCCTTGAAGGCTTCCTTCCAGCTTCAGCAGTCCGGTGAGACTATAAAAACAAGTCCATTTTGAATTTCCCCACTTGAGAACAATTACGTTAAGCACTTCTTATATGGCAAGCAATATGCTGTATATATCATCTCTCAACAATCTTACAAGATAGGTAATTTCTTCTCCTCACTTTTCAAATGCAAAAAAACTAAGATTTTTTTTTTTTAAATTTTTAATATTTGTTTCTTACAGAGAGAGAGAGAGGGAGACACAGACTCCAAAGCAGGCTCCAGGCTCTGAGCTGTCAGGGGAGAGGCTGATGCAGGGCTCAAACCCACCAACCAAAAGATCATGACCTGAGCCGAAGCTGGATGCTTAACCAACTGAGCCACCCACATGCCCTGAAAAAAACCTAAGATTTACCAGAAATGAAGCAATTTGCCCAAACTCAAACAGCCAGGAAGCACCCAAGTTTGGAATCAGCTTAAGTTTCTTTGACTCCAGAGATCAAACTCTTAATTAAAGGCTAAACTGATCTCATCTCCATGATTATGCTCTAAACTGGATTATGCCCAGTTCATCATGATTTCTTTGAAAATACCATTTCGAATGGCTACATCAGTTTCACCTTATGGATGTAGCAGTCAATTCCCAATTGTTAACTATTTCAGATATTCTCAATAGATGCTGTTATAAATGGCATTTTGTTCTAAATCTAAATCAGCAAACTATAGCTTAGTGAGCCAAATCCAATCTGCCATCTATTTTTGTAAATAAGGTTTTACTGGAACACAGCCACATGCGTTCATTTACATATTGCCCATGGCTACTCTCTGCAGAATTGAGTGGTTGTGGCCGAGACTGTATGTCCTACAAACTTTTAAATGTGTGCGATCCGGCTTTTTACAGAAAAGGTTTGCCAATGCATATTCTGAATATTTGTGTCACTGATTAAATTTTTAGGATAAACTTAGAGAATAAGAATCAAGCTAAATTGTTTTCCAGAAGATGGGTTCTGAACAACATTGCCATTAGCAGTTTATTCCAAAGGGTTTATTTCCCATGTCTTATACTTTTGCCAGCACTGGAGGTTATGCAAATAGACGTCAAGGTATTTCACTGTTCTAGGTACCAGAGAGACAGCAGTGACCAGAATACACAAGTTTTTGCCCTCAAGGAGCTTGCAATCTACTCAAGGGGTGGGGAGACATGATAAACCACCTGAAGAGTAAACCTATTATTTGTCAGATGGTAATAAGGTACTGCGGTGAAAAGGACAGTGGCAGAAGGAAGGGTGATTCTGAGCAGAGTGGAGTGGAGTGGCTCCAAGGCTGCTTGCCACTTGTCCCTGATTAGATGATGTTGGGGCAGAGACCTGAAAGGAGGAGCATCCCAGGTGGAGGAAAAGGCAAATACAACGAACGTGGTGTTTTCAGAATTCAGAAGGGAAGTAGCTATTTTTAACTCCACAGTACCATTGTGCTGTGGGCATAACTTCATAGAGCCTGTAAGTCAGAAGCCTTTTCTCTTTGACTCTGAAGTCTTTCATATTTGTGCAATGGCAGCAGCAGCTGATTTGCTTAGAGATTAGGTTGTGCTAAAGCTAACACCAAAATTAGTTTTCATTTCCTAAGTAAACAGCAGCTGGCAGTACATTTGGGGGTGGAGAGCAGCCCAAATGAGCTGGGTAGAAGAGAAGAATCATCAGGGGTTTGGTATTTTCTGGAGAAGGAGAGGCATGTGTCAGTGGCTGAGGGGAAATACTCCCTGGGTGAGGTGTTGATTCTGAGCAGGGTGGAGTGGAGGGGCTTGTAAAGTATAACAAGCGAGAAGCGTCACTGTCATCTAAAATGCTTCCCTTGTTCTCGTCCCCTTTACTCATTCAGTCACCAAATCCTGTTATTTCTTCCTCAAAGACAGCACTTGATTTTGGAGCCTCATCTCTCGCTCTCGTCACCTCTGGACAGAGAGGGGTAGTTGTCTCTGAAAACTAATTTCACCTTCCTTCCTGAGTGCATGGCCATCCAAAATAAGGACTACATTTCCCAGCCTCCTTTGCAGCCAGGGTGGTCATGTGACTGCACTCTGACCTATCAAATGTGATCAAAAATAACGTGCGTGGTTTCCAGGTTGTGCCTGAAAGGAGAGGAGTGTGCCTTCCACTGTCACCTTTCCCTTTTCTCTCTGGCTGGAATGTACACAAGCTGGCAGGAGCTAGAGCAGCTGTTTGGATAAGGTTGGAGCTGTGTTTGAGGGCTCAATGCAAAACAGGGAGATAGGAGGAGACTAGGTCCCCAGATCTCTCATCCCAGAATTCCAGCCCTAGACTCCCAACGCAGACTGGCATATGAGAGAGAAACAAACATCTTACTCTAACACGGTCCCAGTGGCCACTTCAGCTTTATCATTTCAATAGCAACGTGCCCAGACGGATGGGCACAGGTACGCAAAGATACAAGGATATTTGCTGCTGCACTGTCATAATTAAAAAGAAGCAGTAGGGGCGCCTGGCTGGCTCAGTTGGCAGAACATGCAACTCTCGCTCTCCAGGTCGTGAGTTCAAGCTCCAATGTTGAACAGAGAGCTCACATAAAAAATTTAAAAATAAAAAAAGACGGGTTTGAGGAGGAAGCAAAGCGCCAAACGGTACATGTAATGTGAGCCCATTTGGGAGGTGGAGGGGGAATGGCGACAGGCTTGCATATGCATAGGAAAATTCTGGAATTTTATGAAATACACGAGTGATCCCAAGTGAGATGTGTGAGCTGGTGAGAGGTGGAAACTGTTCATATTATGATATTCAAAACTACTTGAAATTATAACCGTAATCATAATTATTTTATAATTATAATATGTCACGTTAGTTGACCTAGGCAGCCCTTCCTGCACCCCAAGTGGCACATGCTGAAATGGACTTTCCAGTTTAAGTGTGAATTAATTTGCGGATCCACCCGTAAATTAATTTGTGCAGTTCAAATGGAGCCTGTTCTTGGGACGGAGGACAAGTGCCGAACCTTCCACACATGGCCACGAGAGGGCGCGCCAAAGTAGCCAAACCCACCAAGGAACCGGGAGGGCCCGCGGGAACCATCCCGAACAAAAAGCCATCTTGTTTTCAAAAGGCTGATAGGGGTCCCCACAGGGTGTTCACACTCGGTGTCTTCATAAGTAAATGACATAATACAATTTAATTTCTTCCGAATTGCATCAACAATTAAAGAGAAATTACTTCCTTCGCCCTTTCTATTTTTTTTGCAATAGACTCCTGGTAATTTTAGAAATTTAATGAAGTCCATTGTGGGGAAGCAATTGGATTTCAATGGCTTTCTCCCTGGAGCTCAACCCCTGGGTAGAAACTGCCTTCTCCATCTATTTTTTATTTACTCTGAATCTCCCAACATCTTAATGCATCATTTTGCCTCTCTTGTCCAATAATAAATAACCTCCTTCCTCAGAACTAGGCATATAAATGTCTCTCTGTGGCCATCATGATTCATTTTTTCAAGTTCAAAAGGTAGAAAATAGAAAGCTTTTCTCTGGTTGGGCCCCTCCCTTCCTCCCTCCCAGTGCCTTCTACCATAATTGCTTCTTTGGTCATTTATTCTTTTGATCTCAGATCGACAAGCCTTTTAGCAATGCCC
Source organism: Puma concolor (assembly GCF_028749965.1). NCBI lineage: Eukaryota > Metazoa > Chordata > Mammalia > Carnivora > Felidae > Puma > Puma concolor. The sequence goes on from NC_141682.1 coordinate 27,909,736, forward strand.
ATTATGTACCAGGGAGGATAGAAATTTATAACACCTGGCCCACCTTTCATTCCTAATTCTAGGCCCTGGAAAAAAAAAAAAGAGTGGGCCAAAAAACCCCTACCCTGTTTCACAATCACCAAAAGATAGAAACATCCAAATGTTCATTAACGAATGAATAAATGAAAGGTGGTTTATCCATAGAATGGAATATTATTCAGCCATACAAAGAAATGAAGTGCTGACACATATAACATAGTAAGTCTCAAAAACATGTCAAGAGACCAGACACATATTGGATGACTTCATTTATATGAAATGTCCAGAAGAGGCAAACCCACTGAGACAGAAAATAGATTAGTGGTTGCCAGGTCCGGGTTAGAGGGGATCATGGGGATTGACTGTTTAATGTCTTAGAACTAGAGAGAGAGAGATGATGCTTGCAAAATGATGTGAATGTCCTTTATGCCACTGAATTGTATGCTTTACAATGGTTCACTTGTGTGAATTTCACATCAATTGAAAAAAAGCCCTGCCCTTATAAGAGTTTGCATCCTATTGGGAATACATTGAAAATAAACCAATAGGCAAGTAGATAATATGTCACATGAGCTTGAAGTCAGGTGGGAGAGACAGACAAGTCAAGAAATCATTCTATTCTAGTGTAGGCAGTGTCCTGGCAGACACATGCTAGGGGAAGGAAGAAATTCCAGATAACAATACTGAACTGCGGAAGTTTCCAGCAGCCTCAGCTGGCACCCTGTGGTTGAGTCCCAGACTTAGCTTATGTCTAGGTGGCCTTGGGCAAGTCTTGTATCTTCATTCATTCTCATGAGATACATTGAATCTACAGGGTTGCTGGATGCTTCTGAGTCACTCTGTTCTTTCTGCAAGTGTCTATCTGCCCTTTTTCTTTTCTTTCTTTTTTTTTTTTAAGTTTGTTTATTTATTTTGAGAGAGACAGAGTCAGCACAAGTGGGGAAGGGGCAGAGAGAGAGAGAGAAAGAGAGAATCCCAAGCAGGGATTTGCTTTGCACTGTCAGCGCAGAGCCCAATGCAGGGCTCGAACTCATGAAACCATGAAATCATGACCTGAGCTGAAACCAAGAGTTGGATGCTTAACCAACTGTGCAACCCAGGTGCCCCACCTCTGCCCATTTTCAAAGTTTTACACGTTGTTTTAACAAGTCATAATTTGACAACTGTGTTAAGTGATGTTACTTTGGGACCCAGAAGTGCAGTGGGGTTTCCAAGAAATAATAGTGAGTCCTTTTTATCTGCAGGATGTAGAAAGAGAAAATAGAAGTGGATTTATCTTGAAAGCCTCATCTTCCTGATTTCTGTTGCTTTATGAGACTTGGGGGCATTGGTTTGAGTGACCTGACTATGAATCTCAAGCCACAGTGGATGCTCAGAAGCTAATGAAGAATCTTGGTCACGACGCACTAAAATGCATTCTCCCAGTCTTTAGTGACTCTGATGATGTTCATGCCTGCCCCCTTGCAATGTTGACTTCTGGTTTATTCCAGGGGGTGGGGATGACATAGCAAACAGTGGCTGCTTCTGCAGAAATTTTGTGGCCCTTGGGGGCCTCGGGGTAGTTTATATATAAGTATATATAAACATATGTTATATATACATTTAATTAGGGCCTACCCTAATGACTTCATTTTACCTAATGACCTCTTTCAAGGTCCAGTCTTCAAACACTGTCACATTCTAAGTCATTAGGGGTTAGGACTTCAACATACGAATTTTGAGGGGTTACAATTCAGCCATTAGCACTCTCCGTCATACATAAGCATCTGGTATTCCTGAGTCCTCAAAATCCAACTCAAAAATATTTCAGACTCTCCCTCCTCACCTCTTTGTGGTCCAACCACCTTAGTCAGACAGTCTAGTCTCTGAATACAGCTGTCCCCAGATAGTGACCATCTCCTCCTCTTGGCCATGTCCCCAGTAATGATCAGAATGAAAGGAATACTGAAGTGACTTACTTTGAAAATTCAGAATCCCATCCTGACCATTTCCGGGCTTTTAGCAACTCTGGCTACCCCTTCCTGGAATGTATGAGTCTGGTTTCTCCAGAGAAACAGAAACAATGGGAAACAGAATAGTTTGTATTTATATAAAATATAAAATCATTGTATGTATATATGTGTGTATGTATATATATATATATATATATGTGTGTGTGTGTGTGTGTATATATATATATTTTTTTTTATTTCTTAGTCTCCATAATTATATATATAGAGAGACAGAGAACTCCCATGGTCCCCCTTTAGGCTGTTGTTGTAGGGGGACTCAGTGAGCAGGAGACTCAGTTCATTATCCTTGTGATCTAGGGCCATGTTAATCCAAAAAGAGAGTCCAAGTGGCTAAAGCACAATTATATATATATGTGTGTGTGTGTGTGTGTATGTGTGTATATATATATATATATATATATATATATATATATATTTAAATATATATATATATTTAAAATTATGGAAGCTAAGAAATCCAAGATCTGCTATAGGCAAGCTGGAGATCCAGAAGAGTTGATGGTATAAGTTCCATTCCGAGTCTCAGCCCAAAGAGAGAAGACTGTGTTCCAGCTTGAAGTCAGTCAGGCAGAGAGAAAGAATTCTTACTTAATCATTTATTCTATTAGGATATTCAGTGGATTGGATGAGGCCCTCCCATACTGGGGAGGGTGATCAGCTTTACTCAGTCTACTGCTTCAGATGTTCAGATAATGTGGAAATACCCAATATATACACAGAATAATGTGTGACCAAATGTCTGGGCACCTCATGGCCCAGTCAAGTTTTCACATAAAATTAACCATCACGGGGTAGAAACCTGGCCAAAGAGGGCCAAGGAGGATCCAACTTAATTCTGCTTTAGCCACCCCTGGACTCTCTTTTTGGATTAACATGGCCCTAGATCACAAGGATAATGAACTGAGTCCCCTGCTCACTGAGGCCCCTACAATAACAGCCTAAAGGGGGGCCATGGGAGTTCTCTGTAAGTTTTGTAAAAATGCCCTTGTCCCTTTGCCAGCCTTTCAGACAAGAGGGCTTTGTGCGAGCAGGAGATGATTGGAAAAGGTGAGGTCACCAGAATGGACACACGGATTTTGGGGCAGTTGAGGAAGGGCAAAAATCTAGGCTGCTGGGGAGGAGGCATCTTGGACTCCCGGAGGTATGGAAAAAGAAAGGACGTTAACAATCCATGGTCTTTCAGAGCTACTTCTAGGGCTTTCCTTAGGAAAATGCCCTCCTTCCCAAACTGCTGCAAACGCCTTAAAATCTGTCTACTGGGTCTGCCATCCCCGGTGAGAAGATTCTGATAATGATTTTATCACTGTTCTCCTTAACCTTACTGAGAAGTCTGTTGCAAACAGCCAGGCTTGGTACCAGCTCCTGTACCTCCCCCACAAAACACCTGTCAGCCTCTTGTCTGCCTCCATTCCCACGGCCATAGCTCAGTCACTGGGGGAATAGGGCAGAGAAATGTCCCAGCTGCTGGCATGAACAGAACAGGTTGGACTGAGTGCCCTCAGGCTGTGCCTCGACTCTTCAAATTGTACTGGTGCCTTTAGGTCTACCAACTGGCCAGGAGAAGATGTTGGAGACCCCGTCATCCTATGCCCTCCGACTGGTGTAGGTTCCATGTGGGATTGTTGTGGGAGACCCCAGTAGTAGTAAGCAACGCTCTTTCCGGGAGTGCCATGTGCACTTCTTATGTGGAAGCCAGGCGTTAATTTGTCTCTCTCCTGAAAACTCCAGGACTTACACCATAAGGATGGTCATAAGAGGTGTTCAAGTATTGAGGAAATGACACAAGTAGATCCTACAGCCTCCATAGATCTGCAGAGATCTGTCTAAAACCAGGCTGCCCTAAAATCCCCAGAGCAATGGCTGGCTCATTATTTTTCACACCCTGTGGGCAGTGATCCCTGCAGTGGAAGTCATCCAATTACAACAGGTGCTCTGAAACTTGTCCCTGCCTTTAGCTGGTGATCAAATGATACCACCTCATCCTTGGAAGACTTTCAGGTCCGTCTCAACTCACTGGCCAGAGTTGTTAGGGGTGATGTAAGCTCCCCAGGCTTCCTTTTTACAGGCCACAGGGGAATCTGTGCAATTGCTAATACATCCTGCTGTCTGGACCAATGCCTTCAGCCAAGAGGAAAGGTCAGTACAAAAATTTAAGGAGAAAGCCACCTGGCTATCTAAGGTGGATCCAGATGGGATTTGTTCATTTATGGGATTTGTTCAGCTGGCTGGGTCCAAGACCAATGGTGGGAGAATTGCCAAGGCCAATACTATTGCTTAGAGTCCTGTTGGCAGTAACCTTAAACAGTAACAGCATTTACATGCTGTTGGGGCAAGGTAAATGGATTTGGTTCCAGCTTCTTTGGGTCAGATTAATCAAAATGGCCAATGGAATGGCATACTCATGGGAGAATTTACCAAAAGCCAAGATAGTATGGAAATGATGGGTGGACATCATTAGGAAACAATTCTCCATGGGTCTCTAGAGGTTCTGCCTATTTTTTGAACAGAGCTTTTCCAGATTGTTTTTTTAAGAATGTATAGCATGGGGCACCTGGGTGGCTCAGTCGATTAAGTGTCCAACTCTTAATTTTGGCTCAGGTCATGATCTTGTGGTTTGTGAGGTTGAGGCCCAGGTCAGGCTCCACACTGAGTGAGGAGCCTGCACAGGATTCTCTCTCTCTCACTCTGCCCCTCTCCCCGACTTGTGTGCTCTCTTCCTATCTCTCTCTCAAATTAAAAAAAAAAAAAAAAAAAAAAAAGCACGTGCAACAAACAGCCTTGGAAGATAGAGGTAGTATCTCCTTCCAGAACAAAGGACAATTTTGTTTACTGTCCAATGTAGACGAGTAATGTCTCCCTCTGGGAAAAACCCAGGCAGGTTAATTGCCCATTATGAAAGATTTAGGGCCTAAGCTTAAGCTTCCTTTTCTGTAGTGCATCTCATTGTATACGCAGGCATCCCTTGTCCCTTTTGCACTGCCCTTTGGGACTGCGTCTTGGGGTACGGGCACAAATGCTAGCTGCTATTGAGTAATAGACTTTTGTCTCTGATCTAGCAGTCATGTGTGCCATCTGCTAGCATCCATGAAGACACGGCAGGCCATCATGTTAACTCGCAGGTAGAATAAGGTCTCAGACCCTTCACAGTTCTTGACAAGTCCATCTAGCACGTTTTTATTGAGAACCTATTTTCTAAGCACTTTTGTAAATGCTGTGTCTACAAAAATGAACAAAGCAAAGTATCTTCATGAAGCTTCTACTCCAATGGGACAGAATGTGGGAAGGTAAATGGGCGCATCCTTTATGCAGGGCAGTTTAGCAGCATACATATAAAACCTTAAAAATGTGCCTGCTTCCTGGGGCTGCTGGGTGGTTCACAGTTAAGCTTCTGAGTCTTGATGTGGGCTGAGGTCATGACCTCACAGTTCGTGAGATCAAGCCCCGCATCGGGCTCTGCACAGGCAGGGGGGAGCCTGCTTGGGATTCTTTCTCTCCCTTTCTCTCTACCCCTCCCTCACTCTCTCTCGCTCTCTCGAAATAAACATACATTTAAAAATAATGTGCTTACCACTTGAAAAATTATAAGAATTCATCCCAAGGAAAATATCAGACAAGTAATCAGAGATATATGCCCCAGGATATTTACCACAGCGCCATTTATGGAGGTGTTTTCTAAACTTCTCTTGTTCAAGAACTAAGTTTGTGGTCTTGTTCGATCCATGTGCCACCATACCATTTTGTTAGTCTTTTTAACTGACTCAAGATATTTAGTTAAATAAATTTTATCTTGAAATTAAACATTACATGACTATCAAAAAGGCTAGTTACATTGTTTCTGACTTTATATAATACACATGCAAATATACATACTATGTATGCAAATAAATATATAAATTTTTTTTAAATTAAGTAGGCTCCACAACCCAACTTGGGGCTTGAACTCATAACTCTGACATCAAGAGTCACATGCTCTACCAACTGAGCCAGCCGTGTACCCCTAAATATATAACTAAATATTTAATAAGTCATCAATATACTACTCAAAATCATATCGTATATCTCCAGTTATATGGATCCCATTATGAGAAGTTACGACTCTTTAACATTAAAAAAAATGGAAACAATGCCTACAGTTAAACAAATTTCAGTGTATTTGTATAAAATAAAAGAATGTTGGGGTGCCTAGGTGGCTCAGTCAGTTAAGCATCAGACTTTGGCTCAGGTCATGATCTCACACTTTTTGGGTTCAATCCCCACATTGGGGTTTCTGCTGTCAGCACAAAGCCTGCTTCAGATCCTCTGTCCCCCTCCTGTCTTCCCCTTCCCCACTCATGTTTTCTCTCTCTCAAAAATAAATAAACATTAAAAATATATATTGGGGCACCTGGATGGCTCAGTTGGCTAACTGTCCAACTTTGGCTCAGGTCAGGACCTCACCGTTTGTGAGTTCAAGCCCCGCATCAGGCTCTGTGCTGACAGCTCAGAGCCTGGAGCCTGCTTCGGATTCTGTGTCTCTCTCTTTTTCTCTACCACTCCCCTGCTCACACTCTGTCTCTCAAAAATGAATAAATGTTAAAAAGTATATATACATATATTAAAAAATAAAATAAAGGAATGTTAGCAGACATTCCAAGTGATGATATAATGTATATTTCTTGCCATGGATAAGATATAAATGGAAAATAAGGCAGATTCAAAATAATGTTATCCCACTCGAATATAGGGCTATATATTATACATATTACATATATTTATATACATGTATAGGAAATATTCTAAAAGGATTAATTGTCTTTGATGAGAACCGTGCATAAAATTTTTTTTTTTATTTCACTAAAAAGAAGTTTAGTTTTTTGTTGTTACTTTTAAGGCCAGAGAGAAGTAATTTATTACATTAAATGCTCTGGGAGAGAATATGATGGCTGTATTCATCTAAACATCAATTTTCCTATGATATTGGTTTTCCATAGATTGCCAAGTAATTGAATAGAGCTGGAAGAAATGCTTTTTTTTTTTTTTTAAGTTTTTCGTTTATTTTTGAGAGTGAGAGTGTGAGTGGGGGAGGGACGGAGAGAGAAGGGAAACAGGCTCTGTGCTGACAAGAGCAAGCCCAATATAGGGTTCAAACTCACCAGCTGAGATCATGACCTGAGCTGATGTTCAACATTCAACCAACTGAGCCACCCAGGTGCCCCCAGGAAATGCTCTGGAGAGATAACAAACTCAAACTCTGACATTAACAAGCCATGATGGATCAATGTTCTCTCCATCCTCAAGTGTATAATAAATGGCTGAAAAAACTGCCAGGAGGAAGGGTCTGTGTCTTCATAAGTGACATCAGAAACCGCTTATAAAGTCACACAACATTCACGCTTGAAAAAAAAACTGATAAAGTTACCTTACTCTCACCTGGACATTGGAAAGATGGAGACCCTGAGACTCACTCAGATCGGCTGAAATGTCCAAAGTCACACATTTGCGTTAGTGGTGGAGAGAAAGACCAGAATGCAGGTGTTTGGGGCCCCGTGAGTGATTTGTTATGAAATCATCATGATGGACATGGTCTTACGTTCAAATCTCCATCCTCTTATACCCTTGTACCCTGGCTGAGGCAACTTGGGTGAGTTAATTTAACTTTTCTGAGCCAAGATTTCCTCATCCTTTGACATGGGAATAATGCTTACTTCAGAGGATCTTTGTGAGATTTGAACAGTGTGGTTGCCTACCCTATGTCAGTTACCCCTTCTTCCTAAAAAGACTCTGATTTTGTTTGGAGCAGCAGTGGGCCTTTGAAGGGTATGTTCATTTCCATGATGCCCAAATGACATAGTTCCTGTCAATGACTGATAATCTGAAGAAAGCTTCTGGGAAAGCTTTTGCTTCATGGAATCAGGCCCAGTCCCTTCTTACTTCGTGTTTGTTCCTGCTGGCAATACAGAGAGAGGGCCGGAAATGGAGCAGCCATGTCACAATCCTGGAAACTTCTGCGTGAAGGCAGAATCCAGCATGCCGAAGAAGGCAGAGAGGAAAGAGGAAAGGCCTGGAGTGGCATTATGATTGAACATTTCACCAGCCACGGGCTGCCTGCTCTCAGACTCCCTGTTGGAGGAAAACATAAAGCGTATTTGGCCAAGTCACAGAGGTATACTGGAAGATTGGCGCCAAGTATTTCCTGCTCCGTAGTAAAACTATCCATCCACACTAGCCTCATGGAAGGTGTCCTTCCTCTTGTGTTGACTTTGGTCTTCATCACGTGATTCGCATTGTCTAATGGGATATTGGCTGGTAAAATGCTAAGCAAGGCCTTAAAATAAATATGCTTGTGCATCTGGGCTTGCCGTCTTATGCCCCTAACCATCTCCACAAAAGGAACACAACTCAAGAAACCTGCTGATCTCAGGAGAGATGTGGGAAGTAAGACTTAAACCCATGGCTTGGTGCTAAATCCAACCGACCCCAGTCACCTTCAGCCAATTCACTGATGTGAATGAGCAAGAAAAAACATAGCGGCTATCATATGCCAATGAGAGTCGATTGGGGGATTGGTCGTAATCTAGCAATATAGCTAAGGAATGCGTCCATTATGGTCGCATATTGTTACTGGTACTTGAGAGAATGCTTAACAAATGTAAACAAGTAACACAGGAAGAGTGCCTGGTACCTATTAGATACTCAATGTCAATCACTTTCTTTTTACACTTCCACACAGTGTCATTTCTGGAAAAGGAAGACATTTCTTTGAGTGTTAGTTGGCCTTTGGTTCTGGTCTGTGCCTCTTTCAATGGGTTTTCATCTGGGATTCAATCATTTCCACTGGGTCGATCACATTATTCCAGGCTTCAAGAAAGAAATTAAAATCAGCCCTCAGCAGCATGGGCTATGGACTTAAAATTTAAAGAGCTGAGGTTTCTGGCATGGGATTAATAATTATAACCCATAGATTTATGGAAATTATCAAAATACTGACTTTTTGCTCAGTCGTACAAAACAGTACCTCAAATCTGTCTGTGAACTTCCCCCTTTATTTTATTTGTACCTTTTATGTGTGTGCTGAGGCTATAATAAAAGGCGACTGCTGTATAATGGGCTCTTGCTGCTTGTAAACGCCCAGGCCACACCACAGACATTGTTTGCATAGCAGGAGACATTGATCTCATGACACTGCCCAATTACAGTGACTGTGTGTATTATACTGACTGACCGAAGGAGCTAAAATTCTCTGGACTTCAGGGTTCTGTTCTTGGGCAGCTACCCTTTCAGAAGCTCAGGGGGTAAGGCTGTTGTGTTAGCATAAGCTTACTTGCTAAATCAAGAGGGGGCTACAGCCTAGATTTGCCACTTAGTACGGACCAAGACCAGCGGTGTTGGCATGACCCAAGAACAAGTTAGAAATGCAGAGTCTCAGGCCTAGCCCCAGACCTAATGACTCAGAATCTAAATGTTAACAAGATCTCCAGGTGAGTCTTTTTTTCCTCGGTTTTGAAAATTGAGATCTAATTTGCATACTGTAAGTTTTCCTTTTTGAAATGTAAAATTCTGTGGTTTTTAGTATATTCAGAAAGATGTGCATCCATGACTACTATCTAGTTCCAGAACATTTTCATTAGCCCAAAACAAACATCATTCTCATTAACAGTCATACCCCTTTGCTCCCTCCCCCAGTTCCTGGCAACCACTAACCTACTTCCTGTCTCGATAGATTTGCCTATTCTGGACATGTCACATACATGGACTCAAATATTCTATGGGGCACTGGGTGTCAGTTGGTTGAGCATCTGACTCTTGATTTCAGCTCAGGTCATGATCCCAAGGTCATGGATCGAGCCCCATATCAGGCTCTGGACTGACAGTGTGGAGCCTGCTTGGGATTCTCTCTTTCCCTCTCTCTCCACTCCCCACCCCACATCTCGGTGCAGCCACTCTGGAAAACAGTACGGAGGTTCCTCAAAACTCTAAAAAGAGAACTACCCTACGACCCAGCAATTGCACTACTAGGCATTTATCCACGGGATACAGGTGTGCTGTTTCGAAGGGACACATGCACCCCCATGTTTATAGTAGCACTATCAACAATAGCCAAAGTATGGAAAGAGCCCAAGTGTCCATCGATGGATGAATGGATAAAGAAGATGTGGCATATACACACACATGCACACACACAGTGGAGTATTGCTCGGCAACCAAAAAGAATGAAATCTTGCCATTTGCAACTACGTGGATGGAACTAGAGGGTATTATGCTAAGTGAAAACAGTCAGAGAAAGACAAATATCATACGACTTCACTCATATGAGGAATTTAACATATAAAACAGATGAACATAAGGGAAGGGAAGCAAAAATAATATAAAAACAGGGAGGGGGACAAAACAGAAGAGACTCATAAATATGGAGAACAAACTGAGGGTTGCTGGAGGGGTTGTGGGAGGGGGGATGGGCTAAATGGATAAGGGGCACTAAGGAATCTACTCCTGAAATCATTGTTGCACTATATGCTAACTAATTTGGATGTAAATTTTTAAAAATGAAAAATAAAATTAAAAAAACAACCTATGGCTTTTTGTGTCTTGTTTCTATCACTTAGCCTAATCTTTTCAAAGTTCATCCATATTGTAGCATGTATTAATACTTCATTCTTTTTTATGGATGAGTATTATTTCATTGTATGGAGGTACCACATTTTGTTTATCCATTCATCACTTGAGAAACATTTGGATTGTTTTCATATTTTGCCTATTAACTGCAATGAACATGTAAGTACAAGTTTTTATGTGGACGTATGTTTCCATTTCTCTTGGGTATATACCTAGGAGTTTGCTAAGTCAAATGGTAACTTTATGTTTACTCTCTGTGAAACTGCCAGACTGTTCCTAAACTGGCTACACCATTTTGCACTCCCACCAGCAGTATTTGAGGGTTTCAATTTCTCCACATCCTCATCAACACCTGTTATTGTACTTTTTTGTTGTTGTTAACTGTGGGAAAATACATATCACTATAGAAGTTACCATTTTAATCATCAAAAAGAATTTTCTAATATTTATTTGTGGGAGAGAGAGAGAGAGAGAGAGCTCTAGCAGGGGAGGGGCACAGAGAGAGGGAGACAGAGAATCCAAAGCAGGCTTCAGGCTCTGAGCTGTCAACACAGAGCCACTCGCAGGGCTTGAATTCATGACCCTTGAGATCATGACCTGAGCTGAAGTCAGACACTTAACTGACTGAGCCACCCAGGCGCCCCTATTTGTTTCATTTAGCACACTGAATTCCAATTTCACCCATGTTGCAGAATGTGTCAGAATTTCCTTCCTTATTGGGTGCCTGGCTGGCTCAGTCGGTTAAGCGTCGGACTTCAGCTCAGGTCACGATCTCACGGTCTGTGAGTTCGAGCCCCGCGTCGGGCTCTGGGCTAACGGCTCAGAGCCTGGAGCCTGCTTCCGATTCTGTGTCTCCCTCTCTCTCTGCCCCTCCCCCGTTCATGCTCTGTCTCTCTCTGTCTCAAAAATAAATAAACGTTAAAAAAATTTTTTTTAAATAAATAAAATAAAAATAAAATAAAGTAAATAAAAAAGAATTTCCTTCCTTATTAAGGCTGAATAGCCTGCATACACCACATTGTGTTCATGCATTCATCTGTAGATGGACGCCTGGGCTGCATCCCTGGTTTAGCTATTGTGAATAATACTGCTTAGAACATGGGTGTAAAACTACCTTTTAGAGACCCTGCTCTCAATTCTTTGAAAGCATTGAAATTCAGAATTTCAGAAGTAGAATTTCTGGATCATATGATAAATTTATGTTTAATTTTTTTTTTTTTTGAGAAACCTCCAGACTGTGTTCCATAGCGACAAAACCAATTTATGTTCCCGCCATCAATACACGGTGTAATGTCCCTACGTCCTTGCCAACACTTGTTATTTTCTGTTTCCTTTGAGAATAGCCATTCTAATGTGTGGAAGGTGAGATCTCATTGTGGTTTTAATTTGCATTTCCCTAATGATATTGAGCATCTTTTTGTGTGCTTAATGGCCATTTGAACATCTTCTTTGAAGAAATGTCTATCCAAGTCCTATGTTCTTTTTTTTTTTTTTTTTTTTCATTTACTTATTTTTGAGAGAGACAGAGGCAGTGTGAGTGGGGAAAGTGCAGAGAGAGAGAGAGAGAGAGAGAGAGAGAGAGAGAGAGACAGAGAATCCCAAGCAGGTTCCGTGCTAACAGCGTGGGGCTGGAACTCACAAACTGTGAGATCATGACCTGACCCGAAACTAGGAGTCGGATGCTTAACCAACTGAGCAACCCAGGCATCCCCGGTTTGTTCAGTTTTTAATGAGGTTGTTTGTTTTGTTGCTGTTGAGTTTCAGGAGTTCTCTGTATGTTCTGGATATTAATCCCTTGTCAGATATACGGTTTGCAGGGGCGCCTAGATGGCTCAGTCGGTTCAGCGTATGACTCTTGATTTTGGCTCAGGTCATGATCTCACAGTTTGTGACATGTAGCCCCGCATCGGATCTGCACTGACAGTGCAGAGCCTGCTTGGGATTCTTCCTCTCCCTCTCTCTCTGCCCTTCCCTGGCGCTTTCTCTGTCTCTCTCAAAATAAATAAACTTAAAAAAAAAAAATCTACGGTTTGCACATATTGTGAATTGCCTTCTTGTTCTGTTGACAGTGCCTTTTGATGCACAAATATTTTTTAATTTTTATGAAAACAATCCATTTATGTTTTCTTTTGTTGCCTGCACCTTTGGTGTCCTAGCAAAAAAACATAGCCAGATTCAATGTGGTGAAGGTTTTGCCCTATCTTTTCTTCTAAGAGTTTTATTGTGTTAGCTCTTACATTTAAATCTTTCATTCTTTTTGTGCTAATTTTGCACATAGTGGTAAATGAGGATCCAGCTCCATTCTTTTACATGTGAATATTCCGTGTTCAGAGCCAGTGTAAAGTGCTCTGTTCTTATCCTTACCCCTGACCTTATCCTTACCCCTTCAGTGGTCTTCCATGTACTACCACTTTTTTTATACTTTATTCATCATAGTTTTTTTTTTTTTTTTTTTTTTTAAGTAAGCTCTAGGCCCAATGTGGGGCTTAAACTCATGACCCCAAGATCAAGAGTCACATGCTCTACCCACTGGACTAGCCAGGCACCCCTCTTCTTCATGCTCTTAAAAACCAAAAGTCAACCAAGCAAGTTGAAAGAGCAAACTGGCTTCATTCAATCAATCATGAATCAGGACGCCCCTCAAACAAAGAGAAAGAAGCTCCCATGAGCTGTACAAATGGAAGTCTTTCATAGGCAGAAAACGGAAATTTCCCAACCAAGAGTAGATGGTTTCAGGAAGGTCACCTTCTTTAGAGGGAAGGAGGCTTCTATCCTGCAGATTACCTCACTAACACTGACCCAGGTCATTCCATGTTGACTGGTTCAAGGTTACATTCCTGGGAGAGGCTGAAGCTGCAGTTAAGTTAGATATTAAGTCTTGCTTTGCTGACATGGGATTTAGCACAAGTGGCTCCGTTTTGGGTCTGATGTCTCTTTTTTTTCTTTAACAATACTGATGGGATTTTAGAGTGATGGGGGTCTGGAGCCAATGGTCAAGAAAGAATTCTTGAAAACATCTTTGGTGCAAAAAGTGATTTTATTAAAGCACGGGGTCAGGACCCGTGGGCAGAAAGAGCTTCACTGGGGTCGTGAAGAGTGACTGGTTATATATTATGGAGTCGGGGGAGATAAAGTCAAGAGGAAGTTTCTTAAAGGGATTTTCATATACTAAACAAGATTCACAGATTACTGGAGGCCTAGCTCTTGTCGAGGCAAGGCTACCCTTCCCTCCAGCAAAGCAGCAACATTAAGACAGTAGGGAGTTCCTGGATCTACCTTTCCCTCTTGTCTTTTCCCCCCACATCACTGTGGAGTGGAGGGTAATCTTGGGGCTATAGGTTTTTGGAGCTTAGTTTATTGATAAGATTGTCTTTTTCTTGTAATTTACCAAGATATTTGTAAACTGGTGGAGACTCAGTTCTTGTGAGTTCTAGCAGTTCAACCATTTAGTTTCTGTCCTTTCCTTTGTTCTTGGGCAGCCAGGAGTGCCTTGAGCGATGTCATCACACATCCTACCTGGGAGGTCGAGGGGGCTGTGTTGTTACCTTGTGCTTGGCCTTCAGCTTGAGTTATGCTCCCTCATCAATGTTATGCCCAGAATTCGTGATCCCCAAATACCGCCAGGGAGCCGAGTCCGATGTAAAAGCAAAAGAGCCTTTATTCGAGCTAGCTCGAGCTCAATCCCCTACCTGCACCGACGCAGCGGTGAGATACCAGGGAGAGAGAACGAGTTTCAAAAGGACAAAGGTTTTATTGGGGCCTAGGGGCATTTGGTGAGGTAATGGCTATGGCCTCAGCCAATTGGCTGGGGAAGGGTCCAAGTCCTGTTAGGCAGGTGGGGGGGGGGGTTACTCAAGGGGAGGAGGTGTGGTCAAGGTGAAGGACACAGAACAAGATGGAGTTGGCCTGCGTAGGCCTGCCCTTTCAATCAATACCACTAATTACATTGAATTGTAATTGCCTATTTACTTATCTGTCTCCCCCACTAAACTACAAGCTCAATGAAAGCAGGAACCATGCATTTCTTGTCTCCCCCCCCCCCCCCCACCACTGTATCTCCAGCACTTGACCCAGTCTCTGGAATAGAGTAGATAATCAGAAAATATGTATTAGTGTGATAGAATAAGAAATGTATTTGGGGCGTGCCTGGATGGCTTAATCGGTTAATCATCCGATTTCAGGCTCAGGTCATGATCTTGCAGTTCATGGGTTCAAGCCCTGTGTCAGGCTCTGTGCTGGCAGCTCAGAGCCTGGAGCCTGCTTCAGATTCTGTGTCTCCTTCTCTCTCTGGCCCTCCCCTGCTCACACTCTGTCTCTCGAAAGAAAGAGAAAAAAGAAAGGAGGAAAGGAAAGGAGAGGAAAGGAAAGAAAGGAAAGGAAGAAAGGAAAGGAGAAATGTATCTGATCTTTGTTCCAGGTTCCTTGCACAGGGCTCCAAATACTCTGGAATCTCCTGAGAGATAGGAGCATCCTTTGTTATTCATAACAAGCCCCTTTCATCAAATGTGAGTTTCTACTAATGAGGTGACAATGGATGGGGCCCTTTAATAACCTCAGGATGGGGCTAGTCATTCTAAAGACGGAGCATGTGATTAGAGGGTGGGAACCTCCCCTCCAGGGAGGGGAGAGAAGGGGGAGCTGGAGATCCAGCTGTATAAAAACTCTGGAACACAGAGTTCCAGAATTGGGTGAATTGCCAAGTTGGTGAACACATCAAGCTGCAGGGAGGGTGGTGCACCCAAGGAGGGCACGGACGCTGGCTCCATGCACCCTTCCTTCCATACGTTGCCTGTGCATCTCTTCACTGGTGTGTTCCTGATTTTTATCCTTTGTAATAAATTAATAAAAATAAGTGAAGTATATTCCTGAATTCTGTGAAACATTCTAGCAAATTATTAAACTTCAGGAGGAAGTTGTGAGAACCCCCAAATTTGTAGCCAGTTGGTCACAAGTTGTGGGTGACTCAGAGTTTGTGCCTCACATCCAAGTTGGGGGCAGTCCTCATGAGGGGGCATAAGGCAAGCTAAGAGCAAAGCACAAGCTAACAACACCCTGCCCCGTCCCCCTCTGCCAAATGGGATATGTGTGATATTCCTCAGGCGCTCCTGGCTGCCCCAGGACTAAGGAAAGAAAAATAAAACCAACAGTTAACTGATAGTCTCCATCAGTTTACAAATAGCTCAGTAAATTAAAGAAAAAGGCAATCTTATCAACAGCCTGGTCTCCAGGAACTCCCTACTTACTGTCTTAATGATAAAGCTTTGCTAGAGGGAAAAATAACCTTAGCTTGACAAGAGCTAGGCCTCCAGTATCCTGGGAGTCTTTAGCGTCTGAAAATCTCTTTAAGAAACTTCCTCTTGACTTTGCCTCCCCCTACTCTATCGTATATAACCAGTCCCTCTTCACAACCCCAGTGCAGCTCTTTCTGCCCTCGGGTCCTGTCCCTGTGTTCTAATAAAATCACCTTTTTGCACCAAAGACACCTCAAGAATTCTTTCTTGGCCATCAGCTCCTTGACCCCTATCACTCCAATCCCCCACCCCCATCAGTTCTGGGGCAACTGGCTGGCTCAGTCAGTAGAGCGTGCACCTCTTTTTTTTTAAATTTATTTTATTATTTTTTTTATTTTTGAGAGAAAGTGTGTGAGTGGGGGAGGTGCAGAGAGACAGAGGGACAGAGAATCTGAAGTGGGTGGGCTCTTTGCTGTCACCAGGGAGCCTGACTTGGGGGCTTGAACTCAGGAACTGCGAGATCATGACCTGAACTGAAATCAAGAGTCACACCAACTGAGCCATCCAGGCACCCTTAGAGCATGCAACTCTTGATCTTAGGGTTGTGGGTTCAAGCCCCACATTGGGTGTAAAGATTATTTAAAAATAAAATTTTAGGAGCATCTAGGTAGCTCAGTCTGTTTAGCATCTGAGTTTGCCTCAGGGTGTGATCTCCCAGTTTGTGAGTTTGAGCCCCACATCGGGCTCTCTACTGTCAGCACAGAGCCTGCTTCAGATCCTCTGTCCCCCTCTCTGCCTGCCCCTCCCCTGCTCACTCTCTCAAAAATAAACATTAAAAAAAAATAAAATCTTAAAAAACAAGTGGGGACAGTCTTGTGGGATACAGCCCTTTAATTTGTGGGATCGGACACTTACTCCAGGTAGCATTAGAATTGAATTGTTGGACAGCCAGTTGGTATTGGAGAATCAGAGACCTGGTGTTGGGAAAAAAAAAAAACTCCATGCAGCCAGCTATGTAGGGGGTAACCAGTAAATACTAAGTATTTTTATAATCATTATTACCAGCCCCTTACTCCAACCAACCTTTGCAAACTGGCACAGAGATATGTGAGTATTTTCCATGTGTGTTTCCTTGTGCACAGAATTTAAGCCAATTTAGACATCCATGTTTCTGATTAATGAGCTAGAGATAATGATTGAACCTGAGGCCAGATCTTAAGATGGCTCTTTGAACTTTTCTGAAATTATCTACTTTAACACCTTTGGAAGGAAAATGCACCAGGGTGAGAACATCAAGGCAAAGAACTTCCTACCCATTTAGTGATCAAAATGTAAAGGATAAAAACCCATCTTAAGATTAAAGCAGTCTTCTGAATATGGGAGAAGGAAACAGGAGATGGTTGGGGGGGTGGCATTTGCAGCTGATTTAATTGAATATCTCCTTTTCATCCTTGGCTGCTAAGATTAATGTTGATTTTGAAGGCAGGATACAGTGGCTGGGAGAAAATTCAGCATGAAGTTTGCTGGAAACAACTATAGAAACTGTAGAGAGATCAACTTAGATATCAACTGTAGAGAGATCAACTCAATTCAAGGCCAGACTAAGTCCTTCAGCCCCTTTAATCCCTTGAAAATATTGCTGCTATAATGTCGTGTATCTTCCTGATGGGATGCACTCTGAGGGACAGGTCACCTATGAAGTGCTCTTGCCCCAAAACAGCCTGAATCGAGTCAAGGCTCTAGAAGTAACTTTCCAGTTTGCCAGAAAGACAGGGGAGAGAGTCAACACCAGGAAGGGACCAGACACATTTGGAAGGTGGGACATCTTTCATGACAACTGACCTGATTCTTTTAAAGGTAAATGTCATTCATTTCAGAAAGTTCATTGTTAGTGTAAAGAAACACTACTGATTTTTGTATGTTGATTTTCTATCCTGCAACTTTACTGAATTTGTCTGTTAATTCTAATCAGTGTGTGTGTGTGTGTGTGTGTGTGTGTGTGTGTGTGTGTGTGTGTGTGTCTGTGGCGTGTTTAGGGCTTTTTTCCCATAGGATCATGTCATCTGGAAACAGATAGTTTTGTTTCTTCCTTTCCAGTTTAGATGCCTTTTATTTCTTTTTTCATGTCTAATTTCTGTGGCCAGGACTTGCAGTACTGTGTTGAACAGAAATAGTAAGAGTAGGGGCACCTGGGTTGCTCAGTCAGTTAAGTGTCTGCCTTCAGCTCAGGCCATGATCTCACCGTTCATGAGTTCGAGCCCCGCGTCAGGCTCTGTGCTGACAGCTTGGATCCTGGAGACTGCTTTGGATTCTGTGCCTCCCTCTCTCTCTGCCCTTCCCCTGCTCATGCTCTGTCTCTCTGTCTCTCAAAAACAAATACACATTGAAAAAAGAAAGAAATAGTAAGAGTGGGCATCGTCGTCTTGTTCTCAATCTTAGAAGAAAAGCTTCCAGTTTTCTAACATTAAGTACGATGTTACCTTTTCATACATGGTCTTTGTGGTGAGGTAAATTCCTTAAATACCTAATTTTTAAAAATTTTTTCCAATGTTTATTTATTTTTGAGAGACAGAGACAGAGTATGGGCAGGGGAGGGGCAGAGAGAGAGGGAGACACAGAATCTTCTCCAGGCCCTGAGCTGTCAGCACAGAGCCTGACCCGGGGCTTGAACCCATGAACCGTGAGATCATGACCTGTGCTGAAGTCGGACACTTAACCAGCTGAGCCACCCAGGCGCCCCATTAAATATCTAATTTGTTCATAGGTGTTTTATCATGAAAAGGTATATTGTATTTTATCAGATGCTTTTTCTGCATCAGTTGAGATACTCATGAGATTTTTATCTTCATTCTGTGAACGTGGTGTAGCTCATTGATTGATTTGGGTATGTTGAACTATCCTTGTATCCCAGGGATAAATCTGTCTTGTCAGGGTGTATGATTCTTATAATGTGTTGTTGAATTTGGTTTGCCAATACCAGATGAGGATTTTTGAATCTATACTCATCAGGGATATTGGCCTGAAGTTTTCTTGTAATGTCTTTGTCCAACTTTGGTATCAGTGATGCCAGCCTCATAAAATGAGTTTGGGAGCGTTCCTTTTTCTTCTATTTTTTGGGAAAGTTTAATTTTTTTTTTAATTTTTTTTTTCAACGTTTATTTATTTTTGGGACAGAGAGAGACAGAGCATGAAGGGGGGAGGGGCAGAGAGAGAGGGAGTCACAGAATCGGAAGCAGGCTCCAGGCTCTGAGCCATCAGCCCAGAGCCTGACACAGGGCTCGAACTCACGGACTGCGAGATCGTGACCTGGCTGAAGTCGGACGCTTAACCGACTGCGCCACCCAGGCGCCCCAATATTTTTTGGGAAAGTTTAAAAAGGATTGGTATTAATTGTATAACCTAGATGAACTTGGAGGACATTATGCTAAGTGAAATAAGCAGACACAGAAGAACAAATACTAGGTGTTTTCACTTCTATCAGAAATCCCAAACACTCAAACTCAGAAGCAGAGAGTAGAATGGTGGTTTCCAGGGGCTGGAAAAAAGGGGAATCCAGGAGGGTGTTGGTCTGAGGGAAGAGTTTCAGGTATGCAAGACAGAAAAGTCCCAGAGATCTATAATACAGCATGTAATGTATAGCACATACAGTTAATGATAGTGTATGATATCTGTATGATATTCTTTTTTTTAAGGGGATAGCCCTATTTTTTGAATGTTTTTGAAAAATGTTTAATGTTTATTTTTGGGAGAGAGAGAGAGAGAGAGAGACAGAGACAGAGCATAAGCTGGGGAGGGGCAGAGAGCAAGGGAGGCACAGAATCCAAAGCAGGCTGCAGGCTGTTAGCAGAGTCTGACATGGGGCTCAAATCCATGGACCGCGAAATCATGACCTGAACCAAAGTCATGTGCTTAACTGACTGAACCACCCAGGCACCCCTATTTATTTATTTTTGAGAGAGTGGAGGAGGGGCAGAGAGAGAAGGAATGAGAGAACCCCAAGGCAGGCTCCACGCTGTCAGCACAGAGCCCAATGTAGAGCTTGATCTCTGGAACCATGAGATCGTGACTCCAGCCGAAATCTAGTCGGAGGCTTAGCTGACTGAGCCACCCAGTTGCCCCTGTATTATATCATTAAAAATTTGTTAAGAGGGTAGATCTTATGTTAAATGTTCTTATCACTAAATGAAGGAAGGAGAGAGGAAGCTTCTGGAGGTGATGGTTACGTTTATGGCTCTAGTTTTTTACGGGGACAGTTTCACAGATGTAAACTTACCTTCAAACTCGTCGAAATATATATATTAAATAATTACAGCCTGTTTTGTGTCAAAAAAGAAAAGTCCATGTCATTGAGAAAGTAGATCAATGGTTGCCCGAGGCCAGGAGGAGAGAAACAGGAAGTTAATGTGTAACAGGTGCACGGTTTCAGTTCTGCAAGATGAAAAAGTTCTGGAGACAGAAGGTTGTGTTAGCTGCACAGTAAAGTAAATGGACTTGCTGCCGTTGAACTGCACAGTTTAAAATGATTAAGGTGGCAAAACTTGTGTGTGTTATACAATTTTTTTACATCAGTGTGAAAGAGGAGATGATGGAAAGAGATGAGAGGAGTTTTCTGGATAAAAAGAGAGTAAAGAGACAACAATACCTGCCACAGGTGAATTTCTCTCTCTCTCTCTCTCTCTTTTTTTTGTGTTTATTTATTTATTTTTTGAGAGAGAGAAAGTGCAAACGGTGGAGAGCCAGAGAGGAGAGACAGAATCCCAAGCAGGTTCCACGCTGTCAGCGCAGCCCGATGTGGGGCTCGAACCCACAAGCTATGAGATCATGACCTGAGCTGAGATCAAGAGTCAGATGCTTAACTGACTGAGCCACCCAGGTGCCCTTACCACAGGTGAATTAAAAAAAAAAAAAAATTATGTTTATTTATTTTTAAGACAGAGAGAGAGCATGAGCAGAGGAGAGTAGAGAGAGAGAGAGGGAGACACAGAATCCGAAGCAGGCTCCAGGCTCTGAGCTGTCAGCACAGAGCCCGACGCGGGGCCTGAACTCACAAGCTGTGAGATCATGACCTGAGCCGAAGTGGGACACCCAACCGACTGAACCACCCAGGTGCCCCCCACAGGTGACTTTTAATGGCATCCTGGTTTGAGGAAACGAAGCAGTCTTAAAGGCATTTTGAAGACACCCGGGGAGATTTGGAAGTGGATGGATACTGGAGACAGTAGAGAATTGTCGTTAATTCCCTTAAGTGGAATAATGCCCAGAGATAATGTAGGAGAATGTCTCTATTCCTACAACGTGAATGCTGAAGTATTTAGGGATCAAGTGTCCGTGATGCCTGCAACTTCCTTTCAAATGGTTCTGGGGAAAAAAAAAAAAAAACAAACAAGTTCAGTAAAAACAAAAATAAATAAATGACAGCAAAAATGACAAAACATTAGCAATTCAACCACTGCTACTCATTGTATCCTTTTTTGGAACTTCAGGGGTATCTGAAACTTTTCGTAGGAGGATGATAGGATAAGATGATTATAATTCCTCTTCATCCTTTTTCTTAAGTGGTTCATGATACCAATAAAACCAACAACAAGGTGGTGGGAGGAGGGACGAATAGCTGAAGCACAGGGGATTTTTTCAGGCAACGAAACTATTCTGTGCGTATGATACCGAAAGGGTGTATGCGTGCTGTTTTGCATTTGTTAAAACCCATAGGGCTGCACACTACAAGGAGTGAACCCTAATGTAAGTTTTGAACTTTTGTTAACAATAACACACTCACGTTGCGTTATCAGTTATGACAAAGGTCCCACACCAATGCAAATTGCTAATAAGAGAGGAAATGTAAGGGAAGAGAGAATATATGGGAACTCTGTACTTTCTGCTCATTTTTTTCTGTAAACCTGCTGTTTGTGTAAAGCTGATCTACAAAATAAAGTCTAGGGGGGCGCCTGCGTGGCTTAATCGGTTGAGTGTCCAACTTCAGCTCAGGTCATGATCTCACAGGGTTCATGAGTTCGAGCCCTGCGTCAGGCTCTGTGCTGACAGTTCAGAGCCTGGAGCCTGCCTTGGATTCTGTGTCTCCCTCTCTCTCTGCCCCTCCTCTTCTCGCCCTCTGCTTCTGTCTCAAAAATAATAAACATTAAAAAAAAATTTTTTTTTAAATAAAATCTAGGGGCACCTGGTTGGCTCAGTTGGAAGAGCATGAGACTCTTGATCTTGTGTTGTGGGTACAAGCCCCATGATGGGTACAGAGATTACTTAAATAAATAAACTTTTAAAAATTTTTTTAAAAATTAAAAGTAAATGGGGCGCCTAGGTGGCTCAGTCTGTTAAGCGTCCGAATTTGGCTCGGGTCATGATCTCGCGGTTTGTGGGTTTGAGCCCTGCGTCGGGCTCTGTGCTGACAGCTCGGAGCCTGGAGCCTACTTCAGATTCTGTGTCTCCTCCTCTCTCTGCCCCTCCCCAGCTTGTACTCTGTCTCTCTATGTCTCTCAAAAAATAAATAAATGCAAAAAAATTAAAAAAAATTAAAAGTAAAGTCTTAATTGAAACAAGAAGAAAAGTAAAGTTTTTTTAAAATTTTTTCCAATGTTTATTTATTTTTGAGACAGAGAGAGACAGAGCATGAATGGGGGAGGGTCAGAGAGAGAGGGAGACACAGAATCTGAAGCAGGCTCCAGGCTCTGAGCTGTCAGCACAGAGCCCGACGTGGGGCTCAGACTCACGAACTGTGAGATCATGACCGGAGCCAAAGTTGGACACTTAACCGACTGAGCCACCCAGGCGCCCCAAAAATAAAGTTTTAATAATAATCTGAGAAGTTAGCAGTCAGAAATGCATGCACTTGGATACTGTATAATTATAAAATATGGGCCACAAATTTGGCTCTGAGCTTCACAGAAGCTAGGCAAAGAGGGAAACACATGATAAAAACATATTTACTTAATAGAAGGTAAGATGTTTTTTGGAAGCAGGGGAAGAAATAGGAAAGAAATCTCTCCCATGGGTCCTTAAAAAAAAAAACAAAACAAATAAAAGGTTATGTACCTGCTCATCCTTGATATTTTGCTAAGATTGACTCAAAAGCAAGTTTCAGGGCACTGGTTGTTTCAGTCAGTAGAGCATGTGATTCTTGGTCTTGGGGTCATGAGTTCGAGCCCCATGTTGGGTGTAGAGATTACTTAAAACCTTTATATATTTTTTTAATTTTTAATTTTTTTTCAACGTTTTTTATTTATTTTTGGGACAGAGAGAGACAGAGCATGAACGGGGGAGGGGCAGAGAGAGAGGGAGACACAGAATCGGAAACAGGCTCCAGGCTCCGAGCCATCAGCCCAGAGCCTGACGCGGGGCTCGAACTCACGGACCGCGAGATCGTGACCTGGCTGAAGTCGGACGCTTAACCGACTGCGCCACCCAGGCGCCCCTATATTTTTTTAATTTTTAAAAAATGTTTGTTTTTCACACACACACACACACACACACACACACACACACACACACACACACACAGAAACTGAAGCAGGCTCCAGGCTCTGAGCTGTTGGCACAGAGCCTGATGTGAGGCTCGAACTCAGAAACCGTGAGATCACCACCTGAGCAGAAGTTGGATGCTCAACCAACTGAGCCACCCAGGTGCCCCAAAAATAAAATCTTAAAAAAAAGTCAGGGGCACTTGGCTGGCTCAGTTTGTAGAGCATGAGATTCTTGATCTCAGGGTTGTAGTTCAAGCCCCATGTTGGATGGTGGGGATCACTTAAAAAGAAAATCTTTAAAACTGGGAACATAATAATGGGGGGGAACCCCAGACAGCAAAAGGAATGTAAGAATGTATACAAAGTTCTCCTTTTTTCTATTTTCTCAGAATGACACGATCGTTGCTTTTATCCACGTATCAAATATCAAATTCTTGTAGGGTGGGGAGGGGGAGGGTATTCCCCTCTTTGGCTACTGGCCCTAAACTCTGTTGAGTAATCCAACCCTGATACAGCTCTTTTTTTTTTTTTTTTTTTTTTTTTTTTTTTTTTTTTTTTTTGCAAAAAGTCATTTGCTCAACAAATATTGACATTTTGGTATCTGTCAATGCCAGGCATCACGTTTGGTTCTGAGACCACAAAGGTCAAAAGCAAAAATTCCAGCCTTCAAGGAATTTACACACTTGAGGGGAAGGAAGGAGACTGACCGGCATGTCTCATCCTAGTGTAATGAGCCCAGAGTGACCGGGTGTCCGGAGGGGATCGTGGCAACAGCACCTCGGCGGCTTCACGACTGAGGCAGTGAGTCAGTGAAGCTTGAAAAAGAGGAGCCACCTGCCAAGGCAAGGGGAGGGGGAGAGAATGCCCAGCAGAGGCAAAAGCGGGGACGGCAGGGAGGGCAGAGCGTATACCTTGAGAACAGAAGCTGCCCTGGAGTTGAAGCTGGAAAGGTGGACCGGGACCAGGTCTGGGGGCTCCAGAAAGCCTCTTTCTAGAGTTTAGGCGCTAACGTGATGGTGTTGGGAGGCTGCTGGGCAGGGAAGCCTCCCGGTCAGAAATGGGTTGTTTGGGAAAATGTCCCCTGGCTGTTTCCGAGGAGGCCAAGCTGAAGGCAGCTAGACCAGTTCTGAGCTATTGCTGCAACGAAGGAATGAGCCAGGAACGGAGCCAGAGGAAGGGGCGGCTTCACTGGGCATTCTGGAGTAGAACCAGCAGGACTTACAGAGGGATTATAGGCTGGGGAGAACGAAAGGGAGGAGGTAGGTTGACACCTACGTGCCACGCAGGGCCCTGGGGTGATCCTGGGTGTGGAAAGCAGGTGAAGGGCTTCCAGAGGAGGGAGGCGGTAACCAGTAGGTCTGGGAACATTGAGGCCCAGGGCGTGCGGATGTCCGGGTAGAGGTGGTGGGCTGGCCACTGCAGGGGCAGGGCCGGAGTTCTAGAGAGAGCCTGTGGCTGTGCTGTGGGCCTGAGTGTCCAGCAGGGCACTGTGAAAGGGACACACTGGCCCTTCCTCAGCCCTGTGCATTCACACCATGGTCTGTGTGTCAGGCCCTGCCCGGGGCATGGAGGTTGTGCAAATGGACAAAGACTATCCAAAGGAGAGCAAACAGATGCTCCTTACTCAGAGCTGTCTATATAGGCTATAGCAAGCGAGTCAGCCCCCATTATTTGTGTTTTGGCACAGACTCAAAGGCAGACAGAGGAGGGGCGCCTGGGTGGCGCAGTCGGTTAAGCGTCCAGCTTCAGCCAGGTCACGATCTCGCGGTCCGTGAGTTCGAGCCCCGCGTCAGGCTCTGGGCTGATGGCTCGGAGCCTGGAGCCTGTTTCCGATTCTGTGTCTCCCTCTCTCTCTGCCCCTCCCCCGTTCATGCTCTGTCTGTCTCTGTCCCAAAAATAAATAAAAACGTTGGAAAAAAAAAAAATTAAAAAAAAAAAAAAAGGCAGACAGAGGAGAGGGAAAGCTTTATTGTTAAAAAAAAAAAAAAAGGTGGGGGCAGGGAGCGCTTTGCTGGCTCAGTGCATAGAGCATGTGACTCTTGATCTCAGGGTTGTCAGTCCAAGCCCCATATTGGGTGTCAAGCTTACTTAAAAAATAATAATTAAAAAAAAATTTCATAAGTAAATGAAGGAAGGAAGGATTCAGCTGTGCCCACAGTGGAGGCTGTTGGCATGGGGAAGTCAGAAGTGGGCTAACTAGAAGAAGGGCATGCCATGTGATTGGTTAGGGGTACCCATTTGGCTTTCTCTAGCTGGTCCTAAGCTAGAAGCAGAGATAGGAATTAGGGAAGCTGTCAGTTACTAATCAAGCCCTGGCCTTTGGGGGACGGTTGTTCCAGGGGCTGTTGTTTGGCTCCCAGGCTGGTTACTGTAGACAATGGGTTGGTTTCCTGGACTGCAGATTGAGGGTCAGAATTCTGTTTTTATATAAGGTCTGGCCAGTGTCCGTCTATTTAGTCTCTCAAGGTGCCGCAGTCCTTGAGCTACAGTCCTGGCCCTCATGGCCCTCATGAGTGCCTGGCCCTCATGGCACTTGCGTTCCCGGAGGTGAGACCTGCATGAAGCAAAAACAAGCAAATCTGTTATCAAGACCCTTCCACCCAGGGTTCAGTCCTTTTACTGTCCTTATCAACTGGTTCGTTTTTTTTTGAAGACACTCAGCAAGGTCTCAAAGGGTCTTGATACTAGAACTCTGACAGGTTTTCAAACCTGAAACACGTTTCAAAACATGTATGTAAATGTTCATCCCAGAGCTATATACAACAGTCCCAAGGGGAAACAGCCCGGATGTCTATCAATAGATGAAGGGATAAACAAAATGTGGGATATCAATACAATGAAATATTATTCAGGGGCACCTGGTGGCTCAGGCGGTTGGGTGTGTTAGACTTTTGGTTTTGGCCCAGGTCATGATCTCATGGTTCGTGGGGTCGAGCCCCGTGTCGGGTTCTGTGCTGACAGCACGGAGCCTGCTTGGGATTCTCTCTCCCCCTCTCTGCCCCTCCCCCCCCCCCCCCACACACACACACACACACTCTCTCTCTCTCCCTCTCTCTCTCTCTCTCTCTCTCTCTCTCTCTCAAGATAAATAACGTTAAAAAAAAAAGAACTATTATTCAGTCACAAAAAGGAACGAAATGCTGGTCCATGCTACAATATAACCATGGATGAACCTTGAAAACATTCTCCTGAGTGAAAGAAGGCAGACACAAAAAACTACACAATGTATGATTCCACTTAAATGAAATGTCCAGCATTGGCAAATTGATAGGTATAGAAAGTAGATTAGCTGTTGCCAGGGGCTGGGCTGAGGGGAAGCATGGGAAGTGACTGCTTAATGGGTACCAGGTTTCTTTAGGGTGATGAAAAGCTCTGGGACTAGGTAGTAGTTAGGGCTGCACAGCACTGTGAATGTCCTTCATGCCACACAATAGTACACTTTAAGGGTTTTTTTTTTTAATGTTTATTTATTCTTTGAGAGAGAGAGAGAGAGAGAGGGAGAGGGGCAGAGAGAGAGGGAGACACAGAATCGGAAGCAGGCTCCAGGCTCCAAGCTGTCAGCACAGAGCCTGATGCAGGGCTCGAACTCACAGATCATAATATCATGACCTGAGCCGAAGTTGGTCACTAAAGGAACTGAGACACCCAGGTGCCCCTGTTTTTTTGTTTTTTTGTTTTTTTAAGTTTACTTATTTTTGAGAGAGAGCGTGAGCAGGGAAGCAGCAGAGAGAGAGGGAGACAGACAGGTTCTGTGCTGTCACTGCAGAGCCCTATGCGGGGCTCAAACCCACAAACCGTGAGATCATGACCTGAGCCAAACTTGAATGCTCAACCGAGCCAACCAGGTGCCCCTAAAATGGCCAAAATGGTAAATGTAATATTACGTATATTTTATATACATGGTCAGTTCTGGAGATTTAATTAGATTAAAAATACTTATAGGCAAGGATTTTATTTGGTCAACTTTGCTCAAACAGAAGAAAATTCATTAAAAATGTTTTTAAATGTTTATTTATTTTTGAGACAGAGAGAGAGTGTGTGTGCGGCGGTGGGGGAGGGACAGAGAGAGAGGGAGACAAAGAATCTGAAGCAGGCTCCAGGCCTGAGCTGTCAGCATAGAGCCCCACGCAGCTTGAACCCACAAACCATGAGACCATGACCTGAGCCAAAGTCAGATGTTTAACTGACTGACTGAGCCCCCCAGGTGCCCAAAATGCATTGTTTTTAAAGTGAAAATATCAGGGGCGCCTGGGTGGCTCAGTTGGTTAAGCGTCCGACTTCAGCTCAGGTCACGATCTCGCGGTCTGTGAGTTCGAGCCCTGCGTCGGGCTCTGGGCTGATGGCTCAGAGACTGGGGCCTGCTTCTGATTCTGTCTCCCTCTCTCTCTGCCCCTCCCCCGTTCATGCTCTGTCTCTCTCTGTCTCAAAAATAAATAAATGTTAAAAAAAAAATTTAAAAAAAATTAAGTGAAAATATCAGCTCCTGGATATGGAATGAATTTCAAAAATGTAAAATATACAATATAGAAAAGACAGCTTTCACTCAGTATGGACAGTTCATTTTCTCAAGAAATCCTATTGTTATTTATGCTAACATAAATATTATTTCTAAGGTTATCTAGGGTTATTATTTCTAAGGCTTTTACATGATAACAAAGCCAATAGTTAGTGATTATGAGTATAAAGGTGATTTTGTATTTGGTCAATATCACAGTGTTCACATTTAAAAGATATCTAATGCAGAACAATGGCTCAGTTTGAATGATTGCAAATGACTTTGATGACATAATAGTGTAACCGCTTTAAGATAATAGCAATGAACTATTTTTTTTTGTTGTTGTTGTTTAGGCAAATGACTCTGGTTCTTTTTCTGTTACTCATTGAAAAACAGTATCAATCTCACAAGGTGATGCCCAGTCTCACTTTCCTATGGGCTACAATTTATTCTCCACTTTCTAGGCACTGGGCTGTGGGCTATGCGTAGTGATCTAATCTACATCCTCACAATCCCCTGCTGGGTAGGATTTCTTTTCTGCATTTTACAGAGAGGTAGTATCATTTGTCCAAATTCTCTCACATAGTTAACACTGGATCCTAGCTTTCTTTCATTCTAAATCCTATTCTCTTAATTAGCAGTCTTATTCTGTAAAGGGACAGATCGCACATATTTTAAAGCTTTTCAGACCATGCAATCTCTGCTGCAACTATGTACTTACTCTTCATGGTAACACAAAAGCAGCCACAGACACATAAACAAATGAGCACAGCCTTATTCTGTGCTACAATATGGGCGCCGAAATTGTATTGATTTCCTATGTGTCATGCAACATTATTCTTTCGCTTTTTTCCCCAGCAATTTAAAAATGTAAAAGCCATTCTTGGCTTGCAGGCCATACAAAAATAGACAGCAAGCCAGATCTAGCCTTATGGCTCTAGTTGGCTGACCTCCGCGTCTGATCTCTGCGGGGTCCCCAAATGCAGTGTGTACAGCAGAGGGCTAGATAATAAGGTGAATGGAACAGGCCGGGCAGTACGTCCGCAGTTAGTAGGGACTGTGACTAACAGAAGAGGCTCGGGCTTCCTAAAGGAAGCTCTCAGTCTGTTCTTAACTCTCATTGCCATGTGTGAACGCAGCCCAGTATTGCCAGTCCTTGCATGTTTTCAGAGGAAGGAAGCTGGAAATTCATGTTTGTCTTTGCAGTCTCTCTGTTTCAATATTAGCGGTGAATTTAAATTTCTGAAAGAAGATAGTGTCCATCAAAGCACATCTTGGATCAGACATGGCCCACAGGGTCCCTTGTTTGTGACCTCTTCACTCTGGTTGTGTGGGTTCTCAACCCTGGCTATTCCTGGAATCACTTTGGACTAAAAAAAGCTTCAGAGAAATCACTTTGGACTAAAACCAAAAACAAAAACAAAAACTTACCCCCAGAGATCGGATTTACATGGTCTACAGTGGAGCATCTGCATATTTTTAAAGCACACCCAACCCCCTACCTCCCCTCCCCCCCATTGATTCTGAAGTGTAGCCACTACTTTCTCCTTCAGCCAATCACACATGCAAATCCCTGGAGCCCTGTACATACACACCAAAGGAGGGCAGATTTCCAGCTGCTTTTGGTCCAAAAGCCAGTTCATTTATGGGGTTCCTGGGTGGCTCAGTCGGTCGAGCGTTCGACTTTGGCTTAGATCATGGTCTTGCGGTTCGTGGGTTCAAGCCCCTCATTGGGTTCGCTGCTATCAGCACAGAGCCCACTTTGGATCCTCAGTCTCCCGCTTTCTCTGCCCTTCCTCTGCTCTCTTTCTCTCTCTCAAAAATAAATAAAACATTAAAAAAAAAAAAGTCAAATCATTTAACATATTCCTGTGCCTGCCCCAAAGCTATTGCTTATGAACACTGGCCATAAGGGACTGGAGTCTTTCCCTGCTCATTAATCCTTGTACTTGTTAGAGAAAAATACCTCTTCTCGTCAGGGCTGAGGAGCAAAATCATAATGACCACTTGCCAGAATGCAGAGGGAACCGGTCATGGGGCAGATTTGGGAATAGTCTGATGGCAATTTTTTCTGCACACTGCCCTGCTCTGCTTAGAATCCTGGGGTACTTGAATCCTTGCTGTGGTCAAGGGAGCCCCACACACAGATGTAGGCCAGCTGCCTGACCCACTGGTCTCTGATAGCTTCTCCTGCTCTTTACGGTGGCCTACACGGTCTGGTCCATTGTATCAGTGAGGGTTCGACCCAGAATCACTATAGGTTATGGGATAAGAGATTCATTCTAGGAATTAGACCTCACAGAGCTGAAGGAGGAGTAAGGGAAAGAATGATTCAGGAGGGAAAGTAGGAGATCAAAGGAAGCACTGGCCAGTTGGTCTGAGCAGCCAAGCACATTTGGCCACCAAAATAGAACAGCCAAGGAAGGCTCTACGGCAGGCTGTGCCTCTGTGTTGCTGTTGCCACCAAGCATCTGGTGGTGGGACAGGGGCTGCTGTTGGTCAGGACAAGAGCTGGATGTAGAGCGGAGGAGAGCAAAGGCCAGTGGAACCTGCAGGCATCTCTGTATCTTACCATCTACCACTGCATCCGACCACGATGACTTTCAGGGACGGTGCTGCTGCACCTGCTCTTGCCTCTTTCGGCCAAAGCGAACAGGGAAGAGGATTCTAGGAGACCTCTTTCCAACGTAACCAAGTTGACCAGTACAAACCACTCATCCCTGCATTCCTCTCTTGCCTCTTCTGGCCATCACCCTCTGTGATGGTTAATTTTGACCTGGGCCATGGGTTCTCCAGGTGGACATCTAGTTAAACATTACTCGGCAAATCTGTGAGGGTGTTTTTGGAAGAGATTAGCATTTGAATCGGTAGACTGAGTGAGGCAGATTGCCCTCCTCCAGGTTGGCGTTAGCCCAATGGGTTGAAGTCCGGAGTGGAAAAAGCCTTAGGAAGAGAGAATTCTCTACCCCTACCTGAGTGTAGAGCTGGGACATCTGTCTCCTCTTGAGATGGGGACTTATACCATGAGCATTCCTGATTCACGGGTCTTGCCACTGGCCCCATTTCACACCACTGGCTCCTTTGGTTCTAAGGCCTTCACGTTTGGACTCGAACTACACCACCAGCTCTTCTGGGCTTCCAACAGATTGTGGGATTTAGCCTTCATTATCGTGTGAGCCAATGTCTTTCTCTCTGTCTCTCCTGTTGGTTTTCTTTCCCTGGACTAAGAACTCTGTTTCCTACACAGCCCTTCTTTAAGTCCCCACAAGTTACCAAGTTCCTTCCTACCTCAAGGACCTTTCATTTCCAGCTGTAATGTTCTTCCCCCACCAGAACTCCTCACCTAGCTCCTTTTTTCTCATCCCCTAGGGCCCAGCTAAAGTCACTTCCCCTGGACTTCCCATGCAAGTTATCTTCCTGTTATTCTCTCATATCTACAACTTGGGGCTGTATCCATACAACAAAGAGACAAGGCTCAACACTCAGCTTGGGGTTATATATTTACTTGTAGTATTTCTTTCTTTTGCCAGCTCTGAAGCTCTTTGAGGGCAAAGGTTGTGTCTACTTTGTTCACCATTATAAACCCAGTGCCTGGTATGGAGTAGTTCCCAAACAAACCTGTGAAATGGACACAGTGGTTTTGTTTTTTTTTTAAGTACTCTCTACACCAAACGTGGGGCTCAAACTCACCACCCCAAGATCAATAGTCGCATGCTCCACCTACCTAGCCATCCTGGTGCCCCTAAACGTAGTCATTTTCAAGGCCAGTGTTTGATAGTATTTTGGTGGAAAAAAATAAAAAATAAAAAAGATGGTCCCTTGCCTAATATGTGGTTTCATTCTGCTATATAATATATGGTCTATATATGTCAAAACAAGCCAAAACAAAAATTCTTAAAGTCTCTGCCAGAAGGCAAAAATTAACCTTACTGCCCATTAACCCTGTTGGGATCCCCCATTGGTCTGGTAAAAACCATTAGAGGGGATAGCTAAAACTTTGTGATGGAATTAACCAACTAGCTCTCAGCAGGAGTTTTAATGGCCACCAGGGGAGGTCTAGAAAATTTCTATGGCTTAATGGCCCACATACATTCACAGCTCTACATGTTTCTTCAGCGTCTACATTATTTTCTCTGTGAGAATGCTTTATCTGAACAGACTATTTTTCTTGAAAAAATATTTTTCCAAAAAAAATTCCAGATAGCTATAATCCCAGTGCAGAGTTTTCTACCGCAATCCATGAGCTAATGAAGGCAAATAAATTTGTGGAATCCCTGAGACATATAGGCACTTAATAAATGGTAGTTTCTTTCTCCAGGGTTATTTTTCTGTAAGGATTAAACAGACTTGCAACAGGTACTAAATAAGTCCTAAAAATCTAATGTATAGTATAGTGAATATAGACCACAATACTGTATCATAATCATCAAACTTGTGAAGAGACTAGATCTTAGTTATTCCCACCACTAAAAGGAAATAATTATAGGTCCTAATTGTCAGTATACAGTGCCAATCATATGACAATACAGGAATGTGTCAAATCAACATGTTATACACCTGAAATTTACACAATGTTATGTATAAAATTTATTTCAGTTTTAAAAAATGCTACTTAACTCAAACTACTGGTTATGAAAATGTCCCTGAAAGAAAAGAAAAAGGTAGGGGCGCCTGGGTGGCTCAGTCGGTTAAGTGTCAGACTCTCGATTTTGGCTCAAGTCATGATCTCATGGTTTGTGAGTTCAAGTCCTAAGTCAGGCTCGGTGCTGAAAGAGCAGAACCTCCTTTGGATTCTCTCTCTGTCCCTCCCCTGCTTGCCTGTGCACTCATGCTCTCTCTCTCTCTCTCTCTCAATAAATAAATAAAATAATAAAGTAATTTTAAAAAATAAAAAACAAATTTTTTTTTTTTTTTTAGAAAATGAATAGGTAAGTAAAGGAATGTATTTGGAGAAGATAAAAATGAATGTTTATTTTAAAGTTTATTTATTTATTTTGAGAGAGAGCGCACGGAGGGAGAGGGAGAGAGAGAATCCCAAGCAGGCTCAGTACCATCAGCACTGAGCGAGACTCAAAGTGACAACTGAGAGATCATGACCTGAGTGGAAATCAAGAGTCAGTTGCTCAACCGACTGAGCCACCCAGGTGCCCCCAAAATGGGTATTTTTTAAAAAGCTGCTAGGCCTTACCTCTGCTTTGTCTTGAAGCTTAGTTGTAAATCTCTAGCATGTAATTTAATGTAAAAAAAAAAAAGAATTAAAAACTGGAAAAAAAAATTAAAAGCTAGCAAAAACATTACATGGATTTGGAAAATAACTCTGGGGTAAGGAGCTCAACATTTTTAGGAACGGCCCTGGATGTGGAGCTGCCACCGCCTTCCTCTTCCTCCTCCTCCTCTTCCTCCTCCTCTTCCTTCTCCTCCTCCTTCTCCTCCTCCCTCTCCTCCTCCTCCTTCTTTCCTTCCTCCTTCTCCTCCTCCTTCTTCTTCCCCTCCTCCTTCTCTTCCTCTTCCTCCTCCTTCTCTCCTCCTCCTTCTCCTCCTCCTCCTCCTCCTCCTCTTCCTCCTCCTCATCCTTTTCCTCCTCCTCATCCTTCTCCTCCTCCTCATCCTTCTCCTCCTCCTTCTCTTCCTCCTCCTTCTTCTTCTCCTCCTCCTTCTTCTTCTCCTCCTCCTCCTCCTTCTCCTCCTCCTCCTTCTCCTCCTCCTTCTCCTCCTCCTCCTCCTTCTCTTCCTTCTCCTCCTCCTCTTCCTTCTCGTCCTCTTCCTCCTCCTCCTCTTCCTCCTCCTCCTCTTCTTCCTCCTCCTCCTCTTCTTCCTCCTCCCTTCCTCCTTCTCCTCCTCCTCCTCCCCCTCCTTCTCCTCCTCTTCCTTCTTCTTTTTTAGTTTTTTTATGTATTTTGAAGGGGGTGGGGGAGGACAGAGAGAGAATCCCACCCAGACTCCACGCTGGCAGCAAGGAGCCTGAGCCACCCAGGTGCCCTGGGCATACTTCCATCTTGTTCCCATGAGAGAATTCTTACTGCTCCCACCCCTTCTCAATGTTCCTATGGTCACAGCTGAGCTCTTCCACCCTTTGCCCGAGAAAAGAGCCACAAAAGCACCTCTGGAATAGAATCATGGGCTTTTACCAAAACAAGTGAGAATGTTCCACCACCATCCAGACTTGGTGGGAAATCTCCAGTTTGCCCAGGGCCAGGCATTCACCCTCACCATCAGCACCACCTCTCCGGGGACGAGGCCACCAGCGTCTATTCTACAGTGGCTACAACTGGCCTGAACTCTCCTAAAAGGAGCTGTCCACACAGAGTGAACCAGCTGGGGAACTGACAAGCCTTGGGACATAAAGGTGGATCCTAGGCTGGGTGTAACTGGTTGACAGTCCTCTCTGGGTGACAAGAGAAGGACAGCCAACATAGCTTCCAAGCACTGGTCATTCTTGCTTATTTAAGTACTTAAGTGAAGATCAGTTCCTCCCCACAGCACCCCTGTGTGTTCTCTCTTTCCCAGCCCACCAGCAGAATCAGCAGCACTTTGTTAGACGTGCATGTTCTCAGGCCCCACCCACCGCAACTGAAACCCTGCAGGGTGGAGTCCTGCAATCTGTGTGTCTTAACAAACCCTGGGGGTGACCCTGAGATATACTAAAGCTTGCTCTAGTCTGGGGCAGTGCTTCTCCAACTGGGCATTGTACTAGAATCTCCTGAAGTTTTGAAAACTCCGAATGGCCAGGCTCCACCCATACATTTTAAATCAGAATCTGCCAAGGAGACCGAGATATCAGTAGTTCTCCCGGATCCGCCGGGGTGACTTGAATGGGCAGGCATGTTTGAGAACCGGTGGTCAACTCTAGGGCCTGGAGGCCCAAGAGCGTGGTCTCCGGACCTGCAGCTTCAGCACCACCTGGGAGCTTATTAGAAATGCAGAGTCTCAGGCCCCAACCCAGAGCTGCTAAAGCTGTCTGCACTTTCACAAGATCCCGGGTGACTGGGAAGCACATAGAAATGTGACAAGCACTGACCTGGAGAACAAAAAACACATCTGAAGTGTTTCTGACTTATAGATCAATGATTTACCCAATTGGGTCCAAAGGTTGTTGCTTTTGTTTTTCTGGTTCTCTGGTGACCCTCCCTCTCCCCCATCAGCGGATGCCCTGGTTGGGGGAAGGGAGAACAACCCGGAGAGAGGAATTAAATTCAATGAGCACCTCAAGGGGGCCCTGCAGAATGAGTAAGGAAGGAAGAAACGTTTTAATTAACATTTGGATGTGTTCTGGAGGTATACAGTTCACTAGATTATTAAGCACCACATTATGTAATAACTGCTCCCAGGAGGCCTCCCCATGAGCCAGCTGGTTCTTACTCTCCCACCCTCCAGTTTCTTATTTCATTCATTTCTCACCGTCGCACCAGATCACTACTGAATGATGTAGAAAGTGAAACCATGGCTGGCTCAGAACTGGAATAAATATTAACCCAGATTTATTATTTCTCTTTTTTTTAAGTTTATTTATTTAAAAAAAAATTTTTTTTTTAACATTTATTTATTTTTGAGACACAGAGAGAGAGAGAGAGAGCATGAACAGGGAGGGTCAGAGAAAGAGGGAGACACAGAATCCGAAACAGGCTCCAGGCTCTGAGCTGTCCGCACAGAGTCCGACGCAGGGCTCGAACCCACAGACTGTGAGATCATGACCTGAGCCGAAGTCGGACGCTTAACTGACTGAGCCACCCAGGCGCCCCTTAAGTTTATTTATTTTGAGAGAGAGGAAAAGAATCCTGAGCAGGCTCTGAACTGCCAATGCAGAGCCCGATATGAAGCTTGAATCCACAAACCGTGAGATCATGACCCGAGCCAAAACCAAGAATTGGACGCTCAACCGACTGAGCCACCCAGGCGCCCCTATTATTTCTTTAAACAATGTGAAAAGAGAGTTTCAGATCAGAATGGGCCAGCTTTGGGGTGCCTGGCTGGCTCAGTCGGAAGAGCATGTGACTCTTGATCTTGGAGTCATGAATTCGAACCCCACAGTGGGTATAGAGATTACTTAAAAAAACATTGTTTTTTTCAGGAGCAAACTTTAAAAACATTTTTTTAAAAAAGGTTGACTTTGACCAAGTGCAATAGAAAGTTTACTGCAATTTTTTTAACTGACAAGATTTTTGAAATTAACCCAATTTACATTTTTAGTCTTTTTCCTCGTCTTGAGAATTAGCCTTGGCTGTACACTCATCTCTGTGTGTATGTGTTTATGCACAGTCAGGACAAACACAGATTTTTAGGCTGCCTGTGCTTCCTGGGCAGCAGGGTGTGGAAAGAGGCTGGGAGTGAGGATGCTTGGACCCCCTTCTAGCAAGTCTCTTTGCTGTGCAGAACCTGGCTTTCTCACTTCCATAAAGGAGTGTGACAGTTGAGGTTACAAATTCAAATGGCTTCAGAAGCCTAGGTGGAAATCTAAACAGAGTTTAGGGCATCAACTCCTCAGCCCTTTTCTCCTTGTTGACCTGTGGGAATGTGAGTTCAGTATTGTCAATTTCAAGAGAAGCAAAAAAAAAAAAAAAAAAAAAAAATCTGGATTTTTGTCTTCAATTTCCCAATTTTTGAATGTTGGAAGCTCATATAACTTGATTTTGTTTTGTTTTGTGTTTTGCAGAAATTGGAAACCACTCAAAACATTTCTGAGGTCATCGACCACCTGAGGCCAGCCAGGTAATGACCTGTAGACTAAGTGGTATCCCAGGACTCTTAGAATTCCATGTTACCCTTTTAATGAATCTGTTGTTTTTGTGTAGTCATATCCGTGTCTCTAGTTCATTCTGTCAATAAATATTTGAGCACCCATTATAAGCCCGAAACCATAGTTGATTAAAAAAAAAGAAGAATGACATAGGGTTTCTACCTTTAGGTAAGGAAATGGGAGAGCTCAGTGAGATGCACCGTATAGAGTAAGGCTTCCTGAATAATTACGCTTGTTGAAAAGTCTAAGGAAAGGCAGACCCAGTTCTCCAGCGAGACACACACTCTCTCTGAGGCTTGATATTTTCATTCTTTCTTTTATGTTTATTTATTTCTGAGACCGAGAGAGACAGAGCATGAGTGGGGGAGGGGCAGAGAGAGAGGGAGACACAGAATGAGAAGCAGACTCCAGGCTCTGAGCTGTCCTCACAGAGCCAGATGAGGGGCTCCAACCCACGAACTGTGAGATCGTGACCTGAGCTGAAGTCGGACGCTTACCCGACTGAGCCACCCAGGTCCCCCCAACAATTGCAATTTTTTTAAAAAAAAGCAGAAAACAGCACTGATGCTATGCAAATGCATCAGAGAAGCTCTTTCAGGTCTTTTCCACCAATGATGACACAAAGCCTTTTGCTCCTTGTGAGCGGTGCTTGAATTCTCAGGCAGGTTTAATTAGAATACCAAGAGCCAGAGTTGCATACTTGATGATTTTGAAGGGGGCTTATACGGATGTTTAAGAGTTTTTAACATAGATGATTCTTGGTTTTTTAAATTTGTCTAATTGCACTTGAACATGTATAACTTTCCTTTTTTCCTGAGACAATTATTTCTAGCACTGATTTCACACTTACCCTTAAAGCATCATCTTTAGGCTGATGACTCTCAAAATCGCATTTCAGGCCACATTCTTACATATCCAGCTCCCAGCTTGGCATTTCTCCCTGGAGATCTCATACACATCTTGGATTTAACAGGCTCACGACAGAACTTTTGACCCAAATTTGCCTCCTCCCAAACCTTTCCTATACCAATAAATCACACACTGGTTGCTCAGGTCAAACGTTGGGAAATATCTTAATTTTTTTATATCACCCCCTACATCCTATCCCTCATGGAGGCCTATGTGCTTTGGCTCCAATATCCCATAGCATTATATATATTTTAAAGTTTATTTATTTATTTTGTGAGAGAGAGAGAAAGAGAGAGAGAGAGAGAGAGAGAGAGAGTGCACGTGGGTACAAACAGCAGGAGGGGCAGAAGCGGAGAATCCCACGCAGCACGCAGGCTTTGTGCAGCAAGCACAGAGCCCCATGAGGGGCTCCATCCTTCAAACCATGAGATCAGGACCTGAGCCACAACCAAGAGTGGGATGCTTAATCGACTGAGCCATCCAGGCCCCCCAATATCCCACAGCATCGTAGGCAAAGTGTAATCACTTCTTACCATGTGCACACGATAGGTCAGTTCAAGTCACTATCACCTCTACTCCAACAGCCTGCAAACTGATCTTCCTACCTCTCCCACTTCTATCCTTACACAGCAGCCAGAGTGATCTGAAAGCACAAATAACCTTTCTCCCTTCCTCACAACCCTCCAAAGGCTTTCTGTCACCGGTGAATAGAACCCAGACGTATTACAATGCCCCACAAAGCTCTGTGGGATCTTGCGTCTGCCTGTTGTCCCTCAGACTGGCCTTACTTTTATCTGTCAAATATGCCAGGCTTGTAGCAACTGAGGGCCCTAGCCAGAAAGTTCTTCTCATGGCCTCTCTCTTCTCATCACTGTCTCCTCCTCAGAAAGGCCTTCCTTGACCATCTCTGGCAGACACTTCTCCACCCTTGTCCACAGAAATGGAACCACTTATTTTTAGCTGTACCCGTAATGGCCTGGCTTCCCTTGATGATTTATGACCATATGACTAAGTTCTGGCCAATGCAATCCAAGCAGAAATACAATGTGGCAGTTTCCAGGAGCCATCCTTAAAAAAAAATCATTGGCACATAGCCTTCCCCCACCCCCCCTTTTATTCATTCTACTGGCTGGAATGTGACATGATGGCTAGAGCTGGAGCAGCTGATGAGCTAACCCTAGAAATGGAGGCTGTATGCAGATCAATAAAATAGAAGAAGTCTGGATCCCTGAGGACTTGTTGGAGCAGGATTGCCTTCACAGAACTGGATAACTTGCTTCTGGACTCCTCCTTGAGAGAGATACAAACTTTTATCTTGTTTAATCCATTGTTATCTCCTTGAGAGAGAAACAGACTTTTATCTTGTTGAATCCGTTGTTATTTTTGGATCCTGTTACCAACTTACTTCCAATTGATGTTGGAGTCTCTGGCCAAGGCAGGCTTCTTTCATATTTATCCATATTCTTTTCTTTAAAGCGCTTAGCATCTGAAATTGCCCTATATTGTTACTTATGCCTCTATTTATGTTTTTATTATCTATCTTCCCCCTTCTGTATTGTAAACTTCTTGAAACCTGCTATATCCCTTCCCCCTTGGAAGAGTGTCACATAGGTTCTTAGTAAATACTTGTGGAATAAAATCAGTGAATGAACACCTACTATGTGCCAGGGAGGAAAGATACAAAGATGATTAACACATGTTTCCTGTGTCCCTTATCTGAGAAACTTCACCATCTAACAGGAAAATAACTCTCTAGTCAGTCATTCTCATTAGATTCATCTAAAACAGTGGTTCTTGGGGCGCCTGCGTGGCTCAGTTGGTTGAGTGTCTGACTTCGGCTCAGGTCATGATCTCACAGTTCATGAGTTCGTGCCCCGTGTCAGGCTCTGTGCTGACAGCTTAGAGCCTGGAACCCGCTTCTGATTCTGTGTCTCCCTCACTTTGCCCCTCCCCTGCTTACGCTCTGTCTCTCTCTCTCTCTCAAAAATAAATAAACATTAAAAAAGATTGATATAAGATGAAACGGTGGTTCTCAGCCAGAGGCAATTTTGTCCCCCAAAGGACATTTGTCAATATCTGGAAATATTTTGATTACAAAATATTTTATTTATTTGTTTACTTATTTTTGTAATGAAAATATTTTGATTACAAGCTGGGGGCTGCTCTGGCATCCAGTAGGTGGACGCACAGGACACTGCTAACCACCCTGTGAGGCACACGACAGCCCTCGCCTAGATAATTAGCTGGCCTCAAATGCCAATAGTGCTGACGTTGATGGACCATGACCTAGCAAAGGTCAATGCCAATTAGATTTTTCAGAAAACAAGTTGTTTGGGCTGCATGAGAGTAGAAGCCATGGGGTGTGGGAAACACATGCCATGTGGCCTCTTTGGTGTTATTAGTGACAGTGTGGAATTAAGCCCCAAGTAGAGGTTGGCTGAGTTGTCACATTCTGCAAATCTCTCCATGGAGAGGCCAACCCCAGCTGTCAACTTTTTTTTACTTGTCACAGGGCCCACATTGTGAGGACACTATAAACTCAGAGCAGGTAAAATTATGTCCAGAACTCTAGAGTTCCACGCCAGCGAAGCTATTTGAACAGTATCATCATTAACATAAAGAACTCCGGCATGAATTTTCACTTCGCCTGATTTTCTCTGGAAGGCTGAGAGACCTCTGGGGATCT
Source organism: Puma concolor (assembly GCF_028749965.1). NCBI lineage: Eukaryota > Metazoa > Chordata > Mammalia > Carnivora > Felidae > Puma > Puma concolor. The sequence goes on from NC_141682.1 coordinate 27,949,885, forward strand.
AGTGCTCTTTGTTGTAATACATCTCTTCTCTCTAATGGGTGAAATAAGTGTATCCACATTCATGGTCTTTCTACAAAATGTTATTTTCTGATGCAAGGAAACAAATGATAGATGAGAGTAGACTAAAGGGCCGGAGATAATGGAAGTGATAGTTCTGGGCCACTTCATATCTTAACCATATATATATTTTTTTAAGCTTTCCAATTTGTTAGACATCGATGCATTCGGTGACTTTGCACAGTGGACTGAATCTCCCTGAGCCCCAGGTTCCTCGTCAGCAGACTCAGGGGTTGGATCAGACCATGACTTAGTTGTCTTCCACTCTAAGTAACCACAACGATATCTGTCACCTGTTACCGCCAGATAACTGATGGCTACCAATGCCTGGGTTTGAAGAAGTAAATTTTAAAATAAAGGAGAGATTATGGTGATTACTAGAATCAGTGTTTACCACCACCCTCACTGCCCCCCCTCACCGTGTTTTCAAAAATGAAACATCACTGAGGCACCTGGGTGGCTCAGTCAGATAAGCATCTGACTTTGGCTCAGGTCATGATCTCATGGTTCTTGGGTTCAAGCTCCACATCGGGCTCCACACTCTTACCCTCTGTCTCTCTCTCTGCCCCTACCCCACTCACGCTTTCTTTCTTTCAAAAATAAATAAACTTAAAAAAAAAAAAAAAAAACATCAGCAGAGTCCTTAGAACAGTACTTCCTAAAATAAATTTATCAGAACGTAGGTCCTGAAAACGGGAACTCTATGTCAAAAAAACTGGGAAGCATATACTAGAAGAGTAACAGTGAATCACTTTAATTTTTTTTTAATGTTTACTTACTTTTCTTTTTTTATTATTTTTTTTTAATTTTTTTTTCAACGTTTATTTATTTTTGGGACAGAGAGAGACAGAGCATGAACAGGGGAGGGGCAGAGAGAGAGGGAGACACAGAATCGGAAACAGGCTCCAGGCTCTGAGCCATCAGCCCAGAGCCTGACGCGGGGCTCGAACTCCCGGACCGCGAGATCGTGACCTGGCTGAAGTCGGACGCTTAACCGACTGCGCCACCCAGGCGCCCCTGTTTACTTACTTTTTGAGAGAATGAGAGACAGAGCGTGAGCAGGGGAGGGGCAGAGAGAGAGGGAGACATAGAACCCGAAGCAGGCTCCAGGCTCTGAGCTGTCAGCACAGAGCCCGACACGGGGCTCGAACTCATGAACTGTGAGATCATGACCTGAGCCGAAGTCGGCCGCTTAACCTAAGACTGAGCCACCCAGGCACCCCTCACTTTAATTTTTTTTTTAAGTTTATTTATTTATTTTGAGAGAGAGAGAGCACAAGCAACAAGCAAGGGAGGGGTAGAGAGAAGAAGAGACAGAATCCCAAGCAGGCTCCTCACCATCATCTCAGAGTCGGATGTGGGCCTCAAACTCATGAACTGTGAGATCATGACCTGATCCGAGATCAAGAGTCATAAGCTTGGGAAGCCTAGGTGGCTCTGTCGGTTAAGCGTCTGACTCTTTGTTTCCGCTCAGGTCACGATCGCTTGGTTTGTGCATTGGAGTCCCACGCTGTCAGTGTGGAGCCTGCTTAAGATTCTCTCTCTGCCCTTCCCCCCTCACTCTTTCTGTCTCTTTCTCAAAAATAAATAAACTTAAAAAAGATTATAAAAAGAGTCAGAAGCTTAACTGACCGAGCCACCCAGGCACCCCTTAATTTTTTATAAACTCAGTGTTTTCACTTATTAGACTGGAGAATTCACTTTTTCTTGAATATTTCTTAGCATCCTACAGCACTGGTGTTCCTTGAAACACTTTGGAGACCCTGCCTTTGTATATGATGATCTTACCCTTTGCTCTGTACCCACTTCAGGAGAGAATGATGGTAACCACTAGGAAAAAAATGTCAAGGAAGACAGACAACATGCTTCCCAACATCCCTGGCCTTGAATAAAAACATGAGAATTCCCATATACTTGATATCAGGCAACAATAACATACTCAGACACACTATTAATGAAATCCATGTATTGACCTCATTTTGTTGTTATATAGCCTGTGATACAGAGAGAGAGAAATTTAAACGTGTGCCTCTCTGCTTTATTTACTCAGTCAACCCTATTCCCTAAATGATTCTATTACAGAGGTGACAAATAGTTTTCTCATGACAACTTTGATCAGTGGGAAGTAGCTGCCTAGAGCTCTGTATTGAAAATGATAATAAGACCTTCAGTGGGTTTGGAGGGAGCATATGCTGTGATTGATTCTTAATGTCTGTCTTGGATATAGTCTTGTGATTGATTATTGATGTCTGTTGTGGGTTTAGACTATCAGAATGCGTTGGTTTCTTGTGTGTGTTTCCCCACCCCAAATCAGAAACTTCTATTTTTTTTTTTAATTTTTAACTTATGTTATTATTTTTTTAAATTAAAGATTTTATTTTAAGTAATCTCTACACCCAGTGTGGGTCTCCAACTCACAACCTTGAGATCAAGAGTCTCATGCCCTGCCAACTGAGCCAGCTAGATACCCCCAAAGTCAAAACTTTTACAAACTGCTCATGTTGGTTTGATTGGGAAATTAAGACTTGATGCACTTACATGACAAAATGAGTGGTATAATTCCATAGGGTCAGAAAACTGAGAAGTTCCTTAAGTTCTTAGGTAAAAATAAATTATATGTAAGAGTTAATATGGGCCTTGAAGGGTAGAAAGGTTAGGTCTTATGAGGATACCTTGGGAGATAATTCTTAGCAGAAACTATAATGAACTAACCAATGACCATGGGATAGCTTGTATCTCTAGAGCTGCCCAGATACCGTGTCATCCCTTAGACAGTGCTCAATAAAGGATACATTCTTATCCTTTATCTAGCACAGCAGTGTCGAACAGAAACATGATTTGATCTACATATATAATTTTAAGCTTTCTAGTAGCCACCTTTAAAAAAGGAAAGAGAAATGAAATTAATTTTAATAGTATATTTGATTTAACCCAATATAGGTAAAATAGTATCACTTCATATAATCAATATAAAAATTATTAAAAAGATATTTTACACTCTAGTTTTGGCAATAAGTCTTTGAAAGCTGGTAAATATTTTGCTTACAGTATATCTCAGTGGGAACCAGCCACATTTCAAGTGCTCGATAGCCACAAGTGGCCAGTGGCTACCATATTGGAAACTATCAATCTAAACTACCACCACCACCACCCCTTTTTTTTAAGTAAGCTCTAGGCCCAACATGGGCCTTGAACTCACAACTCAGAGATCAAGAGTCACATGCTCTATAAACTGAGCCAGGCAGGTACCTCTAAGCTACCACTCTTATTTACATGTTCTTTCTTCTGAAGAGTTTGAATATAGTTAATTAGGTTTCAAAAGTTTTCCCAAACTCTGTTCTGATGGATACAACTGGTGCCAGCAATATTTTTTAATCTAAAAATTATTTCTGAAAATAAAACGTAGGAAAAATCTGTAGAGGCACCTGGCTGGTTAAGTCAGAAGAACATGCAACTCTTGATCTTGGGGTCATGAGTTTGAGACCCATGTTGGGTGTAGAGGTTACTTAAAAATAAATAAATCCATACATACATAGGAGAAATGGGCAGGAGGATGCGTTAAATGGGTGATGGGGATTGAGGATGGCACATGTTTTGTTTGTTTTTTTTTAATTTTTTTTTTCTTAACATTTTATTTGTTTTTGAGACAGGGAGAGACAGAGCATGAACAGGGGAGGGTCAGAGAGAGGGAGACACAGAATCTGAAACAGGCTCCAGGCTCTGAGCTGTCAGCACAGAGCCTGATGCGGGGCTTGAACCCAAGGACTGTGAGATCATGACCTGAGTCGAAGTCGGATGCTCAACCGACTGAGCCATCCAGGTGCCCTAGTATATACAGCACATCTTTATCCATTCATCTATTGACAGCCACGTGGGTTGATTCCATAACATGGCTATTATAAATAATGCTGCAGGGGCACCTGGATGGCTCAGTCAGTTCAGCGTCCAACTTCGGCTCAGGTAATGATCTTGCGCCTCGTGAGTTCGAGTACCACATCAGGCTCTCTGCTGTCAGGGTGGAGCCTGCTTGTGGTCCTCTGTCCATCTCTCTCTGCACCTCCCTCGCTTGCACTCTCTCTCTCACTCTCAAAAATAAGTAAACATTTTTAAAAAAGATTTAATAATGCTGCAATAAACACGGGAGGGGGGCATATATCTTTTTGAATTAGTGTTTTCGTATTCCTTGGGTAAATGCTCAGTAGTGAAATTACTGGATCATATGGTAATTCTATTTTTCACTTTTTGAGGAACCTCCATACTGTTTTCCACAGTGGCTGCACCAGTTTGCATTCCCACCAGTAGTGTGTGAGGGTTATTTTTTCTCCACATCCTCTCTTTTGTTTTATTTTATTTTCATTTTTTAATTAAAAAAAATGTGTGTGTGTGAGAAAGAGAGAGGGCCATTTAAGTGCCATCAGGGACAAATAGCCTACAATTTCACTCATGTGGAATTTAAGAAACAAAACAAACAGATAAAATAAGACACAAACCAACCCCCCCCCAAAAAAAACCCCCCAAAAACAGACTCTTAACTGTAGAGAGCAAACTAATGGTTACCAGAGGGGAGGTGAGTAGGGGGATGGGTGAAACGGGTGAAGGAGGTTAAGAGTAACACTTGCCATGATGAGCACTGAGTCACGTATCAAGTTATTGAATCACTATATTGTACCCCTGAAACTAATATAACGCTGCATGTTAACTATAGAGTTAAAGTAAGGTAAAATAAAAGTTTCTATGATGCAAGATGAAAAAAAATCATAATCAAGAAAATCAAAAATAAAAGAGGTTGTTATTTTTGTTCCCTGTTGACATTAGGAAGGCAGAGCTATTAAATAGACAATAGTGCTAGTTCCCACGACTTGTTCTTTCTCTCTCTCTTTCATTTTTTAAATTGTGCTAAAATACACATAACATAAAATTTATCATTTATATGTGTAGTCATGGCATCAAGTTCATTCGTGTCGTGCTACCATCACCACCATGGAAACTTTTCATCCTCCTGTGACATAATCCACCCATTAAATAATAACTCCCCAACTCTCCTTCCTACCCTACCCACCCCTGACGACCACCATTCTACTTTTGGTCTCTATGAATTTGACTACTCTAGGTACCTCATATGAGTGGGGTCACACAGTATTCATCCTTCTGTGTATGGCTTCTTTCACTTGGCATAATGTCTTCAAGTTTCATCTATATTATGGCTCATGTCAGAATTTCCTTCCTTGTTGTTATTTTTTCTTTCTTTCCTTCCTTTTTGAGTCTGAATAATATTCCACTGCATGTATATACATATATACATACATATGTTATATATGTATGTAGAAACATATATAAACTAAATGGTAGTTTATCCATTCACCCATCAATGGACACTTGGGTGTCCATTTGGACCTTTTGCTATTGTGAATAATGCTGCTCTGAACACAGGTGTGCACATGATCTGTTTGACTCCCCACTTTCAATTCTTTCGGGTATATGCCCAGAAGTAGAATTGCCAAATCATATGATACTTCTGCTTTTTCATTGGTCAAGGCACTTCCACGCTGTTTTCCATGGCGCATGCTCTACTGTACCGTATTGCACACTCGCCCACAATGCCCAAGGGTTCTGATTTCTCCATATCCTCACCAACACTTGTTATTCTCTGCTTGTTTGTTATTTACTTATCATCGCCATCCTACTGGGCAGAAAGTGGTATCTTACTGTGTTTGTTTGTTTGTTTGTTTGTTTCAAGTAGGCTCCGAACCCAATGTGGGGCTTAAACTCATGACCTTGAGGTCAAGAGTCACATGCTCTACCAGCTGAGCCAGCCAGGAGCCCCTGGGGGTTCGTTTTGAACTTCTGTAATGATTAGAGATGATGACAATCTTTGCACGTGCATTTCTTCTTTGGAGAAATGTCTATTCAAGTCCTTTGCTCGTTTTTTAAATTGAGTTGCTTGTTCTTTTGTCATGGTTGAAATGTAGGAGTTCTTCATGTATTCTGGATATCGACCCATTTTTAGATATGTATGATTTGCAAATATTTTCTCCCATTCTATGGGTTTCACTTTCACTCTGTCGATAGTCTTTTTTTTTTTAATTAAAAAAAAATTTTTTAACATTTATGAGAGACAGAAATCAGGAGCAGGGGAGGGGCAGAGAGAGAGGGAGGGAGACACAGAATCTGAAACAGGCTCTAGGCTAGAGCTGTCAGCACAGAGCCTGGTGCGTGGCTCGAAGTCAAGAGCTGGGAGATCATGACCTGAGCCGAAGGTGGAGGCTTAACCGACTGAGCCACCCAGCCGCCCCTGTTGACAATGTCTTTTGATGCACAGAAGTTCTTAATTTTGTAGTAGGTCGTCCAACTTAATCTACTTTTCCTTTCATTGCCTCTACTTTTGGTATTAGATTAAATTGGGAACTTTTGATAAAGAGATCAGGGTCTTCCTAGTCAATGAACTCTGCCACATATTTGAAAAGTTAAACCAACAGAGGGATCCTTAATGTTTTAATCTACTGACCCCTTTCATAAAGTCTAAGTGTTTTTTTCTGGAAAAGACTGTGAAATCTTTTTTTCTGTTCATTTTTTAACATTTGTTTATTTTTGAGAGAGAGACAGAAAGAGAGAGACAGAGCATGAGCAGGGGAGGGGCAGAGAGAGAGGGAGACACTGAATCCGAAGCAGGCTCCAGGCTCTGAGCTGTCAGCACAGAGCCTGCTGCAGGGCTCAAACTCACGAAATGTGAGATCATGACCTGAGCCGAAGTCAGACTCTTAACTGACTGAGCCACCCAGGCGCCCCTATTTCTCTTTTTCAAGTAGATTTCATGCCCAGCATGGAGCCCAATGTAAGGCTTGAACTCGAACCCTGAGATCAAGACCTGAACTGAGATCAAGAGTCTGATGCTTAACTGACTGAGCCACCCAGGCGCCCTTATAAAATCTTTCTAACGCATGTTCTCATTACTGTTTCCAAATAGCTTTCTGAAAGTTTGCTTATTTATGAGGACAACCTCTCCTTCCTGTGCTGAGCCTGGGACTTCGTCCTCGGCCATTCCCCACTCCTCCCCTACTCTGCTCTGCCATGCAAGACACTGATCCCTGAAGGCTGCATTTCCCAGGCTTTCACGTGAGCTGACTCCTGGCGGGTTCAACCAATGACAGTCACTGGCACGAGACTGGAGGGCAGGAGGAGTAGAGAGGCCAGGGCATTTCTCCCCTTCTCTGCCTCTGCCCCTGAATCACCTTTGTGACTCCAGTGCCCAGCAGAAAGACCTGGCCCACATCTTCCATCAGGTGTGACCAGGGCTGTGGGCTCTGGCAGCACCTTTTGTTTTTTCAGCTCCAAGAGTGGTAGTGGCTTGTGCTGAAGTGATTGCCTCACTGTATCAGTCAGGTGCTTTCGGGAAACATATGGTAAAATCAGTCAAGGAAATAGGAAGAAAATTTAATAAAGGAACTATCTACAGAGGGGTGGGAAGAGTTCTGTTGAACTAACAAAGGAGATGCAGTAACCCAGGGCTAGTAACAGCCAGGAGCCTCTCTCATCATTAGGCCCTGGAAAAGACAGGTGGACGAAGACAGCGATGTGTAAGGAACTGTGGCCTTCAGTAGAGGGATGCAATCACCTCTAGGTGAACTGCAGGGACAAACCTGCAGGAATAAACACCCACACGTCACTCTCCTCCTGCTCTCCCATCTGGTGGCGGCTCCTATTGGCAGAAGACAAGGACAAGGATTCTGCCATTGCAGTCCATACAGGTCAACCTCTGGGGCCCAGAGCAGGGTGGAGAAGGATGGAGAGCAGATCTACACAGACAAATGGAAAGAGCAGGTACCCCATCCTCACACGTTGTCCCCTGTTTAAGCTTCCCAGCAGCCAAGGAACACATTCCTATCGTCTGTGTGTGGAAAATGGACTGTGCATGGGGCACCGGTGTGGCTCAGTCAGTTAAGTGTCTGCCTTTGGCTCAGGGCATGATCTCACAGTGTGTGAGTTTGAACCCCATGTTGGATGGGCTCTGTGCGGACAGCTCAGAGCCTGGAGCCTGCTTTGGATTCCGTGGCCTCCCTCTCTCTCTGCCCCTGCCCCACTTGTACTCTGTCTCTCACTCTCAAAAATAAACATTGAATATTTTTTAAAATAATATAAGAAGAGGGACTATGCTGTGATTATTATTGTTATTACTTTGCCATAATATGTCTTTAAGAAAGAGGGTGTTATACCAGGGATAGGCATGCTGTAGCCTGTGGACCAAATATAGCCAGCTGCCTGTCATTGTAATTAGATTTTTATTGAAGCACGGCTCACTCATTCGTTGACATTGTTTGTGGCTGCTTTTCCACTACTATGGCAATGTTGAGTAGTTTCAACAGAGATCACATGGCCTGCACAGCCTGAAATATTTACTCTCTGGCCTTTTATACAAAAAGTTTGCTGACCCCTGTGCCATGCCCATTGTACCAGGAAGAACTGGTTACATAATTTTTAGGTCTTACTGCAAAATGAAAACACAGAGCCCCTTCTTCAAAATCCTTGACGTATTTCAAGATGGCAGCAAACTTAAGGCTTCTTTAAGTGTGGGGTCACGTGGTACTGCACAGTACCACGCTTACATGTGTATACATACAGAATGGTTTCTAGCTGAATACGATGGCTATAGTAATCCATTTATCTCATTATTCATGGAGGTTTGAGGAGCAGGAGACATGGAATTTGGACTTTAACTACAGTAGGCACAGGAAGGCATCCTGTGTTCCAGGGATACAGAGATCTACCAGAGAGGAGAATTGTTTGAGAAAGAGTTTTTGCAATGTAACAGTTTTTCAAATAGAGAAAAGTTAAGAAACTAGAGAATATAACAAAGAGACATTACTTTAACATATAACTGAGGCATCTGGGTAGCTCAGTCAGTTGGGCATCTGACTTTAGCTTAGGTCATGATCTCATGGTTTGTGGGTTCAAGACCTGCATTGGGCTCCGTGCTGACAGCTCAGAGCCTGGAGCCTGCTTTGGAGTCTGTGTCTCCTTCTCAATCTGTCCCTCCCCCACTCATGCTGTGTCTCTCTTTCTCTCAAAAAAGAATAAACATTAAAAAAAAAAAAATTTGTTTTTAGCTGCTACTATCCTTCTGGGGTATCTGCCACTAGTTTTTCCAGATGAACATATATCAAGAAAAAAAAAAAATTAAAGCCTGGTTCTCCAAAACATACCTCACTGGTAAGAGTGACTAGGTGTTTAGAATTTTATGCATCATGAAATCATCATTTCATGATACATTATAATGTAGTCAGAAAAATGGTCCTCCTTATATGCCCCTTAGGTGGTTTTCAGGTAGGGGTGTTTTTGGCATCAGGTACCCCAGTTTCTGCCACTTATCAAACTGTGTGGCCTGAGGCAGGTAACTCACTGCATTTTTTGAGTGCAGTTTCTTCCTATGAAAAAAAGGATTTGATAATATTTACCTCCTAGCAGGGCATCTGGGTGGCTCAGTTGGTTGGGCACCCTTGATTTCAGCTCAGGTCACGATCCCAGGGTCGTGGGATCGAGCCCTGTGTCAGGCTTTATGTTGAGTGTGGAACCTGCTTAAGATTCTCTCTCTCTCCCTCTGCCCCTCTCCCACACTCACGTTCTCTCTCTCTAAAATAAAATAAAATAAAATAAAATAAAATAAAATAAAATAAAATAAAATAACCTCAAAGAGCTTGAGAAATAGTGGTGGTTAGAAATAAATATAGGGGCAGCTGGTGGCTCAGTCAGTTAAGTGTCCCACTTTGGCTCAGGTCATGATCTCACCGTTTGTGGGTTCATGCCCTGCATCAGACTCTCTGTTGTCAGCACAGAGCCCACTTCAGATCTTCTGTCCCCCTCTTTCTCTGCCCCTCCCCTGCTTGTTCTCTCTCTCAAAAATAAATATAAGGGGGGCCTGGGTGGCTCATTCCGTTAAGCATCCGACTCTTGGTTTCAGCTTAGGTCATGGTCTCACAGTTTTGTGGGTTCGAGCCCCATATTGGGCTCTGTGCTTGCAGTATGGAGCCTGTTTGGGATTCTCTCTCTCTCCCCCTCTCTCTCTCTGTCCTTCCCTCACTCACACTGGCTCTGTTTCTCTCAAAATAAATAAAAATTAAAAATATATATACATATAAAAAGAAATAAATATAATTAGGGTGAGTGTTCATTATTATTTTAACAGAATGGTGGAAAAAGTGGGTTCTGTTTTAAAATGGTAGCACAGGGCCAGGCTTTTTCGTTTGCTAGCTCTCTTCTCTCCCTGGTATTTGCTGAGAATAAACACTTCCCAAACACTCACTGATGATTTGGAGATTAAGCTATTATTTTTCTACATCCTATTATTTTTGAATTTGCTTCCTTTACCAAAGGTGATGTAATACTCGGCCATCTGCTTCCCCTTCATCCAAAAGCCACCTGAAATCATGCTTTTTCTGAGAAGCTTCTTCCAGGGCTCAGCAGGAAGGGTCCCCTAAGAGGTGGTATGCTTGGGGGACAGTCCAAACGCCATGCCAGCAGTGTGACCTTCAAATCATCCGAATCATTTTGTGGAAGCACAAAAGACCTTCCAGAACAAGCCTTCATTTGCTTCCTTGGCATAGGACGAAGGGATTGTTTCTGTTATGACACATACAGCTGTCCACTAGCGAGGATGAAAAATTCTATTTCAGAGGTGCTCTGGAAGGAAATATGTATCCCTGTCTTCCTTGGTAGGCAATTTAACTCTTACTTTTTTTTTTTAATTAGAGAGAGAGAGTGAAAGATGGTCAAAGGGAGAGAGAGCAAGAGCGAGAGCGAGAGAAGAGAGAGAATCCCAAGCAGGCTCCACATCCAGTATGGAGCCTGACTAGGGGTTCCATCTCACAATCCCGGGATCATGACTTGAGTCAAAATGAAGAGTTGGATGCCTAACCAATTGAGCACCCAGGTGCCCCTGCAATTTAACTCTTTAACTTAAATGAATTAAACTTATGAGACCTGGGGCACCTGGCTGGCACAGTCAGTGGAGAATGTGACTCTTGATGTCAAGGTTGTAAGTTCGAGCCCCAGTGGGTGTAGAGATTACTTAAAAATAAAATCTCAAAAAAAAAAAAAAAAAAAAAAGCAAAATGGGGCGCCTGGGTGGCTCCGTCGGTTGAGTATCTGACTTCAGCTCAGGTCATGATCTCACAATTGATGAATTCAAGCCTCGCGTCCAGCTCTGTGCTGACAGCTCGGACCCTGGAGCCTGCTTTGGATCCTGTGTCTCCCTCGCTCTCTGCCCCTCCCCCACTCGTGCTCTGTCTCTGTCTCAAAAAATAAATAAGTAAACATTAGAAAAAAAATTAAAAAAAAAAAAACGACTGTGATACCTGATTATTTTTAAGAAAATGGACTCTTCGTACAAGTTGACAGAATGAGTTGATTGTTGGCTGAAGTCAGTCAGAGGGGCAGCATGGAGACAGGCAACCACATGTGGGTTTAAATTTCAACCCTCTTCACCAGCAATGTCACCTTTGGCAACTCATGTCCTTTATAGGCCTCTGCTTATAACCAGAGCCCCGAGCTAGTTATGTAAAGCCCTCAGCACTGTGCCTGGCAAGTAGTTAGAGCCCAACAAATGTTAGTTACTGTTATTATGAATGGTATATCATGACCATCATCATCAGATTTGGGTAACTTCCAAGCAGTGACAACAAAATCTGCAGGAGCCACTTTCCTTTACCCTGACTTTAACCTCCATCTGCCCACCTCCTCTTCCTGTCCCCAGCCCACATTAATATCCTTTCTCTTTAACTTGATCTTGGTGGGCCCTGACTTTAGGCAAGATATTTAAAAAGGCTTTTGCCGGTGAGGAACTCAGGGAAAGACTCAGGGATCAAAACACAAGGAAGAAACCCAGGGCTAGACTGCTAGGAACGCCTACTAGAGGCCAGAGAGAGGGCCACCTGGGTGGCTCAGTCGCTTGGACGTCCAGTGTTTGATTTCTGCTCAGGTCGTGATCTCATGGGGGATTCTCCGTCTCCCGTTCTCGCTGCCCTGCCCTTGCTCTCTCATTCTCATTCTCTCTCTCTCTAAAATAAATAAACATTTGAAAAAATGCCAGAGAGAAAGGAAGATGCAGTATCTTTGGCCCAACTGCACTGTCAACGAACATTCAAAATAAAAAGTTTTGGGGGCGCCTGGGTGGCTCAGTTGGTTGAGCGTCCGACTTCGGCTCAGGTCACGATCTCGCGGTCTGTGAGTTCGAGTCCCACGTCGGGCTCTGGGCTGATGGCTCAGAGCCTGGAGCCTGCTTCCGATTCTGTGTCTCCCTCTCTCTCTGCCCCTCCCCTGTTCATGCTCTTTCTCTGTCTCAAAAATAAACATTAAAAAAAAAAATTAAAAAGTTTTGCACCCGTTCAACCCAATTCTTCAGAAAGAAAGACATTGACATACACAGGATAGCCTTTTAAAATGTTAAAGAAAGAAACACACACAGGATAGCCTTTTAAAATGTTAAATGATAACTGTACTGACAATAGATGGCAATGACTTAGAGTTGGAAATTTTTTTACATAATCTGCATTTTATTGACATATATCCCTGATATTGCTGTAATCTTCGGAAGCAAAGGAGCCGGTTCCTTTAGTAGTGGCCATGCAAATCCTTGGGCACCTGCCGGGCCACACTGGAAGATCTCACCCTGTGTTTTCTCCACTTTATAAGTCACAAATAGCTTTGGCTGGGCATCATCGTCCTCCCGTTTAATTGTTCGGAGAATGCATGAGCCACTGGGCAGCACGGCTTGTGCCCTGATTCATAGAAGCTTGGCCCTTGCCTCAAGCTGAGGCAGCCTGAGTGAAGATTTCAAATGTGTCATGAGTTTCCCAGCCAAATTCCTCCAAGCACCAACTTGAAAACTCAAAAATAGCCCTTAGTGAGGGAGCCTGACCTGTGACAAAGATTTCCTAGCTGGGAGCACGTATAAGAGGGCTGAGGGTTTTCTTTTTTTAAAATCTGCTTTAATGTCTCTATGCTGGGAATTTGCTTTTAAGAGTGTGTTTGAAAAATCACTCTTGTACTTGAGTCTACTGTTTGAGAATGGGGTTCCTCAATTCTTGTGCCTGATTGGGGTTAATCCTGTGCCAGATCTAAGGATCAAAGGAAACAAAAGAGAGAGAGCCTTGCCTTTTATTTACTCAGGATATAAATTGAAGTATCTATCTAGGAAATGTGGAAGATCTATCTAGAAAAATCCCAGTGGTTGAGGACTCTGGGTTTGGTCTGTGTTTAAATTCTGATGCCAGGGTCTTTTGGAAGTTAAAGGCTCAGGTCAACTCAGTTTTTGAGGTTCTGATTTAAGAAATATAAGAATGTATAAGAAATAGCAAATAGGGCACAAAACTTATGGTCTATTTTAAGAGTTCTGTTTTTACAACTGAACACTTTTAACACAAGGGGAAAAACAACAATGCAATATAATTACTTATTCACCAGGTAATAATTATCATTTATTAGGAAGGATTCTTGCATAAGCCCTACAGGGGTGTGGACTAGCAAGGTGCATTATTTTATTTTATGTATTTATTTTTTTCTAAAGGTGCACAATTTTATTTAAATTAAAAATTTTTTTAATGTTTATTTTTGAGAGAGAGAGAAAGACAGAGAGAGAGAGACAGAGCGCGACTGGAGGAGGGGCAGAGCTCGAGGGAGACACAGACTCCCAAGCAGGCTCCAGGCTCTGAGCTGTCAGCACAGAGCCCGTCGCAGGGCTCAAACCCACAAGCTGTGAGATCATGACCTGAGCCAAAGTCAGACCTGAGCCTCAACTGACTGAGCCACCCAGGTGCCCCATGGGTGCACAATTTTAAAATCCGGACTTCTTTCCCATCAGTGTTTCTCCAGGACTCTGTGTATAACCTCATTAGGCAATAACATTCAAGATCTAAATCTGAGGCCTATGATGAATGTGAGGTCAGGACCATATGTCTCTTCTGTCCCTGCCTGTCATAGTCCTTGCCTCTTACCAGCTGTGTGACCTTAGGCAGGCTGCTCAGTTCCTGCTGGCATCAGAGATACTGACATCCTAGGGTGGTTCTGGAGAATTCCATGAAGTAACCTACACAGAGCATTCAGCTCAGTGACTGGCATTAGTAAATGCTCAATAAACATTAACCAGAGTTGGTCACTATTATTAGTGCTAAGACCCTATACCTCGGCCAGAGTTTATTTAATTGGTTTGTGTGGGTCACTGCCACACCCTGAGAGTATCCATTCTTTGTCCATTTGTTCAACACATATTTACTGAATCCCTACTTTTAACTTTGTAAAGAATTTTGTTTTACAACTACCATGTCTGTATTCTAATTAGGAAGCTAGCAATAAGAAAAAAAATCACCCATGATCCCATGATCACAGGACATCGATATTAAGTACATTTCATACATTTTCTTCTTAGGTCTTTTCTCCTTCCTTTTTTCTCTGCATTGGGATCCTTGCTGACAGAGTGGAGACTGCTTGGATTCTCTCTCTCTCTTTCTCTCTCTCTGCCCCTCCCTCATGTGTGTGCTCTCTCTCTCAAAATAAATAACATAAATAATAAAAAAAAAAAAGAATTCTTGGGGTGCCTGGGCGGCTCAGTTGGTTGGGTGTCTGACTTCGGCTCAGGTTGTGACCTCACGGTTTGTGAGTTTGAGCCCCGCGTCGGGCTCTGTGCTGTCAGTTTGGAGCCTGGAGCCTGCTTCAGATTCTGTGTCTCCCTGTCTCTCTGCCCCTCCCCCACTCACGCTCTCTATCAAAAAATGAATAAACGTTTAAAAAAAATTAAAAAGAAAGAATTCTTCATATCTAGGGGCTCCTGGGTGACTCAATCAGTGGAGTGTCTAACTCTTAATTTGGAGGTCATGATCACAGGGTCATGGGATCGAGCCCTGTGTCCAGATCTGTGCTGAGTATGGAGCCTGCTTGGGTTTCTCTCTCTCCTCTCTCTCTGCCCCTCCTCTGCTCCTTTTAACTCTCTCTCTCTCTCTCAAAACAAATAAATAAAACATATAAAAAAAGACAAATGACAACAACCACAACTATTTTTTGAGTGTTTACTGGGCCAGGTGCTGTGCTATGTGCTGAGGATCGAGGGGGAAGAGACGGACAGGTGTGGACTCTGCTTTCACAGACAGAGCTCCTATTCTAAAAGTGAGACAGATAATAAATTGTACAAAGAAACCCAATACTGGCAGATGGTGATGGGTGCTACCAAGAAAAGAAATAGGGTGTGTGACAGAATGTTCCTAAATAGGACATTGGCTAGGTTTTTGGGCAGGGAGGTCAGGGAAAACCTCTCAAGAGAATGGAGATGGACCATGGAAAACAGTGCCAGGACTAAGATGAGGCAAATGAAGTGCCTAGACCCCCCAAATTTAGGGAGGCATTCACTTGCTGGTCTATGCCTGTGCAACGTTAGCGTTTGCATGACCTTAAGAGTGAATGCCTCCTGAAACTTGGTACCCCAGGTGCTTCCCTCACCTTACCCACATCTCAACTCTGATGGGAACAAGTGTAGGAATGGCATTACAGGCAGAGGGAACAGCAAGCACAAAAGCCCAGAGTCTGGAGAGGCTCAGTGTGCTTTGCGAACAGAGAATCAGTCCCGATGACCTGAGTGGAAGGGGAGAAGTGCTAATGGAACCATGAAGCTTAGCCACCGAAAGAAACAAGATGGCATTTTTTGAAAGTTTGAGAGTTGATCACATTTGATCTATTTTTTTTGAAATATCCAAGTAGTTGCCATGGGAAAAACTGGGCTTTCACTTCTTTTCCTCCAGTGGTTTAGAATTGTTTTTATAGCAGCACCTGGCTGGCTCAGGTGGTTAAGTGTCTGACTCTTGATCTCAGCTCAGGTCATGATCTCTCAGTTCATGGGATCGAGCCCAACATAAGGCTCTGTGCTGACAGTAGGGAGCCTGCTTGAAGTTCTCCCTCCCCCTCCCCCAAAATAAATAAATAAACTTAAAAAAAAAACTTGAAATGCTTAAAATTTCCCATAAAAAAAAGAAAATTGTTTTTTATAGCTCACATATGCTGGGAGGCAAGGTTGGGTGTAGGGGGACACCAATAACTTTGTCAGGGCTCGAAAGTGGTGTTTCTTAGTCTTGGTTGCACATTAGAATCCCCTGCGGTAGCCTCAAAAAAAGAAAAAATACTGAGTCCTGGGGACCCTCGGGTGGCTCAGTTGGTAGAGCATACAACTCTTGATCTGAAGGTTGTGAATTTGAGCCCCACATCGGGCACAGAGATTAATTTAAAAAAATACTGATGCCTGGGCTGACACTGAGAGATTCTAATTTAATTGGTCCAGGGTGCAGCCTAGGTGTGGGGAGTTTACTATGAAGACAAAATTGATACCCACCATTAGGATCTTGTTCCAGGTATGAGCTGCCGTAGGGTGTTTGCAGTGTAGGAGAAATCAGCTTTTACAGACTCTTATAGGCTCATAGTTTTTATCTTAAGAAGTATAGGAAGCCATTAATGGATTTTAAGTAGGATGGTGAAATGATCTGATTTTTATTTAAAAAGAAAATCACTGGAGGGGGCACCTGGATGGCTCAGTTGGTTAAGCATCTGACCCTTGATTTCGGTTCAGGTTGGGATCTCATAGTTCGTGAGATTGAGCCCAGAGTCCAAGCCTGCTTGGGATTCTCTCTTCCTCTGTCTTTGCCCCTCCCTTGCTCTCTCTCGCATGAGTGTGTTCTCTCTCTCTCTCAAAATAAATAAACCAAAAAAAAAAAAAAAAAAATCGCTGGAACACCTGGCTGGCTCAGTTGGTAGAGCATGCGACTCCTGATCTTGGGGTTGTAAGTTCAGGCCCCATGTCGTGTGTAGGGATTACTTAAAAATGAAATCTTAGGGGCGCCTGGGTGGCGCAGTCGGTTAAGCGTCTGACTTCAGCCAGGTCACGATCTCGCGGTCCATGAGTTCGAGCCCCGCGTCAGGCTCTGGGCTGATGGCTCAGAGCCTGGAGCCTGTTTCTGATTCTGTGTCTCCCTCTCTCTCTGCCCCTCCCCCGTTCATGCTCTGTCTCTCTCTGTCCCAAAAATAAATAAAAAACGTTGAAAAAAAATTAAAAAAAAAAAAAAAAGAAATCTTAAAGAAAGAAAGAAAGAAACCACTTTAGCTGCAGCATGGGAAATTTCCTGAAGATAGATTCCCAGAAGAGGAATTACTGGGGGAAAGGTATTAACAATTTTATTTATTTTTTTTTTTAATTTTTTTTCAACGTTTATTTATTTTTTGGGACAGAGAGAGACAGAGCATGAACGGGGGAGGGGCAGAGAGAGAGGGAGACATAGAATCAGAAACAGGCTCCAGGCTCTGAGCCATCAACCCAGAGCCTGACGCGGGGCTCGAACTCACGGACCGCGAGATCGTGACCTAGCTGAAGTCAGACGCTTAACCGACTGCGCCACCCAGGCGCCCCACAATTTTAAATCTTTGTATACATACTCTTAAATTGCTTTCCAGGAAGTTGCTGCCCAATGACACTTACCCCGACCGTCTGTGTCCTCACACCACCCCTTTGCCAACACTGAGTGCTTTTGAAGGTTAATTATTTCTATAGGAGAAGTACAAAAAAAAAATGACAAACAAGAAGCAGTTGATGGAGCGACTGGGGCAACCTAGGACAGCTACTTCCTTTTTTCTCCTTCTTCATTGATCAAATATTATCCACATAGCCATGTGCCTCAGAGAAGTTGTAGAAATCAGTAGATCTGATTTCTAGCTAACATTTATTGATTGTTAACTGTGCGGCAGGCACCGTGCCAAGCCCTTTACATGTGAGATTTCAATTAATTCTCTCAATAGTCTTAGGAAGTCAGTACTATTATCTCTATTTTAGAGATGAGACACTGGGGCACTGTGACAGTCAGGACCTTGTTGATACTCCCTCAGTTTCAAGCAGAGGAGTTGGAATCTGAACCCAGAGCCCATCCTCGAATTACTCTGCTGTTGTTCTGTAATTTGAAAAGTTTAAAGGGCCCTGACATTTTTCCTAGGGGTCTAAGGTTCTAGTTATTGTGCTGCAAATCATTTTGGAATCTAACATAATTTGGTTACTGTACCGTTGTTACAATAAACTATTTAAGGAAGTAAAAATGATTAATTGGCCCCATCAGCCATTTGCTCATGGATCGGAGGGGAGGAGAGCACTAACTCACCTGGAGCATAAAAAGTACAAGAACTGGGGGCACGTGGGTGGCTCAGTCGGTAAGCGTCCGACTTCAGCTCAGGTCAGGATCTCACCGTTCATGAGCTCGAGCCCCGCATCGGGCTCTGTACTGACAACTCAGAGCCTGCAGCCTGCTTCAGATTCTGTGTCTCCCTCTCTCTCTGCTCCTCCCCCACTCACACTTTGTCTCTCTCTCAAAAATAAATAAACATTAAAAAAAATTTAAAAAAAAGTACAAGAACTGAGGAAAGCAGGTCCAAGGAAACTCAGAACTTACAATTAAGAAAAGGCTTTGGGAGAGGGGCCTTTCTGGTCAGATTGATAGGTCTGGAGAGAGAGGAAATTGAGCAAAAATAACTATTTCAGTCATTTCTAAGAATAGATGTATCTTTCTGACTCCTACTCCTGGAGTTCCTTTAGGACAGAGATGGAGTCTTGATTACTGTCCTGACCCCAAATACCTAGTTAGTAGATGCTCAATAAATTTTGCTGAATGTTGAACGAAAGAATAAATCAGAATTAGGCTGTATACTATTCAAAAGTCATATGAGGACAATGTATTCATTATTGCTTATGTAATTAAACAGTAATTACAAACAAATAGAACCCAAATACCTTGTGGCAAGAATAATAGTCTCCCAGAGACGACCATACTGAGTGAGGGGACCATAATCTTGGGACCTTATTGAAGAGGGACTTTTTCTCTCAGGAGAATAGGAAAGAGGGAAGGATAAACAGGGAAGAAAGGACACCTCTCATAGGGCCTCTTATTCCAAACAGGTAGAACACTGCATCATATCCTCTTGTCAGCAAGAGGGAGGTAGGCTGGTATGGGCAAATTTTGGGATGGAGTGTGTATCTGAGCTATATCCCTCTTGATGTAGGTCTTGTTCATTTTTTTTTTTTTTTTTTAACACACTTCGTGACCTTGGCTTGGGTCTGACCTAGTGGGAATTTCTGTGTTGAGTCAAATATCAGCCCCAGTTCCGAGGTTCAGAGGTTTCTCCCTCCCTTCCTCCCTTCCTCCCCTCCTTCCTTCCTTCTTCCTCTCTCTCTCTCTCTCTCTCTCTCTCTGTCTTTCAAATTTAGTTATTTTGAGAGAGAGAGAGCACACATGCACGGGGTGGAGGGGGGAGTGGGGGGGCAGAGGCAGAAGGTAAGAGAGAATCCCAATGAATTTTCCATCTTTTAGAGCTGGCAGGATCATACCTTAGTGAGGGGTTGGTGGGCATAAGCAAGGAGCCCAAGGTTGAGGAGGTGTGGGTGTGGAAATACCTAAGTCTTATGACCTTCAAGAACTTTAGGTAACCATTTTTAATTACACAGGTAGTATGTAAAAACCGACTTCTTGCAACATAAAATAGGCTAAGACCCTCTGTGTAAATGTGAAGACCCTTTTGACTACCGTCCCCAAAGGTAATTCCCCTGTAACCTGTTTGATGTGCATCTTGTTCGGCTTTTTTCTATGCATCTGCACCCACAGCATGTGTCAGATGCTTTCGTGAAATCTCTCCGGGGGGACTGTGGGCAGGGGAAAGTGCTCAGGTGTGTAACCCTCTCCCTACCAGCCAGGTTTTTCTGGTGGGGAAGGTGGGCAAGTGTTACACAGTGAGAGGATTTGAAAGCACAGTTCACATTGCAGGGGACAGGCATTGCGGGGGGGGGGGGGGGGGGGGAAGGGGATTCCCTTTTCTCCCTCTACTTAGTTTAGTTTTTTACACCGGGAAGAGATGGTCAAGGTGAAAGGACTCCATGGGCACATTTCCGGAGGGGGCTGGGTAGGGGACTATCCACCCGCTCTTTATTTTTACTTTTTACCGAATAGGGTGGGGAAAGTGCGCCCACGTGAGCCTAAGGGCACGCCCGCCAGTGTGTGCGTGTGCGCGCGCGGAGACACCCCGGGTCCTTGATTGGATGCCTGTTTACACCTGACTGCCCAGCCCTCGGGGGGTCTAACGCTTTCTGGAGAGTGTTTGGGAGGGTGTGTGTTTGAGGGTGGTGGCGGAGATTCCCCTCTCCCATGATCCCCCGCGGCGGGGCTGGGACCTTGGCACGGTCCGCAGGGAGTGGAAGCTAGCCCGGAGCGCGGGAGGGCGATCCGCTCGCTGCGCCCGCCCGGCTCCGCCCCCTGTAGCCGGCCCCGCCCCTCTCTCCTGGCCCGGCGGGCGCCGACACCGCCCCTCGCTCCCAGCATGCCGTGCGGCAGCGGCGGCGCGGCGGGCGGAGCCGGGAGGCGGGGAAGCCGTGGCTGTGTGAGCGTGAGCAGCCGCCGCCACCGCCTCCTCCTCGTCGTCCTCTTCCTCCTGGGTCCCGGCGTCGCGGGCCGCGCTCGGCCCTGGAAGAAACGTCGCCTCCCCTTCCTCCGCCTCCCCCTCGCGGCGTTGCTCCCGCCTCCTCGTCCTGCGCTGCGGGCTCAGGCGGAACCCGGAACGGCCGTCCGCCTCCCCCGCCCTCCGCCGCCTCCTCCTCCTCCTCCTCCTCCTTCTTCTCTTCGGCTTCCTCCTCAACCCCAGGCGGGAGCGGAGTGTCGGCGGCGGTCGGTTCGGGCGGCGACTCGCGCTTCTTTGGGCGGCGGCGCTTGGCCATGTCGTGTCGGGGAAGGTAATGAGCCGCAGAGCCCCGGGGTCTCGGCTGAGCAGCAGCGGCGGCGGCGGCGGCACCAAGTACCCACGGAGCTGGAATGACTGGCAACCCAGGTGGGTGAGCCGGCGCCTAGCCCGCCGCCCCGACCCCGGGCCCCGCCTCGGGCGGGCCGAGGCCTAGGGCCATCCGGCTGGGAGGCGCGGCCTAGGCCCTCCACCCCCCAGGAACCGAGCGCGGCTTCCTGGGTCCCCTCCCGCCCCTGCTCGGGGAGGAAGGCCGCTGGGAGGCGAGGCCTAAATGTCTCCTTGCCACTGCATTTCAGCCCCAGGGCTGGAGCTGAGACCAGAGCGCCCAACGAAGGCACTGGCCTAGGAGTTGGGTCAAGGAGGGTGAAGAAAGGGGCATGGTGGTGGTGGGGGACTCTGGTTACCACCCACCAAGTTGGAATTGGAGTTGGGAATCCTGGGAGTCCAGGACCCTCTGTGTTACCCACTCACTCCCTTGGTCCCTTACACTCTCAGCACCCACGTAAAAGAGCTTCTTAACTGTGATTCTCTTCAGTGAGCCCCCCACGTGTTAATATTTCAAAAAACAAAACCCCCAAACACTCCAAGGCTTTATTGTGACTTTAGGCAGGGCAGTTGTGGGGCATGAAATGAGATTGTGACTTTGTTAATGAGGCTGACCCACCCCGGTCCTGGGAAATGAAGTTTTCCCCAAGTGCAGGGGCAGTTACCCTGGTGGAGAGCAATTCATACTTGGACTGTTGAGCAGGCACTAAGAGGAGTAGAGAATTTTATCTTGCATGGAGGGCATTTGATCTCAGACTGCTTTGGGGCCTTTTTGGAATTGAACATATTAGGAGCATCACCTTTTTACATATATATACAGTTTTTGTGTCTTTCTGATTAATCACGAGGCACTTGTGCCTAATTTAGGTGTGAGTGCCTAAAAGAACTCCCTCCATGTATATAAGGTTTTAGGGTTAGTTGATTCATGGAGTTTTCATACTTTGAAGTGCACTTGAATTATGATTGTCCTGAAACTGGCGAAATAAGTGTTAAGACACTTGGGATGACTTCCTTCCTACTGGTTATATGTAACTTCAGTAGTGCTGGATATAATAATTTGTTCAGATGTTAGAATGTAACATTTTAAGAGGATGGAAAAGTCTTTTGGATGAGGGGTGGTACACCTCTTACTCTGTTTAATATATCTTCCCAAACCCTGTGTCTGTTGAGAACATTTGTGTGTAAGAGTTAATGCCTGACTCTTGAATTGAGATGTTAAATAGTTTTAAAAAATTGAAAAGTACAGCTTTACTTGTCCTTTACCACTTAGGGTTTGTGAGTGCTTTAAGTACTATCAACTGACTAGTTTAAGTAAATTGATAGTAATTAAATTATCTGTAATTGACATTCTTAGTTTTGTACTTTCATTGAAATGTGTGAAGTAGTTTTTGTTTTCGAATCTAGTAAATTAGATGGTTAAATGAGCTTGAATTTGACATTTGACAGCCTTAGATGGTAGATTTCCCATTATTTTTCAGTATTGTGGTCAGTATATGTAAAGTATAAAAAAGCATCCCTTTAGAGGACTAAATAAAGTGCTCACAAATAGTCCTAGAGCTTTTGGAAAAGAATAACTTGTAACTTTTAATTCTAAATAAATGGAGAAGCAGAGTTGCAGCCACCTGCTGGGGTCACTTGACTGCATTTGACAGATATGAGGCAGAATGGGTTATATATTTATGGAATATGTATGTGGGTTATTAATATTGTCCATCTTCTTTTATGTGTTCTGTTTCATGGCTGTGGTGTGCTTGTTGGGGGGACGGTGTTAGCTTTCTGTGAAGCTAGGCTCTGTAACCAAGTCTCAGAACTTTATGCCTAGGTAGAGGATACTGTGAGATGTAGTTGGTTACACAGAGTAACAGTTGGTTAGGATGTTGGAAATACCTAACTTTTTTTGTAGAAGAGGGAACAGAGAAGGACAGACAGTACCCCATAGCAGAACTTGATTTATCTGTGGGGTTGCCATAGTTGTTTTGTTAAAAAGTAAAGAACCTTGTTTGCCAATCATAAATTTTCATAAGTTTGTGGTGGGTTATTCTGTCTCCTCTTCAGAAAGGTGACAGATTCCAGTTAACTGACAAATGGAACTTCATCTTCCTCTTTGTTTAAATGGAGATTTATTTTTCTAAACATCTTCAAATGTAGGCAGATTCCTTATGGTTCATGTGAATTATTTTGGTTTTTTAAAAAATTATTTGTCTTTCTATACCATTACTTGTCTGATTTTGTTTTTCTTAGATTTAGACTTTTGAACAAGTGGGATTTAAAACAATTCTTGGGGTGCCTGGGTGGCTCAGTCAGTTGAGCGTCTGACTTCGGTTCAGGTCAGGTTCAGGTCGTGATCTCGCGGTCGTGAGTTGGAACCCCGTGTGGGGCTCTGTGCTAACAGCTCAGAGCCTGGAGCCTGCTTCAGATTCTGTGTCTCCCTCTCTTTCTCCCCTTCCTTTTCACGCTCTTGTCTGTCTGTCTGTCTCTGTCTCTCAAAAATAAAGGGTAAAAAAAAAAAAAAAGCAATTCTTGTTGGTTTCTTTTCGTGTTAGTTTGTCAGTCTGGAAACTGACTGTTGAGTCAGTCATGGCCACACGTGATACTTCGCACATACTGACAGGAAGTGTTACAGGTGGCTGAATAGACTAGTGTCATATGGCAACAGAACAAGCCCATCTTTGCTAGAAGCATACCTTTAGCAGAAAGCATTCATATAGCACTGGTTGATAGTCTTCCTCTTCATTCACTCTAGTGTCAATTAAGATTTATGAATGATTAGGCAAATGAGTAGTTTTATCATTGCCACTAGCCAAAGTATGTCCTTTTCTTGACTTTGTTTTGGAATATGATCTTCCAGTTGTACCAATCAAGATAGAGATCAGAATGACTTGTTTTAAAAATTAAATGTATAATTATTATACACTTTAATACTCCAAAATGGCATGACTAATTTGACATTGGAGTCAAAGATCAGTTCAAACAAGAGGAAGCATTCAGGTAAAGAGAAAACAAGATTTTGCTTCTGTACTTTGGAATCTTAGGACTTTAACAGATTTACAATGGGTATCTTACAGTGCCCAAACTTGTCATCTTTCTACAATTCTCTAACGATGAAACTGTATCTTAAAAATAGCTTCCATTTTTGGTAGAATGTAGACAGATTAAAGTTCTCAAAAGTACAAACACTTTTATCCTCCATTGTCACAGACCAAAAAATAGGAAGAGTGCTGTGAAGATAGAAAAGTCAGAAACTGGTATGTCTGGCATTGTGAGAAGCTGGATTTTTGAAACCAGAGTTGTCTATTTGTTGTTGTTGTTGTTTTTAATGTTTATTTATTAAGAGGTGGCACAAGCAAGGGTCAGAGAGGGAAACAAGATCCAAAGCAGGTTCTGTGCTGATAGCACAGATCCCCGTGTGGGGCTTGAGCTCATCAACCAGGAGATCATGAGTTGAAGTCTGATGCTTAACTGACTGAGCCACCCAGGTGGTTCTGTCTGTTTAGCTTTTTATGAGTCTGTATACTATTTGATGTCCATAGGTACATGATATAGTGAAATACATAAAGGAAAAATTAAGTGGAGTTACGTATTTTATAACTAAAGATAGAGCTTTAGTTTAATAGAATGTAACGATTACCATTTCTGTACTGCAGATTTTCGAGTACGCTATGGAGGTTTATCAGATAACTGTGTATGGGTGTTTAATTTGTGGGGAGAGTTTGTTTTTTCCATTATAAAATAAACCATATGCTTTATGAAACATTGGCAGTTATGTCTTTAAATTGAACCTCTTTTACCTCTTCTGTTTTGGTTCCTTTCTAGTTGAGAGTATAACTGGAGCGCATGTTAGTAGCAGGAGATTATGTAATATTCGAATTCAATGAAAATATTTGCTTTTAGGAAATATTGATCCTTTAGGGATTTTTATGACTGATAGAGCCACTATCTTTAAGGAGGTTATAGGTTAATATGGGAGAAAAGACTTTGAAATGGTGAAGTATTATATGGTTATGAAGTGGTATATAATTTTTGATTTAATTATTTTTATGTGTAATTAATAGCGTTTAAAACCTGGAGAGTCAGGATGTAAAGCTATACAGATGAATAGGGGGCAGTGGGGCCGTGAAATTGATTTGTACTATTTTGACAGTAATTGGGGAGGGGTCTCAAAAAAGAAAGTAAAATAAGCAAGTGGTCCTTGGTAAAATATTTCCAGTTTGATGAGAAGGATGGGGTACTTTTGAGTGATACAGATGAGATATAGCTCAAGAGCTATATTGGAGCTGTATGGTGGGCCTTGAATCAGTACCTTACAGAGACTGCTAAGGACCTGAATATTTTGTTTATAAATCATTATTTAAATTCATACAGAAGTATTCAGCCCACTATGTGGGAATTTCCATAAGCAAAAGCCCCTCATGTGTTTTCTGGTGTTGATTGAGTATGATCACTACAGTGATACTTTTTATCTACTCACACTTCAGTTTAGGTTAGGACACTTACATGGAATGTTCATACACAGAAAATGGAGTGTGGTCTGTGGTGTCTTTTGTGAACAGTTAATTCTCACAATCTTTTTTTTTTTCTCCCCTGTATTCTTTACACTGTTCCTTTTATTCTGGTGACTTACTCATTCCAGAACTGCAAACCTGTATCTCCTACTCTCCTTCACCCATTTTGCCTATTTCCCCCACCCTGCTCCCCTTTGGCAACCATCAGTTTGTTACCTGTATTTATGGGTCTGTTTCTGCTTTTTGTTTGTTGGTTTATCTGAATTCTCACAACTTTTAGATTTGAGATTTCTTGCCTTCACTGCCTGGCATATAGTAGACACTTGCTTACTTGCCTTTCTTCTTCTAATCACCTAAAATAAATCCCTGGGGCTCTTTTCAGTGGCCCTTGCTTTATGGATTCACACAAGTAGTCATTTGTTTGGTGTCTCTTCTTATTTTGGTTACCTGTCTTTGGCTTTTGAAAGTTTTTTCAGAACCCATTTTATTTTGGGGACTACAAAATAAAACATCCCCTTTTGTGTAGAGGCGGAACAGTAAAGATTACAGACATTTTTTGGTTTAATTTCCATGTGAAATACTCAAACTTATTACATTTTATTTTTTTAATGTAGAGTGTAACCTATTCTTATTGAGACGTTTGTATTTTTATAGTGTTAGTTTTCCTCCACTTGTATTAGTTGATTGTACTTTTTTTGAATACTTTTTTATACTGGACTGTGTTACTTTTTTTAGATGAAATTTACTTATGTATAGATCTTATGTTCAGTGAATTTTGACAAAATGTATATACCTGGGTAACCATGACCCCACTTAGGATACAGATAAGCATTGACTTTTCAGATGGATTACACTCCTCCCTGCCCCTCAAAACAAAACACAACACATACACACAAACAAAAAACACCACACTGGCAGAGTGTATGGGTAGATCTTGCCTTAAAATTTGCTGTAGAAAGGAAATCTTTGAATATTCTTAGGACTTATTACCAATTTATAGTTTCTGTGGATTGGTAATCTTGTCATGTTCTTTTCTGTTCTTTTTCTTTTGCTATAAACATATTTTCTTGGGATATCTAAAGATCCTATGTAAAAACAGGTGGAGGCTCCCTTGTTAACTTTTTTAGGCATCTTAGGACACATGAGAGCTCTTCTTCTTGGTTGAGTTTAGTCCTATCAGCTACAGGTTCATGGACTTTTCTCTGCCATCTTGATACCTATTGTTGCTTTCTTTTTCATGCTTTTCCCCAGTCTAAACCTTGTACTTCCTTTAACCCCCCTACCTGGCTACCTCTGCCCTCTGTGATCCCTCTTCTGTTGCAACAGGTCTACAGTGAAAGCTAACTGCTTATCACTTCAGTGATTGATCTCTTAAGTCCTTGAGGGCTGAGCCTGTCTTTTTCTCCCCTTTCTGTGTCTTACTTGCCCTAAAGCACTCCTGAAGTTCATTTCTGCCTTAGGGCCTTTGCATGTACTGTTCTTCCTGTGTAGCTACTGCATAGATTGCTCTTCTCAGAGTACGGTGACCTGGATGCCCTTCTGTTGTCCCAGCCTAAATGTCACCCCCTCATTGAGAAGAAGCAGCTTTCTCTGACATTTCATCTGGGGTTTTCTTCATAGCACTTAACAACTATCTGAAAGTTTCATGTGTGTCTTCCTCCAAAAAACAGCCTTCATATGTGCATGCGTTTTGTATAATGGTTTGACCTCTGCATCCCTTCTTACCTGCTAGTGCATCAGTTAATAGTATACACTCTAGAGGCGCCTGGCTGGCTCAGTTGGTAGAGCATGCAACTCTTGATCTCAGCATCGTGAGTTCAAGCCCTACGTTGAGTGTAGAGCTTATTTAAAAAAAAAAAAAAAAAGTATACACTCTATATTTGAGTGTTCTTCCTCAAGTAAATACATGAAAATGAAATTCTGCAAGTTTGTTTTTGTGTTTAGTGTTAACTCTAGCTTACAACACAGAAGCTATGAGAGGCATTTTGAAGGGAACTGTTCCTGGTACAGCAGCCTGGTTAGCCTGAGGCAGCAGTAAATTAAGCTGATTGAACGGGTTTAAAGAGACAGTGTTCTAGTAGACTGAGATGGCCAGATTTTTTACAGAAGGAAGAATATGTTCATTTAAGAAAGAATATGAATATCCATCTTGAAAAAATACCTTGCTCACATATTTGAAGTTCTTTTACAGGGGCATCAGGGTGGCTCAGTCAGCTAAGTGTCTGACTTCGGCTCAAGGTTTGTGGGTTCGAGCCCGGTGTCGGGCTCTGTGCTGATGACTTCAGATTCTCTTTCCCTTTCTTTCTCTGCCCCCCCCCCCCCCCCCATAGTGGTCGCGTGTGTGTGCGTCTCTCTCTCTCTCTCTCTCTCTCTGTCTCTCAAAAATAAACATTAAAAAATATTAAAAAAAAAAGTTCTTTTACTCCTTGACATTTTATCCTGTATCTATTGTATCTATTTGGACATTATTTAAACAATCTGATCACTGAAAAGTTAAGCACTGGGTTCTGCCTTCTGGCATTCCAGTAGAATACCTGAGTCCTTGTGTGCCTGCTGATTGGGGAATGACTGAAATCAAAATTTTCCAGAATCGGGTACCTGGCTGGCTCAGTCAGTAGAGCATATGACTCTTGATCTCGGGGTCCTGAGTTCGACCCCCCACTTTGGTATAGAGCTTACGTAAAAAAAAATTTTTTTCCCCCAGAATCAACAGATTTCCCAACATGGTAAATTACTTCTTTCATATTAATTTTCACACCCTTTCAAAGAAGGGAATTGTATTCTTGTTGGAAATCATTTTTTTGGAGCTTAATTTGCTATTCATATTACATAGTATGTTTAGGATCTCATGTTTATTATTTAAAAACCTCTTAAAGGCTTTTTGTGTTCATTTAAAAGACGTTTTTTCAGAGAGGTTTCTGGTGTCAGAATTAATTATTTTTTTTCTTTTTTGGTATGGAACTACCTCAGTTATGTTATTTTTTGTTTACAAGAAGCACTACTTTAAACACATTTTTTTAAATGTTTATTTTGAGAGAGGGAGAGAGCGTTTGGGAACGCAAGCAGGGGAGGGGCAGAGAGAGGGAAAGATAGAATCTCAAGCAGGCTCTGTGCTGTCGGTCAGCACAGTTTGACTGGTCAGATGGAGCTTAACTGATGGAGCCACTCAGCGCCCCCCCCCCACTACATTTTTCCCTTATACGTTATTTTAGCATCTTAAGGAACCTCAGGAGTGCTCTTATGGTTCACAAGAAAATTGTTAATGGCTCTGCAGTGGCCTGCGATAATTATGTACTCATGTATTTGTCTGCAAGTTTTCAACAAATATTCTTTTGGGGCACCTGGGTGGCTCTGGTAAGTGTCCAACTCTTGATTGCGGCTTAGGTCGTAATATTGAAGTTTGTGAGTTCGAGGCCCTGTGTTGGGCTCTGTGCTGACAGTGCAGAACCTGCTTGGCATTCTCTCTCTCCCTTTTCCACCCCTCCCCTGTGCAAGCACGTGCTTTCTCACTCTCTCTCAAAATAAACTTAAAAAAAATTTTTTTAATTAAAAAATGTTGTTTAACTTAGTATTTATTAGATCTTTATTTTTGGTAGCATCCAAAATACTTAATACCTTTCCTGTTGAATAGGGAGAAGCCTCCACTAATATATATACTGACAAATATTCATTTTTTCCTCCATGTATAATAGCATTGGCACCATTTTTTTTTTTTTTTTTTTTTACTGAAGCTCTTTGAATTTAATTTTTCCTTTTTATTTGACTTTGTTCATTGAAAATTTGTTTTTACTACCTTCTCTTTAGCGTTTTAATCTTTATTTATTTATTGAGAGTGAGAGACCATGTGTGCCTGTGGGGGAGGGGCAAAGGGAGAGGGAGAGAGAATCCAGTGGGCTCAATGACCAGCTTGGAGCCCAAGCTCGATTTGGGAAACCTTGAGATCATGACCTGAACCCACATCAAGAGTTGGATACTTAACTGACTGAGCCACCCAGTTGCCCCTAATACCTGATTTGAAAAGATAGGTGTGTTTATGTGTGTGTGTGTGTGTGTGTTTGAACAAATTTTAAATGCGATCTTGGCATATTTAGTTCTTTGAAGCAACCCATGAACAACTCTTGGTGTTCAGCCTCTTGAAGGTTTCCCTAGTTTATATTCCTGATAATATGACCGCTGGAATTCCTCATCTGAAGTGTAATGCTTTATTTTCAGACTCCTTGTTTTGATTGGACATTCAGATTCATTCAGATTCATTGCCCTAATGACAAGATTCTATGCTGGCTTTCTGAGATTTGCCAGAATTCAGACAGAAGAACCTATTAATTTTAGGAAAGATGTCAAATTTTTGTCCTCTATAGAATGGGACTCTGATTAGGTTAGATTCTGATTAAAAAATCCCAAAGATGATAACCAGTATCACATTTGGTGCAGTTAAATTAATATATATATTCAATTGAAAACATCCTGGATTTTCTGTCCTCAAAAGATCGCTTTTCTTGCCTGTCCTATTCTTTGGGTACACATGAAGAAAAATGAAAATGTAGCAGGTTTCCCAACAACAGGATTATGAAACTTGAGATCCAGTGTTTCTTCTTCAGTCAGGTTTAAAGGACCCTACCTGGGCATCCAGCTGCCTCAGTCGGTAGAGCATGAGCCTCTTGATCTCAGGGTTGAGTTCGAGCCACACGTTAAGGGTAGAGTTTACTTTAAAAAAAAAAAAAAAAGGAATCTACTGTAAGATACATTTTGTATTGGGGTGCCTGGGTGGCTCAGTGGGTTGAGCATCCGACTTTGGCTCAGGTCATGATCTCACAGTTTGTGGGTTTCAAGCAGGCTCTGCGCGGGGCTTGAACTCACGAACTGTGAGATCATGACCTGAGCTGAAATCAAGAGTCAGGAGGCTTTAACCTACTGAGCCACCCAGGTGTCCCAGGAAGCTTTTGTTTAAGTGGCCTGTCTTGTGGAATTACTGTAATACTAGTATTCCGTTTTTACTGTTCTTATTAGGATATAAAAATTACACCAGTAGTGCTGTTTTCCCCACTTTGAGTTCATTTAAAAATCTGGTTTCTGTCTTAGTGTAATTGCATTGGAGAAGTTAGAAATAGAACTAGGGTGTTTTATGTTCCTCTCTCAGGTGTATTTATTTTTAAGAATATGTGCATTTTTAGTATTGATCCTTCACAAATATTTATCTTAGGAGAGGCTGGTGTCATGAAAATAACAGTGGACTAAAAATGGGTAGACAAAAGTCCTTTGTACTGACACTACCCAGCTGTTGCCCTGAAGAGGTAATTCTTGCCTTCCCTAAGATGTAGGGTTGTGAAGGTTAAAGTCTGGAAAATTACTTTCAAAATTATTGAAGTGCTACACAAATGCTGTTTATGTTGCCATGTCTGATTCAAATCTGGAATTTTAAAGATCCTCCTTTTTTACCTCTTCCTCAGAAAGTTTCAGGATTCACTACACACTTGCACACACGCACTAGTTCAGTTTTCTCTTCTAGTACTTTGTATGCATGTGTGTAGTCATTCTAAGAATTTCATAAGGAGTATTTTATGAAATAACACTTTATTTCATAAAATAAATATGGGATTTATTTTCTATTTACGTGGGAATGGGATATATGAATGGGAGCACATATCATTGTTAAATTTCTATTAGATGTGGCATATATGATGTTTGATATTATTTATATGAAATATTGTGATATATAACTGATATCTATTAAATTGGTGGTTATGCAGTTAATTGCTCTTCAGTATAATAGTGGTTCTCTTGCTACATTTTTTAGTATGCTGCCATAATCTAAGCCTATGTCAAGTTGGCTAATGAGGAATTTGACTATGAATCTGCATAATTGTCTGTTTTTTCTCTGTGTCTTACTATTCGCACTTTAAGAACTTGATACCTGTTAAAATTATGAGCCAGGGGAAAAAAATCTCCTCTTTGTAACTATTTGCATAAATTAGAGGGCAGGTGCCAATGGAATTAAATAAAGAAAGGTAGATTAAAAGGTAGTTTGTACCTTGCCTAACTTTTATTATACAGCTGGAATTTGAAGAACTAATTCTTTAAGAACACCAGTTGAATGCTGCATTGCTCTCCCTTTCTCCCACCATCTAGTATTAATTTTTTTTTTTTACGTTTATTTATTTATTTTGGGTGAGCGGTGGGCGGTGTCGGGGATAACAGAGAAAGAGGGAGAATCCCAAGCAGGGATTGAACTCATGAAAATGTGAGATTGTGACCTGAGCCAAAATCAAGAGATGCTTAACTGACTGAGCCACCCAGGCATTGCAGGTATTAATGCTTTGTTTATTTATTTATTAAAAACTTTTTTTGATTATTTTTGAGAGAGAAAGAGACATAGTACGAGCAGGGGAGTGGCAGAGAGAGAGAGAGAGAGAGAGAGAGAGAGACAGACAAACGGAATCTGAAACAGGCTCCAGGCTCTGAGCTGTCAGCATAGAGCCAATGCGAAGCTTGAACCCACTAACTGTGAGATAATGACCTGAGCCAAAGTCAGAAGCTTACCAAATGAGCCACCCAGGCCCCTGGTTAATGTTTTAAAGGGGGTAGGGAGGATGGATCGTGGAATCATGGCAAGGATATATTCTGCCAGTGTAACAGTTTGGAGTATATTAAAAAAATAAATAAACCACATGTACCTTCTAAACAAAGATAGGAATAAATTTTATATCATTGTGAGACATATACATTATTATGCTATCCTGAGTTTTTACTATTTTAAATTATGGTGCGATAAATTTACTTAAAATGAGTAAATGCATCTTCTACAGAACTTCATATTTAGAAACATTGATTTTTCTCCTTTGTTGTAAAAGGGAATTATGAAAGTTTCTTATTTTAAAAACACTTAAACCGATTAATGTGTGTCTAGTGTAAAATCTAATGAGAAAAAGTTGCTTAAGTGATCATTTTGAACTGTTTCATAGTTTTCTTAAACTTAAGACTAAATAGTTTTCTTTTTTAAGATCTTATATTTTTTTGAGTAATCTCTACACCCTGTGTGGGGCTCAAACCCACAACCCAGAGGTAGAGTGGCACATTCCACCAGCTGAGCCATCCAGGTGCCCCAAGGCTAAATACTTTTAAATACCTCAATATATTTCTTGCTACTACTGAGCACAGTGGGAGCATTGTTTCCTAGCACTTGATTGCTGCTTCTACTATGTTTCCGTAACTACCACAACTGTCTTCCTTTAATAAATTTTCCTATAGTTAGAAGAATAGTGTGATTATTCTGAAAAGTATCTTTCTTTCCCAGCTACTTGATTTAGGGGACTATATATTTTTTTTTTTTTTAATTTTTTTTTTCAACATTTATTTTTGGGACAGAGAGAGACAGAGCATGAACGGGGGAGGGGCAGAGAGAGAGGGAGACACAGAATCGGAAACAGGCTCCAGGCTCCGAGCCATCAGCCCAGAGCCCGACGCGGGGCTCGAACTCACGGACCGCAAGATCGTGACCTGGCTGAAGTCGGACGCTTAACCGACTGCGCCACCCAGGCGCCCCAGGGGACTATATTTTTTGAGATTTGTCTATCGAATCTTTTTATTTATATTCAAGGATAGGAAGTAGTTATTTCAAGATCGCCTCTAAAGCAGAAGTCCCAGTACTTAAGTAGAGAGTTTATCGTACATATTTACCCCTGATTACACGTAGTATGTTTCTTTACTGTTGCACCCCAGGATATCTCAGGAGATCGGTCTTGTAGGTGTTATTGGAGATGTTGAGAGGAATCAGAGTCCATTTAAAATTTGCTACTTGTATTGGGGTGCCTGACTGGCCCAGTCTGTAGAGCTTCCTACTCCTCATCTCAGGGGCATGGGTTCAAGCCCCCACATTGGGCATGGAGCCCTACTAAAAAAATCTACTTCTTGTCTTCGTATAATGTTGGTAAAGTTAGACATAGAACCAAGGTGTTTTAAATTCTCTTATAAGTTTTTTTTTTTTTTTTTTATGTACATTTATGTTTTAAGAGGGTTGGGGCAGGGGTCATGTGTATAATTTGAGAATGCTCTAAAAGTATTTCTGTTAATAACTTCCTCTTTGTTAAGAATCACGGGTGTGGAATATGAAACTCAGTAAGTGCCTTTTCCATATTTACCATCATATTTAAGATATGTTACTTACTAAGGGGTACATGGAATATTGCTCTTCTGATACTCTAAAACCTTGACTGTGCCCAAGATTTGTAGGGTGTATCATACCATTAGGCAGTAGTGCCTAACTTGGTAATAGTTTTTTTTAACTATGTCTAAATTGCATAACATTTTCTTAATGTGTTACAAGTAATTTTTGGCAACCACATCATTTTTCTTGACCAGTGTCACCTGTAAAAAAAAAAAAAGGTGGTAATGATGTTTATCTTTTACACAGTACATTTATTTTTAAAAGACACCACAGTGCTTTTTAGAATTATCTTTAAAGGGAAAATTTTAAATATGTAGTTGTTGGAGAATCTCACAAGCATGTCAATCCCTTGATGGGATGTGCTTGAATCTTTTAGCTAGAGGAATTTTATCTGAATAACTCTATAGTCAGTATTTGCCTATTTTCAGGACTTTTTAAAGATGGTCGCACACATTTTTATATTAATAAAACACTGCCTTTTTCTTGATTGTAGAGTCCCATTCTGGTTTCCAGACTCTTCCTTTTAGGATTTCTATAGTATTTAACACTTAGTGATTCTTCTCTAACCTTCTCTATCTTAATGGGCTATATGTTTGGCATTTAACTGGAGAGCCCTGGGGGTGTGGGTGAAGAGGTGGACATGTTTCTTTGTAGACTTTCAGTTTTTTTGTCCTTCCTCTGCTAGGGAGGTCATGGAGTGAGAGATTTCCTTTCAATGTTGGCAATTTCCCAGGCTGAATGGGATGTTTCTAAAGTACTTCCAGGACTTGCTGACAAAAGGGGAAGATAAGCGATACAAATGGGAGCTGAAGCAGGGTTTCTTCTTAAGGCAGTCAGCCAGCGTTGGTTAAAAATAAAGGCCAAGAGAAAGTGAGTTAAATTAACTTGGTGCGTTAGATTCATGAGCCTTTAGGTGAGCTATTATTTAGCATAAACAAAGTTATTTCTGTTAAATACTGAACCCTAAATTCACATTTGTATTGGAGGTTCAAAGCGTACCAGATTTTATAACTGCCACTATTCTTTAATACCTGGTTAGGTATGAATTTATGCCAGATGAGGTAAAGAACCTTAGAATACTTAAATTAGCAGTGGATTTCTCATGTTTTTGTCTCAGCCGATGATTTTCTGATTTTATCAGCCTTAGTGGTTTGACTCTTTAATTTTTTCCTGCTTTCTCAGTGGTCAGTTAATAAGAATTTAGCCACAATTCTGAATGGTATCAAAATGGGTAGACACTAAAATATTAAGAATTTATGGTGCATTTCCTTCCTTCCTTCCTTCCTTCCTTCCTTCCTTCCTTCCTTCCTTCCTTCCTTGTGCATTTCATTCTTAAAAAAATAGAGTGCTGTAGGGACTATCTCAGGTATTTCTCAGGCATTGATAAAGAATGAAATTGCTATTTTGTTAGAAATTTAGAAACTTTTTTTTTTAACTAATGTAGGTAACATTTGTCTTTTACTGATATAAATGCTATTGTTTCTTTCTGTACCTTGGCTAGGTTAATCCTTTCTGAGCTCTAAGTTCCTGTTCTTAGACCTGATTAATTAATTCAGACACTAACAGTCTTTGGTTTCTTTGGAAAGCACAGTGACTTAAAGCTGGTGCCATATTTTGCTTTTCCATTTAGATTGGCTAAATATGGGTAGGCAATATAAGACCTGAAATACTAAAGTATTAAGAATAAATCAACAGTCTTTTCCTTATCTTTTGTGCCTTCACTGTAAAGAACTGTTGCCTTTAAAGTCCGATTTATTGGGGTGATTGGGTGGCTCAGTCGGTTAAGCATCTGATTCTTGGTTTTCAGCTCAGGTCTTGATCTCATGGGTCATGGGTTGGAGCCTCACGTCTGGCTCTGGGCTGACAGTGTGGATCCTACTTGGGATTTATCTCTTTCTCTTCCGTGCCCTTCCCCCACTTGTGCACTCACTCTCTCTCAAACAACAAAAAATAATAATAAATCAATGTTAAAATAAAGGCAGATTTGGGGCACCTGGGTGGCTCAGTTGGTTAAGCATCCGACTTTGGCAGGTCCTGGTCTCACTGTTCGTGGGTTCGAGCCCTGTGTTGGGCTCTATGCTGACAGAGCCTGGAGACTGCTTTGGATTCTGTCTCCCTCTTTCTCTGTCCCTCCTTCCACTTGTGCTCTCTCTCTCTCTCCCTCTCAAAAATAGAATAACACATTAAAAAAATTTTTTTTTAAATAAAAAAATAAAGTCAGATTTATTGAGGTGCCTGGGTGGCTCAGTCGGTTGAACGTCCAACTCTTGATTTCAGCTCAAGTCATGATCATAGGGTCGTGATATTGAGCCCCACATTAGGCTCTGCGCTGAGTTTGGAGCCTGCATAAGATTTTCTCTCTCCCTCTGCCCCATCCCCTGCTTGTGTACTTTCTTTGTTTCAAAAAAAAAAAAAAAAAGATTTATTGAGGTACAATTTACAAGCTGTATAGTTCTTTGAGTTTTGATAAATACATGTAATATTGTAAACGTGTCCACCATAGTTAAGCTATAGAATCGTTCCATCATCCTGCAACATTTCCTTGTGCCCTTGTCAGGCCTGCTTTCTGTCCTTGCTAACTAACCTCTGGTCTGTTTCTTCTTATAATTTTATCTTTTCAGGAATGCCATATATTTTTTTAAAAGATTTTTTAAATTATTATTATTATTCTTAAGTCATCTCTACACACAACGTGGTGCTCAAATTCACAACCCTAAGATCAAGAGTTGCATGGTTCAGTGACTGAGCCAGCCAGGTACCCCAAGAATGTCATAAATTTAAAAAAAAATTGTGGTAAAATGGACATAAAGTTTACCATTTTACAGTCCAGTGTGCTGAGTACAGTTGACCTAACACCCCTACACACACACACACACACACACACACGCACACACATGAAAATCTGCATATAACTTCCCTGAAACTTAACTACTAATAGGCAGCTGTTGACTGAAAGCCTCATAATAACATAGTCAATTAACATATCTTGTGTGTTTTGTGTATTACTGTATTCTTACAATAAAATAAGCTAGGGAAAAGAAAATATTAAAATCATAAGGAAGGCATTTATAGTACTGTACTGTATGTATTGAAAAAAAATCCACATGTAAGTGGACTGGTGCAGTTCAAACCCGTGTTGTTCAAGAGCCAACTGTACATTCATGATACTGTGCAACGATCACTACTGTCTAGTTCCAGAACTTTTCATCACCCCAAACAGAACCCCGGTACCCTTTAAGCAGTCACTTCCCATTCTGCCCTCCTCTTAGCTCCTCGCAACCACATATCTACTTTGTGGATTTGCCTAGTCTGGATATTTTATATAAATGTAATCATACAACATGTAGCCTTTTGTTCTGGCCTCTTAGCATAATGTTTCAGGGTTCATCAGTGTTGTGGTAGGTGTCAGTACTTCATTCCTTTTTATGGAATCTTTCTTTTTTTGTAAGTTTATTTATTTTGAGAGAGAGTGAGCAGGGAAAGGGCAGAGAGAGAGGGAGGTAGAGAATCCCAAGCAGGTCAGCATGGAGCTGGATGAAGGCCTCAGTCCTGTGACCCGTGAGATCGTGACCTGAGCTGAAATCAAGAGTCAGATGCTTAACCCTCTGAGCCACCCAGTCGCTCCCTTTTTATGGAATCTTATGTGGAATTTATAATCCTCCACTGTCTGCATATACTGTGGGTTGGTTTTTTTTTTTTATGTTTATTTTTGAAAGAGAGGCAGAGCGCTACTGGGAGAGGGGCGCTTAACCACTGAGCCACCCAGGCACCCCTATACCATGTTTTTTAAATCCATTCATTGTTTGAAGGACTTTTGGGTTTCTACCTTCCTTTAGGTTATTGTGAATAGTGTTGTGGTGAACATTCATGTACAAGTTTTTGTGAGAAGATCTGTTTTCAGCTCTTAGGGTATATGTCTAAGAGTGGATTTGTTGGGTCAAAAGGTAATTTTTTGTTTAACTTCTTGAGGAATTGCCAAATTGTTTTCTAAAGTGGTTATACCATTTTACATTCCCATCATTTATGTATGAGGGCTCCATTTTTTCAGTATGTTTGCAACACGAGTTATTTATTTTTTTAAATTATGGTTAGCCTAGTGGGTGTGATTTCTTAATTGTGGTTTTGACTTACATTTTCTTAATCACTAATGATGTTGAGCAATTTTTCATGTGCTTTTTGGCTATCTTTATCTTTGGAAAAATACAGTTATTCAAAATTTTAGCCCATTTAAAAATTGGATTGTTTGTGTTGTTTAGTTATAAGAATTTTTTATATATTTTGTTATAGTATATATATTTTTAATGTTTATTCTTAAGAGAGAGACCACGAGCAGGGAAAGGCAGAGAGAGAGAGGGAGACACAGAATCTGAAGCAGGCTTCAGGCTTTGAGCTGTCAGCACAGAGCCCAACACAGGGCTCAAACCCACAAACTGTGATATCATGACCTGATCTGAAGTTGGACGCTCAACCAACTGAGCCACTGAACCACCCCAAGAATTTTTTATGTATTTTGGATATTAGACTTTGATGAGATACATGATGGCAAACAATTTTGCTAATTTTGTGAGTTGTCTTTTCACTCTCTTGATAGTGTCCTTTGATGTGACAAAAATAAATAAGGTGTTAAAAGTGCATATTAAGTAGGTAAAAAAATTCAGAATTCATTTACCTATATGGCTGAAGCAAGCCCGAATCTATTTTTGGTGGCTTTTTGTGTTTATAAGTTTCTCTTAAGATCATATGCATAGATCAGATTTTAGTTATGGAAGTTTAACTTAAGATATAAATTTTTACTTAATTTAAATAATTGTAATGGAGTTTGAACCAAGGTATTCATCTAGTCTGTACTCCTGTGCCGCAACCACTATATTTTTCTCTTTTCCCTATGAAAGTTTGTGGTATAAGTACCCTCTGCTCACATCTCAAACAAGTGAGCAAATTGAAGCTAGTATATAACTACTAAGTGCAAACTAATGTGGTGCACACTTTGAGAGTTTGAAGAGGGAGTTGAATATTGGGATTGTTTCTGAAATCACAGAGCATTTTATACTCCTAATGGGAACTTCTACTGACTTTACAGTTCTTTTCTTTCTAGATTATAAATTCTTACAGGGTTGGAACCATCTTAGTTTGCCTTTTAGAGTCATTAGCTCTTAGTTAATGCTCTTATACTAAATGATCAAGAAAATACTGATTTTAATAGAATGCTCTGGAGAGGAAGTATGGGTTGAAGAAAAGTTAGTGTTGGTTTAGGTTAGGGAACTGTATTCCACGGTTGAGAGAAGGGCCTCAGTTATGACAATAAGCAATTGTTTAGTCAACAGGTAATTTATATGCCATCTAGGCAGTGGGAGTATATGATAGGCAACACGGACAGTCCCCTGCCCTTCTGGTATTTTCAGTCTCCTGGCAGAATACATTTAAATACACTTCTCAAAAGGAACTATTAGGTTCTCTGGTAGCACTTATATAGCAGGGACTATTAGCCAGACTTAGGGGAATCAGAAACTTTTCAAAGTAAAGCTGAAGCTTGGAGGATAAAGATAAATTGGTTAGTGTCACCAAGGGGTGAGGACAAAGCTGTTCCAGGCAGACTGGCTGAGCAAGGTGATTTTTTTTTTTTTCCCTCTGGCTGTGAAAGATTAGGATGGATGGACATGGAGTATAAAAGGGGTGGTTGGTAGAGATATAGCTAAAAAGGGAAGTAAGGTACATAGGATAAGGGCAGTGAGAAGATATCAGATTTGTGTTTTATAACAATAATGTTGGAATGTGGAGGTGGGATGGAGATGAGCATTGGAAGTGGGAGACATACTGTCTGGCTGATCAAATAGTGCCATTTATTAGAAAATAGTGGTTAGATGATGGTACCATTTATTAAAATGGGGATTCCAGGAGGAAAGGAGACAGTTGTATTTGAGGCATTAGAACATTGAGATTTTTTTTTTTAATATATTTTTTAAAATGTTTATTTTATTTTTTGATAGCTCAAGCAAGGGAGGGGGAGAGAGAGAGACAGAGACAGAGGATATGAAGCAGGCTGTCTGCTGACAACAGTGAGCCTGATGCGAGGCATGAACTCACAAACCACAAGATCACAACCTCAGCCTAAGTCAGATGCTTAACCCACTGAGCCACCTAGGTGCCCCGAGATTGTTTTTTAAACAGTTGGGTACATGGGGCACCTGGATGGCTCAGTCACTTGAGCATCTGACTTCGGCTCAGGTCATGATCTCGAGGTCTGTGAGCTCGAGCCCCACATCTGGTTCTGTGCTGACAGCTCAGAGCCTGGAGCCTGCTTCGGATTCTCTGTCTCCCTCTCTCTCTGCCCCTCCCCTGTTCATGCTCTGTGTCTCTCTCTCTGTCAAAAATAAATAAACATTAAAAAAAAATTTTAAACAGTTGGGTACATAGATCTAGATCTCAGTGTGGACATCAGTGATGGAGGCCTAGATTTAAGAGTTCTTGTCAAACACTGGTAAATATTGCCATCGGTATGGATTGAGTGAGAGAACACAAAGTGAGATGAATAGAGGGCCTAAGGTCAGGCTTTGAGAAACCTTAAGATTTAGTGGCTTGGTAGAGAAGGCTGAACAAGCCCTCAGAGGTTCCTAAGAAAGTAGAACCAGGTAGGAAGAAATAGAGAGTATAATGTCCCATAAGCCAAAGGAAGAGAAGAATCTGGTTACTTTGAATTCTTGGGATCTGAGTGCCCAGGGTTATTGTAGGAATTTTAAAAAGAAGTTTTCATTCAGCCCACCTCTTCTCTGCAAGACACCTTTCTGGGGGCCACAACCTGCTTAACTCCACTTAGCAGCCCTGTGAAAGCCTCTGAGGAGTAAGATAAAGCCTGAGCTATCTTGGGTTTAGCATCCTGGAGGTCATAGTTGGTTTGGCCAAAAGTGATGGGGCAGAAGTTGAATCATTGTGGGTTGAGGTGCCAGTAGAGGTGAAGAAACAGGGCGGGAAATAGAGACAACTCTTAGTTTGCAGAAAGTGAAGGCAGATTTTTTGGTGGTGTCAGGTGGGATGGATGGAGCTTTTCTGTTTGTTTTGTATTATTTGTTAAACATATTTTTGTATTTTTAAGTGAGAGACATTAGAAAATTTTACATGTGTAGAGAGAAGATTCCATTGTTCAGTGGGAAAGGTAGATTCCACAGGATAAAGGGTATTTGCAGAGTTACGAGAAGGTGGAAGTAGATGGATCCTAATCAAGGCCTAGAATTGGGTGTCGATGTGTTATGGTATCTTTTTTTTCTTGGTGAAGTAAAGTGTGCGCGCGCGTGTGTCTTTGTGTGTGTGTAAGAGGTTTAGGAGAGCAATTTGGAATCCAAAGGGAATGGGGAGGTCTGGAAAGTGCACATAGAGAATGGGAGATGAACATCAGAGGACCTGGGAGTGTGGTGATGACTTAGGGATGATGGGTAATTGATAACTGGGTTATTCAGGGTTGGGGTTTCAACAGATCGGTGTGAGGAAAATATTAAGGGAGGTTAAGGTGACTGGCAAGAGTGTTGTTGAAATGATAGACCATGCTTCTCCAGTGCACTTGGAACGTTCTCCAGAATAGACCATATACTGGGACACAAATCAGCCCTAAGTAAGTACAAAAAGATCGAGATCATACCGTGCATATTTTCAGACCACAGCACTATGAAACTTGAAATCACAAGAAAAAATTTGGAAAGGTAACCAATACTTGGAGACTGAAGAACATCCTACTAAAGAATGAATGGACCAAGAAAGAAGTTAAAGAGGAAATTAAAAAGTATTTAGAAGTCAATGAAAATGGTAACGCCACAACCCAAAACCTCTGGGACACAGCAAAGGTGGTCATAAGAGGAAAGTATATAGCAATCCAGACCTTCCTAAAGAAGGAAGAAAGATCTCAGATATACAACCTAACCTTATGCCTTAAGGAGCTGGAAAAAGAACAGCAAATAAAACTCAAAACCAGCAGAAGACAGGAGATAATAAAGATTAGAGCAGAAATTAATGCTATTAAAACCAAAAAAACAGAACAGATTAATGAAACCAGAAGCTGGTTCTTTGAAAGAATTAACAAAATTGATGAACCACTGGCCAGTTTGATCAAAAAGAAAAAGGAAAGGACCCAAATAAATAAAATCAAGAATGAAAGAAGAGAGATCACAACCAACACAGCAGAAATAAAAACAATAATAAGTGAAATGATAGACCATGAAATCTAAGGTGAAAGAAGGAAGTGAAGGAGGAAGAAAGTACTTGGACTAGGAGAAAGTAGAAAGTCAGTGGAATTAAAGTTGCGTAAAAAAACTTGAGAGTGGTATTGAGAAAGAGTGTGAATAGACAATTGTCCAAAGTAAGTCATCAGGGGATGTTGAGCAAGATGATCTGAAAAGAGATTATGGGATTTTAGAGACAAATAGGCCACAGGTGGCAGCTCCTACTTTGGTAGGAACAGTTTCATTGGAGTGCTCAGGGGGGAACCCAGGTTACAGTGAATTGAAAAGTGAGTGAAGATAAGGAAGATAAATTTTTCTCAAGAGTTTTAGCTGTGAAGAGTCCAGACAATTAGAAGGAGAAAGGAAATTAAGATTTTTTTTTTTAATGTAGGCTCCCCGCCCCGATGTGGGACTTGAACATCCCACAAGATCTAGAGTTTAACATCCCTAAGATCTAGAGTTGCATGCTCTACTGAGGGAGCTAGCCAGATTCCCCAAGATTTTGATTTTTGTTGTTGTTAAAAGAAAGACTTGAGGATGCTCATGTGTTGGTGATATGATGAGCAGTAGGAAAGTGGGAGTCCACAGCATACCTCAGAAAATAGGGGGAATGTGTGGATCCAGAAGGTTATTGTAGATAGGATGTTTACTTGTTCATTATGTGAGGGTGATGGGAAGAAAGGCTGTGTGTGAAGGTATGGGTGAATTTGTGGATTTACTGAAAGGAAGTTGGCAAGAACTGATGGAGTGCTGAAGAACTGGAAAGTTTGTACAGAGTTTGAGGTCTTGGTCTGCCTTTTACCAGATGTGCAACTTTCGGTCAGTTATGGAACCTTAGTTACCTCATCTGTAAGAGGGGCACTTACTATCTTTAGTAATGAGTTAATCATAACAATAAGATTCTGTTAAAGATTAAATGAAATACTAGATACATGCAAACTGCTTATCTAAGTTGCCTACCAGATGTGGTAGGAGCTCAAAACTGTTAGCCCTTACTATTGAGAGTGCTGTAGAATGGCTTGTATTTTGCATGAAGCAGGAATCTGCAAAGTTGTGTATTGGAAGAGCTCTGGGGAAAGGAGGAAGGTGCAGGAAGCTTGAAAACTGTTTGGGGAAGGAGAGAACCCTGATTAGGGAAACATGGGCAGTGTTGAAGACCTAGTTGTAGTCTGGGAACTACCTGGGGGTGCTCTGTTGATCAGTCTTTACACTGAGGACAGTTGTGCCCATGAAGCAAAGGATAAAATCTGATGTGCCCTTTTAGAGTTGCTTTGTCCCTTCTGGTTAATTTGGTTAGAGGTCTGTCAATAGAGGGTGTTTGAGATGACTTGGAAGGGAAATTATGCTGAAGTCAAATCTTTATTATGTTTTCTTAAGATGGTATTAAAAAACAAAATTCACAATCTAGGATTTTGGGTTACAGTATATTCAGTGATTTTAAATACAGATGCAGAGTGAGAAGGAGCAATGTCCATAAGACCACTCTTACTTCTGATACCATTTCCAAGTTCATGGGTCCCAAAGGCTACTCTTAGGTTGGTTAAGTCACCAGAAGGACTACTGAACTCACTGAAAGCTGTTATACTCATGGTTACAGTTTATTACAGGTGAAAGATTCAGATTAAAATCAGCTACATCAGTCCAGGAAAGTTACGAATGTGGACCTTCCAATTGTCCTTTCCTTGTGGAGTTGTGAGCACAGTATTACTTTCTTGGTGTTGATGTGTGACAGATAGTATGCAGAGTATTACCAACCGTGGAAGCTCACGCCAGCATTGGTGTCTAGAGTTTTTTATTTGGACTCCATACATAATCAGTTGCTCACATGCAGAAACTTAGTTTCCAGACCTTCTGGAGGTTGAGTGATCCATGTGACTCAAAGCCCCCTCACCCTCATAAGTCACATTGT
This sequence comes from Puma concolor, assembly GCF_028749965.1. Lineage (NCBI taxonomy): Eukaryota > Metazoa > Chordata > Mammalia > Carnivora > Felidae > Puma > Puma concolor. Next base: position 27,993,553 of record NC_141682.1, read on the forward strand.
TATACTTTCTGGTGTGTCCCAAAGCCTTCAGGTGAACAAGGACACTTTTACTAGGCACGACATTCCGAGACTTTAGAGATTACCTTCTAGAGGCTGAGGGAAAAGGCCAGACCTATATTGGGCAAAGTGAAATTATTTATAATTTTACAAAAATAAATATATTTTTATATTTTGAGTCTTCAGTGGCTATTTAGTTGAGAGTTTGGTGATTAAAAATGAGTAACAAAGAATTCATTAATAGATAATTAAGATTTGGTGTTATAGATCATATAAGAAATTCTATTAACTGTTAATATTTCAGTGTTGCCAAACTGAAGTCAACTCATAATTTCGGCATGCTGGTTCAGTTCTGTTTTTACTAAGTTTGAATTATTTTATCTTGTGGGAAGAGTTTCAAAGAATGAAGTCGTGAGCCTCCCAAATGAATTTTGTAGCCATCGACATATTTTAGAGCATAGTTTCACCTTGTCTTGTATCCCTCATGAAAGCATGTCTGAATCCAGGTGAGTAACAGGCATCATAGGGATAACCTTGAATTTATTTGTAAAAGATAAATCATTTTCAAGTGTATTAACTTTTACTAACGATGAACTCCCAGCATATTCTACAGCTACTTTATGACAGTGACACTATCTTTGTGCACCATTGCTTTAGGGAATAAATGCATTCCCACCTCATTGGCTTAAGTGCAAATCTCATTTCCTGGTTGATACCCATTACAAATTAGATCTCACTGTGAGAGCAAAATCCCTCCATAAGCCTACTTAAAAACAACTTGAAGCAATATGATGCTTATTCCACTGGCACCACTAGGTGTGGTGTTTGCATCAAGTCATTTTGGGGTGCTTTTGGGAAATGCTTCATGATAGGGAATTCCCTGACTTCATACTTTGAGAGTGGTGCTTTTTCCCCCCTCCCTTTGGTTGCTTTTTAGTGCTTACAAGAACTGGATAAGACCACATGTAGCCAGGAGATACTATCCCCTAGCACATGCTGGATTGTTGATGTGAGGTCTGAGGATGTGCGTCATTCAAAATGAATGACCTCTCAGATTTATTACTTTTTCTGTATGTTGAGAATAGTTAACTAAATGAGCGGTAACGAGATTTGCATGTGATTTGTATGTTATAGTTAACATTTAAATTCTCTTATGTAACTACAAAGTTTTTGGTATCCACCTTAAGCTTCTCTGTCTTCTAAGGCATAGAGCGGCTTTCCATCTCAGTTTTTGCTTCAGCATATGAACCCTAGAGGGCCATAGCATAGTACAACTAAAAGCACCTAACCCATGAGTGATATTTGCTTCATGTTTGAACAACAAATGTTTTAACCCACTGTCTTCACTAATATTGTAACTACTGTCTTACAGATTGACTTGATGCAAAACATCACAAAGGCTCCATATTATACAGTATGCGATTTTTGAGGTATGAGCTTTAGAAACTTACCTCTCATGTGGCATGTACATCAGGCTTTAACTTCAGTTTAATGATTTGGGGGAAATTTATGCATTTTTTTTCTCTCTCTCTCTCTCTCTCTCTCTCCATAATATTTTTAGAGTATTAAAGGGGCTGTGGAGGTATTTTTGGATCCTTGCTAGTATGATTCTTAGTTTTAACAGATACATTTTCTCTTATCACTAAACTGAGACACTAATGCTGGCAGATGATAGCTTTTTCAGCTCTTATAACTGGCTTAACATTTATGCCTGCCTCTTTGAATTCAAATCTGTATTTTATGCCTTTGATTGCTTCATTTTAAGTGCTCATTTCCGTTCGTTAACAGTTTTCTATTTATTGGACTGGGTGGTCTTGTTGGTGCTAACAGCCGGATACTGACTTTTTTTTTGAGACCTAAGCAGCCTAGATATTAAAAAATAGAGATTTCATATAAATGCTGAGCCATTTTGTGCTTTGGGGTTCAAACTACCTATAACTTGAATTCTGGTTGGAAATGTTTTGATCAGTTTGTATTAAAAGAACTTGGCAACTAGTGAGTTTTTAGACAGTTCTGAGACAGTAGTTCCACCCCAGTGAATTTTTTTGTTCTATTCTGAAAACCCAGACTCCCAGTGGGGGATGGGGGTGGGATACTTGGTGTTCATAACTCATGGGATTTTAAAACCTGTATTTCTAATAAATTGGGAAGTTTTGTTGGTAGCAGATTGCTTAATTTGTTCCATGAAGAATTTAAAATCGGCTGCTATATATTGGATGTGAAAGCTTGTTTAATTGTATTCCTGTGCTCTTGAACTAATGTATGATTTGTTTGTTAGACTGGAAATCTTGAGTTTATTTAGTGTTATGGTCTTAATAACTTTGAGCATTCCCTGCAAGCTAAGCATGTCTTACGAATCCATTATCTTATTTAAGCCTCACAACAGCTTTACACATTAGATAGGTATTATCTCCATTTTATGCAAGAAACAGTTGAGGCTTAGAGACTAAGTACCTTGTGCACAGTCCCACTTACCTTTTCAGTGTGGAGCCAGGATTTGAGCCCAGATCTTTTTTTTAATTCATATTCTCTGCTGCCTTATGTTTACTGCTATGTCACCAGAAAAGTGATACACATACTTAACTCTTAATGGTAAAAGTAGTATATGTAATATATAAACATAATTTAAGCAGGAAATTCAGATATTTAAATATTGGTAGATTTTTGTTATCTTGCTAACATCTTACTTTTCCAGGTTGTGCTAGGTGCCATGTGTATAGACGAGTTCAAAATCTGTCCGAAAAGCTCTTAAGCTCTCTTTTATTTTTCAATTCCCTTTCAGAAATTTATGGTATGTAATGGTTTATTATAGGTACGCACTCAGTGTGCTATTTTTAGAAACACGGGGGATGCCATTACATTCGTTTTAAAAAGCTCTCATGCTCCATTTTGTGTTAATGGTATTTGAATGCTTACAGATTTAGTATGCTTAGAAAAAAAATCCTCACACATTTTTTTTCTTGAAATTCCATAGATTTTATTTTTCCACACCTTGGAAGTACTGAGCCTTGTCGACAAGTGAACCCTGAATGTTTGAAGAAGATACTCCATTATGGAGCCTTAGTTATTGTAGTAGGCTAAGGTTACGAAATTTTATCACGTTTCAGATTAACAGACTTTAGGAATAATTTAGATTTGTGTCACTTATCCAAGTTTCATTGGACCTATTGTTTGCATTCTGTATTAACAGTGGTTTAAATATAGATCAGGGTGTTTAAGCTTATTCAGAGTTGCATGATTAGTATTTTTATGGGTGGGGGTGGAGAAAAGATGATAAATTAAAATATATACACAAACACTGAAGTCACTTTTATATATGAGGGAAGAGCCATGGGGGTTGAGAAATAGGTTAGTTACTGCTCTTGGCCAGTATCCTTAAGTTTCCCAAATAATTGTGGGTTCAGAAGGTGTTTTTAGTACATATCATAAAAGTGATTATTTGTAAGAAAGTTATTCCTTTCAGAAGTAGTATCAATAGGACAGGAGCTTCTTTCTTGGTATTTTCATATGCTGTTGTAGAGTAGTGTGGTCTTATTTCTTGATGCTTTAGGATTGATGGCTGGAGGAATAAGGCTCATGAGAAGTCATGAAACACAGCTCCCTGCTTTACAGATGAGGACACTGAGGCATAGAGCTGATCCTTACGTAAGGATAAGGACTACTCTTACCCTGGCCTGCACTACTTGTTTATTAATGTCTAAGTATCAGCGATTATTCTAGACAGTACTTGACTTTTAAGTAGATTATGGACTGCAGCCTTCTAATTCAGCTTCATTGGATTACTGATACCTTATTTTTATTTTTCTCACTCTTTATAATTTTAATAGGTAGTCTCTAGAGTTTAGGAGTCTTCAGTGAAGTCTCCAGTATGTTAAAATAATCTTATTTTCTGGGTAATGTTTTCTTATATCCTATCGAGCTTGCCTTCAAATATCATTCTATAATTACTTTCCCACCAAATAATCAAGTTAGGAATTCAGGGGAGAGAGAGAGGGAATGTCACATTGCCCTTGCCTGATATATTGCCTGTGCTTTTTATTTTTACGACTGGGAAGATGGTAATTTTTCCACTGATTAACCATTCCTAGGAGGAGAGCTTAGGAAGAATTCCTTTTATCACATCATGTGAAGAGAATCGTGGACCAGGGTAACCAGCTGTCTCAGTTTGCCTTGAACTGAGGGGATTCCTCAGACACCAGATTTCACTGCTAAAATCGTTAACTCTCAAGCACAGCAGGATGAGTTGGTCACTCTAATCCTGGTAGTTAATGCGTGTGTCTGAATGGGTCTATAAAATAGAAGGGGCTGAAAGCTAGCATTTCATTCATTGATAATCCTTTCCCCGTTGAAAGAATCATTTGAAATTGGAGTGCTTATTTATAATAGTAATGAAAAAAATTAGAATGGTAAGAGAGTCTTGAATGAAAAGATGTATGATTTGGGCTATTAGAATATTTGTTTAAAGTTTAATCTCATGCTCTTCTCTCTTTACAGAACTGACAGTGCATCAGCCGACCCAGATACATTAAAATATTCTTCATCCAGAGATAGGGGTGGGCCTTCTTCTTATGGACTGCAACCTTCCAATTCAGCTGTCGTGTCTCGGCAAAGGCACGATGATACCAGAGTTCACACTGACATTCAGAATGACGAAAAGGGTATATATGCTTTCTTACTGTTAGAGGCATGTTTTTTTTTTGTTTGTTTGGTTTTTAACCTACCAGCCTTCCTCTTGCTCCCTCTTTCCCTCTTTCTTTCTCCCCTACTTTTTTCTTTTAATATGTTTAAAATAAAAATATTGGGGCACCTGAGTGGCTCAGTCAGTTTGGCATGCAACTTCAGCTCAGGTCATGATCTCACAGCTCGTGGGTTCAAGCCCCGTGTCAGGCTCTGTGCTGACAGCTCAGAGCCTGGAGCCTGCTTCTTGGATTCTGTGTCTCCCTCTCTCTGCCCCTCCCCCACTCACGCTCAGTCTCTCTCAAAAATAAATGAAACATCAAAAAAATTTTTTTTTAAATATAAATATTTTTACAGTGCTGTTTTTGAAACTTCATAATAAATTTACCCCCTTCATTTAGAAAAATTTAAATGTGGGGCACCTGGGTGGCTCAGTCGGTTAAGCGTCTGACTTTGGCTCAGGGCATGATCTCGTGGTTCATGGGTTTGAGCCCTGCATCAGGCTCTGTGCTGACAGCTCAGAGCCTTGAGCCTGCTTCAGATTCTGTGTCTCCTTCTCTCTCTGCCCCTCCTCCACTTGTGCTCTGTCTCTCTCTCTCAAAAATAAACAAACATTTAAAACAAAAAAAGAAAAAATTTAAATGTTCTTTCGTACATTAAAACAATTTTTTTAAATGGTTTATTTTTGAGAGAGAGAGAGAACAAAAAGAGGAAGGGCAGAAGGAGAGGGAGACACAGAATCCAAGAAGCAGGCTCCAGGCTCTGAGCTGTCAGCACAGAGCCTGACATGGGGCTTGAACTTGTGAACCAAAAGATCATGACCTGAGCTGAAGTCAGATGCTTCACTGACTGAGCCACCAGGGCCACCCCCCCTTTTTTAAATTTTTTAAATTCTTTTCATACATTAGAATACACATAACGTGGTTTCCTTGCTGCCCAAAATACAGTATTATCATAAAGGCTGAGGTTTCCTGACTAGTCTGTCCTCTAAACTTCTAAAAGGTTTTTTTGGTAATTTTTATAGAGAGAGCACATGTACATGAGTCAGGAGGGGCAAAGGGAGCGTGAGAGAGAATTTTAAGTAGACTCCATGCCCATTGCTGAGTCTGACACTGGGCTTGATCTCACTACCTGAGCCAATACCAAGAATCAGACGCTCAGCCGACTAACTCACCCACGCGCCCCTGAAAAGTTTTTTATTTTTTTTTTTAATTTTTAATGTTTATTTTTGGGAAAGAGACAGAATGTGAGCGGGGGAGGGGCAGAGAGAAAGGGAGACACAGAATCTGAAGCAGGCTCCAGGCTCTGAGCTATCAGTACAGAGCCTGATGTGGGGCTCAAACTCACAAACTGTGAGATCATGACCTGAGCTGAAGTCGGACGCTTAACCGACTGAGCCACCCGGGTGCCCCTAAAAAGTTTTAAAGTGCAAAATCTGACTTTGGTTTTCATTTCTCTTCTTCCTTGGGTGCACAAAATGAAACCAAAAGGACTTCAGGGCAGGCAGCACAGGGGGAGAGTAGGAGAAACAGAGGCTGGTTGAGCTGCTTGCAGAGGGGTTGTAAGATCCTGGACTATCGGGAATTGATTGAGTAAAACAAAGAGCCCTATTAAAATAATGTAAATATTGCTGGTTGTAGGTGGCTACAGTGTCAATGGAGGATCTGGGGAAAATACTTATGGTCGGAAGTCGCTGGGGCAAGAGCTGAGAGTTAACAATGTGACCAGCCCTGAGTTCACCAGTATTCAGCATGGCAGTCGTGCGTTAGCCATCAAAGACATGAGGAAATCACAGGGTAAGATTGGGCAAACTGGGGACCAGTCACAAATGCCTCCACAAATCTCCTCTTTTTCCTGGCCACCTTATTTCTTACTAATGTTTTGCACATACATGAGTTGGTTACTTTACTTCAAGTTGAAAAACATGTATAGGTGATAATTGTTGGCATTCTTTTGTGAACTGTTTCTTAGACTAAATTCTCATAGGAAAGGTTTTAATACTTTTTAGACTACACTTTCCAGAGAATTCTCTTAAGATTAGAATACTAGCTAAGATCTAAAGAAGGGATTTTCCTGATTATAGTAGATGATGAGTGTATGGTGTGTGATGGGCTCTTACAAGTGCTTTAACTCTAGGGTCTGTAGGCAATATGGTTATAAAAGGAGTGGGCACTTTTCTAAAGTTAAATAAATGGATCCCACCTTCTGCCTTGTAACACAGCCCCGCTGAATAGGTAAAGTGCCTTGAATGATGATTACAGGTAATGATCATTATTTTTCTAGAAGAAATTTATTTTGTTGGTAAAGCTAAGCATGAAATTTTGAAGTTTCTGATGTAAAAACTTTGTTGGATATAGTCACTCTTAGGTCCTTTAGTTATGACCATTTGTTTCCATGGGGTGTGTGTATGTGTGTGTGTTGTGTGTATCTTGGCAAGTATCTTTATGCATACAGCTTGTGTGTGTGTGTGTGTATGGCTTTTAAAAAATGATTTATTTTGGATAAATTTTCAGATGTGGACCCACTAGTCAAAGGGTGTGCTGATTTTTAAAAAGTGTTTGATGTCCTTGACCTTGGTATGCTAGAAGCTAGAAGGTGACCCCAAAGCTAATTTAATTTAGTCCAGTTCTTTCTCCTCGCAGGCTCAGAGTTAAGTAACTTGGCCAGTGGCAGAGTTGTAAATAGAGCTTAGTTTTCTTGGCTTTTAATCTAATGACATTTTCAGTGTCCAGTTTTACTGAACTACTCACTGGGCCAGGGGTCTTAAAAAAATCCTATCCTTCTCTCAGATAATTAGTTTTATTATCGAAAATTTTTCATGCCTTAGAAATGAAACTATCAGAGCCTTTAATTTAGTTTGACTGTACATTGGTTAATCAATAACCAATGCACAGCTGAAAATTTAAAAAGAAAAATTTAGTACTTAAATGTATTTTATTGGCAGTAACCAGCGTTGTTTGAGCTTCCTTATTTGTTCTTGTCATTAAAAAAGGGAAGAGAAGTTCTGGTTTGCCACTTCCCTAGTAGCAGCATGCCTTGCACATGGTAGCTGGTGATTAGACATTTGTTGAACTGAATGTGTGATTGCAGTTCACAAAAACTTTGTCTTAGGAAAATGATGATAATGTGACCAAGAGAATTCCCTCCACTGGTTACCAAGTGAGAAATGGAAGCATATAGCCTCCTTCTGCCCGGTCGAGACTTTATCCGTAATCTGTAGAAGTCTCTTACCTGTACTCATGCTGGATGTTGAAGAGTTTGGAATAGATCTGAAGAAAGTAATTTCTAATCCTCTTTTCTCTCTCAGCTGGTCCTCTGGAATGAGGTGTTTGCTTAGGTTTATCTTTTTTGAGGGTCTGCTTTGTGCCCAGCACTCTGATGGAATTTGGTTTATAGTGACAAATAAAAGTGTGATGGGACCTGCATTCAGTTGAACTTTTATTGTTCAGTGTACTGTGATTTTTGACGTACTTTGAAATATTTGGGCTGGAGGGTTTCTGTTTGTCTCTTGTTCACATTATCGTTTTTGTGAACCTCAATCACACGTTCAGTTCAACAAATGTCTGATCACCAGCTACCATGTATAAGGCATGCCGCTGCTAGGGAAGTGGCAAACCAGAACTTTTCTTCCCTTTTTTTTAAAAAAAAAAATTTTTTTTTAACGTTTATTTATTTTTGAGACAGAGAGAGACAGAGCATGAACAGGGGAGGGGCAGAGAGAGAGGGAGACACAGAATCTGAAACAGGCTCCAGGCTCTGAGCTGTCAGCACAGAGCCCGACGCGGGGCTCGAACTCACGGACCGTGAGATCATGACCTGAGCCGAAGTCGGATGCTTAACCGACTGCGCCACCCAGGCGCCCCTTCTCTTCCCTTTTTTATTTTTATTTTTTTAAAAAAAATTTTTTTTATTTTCAACGTTTATTTATTTTTGGGACAGAGAGAGACAGAGCATGAACGGGGAGGGGCAGAGAGAGAGGGAGACACAGAATCGGAAACAGGCTCCAGGCTCTGAGCCATCAGCCCAGAGCCTGACACGGGGCTCGAACTCACGGACCGCGAGATGGTGACCTGGCTGAAGTCGGACGCTTAACCGACTGCGCCACCCAGGCGCCCCTCTCTTCCCTTTTTTAATGACAAGGGATGCTCACTGAGAAACAAATGCTTATTTTCACAGAGCGATCGATGTCTTATTCTGATGAGTCTCGACTGTCGAATCTTCTTCGGAGGATCACCCGGGAAGATGACAGAGACCGAAGACTGGCTACTGTAAAGCAGTTGAAAGAATTTATTCAGCAACCAGAAAATAAGTTGGTGAGTACAGTATAGAAATGTTGATAACTTTGTGTTTCCATAATAAAGTAGATCATGCTACCTGGAGTGGTTTAAGAAGGGAAAAGATTTGGTTCTAAGGAGAAAATGGCAGGGATTCCTTATTCCTGGTTGACTTGGCCTGTATTATGGTGATCGAGAACTTAATGACCCTGCTGTGTAATTTACCTGCCATTGTTGGATCTACATTGGTATCTTCTGCAATAAAGTGCTTTTAACGTTTAGTCCATTTATTTTGTTGCCCTCAGAATTGTTTTTCTGTATGCTAGGACAGACTGTCTCTTTGTTTTTCATATGTGAAGTTGGGGTGGAGGTTACATATTATATTCATGGGTAGGTATGCCCTAGTGGCCAGGGCTAAATAAATGGAAAAACTCTTGAAAGAAAAAAGTTCAGGAGCAGTTACAAATACACTCTGAGTAATTCTCCTAATGTGAAATTAAGAACTTGATGTGGAGCAGGAAAAAATTAATGAGAACGGCATGGTGAGTCAAATAATATTTGGTTCAAATAAGTTTTCTGCCTCCCCCCCATTTTATTATGAGACATTTCAAATATATGGAAAATTGAAATTGAATATCATATGTCTGCCATCTAAATTCTGTCATTATGTGTGTCATATGTGACATGTTGCTTTGTCATTTATCTTTTCACCTCTCCATCCATCACTTTTTTTTTTTTTTTTTGAGCATAAGTAAAAAAAGCTTTTTGAGTTTATTTTTTTCATTGATGATCATGGTGGTACATAGGAACGGATACATTTCAGAATCTGAAAGGATATTTGTAACACTCCTGATAATTGGGGACTGGGAATAATAAGAAAAGGAAGGTGTGCTGTTTGATTAGAATTTGGAGGGGAACATGAGTAAAAAGTATACAGTGTTACTGAAAGTATAGGAATTCAAATTTTTTATAAATTTTTTTTTTTTAAAGGTACTAGTTAAACAATTGGATAATATCTTGGCTGCTGTACATGATGTGCTTAATGAAAGGTAAGTAACTATGGGTAATTTTAAGTTTTTAAAATGCATTTTTAGAAATTATTTAAAAATATACAAGAAGATAAACTCATTGGTGGCTTCATTTATGAATATTTAAATGTTTCATTGTGTTGCCATCTTTATCGGTGTTAAAGCATTTATATGTTAATTGCCATTGAGTATTAATGGAATCCACTTGAAAAGAAATGCCATTCTTTTTTTTTTTTTTTCCCTAATTTGTCAACTTGACTAATTGAGCATTGACTTGTGGAATGACGTAGACTCTTAATGCTGGCATGAATGAATGCAATTACCTTTTGTAAACTAGAGAATTTTGAAACTGCTTAGAGAATAGAGGTGAAAGGGAGCTTCCTTCTTTGGGCAACAGTGCATTCACACCATCTGTTCTACGAGGCTACTGGGGTTCTCCACAAAGGTGTGCAGTCTATTCTTCGTATGGTGATTCCCAAAGAATTGCAGTGTTGGAAAGCACCAAAAACTCATCTCAGCAGGTCACGAACCTTACTGCTTTTTGATGGTTTCATTTTATATAGTTATTAATATACTTAAATCAGTGCTGTTATCCTTTTAAGTTTGTTGCGTTTTTTAACTGTTACCATTTCCTATCTTATAGTCCTTACCTACTGAACACTACATTGTATATAGTTATTTGTAGTATGTTTTATCTGATCCTTTGTTGCTGCCCTTTTCTGTGAATCATTTAATGTAGTTTGAGATGGAATTTGAAGGCTGAATTTTAGTATCTCTGGCCCTTTCCTTACTGTTTGTAAATAATTGATCCTGCAAAAGAAAATCTAATGTCTAACAAAGATGCTTTTGGGTACTGGGATAGAATAGAGAACACATTTAAAGATAAAATTTCAACCTTTAGTTTGAATAGAAAAATTTGAAAAATCATTGAAGACATTCTTTTGTAAAATGTGTCATTCTTGTCATCTTTGAAATGTTAAGCCTTTTTGTGTGTTTTGTTTTGTTTGCATTGAAATAAACAGTAGCAAATTGCTTCAGGAGTTGAGACAGGAGGGAGCTTGCTGTCTTGGCCTTCTTTGTGCTTCTCTGAGCTATGAGGCTGAGAAGATCTTCAAATGGATTTTTAGCAAATTTAGCTCATCTACAAAAGATGAAGTTAAACTCCTCTACTTATGTGCCACCTACAAAGCATTAGAGACTGTAGGAGAAAAGAAAGCCTTTTCATCTGTAATGCAGGTAAGAATGAAGGGGAAAACCGATGTACTGGGGAAGAAAATTTTTTAACAACTTCCCAACAATGTTTTTGGAGGGAAGCTTGGAGAAGGGAAACTTAGAAAAGGGGTTATTTACTGGTAGTAAATATGATATGAGTAACATTTCTCTTTCTGAGTTTGAGTGAAGGATACACATTAAAGGTAGATTTAAAATAAGTTAGGGGCACCTGGCTGGCTTGTCGGAAGAGCATATGACTCTTGATCTCGGGGTTGTGAGTTTGAGCCCCATGTTGGGGGTAGAGATTACTGAAATAAAAAACTTAAAAAAAGTTTTTTGTTTTTTTTTTTAATCTTTTAGCATGTTTGAAGCTTTCCTTTGAATTTGCTTAGTAACAGAATTATTTGCTGATATGAAAATAGAGACTTGATGAGGAAGCTGGATAGGAGGATACTCAATGGTTTTTGAGGGAGACAAACTGAACAGCAGCACTCATTCTAGGACTTTTTAGGTTTGATAATGTGCCAAAAATTCTTACTCCAGGTGATATACAATAAATTTGTATAAACGAAAACCAAAACGACTTAGTTTTATTTCACTTTGGTGTATCTGAATATATTAAAAGATCACTCTCAATTTAATTTTGAGCAAAATTACAAGCAATTAAATTTTTGTTGACTAATCATGTTTTTAAAAATTAGAGTTTGGTATGGTTTTAGAATATCAGTTATCTTTTATTTATATGCGCTCTTTACAATTCATGATATGCTTTATTTTACTAAAGTCACTTTCAAAAATAGTTATATTCTGGGGCACCTGGGTGGCTCACTCGGTTAAGTGTCTGTCAGGTCATGATCTCACAGCAAAGAGCTTGACAGCATGGAGCCTGCTTGGGATTCTCTCCTTCTCTGCCCCTCCCCTATTAATGTGCTGTCTGTCTCTGTCTCTCTCAAAAATAAACTTAAAAAAAAAAAGATTATAACTATTTTTTTAAGTTTATTTATTTATTTTGAGAGAGAGTGTGAGGGTGCGCGGACGAGTGCGAGTGGGATGGACTGAGAGGGAGAGAGAGAATCAATCCCAAGCAGGCTCCAGGCTGTCAGCAAGGAGCCCAACTCAGGGCTTGATCCCACAAACATGAGATTGACCTGAGCCAAAACCAAGAGTTGGACACTCAACCAGCTGAGCTACCCAGGTGCCCCTGTTTTGAAAATTTTCAAATCCATGGGAAAACGTGGACCAGTATAATACCCATATGTCCTTTATCTAGATTTGTTACTTACTAACATTTTGCTACATTTGTTTTATTTCTGCACACACAGGAGTGCATCCTTTTTTGTTGAACCATTTGAAAATAAATTACACGCTTCACGATAGTTCACCCTCAACATGCATCTTATAAGAATAAGGCTATTCTCTTATGTAACAACAAAATTATTATTATACCTAAGAAAATTTTATTACATAATGCAGTCCAAATTTAAACTTCTGCCGTTAAGATACCTTTTACAGCTTTTGTCTTACCTGACCCAGGATTCCATCAGGACCCGTGTATTGTTTGGTAGCGTGCCTCTGTACTCCCTCTCAATTAGAATGGTTTACATCTTTTTGTTCTTATTTTTGGAATGTTCTACTTTGTGTGTTTGATTGCTCTTTCCTGACTTTAAACATTTTGGTCATGAGTCCTTCATGGGTTCATCCTTACTCTTGCAACCCACCACCAGCAGGCACATAACTGCAGATTGTCTTACTATCAGAGGGAAAGAGTGCTCACCTGGTTGAGGTGATGACCACCAGAGTCTTCCCATTGTGGAGGCTTGTTTTTCTCCCTTTGTAATTGGTCAGTAATCTGGGCATGATACCTTGACACCTTCTGAATATCCTTTTTTTAAGTATATTTCACTCAGTGATTTTGGCACCCATTCGTATTCTTTACCCATATAGATTCTAACTGCAAAATGTTAGGTGCTTTTCCAATTCTAGCATTTTTTCTATAGTTGCAACCTCATTTTTTTTTCTTTTTTTTTTTTTTTGGTAAAGAAGAGCTTTTCTTTTTAGGAAAAAAATGGTTTCTGACAGCTGCAAGATAATTGTATCAGTGGTCTGCCTTACATTTGTTTAAAAAATAGAACGGTATATAGTGGTGACATGAGCCTGTCATTCATGTGTTGGGGCCATGTTAATCTCTCTGTCTTTCAAATTTGAAGCAAGTGCTAATATCTTAAAGCATAAATTACATAAAATTTGCTATGGATTTTGAATTGGAGAGTAATTGTAGTGCTTTAAGGAAAAGTTTTCCAAGCACATCTTAGTTTTATACTTGAAATATAATCAAGTCCATGGTATTAAACAGAGCACTTAGGAATAATGTGAACAGACGTTACTTAGGAAATATTTTAAGAGACATTAAATACAATGAAACAGTACTTATTTTCAGCCTAATCTTAGTGGAATGAAATGCTTTCAACTTTATTTGGAGCTAAAACTGTGAACTTTGTTTTCTTTGGTACTATAGTCAATTTTAGATAAAGTTACTAATAATGAACCCAGTATGCTTGTTTTCTCTCTGTTTTGAATACTCATGATTTAAAACTTTTATTTTTCAGCTTGTAATGACCAGCCTACAGTCCATTCTTGAAAACGTGGATACACCAGAATTACTTTGCAAATGTGTCAAGTGCATTCTTTTGGTGGCTCGATGTTACCCTCATATTTTCAGCACTAATTTTAGGGTGAGTTCCCTGACCCTCTCTGTTTAGGTGATGATGTGAAGGGTTGGTTGTATGTATAGGGACCTTGGGAATCAGAGAAAACAAAGCTTCTGATTGTTAAAGTGTAATCAGTGATACTAGACGGTCTAGGATAGAATGGTCCAGTAATACTATTTTTGTAAATACCATCTGTACTTTCTGACATTAATGCCTTAAAATATTTAAAGAAAAAAAATACTTCCTCAAGGTCATAAACAAAGTTCCATTATTCTCTTGCCCTGCCACCCCCCCCCAAGTTTATATAATGTCAAATAGGTCGAACACAGACACTTTTGCTAGGATTGCTTACTCTGAAATTCTGAAATGGTCCACAGGAGGGATAGCAGTTAGACCTTAAAATGATTAGCCCTTTTCTCTGTGTCTCCACACAGGATACAGTTGATATATTAGTTGGATGGCATATAGATCATACTCAGAAACCTTCGCTTACACAGCAGGTGTCTGGTAAGTTATTCAGCATATACCAATTATTTAAGTATTGTGGGAAGGAGCTCTGGTTCCTCAGAGTCCAGCTGTTAATAGTATTTCTTTCCTAATGTAAGAAAAAGAATTGCTTCCCAGAAATATTTTGGTTATTATAAATGAACATTGCTTGTTAGCAAAATCTATCCTTTCAAAGCAAGATTGTGTACTTAGTAGTTTCTAGGGGAGGGTAGAGACAGGTTGTAATTGCACCTGTGAGAAATTGAAAGGACTTCGCCCTAGTCACTTGGGGTGGTGCTGGTAGGAGGTGGTGTTGCAGGGGCAGTACTCCTAAGTGTAGAATGAAATCCTGGATATTTGTGACCTGTTTTTCTGGATCCGTTTGGAGAACTCTAAATGATAAAGACAATTTTTTTCATTTGTTTTGAGTTAAATGAATGACTAGCACAATTCGTTTGGACGTTTTGGCTTGTTTCAGGTGCTAATTGTTTCTTTCTCTTAGCTTAATTGGTCTAATAACCTGCTGAACATAGGATATGACACTGAGAGTGGGTCTGACCCATTTCCACTGGGGAGATGAGTGGACACCTTTGGTGGGTGGTTGTGGCTCTGGAGTAGAAAGCCAGGCTGGTGGTAGATTGTGGCATTTTACTCTAAGCCACGTGTATAGTGACAATATGAAAAATAAGGACGCAGATACACATTTTAATTTCTGGAGACTGTTCATTTTTGCAGCATTAAAAGACATTGGTAATCATGATCAGCTTATTTAACAGGTAACAGTCCTAATTTTATGAAATAAGGTATGTTTTAAGGATATGCAACCTGAAAATCATAACTTTTAAAACAAGGCTTTTAAGATACTATTTTTAACTTGGATTTTTTGTTTTTCTTTACTCTTTTAAAATTTTTGTATGTTTCTTAGGATGGTTGCAGAGTTTAGAGCCGTTTTGGGTGGCTGATCTTGCATTTTCTACCACCCTTCTTGGTCAGTTTCTAGAGGATATGGAGGCATATGCTGAGGTGAGTATATAGAAACCTGAGTTATTTCCTAAGATTTCAGTTAAGAACAAGAACAAGACAGAAATCTTAAACAGTGCTAGATTGATTGATTTATTGATTGATTTTGAAGTTTATTTATTTATTTTGAGAGAGAGAGAGAGAGAGAGAGAGAGAGAGAGAGAGAATCCCAAGCACGCTCCACACTGTCAGTACAAAGACTGAGGGGCTCGAATCCACAAGCCGTGAGATCGTGACCTGAGCCAAAATCAGATGTCACATGCTCAACCGACTGACCCATTCAGACACACGTAGATTTATTTTTAAAATAATTCAGACCACTTGACATTTGAATAGAAATTACAAGACAGTTAAAATATTTTAATTTTTTTTTTTAGATGTGTGTTTTTGTTTTTTAATTTTTTTTTTTTTAATTTTTTTTTTTTTCAACTTTTATTTATTTTTGGGACAGAGAGAGACAGAGCATGAACGGGGGAGGGGCAGAGAGAGAGGGAGACACAGAATCGGAAACAGGCTCCAGGCTCTGAGCCATCAGCCCAGAGCCTGACACGGGGCTCAAACTCACGGACCACGAGATCGTGACCTGGCTGAAGTCGGACGCTTAACCGACTGCGCCACCCAGGCGCCCCTGTTTTTTAATTTTTAAAGAGTGCGAGCCAGGGAGAAAGGCAGAGGGGAGAGAGAGAGATAGGATCTCAAGCAGGCTTCATACTCAATGTGGAGCCCAAAGTGGGGCTTGATCCCATAACTCTGGGATCATGACCTGAACCAAAATCAAGAGTCAGATGCTCAGCCAACAGAGCCACCCACATGTCCCTTACATGTTGTTTTTAAGTTACCAGCTGCATTACCGGAAAGACTGAAAGAAAAATAGCAGGACTTATTTTGCAAAACTTGAAATAATTCTGGTTGCTAGTAGCTTTCTGAAGACATTTTCTGTAGTTCATTTTTATTTTCTGTTACTAAAAGTATTAAAAGTAAAGTGAATTGATATTGTATACAAGCCTCTAAAGACTTTTCTTTCACATACACTGAGGATCTTGGGTCATGCTTTGGAGGATAAGCCTTGGCTTCAGGAGACTCTGCAGTTGTATAAGTGCAGTGTGTCCACTTTAAGGGTCCTGCTCAAGTCTCTGTTATTGGGTCTTGGGTTTCCTGGCCCACTGCTCATGACTTAAATCGGCCATGTCCTGTGTGAACCTCTGTGTTTCTTCTCTACTCAGAACTGCCATGATTCTTGTGTGGTGTTTGAGGCTCCCATAATGATTCAGCTTTGTCTTTGCTATTTTGAGCCTTTCAGAGAAGAATGAAGGGAGTATTTTGCTTGTATGTGTTTCTTTGCCTCCACACTTAGAATATCTTTGTTCCTGGCCTGCCTTTAAAGCTGATCTGTATCAGTGAAGCTGCCCATTTTAGTTTGTAACAGTTCTCTCCCCCCCCAACCCCCTTCTGGTATTTATAAGATCTCATTCCCTTCAATTATTTTGGTGCCTAATTATATGTAGGTGTATGTGGGTTCTAGTATCCTATTTTTTGCCAATCTTTTTCTTTGAGTATATCTTATCTCCTTAACTAGATTTGTAAACCAGATTTTATAATTTTTTAACACTTCACTTCCCTTCGCTCTTTGTGTGCATGGTGTTCATGTAGGGATACTTACTGTTGAGTTGAGTGGCTCAAAGAATACCTGGAGTAAGATTTTGGAAGAAACCAATTCCGGAATGGCAAAAGTTTCTGGCTTCATTTATACCTGTATGTAACAGAGTATATGTATTAGAATTAATTTTTCCTCAATACCTATCTGAGTTGGTATGAGAAGTTATTTCCTTAATCTGTTGAGGTTATTTTGGCTTATTTAAATATTGGCTTGTTAATTCGAGAAGTCAGATTCATTTTTACATTTAGATTCATGTTTCTTTTTCTGATTTCTGATAGGCTAAAATTACTTTATTTGTAAAAATCTATTACAAAATTAATTGACTTAAAAATTGGGAGTTTTTTGGGGCACCTGGGCGGCTCAGTCAGTTGGGTGTCTGACTCTTGATTTTGGCTCACGTCATGATCTCATGGTTTGTGGGATTGAGCCCTACGTCAGGTTCTGAGCTGACAGTGCAGAGCCTGCTTGGAATTCTCTCTCTCTCTTTCTGTCTCAATGAATAAACCTTTAAAATAAACTTTTAAAAATGGGAGTTTTTTGGGTTTTTTTGAACAATGTCCTACTTTAAACATTGAAAAAAAATTTTTTTTTAATGTTTATTTTTGAGAGAGAGAGCCAGAGCATGAACAGGAGAGGGGCCGAGAGAGAGAGAGAGAGAGACAGAACCCAAAGCAGGCTCCAGGCTCTGAGCTGTCAACACAGAGCCCAACTCAGGGCTCAAACCCACGAACCGTGAGATCACGACCTGAGCCAAAGGTGGATGCTCAACTGACTGAGCCACCAAGGCGCCCTGAACAATGTCCTACTTAAATAAGAGTGCTGTGATTTCACATCTAGGACCTCAGCCATGTGGCCTCTGGGGAGTCGGTGGATGAAGATGTTCCTCCTCCGTCTGTGTCCTTACCAAAGCTGGCAGCTCTTCTCCGGGTGTTCAGTACTGTAGTGAGGAGCATTGGGGAACGCTTCAGCCCAATTAGAGGTCCTCCAATTACTGAGGCGTATGTAACAGATGTAAGTGTCTTTAGGACTTTTAAGTATCATTCAAAAATAAAATGGTTGTGTATTGTAAATGTTTCTCTTTACCTTGTGAACTATGTTATTAACTCTTCATTTGTTTAGTATGTAGGTACATATGTGGCTGCTTTCTTAAATCACCAGGAAAGTAGGGAATCCTGTTGTATCCCTCTTCTTTCCCCACCCCCATATGAGACAAAGGCTACACTGCATTTTAAAATGTGCAAAGTTTTATCTCATGAGATCCTTCATAAATGCATTATTCTTGTTCTTTTAATATTCTTTTAAAATCTTTCATAAAATTAATAATTTTGCTTTTCAACTACTGAGTTTAGTTTTTCAGCATAATAAGAATAGTACATTACAGAGAAATCCTCAAAAAGTAGTTTTTTCTGAGCATGGCAGGATGAAACAACTTGATAGCCTGACATCAAAGGTTATAAAGTTATAAGAACTTAAATACATGGTAGTGTGAGATCAGTTATAAGAGGCAGTGTGATTGCCCCTCTTCAGCAGCCCCAAACGTGAGCTGCACTGTATTAGTCTAGGGAGTGGCTCTGTCTGATAGAAATGAGAAGGGAACCTGTCACTGGCTGTGCTTGAATAAGAAGGGAGAAACATGCATGATGTAGTCATAAAAGGTTAAATGATTAAAATTTTACTGTTAGGATAAAACTCTCATGTTTATTTACTTCTGTTGAATATGTTGCTAGATAAAATAGGATATTAATTGTATATGTAATTTTTGGTAAGTTAATTGTGTATTTGAGCAGAAATGTCAGATCTTGAAGATAATTAAAACCAGCATTTTGATAGTTTAAACCTGAACAAGATGATTTAATATCTTCAGGGTTGATGATTGTTAGTGTTGAAATAAGGGCAATAAACTCAGATATAAAACAAAAGGAAAGAACAGTCCTTTCCCAGGGTAGTTATATATTTATTATATTCTTTTATGAAGGTCTTCTAGGCCTTTTTAACCTATAGGTTGAAGCCTGGATGTAGTGATTATTGAATATTACAGAAAAATATACTGTGTCAATTTGTTGGCTTTTTCTTAACTTACTTTTATTAGAAATTTAGTACATTAATAGTGATGCTTATTGTTTAGTGGGGTTTTTGGTTGGAAGTTACATGATTTTCATAATCCTCAAATAGGTATTGTATGTTATGAATGAGAGTTTTGTTTCCAAAGAGGCCATCAGTACATGAACTTTCATAAGCTAAGGTGACTAGGATATTTAGTTTTAAAAGATTGATTACCAAAAGCCCAAGTGCTTTAATGGAGAAAGATTATTTTCATGGCTGGTTTATTCCCATGTTAATACTGTTCTCAGTACTGGTGTATTTCATGAATATAAAAATTCTGAGCTTCAGCCATTTGGTCACTTTAGGTGGGGGAGGGAGGGTGATAGAAATTGGGTATGAAAGAAATAGAGGATGGCAAATTCCATTTTCTGTCACAGTAGTACTTTAGAATTTTTTAGGCAAGATCATTGTGTGTATTTTACTAAAGATACCCTTGTTATTCAGCCACTGAGAGCTAGAATATTAAGAGACTACTGACAAGGCAGGCAGTTAATTTTCAGTTGAAACTGCATTAAATAGAAACTATTTTTTTTACTCTGTGGAAGCATGTGAATTTTTTTAAAAAGCTGCTTGTTCTCCCCATTTGCAGGTTCTGTACAGAGTAATGAGATGTGTGACGGCTGCAAACCAAGTGTTTTTTTCTGAGGCTGTGTTGACAGCTGCTAATGAGTGTGTTGGTGTTTTGCTCGGCAGCTTGGATCCTAGCATGACTATACATTGTGACATGGTCATTACATATGGATTAGATCAACTGGAGAATTGCCAGACATGCGGTACAGATTATATCATCTCAGTCTTGAATTTACTCACATTGGTATGTGAATTCTTGTTTGTTGCTTTTTAATATGTTTGTTCATTCAGGCCCTTAAATTAGTGTAGAAGAAGTGAAGGCCTTGGTTGTTGTTCTTTTAAGAGTGCGTTAATTAGTCGTATTTACATAATCTAGTTTGCTTTTGCTCTGTTATCTGTTTACTTTTAGTGTTTGATCTTAATATAGCTTTTTTCCCTGTCTCTCTTTTTTTGGATGAAACATTGTCCTTCACATAAGACTATCGAGTACACATGATAAATACTGTATCGGTACTTGATAGCTATTTTGAAAGACCTTGTTCTGTTTTGTTTCCCAAATCAAACTTGTTTTATAGTGTTTATTCTTTCCTTAATCATAAATATTTCCCTTCCTCTCCGTCTTTTATTATGGGCATTTTGAAGGGTATTAAAAAAATAGAATAGCATAATGAATCTTTGTATTTATAATTAGAAACACATGGTCCCTCTGGTTTCTTCTAGGCCTCTGACTCTGTCTTCCTTGCTGTGCTTCCATCCCCAACTGAATTGTTTTAAAGCAAATTGTAGCTGATGTTCTGCTGAACATTTCTGCCAATTGCCATTGTAAAAAAATGCCCATATTTAGGTGTAGATACATGTATCCTATTTAAGTGTCTCAACATTTAAATGTTACAATGTTAAGGACTTAAAATATAGTTTAGATATATTACATTTTTAATTAATATTTTTCAGAACAGTTTTTAAGGTTTTAGAGAAAAATTGAGCCTGAAGTACAGAGTTCCCATACTCTCTACCACAGTAGTTCCCCTCATTATTAACTAATCTTGTTTAGTGATACATTTATTACAATTGATGAACCAAATTGACAGGTTATTAAGTGAGGTCCATAGTTTACCTTAGGGTTCACTCTTTGGATTATACATTCTAAGGTTTTGACAAATGAATAATGCCACCATTATAGTATCATACTAAATGGTTTTCCTGCCTACAGATCCCTTGTACTCTACCAATTCATCCCTCCCGAATCCTGGTAACCACTGATATTTTTACTGTATACATAGTTTAGCCTTTTCCACGAGGTCTTCTCATTGGAATCAGTGTGTCGCTGTTTCAGATTGGCTTCTTTCTGTTAGCCTTTTGCCTTTAAAAACGGTTTCTTGGGGCGCCTGGGTGGCGCAGTTGGTTGGGCGTCCGACTTCAGCCAGGTCACGATCTCGCGGTCCGTGGGTTCGAGCCCCGCGTCGGGCTCTGGGCTGATGGCTCAGAGCCTGGAGCCTGTTTCAGATTCTGTGTCTCCCTCTCTCTCTGCCCCTCCCCCGTTCATGCTCTGTCTCTCTCTGTCCCAAAAATAAATAAACGTTGAAAAAAAAACAAAAACAAAAACGGTTTCTTGTCCTTTTGTGTCTTGATAGCTCACTTCTTTTTGTTTTATTCTTTTAGATTGTTGAACAGATAAATACAAAACTGCCATCGTCATTTGTAGAAAAACTGTTTATACCATCATCTAAACTACTATTTTTGCGTTATCATAAAGAAAAGGAGGTAAGTGATGCCCTGATAAGAACTTCTGGTAACTTAGGTCATTGAAGAGTTGACCTAAGTTGCCTATTAGGCTACATAAATGAAATTGAGTAAAATGCTAAATACTGGGTTTAAAATACAATGATTACAGTGATCCCTTTAACTTAGTATTTGTTGATTGTCAGACTGATGGGCAGCTATTCTTTTCATATTTCCGTAATTTGTTTTTATCAAGTTTTATTAAAATTTCATAAAACAAGCAGCTATCTTTTTAAAGTTACAAGTTCAGAAGTACTGTGTATGTCACAAATTTAACTATTAGCTTTTCAACTGACTCCCAGTCAGAACCGCGACAGATTTTCCAAGTAGTTGTTGAAAAACCAATTTTAACAAATTGCTCTTTTTGTGTGTGTTTTGATACTTTTATGAACTCTTAATTTAGAGGACCCTTTCTCTCTAATCAGGTTTTGAAAATGTTTAAAATTTATTTACTTTGAGAGAGCATGCATGAGCGCATGCCATGCACGTACGTATGGGGAAGGGCAGAGAGAGAGAGAGAGAGAGAGAGAGAGAGAGAGAGAGAGAGAGAGAGAGAATCCCAAGCTGGCTCTGCACCATCAGCGTAGAGCCCGACACAGGGCGGGAGCCCACCCTCTGAGCCGAAGTCAAGAATTGGACGCTTAACTGAATAAACCACCCAGGCGCCTCTGAAAATTTTTATAAACTTTTTGATGCATATAGGTTCCTTAAGGTTGGATTTTTAAAGAAATTAAGGTCTCTGATGTTCTGGACAGTGAATTTCTTAGTCTTCAAATTGATTTGTATCATCACATTAGGCAGCTAGTAATTTTATTTTCCATTTAGTTATCACTCTCCTGCATTCTCTTTTGAAGGTTGTTGCAGTAGCCCATGCTGTTTATCAAGCAGTGCTTAGCCTGAAGAACATTCCTGTTTTGGAGACTGCCTATAAATTAATTCTGGGGGAAATGACTTGTGCCCTAAACAATCTGCTACATAGTCTACAACTTCCTGATGCCTGTTCTGAAATAAAACACGAGGCTTTTAAAAATCATGTATTCAATGTAGACAATGCCAAATTTGTAGTTATATTTGACCTCAGTGCCCTGACTACAATTGGAAATGCTAAAAACTCGCTAATTGGGGTGAGTCTTTGCTTGTAGTGGCTTTGTTTTAATCTCATTTAAGCCTCTTGTCATTGCATGTTTATTTCATTTACTGTTATCATGTCGGTGTGTCTCTGGAGTCACTGTAGAACAAAGTGCCATATTTAGGACATGCCTGGATAATTAAAATTGACAGGAATATTTTCTTGTTAGATTTCGTTTTCTTCTTCCTTTCCTTGACAGCCTTTGAAAAGATTCTTTTCACATTTGTTTTATTTTTAGGAAAATGTCTTCTATGAATTTCTGTTGACTCTAGCATACCTATTAAAAATTTGTCAACATTTTCTACAGCTCAAATTTGTGTAGTTCTTTTAATACACAGCTCCTTCTTCCCTGCTTTTCTCCTTCTTCCCTGCTTTTCTCCTTCTGTTCACTAAAGTTAGTGCTTACAGATGGTTTTACTTTTTGACTGCCTACTTTTCTCTAGGAATACTCATATATTCTTTCTTTTGGGGAAAAGAATAAAGATAACTTTCCTTTAAGAAATTTGAAGTGACCTTGCTTTTTTGATTTATAATTATTGCTGATATGTATATTTTCCCCTTCTGTTAGACCTTGAAGGATTGAAAAACATTGCTTCTAATAAAAAATAATAGGATTTAATTAAGAGATAAAGTTTCCTAAGAGGGAAGGGAGGGAAAAGCCAACATTTGATGTTTATACTTGCATGCTCTCGTGATCAGATTGCCTTGTGTCGCTCTGCGTATAGCTCCTCTTTTCACTGCTCCTTATGGCAGATGTTGGAAGGAGACAGTAAACTCTACTCGGACCCTAACCTTTCATTGTTGAGCACTTCTTACTGTATATAGATTTGAGGAGGTTTTTGTCTTGCACTCTGGAAACTGTATCGGGAAGGGACAGTCAGGTGGAATGGAGTATGTTGGCCGTGGAAGGAAAAGGAAAAGATGGAAAAGGCTTAGAGTGGCAGGAGGTACCTTTTTTCTCATTGGACAGGGCACCTTGCCATTTGCAGCAGATGGAAAATTGAGGAGAGGCAGTCTAGTCTAGTACACTAAAGGGTACCGAGTGCTTTGTTTAGATCAGGAATTAGTAGACTTTGGCCCGTGAGCCAAGTACAGCTCAATACCTATTTTTGTTTTTCTTTTTAAAAAACAATGTTTATTGACATTGAATTCACATACCATATAATTCCCATTTAAATTCAAGGATTTATAGTATGTATAAAGATAGTATAGTATTGTATGTATATATATACTATATTTACTGTAGTAAATATGGTTTGTAGTAAATATGGTATGTATAAAAAGTTTCTGTAAGGAAACTTTTCTGGAAACAGCCACTCTGATTTATGTTTTTGTCCATGGCTGTTTTCTCACCGCCCTGGCAGAGTTGAAGAGGTGACCATTGCAACAGAGATATCACCTGACCTGCAAAGTCTAAAATACTTACTTTCTTCACAAAAAGTGAATGCTGACCCCAGATTTAATGCACTAGATTGTTTCTGGATTTAAATCTGTGGTTTTAGACTTTAAAAATGTGTGCACATATTTTGAAGGACAAGCGTGTCTTGGAGAAAACAAACATTTACTCTCTTTTTACGTCATCAGATGTGGGCACTGTCTCCAACTGTCTTTGCCCTCCTGAGTAAGAATCTGATGATTGTGCACGGTGACTTGGCTGTTCACTTTCCTGCCATTCAGTATGCAGTGCTCTACACGTTGTATTCTCATTGTACCAGGTACTGTGCTGTACGGATACTTAAAATAATTTCTTTTTAATTTTTATGAGGGAAGATGGGCACTTGAAAGTGTTGACTTTGGAACTGCTTTTTTAAAAAAAATTAGAGATGAAAGATGATTTTTCTTTTGTCTTCCAGGCACGATCACTTTATATCTAGTAGTCTTAGTTCTTCGTCCCCGTCTTTGTTTGATGGAGCTGTGATTAGTACTGTAACTACAGCTACAAAAAAACATTTCTCAATTATATTAAATCTCCTGGGAATATTGCTTAAGAAAGATAATCTTAACCAGGACACAAGGTAACTAAGTGCTAATTTCATAATATGAGGTGTTCTTAACTTTCATTAACTTAGCTACATAATTTGAGGGTAAGAAATCCAGCCTTAAGGCAGTGGGGTAGAGCAGCCTTTTCGTTACGACACACTTGAAAATACAGCTTTATTATTTAATCCAGGATTTCTTGTTCTTTCCCGAAAGAATTGAATGAAACCTCCCTGCCTGCAGTTGTGTAGAAGAATGTACCTATACAGTTTTTTTTTATATTCTGTGCTACACCTTCTGGTTTGGGGAGATTTTCTTAAAAGGCATTCAACTTTTTGACAAAGGAATTTCTATAGTTTGAATTTTTGTTTTCTATTGCTTGAGATAGTTAAAAAGCCAAAAGCAAACCAACGTAAGAAGAATAGATTATTTTAAAGCTTTTCTTTCTCTCTTTCTCTCTTTCTTTCTCTCTTTCTTTCTCTTTAATGTAAAATCAGTTGTATATTTTGTGTTTCAGGAAACTGTTAATGACGTGGGCTTTGGAAGTGGCTGTTTTAATGAAGAAGTCTGAAACATACGCACCTTTATTCTCTCTTCCATCTTTCCATAAATTTTGTAAAGGCCTTTTAGCCAACAGTAAGATTCTGTGATTTTTAAAGATTTTGTTAATCTACACTTGAAAGGGGTCTTTAGTAAAATGAGAGAAAGATAGTCACTTGAACATTTTCATAACATGAAATGTATAATTCCCATCTCGGGGCAGATGCATAATCTGTCTTAGCTTTTGTTATTTTTTTTAATGTTTATTTTTGAGAGAGAGAGAGAGAGAGGGAGGCAGTGTGTGCATGCGCGCATGTGGGCAGGGAGGGACAGAGAGCGAGAGAGACATAGAATTGGAAGGAGACTCTCGGCCCCGAGCTGTCAGCACAGAGCCTGACGCAGGGCTTGAACACACAAACTGTGAGATCGTGACCTGAGCCAAAGTCGGAACCTTAACCGACTGAGCCAGCCAGGTGCCCCAAATTTTGGTATTCTTAATACATGAAAAATAAATTGTTTTTAAGTGGTTGTCAC
Source organism: Puma concolor (assembly GCF_028749965.1). Taxonomy (NCBI): domain Eukaryota; kingdom Metazoa; phylum Chordata; class Mammalia; order Carnivora; family Felidae; genus Puma; species Puma concolor. The sequence continues at coordinate 28,019,244 of NC_141682.1, forward strand.
ATTTTTAATCTTACAAAAATACTTATACATTCCATATACTTTTGAAATTTCCTTCGGAAAAAGGTTTGGGTGAAGACTAGTAACTTTAAGTGGGTTTTATTGAACGTATCGTTTTCCCAGCTGTTACTGCCAGTGATGGTTCTAGGCAGGAGCAATGCCTAGTCCGTAGTGTGGGCGCTCACTATTTGTTGAACGAGTGAGTGTGTTCAGGAAGTTATGGTGTACTGGCATGTGATTTCTTGTGGCAAACTGAAAGTATCTTTTAATTCCTGTTAATAGCTCTTGTTGAAGACGTGAATATCTGTCTGCAAGCCTGCAGCAGTCTACATGCTTTGTCGTCTTCCTTGCCAGATGATCTTCTACAGCGGTATGGACTAAAGCTTCTATCTTCTGACCCTGGTCCTAGTACCTTGGAACTGTTGCTGCACTTCTTTCTGTTACCTGTTTCGTTTTTTTTGTAGGTGTGTTGATGTTTGCCGTGTTCAGCTTGTCCACAGTGGAACTCGCATTCGACAAGCATTTGGAAAGCTGTTGAAGTCAATTCCTTTAGATGTTGTCTTGAGGTATAACAGTTGTGTTAGAACAAACACATCCCTCCCACTATGTTTTAACTGCCTAGTAGTCCTTCAGTTTAAGAAACGACAAATTGCCTATTAGTGAATCAGTGTCACATCTTGTGTGGCACTTCTCAGTGACTGAAGACATGTCAAAGGATCAAATTGTCCAGGTCTAGAAGAAAGTAACAAAGTTTAATATTTTTTATAAACTTAGAAGCTCATGGTAATAAGTACCGAATAATTTATATAATAGGGTGCCAAAATGTGTTTCTTAGTAGTTCAGTTATTTGAAAAACTCAACTGTAATCTTTATTTTTTACTAGGTTGATTTTGAAACTGTAATAATATTTCAGTGTCTGTTTTGAAGTCTGTTTTATTTTTTTACTTCTGCATTTAGTTGGCAAGGAAATAGCCCATTTACAGTATGAACTAGCCTGTTAACTAAAACATTTTGTGTAACAGTGACTTTATTTTCTGTCTACAGCAATAACAATCACACAGAAATTCAAGAAATTTCTTTAGCATTAAGAAGTCACATGAGTAAAGCACCGAGTAACACATTCCACCCACAAGATTTCTCTGATGTTATTAGTTTTATTTTATATGGGAATTCTCATAGAACAGGGTAAGATTTTCTTTGACTCTTTCATCTGGGAAAAGCAACCTAAATGTACTTGAATATCTTGACCCTACACCCATTTTTGGAGAGAATATGTCAGGAGTGGCAGAATAGACAGTGATATCTTCTCAAATGGGTTATTTTAGTTTCCAGCAGTAGGAAGAATTGCTTCGAAGATAGCATCTGAAGAAACAAAAATGGGCTTTAAAATTGAGTGATGAAATATGTTTGACAGTTAACTGTTCTGACTTAGTCATTAATGCTTGAGGAGAGGCCTGGGGACATAGTCATTCTGCAGGTGCTGAGTTGCAGTGAATGTTTTATCCTGATAGCCAAATTCTCATGGGCCATTTACCGTAATAATCCTTCCACATCGTACCCCATCCTGTTTTAACTGTAAAAGACCTCCTCAGCATGAAAGGTAGGGATATAATGCTTCTCAGTGTTAAGGGTTTTTCCTTTTGAACTAGGAAAAATTGTAGTCCCCTACTGTTCCCCTTGCAAATTTTTTTATTTTTTATTTTTTTTTATTTAATGAAGTTGTCATTGTCTGTTAAATATGAAACTCCTTTTCCCAGGAAGGACAATTGGTTAGAAAGATTGTTCTATAGCTGCCAGAGACTGGATAAGCGTGACCAATCAACAATTCCCCGAAATCTTCTAAAGACAGATGCTGTCCTTTGGCAGTGGGCTATTTGGGAAGCAGCACAGTTCACTGTGCTTTCTAAGTTGAGAACCCCACTGGGCAGAGCTCAGGATACGTTCCAGACAATTGAAGGTAAGTGGCTTTGTGCTTTTTCAAACTTGGTGATAGAAGTACCTTTAAACCCTATATTAAGAAATGATGGGGGCTCCTGGGTGGCTCAGTCAGTTAAGTGTCATAGGCTTGATAGCGGATCTGGTCATGATTTCATGGTTTGTGGGACCAGGCCCCTCTTTGCGCTCTGTACTTGTAGCGTGGAGCCTACTTTGGATTCTCTCTCTCCCTCTCTTTCTTCCCTTCCCACTTGCGTGTGCTCTCTCTCTCTCTCTCTCAAAATAAATAAATAGCCTTTAAAAACAAAAGGGTTTCTTATCTTTGTTCAGAGATTTGAGGTTATATGCTTTTTTTATTCCTCAATAATTGATCAGTCTTTCAGATAATATTTGCTAAAATAACCTTTCATTGAATAATTGTGTTGACAACAGCATGGATGTCTTTTTTTGTTAAAAAAAACTAGGGGATTTGTGTTAAAACATTTTTCCCCCTAAAGTAAAAGACCTTTCATGTTGTGAATTTTGTTTTTAAATGGTAGGTTAGAGAGGATGCTTGACAAATAGGAATTTGTGAAATTATCTCTAACTTCTAGAATCTTTAGAGATGTCTTTTAAATATGGAATTCTGTCTTTGCTTTAAGGTATCATTAGAAGTCTCGCGGCTCACACGTTAAACCCCGATCAAGATGTTAGTCAATGGACAACTGCAGACAATGATGAAGGCCACAGTAGCAACCAGCTTAGACTTGTTCTTCTTCTGCAGTATCTGGAAAATCTGGAGAAGTTAATGTATAACGCATATGAGGGGTGCGCTAATGCATTAACGTCACCTCCCAAGGTTGGTTCCAGTGGGTTGAGTGTTGCTTTGTAGCAATTTCATGGTCAAGCCTGGCAGTGTGTGCAGAGCTGAAATCCCAGTAGTCTTGTGTATTTGAGACATCTGTACCTAAAATTTTAACCAACCGTGAGCTCTTCTTTTTCTTTATTCTAAAGGTCATTAGGACTTTTTTCTATACCAATCGCCAAACTTGTCAAGACTGGCTGACGCGGATCCGACTCTCCATTATGAGGGTTGGGTTGTTGGCAGGCCAGCCTGCTGTGACAGTGAGGCATGGCTTTGACTTGCTTACAGAAATGAAGACAAATCTATCTCAGGTAAAGTGTATCTGGAGTTAATTTTAAATCTGTTGATTAGAAAAAGTTGAGTTTAATTCCTTGGTTGTGATTTAATCTATGAATGAAATAAGTTAAAATTTCTGTTCCAAGTCACTATTCATATTTTGTGCTTAGAACATGTCAAATGTTTAAGGGTTTGGAACTTTAAAGGTAGTTCTAAGAAACTTGTAGAAGAAATAGTTCTTGTAATCATTTTTAGTAACTATAATGTACAGGAGAGTGCAGGTAGTAGTCTTTTAACGTATGCGGAAGTGTATATAATGTTATAATGAATGGGAAGAGTGCTCGTTTATAAATGGGTTCAATAAACAATTGGAATCCAAAAATAACAAATGTTTCTTAATTCGATAATAGCAGTAGGCAATATTCAGACATAAAATTAATCATCCTTTAGTTCATGGTTATTTATATTTGACTTTTGCTTTATATTTACTGCGTATGTTACTCCTACAGATAGCACAGTTTAAATTTGGGTAACTTTTTTTTACTTTGTAAAGCCTGACACCATCTGCTGTTAAGCTTGTGTCAGTTACATTTTGTAGCCACAGTATATGTGAAATTTCAAGAATTCTAAGCTAATAATGTAATGTTGTAAAAATAATTGTTAAATACACGTGCTTTTAAATGGGCTTTGGTTGTGATCAATGGTTGTAAATTTAGTAGATGCTTGAATTTTAATGGTATTGAGGTCTGTGGTTAATTGTTGTGAATGAACTTCCAGGGGAATGAATTGGAAGTAACCATCATGATGGTGGTAGAAGCTCTGTGTGAGCTGCATTGTCCTGAAGCCATACAGGGAATTGCTGTCTGGTCATCCTCCATTGCTGGCAAGAATCTTCTCTGGATTAATTCAGTGGCCCAGCAGGCAGAAGGGAGGTAAGTTGGAAGGTAGGAAATAGGTAATGGGATATCTTTACATTTAAACCCTCTGTATTCCTGGATAACATTGTAGTTAAATGTTAAAACAGCTTTGTTCAATTTCAGCAATTGAAACTCGCTGTGAATCACTTTACTAGGAGTCATCTTTAGTCTGTTCTTTAACAGCAAAACTTAGATGCCTTTCTTACTTACAGATTAGTAAGAAATCCTCCTTAAAATAAGATCTGCCAATTACTTGCATCATAATTGATAACCTTTCTTGTCAGAGTCTGGTACAAACTGTCCTTCATGGCTAGAGGGCTTGCTCATTAGCCCTGTGCACTCATTCTCTAGGTAAATGAATATGTATTGCAATAGACTGTGTATATTTATGTCCGTTTTCCCAAGTCTGGAAAATGTGGGAAAAATAGAAGAACTCATAATTACATCTGCTAGTGATAACTGTTAGTTTTGGTGTACGTGCCTCTGTAGTTCTTTTTTCTTTTATATACAGTCTTCTCCCCATGTTTCTCAGAAATGGCTGTGTTTCTGCTACTCACATCATTTTGTTTATTCACTAACCTTTAAAAAAATATTTTGGCATGTTAAATATTCTACAATGTTATTTTTAATGACGCAGTTGTATTTTTTGTGAGTGCACCATAATTTAACTTTCCTTATTCTTGGACAGTAAGGTTGTTTCTGATGTTTTTTACTAATCTTAATGTACCATAGCACTTAATTCTTCATAGTAAGCTATAGCTTATAATTTTGTTTCTTTTCTTTGAATTCATTCCTGCAAGTTGATTTACTAGAAGAAAGGCTACAGACCTTAAGGCTTATGATACATACTGTTGCAAAGTTATTGTACAGAAAAGAGATTCCATTTTATATCCTTAATGATAGAGTAACCCCTTCCCTTTGCTGTTGTGAATAGTGAGGGTCACTGAGAAACAACCACCCTGCCACCGTCATCAGTGAAGATAATTTGTTTTAATTTATATGTTTTTAGTAATGATTAATATAACTTTCCCCTTAATTTCTATTGACCATATGTGATTTTTAAAAACAGAGATTTTTGTCTTCGTGGCCTCTCATATTTTCCTATACTGGTATGTCAAGTATAGGAAATCCTGCTATACTGATAGAGCAGGATTGTTGATGTGGTCTAATTTCTTGATTTATAATTTGTTTTTAATGTTTATGGTGTTTTTTCATACCTGGAAGTTTTAAATTACACCATTAGTATCTGTTACTTTATGAATTCTTTTTTAAAACTTGTTCTTCTACTTAGCCTTGGCATATAATGAGATCAGATACTTAATATTTTCTGTTATTTTATACTGCCTTTAAAAAAACTTTAATAGTGTGTACATTTATTTTCATTTGTTGTGAGGAAAAAATCTAATTTCGTGCACCCCACCCCACACAAAATAATTAATTCGTTATCTCTGCTCAGTTTATTTGAGTGATTAATTTTTTTTTTTTAGTTTTTTTGGAAATGAAGTCTGTGGCTAATTTAAAAGTAAGGACTATTTGAATTTGCATTGAAGGTTTGAGAAGGCCTCTGTGGAGTACCAGGAGCACCTGTGTGCCATGACAGGTGTCGATTGCTGCGTCTCCAGCTTTGACAAATCCGTTCTCACGTTGGCCAACGCTGGGCGAAACAGTGCCAGCCCCAAACATTCTCTGAATGGTGAGCGTCCCGGATTTAAATAAAAAGTCGTGGGGCGCCTGGGTGGCGCAGTCGGTTAAGGGTCCGACTTCAGCCAGGTCACGATCTCGCGGTCCGTGAGTTCGAGCCCCGTGTCGGGCTCTGGGCTGATGGCTCGGAGCCTGGAGCCTGTTTCCAATTCTGTGTCTCCCTCTCTCTCTGCCCCTCCCCTGTTCATGCTCTGTCTCTCTCTGTCCCAAAAATAAATAAACATTGAAAAAAAAAAAATTAAAAAAAAAAAAAAGTCGTATACGCTCAGATAGTTTGTATTAATGATCCTGTTGTATAGTTTAGATTTCTCTGCTCATTAAAATATTTATAACTTCCCTGGATCTCTCTGTTTTATAAAATACATTTACTCAGGTGAATCCAGGAAAACTGTGCTATCCAAATCAACGGACTCTTCCCCTGAGGTTATAAATTATTTGGGAAATAAAGCATGTGAGTGTTACATTTCCATTGCGGACTGGGCTGCCGTGCAGGACTGGCAGAATGCTATCCACGACCTGAAAAAGAGTACCAGCAGCACTTCTCTCAACCTAAAGGCTGATTTCAACTACATAAAGTAAGGACTGTTTTTCAGCTAAATAAATTTTCAGCAACCTTAAAGTCTGCCTCTATGGCAGAAAAATATTAAAATTGGTACCATCTACTACTGCAGCATGTTTGAAGTTCTAGTAATACTGCTGTTCAAAAAATGACTACAACGAGAAACCAGCGTTAGATGTGAGGAAGATACTCATACGGTGGAAAACAGACTTGTTAACTGTTGAAACGGTCATTTGATCTTCATTCTCAGAGCTTATGGTTTTAAAATCAAAAGGAGTGGAAGCAAATTTGTTACTGCTTTAGGAAGGGTCACATTTGATGACTTTTCATGGTTGGTGGGCTCACGCCCCACGTCAGGCTCTGTTCTGACAGCTTGGAGCCCGGAGCCTGCTTTGGATTCTGTGTCCCCCTCTCTGTCTACCCCTTCCCTGCTCATGCTCTGTCTCAAAAATAAGGAAACATTAGAAAAAAATGAACTTCTCAAAAATATCCTTGAGAGGACAGAGTTTATAAACATTTATAAAATCAGCTCCCTTTCTTTTCATCTCCATATTTCTCTGTGCATTTATTAATCCCTTAATTCAAAATGTGGGTACTGGGAGCCCCTGGCTGGCTGTGTCGGTAGAGCATGCAGTTCTTGATCTCAGGGTCATGAGTTCGAGTCCCATATTGGGTGTAGATATTATTTAAATAAATATTAAAATTAAAAAACAAAAACCCAAATATATGTACTGAATTTCTTAAATCAAAATTTGTGTACCCCCAAGAGGTTGGGACACAGGAGTCGTTAGCTGTCCTTCCCATTGTGGAGCTCAGCTTCTAGGGAGCAAATGGGTTAATGGGTAATTTTTCCATTGAGCATGTACTATGTGCCAGGCAGTGGGGTGTAGCACCTCATGAAACATGAATTCCGACTCTTGAGGAGTTCCCTTCTAGAGGGACACACAGGCAGATAGACAAGGTTGGGAATGCCATCAGCATGACATTTGGGCGAAGACTTAAGGAAACAGATCTGATGAAAGAATAATGTGCTTTGAGTGTTCTGGAAATGGCCCAGAAAGTGGCCCAGAGGCCACTATTATTGAAGCAGAGTCAATAATAGGAGATCAGGATAGAGGGTAGATGGGGAACTGGGAGAAGGACTTTGACTCCCAGTAATATGGAAAATCTTAGGTGAGATTTGAACAGGAGAGGCATGTCATGATTTGACTTAGTCATTCCCCCTGCTGTTGGGAAGAGACTGGAGGTGGATGACAGGGGTGGCAGCATGTAGACCATTTATCTGTGGGACAAAGGTGGAGGGAGGACAGACACTGTTAGTTGAAGCAGGAGCACACAGAACCAGGAGGTGTTTTTACGGTGCATATGAAACATGCGGAGGAGAGTAGTAAGCAATTAAGAATTGGATTTGGAACAAAGGAGAAAAGTCTAAGCTAGAGAGTGATTTGGGGGTTCATTAGCATATAGGTGACAGTAAAAGACATTTTTTTTCTCTTCACACTTTATACTCCAGAGCCTTTGTAAGCCATGAAATCACAGATTAAGCTCTGGAGAAGGGTGAGTGAAAAGGAAAGAAGGCCAAGGTCAGAATCCTTACTAGCATCTTTGTTCCAGGAAGGGAGAGGGAGCCACTGATAAAAACAGAAAGACACTGAGGAGAGAAAAGTCCAAGATGTAGGAGAAGCAGACTGGAATAGTCAGTCTTGTCAGAAGCTCCAGAGATGACAAGCAAGAAGAGCTTTGTAGAGAGAGATCACGAGAAGCGGCTGGGTTGAGTAGTACTATTGAGTGGTGGAGAAAGTTGAAAATCAAAAGCTTTAGTTAGGTTACTTGGGTGGTGAGTTTTTCCTGAAGTCAAGGAGAGGAGGAGGCTGTGGCTGGAGGAGAATGTTGTGTAGTTACCTGAAATATTGGAGAGTTTTAGTGTTCTTTCAAGTTCACGGGAAAGAGTGACAGGAAAGCAGAGGTTTAAGAAACAGGATAAATAACATTGAAGGATCAACTGGGCCCTACTTTTTTTGTGCCTCAAGGAAAGCAGCGGAAGTTGGATATAGACTGTTTTGGGAGTGGATAGATGGTGGATTAGAGGTAAGGGGAGAGGAAATGAAAGGGTAGAGGATAGATGGTTGGGCTTTTTGTTTGTTTTATGGTTTTTTTTTTTTTTTCAAGGAGTCCATCATTAGCTGACAGTGTGAGGGCATTGTAGAGAATAGTGGGGAGGGACACGGGAACCTGCCCCTGGAGAGGACTCAGATCCAGTAGTGGCCGGAATGATCAGGGTGCTGTCACCAAACCTTGACAGTTCTTCAGTTACAGCTTACGTGAGAAGCTGGCATTTACCTTAATCCAGGCTTGGAGCTTATACAGTAGAGGCAGGTGCAGTTATTGATGTCATATTTCCAGTGCTGGCTTCAAGCTGAGTTGTAAGGCAGGTGACACAGTGAGAGGGACAGGAAAAGATGAGAGATTAATAGAATAGAAAGAGATGAGAAACTAAGTCATCTTCTTGGTTGGAAATCACCTGTAGTAGGAATGGGAACAGAGTGAGTGATCTGAAAGTAGCAGGAAGGAGCTAGGAGAGGGCCTCTCCTCACATGGATGCTGCAGGACTAAAGGGGTTTCAGAGGTGCCACCATTTTCAGATAAGGTGAGGAGATGGAAAGGAAGAATTCTCTGAAAGAAGAGAAACGGGTTCCGTGAGACACGTTGGAGAAGGGAGAGAGGGAGGATGGCCAGCAGTGAAAGGAGGCAGGACGAGGATGGAGCCCTGAGATAGTAGGACAGGAGCCCTCCAGGGGCTTAGGCTTTAGGTCGGGAATGGGGTCGCGTAGGGAACTGAGAAGTAGCTTGGGGAGAATCACATGTTGCCATTGCCCTGCAGCGGTCTGTCAGTTTGTTGGATGGGCCTGGAGGATAACAGACTACAAAAAGAGGACAGGTGAGCGTACTAAACTGAATGTCTATAGTTGTGGCTTTCCGGTTTGCCACTCCAATTTTAGTGCTAATTAAGTTGGTAGTCCCATCTTCAAAATAGAAATAAAATGATGGCCTACGTAGAAGGAACTTCACCAAAAGAATGCTGTGTAACTGGGCTTTTTCCAGAATTTGTTCTGCCTTTCTTTTGAATGATTGCACAGGCTGGATAGGGTGTGATGTAAGCTAACTGATGTTTTAATTACAGATCACTAAGCAGTTTTGAATCTGGAGAATTTGTTGAATGTACTGAGCAGTTAGAATTGTTACCAGGAGAAAATGTCAATCTACTTGCTGGAGGATCAAAAGAGAAAATAGGTATTTGAGATAATAATCTTAAAATTAGGTATTTTATGGACAAGTTGCCCAAAATATTTGGCTTAGTATTTTACTGGAAAAACGGGAGGTTTTTGTACATTTATTTTGGGGCAGAGTCCCATGCGAAGGAACATTTGTAGGGCTGTTTTACTTACATTTGATTTGGCAAATGGAAACAGTTTAATTAAAGTTAATCTAACTTAAAAAGACTGTCATAAGACTTGGAGATTTATCTGGCCACGTTTGAAAAAGTTCAGTGTTTAAGCTAAATATTTTTCTTAGCGTCTTAATGTGGTTCGTTAATTTCTTTACCCCAACTGGCACATTCTGTAAAATACTACACTAAAATTAGTATTGTGAGTACTTTGTGTGTTAGCACCGCTTTGCCAAATTCAGTAAGGTTTGCAAAATAGGTGTAGATTTGCCCCTTTAAAATGTAGCATATGTTGGTTTATTGATTTTCGAACTTGGGAAATCAGCTGATTCGGGTGGGTGTGAGATATAATTTGAATGCAGACTGTGACTTTTATATAGCTCTCAGAAATGCTTCATCATAGTGTTCAGCTGGCTGAGCTTAAATATGAAAGAATGTATTCATCAGTGATAACTTTTTAATACTGTTAAAATGTCTTATCATTCTTAACACGTTAAAAACAATTTAACAGAATTTATTTAACTTCTCTGTAGATATGAAAAAACTGCTTCCTAACATGTTAAGCCCAGATCCAAAGGAACTTCAGAAATCGATTGAGGTTCAGTTGTTGCGAAGTTCTGTTTGTTTGGCAACTGCTCTAAACCATATAGAACAAGACCAGAAGTGGCAGTCCATAACTGAGTAAGTTTAATCCGAAGGAGGTTAATGTGCACTGTGTGTACCATATGGTGAATGTACGTACTTGGCGATGAATCACTTAACAGTTCACTACAATGCTAGTTAGTCATGATAGCTTCGTTTTCGTTGTAGAAGTCGCGTGAAACGTGAGTGCCCCTTGCCAGCATATATAGAGTTTGAAACTAAATAAACTGTAGAAATCCACAGAAGCATGTCTTGACTTGCTTGTGTCATTTTACTAAAGGGCAGACAGCTCTTCTTCCTTTCCCCTCTTTGGATGCCACTGTGGTAGCATCTTATCAAACTGCCTTATCTCTTTAGTGATTACCGGCTGGAAAATCTCATTTGTTAATTAACAGTATATATTTTGTTTCAGAAATGTGGTAAAGTACTTGAAGCAAACCTCCCGCATAGCTATTGGACCCCTGAGACTTTCTACTTTAACGGTTTCACAGTCTCTGCCAGTTCTAAGTACCTTACAGCTGTATTGCTCTTCTGCTCTGGAGAACACAGTTTCTAACAGACTTTCAACAGAGGTGTGTATGTGTGTATTTTTATCAGGATATTTTTGTGAACATTAATAGGCATTTGTGTAGAAAAAGATTTCTTTGAAAAAAAATTTTTTTTTTAATTTTTAAAATAGTATTTGTAGCATTTGTTGGACAAGGTAGTAAATACAGAAATCCAAAATGCCATTTTCAGGCACATTTTCATTTGAGAAGTGTATGAGGCAGATGGAGGAAGTAAAGATAGAGAGTTTTAAGGATGGCTAATTGCTTAATTTTTTCCTTTGTTTGTTTTTGGAAGAAGAGAGTGTATGTAAATATATTTCCGTTTGACAGGTGTTACAAATTTTAGATTTGATTAGTGAAGATACCCGCAAGGTGCCTGGCTGGCTAGGTGGTAGAGCATTTGATCTCGGGGTCTTGAGTTCAAGCTCCATGTTGGATGAAGAACATACTTTAAAAAAAAAAAAAGACACCCCATCCTTCCAGATAGGGGACAGTTTAACCAAAGATGGGCCCTTCCCAAGGGAATTAGAATCTTTGAGAATCTGCTAATAAAGTAGTAGTTTTATGTTTCTCTGTAATCTAACTTCTGTTTTATAGTTAATATGCTTGTGTTTATTTTTATAAAAATGTGCTTTATTGATAAATTGGACTTGATTTTTTCTTTCTTTTTAAGGCAAAGCAAAGATTTATCTTAGACCGTCTCTTTTCCTCTTGTGATTAGAAGATAAAATGAAGAAAGGGGGGAGTTGAATAGACAAGTAGAGCTGAGTAGCTGGTTTAAGGGGATGCAGGTTAACTCGGTCTACAAACATGCATGGAGTCTGTTTGCATTAAGTAGTTTTGGTTTTCCTCTGGCAGGATTGTCTTATTCCACTCTTCAGTGAAGCTCTGCGTTCATGTAAACAGCATGATGTGAGGCCGTGGATGCAGGCCTTAAGATATACCATGTACCAGAGTCAGTTGTTGGAGAAGATAAAAGGTAATTAGCTTGGATTTTTTTAATAGCTTTGATTGAGATATAATTTACACGTTTGGCATGTACAGATCCGTGAGTTTTGACAGATCTTTACCACCAGTTCGTTCAAGATCTAGAACATTTATATCACCGCAAAAAGTTTTTCTTATGCCTCTACCCAGTCGCCTCTCCCATGTGTCCTGTCTTGGGCAAGTGCTGATTTGTTTCCTGTCACTGTAGATTAGACCTGTCTTAACTAAAGTTTTGTATAAATGGGATCATACAACTCTGTTGTGTCTGGGTTCTTTTCGGCACTTTATTTTCAAGGTTCACCTGTGTTGTGTGTATCAGTAGTGTGATCCTTTGTGTTGTTGAGTAGTGTCCATTTGATGGATGCACCATAATTTATCTGGTTCTTTGGATAGATCCTGGAGTTGTTTTAAAATGTGGGCTATTATGTGTAGAGCCGCAGTGAAATTCGTGTACAGGTCTCTGGGTGGACATATATTTGTGTTTCTCTTGAGTAAATGCCTGTTAGTGAAATTGTTGGGTCGTAATGGTTCAACGTTAAAAATAAGTTGGCGAGTTCTTAGAACGTGTTTGTACATTTTACATTTCTTCTTGTGTCTCTATCTTTGGTGGTGTTGGTCTTTAATTTTAGTCACCTGGCACTAGTGTATAGTAGTATTTCATTGCGGTTTTGTTTGCATTTTCCTGATGATTAATGAGATTGAGCCTCTTCATTTGCATAGTGACCACTGTGTATCTTACTTTTTAAAGTGTTTAAATCTTGTCCGTTTTTAGTCAAGTCATAAACTTGTTTATTTGTTCTGGATATGAATTCTTTGTCAGATATAATGGACTGTGGATGTTAAGTTTTAAACACTCCAAATGAGTTGACAATTAGTATTTGTATAAATATTAGTAGATCTCATTTTTAAGAAAGAAACGTCTCTTATGTTAAAAGGGTGTTAGCAATTTATTGCTTGAAAATGGAAAAGTTGCCAGAATTCTGGCAAAGTTGTAGAATTGTAGTTGAAAATTGGGGTAGCTAAGACTACTGAATACATTTGAGTATTAAATTTCAGGGGGACCTGGGTGGCTCATTCAGTTAAGCTCCCAACTCTTGATTTTGGCTCAGGCCATGATCTCACGGTTTGTGAGATCAAGCCCTGTGTCAGGGCTCTACACTGACAGCACAAAGCTTGCTTGGGATTCTCTCTCTCCCCTTCTCTCTTTGCCTCCCCAACTGGCATGCCCACGTGCGCTTTCTTTCTCTCCCTCTCTCAAAATAAATAAACATTAAAAAAAAAAATAATTTCAAGTAAGGTAATGCTGGGGTGTGGACTCGCATTGCAGAGTGATTACTGGGAACTGCGACTCTCCTGGACTCTCAGTGCTGTATATATTTGGGTTGGATCATTAGCCCAACTTTTGCAAATGGAAGGACCTTAGGGCAAGTCATTAAACTTCTGAGTCACATTCCCTTTCAGTTCTGGGTATTGCCTTGCTGAGGAGATTCTTGTAAGGATTATGGGAGATGAGATAAGGCATATAAAAGCCCTGATGCAGAGCATGGCATATAGTAGGACTACAAATATCATCTTCTTTCTCATCCTTCCCATATTGAACAAGTTTTAAAATTGGGAATAAAAAGTCAGTAACTCAGCGATTATATTTGAGACAAAACTCGACTCCGCCTTGCCTTTTTTTCTTCGGCAAGTGTGCTTTGTGCCAGGTATTGTGCTCGAAGTTGGGATGTAATGGTGAACAAGACTGTTTTCTGCATTCCTAAGACCAAAGGGATTCTAGAGTCTAGCAGGGAAAACTGACGTCGTACAAGGAACAGCAGTGGTGTGCTGACTGGAAGTGCACGTACATGGTGCTGAAAGAACGTAAAACAAGAGCACCAATTTAATCCTAAGAATCAGTTGGAAAAGGATTTGGGGAAGAAGTAACATTTAATCTGATATCTGAGGGAGGTAGAGATGAGAAGGAAGGTGGTGGGCCATTTGGCTGGAAAAAACATGGGAAGGCCAGTGGCAATAATGAAAGATTCTTAGGTGACTCAGTTTGCCTAAGGGAGAATGGGAAGAGAGGAAGCTGAAGGAGACTGAGATTGGAATGAAATGTAAAGCATCAGTGCCTTTCAAGATAAATTCAGGAGTTGGGATTTTGTCTGGGCAGTGGGAAGCCTTCAGAGGGAAGTTAAGTGTTCACATTTATCTTTGTATAAGATGACTTCAGTTGCAGGTTGGAGAATGGACTAGAAGAGGAGAAGACTGGGGGCAGAGGGACCCATTAGGCTAAAGTCCCTGCTAAAGGTAACCAAGGTAGTGTGATAGGGATAGACAAAAAGTAGATGTGATAGGAGGGCTGAAAGTGAAGTCCTGTGACGGCTGCCAGGCATCTGCTCAGGTAGCCAGGTTGATTATGTTCCTCAAGAAAGGAAAAACAGGAGAAGGAAGTAGAGTGTTTGGAGGGTGGCAGAAAATGGATTTAACTTGACACAATTTGAAGTACCCTTGAAATGCCTGACTGTAGGTGAACTGGTAGGCAGGTGGGACTCAGATGTCAGGTCTGGGCTCAAGATGAAGACTCCACAGTCATCAGCATTTGCATGGTAATTGAAACTACAGAAGCAAATGATACTGTCCAGGGAGAATATGCAGAGTAAGAAGAGTAGAAAGCCTAGGATCGACCCCTAGGAACATCAGTTTTAATGGATGGGTAGTAGAGAGGAAGGAGACTGAGGGTTCATCAGAAAGGTAGGAGTAAACTCGGAGAGAATGGCGTGATAAAAGGGCAGAGGGTACTTCTACATGAAGGAGGATGGTCTAGCTTTACCCTCACTTCCCACTCTTTGGCCTGAGCCCTTTACTAAAAAGATCTAGAAACTGAAACGCCGATCTCTTAGAGTAAATCATTTTTACTTTTGTCAGCTTCATTGTATACATTTATTCCAATAAACATTTATTGTCTGTTGTATGCCAAGCACCATGCTAGCTGCTAGGGATTTAAAGATGGTGAAAAATGAGTTATCTTGATTTAAGGAGGTGGTAGGGAAGGGAAAATAAATAGCTGGGGAAGAATTTTTGGCCATGTTTCCGTGCAGTCTGCGACTAGACCCATCAAGGACTAATGAAACGTTTTCTTCTCTCCAGAACAAACAGTTCCAATTAGAAGCCATCTGATGGAATTAGGTCTAACAGCAGCAAAATTTGCTAGAAAACGAGGGAATGTGTCACTTGCAACAAGACTGCTGGCACAGTGTAGTGAGGTTCAGCTGGGAAAGACTACCACTGCTCAGGATTTAGTCCAGCATTTTAAAAAACTATCAACTCAAGGTCAAGTGGATGAAAAATGGGGGCCTGAACTTGACATTGAAAAAACCAAATTGCTGTATACAGCAGGTTAGTAAAATGAACTGTGGTTAGTATATGACAAAATAAAAATCATGTGTATGAATGTTAATGTGTATGATGTAAGGCAATAAAAGTTGGGTTTTTTTCAGCTGTGGCACAACATTTGTGTCCTGAATAATAAATTACCTGTAATTGACTTATCTCTATAATTTGGGGCTTTTAAAAGAGGTAATTTTGGTGTATTCAAGTAAGAAATGTTTCTGGAGATCATTGATTACCACTGAATTTACATTGTTACTTTACCCCGAAATACTGTTAATCGTTTGCATATAAAGCTAAGGTCTGATTTTTGGTTTTCTGTAGGCCAGTCAACACACGCAATGGAAATGTTGAGTTCTTGTGCCATATCTTTCTGCAAGTCTGCCAAAGCTGAATATGCGGTTGCCAAGTCCATTCTGACACTAGCTAAATGGATCCAGGCAGAATGGAAAGAAATTTCAGGGCAGCTGAAACAGGTTTATAGAGCTCAGCAACAGCAAAACTTCACAGGTCTTTCTACTTTGTCTAAAAACATACTAGCTTTAATAGAACTGCCATCTGTTAATACGATGGAAGAAGAATATCCTCGGATAGAGAGCGAATCTACAGGTAGGATATCTTTATTTTATTAGCTTTAAAATACTAATTTTAGGGGTGCCTGGTTGGCTCAGTCAGTTAAGCGTCCGACTTTGGCTCAGGTCATGATCTCGTGTTTCATGAGTTCAAGCCCCGCACCGGGCTCTGTGCTGACAGCTCAGAGCCTGGAGCCTGCTTTGGATTCTCCCCTGCTTGTGCTGTCTCTCTGTCCCTCAAAAAATGAATGAATGTTAAAAAAAAATTTTTTAAATATTAATTTTAGAAGTTATTTCTCCCTGTTTTAAAGTTTACAATGTTATACTGGCTGTAATTTGCCACAGAAATTGTTTCTATGGAAATTTAGCGTATTTTACTGCCTGGAAGTAAGTAAAACACATTTCTGTAGTATCTAATGCTACCGTGCAAGTCACTTAAAACTCTGCCCACCAGGCCTTCCCTAACCACGGTGCTTTTATGCACTTAGATGTTTTTGCTGGCAAGACGGCCCTGCCCCAGAAAGCTAAATGTCACCACACACTAGAAGGAGCAACAAAGACAGATAATAGTACCCTGTGGTCTCCTTGGGTGATAGAGCACAGAAACTACTGAAAGATGAAAGTTTCACATTTTGACACTAGTGCTAATAATAGGGTACTTGACAAATAGGGTAGTTAATTCAGTGTTGGAGAGCCTGTTATGGTAGGTACCGTTGTCCATGTTTTACAGAGTGGGAGATAATTAACCTCTTTGCCAAAGCATGAGAATATACTTTCATTATTGTTGTTATGAAGCGTAGGACTTTGATTTCTTACATTGGTCTTATGAAATCATTCTCATCTGTATATTATATAGTCTTGATATAAGGGATATGTCTGGTGACTATTATAAATCTTACATTGGTTGGGGCGCCTGGGTGGCACAGTCGGTTAAGCGTCCGACTTCAGCCAGGTCACGATCTCGCGGTCCGTGAGTTCGAGCCCCGCGTCAGGCTCTGGGCTGATGGCTCGGAGCCTGGAGCCTGTTTCCGATTCTGTGTCTCCCTCTCTCTCTGCCCCTCCCCCGTTCATGCTCTGTCTCTCTCTGTCCCAAAAATAAATAAACGTTGGGAAAAAAAAAAATCTTACATTGGCATATGACATTCTAGCAGGTGATTTCTTTACTTCTGAACTGTGGATAAAGACATTTACCTCATGAATTTCTGATTGAATGAGATTGTATACTTATCACCTATGTATTACTTTTCCCAGAATGCTTCAGCTTAATCTAATCATAAGGAAGTAACCAGTCATATCCATAATTCAAGACATTGCACAACACATCTGACACCTGAACTGTTTTTTTTTTTCCAATATATGAAGTTTATTGTCAAATTGGTTTCCATACAACACCCAGTGCTCATCCCAAAAGGTGCCCTCCTCAATACCCATCACCCACCCTCCCCTCCCTCCCACCCCCCATCAACCCTTAGTTTGTTCTCAGTTTTTAACAGTCTCTTATGCTTTGGCTCTCTTCCACTCTAACCTCTTTTTTTTTTTTTTTTTTTTTTTTCTTCCCCTTCCCCTCCCCCATGGGTTTCTGTTAAGTTTCTCAGGATCCACATAAGAGTGAAACCATATGGTATCTGTCTTTCTCTGTATGGGTTATTTCACTTAGCATAACAGTCTCTAGTTCCATCCATGTTGCTACAAAGGGCCATATTTCACTCTTTCTCATTGCCACGTAGTACTCCATTGTGTATATAAACCACAATTTTTTTATCCATTCGTCAGTTGATGGACATTTAGGCTCTTTGCATAATTTACACCTGAACTGTTTTTATGTAAAGTGTCGTGAAAGATATTTATGTGGTTTACAGGGTGATAATTTAAGCTGACTTGGGAAGCTGAGTGGTTGATTTCAATTTATTAGCCTTTTCAAAAAGCATAGTAGGAAATGTGTTCCTTTGTCAAATTTTGCACTGTAATATTCTGGAACTTACTGATAGCTTACAGATAATAAAACCCCAAAATGTTAATGGGAGTGCCGTTAGAAATTTATGAATGTAGGGTTGCTGAGTTCTTTCATTATTTTTATTTTTATTTTTTTGTCCATCATGGCAGTGCATATTGGAGTTGGAGAGCCTGACTTCATTTTGGGACAGTTGTATCACCTATCTTCAGTACAGGCACCTGAAGTAGCCAAATCCTGGGCAGCATTGGCTAGTTGGGCTTATAGGTGGGGCAGAAAGGTAGTTGACAATGCCAGGTACGTATGTCAAAATGTGTAACTTAGCTAATGCATTGCAAAATAGAGACAGAAAATGTCTGCTGACAGGTTTTGGTAACTTGACATGGCATGTTTTGATAGCTGCAACTAGTGACTTGTTTATTTTTATAGTCAGGGAGAAGGTGTTCGTCTGCTGCCTAGAGAAAAATCTGAAGTTCAGAATCTGCTTCCAGACACCATAACTGAGGAAGAAAAAGAGAGGATTTATGGTATTCTCGGACAGGCTGTCTGTCGGCCAGCGGGGATTCAGGCAAGGAAAATATGATGTAGTGTTGGGAGAAATGGTGTCAGGATCACTGTTTTAATTCATTGATTTCGAGGAGGTTGATCATATATATACTTGATTAAATATTGAATAGGGTTTAGGCAGTTTTTGTTACAAATCAGAACTTTGAGTTTTAAAATGAAAGTGAGTTATGATACTTTTCTAAGAAAAATGTAATTTCTTGACAAATCATTTCTTTAAGGTCCTGTTATTAAAATAGGTGAAGTTTGTTTTATGGGAATGAAATTTCTCTTTTAGGTGTTTTGATCAGAAATTAGGTTCTTAACACTAGCTTGGGACCTTTTTAAACTACACGAGTGCCTGCATACCACCCCAGATAGCTGAGTGGGACATGTGCGCACGTATTTAAGCTTACTAGGTGATTGTACTTCACAGCCAGAGTTGAAACCTAGTGAACTAAACGAGCTTTAGGATTTATTCCCTCTCTGCTCAGAGTTCTGTCAATTCTAGAATGTCACAACTACTGAGTAGATACAGACTTTAAAAGTTGGGATTTTATTCGCTAACCTAACCTCGTCTTGCTCTGGACTTCAGCATGTATCGCTGTCTGCCAGAGCTGGTGTTCTGTACATGCCCAGTACTATGAAGAGAGCAGGGTCTGTTGAGAGTGAATTCTGTGAACATTTAGCCTCAACCTTCTGAACAGATTATGTTTAATGTTCTGCCGGCAGAACATCACATTATAATTTGGAAGTGTTTAAGGTGCAAAACACCGGAGTCGTCTTCATTAGCTACGTTAGTAAAACATCATACAGAGGAGTGTATTGATACTGGTTTAGCATGTATAAAATTAAGTGTGAAGTAATTGAATTTTTCATCGATGAGAAAAATGCTTTTGTAGAATAGGAAAATCATATACCTTTTTTCCCCTTTTCAGTTTGTGTTCAATAGCATTTTATGCCCAAATTTTCTTCAGGATGAAGATATAACGCTTCAGATAACAGAAGGTGAAGATAACGAGGAAGACGACATGGTTGATGTTATCTGGCGTCAGTTAATATCAAGCTGCCCGTGGCTTTCAGAACTTGATGAAAGTGCAACAGAAGGAGTTATTAAAGTGTGGAGGAAAGTTGTAGATCGAATCTTCAGCCTGTACAAGCTGTCTTGCAGTGCATATTTTACCTTCCTTAAACTCAACGCTGGGCAGGTAGGTAGCACACTGTTCTGTTCTGAGAAAGTGTATTCGACGTCTCTCACTTAGCAGACGAAAACGGTATTCTTGTTTCTGCCTTTCATCTTAGATTCCCTTAGATGAAGACGACCCTAGGCTACACTTAAGTCACAGAGCAGAGCAGAGCACTGATGATGTGATTGTGATGGCCACCCTGCGCCTGCTCAGATTGCTCGTGAAACATGCCGGCGAGCTTAGGCAGTATCTGGAACGTGGCTTGGAAACAACACCTACTGCTCCATGGAGAGGTAAGGGTCTAAATAAAATGTTTCAGGAAAATTATTTCTGGGTAGGAGATAGAAGACAATTTAAAAAATGGTAGTTCCTTCATGTTTATTATTCGAATGTGTTACAGAGTAGCTACACTAGTGATAGAATATGTGACCTGTACGTTACATGTTCTTGTCTCCCACCTTTCAGAGAACTAGAAGGCTGAGAG
The DNA here is from genome assembly GCF_028749965.1 of Puma concolor. NCBI lineage: Eukaryota > Metazoa > Chordata > Mammalia > Carnivora > Felidae > Puma > Puma concolor. The sequence goes on from NC_141682.1 coordinate 28,039,204, forward strand.
GCAGGAGCTTTATGCATGCAAGATGAATTTTGGAGATCCTGGTGAAAATAACTTTTAAAAAAATTTTATATGCCGGGTGTTAAAAAATGATCTGTGTCTATCTTTTACAGGCATTCTTAGAAAATACATTTGGCCAGAACATTGTTGAATTGCTCTGTACCCTAACCAAATGTGCAAATCAGGAGCTCTTGTTAGGGTTCTTTGTTATTAATACAGAGAGGAATTTGAGGGTCTTAGAACTGATGCTGACATATGTCAGGTTTTACACGTTTGCATCTACTGTGTTGACAGTTTTTAATAACTTTAAAGTATCTTTCTTTCTTCTTATCCTGAAGGAATTATTCCACAGCTTTTCTCGCGCTTAAACCATCCTGAAGTATATGTTCGCCAGAGTATTTGTAACCTCCTCTGCCGAGTGGCTCAAGATTCCCCACATCTCATACTGTACCCTGCAATAGTGGGCACCATATCACTTAGTACTGAATCACAGGCTTCAGGTATGGAATATTAAAACACTGCTACTCTGCTCTAAATATAAAGTCTTTTGCAAGGAATGTCTGTTAGGTAAACTTTTTGAGCTTTATGTTACAGCGTTGGGGAGTTCGTACTTTGAGAATAAATAATACTAATAATAATTACGGTTTATTGAGATAGTAACTGCTGAGTCCCACAGTGGGGCATGTTCTTTACATGCGACCTTCAGCCTTACAGTAACCCATTCAGGCTTGGAGAAATCAGGTTCCCTGATGAGCTGAGTAAATGATGGATAAGGAGGAAACCAAGCTCAGAGGGCTCTGGCTGTGAGAAAGCTTTGTGTGCTGAGGCTCATTTATTTATTTTTTCATTTATCTTTTATTTGCTTATAATATTAATAAATACAAGGCAGAAGATCCATGATTTTTGGTCATTTTAATGCACAGAAGGCAAATTAAAGTGAGTGCCCTTGGAGTCAAATAGATTACTGATGCTTTTCTTAACATATGCGCATAGGAGAAACTTCCAAAGTGTACCTTATTCGTGCATTTTCTCATAGGAAATAAGTTTTCCTCTGCAATTCCAACTTTACTTGGCAATATTCAAGGAGAAGAATTGCTGGTTTCTGAATGTGAGGGAGGAAGTCCTCCTGCCTCTCAGGATAGCAACAAGGATGAACCTAAAAGTGGATTAAATGAAGACCAGGCCATGATGCAGGATTGCTACAGCAAAATTGTCGATAAACTGTCCTCTGCAAACCCAACCATGGTGTTACAGGTACAGAAAAGCACAATTCATATGTTTTAAAACAGCTTTTATTATATTCTCTCCCTCCCCATAAAACAACCTAGAACCCATCCATAAACACTGTCATGGAAACAGTATTTGAAGAACAAAAAAACCTTTATAGAGTTTTTACTCTAAATGAGCTTTTACAAGTCAGTACCAGTTTTATAAATCAGTATTGATAGAATCACTAATCAAGGTTCTCTGCTCGTAGAATGAATCAAAGATGCACACAGTGAACTTGTAATTCCTAGTGTTTGCAGAACTGTGCTGGGTGTGTGGACTTGTAGCTGAGCGTATTTGGATGTACCATGTGTCGCAGGTTCAGATGCTTGTGGCTGAGCTGCGCAGGGTCACTGTTCTCTGGGACGAGCTCTGGTTGGGAGTTCTGTTACAGCAACATATGTATGTCCTGAGACGAATCCAGCAGCTGGAAGATGAGGTGAAGAGAGTCCAGAACAACAACACCTTACGCAAGTACGTTTTCATACGCTTTTACTCTGAAAACAAATTCGCTCCCTGCCCCCCTCCCCGCTTGTAACGTAAAATACACAAGACATAAAGTTTGTTATTTTAACCAGTTTTAAGTGTAATTCAGTCACAGTAAGCGTGTGTCCAGTGTTGTGCAACTATCACTCCTGTTCATTTCCAGAACTTATTCATCCCAAACATAAGCTCTGTACTCATTAAACACTAACCTTCCATGGCTCCTTAACCCTAGCCCCTCTTTACCACTATTCTACTTTTTGTCTCTGAATTTGACTCCTCCGAGTACCTCATGTAAGTGGAATCAAAGGTATTTGTCCTTTTGTGCCTGGCGTGTTTCACTTCGCATGTTTGGAGGTTCATCCATGTTGTGGCATATGTGAGAATTTCCTTTTATCGCTGAATAATATTCCATTGTATGGATATACCTCATTTAGTTCATGCCATCATCTCTCAGTGGACATTTGGGTTGCTTTTTGGTGAACATCAGTATGCAAGTATCTGTTGGACTCCGTTTTCAGTTATTTTGTGTATGATCCAATGGATTTGCCTGGGTCATATTGTTACTCTATGTTTGAATTACAGAGGAACCACCAGAGGAACTGGTGCTGTTTTCCTGCATCACTTTACATTCCTGCCACAAGTGCTCAAGAGTTCCAGTTTCTCTGCATACTTGCCAATATTTGTCATTTCTTGTTTTTTTATATAGTAGCCATCCTGATGGGTGTGAAGTGGTATCTGCTTGTGGTTTTGACTTGCATCTCCCTAACGACTAGTGATGTTGAGCCTCTTTTCATGTGCCTTTTGATCATTTGAATAGCTTCTTTGGAGAAATGTCTATTTAAATCTTTTGCTCAGTTTTGAATTTGGGTTGTTGGGAATTTTTTTTGTCATTTTAGGAGTTCTCTCTGTAATTCTCAATATTAACCCCCTTTCACGTGTATGATTTGCAAATATTTTCTCCCCTTTTGCGCGTTCTTTTCAGTGTCTTAATAGTATCTTTTGATGCACGTAAGTGGAGTTTGATATAGTAGCCCGGTTTTTCTGTTTTGCCTTTTGTTGAGAAATTGTTGCCAAATCCAGCGGCCAGAAGCCTTTCCTCTACATTTTTTTTCCTAAGAGTTTTAAAGTCTTAGCTCTTAAGGTCTTTGATCCATTTTGAGTTATTTTTTTGCATGTCGTATAAGGAAGGTAAGGGTCTGGCTTCATTCTTTTGCAAGTGGATGTCCAGTTTTCCCAGTACCAGTTGTTGAAAAAAGCTTCCTCTTTCATGTGCTGGATATTTTACAGTGCTGTGTTAGTAAGTTATTTTGCCAGTATTTTATTTATTTAGCTTACTCTCTGATAGTATTTACTTGCACTTGATGCATTTAAACTGTTCCATGTTTGTAAAACTCTTTATGCCTCCCTGGCCAGAGAAGAGAAAATTGCTATCATGCGGGAAAAGCACACGGCTTTGATGAAGCCCATTGTGTTCGCTTTGGAGCATGTGAGGAGCATCACCGCGGCCCCTGCGGAGACACCTCATGAAAAGTGGTTTCAGGATAACTATGGTGAAGCAATTGAAAATGCTCTTGAAAAACTGAAGACACCCTCCAATCCCGCAAAGCCTGGAAGCAGCTGGATTCCCTTTAAAGAGGTACAGAAAAATCTCAAGAATGCTACTAGAATGGGAAATTCCGTATGAGATACAGAATTTAAATATGGGGACTCTCCTTACCTGCAATGTGAAAGAAGACTTTTGTAGGCCCCTAGAAGGCAACCTATGACCAGTTGCTTATAAGGAATATGGAGAAAGAAAGGTGTTCTCTTTATTTTGAGAATTTGGCGGTGAGTGGGCCTAGGGCAGCAAACTTTTATCTGTAGAGGGTTCACACTAAGGAAGAATATACTGTAAAAAATTAACCAAGGAAGAGGTCTGGCCTTGAACTAAATATTGATTGCTTGCTTTATTGTTTTCATAAAGATTATAAAATTTAACCTTGTACCTATATAGTTTTCTTTGGGGTGGGTATTGAATATTCCTCTTTTTTTGTTATTAAATATTTATAACAGACAAAATGTTCACATGGAACAACATCAATTTTTGTAAGTAACTGTTTTGAAATCGGTTCTGCATAGGCTACTTGGGGATGATTGGCGTTTTTAAATATTTGAGAATCCTGTCTTTTATGTTTTGGTCCCCTTAATTGTGTATTTTCTTTGACCTGGTACAGCAACAGCACCATTATTTTAGGAGAACATTTATCATGTTGTAGCTTTTTCTTTCTTTCATTCTCTCTTTCTCTATCCCTTACCTTACTCCTAATTTCCTTAACTTTAGCAATGAGAAAACTATTAAAAGATAGTGTAGAAAGAAAGTCCACCTGACTTTAATGAGTAAGTGCAATCTAGAGGAAACTAGAGTACATGCTAAATTCATAGGACGTAAGCTAGAAGCACAAGGCTAGAGGGCTAACATGAAGACTGAAGTTCATTGTGTGTGTGGCCCAGCCAAACTTGTTTGCTTGTGTTCCATTAGCAGTTCCTTGCTTCTGTGTCTCCTTGTCAATAAATTAACCAAGAAAACCAGAGGAAGAGATAGGAAGAATACTTTAAAAAATAGTTTTTATTTACTGATGCATTTCTAAAGGATGTTTTTAACTTAATATAAATGAGGTTATATACAGTATACCAGTATGTATGTATGTATATGTGTGTATGTGTGTGTGTGTATACATGGTGTATGTGTGTGTGTGTATACATGGTGTATGTGTGTGTGTATGCATGTATGTTTTTATTACTTCCATAATTGATAGATTAGCATTGGGTTTTTTTTTTCTTTTTTTTTAATGGTCCATCCATATTTTGTATGCAGGTGAACATTGATCTAATATGGGAAAATGCCACAGTGTATCCATTGTCCTGTCGTGGATACTTGGGGTGTTCCCAGTTGTATTTTTCCTTTATGGAACAAAGCTCGCTAAGGATTGATTACACATTTTTCACATGAAAGCAGAATCCAGAGTTCATTAATTCAGGTGCACATTATTGAGTTAGCTGCAAGCAGGGATACACCTACATATGCTATTCACTCCCTGCAAATTATTAGAGGGGGTTGTGGTGTTATTCTACATACTTTAAGTGGTCAGAGCTCTAACAGTGTATCTATTTGATAGCCAACAGCTGTCAGTTACATCTGCTCTATTGTGAGGACTTAATTGATTTGTTTTGGCACTGATCAAACATAGCTTAACAGTGGGGGGATTAGCTTGTTAGAAGCTCTGAATTTTGTTGCTGAATTAGTGCTTTCTTTCCATCTGCTGGGATTTCATTGCTTGTTTGGACAGAGAAGTTGGTCTGAACAAAGTAAAAATCACTTAGGTCACATCCGCACACCACTGTTTCCCTTCTCAGGATGCCCAAATACATAACGTCAAATAAGTATAGGCACTACAATAAGAAGTATCTGTGTTGGTATGTTAAGTTTACTTTTATGCCAGTTGAATGTGGAAGAAAATAAGTGCTATAATGATAACATGAACTTGTTTTTCCCCATCTCCTAAATATAGATAATGCTGAGTTTGCAACAGAGAGCACAGAAACGTGCAAGTTACATCTTGCGTCTTGAAGAAATCAGCCCCTGGCTGGCTGCCATGACTAACACTGAAATTGCTCTTCCTGGAGAGGTGTCAGCTAGAGACACTGTCACAATCCACAGTGTGGGCGGAACCATCACCATCTTACCTACCAAAACCAAGCCAAAGAAACTTCTCTTTCTGGGGTCAGATGGGAAAAGCTATCCTTACCTTTTCAAAGGTGGGATTTAAAAGAAGAGCATTAATCTGATTAATCTGATTTTGTGTGTGAAATGTGATGGGAGAGGATTGTTTCAGGTGAATAGCCTGGCCGTGATTTTGAATAGCAGTGGTTGGAGGCTGTGTAGTAAGATTTTTCCATTTCCTACTGTCTCTTTGCTTAAGAACTTATATAAGCAGAAATGAGGTGCAGCTAATAATGCTAGTGTCTTAATACCTTGTGACTAAATGGAATGTTCTCTAATGCTGTCATTGTGCTTCTTTGGCTCTCAGTTTTTGACTGCTTCTGTTAACTGAGAAGAAACACAAAAGTGTGTGTTTGTAAGCCCCCATGCCCCTCCACCCCATTGCACTTTACACCCATGTGGTCACCACTCTAGCTACTTTAACTTTTGTTTCCATAGGATTGGAAGATTTACATCTGGATGAGAGAATAATGCAATTCCTGTCTATTGTGAATACCATGTTTGCTACAATCAATCGCCAGGAAACGCCCCGTTTCCATGCCCGACACTATTCTGTAACACCGCTAGGAACACGATCAGGACTAATCCAGTGGGTGGATGGAGCCACACCTTTATTTGGTCTTTACAAACGATGGCAACAACGGGAGGCCGCCTTACAAGCACAGAAGGTTGATTAAAACTCAAATATGCATATACTTTTATTTGAATATACATAAAAAAGCATATTAGTCTCTTTCTTGTTCTGTGTGAAATGCTTACAGGCTACTGTTCTTGAGTGTTTTGGAAAATTTATATGTTACAGGATAGATTTAAGGTATCTGGGAAAGTGTTTCTGAGGCACATTTTATAAAAACTTAAGAGGAAGAAATGGTGACATTTGACAGTCTGGTTCTAGACAAATACAGGGGGGAGCAGGTAGGATGGTAGTATGGTCATTAATCACTCAGTAAGTTGATATTTAACATCTTGATGCTTTTTTATTGGGCTTACTAGAGTCTTTTAAGTTAAGCTTATAATAAGAAACAGCTTGGAAACCCAGGTTCTTTTAAATTAAGGATGTAAATAATAAACAACTTTATATTTAGGGTTAATTATGTGATTTTGTGACTGGGAAATTTATGATTTTGATTTAGACTAGGGATTCAATTTAGCATTAATTGTAGCTAAGTACCTGAGTGTTGAGTATATGCCAGGAACAGTACCAAGTGCTACAGACATACAAGGTAAGTTTTCTAGTCTGAACTTCAGGATTCCGTATCTAGCCAAAACAATCTAATTAGGTTAGGTATAGGAAGGAACAAGAGTTTGAAAGGAGTCGAGTTTAAAAAATAAGCATAGAAGACTACAGAACAATTATTGGGGGGTAGATTAGCGATGGGAATTAGGGACTACCTAAATATTTGTCTGAATGTTGTTAAATGACTTGATCAGTGAAGAATGAAATTTGTGCATTCATTAATGATAGATTTGAAGTTTATTTTGAGAGAGGGAGCAAGAGCGCACACGTGTGGGGGAGGGGCAGAGACAGGGAGAAAGAGAGAATACCAAGCAGGCTCCAGACGGTCAGCACAGCGTCTCACGTGGGGCTTGAACTCAAAAACCGCGAGATCATGACCTGAGCCAAAGAAATCAAAAGTAGGATGCTTAACCTACTGAGTCACCCAGGCATTCCAAATTAACGACTAATTTTAAATAGAATTGTATGTTACAAAGAAGAATGTAAATTGGATGTTGAGTTTGAATTGAACCTCGAGAAAATAGAACAGTAGACCAAGTTTCCAATAAAGTCATAGTAGTTAATTAAGAGAAAGATGTGTAGATTGTAAGAAAGATGGAACTTCCAGAAGAATTACCTGTTTGGTGTGTATAAGTTGGCTAGATAGATGGAGAATGCCACTCAAAAATCAGTTTTTAACATACTACTTTATATTCCAAGTAACCTTTGTTTAAATAAAGTTAATTTTTTTTCTTAAAAAAATTTTTTTTTTAAGGCCCAAGATTCCTACCAAACTCCTCAGAATCCGGGAATTGTACCTCGTCCTAGTGAACTTTATTATAGTAAAATTGGCCCTGCTTTAAAAGCAGTTGGACTTAGTTTGGATGTGTCCCGACGAGATTGGCCTCTTCATGTAATGAAGGCGGTATTAGAAGAGTTAATGGAGGCCACCCCCCCCAATCTTCTTGCTAAAGAGCTTTGGTCATCTTGTACCACCCCTGATGAATGGTGGAGAGTCACACAGGTATGTGTTTTGTTTGGGACTGTAATCAATATTGCTGTTTCTTTTGCCTGTTTCCTATCTTGTGTGTGTTGTTCACCGTCCTTCTCTTCCCCCTTGTCTCCCTCCAGACGTGGAAATTCGAGAACTGTATTTGAATCTTATGTGCACTTATTTTTATGAGGCGTGGCCATGACTGTGTGTGGGCAGAACAGAGGGGATTATGGATGGAACGAAAGAATAAAAATTTGAGAAAAGGAAAAACTAGGGAGACTGAAAATAGTTTGATTTTAAAATCCAGCATTCTGATACTGAGCACGACCAACAAGGACCACAGTGTTGTGTGCTGCTGCTCAGCGCAGAGCCTCCGTGACCGCTCATAGCAGCCCCGAGGAGTGCCAGCTAGTTAGAAATGAGGGAGCGGGGTTATGGTGTTGGGAATTTTGAAGCGTCCAGTCTGTTTTGGAAGGAGATTTGCTGATGGTGTTACAGCCTGCTCTCCCCACCCTTTACCCTCTTGTTTAGTCTTACGCCAGATCTACTGCAGTCATGTCTATGGTCGGATACATAATTGGCCTTGGAGACAGACATCTGGATAACGTTCTCATAGATATGACAACTGGAGAGGTGGTTCACATAGACTACAACGTTTGCTTTGAAAAAGGTAAAATCAAATTGGACTTTTTACATTTACGTGTGGGTCAGATGTTTTTGGTGAAAGGACAAAAATAGAACCATTTGTCTTTTCAAGGTAAAAGCCTTAGAGTTCCTGAGAAGGTCCCTTTCCGAATGACACAGAACATTGAAACGGCCCTGGGTGTAACTGGAGTAGAAGGTGTTTTTAGGCTTTCATGCGAGCAGGTACGCTGTTTCTCTCCACCTTTTCACGTACCTGTTAAATTAACAGATCTTGTGGAATGAAAGACTGCATTTCAGTGAGGAAACTGGGGGAAAGCCTGATTGAAACTTCTCTAAAAACAGGTTCTACACATTATGCGGCGTGGCAGAGAGACTCTGCTGACTTTGCTGGAGGCCTTTGTGTATGACCCTCTGGTGGACTGGACGGCGGGGGGCGAGGCCGGGTTTGCTGGCGCTGTGTACGGTGGAGGCGGCCAGCAGGCCGAGAGCAAGCAGAGCAAGAGAGAGATGGAGCGAGAGATCACCCGCAGCCTCTTTTCTTCCAGAGTAGCTGAAATTAAGGTGAGGGCAGTGACAGTCACCGTCTTCTTTAGTGTTAACATGTCCATCAAAAAGTGGGTGAAACTCTGTTGATTTAGTTATTTTCATAGGAATAGTATTTTTTTTTAATGTTTATTTTTTCAGCGGGGTGGGGGCAGAGAGCGAGGGAGACACAGACTCTGAAGCAGGCCCTAGGCTCCGAGCTGTTGGCACAGAGCCCGACTTGGGGCTCGAACCCATGAGCCGCGGGATCCTGACCTGAGCTAAAGTCAGACGTGTAACCAACTGAGCCACCCACATGCCTCTAAAGCTATCTTTAAAAAAAATTTTTTTGGAGGACTGTCATGTACAACATTGAAAGGGCAGCGGAATAGGGCGATTTGATGTCTTATTAGTAGGAAATGCTGCCAACACATTTGTGTTGTGCACAAAGGCCCACGATCACACTCCCGTTTGTTGGAGATGGGTTCATGAATTGAAAAAAATTAGACCTTTTTTAATACACTGCAGTGTGTTTACCAGTGATTGTTTTAGGTGTTCTTTAATTAGATAGCCTCCCGTCAGTCTTAATCTTAGTATTGTGGTAGCCAGTGATGCCAACACTGTTTTGTGTGCCTTGGTGGTAACTACATGCTATTGTGGGATTTGAGTCCCCGTTTACTACAGCTGTGTGAACTTGAACGCCCTGCTTATCTTTATTTGTAAAATGCAGGTGATACCATCACCCTGTCAGGGACAGGGTGTTCATCTAACACGTTCCTTCTGGCACGTGTCATGCTGTCTCACAGTTGACCCTATAAGAATCTTTCTAATCATAATTATCTTTCTACAGGTGAACTGGTTTAAGAACAGGGATGAGATGCTGGTTGTGCTTCCCAAGCTGGACAGCAGCTTAGATGAATACCTAAGCTTGCAAGAGCAACTGACAGATGTGGAAAAACTGCAGGGCAAACTGCTAGAAGAAATAGAGTTTCTAGAAGGAGCGGAAGGAGTGGACCATCCTTCTCACACTCTGCAACACAGGTTTAAAAGTGTTGAACTCTTGTTTCTTAAAAAAAAAAAAAAAAAAAAAAAAAGGTTTTTTTAATGTTTATGTATTTTAGAGAGCGAGAGGGAGGGAGGGAAGGAGGGAGAGGGAGAAACAGAGCATGAGAGAGGGAGGGACAAAGAGAGAGGGAGACAAAGCATATGAAGTGGGCTCCAGGCTCCAAGCTGTCAGCACAGAACCCGTGAACTGTGAGATCATGACTTGAGAGCCCAAGTCAGATGTTTAACTGACAGCCACCGAGGAGCCCCAAGCTCTTGTTTCTTAATATTTGCCATGAAGGAGAATTTTCACATTTGTGTAAACATTGTCAACCTGAATTAGAATTATTACAGCAGTTTGCATAAATTATAAAAATACTCCCAAGGACTGCAGTTTCAAAATGTTAATGCACAAAAATTCATTTAAATTTTCTGCTTTTTTATATTCACATGTTTGAGCATGTAACTATGGGAGATGGGTGGGTATAGTGGTTAGAATATGAACTTGGATTCAGGCAAACCTGGGTTTTCTCTCTACAGTCTGTGTCTGAGTCCTTATTCATTAGTACAGTGGCAGGTATGTTATCCACTTTGCCGAGTTAAGCATTAAACTAGAATGATCTAAGTGAATGAACCTCGTACAGAGTAGGTAGGTGCTCAGTAAGCGGTAAATATGCAGATGCAACACATTGCACGAGTCTGTGAGATTCAAAAGATCTGTCAACCTTCTTGTCTTTTATGCTGAAGAGAACTCAAAACCTGGAAGGTATGGTAGAATTTTATTTAGAATGTTGTGAGTATAGTTGAGAGAGTTACGGGAAAAAATCAGAGAAGTAAGGTATTACGTTTGAGCACTGCCCTCAAGATTGAAAAGGGAGCTTACTAGGCAGTCCCAAGTATGAGCAAAATCAAGGTTATGAAAGTACGTAGAAGAAAGAACCAATTAAAAAATGTTTTCCCTTCCTGTTAGGTATTCTGAACACACTCAACTACAGACTCAGCAAAGGGCTGTTCAGGAAGCAATCCAGGTGAAGCTCAATGAATTTGAACAGTGGATAACACATTATCAGGCTGCGTTCAATAATTTAGAAGCAACACAGCTTGCAAGTTTGCTTCAGGAGATCAGCACACAAATGGACCTTGGTATGGGTTTTGATTTATTTTAGATACACACGTGAGCCTGTGAATCGGGGGTTGTTTTGTTATGTGTGGGGTTCTGCTTTGTGCTCCTTGCAGTGACTGCTGGGTGGGAATAGTTGCACTGGTGTTAATAGTCCTCTTTCACCAAAAGGTCCTCCGAGCTATGTGCCAGCGACAGCCTTTCTACAGAATGCCGGCCAGGCCCACTTGATCAGCCAGTGCGAGCAGCTGGAGGGGGAGGTGGGCGCCCTTCTCCAGCAGCGGCGCTCCGTGCTCCGGGGCTGCCTGGAGCAGCTGCATCACTATGCGACCGTGGCTCTGCAGTACCCCAAGGCCATATTTCAGAAACATCGGATTGAACAGTGGAAGACCTGGATGGAAGAGCTCATCTGTAACATCACAGTAGAGCGCTGTCAAGAGCTCTACAGGAAGTGAGTTGGTCATGCTTCATTTGCTTAACTTCTCCTGCGATTGGAAGCAAAGCTGTGTTCAAATGATTATCATTATGTGTGCATGATATTTCATTTTTTCTGCGAGAATGGGTTGATGGATGGGGTTTTAAACGGAGTCACTTTTTTCTTGGTTTGAGGAGAATCTGAGCTCATGCTTTCCCTCCTAAGACAGTGTGGTTTTCCTCATTAAATAAAGTGGATCCCAGTGTCGGAGTCTTTTTAGCCACTGACGGGGATCTGGGTCAAGAGAGCTAAACTCAAACATTGATCTGTCCCTCATTAACGAGTCATCATGGAACGTTACTTCAGTTCCTAAGACTTGGCTGTAAAAATGGAAATCACGATTTCTCCTGTTTAAGGTTTGAGGATCATATGCGATACCCCATGTCGCCCTGGGTCCAGTGTGGTTGTGTTGTAAACAAGCGCCTCTCTCTGGTTTTATAGATACGAAATGCAGTATGCCCCCCAGCCCCCCCCAACAGTGTGTCAGTTCATCACTGCCACCGAAATGACTCTGCAGCGGTATGCAGCTGACATCAACAGCAGGCTTATTAGGCAAGTGGAACGCTTGAAACAAGAAGCTGTCACTGTGCCTGTCTGTGAAGATCAATTGAAAGAAATTGAACGTTGTATTAAAGTTTTTCTTCACGAGAATGGAGAAGAAGGATCTTTGAGTCTAGCGAGTGTTATTATTTCGGCCCTTTGTACCCTCACAAGGTGAGTCAGCCAGCCTCCTGTGGAGACCGTTTCGTTGTCTTGAAAACATTGATGTTTATTTGCGATTTCACTGGTCTTTTGTTTAATCCCCAACTTAAGGTATTCTGTGCTGTCCTGGGTCTTGCTTGACGTCACAACTGCTTTACTTCCTTTCCAGTGTTGAGGCATTCGCTTTTGTGAGTGAGGGTAGCTGGGTCGGTTTCACTGTACAAATATTTAATTGAGTTTAGGCGGAACCTGATGATGGAAGGTGCAGCTTCAAGCGCGGGAGAGCAACTGGTGGATCTGACCTCTCGGGACGGAGCCTGGTTCCTGGAGGAGCTCTGCAGCATGAGCGGGAACGTCACGTGTCTGGTGCAGTTACTGAAGCAGTGCCACCTGGTGCCGCAGGACTTAGACATCCCGAACCCCCTGGAAGCTTCTGAGGCGGTTCACCTGGCCAACGGAGTATACACCTCCCTTCAGGTGAGCACTTTTAAGTTAGCTTAAAGTTGATGAATTTGTTTTAGATCAGTTGAACACCGTACTTCTTACATCTTTGGTTCAGAAAGGCAATTTGACTTCTCCCCTTTTAATCCTGCTTCATTGGTCGCTTAAAGATCACTGAGAGGTTTGTGGCCATAAGTTGGTTATAGTTGCATAAGTTCTTAATATATGGCATTAAGCCTGTAAATATGTAACTTATCTAAACTCAGAAAACATTAAAATATATTTCTCACATATTTATAGGAATTAAATTCAAATTTCCGGCAAATCATATTTCCAGAAGCACTGAGATGTTTGATGAAAGGAGAGTACACATTAGAAAGTATGCTTCATGAGCTGGACAGTCTTATTGAGCAGACCACTGATGGCGTTCCCCTGCAGACTCTAGTTGAATCTCTTCAGGCCTACTTAAGAAATGCAGCTATGGGACTCGAGGAAGAAACACATGCTCATTACATCGATGTAGCCAGGCAAGTGAATGCTAACTGTGCAATTTTCTTGGGAAAGAGATGGGGAAGCCAGATAAAGGGGTTCTGAGCTCTTACTCTACTCTGAGTTCAGTTTTAATTTTACAGCAGATACAATTACTTGCAAATGCTTACTTATCTTTAAAAAACTTTTATTTGGGAATAACTACAGGTTCTCAGGAAGTCGTAAAAACTGTGTGCAGGGACATCTCGCTCACGCTTCATCCATCCTGCAGCGTTAGCATCTTGCCTACTGATGGGCTGTGGCAGCACCGCGAAAGGGATGTTGCCGCGGTCAGCAGGGCTTCCTGAGGTTTCACCAGTTACTCACGCGCTTGTTTGTGTGTGTGTAGCTCCGTGCCGTTCTAACACATACACGACGCGTGCGTGGGTGGTGTTTCACCATGTGAATACACACGGAGTGGAGTGTAGTATTTTTTAAGCCAGCCCTCAGAACTCCATGAAATCACATGCGCCAGTTTAGTTAGCTAATGGAGTATACAGCTCACTTCAGGTGAAGACTTTTAAATTTGCTTAAATTTTATTGTTTGTTTTAGATACTGAACGCTGTGTTTTTCATCTCATAAATCTAGAAAAACAGTTTGACCTTGGAACCTGTAAAGGTGGGGTGGTTCTTCCAGCCATGCACTATCCCCATGGTTTAAGTCCCTTTATCTCTGGTGACTCAAGACATCTTTCTTTGGCATTCTCGTGTGCAGTTGACCCCAGAAAGTATAATTGAGGGAGTTGAAATGGATTGACCTGCCGTGCTTCCTCCATGAGAAAATTCAAAGATTAAAGAAAGTAGAATAGTAGAATGAACTTTTGTTTTACCACCTTTGGGTATTATCTGCATCTGTTTAAGTTGTTTAAATTATTTGTTTATTGGATTTTATTTATTTTTTATTTTTTTTTTCAACATTTATTTATTTTTGGGACAGAGAGAGACAGAGCATGAACGGGGGAGGGGCAGAGAGAGAGGGAGACACAGAATCGGAAACAGGCTCCAGGCTCCGAGCCATCAGCCCAGAGCCTGACGCGGGGCTCGAACTCACGGACCGCGAGATCGTGACCTGGCTGAAGTCGGACGCTTAACCGACTGCGCCACCCAGGCGCCCCTAAATTATTTGTTTAAATTGTACCGCCCTGGGACGCCTGGGTGGCTCAGTCGGCTAAGGGTCCAATTTCGGCTCAGGTCATGATCTCGCAGTTCGTGGGTTCGAGCTCCGGGTGATGCTCTGTGCTGCTGGCTTGGAGCCCAGAGCCTGCTTTGGATTCTGTGTGTCCCTCTTTCTCTGCCCCTCCCCTGCTCTCTCTCTCTTTCTCAGAACTAAATAAACGTTAAGAAAAAAAAAATTTTTTTTTAATTGTACTACCCCAATTAGTTTGAAGCAGGTATCTTTTCATTCTTAAATACTGTAGGAAGTATATGTATCTAAAATATAAACTTATTTTTATTAAAAAAAAAATTTTTTTTTAATGTTTGTTTTTGAGAGAGAGGGAGACCCAGAATCTGAAGCAGGCTCCAGGCTCTGAGCTGCCAGCACAGAACCCCAATGCAAGGCTTGAACTCACAAACTGTGAGATCATGAACTGAGCTGAAGTTGGACGCTGAACCAACCGACCCACTCAGGAGCCCCTAAACTTATTTTTCTTAATCATGGTGCTGCTACTTGACCTAAAATGTTAACAATAATTTTTAGTGTTTTCTGCACTCACAGTTTTCCTATTTTATGTTTACTTGTAGTTACTTCACCATACAATAAAAAAAAGAGTGTAATTATTATAAATGTCAGTTAGACGATGGTTTAGATTATTTGCCTAACATCTTTATCATTTAATTTTTAGCATTATTTCAAATGTGAAATGTAGATCAGTACACCTTTCTTTCTCACTGTATTTCAGCCCTCATTTATCTCCCTTTAATATCTAATTCAGATTTCCCTTACCTCAAATGGATGATTGTCCACTGTTTTGTGTGAGTTGGGTGACTATCTTCATGCTTGGTTCTGTTACAGCTTATATTTGTACCTTGTTTTGGAGAAACTTTCATCATCTTAAGGAAAATTTTATAGCATGTTGTAGCTCTTTTTTCCATTAGAAATTGCTCTGGTTAGAGAAAGGCAGATACCATATGTTTTCACTCTTATGTGGATCCTGAGAAACTTAACAGAAACCCATGGGGGAGGGGAAGGAAAAAAAAAAGAGGTTAGAGTGGGAGAGAGCCAAAGCATAAGAGACTCTTGAAAACTGAGAACAAACTGAGGGTTGATGGGGGGTGGGAGGGAGGGGAGGGTGGGTGATGGGTATTGAGGAGGGCACCTTTTGGAATGAGCACTGGGTGTTGTATGGAAACCAATTTGACAATAAATTTCGTATATTAAAAAAAAAGAAGAAATTGCTCTGGTTAGCCTAGTTTTTAAATTCTCTTAATAGTTTTGTAGCAGTTTCTGTGTGATAAAGTTGACAATCTAGTTAACATTAGTGACATAAACTGATACTAGTTGTAGGTACTAGGAGTGCTGTTTTTGATTTTTTTTTATATAAAAATTTTGGAATAGTGTCTTGATCCATAAGCCACTTTGTAAGTCTTAAGTTAACAGTGATGAGCAGGGTGAATTTCTGAAAACCTATGCTCAGACTATGCATTATTCAAAACCAAGCTTGCCAAAGATGGCAGGCATCTGAGTTTACTGCCTGTAGTTGGCTCGGTCATGTGACAGTAGTGTGAACATCCTGGACAATTTTTGCTAAGTCCTCCAACTTCAGAATTGTGTGATTCTTGACAGTTATTGGGAGGCTATATTATTTTACATTCTTTGTATAAAATGAGACTGTAATATCTTATGTAGTTCTTTTAAAAATTGTTATAATTCAAGTTTGCATTAAATTTAATCACATGATCAATTACTAATACTGAATTGGAATCATTAACTTCACATTATGGTGGACACTACATGCCGTTTTACCGTTAACACTCTTCACGCAACAAGATTTGTTTTCTTTTTTTTTTTTTAATTTTTTTTTTTCAACGTTTATTTATTTTTGGGACAGAGAGAGACAGAGCATGAACGGGGGAGGGGCAGAGAGAGAGGGAGACACAGAATCGGAAACAGGCTCCAGGCTCTGAGCCATCAGCCCAGAGCCTGACGCGGGGCTCGAACTCACGGACCGCGAGATCGTGACCTGGCCGAAGTCGGACGCTTAACCGACTGCGCCACCCAGGCGCCCCAACAAGATTTGTTTTCTAGATTACATGTTAGCCGGCTCTGACACTTGTTGACCTTCTGTGTGTTCTCTCTCAAACGTACTACTCTTCAGGTAGGATTTTAATTCCCTTTTCTTTTTCTCTAGAATACTTCATGCTCAATATGGTGAATTAATCCAACCAAGAAATGGTTCAGTTGATGAAACACCAAAAATGTCAGCTGGCCAGATGCTGTTGGTAGCATTTGATGGCATGTTTGCCCAAGTGGAAACTGCTTTTGGTTTACTAATTGAAAAGGTAAATATTGACTTTATGAATAAATAACGCAAGTGTAGTAAAGTAGTTGTTCACAGTACAAAGAGTGGAGAAATGAACTTTTCTTCTTTTTTACATAGTTAAACAAGATGGAAATTCCCATAGCTTGGCGAAAGATTGACATTATAAGGGAAGCTAGGAGCACCCAAGTCAATTTTTTTGATGATGATAATCACCGGCAGGTGCTAGAAGAAATTTTCTTTCTAAAAAGACTACAGACAATTAAGGAGTTCTTCAGGCTCTGTGGTACCTTTTCTAAAACTTTGTCAGGTAATACTTCACATTTAAACGTGTCGGATTTAGTTGTGTAGAATTTAGTTGTGTAGGATGGGGTAGGCTTAATATAATTGTATGTTCATTAAGTCTTTTTTAATTTTTTTTATTTTTTTTATTTGTTTATGTTTATTTAGTTCTTAGGGAGACAGAGTGTGAGCTGGGGGAGGGGCAGAGAGAGAGGGAGACACAGAATCTGAAACACGCTCAGCTCAGAGTCTGACGGGGACTCGAACTTACGAGCTGTGAGATCACAACCTGAGCTGAAGTCAGACGCCCGATCGACTGAGCCACCCAGGCTCCCCAAGTCTTGTTGTTAAATAAGCAGTACTGTCACCTTATTTTGCTTTGCATGAAATACTTTAAAAAGCTTTTCTTTTTTTAGGATCAAGTTCGCTTGAAGATCAGAATACTGTAAATGGTCCTGTTCAGATGGTCAATGTGAAAACCCTTTTTAGAAACTCTTGTTTCAGTGAAGACCAGATGGCCAAACCTATAAAGGCATTCACGGCTGACTTCGTGAGGCAGCTCTTGATTGGACTTCCCAACCAAGCCCTAGGACTCACCCTCTGCAGTTTTATCAGTGCTCTAGGTGTAGACATTATTGCTCAAGTAGAGGCGAAGGATTTTGGTGCTGAAAGCAAAGTTTCTGTTGATGATCTTTGTAAGAAAGCAGTGGAGCACAACATCCAGATCGGAAAGTTCTCTCAATTGGTCATGAACAGGGCGACGGTGTTAGCGAGTTCTTACGACACTGCCTGGAAGAAGCATGATTTGGTGCGCAGGCTGGAAACCAGTATTTCTTCTTGTAAGACAAGCCTGCAGCGTGTTCAGCTGCATATTGCCATGTTTCAAGTAAGTATTTTTCGAGTGTGGTTTTCCCCAATG
Organism: Puma concolor; assembly: GCF_028749965.1. NCBI lineage: Eukaryota > Metazoa > Chordata > Mammalia > Carnivora > Felidae > Puma > Puma concolor. Next base: position 28,057,080 of record NC_141682.1, read on the forward strand.
TAGGAATTTGAAAATCTGGGGAGATTAATATAAAACAATGTAAGGGGAAAAAAATATAAACATCCTGGATTGTGCCAGCTTGCAGCAAACCCAGCTTTTTGGAATTTTGGTGTTTCTTTCCTGTTATTCCTTGTCTGTGTTCCATGTAGTGGAGAGTGTTTTGTGTTTACACTTTGTGACCTTTGAATTCATCTCCATCAGCGTTGTATGTTTGGTATTGTCTGTGTCATTAAGTATTGCTTGTAAATATAATTTCTAATGGTTGAATTTATTTGTTATGTGAATGTGCCTCCTATATGATTTAACGTGTAATTAAGATGATTTCTAAGGTGACTTCTGTTCTGTTTCCCTGATGCTCTCTTGATGTGTTACCAACTTTGTGCATGAATCTTTCATCATTTGGAAATTGTTTTTTTGAGAAGCCGGTTTTTGTCCTTGATTAGTTAGGGGGCCAGTATGATAGCACAGGCTTTGGGGGTGAGATGGATTTGGATTCAGGTATATGAATCTGAGTTTAACTTCCCTAAGGTGGGGACAGTACCTCTCACAAAGGTTCAGGACCATGAGGGTTAAAAATGTTCTAGGGGCACCTGGGTGGCTCAGTTGATCAGGCATCTGACTCTTGGTGTCCGCTCAGGTCACGATCTCGTGTTTTGTGAGTTCAAGCCCCACATTGGGCTCTGCACTGGGGTGGGCTTGGGGAGGTGCGCGGAGCCTGCTTGCGATTCTCGCTCTCAAAAATAAATAAACTTTAAAAAATCCGCCGCTCCCCCCTCTCCCCCAAATGATGTTCTATATGGAATGTTGGGTGGCTCAGTCATTTGAGCCTGACTCTTCCTTTCAGTTCAGGTCATGATGTCACGGATCGTGAGATGGAGCCCTGAATAGGCTGTCAGTGCAGAACCTGCTTGGATTTTCTCTCCACCCCCCTCTCAAAATAGATAAATAAACTTCAAAAAAAAAAAAAAAAATGATGTTCGGGACAGTTGGGTGGCTCAGGCATCCGATTTGGTTCAGGTCCTGATCTCGTGATTCGTGGGGTTGAGCCCTGTGTTGGGCTCTGTGCTGACAGCTCAGAGCCTGGAGCCTGCTTCGAATTCCGTGTCTCCCTGCCCCTCTCTCTGCCCCTCCACCATTCATGCTCTCTGTTTTTTCTTTTCTTTTCTTTTCTTTTCTTTTCTTTTCTTTTCTTTTCTTTTCTTTTCTTTTCTTTTCTTTTCTTTTCTTTTCTTTTCTTTTCTTTTCTTTTCTTTTTTTTTCTTTTCTTTTCTTTTTTCTTTTCTTTTTCTTTTCTCTTTTCTTTTTTCTTTTCTTCTCTTTTTCTTTTTTCTTTCTCTCTTTCCTTTTTCTCTCTTTCCTTTTTCTTTCTCTCTTTCCTTTTTCTCTCTCTCTTTCCTTTTTCTTTCTCTCTCTCTTTCTCTCTCTTTCTCTTTCTCTCTCAAAAATAAACGTTAAAGGGGTACCTGGGTGGTTCAGTCGGTTAAGCATCCGACTTCTGCTTGAGTCATCATCTCACAGCTTGTGGGTTTGAGCCCCGCACTGTGCTCTTTTGGCTTCTGTCTTCCTCTCTCTCTGCCCCTTCCCTCTACTCTCATGCGTGCACTCGTGCGTGCTCTCTCTCAAAAAATAAACATTAAAAGTAAATGTTAAAAAAAAGTTATGTTCTGTTTAAGACACTAAGCACAGTATAAATTGTAGCTATTCCCCCACCCCCACCCCCACCCCCGCCAATACAGGCTTCAATATTATCAGTAGCTTCAAACAGGTTATATAACTCATAGAGTAATATTTGGGGACTGCCATTTTCTTGGGGTCTGTTTTGGTACAGACAGTGGTTTTTTGGTATCATTTATGTTGAAGCTGCTTTCCGGTGGTGGAATTCGTGGTTATAGCCCAGTGTGAGGAACCAGTGTATTTCCTTCTCTTTGCGGTTTTATCAATAGCTGTTTTTTTTAGCTCATGAATTAAGAAAACTAATTTATTCAGATTTTGAAGTTGTTTTCATTATGTATTAATAGTCTTTTTAACACGGAGTTTTTAAAATTTTTTCTTCTAAAAAGTGTGATGTTGAAAGTTTCATTATTTGATACGTTTTAGTTTATTTCCTTAAAAATTGACAGCCGTATGGAAAACATAAAAAAGCCTTTCAGTTTTGTTCATCTGAACAGCTGTCCATCATTTTAATAAAAGCGCAATGTATTACTTTTAAATTATAGCCCAGTTGGCCTTCTGGGGTCACCCTTGAAATGGAAGGCGCTTGACCCTCTGTCAGCAACTGCCTGCCCCTTTCTTCTCCGGAGAAGTCTTTGTTCTGTGACTCCTGCCATCATTTCTTTTAATCACTTCTGTAGCCTTATGCTGGACAACCCCTCCCCACCCCCCAGTACCCGTTCCGATCTCTTAACTGGAGATGTCTTTTGGGGGAGGTTGTATACTAAACTTTTTTACAGACTTGGAAATATCTTCAGAATTATTACTTAGATGTTGCATTTCACTGATTGAAGAAATTTATCAGCCATTCTCTACATTAGGAAACTTTCCACCTGGTTGTGATCATTTTGTAATTTTGCACTTACACTTCTCTGCCTGCCTCGCTTTGCTGCAGCTGTTTTTGTTTTTTTTTTTTTTCCTTTCCCCCAGTCCTAATTCATACCTCCCATCTCTTTATCTAAAGGTTTTTTTTCCTGCTGATTTTATTACATTGCTTTTTCTTTGAACAGTGGCAGCATGAAGACCTCCTTATCAATAGACCACAAGCCGTGTCAGTCACACCTCCCCCTCGGTCTGCCATCCTAACCAGCATGAAAAAGAAACTCCATACTCTGAGCCAAATTGAAACTTCAATTGCAACAGTTCAGGTGTGTTCGGTCAGACCTTACTTGCAGCACATTTACTTTGAGAGAGCACCTGCACCGTGGTGACGTGTCGGTGCTCCGTGGTTCAGTGTATCTGCCCGTCTGTCCTTGGCTTCTGAGCTACAGGGGCACACTACTTTTCACTTTTACGCGTGATTTATCTTTTTTCCTTACCCTCCAAGGTAACCACATCTACTCCTGCTACTAAGCTGTGTATTTTGAGCCAGGAAGAGAGACATACTAAATATTTCAGGTTTTTAATGGATTTGATGATCACTCTGCCTTTGTGCATTAAGGGAACTCTGGTGATTAGAAAAATGTGTCTTCTGAAATGTACGTAAGCCGTTCCATCTGGCTTACTGTTCAGACCTAAAAAACTTAGGCAGTTCTTATCCCTGTTGTATAATTAAAGGTATTTAAAGGCGATAGAATGTTTTCCTTTTATTATTGACTGTATTTCTTTGTCATTTCTGCTTAATATTTAGTCTCACCTCCCTTTTTTAAATAAGAGAAACAGTTCTTGATTATGGTTATATACGTATCTTTGTATTGTGTATTCTTATATCATGTACGTAGTAGTAACTGATGTCTTCCTGTTCATTTTATATAAATTAATGTGAGTACAAAATCAAGTGTAGTCACTTCTATAATTTTTACATATTTAATGAAACTTTCTGGAGCTCACTTCTTTGAAGATTGAAGTACCTTTTCTCTGTAGCATACTAGGCCTAGTTTTCAACTGTGGAGAGCCTTTCTCACTTGAGAGGTGTGTTTGTGTGAGAGAAAGAACGGGAGAGAAGTGCAGGAAAGACAAAGGATGGGAATCCTTTGCCTGAAGTGGTGAATAAATAGTGAAATAATTTTGTTACATAAAACCTTCTTTATCATGGTAATCTGGATACATTTTTACTATCTTCCATAAGCTTCTGAGTTTCTGAGAATTAGATTTTCATCTTTCACAACCAAAAGTATAAATGGATTTTTTGAATTAAGCTTTCTATTTTAATTCTAGGTGGTTACCGTACAGTGTTACATTAGTTTTAGGTGTACAATATAGTGATTCACTAATGCGCTACATTACTCAGCACCCATCATGATAAGGGTACTCTTCAGTCCCCATCACCCATTTCTCCCCTCTTCCCACTGACCTCCCCTCTCGTAGCCACCAGTTCTCTATAGTTGAGTCTGTTTCTTAGTTTGTCTCTCTCTCCCTCTCTCTTTTTCTTCACTTGTTTTGTTTCTCAAATTCCATATATGAGTGAAACCTTATATTTGTCTTTTTCTGACTATACTCTGTGGCTCCATCCATGTTGTTGCAAGCGATAAATGGATTTTCTTCCAGATAGCGCATAAAGTGCATTAGGAATTGGATGTAGCAGGTGTTTGATTTTAAAGACTACTTTATTGGGGCGCCTGGGTGGCGCAGTCGGTTAAGCGTCCGACTTCAGCCAGGTCACGATCTCGCGGTCCGTGAGTTCGAGCCCCGCGTCAGGCTCTGGGCTGATGGCTCGGAGCCTGGAGCCTGTTTCCGATTCTGTGTCTCCCTCTCTCTCTGCCCCTCCCCCGTTCATGCTCTGTCTCTCTCTGTCCCAAAAATAAATAAAAAACGTTGAAAAAAAAAATTAAAAAAAAAAAAAGACTACTTTATTTAAAAATGAAAAATTTTGGGGCGCCTGGGTGGCGCAGTCGGTTAAGCGTCCGACTTCAGCCAGGTCACGATCTCGCGGTCTGTGAGTTCGAGCCCCGCGTCGGGCTCTGGGCTGATGGCTCGGAGCCTGGAGCCTGTTTCCGATTCTGTGTCTCCCTCTCTCTCTGCCCCTCCCCCGTTCATGCTCTGTCTCTCTCTGTCCCAAATAAATAAATAAACGTTGAAAAAAAAATTTTTTTTTAAAAAAATAAAAATGAAAAATTTTAAGACAAACTGAAAGCCAGTTCTTCCCAGACATGTTGAACCTGTTCAAAGTGAAATCGAGATTAATTCCACAAGGTGTTTGTTAAAAATGTTTTCTGAATGATGCATGTGCTTCTTTTGAATCTCCCTGGTATTGATATAAAATGCCCAGTAGGAATTGGAGAGTGTCAGATATTCACTGAGATTCTGCTGGCTTTTACAGGAGAAACTAGCAGCACTTGAAGCAAGTATTGAACAGCGACTCAAGTGGGCAGGCGGTGCTAACCCTGCACTGGCACCTGTACTGCAGGATTTTGAAGCAACAATAGCCGAAAGAAGAAATCTTGTCCTTAAAGAGAGCCAAAGAGCAAGCCAGGTATTGTGACCCGTGCGTGCCATCTTTGTTTTCAGTTACATGATGATACAGCTGATTGGAAGTTACGTGTGGGATAACTAGGGGTAGCTTGAGAACCCACCCTCAAGTTGACAGTACTGGGAAGAGGGACCTGGTAGGCCTTGGTGGGAAGGGCATCCATCCTTTAGGCTGAGCTCACAGCCAGTTATTTTCCTGGACCTTTACTGCCTCCCAGCTAAATATAAAGTAGATTCAGCCTCTGTTGGAAAATATGGAGTTGAATTCCATATTTGTCTAAGGTTCTCTTTATGCAGCTTAGGTGACCCAAAGATTTGATACTATTCTTTCAGCATGGCAATAAAATGTCTTTATGATCTTGAATTCTGCCAGAGGTTGTGGATTAAGTTTGTTACTTTGGGGGGTGGAGAATGGAAACAAACTATTAGGTATGTCCAGTCAGGTAGAAAATTAGACTAAATCAATGACATGTTTCAGTACGTACTTAAAAGAACTATTTGCATAATCACAATAGTATTATCATACCTTAAAAGTTGTATATAATGTCATCAAATAGCCAGTTAGTATTCTGTGATCTTTATTGTGAAGTGAGGCAAGAGGAGAAGCAGAAGGGCAACATTCCAAATTGAAATTTGGACATAGCACAAATAAGCTGCCCCTGAATATGATGATAGTTCTATCACGGAATAAATTTTCTGTGTGAAAGCAGTTGTACAGCAGATACTTTTACCCAATTGTACTTAGGTGCTTTTAACCATCTCAGACCTAATAACATCAACCAAAAAAAAAGTGCATTTATTCATAGCCTTTCTCAGGCTTAGTTCTGTTTTGTCCCAGAAGAGTCAAACATTCATACCATTTTCAGGACCAGTTTGGTCCTGAATTCTGGAAATGAATAGGCAGTATTTTTTCATGTCAATTAAAATTGCATTCCCCCCTTATTGTGGTGGTTCCATTCCTCTTTTGCCTCTTCACAGGTCACTTTCCTCTGCAGCAATATCATTCATTTTGAAAGTTTACGAACTAGAACTGCAGAAGCCTTAAACCTGGATGCTGCGTTATTTGAACTAATCAAACGATGCCAGCAAATGTGTTCATTTGCATCACAGTTTAACAGTTCAGTCTCTGAGTTAGAGCTTCGTTTATTACAGAGAGTGGTGAGTCTTGAATCTTGGTGTGGGGGTGAAGAGACTTGTTGATGAAAATGATAAGGCCAGTGTCATGTGCTCAAACTCCATTTAATATATTCACTCGGTTTACATTTATGCAGTGTGTATACTATATTTATGATGTTGTTATGAGGGATATAACAATGGTTAAATCTTGCTCTTAGCGCCCAAGGAACCTATTAATTATAAATACAATGAATTAAAAAGTGAGCCTGGGTGGCTCAGTCTGTTAAGCGTCCAACTTCAGCTCAGGTCCTGATCTCACAGTTCGTGAGTTCAAGCCTTGTGTCAGGTTCTGTGCTGACAGCTCAGAGCCTGGAGCCCACTTCACATTCTGTGTCTCCCTGTTTCTCTTTGTCAAAAATAAATAAAATATTAAAAAATTATTTTAATGTATTTGTATTAAAAAAAGTGAAAAGGGTTCTCAGAGCCACAGTTGGAAGTTCTGTGGAGTTTCAGAGGGAGGAGAAATACAACGTATAGCAAATGACTTAAATGTACTGAAAATACGGTAGCAGACAGGGGGCTAGTGGAAGGTGAATGCTGGACAGGAGGGCTAAGTCCAAAAATAGCAAATTGATACATTTGATGTTTATATTTTATGAGAAGAGTTTAATTAGGAAGCTCTCGTGGCCTTTGAAAGCATGATTTACATTGGGTTTAGCATTCTAGATTCGGATCATCTTTGTTATTCTAGATGCATTTGTTACGTCTTAAACTATTTCTATTTCTTAAACTATTGTGTAGGTCATTAGTTCATGACTTGGCAAATGAGTTTGTTTGTGTCACTTTGAGTTACTAGTACCTTTTAATGGTGATGATGAAGGAAAGAATCTTCCATTATTTATTCCATCTAATGCTTAAAATCAAATGTTTATTCTGTTTAGGACACCAGTCTTGAACATCCTATTGGCAGCTCTGAATGGCTTTTGTCAGCACACAAACAACTGACTCAGGATATGTCTACTCAGAGGGCAGTTCAGACAGAGAAAGAGCAACAGATAGAAACAGTCTGTGAAACAATTCAGAATCTGGTTGATAATATAAAAACTGTGCTCACTGGTCATAACCGGCAACTTGGAGATGTCAAACACCTCCTAAAAGCAATGGCCAAGGTAAGACTGATATGAGTGACACCCAGTCAGATCTCTCTTTTCATAAAATTACAAGTAGTCGTATTTGGGAAAATAATGATATAAACAAAAACAACTTCTTGGTTCACATCTTCCAATTTGTAATGGAGTTAATTTGTGTTTTTATCAACTTTTTTTTTTTTCTAAAGCAGGTAGTCGTATTCTGATTTTGTACCCAGAGAAACTGGGGGTTAAAGAAATGGATTAACCCAGAGTCCTATAACTTAACAACAAAGCTGAAACTTGAATATAGTCTCCAGGTGTTTAGATCTCCAATGTCTCGTCCTCCTCCCCAGCCTTATCCCTAAGCTCGTTCACCTCCAAAATGAATGAAATGTTGTCTCTTCCTTTCAGTATCCTACATAATTTCCATAGTAAGGAAACTCAGCCCCACAAAAAAGCTAAATAACTTCATCATTACAAAACGATGAATCATTTAACTTGGGGATTTATTTTTACTTTGACTTTTTGTTTTGTACTGGAAACCAGATTCCTGTAGAAAAGGAGTTAATTATGGTAAACAAATTAAACACTTGCTGGAAAAACACTTATTACTTGTTATTCAAAATGTGACTGTCTTATGAGTTACTATTGAGACCAGTACCATTTCTGTCAGTCATTAACATGTGGATTCCAGGATGAAGAAGCTGCCCTGGCAGACGGCGAGGATGTCCCTTATGAGAGCAGTGTCAGGCAGTTCCTAGGTGAATACAAATCATGGCAAGACAACATTCAGACGGTGCTGTTCACATTAGTCCAAGCTATGGGTCAGGTTCGAAGTCAAGAACACGTTGAAATGCTCCAGGAAATAACTCCCACCTTGAAAGAACTGAAAACACAGAGTCAGAGGTAAGGATGCCTTCTGGCCTAGATTTCAAATGGAAGCAAAAATCTGGTAGAGTAAGTTTTGCTTATTTAATTCATTTAAATTTTTTCAGTTTTGTTCAGATTTATAAGTAGCTACCTGGTGAAGCATTTCATAAATAAGCCATTTTGTTTTGTATTTCAGTATCTATAATAATTTAGTGGGTTTTGCATCACCCTTAGTCACCGATGCAACAAATGAATGTTCGAGTCCAACGTCAGCTGCTACTTGCCAGCCATCCTTTGCTGCAGGTATGACTTTTCCACTTCAGAAAAGACCTGAAACTTCATCTGTTCCTAATCTTATTTTTTAAATTTATTTTTAAAGTTTATTTGTTTATTTTGAGAGAGAGAGCACGAGCGCAATTGAGCGGGGGAGGGACAGAGGGGAGGGAGAGAGAGAATCCCGAGCAGGTTCCCTGCTGTTAGCGCAGAGCCCGACATGGGGCTTGATCCCACAAACCATGAGATGATGACCTGAGCTGATTTCCAGAGTCAGATGCTTAACCAACTGAGCCACCCAGGTGCTCCCCTCCCCCTTTTAAGTTTTGGCTTAACTTTAAAAGTGCTTCTGTGAGAGAGTAAAAATACCTTGTGTTTAAATCTTCTTCAGATAATTTATGAATGGGGCGCCAGGGTGACTCAGTTAGTTCAACGTCCTGCTTCAGCTCAGGTCATGATCTTGCGGTTCGTGAGTTTGAGCCTTGTATTTGGCTCTCTGCTGTCAGCACAGAGCCTGCTTCAGATCTCTGCCTTCCTCTCTCTCTGCCCCTCCCCGCTCATGCTGTCTCTCTCACAAATAAATAAACTTAAAAAAAAAAATAACACATGAATATAAAATAAATACTTGTCAGGGAAATTATAAAAAGAAAAATTTGTAGTTTCATTCCAATTAGAGGTCAGTCCATTAATATATTTGTTGTTATACTTGTAGTTACGTATGCATAGTACATGCACAAATTGTGATCATTCTGTGAATGCAATTTTTGTTGTCTTTTCCCACTTAAATTGGTAATTTCCTCGCCACCAAATGATCTTTTAACAAGTGACTTCATGCCCAAATTTAATATGCCATTCTGTGTCTTTACCATATTAACCTTATATTGTTGGACAGTTCATACGTTTCTAGTATTTTGGTGCCACAACAAGCATCACTGTACAAATTCGTTTTTGAATGTCTAGCTCTTTAGGCTATATTTTTCAGAGGACAGTATCTATTTGAAGGGATAAGGATTTTAAGGTTCTAAAATCATACTCACCTTTGTGGCTATATATGTGTAGTTGATGGTTGAGAGAGCCCTGCCCTGCTCTTTGTCTCCCTCCATCTTCTGTTTACATGTGAATTGAGCTACCCACTCTTTCCCTGTAGCAGTCCGGAGCAACACTGGCCAGAAGACTCAGCCTGATGTGATGTCACAGAACGCTAGAAAGCTGATTCAGAAAAATCTTGCCACATCAGCCGATACTCCACCAAGCACCATTCCAGGAACTGGCAAGAGTGTTGCTTGTAGTCCTAAAAAGGCTGTCAGAGACCCTAAAACTGGGAAGGGTAAGTTAGTAGGAATAAGGGTGCCTTAGATACTTGTACAAAGTTGTGGTTTGACTTCTGTGTTTCCGTTGCTTTGTAGCTGTGCAAGAGAGAAACTCATATGCAGTGAGTGTGTGGAAGAGAGTGAAAGCCAAGCTAGAGGGCCGAGATGTTGATCCAAATAGGAGGATGTCAGTTGCTGAACAGGTGACCTTTTAAAAATTATTTATTTATTACTTTAATTGTTTTTATTATTTTTTTAAAAGTTTTATTTAAGTAATCTCTACACCCCATGTGGGGCTCGAACTTGTGACCTCAAGATCAGGAATCACATGCTCTTCTGACTGAGCCAGCCAGGTGCCCCCAGGTGACCATTTTTAAACTTGATCTACACATTTTCATGCTGCTGAAACAGTACAGGTTAAAAGATAAACTCACCCATATTCTTGGAGGTTCATCAAGAAATGAGGAACTGGAATTTATTTTCGGGATTCCGAAGATTTTGAGTAACATAACTCTGGAGTTGTCAAACATTCACCATTTTATTCTGACTACCCTGTTAGCATGTTCCTTTCTCCCCATTCCCTCTTTTAGCAGAAATTAGAAGTGTGACTTGACCCTCTCTCCTCCACGAGAACACAGTTAATCTGCATTTTAAAGAGGACTATCTGAAGGTTTCCAGTGAAATGAGGGTGATGTTTGGGTGCGGGAATAGTATCTATAAAGTGTTTGGGGGTGTCAGTTTGTCTGAAGTCATTACTCTGAAATTTTCTCATTAGTGTTATTAAAATTATATATTTGAGAATGAATTCCCCTCTAGCTGTTTATTTTGAAAAACTAATTTTCTTAATGTTTATTTTTGAGAGCATGTGTGCGCAAGAGAGAATGCGAGCAGGGGAGGGGCAGAGAGAGAGAGAGAGAGAGAGAGAGGGAGGGAGACACAGAATCTGAAGCAGGCTCCAGGCTCTGAGCTGTCAGCACAGAGCCCGATGCGGGCCTCAAACTCATGAACCGCAAGATCATGACCTGAGTCGAAAGCTTAACCAACTTGAGCCACCCAGTTGCCCCATATATTGAAGTATTTAGGCATGAAGTGTTACTAGGTATTATTATGTATTATTAAAAAATTAATAAATACTTCAATATATGTGTCCTAGACAAAACATTAACTCAGGAAACTTACCATTGATGTTAACATTGGTTGTTACCTAACATTCAGTCCATACTCGGATTTCTCCAATTATCCCCGGATGGCCTTTATTGTTTAGCCCTTCTCTCTTGAACTGCCTGCTCTGCCCCCAACAAGATCTAGTCAAGGCTCATCTTCATTTCATATACTTGTTCTATTTTTTAGTTGTCTTCAATGTCTAGAACAGTTCCTGATCGTTTTCTTTTCCTTTTTTTCTTTTATGACATTGACCTTTTTGATGTGTCCAGACCAGTCATTTTGTAGAATGTGCCTCACTTTTTATTTGTCTGATATTTTCCTCGTAATTAAATTCAGAATCAACATTTTTGTCAGGAATGCTGTGTCGCTGATGTGTCTTTCTCAGAATTTTACATTAAGGGATACCGGTCAGTGTGCCATCTTTTGTGTTACTAAGTTAGGTCATTTGGTCAATGGTAGTGTTCTCCTGAATTCTCCTTTACAAATGTACCTTTTCTTCTGTGGGTTGAAAATTTGAGACTATGATTACCCTGTTTTCAATGTTTTGACATCCACAATTCAGTTTTAACATCAGCACTAAAAGTTTTTTTTTTATTTTAAATGCTGCTGCACCATTGTGTAGAAACTTAAACTCTTCTTGGTCAAGAGGTACTTCCTTAGAAATTACCAAGTTTGTTAAAAAATCCATGGACAGGGGGTGCCTGGGTGGCTCAGTCTTAGGTTAAGTGTCCGATTCTTGGTTTTGGCTGAGGTCATGATCTCACCATTTGTGTTTTGAGCCCTGCGTAGGGCTGTGTGCCGACAGTGTGGAGCCTGCTTGGGATTGATTCATCCCCCCGCCCCCTACACATGTTCACTCTCTCTTTCAAAATAAATAAACTTAAAAAAACCATGGACGATATTGAGTCAGAGGGGTATCTTTGCTTCCGAAGCTTTCTGGCAGGTTAATAGCTTGTGTACTTTCGCGACTGCCTATCTTCGCTCTCTGTCCATTTGTTTGAAGGATCTTTGGCTATTGTGCTTTTTATTCTGATAGTTACTAAATTTTATATGAAAGAGAGTTAAGGGACTTAGAGGAGTGGGGTAAGTGTAGAGATCTTTGTGCACGGCTTTTGGTATAAGTCATCATTCAGCAGCCCTATATTGAGCATTTAATATACAATTGGATCCTCTGGATTCTCTGGATACAGAGATAATTATATCTCTTACTATAAAAGAAAATTTAGCTGAGTCAGAATCAAGGTATTTGTTGAGTACCCAACTGTATTGCAGAATGTGCCAGGCACTTTCTTATACGCTGCCTAAGCATTTACCTAGTGACTTCATGTGTTTAACCCAAGAGCACCTGTGGGGTCCGTGGGGGCTCTCTTCATCTAAGGATTGACAAGCCTCAAAGGGATTTTTGACTTTCCCAAGACACACCTCTTGTAAACTCTGGGATTATGAGGGAAGCTCAGGTTACTTCACCTCTCCACCATAGCAATGACATGTCCTATGGGCAATTAAGATGGGTGATTAGAAACTTACTTTTAAACAATTCTTAGAACTCATATATGTCCTTTGAAGTTTTAAATGGTTTAAAATATTATCCTGCCTACTTTTACAGGTTGACTATGTCATTAAGGAAGCAACTAATCTAGATAACTTGGCTCAGCTGTATGAAGGTTGGACAGCCTGGGTATGAATGGCAAGACAGTAGATGAGTCTGGTTAAGCGAGGTCAGACATCCACCAGAATCAACTCAGCCTCAGGCATCCAAAGCCACACCACAGTCGGTGGTGATGCAACTGGGGGCTTACTCTGAGGAAACCTAGGAAATCTCGGGGCGCTAGGAAGTGAATCCTGCAGGACAGCTGCACTCAGGGATACGCCCAACACCATGGCCTGCAACCCCAGGGTCAAGGGTGAAAGAAAGAAAGCTCACCGCCTGAACATGGAGATTGTCTTTCTGCCACAGAACAGCTGCAAACGTGTCAGGAGGTTAGCTGCAGAAAGAAATCGGGATGCCGCGGAGCACAGAGTGATTTGGAACTCCATTCCACCTGACCCTGTGTGTACAATCCAGGAAAAAACAAACCCCGCTCAGAAACAGAGAAGACTGGGGCCGCGAAGAAATCACAGCCAAGGAAGATTTGATGCATTCAGATTCTCGTGTAACACTTGTTGCTTGGCAACAGTACTGGTTGGGTTGACCAGTAAGCACAAAAAGGCTATGCGATAAGAATTTCAGAAATGGACTGGAAATGGAGAGCTATGTAACAGATACACTACATTGGAAGAACTTACTTCTGAAATGAAGGGAAAAAAAACTACCCATCGTCCTGTCCTCCTCCCCCAACCCCACACCATCTACCCATCCTCCTTTTACCTGACCTAGTAGATTAGCCATCTTTCAATTTTACTTTTATTTCAATCCTTACATTTCATATACTTCCGTCTTGATGCTGGTAACAACCTATTTGGAGTGATAAACAGGAATTTCTCCAAAACCACTGATAACATGGAAAATTCAAGGATTGTTTAAAGGTCTGATGATCACATACAAAATGTAATCCTGGTTATTTAAGTCATTTCTGTGATTCTATCATGTACAGTTTCCAGAATTGTCACTGTGCATTCAAAAGTAATGAATCTAACAGACATTTGATTTAATGTACACTCCCCTTTGCTTATAGTGTGCATTTTTGGGAGGTCATTCAAATTTTCCCTCTTCTGCGATTGCTGTAGTTTCTTTCATAGAAAGTAGCTAATCCAATGTAATCTTTTACCTTTTTAAAAACCAGGATAGAGTACCCATTAGAGTTTTACATTGTTGATGACAGATTAACAATAAAGTGATGTTCTGGTGGAGGTAGAGTGAAATGTTTTTTAATTCAGTTTTCTCATTTGATACTTTTAATTTACAAAGTGTAAATTAAAAGTGCTTTGGTTTACCTGGCATTTTAGGACATGTACATGAAACATCAGCAAATGAGAACTACCGCCATCGTTTATTAAGTTCAGTTACTAATCTGTGAAGTCCTTTACTTTTTGCACAATTTTAATAGTTTGCTGTGAATTCATGATCAAGGTTTCCTTAAATTTAGTGTTGCATTTCAGTACTGTAAGCTGAATTGTTGATCCACAATAAAACACAGACTAGGATAGGATTCTTAAAATCACGTATCAACACAAAATAGAACACAAAATCTTGACTGAATACATTTTTCCTGCATTTTAGAGATTAGGACTGTGATCATTTCTGGTCGCCGGTCTTCACAGACAAACTTGAAGGGTATTAAGGAAAAATTCCACATAGCTCTGGCCTTTTCTGTATTCTGATTGCCACCTTAATCTATAATCCTTAGGTACCCGTGAGAGAATGCATCTCAGGATCAGTGCTTTTTTTAATACTTAGGCAAGTATTGCAAGCAAGGTGGTATTTTCAAATACCCGTGTGTCCAATAGCCAGTTAAGGAACCTAGTGCATCAAATTTTATTTTCTTCATTCATTTGGACCTTATTTTCACAATCGAAACAACCTATCTGGAATAATGATGCCATATTGTGTTTTGCACGCTGCTTTATTTCCTCGAGGCTCTGTGGGAGCTGCCGCGTCCATCACCTGATTACCTCTGCTCTCTCAAAAGTAAAGTCTTTCCGGCGACATTCTTTGTTGTCACAAGGAAAAACTTTTATCACAGTGATAAAACAAGGTCACACTAGTTTGTCCCGACAGAAATTGCTTTTTTTTAGGTAAGGAAGGTAAAGGAAATCGGTGGGTTTTATTGCCTGAGAGTTTCAGGCTTCAGAGGTACCTGGCACCTTATCCGAGCAAAAACAAAACAGCTTTATATCAGAAACATGTGCCTCTGATAAATTATCCATCGCTTTTATTTTAAAATGGTCCCTCTGAGAAGAAATAGTGTGGCATCATACATGTTTGGTTGTGGGGCAGATGTGACCGATGACTTCAAAGCTTGCTCTTTACTGCACTCTGCACAATAAGACCCTGATCTGTACAGTTTGCCTTCGTCTGGGAAGTCTTTCTGTAAGCAGCCTTGGCTTTTTGAACCGTTGGAAGCAAACTCAGCAGATGTCATCCGTGGTGAAAGGCCCTAGTGATGGAGCAGACTGAGAAGCCAGCGCAATACTGGAGGGATTGTTTTGTAAGATAAAGTTGAGAGTGCGGTAGTTGTGAAGTCACCCGTCTTTGCTGATACAGAATACCTGTGGACAACCAGGGATCTGCTCCTCTCTTTTCCTTTCTCTCCAAGATTCAGGGGGTATACAATAACCTACAACCTCTTCTTCCATTCAAAGTACCCTTGGAAATTGAAGTCGTGTTTTGTTGTCTTTGATTTTCTAAAATTGCCTGAATTTTAGTTGATCTCTCTACAGAGCTGTGGAGGCTTAGTGGTTTACGGAGCTGTGTGTATTTCTCGTTTAGTCTTTCTTCGCTGTGTCTTGCAGGATCTCATTCTCTCTGGTCATGAGTTAACATAGTTTGCTAGGATTATTAAGATTCTTTTGCGTCTGGCACTTGTGGTGAGTGTTTTTGAGATATGTGAGATTTCTCTGTGTGAACTGATAATCAAGCTCTTGATCTGCTTCCCTAATTTTTTTTTTTTAAGAGCCCAAACCCCAAGTTCAGGGTGAGGGTTTGTAATACAAAGAAAAACTTTCGTAACTTCTGCCCTTAACACTTGCCACTATGAAGCTTAGTGTGTAGTTTTTAATACTGTCCGTGTTTGGTGTCTTCTGCATTGTTTTTGTTTTTTAATTGTGGTTGTTCTGACGTGTGAAATTTAAGGAAAGAGCCATTAAAAAATGCCGAGCAGGGCAATGCAAGTACAGCCAAAAATATTAGAGTTGATGTGCAATCTTAGGTCCTTTTAAATCTGGGGTATTATAGGCAGTACTTTAAATTGAAAAGTCTTCCTGGCCTATTATCCTCCACATATTTGTAATTATTCTGGGGGCTTACTTGTTTTGGCAGTACTAAAATCAAAGGGGCTGGTTCTTCTTTTACCTAATTCTTTTCATATGAAAGGAAGCACCTACAATTAGCCTGTTAGACCGATTCATATACATCAAAAATCAGCAAATGCTTTACTGTTAGCGCACATACCTTTGTTTTACATAAGATTAGATGAATGTGAAAAACAGTGACCTTCCATGCTCTGTCATCGTGGGCTTGTAAAATGTAATTTAGAGCTAGGACTTTCCCCCCTTAAATCAAGGAGGTAGACTATAGTAATGTAAGGGTCACTTAAAGAAGGTAGATTTTGTTTTCAGTGTATGGGTTGTATTAGAAATTTTCCTCCTGTGGGGAAAAGCTAGCTTAGGGTTACAAATTTTTCCAAACATTGCAGAAGGGGGAATCCCCTGTATTATGAACCCCTCAGGATTTGTTGCACTTTTCCTGCTTTTTAGGCCTGAGTAACATCACCACCATCCCTTATTTACAAAAAGGCAAATGGACTCCAATTGAGAAGCTTTACAGGTTAAGGGTTAGTTGTACAACATGAACCACTTAGAGTCCCTTGCTTTCTACGGGAAATTGGGCTTACTAGGGAAAAGCTGTTTGTTGTGCTAATGTAAAAATGTCATACAATTAGTTTGATTTTTGAAGATGGTAAACTTAAGGAATTGCATGTTCTCCTGAAATGCAGGCTTGTAGAATGTTTTTCTTTCAAAACAGGCTGATTTTTTTTTTCTTTTCTTTGCCTGACAGTCCAAGTTTCAGCTCCTGTTTAAAGTTGTTGTGTCAGTTATTTTCCTGTTTTAAATTTCTCTTATATTTCCACCTGTAATGTCAGTGGCAACATCATACTTCATTTGTTAATTTACTTTACCCTTATAAGAGCAAATTGAGTTTAAATGAATCTTCCTTGTCCTAGTAACATTGTATAAATAAAGTGGCTTCTCTGTACAAAAGGTTGTAATGCCTCCTGATGGATACAATTTTGTGATTGTATTTAAGATTAAAAGTTGAATAAATCACACCAGCTTCCTGAAAATGTTCATAATGCATCTTTTGGAAAACAAAAATACATGCCTACTTTGTGCATATTTGCATTAACACAGCAAAGATTGTATGAAATACCTGTTTTTCAGAAAATAAAGTCTTAAAGAAAGACATAGCATTTAAGCTCTGGATTTATTGGTTAAAGTAAGTTTCAGAAAGCTTACTTTTTCAGAATGGTTAGAGGTTTTGTTTTTGTTTTTTTTAAGATTGTTTTTAAGTAATCTCTATATCCAGCGTGGGGCTTGAATTTAACCCTGAGGTCAAGAGTCACATTCTCTACCTGAGCCAGGTGGGTGGACCTCAAAGTAATTTTTTAATTGTCAAAGTATATTTTTGAGCAGCAGCTAAAATTTTACTTCTGTGGGTAAGTTCTAGTATCAAGGTATAATCAGCTTGTCAGTATTTAAAAACAAAACTATAGCACATTTTTAATATGTATATTCCCTGGGGTATGAAAGCTCTGTAGGAAAATAGAATGAAAATGTCTGGCTTGTTTTAATATCTGGAAATGAGATTGCATTTTGTTCTTGCCAGTTCATTTTAAGAGGATTTATGTGAACCGTGTCATCATTGGGCACCTTTCAAAAGATCACATCCTGTTTTTGTTGTATAAAAACAAAGGGCAAAAGAAAGCCCTTGAGGGTAGGTGTTTTTTAATGATTAGGCCAATTGGAAGTTTACAGAAAGACCTTAACAGCAGGGCTTCCGTGCTGTGAAGTTGCAAATAGTTCTGGGACCTCATTCCTTGAGTAACAAAAGTAACTGGGGACTGGGGCAACCTGTGCTGTTGGAGTTGCTTCCGTTTTTTTCACCTACCTCAATTTCGCAAGCTGGTGTTGAAGTTGTACATAGGGAACTTGGCTGAATCAGACGCATTTTGTAGCAGAGGCTGATTTCCCAGAGTAGAAATGTCATTTTTAAAGCATAATAATTCTGTGGCTTCTCCTTTGGATGCGGATGTTACCATGTCTAGATCAAGATTTTGCACACAGTGCTAAATATATTCACTAATTATGTGGCTGCTGATAGGGACCTTTTAATGTCCTTTCGAAGAGGTAGGCAAGGGCCTGCTCCTCAAACTTCACAGCTTAAAATCTCCCCAAATGGGATCTCTATCAGCCGGCTTCATCTTAGCCACAAACCTATCCCCACTCCAACATTCCGCAAAGTGGCACTTATATTTAAGAGTCCCCCTTCCTTTGTAAAGGGTTACTTCCCCCCAAGTATTTATACCTCATCCAGATGCTTCCCCCCCGCCTCTCCCGCCCCAAAGATTTGTGGTAATTCACACCCTTCCACGAAATTCACAATGCTCCTTTCCCCACTGGCTTGTTCTCTCGCATCTCTTTATGCCTTCCCTGAACTCTTAGGAACCTGGTAGTTATTTAAGTAATACTTTTAAAATAAATTTAAACTTGTGGCATAATACAGGTGATTATAAAAGGATAAAAGGTTGTAACTTAAAAGCTACGCTAAAGTTTCCTGAAACCTATCTGACCAGGTCCACATCTGGCATGGTTTTGTTCCTATTAATAAAAAATCAAGCACTTAATGCACTTTGCAATCCTGCAGAGAAAAGAGGTGGAAGTTATTCATCTAGTAAGTAGTGTATCTATCTAGTAGTTCATCTAGTTCTTAAATTGTTTATGAATTCCACTGCTTAGCAGAGGGTTTATTTAACATCTTTCCTTGGCATGACCCTTGATGGAGAAGGAGTTCTTGGTTCCCTAAGTAACTGAAACGCCCTGCCCCACAAAGGATTTTCCTGAAGACCCAGTAAGCCAACTTCGCAAATTGGTGCATTTTTCACAAGTTTGAGAACTAAACCCAGAATCCGCCCCCTCCCCTCGTCCTTCCTCCATCAAGCTACAGGCCTTACTCTTAACTGATGGGAAAAACTGCTACAAATTTACATAAACAGCTCTTTTACTTGTGCTCAAAATCTCCTGGGGCGGGCACGAGTCTCCGAGACTCAGGGGCCTGGGTAGGGCGGCCAGAGCAGGGATTAGAAGACAGGGCCGCGCAGGGCCACAGCGAGGGCGACGGACACCGGGCCTCTAAATCACAGCGAGGTTAGTGTCACGCGCCCGCCTCCGCCCTCCGCCCTCCGCCCCCCGCCTGATAATGCAAGTCCAACTTCTTCAAGGACTAAAATTCCAGCAAGGCCCCTTAGCTGCTTTGAACTCCAGTAGGATGGGGTCCGAGAGCGACCACGGCGGCCACACCCGCTCCATCCGCTGACAGACCGGGCAGGTGGATGCGGCAGTTCAACCGCTACCCAAAGGCCTGGGCGGGGCGTTATGCGGCTCCTGGGCGCTGGTTGGTCATTCCTTGTCCCCGCCCCCTCGGCCCTGCGCCGCCTCGGTGTCCTTTGACCTCGATTTCAAGCCATGCGCTGAGCAGCGGTTGGTCCGGCTACCCTTAAACTTGAGTGGAATCCACCCAATGAGGAGCGGGCCTTGCGGGGACTGTCGGGAAAGGCGGCTGGCCTATATAAGTGGCCTGCGGGGCGTACCCTCGCGTTGGGGTCGCCGTGCAGGGCTCTGCGGAAGACTTGTTGGGAGGGTGGCCTGTGTTCGCTAAGGCAGCGCCTCGGGGACGATGGCGGAGGGAGACAATCGCAGCACCAACCTGCTGGTGAGTCGAGGAGGAGCCGAGCAGGGCCTCCGGACATCGGTTGGCTTCGCCAGGCGGTGCTGCGGCCTCGTTCCTATGCCCGGTAGCGGGCCCCGCCCTCCTCTCCCGGTTCCCGGGCGCAGAAGACGACGCCTGCCCCTTGGGCCTCTTAGGTAGCTCCAGCGTGGCGGTCGCTAGATGTATCGACCCCAAACATCCCGGGGAGGGTACGCGACGGGGTGAGGAGGGCGCGTGATCAGACACCGCGAGTGATCACCGCGAATAGGGGATGAAGAGGAAGTGGGAGTAGGAGGGCTTTGATAAGCCTGGGGTGCAGCCTGGGATAGAGGGCCGCGAGTGGCCTGTCGAGCGCTTCTCAGTCCCAGGTCCCCAGTCGTATCTGGGTTTCGTTCTTTTCTCCGCCCCCCACCCCCCCAATACTTGGTCAAGGGGCTGCTGGCGAGAATTTATTAGAGCTGGCACCGCTTAAACCGCAAGGAGGCTCTGAGCTCACCGCGGGGAACCGGGACTAGGAGACCAGCAAGGTGGATAGTGGGAGGACCTGGCTTTCGTCTGGAGTTTGTAAGGGGGGGTGTGTGTGTCACAGGACGACCTTAGAATAAGCAGGGGTCCGAAGGAACTGCAGTGACGTTATCACAGGCGGACAGAGTCGACCTCACTACAAGTTTCACGGCATGATCTGGCAAAAACAAACAAACAAAACACGGGAGAAATCCTTGCTTTGTCTCCGTTGCTTTTCCCCAAGGAAAGACCGGACACACACCACGACCACAATGAATAGAGGAACCAAAGAATTTAGTGTTTGACGATTGATTTTTCCAAGAGCCCAGATGCTAACTAATTAAATGACTTTGCAGAGCAGTTTTGATTGTGCACGATTTTCATCTTGCGTTGGTTTTTAGAAATGCATGACCTACTCCTTTAAACGCACACACTTCTCAATAGTTGGCATAGTTAGCCCCAGCCAGGTTCCATTTAAGAGGATTGATTGAAGCACAAAGAAATTGCCCAGATTCACACAGCTTACTGAAACGACAGATCCTGCTTGACCTGGAGCTTAACTGTTCTTTACAGCAGAGCAGCGTAACTGGAGAACAAGGCCTTTGGCTTTGCATTTCCTCAATTCAGATCTCTTAACCTCTGCGTATCTGATAGTGTAACAATACCATCCTTTTAGCTTGTTGGGAGGATGAATTAAAGCGTAAGTATATAAAATACTTTGAGTTTGTGGCACATAGTAATCCCGTGTTTTTTTTTGTTTTTGTTTTTGGTTTTTTTTTGTTTTTTTTTTTTTTGTTTTTTTTAGTAATCCCGTGTTTAACTGTGTTAAGCAGGATATATAAAGTCAGAAATGTGAAAATCACCTAAGTGGTGAGTGTGGCACAGATAGCATGTTTATTATGATTAGGCTGCATTTGCATCTTTCCCTGTGATAACATTTATAAGAACATGTGGGTTTCTTGTTTCATTTATTTTTCCTGTACCAAAACCAGTTTAAGGGCTTTTTACCACATTAGCTTATCCTAAAAGCCTACTTCGCAGAGAAATTTGAAGTCTCACCAGATGTCCTGGTAAGTGTAAGAAGCACTCCGTGTATTGAGATATATTGAGCTTAAGATGCCTCATGTAATTTGGTGAAAGTAGTTTGACTTAATTGTGCAAATGATGCCAGCATCGAAATGATTCCATTGCACAAAGCTATTTTAAAAATTGAATGCTGTTCAGGGAGAGGCTTTCCTAATGGCTTTAGAAGTAGGGGTATAAATCAGTGAAATGACAAAACAACAGATCTATTCTAACCACCCGAAAAATGAGTGAACTTAATGTGATTTAATTTTATATTTTGAGGGCTGCCACTTAGTAGTCCATGACTTTGAGAAAGCTAGTTACCATTCTGAGCCCACTTTCTTTAATTGTTAAATGGGTCTAATTATCCCCACCTTGAGGGGCTTTATAGGAATTATGTCACATTCTTTATGAAAAGAGTAGCCCAGTGCTTGGACTTGGAAGTTGACCGCTGAACGATAGGTGGGGTTTGTTTGTTTTTTTTACTCGTAATTAATTTCTGTCTTTGGTACCGAAATGGCAGAGTGTTTTAGAAACTGATTTAAGATAATGATTTGGTTAAGAGCTGTTTTACATTCTTGGTGCCTTAAAATAATTTACCTCTCTAGGAAGCACAGAGATGCTGAGAGCAGTAAAATGATCACTTTACACGTTGATCTTCTCTGCAGGCCGCAGAGACTGCAAGTCTGGAAGAGCAGCTTCAAGGATGGGGAGAAGTGATGCTGATGGCTGATAAAGTCCTCAGATGGGAAAGAGCCTGGTTTCCACCTGCCATCATGGGTGTGGTTTCTTTGGCGTTTCTGTAAGTGAGCTCTTAAATTAATATGGATTGTACTTGTTATTAATAAGGGCTCAGGTAATACCTGGCCTCCATTTTTGAAAGTGCCGTAAGTCTTTTGTATTGTGTAATCTGTAAAGAATGCCTTTTCTTAAAGCACTTCTCCTAGTTTTCAGAATTTATAGTACTCATGTAAGCTCGGTCACCTAATGCAGTTGAAAAAATCAGTGGCGCTCACCCTTTTTGGTCTTAGGATCCTTTACACTCCTAAAAGGTATTGAGGGCCCCAGGGAGCTTTTGTCTCTTGATATTCACATTAACCATTGCAGCTATGATGTCATGTATTCTGAAGCTTCTCGGAAAACCACTTGTGAGAAACTTAGAAGGAAAAGGGCAGATAACATCTTTAAGACTCAAAGGATTAAATGAATAAATGTCTTCAACTAGGAATAATAATGACTGTGTTTTTCTAACCTTCATTATTATTATTTTTTAAACAGGACTATCTACTATCTAGATCCATCTGTTCTGTCTGGTGTTTCCTGTTTTGTTATGTTTTTGTGCTTGGCTGACTACCTTGTTCCCATTCTGGCTCCTAGAATTTTTGGCTCCAATAAATGGTAGGTGGCGTAATGACTTGGCAGTCTAATTTCTGTGAAGTTACTGAACCTGGTGGCTGTGATTACTATGCAGCAAGAATTGTCTAATCATCAGATACCTCGAGGTTAGGATTGTTGCTTTTACGTGAAGAATTTCTTAGGTGATGCATATAAATCATGAATTTTCAGTATTTACAGTTCCATAGTTCCTTTATGGGCTAGCATTTATTAAAGTGATATTTTTTGAGGTAATGTTTTATCAAATACTGCAGAACTCAAAATGAACTTTCTGTAGAAATTGTTTACATTTTACATTCATTTTCTTTGATATTTAAGATAGTATATTTCGCAAGCTATTTTTGAAAGAATACGGAAATAGTAACATAGACTTTTTTGTCCATTTATGTAATGAATGTCTGCTGTTAGGCACTGTTCTAAGTGCTGTGAAATATTTTGACTTTTAAGATTGATCTTGTGTTTAAGGTTGATACTGAGGCAGTGTAGTGGTAGTTAGCTAAATGCATAGCAAGTGCTTCAGAACAGATTCATTCAAATATTCTAACTGCCTTCTGATCCAAAAAATAACAAAACTAGATGGAGTAGATTTTTTGTTTGTTTTTTTGGTCCCAGTTGCTGTTCTTCCTTGGTTGTTTATTTTAATTTGATTAGTAGTCTACATGTGCCTTTAGTTTTTTGTTCAATTATAATAACAAAGTATAATACCAAAGTATTTTATAATTTTATAAATTATATAATTTTTATATATAAATATAAATGAAAAATATTTTTTATAATTATATAATTTATAAATTATAATTCTGTAAAATTAAGACTTTTTAAATTAATATGCCTTATGGATCTTTAAGAATAAATTTGGACATTTTAGGGGAATATGCTTAAGTTATGGGATAATTAAGCATGTTTATTTAAAGATGTTTCCCCTATAGCAGAATGGATTAGTGGTAGAAAATGTCCTTTGAATTGTTTTTCACATGTAACAATGCATTGCTGCTGTGTTTTGGGCAAGTTTGTAACCATGTAATGTAACAACTTAACAAAGGACATCATCCTCTGACCTTGAGTTTATTAGTCAGATTACATTCTAATCTGCTAATTCATAACTCTGGGAGAAAATTTTTCAGAAGTAAACAGTGAACGTTTCATGGTAATCAGTATGTGGCTCAGTCCACAACAATTTTATTTTTTGATCTTAATGGAGAAGGAAGAACACTGTTTCATAGCCATAATTCAGCCTTGACCATGGGCAGCATGTAAGGTCCAGCTGCTGACAGGGAGTCTCAGGGCTCATCAGGAGCCCTTCTGCTGTATCTGTCACTGCAGTTTTACAGGGACAAGAACTAGAGGAGAGAAAGATACATATCTGTCCAGTGAAGGGTCTACTTCACCATAGCAGCCATCATATCTGTGTAGCAAAGACAATACAAGGGTGAACTTTTTTTTTTTTTAATCATAATTCAAAATAACAAAAAAGGGCTTTCTTGGAGGATCTTTTTGTATTTTTACTCTATTTTATTTCTATTTTCCCTCCCTGGGACTAAATTTATAAAGAATTTGGATTTGAGCTGTTGGTTGCTACCTTGGCATCAAGTGGGCATGAAGCCCAGTATTATGCTTGGAATGTAGTTGTTATCATCTTACTGGAATGCTCAGATACAGCTGTTGGGTAGAAACTTAACGTCCTCCTCAAAACAGTGAGACCCTGATGGGCTACAACCCAGGATTCATTAGAATCTGAAAAATAATACAGGAATAGAGAAATTAGTTTATACCGATTATAACATGGCCCATAGTAGCCTTGAGTCTTTTGTTACTATAATTAGTTAAATGTGGCTTTAGAACCAGGGATTACCATGGTTTTGTGCATACACGTGTCTTTTTTTTTCTTTTTTCTTTTTTCTTTTTTTTTTTTTAACATTTATCTATTTTCGAGAAAGAGAGAGGCCATGAGCAGGGGAGGAGCAGAGATAGAGAGGGAGACAGAGAATCTGAAGTAGGCTCTAGGCTCCAAGCTGTCAGCACAGAGCCCGACGCGGGGCTCGAACTCACAAACTGGGAGATCATGACCTGAGCTGAAGTCAGAGGCTCAACTGACTGAGCCACCCAGGCGCCCCTACATGTGCCTTTATGTAAAAACTCATTCCTGTGCTATACAAGGGGTCTTAATACTACAGAAACTTTTTCACGTTCATAAGAGAATGGTGAATTGTTTTTTATTTAGACTTTCTTTAGGGGATAGCTTTTTAAATTTGAGAGGATGATATTTTCTGTTTACTATAAAGATTTGCTTATAGTGAAGGGGAAAATTTTTTTGTAGGACCACTGAGCAACAGCAAAGATTCCATGAAATTTGTAGCAATCTAGTAAAAACTCGACGCAGAGCTGTGGGCTGGTGGAAACGCCTCTTTACACTAAAGGAAGAAAAGCCTAAAATGGTACTTTTTTTGTTTTGACTTATTTAAGTAGAGCAAAATTTTAAGATCGAGTCCATTTTTATTCATTGTAGCCTAATGATGGCCTTTTTGTTTTAATAGTTGTAGTTTGATATTTATTATTCATTGGTTTGACTGCTCCAACTACATTTGTAAATGTTTATCTGTATGAATTACATTGAATTATTGGAAGTTAAAATTATATTTTGCATTTAACTTTGTACTCTAGCAGAGCAAAATGTTTCTTCTATGCTTACTAATATAAAAGTAAAAGACAAATACTTAAAAAGCATTTATTCTCTCATCTCTTAGCTTCACATGAGGTTACTATGTGAATTATTAATTGTAAAAGTATAATTGATTTTAAACTAATTTATATATAGAATGACAGTAATTCTAGAAGGGAATGTGTATAAATTCTATAAAGTAGACCTAATGGAATTTCCTATGGGTTTTTATGTAATACATAAAACCTAATATGTAAGATATATATAATCCTTAGATACGAAGTCTTTTAAGAAAAGTTGTAACAAGTACTGGATTATTTTCTAACCTTTGAAACAGCGTCCTACAGTTAGGCTTCTGGGTCTGTTTCTAGGGGTTGATAACTTCTTGTTGTTTTCATTGTTAGTACTTCATGACTATGATCGTTTCTCTTGCTGCGGTTGCATGGGTGGGACAGCAAGTCCACAACCTGCTGCTCACCTACCTGATAGGTAAGTCTCTGAGGAGGGGCTGTAGACATATTCTGGCCGTAGAAGTCTGAGTGGGACTTTGTAAAGTAGTATCTGTGTGCTTGTCGAGTTGGAAGGTACAGATGGAGGAACTGCCAGTCTAGAAAGAGAATTAAAACCTACAGCCTTGCTTTCTGGGAGTTTGTGGTCTTCGAGTAAGTTAAGACATACTAACCAAGGTAGAAAGTGGTGTGGAACAGGTAAAAATAAGCAGTGTTCATTATCTGAGGTTGGGGGTGTGACAGAAGTTTCAGGGGATCAATACCAGTGAAAGTAATGGAGTGTCTGATAGTCTGGGAGACTAACTTCTATAAAATGTAATCACCTGTAGGAAGTTAATTAATGCCTCCTTAATTTTGTTTGTTTATTTTTAAGTGACTTTCTTACTGTTGCTTCCTGGATTGAACCAGCACGGAATCATTTTGAAGTACATTGGAATGGCCAAAAGGGAGATAAATAAGCTTCTCAAACAAAAAGAAAAGAAAAATGAATAATGCGTCTGCTTTACTGAGTGTAATGAATGGCATACACCTTGTCCTTGGGAACAGTTTCTCTTAATGCTGTCTGGATTCTGAAATGTTACAGAAGTAGCTCCTTGCTCTCCCTCTTTCTGCCCTTAGTTAGTAGAAATTCAGCCTTGCCAAGTAAGGCTTTATGCATAGTGTCTTCATGTGAAGTGTAGCTGAATGCATTCTCATCACTTGGCCTTATGTGGACAATTCATTCGTGAGTACGACTTGTTTTGATTTTTCTCACCCAGGTTCATTGAATTCTTTTAGGCAACTTCCTTTAAAAATACGTAGTGGTGAACTTCACCTTTTAGTATACTTAACTGTGACGTTGGATAATTGTTCCTGTTGATCTTCACTTTAGCTAGATACAAGGTAGTGGTCTGTGGCTACAGGAAGCTGGTTCTACTGTCTGCTTCCACAGTCTGCTTAAACTGTCTGGCTCCATGAATACAGAGACCAAGTTTCCCGCTTCTGATGAAGAGACCAATTAAGATTCATTCCTCTCACTGTTTCTGTACTGTGGGAGAAGATCCTTCTGGAATCAAATGAAACCAATTCCACGCCCTAGTAAGTGTTGGTTTCTGCCTTGTGCAAAACTTAGCAATTTGTAAGAAACACTGATCCTTCTTCCCAAATGGGGAGTATGACAGGCTTAGAGCTCTTCTCTCCTTGCTCTGAGACTTCGAGTTAGTAGATCCTTAAAGGCTTTTTAACAGCAGTCTTCTAAAAGTTTGTGTTAAGTATTTTTAGCATATTTTTAATTTCAGATTTTCCAGCTGACTGAAACTAAAGTATATAATGGGTTAAGACTCAGGTCTATGACCTTCACTCCGACACCAGCCAATAAATGACAGAAGTCTTCCTATATGTAGTCAAGATTTCATTTCAGTAGAAAATAAATCTTATCCCTACTAATTTTTCAAGACCAGACTAAGCCTTTTAAAGGTAAGCCTCTAGATTCTCATTTGAAGGTAATTGTGGGCTGCTTTGGTCCCCTTAGATTGGGCATACGAGGTGGTGACTATGCTGGCATCTGACTTTTTCCCTAGTTATTTCTGTGAAGAATGCAGGGGCTGTCGGGGAGAGCAGACTTTTGGCGATGATAGGTGGCCTCTGGTCTACAGAGATTTTGTAACTCCTTGGAAAGTGTAGAATCATCCTCCCTCTTGGTAGCTAGAAATTTAGAATAGTTGAAAACTGTAGGAATTGAAACTCTGAGGGCTGAAAATGTGACATTTGGGAACAGTTCTTAAACTCTGATTAAGTAGCTGTAATATAGTTTTGTGAATTTATTGCACTGATGCTGTAAAACCTGGACCTTGTGGTATATCTGTCCCTAAATAAGTGTTGTTTTCTCCCCTTCAATATTACTGTAAACAATGGCAACCATTGTAGCATAATGTTTGATTTTTTTTTTTTTTTTTTAATGTTCCATATGAAACCTACAAACTACCTTAATTTTTACATGTGTTTTCCATTGTAGATAAGCCTGTCTTGCTGTCTGGATTTTTTTGTGTATATGTGTTCTACCAATTAACTACTTTTGCAGTTTTAATCTTGTATTATTTCTTCTACTTGGTTTTGTGTAAAAGGGGAACAATAAAGCTGGAATCCCTCCTTGTGTCTTGCTTTCTTTATACCTTAGCCATTAAGGTGTTGACAGGATGTGTGAATCCAGTTACTGAACTACCCTGAGTGATCATTACATGCCTACTCTTGAAGAACAAAATGAAATAAAAGGTGTAAATTAATTGATTCAGCAAACTTCAGGCACCGTGCTAGATGGAAAAGGAGATACAACGGAAAGCCATGGCCAAAGATGAAGTATGAGAGGGCCATGCTGGAAGAACAGGCAGGGAGCAGTGCAGGCTGGAGAGAAAGTGCCTGTTATGGTTACTTCTGCAGGACCCAGCTCAGAGTTGCATGACGTACTCGCTTATTGGTGGATGACTTCTGTCTGTACTTTGAACTCTAATCATGAAAAGTTTTACTGGCACCTGGGTGGCTCGCTCAGTTAAGCATGTGACTCTTGATTTTGGCTGAGGTCACGATCTCGTGGTTGTGAGATCAAGTCCTGCTCCGTTCTGAGTGTGGAGCCTGCTTAGGATTTGCTCTCTCTCCTGCTTCTGCGCCTTCCCCTTCCCTGCGCTGGCTTTCTCTCTCTCTCAAAATATAGTAAAAAAAAAAAAATTTTTTTTAATTGAGGAAGGAGTGCCTGCCTGGCTCAGTACAGCATGCAACTCTCGATCTTGGGGTTGTGAGTTTGAGCCCATTGGGCATAGAGTTTACTTAAAAGGATTAAATTGTTTGATCAGTGAGCCTCATTGTCTATACTTAGTGGGTCTTAGGAACAGATTCGATATCAAATTCTGAGCCCTCTAACCATTGCTCCCCCAACCCCACCAAAAAGTTTGGCTCCTTCTTAGAGCCTTCTGTGGGTTTGGTGATCTCCAGAAAAGGAAAATCTTAGTCATGGTAGGTCTGCCCATGGTCACCTGAGTTTTGAAATGCTGGTGTTCTTCCATCCAGCTGTGATTCATTCTCAGGCCAGCTTGGCTTCCCCTGTGCCGGCTCGGGCTCCAGCAAAAGTCCTTTTTTGATGCTGGCCTTGGCACCATCTCCAGTGGAGTTCCCATCATCCTGGAGTTCACAGGACACCCGGAGGCTGTTTGGAGTTGGTCGGGTGAAGAAGAGTGAAGGGGGGTGCCTGGCTGGCTCAGTTGGTAGACATGTGACTTGACCTCTGGGTTGTGAGTTCAAGCCCCACATTGGGCATGGTGCCTGTCTAAAAAAAGGCACTTTTAAGTGCCCTGTTTACAGGACAAAAAAAGGGGGATTTGTGAGTGTTGAGGAGAGTTGATTTTTACCAGTATTTTATCTTCCACATGTTGACATTTTTTTTTTTTCCAAAAAGTTGGCCACTTAACCGACTGAGCCACCCAGGCGCCCCCACATGTTAACATTTTAACAACTCAGATCACAATCCTCTTCAAAGACCTCTCAGCAAGCAGGTTCCAGTTTGCCTACAGCATATATGACAAGCTTGTGAGGCAATTTACACATGGCCCTCGTCCTGTTGCCATATGCCTCCAACTTACTTCTCAGTTTCAGCCCAGGCATTCTGAGGCTTCTATCTGTCTTTATATGATTCCATTACTTCCTAGTTCTTGGAGCTGTTACAAGCCTAGAATATCTATTGCCCCACAGGTCTTCAAGTTTTGAGATCAGGTAGACCTAGGCTGAAACCACATCAAGTAATTTAATAGCTTAGACAAGTAACCACTTTTTTGTTTTGGCATTTATTTATCGGTTGGTGGATTGATTTGTTTGTGCAAGTGGGGGTGAGGGGGAGAACAGGGCAGAGGGAGAGACAGAGAATCTCAAGCAGGCTCCGCCCTCAGCAGGGAGCCCAATGCAGGGCTCAATCCCACAACCCTGGGAGCATGACCTGAGCCAAAATCAAGAGTTCTGTGCTCAACCAACTGAGCCACCCAGGCGCCCTGCTTTGACTTTTTAGATTAAGTCAATTTGGGGACGCCTGGGTAGCTCAGTCTGTTAAGCATCTGACTGTTGATTTCGGCCCAGGTCGTGATCTCACTGTGAGTTGGAGCCCCACATCAGGCTCTGTGCTGACAGTGCAGAGCCTGCTTCGGATGCTCTCTCTCCCCTCTCTGCCCTTCCTCTGCTCTCTCTCTCTCTTTCAAAATAAATAAATAAAAACGTTATTAAAAAAATAAAGTCAATTTCAGATTGAATTTCATTTTCTCATTTGTGAAATGAGGGTAAAAGTACAGATCTCATAGGGGCATTATACAACTGCATTTGTTTTGAGGATTCCATGAGTTAATTTACTGGAAGCACACAGTGGTCGTCACGAATTGGTAGTGTTGGTACCCTTCATGACACAGGTCAAATGGCACCTCTGTGAAATCTTCAACTTCCCAGGCCACCTCTGCATTCCCACAGCACTTCATCGGCATCCATTAAAGCACACTGCTCACTATTATATTGTTACTTAGAGGTTTGTTTTCCCTGCTGGGATCTGAACCTCTTAAGGTCAGAAACGTATTTTCGTCCTCTCTCCATCTCATACAAGTCCTGGCACACAGAAGACACTCATTAGATGTTTGCTGAATGAATGAGTGAAATGTATTAAGAGATAGTGGTCGTACTATTTTTCTGTTTATGGGAAGGTTCTTGAAGGAAAGTGTTTTTTTTTTTTTGTTTTTTTTTTTTTTTAACGTTTATTCATTTTTGAGAGACAGAGAGTCAGCGGGAAGGAGCAGAGAGAGGAGACACAGAATCCGAAGCAGGCTCTGGGGCTCAAACTCAGATTGTGAGATCATGACCTGAGCTGAAGTTGGACACCCAACCGACTGAGCCACCTAGGCGCCCCGAAAGTGGGTTTCTTAACTCCCCACTGTTGTTAGTGCCTCAATTAAGGTGAACTGCACATTTTTAGTAAACAAGACATGTAAGTGTACAGAGAACCAGTTCATCAAAGTAATTTTCATTAAGGGAAACCAGGGTGGTTCAGTCGGTTAAGCGTTCAACTCTTGATTTTAGCTCAGGTCGTGATCTCACGGTTGGTGGGTTTGGGGGGGGGGCCATCAGGGTGATTCTCTGCCTGGGATTCTCTCTCCCTCTCTCTGCCACTCCCACAGAGAGAGCACACTCTCTCTCAAACTAAAACAAAACAAAACAAAAAAACAGCTAATGGTCCTTTTGTTATGTAAATTATACCCAGAGAGTTCTGTATCCTGGAGCTGTGCAAACTGAGAGTTTTGCTTTCCTCAAGGTTCACTTAGGTCATGTCTACAGCCAGCAGGGGGCTCAAACTCCCAACCCTGAGATCAAGAGTCACATGCTCTACTGGCTGAGCCAGCCAGGAGCCCCTCAAGGTTCACTTAGGATTTGAGAAGAATTAGGAGCAAGGTGGGCTGAGAGACTACTGTTGATTGAGCGCTCACTCTGTCAGGTTTTGTGTTTATTCTTCTTACTGAAGTGTAGTTGATACACAATGTTGTTAGTTTGAGGTGTACAACATAGTGAACTGAAAATTCTGTACATGATGCAATGCTCACTACAGTAAGTATAGTTACCATCTGTCACCACGTGACATTCCTATAGTGTGTTAATCTCTTTTATATGGATTATTTCATCTATCCTCATAGCAACTTCAAGTGATTAGGAGCATCATTCCCATTTTACACATGGGCAGACTGATTTATTCACCAAATATGTATCAAGAGCCTACTGTGTGCCAGATAATTTTTCTAGGAGCTGTGAGTACAGCAGTGAACACAACTGACCAAATCCCTCCTTTCTTGGAACTTAATGGAGACAGTTAAATACACTTCCAATATTCCAAGTGCTATGGAGAAAATTTTAAGCCAGGCAATGGAGTTAGGAGGAACGGGGAGAAGGCTCCATGAGTGTGTGTGTGTGTGTGTGTGTGTGTGTGTGTGAATAGAGTCTGGGAAAGCCAGCGAGCCAGTTTCCTGGCAAACTGGAAAAATGTTCAAGTTAGAGGGAAAGGCAAATGCAAAGGCCCTGAGGTGGAGTACGCTTGGGGTGTTTCTTTGAAGAAACAAGCTAGGGAAGAATGGTGGGGAATGAGGTCTGTTGTGCCAGGGCCAGAAGGCAGGTGTGCACATCACGGAGGACCTTGTAAGCTTTTGTAAGGAATTTGCATTTTGCTGAGGGTGATGGGAGCCAGTGTGTGATCTGATTTAGGTTTTAAAGAGGTCATTCTGGCTACCTGTGGGAAAAACAGGGGTGAATAAAAGGGAGGTCAAGGGTGAAAGCAGCGACCTAAGGATGCTATTGCAAATACGTGGGACTGGGACGTTAAGTAACTAGCCTCAGGTCCCTCAGCTTCGGAGAATTCACTCCCTTACAGGGTATCAGATCCTGGCTTCAACCAATAGCTAAAGCTCCCTGTTGTTCCCATTGTCAAAATACACTGAGTGGGGCACCTGGGGGGCTCATTCTCCATTAAGCGGCTTGCTTCCGCCTAGGTCATGATCTCCCGTTCCCCAGTTCGAGCCCCACATCGGGCTCTGTGCTGATGGCTCCGAGCCTGGAGTCGCCTTCGGATTCTAATCTCCCTCTCTCTCTGCCCCTCCCCCACTAGTGCTCTGTTTCTCTCTCTCAAAAATAAATAAACATTTAAAAAAAAATACATTGAGCATTTACTACATGCCAGACACTGTGCAAGCCCTTTGCCCCATTATCTCATCCAACCTTTGCAATAACTTTCTAGAGTTAAGTATTATTATCCCTCCCCGCCCCGCCACCTATTTAGGGAAAGTTCAGAGAAAATACGAAGACTTATCAAAACTAGTTCTTGTCCGGGTGCAGAACTGTTGATAAAAACTACTGGTTCAGAATCCTGAGTACTTTTTTTTTTGTTTTTTTTTTTTGAAACGTTTGTGGCTTTCATCCAAACTGTGTATCCTGGAAGTTTTAGAAAGAAACGTTTGGAGCTCCAGTAAATAATTTCTAAGAATTAGGGAGCACTGACTTAAAAATGTATTTTTGACTTTGAAAAAATAATCTAGGGGCACCTGGATGGCTCAGTCGGTTGAGTGCCTGACTTCGGCTCAGGTCATGATGTCACGGTTTGTGGGTTCGGGCCTCGCGTCGGGCTCTGCGCTGAGAGCTCGGAGCCTGGAACCAGCTTCGGATTCTGTGTCTCCCTCTCTCTACGCCCCTCCCCCACTCTTACTCTGTCTCTCTGTCTCTGTCTCTCGAAAATAAATAAATGTTAAAAAATTTTTCCAAAAAAAAAAAAAAAAAGGAAAAATAATCTTACACAGGTGTGGAAAAACAAACCACAATTGTATATAGAGAAAAGCAAGTCTTTCATCCCAGTTCCTCAGGCCCTCGTCAGAGGCAATTATCGATTTGCGTGGGTCCTTTCAGAGATACTGTAAATACCCAAATGTAAAAATCTATTCTAAATGGTGAACAGTTATTACAACAAAAATTAGCAAATATCTCAGCCATTTCAATTCAGTTTTTTACAGAGTAAGGGCTAGAAAGGTGGCAACCTCGATCCTTCCCACCCCGGCCTCACCTGGAGAGGTCGATTCCATCGATTCTCTGCTTCTCACCCCTGAAGAGGCTCCGCCCCTTCACCCGCCTTCTTCCAGTAGGCAATACTTTTTTTTTTTGGCCTTCCTTTAAAAGTCTCGCGATAGGCCGCCCGCTTCCCATAACTCCGTGCGCTTGCCCCTCCCGTCCTCTTTCCGCCATCTTTCCGCGCCGGTGAGTACTTCTTTCTGAAGGATCCAACATCATCCGTTGGCTATCTCTGCCATCCTGCAGTCTCAGCCTCAGCTTCGGTGTTCCCTGATGGTGCCAGGGCCTTCTTGGGCGGAGGATGCTGCGCTTGCGAGGGTTTGGGCAGGAGTAGAGGAGAGTCATGCCCGTCCGCTCCACGCTCTGCATTTTGGGGATCCCGGTTTGAGAAACGCAGGCCGCAGCTCTGGCGGAAACGGAGCAATCGGCCGACGGGAGAGGCGGTAGACCCAGCGTGGTCGGCGGCTCCAGGACCTCCCCTTAGTGGCTGGGGTAGCGCCTTGGCTCCGGGCGGCGGGAAGCATCGGGGACGGTGGCCGACGTGGGCCGAGCTGGCGTCCCATTCCTTCAGCCGCGCTGTAAGCTTAGGAGGGTGAGGCCACTCAGCAGGGAAAAATTGCCTTCTGCCTGGGCTGGCAGTTTGCTGGGAGCTAGCCTAGATCTTCTGGGCTCCGGGATTTCCCTTGATACTTTGTGGAACTTGAGGAAGCAGGTTGGATTCCTACTGTTGGAGCTTGAAGCATGCTTTGGGCTTCATCCTCAGTTTTCACAGCGTTATAAGAGTATCGGTTAGTTCGTGCACATTAGGATAGAGTCGTGTCCGGTGCACGTAAAAAGTTCTACTTGTCACTGTGGTACGATTGCTGCCGGGGCACAACTTTGGGTGGCACACGTACCGACGTTTTTAGTTAGTGAAAGCTAGGTATCTTTTGGACAAGGCTGACATGGAATTTGTTGGTAAAAGGGCAGTGTTAATAGTCCAATTGCTGTTGGATTTCAAAAGTTTGGAAAACCTGCCTGGTGATTCGCAGGTCCCGGACGTTCTCAATAGCTGAGCGACGGTAGCTGATATTGCGTGGGGGAACTTGTCTGCTTAGAGATAGGACAGTTTAATGATAGAGGCAGAAGGAAAAGGATGTGTTTGCAGTGGAATGATTGGGAGCCTTTTGATGTTGAGAATGCCGGTAAAACCCCTGTTTTTCCTTCCCTGAACAGCCATAATGGTGCGCATGAATGTCCTGGCAGATGCTCTCAAGAGCATTAACAATGCTGAAAAGAGAGGCAAACGCCAGGTTCTTATTAGGCCATGCTCCAAAGTCATCGTGCGATTTCTGACTGTGATGATGAAGCATGGTAAGTGTATTTTATGTTTTCACGTAAGGATACTGAAGGAATCCGTTCTGTAGACATTAGTTGTGCAGGACAGGACTGGGAAGATGGGGGAGCTAGGTGTAGGTTATACTTGGAAACTCATGCAATGCAGTGGGGCTGTGGAAGGGGTAGTTGGGACAGATAAGCTATTCAGGAAGCGCTGAGTAAGTTAGGACTGTTGAAAAGAGGAGGAAGTTTGTGACTGTTGCTCTGTTAGTAGTTTGGGAGCTAAAATGGCCTTTTCTTGTGTAATAACTGCTGCTGCAACTGGTCGTTCAGCGTATCCTGAGCTCTTCCAAGAGTGTTGGGATGGAAAGGAAAATTGTTGCGGGTCTTGGGGCACAGAGTAGCTTAATGGGAAGCAAGGGGAAAATAATCCCCGTTAGAATTGCAGGGTGGGTTGTTTTGGGGTGTTGGCGGCTGGAAAAGTTTTGATTCAGAGCAATGGTCCTTTCCTAAACCATGTAGACAAGCAGTCACTTGAGGTGATGTGAGAGGAAAGTAGGCAAACAGTGGGAATCCTAGCGCATAAGCATTTAGGTCTGTTAAGTTGATAATTTCTTTTCTGTAGGTTACATTGGCGAATTTGAAATCATCGATGATCACAGAGCTGGGAAAATTGTTGTGAACCTCACAGGCAGGTTAAACAAGGTAAGAGTTGATTATCTTCCACATAGAAGAACTTTAAGAATTTCCAAACATGGTGTTAAACATGTTGTAATTGGCCTTATAAAACTGAATTAGTGGTGTGCTTGTTCCACCTAGTTAGGTTAAAAAAATTAAGAATTGATTGAAATCATTAATTTTTATGTCACATTTTGATTGATTTTTTTTTTTTTTTTTCTCTAGGGCTGTATTTGCTCTAGAATTGTTAGTTGACCTAATGTTTGTGGAGTATGGGGGCTGTCTGAAGGGAGATGCCACAGGGTGGGGGTGCATTGAACTCCTGATGGTACTGGTGTTTCAATATTGGATGGTGCGCGCTGCCCACCCAGTGGCTTGAACTTGTGCTGAAGGAAGGTCTAATCCTATCTGTAAATAACTTTGTTCTTCATCTCTCTTGGTGATAATGTTGTGTTTTTTGAACAGGATTGGGTTCTCTTAACAATATTAATACCTACATTTTTACTGATGTGGGCTGTGTGGGTGTCTTTGAGTTTCGTGCTCCATTTCAGTTTGCGTTGTCAGCATAACCTGTTGGATATATTTGATCTGATGTGGCTTAACTTATTGCATGTGTTAAGGGGCAGGTATCTTTAACAAGTTAGGGTCCCTGAATTGGTACCCTGTTTTTTGTGTTCAGGTTTCTAGCTTTCAGATTTGCAAGGAGCTTGACATCGTGTGGTCCAACACAGATGAGGGGAAAACAGGTCAAGAAATAAGTCGTTAGTGGCAGGGGCCAGATTGATTGGTAAGGTTATTCCCTGGTCCAACAATTTGTTTTATAAAGTTGCTTCCTTGTCTAGTGAACTTGCTTCACGTGTGGATACCTACCTAATGTTGGATGAAAACTACTGAATGTGAAGCCTTCATGAGAGATTAGAAGAGTTTTCAAGTTAATTTTAAGACTGTTCTAGTGGTTAGCCAGTAGACTCCAGCCAAAATAGAATTTGGATTCACTACTCATTGTCACTCAGACCCTCACAAAGTGTTTTTGAAGTAGAAGAGGGTGTGTTTTCCTACTCTTAGGAATTAGGAAGCTGATTTAGGCCCAAGGTACCCTCATCTCGCACTGCCCAACAGTGGCAGAGCTGGCTCCAGAATGTAGTTGACAGTGCATTATAAAACTGTCCCACAGAATGACTTGAAGTTTAAAAAACAAAGACAAAAACCTCTTAGAAGTGCTGTGCACCCAATTCCTCTCGAATATTCACTATACATAAAACTTGATAAGTAAGTTTGAACAGTATTTCCCAAGTGGAACTCCTTTGTGGCATTCTTGTTCTGTGGTAGCTTGAAAAATGGTGGCAGTTGAGCTTTCTGACCTTAGCTTTCTAACCTTGGTGGGGCAAAACAAGCGTCAGTTTTCAGTTTTTCTCAACTTCAGTTTTCCTCCCTTGTAGGACACCGTTGCCTCAGTTTCCTTCATGCAAGAGATGGATGTACCCTTACTGTGGAACTTTAATGGGGCTGAGAAGTAAGGTAGTGTTTAGAAATTAGATTGAAATTCCAGTTTTGGTCACATCCTAAGATCTGTCTGGCTTAGGAGAGGTTTAATTCTTTTAGCCGAAAGAGATTTTGCTGCTGGAATAAATAGAAGCCTGGGTGTGGTCGAGTGGAGGCCTCACAAGTCTACCGTTACAGCTTGCTTGGAGGAAGAACTGTTTTGCCCTTTTCCTGTGTCTGTATTCCTATTATCCATTGTGGGGTTGCTCTTGACAGTTGACACCGTAGCTGACAAGATCTTGATGAAAAGGAAAACCTGAGTGGGTCTCCTGGCTTAGGGCATTTGGGCCTCAGAGGCCCGTTTTCAGTTTCTTTGGGTTCGGATCTGCCTGTGGAAGTGTAACTGTTTTAAAAATTTGAGTAAGTTCTAACCTCATAGTGTCCTTTAGCTTCCTGTTAGGCATTTTGGAGTTGCAAGACTCCTGTGTGGATGTGCACACAGCTCTCTTAGCCCTCTGGAGTTCTCCTTGAATGGTACTAATCCTGAGTGTTCTCACATGATCATCTCTGGTGTATAAATATCAGGAACCTTTCTGCATTGATATTTACAAGTGTGTTAGTGATTTGTAGGGTAGAGATGTGAGGGGGGGGCATATGTAGCTCTAATCAAGGAGATTTTTTATCCCCTCATGTTTTACTTTCTAAACCCAGTTGATCTAGTCAGGGATCTTGAATGAGCCTACAGTAAGCACAAACAGTCTGCTAGTGGATGTTTGAACTTTTCTTGTGTTTTAGGATTTGCATGTAATTGAACGATTAAATGTTTAGTGCTCTTGGCGAGCTCTCACGCCGGAAGGTGATTGTTGCTGTGTCCCAGTAGCAAACAGGGCAGGTAACTGTAAGGACTCTGTTCTTTCTGGCTTCCACCCATTTTGCTAGATTAGTTGATTGTAAATGTATCCTGGTAGTTCATTGATGTGGAACAGCAGTTCTTAGATTTCAGTTTTGTGTCTGAAATTTTTTTAAGTTCTAATATTTTGCACTTTTAGCTCATAGGTGAAGAATTGGTGACCCTACATCTTCATTTCAGCCTTACTATGTGAAAAAAAATTTTTTTGAGTACAATTTTGTCTAAGTCTTAGTCTCTTATCTCTTTAAAATCTGGTTATTTGTTTTGGGACAACTAGCCAATAGGGATGTACGCAGTTGACCTGATCTTGCCATATATTGCCTTGTGTTCTGCCTCTTCTGTTTACTTTTTAAATAAGTTTTTCCAGGCATAGTTGTAATTCAGTGTATTTTTGAAATGACGTGGATGTTAAAGATTGCACAGAATAGTTACCCAATAAATGCTGAGTTGGTTGGTTTATATGACTATTTAGATACAAATTCCATTTGTGTTAATAATTTTTTTCTGGTATTGGTGAGATGTGAACGGTGTTTTCTGTTATGCTTTTACAGTGTGGAGTGATCAGCCCCAGGTTTGATGTACAACTCAAAGATCTAGAAAAATGGCAGAATAATCTGCTCCCATCCCGCCAGTTTGGGTGAGTTGACTTTCCTCATATGAAAGAAATTAATGCTAAGGATTGCTGTGGTGCACTTGGACCACTAGAGTGGAGGTTTTTTTGTTTTTGTTAGAGTAGTAATTGTCTCCATCCCCAGTCGTCCTGACTCAAGGATTAGCTCTCTTGCGTTGCCATATTTCATGTGCTAAGTGACAGTGTGTCCCCTTTAATATCTGCTCTTTTGACTCCATACATATAGTTCATTTATATTATGTTCACTGTGATCTTGTTCTATGGCTAGAATCACTTCTGAACCCTAGGCCTCTGGGGAAACTCAATTTCTTCATCCTTTTAAAGAGAAGGAGTTCAAATCCTTGCTTTCCTGCTTTAAAGCTGTGAGGCCTTGCATAACTCCTAGCCTTGGTTTTGTCATCTGTAAAAATGATAATTGTTCTCTTCATTTACATTATCAACTGATTTGATTCTGGCAAAATACTTTCAGGCTCTGACATGATCCAGTAAGCGCTTAGCTGTTTGTGGTTAAGAACGTAAGCACCCCCAGTCATATGTTTGGTGATGTGGTTGGATTTATTCCCACTTCATGGTTACTGCTTTCCATGTATAGTGTCATGAATTATTTCTGATTATAATTATGGTGCTAATTTTAATGCCTCACAGTTTACTTTCATTCCCATAGTAACCCTTGAGGTAGCCAGGCCAAGTAGGATTTCCATTGTCCAGATGACTGTCTCTACAATAGGTTGCCTGTGATCATATAGTAAGTGGCAGAAACAACTCAGTCAAGTTTATGTCAACGCTTTATTGCTTTAAACTGTCTCCTTCCCTGAGAACAGAAAGTGACAGTTTGAAATTAAGGGAGTTCAGTTTTTGTTTGCAGTTAGGTTTAATAGCATTGTGTCTTGGTGTTAGCTGAGGGCAAGGCTGTAGGAGTGTGTTGTGTAGCTAAGGTTTTTGGATTTGGGTCTTTGGTTCCAGGAGCCATGCTTGCACTTGCTGGCCCAAATAGGCAGCCTTAGTCTCTGCACCCTATTAAGGGAAGGCGTCTTAAGCACTGATGAATGTTGGTCTTTTTCTGTACCACAAAGCGGCTCTATGTTGAACTATTTTTAGGAAAAACTCACCAACATGTTTTTTTGTTTTTTGTTTTTTTTTTTTAACTTTCCATAGTTTCATTGTACTGACAACCTCAGCTGGCATCATGGACCATGAAGAAGCAAGACGAAAACACACAGGAGGGAAAATCCTGGGATTCTTTTTCTAGGGATGTAATACATTCATACAAATAAAATGCCTCACTGGACTCTAGTGCTTCCCTCGGTCGTTTTGAACTTTACAGCAGAGTAGCAAGAGCGTCACTGTGCAGCCTTTGTTAATTGGGGAGTGCTGTTTCCCTGAAGTGCATAAGAAAGTCTTGCCTTGTGATAACTCACACCATCATGCTCATGGCTCGTCAGAGGAGGTTGTATCTAGCCCTGGATCGCTGAATCTGGGTTGGGGTCCAGGTGGTGAAGCTTTCCCTTTCTGGAGTCTTATGTTAACCCTCGAAGGAGTGATGCCTTTCCTGATGTTAGCTTGACAACACACATTTCATGCACTGTTCTTAACTGTCCTAAAAATATGAGATGGCTACAATTAACTGTAAGTGCCTATGAGGAAGCAGGCAGGAAGCAGACCACTAGAGCCCGCAGCTCACTAAGATTTATCTCCGAGTAAATTTGGATGGCATGTCAGTAACATATTAGCAGTATGTGTTTGTAAAATGTCAGAAAAATGAAACCTTTTAAAAACTAGTTTTATGGTAAACCTGTTACAGATGTATTCCTGGAATTGAGAAAAATTAGTTTGCTGGACCATGTCACATGGGGAATGCTTATAAATAGCTCAACCATCAAAGAGTGTAGGGTGGCTTCTGTGAAGTACACCAGGGCTCCCCTCCCCATTTCTAAGCAGTGCTGTCCAGTAACGTAACAAGCCACATATGTAATTTAACCTTGCAGTAGCTGTATTAAGACAAGTGAAGAGAAACTGAATTTTTTTAATAACCTGTATGTTCAAACTTAAAATTTTAACATGCAATTGATATGAAATGGAGTTTTACTCTTTGTAATAAGTCTCTGAAATTATGTATACTGTACATTTATTTACACTCACAGCACATTTTAATTGGGACCAGCCCCCTAACATAGCCACATGTGACTGGTGTTCCCTGTTGGACAGCACAGGCTAGATCTTGATTCTTGGAAGTTCTGTGGGTCTGGCTAAGGAGAAAGGAAGCTTGGAAGAGAGCCCAGATGGATCATTGTGCACCTGGCTAGCTGCATTTGCCAGGCAGGGGAGTAGAATGAATGGGGCAGATCACAGCCTCAAGAATTAATTGTCTTCTAGTCCTGTGAGCCAAAGTTGAAAAAAAGTCTGATTGCCAGCCTGATTTCAAGAAGTCTACTAGGTCCGGTAGGATGTAGGGTGCTAAGAGCTTGTTGGAAGGGTGTGGGTTTGGGTTTGATTTTTTTTTTTTTTTTTTTCCCTTTTCAGAAAAGGGTGCTTTTGACTACTTTCTGACTTCCTGGTAGGTCAAGCAGTTTTCAACACTCAAGTAGTAGGGATGTTCACTTATCACTCCCCTGGTTGTAAGGTGATGTCTGGCAAATGACAACTTCTGTAGGTCTCCCTGTTAGGTAAAAAGAGAAACTACCTCAAGGGATGCTAACAGTGCACTTGAAACAGCTTGGGGCCAGGGCATGGCCAGCATTCAGTAATGTAACTTTCTTTTTTTTTTTAATTAAACATTTTTTTTAATGTTTATTTCTGAGAGAGAGAGAGACAGAGCATGAGTGGGGGAGGGGCAGAGAGAAAGGGAGACACAGGATCTGAAGCAGGCTCCAGGCTCTGAGCTGTCAGTACAGAGCCCGACACAGGGCTCGAACTCAGACTGTGAGATCATGACCTGAGCTGAAGTCCGACCTGAGACGCTCAACTGACCGAGCCACCCAGGCGCCCCAGTAATGTAACTTTCTGAAAGGAGGAGATCCTGTAAGAAGATGTGGGAACTAGCTAGGAATGCCAAGACTGGCCCTGATTAGTAGGCCCCACTTAATCTTAGAAGAAAGCAAGATGACAGGCATGTCTGGATTTCGGGCCTATGATGTGCTTAGGGGTTTAGCAAACCAGAATTGAAGTGTGCTTTTCCACTAAGCCATGATGTCCTCATCTGCATAATGGAAATAGTGGAAAACCTACTTGAAAGTTGGGGGAAAGATGACGTTATGTAAAACAGCTAATTAGCGCTTGGCAGTCCTATATGTAGTTGTATTTCTCAGGTGAAGTTGGTCCAGAAGAATCTTAAAAGAGCTGATTGATTATTTCTCTTAATGCCAAGATTGTGAGCTCTAGGAAGACCGGTCGTGTTTTGTTTACTGTTGTATCTCCCCCTAGACTGATGCTTTGGCACAGTGGATGCCTCTGAAAGTGCATCTTGATTGAATGAATCATCCTCTTGGGCACTGATTCTAAGTACTAAAATAGAACAAAATGGTTCCATTTGTTGTCAACATGTAGTGGGGATCTTCTGTCCTTTGAAGTGGTCATGGGTAGAAAGAAATAGGTGCTAAGGTAGGGAAAATTGAGTGGCCAGTTGATGGTTTTAATGGCAACAGTTCCCTTGTGTTGATGAGGAAGCAGATGGTTTTAGCTCATATTTCTGAGATCCAGTAAATAGAGTAATATGATCTGAGAGCTGGTTGGCCTGAACTAGACTCCGAGGTTTGAGGATCTGGAGACCACTTAGGTTCCTGCTGACAGGATAGCTTACCTCAGAGGTGTGGTGTGAACACAGCCTTTCCTCCCAACCTGCCGCTCCCACAGGCAGGCAGAGACCAGGAGGTGAGTGTGGGGCTGCCAGCATTTTGATCATCTGAGCCTACCAGATGCATTTTGAGTCTGTGTTTTTTAAAAGGGGCCTCAGCACCTATCCAGATCCTGGATTTTTAACCTAAAACCTATAGACAGATGACAGACGACCTTTATGAAAACAACATGCAAAATTGATACTCATGCATTTGTTTTTGGAGAGACATTCTATAGAGCCTTTGATCAGAGGCTGAAAGAAATTTAGGAAGGTTAAAGAATCACACTGCCAAAGACCTCATCTTAGGACATCTGTGTCCATGGTCAGTGTGTGCTGTGTTCTCATTTACAGGCTGTTTGACCTTACCTTTGGGTAATGTGGGTTCACTCTGGCAATGGTGCCAGATAGAGGAGCTCTAAGTTCTTAGGGTAAGAATGTCTTGGTCAAGTCAGCATCTGAGAGATGGCTTCACTGCAAGCTAAGAAGTTTGCTTCCCACTCCTGACCCCAAAGAAAGCAAGCTCTGGGAGATCCCAAATTTGGTTCTCACTTGATTCCTAATTCCTAAATTCCTAAACCACCCCAAATGGCCCTCACCTCTGAACCTTGGTTAAGGCTCACCCAACCTGGAATGTCTTTTTCCTGTTCTCTGGAGATGTTCCTAGGAGCCAGCTTAAATGTCTCTTCTGCCATAAGTCTTCCTCCAGAAGAATATGTGCTGTTACACTTTTCTCCTAAAGATAAGAATGCATTAATAAGTAGGTTTCTTTGCTCCTAAAAATAAGAATGCCTGTTGAATGTTTACTATGTGCCAGGCACAGAATTTAGCTTTACATATACCATCTCATTTAATTTCAGCAATTCTTCCAAATGACTACTATTACTGGCTCTCGTTTTTCAGCTGCAAAATGAAGCGCAAGAGTTGTGAAGCCATGTGTTCAAGATGCTATGAAATGGCAAAGTCAGGATTTAAATGTACAGACTTTCCTGGCCCTTAACCATGTTCTGTCATGCCTTCTTGTCTTCACCGTACCTAGGGCTTATGAGATACTTAACATGTCTAGGTGTTTGGGGTACAAGGGTACAAGCATCTGGTCCCCACCCTCATTGCTCATTGGATCCTTTTCATCTGTAATAGACCGACCTCTCCATAGGGGTGGGGCGGGGGGGGAAGCCTGTTACTCATCTCTATAACCAGCAGCTAGACTATCAAAGGGGATATTGACATGTTTAAAAAAAGTCCTTTCTGACTCTTCATGGCTGTGTGGGACAGCATGCTTTTTTTTTTTCTTTGAAGTTTGAGAGAGAGAGTGTGCAAGTGGGAAAGGGAGAGAGAATCCTAAGCAGGCTCTGTACTGTCAGTGCAGAGCTTGGTGTGAGCTCAGTCTCAGCCATGAGATCATGACCTGAGTGGATATTAAGAGTTGGGCGCTTAACCAACTGAGCCACCCAGGCACCCTGGAGAGCATGCTTTTTTTTTTTTTTTTCATTATATGAAATTTATTGTCAAATTGGTTTCCATACAACACCCAGTGCTCATCCCAAAAGGTGCCCTCCTCAATACCCATCACCCACCCTCCCCTCCCTCCCACCCCCCATCAACCCTCAGTTTGTTCTCAGTTTTTAAGAGTCTCTTGAAAGCATGCTTTTTAAAGTGGAATCCTGTCCAGCACTCGTGCTGTGCTGTGTTGAGTCCACAGATTTCCATTGACCCAAGAATTGGGAGTAGAGTGGGATGTGGGCGGGATTCAGTGTAGGGTTGTTGCCCTGGCGTTCAGGTCCCCCCTTTTATGTTTAAGTGATTTAACGGGCAATGGGATTGCTGAAGACCATACAGAAGATAAACCAAAGGAGGCAATTAAAACAAAAACCATGCTTACACAAATGGACTTTGGAATCAAATGCTGGCCTCAGTGTGTGACCTTGGGCTGTTTGCCTTGCCTATGTATCAGTTTCCACATCTTTAATATAGGGATAATAGTAATACTTCTGTGATGGTTGTGAAGATTAAATATAATGCTTGTGAAACGCTGGAGTGATGATTAGAGCTATTTGCAAAATACCCTGGTTCTTCCCCTGCCAGGCACGTGCACTTTCCATGTGACCATTTCTGGCCAGTGAGTTTGCTGTGAGTAGAAGTGCTGTCTGTACCTTTCAAACTGGAGCATTTAGTGGCTGGTGTGAGACCTTTGTGCCTGTTTTCTTTCTGCCATGGTGATGGGTGCTGTGCAAGAAGTAGCTGCTTCATTACTCCAGGCCTCAGTGATGGTGACCGTCCAGAAGCTCCAACCATCTACCAGTGGGAGTGTAGGAAGAACAAGAAATCATCTGATGATTTGGTTTGTTACATATCTACTGATTTAGACCAATCTCTGAGGTTTATTAAGGGTTTATGTACTAAATTACAAAAAGGAATAGGATGGAATGTAGAATAACAAAAGCGATTCTTTGGGTGGGTGTATGGAGACTATAGCACTCTCGGTTCTGAATGTCGTTTTTTTTTCATCAACTACCTCTGTCCCCCTCCAGGTGTCCATGTGGGTCTTAAATACCCCACCCCCCAGCCCTCTGACACAGATATTCAGTCCCTGGAGGGAGCACCTACTGCAAATCAGGTTGAAGATACCTTAAGATATTTTGAACTTGGGAGATGTGTAGTTTGTCTCTCT
Source organism: Puma concolor (assembly GCF_028749965.1). Classification (NCBI taxonomy): domain Eukaryota; kingdom Metazoa; phylum Chordata; class Mammalia; order Carnivora; family Felidae; genus Puma; species Puma concolor. The sequence goes on from NC_141682.1 coordinate 28,101,951, forward strand.
AAAATGGTGGAAATTATAAGGTGAAAACATTGAGTGCTCCTGGTTCTCATTTCTGCCACGTGAAAAAGGTTACTTTGGGCAAAAAGGATGGTCTATGAATGAGCAGCACAGATAAGCTAGATCAAGTCTTCGTGTGGTTGAGTCTGGGCTCTCCCTGAGATGCTGCTACATCCCTTCCCACGTTTGTATTTTGTGAGCACCGAATAACATTCTCCTCTTTTACTTAAAAAGAAGTACTTGTTTGAGCTGAAAGCTACTAGTTTGGGCTAAATTTTAGTCATTCATTTGCATACTAATACAGTCCTACTTCCAGCTCTTTCCCTGTTGTGTTCTGGGACTTTATGGGGTTCGATCTTGCCCTTCCTCAAATGAGGGATGGGAAATTGGTTCTCCCTCCTTTATCAGTTAGTGTTCCTCAGTTGCAAAAAACCTCTCAAGCTAGTCTAATTTATTGAAGGATATAAAATAACTCGTGGAATCTCTGGAAGGGCCAGAGAATTCGTTTGGCCTTTGCATCTAGGCATGGATTTTCCATTTTACCTCTGGCCCATTCTTTGGAGAACTGTAGCTGCTTCTGGACACACAGCTCCCTCTGTGACCCTGTGTTCCTAACATGCTCCTGAGTTCTTTGCTGTTTCTAGAAGCTTGAGGTTTCTCTGTTACCTTTACTAGAATACCCTTGGTACCATGGACACTTTGGGTTGGATAATTCTTTGTTGGGGTGGGGAAGTCCTGTCTTGTGCATTGTAGGATGTTTAGCAACATACTTGGCCTCTCCACATTGGATGCCACTTGAGACAACCAGAAATGTCTCCAGGCATTGTCACATCCCCCAGGTTGAGAAGCGGTGCTCTATAGGTCAAAAGTTAACAACCCAAATGCAAACAGACAGTGCCAGAGCAAAGTTCAGAAGTAGGCCTGTGTGCCATTCATCTATATAAAAGTTGTAGTTCAGGCTATCAAGCTGTTTAATAAAAAAGGTTCTGTCCTCCTACCTTGACAACTTCATAATACCAACCCCCCAAACAAATCTTTTTATGTGATAAAGTTGACAAAATATCAAAACAATTTGATTGTTGGATATATTTGAGTAAGTTGATGGGCCAGCAATATTTGGGTGAGAAATAAAATGAAGACCTTCGTGACTTACAAACTCTTATATATTTATTTCTTAAAGTTTATTTCTCGCCTTCATTTCCATAAAATCACTAAATAGGTTGTTATAATAAATTTTTTTGTGTAATTTGTGTTCTATTGGCAGTAATGACTCAAAGGACAAATATAATTTTCAAAATTTACAATTTCAGAATATAAAAAAAGTTTGAATTTATTTTCAGAGAAAATGTAAATGAAGGTTAATGTAAAAAAAATTAAAAATTTAAATGTTCAGAAAAATCAGTAAGGTTTTCTAAAATATTCAAAAGTATTTATTAAAATTATAGGGCAAGGGCACCTGGGTGGCTCAGTTGGTTAACCATCTGACTCTTGTTGTCGGCTCAGGTCATGATTTCATGGTTGTGTGAGATCGAACCCCGTTTCGGGCTCTGTACTGATGGTGTGGAGCCTACTTGTGTGATTCTCTCTCTCCCTCTATCCCTCCCCTGCTCGCGCTCTCTATCTCTCTCTGTGTCTGCCCCTCCCCTGCTTGTGCACTGTCTCCCAAAAGAAATAAACATTGAAAAAAATTTTTTATTACAGGGCAAAATACAAAGTATTATATAAGTAATAGGTATCAAAGTTTTAAAGCAAAGTTATATAAAGCTGAAATTTTTAAATAATATTTTCAAAACTTAATCTTATGTAATTTTGTTACACAAGTTTTTGTAGTTCTAGTATTCAGTGTCAGTGTAGTTGCTAATGTAAAGAACTGGTGTCACTTCACACATCTTGTGTCTAGATCTCATGCATACAAATTAGAGAGTGATATAAATTGTTTAAATTGCAGAATGTTCCTTGGCTACAGTAAGCTGAGGACAGCTGAGAACATGAAGAGAAACAGAAAAATGGATGCTCAGCGTTGCTGTTAGAATCTAATGCATGCATGCCACTCGAGAAGTTAATTAAGTTAATTAATCTGTCATTTCTCTTACCTAAGTGCATTTTTAGTACTTCCTTCTCATCCTCTGAAGCACTTTGTGTCTATGACATTGGCAGAGGCTGGAATCCACAAACCTTTGTGACCTTTAGATACAGTTGCCTTTTGTTGAGAGATTCTAGGGCAAGAGGTGAAGCGATCATTCCTTGGGGCCTGAACAGTGGTAGTTATGCAATGGGATGTTGAGGATTACAGATCATGCGGAGCCAGTGCCGAGCACATGATCCTGAGTGACAAGAGCACCCTCTGTTCCTTCATATGTTTATTTTTTTTTTTTATGTATTTCTGAGATACGGGGCCAATCTTGGTAGGATCTAAGTGCACTACTGTCTGGAAGGAACCTGGGGAAACAAGTCCCTGGCCTCTACCCTGGGGATCTTTAGACTCCATACAGGAATTTTCTCCAAACACAAAGTGCTCAAAAGGTGCTGGGGAACCAAAAATGTAGAATAGAGAAATCCAGGGCTGTGTCCCTCTCCCAGTACAACTAATGAACTGGCAAAAACTGTCAGAATCAGCTTTTTGAAGAACTCGGAAATCTAGTCAAAAACTGAAAACAAGGGAAAGCTTGAAGAGGGAAACTGCTGCTTTATGGTGAGAGTGCTGTGACATTTTAAAATGGCCATAGGAAGGGTGCCCAAATGTCTGGTGCTGGTTGCTAGTGCCAGAAGAAGCAGTATAGAACTTATTCTCAAGGAGTGTGGCTGTGGGTGTCCAGCTGTCTGGATGGTGCCTCTCTCAAGGACAGGTGGAAAGGCTTCCTATTGCTTCACTCAGGGCATCCCCAGGGCTGTCATGGCTTTCCAGGTGGCTTTTGCTGAAAGCATTTAAAGGCACAGGTACTGGCCTCAGTGGCCTGGAACAACACCTGGGACAAGTAATAGACCAAGAAGCCTGGGAAAGAAGAGATTGGGACAGACCTATGTGGGAATAGAGCTTTTGGAAGCTTCTGTGTATGCCTGGGAATCAAGAAAGCCATGTGCAGACTAAGAGTGAGACACACATACTTGGCAAAGGCCTAAGAAGACTCGAAGCTTTCATGTCTTGCTGGCCTTTGGGCTCTGTGCGAGGAGGGAGTGAAGCTAGGGCAGAGTTGTAAGCAGCAGAATAAACGTTCAAGGAGTTAGCCCTGACATGGTTCCATTTTGCAAAGATACAGGAGAGTATTTTTTCTTTCCTTAAAAAAATTCTTTCTTTTGTTTGCTGCAGGCATTTAAGGTAACTGTAAGATACTAGCTATCTTATCCGAATAAGCTAAAGGAATGCAGAGTTCAGTGGTAAAGAGCACAGACATCAATACAAATAGTTGAGAAAGTCTGTAAGCAAGCTAACACCAGCAACTCACAATAGGCAATGGTAAACCCTGGGAGGAAGGAAAATCTGACTTCTAGAGTTGCCACATAAAATAGAAACTGTCCATGAGGCAGCTTAGATATTGGACTTACTAGACAAAGACTTTAAACTGTCTTAAATATGCTCAAAGAGCTCAGGGAAACCAGGAGAACAATGTCTGAGCATATAGAGAATATCAGTAAAGAGGCAGGAATTTTAAAAAGGCACCAAATACGAATTTTGGAGTTGAAGAGTATAACTGAAGGGAAAAACTCATTCACTAGGGAGGCTTAGTAGCAGATTTGTGCAGGCAGGAGAAGGAATCCGTGAACTTAAAGGTAGGTCAATTGAGATTATTCAGTCTGAGAAGCAGAAGGAGAAAAGAATGAAGAAAAATGGCCAGAGCTTGAGACCTGTGGTACACCATCAAGAATACTAACATCTGTGTGAATGGGAGTCCCAGAAGGAGTAAAGACAATCAGATCAGTAGAATAGAATGAGAGTCTAGAGACACACACACAGATACCATACATCTATGGCCAATTAATTTTGACAAGGGTACTAAAGCCATTTAATGGAGAAAGAATAGTCTCTTCAAAAAGTTATGCCGGACAACTGGGTATTCATGTGCAAAGAAAGTCGGACCTTGAGGAACGCCTGGGTGGCTCAGTCAGTTAAGCGTCTGACTTCAGCTCAGGTCATGATCTCGCGGTTTGAGTTTGAGCCCCACATCGGGGCTTGGACCTTGAACTCACATCATATACAAAAATGAATTCAAAATGAATCAAAGATCTAAAGGTAAGAGCTAAAATGAAAGAAAACTCTTGGAAGAAAATATGGTAAGTTTTCATGACTTTGACTTTGGCAATGGATTTTTAGATATGACCCCAAAAGTACAGGCAGCATTAACAACAACAAAATAGATACATGGGACAATATCACAATTTAAAACTTTTATGCATCAAAGGACACTGTCAGGAAAGTGAAAAGACCTCTTACAGAATGGGAAAAAATACTGCAGACTCATGTATCTGATTAGCACGTAGTATCCAGAATATATAATGGACTCTTATAGCTCAACAACAAAAAGACTAGGTGATTAAAAAATGGGCAGAGGATTTGAATACACATTTCTGTGAAAGAGATATACAAATGGCCAACAAGCACATGAAACAAGATGCTCAGCATCGTTAACTGTGAGGGAAATGCCAGTCCAAACACGACAAGATACCACTTCACAATAGGATGGCTATAAAGAAAGAAAAAAAGCAACAGGTGTCGGTGAGAATCTGAGGAAATTGGAACCCTCAGACAATGCTGGTGGGAATATGCAATGGTGCAGCCACTGTGGGAAGCAGTTTGGTAATTGCTCAACAAGTTAAAACCCGAATTACTGTATGCCCCAGCAATCACTCTAATGTACATACTCTGAGGTATATTTTTTGTATATATACAAAGGAATGGAAACATGTATTTAAACAAATGCTTGTATAAAATGTTCATACACTGTTGACAATAGAGCCAGCTTGTGGGAACAACTCAAATGTCCATGGCATGATAAACAATCTGAAGTGATAGCGGACTATCACTTCTGCCATAAAAAGGAAGGAAGTGGTGATACATGCTGTAATGTGGATGAACCTCAAAAACATGCCAAGTGAAAGAAGCCAGACACAAAAGGTCATATATTGGTGCACGTATATGAATCATCCAGAATAGGTAAATCTGGGAAGGGGGGGGAACAGGATGCCTGCTTAATGGGTATGGTATTTCATTCGTGGATATGAATATGTTTTGGAACATGGAAGGGGTGATGGTTTTACAACTTTGTGAATGTGCTAAATGCCACTGAATTGTACACTTTAAAATGGTTAATTTTATGTTCTGTGAATTTTACCTCAATGAAAAAATAAAAAGAGGTGCTACACAGCCTGAAAATGTGATGGATGTCTACCAACCTGCCTCGGACAGCAGTGAGGTCTGTGCTGTTTTTGGAAGTGGCGTTTTTTACAGGTATATTTGGGGTTCCCTCTTAGTGGGATTTAAACGTGTCTTCATATGTCTGATAAGTGGGAGTGGGGCGGTGAGACCGTCAGAGGCCTAGGAAAGAACCACATGGCCCTGTTAATCCAAGAAAAGGGTTGTTTCTGAGTTTGGCCTTGTCATTCGGTGCAGTCCGTGTTGGGGACATTCCCAGATCTGTTCCTGGACAGAAGGGTTGAATGTAAACTTTGCAAGTCTGTTATTCTAAAATTCATAAGCCCCATTTGGGAACCGTCTCACAGAGTATAAGACACAGAAGAGGAGACAGTCATTCTCTCCCAGGTTGCTGTGGAACTTACCCATGAAGGTCCTCAGGACATTGGAGGCAGCCCCTCGTGGAACAGATGCTTCCTCATGGAGCAGGGCTCCTTTGTGACCCCACGTAAGGCAGCACCTGGGGACTCCCAGAAATACTTCAGAGCACTTTGCAGAAAGTGTAGACCCCCGGGAGCCAGTAGGGCACTGGGCCAGTGAAATGATAAGTTATTGTTATTTCAAGGTACATGGACAGTACATCCTGAGGTGACAAGAAGTGTTTGTTGTATTACAGGGATTATTTTAAATGGGGCAGAAACCGCTCCTGTCAGCACACATGGAATCTTGAACTTGGTACAGTGCCTTGCACAGTGAAGGCCCTCAAGAAACCTACTTTTTTGGCTGTCCTGAATTGTCTATTAGGTCATTATTTTACAAACATTACTTATATTAGCAGGGATGGTGGAGCTGGAGAGTACTGCGTCTTCTCCATGGCCTCTGCGAGAAACCAGTAGTGTGGTGGGACTTGTGACCCTTTCCAAGGCCACGGCTCTTGAGGCCTGCGGCTTGCTGTCAGTCCTCCCAGCTCCCTGTGCTTGTGGGCTGGTTTGGTGATCCACTGGGAGTCAGGATTTCCTCTGATCACTTTACGGAACGGATCAGTGAGGATAACAACTTCATGGAATCTTCGCCAACCCGGTAAAAGGACTCCGGACTCTCAGAGCCCCACATTGGCATCCGGCTTGTACCTCTGCAACAGAATGAAGGCTTCAGGCAAACTTGAGCTGGTTAACCCCATGATGGACGGGCTTGCCGTAGGTCACACTCTTAGGAACTGGGCCATCACGCTGCACAGAGATCCGATACATGACATGACCTTGCTTGGCCTTGTACCCCAGTCTGCGCGCTTTTACCGGGTTGTGTTGTGGTGGGGGGGGGGGGGGGAGGGCGGTGGGCAAGGAGAGCAGAGCTGGCAATACTGCCTGCAGCACAGCCTGAGAAGAAAGCACATTACGCCCGACTGCTTCTCCTCTGTATCTGCTGGATGTGCTTCTAAGCACCCATTTTGGGCTTATCCTGGAGCTGATGGCTTATCCTTCCGCCAGAAGGAAAGCAAGAAGTATTTTTTGAGGGGCACCTGGGTGGCTCAGTTGGTTAAGTGACTTCGGGTCAGGTCATGATCTCACGGTTCTTGGGTTCAAGCCCCGCATCGCTAGCAGCACGGAGACTGGGACTCTCACTCTAGCCTCTCTCTCTGCCCCTTACCCACTTGTGCTTTCTCTCTCTCAAAATAAATGAATTAACTTAAAATTTTTTAAATATATATTTTTTATCTTTTTAATTTTACTTTTTATTTATATTTTAAAGTATAATTTACTGTCAAGTTAGCTAACATGCAGTGTATACAGTGTGCTCTTGGTTTCGGGGGTGGAGTCCCGTGATTCATCGCTTACCTACTATACCCAGTGCTCATCCCAACAGGTGCCCTCAATGCCCGTCACCCATTTTCCCCTCTCCCCTGCACCTACCCCCCTTCAACCCTCAGTTTGTTCTCTGTATTTAAGAGTCTCTTATGAGTTTTCCTCCCTCTCTGTTTGAAACTATTTTTTCCCCTTCCCTTCCCCCATGGTCTTCTGTTAAGTTTCTCAGGTTCCACATGAGTGAAAACATGATGTCTGTCTTTCTCTGACTGACTTATTTCAGTGAGCATAATACCCTCCAGTTCCATCCAGGTTGTTGCAAATGGCAGGATTTCATTCTTTCTCATCGCCAAGTAATATTCTCTTGTATACATAAAACACATCTTTATCCATACATCCGTTGATGGACTTTTGGGCTCTTTCTGTGATTTGGCTGTTGTTGAAAGCACTGCTATAAACTTTGGGCTACATGTGCCCCTATGCATCAGCGCTCCTGTATCCCTTGGGTAAATTCCTAGCAGGGCTATTGCTGGGTCATAGGTAGTTCTATTTTTAATTTTTTGAGGAACCTCCACACTGTTTTCCAGAGTGGCGGCACCAGTTTGCATTCCCACCAACAGTGCAAAAGAGTTCCCCTTTCTCCACATCCTCACCAACATCTGTTGTTTCCTGAGTTGTTAATTTTAGCCACTCTGACCGGTGTGAGGTGGTATCTCAGTGTGGCCTAATGATGAGTGATGTTGATCATCTTTTCCTGTGTCTGTTGACCATCTGGATGTCTTCTTTGGAAAAATGTCTTCTCATGTCTTCTGCCCATTTCTTCACTGGTTATTTGCTTTTCGGGTGTTGAGTTTGGTGAGTTCTTTATAGATTTTGGATACTAACCCTTTATCTGATATGTCGTTTGCAAATATCTTCTCCATTCCACCAGTTGCCTTTTGGTTTTGTTGTTTCCTTTGCAGTACAGAAGGTTTTTATCTTGATGAGGTCTAAATAGTTGATTTTTGCTTTTATTTCCCTTGCCGTCAGAGACGTGTCAATTAAGAAGTTGCTGCGGTTGAGGTCAAAGAGGTTATTGCTTGTTTTCTCCTCTAGGGTTTTGATGGCTTCCTGTCTCACATTTAGGTCTTTCATCTATTTTGAGTTTATTTTTGTGTATGGTATAAGGAAGTGCTCCAGGTTCATTTTTCTGCCTGTCGTTGTCCAAGTCTCCCAGCACCGTTTGCTAAAAAGACTGTCTTTTTTTTCCATTAAATATTCTTTCCTGCTTTGTGAAAGATTAGTTGGCCGTATATTTGTGGGTCCAATTCTGGGTTCTCTGTTCTATTCCATTGACCTATGTGTCTGTTTTTGTGCCAATACCATACTGTCTTAATGATTACAGCTTTGTAGTAGAGGCTAACGTCTGGGATTGTGATCCCTCCCGCTTTGGTTTTCTTTTTCAACATTACTTTGGCTGTTCAGGGTCTTTTGTGGTTCCATATAAATTTTAGGATTGTTTGTTCCAGCTTGGAGAAGAATGCTGGTGCAATTTTGATTGGGATTGCATTGAATGTGTAGATAGCTTTGGGTAGTATTGACATTTTAACAATATTTGTTCTTCCAACCCATGAGCATGAAATGTTTTACCATATTTTTGTGTCTTCTTCAATTTCTTTCATAAGTTTTCAGCATACAGATCTTTTACATCTTTGGTTAGGTTTATTCCTAGGTATTTTATGGTTCTCCATGCAGTTGTAAATGGGATCTATTTCTTGATTTCTCTTTCCGTTGCTTCATTATTGGTGTATAGAAATGGAACTGATAAGGACTATTTTTTTGAATAAGCAAATTCTATTATATTGTGTAAGGTCTTTTTAACAGCCAGCATTTCTTTTTTTCTCCTTTGTGCAGGGGAACATGAGGAATGGCATAGAAGAAAAATGAACCCAAAGTCTTGAATCACCAGCCAACATTTTCTTCTTTCCTTCCTGCACTAAAGAGAAGGGCCTCTTTTGGGTCTGTGAGGATGGGAATGTGTTTAGAACAAGTGTATACATGTGTGGTGACACTGAGGAGTGGTGCCTGATGTGTTCTGTCTGGCTGTTAAAGTAACAACATGGGCCAGTTTGAATGGGGCTTCACGTCGGTATCCTGTTAGCAAAGAGTACAGTATGGCACAGGGAGAACTGCGGAGAGCCCCCGGGGGTGCGCAGCGTCAGCCAAGCAGGTGGTGGTGTGGGCAGGGGTGTGGGTGCCCAGGGAGAGGAAGTCTGTGCCCACCTGTGCTTCCAGCAGATTGCTCTCAAAGCAGAGAGAAGATGTAGTGTCCCCACTTCCTGAGGCATCCAAAGGGCAGGCTTGTAGAATGTAACTTAGCTGCTATGTGAGTGGGAATGTTGGGGAGGGCAGGACTTGACAGCCTGACAGTGAGACAGACCTGTGGGGGAACAGCTTAGCCTTTTTACCTTCAAGCTTTGGTTCTCTTGTCTTGTGAAAAGGCATGACGATGATGATAGCCATACTTGTACTCTACGTACTCTGTTCCAGACACTGTGTAGTAACTCATCTAATTTTCATGTCGTATTATGGGGTAGGTACTATTATTATACACAGTTTTTTTCTTTCAAGTTTAAAAAAAATGATTATTTATTTTGAGAGAGAGAGAGAAAGCGTGTGTGCATGTGAGCCGCGGAGGGGCAGAGAGGGAGAGAGAGAGAACCCCAAGCAGGCTCCAAGATGTCAGCGTAGAACCCAACAGGGGGCTCGATCCTGTAAACCTTGAGATCATGACCTGAGCCGAAATCCTGATGCTTAACCGACTGAGCCACTCAGGCATCCCTTGTTTCAAGTTTGTATTTAAATTCCAGTCCATTAACATATAGGATAATATTTGTTTCAGGTATTACACACATTTTATAGGTGGAGGCACAGAAAAGGCAAGACACTTGGTCATCCAGTTAGTATTTGGTGGAGGCAGATACAGAGCTTGGCCACTATCTTCACCACCACACTGGCTTCATGCGCTCATTGTAAGGGTTAAACGAGTGGACATAGGAAGTGCTTAGTATAGGGTCTGGAACAGATTAGTGTTCAGAAAATCCTAACAGTTGTTAGTATCAGAATCAGAACCCAAACATACACGTGAGGCTTTCTCCAGCTCTCATGCCCACCACTTCTAAAGGAGAGTGGGGAAAGCCATGTTTTGCAACTACCTGTTGAGCTGGAGGATCTTAGAACAAACACGAACATCTTTGTTCTTGTGAAGGGAGCATTTGCTCAAGCCTTTCCTCATTCCACCCCAGCCCCAATTGGGCGAGTTGACCTTACCCTCTGCCCCTCAGTCCCTGTGTTTCGTCCCCACTGGAGCACTGATTATACATTTGTGTAAGTGCCTGGTCAAGAGCCAGGCTCTTCTGTTAGCCCTTAAAGGATCTGAGAGGTTCACAGGAGAACACACAGAATATGTAGCTGGTTCTCTGCACATGATTCCAAGGGGCTCTCCAGTAGAGACTGGGAAATGTGGGCAGCCCCCTCCTCAACCCATTCTGGAAGTCTGCTTGTTAGAGCAAAATCCAGATGTCAGAGATTTTGATTTTCTTTGTTTATTTCCCATGAAATAGAATGTGGGTCTGCCGTTGGAGGGAAGAATCTAGTGATTCATATTTTCTGCTTATTTGGATCCTGGCTGAATGGGAATTTGCATTACTGAATGTCTGGCTTTTTCCCTGGGAATCAAAATAAGTTTCCTATTCCCTTATTAAGCAAATTTCACAGCTAAATAATCCTCTTATTTTTACAAGTGGGATTTTCCTTGGTGGAGGGTGTCTGGATTCTCTCAGTAGTTGATCCCTCTCACGTCTTCCCTTTCCACTGTCCTTGTTTGTCTGTGCAGGCCGTTAAGCTTTCATTCTTGGATTAGGAGCCTCTAAATGGCAGTTTGGGAGCCTTTGACCTTGCAAACCAGGGGTGAATTCTTGAATTCTATCCACCAACTGTGGGATGAGAGTTTAGGCCTCCTCTTTATTCTTCCATTTATCAGCTTTGGACAAGGTCAGATAAGCCACATCTTTAGCAGAGCTTAGTTGGGCCTGGAGTCAGTGAACAAAAAATATGAAGGGAACAGAGCGGTGTGTATAGTCCAGTGTGCTCTGCCTGGGCTAATCAGGAAAAACAAGCAAACAAACAAGAAACCTCTGCTGCCTTTGAGATGGCATTTAAACCAGGCTTGTTGAAAGGCCATGTCTGGGAAGCCCACAGATTAGGTTCATTTAGTTCTCTTTCCATTCTGTCCCATCAGAATGTAGGCTTCTTGAGGGCAACTCAGCCAGCTATCCTTCTTTTCCTTCATTTCTCCTCTTATGCCATCATCTATGCAACGTGATCATTTGATACATGTTCCTGAGGCCCTGACAGTCACTGTTCTCTTCTGCTCTTTGTTTCCATGAGTTTGACTTTTTTTTTTTTTTTTTTTTGGTTTCACATATAAGTGATACCATACAGAGTTTATCTTTCTCTGTCTGGCTTACCACAATGCTCTCCAGGTTCACGCGTACTCTTGCGTATGATAGCATTTTCTTCTTTTTAATGGCTAAATTGTATTCCATTATTTATACATACATATTGCATTTTAAAAATCCATTCATCCGTTGATGGATACTTATGTTGTTTCCGTATCTTGGCTATTGTGAATAATGGTGCAGTGAATGTGGGAGAGTAGATACCTTTTCCAGATAATGATTTCCTTTCCTTTGGATATATAGCCAGAAGTGGGATTGCTAGATCATATGAGTTCTACTTTTAATTTTTTGAGAAACCTCCATACCATTTTCCATAATGATTGTACTAGTTTAAGTCTTGCTAATAGTGTACAAGGTTACACTTTCCTCCATGTCCTCACCAACATTTGTCCTCTTTTCTGTTTTTTTTTAACTTGTTTTATTTTTTATTTTTTAAAATTTACATCCAAATTAGTTAGCATTAGTGCAACAATGATTTCAGGAGTAGATTCCTTAGTGCCCCTGACCCATTTAGCCCATTCCCCCTCCCAAAACCCCTCCCATAACCCTCAATTTTGTCTCCATATTTATGAGTTTCTTCTGTTTTGTCCCCCTCCCTGTTTTGATATTATTTTTGTTTCCCTTCCCTTATGTTCATCTCTTTTGTCTCTTAAAGTCCTCATATGAGTGAAGTCATATGATTTTTGTCTTTCTCTGACTAATTTCACTTAGCATAATACCCTCCAGTTCCATCCACATAGCTGCAAATGGCAAGATTTCATTCTTTTTGATTGCTGAATAATACTCCATTGTATATATATACCACATCTTCTTTATCCATTCATCCATCGATGGACATTTGGGCTCTTTCCATACTTTGGCTATTGTTGATAGTGCTGCTATAAACATTGGGGTGCATGTGTCCTTTCGAAACAGCACACCTGTATCCTGTGGATAAATCCCTAGTAGTGCCATTGCTGGGTCATAGGGTAGTTCTATTTTTAGTTTTTTGAGGAACCTCCATACTGTTTTCTAGAGTGGCTGCACCAGTTTGCATTCCCACCAACAATGCAAAAGAAATCCTCTCTCTCTGCATCATTGCCAACATCTGTTGTTGCCTGAGTTGTTCATTTTAGCCATTCTGACTGGTGTGAGGTGGTATCTCAGTGTGATTTTGATTTGCATTTCCCTGGTGATGAGTGAATGTGATGTTGAACACATTTTCACATACTTGTTGGCTATTTGCATGTCTCCTTTGAAAACTGTCTATGTAGAAAAAAATGTCTATATAGATCCTTTGCCCATTTTAAAATCAGATTGTTTTTTTTTTTTCTATTGAGTTTATGAGCTCCTTATATATTTTAGATGTTAACCACTTATCAGATAGAATAGTTTGCGAATATTTTCTCCCATTCTTTAGATTGCCTTTTCATTTGTTGATTGTTTCCTTTGCTGTGCAGAAGCTGTTTAGTTAGATGTAGTCCCGCTTGTTTGTTTTTGCTTTTTTTGCTTATGTCTTTGGTGTCATAGCCAAGAAAATCACTGCCAAGACTCATGTCAAGGAGATTTTTCGGTATGTTTTCATCAAGGAGTTTAACAGTTTTAGGGCTTACATTTAAGTCTTTAAATCATTTCAAGTTAATTTTTGTGAGTAAAGAGTCCAGTTTCATTCTTCTGCATGTAGCTACCCAGTTTTCCCCAAACCCTCTCCCATTGTGTGTTCTTGGGCACCATTGTCAAAGATTAGTTGACTGTATATGTGGACTTTTTATTCTTTTCCATTGATCTTGTGTTTGTTTTAATGCCAGTACCATTCTATTTTGATAGTTTTGCATTAGAGTTTGAAATTAGGAAGTGTGATGCCTCCAGCTTTGTTATTTTTCAAGATTGCTTTAGCTATTCAGGATCTTCTGTGGTTCTCTACACATTTTTGAATTATTTTTTTTTTCTGTGAAAAGCATCTTTGGAGTTTTGATAGAGATTTCATCAAATCTTTAGATTGCTTTGGGTAGTATGGACATTTTTTTTTTTATATTTTGACAATATTAAATCTTCCAATCCATGAGCATGGGATACCTTAATTTGTGACTTCTTCACTTTCTTTCATTATTGTCTTATAATTTTCCGTGTCACTGGTCTTTCACCTCCTTGGTGGAATATATTCCTGAGTATGTTATTATTTTGCTGCTATTGTAAATGAGATTGCTTTCTTAATTTCTCTTTCAAATAGTTTGTTGTTAGGGTATAGAATGCAATTGATTTTTGTATATTGATTTTGTATCCTGTAATTTTTACTGAATTCATTTATTCTAACAGGTTTTTGGTGAGTTTTTAGGGTTATCTATATATTATATCATGTTATCTGCAGACAGAGACAATTTTTTTTGTTTCTGATTTGGATGACTTTTATTTTTTCTTGTCTAATTGCTCTGGCTGCAACTTCCAGTACTATATTGAATAGGAGTCGTGAGAGTGGCATCCTTGTTTCATTCCTAACCTTAGAGGAAAAGCTTTTGAGTATGATATTAGCTGTAGACTTGTCATATATAGCCTTTATTATGTTGATGTACATTTCTTCTATACCCAATCTGTTGAGAGTTTTTATCATGAAAGAATGTTGAATGCTTTTAATACATCTGTTGAGGTGATCATATGATTTTTTTTCTTCATTCTGTTAATGTGGTGTATCTCATTTATTAACCTGTGTATGTTGAACCATCCTTGCAGGCTAGGGATGCATCCACTTGATCGTAGTGTATGATCCTTGTAATGTGCTGTTGAATTTGATTTGCTTATATTTCAATGAGGATTTTTGCATCTATTCTTATCAGGGATATTGGTGTGTGATTTTCTTTTCTTGTGGTGTCCTTGTCTGGTTTTGGTATCAGGGTCATGCTGGCCTTGAAAATAATTTTGAAAGTATTTCCTTCTCTTCAACTTTTTGGAAGAGTTTAAGGAGAATTGGTGTTAATTCTCTAAGTTCCTGGTAGAATTTGCTATTGAAGCCATCTGGTCCTGGACTTTTCTTTGGTGAGAGATTTTTGATTACTGGTCAGTCTCCTTACTACTGACAGATCTGTTCAGATTTTCTATTTCTTCATGGTTCAGCTGTGGTAGATTGTGTATTTCTAGGAATGTATCTATTTCTTCTAGTTTACCCAGTTTTTTGGCATATAAATGTTCATAGTAGTCTCTTTGATCCCTTCTATTTCTGTGTTACCGTCTCTTTCATTTATGACTTTATTTGATTTATCTCTTGCTTTTTATTAATCTTCTTTTTCTAGTTGTTTGAGTTGTAAACTTGTTTCAGGTTGTTCCTTTTTCTTAATGTAGGCGTTTAATCGGAACTGCTTTTGTTGAATCCCGTAAGTTTTGGTATGTTGCATTTCCATTTTTGTTTCACGATTTTTTTTCTTTTCTTTTTTTTAAGTTTGCTTGCTTGTTTGTTTGATTTATTTATTTATTTATTTATTTATTTATTTATTTATATAATCGCTACATCCAACTCACAACCCTAAGATCAGGATCAACATGCTCCTCTGGCTGAGACAGCCAGGCACCCCATAAGTTTAGTTTTTTTAATTTCTTTTTTTAATTTAAAAACTTTTAAAAAGTAATCTCTATATCCAATGTGGGACTTGAACTCATGACTGCATGAGTTACACTCATGATCAAGAGTCACCTACTTGGGGCACCTGGGTGGCTCAGTTGGTTAAGCATCCGACTTCAGCTCAGGTCATGATCTCACAGTCTGTGAGTTTGAGCCTCGCATCAGGCTCTGTGCTGACAGCTCAGGCCCTGGAGCCTGCTTCAGATTCTGTGTCTCTCTCTCTCTCTCTCTGCCCCTTCCCCACTCATGCTCTGTCACTCTCTGTCTCAAAAATGAATAAAAACATTAAAAAAAAAAAAAAAAAGCCACCTACTCTCCTGACTGAGCCAGCTAGGCATCCTATTTCAAGATGTTTCTTGACTTTCCTTTTAGTTTCTTTTTTGACCCATTGCTTGTTTAGGAGTGTTTTTTAATTCCACATATTTGCTAATTTTCCAGCTTTCCCACTTTTATTGATTTCTGTTTTCATACCATTACGGTTGGAAGAGATACTTGATTTGATTTCAGTCTTCTTAAATATGTTAAGACTTGTTTTGTGACCTAACATTTGATCTCTCCAGGAGAGATCTGCCCTTGAGAAGAATGTGTATTCTGTTGATGTTGGATGGAATGCTCCGTAGATGTCCGTTACATCCATTTGGCCTAAAATGTAGTTGAAGTCCAATATTTCTTTTTTGATTTTCTGTCTAGATGATCTATTCGTTGTTGCAAATAGAGAATTGATACCCTCTACTACTATTATTGCATTGCTGGCTATTTCTGTCTTCAGATATGTTGCTATTTGCTTAATGTATTTAGGTGCTGTGATGTTAAATGCATATCTGTTTATACTTGTTATATCTTCTTAATGAACTGACCCCTTTGTAATTATACAATGACCTATTTTTTACTTAAAAGTCTACTTTGGGGCGCCTGGGTGGCGCAGTCGGTTAAGCGTCCGACTTCAGCCAGGTTGCGATCTCGCGGTCCGTGAGTTCGAGCCCCGCGTCGGGCTCTGGGCTGATGGCTCAGAGCCTGGAGCCTGTTTCCGATTCTGTGTCTCCCTCTCTCTCTGCCCCTCGCCCGTTCATGCTCTGTCTCTCTCTGTCCCAAAAATAAATAAACGTTGAAAAAAAAAAAAAAAGTCTACTTTGTCTGATATAACTACCTTTGCTCTCTTTTAGTTTCCATTTGCATGGAATATCTTTTTCCATTTCTTCCATTTCAACTTACATGTGTCCTTGAGGCTAAAGTAAGTTCCTTGTAGGCAGCATATATTGGGTCTTTTTTTTTTTTTTTTTAATCCATTTAGCTACTCTATTCCTTTTGATTGGATAATCTAGCCCATTTACATTTAGTTTTTAAAAGTTTTTTTTAATGTTTGTTTATTTTTGAGAGAGAGCAGCACGAACAGGGGGTGGGGAGAGAGAGAGAGAGGGAGACACAGAATCTGAAGCAGTCTCCAGGCTCTGAGCTGTCAGCACAGAGCCTGATGTGGGGCTCAAACCCACAAGACACAAGATTATGACCTGAACAGAAGTTGTACACTTAACCCAGTGAGCCACCCAGACACCCCAATTTACATTTAAAGTAATTGTTGATATACAAGGACTTACTATTGCAATCTTATTTTCTTTTTCATTATTATTATTGTCATCATTATTTTTGTACTTCTGTTGTTCCTTTCTTCCTTTCCTGCTTGTCTTTCTTTGTGAATTGATGATTTTAGCATAGTGGTATGCTTTGATTCCTTTCTCTTTTTCTTTTTTGTACCTACTATAGGTTTTTTCCTTTGTGATTACCGTAAGGTTTATATGATACACTTGTAACTATCTTATACTTATAACTGCCTATTTTAAGCTAGTAACAACTTAAACTTTGATTGCATATGAAAACTATCCTTTCACTCTTCCACTTTTATTTTTTAATTTAATTTTTATTAACGTTTATTCATTTTCGAGAGACAGAGACAGAGCGCGAATGGGGGAGGGGCAGAGAGAGAGAGAGAGAGAGGGAGAGGGAGAGAGAGAGAGGGAGACACAGAATCTGAAGCAGGCTCCAGGCTCTAAGCTGTCAGCATAGAGCCAGACACAGGGCTCGAACTCACGGAGTAGACCGTGAGATCATGACCTGCACCAAAGTCAGATGTTTAACCGACTGAGCCCACCGCTTTTATTTTTTGATGTCACAAGTTACTTCTTTCTGTATTGTGTACGTATTAACCAATTATTATAACTGTAGTTATTTTTAACTGGATACCAAGGAATCTAGGCCACCCAGAAATTCAAGCTACTCACTCTTGGTGCTTCATGGGGAAATTGGTGCACATGAAGTAGAGAGCCTGACCACTTTTCTTAGGCAAATTATCTCAGAATGTATTTTGTTTGTTAGATAGCCAGTATTTTGTAATGGAAGGTTGCCCATTATTAACCACCTCAAGTGCCTCTGTTGCTCACATTGAGCTTGCAGAACTGAGTTATTGTTGGGTCCCTGAAATTGGGATTGTTGAGAGGCCCCCACCTGGTGGAAGCTGCCTCAGTACTTTGCTAGTCCTCTGTTAAGCTGGGAACCACCTAGCTTTGGTGGGCAGGGGGCTGAGGTCAGAGCCAGCAGGCAGGGCTGCTGTGGTGGAGCATTTATGTTGTCTGTGTATTTCAACATTTGTCAGAACCAGGGTGAGAGATCAGAGTCTGTGCTCTTCAGTAGAAATATAATGCCAGCCTTATGTGTAGATTAAAATCTTCTGATCACTCTGTTTAGAAAAGTAAAAAGACCAAGAGAAATGAAAACATGTCTCCACAAAATCTTGTGCATCACTGTTCATAGCAGCATTACTCAAAATAGCGAAAATATGGAGGGAACTCAAATGTTTATCAACTGATAAAGATGTGGTCTGTCCACACATTGGAACATTATTTGGCAATAAAAAGAAGCAAAGCAGTGACACCTGGTATAAATTGTGCAAACATGCTAAGTGAAAGGAGCCAGACACAAAAGACCATGTATTATATGATTCCATTTCTATGAAATATCTAGAACAGGCAAATCCATAGAGACAGGAAGTAGAATAGTTAAGGCCAAGGGCTGAGGGAAATAGGAAATGGGGGGTGACTGGTAATGGGTAACTGGTTTCTTTTTAAGGTGATGAAAATGTTCTAAGAGGGGCAGGTGGGTGGCTCAGTGGGTTAAGTGGTTAAGTATCTGACTCTTGGTTTCCACTCAGACCATGATCTCACCATTTGTGAGTTTGAGCCCCGCATCAGGCTCCTCACTGACAGTGTGGAACCTGCTTGGGATTCTCTCTCTCTCCCTCTCTCCCTCTCTCTCTCCCTCTCCCCCACTCATGCCCTGTCTCTCTCTCAAAATAAATAAATAAAACTTAAAAATAATTTTTAAAAATTAAAAAAAAAGAAAATGTTCTAAGATCGATTGTGGTGATTGTTGCACAACTTTGTGAATATACTAAAAATGAGTGAGTTACACACTTTAAATGGGTGAATTATATGGTATGTGAAGTATATATCAACAAAACTGTTTAAAAAGAAAAAAAACAGGTAAAGTTTACTGATATGTTTTCTGTAACTCAAAATGTTCAAAATAGTATCATTTGAATATGTAATCAATATAAAACATTAATGAGAGATTTCACATTCTATTTGGTAAAAAAAATCTTTGAAATCTGGTGTGTATTTTACAGTTATGGCCCACCACTTTGGATTAGCCACATATCAAGGGCTCAGTAGCCACATTCAGTCAGTGGCTTCCATGCTGGATGGACTTCTAGGTAGTTCTTAGCTTTCTACCTGCAAAAGTCTCTCTCCGTCTTCCTTCCCCTCCTCCTTTACAAACCCAAACAGGCCTGGGTTCACATCACTTTTTGGCACTTACTAGGAGTATAACTTTGAGGCTATTATTTAATCTTTCTGAATGAGTTTTCATTTGGTGAAAGGGGCATAATTAAAGAGGGGTTGTGTTCAGGGTTAATCGAGATACTCAGTATAAATTTAGAATGGTGGTTGGCATACAGTGCTCAATCTGTTAGTTGTTATTTTTTCCTTAACCTCACGAGGCAGGACAGCCTATATACTTAGGTGGGAAAGACTTGGAACCAGAGAACTTGGGCTGAAACCCTGGTCTTGTCACATATAAGCTGGCTCGTGGGGGAGCCTGTTACATCGCCAGACCTGTCACACCCACAGCTCCTTCATGGAGTTCTTTACTCTGAGTCACCACACTCTGCAGCTTAGGACCCAGGATACAGCTGATTGGACCGGAGTGGACACCCACCCTGAGGGCAGACAACATCTAGGCTGGTTGGAGGACTGGGAAATCCAACCCACAGGGATGCTAGGGACCAACTGAACGGTTCAGATTCTTTCTTTTGCAGAATTTGAATATGAGGCATAGAGGAAAGACCAGTGTCAATATTGGAGGCAGAAGCACAAGACGCGCAGAAGGACAGTTCTAAGTAGAAGCCTTAAGTCAACCTAAGCTATGGTGGGGAGAAGCCATGGATTAGCAGGAATTCTGAGTCAGCAGAAATTGCGACGGAGGGCACAGTGGGGACAGCAGAAGAATAGGCCAAGACCCCGAGGTGCTGAGTCACCATGATAGTGGGGCCCCAGAGTACTGGCCTAGGATGCCCCTGATGAGGGGCATCCAAACATTCTGCCATTGAGTTACAGAGCTGCCGTCAGGTGACTTGTGCTCCTGCTGTAACCCAAAGCTTTGCCAGCCTCTAGGAGCCCTGGTTGGGTGGCTAAGACTTTGGTCTTCCCAGTCTCCTAATGAAACCCAAGAATGTTTCTCTTCCTTGCAACCTACAAGAACCTGACATGACAACACCAGCAACATCACAACTCCTCTGAGACTCTTTCCTCACCTGTGAAGTGGGGACAGCTGTGGCCTTTGGGTTCAGCATTCCTTCCTTGGGGGCAGTGACTTCTATCTGACACTTTGCAGTTCTGGGCTTGCTAGTCATGGGACTCCACCTTCAAGGTGGCCACATAATCCAGGCTGATCCGGACAGACTCTGCATTGCAGGGATGTGTTCTTTCTTTCTTTCTTTCTTTCTTTCTTTCTTTCTTTCTTTCCTTCCTTCCTTCCTTCCTTCCTTCCTTCCTTCCTTCCTTCCTTCCTTCCTTTCAATATTTATTTATTTTTGCAAGAGAGAGAGAGAGAGAGAGAGACATATAGAGTGCAAGTGGTGGAGGAGTAGAGAGAGGGAGACCCAGAATCTGAAACAGGCTTCAGGCTCTGAGCTCTCAGCACACAGCCTGACGTAGGGCTCGAACCCATGAACCATGAGGTCATGACCAGAGCTGAAGTTGGATGCTTAACCGACTGAGCCACCCAGGCACCCCTCCACTTTTCTTTTTAAAGTAATAATGCTAACTGGACACCCATCTTTCCGGGTTATTTTTAAGTGAAATAAGTGACTCCTAGGGAGACAGGCCTTCCTGCCCCTGGTTGTTCATCTCTCCTGCCCTTTCCTGTTCTATCTGACCTGTCTGCACTCCCTACCTAACATCTCTGGGCCCAGTGTGCCTGAAATAGTCCAGTGTTTTTCTTCTTTGAAGGAGGATTCTAAGCCTAAGCCAGCCCCCAGTTTACCAGAGGCTTTACCAAGTCCTTGCCAAGTGCCTTTTCAGGCTTCAGTTTCTCTTCATAATTTAAGAATATGTGATGACTCCTTGAGATTTAAATCAAACGGGGCTCCTCTCTGCAGTACCACACAGTCCCCGTAGGTGGCAGCATGTCATCGCAGATGTCCCGGAACGTCGGTTCTGGCGCTGGAG
This sequence comes from Puma concolor, assembly GCF_028749965.1. Lineage (NCBI taxonomy): Eukaryota > Metazoa > Chordata > Mammalia > Carnivora > Felidae > Puma > Puma concolor. Next base: position 28,122,962 of record NC_141682.1, read on the forward strand.
AGGAGACTGGAGGGGGCGCGTTGAGATGCTGGCATGGAGCCCTTGCTCTCAGTAGGGGAGAGGAGGGTGCAGGAGACGGGAGGAAGGAAAGTGGACTTTTACTGGCCTCGAGGCAAAAGAGAGCTGGTTTGAGGTTTGGAGGGCCGGAGTAGTTGGTGCACCCAGTCCCTCCACCCATCTGCCCATCCATCCTCCAACACTTATTTTTGGGCACCTCTGCCAGGCTCTGGAGACGCTGCCATGAACAAGACAGACACAGGCAGTCCCTCTCCTCACTGCCTTGGAAACATCCTCCCCCCGCCCCTGCCTCCCCCAAAGCCTTTATGTAGCACGCCCCTTTGCCTTCTGGGCTTGTTTTCTCATCTGCAAAACGGGATAATAAACCACAGTACCTCACAGGGTGAGCCCCACCTCACCCTTCACAGGAACTGAAAAGACCGCCCACCTCTGCAGTCATGGGCTGAGGGCTCAGTGTTCTTCTGTATCGAGGGAAACACCTGCAAAGTCTCCACTACTTCTGCAAAGTCTCGTTAAGCCTTGAACTTGAAGGAATCAGCCAGGCCTGTGAGAAACCCCAGAAACTGCAGATTTGAATTTGATGGTTTGCGTCTATTTTAGGTTTCAGTGAAGAAATATTTCCTTTCTTTTTTTAAGCTTATTTATTTATTTTGAAAGACAGAGAGAGAGAGCCAGGGAGGGACAGAGGGAAAGGGGAGAAAGAATGCCAACGAGGTTCTGTGCTGTCAGCGCAGAGACTGATGTGGGGCTTAAACTCACGAACTGTGAGACCATGATCTGAGCCAAAATCAAGAGTTGGATGCTTAACTAACAGCCATGCAGGAGTCCTCAGTGAAGAAAAATTTCTAAGGAAAGAAGTTGGAAACAGTATTCTACTGATATAGATCATCTATGCATATACATATATACATACCCACATATATATATACACACTGATCTATACACACAATTTATCATATGTGCTGGTACACATATGTGTACATATCCATACACACACACACACACACTGATATATATCACACATGCTGACATACATGTATACATATACATACACACACATATGCTTTGTGTATACATGCTAATGTGCTGGTATTCATATACACATGTGTATACACACATTGATATATAATATACACACTATATACACATAGGTGCTGATCTGTATACACACATATATGCTGATATATACATACATATATGTGTATACACATGTATACATATTGATTTATATCATGCAGACATATATGCACCCTGGTATGTATCATATACACATATATACACACTGATATGTATCTTATATTCTGATATACATGTATATGCATACATACATAAACATACTGATATATGTATACTGATACACATGCACACACATATTCACGCTGATGTATAACATATATACACACACATCCACATGAGAACAATTGGTAGGACCTTTTACTGAGTGTCAAGGTTGCTTTTAGATGCTTGTAACCCTTTGGACCTGTCTGTAGTGTTCCTATTACTAGCATTTCCAATATTATTACCCTATTTCTGTTATTATATCTTGCTCTTTCACTTCTTAATGTAAACCAGATATCATCTGGGGACCTTTTTGTGCCTGTGATCTCAATAAGATTCCCCAGAATGTCCCTTCTTCTGCCCCCCTACCTCTGTCCCATTTCTGACAAGGTCTCCAGGGCCTTTCTGGGATTTCTGCTAACTCCTGGCTTTTTGTGTCCCTGAGACTTTGTTTCCTAGTGGGATGCCTCTGACTTGCAGCATATAACATTCTTTTTTATTTTTATTTTTTTTGAACAGCAATAACAACCACCAAAACTTTATTAACACAACTCATACTAGGCCTCTGTGAGTTTAGCAGACTCTCAGGAAGCTCATGGGAGACGTCCTGGGAGGGATCACATGTCAGCCACCTGACTCCCTCATACTTCTCATTGTTCGGAGCTTTGCCCACCATCTCGAACTTCCTCCCGTTTGCTGATTTGCCCCCAGCCACCACATCCTTCTCCATCCGGTATGCCAGCCCTAGCCCTGGAGGACTGGGGGTTCTTTGAAGCTGGGGTGTCATCCGGCAGCATGCCCCTTGGAAACTCATGTGGGTGATTAAATGTACATACTGTGTAGTCAGATGTTTGACCTGAGAAAGTAGGAAAATGGGGGAGAAAAACATTAAGAGTGGCTTTGATCGCTTTTGAGTTTGTGATACCAAGTCAAATGTCCACAGACCTAGGGCTGGCATTGAGGGGAGAGGACAGGCTGTGTGTGGGGTGCTGATTCAGGAGTCTGTCATCATAGTTAGCAGGCATCTGGAGACTTGAGAATAGATTCGTCTCTTAGAAAGCCAGTGCTCTCTGACACCCAGGCCCTGGCACATGGCTTGTCTGCCTGTCCCTTCCTCCCTATGGAGGGCTTTCTGCAGGCCCTTGGGCTGGATTAGATGATGATGCACAGGAGGTCCAAGACCTCAGGCAAATGTGCTTTCTTTTCTTAGACATGTCTGAGGCAGGATGGCTTGAGGACCAAGCATCTCAATGACAATATCATTTTGCTTCTCTTCTCAGTGAATTGACTTAGAGCTTGTGCTAAGAGACCCTGCCTGCAGGTGCTGGAGCCTGTTAGGAACAAGGCAGAGTAGGGCAGGTAAAGACTATTTCTCTTCACTTGGCCTGAAATCTAGGGAATCTAGGAATTGTGTGGTCTGACTTGGGGCACTCAAGGGGGTCTTTCATGGCCTGTTGGAGTATCGAGACCCAGCTGTGAATGCAGAGCAGTGGCTTGAAAGGACAGGCTCGGGGCGCCTGGGTAGCTCAGTCGTTAAGTGTCTGACTTTGGTGTGGGTCATGATCTCGTGGTTCATGAGTTCGAGCCCCACATCAGGTGAGCTCAAGTTCTGCTTTGGGTGAGCTCGAGATCTGCATTGGGTGAGCATGAGCCCCGCTTCGGGTGAGCCCTGCTCCTCTCTCTCTCTGTCTCTCTCTCTCTCTCTCTCATTCTCTGTCCCCCACTCACATATGCCCCTGTTCTCTCTCCTTAAAAAAAAGGAAAGGACAGACTTAGAGAGGTGAAGTGACTTGCCTGAGGCCATACATTTATTGGGTCAGAACTGAGATTTGATCCTCGGCATGTCTGACTTGGTGCTGGGCTCTTTTCAGTATAGGATTCATCCAGTCCCACACACCTATTCTAGAAGGAAGAAGGTGGTGAAGTGTGTGCCACGGGAGAGGGGCTTGTTGGCTAGGACTCCAAGCTGGTGCTGGATCCCATGGGGCCTTGGGGTGAGGAAGTGGCAGGGGACACCCTGAAATTGAAATGCAGGCTGCAGCCTCAAGGAGAGAGGAGCTGACAGTAAGAAGGCCCTGGCCAAGGGCACTCAGCTGCTGGCCTGTATGAAAGGGCTGAAGGGGTAGGTGGGAGAAGGGAGGGGCACTCAGCCAGGACCACAGGAAGTTCTAGATTTTGGTTTGAAGTTGGAAAATACCAGTGGTTCCTACTTGCACTAAAACCAGGAAGAGATAGGTTTTTCTTCATAAAATAGAGCTGAGTGGAGAGTTTGCAAAGGAAGCAGTGATCTGCAGACTGGGGCCAGAAGTCACCAAACTAATGTGGTAATCTGCAGAGCATCGTCTCAAAGCTCATTTGGAGTAGATCACAGCCCAAAGCTATTCCAAATGGGGACCCCCCCAGAGGAGCCACCAGGATGCAAGAGGAAGAGTTAGATGCTGGGCAAAACCTAAAAGAAAGAGAGAAAAGCAGAACTCCAGTGCGACAATAGGAAAGCCCATCATAGCCATCATCACTGTTGTCATCATTACCAACAGCAACAGCAGCCACTAGAGTGATTTTCTAAGCATCCAGTGACTTCGCACCTCCTTCAGGGTCAAAGCCATATCTTCTCACTGGCCTAAAAGGCCCCCTGCCCTTTGGCTTGGCATTGCTTCTCTGACCTCTCACAACCTATTATTCTCCCCTCCTTCCGTCTTCCTGGCCGCCAGTGTTGCTCCAACACACCAGGCTCCCTCCTGCCTCAGGACATTTGCCTGTGCTCTCTCCCCTCTGCCTGGAATGCTTTTCCCAGGCGTCCTCATGACATCCTCCCTCACTTTCTGCAGGCTTTCTCAAAGATCCCCCTCTCAACAAGACTGTCCTTGATGACATGGCTAAATTTGCAAAGCTCCTTCTCCCTCCTCCACGCCTCTCCATGAATGGGTAGGGAATCCCTATCCACTTCTGCATCTAAAAGTTTCCCCACAGGACTTCTTGCCGTATTCGTTCCATGTGTTTCTGTTTCTTGTGTATTTCTTTTTTTTTTTTTTTTTAACGTTTATTTGTTATTGAAAGAGAGAGTCGGAGCGTGATCAGTGGAGGGGCAGAGGGAGACCCAGAATCCGAAGCAGGCTCCAGACTCAGAGCTGTCAGCACAGAGCCCGACGTGGGGCTCGAACTCACAAACTGCGAGATCATGACCTGAGCCGAAGTCAGATGCTTAACTGACTGAGCCACCCAGGCGCCCCTGTGTTTTGTGTATTTCTATCCACATGAATGTAAGCTCTCTGAGGGCATGGGATTCTGGAACAGTGCCTGGCACAGAGCAGGCACTCAGTGTTTGTTCCTTTTTTTTTTTTATTAAAAAAAAATTTTTTTTAATGTTTAGTTATTTTTGAAAGAGAGAGAGAGAGAGAACACGATTGGAGGAGGGCAGAGAGAAGAGGGAGACACTGAATCCAAAGCAGAATCCAGGGTCTGAGCTGTCAGCACAGATCCCAACACGGGGCTTGAACCCATGAACTGTGAGGTCATGATCCTGAGCCAAAGTCAGATGCTCAACCAACGGAGCCATCCAGGCGCCCCACTCAGTATTTGTTCTTGAACGAGGGAGTCACAGATGAAGGTTCATGCTTTGGAGCTGTGGGCTAAAGCAACATGTCTAACATGGCTGAGGCTTGAGAGTTCTGTTCTGAGGGGTCTGGCTTTGAGGGTCCCCAGGACCCAGAGTGTGAAACTCTACTCCTTGGACAACATCTAGGACCAATACCTGATTGACAGGGGGTGGGGGAGGTTGGGACTCAGCTTCAAACTAATTCTAGCCCTGTGGAAATCACCTATGATTCACCACTAACAGGGTAAACAGAACTTCTTTTTTAAATTTTTTTAATTTCTAAATTTTATTGGAGAAAGATAGCATGTGAGCAGGGGAGAGGAACAGAGAGAGAGAGGCAGAGGGAGAGAGAGAGAATCTTAAGCAGCCTCCATGACACATGGCTCAGTCCCTCAGCCCTGGCATCATGACCTGAGCTGAAATCAGGAGTTATACACTCAACTCACTGAGCCACCCAGGACCCCCCAGAACTGCTGCTTTAATCACTAATGAGAATATTCTAGTCCCTACAAACAAACAGCTCACAATTTATTCACTGGGAAGAAAGAAAGGTATGTGGAAAGAAGGAGGCACTGTCAGAGGGAGGAGTGTCAAGATGTTAAAGTTGAGTTACTCAGAATAATTGATTTACAATGCTCCACGGCAAGGAAATTGCATCCAATCAGGAGCTGTCTATACAATTTCCCACTAATTGTCACCAGGTGCCATGGTCGGGTAATGAGTTTTGGGACACAGGGGACTCAGATGTGGTGAGCCAAGAAGATCATTTTGGTCTTTGATCTGAGATAGGCGGAACTTCAGGATCCTTCTTCTTCCTAGAAGGCTGCTTCTTTACTCAACACTTTATTGATCCAGAGGGTGCTGGACCAGGGGAAATGTGGAAGGATGCACACCTGGGATTAGGTCACTAAGCCTGGACCCCCAGGGGCTAGAAGCTGCCTAGTTGAGGGACATATTCTTGGACTTCTTACTCCTCAGATAGAATCTGTCACCAAGTTCATTCATCAATTTTGCCTCCAGACCATCTCTCCTCTCTGTCTACTTCTCTCCACCTCCACAGCCACTGTCACCTTTCACCTGCTGATCACTGACCTCTCTCCTTCCTCCTTTCTTCCCCTCCTTCATCCCCCAACCTGAGAGGATACACTGCTCTACACACTTTAGTGGCTCCCAATATCTAGAGGATAAAGACTAAAATCTTTAACCTCGTCCTCATCATCTGGCCCCTGCCCACTTCTGCTGTCTGCTTCACTTTTCACCATTTCCTCCAGCACAAATGAATGAATGACCCAGCTTCCATGCAGTTCATGCCCTCATTTTTTTACTGTAGAACTTTGACTTTGTTTGCTTTGCATAGAATGACCTTTCTTGTCCTTTGCCAGGCCAGCTGCTTATCTTTTAGGTCTCAGCTCAGGTGTCACTTTTCAGGAAGCCCTGTCTTTTAGCCCCCAGGAGGCGTTGGTGTGGCAGATTGCATTTTCCAAAGATGGGGCAACACTGTCTCTTGTCCCACATGCTTTTCTTACAAGGTGACCTTGAAATTCTTCCCACTGAGGCAGGGGGTGGGGTGGGGACTTACATCCTGTCCTCTTGAATTTGGGCACACCTTAGTGACTGCTTCCATCCAGAGAGTCCAGCAGAAGTGATACTATGTGACCCCTGAGCCTGGAGCATAAAATTACCACACAGTTCTGTCTCTCTTTGGGGCCCAATCCCAGAATGTGAGGAAGCCCAAACTAACTGCATGGAAAGACATCTTGGTGGGGCTCCTGTAGGTGTTCTGGACACTAGGCCATTGGAGGTCTTAGCCAACAGCTAGGCATCAACTAGCAAATGTGCCTGAGGATGCCTCCAGATGATTCCATATGGTTAGCCTAGCACCCCCAACCCTTTAGACTTCTCAGCTGAAACTCCAGACCTCATGTAACATCCTCACTGTGACCATGTCTGAGTTCCTGACCCAAAGTGTCCACAAGCATAATAACATGGCTATTTTATGCCATTAGTGTTGGGATGATTTATTATGCAGCAGTCACTAAACGGGACAGTGAGGAGCTTTTCACATCTTCCATAGATCTTCCCTGATCACAGGATGAAAACACAGTGTTCTAGTTGCTTGATCTTTTCTTCTGGACTGTATCTTCTGTGAAGCCTTCTATTTGGGTTCATTTCAACTGCATCTAGATCAGAGATGGCACTGGAATATTTTGTTTTATTTTTTTATTATTTTATTTTATTTTTAAAGATCAAAACAATTTTTTTTCAGTAATCTCTACACCCAACGTGGGGCTCGAACTTACAACCCTGAGATCAAGAGTTGCATGCTCCACCGACTGAGCCAACCACTTATTTTCAGAATCAGTTTTAATTGCTTGTGTAAAATATACATTCTCCTCCTCAAAGAAGAATACAAAACTAAAGTCCCTTTAGCTACCATCCCTCATTCCCACTCCTCACTATTATGAATGTCATTTGTATCCTTAAGGACTTTAACATACACTTTTATATACATCTGTACGCGCCTTTAGTATTGTTTTAAAAACCCAATGATACACCATGCTGTAATGCGTATTTTGCAATTTGATTTTTTTTTTTTTACCTGACAGCGTGTTTCTGAGACTAGTCCTTGCTGATACAGATGTAGTTAATTTCTCTTAGCTTCTGTATAGCATTTTATTATTGCTTATCTTTTTTTCAAACTATTCCTGTGTTGACAGACACTTAAGTTACATGTACATCTCTGCTTCTAGAAACAGCACTAGTGAGAGACCTACCTACACGGATTCTCGACCTGACTGCAGATAAAATCACTCAGAAGCTTTACCATCCCACCAATGTCTCACCCTCAAAGATTCTTAATTCATTTCTTAAGAGTTTAAGATTTTCTGAAATCTTGAAAGATTTCAATTGATTGGTCTGGAGGGAAGCACCAGTGGTTTTAGAAGCTTCCAAGTGGTTTGAATATGCATCCAGGAGTGAACAGTGGTGGTGAAGGTGATAGAATCACTCTGTCAAATGGGATGTACATCATTACTAGGCACCCCATTGCTTTTCACAGGGGGGTGGCCTGATTTGCATCCTCGCTGGCAGTGTGTGAGCAAATAGTGATTGTTTTTACACCGACAGATGTATACAAGTCACTGCAGCACAGTGAGCCAGAGCTCCTGACCACAGTACAGGTGGGTTTCTGAGTGGCCCCCAAACTTCTGGGCTGCAGCAGGTTTGAGATGCTTTGTGTCCTTAGGTGGCAGTGTGGTACAGCTGCCAGGGCATTGGGCTGGGGAAGAAAGCCTGGATTCTAGTTCAGACCCGACTCTGCCTCTCTGGCTGTGCTCTCTGGGTCACTTTCCCCAGCTGGCCCTCAGCGTCCCCTCCCTTGCAGGAGGAAAGCCACCACACCGCCATGCACGGGGTTGCTCCCTGCCCCCGGCTGTCCAGGCTGAGAGCTATTTCTAGCCAGCTGGTCAGAGCGTGGGCTCCAGAGCCTGCTTCTTTATTTTTTAAAAATTTTAAATGCTTATTTATTTTTGAAAGAGTGTGAGTGGGGGAGGGGCAGAGAAAGAGGGGAGCAGAGGATCTGAAGCAGGCTCTGTGCTAACAGCAGGGAGCCTGATGTGGCGCTCAAACTCACAAACTGTGAGATCATGACCTGAGACAAAATCAGACTTTCAACCGACTAAGCCACCCAGGCGCCCCCAGAGCCTGCTTCTTAATCTTCCCTGTACCTGGGCCCCTTCTCAGAGTAATGTTTTTAATATAGGATCCAGAGGATTACAAAGGCAATCAGGTGTGTGTGTGTGTGTGTGTGTGTGTGTGTGTGTGTAAATACACATAAATTGTACACACACGCACTTTTAAGTTTTATTGAAGTTTAATTGATAAAATTCTAAGATACTTAAAGTACACAATGTGATGATCTGATATTTGTATACCTTGTGGAAGGATTTCCACCATCAAGTAGTTAAGACATCCACTACCTCACATATTTACCCCCCTTTCTGGGGGGAGAACATTCAAGTTCTCTCTAAGCAAATTTCAGCGATATAATGCCATGTGTTACCATGTCATACATTAGATCGGCAGAACTTACTCATCTTATGACTGATTGTAAGTAAATCTGTACCTTCTCTCTCTTTTCCTCACCCTTCAGCCCCTGGAAACTACTTTTCTCCTCTCTGTTGCTATGAGTTCAACTTTTTTTCTTCCTTTCTTCCTTCTTCCCTCCTTTCCCCCTTCCTTCCTTCCTTCCTTCCTTCCTTCCTTCCTTCCTTCCTTCCTTCCTTCCTTCCTTCCTTCCTTCCTTCCTTCCTTCCTCTCTCTCTTTCTTTCTTTCTTTCTTTCTTTCTTTCTTTCTTTCTTTCTCTTTTGTTTTGTTTTGTTTCTTTTTAGATTCTGCATGTAAGTAGACCATACAGTATTTGTCTTTCTCCATCTGGCTTATTTCAGGCAACCAATTGTGTCGAAATACATTTATCAAAATATACTGCGATATAGCCATGCTGCGCCTATTTATTTATTTATTTATTTAGCATGTGCCTTTTTATTAACAGAGCACAAAGCAACACCTGCTGGTGGGTGGGCCACGTTATTATGATGGTAATTGCAAGGCAGGGATAAGTGTAAATGATCATTCAAGATGTATGCTACAAATGTAATCGGACATGAAAATATCTTTGGTTCCAACTGGGGACAGAGTCGTGGGGGCTGGGGACATTATTGCCGCTTGCTACCGATATCCATAATGGAAGGAAATGCAAGTTTTCAGTTCGATGTTAAGAAAATTAAGTGGCAATATATGTATTTTTTTCATCTAGGTTCACCCATCCCAGGTTAAGAGCCCTTGCTGGAGTTAAGTAGATGAGAGGTGTCAACACCTTGCCCTACAGCTCCTGGTGCGGGACATTTCTGTGAACTGTTCTTCCTCTCTGTGCCTCAGTTTCCTCATCTTTAAAATGGGTGTAAGACTGGTGAGCTCATAGAGCTGCCAGGAAGAGTAAGTGCGAGTAAGCCAAATTCAGCGCACACTTATTTCTTTAAAATTTTATTTTATTGTGGTAAGGACGTATAGCATCAGAACCACCCTCTTGACACACAAGAAGATGACAGATCTTGACCAAGGACGTGGAGGGATTGGAACCCTTGCACACCACCGGTGAGAATGCAAGACAGTGCAGCTGCTGTGGAAAACAGAATGGAATTCATTGAACAATGAAGAACAACTACTGTACAATCCGATGCTTCCATCTGTGGGTAGTTATCCAAAAGAATCAAAATCCAGATGTCGAGGCGATACTGGTGCTTTCGTGTTCACTGCAGCACCATCCACGGCAGCCAAGATGTGGAAACAACCCAAGTGTCGGCTGACAGATGAGTGGATGAAGGAATATCTACGACGGAATACTATTCAGCATTAAAGAAGAAGGAAATTCTGCACTATGTGACCACATGGATGCACGTGCTCAACCTTTACTGAGAACCGTTACGTGCTTGGGCTGGTTTTGGGGACTGGGGCTCAGTACTGAAGGAGAGAGGCCACACCGCCCTGCCCTCCTGGGACTCACATTGTAGGGGCAGAGACAGTGTACAAGCAGGCAGCTCCGTATGGCTTCAGATCATAATGAAGGCTGGGAAGAAAAGAGAAAACAGGTGATATGACAGAGAACAAATGCCCGGTGCAGGTAACATTAAATCACACAATCAGGGGACCATCATGCGCGGAGAAACTAATGATATTCACGCATCAGGGGAGAGACTGTATTTGGAGCGCTTGGCACAGTGCCTGGCAAGCACTGAATGCTCGATGCGTGTTGGCTGTGGTGATGCTGCTGCTGCTGCCCTCTCTCCTTCCCATGGTTCCCCGGGGACACTGACCTCCTTGGGACTTGGGGCTGGCGGAGCGTTGGGTGACGTGGGTGGGGAGAAGGCAACATCGCTGTCAAAACGGGATCCGAGGGAAGCAGGTCTGATTAAAGGAAGATAAAGTCTTCTCTCTGCTGTGTCTTGCAGGGAGAGCTAAGCAATCAATAGGTCTCGCAGATCAGTGGAGGGTGCTTGGAGTCTGGCAGCACGGGGCTTTTTAATTAAACCTATGACTGCAAGAAAAGGTAACTGCCTTATTTCTGCAGCTTGTGTTTCAGTCTGCCTGCCAGACATTGAACAAGTCAATGCACTTGCAGAGGCTCCAAGGATCTTGATGAGGTGGCTTCCGGTTTGGGGAGGCCAGGATGAACATCTGGATGGCCTGGGTGACAGGTACCCATTCTGCAGGCATAGGTGTTGTCTTTGGCATTTAGATACCCACAGCAGCTGTGATGAATCAGTTCCACTTCCTGGAAGGTGACAGCCCTTCCCAGCCAGCAGCGCTTTGTCTCCCAAATCACTGGGTCTTTCCAAAGATATCAATGTTACTTAAAATAAATAAATAAATAAATAAATTTTCCAGGGTCCCTGTGTGGCTTAGTCAGTTGAACATCCTGTTTCGGCTCAGGTCATTAATGTCTCGGTCTGTGAGACGGAGCCCACATCGGGCTCTGTGCTGACAGCTTAGAACCTGGATCCTGCTTTGGATTCTGTGTGTCCCTCTCTCTATGCCCCTCCCTCTCCCCCACCCCTCAAAAATAAACATTAAAAAAATTAAAAAAAATTTCCTTTTATTATGAAATAGAGCCTTGCTACTTAAGGTGTGGTCCATGGGCCAGCAGCAGCAGCAGCAGCTGCTGGAGTGATATCAAAAATGAGAATCTCAGACCCTGCCCGCAAACCTACCGTCATAATCTGCATTTTAGCAAGATCCTTAGGAAATTCAAGGCACGGTAAACGTGTGAGAAGCACTGAGGTATGAGACCTGAAGGCAGATCAGCTCCTCGCCAAGGTGCAGACCTTATTTACATCCTGAAAAGAAAGTGAAAAAAAAAAAAAAAGTATGACATTCATGAGACAATTTGAACACTTACTGGGTATTTGAGGACAATAAGGAATGATTAATTTGTCAGCTGTGATAATGGTAGGGTGGTTGTATTAAAAAACAGCTCTTATCTTTCAGAGTTACCCTTTGATGATTGGTTTTTTTGTTTTTTTGTTTTTTTTGTCTGGCGTTTGTCTCAGACTTCTGGTGGAAGTGGAGCCTGGGGTGCAGATGGGGTAGCACTGGCCATGGGTTGATGGTTCAGAGCCTTGGGTGTGGCATATGAAAGATGCATTATACCGATGTGTTTACTTAGCATATGTTCAAAACTCTCCATAAGAAAAGGTTAAGATGATGAAATACAACATTCTCATCAAAAGCGCATAAAGCATGAAGGTGTTGTGAATGAATCATTATTCAAGCCAACATCCAGGCACCTACTACCCGGTAATTTTCAGCCATGCCCCCCTCCCACAAGAACCCCTTCCCCACAGTAACCCCTTCCCTGCCACTCTCTTGGTGGGTGTCACCCCTCCCCACCAATGGAATCACGTGGGAAGACTTTAGAAAACGTAACAAAGCTGAGACCCTCCAGACCAGCGAAAACCAAATCCCTGTGCAGTGGAGCACAGGTGATTCTAAGACGCATCCCAGTTGAGAATTAATGAATTTTTCTCACTTTTCTTGTAAAAATCATGATGTCTTCGTGCTTGAGGTTTTCAATGAGCTTACTTCTCTGTTGTGCCAAACAGGCCATTTTGCAGATTGTCTCTCATGGAGGACTGAGGTGCCGGAGAGTTTTGAGGACATAGGTTGCATTTGGCGGTGGACATTGCACCCCAGCTTTGAAAATCATGGCAGTAATACAGAGAAAGACAGATACCATATGTTTTCACTCTTATGTGGATCCTGAGAAACTTAACAGAAACCCATGGGGGAGGGGAAGAAAAAAAAAAGAGGTTAGAGTGGAAGAGAGCCAAAGCATAAGAGACTCAAAAACTGAGAACAAACTGAGGGTTGATGGGGGGTGGGAGGGAGGGGAGGGTGGGTGATGGGTATTGAGGAGGGCACCTTTTGGGATGAGCACTGGGTGTTGTATGGAAACCAATTTGACAATAAACTTCATATATTGAAAAAAAAAATCATGGCCATAGTTACCACTTGCTAAGCACTTTCTACATGCCTGGCACTGTGCTAGGTACTTTGTACATATATTGATTTCTCTTAATCCCCACAACTGTGGGGTTGGCATCAACTGTCCCCATTGTATTGATGGAGAAACCGAGGCTTAGGGAGACCGTGTGGCTTTCCAAAGTCGCCCGGTTTGGAAAGTGCAGAGCGTCTGACTCACTGCTCTTCACCCTCACATCACACTGCTCATGACGGATCTGGAGGGAAGAATGTAGGGTCATTTGATAACCCGCCAAGAACTGACTCTATACACGGAGTGGCCTTTCCTGCGTAAGTTATGTGCCTTTGGTAAAAATCACTGTGACCTGAGTTTCTGTGTATGTCAAACAGGGACATTGCCGCTGTGTTCTCCAGCTGACAACCTCTTGCTCATCTGTCAAAGGTGCATCACTTCCTGCAGGACAGGGAGACAGGAAATGCCTCTGCGTATCAAGTGACCTCCTGGCTAAAACCGAATGAGTCATGCCCTCCTCCAGCCTCAGGGAGTGCTTGTTCAGGCCTCTAAGAACAGTTGGGATGAGCCCTGCACTCACCCTTGTAAGGACAGGCACTGTTCTGTCGTTATTTCAGCGTCTGCAGAGCCCAGCCCAGGGGTAGTGCAAGTCTGTGACTGGAATGACAGTCTGCTCAACCACCAAAGCTTTGGCCAGAGCGTATGATCTAATGATATAACACCCAGCGGGCAGAGCTGCGTCAGGGCGGCCACAGACAGGATAGTGCGCACCTGGGTCCCTCAATTCAGACTGCCTGGGTTCAAGTCCTGGCTTTGCCACTTCAGAGCTGAATGACCCGGGGCAGGCTAGTTAACTTCCCTGGGCCTCCTTTTCCTCCTCTGAAAATGGAGGGTGACAATAGTCCTCGCCTCTCAGGGTTATCATAAGGGTGGAATGTGTTCGTGTGGACAGTGTGTAGACCATGCCTGGCGGTGCCATTGTAGAAGTGGAGGCAAAAGGAAAACTGGGTAGGGGCGCCTGGGTGGCTCAGTTGGTTAGGTGTCCGATTTTGGCTCAGGTCATGATCTCGCATGGTCCATGGGTTTGAGCCCCGCATCAGGCTCTGTGCTGACAGCTCGGAGCCTGGAGCCTGCTTTGGATTCTGTGTCTCCTTCTCTCTCTCTCTGCCCCTCCCCCACTCGCACTGTCTCTCGGTCTCTCAAAAATGAATAAATGTTAAAAATTTTTTTAAATAATTAAAAATTTTTAAAAGAATAAAAAAAATAGGGGCGCCTGGGTGGCTCAGTCGGTTAAGCGCCTGACTTCAGCTCAGGTCATGATCTCGCGGTCCGTGGGTTCGAGCCCCGCGTCGGGCTCTGTGCTGACAGTTCAGAGCCTGGAGCCTGTTTCAGATTCTGTGTCTCCCTCTTTCTCTGACCCTCCCCTGTTCATGCTCTCTCTCTGTCTCAAAAATAAATAAATGTTAAAAAAAAATCAAAAAAAAAAAAGGAAAACTGGGTAATCGTGGCCCTGTCTTTATTTAAAACTTTGATTTTATTGTTCATCAGGGATAGTTTTGCATTCCTTTTGATTGCTTTTTTTTTTTTTTTTTTGGAATATTGCACCAAAATATTCTTTATCTTGATGACTGGGTTTTTTGGTGCCCTCTTAAATCTTGCACCCATAGGAGAGGGCCTTATTTGCCTCACCCTCATCCTGGCCCTGACCCTTAGGAAGCAACATGCAAGTTTTCATGGGTCTGAAGGGGGCTCAGTGTCATTACATTTAAAGAAATGTAGATACAGGGCGCCTGGGTGGCTCAGTCAGTTAAGCTCAGGTCACGATCGTGACTTCAGCTCAGGTCACGATCTCGTGGTCCATGAGTTTGAGCCCCGAATTGGGCTGTGTTGACAGCTCAGAGCCTGGAGTCTGCTTCAGATTCTGTGTGTGTGTGTGTGTGTGTCTCTCTCTCTCTCTCTCTGCCCCTCCCCAGCTTGCACTCTGTTTATCTCTCTCTGAAAAATAAATAAACATTAAAAAAAACTTTTAAAAATGTATATACATATACACTACTTGTGCAGCACCTACTATGGTGTTCTGGTATTGGGGACGGAGCTGTGAATAGATATACACAGTTTTGGTTCTTGCTCTCGAGTTGACAGCTGACTGATGGTAAGAGCAATATGATGAAAAATCTCTGAGGCTAGGCTTTGGTAGGGTCTAAATGGACTGGATAAACAGCTCCAGAGTCTTCTGGCAAAGGGGGAGAGGGAGGAAGGGAGGCAGAGCTGGATGAAGGGAGACGTGAGGGGCAGAGGGCAAAGGAGCGGGAAGGCCAGCAGACAGCCTCCCAGGCAGAGGGCTTTGAAGGTTAACTGAAATGCAGAGCCACGTTTCCCCAGAGGGTTTCTGTTAGACAGCCATCTTCCCACCCCCAGAGGGAGTCTGGCTCCTTCCATCAGCCTGGGAGAGGTGGGTCAGGGGTGTGGGCCTGGTGGAGGTGATGGCTCCCACCTCGAAGGCTTGTGAAGTTTGAGATGAACGGCTGAAGTTCAGGACAGGCACATAGTAGGTCAGCCTCTTTCTTTTTAAGCAGGGGCTCCTCCCTTGGAAAGATAAGACATTGCCCCAGAGTCAAAATAGCTAAGTTTATTAAGTGTTTACTGTGTACCAGGTACTTCCCACCCATAACTTCATTTAACCCTTAAAAATAACTACTGTTTTCGTCACCTGTTCTGTAGGTGAGCATCTAAATAAAAGGTGTACAAGGCCACATTGCCTGCATGTGTTTGTCCTGTGGGGCCATTGCTGTCCAAGATGGCAGCCACTGGTCACAGGTGGCCCTTGAGCACAGCAAATGTGTCTAGTGTGAAGATGGGAGGGAATTTAAAATTTTACTTAACCCTAACTAACATATCTAACCCTAACATTTCATTGAAAAAACTGAAGCAGTGTATTTTTCTGTGAAAACGACTTGATTGTTTTAGTGGGATTCCATTTCACTTCAATTGTTGGAAATTTAACATCCAAATTAAAACTGTTGTAAAATACACATGGGCATTAGAAGACTTAGCATATATAAAAAAAAAGAATGTAAAATATCTCATTAATAATTTTTTAAAAATTTATTTATTTTTGTTATAGTCGCTATACCCAACGTGGGGCTCAAACTTACAACCCTGAGATAAGGAGTTATATCCTTTTCTGACTGAGCCAGCCAGGCGCTCCTCATTAATAATTTTTTTAATGTTGATTACATGTTGAAATTATAATATGTTGGATCTATTAAGCCAAACAAAACAATTATTAAAAATTAATTTCACCTCTTAACAAACTTTTAAAATGTAGCTACTGGAACATTTAAAACAATGTAACTCGTTTGCAATACAATTGTATTGGACAGAACTGAGCTGGAATATGAACCCAGGAAGTCCTTGTCTGGAATTCAGGCTTTGTCCGTGTCCCGTGGCTCACATGTTTGGAAGGTGAAGGATGGAGTGACCCTGAGAGTTCTCTAAAATATCAGATTCATCTTCCTTCAGTGCCTGCTATCTCCTTCAAGACCTAGTTCTCCCCAGAGTGGCCTTTTGACTCTGATGACTTTCCAGCAACCTCAGCTAACCAAGACTTCTTATTAGACAGGGGGACAGAAGCTTTCTGCATCTGCTTTCCTGCTATTGAATTTCTGATGTGTGCCAGGCACTGTGAACAAAACAGACAACAACCCCTGTCCTCAAGGAATTTATATTCTGTTGGGGAAGGCAAAAGTAAAAAAGAGAAATATATAAAATTCTAGGAGCTTAGTGACAAATGCCAAGAAGAAATAAGGAAAGCAGGAAGTGGATGGGAGTTATTGGGGACTCTATTAGTTCGTTATGGCTGCTGTGATAACTTATTACAAATGTAACAGCTTAAAAGAACCCTTATGTTTTGTTTATTTATTTATTATTTTTAATGCTTATTTATTCTGAGAGAGAGAGAGAGAGGGAGAGAGAGAATCCCAAGCAGGCTCTAAGCTGTCAGCACAGGCCCCAAGCAGGGCTTGATCCCACAAATCCTTGAGATCATGAGCAAAAACCAAGAGTCAGAGGCTTAACTGACTGAACCACCCAGGAGCCCAACAGCCCATATTTATTATCTCACAGTTTTGGAGGTCTGAAGTCTACAGTGGGTCTGCAGGACTGAGTTCCTCCTGGAGGCTCCAGGGGAGAATCCATTTCCTTCCTTGCCCAGCTTCTAAAGGATACTCACATGCCTTGGTTCTTGGCCATGCATCACTCCAACCCCTGCTTCCTTGTCATATATCCTTCTCTGACGTTTGCTCTTCTGCCTGCCTCTTATAGGTACCCTTGTGATTCTATTTGGCTCACCCAGGCCATCTCCTTATCTCAGAATCCTTATTTAATCAAATCTGTAACATTTGCAATCTCTCCTTTTGCTATGGAAGGTAACATATTCACAGGTTCCTGGGAACAGGATGTGGACATCTTCTAAGGAAGGCATTATTCTGTCTACTACAGGGACTGAAATTTGAGATAAGGTGATCAGGAAAGGACTAATTGAGATGACAGTGGAGTAAAGACCTGAGGGAGTTAGGGAGTACGCAGATACCTGGTGAAAGAGTCTTCTGGGCAGGAGAAAGAGCATGTGCAAGGGTCCTGAGGTGGGAGTATGGCTGGTATGTTTGAAGTTGTCTGGAGCGGAGAGATCTAGGGGCAGAATGGTAGGAACTGAGGTCAGAGAGGTGATAGCGGCGAGGGCAAGGGAAAGGGAGAGGCAGGTCATGAAGGGCCTTGTAGATGATTTTAAGAAATGTATCTTATTCTCTGAGTGAGATGGGAAGACTTAAGAGACTTCCCCTAAGTAGATACTCAATAGTTAGCTATGAAAAATGCCTAAAACCAAGTGAAATGAGAAATGAAAACTGGGGTATGAACAGGTAAAAGGAGAGTAAAGAAATGTGAAGGGATATGACAGAGCACAGGGATCAGCAAATGCAAAGAAGTAGGCCTTCAGTGTATGAGGGGAAAGGGCTAATATCTTTATTTTTCAGAGAACTCAGGTCCATGAGACAAGTCCTTAAACCGGGTAGAAAGACAAGCAAAGGGGTGTGGACAGATAACTGGAAAAAGATGAAATGCACTTACCTGAGCACATGGGGGAAGGATCAGCCTAACCAGCAAACAAAGAAATGCAAACCACAAACAGCTACATTTGCCACGTAATGGTTTTAGCAATGATAATGCTGGCTCTGGCCAGCATGGAGCAAGGTAGACTCAGGAACGCTGGATGCAGGGGGTCTGACCCTTTTAGAAAACAGTTTGGCACTGGCTTTCAAAACCTTAAACATGGGCATTCTCATTGGCCCCATAAAACCATGGCTGGTAATCTAGCCCAAGGGCATAATTCTAAATCTGGAGAAAGCCTTGTTCATTGCAGCCAAACAGTAGAGACAGCTGAACTGTAAGCAATAGGTTAAATAGGCCAGGAGGATCATTCCTCTGATGTTTTTGTCAAGTAGTATTAATTAAATGCCAGTTGTGTGCCAGGCAACGTTCTAGGTGCCAGGAATACAGCCATGAACAAAATATCCCAAGCTCCCTGACCTCGTGGGCCTTATGGTCTAGTGAAGGAGAAAGACATGGACAGACTATATGATGAAGAACAAAGTGTGGTTAAGCGGCAGGGAGTGATGGATATTTGTAGGGTGAATAACTGTCTCAATTTGCTGGGGATGGAGGGAGGTTCCCAGCACATAGGATTTTCAGTTTTAATATTTTTTTTAATGTTTATTTGTGTGTGTGTGTGTGTGTGTGTGTGTGTGTGTGTGTGTGAGAGAGAGAGAGAGAGAGAGAGAGAGAGAGAGAGAGAGTAAATAGGGGAGGGACAGAGAGAGAGGGAGACACAGAATCTGAAGCAGGCTCCAGGCTCTGTGCTGACAGCTCAGATTCAACGTGGGGTTCAAATTCATGAAGTTGTGTGCTTAACCAACTGAGCCACCCAGGTGCCCCAGATTTTCAGTTTTAAAAAACTGGGACAGTCCTGGGCCAACTGGGATAAGTTGGTCACCAGATAAGTTATCCCAGTTGGTCACCCTAAGATGGGCAGCCTTTTAATGGGGTGGTCTGGGGCTTCCTGAGGAGGTAGCATTTGATTAAGGACTGAATGAAGCAAGGGAGTGAACCATGGGAATGCTAGCAAAGTGGCTTTCTAGGCAGAGAGAATAGTATGTGCAAAGGTCCTGAGCCAGGAGTGTTCTTGGGGACATTTGAAGGACTTAAAGAAGGTCAGGGTGTCTGAAGCATAGCACCAGGAAAGAGACTAGTAAGAGATAGGTTTTAGAGAGGGAAGTGGGGGTTAGCCTCTGACCCTTGCAGGAAAAGGAAGAACTTTGGGTTTTATTTTAAGCCCAGTGGAAATCTTTGGAGAGTTTAAGCAGGGAAATGAGATGGTATAATTTAGGATTTTAGAAAGATCACTTTGGTGGTTGTGCGGAGAAGGGAATGTTGGTGGGTGTGGGGTGGGGGACAGAGTGGACTCAGGTAGACCCAATGGGAGGTGTTTGTAATCTAGGGCAGTGGTCTCGAACTCAAGCCTGCATCGGAAGCACCTACCTGCAGGGCTTGTTAAACATGGCCTCTGGGCCTTGACCCTGGAGCCTGCATTTCTTCCATCCAAGTACTAACCAGGCCTGACCCTACTCAGCTTCCAAGATCAGAAGAGACGGAGTGCGTTCAAGGTGGTATGGCCGTAAAGTGGATTCTAACAAACTCCCAGGTGGTGCTGAGGCTGCTGGTCCTGGATCACTTTGAGTTAGGGGACAATGGTGGCTTGCACTAAGGCCGTACCAGTGCTCAAGTCAAGTCTCGTCTGGGACGCATCAGCCCCGTTTTGGTTCTCTTGTAACTTGGTTGCACCAAGGAGAATATCTCAATTTGATAGCAGTGTGGCTGTAACACTGTTCTACCCTTCTCCCTTTTATTTTAGTAAAGAGACAGCAGGCCTCTCAGAGCTCTCAGCAGAGAACTCTGCTTAAAATTTGAGTTTTTGGGGAGGTCTTCACTGTATTTATTTTTTATGGTTGCTTACAACTTATGACAAACAATATTGGTTTTCCTTTTACAAGAGTGTTACAAAGCTTCCATTTTTCAATAAACGTATTTAGTTTTTTTAGAAGTGAGAGTTGCTTTTTTATAAATCTGTGAAGTAAATAATGGTGTGGGTAAAACTCAGATATGACACATCTATAGATGGCGGTTCTTGAGTGACTGCAGTTGGGGAAATGGGACCCTGAGCCTTAGTTTGCTTGGGTCCTGGAAACCCAACACTTGATGTCATTGGGTACTTCATAAACGCAGCAATTCCTCACCGTCTCTAGGCCACAGTCTGGTAGCCCACTGTACCCCACTATCTCCCATTTTCTGCTGTTCATGCCTTTATTTATTCAACCCACATTTACTGAGCACTTACTAGCTTCTGGGTCCAAGTCTTAAAGTCCTTTTGCAGCATCCCCTTGGGAAGCATTTTATGGGTGATAATGGTTCTTGGAAAGAACCTTCTCAACAATTTACTAAGTGGAAACATAAAATGAATGTGGACATGTGTCCCTGATAATGTTTCTCTCCTGTCCTTCTGTGAAGAGAGAGAAAGAAAGAGATGGGGTTGGTAGGTATGCTGGGAATTACAATCCCGCCTCCTCCATTGTACACCCAAAGAGTGTAATGCTCACATGAATGTCACCTGTCATGTGTGTCCTACTGGGGAAAACAAAGGACTGGAACAGGCATAGGTTACGGGACATCATTGTCAGATTTTAAACAGAAGATTGTAAGCTCAGATTTGGGCGTTAGAATGTTTGTCTTGGCAGTTGAGAGAATGGAGGGAAGACTCTGGATGGCACATTAAGAGATCTCTTTGGGCAAGTTATATCAACTTTCTGGGCCTAAATATCTGTAGGTTCAAGAAGGTAGATCATGTTTTCTCTTGTAATATGCAAGAGTTCACAAAATAAAGTGACACCAAATCATGGGAACGTTGAAGGATGGATTCTCACCAAATGGGAAGCGTGTGTCTGAGAACAGTCTGAGCTAGGACCCAGACCCTGAGGCAGGTGTGGAGGACTGTGAGGGACACTCAAGGCTGGAGGCAGTCGCTCTCCCAAGCTGCTGGTCTGGAGGAGCAAGGAGAGGATGTGTGATTGCCGGGGAAGATTTACTCTGGGCAGAGCAGTCCAAGGATGGTGTTGAAGAGGACCGCACAAGTAAAGCTGTAAGGACACTCCCACCAGGCGGGTGTAACACCAAGCCGTGTGGGGTGGAGTAGCTGCAGGGGTTTATTTAGTGATGATTAATAAAGTGAATTTCGCCTCGGTTCGCAAGGGTGCAATTAAACATGCAAATGATTTAACAAAGTTAAAAGATTTTACACATATAATGATTACACCTAAGGATCAAATGTGATAATGGTAGACGCGAACATACTCCGTGGGCT
Organism: Puma concolor; assembly: GCF_028749965.1. Taxonomy (NCBI): domain Eukaryota; kingdom Metazoa; phylum Chordata; class Mammalia; order Carnivora; family Felidae; genus Puma; species Puma concolor. The sequence goes on from NC_141682.1 coordinate 28,144,371, forward strand.
CCAGAGCCCTGCGTCACAACTCCCGCCTGCTGCTGATGCATCTCTGTAGGGTAGGCTGGGTGCACTCCCAGAGTCTCAGTCCAGCGCTTGCTCTTGTATTGCGGGGCCATGTTTCCCACAGGGCCGTGGGAAAAGAGCAGCGTAGACCTATGTCCCTTTTCCAGTCGCCTGTGCCTCCTTCCTTGAGCTCTGAGTAGCCGACGCTCTTTCCTAGTACTCGACGGCAGCCCTGGGGTCTGAAACTCTCCCTCTTGCCCCTGGCCACTTTGGGGTCCGGACTGTGATTTCTGGCTACTTTGAACCAAGAAGTTTGAGAAAATAAGAGCCATGGCCAAGTTGGGTCTGAGATGATGGTTCAGAACTCTGGCTCATGGCGTTGGGTAGACCTGGTTGAAATCCCGGCTCTGTCACTTGCTAGTTGTGTGATCTTGGGAGAGCCCCGGTGTCACTCTGGGTCCTCTAAGAGGCTCTGGGAAGCAACGTGCAAGGACTTCATTAGGTGGAACATTTATGTGACAGAAGTCAGACTGCGATGAAAGTCTGACCCTGAGGGAAGGAGAGAGGGTTGTGTGGAAACGTCTGAATGGCATAGTATGAAAAAGGTCGAGGTGTCCCAAGTTGGCTGTCAGAGGAGTCCTGTGTTTTCTAGGACTGGGCCTGCCTTAGTTTCCCTGCTATGCTCTATCACTGATGAGGTGGGTAGATTTCAGGTCCAGCGGGTGCACTCTCGTGGTTACCATACCCATAACCTCTCACAAGACTGGTTATGATCAAATGAAGCAAGGCACTTCATATGAGATCCGGCATAGAGTAAGGACTCCACACATTTTAGCTATTATTATTATTACCCAAATACTCTTTTGAAGTCAACAAAAGAGTTTTCTTTTTGTTACCAAGCATTCCCTAGACCAGACGCTGCTAATTCAGATTCCCTCCCTGTAAGCGAGTGGACCAAGTCTAATACCTTAGGCAGTGGTGGGGACTGTGATAAACTCAAGAGTGTGTGCTTTATTTAAAACATTTTGAAAAATGGCTGGATCCAGCAAAAGCAAACACATCTGTGGGCTGAATTTGGTCTACTGCCCTCCAGTTTGAAATCTCTGCCTTATACGCGCAAGGTTGTCTATAACAGTTCCTGATATTCTGGGTTTGCAACAGCCAGGGAGTCAATTTAATTAAAAGAAAACAAAAATAGTTTGGGTGGGTTTTTTCCCCCTTCTTGCTGACAAATTTATGGTGTGTTTGACCAAACTGAGAGATCTGACTGGTTGATTTTGGTTTTGTACAGAGCTTCAGTGTTGACTTATCTGAGAGATTTAGAAGGTGGATGTGGGGTATGAATGGCATGGGTTGGAGTCTTGGCTCCCCCATTTTCCAGCTACGGGATCTTGGGAAAGTTGGGACATCTCTGTAGCTCAGTCTGCCTGTCTGTAAAATGGGGACAGTTCCCCTCATGGGGTTGCTATGAGGATTTAGTATACGGAAGGTGCTGAGAACACTGCCCAGACCAAGTAAGGCTGAATAAGTGTTGATGTTATTCTGGGGTTGGACAAAGGAGAGAGAACATGGCTTTTCTTCATCATTTTATTTCACATAAGCCTAAAACTTAATGGTGGGTATAACACCCAAATATGAATGAGTTTCTCCTACCCTGGTGATATAATCACATATAATAATGTCACTTACATAAGCTTTCCTACCTCCCTGTTAAAGCCACCCACACTCTGCTCCACTTCATGCCGTGACAGAATTTTTCTCCCACAGGGAAAGAGACACCCAACTTTATACTAATTATCACTGTAAAGCAGGGACCAACAGGGGATGCTGGAAAAGGTGGATTTTTCAGTAATTTGTTGGTTAGGGGGAAAGTGTTTAGAAGCAGTGAATCACGCCTGGAGACCTCAGAAGAGCCAGTGGGGGTCATGGGCCAGAAGCAAGCCATGGCCTCCTCCAAATTAGGTGGGCTTGGCCTATACCTTAGAGGAAAAGAGTCTGTGAGCGAACCCTCTGCAGATAAACACTGATGTGCTGTTTCTTTCCTTCCTTCCTTCCTTTCCTCCTCCTCCTCCTCCTCCTCCTCCTCCTCCTCCTTCCTCCTCTTCCTCCTCCTCCTCCTCCTCCCTCCTCCTCCTCCTCCTCTTCTTCAATTCTGAAACATGTTCTACATGTGATGCATGCTCATTGTGGAAATTGTAGAAAATAGAGGGGAACAAAATAGAAGTGTAAAAGTCAGAACATGTTCAGCTTCAAGTGTCAGAAATCAATCCCAACCTGGTGTATGTGATTCAAGAGAATGTATCAATACAAGGATGTTGTTCCAGGGATGAGTCAGGCAGGGCTACATCCAGGGCTCAAACAATCCTGGCAAGGTGCTGTCTTGCTCACTCTATTCATTTCTCCATTTCTTCTGCCTATTCCAGGCAGAAGAGGTCTAAAAGTAAACACGACTAACTCTAGACTAATTCCCATCATTTGAAGAACCCTACTGGAAAGAAGAGTCTCAGGGAGGGATATGATTGGCTGGGCATGTATCACATGTGCATCCTTGAGCCAATCAGCCAATCCCTGTGGCTACAAATGAAATGTTCTGATTGGACATGTTAGTGAGCCAGTGGCTGGGAAGGTGGAAACAAGTCCCCCTTGAAATACAAGGAATAGGTTTCCCATAAGAAGGAGGGTTTTTGTTCCAGAAGAAAGAAGAGAAAGGGATGAGTTGATGAAAACATGAGGAGTCACTTTAAGACACAAATACAAATTTCTAATACTCCCACCAGAAATAAGGGCTGCTGACTTCTTGATGTAGATCCTCCCAGAATTCCCTACTCACCATCTAATGTGTCTATACTTACAAGTATGTGTTAGACATATGAACATTGAAATGCCCAAGAAACTTTTGTAAATGATTTTGACTGCCCCCATCAAAAATATCAATTACATATCTCGAAATCCAAATGGTTTATTTCCTTGGTCAGAAAATCAAAGAATATAGACAAGCAAAAACGAAATCTAATTTATGACTGGTTGCAGCTGACAGTAAGACTTTCAAGAAGGCAAGTAAAAAGCAAGGTTGAAATAAAGGGATTTGTTATGTCTCCTCTGATGACAGCCTGTCTTCTCTTCATGGTGCTTTCCACATTTATAATTATTTATTAACTACTTGCAGTGGCTTATGTAAAATTATTCCATTATGAGCTATTCCAGGTACACACAAAAAAACTGTGGGCTGATTTAGTGAACAACCATTTATGCTTCACTCAGCTTAAGAAATGTAGCATAACAAATACAATCTCATCCCGCTGGACCCCATTTCAGTCCTGTGCCTTTTCTTCTGTCTCTCTCTTCCTTCCCAGTGATGATCTTTATCCTCAGAATGCATTTTTTATTCCATGTACATTAAAATTTTTTTTTAAGTTTATTTCTTATTTTTAGTAATCTCCACACCCAACCTAGGGCTCGAACTCATGACCCTAGGATCAAGAGTTATAGGCTCCATTGACTGAACGAGCCAGGTGCCCCTCCATGCATATTTTTATACTTTTCATTATGTATGAATGATCTGTTATCAACATGTAGTATTTTTTTTTATTAAAAAAATTTTTTTTCAACGTTTTTTATTTATTTTTGGGACAGAGAGAGACAGAGCATGAACGGGGGAGGGGCAGAGAGAGAGGGAGACACAGAATTGGAAACAGGCTCCAGGCTCTGAGCCATCAGCCCAGAGCCTGACGCGGGGCTCGAACTCACGGACTGCGAGATCGTGACCTGGCTGAAGTCGGACGCTTAACCGACTGCGCCACCCAGGCGCCCCTCAACATGTAGTATTGTGTTGCATGTTTTAAAACTTTGAGTAGAATCCTGCTGTACATATCATTTCATGATTTAGCTTTTCCCCCCGCTATTATGATTTTTTCAATTTATCAAAATTGTTTCACTTATTCCATTTATTCACTTATTTCACTACTGCTGTTACTACTACTGGTTACGATGGCATTCTACTGGACAACCGTATCACAATTTACTTACCCATTCTCCTGTAAGTGGGCATTCAGCTTTCTTCTGTCATAAACAGTGCTGCTATACACACTCCTGGACATCTCTCCTCGTGAAAAGTGACGGAGCTTCTCCAGTCCTACGGTATATACTCAGGAACGGAACTGGTAGGCTGTAGAGTTGGCACGTCTCCAGCTCAACTAGGTGTCACCAAACTGCTCTGCAGAGTGGATGTGCCAATGTACACTCTTACCAGCCACCCACGAGGCTTCCTGTTTCTCCATAATTTGGTTTTGTCACATTTTCCATCTTTGCCGGTGTGATGCATGTGAGCTTCTGGTCCTTCGCACCTGTTGTTTGATCCTGGATAGCTGGAATCATACATCTTGTTCACCATGGTTTTCCTGGCACTTAGCACAGCTCCTGGGACATAGTAGATGTTCAGGATTGGGGGTTGACTGAGAAAGAGTTTTCTGGTTCCTCCCCTTTGCTACAGAAGACACCTGTTCTCCAGCAAACCTGCTTCTGCCTACTCCTCTCCTTTGAAGATCAGAGACCTCCCACACATTAAATGGAGAGGACAGTTTGGGGCTCCCCTAATTGCCTTTCATTTGGGCAGCAGTTCTGAAAACCTATGCACGGGCATCAGGATCACCTGGAGGGCTTGTGGAAACACGGATGGCTGGGCGTCACCCTCAGAGCTTCCCGTTCAGGATGTCCAGGGTGCTCTAAGAATTCACATTTCTGATGAGTTCCTACCTGGTGTTGATGCTGCTGGTTTGAGAAGCATACATTGAGAACCAGTATATCAGAGAAACATCCAATCCAAACATTTTGGATATGTTCTGTGTGGCATGCCCGTAAAGAGACTCACACCGGTCAGAGTGGCTAAAATGAACAAATCAAGAAACTATAGATGCTGGTGAGATGTGGAGAAACGGGAACCCTCTTGTACTGTTGGTGGGAATACAAACGGATGCAGCTGCTCTGGAAAACAGTGTGGAGGTTCCTCAAAAAATTAAAAATAGATCTACCCTATGACCCAGCAATAGCACTACTAGGAATTTACCCAAGGGATACAGGAATGCTGATGCATAGGGGCACTTGTACCCCAATGTTTATAGCAGCACTTTCAACGATAGCCAAATTATGGAAAGAGCCTAAATGTCCATCAACTGATGAATGGATACAGAAGATGTGGTTTATATATACAATGGAATACTACCTGAATGAGAAAGAATGAAATCCTGCTATTTGCAGCAACATGGATGGAACTGAAGGGTATTATGCTAAGTGAAGTAAGTCAGTCAGAGAAAGACAGAGATCATGTTTTCACTCATATGTGGATCTTGAGAACCCTAACAGAAGACCAAGGGGGAAGGGAAAAACAGTTACAAACCGAGAGGGAAGGAGGCAAACCATAAGAGCCTCTTAAGTACAGAGAACAAACTGAGGATTGATGGGTGGGGCTGGGGGAGAGGGGAAAGTGGGTGACGGGCATTGAGGAGGGCACTTGGTGGGATGAGCACTGGGTGTTGTATGTAAGCCATTTGACAATAAATTACATTAAAAAATAAAATACAACAAAAAAAAAAAAAAAAAAGAGAGAGAGAGACCAAATGCAAACTTTCAAAAGTCATTCCCAACGTGGATAGAGGAAGGAATAAATGTTTCATCCAACTCCACTTGGCTGGAATAGGGAAAGGAGGAGCCAGAATTCTGAATTCTGGGTCCCTCGAAAGTTCAAGACAGGTGGCAGCCCTTACAGAGACTGATCTAATTCAAAAAGAATATATTGGGCGGCCGCTGGCAAGTTTTCACATCTACAAGATTTCAAGGCAGGATCTTTTTTTCCACTGATACTTCTGAGACCATCCCTATCTTCTCTTCTTTCCCCTCCTCCTCCTCCTCTTTCTTCTTCATCATCATCAAACATTAATTTAATTCAAGTGTAGATTTGATTGTCATGATACCACAATAAAGACAGCTACCATTTATAGAGGGCTTGATTACAAGTACTTTATAATCTCATCTAATCAGCATTATTGCATCTAATCCTGCCTTAGGCCTCTCCGACTCCAATGTTGTGTTCTTTATTATTCCTATACACTATATTTCCGTAAGTGTTGGTCTGTTCATTCATTCATTTATCCATTCATTCATTCCTTCACCAAATATCTACTGAGCACCTGCCATGCAATGGGCATCCTGCTGCTGATGTGGGCACAAAAGACAGACAAAATCCCTGCTGTTATAGTGCTTACAAACACTTATATTTCCAATCCTAAAAAAGGGGTGATACTATCCCTCACTTAGGGTTGCTATAGGGATTAGGGAAATGTGCCCTGGTACACAGTAAGGGCTCAATAAATGTTGGCTCCTGGCCTCCTTTAACCCCCAGAGCTGGTAGCTTTCTATTCACATATGTCAGGGAGAACTGTTGGAACCATTTCTGAGACTATGTTCTTCTAGAAAGCGACATTTCCCTGTCCTTAAAATTCATGCAACCCACATGTTATTAACCTATCTGAGCAAAAGCCCATTTTCCTGGGCTCTCTGGGCTAGACTCAGGCTCTTGCTCCCCGCTGCCTCCTCTCCTTCTCATCTTCCTCTCAATTCTAGCTAGGATCTCAGACTATACATGAGTTTCGACAAACCAATGCTTTGGGAAAGCTTTGTGCAATTTTGAGCGATGAAAAAAATGGAGAAATAAGGGCTCCAGGCAACTGGTGTGATAGAGAAGAGAGGAAAAAGATAAGAGAAATGTGCAGCTTAGGAGGATGTTTGCACAGGCAACGAGAGAAAAATAAGTAACAAATGTCTACTTAGAGGTATTTTCCTTCAAGCGTCTGGAGCTTTTGAAGAACTGGGATAGGAGAAATCTACATTTTAGGAATCTAGGCTGCTGTTTATGTAATTTCCACCTTTGAGGGCTTCAGCTCCATCCTCGCTGACTGCGTGCTAGTCATTTCTTTGTCAGGCTCAGTTTTAGTGATTTTCATCCCCCCCCACCCCCCAACAAGGGGGTTTAGCTGTGCAACATAGTCAATGCACTGAAGCCCAAATTGGAGATCTCTCTCACTACAGATGACATAGTTCAGAAGGGAAAAGTCACATGAAAACTGTACATTTCTTTCCACAGGCTTAGCAGAAGCTACACCTGGATTCCTGCTGCTGAACGGATGTAACCAGCATTTGGGCTTTTCTATTCAGTTACCTCCTTGTGGTGAGTGAAGAGCTTGGGTGTGTGTGGGGGGGTTTATTCCTCATCAACCTTGTGACCTTGGGCAAGGTCCCCGATCTATTAGAATCTCAGTTTTCTCATCTGTGGAAAGATAACCATGACAAAATATATCCTCGGAGGTAGTTTCAGTGGGAGGGTTAAATGAGATACAATTTAGGAGTTCTTGGCATAGTATCTGGAGCATATTTACATTCTATAAATAAGGGCAAAAATTTCTTACCATCTAGACTTTTCTCGTGAAAAGGTCTGAAGCTTATACAGCAATCAAGGTAGGCAAAGTGGAATTCTATGGGCCCCAGCTTCTCGTCCTGCCACCTCTGAGACTTTGGGAAAGTCATTTCCTCCTCTGAGGCTTTGTTTTCTCCCAGTTTGGTGGGGGAGAGAAATTAGGGGGAAGGTTGGAGGCTTTAAAGGCCTAAAGAGATAATAAATAATAACCTATACATAATGTACTATATGTATAATAAATTCTGTAATAGCTAGCATATTATATATATATAAAATATACCATAGCATACTGCATATTATATATTACAGTTTAAATTTTTTTTTTCAACGTTTATTTATATTTTTGGGACAGAGAGAGACAGAGCATGAACGGGGGAGGGGCAGAGAGAGAGGGAGACACAGAATCGGAAACAGGCTCCAGGCTCTGAGCCATCAGCCCAGAGCCTGACGCGGGGCTCGAACTCACGGACTGCGAGATCGTGACCTGGCTGAAGTCGGACGCTTAACCGACTGCGCCACCCAGGCGCCCCTATATTACAGTTTATATAATATACACTATAACATATAAGCACTAGTTTATATGATACGTGCTCTCTTTATCATATATACTATGTAACATGAATAGCACATATATCATACATGCTATATATTATTTATATGGTATAATATATACTATATATGCTATAATATATACTGTATATAATGTAATATATAATATATATGATATATTACACCATACAACACACACTATAATAGAGATACTATATGCTATATTGAGCATAATATATTATTAGTATAATAAATAATACACCATGTGTTACATAGATTTGTATAATATAGATACTATACTATTATAATATTATATACTATGTAATATATGCACTTTATTTAATAAGGTATGGTATGTAATGTATGCTGTATTTAAGCAACTTTTATCTGTATAATATACCATACCCACTATATATGCTATTTACTATGTAATATGTCATGTACAATATAGTAAAAATGAAAGTTTCTTGTAAACTGAAAAGCTCCAATTAATAGGAGATGTTATTAATTAGTTCCATCGAGGTGTAAATGACTGATATGGTTTATTTTATTTTTTATTTATAATTTTTTTTTTAATTTTTTTTTTCAAACGTTTATTTATTTTTGGGACAGAGAGAGACAGAGCATGAACGGGGGAGGGGCAGAGAGAGAGGGAGACACAGAATCGGAAACAGGCTCCAGGCTCTGAGCCATCAGCCCAGAGCCTGACGCGGGGCTCGAACTCACGGACCGCGAGATCGTGACCTGGCTGAAGTCGGACGCTTAACCGACTGCGCCACCCAGGCGCCCCTATTTATAATTTTTTAATGACTGACATGGCTTAAAGTGTGACCCAGACTCAGAACATTTCACATTTCACCACTGGCCCCCCACCCCCTCCAGCCCAAATATTTCTCTTGTGTCTTTACTGTTCAGTGAATGGCTCTATCCTCCTCCCAGGGTGCTCACCAAAGAGCCAGGAGTCACCGTTGCTCCCTTTCCCTTCCTCCCACTTGCACACCCTGCCACCCAGTCCTCCGACTGCCTCTGCTCGTTCTGTCTGCTCTACCTCCAAAGTGGGGCCCAGATCCACCCACCACTGCCCCAGTTCAGGGCCGCATTGTCACCAGCCTAGACAACTCCAGTAGCCTCTTAGCCATTCTTTCCTGCTCCCTCCCTTGCCTCTTCATGATCTACCCTTCACATGGTAGCCTCACTGGTCCTTCGAGGGAGTAAATCCAATCATGATACTCCTCAGTTGAAAATGCTTGATTGCCTTTTCCATCACGTTTAGGATAAAACCCAAACTCTTTGCCCTGTGGGCCCTAGCTCCTGCCATTTGGCTTTGTCTGGTATTACTCCCTTGACCTACTTTGCTCACTCTACTCCTGCACATCGATGACTGTCCAACTCTCAAACATATTGTGATAGATTCCACCTCAGGGCCTTTGCACTTGCTGCTCCCATTACCTAGAATGCCCTTTGCCCAGATATCCACATGGCCCACTCCATCACTTCACTCAGGACTCTACTCAAATGTCACTTTAACATTTCCTGACCACCCTCTAGCATATCATGCCTGTCCCCTCACTGTATACTATCTGGCTCTCTCTATATAGAATCTACATCTATATAATCTACATCTATATAGCAGCCACATCTACAAAGTGGATATAAAGTATCCCAAAGTGTGTGTGTGTGTGTGTGTGTGTGTGTGTGTGTGTGTGTGTGTATCTAGTACATCTTACATCCTCCACATGAGAGAAAGGCTCCATAACACTCCTGTGTGAGTTTTAAATCTTTTCATGGAAAAGTGTTTGGATAGTGAGAAATTCCACAGCTGCACGTTCTGGAGGATTGCTATGTGCCAGGCATGTGCTGAGAAGCTTATTTCTTTATTTATTTTTCATTCTATCTCATGTGGCCCTCACCATCACAACAATGACTTGATGTCCGTATTATTTCAGGAGGGGAAGTCAGCTCAGAATCAATTTTATTGACATCAGCAATAATAGTAATAAGGGTTATTATATGAGTGAATGGAAGTACAACAGGTGGCCTGTTCTGAAGCTATTCTGTGTTGTATGTGAACACAAAGCATTTGGTTTTCAAGAGCAGATTGAATGGACAGTCAGGCAGTCTGGGGAGGTGAGACATCCAGTTGTTCATTCCTAGAAGAATCCTTAAAGAGGGTCAAACTTGGAGGCACCAGGGTTTATTTTATTAGGGAAGGCGGCCTTTCCTCACCTCCCTATCCACAGATCCACGGCCCGAGGAATCTGAGAAATGGCTCCCTTAGTCCTTAGGCACAATCTGTTTCCATCGGGCGACAAGCATGCCTGGCATACGGGGTCTGTACCTTTCACTGCGTCGGTGATAAACCTTGAGCCAAATCAGAGTTACTGGCCTTGTGTTCTGTCGTCTGGGACCTCCCGACTTCATGTGGTGCACTCACACCCACATGCCCTTTTATTTATGACTTTTATTGAGTCTTCTGTGAAGTCATAAATTGACCAACCCTCCAGCTGGTTTGAGCCCTCATCAGGAAGCTGTCATCAAAGTGAATCACATTCTCAGTGGCTGTTCCTTCCCCAAAGGTTCATTGCAAAGGCTGGGATGTTTCCTGCCACTTGCTTGAATATCTGTCAGCTCCTGGCAGCCCAGACTTGCTAAGCCAAGGTTCTTCTTTTTTTTTTTCCATTAAACAAAAAAAAGTGAAATAAAAGGTGAAGAAGAGGTGTCTGTATTTGGTCAGGGGTTCTCTCATGTCAGTATAACATTCTGGAAAAGCTTCAATTTCTGGAGCAATGTAGTAGGTGAAGTTGACATACTTTTATTTCTGGCCCAGAAATATTCTGAATAATTCTTGTACCAGGGACTTGGGACAAGGCAGAGATCGACATATTCCTGGGGGGATCTGGGAACCAGCAACTTAAATAGAAAGTGAGATTGGGCCTTGGACTTCGGATGGATCTGAGTGGAAGTGATTTCCCTAAAAGCAAAAGGTGCTAGAGAGTCCATGACAGCTCCTCAGACACCTGTCAGGCCCTGTGTTGAGGGTACCACATGCATTATCTCATCGATCTCTCAACAATCCTCGGTTAAGCCCCCATTTTACAGAAATGGAGACTCACAGAGGTTATAGGACTATTCAACTCACTCTCGGTCACATGGATAGTAAGTGGTAGGGCCAGCATTTGAACCCAGGTCTTATCTTAACTTTATCAAAATTCATCCATTTCAATGTACAGCTCAGTGATTTTTAGTAAATTTTACAATGTGTGCAACCATCACTACAATCCAGTTTTAGAAATTTCCATTTGCCCTCCACAAGATCCCTTTGTGCTCATTTGAATGCAATCTGCATTTTCATCTGTAGCTCCAGGCAACCCACTAATCTTCAGTATGTCTCTGTGAATTGACTTTTTTCTGGACATTTTATACAAATGGAATCATATAATATGTGGTCTTTTCATCTGGCTTCTTTTATTTATCCAGCGGTACGTCCATGTGGTTCCAAGTATTAGTAGCTCATTCATTTTTAACACCGAATAGTATTCTACTGGATGGGTATACTGCATTTGTTTATCTACTTACCAACTGATAGACATTTGGATTATTCCCATTTCCTGGCTGTTATGAATGATTCTGCTATGACCATTCACATGCATGTTTTTGTGTGGCTGTATGCCTTCATTAAAAAAAAAACATTTTTTTTGATGGTTATTTGTGAGAAAGAGAGACAGAGCACAAGAGGGGGAGGGACAGAGAGAGAGGGAGACACAGATCTGAAGCAGGCTCCAGGCTCTGAGCTGTCAGCACAAAGCCCAATACGGGGCTGGAACCCATGAACTGCCAGATGGTGACCTGAGCTGAAATCAGATGCTTAACCGGCGGTGCCACCCAGGTGTCCCTGCCTTCATTTTTTTAAAAGTAGATTCCTAAGAGTAGCGTTGCTGGGTTTAATGGTTTATGTTTGACTTTACAGAAAAACTACCAAGTTGGTTGTTTTTTAATGTTTATTTATTTATTTTTGAGACAGAGAGAGAGAGAGAGAACTCACACACAAGCAGGGGAGGGGCAGAGAGAGGGAGACACAGAATCCGAAGCGAGCTCCAGGCTCTGAGCTGTCAGCACAGAGTCCAATGTGAGACTCAAACCCACAAACCGTGACATCATGACAAACCGTGACAGCTGAACTCAAACGCCCAACTGACTGAGCCACCCAGGCACCCCCAAGCTATTTTTATTTAAAGTTGTTTTTTTTTTTAAAGTTTGGTGTGCCTAGGTGACTCTTGGTTTTGGTTTCGGTTATGATCTTATGGTTTGTGGGATTAAGCCCCACATTGGGCTCTGTGCTGACAGCGTGGAGCCTGCTTTGGATTCTCTCCTCTCTCTTCCCTCTCCCCATTCATGCTCTCTCTCTCTCTCTCTTAAATAAATAAGCATTAAAAAAAAGGTCCAATAATTTTTTTTTTTTTAAACATAGGCTCCATGCCCAATGTGGGACTTGAACACACACTGGGTCAAGAGTCACACCCTTGTGCCTGGGTGGCTCAGTCATTTAAGGGTCTGACTTCAGCTCAGGTCATGGTTTCACGGGTTGGTGAGTTCAAGCCCAGCAGGGGGTTTGCAGCTGTCGCTTCAGATCCTCTGTCCACCCACCCCTCAGCCCCTCCCTCCCTCTCAAAAATAAATAAAAATATTTAAAAAAAGGAGAAAAGAATCACATGTTCCACAGACAGCCAGCCAGGTACCCCCAAACTGTTTTTGAAATCACTGTGTCATTTTACACTGAAATCAGGTCCTGTGATGTTGAAGTTCATGTTCCTAATCACGGTGTTAATACACGCCTCACATTACTCCATGCCATTTATAATCTATTAATTTCAACAACCACTGCTTGATGTCTGTTCTATGCTGGACCTTGTACTAGAAGGTAGGAATAGAGGGGTCAAAGACAGGACTTTTTCCTGCCTTCTGTGGTATATTGGATTATTAATCACAATTCTTTTATCATATGACCTTGCAGTACACTAGGTGAGTGGAGTGGATTTCCCTACTCAAGGACTTGAGCTGTTGGGAAAGGCAGTCTCCTGTGTGTGGTCATTTGGCCCCAGCTTGGCCTTATGAGTGGGTTTGAGGCTGGAACGTTTCCTTACTGCGAGAGTCAGGGTTCTCACAGTCTATGCTGGGCTTAGGGCCTTGTGAAGAAAGATCTTTCTCTGTTCCCAGATTGATATGTAGTCTTGTTCTCCTTAAGCACGTGAGCCAGTGGCTCTCATGCACGCCCACGGCTTTCTGTATTTCAGACCCCAGTGGGAAGGTTTGGGTTCCTTCTGCTGCAGCATGAAATGGAGGTAAGTGCTGTGTTGGTGTGGAATGGATCCACTGGCCATGGCGGACTGACACATTGCACAGGCCTGGCGCTTGTGCACTAGCTCTCCTTTCTTGCTGCAAGTAAATGCTGGACCATGCTGAGCCTTGTATGCATGCAGTCTGTTTTCAGCAAACCATGCACCGGCCTCTCCCTTGGGTGCACTTCTCAGCCTTTGAACTTTAGTTGCACTCATGTTTATATTCTATCCTGCAGCACAGTCTGACTACCCAGTGAAATGGTGAAATACTGGTTTTGGCTATGTGACCTGCTGTGGCCAATGGCACTTTAGCAGATAAGATGCAAACAGACACCTCAAATGTGCCTGTGTGTTTTGCTCACCTTCTTGCACTCTTATGACCCACCATAGAAAAGCATACCCTGGGTAGCTGCTGTTCCTTCGGCCTGAGGCTCTGAACAAACATATGTGGAGCTGACCTGATTCAGCTCACAGTTTAAAGTTACGTGCAGGTCACCTGTCTCTCCTTTTCCTTGAGAAGGAAAAAGGTATTGGGTCATGTCGATTCCAGGGCTGGCCATTGGGTGGCGCTGTCAACCTAGGACAGCTTGGTTGCTGTGCTGGTTATAAATACCAGCCCTTCCATAATCTACACATAATCTGTACTTCTGGGGCTGGAAATTTGCACGCTATGTGTCCTATGCTTCTCTGACAGCTGGCTTCCTTTTGGGGTGCACTGGCTGGAAATCAGAGGGTGGAAAAGGAGGGAAATTTCTGTAGTTGTAGCCACAGGAGAGGTGGATTAGTTCCAGACTCCAACATCCAAGGCAGAGACAGCACTTTTTGTGCAGTGCTAGCCCTGGAGAAGGTGGCCCCCCTTTGAAAACTCCAGAAGAGATTCCTCAGTATCTCCAACACTACACTGGGTGCAGGCTCACAGATCCAACCTGTTTTTATTTTTTCTTCCAAAAAAATTTTTTTTTCTTTTACAGTAGGCTCCACACTCAGCATGGAGACCAATGTGGGGCTTGAATGCATGAACCTGAGATCAAGACCTGAGCTGAGATCAAGGGTCAGACACTTAACCAACTGAGCCACCCAGGCACCCAGCATTAACAGCTTCTGATGTCTGATTATCATCCTTCTTCTTTCTGCTTATCAAACCCTCCCTTTCTAATTGTTTTCCCATCCACCCCCAAACCTTTGTAATCAATTCTTTTGTTTGGAACACCTAGAGTGGTTTCTGCTTTGCTGATATTGCTTTCTGAAGCACAAGCATAGGAAACCATTGATCTTGAGTTGGGTGGAAGGAGGGGAATGATGAGAAACTGTCCACTTCTGTGTATGAGAAAAACATTGGCCAACCTTAATTCTACAGGCCAAGGAGGGCTTCCAAATTATATTCGTGAATCCTTTTTCTTCTTACTGTTTTATATCATGATGCATTGAACAAAGATAGTCCATGATTGAATGCCGCTAATCGATACTATGCCCTCTCTTGTGACTTTTCTTTCTCGTTTGTCCTGAAGATAGGCTGAAATGAGCCAGTGATACACTGAGTTAGTTTAATTGAACATCATTCCTCGAACTTTGCTTCTTTCTCTTCTGCCTTGACCTCCCACAGGAATTGAGTGACTCCAAGAGGCAGGCCAGCTAAGTGCGAAGCTACTCTGCTCACAAAATGGTGATCTTCCTACCTTTAGTTCTCCAGCCTGCCCCAGCTTACCTCTTTCTCAGAATCCATGTGGTCCCTTTTATTGAAGCCCATCAGGGTCCAGTTTTACAGACGATGTCAGGAGGAGCGATTGGGACTGGAGGAAAAGGTACCCAGGCACAGTTGCGAAAACGTCTCCTGAGGTCTGCAACAGCCCCCAAGGTCTCTGTTGATTACTTTAAGCAAGGCTCTTCAGTTTCTCTATGGGGAACTTCTCTCTAAGTGACTACAATCAGGTTAGGCAGGTGACTGAGGAAACAAGGCTGAACAATGGGTTTTCCGTTCAAGTTAATTCATATCAGCAAGAAGCCCTAAATCTGGGTTTTTTTCAGCCTCACTTGGAGATGAAGGAAAGAGTTTAGTCACCCTGCTGTGGAAAAAATAGGCCACTATTGTCAAAAGAAGGGACCTGTCCTAGATTTGAGAGATGCATGTTGTCCTGGATGGTTTCTAGGTCTCAGTGGGATGGCCTGTTGATATCAGCTCCCCCCTGTACCTAAGAAGAATATGAACGTGAAGGTGAATTCTTTGTGGAGCCAGACACCCGGGATCTGATATCTGAAGCTGTCGGCATCATGTCAGCTTATCTACTTTTCCCAACTCCCCACTAGAGAAATCCTGTTTCCTTTCAAGCGTACGTCATGCTGATTTCATTTCAGTCACACAACCAGCCTGGTCCTTATCACACTGGTTCAGAAGCAACTGTAGAAGGACTCCTTCCTGGAACCAGGCAATCAGCGTTCAAGTGCCAGCTGGACCTCACCAGAGTCATGTGCCTTTGGGAAAGTTGTCCTACCTCTGAGAACCTCAGTTACTCCACCTGCAAGATGGGGGTGGTGCGAAAGTCTGTACTACTTACCTCGCAGAGTTGTGGTGACTGTCAGAGTGGATGATGTAATGTCAGTGTAGGGAAAAATGTAGTCCTCAGCTATCTGGGTTTGTGCCTGTTCTCTCACACATCAGAAATTGCTTCAGCACTCAAGATACAGGTGACATTTTATGTACCACTATTCATTTGTAGCTCCTGACCATATGGTTGATGCTTGGATATCAGCTGGCTTGTTAATATCCTGACCGAAGTCTCATCCGTTCGTATGACAAAGATCTTCCATGTTCTAAGCTACTGCTTCTCAAACTTTTCATGTACATGGGTCACCAGAGATATTGTTAAAATGCAGATTCTGATTCAGTGGGTCTGAGGGGGAGGGGCAGAGATATTGCATTTCCCACAGACTGCTGGGTGATACCCACACTGCTGGTGTAAAGATCACATTTGGAGTAGCAAGAGTCTGAGAAATGTCTCTCCTTTGCACTCGCTTGATGTGATGCCACACCTGTATTTACCTGTTTCAAGTTCAAATCCACCTTCTACAGTCTTGAATAAGCTAACACCTCAACAGAAATCATACAGAAATTACGGTAACCACAAGTACCCCAGCTGTAGGGAAGAAACAATAATGTCTGCTTAAGGACTGAAACTTGGTAGTGAAGGGTTTGTGGTGCACCATTGGCTGTAAGCTGCCCGGCACTAAGGGAAGCTCTTGTGTTGGTCAGAGCAGAGTTGGCCCTTGTCCCTTTATGAGCAAAAGCTTGAGTGCCTGCACATTTTTGCCTTCCTGGATGTTGCCGACCCCCAATACATGTCCGATGAGCTAAAAGGGTTTTGAGTGAGTAGGAAATTAAGCAGTCTTCCCCCTCCGCCAGTTGGAGGTCTGTCTATTGCTCCAAACCTCAGAAAAATCAATGATACCTTCATCAGAACCTCTTCTCCCCCACACTGTTTCATTTCTTTCCACATATAGCCAAACTGGCCACCCAACAGTGAACATCCACCCCTCTTGTCCTGTAAGTTCAGATTTATAAGGGCAGGGCAGAGAGATGCCTCAGGCTCTGGCAGTTGGTATTTCCGGTAGCCCTGAAATAACCACTTTTATGCTCATGGCCCATATTGAAATACAAATCTCCCACTATTCATTTAGAGGACACAAGTGGCACCCATCAATTTTGCACACTTGCACCTGTGCTTCCCCCATCCCCCAGAGCAATGGTCTTCCACAGTGACCGAGTCCTTTTGACATGAATAAGTCTAGTGTCAAAGCATGGTGTGGCTCAAAAAACCCATGCACCAAAAGATATAAAATATTTTATTGTGTTTTTACATTATGAAGCACTGGGGGGTGTAAGAATCTTTCTTCCTTTGATCTTTTTTTCGCTTTCCTCTCCTCTTTTCTCCCTCCCTCCCTTCCTTCTTTTCACCTATATCTACCTTTCTGTGTAACATCTATGTGTTGGAGATTAGAACAATAACCAGAAAGAGAGAAGGGGGAAAAAGGATTCAAATAAGGGAAAATGGAAGGTAAATAGATTTCATAATTTTTGAAGGTTATGAGTGTCAAGATTTCAGGCTTTTTTTTTTTCAAAAATTTTTTTAACGTTTTATTTATTTTTGAGACAGAGAGAGACAGAGCATGAACGGGGGAGGGGCAGAGAGAGGGGGAGACACAGAATGGAAGCAGGCTCCAGGCTCTGAGCCATCAGCCCAGAGCCCGACGCGGGGCTCGAACTCATGGACCGCGAGATTGTGACCTGAGCTGAAGTCGGACGCTCAACCGACTGAGCCACCCAGAGGCCCCATGATTTCAGGCTTTTCTTTTGCTCCCCACAAAACAAGGAAGCAGGCAAATAAAGAAACCCTGCAGGGACTGACACAAGATGAACAAAGTTTTAGAAGCTTTTCCTCAGAAAAAAAAAGCCATGCTGATTTACAAGCAGAGTATCTGTTGCGAGGATTTGGAAGGAGATGAAAATGTATCATTAGCCATCTAGACGTTTGTCAAAACAACTGAATTCTATGAAGTGGAAAGGAAGCACGAAAGAACCAATATTAGGGAAGGAAGTTTGAAATGGGCTCTATTGTGTCAGAATTTTTCTACAAAGACAGGGAAGCTTTCAACTGTGTGGGACAAAGGCTCTCACTAAATGAGAAACCAACAGACCTTGTAGAGGGGTGTTTAATTTCACGTTGAAGGTCACTTGGCTTTGTCAACTCCGGACGTGTGGTCAAACCTGCTTCTGCTCAAACATGTCAGTATTTTTCTTCAGCATCCTCCCTGGGTCCCGGGGCATATGTCTACTTTAGGGATTTAGTGCCCACCTCTTGGATATGGGGAGAGGTGCACGACACCTTGATCTACAGTCCTGCCGTGACTGTTTACAGATGGGAGAGGTAATTCCCCAAAAAGAGAAAGGGGTGCTGTTATCAGAAGAATGAGGAATGGATGCTCTCATCTGAAAACAACAAATACTTCCTGTACTTGGGAGGTGATACTTGATACCAATTTTGCATTCAGCCTCTGTTGATGGCACAGGTTCCCAGATGACTCTGGGCCTGACTTCCCATGCTGTGCCTTTGTCCTACTGAAGCATTACATCCCAGTAGCAATGAGTGCTTCTAATGCTCAGATCTTGGTTCCTAAATAGCATTGTCCACAAAAAGTTACCAGAGCTCCTTGGAGAAATGGATGATCGTAGGGTCATGGCAGGAAAGGTGCGAGGTATACCTGAAACATCTTTTGTTCATCAGAAAATATGGAGTGCTGGGGCGCCTGGGTGGCGCAGTCGGTTAAGCGTCTGACTTCAGCCAGGTCACGATCTCGCGGTCCGTGAGTTCGAGCCCCGCGTCGGGCTCTGGGCTGATGGCTCGGAGCCTGGAGCCTGTTTCCGATTCTGTGTCTCCCTCTCTCTCTGCCCCTCCCCCATTCATGCTCTGTCTCTCTCTGTCCCAAAAATAAAATAAAAAACGTTGAAAAAAAAAATTAAAAAAAAAAAAAAGAAAATATGGAGTGCTAAAAAAAATGATGGAGGCATGTCACAATAATCCAGGAGCCAGCCCAAAGCCAGATCCCACTGGCCAAATCTGGGATAATCTGAGCATCAAAATCACTAATGGTAGTTATGGAGTGTATATAACACATGGGATTAAAGAAGAATCCACGACTTCATGTTGATGTTAAGAAAGAAAAAGATGAGGGAGGGAGAGGGGAAAGTGCTGAAGGACATCAGGTAATGAATGTAGAAGAAATGACGAGTTTACCAACTCACATTTTGCAACCACCCTGGAAATACTCGATTCAGGCAGGAATCAGCAACCTAGGCAGAAACCATTAGGTGAATTATTCTGGAGAAGAGTGTAATACCAGTCTCAAGATATCTCCCCACGGATTACTGATTAATTCACAGTAAAGGCACCCTGGGAATGGAGAACTGTGCGGGCACCACCTTAGCTGAGTCATCAAACTTATCATTGTGTGCCTCCTGATATGAGCACTGAGCATGTCACAGAAATACCTATGCGGTATTCTTGCCCAAATTATCACCATGAGGAGACAATCCAGTAAATCCAAGTTGAGGGGCATTGTGCAAAACAACTGGCTTGGACTTCTCAAAAATATTAACGTCCTAAAAATAAGCAAGCAAACAAACAAACACATTTGAGAGCTGTTCTAGATGAAAGGAGAATAAAAGGGAAAGCACAATGAAATGTGATATGCAAACTTTGATTGGGTCCTGGCCTGCCCCCCACCCCCAAAAAAATCCCACTCTAAAGGGCATTACAGGGACAATTGGGAAAATTTGAATATGGACGGATTATTAGATAATAGTATTACATTGATAGTAGATCTCCAGAGTGTGGTGATTAAGCTATAATTTTATAGGTCAACGTCCTTACTCTTAGGAAATACATGACAAGCTCTGTAGGATTGAACTACCTGCAGTTTACATTCAAATGGTTCAGCACTATATATATATATATATATATATATATATATATATATATATATGGCAAAATGTTAACAACTCATCACATCTAAATTTTGGATGTATGTTTTCTTCTTGTTGGACCTTTCTTACAACTCTATCATAGATATGAAGCTTTTTTTTTAAAAAAGGTATTTTTAAAAATATTTATTTTGAGAGAGAGGGAGAGACAGAGCGTGAGCAGGGGAGGGGCAGAGAAAGAGGGAGACAGAGAATCCGAAGAAGGCTCCATGCTCTGAGCTGTTAGCACAGAGCCCAAAATGGGGCTCGGACCCACAAACGGTGAGATCATAACCTGAGTCCAAGTCAGACGCTTAACTGACTGAGCCACCCAGGTGCCCTCATAAATGTGAAGTTTTTAAATGTTAAAAGTTGGGTAAGAGTGCATCTGTGGGGTCCCAGTCTTGGCAAGGATGTTGGGTTCACTCTCAGTCTTCTGGGCCCTCCTCTTTGTCTGCACAGCACAGCACTGGTGACAGTTGCTTTTTCAGATTTTCACGGTAAAAGGTGTTGGCATCCTCGGCCATTGACCAAATCGTGTTCCAAGGATGTATTTCCAAGTCCAGCTGGAGAGAGAAATGGACATATCGGGAAGATGGGTCTTGAAATGGCTGGCAGTAAATTTATGGGCTTGTGCCCTAAGGGCTGTCTTCAGGGCTTGCCAAGTGAGCTCTCTGAATAGTGAAGATTAGTCCCAGAATTGCAAGTCAATTTATGTCAGTTAAGTGGGGACCCCAGAAACCTCAAAAGAAAAAACTGACAGATTTGACCATATACCAATTAAAATTTCTGAGGCATTAGGCAGGGTGAACTCTAAATAATGAGAACTCATGGCAGAGTTACTATCCCTAATACTCATAGTTACTGCCAGCTGATTTAAAACAAAAACACTCCAATAGGAAATTAGGCAAGAGGAGGTAAACAGGCAAGTCACAATGCAGGATGTGCAAATGACCAATAAAAATCTGAAGCTATATGCAACTTTCCTGTGTTTGAAGATTTTTCATTTGACTTTTAAATGAAATACAATTATATATTCATCAGATTGGAAAAAGTTATTAAAACAGTTGATGTTATCTACAGTGGGAAAGGAAATAATGTTTTATATACTGCTGGTGTGACAGTAAATCACAACATTTTTAGGAAAGGCATTTCCTGTTAAAATTTTAATTTTTTTTAATGTTTATTTATTTTGGAGACAGAGAGAGACAGAGCATGAACGGGGGAAGGTCAGAGAGAGGGACACACAGAATCTGAAACAGGCTCCAGGATCTGAGCTGTCAGCACAGAGCCCAACGCGGGGCTCGAACTCCTGGACCGCGAGATCATGACCCGAGCCGAAGTCAGATGCTTAACCGACTGAGCCACCCAGTCACCCCTCTGTTAAAATTTTAAAAAGAGCACATGCTTTGATACAGAAGTTACACTTTGAGGAATCCATACTATAAGGAACAAAGGCATTGGTAGCTAAGGATATGTGTTAGTAGCTAAGGATATGTTGTATATGAGTTCTCCTAATAGCTCTAGAAGGCAACAATAGGACCAACCTGAATTGGAGACCACCTGAATGTCTATTAACAGAGGAATGGTTGATGAATGAATGGCTCATTCATTTACTTGATGTATATATTTTAAGCATCTACTATATGCTAGGCATAATTCTAGATACTGGGGATAGGACAGTGAATAATACAGATTTTGTCCCTTTATCATGAAGCTTAGTGTGTGTGTGTGTGTGTGTGTGTGTGTGTGTGTGTAGCAAGGGAAAGACAATAAATAAGAGAAAAAATAAGGAAGATAATCTGAAATAGTGATACATGTTACAAACAAAATAAAAGGAGGATAATGAGTTAGAGAGTGCCTGGATGGGGGTCACATTTGAATAAGGTGGTCACGGATGCCTCTCTGAGGAGGTGATATTTGAACAGAGACCTGAATGATGGCAGGGAGCCAGGTCTGGGAACATCTTGATGAAAAGTGTGCCAGGCAGAAGGAATAGTAAATATAAATGGGCAGGAATAAGTGATCAAGGAGTAAAAAAGACCAGTGTGGCTGGAGCCTCGTGGGAGAGGAGGAGAGTGATATGATGTGAGATAAGAGAAGGTGGGGCGATCACATAGGGCTTTGAGGCCATGAAAGGAGTTTCATTTTCATTTTAGTACATGTAATAGGAGTTCAGATTTTAACACACAACACTCAAAATTATGTACCTGTATCTGTATAACTATTTTACCTTTATCTATCTATATCTCTATGTATCTGTATCCGTCTATACCTGTAGCCATGGCTATAGCTATATCCACTTTACTGTCTAATGCTATTTAAATTCACTTATTGGGAAACTTGTGTTTTTGCAACAACTTGGCTATATATGTTTACTTGTTTTATTTTATTTTTATTTTTTTTTTAAGTTTATTTATTTATTTTGAGAGAGAGACAGAGAGAGTGAGTGGGGGAGGTGCAGAGAGAGAGAGGGAGAGAGAAAATTCCAAGCAGGCTCCGCACTCTCAGTGCAGAGCCTGATGCGGGGCTCAAAGTCACAAACTGTGAGATCATGACCTGAGCCGAAACCAAGAGTTGAATGCTTAACCACCTGAGCCACCTAGGTGCCCCTACATTTACTTTTTAACTTGCAAGTTTTATGAAACCTGAAAATGCATCAAGTATTTCCAATGAAAATTTAACATCTGAATTGAGATGTGTTGCCTATGTAAAGTACACACTGGGTTAAGAAAAAAATGAATATAAAATATCTCAATAATAATTATAAAATATTGATTACATGTTAAAATGATAATTAAAATAATTAATAATAATAATTAAAAATATACTTAACTTCTTATGTATCTTTTTAGAATAACAGCTTAATTGATATATAATTCATATATAATTCACCATTTGGAGTGTACAATCTGATTTTTAGTATATTCACAGTTGTGTAACCATCACTACAATCAATTCTAGAACAGTTCCATCCCTAAAATGAAACCCCCAAGCCCATTAATAATCGCTCATCGTTGTCCTCAACCCTCCTGGCCCTAGGAGACCACTAACCCACTTTCTATCTTTATGGATTGGTCTTTTCTGGATATGTCATATAAATGGCATCATATAATATGTAGTCTTGTGTGTGATTTCTTTCACTTAACATAATGTTTTCAAGGTTCATCTGCATTGTAGCATGGATCAGTACTCCATTCCTTTTTGTTGTGGAATAATATTCTATTATGTACTACAGTTTGTTGATGGACATTTGGTTTGTTTTCACTTTTTGGCTCTAGTGAATTATGCTGATAGAACATTTGTATACATGTTTTGTGTGGATCATGATTTGATTTCTCCTGGGTATATATGGAGGAGCGGAATTGCTGAGTTGCTTTTTTTTTTTTTTTTTTTTTTACTTTATTGGTTGCAAGACAATTTAAAATTACAATTGTGGCTTGAATTATTTCTTTTGCACAGTGCTGGTCTAACCACATCAGATTTCTTCAGGAGACCCCATTCTGCTGAGTAAAGGGAAAATATTTAAATTTGCCAATTAGAAGTATCTGTCTCTTCCAGTTTCAAAAAGTTTTTTTTTTTTTTTTTCCTACATAAAACAATCTTTTTCAGGTAAATATTCAGCTGGTTTAAAAATCCATTTCCCTTTTGGGACCATTTCTCTTTCTTGTCCTACCTGCTTCCAAAGATGGTATTCCAGAGAGAGCTTGGGGAGAGGCCAGTGTTCCCACTTTCTCCTGGGGGTCTTCATTAGTGCTGGGAAGTATGGTTGATTTGGTCTTGGCCCTGGGGATCTGGCAGGCTTGTCCATGAGGAGTGGTGGAAGAAGCCTCCAGGAGGAGAAGTGTCCGGCCTCTGCTTAACTCAGTGTGTCTCTCGCCATTTACCCTTAGCTCTGGTGCCTCCATGTTGACTCAGGGTACAAGTCACGAGGTTTCTCCAGCCAACTCCCTGCCTACATGCCTCCCTTAGACCTTTCCAAACTCATGCAACTCTAGCACCATGCTAAAATGGAAAACTGTTCTAGGGGATGAGAATGTTCTCAAAATAATACACTTGAGAGGTCAGAAGCAAGTCTTCCTGTGCTGGTGATTCCCCAGAATTATCTGGACATTTCCATCTCTTCTTCCTTTCCATTCCAAGGAAGAAGCCAGGTGATTTCACTGGATTTGGCAAGATTCTTGGAGACCTGGATTTTAAAAATTATAAATAATGTGTTTTTAGTTATCCAGGTATATACATTGTTGCATATGTAATAAGCATAATCAGCAAACTGTACACTTAATATGGATGCATTTTATTCTATACAAATTGTATCTCACTAAAATTGAGTTAAGGAGAGAACAAGTCAGATTTATATACGTTACACTCAGAAGATATTTATGATACAGCATTGCGATATATTTTATTTATTTATTTTTAATGTTTATTTTTGAGTGAGAAAGAGACAGAGAGTGAGTGGGGGAGGAGCAGAGAGAGAAACACAGAATCCGAAGCAGGCTCCAGGCTCTAAGCCGTCAGCACAGAGCCTGATGCGGGACTTGAACCCATAAACCGTCAGATCATGAACTGAGCTGAAGTCTGATGCTTAACTGACTGAGCCACACAGGCACCCTGATTTTTGCATGAACAGAGCGAGTTGCAGAGCAGTGAGTAAAGATAACATTTTTGTGAGGCTCCTGGGTGGCTCAGTTGGTTCAGTTGGATCATGGCTCAGGTCATGATCTCACAGTTCGTGGCTTCAAGCCCCACATCAGGCTCTATGCTGACAGCTCAGAGCCTGGAGCCTGCTTAGGATTGTGTCTCCTTCTCTCTCTGCCCTTCCCCCACTCATGCTCTGTCTGTCTCTCTCTCAAAAACAATAAATAAACATTAAAAAATATTTAAAGTAAAAAAAGATAACATTTTTGTAGTTAAAAAAAAGGGGAAAGCCACATATACTTTTTGTATTTCTAATATAAACAGAGAAAGATTGTGGAAAATAACACAATCTGCTTCCTCAGGAAGGGATTGGCTGGAGGGCGGAGGTGGGAGAAGGATATTATGTTTTTCTTTGTGCTTTTCTCTACTGTTTGACTAGTCCTAATGAGCATACCGGATAAATGTTATTTTTTGATTAAAAAACACAATGGAGAGAAAATAATAACCATGATGATAGCAACAACAAGAAAAGACTCCAGTTAACCTTGATAATTGTTGCTTGGTTCTAGACAAAGTTACCACAGGGTGTTTCATTGAAAAAAATCCTGTCCAAATTTTTATTCTGTTTTGAAATCTTTGTGTTTTGACTAGTTACTTCTGGTGTGTCCTCTCATTGCACCTTGAACACTCATTTTTTAATAGCCTTTATCCAGCTGTCTGTTTTTAAAGGAAACTTCAGACTTTATCTGGATTTCCCGAGTTTTTCCACTAACGTCCAGGATCCCATGCAGGATGCCACATTGCATTTCTTTTATTTTTTTCCCCAGATTTATTGAGATAACATTGATATATAATATTATAAAAGTTTAAGGTGTACAACGAATGACTTGAAATGCATATATATTGTGAAATGTTTACCACAATAATGTTAGTTAATAGCTCCCTCACCTCACGTAATTACCAGGCAAGAACATTAAAACCCTACTCTGAAATTTCAATTACACAATACAGTATTGTCAACTATAGTAAGTTAGATCCCCAGAACTCATGCCTCTTATAACAGAAAGTTTAGGTCCATAGGGGCGCCTGGGTGGCTCAGTTGGTTAAGCGTCCAACTTCAGCCCGGGTCATGATCTCATGGTTTGTGGGATCGAGTCCCATATTGGGCTCTGTGCTGACAGCTCAGAGCCTGGAGCCTGCTTCAGATTCTGTGTCTCCCTCTCTCTCTGCCCCTCCCCTGCTTGCACTCTGTCTCTCTCTCTCTCAAAAATAAAACATTAAAAAAAAAAGTTTATTTATTTATTTATTTATTTATTTATTTATTTATTTTTAAATGTTTATCTTTATTTTTGAGACAGAGAGAAACAGAGCATGAGCAGGGGAGGGGCAGAGAGAGAGGGAGACACAGACTCCAAAGCAGGCTCCAGGCTCTGAGCTGTCAGCACAGAGCCCAATGTGGGGTTCAAACTTGTCAACTTCGAGATTATGACCTGAGCTGAAGTTGGATGCTTAACCGACTGAGCCACCCAGACACCCCCAATTTTTTTTTTAAAGAAAGTTTATGTCCTTTGACCAACATCTCCCCCTCTCCCTCCTTCCCCGGCTCCTGGCAACCACCATTCTCCTCTCTGTTTTTATTAGTTCAATGTTTTTATATCCCATGTGTGAGATCATACAGTATTTGTCTTTGTCTGACTTATTTTACCTAGCCACTCATGCTCAAGTTCCATCCATGCTGTCACAAATGGTAGGATTTCCTCCTTTTTAGTGGCTGAATAGTATTCCACACTATGTAGGTACCATATTTTCTATGTCCATTCATCCACTGATGGACACTGAGGTTATTCCCACCACATTGCATTTAGTCCTCATACATCCTTAGTTTCCTCCAGACTGTGACAGTTTCTCATTCTTTCCTTAGTTTTTAATGAACTTGATGGTTTTGAGGAGGACTGATTAGGTATTTTGTCAATGTGTCTCACTTTGGGTTTATCTGAACCTTACCTCACACATTTTAGACTAAGTAATGGATTTGTGGGAAGAACAGCCCAGAGGTATATGTCACCAATATGATTTATCAAGAGCGATCCTTCTCTTGATCATGTAGTTAAGGTGGAGCCTCCCAGGTTCTGCACTGCATGGTTACCACGCTCTCTGTTCATACTCAAGCTGTTCTCCATGATTGTTAGAAGCCAGTTACTAAGTCCAGCCACACTCCAGGGAGTGAAATTGGAGGTTGGGAGGGTGGGGATCTGTAGATATTAGTTGGAATTCTTCTGTACAGAAGATTTGAACCTTTTCCCTCCATGTGTTAATTTATTCAGCCATTTGTTTACACAAGCATGGACTCCTATATATTTATTTGGTACTTTGGGTTATAATCCAATCCTGCATTATTTATTTTGTCACTCACATTGTTCCAGCTTTGGCCACCGGGGGGCTCTTAAGGATGGGCTTCCCTTGAGCTGCCCCCTCCTTTTTGTGAGTACTTCCTTATTTTTTGTCGCTATTAAGATGCTCCAGGCTCATCTTGTATTTTCCCCACCCAGCCTCAGAATCAGCCATTTTTCTGAGGAGCCCTGGTTCCTTGTATAGGAAAATAGTATTAAGAAACAAAGACCTGCTGGGCGCCTGGGTGGCTCAGTAGGTTGAGCATCCATCTTTGGCTCAGTTCATGGTCTCATGGTTTGTGGGTTTGAGCCCCTTGTTGGGCTCTGTGCTGACAGCTCAGAGCCTGGAGCTTGCTTCAGATTCTCTCTCTCTCTCTCTCTCTCTCTCTCTCTCTCAAAAATAAATAAACATTAAAAAAATTAACAAAGAAAAAAACAGAATAAAGAAAATAATAAGACCGGTAGCTAGATGACAGACTTTATTTTTAGTGCTTTACTTGCCCATCCATTCTCCCCATTAGGCTCTAAGCCTCCCATTGGGTGGCAGTTTTGCTGACTTTCTCACCATATTATCTCCTATATCTAACGTCTGTTATTTGTTGAATGAATGAAGTTTATCAGAATACATCTTCACTTTCTCTTTCATTCTTTCTCTATTGTCACTAAACTTACTTCCCTGTAATGCTGTCATACAGCTAGATCAAGAAAACATGTAATGTCTTAACTTTCTGTCACCAATTGACTGATATCCCATAGAATAAAGACATGTGTATGTAATGCATTCATTGAGTATGGACCACCACGCCTGCATTTTGCCAGCAGTCACCCAAAGTCGATGCATATTTGCAATTCAAGGTCACTTCTTTTTATTCCTGGCCAGGGATTTGAAGAGGAAAGATACATTGTTTCTCTCTTTTGCAGCTCTTTTCTTTCCACTCATTTCCATATGTCAAAATTGGACTGGTGCCTCACATTGCCTTTCTGTCTCACTGTCTAAACCAAACTGTCTCTGAGTCCCCAGAGTGCCGCATTTATACTCACGCCGTGCTATTTGCATTTTATTAGTTGTACTTACTCATATATGTCATGATGCTCCTAGAAGACTGTAAGTTGATTGCAGGCAGGGTCCATATCAGATTCAACTTCTTGCCTACAAACAACAACAAGGAATCAGCTATTCAGAGGGAATTGGAAATTTTAAAAATCAATGCAATTTTTAACCTGTGTTATCTATCATACTGTCTAATTGCTAAACTCCAGGAGGAAAAAACAAAAGCAAATAAATTAGTTGATTAAAAGGAATGGGAAACTATAAAAATTAAATTCTAGCTATAAAATTACAAGTGATCTCTATGCGGAAGGTAGCTAAAAACAAATCTAACATTACAATGAAATTCCTTTCTCATTCTTAACCCCTCAGATTTTGTCAATAATAGTCAATAGCGTCTGGCACTGAAGAGGGTATGGTAAAAAAGTTTATATATATATATGTATATGTGTGTGTGTGTGTATGTGTGTGTGTGTGTGTGTATGTGTATACTTATACACATACACACACACACACACACATACACACACACACACACACACATACAGTCTGACCTAGAGTTAGAAAAGATAGACGTGTAAGAAAATTTATGACACTGTTGTTTGTAACAAGGAAAAATAAAACAAATTGGAAGTAACCTGAATGTCCATCAACGGCAAATGACTGGATAAAGTTTGGTATATCTATACTACGGAATGTTGTACAGCTGTTAAAAACAGATGAGATCTTAGCTGTTTTCCTGGAGAGATGTCCATGGTGTGCTGTAAAGTGAGAAAAGGAAGGCATAGAGTGATGAGGAGCAGAGCTCTTGCATGAACAGCACCCACTGTGGGCCAGGATGGACAAGGAGACAAGTGCAGGGAGGGACCAGCCAGCTGGCTGGGGGGCAGAGGTTCCAATTGTCCCACGGGGAGGCCAGGTAACCTCTCATGCAGGAAAGGACACACTCACCTTGTATCTCAGCTTATTCGAGCTGCTAAAAGAGAATGCCATAAACTGGGTAGCTTGTAAACAATAGAAATTTATTTCTCAAAGTTCTGGAGTCTGGGATGTGTAAGATCAAAGTGCCGGCAGATTTGGGGTCTGGTGAGCCTTCTTCCTGATTCATAGGTTGTAGTCCTCTTGTGTGTCCTCCCATGGTAGAATAGCGAAGGGAGCTCTCTGGGGTCTCTTTTATAAGGGCGCTAATCCTGTCTATGAGGGCTCCACCTTCATTTCATCATCACTTTCCAAAGGCCCCACTTCCAAATACCATCACCCTTGGAGGTTATGATTTCAACATATGAATTTGGGTGGGGACGTAATCATTCAGCCTAGTGCACCTTGCAGTGGCCATCCACGATCCGTTAGTCTCATCAGTTCCCATATGAAGGTAACATTTATATCTGGTGTTTCAGAGGTCTTGGGTGTCATTTGGGGATTTCCCGGTGGGTTGCTGATGTCATCATGACAGCTGGAATTTAGATGAGGGAGAACCAATTTGTGTTCATTAACTTTTTGTTTGTGGCATTTGAAAATTCTGAGCTTTATCTTTTAGAGAGGGGGGATTAAAAGGACGAGCATCGGCCTTCCCCTTTTTACTTAATGAGAAAGTGTTTTTAGAGCATTTAAATGCCATTTATATCCATTCAAATGGACAACACATGTCAGAAAAGGTGCTCACACCCACCAGTGTCATTATGTAAATGTAAATGTACATTAAAGTAACAAAGTTACTTTAATGTAAATTAAAGTAACAATAAGATGAATCTGGGGGGGGGAGAACATGGATAAGATTTCTTATATCTACTACCGATGGGGAAGCAGGGAAAGGATTCCTGTCTTATATCATTGGCAAAGACAAGAATTCCTTCAGCTGTCTTGGCCACGTTTGTTCCAATTAAAATATGCGATTATTTAAAATCATTATATAACATTTGATACACATAAAATAATATAGGTAATAACGCATGCAAATTATTTAAACAAAAAAGATAAAACAAGCATTTGTGAGCCCAAGAATTGGATCAGATCATCACCAATACCACCAAAGCTCCCTGCAAGTCCCCCCTCCCCCCCCACATAACCACAATCTTATCCTCTTGCTTTGTTCTATTAAAAGCAGTTAAAAAGAAATATAGATATTCTTTGATCCAGCAGTCTCTCTCTTGGGACTTCATCTCATAGAAATAAAAAGCCCTAGTCCATGAGGACATTTGTAGAGAGGATATTTATTGCAGCATTGTTTGTAGTTGGAAAAGAGGGGACACATGCGAATGCTCATTAATGATTGAATAAATTACAGGACATCCACACCATAGAATTTTGTGCAGCCATTAAAAAACGATGAATTAGAGTAATACCAGATGCCTTGGAGGGATTTCCATGGCACATTGTACAAAGAGAAAACAGGAACCAGGAAAGTGTGTATGAAATAACAAATGCCTGTGGATTATACAGAGTGTGTAAATACACATATTTGTGTGCGACTCTGAATATAGAGACAAATTTGGAAGAATGTGCCAGGTTGTCAAAAGGGATTACCAGAGAGAGGGAGAGTGGACTGGGGAGGTGAACAAAAGGGAAAGAAAAAAGAAAAACTTCTATGGGCCTCAGTTGCTTCATCAGAGAAAAGGGATAAAAATTCTCCTCTTCTTTTTGTTCCATGGTTTATGTGAGGGCTTTGTGGGGTGACACAAATATGGGATGAACATGGGAAAATGCTTAAGGCTCTACCTAAATGTGTGATGGTGGGATTTATTATAAGGTGCAGATGAGGGGCGCCTGGGTGGCTCAGTCGTTTGAGCATCTGACTCTTGATTTTGGCTCAGATCATGATCTCACAGTTTGTGAGATTGAGTCCTGTGGGGGGTTCTGTGCTGAAAGCATGAAGCCTGCTCAGGAGTCTCTCTCTACCTCTCTCTCTCTGCCCCTCCCCTGTTTCTCTCTTTCTCCAAATAAATAAATAAATAGGAACTTTAAAAAATGCAGATGATATTTACAATAGTGATGTGATTTTGAGCAAATAATTTTCTTGTTCGAGGCCTGATATGGTTTCATCTATCAGTCAGGGGTAATAACAACTAACCTAATTAATTGCTGGTGTCCTTCCAGGTGAACTATTAACATCATGCTGCCTGGATGCCTCTACCTGTGTATATTCGTGAATTCACAGTCATCAACCATGATCAAGTTCAGAGAATGTTTGCTAAATCATTCCCCTCTTTTGCATTTCACTCACACCACCTTTAATTTTTTTTTTTTACATTTATTTATTTTTGAGAGACAGAGAGACAGAGCACAAGTCGGTGGGGGGGGGGGGTGGGCAGAGAGAGAATGAGACACAGAATCCAAAGCAGGTTCCAGGCTCTGAGCTGTCAGTACAGAGCCTGATGTGGGGCTCGAACTCACAAACCGTGAGATCATGACCCAAGCCAAAGTCGGTTGCCCAACCAACTGAGCCATTTAGGCGCCCCACTCACACCATCTTTAAAACAATGCGCTGGGGTCTACCAACATTGGAGATGTATACTCTCTCAGGGCCACACCACCTTGGATTCTTTTATTTTTTATGTTTTTATTTATTTTTGAGACAGAGAGAGACAGAGCATGAGCAAGGGAGGAGCAGAGAGAGAGAGGGAGACACAGAATCCGAAACAGGCTCCAGGCTCTGAGCTGTCAGCACAGAGCCCGACACAGGGCTCAAACTCATGGACTGTGAGATCATGACCTGAGCTGAGGTCAAACGCTTACCCTACTGAGCCACCCAGGTGCCCCGGCTTTTTTTGATCATAATGAAATGGAGGTCCCCAGGCTGCATGGACTATATGCACTGTATTTGTTTGCTGGGGCTGCTATAACAAACTGCTACAAACTGGTGGCCTAAAAACAATAGAAACTCATTCTCTCCTAGCTCTGGAGGCCAGAAGTCCAAAGTCAAGGTGTTGGCAGGGCCATGCTCCCTCTGAAGGCTTTAGGTGAGGATCCTTTCTCTTCTTAGCTTGTGGTGGTTGCTGGCAGCCCTTGACTTGGATGCATCACTTCAGTCTCTACCTCCACTGTCACATGGCTTTGTTTTCCCTCTGTGTCTCTGTGTCCAAATCTCCTACAAGGACACCAGCCATTGGATTTAGGTCCCACCATCCTCCATAATGACTTCATCTTAATTTAACCAATTACATGTGCAAAGACCCTAGTTCCAAACAGGGTCATGTTGTCCATTTCTGGGAGGAGATGAATTTGGGGGGACACTATTCAACCCAGTACAGACACAAGATGGGGTTTTACTCTCTCTTTATCCCCTGCTTCCTGTCTTCTGCCTGAAGGTGAGGTTCTCATGGAGTCCTAGAGATGGCATTGCCCCCTCTGAGATAAATCTCAGTGGGTTTTACCGGAGATCTGTAGCTGAGTCCCTTGAGCATGACCAATTGTGTGGGGTGGGGTGGAATGTTCTGGAAACTTTTACTCTTGCCCTTGGTCAGAAATTATGGAACTTTGGCAACCTCCAGTCACCCTTTATGTTGACCTTATTTGGTACTCTTATGAGCAAGATTTTCCTTAATGTTTACAGAAATGTGAAAGACAAACAGGCATGAATTCCAAAACTATAAGAGACTTTGGGCGCAAAGAACCTTTAGGCACAGCACAGTTATTAAGCAAATTCAAATTTTCAGCCAGTGACCTGCAGACAGTGCACATTCTTCGCTCATGATTTGTTTCATGGAAGTGGCTTACATACCACAATGGTCTGGCCCAGAACCAGTGTCTGTTGGTCTCGTTTCCTTCCCACCAGATGGAGGACAGTTACCTGTTAAGACCTTTGGAGATACGCTCAAGGCTCTTCTCTAAGAAAGTGAGGCTTCACAATGAAAAACTCAAGGAAAGGTCTTCAAAATTGTGCCAAACATATCAATAATTATGACAGAACTATTTAAAAAAATTTTTTGTGGTAGAATGTACATAACATAAAATTTAACACTTGAACCATTCCAAAGTATATAATCCTATGACATTTAGTACATTCACGATGTCATGCAACAATCACCTCTATCTTGTTCCAGAATGTTCTCATCACCCCAAAGAAAACCTAGTGCCTATTAAACAGTCCTTCCCTATTTTCCTCTTCCCCAACTCTTGGCAACTACTAATATTCTCTGTGTATCTATGGATTTGTTTATTCTGGACATTTTGTATAAATGGAATTGAACATGTGACGTTTTGTGTCTGGCTTCTTTCTTCTTAGCATGTTTTCAAGGTTCATCACATTGTAGTATGTAACAGCATATCATTCCTTTTTATGGCTGAAAAACATTCCATTGTATGAGTATACTACATTTTATTTATCCATTCGTCAGTTGGACAAGCCTGTTTTTAAGCTTCTCTTATCCAATGGGTAAGCAGTATTTAACACATTTTTATTTTGGAATAATTTTTGATTTACAGAAATTTATAAAGTTAGTATAGTGAGTTCCCATATACTGTCCACCTCCCTACACTGACATCACCAAAATACATTTGTTAAATCTCAGAAACAGACACTGGCACATTGCTGTTAACTAAATTCCAAATTTGATTTGGATTTCACTAATTTTTTCTGTTAAAGCTCTCTGTCCAGGATCTGATCCAGGGTACCACATTGCATTTAACTGTCATGAATCCTGTCACCTATGGTCTGTGACAGTTTTTCACTCTTTCTTTTTTATGACAGTGACGGTCTTGAGTCTATAGGCCAGGTATCCTGTAGAAAGTTCCCCAGACTGACTTTACCAGATGATTTTTTTCATGATTACTTTGGGGGGTTTGTTTTTTGTGCACATTATGCAGACATCTCCCCTGGGAATAATTTTGCCTATAAAGATGTCATCCCATAGGACTTGAAAGAGGGCATTCACTTGTCTTTTTCTTCTTTATATAAATAATTGCAAGCGCTGTACAATCTACTCCCCATAGGCTCTGCAGGAATTAGGTCCCCATTTTATAGGTGAGGCAGCAGGAGTCTTGTGAGTGGCAGAGAGGAGATTCCAATCCAGATGCCAATGCCATGATCTGTCCAGAACTCCATGTTGCACGTTGCTGACGGGCTGCTAACTAATTGGTTTGTCCAAGGGCATGTTCAACTGTGCCCTCAGTTCCCCTTTGGAGGAATTTCAATATCACCTAATTAGGTAACATGGTAACTGGGCAACCATTACTTATAATAGACGTGGGGTTGTAAATTATTCTATTTAATTAAGAACTGCACGTTTCCTATTAAAGAAAAGCTTATCATAAGTTAGTAAATTTATTGGAAACACTTAACTTTAGCTAATTAAGCTGTTTGAACTCAAGGCAAGGGCATTCATTAATAATCAAGCCCAAGCAGTTAAGGGCAATTAGTGAAACAGCTGGTCTTTATCTCACTGATAAAGGACGGTTAATAGAGATCTTTACAGCTGTTATAAACTCCCCCAAAGCAATATCCTCTTCAAAAGTTTGCATTAGTAGAGAATACAGAAGAGGAAACTCAATTTAAAAGAACCGAATTGGTGGCAATCTTAATCTCTAGCCCCAAATTGAGGTCCAAAGGAAAGTGGAATCCACCAACCTTGGCCTCATTCCCAACCTCTCCATTTTCTGGGCAGAGTCTGACCCTTCAGTCAGCATCATTGTTCTAGTTCCCACTGAGAAATTGTGGCTGCTGAGGAGCAGATAACAAGGATTGGTCATCTAGAGATGCAGGGATTATCTTTTCTGACAGAAAATGGAGGAATGTGGTCTGAAGAAGTGTTTTTTTCTGATCTGTGGATGTCTTCATGTGGAAGGTCTCACAGAGTTCTCTCTTTAAAATGATATTGGCTTTTAGAGGCTATATTGTCTGGGTGGCCCAGTTGGTTGAGTGTCCAACTCTTGATTTTGGCTCAAGTCATGATCTCAAGGTTTGTGAGATTGAGCCCCACGTTGGGCTCAGCAGTGCTGGTAGTGCAGAGTTGGCTTGGGATTCTCTCTCTCTTCTCTCTGCCCCTCCCCCAAGTGTGCATTCATGTGGTCATTTTTCTCTCTCTCTCTCTCTCAAAATATTTTTAAAAAATGATATTGGCTTAAAATTCTTTTATTTTTATTATTTTTTAATGTTTATTTTTGAGAGAGACAGAGACAGAGAGAGAGAGAAAGACAGAGCATGAGTAAGGGAGGGACAGAGAAAGAGGGAGACATGGAATCCAAAGCAGGTTCCAGGTGCTGAGCTGTCAGCACAGAGTCCAATGCAAGGCTCGAACCCATGAACTGTGAGATCATGACCTGAGCTGAAGTCAGACACTTAACTGAGCCACCCAGGTGCTTGGCTTAAAATTCTTTTAAAATTGAAGTATAAAGCTTTGACTTTTTGAAAAATCTTGGCCAGGTGTCTTATAGAATGTTCCACATCAGGATTTCTCTGACATTTCTTCTTGGTGTTGTTTGACTTGTTCCTCTGTCCCTTGAATCTCCCTGTACACTGGAAGTTCACTTCAGAGCCTTGATTAGATTGAGGTGAAACATTTTGGCAAGAATCCTTCCAGGTGATGCCATGTGTTTCACATTGCGTTGTGCTAGGAGGTGCATAAACATCTTTGTCTCCCTCCTAGTGAGGCCAAGCTTGAGCCCTGGGTTAAAGAGTTAACACCAGTTCTTCCATAGTAAAGGCACATTTCCTGCTCTAGAATCGGTACATAATGTGTGGGCTGCTCCATTTACCTGCAGTGCAGCCTTCCTGTGCTTGGCTCTTCCCATCATTCTGGCCCATACTTAAGTGTCATCTTATTTCACTGGACATTAGGCACCTGCTCTAAGGTGGCCTGTAAGGTCCTGTGTGCTCTGGCCTTGACTGACTCCTGAAATCACCTTGAACAATGTCCCCTTCCCCATTGCAGGTCCACCATGCTAGCCATTTCAGTGCCTGAAGTGTACCATGCTCCCTTCTGTCACTACCATGCCTGGAACACGTCACTCTCCTCCTCACCCAGCTACTCCTTCTCAGACTTCTGGGGTGAACCAGGGTCAATTCCTGAGGGACGTCTTCCTGGACGAAAAACCCTACCCCAGTCTGGGTAAAATTAATGTTAAATATTCTCAAAGCACCATGGAAGTCTCCATTGTAGCACCCATCCCACTTGGGATTTTCCATTTTATTTATGTAATTATTGTACTAATTTCTATCTTCTCCCCAGCAGCTAAGCTCCAAAGGGGCAGAAAACCTGCCTAGTTTCATTTATCCTTGTAAACTCAAAACACCTAGCAAAGAGCCTGGCTCACAGTAGGTGCTCAATAAATATTCGTTGAATGAATGAATTAATGGTCACTGGTAGTTGAATGGCTCTAGGGGGACCCTATGTTAATACATCCTGAAGGATCCTGGTTCTGTTTGGTCCTGGGAAATTTCTAGCCTAAGGGTTAGCAAATTCTTTTCTGGAAAGGACAAGATAGTAAATATTTTCAGCTTTGTGGGCCAGTTAACTGGGTTGGAGGCTCGGGGTTTAATTTCCTCATCTGTAAAAAGGGATAATAATAGTTCCTAACTCCTACGATTATCATGAAGGTTCAATAAGCTAATATATGTGAAGTGCTTAACATGGCTGCTACATAATTCTCGCTTGGGTTTTAGGTATCATTGTTGGGCTTGTATATGGTGGGGACACGGGCAACATACGTGTACTTCGGTAAAGAAACACACATTAGCATCAGCTAGAAGGAAGCGTGGCAAATAAAAAGCCTACTGGATTTACACGTGCGTGTCAGTGACAGGCAGCCTGGATTAAAGAGCCGAGATATCACAGCAGGGAGAGCTGCCTTGTTCCCAGAGGGAAACAACAACGTGCAGAAAGAAGCAGCACAAAGCTTAGGGAGGGGGAGACAGTGGCTCGAGGAAAGAGAGGAGCAGCAAAGGAGGCTGCGAATCCCTGTAATATTTTCCCTTGGAAAGTCTCAGGGGTTCTGGCGGAGGCCTTAATCGCCCATTCTAGGCGTCTGGAAGCCTCGTTCCTTGCTCTTTGAGAGCTGTGCTCCCTCTTGCCTCTCTCTGTCTCCGTTAGAGCCTAATCATATTTGAAAGTAGTTTTTATCTGTGATTATTCATCCGTATGCAAGGAGCTTAAGGGTCTAAGCCGCCACTACCACCAGATCCAGGCACGTGGCCCCGTTAATACACACAGCCCTAGAGCTGGCTAGCAAAGCGAGCCCCACCCCCATCCATCCACGCACGGAGATTTTAGGGAATTAGAAGGGAACTGCTTTGAGGGTGGGGAGGGGGAGAGCAAAACAAACTTGCGACCTAATAGCAGGAAGTCCAGCCGGCCCGTAAATCGATAAGGTGGGCTCGTCCTAAAGGCACAGCTCCTCAAACTGTAATAAGATGGTGTCTATGAAGATTACTCATTAGCCTAGAGAACAATACTTCATCTTCGCTGGCTCTTTCTAATCTGCAGGAAATGATGTGCGGGGCTAGATTTAATGCCTACACACTTGGTTCAGATTAATCCTCTGTTAAACAGTGGTGAGGGTCAGAGGGGGATTTCAACTACTCTTTCTAGGGTGGCGGGGTGCGGACATGAAGGAAGGGAGCCAGCCAGGCCAAGGGCAAAGTCGGAGGGCACCAGGCAGGCTATAACAAAGACAAAGCCATTGAATTGCCCTTGTTTCTTGTACTGATGTTTTCTCTTTTTGTGTCATTTTATAGTGTTGTGATAGAATTCACATACCACGCGGTTTACCCACTTACAGTGTGCAATCCAGGGGTTTAGTCTATTCACAGCGTTGTGCAACCCTCACCACAATCAATTTTAGAACCATTTCTTCCCCCAAGAGAAACCCATACCTATTTACTCCCAGTTACTCCCCATTTCTCTAGGACCTCCCAGCCCTAGGCAACCAGTAATCTAATTCCCATCCCTGTAGATTCAACGGCTCTGCACATTACGTCTAATTGAAATCCTACAATATATGGTCTTTTGTTTCTTTCACTTAGCATAATATTTTCAAGATTCGTACGAGTTGGAGCATCCGTCAACACTTGATTCCTTTTTATTGCCAGATAGTATCCCATTGTATGGACATACCACATTTTATGCATCTATTCATCTGTTGATGGACATTTGAATTGTTTCCATATTTTGGCTATTGTGAACCTTCATGGACACATGTGTA
The DNA here is from genome assembly GCF_028749965.1 of Puma concolor. Taxonomy (NCBI): domain Eukaryota; kingdom Metazoa; phylum Chordata; class Mammalia; order Carnivora; family Felidae; genus Puma; species Puma concolor. Next base: position 28,182,442 of record NC_141682.1, read on the forward strand.
GACATATGTTTTCATTTGTGTGGATGTATGTTTTCATTTCTCTTGGGTATGTGCCTAGGAGTGGAATTGCTGGGTCATATGGTATTCCTCTGTTTAAACTTTTGAAGAACTGACAGACTGTTTTTCAAGGTGAAACTGTATCACTCTACATTCTTACTAACATTGGTTATTATCTCTTTTTTTGATTATGACCGTCCTAGTAGGTGCAAAGTGGTATCTCACTGTGGTTTTGACCTGTATTCCCCTAATGGCTAATGATGTTGAGCATCTTTCCATGTGCTTATTGGCCATTTTATATCATTTACAGAGAAATGTTGATTCATATTCTTAGCTCATTTTGTTGTTGGGTTGTCTTTTTTTTTTAATTGAGTTATAAGAATTCTTTACATGTTCTGGACGTACGTCTCTTATAAGGTATATGGTTTGCAAATATTTTTTCCCATTCTGTGTGTTGTCTTCACTTTCTTCATGGTATCATGTGCAGCACAGAAGTTTTAAATTTTGTTGAAGTCCAATACATCTGTTTTTGTTTTTGTTTTATTGTCACTTGTGTTTTGGGGGTCATATCTAGTAAGACTTTGCCTAATAACAATGTACTTCTATACTTTTTTCTAAGAGTTTTAATAGTTTAGCTCATTTAGATCGATGGTACTTTTGAGTTGATTTTTTTAACGTTTATTTATTTTTTTTGGGACAGAGAGAGACAGAGCTTGAACGGGGGAGGGGCAGAGAGAGAGGGAGACACAGAATCGGAAACAGGCTCCAGGCTCTGAGCCATCAGCCCAGAGCCTGACGCGGGGCTCGAACTCACGGACTGCGAGATCGTGACCTGGCTGAAGTCGGCCGCTTAACCGACTGCGCCACCCAGGCGCCCCTTGAGTTGATTTTTATGGATAGTGTGAGAAAGGGGTCAAAGTTTATTCTGCTGCCTCTAGGGTTCGACTTGTTACCACACCATTTTTCCAAAATGGTGTGTCAGTCTTTTGTGACCATCTCAGTTAACGGTCAGTCCCTTGTCTACTTGTTTAAGACAAATCCATTCTTGATTCTTTCCTCTCCCACTCCAAGATGTTGTTAGAATCTATTTTCAAAAGACATGTCAAATCTGATTGGCTTTCTACCACCTCCACTGCTCTCACCCTGGTTTCAGTAACCATCAGCTTTGTCTGGATAATTGCAGAGATTTCCTAACTGGTCTGTCTGCTTCTGCCCTGATATCTCTGCAATCTGTTCTCTACACACATCAGCTATAGAGAGATGTGCTTACATTTTATTTTATTTTGGTTTAGTTTATTTATTTTTAGAGAGTGAAAGAGAAAGAGCGCACACACAAGCAGGGGAGGGACAGAAACAGGGAAAGAGAGAGAGAGAGAGAGAGAGAGAGAGAGAATGCCAAACAGGCTCTGCACTGTCAGTGTGGAGCCTGATGAGGGGCTTGAACTCACGAACCATGAGATCATGACCTGAGCAGAAATCAAGAGTCAGACACTTAACTGACTGAGCCACCCAGGCTCCCCAGATATGCCTACATTCTAAGCAGAGCATGCCATTACTGTACTCAAACCCTTTGGTGGCTTCCTCCCTCACTCAGAGCAAGTCCAAAGTCCTTTCTATGACCTGTAGACCTTGTGGAATACACCCTGTATCCCTGCCAATTTCCCTCTTCGTTCTCATCACCTACCATTCTTCCCTCATGCACTCTGCCACACTGGACTTGTTGGTGGTCCTCAAACATATCAAGCAAGCACACTCATGCCTGAGGGACTTTGCACTTGTTTTTCCCTTTGCCCTGGAATCTCATTCTCCCACAGATACCCTCATGACTCCCTTCCTCATTTCCTTCTAGTCTTTACTCCAAAGTCATCTTATCCATGTGGAAATCTTTGCACATCTTATCTACAATTTCACCTCACCAACTCTTCCTCTACCCTTTCCCTGCTTTATTTTTCTCCTAAGCCTTTTTCATTATCCAACGTAATATGTATTTTCCTTATTTATCTTTGTTTTTCACCTTCTCAACTCAAATGCCTTCCATGAGGGCATTTACGTCGCTGATGTATCCCCAGAATCGAAATCAGTGCCTAGCACATAGTAAATGGTCAATAAATAGATGTCAAACAAAATAAGCAGGTTGGTTCTTGCCTTCCCACTGCTTCCCATAATAGCTTTTTATCATAGTCTTAATAACCATTCCATCAACACTTTACCTAAAAGGAGCACTTTTGGCAAATGTGCCCAGAGATACAACTAGTGCTCTGTCTTTCCCAGATGTACTACAGATCCAGATAAGTGGGTCCTTACCTCCTATTTTCAGGGTCTGGGTTAAGAGTATAAATAGAAGCTCTACATAATGTATGTCTACATATTTAAATATAAATTAATATATGTTCTTTTTTCCTAGCTTGATAAATAAACCTTGATGATGACAAAATTTAAAAATTCAAATAAGACTAAGGTTTTTATATGAGCCAAAGTTGGCAAAATATCAAACTATCAAATGTTGGCAAAATATCAAAACATAATCAAATTCTTAGGTACTTTCTAGATATTCTGTTGGTGCCCTGGCTGGCAATGTTTAGATGGTAAAAAAAAAGATATATATAATTCATAAAATATGCGATCCATCAGTTTTCTTTTTCTTGCCTTAATTTTAGCAAAATCACTTGTTTTTATAAACGTGTTTAGATGATAAAAAAAGATATATACTATTCATAAAATACATAATCCATCACTTTTTTTCTTGCCTTAACTTCAGCAAAATCACTTGTTTTTATAACCAAGATTATCACTAATTTATATCTGTTGACAGTCATGATTTAGTATTAAAATTAAATATAATTGGACTCAAGATAGTCAACATTTGGATACAATTTCAACCACAAAGTATATTATAGTAAAGGTAAAAATTGAAAAATTAAAGTTATTTTTTATGTGTTTTCAAAAAAAGTTATTTTTTCCTAAGGTATTCAAAATTACTTACTAAAATTAAAAGGTAAAATACAAACTATGAGTAAATGTGAACACTTGAAATATTTAAATATTTAAAAAATTTAGGTAAAGTTGTAATCTAATTTTTGAAATTTTAATTACATTAAAAAATAATTTTTAAATTTATTTTTACAGGTTAGTTTATATCCAGTGTAATATTGGTTTCAGAAATAGAATTCAGTGATTCATCACATCGATACAACACCCAGTGCTTGTTACAACAAGCACCCTCCTTAGTATCTATCCCCCATCTAGCCCATCCTTCACCCACCTCTCTCCATCAACCTTCAGTTTGTTCTCTATTGTTAAGAGTGTCTTGTAGTCTGTTTCCCTTTCTTCTCTCCCCCTGCTCCCGTATGTTCATCTGTTTTGTTTCTTAACTTCTACATATGAGTGAAATCATATATTTATCTTTCTCTGATTGACTTATTTTGCTTAGCATATTACATTCTAGCTCCATCCATGTCATTGCAAATGGTAAGATTTCATTTTTGATGGCTGAATAATATTCCATTGTACTTATATACCACATCTTCTTTATCCATTCATCAGTTGATGGACATTTGGATTTCATTACATATTTTTATTTAAAAACTATTCATAATTCTGGGGTGCCTGGATGGTTCAGCTGGTTGAGCATCAGGCTCTTGGTTTCGGCTCAGGTCATGATCTCACAGTTCATGAGTTCGAGTCCTGCATCAGGCTCTGCGCTGACAGTGCAGAGCCTGCTTGGGATTCTCTGTAACCCTCTCTCTGCCTCTCTCCCATTCATACTCTATCTCTCTCTCAAGATAAATAAACATTTAAAAAATTTAAAAAACACTGTTTATAATTCTAAATTTTCTATGCCCCGTCTGTTGTCAATGAAAAGAGTCAGTGTTATGGGTCCTATGTTATGCACAGACTTCTGCGCATACAAAACCGAGAATAATATGAATTGTTTGACACCACATTTTCCTCAGCCACCATATGCTAGTATTGCAAATTCCGTCCTGATTCTCCCAAAGGTCCAGAGCCACAAGTTGGAACACAAAGAGAAGCAAAACTGGGCAGTCAGCACTACAGGGAAATGGTACTATGCTATTCAAGAAACTTTTGCATTCACTCCACCTGAGAGGGTGTCTTTGGCAAGTTAATTTGTCCTTTCTCTTACTTAAGTGCTCCTGCCACTCAGATCTTTTGGGCACGCTGCAACTGTGCCCATCCCTGTCTTTGGCCTCCATACCACACACAAGCCTTTAAGCCCTTTGGATACAGTTGCCTTCTGTTTTGGGGATAGAGGTGAAGATCTGGGAGAAGTGTCTCTCTGGGGCCTGAATGGTGTTACTCATGAAAGTGGATGTTTTGCGTGATGAGTCATGCTTTGGCAGTGCTAATGCAGAGCCCAAGTGACACGGGTGCCCAGCACAGGGCCCCTTGTTGCTCAGGTCTGAGGGTGGTCCTGCAGATGTGTGTGGGTGACGGGCTTTGAGGCTTTGAGGAAGGGCTTCAGGGCCTAACCACCAGGATGGCATCTTAGAGTGCAGAAACTATCTTTTGGTGCTTTTGGAAACTTCCCTCCATATTCCTTATCTGGGAGGTATTTTCTCACTTCTGATGTGACTGTTGTGTGAATAATCCTAAGAGCTGAGACTCTTATGGGTCAAGGAGTCTTAGGCTTTTCTGTTTTACTTAAGGATGCAAGTGTTATTTTCCTAGTAATGGTGGCTTTTGCTTTTGTAGACCAAAAGCATTGCCACAGATACATATTCTCAGATATTCTTAACTACAGATAAAGAACTAGGCAAATGCTGTAGTGTTTGGATAAAAAAAAGTCAACAACCACCCAACCTCACTTGATCAATTTTATTTGAGCTATTAACTTAGAATATTTTGCACTAGAGACTGCTTACATCAAGTAATAACTGAACGTTAAGCAAACAGATCATCAATTATTAACACGTAGCTGCTATTAATGTAATCCTTTACATATCAGTAACACTAACATTTGGAAGAGGATATAAGCTAGTTAAAAGCATCTGTTGTACAAAATAGGACTATAACCACATTCCCTTTGCTAAAAATTTTAAATGATCAATCTCTAAATTTTCCATTTGGGAATGGGTATCGTAATTGGGACAGAGAGATGTACAATCCAGTCTGATGTTGAAATACCTGATCAAGATGCCAGCAAAAGCAGTGTTTGGAAGGCTCAGACCTCTTGCAAATCCAAAATGTACCTTTAATATTGGATCCAGATACTTTATTAGCCAAACTTAGGACATCTTTTTGGGAATACATTTTCTTTTGCATATTTTTTTTTGGAATATAGATCATACATTTGCATGGTGAAAAAAACAAAAAAATAAAATTCTTCTTCCTACATTGCCCTCTACACCAATGAGAAATCAGCTTCTTTCGTATTTATGTATCTGTCATTTGCATATATCCGTAAAAACTAATTTTGAGTCTTACTTTACACAGCTCTGCATCTTGAGTTTTTTGTTTTTGTTGTTCCTTGTTCACTTAAATATCCTGAAGATCCTTCCATATCAACACATGGAGAGCTTTCTTCTTTTGATTTCCAACCACATAGTACCCTGGTAGAGGTCGCCTATACTTTATATAACCGGTCTATTCCAGATAGACACTGGGTTGTCCCAAACTATTACTTAGGCTAAACACACTGCAGTGGATGACCTTGTACGTGCATGATTTCACATGTATTTGGGATAAATTTCCAGAAGTGGAAATCTGCTGGGTCAGATTGTGCGTGCATTTGTGATTCTGCATAGATATGGCCACCTTGTCTTTCCATGAGGACACTAGCAATGAAGATGAGTGTCTGCCTCCCCAGGGCTCATTCGTGTTTTGAAGTACTGCTTGAGGGGAGACTATCCTGCTCAGCACAAACATCGTAGGAGAGAATAGCACCATTTTACTTATTTCCCTATCATTCTGCGACCTTTCCCTCTTTGCCACTTGCTTGCTGTGGGACCGTAGCCGAGTTATTTAAGTGCTTGTGCCTTAGTTTCTTCATCTGTAAAATGGGGCTGTAAGAGTCCCCACAGCCTATGGTAGTTGGGAGAGTTCCATGAGCTAATGCACACAAAGAACTAAGCACAGTGCAGACATGGTAAGTGCTTTAAAAAATGCCATCTAGGTCAAATAAATAACGCCACTTAGGGATTGTCCCATCTCTGCCTCTATTTAGCCACAGTGTGTTCACATCTGTGTCATAAAACTAGAAACGCACTGACCATTTTCTTGGAGGAAAAGGAATCTTGGTTCTAGGTAGACAAACGTGAACTCCCTCTTTGAGTATAAATGGAGAAGAGGACCCTGGAAGTTGCTAGTGGAGAAGGAGGTAATGAGGATTAGAGCAGGAGCAGAAATTCTGCAGTGAGCCTCAGAGAAGGAATGCCAACCTGTCCTTAAGAGTGCTTTGGTACCAAAACCCGTGTCTCCAGGAGGAGGTTCTGAACCATGTGTAGCAGATGCCGAGTGCCCCAGGGCTGTCTGGCCTGGGGTTCTGCCAGCACAGGCAAGGTTCTAGAATCCTGAGTACTGGGAAGGGGTTGGAGAAGGAGCTACTCCCTTGAGACAAGCAGAGTTGGAAGCTCTTGCTTTGGACTCAGACAGCCCTGGGTTCAAATCCTGACTCTACTACTTGCTAGCAGCATTCCTATTTCTGATTCTCTCTTTCCTCATCTGTCATTTGAGGATAAATGCCACAGGAGACGTATTCTCAGACTGCTTGTATATCCACAGGGAGGCTGTGAGGATTGCACGATATAATAGTTCTTAGGCATGGAGCACCTTGCGTGGCACATATTAAGCACTTGATAAATGTCAGCAACTATTAGGACATCAGATGAATTGGTCTTTACAAACTCCATGTCTCCGAAACACAAGAGGGACCTTCGGGGTGGGGCGGGGCAAGGTTTACATTAACAAATTCAAGTCATAAAATCAGAAAAGACCCGTTTGGATGGATGCACAGTTATAGAGGAAATGTGCCTGTTAGCATACATGTTATTTGCAACAAAACAAAACGAATTTGTAAGCATCTTATTGCAGATGCAGGGGAGGGAGATCCTGAAAATTTTCCTGCAGTCTTGAGGCAGCAAATGGAAAATGAGTTGTATAGTACTGATTGCTGCTAATTTAAGACATATAAAAACCACTGATAAATCTCTTTGGTGTTCTCGGCTTTTTTTTTTTTTTTTTTTTGATGTTATTTACTAAAGGTAAAATAGTCCTACTTTTCAATAGGTTATCTTTATCCCTTTATGTCATTTCGATGTTAAGGACATATGTTCCTAAACACTTCTACTGCTTCTACTTATTATCTTTTTTCAACCCATCACTCTCTGTAAGATCTGAATCCTTGTGCCTGGGAATCATCAAGGCACTGCTCTCCTTGCCTGGAATGCCCTGTAACCTGTCCGCTGTGCTTGGTAAGCTCCTGCTCCTGCACCAGCCATCACACTCTTTGTGAAGTATTTCCCAATACCACCATCAGCCATCAATGGCTCTTTCTTCTTTGGTTCCATGGGACTCTGTTTAATGTTTCTTTTCTAACATTTTACATATTGGGCTCTCATTCTTTGTGTACACGTCTATCTCTTCCTTTACACTGGGAAATCTTTGAGTCAAGGATTGCCTCCCTCTCCCTTTCTTTCTTCCAGGTTCATCAAACATGTATTAAGTGTCAGGTCCTATGATAGGGCTTGTGAATACAGGAATGAATTAGACACACTTCCTGATCTGGAGGGGAGATTTCTTTTTTTTTTTTCTCAATATATGACATTTATTGTCAAATTGGTTTCCATACAACACCCAGTGCTCATCCCAAAAGGTGCCCTCCTCAATACCCATCACCCACCCTCTCCTCCCTCCCACCCCCCATCAACCCTCAGTTTGTTCTCAGTTTTTAACAGTCTCTTATGCTTTGGCTCTCTCCCACTCTAACCTCTTTTTTTTTTTTTTCCTTCCCCTCCTCCATGGGTTTCTGTTAAGTTTCTCAGGATCCACATAAAAGTGAAACCATATGATATCTGTCTTTCTCTGTATGGCTTATTTCACTTAGCGTCACACTCTCCAGTTCCATCCACGTTGCTACAAAGGGCCATATTTCGTTCTTTCTCATTGCCATGTAGTACTCCATTGTGTATATAAACCACAATTTCTTTATCCATTCATCAGTTGATGGACATTTAGGCTCTTTCCATAATTTGGCTATTGTTGAGAGTGCTGCTATAAACATTGGGGTACAAGTGCCCCTATGCATCAGTACTCCTGTATCCCTTGGGTCAATTCCTAGCAGTGCTATTGCTGGGTCATAGGGTAGGTCTATTTTTGATTTTCTGAGGAAACTCCACACTGCTTTCCAGAGTGGCTGCATGGAGGGAAGATTTCAACATAATTTGGGAACAATTAAAGAATGAGGCCCTGAACTCATTGTCTTTTTTCATCCTCTCAGTAACCCTGCATGTGGCCATTGTTATTCCCATTTTATTGTTGAAAAGCCTGAGCCAGAGAGGAAATAAAACTTGCCAAAGAACATAGATAGGGCTTGCAAGAGGCTGCAAACTGGTGTCAGGGTAGGGTCAGGAGACCCCCTGGAGGAGGCTATGCCCAGCACCATCGTGACTATGAGAAGGATTTGGCCAGGTGACTAAGTGCAGGAAAGGTGGAGGAGGAAGGATCAGGCTGTGAGAAGCCTTGGAGGTAAGGGAGCATTGCTCTTTGGGGAGGTGCAAGAGTCTTAGCAATCTCCATTTGGCCAGTATTTGCACAGAGTGCAGCACATAGTAGGTGCTTGGTAAATATTTGCTGTAAGAATGAATTCCTACTGCTGAAATCCCCATGATTGGCCGTTTAATTCTGGGTTTGAGTTCATGGCATTCCTAAGGATCTTTTCAGTAATTTTTTTTCCTGAGGTCCTGGGGATCCAACCACTGTCCCATCTTGGATGAGTGTGTCGCCAAATTGTTTCCATTCAGCTCCCCAGAAATCTCTGCAGAGGCCTCCCCACTACCTCAACTCTTTATATGTCCAGGGAGTGTGTCCACATTTAGATTAGTCAGCCTAAGCAAAGCTTTGGGCGGAGATGGGCAATTGCTGGATGGACAGCTGGTGCGGTCCCTTGCCTGAGGCTGTCTATAGGCCACACAGCTCTGGAGTACTCAAAAACTGCCTCTTACAGGTGGGAGACCACACTCAGGAAACAAGGATCTCCGGGAGGCTGCTTATGTCCTGGCCACTCTGCCTAAGTCTCCGGTCTCTTTCCCATCGTCTCTCCTCCCCATATCTTCTAGTCTGAATGGGGGTGAGACGGATGGGGAATTTCTTCTCTTCCGGTTGCTTTCACTCAAGCCGCTCTATCAAGGACAGGAGTGTTCTTTCATTTGTTGCTTGGCAATTAATAAGAAAAGCTCTGGAGCCATACTGCTTGGGGCTTGCATCCTGGGTGTGCTACTTACCAGCTTTGTGACTTTGGGCAAGATGTTAGTGTCTGTACCTCATTTTCCCTACCTGTAAAATGCGCCTAATAATGATACCGATTTCATAGGATGTTTGGAAGAACTTAAAGGAATTAAAACATTTAAAGCACTTGGGACAGTACTTGGCACATTGTAGGTGCAAGGTATATGCTGCTGCTGCTGCTGCTGCTGCTGCTAACAGTGGTGATTAAAATTACTTCACACAAGGGGCGCCTGGGTGGCTCCATCAGTTAAGCATCCAGCTTCGGCTCAGGTAATGATCTCACGGTTTGTGGGTTCGAGCCCTGCATTGGGCTCTGTGCTGTGAGCCTGCAGCCCGCTTTAAATCCTCTGTCCCCCCTCTCTTGCCCCTCTCCCACTCATGCACACATGCTCTCTCTCTCTTTCTCAAAAGTAAATAAACATTAAAAAAATTACTCTACAAAACCTCCTCCTCTATTCTGATTCTTTTGTACTAAATGTTAGTGGCCTAAAGCCATAACCAAATGGAAAATAGTTCTTTTTTTCCTCAGAGACAAGACAAGCTTAGATTTAAGTTTATTATTTGTTTTGTAATGCAATAATAAACAAAGGCAAGAACAACAAAACCATTACATTTTACATTAAAATGGTAGGACTGTTCACATGCATGTTATACCCTAAGTTGTTTGAGTTGATATATTGCTCAAAACTGGAATAAACCTAACCCAGTCCAGTAACTGAAGTTATGCTGGATAAACTGAGGCTCAGAGAAAGGAGCTGACAAAGGCCTGGTCACACGAATACGAGGCTGGAACCAGAGCACATGTCTCCTGCTTCCTGTTAATGTTTCTTGTGGTGCCCTACAGCCAAGTGAAGAAATATAGCCATTCTCTATTCTATGACAGTGGTCAAACATATTGTGTGTGTGTGTGTGCGTGCGTGCGTGTGTGTGTGAAGAGCCTGATAGTAAGTATTTTAGGCTTTGGGGGCCATATGTCTCTGTCACAACAATTTAGCTCTGATATTGTAGTGCAGAAGCCGCTGTAGACAGTATGCAAATGGATGGATGTGGTTGTGTTTCAACAGAACTTTGTTTATAAAAAAGGTGGTGGGCCAGATTTGACCCATGGGCCATGGTTGCAGATCCTTGCTCTGTGGCATCCCCAGCTGGAGTGTTAGAGGTGAATACCAGAGCAATAAATGCTTTTCTAACATGAAACAGAAGCTGGCAGTCAAATGCTAAGCATGAAGAAATGGGAAGAGTGTGTGAATAAGGATAATTAGGCAAAAACCAATTTTACTTTTCCAACCCAGCGACCCCTGTTTCTTTCAATTTCTATTTTCTTTTTTCAGAGAGAGAAAAAGGAGATGGCAATTTTTCTACATTAACAAATGAGATTAAGGGAGAGATTTAGCAAAATGGTGTCAGTTACCATGGCATTCCTGGTACAACTTGCCAGAAACTCCAACTAAAAGGGCAAATTTTATCTTTGTGACTCAGGTAATTTTAATCTATAGCATGAGAATTATCCACTTAGTTCCCAGAGCTTAGCTTGCTTTATTAGGATATCAAAAAAATAAGTAGAAAGAAGAGAGAACGTGTTTAGAGATGATTTGCTTTCGTTTGCGAAATCAGTCCACAGTTAATTAGGGCGAACCTCAGAGGCCACAGGCAGGTTAGCAGAATGAGGTTGAATCAGTATAAGATAAGGGTACAATTAATAAAATACCACGGAGCATTCTTCCTGTGAGGTGCATAGTTATGTGTATCTTTTGAAATTGTTCATAATGGGGGAGTATATTAATTATCTATTGCTACATGGCAATTACACCCAGATTTAGCAGCTTAAAACAGCATACTCTTGTCATCTCACCGTTTCTATCATCAGGAACCTGGGGGCCACTTGGCCGCCTCCCCTGCTTCCACCCCCCCCCCACCCGGCATGCCACATCCAAAGTGTCAGCCAGGCTGGGGTTTCATCTCAAGGTTCAAGTGGGGGAAGGATCCACAGCTCTTGTAGTTGTTGGCAGGATTCAATTCCTCAAGGGTCATTGGACTGAGGGCTTCAGTTCTTTGCTGGCTTTTGACTAGAGGCCCACTTGCCATGTGGGCATCTCCACTGTGGCAACTCACTTCTTCAAAGCACAAAAAACCAAGAAGGCAATAGAGTCTGCTAGCAATGTGGCCGACACAGTCTCCTGTAACGAATTATGGAAGTGACATCCCATCACTGTTCTGCCATATTCTGTTGCTTAGAAATAAGTCACAGGTCTTGCCCATACCAAAAGAGAGGGGATTCCACAAAGACATGAAAACCAAGAGGTGGGGATGACTGGGGGACATTTCAGAGTCTGCCTGTTAGAAGGAGGGAGCAATAGTGATGACAGCCTGCAGCAAGAGCAAGACCTTTCATGTCAGGAAGTTCTCTGAAGCTGTATTTACTGTAACGGATGAGTGATGGTGAGAATATAGCAACTGGGAATCAGTAAATCTACCTGGGTGTTCTGGGTGGACTTTGCAGATTGGGTCTCTGAAAGGGGTTTTATTTTATTTATTTATTTTTTTTAATATATGAAGTTTATTGTCAAATTGGTTTCCATACAACACCCAGTGCTCATCCCAAAAGGTGCCCTCCTCAATACCCATCACCCACCCTCCCCTCCCTCCCACCCCCCATCAACCCTCAGTTTGTTCTCAGTTTTTAAGAGTCTCTTATGCTTTGGCTCTCTTCCACTCTAACCTCTCTTTTTTTTTTCCTTCCCCTCCCCCATGGGTTTCTGTTAAGTTTCTCAGGATCCACATAAGAGTGAAACCATATGGTATCTGTCTTTCTCTGTATGGCTTATTTCACTTAGCATCACACTCTCCAGTTCCATCCATGTTGCTACAAAGGGCCATATTTTGTTCTTTCTCATTGCTACGTAGTACTCCATTGTGTATATAAACCACAATTTCTTTATCCATTCATCAGTTGATGGACATTTAGGCTCTGAAAGGGGTTTTAAAAATGGATAAGGAAGATGTGAGGTATATTATATATATATATGATGGAATATTACTCAGCAATAAAAAAGAATGATATCTGGCCATTTGTAATGACATGGATGGAGCTAGAGAATATTATGCTAAGTGGAATAGGTCAGAGAAAGACAAATACCCTATGATTTCACTCGTATGTGGAATATAAAAAACAAAACAAACAAGGAAAGAGGGAAAAAGAGAACGGCAAACCAAGAAACAGACTCTTTCTTAGAAATTTTTAATGTTTATTTATTTTTGAGAGTGAGAGAAAGAGAGATAGAGATAGAGATAGAGAGAGAAAGAGAGAGATAGAGATAGAGAGAGAGAGAGAAAGAGAGAGAGAGAGAAAGACAGCATGAGCAGGAGAGGGGCAGAGAGAGAGACACACACACACACAGAATCCAAAGCAGGCTCCAGGCTCTGAGCTGTCAGCACAGAGCCTGATGTGAGGCTTGAACTCACAAGCTGTGAGATCATGACCTGAGAGGGCATCAGATGCTTAACTGACTGAGCCACCCAGGTGTCCTAAGAAATAGACTCTTACCTATAGAGACCAAACTGATAGTTATGAGAGGGGAGGTGGTTGGGGGGATGGGTGAAGTAGGTAATGGGGATTAAAAGTACACTTACCATGATTAATCGCTGAGCAATGTTTGGAAGTGTTGAATCACTGCACTGTACCCCTGAAACGAATATTCCACAGTCTGTTAACTAACTAGAATTTAAATAAACACTTAAAAAAGAAAATCCCTAGTCTCCATAAGCAAGTGCAAATAAAATGTTTTTTTATTTAACTTTATTTTTTATTTTTAAAAATTTACATCCAAATAGTTAGTATATAGTGAAGCAATGATTTCAGTAGATTCCTTAGTGCCCCTTACCCATTTAGCCCATCCCCCCTCCCACAACCCCTCCAGCAACCCTCAGTTTGTTCTCCATATTTATGAGTCTCTTTTGTTTTGTCCCCTTCCCTGTTTTTATATTATTTTTCTTTCCCTTCCCTTAGGTTCGTCTGTTTTGTCTCTTAAAGTCCTCATATGAAATATAACATATTGAAAGAAAAATACACGACCCATAAGTGTTTAGCTCAATATTTTCACAATGTGAACACACTTGAATAGCCAACACCCCCAAAGCACTGTTGTGTCCCCTTCTCTCCAAAAGTAATTTCCATACTGAGTTCTAATACCACAGATGAGTTTTTGCCACTTAAAAAGATATAAATGGGGGGCGCCTGGGTGGCGCAGTCGGTTAAGCGTCCGACTTCAGCCAGGTCACCATCTCGCGGTCCGTGAGTTCGAGCCCCGCGTCGGGCTCTGGGCTGATGACTCAGAGCCTGGAGCCTGTTTCCGATTCTGTGTCTCCCTCTCTCTCTGCCCCTCCCCCGTTCATGCTCTGTCTCTCTCTGTCCCAAAAATAAATAAACGTTGAAAAAAAAAAAAAGATATAAATGGAATCAAGCAATGTGAGATTCATTTAAGTAATTGCATGGAGCTATAGTTGGTTGATTTTTATTGCTGAATAGTATTCCATCATGAGAATATACCACCATTTCATTTATTCATTTTATTATTGTTGGGCATTTGTGGTTATTTCCAGGTTTTGACATTAAAAACAGTGTTGCCATGAACATCTTTGAGCTTGATTTTTGGTTTACATGTGTAGCCAGTTCTGTTGGGTATAATAGCTAGCAGGAAAATTGCTGGGTCATAAAATAAACATTGTTCAAATTTAGTAGATTCTGCTGAACAGTTTTCTTTTTTTTTTTTTTAATTTTTTTTTCAACGTTTATTTATTTTTGGGACAGAGAGAGACAGAGCATGAACGGGGGAGGGGCAGAGAGAGAGGGAGACACAGAATCGGAAACAGGCTCCAGGCTCTGAGCCATCAGCCCAGAGCCTGACGCGGGGCTCGAACTCGGGGACCGCGAGATCGTGACCTGGCTGAAGTCGGACGCTTAACCGACTGCGTCACCCAGGCGCCCCTGAACAGTTTTCTGAAGTGCTTCTATGAATGTAAACTTCCACTAGCAGTGGATGGGAATTCTAGTTGCTCTGAATTGTCAACAACACTTGATACTGTTTGTCTCTTTTCATGACCTCATTACTGTCTTAATTTCTACCATTACAATAAGTCTAATACCTAGTATAGTATGCCCTTCTACCTCATTGCTCTTTAAGATTGTCTTAGCTAGTCTTTTACATATACGTTTCAAAATTAGCTGCTCAATTTCCATAAAAACTTCAACTGGAGATTCGATGGAGATTGTGTTAAAGAACTATAGATCAGTTTGCAGAGAATTGACTTTATTACAGTATAGAGCCCTCCAATCCGTGACCATTGTTTATCCCTCCATGTAGCTGTTGTAGGTATTTTAAAATTATTATCAGTGATATTTTAGAGACTTCCATTATCAGTTTTACACATCTTTTGCTAGGTTTATTCCTAGGTTTTTGATATTTTAAAATTTTATTGTAAATAGACTTTTATTGTCTAAATGTGTGCTAGTATATAAAAACATATTAGATCATTTTCTATTTATCTTGATGGGCCAGGTTTTTAGAAAACTACTTTCTAAAATGTTTATTTATTTAGGGGCACCTGGATGGCTTAGTCTGTTAAACATCCGACTTTGGCTCAGATCATGATCTTGCAGTTCGTGAGTTCGAGCCCCACGTCAGTCTCTGTGTTGACAGCTCGGAGCCTGGATCCTGCTTCAGATTCTGTGTGTCTCTCTCTCTGCCCCTCCCCAACTTGTGCTCTGTTTCTCTTTCTGTCTCAAAAATAAATGAACATTTAAAAAATTGTAAATGTTTATTTATTTATTTTGAAAGAGAGAGAGAGAGAGAGAGAGAGAGAGAGAGAAAGGGAGAGAGGAGGGGCAGAGACAGAGGGGAGAGGGAATCCTAAGTAGGCTCCACATGTTAGTGCAGAGCCCAGTGTGGGACTCAAACCCACAAACCATGAGATCATGACCTGAGTTGAAGTCAAGAGTCAGATGCTTAACTGACTGAGCTGCCCAGACACCCCTTGATGTACGAGGTTTTGAAAGCTTGCTTTTCTCTCGGGAGGCAGGTCAAAGTATGTATGCCAGCGTGCTCCCTGAGCCTCCCAGATGCACTGCACGTGGGATGCAGGGTTGCTATATTGTACAACTCCAGGGGGCAGTATCCACACTGCAGTCCAGGGAGGCAACAGTTACATAAAGCAGCGTGTGATTTCTGCCCTATGCATTGTAGAACGCTGACTACCCTGTCTGAAGTATCTGAAAGGTGGCAGACATTGATAGAATTACCCTTCTCTGGACTGGAAAATGCCTGCCTTTAATGACTAGCCTATTTCTCACTAAAAGGAAAGACTTTCCCTCCTTTGAGAAATGAAACAGCATCACCATATGAGTGAGATCCCCCCTCCCCTTCTCCATAGTCTAACTCTTCACATTAAGTTTTATAGCCAATTACACTTCTCTCACCTCTGGGATCCAAAGCTAACAAGTTGATTCTTGACTTAGCGGGGAAGAATGGGAAACCAATATTATGAAGGATGAGGAAGTGGGACGTGATCTGGATAGGGCTGCTACATGCAGCTGTACAGTTTGTGCACTGCACAAAGGCCACTGGCTATAGGGATGAGTTTGGAGGAAGAGGGTTGAAATGCAGTTCTTCTCTGGTCATCAAGCTGTGTGCCCTGGTGTGGGGCTGCATCCATTCTCAGGGGATATTTTCTCCTGATTTACCTGCCCTCTTGAGGCATCTTTTTCTGTGTGTACAAAGCCATCTTCTAGGCTAATGGATACCCTAGTCTAGGCCTTGAAGGTTGGCCCATCTCTAAGTTGACCATCAGTGGCTACATTTATCAGCTTCTCTTGGCACAGATTAGCGGTGTTGGCCAGCATGCTGACAAAATGTTTCTGGAGAACTCCATGCCCTCTTCTACCCTTTCTGTTCGCCTTTTATTGATTCTTCTCTCCTGCCTTTCTAAGTCTGAGCCAGAAACCCTCCTGTTATTAAAAGCAGTCCCAGTTGCCCATACCTTTCATTTCCTTTGAATTACATTAATTGCCTGACAGCTAAAAAGTGAGCTGGTATTTTCAGATTTCAGCTGCTGGTCGGCAAGAAATATTTACCAGCTCCTGCAGATTTATAAAGATGCCACAGAGATGCCTGGAGACTAACAATCAGAAAATACAGCAGCAAAACAACACTATTTTTCAAGGTTAAACGCTCAGAATGCTAAAAAGAAATTGTCCATAAAGCAAAATAGGGATTCAGAAGCAGGCAGCCTGTACCCTGGACAAAAGAAAGGAGCCGGAGGTTTAAAATAAGATTTCACAGCTTCACAATAATTATGAATTTAATAAGGGGAGCTTTATTTTTAATTTAGTTCCAGTCTGGCAGCCCATCTCCTCCCTGCCGCCCCCTCTCCATGGCATTAATGCTCTTTAATGTGGCCCTAAGGCTGAGGTCACAGTGAGAGTGAGGAAAGGCCTCCAGCTGTAAGACTTTCTGACGAAGAAGTATTTAGACAGATGATGTTCCTGCCCCTCTGTAGGCAGATGGGACTAACTCCCACTGGCTTTATTCCCTCCTGGCAGTCAGAAATGTCTCTAGCTATGTAGGAACAGGAGGTTCTGAAAATTCCGACACAGGAAGATTTTTTTCCCCTGATAGGACCCCAGGCTTTGTCTCCTGTTCTCCATGAGCAGAGTAATAAAACTCAGCTCAGGCCACCAAAAATGGTCATGGACCCCCAGGGCAATACTGCTTCAATGCTTACTTACACCCCAAATGGGGTGATTTACATGTGGCTGGTGAAAGAGCCACAGACTTCCAAAAAATGCTTTTTGATAGACTACCTTTTAGTGTTATCTGTTTTCAGGGCCAGACATACTGATTTGTTTCCTGTTCATTCATTCATTCATTCGGCAAATATTTATTGAGGTCCTTTTTTTTGAGCTGCTCTTTTTTATACAGGTTAAATTGAATGAATTTAACACACAATGAATCAATCTAAAGTGAACGTATCAGTGGCATTTGGTGCATTCACAGTGTTGTGCAACCATCCCTTCTGTCTATTTCCAAGACATTTCATTATCCCCAATAAAAATCCATATCCATTAAATAATTACTACCTCCAGCCTCTGGTAACTACCAATTTGCTTCCTGTCTCTATGGATATATCTATTCTGGATATTTCATATAAATGAGATCATACGATATGAGACCTTTGTGTCTGGTTTCTCACACTTAGCATAAAATTTTCGAGGTTCATCTACTGTGAAACATGTATCAATTCTCCATTCTTTTTCATGGCCCAGTAGTATTCCATTTAATGTATTTCTGCAATTTGTTTATTCACTCATCTGTTGATGGACATTTGAGTTGTTTCCACCTTTGGGGCTATTTTGAATAGTGCTGCTATGAACATTCATGTACCTTTTGTTCGAGTGTCCATTTTCAGTTCTTTGGGGAATGGAATTGCTGGGTCATTGGGTCATTCTATGTTTAGTTTGTTAAGCGACTGCTAAAGAGCTTTCCACAGGGTCACACCATTTTACATTCTCGTTTCAAATGCTCTTTTACATGTTTGGATACATCAATGGATAGAATTGGCCCTTACATTCTAGTGAGGGGAGGTAGACAATAAAGCATAAACATAATAAATAAATATGTACAATGTAGAAGGTAATCTGTTCTAGGAATAAAATAAAAAGTAAAGCAGGGTAAGGGGGATTGGAAGTGTCATGGAGCAGTGGACAGTGGGTTATAATTTTATTTATTTATTTATTTATTTATTTATTTATTTATTTAATGTTTTGGATAGTGTTTATTTCTTCAAATTTATTTATCAGGAGTGACTGAAATAAAAAATATAATTGAGTCCCGTCATCGTGGAAATAGCTTTAAGAGAAAACTGGTCAGATGAACATTATTGCTTCCCATTTTCAACCAGTCAATAGTTGCCGTTGATAAATAGACAGTCAACAGTCTGTCAAGAATGCTCAAGATGTTGGGCGCCTGGGTGGCGCAGTCGGTTAAGCGTCGGACTTCAGCCAGGTCACGATCTCGCGGTCCGTGAGTTCGAGCCCCGTGTCAGGCTCTGGGCTGATGCCTGGAGCCTGTTTCCAATTCTGTGTCTCCCTCTCTCTCTCTCTGCCCCTCCCCCGTTCATGCTCTGTCTCTCTCCGTCCCAAAAATAAATAAACGTTGGAAAAAAAAAAAAAAAGAATGCTCAAGATGTGTTATATAATACAACATGCCTGTTCACAGGGGAAGAAACTAGGAAATAACTTATGTGAACTTCTTGATTTCATCATACAAGACAAGCACGAAGGCACCACCCATGCCTCAGGCACCACCCATGCCTCTGAGAACATTGGACCTCGCCCCCTTGAAAAAAAAGCTTTGGCCCCTTCGTCACGAGCAATCTTCCTCCAGCAGTCAAGCATGCGTGTGTACATGATGTCGGTTCCTTTGCGCCCCGACTGCGTCATCATTCGGCGACGAACAGTGTCAAAGGGATAGGAAGTCAACCCGGCAACCGCTGTGACGGACTGTGAGATCATCCAGCCGATGAAGATGTGAGTGTTCTTGGGATCCGGAAGCATGCCCTTTGCAGTATCATAGATACCAAAGTAGGCAACTTGGTAGATGATAATGCCCTGCACAGACACATTAAAGCCTTGGTACAGGCCCTTAATCCCATCAGATTTGTAGATCTTAACCAGGCAGTCACCAAGGCCTCGGAGTTCCCTTTCCGCTCCAGCCTTGCCCACATCGGCCGCTAGACCGGTACGGGCAAAATCCAGAGGATACACAAAACACAAGGATGTGGCCCCAGCGGCGCCACCCGATGCCAGATTCCCTGCAAGGTAGCGCCAAAACTGGGCTCTCTTGTCCACGCCACCCAGGAAGATCTTGTATTTATCTTTGAAAGCGAAGTTGAGGGCCTGGGTGGGCAAGTAACTGATGACATTGGCCAGGTTACTGCGCCAGAAGGACAGGACTCCCTGCTCCCTGGGGATACGAACCACGCAGTCTATAATGTCCTTTGATTGCTTATCTGCGGTGATTTGCTTGCTGGCATGCTGCACCTGCAGCAGCAGCTTGACCCGCTCGATGGGCGCTACCGTGGTCTTGGAGATGGCCACCACCACTCCACCCACCAGGGAGTCCTTGGTGAAGGGCACAGCAGCATCTGTCATTTTGAAAGGAAAGAGGAGCCAGGTGACTGCGGGACTGCGTTAGGAACCACCTGGGACTCCGGGACTGCCTATTTTATTTATTTTTTAAGTAGGCTTCACACCCAGCATGGAGACCAATGTAGGGTTTGAACTCACAACCTTGAGATCAAGGCCTGAGCTGAGATCAAGAGTTGGACACTTAACAGACTGAGACAACCAGGCACCCCATGGGTTATCATTTTAAATAGGATGCTCATGACAGCCTTCCCTGAGAAGGGGAGAATGGAACAAAGACTTGAAGGAAGTGAAAGAACAAGTCAAGTGGATATGTGAGGGAAGAATATCACAGGCAGAAGGAACAGTTAATACAGAGACCCTGGAGTACCTGGCTTGTTTGAGGAGGAACAAGGATGCCAGTGTGGCTGGAACAGAGTAGGCAGGGCCTGAGAAGAGGGGTAAGAGAAGAGGTCAGAAAGGTAATGGGTGACAAGATCGTGTGGAAGCTCACAGGCCATTTTAAGGACTTTGATTTTGAACTGAATGCAATAAGAAGCCATGGGAGGGTTTTAACCAGAGCACTAATGTTTGAAGAGGAGGCATTGAAATAGTCCAGGTGAGAGATGTTGGTGGATCATATACCAGAATGAGAACAGTGGGGGTGGAAAGAAGTGGTCCTGTTTGGGATATGGTTTTAAGATGGAGCCAATGACATTTCTTTATGAATTGGATGAGGGTTGTGTGTGG
The DNA here is from genome assembly GCF_028749965.1 of Puma concolor. NCBI lineage: Eukaryota > Metazoa > Chordata > Mammalia > Carnivora > Felidae > Puma > Puma concolor. Next base: position 28,202,828 of record NC_141682.1, read on the forward strand.
GAGTGACAAGAGTCATGGATAACTGAAATGTTTGGCATCAGCAACTGAAGGAAGGGATTGCTGTCATCTGGAATGGGACAGGCTATGGATGGAATAGGGTTTGGGGGAGAAGATCAGTTTTGGACATACTATGTTTGAGAGGCTTCATCAACAATAGATGTGTACTAAATTTTAGGATTTGGAGTTTGTATTGGAAGACAGAGCTGAAAGAGAAGGGTTGGAATGGCCGAAATTTAGCATGGAAGCACCTCTAGATAGAGGTAGTAGCTTGCTCCACTGTGATTTCAGGGAGAGACCTTTATAAGGGGTCCAGAGAAATTTCTGCAACAGCTAGTTATGCCTGATGAAAATAATGAGTGGTAGAGATGATGACAAAATGAACATAGGTCATATCTAAAGGGGATTCAGTTTCAGCTAATTTTTTCCATGTGAGAATCCAGGCTTAGTGTTTTTAGGGCTTATTTTTCAAGGAAAACTGAAAGTTTGGATTCTTTTTTTTTTTTAATTTTTAAAAATATTTATTTATTTTTGAGACAGAGAAAGACAGAGCATGAACAGGGGAGGGTCAGAGAAAAGGCGAGGCAGAATCTGAAGCAGGTTCTAGGCTCAGAGCTGTCAGCACAGAGCCCGATGCAGGGCTCGAACTCACGGACTGTGAGATCATGACCTGAGCCGAAGTCGGATGCTCAACCGACTGAGCCACCTAGGCACCCCCGAAAGTTTGGATTCTTATGTTAAATCGCCAAATTAAAAAAAAAAACACAACAACTAGGCAACAGCTACATAGGACATTGTTTTTGTCTGTTAAAGATACTTGAATATGAACTACATGTTATATGATATTATGGAATTATTATTTATTTTCTTGAGTGTGATAATGGTATCATGGATAAATTGGAGAATGTCCTTATTATTAAGAAATTCACACTGAAGTATTCCTGAATGAAGTATTCTGTTGTCTGCAATTTATTTCCAAGTAGTTCAGAAAAAAAATGTGTATGTATGTGTTAGGTATATCTGAATAGTAATTATACTATTATTTGAACTTTTCTTTAGACTTGAGAATTTTCAAAATAAGAAGTTAGGTGAGGTGGAATGGGGGAAAACATAGCCAAATAAGAATGTCTATAGGCAGGAACTGACCTATAGGTGTTGCCAGTTTTCAACCTATGTCCTAATAAAATATTGTTTTATTGTATTATTTCTGTTATGGAAATAACCTTATTATATATCTGCATTTTATACATCCACAGGACTGTTAGTGTCCCCAAGGTAGGGAAAGTATCTTCTTCCTTGAATAACCTTGGCCTCACTGAGGTAGGAGGTGTTCAAAAGCAAAATGGTTGTTCCTTGCAATATATGTACAAATTATGCCCAACCAGAAGAAGAGGAACTTAGTCACTGTGGATTCCTACAAAATGGTCGGAAAGAGATTCATAATGCTGGCTCACAGGAAAGACAGCATCTTGAAAGTTTGCTGGGAAGAATTTGTTAGATGACACAAAACAGAAATATAAGACACATGCCTTCCTCTGTCTCCTTTACCATCCTCTGTCTGCATAAATGACTCCTGAAGTCACTTGTAGATCTATGATTTAATTATTCTGAGTTTGGGATCCACCTAATGGGTAAATCCTCCTTGAGGTATTTCTTTTCAGGACCTGGGACAGCACTCAGCATACGGCTGTCACTCTGGAAATAACTTGAAAGAATGGACAACTTCACCTACTTACGTCCATTGCTAGACAAAGGAGTCTGCATTTTACGTCCCATCTATTATTTATTGGGGAGGGGCTTGTGTGAGATTTCCTGTATGAGTTTGGGAAATGCTGAGAGATTTTATTTTTGGTGTTCAACCTTAGGCGCTTATTCCCCCATGGCCACAGGACTGGTCCATCGTAAGGAATATAAAAAAGCAGTGTTCAGATTTCAAGTTGCTCATAAATCTGCTTTCTGCATTATCATTTTTTATCTGCCTACTTTTGTTTCCCCTGAGTTCAAAGGAAGTGCTTTACCTTAGAAATGATTCACTACTTCTGGGCCACCGAGGGCTTTGAAAGCCACACAATAGAAGTTCCATTTCAAATCCCCCCATTTATAATCATGGGGGAAAGCTGGGTGTTGTCTTGGGGGTTATCAATGATTTCACAAAACTCAACCTTTGTTCCTCAGGTGTCCATTTTTCAAAAACTTACTACTCAAATCTCTGAGAGTTGTTGCCCCTGAGGAAACATTTATCTTTGCTTTGACATCTTTTGCACTGTATCCCTTTTCAGTTCTCCTTTCTAACATGGGATAAATGGCTCTGTGGGTTTTGGAATGAAGAGTTACATCTTGCCGTATGTTTGGGAGTGTGTAGAAATCCTGTTTCCCTCCCCCATGCCCTGGGTCAGAAGATGGAGGAATAACCAGTTAAGATAGATGGGATTGAATAATATTACAGGTTGAATCGTGCCCCTCTCATTTATATGAACCCCTAACCCCCAGCACTTCAGAAGGTGGTCTTATTTGGAGGTAGGGTCTTTGTATGTGTAATTAGTTAAGATGAGGTCATACTGGAGTAGAGTGGAATAATCCAGCATAACTGATGTCCTTATAAAGAGGGGACATTTGGAGACAGGCATGCACACAGGGAGAATGCTGTGTAAAGATGAAGGTGGAGGTCCACTATCAAGGAATGCCAAAGATTTCCAGCAAACTATCAGAAGCTAGGAGAGAGTCATAGAACAGATTTCAGTGTCAAAGGGAATCTGGCTTGCCTTGCCGACACCTGGATCTCAGGCTTCCAGCCTCCAGAACTGTGAGACAACATATTTCTGTTGCTTAGGTCACCCAATTTGTGGTATTGTGTCTCAGCAACCACACAAAATTAAAGTGGGTGATATGCTTATGACATTTGTCTAAGGGTCTGTATTTGCTTGGAAGGTATAGCATAGCAGCTAAATACTTGGGTTTTTAGGACCAAACACCTTATGAATTCTTAGTTGGGTAACATGGGAGAATTACTTCACATTTCTGCACTTCCACTTTCCCAAAAATAAAATGCCAAATAATTTTAGATTTAGACCTGATAGAACTGTCATGTGGATTAAATGAGATCATGTATTTAGAGCTGTAGGCTAAATATCTGTCACTTAGTAAGCATTTTTATTTTTATGGTTATATTAGTAATAATTGGCAACATACACTCAGTCCAAAAGAGACCTGTACTACCTGGATTTTAAAAAGTTTTCCTTGGACCACACTTCGCCAATGGCTGCACCTTCCCCTCTTTGACCCCTGCTGTAAAGGCTACTGGTCTGGGGCCCTATGCTATCTCCATCCCCTTTCAGGGATGTAATCTCACTCCATCAAAGAGGGCTTGTTATAACCGACACACAAGACACACCTGCCATTTAAACAAGTGAAAGTAAGATGGTTCTAGAAACTGGGTGAAAATTTGGAGTGGCTGGTTACCAGCATCATGTATTCATTCACATTCAGGCAAGACATATATATTGAAAGTCAGTGGCCTTGGTGCAGAATCGGACTCACAATGGGTTGTTTTGTTGGTCTCCTGTGAGCGGGGGAAGGGATGCAGCATAATAATCGTTCCAGGGGCGCCTGGGTGGCGCAGTCGGTTAAGCGTCCGACTTCAGCCAGGTCACGATCTCGCGGTCCGTGAGTTCGAGCCCCGCGTCAGGCTCTGGGCTGATGGCTCAGAGCCTGGAGCCTGTTTCCGATTCTGTGTCTCCCTCTCTCTCTGCCCCTCCCCCGTTCATGCTCTGTCTCTCTCTGTCCCAAAAATAAATAAACGTTTGAAAAAAAAAAAAATTTAAAAAAAAAAAAAAAAAAAAATAATCGTTCCAGAACAACTGCCACTTATTGAAACATATGCCAGGTGCTAGACGTTGCCCTAGAACAATTACCCTTTAAACTTCCTTAAGGTTAGATAAAATTATTATCCCCATTTTACAGATAAGGATACTGAGGCAGAGAGATTAAGTAACTTGCTCAAGGCCACATGTAGTTCATGACAGAATCAGGATATGAACCCATAGCTCTCATACTACAAAGCCTGTGTTCTTATCAGCTGCTGCCTCACCAGTACCAGGAATCCAGTGCCCTCAGGTGTATATTTGAAATAGATTGTGAACGAGACATAGAGGAAACTCAATTTTTGAATCAAATGCTGGCACATTAAAAAAAAAAAAAAAAAAAAAAAAGACAAACCAAAACCAAAAACCTGCCATGAATTGATGCCTGGAGCAAAATCAGTATTTTCCCAATGTCTAAATTCAGTGACTGAACCTGAGACTTGTTTTAATTTTACAATTGTCTTGAAGCCATTAATCTTGCCAGGCATTATGGTGCAGTTTTGCCAAGTGGTTCCTCAGGAGCATTTTATTATGATAAAAATTGCAGGTGTGACCCTAGTCTTTTTATTTTGTGTATTCTCCATCATTTCCTATGATAAGCGACATTTCTGTAGTTCACCAACCTCCTCAATCTTTGTTTGTTTAGGGAGAGAATATTAATTAGTGGTGCTAAGGAGACCATGAGCCACAAGTGAAATTTTGATAATGGAATTCCTTAGACTGTCTTTGCTCCCCAAGGCATCCTCTGCTTAAGTAATCCAATTGAATGTAATTATTAACATAAGAATAATGATATTAGTGTTGTTTCCTACTTCAGTTGTTACTCATGGAAAACTGCAAGTTCCCATAAATTTATTGGCCTCTGTTCAAAGTGGAAAATAGTCTCATTTTATGTTTTGTTTCTCTATCATTTTTGCTTTGCTCAACTCATTCTAAACCTGGCAGCTGGATCCTTATGATGGTCCTTATTGGACTTGGGGGGAAAATTAAGAAGTTTCTTGTTCCTGTTTGAAAGAGAAGCCTGTCCCAGGTGGAAATCCTCAAATAGGCTGTCTTCCATTTTCCACAAGAATTTGTCTTGAAGTTCTACTTGGGCGCCGTAAACCATTCAAGCCTTTTGCAAAACCTCTCCTGGTTTCCAGTATCTCTCTCCCAGTCCATCATCTGGACACACTGAGCATCATGTTTTCCAAAAAACATATCTGGTTTTTCAACTTCTTTGCTGAAAACCCCTGATAGGCTTCCCCCTGCTCTTAGGATAAAATTCAGATTTCTTCTCATGCCATAATGTTGTGACTCTCGTCTGCCTGCCCGGCCGTCTCCATCTTCACTCCGTCTCCCTCTTTCATCCAGTCGTGTTAAGTGTCTTTGGTTTACAGAGAGAGTAAAGCATCTTTGGCCTTAGCATGTGCTGTGAACAGAGCACTCTTTCCTCCCTAATTCAGGACTTGATTTAGGCACCAGGTCCTCCTAGAAGGTTTCTTGTCTTCACAGGTCAAGTGTGGTGCCTGGTGTTAATTTTAAGGAAGTATAAGACTGAACACTTGCAGATAGACCTTGATGGGACATTGTCTAAGCCTCATGGAACCCCATGAGTTTTGTGGTTTTTTTTTTTTTTTTTTTTTTTTTTATTTTTTTGGGACAGAGAGAGACAGAGCATGAACGGGGGAGGGGCAGAGAGAGAGGGAGACACAGAATCAGAAACAGGCTCCAGGCTCTGAGCCATCAGCCCAGAGCCCGACGCGGGACTCGAACTCACAGACCGCGAGATCGTGACCTGGCTGAAGTCGGACGCTTAACCGACTGCGCCACCCAGGCGCCCCTGTGGTTTTTTTTAATTAAAAAAATTTTTTTTAATGTTTACTTATTTTTGAGAGAGAGAGAGAGAGACAGAGCATGAGCGGGGAAGGGGCAGAGACAGAGGGAGACATAGAATCGGAAACAGGCTCCAGGCTCCGAGCTGTCAGCACAGAGCCTGACGTGGGTCTCGAACTCACAAACTGTGAGATCATGACCTGAGCCAAAGTTGGTCGCTTAACCGACTGAGCCACCCAAGCACCCCGAACCCCGTGAATTTTGTAACATTGCCTAAGATTCTCCACACCAACCATCCTTTTTAGTTTCCATTATCCTAGAATCATACTGTCCACTAATATAAGGGGTGCTGTACCCTTTATAGAGGGCCCAACCCCTCTTGATGCACCCATTATAATGTTTCATGTTGTACTATCATGATTTCACATATGTGGCCCCTTGACTACACACAGCAAGACCAGGGTATGCTTTCTGCAGTGTTACATTCTCAGCACTAAGCCCAGTGTTTGGTGCACTACAGGCGCTTAAGATTTGTTTACTTGAGAGGCTCCTGGGTGGCTCAGTCGGTTGGGCATCCAACTTCGGCTCAGGTGATGATCTCGCGGTTCGTGAGTTCAAGCCCCACGTCGGGCTCTGTGCTGACACTTCAGAGCCTGGAGCCTGCTTCAGATTCTGTGTCTCCTTCTCTCTGCTCCTCCCACCCCCCTCCCCCTCTCTGTCTGTCTCAAAAATAAATAAAGCTTAAAAAATTTTTTTAAAAAGATGTGTTTACTTGAATGAGCCTATTTGTTAGAAAATTGGATAGAATGCAGTTTTATTTAATATTTATATAACACACAGTGGATGTCATAGCATATGGGGAAAAAAAACCATGTCAAGTAACTGTGTGGATAGTATACTTGAATTCAGAATCTTGATCTAGAGCTAAGGACTACAAACTACACTCCATGGGCCAAATCCAGGCCGCTGCCTGATTTTATAAATGAAGTGTTATTGGAATAATGCCACGCCCACTTAATTACATATTGTCATTGGCTCTTTTGTGCTGCAATGGCAGAATTGAATAGTTGTGACCAAGACCATATGGCCCACTAAGCCTCAAATATTTACTATCTGGATCTTTACAGAAAAAGTTTGCTGACTCTTGGTGTTGGATGCCACTCTCAACACGTTCATGCCTTGAAAAATACTTACTGAGCACCTACTATGTGTCAGGGACTATTCTAGGGATACACAGTGCAGGCAGAGTTCTTTCCTGCAGGGACTTATGGCCCAGGGTAGGGCAGGGAGAGGAGGAAGTATGCACAGAAACAAGCCAACATAAGTGCAGATTGCCCAGGTGCCCAAGTGCTACAGTGGTATTGAAACAGACTGAGGTGATGGGGGGGGTGGTGGTAGGCATTGGGGCTGCTTTAAAAGAGCACACCAGGGACAAAGATCTAGATAAGGAGGAACCTGTGCAGGCAGGAGAAGCAAAAGTACTAAGACCCTGGGGGACAACGCATTCCTCCTGTTGTAGGAACACAGACAGGCTGTGTGTGGCTGGAGTGGAGTGACTGAGGAGGAGGATGGCCCAGGATATGCTGGGGAGAGGATGGATGGGCCTGGATCATGCTGGACCTGGTGCAGCCCTGGGAGAGGAGTTTGGACTTCATTCCTAGCGTGATGGGGACCCAGGGGAGGGTTTTCAGTAGAGGAGTGACAAGATCAGCCGTTGGAAAGACAGTTCTGCTGTATGGCCATTGGCTTTGTAAAGTGGCATTCAAGACCCAGCCACTGCTTGTATTGTTATATTAAAGAAGATTTGATAGCGGCCAACCTGGTAACAGATGTTCTATTTCAGGTGCCATAAATGGCACCATACATCAAACCTGTTGACTTTCTACTTCTGAGACCCCAAAAGCAGCACAGCCCTAGCCCTCAGTGGCCCCACATTAGGTTGGCCAGACACTGTTTATTGGGGTTACAAGCAATGGAGCAGCTGTTGAAATTCTGCCTGAATTCTTGTCTACAAGCAGCAAGCTGCAGGCACTCCTCGCTTCTGTTAGGGTTTCAGAGCCAGGAGGGACTTCCTGGGGATGAGGGATGCACAGACTTCTTGGCACCTGCAGTCTGGTTTTTGTTTTGATGGTTAGAATGATGGCTGGTGGAGAAGGGGGAAGGAGGCAGGTCTGTTGGCATTCCCCTCTCAGTTCCTCCCCCAGTGCCCCAAGAGGATTTCTAGAGCTCTTCATTTTTCTGGCCTTGGAAGGAAGGAAGGAAACTAATATCCATTGAGTAGCAACTCAGGGCTGGGTAGTTATTGTTGGTAGTGACCATATTCCTTTCTTCCTCCCTTCCTCCTTCCTTCCCTCTCTCCTTACCTTTCTCCTTCTCTTCTCTTCTCTTCTCTTCTCTTCTCTTCTCTTCTCTTCTCTTCTCTTCCTTCCTTCTTCTCTTCTCTTTCTTTCTTTCTTTCTCTTTCTTTCTTTCTTTCTTTCTTTCTTTCTTTCTTTCTTTCTTTCTTTCTTTCTTATTCACTTATTCATTCTTCCATCCAACCATCCATCTGTCCATCCATCCATCCATCCATCCATCCATCCATCTTACAAGAAATGTATTGAGCATTTTGACATACCAGACACTCTTCTTGGCCCAGGGGAGAGGCAGTGAACACAATAGACAAAGTCCCTAACTCCCTTGGTACTGATCTCTTGTAGAGAAGACAGACACTAAACAAATGACTATAAATTGGGTGGATAGCTCCTAGGATGAAAAATAAAACATAATGGGATGGAGAGAGAGTGTGGGCTATTTTATATAGGAAGAGGACTGGCCGGGGAAGGCTTTTTTGAAAAGGGGATATTTGAACAGGAAACGAAAGGAAATAAAAGAGGGAGGCATCAAACTTTCCGTCGGTTATTGTTACTCCTTCTTAGAGAAGAGGCTCCTGAGGGTCGGAAGAATTCATTGGCTCTCCTGAGGTCAGAAGACAGTGGCCACTGTAGCAGCAGCAGTAACAGAGAAAATTTCCTAGGTGTTTGTTTCCTGTCAGGCACTGGATTAAACATTTTATTTCTATTATCTCATTTAATCCTCACAACAAACCTGCGAGGAGGTTATAATTATTTTTAATCCCATTTCAGAGATGATACTGAGGGTCAGAGAGGTTATGTAACTCAGCCAAGGCCACAAAACAAATAAGCGAGAAGCTGAGATTCAAATCTAGGTTCACTGGTCTCCAGGATCCTAAATCGCTTCCCAAACCACAGCTGATGAAGCTGGAATTTGGAGTAAAGTCTCTCTCCAAAAACCCCTCTTTTCCAATAGGTCAGTGCTACTGCAGACTTTCAGTGGAAAGCTCAGTCCTTTGATTAGCCTCCTGGAATGGGGCTGGTTGGATGGGTATTGAAATATTCCTAGGTGATGGGGGATCTGTGACCATAGGCATCACATGTCGTATCATCTCTGATTTGCACAGAGACCGCCCTGTGACCAAGTGTCATGAGCCAAGAGCTTGGGTGTCCAATGAAAGTTGACTGGGACCTAAATTTCTCTTTGAAAGGAATGGGCAATGCAGCTCCATTAGTTTGAAAAAAACATTTACTCAGTGCTTCAGTCAATCCTCTGATTTGGTGAGAAAGACTACAGACATGTGATACAGTTGTATGAATGTGTGTAACCCCTACACCACAAATGTTTTAAATGCAACCTGTTCAAAACTAAAATATTTGGGGCGCCTGGGTGGCTCAGTCTGTTAAGCGTCTGACTTTGGCTCAGGTCATGATCTTGCAGTCCGTGGGTTCGAGCCCTGCATCAGGCTCTGTGCTGACCAGGCAGAGCCTGGAGCCTGCTTCAGATTCTGTGTCTCCCTCTCTCTCTCTGTCCCTCCCCCGCTCATGCTCTGTCTCTCTCTCAAATAAATAAACATTAAAAATTTTTTTAAATAATAAAAAAATTAAAAAACTAAAATAATTAACTTCATCAAATTATTTCCTCTGCTGCATTTCTGATCTTTGATAATGACTCCATCTCTCTACCAGTTCACCCAAATGTAAAACTATGTAATGGTTGGTGTATCTTTTAATCTGTAGGTTTCCCCTTCAATTCTTTTGTTACTAGAAAAAATGGATTATATATCTTGCAGAGCCTGGAAACTCAAAATATGGTCCATGGGTCACGAGCATCAGCATCACGTGACAGCTTGTTAGAAATGTAATGTCAGGCCATACCCTATACCTACTGGCTTAGAATCTACATTTTACCAAGATCTGCAGGTGTTTTACATGCACTTTAAAGTTTGAGAAGCATTGCTGTAGACTTTCCTAGAGTCTAGATATTGCTGATTATGTCTCTGTGGTGTCATTTGACATGTTCTTCTATCTTTTGTGTTTCCTGTACATTGGTAGTTGAATCCATAAGTTTCATCAAGTTTCTGTCTGATTTTTTCCCCCCATTTTTGGCAAGACTGCTTCATTAGTGGCCATGTGTTTGTCCATCAGGAGGCACCAGTGTCTGTTTATGTCTTGTTTTGTGATGTTAGCTGCTGTATGATTAATGCCTGGATCCATGAGTTCATTATTAGTCCATGATTAAAAATTTTTTTTAATATTTTATTTTAATTTTTGAGAGAGAGAACAAACAGAGGAGAGGCAGAGAGAGAGGGAGACACAGAATCCAAAGCAGACTCCAGGCTCTGAGCTGTCAGCACAGAGCCCAGCGTGGGGCTCAAACTCAGGAATCGCGAGATCATGACCTGAGCCTAAGTTGGACTCTCGCCTGACTGAGCCACCCAGGTGCCCATATTAGTTCATGATTTTAAAACAGAGCAAGGGGCTGATTTGAACAGACCTGGTTTGTTTTGGAAGTGATTAATTTCTTTCACTTTTAGTTGTCATTTCGATAACACTAATAATATATAACACCAATTGTGTTTTAGGGACTGTTCTAAGGGCTTTATATAAATTAGCTGATTTGTTAATCCTCACAAGCCCCTTTGGCATAGTATGTTAGTTTCCTATTGATGCTGTAACAATTTGCCACAAGCTTCATGGCTTAAAACAACACAAATTTATTATCTTACAGTTCTGTAGGCCAGATGTCCAAACTGGGTCTCACTTGGCTAACATCAAGGTGTTGGCAAGGCTGCACTTTTTCTGGAGCCTCTAAAAGAGAATCTTGCCTTTTCCAAATTTTAGAGACCATTTGCCATTCCTCAGCTTGTGGCCCCTTCTTCTATCTTCACATCTGGCAGTGTCACATCTTCAAATCTCTGACTCTCTTCTTCCTCCTGCTTCCATATTTAAGGTTATATTGTGGTTATATTGGGTCCACCTGGATAATCCAGAATAATCTTTCTATTTTAAGGTTAGCTGACCTGAACTCCATCTGTGGCCTTAGTTCCTCTTTGCCATAGAAACTTACAGATTCACAGGGTCCAGGAATTAGAACCTGGACATCTTTAAAGGACCATTTCCTGCCGACCACAATCAGGCTCTGTGGTTCCTGCTTTACAAATGAGCAAAGTGAGATCCATCCAGGTGAAATAACTTACCCAAGCTCACACAGATCCTAACTGTTGGGACTGGGATACAAACATGGGAAGTCTAGCTCCAGAGTCCGTGTTTTGAATCCTACAGGTGTGAGGTCAGTTTGTTTTTGCTCAACACCAAATTTTCTGAGTCCTTGACCTTGCCAGCCAGGGACATTGAACCTGATGGTTATCAGGGGGTTCCTCTATACAACTGTTAACTGGTGAATTCACTGCCCTCTGGGATGGTGAGTTGGTGTTTGCCTCCCAAAAGGTGGCAGAAATGGGCTGCTTCCGTGTTCAGTTTGTTTCAGCTACACCGAAACCCAGTGCGTTGTCAGCTACACTGGGAAGATTGAGTCAATCCAACAGCAGGTCTTAATCTTCTGTGTGTGTGTGTGTGTGTGTGTGTGTGTGTGTGTGCGTGCACGCATGCTGCGGACACCTCTGGCATCTAGTGAGGTCTATAGAGTCCTTGAGAGAACAACACAGAAAGTAAACGCAGAAATAAAGGTGTGTAAAATTACAAAAGATTTCTTTTGTAATTATCCTAAAATGTGGTTATCAAAATTTCTAAAGAAACCACCAAATTTTTGTGATAGTAATATATGCCTCTCTACTAATGCATTAAATAACAAGATGTAGTGGTGGGTCTAATAACTATTTAATTTCAATTAGTGATGCATGTAGACAATATATTGAGATGTCTACAACAACTGTAATGAGATATGAAAATATCCGTGATTTATATTGGTGACAGATACTATGAATATTACTGTGATTTGTTGCCTACATTTATAATGGAAGCAAATACTGACAATCAGTTAGAGGTTACACAAAATGGGGGATTTTCCCATTCAAGTTCATGGACCCTCTGAAGTCCATCTACAAACCCCAGGTTAGCAACCCTGTCTAGTACCTCACTGATTTGTGCTACTTAGTCGCTGTTTATTGTAATTTAATAGAACCCAACAAGTATCAGTTGAGACTCCACTATGGGCAAGACATGTGCCAGCTACTTGGTATAGAACATTGAACAAAACAGATCTGGTCTTGCACTGGATTTTTTTTTTTTTTTGCACTGAATCTTTATTTTTTTTATGTTTATTTATTTTGAGAGAGAGAGAGAGAGCATGAGTGGGGAAGCGGCATATAGAGAGGGAGAGAGAGAATCTTGAGCTGACAGCACAGAGCCTGATGCAGGGCTCAATCTCACAAACTGTGAGATCATGACCTGAGCCGAAATCAAGAGTTGGACACTCAACCGAGTGATCCACACAGGTGCCCTTTGAAATGAATCCTTAGATGGCTTTGGGCAATATGGTCTTGGGCATTCTTTTAAGATTTCTTTTAAGCTCCACTGCCCTCCTTGGGTCATTTTAGCTGTTCAATCTGACCACAAGCTCTTGGAAAGCAGGAGTGGTCCTGAACGTTTCCTCTTGCTCAGCCTCAGATCGTAGGCATTGAAGCAATAGGAGGTTCAAAGATCAGTGTTTCCCAAAGTGTGGTATGTGCTCCATAGGTGGTATGCAAAATGATTTTCATTGGTACATGGAAAACACATTTTTACATTCTGTCAATAATGAATTTATTTTAAAATACTGTATATAAAAAGAAACATGTAAAACTAGCTACCATGGGGTGCTTGAGTGGCTCAGTCGGTTAAGCATTGGCCTCTTGATTTCGGCTCAAGTTGTGACCTTACAGTTTATGGGATGGAGCCCTGTGGCAGGCTCCGTGGAGCTTGCTTGGGATTCTGTCTCTCCCTCTCTCTCTGCCCCTCCCCTGCCCATGCTTTCTCTCTGTCTCAAAATAAATAAACTTAAAAAATTTTTTAAACGTTTATTTATTTTTGAGACAGAGAGAGACAGAGCATGAACAGGGGAGGGGCGGAGAGAGAGGGAGACACAGAATCTGAAGCAGGCTCCAGGCTCCGAGCTGTCAGCACAGAGCCCGACGTGGGGCTCGAACTCACAAGCTGTGAGATCATGACCTGAGCCAAAGTCGGACGCTTAACCGACCAAGCCATCCAGGCGCCCCAAAATAAATAAACTTTAAAAACAAAACAAAACAAAACAAAAAAACAAGCCATCCCAACACATGATAGGGGTTGCTATTGCTTGGGATGAAGAATTTTTTTTCTTTGCTTTAAAATTGTGGTGAAAAAGCACATAATGTTAAATTTACCATCTTCAATATTTTCAAGTGCACAGTTTAGTACTGTTAATTGTAGTCACATTGCTGTGCAACAGATTTCTAGAACTTTTTAATCTTGCAAAGTTGAAACTCTGAAATACCAAACATTAATTTCTCCTTCCCCCAGCCCTTGGAAACCACCTTTATTCTTTTCTATGATTTTCACTACTTTAGGGACTTCAAGTGAGTGGAATTATACAGTATTTGTCCTTTTGTGACTAGCTTATTTCATTTGGCATAAGGTTCTTAAGGCTCATCTACACTGTATCATGTGACAAGATTTCTTTCTTTTTTTAAGGCTGCATAACATTTGATTGCATGTATGTACCAAACTTTATCCATTCATCTGTTGATGGACATTAGGGTTGCTTCTACTTGGCTATTGTGAATAATGCTGCAGTGGACATGAGGGTGCAAATATCTTTTTGACATCCTGCTTTGTGTTCTTTGAGTAAATACCTAGAAGTTCGATTGCTGGATTGTATGATAACTCTATTAACTTCTCAAGATAACATTTATACTAAGCAGCTGCAGCATTTTATTTTCCTATGAACAGTGCACCTGGTTTCCAATTTTTGGAAACACTTTTGCCAACACTGTTTTGCTCTTTTGATAGTGGCTGTTCTAATAGGTGGGGGGTGATAAAGGAGGAGGATATTTAACGTGAAGTAAATAATACCGGAGGTGCTATCCAATCATGGCAAAACTGAAGGTGCACGAATGCATGTAGTTTGAGAAACCTTCCATCAAGACAACCTCTACAAAGGTGCTCAAAGCAGGCTCCGTAGACATGTACTGCTATGAGACCCATTTTATTTGTCTTTGGCCAGACAATACATAAATTGAGAGTACATGGTTAGAAACTCTTCTAGCAACTTGACTGTGATGCAACATCTAAATACGTGATCATTATTCTAACAATTCATGTATATTGTATGTTATGAAAACCTCGGCTCACAGTGGATTGGAAAACACGCAAACCAAAACCGAAACCAAACTGGCTCAAAACTACTGATAGTTTGAGAAGCTCTGCTCTAAAGTTTTTTCAACCATTACATTTTAACTACCTGACTTATTTTGGCCTCAATTTTTCCATCTGTCAAATGGGGATAAGAAAGGAAGACACGCCGTGATCGGCTGGTGGCTGGCCCGGTACCAGCAGCCAGACTGTGGTGTTCCCCGCTTGAGCGGTTTCACAGGACCACGTATGAGAAGACTTCGTGCTCAGGGTTATGACACGAGACAAAAATAAAAGTGCTCTGTCATCGCGTCTGAGCACGAAAGTGAGGGTGCCGTGCAAACCACGGAAGCAGCAAACATTCTGAGCAACGGGAGCAGTGCTGCTTCTTTCCCAGTGACAGCTGTAGCCCCAGTCTGTGTCTCCTGACTCCAGGCGTGGATCGACTGCTGCTTTCTGATGGCACGCAGCACAGAGCAAACCCGCATCCGGTAACACTCTGAGATGCACCACAGTTCCCCATGGTGTGTGGTCTTATTTGTTGCAACCCACCTTTCCAGACATGTTCCTGATAGGTGGAGTGCATGGACAGGGATAATAATAATAACAATAATAGGTAGCTGAAGGATTACATGAGTTAATGCATGCAAAGTGCTCAGAACGGTGCCTGGCTCCAAGTAGGGCTTATGTAAATGTTAGCTGCCATTATTATTATTATTATTATTAATTATTATTATTATTATTATTGTTATTATTATTACCATGACTACCTCTTGTAGTGATTGGTACTGCCTCTTGCCATAGAAGAACCCACACTGTATTAATGGTTTGGTCTGGTTTGAATGGTGTGTGCTGTGTAACAAATCAACCCCAGTGGAAAAGCTTAAAACAACAAACGTTGATGATCTCACAGCTTCTGGTGTCAGGAATCCAGGAGCAGGTTAGCTGGGTGCTTCTGGCTTATATGGTTGCAGCCAAGCTGCTGTCCCGGGCTGCAACCCAATCAAGGCTCCACTAGGGTAGAATCTGCCTCTAAGCTCATTCACATGGCCGCTGGCAGACCTTAGTCCCTGTTGATGCGGGTCTCCCCATCGGCTACCTCATTGTCCTCAAAACGCTGTGAGTGAGTGATGGCACCGAGGGAGTGACTAAGGAGTGAGAGCAGGTGCCCATATTGTACTTACTCTGTAGACCAACTCTGGTGCCATGGGGAAGGGTGAGACTATCAGGAGGTGGGGCTAATTGGGGGCCATCTTCAAGGCTGACCACCACAGATGGCCTCTCATTATCCCTCCAAATGCCCCCCAACTTGTGAAACCATCTTGGTTTCACATGTAATTCATTACTAGAAGACGTCCGCCTTCCCTCTGAATGGTGCTTGGGAGACAAACAAGAAATGGGCGTAAGTAAGGCTGTGGTGGGGAGGGGCCTACAGGTGTTTGAGAAACAGAGGGTTTCATCCTGTCAGTTGACATTTGTTACAGCCTCTCCAGGGACAGGATTCTGGGAGAGTCAGCAATCAGCCCTAGTTCCAGAGAGGGAGGAGGCTCTCTCCTTCAGTCTCCCCACCCTGCAGTCAGAGCCCTGCATCTCTGACTGACAGTGACAGATTATCTTATCAAAACATGGGCCCAGGACCACACTGTGATTGGCTGGGCAGAACCATCTCGGGTTGGAGAATTCTCTGAGAGAACCGTTTAGAAGGCATTTTAAGAACAGCGAGCTGATGCTACTCACAGCTGGCAGTTCTTGTTTATGACAAGTAATAATTGCCTCAGGTGCAGAGGAAAGGCGGGGAGGGCTCAGTGAGTTGATTCCGAGAGGACGCTCTGTGCACAGAGTTGGGCTCTGGGCAGAAACGGGTGAGTGTAAGCAACTGGGCTAGGAGGTCTCAGACTGCATTTGGGGCTGGGGGAGCATCACGGGGTGGCTCCGAGCCACAGTCTGTTTCCTTCTCTGCCCCGAGAATGCCTTCTGCCACCCAATGGGCAGAAGTGGGGTGACTTGAAATTGTGGGAAGGCCCAGGTGTTCTGAGCAGATTAACCGAAAGCAGCAGGTGTCCTGCATTCAGGCCGGCCCCTGTGAGGGGCAAGGGGGCTGCAATACGAGGTGTTCGTGCGACGGCCTGCAACACCCACAGCCTTCACTTCGGCTCTTGCTACCCAATGTGTAGTCCTTGAGCTGCAGCATCAGCATCACCTGGTAGCGTGTGAGAAATGCAGAGTCCCAGGCCCTGCCCAGGACCTACTGAACTAGAATCTACATTTTGACAAGATGACTCATGTGCTCATTAAAGTCCAAGAGCCCTTCTCTGAAGAGGTGAATACCAGCGGGGTGGCCCTCTGGCTCCCTCCTCTCAGATGGAGGTTTTCAACCCTGGCAGCACCTTTGCATCTCCTGGGGAGCTTTTAAAAATCCCTCTTCCGTGGACATCCTCCCAAACTAATGAAGTCAGAATCTCCGAGGCTGGATGCAGGTACCGGAATACCGTAGAGCCGCTTGGATGATTCCAGTGGGTCCCTGGGCTGGAAGCACTGCCCAAGACTCAGCATATTCTTCGGGAGCCCAGGCATATGACTGAACCAGTGTGCCTTCTGGTCCAGCAGAGGCTGGAGAGTGTCTCTCCTGTCCTTGTGGGAACCACAGTGTGTCTGGATCTCCCTCCTTTCCTCCTTCTTACTCCTTCTAACATCTGTGGAATCTTGTCTGTCTGGAGAAACCCACCTCCCCCCAGGATCTCATTCTTGCTTAGCTAATCACATTCTCTCTGCTCAAAGGAAAGACGCAGGGGTATCAATTGGGTGTTTCTGCTTCAGGTAGAAGAAACCTACTCTGGTAAATTTCAAGAGGGAATGAATTGGAAGAAACAAGAGGAATAACACTGACAACCACCCACTTTTATTGAGGGTTTACTATGCTCCTGGCAGTGTCCTGAACCCTGTAGGTCTACTAACCTCTTCAAGTCTCAAACAGCTGTATGGAATCCATAGTATTATTATTGTTATTATTATTCCCAGTTTATCAAGGAATGAGCTGAGCCCTGGTGAGGTTGTATGATTTGCCCATAGTTACATAAGTAGAGACAAACCCAGGAATGAAACTGTTCCTCTGGTTGCCCAGTGTTTACAGTGCCCCACCTCTGCTTTCATGCTTCTCTCGACAGTACGAAACATGCCTCTTCCAGATTAGGCACGTGTGAGATGTCTTTGCAACCCTAAGCCAATAGTCATTCCAACACCAGTTTGATTCTCTGACTCCAGCTGGCATCCAGTAATGCAATTCAATTATCATACTATCTACCCGTAGTTACCAAAGACCCTACAGGTTAATGCCCCCACTTCAATCACAAATGGGAGTCCCCAGGCTACCTTCACTTTTGCCTGGCCAGTTTTAAATTCAGGAGTTCCCAGGGCACCCAGGTGGCTCAGTTGGTTAAGCATCTGACTCTTGGTCTTGGCTCAGAGCATGATCTCACTGTTCATGAGTTCAAGCCCCACATCAGACTCTATGCTGAGAGCACAGAACCTGCTTGGGATTCTCTCTCTCTCTGCCCCTCCCCTGGTGTTTGCACTTGCTCTCTCTCAAAATAAATAAATAAACTTGGAAAAAATGCAGGGGTTCCCTCCCCCACTTTCAGTTCCAATAATGTGCTAGAAGGACTCAAAGAACTCAGCAAAGTGCTATCCTTACTCTTACAGTTTATCATAAAGGCAGATGAACAGCCAGATGAAGAGAGATAGGGCAAGGTCTGGGGGTCCTGAGTGCAGGGGCCTCTGTTTCTGTGAAAATGGAGTCTGCCACACTTCTGGCACCTGAGTGTGCTCCTCAACTGGGAAGTCCTCCAAACCCTCTTGTTTAGGGTTTTTTCAAATCAAGGTTCCAATACATAGGCATGATTGGCCATTTGTGATTGAACTCCATCTCCGGCCCCCTCCCCTCTCTGAAGGTCAGGGGTGGGGCTGAAAGTTCCAGCTCTCTAATCAGGTGCTATGGTCTCTATGGTGCTTTATACCCATAGAACTGTATACCACGAAGAATTTTACTGTATGCAAAGTAAAAAAAAAAAAATGTTTAAAGCCTCAAAATCGTAAATGAGCATCACTGTAAAAAGAGGATGTTGGGGGGCGCCTGGGTGGCGCAGTCGGTTAAGCGTCCGACTTCGGCCAGGTCACGATCTCGCTGTCCGTGAGTTCGAGCCCCGCGTCGGGCTCTGGGCTGATGGCTCAGAGCCTGGAGCCTGTTTCCGATTCTGTGTCTCCCTCTCTCTCTGCCCCTCCCCCGTTCATGCTGTGTCTCTCTCTGTCTCAAAAATAAATAAACGTTCAAAAAAAAAAAAAAAAAAGAGGATGTTGGAATGGATGCTCAAGCAGTCAAAAAGCCAGTGAACATTGGTTACACAGGGAGCTCCTTTATTTTACATGGGTTTGTGTGTCTTTGATGATTTTCAACAAAGGCTATTAGATTTTGCCTTGTACCCCTTCAATTTCTACTAGGTTGATGCTTGCTCTACTAGAGTACTTTGGCTCATGAGGGCAGACACATATCCTGGGAAGACTGTTGTCAGTGTGTGTGTGTGTGTTGGGGGGGGGGGCTTCTAGAACATTCTTGTGGCTCATTGGATCAAGGGCTCTGTGCCAGTCCTGGACTGGGCACATCAGAGTGTCATGATGTGATGGAGAGTCCATGGACTTTTGAGGCAGATGTAGCTGGGCATAAAACCAGGCTGTCATACTCACCAGCTGTGCGACGCTGGGCAAGACACTATTCCCCCTGAAAAGAGCAGCATCCGCTCAGCCTGCCCTATAGAGCTCTTGCTGTGGGGCAAGAGATTAAGACAGGTTATATGCTCAGCATGATACTTGCCACATCACAGTAAGTGCTGAACAAAGGCTAGCTATATTGTCATTATGTTGACCAATTATTTTATTTTATATGATTTTTAAAGCTATGCTATGTAATACAGGAGGGAGTGAGAATGGGAAATCCGATGACTTCAGGAGTTCAAGGAAGAAATTCATGGAAGAGATTGGTGATGATGTCAGCAAGATCTGCAGACCCATACAAGGTTTCCATGTGTTTCTTCACTCAGTTTCACTCTTCCCTGGTGGGCAATAAATCTGGAAGACAGTAATTCCCAGAGTTAAGATGAGGGTAACACAGGATGTTTGCAGAAGGGTTGAATATTTCAAAGGATAACTGCCAATACTTCCTTAAAAAACCAACCGACCGACCGACCAACCAACCAACCACATGAACTTAGGTAAATATTGTTTCTTCCATGGCTTCAGTTTACCCATGTCTAAAGTGAGGGCATGGGCTCTTTCCCCACATTGAGCCAAGAACTGATTGAAAAATAAGTATAGGCATTTGATAGTCATCAAAATAAGAGCTTTCTTCTGGCACATCTGCTTTAGAGAACACATTAAAAAAAACTGTAGTAACAAATTATAATGTGCTATGAATAAAAAGTATGGGGACAACCCAGAACAAATCTGGATTAGACACAGGAGCCAGGGAAATACCATTTAAGGTCTCATCTGAAAGAGTACCTGGAGGTGAGACCATTCCAGCTGAGGGATCAGCATATGCAAAGGTCCTGTGGCAAGATGGAGAACAGCATGTTTGAGAAACTGAAAGAATGTCAGTGTGGCTGGAGGGTAGTGAGTGAGGGAAAGCAGGTAAGGCCCACCTTACATCAGGCCTATGGAATTCAGTAAAGATTGCTCATTCTTAAAACCCAAGATCAAAGGGTTTTCAGCCTGAGAGTGACATCAGCAGTTTTGCAGATGCTTGGTCTGGCTGCAGTGTGGAGAGTGAATCAGATCTCTCCTTTTTGGAAAGGACTGCATCATAACCCTCCCTCTGCAAGTCTACCTTCCCACTTACAGCCACTTTTTGGGACAAAGAGGAACAGCCTGATGGCAGGAGGAGGCTGGGTAGAAGCTCCAACAAGGAAGACAGGGCATTTGTGAGCTGAGTGGAGAATGGGTGTAATTAAAAGGAAAAGGTACAAAGACCTGGCTCGGCTCCTTCTGCCAGTAATGGTTATACCACACATTCTTGCTTTAATATCGACTTCGTATGAAAGGTATATTGGTCCCCAGCTTGAGTTCTCAGCCCAGGGGCAGTACAAGAATGTGAGAAGCAAATACCGTCTCTGGGAGATAAAAATCCAAGGGAATTTTTATGTTATGTCTCTGGTCCCTTGACATGAATTGGCTTTATCTAGTTGTCAGATAAAACCCCGGTGCAACCATTAATTTGTAGTGGCCTTGGCTGATGGGTGAAGGTATTATTTTGCAGCTTAAAAACCTCAACAGCTATGTCCTTCCTCTTCCAAAGTGGTAATTAGACCCAGTTAGATGTGACCCTTGCCAGCTGAGTTGTGCTCAATACTGTTGAATTGTGCTGGGGAAGGCTCCTGAATTAGAGACAATGATTATGAAATTTTTGCAGGATGAAAGTCCTGTCTTGTATAAAAAGGGTACGTATAGGGAAAGCATATGGAGAGACTAGAATTCTGTTCTAGTTAGGAGTCATTCATCCAACAAGTATTTATTGAGCACTGTTCTGGACGTTATTGTTTTCCCACCCAGATCCCACTGGAGAGGTCAAGGCACCCACCCCCCAGCTGCTGTGGGCGTAGGGAATTGTGAGTGTAGGAATTCTCTTACAGGGAATTGAGCTCTGCCAATGGTGTTTGGAAATGCCTGGGAGGTTATGCTTGCACCCCCCCTCCCCCCCCCCCCCCCGCCTCGCTCAGGGCAGCCCACTGCCAGTAGAGAGTGTATCCAAAAGGCTGGCCCCATGACTCAAGTTGGATAATGCTGTGATGTCACTTATGTGCCCTGTGGGATCAGAACGAGCCTAGGCTTCTGATGAATCCATATCCACCCACCCTCTTCCTCTCGTCTGTCTTGTTTCTGTCACTCCCTTCCTCCATTATTCATGGCATAAGAATCCCCGTTTGAGGCTTTGCTTCTTGGGAGCCTGATCTAGGATGAGTACCCATTGTGTGCCATGCCCTGAGGTAGATATTAAACAAGATGGGCAGAGCCTGTACCCTACTGCAGCTCAGTGTCTTCTAGGGAGTCTGATTTCCCATCCCTTAATCTTGTAATTTTGAGAAGTCTCTTAAGCTCTGCCAGTTCCAAAGTTCCCGTCTGTCAGATAATGGTAACAGCACTTGCCTTGCCTAAAAGGACCAGGTGACGGCGTGCAAGGATGGTTTTAGTTCCCTCTGCAGTCCGTCAGCTTCCCTTACTCATAGCTGCTTCTGGACAAGAGTCCTGTCTTCTACTTCCAGCTAGGGTACTGCTCCTATATATAGATATTCTGGATTCTCCACTGGGTCTTTAGAATCACAGGTAGATGGAATACTGAATTTCATTTTGCTCTGTTCCACCTTGGTGCCCGTTGAATGAATGAATGATTGTATGATTAACAACACTATCATTAAAGCCCCACATATCTAGCCCTTAACCATGGACCAGATACTGAGATAAGCACTCCGTTGCCTCCTTTTATAGAGAAGGAAAGAGAGGCAATGAAATGCCAGAAGTACTGAATATGAGGGCATTTTGAAAACTATGTAAAACACATATACAGAGGTAAAATGTTAAATGAGTAGGCTTTGGGTGAACAGATTAAGTCACAGTATTGACTTTCCCCAAGAAAATTGCTGGAAGGAATTTTTGTTTAAATATTTTTCAATAACGTGTTCCTTTGTTCATTTTATCTGTAGAAAACTCCTTTAACCCATTGTTCAAAGTTGTGGATGTTGTTTTTGAACCTTTAAACCAAACACTTGCAGATGATTCCCCTCAGGATAGAAAAAAGGAAGCAAGAAAGAAAAAAGAAAATCATGACCACCTGCTGTTATAAAAGGAGACTTTTTTTTTTTTTTTTTTTTTTTTTTTTTTTTTTTTTTTTGAGAGAGAGAACCAGCAGGGGAGGGGCAGAGGATCCAAAGTGGGCTCTGTGCTGACAGCACAGAGCCCCACGCGGGGCTCAAATTCACGAACGGTGAGATCACAGCCTGAGCCTAAGATGGATGCTTAACCGACTGAGCCACCCAGGTGCCCCATAAAAAGAGACTTAATCATAGTTTTATTGTGGATCTGTCCTACTGCTTGGGTTTGAGTGAAGGGACAATACTGCCAATAGTTGATAATTTGTTTGGTCGTGAAACTTTTATAGAACTTTAGTATAAGGCATTGTATACATATAGATAGATCAGAGTCCCTGATTTTATGATCTACGGTTTTATTTATCATTATTACAAGACAGGAGAATGTTAGTTTGGTTTAGTGATTTTTCTTGCCGGTTCTGGAATCAGACCCTTGGTGGGATTCTTGACTCTACCATTTACTGTGTGAATTTGGACAAGTTATGAATCTTTTTGAGATCAGCACCCTCGTCTCTAAAATGGAGACGAGGGGCGCCTGGGTGGCGCAGTCGGTTAAGCGTCCGACTTCAGCCAGGTCACGATCTCGCGGTCCGGGAGTTCGAGCCCCGCGTCGGGCTCTGGGCTGATGGCTCAGAGCCTGGAGCCTGTTTCCAATTCTGTGTCTCCCTCTCTCTCTGCCCCTCCCCCATTCATGCTCTGTCTCTCTCTGTCCCAAAAATAAATAAACGTTGAAAAAATAAATAAATAAATAAAATGGAGACGATAACTACCTCTCACAATAGCTGTGAAGATTGAGGTAACACATTTAAAGCACTTATCATGGGGCGCCTGGGTGGCTCAGTCGGTTGAGCGTCCAACTTCAGCTCAGGTCATGATCTCGTGGTCCGTGAGTTCAAGCCCCGCATCGGGCTCTGTGCTGACAGCTCAGAGCCTGGAGCCTACTTCAGATTCTGTGTCTCCCTCTCTCTCCCCTCTCTCTCTACCCCTCCCCTGCTCACGCTCTGTCTCTCTCTCTCTCTCAAAAATAAATAAACATTAAAAAAAGTAAAAAAAGACTTGATAAAGCACTTATCACAATAGATCCAATATAGTAAGTGCTCAGTAAAATGTAGCTTCTAATATTCATATCATCTTCTGAAAAGGATTTGATGCTTGTCAAAACTGAATAGTTTTGGATGAAATGGGGCTCTACCATGACTCCAACACCTCTTTGTGGCTGGCTTATCAGTTTCTTAAGTAGTCATTTCCATCGCCCTGTCTTTGTTGCATGGTGACAGAGTTCCTCACTGTGAGCGCTTTGAATGGATGTGGAGGAAGGCTCACTTTTGGTGAAAAGATGAGTCTGATTTCTGAAAGAAGTGTAGTCCGGCTGTACTCCCAATCTCAGATGCCACCTGGCGGAGCTGGTAAATCTCATGCAGCTGGAAACCTAGAATAAGATGACATTTGTTTAAGTTAGAACGAGGTCAAAACAAAAGAAGTGCTTTCACACATGGGGTAGGACCTGCGTGGGATTTTTACTCACACCAATGGTACAGGCTGTAAAGGTGCATATAAGTAAAACTGTCGAGGTAAGCTCAAAAATGATAGATTTTAAAAAAGATTTTTTTACAAATTTGGATTTGAGTGGGAACACAATCCCGGTTGATTTGCTTTCCCCAATAAAACCATCCATTCTGTGACGATGGGAGTTTTTTATATATTCAATGTCCAGTTGGTGGCCACATGGCCACGTGTGACTACTGAGCACTTTCGAATGTGGCTCGTGCAACTGGGAATTTTGAGTTTTCTCTCATTTAAACTTCAGACCTGCATGTGGCCTGTGGCTCTTGTGTTAGCACAGTTCTAGATCTCTGGTCTACTCTTCTATGGCTTTTCCAGCATTTGAAGTTTGGACATTACAAGTACTCAGTGAATCTTGAGATATTTTTAAAAGAGTAGGATTAAGCATAACTAAAGTAATGACAGTAGCTGGATTTTTGTTGTTTGTTTGTTTGTTTGTTTGTTTGCGTAGTGCTTTACAGTTTATAGGACACTTCCAAATACATGTTCGTATTTGGTCGTCATCACGGCAATCCTGATGTGCAGGTGCAAATACATAACTATTCATACCGCTCTTGTGGTTGCAAGGAACAGAAACCCATCAAAGTAGCTTAAGAACAAAGGTGGATTTGTTGTTAGGAAGTGTGGATGTCTAATGGGACTCCCAGGCAGAAAGTGCCACTGGAGCTCAGATGGGTCGGCAGGGACCAAGGCAGTCTCTCCCCTGCCTTTCTCTTGCTTGGGGTGGGGTGGGGGGGACACATGTTTACCGCCTGGGTTTCTCTTTTGGCACTTCTACTTGATTCTCTCAGCAATGTTGTGGCTGTCTGTGGCTAAAGACGCTCACCTGAGTGGAGGCTCCAGATTGCTCTGATTTAAGGGCCAACAGAGATGCCTAGCGTTTCTGAGTTTCAGTTCCCAAATGGGGTGAACTGGCGCAGTTTAGATCAGGTATCTATATGTGGTCTGCCTGGTGGGGCGGCCTCACTTCAGTTCTAGAAAGCTTTCCTGAGAGCAGCGGCAAAGGGAACTGAGGCAGGGTGGCATCCCTTCTCCTCTGGGCTCCAGGCGGGCACAGCTCACCACGCCTGCTCGGCACCCGCCTGGATGTCTTCAGGCACCTCCCACTAAGGTGTTGGAAGAGAGCTCTTTTCTCTCCTTCAAACGCATTCATCTCTCGTTCCTTTCTGTCTCAGCAAGGGGCAGCCACACTTTCTGGAGGCAGAATTCTGGTGTTCATTACCAGTTCCTCACCATTCAGCTCATCTCTAAGACCTATCCTCTTGGCCTCCAAAATATACTTGAAATTTGCCCATTTCTCTTCATCCTTACCATCCCCATCCTGGTCTAAGTCACTGTATTTGTTTTCTATTACTGTCTAACTAATTACCCCCAAACTTAGCAGCTTCAAACGGCACAGAGTGCCCGTGGGTCGAGAGTCTGGGTGTAGGTCAGCTGGGGCCTGTGGCTCAGGGTCTCTCACAGGCTGCAGTAGAGGTGTCTCCTGGGAGTCCAGTCATCTCAGGGAAGGATGTGGGGAGGAACCCCATCCAAGCTCACGTGATTGTTGACAAGATTCAATTCCTTCAGAGTTGTTGGGCCGACGGCCCCTCGGTTCCTACCTGGCTGTTGGCCAGAGGCTGCCCTCAGCTCCTTGCTTTGATGGTCTCTCCACAGGACAGCTTGCTTCATCAGAGCAAGCATGTGAGGGGAGAGAGAGAGAGAATGAATAATGTTGAACCGTATCATCCCCGTCCACAGATTTAGAAGAGCCAATACTTTCTCAGTCTTGCTTGGGTTGATTTGAGTTGGGTTTATGTGGCTTACAGCCAAGTGCCCCCTGCACCACCCCCCCCAGCTCCCTATTTTTTTAGAGTAAAATCTAGAGTAAAATCACGTTGGCATACAAAACCTACATGAGCTGGCCTCTTTATTCAGTGACTGCATTGCCTGTCCTTCTCATCATGACTCACTGCTCCCCCCATGATGGTCTCCTTGTTGTCCCTCATACACATCAGTCCTTATTCCATACTGATCTTATCAGACTTTTTGGGTGCGGTCCTGGTATTTTTTTTTGAAATAGCCAATCGATTCTAATGTGCATCCAGGGCTGAGAATCATCCCTTCAGAGTAATAAAGAAGACCAATGAATATTATTAAGACAGGCACTATAAAGAATTTAGTCAAGTTTATATATAATTTGATCTCCTGTCAACAAAGAATTCACTTGCTTTCCAATTTTATTTTATTATTATTTTTTTATTTTTGAGAGAGAGAGAGAGAGAGAGAGAGAGAGAGAGAGAGAGAGAGAATCCCAAGCAGGTTCCATGCTCAGCATGGAGCCTGACACAGGGCCCATTCTCACAAACCATGAGATCATGACCTGAGCTGAAAGCAAGAGTTGGACGCTTAACTGAATGAGCCACCCAGGTGCCCCTCTTTCCAGTTTTATCTATAACATAGGAAATCACTTGCCTATACAATTTAAAATTTGTTTTAAGACTCCCTAGGACTCGGTTATTTATTATAATCCTGAGGTTCAAAAAATGTGTTCTAGGAAACTATATTTGTTCAAATGTTTGTTGTAGAAAAGACTATTTGTCCTCCTAAGGTCATAAACTGAATTTGTTACAGGAGGTTGATTTTGTGCTTTTAGCTTGTGATCATTAAACTACTTTTCAACTCTACCAGCTAGGGTACTATTTGATATTCAAATTAATTCTCCTTTACAAAAATGTTATTTGGCAAATAACGAAGTGA
Source organism: Puma concolor (assembly GCF_028749965.1). NCBI lineage: Eukaryota > Metazoa > Chordata > Mammalia > Carnivora > Felidae > Puma > Puma concolor. Next base: position 28,229,375 of record NC_141682.1, read on the forward strand.
CTCTAATGGATTACCTTTAAAATATGATGCAAAATCTTGATTTTCTATGCATCAATAATTTTAAACAATCCCCCCACCTCGCCGTTCATTACACGTATGCCAGGAAGAATCTGTCTTGATTTTTTTTTTAAAGAATTTATTTTAGAGGTGCCTGGGTGGCTCAACAGTTAAGTGTCTGACTCTTGATCTCAGCTCAGGTTTTGATCTCAGGGTCATGAGTTCAAGTCCTGCGTTGGGCTCCACACTGGATGTGAAGCCCAGTTAAAAAAAAAAAAAAGACTTTCTTTCTTCCTTTATTTTTTCTTTTCTTTTCTTTTTTCTTTTCTGTTCTTTTCTTTTCTTCCTTTCCTTTCTTTTTCTTTTTTTTCTTCCTTCCTTTCTTTTCTTTCTTTCTTTCTTTCTTTCTTTCTTTCTTTCTTTCTTTCTTTCTTTCTTTTTCTTTCTTTCTTTTTCAAATCTTAAGCAGGCTCCATGCTCAGTGTGAAGCTTGATGTGGGGCTTGGTCTCACAACACTGATATCATAACCTGAGCCGAAATCAGGAGTCAGATGCTTAATGGACTGAGCCACCCGGGTGCTCCTAAAGGTTTGCTTTTAAGTAAGGCTTGAAGTCACAACCCCAAGATCAAGAATCACGTGCTCTACCAACCAAGCCAGCCAGGTGCCTTCAGTCTTGATTTTTGATGGCTTCCTGGTTCAAGTTTCTTAGGAGACCAAGTTCTTCTTAGTGGCCTGTGAGGTTTCCCCAATTCCTTTTATAAAATCCTTAGTTTGGTTTATGCCACTTGAGTGCATTTTGCACCAAGGCAATTATTAATTCTGACAGCAGCCTCCATTGTGAGTATTCCTATTCCCATCTTACAGATGTGTAATCTGAGCCCCAAATCCTCACAATTAGGAGTTGGTAATCTCTGGGTGACCCCCCAGATCTTATGAATTTAAACTCTCACAGAAACAGCTAATATGGCACACTCCTCTTAAAAAAGATATTCACAAGACTTTTCAACTCTTACCACCAATTCCAGTGTATTTTCATCACCCCAAAAAGAAACCCTCTATCGATTAAGCAGTCATTCCTCATTTGCCTCTGCCCCCACCCTCCATCAACCATTAATCTACTTCCTATCTCTTTGGATTTTCCCACTCTGGATGTTTCATATAATTGGAATCATACAACGTGTGGCCTTTTGTGCCCATCTTCTTTCATTCGACGTAATATTTTCCAGGTTCATCTATGTTGTAACATGGGTCTGTCCTTTGTTCCATTTTATGGCTGAATATTATTCTACTGTATGACTACACCACATTTTGGTTTTCCATTCATCAGTTGATAGACATTTGGATTATTTCCACCTTTTGGCTATTGTGAAGCATGTCCTTTGATTAAAATCCTGTCACAGGAGTCTTGTTCTTCAAATTAGACAGAGGACACATCCCGTTTCACACACTTAAAAAATTATTCTGTGGGGTCTGTTCCAGGTACTATTTCTATGTAACAAATCACACCAATATTTACTGGCATAAACAACAACTTTACTGCTCTCATGGCTCTTATGGGTTAAGAATTCAGACTAGGTGCCGAGGCAATGGCTTACTTCTGCTCCATGCTGTCTGGGGACTCAGCTGGAAAAACTCAGGAATTAAGGGTGACTTGATGGCTAGTGGTTGGAGGCATTGGGAGGCATCTTTTGTCACATGTCTATTTCACGTTGACTGTTAGCTGGGACCTCAGCTATCCAGCTGTCTAAAACATCCTCATGTGACCTCTCCCCTTGGTCTCTCCACATGGGCAGGTTGGACTTCCTCACAACATGGTGGCTGGGGTCCAAGAGTGAGCATCCCAAGAAAGCAAGGAGCAAGTGCATATAGTTTTTATGCTCTATCCCTGGAAGTCAAATAGCATCTTTTCTGCTATAGTCTATTGATTGAGCCACTTGCTAAGATCCGAGGGAGTGGGATCATAGACTCCATCACTGAACATGGAGAATATCAAGATCATGTTATAAGAACATGTGGCGCGGGAGCTATTGTCATGGCCATCTTTGGAAAAAACAGTCTACAACAGGGACCTTGCACTGGGTTGGGCCCATGCCAGGTGTTGAGTAGATTCTTATTGAATTAAGTGGAATTTATGCCCATCAACAATTATACTTAGGTCTACTCTCTGATCTGTTCTTTAGTCTACTTTCTCCCTCAGAAGTGACTCTTTTCTGGGCACAGTTCTTAAGCTTTGTTTTTTCCTTTTAATTTTTTTTTAAACATTTATTCATTTTTTGGGAGACAGACAGAGCATGAGCAGGGAAGAGGCAGAGAGAGACACACACACACAGAATCCAAAGCAGGCTCCAGACTCTGAGCTATCAGCACAGAGCCTGATGTGGGGCTCAAACCCACGAACCGTGAGATCATGACCTGAGCCAAAGTCTGATGCTCAACCAACTGAGCCACCCAGGTTCCCCTAAAGATTTTTTTTTTTAACTCTAGCTTAGAACTGCTTTCTGCAGTTTCCTAGCTGTGTGGTCTTAGACAAGTCACTTTGCTTCTCTGAGCCTCAGTTGTCTTACTTATAAAACAGGGGAATGTGTTTATTCCCACTCCATAAAACTATTTTGGGAATTCAATGGGCTAAGGCATAAAGAGTGCTTATCACAGAGACTGGCTGGAGGTAAGGGTTCCATAAATGATAGATATTTTTTTTTTAATTTTTTTTTTCAACATTTATTTATTTTTGGGACAGAGAGAGACAGAGCATGAACGGGCGAGGGGCAGAGAGAGAGGGAGACACAGAACTGGAAACAGGCTCCAGGCTCTGAGCCATCAGCCCAGAGCCCGACGCGGGGCTCGAACTCACGGACCGCGAGATCGTGACCTGGCTGAAGTCGGATGCTTAACCGACTGCGCCACCCAGGCGCCCCAAATGATAGATATTTTTATTTCTCTTGTGATTATCCAAATATAATCCCCATTTTCTTATGCTTTCCAGGATCCAGTCCGAACCTGAAAGATTAGGGCCAAATCCTGTTTGAGAAGAGATGGCAGAAATCACAAGTCCTCTGCTTTTCTTATTTCCCATTTCTTTCTGTTTTTTTTTTTTTTTTTTTTTTTTTTTATTAAGATTGCCTGTCCTGCACATAACTTCCTGTTTACCAGCAGAGAGCTCAGGTCGTGGTGGACGCTACCAACCTAAAACGCTGAAAAATAATAAAGCTCCAATCCCAGGGAAGTTTCCATGGTCCTAAAGTCAAAACTTGCAATCTTCCCTGGCACTGGAATTATCCTCAGTTAGAATCCCCAGCCTCCCGGCTGCTGTTGCTTGTTGTTGTAATTATTCTGTCGTCATTAATTCAATGAAGCCTATTAACCCACATCAGATAGTGTATTTATCTACAATGCATGTTACCTGCTCCTCTAGACAAGGCAGCTGTCGTGCTTCAAGCCTGCTGTCTCTTTGTCCTCCTGTTGAGGTCCCACACTGTCAGCCTACAAGTGTTCCACACATATTATAGAATCTTCATGAATGTTCTTGTAACTTCCCAAAGACTGGCGGCTTGTTGGCCTGGTGAGGCCCCACCCTTCAGGATAAAGTGCTCCATCCTGCGGTTCTGGGGAAAATTGTCCGTCCCTCTGCTTTCCCTCTTTTTTCCCATCCTTCCTTCCTTCTTTCTAGAGGCTGAGAGCATGGGTTCTGGAAGCCGACCACCTGTGTTGGAATCCTGGCTCTGCCTGCTGACTGTGTGGAGGTGGCTTAGTCTCCCTGAGCCTGTGTTTCCTCATCTGTGAAATGCTGGTAATAATGGTAGGACTTTAAATGTGTCAACATGCACGAAGTACATTACGCCACTGCCTGGCTCACAGTCAGTGCACAGTAACGTTGCTGTTGTTGTTATTATTCCTTCCTTTTTTCTTCCTTCCTGTCTTAACTCAGGCTACTATTAAAAAATACCACAGACTGGGGGCCTTAAACAACAGATCTGTATTTCTCACAGCTCTGGAGGCTGGATGTCCAAGATCAGGGTGCCCACACGGTCAGTTTCTTGTGAGAGCCCTCTTTCAGGTTGCAGACTGCTGTTTTCTCCTTGTGTCCTCGCATGGTGGGAAAAGAGCTAGCTAGCTCTCCGGGGTCTCTTGTGTAAGGGCACGGCTCCCACTCCTGAGGGCTCCACCCTCATGACCCAATCACCCCAAAGACTCCCCAGCTCCTAAAACCATCACTTGGGAGTTAGGATTTCAACATAGGAATTTTTAAAAAAAAATTTAATGTTTATTTATTTTTGAGAGAGAGAGAAAGAGAGAGACAAAGTGTGAGCTGGGGAAGAGGCAGAGAGAGGGAGAACACAGAATCCAAAGCAGGCTCCAGGCTCTGAGCTGCCAGCACAGAGGCTGATGCGGGGCTTGAATCCACAAGCCGCAAGATCATGACCTGAGCTGAAGTCAGACGCTTAACCGACTGAGCCACCCAGGTGCCCCTTAATTTTTTAATGTTTATTTATTTTTGAGAGAGAGAGAGAGAGCCCAATAGGGGAGGGGCAGAGAGAGAGGGAGGAGCAGAGAGAGAGGGAGACACAGAATCTGAAGCAGGCTCCAGGCTCTGAGCTGTCAGCCCAGAGCCTGATGCAGGGCTCGAGCCCACTAACCGTGAGATCATGACTTGAGCCGAAGTCAGACACTTAACCGACTGAGCCACCCAGGCGCCCCTCAACATAGGAATTTTGAGGGGATACAAACATTCAGTTCTTAACACCTTCCTTCCAAAGGAAGAAAGCCTTTTGTAAGCATGTCTTATGTGGCAGGTGCTCAGCTCGATTCTGGGCTGAACTAGTCCCTTGTGGCACTTGCACTGAGGGAGACAGGCATTAAATAATTACTAACAGGCACAGCTTGTGATAAATGCCACAGGGTACTAGGAATGGGTATAACAGGCATAGCTCGCTTTCTATGGAGGAGGTGGGGCTGGCCAGGGAAGACTTCCTGGAGGAAGTGACATCTGAACACAGGTCTTAAAGAAAAATAAAATATTTCCAGGAGGAGGATTGTGTGTGTGTGTGTGTGTGTGTGTGTGTGTGTGTGTGTGTGTGTGTAAGTTAAAAACAGAGCACCTCTGACTGTGGGAACCCCATATAGAAAGCTCTGAAGGAGCCTTCATTAATTTTTTGAATAGGTAATACTTTCACATCGTTTGAACTTCAAAACATGCAAAAGGATAAACACTGAAAGACCTCTAGCTTTTCCATGGACTGTTCCCTGCCCTCAAGGCAACAAATGAACCATTCTAGACAATATGTATACATAAGCGAAATGTGCTTATTCTGTCCCTCCTTTTTTCTTTTTGAAACATAAAAGATGCCCGCTTTTTCTATTTGCTTTTTCCCCCTTTCTCTGTAATAATGGATCTTAGAGATTCTTCCACGGGAGCGCACGGAGAACTTTCTTATTCTTTTTTTCAGGAGCCCGCAGAGCATACTATGTAGTAGACTATATATAGTTCATCCCTGCAGTCTCCTATTGGTGGATGTTTTGGGTGCTTCCCACCTTTTATTATTATTATAAACAAGCCATGGCTGATAATCTGACACCTGTGTGCTATGCTCATGTGCAAATAAATCTATGGGATAAATCCCTAAAAGTGGAATAGTTAGGCCAAGTGATACATTTTTTAAAAATTGTTTTTCTTTAATGTTTATTTATTTTTAAAAGAGAGACACAGAATCCGCAGCAGGCTCCGGGTTCTGAGCTGTCAGCACAGAGCCTGATGTGGGGCTCAAACTCACAAGCAGTGAGATCATGACCTGAGCCCAAGTCAGACGCTCAACTGACTGACCCACGCAGGTGCCCCACAAATGATACATTTTTAAAATAGATGTTAAAATGTTCTCCATGGAGGCTGTGCCAATTTACACCCCATCTCCAGCAATGTCTCAGAGTGTCTATTTTGCTACATTTCATCGATAGCGGTGGCTTATCAGGTTCTTTTTAATTTTGCCCATCTGATAGGTGAAAATTACTACATCAGTAGAGTTTTAATTTTCATCTCTCATGAATAACGTAGACCACTTTTGCATTTGTTTGAGAATCACTTGTATTTATTTTCTTACAAATTGCCTTTATCTTTTGCCCACTTTTCTATTGGTCTGCTTTCTTATTGATTTTACATGTCAGAGAAATTAGCCCTCTTCTCTGCTAAGCTTCACCAACATCATTTCCTGGTTTGTCATTTATATTTTGAATTTGCTTGTGGTGGTTTTGAGTCTGCAGACTTTTTTTTTTTTTAAGTTTTATGTAATCAAATGTATACATATTTTTTACGGCTCCTGGATTTGTGACACACTTAAAGATAATCTTCCTCATTCCAGGATCATAAGATGACTCCCTTCTTTAAAAAATATCTTCAGGAAAGATGATTCCAGATGGTATTTTAATTATGTTTCCGAGTTTACCACCCACCATGGTGGAAATGTTTCCCTTATATCTGAATGAAACCCCTGATGCTCTAGCTTGCACACACTGGTAATATTTTTTTCACCTCGTCAGCAAATATTTCCTGAGCACTTACTATGTGTCACTATAGAACTGGGAGCTACAAGGATTGATAAAGAAGCCAATAAAAATAGCTGAAATCCTACCACCTGGAAATAATCACTGCAAACGTTTGGTATTTATCATTAAAGTTTTGTTTTTTGTTTTTTTTTTTTTAAGTCTACTGTGTTAGTCAGGGGTCTCCAGAGAAGCAGAACCAATAGGATTATATACGAAGAGATTTATTATTGCAGTTGGCCCACACATTTATGGAGGTTAAGGAGTCCTGGGATCTGCTGTCTGTAAGCTGGAGGATGAAGAAAGCCAGGGCTGTGATTCAGTTTGAATCTGAAGGCTTGATGATCAGGGGGCCTGTGGTAGAAATTCTGGTTTGAGTCTGAATGAAGCACTGATGTTCAAAGGCAGGAGAAGATAGGTGTCCCAGATCAAGCAGAGAGAGTGAATTTGTGTCTCCTCCATATTTTCTTTTTTTAAATTCGGATATTCAGACCTTCAAAAAATGGGGTGATGCCCACCTGTACCAGTGAGGGCATCTTCTCCTCAGTCTGCTGATTCAAATACTAATCTCTCCTGGAAACACCTTCACAGACATGCCCAGAAATGATGTTTTAACAGCTCTCTGGGCAACGCTTAGCCTGGTCAAGCTGATGCCTACAATTAACCATCACATCTAGATACACATATTTTTAAATAAAAATAAGATTATTTTACATATATATTATAAGATTATTACATATATAAGATAATGATATCATATATAATATATATAATATAATATTATAGATTATAAGATTATTATATATATTATGTATATATATATTTTATGACCTGATTTTCAAATACATCTTGGATTTCTTTCTTTGTCACTAACTGTAAATCTACATTGTAATGTTTAATGGCCATGGCTATGATTTGCCTGTAGCAGGGTTTGTTGACTCGCTCCTTACTGATGGACAGTTAGACTATCTTCCTTATTTCACCATTATAAACAATGCTGCAGAGAACAACCTGGTATCTACATCTTTGCCCTCTTGTCATGGACATAGAATTGCTGGGTCATTATTGCCGAACTGCTTTCCAGAAGGATTGTACTGATTTACACCCTCACCAGTGCTGTAAGGGTGTCGGGGGTAGGGACGCATAATATGGCTCCAGGTCCAAGTCTGGTCATTGCCCGTCTCTGTAAAGAATATCTTACAGACGGGGCACCTGGGTGGCTCAGTCAGTTAAGCGTCCGACTTCGGCTCAGGTCATGATCTTGTGGTCCGTGGGTCCGAGCCCCGGGTCGGGCTCTGTGCCGACCGCTCAGAGCCTGGAGCCTGTTTCAGATTCTGTGTCTCCCTTTCTCTCTGACCCTCCCCCGTTCATGCTCTGTCTCTCTCTGTCTCAAAAATAAATAAACGTTAAAAAAATTTTTTTTTTTAAATAAAAAAAAAAAAAGCATATCTTACTGGAGCACGGCTGCTCCTATTCACTTATGTATCGTTGTGGCTGCTTTTGCCCTCTGAGGGCAGAGTTGAGCAGTTGCAACAGAGACCACGTGGCCCACGGACCCTAAATTATTTACTGATTGACCCTTTGCAGACAAAGTTTGCCAACTCCTGTCTTATTTCAGCAGAGAAGTTATGTTACCTTTTGGGTTTTCTTGTTCACTTTACTAAGGTTTTACAAGCTGATTTTGATGTGGAATGTGGAAGCAACATCAAGCATCTTGTCCCAAAACCTATAGGCTTTAAGCAGTGCAGATCCACATTTCATTCCATCATTTAATGGCTTTATAACTCCAGTCAAATTTTTAAAAATTGTTTTAAATGTTTATTTATTTTTGAGAGAGACAGAGAGAGAGAGAGAGAGAGCAAATGGAGGAGGGGCAGAGAGAGAGGGAGACACAGAATCTGAAGGAGGCTCCAGGCTCTGAGATGTCAGCACAGAGCCCAACACGGGGCTCGAACCCACAAACTCTGAGATCATAATCTGAGCCAAAATCAGAGGTTCAACCGACTGAGTCACCCAGGTGCCCCAACTCCAGTCAAATTTTTAGTTTCTCAGAGACTCAGTTTGTTCGTGTTAAAATGGGAACAATGACAGCAACCCATGAAGGTTATAGTTGTAAGACACCTGGCCAGTGCTTGGCTTCTGGTGCATGTAGAACCAACATTAGTTTACCTCCCCTTCCCAAAGACGTCTGCTTCTAGCGAGTAGGAAAAAGAAATTAGCAGGGAAGAGGGTTGGTAATAGCTGCTTTCCGCTGTTGCTTCTCATTTTGGTCCCAAAGTTTGGAGAATTCTTTTTTTTTTTTTTTTTTTTGCCCCAAGTAACTTCCAAACATTTAAAGCCCAAACATATCTAAGTCATAGGAATAACAAGCATCAAGAGTAAGAAATGACTGGCTTTTTCTGTTGTTTTTAAACTTTTTGGAGAAACAGAACTTCTGCTACATACTTGGGCTGAACAACCTTCACAACTATTTTAAAATTTAGGGAGTGTCTTAGATTGATGGGATCAAGGAATAGTGTGTCTGCAGCTGTCATTCACATTAAGAAGTGGTTTTAGGTGAAATCATGTGGGGGACCCCACCCACGCTGGTATCAGAGCACGCAGGTTTTATAACTTCCACACATTTAAACCAGATGATTCTTTGCTGTAGGATGTCTAGCAGCATCCCTGGTGTGGGACACAGGCTAATGCTAGACCCACAAAGACGTCCGTGTCCTAATTCCTATCATCTGTGAATATATTACCTTACATGGAAAAAAAAAAAAAAAAAAAGAACACACAAAACCCTTCATTTAAATGAAAGATCTTGAGATTATCCCAGATGACGAGGTGGGCCCAATATTATCACAGGGGTCCTGATAAGAGAGAAGGTGATATGATGATAGAAACAGAGAAGGAAGAGAGAAGGTGCTATGGCTGCTGACTTTGAAGAAGGAGGAAGGGGCCATGAGCCAAGGAATGTAGGCGGCCTGTAGAATCTGGAAAACACAAGGAAACCAATTCTTCCCTGGAGGCCTCCAGAAGGAAAGCAGCCTTGCAAAGTCATGTTAGTCTTCTGACCCCTGGGGTTGTCAGAAATTTATTTCTGTTATTTGAAACCACTAAGGTTGTGATCATTTGTTACAGCAGGAACACGAAACAAATACTTCCGGTATCCACCCACCAGATACCAGTAAAACCCCACCGCAAGTTGTGATAGCCAAAAATGTCCACAGACATGACTTCCTCATGTCCCATGGGGAGCACAACTGTTCCCAGTTGAGAACTACTGTGTTAGGGAGATTCCAGCAGCAGCTGCAAGAATTCAGAGGCAAGAAGTCAATGCTGTGGGTATGGCTGGCACATGGTCAGCCAGGTGTGGCTTCAGGTGGGCACACAGATAGGTATGGGAAGCTAGGAGATGTAGACTACTCATAATGTCCATTTATGGACTCCTTTATGTTCCCTCACCCTGGGAGGTTTATGCCTGGATACTCAGAGAGCATGGCTGGACTGGCTGAGAATCCTTATTGAATGTGACAGCTTGCCCTGCTGGGTCCCTACTTCTTAGCACAAGGATGACAGCTGCTCTCTGTGGCAGCCTTTCCCTGTGGATCAGACTCCTTTGCTTGACTGACCAATTCCCTTCATGCTGGGCAGGAAGGACTTCCTTCTGTCAGAGCCACAGTAGCAAAGTCTGGGCTGGTTCTAAGTAACAAGAGGGACTCTGATTAATATAAGGAAAATCAATCATTGGTTTTTCAGGATAGTAGGGTATCATGGAATGAAGGAAGTTTGCTTATGAAGGAGAATACCAGCGTAGCTCTGGGAAGCTCAGAAACAGATGGAATTCATAGTCTCCCTTTCAAGTTCTGCTGTTAATCTTGTCTCATTTCCCAGTCTTGGTTTCCAAGTTGCAAATTCCTGGAAGAGAGAATCTTATTGTGTGGGTCCAATAGATCAACCAGCTGAGACCACAGGGAAGGACTTGCCCAAGGTCACTGTTAGCAGAGCTGGGCCACCTCTCTTGACTTTCAGAACTGTTTCTTTTGCATAACCAAGTACTAGAGTCTTTGCAGGAGGTCAGATTGTCCAATTAGAGAGCTAACCAAGAGCTGATACACTAAGGAAAGTTCTTTGGAAGCCTGCTGAGATGACACCTGAACTGGAAAATATTGGCCAACACTGGCTGTTTTGTCTACTGTGTATCAGGTGTCTAGGTGTTTGTAGGTATCTAGAAGTGACATGTGTTCTATGGACATATTTAAAATTAGTTATAACAGAGTTTTGGGGGAATTATTGTGAATCACAATAGAGTGAAGTTTTTAAAAACTACTCCACCATTTCATTTTTTTTCTTTTAAAATTTTTATTTAAATTCTACTTAGTTAACATAGACTACAATATTGGTTTCAGGAGTAGCATTCAGTGATTCATCACTTACATACAACACCTAGTGCTCATTATAACAAATGGCCTCCTTAATACCCATCACTTATCTAGCCCATCCCCCACCCACCTCCCTCCATCAACCCTATTTATTCTCTATCTTTAAGACTGTCTTATGGGGGCGCCTGGGTGGCTTCGTCAGTTAAGTGTCCAACTTCAGCTCAGGTCATGATCTCATGGTTCGTGAGTTCGAGCCCCGTATCGGGCCGTCTGCTGTCACACAAAGCCCCCTTCAGATCCTCTGTCTCTCCCCCTCCCCTGCACTCTCACTCTATCTTACTCTCTCTCTCTCTCTGTCTGTCTCTCTCTCTCTCTCTGTCTCTCAAAAATAAATAAACATTTCAAAAAGTCCCATGGCTTGTTTCCTTCTCTATCTTCCCCCCCTTGCCTTATGTTCATCTGTTTTGTTTCTTGTATTCCACATATGAGTGAAATCCTATGGTATTTGTCTTTCTTTGACTGACTTACTTCGCTTAGCATAACACACCCTAGTTCCATTGCAAATGGCAAGATTTCACTCTTTTTGATGGTCAAGTAGTATTCCACTATATATGTATACACACACACACACACACACACACACACCCCACATCTTCTTTATCCATCCATCAGTTGATGGGTATTTGGGTTCTCTCCATAGTTTGACTACTGTTTTTAATGCTGCTATAAACATCAGTGTGTGTGTACCTCTTCAAATCTGTATTTTTTTAATCTTTGGGTAAATACCTAGTAGTGCAATTGCTGGATCATAGGGTAGTCCTATTTTTAACTTTTTGAGGAACTTCTATATTGTTCTCCAGAGTGGCTGCACCAGTTTGCGTTCCCACCAACAGTGTTAACAGGGTTCCCCTTTCTCTGCATCCTCGCCAACACCTGTAGTTTCTTGTGTTCTTTTTTTAAAAAATTTTTTAATGTTTATTTACTTTTGAGAGAGAGACAGAGTGTGAGTGGGTAAGGGGCAGAGAGAGGGAGACACAGAATCCAAAGCAGGCTGAGCTGTCAGCACAGAGCCTGATGCAGGGCTCGAACTCACGAACCGTGAGACCATGACCTGAACTGAAGTCGGACACTTAACCGACTGAGCCACCCGGGTGCCCCTCTTGTGTTCTTAATTTTAGCTATTCTGACAGGTGTGAGGTGGTATCTCATTGTGGTTTTGATTTGCATTTCTCTGATGATGAGCGATGTTGAGCATCTTTTCATGTGTCTGTTAGCCATCTGGTTGTCTTCTTTGGAAAAGTCTCTATTTACATCTTCTGTCCATTTCTTAACTGGATTATTTGTGTTTGGGGTGTTGAGTTTGATAAGTTCTTTATAGATTTTGGATACTAACCCTTTATCAGATAACATCATTTGCAAATATCTTCTCCCATTCTGTCAGTTGCCTTTTAGTTTTGTTGATTGTTTCCTTCGCTGTGCAGAAGCTTTTTATCTTGATGAAGTCCCAGTTGTTCATGTTTGCCTTTGTCTCTCTTGCTTCTGGTGATGTGTCTAATAAGAAGTTGCTCCGGCTGAGGTCAAAGAGGTTGCTGCCTGTGTTCTCCTCTGGGATTTTGATGCTTTCCTTTCTCACATTTAGGTCTTTCATCCACTTTGAATTTATTTTTATGTCTGGTGTAAGAAAGTGGTCCAGGTTCTTTCTTCTGCATGTTGCCATCATGGTATTTCCAACACCATTTGCTGAAGAGACTGTCTTTATTCCATTGGATATTCTTTCCTGCTTTGTCAAAGATAGTTGGCCATACATTTGTGGGTCCATTTCTGGGTTCTCTATTCTGGGTTCCATTGATCTGAGTGTCTGTTTTTGTGCCGTACCATACTGTCTTGATGATTACAGCTTTGTAATACAGCTTGAAGTCTGGAATCATGAGGTCTCCAGCTTGGTTTTCTTTTTCAGGATTGTTTTGGGGTCCTTTGTGGTTCCACACAAATTTTAGGATTGTTTCTTCTGGTTCTATGAAAAATGCTGGTGGTATTTTGATGGGGATTGCATTAAATGCATAGATTACTCTGGGTAGTGTAGACATTTTAACAATGATTGTTCTTCCTATTGTGAGCATGGAATGCATTTCCATTTCTTTGTGCCCTCTTCAACTTCTTTCATAAGTGTTCTATAGTTTTCAGAGTACAGATCTTTTACCTTCTTGGTTAGGTTTATTCATAGATATCTCATTGTTTTAGGTTCGTCCAGCATTTTCAGCAATTTCTGGTCCCCAGTGAAGTTCTCTCAGATCCTTTGGCAATTGCCACAGCCTAATTGAATATTCCATTTCAGATGCCCTTTCTTGGTCTGCTTTGGGCTATGACTGAATTCTTCTCTCTAGGTCTCTATTTAAATAAACACCAGCACCGCAACAGGTTTAATTTTTTTTAAGCCTTTATTTAAATTCCAGTTAGTTAATATACAGTGTAATATTAGTTTCAGGTTTACGAAGTAGTGATTCAACACTTCCATACAACACTATGGGGGTCATCACCACAAATGCCCTCTTTATTTTTTTTTTTTTATTTTATTTTTTTAACTTTTTTTTTTTTCAACGTTTATTTATTTTTGGGACAGAGAGAGACAGAGCATGAACGGGGGAGGGGCAGAGAGAGAGGGAGACACAGAATCTGAAACAGGCTCCAGGCTCTGAGCCATCAGCCCAGAGCCCGATGCGGGGCTCGAACTCACGGACCGCGAGATCGTGACCTGGCTGAAGTCGGACGCTTAACCGACTGCGCCACCCAGGCGCCCCACAAATGCCCTCTTTAATCCCCATCACCTGTTTCACCCATCTCCCACTTGCCTCCCCTCTGGTAACCATCATTTCGTTCTCTAAAGTTAAGAGTCTGTTTCTTGGTTTGCCTCTCTCTCTCTCTCTCTTTCAAGCAGGCTTCACTCCTGGCACGGAGCCCGACATGGGACTCGAACTCACAAGCCTGAGATCAAGACCTGAGGTGAGAATGAGACAGATGCTCAACCAACTGAGCCACCCAGGTGCCCCTTGCTCTCTTTTTTCCCCCTTTGCTCCTTTGTTTTGTTCTTAAATTCCACATATGAGTGAAATCATGTGGTATTTGTCTTTCTCTGACTGACTTATTTTGCTTAGCATGATACTCTCTAGCTCCATCCGTGTTGTTGCCAATGGCAAGATTTCATTCTTTTTTTATGGCTGAGTAATATTCCATTGTATACATACCACATGTTCTTTATACATTCATCTATCCATGGACACTTGGGCTGCTTCCATATAATTTGGCTTTAATTCAACAACCAGTGCATACTTACTAGAGAAAAAAATTAAAAAACACAGATATGTGAGGTAAAACTTATAAAATTACCCATAAGCTTATTGTGCATAAAAACCTCTTCATAATTTGCTCTATTTGGTGTCCTTCCAGGCTCTTTTTTTAATTATTTGATATTTTGTGAAAAAAAAAATGGGATTATACTGCATCTTTTGTTTTATTGTTTATTTTGTTAATTTAATTATCATAATATTTTTCAACAGGCTTAAATATATGTTGATTATATTTTTTAATAGCTTCATAGTATTTCATGATTATGCCATGATTTACTTAACTTATTCGTCATTAAGAGAGAGAACTCTTTGTTTCTGAGTTGTTGAAAAGTCTGTGATGTTTATATGGCTGCAGAATAAATCAAACCATGACTAAGGTTTCAGAATTTCATGAATTATTATGTTTTTTAATTTATTCCATTTTGGATAGTTAACATTTTTTTGTCCTTTCTCGCTGGAGGATATTTTGTTGTGACATCCCTCTGTGATATTGGGGAAGGAGTGTGGAATATTCTTAGGCCCTCCCTATGCATTTGTGCTTCTGTCAGCCTTCTCTGAAAGGGTTGGCCTGGAAAGAAAAGCAGATGAGCTTATGCACACGTATATTTCCTCACCCTCACTCACCTCATGTGACCGCCTATGGAGAGGAAAACAAGTCAGCTTCTTCAACCAAATCACAGTGCTTTGTCCATGGGTCATTTTCTGTAACACACAGAAGAATTTATAAGGGTTCCCAGTTTTCTTCATTCACGTGACAAAATTTTATTGAGTACCTACTATGTGCTAAACAGTATGCTTGATCATCGGAACATACACAGATAGTCTTAGGGCATCTCGGTAGTGAAGTCTTTATATATCATTTTGTCCTCCTGGTGGTCAGGTCAATTTCATCTTACTCTAAGGCTGGGGCTTTGGAGCAGACGGACCCTTGCACACCCATGCTACCTTCATGACATTGGGCACCTAGTTTACGTTCTTTGTGCCTGCTTTCATATTATATTAATACAATTCAATGGAATCATCTGTGTAAAATATACAACGTAGAGTAAATGGTTGAATATGAGATGACCATTATTATTAGCATCATATTCTACAGAAAAGCTTACAATCAAGTAGAAGAAGATGTATTGCCTGGTCATTTATTTATCCTTAGCAGCTGATGAAGAAAGAACCAATTAGTCTAAACATTGAGCAAGATGAAAGGAGCAGGCCACTGGCTGCCTCTCTGGGGTTAATTTAGCCATCACTTCTGCATGGAGCTGGTACATTTAGAGTGTGAAAGGAACCTGCTGCTTGTTGATAATTAGTCTGGTTTCAATGAGTATCATCAGGTGTTAATAACAGCTCAAATGCACTGTATCTTTTCACAACTTTTAGAAGATGTTTAGGTTGTTTGCTGGGTTCTCACTTCTCGGGCTTCTGTGTGGATGTTGGGGGTTGATCTAGGGAGGGCCAGATAGGATGCTTCTACCTCCATGGATCCTAGCCATCTCCATGATGGCAACAATATGGCCCTGCCCAGAATGGGTAATATCGTGGATATTACATGAATTGGGTCAGATGCTGGCCTTTCCTGATGGAAAGTGGCATTTCTTTGCCAGTGCGGGACATTTCTTCTTGTCCCAAATAATCCTGACAATACAATAGTTTAAAAGAAAAAAAAACCCAACTGGAAGGAATGTAAATTTTTACCAATAGAGTACTACCTAAATGCATATTAGGATATCATACAACAGAACACAATGTAGCCATTAAAAAGAATAAGGTGTACCTGTATAGGTGTCCAAGAGGTACAAATTGGGAGAAAAGCTGCAGAACAGTAACTAGGGTCTGATTTGATATAAGAGAATGTGGGGGGGGGGATAAACAAAGAGAGGAAAACTGACAGAGAAAGAAAAAAAGGAAGAGAAAAAGAAAAGGAAAGAAGAAAAGTATTTCTTTATAAAACCAGGCTTTCCTTTGCCCATCATAGACTACTCCAGAATTTGAGGACTGAGGTAGATTTTTACTGCAGGTAAAGGGGTGTGTGTGTATAGGGGTTTTACACAGTACCACATTGAAAGACTACTCCAAATTTTCTCCATACTTTATTTGGAGAGTGAGTGCCCACAACAGGATTAATTCTATTCTGTGGATTGACACACCCTATCCTCACTGATCTATCCCAAGGCCTTTTATTTATTTATAATAGCATAGACACATATCCTTGTTGTGATTGGAGCAGTTCTCCTGAGATGTAATTTATGATCATTAAAATGCACCCATTTCAAGTGTATAGTTCATTGAGATTCAACAATCAGGATATAGAACATTTCTGTCACCCCAAAGATTCTCTTGCTTCTCTTCCCAGTTAATCATTAATTCCCAGCCCTGGTCCCAGGCAAATGCTGATCTACTTCTATTACAATATATTTTCTTTGCTAGAGTTTCCTATAAATGCAGTCATACAGGATGTACTTCTGTGGTAGGATTCTTCTCAGAATAACAAACTGAGGGTTGATGGGGGGTGGGAGGGAGGGGAGGGTGGGTGATGGGTATCGAGGAGGGCACCTTTTGGGATGAGCACTGGGTGTTGTATGGAAACCAATTTGACAATAAATTTCATATGTTGAAAAAAAAAAGGATTCTTCTCAGAATAATGGTTTGGCCGTTCATGTGTGTTGCGTGTATTAGTAGTTCTTTTCTGTTTTAAAATTTGGACTGACTAGTATTCTGTTTTATATAAACAGCATGTTATAATATACCATATACATTATAATATTAGTATGTTTATCCATCCACATATTGAGAAAGATTTTATTTGGGGAAAGGTTTATGTCACCAAAAAGGTTGAAAACCACTTTTCCACCTTAATTGCATATTCTTGGGAACGATGGAGAACTCAATCTACACCATGATTTCCAGTGAGAAAGCAGGTCTCATGTTGGGAGATTAGGTGATAGGATGACTGAAGGTTTCTGTGGCCTTATTGAATACACATGTGGCAGGCATCCCAGGCATTGGCCCCCAGTTATCCTCACCTCCTGGTACTCATGTTTTTGTATAATATCCTCTCTTTTGGGGTGGGCTAGACTTCTAATGAATTGAATATGGCAGAAGTAATGGGCTATCACTTCTGCGATTGGGTTATAAAAAAAAAAAACTACTTCTGTCTTAGGTGCTAGTTATAGGATGGCTTTCTAGGGAAGCCAGCTATCATATCATGAATCAGTCCTGTGGCGAGGTCCATGTGGTAAGGGGTCAAGGCCTGCCAATAACCACAGAGATAAGCTTGGGAAGGAGATTGCCCCCAGTTGAATCCTCAAATGAGACTGCGATGTTTGATGGCTTAATTGCAATCTCAGGAGAAATCTTGAGCCAGAGGCACCCAGATAAGCTAAACTGAGCAATATAAACTGTGAGATAATTACTAAGTTACTAAGTTTGGGGGTCATTTGTTACACAGCGGAGATAACTAATACTGACAAAATTAAGTTATTGTTGTTAATTATTCTTATTGCTGCCATAGACTTCACCCTTCCTGGTTTCAATCCCAGGTTTAGCAGAGCCCTGGAGATACGTTACGGTAATAATCACCAAGCAGTAGACATGGAGTCAGGTACTTGTCAGGCACTTACTTACTTTAGGGGAGAAAGGACTATAAGGTAACTAGAGCTAGTACAGAAAGGAGCTGGGTTTGAATCCAGGCAGTGACTCTAGTGTCCCTCACTGTGACCATGACACATCCTGCTGCCTTGGACACCAGCATCTCCCAGCCATCCACAAATGATCCTGGCCCCAACCTTCTCCTTATTCCACTCTTGCCCCTTCTTCCCTGGATTCTCCCCGACCAACCCTGTCCCAGCTCCCACCTCAACCACTGCCGGGTCAGCCATCCTCCAGCTGCTTTTCCCGATCAAGGATGTCAGGGCGGACTATGTATGTTGGGATCTTAGGAACTTTTCATCTTCCCCCTCCAGAGCACTGTCTGCCTTCCTTACTCCTTCTTCATCTCAGCGACTGTTCTTTTTTAGTCAGATGGAAACAGGAAGGTTTTCTTTCTAGGCTCCTTTCCCATATCAGGAATTAAAACAGTGTCTAAATGCAGTGAATATTAATGTATATTTGAAGGATAAAATGAAGCAGTGAAGGACTGAATTGCCCACTTGCTTGGGGAGACACCTTGGGGCTGGAAATGAGCTTGCTCTTTGGCCTCAGACTTGCCTTTGAATTGTAGCTCTGCTGGTCCTTGGCTGTGAGATCCTGGCCATATGACTTCTCTGTGCCTCTGTTTTCTCTTCCCTAAAATGGGAGCATCAATTTTTTTATGGCTAAAGATGAAGTGATACTGTCCATAAAATAGCACAGTGCCTGGTACAATATAATTAGTCCATTTATTACCACTGTTGTTGTTGCCTAATTCTTATTTGTGCATTTTCAGATGTCTTTTCTCAAAGTTGAGAGTTCTTCAATGAAAAAGACTGTCTCCAGCAGCATTTTCCTCCCCTGGGTCCCATCCTCTTTCACTCCGTCACAGTATAAAAGGGCAGGATGGTGCAGAGGTCCAAGAGTACGGCCTGTGCAGTCAGAGAGACTGGTATCGAACCGTGGCTCTTCCACTTCTTAAACAAATGACCTTGGGCAAATTATGAGCGTCACCAGGCCTGTGGATAAAACGGCAAGAATAGTAGCTCCAGCATGGTGGCATTGTGGCGGAGGTTGGTGGAGATAATTAATGCACGTAAGATACTCATTGTGGTGCCGGCACACAGTGATAACCCAGCAAATGCAAGTTCTTATTATCATTATTGTAGGAGTTGGTGGAGGATGCTGAGGCCTGAGGCCGCCCCTCCTCCAGCTTCTAAAGCCTAAGTATTTTACTCTAAAACATTCTGCAGGCACCTGCAGGGATTTCCACTGTGCTTTGGACAGCGGTGGCCCATTTGGATCGGTAGAAGGCTCTTTTCCTCTTGTCTGTCTTGCCTGGGGGGGGGGTTCTCTTTGTGTGTTAGACTTCTATTCATGGATCATCTGCCAGAGACTTGGACCAAGATTTCTTACTCTGCTTTTCAGATTTTCTTCTCCTAATGGTCCTGTTCTGTGCTGTCACCCTGGTGCCCTCCCCTCCTCTCCAGCCCTCAGCAGCTGGCAGGAAATGTTTATAGAAGAAGCTTTTCTTTCTCTTTTTAATAGCCTCCTAGGCTGCAACCTCCCAAATGAGAACCTTGTTAACCAGAAGGACTCTAGGCTACTGATTTATATTCCAGTCATCAAGAGAGGAAAGAGAATTAGAGAGGGAGAAAGAAAATGCTAACGTATCCATGGACTAGTTCCAACACCCTTTCTGATGAGGAGTGTGTATATCTATTTATGTTCTGGGTGCTAAGGGATTCCTTCTAGATTTTAGTATTTGACCTGTTATCCTTGGGTCACGTGGATTCTTTGTTCCTCTCGTGGGTGTGCTGAAAACAAGAGTAACAAATTTATTCTCCTGCCATTTAAACAAAAGGTTTGTTACTTTCAAATAATAAAGGTACTTGTTTCAACAGAAATGTTGGGATCTCAGCAAAGATGGTGTCCAAGCTCATGGTGGCTTCAGAGGACAGGTAAGGGCTTACCTCCTATCACTCTCTGCAGATACTCATGGGCCAATATCTCTCCATGGGTAGTTATGAGAGAGTCATAAAACTTACAGGTGATAGTCTTTCGTGGCCAGAATTCTAGCTCAGTGGTTCAAGGAAGGCTTCCAGGAGGAGGAAGTGCATTTAGAACTTGGCTTTGAAAGTTGGTGTCATAGAGAATGCAGGCTGTTCCCCAATATCCATTCCCCTCTACTTCCATAACAGAATACTTAATTTTTAGCTGGCTCATCCCCCTCACCCCCAAGAAAGACAATACTTCTTTGGAATCTTGCTTGCAACACTCGCCACGATTATTTCCCTTCCTGTACGCATATCTTTTGCAGGGTGACTTGGTAGCACCTCCTGTTTAGCGATGGAGTCTTTCCCCATTCTTGAATCCAAGCCAGACTTGTGATTTGTTTTGTTCAGTACAATGCAATGGAAGTGACATTGTGCTAATCCCAAGCCTAGGCCTCCAGAGGCCTTGCATACTTCCACTCACCCTTGTGGAATCCTTCCCGACCACCATGTGACCAAGCCAGAGTTAGCGTTCTGGACGATAGGAGCCTGTTTGGAGCAGGGACAAACTTTCCTAGCTGAGGTCATCCTAGACCAGCCAACCAGACAGCTAACTACAGGCACATGAGTATTCACCCAAGGCCACAAAAACCACCTAGCTGACCTGAGCCCAAATTACCAACACATAGAATCATGTGGTGGGTAAATGCTTATTGTTTTAAGCTACTGTGTTAGGACGTGGTGGTTTGTGATGTATCAAAGTAGTTAATACAATTTCCCATGCAGCTAGGTGTGTCTGCGTAACCAGGTTTTGTTGGGTGACATGTAAGTGACTGTGTTGTGTATGATTCCTGGGCTGGGGGAGCAGATTTCTTTATAGGGAGGAAGCATGCTTTTCTTCCATATTTCTTGTTCCCTAATGACGAGAATGAGAATGTAATAGCTGGAGCTCCAGCAGCCATTCTGGGTCAGGAAGGGAGTTTAGGAATGGAAGGAACCCAGTGCAGAACAATAACTTAGGAGGATCCTGTTCCTCTGAAGCCATAGATTGGCTTTCTAATCCTATTCTGACTACTTCTAAGTTTATTAAGCAAAAGGGATAAACTTTTGCCTTTTTTAGGCCACTGGTGTTTTGAGTTTTACAGTGAAATCATAGCTGAACCTAATCCCAAATAATACCAATGGTCGGGATTTAGATAAGCAGGAATGATAGGAAAGAGTACTCATACCAGAGGGAATTTGTAGAGGGAATATCTTGGATAATGTTTCAGAAAAAGAAAAAGTGTGGGTGGCGAAAAGACTGCATGGTATTTCTTAAGGGAATCACTGGGTGATAGGGCTGGGAACAGTTTGGGGCCAACTTTTGCAAGGCCTTGAAGGGTAGGCTAAGAAATTTGGAGAATGTGGCACAACAGATGTCTGAAGCCTTATAAAAATCAGAGTAAGGAATTCACTGATTCATTTCCTCCGGGGAGTTAATGTTCCAGTGAGAGAGACAAGATAACAAAATAATAGGATGATTACAGATTGTGATTAATGGTATGTGTGATATGATGCTGACTAACTGTTGGATGCAGGCAAGTACTTTAGAGAGGTTGGTCAGAGAAAGATTTTTTTTTTTTAATTTTTAGAATCCTGTGCCAGGCATTGTGCAGAAGTCTAGGGACACAGGGAGTGATAACACACAGTTTCTGTTGTGAAGGATCTGTCTGTGGCTGTGAAGAGATCACAGTCTTGTGTGGTGGTAGGGTTAATCGGGAACAATTTCCTAGAGGAGGTGGGAGAGCGCCACAGCAAGTAATTTAGTCTTCCCATCTGTATCAGTCAGATGTGGCTGTGATAAAACTGTGTAACATACACCCCGCCCCCCCCAAATCTTTGCTTACCATGAAAATGATTTTTCTCACAGGTCTGCATGTAGGCTGTGATTCTGCGGGGCTCTGCTGGATCAGCTTGCTTGATTCCAGGCCCAGGTCTGTTGTATGTATCTCCTCATCCTGGGACCATTGACTACGCAAGGTTTGATCTTCTCACGGTCGATGGCAGAAGTTCAAGAGATCAAGCAGAGTCACAGAGGCACATTTAAAGCCTCTGCTTCTATTGCATCTACTCACACTACTGGCCATAGCAAGTCACATGACCAAGACTGACAACCATGGGTCAGAAAGAACACTCTACCCACAGTGAGAAAACGTCAAAGGTACAAGGATGTTTAATTCTGTAATGCAGGGAGTGAAAGGTTGGAAACAGTAAGTCAGTCTTTCATAGTATTCAAGGAAGTGAGGTACTTCTCCATTTTTTCAGAAATCTCATGTATGTCTGAGTATTTTGGTAATTTTTTTCAAGAAATCTTTTCTATTTCCTGTTAGATTTATTGCAAAGCACCATTATCCTTTTTGTCTAAATTTAAAAATAATTTTTTTAAAGTTTATTTATATTTGAGAGAGAGAAAGAGAGACAGACAGACAGACCTTGAGCAGGGGAGGGCAGAGAGACAGAGACAGAATCCGAAGCAGGCTCCAGGCTCTGAGCTGCAAGCTGTCAGCACAGAACCCGATGCGGGCCTTGAACCCACGAGCAATGAGATCATGACCTGAGCCAAAGTCAGATGCTTAACCAACTGAATGCCCCTCGTCTAAATTTTTACTTAAAAAATTACATATGCATACATGGTAAAAACTTCAAAAAGGAGTACTGAAAGATATAACAGTGAACATAAGGGTGGCCCTTCCCAAGAGGCAAATCCTGGGTTTCTTTTCAGAGATATTCTGTGTGTGCACAAACAAATATTTTGGTTTTTTTAGTGTTAAGTTTTTATTTTAATTCTGGTTGAGTTAACATACAGAACAAAATATTTTCTTACATTAAAAAAAATACAAAATGCGGGCGCCTGGGTGGCTCAGTTGGTTAAATGTCCAACTTCGGCCCAAGTCATGATATCACCGTTCATGGGTTTGAGCCCCGCGTCGGGCTCTGTGCTGACAGCTCAGAGCCTGGAGCCTGCTTCCGATTCTGTGTCTGCCTGTCTCTCTCCATCTCTCAAAAATGAATAAACGTTAAAAAAAAATGTTTTTAATACCAAATGGCATTCCACTACACTTGTTCCTCTGTATCTCCCTTCTTCTCTTCTGTTTAACAATGTATCTTAGAGGCGGTGCCATTTCAGTTCAGCGAGGCCCATTTCATTGTGTTTAATGGCTACATTGTTTTCCGCTGTGAGGCTGTGCTGTAATTTGTTTAATCAGAGCCATATTGAAAGACATTTGGATTATGTCCAATCTTTTGCTACCATAACCAAGGCTGCATTAAGTACCCTGGAACATCTATCTTTATGCGCATGTGTGAGTATATCAGTAGGTTAAATCTGTAAGCAGAAATTGCTAGATCAAGGGATATGCAACTTAACATTTGATGGATATTGACTCTCTGTTTCTAAAAAGAAAGAATGATTTCTTCCAGCATGTCTACAGATCTCTGTCTGTCCCCCCTATCTTCCTCTGATTCTTGTCCCATGGTATTGTTCAGGGCTGAACCAATGGAATAAAGTAGTTCAAAACTTATTCCTCTAGGATCTCTGGGGAGAGTTTGAGTAGTATCCTTTGAATCTTGACCAAAAAAAAAAAAAAAAAAAAAAAATTGAAGATGGGGAAGAACCTGGTACTGCTGTTGTTACCCAGATCATCCATTTATTTATTTATTAAAAATTTTTTTTTAATGTTTTATTTTTGAGACAGAGAAAGACAGAGCGGGAGCAGGGGAAGGGCAGAGAGAGAGGGACACACAGAAACCAAAGCAGGCTCCAGGCTCTGAGCTGTCAGCACAGAGCCCTATGCGGGGCTCGAACTCACAAACCGTGAGATCTTGACCTGAGCCAAAGTTGACGCTTAACCGACTGAGCCACCCAGATGCCCCATTTATTTTTTATTTTTTATTGTTTTAATGTCCAGATCATCCTTTTAATGAGAGCACTGGAGGAGCATCGAATGTTGTTCTCACCAACATGTTTACCCAGGAACTCCAGACTGCAAGTGGAATGATTTATATTCCTGGGAGATCCCAGTAAAAAATGTGCACAATACCCTTTAATTTGATCTGCTTTCCCTGTTGCACCTAAATATTTAGGGCAAATAGAAAATAGTTCTGATTTACAGTCTCTATAAAAATTTTAAACAACCTAATAGGACATTTGATCATGAAATTGCCTGAAATAATGTTGGTGGTAGTCAGCCATATTTCTTTGAAATGGCCTGTAACTTCTGTGCAAACCCCCAAACATGGATTTTTTTCCCTTGCTAATAACAGCCTTATTAATAAAAGAATGATTTTCTTTACAGATCTTCACCAGCTGGGTTCCGATGCCTTTGTTCAATAAAGGTAGAGATAATAACTGTCTCTAAAAAGAAAATGTGCCGAGGTTCCCAGGAGAAGTGGTGGAAACAAATCTTTTATTAAATCATATTAAATTGTGTTTCTTGTTTACTTTTCTCATTTTGTAAGTCACAGTCATATCTGCTAGTTTTGGTAAACCTTGCCTCACAGTCGTAAAAAAAAAAAAAAAAACCAAAACCAGCAATTTGGAGGCTTGATGTTCTTAAAGCTAAATGCTGTGTGATCAATCTGGGTGATAAATTTCACACAATTAACTGCCGTGATGACATTTCTGAGTCTGTTCGTCTATTTTCCCCTGCTGACATCTTAGGAGATTGGTTAACTTCTGCCTATATTTGCAGATGTTCTATGGATGCCTAGAAAAAGAACAGCAGGAAAATGTAGTCAATATCTGGAGTTTTTACCTGTTCACAAATTTGTGACCCTTAGAGTAATAACATCTCTATTTTCCTTTGAGGGCAGGTGGCTCACGTAGGCTAGCTCTATTCCTACTGCAAGGAGAGGCGTATGACCCAGACCTGGCCAATCAAAACATCCTTGCTCAAGGTGGACCAATCAGAGCCAGTGAGAATCCTGGGACTTGTACTACGACTACTGGAAATGAGAACTGTCTTGATTGGAATTCGTTAAAGAACGAGATATAAACCTGCTTATGGTTATCTTCCCTCTCCATGGGAAGAGTACTCTCGAAGGAAGACAGGACAGAGAAAGACAGCCAAGAAGTGGAGGAAGACAGATTCCTGATGAGATCACTTGAATTCTTGAGTTTAATTATGCCTGAAGTTTTACTCATCAATTAGGCAAGCTAATCAATTTTAATTTTTTGCTTAAGTCCGTTTTGTTGGCTACTTGCCTCCAAAAGAGTCTTAAACACTTGTGTTTTATAACTTTCAGTAAAGTCTCATGTGTAGGAGAGCATGTGCAACAGCAGCATTACCCATGTCTACAATAATAGATCAGCCCTATTTTCTCTCGTGTTCTCAGTGGTCACCGTTGTATAATGGACTGTCTTCAGGTAGGTGCACCTGCTCCAGGCCACAGCTCATCAGAGGGCCTTGCCCTAGCATATCTCCTGTCTTTCCAAGAATTGTCATTGCTAGAATTACTCATGGTTGTCCCATATTCATACTCTGTGGATATGGGATTTGTGCTATGCCCTGTCCTCCCCCTGCTCTACCCCAGGGGCTCAGTAGTTCCTTGTGAATGCAGTTGTGCTTATCTGTGCCCTAGAGAATTCAGAATGAGATTTCCTGGCAGCTGGCCACTGGTATCTTCTCCCAGCCTTGCATCTCTAAGATCTTGGGTCCATTTCTAGTTCTTTCTTTGTCTTGCTCAAATTAAGCAATCACCGGGGTGCCTGGGTGGCTCAGTCGGTTAAGCGTCCGACTTCAGCTCAGGTCACGATCTCGCAGTCCGTGGGTTCAAGCCTCGCGTCGGGCTCTGGGCTGATGGCTTGGAGCCTGGAGCCTGCTTCCGATTCTGTGTGTCTCCCTCTCTCTCTGCCCCTCCCCCGTTCATGCTCTGTCTCTCTCTGTCTCCAAAATAAAAAAAAATAAAAAAATAAATTAAGCAATCACCTTATTTGAATGGGAGAGTTGATGTAGACAGCAATACAGGCTAACATTTGTAACGTGCTTTTTGCATATCATACACCGTGCTTGGCACATTCATGTGTGCTCAGTCCATCTTGTGAGTTTCCCATAACACTTAATGTATTCGTCTATTTAATACTGTTTATGGTCTTGACACTATGTTTTACCAGAATAGCTAATTTAATCCTTATAGAATCAGGACAGAGGTATCATTATCTCCATTGATAAGATGAGGTTGGGAAAGTTTAAGTAGTTTCCCAGTGTCATGCAATGAGGAAGTGGTGGAAACAGGATTTCAACCCAGGACAGAATGACTCCAAATCCAGTTTTCTTACTTCCTACACTAGCACTTACTACGTTGTAGTTATTGGCTTGTGTCTCTCTCTCACCTGTGAACTCCCTGACCTCTCAACACTCATGTGTTATCTTTGGACCCCAGTACTCCCTCACTCTAGAGTCTTGCTTAGAGGAGTAGGTTCTCAAAAACTACAGACTGACTGAAGAAATCTTCAGAACAACTCTGGAAGGCGAGTATTTTTCTTTCCATTTTACACATGAGCAAATTTAGGCTTAGGATGGTTAAGGGACTTACCCAACGCCAGGAACTAGCATTCACAAAATATAATCCTATAATCCTGAAATGTCCTGCTTCAACTGAGAATTGAGAAAGATATTCTATAAGCTGAAGAGAGGGGTCTTTGGGATGTTCATTCATCCAATATAGATAGGTTAATGAAGGCTCCATTAGGGTGGATTACCATGCAGAAAGTGGTGCAGACGTTTTATGAAAGGGAGCTGCATGTATGTTACTGAATCTGCTCTTGAGCTCCTTATAACTTGTGAGCAGGCAGAACACTGCTTAATGGTGCTGGACAAAGCTCAAGTGAAAATGGCTCCGGTGGGGAAATCTTTTATGGAAACTGAAATGATTGTTTTAGGAATCCGAATTGTAATTTTTCACTTCTTAGTCTCTGGTCTCTTGAGTCCCGGTCTATATCATGGGCGTATTTCATAATGGAATTCTGGTGACTTTGCCCAGTGTAAGGGGCACTGCAGTGGCAGGCAGGCAAGCTCATTGTGTGGAGGGAGGCAGCAAGTTAGATATTTAGAGGCAGAGACTAGGACTTTGTTAGATGGAACCGACAGCTCTAAAGGGCACCTCAAGGAAACACATTTCTCAGGGCATCTAAGAACATGAGAGCTGAGCCCAGGGTCTGATGTAGCTCTCTCTGTTTGAAAGCACTGACATTCTGTTAAGCTAATGATGAGTTTTCTTCTCTTTTCTCCCAACACCAAGACTAGGCAAAAAAAAAAAAAAAAAAAAAAATGCAGGGGAAGAAAGAACAAGAAACAATTTCCAAAGTCTTCAGGGTCCGTAGGCTGGCTTTTGAACTAAGTCACACTGCTGTCATCCTCCAGGCTGCTTGTACTTTTGCAGTAGTCATTGGCAGATTAATGAGTTTCATGAACGTTAAGAGAAAATAGCAGCTGGAAATAGCACTAAAAGTTTCAAGGACATTTTGGGGGAGGGGGCGAAATATGTCGTCACCCTCATGTACTCATGGAAGCATGTAGGTTATGTCATTAGCTAAAAATCCCAGCCATGAAGTCAAGAATGCGTGTAATTTACCCACTCACTTACCCACCAGCCATCCATCCATCCACCCACCCATCCATCCATCTATCCACTGATCCATCCATCCACCCACCAACCATCCATCCATCCATCCATCCACCCACCCACCCACACATCCATCCATCCACCCACCAACCACCCATCCATCTAGCCATTCATCCATCTACCCATCCATCCATCCATCCACCCACCCACACACACACACACATCCATCTACCCATTCATCCTCCACCCACCTAACCATCGATTTTACCCATCCACTTAACATTTAACAAACACAGACAAAGTGCCAGGCATTATCTAAGGCTACCAGTATTTGGTTCTCTGGAACTTTCAAGACTGCGTTTTTTTGCTATAATATAATTTCAGAAAGCAAATTTGCTGTTGGGAGCTTTCGTTACGGTGAAGCAAAATGGCATATTGAGTTTCTATAGATTTTGACTCTTATATAACTGTACACTTGGCACTGAAAATCTTATGCAACTTATTTGGGAAAAGATGGTCTACAGTACAAGTTGCTGCATCATGCAGAAAGACGGGCCGCAACAAACAGTTTTTGTTTAGGGTTTGTTTTTCAGGAGAAGCTGTGAAATTGTTGAGCTGAAATTGTTTTGCTTGGTCAGGTGTTACTAGTCCACTAAAAATAAGCCTGTATTAGTGGACATCTTAGAAACTAAGAAAGCTCAGCTGCAAGGGAATTAATAGACTCGTACTTTGTTACGCACTACCACATGGAACTTCACTGAAGTTCTCTGAACACGAGTGGTAGACAGTGATGCTAAGTGTGAGGAACTGGAGGCACACGGCCTGTTTCAGATCTCTGACCTTCCACTGATTTGCTCCATGGCCTGGGAAAAGCTGCCTACCCTCTCTGTTTTTAAAACAAAAATAGGACCGACATCAATACTTACATTCATGGTGTTTTTTCTGAGCATTAAATGTGACAGTGCTCATTTTTGGTGAGCAAGGTAGGTACTTCAGGGACACAGAGTAGATATATTCAGATTTGCTGGTTAGAGCGAGTTCACCACGATTTTCTTTCCTTTCGTTATGTTCTCCTCCTTCTCCCATTCTTTCTTTCGCTCCTCCCACACCACAAGTGTTTCTTCTAGCAAATGGAATGGAGATTTCTGTAGTTCTCCTTTCATATGTTAATTTACAATTATGTATATAATTGATAAAATATATAGAGTTGGCTTTGACTAATTTACATAAATGGTAAAACCCACTTATGGGTTTAAAGGTTACCTCAAACCTCACTTTTTCCCACTCAACACTGTATTTTTGACATCTCCTCATGTTGTATGTAAATCTAATTCAGTACATTCTGACTGTGGCCTGGGGGGTCAACATATGCATAGACTATGATTTGCTTATCCATTCCCTTAATGATGAAAGAACACTTTCAAAGTCTTTACTGTCACAAGGAAAACTATGGTGAACAGTCTCACGCATGCATCCTTGTGGTTTTGTGTAAGAGTTTCTCTGAGGCACATATCCACCCATGGGGATTGTTGGGTAGATGAACAGTTAATTGCCCTGAGTACTGAGAGATTGCTGCTTGGAATGGCTGCTTAGTTTACACTTCTCCCTAGCCCTTGATGTTCTCTGACTTTGTAATTTTTGCCAATACGATGGATGGATGTAAAGTGGTATCATTGTTGGTTTAATTTGCTTTTCTCTGATTACTAATGAAGTTGAGTATCTCTTCATATACTTGTTAGCCATTAGTGTTTCCTCTTCTATTAATTTTCTTTTCATAGACTTTACCCTTTTTTCTATTGGGTTTCCTGATTTTTTCCTGCTGTGCTGTAGAGGTTTCTGTAGATTTCAACACCAGCCAAGTTTTAGACATTGTACACATCTCGTGGTCCACAGAAGTGTTCAGTGTGTAGATTACGTCCTTTTCTGGGCAGAAATCGCAATGTTAATGCAGTTGAACACTTCACGTTTTCCCCTTATAGCTGGCTCTTTTTAGATCTTGCTTTAAAATCTGTACAGTTGTAAAGTCACAAAGATATTTCCTCCATTTTCTTCTTTTTTTATATGAAATTTATTGTCAAATTGGTTTCCATACCACACCCAGTGCTCATCCCAAAAAATGCCCTCTTCAATACCCATCACCTACCCTCCCCTCCCTCCCAACCCCCTTCACCCCTCAGTTTATTCTCAGTTTTTAAGAGTCTCTTATGCTCTCCCACTCTAACCTCTTTTTTTTTCCTTCCCCTCCCCCATGGGTTTCTGTTAAGTTTCTCAGGATCCACATAAGAGTGAAAACTATCTTTTGCATTCAGGTGTGAAGGAAGGAATCCAATTTTATTTTTCTCATACAGGGAATCAATTTTCCCAACAAAATCTACCACACAATTCAATCTTTCCCAATTGGGTATAATGCCAAGTCTCCTATACATGTAGGACTATTTCTGGAATCTCTGTGATGCTTCATTGATTTATTTATCTGTTCCTAAGACTACACCACACTTAAAAAAGAATTACTGTGACTTAGTAATAGGTTTTAGTATTCAGTAAAATGAATCCTACTACTATTCCTGTTTTTTTTTTTCAAAATTACCTTACATATTCATGCCTTTTATATTTCTGTATATGTTTTAGAATCAGTTTTTCAAATTCCTCAAAAAACTCTGCTGGACATTTGAATAGAACTGCATTAAGTCCATGGTTTAATGATGGGGGGAAATTAATATGCTTACAATGTTAAGTTATCCTATTTGTGAACTTGGTGTTTGTCTTAATCTATTCAGGTCTTTTAAAATGGTCTTTATAAGAGCTTTTCTCCATGAAGCTTCAGTGCATTCATTTTTGTGGGGAGGTGTATTTAAGTCCTACATACATTTTTGTTGTTGTTGCTATAATGTTTTAATATCCTGTACAATCCCTGGCACGTAGTGAGTGCTCAGTAAATGGTACTTATTACTGTTGTTGTAGCTATTATAAAAGGGAGAAAATCAGGAAAGTCTTCACCTGCCTTTAAGAGTCTGTCATGATGTTCTGCAAATAATATGGATGTGGAGCCAGACACACCTGTGTTCTGCTTCTGATTCCACCATTAGCTGTGTGACCTTGAACACTTTTTTGAATTTCTGGGCCTCTGCTTTGGCTTTAGGGGGAGTAATGTTCATCCTACCAGTGTTCTCGGTATGGTATGAGCATAAAAGGAGATCATGAACTAGTAACACACACAATGACTGGCATATAGGTGATCAGAAAGGAGTTTCTTTCTCCCCCTAGTGAAGAGGTGAAAAGTTTGTCATGTAGCTGCCTCATTTCCCCATGAAACCATCTCTTTATTTGAAATCCACTTCCAAACTTTGTCTTTTTTGGCCAGATGGACACAGAGAGTGGGCATACATGTTAAGAAAAATTGAAAAGAATAATCTACCTTCCTAGAATCCCCTTTTAGATGACACTTTAGCCTTTCTTTCTTTAGAATATAAACTTGAGGAAAGGAAGCACAGTTAACTCCACATAATCCATCTGACTTCAGGTGGTTTTATCCAAGCCAGTTGTGGTTAGTCCATTTCCCTCCTTAGTGATTGGCTCAGGGATGGGCTGGCCCATGCCAGTCTGGGCCAATGAAACGCCAGGAGGGCCTTGATGAGGGCTTCTGGGAAAAGAAATCCAGTTTTTCTCCTTCATTGTGCTGGGTTTAAAGAGGCTCACTGCCCTGGTTTCTGGTGGCAGGCACATCAGTGAGACGATGTGGGATGGGGATGAAGGATGGGGATGAAGCCCACACTGTGGGATAGGGCAGGGCTGTGGTGTGCAGAGAAATTCTGAATTCTGATGTCAATGTTGAGCTGCTGCCTTGGCAAAGTTGAAGGTCCCTTCCCCCTCAACTCCCTGTTCTGTCATAATACTTAATTTAGTCAATTTAAGTAGTGTCGAGAACTGAATTGTGTCCCCTCAAAATTCATAGGTTGAAACCCTAACCCCAAAGTAGTTGGAGATAAGGCCTTTGAAGAGGTAAAATTGAATGAGATCTTTAAGGGTGGAGCCCTAATCCAACAGGCTGCTTTCCTTGTAATAAAAGGAAGAGACACCAAGAGTTTGTGTGCACAGAGAAAAGACCATGTGAGGACACAGAAAGAAGGTGTCATCTGCAAGCCAAGGCGAGAGGTTCCACCAGAAACCAACCATGCCAGCACCTGGACTTCCAGCCCCCTGAGCTGTGGGAAAGCCAGCCAGTGTGTAGTGTGTTTTGTTATACAGTCCTATCTAACTAACAAAAATAGGAATAGATTTATTTGAAGGCTAAAGCACTACAGAGGATTCAAATCTCAAGTCTTTGGCATGAGTCTGCAAATAATTGATGCTCAAGAAATGTGTGGTAATGAACATGAATGTGAGAATCATTCTGAATTTATAGAGTGCAGAGAATCACACAATTTTGTGTGCTCTCCATTGTTGGAGCTTCTGAATGGCCTTTTGGTACAAGTATAGACTTACTATTAGTGGTATCTTTTAGATGAGGAAAGTGGGGATTAACAAAGGTAAGTGAGGGGCACCTGGGTGGCTCAGTTGGCTAAGCATCCAACTCTTTATATATATATATATATATATATATATATATATATATATATATAAAATTTATTGTCCAATTGGCTTACATACAACATCCAGTGCTCATCCCAAGTGCCCTCCTCAATGCCCATCACCCGCTTTCCACCCTTACTTTGTTCTCTGTATTTAAGAGTCTCTTATGTTTGCTTTCCCCCCTCGCTGTTTGTAACTATTTTATTCCCCCAACCCTTCCCTCATGGTCTTCTGTTAAGTTTCTCAAGATCCACATATGAGTGAAAACATATGATATCTGTCTTTCTCTGACTGACTTATTTAAGCATCCAACCCCTGATTAGATGATCTCATGATCTGTGTCATGTCATGATCTCATGATCCATGAGTTCAAGCCCCGTGTAAGGTTCTGTGCTGACAGTGCAGAGCCTGCTTGGGATTCTCTCTCTCTCCCTCTCTCTCCATCCCTCTCTCATTTGCTCTCTCTCTCTCACTCTCTCTCTATTTTTCTTTTTTTTTTTAATTTTTTTTAACATTTATTTATTTTTGAGACAGAGAGAGAGCATGAACAGGGGAGGGTCAGAGAGAGAGGGAGACACAGAATCTGAAACAGGCTCCAGGCTCTGAGCTGTCAGCACAGAGCCCGACGCGGGGCTCGAACTCACGGACCGCGAGATCGTGACCTGAGCCGAAGTCAGCTGCTTAACCGACTGAGCCACCCAGGCGTCCCACTCTCTCTCTCTTAAATTAAGTGAATAAACATTAAAAAAAAAAACCAAGGGTAAATGATATGCTTGAGTCTGAGTAGATAGATAAGTGGTGTGAATGGGATAAGAACCAAGGATTTTTCACTCCTATTTTGGTACATTTTGTAATAAGCTGGCTCTCCACTAGGCTATGAGAAACTTGAAGGTGCGAACTACATCTTACACATTTTTTGTAGTCATAATTCTCTAGCAAATGATCTGTTTGTTAATGGGTATTAATATGTATTAGAAGGATAAACATGAATAAATGTTATAATCTTGTATCATCAAAGCAGCTCTCACGAAATGGCAGGGGAAATGATACCTCCGTCCAGAGTGTTTTAACGATGTCCAACAGTGGCTGTGTCCCATCTCAAAGGCAATAGTCATGGGTGTGGTTTATTTGTACATCTCTATGTCCAGTTCCAGGCACAGATGTAACAGGCAGTGATGACATTGTAAAGGTCATGCTGCCTACTGAATCCTTTCAGACGGGGAGGAAGGAGTCAAGAAGCAAAGGCAGAAGAGGCAGTTTAGACCTGTCATATTGGGCACCCCTGGGAGCAGTTTGCACTCAACATGTAAATCACGCTCAGGGTCTGTCTGGTTAATACAAAGCCTTTAGTGCCATTTGCTTCTCCATCGGCATACTGATTATGACACATGGTCATTGGGTTTATCAATAACGTGCCCCATAAATCCAGTTAGCATTTTCTTCTGGGTGCCGCACCTTGGGAAGCTGCTTAAGTACCTTGAAGGTCCTTCGCCAGCTCTGGCCTTGAATCTCAAGGAGGGTCTGAGGCACTTCAGACTCTTGACGGAGTATAACAGGGCTGTGATTTGAGCCCTTTCTGGCTGTCTGGAAGCTCTTCCAATGATCTGAAATTTAGATGGGAACCTCTCCTCCCATGAAGTCCTGTCATTCTTAGAAGGAGTCTTGGTGTTACAGGAGTAGTTGTATTTTGTCATTGGCTATTTGGTTTGCTCTGTGTCACTTCCTTTGGGGAACTACCCTTTCCCTGTGTTGCATGGGCTCTGAACTCTGCCCCCTGGCTACAGGGCTGAGTCAGTGGCCCACGCTTTGCAATCTGAGCTCTCTCATGGCAATCTGAATCTTGAACCAAGACACGGGGTGGGAGGTGATTGAAGCAAAGTCATTTATGTTTGAGACTGTTGATGAATTTCTGCTTCTGTCCCTCTGATGAAATTATAAGATCTTTAAAGCATACATCATGAATATGGTAAACACATTGATAATATATATACATTATGAAAGGAGTTACCCCATCTTAATCCCATTTTTGATTAATATATCCATCCATGTCTATATATTAGCATATATATATTTAGCTCTCCCATTCATTTCTATGACCTTTCAAGTATCCTTTCAATAACTAATTCATTCTTTCTTGAATGTGTTAGGATAGGTTTCTATTGCTTGCTTTAAAATCCTCCAAGTGTTACCGATGTAGATAGCACATGATAGTTTGTTCTCTTATTTTTATTTTCCAAATTAAATACCTTTAGAATACCTTTGAATATAGCTTTGTTGAAACTTCTAATACTGATAATGTTGATGAAAAAATTTTCCTCTATTATTAACACCTTAATAGCCTAGAGAAATAGCATTAACAGTTTATGTTCCTGAGCATCCACTGTTTGATAAGTTCAGTGTTAGGAGGCAATATAGAAACCAAAAGCTTGGCCTTTATCTATGTTCAAATCTGGGCTCTCAGTTACTAGCCATGTGACCTTGGGCAAATTACTTAACCTCTCTGAACCTCAGTAATCTCATTCGTAAAATAGAAATAATACTACTTATAGGGATATTATAAAGCTTAAATTAGTTAATACATGTAAAAACATGCCCAGTATATAGTAAATACGTGTTAGCCCATTATTGTTGGGTATTTCAGCTAAAAAAAAGAAATGGCATCTCCTTGAGCTGCCGTAACTTGCCCAAGGCCACACAGGTAGGGCACAGGGGGAGCTGGGATTAAATAAAATCACACTCCTGAGTGCCTTGTCTAGAGTCTGGCACATAGGGTCTCTCTTCACTGAAGCTGCCATCATTCTTCTAAGTGTCTCACGAGCCCAGATTTGACAGGGAAATGTATGAAAACTTCCCCAGGAAAAATTAAAAGCAGAAATTAGGCACCCTTTTCTCTCTCTGCTATCACCTTATGTGCCTTCCTTTCCCTTCTCCCTCCAGAGTGTCTGTCAAGTCCTATTTCAAAGAATCCCTGCTGAGGGTGCTGAGTGATAACTGGTCTATCAGCTGACATTTAAGATGAAGCCTTTCCTTTGTCCGTTTACATTTCCGTGGGAAATTCCTGTGACCCTGGTGGCTTCCTCATCCAAAGCATTTAGGGGGCATTGGTCTCTCCCTCTTGAGAGACTCTGGAGGTGTCCCTTTTGGAAGAGTTGCTCATCTTTGCTGAGGTCTCATTAATTAACATCTTGCCTCAGGAAGGCCAGTATGCCTGAGTAATGCTTTCTACCGTGCGTTACAGAAGACGTACATTTGCTATGCTATGCTATGCTAAGGGGAAGCAAGTATGTCAAGGGCAGGTCCTTACGGAATGAGAACGTTGGAACACATGCACGTGTGTGCATGTGTGTGCACAATTAACAATCTATTTAGTCCCAGGTGGTGCTGTTGGTGCCATGTAGTATTTCATTAACAGCATTATTTAATTGCATTCTCATAGTGGCCTTGAAAGTTTGTTACCATTTTCCAATTTTATGGACTGAGAAATTGGGGCTCTGTAGTGGGCCTCTGCTGTCTCATTCAACATTTCCCCCCTTGTCATTGGCATGCAGCTCAAGTAGATTTGACTTGGGGCTTTTTGTGCCTGAGAACTGGCCAGTCTGAATATCCTATGCTTCTGCCTCTTTTATTGGTTCAGAGGTGGGCATAGGAGGCCAATAAGAACCAGGTATGGAACTTTTGTTGGAGATTTAGGGAATCTGCTCTCTTTTTTTCTTGGCTCAGGTGGCTCAGGCTATAGAATGCGAGCCTATAGGAGACGGGGACACCTTAGCCTATCTGAGAATAAAACCTACACCAAGGAAGGAAGTGAAAGACGAGAGAATAGTTCCAGGTGTTACCATTTGAGCCCCTGCATCCAGACGTGCCTCATGCTAAAATATCCCCGGACTTTTCAGGTGAATCAACAAAGTCATTTCTGCACTTAATCCAGTTTTGATCTGGGCTTTCTGTCACTTGCCGTGAAAAGAATCCTGATAAATATAGGCTCAGAGGGTGTTATGGACTGAGTGTTTGTGTCTCCCATCACAAAGTTCATACATATAATGAAGCCTTAACCCCCACGTGATAGTATTTGGAAGTGGGACCTTTGGCAGGTGATCAGGTTTGGATGAAATCTTGCGAATGGTGTGCCCGTGATGGGATTAGTGTCTTTACAAGAGCAGGAAGAAGCCATAGGTCTTTCTACCTCCACCATCTGAGGATAGAGAGACGACGGCTCTCTGCAAGCCAGGAGAGAGTTCTCACCAAGGAACCAAATTTTACTGCACCTTGATCTTGGACTTCCTGCCTCCAGGAAAAAAAAGGAATTTCTTTTGTTGAAGCCACACAGGTGGTTAGGGCCACTGGAGCTGGCTAATACAGAACCCAAGACTGCCTGGGTCCAAATCTTGTCTTTTTAACCCCCATGCCAACTGTCTGTGCCATTATACTTCCTACCCACCAAAGCACACAAATTTAACATATGGAAAAAGAACCTTTACAGAAAGTGGCCTGAGGGTGGGGCTGCCCCCTCAGTAGGGCTAGAATGAGTCTGGAGACATAAAGCTGAAAGGGTAGTGTGAGGTCATGTCTACTTGGCAGATGGGTCCAAACACTTACAGCAGGTGCAAGCTAATGTTTTCAACCCTGCCATTCTTTTTGTCCCACGGGCTAGAATCCAGCGTAGCTCAGGCTCATCAAGAGAATATAATAAAACACTTTTCTGAGAAAAGGACAGCTTTATTTCTGTCTAAAAGGCCACATTGAGAACCTCACTGGCAACTCTCCTTGCAGGAAAAGAGAAAAAGAATGGAGTGATGAATTAGTTCCTTACAACCCACTGACAGACTGATGGATAAACGCAGTGACAGACCCCAAATTGTATCTTCTGCAAGTCTCCCCCGAAGAAAAAGTCTTTGTCCTTTTAGACACTCCCTGAAAATGGCATGGAGATATGGCTGAAAGCCCCACTGTCTGGGGGACATACATTATTATTACTATAGCTATTTTATCAGAGCCAGGATTCAGGTGTTAAAACCCAAACATGGAGTGATTTGGTGCCACCAAGGCTCAGATAATATTCTTCCTGTGTCTCTCCGGTTTTGATAGCTGGCTGTACTGGCAACAGCTGTGCATCACTGGGGGCTTAATACAATTTAGGGTTACTGTTCTGACTACCTTTCTTTGTGGCCCAAATAAACAATACTTTAATATATATATTATATATACATTATATAATATATAATATATATATAATATATATATATAATACTGCACAGAAGTCCTATTTTTCTGCCTTCAAAATGTTTTTAACTGAAACCCCAGTTTAATTCTGGAAATTCCAATTTAATCCTGGATTCCAATTTAATTTGGTGGAGGATCAAGCACATCTCTACTCTCTGTTATACAGCAAGGAGGGGGATGCAGCGTTTTCCGTGATAAAGATAAATCCTAAACCTTAGAGGAGGGGGTTCTTGACCAGGGCCACACATGGGGAATCACCAGGGAGCTTGGGGAAAAAAAATACCGACACTTGGGACCCTAACCAGAAGACTTGCATTTGCTTGATCACGGGGTGTGGCCTGACTGATGGGATTGCTTTTAAAGTGTCACAGGTGGTTCTCTTGTGCAGCCACAGCCCAGAAGCACTGCCGTAAGCCGATTTCAAAGTTCCTAATTTTCCCCTTAAACAGTTTAAAGTATAGAAAATAAACGGTGTCTATGCCACAGGGATACTGGCTCCACCAAGGGTGCACATTGTGAGACCTTGACAAAGTGCTGGACCTCTGTGAGGTTCCGAAGTTCTCTCCTTTCTATCATTTGGGTTAAAGGAGTGCCTAACCCACAGGGTTGTGTGGTGAAGGTTGACTGAGGTAAGTGCGTAAAATGTGCCTGGCGGAGAGTAACATTTCGTAACTGTTGGCTCTTACGTTCACTATTAATGTTAGGACTGGTTTTCGCAATCTTAGCAGGTGATAGAAACTAGTTTTATTTAAAGGGAGGGAGGGGGAAACTAGCTGACTCAGGTAACCCCACCTAGGGAAGTCCAGGGGTGGGTGTGGCCCCGGGACAACTGGGTCCAAGGGGTCAACCCCGTAGATTCTTTTCCTCTTCTCTCTCATTTCTGCTTCTCCTCTTCTCGGCAGCCTCAGGCCACGGGCCCACTTCTCTGCCAGAAGGAGACGACTATTCAGGCTGACCCGGCACACATTCTGGGACCAGAAAGGAAAAAGGTACCTGTATCACTCATTTCAGGTGGGAAAAATCCTGAGGAAAGATGAAGGTGCATGGGTGTTCTCGTGATGGCTGGATTATCACTGTTACCAGAAGGAGCGTGGGGTGTGAGGAGCTGAGCAGACAAAAACAGTCACGTCTACGACGATGAGAAGTCAGTTCTTATAATAATGACTATGTCCACTGAACAAATATTTGTTAAGTATCTATTATGGGCCAGACGTGGTTCTAGATGCTACTTTGTACAATGAGAAATGGACGTCACATTAAAAAAAAATACTGAGATAGAGTTTATACATGGTAAAGTTCAGTCTTTTTTTTCTTTTGAGATAAAACTCATATACTGTAAAATTCAAACCTTTTTTTTTTTTTTTTTTTTTTAGAGAGAGAGCATGAGCAGGGGAGGCGCAGAGGGGGAGAGACAGACAGACAGAGACTCTTAAGCAGGCTCCACCATGCTAAGCTTGATCAGGTCTTGATCTCATGACCTGGGATCATGACCTGAGCTGAAATCTAGAGTGAGATACTCAACTGACTAAGCCACCTAAGCGCCTCTCAACCTTTTTAAGATATGTCATATTTTATGGCTTTTGGTAGTCTTTTTATGTCTTTTGAAGTCATACCTTATTTTATGTCTTTTGAAGTCAGGAAGTGTTGGTCCTCTGACGTTGTTTTTTTGGGTGAGTTTTGGCAACACATCCAGTGGCGATCAAGTAAGATATAGAACATTTCAGACATCCCTCCAGATTGTCTCTTGTGTCTTTGTAGTCAGTCCCTCTCTACCCCCTGCTTCTGGCAAACACTGATCTGCCTTCCGTCTGGGTAGTATTTCCTTTTCCAGACTATCACTTAAGTGGAATTATACAGCACATGGCATTCTTTCACTTAGTATTTGAGATTCGGAAAGTTGTTGCTTGTATAAATAGTTCTTTAATTTCATTGCTGAGACTTAGTGCATTGTATGGGCATAGCAATTTGTTCACCCATTCATCAGCCTAAAGATATTTAGGTTGTTTCCAAGTTCGGGTCTCTATGAAAAAGTTGCCAGAATATTCTCAGACAGCATTTTGTGTAAACATGCACTTTTACTTCATTTGGTAAATGTCTAGGAGCACAGTTGCTGAATCATATGATAAGTGTCTACTGGACTTTATAAGAAACTTCCAAAATGCTTTCCAAAGTGGCTGTACATATTGCATTCCACTTGAAATGTATAAGTGTTCCGGCTGCTTTACATCCTTGCCAACATCTAGTATTGTCAGTTAAAAAGAAGAAAAGCCTTTCTAATGGGTGGGTAACGGTGTCTTGTGGTTTTAGTTCGTGGCTAATGGCACTGAGCTTCTTTTTGGGTGCTAATTTGCCGTTCCCCTTTTTTTTTTTTTTTTTTTTTTTTTTTTTGGTGAAGTGCTTGTTCATATCTTAGGCCCATTTTTACTGAGTTGTTTCTTATTGAGTTATAAGTGTTCTCTATGTATTCTTGGTGTATGTTTAGATATCAGATATGGATTTTACATGTATTTTCTCCCATTCTGTGGCCTGCCTTTTTATTCTCTTAGCAATGTCTGTTGAAGAGAATCTTAAAATATTGGTCAAGTTAGGTCTGTTAATGTTTGTTACTCATGCATTATGCTTTTGGTATCATACCTAAAATATCTTTGCTTGGGGCACCGGAATGGCTCAGCCCTTTAAGTGTCTGACTCTTGATTTCAGCCCAGGTCCTGATCTCCCAGTTTGTGAGTTCAAGCCCCATGTCCGGCTCCGCGCTGATGGGTTCCACATTGACAAGTGGTACGGAGCCTGCTTGAGGTTCTCTCTCTCTCCGTCTCTGTCTGCCTCTTTCCTGCACATGCTCTCTCTCTTTCTCAAAATTAATTAATTTTAAAAAAAGGTCATTTAAAAATATCTTTGCTTAACCCAAGATTACAGAGATTTTTCTGCCATGTTTTCTTCTAGAAGTTTTATAATTTTAGGTTTTATATTTAGGTCTATGATCCCTTTTGAGATAATTATTGCACATGATGTAGCATATAGGTTGAGATTCATTATTTTGCATACGGGTGTCCAATAATTATTCTAGTACCATTGAATTGCTTTTGTGCCTTTGTGGAAAAGGAGTTGACCATATTTGTGTGGGTCTATTTCTGGATTCCCTATCCTGTTCTATTGATCTATGTGTTTATCTCTTCACCAATACCATTCTAGTTTTAATTACTGTGGCTTTATAGTAAGTCTTGAAATCAGGTACCTTGAGTCCTCCAACTTTGTCCACCTTTGTAAAAATTGCTTTTGCTATGCTAGTTCCTATGCCTTTCGATAAAAATTTTAGAACTAGGTTGTTGATTTCTGCAAAAAAAAAAAAAAAAAATCCTGTTGGGAGTTTGATTGAAGGTGCATTAAATTTACACTTGAGAAGAATCGGCAACTTAACAATGTTGAGTCTTTCAGTCCGTGAGCAGAGTAGATATGTTTCTGTTTACTCAGGTTATCTTTGATTTCTGTCCTTAGCATTTCTAATTTTCAGCATACAGCTCTTGCACTTATTCTGTGTTTTTTTTTTTTTTTTGCTAGGTGTTTCATGTCTTCTGGTGCTATCTCATAAATGCTCATAAGTTTTGAAATTGGGAAGTTCAAGTCTTTGATCTTTGTTCTTTTTTTTCACAAAGTTGTTTCGGCTCTACTGGACTTTTTGCTTTCTCATTTAAATTTTAGTATCAGCTTTCTGAAAAAAATAAAAGTCTCCTGGGATTTGATAGGAATGATGTTGAATCTGTAGACCAATTTGGAGAAAATGACCATAATATTGGGTCTTTCAATTCATGAACATGGAATTCCTCTCCATTTATTTAGATACTTTTAAATGTTTGTCATCAATGTATGGGGCCCAACTCAGTCAGTTGGGCGTCTGACTTCGGCTCTGGTCATTATCTCACTGTTTGTGAGTTTGAGTCCCACGTTGGGCTCTGTGCTGACAGCTCAGAGCCTGGAGCCTGCTTAGGATTCTGTGTCTCCCCCTCTCTCTCCCCCTCCCATGCTCATGCTCTGTTTCTCTCTGTCTCTCAATAATAAATAAATGTTAAAAAATTTTTAAAAATAAATAAATGTTTGTCAGCAATGTATTATAGTTCTCAGTGTATAAGTATTATACTTGGTGACATTTATTCCCAAGTATTTATTCTTTCTGATGCTACTGTGAATGGAACTATCTTAATTTCACTTTCAGATTGTTCATTACTGGCATATAGAATACAATTGATTTTTGTATAGTGAGCTTTGGAGCTTGTGTTGTTGAAGGAATTTGTCCAATTCATCTAAGTGGTTGAATATTTTGGCGTAAAGTTGTGTATAATATTCCCTTATAATCACCTTACTGTCTATAGTATCTGTAGTGCTGTCACCTCTTTGATTCCTGTTACTGAGAAGTTATGTCTTTTCTGTCATTTTTTTCCTCAGTAAGTCTGTCTAGGGTTTATTAGATTTATTGATCTTTTTAGAGAACTACATTTGGGTTTTATTGATTTTTTTTTTTTTCCCTCTTGCTTTTCTGTTTTCAATTTTATTGATCTGCATTTACCTTTAGTATTTCCTTCCTTCTGATTGTCTTGGACCTAATTTCTTTTTTTTTTCTAGTTTCTTAAGGTTTAAGCTTAGACCATGATTTGAGACCTTTCTTATTTTCTAACATAAATATTTAATGATGTAGGTTTCCCTCTAAACACTGTTTTATCTATGTCCCACAAATTTTGATGAGTCACCTTTTATTTTATTTTATTTATTTTTGTATTTTTAAAATATTTTTATTTATTTTTGAGAGAGAGAGAGAGAGAGAGCAAGCCGGGGAGAGGCAGAGAGAGAGGGAGGGAGACACAGAATCTGAAGCAGGCTCCAGGCTCTGAGCTGTCAGCACAGAGCCCGACACAGGGCCTGAACTCATGAACTGCGATATCATGACTTGAGCCGAAGTCAGATGCTTAACCAACTGAGCCACCCAATAATCTTTATTTATTATTATTACTTATTTATTATTATTATTTATATTTAATCTTTATTGTTTTAAATTCCAGTATAATAATTAATATACAGTGCTATATTAGTTTCAAGTATACAGTACAGTGATTGAACAATTCTATGCATTGTTCAGTGCTCATCACAGTAAGTGTACTCTTAATCCCCTACACCAGTTTCACTCATTCGCCCATCCCCCCTGGCAAACACCAGTTTGTTTTCTCTATTTAAGAGTCTGTGTTGTTTGTCTCTTTTTTTTCTTTGTTCATTTCTTTTGTTTCTTAAATTCTATATTTGATCCATTCTATATGTAGATCCATCCATGTTGTTGCAAATGGCAAGACTCATTCTGTTCTATGAATGAGTAATATTTCATTACATCTATATATTTACCACATCGTCTTTATCCATTCATCTATGTACAGACACTTGGATTGCTTCCATAGCTATCTGGCTATTGTGAATAATGCTGCAATAAACACAGGGGTGCATGTATCTTTTCAAATTAATGTTTTTAGTTTCTTTGGGTAAATAATAGTGGAATTTACTGGGTCATATGGTAATTCTATCTTTAATTTTTTGAGGAACCTCCTTACTGTTTTCACAGTGGATACACCAGTTTGCATTCCCACCAACAGTGCATGAGCGTTCCTTTTTCTCCACGTGTTTGCCAAACACTTGTT
Source organism: Puma concolor (assembly GCF_028749965.1). NCBI lineage: Eukaryota > Metazoa > Chordata > Mammalia > Carnivora > Felidae > Puma > Puma concolor. The sequence continues at coordinate 28,272,300 of NC_141682.1, forward strand.
CTTTCTTGTTGACTCTAGCCATTATGAGAGATGTAAGGTGATATCTCACTGTGGTTTTGATTTGCATTTCCCTGGTGATTGGTGATGTTGAGTATATCTCTCCATGTGTCTGTTAGCCATCTGTATGTCTTCTTTGGAAAAATGTCCTGCTCATGGCTTCTGTCCATTTTTTAATTGTATTTTCTTTTTTGGTGTTGTTTGTGTAAGTTCTTTACATATTTTGGATATTAACCCCTTAACATACGTATCATTTACAAATACCTTTTCTCATTCAGTGGGCTTTTTGTTTTGTTGATGGTTTCTTTAACTGTGAAAAAGCTTTTTATTTTGATGTAATCCCAATAGCAAAACCCAAACTTTTAAAATAAGCAATTAGAGTATTACAATTTATTTGAAAAAAGAGAGACCAAGAGTGTATCTTTGAATATTCAGCCCCTCTAAAAAATTTTAAATAACTTAATATATTAAGAAACAACAGATTACTAGAGTAATCAAATTACTAGAGTAATCAGATTACTTAAGACAGAACAGATTACCAAATGATAATAACAAATAATAACAAATGATAATAACAAGTAAAAACTTGGCAAAATTACTAGCTAGAAATCAAACTGCCCATATTATTTCTTTTTTTAATTTTATTTTTTATTTTTTAAAATTTACATCCAAATTAGTTAGCATATAGTGCAACAATGATTTCAGGAGTAGATTCCTTAATGCCCCCTTTCCATTGAGCCCATCCCCCCTCCCTCAACCCTTCCAGTAACCCTCAGTTTGTTCCCCATATTTATGAGTCTCTTCTGTTTTGTCCCCCTCCCTGTTTTTATATTATTTTTGTTTCCCTTCCCTTAGGTTCATCTGTTCTGTCTCTTAAAGTCCTCATATGAGTGAAGTCATATGATATTTGTCTTTCTCTGACTAATTTCGCTTAGCATGATACCCTCTAGTTCCATCCACATGGTTGCAAATGGCAAGATTTTATTCTTTAAAAAAATTTTTTTTAATTTTTATTTATTTTTGAGACAGAGGGAGACAGAACACAAGTGGGGGAGGGGCAGAGAGAGAGGGAGACACAGAATCTGAAACAGGCTCCAGGCTCTGAGCTGTCAGCACAGAGCCTGATGTGGAGCTTGAACCCACAAACCATGAGATTGTGACCTGAGCCAAAGTCGGACGCTTAACTGACTGAGCCACCCAGGTGCCCCGGCAAGATTTCATTCTTTTTGATTGCTGAGTAATACTTCATTGTATATATATATACCACATTTTCTTTATCCATTCATCCATTGATGGACATTTGGGCTCTTTCCATACTTTGGATATTGTTGATAGTGCTGCTATAAACATGGGGGTGCAGCACACGTGTGTCCCTTGGATAAATACCTAGTAGTGCAATTGCTGGGTCCTAGGGTAGTTCTATTTTCAGTTTTTTGAGAAACCTCCATACTGTTTTCCAGAGTGGTTGCACCAGCTTGCATTCCCACAAAATAATTCCTGAGTTTTACGTGTACCTTCCTTTTTGATTCAAAGACTATTTAGAATGATGTTTAATTTCCAAGTATTTGGAAATTTTTCAGATGTCTTTATGTTACTGATTTCTAGTTCAATCCTGTCATGTTCACAGAACATAATTTGTATCATTTCAATTTGATAAAGTTTGTTGTATAACCCAGAATATCTTGTTGAATGGCCCATATGAACATGAAAAGAATGCATATTCTGTTGTGGAATGGAATATTCTATGTTAGTCACATTAACTTTGTTGATAGTTTTGTATATTCATACTGATTGTCTTTCTACTTGTTGTATCAATTGCGGAGAGAGAAACTGCAAAGTTTCCAAGTGCACTTGTAGATTTCTCTATTTCTCTTTTCGGTTCCTTCAGTTTTTGCCTCATGTGTTTTGAAGCTTTTCTGTTAAGTACACACACATGATTGACATACAGTTTTGAATAGTTCTGGCATTGTATATATTTTTTAAATTCTTTTACTTTTAACCTTTCTATGTCTTTATAGGTTCCTTATGGACAGCATATATTTGTGTCTTCCCTTTTAAAATCCTATCTGTCAATCCCTGTCTCTTCATGTGTATATTTTGACCATTTACATTTAATGTCATTATTGATGTGGTTGAATTACAATACAGCCTCTGACTAGTTGGGAGTTAGTCTTGGTGTTCTGCTTTCTTTTCATTACACCAAAGTTTGTAAATTCTCAAAGTGGTCTGTGCTGAGCTATGGCAAACAAAAGAAGGGCTTATCCCATTTTTGGAGAGTAATAGTGCTAGTGGGGTTTTCAGTGGAGGCCAGCAGTACCCAGTTCATTCCACTTTCATCTTGGTGTCAAGCAGCAGAAACAGCAATATGGCAGAATGACAAAGTGGCCAGTTAATCAACAAAGTCCCTGATGAGTATTATCTCATTAATGCAGTGAATATACTTATCACACTTTCAGTGTACAAATGAGAATATTGAAGCTCAGAATGACTTACGAGTGACCTGACCAAGATGATGCAGTGGCAGAGAGAAGATTTGAGCCCAGGTTTGTCAGAATCCAGTGTTTAAAATCTTAAACACTATGCGGGGTGCTTGGGTGTCTCAGTTGGTTGAGCATCCGACTTCAGCTCAGGTCACGATCTCGCAGTTCATGAGTTCAAGCCCCGCGTCAGGCTCTGTGCTGACAGCTCAGAGCCTGGGACCTGCTTTGGATTCTGTGTCTCCTTCTCTCTGCCCCTTCCCTGCTCATGCTCTGTCTCTCTCTGTCTCTCAAAATATGAATAGATGTTAAAAAATTTTTTTTAAATCTTAAACACTATGTGAAATGGTTATAAATAAATAATTTGAAGGCATCTGCTATTGATCTCAATCCAAATCATTATCAACATGTTGGATGAAGGATGTAATGAAAATTTCAACCTTGTGAGAGTCTGTCCCTTCAAGGGAAGACAGCAAGAATTTGATATTATTTGTTTGCCTTCGTTAGAAATCCAGTCATTGACAGGAGATGAGGAAATGCAACAGAGTTGAGACTGTCAACTTGTACTGACACTGAATTGGTCAAGGGACACACCTGCTAATTTGCCCATTTCTTGGGTTTGTAGAGAAGCAGGGTACAGATGAGTGCTTCGGCAGAGGAGGGAGTCCTTTAAATGAAGAAGCAGAGTGATTCTGACATCTGCTAAGTGGATAAGTACACTGGCTCCACCAGCTCATTGCTTGGTTCTCGTTCTACCCTGTGGAATCCCCTTTTAGCCAACCCTTGATCAAATCATTAACCCCTTGCAGAAATAAATTATGGGGAAGCATGTCCAGCGCTACCTCCCAAACTCAGAAAAATCAGGCTTTTTTTCTGTTCTATGCTGTTTCCTGTCATGCATAATATAGCAAATTAATTAGTGAATCTGGCGGCATTTTGCTAATCCAATTTCTTTCCCTTGCTTGAGGTGAATTATGTTCATGCTTCAGTCACTTGAATATTACTCTTCCATGTTTGACGGAATTATGTTATCAGGTGATGATTATATTGCACACTATCTGATTCTAATTAAACCAGAAAATAGCGACATTGTAAAAGAGGAGAATGTTCCATAGTCTACACTCCCCACCCCCTGGCCGCTACATCCCATTTTTAAAGCTTTCCGAGCTGTGCTTGGGCTGTTTTCTGACGCTTACATCGCCTTAGTCTTCTCCAGACACAATGCCTTCTTGGGCCTGCTTCATCTAATATGTAACTTGTGTAAATTGAGTCTTGGAAAGACATAATGTTTACACTTGCCTTTTTTTTTCTTATCAGAAGCATGATACACAGTAGTGACTGTGATTATTTCAGATGATATCAAAGAAGAAAATGTGTTACTTTGTCAAAACCGTCCATATAACTTGGGGGGGGGGGGAAGTCTGTCGTCTGAGAGAAGAGAAACTCAAATTTTAGAGAGGAAGGGAGAACCAGCTTGCCAAGATGAACACAGGAAGAGATGTAATGTAGCGGTTGAGATCACAGGATTTGGGGCCTCAAGAGCTGGGTTTGAATTCTGGCTCTGTCTTCAACTGATACCATTTCTCTCTCGTTACCGCAATAATACGCGTTTAGTTAAACCAGGGTCCAGAGAGGTTAGTTGACTTGCAAAGGTCTAATGATGAGATAAAAAGCCAGGGCTGGGAGGAATTCTTGCACATCATATTAAATGCCATGCCCTGATTCCACCAGGGCAGAGAGTGAAGGAGAGTCCATAGAAATTCCAATTAGAGTAGGTCATATAGAGTACGGATAAGAGTCCCTTTTCTCATGAGGGTAAAGATGTCTTTTTGTGGTAGACTACACTCAATATCCATGAACCCTTGGGATACTGATGGCGGAGAGAGGTTTCTAAAGCGTCAAGAGAACTATGAGGTGAAATTTGCATCATGCTGCAAATGAAAGACACTTTGATGGTTGGCTGAAAAAAAAATACAGCACACAACTTTTCAACTTTGAAAGCCCACGAGCAAGGTACATCCAGTGTGGTCTGCGGGCTTTGGTCTTTTGTCCTGTCCAACAGGTGGTTCAAAAGCTGGGAGAGCTCATTGCTGAGTGAATGGTATTTGCCCCTGTTGGGATAATACTCCTCAGTCCACGGGTCTGCTCATTTTCCAGACTGTTTTCCTTTTGGAGAAACAGACTCCCACTTTGCAATAACAAATTGTGTAATTCAGGATGAGCCCCGCTGGCTGTCCCACTGATTTTTATCTCATTCATTGAAGGCCAGTTGGCCTCAACTGCCTTGTTAGACGTCATTCCTGGCCTGTCTGCACAGTTGTAAGCCTGACTCTGCCTGCTGGGAAAGATGATCGTCTCAGTACTTTTTGGGCCCTGCTGGAACAAAAGGGCTTTTTTTTTTTTTTTTTTTTTTTTGTGCTGCTTGTAGGACCTAGAAAGTGGAAGAGAAAATTGTGTTTTTCTTTGCAGAATTTCTGCTGTGGGAGGAGACAAGGCCAAGCAGGAGACACAGATACTTACCATATGTTTATTGAACACCTATTGTATTCTAGGTCATATTCTGGGTGCAAGGGAGAGAGCAGTAAAGAAAATGGGCAAAGTCTCTGCCCTGGGAGAATCAGGAATAGGCATGGAACATGGTGTGGTGGGAAAAGCACCGGAACTGGGTGGCTGTTTGACTCATTTGTATTCTAGTGGGGAGATTTAGACATTAAGCAAAGTAAAAAAGGAAGGTATGTTGGAAGGTGATAAGTTCAAGGGAGATGATTAAGCAAGGGAGGGAGATAAGGAAAGCAGAGAGGGAGTGGAGGTGTTACGCTTTAATTTCTAAATTAAAAAAAATTATTTGTTTTTGGGGGAGGGAAAGAGTGAGAGCATGAGCAGAGAAGGGACAGAGAGAGGGGGAGAGAGAGAAGACTGTCAGTGCTCAGCCTGATGCAGGGCTCAAACTCAGGAACTGCACGATCATGACCTGTGCTGAAACCAAAAGTCAGAAGCTTTAACTGACTAGGCCACCCAGCAGCCCTTGAATTTCTAAATTGTTTAATTGAAGTGTAATTGACAAATAAAAGCGTAAAATATTTAAAGGGTACATTGTAATGGTTTTATATTTGTATACATCATGAAGAGAGTTGTTGTGGAGAGCATTCAAGTTCTACTTCCTCAAATATCAATTATATACTACCCTCTTGCCAACCATAGTCGCCATGTTTTACATAAATACTCAGACCTTATTCAGGTTATAGGTTATAGCTGCAACTTTTACCCCCTTCTCTCTGTTTCCCCCATATCTCAGCCCCCGGCAACCACTTTTTTTTTTTTTTTTTTTTGGTTTCCATATAGAAGTGATACTGTGTAGTTAGTTCTTGTCCTTGTCTGGCATATTTCACTCAGCATAATGCCCTCCAGATACTTCCATGTTGTTTCAATGGCAGGATTTCCTGATTTTTTTTTAAAGGCTGAATAATATTCTGTGGTATGTATATACCACATTTTCTTTATCCATTCTTCCATCAGCTGATGCGTAGGTGTTCAGGGAGGGTTCTGTTCGCACAGATATGTTCCCTTTTTGACAGTTCATTGGGCTGTACTCTTGAGATTCATGTACTTTTCTGAATGCATGTTACATACTTCAGTAACAGTCCAAGATGTACCTATGTACAATGGAATATTATTCAGCTGTGAGAAAGAAAATCTTGACATTTGCAACCAACATGGTTGAAACTTGAGGGCATTATGGTGAGATAAGTCAGATAGAGAAAGACAAGTGCTGTACGTGGAATGTGAAAAAGCCTAAAGAGAGTAGAATGGTGGTTACCAGGCACTGGGGGTTATGGGAATTGGGGATGTGTTTAAGGGTACAAACTTGGAACTAGTGAGCAAATAAGTGCTGGAAATCGAACGCATCACATAGCGATTAGAGTCAACAATACTGTATTATAGGGGCGCCTGGGTGGTTATGTCATTGAAGCGTCTGACTTTGGCTCAGGTCATGATCTCACGGTTCGTGGGTTCGAGCCCCGCATGGGGCTCTGTGCTGACAGCTCAGAGCTTGGAGCCTGCTTTGGTTTCTGTGTCTCCTTCTCTCTCTGCCCCTCCCCTGCTCTCTGTCTGTCTCTCTCAAAAACAAATAAACATTTTTAAAAAAAAATACTGTATTACAGACTTCAAAGTTGCTAACAGACTGGCTCTTAATAGTTCTCACCACAAAAAAGAAATAACTATGTGAGACGATGTAACAATATATATGTATCAGATTAACATGGTGTAAGCCTCAAACCTACATAGTATTATATGTCAATTACGTCTTGATTTATTATTATTTTTTTTAATGCTGGAAGGAATAAAAGTTGGAAAGAAACCAGTTAACTCATCGAGTTTAGGATAAAGCAGGGACAAAAGACCTCTTTGTCTTTAAAACAGTGGTTCTCAACCAACGGAGATTTTGTCCTCCTTCTTACCTCTTCCCTTCCCATTCTCCACCGGAACGTTGGGCAGTGCCTGGAGACACTGTGGCTTGTCACATCTTGGGGGATGCTGCTGGCCTCAAGTGGGTGAAGGCCAGGGGTGCTCCCAAGCATCCTACAGTGATCAGACAGCTCACACAATAAAACTATCCAGCCCTGAAGGCCAGTAGTTCTGAGGTTGACAAACCCTGCTTTAAAAGAACCCATCTGAGAAACTTCAGGATCATTTGAACATTAATTTCATCCACCACAGCCTTTGCTGACACAGAGGGCCTTATTTACTGGATTCGGACAATGTTTCCCCTCCCAGGAGGGGCGTCTGAGAGCAGGAGCGAATTTCATTTGCTCCCTTGTAAATCTCTGCAATGAAAAACAGGTCTCAATATTCCTCTCTCTCTCTCCCAGTCTTTGAAGCTCTCTGAAGAGGGCCACGGCAGTTAGCGCACAACAAATTCCCCAGACGTATTTAAATGTCATTTCAGGGCTGGGACTAGGGCATGAATATTTAAGATGTAAATTGTTTGGGTCGTGCCTAAATCTTTTATGGATTTTACTGGATGAGAAAAATGAGTCACTACTTTTTGATAAAGTTCGCTTTCCCTCCATATTATTAACAAACCCAGCCAAGTGAACCAGACTGCGTCTGCCAGAGAGAATAGGGATGCTTGTTTGGGGGACAATATTAGATTCTGTTCCGTTCCCAGCATGCCATATTTATGGTTCAAAAACCAAAGAACAGGTAGGAAATTTGTCCTAGGATAATGTGTCCTTGCTCACAAAAGCATTGTTGCATTACCAAATGCATCCAGGATGGGGGTGGTGGCGGGGGATAAGGTGGGAAGTGGGCTGGTGGGGGTGTTGGTGGATGTGTGGATGGGAGTGGAAGTGAAATTGAATAATCTACTCCTGGGTGGAGAATTAGTTGTTTATATAGCGATATTGAAATTATCAGACCCTAACTCGAGAGATGAATCCTTTCCCATTCACCAATTTGAATTCCAAGGGCTGGGTATATATCACAGGCGAAAGAAAAGGTATAAATGAGGGGGTGGGAAGACAGAGAGAGAGAGAGAGAGACAGAAAGAGAGAGAGGCAGGGAGAGAGAGGGGCAGGGAGAGAGAAAGGGAAGGATCCGGTGGGGGAGGGTGGGGGAGAGAGAGAAATATTGAATAATTTTAAATTCTATAGACTCCAGAAAGAATATCTATTTTAATCTTTCTGGAAGAAATTATGCCTCCTACATCTCACTCCCAACCCCTACCCAGAAATTAATTTTGAATGTTAATATGAAAGCAACCTCTCTCTTCTTTGAATGCCGCTTTTGATTTTGACAGGGTATCTAAAAGGCTGTTATTAGACAAATTTTCATTAACTAATAAGCTAGTTCTTGGGCAAAACATGAATTTTTTGTCATCTCATGTGAAAATTGAAAAAAGCCATAATTAGGAAGAAAATCACTAATTGTAAGGCACAAAATTTGTTTGCTAAGAATAGTCATTAAGGGGCAATGAAAGCATTAGCAACTTCAGTATCAGAAAACTATTAAAATGAAAGTACGATTGAGGTATTTACCCAGAGACATAATAATGGCTTTGCATTTACAGGTCTATAATTGTGGTTGATTTGAGGTGTTGTTGATACTTTGTGAGGAATAATATACAGGGGGCCTACCTACTTAAAAGTGCCATAGCTTTGGCCTTCCAAATTACAGACTCAAGTTTTAATTTCTAGAGAACATTACCATCGGGAGAGTTACTCAACTATACTGTCAATGATGTTATTGCTTTAGGATTGTGATGAATTGGGAAAAACCAGGACAAAGAGTAATGTTTCTGTGGCTCAGACAGTTCATGAAACCAGTTTTGCATGCAAAGTGCCCAGGGTCTGATATCAATGTGGAGTTGGCGCATCGCTGTGTGATATATTTACCTTCTTAAGAATAACTTATTATTTTTGCTTTCTGACAAATACACTTTTGGGGGGCAAGTTTAGAAAATGCAGAAACTTGTGATGAAGGGGTTTTAATTTCTTCTTAATTCTATCAGCCAAAGAGCCAGTGTGAACATTTTGGTGTATTTGCTTTCTCTCCTTTTTCTGGCATTTTATTTATGTATTTATTATTTGAGGGGTGGGGGAGAGACAATCCTAAGCAGGCTCCATGCTCACTGTGGAGCCCGTCACAGTGACCTGAGCCAAAATCAAAAATCAGACACTAGGGGTGCCTGGGTGGCTCAGTAGGTTAAGCATCCGACTTCTGCTCAGGTCAAGATCTCGTGGTTCCTGAGTTTGGGCCCACATCGGACTCTGTGCTGATAGCTTAGAACCTGGGGCCTGCTTCAGATTCTCTGTCTCCCTCTCTCTCTCTGCCCCTCCCTGGCTCACACTCGGTCTCTCAAAAATGAATAAACATTAAAGAAAAAATTTTAAATAAAAGAGTTGGACACTCAACAGACCGAACCACCTAGACACCCTCTTTTCTTGCATTTTTTTTTTTAATTTTTTTTTCAACGTTTTTTATTTATTTTTGGGACAGAGAGAGACAGAGCATGAACGGGGGAGGGGCAGAGAGAGAGGGAGACACAGAATCGGAAACAGCCTCCAGGCTCCGAGCCATCAGCCCAGAGCCCGATGCGGGGCTCGAACTCACGGACCACGAGATCGTGACCTGGCTGAGGTCGGACGCTTAACCGACTGCGCCACCCAGGCGCCCCAGCATTTTAAACTCTTTATTGAAACATAGCACTCATATGATAAAGTACATAAATATTTTTTAAAATTTACATCCAAGTTAGTTAGCTTATAGTGCAATAATGATTTCAGAAGTAGTTATCAGTGATTCATCCCCTATGTAGGACACCCAGTGCTCATCCCAGTAGGTGTCTTCCTTAATACCCCTTAGCCATTCGGCCCATCCCCCCTCCCACAACCCATCCAGCAACCCTCAGTTTGTTCTCTGTATTTAAGGGTCTCTTATGTTTTGTCCCCTTCCTTGTTTTTACCTTATTTTTACTTCCTTTCCCTTATGTTCATCTGTTTTGTGTCTTAAATTCCTCATATGAGTGAAGTCATAGATTATTTGTCTTTCTCTAATTGCGCTTAACATAATACCCTCTAGTTCCATCCACATAGCTGCAAAAAGCAAGATTTCATTCGTTTTGATTGTCAAGTAAATACTCCATTGTGTATATATACCACAACTTCTTTATCCATTCATCCATCGATGGACATTTGGGCTCTTTCCATACTTTGGCTATTGTTGATAGTGCTGCTATAAACATGGGGATGCATGTGCCCCTTTGAAACAGCATCCCTGTATCCCTTGGATAAATACCTAGTAGTGCAATTGCTGGGTCATAGGGTAGTTCTATTTTTAAAATTTTGAGGAACCTCCATACTGTTTTCCAGAGTGGCTGCACCAGTTTGCATTCCCACCAGCAGTGCCAAAAAGATCCTCTTTCTCTGCATCCTCGTCAACATCTGTTGTTTCCTGAGTTGTTAATGTTAGCCATTCTGACAGGTGTGAGGTGGTATCTCACTGTGGTTTTGATTTGTATTTCCTGGATGATGAGTGATGTTGAGCATTTTTCATTTGTCAGTTGGCCATCTGGATGTCTTCTTTGGAGAAATGTCTGTTCATGTCTTTTGCCCATTTCTTCACTGGATAATTCATTTTTTTGGGTGTTGAGTTAGATAAGTTCTTTGTAGATTTTGGATACTAACCCTTTATCTGATATGTCACTTGCAAATATCTTCGCCCGTTTCGTTGGTTGCCTTTTAGTTTTGCTGGTTGTTTCCTTTGCTGTGCAGAAGCTTTTGATTTTGATCAGGTCCCAATAGCTCATTTTTGCTTTTGTTTCCCTTGCCTCCAGAGATGTGTTGAGTAAGAAATTGCTGTGGTCAAGATCAAAGAGGTTTTTGCCTGCTTCCTCCTCGAGGATTTTGATGGCTTCCTGTCTTACATTTAGGTCTTTCATCCATGTTGAGATTATTTTTGTGTATGGTGTAAGAAAGTGTTCCAAGTTCATTTTTCTGCATGTTGCTGTCCAGTTTTCCCAGCACCACTTGCTGAAGAGACTGTCTTTATTCCATTGGATATTCTTTCCTCCTTTGTCAGAGATTAGTCGGCAATACATTGTGAGTCCATTTCTGGGTTCTCCATTCTGTTCCAATGAACTGAGGGTCTGTTTTTGTGCCAGTACCATACTGTCTTGATGATGACAGCTTTGTAATACATCTTGAGGTCCAGGATTGTGATGCCTCCAGCTTTGGTTTTCTTTTTCAAGATTGCTTTGGCTATTCGGGGTCTTTTCTAGTTCCATACAAATTTGAGGATTGTTTGTTCTAGCTCTGTGAAGAATGCTCATGTTATTTTGACAGGGATTGCATTGAATATGTAGATTGCTTTGGGTAGTATTGATATTTTAACAGTATTTGTTCTTCTAATCCAGGAGAATGGAATATTTTTCCTTTTTTTTTGTGTCTTCTTCAATTTCTTTCATAAGCTTTCTGTAGTTTTCAATGTATAGATTTTCACCTCTTTGGTTAAGTTCATTCCTAGGTATTTTATAGTTTTTGGTGCAGTTGTAAATGGGGTTGATGCCTCGATTTCTCTTTCTGTTGCTTCATTATTGGTGTATAGGAATGCAACCTATATCTGTGCATTGATTTTATATCCTGTGACTTTGCTGAATTCACGGATCAGTTCTAGCAGTTTTTTGGTGGAGTATTTTGGGTTTTCCATATAGAGTATCATGTTTTTTGCAAAGAATGAAAGTTTGACTTCCTCCTTGCCAGTTTGGATGCCTTTATACCTTTGTGTTGTCTGATTGCTTAGGCTAGGACTTCCAATACTATGTTGAATAATAGTGGCAAGAGTGGACATCCCTGTTGTGTTCCTGACGTTAGGGGGAGAGCTCTCAGTTTTTCCCCACTGAGGATAATATTAGTGGTGAGTCTTTCATATATGGCTTTTATGATCTTGAGATATGATCTTTCTATCCCTCCTTTCTTGAGGGTTCTTATCAAGAAGGGATGCTGTATTTTGTCTAATGCTTTCTCTGCATCTATTGAGAGGATCATGTGGTTCTTGTCCTTTCTTTATTGATGTGATGAATCACATTGATTATTTTGCTGATACTGAACCAGCCCTGCATCCCTGGTATAAATCTCACTTGGTCATGGTGATTAATTATTTTAATGTATTATTGGATCCAGTTGGCTAATAGCTTGTTGAGGATTTTTGCATCCATGTTAATCAGGGAAATTGGTCTATCATTCTCCTTTTTAATGGGGTCTTTGTCTGGTTTTGGAATCAAGGGAATGCTGACTTCATAGAAAGAGTTTGGAAGTTTTCCTTCCATTTCCATTTTTTTGGAACAGCTTCAAAAGAATAGGTGTTAACTTTTCTTTAAATAAAATGTTTGGTAGAATTCCCCTGGAAAGCTATCTGGCCCTGGACTCTTGTTTTTTGGGAGGTTTTTTTATTACTAATTCAATTTCTTTACTGGTTATGGGTCTGTTCAAATTTTCTATTTGTTCTTGTTTCAGTTTTGGTAGTTTATATGTTTTTAGGAAGTTGGCCATTTCTTCCAAATTGCCCACTTTATTGGCATATAATGCTCATAATATTCTCTTATTATTGTTTGTATTTCTGCAGTGTTGTGATCTCTCCTCTTTCCTTCTTAATTTTTTTATTTGGGTCCTTTTTTCTTTTTGATCAAACTGGCTAGGGGTTTATCAATGTTGTTGATTCTTTCAAAGAACCAGCTTCTGGTTTCATTGATCTGTTCTATTTTTTTGGTTTCAATGGCATTGATTTCTGCCCTAATCTTTATTATTTTCTGTCTTCTGCTGGTTTTGGGTTTTAGTTGCTGTTCTTTTTCCAGCTCTTTAAGGTGTAAGGTTAGGTTGTGTATCTGAGACCTTTCTTCCTTCTTTACGAAAGTCTGGATTCCTATATGCCTGCGTCTTATGACTGCCTTTGTTGCGTCCCAGAGGTTTTGGGCTGCGGTGTTATCATTTTCATTGTCTTCCATGTACTTTTTAATTTTCTCTTTAACTTCTTGGTTAGCCCATTCATTCTTGAGTAGGATGTTCTTTAGTTTCCAAGTGTTTGCTGTCTTTCCAGATTTTTTCTTGTGGTTGATTTCAAATTTCATAGCGTTGCTGTCTGAAAATATGTATGGTATGATCTTGATCTTTTTGTACTCATGAAGGGGTGATTCGTGACCCAGTATGTGATCTATTCTAGAGAATGTTCCATGTGCACTGGAGAAGAATGTATATTCTGCTGCTGTAGGATGAAATGTTCTGAATATATCTGTTAAGTCTATCTGGTCCAGTGTGTCCTTCAAAGCCATTGTTTCCTTGTTGATTTTCTATTTAGATGATCTGTCCATTGCTGTAAGTGGGGAAGTACATAAATTTTAAGCATCCAACATATAGTGAATTTTTACTTATTTCTCTGTGTAGTCACCACCTAGATAAAGATAAACCACATTTCCAGAAACTCTCTGCCCTTCTTGACCTTTTCCAGGCAATGCTCACCTCCCTGCCTCCTTGGTCCCATGGTTCCATTATTCTGGGTCCTCTCACCATAGATTCCATGATTTTGAACTTAATATAAATGACTCCTATGGAAAATCCCTAAAGGTCTATCTTCTTTTATTCAGAAAGAATAAATGTGAGATCCATTTATGTGAGATCCATCTATGGACCTCTAACTATATGTTATACTATATAGCTAGCTATATTCTTTGTTACTGCTGTGTAATATTCCATTTTAAGTGATACCACAGTTTATCCACTGATGAACTTCTGAGTTGTTTCCAGCTGTTAGCTATCATGAATGAATAAAGAACAAACATTCTTGAAGATGTCTTTTGGTGGATAGGTGCTCATTTCTCTTGGATTTCTGTCCTTTGAGTGTGTCTGTACATATTAAGTGTGGAATGTACTTTCTAGGAAATCGAGCTCACATCATACCTATTTCTCTATCTCCCTGTCTAGCACTACTCATTTCTATATCCTTATTGATCATAGGAATCCAAGGTCTTCTAGGAAATAAGCCTGATTTGGCAACCCTGACAAGCTCAGGCACTGGCTGGGGGCAGCCTGTGGGAAGCAACATGGCCGCATGTTCTGGATAATTCTTTAAATTCTTTAGGTATATAGTCTCTTTCCTCCTTCATCAAGCCCAGCATATATCCTGGGATTTAGCCCTGGTTATTAATGTCCTGGCATCCAGGACAGGAAGTGGGAGCAGCTCCTGAGCAGGAGTACGTGTTGCCTCATCAGGGAGAAGCTTCTGCAGTGTTCTCCAGCGTAGTGGAGCTCTTCCTAGGGAAGGGCGGGCCACCCTGCAAACCCACAGAGTCCAGGGGTGCTTGTAGAATCTATATCCTCCATAACCTCATGGGAATCTATCCAGCTGTCTCTGTCCCATGTTTCATGATCCTAGCTTTTCCCAACCAGGTCCCTAACTTCCACATGACAGACCTACCCTGGACCCAGCACTCAAACATCTCTGGAGGTCTGCAACTCTGTAACAGTCAGGTCATACTTCCACTGCTCAGCTGTGTCTTCTCTTCCCTTGTAGAAGACAAAATCCCCTTTCATCAGCTACCACAGAAGCTCCCTGGGTCTCACACTTTGCCATGAACTATTTGTTAACAGCCTCAGTCTCTCATTATTCTTCTGCAGGACATTAGTACAACTTCTTAGTAACCAGCCAACTCTGCTGACTTGTAAACATTGCTGGCCCCATTTATCAGCACTTCCTTCCCCTGGGACATTTTCCCAGGTCACCATCAGTGAAATGCTCAGCAGTTCAGCCACCACTTTGTGGCTCATCTACCAATAAGGAGGGCATCTTTATCACCTGCCAGGCAGCAGGTGAGACAGTCTCAAATCCCCATCTTACTGCTCAGGCTACTTCTGGCCTCTCTTGTGTTCATTCAAGTCCTCCAAGGAGCAGGCACCTAGACAGGATGAAAGATTTCATTAGTGGGCTTGCATGTAGAAGAAACAAGTGGAGTCAGAGAGAGGGGAGCCTTCAGGCCACAGCGCAAGTCTGACCCCCAGAGAAGGAGAGAGAGACGGAAGGTTGGATGGAAGCATCCTAGACTGTCATGCAGCCCAAGGAAGATTCATTCCCAAGGCCGTCAGGGAATTCTTGAGCCAATGTTGGCTCCCAGAGAAGCCTCATGTGCCCCAGGATGGGCCTGTCTCGGTATCCTGCTGCTCCCAGTCTTTGGTTAAATGCAGCCCTTGGGACCGGTGGCCTCCACACAACATAGTGCTAGCTTTCCAATGGCAGCACTCCAGCTCTTGGTCAATTAAGCTCCCTTTGGCTGGAGGTTTGTAAGGTGCATTTGCCTGGTCACCAAAAACGGGATCAGCATCATATCCAGAATAAAGCATCCATAAGACTTAGCTACAGTTACTAACCATTTCCTTATATCTCTCTAACATTTAGGCTGTTTTAAATTTTTAGTCTCATAAACAACTCTGTTCTGAACATTGAGTGATTCATGGTTTCCTGAGAATAGATTCCTGGAATGGTGGGGTGAGAGAGGGAGAGAGGCTAACACTCTCCACACAGGCTTGCCAACTGCCCTCTTGAAAGGCAGGGTCCATTCACACTCCCCAGTCTGGAGTATGAAGTGCCTGCTCCCTCTAACCCATTCAAGACGCTTCTGTGCTCTGGGCACGTAAAACGTCACGCTGCACGGTGGGAGAGGACTTGCTAGGATTAGTGACGTGAGCCGGTGGGGAAAGGAGAAAGGCAGAATGATTAGTTTAGCACAGGATGGTTTGGATGTGGGCTTCCTGGAGCCCAACATTTAGGTTGAGGGAGGCGTGGATTGTCTACTCTCCTCACACCAACCTTACATTAGGTTCTTAGTCCACCAAATCATTGTCCTGTATTTACACTTGATTTTTGGAGAAAGAGATCAACAGATCAAGAGCTACTGAGGGGCACACTGTGTGAATGTCAGTGTGGGACAGTGGGAAGAGCCCCGGATTTAGAACCCAATGGACATGGGGTTGGATTCTGGTCTGCAGGTAGATTGCTGAACTGCCCTGAGCCCCCATCTGTAAAAGTAGCAGCGACTGAAAGTAGGCCTTTTCCCTTTCTTTCTTTCTTTCTTTCTTTCTTTCTTTCTTTCTTTCTTTCTTTCTTTCTTTCTTTTCCTTCCTTCCTTCTTCCTTCCTTCCTTCCTTCCTTCCTTCCTTCCTTCCTTCCTTCCTTCCTCTTTCTCCCTTTTTCTTTCTCTCTCCCTTTCTCTCCCTCCCTTTCTCCCTTTCTCTCTTTTTCTCTCTCTCTCTTTCCTTCTTCCTTCTGTTTTCTATTACCCTTCCTTAACAAAACCCCATCTCCCTTTTGGGGAACTCTCATGTTTCTATTTTGATGCAGTCACTGTGGGGCAATAACCGCAAGCCCCGCCCTCCTACTTCAGAAGTTGAAAGGGTTCCTTTGGAACCCCTTCTGCAGATGCTTTCTTTCAATATTAGGGAACAGACAAGGAGAGGGCATGTGACCTAGGAGCAGAAAGACACAGTCACAAGATTCCATGGGTGCAGTTCAGTCTAGTTGGGGAAGGGCACTTAGGAAATAACAATGAATGATTTCTTCTACCAGGAACACTTCTTCTAGTAAATTCCTTGTCTGCTTATGTCATTTTCAGTTACTTGTAACTAAAGACTGCCACCCCCCCCAAAACTGGTAAATAGCTATGCTCTCAGTTTTTTTATTTTTGTGGGATATTGCCTCCTCCTACTCCCTCTCCTCCCCCTCTTTCTCCTCCTCCCCCCTCTTTCTCCTCCTCCTCCTTCTCTTCACCTTCCTCCTCCCCCTCTTTCTCCTCCTCCCCCTCTTCCTCCTCTTACCCCCTCCCTCTTCCTCCCCCTCCTCCTCTTCTTCCTTTTCTTCTCCCTCCCCCTCCCCTTCCCCCTCCTGTTTCCTTCACCCCTCCTCCCCTTCCCCTCCTCCTTCTCCTCCCCTTCTCCCTACTCCCCCTCCCCCTACTCCCCCTCCCCCTACTCCCCCTCCCCCTACTCCCCCTCCCCCTACTCCCCCTCCCCCCTCTCCTCCTCTCCCCTCTCCTCCTCTCCCCTCTCCTCCTCCCCCCTCTCCTCCTCCCCCCTCTCCTCCTCCTCCCTCTCCTCCTCCTCCCTCTCCTCCTCCTCCCTCTCCTCCTCCTCCCTCTCCTCCTCCTCCCTCTCCCCCTCCTCCCTCTCCCCCTCCTCCTCCCCTCCTCCCTCTCTCCCTCCTCCCTCTTTCCCTCCTCCCTCTTTCCCTCCTCCCTCTCTCCCTCCTCCCTCTCCCCCTCCCCCTCTACCTCCCCCTCCCCCTCTCCCCCTCTCCCCCTCTCCCCCCTCTCCCCCTCCCCCTCTCCCCCTTTCCCCCCTCCCCCTCTCCCCCTCTCCCCCCTCCCCCTCTCCCCCCTCCCCCTCTCCCCCTCTCCCTCCTCCCCCCTCCCCCTCCACCTCTCCCCCCTCCCCCTCTCCCCCCTCTTCCCCCTCCTCTTCCCCCCTCCTCCTCCCCCCTCCTCCTCCCTCTCCTTTTCCTCCCTCTCCACATACTCTTCCTCCCTCTCCACCTACTCTTCCCTCTCCCCCTCTTCCCTCTCTTCCTCCTCCCTCTCCTCCTCCTCTTCCCCTCCAACTCCTCCCTCTCCTCCTCCCTCTCCTCCTCCCTCTCCTCCTCCCTCTCCTCCTCCCTCTCCTCCTCTTCTTCCTCCCTCTCCTCCTCCCTCTCCTCCTCCCTCTCCTCCTCCCTCTCCTCCTCCTCCCTCTCCTCCTCCTCCCTCTCCTCCTCCTCCCTCTCCTCCTCCTCCCTCTCCTCCTCCTCCCTCTCCTCCTCCTCCCTCTCCTCCCCCTTCCTCTCCTCCCCCTTCCTCTCCTCCCCCTTCCTCTCATCCTCCTCTTCCCCTCCAACTCCTCCCTCTCCTCTTCCCTCTCCTCTTCTTCCTCCCTCTCCTCCTCCTCCCTCTCCTCCTCCTCCCTCTCCTCCTCCCTCTCCTCCTCCCTCTCCTCCTCCTCCTCCCCCTTCCTCTCCTCCCACTCCTCCTCCTCCCTCTCCTCCTCCTCCCTCTCCTCCTCCTCCCTCTCCTTCTCCTCCTCTTCCTCCTCCTCCCTCTCCTTCTCCTCCTCTTCCTCCTTCTCCTCCTCTTCCTCCTTCTCCTCCTCTTCCTCTTCCTCCTTTTCCTTCACATTTTTAAGTTAAAAAAATAATTTTAGAGAGTGTGAGTAGGGGAGAGGGACAAAGAGAGGGAGAGGGAGGGAGGGGGGGAGGGAGGGAGGGAGGGAGAGAGAGAGAAATGAATGAATGAATGAATCCCAAGCAGGCTCCACGCTCAATGTGGAGTCTGACACAGGGTTCAATTCCACACACTGGGATCGTGACCTGAGCCAGAATCAAGAGTTGGACACTCAACTGACTGAGCTGCCCAGGCCCTCCTCTCCTTTCCATTCTTTAATGAGAGTGCACATTACCTCAATCAGAGTCCAGAAAGCCTGAGGTTAGCGAGGCATGTGTGTTGGGGAGGAATCTTGATTTTCAGTTTTCTTCCTTTTCTTCCATCCTACAATTTCTGCCTCCTTATTTTTGCTAGCAACTGTCCTATTCCTCCAACAGCATTTTTTTTTTATGTACAAAATGCTTTATAAGCATGGTATAATTATCCATACTGATATGCTGTGCTGTAGAACTTTGGAGAACAGACAATATAAATTAAAAAGAGCTGGGAATTAACTTATCTGTTTTGAAGAGATGTGGAGGGTGTGTGTGTGTGGGGGGGGTGTTGATTGTGACTCAAAAATGGGTTCTAACTGCTATCTTTATTGTTGGCTTAACTGATTGTACCTTGAGTTCTTTACCCTTCATTTCTTTTCTGAGTGACTTGGTAAATGGTGTATTTGACTCCACCCCAAATATATTTTCTCAAACATTTAAAATACATCTACATACTCACGTAGCTGGGTGATTTGGGAAACACCAAAAACCCAAAAGAATTCCAGTTTTACTGAAAATATTGAGACTTATGTACCCTCTGGCAAGGAAGGTGGTTGAAAATCTGAGTAATTCTTGTATATACTGAACTACTCCTGTTAGACTGAATACAAAGTTACA
Source organism: Puma concolor (assembly GCF_028749965.1). Lineage (NCBI taxonomy): Eukaryota > Metazoa > Chordata > Mammalia > Carnivora > Felidae > Puma > Puma concolor. The sequence goes on from NC_141682.1 coordinate 28,291,376, forward strand.
TCTATAGTATGGTGATTAAGGGAATTGGGAATTGGCTTTGGAGTTAGAACTTTTTTTTAAAAGTTGATTTATTTTTGAGAGAGTGTGTGAATGGGGTAGGGGCAGAGATGGGGGTGGGGGTAGGATCTGAAGTGGGCTCCACACTGATAGCAGCAAGCCCCATGCAGGGCTTGAACTCAGGAGCATTCAAATCATGACCTGAGCTGAAGCTGGACACTCAACTGACTGAGCCACCCAGGCGCCCCTAGAGCTTGGTTTAATATTGGTCCTGCCACTTACAAGCTATCACTGTAGGAAAATTAGTTTTCTCAACAGTAAAATGGAGCAGTAACGCTGTTAGCCTACACTTAGCTTACATCATTCTTCAGACTTCAGAAAATGTTTTGGGGAAGCTTTCCCCAACATGATGCTCCCACCCTGAGTTTGGGTTAGAGACCCTTGTGATACACATTCAGAGAAGGGTTTTCCTTTTCCCAGAGGTCCAATTGTGATTTACATGGGTACTTGTTTATTATTATTTGGTTAAACTCACCCCATTGCCCTACCCCGCAATAGATTAAGTTTCATGAGGTAAGAGCCATCTATGTCTCTGTCCTTCACCACTGGATTCTCCATGCTTGGCTTCTGGTTGGCACTCAATATGTATTTAATGAAGGAGAGAAGGAAGGAAGGGAGGAAGGAACGAAGGGAGGAATGAAGGGAGGAAGGGAGGAAGCAAGGGAGAGAGGGAAGGAGGAAGGATTTCCCATAGAAGATTCACTGAGTTCATGTATAGAAACCACAGTATCTGTTACATAGTAAGAACTGAATAAATGTAACCTCACACAAAGAAGAATGCCAAAAAAAAAAAAAAAAAAAAAAAATACCACCCAAACCATACCAAACTTCTGAACAACCAGAGCACATATCATGAAAGAAGTACAATGTTTATATGTTGTTGTCACCATTAAATGCTGATTTTTCAGGATGAGTCATGCTCCTGGAATAAGCAGCCATTGATTTCAGTTATTCCAAACAACAAAGGCTGAATTCTTGTTCCTGTGACATTGTCAGTGAAAGTCAAGCTCACGGCTGCTCCCCACTCCCACGACTGCCTTGAAGCAAGTAAGTACATAAACATAAATATGCTATACACGTCGTTTCTACTCAGAGCCCATGGGGTCAGAGTTAGACCGCTCTGTCTTAGCCAGCTCTGGCTGCTACAACAAACTACCAAGTATAGACTCCGCGCCTTAAGCTGCAGATAGTTTTTTTCTAACAACCTGGAAAGCACAGACAGCACCGGATCTGCATGAAAAGTGGGGGAGACCCCTGGCTGGGCCACATAGGAATACTTTGGTTTCTAATTTGGAGGGACTAGAAAGAGGAGGAGCAAGAGTGAAAGGGGGTGGTCTTGGGATCTCCGGAGAGCCCCTTCACCCGCTAAGGTACTTATCTCAATGTGTTAACAGCGCCCGTGGCTGTACAGAGGCATCCTGGTTCATTGTCAGCCGTTGGTAGAGCTGGGCCTCGGCTGGCTGTGATTCTCCCACAGCCGTGTTTCAGACATTTGCTGCGGAGCCTCAGCTTACAGATAAGAGTTCAAGAGAGGTCAGCAGACTTGCACCAGGTCACACAGTAGAACAGCGAGAGAACTCCAGACCCCTGACTCCTAGGTCTGCGTGTAAATCAAATTCTCTGTTTCCGTAGCTCTTAGTGCCTTTGGAGAAATGGCAGCCTAGGTCAGGGACAGAAGCCAGCTGGGAAGCCCCAGCAGGATCCCAAGGGGGCAGGGCTCTGGCTCTACCTTTTCCGTCCTGGCCAGGTGGACAGACCCAAGGCATTCAAGCATCAGAGGCCTCCGTGGACTATCTGATTCTCGCATTGCCATTCTGACAGTGAAGACAAAGGGAAGGTGGCCCTTTCTAGAACAGACTGGCCTGGGGGGGTTGAGCCCCTCAGAAGACCAGGTCCGGAAGTGGCCTTTGCCTTGCTCTCTGCACTTTCTAGCCCAGAAACCAGGTGGCTGAGTCGGCCCTGCATGTGATGCAAGGCCCTGAAGCACGAGGATTTGCCAGACCCCAGCACATACCTGTCATCTTTCCTGATCTGAGAGAGACAGAGACAGGTAAATAGAGAGAAAGAGCAAGAAATAAAGAGAAGGAGACCCAGCTACAGAGAGAACCGAGCCACTGAGCTAGAGGTGCAAGACAGAGAGGTACACGGCAAGGGGGCGGGAGACTGGTGACATAGAGACAGGGAGTGACAGGTGGGGAGAGGGAGAAACAGAAAAAGCGGAAGAGAGGAGAGAGAGTGGTGGATATGGACAGACTGGCTGGTTGGTGTTGTGGCGTCGCACGTGGTGACGTGGGATGGCAGGGGTGATATGCTGGTGACGTGATCATCCGTGTTTATGTATGAAGCCATGAAGGGCCAGGGAGGCAGAAAGATGAGAAGCCAGGTGAGGCAGCAGGTGTTGGAGGGCGAAAGACTGGACACGCAGGGCGCCTTCTGGCACATTTGATTCTGTTGGTTACAACAGGAAGCAGAGATGCGGGCTTGGACCCCCACTGCACCCCCTCCTGCTCTCCCCACTCTGCCAGACAGCTACCCCTACCAGGTCCTTGCCTCTGAGCCTTATTTATTGCTCCAAAATCTGGGGTTGGGAGGAATCCCTGCCAGGACGCTTGGGAGGAAGCTTCCGTGTAAATCCTGGACTTGGCCTCCAGCCATGGCCGCCGAACAGGATGATCAGTGGGAGAGCAGACCTTGATTTGTGCCACGGCAGCTTTTTAACACGTGGAGGGCGGTGTTTTATCTGAAATTCTTTGCTGCTACCTAGAGCTTTAAGTCTTGGCTTTATTCCTTCCCACTGGAGAAATGCTTTTAAAAACCCACACAAATTTCCTAATTCAACTCTGGCTATTTTAACCAGAGTTAAAAGAGCTCAGTAATAAAGCGGTTCCCGATTATTAAGAATTGCAGGGTTGGGAATGCAAGGATTACATCATCTGATCCTCACGCAATGTTATGAGGAAGGCACTGTAGTTTCCCCCTTTTACATTTGGGGGAACCGAGGCTCAGGAAGAGGAAGAAATTTGCCGGGTCCCATGCCTGTATGCGCCAGAGCCCGACCTGTGTGGCCAAGTCTCCCAGTCACCGTGTCATCGTGCAAACCCCAACCCCGCTGTACAGACGAAGCATGGAGACTCATCAGGTCTGATAAGTCGCCCAAAGTCCCACTGACAGAAAGTTGCAGAATAAGGATGTGTCCTTAGTCCTCTTTGTCTTCTGCTCTTACCTCTTGTGCATTGGGTTGGAGCCTTTCAGAGGCAGAGATTCCCTCCAGATGTTGTGCTTCATGAAGTCAGGAAACTCAAAACTCCATAGAATGGTCTGTACACTTAAAAATCGGCAAGGTGGGGGAGGGGCGCCTGGCTGGCTTACTCTGTAGAGCATGCAACTCTTGATCTCGGGGTGGTAAGTTCAAACCCCACGTTGGGTGTAGAGCTTACTTTTAAAAATCGGTAAGATGGGGCACCTGGGTGGCTCAGTCAGTTAAGTGTCCAACTTCAGCTCAGGTCATGATCTCACGGCCTGTGGGTTTGAGCCCCATGTCAGGCTCTGTGCTGACAGCTCAGAGCCTGGAACCTGCTTTGGATTCTGTCTCTCTCTCTCTCTCTCTGCCCCTCCCCCCACATGCTCTGTATCTCTCTCTCTCTCTCTCTCTCTCTCTCTCTCTCTCTCTCTCAAAAATAAATAAACATTAAAACATTTTTAAAGGGCAATATGGTAAATTTTATGTTATGTGTGCCTTACTCCATTTAAAAAATTTTTTTAAAGGAAGGAAAAGCTCCAGTAGTCACCTTTTAGGAATGGATAATGCACCCTCATGGAGTTGTGCTATTTTTATGATGGAGTTTCTCCTAATACCTCCACTAACCTTTCTTTTCCTCCCTCTTGTGGCTTCTGCATGTTCCCGGCTTTTATTACTTTGTGTCTTCTATGGCCATGTGGCCTTGTGTTTCCTGCCTTCTCTGTGTGCCTCGTTCCTTCTACCTCATCCCCTCTCTTTATCTATCTATCTATCTATCTATCTATCTATCTATCTATCATGTATCTATATCCCTATCTATCCATCTATCATCTATCTGTCTATGTATCTATCTACCATCTATCTAATTTCAAGTCAACCTTCCAAAGACAGAAGATAATATTGGGCAGCATCTAAAATCTGGTTCCCTGGAAACAGGTCTCAGATGAAGGCTTGCCTTGCAGAGATTTTTTCGGGAGAGTGTTTAGGGTTAGCACCATGGAGGAGTGAGGACGATAGGACTAGACAGAGAAGTTGAGCCATCATGCAGTCTCAACAAAGGCCTCAGCTGATCCGATGGCACACTCTGGAGCTGGGATAAGTGTTCACAGTTGTTCCCTTCAGGCAAGCAAGTTGAGTCTTTATACCTGAACACTGACCCATTGCTGGCTGTGGGGTAACCTTGGGGTGGGCGTGGTAGGGCATGACCTTGGGCGAGGTGGCTCCCTTCCACTGAGGGATATTGCCAGAGAGTGAGTCAGCTGGGATCCATTAGCTAGCATCCCTCCCAGCAGCTGAGGGAATGAGAGCCTCCATCTTGAAGGAGAGATCTGGGTGGTGCCCCACAGCAGCCTCTACCAATTAGCCACTCTCCAGAATACAGCAGAAGGGCCACCTTGGCTGCTCCTTGTCTCCCTTGTTCCATTTTACAAAGCGCTATATTTGCCCAGGTGCTAATTCCTGGTCCCATCAGGTGTGACTGAGGCTTCGTGTCATATGACATGGAGTGGCAATCACGTGCAGGACCAGCCTGAGGCTTTGCTCAGAAGGGGCACAGCAAGGTCTTGAGGGACCCTGGCTGTTCGGCGTAGCCATAAGACGTCTCCAGTTTCTTAGAGTCCAGGAGGATTCCTGTAGCCCAACTTATTCCCACTATTTAAGGCGTGTTGACTCAGCTGTTACAAACAGAAATCTAAAGAGACTCTGAAGGTGGTGTCCAAATAGCATGATCATTCCCTCTCCGCTCCACAGTCAATGTCCCTTGGTGTCATCTGACCCTAAAGTCTGGCATTTGGACACTGAGGAAATGTCATAAGAGTGTAGGTCAGTCCGTACAGAGCCACAGCCCTGCCTGAACAAGGACATGCCATTTGTTGCTGGCCAGACTGCCATTTAGAATTCCCTAATTCCTCTGAAGTTTTCTTATGGACAGTTATTTTTCCTTCTGCTTTGTCAAGGTCTCTCTTTCTTCTCTAGCACTGTCTCTCCATGAAGTTAAAACAGAGGTGGAGACACACATATGCTACATAGTACCAATATAGCACCGTCAGTCAAACCGCCCTCTCTCCCTGCTGCAGCTAAGATGTGGCAGGTCTCCATTCCTCTCCTTCCCCCCTAATTGATTTCCCAATTCAGCCTCCTGGGATGGTGCTTTGGCTGGCTTTCCAAGTTCAGCCTCTCAACCTTAATTTAATGCTTCTCGGGTGGTGAGAACTTATGCTTCCCACCTACTAGTTGGCATCTGGCTGATTTTCTCAGCCTGAGGAATTTAGTTTCCTTAATGTCGAACCTTTGTACATTGCCTTTGAGTTGTCAAAAGTGATGCCATCCCCAGTCCTGAAGAGAGACCTTTCGGACAGTGTTGGCATTTGGAGGGGTCCAGTCGTGGCTCGTACCACGATTATCAGGCACAAGATTTGCTCTGTCGAACCCAGGAGTCAAAGGGCCCTGGCTGGGAGTAGCTGGTGAATGCTAAAAGCAGGCTGGGTGATTCAGAGTCTGCTTAGCTCTGCCAGTCAGCCTGGTGTGAGGTCTTGGAGTAAAATTTTCCCACCTTCTTTTTCCAAGATTGAGCCAGAGTCTATTCTTGGAGCAGATAGCTTTTCAGCAGTGAGTTGGCAAATGTTTATGATTGATTTTTCACACATCCTTCCTGGACAAGAGACAATTTTTGTTATAATTAAAATTTAAATACAGGGTTATGATAACCCAAAGCACCTTAGGAGGGCTGCCCCAGCAGAAGAGGGACTGAGCGACATGGTGGAACAAGTCTTCTGTGCATTATTTCTTAAGCTCTACTCTCTTTAACTGACATGGTTGGTCACTATGAATAACCCATATTACCTTCAGTAAGCCACATGTCTCAGTCCTCACCAGCTTATTGGCACAGATAAGGTGATTTCAAGATAAACATCCAGGTGATACAGGCATGTTGCCTTTGCTTCCTCCTGCTGGGCCTCCCCCGAGTCCCCCAGGGATGTCTCATGTGTATGAGAAACAGTCCCACCCAGGTTCTTTCATCCAAGTCTTTTCTTGAAACGTACCTCCAGCAGGCCCACTGAGGGCACCAACTTTCTGCTGGGGTCTTCTGTGACAAGTCTGGGCCCTCACCATGCTGCTGGGTGCTGGGCCCCTGGGGTTCTTGCACAAATGTGCCATTGTCCCTGCAGTGCGCTGGAGTTGGGCCCCTCTGCTGCAATAAGGAGAACATCCCTCTGCCCAGACTTACACTGAACTTGGCCATCAGGCCCCCACAGCAGTTCTACTTATACCCAGAGCCTCTGAGACCAGCATCAGTTAATCTTCTCCCATCAAGGCTCAAGCCATCGAGATATAAACCAGGGTCACTTCTCATGTCTCCAAGCTCATGAGAACTTAACTAAAAGGATCATGGGACCTCTAGACTTTTCTTCCCTATGCTCAAGGCTTAGGGAAGGCCCTGCATTACTCTTGGAAAGGGGACAGCAACACAAGGAAAAGATGAACCAGCTGCTAAAAATCAGATTTCATGATTCATACTCAGGAACATCCATCAGTCAAGCTCTCCAAGCTGTTTTTCCAGTGATGTTGTATAAGCCACACGTGGTGGAGCGAATGGAGTTAGTTCATGCCAAATGAACCACAGCAAAAATGATGGCATCATGGACAATAATAAAATAATCAAGCAGCAACAGATGGAAAGGAAGAATTACAGTTATACTGGGGAACTGTTAGCTACATAAATTGTTTCGAGTCTTAGCTGGTCAAAACCAAACCCCATTCCGCTAGCTGAAGAGTAACGAGTACTATTCTTTTTTTTTTTTTTTTAAACCAGAAACACTAGCCATTCAATCCTGCTGTCCAGCAAAATGGTCCTTCTGGGAGCATGGGGGGCAGGGCAGCAATTTCGTAGTATCACCCTGCCCCCCACAGGCATCCAAGAGCCCTGTTGGTTCACTGACACCTAATAAATCAGAACCAGGGGGAATCAGATGAATTTTTCTTTTGCGTTTTAGTTTCTTTTATTAATGGAACCTTTTAGAAATCTGTTTATATTTTTTCCTTGCACAAAATCACAATTTTTCACACAAAGGGAGCAGATGGTACTGAAAGCTGGAGATTGGGCCGGAATGCATCTCCCATAACTGGCACTAACAGAGCCTTGTCTTGGATGTAAAAGAACTCAAATCTAATTGCGGGGTTGGCTTTTCCAATTCTGTATAACTATGTGTTTGTCTGTGTTTTTTTCCCCCCTCAAACTTAATGCTTCTCCTTGAGCTCCTGTCAAATAGAAATATGGGTAGAGTTACAGAGACTGAGTTTTAAGACTGTAGTTTTTTTCTGGAATGGTGTCTCTAAGACCCTAAATGTCTCTGTAGCCCCCCCTGAGTCCCTTGTTGAGGTGCCATATTTGGTGTCATGACCGCAGGTGACTGGGCAGAGGCTGGCACCTGAATTAAAGGCAGCCAACAAGGTGGCCTCATGTGAGCCTCCTGCCTCTATATAGGATTATGATTAATTAGCCCAATGAGAATCTCTTTCTGAAAGATTTGAATATGACACATGCTCAAAGGGAGTGGAATATAAGTTCATGTAACTTCTGTACTGATTTATGACCACTGCCTATCACAGTACATGATATGGCTACCCAATGAATATTTGATAACTAAATCAAATGCATGGACCCCTAACACAGAAGTGTTTTTTAAAAAATCAATCTGCACCCATCTCCCTATATTCTACTTTTTTCTCCTGCCTCCAAGGAGCTTGGTCCCCACCTCGCACTCCCAGCCTTTAATGATTTAGCAGAGACAAAGTGTGAGCAGGGCAGGGGCAGAGAGAAAAGGAAACACAGAATCTGAAGCAGGCTCCAGGCTCTGAGCTGTCAGCACAGAGCCCCACAGGGGGTTTGAACTCATGAACCGTGAGATCATGGCCTGAGCCGAAGTCGGACACTTAACTGACAGCCATCCAGACGCCCCAATGATTATTTGAAATAGATTTTTTTAGGCCAGTTTTAGGTTTGCAGAAGATACAGAGATTCCCCATATACACCCTGCCCCAAACACGCACAGACTTCTCTACCATCAAAATTCCGCACTAGAGTGGGACGTTTATTATAATTGATAAACCTATATCAACACCTCATTATCACCCAAAGTCCATAGTTTGCATCAGAGTTCACTCTCAGGTCTGTAAATTCTATGCATTTTGACAAACATGCAGTGACATGTATTGCCATTAGAGTGTCCTACACAATAGTTTCACCACCCTAAAAATCCTCTGTGCTTTACCGATTCATCCTTTCCTCCCCCAACTTCTGGCAACCACTTTTACTTGCCTTTTACTGTCTCCATAATTTTGCCTTTTCCAGAATGTCATATAGTTGGAATCCTAAAGAAGGTTGCCTTTTCAGATTGGCTTTTTTCATTTAGTAAAAGTGCATTTAAGATCCCTCCTTGTGTTTTCATGACTTGATAGCTCATTTCCTTTTAACATTGAATAATACTCCATTGTCTGGATGTACCACAGTTTATTTATCCATTCACCTACTAAAGGTCATGTTGGTTATTTCCAAGATTTGGCAATTATTTATAAAGCTACTGTAAACATTTATTGCAGGTTCTTGTGTGGACATAAGTTTTCAACTTCTTTGAGTAAATGCCAAAGAGTACGATTGCTGGATCATATGGTAAGAGTGTGTTTGGTTTTGAAAGAAAATGCCAGGCTGTATTGCAAAGTGACTGTACCATTGTGCGTTCTTGCCAGCGAAGAGTGGGAGTTACTATTGCATGACATCCTCGCCAGCATTTAGTGTTGGCATTGTTTTGAATTTTGGCCGTGTTAATAGGTTTGAAGTGGTATCTCATTATTTTTTTTCGTTTACAACATGATGTGGAATGGGTTTTCATGTGTATTTACTATCTATGTGTTTTCTTTGGTGAGATGTCTGTTCAGGTCTTCAGCCCATTTTTAAATCATTTTGTCTGATTCTTTTTGAGTCTTAGGAGTTCTTTGTATATTTTGGACAGTACCTTTTTATGAGATATTGTGTTACAAATATTTTTCCCCAACCTGTGGCTTGTCTTCTTATTCTCTTGACTTTTCTTCCTTTTTATGACGTTTTGCTTTGACAGGCAGTAGGGTGTAGTGTTTAATATCCTAGAGGCCCCTGCCTGAGTTTCAGTCTTGGTTTTGCCAGTTGGTTGGGCAATTAATCATTCTGTTCTGACTCTCACTTTCCTTACCTGTGAAGTGGAGTTAATAATGCCACTCTGTAGAGATCTTCTGAGAAGTTGGAACTGCCCCAGTGTGTAGTTGGTTAGCACTGCGTAAATGGTAGTCATTATTATTGAGAGTTTTTTGGTTTTGCATAATCTGGACTCAGTCACTAATTGGGTCTTGCCTTCCACTGTTCTCTCCTTCACTCACTCCATTAGAGTCACATGGTCTCCACACCCGCCTCAGGGTCTTTTTCTTTCTGTTTCCTCCCCCTCAGTGTTGCTTTCCCCAATATACTCTGTCATCTCATTATTCAAGGTTTTTGTCCATCATAAGCAGAAGCAGTCTAAAGGCACTGGGGTTTCTTCTTTTTATAGAAGTTGAGTCCATTGCTGCTGCATGTCCCAGAGCGAGAGGGGTATGTAGAGAAGCAGTGGGGTGGGAAGGAGAGACTCCTAGAGACTGGGAGGGGAGGGATCTCCAGGTTTAGTGAACAGCAGGCACTGAACCCCACCCTTCTAGAGTATTCCTGGGAGGTGACAAGACCTCAGGGAGACTGAGTGCCCTTAGACTTCTAAGAATCCTCACTCTCCGCATGGAATCTGTGAACCACAGAACCCCTAGAACTAAAGGTGCTGCGGAGACTGAAGCAGATGGGACCTGGGCAGCAGGCAAGTGGGTTGTTGTTTGGGGAGACACTTTAGTACCCCCTGCAACCTGAAATTAGTTTCTCAGTATCAGCCTTGAGTAGCAGAGGCTAAACTTCCTGCCAGCTGACAGGGATAGGGGCTCAGAACCTGAGGGACATCGACTAGTGTCAATGCATAGCTATAGAATATAGAAAGTGATTTTTTTTTTCTACTTCTGAGTCTGGATTTACCAACTATATGTAAAGTAAATCTATTCCCAAGTCCATCCCCGCCCATTGTAGTTTGAGAGAATCCAGTTACTGGTAAAGTTGCCTTTCAGAGACCTTTTAGCCCTCCTTTTTCCTGTGTCTTCCCTCTTTTCCTGCCTCACCTATTCCTGTAATTCTTCAGGTGTCGGATGTAAGTTCCTTTCTCAGATTACTATCTTTTTTCCCCCCTAAATGCAGGCTTAAAAATATGCAATATCAAGATGCAAATTTAAAAAATTCTATATTTTTCATCTTTCCCTAAAAATTGTTTTGCAAAAACAAGTTACGTGGGTTTTTTCCTTGTTAGGAAAGAGTGAAGAACAATACTATGCAATCTATTCTTGCACACGACCTGATTGTATAAAGTAGAATAGAATCTGTAATGTAAGTTGCAAATTATACCTCAAAGTACAGTGAAGTTACAAAATACGCTTTGGAAACAGCGTGGCTTGGGTTTTGTTTCGTCTTGCTTGTTTGTCTCAGACCACCCTTTTGAATTGTTCGCCTGCCTCGGACAAGGCTTGGTTGCTGTGGTGTTCAGGTCACATTGGTTCAGAAAGTGGTAGTCATTACTGCTGGTCAACAGAAATTTCTGTTTCTCTCCACTATCGCACACATGGTTGGAATACTTTTCCTGGCCTCTTGTGGCCGGGTGAGACCTGCTACGTCATCCTGACCAATGAGTGATGGGTGGAAGTAATGTTTGCCACTTCCAGCAGAAGTGTTTGGTCCAAGACCCTCCAGGGATCTTACCCCTTCCCTGGCATGGCAGCTGACAATGTTGAAGATGATGGCCGCTCTGCCAACCTACCCCAAATTTATTAAGATTAGCAGAGCCTCCCCAACCAAACCATGAGATGGATTTTGAGCAAGAAATTAAACTTTGGTTGTTTTAAGTGAGTGAGATCTGGGCATGTTTGTTATCATAGCCTCAACTAGCTTATCCTGACTGATATCCCCATCAGGCTCTCTAAAGACACTGTTGCCAAACTGTTGAAACCAAAAGAAACATTCAGAACATTGGAACTGGCATATCTTCACAGACAAAATATTTTGCCTTGGCAAACATGTCAAGAAGGAAGTGGATGCTGCTATTTTTAGAGCATGAAGCAAATGTACTGTTTTGGAGTGTTCAGACAGATAAACATGCTCCCAAAATCATGTTCAAAATGTTCTACACATTGCCTGATTGGAAACATTAACAAAATATAAAAGTTGACAATGTTTCCTCTTGTGTGTTGTGTGTGCACACACATGAGAACACACTCACACACACAAGTATACAATATAGCTAAGAATTGCTTTGCTGCAGGAAACAGAGCGTTTGATCAAATTCAGAAAGGTTAGAGTGACTGTTCAAGATCAAACTCTGGCATCATGGAGGCCACAAAAAGACCCAGTTCTTTGGGTTTTGTATCACCTGTTGTTGATCTGAGCCTTACAGAGTTTTGTAAAACCATGAAGAGCGTTTGCAGATTCTCTGTCATTATCACAGTTGATAGAATTTCCACAGAATTTGCTCTTCATTTCCTGTTGAATTTTCATTATCTTACCATCATCTGTTTTATCCCTTCATTTGTTTTTATTATATATTTTACCCTGCTGGGAAATGTTTGTCCAGTGTTAGGACATGCTTTTTAGCACTTGTATTTCTGCTATCTAATTTCAGGATTTCTATAAAGGATGATCTTAAGAGTTGAGTTGGAGGGAAGATTTGAACTAGAGTTACATTTCTACAAAGTAAGAAAATGCCAATTGTCCATATCAAGGGGCATCTGGGTGGCTCAGTCGGTTAAGTGTCTGACTTTGGCTCAGGTCACGATCTCATAGTTGGTGAGTTTAAGCCCCACGTCGGGTTCTGTGCTGACAGTTCAGAGCCTGGAGCCTGCTTTGGATTCTGTGTCTCCCTCTCTGTCTGTCCCTCTTCCACTCGCACTCTTTCTCTTACTGTCTCTTGAAAATAAATAAACATTAAAAAAAATTTTTTTAAAGGGATGGGGGTTGCAGATGGAGATTATGGGGACCAAAGTTCTCCCTGCTCCACAACCATGCCTGGGCACCATGACTTCATCCTGGAGAATCTTTATTCCAAAGACAGCAATTCCCCAGCTTTATTCTGTCTGTTCCTTTGAACAACACTGTCACAAGCTCGTTTTTATATTGTCACAATGAATGGAGAGAATAACAGATTTGGTATCAGATCAGTTAACTGTGAGACTTTGGATAAGTTACTTAGCTCCTTTGATGGAGAATAATGATAGATCTTTACTGAGTTATGATAAAAATTATGCAAGATCACATCTAGGAATGGCTCTTTTATGGTGAGGGCTCAAGAAACGCTTAATTCCATTCTTACAGTTAATGGGGGAGGTTAAATGGGCAAGTTCTGAAGTCACACAGCTGGGTTAAAATCCCCATTTCTTCTTTTTTCCAATTGTGTTGAAACTTTTGGCAAGTCCCTTCTCTGAGTCTCCATTACCATGTCTGCAAATGAAAGGTAAGATGGGACCTGATATATTGCGGAGATTAAATGAGATAGTGCATATCCAGCCTTTGGTATGTTGCAAACACTAAAGAAATGGTAGTTTTCATCAGCTTCGTTATCAGATACAAGTTTCTCTTTTCACATCCAGTCTTGTATTTTCCAGTATAAGCCCACAAACCCTGATCTGAAACCCTTGAGGCCATGTGTCTTTTGGAATTTGGAATGCTATGGAAATTAGACTCATAATGTGATGTATATACCATACACCCCCCCCCCCATAAAGCACACACACACACACACACACACACACACACACACACACACACACACGCCAGCAGTGTCTGCGATAACACTTCATGATCAGCTCATTACTGCAGTGAAATGTTTGCATGTTCATGCTAAGTGGGATGTGGGATAAATAAAGGATATAAATAACCCTATGTCAGCTCAAGTCCACTTTGGCTGCCAAATGAACTTGTGCCAAAGTGAATGAAAAAAATTTCTGGAACCTGAAACTTTTTTGGAATTCAGATACCTGTGTAGTCACTCTCGGTTTTTTTCCTCCCCTTCTGTGTTGTAAAGCTATTTCTATCACCTGTTTCTAGTCTAAGCTGTGCTTCTCTTACATTTCTGTGTTTTTATTTAATCCTTCAAGGCTTCCTTTGAACTCTCAGCCCTCCTGCCTTGGCATCCTGTGTTTTCTTTCTCCCTCTTATCGCCGTCTCTATTCTTTCCCTCCTCTTGGATCGCTCCTCCTTTTTCTGGGGTTTGCACACTACTGGCGTAAAGCCCATTTTCACTTTCTTTGTTTCTTTTTTCTTTCTGGTACATTCTCTCTCATTCCCCCTTCCTCTCCTCTGCTGGGGACTTCAGTCTTGCTTCTGCGATGCCAGCTCTTCGCCTCTTTTCTTGTGTATCCTCTTGTCTCTACCGTTTCCTCTCTGCCCCTTTCTTTGTTCATTGGTGGTTGCCCTTGGTTCCCACCCCAACTACCATACCATCATCCTTCTCCTTTAATTCCTTCGTCTCCTCTAGATATCATTCTTTGTCCACTCATTACTGTACAATGCCAATAATATCATTATGATAATTTATTGAGTTCTTACTGTGTACTAAGCACTTTACATGGATCATTAAATTTCATCCTTATTGCAAACCTTTAGGTGGGGACTCTCTTAATCCTCCTATTTCAGATGAGAAAATTCGGGCTAAGAGATAAAGCGACTTGTTCAAGTAGTCAAGGAACAGAAATGGAATTCAAACCCCACTGCATTAAATCTTTGCATTTAATACTTGTTGCATTAAACTAATTCCAAAGCTCATGATTTCAATCACTATGCCTATATTTTCTCTATTACGGTGGATATTACCATCCAAGTTTCTTCATTTATCTTTTCTTTCTAGGTGCTTATAGTTTTTTAATGTGACTTACCTCTGCCTGCCTACTTCAGTATGCCATTTAACTTAGATGGTGTGTCCAGATTGGCCCCTTCCTATGGTTGATATCTTGGCCCTTATCTTTCCCTGGTGACACATTGGGATTTCATAACCCCAATACTTACTGGGACTTTAGGAACAGTCCCAATTTCAAATATTCCCATTCCCACAAGCCACTGAAATGTTTGGGAAATAGATGTTGGGCAACAGCAACAGCATTTGCTTTCGCTGTTACCTTCTATGTGCCTCAGAAGACACCATTTAAAGTCACATCTTGGCAAAACGGTTTCATATCATAGGCTTTGCAGCTATGTGTGAATCACTGAATCAATGATTACTATGTTAGTCAGGCGAGGCTCCACTGTGCTGCAGTAAAATAAACCCCACATTTCTGGCTTAATACAACAAAGATGGGTGTCTCTTTCACATCACAGTCAGATGTGGTTCTGGTGGCTCTTCGTTACTTCTTGAACAGTGACTCAGAGGTCTGGGGAACTTGGGTCTTGCAACTCCACCATCTATCTCAACATTCTTTACTTCCAGCCACTTGGGTGGGGGAGCAGATAGGGCATATTCATGGACTATTACGCCCAAGACCAGTCATCGTCAACCTCATTTTTCAGATGAGGAGACATGTTCATTGCCAAGGTTTTCTACCCTAGTAAGTGGTAGATTCCAGACTAACATCACAGCTCTGACTATTGATTCCACTACATTTTTTTCTAACTAGAAATATTTCATCTATGCTTATGTTTCCTGTCTAGATTCACTTAGTCTCAGTAAGCTATTAGAGTTGCCCTTCTTTTTTCTTGGTAATTTCAACAGAGGTTCCAGGGAGATACCCCTCCCCCCCCGCCCCCGCCCATTGGTTGTGCTTGGGCCACATGTCCATCTTCAAACCAATTGCCGTAAGCCAGACAATGTGATCTTCTGATGGGTCAGATCTGTGTCCTGTATCTAACTCTAGCGTGGAGAAAATAGAAAAAGAGGGCATCTTCACCACTGCAGTATGTAGTGGGAACCATGGGGAACTATTTCCCTAAATAAATCCAGAATGCTATTACTGAAAGAAAAGGCAATAGATATCAGGCAGGCAAATCAAGGTAAGATCCAGCTAGCTGAACACCTGAATGGAGAAGGAAATATAAGACAGAATTAGTGACTAGAGAAATGAGTTAATGGGCACATGACACAGACCTGACCAGTCGGAACTCTGCATTGTCTGGGCCATTGTTACTGGTCTGAGGATTAGCAGGTGGTCCAGGCCCAACCAATGAGAGCCCTCCCTGGAGTAAATGAACAAATGATGCCTCTTTGGTGAAGGATGAGGGAATCGTTCCAAATGATGAAAAGTGAATTTAGGACAAGTTGACAGTCCAATGAAGATAAATTTTGCACATTGCATAGTTTTGCAACGGGGTTCATCTTGCTTGGGGTGTATTTTCAAGGACCCAGAACCTTTCTGGTGCAGAAATGATCCCTGTCTCCCTCTCCGCATTTGATTTCTGTCAATCCCATTGGAGTGGAACAGCCTTAGGCTGTAGCCATCTTACCCCCACTCAAGGAATTCCATGAAGAGAAGGTGGTCCCTTCTTCCCCCTTCCCCCTCAATGTTTACCCCTTTCCTTCAATTTCCATGGACCTCATTCTCCTCCTTAGAAAATGCTTTCCCATCAATGAGGCTGAAAAACAGCCAGGAGGCCCATCAGTACTCACTTCCGTGGGCAAAGTGACTTGTGCAGTGCTAGGCCTGAAGTTCGTTTATCTCTCCCTGAGTCAACGAGATTTTGACTATAGGCCTTTCTGCTATGTTCCTCCAGAGAGAGGTAAACTGCCTTTAAGTAATTGCTGAAGAAGGCATAAACCAGGGAAATTTGATTTGAGTATGCAATTTGAATCGGGAAATGCTCGTATAAATAACCGAAGCAGCTGAATGCGGCAGGTTTGTGCTCTATAGATTTTTTTTTTTTTTTTTTGACTCAGGGTCTTCAGAATAGAAGTTTTGCTGCAGCAGCTTAAACTATCCCAGGCCTTTTTGGTCTGATCTTGTGCTAGTTTGGCATCATTAACCGCCAGTCTGGAGTTTGGTAAGTTGATATTGCCTAATTAACCTATATGATTGGAAGGAGGGAGTGGAAATTCTTGAACCCACAAACAGTGCTATAATCGGGAGCAGTGACACAGTCTTAAAAACCAAAACAAAACAATTTTGAACTAGGAAAGAGTTTGGATTTATCTAGCACAACTTCACCAGTGAGGGAATTAGGAGCCAGAAACGGTAAATCACTTGCTAGTGGTCACTGAGACTTTGGAAATTTCATGGTCACCTTTTCCTGCAGCAACAAACAACCCCACATCCCAGAGGTGTGAGTGTTCAGCTTATATTATATCAGAGCTGCAGGTTACCCAGGATTCTCCTGAGCTGTCCTGACCTGGCCTTATTCCACATGTCTTCTCAGGGAACAGCCACCTTCTGGGGCATGTGATTCTCATGGTGGGCAAAGCTCAAGACCAAACCACAGGAGCGTGTTTATACCTCCCTTTGGAGATAGCTACTCCCTTTGGAGTGTCACATCTGCTCACATTCTATTGATCAAAACACAGGCCACCAAGCCCAAGGACAACAGGGTGGCAATGATACTCTACCTTGTGGGAAGCATGGCAAGAGAGAGCAGGATACAAATAATAGTGGATAGGGGCACCTGAATGACTCAGTCAGTTGCGCGTCCAACTTTGGCTCAGGTCATGGTCTCGCAGTTCGTGGGTTCAAGCCCCGCATCAGGCTTTGCACTGATGGTGCAGAGGCAGCTTTGAATTCTCTCTCTCCCTCGCTCTGCCGTTCCCCCACTTCCACTCTTTCTCTCTCTCAAAAACAAATATTAAAAAAATAATGATAAAATACCAGCAGATCATTGTGGATAAATAATGCAATCCACCACCAGAAATCCTTGTAGTGTAGGAAGTCCTTGCAGTGATGAAAGTCCAAGAAGAAATGTGAAAACTGAGGGGCACTTGGGTGTCTCAGTTGGTTAAGCGTCTGACTCTTGATCTCAGCTGGGGTCATGATCTCATGGTTTGTGGGACCAAACCCCGCACCAGGCTCTGCACTGACAGCACAGAACCTATGTCAGATTCTCTTGCTCCTTCTCTCTCTGCCCCTCCCCTGCTCACACTCTGTCTCAAAATTAAACATTTAAAAAAATGTGAAAACGAGAAAGTCTACTGAAAGTTTGCTGAATCCACATATTCTTTTGATGATGCTACCTATTTTGATTAATCTCTAGATTTGCCCTGTGACATAAACTTACTGAGTGTTACCCCCAGATTCCTTCTTCGTGTCTACTCATCTCATCTAATGATCACCCAAATTCTTATTTCTACTTCCTAAATATGCCTCAAAAGTCTAGTCTTTCTTCCCATGCTTCATTTCTCAGGTCACCTGCTTTTGTATTTCTTTGTTTGTTTGTTTTTCCAATCCGAGTGCTGCACTGTGGCCAGAGGAACCCTATTCGTATCATATCTAGGTCACCCCCTTGCCTAACGTCCTCCCACAGATATAAGGATAGAATGCTATATACTTCTTCTGGCGTACCAAATGTGCCAGAATGGTGCAGCCTCTGCACCATTGAGTTCTTGACACTACCCAGCCTTGTGTCCAACATTTATTTATCTAAGATTGACCAGCCAGTTTGCAGATTAACCAGATTAACAAGGAGGCAGGACTCAAGACCTGCTCATGCCTCCACTGGGACTTGCTATGTAGGCAAGAGCTAAGTAAGGACTAACGGCTGGTTCCCAGGGGGCAGGGGGGCAGAACCCAGCCTGGATCACAGATGCTCTGTTTACAGAACATCCTTCCATAAGGCTTATCCTTCCATAAGGCTCAGCAACATAATGGACTCCTTGCTTCCCAACACCATGGGACCAGTAAATAAGGCTCATCACTTGCCACTACGTAAGCCCCATTGGGCAGTCCCGGGACTCTGTCATGTTTTAAGTAAGGATCACCTACTCTCAGATATTGGAGAGTTGACTCTCGTTTTGTTTTGATTGTGATTTGGGGTTATTCCGACCATCTTGCCTCCATCACCCTATGAATGAGGTGGTGATTGTGCTTGGAATTAGCTGGAAATTTCACTCTCTGGAAGTGACTGCGCATTTGCTCCTGTTCAGTAGTTCTTTGTGGCTGTGATGCATTTTACCTCCCAATTTTTCAGTCCTCTACCCTTCAGCCTGCTCATGCTTTTCTGCCTTTGTTGATCTAGAAAACTCCTGTCAATATTTTGAACCTAGTTCACAGCACATCTCCGTTGAAAGCTCCATCCTCCCCGGAGAATTATTTGTGTCCTCCCCTAAGCTCTTATACTGCCTTGCACATGGCCACCTTCATTCATTGAGCCAACTAATAGTTGTTAAGAGTTTGGGGTGCCTGGGTGGCTTAGTCATTTGAGCCTCCCACTCGTGATTTTGGCTCAGGTCATGACCTCACAGTCATGAGATTGAGTCCTGTGTCAGGCTCCGCACTGGACATGGAACCTGTTTGAGATTCTCTCTCTCCATATCTCTATCTCGCTGCCCTTCCACTGCTCTCTCTCTCTCTCTCTCTCTCTCTCTCTCTAAAAAACCCAAATATATAGTTGTGAAGGGTGTACTATGTGCCAGGCACTGTGCCAGGCACTGGGAGTACAATTGTGCATGAGTAGACAAAGTCCCTGCTGTCAGGATACCCACTGACTAGTGGGAATACGATGTCCAACGAACCAGTAAATGCGCCAGATGGTTGTCAATGGAGAGAGTGCTGAGCAGCAAATAAATATGGTGATGAGCTGAAAAGAACCAGGGGAAGCCACTCAGTGAAGCCAGGAAAAACCTTTTTGAGGAAGTAATATTTCAACAGAGGCCTGAAAAGTGAGAAAGAACAAGGCTAGGAAATGGATGGAGGAAGAGCAGGTGCAGAAGGCAGTAGCAAGGACAAAAGGCCAGAGGCAAGAGAGGGCTTGATGGGCCTTGAGTGTTGACAGCAATCAGGAGATTGGGTGGGACAGACCACGTGGGAGCTTGTCAGCCCTAACAGGGATTCTGGGTTCCAGTCTAAAAGCAACAGGAAGACTTGGAAGGGTTTTACACAGAGGAATTGCATGATGTGATTCACCACTTTAAAGTGTTTTTTAAATTAATCAATTATTTAATTACATCCAAGTTAGTTAGCATATAGTGCAATAATGATTTCAGGAGTAGATTCCTTTGCCCCTTACCCATTTAGCCCATCCCCCCTCCCACAATCCCTCCAGCAACCTTCTGTTTGTTCTCCATATTTAAGAGTCTTTTATGTTTTGTCCTGCTCCTTGTTTTTATATTGTTTTTGCTTCCCTTCCCTTATGTTCATCTGTTTTGTCTCTTAAATTCCTCATATGAGTGAAGTCATACGATATTTGTCTTTTTCTGACTAATTTCACTTAGCATAATACCCTCTAGTTCCATCCCCGTAGTTGCAAATGGCAAGATTTCATTCTTTTTGATTGCCGAGTAATACTCCATTGTGTGTGTGTGTGTGTGTGTGTGTGTGTGTGTATGTATATGTATATATATACGTATGCATATATACGTAAATACATATACATGTACATATATATACACATATGCATACATACACATATATATGTACATATATACGTATGTATATATACGTATACATATATATATACGTATATATATATACATACATATACATATATATGAAGCACATTTGAATCTCAACTCAGTCCCCTGGTAACTGTGAGAGTTTAACTCTCTAGGAGATTTGTTTGGGTTACTCAAATGGAACACAGAATTTTTTAAATTGCTTTTCAGGATCATTATATAACACATAATGAATCTGCCTGCCATGTACATATATATATATATATATATATATATATATATATATATATATATACACACACACACACACACCACATCTTCTTTATCCATATTCATCCATCAATGGACATTTAGACTCTTTCCATACTTTGGTGATAAAGGTTTTTTTTAATGTTTATTTTTGAGAGAGAGAGAGACAGACAGAGTGTGAGTGGGGGAGGACAGAAAGAGAGGGAGACACAGTATCTGAAGCAGGCTCCAGGCTCTGAGCTGTCCGCACAGAACCCGATGTGGGGCTCGAACTCATGGACTGAAAGATACTGACCTGAGCCAAAGTCGGAGGCTTAACTGACTGAGCCACTCAGGTGCCCTCTGATTCACCATTTTAAAACATTACCTGGGTTGCAATGGGAAGCAGGCATAGACAAAAAATAAACACAAACACACACACACACACACACACACACACACACACACACACACACACTTTTTTTTTCCTTAAGAGTTGCTCTTACCGAGCTGGTGCCTTGCCCCAGGATAGTGACCATGTGCCTACAAAGGCGTGGAGAGCATCAAGAGCTATTCTGGTGACAGAACCAACAGAATGGGTCTAATAGAAGGAGACGACTCACAGATGACTCCCTAGTGTTTGTCATGAGCAATCAGACAGATGGAGAGGCTTTACTGAGGTATGGAAGATAGGAGAGAAGTATGGCATTGGATAAGACTAGAACTCCTTTGGAGACCTCTAATAAGTTGGAGACTCCTATTACTGGGCCAAGCTGTCTGTCTTCTGCCAGACCGTGGTGTCTCTCCAGTGTTGAGCACAGTGTTTGACACATAGCGGGTGCTCAAAAAGTATTTGTTGAATGGGGAGTCTAAATGATATGCTTAAAAGCTACAGATGACTAATGGCTTCTAGAACAACAGACGATCCAAAGTCTGTAGCAGTGGCTAATTAAACCATTCCCATCTGATGTCCAAAATATTGTATGCTAGAGACCCCCCCCTTCTCTCCCCATTAATTGAACAGGGCCTGTCTTTTTTGCTCTTGTAGTCCATTGTTCTTCAAATGTAATTAGCCCTTGTGTTTTGACAGTAAACGAGACTCCCCGTACTTTGATAAATGGCTTGTTTCTGGGAAAAGAGTATTTGTGAATACAAAACCCGGTCTCCCCACCCAACCCCCTTTTCTCCCACCTCTTTCTCTTCCTCCTACGTCAGGCTGCCCTTGGGCTACACCATCACCTTCAGGAGGGCCATGTTTCTTAGGAAAAGATAACACAGGAATAACAGTTATTTCTGAACACCGATTACATGGCAGGCAGATTCATTATGTGTTATATAATGATCCTGAAAAGCAATTTAAAAAAATTCTGTGTTCCATTTGAGTAAACCAAACAAATCTCCTAGAGAGTTAAAATCTCACAGTTACCAGGGAACTGAGTTGAGATTCAAATGTGCTCAGGTTTTCTCTGATCTCAAAGCCCGTGTCCTTTCTGTGATTCTGTGTCTCCTTTAGACCATAAGTAGCTGGACCTTTATTGAAGAGTTTCTTTATAGTTCACTTGGTTTTGTTTTGTTTTTTAAAACAGTTTAGGTAGATATAATTCATGGGCTATCCAATTAGCCCATTTGAAGTATATGCTTCAATGTACCTCACTTATTAATGGAACAAATAGTATCAGCTCTCACTCTTAGCAAGGGATAACACTCTTGAGATTGCTTCAAGTGTGTTATCTCCTATGATTTATTCTGGTCTTCTCATCAACCCTCTGGTGCAGGGTGGGGGGAGGGGCAGGAATTATCAGCTGTATCTTACAGGTGAAGAAACTAAAAATGCCACACACAGTATGTGGTCAGCAGATCTGATTGATGAATCTGACCACAAAGTGTACTCCCTTCGACTTTACACAATATGTTGTTGAACAGCTCCGTGGCTCTTCTCAATTGATAAAGATTATTTTTTCATGTCCATGATCTCATTTGGTCCCTACACCAAGACTGGCTAACTGAGATGTTTTAGAACAATCTGAAAGATCTTCTAAACCAATTCAAATGGTTTCCCTCATCCAGACCCAGGGAGGGGTACTGAATGTCTCAAAACTGTCTGTAGTGACCTCACATACATTAGGATTGTCACTATCAAAAGAAAAGAGAATAACAAGTGTTGAGGATACAGAAAAATTGGAACCCTTGAGCACTGTTGGTGGGAATGTAAAATAGTGCAGCCATTATCGAAAACAGTATGGAATATCCTCAGAAAATTAAAAATAGAATCACCACATGATCAAGCAATTCCATTTCTGAGTATATACCCAAAAGAATTCAAAGCAGAATCTTGACTTTTTTAGATTCCGCATGTAAGTTAGATCATACAGTATTTGCTTTCCTGTGTTTGGCTTATTTTTACTCAGCATAATATCCAGGAGGTTCATCTCTGTTGTTGCAAATGGCAAGATTTTCTTCTTTTTTCTTCCAGTATATACATTTACCACATTTTCTTGGAACCTAAAAGCGTCAAACTCATAGCACCAGAGAGTAGAATGGTGGTTTCCAGGGATTGAGGGTTAGGGAGATATTGCTCAAAGGGTACAGACTTTCAGTCAGAAGATGAATACGTTTTGGAGATATGATTTACAGCATGGTGATTATAATTATTAATATTGTATACTTTTAATTTGTTAAGAGAGTAGGTCTTAAATGTTCTCACCACACACACAAAAGCTAACTGTGTGAGGTGATGGATGTGTTAATTAATTTGATTATGATTGTAATTTTACAATGTATATGTATATTACATGATCACATTGTATGCCCTAAACAATTTTTTTTATTATTTTTTTAAATTTAATTTAATTAAAAAATTTTTACATCCAAAATAGTTAGCATATAGTGCAACAATAATTTCAGGAATAGATTCCTTAGTGCCACTTACCCATTTAGCCCATCCCACCTCCCACAACCCCTCCAGTAACCCTCAGTTTGTTCTCCATATTTGAGTCTCTTCTGTTTTGTCCCCCTCCCTGTTTTTATATTATTTTTGCTTCCCTTCCCTTATGTTCATCTGTTTTGTCTCTTAAAGTCCCCTATGAGTGAAGTCATATGTTTTTTGTCTTCCTCTGACTAATTTCACTTAGCATAATACCCTCTAGTTCCATCCCCGTAGTTGCAAATGGCAAGATTTCATTCTTTTTGATTGCCGAGTAATACTCCATTGTATATATATACCACATTTTCTTTATTCATTCATCCATTGAGGGACATTTGGGCTCTTTCCATACTTTGGCTATTGTTGATAGTGCTGCTATAAACATGCGGGTGCACGTGTCCCTTAGAAACAGCACGCCTGTATCCCTTGGATAAATGCCTAGTAGTGCAATTGCTGGGCCGTAGGGTAGTTCTATTGTTAGTTTTTTGAGGAGCCTCCATACTATTTTCCAGAGTGGCTGCACCAGCTTGCATTCCCAGAAACATATACAATTTTTATTTGTCAATTTTACCTTAATAAAGAATAATATAGCATGAAAAAAAACCAAACTCATAAAAAAGCACCAAGATCAAAAAAAAAAAAAGTGCGTCATCTTGAAGAGTTATTTGCACATCCATGTTCATTGCACTAATAGTGACAATAGTAAAGAAGTGGAACCAAGACAAATGTCCATCAACAAATGATGGATAAAGAAAATGTGGTAGGGGCACCTGGGTGGCTCAGTTGGTTAAGCCTCCATCTTCGCTCAGGTGATGATCTCATGGTTTGTGGATTCAAGCCCCATGTCGGGCTCTGTACTGACAGCTCATAGCCTGGAGACTTCTTCAGATTCTGTCTCCATCTCTCTCTGCCCCTCCCCTATTCATGTTCTCTCTCTCTCTCTCTCTCTCTCTCTCTCTCTCTCTCTCTCAAAAATTAAATGTTTAAAAAAATTTAAAGAAAATGTGTGTGTGTGGGTGTGTGTGGGTGTGTGTAGAGTGGAATATTGTTCTGCCATAAAAAAGAATCACATGCTATAACATGGATGAAGCTGGAGAACATTATGCCAAGTGAAATAAGCCATCCACAAAAGGGCAAACACAGCATCATTCCACTCATATGAAGTATCTAAAGTAGTCAGAATCATAGAAACAGGAAATAGAAAGGTGGTTGCCAAGACCTGGGGAGAAGAGGAATTCGTGTGAGTGGGTATAGCATTTCAGTTTTGCAAGATGAAAAGGTTTGAGAGATCTGTTGTGCAACAACATGAATACATAGGGAACTACTGAACTGTACCCTTAAAAATGGTTAAAAAGGTAAATTTAATGTTATGTGTCTTTTACCAGGGTGAAAAAAAAAAAAACAACACTGGCTAAGGTGGACTTAGAACTTGAACCTGTGTCTCTAGGATCCAACAAGGTCAAGTCTGAGAGAGAGTGTGTCTGCCTTCTTTTGGCCAGGGCTGTATCTTTCTCTCACACTGGGCATATTTTCTTTGCTGTAGCAACCTTAAGAAGTAAATGGATGCTTCTGACAGATCTCAGGGAGAATCAGACGAGCTGGGTGGACCCAGCAGAGAGTTGTCTATTCCAAATGCTTTAATCTCCCTTAGGATGGAGGTTCCAAATGGCACTATGGGGTAACCAGGGTGGCAATATTAGTCCTATAGGGAGAAACCAAGACTCAACATAATGAATGGAGAGTTGAAGATCACTTAGGCTATCAGTGATGGAGAGGAGACTAGATCCCAGGAATTCCACTGCTGGGTCCCATGTTAGTAAAGTGGGTACTATAGCACATTTTTAAGTTTAGAACCCAAGAAAGAGGTGGAAAACTTGGATGTTTTCTTATTTTTATTATTTACTCTAAAGAACTTTGTAGAACACTGAAGAGCATAGTTCCACTGAGTTGTCCAGCCCTGACCCCTGATTCCAGTGTTGATTAGTGACCTCAAACTTAGCCTCCCTTGCAGGCTGCTAAACCACCGGATGTATAAGACACACACTTCTTCTGGGCCTCAGGGCCCTTTGAGCCCACTCCTTCCAGCAGTAGATTTTCCCTTTTCATGCTTGAACTCCAGAGGCCCCCAAGGGCTTCTGCCTTAATTAAAATTTAAATTCACAAATCATTTCTTAAACCGTCTCGCAGGCAGCCAAATAATCACGATCATTAGCGGGTGGTCGGAGTTGCTTTTGCTTTAATGCTTTTTGAAACACTGGCTTAGTCCCGTTACTGATATTTTCTACCACCTCTCTTGCCACAAACCCGGCCCAGAGAACACTGCTCTACTACCTGTGCTTTCTGTTGTAATACAGAGGTCCACGTTCCCAGTTTGGAGTGCACCTGTGCATCCCTGGCCCATCCTACTTCCTGTCCCTATTCCTGTATCCCACAGCTTGCTTGTGCCCTGGAGGCATGGCTTGGGGTCATTCTTCATTTGGGAACCAGTGAATGAGCAGGGAAGGTCTTGAAGCACAGGCATAGTGAAGACCCATCACAAGGTTGGGCAGGTTTCCGCTGAGCCTCTCTGGGCCTTCCCATTGGGGTGGGTTCTTGAGCTGGGGCCACTGCTCCTGGAAACTCACAGGTGCCCTTCCCCACAGTCCTTCCCCTAGCCCATGGTTTCTCAACCTTGGTGTTACTGACATTTTGTACTGGATAGTTCTTTGTTGTGGGGGCCATCCTGTGCATCGTAGGATGTCTGGCAACATCTTTGTCTTCTACCTAGTAGAGGCCAGTAGCAAGCCCCAGTTTTGACGACACAAAGTATCTTGACACATGATCAAATGTCCCTTGGGGGCAAAGTTGTCCAGATGAGAACCACTGCCTATACATTGGCCTTCCTAGGGCCAATCCCCTAGATTGAGATTTCCTTTCTCCTTTTCTTTTCTCTGTAGTTCTTCCTCTGTATCTCTAGACATTGTTTAAGGCTATTCAATGCAAAAAAGCTCATTATACTGCTTTCCCCCTGCAACAGGGATTTAGATCCTAAAAGGAAGGGCTCAGACCTTGGAAACCCCAAAGAACCTGTTTATTCTTCATGTAGGGTGGGGCTGATGGTATATGAAATGTCAGATCCCTGTCTTCTCTTCTGGAAAATACCACTACTACACAGCAATGAGGATGGTCAGCTGGGAGCTCTGCCCAGGGCTATCGGTCTCTAGAGTCTATAACCACACTGCTTCCCTGCTTCCTACTTGGGTTCACTGCACCTTGGTGGTGATGTGGTGGAGGCTGTGGGCCTAGTTCATTAACTAGCTATGTCTCTTTGGGTTTGCCACTTCTCCTCGTGGCCTGGTAAAGCTAAAGGGATGAGTTAGATAATCTCTACCATTATTTTCAGCTCTAATGATTAGTATGCCTTGTCTTCCAGGCCCCAAAGCAGAGAGTCATTGCTGTGTGGAAGTAGTCATCCATCCAACAAACATGTCTTGAGCTGTTCATGGGCTCCAGGCCCAGTACTGGGTAATGGTCTCTAAAGATGAAGAGAGAGGTCTCTGTAGCTGAGGATCTCCTAGTCTGGAGATAGAAATAGACAGGTCCATTGGTACAATGAGTTACTGTTCCTAAAGTAAAGGGTACAAGCAAGGTTTGAAAAGCTAGCAATGATTCCAGTGGGTGAGACCTGGAGGCTTCTTTCCTCGTAGGTACCATTCAGGCTTAGCTGGGACTGTTTACTACAATGCCTACATGTAGTCTCTCCCAATGGCTTGGGCTTCCTTTAAACATGGCAGCCTCAGGGTGGTCAGACTTCTTTCATGGTGGCTTATGGCTCCAAGAGTGAGTGGAAGCTTCATGGCTCTTGATGACATAGCTTTGGAAGTCACATAGTGTCCCTTCTGCCATAATTTATAAGTTGAGACAGTTATGAGCCCATTCAGATTCAAGGAGAGGGCTCACAGACCCTACCTCATGATGACAGGGTGTCAAAATTTTCTCAGCCATATTTTAAAACCACCATACTATCCTTATTCCAATGTTCAGAGATCTGCATTCCTCCGACTGTTTAGCAGAGAATCCCACCTTGAAAAATCTCTCCAGGTGTATTTACACCAAAAGCCTACTTCAATTAATCAATTCTAATGCTCCAATTACTCAGCTTATATTTTCAGACACTCTAATAAGCACCACAAATGAATAGGAATTAAACTGACGGTACATCACCCTCCACTATTAGAAAGACCATACTTGATTTCCCAAGCAGCCTTCACCTTTGTGAAACAAACTTCCTTGCCTCACTTCTGTTTAGCAAAGGGAAATGTTTCCCTGGGGCTGAGGTGAGGTCAGAGCAGGTGGGAGCACTCTTAAGAACACTGTAGCAATCATAATAAAGGCAAGTTTTACCTGAAGACTGGAGCCTTTCTGATATGTGCCCTTTTCATGTTGGGAAAGACCTGGGTTCTTATTTAAGGTTTGGTGGTTAACAACCAGGCCTCAGTTGACTCATCTGTAGAGTAAGGGCTTGACACTTTCTAAGGACTCTTCCAGCTCTAAAAATGTCTGCAATTGTAGGAATATTTGCCCAGGGCAATTTTCTAACATCAATACTCAGAGGGAGCACCCATGTAATAATCACATTCATATGAATAAGTTGCCTTGAAGAAATACTGCCTCACCCCTGGTAATCAGAACTTTTCCTCTGCATTTACATAAATACGCACATACATTTTTATATAAGTGGTATATTACTATAGATTTTCTTCTACAATTTCCTTCCCCCCAACCAGTATTATATACACTGAAAAACTTCCACATTAGTACATAAAATTAAGCTTAATTCTTTTCTACTACTCCATAATAGTCCACTGTATGGATATGCCATCAGTCATTTATGTATGCTCTCTTTAATGTAAATGTAGATGCCTTCTATTATTTTGTCTTTATTAACAATGCTACAATGAACAACCATGGATATTACTTTCTCATTTGCAGGTATATCTATAGAATAATTTTCTCGAAGCAAATTTACCAGATCCAAGGTTATGCGCTTTTGTAAATTTGATCAACATTGACATATTTCTTGTCATGGAGATTATACCAATTAATTCTTCCATCAATAATATATGAAAGAGCTTTTCTCCTTCGCATAGAATATGATCAAACATTATAATTCTTGCCAATTCTGGTAAGGTGGAAACGGCATCAGATTGTCATTTAAAGTGGGTGTTCGTCTTTGGTGAGGAAGCGAACACCTTTTATAGGTAAGAGTCCTTCGTATTTCTTTTTCTCAGAAATGCACCTTATAGACTCTGGAAGGAGATTCACTTAAAACATATTTAACAGATATCATTAAATTTGTCTAATGGACCCACTAAATGGCATTGCTTTGGCCTGCTCTTTATACCAGGGTCCAAAGCCATCTATAAGCCCTTAGGCAGATGGTGACATCCCCACTCTAGCAATTCATTCCTTTATGGTTTTTGGGTTTTGGTTTTTTTTTTTTTTTTTTAGCTTTGCTGTTAGATGGGGTAGAGTGGAACAGCTGCCAGAGTGACCTCCACCAGCCACAGACTTGGTTCATATTTTCTAGAAAAACACCGAGTAGATAATATGAACCACCAAAGCTTCTGACTTCCCATGCAATCTTGTCCGTGAGTCTGAAATGAGTACACTTTATTTTTGCTGAAGCCTGTTCCTTTGCAGGACATTTTGTTATCATTATGAGTTTTGTCATTGAAAAAGAAAACCCCAGGGGCACCTGGGTGGCTCAGTTGGTTAAGCGCCCGACTTCAGCTCAGGTCACGATTTCACGGTCCGTGAGTTCGAGCCCTGCATCGGGCTCTGGGCTGATGGCTCAGAGCCTGGAACCTGCTTCCGATTCTGGGTCTCCCTCTCTCTCTGTCCCTCCCCCGTTCATGCTCTGTCTCAAAAAAAAAAAAAATAGATAAACGTTAAAAAAAAAACCAAATTCGTGGTTTTTCTAGAAAAAGTCAAACATTAGCCAGCTTTATCATTTATCAGCATCAGCTCTTTATACTGATGATGGCGGTGACAAAACCTCTTTCTTCTCAGCACCTCCTTAATCCTCGCTTTTTCAGGGCTGGATGCAGAGACAGGAGGAAGTCTAGGTTTGGCTCCAAGCCTAGGTAAGCCATGCCTGCCAACACAGTTAGCCAGAAACCTTGTGTTGTGAGGTTAATGGTCCTTGCCCAGCCAGGGATAAAGATGATAGTCTACTTAGATTGTCATGTGGCCTTAGTGTCTGGTACCAACTGGTTAAAATCCCAGAGGGAGGAAGTTTGGGCAATTAGCCAGATTCCAACATTTGTCAGGCACCAGGTTCTGTGTTAGGGATGCAAAAATGAATGAATAAGATGTAGCCCTTGGGCTCAAGTAACAAACATCAGAGCAGGTCAACCCACAAACAGCTATTTGTAATACAATGTGCTAAGTTCCATGATAGGAGGAAGCTTTCCAGTCTAACCCGAAGGAAGATTCCTGGAGGAGGTGCACCTTGGCAATAATATTCGTATCAGTTGGGTGTGCTGGGTCAATTTTTGTAGCTATACAGGGAGGCAAGACTGTCATTAACTAAGCGGAGAAGAGAAATAAAAAGGTGCGTGCATGTGTGTAATGAAAAGTGATTTGGTGTTTCCGGAGCAGAAAGTATATTATAGGTAATGGTTGAAGAGGTAGAGCATGATGAGGTCAGTTTGTGATTTATCCTGTAGGTTAACTTGTGTTTCCCCCATAGCTGGACAATACAAATAGCATTCTACTGAGTAATGTATTCTCTTGGGTATGTCTAGACTTATGCACAATTACCATCTCACTGGCAGTATCTGCACCCCTTTCTTTATCCAGCAAGTATGTTAAAAAGATGAAGTTTGGGGCGCCTGGGTGGCGCAGTCGGTTAAGCGTCCGACTTCAGCCAGGTCACGATCTTGCGGTCCGTGAGTTCGAGCCCCGCGTCAGGCTCTGGGCTGATGGCTCGGAGCCTGGAGCCTGTTTCCGATTCTGTATCTCCCTCTCTCTCTGCCCCTCCCCCGTTCATGCTCTGTCTCTCTCTGTCCCAAAAATAAATAAACGTTGGAAAAAAAAAAAAAAGATGAAGTTTTTCACTGTCCTTGTAAAGCCTGAACCCATCAGGTTTGGAACTTGAAGAGGAGTGGAGGTCAAGGAAATAAAGTCCAGCGGCAGATATAATGTCCAAATAGCTCAACCCCTTTACAGTGGATTCGAATCATCCGTATATTTTGACTTAATCTAATTAATCTCTTCATACTCAGCAAAGAACACGCAAAAGCAGGAGCTGGCGACATGCACAGGAAGGCGAACAAGATAAACTTCGTGAGCCAACGCCACCGTCCTCTGCGTGGTGCGCGCACACACACAAAGAGCATGAGATGGGAGGACGGATGTTCATGTTCTGTCATCAGAGTCGGTTTTCCATGTAATTTCCATAACATGAGCTCCTCTCTGTGCTGAGTGGGATTCTAGTACTTAAAGATATGTGTTCCCTACAACCTGGGTGCTAAATGCAAGATGAAGGACTCACTGGAAAACCAGTCCTTCACGGGCAGGGTTGATCATACACAAAATGCAGCATATATTGTTTTTAATGGGCTCCTTAGGAGACTCAGTGATTTTCATTATATCTCCCCTATTTCCCTTGCTGATTTTTTAATATGGCACCCACAAGGGAAGCAAAATGGTAATTTTCTCATTTCTCAAAAATATAAAGGAGATTCAAAAGCCTAGTTCACAGCAACCTCATGCTTTTACCATTCATGTATTACACTCCATAGCCTCCCTCTGCCAACACAGCTGTGTACACCTTTTCTCTCTCTTCCCCCCACTGTGTCTTCTTGTACTAGAAAGATGGAACCATCCCCATTTCTAAGGGACTAGGAGATGGGCAGACAGCAATTGCATATGTCATTATCATACCCTTCGTGTTAGGGGATGGATTGCGTCTGCCCTGCCTCCAATTCCTACGTTGAAGTCCGAATATCTACTACTTCAGAGTGTGACAATTTTTGCAGATTAAGAAGGTAATGAAGTTAAAATGAGGTCATTAAGGTAGACCCTAATCTAATACAACTGGTGTCCTTATCAGAAGTGGAAATTTGGACACAGACATGCACAGAGGGAAGACAACCACATACAAGCCAAAGAGAGGCCTCAGGAGAAACCAACCCTATCAACACCTCAATCTTAGATTTCTGGCCTCTAAAATGGCATGAAAATAAATTTCTCTTGTTTAAGCCATCCAGTCTCTTGCTGTAACAAGGTGCAGCAATCCTAAGAAACCAGTACATTTGGGGGGGTGTGGGGGAGACTGTGAACATTCACATGAATGATGCCTGTCCTGTCCCCCTCCAATCTGTTCAAATTTATACCCCAAAAAGGGAAACTACTTACAAACCTTGGTATTTGAGTTGCTTTTGGTCACAAATTACTTGTGATGCCCCTCACAGCCTTTTGGAAGAATGTGAAAACATTGTTTGGGGGTGGTAGGGGCCATGGGAGAATTGAGAGCAGAGAAGAAAATTGTGGATCTGAATCTGGGGTAGACCTCACCAGCATCAATATTGAAGACAGATTGAAAGAGGACAAGACTGGAAATAGAGAACCATTAAAAAGCTGTTTCATACATAGCAGCAGAGATGGAGACTTCAGGATGGTTCTGATAAATATCTGGGTATAAGAATAGTAATCATGGTGAACAGGATGGGGGATGAAGTGTGGTAGGAGAGATGGGTGGCTGCTATCTTTCTAGCTCGGGCATCTGAGTATATGTCGGCACCATGAATGGAAAAGGACTACAGGAGAATGTATTTGTTTATTTGCATGCCCATCTTCTTCTAGAAAGAGCTCAAGTTGGCTTGCACAATTATGGACTGTGCCATAATAAAGATAAGGAGATGAGGAAAGTGAAGCAAGGAACAACTGAAAGTGGAAAAGAGAAGTTGAAGCCAAGAGTGAGGTTGGCATGCAAGTCAAATCCTCATCCAAAGATTCTAAACACTTGCCAGATGGACTGTACATTTTGCTTTAGGCCAACAAATGACATTATTCACATTTGACAGTTTGGTCACTGTTGTTCACCTCTTCTGAGAACCCAGCGTCTGAAAATTTCAGTTTGGTGAAAACCTAGCTTTTGGGTTTTGGGTGTCAGAGGCACCAGGGAGCTGGGGAGAAGCATCGGTTGAATATGTGGAGAGTTCCTACACAGAGGGAGAGGTGCGGAGGAGGTTCAAAAAATGGGAGGCATCCCCTGACTCATCCTAAAGCAGAGTGGCATTTGGGCTGAGTTCAGAGACTGTCTGAGGAGTTGGAGTGTCTGTTCTTTGATGCAGCCAGGTAGAATCCTTTTATTTGGGGAAATGACAGGGTTATGTCTGTCATACACCTTCTGTGATGCCACTTGACTGATTTACATAGCATCTCTGTTTCTGCTACGTGAATGTATGAGTTATATAAGCAATCTGGCAGCTTAAGTCTTGTTACTGTCATTTCCAAGGTGGCAGATGGTTCAGAACAAGGCTACCTTTTCTGCCACACAATCAAGCATGAATGCATCCCCATCCAGGCACATTTCTATTATCCCTTCACGACTGCATCTTTGGAATATGCCCAAGCCACCAGTTTGATAGCTTTTGGGCGGGCAAGAGAATGGTTGTCCCCATGCTCTATTTCCTAGAGAGTCTGTCTTTTGCCAAATGTTAAGGGGGAAGTGAGCAAGGTGTTCAAGAGGTTTATCTTCCTGCTGCCTATGAGGGACCTTTCTCTACTGAAGAAAGGCAATAAGGAGGACTGTTGAGAGTGAGTTCTATCAAGTGGCTCTTGGCATTTATTCTACTTCACCTCACTAGGTCCAGAACTGGTTGGAGCCTGATTAGCTGATTTTTGGGATTCGCAAGTAGGTGAGTGTATGTATGAGTGTGTGCGCACATGTGTGCACCTGCACATGTACATTAGGGCTTACTTTGTCCTCTGCAGGGAGTATCTGTTGCTGCTGCCCACCCACATTCATTCCTGTTCTGCAGTAAAATCATCCCGATTTACCCTTGGAGAGTCACTTTCAGAGGTGGTGAAATGATTCAGATCGTTGTCTTCCATCTCCTTGCCTTCCGTGATTGGCTCACACATGGGCACATGACCGCCTCCAGGCCTGAGAACTATCTTGGCACTTAGAATGGAGCCCACTGGAGACAAGATGTTCTCATTTCTTCTGGGGCCACCGATCTAGTCCAAGATAAACCTGGCCTTGCTGGCTACCATCTTTTCACCACATGCAGATGGCACACCTATGAATGGAAACCATCTGTGGGAAGGAGACCTGGGATTTGGGAAGAGACCGCCTGGATCTAGCCATAAATGAAGCCAGATGCACTGCAGACTTCCGAGCTTTGTCAACCAACAGAGTTATTGTCGTCAGTGTTATTTTGCTTACACCGGCTTTATTTATGTCACTTGGAACTGCAGCTCTTGTTCAGGATAGTCATGCTACCTTTATGCTTGACTGTCTCTAGATAGGATCCGGGCTGGATACTGCCAGTATGGTGGAGTTGGTAACTTTTGCTTTTACAAGTTTATCTTTCCTTTTTTTGGTAATGTTTATTTATTTATTTTTGAGACAGAGATACAGAGCATGAATGGGGGGAGGGGCGGAGAGAGAGGGAGACACAGAATCTGAGGCAGGCTCCAGGCTCCGAGCTGTCAGCACAGAGCCCGACATGGGGCTTGAACTCATCATCCATGAGATCATGACCTGAGCCGAAGTCAGACACTTAGCTGACTGAGCCACCCAGGCACCCCTTATCTTTCCTTTGCCTTCAGTATGTGCCAGATCATTGGTATGGGCTTTGGGGTCAGAGATCTGGGTATGAGTCATGGCCCTGACAAACCATTTTTTGTGTGTGTATATAAATGATACACCTTCTCAGAACCTCAGTTTCCTCATCTGTGATGCAGGGAGCACAACACCGACCTAATATGATTGTTGCAACTGTGACGACAGTGTAAATGAGCAGCTATGAATTTGCTCTACAGTATTTGATGCAACAAATGCCAAAATATTTTGCTTTACATCAAATTAAATCTGGTTTCCTCTAGCTAGAGTGTTGAAACCTTCAATCACAGGCATGTTCAGGGGCATTCCCTGCCAATCCCCAGAGATAGACACAATTGAGGGATCTTATGTTGTGACTTAAAAATTAGGAGGGGCTTGGACCTCATTCCTTGGGCCCACCAGAGTTCCTGATGCGTCCTGTGTTTCATGATGTCCCTGAACTTACCCTACTTTGTCTCCCAGTCTTTGTCCTCTCTGAGGACACAGGGATGCTTCTCATTACTACTGTATTTTCTTCTAGTCAGAGGTTTGACCACAGATCTTTTTGCCAGTGCTGTCAAAGTCTTGGCATCTTGTCCAACCTCCCTGGTATCCCACAGGGCTCTGTGTTCAGACAGTATACAGGTTCTATCACTCGTGAAAACCTCACACCTCCATACCCCTTGCGTTATATGGAGAAGCCAATGCTTAATGCACCTCCTCACTATAGATCCCACCCCTTACCAGCCTATTTTCCCTTGCTGTCAATGAGGTTCTTACCTCCCAAGCAAAACTAGAGGGCTGCCTTTTGGATGTCTCATAATTTATGTTTTAGGCCCCTTTGGTTGAGATTCTAGTTGTCTGCACCATCAAGTCTCTCTATTTTTTAATGCAATGGCATTTTTAGCTGTATAACTAGATGCCCAGAGTAAGGCTGACATATATCAGGCTGATTTTCAACTGGGGGTAGCTATGTAGCTGAGTTCTGGCCAAAGGAATCAAAGTGGAAAGGGTGGATAGAAACTTCAGGGGACTTCGAAGAGACATTTCAGGCCTGCTGTTTGTCCCTTCTTCTTCTTCTCCTCCTTTTCCATCCTGCTGCCTAGAATGTAGATGGAGCCATCTTGGACCAAGAGCGTGGTGACGAGAGCTGTGAGTTGGGAGGGGATTGAGTCTTCAACTATAGAAAAGACACAGAAGAGGAAGCCCCCCTTCTTTGGCCCAGTGTCAGGATGATTAAAATGGCAGCTGCCATCTTGTGACCCTTAAGGGACAAGTTCAAGGATCAGGGCAACCACTGAGCATGACAGAGCTGAAGGAGGGGAAACCTGGGACCCTATGACATCACTCACCCTGGAGACTCCCACACCCAGACTTCCTGTTATGTGAGATGAGATAGTTTGTCCATTGTCTGAGCCACTTGTATTTGGATATTTTATTACATAAATGTCCCCTGACTGATTGGACATGAAGGAGCACAGTCCCAGAACACCAAGGCTTGGTTGCTTGTTCATAAGATGAGGCAAGGAAAATCCCTCTTGATCTTGTGAGCGTTCTTCAGCAATGAGAACAAAACACAAACAGATATCACAGTAAATTATCCCCCCATATGTAAAAAGCACAGCATGGAACCTGACACATTTAAGCAGTCAGTAAAAGGTAGCTATTTTTCTTTTTCTCATTAGCATAATGCCTCAATAAATGTTAGTTTCTGATCCTATCTCCTTGAGTGTCTCTCCCTTTGCTGCTAAGTTCCTCCATACCTGTATATTTATCTCCCTTCTCCCCTATTAAAACTGGCTCTTGAAAACACTGTCAACTCACTCTCATTGAGGTGTCAGTGATAGATAAGGCTTAATGTATGACCTCATTCCCCAAACACTATCGGCTTGCCAGTGAGATTTACATTTAATAGAGGTTTAAAGCCTTAAGCCAAAGGAATGAATCTTTAATGGTGAAATCTGAGGCACCAGAAAGCTTATGAAAAACTGATATTGAAGGGGAGGGGTCTTCCTGATGATGCCCAGTTTCTAAAGGGGTTCATATGACATTCTCCAAAGTCCCCCAGATTTGAAAACATGCCATACAGCAATTCACAATCAGTGGTTGGCAAACAGCAGATTCTTGATGGAGCTTTGTGGAACTGAACTGGGGTGTGTGTGTGGGGGGGTGGGTATTGTGAAATCAAAGGCATGAGAAGAGGGTGCCTCAGCTCTATAAGGGGCTGTCTATGAGTCATACCAACTGTGTGGATGGAACTTTCCTGGAGACTGGTGCCATGTTGAGCCACATTTGTTTTCTGACATTGCACTTTGTTGTTTTCTCTTGACATCAGTGCTTCAGGGGCTCTATCAAGTTTTCTTTCTTTCCCACCCACCCATACCCACCCTGCCCCATTTCTGCACTTGAGTCTTCTCTCCCAGCCTCATCCCCATCTTGATTCTTCTCTCTGCTTGCTCTGGCCTCCCCAAGTGCCTCTTTGGACAGGCCTCCTGAGTTCTGTGAGCATGACTTGGGGTCTCTCCACACTTGCCCTGGACCTCTGGGCATCTCCGTTGGGCCCCAGCAGTGCATATATGATAGGCTGCTTTGTGGTCTTTGGGATTTCCTGTCTGAGCCTCAGCCTGCACTCAGTTCCTTGCTCCACATCTCCTCTTGGATGTCTCACTGATACTTTAAACTCAACATGTGTCCCAAGTGTCTTCCCTGAGTTCCTCTAGATCCACACTCTACCTGTGTCCATCTTGTGCTCTCTCTGGGAGCTTGAGCCATTTGAACCTCATGAGTTCTGGCTGGGTTGGACCAGTTAGATGGAGAGAAGATGGAGGAGGGAGGAAGTAGTGGGAGGATGCAGTGTTTAGTGCCCAGTCCCCTTTCTGAAAAGTATTCTTAGCCTCCACCAAAAGCTTGCTCCTTTCAACATAGCCTTCTCTCCATGACCGCCTCCTTCCAAGTTCTGGCAACTTCCTGAACTTTCTGTCTCCTTGTCCCTGCTGGCTTGGGACAGTAACAGATCCTCTTCTGCTGCTGGTGCCAGGTTATTTCTCTCACCCTCTTGATGGTTCCCCTGCACCAGCTGTGTCAGCATCACCTGGAAGCTTGCCAGAAATGCAAATTTGGGGGCCATACCCCAGTCTTTATGAACTGGAAATTGGGGACAGGATCCAGCAGTCGGCATCTTAAACAACCCTCTAGGTGATTCTGATGCATGCTGGTTTGAGAATCACTGGACTTTATCTTTCTACACGTTTGAAATTAGTAGCAAGCTCTTTTCAAATTATGCTACACTGAGTGTTTCCTATTGAGGGTCTAATTGTTTAATAACAATAACAAAAGGGGCGCCTGGGGGGCTTAGTCATTTAAGCATCCAACTCTTTTTTTTTTTCATGTTTTTATTTATTTTTGAAGGAGAGAGAAAGAGCATGAGTGGGAGGGGGCAGAGAGAGAGGGAGACACAGAATTCAAAGCAGGCTCCAGGCTCTGAGCTATCAGCACAGAGCCTGATGCGGGGCTCGAACTCACGAACTGTGAGATCATGACCTGAGCCGAAGTCGGATGCTTAACCGACTGAGCCACCCAGGCGCCTCAAGCATCCAACTCTTGATCTCACCTCAGGTCATGATCTCACATTCCTGAGATCAAGCCACATGTCCTGCTCTACACTGACAGTGCAGAGCCCGCTAGGGATTCTCTCTCTCTCTCTCTCTCTCTCTCTCTCTCTCTCTCTCTCTCTCCCTCTCTCCCCCTTTCTCCCCCTTTCTCCCTCTCTCTCTCTTTCTCCCTCTCCCCCTCTCCCTCTCCTCCCTTCCTCTGTCCCTCCCTTGCCTGTGATGTCTCTCTCAAAATAAATACATAAGCTTAAAAAGGATAACGACGATGATGATGATGATAATAATAATAATGGAATTCTGATCCTCCTGACTCTCTTCTAGGATCACTATTCCAATGAACGGAATGACATGGAATTTGGTCTTACACATTGTTATACTCTCAGGAATTACAAGTCCATCAGACAAGCTGTAGGTGCTCATTAAAGGTTCATTTCAGTGCAATTTTTTCTTCCTAATTTGGTACTTTTCCTAACATGCCATCCATCTATCCATCCATTCACCCACCCAGGCACCACCATACAGGTACTGAGGATATGAAGCCATATAGTGTCTGGTGTCCAGGATCTCATGAGTTAGTGGGTGAGATGACCATATTCAATGAGGATCATCATACTATCTATATACCCCATGGGGTTGTCGTGAAGATTGAATGTGGTAACGCATATAGAGTTCTTGGCACAGTGGCTGACATCAACACGATGTTCAGTCAGTTTTAGTGTTATTTATTATGATCTCAGTAGATAAATTATAGTATAGCTTAGACAGGACTCAAACAGAGATAAGAACAGAGCTTTGTGGAGCTACTCCATGCTACGAAGCTGAGTGAGCATTTTGTGAGTTTAAGGATCATTAAAAGTACTTTGTAAATTGCTTGGAGTTACATAAGTATAAAGTGTTTATTTACTGGTGCGGCTATTATTCTTGCCCTTGTGTGTTATCTCCTCCCTGCTTTCCCTCTTCAAAGCTACCCTTTAGTTTCATTTTGGCCTGGTTTTATTCCCATTAAAGGTTAGCACACAGGAATAACTCAATGCTTTATTCTGGGCTGAGATACCCTCAGCCTCTCCACTGATTTTTTTCCCTCCAAAATGAATATAATTTTTATCATTTTCAGTGGTTAAAAAAAAGACTGATGTTCATTGTTTTTTAAAAAAAATCAAGAAAAGTACATAAAATAAAATACGTATCAGTCAAAACAAATCACTCAGAGATACTACTTTTAACGTTGTGGTGAACCTCCTTCTGAACGTATCACTTACACATTTATCTGAAGCCCTACCTAGCTTCTTGATTTTATATAAATGGGGTCATTTTATTCAGACAACCCACTTTTTAAACAGAAATCATCAGCAGAAACTCGGAAATTTTTGAGATGCTCTCGGTCTCTCTCGAATATGACCACCAGATGGCGCTAGTTCTGAATTTATCAGAATTTCGGGTCCCTGGTGCAGGCTGTGGAAATAAATGGTCAATGTCCCAGGTTCTGAGCCCTGGTCCTTTCCCATCACTGTGGCCTAGGTTTGAAGATGGATTGATTTTATCTTCAGCGACAACTGCAGAGGGCAAAATCCATGCCTTCATTCTGACATAGAGCAACTCTCTCTCCTCTGTGCCCCC
Source organism: Puma concolor (assembly GCF_028749965.1). NCBI lineage: Eukaryota > Metazoa > Chordata > Mammalia > Carnivora > Felidae > Puma > Puma concolor. The sequence continues at coordinate 28,330,524 of NC_141682.1, forward strand.
ACCACACCTCGGCCACTTTCTCAGACCAAAAAAGTTCTGACTAGTATGTTAATTATCTTTGTGCCTATCTTCTCCTCCTCCCCCACCCCCTTGTCCATAGTTAGATTGTGAGATTCCTGCAGGAAGGGACCGAGTCCCCGAAACCAGTTCTCTGTGCATATAAGGCATTCAGTAATTGTTGAATTTAAATTAAGTATAAGGTGGTTTGGCAAATAGAGGTTAGAAAGGCAAAACAGTATGTGGTTCAAAGCATAAAAAGAACATTGGACTAGGTATCAGAAAATCTGACTTAGGCTTGGATTTGGTATTAACTGGTTGGCTGACCTTGGACAACCCAGTTGACTTCTCTGTGGTCAAGCTGACTTGTGTATATGAGGAGGTTGGACAGAATGATCCCTAGGTCCCCTTCAGCCCTGATGTGTTTGGATACACAAGTCCCTCTGGGTTTTTCTTTTGTCCTTGGGTCAAACGGCGCTAGAAATGAATCACTGCAGGTGCTGTCAGGAACCCCAGAGATTCAGGTCCGGCAGCGTCTGGGACAGGACGTGGAGGGGACTCCTCTCTACAGTCCACCCTTCTTGCGGAGCCGCCAGCGTCAGCTGCACCAGCACAGCCCATACATCATTATTAGATTCCCTTCATCGTGCTAATTGACACAGGATGAAAAATACCCAGCGAAGGAAACAGCAAATGCTTTCGCATTCAGCTGGAGTGGCCGGCAAATGGGAGAAACTGCTGTAAAAGTTAACTGAGATTGAAAACGGGCATCCTCGCATCTTGTAGGGTGAATGTTTCCTCTTAGGAAACTGGGTCCAATTGGCAGTGTGAGTGGTGGCGCTGACGGGAAGGGTGGCCCAGTGGTTCCACGTCTGAAGCCTCTCAGGCGCCTGGGGTCCAGGTCCATGGAGAACCAGCAAAGAACAAATAAAGATCAAGAGGCTAGGGGCGCCTGGGTGGCTCAGTCGGTTAAGCACCTGACTCTTGATCTCAGCTTAGGTCTTGATCTCAGGGTCGTGAGTTCAGTCTCCACGTTGGGCTCCTCAGTGGGTGCAAAGCCTACTTAAAAAAGGAAGGAAAGAAGGAAGGAAGGTCAAAAGGAAAGAGAAGGATGCTGCTTTTGTCATCCCAAACTGCAGTGACAATCACAGCCCCTTCTGGATTTGAAGGTTGTTGGGTATTATTTTCTCATAAGAGTCTAGTGCTGAGCAGAGGTAGTGTGCAAGTCCTAGTCTTGGCTCTAAGGCAGTGCTTCCCTACTGGGAGAATGGGGATTTCAGCCCAGGAGACTCTGGACAAGGCCTGGGGATGTTTTTGTTTGTCACTAGCATCTCGTGAGTAGAGGCCAGGGGTCTTGCTAACCTCCAAACAATGCACCATACAGTGGCTCTCAACAGAGAATGAGCCTGTCGAAAATGTCAGTAGTGCCAAGGGTGAGAATACCAATACCTGTCATAAAATCATCTGTGACTTTGTACGAGCCACTGAACCTCTCCGGGCCACTCTCCCGTCAGGCTATCTTACTAAATTTACATGGTGTGGTAGACGGCCGGCAAAGATGGTCCCAATTCTCCCTCCCCCTGCCCACTGCAACATGACGCAGCTTGCAGCTTCAGAGCCTTTGTCTGCATCCCTTGCATCAGGACTGGCCTGGGGACTTGATTGCCCTATTCAAATGCTGCAGAAGCGATAGCCCCAAGCTTAGGCCTCAGAGGTTTTGTGTAATTCTCTTTCCTTTGGAATCTGCCCCTGCTGTGTGAACAAGCCCAGGCTAGTCAGCTGGAGGACAAGACACCTGGTGGAAAACAGCCCAGGTGCCCTATCTTATGGCCGGCAATCCCCCAAAATGTGAGAAAGAACCCAGCCGACAGCAAAACCATCCACCAGACCTACCGCTGACCACAGACCACAGCTGACCCAGAGTCTCATGGACAACAGTAGATTCTTACTGTTTTAACCCACTGAGTTTTGGGGTGATTCGCTGTGTAGCAATGGGCAGCTGGTTCAGGGGCAGCTGAAATTCAGATTCAACTCATGGTCAACTCTGAGCTGCACATGGAACTCCTCAAAATTTGCTTCGTTTCCTAATAGCTGACATTTTCTTAAGTCATAGTTTTGCATGGCTCAAGATGTGCATAACTGCACCTTTGATGCCCTATTAATGGAGCTGAGCAAGCCCTATCTGGAGACAGGTTTGCTTCAGGTCAGTTTTATTCACTTGTGTCACAGCAAGCCAGAGAAACCAACTCTGACATAAACAATAGCCAAAGGGCATTTACGAGAAGGACACTGGGAAGCTGATGAATAAACAGTCCTCAGGGACATCAGGACTCAGGGCCCCTCCAGGGATCTTGGCAGCAGGGATTTGTGATTCTCCTTCTAGAATGCTGTCAAGGGTGACCACGGTGTCCTAGCCACCTCCTCTCCCTCTGTGTAAGTGCTCAGGATTCAAATGACAGGACAGGAGAATCTGACTTCCTTGTGTCACCTGCCCTGTTGCTAGAGGCTGTGCCGTTTGATCGGCAGCTCTTCCAACCCCATGTGGAGTGGGAAAGGGGCATCAGATAGAAGCAAAAGATGCGCTCTGCCTCGGTGCTGCCCTCTTCTGTCCCTGTGTCCTCAGCGTTACAGATCCAGACAGGTGCAGGCAGTGTGTTTAGGATGTTTGGTGTATGTTCTGGACACTCTGGGTGTCTCATCATGGCTGTTTCATCAAGACCTATTTCATGCCATGGGGCGCCTGGGTGGCGCAGTCGGTTAAGCGTCCGACTTCAGCCAGGTCACGATCTCGCAGCCCGTGAGTTCAAGCCCCGCGTCGGGCTCTGGGCTGATGGCTCAGAGCCTGGAGCCTGTTTCCAATTCTGTGTCTCCCTCTCTCTCTGCCCCTCCCCCATTCATGCTCTCTGTCCCAAAAATGAATAAACGTTAAAAAAAAAAGATTAATAAAAAAAAAAAAACATTTAAAAAAAAATAAAAGACCTATTTCATGCCTAAGTTGGAAAATGGAAAAGCTTAGTCAGAAGTTAAAAATCAAACGTAGCACTGCTGTTGATGCCCATGTGACCTTCCAGGTCACTCTGGCCTTGACATACAGATGTCAGAATTCGGGGTGATGTGTTGGGAGTGGATGAGGAGTGAGGAGAGAGATGGTCTCCCTTTGAAGCACTTCAGTGAAGACCTCATTCTTTTTTTTTTTTAATGTTTATTTATTTTTGAGACAGTGTGAGAGAGTGCCAGCAGCGGAAGGGCAGACAGAGGGAGACACAGAATCTGAAGCAGGTTCCAGGCTCTGAGCTGTCAGCCCAGAGCCCAACGCGGGGCTTGAACTCACGAACTGCGAGATCATGACCTGAGTCGAAGTCGGACACTCAACCAACTGAGCCACTCAGGTGCCCCGAAGACTTCATTCTTTGAGTCACATTTGGACAAGGACATGTTCTGTCACTTGGACAATCGTAAATGCCACATTACCAAGAGGACCACCCAAGATTCTCTTGGTCAGACATTACATTCTGCTGTCTGTAAGCACCCCAAGATCCCAAAATGTCCCAACTATAGAAGCAAATGAGTTCCCTACTTCTCATCTGAAAATGAAGAAAGCTGGACAAAACCAGTGGTTTCTAATTTTTCTTTTGACCTTCTGGAACTTCTATACTGAAGCTAAGCATGTCCAACAGAGAAATATGGAGACTTTCTTGTAGAAGCAGTTGTGGGTGTGTTGGGGGTGGAGAAGAAGAACAAGAAGGGAGCAGACGGGAGCCCTTCCCACACGTGGCTTCCCCTTTGCTCCCTTGTGGCTCCAGAAACGTCTCTATGGACCCTCTTGGGTCTGGGGACCGCTGACCATGGAGGCCTCTGCAAGGTTTGAGTACAACCCTCCGTGAGCAGATGTGAGGGACTGGCCTTCTCCAGTGCCAAAGGGCAAAAGACAAATGTGACAAAAAAGCCACGGAGATGACAGATGCGGGACCAAATCCCCCGGGCACTGAAACTGGAGGTAATTCAGCATTTTCACCAAAGACGAGAGTGTGTTTGGGGGATAGCCTTCCGAGTCTGAGATGTGAAAGAGGAACAGTCTTGGGACCGAGCGCTCTCAGTTCTGCACCGTGGTGGCTGACAAGTCACGTCACGGCTCTGTCTCTGTGTCCTCCTCTGTGAGCATCTCCTTCCCAGAGTAGGAAGTAGATTCGAATGGAATACCGAGGTGCTCGGCAGAGCGTTCCAGAAGCGTTCGCTCTTAGCACTATTAATATTGTTGTCGGCGAGGCATTTGATAGCCGTGATCAGAGCGGTGAAGCCTTTGCTCTTTTCTTGTCACCACACTGCCTTGTGCAAACGAGGAAATGAAGAAGGGGGCTTGCCTTCTGAGCACACTAGGAGTTTGCCCTCTTGAGCGCTCTCGCTGCCGAGGCTGGGAACCCAGCCCCCTTTCTCTCTCTTCCAGAGGGCCATTTTCTTTGCCTTTTGTCCCCTGGCAAGAACACCAGGAGAGAAATTAAAGCCAAAAGGGCTAAACTGTCTGCGATAGAACAGAGCGTGTGATAATGATATATAAAGCTAAAAGCACTAAGTGGGCAAAACTGGTGCTCCAGAGTGAGTAAAACCAAGATAAATCTGTCCCTTGAGAGCTATAACACATAACTCAAATAACAGGAGCAGCAGGGGTCCACAGTCCCCTGGAAGACCAGTTTATAGTCGTGTGGAGCAGAGCCTCCGCTCGGCATCGGTAATTCCCTTGTGCTCAGGGCTGGCAGTGGTGGCCAGCGCCTGGGGTTACAGCTGTCGGGAGCAAGGCTTTTGTTGGAAACTGGGCACATACAGCTCACCCTGTCTGCAGCAGAAACCTGAGGTCCCACCCCAGCCCCACTGTGGAATGGTGGGGTAGGAGGAGAACTAGAGGGATGCCCAGGAGACCTGAAGTTTAGTGTTGGGCTGTGTGACCTTGACCAAGTTACCTTGCCTCTCTGAACCCGTTTTCTTACGCAGAAGTTGGAGATAGAAATGTCTGCTGTTGTGAGGATGTGCAGAAACCCATTCAGCAGCGTGGTTTCACAGGTGTGTTTTTTGACATTCTTTTAAAGGAGTGGTTCCCGGGGCGCCTGGGTGGCGCAGTCGGTTAAGTGTCCGACTTCAGCCAGGTCACGATCTCGCGGTCCGTGAGTTCGAGCCCCGCGTCAGGCTCTGGGCTGATGGCTCAGAGCTTGGAGCCTCTTTCCGATTCTGTGTGTCTCCCTCTCTCTCTGCCCCTCCCCCGTTCATGCTCTGTCTCTCTCTGTCCCAAAAATAAATAAATGTTGAAAAAAAAAAAATAAATAAATAAATAAAGGAGTGGTTCCCAAAGTGGAATCCCTTGAAGGAACAGTAGCAGCATCCCTTGGGATCGTGTTAGAAATTCACATTCTTGGGCCACATCCTAGACCTACTGAGTCAGCAATGCCCCACAATCTGTGTTTCTCCAAGCCTTCCAATGCATGCTAACACTTAATAGCCATTTCTTTTTTGAAAAGTGGCTCCAACTTGTATTCTTGTCCCCTCATTTCTTAGTTTGCTAACTAAACTCATTAGTAAGGATGGCAGAGGTTCAGTGTCCAGGGTGTCAGCTGGGCTTCGGGGCAGTTCCTGGAATTGGCCATGACAGTCCTTGTTCCAGGAGGCATTTGATGGGGAATTCTAGCGGTGGGCTTGGCACCTCTCACAGGGCTCTCTGCAGGTGTCTGTGGTCCCTTCATTCCAGAGTCAACTGCCTTTGCTCCTTTCGCTGCCTTTGCTCTTCTCCTTCTCCCCTCCCCCCAGACTCAAGAAATGCATTCAGTCAGGGAGGTGAGAACTTATGCCCCATTTCCTTTAAAGGGATGGGGAGGGTGCTTTTGTAGCGTAAGAGCCCAAATTTTACAGCTTACAACATGAGACGTTTGAAGTGGAAAGTCTTCTCTCTGCTATTCAGCAACCTCTTCCTTAAATAAATCATTGTCTTGGAACCTAGTTGCTGCTAGCGTGGGGGAAGAAAGAATAAGGAGTAACAAGAGCCACGTGAAAGGAACAGCATAGGCAGGGATTTCAAAGGCAATGTCTTGCCACATGTACTTGTAACACACAGGGGCCATCCATTCCACTGAGCCTCACAAGGGCTTAGGAAACTATTCACATCACTTTCTTGGGAGGCCGGGCACCCATATTCACAATGCCGCTCGTGTACAGTTTCCTATCCCACTGCCAATTGCCCTTATAATAACTTTCCATCCTATAGATAACTTGGGTCTCCCTCCCTTCTGACACCAGAGAACTTAGCTAGCTGGAGTGATCTGTTTCCATGTTTCCTCATGCCCATCTGGGTACGCCATTGGAAAGAGCTGGATGGAGAAACTGCTCTGTGTGTGTTTCAAAACCTCATTATGCTGGTTTCGATGTGACTTTTAGTAGTTAACATTCTGAGCAACGTGGATTTTGTGGTTCCACACTTTTCACTGTGATCTCACTGTTGTGTATCTAGTGGGGTGAGGATTTAAAGGCATCACAAGGAGACAGCTTCCATCTGGTTAGAGATGCAAAGAAGATTTGTGGCCGTTCTTGGAAGTGTAAAACTCCACATTCAGCTGGACTGAGAGAGGGGTCGGGTGGGCATTTCAATTTGATGTTTACATGATGCATTAGTATTTCTAAAATGTACTAATATACATTAAACATTAAAATGTAGTTTGGGCAGGTAACTACTATGAGCTGGGTCAGAATAAGAGGGATTAAGATATAAGAACCAGTCAGAAAGTTACCAAGGAGTGATAGAACGTATTTCTTTGAATCACGACTTCAGTTGCATAGGAAAGGCTGTGTCAGGGCAGAGCATTCTTCGTAATGGGAAGCCCTAACTGTTACCACTTTGTAACTGCTCTTCAAGAAGAATATTCTAGAGGGTTTCCTTGTAAAGATGCAGTAATCCTACTAGGCTAAAGCCAGAGTAATTGCATGAAGTATGAAGAGGTCACCAAGCTGGTTCTGAAGATGATCTTGGTTTCAGTTTTCCCATGGCCATTTGCCCAGTCTTGACCAATGAACAGATAGAGTAATTGTAGTTCTAGGTCTGGGCCCAAGTCTAGGTCTAATGTAGCTCCAGTTCTAGGTCCAGGTCGAGATCCAGGTCCAGGCCTAGATATAGTTTTAGGTCCAGGTCTACTTATAGGTCTAGCTCTAGGTATTGGGTGTAGGTGTAGGTCTAGGTCTAGCCCTAGTTATATATCTAGTTCTGGGTCTAGCTCTGGTCTAGGTCCTGCTTTACTTCCAGGTCCTTTCCTTGTCCAGATCTAGCTCTAGGTCTAATTCTAGGTCCAGATCTAGCTCCAGTTCTAGGTCTAGCTCTGGTCTATGTCCATGTTCTAGGTCCAGACCTAACTCTAGGTCTAGGTCTAGGTCTAGGTCTAGTCACCACACTGACTTGCCTTTCTTGCTCAGCAGAGAAATGGTAGTTACTCCCTTACCTGGGAGGTTGTGTTCTATCTAGAGGATCAGATGATAAAGACACAGAAGAGCTGACAACCTTGAGCCAACATGGCTTTGGCTGACCATCAGAATTGCCAAGGCAGGCCCATATGATTTCAGTTCTTCAGACCTGCATCCCCTCAGAGGCACACGTTCCTGAGTCCAGTGGACACCCAACTGACTTGTTCCAGAAAGGGAAAGTAGACCTGGGTTTTGGCTGTCCTTTCTGAGAGTGAAGTTTCACCCCTCGTCCTTCTTGCCTTGTTGTAACGCACCAGCCACAATGACCACTTGGAAGTTTGCAGCTGAATTCGGACATCAGACAGTCAGTTACATCCCTCCCGTCAGATGACGAAGAGCTCAGATGCCACTGAGGAGGGCGATTGGGATTCAGCTAGCATGGAACGATAACTGCTGCACGGGATGGCAGCAAGGAGGCCCACAGAGCTAGGTGCATCCCTGAATTCATTCTGTCCTGGCTTGGCAGGCATGTGGTTGGTTCTGGGTTCCGTCAGCCCCTCTCCCAGCACTTGCCAGGAAATCCAGATCAATATAGATTGATGAAGGTGAGGAAGATTATTGACTGGAAGAGGTTTAGTAATGGTGGAAATGGAGAAAGATATGCAGTGTGACTGCCTTGGAAACTTCCATGAGGAAAGTTTTCCCACCTTGGACCACTCCCCACTTTTATAGTGGGGAGTGGGGAAAAAATAATGGACTAGGAGCCAGGAGGTCTCTGTTCTGCCATCTATCTCCATCTAATTCTCTCTCTCTCTCTCTCTCTCTCTCTTTTTTTTTTACATTTATTTATTTATTTAGAGAGAGAGGGAGAGAGAGAGAGGGAGCACACATACACACAAGCAGGGGAGGGGCAGAGAGAGAGAGGGAGAGAGAGAGAATCCCAAGCAGGTTCCGTGCTGTCATGTCAGAGCCCAACATGGGGCTTGATCTCATGAACCACAAGATCATGACCTTAACCAAAATCAAGAGTCTAATGCTTAATGACTAAGCCACCCAGGTGCCCCTACATCCATCTGATTGTTGGACCCCAAACGCATCCCCTAAAACTATAATGCCCTAGTAAAGCACCACTATGTTGCTAGCACTAATTAGTAGATTAGTAAAGCACTAATCTATGTTGCCAGAGCATGTTCAAACTACCCCCTTTGATTGCTGGTTAACACCTTCTTTGCCCTTCTAACTCATGGATGTCAGAACTCATTAGTAGCAAGAAATGGAAAATCTATCTCAAACAGACTCAAGTAATGGAGGATACCGGTTGGCTATGTAACCGACTTAGTTTTAAGCACTGCTGGATCTAGGAATCCCAATGGTTTCATCAGGACTCAGGTTCTTGCCATCTTAGTTCTGCTTTCCTCTATGTTAACCCTGTTTTCAGCAGGCTCCCTTCTCCTGATGGCAAAATGGCTGCCAGAAATGCTCAGCTTATGTCCTCAAAGCTTCAAGTTCAGTGCAGCAGAGAGCCTGCCTCAGTCCCAGCATTCTTAGCAAAAGTTTCCCTGTGTATCACAGGCTTTGGAAGGGTCATATGATATTCTTGATTTGGGATGAGGCCAAGTGTTCTCCCATCCCCATCTCTGCATGAGGTGAAGCCCAGTTGAATCGCTTGGGCTAAAAGTAGGGAGAGGGTTGATGCCAAATGAAAAGTGGGGAGTGTTACAAGAAGAGGGACTGGATGAATGCAATGTATCCACACTATCTCACCTCCCAAAATGTGGCCTGAAGGTTGACAAAGACACTGCCCTTGACCAAACGTTAGGCTCCTCTGAACCATTTTCTCAACTGGGCCCTGATTTTTGGACTTCTGTGTTTATTTGTATTGCAAAAGTCCTGCTAAGTTGGTTTAGCCAGAAATCTCCCTTTACCTCTGATGTTTCCTCCTTGTAACTTTCTCTCTCTTTTTTTTTTAAATTTTTTAAAAATGTTTTTATTTATTTTTGAGAGAGAGACAGACACAGAGCATGAGCTGGGGAGGGGCAGAGAGAGAGACACACACACAGAATCTGAAGCAGGCTCCAGGCTCCTAGCTGTCAGCACAGAGCCCGACCTGGGGCTCCAAGGAGCAAACCGTGAGATCATGACCTGAGCTGAAGTCAGACGCTTAACCGACTGAGCCACCCAGGTGCCCCTCCTCCTTGTCACTTTCTATCTACTCACATCCCTGCCTACTCCTTGGCCATAAATCCTCACTTGTTAATGCCGGATTCCAAGATGAGCCCAGTTTCACACGGAGGTTTCTCTTCCTCCTCTTGCAGTAGTCCTGAATGAAATCTGTTTTCACTATTTTCATGACTGCCCAGCTCTGATTTTTCTTTGACAATGTTCTTCAGTAGCAGGGAAGGTGAGTTCTGGTATTAGTTCTAGCAAGTGGCATGTTACAAATTCCTAAAATTAGCTAGAATTTGTAAGAGGTTTTTGTTTTGTTTGCTTGTTTGTTTTTAATTTTTAAAATAAGTTAGAGTTGGGGCACCTGGGTGGCTCAGTTAGTTAAGCATCTGACTTGATTTCAGCTCATGACCTCACAATCATGAGATCGAGCCCTCAAGTGGGCTTCCTGCTGGATGTGGAGAATACTTAGTATTCTCTCTCTCTCTCTCTCTCTCCCTCCCTCCCTCCCTCCCTCCATCCCTCCCCCTCAAAAAATTAATTAAAAAAATTTAAGTAAGCTAGAATCCTTAGAGAGCGTCTCAGTGGTGGATCTGTAGATATTTCTTATACTATTGTTTCTTTTTCTGTAAAAATGTGAAACTTTTTATAACAAAAACGCATCCCCCAAATAATGTGGATTTCACTCACTTGTTTTCCAAAACACTTTCTTGTATGTTGGTGACGGGGTGATGTGCCACGTGAGGAGCCTGAGAGGTCAGCGAAGGTGTCCTGGAGAAGTGACAGCTAAATTGAGTCGAAAGATGAGGGAGGAGAGAACAGCTGTGTGAGTGTGCGTTTTGAATACAAGGTGGGAAGTCGTCTGCGTACCATACAGTGCCATGAAATCATTGGAATCATGTGGTAAAAGCATAGCTTTTAAATGTTAACCTGTTTTTCCCCTCACTCACTTTCCATCCTCATTGCCTTGGTTTCTCTCCAAGCCGTTCTATGTTCGCTCTGGCATATGACAGCAAAGAGAAAAAGGGAGTCTTTTCTGGGCTTTTTAATGCCAAAGCCAAGGCTGAAGGGGAACAGAAAAGAAACAGAGTTACCTACTCCTCTCCACCTCCAGACTAGCTGGAGGAAGGGAGAGATCCAGAAGTTCTGTGCCTGGCGCTTTCCAGTGGGAAAAAGCTGGGGAGAAAAGAGTACAGGCTGGTGCCCCATGCTGTGGACCATTATGCAGCCCTTTAAAATAAACACATCAAGCCTATATCAGTTCATTTGGAGGGGGTTCCACATGTGCTTTCTAGTTCATGACACAAGCAAGATGTAGAAAATGTATGTCATAAGACCCCTTTTCATAAAACACAGAATGACCCCGCCCCATTGTTAACAGACAAAATTACATGTTTCCCTCTATTTATATAAACATGAACAAAAGGAAGATATACCTTGCCTCCTAACATTGTTGACTTGGGGAGAGAAAAAAGATGGAAAGGAAGTAAAAAAAAAAAAAAATTCCTTCGTTCCTTGTAACCTTATATATAACCTTCACCGCTGGATGGCTAATTTGTCCTAATCATGGCGGTAAATCTATCCCGAAGCCAGGAACTGGTGATGGTTGCTTGGAGAGGTGGGGAGGGTTGCAGAACTTTCCTGTCCTGCTTACACATTTCTGTATTGCTCAGTGCTCTACAGACATTCAGGTACACATTGTGTCTCTGATTATAAAAAGCAATCCATATTATATATGGAAAAGAGAGAGGTGTGTACATATACAGGTTTTACAGTAAGAGTGCACAATAAAAAAGCATTTATGATAGTTCCATTTATGTGGCGGGAGGACATGGGAAAATATAACCATCAACTCAAACAGAACAGATACATATAAGGAAATTTAAGACAAATAACAGTAACATTTTGGGTTCAGATTGTTTTTACAAGGTTCATGGGCTTCCCCACGTTTAAGCAGGCAAAAACACGCATCTGAAAGATAACACAAGTATAAATTTACTGACACACACTAGACACCTGATAAAGGGTTTAAAGGGAAGTGATAGGACTCTCAAAATCCTTTAAAGCTGTTGTCATTGTGGAGAGAAAAAAGAACTTGGCTTGGAGAAGCCAAGGGTAGCCAAGGAAGAAGCTCACACTATCCTCTCATTAGAAAGAAAAGCAAGTGTGGATTTGATTCGGGAGGTCCAAAAATGATGGCGAGGAGAAGAGAGCTTTCCAACCTGCCACCTTACAGCCAGGACTTTGCAGCAAGGGCTGTGGACCTCATGCATCAGATGTGACAAGACTTCACCTTCTGACCATGAGCAGAGGCAGGGACACGAGAGGCGCCTTCAATTTCCTGTTACTGTTCTTTGAGTTTGCAGGGCTTGAAAACGGCACAAGTGAAGAGCCACTGGTGCTGCTTTCCTGACGCCCCGGCTAAGCTGGCAGCCGCTCTTCTGTCATTCCTCTGTCCATCTGAGCAGAGATGGGCTTGCATGCACCATTTTATACCCAAGGGCCAAGCAGAGCATCTGGCACAAGGCGGCTGCTCAGTAACTCTTGGGTAAATGCACGAATAGGTGAGGAAATGAGTGAATGAAATAAATTTGCACCTGAGAGGAAACCTTGCCACAGCTTTGAATTATTCCTGCAGGCAAGGGTGGCTTCGTGGAAAGCCATCCCTCATCCTCCCCAGCCCTTTCCTATACAAGGACCCACTCGAGGATAATGGCCCCTTGGCTCTCAGCTCGCAGATGGCAGCCATGGAATGAAGCAAAATTAACTGCCCTTCATCAGCCTCCTCATGAAACACTGCCAGACCCCTATCACATGCAAGACACTAACCAGGAATGTCAAGTGGGAGAGAGGAGGAATACTGGGAACTCTTGGCTCTCAAGGAATTTTCAGACTTGCAGGGAAGCTATTAGACAAAGACATAAAAACGTCCCCTCTTAAAATAGAAGACTATACCCAGACAGACACTGTAGGTAGTCAACCCTGTCAGAACTCTGGGGAGAACGGTGCTGGAGGAGTGACATCAGATGCCACAAGTGGTTCCTTAAAGGAAAGAGAAGACAGGAAAGCACAGTAGCTCAGAACACGGGCTCTGAAGCTAGATCACTTGGCTTGGATTCCAACTCTCACCACTGTCAGACCTCGGACACAACATTCAAATTTCCCCATCTGCAAAGTGTGGGGAGTGCTGGTAATAATCTCCCAATGGTGAGGATTAAGTGTGCAGATACATACGAAAGCTTACAACAGTGACTGGCACATCATAGATGGGCTATGTGTGAGCTCTTAACTTCATGCTCCTTCTAACCTGAAGAGATTAACTGGCTAGATAACGGAGGGGGGGGGTGTTGCTCACACAGAGGAGACTGTGGGAGCAGTGGGGCAGCCTAGAGAGATGGGAGGTACTTGGCTGGTAAATTAAGCTAACCTGCTTCTAAGCCTGATTCTACCACTTCCTACCTGTGTGACCTTGAGTTAAACTCTCTAAAGCTCAGATGCCTCACTTATAAAATGATAATAGCAACCGCACTTTCACTGAAAACAAATGTTAACCATGCCATGATAAATGGTAGTTATTATTAAAGAGAAGCACAGTAAAGAGGATCCCAGAGGGAGATGAATAAATTAAGCATGATGACACATTTTGCTTCTTACCCATCTTTCCCTTCTTCCCCCAGATTTGTTCAAGGCCTCATCATTACCGGTTTGCATTTCTATTTTAATCATGTTATAGGTTTACAGTATTTTTCCCTCTGCATCTTTATATGCTATAATTTGGGTACTATTTTTACACAACGAGGCCATTTTTAACCAAGAACAGATTCAATTGTCTTTCAGCATATATCATTGTTTATCTTAATTAATGCTAAAATATTCTTAGGGGGAAAAACACATCCCACAGAGTATTATGCAAGGAAACTTAGCATTCATTTTTGCCTCCCTCTTGTCTGGCATATCAATTTATAAAGGTTTTAGCATCCTGTTATTTCAATGACAACGCATGCTCTTAAACGCAGACACCCATCTGTGGGAATTAAGTCACAAGGTGTCAGCAGCAGGTTGGGAGATTAGCACCAGCAAGGTGTGCGTTGGGAGGTGGAACACTGACAGCTGAAAGAGGGTGACTCTGCTGGTGAGGAGAATAATACTAAGTGACGTCTGAAGTCATAGGCTTTGTCTCCGATTGATCCATGGGAGCATTCCTGGAGTAGAGCTGAACCAATCTACAGTCTGGGCTTGAAGTGCCCTAGTGAAGTTGTTCTAGCTCTCCACCAGTGATAGGCATCCTCCGCATCCATTCTCCTTCCTTCTTTTCTTTTTTCTTTTTTTTTTTAATGTTTATTTATTTTTGAGACAGAGAGAGACAGAGCATGAATGGGGCAGGGTCAGAGAGAGAGAAGGAGACACAGAATCTGAAGCAGGCTCCAGGCTCTTAGCTGTCAGCACAGACCCTGACATGGAGCTTGAACTCACAGAGGGTGAGATCATGACCTGAGCCAAAGTCGGACGCTTAACCTACTGAGCCACCCAGGTGTCCCCCCATTCTCCTTCTTTCTAATCAGATGCCCTGTTTATCCCTTGGGGAATAAGGGATTCCACACGCACCACACTCAGCCCAGGTGTTTTGAGAGAAGCTGTTTACCCCATCTCCCCCTAGCTCCAGGTGTGGATGTGTGATGGCGATGTAATCAATGGTTATGTACCATTTCCCTGACCACAGTGATTGGTTAAGGGATGACCATGTGACCCAGTCAGAGCCAATGGGATTCCATTTGGGGATTTGAGATGGAACCATTGGGAAAATGGGGTTCTCTGTCCATGGGGATGCCAACCTAGTAGTAGTATTACCCAGAACTGCCATCTATATTATGAAAAAGGGAGAGGTTGCCTAAGATTGTAGTCAACATGAAAGACAGCCGAGTTGAGAGATAGAAGCAGATTCTTGGTGCCATTTCCTCAAGTCTTCCTTAAAGCCAGGCTACCATCTGGACCTTTCATGGAAGCCACTTAAAGTCCTTGTTTTGCTTAAGCTACAGTGGGCTGAGTTTCTGTCACTTGCAACCCAATGAATTCTGAGGTTTCAGTCTCTCTGGAGAACCATGAGAAGCCACTTTACTCTGCTGATGGAAGGGGAACCTGGTCTGAGGACATCTTTCACCCCAGACCTATTGGTCTTCCTAATAATGGGCAACAGTTTTGTATGTGGACAGTTCCATGCAGTCCCTAAATCATACAGTTCCTAAATCATACAGTTAGCCTAGATGTATTCCGAGAGGCTGGGTGACACCGAGATGTAAAATGTGGAACTTTACCAGGCATGATGCTCTGGGGGTGGTTGAAAGAAAGCAAGTATGTCAGAAGTATGAAGGGCTTGGGCCAGGAAACTAGCCTGGTATGAAAGGGATATGCTGCAGATGACGTTCTAGGAGCCTGACCTAAATGCAGATGTGAGAGTGGAGCTATGACAAGTGTCCACAGAATGTCACTAACTTTTACTGATAGTTTACCATGAACCAGGCAGTGTCCTAAGTGCTTTACATGCAATGTATTTAATCCCCTCCACAATGCCATCATTTATGTGGTTTATTCTCTCCATTTTACAGGTAAGGAAACTGAGGCATGGAGAGGTAAAGTGATTTGGTCAACCAGAGCCAGGATTTAAACTCCTGTCTGTCTGACTAGTGGGTGGTGATGTTGGGTTCTGGACTTCATATAGGGCTTTGGTTAATGGCTAGGGGACATGGAAGAGGAGACAGTGTCCTCCCAAGGTCCCAGGGCTGCTAAAACTAAGCTTTTGGTCAGAGACTCAACTCTATAGGGGAACATCCTGATCCAGTGGGGAAGTGAGGATAATAGGGAAACTGAGCCAGGAGCCTGAGACCGAAGCCAACTCAATAGGGGTTGGTTGAGAGGACTGGCCTGGCGGGTCAACAGACATCTAGGGGCTTGTGGCCAAAGATGGACACAAGGCACCAAAATGAACTCCTGGCCTCCTACCAGACATTGTTTAGGGTTGGCTCAGGGCTGGGAGTCTGATGACAGAGATTGACAGAAAAAGGGAAAGAAAGTCTTCCAGAGTTCTGAGGTTTAAAAAAAAAATGCCTTTTACTCATTGAATATTGCTTGCAAATTAATCATTATTAATCCTGGCCACTACTGGACGAGGCTCTTCTTCACACACCATGATCTGAGATTCAGATAGTCTGAGTTGTCTAGGATCACACAGGAGCTGAGCTGGCATTAGCTTGATCTGCTTTAACATAAAGATCTTTCTATGGCGCCAGACTAAGTCTACATCTCCTCAAATTAAAAGCTCTGAATGGGTCATCAGCTCCAAAAATATGAATCATACAGATGGTGCACATGGTGATCCATGCAAGGCAGGGTTCTAAGCTCAGATTATTTCATTTCATGCCTAGAACAATGCTAGGATGTTTCTTTCACTAAGTATCATCACCACCACAGTGATCATTGCTATCTCTGTTTTACTATTGAGGAAACAGACTCAGAAAGATAACTTGGCCTTGATTTGGCCAAGATCACAAAGCTTGCAAATGCAGAATCAGAATCTGAACCAAGGCAGCCTGCACTTTCAGACGTGCCCCAGCTTTTAACCAGGACACCTGCACCTACACACTGTGCCTCAGTTTCTCCAGCTGTAAAAGTAAGTGGAGAGTTAAGAATGCCCCCCCCCCCTTCTAAAGTTATCGGGAGAACAACACAAACTAAAACATACAAAGGGCTCACAAGAGTGCTTTTACTATGGTTATTTCCATTTTTGCATTACCCTGTCCAAAAGGACACTTCACCCTTTCCCACGGCTAATCCTCGATGCTCAAGTATGCCGCGAGAAAGGCACGATGGTTGCATGCACTGGGGCCTCTGAGGGTAATCCGGAGGCAAGAGATAAAAAAAGCTCACTTGACATAACTTCATAAACCCATTTTAATCCAGACATTGATTTTCCTTTGGAATAATCCCCTTCCCGTTCACACGTGTGGTCCCTGCACATCTCTAATACAGACGTAAGTATCGATAACATTATTGAGATAAAACAGTTGCTTCTTTCTTGTTCCTTTTATTCATCGGTCACCCCGGGCCTGTCTTTGCCTTTTCATTCTGTTACCCAGCACCACTCACTAGAGAGCCTTCCTATTCCCTCACCAGCCTTAACTCAAGGTGAAGATTTCACATAACGACACCTGGTAAAATACGAGAGATTTAAGCAAATTCAACTGGAAATAATGTGAAAAAATATTATTTGCCCCAGACACGTGCCTCTCTTTTGATCTGCCTTGTCCAGGATACATTTTTTTAAAAATGCTCCTTTGATAGCAAGAAGCAAGCAGATGTTGAAAGGAAACCTCACGTCTTTGTTGGGAAATAATTAGTCTGATCCAGTTGCTTGCTTTCTGATGGACAAAGGAGTCTTTAAAGAAAATCATTTGTGTTTTCTGAGCCCCTTTTGACAACACAGCTTTCTTAGGTTTGGGCTTCTCATTGAGAGTTTGGGGAATGGAAAATTTTCCTGAATAAGAAATCAGAAAGCTTGACCTACACAGTTACCTCTCTCTTAACATGACAACAATTGGCAATTACTTTTTGATCCAAAGTATGAGGATGAATATGGAGAGGTAGGGGGAGTCATTCTCCTTACCAGACTCAGGCTCGCATCAGCCTGGCACCTGAAGCCAATTTTCTTTTTTTCAGTCCCCAAGATTCAACATAATCTATAGCTGGAAATACCTACATTAGCTGCAGCTGGGGGTGGGGGTGGGGGACCCCTTGGCAAATTCATGAATCAGGCTTTCTTTTATTCTCTCGTGGAAGGTATCTCTTCTGTTGGATCAAGGATGATTTGGAATCTTGGGTAAGCATGCCATGGAAGTTGCTTCAGCCAGCCCGTCTGTGATGAAGTGTGGGCATCTGCACACGGTTCCAGGGTCTCAGAGACACCAATGGCTCTCATGATGACAGAACATTATGTTTGATGCATGATCATGGTGGTCTGCTGGTCTGGGTTGGAGAGACAGACTCTGAAATCCATCAGACCTGTGTTCAGACCCTGCTTGCTCTGTGTCTTGGAACTGATTGCTTATGTTCTCTGATATTTAGTGTTCTTGCCTGTAAAACAGGAAAATAGGAATACCTATCTCGCAGAGCAGAGCAGACTTTCTCAACCTTGGCACTATTGATATTTTGGGCCAGGTAATTATTTCCCCTAGGGTGGGGGTGGGGGTAGGGGGGCTGTCCCATCCCTGGCCTCTACCCACTAGATGCCAGTGTCACAATCTCTTTACCCCCAACTCCAGTTTTGACAACGAAAAATGTCTCCAGACATTGTCAAATGTCTCCAGGGAGGACAGGCTCTTCTCCCTCTCCTCACTGAGAACTTATGTAGTGGAGCTATTCTCAAAGTGGAATGAAATGACCCCTATAAAGCTCCCACACACTGCTTAGTAGATACCACAAAGTAAGTGCTCAACAAACATTAGTTACTAATATATTAATAAAACTGCAAATAGAAACCTAACACAATGTTCTTTTTCCCCTTGAAGACTCTTAGGGAATCCCTGGCTCTCTAGGGTCCCCAAATTCTCCAGTATTAGATAGGAATTCCCCAGCTGCCTCACCCACCGCTGGAAACATATTTTGGTTCCTGGCAAAGCCACCAGCTGCTGGGAGCAGAGAAATAGATTCTCAGGTAGTTCTGTGAATGAGTGTTGTCATCTCAACTTGGTCCAAAGGAAGTAAAAAGAACTCTAGAAAAGGGTAGTGAAAGGAGAAAATAGATTCTCCATGAGTGGTGACAGCATCACTGAAGATCTGAGTTACTGGAAGCATCCATGCATTGGTGACAGAGCTACCCCTCAGTGGTTGGAGGGGAAATGGAGGCAGTGGTTTGGATTGCAGAGGGCAAAACAGGTAATCAGCTTTCCACTTCTGTATTTTAGTTTCAGCTTCCTTCCTCAGTTGGTGGACTGCTCAAAATAGTTAACATTGTTTGACTGCAGCTACGGGACTGAACTGTGTCCCACTAAAATCCGTGTGTAGAAGCTCTAACCCCCAGTAAGACAGTATTTGGAGATAGGGCCTTCAGATAGGTAATCAAGGTTAAATGAGATCCTAAGAGTAGGACCATAATCTGATTAATAGGACTTTTGTCTTATGAGAAGAGGAAGAGACACCCAGCTCCCACTCTGTGCGTGGAGGGAAGGCCAGGTGCACACATCGTGAGAAGGTGGTGGTCTGCAGGCCAGGAAGAGAGGTCTCACCAGAAACCGAATTCTCCAGCACTTTGATGAACTCCTAGGCTCTAAAACTGTGAGGAAATTAATGTCTGTTGATCTGCCACCCAGTCTGTGTGGTGTCTTGTTAGGGAGCCTGAGCTATAGTACAAATACTTACCACGTGCCTGGCATAATTGCTCATTTCATTCCCAGAACAAACTTTAGAGGTGGGTACTCCTCTCTGCAGGCCCCCCTCCCCCCTCCCCCCTTTTTATAGAAGAGGAAATAAATTCAGAGGGGTCAAAAACTTGCCTAGTGTCACACAGCTAGAAAATGAACTGCTAGGACTTGAATCCAGGCCCGTCCATCTTCAGAGTCCAGGTCCTTAACCACCAAGCTATCTGAACATGGGTTGTACAAGCCCCACACTACCACTTAGAAAATGTTTACATTGCACCAGCCCTGGTGTAAAGGCTTTAAACGCATTAGCTCTTTTAATCCGCAGCACAATCCTATGAGGAGGCCCCTTTACTATGCCCGTTTTACATATGAGGAAACCAAGGGAGGCTTGCAGGGCCACAGCTTAACCTAATGGCTCCCCAGCCTGGTTTGTGGTTGCTACAGGGAACTCTAGCTACATCCCTGCTTTGGAATTTCTGGGCAGGGGGAAATGGGCTGATTCTTGGTTTTTAGATGTCATAGGAACAGTTGGCTTTTACTGTCTCTATAGTTATAATCCTACCAAGGATTCTGAGGATGAGTGGCAGGGAGAACATTGAGGGTGAAGGACTCAGGAAGCCTTGAGCAGGGGTGAGTTCACTCCAGGGCAAGAGTCAGCAAATGCTATTAGTAGCTACAGGGTGGCTTCTCAGGAATCTGCATATATGCAAATTAAAGCAGAGGCCTTAGCCGAAGGAAGGGGAGTGAACTCTGTCACCCCCACCTCATTCCAAGTTATGTCTTTTTCCAGCTGGGGGCTTAGCAAAAAATTGCCTCTCCCTCCTTCACATCTCTCCAAGGACAATGGATAATAATAATTCAAAGCAGAGCAAAAGAGCCTATATTTGCATGGTGCAAATCTCTGTGTGTTCTGAAGTTGCTGGATTTTACCTTCAAATCACCATGGGTGGCAGATGCTTTCTGACAGATAAAGTCAAGACACAGAAGTCAGGACACTGGACCTCAGACTCACTGTATTTTCCCCAGGTGCTACCATTTGGCTGGTGGTAGTGCTGTGGCATTGTGGCATCTCATCATGGTTAAGGGCAGGAGTTTGGAGACAGGCAGACCTAGCCTTGAATCCTAAATTCATCTGTCTGACTTTGGATACGTTACCTGACTTCTTTGAAGGTGCTTTTTTTTTTTAAGAGGAAATGAAGATGGAGATAATAATGATCTCCCAGGGTCAATCACATACTATTTGAGGTTATATACGGAAAGCATAGTACTTGGCACATGATAGATGTTTAATGGTTGTTTTCTTTGTTCTCAGTGGTTGAGAACTTTCCAGAAGGTATGAAATTAGTTCTTTTTTTCAATACTTTTGATCTTTGGGCATTTCCAGATTGTAGGGTTTTCTGAGGGATCTTGGGAATCACTCTTAATTTGTCTGGGACTTCCCTTGGGTAGGGAAGATGACATAGTTCCCAACGAGGCAGTATTTGATGTTGGCCAACAATTTTGATGGCCCAGAGTCAACATAGCATATTGTTTATGAACCCTAGGCTTGAAGGAGACTCCAGTCCCCACTCAGTACCTGCTAGTTGTACAACTATGGGCATATGTGTTTTTGGGTTGTTGTGAGAAGTCAATGGGCTGAGGCATATGATACACTTAGCATGACTGGCACACAGTAACTGGGTGGGGCTGGCTCAGTCTTCCCACCAACCCCTCCATCCATTCTAATTTCCTCCCAGTGGAGGTGGTTATAAGTAGCCCCACACATGGGTTGGATTTCCTTTCTCTTCCTCGTTCTCTTCCCTATTGGGGAAGGACTAAAAACGTCCATTGGTTTTCCTGAAATGACCCACCATGGTTGCTGTGCTCACCTAGGTTGTATCAATATTCATCCTTCCTTTCATTCACCTTCCTCCTTTTCTTGGAAAGGAATTTTACATCAAAGAGTAAGGATTTCTCCTCCAAAGCCACAGCTCTGATGCATGGGAAAAATTTAGGATTTTTTTTTTTTTTTGCTTTTGAGCCACTTTATGATGGCTAAGACACTTAGACTTCCCCCAAGTTTAGTTACGCTCATGATATCAGCATGGGATCTGGTGTCAAGAAATTGGGCATTCTAGGGCTACATTTGCCTCTTGCAGTGGGTAAGTTGAGGAGGGCATCCCTTTCCACGCTGAGCCTCAGTTTTGACATTCCCATGGAGCTGAAAGACAAGACAATGTCTAAAATCCATGCTCCCTTGCGTATTCTGTGTTTCTGCCATTCCCTTGATAACCGGGGATAAAGTTGATCATTCTCTAGACCCAGGATGATGAAGCACTCACACCATATCCTGTGTATCATCCACTTCCCTGCCCTGCTTCTGATTAGAAAGATTTATGACAAATGATGGTATGTTCTTCCCAAAAACTCACTTTATTTACATCTGACCACATCCCTCACAGTGGATGATGGTGGTTAAGAGGAGGGGGTTTAGTGTTCAAATTCCATTCCTGCCACTTACTAGCTATGAGACTAAGACCTGTTACTTCTTCACTATTCATGCATTCATCCACTCATTCCATAAACAAATACTGAGAGATGCTGTTAGTGCTGTGGATACAATGACAAGAAGGGCAGACCCCATCCCTGTCTTCAAAGGGTACAACCCAGTGCCAAAGACAGCATTAACAAAGAGTGACCTGTGCCAGGATATGGGAAGACTTGATGCCAGAAGGTCACATAGCAGAAACCCCTAATGTAGTCTGAGCAGTGTGGAAGGTCTGGGAAAGCTTCCCAGTGGAAGGAAACAGAAGAGAGCCATATGCCAGGCAAAGAAACTTGCATATATGGCAGCCAGGGGCTAGAGAGAGTGGGGTGCCTTAGACTCCAAATTAAACTGAGGAAAGTTCATATGGAAGAAAGTGGATATGGAGTGTGTGGCAGAGAGGAGAACAGTGAGAGCTGGGTCTAAAGAGATCATGAGGGTCAGGTCATGAAAGAGATTTGTAAACCATTTTAGGGAGGATAACCCTTAATCCTTAGAGCAACAGGAACCACGCAGACAATTGTAAGAAGGGGGTGACATGATCATATTTTTATTTTGAAAAAGTCAGCTGCACTGTGGAGAATGGTTTCTGTGGACGGAGAGAAAAGGAAGAATGAACTGGAGGATGTACCAATAATCTAGGCAAGACACTGCTGGAACGAAGTCTCTCTTGGAGATCCAGACTTGACAAGTTTTGTTTCTCTATGTATCCCAGGTGCTCAGGGCACAGCCTAGTGCACACTGGGCAATCAGACATCATTTGCTAGACCAGAGCGTTGGCAGTGGGGATGGAGAGAGGTGTGTGGATTTGAGACCCAGTTTGTGGGCCAAAGGAGCAGAATTATTAATTGATTGTATGAGAGTTAAAAATGATTTCCGTTCTTCTGGCTTGGACAGCAGAGGAGGGGGGAGGAGAGAAGAGGCTAACATTCTTTGAGATGGAGAATCCTTAACCTCTCCAAGCCTCAGTTTTTCACCTGTGAAATGGGACCAATATCGCACGTTTTGCGAGTGTGTGCAGGGGGCGGCCTGGTGCCTGGTGCGTGCAAGGTGATCAGTGTGGCGGTCATGCATCCTCCATGCTTAGACCTCACCTCTCCAGAATGCAGGTCTCTTGAGGTTAAGAACGAAGAACTCACACATGTCCCCAGGGTCTCCAGGTTTGAAGTCCCCACAGAGATGGTGGCTGCAACAGCAGCAGCCGCAGCAGCAGTGGCAGCACACGTGAAATTTGAACAGCCAGGAAATGAAACAAGCAACTGAGATTGCTAATTGGAGTTTATTTTCTAAAAATGAGCTGTGATTCCCAGTACGGCTCAGTCACCTGCAAACCTGGTCCTTGATGAGCTATTCTGCTCTTTGCCGACTTGAAGGATTTCAGTGGACGCAGGAGTAGGTTTGTGGTGAGGCATTCTGCAGTGAAAGGGTATTTGGGGAGTGGGACACAGGGGGGAGCCTCAGAAAGGAAGTGAATTAGTTTTTCCTTCCAGGGAGGAGGAATCCTACCTGCTCTTGGGCAGGGTGGTGCCCTTGAGCTGGTTTCTTATGGAAAAGATGTAACTGCTGATGCCCGGAGAGGCTCAGAGGGTCCCACAGAGCCACCACCACCCTCTTTTCCTCCTGGCCACTCAGTGAATGGAGACCAAGCAACAACACCCCACCATGTAGCACACAGTCCTAGTACTGGGGTGACTGAGGTGAACAACACGCAGCCCCTGCCTTTCGCAGGGGAAACAGCCCAGTAGACAGGTTGTAATTACAACCTCATTTGATGGGTGTACATATTAGCTTCCTGGGGCTGCTTTAGCAGATGACCACACACCTGGATGGCTTAAAACAACAGAACTTTCTTCTCTCACAATCCTGGAGGCTAGACACTCAAAAGCAAAGGCGTCAGCCAGGCCATGCTCTCTCTTAATGCTCTAGAGGAAGGTCCTTCCTTGCCTCCTCCTAGCCTCTGATGTTACTAACAATTCTCAGCTCTTCTTGGTTTGTAGACGCATCCCTCCACTCGCTGCCTCTTTCCCCCTGCATGCCTGTGTCTCTTCCCCTCTTCTTATGAGGACACCAGTCATTGGATTTAGAGTTCACCCTCCTTGAAGATGACCTCACCTTAACTCAGTTGCATCTGCAAAGACCCTATTTCCAAATAAGGTCATACTGACAGGTACCAGGATTTAGGATTTGAGTGTATCTTTCTGTGGAGGCACAACTCAACCCATGACAGTATAAGTAAAGACCTGCTTGATATTGTCTATCAGAGTTCACCTTGTTACAAGTGCTATGGGGAAGAACTCCCACAATGTAATCTGCCCTTCCTTCCTTCCTTCCTTCCTTCCTTCCTTCCTTCCTTCCTTCCTTCCCTTGTTCCTTTCCTCCTCCCTCCTTCCCATCTGTTACGTTTTCACTTCTTTCTCCCCCTTCTGTGTTTTGGGCAACACATACCCGTTGGTCGTCCTCTGTGTATTAGGTAGTGTGCTGAACACTGACGATGGAGAGGGGGCCAGAACAGGCCAGGCTCTGACCTCTGAAGTTTGCAAGTCTGTGGGGGAAGAGACAGTAACAAAACATTCACACAAATACATGAAAATGACAACAGGGATGACTGGGATAAGAGCCCTTCTGAATACTCAAGCTGACATCTTGAACAGACTTCCTGGGGGAGGCTAAGGTCATGATGATCAGTCTCTAAGCTATAGACTGTTGCTGTAGTTCTGCCCCATAAACTTTATTGTCTCCTCTTCAAGATACAGGAAAGGTCACATATTTACTAGGGACCATCTGCATGGAACATTCTGGCTAGAGAATGGGTATGAGGAAGGGACCTTCCATTAGCAGACTAAACCCCGCTGTTACCCAAACCAAATCCCAAAAGCCGGGATTTGGAATGTGGATACAACCACAAGAGTGCCTCTGGAAGGAACTACTAGAACTTAATGATAAACTGACCATCACATTACAACCTGAGGCCAGGACATTATAAACGGTGTAGCAGCATCCTGGGTAGTGGAAGCACCCACAAACCTCAGATTTCCCAGGGCCTGGGATTTCTCCAAATTTCTGGATTTCCCAGATTTCTCCCTGACCCTTGGGCAGCTATGGAGAAACCAAAAGGTTTGTGGCAAGGAATACGGAGCTAGGGTACATGGGATGTGGGAACAAATGACAGGTTTGGCTTAGTCAGGGGAGGTGGAGGGCTTCCTAGGAAGTGATGATTGCTCTCCATTTCTCAGGCCCATGAAAACAGAGCTGGTGGGGCGCCTGGGTGGCGCAGTCGGTTAAGCGTCCGACTTCAGCCAGGTCACGATCTCGCGGTCCGTGAGTTCCAGCCCCGCGTCAGGCTCTGGGCTGATGGCTCAGAGCCTGGAGCCTGTTTCCGATTCTGTGTCTCCCTCTCTCTCTGCCCCTCCCCCGTTCATGCTCTGTCTCTCTCTGTCCCAAAAATAAATAAACGTTGAAAAAAAAAAGTTGAAAAAAAAATAAAAAAAAAAAAAGAAAAAACAGAGCTGGTAATAAAAGGGGAGACTTTACCCATGCACATCACAACATGGGTGGATCTCTAGGAATTACACATAAAGGAGTTCATGTTGAATTATTTCAGCATATGAAATTCTAGAAAAGACAAATACAATCTATAGTGATAGAAAACACTGAGGAGGGATTGTCTAGGAAGGAGCATGGGGAACTTTGGGGGGATATTGAAATGCTCTTTATCTTGATTATTGCGGTAGCGCCAAAGGTTGTATGTGTCAAAATCAGAGGTAAAATATACCTCAATCAAATGGATCTTGAAATATGCAGGTCATATCCTTTCTTGTTTTAATCCTGGGGGTCAAAACCATAGTAGAAACCATCCCAATATTTCCCAAAGGTCATTTGATCTTGTATGACATGATGTCAGAGGGGGGAAAGAATCCCTAGACAATCAGGATCAAACCCATCATTTTATACATGAAGAGATTGAACTCAGAGAGGGGTAGTGATGAGGCTAAAGGCACAGAGGTCAGAAGGATGTACTGTAGGTTGGGAAGATCTGGATGGCTGGAAGGGGACAGAATGGCATGTTCTTAGGTGACCCAACCCACCACTGAGATTAGAGGAGTTAAATCTGAGGTCATCCAGCTCATCAGATTTAGGACTGACATCCTACATGTGGCCAGTTGCACATCTGGAACACAAGCTAGCCATCCCCTTCTTTCTGTCCTTAGCCTTTCTGTGAAGCCTTCCATTGGCCCATTCAGACTGTCTGTCTCTCACGCCTCACCTACAATAGTCACACACTTAGTTTGCATTTATTTTTATCTCTCTTTACAGAGATTCTTCCACATCAGGTATGTCTTGATGTAAATCTGTGGTCTCAGCAGTCTGGGTCTATTTGGGATCAGTTTGCACTCAGAAATCGGTTGGGGCTCAGCATCATGCAATGGAGGAAGTTACAAGCCAAGAATCATTGTGTAGAGCACAGTCCTTCAACTTTGGTACATATCAGAATTAAAGTCTAGATTCCTGGGATGCATGTCCCATGATTTTGATTCACTGGGCTTGGATGGTGCCTGGGAATCTGCATTTGTATCCTGCACTCCAGGTGATTCTGATGGAGGCAGTTTGAAGACAAGGTCCTCCAGGTAACCTCTGGATTAAACCAGGGAAAGAGAAAAATAGATTTGGTTTGTTGACTGGCCAATGGACTCTCAATGTAACCCAAATTCAAAAGCAGATTTTTTTGTCCCTATGTCCAAAGTGAGGTTATGAGAAAGTAACAATTACAACAAGGGGCGTCTGGGTGGCTCTGTCGGTTGAGCATCTGACTTCAGCTCAGGTCATGATCTTGCAGTTCATAGGTTCAAGCCCTGCGTCAGGCTCTGTGCTCACAGCTCAGACCCTGGAGCTCGCTTTGGATTCTGTGTCTCCCTCTCTCTCTGCCCCTCCCCTGCTCATGCTCGCTCTCTCTCAAAAATAAATAAATATAGGGGCGCCTGGGTGGCGCAGTCGGTTAAGCGTCCGACTTCAGCCAGGTCACGATCTCGCGGTCTGTGAGTTCGAGCCCCGCGTCAGGCTCTGGGCTGATGGCTCAGAGCCTGGAGCCTGTTTCCGATTCTGTGTCTCCCTCTCTCTCTGACCCTCCCCCGTTCATGCTCTGTCTCTCTCTGTCCCAAAAATAAGTAAACGTTGAAAAAAAAATTTTTTTAAAATAAATAAATATTAAAAAAAATTAAAAAGCTTTATTGAGACATAATTCACATACCATATAAGTCATTCATTTAAAGTATACAATTCAGGGGCGCCTGGGTGGCGCAGTCGGTTAAGCGTCCGACTTCAGCCAGGTCACGATCTCGCGGTCCGTGAGTTCCAGCCCCGCGTCAGGCTCTGGGCTGATGGCTCAGAGCCTGGAGCCTGTTTCCGATTCTGTGTCTCCCTCTCTCTCTGCCCCTCCCCCGTTCATGCTCTGTCTCTCTCTGTCCCAAAAATAAATAAACGTTGAAAAAAAAAATAAAGTATACAATTCAATGTTTTTAGTATATTCACAGAATGTGCAACCATCACGACAATCAATACTAAAACATTTCCTTTATCTCCTCCCCCCAAACCCCCATATGCCCCAGAGTCACTTTCCATTTCCTCTCAACACCCACTACCCCTAGGCAACCGCGAATCTACTTTGTCTCAATAGACTTGCCTATTCTGGGCATTTTGTATAAATGGAATCAAACAGTATATGGCCTTTTCTGACTGGCTTCTTACACCTGGCATAATGTTTTCAAGATTCATCCATGTTGTAGCACATGTTGGTAATACTTCATGTCTTCCTATTGTCACATATTCCTAATAATGGATTTTAAAATGTTGGCATCTTATTTACTTACTTATCCATAAGTTTTCATTTTAATTCCAGTATAGTTAACATACAGTGTTATATTAGTTTCAGTAGCTAACATGTCTATGAGTGGAACATCTATCTTCCTTCTAGAAGAAGAGGCCTTATAGCCGCTTGAAAGTTCAGGTGCAGTCAAATAGGAATGTTATTCAAGGCTGGAGTGACTTTCCCACTGCCTTCCATGGTGTCCTAACCACACAAGAGGCCTCTACCTTCCCTCCTACTGGCCTCTGCTTGGGATGACGCACCCCCTGGTCGTGTGTAGTCCGTGCATCCTCTTATTCTAAACTCAAGTGTCTCTTTCCCTGGCTTTCTCCTCATTTTGACCTTCATTTTGACACGTTACACCTCTTTCCTTTTTGTGTTGTGACGGGGAATGGGCTTCCTGTCTATGCTAATGATTTCTCCAAGAGAGAGCCTGAATGTTACTAATTTTTGTATTCCAGGTGCCTAAGATGTTCTTGGTGAGTGTGAGGTGCTTGGTTGGTGTTTACTGAACGGATAAAGGAGTGACTGAACACACGAATGGAAGAAACATACCCACTGAAGCCAGCGAGTGTGGTGTGTAAGCCATTTCTCCTGGCAGGTTTGAACCTGGCAGTTTTAGCTCCTCCTGTTTGAAATGACTTGTTTGAAAGCGAGTGGGAATGACAATTGAAAGACTATTAAACTGCATAGGCATGAAGAACAGGCTTCTAAGAGTGGTTCCCTACGGGGGAGGGATCGGCAAGCCTGGCGGTGGCTCTCACTTACTTCTTCATTATAGACTTCGAGAGGAGAGAGTTGTGTGGTAACAGGTGATTTGTACTCATCATTTTGAGGGATTTTTTTTTTTTTATAAAGAAGTACAAGAAGGAGCAGATGAATAAATACAAAATGCTGTTTTAGAGTTGAATCTGAGTACCAAGCTGGCTCTGGGTGACTTGGGGCAAATCGCTTTCCCCTCTGAGCCGTCTCCTCACTTGTGAAAGGAGACTGAGAAAGCCTGCCTCCTGGGTCCACCGTGAGGATCGAAAAGCACAGGGTCTGGCACACGGGGGACCCTTGACAAATGACAGCTATCACTGCTATTATTAGCAATATTAGCAACACACAGAAAAATGATAAACCAGGGAGTACAGAGGTCTCTGCCAATCAGGGACAGTCTTTGAAATCTAATTTTATTTATAGCCTGTCTGCTTATGCTGGGTAGCTTAACATATTGATTCTTTGAAAACCATGTGGCTTAACCCTGGCACAGAGGCTTTTTTAATAAACTCTGCTTATTGGGTGGTTACGTGGAAGGCAGCTGCAGTGACCTCAGTGACCAAGTGAATCATTGTGATAACAGTAGCTGCCATTTATTGAGCTCTTACTATGAGCTACTTAGTCCTTAACACAGTTCCCACGAGATCTTATAATCCCCATTTTACAGATGGGAAAATGAGGTACAGACAGGTTAAATATTTAAGGCCATATATCTTGTAAGTGGCTTATCCAAGATTCAAACCCTGGTCTGCTGGGTCAAAGTTAGTGATCTTTTTGTTAGACCTGATGCCTCTCAAGTTGTAGATAATGTGGTATAAGAGAAAGAGAGTAGGGGAGAGGTGCCTCAGTGGCTCAGTAGGATAAGCGATAGACTCTGGGTTTCAGCTCAGGTATCGGCCTTACAGTGGTGAGATGGAACCCCTTGTCGGGCTCTGCACAGAGCGTGGAGCCTGCTTGGGGTTCTCTCTCCCTCTGTCTCTGCCCACTCAAAATAAATAAACTTTCAAAAAAGGAGAGAAAGGAAGGGGGGGAGAGATGATGCAAAGGGTCAGTGGGATCTGAAGAAAGATATATGGCTTCCCAGTTTTCCCATTGGATGGCTCATGTCACGTGTAGTGGGTCCTGGAAGACTTGGAATGAAGCGTGGTGGCTTTTTGCTGCTGTCACTCATGCCAGGCGGTTCTGTGAACTCTGACCCAGGGTGCAGGCTGTGTGGGTAGGAGAGGTTGCCATGGAGACCTGAGGATGCTGAGCAAAGGGCTACCAGCTGTCCCTCCGTATCCAGCCTTCCTTTCTTCCAGCATAAGATGATTGTTCATAGAGCATATGGTCACCTAGGAATAAAGACTGCATTTCCCAGTCTTCCTGGCAGCAATGTGTGGCCACATGTCTAAGTTTTGGATGATGGGATATGAGTGGTAAATAAGGAAGGGGAAATAATTATTCACTGGACCCAGAATTCTAGTTTCCCTGCTTGAAAGTTGGTTTAAGGTCAAACTCTGCTGGACTCAAAATCAAAGTGTATTTTTTTTTTTAACATTTCTCTTTCTGAGTCATACCCATGGAAATGCCCAAACATAAGAACAAGGATGGTTCCTTTTTCTCCTGCCCCAGATGTCCATATACCTAACTTCCATTCAAAATTCATTTAAACCAGTATACAGTGAGCATTTCCTGTGTGCCACATGCTGTGCTTAGCCCTGGGGATATATCAGAGAACAAGACACAGACATTATCACCAAGCTGATACTCCAGAGGGGAGACTGACAAGCCAACAGTATAATACAGTACAAGGAACAGGAAAGCTGGAATGCAGGGGAGGTCCACAGAGGGACATTGAAGCTAGTTTATGGGATTGGGGAGGGCTTCCTGGAAGATGTTTTACCTAAGATGAGACTGACCTATGGGAAAGAGTTGGCCAGGTGAATTGTGGAGAAAGGAGGTTTCCAGAGGAAAGGCCAGGGAGGAGAGGGAGGGAAGCTTGGCACCTTTGGAGGGATATGGAGCCTGAGTGGGGGGCCAGGGTCAGATATTTCAGAGGTTTCTTGGTTATGCTTGGCATTTCAAACTCGTCCTGAGAGCAATGGGGAGTCACTGGAAGGTTCTAATGTGGAAGTGATAATATCAGACATAATCTATAGAAACCTTCATTAGATGCAATGTGGAAGGGAGATTGGAGGTGGCCAAGCCTGGAAATGCAGACACAAGTTAGGTGGCTATTTCAACATATGCATTGCATGCACACATGCACACCCACCCCCCCCCCCCCCCACACACACACATAAACCCTTTACACCAAAAGTTTATGCGAGCACCAGACTATGCCTACCATCAGGGGCTGGAAAACAATGTCTTAAGCTATTCTATTGTCTGTGACTTTGCTTTCTCATCTGTAGGATGGGAACAACCACAAGTGGCCCCTCAGTGTCTCTTGGGATTTCCAAGAGAATGGAAATGTCACATGGTTGATGCCTTTCCAGCTCCGTGTGGATAAGTACAAAGAGCTGCTTCCAACCATCTCTTCATTTCCTCCAGTCCTTCAGTCCCCATCAGGTGAGGCATCTCTGGGACTTGTATATGGGGAAGGCATTCAGATGGGGATGCGGATCTGAAGAACAGACAAGTTTTAATTGGATTCCCATTTAGTGTCAAAGTTGAAACGAGGGGTGGGGAGCTATGACAGTAAAATTTAGAAATTACAGAATTGGCTAGAGACTTGCGGGGAAGAGTGGGAATCCATCTTGCCTGGGACTCCTTTGAATGGATAATGAGGATGAATGAGGATGTGCTCATGTTCTTTTTTGTGGGGTCCCTGTGTGAGTTTGCCAGGGCTCCCATAGCACAGTGCCACAGACTGAGTGGCTTAAACATGGGGGATTTATTCTCTCACAATTCTGGAGGATAGAAGTCCAAGATCAAAGTGTCAGCTGCATTGGTTTCTCCTGAGACGTCTCTCCTTGGCTAATAGATGGCCGTCTTCTCCCTGGGTCTTCACATGGTCCTCCCTGTGTGTGTGTCTGTGTCTTAATCTCCTCCTCCTAGAAGGACACTAGTCATACTGGATGAGGGCCCCGCCTAACGATCTCATTTTACCTTCATCACCTCTTTAAAAGCCCTGTCTCCGGGGCGCCTGGGTGGCTCAGTCGGTTGAGCGTCCGACTTCGGCTCAGGTCATGATCTCGCGGTCCGTGAGTTCGAGCCCCGCGTCGGGCTCTGTGCTGACAGCTCAGAGCCTGGAGCCGGTTTCGGATTCTGTGTCTCCCTCTCTCTGACCCTCCCCTGTTCATGCTCTGTCTCTCCCTGTCTCAAAAATAAATAAAAAAACGTTAAAAAAAAAAAAAAAAAAAAAAAAGCCCTGTCTCCAAATATATCACCTTCTGAGGTCTTGGGGCTTAAGACTCCAATATATGAATTTGGGGGTGGGGGGACACAATGCAACCCATAACAGTGCCCCGACGGCTTATTTATATAAGTGAGTATGAACAAACTGCCAGGAAACCCGAAGACTGAGAAATATCCTGCCGAAGTTTATCCCCAGACTGAGAGATCTTGACTGAAACAGATTTGCTACCACTTGGATTGTGGCAACAGCCACATTTTCCTGTTCTTTATCTTGGCTCTAATGCACTGCTGTACGAAAGGATCCGCACCCAGTTTTCTCTTTCTTTGCCCCTTTGCTGAACGAGTTTTGCTATGGCGACCCCTGGCCGGAAAGCGCTAGCCCAGGGAGTGGCAGGGCCAGCCCGTGGTCTTCTCTGCTCACTTCTTGGACAGGCCCTGCTGTATGCCAGCTGCTGCATTAATCTCCGGAGTGCAGTTTATTGCTAACATTTTCCTCTGTGGGGGGGGGCGGGGGGAAGGGGTGTGGCTGGGCAAAGTGGCACCTTCAAGAAAGCAGTCACATGGAAAATAGGATCCTCCCAAAGAGGGAAGCCACTCCTTCATCACTGAGGAGGTCACATTTGGATTTTCGGTCCCACGCCGACCTGCACTCTGGTTATCTTGCAGCCGCTGGCTTCAGTGACACTTCCTGAGAGTTTTCAGTGGGGCTCCTCCTGCCGTCCCTGAAGTTGCAAACAGCGATCTGCAGACTTCACAGCCTTTTTACTCCCCTCAAGTCCTTTGAAGGAAGTTTCGTCCTCTGCCTCTTGGGGTTTGGAGTCTGGATCATTCACAGCCAACCCCTCTGATGTGTCCGGTGCAGGAGTTTAGCAGTAGGCAGGGGGGAGGCAGCAATGAGATAGGATTCACCCTTCAAAGGGGCGTGTGACCCAATGAGTCATCTGCCTGAGAGCCATCTTCCATGTCCCTCAGGGCCCTGAGGATCTTTGGGAGGCAGCACCTGTGTGGAAGAGAGACGGGGCATGTAGAGCAGGGGGAGTTTGTTGAAGTCTCCTGGTGTAAGCCAGATCCTTGTTGTGTGGTCCCCAGCATCCTGATGTCTGTGGAATCTGCATCGAATGCCAGGATCTCCTTTGAGGGTCTTATGTTTGTCCATTGGTATGTTGGCGGCCAGCATTGTGCAAAGGTTGCCCAGCCAGCAGTCCCTCCGCCGAGGTTTAGTTAGCATGCACGGCCATAAGCAGTCCTGTGGCTTCCAGGGAGTGAATCAGAAGCAAACTGTGTGCTCAGAAGTGAACCGAAGCCTTGTTCCTTCTCCCTCTTATCCTTGGGAAACCAGGTGTGGAGGTTCCTTCTCCCCATGGAAGACAGTTTAGGTCCTGGGCTGATTTTCCACTTCCCAGCTGGCCCCATTTGGATATTTCTACCACGCCTTTTTGTTCATTAATTCATTCATTCATTCATTCATTCATTCCACAAATATTTATGTAAGCATCAGTGGTGTTCTAAGCACAGCTTAGTCGTACTGTGATGTGAGGCTTAACTTTATGCATCAACTTGACTGGGCCATGGCCTACCCAGATATTCAGCCAAACATTGTTCTGGTTATGTGTGTGAGAGTGTTTCCAGATGAGAATAACGTTTGACTCCATGGACAGAGTAAAACAGATTGCTCTCCTCAGTGTGGGTGGGCCTCCTCTAATCGGTTGAAAACCTAAACAGAGCAAAGAGGCTTGAGCTTCCTCTAAGTGAGAGAGAAACCCTCCTGCCTGGCTGCCTTCAAGCTGGGACATTAGCCTTCTGCCTTTGGTCTCAGACTCACCCTGGAACTCACTCCACAGGCTCTCCTGGGTGTACAGCTTGCCAACTGCAGATCCTGGGACTTCTACTGGTTCTGCTTCTCTAAAGAACCCAGACTAATACATCTGGGAACCCAGAAGTGAAATAAACCAAGCCTCCACCTTTGGGTGTGGGGATGGAGTAGGGGAGGTCTCTGCACCTGGTTTGTCGTGTATCAGGACAAATTTGCACAGCACTTTTAGTCACATAATAGTCTCTAACTGGAAAAACAATTCCCTGAACACACTACCTCCCTGCCCCGTCCTCCACCTCCCAGAACTCTGGGATGGGAAAGGGGGTCTGAGGTGTGGAGATATATCTTTATACTGTTTCTCTTCTTCTTAAAGAAGGGATTCTTGGGGCATCTGGGTGGCTCAGTTGGTTGAGCATCCAGCTTCGGCTCAGGTCACGATCAGGTTCTTGAGTTAGAACCCCACATCAGGCTGGCTGCTGTCAACCTGTCAGCACAGAGATTGCTTCAGATTCTCTATCCCTCTCTCTCTGCCCTTCCCCACTTGTGCTGTCCAAAAAAATAAATATAAAAACAGAAGGGATTCTTTTTTTTAATTATTTATTTTGAGAGACAGGGAGAGAGAGAGAGAGAGAGAGAGAGAGAGAGACCCAAGCAGGCTCCAAGCTCAGCACATGGAGCTTGACACAGGTCTAGATCCCACACTTGTGAGATCATGAACTGAGCCAAAGATAAGAGTCAGATGATTAACCAACTGAGCCATCCAGGTGCCCCAAAGAAGGGATTCTTTTTTTTTTTTTTTT
The DNA here is from genome assembly GCF_028749965.1 of Puma concolor. Taxonomy (NCBI): domain Eukaryota; kingdom Metazoa; phylum Chordata; class Mammalia; order Carnivora; family Felidae; genus Puma; species Puma concolor. The sequence goes on from NC_141682.1 coordinate 28,364,629, forward strand.
AATTTTTTTTTTCAACGTTTATTTATTTTTGGGACAGAGAGAGACAGAGCATGAACGGGGGAGGGGCAGAGAGAGAGGGAGACACAGAATCGGAAACAGGCTCCAGGCTCTGAGGCATCAGCCCAGAGCCCGACGCGGGGCTTGAACTCACGGACCACGAGATCGTGACCTGGCTGAAGTCGGACGCTTAACCGACTGTGCCACCCAGGCGCCCCCCAAAGAAGGGATTCTTAATCTGTTTTGTGCCAGGGACCCCTTTGGCAATCTTATAAGCCCTTCTCAGAATAATGCATTAAAATACATAACATAAAATACATAGGGATATAAAGAAAACCAATAAACAGTTCTCAAAGAATTTTACAAATTGTGACATAATAACACATGCACTTCCTTTGTTAATGTGTTACATAACACGATTTAGCAGTGGGTTTAATAACAACTGATTTTATTTTATTTATTTTTTAAATTAAGTTTATTTATTTTGAGAGAGAGAGAGAGAGAGAACAGGGGAAGGGCAGAGAGGAAAGGAGAGAGAGGATCCCAAGCAGGCTCCGTGCTGTCAGCACAGAGCCAGATGTGGGGCTTCAACTCACAAACAGTGAAATCATGACCTGAGCTGAAATCCAGAGTCAGGGGCTTAAATGACTGAGCCACCCAGGCACTCCAATAACAACTGTGATATTAAAGTACTGATGAGCATAAGTTTTATTCTGAAGTAACTGTAACACCTGGGATGTGATAGGAAAATGGCCATGATCTGTTGATCACCAAGGTCCAAATACTACAAATAGTATAGCAGTTTATCGCCCACTGTCTTGGTTTGCCAGGGCTGCCTTAATAAAGTACCATAAATTGGACAACTGGGACAACAGAAATTTACTTTCTTTTTGCCCTGGAGGTTGGAAGTCTAAGACCAAGGTGTTGGCAAAGGCATGCTTCCATTGAGGATGCTAGAAAGTGTCCAAGATGGTGTGATAATCTACAGATACACCTTGCATACAGGAAAGAGAAGTGGAGTTGTACTTGTGAAAAAAAGTAGACAAAAAATAAACTCTTTAACCCATACTCTCTTACTTGGGTCTTACTTTTTCCTCGCTGGCCTATGGAGCATCTCTCCAACTCCTGCTTCTCCGACAAGCAGTAAGCAACTTCAATGACCCAATTTTCTAGCCCTGAAACCACCCTTCTTAGGAATATATGGTGAATAGGAACTACTTTTTTTTTTTTAATGTGAAAGTCAAATGTTATCATGTCACCCCCACCCCCACCCCCCCGCCACTACTCCTTTGATGACCTTTGCTTTGCTTTCAAAATGCTTAAAGTGGCATCTGAGGCCCCACACAACTGGCCCTGCCCACCTCCCTGGCAACATCTCACTCTCCGCTCACCCCTGCAACAGTCGGGCCACCCACTTTCTCTCAGGTCATTGAACACACCTATCTCCCTTCTGCCCCCAGCTTTAGCTCATGCTATTGTTCCACTGTTGATTCAGAAATGCCAAGGATTTCTGTTAAGATGTGGGGGGAATGTGCCTTTCTTGCTTCTGTGAATTCACAAGAAGCAAGATAGTGTGAAAACTCGGGTGTTTAGAGACCCATGGAAGACACATTTTCTGGGGGTAAGAATTCAGTTAAACTAAAACATTGTGTTTTTGAATGAAGATACCAGTTTCCTTTCTTTGCACCTTCAACTGGAGTTAAAACTTACATTATAGTGTGTGTGTATGTGTTGCATGTACTACTTGGTAAAAACTCTTTCTTACAGACTTGGAATAATTAATTTCCCACATGTGCAAACTGCTAGAATAATCATCTAACTGTGCTCTGTAAACCAGGGTCCGAAATGTTACCTGAGACATGAACATTCCCATGAGGTGGAATTTGACTTATTCTGTGTAAGCGGAGTGTATGTAACTGAGACAGGGACAGAGACAGAGACACTTTAACCTAAAGGAGCATTTCCTGTATTTTGTTCATGTGTTTACTGCCACTAAGATTTCTGCTACATTCTGGGCCCCTGGGTGGTTCAGTTGGTTAAGCATCCGACTTTGGCTGAGGTCATGATCTCACGAGCCCCATGTCAGGTTCTGTGCTGACAGCTCAGAGCCTGGAGCCTGCTTCAAATTCTGTGTCTCCTTCTCTCTCTGCCCCTCCCCCACTCGTGCTCTGTCTCTTTCTCTTTCAAAAATAAACGTTAAAAATTTTTTTTAAAAAAGATTTCTTCTATATTCAACTACCATCTGTACTTAGTTCCTTATAGGGATTCACTATATTTTCATAACATTTTTTCTTTAAATTAACCCACTTTTTATAAACTTAGCTTCTACCTAAAAGAATATCAAACAAGCCACAGACAAGGAGAAAATAATTTCAAAACATGTATTACATAACAGTCTAGCATCGAAAATATACAATGAACTCTTAAAGCTCAACAGTAAGAAAACAACCCAATTTTAAAAAAGGGCAAAACTCCTGAACAGGCACCTCAGATTACAAATTGAAAATAAACATTTGAAAAGATGCTCATTATCATCTGTCATTAGGGAAATCAAAATTAAAAATAACAATGAGACAATATCATATAGACTTGCTTGCTATAGACTGAATGTTTGTGTCCCCTTCCCCCACAACTTCATAGCAAGGCTCCCACAGTATTGTGAGATTTACCTCCAGGAACTTGACCAGTTTCTCACAATAAACATAGGAGAAAAATCCCCTGTGCTTTTAATGGGGGGGGGGCAAGGTCGGGGTGCAGGGCATGGAAGGGAACCATTTCAAAATATGCCAGAACACTCTATTCTTACAAAATTTGCCCTCTCAGGCGAAACTAGTTAGCCAGAATCTAACCTCTGGGGTTTTTTCAGAACATAACTAACCCCAGGAAAGGGAAATACCCAACTCCAAATACCCACTCCAATAGACTCCCATGGGAGAAAGGGCAATACCCCTTAGGTGGCAGGATTGTGGTAGAACCCCACCCTAATGAATGTTGTGAAAATCTCAAGACAAAGGAAGACAACCTGGCTGTGTGCACATGTGCGACGTTCCTCCCAATTCTGTAACCTAGACTGCCCATTCAGACTGTATGTTACCATATATGGGAGACAAAGGAGCAAAAAATGTACAAAAGGCAACCTCCCACTGCACTCGGGGCTCAGCCTTTTGGGTCTTAGCTCACTGAGCCCGTGCTGGTATGAATAAAGCTGCTTCATGGAAAGAAAAGCCTTGGTGTCCTGACTCTCTGTGTGACTCGCTGCTACAGGATTTCTTGATTGCTGTGGCTTTATAGCAAGTTTTGAAATAGGTCACTGTCAGTTCAATGTTGTTTTCCTTCAGTGTTGTGTTGGCTATCCTGGGTCTTTCATCTCTTCATAAAAACTTTAAAAATAGTTTGTCAATATCCACCAAATAACTTGCCAGAACTTTGGCATTGCATTGGATCTCTAGATCAAATTGGGAAGAACTGACACCTTGGCAATGTTGAGTCTATCCATGAACAGGGAATCTCTCTCCATTTATTTAGTTCATTGATTTCTTTCATCGGAGTTTTATCATTTTCCTCAAAGATCATGTGCATATTCTACTTGATTTATACCATAGTATTTCATTTGGGGGAGTGCTACTTGTAAATGGTGTGGTGTGGTGTGTGTGTGGTGTGGTGTGTGTGTGTTTAAGTACACTTCACACCCAGTACAGAGCCCAACATGGGGCTTGAACTTAGGACCCTGAGAGCAAGACCTGAGCTGAGATCAAGAGTCTGATGCTTAACTGACTGATCCACCCAGGGGCCCCGCTTTTCCTTTTTTTTTTTAAATAGTGTTGTGTTTTTTATTTCAAATTCCACTTGTTCCTTGTTGGTATGTAAGAAAATGATTAATTGTTGTATATTAATCTTGTATCCTGAAACACTGCCATAATCACTTATTGCAGGAGTTTTTGTTGTTTTGTTATAGATTCTTTCACATTTTCTATATACATGATCCTGTCATCTGAGGACAAAAACAGTTTTATTTCTTCCTTTTGAAGCTGTATACATTTTATTTCCTTTTCTTGCCTTATTACATTATCTAGACCTTCCAGTATAATATCGAAAAGCAATGGTAGGAGAAGATAAACTTGCCTAATTCCTTATCTTAGTGGGAAAGATTCAAGTTTCTCACCATTAAGTATGATGTTAGCATTAGGGTTTTTTGTGGGGGTGGGGGGTGGGGTGTTTAAATCAACCTGAAGGAATCCCTCTCTAAAACTAATTTAGTAAGAGTTTTTATCACGAATGGGTATTGGATTTTGCCAAATACTTTTTCTGTATCGATATGATCACACGATTTTTCTTAGTTGGTTGATGTAATGGATTACATTAATTTTATTGTATTACATAGTTGATTTTTGTCTGTTGAGCCAGTCTTACCTACCTGGGATAAATGGCACTTGGTCATGCTATATAATTTTTATGCATTTTTGGATTTAATTTGCTAATATTTTGTTAAGGATTTTTGTGTAAGAGATATTGGTATATGTTCATGACAGACATTGGTCTGTAGTTTCCTTATAATGTCTTTATCTGGTTTTGGTTTTAGGGTAATGCCTGCCTCATAGAATGAGTTAGGATGTACCTCTCAGATTCTATCTTCTGAAAAAGATTGCGGAGAGTTGGTATAATTTCTTTTTTAAGTAGTTGGTGCTTTCTGTTTTGGAAGATTATTAATTATTGATTCACATTCTTTAATAAATGTAGGCTTCCCCTCCCCTCTCTTTTTAAGCAGTGCACTCTTCTTTTTTCCCCAAATAAAGTCTTTCTAAGTGGGCAGACAGGCTAGGGCAGAACTACCTGGGCTGAGATTGGGGGAGGGCACCTAAAATTTTTTCTGGTCATCTTCCCTTTCCACCTTCTTTTTCATGACCCCCTCCCCTTCACTCGGATGACACCATAGAATCCTGTTGCTCTAAGGAACACAGCTGAGATACCACTGGTCTAAAGGTCAGCATAACTGAAAGGAGTGCACGATGCTCTGATTCCCACTCAAAGACCCTGACAGCTGTGGACGAGCCTGGAGACTCCCCCGCACCTCAGTTCTGTCCCCTAACTGGCACTCTCAAGCCCTGTCTCACAAGATGTGGTAAGGATAAGAGACTAAGACGGATGCAAAGGTCCATATATCTTTGGAAGAATTTTGGGACACAGTTATTTCAGGCTGAAAAGATCCAGGTTTTGTTTTGTTTTGTTTTGTTTTGTTTTTAGTGTAGTGACTGTAGTAATCAGTTTATTACACAGATTAATCATTCTTTTTAAAAATTTGTTAATATTTATTTTCAAAAGAGCGAGAGAGACAGAGCATGAGCAGAGGAGGGGTAGAGAGAGAGAGAGGCAGACACAGAATCTGCAGCAGGCTCCAGGCTCCAAGCTCTGTCAGCACAGAGCCCACGGAGGGCTCAAACCCATGAACCGGGAGATCATGACCTGAGCTGAAGACAGACGCTTAACTGACTGAGCCACCCAGCCGCCCCAAGATTAATCATCCTTGAGCATACAAGCTCCAGGGGAGCAATTGGGTCTTTAAATATACGCAAGTATTTCCATCAAATGAATTTTCACTCTTACATCCACATAGATCTAAGCAGTTAAAAACGCAAGAAAAGTAAGAGCTATTAGCTATGTATTAACTGAGAAACCACATGCAAACTAAAGAATGTGGAAGACAGGAAGGGGATAAAAGGACAAAGGTTTAAGGGTGGGGAAGTGCAAAAGATGTGGGAACAAAGGCCATGATACTTTAGATGCTAATAGCTCCAATCCATCTGAATGTTGGCCAGTTAAACTTAGACCTTAAAATGCAGGATGTGAATGGATTTTAATCTGTTTGGTCATTACTTTCACCTAAGATGGGGGTCCTTCGAAATAAAATGAATACAGAAACAGCTTCATGTTCTTCACCTTGCTTGAGAAGATCCAGGTTTAATGCTTTAATGCACACTGCTGGTGGGAGTGGAAACTTGTGCAACACTGTGGAGAGCACTTTGGTAGTATGGGGTCAAGCTGAATCTGCAACTGACCTTCTGACCTGACGATGACACTTTATTTTATATATTTATTTACTTTAAGAGAGAGAGACAGAGAAAGGGAAAGCACGAGTGGGGGAGGGGCAAAGAGGGAAAGAGTGAGTGAGTGAGAGAGAGAGAGAGAGAGAGAGAGAGAATCCCAAGCAGGCTCCATGCTGTCAGCACAGAGACCAATGCGGGGCTTGAACCTCTGAACAGGGAGATCATGACCTGAGCCAAAGCTGGATGCTTAACCGACTGAGCCACCCAGGCACCTAAGTTTATAAGTACATATAGGTAATAAATTATAAAAACATGGACTAGAAGGGACACGTACATACCAAGTTCATAATAATGGGCAGGGGAGGTGTCCTAGGTAAGAGAACGCAGGGATTAGGGTTGCCACACACACACACACACACACACACACACACACACTTATATGAATCTGATAACTTTTCTCAACTTTGGTGACTACATCGTTATATTTATATAGTTCTTTGTATTTTCTACATGTAAAGTTTTTTTTTTAAAAGTAAAATGCATTTATTTCCATCTTGCTAAAATCCACTTATCAAACAATTCTATAGACCTTACTATGTATGGCTTTGCAAATATTAATACTTCAAACCTCATAATAATCTGAAGAGGTGCTATTTTAAAAGGGAGGAAAGAGATGCACAGAGAGGGCAAGCTACTCACCTAGGATAAAACAGGGAGTGACAGAGCTGGGCTTCAGATCCAGGTAGCTGGGCACCACTGTGCATGCTCTCAAGGACCCTCCACCTGTTAAGCTGTGACCCGCAGTCCCTCATTAGGGTCCCCTGTGTCCTCCCCATACTGCCCATTGACTTGTCTTTCCTTACTTTGTTTTAAGCTGTGTATGAGATCTGGATTCACACCTCTCTCATTACTCCAGCCCAGTCCCTGGCCCTCACAAATAAACAGCAAATGTTGTTGATCAAATGAATGGATGAATGAGTTGCCTGAGGTTCCTGGAAGCATCTCCATGCAAATGCCATGCGCAGGGCCATTGTCTTTGAGTCCTCCACTGCGTTTGATGCCATCCAGGGTGCTGGCACTGGGCATTATAGGAAATGAGCCCATTAGTAGAAAAATTGAAAAAAAGAAATTAAAACAATATGGGATTTTTATTCTTAGGGGGTCACCTTACTCTCTCTGCCTGTGGGTGTTTTGTTCAGAGAAAATTGTAGAATTTTAGGAAACAGCTGGGTCTCCTCACAAATCCATCTTTTTTCTCCAAATATTCCCACTTACTTCTGGTTTCAGTTTAAATGTCTTTTCTTCTGAGAAGCCTTCTCTGGCTACCCTGTTCCCTCTTTGCTGGTGTTCTGTCTCATATTACCCTTCTCTGTATCAAACTTACTGCAACTTATATATATTTTTTGTGAATTCATTCTTTCCAGTGTCTCTGTGCCCCGGGAGACTGAAAACTCCGAGAGGTCAAAGATCACACTTGTTTTGTGCACACCTTGTCTCCAGTACCTGGCACAATGCTTTCTACACAGTAAGTGCTCATTTATCATCATTGAATGAACGCTGTTGCCAATTGCAGTGGCTTAACTGAAAGATGTGCTATAGGGGTTTCAAAATTTTTTTCAGAATGCTTTATACTAAGCGAAATTGTTCAGAATTTCTTCTATAAGCCAACTCATTACCCTGATTAAATTGAGGGGTGATGGGGAACATCGGCTTGTCCCACCTTCTCCTTGACGCCCCCAACAGGATCCCTGAGGGACCTCACAGACTGCCCCTTGGCCAGCTTTTCTGAGCTCCCCACTCCTTGCAACTGCCAGAAGGGTCTTGTCACCAAGGGAGCCCCTCTTTGAAGATTGAAACACAGATGATCCAGCCTCTTCTCCCAGCTCCTTCCTCAGCGTCGTGGGGTACTTTGCTAATAGAGCCATAAATTCCCCCTCTAAATGAGCATCCTGATTTGATTTGCTCTTCAGATGACCCCTTCCTGGGGAAAATATTATGCTTTCCCTGAGCTATGGCAGAGACTCCAGTGGGTAGCTGTGTTGTGTCCTGCCTCTGCCATCTGATAGTCTGATTCCTCTCCAATTTATGAGCTTGTTAGTTCCCCAGCCAGCTCCTACCTCATTGCGGCTGACCCAGTAATGCTGTTTGCCTGTGTCATCTTGCTCAGACAAACACAGGCGTCCCCACTGAGGAGACAGCCGCCCTAGCCCAGTCACCTCATTGACTGATGCTGGCTGACTCCATCGACCTGGAGCAGGAAGGACAGAGTATCAGGTTGTAGGACAGGCACAACTCCTACAGGCACTGAAGCTCTCGTTGTTGGCTTGAGCATGGCAGGGGTGCCCAATTTCCTTGTTTCTAAATGCTTCCTTGCAGGGAATCCTTGTGGTAACTTCTATTTTTCAAAGGCATGGGCCACTGCCTGCCCTTAGCCCCTTCTTCCTGCTGGGGTTCACGACTCCCTAAGTTCTCCTTCTGGAATGCATGCTCATACATTCCATCGCAGGTCTGGGGCAATTCCCGTGCTTTGACTCTGACTCTAGGAGTGGCAAGAAATAGAACTGGGCATCCTTTTATGCGCCTCCATTTCCTGGCCTTTGCAATGGGAACAATAGTAGATCTCAGACCATTTTTCATCTTGTTACCTTGGGCAGAAAAAGAAACACACACACACCCATACCACCCACATAGACATTTTGCATGTCATGTCAAGGAGTTGATGGTAGCTATGGAGTCTCCCCACTAGCCCCAAGTTAACATTTCACGGGCTAGACAAAAATTGGAAACCTAAATGTCCATTGGTTGGTAACTGGAAAGGCAAAATGTGATGTATCCATATGGTGGAATCCTAGTCAACAATAAAAAGAGACAATCTACAGATACATGGATGAACTGCAAAAATACTATGCTCAGGGGGTGCCTGGGTGGCTCAGCTGGTTATGTGCCAGACTCTTGATTTCAGATCAGGTCAAGAGCTGAGTTTATGAGTTCTATCCCTGCGTTGGGCTCTGGAGAGAGCGTGGAGACTGCTTGGGATTCTCTCTCCCTCTCTGCCCCTCCCCCACTTGCACACACATGCATATGTTCTCTCTCTCTCTCTAAATAAACATTAAAAAAGCACATGCTCAGGGAAAGAGGCTGGATACAAGAGACCACATATTGTATGGTCCATTTATATGAAATATTCAGAAAAGGCAAAGCTATATGAACAGAAGATAGATTAGAGGTTGCCTGGGGATGGGGATGGGGGATGGGGACGGGAAGTAACAGCAAATGTGCATGAGGGATCGTGTTGAGGGGATGAAATGTTTTAAAACTGATTTATGGCGATGGCTGCGTAAGTTGGTTTAAAAAAACGTGTATATGTCTCTCACGGGGCTCTGGGGGGGCTACACAAGATGCAGGCAGGGAAGGATTTAGCAGTGAAGGGTCCTGAGGTCTGTAAGTTCTTTCAAGTGGTTCAGCCTTTGTCCACAACACTGTCAGTATCTATGCCTGTATTTAAATCTGTATCCATTTCCCAGGGCTGCTACAGCAAATGGCCACCAACTGGGTGGCTTGAAACAACAGAAATCTATTCTCTCAGTTATGGAGGCCAGAAGTCCCAAATCAAGATGTGGCCAGGGCCACTCCTGGTCTGAGGCTCTCTAGGAGAGTCCTTCCTTGCCTCTTCCACTTCCCATATTCCCGGCTTTCCTCGGCTTATCACCCAGATCTCTGCTTCCATTTTCACACTGTCTCTCCTCTTCTGTCTGCATGTCTCTTATGAGGACACTTGTCATTGGACTTAGGGTCTGAATTACCCAGGTTGATCACCTTAGCTTGCGTTCCTGAATTAAGGGGCACCGGGGTGGCTCAGTCACTTAGGCATCCGACTTCAGATCAGGTCATGATCTCTCTGTGGGTTCGAGCCCGCATTGGGGTCTCTACTGTCAGTGCGGAGACTGCTTGGGATCTTCTGTCCTCCACCTCTCTCTACCCCTCCCCTCCTTGTGAGCCCTCTCTCTGTTTCTCTCAAAAATAAATATTAAAAAATAAAGATCCTGAATTTAATCTGCAAAGACTTCTTTTTTTTCTTACTTTTTTATTTATGTACTTATTTTTAATTTAATTTATTTTTAAATGCACATCCACGTTAGTTAGTATATAGTGCAACAATGAGTTCGGGAGTTGATTCCTTAATGCCCCTTACCCATTTAGCCCATCCCACCTCCCACACCCCCTCCAGTAACCCTCATTTGTTCTCCATATTTGTCTCTTCTGTTTTGTCCCCCTCCCTGTTTTTATGTTGTTTTTGCTTCCCTTCCCTTAAGTTCATCTGTTTTGTATCTTAAATTCGTCATATGAAGTCATAAGATATTTGTCTTTCTCTGACTGACTAATTTCGCTAGCATAATACCCTCCAGTTCTATCCATGTAGTTGCAAATGGCAAGATTTCATTCTTTTTGATTGCCAAGTAATACTCCATTGCACATATATACTACATCTTCTTTATCCATTCATCCATCGATGGACATTTGGGCTCTTTCCATACTTTGGCTATTGTTGATAGTGCCACTGTAAACATTGGGGTACATGTCCCCCTTCGATATACCACACCTGTGTCCCTTGGATAAATACCTAGTAGTGCCATTGCTGGGGTAGGGTAGTTCTAGTTTTAATTTTTCGAGGAACCTCCACACTGCTTTCCAGAGTGTCTACACCAGTTTGCATTCCCACCAGCAGTGCCAAAGAGATCCTCTTTCTCTGCATCCTTGCCAACATCTGTTGTTGCCTGAGATGTTAATGTTAGCCATTCTGACGGGTGTGAGGTGGTATCTCATTGTGGTTTTGATTTGTATTACCCTGATGCTGAGTAATGTTGAGCATTCTTTCATGTTTCTGTTAGCCATCTGGATGTCTTCTTTGGAGAAGTGTCTATTCATGTCTTTTGCCCATTTCTTCACTGGATAATTCATTTTTTGGGGTGTTGAGTTTGATAAGTTCTTTATAGATTTTGGATACTAACCCTTTATCTGATATGTCATTTGCAAATATCTTTTCCTTTTCTGTCGGTTGCCTTTTAGTTTTGCTGATTGTTTCCTTTGTTGTACAGAAGCTTTTTACTTTGACGAGGTCCCAGTAGTTCACTTTTGCTTTTATTTCCCTTGCCTCCAGAGACATGTTGAGTAAGAAGTTGCTGTGGCCAAGATCAAAGAGGTTTTTGTCTGCTTTCTCCTCGAGGATTTTGATGGCTTCCTGTCTTACATTTAGGTCTTTCATCCATGTTGAGTTTATTTTTGTGTCTGGTGTAAGAAGGTGGTCCAGGTTCATTCTTGTGCATGTCGCTGTCCAGTTTTCCCAGCACCACTTGCTGCAGAGACTGTCTTTATTCCATTGGATATTCTTTCCTGCTTTGTCAAAAATTAGTTGGCCAAGACTTCTTTTCTAGATGAGGTAACATTCACAGGTTGAAGGGATTTGATATGGATATATTTTTAGGAGGAGACCACCATCGTATCTATCTGCATCATCTATATCTGTACATGTATCATCAATATATCTGTATCATTAGATCTTTATACATCTCTATCTATATACAATCTATAAATTGACAAAAAAACAAGTATGTCAAAATGTGAGGAGTTGCTGATCTCTGTTGCAGGTACATAGGTGCTCCTTGTACAGGCATACAGCTCTAAAAATGCTGTGTTTTTTATTTCAAATGTTTCTAGATTTTGGAAAGGCATTCAAGTGCAACTGTATGTTTTTTTTTTTTTTTAATTTTTTTTAAATTTTTTTTTTTCAACGTTTATTTAGTTTTGGGACAGAGAGAGACAGAGCATGAACAGGGGAGGGTCAGAGAGAGAGGGAGACACAGAATCGGAAACAGGCTCCAGGCTCTGAGCCATCAGCCCAGAGCCTGACGCGGGGCTCGAACTCACAGACCGCGAGATCGTGACCTGGCTGAAGTCGGACGCTTAACCGACTGCGCCACCCAGGCGCCCCAAGTGCAACTGTATGTTGTATCACACCTTTAACCAAAGTCTGGAGAGTACGCCATAATATAACATATTAATATGCCTGCAACAATATGTTTGAATATTCACACTAAGTGGGTTAAATCGAGACACCATTTCATGCTTACTCAGGTCAGCTTTCTTACCAAATGAGTTTTAGCACCAGATGCATGATAAACTTCTGGACTTCAGAGATCTTTGAATTTGAAAATTATGGAGAAGAGAGTGGGTACCTGTGTTATTCTTTCTCCTTTTTTGTATGTTTGAACATTTTTGTAATGAAACATTTTGAAAAATAAGCCCGTGCATGTAACGTGCTTTGCTGAGTGCCTGGCACATAGTAAGAACTCCAAAAAATATGACAGTTACAATTAATTTCACAAGGATTATTCTATTAGACGTGTTACAAGTCAGGCAGTTAGGAACTATTCAAGGTTTTGATGTGAGGGAATGACATGGCCAGGGGACAGAGAATCTAGAAAGATCCCTGTGGCATGACATGACAGGGATGGGGCAGAGACCAGAGGGAGGCTGGTTAGGAGGCTGTTATACACGTCCAGGAAAGAGATGATGAGGTCCTGAAGCAGAAGAGAAGAAGAAAGCTGGAATTAACCTGACAGAGCCTGGTGAGCATTCTGGGAGAGCAGGATGGATTCTTGTCAGCCTCCCTGATATGCTGAGTGACAGCAGAAGAGACATACAGGGTGCTGCTCTGTGCATTTAGGAGAGAAAATACACATCAGTCAATCCTGGAATGAGCCAAGTGGGGATTTCTCGGCTGACTCAAGCCTCCCGATCTGGACAAGGCCTTAGCAGCAAGAGCAACATTTTTGATTGTCGGGGTTAATTTGAGGCAGAGGGCTTGCTGGTCGGATCCATTTGGGCACAGAGCACAGACCAGTGGGAGTCCTTGTGCAGAAGTAGGTTCCCTGGAGACTTTTCTCCTTTTAGACCGGCAGATGCCTAAGGGCAAAGGCAGGGCTTCTCACCATAGGCCATGAGTTAGAATCACTTGGGGGAAGACTTTAAAACAACTCCCCATCCTAGATCAAGTACATCAGAATCTCTGAGGGAGGGCCCTGGCATTGTATTTTTAAGAAGCTCTTCCAGGTGATTCTAAGATGCAGCAAGGGTGGAGACCACTGTGTTAGGTGATGCGGGAGCCCAACCCAGAAAATGCCACCAGCCTGAGTTGTCTCAGTCAGTGTGCAAAGGGTGGCAGGTTGGGCAAATATTTGAAAAGTGGCAGGGAGGGAGGGAGGGAGAGAAGAGTAACACAGACTGGGTGGTTAAAAAAAACAAGCAGGAAAGCAACACCATAAACGGTCTACACGGTGGGCATGACGAGAGCCATCCCCAAGCTGTTGTCAGAACCTCAGGCGCGATGGAGGACAGAGGACCAGGAAGAGGACACACCAAGAGTAAGGCAGTCCGCAGTGGGATCACAAGACTTCCTTAACACACGCCAAGTGTATTCCAGATGTGGGATTAAGACGATGGCGATATGACAAGGGGAGAAAAGTGCCAAGAATGACTCTCTGGGGAATCACAGCCTTCACAAAACCTCATGCATCCCCAGGGGCTCCCAGTGTAGACAGCTGTCAAAGAGCAGGGTCCGTGTCTTCGCACTTCCCATGAGGCCCTGGCAGCTTTGTATTATTTCCTTTAAGTTGGTTTGATTGTTTAGAAAGGCCATCTTTATTTTAGAAGAACTTGAAAAATACAGAGAGGCAGGTACAGAACAAGACCAAAGCTACATTCACTGATCCCTCATAAGCCCATCGCAGAATCCGTGTCTATGAATTTCTTCCCCATTGTCTGTCTTCTGCTTGGAATGTGTACTTTTTCTTTTTAGACACAAAGAGGAGCGTATTAGATCCAGTTTTATAATTTTATTCATTTAACAATGGATGTGGAACGTTTTTCCTCTGTCAAAAAAAAAAAAAAAATCCCATACAAACCTTTTTGACAGCTCCCTAACATTTCATTGTATGCGTGTTTCCACACTACTCAATTTGCCATTTAAGAAGCAATATAGGGGATTTCTGGGGTTTTACTTCTAATCGTCACTGCAGTAACATCGTGGGACACGCATCTTCCTGCAGTTAGCTGGTTTTTGCCTTGGGATAAATTGGTCCAAGTGGAATTCCTGTGATAGAGGGCAGGTGCACACGCAGGTCTTCTAGTATCCAGCACCAAATGACCGTGTGGTTGGTCCTCCCCTGAACCGACCAATTCAAACTACTTCAACCACTTTAAGCACTTCCTGCCCTCAAGGCACATACTCCAAGCAGCAAATTCGCAAAGGCGGCTCTTGCGTCAGCTCAAAGCATACAATTCCTTTGATGTGAATGTTCCGCTCTGCACTGTGCGGTCTAAATCATCACAGACAATTTGTTTTGTAATCAGCAGACCTAGTAAAGGGAACTTCCTAGAAATTAATCAACTGAGGAAGGACTGCAGAGGTCTGGTTTGGCTTAGGTTTCATTTGGTTTGGGGAGGTTGTTTTGGCTATGGACTACCTGGCTGAAAGTGAAATTTTAGGGGCGCCTGAGTGGGCTCAGTCGGTTAAGTGTCCGACTCTTGATCTCTGCTCGGGTCATGAGCTCGCAGTTTATGCGTTCGGGTCCTGCATCAAGCTCTCTGCTTTCAGCGCTGAGCCTGCTTTAGATCCTCTGTCCCCACCTCTGTGCCCTTCTCCCTCCTACCCACCATCTCTCTCTTTCTCTCTCTCTCAAAAATAGATTAAAACATTTATTTAAAAAATAATAAAATAAAAAGTGAAATTTCTAGAACTTTTTCCCAAGCCCCTCACTCCTCTGAACTTCACATCTTTTGGCCTCGGGTTTTCGCCATTTGAGGTCCAGCTCAGAGTCATAATCTTCCTAACAAAACTTTATTCTCCTGCCCTCAGAGAGAAACGTTAGTGCACTACGTGTTTTTCCCCACCTGGAGTTTCCTTCAGGTAGGATTGCCAGGCTTAGTAAATAAAAATACAGGATGCCCAGTTCGACTTGAGTTTCAGGGATTCTGCCCATTCCTGAACATGTCTATTCCAATTGTGCATTCTAGCCGTGGAGAAATGAAACCACTGGCTGGGTCCAGGGACCTGCAGGATTCACTGTGAAAAGGAGGTGAGCTCCTGACTGATTGCCTGACCTCCATAAGCCCCTACTCTGACTAGTGGATCATAGTGAGGTCTTGTTTCCCCTGGAATTAGTGTCAGTCACAGCCAGTCCCCAAAAGGTCTGATGCTTGCCTTTTCCCCCATGCACAGTCAGCCTGGTATCAGGTCATAGGTCCCTCTGGGGAAGACCGAGAGAAAGATCAACAGTACAAATTGGGGGCAGGGCAGTGTGCAAGCTTCCCTTGCCTTCAAAGGTTCCCGGGTTCTGTCAGCTGGATCAAGTCTGGGAATTGACTGAGGGGCCATCACACTCTGTTTTGGTGATTCAACTTAGACTTCTTTTCACTTGACCTAAACTCTTCTGTTTCTACAGATCAAGTAGGAATTTAGTAGACTGTGCCTGTATTTATTTTCCAGCGGCACTGTGATCAGCTGGCCAGCCCTGTAAGTCTGCGTGTCTGACTGTTCTGAGGACCGTTTTGACTCCACTGTCCCTTACTGTAACCACGCCCACCTTGCCTTTGCTGATGAAGAGCCGCCACTGGGCCCCGACACCCCAGGATCCCGTTGTCCCTGCTGCACTTAGAAATCCCCCACTTAGCTGCATTTCTCACCGTAATTTCTGACGTACAGAGAAGGACGACCACAAATCTCTGTAAGGATGCTGGGGCTCCCCTCACTGATTTATTTCTCACAGTTGTGGTGACCCTCCCGAGGCAGATGAGCAAGTCTTCCACGATAAATCCACTCTGGCATTCCAGTCTCCCTAAGCCCTGGGCCTTGGACACCTCCCTCTGCCTTCCTCTGCAGCACACCATCAGTGCGCTGGCGTCCCAGCTTTGTCTGCCGTGGGCCACCTCCTGCTCCAGCCAGCCGACCAAGCAAACCATTAGAGCTCGCTCTTTCTCTTCCTTCCTTCCTTCCTTCCATCCTTCCTTCCTTCCTTCCTTCCTTCCTTCCTTCCTTCCTCTCTCTCTCTTTCTTTCTCTTTCTTTCGAAGACTTGTATTTATTTTTTTAAGTGCTTATTTATTTTGAGAGAGAGAGAGAGAGAGAGAGCAAAGGAGGGACAGAGAGAGAGGGAAAGAGTGAGAATCCCAGGCAGGCTCTGCGCTGCCAGCTCAGAGCGCAATGCAGGTCTCGAACCCATGGACGCTGAGATTGTGACCTGAATGGAAAACCAAGAGTTGGATGCTCAACCAACTGAGCCACCTAGGTGCCCCTAGAGCCCTTTCTAACCCTCTAAGCTGCAGAATCTCTACTCAGTGGGCTCAAATCAATACATTTGGGGAAAAGAAAAGAAAATTTGGGGAATTTATACTCCTTCCACTATTATCCCACACCCTTAATATCTGTTCCCATGAAATCTGCCAGGTTTCTATGTATAAATTTTTAAAAGTCCTGTAGTTCTCTTGGAGTGTAGGGCTCCCTCATCCCCACCCCATGGGTCACAGTTTATAACTCTCCCCGTTTGGGACCTGCTCTGACCTGAGTGGTCATAGATCTAGAAGCCAACGGGGATGGTGAGGTCAGGTCTCGAAGAGAATCAGAAGTATATTGTAAAACAGCTACCTCGAGGGAGACTGTCACAGGTTCTTTAAGCAAAGCAGGGTTGACCTCCTCAGCCTAGTAGAGGTGGACGGGAACGGGAGAATGGACTGCTTGTCTGGCAAAGACTCTGCTCAATTTAGGGGCCCCAGTCCCAAGATTCACTGGGATCTGCTCATGTGCCCCCTTGCAATTCTCAGGATTCCAGTCCTGCCTAATCAGTGCCCCCACTTGAGCAGCAGACGCCCTGTGAGGTTATGAATTCAATTTGTATTAGAATTCATGGACTCTCGAGATGATTTCAACAATCTCAGCCCTACAAGAGATGCAGGAGGTAAGAGTTTCTCTCAAGTCATTTATGCAGAGTTTGAGCTGACTCTGAAGTCTAGAGCTCTTCTTTTCTTTTGCCACTTTGTCCAGCTCAGTTAGGAGCAAGCAGCCGATCTCACTTACACTCATCCGTGTGACTAAAGTGTTCTAAGGTATCAAATACGTGGGATCCCAGAAACTTGCCTTTTGTCAGCATTTGATGAGGAGTATCCAGTAGTTGCGACTTCTCCTAAGAAACAGTTAGTTGTTTATTTGAAATTCAAATTGAACTAGATGGCCTGTATTTGATCTGGCTACCCTACCTTAAGGAAATCTTGCCTTTCAAAAACCTACCTAAGTGCTATATTCTCTACAGATTGCCCCAGACAGAAATTACTTTGTATTATCGGTTGATTGATTTACATCATTTTTGGCCACTTATAATGTGCCAGGCACTGCTGTAAGTGCTTTACATGGACTGACTCATTTAGGCCTGATCAGAACTCAGAGGTGGATATTATCCAGATTTTACAGATGGAAAAATTGAGCCCCAGAGAGAAGTGACTTGCCCTGTAGCTCATAGCTAAAAGGCAGTGGAGTTGGGATTTTACTCCGGACAGTCAGGGAGGGACCTGAGCTCCTATGGATGACTATGGATAATGTGATGCAACTCTGTGGAAGAGTTACTGGAAACTTCTACTGGAAGCTTCCATGGAGCTCTGTGTGTGCATTTTCTAGGACCTTAATGCATTGCTGTCTGTCATACTACCAGTCTGTGAGATCGTTGACTGATACCAGAAATTATGTTTCATTGATCACCACAATGCCAGTGTCAGGAAATGTTTATTTAAAAAGTTATACTTATTATTGGGGCACCTGGGTGGCTCGTCGGTTAAGCGTCCGGCTTCGGCTCAGGTAATGATCTCACAGTCTGTGGGTTCGAGCCCCGCATCGGGCTCTGTGCTGACAGCTCAGAGCCTGGAGCCTGCTTCTGATTCTGTGTCTCCCTCTCTCTCTGGCCCTCCCCTGCTCATGTTCTGTCTCTCTCTGTCGCAAAAATAAATAAAAACATTAAAAAAAATAAAAAGTTATACTTATTATTCAGCCTTAAAAAAGGAATGAATTTCTGACACGTGCTACAACATTGATGAACCCTGGAGGTGATAGATCTTATCAGACAGTAAGGCACAAAATAAGGTACAAAAGGACAAATAATACTCCATTTCTAGAATAACCAAATTCATAGAGACAGAAAGCACAATGGTGGTTGCCAGGGGCTGGGGGGAGGCACGAATGGGGAGTTGATATTCAATGGATAACACTTTTAACTTGGGGTGATGAAAAGTCCTGGACATGATTGGTGGTGAGGGTTGCACAACATTGCGGATGTATTTAGTGCCACAGAATGGTACTCTGGAAAATGGTTGAAATGGTAAAATTTATGCTACGTATATTTAACCACAAAAAAGTTACAGCCATTATGAAAACCAGTATGGAATTTTCTCAAAAAACTGAAAATAGAACTGCCCTATGTTCCAGCAATCCCACTTCTGAGTACAGTTCCAAAGGAGTTGAAATCAGGATCTTCAAGAGATACCTGCCCTCCCATGTCCACTGTAGCATTATTCACAGTAGCCAAAATTTGGAAACAATTCAGGTGTTGGTGGATGGATGGATGGATGGATGGATGGATGGATGGATGCGTGGATGGTTAAAGGAAATGTGGTATTATACATACAACAATATTCTTCTGCCTAAAAAAGAAGGAAATCCTGCCATTTGCAACAACGTGGGTGAACCTGGTGGACCTTACACTAAGTGAAATAAGCCAGACACGGATAGACAAATACTGCGTGATCTCACTTACATATGGAATCTAAAAAAAGTCAAAAGGATGGATGCAGAGAGAAAAACAGTGGTTACCAGGGGCTGGGGGATGGGGAATATGGGGAGATGTTGGTCAAAGGGTGCAAAGTTTCAGTTACGCAGGGTGAGTAAGCCATAGACATCTAACATACAGCATGGGGACTGTCATTAATAATACTGTATTGTTAGCTTAAAATACGCCCTCAAGTAGATCTTAACTATTCTCATTAAAAAATTGTAACTATGTGAAGTGATAGATGTGTTCATTATTTTCGTTGTGGTAATTATTTCACAGTGTATGTATATATCAAAACATCACGTTGTACACCTTAAATGTGTACAGTTTTTGTCAATTATACTTCAATAAAGCTGAAAAAAAAATTAGACCGAATCTACATTTATTTTTTGAGAGACATAGAGACACAAAGCACAAGTTGGGGAGGGGCAGAGAGAGAAGGAGACACAGAATCCAAAGCAGGCTCCAGACTCCGAGCTGTCAGCACAGAGCCCGACATAGGGCTCAAACCCACAAACCATGAGATCATGACCTGAGCCGAAGTCAGATGTCCAACCGACTGAGCCACCTAGGCACCCCAAAATTAGACTGAATCTAGCACAGGAGGTTAGGGACCCAAGCTCAGAGCTCAGAGCTCTGGTTGATCTGATGGGGATGGTTGGTGGAGACTTGTCTGAGGCTGGTTGTGAAGAAAATCTAGCCTAAAGAGCACTTTGCCAGGTGATTTTCCTCCTGATTGCACAGTAAACAAAACAAAACAAAACAATAACCTGTGGGACGTTTTTAAGGCTACTTGATGCCCAGATTCTCACAGACCAATGAAATCAGAATATCTGGCATCATGTGTTTAAAACTTCCTATTGTGAAACATTTCAAACATACACAAGGGTAATATAACACAGTTCCCATCCACCCATCACCCAAATTCAACATTTGTCAAGGTTTTAGCATTGGAATGTATCTTTTTTAAAGGTTAAAGGATGATCGAGCAGGCACGATGCCTGGCAAGTAGAACCTGTTCACCAAATTGAGCTACGATGATTACTTTTATTTTCCTTCTCATTATGAAGTTGGTCGCATAAGCATCTTGATTTTGAAATCGGAGGCCCTGACTGGGAGGTGGTCCATCGATCTCGCTGGCAATGAATGGCCTCTACTTCATTACTGAGAGGGTTTTCTTCTTCTGTGAATCATCCTTGAAGCTTTCTTTTCTTCAAATCAAAAGAAATCAATTTTAACTAATAGTAACTTGATTTTTGAACTGCCATACTGCAGTGGAATCAGACAGTAAGGTAAAATGGAGAGAAGTAAGAAGCCTGGGGAATATGGAGAGGAGATGGAATCGTCTATCTGGAAAAAGTGCTTTTCAGCTAGAGATGTTCAGTTCTGGCACCTTACCTGCCCCCCACCTCCATTCCCCACCCAGGGCAGACATGACTAATCAATCAATGTGCTCTTTCCCACAGAAACCTAAAGCTGCACCAGAGTGCTTTTTAAGATGATACTTCAGACACCCACCAACAATCAATAAGAGACAGCATGAGAGGCAAGACCTATTTATTATTCCTTTTGTGCCCTTTTTTTGTGCCTTCCATAAGCAATACTGTATACCAAGAAAGAAGAACCTTCTCAGAGAGAGAGAGACAACAAACTTTTGAACTTCTTCAAAATCTGCCACAGAAGACAAAGTCATCCCCATGGGATTATCACAGGGCCACGAGCCACCGGCCATACTAAGACATGGATTCTTAGAATCCTTCCAAAAACAGCAAAAGGAAAATCACAAAACCCCAGGTCTGGCCTGCCTTGTGGCACCGTGTTGGCAGTTAGCATGATATTAAAAGTGTCCAGGGGCGCCTGGGTGGCGCAGTCGGTTAAGCGTCTGACTTCATCCAGGTCACGATCTCGCGGTCCGTGAGTTCGAGCCCCGCGTCGGGCTCTGGGCGGATGGCTCAGAGCCTGGAGCCTGTTTCCGATTCTGTGTCTCCCTCTCTCTCTGCCCCTCCCCCGTTCATGCTCTGTCTCTCTCTGTCCCAAAAATAAATAAACGTTGAAAAAAAAATTAAAAAAAAAAAAAAAAGTGTCCTGATGCTCTTCTGGGTACAAAAGCTCAGCTTTGCTTCATGGTACCAAGTAGTTCTGAGGCTCAGATATGTATTTTTCTGTCTTTAAGTTGAAGCAGTAAGAAAAAGAAAGCAAGCTGGTAGCAGAGATTAGGGCAGAAGCTAGGGTATGTGGAGCAAGTCCAGGGAGGGGCTGAGGACAGCAGTAATACTAACAATAAAAACGTACCCCTGTTTTCTATCTGCCACGCCTTCTGCTTAGGTGAACGTTGTGGGTTTTCTCATTGCCTCCATACAAGCAACCCTCTGTCACAGGTACTATTTTTCTGCCTCCTCCCGATGAAAAGCCTTGAAGCTCAGGGAAACGGGACATGACTTGCTTCTGGTCCCACAATTCACAAGCCAGGAAGCTATGGGATGTGAACCCAGATACGTCTGCTTCAAGATACCGTATTCTTGAAACTGCGATCCAGACCAGCAGAGCCACTCTTTCAGCGCGGAGAGACGGTGACCTGGAGTTTGAAACACCTCTTAGGGCAAAGGTTTCTTCATCTTTGTGTTTTCCTATTGCAGAGCACAATGGCCGGCACACAATCCATTCACATTTGGTTGAATTGATATTTGGTACAATTGAGGCTTTCAAATTTAGCAGTGAATTCTGTTAGCAGAACGTTGTTGCTTCTTCTAAATCTTCTGTTGCTTGCGTCCTGGAGCTGTGATGGGTATTGTCGCAGTGGCCCTGTCGTTTGTACGATTGGCTCATGTGTTCCACACGTATTTATTTGCACCTACTGTGTGTTAGGCACTATATAGCTGGACAGCAGTGAACAAGACAGACCCAATCTCTCTGTTACCATGATAATGGTAACAGAAGACGGAATTAAGAACAGGTGTTCCAGAAGTACTTAAGGAGGGGCTTCTCAGCCAGATCTGGGGCTCACTCTGTTGAAGGAGGCATAGGGATGTCTGACACATCAAGTGCTAGCCACGTACCAGGTACAGATCTTAGAATGTTACATGGGTCATCTTTTAAAAGCCTCTCATCCCTTGTCAATTCATGGAGCGAACCTTTCGCCACCAGTGTATGGGCAAGAGAATTCAAAGCCAGAACGTTAAGTAGCTTGCCCAAGGTCATTGCAGTTAAGTGGCAGAGCTGGAGGCAAAGCCAGGCTGTGACTTTATTTCAACCCTTGTCCTAATCTGCTGCTCCGATATGTGTCCTAGTGACACCTGGAAAATGAGTTAGGGGTAGCTTGGAAAAAATAGGCAGAGAAGTTGTTTCAGATGACAGGAGGCAGCAGCTGTGAAGCCCAGACTGGACAATGCATCAGGTTCCGGGAGCTGGGAGCTGTCAGAACTGTGGGCGGTAGGGGGGACGTGAGACCCGAGGGGTGTGCTGGGCAGGAGTCCCATCTGAAAGGCTCTGTAAAACGCTGCATGGGTGTTTATCTTCTAACCCGCAGGCACTGGGGAGCCATCAGAGGGTTTCATCAGGGGAGTGATGTGATCAGATTTATCCTCTAAAACAATCGATCTGGCTAGAGCGCCTGGATGGCTCAGGCAGTTAAGCATCCAAATCCTAATCTCGGCTCAGGTCATGATCTCCTGGTTGGTGAGATCAAGCCCGACATTGGGCTCTATGCTGATGGTGCTGAGCCTGCTGGGGATTCTCTTTCATTTTCTCAGAATAAATAAATAAACTTTAAATGTTCACTCTGGCTATTGAGGAGGCTATTGAACAGAGAAGTAGGGTGGGAGTGATGTGGGAAACAAAGGCAGAAGGAAACGGCAGCTAGAACTCAATTTCCTTACAGCCTGCAGCCCATTGACAGATACTTGAGGCCTACAGAGTAAAACTTTTCTCAGGGAACTCCCTGCTGTCTTAATGTTCATGTTTTGCTGGAGGGGCAACAACCCTAGCTTGACAAGAGCTAAGCCTCCAGTATCCTGGGAGGCTTCTTTAGCATATGAAAATCTCACTGGAAACTTCCCCTGGACTTTACTGCCCCCTAGCTCCAGAGTATACAACCAGTCTCTCCTCATGGTCGGGGCAGAACTTCCTGCCCACGGGATCCTGTCCCCATGCTTTAACAAAATCACCTTTTTGCACAAAAGACGTCTTCAAGAATACTTTCTTGGCCAACAGCTCTGGACCCTGTGAACCTCACTGTCACCCCAAACAACCTCATCAGGTGCTTGCCATGCAGGTAGGGACCATTAGGCAAGGCTGGGCTTAGAGCCTAGGGCACTTGCACAACCCTGAAAATATGTGTCTCCTTAAACTTTGTGCCCTAGGTACCCCCGGTGTCACCCTAGCCTGATATGCCCCGATTTGAGAGACCCCCCCGAAAACAAACCACCAGAGTCCAGAGCCAAAGCCAAGCGGCAAGGGTCGTTTATTGCAAGTTCGAACCTGGTCCTCTGCGCACTCGTCGCCGGTGACCAAAGTAGAGCAAACCGAACCCCCAAAAGACACAGGGAAGCTGGAAACTCACGGAGATGGAAAATCCCTTTGACCCCTTGGGTAATTATGCTTGTTGTTCACTGTTAGCTCTTATCATTACCCAGTTCTTTTTAGCCTTGACATCAGAAAGGATGGGAAATTTTATGAACTGGAAATCTTTTTAAGGCTAATAGTTTTTTTTTTGTTTTTAATTGGCAGTGGAGTGGGGGGAGGCAGGGGAGGGGGAGAAGAGTGGAGGGGGGTGAAGGATGGCATAGGATTAGATTTCAAAAAAACAAGTTTTTTTGGAGGAGCAGAGCCAAAGGATAAATAATGAAACAAATTCCAGCAGAGTGGAAAGAAGGCAAAAATGCTACCTTGAAATGAAAGATCCATTCTAAATGAGTTAACTGCGCGTTCTCAGCATTACTGCAGAGTATTTGAGGGCCTTTTGTGAAAGACACTGTTCACAAACTAGGCTTTAATCTGTAGCCACTTTTTATCCAAAAGGCCTTAGGAACCTGTGGGGTTTGCAGAGACTCAACCAACTTAAGCGCACTTTCAGGAGAAAGGACCATTGACGTGGCTCACTGTAAGCCCTGGGAAGTTCCTCAGAATTGTAAAGATTGAAGTGGTTTTGAAGCTGGTTTTAAATCTGCACATGACAAGAATAAGGAGCCCAGTACAACAGAATTTAAATAAACTACCTTCTGGAGGTGCTGACACTGAAGCACATGGGTCTGTAACTTGCAATTCTGAACTGGGGAAGCTTCCAGAATTTTTTTTTTTTTTTTTAAATATGGGATCTGGGGCGTCCAGGTGGCACAGTTGGTTAGGTGTCTGACTTCAGCTCAGGTCATGCTCTCACGGTCTATGGGTTCGAGCCCCGCGTAGGGCTCTGTGCTGAGAGCTCAGAGCCTGGAGCCTGCTTCGGATTCTGTGTCTCCCTCTCTCTCTGCCTCTCCCCAGTTGTGTTCTCTTTCTCTCAATAATAAATAAATACACTTAAAAAATTAAAGAAAAATACGGGACCTGATTTTACCTCTTCTGATTTGTTTTCATTCCTCTGGGCTGGGTACTGTGGCCGCCCCACCCACCCAATTGGACTAAACCTCAGTCAGGTACCCTCATGGCTGCACCACACACACATCTGTGTTTTCCAACTCTACTCCTTGCTGGCTCTAAAGTCCTATCAATCTGGGTTTGAATCCAGCTCCAACCATCACGTAGCATCTCTGTGAATTAGAACAAGTTTCTCAATCTCCCCAAGTGTGAAATGGGGGATAATTATGGTACTGGTTTCCTGGGTTGCTGTAAGCCTTAATTTAATCATGAGATAGTGCGTGTCAAATGCTTAGAACCATCCCTGGCACATGTTCAGGGCTCAGTAAATGTTAGCGCTTAGTGTCATTAACTATTGGCTTTAACAAAATTAAAACAAAAAACAAAAACACAACCCCGAGGCTTCACTTTTGTAAATTAAATGACTACATATTATGAGCAATAAAATACTACCTTTTATTAAGTAATTAGATATTAATAGATTCATGTCTATCAATGTACATTAAATGATTAGACTAATTACATTAGAAATATAGCTCTGATGAAGAATTATATACTAAACGATGAAATGGGTTGAAATGAAATGAAACAAGTTAACACACATAAAACAGCTCAATACACGGGAAATGCTCAGTATACTAATAGTTTTTAAACATGATCATTCTTTCTTAACTTTTAAAATTTTATTTATTTTTAAAATTCGAGTATGTATCTATGTATCTCTATATAGATGTATAAATATGTGTATATTCGATTGCCGTTAAAGTACAGTGTTGTATTAGTTTCAAGCACACAATATAGTGGTTCAACAACTGTATACACTTCTCACTGCCATCACATTAAGTGTACTCTTAATCCCCTTCACCTCTTTCACCATCTCCCCCCCCCCGCCCCCCATCCACCTCTCCTCTGGCAACCATCACTTCTCTCTATTTAAGAGTGTGTTATGGGGCACCTCGGTGGCTCAGTCGTGTGAGTGTCCAACTTCAGCTCAGGTCATGATCTCACGGTTTCTGGGTTCGAGCCCTGTGTCGGGCTCTGTGCTGACAGCTCAGAGCCTGGAGCCTGCTTCGGATTCTGTGTCTCCTTCTCTCTTTCTGCCCTTCCCAGCTGGTGCTGTGTCTCTGAATCTCTCAAAAATAAATAAACATTAAAAAAAAAGAGTCTGGTTTTTTTTTGTTTGTTTGTCTCTCTTTGTTCATTTTTTTTTTTTTTTTCTTAAATTCCACCTCGGGGTTAAACCATATGGTATTTGTCTTTCTCTGACTGACTTATGTCACTTAGCATTATACCTTCCAGATTCATCCATGTTGTTGCAAATGGCAGGATGTCATTCTTTTTTATGACTGAGTAATAGTCATTCTTCCTAATCCATTCTCTATTGGTGGACACTTGGGCTGCTTCCATATCTTGGCTATTGTAAACAATGCTGCAGTAAACATAGGAGTGCCTGTCTCTTTTCAAATTAGTGTTTTCATATTCTTTGGGCAAATAGCCAGTGGTGGAATTACTGGATCATATGGTAATTCTGTTTTGAATTTTTGAGGAACCTCCACACTGTTCTCCAGAGTGGCTGCACCAGTTTGCTTTTCCACCGACAGCGCGAGAGGTTCCCGTTTCTCCACATCCTCATCAACACCTGTTGTTTCTTGTGTTGTTGAATTTAGCCATTCTGACAGGTGATATCTCAGCGTGGTTTTGTTTTGCATTTCCCTGATGAGGAGTGATGTTGAGCATCTTTTCCCTTGTGTCTGTTGGCCATCTGGATGTCTTCTTTGGAGAAATGTCTTAAACATGATCATTCTTGATCTATCTGGGGTGATCCTTCAAAATCACATCATTTGTGGGGAGGGGGTTATTCATCAAAGAAAAAAGTTAGCATTTCTTCATTTTTAACAGTTTTACTTCAATTTATATTCTCTCTGTATCCTGAATCTAGTTATTCAGATTTTTTTCCTTAGCCGCTGATAGTCCCAGAGAGAGAGAAAAAGCAGAGGTAAGCTAAGGTTTCCCCCACCAGCACAGGTGCAAATATGTGCCTAATTTTTTGAATAACTTAAAAAAAATTTTTTTATTTCTATTTTTAAGTAATCTCTCTACCTAGTATGGTGCTTGAACTCACAACCTCGAGATCAAGAGCCACACGCTCCACCGACTGAGCCTCCCAGGTGCCCCTGGATAACTTTTTATTTTGCTCTAATTTTGAATTTAAAGAACTGTGGCAAGAATAACATAAAGAACTTTGATGATAACCTTTATCCAGGTTCATCTATTGTTTTTACATTTTGCTTCATTTGCTTATCATTCTCTGTGTGTGTGTGTGCACACGTGTGCACATTTCTTTTTTTTTTTTTTTTTAATTTTTTTTTTCAACGTTTATTTATTTTTGGGACAGAGAGAGACAGAGCATGAACGGGGGAGGGGCAGAGAGAGAGGGAGACACAGAATCAGAAACAGGCTCCAGGCTCTGAGCCATCAGCCCAGAGCCCGACGCGGGGCTCGAACTCACGGACCGCGAGATCGTGACCTGACTGAAGTCGGACGCTTAACCGACTGCGCCACCCAGGCGCCCCCGTGTGCACATTTCTGAAGACTTTGAGGGTGCCTTTTTACCTCTTGATCCTTCTGTGTGTATTTCCTAAGGATAAGGTCATTCTTTTACAAAACCAAATGTCATTTATCAAGGTCAGGTACACTGATACACCTACTATTTCCTATGCCATATTTATATTCAAATTTCAAACTCTTTTTCTCCCCCCGTCTCCATCCAGAACCCAATCTAAGACCACAAATTGTATTTATAGGTCTTGTCTCTTTAATCTCCATTAATCTGGAACTGTTCCTGGTTCTTTCTTTGTGTTTCTTCACCTTGACGTTTTTGCAGATCACAGCTGGTAATTTTGTAGAGTAATCCTCATTTCGGGTTTGTCTGATGTTTCCTCATGACTGGATACAGGGTATGTATGCATTTTTGGCAGACACACCCCTGAGGCATTGTCTCTTGCTTTTAGAAAGCATCTTGGAACTTGTATTAGCAGGGGTTGCATTTTGCTGCAAGTAACAGAAGAATCAACGAACAGTGGCTAAAGAACCAGAGGTCTGGTGATAAGCAGTCCCAGGGTGGACCTGAGTTCTTTCTGTTTTCTACCCTGCTACCCCCTGTGACTTATTGTGTAGGGTGACGTGCTAACTGAAAATGACAAGAGGCTTACAGAAGAATAGAGGGAAAGCTAAAAATTGTTCTCCGTGTTCAATTTAACAAGGCCAACTTGTTCATTAGAACGAGGACAGAACTGTAATTAACACATCAAGATATTATACTGCCACGCACGACTCATGGCGGATGGTTCTGAACTTGCTTCCCCAGAAGCAGAACCTGAGACAGGGATTTGGGTGCAAGCAGTTTATTTGGGAAGGGATCCGTGGAACACCAGTAAGGGAGAGGGAGTAGAGCAAGGAAGCTACAGAAACCAGCATGTGTTGCTGAGCCAGTTACCCCTGTGAGCAACTAAGGCTTCATCCCCCTGGGAGCCCCTGGGAGCCACTTGAAGACAGGCCTCACTGTCATGCCACCAAAGGTGTTCATGGTCCAGTGTTTGCCATCCGTCGGCCGAGGGCTGCTCAGGGGCCCGTGCTCAGGCGGAGCACAGCTGGAAGCCCTTGGATGCAGCCCGGATGCTGGCAGTCAGAAGCTGGCAGCCTGCATGGGAAGACAGAGTGGGGAAGGGCGAAGAGCGGAGCCCAGGCGATGCCCACTTGGCTCCAACCCAGATGGGTGCTGCGGACGTGCCCACGGAGCTCCCCTCTTCCTTCCTTGTACCTGCCCAGCCTTCCATGGGGTGAGCATCTGTCACTGTATGCATCGAATCCTTGTCTTTTTTTTTTGTTTTTCCTCTGCCTGCTTTCATTCAGACTCTGTGCCAACGCCAAAGGCATAGGCCATATAACCTTTCCTTTAAAAGATGTTTTTTGTCACATACACCTGCGTGTGTTTCTTCCACCGAGGCAGTTCCGCACAGTGGCCAGTGTGTGGGCTTTGGGGCCGCCAGACTTGACTCTGTTTCCCAGCTGGTGTGAGCTGGGCGGGTTCCTCTTACCTTTCTGAGCCTGAGTCCTCCTATGCTTCTTCATAAATGACTGTGAAAACCCCACACGTATTGATTTGGGGGTCCCAAACATACTTTAGCAAGGAGACAAATTCACAAACACCGAATTCACGAATAACGAGGATCAGTTGTGCTTCCTTAACTCAGATCAGTCACTCAAATATTTATGGAGTATTTGCCGAGGAATATGAAAACATAAGGCTCACTTCTTGTGGCTTTGCATAAAATATTACTCTTTATTTTCATTTCATCTTAGTTTTTTCCAGCTCTAACTTTTAATTAAAAATTTTTTATAAATTTTTTTTTTCAAAGTTTATTTATTTTTGGGACAGAGAGAGACAGAGCATGAACGGGGGAGGGTCAGAGAGAGAGGGAGACACAGAATCGGAAACAGGCTCCTGGCTCTGAGCCATCAGCCCAGAGCCTGACGCGGGGCTCGAACTCACGGACCGCGAGAGCGTGACCTGGCTGAAGTCGGACGCCTAACCGACTGCGCCACCCAGGTGCCCCATAATTAAAAATTTTTTAAATGTTTAGTTTTTGTTTTTGAAGAGAGAAACAGAGCATGAGCAGGGGAGGGGCAGAGAGAGAGGGAGACGCAGAATCGGAAGCAGGCTCCAGGCTCTGAGCTGACAGCACAGAGCCCGACGTGGGGCTCGAACCCATGAACCGCGAGATCATAACCTGAGCCGAAGTTGGATGCATAACCTACTAGGCCACTCAGGGGCCCCTTAACTTTGAATTTAACTCTTCAAGTGATTTCACAAATACATGTTCAATGAAAAAAACATTACACTGACACACAGCTATGAAGAATAAAAAAGTAAAACATATTCTTCACATTCCCTATGTACTATGTCCAGTTACTTCTCTGGAAGAAACCGCTGTTAATAGTTGGTGTGATACTTTTGAGATTTAAACACACACCCGTGCTTACACAGCACATACTATTTTAAGAGGTAAATGGGTCCCACAAAAACCTGCACACGGGCATTTACAGCGGCTTTATTCATGATTGCCAAAATTTGAAAGAAACCAAGATGTCCTTCAGTAGGTGAATGGAGACATAAACTGTGGTGCATCTAGACAATGGGATATTATTCAGTACTAAAAAGGAAAAAGCTAGCAAGCCATGAAAAGATACGGAGGAAACTGAAGTGCGTATTACTAAGTGGAAGAAACCCATCTGAAAAGGTTACATAGCGTATTCTGAAAAAAGGCAAAAATCGAGACAGTAAAAAGATTGGACAGAGAGAACAGTGGGATGGAATAGGGAGAGCACAGGGTTTTTAGGGCAGTGACAATACTCTTTATGACACCATCATTGTGGATACCTGTCGTTATACATTTGTCCAGACTCATAGAAGGTACAACATAGAGAGTGAATCCTTTTTTATTCTATTTTATTTTTTTATTAAAAATTTTTTTCTTAATGTTTATTAATTTTTGAGAGACAGAGAGACAGAGTGCGAGCAGGGGAGGAGCAGAGAGAGAGGCAGACACAGAATCGGAAGCAGGCTCCAGGTTCCGAGCTGTCAGCACAGAGCCCGACGTGGGTCTCGAACCCACAAACTGTGAGATTGTGACCGGAGCCAAAATCGGACGCTTAACCGACTGAACCACCCAGGCACCCCTACATTTAATATTTTAGTATCTCCTGCCAAGTCACAAACCCCTCGTCCCACCCTGCAAGACCCTCCAGAAGAAAGCTTCTACTGGTGGCTCAGTTGAGCATCCAACTCTTGATTTCAGCTCCAGACCATTTCTCTCTCTCTCTCTGCCCCTCCCCTACATGCTGTCTCTCACCCTCTCTCACTCTCCTCCCCCCTCTCCCAAATAAAATAAACCTTTAAAAAAAAAAAGGCTCTACCTATTTCCATTCCTTCCAACACACTGAGACTGCCAGTTTCCTTACACGCTGGCCAATACAGGTCTTACCAGTCATTTTAACTTTGTCATCTGATGGGCTCATTTTACTTTCCTGAGACTCTTACAATTGGGTCCCGTCATAAAATCTGGATATAGGGACCTTTGAGAAGGCCTCCAACAAATGCAAGGAACTGCTGCCCCATCCCTCTAATTTGCCACGTGCTCATTTGGGCTCTGGAAGACTGACAAATGGTTATCAGGATAATTCTGAAAAGAAGAGGGGGCGGAGATCCTCAGACAAAACCTAATGGCTTCCAGGGGGCCTTGATTTGACTGGCAGCAAGACCCCTTCTGCCGGAGGTCAGCAAATCATAGACATTCATCCAGCTGAAAGCCAACCCATTCAGCCTTTCTGGGCAACACATTCAGACAGAACCTGGCACGTGTGGCTCAGGGCAGTGAAATAAATAGGACTTAATTTGTATTTTAAAGTCTTTTATCTCTCTTTAAGCCCTTGTGCTTCACTGGAATAAAATCTGATCAAGATGGAGAGAGGGGAGAATGCAGCTTTAATAGTGCATGATCTGCAATCTTGGCCCTTTCTTGGCGTTAACATTTACTTGGAGGCTTGCCATTTCCCTGTGCTTCTCCTACATGATTCTGGAACGATGGTCTTGTCGCTCTTCTAAACCATATGGCCTCAGTGTTCAGATGGTTTCAGGTGGGACTGGCAGGTTTGATATCCACCTTGCCCGATGAGAGACTTTGGGAGCAAACTGGGGTCTTTACCCTTTTCTCCCTGAGCCAGTCAGCCGCCATATTGATAAGATTAGCTGGTAATTAACAGCCCGGCCCAGCCAAGCAGACGAGACGACTCAATTAGCAGAATGTCACTGCATCTAATTTACTTTGCTTATCAGAGATTTATTCTCTAATGACTATGAGAAGAAGATCAGGGCACCTTCAGTGGAAGGATCTGAGGGGTTTAAAAGCTGAAATGTGGTGTAACCTCTTTCGGTCTGCTGGTTTGCCTGCCAGTGAGGAGGTCTAATGCCATTTTGGGGAAGTGTTTGCACTGATGTATGTGCCTCAAGCTTCAGGAAAAAGAGATTGAATGATTCTCAGGGTGAGAGTTGATGCTTAGATCACAAAGTCTTTGTTCCTTGTTTATTTAAATCTCCCCTCCGTTTCTTAAAAGCAAAACTTGTTTCTCACATTTATTTTATGAGAAAACTCCTTCCATGGCTAGTTAGCTTTACTTGTAATAATAGTAGTAGGAGCAAAAACATCACCTACAATAATAATAAAAGATATTTATTGGATCCTTGGCTACGCCAGGCATTGTATTCAGCCTTTTACTTTGAACGGATTACCCTTAATCCTCTGAAACAGGGGTTGGCAAGCTTTTTCTTAAAGGGCCAGATAGTAAATATTTTAGCCCTGTAGATCGAAAAGTCTCTGCTGCCACTACTCAACTTTGCCATTGTACCCAGAAAGCAGTCCTAAAGCATACCTTCAAAACAGAACAGTCAGTTATTTTACCAGCAAAAATGGGTTTATTCGGGAATAGCAGAGAATTGAGATTCGGGACATGCAGGCTACAGCTAAACCAGCAGCAAAGTTCAACAAAGGAGAGGAATGTTATTTTATGGTGAAGGAGAAGTTGGGAGAGGATGTTCTGAATGAAAGTAGATTGGAGAGAAGTGAGAGTGTAGGGTGATGTCAGTTGTTCACTGGCCAAGTTGCAGGCGTGGTTGATTTCTTGTGGGGAGAGGCAATGTGCATCTTTTTCTGTTGGGGTCTGTAACTGATGGTTCTTTAATGTTCTTTTTTCTGTCGGGGTCTAATTGACAATTCTTCTTGTAATTGACATCGAGTGGTATAGCTCCCCCTTTTGGCCTCCCAGCTCCAGTTTGGGGGGTTTCCCTTTATTAATTTTCACGATATGTAAAGGAGTAGGTATGGCTGTGTTCCAGTAAAAGCTTAATTTACACAAATGGGCATTGGGCCCAATTTGGGCCATCGGCCAGAGTTTGACAAGACCTGCTCTACATCTGTGTTTCTCAAACTTCAGGTTACGATTCATTAGTTATAGAATCAATTTAGTGTGTTGCAAAAATAAATCTTTAAAAACATGGAATAAGCCAAAATAGAATAAAAACTACTGAAACCATTATTACACTATGTGTTAACTAAGTTGGATTTATTTTCTTAATGTTTATTTTTGAGAGAGAGAAAGAGACAGAATGCGAGCGGGGGAGTGGCAGAGGGGGGCGGTGCACAGAATCCAAAGCAGGCTTGAGGCCCTGAGCTATCAGCACAGAGCCCAACTTGGGGCTCAAACTCATGAACTGTGAGATCATGACCGGAGCCAAAGTTGGGCTTAACCAACTGAGTCACCAAGGTGCGCCCCCCACTTTTTAAATGCAAGTTAATTGGGGAGCCTGCTTTGGATTCTGTGTCTCTCTGTCTCTCTCTCTGCCCCTCCCCCTCTCGCACTCTGTTTCTTTCTCTCTCTCTCAAAAATGAATAAACATGAAAAAAAAAAAGAATAGAAACTATGTGAACTCATTACGTCTAATATGGATAACTCCCATTTTAATTTCAGATATGTGCATATATATGTACCCATGTATGCATATGTATGTGTATATGTGTGTACTTGTGTGCATGTGTGTTCAGGACTTTGATGTAAACTGTATTTATTATTATGGATCATGATCATAAAAGTTTGAAAAATACTGTTCTTAGTAAGTAAGAGTCAATATAATATGCATTGTTACAGCTGAGGAAACAGAGACCTAGAAAGACATAAAGTGACTTGCCCCAAATCAGACAGGCAGAAGGGCTGGGGTTCAAATGCTGGTGGAGGGCAGAGCCTGAGGGAAGGAGCTAATACACAGACTAGTCTAACAGGCATTTTATTCTAAGATAACAAGCCTCTGAGATAAGCTTTTTCCCTTGCCCACTTTGGAAATGCTAATGAGCAGTCAGATGGTTAAAATTCCTTCCACTGGAAAGAAAATAAAGGAAAACAAGGGCCAGGCATATTCCACAAATTGAATAGTTTCCTGCTGAAGCAAACTGAATGTCTTTTTTTCCTTCCTGGAATTTCCACTGGAATTGCTATTTATCACAATGTATTTTTCTTCCAACACATTTTAGAAAGTCAGTTGGAATTGATTTGAGACTCTAAACAGTCTTGTGAATGAAAAAGCCGAGTGTAACCTATTCAAACAGCCCCTCTTCCTTAATCTAGTAACACGTGAGATGCAATTTAAATGATAATGTTAACCAAAATGTGAGAAATGCAACGTTATGCTGGAAAAGTGTTGTTGTTGTTTTTTTAACCCCCACTGAAAAGACAAATGGCTGAGACATTTATATCTGCTGCACTTATTAGGAAGAAAATGCTCAACCCATTAATTTTATTGCTGTGGTGCTGAATTTGAAGGGAGGGTGAAGTTTCTGAATGCTATTACAGGACTCCAGCAGTTCGAACAAGATGGTGGCCAGCAGAGAGGAAAGCTATAGCAAAACCCAATGATTTTAAAGATTTCTCCCCTTTCATCCGGGTGTGGTGGAACAAGTCTTTCTCCAAGTGAGGCTCCTTGGAAATTTTTCTCTTAAATTGAGACTTTAGAATCACTTTGTAAGTTTGTGTTTTTAAGGCCAACCCCCCGTAAGTTGTTTGCTGCTCAATTTAAAGACAGGTCTCCCTGGCAATGGTGCTTGACCCCCTTGGGGGCGGGAGGGGGTGCCAGGGGCACAGGGGAAGGTGGTTTATGCAGGCAGAAAATAGAATTTAGTGTTACAGGAAATAATGTAGGTAAACATTAGTTTCAGTAAGGGAAAAAACTCAAAAACAAAGGAAAAAACTCAAAAACAAGGGAAAAAACTCAAAAACAAAGCATGTTAGGGTTTTTATCATTTTTATTTTATTTATTTATTTATTTATTTATTTATTTATATTTGTTTTTTTGGAGAGAGAGAGATATCGAGTGAGTGGGGGAGGGGCAGAGAGAGAGGGAGGCAGAATCCCAAGCAGGTTCTGTGCTGTTAGCACAGAACCCAACATGGGCCTGAACTCATAAACCGTGAGATCATGACCTGAGCCAAAATCAAGAGTCAGATGCTTAACCAATGGAGCCACCCAGGCGCCCCCGTCTCTGAATTTTCTCAATGAGTTTGGATAGTTCAATATTCAGTTTTTTCTATGTCATGATCATGCCAAATAGCTTCCACAGTTGAATGGTGTAATATATATTTTATGATCTTTTCCTTTTTACTGCACAACCAGTTCCCATGAAGTTAATATTTGCCTTTTAAAAATTGGCTCAATTTTCTATGTTCTTGTCACTAATTCAACCCCCAATTTTTCACTAGTAATGACATCCATTTTTATCACGTCAGCTATCAAGTTTTACCTTCTAGGAATTTGAAGCTTCTGGGGTCTTCAAATCTGCCCCTTTCTTCCTGAGGCCAGTGTTGGGAAGGAACAATTTTCCTTTACCCTTCAAGGTTCTTTTGGCTGGTCTAAGAATTAAATTGACGTGAGACAAATTAATAGAAGAAAATCAAATTTAATTGCATACCTATGGGATTCCCTTTAGACTAGGAGGCCCACAGACAGTCAGGCAATTGTGGCTTATATGCCTCCAGAGCTGAGGAGAAGGGGGTAGGGGTCTGGAACTTCCAAGGGAAGGAAGATAATTCACAGGAAGGTGAAGAAGAGTAAGGGTTTGGTGAACAAGTGTTTGTTGGGCCATACAGCAGCAAAGAGACACAGAAAGGAATTTTAACTATCAGATTTTGCTAGCTTTCTCCCTGCCTAGTTCATATAACACTGTAGTTACCTATAGTGATAGCTGCCTTCCTGGAGCAGGTCCTCTGTCTAAATTCTTTTAGGCATTTAGGGAGAAGATCAAAGTTTCTTTCTGAGCCTTCTATTTCTTAAAAATAATCAGCCTCAGGGTGCCTGGGTGGCTCAGTTTGTTAAGCGTCTGACTTCAGCTCAGGTCACAATTTCACAGTTTGTGAGTTCAAGCCCCACATCAGGCTCTCTGTGCTGACAGCTCAGAGCCTGGAGCCTGCTTCAGATTCTGTCTCCTTCTATCTCTGCCCCTCCCCCACTTGTGCTCTGTCTCTCTCTGTCTCTTGAAAATAAATAAATGTAAAATAAATAAATAAATCATCAGCTTAAAATTATCCACATGCCAAAGAGATACGTTTTTGGGTGGCAGATTTTGCTTCCCTACACAGGGAAACCAGCTCTTGTTCTGGATCTTCCTTCCTCACCCTCCTGGCCCATCCCCTTTGTCCTCCATGGAGGATACCCTATTTCTCCTAGCCCTCATTCAACGTTCTTGATTTATTCTTTCAATTTAGTTAGCCCTCCTTTCACTAGGTTTCTGAGAAAGGAGTTATTATTATTATTTTTGGAGATGTTATATGTAAATGTTGGATATGGAATCCTAGGTTAGACATCACTTTCCTCAAAATTTTAAAGACACTATGCTGCCATCCTCTAGTTTTTAGATTGCTGTTGAGAAGTCTGAAACCACTCTATTTTGACTCTGCATAGGACCTCCTTTTTCTCTGGGGAAACTTGTAAAATTTTGAGCCAGTTTCTGAAATTCCATGACCTTTCATGAAGTTCCATGACATTGGTCATTGTGCTAATCTTTTGAAGCCAGAAACACATGTTCTTAGGTTCTGGAGAACTTTATTAAATTATTTAATGGATAGTTTCTTCACCTCCATTTTTTTGTTTGTTTTCTTTCTAAAACTCTTCTTATTCAGATGTAGGTTCTCTGTGAGAAAAAAAAAATATTCTCTCCTATTTTGTGTTCCTTTGTCTTTTTTTCGGTTCTGGAAATTTTTTGTCAATCTAATCTTCAAACCCTTTCACCAAAGCATTTAGTGAAAATAAATTTCTTTTTCTTTCTTTCTTTCTTTCTTCCTTTCTTTCTTTCTTTCTTTCTTTCTTTCTTTCTTTCTTTCTTCCTCTTTTCTTTCTTTCTTCTTTTTTTAGAAATTTATGTGTGCTTTTTTTTAATGTTTATTTTTGAAAGATAAAGCATGAGTGGCATAGGGGCAGAGAGAGAGGGAGACAGAGGGTCTGAAGTGGGCTCTGTGCTGACAGCAGTGAGCCCAATGTGGGGCTTGAACTCAAGAACTGTGAGATCATGACATGGGCCAAAGCCAGATGCTTGATGGACTGAGCCACCCAGGCGCCCCGGTGTGCTATCGCATTGCTAACTTTCCAAGGGCTCTTTTTTCTCTCTGGATGATTATGTTTTTAATAGTAGGTAGAAAGGTCAGTGCAATGCCCTAAAATAAACATGGTAGTGTAATGTGTAGTCTGCAAGGAGGATGTCATGCCTGGAACAAGCTGAACAAGGTTAAGTGTGTGAGCAAAGCGGTCAGACACGTAATGGAGGGGAGGGGGCACACACCATGGAGGGTCCCATGGAGCCCTCACTTGAAGTCATGAAAGACAGTGTTTAAGCCTAACTTTGTCCCTTATTTGGAAAAACTCACTTAGCTTCTCTGAACCTCAGTTTTCCTATCTATAAAATGAACCATTAGAATCTCTGAGAAATCTTACAACTCTAATATTCTCATGGATCTTTATCTGCATCAACACTCTTCAAGAGAGAAAGACCACATTACTTAAATTTGTGGGTGCAATAAAACCTTGGATTGGGAGTAACTTGTTCTGCGAGTGTTCCGCAAGACAAGTAAACATTTCTAATAAGTGTTTTTTAATGTTTTTATTTATTTGAGAGAGAGAGAGAGAGATAGTGTGAGTGGGGGAGGGGCAGAGAGAGAGGCAAACACAGAATCTGAAGCAGGCTCCAGGCTCTGAGCTGTCAGCACCGAGTCTAACACAGTGCTTGACTTCACAAACCGTGGGATCGTGACCTGAACTCAAGTCGGACAGTTGACCGAGTGAACCACCCAGGTGCTCTCTAATAAATTTTAACGTGATAAACAAGCGATGTCTTGCAGTATGAGTAGTACATGATGCCGAATGTCCCATGATCACAACTGAGCCCATGGTTCTTCAAATTCTCTTTGATAAATGTGCTTTGGATTACAAACCTGCAAACCGAGGTTTTACTGTATATACTTTATGCTTTTCTAAATGCCTGTGTATATCTAACTTCTACTTCACCCAGCAGGGTAGAACTTTGACTCCTGAGGAAACTGCACATTTGTGGTTAAGTGACCTGCCCGAGGTCACCCAAAGAGTTAGTGGCAGGATCAAATTAGAATGAGGGTTTTGGGGTCCCAAACTGAACTTTGATGCAGAAGACATGAGTAAGTCAACCCTCTCAAGCCATGACCAAGAAGGACCTAACTCACTGGAAGGAAAATGCTGAGCCTGCCTTCAGAGTCCTTCAAAGTAAGCCTTCTGCACAGTTAGCTGAAGGAGAGGGCTGTGCTGAGAATTAGTACACCGTAAATATATCATCACTAAGCCAGAGAGGCTGATATTTGCATAAAGCCAGCTCCTTGTGCAGCTACCTGAATGGATCCCATGAAGGAGGGGTCTACTTAGCCAGCATGGGTTTTATAGCCACTGTGAATCTGGAGGACTGAACATTTGGGCCAGAGCCCTTCAGCTTTCTCTGTTGTTTGAGATAGTTGTTTTGTTTTGTTTTTTTTAAAGCTAGGGATTAGATTTGACGAGTCCCTTCTCCTTTAAAGGACCATCCTCTCTAAATTTACTTAATTGATAGTGAGAGTGAAG
This sequence comes from Puma concolor, assembly GCF_028749965.1. NCBI lineage: Eukaryota > Metazoa > Chordata > Mammalia > Carnivora > Felidae > Puma > Puma concolor. The sequence goes on from NC_141682.1 coordinate 28,402,834, forward strand.
AGGTCCAAATTGACAGTAACCAAGTTCATTGAAGAGAGATCAGGAAGTGCCAGGAACTCCATAATTTGCATAATTAGAATGTATTGTTTAAGGGAACAAGGATCAGGTTTTCCCATTTCAGAGTTGAAAATGCCCCATGATTAATTTCATCCAGCATGTTCCTTAATGATATGAAAAGTAATCAAAATAAGTAATCAAGAAAAGCAAAGTGTCCTAAGATGATAATGACAGTAACAATCAATAACAACCATAACCAGAATTATATTTTACTTTTGCATTTTAAAATTGTGTGCCAGACCCTGGGCTTAGCATGCCAAAACATATTTCATACCTTTCTGGGTTTGAACAAATATTCTCGGCATTTTACCAGCGACTTTGGGTGAGTTGCTTAGAGCTCAGCTAGACGCCCAGAGTCACACAGCATGTAAGGGGCACAGGTAGAATTTGAACGTGGGTTATCAGAATGTAAATTCTACCCCTCTTAAACTGTTATGCTGTATTGCCCCTTAAAGAAAGTCTTCTTTACGATTGTCACCTCTGAATGTCATGTTGGGTATAGGAGAGAAAGTTTATTTTTTCTTTCTCAGTCAGTAGGAAAGTCATTTATTTTGCAATTTTTATTTTTATTCTTTATTTTTATTTAAAAATTGTTTTATGTTTATTTACTTTTGAGAGAGAAACAGAGCGTGAGCCAGGGAGGGTCAGAGAGAGAGACACACAGAATCTGAAGCAGGCTCTGGGCTCTGAGCTGTCAGCACAGAGTCCGATGCGGGGCAAGAGCTCACGGACCGCAAGATCATGACCTGAGCAAAAGGTGGACTTTTAACTGACTGAGCCACCCAGATACCCCAAAGTCTCTATCTGTTAAACACTAAATCTCCCATTCCCTCTTTTGCCCACGTCCCAGTAAACTCTATTCTACTTCCTGTCTCTGTAAATTTGCCTCTTCTAGGTACCTCACAGAAATGCAATCCTACAATATACATCCTTTTGTGTCGGGCTTGTTTCACTTAGCATAATATTTTCAAGGTTTGTGCATGTTACATGTGTCAGAATTCAATTCCTTCTTATGCTGAATAACATTGCATTGCATGGCTAGATCATATTTTGTTTATCCATTCATCTGTTGAGGGCTATTGTTCTGCCTTTGGCTACTGTGAATAATACTCCTGTGAACACTGGTGTACAAGGATCTGTTTGAGTCCCTGCTTTCAATTCTTTTGGATATATACCTAGAAGTAGAATTTACCAGATCATATGGTAATTCTACACTTAACTTTTTGAGGAACCACAAAGCCATCTTCCAGAGTGGCTGTACCATTTTACATTCCTATCAGCAGGGTTCCAGTTTTTCCACATCCTCTCCAACACTTGTTATTTTCATTTTTTGGTCACGCTTGTTCTAGTAGGTGTGAAGTGGTCTCTCATTGCATTTTGATTTGCATCTCCCTAAGGACTAATGGTGTAGAGCGTCTCTTCATGTGCTTATTGGTCCTTTGTTTATCTTCTTTGGAGGAATGTGTACTCAAGCCCTTTGTCCATCTTTGAATTGGGTTGCTTGTTTTTTGTTGTTGAGTTGTAGGAGGTTTTTCCTTTTTGGGGGGCATATTCTGAGTATTAATCCCTTTTCAGATATATGATTTGCAAACGTTTTCTCTCATTTTGTGGGTGCTCTTTTCACTCTCTTAATCATGTACTCCTGTGCACCAAAGTTTTTATCTTGATAAAGTCCGATTCATGAATTTGTTGTTGTTGCTGTACTTTTGGTGTCATATCCAAGAAATCATTACCAAATCCAATATTATAAGATTTTCCCCTACATTTTCTTCTAAGAGTTTTATAGTTTTAGTTCTCACAATTTAGGTCTTTGATCCATTTTCAGTTAATTTTTGTATATATTAAAAAATAAGGGTTCAGCTTTATTCCTTAGCCTGTGGATATCCCATTTGTCCCAGGACCATTTGTTGAAGGACAGTCTTTCCCCATTGAATGGACTCAGCACCCTTGTCAAAAATCATTTGACTCTATATGCGAGGGCTTATTTCTGGGCTAGCTGGTCTGTCCACTGGACACCATGTCTATCTTTATATCATTAACACTATTTTGATGACTGTAGTTTCACAGTAAGTTTTGAAATCAGAAGGCATGAGTCCTCCAGGAAAAGTCATTTTGATTCACATGAGATGAAAATTAAGATGTGGATTCATTTCAGATCACTTTGTGCAAAAGAGATGGCAATCAGCCAGTCTGAAGCCCAGAGTTTCTCTTAGCATTATCCAAACTGCAGACTTCTTTGGAGGCGTGTGCCTACCTCTCTTTAATTTAGTCTTTCAGATGGTGGAAGGAGGTAGGATGGAGACCAAAGCCAGTGCCGACAGAGGTGTGAATTGGTTCAATCTTTTTGGGGGACAGTTGTATATAAGAATCATAATCCTTGAAAATACACTACCATCTGACTCACAGTGTTTTGGGGTAGAGTCATAATAAGTGGACTCACACAGAAATTTGCTCGCAAAGACATTCAATCTAGCATTGTTACTGTAGCAATGATAAACAACACAAAAATTTGAGTGGCTCCTCATGGAATCATGGTACATGATCCTATGTGATAGGATACCATGTTAAAAACATGTTGTCGAAGTTTATTCATAAGATGGTGACATGATGGTAAAGATAATTATTTAAATTTAAGAAAATTCTATATATACTATGCCATTTCATAGTCAATCAGATTTGGAGATCATAAGATATCCAAACGCACGCACACACACACACACACACACAGGAAGGATAGATACCATTTTTAAAAAAATGTTTATTTATTTTTGAGAGCGAGACAGACAGAGCATGAGCTGGGGAGGGGCAGAGAGAGAGAGGGAGACACAGAATCTGAAGCAGTCTCTGGGGTCTGAGCTGTCAGCACAGAGCCCAACACAGGGCTGGAACTCATAAACTGGGAGATCATGACCTGAGCTGAAGTCGGATGCCTAACCGACTGAGCCACCCAGGCACCCTGGAGAGATACCCTTATTAACAGTGGTTATGTTAGGTTTGGCCCTGCAGAAGTTGATCCTGAGACAAGGATTTGTGTGCAATAGATTTATGAGGGAAGTGCTTCCGGGAGGAAGAGAAGGGATGGAGGAAGCAGGATAGAAAAGGGAAGAAGCAAAGCAATGATGTAATTTCAAGCCAAGTCATGTGGGGGACAACTCCAGCCTGATGCAGATTCTCCACACAGCAGGCACTGTCCGGGGACCACCCTGGGCAGGACACCCAGGCACTCTGGATAAATCTGCCCTGGGTAGCCTGATGGCAGTCCCCTGTGCAGGAGTCACAGGTGCAAACCATCAGGAGCAAAAGCTTACAAAACTGAGGAATAAACATGCAGAAATGGTAAAGGGGATCCTAAGGAATCTGGTGAACACCCCATTCATCAGACTGATAAATTTTTGTAATCAAGGAAAAGGTGTTATTTTTGTAATAGTCACCTATTATTTGAAAAATTATACACAGAAACAAAGATCTTTCAAAGTCTTCTACAGTCTCAGATTTATTTCACAGAATTATGCATAGAATTTTGTTACAAAGGCTCTTTCCTGTAGCCATGCCACACTGGCTGTTCAGGCAATATTCTTTTTTAAAAAAATTTTTTTAATGTTTATTTATTTTTGAGAGAGACAGAGACAGAATGCGAGTGGGTTGGGACAGAGAGAGAGGGAGACACAGAATCCGAAGCAGGCTCCAGGCTCCGAGCTGTCAGCACCAGAGCCCGACGTGGGGCTCAAACTCATGAGGTGTGAGATCATGACCTGAGCTGAAGTCGGACACTCAACCGACTGAGCCACCCAGGCGCCCCTGTTCAGGCAATATTCTTATAAAGCTTTGAGGCCCTAAATTCTTCGTTCCAGGGAGAAGGTATTTGCAAAGCATATCTGATAATGGGTTGATGTCCAAAGCGCATAAAGAATTCATACAACTTGATAGTAGACAAACAATAATCTGATTTAAAAATGGGCAAAAGACCTGAACTGCCATTTTTCCAAAGAAGACATACAAATGGCCAGAGAGTACATGAAAAGGTGCCCAACATGACTCGTCATCGAGGTAACGCAAATCAAAACCACAATGAGGTATCACCTCACACCTGTCTGAATGGCTAGTATCAAAGAGATAAGAGCTAACAAGTGTTGGCGAGGATGTGGAGAAAAGGGCATCCTTGAGCACTGTTGGTGGGAACGTAAATTGGTGCAGCCACTCTGGAAAACTGGATGGAGTTTCCTCAAAAAATCCATAATAGAATGACCATATGATTCAGCACTCCCACTTCCTGGCGTATAGCTGAAGAAAATGAAATCACCATCTTGAGATTTTTGTACTTCCATGTCCATTGAAGCATTACTCACAGTAACCAAGACATGGAAATAATCCAGTATCCGTTGACACATGGTGGATAAAGGAGATGTGGTACGTATGTACCATAGAACATTATTCGCCCGTTAAAAAAGAAGGAAATCCTGCCTTTTGGGACAATATGGATGGACCTTGAAGGCATTATACTAAGTGAAATAAGTCAGACAGAAAAAGACAAGTACTGTCTGATCTCACTTACATAGGGAATCTAAAAAAAAACCTGAACCCATAGAAATAGAGAGTCGTTTAGTGGTTGCCAGGGGCTGGGATGTGGAGGAAATGGTAAGATGTGGTTCAAATGGTACCACCTTCCAGTTATAAAATGAATAAATTCTGGGGATCCGGCATGTAGTGTGGTGATTATAGTCAGCAGTACTGTAGTGTATACTTGGAAGTTGCTATGAGAGTAGGTCTTAACTGTTCTCACCGTAACAATAACAACAATGGTAATTATGTGAGGTGCGGGATGTGTTAATTAAATTTATCATGGTAAAATTTTGCAATATATTTGTGTATCAAACTATCATGTTGTGCACCTTAAACTCGCAGTGTTGTATGCCCAATACATCTCAAAAAAAAAAACTGGAAAAAAATTCTCATTTCATGGACCACCGTATATCATTAATAGTAATAAATATGATGAAAACGACAACAGACATGACTTTTGGAACAGTCCCATACGTGGTAGTGAAAAAAGTAATATGTTCTGGGGTTCTTTATGGTCTGGGTCCTGGCTAAAACACTTTAGGCCTTATCTCATTGAATCCTTAGAATGATCCCATAGGTTAGATACAGTTATTATCCCTATTTCCAAGATGGGAAAACTAAGGCCAAGAGAAGCTAAGTAATCTGCTCCAACAAAATCAGTAAAGGCAGAGCTTGGACTCAACCCAGGCTTGCCTGGTTCCAGAACTCACGTTCAGAATTGTTGCAAATGCACTAGATCCCTATCCATGTGCTTTTCTCTTATATTTTAAGAAACATGAGTCTGGAATTCTCATTATGGGCCAGTTCTGCTGTTCTATTGTACTCCTCCTTTTTATATGTAACCCTGGGAATATTTCTCTGTTGGTTTTCCCAGACTCTTTGGGCAAGCCATGTGAGCTTCTTTCTGTTCATAATCTCTTGGGAGAAGGGCTGATGTATTTGTAAAATTAGGAGCAAAACCCATCATTGTCTATGGAGAATACCTGCCCCAGTGCATGCTGGGTTGAGCATTTTATAATATTCAAACTTCAGTCACTGCAGTGCCTAAATGATAGCTTCCTCTGACCTATGGGGAAACCTTGCCTTTTTTGCCTGCTGCAAATATACATGGTAAAAAAATGGACAGAGGCCAAGAGGCGTATTATAATGTGAGAAGAGCCTTTTCTAGGACAGTAGAACACGGGTGATAATTTTAGAAATCATCAAATAGGATAAATGGGCGCCTTCCTCCTTTTCCTTACCCGTTTTCTTTTCATCATGGGCTTAAGTCAGACTCCTGGCAAAGAACTCAACGTGACACAGGTTGAAAGAAACAGGTTGAAAGAAACAGAAACAAACACACAGTTCAAAAGAATTGGAGAGGATTTAGTTGACTTCACAGGTTAAATTTCTATCCAAAGATTAATTTGTTCGCACCACACTCAGATCTTTCCAGATTGCTGTTTACTTATGTATGAGGAAAAAACACACTCAGCGAGGCTGAGTCTTGCGATTAGTTAAATTACTCTGACATCCATTATTGAAAAACCTCGATTCCACCTGGAGTTGGGGTTTGTTTAGTGCGGTCTGATGATAACTTTCTGCTTGACTGATGGTTACTAATTCTGCTACTGGAATGTGAATGTCAGTCACAAATGAAAATAGACACACAAACTCCAGGACCTATTAAGCTGGTTGCCATGATCGCACTCCCTAATGGGTGTGGATTCAAAATATAGGCTAAAGGGATTTAACTGCATTCTGGATGGGAAACATTTATGCTTCGCGTTTGCTCTGTTTGGGGCATGTAAAAGAGAAAAGAGGAGGAAAGGAACCTGAGGGGCCTCAGGGGGATCAAGAGAGTATCATGCCCGCTGCCAGATGCAGAGAACAGACCTAACATCTGTGAAAGGGAAGTAGAGCACTTAGGAACAAGGTGGTAGGAAATTAAAGCACTCAGAGACAGTTAAGCTGCTCAAAGACAGTCTGGGGAAACTGATTGTGTTTGCTTCCATCAGGAGACAAAGATGGAATCCACCAGCCTTCCTTCTTTCTCCTGTCTTTCAGCCCCTTGGCATTGATTTGATCTTAAGGCATGGAAGGAGGCCTCAGGAAGCGCAGCAACATTGTCATGCAGTGAAAATGAGCACTTAACATGTAAACAGTTCTCCTAAATGCATGGGCTCCAGGCAAATGGGTTTGGAAGAATTTTACCCACTGTTGTCATGCGGTGGTTACCCGGTGGGGTATGTCTGGGACCAACAAGGCTAGGGGGTTGCTTTGTTTGTTTTTTATTTTATTTTTCAGATAAGCAAACGGAGGCTTATCAGCCACTTAGCAGATCCCTGGGGTGGGGGTTTCTGGGCAAGTTTCAACTCCCTAAGCCTCCCAAGTGCGGATGAAGGTAAGGATACTGATGACATAGCACTTCCTATTAGGATAAAGTGGGACTGTGTATGTAAAATGCACTGTTATTTAATGTTGATTTACTGAACCCGTTCTCTGTCACGGATAATGTTCTAGGTGCTCATGTTGCTTTTTGCACTGGGCTGACCAACGTAGCTGATAGTGACAGTGACTGACCTTTATCCAGGACCTACTGTGTGCCAAGGCCCTATGCTTATCTTTTACACACATGCCTCATTCTATTAGACAGTAAACCTAAGAGGCAGGTACTATTTTTTAAAAAAATTTTATTGTTTATTTATTTTTGAGAGAGAGAGAGCAACAGCGTGTGAGTTGGGGAAGGGCAGAGAGAGAGGGACACACAGAATCTGAAGCAGGCTCCAGGCTCCGAGCTGTCAGCACGGAGCCCGACACTTGGCTTGCACGCACGAGCCCTGAGATGTCAGCTGCTCAACTGACTGAGCCACCCAGGCGACCCGAGGCAGGTACTATTTTTATTCATCACGTCTGTAAGAGAACTGAGGTTTCAAGAGAGAAATCAAGTAACTTGCCAAGGTCACACATCTACTGGGTGGCTAAATTGGGATTCATTCACTTGTTTACTTCGACAGCTACTTCTTGAACACCTACTATTGTGCCAGAGGCATGGAATGCAACAGGAACAAACAGGACAGCCTCTCTGCCCTGGTGGTGCTTCTGTTCTAGACAGGGGCAGACAGGCACCAGCACAACAATGATTTAATGCTGACTGTGATAACGTTCAGGAAGGAGCTGTGTGAGGGCCGTGTGAAGGTGGGGTCAGACCTGATGTGAGGCTCCGGTTTAGATTGAGGTCTACAGGACAAGTAGGAATCGGAGCGAAAAGGCAGGCTGAAGATTCCAGGCTGGAGGCCACGTTCATGGTATCCTTGAGCCACACACTTGCCCCTCCAGCCTGTTCACAACCGCCGTGGTGCTGGCTACAAGTGCCACAGTCAGCGACTGCCTTTCTGAGCTTTGCCAGCTCGGCTGACAGCCGGGAGCCCTGACAGATGCCTTTTCTCTCTAAAAGGGATTTTGACATCAGTTCCTAGAATGAATCTTTTTTTCCTGACTGAAGGCTTGTGATTGGCCCTTGGCAAACTGCAAGACCTAAAGGCATTGTGTGGGTGTGTGGGTGTGTGTGTGTGTGTTGTAGCTGTAAAAATGCCATCTTCAATTATATCTCTTGACCACCCCAATTCTCAGCCCTTTTTCGACAGGCAGGAAGTGAGGATGGTTTCTTTGACTGATAGAAAGAGAAGCAGGTGAACTCCTGAATGACCCCCCTCCCGTCTTAACCACACACAGAGAAATCCACTCAGCATCAGGGCTGAGGAACCCCCACTTGTCAAACGTGCCCAGGAGAATAACGGTGCCATCTTCATGGTTTTCTTTTGGGGAGGAGAAAGACAAGCGGCATTCTCAGACCTGGAGGACTTTGAATAAAAAGTGGGCACCTGGGTGGCTCAGTCGATTAAGCGTCTGCCTCCGGCTCAGGTCCTGATCTCCCAGTTCATGGGTTTGAGCCCCAGTAGGGTTCTCTGCCATAGGCACAGGGCCCGCTTCGGATCCTCTGTCCCCACCATCCCTCCCCCGCTCACACTCTCTTTCTCAAAAATGAATAAATAAACCTTAAAAAAAAGGGCACCCAATAAAGTTGCGTTGAATGACTGCCTGCCTGAATGAAAAATCTATGAGAAAGCACCAACCTCCAGTGTTTCCCAGACATTGGAATCGCCCAGAAAGCGTGTTAAAACCCAGATTTTAGGGCCCCACTCGCAGTGACTCAGTGGCTCTCGGTTGGTGCCTGAGGACTTGCGTTTCTAGGTATTTCCCAGGTGATGGTGACAATCCCTCTAAACCAGAGGGGCTTAGAATAAGAGCTCTGGGTTCAAGCCACTTGAGTTTAGGGTTGCCTGATGAAAACAACAACAACAACAACAAACAGGACACTCAATTACATCTGAATTTCATACAAACACAAGTAACTTTAATCTATGACTATATCCCATGCAAGAGGCACCCTGTGTTTTCAGACGCATGCCTCCTGGGCTGAACTCCCAGCATTGCGACTGTGGAGCTGTTAACCATAGTCGGGTTCTTGGGCCTGACAACGATAGAAAAGAGGCCAGCGAGAGCCCAAAATCAAAAGTACAGGCACGGTATTACTGGGGCTACACCTCGACCTGGAAGAAGACGCCGCACCAACAAAACGGAACCGGGCGGAGGCCACGCTCAAACACAGAAACTTCCAGCTCCCACTCCCCCGCCAGTATGCTAATGAGGGAAAGGGAAAAAAAACAGTCTCCATCTGATTGGTTGGAAGAGCCTTGTCATGATTGGTTGGAAGGGGCTCATTCTGATTGGTCGGTATTAGCAGACAACTCAGGCAGCTCATTGGTGCCTTTTGGAGCCGAGGTCCTGTGTGTTACGTCCAGCTTGTCTCAGTGGTCATCTCCTGGCCGCAACCTCCTTCCGCTCTGTAAGGGAAGCGGTTTAACAACAACAACCAACAGAAATGTTCCAGGTGCACAGCACAATGTCTTTCACCTGGGGCTCGTTCCCATGGTCCCTCACTGTCTCAGAGCCATGTTATTTAAGGCAAGTCATTTAGGGGCGCCTGGGTGGCGCAGTCGGTTAAGCGTCCGACTTCAGCCAGGTCACGACCTCGCGGTCCGTGAGTTCGAGCCCCGTGTCAGGCTCTGGGCTGATGGCCCAGAGCCTGGAGCCTGTTTCCGATTCTGTGTCTCCCTCTCTCTCTGCCCCTCCCCCGTTCATGCTCTGTCTCTCTCTGTCCGAAAAATAAATAAACGTTGAAAAAAAAAATTAAAAAAAAAGGCAAGTCATTTAACCTCTTTGCGTGTCAGCTTCTCCATCTACAGAATGGGAATGGTAATAATGCCACCTGTCTCCTAAAATGCTTAAGACAATGAAGAGATCACGTGAAGGACCTACCACAGAGCCTTGCTTGTAGCAAGCCCTCAGTAAATGTCAGCGGTTATTACTCAGCATTAACTTAAGGTGAGTAACTTTTTGGAGAAAAAACACACTAAGCAATTTAGTTTAGGAAATAGTTCTCTTCTTAGAAAAGGTCCTTTTCGCTGCCTCCCTCCGATTTCTTTCGTAGTCGATTATAAAAAAAATAAATAGGCTGGTTACACCCAAAAGCTCTCCGTCCAACGACTCCTGTCCTGTCTCGGGGCCGGATTTGGCTGTCCTCTTCGATGTTGTGCCTGGGTGTTAAATTTCTGAGAGCCCGCACAGGCGGACCTCCAGGGTTGGGGCTAATGCCTGGCACGGGGAAGTAGACCAGCCCCGCTCAGCGTGCCACTTGCCATGTAGAGTGGAGAGAGACAGAAAGAATATGCTGTTTATGTTGAATCAGTTTGAATGTGTCTTGATCCCGTGGAATTCAACTTCTGTCCATCTGGTTAAAAACAACTTAGTATCACCAAATTGCAAATTTGGGAGGGGTCTTAGCTATTCCCTATTCTGGTGATTTCCAAATTCTTTTGACCATGTACCATGTGCCGCTGCACATGTAAATGTGTGTAGGTTGATAATCATATATATTGAAATTTAGGAAAAAGTTGGTGTCTCGATTTGCCCTGTACTGCATGGAATCTTGGTCCATTGGACGAGTGGTGAGGATCAGCCTGAAACACTGATTGCTACCCTGAGGGACATGGGGCTAAAAGGTCTGGACATTTCTTTGGCCCTTGGTAAAATGAAGTTGACTAGGTCAGTATTTTTCAACCTGTAGGTTGTGACCTCTAAGTGGATCACGACATCAGTTAAAGAGGCCTTTTACCAGTATTTTTTTTAAAAAAGAAATAGAATACAAAACAACAGAATTGATAATATCAGCATGTATTACATGGACACAGTAGGGGTAAGTATTGTTTTGTGATACTTTTGATACATATGTATATTGTCCAATGACAAAACTAGAATTAGTCATGAGTTTGGAGTCCTTTGAGGGAAAACATGCCATGGATTGGGGGAGTACAGTATCTCCCAGCAGTGGAGCCCTGTTCCTAGGCAAGAGCAAGTTATGTAGAGCATTAGAAGTGACAGAAACAGGGCCTAATTGGCCAGGAGGCCAGGGATTTTCTTGTAAGCCCAGCAGGTCGTTTCCAGGGTAAGGTGAGCTAGCTAAAGCTGAGATGGAAGGCTATGAGTGGTGTATGTTAGGGTTCCTAGACAGTGAGCTTGGGCTTAGGTTTAAGTTTGTGATGTGGGCCAGGCTGCTAGGGCAGCCTCTGTCTTGTGGTTCCAAAAGATAGAATCTCCTTTATCAGTAGGCATGATACGTTGAAATCTACATCCATTTACATGTGTAATGGGTCATGGAACGTGGTCAAAAGAATTTGGAAGTAGTCAGAATAGTTAGTATCTAAGATCTCGTCCAACTTTGCAGTTGGAGTTGCTAGGACAGTGGTTTTGAACCAGGGGCAGTTCTGTGCTCCCGGGGAGATTGGGCAATGTTGAGACATTTTTGATTGTCACAACTTTTGGAGGAAGAGTGTGTGCTATTGACATCTTGTACAGCAAGGCCAGGGATGCCGCTAAATATCCTACAATGCCCAGGGCAGCTCCCACAACAGGGAATTACCTGCCCCAAATGTTCTTGGTGTGGAGGTTGAGAAATCCTGTTCTGAGAGTATATGTGGATAGAACCAGTTACCAATAGTAGTGTTATTACTGTTTGCTAGCATTTATTGAGCACTGCCTGTATGCAGGCACTCTTCTAAGTGCTAACATTAGTGAGCTCTTTTATTATTTTTTAATTAAAAATTTCTTTCTTTCTTTTTTTTTTTTTTTTTTTTTTTGAGAGAGAAAGAGAGAGAATGCAAGCAGGGGAGGGGCAGAGAGAGGGAGACACAGAATCTGAAGCAGGCTCCAGGCGCTGAGCTGTCAGCACAGAGCCCAATGCAGGGATCCAACCCAGGAACCTTGAGATCATGACCTGAGCCAAAGTCGGATGCTTAACCGACTGAGCCACCCAGGTGCCCCTAGTTAGCTCTTTTAATACAGGTTAGCTCTTTTAATGAACCTCTTTTAACACAGGTGTTATAATATTATTATCATGAAGTAATGTTCTTGGGGCTCCTGGGTGGCTCATTTGGTTTGCATATGAGTCTTGATTTCTGCTCAGGTCATGATCTCACAGTTGTGAGATTGAACCCCACACAGGGCCTGCTTGAGATTCTCTCTCTCTCTCTCTCTCTCTCTCTCTCTCTCTTCTCACTCTCTCTATCTCTTTCTCTCAAATGTCCCCATTTACAGGTGTGGAAATGGAACAGCAAGATTAAGGGCTGCCTGAAGTTACACTTTTTGTAGAACTGGGATTCAAAACCAGGAATTCTGGTTTCAGATTCCTCTCTTTACTTAGACAAAATGCAAATTAAAATCAGAAATGAGTTACCACTGCATACCTATTAGAAATACTAAAATTAAAAAGACTGACCATACCAAGTGTTGGCAAGGATGAGGAACTAGAACATGCATAAACTATTGGTGGGTTGTAAAATGGTACAGCCCCTTTGGAAAACAATTGGCGGTTTCCTAAAAAGTTAAGTATATACCGTAGCAGGCAGCTTAATGGCCCCCCAGAGACATCCATGTGCTAATCCCTGGAACCTGTGAATATGTTACCTTACACAGGTAAAGGGACTTTGGAGATCTGATGAAATTCAGGGTCTTGAGATGGGGGAAGTTTTTCTGAATACTCTAGGTGGCCCAATGTAACTATAAGGGTCCCAACAAAAGGGAGACAGGAGGGTCAGAGAGAGAGATTTAAAGATGCCACACTGCTGGTTTTGAAGAGGGAGAAGGGACCATACCATGAATCAAGGAATGTATTTGACTTCTAGAAGCTGGAAAAAGATAAGAGAATGATTCTTTCCAGGGCCTCCAGAAGGAGTGCAAGCTTGCCAACATTTTCATTTGAGCCCAGTAAAACACATTTTAGACCTCTGCCCTCTAGAACTGTAAGATAATAACTTTTGGTTGTTCTAAGCCACTACATTTGTGGTAGTTACAGCAGCAATAGCAAACTGATTCATACTCCTACGTCAGATCCAGTCACTCTCTTTCCAGTTATTTACCCAAGAGAAGAGAAAACATGTATAGTGGTACATACAATGTCCTTAAGTCTTTTAAAATCTGTAAAAGTGGCCTCTCAATCTTTGATTTCTGCCATTTATAACAAACATCTATCCAGTCCCTACCATACTCTGGATCCCGTTCTTTACAGATAACAGTAAATAACACGCATCTTTCTTTGTGGGGGTATTTGAAAGGTGCTCCCGGGTCCCAGAGATTTGTCACTGGGTTTTAGTTTAAATGAGTTCTGTTCTTCCACCCAGTGTTCATTTGATGGCGTGAAAGTCCCTTATGTGGGTCTGTGGTACTGTGAACTGTGCTCAGAAACCCAGGGTCTGCTCAGGATAGTTCACAGTAGTATGTATAGTAAACATCTGTTTTGTTGGTTTTTTGCCTTCCTAGGATCCTTTGTCTTCTTTGGGCAAAGACACCCTGATTTTCATTTGGGACATCATTTCCCCTCACTTTCTGAATCACGTGGTTTTGCCATGGCTGTGACTGACCTCACTCCACAGGGAGTGGCCACAGGGCAACCACAGGTCCTAGGCTTGACTCATCAGAGAACTCCACTGTCCTGGGTTTCCAGGTGAACACAAAATCTAAGTAAAGGGAATTAGATTATCTTCAAGGATGTTAACTCATGCTGGGGGAACCAGTTGGGTGGGAGTTATTCTTAAGGGACGTGGATATTGCATTTCTCATTTGGGGCCAGTTTTGGAGACAGTTGGAAAAAGTCTGGCAATGTAATGACTCTGTTCATCCATTTGGTCCGTGCATAGCTACTGGGAATGAATTGGGATTGGTTTCCAGCTCTCCCTAGGTCTCCTGCTTAGTTATCCAAGCTCTTGGATCTGACCCTGCTTTACCTATCCAACTCCTTCTTTTATTTCTTATATTTCCTGTAAATGGAGATCTCTCTGCCTCACTAAAACCAGACTACTGTTCAAACAGGCTCAGATTTTCCTTCTCCACCAAGAGTTTGCTGACTCCTTCCACCTCCAGGGGCTTCTTCATCCTCTTAGATAGCACCTTAAGATGAAATCTCACAAACCCCGATTTCTGTTTCTTACATGCTACCCCGGTCTTTCTAACCACATTTCAGGAACTTTGAGGTCAAGTGTACCTCTTACTTATACAGAGATCCTGGCAGCCCTTTGATAAGTATTTTCTGTTTACTGAAGGGTCGAGATAGATGAGGTCCCTTTCTTCATGGAGGTTGCAATATAGTGTCTGGGAAGAGATAAGAAGCAAAGAAATAAGACGTTATGGAATGATGAAAATCAAACAAGATTATGGGCAAATGAGTGGGATATTGTGCTTTATGATGAGAAATGTGTGTTTGGTCTTGTCCTGTTTCTGGTGCAGAGTTCCTGAAACTCTGGGAGTTTCCTGAGGGCAGCAGAGATGTCTTCTGTTATGTTAATGAGGGGACCTGGGGAGTATGGCACACCCTGAGAAGAAGGGAAGCTCTGTGCCCCATACCTCACCCTTTGTATCTCTTCTTCTGGCTATTGATTCGTATCCTTTAATACTCTTTGTAATAAACCAGTAATGTGGGGAGTGTACAGGTTTCTTGAGTTCTATGAGCCAATCTAGCAAATTAATGGAACCCTGTGAAGGGGTCATGGGGACCTCTGATTTATAGACAGTAGGTTAGAAGAAGAGGTAACAACCTGGGTTTGTGACTGGCTTCTGATGTGTGGGGTGGGGGCAATCTTGTGTGACCGAATCCTTAACCTATGAGATCTAATGTTGTCTCCAGGTCGATAGTGTTAGAATTCAGTTGAATTCTAGAACACCAAGCTGGTGTCAGAGCATTGTTGGATGATGTCGTGGAAACCCCTATTCCTCTCCCCCCATGTTGGAATTGGGTTCAGAACCCCTAAGAATGACCAACAGGAGATGATACTGATTAGGTAGCAAAGGAGGCTTCTTTGGAAGGGGGGCATCTGACTGGACATTTGGCTAATGGATTGATTAGCTTCTTTCTTCCCCTTGCATGTTGGCTGGCCTTAACAACTTACTTCAATAAACAGAATATGGCAGAGATGGAGGGATGCTATAAAATGACTGTGGCTTCTCTCTCGGTTTCTCTGTTTCTTTCTCTTGGGTCACTTACTCCAGGTGAAGCCAGTTTCCATCTCATGAAACATCTCTGCATAGAGACCCACATGGTAAGGACTTAGAGCTGTGGCCTGCAGAAATCCACCTGAGTGACCTTGGTCAGGCATCCCCCCATAACTTGAGTCTTCAGGTGACATTGCAGCCCTAACAGCTTAGATGCTGTGGCATGAGCCACTTTGAGCCAGAGGCAACTAGCCAAGGTATATCTAAGTTCCTGAGCAATGGAAACTGTGAGGCAATAAATACTTGTCGTTTGAAGTACTATGTTTTAGGTAATTTCTTAGGCAGCAGCTGATAACAAAGTGGCATGATCATCTGTGGCTCAGTATGAATTTGCCTTCCTCTACTGATGAGTGGGGCAGATACCATTGTATCTAGGCAAATATTATTCATTAGACTAAAGAGGCATCCTAAGGTTTTCACGCTGGATAGTAATTGTCTTTTCAGGAGATTGTTTATATTACTAGAATGTAAGCTCTATAAGGAAATTCGAATGTTTTATTTCTTTTTTTAAGAATTTATTTTAGGGGCGCCTGGGTGGCGCAGTCGGTTAAGCGTCCGACTTCAGCCAGGTCACGATCTCGCGCTCCGTGAGTTCGAGCCCCGCGTCAGGCTCTGGGCTGATGGCTCAGAGCCTGGAGCCTGTTTCCGATTCTGTGTCTCCCTCTCTCTCTGCCCCTCCCCCGTTCATGCTCTGTCTCTCTCTGCCCCAAAAATAATAAACGTTAAAAAAAAAAAAAAAAAATTTAAAAAAAAAAAAAAAAAATTTAAAAAAAAAAAAAAAAAATTTAAAAAAAAAAAAAAAAAAAAAAAAAAAAAAAAGAATTTATTTTAGAGACAGGACAAGTGAGTGGGGGAGAGGGGCAGAGAGAGAGAGCGAGAGCGAGATAGCATCCTAAGCTGACTCTGCATTCAGCAGAATTCGATAAGGGGCTTGATCCCACGACCCTGGGATCACGACCTGAGCCAAACTCGAGAGTCAGACGCTTTACTGACTGAGCCACCCAGGCGCCCCCACATGTTTTATTTCTTTTCTTCCAGTACCTAGCATGCCATCAACCTAATTAACATGCACAGAGCACTTAGTACATGTTGAACATGGTAAGTACTCTATATTCACTAACTTTCTTTACCTTTATTACAATCTTATGAGAAAAGTATTATTTTGTAGGTGTAAAACTGAGACAGAAAAGAGAGAAGTTACCTAGTGATGCCACATAGAAGTGGAGGAACCAGGATCTGAATACAGGCAGTCTGGCTTCAGAGTTCTTAATAAACATTTGTGTTTAAGTAAGTGAGGCAATAAAACTATGTGACTTCTGATTGCTGTCCTTGGGAGCTGGGTACCTCTCTGTCACTCTGTTTTTTCACTGGTGTTTTTTATTACCCCTTGAATGGTATTTATTGTCAACATCTTACAATCTAATTTGGTTGGACCATTTATACATATTCTAGAAGCATCCTGTTCGTTTTTCCATCTCCCTCTTTACTTCGCTAAGGCCTTCACAAGGCTCAGAAGGCTAGGCTTTTTCTCTATCTTTTGAAGTTGTTTATATATGTGTCTGTGTGTGTATATATGTAATTTTTTTAATGTTTACTTATTTTTTAGAGAGAGACAGAACATGTGTGGGGGAGGGGCAGAGAGTGAGGGAGACACAGAATCCAAAGCAGGGTCCAGGCTCTGAGCTGTCAGCACAGAGCCTGATGTGAGGCTAGAACTCACAAACCTTGAGATTGTGACCTGAGCCGAAGTTGGATGCTTAACCAACTGAGCCAACCAGGTGCCCTGAGGAATCGTTTATATTTTAAGGTGCTCTCTCCACCAGGCATGTGCACATGTAAGTTGCAAGCAAAGGCAACTTTCTTCTGCAGAGGCAGAATTTTGAACAATTATCAGTTTAAGGAATCATGTAACAATAAACTTCTCTTTAAACAAATTGGGAAGTCCCATAGCAAAACCTTTAAGCTTGTCATTTTATCTGAGACTCTGAAGGGGCCTCTCTGACACTGGGTTACCATGCCAAGACATTTCAAACACAGTCTCTCATCACTTTGTTTCATTGCCGAGGCCCAGACTTCTTTGGAATAGATAATGTGCCTTCCTTCCAGTTCTGTGCAAATGTGCCTGGAAAAGGATGATTACATTTCTTTTAAAAAGTGTTGGCACTTTTTTTTTTTCCAGTGGCTTAATTTGGGTTGTGATGTAAAATAGAAGCACGGAACAAAACTTTCAATAAAAAAATTTGACTCACTCTTCATAATGTCATCCAGGCTTGGTTTGGCCTTGATGAATTCAGCACTTTAAAGGGTATGTCAACACAATAAATTTTATGCCCTCAATAAAACTCGTGAGTGAGCTCAGTGAGAAATTCCAAGGTCTGGGAAGGCAATTAACGTTTGAAATATATATTGAGTTGTTTACTGCGACATTTTATGTGGCCACAGAGCTGTACCCGGGATGTCACCATGTCACGAGGGAAGAGTTTCCCTAGGAAATGCAAGGTTGGCTTTTCAAATAACATTGATGTGTCAGATTGCTCCCTGAATACAGAGTAATGTAAGAAATGGCTACTAATGAAAATCTTGTTCCCTTACCACATCACGCCATTCTTGTTGCCCATTCCAGCTGGCCGTAATCTCCTGAAGGGTATTTGTTGTCAACGTCTTAGCAGCTTAATTTCATTGGACCATTTGTATCATTGTTTGTTGTGGTCCTGTATGTGAAGGGGATATTCTCTTAATTGAGTTGATTCACGTTCCAGCCCCAGGCCTACCTTTTAGTCAATGTGTCACTTTATAGGAGTCCTGTTACCTCTGTGGGCTTCATACTCTGCTGTGAGAGTTAAATGAAACAACGTGTTATAAAACACTCTCTTACTCATAACGTAGTTTATAATTTAGGAAAATCACCCTTAATTCTTCATGCAGTGTCATATTAACAAGCTCTTTCTGAGAATGGCACTAACTCAGAGAAGGTGGGAAGATCCCAGAAATGTAGGCTATGTGTATTAATCAGTTACTGTCGCGTCAATGCTGCATGACAAACAACTTCAGAATCTCATTGCTTTGCAACAGTGTTAACTAATTATATATTCTGCTGTCCTATACATTTACTTACTTATTGTTGTGCTTCTTGGTCTGTGGGTTGGCTAGGATATAGCCATGCTTCAGGATGCAAACTGAGCTTAGGTTTACTCTTTGTATACTACCTTGTACATACTCTGTCATGGATGGTGACAGCAGTGTAAGTAAGGGTGATCACAAACACGGTTAAGGATGCTCTAAACTCCTACCCAGTCACATTTGCCCACATTACGTTGACCAAAACTAGCACATTACTGGGCCCAACTTCATTGGGGCTGGAAACACTGACGGTGATCCATGGCAGAAAAGAAGGGAGACTGGTGGAAAAATAATACCACCTACCACACAATATTTTTCTAAGCAAAAAGCAAGTGGAGACTCTGAGGTCATTCTGTAAACAAAAGGCATCTAAGAAACACCCGGTTTTCTCTCTTTTATATTCAGACCTCATATAAGTAAACTTGACTTTCTATAATCCAAATCAGGATTGAGTTCTTTCTTTTCCTTGTATTTGATGAAACCAGAAATTCTGGTTCCATCAACAACTCATTTTTTTCTTTCAGAAAGTCGTTATTCAAGGTCTCCCAACAACTTTTTGGCTGCCTGAAATGTCTGTTGTATCAGTCCATCTTTAAATGTCAGTGACCAGGGGCGCCTGGGTGGCGCAGTCGGTTAAGCGTCCGACTTCAGCCAGGTCACGATCTCGCGGTCCGGGAGTTCGAGCCCCGCGTCGGGCTCTGGGCTGATGGCTCAGAGCCTGGAGCCTGTTTCCGATTCTGTGTCTCCCTCTCTCTCTGCCCCTCCCCCGTTCATGCTCTGTCTCTCTCTGTCCCAAAAATAAATAAATGTTGAAAAAAAAAAATTAAAAAAAAAAAAAAAATAAATGTCAGTGACCAGTCAAGATAGTAAGAGTTACGTGTTTACTTGCCTATTCAAATCAAGTGATGCTATGGGGTGCGTGAGACCAGGAGTCAGGAAGAAATCCAGGCTTCCAGTCCCAGCCCTGCCACTGAATTTGGAGAAGTCAGTGATGTTCTCTGGGGATAATCTATGGGAAAAGAAGCTGGGGAAGCTCCAGGGCAAATCATTTAATGTGCTAACTATTCTCCGTAATCGCTCAGTGCAGAAGTCATTGTCTAAGTAAGCATTCCTTTCCAACCGCAGTGTAGCCATTTTGCCTAAAAGTTGGCAGATGTGACTTGCCCCAGGGTGTGAACATCTCAAGGAAGATGTTTTAAATGTAGTGTTTAAAAAATCTATAACAATTATGCAGGGTTTTTTAAAGTTCATATAACAATTCCACTGCTTTTTGCTCATTAAATATTTGTTTTTCTCATTGTTGATCCAGTAATTTCACTTCTAAGGAAATAATCAGAAATGAGGAAAGAGGTTTATGTACAAAAATGTTCATTGTGGCACTTCAGAAAAATTAAAGTGAAAAATTGGACAGAACCTAAATGCCCAATAATAAGGGACTGATTGGGTAAATTATTATAAATCTACCTAATGGACTATAATGCAGATGTTAAAATAATGTTTTAAGCAATTTTAATGACTTGAGAACATTCCCCAGATATAATATTAGATGAAATAATGTAAAATAAGAGAACCATAATAGTGTGTACAAACATCAGTTCTTTAAATTGCTCATAATGAGATTATAAGGAAATCCAGAAAAACATGAATAGTGGTTATCTGAGGATTGTGAGATGGTGAGCACTTTGTGTTCCCTTCTTTTTTTTTTTTTTTTTTTATCTTTATTTATTTTTGAGAGATCGAGAGACAGAATCTGAAGCAGGCTCCAAGCTCCGAGCTGTCAGCACAGAGCCTGACATGGGGCTTAAACCCACAAACTGTGAGATCACGGCCTGAGCAGAAGGTGGATGCTTAACCAGCTGAGCCACCCAGGCGCCCGCGTGCCCTTCTTTATATTTTTCTAGATTTTCTGGTTTTAACAACAAACTTTTTTTGTTCAATATATTAACGTAATACATGTACATAGTTAAATATAAAAAAATGTTGCAAAGCCTATAGTGAAATAGATCAAGTCTGGTTCCCTGGAAATAACTTGTTCTTCTTTTCCAGCTATTTCTTTGGGCATATCCTTCCATATGCTTATGTAATATGCTTATACATCTATTACTAGAATCCTGAATTTCATAAATTCCGTATTGGCTTCTGGTTGTGATGGTTGAGGGCTTAGCTCTCTTGAATCAACTTCCCCACTTTATCTGCTCACCCATCAATGTCTCAGTTGACTATGTTTCAGTTTAATGATATCAAAACACTTGGTTAAATCAGTAATAGTACTTACATTACTTTGACTATGTAAATTATTCCACATGGCCAAATTATGTTTAGTTTCCTCTCTATGTATTTCTTTTCTTCTGAATCCCCCAACTACTCTGTCAATACTGGTCGATAATTTTCCAGATGTACAGACACATCCCCAAACATACTATAGGTTCTATTCTTTTTCTTTGACGGCCTCTCTCTGACCACTCTTACTGGATGGTTTACTTTTGAAGTCTGTAGCTCAGTATTGTTCTGAGACTTACTGTCGCTGGTCTGCCATGTTGGATTCCTGAGATCGTGCTTCTTTCTTCATTTATTCCTTTTTTTTTGGTGGAAAACATCCATTCAGTAGCTTCACAAGAAAGAGTGCATGAGAGAGAAATATTTTGCATCTTCCCATGTCTAAAAGTGTCTTTCTTGTAGACTCCCATTTGATCGATGGTTTAGCTGGGTGTCGAATTTTTAGCCATTTCAAGAACTTTCCTAGTAATCACTGTTGCTCTTCCGAAGTGATAAGCTTGTGGGTCCTGATCCTTCAGGGCACAGACTGAATGGGACAGAGATGAATAGAAAGAGCCTGGACCAACAGTCTAGCTGGAAGGAAGAAAATGAATAGATTTTCAGAAGAAACCTAAACTGTCAGTGAACCACAGAGGTCAAATTCCAGTTAATTGTTAAGGATGAAATAGTCAAGCAAGGACCACCGTGAAGTAGGCAAGAAATGGAGCTTGGAGAGTCTGCTCAGGTATGCCTTGCATTCTTGCAGCCTGGGTTCAGAGTTCAGGGTGTCAGAAAAGCATAAAGCTACAGTAAGCAGGACAGCCAAGGTGAGCTCTGATCTGAGGAAGGGTTCTGGACTCATATGTGCTTCTTGCCAGACACGGGTTTATCCTGTGCTCGCTGTTTCCAGAGGGATGTCAGAAGCCTTTGGTGAAACTACTTTTGATGGAGACAGAAAGGCAGAACTCCTGGGACCCAAGCAGAGGCTCAGAAGTTGCCTTGCTTAAGGTATTACAAAAGCACTCTACATTCACCCTCTTTCCAGCAACCTCTCCTTGAATGCCAGGTGGAAGGAAAAACAAAACAAAGGGGAAAAAGTAACCCTGGCTTTAGATACAAGGTTTCCTGCAGCCTCCAGATCCGCTCATGCTCTGCCACCCGTGTCTGTAGGGAATAAAGTCAGCTCCACAGGGTTGCTGGTGACCATGGGTTATACACAAGCAGAAATCACCATTGTGATCTCCTTTCAACAGTGGTGCCCCCAGAACCTGTCCGGCTGGCCTTATTCTCCCAGACACATTTGGGAGAGACGGATTTATAAATAGGTGTGGGTCTGAGGTCACATATGGTTTTCATACTGAAAGTGATTTTGGTGGAAAGGAAACAACTCAGAACCTCTCGATGTTCTTTATTGTCGTCAAACAGCCTGAACCAGACATGCAGGTGGTAACGAGCCCCCCTTTTAAAACACTGACCTTCTTTCAAATTAGTTTCCCTGGAAATTTGAACAAAGAATCAATGGGAAAAGAAAATGATTTGAGATCACAGTTGAACGGCGGGCAGTTTTTCAAAGTGTTTTATCGTCTTGCAAGAGTGGATACGCTTGACTAGAGTTAGCGGCTGTCTGCCAGGGAGGATTTCAAGCTCAAGAACTCAGCGCTTCTGTCTTTCTAGGGTTTGATCTGCTCTAACACATGTATTTTTGCCAAGGTCACTGCCACCCTTTAGAACTTGATGAGAGGATACAGTGCTTAAGGCAGATTTGCAAATAAGTTACCAGCCTCCGGAAGAGATGTTTTTTGGTAACCAGCCCCAGCTTCTTTTAAAGATAAACCCAGGTGCCAGGCTACAACGAAGCAGCATTTCTTCGTGTCCTTAGCGTGACGCTCAGTTGTAATGAGGGACTTTAGGAGCACACAGTGTAGTTCTGTTGAGTCCTCGTTAGGTGCTAAATTAGTAAGAAGGTCGTCTGGGATTTCTAAAATGGCGTCAAATGCTTGAAACTTACGAGTGACTATTACTGTTCCTCTTACACTCTTCCGTCTCTTCCTGCTGCTGCAGTTACTATGACCACTACTGCTCCTGTTTTAATGTTTCTTTAAAATTTATTTTGAGAGAGAAAGGAGAGAGAGAGAATCCCAAGCAGGCCCCACCCTGTCAGCCCAGAGTCTGATGCGGGGCTTGATCTTAGGAACTGTGAGATCGTGGCGTGAGCCAGAACCAAGAGTCAGACGTTTAACCGACTGAGCCACCCAGGTGTCCCCACCACTATGGCTACTGTTAATAACGTTTATAACTATCAATACTGGTACCACTACGTTGTTACCACACTGTTGCTATTATTGCCTCTACTACTGCTACCCCTAGCAGCTGCCTTTAAAAAAAAAAACTTTTTAACATTTTTTATTTATTTTTGAGAGATAGCACAAGTAGGGGAAGAGCAGAGGCAAAGAGGGAGATACAGAATCCGAAACAGGCTCCAGGCTCCCAGCTGTCAGCACAGAGCCCGACGCGGGGCTCGAACCCATGACCTGTGAGGTCATGATCTGAGCTGAAGTCGGATGCTTCACCGACTGAGACCCTCAGGCGCTCTGCCTTTTGATTTTAGCATCTTCTGTGTGCACGCCACTTTATGTATATGAGGTAACTTAATACTCACAAAGCCTACCAACGTGGGGCACATTGACTCCATGTCGTATAGGAAGATGTTGAGGCTCAAAGAGATCAAGGTAAATTGTCCAAGATCACCCAGAGTGAATGGCAGAATTGGGGTTTGAAGCTCGATCTCTTTGACTGTTTCATTAACCAGGAAGCCCTGCTGAAACAAACAAACACCAAAGTGGTGGCAGAAGATTGATCTGCCTGATGACTGAAATTCCCCCCTGAGAAGATGTGAATAGTACGAAATCCCACAAGGAGAGTCTTGTCGTAGGGACGCGGGTTCGGGGAAATCCTTCTCTTCAAAGCTGCCCAGCTGGGTCTCTCTCCCTCTTTCTTTCTCCCTGTCTCACACTCATACAGAGGATATCTTTGATGGAGCACACAATTTCACTTAGCTGACCTATTTTATTTTAAAAGGGAAATGAGCTAATGCCCTAGATTTCCAAGAAGACTGACACGTCTCCGTTTATCTCTGTGCTCGCTATTCTTCCAAACCCCAAACTCAAGTTGACAGTTTTTCTTCTTAATAGGCTTGGGTAAAAGAAACCTGCGGTCTTCCTGTGCCTTCCCCTTCCTCCTACCCCTTTCTCCTCCCCCTTCCCCATCCTGGGCTCAACATTCACACACATTTCCTGCCAAACGGAGCCCATAGAAGGGAAGGCTGTTAACTGTTCCATTTGATAAACACCCCGATTGAGTGTCTGATCATAATGGCCAGTACTCACTGTGCTGTCACTGTGACTCCTTCCCACACCTAATGTCAGCTCATCCTTCCCACACTTCTAGGAGATGGTACCTTTATCACCCACCTACAGAGGGCACATGGTGAAAGCACCAGCTAAGTCACTTGCCCCAGCTCACAGCTTTAAGTAGCAGAATTAAGACTGCCCTATGTTGTGCAAAATAATAATTATAATTTGGCATGAATAGTTTTGTGGATGTATGGGAGAGAACATGCAGTTAACTAGGACCCACACCCTTATTTCATAGTTGCTTAAAACCCAATGATGGTGAAAGATAGGCTGTAAGTAAAAGAAACTTGACCAGAGGAGAAGGGTGGGCGGGGAGGTGGGGTTATGAGTAGGAAGATGGGCTGCGTCTGGGCTGAATCCGAGTCTAGGCCTCGACTGGTGTAGTGTGCATCATGGTGTTGAGAGGCCCCTGGGCTGAGTCTGGTTCGGGGGCGGCAACAGGCAAGAGGGTCCACTGACCACGTAAATGCTGCTGCCGCCAATAGTTTTATGTTTATTTATTTGTTTTTTAGTGTTGATCTTTTCTGAGGGAGAAGGAGAGAGAGTGCAAGCAGGGGAGGGACAGAGAGAGGGAAGGAGAGAGAATCCCAAGCAGGCTCCATGCTCCGTGCAGAGCCCAGCACAGGGCTTGATCTCAAAAACCACGAGATCACAACCTGAGCTGAAGCCCAGAGTCAGAGGCTTAACTGACCAAGCCTCCTCCCCTCCTCCCCTGCTGCTGTCTCCCCCCCCCACCCCTGCTGCAGACAGTTTTAAAGATGCCGGCTCCTTGCCCCATTGTAGGAGCGGCTTTTCTTCTGTTTGAAAGAGGGTTTTCCTGTGCCCCTTAAGCAAAGAAGTTAAGGGCAGCAGTCTTTGTGCTAAGCCAGAGGCCTCTGGTTTCTGCCCCGGGAAGAGGCAGTCCTCGGGCACTCACAGAGGTCCCCTGAGCTGTTTCAAGTTACGAATGTCCTGTGCTTACTTTTTGTTTTTAAAGATTTTATTTATTTTTTACTTGCATTTTAAAAATTCTATTTAATTTATGTATTTACTTTACGTCCAAGTTAGCATATAGTGCAACAATGATTTTAGTAGATTCCTTAGTGCCCCTTAACCATTTAGCCCATCCCCCCTCCCACAACCCCTCCAGTAGCCCTGTTTGTTCTCCACATTTACAAGTCTCTCATGTTTTGTCCCCTCCCTGTTTTTATATTATTTGTTGCTTCCCTTCCCTTATGTTCATCTGTTTTGTATCTTAAATTCGTCGTATGAGTGAAGTCCTATGATATTTGTCTTTCTCTGACTAATTTGCTTAGCATAGTACCCTCCAGTTCCATCCACATAGTTGCAAATGTAAAGATTTTATTTTTATTTATTTATTTATTTATTTATTTTTTTAATTTTTTTTTTTCAACGTTTATTTATTTTTGGGACAGAGAGAGACAGAGCATGAACGGGGGAGGGGCAGAGAGAGAGGGAGACACAGAATGGGAAACAGGCTCCAGGCTCTGAGCCATCAGCCCAGAGCCTGACGCGGGGCTCGAACTCACGGACCGCGAGATCGTGACCTGGCTGAAGTCGGACGCTTAACCGACTGCGCCACCCAGGCGCCCCAAGATTTTATTTTTAAATCATCTCTACACCCACTTTGGGGCTCACACTCAACCCCAAAGTCAAGAGTCATGTGTTCTTCCAACTGAGCCAGCCAGGCACCCCCCTTTTTTTCCTTTAAACCCCTTTATTGAGGTCTGATAGTTCGAAGATCTGTACAACACAGGGTCTATATTGTACTGTACATTTAAAAATTGCTAGGAGGAAAAACATTTGCTTAGAGGGTAGAACTTTCCTGTTGAATGGTCTTGCCATAAAAGAAAAAAAATGTTTCAATAAATAAATAAATGAAAATAAAAAAGGTAGGAAACTTTTCAGAGGTGACTTTTAAGTCTCTGCTTACTTTCAAGGTTTGATTAAGAGGTCAAGAGGCAAACTGGTGCTCTGGTGGAAGAAACAGAAAGAACAACTCTGTCCCCCATGATCTTCCCCACGGAAGGCTCCGTACCTACCCTTTCCCCTCTCCCTACACCTACCCCTCTCTCCCTGCCTTAGCCCCTCTGCTTCAATCCTCTTTGAGGGAATGGAATGCTGATTGGATCCATCAGGGCTCGAGATCTTGTTTGCTGACACGGGGGTTACTGTCATAGAGGCTCAGACCCAAACTAGGTCAGACCCAACTGTTTCTTGCAGCCTGGGGGTGGGGGGTGGGGCATGGGGGCTCCAAGCCCCTGCTTTGAGCTCCAGCTCAGCTTTATCAGGACTTGGGTTGAGGTTACGAGTTCTGGCCATTGATAAAATGTTGCTTTTGCTCATCTGCCAACCTTCTATTTCTAGTCCCTCTGGAACATTCTGGAGGGTGAAGCTCCGTGCTCAGCTGGCCAAGATTAAAATCTCACATTAAAATCTCACTTTGATTTTTGTGTGCTCTGCATATTCTTACCACACTGCCTCCCTCTGCCTCCCACCCCCCCCCCCCCTTCCCTTCTCTTATTGTCCCTTCCTCCTTGGGGTTGTTATTCTCTCTTCTGGTTGGGTGCAAATCCAATCTAGCTTTCAAGGTTCAACCCATTTCTTCTTTTTTTGGTTCCCTCTATTAAAAAAAATTAGAAAGTCCCCCCCCCCACCTTTTTTTTAAGTAGGCTCCACGCTCAGCATGGAGCCCAGTGTAGGGCTTGAACTCACAACCCTGAGATCAAGACCTGAGCTGAGATCCAGAGTCAGGTGCGTAACCGACTGAGCCACCCAGGCGCCCCAGGAGGTCCTTTCTTATGTGTACGTTTTAATGGCACTCTTCTGTAGTTTTCTGTATTCCTTTCATCTCCTCTACTGGTCCATGGGTTTCTTGAGACTAGACTGTGTGTATGTGATTTACGTGTGTACAGTGTTTATCGAACTACTGGATAGTAAGTGATTAGATAAATAAAAATCTGGGGGATGCCTCTTGTGTTCAGATGCTGTCTTAGATTCTGGGACTACATTGACAAGATTCCTAACCTAAGAAACATAGAGTCTAGTGGGCGAGGCAGACATAAGTGAAAGAATCACACAAATAAATCTAAACCAACAATGGAGGTACAGAAGCTTTTAAGAGCATGTAAGGGGAGCTGATCTCCCTTGAAAGGTCAGTGAAGGTTCAGGATGGAGTGATGTTATAATGTTGAGGTCTGCAGGGAGAGTGGCCCTAATCAGGTGAACATTGCAAGGAGAGGGGCACTTAGTACATCCTGTTGGGGGGAGTGAAAAATAAAAGGTCACTGTTTCCAGAGCAGAGTTATTAGGGCCAGAGGGAGGCGGGGGAGGCTGACAGGTTGGTAGGGCATTGAATTTGTGGTCTCTCTAGCAGAGAGTTGGTCTTTATCTCATGATCATGTGCTAGACACAACCTGAGGGGCTCTCTGGGTAAACGTCCATAGATTCCTGAGCGAGGAGAGAATGGTCCTCCATGTAGGCAGACTGGTGCTTGTCGCCCTTACAGTGTGTGCGCTGGGGAAGAGGGCGGATTCCTTTTTGCACAAGTCAGGGGTCTCTCTGTGATGCTGAGGAAGATACGGTAAGGAGAGAAAGCTCAACAATGATGGTTTTTAAATTTTTTTTTTTTAGCCTGCTTTGAGGGAGATAAAGGAAATGCTGTCTAGAACTTGATTATCTTTTAATTTCCATAAACAAATGGAAAGGAACTTAATTGGGCCAGGACATCTTTGCTGTGGTGCCCAATTTTAGGATAACACAGACTTTCTTGGCCAACTGGGTGCCTGCCCATGAGCACAGGGTGTTCTGTCTGGCAGAGAAGGGAACTCACATATGGAGCCTTGTCTTGGGCCAAGCTCTGTAGCAAACTCTTCAAACTTCCCATCTGGATATCGTAGGAAGAACTCTGAATCTCAATTCCAATCTAATATCTGTGGGGGAGAATGGGGCAAGAGGAGGCTGAAGAAAGAAGAGTAGAATCAAGAATGACTTCTTTGATCAGTGCTGGGTGATTTAGGTGAATGTTAATGTCACAAACGCAGGAGAGGACATTTTGGGGGAGAAGCTGACTGACTCCAGTTTTGGGTTGTTTGGTTTGAGAATCTGAAGGACATTTGGTTAAACACCTAGCAAGTAGCAGGAGATACGGCCTTAGCTTAAGAAAGGTGAAGACTCAGAATACCGAGGCATCACATCACCTTCTGGGCAGCCTTCTTCCTCTTCTTCTTTCTTCTTTCTTCTTCATATATATGTTTATTTTATTTTATCTTTTAAAATTTACATCCAAGTTAGCATATAGTGCAACAATGCTAGTTGCAATAGTGCACTAAGGAGTAGATTCCTTAGTGTCCCTTACCCATTTAGCCCATCCCCCCTCCCACAACCCCTCCAGTAGCCCTGTTTGTTCTCCACATTTAAGAGTCTCTTATGTTTTGTCTCCCTCTATGTTTTTATATTATTTTTGCTTCCTTTCCCTTGTGTTCATCTGTTCTGTGTCTTTGAGTCTTCATATGAGTGAAGTCATATGATATTTGTCTTTCTCTGACTAATTTCGCTTAGCATAATACCTTCCAGTTCCATCCACGTAGTTGCCAATGACATGGGCAGCCTTCTTCTTTGGAAACTGTGCCCTTTCCCCCTCTCCTCCAGCCTCTCCCAACTCCACCTGTCCAATGGCTTCAAGTCACATTTTTAAGCATTGTTTCCCTATCATCCTAAAGAAAAAGTAGTCAAGCAGACCAGACAAAGGTAATCTTAGTTGTACCCACACAACCTCTTCTGCCTTTCCAGGCTGTGTCATCAAGCAAAGCATTGAATGATTTTTTTCCCCCTGAAAGAGTTCTGGTCACCAATCAGGTGTGTGTGTGTGTGTGTGTGTGTGTGTGAGAGAGAGAGAGAGAGAGAGAGAGAGAGAGAGATTGATCCACACCAACAAAGAATTTGCAACAAAGAATTCGCAGACACCAGCTGGTTGTCCTACAATTCAGCTTAATTCTGACACTGTCTATATCAGATCCCACAGGGTAAGGGCTCAGTCCTACAAGACTGTCCTCCTCCGCCCCTTCTGCCCACTTCAGATGCCGGTTGCAAACCCAGATTGTTACCTGTACTTCTAACCAACTGGCTGTAAGTCAGAGGTTCCATTGACCGTCTTCTGGGGTTTGTTAAATTTGCTAGAGCAGCTCACAGAACTCAGAGAAACATTTTGCTTAGTAGATCATAAGTTCATCAGAAAAGGATATGGCCAAATGGAAGAGATACATAGGGCAAGGTGTGGGGAAAGGGTGCAGAGCTTCCAAGTGTTCTCTGGGCACAAGTACACATGTTCACCAACCCAGCTCTGCACACCTGTCCTTTTGAAGTTTTGTGGAGGCTTCTTTACAGAGGCATGATTGATTAACTCTTTGATCTTTGGTGATTGAACTCAATCTTGAGCCCCTCTCCCTTTCCTGGATTGGGTTGGGGGGGCGTGGGAAGTGGGGACTGACAGTTTCAAACCTCTGATCACAGGGCTGGTCTATTGGCACCCAGCCCCCATCCTTAGACACACCCAACAACTACCTCGTTAACATAACAAAAGACACCCGATCACTCTTAACACTAAAAATTATAAAGGTATTAGGAGCTGTATGCCAGAAATGGGGACAAAGACCAAATATATATTTCTTATTATAAATCACAATATCACACTCCATGTATCATCATCCATTTCAATTTTCGTAACTTCTTAAAAGTTTCTAATTGTTCACGGTTCATGAGACCTCCAAATGTTTCATTTCCTCGTTCATTTAGTACTGTGTGCCAGTCACTGATAAACAGGGCACAGAGTCTCAACTGCCTTAGATCTTAGAGTTGAGTGGGAGAGAGGAACAGACATTAAACTCATAATAACCAAATAACCATTTTTTTTTTACTTAATTTTTTTTAAAGTTTATATATTTGAGAGACAGAGAGAGAAGGGGAGGATAGGAGGGAGGGAGGGGGAGGAGCAGAGAGAGAGGGAGACAAAGAACCTGAAGCAGGCTCCAGGCTCTGAGTTGTCAACACAGAGACTGACGCAGGGCTCAAAATCACAAACCATGAGATTCTGACCTGAGCTGAAGTCAGACACCTAACTGACTGAGTCCCCCAGGTGCCCCCCAAATAACCATTTAAAATTGGATTTGTCATAAATAATGTAAGAAAGAGAGCACTGTGGGATGTAGTCTAGTCTGGTGTTGGTGCCTGGATGGAGGGTGGTGCCATTTTCTGAGATGAATCCCAAAAGGAGATTCAAGTTTGGGTGTGGCTTTCAGGGGTTAAATAAGACGCAAATGCATATGGAGCTCACTGTCTACTAAGCGCCATTCTTGGACAGGTTACAATCATTCAGCAACCCAGGAGTGGAGCGAACATCATGATGCTCACTTTCCGAATGGAGGCCTAAGATACAGGGGTTAAGTGGCTTCCCAAGATCACACAGTTAGTAAGTGGCAGAGATGGGATTTCAAATCTAGACTGTCTGGTCCCAGAATCCACATGTTGCAGACTCTGTCATGAGGCCTGATTTAGATACATTCAGCTGAAGATTATGGTGGGGCATCTAAGTGACAATTTGATCAAATGATAATTTCTTATCATTCTTAGGGTATTCAAGAGTGATTTGCTTCTAATGGATCCTCAGTAAATGTTTGTGGAAAAAGAGACTGTGCCTCTTGACTTTTTTTTTTTTATCTAATAATTTATTTTTTTATAATTTGTATCCAAGTTAGCACATGGTGCAACGATTTCAGGAGTAGATTCCTTAAACCCCTTACCCATTTAGCCCATCACTCCTCCCACAATCCCTTCAGTAACACTCTTGGTTGTTCTCCATATTAAAGAGTCTCTTATGTTTTGTTCCCCCTCCCTGTTTTTATATTATTTTTTGTTTCCCATCCCTTATGTTCATCTGTTTTATCTCTTAAAGTCCTCATATGAGTGAAGTCATATGATATTTGTCTTTCTCTGACTGACTAATTTCACTTAGCATAATACCCTCCAGTTCCATCCACATAGTTGCAAATGGCAAGATTTCATTCTTTTTGATTGCTGAGTAATACTCCATTGTATATATATATATACCACATCTTTATCCACTTATCTATTAATGGACATTTGGGCTCTTTCCATACTTCGGCTATTATCAATAGCACTGCTATAAACATGGGGGTGCATGTGCCCCTTCAAAACAGCACACCTGTATCCCTTTGATAAATACCTAGTAGTGCTGGGTCATAGGGTAGTTCTATTTTTAATTTTTTGAGGAACCTCCATACTGTTTTCCAGAGTGGCTCCACCAGTTTGCATTCCCAGCCGCAGTGGAAAAGAGATCCTGTTTCTCTGCATCCTTGCCAACATCTGTTGTTGCCTGAGTTAATGTTAGCCATTCTGACAGGTGTAAGGTGGTATCTCATTGTTTTGATTTGTGTTTCCTGGATGATGAGTGATGTTGAGCATTTTTTCATGTGCCAGTTGGCCATCTGGATGTCTTCTTTGGAGAAATGTCTATTCATGTCTTTTGCCCATTTCTTCACTGGATTATTTGTTTTTTGGGTGTTGAGTTTGAAAAGTTCTCTATAGATTTTGGATACTAACCCATTCTGTTGGTTGCCTTTTAGTTTTTCTGAGTGTTTCCTTCACTGTGCAGAAGCTTTTTATTCTGATGAGGTCCCAATAGTTCATTTTTGCTTGTTGAGTAAGAAGTTCCTGTGGCCAAGGTCAAAGAGGTTTTTGCCTGCTTTCTCCTCGAGGATTTTGATGGCTTCCTGTCTTACATTGAGGTCTTTCATCCATGTTGAGATTATTTTTGTGTATGGTGTAAGAAAGTGGTCTGCATGTTGCTGCCCAGTTTTCCCAGCACCATTTGCTAAAGAGACTGTCTTTATTCCACTGGATATTCTTTTCTGCTTTGTCAAAGATTAGTTGGCCATACGTTTGTGGGTCCATTTCTGGGTTCTCTATTCTGTTCCATTGATCTGAATGTCTGTTTTTGTGCCAGTACCATACTGTCTTCATGATTACAGCTTTGTAATATATCTTGAAGTCCGAGATTGTGATCCCTCCTGCTTTTGGTTTTCTTTTTCAAGATTGCTTTGGCTCTTCGGGGTTGTGTCTCTTGATCTTTGGGAAAAGTTTTGGTCCCATGAAACTCGAAAGGAGCTCCAAGGAACTGTATAAAATGGAAGGCTTTCATAAGCAAAAGGGGAAAGAAAAAAGGAAGTTTCTGGCAAAGAGTAGATTGCTTGAGGCAGTGTCACCTTCCTTTGGGGAAAGGCAGGTGTCAGGCAGATTACCTCACTCGTGCTGACCAGATAATTTTAATTTGACTGGTTAAAGGTTATATTCCTGGAGGAGGCTGAAACTGCATGTGGGTCACATGTTAAATCTTAGTTTGCTGATGTGGGGCTTAGCACAAGTGACTCCATTTTGCGACTGTCCTTTTCTTTACAATGTCATTTAAACCAGTCTGAGTTGGGATGTGTGTCATTGCTGGCAAAAGCATTCTAACAGGTACAGATGTGAATGGGTGTCTGACATTGTAACATTCAGGAGAGAGAGCTGGGCTGGACAGTCGATCAGGGTGATACTTTAATGTTCCACTTTCTGCAATGCATCGCGGGCTCTCCCTCCACTCAGGGGTCTCTAATTCTTACAGAATTTTCATGGACTGTAGCATCGTTTGGGAGACCAAGACACGTAAGGGACGATTCTTCTTTTTACAGTTAAATCCAGAGAGAGTGTCTGCCTGCTGTGTGGGTAATACCACCTATTCCTGGTTTCTGCCTTCCTGTCCTTGCCTGTACACATACACACATGCCTCTAGACCCCCCGGAATGACTTTGTTATGTGTAAGCGGAGTTGCACATGGTGATGGATGTGAAAACTGGCAAGCTGGAACAGCAGAAAAATCAAGTGGAGCGGAAACCGCTCTCAGCAACGGATGCAGGACTCTCAGGCCGCCTGTCTCGGGCTCTCACATCTCAGTTGTCTCGTTGCAGAGGCTCTACCTCTACCTTGTTCGACATTGACTAAGACTGATGAAAATCCTTTAAATTGTTCTTGTTGACAAGATTTGCTATAGAGCATTTTAATGACTAAACAAAATTATGGTGCAGTTTCCCCTCATTAAAGACAAAACCAAGCCTGTGCGGTTTCCAGTGTGTATGTTAAGCAAGTGACTTAAGAACATCTTTAAGGAATTTGGTGCCTGGATTCTGCTGGAGAGAAGCAGGACAACGGGTGTGGTGGCGTTGTTCCTGGACTTCCTTCCCTTTTTACCAAGGCCTCCTGTCTGGCTTTTGTTTTCTTTGTTCCCCACTTTCTCTGTCTGCTCTTTCCCGATTGTTTAGGTGGCTTGGAGGTGGCTATGAAAAACCGGATGCCATTTACAAGTAGTGTTCCCTTTCTAGATGTTCTCTGGACTTCATTCTGTGTCAGACTTGTTACACCTGTTTGTCATTTCCCTGTTCACCTTCCCTCCATGGCTCGGGTCTGAAGCTCTCCCTTAATATCACAAACACAACCTGTTGATGAGAGAGAGAGGGGTGGACCGCCTGTGGCGGTAAGCAAAAGCACCCCCACCCTGCCAAATGGTGGCAGGGTCTCAGATGGAGCAGGGAAGGGAAGGTCAGAATTTAATGAGACTTGGAAGTTTAAGATGGGGTATTTCAAAGTGGGGGCTTGGTTAGGACTCGGTAAGGACAATAATGCAAGAGTTCAGGGTTGGTGCATATACTGAGGGGTGGATTTGAGGGAAGGGATTAAACGTGAGTATAAACTTGGTGTTTCCCACTGAAGAGTTGATGAGTCTTTCTCTAGTTCTTATAATGGATATCAGATCGTTTGCCCAGGCAGGAGCCTCCTGGCAAGGGCCGGAGGGGCGGGGGAGGGGGTCAGCCATGCTAACGAAGTCAGAGGAGTAGCACAAATTCATGTTCAGGTAGACGGTAAAACGTAGTTTTGGTTCTCAGTGTCCAGGCTGAGGGCAGATGGTTTCTTTTCTCAGACCCCATGGATAAAGTTCAGGATGCTTAACGTGCTCAAAGCATCCTGTAAGACTTACCCTTTGCCTACCTGTCTATCTCCATCACATCTCACTCAGACCTTTCCGTCTGCAATTCAGTGCCATTGGTCTGCTGTTAGCTCCTTCCCACCTCGGGGCCTTTGCACTTTATGCTCTGCCTGGATCGCCCCCTCTCCTTTCCATTTTTTTTTTTTTTTTTTTAGTCAGCTCATTTTTAGAGTACTCAAATGTTACGTCTTCAGGGAAGCTCCACCGATTCTCAGTTGGGGTTGGGTCCTAAATCTAAGTTGGGTTCCCCTTTCCAACTCTTTGGTATTCGTAGGGTTTGCAAGAGTGATTTGCTGCTAATGAATACTCAGCAAATCTTTGTGGAAAAAGAGACTGTGTCTCTTGATCTTTGGGAAGAACTTTGGTCCCATGAAACTAGAGTCTGTATGCAGTGCTGATGGAAACCTTCTGTGCTACGTCTACTCCCGCGGTTACGGGATGATGTGTGACCCAGCTCTTCCACATTCAAGTTCTACCCTCCTGCTTCTCTCTATCCTAGCATGCACTTCTCTAAAGTGTAATTGGCTCCCGTCCAGCCCTGAGCTGTAGGACAGGTGGAACTCACGCACCTCTTCCTTCCTGGGACCTAGCACAGTGCCTGGCACTTAGTGGGTGTCCTGTATGTGTTTGTAAAACGAATGAATGGCTGAATTTAGGAATAAAACTGGGATTCTGGATCTTAGCAGCAGTTAAGTATTGCCTGGCAGGAATTCGTTAATTCATTTGTTAGTTATGTATTGCACCCATATTGTATACCAGGCCCGAATCTAATGCGGTGCACAAAGTAGATTAAAAACAGCCTCATCCTCAGGGAGCGTACATTGTGCTGGAGGTGGACACACAATAAGCAAGATAAATAAGTCAATGTATGTAATAGTGCCAGGACTAGGGTGAGACAAATGAGGCACATGCTTTGCAAAATTTAGGAGAGGATGGCAAAAAACTCAGTGATCGTGATAAATAATATTGCATTGCAGTATTTTTTAAAAGATAAAATGAATGCAAAAACATCAAGATGTTGAGTAAAGACCGGTGCTTATATAACCTCTTAGAGAAATGCTAATGACAAAAAATAAAATTGGGAATGAGGATAGGGAATTTTGTGTGGGGAGAAGTGTTGAAATTGTAGGCAGAATGGCCACCAAGAAAGTGATGCTTGGATGAAGACGTGAAGGAAGCAAGGAGCAGGGCAAAAGCTCATATCTGGGGAAAAGCTGTCTAGGTAGTAGTAATAGCAAGTGCAAAGGCCCTGAGGCAGGAGCACATCTCTAAAGGAAATTGTGTGAGTGGAGGAGAGTGAGTAGAGAGGAGGAATTGGTGGGGGGCAGAAGGACAGGAGGTGGGGTTAGAGGGGTAACGGAGGCCAAGATGTAGAGGGAAAGGAAAGCGGCTGGATCCAGTGCTGCTAACTCATGTGAACGTCTCCTAGAGAGACCAGAAGTTAAAATTTAAAGTGGTAGTCCTTAATTTTGAAAGAGAGTCCACTCATTTGAAAAAATAAATGCTGCACAGGCTAAAACCAGTGGTTCATTACTAGGAGTGATTTTTGCCTCCCAGGGGACCTTGGTGGCAATGTCTGGAGGTATTTGTGGTTTCATATCTGGGCAGGGGGCTACTACCAGTAGACAGCACACAGGTGGAGACGGAGGCCAAGGGTGCAGCTACAGTTCCACAATGTGCAGGACACCCCCCAACGACAGAGCGTGATCCAGCCCCAAATGTCACTAATTGCTGTGGTTGGGAAGTCTGTGCTAAACAGAACATGCCCGTGGACGGAATCTGTTGGTGAGGTCAGCAAGTTTCTGAAAATGAGCAGATGGGCCAGAAGCTCAGGGATGGCCCTCTCCCATCCAGACATCGCAAAGCGCGACCTGTTTCCTTTATGCTTCCGCAGAAGTGATTTTCCACCGCATGCCCACCACTCTTCCTTATTAAGTAATCACCACCCACAGCCCCTCATTTCCATGTCTGTAACCACCCCAGGTACAAAGGATGCCCTGTTCACGAGAGGCAGATGGAGATCAGCCAATTACAAGCCTATTAGACTAGAGCGCGGGTGCCTGCCTTATCTCATCTCTGTGGGCTGCGCGTTTGAGATTGGTAGCTTTGTGCCTGTTCGTTCCTTCAGTCCCATGACTGCCCAGCCTGGTTCTCTAATTCTTGCTGGTGGAGCACAGCTTCCTGTTCCAAACCAGAATCACCCCCTTAGTATATCCTAAGCAGCAGCAGCCACATCCAGCCTTCTGCATACTGTATTCATAGCTGATTATATGACTCACGTTTCAGTAGTCTTCATTAAAATGAGGTGAAAGATCAACATTTTGGATAGACCTTTGTTGTTATGCAGGAGTATGTCTAGAGCATCTGTTTTTGGTCAAAAAAAACTAGAACAGCTGTTATAAAGTCAAAAATGCCTACACAGGCCAGGCAGGTAATTGGAAGGCAGACAGCAGGCCATTTGAAATACGGAGTCATGGGAACTGGGAGACACTGGGTGGGGGCTCACCCAGGCTGGAAATATCTGTCCCTCATGTCTAGCCAATGCTGCAGAATGGCATTTGGACCCAGTGTGAGTATGGCAAGACCTTTTGACATTTCAGTAGAAATTTGAAGTCTTAAATACATTCATTTATTTTAACATGCAGGATGTCTAAAACCATATATGTTCCCTCCATGTGTTCTGTGAGTCATCAGAGGGTGATCTCTACTTAGGTTCTTGGGAGCCATCTGCTCTCTGCATATGAAAGTAAACTGGGCCAGAAGGTTAGAAATGGACCAGGTTGAGGAGGGGGGATGAACTGAAGACCTGTCCAATTCAGGAGAAATGGCATTCCCACCCATCCCCAAAGCAAAGGCTCATCAACCCCATTGGCTCACAGGGGCCATTTGTGTGTTAGGCGTCCAACCAAGGTAAGGGCCTGAGCAAGGTTGCTTGCTTCCCACAGCACCCTGGGAAATGCTGCCTCCTTTTGTAGATGAGAAACTCAAGTGTCTCGGTAGTAGCTGCTCACTATCACGTGACAAATAATAATTGCTCATGATTCCATAGGAGGATTTGAGCCTGGAAGTGTACAAGCTTTTATCTGTACCTTTTTTTGACCAATAGATGTGGCTTGGAGCTGAGGATGAGTGTTTCTGAGCTTTAGAAAGGCTTTTTGTAGTTTTCGACCATATCCATGTACGTGACGTGGAACAAAGCCCATCGGATGGCCAAATGAGAATCCTAAATGCCTCAAGTGCATGAGGACAGCAGGGACAAAGTTAGCCCATGTGTCGTTTTCCTGAGCAGCTCGCATCCTGTGCCTGAGGGAAGTCGGTAATAAATAAAGCCACCCCCTACCGCTCCCCGCCACACCATTCCCTAGGGCTCCCCAGCGGGCCTGAACCTCAGTTGTCTGTAAGAGTATCTCACTCGATACCCTGAATTGGTGTCCTTCCCTCCATTCTCCCTGCATTCCCCTCTCACATCAACTATGCGTGTATGAATCCTTGTCTCGGGGGTCTGCTGCTGGGAGAACCCAAACCAAGACCCAAGGGAATCTCAGGTTCTTTGGTTATTGCCGAAACTGGATTATCTTTGCTTCTCTTGAAGCTAGTCAGGTCACCCAGCCTTAGCCATCTGCATTTATTATGCAAAGGCTTACGTTGTCCTAGGGGGTAGGTTATAACCGAATAGAACACCAGTCTTAACTCAGACTTACTAGGAGGACAGTTCAACAATCAGAAGAGGAGGATGATATAAATCAGAAGGATTTAGTTGGTCACAGAGGAGACACTTGATTGCTGTGACCCCTGCCACATTCCCATGGGTTAAAGCGCGACTGATTGTCCACAGTGCAGCCCTGCCAGGCGATAAGAGGTGACTTTCTTTCATCTTTTTGTTTAATTTCCTAACAACTCGAGAGAAGAACTCCCTGGCCCTGCAAATTACTTTGGATTGTAACAAAAAAGATCCAGAACCCTTTTTCTATTTCTTTTAATAGTCATTCAGGGACACGGTGTAATTGAATTAAGACACTTCCAAGAGGTGAATTATAGGATAATAATTCAGACCTTTCCATTTAATAGGAGCCAGCCTGTGGCCTTGGGTCCACTAGTTCTGAAGGGGTGAATTACTGCTCCATAACTCACAAGGTCCCATTTAAAGAGACCCTGGTTAAAGGGAATTAGCATCAACAACCAAGTCAGCAAAGGCGATCCAAGATCTAAGGGGGGACACGGAAATGAATTTGGAATCTTGGCTCCCCACTTCAAAGAAGTCCGATGTGAGAGACTAATGTGTCAGCTCCTCAGTGAAGAATGAAGGGCCTCTCAGCCAAGCAGGGCTCTGGGTGTTTTTCCCCAGCGCCCCGACACGTGTGTGTGAAAGTCTCGGGCACTCCATCCTTTCAGATCTGGCAAAATAACTAATTAGGCTTT
This sequence comes from Puma concolor, assembly GCF_028749965.1. Lineage (NCBI taxonomy): Eukaryota > Metazoa > Chordata > Mammalia > Carnivora > Felidae > Puma > Puma concolor. The sequence goes on from NC_141682.1 coordinate 28,441,393, forward strand.
CACTTAGCCAGGACACAGGTGAGGTGTTCAGCAGGTTCCTGCATCCTGGAGGAAGAATGGACAGTGACATCCTAGGACCCCTCAGTGTCCTTCTTCCTGTCCTCCCCATGCTCATTTTTCTCACGGATGCCTGAAATTGTAACATTTGCAATTCATTTAATTGGGTTCAACGTTGACATTCTTTCTATTTCTTCTTTTTAAAAAGCAGTCAGCGTTATACATAAGTAACTGTATTGCCCTTAACTCCTAGACAGATATGAGTTCAAATCTAAACTCCACAATTGACAGTCTATGAAATGGCTTACCTCCTTTGAGGTTCAAGTTTCTTGTCTGTAACGTGGGGATTATAATAATGCTAACTGCTTAGGGCTGTCATGAAGAGTAGAGAGAAGCATGGATTGAATACTTAGCAAAGTGCCAGGTAAGAGTAAGGCTTTGATAAAGAATAAATATTGTTGAAAACTGCCCTTCAGAGAGTGTTCCCTGTGCCAGGAATCCCATAACTATACTCTCTTTCAAATTCCAGAATGTGAATATCACTCCACGTAAGAAATAAAGGATGATTAATTCAATATAGTTCATAGATACCTTTCTCTAGTATGGCACCAATGGGTAGGTGGCCACCTCTGAGGTCAGTCTATTTGAAATTTCTAGAAACCTAGAGAAAACTACCTCAACTCCAAAGGTTCCCATGCAGTTTTAGGAGCTCGGTACCCAGCCTGTGGGACCTGCCCCATTTTCATTCCCTCTCAGAACTTGTGCCTGTCATCTGCCAACCTTCTGCTATCTGTCCCAAACTTTTACCCAGAGATAAAAGGAAAAAGCTTATAATTCATTACAGTTCATTAAAATGAAAATAAAATTTATTTTGCATCAAAATGAAGAAAATACATTTATTATTAGCATATAAATGGTATTTTTTAATGTCACTCTGCCTCAAAATCACTTACATTTTCAATGATCACAGCACACAAAATTAATTTTTGATAGCCTTTTGTGATTTGGCTGAAAATTCTTATTTCTTTTTGTGCTTTAAACAGCAAACTGTATCCAGTGCTATTCATAGCAAATTTTAGATAATGAAGCAATTAAAAATACATGGATTTAAGATCTTATCTCATTTTTCCTTTGGCCTATTTCTGCTTCATTATTCATGAAGGGATATGTTTAATTCAGAGTTAGTAATTGCAGATATATCTAGTATAAATTGTGCCTCATATTCTTTACCCATTTCAATTTATTTTAGCAAATAGATCTCTGTTTGAAAAAAGTAGTTGAGAGAAGGGAGAGTATGATAAAAATGCAGAAATCTGTGTGCATGTGTGTGTGTATGTGTGTGTGTGTATGCGTGTGTTGATTGGCATATCCAAACAAGATCTCACAGATGTGAATAATTACCAAAAATTTACCAAGAGCTGGGCACCATGTTGAACAATTACACATGGCATTTCATTCAGTCCTAACAGTAACAATCTTACACGGGAGGTACAATTACTACTATTTCTTTGCTATGAGACCGAAGCTCAGAGAGGTTACAAAACTACCTGGAAGTCACGCAGTTAGAAATGACAGAGAACTGAGATCAGAGCCTGGCTTGTCTGCCTCCAGGGCCTATATGTCCAGCCACCCATTACACTGTTCCTTGTGTCCTGGGGCTACGTGCATCTGAATCTTGAAGCGGTTGGTCAGAGGCCTTTGCGGTCACTCTGCTGCTTTGTCTCATAGAATCCCCGGTTCATAAAGTTGCTGGTCCAAGGAGCATGTCACTAAGTTGGTTTTCCCGTGAGCCCTAAATATATCTTAGAAGTTTATCCTAGGGAAATAACAGAACAAGTCCGTAAGTAATGCGACTTGTCACGGGGCATTATGTACCAATAAAAAAGAGAAAAAGAGAAGAGAAAAAAGGGAAGAGAAGAAAAGGAAAAAAACAAATAGCCTCGAAAATTTCTGTTATAGGTGAAATAAATTCTGGGGTGCTGGCTCAGTGTTATACTTTGGAGCTGTTAACACTAACGATGAGAATCTAATTTTCCTGGCGTGTGGAAATGTACCTGGTAAGTTGTTAAGTAACGACAGCAGGTGTGTAAAACAGTAGTGTAACGTGCTCTTATTTGAACAAACAACATATAGGCACACATATGTCTACGTAAGAGGAGCAAGAGAATCTAGAACAGTGCTGTCCAATAGAAACACAATACAAGTCACATACGTATTTAAAGTTTTCTAACAGTCGCATTAAACAGTAAACCGAACAGGTGAAATTAATTTAATAACACATTTTATTTATCCTCAGATAGCCAACATATGATCGTTTCAACCTCCAGCCGATCTAAAATTATTAGTATTTTTACTTTGTTTTTTTTTGGCAGAAGTCTTTGGATTCTAGCCCAGATCATGAGTTCTTCTCCAGTGTAACGTTGCCCATGGGTTGCTTTCTCTGTAATATCAAAATTTCACCCTAATTACTTAATTATACTTCGAGGTGATCATGTTGACACTGCTCCTGAAAAGAAAACTTTAATTAAATGGAAAGTGTCTTCACTGATTGCTTTACTCCATCGACACGTTGCATTGGCCCCCCACTATGTGCTTCTCTGTTCTAGGTGCTGGGGATCCAGGAGACGACACAATAGGCAAAATCACCACCCTTATGGCACATGAGTTCTGCCAAGGGAGGCAGATAGAAAAAATGCAAGCAAAAAAAAAAAAAAAAAATACACAGTATGGCAGGTGTTGATGAGAGCTACAGAGGAAACAAGACGAAGGTGTGCTTATGAAGAATGATCAGGAAGGTGTCTCTGATACAGTGACATTGTACACAGACATGATGGAAGTAACAGAGCAATCTTGAGGCTATTTGAGGGACCATCAACTGGCAAGTGCAAAGGCCCTGAGGCAGAAGTAAATTTGGCATGACTGAGGAACCATGAGGGGCCCCAGGGGCTGGAATAGAGCTTATTCTGCCAGTTCTGGAAATAGGAGGTAGAGCTTGAGTTAGGGGTCAAGTAGACTTGAGATATCTAAATGGCCAATTTTTAAGGTGTTGGCATTACTGTGATAGAAACTCTCTTGGTCATTTCAAAGTGTTGACAATGACAGACATATTAAGGAATGCCAGAAAAGGAAGCTGTGACTCTCTGGGTCCACACAGTGCAGAGAGAAGAGAACAGGCTTGAGAGATAAAATGTAAAAATGTTAAGTGACAAGGAGAGGAACAGGGGTGGCAGGGGGGCAGGGGAATCAGGAATTTATAGGCAGATGTAATCAAGAGGAATATAAACCCTGAGGATTCCACAGAAATCCTGGGATGTTAGACTCACAGGACTTGGGATGGCAGCTTAGGCCAAATCTATTTAAAACTCAAAGAAAGGGGTAACTCCAGCTTACGTCTGTCTGGGTCAAACTTACCTAGGACACCAAATATTTGGAGAGTCCTATCACTAAAAGAAAATCTTTTTTCTAAGTTTATCTCTTTATTTTTGAGAAAGAGACAGAGAGTGAGCAGCGGAGGGGCAGAGAGAGAGGAAGAGAGAGAATTCCAATCAGGCTTCTCACTGTCAACACAGAGCCTGGTGCAGACCTTGAAATCACGAACCGTAAGATCATGACCCAAGTCGAAACACAGGGTTGGACGCTTAACAGACTGAGCCATCCAGGTGCCCTGAGAGTCCTATCATTTTAATTTGGTTTATTCTTAGTGGATGTGGCCTGTGGTTTAAACCTGATTTTCCAGCTGTTTTTTTTTTTTAAGTTTATTTTATTTATTTATTTATTTATTTATTTATTTATTTATTTATTTTAAGAGAGACAGAGACAGCATGAGTGGGGGAGGGGCAGAGAGAGAGGGAGTCAGAGAATCCCAAGCAGGCCCTGTGCTGCCAGTACAGAGCCCGATGCAGGGATCAAACTCACGAAACCATGAGATCGTGATCTGAGCCAAAACCAAGAGTCGGATGCTTAACCGACTGAGCCACCCAGGCGTCCCTCAAACTGGTTTTTTAAAATCTACACTTAGTAACAGATTTGTGGGTGAAGAAGGTGAATAGGCAAATAGGCTTTTTCAAATAGTGCATCTCCTTGGCATACATAAAGTGTTATTTGGGATGGAAGAGAGCCTGATTTACGGAAATCCTCCCTGATCCCATAGAGACGCGGAATCAAGGGATGTGGGTTCTGCCGCCCCGGCATGCAAATGACCATGCCCGGCAATTGTTTGCAGCACACGTTTCTCGACTGCAGAGAAGATGGTGTTCCAAAAAATAGGTGGGATTCAGTGTGCATGCCAGTTGTTCATCCTGCCAGGAAGCCAAGCCATCTAGATGTCCTCCTAATAAGCGCTCACCTTCACCCCAAGTAAATCTCTGTCATCACATATAAGTGCTCTAACATAATGTCTGTGTTCTGTCTTGGCTGGTCACTGACGGTCTTGGGAAGGTTACCATAAATCTCCCGAGCCTCAGTTTCCCCTCCTGGAAAGAAAGAATAATTATTAAAATGAGGAGGATAAATGTGTTTGTCCTGAGAATCAAAAAGGGAAAAATCTTAGCTGAAACTCTGGCCAGTGGCAAACTCTTCATGAAAGCTAGTAACACATAAATGAAAACATCTAGACCATCGGCAGAGAGCTACCTGAATTTTGTTTTATTTCTTTTCCTTTTTTTTCCCCCCAGAGAAAAATGACAGGGACTCACTTTCCAAGAAATTACACTATGTTCAATGACTTCCCATCAAGAGTAAGCAGTGTTCCGTATCCTGCCATTGGTAAGTATCAAATGGGCCCATGTCAGACAAGGCATGGCTTTTAATCTCCCTTTATTTGCCGTGTCACCTGTCAGTGACCTTGACTGTTGCCGGCTGCCTCGTGTTCTGCAGTTTACTGATAAGTGTGTTTACGGCTTTTGAAGTCATGTCTGCCGAAAACCACATCTGGTTCACCACCGCCTCGACAGACACACAATGAAATACAAAGGCTAATTCTGTGGTGTGCACAATCCGTGTCTGTTTTCCCAGAGGATTCCAGATGGAGTGAGCTCAGCAGAGGCACTTCTGTGATGGCTGGCGATGCTGGGGGAGGAGTGAGCATCGGGTGTGTGACCTGAAGCCTTGGCCCCACCGATCGGGGTGCCGTGATCTCAGACAAGGGAGGGGAGGGCGAGCTCTCTTCCAGGGAGGGCTGCGGTGCTCTGCGGCACCCCCTCCCTCCCCGTTTAGTCCACCAGGAACTTCTGTGCAGAGCCATTGTGAGATTTCTCAAGTGGAATAACCTTTCCTGCCCTAGCCGTTTCACTCGGTGAACGTAACGTGGACGTCAAGGTCGGGTGGGAGTTCAGGGCTGTAGGAGTAGTGGGAGAGGCATGTTGTGCTTTATTGGGGCACGGACGATGGTGTCTATATTTAGGAGGCCAATGAAAATATCAGCTGTCATTTATGGAGTACGTCCTGCATGCCAGGTGCTAGTCTTGAGTGCTTTCCATGCCCGGACACGGGTCTGTGAGGCAACTCTAGGCATTGTCACGTCCACTTGACAGATGTGGAGAGTAGAGCTCACAGAGGTCGAGCGACTGGCCCAAGGTCGGACCGTCCTCAGAACTTGAATTAAAAAATTTTTTTTGACATTTTTATTTATTTTTGAGAGACAGAGCACAAGTGGGGGAGGGGCAGAGAGAGAATGAGACACAGAATCTGAAGCAGGCTCCAGGCTCTGAGCTGTCAGCACAGAGCCCGATGCAGGGCTTGAACTCACAAGCCGAGAGATCATGACCTGAGCTGAAGTCAGACGCTTAACGGACTGAGCCACCCAGGTGCCCCTCCCCCGCCTTAGAACTTGAGTTGTTGCAAATTTTTGACTGTTTGTGTAGCTCATTCATGTTGAGTGTATGTCTCGCAGGTTAACTGCAGGGTCCTGGGCTGTACCCACATCACTGCTAGAAACCTGCCAGTCCCTTTTCCAAAGTCATTTGATCAATTTAAGCAGCACGGACAGATTTGATGGGGAGTCTGGCTGATTCCTGCTCTGATGTTTTTTACTGCTGAAATACACCCCACCAAAGTGCCAGGTGTAAGTAGTGCAGACTTGCTGGGAAACCTTTGCTCCTGGCAAATAGAGGCTTTTGTTGTGGAGGTTGTTTTGTTTTGTAAACATTTTTTAGTGACATATAACACACATAAAGCAATGTGCATAAACCTCCAGCGAGCAGCTCATTGAAATTTATAAAGTGATTACTCCCACGAGACCACTGCCTGATCAAGGCATAGAACGTGACTAACACCCCTGACAGCTTTCCTCAGACTTTGTTCTTGTTCAAGATTATCTCTACTCTGTTGACCCTTTGCATTTGCATTTCCATATGTATTTTAGAATCATGTGGTCACTTTCTACACCGGAAAACCTGCTGGGATTTTGAATAAGATTGTTTTCAAGTGATACATTAATTTAAGAATTTTGTTAGATTGGTGTTTTTTTTCCTCCTTACTTCAAAAGAATTCACTAATGAAGTCATTTGCGCTGGGTGTGTGTGTGTGTGTGTGTGTGTGTGTGGGCAGGAAGGATGGATTATGATTACAACTGTAGGTACAATTTCTTTATTAGCTAAAGGAGCATTCAGATTTTCTGATATTTCTTCTGTCAGTTTTGCTAAGTTGTTTTTAAAGAAATATTTGCATTTTATCTCCATTTTTCAAATCTGTTGCCTTTAGACTGTTTCAGAGTGCATGAAGGAATTACTTTATGTGATGGAAATACTCTGTGTCTTGATTGTGGTGGTATTTATATGGGGATGTGCACTGGTTGAGACTTCTTTAACTGTACACTTAAAATGGGTAGACTTTATTATTTCACCTATAATTTTGGAAAAAATTAAAACGTCCAATAAAATGAAATGTTGGTAGTAAAGTGGGAGATACTGCAGGAGAGGGTATACATGGAGAACAATTTGGAAATATCTTTAAAAGTGGAAAATGTATATATGCTGGCACTTGGACATTCTTCCTGGAAGTGCACACTTTAGGGAAATTCTCCCATCCATGTTCCAGGAGATAGTATGACATTACTACAGCAAGGTTTGTAAGAGAAGAAACATGAAAAAAGCGTTACCGTATCTAGAATATTAGTGGTGGTAAATCAGCATGGTAGACTGGTATTTCGCTCTTAAATATAGTGATTTAGAACTCTGCATTTCAACCTGGATAAAGCTTTCAAACAAGTTTTTTTTTTTTTTTTTAAGTTGCAAAAGGAACACCATAGTTGATGCCATGGATGTAACTTTTTAGAAAAAACCGTTCTTCCATTTTTCCCCCCGTTGTAAGAACCATTTGAGTTGCGCACAGGGAATCCGGAAGGAAGATGTCCTTGCAGGGAGCTGTGATCATGTCTCGATACTTTCAGTGGGATATGAGCTCTACAATTTGGCAGCTTCCCAGAACCTTCCTTCAGGGTAGCTGGTCAGCTCTCAGCTCTCCTGCTCCCCTTCCTCTTCCTTGTCTTGGAATGGGCTTCCTGTATCTGGTTTCCTAGAGCCGCCATAACAAAGTAGCATAAACTGAGTGGCTTTAAACAACAGAAATGTATATTCCCTAATAGCTCTGGAGGCAGGAAGTCCTACCAGCACGGCCATGCTCTCTTGTTGGCTCCAGGGGAGAATCTGTCTCATGCTTTCCCCCTAGCTTTGGGTGTTGCTGGCAACACCTTGGCATTCCTTGGCTTCTAGACACATCATTCCAATATCTGCCTTTGTCTTCACATGACGTTCTTCCCTGTGTGTCTAAATCTGTGTCTCTTCTGTTCTCATGAGGACCCATGTTACTTCATCTTAACTCGATTACATTTAAACCCATTTCCAAATAAGGTCTCATTGATAGATACTGGGGGTTAGGATTTCAACACATCTTTTTGGTAGACGCCCACAACACCTTCCTCTCTTCCTTCTTCTATTTCTTCTCTACCCCTTCTATCCTTTCTGTTGACTGAAGTAAGGATGTGATAGCAGGGGCTGGAACAGCCATCTTGGACCAAGAAATAAATTTTAGAATGGAATCCATGCATGGAGGAGCTACAAGATAGGAAGGAGGCTGGGTTCTTGATATCATAAAGAAGCCACATCAGGTCTGGACTCTCTATCAAGACTTTAATATGACAGGGAAATAAATATTTCTCTTTAAAGACCCCTCTTCCCTTTACTTCTGGGTTTACTTCAGGTTTGTGGCCAAACCTAATCTTAACACACACACACACACACACACACACACACACACACACAAAGTCATCTGTATAACTTTACGTTTCCCTATGTTCCATATGTATGTTTATGGAACATAAGTGGTAGCATATCAAATATATGAACACAGGAAGAAAGAGTAGAATGGGAAATGATAATCCATAGGACCTTAACTTCTATCATGTTTTATTTCTTCTCTTAACAGAAGATAAAGCAAACATAGCAAATGTTTAAATAGTTATGAATTCTAGAAGGTGGGAACAAGTGTCACAACCCACGATAACGTTAATTCTTGAAGTCTGAAGAATTAAGACTTCTCAAAATTCCCTCAAAAATTGAGAGGACTCTCTCCACACCTTTTACTTGAATCGCATGGATTGACCTGAAATTTCCAGAACCAACTGGCTATTTTCTTACCTCTGACTACACTGCTTCCCCTCACTGTCATGTCCTTCTGGCCTTTTTCACCACGTCTTCCAGATCTCAGCTTGGAGTCAAATAACGGGTGTTGGGGCCTCTGAGGAGCCACAAAAAGTGAGATTCCTACCTATCAGATTCCAGAATAAAAGCCTAGGTGGTGATACATTTTTCATAATAATTCAAGTGACAGAAGTGCTTGCTCACTTTACAGCGTCCAGAGACCAGTGTTACAAAAGTATATAAAAGTAAAAATTGAAACCAGCCGTTTATCATCTCTACTGTATCCTAGAGGCAACTCATTTGAATAAAGATTTAAATATTTTAAAACCAAACTGTAAAGTGTTAGGTTAAATAACAAGAGAGTCTTTTTAAAATCGTGTGGTAAGGAAGGACTTTCTTACGTGGGACAAAGGCAGCAACTTTAAATAACCAGACTCATTTTTCTGTGAGAAAAATAGTTTTAAAACTGCTTTGTGAATGAAAAGCTGGGAAAATATTTGTAACATACACGAAGGACCAGAATGACAATATTCTTCATATGTAAAGAGATATTTCAAATTAATATAGAAAGAAAAGACACAGAAAGGAAACGTTTTTACATTGAAGCATTGTTGTGACATACGATATTAACAAATTGGCAATTTTGAAAGGCCAAACTAAGTGCAACTTATATATGTGACAATAAATCTGTAACAATACATGATAATACCTACTGATGGGGAGAATGTGGGAGAAATTGACATACTCGTGTGGCACTGATGGAATCGAAAATCAGCAAAACCTTTAGGAGAAAATCTGGCCCTGTGTATCAACGCCTTAAAAAGATATGTGATTTTAACTCCATGATTTCACTGCTAGGAATTCATTCTGACAAAATAAAGGAGGGTATGTGCAAGAAATCAGCTATGAACATTTACCACACGGTTGTGTATGGCGGTGAGGAAAATTGTACACAACCCCAATGTCCACATTTAGAGTCTTCATTAAACAAATTATGTTGCATTCATTTAACAGAATAGTGTGAGTAGGATTTTAAAATGTTTTAATTTCTAATTAAGATGAAAATGATTTAATTTCACATGAAGTGAAAAATGAATGGATTAAAAATAGTGTGGATTGCAGGGGCGCCTGGGTAGCTCAGTCAGTTGGGCGTCCAACTTCGGCTCGGGTCATGATCTCACCATCAGTGGGTTCGAGCCCTGCATCGGGCTCTGTGCTGATGGCTCATGTGCCTGGAGCCTGCTTCTGATTCTGTGTCTCCCTCTCTCTCTGCCCCTCCCCCACTCAAGCTCTGTCTCTGTCTCTCTGAAAAATAAATAAATAGCAGATACCATTTTGTGGTTGTTCCTCACAAGGAGGTAACATCTTGGAGCAAAAGAGGCATGTCTTGCTCTGTCACTGTCATCTTATTTTGTGACTTAAAAAATGGCGAATGGTGAATTAAGAATATCCTCACTCAGTTTTTTAAGTCATGGTTTCATTGGCCAGTTTCCTACTTCTTCGTTAACAATTTTTAAAAATTTTTATTTATTTTTGAGAGAGGGAGAGAGACAGAGCCTGAGAGGGGAAGGGGCAGAGAGAGAGGGAGACACAGAATGTGAAGCAGGCTCCAGGCTCCAAGCTGTCAGTAGAGTCCGACACGGGGCTCGAACTCATGAACCGTGACATCATGACCTGAGCCAAAGTCGGACACTCAACCGACTGAGCCACCCAGGCACCCCCCCATTAACAATTTTTTTAAATCGAAAATCGCAAATTACCTGAGCTGGAATGATTCATTTCTCCAAACCGGGGTTATGTAGCTAGACAGACTGTAGTCTAGAGAGATGAGGTGACTTGTGTCACATGGCAGGTTAGGGGCAGGCCAGGACCAGACCCAGGCTGACAACCGTCCTTCTGGGGCTTGCTCCCACACCAGTTTGCTTAGCAGCCCTTCAGATTTCCTTTTGTTGTCTGAAGAGATCTGACACAACAGTGAGTTTCCAAAGGGGATGAATGAAAGTTTCTGCATAGGCTGCCCTGGGGCAGTGAGAAAGGAAGAAATCTGGGTGTCCATGTGAAACAAGATTCAAAGCTAGATTTTTAGAATGTCCCATCCTTGTCTCCAAACGCTGACATTCAATGTGTGTGTGTGTGTGTGTGTGTGTGTGTGCGCGCGCACGTCTTTATTCTGTGGGAAAAAGATGGAAAAAAGCTTCACTGCAGGCAGCATGGCGGACTCAGCCTCTCCAACCACCGTCCTCAGAAACAGGCCCCAAGCCTGTTGATTTCTTTTCTCTAGTGTGCCTTGATGCTTTCCTTCCTGGCTCTAGAATTTGCTGGGTCATTGCGTCTCTATTTCCACCTCGCTTCATCTGAATAGCCACAGTGTCAATGAGTGAATTCAGGCTCCCAGCTGGGGGCCCCGGAGAGTTTATTTCTGAAAATGGACCTGTCTTCACCCTTAATGCAGTCTCTGTATACACAACCTCTGAGCAAACAGCTGGAAAGTGAGTTGAGTCAACCGGGCAGTTGGCCTGTATGTGGCTTTCTGTATTACACACTTTCTCATTTTAAATCCTCACAACTCTGTGAGGGCGTAGGAGCTACTATCCCCATTTTGCGGATGAGAACACTGAGTCTTGGGGAGGAAAAGTGACTTGCCTAGAACAGCAAGGGCTCAGACTGGCTGGGAAGCCAAGTGTTCCAGTTAGAAGAAAGTTAAATTTGCTTTCTCTTTTTTGGTGGGAAATTAAATCTGCTTTCCCCTTTCTGACAGCTACCATTCACTGTGAACTTCAGGGTGGCTGTCTGAAAAAAGTGACCTCAGTGTTTCCATAACACTTAGGAATGAGTTACTAAAACTGACTTGGCTCTCAGCCTTAGCCCACAAGATTTAAAATTTTTTTTCTAATGTTTATTTTTATAAATTTTTTTTTCAACGTTTATTTATTTTTGGGACAGAGAGAGACAGAGCATGAACGGGGGAGGGGCAGAGAGAGAGGGAGACACAGAATCGGAAACAGGCTCCAGGCTCTGAGCCATCAGCCCAGAGCCTGACGCGGGGCTCGAACTCCCGGACCGCGAGATCGTGACCTGGCTGAAGTCGGACGCCCAACCAACTGCGCCACCCAGGCACCCCTCTAATGTTTATTTTTGAGAGAGAGAGAGAGAGAGAGAGAACACTAGTATACAAGTGGGGGAGGGGCAGAGAGAGAGGGGCACAGAGGATCGAAAGCGAGCTCTTTGCTCACAGCAGAGAGCCTGATACTCTGTCATACTCTCAAACTCAGGAACCGCGAGATCATCCCTTGAGCCGAAGTCAGATGCTGAACCTACAAAGCCATCCATGTGCCCCAAAATGTGCAAATCTTATAAGTGTACTGCTTATGCATAGGTGTATGCCTTGTATAGCCACCATCCAGATCTAGTGATGAACATGTTCATCATCTCAGAAAAATTCCTCCTGACCTTTTCTGGTTGGTTAGTACCCCCACCCTTGGATGTAGCCACTGCCTGACTTCAAGCACTGTAGATTAGCATTGTCTGTGTTTGTTGTTGACATAAACTCAAATCCTACAGTGGATACTCTTCTGGGTCTGCCGCCTTTGTCTCAACATCATGTTTCTGAAAATCATCTGTGTGATGTTTTCCCATACTTCATTCTGTTTTATTGATGATTAGTATTACAGTGTATGAATATACCTCAGTTATCTGTTTTCCTATTCATAGACATATCTGCATTGTTTCTAGCTTGGGGTTAGGCTAGAGTGAATTAAGCTTCTGTGAACTTTCTTGTACAAATCTTTTTGTGGGCAAATGTCTTTGTTTCTCTTGAGTATCAGCCTAGGACTGGAACGGCAGGATCATCGGGGTAGGGTAGGGGTATATTTAATTGTATTACAAACTGCCAGATTCTTTTCCAGAGTGATTGAAGTGTTTTGCACTCCCACCGGCAGTGTGTGGGAGTTCCAGTGGCTCCACATTTTTGCCAAGACTTCTGTCATTCGTTTTTATCCGATCTCCATTTTATCCGATCTCCACTTACAGGAAAGCAGGACGCTTTTCATCTCTCCATGAGTTACCCTCAGTTTTAAAGTAATGATTTTTCATTTCTATTCTGGATTTCTTCCAACTGTCAGCTCTCCCTCCTTGTGCTCTATCCCAAACCTTACTTTAGGACTGCTTACAAAGGAATGTAAATCAAACAGCTATCTCCTGTGAAATTCAGAGTAAACTGTGTGGTTGAGAAGTAGGTACAAGAAGGGCTGAATTTGGGGGCAGTCCGGCTGCCTAGGATTCTGGACTCGGATGCTCCTGTCTTTTACTGACTATGTGGTCTGAGATCCTTTAATATCATAGCTTCGGATTCATTGACTATAATATACAGACAGTGAAGATTAAATTCATAAAGTATGTGAAAGGGAATTTCACAGACTGGAGACTTGTTGAATACGTTGCACATTTCTGTTTGCATCAGTCAGGATGGGCTGGGTTGTGCTGTGGTAACAGGCAGCCTCGAAATCTCTGTGGCTCAGCACAACAGACATTCCTTCTTATCCCTGCGGTCTGTCTGGCACTGCTTGTTGGAGTCCTCTCATCAGTCACTCAGGAACATGGGCCAGCGGGGCTTCTGCCTGGACGCCCGGTTCCAAATGATAGCAGTGTGTGCTCGCTGGGATAAATTTAGGATCTGAGTCATTTTGTCAACGTGTGAACGGAGGAGAGTATTCTGTGATAAACACTAGAGATACAGAAACCAAAGATACTGTGCCTGCTTCCAGGAGATGATAGCGTAATAATAATGACCCAACAACAATAAAAGTTAGCAGTAATAGTAAAAGCTACGGCCACTAAGAGTTATTAAGCCAGAGACGGTATTAACAGTTTATTTTATGCAGCAGGCATTTGCACGGTTAGAAAACTCAGATGGGTGAAAATGGAACTTTATTTTCCTGTAACTGAATTTAATTTCACTCTCAAGCATCCACTTCCATCACGCGCTGGAGATTGCATTAGAGGAAATGAAGTCACTGCAGGCTTCAGATTCAGTCTCTTGGAAATTACTCAGTTGACCCAAGCTTCTCTCCCCCTTGCGTTCCTTTCTTTCCTTCTCAGCAGGTGTGCCTGAAGTTCCTGGTGTGAAGTGAAGCCTCAGTATTGGGACATGCCAGCCGGTGGGGAGAAGGGTCACCATCTGTTGTCCCCACTCAGCGTGGCTTTGTGTCCCCTTTGCTTCCGCTGCTGCTGGCTGTGGGTCTGCAGGCACTTCAGTGCGTCCACATCCTCAGCCTCCAACCATGAGGACAGCTTCGGTCTCCTGGTTCTCGAGGATGCTTGTCTGCCCTTTACGGGAGCTGAGAGCTTCCAGCTGCTTTCTGCCACAGTCGGGAGCCAAAAGGTTCCCCTCACTCCCCACCACAGGCCCCTTAGCCTCTGCTACTCTATGGCCTGGGCACCATGTTGGACAGAGAGCTGTTCTATAAATCATATGGCCTCCTGGGACACAAAGCAGTGACTCTTTCGGTCTGGGATAAACACATCTGTGGTTTCTTTCATCATCTTAGGCCATATTTATTTGGTTTATGTAGAGTCAGCATGTATAATCCTAATGGTTTCAAATGACCTTCAAAAAACAAAATCTGTCCTCAAAAGATAGGCCAGTTGGTGTTCCAGATGAAGATGGAAAACAATCAATACTGCTTTGTAATATGGATAATAACTGTGCAAGTTCAGGCCTGAAATAGTAGCAGAGGCCCGAGGCTGGAATCAATATGAATTAGGATTCTGTGTCCATTCGTCATTAAGGCTAATCAGTTGTTGGCTTTGAACAGAAGACTCATACCTTGATTGGAGCTGTCAGTGGTAGGGAGAAAATTAAAATGTGTTTGTGTTCCACTAGTGTGTTTGAATTTTGAGGCACCTGAAATCCTGCTGTGGCCTACAGTGGAGATGTTCTCATGTATGTTAGGAGGGAGTTGGAATACATAGTTAAATGTTAAGTTCCCCTCTAGCTATGAAGTATTCTCTTTGATAATAGGAAAGTAAACAGAATCTTAATTCATTCCTTTATGACTTAATTTTTTCTGCATCAAGGAGGAACAGCAGCCAGTGTTTGGTATTTAAGGAAAACATACATTTAGAATTCATCTATATGCAGTCATATATGTTATGAATGTGAGTCCAAAAGATACCTCCCTTAATAAGCAAGTGAGAATTTATGAGCCTGTTCTCACCCACCTCACTGCCATTATTTATCTTATATTAATGGCCTCTCTACCCAGTAGACTGCTCTAGGTCTATTAAATTTTTTTTTAATGGCATCTTTTGGATTTGGGGCAAGCCATTGGGCTCTCAGCTCATTTGCAATTTCTCCATTGTTTATGAATCACCTGATTTATGTGAAAGGGATGTAGTGGCTCATTTTGAGCCTACTTTTGGCTCCCAATTGGATTCAAAGCATTTGAGCATGTCTTATGGGCCGTTTCATCAGGCCTCTATTTGAATGAGTTGATTTCCACGGTGGGGATAGAGTTGTAAGGGGCAGTCGAGATGGTGGTTAACACATAAGGTACCTCAGGAGAACAACATAATCATAAAGACTGCTGGCTTTGGGGGTAGACATTCTTGGTCTCACTTCTTATCTCTATGGTGTTGGGCCAGTTACTTAAATTGGGGGGCTTTGTTTGTACATCTAAAAAGTAAGGGGACACCTGCGTGGCTCAGTTGGTTATGCGTACGACTTGATTTCAGCTCAGATCATGATCTCATGGTTCGTGGGATTGAGCCCCGCACGGAACTTGTTGGGATTCTCTTTCTCTGTCTCTGTGTGTCCCTCCCCGACTCATGCTGTGCTCATGCGCTCAGTCTCTCTCTCTCCTTCAAAATAAATGCACTTAAAAAAATGAGAACAATTACTACCAACCTCCTGTGATTGTTTAGAGGGTTCAGTAGGGTTCAGCATGTGAGGGGCTCAGCATATAGCCCAGCACAGAGTAAGGGCTCAGTACACCTTGGCTGTGGTTGTCCTGTCTGCCCCTTACCTGCCCAATGGACTTGCTTCTGATCTTCCATTGTGGAGAGCTGTAGGAAGAAGGCAAAAGAGCTGTTCACACAACAGACCATGTGAAATGTTAAGGTGGGTCCTTTTACATTTTACATTTGAAATTTGAAATCAAGAGCCAGGGAAATATGAATTCTCATCGGTCATGACCTCATTTTTCCTTGGGCTGATGAGGCTTAGGGGAAATCAGGGGGCATTTATATTTGTCTTTCCATACCTATACTTCATCTTTTCAGTTTTTCATTTTAACAGAGCCAAAAACTGGGTGGAATGTTACTTCATGGAAAACTATTTCTCTACTCGCAGAACACTCCTGACACCACGTGTGTGGGCATTTTCCCCACACCAACAAATTCTCTAGCCCTCCAGATACCAACTGGGTACCCTATAATTAAGTTCTTTTGTTGTTGTTGTTTTGTTTTGAAAATAGGTCATACCTTTATTTATTTATTTATTTATTTATTTATTTATTTATTTATTTTTAAGTAAGTTCTATGCTCAACATGGGGCTTGAACTCATGACCCTGAGATCAAGATTCACATGCTCTACTGACTGAGCCAGGAAGGCACCCCTTCTACACTTCATTTCTTTAAAAAAAAATTTTTTTTTAACATTTATTCATTTTTGAGAGACAGAGAGAGAGAGAGTGTGAGTGGGGGAGGAGCAGAGAGAGAGGGAGACACAGAATGCGAAGCAGGCTCCAGGCTCTGAGCTGTCAGCACAGAGCCCGACGCGGGGCTCGAACTCACGAACCGTGAGATCATGACCTGAGCCAAAGTTGGACGCTCGACCGACTGAGCCACCCAGGCGCCCCTACACTTCATTTCTGACAGTAACCCAGAGTGAAAGCAGATTCCAAGGTTAAAGACTCAGTCCCACAGGCTGCCCACCCCCACCCTCGCTTGGATGCCAGTTGCTAGTCCCAGATTGTCATCTGTACTTCTGACCACTTGGCTATGGTTCAGAGGTTCCTCTAACCCTCTCCTTCATATAATAACTCACAGAGCTCAGGGGAATGCCAATGCTCTGCTTCTGTTTACTCGCTTATTCTCAGGGATATTCTCAAGGATACAGATGGACAGTCAGATGAAGAGTTACATAGGATGAGGTCTGAAAAAGTCCCGAGCATAAGAGCTTCTGTCTCTGTGGAGGAGATGTGCGTCCCCCTCCTGGCTCATGGATGTGTTCGCCACCCAGAAGCTCTCCAAACCCGATCGGTTAGGCATTTTTGTGGAGGTCTTACCACACAGGCATGATCGATTATGAATTCAGTCTCTCTGGATGAGTGGGGGATGGGGTTGAAAGGTCCAAGCTTCGACTTTCCAAGCCTTCATCTAGGAGCCTGCTGAGAGTTACCTGATTAGCATGAAAGACGCCCCTGTCACCCAGGAAATCCTAAGGGATTTAGGAGCTCTATGTCAGGAACTGAAGGCAGAGACCAAATATCTGTTTCTCATTATATCACACACCCCTGCACACTCTTTGGGGAGAATAATAGCTAATATTTGTGAGCATTTACTGTATGTGAGGCACAGTGCCATGTGCTTTCACATGAATCTCATTGAATCGTCAAATAATGTTCAGAGAGAGGTTATCATTTTATAGACAGGTTCAGGGAAGTGAACTCATTACCTAAGGTCACACACCAATAAATGAGATATCGCGACAACTCAAATCTTGCCTGCCCAGAGCACCCAAATGGAACCCCCCCTTTATCAACAGCCCTGGAAGCCTGTAACTCTTCACCCAACTAGCTCTGTTTCTTCTATGAATTGAATCCCTACATGTTTGTTGTCTCCACAGAGACTGGGGGCTGCTTAGATCATTTGCACAAACACATCCAGCTAGAAAGTGCCAGAGAAACCATGCCCTGCAGCTCTGTCCCTTCCCTTCCTTGACTCCACGTGAGCGAGGATTTGCAAATGATGTTCACGTACACCTGCTGACACCCCTCATTTTAAATCAAGACATCCTCTTCTGCCAACCAGCTTTGACGTTGCGTCTACACAGACGACAACCCTTTTCTCTGTTGGCCATTTATCCTTCACTGAAGGTTCCAGTATCCTCATAAAAGGTAGCTGGGGAAAGACACACTTCTCCCAGAGTGCAGACGGTGGTGGATTGCTGCCATGATGCTGTGTGCTCACCTACGCTGGGTGGATTTTCCTTTCCTGCTGGAAGAAGGGATCTCATTCTGCAAATGCACTAATGATGTGTAATTATCATCGCCACAAGCCTTCTACACATCTAGGCTAATGGCTCCAGCTTCCATGATGATTCTCATATTTTACCCAGTTCTGTCCTTGAATGGTTCTGTGCTGTAACAGTTGGCTTCTAGGTAAATTTAAATATCCTGGTTGATACACCTGGCTTATAACGTGGGATGATAATAGCAATCACCACATAGGCTTCAATCAAATCTTTACTCACAGGAGGGAGATACTCTTGGTTGAATATTTAATTCAGTTTTGTTAAAACTTGAAGTCCTCTTCAAACAGCTCTGCCTGACAGAAATACTAACGTCAAGAATTCATGAGCATTTAGGGGCGCCTGGGTGGCGCAGTCGGTTAAGCGTTCGACTTCAGCCAGGTCACGATCTCGCGGTCCGTGAGTTCGAGCCCCGCGTCAGGCTCTGGGCTGATGGCTCGGAGCCTGGAGACTGTTTCCGATTCTGTGTCTCCCTCTCTCTCTGCCCCTCCCCCGTTCATGCTCTGTCTCTCTCTGTCCCAAAAATAAATAAACGTTGAAAAAAAAAAATTAAAAAAAAAAAAAAAAAAAAAGAATTCATGAGCATTTGGACCCGGAGGTCAAGAAAAGGGAATGTGTGGTCCAAGCCAGCCTTGTTTGTCACAGCAGAGTGAGGCTTCAGGAATTATTCAGCAGGCACCTCGGAAAGCAAAGGAGATCATGTTCTTTCTATGCAAGAGATTTTTCTCAATGCACAATGCTCTTTGGAGTCCATATGGGTAGTTTCCACTCATTTCTTAGGTGGGAGATAGGGATCTAAATCCTCTAAATCCCCAGGCTTAAGTGTGAAAGAAATACCACTCTTTATTTTCCTTACTTCCATTCAACACCCCCCACCCCAAACCCTCAAACTGCTAGATTGGTGAACAAAACAAAACAAAACATCCTCTCCCCCCCGGCCCCCAAACTTTTCTGTCAATACTGAGTTTCCTCACCCCTTGAGTGTATTTACTATTTGTTGAGATGCATATGTGTAGGGGACTCAGAGCTGGGATTCATGTGGTCTGTGGACCTTCTCCTCCTTTTCAAGCTTTAGGGCCGAGGGCCTCTGAACCTGGGGCCCACCTTCCAGAGGTGTTTCTTATCCTTTGTCTTCCTGAGTTCGAATTTTCCTGCCTGCTTGTACTACGTAGGGGCCAACGTTCCCACTTGTCAAGGGACCCTCACCCTCCTTCCTGTGTCTGGAGGGACTTCCTCATTCTCTCTGCCAGTTTCTCCCTCCCCTGAATCTCGTGAATCCAGCCCTTTGCTTTCTCCAGGCGGAACTTGAACAGAATATGAAAAGATTCTGCAAAGCCTGCACCGTTCTACTTGGCAAAAAATCCTGAAATCTCTCCGGGATGGAAGTCCAAACATACAGCAAAGAAATCACACATTAATAATTGCAAAAATTATTGCCATAGGTAGAAGAAGACAGAATCAAACCATTATTTCTTTTCCCCCTACACTTTCTCTTGCTGCGGTGAATATATCACAGGGCTCGGAAACTGATAATTGGAGCAAGGATCACAGAGCTGCATTCCAGTTTTTAATTGGATCATTAGCACTTCTTCAACTATCTTATCTCATGGGTATGCACCCTGCCTTTTATGGTTGGGGTGGTTTTCTTCCCTCCTCTCCCCTCCTCCCCTCCCCCCTCCCCCCCCCCCCCCCCAGATCTTAATTTCGCAAATAAGGACTGAGAAGTGGCATTAAGATCAGCCTCCTTATCACATGTCAGTTTGGTACTCTCTTCTCTCAACTCTTTATTACCAGAGTCTCTGATTCTTTAAGCTCGTTTGCATAATTCCTAACATCCTGGGTTTATCCGGAGGCCTTTTGATGAAGGAATGAAGATCCTCTCTCTACTAGAGGGCTCTTCGGTAAGACAGTGTCACAGAGCACCTGGGAATGCAGACTCTGTAGCCCGCTGGACCACCTGGATTTGAGTTCTGATCAGCCACTTGCTGTGTGACCCTCAGAAAGTTGCTTAACTGCTCTGGGCCTTGCTTTCCCCACTTGTAAAAATGAAGGGTGTGTGGCAGGGGCAGCTACCTGATTGTGCGTATTTCCTGATTTGCCAACCTCATCTAATCCATGGAAAGCACTGAAAACAGCAGTGCCTGGAACATATGCTTTGATCATGTGAACGTTTTATTGAAAAGTGACACATACAGAAGAGTGCCTGAATCATTAAGGTAGAGCTCATTGAGTTTTCAAAATGTGATGCATATATGTAAGCACCACCCAGATCAGCAAAACCTTAGCAGGACTCCAGAAGCATTTTCGTGTTTACTTCTCACCACTAACCACTTTTCCCTTAAAGGCTAACCACTAACCTTCTAACAACCGTAGGTTCATTTTTGCTTGTTTTTGAACTTTATGTAAATAGATGCATACCAAATGCACTATCTTTGTCCGATTTATTTTGCTTAATATTTGTGAGATTCACTCTCTGTTTTAGTGGGTAGAAATAATTCATTTTTTCATTGCCCTGTAGTGTTCCATTTGGGGAATATGCCACATCATATCTGAGTTTCTATTTATGTATGTATGTATGTATGTTTATTTTTGAGAGAGACAGAGAGAGCATGAGCCAGGAAGGGGCAGAGAGAGAGAGAGAAACAGAACTTGAAGCAGGCTCCAGGCTCTGAGCTGTCAGCCCAGAGCTTGACGTGGGGCTCGAACCCATGAACCGCGAGATCATGACCTGAGCCAAAGTCGGATGCTTAACCGACTGAGCCATCCAGGCACCCAAGTTTCCATTTTTTGGCTAGGAAGTATAGCCACAGCTATAGTACATTCTAGTGCACGTTTTTTTAAAGATGGACTTTCCATATCTGTGAGGTCTATCATTTAGCATGAAATTGATCCTAGGGTAGGATCTGCTCAACTTTAGCAGATGCTGCCAAGTAGTTTTGTGAAGTGACTGTGTAACAGTTTACACCCCTCCAGTAGTGGGGGTAAGTTCCAGCTGCTCCACATCCTTAACCACCTCTAGTATTATCTAGCTGTTTCATTGTTGCCAGTCTGGTGGCAGGATAGTCCTATCACATTGTATTTTATCCACCAGATACCTGATACTTTATTTTATTTTCCCAGCTTTTCATTCCAAAACAATTTCAAACTTACAAGTTGCAAGACTAGTACAAATTTTGTATACTATTCAACCATATTCACAGCTGGTCCCCCCCCCACTGCCCCCCCCTCCCCCCAGTTACATTGAGAATTAATCGACATACAACACTGTAAAAGTTGAAGGCCTACAACATGATGTTTTGGTTTATATAGATTGTGAAGTGGTTACAACAGTAGGTCCCACTGACATCCATCTTCTCATACAGATACAACAAAAAGAAAAGACAGAATAAAAGAAAAAAAAGTGTTTGCCTTGTGATAAGAACTCTTACAATTTACTGTGAATGACTTTTCTATATATCCTATAGCATTATTAGCTCTACTCATCATGTTGGCCATCACAGCCCCGGTAGGTATTATAACTGGAAGTTGTACCTTTTGACCCCCCTTCCTGACCCCCTTCCCTTCCCCACCTTCGGTAACCACAAGTTTGATCTCTTAGGTTCTAAGAATTTGGTTTGTTTTTATTTTATTATTATTTATCTATTTTTTTAAAGTTTACTTATGTTTGAGAAAGAGAGTGTGAGCAGGGGGAAAGGGAGAGGGAGGGAGGGAGAGAGAGAGAGAGAGAGAGAGAGAGAGAGAGAGAATCCCGAGCAGGCTCCACACTGTCAGCACAGAGCCCAACGCAGGGCTGTAACTCACAAACCGTGAGATTGTGACCTGAGTCAAAACCAAGAGTTGGACACTTAAGTGACCAAGCCATCCAGGTGCCCCTATTTTTAATTTGAGAGAGAGAGAGAGAGAGAGAGAGAGCGCGCATGAACAAGGGAGAGGGGCAGAGGGAGAGAGAGAGAATCTTAAGCAGGCTCCATACTCTCCACGGAGCTGGATGCAGGGCTCGATCCCACGACCCTGGGATCATGACCTGAGCCAAAATGAAGAGTTGGATGCTCAACTGACTGAGCCACCCAGGCGCCCCTGTCTTTGTTTCTGTTTTAGATTCCACATATAAATGAGATCATCCAGTATTTGTCTCGCCAACTGTTCATACTTTCCCACATTTGCTTTAGTATTTTTTTAACAATAGGAGATAAATGTCACGATCATGCCCCATTTACCATGATGTGCTTCAGACTGTGTTTGCCAAGAGCCATCTCTTAAATAACCACAGTATAGTAAACAAAAATTCAACATTCATCAATATAATTATCTATAGATAATTTATTAAAAATTTTACAAATGTTGGGGTGCCTGGGTGGCTCAGTTGGTTGAGCATCCGACTTCGGCTCAGGTCATGATCTCGCGGTTTGTGAGTTCAAGCCCTGTGTCAGGCTCTGTGCTGACAGCTCAGAGCCTGGAGCCCGCTTCAGATTCTGTGTCTCCCTCTCCCTCTCTCTCTCTCTCTCTGCCCCTCCCCCACTCACACTCTGTCTCTCTCTCCTTCAAAAATAAACATTAAAAAAATTTTTTTTTAAATAAAAAAAAATTTTTACAAATGTTGCGCAGCCCCTTGGTGGCTCAGTCAGTGAAACATCTAACTCTTGGTTTCAGCTCAGGTCATGATCTCACGGCATGTGGGATCGAGCCCCGTTGTTGGGCTCTGTCTGCGTTGACAACACGGAGCCTGCCTGGGATTCCCTCTCTTCCTCTCTCTCTGCCTCTTGCCTGCTCATGCTCTCTCTCTCTCTCTCTCTCTCTCTCTCTCTCTCTCTCTCCCTCTCAAAATAGATAAATATACATTTAAAAAATTTACAAATGTTCTAAGAACACCCTTTGGAGCATATTTTTTAGGCTCAGGATCCAATACAGCATCATGCATTGGATTTGGTTTTCTTGGATCTACTCTTCTGGAGTGCTTCCTCAGTCTTTCAGGACATTGACATATTTGGAGAAGTGTAAGAAGGTCCATAAATTTTGGTTTATCGGATGCCTCCTGATTACATTCTGGTTTCATTACACTAGTGATGTTGTGTCCGTCTCCCTGATTATTCAGTACGTGTACCAGGTTGGTTTGTTCTATCACTTCGGGTGTTAACTTCGATCGCTTGATTAAAGTGATGTATGCCAGGGTTCTCCATTATAAAATTGCTTTCATGCCTTTGTAATTAATAAATAATTTTAGGGCGTACACTTATAGGCTGTGCAACAAGTCTCCTGTACCTCATCAAACTTTCACCCTCTCCTTTGAGCATCTATTGATGATTCGTGCCTGGGTCCATTATCCCTATGATGGTTGCAGATGGTAATTTCCTAGTTCCGTTATTCCTTCTTCATTAATTAGCTTGCATTCTACAGTAAATGCTTTCCTTTCCTCCCATTAATTAATGAATCATCACGATGGAGAAGTAAGGTCATTAGACTCGCAGGAGCAATACTGTGATATGTGCTGGAAGTATGGACTTGGCAAAGGGAGAGGCTTCCCCAAAGAAGCAATGTTTGAGACCTCAGAGTTGGCTGGACGAGGACCAGAGAGCAGGTGCAGAGGCCGGAGTTGAAAGAGAGCCTGAGAGGGCTTCAGTGTGGTTGGAGTGTGGCAGATGAGCAGGAGTGGGTTGAGAGGCTGGGAGATCGGCCTGGGGGAACCATTAGGATTGACTCCTTTATTCAGTTGCATTTCCCTGTTTGGAAGGCCTTTCTCACCTATGTTAGGCCTGCCTGTATTCGAATTACCACCTGTTGATCTTATCTACTGCTTTTAAACACATAATCTCCAACTTCAGCGGTTTAAGCCAATGATGATTTACTATTTTTCGTGCCTCTGTAGGTTCAGAAGTGGGCTGGGGCTCAGCACGGTGATTCTTTGGCCCCGTGTGGCATCGGCTGATGTCTCTCCCTCTGCTGCTTTCTCAAGTGCTGGGCGGGGATTGAAAGTTCAAGAAGCTTCCCTCACATTTCCAGGGCCTCAGTGCTCCTTTACATGACCCCTTTCCTTCCAGGTGATAGCTCGTTTTTCAGCAGTCTAGTCTGCGCATCTGTGCATCAGGGCGGCTGCTTCTAAGAGCAAAAGTACAAGCTGCTGGGCCTCCTAAGGGCTCGTTCCAGAAGTGACAAGGGATTGCTTCTGCTTTCATTCTCTTGGTGAGTCAGCAGGCCAGCCTAGATGTCCCTGGGAGAAGAAGTGGATTCCATCCCTTGATGGGTGGGGCAGCACTTACATACAAGGAGGGAAGGAATTGGTGGTGGCCATCTTTGGAGACCATCCTGCCACCTCTTCCAGGAAGTCTTTCCTGACTTCTTCAGACCGCTCGTCTACCAATAGACAACAACTATTGTTTTGGGCCTTACTGAGGCTCAGTTTACACAGTGCTTCATTCTATTTCCAAATTGTTCCAAGTGTCAATATTTGAGCTTCCCTCATCTCCAAAGTAGACCCCGGTTTTCTTGAGTATAGCAATTAATAAATTTGGGTAATCATAATGGCATACCAGTTATTGAGCGCTAATCACGTGCAGGCCTATGCTAGATACTTTACATCAGTCATCTCATTATATCCATTGAGGAAGATATAACCATCTCTATTTCTTTTTTTTCCTCTGTGATGTATTTTTCTTAGTTTTTATTTTCATTCCAATCAGCTTACGTACAGTGTTATGTTAGTTTCAGGTGTACAATGTGGATTGAACACTCGGATGCAGCACCTGGTGCTCCTCACAGGTGCTCTCCTTAGTCCCCATCACCTGTTTCCCCCATCCTCCCACCCCCACCCCTCTGGTAACAACCATCAGTGTGTTCTCTGTAGGTAACAATCTTTCCTTTGGCTTGTCTCCCTCTTTCTCTTTTTTCCCCTTTGCTCGTTTGTTTTGTTTCTTAGCTTCCACATATGAGTGAAATCATACGGTATTTGTCTTTCTCTGACCGACTTACTTCACTTCGCGTAATACTCTCCAGATCCATCCATATCAGTTCAAATGGGAAGATTTTATTCTTTTTTAATGGCTGAATAAGATTGAATTATATATGTGTGTGTGTGTGTGTGTGTGTGTGTGTGTGTGTGTGTGTATACACCACATCTTCTGTATCCATTCATCAGTCGTTGGACACTGGGGCTGCTTCCCTATCTTGGCTATTGTAAATAGTGCTCCTATAAGCGTAGGGGTACATGTATCCCTTTGAATGAATGCTCTTGTGTCCTTTGGGTAATACCTAGTACTGCGATTGCTGGATCGTAAGGCAACTGTATTTTTAACTTTTTGAGGAACTTCAATACTGTTTTCCACAATGGCTGCAGCATTTCGCATTCCTACCAACAGTACCGGAGGGCTCCTTTTTCTCCACATCCTCGCCAACACCTGTTGTTTCTTGTGTTGTTGTTGATTTTAGCCATTCTGACAGTTTATTGTGGTTTTAATTTGCATTTCCCTGATGGTGAGTGATGTTGAGCTTTTTTTCATGTATGTGTTGGCCATCTGGATGTCTTCTTTGGACAGATGTCTGTTCATGTCTTCTGCCCATTTTTAATTGGATTATTTGGTTTTGGGTGTTGAGTTTTATAAATTCTTTGTATATTTTGGTTACTCATCCTTTATCAGATGTATCGTTTGCAAATATCTTCTCCCATTCTGCAGGTTGCCTTTTAGTTTTGTTGACTGTTTCCTTCGCTGTGCAGAAGCTTTTAATTTTGATGAGGTCCCAGTAGTTTATTTTTGCTCTTGTTTCTCTGGCCTCAGGAGACATATCCAGAAAAATGTTTCTATTGCCGATGTCAAAGGGGTTACTGCTTGTGTTCTCTTCTAGGATTTTTATGGCTTCAGGTCTCATTTTAGGACTTTAATCCATTTTTACCTTATTTTTGTGCATGGTGTAAGCAAATGGTCTAGTTTCATTCTTTTGCATGTTGCTCTCCAGTTTTGCCAACACTATTTGTTGAAGAGACTTATTCTTATGGGATATTTTTTCCTGCTTTGTTGAGGATTAATTGACCATATAATTGTGGGTCCATGTCTGGGTTTTCTATTTTGTTTTGTTGATCTATGTGTCTGTTTTTGTGCCAGTACCATATTGTTTTGACCACTACAGCTTTGTAATATAACTTGAAGCCCAGAATTGTGATGCTTCAGCTTTGCTTTTCTCTTTCAAGGTTGCTTTGGCTATTTGGGGGTCTCTTGTGGTTACATACAAATTTTAGGACTGTTTGTTCTAGTTCTGTGGAAAATGCTATTGGTATTTTGATAGGAATTGCATTAAATGTGTAGATTGCTTTGGGTCGTATCGACATTCTAAAAATATTTGTTCTTCCTATCCAGGAGCATGGAACGTCTTTCCATTTCTTTGTGTCATCTGCAATTTCTTGTGTCAGTGTTTACAGTTTTCAGAGTACAGGTCTTTCATATCTTTGGTTGGGTTTATTCGTAGGTATCTTTTTTTGGTGCAATTGTAAATGGGATTGTTTTCTTAATTTTTGTTTCTGTTATTTCTGTATTGGTGTATAGAAATGCAATGGATTTCTGTACATTGATTTTGTATCCTGCAACTTTACTGAATTCATTCATCAGTTCTAGCAGTTATTTGGTGGAGTCTTTTGGGTTTTCTCCATATAGTATCATGTCATCTGCAAATAGTGAAAGTTTTCCTTCTGCCTTAATGATTTGGATGCCTTTTGTTTCTTTTTGTTGTCTGACTGCTGTGGCTAGGACTTCCAGCACTATGTTGAATACAAGTGGGGAGAGTAGACATTCTTGTTTTGTTCCTGACCATAAAGGATGATGTTTACTATGGGTTTTTCATATGTGGCCTTTATTGTGTTGAAGTATGTTCCCTCTAAACCTACTTTGTTGGGGGTTTTTATCACGAATGGATGTTGTGCTTTGTCACATGCTTTTTTCTGTGTCTATTGAAATGATCATGTGGTTTTTATCCTTTCTCTTATTGTTGTGATGTATCATATTGATTGATTTGCAAATATGGAACCACCCTTGCAAACAGGAAGAAATCCCAGTTGATCAAGGTGAATGAATTTTTTAATGTATTGTTGGATTCAGTTTGCTAGTATTTGTTAGTAGTTTTGCATCTATGTGCATCAGAGATATTGGCCTGTAGTTCTCTTTTTTAGTGTTGTCTTTATCTGCTTTTGGTGTCAGGTTGATGCTGGCCTCATATAATGAATTTGGAAGTTTTTCTTCCTTTTCTATTTTTTGGAATAGTTTTAGAAGAATAGGTATTAATTCTTCTTTAGATGTTTGATAAAATTTGCCTGGGAAGTCATCTGGCCTTGGACTTTTGCTTGTTGGGTGATATTTTATTACTTATTCAATTTCTTTGCTGGTTAACAGTCTATTCCAATTTTCTACTTCCTGTTTCCGTTTTGATAGTTTATATGTTTCTAGGAACTTACGTATTTCTTCCAGGTTGTTCAGTTTGGCATAGTGTTTTGCACAATATTCTCTTATGATTGTGTGTATTTCTGTTGTATTGGTTGTTATTTCCCCTCTTTCATTTGTGAGTTATCTTTTTCTTGATAAGTCTGGATAAAGGTTTATCAGTTTTGTTGATTTTTTTCAAAGAACCAGCTCCTGGCTTCATTAATCTGTTCTGGTGTGTGTGTGTGTGTGTGTGTGTGTGCGCGTGTGTGTGTGTGTGTGTTTTAGTTTCTATTTCATTTGTTTCTGCTTTAATCTTTATTATTTCTTTCTACTGGCTTGGGACTTTGTTCTTTTTCTGGCTCCTTTAGGTAGGTGTAAGACAAGGTTGTTTGAGATTTTTCTTCTTGAGGTAGTCCTGGATTGCTATAAACTTCCCTCTTAGTACCACTATTGCTGCATCCCAAAGATTTTAGGCCATCAAGTTTTCATTTTCTTTTGTTTCCATCTACTTTTGGCTCTCTTCTTTGATTTCTAGGTTGACCCATTCAATCTTCATTGGCATGTTATTTAACCTTCATGTGTTTGTGGTCTTTCCAGATTCTTGTGGTTGACTTTTAGTTTTATGGGGTTGTGACTGTGTCTGTTTCTTAAGAGAGAAAGAAAACCAAGGTCCAGAAAAGAAATACAAATTGTGCAGCAAATTTGGGGCAGAGTCACCATCGACGCCAGTTTTTTTGTGTGATTCTAGAATTGTGTTGCAATCTCCCTACTTCCAAAATAGTAATGTATTGAGCGCAAACTATGTGCTTATCCACTCATAGTACTAGCGATCCAGAAATATGTATATCCTTGCCCTTAGTCTAATGGAGGAGGATAGGTAAACAAATAATAACACAGTGTTGGAAGGCACGACATGTTAAATGCTGGAGTAGAGGTCTGAGAGCCCAGAGCAGGGGCCATCAACTCTGCCAGAGAAAGTAGGGGGAGACTGGACAGTGACAGAGGCATTTGAACTGCAATTTGAAGGATAATTAGGGGGTTCTCTAGGTAGAGGGAGGTGGTTTGGGACACTGATGGGAGATGACACTGAGGAAGCAGGTTGGGTTCAGATTGTGAAGAAAGGGCAGGAAAGGAAATCAACACTGTTGAGCATCCATTATAAGCTACCCATGCCTTTCCCCCATCGAATCCTAAAAACCTCTCTGAAAAGGTTATTTTCAGATATCTGTTGTTATAGACAGGGAACCAAAGCTCAGAGAGATGGAGTCACACACCCATGCACACATTAAATAGTTCGGACTTGATCTTGTCAGCACCAGGAAGTCAAGAGACAGTTTCAGAACCAGAGCGTGACCTGAGCTGATGGAGAAGTAAACACAGTGCCATATGGAAGTGGCAGAGAGGGCAGAGGCTGGCGGTGGAGAGACCAGATTTAGGAAGCTGTTCCTAGAGCCAGGTGTGAATTGAGGAGGCCCTTGAATCCAAAGGCAACAAGGTGGGGAGGAGAGGCTGAAATTAGGTAGCGTTTGTGAGGTCCAGTTAAGGGGATTTGAAGGACGGACTGATAGGGCCCGGAGGAAGGAGGAAGAAGAGCCTAGAACAATGAAGAGCTTATAGTTTGGAAGATTGTGTGGTTGGTGTTTTCATCTATGGTGATTTGGAGGCATTGTAGTCCAGCAGTGAAATAAACTCGAGGGTCGTATCCTGGCTCTGTCCTTTGCTTGCTTCCTGACTTCATCTCTCTGAATCTCACTTTTCCATCCGGGAAGATGGGGATAATAGCATTATCTACCTCATTAGCTGCATTAAATGAGCTGACACACGAACATTGCTTGGCACAGAGTCTGGCTCATGATCAGCATTTAATGGATATCAGCTCTTCCTCACTCATTCAATGAATATTTACTATTTATTGAACGTCTTCTGGGTTCTGGGGATAAAACTATGAGTAAGACAGTCACAATTCTTGCGCTCACAGAGATTACATTCTTGAGGGCAACATGACAACACGTAGCAACACGAAAATTAACTGCAGAGAATGCTAAGTGTGAGGGCTAAGAGATACAGCACAGCAGTTGGGAGAAATTTTGAATGGGAAATAGTTCTTAAGGGTAGGTGACTCACCCACTCCATCCCCTCCCCAGGGGACATTCAGCAGTGCCTTGAGACCCTGTTGGTGGTCACAACTTCAAGGGATGTGCTAAGGGCCTATGGTGGGCGGAGAGGCCAGGGATACTGGCAAACATCCTGCCGTGCACAGGACAGCTCCACCACAAAGAATGATCTGGCCTCAAATGTCAGTAGTCCTGAGGTTGAGAAACTCTGAGATACAATCACGAGTGAAAACTTTTTCGAAGAAGTGTGTGTATTCGAGCTGAGAGCTCAGGGACGAGAAGAAACCAGTCCCGAGCCTGCCTGACCCCAAAGCATTGTGGGCGGAGGGAACAGCATCTGCAAAGCCCAGAGGAGGGAAAGGGCTTCATGCGCTGAAGGATCAGAAAAGAGACCTGGTGGCGGGAAGGCTATGAGGAGGGGAGATAATCCCTGCAGAAGCAGAGATTAGAGAGAAGTTAGCAGCCGGGTCACACAGATTTTAAATTGCCTTTTATTCTCAGGATCCTGGGAAACCATTGAACACATTGAGAGAAGGGGACACCTGTTCAGGTTCACACTTCATGTTTTAAGCAGCTCAGACTGGCTGTCGGGTGGATGGGAGAGGGGCAAGGAAAAGCGGCTGTATGTAGTACCTCATGCATGAGGTGGGGACACCTAGACTTTAAAAAATTTAAAAAAATTTTTTTTTATATTTGAGAGAGAGGCAGAGTGTGAGCAGGGGAGGGACAGAGAGACAGAGACAGAATCGGAAGCAGGCTCCAGGTTCCAGGCTCTGAGCTGTCAGCACAGAGCCCAACGCGGGGCTCGAACTCACGAGCCGAGAGATCATGACCTGAGCTGAGGTCGGACTCTTAACTGGCTGAGCCACCCAGGCGCCCCGGGACAGACTTTTATCAGTAGGGGTGGGGCTAAAGGGATGATCAATGTTCCAGAAGCGGAGCAGGTGGCACTTCAGAGACTCTGGATCGGAGGGGCAAGGGAGAGACAGGAGTCAAGGATGACTGCTGGGTCTCTTGCTTGAGGTGCTGAGCAGGTGGTGGCTGTGCTCACTGAGTTGGAGAGACACCGGAAGGAACACGTTGGGGTGGTGGGATTTGGGGGCTTGTTTTGGACTTCGAGGTTTGAAATGCCGATTCTCTGTTCAAGTGGAGCTGCAGGTGCCCAGCTCCAGAGCTGAGCCCAGAGGTCCGGGCGGTGGTCAGGGCTGGATAAAATGTTTGCAACCATTATACGTTATGACCTATTTGCTGGTAAAATTCCTTCTTGCCCGTCTCCCTGTGTATCATCCTGCATGCAGATGCCTGACGTCTCGGGGAGGCATTTTCTCGGAATCATTGCCAAGCCCCACACTGTGGTATTTTAAAAGTGTCACATCCTCTCTGCCCCTCTTTGAGTCGAGTCACACTTTTAATTAAGTTTCCACTTACAACCTCAAGTAAAGGGGAAAAAATACCCTAAGGAATTGATCCCTGCCTGCACAGCACTGGAATTTTCAGTGGCTACCCTCACTCTGCTTCTCTCTCTGTCTCTCTCTCTGTGTCTTTCTTTTTTGGTCTCAGATCTGCCAGGAACATTTTCATTCTCAAGTCCTGATTGGCTTTGGAAATGGGGGTCTTGTGGTTAGAGTACATTTGGGAAGCCCTCTTCTCGAGAAGTGGAGCCTTCGCAGACAGTAGAACCTGTCAGTCGAAATGCAGCAGAAGGGTCATCAGATTAGGGAGCACATCCTAAGGAACTGATTCAGGATAGCCGTGTCCTCAGCTTGGTCTGACCACGGATTCACCGTGTGACCTTGGGCAGGCACTCAGCTTCCTGTTACTCTGTAAAAACGGGAGGTGATAATCCCTGCCTCAGGTGAGTGTCCGTGAAAAGTGGACAGGACGATGCACGTCAGGTCTGGAGAGTGCTGTGCACATTTCACACCTGCTACCTACATGAATACCACCCTGGCCGCAGCCCCCAGTGTATGTTACTCTCATTGTTGCGTGGCCTCCCGACTAAAATCCCTCCTTCTGCTCTTGCCCCCATGCAATCTGCTCTTTTTTTTTTTTAATAATTTTTTTTTTTAAATGTTGGTTTATTTTTGAGAGAGAGAGAGAGAGAGCACAAGCAGGGGAGGGGCAGAGAGAGAGGGGGACAGAGGATCCAAAGCAGGTTCAGTACTGACAGCAGCGAGCCCTATGTGGGGCTCAAACTCATAACTACGAGATCATGACCTGAGCTGGAGTCGGACGCTCAAGTAACTGAGCCACCCAGGTGGCCCACCCATGCAATCTGTTCTTAACAGCCAGAATGATGTTATAAAAATAAAAGTCACATCACATCACTTCTCTGCTCCAAACCCTCTTTACAGCTCCACATCCCACACATGGTGAAACCCAGAGCCTCCAATCTGCCACTTTCTGTCTTCCCTGTCTGATTTCATCTCCTGTTTACACCCTCTGCTCAATCCACTTCAGCCACACAGCCTTCCTGATATTCCTGGAACATGCCAGGCAGATTCCTGCCCCAGGCCCTTTGCACTTGCTGTTCTTGCTATCCGGAAAGCCCTTCTGTCAGATAGCCACATGTTTCCTCCCGCATCCCTGGTGGATCTTTATTCAAATGCCTCCTTTCAGGGAGGTCTTTCTTAATCACCCAGACATGGATTGCCCCCTGCCCCACATATTCCTTATCTCCCTTCCGTGCTTTCCTTTACAGGCTCCCACAGCAAACATTTTTCTTATTTTTTCTTATGTACTGTCTGTCTTCATCCAGTGGAACGTAAGGTCAGTGAGATTGGAGATATTTGGGGGAGGGGGTCTGTTTTGCTCACTGTTGTATTCCTAGTACCTAGGCTCAATAGGTATTTGTTGGTAAAAGAATGGGCGGGTGAGGAAATGGAAATGCAGCACATTTAAAAAAAATTTTTTTTTTCAACATTTATTTATTTTTGGGACAGAGAGAGACAGAGCATGAACGGGGGAGGGGCAGAGAGAGAGGGAGACACAGAATCGGAAACAGGCTCCAGGCTCCGAGCCATCAGCCCAGAGCCCGACGCGGGGCTCGAACTCCCGGACCGCGAGATCGTGACCTGGCTGAAGTCGGACGCTTAACTGACTGCGCCACCCAGGCGCCCCGGAAATGCAGCACATTAAGAGAATTTGCCCCCAGTTACGGTTCTGTTGGTGGCAGAACAGAATTAGAAATCAGGCTGTTTGTTCAACACAAGGGCGGACTGTGGCATCTAGACTCCTTTATTTTCCCAACTGAAAAATTTAGGTGATACTGTTGTCATCCAGGGGGTTGTGAGGAGGAAAAACCGTATGCACGCCTCTGAGTCCGCACAGGCTGTTGTAACAAAACACCAGGGACTGGAGGCTCATCAAGGACGGATGCTTCTTCCTCCCAGTTCTGGAGGCTGGAAGTTAAAACTGTACCCTAGGTCACACTGCTGGCAACGAGGCTGTCCAGTGATGACCCACTTGCTGGTTCCCAGATTGCCATCTTCGCAGTGTTGTCCTCACATGACAGAGGGGCGAGGGGGCTCTGTGGGGTCCCTGTCACCACGACACCAGTCCCGTTCACGAGAGCTCCTCGCTCGTGACCTTGCTTCCTCCCCAAAGCCTCACCTGCCACTGTCACATTGGGGGTGAGGTTTCAACATACGGCTTTTGAGGGCACGAGGATGCTCAATCTGTGGCGGCCCCTCCCCCTCGGAAAGTGCAGCCTCCCGGTAGAGACCGTGTCTCCAAGGATCCGAAGAGGCTGAGTGAGAAGGGGCTGGTCACAGACGCTCTCGGCCTAGGGCCACCCCGTGTTGGCTCGCCTGCTGTCGGGGGCGGACAGCTGCCTGCAGGCCCGAGGTGTCTCTCCGTGCTTCTAGACCTGGGCTCGTCTCTGACCAGGTGGCTGAGCGCCTGCAGGGAAGTGACCCGACTGTGTGGGGAGGTCGTGTCCGGCACCCGCCCTCAACCAGTGGGCGTCGGTGGAGAAGTTGCCCGGTCCCATCCTTCCCGGGATGAATCCGAGGCACCGGCCGCACGGTCCACGGAGGGGCTTCGCCGGGTTGCACGCTGCTTGCTCGTCCTGACGATGGCTCCGTGGCCCGCTCGTGCCGGCCGGCCCTTCTCCATCTCTCTCTCTCCTCGTTCTCTTACTCCTGGCTCCTGAGTCGCTGCCCAGACACATTCCCTGCGTGCGTGCCCATGTCTCAGGCTCCGCTCTCAGGGAAACCCGAACTGCAAGGCTGCCTGCACAGACGGCGGGTGTGAAAGCGGACAGAACCGGGTTCTGCTGTTTGCCCCTGTGCCGCTGGCCTGGTCCTCACCTTGCAGCTCCCCAGCCAGCGGAGGTACTCCTATGCGCCTGCCCCCTTGTCGGGCAGAGGAAGGCAGGGCTGTGTGCGGTTGCCGCAACATCCTAGTGCCCGGAGCGTCGTAGGCTGTTAAAAAGAGGAAGCTGATATTAAGATGTGGCCGAACATATTCTTATTACCCGTCTTTGGCATTCAAGGCAAGATAAGAGTGTGAGGAAGGGGCAGGGAGGAGGGGTGTCCTGGGGGAGGATGATGAGGGACCCCTGGACTCCTGCTCCTAAGCTGCCATGGTAGAGGGGAGTCCCCGTTTCTTGCTCTGGAGACTGCATTTCTCATGGATCCTTCAGTACCTCCACTTCTGATATGCTCCATCAACCCCGTGTGTCATATGTGTCCTGTTTATGACCAACACTCACACGGAGTTTCCAAGACGACAGAGACTGCTGTAGGTCCTTTACGCTGCTATAGGTTCTTGATCCCTGTTTCACAGATGACAAATGCGAAGCCCAGAGAGGTTGGCTAACCTTTCCAAGGTCACACAGCTGGGAAAGAACAAAGCTGGATTTGGACCTAGCTGGTTTGTTATATTGCCTCTTTGCACAAGCTCAGCAGAGCCTAAGACGCAATTGGCTGCTGTTCCAGCAGACTAGGGGAAAAGAGACATCACTGTTTCCTTAGGTGGTAACCTAATAAATGATGCATTTGTTGTAAAGCGGTGCCCCAGAACACCCCGTCTTCTCTTCCCTCTGCGAATTCCCACAGCCTGGGTTGCCATTCCCCACTCCAGATCACCACCTCGGCTCAGATCCCGTGACTTCCAGCTTCTCCCCTCCCCCCACCCCCCGCCAGCTGAATCTCCCTGGAAAGAATAAGACCAGGATGCTGCTGTTGAGGAGAAGGCTGTGGTTTTATGAAGCTGAATGGCAGGGAACCACAGAGCTTAAATTATGAGGCTGCGATGGCTCCTGCCTTCAGACAGGTGGAGGGAGGATGCCAGACGGAAGAGGCCCACTTACAAAAGCTGTTCCCATCTCTTCTCCTTGTCAACGTGGATGCACGTGGTGGGTTTGAAGTGGAAAATGGGAATTCGAAAATTGTAGACAAAGAATGGCAATTAGTTTAAAGTGAAAAGATGGGATTCGAAAAACCCAATGTTTTGCTAAGTAAGTCAGTGCTGGGGAACAATTTTACCAGGAAGTAAAAATAAACTCTAGCTTGTATGTGTTATAGAGTACATTATGTCTTTTTTCCTGTGTGTTCATGGCCGTGTTAGGGTGAGTGCTGTGCCGGGCCCACTGGAGGCCCCGCGTGGGGATTAGGGATGCAGGATGTGGGGTCCAGCGGCCTGAGTTCAAATCCTGGCTCTTCCCGGCTGTGCAGTCTGGAGCAGGGTTTGAATCCTCTCGATTTCTGCATCTGATGATTAGCCTTTCCCACAGGATGACACTGAGGATTGATTAGATGAGGCGATCCACATATACTTAGCACAGCACTGGGCACGCGGTAAACACTCAGTGACAACCGAGTGACAGCTGTTATGATGGTCAGTTAATAAAGCGGGCAAAATCTTATACCAGGTTTCAAAGATAGAGACACGCTGATGACACGAGGGGCACCTGGGTGGCTCAGTCGGTTAAGTGTCTAACTCTTGATTCAGCTCAGTTCATGGGTCTCACAGGTTTGTGAGATTGAGCCCCGTGGGGGGCTCTGTGCTGACAGCACAGAGCCTGCTCGGGATTCTCTCTCTCCTTCTCTCTCTGCCCCTCCCCTTCTCTCTTTCTCTCAAAATAAATACATGGACATGAAAAGAAAAGCTGATGACATAACTTGTTTTTCCTGCCGAAGATTTCTGTCCACCATAGCATAATTGTGAAGCACATCAGTCTTGAGGTCAGACAGACAAGGCTTTAAATTTTCATTCTGTTTACCGACCTAGGGCAGCCGCTTAATCTCTCTGCAACTTAGTTTTCTCATCTGCAAATTGGGGGTGGTAGTCCCAAACTCACGAGGTTGCTTGAGGATCATTTGAGGTGATGTAGTCAGAGCACTGCACACACCCATCACTAAACATTAGTCGTGGTATCAGCCTGCATCTGTGCATGTGTTCATGAATGCTTAAAGCCTGTAAAAATGTTGCTTTTACCCAACAGGATCGATGTTTTTGCTGCTTCTGAATGTCTGGACGGTAGAAATCAATAAGCTAACTCGAGGTGATTGGCAGCAGGGAGAGGTTCTGAGCTCACGCTCAGGCTCAGTGGGAAAGGAGTGTGCCGATTGATGAGTGACGTCTATTACTGGCACAGAAGTGGAGAATGGGGTTGTTTTAATCCCGTACTGGTTTTGTGGGCTCTAGACGGTGGCCCTTCTACTCATTTGCACTAAGGAAAATTGCACTGACTTTGAGGCTCTGATGCTGTTTTATTTCAACACCTCTCAGGAAGAATAAAACGATTCTTCCAACACCTACTGACTGCCAGCTCTGTGACAAAGCACATAGTAGGTGCCAGAGTTGCAGAATTGAGGAAGATACCACCCCTTGTCCTGAAGGAGCTCACGGTCTAATAATAGATATATAGGCAGGGAAGATCAGCGGACCCAGAGAGGAAGTGATAGGGGAATTGTAATGGTACATGCACCAGTTCAGTCTACGAGGAGCCAACCAGGACAGGTGCTGGGATTGGGACCAGAAATGGGGAGCCGCCCCGGGACAAGCAGGAAGGGCGGGCCGGGCTGTGGCATCATGCATGGAAGGCGTGGGGTGTGAGAGGGCAAGACGTGTTTGGGCAGGGCACCCGCTGGGTTGGGATAGTGGCCATGGCCAGAAATGAGGTGAAGACATCTTACAAAGTGAGCTAAGGTCCCAGCAAAGAGCCTTGTGTTCTGGACCAGTGAGGCTTCTCCCTGCGTCCTTAAGTGATTGGCTTCAGACAGCCCAAGTAAGCAGGGCTGGTCCAACAAGGTCTCTTGGTGGTTTCCTTCTTCCTCTCCTTCTCTGTTGTTTCCTTTCTGACTCTGGTCTGTCTATCTGCCGTCTGCCTCTGTCTCCATCTCCAGTCCTCCTCCCCTGTGACCACCTCTTCCTCCCTCCCCCAATGCCTGGCTCTCTCGTTCTCTCCTTCCGTCTCTTGGTCTCGCATGTGTGTGGTCTGGACCTCTTTCTCCCTTTGACAAGTTCTTCTTTGGCTCTGGGTTGTTTCCTGTCTCTTAGAAGGTAGGATTCTCTGGCATTTCTAAGTCTATTTTCATCACTTTGTAAGGCTTGATTTAAAGGAAAATCTGATTTTCACAGTTTGTGCTTTGGTGCCTCAGGGGACTCTTAGTTTGATTATGTCCTGGAAAGGTCATGACACAGCCCAGGCTCCGAGAGCCCTGAGAGGGTGGGCTGATGGGCTTTCAGCTGTTTCCTGCTGGATCACGGAGGGATCATAGGGGCCCGAGCATGTCTAGGCTCTTTATGTCATTGTAAAGTGCCATGCTTGTTATTTTTTCTTCTTCATATAACTCGGGGATCTTGTGCAAATGCAGAATCTGGTCCAGTAGCTCTGTGGTAGGACCTGATATTCTGCATTTCTGACAAGCTCCTAGGTGATGCCAGTGCTAGGGGTCCGGGGACCCTATGCTGAGTAGCCAGGATGCAGCACGTGTCACGTAAGGTACTCCTTCTGCCATAAAGTGCTCTCATTTCCACTTGGCAGATGGATGTGCTCCTCCTCTGTGCTCCCACAGAACGATAGAGTCTTCTGTAATATTTCTAATGGGCTTCTTCCCATCATAGAGCCTTGTCGTTCTTCTATTAGCCTGAGCACCATTCAGGGAGAGTGAAAACACAAAAAAGAACTTTCCGGGCCAGTTAAGTATAGTAAGCCTGTTGCGTGCCACCCACAATAACGGTCACCCTCCTCAGTTTAGCACCGCACGTTGATATAAAAAGCAGTGGCTGTTGCATCAACAGGCCCTACTCCTGGCCTTGCCTGGTAGGAATGTGCTGTCTGGGATCCTTTGAAGCCCTGGGCCAGCCCCCCACTGGCAGGAGATGTGGGATTTCCTCGCCAGACTTCAGATGCACACGGGATCTGTGTAACTTCCTCTGCTTTCTCCACTTTTTATAACCCATCTTGCTGTGCTCAAAGTCCCCACCCCCGGGATGGGCGTGGGCAGATACCTGGGACAGGAGTGCAAGAGATACTGGTTCTGCATCATTTTTTCAAGTGAACTCAGTCTTGGCAAAGAATCAGTCACCTGTCAAAGCCTTCTCTGTGTGGTTTATGTCCTCTGTCTGGAACCCTCTCCTCTACCTCCAGAAGGTGGTGTCTGTCTGGGCTCATAAAGAAGTTCAGATGTTTCAAAGCCAAGGAGAAGTGGTCTCTGTCCACGTGTTGTCCTCTGACCTTTTTGGCCTTCACCGTGGGAGCTCGGGTCTCATCTTGACCCTGAGTATTCTGTGCTGGTGTCCCTGCAGAGTGACCACTGTGCTGGTTAATTTTATGTGTCAACATGACTGGGCGAAGGGAAGCCCAGACAGCTAGTGGAACATTATGTCTGGGCGTGTCTGTGAGGGTGTTTCTGGAAGAGATTAGCATGTGAACTGGCACACACTGTGGAGAGGACCTTCCTCACCAGTGTGGTGGGACAGCATACAATCTGTAGAGGACCTGAATAGACAGACAGAAAACTAGACCTCTCTGGAGAAATGAAACCAGTAGGGAGCTGTGTCCACAGATACAGATATATTTCCTATTTAGGATGTATACATAGGTTTTGTTTCCTTGGAGGACACAAATACGTGTGTATCTGTCTTTATCTAATATCTCTGTATGTATCTATCTGTCTGTCTGTCTATCTGTCGAGAGGGGGACTATTGTCTCATGAAGGGTGCTGAGAGCTTATTCTTATGTGGGGAGTCAAAAGCTAGAAATGGCTCCCTTCTCTTTGTGCTTCTGCCGTAACTGCTCCAATCCTTCCCAAGGCAGGGGATGCCCTGGGTGAGGAGAGAGGGCACTCTTGTACTTCAAAACTGGTTATAGTCACACCTGGGGCAGGGACCAGGTCAGAGCAGCGGATCCCTTGCTATGACCTTTTCTGATCACTGCAGAGGATGCAAGAGAGGTTCAGCCTCTAGAAACTTTGATGGGATGTGAAACCCATCCAGATGGAGCAAGCTTTTCTGAAGAGCCATCCTCGGTGACAGGAAGTGAGTTCTGTTCCAGAGTCTGAAGCCTGGGTCCTGAGAAACGGACCCAAAGCCACACATTCCTGCAGGTGTGACAAAGCTGCTGTGGGGACTCCAGGGCAGTTCATTTCACCACGATGCATTGTAGGCTCCTGTTTCCAATTCTCGCTTCGTGGAAGCAGAGTCAGCAGGCTCCTCTCATGGCCTCTCAGTTCTCCAGCTGGAATTTCTGGAGGCCACTGGGAGGCCACTTCCATTTCCGCTGCCTTCCAACCGGTTGTCCACTCTGTTCACGGCTCATGAATGAACAAGCAGTGGCGTTTCCCTGCTGGCGTGGGCTCCCCGCTGCCACGGGGCACTCACCATGGGCAGAGGGGGGCAGGTGTTCTGAGAAGACTGGATGAGCTGTGGGTGGCAAGGTCGACGCTGGGCTTGGCTCTGGGAGCTCAGACTCCGAACACTGAGCTGAACCATCTGAGGCTCCTCCGGGAAACAGGTTGTGCAAATCTCCCTTCTCCCTCTCTGGGCTCATGCATATTCATCAGGAGAACAACTCCAGGCTGAAGATAATGATTCATGCAGGAAGCACCATTCTGAACATTATTATCTGGG
This sequence comes from Puma concolor, assembly GCF_028749965.1. Taxonomy (NCBI): domain Eukaryota; kingdom Metazoa; phylum Chordata; class Mammalia; order Carnivora; family Felidae; genus Puma; species Puma concolor. The sequence goes on from NC_141682.1 coordinate 28,480,869, forward strand.
AGTGACAAATGAATTTCTAATTTAACATGTGTATTGCACAAATAGATCACAAGAACTTTAAAGTCAAAAGCATCCTTTGGAGTCATGCAACTTCTGTTGTAATGTAGCATAAAATGATAGAGAAAGAACGTCTCCCCACTGGTGGCTGCGCATAGCTGTTCCCTTCAAAGCAGAGGAGAAATGAAAGGGGGTGTGCTTTCAAAAGCTGCTTGAGTCTACAATAGAAGCCAATAACAATGGCCAAGAATGGAACAACAATGACAACAACAAAGAGCCAGCCACTGGCATGAGCAACATCATTGTTTCCAGTTATTACTTGGGGATGAGCAGAATGCTGGCCCCCATGCCTCCCCCCCCCCCCCCCCACTGGCAGCAGGAATGAGTGACGGCCACTTGGGTTCATTGGCTGCTTGGTAAGAATCAGAGGGCAGCAACTTCAAGGCGAGACTGAGGAGGCAATGGTGGAATGGATTTGAGTTGCATTCCAATGCCAGTTTCGTGGTGAAATGTTAATTTATAGCATGATAATGTGATAGCTACACTGTCTGCCCTTCGGCAAAGATTGGCCGCTTCCAGCTTGTCAAAGCTGACAGTCGGGCATGAAATGGCTACTGTCAGGGAGTGGCAGCTCTTTGAAGACTAAGTCTTAAGCCATTTCTTAAGGTTCTGTATCCCTGTCATCGCTGCTGGCTCCTCGTCCCTTTTCCTTCTTAAACCGGCTTCCCATCCCTTCACCTACTGTAGCATTCCAGCAAAGCCCGAGGAAAACTTCTTCTTGGAACCTGGGTATCTGCTCTTGGGTTTTCTTTTCTGAGCTAATAATGACACATTAGGATGTTCACGAGGTACAAGGTAGTGTGATATGGCACATCACCTTTATGATTTCAGTAAACTCTCAAAACAATCACCGACAAAAATGCTAGTATTCCCAATGTACAGAGGAGGAAGCCGAGCTTCTGAGAGGTGAAGTCACATGCTCCAGTTCACATGAACAGCCTGTGACCGGCAGAGGCAGGAGTAGAGACTTGTCTGCTTGGCTTCAGACACCACCCTCTTTACTACTAAGCTCTAAGATCTGATGTCTTTTTAGGGATGATTGCACAAGTCTTGACCAGTGAAACCCTGGTGCAGGACCTCCCTTAGAGCTGGTCAGTCAGGTCCCCTGGCCTCCTGCATCTGCTTCCCACTCTGTGAGATGAAGTGCTGATGGGGTCAAGGACATGTGCCCATCTGGGACCCATGTTCTTTCTCCACCGTCTCTGGGAGGACCAGGCTTTAGAACCTCACAGCTCAAGCTCCGCAGAAAAGCTTTTGCTTTTCTCTTGGTAGTCTCAGCTCTGATTGGGTCTCCTGGCCCAAATTCAACCAGTCACTGAGGCCAGGGGGTCTGGTACTCTGATTGGCCAGGCTGAGTCACATGCTTACTGCTGGCGGTGTGGATGAAGCCCTTACCACCTGAATGGTGTAGTCTGAGAGGAAGAGAAAGGTGGTGGGGGTCCCTCTCCGCACGATCCAGGTGTTGTGGCTGGAAGAAGGGGAAAGAGGTGGCCACCAGACAAAACCAACAGGTATCCAGTCCTCTCGTCAGGCCTCTCTGCCTCCCAAATCCTCTGGGGTCTAAAGGTTCTAGGAGAGAGAGAGAGAGCAGTTTGAGGACAGACACTGGAGGGAACAGAAAATAGGGAAAGATGGAAGGATCCTTTCAGAGAGGCTTGCTCAGAAGTGGAGACACAGAATTCGCAAAGAACCAGAAAGATTTCCCTTCACCTCCTCAAGAGACACACAAGAGACAGAACACACAGGAGGAAATGCTTTGAGAGCCCAGCCTTGGCTGATTCCCGCTTCCCATACCGCATGGGCCAGTGATCTTTGGTTTTTGTTCTGCAGATACCTAAAGCTCTGGGACAGCTCCTCAGGCTCTTTTAGAGAGAATTGCGACGTGGGACTTGGAGGAAGCTCAGTGGGGGGAGCTCAGATACCCCCCACCCCCACCCGGCTTTGTTCTCATTTCTGTTGCTCTTTTCAGTGTGTTTCCACTTAAGACCTTGCTCGGGGCCAGCGGGGGGAGGCGGGGAAGGATTCCTCTGCTAGACACGGCTCTATACCAGGATAAGTTCAGGAAGAAGGTCCTTTTGCTTACCTCTGTCTCTCGGTGTTTAACCCAGTGCCCGGCACACAGTTCAGACTCACCAGCTGTCGAGCTGAGAGTGCTGAATTGACAACCGGCGGAAAGCAGTAGAGTGGAATTATGGCTGGAAAATCTTAAACCACGGAAAGGAAGCTGAGGGCTGTGGGGGCACCCGGAGAGCTGGCAATGCCCTTCATGATAGTGTGACCACAAAAGCTTGTGTACCAAGCCAGATGCCCATTTACTGCTCTCTTTTTGGCGATGACACAGCTCTAACTGAAGAGGTAAAATGTTTGCTTGCGATGGGCCACTGGTTAGCAATGACATCGCTCTTGGGGCGCCTGGGCGGCGCAGTCGGTTAAGCGTCCGACTTCAGCTCAGGTCACGATCTCGCGGTCCGTGAGTTCGAGCCCCGCGTCGGGCTCTGGGCTGATGGCTCAGACCCTGGAAACCTGCTTCCGATTCTGTCTGCCCTCTCTCTCTGCCCCTCCCCCGTTCATGCTCTGTCTCTCTCTGTCCCAAAAATAAATAAACGTTAAAAAAAAAAAATTAAAAAAAAAAAATGACATCGCTCTTTCCGCATTTATCAAGAGCCAGGTATTTGTGCATTATCTCATTTAATGCTCATAATGGCCACACGAGGTGGATGCTGTAATTATTTTGCTCCCTTCACGGGCTGGAGAGATTAAGTAAGGCAGCCAAGGTCACGCCTCTGAGAGGGCAAGGCCAGGGTATAAATCCACCTGTCTGATTGCGCGGTCGCAGTACTTAAGCGCTCTGGTATTTGCTCACCACCTGAGGGTGCGTTTATGTTGGGCCCACAAAAACACCTATGGTTTAGAGTTCAGGCAACTAGCAAGAGGAGCACTGATGAGCTGAGGTACCTCAGCCGGCTAGGATGCCGGTGATGGATGAGCTGTGTAGGAACTGTCTCTTTATTGAGGAAAAAAGACCTTGGGGAATGAGCCTTCAGGTCCCTTGAGGGCCACTGGGAGGAGGCATTAGCTTTGTTTGGGGTAGTTTCAGGGGGAGAAGTAGAAACACCACATCTTCTTCAAGTAGACAGACTTCTGTGCAGTATGAAGTACAAACTTTCTCGAATGGCTCTCCTTGGACGTTTGTGTGCACAAGAATCACTTTGAGAGCTTGGGAGAACACACATTCATGGGCCCCACGCCCAGAGCTTTGATTCAGCAGGTCTGGGGTCGGCCTGACCATTTGCATTTCTAATAAGCTCCCAGATGCTGCTCTTCCCCAGACCACATGTTGAGTAGTAATGCCCTCGACCAAGGGTCAGCAAACTTTCTCTGTAAAGGGCCAGAGAATATATATTCTAGGCTTTGTGGGCCAGTCAAGGTCACAGCTATTCACCTCTGCCATTGCAGTGCAAGAGCAGTTATAGGCAAAATGTAAATAGATGACCATGTGTTCCAGTAAAACTTTATTTACAAACACAGGCCAAGCCCTCGTGCATCAGTTAGCATCTGAGCTGACAGCAACAGAAATCGCTGTTTCGTTTAATGAGGCAAGGAGATTATTACCTTCCCTTTGCAGGCTCCCACTGAGCGTATTGGTACCATGGGCCATTGCCTTGTCCAGTGTTACTGATGCTTTAAGAACAGCCCAAGTCTCCTTTCTGCCAAGTCATCTCTGATGTCCGATCTGCATCTCTGATCTCAGCTGGAAGGAAACAAAAGGGATGTGTTCCATCTCTGCCTGTGTGGTGTCTGATGCACGTGAGCGGCCCTCCTCTGAAGCTGGAAGATGTCTACACACATGGAACTCCTAAGAGACCAAGAATGCTGGCAAGGCATTCACATCTGAGTGAGTGCCACCCTTCCGCATCACTCACATCAGCAATACCTGCCCTGTGCTAGGGTTGATAGATCCAGACAATACGCAGAGCACCCGGGAGAGGTTCAGGCTCAGCCAGCCAAGTCAGCAAGTCTAGAACAAGGACCATATGATTCAGCCCAACTCAGGGCCAAACTCATGTTCCCCAGATGCCAGAAAATCCAGATCTCCAAGAAGTGAGACTTTGCCAAATTTGATGTAACTATTAGTTTGAGAGAACAGCGGCTGAGTGTCAAAAGTAATCCAAAATGTGGTCTCTTGGATGAGAGCTGGGACATGTTTCATGAGGGAACTGATGCACAGTTCTTTCTCCAAAGAATTCCTTGGGCCAACCTCCTTCTACTTCTAACCCCCAGTAAGCTCTATCAGACACACACATGCATGCAGAAAGGTTTTGTTAAAGGATATTTCTCATGCACATTTCTGGAATCTCCAGAGAGCCTGACTGGAGGCCATGGAATCAGGAGCATCCCTGAAATTATACTGCAGCCTTGGGTGGGTGGAGTTGCCATGTTGGCTGCCCTGGGCCAGACACCGTGGTTTGACTGCAGGGCACGGGGCATGGGATGCTGTTGTTAAGAATCTCTGCCTTTCTTGCCTCTGGAAGCCGAGCATTCCTGTTGCCCCTCTCTTCAGAGTGGATTCCCGCAGCAACCAGCTCCCACTTCCAAGTCTTGCCCAGGCCCAGCTGATTGGTTGAGTTGACTTGTGTGCCATGTGCCTGTGCCCTTGCTGCAGAGGCTGCTGGGAAAGAGTCTGAAGGTTCTGTCCTAAAGTAGAGAAACCTCCCAACAAAGGAAGAATATGCAAAGGAGCAGAGTGGTCAAAAGGAATTTTAAAATGCCCACTGTACCTTCTAAGACAGCTTTTTGTGTGTCTAGGGCCCTGTCCACCATTCCTTCTACTTTTCCTCTCTTCGCAGATTAATTTCAAGTGTTCACCCGCATTCTCTACATTCTTTAGCCCTCAAGTGCCACTCCTACATCTGGCTTTTCAGGAGCTTAGTTTCTCCTAAGAACAGAATTCAGATTACTAGTAGTGCAAAATCCGCCTTCCTGTTTCCTGAGGAGAAGGGAGACTTCAATTTCTAAAAACTCATGGCAGGAAGCAAAAAAAAAAAAGAAAGCGAGAATGTGAGTTGAGCAATTCATATTGTAACACAGGTTAACTTCAGCTCATCTAAAAATCAAAATTGAAAGCAAATTGGTTTAGATTGCAGCAAGACCGCTTTCTGGTTTTCAGGCTTGTGGCAACATGGAATGTCTTTCCTGGAGGTCCTTCGGGAATTGGCTGGATCCACCAGGCTGGCCGGCATAATTATATGACCTAGTTGTGTGTGGAGATAAGAGGAGTAGATGAGATGGCTTTCGCATGTCCCTGCTAGCCTTGCTGACGTACTGTTGCTGTGCACTACCAGCCTATGTGTGATGACAGTGCAAAGTGAGACATTCCAGTGAGCACAGGCACACAAGTGCATGCATGTCCGGTGGGGGCGGCAGAGTCAGCTGGAGCCAGGAACAAAGGACCGATTCTCGGGATGGGTTAGCTACTGCCTGCTATCCCTTCTCCAACCCAAATAAGTTGGTTGATTGCTAAAGAAATGGAAATTGCCAAAGAGAAAAGTTGCAAGGGGCGGGGGGAGGGGGGGGAGTGCTCTTAATATTTTCTCTGACTCTTACTTAAACATTGGCAACTTTCCTGAGACTATAAATATGATTGGGGCTCAGCCATTTCTCTCTTTGTAGTCTGTGAAAATTAACTCAGTCCACAGGCATTGCAATCACTGCCAAAAACCTCAAGTGTGGGCTCTTCCTCCACACTGACAAAAATAACAGTTAATTAGGCTGCAACACCCAAAGGAAAGTGAACTTACACCACCAATCGCAGGGCGGCATGCAGAATGTCGCCATGACAACCGGCATTTACAGCTCTTCAATTTTAATATATCAAAGGCTAGGGATAATTTCCCAGTGAGAATACACGAGGGTGGATTCCCCCCCCCCCTCATTCTTTCTGCCATTCTTTTGCCAGCACGGGAGCTCTATTCCTGTGGCAACAGGTTTAAAAGGAAGAGAAGCCTTGTGAAAGCATCGAACACCTGGGGTGGTTCTGGAGATGCCATATGCCCCAGGAAGCCCAGGGAGGATGGGCACAGCATCCTTCCTAGAGTGTGGGCTGGGGGGAAAGAAGTCAGGCAAGTGAAGTGTGAGCTATGGACCTTCTCCCCCGATTCCAGGTGAACTTGCTGTTTTCATGAACTTCCTTCCCTCCTTCCCACACTGCCTGCCTGCCTGCCTTCCTTCCTTCCTTCCTTCCTTCCTCTCCCCTCCTTCCTTCCCACCCTTCTTGCTTTGTTGAGTGCTTACTCTGTTCCAGGCACCTGATGGGCATCACCTCAGTTATTCTAGACGACTACACTGTGACTTAAATATTCTTTTACACACAAGGGCACTGAGATTAAGAGAGGATGAATGCCCTAATCACACAGTCAGTTGCAGAACCTGAATTTGAACCAAGTCAGACCTCACAATTCAGAGCCCTTGTACTTTCAGTCTTCTCAGTATTATTAAAAGGAACTATCTATAAAAAGAAGTGAATAAATTTGTTATTATCACCATTGCCCTCACTCACCATGTGTTAGTCAGCTGTTGCTGCATAACAAACACCTACAGAGTCTCGATGGCATACAATAAGAAGTGTCAATTTCATTTTGGTATAGAGTGGCTCTGATCCCCGTGTGTTTATTCTGGGGCCCAGGCTAAAGGGGAAGCCACTACCCAGGGACAGCTCTTCTTACAGTGATGATAGAGTCGTACAAGGGTATGCCTAACCACACATGCACATTACACATTCCTCCTGTGTCATGTCTGCTGATAGTCCCATTGGCCAAAGCAGGTCACATGGTTGAGCCCAAAGTCAAAGAGTAGCAAAATACACCCTCCCTTTTGTGGGAGGAATTGCAGAGTTTCATAGCAAGAGTGTAGATACAGGGAAGGGAGAAGAACTGGGGCCCAAAAGATAGTTCTACACAGTTAGCCTCACCACTATCATCCTTCTCCTCATCAACTTCATTACCTTTGTGGGCCAGACTTATCTTTATCTTGATCTATGTTTAAGAAATAAGTGATTTCTTTACAAGCTCTTTAAGAATGTTAGTCATGACTGGAGCAACTAGTCATTCAATGAGATGAAGGCTTCCATAAACATTTTCTGAAGAACCTTATATACGGGTTTATCACAATTTTAAAAAGTATTGTGGTGATTGTGGTTCAATATACTGTTTCTTTTGAATACTATGTGTTTTGCTTTACGCATCTAAAAACCTGTGTTTTTATCTGAGATAGGGTCCACCAAACAGTTGAACATTTCCTTTGCACTAAACATTTAAGATCCCTTGGTCTTCATCATGTTTCCCCTGGCATGAGACCTCGACATGATTTGTGTTCACGGCCATGCACATTTATAGAAAGCTTTATAGTTTGCAAAGCTTCCCCTGACCCAGATCTTTACATATCGTCTTCATTGCCATGGGGACCCACAGGTGTCATACCTACAGCTGAAGGTCAGGTTTCTAAAACCACTCCTAGTATTGAAAAGCTGTTCTGGTAAATGAGGCATTTGTCAGAAATTGTGATAACTGAAGCATCTGAGCCTGATAAGTGAGGAGCAGTCAATTTTACCTTGAGAATAGTCTGAAAGTGTAAGAAAGTAGACTCTTCTCTTAAAGTTTATTTATTTATTTTGAGAGAGAATGAGCAGGGGAGGGGCAGAGAGAAGGGGAGAGAGAATCCCAAGCAGGCTCTGCACTGTCAGTGTGGAGCCCGATATGGGGCTCAGTCTCACAACCGTGAGATCATGAGCTGAGCCAATATCAAGAGTCAGATGCTTAACCAACTGAGCCACCCAGGCTCAGGTGCCCCATTAGACTCTTTTTTGTTGTTGTTGTTTTTTAAGAAATAAAAACTATTTAAATTTTGTATGCATCCTATAAATATCTACATTGTATTCTAAAAATACCTTACTTGTTCAGTAACAAATCTGAAATAAGGCAAATCTTGACCTGTGTATATTGATATCTACGGAAAATGCAGGATGATTTCTTTTAAGTTCAAGCCGGTACACTAAGCTAACAGAAGTCTGCCTGCTAGAGATCTTTAAAGCACCCACTTTAATGCACAGGTCAAGATGGAGGCACTGAAATGGGCATATCCATTTTGTTGACAAGTGAACAATTACAAAGTACTCTCAGAAAGTTTGCTTAAACATCCCCTTGCAATTTGTGTACATATACCATAACCCGGAGTAAAACATTTATTTGCCTTTTTTTTTTTTTTGTAGTGTCTTATTCCCCACTGTATTCTTGCATTTGGAGTGACACCTGCTACAGGTAGATGTTCAATAAATATTAGTTGCATGAATGAACGAGTGAATGGTTGGATGGATGGATGGATGGATGGATGGGAATGTTTGGAAGGGCACATCCCAGCTCTGGAATAGCCCAGATGGGTTCATTGGGTGTGAATCTGTGAGTCCCCCCCTGTGTGTAGGTGGCTGGGCAGAGAGAGGAGGGTGGACCTGGAGTGAACAGAAAAGCAGATGAAAAGACCAGTCTTGCTGCAGAGACACACTGGCACCAAGCGATTATTTGTTTTCTCTAATACAATGTGAAGAGGGCTAATGGGATTAGCCTTTTGTGATGAATACTAATATGATATGAAAACAAATGCTAATATACAATGTGAGATTGCCAACAAAAGGAGAAAATTGCTAATAAAATTCAGTAGACCTCAGTGACAAATGCCTCGTACATCCCTCTGGTCTGGCCGGGACTGTCTCAGAGCCCAGGAGTGACAGTAGGCTGGGGAGAAACCACAGCATGTGCTTTGCTCGGTGATGGGTGGGTTCCCGTGGCTTCCTCCGAGATTGCCTCTGCGTGGGTGGGGAGTTGAGAGAAGGCACACAGGATACACACCGGCATGTGCACACGGGCCCGTGGCACCTGGAGGACCCAGCTGGGAGGTCTCTGTAAGGAAGTTAGAATGTGCCCCCCTTGCACTTTTGTGACAGGTCTTTGAGCTTTTCCAGAGTTCTGTCCAGTCTGTTGTGCTGGTTGGCCTTACTCGTAACTGTATGCGCTTGGTCAGGTAGCCATGCAAATGGATATATAGACACCGAGAGAAGTGACTGCCTCTGGACATAGAAATAGCACCCTGAGGCAAGATTCTACTTCTAGATTCTGCCATTTCTTCACCTCCACCTTCTCTTCCTCACCTTTTCCTCCTCCGTCTCCTCCCTTTACCTCCTCTCCGTCTCTTTTCATTCTTCTGCAGAACTCATCTTCTATCCCTTTGCCTATGGCAGAAGATGGCTTAAATAGCTTAGCTTGGTTAACAAAAATTCGATCTGCACTATGCAGGAAGCAACTGGGTTCTAATCTCAGGTTCTGGGACCAACGATGGCCACACAGGGTGTTTTAACTCAGATGAACGATGCAGAGGACTCTTGCAAAGTGGAAACTAGATGCGGTTCTTCAAGTAAAGGAGCGATGGAGGGAACAGGAGGAAAAAGCGGAGAGAAGATGCTAAGATATACTGATGACCGTGATTCCAGCACAATTGCCTTGACATGAGGGGAGTGGAGGGACCCCCCCACACAGAAGTGGCCATGAGGAGCTCAGGACAGGAGAGGGGATCCACAGCAGGCAGAGGGGAGGATGGTGAGTCTTTGGCTGTCAAACCACCCCAGCAAATGTGTTCGAAAGATAAAGAGCATCACAGGAAAGAGGAAAAGGGAAATGCAGGGACTGCGGCCGTTTGGAAGGGGGAAGCATGCTGGAGTGAAAGGAGAACAGGGACACAGAAACGACATTGAGGACAGGATAAAGTTGGCTGGCAATGGGAAAGCCGAAACAGGAGGGAGACGGCAAGAGAACATTCCAGGAGAGAAAGGGACCGCCTTGAGCAGTTAGAAAGGAAGCAAGAGGAGGAGGCAGCAGAAGCAGTGGAAGGAGTGGAGCACAGTCAGTGCAGGACTTGGAGGGTTGTTCCTGCACATCTCTGAACCTGCCAGAGAGGAGCGTGGCCCCGGAGCCAGAGTCAATACAGCCGCTGAGCTGGGAGAAGAGACACCTGCTGTCCCACCCACAGGATATCAGTGACAGTGGAAGGAAGACAGTTCAGCTGAGTCCTTGTCAGTGGAATCTTCCACGTGGAGGAGGGGGAGGAGGATGAAGAGGGGGAGGAGGATGAAGAGGAGGAGGAGGGCCCTTCTGACACTCGTCTGAGCCGTGAGTGAAGAAGGAATGGGACGATGGACAGTGGCAGAATGGAAGCGTACCTCAGCTGTCCCGAGATGGGGGGGGGGGGGGGGGCGGCAGTGAAGAAGGGGAGGGGCGAGGGCACCCCTCAGACAGCGCCCTAACCCAAGAGGACTTGGTGCGGAGGCCTGAGCCTTGTCACCGCCGACGCACAGGAGCTGCTGGGGGGCCCCGGGTCACGCACCTGCCCCAGAGGGAAGCGGGCAGGTGCAGGGTGACCAGAACCCAGAGGGAACAGACTCTGAAAGGGCTGGACGGGGAGGAGGAGAAGCGCTTATCGGTCTGGGCGCTGAGGGAGGCGGCCGCCTCCCTCAGCGCCCGGCACCCAACCTGGGCTCCGTGGGAGAGCGTCTAGTGCAGCGGCCCCGCGTGGTGAGGAGGACCGCGGTGCACGACCTCAGCGCGGGGGTGGGGGTGGGAGTGGGGCCGTTCCCTTCCGCGGAGGCGCTCGCGGCCCAGCTGAGGCACCGGGAGCACCTACCGCCGCCGGATCAAGCGCCTGCAACCTGCGGGTGCCCAGCTTGCTGCCGAGCCAGCCAGCCGGAGTCCTCAAGGTGGGGGGCTCTGGGCCGGCGCGTGTGTACGGGCCCCCAGTGAAGCCGACACTCTGGTCGCCGCGGTCTTGGGGTTCTGCGCCCCCGGCTGCTGCTTGGAGGCCAGAGTGCTCCTCCCCCCTGGACAGGGCGTCGCGGGGAGAGTTGCTGCATCTCGGGCGGCTGCTGCCTCGGAAGCCATCCTTCCCTGGGAGGTTGGAAATATCTCAGGTCGACAAAGTGTTGAAGGAGCCGGGACCCCCAGGGAGAAAATCTGGCCCGGCTGTGATGACCTCCCCGCAGCCAAAAACCACGACGTTCATCAAGAGCCCCTGTACCAACCTCAGCGCTCAGACCCAGCCTTAACCTCATGAACGAGTTTGCCATCTAATGTCTCTGGCGGAGGACCCCGGCTTGCCCGTGAGCACCACGAACCAGGGGGCCTCGGCTGCGGGGCCCCTGGCTTCAGCCTCAAGCTCTGAGGTTCTGAGTGGACCCCGGAGTGACCCCGAGGAGCGATAGCTGTTGAGGCTCGGCCAGGACCAGGGGCAGCTGCTGCGTGTAGGAGCTGCCATGGATCATCAGGGTCAAGTCTTGGTCTGCTGGTCTCGTTTGTTTTTGTTTCCTTGTTTTATGTTGACTTGTAGAGTGAAATCACATTTTCCTTCCTGTAGAAAAGCAACATCTGCCTTATTCACTTGCTCCCTTCCTTCTCTTTCTCTCTGTCCTCCTGTCTTTATCCCAACCCCCCGTCCCCCAGTCATCACCTTCCCCTCCACAGTCTCCTCCACTTTCTACCCCTGTGCTCCACTTTCTACCCCGTACCTCCCCCTCCATCCTCCCCTCCTTCAAATGCTCATCCAAGGCTCATTTACATGAGTAAAAACTAACAGTTATTATGAGAACAGAATTTGGTGTGGGAACAGCCCATTTTGGAATCAAAATTAGAATGAAAACTTGGGTACTCAAATTCTTTGAAGATGGGTCACTTCTCTAAGCCTCAGTTTCCACCTCCATAAAATGGGTTTCCTTAATGGCAACTCTAACTACACGTATATATCTCTGTGAACTATAATTGCAGCTATTCAAAAGTGGGCATGTGTGGGAAAGAAGGCTGAGAAGGGATACTGAGAAACTGAAAATGGCTTACTAGAGTGATTTTTTTTTCTTTTTTCAAATAAAAATTTTTTTCATTGTATTTCTGTGTTTCTCAGCCCTATCGGACCCAATGCCCTCTTTTTATAACTATTATTTTGTGACATACCCTTTAGTACCCAGAAATAAAAATCATAGATTCCATAGCTCTGTTGCACACCTAATTTCATAAAAACTCAATATAATGACCTCGCTGTATTATAAAGGAGAATGGAAGGAAAGTAATTTACATAAAATAGTATGTATTTCAAAGTGTAGCTGCTTGACTGTGAATACAGAAGACATACCAAAGTAGGCGGGTGCCTGCACTGATCTCTAGAATCGCCTCGAATGGGATGCCTACTGAAGCCATCTGATACAGGTGTGCTTTGTTGAGGCCTCTGATACTTTGAGTGGCACTGCCACCAGTGCTGGGGGTTCCTGACACGGTGAACAATGGCTGGTAAACTTTTGGAATAAACAAAGTGAGATTTATCATTTAGTCCTGGATCTGGAAGCTTCAGTGTAAATTAAGACTGAAAAATACTTTTGTATTTATAGGGAAAATCGAGTTTATCAGTAAGTCTTTTCATCAGCTTGAGGGTCCACACAGAGAGACTTTGGGATGCCAGCTAGGATGTGGGGCAGTTCTGCGTGGGCTGAAGTCCTTTCTATGGCATGGACCTGACCTTCTCAGTATTCATAGTGCCCTTTCCCCACCATTGTGACAACCAAGAGTGATCCCACACGTTTCCAAAATAGCTTGAGACCACAGCTGTATTTTAATTAAAAAATAAAAAGCAAACACTATGCTTTGGGAGGACTTTGACGACATCTGGGCTGGCATCACTGTCTCACTGAGGCTAAAAGCAAGTGAGGACAGTAGCACTGATCCCACATCCAGGAAATTGAAAGTGAATCAATTTTGTATGATCTAACCTGACAGGTTCGGCACATCTCTCCTGTCACATTCCTGTCTGTCCTTGGAGTCGCTGTACAGAATCTGCACAGATCCGTGTTGTTGCTAATAGGATTTGTCTCACACTAAGCATTCAGTTTCCTGTTCTCTGAGACCAAGATGTATACTCTCCTCTCCTTCCTGAGCCCAACATTCATTGTATTTCAGCTAACAAAATAATTCCCTGCCAGATGGCGGGGGGGAGAAACATGGCCCCTGGGAGAGATGATGGTGCTGTCACCAAAGGCTGGACTGGTCAGTACCAGTTTGGATTAGAGCCAGGCATTGCTAAGGTGAGACTGTCAGTTGAGTTTGCAGCAGGTAGTCCCATGTGGGCAGAGCAGACTCTCCAGGACGCAGGAACTCCCCAGCAGCAAGCAGGCTTGAGTCCATGCATCGGGCCCACAGAAGCCTTTTGTGACATCAGTGTTCTGTCTGCTTCAGAGTTGGGGGAATTTTAGTAGGGCTTGGGATTTCAGAAGGAAAAAGTGCCACTCACATTGCAAATTTAAAGTTCCTGATAGAAAGCTCTCTCTTCAGCCTTCTGATCCCAGCACGATCCTGGAGGCTGACTCTTTCATTCCAGGCATCTTTCCTGAGCTGTATTACTATTAAAAACAAGACAACAGGCCCCCAAAGGAGTCACTAATGCTAACCAAGGCTTGATTACAATTTCAGCTCTCCCAGAAATGGAGTCTTAAGCTGGCCAATCAGAAATTGCCTGATCAGTACTAGCCAAGTCATCTGCCTGAGAGACCTGGCCATCCCCTAAAGGAAAGTGACCTTTCCACAACCAAACCACTTTTTTGGTCTAGTGTAACTTCTTTGTTCCCACTTCCTTCTGCCTACAAAAGTCTTTCATTTTCTATAGCTCCTCAGACTTCCTTTTTAGCCGCTAGATTGGATGCTGCCCAGTTCGTGAATCATTGAATAAAGCCAATAAGGTCTTTAAGATTTACTCGGTTGAGTTTTGTTTTCTAGCGTTATTTTTGGACTGTTGCCTGTTCTTTAGAATCTGAAAGAAAGGTACAGTCTTGGACACCCCCTTCCCTCAATTTCGTCCAAAGTATTGTCTTGTAACATTTTCCTATGATGAATTCCATCCGGTCACTTAAATGTTCGCTAAAGGTAATCCATCATTTCAAAGCAAAGATCCTAGATCTGGGCAAAGTGGGGTTGGCATGTGTTTATGTGTGCTGACACACGCACACACATGCACACACACACACTGGAAATTATGCCCTGTTTTCTCTAGGATTTGATGTTACATGAGCCCTGGTACATATCCTTGAACCTCAGCTTAGTCTCTTTAACAAATCATGTATCCTCTCTGAGGACTGCTCCCTTTACTTGTGAAATAGAGGCAATTAGTGTTGTAGGGGAGGAAAATAATGTTGTGACAAGGGGTCTACCTCTAGAGATTCTACCCTTCTAGATTCTTGGCTGAGACCCCAACTCCCTGAAATAAAAGACAGACTAACAGGAGAAAGACAAATAGAAGTTTAATGACATATATACCTCCTGTACACATTGAGAGATACCAACGAAAACTACCCAAACTACCACCTCAGACACCATCTTCAGCTAAAACCAGAAGATGTTGGGGTAGGTAGGGGGAGGCCAGTTATGGGAGTTTACCAGGAAAAGCAGGGTAAGGGTGTTGTGCAGATGCAGGTTGTTGCCTTGTCCACTGGCAAGAGCTTCTAGAAATCTAGTCACCCACTTCCTAGGACAGAGGGGGAGACCCCCTTACAAATGGAGATTTCCCTTATAAGTGTAAATATCTCTTAGGAAAGGGTAATGCCTCTATTTTCTGATATTTTCTCGTGTCTGCTGTCTCTCAAAAATAATCAGCCTAAAATAATCCTTGTGCCACAGATGCAGATCTGGGGTGGCATATTGTGCTGCCCCCTCAGTGTCTACCCTCTCAGGATTGTTGTGAGGATTCGGTGGGGTGCCGGTACGTAGTGCTTCCCGCGGTGCCTGGCACATAGCAGTCCCTCAGCAAATTGCCAGCGCTAGCTTTACATTTGGTCGGTGCTGGGAGTCTCCTCTCCACTCAGCACTTAGGCATCATGCTTCCCAGTCCAAAAGTCCCTCTCCTTAAAAAATTTGGGAGTCTCCTCTTTCTCTCATGTCCAGTATATGTAACACATTGGTAAGTCCTGTAAGCTTTACCTCGAAGACATGCCCGAGTCCATTCCCATTAATTTCTCTCTACTACCTCTCAGCCATGGCAATAACGTCCTCGTTGAGCCTTCTTTTTGACTTGTAGCCTTTTAAAATCCATTCTCTATGTGGAAGCTGGAGCCATCTTTCAAAATTTTGACCCGCATCACCCCTTTGCTTAAAACTTGCAGTGGCTCCCAATGCCACTTGGAATGAAAGTTGAGATCCACATGCAGGTGTTCATGGTTCCATGTGATCTGACCCCTGTCCATCTCTGTGGTCTCATCTTGTACTTTCCCTTCTGCTCATCATGGCCCTGCTGCACTGACCTTCCCTCTGTTCCAGTAAGATAAGCTCATGCTTGCCTACGGGCTTTGCACCTGTGGGTTTTTTCAGCCCGGGATGCCGTTGCTGGCATGACTTATTTTCACTGTTCGGGCCTTAGCAGAGTTGTCACCTCCTCAGAGAGGCCTTTCCTGACCACCTCGTCCAGTGTAGCCTATCACTGTATGGTCACTTATAAGGTGACCATATAATTTATTGCCCAGTCTAGACCACTTGCAGGGCTGAAAGGGGGATCTATACAAGGAAGCCAGGACAACAGGTTGAATCAAGACGGGTGATGAGCCCTCCCACTACTCACACCCTGTGTATATCATATACTGTGCTTTATTATCTTCACAGCCCTTGTCATTAACTGATGTCATTTGTTAACATATTGATTATCTCTCTGCTCTATTACAATGTGAACTCCGTGAGCGTGGAGATACCATCTTTCTGGTTCACTCTTAGAACCTCATCCCCTTGAATGCTGTCAAAAAAAACAAAATTCAAGTGAGTAGATGGTAACGATCTTACTGGCTTTATTAAATGATTCATGAATCAGGCAGCATCCAATTCAACGGATGGGAAGGAGCTCTAAGGAGGTGTACAAAATGATTTTTATAGCTATGTTAACCTTAACAATGAAAACTGCCAATTATTTTACCAGCGAAAATGGGTTTATTAGGGAATAGCAGAGAGTTGCAACCTGGGATAAGCAAGCTACCCCCAAATCAAAGGTAAGTCCTCAGAACAAGGGAGGAGGCTCTTTTGCACAAGAAAGGAGGAAGTGGGGAGGGGCGTTCTAAACAAGAAGCCCATTGGGCTAAACTGGGAACTTGAAGTATGGTGGCTTCTCACTGGCTGAGCCGTGACTGTCTCTTACTGGCTGGGCTGTTGCCGAGGCGGGAGGAAACCTTTCTTCCTGGGCTGGGAGAGTGAAGTAGTGTGTGCACCTGCAAGGTGGTCTCTTCCTCTTGGATGTGCAAATGAGGTTGATCGGTAGGGCATGAGAGCCTCTTCTGTTGATTCTCCCAACTCCATTTCGGTGAATTTCTCCCTTTATTTTCACAGGCCAGAGCGAGTGGGAACAGAAAGTTATACTTGGCCAAGAAGCAGGTTGGTTATTGCAAGGTCATTTTTCTTTAGGGGATGACGGGTCTGTCAGGCAGATTACCTGACTAGTGCTGATCAGACTATTTGATGGACCGGTTTAGGATTCCATTTCTGGGAATGCTAAAACTGTAATTAAGTCTCAGTTTGGTGATGTGGGCTTCAGCAGAAGTGAGGCATTTTGAGCCTGTTGCCTTGTTTGTAACAATACGGTTTAGCACATAGTAGGTGCTCTGTAAGTATGTGGGGATTAAAATACGTTGACTGTAAGGCACCTTACAATGTCCGTGGATTAGGTAGTTGGGTTACTTATGGGATTAGTTATGAGTTAGGTAGCTGGGATTATGGGTGAGTTATCCTGGCTCCATTTACCTTTTCATTTTGAACCGTGAATCAGAAAACCTGCCTTTCTGCGCTGATCAGGAACCATGCTCTTGTCCAAATCAGGAGCTCTAGCCAAAGCTGGCATGGATTGTACAGGGCTACCCAGAGGTTGCTTATTCTTAGTGGCCCCCTTTTTTGAATTAGGTTTGATAAGCACAGATCAGGACGTAGTTCCAGGAGTGAGAGGTTCTTAGTCAACCTGATGAGAGGGTGCCATGGTTCTGCAACATCTGGAGCCATAAAATAAATGCTCTCCCTGCTTATTGATTGGAAGTGCCAGAAAAGCAATGCTGGAAATAACACACTGGGATCATTGAATTAATTAGTGTGGATATCGATTGTGTAAAATCCGGTTATTGTGTGGTGGGGATTGGATTGCCTGTTAATTAATATTTAAGTCCTTTGGAAGTGGCACGGAAGGAAGAACCCTCTTGCCACCCTTTGGTTCCTCCACAGCCCATCCCCCATGAGATAGGATTTCTGGGGGCCCCACAGAAATCCCCTTATCACAGGCAGCACAGATTGCAGACAGGGCTTGGACTTGGATTATTTGCATTTCTATAAAGGAAGGGCCTGGTATTATGTAACGGCTCTGGGTTCCGAGGGCTTCTAATGGGCCTCCCTTTGTACAGTCTCTTAGCAACCAATTGAAGTTTGTAGCTGAAACAAAGAGACTCGAGACCACCATTCCTTGAGCACATTCCTCTGAGTCCCGCCTGCCTGGAAGAGAACTAACTTGGGGGCTAGGAACCTTTTCTTCTTTGCCAAAGCTCAGCGATCCTTGTTCAATCATTGTTTCACCTGGGAAGGCAAAGGAATTCGGAGGTGGGGGGAGACAGGTTAGAGACCAGCTGTGCTTTGTCTTTAGAACTTCCTAAGAAGCCAGGGAAAGTCTTGAAAGGAGTTAACTTGCATTCATTCTTTCTAAAGTGAGGTAATACTGAGTGATAGTCAAGAGTGTCCTTTAGGGCCTGTGGGAACCTGGGCTCTCTCACTTGTTAGTTGTATGTCCTTGGATGACTTACATTTTGGGGCTTCAATTGCTTCATCTGTCACACGAGAACAAAAATTGTACCTTCCTCACTGGTTTGCTGAGAACATTACGGGACATCATAAATTTAATACATTGTTATCCAGGGTTAGGGTACCCTGTGTGTCAGGCACTTTGCTTGGTGCTGAAGGCACCGATGTAAATAGAACAGACAAAAATCCTTGCCCTCATGGAGATTACATATAATAGCAAGTGCATGCACACGTGTGTGTGTGTGTGTGTGTGTGTGTGTGTGTGTGTAGTATACAGAGATCATAAATATACACATTAGCTGTTTGTTCATTAACTTGTTAATTCAAGTTAGTCATTCATGTGTTCATTTATGCAGTGATTAATTCTTAATCACCTATCCGTCTGTCCATCCATCTGCCCGTCCATCCACCTGACATTTGCTGAAGGAAGAGGACAAGAGTAACACGATCCTTATATTCAGTGTAGCAAAAGCTATGGTAAAAGATGATATAGACAAGGTTTATGATAAAGTATCTTAACTTGGGTGCTACTGCTATTTTGCGCCATATAATCCTTTGTCGTGTGTGTGTGTGTGTGTGTGTGTGTGTGTGTGGTGGGGGATGGGCTGTCATTTGAATTGTAGGCTATTGAACAACAACCCTGACTTCTACTCTCTAGATTTCTATAGCACCCTCATGTGACAACCACATGTCTCCAGGACATTGTCAAATGTCCCCGGGGGGGGGGGGGGGGACAGAATTGCTCTCAGTTGAGAAACCCTGGTTTATAGGAACATTTGTCCTCAGGAAGGGAAATTAATCCATCACATTTCACCAGAAAGGAAATGAACCCAGGACTTTAATTTCTGCAGCAACGGCAGCATTTCCAGACATTTTGTTTCCTAGAGATCTGTTTTCTTGTGCCGAAAAGCAGGAGGTACTTGGGGAGTTTTTGAAATTAGAAATAGAATCTTACCCCACAGGAACCCTTTCCATCACCTCTGAGAAGTGTGGCTTATTTAAAAAACATCTCCAAGGCTTACTGAGGAAGTCGTTCTGACAGAGAAGCCGTTGCTAACCTGGCATATGGGCTCAGGCTTAGTGCCTTTGGAATCTGTCCTGATTATATTGATGGCTCCATACTTACAAAGTTCAACCCGAGATTCCTCAGTGGGATAGGAGAGAGTGAGGCCTTCTCTCTAGGGAATTCTATTGAGTTCAGCCAAAGTGCTGGATCCCCCTGCTTGATGATAAGGAACATGCTTGATAGGGTATCAGGTTGAGACCAGAGCAAGCATTTTGGTCCACAGGCACCTTGCAAGGTCAGCTCCTGAATCCTAGCAAGGTGACTCACCTTGCCTCATTCCTCCCTGCCCTGGATGTGTCCATTCCCAGGGACATCTGAGTCACAGGAAGGTTGTCTGGGAAGCTTGTAGTGTCCTAAATAGCTCCTGAATCTTACGGTTTCTGTCCATTCCCCTGCCCTTTCTGCTCCCCCCTTCCTGTTGAGGCTATCATCATATCCCATCCGGACTGTCACAGTAGCTTAGTAACTGTTGACCTCCCACCCGCTCTTCCTCCCTTCCACCTCTCCTCTGCACAGCAGAGACCAGAGTCTTCCCGGTGAACGTAGACCAGAATTCACACTGGCCTGCAAAGCTGTGCATGATCTGCCCTCCTCCCCACCTTCATCACCAACCACTCTCCCTGTGCCCACTCTAGGCCCACTCCACCGGCCTTCCTAGCAGATCCACACCTCAATACACAAATATGATCATGTCACAGCCCCCCTTACAGGCCTCAGTTCCTACGGATCTTCTCCGGTGCCCATTGTTCTGAGGATAAGAATCCCAACAAGTCCCCTGAGTCTGCCATAGTTGGGCTTCTACCTGCCATTCTGACCTCTTGTCCCCTAAACCCCCATCTCTGTGGTCTGGCTGCCTCGTGCATGCCATGCATGTGGTCGTGCATGCAGAACTCCCTGTCACGGGCTTTGCTCCCCCTTGGCGGCTCTACCCTTCCCTTCCTTCGTGCCAGTTAAGCCTTCATTATACATCACATCTGAGCTCCAGCATCATCTTCTCACGCCCAGCTCCTGCCCTCTTGTTATACGTGCTTATTCCATTATACACTCTCGCTCACTGCTTCCTAGTGGCCAGTTTTCATTTCTGTGCACACTTATTATATTAACAGCTGTCCTCCACAGCAGACCCTGAGCTCCAATGTGGCCATGTCTGTCTTATTACTGTTTTCACCCAGTGTTTTTGAATTGTGCCTGACTCATAGCACTCATGGGCACTCAGTAAGTGTTAGCTGGAAGACTGAGTGAACAGTGCCTCAGTGACAAAGCCCCATGTTTGGGGGATTAGGGCCACATGAGCTTCTCTGCAGCCACGGGGGGTGGGCAGGTTGAGGTTGGGGCTGACTAGGGAATTTGCAATCGGTGAGGCATGAGGGCAGGTCAGAGCAGCAGGAGGTTGTATCTTCTGACATTGTGTGCACCTTCATCCTATATTATCCTGTATCACAAGGCCCTTGAAGGTAGGCGTAGAACTTGTTATTTTTGTACCGTGAGCACTTTGCCCAGGGCCTGGCATATAGGAGCTGCTCAAGAAAGCGGCCCTGAATGAGTAGATGTATGTGTTACTGATTCAGTGCAGATCTGATCATCTGAGCTGAGGTTTTCGTAGGGGTAACTGGGGGAAGGAAGGGAAAGCGTGGGGTGTGACAGTCCAAGGCTTTTAATCAGTAGAACAGGGTGTGTTGGAGTTTTTAACACATGGTAGAAAGGGCCCGAGTGATTTCTTTTTCAGCTAAAACATTGATTTATTATTTATTATTTAAACATACTTTTATTGGGGGCACCTGGGTGGCGCAGTCGGTTAAGCGTCCGACTTCAGCCAGGTCACGATCTCGCGGTCCGTGAGTTCAAGCCCCGCGTCAGGCTCTGGGCTGATGGCTCGGAGCCTGGAGCCTGTTTCCGATTCTGTGTCTCCCTCTCTCTCTGCCCCTCCCCCGTTCATGCTCTGTCTCTCTCTGTCTCAAAAATGAATAAACGTTGAAAAAAAAAATTAAAAAAAAATAAATAAATAAACATACTTTTATTTATTAAAAAACATAACTTTTTGCCAGGCCCTGTGATAAATGCTTTATATGCATTACCTGGTTTAACACGAAGACGTTAATTTGCAGATGCTGCTTAATTTGTAGATGGGTAAACTGAGGCTTGGAGACAGCTGATGAGCCTAAGATCAGAGAGTAATTGGCAAAAGGCCAAATGAGTACTCAGATTTGGGTCTGACTCCAAAATTCACACGGCCAGTTTACTGCAAGGACTCCTTCACTAACTCTGGGTCCTTAAGAGAGGCAGCCAACACCTTTGCCTTCTTGTCCTCACCCATCGGATGGGAGATTCCATTCCTGCCCAGATCTCAAGGTTGAACAGGGGGATATGTGGGTGCAGACAGGCATCAGGAGTCATCTGGCCAGAAGGGGTGCCGTGACTCATTCATTGAGTTCCGGCTCCACGTAAGCATGAAAGGGCCTGTTAGTCTTACACAACCTCCCATTTCTCAATCCTCTGATGATGGTAAGACAGCCGTCTGCATGCAAGGTGACCCTGAACAGCTACCTGCTTTCCAGTTCCCACTGGAGGGGCCCCTTAACATCTTAGCAGGCTAAGAAGCCAGAAGAGGTGTTTGAGTCTGGTTTCCAGTAATTCGCTCTGCTCTGTGAACTTCTGGGTTTGCTTGTCCAATTTCCTGAAAATTGGATTAATAAGTGTTAATTGGTGCTGACTCAACTGGTTTACAAGGGATGGGGTCAGATGGAAGAGGAGCACACTGGTGTGACGGAGGGATCCAAGGCCTCTGGGAATTCGGTTTCTGCATGGATGCCAATAGCATAGGCTACCTCTGGCACTTTCTTCCAAGCTGCTCTTACGGAAGACAGTAGCATCCCCACAGACCTTTAAAAAGCGGAGGGACACTTCTTGCATTAGAACAAGGAGAGGGTTTGCTTTGGATGCTGGCGAGGATTGGGTCAAGATGCTCATTCATTCATTCATTCATTTTATGTTATTATTTTATTTTTTTAATATCATTTATTGACAAATTGGTTTCCATACAACACCCAGTGCTCATCCCAACAAGTGCCCTCCTCATTGTCCATCACCCACTTTCCCCTTTCCCCCACCCTTCATCAACCGTCAGTTTGTTCTTAGTATCCAAGAGTCTTTTATGGTTTGCCTCCCTCCCTCTCTGTAACTTTTTTATTTTCCCCTGCCCCTCCCCCATGGTCTTCTGTTAAGTTTCTCAAGATCTACCTATCATTCATTTATTCATTGAATCTTTTTAAAGCACCTGCTATGTGTCAGGCCGTCCTGGGCTCTGGAGACCCAGTGATGAATAAAACAAAATTTCTGTCCTCACGAAGCTTACAGTCTATCTGAGGTAGGTAAACAATAACTGAATGAATACACGATAGGACTTCAGGTAGCATTTCTATCTCTCTTAAGTATGAGAAAAGATCATCTTAAAAAATTTTTTTAATGTTTATTTAATTTTGAGAGAGAGAGAGACAGACAGACACAAGTGGAAGAGAGGCAGAGAGATAGGGAGACAAAATCCATAGCAGGCTCCAGGCTCTGAGCTGTCAGCACAGAGCCCGCCGCAGGGCTCAAACTCATGGACCATGAGATAATGACCTGAGCCAAAGTCAGACGCTCAACTGACTGAGCCACCCGGTGCACCAAGAAAAGATCATCTTTTTAAAAACTAGCTTTATTGAGATATAAGTCACATACTATAGAAATTAACCCCTGGAAATATACAGTTTGATGGGTTTTCGTATGTTCACACATATGTGCAGCCACCACCACAGACAATTTTAGAACATTTCATCATCCCAGGGGTGCCTGAGCGGTGCAGTTGGTTGAGTGTCCGTCTTCAGTTCAGGCCATGATCTCATGGTTGGTGAGTTCGAGCCCCGCACTGGGCTCTCTGCTGTCAGCATGGAGCCCACTTTGGATCCTCTGTCCCCCTATCTCTCTGCCCCTCCCCTACTCGTGTGCATGTGCTCTGCTATCTCAAAAATAAATAAACATTAGGGGGGAAAAAAGAACATTTCATCACTCCAAAAAGAAACTATAAGCTTTAGCTAACACCATCCTATACCCCAACCTCCACCCCCAACCCTAGGCAAGCAGTAATCTACTTTCTGTATGGATTTGACTGTCGTGGACAGAGAAACAAACAGTCCACTTGTGAGAGTGAGGGGCAAGGCAGGAGCCTTTACCATCCTCACCTCCCAAATGAGGCCTCTTGGACTCCATTTTCCTTGGAGCTGCCTCCAGGATCCAAACACGCTCGGTTTCTGGGGGTGCTGGCCGGTGTCCCGATACATAATCACTCCTTCGTGACCTTACCTTCTGCCTCTAACTAAGCCCTACCTCAGCTGCCATGCTTCCAGCCAGCAAACCCTGAGCATAAATGTGCATATGTGTGCACACAGAAGAGGCTCTGGTCTCCTGCTCAGGTGCATCTCCAAGCAGTAATCAGCACGTCCTGGTCACAGGAGCCTCACCTTAGGCCGAGCTGCTGTAATTCCCCACCTGGATGACGGCAGCAGCCTGCTGTCTGGTTTCCCCACCTCCCACCTTGCTTCCCTCCCAACCTGTTCTTCCTGCAATGTCAGGATAAATGCTATAAAGCATGAATCTGACCGCGTCACTCTTGCACCGATGCGTGTCCCACATGGTCCTCAAGATAGCTGAGGCTCTGTCCATGGTGCACGAGGCCCTGCATAACCTGGCCCCTGCCGGCCACTCCAGCGTCCTCTAGCTCCGTCCCCCTCGGCCATATGAATCACCCGCAGTCCCTGCAGAGGTGCCGCCACTCCCTGGCAGGCCTTTGCACATGCTGCGGCCCTCTCTGGAACATTCTCCTGCCCATAGCACCTGACCAGCTCCTGCTCATCTTTCAGGCTTTGGCTTAGAGATTAATTAGAGATTATTTTGGGGGGCCTTCCCTGTCTCTTCAGAATGTGGTTAGGTGTCTATATTATTTCCCCATTGCTGCTTGACAAATTACCCCAATTTAGCATTCTCCAGGGGTGGCTAAGTTGGGTGGTTCTGGATCAAGGTGTCATGACATTGGCCTGGGCTTCAGTCATCTAGGGCTTGACCAGGGCTGGGTGATCTCTTTTATTTTTTATTTATTTTTTAATGTTTATTTATTTATTTTTGAGAGAGAGAGGGAGACACAGAATCCAAAGCAGGCTCCAGGCTCCGAGCTGTCAACACAGAGCCCAATGCGGGGCCCAAACCCACAGACCGTGAGATCACGACCTGAGTGGAAGTCAGATGCTTAATGACAGAGCCATGCCGGTGCCCCAGGTGATCCCTTTTAAAATAGCTCAGCCACATAGCTGTTGGCAGGAGGCCTCAGTCCCTCACCCCATACAATATGGCAGCCAGCTTCCCCCAGACTGATGGGCTGAGAGAGAGGAGGGAGGAAGCTACGATGCCTTTTGCATGTTGGCAGTAGACTGAATGTTTGTGTTCCCCTCCCCACTTTGTATGTTGAAATCCTATCCCCCAGTGTGACAGCATCAGGTGAGGCCTTCAGGAGGTGATTAGGTCCTAGAGGATGGAACCCTCATGAATGGGAACCATGCTTTAAAAAAAAGGGGGGGGGGCCGAGAGCTCTCTCTCCCTCATGTGGGGCTACAAGAGCATAATAGTCTACATTCTGGAAGAGGGTCCTCACCAGCCCCTGACTGTGCTGACACTCTGATCCTCAACTTTCAGGCTCTAGAACTGTAGGAGAAATAAGTTTTGTTGTTTATAGGCCCCCCCAGTGGTATTCTGTTATAGCAGCCTGATAGGCTAAGATGATGTCCCAGGCCCTGAAGTCACATACTGTGGCTTCTGTCATATTCTGTTGGTTACAAGTGACTCATTAAGTCCAGTACACCCTTAAGGGAAGGACAATTAAACTCTACCTCATGAAAGGAGTATCCAGGAATTTGTGGGAACATTTTCAACTACCATAGTGCCCCTCGTCCACACCCCCACAGCATCCTGCACTTACCCCTGACTGAGCATTTGGCAGACTGTGTCACTGTCCCCCACGGCTCCCCATGAGTGCCTTGAGGATCAGGGCTGCTTTCCGTTCCCAGTTAGATGCCTAGATTCTACCACAGTGCCTTGCACAGTGCTTGGTGACCAGTGAATGACTCAATGACCTGTTCTGGACACATAAACAGTCTAGTACTCGTTAAACTTTGCATGCCTGCAAATCACCTGGGTTTTTTTTTTTTAAATGAGGATTCTGATTGAGTAGGTCTGGGGTGGAAGCCGAGATGCTGTTTTTTTCCTAACAAGCTCCCAGGTGATGCTGATGCTGTGCTTCGTGGAGGCGGGTCTTAGAACACGTGATCCTATTCGCAGACAAGCCGAGTAACCTAGCTGGGAAGACACTGCAGCCGGTAGGACAGCCTGAGGCCTGCCACAGGCAACGTTGGCCTAGTCCTGGGTTTACCTACTGTTGTGCTGGGCTCCCTCTCCCTTCATTGGCCCAGTATGATGGAGGAGATGCCAGGAAAAGACAGTCAAGAAGGCATCTGTGGAGTACAGGAAGACTTCTAATCTCTTGTAAGTTCTCTTAGCTCTGGCTCTGGAATGTTGAGCCTGCGGTCCCTCATGTATAGGCAAAGGGGTTGTGTGGCATGAGGAATGGCCAGAGGGAAGCTGGCCAAGCTGCCTGGGGGGATCCAGAAGAAAGGTAGGGTTGGGTGGTTGTGGGTGATAGAGTCCCCATCCCCACCCCAGAGAACTCATGAAACCCAGCTGTGGCTGGAGGCCGGCCAGTAGACTAGATGGTGTGTTTATACTGTTTTTCCCAGTTCTTGGGAGGATACACAATTCTAAGGGTCACATTTTCGGGAAAATTGAGTTGACTTGGATCATTGAAATGTTTTCTCTTAATACCTTGGATCTTACTTTGATCCTGTGTCTCTGATTTTAGCAGCCTGGGGCACTGATGTATGTGTGTGACATCTCTGGTCTCAAGCCTGCTTTCTTCCTACCTCCTGGGGCTGATGAAAGTGCATAGGGCAATAATGAAAACCCCTCACATTTGGGGAAAGGTTTCACATCTACCTAATTCAGTGGTTCTCATCCTGGACCGCACATTAGAATCACCTGGGATCTTTAAAAACGATGCCTGGGTTTCGCCTCCAGAGATCGGACTTAATTGGTCTGGAGTGTGGTGTGTACACGAACACTTAAAAAACCTGCATTTAAGTGCATTGTGTGGCTGTGGTGGAGAGCCCCTGGTTTCATCTTGGGGGAACCCTTTACTAATAGGTAAGGTGGGTAAGATTCTCTCCTCCTTCTTGTGGTTTTAACACATGGAAACAGTGTATTACAAAGTTGAGTGGCTAGCTCAAAGTCACAAACCAATAAATCAAAGGGTAGAACTTAAGCCCATGTTCGCTGGTTAGTTTTTTTCCATTTGCATCAGGATTGCCTCCATGTAGCTAGTATTATGCCAAAGGAAAGGAAACTTGAGTCTGATGGTTAATTTTATTTGTACACTTGACTGGGCCCTGATAGTTGGTTTAGCAGTATTCTGGATATGTCTGTGAGGGTGTTTTGGAGTAAGCTTAATACTTGAATCCATAGACTGAGTAAAGCAGATTAACTTCCCTAATGTGGATGGGCCTGATCCAAACAGTTGAAGGTCTGAATAGACTAAAAATACTGACCCTCCTGCTGGCAAGGGGGAGTACCTCCTGCCTGACTGCCTTGACCTCGGTCTTTTCCTCTCTTCAGACACGAAGTTAGACATTAGCTCTTCTTTGGGACTGGAACCACATCATTGGCTTTCCTGGTTTTCAGGCCTTTGGGCTTAGGCTCCAACTTCAGTCAAGTCTCCTGGGTTTCCAACTGGCTGACTGAAGATTTTGAGCCTTGGCCTCCATGATCAGGGAAGCCATTCTTTATAACAATAAGTCTAATTTTTAATAACAACATGATAGTAACCTTATTTATGTTAATATATCTTATAAAGTTTATAATTTTCTGATTATGGATATATGTCTTGTATTGGTCTCTTTCTCCAGTAAATCCTGACTAATACACTGAGAGATGTAACAATTAGGTTTCTGTATAGAGGTCAGGCTTTTAAGTTAGGATGCAGTTAGGGAGGGTTCTATGTCCTTTATTTCCTGCGATGTTCGTTCCTCGTCCTGTTTCCAGTCTTGGAAGCTGAGTCTGGACCAGTACCTCTTTCAGATGAGCAAATCCTAGATGCCTCGTGTCGGCCGATGCTCATTGTGAATAGGCAAGGTTGGAAAACAAAAGTTGGCAGGAAGGACTGTCCTAGAGCATGAATGTTCTTTGTTTTGAGCGATTCTCCATTCTGGAGTTCATCCAAGTTCAAATTTGGACCCTTGTAACCTACCTGCCCACCATTCATCCCCAGTTAAATCAGCAGATGCCCATGATGGAGGTTGGAGATGCCGAGATAATTCTTGTGGTGGTGTGGGAGACCCCAAAGGTTGTACAAAAAAAAAAAAAAAGCATTATCCAAGGAATGAAGCCCAGTGCTTAGCCACACTTAGCCAGGGAGTGTGTTCAATCAGAATAATTGGGGGCGTGTGGAGGGAAGTATTTTGTGGTAATTGTTACCACAGCTGGCTCCAGAGCCCCTCTTAAGAGAGGATAGAACGTAGGAGAGAACTTGCCTTTATAGTTTTCATTAGGTATGGAATGTGGGACCTGGAGGGACTGGTCTGCTCCCTTCCTTGGAGTAAGGTTAATACTTGAATCCAGGGGCACCTGGGTGGCGCAGTCGGTTAAGCGTCCGACTTCAGCCAGGTCACGATCTCATGGTCCGTGAGTTCGAGCCCCGCGTCGGGCTCTGGGCTGATGGCTCAGAGCCTGGAGCCTGTTTCCGATTCTGTGTCTCCCTCTCTCTCTGCCCCTCCCCCGTTCATGCTCTGTCTCTCTCTGTCCCAAAAATAAATAAACGTTGAAAAAAAATTAAAAAAAAAAAAACTTGAATCCATAGACTGAGTAAAGCAGATTAACTTCCCTAATGTGGATGGGCCTGATCCAAACAGTTGAATGTCTGAATAGACTAAAAAGACTAACCCTCCTGTTGGCAAGGGAGAACTTGCAGCGGATGGCTGGACTGTGGAGGTGGAGGAGAGCAGGCAGAAGGAGAGAAAAGACTGGAAATGCAATGGGGAGTGCGAAGCATGCCTGGAATCTGGAGACTGCCTGAATGGTGGTGGAGGAAATATTTCTGGGGCTTTTGAGAATGGGGCTATCGAGTATTAAATTCCTGATTGTTGGAAATGCTGTCTTGCAGTCCCTTCTCTGAAAGCACTGGTCAGGTATTTGGTTTGTGTATCTTGGCAGTAGTATGTTGGGGAGCGGTGGGTTCGGGTGCTTCTGGTGGGGGAGGGGGGGTGTGGTGCAGAAAGGGGGAAGAACCCCTGAAGAATAGACAGGTGACCTGTAAGATGAACCAGTTCAGTGGATGTAGAACCCAGGGCTGTAGCTGACCTTGAGTGTCTCCAAGAATCTCCAAAGAGACTGGGGGCAGTACTTTTTTTCCATCAGTTCAGGGTGTTGGAGAAAATCTCCCCTGGACATCAGTTTAGGTGATAGTTGGCACCTTGTCATGAACAGGGGCTTAAGGAAGATACCAAGTTTCAAATAGAGAATGGTTGTGAAGACCAGATTAAATGGAGCACCCCTGAAGAAATGAGATTATGGACTCGTTCACTAAACACTGTCACACTGCCTTACGTGCCAAGCCTTTTAATCTGTGCTGAAAATTTAGACCTTAGCCCTGCCTTCCAGCTTTTTGCCTCTGGGTGTGAAGGTGGTGGGGCAGACCTTTACTGACCTCCTCCCAATTACAGACAGTGGGCTGTGTATTTCCTATGTGCTGTTCTTCTAAGATTCTCCCAGCACCTTTGTGAGGAACTATTATCCCCAACATACAGATGGGTAGGCTGAGGTCCTGAGAGGTTAAACTTGGCCCAAACCTGACTCAGCTGACCCATAATGAAACCAGTATTTGGCCACAGGATGATCTGACTCCGAAGTTGGGAGGAGGTGCTGGAAAATTCATAGCAAAGGGTTCAGTCTTGATAATTGTGATTTGAAAAAGTTCTTCCTATTCCTCTGGAGTCCCACCCAATCTGCAGTGACGGCTACCAGCCTATCTGCTGTCCATGCTTTCTAACCACGGGGCTCACCAGTGCTTTCCTCATCGGCTCTGTTTTTATTTATTTATTTATTTATTTATTTATTTATTTATTTTATTTAAAAAAAAATTTTTTTTAATGTTTATTTATTTTTGAGAGAGACAGAGAGTGAGCAGAAGAGGGGCAGAGAGAGAGAGAGACACAGAATCAGAAGCAGGCTCCAGGCTCTGAGCTGTCAGCACAGAGCCCGACGTGGGGCTCGAACTCACAAACCGTGAGATCATGACCTGAGCTAAGGCCAGACACTTAACCGACTGGGCCACCCAAGCGCCCCTATTTATTTATTTTATTACGTTTATTTATTTTTGAGAGACCGGGCATGAGTGGGGGTGGGGCAGAAAGAGAAGGAGACAGAGAATCTGAAGCAGGCTCCAGGCTCTGAGCTGTCAGCAAAGAGCCTGACTCGGGGCTCGAACCCACGAACCATGAGATCATGACCTGAAGAGCTCCATTTTTAGATGCAAACACACCAACTCAGCAAGGCAAGGCCACCTCCTCACAGAGGAGTTTGCTGGCCAGAGGGCTCTGGGTGGTGCTGAGGGCACAGAGCAGCAGGAAGCTCTGAGGAGACTGGGATCCCGGGAGGAAGGGTATCATGGAAATGTGGAAGATGCTGCTGCTGCAGGTGAGACTCATGCACCATAATTAGTGAAGGGCAGTTACAGGGACCTTTTTAATGAGCCCTGTGCCTAGTGACAAGGAGAAAAGGAGAAATCCATCGTGTTGTCCCATGAGCACAAATACTCCATGAGTGAGGAAGTGAGGGTGAAATCAGCTGTGTTATCCATATGATATTTATTTCAAGTGATTTGCTGAAGACAGGTCCGGAACCCTTCTCCTTAAGGAATTATCTAGGAGCTGGGGGGAGGCAATTTGGGCACTTGAGGAGCAGAAACGAATCGGACTGGCAAGCCGAGAAGCCCCCTGAGCCTGGAGTTGGTGGTGGCAAGTGTATAGACATCTGTTGTTTTTGTCTCTTTCACATTATCCTCTCCCTTTGGGGAGCTGCTCCTCTTCCATTGGATCGTATGATGGAGATGGGGCTGCCAATCACAGCTTCTCACCCAATCCCCTGGCCACAGAGGTGGGTATATGACCCAGACTCAGCCAAATACAGTCCGTTGTGTGCCTGGCTCCTGTGATAGGTGGAGGGGTAGGCATGTGCTCCTAGCTTGCCTGTGAGATCCATTTCCTTGGCAATGAGGACCACGGATGTTGATGTTTCTGTGTTAGAATTTGAAGGACAAAGCAGCTGGGACCTGTGGGGTCGTCTTTCTCTCACGTGGCATTTGCTGTCTGGTGGGGACCATAAAATCAAACTGGGGCCAGTGAAGTTGGAGAAAAAGGGGGCCATAAGTATGAGGTCTCCAGTTCTGGAGTCCCCGAGGGCACTGTTATTCTTGCCTCTTGTTTTTGTACTTGGTATCTAATGCACTTCTATGAACCAATAGATTGCTCTTCTGAATAAATGCCTTTGAGTTGGCCTACTATGGCTTTTCGGTGAGAACCCTGACTAAGCAGCTAGGGTCGGTAAAAATTTATTTTGAGAGCAGCTTTTTGTAAACAGCTGGCACCTTACATGTTCTGTGCTGGGTGTTGAGTTGGAACTTGGGACTCTGTACCTACATGTCTGAACTTGACCTCAGTGGTCAGTAAGGCTCTTTACCCATTCGGTGGGTGAGGAGACTGAGCTGCCCCATGGGAAAGAGGCTCTGTGATCACGCTGCAAATTGGTGGCAGACCCAGGGCTGGAGAGCACCTGGGTCTTTTGGTTCTCATGCGTTGGAGGTCAGGCAACACGCAGCTTCCAGGCACAACAGTGGGGCACCCAACTAAATAGGAACACTCAGGGTCAAGAGTCTCCAAGCCTTCACCTCCAGCCAGCCGTACCTCCTTTTAGTCTCTGTTCTGTTTCTGCCTTCCGACTTTCAAGACCAGGTGAGGTGTGAATTACACTTGCTTGGATCTCATTCTCAGAGAGAATGGCCTAGAACTGGCCTAGCTGGCCTAGAACTCAACTTTTGGCATCCTGGCAGCAAGGCCTTCAGCCAGCCATGCAAAAGGCCTCGATGCCTCCTCCAGAGGCATGGCTTTCAAAGGGACACATCCCCTGGAGCCACTGCAGGGGTCGCCTGGGGACTGGGAGTAGGGGCAGGGGCATTGCTAACACGGAGCTTCATTCCCATTTCAACTGGAGGAGCCTTCCCAACCCCAACCCCCCCTTTTTTTTGATAAAGGAGTTTGTATTTGTATTTTTAAAAATGTTTATTTATTTTCGAGAGTGATCTCGAATGGGAAAAGTACAGAGAAGGGGGGGGACAGAGGATCCGAAGCAGCTCCAAGCTGACAGCAGTGGGATGCAGGTCTCGAACTGATGAATTGTGAGATCATGATGGGAGCCAAAGTTGGCCGCTGAACTGACTGAGACACCCACATCCCCAGTTTTTAATTCTCTTTTATATATTGCTGCTTAATGTGCAGTTCTGTTTGAAAAACGGTTCTGTTTAAAAGACAGGACAAAACCTCCTGAAAACCATTAATCCAATGAACTTGAACCAACCACTACTGTTCTCTGAACAAAAGGTGACATGTGACAGGACAGATAAATCAAGAAAAACATTCCGGCCAACCTTTTCATGAAGAAGGCCCAGAAACGTCCTTAATGAAGGGAAAAAAGAATCAATGTTGACTTTACAGTGACCCATGTTTTGCAAAATTTTATTAAATATTGGCTCTCAAGACCACATCTTGGACAAATGACCTCATCATGTCCATATATTAATTAAGACATACGGCCTCATTCTCTTGTTCATTCACTAAATACTCTGAGTACCCATGGCGTGGGCTTACTGTGTGAAGTGCTGCGAACACCATAGTGAGTAAGACTTCCATGATCCTTCCTCCTGTGGAGAGTGTAGAAGGTTTTCCTCCCCCTTGCAGGCAGACTCTCTTTTTGAGAATGTCTCTTTGGGCAAATGCAGATGGAAAAAGGGTTTTAGCAAATGGATCTGGACCATCCATCTTTCCAAAATCACTTATCTTCTCTAGCTGATTTCTATTTTTATTGAATTCCAGTATAATTAACGTGCAGTGTTATATCAGTTTCAGGTGTACAATGTAGTGACTTAACAGTTCTATACCTTACTCCGTGCTCATCATGATAAGTGCACTCTTAACCCCCTTCACCCTCCTCCCCTCTGGTAACCATCTATTTGTTCTCTGTAGTTAAGAATCGGGTTTTTTGTTGTTGTTGTTGTTTTCTTTTTGTCTCTTTTTTTCTTTGTTTTGTTTCTAAAATTCCATATAGGATTGAAATCATATGGTATTAGTCTTTCTCTGACTTAATTTACTTTGCATTATACCCTCCGGATTCATCCATGTTGTTGCGAATGGCAAGATTTCCCTTTTAAAAAAATTAATTTTTAGTTTTTAATGTTTTTAAGTAGGCTTCATGCACAGTGTGGAGCCCAATGTGGGGCTTGAACTCATGACCCTGAGATCCAAGACCTGAGCTGAGATCAAGAGTTGAATGCTTAACCCATTAAACCACCCACGTGCCCCAACATTTCATTTTTAATGACTGAATAGTATTCCATTGTGTGTGTGTGTGTGTGTGTGTGTGTGTATGTACATATACATACACACACCACATTTTCTTTCTCCATTCATTTATCATTGGATACGTGGGCTCCTTCCATATCTAGGCTATTGTAAATACTGCCGCAATACACACAGAGGTGCATATATCCTTCTGAATTAATGCTTTTGTATTCTTTGGGTAAATACCCAATAGTATGATTACTGGATCATAGAGTAGTTCTATTTTTAATTTTCTGAGGAATCTCCTACTGTTTTTCACAGTGATGGTGCCAGCTTGTATTCCCAATAGTAGTGCATGAGGGTTCCTCTTTCTCCACATCCTCACCAACATCTGTTGTTTCTTGTGTTTTTGATTTTAGCCATTCTGACAAGTGTGAAGTGACCTCTCATTGTAGTTTTGATTTTTCATTTCCCTGATTATGAGTATCTTTTCATATGTCTGTTGGCTACCTGGATGTGTTCTCTGGAGAAATGTCTGTTCATGTCTTCCGTACATTTTGGATTGCATTATTTGGGTTTTTGGGTGTTGTATAAGTTGTTCATATATTTTGAATACTAACCCTTTATTGGATATGTCATTTACAAATATCTTTTCCATTTTCTTTGCTGTGTAGAACTTTTTTTAATTTGATGTATTCCCAATAATTTTGCTTTTGTTTCCCTTGCTTCAGGAGACCTATCTAGAAAAATGTTCTTACAGCTAATGTCAGAGAA
Source organism: Puma concolor (assembly GCF_028749965.1). Taxonomy (NCBI): domain Eukaryota; kingdom Metazoa; phylum Chordata; class Mammalia; order Carnivora; family Felidae; genus Puma; species Puma concolor. Next base: position 28,514,381 of record NC_141682.1, read on the forward strand.
ATTATTGCCTGTGCTCTCTTCTAGTATTTCTATGGTCTGAGGTCTCACATTTGGATTCTTAATTCATTGTGAGTTTGTGTCTGGTGTAAGAAAGTGGTCCAGTTTCATTCTTTTGCATGTAGCTGTCCAGTTTTCCCAACATCATTTGTTGAAGAGACCATCTTTTTCCTGTTGCATATTCTAGGTTCTCTTGTCGAGGATAAATTGACCATAACACTGTGGATTTATTTCTGGGATTTGTACTCTGTTCCGTTGACCTATGTGTCTGTTTTTATGCCAGTACCATACTATTTTGATTACTACAGCATGATAGGGTATCTTGCAATCGAGGATTGTGTTACTTCCAGATTTGTTCTTCATTTTCAAGATTACTTGGGCTACTTGGGGTCCTGTGTGGTTCTGGACAAATTTTAAGATTGGTGGCTCTAGATCTGTAAAAAATGCTATTGGCATTTTGATAGAGATTGCATTAAATCTGTAGATTGCTTTGGGTAGTGTAGACTTTTTAACAACAATTGTTCTTCCAAGGTATGGAGTGTCTTTCCATTTCTTTGTGTCATTTTTTATTTTTTTCATTGGTGTTTTATAGCTTTCAGAGTACAGGTCTATCACCTCTTGGTTAAGTGTATTCCTAGGTATCTGACAGTTTGTTTTTTTTTCAAGAGAACTCACATGTGCATGAGGGGGGAAGGAACAAAGGGAGAGAGGGAGAGAGAATCTTAAGCAGGCTCCATGCGCAGTGCGCCAAGTGCTCTGAGGGGCTCGATCTCATGACTGTGAGATCATGGCCTGGGCCAAAATCAAAAGCTGTATGCTTAACCAACTGAACCACCCAGGTGCCCCGGTATCTTACTATTTTTGGTGCAACTGTAAATGGTAAAACTGTAATTTCTCTTTCTGCTGTTTCATTTTTAGTGTATAGAAATTCAGTGGATTTCTACACTTTGATTTTATATCTTGCGGCCTTCCTGAATTCATTTATCAGCTGAAGTAGTTTTTTTGGTGGAGTCTTCAGGGTTTTCTGTATATAGTATCATGTTATTTGCATGTAGTGAAAGTTTTACTTCTTCCTTACCAATTTGGATACCTTTTGTTAATTTTTTTTCTCTGATTTCTCTGGCTAGGACTTCCAGTACTGTGTTGAGTAAACGTGGTGAGAGTTGACATCCTTGTCTTATTTCTTACCTTAAGGGGTAGAGCTCTCAGTTTTCCCCATTATGGATGTTTGCTTGGGTTGTTTTGTATGTGGTCTTTTTTATGTTGAGATATATTCTCTCTAAACTTACTTTGTTGAGGGTTTTTAGCATGAATAGTTGTTGTACTTTGTCAGATGCCTTTTTTGCATTTATTGAAATGATTGTATGGTTTTTATACTTTGTTACTAATGTGATGTATCACATTGATTGATTTACAAATGTGGAACAACCCTTGAAAACCAGGAAGAAATCCCATCTGGTCAGGATGAATGATTTTTTTTTTTCTGGGCTAAAGTTAAGTTTATTTTTATTTATTTATTCTTAGTTTTTAATTTATATCCAACTTAGCATATAGTGCTATAATGATTTCAGGAGTAGATTCCAGTGATTCATCCCCTGTGTATAATATCCAGTGCTCATCCCAACTGGGTATTCACTGGAGAATACCCAGTGTTCTCCCTAATGCCCCTTACCCATTTAGCCCATTCCCCCAACCACAACCCCTCCAGTAATCCTCAATTTGTTCTCTGTATTTAAGAATCTCTTATATTTTGTCCCCCTCCTTGTTTTTATATTATTTTTGCTTCCCTTCCCTTATGTTCATCTGTTTTGCATCTTAAAGTCCTCATATGAGGGAAGTCATATTTGTAGTTCTCTAATTTTGCTTAGCATAATACTCTCTAGTTCCATCCACATAGTTACATATGGCAAGATTTCATTCTTTTTGATTGCTGAGTAATACTCCATTGTATATATATACCACATATTTATCCATTCATCTGTTGATGGACATTTGGGCTCTTTCCATACTTTGGTTATTGTCGAAAGTGCCGCTATAAACATTGGGGTGCATGTGCCCCTTCGAAACAGCACACCCCTATCCCTTGGATAAATACCTAGTAGTGCAGTTACTGGGTCATAGCGAAGTTCTATTTTTAGTTTTTTGAGGAACCTCCATACTGTTTTCCAGAGGGGCTGCACCAGCTTGCATTCCTACGAGCAATGCAAAAGAGATCCTCTTTCTCTGCTTCCTCGCCAACATCTGTTGTTGCCTGAGTTGTTAATGTTAGCCATGCTGACAGGTGTGAGGTGGTATCTCATTGTGGTTTTGATTTGTATTTCCCTGATGATGAGTGATGTTGAGCATTTTTCATGTGTCAGTTGGCCATCTGGATGTCGTCTTTGGAGAAATGTCTATTCATGTCTTTTGTCCATTTCTTCATTGGATAATTCATTTTTTTGGGTGTTGAGTTTGATAAGTTCTTTGTAGATTTTGGGTACTAACCCTTTATCTGATATGTCGTTTGCAAATATCTTCTCCCATTCTGTCGGTTGCCTTTTAGTTTTGCTGACCGTTTCCTTCACTGTGCAGAAGGCTTTTATCTTGATAAGTTCCCAATAGTTGATTTTTCACTTTTGTTTCCCTTGCCTCCAGAGACATATTGGGTGAAAAGTTGCCAAGGCCAAGATCAAACAGGTTTTTGCCTGCTTTCTCCTTGAGGATTTTGTAAGCTTCCTGTCTTATGTTTAGGTCTTTCATCCATTTTGAGTTTATTTTTGTGTCTGGTGTAAGCAAGTGGCCCAGGTTAATTTTTCTGCATGACGCTGTCCAGTTTTCCCAGCATCATTTGCTGAAGAGACTGTCTTTATTCCGTTGGATATTCTTTTTTCTTATGTCAAAGATAAGTTGGCCATACATTTGTGGGTCCATTTCCGGGTTCTCTATTCTGTTCCATTGGTCTGAGTGTCTGTTTTTATGCCCGTACCATACTGTCTTGATGATGACAGCTGTGTAATACATCCTGAAGTCCAGGATTGTGATGCTTCCAGCTTTGGCTATTCAGGGTCTTTTCTGGTTCCATACAAATTTTAGGATTGTTTGTTCTAGCTCTGGGAAGAATGCTGGTGTTATTTTGATAGGGATTGTATTGAATATGTAGATTGCTTTGGGTAGTATTGATATTTTAACAATATTTGTTCTTCCAATCCTGGAGTATGGAATATTTTTCCATTTTTTTTGTGTGTGTCTTCAATTTCTTTCATAAGCTTTCTATGGTTTTCCGTGTATAGATTCCTTACCTTTTTGTTAAGTTTATTCCTAGGTATTTTATAGTTTGTGGTACAATTGTAAATGGGGTTGATTCCTTGATTTCTCTTTCTGTGGCTTCATTATTGGTGTATAAGAATGCAACCTATTTCTGTGCATTGATTTTATATCCTGCGACTTTGCTGAATTCACGGATCAGTTCTAGCAGTTTTTTGGTAGAATCTTTTGGGTTTTCCACATAGAGTATCATGTCATCTGTGAAGAGGACAAGTTTGACTCCCTCCTTGCCAATTTGGATGCCTTTTTTTCCTTTGGCTGTCTGACTGATGAGGCTAGGACTTCCGACACTGTTGAATAACAGTGGCGAGAATGGACATCCCTGTTGTATTCCTGACCTTAGGGGGAAAGTTCTTAGTTTTTCCCCATTGAGGATGATATTAGCGGTGGGTCTTTTATATATGGCTTTTATGATCTCGCAGTATGGTTCTTGAGGGTTTTTATCAAGAAAGGATGCTGTATTTTGTCAAATGCTTTCTCTGAATCTATTGAGAGGATCATGTGGTTCTTGTCCTTTCTTTTATTGATTTGAAGTATCACATTGATTGTTTTGTGGATACTGAACCAGCCCTGCATCCCAGGTATAAATCCCACTTTGTTGGTGAATAATTCTTTTAGTGTTTTGTTGGATCCGGTTTGCTAGTAGTATCTTGTTGAGGGTTTTTGCATCCATGTTCATTAGGGACATTGGTCTGTAGTTCTCCTTTTTAGTGGGGTCTTTGTCTGGTTTTGGAATCGAGGTAATGCTGGCTTCATAGAATGAGTTTGGAAGTTTTATTTCCATTTCTATTTCTTGGAACAGCTTCAAAAGAGTAGGTGTTAATTCTTCTTTAAATGTTTGGTAGAATTCCCTTGGAAAGCCATCTGGCCCTGGACTCTTGTTTTCTGGGAGATTTTTGATTACTAATTCGATTTCTTTACTGGTTATGGATCTGTTCAAATTGTCTATTTCTTCATGTTTCAGTTTTGGTAGTTCATATTTTCTAGGAATTTGTCCATTTCTTCCAGATTGCCCATTTTATTGGCATATAATTGCTCATAATACTCTTGTTTTTATTTCTGCTGTGTTGGTTGTGATCTCTCCTCTTTCATTCTTGATTTTATTTATTTGGGTTCTTTACTTTTTCTTTTTATCAAACTGGCGAGGGGTTTATCAATTTTGTTAATTCTTTCAAAGGACCAGCTCCTGGTTTCATTGATCTGTTATATTGTGTGTGTGTGTGTGTGTGTGTGTGTGTGTGTTCCCCTGATAGCATTGATTTCTGCTTGAAACTTTATTATTTCCCATCTTCTGCTGTTTTGCGGTTTTATTGGATGTTCTTTTTCCAGCTCTTTAAGGTGTAAGGTTAAGTTGTGTATCTCAGACCTTTCTTCCTTCTTTAGGAAGGCCTGGATTGCTATATACTTCCCTCTTAGGACTGCTTTTGCTGTGTCTCAGAGGTTTTGGACTGTGCTGTTACCATTTTCATTGGTTTTCATGTACTTTTTAATTTCCTTTTTAACTTCTTGGTTAGCCCATTCATTCTTAGTAGGGTATTCTTTAGTTCCCAAGTATTTGTTGTCTTTCCAAAATTTTTCTTGTGGTTGATTTTGAGTTTCATAGCATTGTGGTGTGAAAATATGCATGGTATGATCTCGATTGTTTTGTACTTGTTGAGGCCTGATTTGTGTGCCAGTATGTGATCTGCTCTGGAGAATATTCCATGTGCACTTGAGAAGAATGTGTATTCTGCTTTAGGATGAAATACTCTGAATCTATCTGCTAAATCCATCCGATCCAGTGTGTCATTCAAAGTCATTGTTTCCTTGTTGATTTTCTGTTTAGATGATCTGTTCCTTGCTGTACGTAGGTCGTGGAAGTCATCTATTATGGTGTTATTATCAATGAGCTTCTGTATGTTTGTGATTAATTTATTTATATATTTGGGTTCTTCCACTTTTGGAGCATAAGTGTTTACAATTGTTAGATTATCCTGGTGGATAGACCTCTTAATAAAGATACAATGCCCTTCTTCATCTCTTGTTACAGTCTTTATTTTGAAATCTAGATTGTCTGATGTTAAGTATCACTACTGTGGCTTTCTCTTGGAGACTACTTGCATAATAGATGGTTCTCCATCCCCTTACTTTCGATCTGAAGGTGTCTTTAGGTCTAAAGTGGGTCTCTTGTAAACAGCATACAGATAGATCTTGTTCTGTTATCCATTCTGTTACCCTATGTCTTTTTATTGGAGTGTTTAGTCCATTGACATTTAGAGTGAGTACTGAAAGATACGAATTTGTTGCCATTATATTCCCTGTAGAGTTGGAGTTTCTGGTGGTGTTCTCTGGTTCTTTCTTTCTTTTTTTTTTTCCCCCTGTTTGTTTATTTTTGAAGGAGAGAGAGTATGAGTGGTGGAAGAGCAGAGAGGGAGACACAGAATCTGAAGCAGTCTCCAGGCTCTTGAGACAAAATTGGATGTTTAACTGACTCAGCCACCCAGGCTCCCCTGGTCCTTTCTAGTCTTTGTTGCTTTTGCTCTTTGTTTTTTGTTTTTGTCTTTTCTCCCCTCAGAGAGTCGCCCTTAAAATTTCTTGCAGGTTTGGTTTAGTGGTCATGAACTCCTTTAGTTTTAATTTATTTGGGAAAATTTTTCTCTCTCCTATTTTGAATGACCTCATTGCTGAATAAAGAATTCTTGGATGCATATTTTCCCATTTCACCACATTGAATATATCCTGCCACTCCTTTCTGGCATGCCAAGTTTCTGTGATTAGGTCTGCCTTGAACCTGATCTGTCTTCCCTTGTAGGTTAAGGATTTTTTTTCCCCTTGCTGCTTTAATGATTCTGTCCTTGCCTGAGTATTTTGTGAATTTGACTATGATATGCCTTGTCGATGGTTGGTTTTTGTTGAATCTAATGGGATTTTTTTGTGCTTCTTGGATTTTGATAGCTGTGTCTTTCCCCAGGTTAGGAAAGTTTTCCACTATGATTTGCTCACCTAAACTTTCTACCCATTTTTCTCTCTGTTCATCTTATGGGACCCCTATAATTCAGATGTTATTCCTTTTTAATTAGTCACTGAGCTCTTTATTTCTTAAAGCGTACTCTTTTGCCTTATTTTCCCTCTTTTTTTTTTTTCCTCCTTCATTATTCTCCATAAGTTTGTCCTCTGTATCACTGATTTGCTGCTCTGCTTCATCCATCCTTGCTGCGGTGGCATCCATTTGAGATTGCAGCTTAGGTATAGCATTTTTAATTTTGTCCTGACTGGATTTTACTTTTTTCGTATCTATAGAAAGGGATTCTCTGCTTTTTTCAACTCCAGCTAGCATTCTTATTATCATGATTCTAAATTCTGGTTCAGACATCTTGCTTCTATCTGTGTTAAGTCCCTGGTTGTCATTTCCTCCTGTTCTTTCTTTGGGGGTGAATTCCTTTGTTTTGTCATTTTGAGGGAAGAAAAAAAAATCAATAAAATAAATAAAATAGAAACTAAAAAGCTAAAAACAACACAAACTTAATAAAGGATGCTAGCACCTATGTGTGTTTTTTTCTGGTTGTTGAAAGAAGCTTGATAGAGAAAAAAGGGAAGGAAAAGATAAGAAAAAGGAAAAAGAAAATGTTTGAAAAAACCCGAATAAGGTAGAATAAAATGAAATGATGAAAGTAAAATAGAATTTAAAAAACTTACAAAAATGTAAGAAATATAACAGAAAAAAATTCGTTCTTATAAAAACGGAAAATAAAAATAGTTTCTTCATTTTTTGTATTCAAGAATAAGAAAAGAAAAAAATATTTAATAGATGGATCCGGGAACAGAATGAAATACGATTGAAATTCCATCCAGTTTCCCCTAGAAGTCAAGCCATGAAACATTTTATAGTCAGTAAACTAAGCAGGCGGAGAGATGTGTGGTGTTCCTCTAGAGCAAGTTGGCTCAGTTGGGTGGGGCTTGGTGTAGTGCCTTCATTCTCCACTATATGGTGTTATTTAGTTTACTGGGATGGATCATTGTGGTTCTAATGGCACGTGTGTGCATGTGTGGGAGGAAGAGGTGAGAATGGCATCACCCAGCTACCCTTTCTCTAGTATCAGAACTCTGTGCTCTTGCCTACCAGCAGTCAAACACCCCTCCTTTGTCTCCAGCTTCCATTCACTCCCCCATTCTACAATGTCCATGACCAAGCCATCGGCCTGCCAGGCAACACCTCCCTCCTGAATTTTATCTCAGATGGGTCTGTGTTTCCAAACACACCCACCTCCTGGTATGTTCATGTGACTCTGCTGCTGCTGATGCCCAGAGACTGTGGCCAGGTGCCAGCTCACCCCAGAAAAAGTTGGTGCAATCATGTAGCAGCAGTGTTTCAGGGATTTTGGTAAAATAGAACACCCATCTGCCACTAGGCTTCACCCTTAATGTCCTTGTTCCAACACCAGCAAATGTGTCTATTGTCTGGGGTCCCCTGGGACGTTTTTCTGTGTGGAGACCACACAGCCTCTCCCAAATGTCCTCTCAGGAGGGAACTGCCTCTCCCTGTGTGGCCTGAGGACCTTTTGGATCTTGCACTATGCTCCTAGGGATTCACCCTTCCTACCAGAGCTTCACCAGGTATCGAGCTGCAGTTTAACTCTGTGCTCCACTGTTTATAGCATCTTAATAGAATTTAAACCCTCTTCTTTCTCCTTTCTCCCCCCTTTTTTTGTTCAGTCTCTTGGAGTCCCTTTCTCCCTTTTTTTTGTTCAGTCCATTCTTTCTCTTTCTCTCCAGCTGCTTTCAGGCGGGTGGTGCTTTTCCCATACTCTCCCCCCTGTCTCTGTCCTCTCTTCATAAGCAGAAATAGCTCCCTACCCTCTGCAGCTTCTCTCTCCCCCACTTCACCTCTCTATGCTGTGTACCTGCTGAGTTCTGTGACTGAAGTTGTTTAGATTGTTGTGTTAATCATCAAATCAGTTTCCTAGGTGTGCAAGATGATTTGGTGTTGATCTAGCTGCATTTCAGTGATGAGAGAGAAAAAAAAATCCCATACTGCTCCACCATCTTGGACCCATCTCAAATGATTTTTTTAATGTATTGTTGGATTTGGTTTGCTTATATTTTGTTGAGGATTTTTTAAAAAATATATTTATTTTGGGCAGAGTGCAAATGGGGGAGGGGCAGAGAGAGATGGACAGAGGATCCTAAGTGGGCTCTACACTGACAGGCTGAGGCAGTAAGCCCAATGAGGGGCTCAAACTCATGAACTGCAAGATCATGACCTGAGCCTTGGTTGGATACTCAACCGACTGAGTCACCCAGTGCCCCAAGGATTTTTGCCTCTATGTTCATCAGAGAAATTGGCTTGTAGTTCTCTTTTTTAGTGGTATTGTTACTTGCTTTTGGTATCTGGATTATACTCACCTCATGGTATGAATTTGGCAGTTTTCCTTCTATATTTTTAGGAATTATTTGAGAAGGACTGGTATTAACTCTTCTTTAAATGTTTGATAGAATTCGCCTGTTGTGGACTTTTGTGTCTTGGCAGTTTTTGATCATTCATTCTCCTTGCTGGTAACAGTCTCTTCAAATAGTCTATTTATTCCTCTTTCAGTTTTGGTAGGTTACATGTTTCTAGGAACTTATCCATTTTTTTCTAGATTGTCCAGTTTGTTGGCATATACTTTTTCATAATACTCTCTTACAGTTGTTTGTATTCTATTGTGTTGGTTGTTATTTCTCCTCTTTCATTTGTGATTGTTTGAGTCCTTTCTCTTGCTCTTTTTTTTTCACTCCTTTTTTTTCTTTTTCTTTTTTTATCTGTCTGGTTAGTGCATTATCAATTACATTGATCTTTTCAGAGAAGTAGCTCCTGGTTACATTGATCTGTTGTTTTTTTTAAATTTCTGTATTATTTATTTCTGCTCTAATCTTTATTTCCTTTCTTATGGTGGTTTTGTATTTTGATTGTTCTTTTTTTTAGCTCCTGTAGGTGTAAGGATATATGGTTTGAGATTTTTCTTCTTGAGCTAGGCCTGTATTGCTATAAACTTCCTTGTTAGAACTGCTTTTGCTATATCACAAAGGCTTTGTGTTTTTATTTTTGTTTCCATATACTTGTTGATTTCATCTTTTGTTTCCTGGTTGACCCACTGATTGTTTAGTAATATGTTATTTGACCTCCATGTATATGTTGTCTTTCCAGATTTTTTTTTCTTGATTGATTTCTAGTTTCATAATGTTGTGGTCAGAAAATATGCATGGTGTGATTGTGATTTTTTTGAATTTGTTGAGCTTTGTTTTGTGGTCTAAGTGTGATCTAGCTGGAGAATGTTCTGTGTGCACTTGAAAAGAATTTGTATTCTGTTTTAGAATGGAATGTTCTGAATATATCTGTTAAATCCATCTGGTTCAATTGGTTATTTAAAGCCACTGTTTCCTTGATTTTTTTTTTTTTTTTGTTTGTTTGTTTGGATGATCTAGCCAGTGATATAAGTGGTGTGTTAAAATATGCTCTTATTATTATGTTACTATTGATTAGTTGCTTTATTAACTGTTTTATGTATTTTGGTGCTTCAGTGTTGGGGACATAAATATGTAGAATTATTACATCTTTTTGTCAAATTGTCCCCTTTATGATTATATGGTTTCTTTTGTCTCTTCTTAGCTGCCTTGATTTTAAAGTCTCTTTTGTCCCATATAAATATTGTTACTCCAGCTTTGTTTGACATCCATTTGCATGATAAATGTTTCTACATCCCTTCACTGTCAATCTGCAGTGTGTCTTTAGGTATGAAATGACTCTCTTCTAGGCTGCATGTAGATGAGTCTTGTTTATCTACTCTGACACTGTATGTCTTAATCAGTCACCACTATGTCTTTCAATTGGAGTGTTTAATCCATTTACATGCAAAGTAGTTATTGATGTATACTTCTTGCTATTTTGTTAATTATTCTATGGTTTCTGTAGTTTTTCTCTGATCCTTTCTTCTCGTGTACTCTCCCATGGTTTGCTGGTTTTCTTGAGTGATCCACTTGAATATTTTTCTCTTTATTATTTGGGTATGTATTATTGGCTTTTGATTTGTAGTTTCCGTTAGGTTTGTATATAACACCTGCATACAGCAGTCTGTATTAAGTTGATGGTCACTTAAGTTTGAACCCATTCTTTACTCCTCTCCCCCCATGTTTAAAGTATATTGTGTTATACTTGACACCCGTTTGCGAATCCCTCAACTGATTTTTTTCTGTAGAAATACTTATCCTTTAATGCTTTTGTGTGTTTGTTTTTCATACTGTCACTTACAGTCTTTCCATTTGAGATTCCCCATTAATATTTCTTGCATGGCTGGTTTAGTTGTCACGAACTCCTTCAGTTTTTGTTAGAGAAACTTTCTCTTTCCTTCTATTCTGGCTGACAGCCTTGTTTGATAGAGTATTCTTGGCTGTAGATTTTTCCCTTTTAGCACTTTTATTTATCATGTCACTCTTGTGGCCTGAAAGGTTTATGCTGAAAAATCTGCTGATAGCCTTATGGAGTTTCCCTTGTATGTAACTGTTTCTTTTCTCTTTCTGCTTTTAAAATGTTTCTGTATCATAATTTTTTGAGCCTTTTTCTTTTTTTTTCTTAATGTTTATTTTTGAGAGAGAGAGTGCACATGAGCATGCAAGTAGATGAGGGCAGAGAGAGAGGGAGACCAAGAATCTCAAGAATATGCAATGACAGTGCAGAGCCTGAAATGGGGCCCAAACTCACAAACCATGAGATTGTGACTTGAGCCAAATAGAGAGTCAGGCACTTTAATCAACTGAGCCACCCAGGCACCTCTTGCCATTTTCATTCTTGGTGTGGACCTCCTTTGGTTGATTTTGTTGGGGGAATCTCTGTGACTCTTGGACCTGAATCTGTTTCCTTTCCTAGATTTGGGGAGTTTTCAGCTATTATTTCTTCAAATAAATATTCTCCCATCTTTTCTCTCTCTCCTTCTGGGATCCCTATAATGTGAATGTTATGCTTCATGGAGTTGCTGTGTTTCCTAAGCCTATTCTTGTTTTGCATAATTCTTTTTTCTCTTATTCAGCTTGATTACTTTGCATTACTTTCTTCTAGTTCACTAATGCATTCCTCTGCTTCTTCCAGTCTGGTATTGATCCATCAAGTGTATTTTTATTTTTTTATTTTTTTTTTTTATTTTTTTTTCAACGTTTATTTATTTTTGGGACAGAGAGAGACAGAGCATGAACGGGGGAGGGGCAGAGAGAGAGGGAGATACAGAATCGGAAACAGGCTCCAGGCTCTGAGCCATCAGCCCAGAGCCTGACGCGGGGCTCGAACTCCCGGACCGCAAGATCGTGACCTGGCTGAAGTCGGACGCTTAACCAACTGCGCCACCCAGGCGCCCCCATCAAGTGTATTTTTAATTTTATTTATTGTGTTGTTCATCTCAGAGGAGTTCCTTTTTGAGTTTTTTCTTTGCTAAGGGTATCATTGATTTCCCCCTCTTAAGTCCAGTGAGTATCTTTATGATCATTACTTTAAATTCCCTATCAGGCATGTTACTTTGATCTTGTTCACTTAGGTCTCTTGCTGTGGTTTTGTTCTGTTCTTTCATTTGTGATGGATTTCTCTTTCTCCTCATTTTGCCTGACTCTCTGCTTCTCTGTGTTAGCAAAGTCAGCTACATCTCTTGCTGTTGAAAGTTGTGGGTGGAAGTGCATTTTTAAATAGGTGGTGCTTGTCCTCCTCTACAGGGGATGTGCAGCCACCCTGGAGACCAGGTGTCTCACTGGTTCCTGAAGGTGGTTGTGTTTAGGATGAGAAGCAGGGGAGGTAAATAGGGCCTGCCAGCTTCTCTGTTCCTGGAGAAGTCCCTCAGGGAACTCTGTGATTAGTTAACCAACTATGCCTCCTGTAAGCCCCACGTGCCTTTCATGTTGCTGCTTCACTGCAGAGATAGCAAGCTATTTGTTGTGCTATCTCTCTAAGCGTGGGGATTAAGGTGCCTGTTGCCCTCTGGGATCTCTCAGAGCAGAGCCAGCTGATTTTTGCTGTTTTTTTTAGGTTTGCCTGGAAGCTTTATGTCCAGCTGGTTGTAAGAATTAAAAAAAAAAATCGGCCCCTGTGATTTAAAGCCAAATGTTAGGGGATGTCTCTTTCCTTTGCAGGCTCCCTGTTGTGATAGACTGGTTCTCACCTGTGTCTGCTCCTATGGCTCCCTCTGGTAGTCAGATCCTTGGGGCTTAGGGTCCTGCTGAGTCTTCACCCTTCCTCTTTGATGTGGCCTCTTCTCCACATTAGTTGTGGAGTTTGTTCAGCAAGTCTTTGGGTCCTTTTCTGGGTATTGGCTCCTATGTGAGTGTTACCTAGTTGTACCCATGGGATGAGATGAGTTTAGGGTTCTCTTACTCTTTCATCTTCCCTGAGAAGTCTCCCATCAAGCATCAAGTGTATTTTTAATTTCACTTACTGTATTCTTCATCTCTGATTGGTTCTTTTTTTTTTTTTTTATCTTTGTTAAGGGTCTCACTGAGGTCCCCCACTCTTTTCTCTAGTCCAGTGAGTATCTTTTTTTTTCTTTCTTTTTAAAAAAAAAAATTTTTTTTAACGTTTATTTATTTTTGAGACAGGGAGAGACAGCATGAATGGGGGAGGGTCAGAGAGAGAGGGAGACAAGAATCTGAAACAGGCTCCAGGCTCTGAGCTGACAGCACAGAGCCTGATGCAGGGCTTGAACTCACAGACCGCGAGATCATGACCTGAGCCGAAGTTGGATGCTTAACCGACTGAGCCACCCAGGGGCCCCTCCAGTGAGTATCTTTATGACCACTACTTTAAATTCTTTATCAGGCAGATTACTTACCTCTGTTTCGTTTAGCTCTCTTGCTGTGATTTTGTTCTTTCATTTGGGACATAATCTTCTTTCTCTTCATTTTGCCTAACTTTCTGTGTCTTTCTCTCTGTGTTAGCAAAGTCAGCTATGGCCCTTGCTCTTGAAAGTGATGGCCTTAGGAAGAAGAGGTCCTGTCACGTGCTGCAGTGAGTCCAGTGTCCCCTGTTCATCAGAACCTGGTGTTTCAGGGGTGTCTCCTGTGTGTGTTGCGAGTGCCCTGTAGTTGTGGCTAAGCCACATTTATTTGCCTTCAGTCCAGTCAGCTGCAGTGGCTTTTTGCCTGTTGTGGGCAGGGTTTGGTCCCTGTGGTGGTAGTGGGCCTGTCTGGGGCTGCCTTGGGCTTGAGTTGAGTCTGACCAGGCATTTGCCAGAGACGAAGTAGCACCTGAGAAGCTTCTGTTGGTGGATGGGACTATAGATAAGATTTCTTCCTCCTGTCCCCTGTCTGGGTTAGTTGGATTGGTTTATGTGGTCATCTGTCCCTCTGCCTGGGGAAGGAGTCACCTTGGAGTGGTGGTGGTGGCCCGTGTTGGGGCTGCTTGCATACTGCCGGGCTTGTGGCCCCAGTTTGGATGGGCTGCGGCCAAGAGCATATGGCGGGGGGCAGACCCACCATGTGCAGGGGTGTGGGGGCAGATGGGTGGTGCTGGTTGCAAGGTTTGTGAGCAGCTGGTCCTCTGCAAGAGGCATTGAAGTGGGCCTGTGTGGAGGGGGCAGATCCACCAAAGCACAGCGCCGGGTGGTGTGGCATATGGTGCAGTCAAGTTAGGTGGTGGATGTTGGCACTGTGCTGGTTCCCACGGGTGGCCATGTGTTTATGCTGGGGGCGGGGGTGGGAAATGGTGCCTCTGTTCCTGGAGGAGTCTTGCAGTGTTCTCTGTCCCTCTGGGACAAGCTCTTCGTAAATAACTCTTTTTGTATACCCCAAGCATTTTTTCAAACTGCTGCTTCTATTGACCTATCTCCATGGGCTGTTTGTTGTTCCGTCTCTTTAAGGGTGGAGGCTCAGGTTCCTATCACCCTCCTGGCTCTCCCAGAGCTGAACCTGATTGTGAAAGTTAAGGATGTTAAGCCTGACTGATTGTAAGACCTCTAGAAGTTAGGCCTCTGTGGTTTTCAAAGTCAAATGTTAGGGGGATTCATCTTCCCAGTGCAGGCCCCCATGTCTTAGGTCTGACGTCTGCTCCTCTCTCTGTGCCTGTGGTGTCCCTGCCTCCTGCACACAGCCCCATGGATCAGTTTGCTCCCGACCATGTTTCCTGCCTTCCTTTGGCCCATTCTCTGCAATTAGCTGTGGAGAGTCTGTTCTGCCAGGGTTTGGGTTGTGCTGTTTTGTTTTTTTTTTTTTTAGGTTTGTTTGTTTATTTGGAGAGAGAGTGTGAGAGCTTGTGTGCGAGTAGGGAAGGAGCAGACAGAGAGAGACGGCGAGAATTCCAAGTAGGCTCAGTGCTGCCCTCCAGAGCCCAACACGGGGCTCCATCTCACCAACCCGTGAGATTAGGACCTGAGCCGAAATCAAGAGTTGGATGTTCAGCTGACTGAGTCACCTAGGTGCCCCGTGTTTTTGGGTTATTTATACTGAGCTGTTATCTAGGCTCCTCTTACTCTGCCATCTTCCCAGGAAGTTCTGAATGGGGCATCACTTAGTGTGGAGGTCAGTGCATGCCATCACCGTAGTACCCCCTACTTCCACCCTAAGGTCATGGTCTCTAGACTGTTTTATTCCAGCTGTGTAGTCCCATCTGGGTCTCAGTGGCACGCTCTGCCTTTAACGATCATGAAGGGTGAATGCACCACCTGGGTATTCTTTGTCCATGACCTTTGAGAACCACATACAGATGTGGTAGTGAGGTCAACCCAAGAAAACCAGTCCTCCTAATGACTTGAGGTCTCACTGGGACGACATAGGCAACCTTGGTTCTGGTTCTGACCGTGATACTGGTATTGCGTATCTTGGTAGCTTCATGCAAATCACTTGACTCACTCGAGTTTCTATCCTTTACTTATAGAATGAAGGGGCTGAAGGACTTTCCCAGATGATGTCAGTTGCCATTTCTGGATGAATTAGCAGTTAAGGTAAGGCTACCTGTGTAACACAGGTGCTCAGGGGTGTAACACATCACGTGTTGTGCTGTCATCACCAGTCAGAAACAGCTGGTCAGATGGCCTTCCATGTGATCATCAGGGGCCTAGCTCCTTCCATACTCTAAGTCTGCCTGCCTTTAAATTGGGGGCTTTGTGAGGTTGCCAGGAATGAGCAGACTGACCAATGAATGCTCCAGATGTAGAGGATTCAAAATATGCCCCTTCCACCCACATTCCATTGGCCAAATGCACCAGGAAGTCTGCGAATTGTGGTCAAGCATGTGTGGTGAGGAAAGGGAAACAGCTTTGCTATACAACCAGCCATTTGGATAGAGAAGACCGCTGGCCACTTAAATGGCAGCTTCTCCTTAACAACATCTCCTGCAACCAGGGGACTCCTATACAGGAGGGCACTGTCCTAATCTTGTCAAGAGACAGAGCAGGATGATTAGGGAGTGTAGCCACACATCCAGGATTGCCCAGGAGGGGCCCAGCTCAGGCCTGTGGTCTTGGTAATTCCAGCCAGTTGGTACCCCTTTGGATAACTGATAGTATCACCCTCAGACTACAGGATGGACAGAGCAGAGGAGGGGAGAGAGGACCAGATTTGGCGAAGACCTGGGATATTGCTGAAGAGAAGCCATAAGCCGCTGTTCCGTAAAGACAGTATTTTTTTTTTTAATTTTAAAATTCTGCATCTGAAAACACAGTATGACAGAAAGCATCTATGTACACCTGCAGTGTTTTTGGTATGATACAGTATTTAATACATCCACTGTTTTCTGCAAAAAATTTTGCTTTGTCAGACAGAAACAGACTCCCCTAGACAAAAAAATACAGCTAAGGCACAATTTCGTTGTTGTTTTTCTGCTAAATGAAAAGACAGAAAAGGTGCAAAAATGGGCGGGTAGTGCAATCATTTCCAAGAATCACTGTCTACCTTGAGGAAAAGCATTCGTAGGATTGGAATTTTGATAACTTGTCAATTTCAGATAGTTCAATATCTCTTAAAATACTCCTTTAAATAAATAGCAAAATATCTACATCTTTCAGGTGTGTGCCATTGGAATTTTTTTAAACTTTATTTACAGATTTTTTTTAAATCAATACATTACAAAATATTTCTGTACAGTTTTATGCATATCATGATCTATAACAAAATAGTTATTTTTAAAAACTATATCACCACATGTCTTTGAAAAAAATGAGGGGGACAGTAATAACTTATCGTGAGGCCTCTAAAAAAAAATACCCAAACACACGCTATTGACAACATATTAGAAACAAAAAAAGACCGAGAACGGACTCGAAGGACGGTTGCGCTCAATTCCAGTAAATTTCCTATGAAACCCTAGGGTTGTCTTTGGCCTCCAACAGAGCCTGGAACAACAGAAGGCGCAAGTGTGATCCCTTTGAGAACACGACCCATCGGCTGGGAATATTTAATGCTCTCACTTTCCAGGCAGGAAGGAGGAAGAGAGAAACTGAGAAACTCTCCTGCTTTACCCTTGAACGAAGTACCTCCAAGTCACCACGCCTGGGTGGGGGTGGGGGAAAGAGGGTACCTCGGCAGTGTGCGTGGAGGACGGGCTGACGTTCACGTGAGCACCCGAGCCTTCGTTTCACCCACAGGGACAACAGAAGAGTGCTTCTCTTAAAGACGGCGTTTAGAAGCCATGTGTATGGCATCTGCAAACTACAGACGGGCAGCCTCTCGCTTAGGAGGCTGCCGCGAAAGCTTCAGGATGCTCCTTCTTCTCGGATGTTGGTGGAAGGTGGACGGAGAGGGCAGTCAGCTTTCCAAAAATAATTTTAAGGCCACATTTCAAAAAGGAGAAACCTAAGGCTTTTGGGGGTGAGGGAAGGAAAATGGAGAGGGGAGAGGGGGATGGAGGTGCAAGGGGGCAGAACCTGCTTTTCCTGGGGACTCCGTGGGCAGAGGCAGTGGGGAGGCTTCCCAGCCGGAAGGAGGGGGGCCGCTTTCTCCCTGGGTGGGGCTTGGGGAGGACAGAACCAAAGACAACGTGAGGGGCAGACACAGGTGGCGCATGAAAGCCCTCAGTCTAAAGTATCTGATTTGCAACGTAAAAAAAATACTTTTGAGAGACAGAGAAGGAAACAGAGGGAGAGAATTTGCATAGATTGTACATTCAGCTCGAGCAGATTTGGGACACCTAATTGTTTCTCCCCCAGGTAAACTTCTCAGCAGACACAATGAGGTAGCGCCTGTGGTAGACCCATGGGCAAAGTAAGGTAACTGAGGCAAAGAGGGCATCCTGCGAGCAAGCAGGGCTTCCGAAACGTGCGCCAGGACAGCTGCTCAAATGTAGGACTTGGAGAGAGCTGGGCTGTGACACAACCTCCTGGGCCCCCCAGCCAACCTGTCATCCATGACCTCTGCCTGGGCAGGCAGGGATTCTGGAAAGCGTGGGCCTCTTTAGGTTGAAGGGGCAGCGACTGAGGTCTCCAAATTCTTTTTTTTTTTTTTTTTTTTTAAGCACCATCTTGGGACCTAGGACAGCTGACCAAGCCTTTCCTCCTGGAACCCTTCTCTGCAGGACGGTCTCTCCTGGTTGGAATGACTGGTAAGAGGTTTATGGTTTCTTCAGAGCGATTGGTGAGATTTCACCAAGGGTGGCGCTTTTCCTCCTCCACGTGGGCACTGCCTACCTCATGGTAAACCACCTCTCCAGCCAGCAGGTGGGCCGGCAGTGCCCAGGATGAACTGGGGAATTTCCCTTTGCCCACTCTCTTCAACAAAACAAAGAAAAAGCCTTGCCGACACTTAAAAATCAGATTTCCAGTGACCATCTGGATCCCCTGGTCTCCCTGGCCCCACGGGAAGACTGCACTGTGCCCGCATACTCACGTGCAAAACCAGGCAGCAGCCACCATGCTGTCTTACCCCACGATGGAAGGGTCTGGGACCCCTGCCACACAGCGCAGCTCTGAGCCGGCAGGTGTTGGCCAGCAGCCATTGCCAGTACACCCTCCTACTCCATCCCCCCTTGGGTGCTGTAGGGGAGCTTGCGTCCTGAGTCCCCGGTAGACTGGGCTGTGTCAGGGGACAGGCGAAAGCCCTACATGTCTGTACTCTGCCCCTTCCTGGCAAAGAGCTCAAGGTTCCAGCCGGTGTCCGTGCACCAGCCAGGGAACGATGAAGGCAGTGCATCCACCTGCCCCCTGTCCCCGGACATCTGGGGTCTTGCTGGTTCTCTCTGAATGTGCTGGCCTTTTTAAAAGTTAAACTGCCATGGGGAAATGAAGTCCAAATGATGCCTTGATCTGACCAGAAAGGTCTCTTTCCAAACGGAGGAAAGGGCACCCTGTGACCCACGGGGTCTAGGCTATGCTTTCTGTCCTCCCTGGAGGCTGGTGGGGAAATCGCACCGCATGCCCCAGCCTCTGGCATGAGTGACTTCAGACCTGGTCAGTGACTCAGTGCCCCAGGCGCTGCTGCCCTTCCAACTATGACAGGGTTTCCAGGGGCTTGTGATTAATCACTCTCAGATTAAAAGAGAGTTCACCTATTAGTGTGTCTCTTGTGGAAACATCTTTTCTCAAGTCATCCTAGGCTTTTGCTTATTTTATGCCCTGACCCAAAAGAAACACCTGGGCTGACTGCCTGGCATCTCGAATCCCTTGCAGGGAGGGGGCTGCAGATCGTGCCCAGAGTAAGCTGGCCCTTCCCCTCATTCTGGGGGGAAAGCCAGCAATGTGGGCAAGTGTGGACATGGGGCTGAGCCCCACACAGGACGCTGTGGAAAACACACGCTCCTAGCCACTCTGCCAGGAGGGAGAAAAGGCAGGCTCCCTGGGTGGGCTGGGGTGGAAAGAGGTGGTGGCAGAGGCCTCTGGGCTCGAGTTCATGGACCAATGACCTGGGCTTGCAGAGCAAGACCGTCCACAGCCCCTGCAGCCCATTGACAGGGGCTAACTCCCAGCTCGGTCCGACTACTCCCCCTTTTTATAAACTGGATCTTTCTTCTTCCCAGGCTTGCAAAGAGTCAGGTTCCCTCTGTCACCTGCCAAGGTCCCCGGCTCTGCCCTGGGTCCTCTCCTTCCACCTGAGTCGTTGGCCTGTTTGGTACTGGAGGCCCAGCCCAGGCTCCCACCCTGCCTGAGAAGGAGGAAGGCTTCAGTGTCGTGAGGGGCACCCCACTATCAGTTAGCAGATGCTGAGGCACACACTCTCCTCATAGTGTCCAACACCCCTGCCTTTCTCTCAGGACGTGGAGAATACAGAGCAGACAGGAGACAGACAGACACTGGCCGCGGGGAGGGAGGGGAAGGGGGGGGCCTTTCATGAATAAAGGCAGCTTCAGTTAGTAAGAGAACATAACTAACAAGCTGCAAACGCAGCACCTACTATTAGTCATGGACTAAAACATATAAATAATAAATACTGCAAGTGTCCCTCTTCCAGCCCCTCCCTGGCCCGCAGGACATCCGGCCCGGTGGGGCAGGGGCTTGGGGGTGAGAGGCATGGGCTCTGCTCCCTTCACACGCACACTGCACAGCGACACAGGATAGACTCTGCAGCAGAACATGGTGCAGCCACGGGTGGGCCTGTGCCAAAGAAAGCCTGTCGTGGGGACGGGGTGGGGGAGGAAGGGGCCTGGAGCCACGGCTCAGATGTCAGGTTTCTGCACCTCGAGCACTTGGAGTAACACTGCTGTTAAGGTAGTAACCAATCACATCCGCAAGCTTCCCCCTTTGACGTGGCACCTCACAGGAGGAAGGACATGGAGTTAGAAACCAAATCTGAAATGCTTTTGCAGGGATGTAGAAAGTCTGGTCCATTCCTACAGCACCAGGGATGGGGGTGGCAGGTATGATTCACAGAGGTCTGGAGTGCCCAGACCTCAGGGCGGAAGGGCTCACGCACGGGAGGGTATTGCTGTGCCGTCCAGCTCAGGAGTTGGCTCCCAACAATCTCTGAGTTTCATGGCCGTGGTCCCCAAAGTTCCCACTGGCCAGGACCCATGAGGTCATGGTCTCCTGGCCCACGAATGCCTAGGAGACTTGATGCTTATGAGCATCAGCCTGTCGGTGGCAGCCCGGAGGGAGGCTGGCCTGGAACCCTGGCCCTGGGGCAGTGACACCTTGGGGAACCTTGGCCATGTTCCATCAAAAGGCTCTCCTGCTCATCTAGTGACTAAGGAGGACAACTCAACCTGACAAGGCTGGGGGAAGGCTCAGACAGTCTCCTTCTCCAGCCCAGGAGCAGGAAAATGAGCCCAAGCAGGGGGCTGGAGATCAATCAAGCCCACGGTCTGGGCCGTGCTTTTCCAGCTGGCTTTTGCAGATCCTGTGGGTTCTGGACAGGTACCTTGGGAGGTGCCACTGACAAAGGGACGGCCTGGTGGGCTGTGCTTGGAGAAGAACCTTACACTCCCCAGCTTCAACCAGAGCAGCCTGGAGTTCAACTGCACCTTGAACTTCCCCCTTCCAACTGAGCTTAGTAAACTAAAGTCTGCTGCTCAAAATAAAAGTTTTGAGAATCACTTGTCTGGGGGACTGGGTCACTGGCAGGGACAACAAGGAACCTATAGGCTTTGAGGATCAACCAAAAGAGGTAAGACCACTGTGGCGCGGGGACCAAGCAGTCCTTGCCCCCAGTACCCAGCTTGTCAAATGCAGGTCGTCGGCAGAAACGGCTTTGACCTCTACACCTTCCTTCTCCATCATTCTGTAGCCATGAGAGCTCCTCTCACAAAAGACACCCCTCCCCCCCCCCCGGGGATGAGAGGCCAGGGTCCAGGTGCCACCGGCCCCCCTGGCTGCTTTCCCTTTGAGATCTGCTGTGGCTCACGTGTGCCCAGTGCTACCTGAGCCGGCCGTCAGGTTTGACGGCCCCCAGCTCCGACTTGGGGTCGGGGCTGAAGGAGCTCCAGGCCGTCTGGCTGCAGGTCTGCATGACGGGGCAGGCAGTGGGGCCCGTGGTGCAGATGTCCATGGCGGCCCACATCCCACCTACCAGCGAGTCCAGCCAGCGCTCGAGGCCCGTGCCAGCTGTGGCCGCATTCCTGCGAGCCTGCTCCACCTGGGCAGGGCTGATGGGCAGGCTGAGGACGGGGTTCAGGCTCTGGAAGCTCTGTTCCATGTAGGCGCTGCGGAGGGGCCCGTTGTGCAGCCTCAGTGCCTCCTCTGAAACGCAAAGGGATTAGAGCGTCAGACGCACCACAGAGTGGGGGCCGGCTGCGGGCCTTGCATGGCGCGGGGCACCGTCTGTCACCACGTCAGTCACGGGACAAGCTCGGGAAGTTGGTCAGTGGCCCCCACCGCACAGACGAGGAATCTGACCGCAGGGACGTTCCTTCCCCGGCCAGGGGCCTGCTTGGTGCAGGGAACTGTCCGCTCGTCCCTCCGGTCAGCACATGTTCCCATAGCAGCGTCAGTTACTAGTCCACACATTCATGTGGCGCATTTAAAGCACCTCCTATGTGCAAGGCATTCACTCCTTCATTCATTCATGTGATAAAGATGTATTCAGTGCTGCCTGGATGGCTCTGCCAGTTGAGCACCCCACTCTTGGTTTCAGCTCCACGCCTGATCTCCCGGTTTGTGAGATCGAGTCCCACATCGGGCTCTGTGATGACAGGGCATAACCTGCCTGGAACTCTCTCCTCCTCTCTCTCTCTGCTCCTCCCTGGCTTGCACACATACTCTCTCTCTCTCTTCAACATTAAATCTTTTTTCTTAAGTGCCAAGCTCCACTCCCAGTGGTGGAGTGAACCAGGTAGTCAAGAAGATTACGACCCAGGGGAGGAACACTGATGGCGATAAATAAGCAAGGTCATTTCAATCAGCAATACGCAAAACGGGACTAAACTGGGTGTGACCGTACAGCAAGGGGTTGGCGAGCTACAGCCCTTGGGCCAAATCTGGCCCACCGCGTAGTGTTGTAAATAGAGTTTCAGGGGAACACAGCTATGCCTGTGCATACCTCTTGTCTGCGGCTGCTTCTGTGCTACCACAGCACAGGTGAGTACAGACCGAGACCGTACGTGGCCCACAAGCTGAAAATATTTACTGTGTAGCCCTTTGCAGTAAAAGCTTGCAGCCCCGGGGTTAGAGAGTGACAAGCGTGTTTCTTTGGGATGAGAGGGGCGAGGCAGGCCTCTGTGAGGTGACAGCTGAGCTGAGTGCTGGTTAATGAGAAAGCAGCAGCCACAGGTAGATGGCAGGAAAGAGCGTTCAGAGCAGAGGCAACAGTGAGCACAAAGCCTCATTAAGTGCCTTTCTGCAAATCACAGAGGTAACGAGAGGCGGAGCTGAGGTTTGAACCCACGTCTGTCGACCTCAGCTGTCTCTCAGGACAGCCCTGCCTTGCTGAACAGCAGCGCTTCATGCATGAACGCGAAGACGGCAGTCAGGGTGTCTGGGTCTGAATCCCCATGGCCCACACACTTGGGGTGTGGATTCTGATACCAACACTGGGCACCTGGTTTCCTTGACCTAGTACCTTTTGTGATGGTTAGAAGGGTTGACTTCTTTTTAAGTGCTTAAAAAGGCACCTGGTGTTAGGATCGCAAATATAGAAAGAACTTGTACAACTCAACACCAAAAAACCCCCAAATAATCCAACTAGAAATCGGCAGAAGACATCCAGAGGGCCAACGGACACATGAAAAGATGCTCATCATCAGTCATTCTTGGAGAAATGCAAATCAAAACCACAATGAGGTATCACCTCACACCTGTCAGAATGAGGACTATAACACACGCACGTGTTGCTGGGGATGTGGAGGAAAAGGAAGCCTCATGTGCTACTGGTGGGGACACAAGCTAGTGCAGCCACTGTCACAAACAGTATGGAGGTTCCTCAAAAAGTTAAAAATAGAACTGTCCTCCAATCCAGCACTCACACTACTAGATATCTACCCAGAGAATATGAAAGCACTGACTTGAAAACACACATACACCCCTATGTTTATTGCAGCATTATTTACAATAGCCACATTATGCAAGCAGTCCAAGTACTGCTTTATCCATAAAGATAAAGAAGGTATCTTATGTACAGGGGTATTTATGCAGTGGCATATTAGTCACAGAGAAGAATGAAATCTTGCCATTGGCAACAACACGGATGGAACTAGAGGGTATAATGCTAACTGAAATAAGAGAAAGATGAATACCATACGATTTCCCTCCTGCGTGGAATTTAAGAGACAAGAAGGAAAAAAGAGAAACCAAAAAACCAGACTCAAATACAGAGAACATACTGGTGGTTACCAGAGGTGAGGTGGGTGGGGGATGGTAAACTAGGTGAGGATTAGGAGTTGCCTATCGAGATGAGCACTGGGTAATGTATAGATTGGTTGAATCACTACATGTGCACCTGAAACTATAGAATACCACATGTTAATTATAATGGACTTAAAATTAAACGAGACAAAATCTGGTGCAAACACACGCACACAAGCAATGCCGGGCCTGTACTAAGTGCTTGAAGAAGTTTAGCTAGGGTTACTGTGGCTGGTGTTTTTAGGACACAATCCTCCTACACTCACACAGTCACAGGACCGGTGTTATCATCCCCATTTTACAGATGGGGACACAGGTGGCTATCGTGTGAGACAGATCAGGGGTTCAATCCAGGACTGACTGGTTCCAAAGCTCGTCATCATGACACTCTATTTGCAGGCACATCCAACCAACTGGAAGCTTTAAGACTGGTTTTAAGTTTTTAAATTTTATTTTCATCTGGAAGTCAGTCTTTCAAAGACTTGGTTTCCCCATCTGTAAACTGGATACTCATTCCTGATACCAGATTGACCCCGAGGGCTGGCAAGAGGCTCAGGTAAAGGTTCATATGCTCTGTAAACAGTAAAGGAACACGCAGGAGGCTGTGTGGCTCCTTCCCAGGGTTTCAAGATGGGGGAAGCAGAAAGTGCACGTTTGGGCTGAAGGAAAGAAGCCAAGATACTTCTATTTTGGAGAGGTTCTCTCTTATTGCCTACTCTATTGCCAAATACAAGAACAGGTTTTTTGTTTTTTTTTTTAATTTTTTTTTTTCCAACGTTTATTTATTTTTGGGACAGAGAGAGACAGAGCATGAACGGGGGAGGGGCAGAGAGAGAGGGAGACACAGAATCAGAAACAGGCTCCAGGCTCCGAGCCATCAGCCCAGAGCCTGACGCGGGGCTCGAACTCACGGACCGCGAGATTGTGACCTGGCTGAAGTCGGACGCTTAACCGACTGCGCCACCCAGGCGCCCCAAGAACAGGTTTTTAAAACACACGGGCCAGTGATTCTGGTGAGTTGTGTTTTAGCAAATCAGCTCTTGCCCTGGCTGAGATAGCCAGGGTTCTAAGAAATGTCCTTATAGGACAGTGTGGCATTCAGAAAACGTTTTCTGTTCCTTTGGCAGTGGCTGTCACCCTCACTGGCAACCAGGAGAGCTCAGATAATCCACAGACTGTTTTGTAGTATGTGGTCCATGAGTGAGGTTCACGAAGGGGGAAGAAATACCATACACCTGCAAATAGTGGCATTCACAACATGCCTTGACTACAGACAGGAAAATCAATCCCTCCCTCCCTTCCCTCAATCCCCTCTCGGTCCCTCCCCTTCCCAGAAGCAGAGTGGCTGGGCTCCAAGGGTAACAGGTACAAGAAGGGGCATGAGCCTGCATGAACATATATCCCGGCTTGCTGTGATTTAGCTTAGGTAGGACCTAACGTGTTTATAAATCTGGCAGACAGGGCGGGTAGCTCCTGAACCATCTGCCCAAGAACAAAACCTGTTCTCTCTCCAGCAGGTCCTGATCTGTCCACCAGAGCCTCTCCGTGCCTCCACATCTGCAGAGCTGGTGGTGGGGAGATCCCTGAACTGACAAAA
Source organism: Puma concolor (assembly GCF_028749965.1). Taxonomy (NCBI): domain Eukaryota; kingdom Metazoa; phylum Chordata; class Mammalia; order Carnivora; family Felidae; genus Puma; species Puma concolor. The sequence goes on from NC_141682.1 coordinate 28,539,461, forward strand.
GGCAGGCCATGCAAAGTGAAAAGAGCAGCTAACAGACATCTGAACGCTGGGAACCCAGTATTATGGGTGATGCAGAAAACCCTGATGAAAAACGAGGTTAAGGTGGGGAAATGCTATCACAGCATTAGCCCGTGACGCTTGCCTCTATAATTAAATTTTCCTCAATTCCACCTCATCAGATTTCTCGAGATTACCAGGGACGCATCAATAGCAAATTACTCCTGATGAATCATTTTACAAACTGCATTGCTCCCACCTTCGTGTTCCCTGCCACTGGAACATCATTAATAGACACAAATGCTGATGTGGGGGGGGGGGACAGCTCCCAGTGGGGTACAATGACCCCTGGCTATTCCTGGGCAGGGTTACAAGAGCCTTGCCATCCTCAGAAACTCTAAGGAGGAAAAACTGGAAAAATCAGGACCCAGTTAAAGGCCCCAGGCTATTTTACTGGGGTGAGGAGGTAGATTCAGGACCCCTCCTTTGTTATATCCCACAGGTGTATGTGGAGCAAAGAGGACAAGGCTATTTCTACCCCTCTCTTCTGCATCTTTCTTTGGGAACTCTCAGGGATGCTAAAGATGTGAACCTAACCAGGAGGGCACTTGAGGGCCCTCAGTGGGTGGGCTCTGGCCCAGCTAGTTCTGGATGTGTTCTTTTGCCTGCTTCCCAGGGGAGCTGGGAGGATCAGATTTCCTTCTCCAGAAAATATGAGGCCTGGATCTTTCTGCTTGCTCAGCACAGAAACTTAGAAGAGGCCCACACAAGTTCACTTCAACACCCCCTTGTTAGGATTCCAGGCAACCCCTCCCCATGTCTATGTCCCCCTCTCCTTGTGTCACCAGCTAAATGGCACCCAGCCCAGAACTGAGAGTTTAGCTAACCAGAGGCTGGAGTGCGTTTTTGGCTTCTGGGTTTCTGATCTGTTAGATATAGACCAACAATTTCAAATACAGAGAGATCCAGAAATCCTGTTTCTAAGAATCTATTTTATAGATGTATCTGCATGGGCATAGACAATTTCAAGAATCTTTGCAGCGTTACCTGTAACCCCACCACGACCGAAAGAAACTATGTCCACTCAGGGGATGAAAGATAGATTGTGGGTCTTTCTCCCAGTGGAATACGAGGCAGCTAGTAGCTTTATATATATTGACTCGTTAAGTCCAAAGAGAAGTTTCACCCCAAAATGTATCACTCCATTTTCAAACACCAGCAGTGTGTGTGTGACTTATTTTGTGTGTTAATGCTTTAGAAGCCTTGAGAAACCTCTAGAAGGATGAATACCAAAGTGTTGGCAGTGGTTACTCTGGGAGGTAGGACTGAGCAGGGAGGAAGATGTTCCCAGTGATCAAAGGGGGAGGAGGAAAGGACAGAAAAATAAAAGTAAACTCTCTGGGTAAGAAAAGAAAAAGAAGGTGGCACGTTAAGAGTCTGACATCCCTCTCTCTGCTCAGCAGGAACCACTGTCCTGATTTCCTATTAACAACTCGTTTTCTCACAGCTTTTTATGGACAGAGAATCCTGAAATAACGTAGTGGTGGCTTGGCTTGCTTTTGAACTTTAAATGTATGCGCTCTAATTATGACTCTTCTGTGATATTTTCCTCTCAACATTATGTTGTAGAGACTCATCCAGATCAATGCATGGCACGGAGCTCTGCTGTCTGAACAGACCCCGCAGTGTTCATACATCTGAATGTGGGCATCTGCACTGCTTCCGGTTTGGTGCCACTATGAACAATTCTGCTCTACTTCTACACACATCTGTAGGGCATACACCTTAGGCTGGGATTTCTGGGCAGTAGGAGGTGTGTGTTCAGCTTTGGTAGGAGATGCTATGCCATTTTCTAAACCCGTTTTATCACTTTGCCCCACCCCCCGCCCCATGCCAACACTACATGGGAAGCCATTATTCTCTAACCCTCCATCATATGATATTGTCTAACCTTCGAACATTTCACAACATAGTGGCATGAAATCGGATCTCTTTTTGCTTTTAATTTGCATTGCTCTCATTATTCATGAGGCTGAGCATCTTTTCATATGTGTGTGGGCCATTTATGCCCTGTCCTTTTTTTTTTTTTTTTTCCCTTTCTTTCTCCTTTCTCCTTTGTAGCAAAGGCCAGCAATCCTTTTCTCTAAAGGGCCAGATAGTCGGTGTTTTGGATTTGTGGGCCATGCAATCTATGTCACAATTACTCAATGCGGCCACTGTAGTCCCAAGGAAACCATAAACAATATGTAAATAAATGGGTGTGGCTGTGTCCCAATAAAACTTTACTTAAAAAAGAGGGAGTGGGCCAGATTCGGCCCCTGGCTTGTAGTTTGATTTATGGGATTTCTTTATATATTGTGAATGTATTTTTTTTTTATGTGTAGCAAATATTTTCTTACTAGTCTTTTCATCTAGTGTATCATATTTTTGATGGAAAGAATTTCCTATTTTAATTACTATTTTTAAAACAGATTTGGGGCACCTGGGTGGCGCAGTCGGTTAAGCGGCCGACTTCAGCCAGGTCACGATCTCGCGGTCCGTGAGTTCGAGCCCCGCGTCGGGCTCTGGGCTGATGGCTCAGAGCCTGGAGCCTGTTTCCGATTCTGTGTCTCCCTCTCTCTCTGACCCTCCCCTGTTCATGCTCTGTCTCTCTCTGTCCCAAAAATAAATAAACGTTGAAAAAAAAAATTTAAAACAGTAAGATTTGCCAAAACTCACTATCTGCCTGGGTTTATTTCCCATCTTGTTTTAAATATAATCAGGGCTCTCTGGAAGTCCAGTGGGAGAGCATCTAATAATTAGGTACCTAATACACAGAGAACATCATCTCAGTGTGCAGGTAGAAAATTAGAAGGCTCTCTTTGCAAACAAGCAGGGAAAAATGCTGAGCAGAGAGCACTGTTCTCTGAGGCAGCCCACATGCCCCCCACCTGCAATGCCTGAGGGAGAAGACCCGGGAGACACCCAGGATGGATTATTTCCACCCCCAGAGACACTAGGAGTACTCACCTGGTTTGATGGGCTGCCTATTTGAGAAGGTCAGAGGTGCAACGAGGAATTTGGTCTCTGCAACTGGCACCCAGTGGTGAAGAATTTTCACTGTCCAGACCCCAGGCCTCAGGGGCAAGTTCAAAGGGGGCTTGTAGTGAGTGAATTCGGCAGTGGATTCAATCAGGATGTCATAGGTGGCTGCGATGATGTTGACGGGATCCACCCAGATGACAGTCACGGTGACATTGGGGCCCTTCCCCCATTTCTGCATGCCTACCGGCTCATCCATGGGCCCCAGGAGCCCCCCAAAGTTGCGGAAGAGCCGCTCCTTGGCATCCCAGTCGGTGCCGACCTGAAAGAAGAGAACAAGTCTTGGAATCACTGAGCCGGATTTAGGATACAGGGTCCCAGAGAGGCCTACGATCCTGCTTGTTGGGCTACATACACCCATTTTACAGATGAGGAAATGGAAGCTCTCAGGAGGTCAGCTGCTCAAGACTGCAAAAGTGGTAGTAAGCGGAAGATTTGAGATTCGGACCCAGTCTGTGGTCTGTTCATTAAACCACTAGGCCTCCTGGGCCTCATACAGCATTTGACACTTGGAAAGAAAACACACAACATGCACTGAATCAATCAATGCCTGCTGGCAGGCCATCCCGAGGACACATACCCCCACTGCTAGGCAGGTGCGGGCGGTTTCCACTTTGGTTCTCTGTCTCCTAGATCAGGCACCTCCATCTAGTATGACATTCTGAACATGAATGGAGCTCAGGTTTCTGAGCTGCTCTATCACAAGCTGGGAAATAGGAGGGTCCCTCAGCCTCGCTTATTGCTGGCAGTTCACATGGCTCTCCCGGGAAGAGACCGCTGTGGCCTCCCTAATGCACTCAGAGCTAGACCTTAGGGGTGGGAGGTGGCTGTGTCACCCACCCTCCCTGCCAGCGAGCTGGTGTCTGTGTGGCTCTGACTGGCAGGGGCCTGCTCTTGGCTTCCCTCCTAACACTTGAGTCGCCTGCAGTTTGTTCTTCAGCCAGAGTGGCCAGGAAGAGCCTCTGAACTGTCCTCTCGCTGCTGCTCAGTGCCCCTGTGGCTTGCTTCACTGTGCTTTCCTGGTGCCTAGCACCATGCCTGGTGCACAGCAGGTGTCCGTGTCTGGTTAATATCTATCACATCACTGAGTGAGTGACGTCGCAAAGAAATGAATGGACTACACAGATCCCTGATACTGAGCTGTTACTATTTCAAACCAATTTAAACGAGGGGGTCTTCTGCTCCCCCAGGAGATTTAATTTCATGTTTTTGAAGATACAGCATGTGGGCAATGTTGTCAGCAGATAATGAGCACACTCTAAGGCTTGCCTGTTTCTGTGGTCTTTCCATGACCAGCATCTCCAAGGTGTGCGTGTGGGTTGCGGTACAGGTGCATGAGAAGGTGCACCAACACCCCGAGAAAATGCCTCATGTACAGGAGCTGGCTTACTTTCTTGTTCGTGCCACTGGTTGCTGCGTCTGGTCTTTCTCTTAGACCCAGAGCTCCGTGGCTCATGCTTCCCAAGAGCTTACCATGGGACTGGCTTAACGCTGAGCGCTCCAGTGAACCCACTTGTTTGACCCTCTCCGCTCTGTGAAGGGGAGACACCATCATTATCCTCATTTTACAGATGAGAAAACCGGGGCTCAGGGCACTGAGGTCACTTGTTGTGGTCAGTGAGGGGCAGAGCCAACAAGGAGACCCAGGAAGTCCAACCCCAGAGGCTGTGTTCTAGTCCACTCTTGTGTTGCTGATCATTCATTCACTTGCTCATTCACAAGTTCACTCACACAGACGTGCCAGACGCCTACTGTCTGCCAGGGATGCACGCTCCCACAGCTTGTTCCAGGTTTCCATGTTTACACAAGAGCCTACGGACTGGGACCGAGGAGCTGTCCTAAGGGCAGCGGAGGTAGGGATGGCTGTGGCACTTCGGCAGGGGTGGCCGGCCCTCCCAGATCGATAATAATGCGGCATCCGCTGCCACCATGTGGATCAGCTCCCCCTGAGGACCCTGGTGCTAGCACAGTGGCTGGAACACAGCAGGAAGCAAACAGCTACCATTAACTGAAGAAATGAATGAATGAGCACACAAGATTCCAGATAGCCTCCATGTCTCGGAGAGTTTTCTCAAGAAATGCAGTCCTGTTACGTCCCCTACATCCAACCCTTGCTGGTCTCAAGTCCAGTCTCTCATCCCCATCCTGCGAGGTCTCGTCCCTTTCTGTCTGGCTTCATCTCCGCCCCCCAGCCTCCCTCCCACTCACCCCTGCTCCAGGACACCTGGATGTCTCGGCGCCTCTGTGAGGAGGGCTCTCTCTCGTCTCTGACCTTTTCTTTCTTCCTGGCCCTCTGGCTGGAACAGTCTTCCTTCCTTTCCCCAATGTCCTCCTGCCCAGACCGCACTCCCCACGGAGAGCTCAGCCAAGGCATCAGCTCTACTAAGAAGCCTTCCCAGTTAGAGGCACCACCCTGGTGCTTCTCTAGTCTCTTTTTATAAAGGTGTTTATTTTTGAGAGAGAAAGAGCATGAGCAGAGGAAGGGGGAGGACACAGAGAGAGGGGACAGAGGATCTTAAGTGGGCTCTGTGCTAACAGGAGAGAGCTCAATGCAGCACTTGAACTCAGGAGCCATGAGACCTTGACCTGAGGGGAAGTCGGAATTTTAACCGACTGAACCACCCAGGCGCCCCGAGGTGGGTGCTTCTCTAAGTGGTTGCCCCTCTCAGTTTTGGTTTTTTTTTTTTTTTGCACAGTTTTACAACTTTTAATTTATGTGTCTCTTTCCTGAGCTCTGGACTGTCAACTCCATGAGGAGAGTGGCTGTGTCTGGCCTGTTCACCAATGTATCGCTGGTGCCTAAAGCAGTACTGAGCACATGGTGGTGCTCGTCTGACTTTATCCATCCATCCATCCATCCATCCATCCATCCTCTATTCATGAATAATTAGGGGCCAAGCACACAGACATCCCTATGCACCAGGCCCTCCACACGCTGGCTTTCCCACAGACACTAACAAATGGAGGACTGGTCACAAACTTATTGGGGTCCTACTTAAGGAAGGGCTTTGTGACCATTTAGAGCAGTGTGGGGATGCTCCAGACTAGGGTCCTTGGATTCCCCAAAGAAAGGGGGATGACCAATTCTCTTAAGTCTGAGCTCTAAAACCAAGATAGTCCAGATAGAAGATCTGTAGAGCAGCTGTCAGTGGAGAAGTGGATCTCATTTCCAATCCTGGAAGAGTGGGCAGAAGCCTGGCTGCCTCCCCCAAGCACAAGCAGGGCTGCCTGAGATGGCACCCCACTGCTGTCACAACCTCTGGGGCTTCAAGATCTTTTCACAGACTCACCGTGCAAGCCCATAAACGCTTACTACACAGTGATTACTACTCAAATTTAAGTGCCTGTTCAAGTTCAACATATGGCTCCCCAACTTCAAACCCACTAAAAGCTTCTCACTGCATTTCAAATACAATCTGAGCTTTCCTTCCATGGCCTTCAAGCCCCCCTCATGATCTGTCCCATTCCCTCTGAGACCTCCCTTCTACCACTCTCCCTCTCACGGTGCTCTGGCCACACTGGCCTTGCTGCTCCTTGAGTGTGCCAAGCTCCTTCCTGGAGGCCCAGGGCCTTTGCACATGCTCTTCTCTCTGTTTGGAATGCTATAGGTCTCCCAGTGGATGGTTCTTTTTTACAGGATTCTGCTCTGCAGTAATCTCCTTAGAAAAGCTTTCCTGAATGAACCATCCCATTGGAAGTAGTCCCCATCAGCCTCTTCAGTCCTCAGCAAGGACAGGAATGAAGTTTTATGTTCTTTAGCTGAAATGTTTTTCTTCGCTTATTTGCTCACTCACAGGCTGCCTTACCACCTGACTATAATTCCATGACAAGAGCCTGTCTAGGTCACTGTGGTCTCTCTGCACCTAGTACACTGTAGCCACTTGGTGACTGTCTGTAAAGCAATGAGCATCTTTTCTGCCAGCCACCAGCATGGCACTCTCATGGGATGGAGAAGTCCCTCTGATGGCCCAACAATGGCCACCTGCTCTGAGCCAGGCCCTGCGCAGAGTCCTGGGGCTGTGCTGCCACAAGGCCGGGGGGGGGGGGGGCATTCCCTACAGTTCTTTCCTTTCTTTTTACCAGTTTTATACTGTTTGCCTTATAAATTATTAGAAATTCAGAAAAAAATTCAAAATACAAAATCCAGGGCCCCCTGCATCACACGCTGTTGCTCTGCCAGGGGTCTTGGTGGTTCTCACATCAAAGTTACCAGCCCTATGGTAGGAAGCCTCACAAATCACTAGCCATTGAGTGGCCAACCTCATTTGTCACCGCCAGAAGTGCCCAGTTACCCACTGGCAGGCTGATAAACAGGGAGAGCCCAGCCACCAGGCATCCGTCTCATTAATGGGACGTTAATGTCTTCAGTTGGCCGCCTGGGGCCCCCGGCACAGGATCCAACTGGGGCAGTGTCTAATGGCCCCCTGATGCTGGTAATTTATGGAGTCGACTTCCATGGCAGCTTGAATCCAGCCAATCCATTTGGATCCTTAATTGAGAATGGTGGCTTAACAAGAAACCCCATGCAGTAGGGCACAGCTCGGCCAGGTAGGCCACAGGCGGCTGGTGAGGGACCGGCAGGGACATATAAGCAGGTGGGATCCTTCCTGCCTATCCCCGCCCACTCCCAGCTTTTCAAGATACTCCCTATTCTAAAACTAGACTCTTCGTAGTTAACCCAGCAGCCCAGCTCACTGGGACTGCTCAACTGCAGAGATGCATCACCTTCTCTGGCTCCTTGCTGATATGGGGAAGGCAGAAATCAGGTGCTGGAGTTTTGTGTGGGCGACCCTCACCACGCTGGATCATGCTTCCTTTCCTCCGGCATCCCCCACCCAAGTGGACATACTCCTTCATTCAGAAATCGTATTCAGCACCTACAGATGCTGAGGACAGGGAACACAGTCCCAGCTTTCTCGAGGACGATCAGCAAGTGATCAGAGAAACCAACAAGATGATGTTTAAATGGTAAGCGCTAAGAAAAGAAAACAATAAAATAGGTACATGTCAAGTGGAGAATTTGCTCTTGTGGCATATGTAGGTGGGAGGGAAGGCTTCTCTGATGGTTCACCATTGGGATGCAGATCAGAATGACAAAAAAAAGCTATGTGAAAACCTGGGGGAAAGTATTCTAGGCCGGAAGATGAGAATCTACCAAGCTGGAGGCAGGAACAAGCTTGGCATGTGTGACAACAACACAAGAAGTGTGAGTGGGGAGGAGAGTGGTAACAAATGAGGCTGGATACATAGAGGCCAGACTGGGTCTGCAGGTATGGCTGATGTCATAAGGGTGGTGCTGGGCTAAGAAACAAAAACAAAAAACAAAAAACTAAAAATGCATCCCATGGATTCATGTACCCACACACCTGTCTGTCTATCCAGTGGCCCACCTGCCCATCCATCCACCCACTCACCCATCTATCCATGCATCCATGTATCAATTCATCTGTCCATCCATGTATCTATCCATGTATCCATCCATTCCTCCATCCATCCATCCATCCATCCACTCATTCAATGACTGATTTGAATAAAACCCTGTGCTAGGAATTGGGGAGACAGAAACACCATTAAGCATGAGATACGTGGGCAGAGATACCTGGGCTCAGTTTGGAGCTCTACCACTTCCTAGCTAAGATCCAGAAAGTTCTTGGCCCTCCAGAGGCCTCAGTTTTCCAGTCTGTAAAAGGAGACTAATGCCATCACTTCATTACGATACTGGTTTGTTCCGTCTATTGCTAATACAGGCTTAGGAGGAGTCACTGGGTAGGATAAAAAATTAAGAGGATTCTACTGTTAAAAAAAACAGACCAAGGCTTCAGGTCAGTTTGGACCACTGAGAGCGGCCACACACTCTGTCTCTCTCCCTCCTCTCGTTTAAGATGCCAGTTCCCGTGCACTGGAAGATCTGCAGGTATGGGGTTAGCTATCGTCTGGGCTCTCCAACTCCCCTTCTCTTCCATCTCCATCCTCAAATGTCAGACTGGGAAAGAGAAGCCGGCAGGGGTGCCGCAAAAGATGAAGAAGCACGACAGGACTCCTACCTCAGAAAATTGGAGCCTCCCGAAGTCACTGGGGGGACTTGCAATCTTGAAGACTTTCTTTGGCATCACCCATGTCTCCAGGGTCTCAAGTTTGCTCACGGCCAGATTGGTAGCGTGATGCTTGATCAGAAAGCCCTGGAAGCGGTCCGCGAGGAAGTAGAGGTGGACGGATGCTGGGTGGCCCATCGGGTAGTACCTGTAACAGATGCAGTCTTACGTGGGCTCATGTGGTAGGGCCAGAGGTGTGTGGGCTCACAACGGAGCGCGCTACCCATCATACTGGGGCCGTTCCAAAAACAGGCCCCGTTTTACACAGTGCAGACCATGGTCCTTTGCACCCTCCTGAAAGCTGCTCCCTGTGTATCTCAGGTCCCAAGAACTATAAATGACTTCTTGGCTGTTTATAAATGTAAAACATGCTGACTGAACAAAAGCACAATAAAGAAAATAAACATTATTACTTTTGATGCTTCTTCCCATGGAGGATGTCAGTTCACAGTTATTTATTGATCCTCTGGTGCTAGGTACCAGAAAGTGACAACAGTATGCCAACGGTGCCATATTGCTGTCTTTCCCTTCAGCCTTATTTTCTATGCATATATTTGCATATATCTTACATATTTGGGATCATAATATACCTTCTGCTTATATTCTGCTTTTGCTTCATAGTATTGCCCAAGCATTATCTCATGTCTTTGAAAAGTCTCTGAAAACATGATTTTTGTCTGAGTGTGCGCACACACACCACTCCACTGTAATGCCATAGGTCATAGAGCAAGTCCATCTTTAGATGTTTAACGTGTTTTTTGTGGGTTTTTTTTTTTTTTTGCAATTCTAAACAATGCTGCATTAAACATCTTTTAATAAAAAACCTTTTTTGGAACATCACTCTCTCTCATCTCCAAAAGGCTCTTTATGTCTGCTGTTCAACTTTATCAGAAAGGTTGTACGGATTTACATTCCCACTGTCCTTCTCACCCCACAGCATTGGGTATTATCCTTAAAAACTATTGCCAATCCAAGAGATGTACACACAAACAGGTAGCCCCTTAATACACATGCCTTTGATACTCAAGGTCTCTGGGCTGAAAGGGGCAGGGAAGCTAAGCAGAGGTACCCCAAGGAGGTGGGGGGGGGGGAGGCACAGAGAGAGGGGAGTTGTGGACAGCTCAGCTCTTTGTCCTTCCTACGCATGAAATAAAAGCTGTCGGCCTCTGCAATGTGTTAATAGCATAGCACTCAGAAGGTGCTGGTGGCCCCTAGGAAACAGCATTCCACAAATCATTGCCCCACCCCTTGTCCTTCCTGCCCTCTGGCTCCAGTCAGGAGTTTAAGTCTTCATGTCCAATTATAATGGTCAGGGAAGCTGCCTTCCTGTGTTGACACATCCCCCGAAGTCACTGTCTTGTTGTTGGGATGCCTCTGGGGCTCTGAGAAAAAAAGCTTGTGCTGTCTTGGGATTGCCAGTCGAACATTCAGGGCTTATGCAAACCCGCTTTGGGTCTGGATGCTGGGAGCCACAAACCCCCCTCCCTGGACTGTGCTGCCGAACTTTCTGCCATGATGGGAATGCTTTTCTCCTCTGCTGCCCAGTAGAGTAGCAACCAGCCACCTGTGACTCCTGAGCGCTTGAAACGTGGCCAGTGTGCCTAAGGAGCTGACGTTTGAATTTTACTTCATTTAAATGTGAATGCTCGCTTGTGGCTGGTAGCTACTGTGGAGAGCCTAGAGTTGTGGAGGGGTCTTGGGGCAGCCTGCATTCATGTCCCCAGTTCTTCACTTCTGCTGTCTCCACACTCTTTTCCATCTGACTCTGTACGTCTCCTTGCACCAATGAGACAGTCTAGTTCTCGGTCTTGAATCTGTTTTGGCTAGAAGAGTTTGGTACAAGGGGTGTCATGCCAGGTCTGAGCCAGAGCCTCCAGAGTCCTGTACATTTCTACTTGGCTCTTGCTCTTTTGTGCCTACCTTGAGAGCATGCCTGAGCTCGCCTGCCAGGGGAGGAGGCACGGAGAACAAGAACAGAGCCATCCCCACTATCCCAGCCGAAGCCATCCTAGATCCGCTGACAAGTCTCAGCTACAGACAACAGAGCCCCACTTGTGACCTGCAGCTGGCTGTACATGCGGAAGAGACACCAGCTGAGACCAGGAAAACTGCCCAGCTGACCCACACACTTGAGCGCTGTGTCAATGCTGATCCTTTCAAAACACTGATTTGGGACTTGTTATGTGGCATCATTACAATAGATTGTCTGTCCACGTTTGTTCTGTAAGGTGGGTAGGGTCAGTGAGGGTGGACGAAACATAGGAGAGCTTGTCATGAGAGTCAAGAGAAAAAAGTGGTTCCAGAAGGGAGTGGTCAGTGGTACTAGGTGCTACTAAGGGATCAAGTGAATGAGCCATGGTCAAGCACTCTAGAAATCCAGGAGTTAGTCTTTGATTGCTTGCCTTCCCTCACCTTCTATCAAGAAATCCTGTTGTTCCCACCTGAATCCATCCTCTCTTCTCCTTATGCACTGCTAGCGTCCTCATCCAAGCCACCATCACACCCTACCTGGCCCTTTCCAGGAGCTTCCTTGCTTGTCCCTTCCTACTTTGTCCGCCGTAACCCATTGTTAGTAGCCATATCCACTGTCCACTGCTTACATACCATAAGTGGTTTGCTTGATGTCTATGATAAAATCCAACCTCCCCATGTGGCCGACCAGGTCCTGCCTCTCCTTCTAGCCTCACTTTGTTTCCCTTTGTCCCAACCCCCTACCTTCTAGCCACATGGATTCTTTATTTTGGGTTCTTGAGCATGCTAAGCTCATTTCTACCTTGGGACCTTTGCACAGGATAAACTTTTTGCTGGGGATGCTCTTCTCCTGTTACGTTGCACATCTGGCTCTGTAGTCCCATTCTGCACAAATGTTACCACCTCAGAGAGATCTTGCTTGACCACTGAATCTTAAGTCACCAACTCATTGCTACCATGTGGCTTTTGTTAGGTATGCTGAGGTACTGTCTTTACACTAGAATGGAAAATCCTTGAATTCAGGGGCCTGGTTTGTCTGGGTCACAGCCGAGTGCCCAGTGCCTAACAGGGCCTGACACGTGGGAGATGCTCAGTAAATGCATGTTGATTGAGTGAAAATTCGAGAAGGGTTTTCTCTTGAACCTTTGGCTTCTAAGGTGCATCTAGGGTACATATAACCCTATATATAACTGAAAACAAAGTCCTGTGATACCTCCTCTTGACTGTATATGGTACTTGAGCAATTAAAACTAAAATGAGGGGTATGCCTGGGTGGTTCAGTCCTTCAAGTGTCCAACTTCGGCTCAGGTCATGATCTCACGGCTTGTGAGTTCGAGCCCTGTGTAGGGTTCTTTGCTGACAGTTCAGAGCCTGGAGCCTGCATCAGATTCTGTCTGTCTCTCTGTGCCCCTCTCCCACTCACTCTCTCTCTTTCTCTCAAAAATAAAAATTTAAAAACAGTAAGACAGGTCGTTTTAATTAGGTGCAGTACAATATGCAAAATCCAATAGGATATGACCCAAAGGGTGCCACAGATGCATCCCATCTGGCCCAAAGGGGTTTTCCTTATTTAAAGAAGGTGGGCATTGAAAAAACTTAGATTCACACAAAAATCTGGATTTCTAATTTCTCTTGAAAAATCAGGAGACCAGTTGGCAACTTCAAGTCTGCAATTCCCAGAAGGCAAGGATGTGCTGGAGCTCAGTACCAGGGCCCATGGGTACTCCACACTGGCATGGTCACCCCGCCCCGTGAGGACTGGCACTGGCTGACACCTGCTATTCCCTGGCCCTGGAGAGCATTTGGATTTAAGCGCCTGTATTAAAATACTGACATGGTTATCTCTGGATGGTGGCTCAAAAGCAAACTTGTATGTATGTATTTGTTTATTTTGTATTCTCTCAATTTGCCATTTCAAAAATTTCTGCAATGAACATGTGTCATTTTATAATGAGAAAAAAATCAATAAACATTACTTTTATGAAAGGTTATACTATAGACTGGAAGGACAATTTGCATGAGATGCCCAGAGGAAATGAGACTCCTGAAATAAAGTTTTCACTTGCTATTTCCCCAGATACCCCACAGGCAGGAATTCACTCTCTTTTGCCTTTTGGGATAAGGGTCCTTTGTCCTGATTTATTTGCAGGCACATATCCATAAATATATCTGCTTTGCCCACAGCAAGGCACAATGGTTCTATTATAATAAAAAATGAGGCAGAAGCCAAAGGATTCTAGGCTTGAGGCAACTTGATGGCTTGTTTAATCCCCAAACAAATACCAGGAGAATATTTCAACAACCCTAAATAAATTGTGGGTGTCTTTTGGAATTTCGTATCAGTCATTTACCTTATCAGTTCCATCAAGTCTGGGACTAAAACTATTCTTGAACAACATTTGCCTCCCCAGAGTCAGACACCGGGTTACCTACAGGGATGCATGTGGTGGCTCTGAAAGCCAGGATCCTGTCCCAAACTAGCAGGAGGGGAAAGACACTGGTGACGACCTTGACCCGGGGCACCGCACCTATCTGCAGTGGGCGTGTTGGAGGGAAGTCTGAGCTACTGGCCGCTTGGGAGAGGGGGGAGTGGGGCTCTTGGGGGAGCCCCAGATGAGCATCACAGAGGCCTTGAAAGTGACCTTCAAAGACTGGGGAAGGGTGGGCCGCACAGGAAGCGGGGAGGCGCTGAGCACAGGGAAACAGCCAAGGAGGAAGCGGTTCATACCCGCTACGAAGCGTGCAGCTCTCACACCGGGCTCAGTGTTGACTGCTTTTGGCAGCTTCATGATAATGGCAACTGAGATACCAACAGTGACATGCGTCCTTACTGAGCACTTAGCGTGTAAAACACTTAAATGGGGATGATAATAGTAACAGTGATACGTAGCTCATGAGGCAGCGTTTGAAGATGATCTCCGTTAAAATTCACACCACCTTACTGACACTATGTGCATCTTATAGATGAGGAAGCTGAGGCAGAGAGATTAATGACTTGTCCAAGGTCAACAGGTATGGAGTGCAGTCCTGGGCTCCCAACCCAGGCTGGTCTCCCTTCAAACCCAATCAGAACTCGCACAGAGAGGAGAGGCGAAGTGTGAGGCCAGGAGGAGAGAACGGAAGTGTCTGCTGCAGCCCAGCTGGGTATGCACCAGGCACTGGGCAGATACTCCCATGTTTGCAGCTTGGAGGGAACAAGACAGTTCCTCTTTCTTCTCTTCTTCCACTCCCCAGATGAGGAAACAGAAGAGCAAGGAGGGACACCAGGGGAGGCCTCAGTGTGGACAGACTGTTGTTCCAAAAAAAAAAAAAAAAAAAAGAAGAAGAAGAAGAAGAAGAAGAAGAAGAAATGTTTTCTCTTTGTAGTTAAAGAAGGGAGGTGGGATGACGAAGAGAACGGAGACCAAGAAAGAGAGGGAGAGTGATTAGCACTTCTGGGAATGCATCCTAAGGAAATCATCAGAAAAGAGAAGGGGGAAAAAAAAGAGGCTTTTTGCACAAAGATAGTCATCAGAACATTATTTACAATGGTCCATTACTGCCAAGGCAACGGGAAAGGGAAGAACCAGGCAAACTCTGGAATTTCTACTCAATGGAATCCTTGCAGGCATTAAAGAGGATCATTATCATTAGGGAGGAGGCAGAGCGGCATGGGGAAAAGGGGCGAATATTATAATGTCAAATGAAAAAAAAAAAACAACCAGGGCTCCCAATTCTTGGTGCAATTATGTAAACATCTGCACTGCGCATTGCTGGTACGGAAGAAGAGGCAGGCAAAATAGACCAGGGCTGGAGGGCTTCGCGAAGGGGAAGGGGCCCAGGGTGAATGATCTTCTACCTTCCCCTCTTCTTTCCATATACTCTAGAACACTCTTTCTTCAAGTCTCAACTGGTACCTGCTAGTGGTGGGTGAGATGATGCTAAGCGGTACCTGAACATCTTAAATAACAGTTCTGCATGTTAATGACGCTTCTGGTTATATTTTTAGGTGTGTCAGTGACAGTATAGCTATGTATTAAAAAGGAGTCTTTATTTTCCAGAGATACGTATTAAAATACGTATAGCTCAAATGAAAGGTCGCCTGGGATTTGCTGCAATCAAACTATCTGAGAGGAGGGTAAGTAGGCAAGGGCGAAGAGAGGAAATCGCCTTGGCCCTGAGCTAGAGATTGCTAGAACTGGGTGATGGGAGTGTGGGGTCGCACTCTGCTATTTCATATATACTTAACATTTACTGTAATAAAAAGTAAAAAAAAAAAAAGTTCTGCATTTTCATGGTTACCTTCCACTTAAGACAGACATCACTATACAACATGGTGATCTAAAGCTTCCCTGTAAGATATCATGTACTTAGCATAAATATGAACGCTCTGCGAGGGAATAAGTAGGTAAACAGTAGACTTGGTATTATGAAAAAGCGGAAGAGTGACCGTGGCTTAGAGTGGAAGAGTGCCGGCCCTTGGGACGGTTCAGATGCTTTTCAGGCCCCAGGAGACTGGGAGAGGTGAGGTGCGCGGCTACAGCCCCCAGAGAGGTGGAGGTCCCCATGCAGCGCCCCCTTTTGGTGCTGTGCCGCCCGCCCCTCCTGCACCCGGGGACGATTCTCCCCACCCAGGGGCTCACCGGCAGCTGTTCTCCCCCTCCACGTGCAGCGACGACTCAGCCCGTCGGAGGCCCAGGCGGGCAAAGGAGTGATACAAGGTGAGTGCCACGTCGCTCAGGCTGTGGGTGCCATCTGGCTCATCGTACACGTTCTCCCAGTAGGAGCGGAGGCCCGGGGTGCCCGCGGGGTAGTTCCCGTACAGGTAATAGTCCAGCTGCCCGATGATTTCCTGATTCACCACGGCTTCGAATTTTCGGGCAAAGAAGGTGGGCCTGGCTGTCTGCTGTGCTCATGGGATAAAAAAAGCAGTGTCAGGGAGTGGGATGGGGGAGGGAGTGGGGGTTTGGGGAGCGGGGCTCGGCAAGCCACCCTGTCTGGATCCACATCCCAGCTCTGACACTTTCTAACCTCTCTGTCCTCAGTTTCCCTATCCATAAAGTGGAGATCCTCAGAAGTGTGTTAGGACTGAATGAGTTAATATTTGGAGAGCATTTAAAGCAATGATGGGCACAGAGTAAGCATCATTTAAATGTCTGTTAAATAAATGACGTCCTAGATGTTTATAGCTGAGATGGATCTCAGGAATCATTTAGCTGAAGGTCTGGGGCAAATATAGCCTACAGATATATTTTAGTCGTCCAGCAGAGTGTTTTAAAATTGAATTAGCTGGCAATATTTAAAAAGTACAAGAGTTCACAGAAACAATTTTTAGCTTTCCTTTAAACAGAAATACATCTGGCAACATCCAGGCCCCTGTTCCTACATGGGAATGACTGCTTAAAGCTGGAGAGCAAGGGGGCGCCTGGGGGGCCCAGTCAGTTCAGTGTCCGGCTCTTGATTTTGGCTCAGGTTATGATCCCAGGGTCTTGGGATCGAGCCCCGCATCAGGCTGCACTGAGCGTGGAGCCTGCTTGGGATTCTCCCTCTCCCTCTGCCCCCTCTTCCCTGTGTGCCCACTCTAAAATAAAAAATAAAAAGGCTGAAAAGCAGCTGTCCCTTTAGATGGGCATATCCTCTTCAGCTCACTATAGTCTCCACTACTCCCTACTGCCTCCTGGGCACTGCAGCTGATTTACAGACTCACAAGGAACTCCGAGAGGTACTGATCAGAACAATCTGTGGCAGTGAGACTTAGGAATCTACATTCTTAACAGGTTTTTGGGGTGATACTCTTCTAAGACTCCAGGGTAAGGTAAATGGTGCCTGACTGGGCTAAATACCACAGTCAATTAAACATTTTTAAAAAAATTCAGATTCTGGGGTCCATCCCCAGGCCTACAGACTCAACATCTCTGGAGATGAGGTTTAGGAATCTGGAGGCCAAGAAGCTTCCCAGGTGACCATGGGGCAGTATTAAAAGACCACGTATGTAAACCAAGTTTTCAAGGAAACTGAGGTCCAGAGAGGGAAAGGGACTTATCTAAGGCCATACAGCAAGCTAATGGCAAAGCCAAGATGAAGATCCCGGGTTGAGGATAAAGAAGGAAAATTCTGAGCCCGCTGTGACCTACTGGGTCTTATACTAATATCTGGGCAGGGATCAACAAAGGGCCATAGTAACTATTTCCAGCTTTGCAACTACTCAACTCTTCTGTCATAGTGTGAAAGCAGCCACATAGTAAATGCAGCTGTGGTCAATGGGTGTGGCTGTTTTCCAAAAAAACTTTATTTACAAAAGCAGGCAGTGTGCTGGATTTAGCTCAGGGGGTGTAGTTTGGTGACCCCCGTCTAGGACTCTGGAAACAAAACCCAGCCCTCCCTTGAGGAGCTAATGGTCTAGTGTTATTACTGACCTTCAGCTGGGTCTAACACTGTTTTCACTGCAGTGGGTTAATAGCACCAATGACCATAAAAACCACCGAGCACATACTATATACACCGAATGCTGCGTTATATCACCACCTCGAATCCGCAACTCTGCAAAGCAGGCATTATGAGTTTCATTTGACACAGAAGGAAACTGAGCTCAAATACAAACTCACACGGCTGCAGGACTCTCAAGCCCAAGCTCTTTCCACTATGCCATCCTAGGACTGGGCTGCTCGGTAAGCTGGAAGCTCCCGAAAACAAACATCCTTGGTATTATCCTGAAGATCCCCTCACCTCTCGGCTTCATGAACCCTGTGGCGGTTCACGGACAGTATTTAATAGTATTCTCACTCTCCCCGGGGGGGGGGGTGGTGGTGGGTGGGGAGTAAGTTCAGTTCAGTTACCTTACAGTAGTGCTGAAAGGAGACCACTTGGGGTCAAATCCTTACACTGCTACTTCCTAACTATGTCCTTAGGCAAATCACCCAGGGCTTTAGCTTTCTCATCCTTAAAATGGGTATAATAAAATATGTACTAAGCACAGAGTCTGGCACACGGTGTTAGCTATTATTGACTATTGTCACTACTCCCCAAAGCCTGCTACGAGGGGCTTCTAGACCTTCATGTTCTCGAGGCAGAGAATGGACTCAGAGGCCGGCAGCCTCCCTCGTCTGCTTGTGATTCTTTATTCACAGCTGTATCTTCTAAAAGGGCACGTTTCTATATTTATCACTCTTCTTTGAACAAGAACTCTAAGTTCCTTACAGGCAGCAGTTTCTTAGACTCTAGATGTTGGGGGATATTCTTGATCTCTGTTTACTGTGAGAGGAATAGCTGTGAGCACGTGCGAGGTCTCTGTGTGAGCTTGTCTTTACCAGAGACCACGATGTTCCTGGGAGGCTGGGGCTGGAACACAGATGCCGCCGCCACCAGGGGCAGCGTCCCACCAACTGCCGTGGCCATTTGCTCTAAATGATGAAGGTCCTTGGCACTGAGGCAAACAGTTGGTCCTCTACAAAAGTGGGAATCTTTTTTTTTTTTTTTCCTTTTGAATAGGTCAGCTATTTCCCCTGCAACCATCTTTCTGCTCAGTAGATCCTTTCTCCATGGACAAAGGAGTTAAATGTCACCCAAGTTCATACCTAAATTAACATGGGTTTGAAGAGGTCCCCGGGTAGCTCTTAATCTGCCACCAAAAACAGGCCTAAAAGAATACTTATTGCAGCAACCGCTTACAGAGGTGAAAGATGTTAGGTGGGCACCTTGAGGAAATCCGAATAATGAGACGAAACCCTCTGTGTGTTCTGCACCCATGTGGACACAAAACCAGGGTGGCAGTGGGGTTTGATGGAAAAGAACCAGGTCTGCAGCTGGAGGCATCTGGGAGGGACCTCCAGCCCTGCCACTCCACTCTGTGTCCACGGACAAGGAAGTTAGCCCCTCTGTGCCTCAGTTTCCCCACGTGCACAATGGGGATGCTGCCTACCCCAGTGAAGCCAAGGCCCACAGAGGTCCTGGCACAGAGCCTGATACGGGACACATTCCTACTCCTGTGCTTCTCAAGCATAAATAGCCTCCTCCTCTACCTGGGAATCTTATTTATGTGCAGATTCTGCCCCAGGCCAGCTGGAGCAGTGGAGACGGCAGCCTTCTAACAGCTCCCTGGTGATGCTTATGCCAGCTCCCTGGACCACACGCTGAGGAGCCTGCTAAGAGACTAGAAGCTCCACTCGGGTGGGGGTGGCCGTGTCCTCCCATGGATGGTTCTATTATGTGTCAGAGTGAGTCTGCGGGGGCGCCTCAGCTCGGGTTACCCACCTGCACTCCCTCTGTGTTAGTGGTTGGGGAAGAAGCATACCATCTCCACGTGGTGGCTCTGGTGGCCTCAGAGTGATGTGTTTAACCACTCTGTAGCATTCTGCTTGCCCTCTCAGCAGCAGGTGCCAGGGCATGGTGAGGGGGGTGAGGCGGGAGCGGGACGGGCACTCACACAGGACGGAAGGAGGCTGCCATCCAAAAGAGGTTTGGGCGCCAAGCATCCTTGGGGCTCATGGAAGCAGATGGAGCATTTATGACCCCCTGCCTCTGCTCCCCGCAGAACCGTAAGTCGCTTGGCTGTGCCGAGACACTGTGACGGCAGTAACGTTTCTACCTCTTCTGACTTCTTCGGGTTCACAGAGCGCGGTGTTTTGCAAACCTGACTGCTCATCAGGATTCTCCAGAGTGTAACACATCAAAATAAAAATTCCTGGACCTCAACAGAGATTAGGAATTCTCAAGTGGGGGTGAGTTTGCCCCCAGAGGACATTTGACGATGTCCGAAGACGTTTTTTTGTTTTCCTAACTGGAATGTGTGGCTAGATCTAGCAGCTAGAACCCAAGAATGCAGTCTCACACCCAACAACGCACAGGACAGCGCCCCACAACAGAGAACTATCCAGCTACCATGTTCGGAGGGCTGAGGTTCAGAAACTCTGCCCTGGGTACACTCAACTTGGAACCCAGAAATGTATTTTTACTGAATATTTCAGGGGATTCTGACTGAAAAGCAGTAGAGAGAAAGAGATTTGGAAACATACATAGCCCTATGGGACCTTGAGTTATTTTACCTTTCTATGCCTCAGTTTCTCTATCTCTAAAATAGATTACTGATAATATTATCTTGGGATGCCTGGGTGGCTCAGTCAAGCGTCTGACTTCGGCTCAGGTCATGATCTTGCAGGTCATGGGTTTGAGTCCGCTGTTGGGCCAGAGCCTGGGGCCTGCTTCGGATTCTGGGTCTCCCTCTGTCTCTCTCTCTGCCCCTCCCCTCCCCCCTCAAAAATAAACAAACATTAAAAATTTTTTTAAAAAACCAATAATACACTATGTGTCACACAAGGTTGATGTGGGGTTCATGAGTCAATACAGGCCAAGTGGCTACAACTGTTGTGGCCTGGGGGTAAGTGATCAAAACCCGGCGGCCACAGTTGATGCTGTCACTGTTACTACGGACACCCAGGTCTGGAAACCGCAAGATGAGAAGACTCGCAGGCCCGGCCTCAGAGGCCTGTGGACGTGTTCCGGGAGGGCGTGGGCCAGGGGCTGGCAGGGGCCCCGGTGGGCTCACCTGGAAGCGGTGGAAATCCTGCGGCTTGAAGTCGTTGGGGGAGCAGCCGCACCAGTCCACGATGTGCTTGTACTGGCACTTACAGCCCAGCTTGCGGTTCCAGTTGGTGATGCGCAGGTTGTTGTCCACCATGGTGTCGCAGTGGGGGCTGTTCTCCAGGACGGTGTGGAAGAAGGACTGCAGGGAGACAGGGGCCAGCCTGAGACCTCCTCCAGCCTCCCTCGAGTGGGCTGAGGTGGTGGTGGTGGGGCCTGCCTTCCTCCAGGACCACCTGACTGCACAGGGACTCCCCTCTCCTGGACACTCATTGGGTCTCTCTGCAAATGGGGTCAGCTGCCAGCTTGGTCCAATTCAGGCTACACAGGATGTTTTGTCCAAGTGGCTTCATTCTGTTTGCAAGTCTAACGCTCTGAGTGTTTCTCTAAACTGTCTTTCCCCAGCAGTCTACAATCTGATTGCAAGATGTTTCCTATTGTTCACGACATCTCTGTCTGCCCGGCAGAGAGGAAAAATCCCTCAGGTTATGTCAACACACGGGTACCAGAGGAAACGTGGTGACAATTTTCCAGAAAACCTTGGGCCAAAAGGGCTCCTGCTTTGCAAATAGATCTGAAACCAAGGGGATTCCTGTCTGAAATATCTAGAGAACAAGGACTGATGCTCTAGAATTTCACCCCTTGGTAAAAGAAGCCAGATTCAGGGATGTTTCAGTCCCGGGGTGTGTATGGGGGTGCGTCCCAGGCCCCCCTCCTCCTGCCTCAGCCACATGGGTGTGGCTACGACACAGGGAGGGGTGGGGCAGGGCTGCTCGCTGTCCGTGGTGCTGAAACAGGCTCCATTAGTTTCTTGTAATCCAATAACTCTTGGCCAACCTCTCCTAGGAATCTGAGAAGGAAGCAATGCTGAGAGTGAAGAAAGAGACCAGAGAGAGGAGAGAGAGGAGAGGGGGAGGAGGGAGAGGGAGGGAGGGAGGGAGGGAGGGAGGGAGAGAGAGAGACAGACAGACAGACAGACAGACAGGCAGACTTCTGTTTGGACACTGTTTTATAACAACCCCAGATACCAGGCAGATACATTCTCCCTGCTCTCTGCTCCCTAGGGGGAAGATGTTGGGGTACACATGTCTGCCTCTAATAAATTTATAGCTCAGCCTTTAGATTTACTCTAAACTGTTTTCCTAGAGGTGGTCTGGGAGAAGGGAGGGCAAGGTATGGATCCTGGAGTGTTAAGTGCCTGTGTGTGCTGGGGCGGGGTTGAGATAGACAGAGCCAGCATCATGAACGGCATCTTGATTAAAACAACCAGAGCCTCCAAACAGTCCCTTCTCAAGCGGGGGATGGGCAAAATGAGGCTCCACCCACGAACTCCAGCTGCCCTGTGCTGCTAAATGACATATGCCCATGAACCTGGATTTTAAGCTTAAATTGTCTACAAGCCCACAGAGGCACATATTCTCCATGAAACAGTGGGGAGAAGTTCCCAATTACCAATTACCCTATGTCCTTTCATAATGATACAGAAATTCCCTGAAGATAATGGATGAGGAGGTTATCGACATTGAGAGAAAAGGTGATTTTCGCTGAAAAAGGATTAAAAGCTGATTACCTAATGTGTGTGCAGAATAGTAAAACCTGGCCCAGGGATGACAAGCCCATCATCCCTCTGGAGTGACGTGGGCAGTCAACCCTATCAGCTTGGCACTGCTCCAGATGCTGGTGAGGGACGTGGAAACCATCAAATGAGATACGTTGTCTTGTCTGACCTAGACACACAGCCTGCGCCTGAGGCACAGCCAGGAAGAAATGGTAGACCACTCACGAGCGGTGTCATGGGCTCAACAGAAGGGCAACCAGCTCTGGAGTTTCCTGAAGTCAGAAATTAGGAGGAAAGGGAACTGGAGGCCAGAGAGCTGAATCGAGAACCCCCCAGTCAGGTCTGATAAGAAGGCTGCTGGCAACATTTCAGAACTGTGTCCACCACCCCACCCCACCCCCCACCCCCGCCATTTCCAGATGAAGCTGGTACTGTTTCAGAACAGGCTGCAATTGTACACAACCAGGCTTCTGAAATGGACTGCATGTTTGCGTCTCCTCCAAAATCCATAGGTTGAAATCCTAGCCCCACAATGTGATGGTGTTAGGAGGTAGGGGCGTTTGGGAGGTGATTAGGCCAGGAGGGTGGAGCCCTCATGAATGGTATTAGTGCCCTGATAAAAGGGACCCCAGAGAGCTCCCATGCCCCTTCTGGGATTGAGCACAATGAAAACTGTCAGGATGTAATCTGCAACCAGAAGAGGGCCCTCGCTAGAACCGGACCATTCTGACACCCCAATCTCAGACTTCCAGCCTCCAGAACCATGACACGTACATTTTTGTCGTTTAAAAGCCACCTAGTCTATTGTATTTTGTTATAGCAGTCTGAACGAAGACACCTTCCCCTCACTGAGGTCTGAAAAGTGGTGACAGGCTCCCTGGAGCTTTTCAAATGCTTCCGGAAGCCATCAGGAAATGTTGAGTCCCAATGGCTGTCAATGCAGGGGCTAGTACAGGTCCAGCAGAAGCCCTGGCTCTCTGTCTTTGAGATCACTGGAATTTCTATTGTGACCGATGAGGCCAACACTAATGTCTATCATGATACGATTAAAAAATAAAAAAAAAAACCCTCAAAATTAGAAAAGGGATTCTTCATGTTGAAAAAGTGGTTATTACATGATTGATGACTGTAGAGGATCTGTCAAAAGTTGATGTGGGTGTGTCCTGAAAGAGCCGGCATATACAGTTGTGCGGGTTACACACTGCACAACCCTAGTGGGACACCATCAACACTGTAGGTCTGAGAGGTTTCAATTTTTTTTTTTAAGTTTTCTGGAAAATGGCAGTGAAGGGTCTCGTTCTATCAAAATCAGTATATTGTGATGATTTTATGACCAATGGGAGCCAAGTGTCTTAAGGAAGAGCTGCCTTTTCTACTTTGCACACATATGCTGTGTGGACTGCTAGTGGCAGTGTTGTATGCCTATCTATTCCATACCAGAGGCTGGCTATGACAGCACGGACCCTGGTGGCGGATGCAGTTCTCCAACTTCCTGGATGTTTGCAGTCCTGGATGTTTGCAGGACTATGTATTAGACCCAGCATTGCTTTGCAAAACCTTCGGCAAAAATTCAGCATCTGCTTTGTTCCAAAGGCTGGAGCTGGCTCTTACCTTGCTGAGGAGCTTTTCCTTAGACACTCACCTCAGCAGGAAGCAGGGTATAGGAGTAAAATTGCTTCATTTTGGTCACCAGATCATCTGTGGAGAACGTCACATACTCCACAAACTTCCGGTTCAGCAAGAACCAATCCGAGCCTCCATCCACAGCAATGCCCTCTGGGATTCGCCGGTCCCCTAGGCGCCACATGTGGGCGTCACACTCCAGGAAGAGTCGGTCCAGACCCTGTTTTCGGATGAACCTGTGAAAGCCAAAGTAGCCCTTAGCCCAGAGGTGCACAGAATCCAAATGAAATAGCACAGTCATGTCAGTAAAAGCATGTGATGACACTTACTGTGTGCCAAGTATTTTTTCTGATGTTTATTTATTTGAGAGAGAGGGAGAGAACAAGTGGGGCAAGGGGCAGAGAGAGAGGGAGAGAGAGAATCTCAAGCAGGATCCACGCTGTCAGTACAGAGCCTGATGTGGGGTTCGAACTCATGGACTGTGAGATCACGAACTGAGCTGAAACTAAGAGTCGGACACTTAACTGACCGAGCTACCCAGGAACTGCTACTGTGTGCCAAGTACTGAGCCAGGGGCTCTGTGTGTAGTTTGCCACTTTTTCTACACAAGTGAGACAGGTCCCTATGTCCCCATGAGGCAAGCACTGTCAATATGCCCATTTTATGGGTGAGGACGCTGATTAGAAGGTTTAGGGGGCTTGCCCAGTACAAGTAGATGGCAACAATCATCTGCTACATCCACTTCTTCCCTACGGAACTTTTGAAATCGCCTTTTCGTGCCATGAATGCTTTAGCACTTTGGTGAAAACAGCCTATGGAAGCTCATCTTGGAATAATGCTCTTAAAGGCATACCTCAAATATGTAGTAGTAAAAAATATTACAAAAACCCTAGTTATGATGTAATTCATATGGTTTTAGATTCATACAAGAAACGATTACAAAATATTTTTCAAAACACCAAATTTGTGTGTGTTTCTTTTGTAACACATGAGATAGCAAGATCTTGTAGCAGGTCTAACAACTGGTGTAATTTTGCAGAAGAGGGGAGCATAAATGATACTTAGAGGTATACGCATCAATCACAGTGATAGGAAAATACGTGATTCCTTACAGTTACCGCGAATACTGTTGTGGTTTGTTACCTCCATTTAGCTGGATTTCAATTAGAGTTCAGTGAAAATAAAGATCACTTTCTTCCCAGCCAAAGTTGTGGGCCCCTAGAATTCTATCGGAGAACCCCAGATTAAGAACTCCTGCTCTGGAGTGTATACATATTTGGGATTTGCAAGGTGGGCAGAGCAGAATTGGCACTTCCTGTTTTGTAGATGCAGAAACCAAAGATCAAAGAGCTAGCAAAACGGATGTGTTGGGAAGGTGGGCCAAACTAGAACCAAGCCTTCTGACGTGAACCCTCAGTTCCTTTGCAGTAGGAGACCCACGCCTGCTGTGTGCCAGGCACTGTGCTGGCCTGGTGCGGGGAAGGGAGAGGGAAGGATGTTGCTGTTCCTCAGGGTGCTGTCTCACTAGGACCTATAATCTCCTAACTATAGTCTCCTAACCCAGGGGCTTTGCTGCTTCTTGAGCTCATACAACATAAAATCAACCATTTTAAAGCATGTAATTCAATGGCATTAATACATTGACCATGCTGTGCAACTGTCACCCACGTAGTCTCAAAATATTTAAGCACTCCCAAAGGACACCCTATACCCATAAGTAGTCACTCCGTGTCTGCCTTCCTTCTAACCCCTAGCAACTATCAATCTGCTTTCTGTATCTATGGATTTACCAACTCTGGACATTTCATACAGATTCACACATACAATATGTGGCCTCTTTGGGTCTGGCTTTCTCTACCAACAGTAATGTTTCCAAGGCTTCATCCTGTGTTTCTGTCTACCCAGCATCCACTCCTCATTCCTCTGAGAATCACACCTTGATTTTACTTTGGACAGCCACCTATCTTTAATTCTCACTTAACTTGGGTTTGCGCCCCACCCCCAGCACCAAGCGGTGGCGACACGACCCAGCCTGGTCAGTCAGAGTATTCCATCTGCCTGGCTGCCATAACTGATTCAGGGATGGGTGAGTAACTCAAGCTAACTCTGAGATTGGGCCCTGGATTTTTGCTGGATCTGCTGGGAAGGAGGGCTCTTCAAAGGCATTTTCAGCTGAGAGAATGTAAGCCTAGAGCAGCTGGCAGCCATCCTGTCACCATGAGTACAAAGGTTGTTTGACAGTGGAGGTAACACAGAAAACAGAGAGAGGAAGGGAAAGAGAGAGGGGGAGAGGGGGAGGGAGGGAGGGAAAGAGAGAGGGAGAGACAGTCTTGATGACTATGCTTGAGACCCTGGATCCCACTGTGCCTGACTCACCCGGACTCCTCAGTAACGTGCTTAGGGCATTTTGAAATGGGATTCTGTCATTTGCCGTTGAAAAAGTCCTATACATTCCTGAACAACTTAAACTTTTATCACTACCATGATGGATGTGAATCATCTCAGTCCCTAGAGAAAGCAGATAGCCATGGACGTGGCACATAAATACCTCTCTTCCAGTCTGCACCTCCATCGTGTGTCTTAGAGGCCTTTGAACCTGCATGTCTTCAGATTAGAGTTACCAGTCCCCCACCAGGTAGATGCTATTATCATTAGAACTGACTCTGGATTCCTCCTTTCTGCTTTCCTCACAGTTCCTAGGACAGTGCAAGGCAGTGACTCGGGAAAGATCTACTGTGATGCCCAGACTTCAGGGTATAAAAGCTGTAGATAGTTCCATTGTGCTGGACATGCTGAATTCTACAAAGAATCCCTCCCAGTGTGTCCTCCCAAATCCACTAGCATCCACTGGAGGGAAGTGTGTGGAACCTCACTAATAAATCCATATCTCCAGTACTTTCCTCCTGCTTAAGGAGAGAACTTGCCCATAGATACTGGTCACTCACTGAGCATCATGATCAGTAATTCAGCATTCAGTAATCCACTGAATTCTTAGCAAAACTGATGACTGTATTAAAAATGTTGATGACTTCATTTTTTAAATACAATTTATTGCCAAGTTAGCTAACATACCGTGTGTGCAATGTGCTCTTGGCCTAGGGTGTAGATTCCCATGATGCATCGTTTACATACAACACCCAGTGCTTGTCCCAACCAGTGCCCTCCTCAATGCCCGTCACCCATTTCCCCCTCCCCCTCCACCATCAACCCTCAGTTTGTTCTCTGTATTTAAGAGTCTCTTAGGGTTTGCCTCCCTCCCTCTCTATAACTTTCTTTTTTCCCCTTCTCCTCCCCCATGGTCTTCTGTTAAGTTTCTCAAATTCCACACATGAGCAAAAACATTATGATATCTGTCTTCTCTGACTTACTTCACTTAGCATAATACCCTCCAGTTCCATCCATGTTGTTGCAAATGGCAAGATTTAATTGTTTCTCATTGCTGAGTAGTATTCCATTGTATATATAAACCACATCTTCTTTATGTTGCTGACTTATTCTGCTGAAATGTGCTTTCCATCTACATGGTGGTGCAGCTCTACCAGTAACGAGTTGAGTGACTTTGGAAAGTGATGACCCTGAGTCTTAGTTTCCCTTTTGGTAACATGACTTTGGAAAGTGATGACCAAAGTTGGGCTAGGTCTGGATTGTAATATTAAATGCCTACAGGAGTCAGACGGATAATGGAAGCATCTGAGGCAGGCTGGGTAGAAGACCACAGGGTTGGTGGAGTCAGCAAAGTAGAGAAGGCAGTTTTTGAAAAGCACTCAAATTCATTAAAAAAAAAAAAAAAAAGGTGCTCTGATTAAATAAAACATATCCCTAGCCTTGAAGCCAGCACATGGGCCATCAGTCATAACAACCATGGGTTAGGTAATCGTAAGGTACTTCCCAGCTGTGACATTCTCTAAGTCACTCTGTTATATCCAGGAAGAGGGGGTGGGCAGGCATTCCAGACAGATACATGGGATCCCAGAGAAGGCTGACAAATTTTCCACAGACACACTGAGGATACAAGCCAACCAGAAGACCCAGGTATCCCTCCCAGGTATCCCTCCTAACACGTTTCCAAGTGCAAATCCACGCTGTCAGCAAAGCCACGTTCTCTCTGGGAGTCACTTGAAGGTTTTCCAATATACTTACCGTATCACTCCACTGACACAAAACTCAGCTCTAACTGGGTCCATTAAAGGAAGCCCCTGAATTTAGGAAAATAAAATCCTACCTCAGCTCTGTCTGGTGCTAATTATATAATAATATTAAATTGCAGACACTTAACCCTGCTTAAACCTTTGAATTTTAGGTAACTTCTACGAGAACTTATGTGCTAGCCAAGACTAACTCACTCAGAGAGACAAAGAAACAAAATTCAGGTGTTGAGGACATGCAAAAGTTTTCTTTCCATAGGCCAGCCTTTTAATTTTGTGTTCCATTATGTGGGAGAATAGCATCGTCTTGCAATTTTAATGTGATGTCCCAGACCATAATATCCAAATACAATATTTATGCAGTAATCTCCAAAATGAAATATTCATGGGGTGGGAGATTGGTTGCTATATTTACTTGCATTTGAAAACTGATAAGCTGCAAATGCATGCTTTGGTTAATTATGAGTAAACAGAGACAAACAATCCCCCCAGGTCTCAGTTCCTGGGTTAAGAGGGGCGTCTGGACTGGGATAAAGCGGCAGAGGCCCAGAGTCTGGGTATTTAGCAGGGGAAAGGAATCAACTGCTTGGACAGTGATTTGCATTTTGTTTTCTACCCTATGCATTTGCCATCTCTTGAAAAAGGGAATGGCTGGAAATCAAGGTAAGTAGGCAAATACCTGGGTGTGCCTTTTCATAAATGTTGGTTCAGCAGTCAAGGGTGTGTGATTCTCTACCTGAGGGGTGGAGAGATTTATTTAAGCACTGGGCCAAACACACAGAAGATGACCAAAGACACTCTCTTATATTTAGCTTCATTTCCAGATGATTTGATTATGTGAGGGCAACCGAGTCAACAGGTGGAATTCAGAGCAGACAAAAAAAGGATCTGGGTACTAATGATGACTCTGTCTTCACAGATGGGGAGATATGGGGTTGGCTTGACTCTCTGGAATGCCAGTTTCCTCATCTGGAAGATGAGTTCCATGACACCTGTGCTGACACCCTCCTGAATCAGCTGTGAAAGGCTGACAGATGAGGTTTACAAAGGTCCTTGCTAAGTATTCAGTAAGCACTATTCATTCCAGCAATGGACTGAGCCAGTCATTACACAGTGAACCATTCTTACATAGCAATTATACCCTCCCAGAATCCCTCACACCTGTGACCACCATTTCATGCTTTATTTTTCTCCATAGAACTTAAAAATTTGTACTACTGTATACAAGGTATTTATTTAGTTTACTGTCTCCTTACTAGATGTAAGTCCCAAGAAGGCAGAGAGTTTTTTGCCTGTTTTGGTTCAAAGCTGTATCCTTAGTGCCTAGACTAGTACCTAGCATACAGTTGGTGCTCATTAAGTATTTATTGAGCCAATGAATGAAGGGAGGAGTAAAAGCCATGAAATTGTTCAATAAGGAAGTAGCAGCCCTTAACCAGGTATCTGATTCTTCTAACAAACATTTGAGACACAAAGGAACACAATCCAAGAAGGTTAAGGGCGTTCCCCAAAGTCACACAGCTAACAGTCCTGGACTCGAATCCAGGTCTGGATGAATCCATGCAAGCTCTTAACTGCTCTGTCCTGATTGCCAGGGTCCTTGTAAAAGGATCCAAAGGGAGTATCTGAGAATTTTCACTACCTCAAAAAGACACGGTGCTGAAATGAGAAAAGTGACAGAAAAGGGCTCATTGTTGGTCTTGGAAGAGCTCCCTGCCAGATGTCACAAAGACTTCTGTCTTCAGAACAGACTACCTGAGGGCAAACATGGGATCAATTGCATTTGGTTTTACCTCCTAGGATTTCAGGGAGGGGTGGTTTGCCTTCCAGGGACTTTCTCTACTGGCACAATATGGAACAAAGTCATAACTAAATAGGATTCTACTGAGATGTCATAGGGACCAAGTTGTACTCAGCTGAGCATCAAAGGAAATTGGATGGAAGGGGACAGGGGTCCTCATTCTCATCCGTGTGTGAAAAGGTCAGTTAAGAAACCTTCTGTAGCCTTTGAACATGATCTCAGAAAAGGCAGACAATGAAGGTCTCTTAATTCAGTTAATTCCCTGGCTACAGTCTTGGCATATTCATTGAGTGTGGAATTATTCCAGAACTGTCTCGTCCTATAATGAGTTTGAAAAGGAAGAACTCTGCTCCTCAGATTTTACAGCATGTCTGAGTAAGAAGGAATCTTAGCAATCAGTTAATATAATTAATTCTATAGATTGAAAAAAAAAAACCCAACACACTGAGAGGATGTATGATTCAAAGACATCCAAAGTCACATAGCCTAGGAAAAAAATCTCCCCTTCTTCTCTTTTCCTGTCCAGTGATCTGTCACTGAATCCAGATTACTCCTTTAGCCTAAGTACAACCTAAGCATTTTAGTTAAAAAATAAAGTCATGGAACAAAGCACGAAAGCCCGCAGTGTATGAAATCAGCCAGCTATGTGAATGTGCTGACACGTAACAGCCGTATAATGCAGGGGCCAAGCTTTGGACTACACAATTCACGTGCTGGGTAGGACACCAACCTTGGACAACCTGAACACGTAACTTCACATGGAAAATGGTGATGATAATAACACTTACTTCAGAGGGCTAGTGCAAAAGTTTAAATGAGATTATACGTAGAAACGGCTTAGGGTAGTGCTCAACACACTGTAAGTGCTCCATAAATATTCACCAAGATGCTTAATATTTTTCCTTCATCAAGCTACAAATTTAAAATTTCTATCTCTCCTCTTCTCTCTCCTGTGGTTTGGTAGACAGGAATGGGCAGGACACCTCCAGAACTAATTACACACCTCTATGTCCAGAAAAAGCAATGATATTTCAGCACCAAGGACAGAAGCCCAGAGCCCCACACAAACAGTGAACTTCATCTCCTGTGATTATTTTAATAAGCAATGCCCATGGTTGTGGTAGTGGAGGTGACAAGGGTCATGGGCACCTTTCTAATTCTGTCCGAGCAGTATGAATACATCATCTTTTCATGCTACCAGTCAGCAAGGATTCAGCTCATTGGGACCTAGTCTGGCAGCTCCACAGGGACCCTACTGGCTGTTTCTTTCAGGCCCAGGCTGGATTGTCCCCTTTCCTGACCTCAGCTGGGGTCAACTGTTATGTCTCTAC
Organism: Puma concolor; assembly: GCF_028749965.1. Lineage (NCBI taxonomy): Eukaryota > Metazoa > Chordata > Mammalia > Carnivora > Felidae > Puma > Puma concolor. The sequence continues at coordinate 28,570,615 of NC_141682.1, forward strand.
TCTGAAGTACCTGGAAGAACAGGGGGCTTGGAGCATTCACTCGTTCAGCAGCTCCAGATAGCATCTTCACTACCCCAGGTCTGTGTGCTGAGAATCTGGTTGTGAACAAGATGGACATCATCCCTACCCTTCCCCATCTTCCAGGGAGAGACATAAAAAATAGAATAACACCTACCATTTATTGAGCACCTGCTACTTTCCAGATCCCATTCCTCACACTAAATCCATATTCTCTCATTTAGTCTTTACTACAACCCTATGAAGGTTCATTTTACAAATGAAGGAACAGAGACACGGCTAAGTAATTTCCCCAGAGCCATACAGCTGGTTAGTGCCAAGGGTGCAATTCTAACCTTAGCCGTCAGGCTCTGGATGCCACACTTTTAGCCATTGAGCTATAATCCTGCTCTTAATAACTAAGTAAGTAGACACAAAGAGCCACAAAACACATTAATATGTAATTAGATGTTTGTGATAAGCGCTATATAGAAAAACTCAAGGGCGCAGTGACAGAAAATAAAGAGACAGAGACGTCATTATTGAAGATTGTTGGGGAAGGGCTTCACTGACGAGGTGGCATTGAAGCTTCATGTCAAGGATGAGGAGGAATCAGTCATCTGAAGATCTGGGGGCAAGAGCTTTACTGGGGACCAAAACAGCATGTGCAAGAGCTCAAATGAATGGAAAGAAGTCAAGGTGGCTGGAGTGAGAGCCTTGCTGACACATCTGAGGTCAACTGCGAGAGAGGCAGACCCTACCTGATTGGTGGGGGGAATGCATCATCTACCTGGATATGGCAGGAAGCCCCATAGTGAACATGCTGAGGGAATCAGTGTGATACAGAGCCTAGGAGTACAGACCCTGGGGCCAGATTTCCTGGGTTCTAGTCAGCCTCCCCACTTATAATCTGTGTGTTTAACTTAGCTAGCCTCTGGGCTCCCATCTGAAAACTGAGCCTGATAGGACTGCATTTCCATCATGGGGTAGTTTTGAGACTTGCAAGAAGTAACCTCACTAAGGTATTTAGGACATTCCCCAGCACACAGGAAACCCTTCACATGTGACTGTTACTACTGCCTTGTGCGAAGAAAGCGGACTTGTGTTTGATATCCAAGGGTGGGGGAAAAAAGAAGACTGAGAAGAGATGCCAAGTCAGGGGCCCAAATCCTGGGACCCAGAATCCTCTGACTTGGTAGCCATATGGTCTTCATGGTGCTTGGTGCCCAATCAGCTTCTACTTCCAAGAGGCTAAAGGTCCACTGAAGGCTAAGTGGTTTTCCACAATTTTTCACACATTTTAAAAAACAGTGTTTATTGCCTTTTGTTCTGTTTATAAATGTAATGCACATCCTTCATGGAAAACTTAGAACAGAAAGAGAAAGCAAAGAAAAAGAAAATCAAAGTCCATCTCTCAGAGATGACACCCTGAACATACTTTTGTCGTAGTCTTTTGTCTAACTTCGATGTGTATTGTTTTGGAAAAAGAAAAGTTCCCAAGTTGACCTCAAAACGCATGTGGGGGCCAAGAAAGGATATGCATACACAGCTTTGTGTGGGTGCTGGTGCAACGCAAAGCTTTATTTTGACATGCCTGCTATAATTGGATTAAATACAGTGAACATGCAAACAGTGATAAATGCACTGGTTGGGTTTAAGAAAAGCAAAGGGGAAATGCAATCTGCTTTCCCCATTGGAAATGAGATATTAATTATCTCCTCACATCAATCATGGTGCTATAAGACAGCTGGGGAGTGAGCCCATCTCTTGATAAGCAAGTTGGCACCAAAGGGCCTCCTGAGCACAGATTTGCTTGGAGGAGGTTCCTGGCTAGGCTCTCAATGGATTTGCCAACTATTGGCTAAACAGTTGCCTGTTTATACATCAAGGGAGGTGTGGGTCTGAAGATGAGTTCAATGTCAGAGAGAAAGGGCTGCTGAAGCTGCTTGGCTGTCATTCTGGTGCCCAGTCGGGGGGAGTGCTGTTTAGAGCAGGTGGGGTCCAGACCTGACAGCTAGAAGAAACTTGCTGATGTCACTTCCAACCTCAGGGCTGGGACCCCTCCTGGTTTCCTACTGGTCTAGCCTTCTTTTAAATTTTTTTTTTTCCCAACGTTTATTTATTTTTGGGACAGAGAGAGACAGAGCATGAACGGGCGAGGGGCAGAGAGAGAGGGAGACACAGAATCAGAAACAGGCTCCAGGCTCTGAGCCATCAGCCCAGAGCCCGACGTGGGGCTCGAACTCACGGACCGCGAGATCGTGACCTGGCTGAAGTCGTACGCCTAACCGACTGCGCCACCCAGGCGCCCCTGGTCTAGCCTTCTTACCCGTCAAACGCTAGTTTCCATAAGAATTGGAGGAGTGCTTGCAAAATGTTAATCATATGTATGCCATTTTCAAGATTCTTCTCCATCATCACTGTCACTAAGTTGACACGCCCAACTAATTGTTCCAAGAGTTTATCCCTATATTCTCCCATTGAATTCTTCTAACAACTCTGACACACAGGTGCTTGATGTCGATGTCACTCAGCCAAGGTCATACACCTAGAATCCAGAGTGTGGATTCCTACCTGCTGTGCCAAGTGCTTTATGTATAGCACTTACAGGAAAGCTCCCTTAATAATTTTCCCTAAATCAACTTTGAATAGCTTCAACGGTGTTTTTTTTTTTTTTAAACTGAGTCTTACTCTCAGCATAACTTCTATGAAACCATGGGGCAGACGGCTAATTCTATCAATTGTTGTTGATATACTTGCGATCAGTACCTAGCTTTCCCAGCACTCCTGTCTGTGAAGTACCTGAATCCACCTCTCACGCTACGGGTGGATGGGGAACACACTTTGGAAGACACCGACTCTACAAAGGAGGGGAAGAACCTGATCTTTCCTCTCCTCATCATTTCAACAATACTTCTGCTTAAAGTTAGCAGGATTCTGCTCTTTCAGTTGTACGCCCCAAAGGCAAAACTGCAGGTCCTGTCAGATGTGGTCATGAATCACGGCGTGATAAAATCAGGCCTTAAAAGCCAGACCAAGCCATGTTCCAGTCCCAGCTCTGCGGTCTGCTCGCTGTGGAACCTTAAGCAAGTAAAATCAACTCTCTAAGCCTCAGCTGTACTCATCTCGAAGATCTCACTTGCCAAGTGAGCTGGGAATGAGACAACACACCAGAAAGTGCCTGGTTCAGGGCCTCCCCAGGGTCAGCGAGGACACTCCGTCCTCCACAATGCCCATCTCCCTATTCACATTTTATAAAGATGAGGAAACAGAGGCTTGGAGAGTCAAAGCCATCTGTTGAAGTCCTATGGCCATCACATGAGCAAGCCAGCATTTCAACACAGGTGCCAGGCCTCCAATGTTCATGTACCTGCCCCTGTACCACAATGTGTCCCTGGGCTCAGCATGGGGGCCTGTGGACCTTGGATCAGCAAGAGAGCTCAGATGGACTGAGGCAGAGAAAGTGTCAGAGGAAACCCTACTCTGGCTGGTGGAAAGGATCTTCCCTTTCTAGCCCCTATCAGACCACCCCCCACCCCGGCCCCCCGCAACAATCAGGTTGCAGACATTTGGGAAACTTCTCCAATGCTCTCTGAACAGAAGCCAGGAGTTCCAGGGTAACTGCAAGGACCTATTTAGTCTGCAAGGACATATTTAGTCCCTCAGTGAGCTTTAGGACACCTGCTTCTGCTCACCCTACAGAGGCTAACTGGGAAAACAGTAACTGTGCTGCGTGCCTTTCATTGCATCGACTTTATTTTTGGAGGAAAGCAAGGAGAAATGGTGAACACAACACTCCCCTTCATTTAATTACAGGAACAGTCAGGACCAATTTGGCAACTATTAAAATATTAGTTTGCCTTTATGCCATCCCTGCGGAGCAGGAGCTGGGAATCCACACTGGCTGCCAAGGGCTGGAGATGGGGACAGAAGGTCAACACTGCTATTAGGAGCCACGTGGAACTAAAAACCGAGGCACCCTGTGGCCTACTTTGTATCTTACTGCTTGTTTTTGGTCCCTCCACATCGTTTGATCTTTTAACCTCTTTGCCTTTGTCACAATGTCTTTTACAAGGGCTGGTCCAGGAGCAGAGAGCGTCAGAAGGAGAAGTGCCTTCGGAGACCATCTTATTCATCCACTTTTCTTTTTTCAAAGGGAGAAAGTGAAGCCCAGAGAAGCAGAGTCGTTGCCTGAAAGTCACCCAGCATCCTAGAGGAAAGCAGGCCCAGAATACAGACAGGCTGCATCATACAAGGGTTATGAGCTTGGGCTCTGGGGACACAGGCACCTGGGCCGGAGTCCTAGCACTGCTGTAATTATGTGGGCTTCACCAAATTACTTCACCTGAGTCTCAGTTTCCCCGTCTCTAAAATGAAGCTACTAAGTCACCACTGGAGCCAGAAAATCCAACCAACACAAAGGAAAATAGAACTAAACAAGGGAGTCAAAAAGTACACACTTCCAGGTGTGAAATAAATACGTGCTGGGGGGAGGTGATGTATAGCCAATAATACTGTACTGTGTATTTGGAAGTTGCTCAGAGAGTAGATCTTAGATGTCCTCATCAACAAGAAAAAAAAAATGTAACCATGTGGGGTGACAGATGTCAACTAGACTTATTATGATCATTTTGCAATATATACAAATAACGAATCATTAGGTCATACACCTGAAACTAACATAATGTTGTATGTCAATTACATCTCAATTAAAAAAATAAAAAGATTCCCCTCAGTGAACTACTTGGCTATTTGATGTGTTTATTTTACTTTAACCCACTCCAGGAATAGTAAATAATTAAATGCCCCCCCCCCCATAAAAAGGAAAAGAAAAGAACTAACGGAGTCTAGGTGTGATTAAAGCATTTGAACTGCTTGATTTAGCCATATCTGAAGTCAGAGATCAAGGTTTTCCTTCCATTAACTTCCTTTACCCACTGAGTCTAGTTTAAGCTGGGTTTCTGTCATCTGCCACCAAGGGTCCTTTATAACACATCACCCGTGCAGGGTCTGCAGCCTAGCCATGCCCAGCTCTGTGCGATGGGGAGGGGACAACAGAAGACGCACAGTGGTTAGGGTTACTCATCAGCAGGTGAGGCCCCAGCTGACAGAGAGGAGAGGGTGGCAGGTAATGGCTCATTTTACTATGAAATTAATACGACATTACTGCCCTTTATTCATTCAAGTAAGAGAAAACCAGCCAAGGGCTCATTCCTGGGTAGTGGAATATGGGAGCTTTTCTGTTCGGAGATCCTTGGGTTTTAGTTTTAGCAGGAAGTGCCAACAACATCTTAGCCGGAACCTTTATGTTGTTCGTGCCATGTGGGTACTACCTGTCAGCTACTGACGCACATCCACCAGACAGGTATTCACACACCCAGCGGGGTAACTCTGGCCCAAATACCATCTATTTATTTCTCCCACCACAATATTTTCATCCTGCACTTATCATAGCCATGACATCACCATCATCATCACCACCATCACATAGGGCATCTACTATATGGTGGATGCTTTATATGCAGCATCTCATTTAATCCTCTCAACCCCAAGAGTGTAGGCCTATTGTTATTTCCACTATAAAGGTAAGGGAACAGGCTCAGAGAGGTTAAGACACCTGTCCAATGCAACATAGCTAGGACATGGGAGAGCAGGACTCTGATCCAGGAAGTACAACCTCAAGGCCCACGCTTTTAACCTCTGTGCTACATACCCAGTCCCAAGCACTGGGCCTAGAAATAGTGGACAGAGAATAAATACCAACTAGGCAGGAATAATAATACCAGGGTGGATAATAATTCAGACACAAGTCTATCAAATTACAATGGGCTCCTTTCTGATGAAACAACTTTGCACAAAACACATATTACAAGGTTACCTGGAGGTAACCTAAGGGCCTAGACACTAACATCTGGGCCAGTTTTGATAACTAACACCTGAATGGAATCTTGTTCAGCTCTACCTTGCTCCCATGGGCTTTGGGGTCAGAGAACTGGGTTCAAATTCTAACACTTACCAGTTGTGTAACCTTGGGAAAATCATTTAGACTCCCCAAAACCCCTTTCTTCTCCTGACAAATGGGGATAATGATTCTTATTTTGCATTGAGTGGCCCTAAGAATGAAATTGGATCCCACAGGGAAAAGGTCAGCGGAGCAAGGGCACTTATCAGGAACACATCACACAGTGGCTGTAATTCTTGATCTACCCAGGCCTCTCTCCTTTTAGCGGTGGGAACATGCTCACGCTAATCTGTAAATCATGCTGATTTACAGAGCATCCTCAAGTCTGGGGGCTCCTTCTAAATGTAAAAAATGCAGGCTGTCAGTAGGATGGGAACAAGCTATAAACAGCTAGATGAAATCAGAGTTAGAATTTAGGCAATGACACAACAAAGGATTCTGGGGTTACATCTGGAGAGCTCAGGAGATGGAGCTCAAGGCTACCTTCTGGTCCCCCCCTCCCCCCCCCCCCTGCTGTAGGTACCTCGGTAAACTGAGTTACAGAGCCAGCCAGAGGGCAGGTCAGTCAGCAGTTGCACAGAACGCCTGAAGCAGACTACAAACTGAAATGCCAGTGGGGGCCAGGTAGGGAAGGGGCACAGGAGAGGACAGGAGAACACGGGCTTTGTCTATGACCCAGGTGATAGCCTCCAATGAGAAACCTGAGGCCCAGAGTCAGTGGACCTTTGGATCTTTTAAGATGAGCTGGATGTGCCTGGGAAACATTGCTATTTTTAAATGGGGCTATTCATTTTCAAATGGAGCACTTGAACTGAAACAAAACAAAACAAAACCAACACAAGAGCCAAACCAAACAAAACACATCAACGAGCTAAAATTATCCCATGTGCTGCCAGGTTATGGTCTGAGTTCAAAGCTAGAAAAAGCTGCCAGCATGTCAGTGATCTGGGCTGTTTTTTTTTTTAATGGTGTTTGCCATCAGGATGGTGAGGCCTATCATGTGATCTCCCCTAAAGGGGGTGCTTGAGACTGAATCCCTCGTAGCTGATCTCTGGCCACAGAGATATTGACTCTGCTGAAAGTGGGACTGCAGCATGCTATTTGTGGATCCAGATTGGGCTTCTTGGTGCCTTGAATCCCTGCCAATGTCTTGGGCAGCAAGAGTGAGGCACTGGTGAGGGCAAAGGGTGGGAATCAGGATATATGAGCTCAACTCCATGCTGGCATGAGACTCTTTTTTACCAGGAAGTAAGTTCCATGAGAATGAGGGTTTTGTCTTGTTCAACTCTAGAAGGGTGCCTGGCACATGCTTGGCACTGGGTGAGTGTTTGCTGAATGGCTGACCCAATGAATGATCTGGGCCATCACTTAAATTATGGGGCTCAGTCATCCCACCAATAAAGTGGGAATGAACAATGGCTGCCCTACTTACCTCAAAGGGTTGCCATAATGAGATAATGGACCCAGGAAAGTGCTCAGTGTGTGTGTGTGTGTTGGGGGGGGGGGGTGTGTGTAAAGGGCTATTACGAGAGGAGATGCATTTACTATTATCCCTGTCCTTGGCTGACGGGAAAGACTGCTGCAGACCCGACATGGAAGGGGCAGGGGCCCACCCGAGCCATGCCTTCCTCCTGTCCTCTACTTTCCTCTAGGCTAGCCTCAAAGGAAGCCCCAAAATGATCACTCAGATTTTCATTTCCATTTTGCACATGGGTAGGGGGAGGATGTGCTACCTTGCATTGTCCCGGCCGTGTGACTTCAGGAAATTCATATCTCGGTATCGGGAGAGAAATGCCACCAGCTGGTCATTCGTCCTGTGGAAACAAACCAAGAGGAAGGTCAGGGTCCTCCAGAGACCATGGACACTTTCTGAGTCTTGGCTCCCTTCGTGGTCACAGAAATAAGGTCCATACAGGCTAATAAAGCATCTTCTTTCATGGGTCACCACCCTAGGCTTACCACACTACATTAAAAGGGGATATTAGCGTGTTTGTATCCTACCTATCCTATAGCCTGTACACTCTTTGAGTATAAGCATACTACCTTAGCTGTTCTGGAATCTCCAGTGCTCAGCACTGGGAGTGGCAAACAGTAAGTCATTAGTGTGTAGCTCAATGCGATACACAGCAATCTCAGGGTCTTTGCACGTGCTGTCCTTGGGAAATTCTGCCTTGTATCTTTCCAGGTCTGGCTTGCTGTTATCATCCAGGTCTCCTTTCAAATGTAATCTCTTCAGAGACGCCTTTTCTGGCCACCCAACCTAATGTGGCATCAGCCTCCCCCACCCCCATCTTTATCATATCCCTTTATTTCCATTACTATTTTATTGTCACCTGCAAGTGTTAAACTTGTTTATGTTATGATGTAAGCTCCATCAGGACAGAACCTAGTGGGACTTGCTCCTCACTAGCACATGGTAGGAGCTACATTAATGGTTGCTGGATGAATGAATACTAAGTCCTTGAATAACCAGTGGGCTACCAATTGAGAGAGCTTTAAAAAATATGAAGTGCGATTGAAACAGATGACGTCGTTCCCAGTATTGTTATCCCAAATTTATCGCCATCAATCTCGGTGCAGGCAGTGTAGTCACAGCTAATCAGCTTGTGCATACAGCTGTGACAGTATTTTAAAAGGCAGTCACACGGGTCTCCATCTGCCAGAAATGCAGTCGCCTCTTCTGCTGAATAAACCCAAACAGGTAAACGGTGCTGAAGTGACAGCTCCTTTATCATCTGCTCTGCTCAGGAATTTTTACTTAGAAGGAAAGGGTTAACCATTGTTTCAAAGTGGGAGACCAGATGGAGGCGGTGGAAAGGAAGGACACTCCTGGAACCGAATGGAGGCTCTCAGAACTTTGGGGGGGCAGGTAGGTGCCTTAGAAAGCAATGCCTGGGCTCTAGAAGCAGAAAGGTCTAGAGGCAGATCCCAGCTCCACTCCTGACCCAAGGGTGAGTAATTTAACATCTGGGTGGTAGCCTTCTCTGAACCCCCCTGACTGCCCAGCAGACAGTAGGCTCTCAGTACGTATATAACGAATGGATAGCTGGGAATATTTAAAGGGCATATAGTAGGTGCGCAATAAATGCAAAGTGCTTTGCTCCTTCCACCTGCCACCATCTGGTCTAAGCAGCCCCCACGCCTCACTCTTCATTTCCCTGCAACTCCCTGCAGCCGCACCACTGCAAGCCCCTATTCTGTGATTGGATGACGCATGCTGACCAACTCATAATTCCAGCGGAGGGGGCACAAAGCAGTCAAGGGACGCTGCAGTGAAAACGAGCCCTGCCGATGTCCCATCCTGTTACTGAAATGAACACCAATACACAGGCGGCCATTCTGGCGGTAGCAGAGAGACCCCCGTCCACACTGAAGTAAATCCGATAGGAACACGTAAGCCAAGCCCTGCCGAGGCGCACAGAGGTAAATTCCAGGGACGCAGCCAAATGGCTAACCCCACGCATCTGCAAAACGGTGCATCTCGTGTGTGGACAATCCTGCCCACATGCTCCAAGGTAAAGCCCACGTGTGCCTCATACCAAGTTACAGACAGCCATGGGCAAAGGGCCTCCCGAAGTTGCGGGGAGAGGTGGGAACAAGATCAGCCCATAAAAAAAAAAATGAAAGCAATCTCTCTTTCCAAACCCTCAAGAGGCCCATTCGATCTCCGTGTCTCAGCAGTTCCTGTTTACCAACCCCCTTGCCACTCTGGGACAGTTCATTATCGTCGTCCTGATGAATACGGGGACAAGTTAACCTCTGAATGGGTCCCTGGCAGCAGGAATAATAAATAGGGCCTCTCAGCGGCCTCAGAGGGAGGATTGAAGGGGCCGGGCCGGGGCTCCTGGGCCCCCGTGCACGAAGCCTCAGGCCTCCCAGGGTCAGTGGCTGCAGCTCCATTTGGCAACCCCAGAAAGCGCCTTTCAGGGTCCTGAGCTGGGGCCATTTTCACATTTACCGCTTCACCGAGTCCCCATCTGACGGGGATGAATAGGCATTTAGCGAATTTACTTAGCGATGCTTCCACATGAAATCGTCTCAAAAGATGACATCTTGGGGGAGGGAGGGTGGCTGGGGAGGGGGCTGCGGATTCCAGGCCCAGAGCCCGGGGAGGGAGAATGCGGGGGTGGGTGGGGGTGGGGTAAGGCTGCCTTTCAAAGCAAAGTGCTGTGTGCCTGGCTTGGCTGGACTGGCGGGGTCGAGGGGACCCCTAACTCCCCCTCCCTGGGCTCCCTCCATCGGCCCCCTCACTCTCCCTCTCTCTCAGAGTAAAAAGCTTGCTCTGCACACTGAAACCAGTCTCCCAGCCCTTCTTCAAGGGGACACGCAATTCGGCTGGGGCCCAACTTTCCTATCACTGCTTTCCAACGCCTGTCTATAATTGCCTACATAATATTTAGTTCTCCTCAGATAATTAACAGCTTGCGATCTGTTGACATTTTACCCAGTTCCAGCCTCTCTCTCTCCCTCTTTCCCCACCACATACGTTTCTCACTCTTCCTCTTCTGGTGGAGTCATGTGCCAAGTGGCTCCCACCACTCATCACTTGTGCCTGTCCCTACCTCTTGTGAAAACCATTAGGAGACATGCTTCTTCGTCCACAGCCACTCCTCTATGACTGTGACTCTAGGCCCCTCACTGGCAGCCTTCGTGGCCACTGGGATGTCTTTGTGGAAATACGTAAATAAGTAAATGTTAAAATAAGTGATTTATTTTAATAAACAAGTCATTTATTTCAATTAATAAATTGGCTATAATATAAACAAACTTATTGGAACCATGTGAAAATCTTTGTTGAAATGAGGGAATAAGTGAATGATAAATAAGCTCCAAACATTAAAAAAATTTTAAAAAAGGGGCTGCCTGGGTGGCTCAGTTGGGTAAGCGTCTGACTTCGGCTCAGGTCATGATCTCATGACTCATGAGTTCGAGCCTCAGGTTGGGCTCTGTGCTGACAGCTCAAAGCTTGGAGCCTGCTTTGGATTCTGTGTCTCCCTCTCTCTCTGCCCCTCCCCTGCTCGCGCTCTGTCTCTTTCTCTCAAATATAAACATTAAATTTTTTTTTGAAATAAGCTCTAAACCACGACCATTTATGAAATTGTCCACCATGCCCCAGACCCTGGAGCAGATGTTTGCCACATTTTATTGCATTTAATATTCACAAAAACTCTATAAAATGCGAGTTTCATTCCCAATTTACAGATGGGCAACTGAGACTCAAAAATTGCCGCTTAGTGAAGCACAGTGTCAGGATTAGAATCTGGATCCAGATGTCAGAGAGTGTCATGCCCTTTGCTACTAGACTGTTTGCATAAATGAATGAGTGAATGAATGAAGGAATGAGTGAACAAATGAGTAAATGAATGAATAAATGAATGAACGAGTGAACGAATGAGTGAATGAATGAGTGAACAAATGAACAAGTGAATGAATGAGTTCCATGCCAGGTGTAGGTACTCAAATGCCCCCCTATTCAGAGCCTGGTCTTTGGATGAATGCAGTAACTCAGGCTCCACCTCAGACCTACTGAGTCAAATTCTGCATTCTAACAGGATTCCCAGGGGATGCGTGTGCCCTTTAAAGTTTAAGAAGGGCTGCTTTAAGTGAAGCATGAATATGGTAGTTAATTCTCTTCCTCTTTTCCTTCTTCATCTTTTCCCTAAGGCCTGCTCCTGAAAGCCTGGACTTGCAGCGAGTTACTTTCGTCTCAGTAAGCCTCAGGTGTTGGGAGTATTAAATAAAATAATGCCTGAAGATCTGTGCTGTAGCACCGGGCATATAGTAAGCCCTTGATAAATGTTAGCTGTTATTTAATAGTATTATTATTGCCATCTTGAATATCAGAAGCTTAAGACATTTTGAACTGGAGACAGCAGTATAATGACCCAGCCAGATTTGAACTTGGAAAGCTTTCTGTGCTTAAGCCCCAGGGGATGCCCTGTGGAGCATGGTTTGGGAAATGCCCCATCGAATGGACCTGTCTCCTCTCCCGGCTGGTGTGAGAGTTAGGAACTGGCTCCCGGGGGGCCACCTCGACACTGTGTGTGTCTAAGATGCATAATGGTTCTGGGCATGAGGACACAAAGAACTAGGGGGGAGGAGGACAGCTCAGCTCTCAGGTCCCTCTAGTACCCGGGAGCCCTGTCACAGCCAAGCCTGCCTGCTGGCAGCCTGAGACAGGGCGAGGAGGGAACGGGGACCTTCTCAGCCTCCACTTGGAAAGAGCACAACACAGAGCCAGCCCTCAACTGCTCTATGTTCCTCCTGCCCACCAGGCTGTGGCCCAGAACCCCCTTCTCTGATACAGGATGCTGAGAAGAATCTGCCAGAGGTACTCCCGACGACCGGCAAGGCAAAAGCTAAGCACAGAGTTTTTGTGAATGTCAGGACTCAAGACTTCCACCCGCTGATGCTGCCGGGTGTGTGCAGACCCCGGGGGCACCAGATCGAGGCCTCGTGGATGCGGCGGGTGGGCCATGTGAGGAGCAGAAATGTGTGTGGGTGGCAGGGGGTGGAGGACCAGGGCACTGGGCAAGCTGATCGTGCTAAGGATGGAGGCACCTTCAATGTGAGCTCAGAATAAACACGCCATATTTCCCCAGCTTCTTCCACTGCTCTATCATCTGCACGGTTCTTTCAGACGCATGTTCAATTTAACGTTCAATTCAATAGCGCTTCAGCTTTACCCTATGTGACAATATTTGCAGTATGTGATGTACTTTTTTTTTTTTTTTTTTAACAAATCTTAAATTCTGGTAAAATACACCTAACAGAAAATCTGCCATCGTAACCATTTTTACGTGTTAACAGCTCAGTCGTATTAAGTACCTTCATACTGCTCTGCAACCATCAACCACCATACCTCTCCAGAACGCTTTGTATCTGGCAAAGCTGAAACCCTGTACCCATTAAAACAAGAACTCTCCATTTCCCCCTCCCCCAGCCGCTGGAAGCCCCTGTTCTGCTTCCTGTCTCCATGAACACATTCATAGAGGAGTCAAACTCCAGGAACCTCCTATAAGGGGGATCATACAGTACTTGTCTTTTTGCAACTGGCTATTTTTCCCCTTAGCACAATGTTCTGAAGGTATATCCATGTCATAACGTGTATTTCCGTTTCAAGGCTGAGTAATTCTGATACACCATTTTTATGTTTTTTTCCCCCCTGTTACACATGAAAAGCAATAATGAGTATGTATCTGGGTACCTCCTAAAGCACCTGGGCCACCAGGGGCATATGGAGAGCAGTCAGCTGTCCCGGTTTGTCCAGCCCTGAGAGGGGATCCAGGACACAGATGTTTCAGTTTTAAAATCAGATGGTCCTGGGACACCTGAGTGGCTCAGTCACTTAAGCGTCCAATTATTGATTTCGTCTCAGGTCATGAACTCACGTTGGAGCCCTGCATCGGGCTCTGCGTTGGTCATGGAGCCTGCTTGGGACTCTCTCTCTCTCTCTCTCTCTCTCTCTCCCTCATTCTCTGCCCCTTCCCTGCTCATGCGCACGTGCGCGCTCCCTCTCTCTCTCTCAAAAGATTAAATAAGTAAATATCAGATGGTCCTGGCGAACCAACTTGAGCTGGTGGCATACACGTCTGCTGAGAGCCATGTGACCCCAGAAAAACGTCATACTTGTCCTTTTCTGAGGAGCCCAAGAGTGCAGAAAACCATGCTGGGGGAAGCACGTAACCCTTCCCTATGCTTCTGAAATTACCATCCTGCAGCTTAGCCCACAGCAAGACAGACCAATTAATGGCAAGAGCAACAGAAAGAACAGCATCTAACACTTGAGGGCCTGCAGTGGGGACCACTCTCCGCAGCACTCTGCATCTGTTAACCCACTTAGTCCTCAAGGCACCCCTATGAAGCAGGTGCTGGGACACTCACACCCCTTGTTATTACAAAAAGGGGAGCGTGTGTGTCCATGGCTTTTTTATGTAAGGATCTATCATGCTGATCTGTCTAATCGGCACATAAAGTAGATGTCATCCTTCTAAGGGCGACACAGAATCTCATGGAAGGGACACAGTCATTCTCCTAGTGATGGACATTTATGTTGTTTGCTTCCCTTACAGATACCGCTCCTAGGAACCTCCTTGAGCGTTTCTGTTTCCCATATGTGGGTCTGATAACTTTCTGTAGGATTCAATTCCCAGATGCAGCATTGTTCGTGCAAAGGGCACTTTTTAGTGTCTCTTTGCTTTTAGAAAGGCACGCTATGTAGACTGAGGCTAAGCCCAGAGCCAGGACGGGGCTCACACCACCACGCAGGAACCAAGCCAGTGGGCTCCCAGGAATATGGGGAGGGGGAAGGAAATGGCAAAGGTGATGAAAGGGGTGGGGGAGTTGTCCTGGAGAGGCTAGTGGGCTTCTTTGGCAGGCTAAGCAGGACTAGCAAGGGCCTTCTGGCTTCCCCATGGTACCAACAGCCAGTGGGACAGGAATGAGCCTCCGTCAGGCAGCGAGATGTGTGTGTGCGTGTGTGTGTGTGTGTGTGTGTGTGTGGTGTGGGGTGTGCAGAACTATCCAGTGCCCGGGGCAGCTGCTCCAGCTGGTGCCCATCTGTCTGTTAATAGCACAGGGATTTTCAACCAGGGCACCTTGGACAATACTTTTCAGGAGCCTGGCTATAGTTGTGAGATGGGTGGGCACTGGATCTAATTCCAGTCTGTTCTTCCTGGACTTGACACTAGATGTGCAATAAATAATTGCCATCGTTCTTAATAAATGCCCCAGGGGAGCACTGGCCTGCAGGGCTCATGGCCATCAAGGCAGAGAGCTCTGTCATTCACTTGTATGTATGTCCCTGCCTTTGACCACAATGTTTCCTCTACTGGACATGCTTTTCCCTTTGTCTTTGAACTGGAGGGGGAGAGGGGACCGTGAGGCAGTCAGAAAACACTTAGTAACGATTGCAGGAACCATGCCTGTGTTGCTGATTGTGTTAACTATGCCTCCCCCTTTCACCCACAATTCCCCCATCACACAGGAACTAGTTGATACATGAATAAAGTAGGACACAAAGAGATTTAATGACTTGGCTGAAGTCTTGCAGGAAGGTGGGCTACAGACTTAGACCTTCGCACCCCAGGCCCAAAACATGACTCTTTGCAATCCTGATCTCCTCGTGCTGGATCAGCTTTAGGAGTACCCTCCGTTTCTTTCCAAAGACAGCCAGGCGGGAAACAGGCACCTGAAACTGCAGCCACCTTCTAAGGGGACCCATCGTCGAACACACACTGCATGTCAGAAGGTGACACAGATACGGCCTCCTAAGTGTGGGCCTTTCTGCTGCGCTGGTCTAAAATCGGAGCCCTAGCCACTGGGTTTCTCTCGCTGCCTTCTGGCTCACAGATATATTCAAACCCATTTTTCCACATGGCTTATTTCTTTTTGGGTGTTGGGGAGAGGGGGGAAGATCCTGTCGATGCTCTGTCCACGACCCTCCAGGCAGGTTTTGCTTGGACCTTACCAAGTCTCCTTGTCTACTAGCAAATCTCTCATGAAGGCCAGAATTCCAGAACAACACAAAGAAAGGTCAAGTTCAGGGTTCTCCGCAGACGAGCCGAGAGCAAAAGCACTGGAGATAACAGAAGGGCAATCACTGATTGATCTTATAGAGCCAAAACGAGGAGTGAGACCCACTTCTGCGAAGACACAGTGGGAAATGTATGGAAAGACCTAGCTACTGTATTTCTTCCTCGGCCCTGTGGGCGTACTTACAGCCACTGTTGGTACCCAAGGAAAAGTGAACTGGATAAAATGCTGCCCCAGCTTTCAGGTTCCACTCTAATCCATCCTCCGGAAAGCAGCTGCAGGATTTTTCTAGAACCTAAGTCTGCTCGTATCCCCTCTCTACTTAATACCCTTCAGTGGCACTTTGTCCCCTGTAGCACAATGCTCTTAACTCCTTAGCAAGGTGTATAAAGTGGTTCGTGAGCTGGCCTGGCTGCTGAATCTCTGGCATTATTTGAAGTTTTCTAAATGTTCTGTGTTTCCTGTGACTTTGAAAACTCGCATAAAACTGTGCTCTCCTGGAAACATGATTTCTTACCCCCTGACAGGGCGGGTGCCAGATACCTGGAACAGCAGTAGATGAGGTGGTCATGGTCTCTGTCCTCCAGGAGCGCAGAGGACAGTGGAGAAGGCAGACAGACACGTAGATTCTTATGATATGGAGTGAACTGCCAGGTGAAATAAGGCACCGAGCATCCTGGAGACACCAGGGGAACAGCTCTTCCCCTCCACGCAGGCGGGCAGCAAACTGGGGAGCCACCTGGCTAATAAAACTCAGTCACTTTTGATTGGATTTATCTTTCTGTTACCAGAGAAACCGATGCAGAATTAAAACATGCTCACTGCATTGGCAGGAACTGGCAAACCATTTCTCAAAGCCTCAACGCTTTCACAGAACACTTGTAAGACACACATTTTTCATTTTAAACATACATAAGCCATTCTAAGAGGCAGTTTATCTGACTTTCCATCAGTGGGAACTCTTAACATGTCAGCCCTTCCTGAAGACGGCTGTAATGGAAAGGTAACTGACAAGAATCAGCGCCCCGGAGGCCATGCCTGATCCTGGAACACTGCTGGAATCATGAATGCAGAACTAAATTGCCATTCAGCCTTGTGTGTGTGAGCGCGTGTGTGTGCATGTGAAGTCTGTTTGATTGTATTTTAATTTTCTGAAATCTGGTTGTCCTCATATGCCACGAGACATCTCAAATGAGCAGAACATTTGGTTAACCAAATTCTGCATCCCCTTACGATGACTGATTACAGCCAGTTATTTGATTTGCTTTTGGGCAAGAAGAGGCCTGCTTTGGAGGACACAGAAAGACTGAATCTTAAGAGTAAACGTGATCTACGGGAGAGAACCAAAACTTGGCTACAACGGAAGCTGTGTCTGCAGAAATTTCTCCTTGATCTTTGCCACTTTGTTGCTATTTGATTTTGAGCAAATTCCTGAAGCTGGCTGAGCCTCAGTTTTCTAATCTGCAAAACGGGGATAAAAATGGTACCTGAGGCACCTGTGTGTTGTGGGTATGGCACCCATAGTCCCTGGCCCATGGCTGGTGCTCAGTAAACAGAAACCCCCATATCCTTTGCTTCGAAATGCCAGAGGAAAGGCATGCCCACCACTTGCCAGACCTCCATCACGCTGTGTGACATTTCTAATCCTACCTGCCTGTGTGCCTAGCCCTAGAATAAATTACATATGTTCAAGTCCCTTGACTGTAAGCTACCCGATGACAGGAACTTTCTCTGATTCATCTTTATTTTCTCAGTGTCCGGCATAGGCCTGAAACACACATTCTAGCAGCTTGATGTCTGTGAGTCCCCCTGCTCATTTCTGAGGGTCTCAGCCCGTCTGTACTGCATTCCAGAATGAGGACCTTTGTTCCCTATGCTGGGACCACCTTCCCATATATTTGCCTGTTAACCCCCAACTGTCTTTCCAAGAACTGGCCCAGGGTCACATCAATGGGAACAGGCTGGAGTATAAATGAGAACTAAACTGAATGAAATTTTATTGATAAGCTCAACTCTCCATCTGCGTGTATGGCTGAGAACAGAGTTCTTTTCACCATTGCACACTCCCCTGGGTTTGCTCAAATGACAGCAGTGACCCATCATAATAATTTCTCTATTCCAGTTTCACCGGATGGACATCCCTAACACACCAACAATAAATATACTGATGTGTGTAGTGTTCACAATAATGAGCCTGAGACCAGAGAGATGTCGGTTCAAGTCCCGGTTCCACCACTTACCAGCTGCGTGTCCCTGGGCGTGTCATTTCTGTGATTTGAAGCTCAGTTCCCTCATCTTTAAAACTGAGGATGAGGATGTCTACTTCATAGTGTTGCTGTGACGATTAAGTCAAATACAATATTAACTGTTGCCTGCTACTGAAAGATCCAGGCTGATACAGATACACAGGCACTAGTAGTGCTGTAGGACAGGATACTGAATGGTGGGCAGGGGAAAGCCACAGACAGAGACTGGGTAACCTAGCCCGCAGAACGCTACAATGTAGCTACTATTCTTAAGGCTGCTGTTACTCCTCTTACTTCTCCAGCACTGGGTTCTGTATTTTGCGGCTGCCAGGTTACAACAAGCATCTCCATCCCCTGGAACTTCAGGGTCAGGTCAGTTCTGATTTCAGTCCCAGAGCAGGACTGAGCTCAAAGGACAGCTGACTGTCATGGATCACCTTGGGCAGCCTGCCAGGTCCCCTAGCCTGTCCTTTCCGGAATAGGATCCGAATGCACTGGAACACAGAAGAGAAGCCACATACTCCTCCGTGGAAAAGCAAACGTCGTAGCCACCTCTGCAAACCTCAAGCGGACACAGATTCTTGGCTCAAGAGACTGATTCTAGGGAATGAGGACATGCTGCATCCAGAATCTTCTTTCCTCGCAGATTCTAAGCCTGTTTATTTATTTGGGAGGGTTGATGAGAAGTTATACAAGAAATCAGGCTGTTTAAACAGAGGACACAGGCTCTGAGGTTGTAATTTGGCAGTTGCTAGAGGCAAAAGCTTCTGAAATGTTTTAAAAGAGAATTTATCACATAGATGAATGGTTCTCAAACTGCGTCTGGGACAGCGCTAGGTTCCACTTGGCCAGTGGGGCCTCAGGACAGCTCACTTGAGATTTCTCCAGAGAAATCTGTCACCTACTTTCCATACTGGGAGAAGTTTCAATTGGTAGTAAAAGATTTAGTAGAATAACAATATAAGTTGAAACATAATTAAAGAAGATGGCCAATTCAGATTCTAATTTGGGGGGGAGGGGCAGGGAGGGCAGAGTATAGCAGGTGACTAAGTCTGTGTAGCAGGACTGGCTCAACTCCACCCTCACTAGACTGTCTGACCTTGGGCGGGAACACTTTCCTGGAGCACTCTTGCATTCTGAGCAATGGGCATCATGATAGGACACATTTTGTATGGCTGTTTTGAAGATAAAGAGAATGATGCATGGAGGTTAAGCACTTAGCATGGGTGCTTGGTATACAGCAAGCACTTAATAGGTACTAAATGTGTTACTGTTGGGGCTGGGGAATAAATTCCTTTCTTCTGCCCTCCCTCCCTTCTTTCCTCCCCTCTCACACATTTTTGAGCATTGCCTAAGTGCCAAAAATTGTGTTGCGTTCTGATGTTAGATAGGAATTCAGCTTTTTAGACCACTGGTATCACTTTGAGTCGCACAGACCTATTTCAAGGAGGGGTAACTTTCCCAGGTTTTATTGGACTATGAACTCAGACTTCCTGCTCTTTGGGTAAAAGTCATTCATTTCCGGATATTCCTGAGGTGTTTACTCAGAGGGAATACCTTACATCCACTCCCCTTGTGTTCCTGACTGATAGTGACTGACATAGTGTTTCTTAAAAAAATATTTAGGGGCGCCTGGGTGGCTCAGTCAGTTAAGTGTCTGACTTAGGCTCAGGTCATGATCTTGGGGTTCATGAGTTTGAGCCCCACATCCGGCTCTGTGCTGACAGCTCAGCGCCTGGAGCTCGCTTTGATTTCTAGGTCTCCCTCTCTCTGCCCCTCCCCTGCTCATGCTCTGTGTCTCTCACTCTAAAAACAAATAAACATTAAAAAATTAAAAAAATATATTTACTGTCATCTGGGACTATTCCGAAAACCTGTTCACATATAATAATGCTGAAAGGTGCTACTACAAGTTCATCGATCACTGATAAAATATTTTCCAGTGCTTGTCCTTGAATATTTAAATGGTTTGGATCATAAAAGAGGTTTATGTTGTAAACTGTAAAACACAATGTGTGCCAGATGGGAGCAGGTCTGTTTTGTTCATATCACTATATCCCACATTCATCCAGTCAGCAAACATTACCGTTACACCTACTACATGTCAAGATACTGTTCTGGATGTTGGAGGAAGAGTGACGAATGAGACCCAGTCTCTGTGAGAATTGACCCCTAGTGTCTCGAGGCACCCACCGTATGCCTTGGATTAGCTTTTCTCCCATGTATTACAAACGGTACTAGTTATAGGCCATTCTTGCAAGAATCAAGAAAAGAGCCATTCTGATCATTTTCTGTGTTCTGAGGTTCCCACAAGGAACCCCCGTTAAGAAAGGTGCGGCCAGGGGCACCTGGGTGGCGCAGTCGGTTAAGCGTCCGACTTCAGCCAGGTCACGATCTCGCACTCCGTAAGTTCGAGCCCCGCGTCGGGCTCTGGGCTGATGGCTCAGAGCCTGGAGCCTGTTTCCGATTCTGTGTCTCCCTCTCTCTCTGCCCCTCCCCCGTTCATGCTCTGTCTCTCTCTGTCCCAAAAATAAATAAACGTTGAAAAAAAAAATTAAAAAAAAAAAAAAAAAAAGAAAGGTGCGGCTGGTTAAGCAACAATATAGTTGCTTAACACCTACAGGGACAAACGCTGAATGGAATCCCTAAGGCTCTGCCAGGTTCCTGAAATGGAATTCATCAACTCACATGGCATCCCTTTCATGCTAAGGCAGATAGATAAATGGGCAGGTGCAGCTGAGACGAGCCCCACTGAGTGACAGCCAGATGTGCCACTGGTCTGCAGGGACATTGCTCGGCATCAGGTGACCTGGTTCTAAAGCCTACTGTGTGAACTTGCAAGCTACTTTATCCTGAGTCTCAGTGTCCTGGTCTGAGGGGGGTAGAAAACTGAGGAGATCACGTGTGTGAAGGTTTATTGGCCTAGGGCCCGGCACACAGGAAGTGCCTGGTTATCCCAGAGCTGTTGTTACTCAGTCCCTCTGAGGGATGGACAAGGAGGCCTGGCTTCCCGAGGCACACCACACTGCAAGCTGCAGTCAGCAGGTGTTTCCCCGGGGAAGCCAAGCCCGTGGGGTGCTGACATGGCCCAAGAGCTTGAGAACAAAGCCGAGACTAATGTCTCTCTGCAGCTGGTGCCCTTGCTGCCCCCTAAAAGGCTGAGGTCGGCCAAAAAAGGAAACCCTCAGAAGCTGGAATCCCTTTTTTCCTACCTTATCTTCTTACTATTTCTTCCTTTTCTCTCCTAGGCAGTTGAACCACATACAGTAAAAAGTCACCATAATACCCAGAAGAATTGAAAAGCCAGTGTTGAAACAAAAACTTCTATATAAATGTTCACAGCAGCACTATGCACAACAGCAAAAGGCGGAAACAACTCAAACGTCCACGGAAGGGTGAACCGAGAAACCCAATGTGGTACATCTTTACAGCAGAGTATTATTCGGCCGTAAGACAGAATGAGGCACTGATATCTGCTACCATGTGGCTGGACTTTGTGAACATCATGCTAAATGACACCAGCCAGGCACAAAAGACCACATATAACAGGGTTCCATTTATATGAGGTATCCGGAATAGGTAAGCCCATGCACACTGGTGATTGCCGGGGCCCAGGGACAGGAAGGAACAAGGAGCAACCGCTTACTAGCTTTTCGGGATGACTCAAATGTCCGGCACCGGGGTGATGGTGGTTGCACCACATTGTCAATGTACCACGTGTCACTCGTGGTGATTTCTATAGGCTGAACTCCAATATTCCAAAGCGAAAAAAACAAAGTTCATCATCACACAGCTCCGACGACAACCATGGTAGGCATGTTGTAAACGTTTCACGCACCCTACGTGTTTATCCTCACAACTCCCCTAGAAAGGAGGCAGCACTGGACTCCTTTCACAACGGACACACTGACTTCTCAAGCCGGCCTAGCTTCTCTAGTACCAGGGCTGTTGCGGCTGCTAACTATGGGGGACAGAGGTCAAGCGCTCCAGGAACTGGATCTGTGTCCACCCTCACTGTGCCTTCCCAAAGACCTCACGTGGTGGCTGCCATTATTATCACCCATTTTGCAGATGAGGAAGGACAAAGAAGTTCCATGACCTCTTCTGGCTCAGACAGCCCATGTGTAGCAGAAGCGGCCACCTGACCTCAGAGTCCCAGGGCTTTGGCACAGAGGCTTGGTCACGGAAACGGAGGGAAGGTGGAAAGCACAGTGTCTACCTCCCGGCCCTGTTCGTGGAAGACAGGGACAGCTAGGTTCCCTGCCACATGACGTCAAGAGATCACTTGGGATCTGGACCCTCTCCCGGGCTGCAGGGAAGCCAGCAGTGTGATGTCCGCGGCCGGTCAAGTATGATGTGCCACCGTCCCCCCCTGCTGGGCTCCCACACGGGGGGCCCCCCTGGGTCTGTGCTGGCACCTCCAGTTAAGTGGAGAAGCAGCAGAGCCAACTTGAGGATTTATGAGAACCCATCACGGCTCATTGTTCTCCTGAAATCGAGTCTCTGGTGGGTTGGAATGTTTTCCATTTTCATGGTGGGAAAATCTGAAAATGCCTCTAGCTGAAAGAAATAAGTAAAGACAAAACCTTTCCACTGGTCTTCAATCCACGACGAAGCTCAGAGATGCCATTTAATAGTTGTGGAAGCGAACAACATGGGACGAAGGATCAGTGAGTCTTCCGCCACGTAGGAATAAATGACAGCAGGGGCTGCTGCCTGCCGCCATTGTAGGGGGTGGCCACCGACCGTCAGTCTGCTCCTACAGCCCTCGCTGCGCAGAGAACTCGCTGAGCTCCTGCGACATGCCAGGCACTGTGCCAGGCACTAGAGACACAGCCTCAGCAGAAGACCTGTCACTGCCGTGCTTGTGGAACTGTCAACCTAGCGAACTGGCCCGTCTAGGTCACCCCACGGTCGTTGTGCATTGAGCACCTGCTCTGTGCCAGGCAAGGCCCTGCAAGTTCCACAGCTCCATCCCCACAGCAAAGGCTGCGGCGGGGCACTGTGACGCTGTCCATATTACAGATGACAAAACCGAGGTGTGCCAAGCGTGAGCAACCTGCCCCAAGCTTTTGGGGCCAGTAAACGAGACGACTGGATTCAGACTCTGCGGACTCCCCACGCGCACACTTCTGATCCTTTTCCTACACTGCCCGAAGGCCCGAGCCCCAGAAAATTTCTGCCAAACAGAGAACGGAAAGAGGGTTTCTGGGTCCAGCTCCAGCTTATAGTATCTCCCCAGGAACCCCCCGGGGCACGGAGACGAAGAGCACTATGTGCCGCAGAGAGGCCCAAGAGAGAAGAAATAATAGCGGTGAAACAACAGGGGGGAATAGCCTGCTGGAAAGTAATTACCTGAGCTATCATGCACACATCCGCTCGCACAAAGTACCCGCTATCATATTTCCCTTCTCCAGCAGCCTGGTAGACTTCTCTACTTTTTCTTCTTTCCTTCCTTTTCCCCCCACTGCCAAACAACCGAATAGGAGCTGAGGCAATCTCATCATGGCACTTTCCAACCTAAAACTTTCCCAAGATAACCTGCTGCTTTTAGGATAAACTCAGGCTCTCAGGGTCTCAGGCTGTCTGGGTCCTGCCTAACTCTCCAGCCTGGTTCTCTATGTGCTTATCCCTCTGCCCACACCAGCCGCTATTGACCTGATGCATGGTCCGTGTTGCCTCGTGTCTCAGGGCTTTGCAGACCGCTCTGCTTGGAACACTCATGCCCCATTGTTCACCCAGTTAATTCCTTCTGTCCTTTCAATTCTCAGCTCAGAGACACTTCTCCAGGGAAGCTCTCTCTGACTCCTGAGAAGAGAAACGGTTATATGCACAGTGGTTTCCTACGTTATATGCACGTAAACTTCCTTCCTGACAATGGCATGAAGATGTGATTATTTAATGGTCAAATCTGTGACGGCAGAGATGTTAACTACCCTACTGGTAGCTATAACCCCAGATCCTAGCAAATGTCTGGCGTGCTGGATGTTTCTACAAGTGTGTATTGACTGACTGACTGAATGAATGAATCAATCAATCAATACTGAGGTCCTAAAGCTGATATTTCATTAGAACGCATTTCGTGGTCATTGTCTTGGTTAAAAATTTCTCTCTCCCTAAATCAACGTGGCAACCTATGGCAGACTCGTGAGACAGATTACAGACAGGGACCCCAAACACATCTAGGTGGGGAACCGGACCCACAAGATCAACCAGAGATACAGAAGGTAGAAGTACACGGGTCTGGTCACTCTGGGCAATCTTGGAGAATTAGCTGGCGTCACGGCATTCATCAGCAACTTGCCAGGTCAGCCGAGGAAAGAGAAACGAGTCTTGTGCTTTCAGGGGGAGCAGGAAGCTGGGGTAAGTGCTGAAATCAATGAGTCTTGGGATTCAACATCATTAACCTTTCTGAATCAGAATGAGGAAGGTGGCACAGGGTGAATTACAGTGCTAACGGGCACACGGTATTTCTGACGGGTTTGTACAGAGAAGGCTGGTGGGAACAACGTATGATCTTCTCTGGCTGAAGGATACTATGTGAGGCTGGACAGGCCTATAGTCATGGAGGACACTCTGTGAACAAACTCCCCATCCCCTCTCGGCTGGCTTGGTAGGAGACAGGGATGGGGGAGCTGTAGTTCACACACTGCTTTCCAGCTCGAGTTTAGGACTGGTAAGCGATGCAGGTTGGGGAAAATAAAGTAAAAGGAGACTATTGTTTAGTGTCAAGTTCGGCTACCCAGGGCTGAGTGGGAGTCCAGGCCAGGGTCTGGGGGAGGTTAGCAGAAGCCCTTACCATTCTTCCTCTGTCCAGGGTCATAAAATCTGAAGCAAGGAGTGGATCGCACGCCGGTGCCTGGGTGGGCAGAACCATCTGTAAGGGCCACGCATGGGAAGATGGTGGGTGGGGAAGCGAATCTGCAGAGGCTGAAACCTGTGTGTTCTGGGCAAGGCCGTGACTTGAAATGTGGGAGACCTGGCAGAATGGTACGAATCACGGGTCTGTGAACAATGGTCTGCCCTTGCTTTCGTAAATAAAGTTTGATGGGAACACAGCCTAGCCTGTCTGCTTATGTATGGTCTGCGGCTGCCTTATTGCTACAGCGGTAGAACTGTGTCATTGTGACCATCTGGCCCACAAAACTGATGTAATTACTATCTGGTCCTTTATAAAAAAAAAAGTTGATCGACCTCTGCCATTGTGCTTCCTCTCTCTGTGACCCTTCACACACCTTCCTCTCAACTTGTTGCCTTAACCCCCTTTTTAAGTGTCTTCTTGGGCCCTCCCTCCTCCATCCACACTGTACGTTCCCTTGGACACATTTCCACTGGATGTGCCGTCCACCTGCTGATGTCTTGTCTCTTTCCTTCACCAGCATGGAAGGAGGCACGGCATTAACATACTTGATTTACTGCTATACCCCAGCAGCCAGAAAACTGCCGGGCATACAGTAGGCACTCAATAAATACTTGTGGAATTGACTGAAGAGCCACTTACCCCTTGTATACTTGCTTTAACATTTTCTTATTTGGATCAACTGTATTTTTACTTTCTTAAGGTTATTTATTTTCAGAGAGAAAGAGAGCAAGTGTGGGGGAGGGGCAGAGAGAGACAGAGGGAGAGAGAAAATCCCAAGTAGACTCTGCTCTGTCAATGCAGAGCCCAACGTGGGGCTCGAACCAGAAATGTCAGATGGTAACCTGACCCAAAGTCAAGAGTCAGACGCTTAACCAAACGAACTACCTGGTCGCCCCTCAACTGTATTTTTAAATAAAATTTCAGCCTCAGAAATCTGGGGTATGTCAGGTCTTCCTTGTATGTGTTAATATAAATAAATACTGACATTTTCAAAAATGTCTGCATACCACTTTAAATCGTCTTGCACGCTGCAAGTGGCTTGTGAAT
The DNA here is from genome assembly GCF_028749965.1 of Puma concolor. NCBI lineage: Eukaryota > Metazoa > Chordata > Mammalia > Carnivora > Felidae > Puma > Puma concolor. Next base: position 28,596,263 of record NC_141682.1, read on the forward strand.
TAGACTTGGGAAGCCCTGGCTTGTGGTTAAGGATGCGGGTGGGTTTAAGTCCGAGCTCTGTCTCACGGGAAGCGAGCAATGGTGCGCAAACTCATGTCCCTTCTCTCTAATGAGGATGCTGAAGGTCCCATCTCACCAGGCAGCTGAGAGGTTAGGTGAGATTTGGGAAGCACTTGGCTCCGTCCCCCGCACATACTCAGGACTGGACGTACAGAGGTGGGGACGTTTGGCAGAGGGGTGTCTCCTGGTAAGTCAGTGTATGACCACGCAGCTGTTCTTGCCTCCCAGTCCTGCGGCCGTCGCTCCTAGTGAATGAAGCCGGGCAGAAGCCACCCCGGAGTGGACAAGGTTCCACCACATCCCTGGCAAAGCAATTTGGATTAATGGGACTATTTAGCTGTAGGTGCCTGGAGAATGCATTGTTTAAACTAACTTGTTAGAAACATCCCCAGGGCGGCAAACTTTTAAACAAAGATTGACTCTGTAATCAAAAACTGCTTGGCCTTAAACCACATTCAGCATCCCAAAGAGCGCAATTACGTTGAGAAAGGGGAGGTGATGTTTGCGCCTCTGGCTGGGTTTGCCAAGTAATGTTGACTGATGGACACGATTAAATTGCACCGGGGAGAATCCTCTGGAGGAGTAAAGGACACAGGAGGCAGGCGGTGGCTCTGGGGGACACCGTTTCCATTCTTCCTCCACAAGGGAGCACAACACTGATGTGGGATTCCACTGGGCCCCTCACCCTGGGAAAACTGGCCCGCACCACCAACTGACTTCCTCTTTCCCCAACCTCTACTTGATTATGTGGCATTATGGGCAATGGGCCAAGGCCAGAATCCGGGTTCCAGATGATCCATCTGGACTGGGTGGGGCTTCTCACTTCAGAAGGACAGGGGCGATGGAGAAAGGCTTCTGTTCGTGACACTATCCCTCAGGCTGTGGACCCATCCAGATATCTGAGACACGTTCTGACCCTGCCTAGGGGCCTTGCAATGGCCACTGGGTTGGCCAGAGGAGTATCGCTTGAGCCTGGGGAGAGGGGTGGAGAGGCGAGGACGGTGAGTTGGTTTAGGAGTAGAACTGTGAAGGCACATTCCACCTTGAAACCTGAAGGAGACTGTAGCAACACGGATTCAAGAGTAAGCCGAATGGAGAAGGAAAGTGGTGTTTCTGCCCACTGAGCTCAAGCAGGCTGATCGACAAGGAGGGTCTTTTCAAACAGCCTTACTGGGGGGCAGGGAGGTGGGGGCCAGGGTTGCTCAACTGCAGACACATCCCAACAGGGCTCCGCCCAAGGCAACAGCCTTCAGGACTCCCTGTGACCACCGCATCTCCTCAAAGGTACGTGTGCGCGCTCTCTCTGGGTCTGCATTTCCATAGCAGTACAAGGATACAGAGAGAGAAAATACAGGAAGGAATAAAGAAAACAACCACAAAAAAGGCCAGATCACACTTTTTTTTTTTTTGTCTACAGTTAAGAACTGTGACGGATTTTTAGCTTGCATGATAATAATAGGAGAACCACTTCGTGAGCGCCTGTAATAAACACCCAGCTCTGGCTTAGGTCCTGTGTTTGAGTGTCTCCCAACGCCATAATGCCACCCTGAGGAAATGGCTGTGGGGAAGGGGCTCTGGTTGGCTTTCTCATATTAGGGCCCCATCTGCTCATCTCCTTCCTAGACTCTCCCAAAAGGAGAAGGAACTGATGGTCCGATTATGCAGTGCCAGAGACATTTCTTGGACAGGGTTATCAGGGGCTGGGTTACCATCTGGTGAAAGCCCCCACCTGCACTCCACTACTTTTTCTCCCATTTCTTGCCTCAAACCTCGGCTGTGCCCGAGTCCTTGGGGCAAGGACCAGCCACACATTTCTCTTTTGCCTCTTCCCTTCGTGCAGCTGGGTGGATACAGTAGCGAAGGTCTCCCCGGCAGACCTGGCATCCCTCTCTCCTCTGTGCCCGTTGGCACGGCTGAGCATCCTGGTCCCGACATTCAGATGGCGGTAGGGATGAACATGAGCCCCCATGGAGGTGGGAGCCAGGCCTGAGCCGTTGTGTTCTAACCCGTTTGTTTATCAGAGAGCTTGCGGAGCGGGACTTCAGGCAGGGCTCGGATCCCCACGTGGCTGCTGTTCCTCACGTGGCTTCCTGACAAGTAACATGATCACCTCCCTCTTCCAGGTGAGAAAACGGAAACCCAGGAAGCTTGGAGTCACCTGTCTCAAGAAGATACGGGCAGCAGGGGACAGATTCAAGCCCAGGTCAGGCCGACACACAGGGCCTCTCATGTGCCCTGGCGGAGCGAGGAATGGTGCAGAAAATGCCAGCGTCGGTTAGGTTTTGCTGCAGAACAACTGTGCATATTTGGAGGGACGGCAGCCATTCTTTCTGAATTAGCCTTGCTGGAGGCTAACATTTAAATGAGTGAGGGTTCCATCAGGCACCGCGGTCCAGCAGTTAGGGGAAGACTCTGAAGGGTGAAATCAGGAGGGGACAGGGTTATAAAGGAACTTGAAAGCCAGGGCAGTCCCAGCTAATGCAGGACAGCTGGCTCCTCGGTCTATGCCTTGAGCAGAGACAACTGGTAGAGTCCCGATCTTTTACCGGCCAGAGAGGGAGAGCGCCCATCTGGAAATGGGGCCACTCTAGCCACGGCGGCCACGTGCTGGGGTTCAAGTTCTTGTCTGACTGGCTTCTTCCCCTGGGGTCAAGGGCTTGTGCATCGCGCTGGCCGACCTCATGGAGCACAAAGCACACTGCACTTGGGAGTCACTGAGCCTGCGTGCCAATTCCCGCTCGGCCACTGCCAAGCTGTGTAACCTTTGGCAGGTCATTCGGACTCAACTAAGCCTCGTGCCCTTCTCTGCCCCACCCCTCCTCCATCCAGCGGAGCTAAAGCGGAAAGCGATGGGGGCTTGGCAGCTGTTGAACACGGACGACTCTGGGTTCAGGCTCCGGCGTGCACTGCTGCTCTCTTGGCTCCTGGACATGTCTGCCTCCTGGACTCTCATCCAGGTGGAGAGCACGTGGACTCACATGGGAGGACGCGTGGGAGAGCCGTGCTGCCCACTGGGTGCACGAGGACGTGCTGGTGAAGAACTCAGCTCTTGTCTCTCCTCCGGTGATAGAAGAAGTGTGAGTTCAGACTCCGGCTCTGATCCCCACCTGGGGTGAGGCGTGGGGCAGATTCCTTAACTTTTCTTAGCCTCAGTTTCCTCATCTGCAAGATGGGATACTGCCACAGCACCTGCCTTCTGGGGTTGAGGACACACTGGCCGGGGATTCCCTGGATACCGGCAAAATGCGAGCTGATGAGCATTACGATTAGCTACGGGAGTCTGGCAGATGCCTTTTTTTCTTTATTAAGTTTATTTATTTATTTTGGGAGATACAGAAAGTACAAGCAAGGGAGGGGTAGAGAGAGAGAAGGAGAGATAGAATCCCAAGCAGGCTCTGCACTGTCAGGGCAGAGCCCGATGTGGGGCTTGAACTCATGAACCGGGAGATCACGACCTGAGCCGAAACCAAGAGTCAGATACTTCACCGGCTAGGCCACCCAGGCACCCCAGGCACCCCCAGGGTCTGGCAGACTCACCAGGCATCTACTTTGAAAGTCCACTACGGACCACTCTCTACAGTGGGCAATGACTCTGAGTGGCAGCAAGGGGGAGGGAGGAAATATATAAAAATAATAATAATAATAATAATAATACCACCACCACCCGCAAGTTTCCATCCCAATGGCTGGATCTTAACCCTGTCCCTTGGGCCCATCGCATGCAAACCGCTGCTATCATCAATAAAAAGGGAGCGGAAACATTCCTCCCTTATTCCACTTGACCTCTGAAGACATGCTGTCCCTCCAGACTGCCCTTGACACTAACCCCTACTGGCAGGGGGATGTGAGGGGGGAGGGTGTGGAAGAACAATGGGCTCACTGGTGCAGATCACCCATGTTGTGGACCACCCGGGGCTCACAGCCAAACTCCCGGACTGTACTTGGATGCACCTGTAGCATCCCAGAACACATACCACCCTGCTCTCGGCCACTGTGGGCAAGCCACATAAATGAAGGCTTTGCTTTCCTGAGAAGCACACATGCAAAACGCACCAGGCAGGAAGATGCCCAGGGAGGGAAATGTCCCAACCCCAGGCACACAGACAGCCGCTGCCAAGGGGAAGCAGCACGCCCTGAGCTCTGGGGAGGGAAGAGTTAGGAAGAGCATACGCTGCGAAATTCAGTGCACAGTCACACCGGGATCCCACGAGACTGGCATCAGACTGGCAGAGGACAGAGGCCACATGGGTTTCTGAACTGGCGGCATCCAGTCTCCCTCACCTTGTGGACAGGGGTGCACTTCTCTCCAGCGGAAGTATTTCTGCCCCGTGACACAAACGGAAGGGCCGTGAAGGCAGGAGTTTTTGGTTGCTTTTGTTCAGTACTCCACCTGATCACCTAGGCCTGTGCTGCTTGATATGCTATTGGTTTACATTCAAATTAAAACCAAATCACATTTAAAATTTAGCTCCTCAGCCCCACAGAGCACATTTCAAGCCCTTCTTCTTTTTGTTTTTAAGTTTCATTTCAAGCTCTTCATAGCCTCACATGTCTAGTGGCTGCTGCACAGTCATAGAACATTCCGATCACCGAAGTCCTATCGCACGGTGCTGCTTACAACACTTCCTGGTGTCCAGAAGGACCTTAGCATGTGTTGAATGAATGAATGAATGACCAAAGTGCTCTACTTCTGCTGGCAAAGAATGGACATAGGGGGCAAGATCGAACCACCTTTCCCTGGGACTTGGAATTTTTTTTTTTTTTTCCAGTAATGAAAGAATGGAAAAATGAACACAATGGTAAGCACAGAGACAATGTGGCTGGAACGTATTTAAGCCAAACAGCGGCATCCCTTGGGTGAAACAGTCACATCATTCTGCCCTTCTTCCTGCAAACTTCTTATTCTTGCAAGAACATCCTTCCTTATCTGGTAGCCAAGACAGCACTTTAAAGCGATATGACTGCCCTTGGCTTTCTCAAGAGCCTCAGTGCTTTTCCACCAAGTCCCATGGGAACTCCCCGAACCTGGGCTTCACTCTGCTTGTCCAGGGGATGCTCTGGGTCAGTCCTTGACCTTCCCCCAGAGAGCCCGATGGGTTGTCCAACCGAAGATGCAGCTCAGGAAAGAAACCCAGACCAGCTGGCAAGAGGAAAGCCAACCACATTTCTGCTAAGGCAGGAGTGCGCTCTGTCAGGCTGAGAAATAACAGGGCTGAGGAAATGATTATTTTGCTACTAGATGCAAACAAAACTGCTAACGGCATAATTACCGGCATGTCTTTCCAGCTTCCTCATGAACAACAGCCTGAGAAGGTACACCCTTTCCAACTCGCACATTATCTGGGCGGAGTTTGCCTCAGAAGGCGTCACACCAGGGTCGGAGGGTCTCAGGAGAGAGGATGTGCATCTGTGAGCATCCGGAGAGTGAAAGTGGCTAAATGCCGAGAAAGTGGCCAACCAGAGATGGTCACACCTGCAGACCTGGGTGTTGGGCCCCCAAGCAGGACTTCCCACAAAGTACTAAGGCTACTACAGAATTTTCCATATAGCATTTACCTTACTATTTATTACTGTAGTTAAGTGACCACGTCTTTCCGACATCAGTGGTTTTCAACTCTTGCTGTGTCTTCCAATCATGTGGGGAGCTTTAAAAAATACACAGATTCTTGCTTCTGGCAAGGAATTTATATTCAACTGGTCTGGGTGGAGTTGTGATGTTTTTCAAGAATCTGATATTTTAAAGGCATCTGCAGGAAAATGTCCAAACATCACATGGAACCCTGACTTTCCCCTGTTGAGAACTATGTGACAGGAGACCGTACTCATTGTGAAGGGACCCTGTCTTGCTGCCTGCTGCACCCCCAGGACATGGTGCGTGGTAGGTAGATGCGTGGGGACATGGCTGTTGAATTTTGAGAGACACAGGGAGGGTCACACCGGGATCCCTTAAAAAGGAAGGAAATTCGGAAGTGGAAAATACCAGTTCCATCCCAACATGGTGCTGAGAGGAGGGAATCTACGTAAGAATTGCCTTCATAGTGGGCTCCAGATGCTGCTGGAGACCCAGGACAGCATCAGCCCATCTCACAGGGCAGCTGCCTCATGTGCTTGGCCCAGCAAGGGGTCACGGGAGGCCAAAGGGCATCCTTCCTCCCCAAATTTCCATCCACTTGGCACCTCAGAAGGTGACCTTATTTGCAAAGAGGGTCTCTGTAGATATAATTAGTTAAGATGAGGTCATAGCGGATTAAGGTGGGCCCTGAATCCAACCACTTATGTCCCCATAAGGTCATATGAAGATGGCGGCAAAGAATGGCATGATGCATCTACAAGGCAAGAAGCCCCAAGGGAGGCCTCTCCCCTAGAGCCTACAGAGGGAGCACAGCCCTGCGACACCTTGATTTCAGACTCCCCGCCTCCAGAGCTGTGAGGTTCTGCAGGCTGTTTTGAGCCACCCAGTCAATGGGAATTTCTTTTAGCAGCCCCAAGACACTAGGACAGAGGCTAAGGGCAGGGAGAGAAGAGGTAAGTGGGCAGGAGAAGGAAGAGGGGCACAGGCCTGGTAAGTCTCCTTGTGTGTTTCTCCAGACTCTGCTTCTTTCCCTCCCCACTTCCGTTGCTCTGCTCCACCCTACTACCCTTCCCTCTCGTTCCTGAGCTCTGCTGGCTGTTCTCTGCCCCAGGGACTTTGCCTATGTTGTTCCCCTTTGCCTGACACCTCCACTCCTGTTTTTTCCATAGTGGGCCCCATTTTAGGACGTGGCTTAAACATACTCTTGACAGGCATTTTATCTACCTCGACCACTAAAGTAGGACCCCCTTTTATTCTCCATCATGGCACCCTGTCATTATTTAACTTCTACAATCTCCGTTTCTCCCAGAGATTGTAAGCTCTCGAGGTCTCGAAGCTCCAGCCCATTTTCAGGCTCTGGAGCACCTCCGTCCTCCTGGCGGACTCTGATGGCCCAGGTATGTGGCGAGGAGGGTCTGATGGGCCGAGACGGAGGGGATTGAGGGTGGGAATGTACATGAGAGAGACGGCTGGGGCGGAATTCTGCAGACCTGGATGGAGTGACGAGGTGGTGGGTGCACAGGTTTCCAGACACTGGTGAGCGGGTGGCCCTACTCAGCACAGTGTGAAATGAAGTTAACTGATGGAGGCTGGGAAGAAGTTCTAGAAGAATCATTTGAAAGCTGTGGCCTATGGGGGAGACAGTTCCCTGCAGTTCTAGGGAGAGCTATGTCAGCTATTCAAAACTTCTAAGGGTGATAGGGCTCTCTGCTCCAGGAATCTATGCTCCTTAAAAAGAGTAAGAAACACCTCACATCTATTGGTATGGCTACCATCAAAGAACCCAGAAATAAGACATTTTGGCGAGGATGCAGAGAGACTGGAGCCTTGTGCATGGCTGTGGAAAATGGTGTGCAATGGCTGTAAAAAAATAAAAAATAGAATTACCACACCATCTAGTAATCCTACTTCTGGGTATATCCCCCAGAACCCCCTGAAAGCAGGGAGATGAAGAAATATTTTTATAGCCATGTTCACAGCAGCATTATTGATGACAGAAAAGAGATGGAAACAACACAGGTGTCCATCAGTGGGGGATGAATGGGTAAGCAGAGTGTGGTACAAATATAATGTGGTGGATTATTTCTCAGCCTTAAAAGGGAAGGAAATTCCGGCACCTGCTACAACACGGATGAACCTTGAGCACATTATGCTACGTGAAACAAGCCAGTCACAGAAAGACAAACACTGTATGATCCCATTTACAGGATGCACCTAGAGGAGTCAAATTTGCAGAAACAGAAGACAGAGTGCTGGCTGCCAGAAGCCAGGGAGGGGACAATGTGGACCTGTCGTATCAGGAACACAGAGCTTCAGTTTTGCAAGATGAAAAGGGTTATGTGGACTGGCTGCCTAGCAGTGTGAAGGAATGTACTCAACACTACCAAACTGGACACATAAAAATGGCTAATACGGTAAATTTTATGCTACTATACTTTGCCATAGTTAAAAACAAATGAACCAAGAGGGGTCTTGAGTCACATTCTTCTATGGTCCTCCCACTAATCACCAGGCTGTCCCGGCTGCCTCACGCTCAGTGCTGTCCTGACCGCTGGGCATGCCGGCTTCTCTGCACCAGCCCCTGCTCTTTGAGTCTCCCCAGTGGGGCGGTTCCGTGCAGGGTGGGATCCTGTTCCCCAAAAGAAGGCGGCTGCCGGGCTCTGTGTGATGAGAAGACTAAATGGCTGTTTGCATTCAGGCAGCGCATGACGACTCCCAGGATGCCCACCTCCAGAGAGGACTGGTGAGCATCCGGGGGGTCTCTAGGCGTGCTTCTGGGGTCAGCAGAAGCAACCACCTCCTTCCTTGCTGGGCTCTCCACTCCCACCTGTGCTCCACCCCCCCCCCCCCCCGCAACTGTCTGCCACAGCAGCCTAAGTGATCTCTTCATACTGTGAAGGTGATTTTTCCTCCTTAAGACCACACAGCTCATGGCTAAGAATTAAACCACCCACCAGGTGATCCAAAATCCCTGCAGGGACTGGCCTTGAGCTACCTCACTGGTAGAAAGGCACTCCCTTGCTCTTTGTGTTTCAGCCACATTAGCCTTCTTTCAGCTCTTCAAACAGGCCAAGGTCCCTCCTACCACAGGGCCTTTGCTCATGCCACCCCTTTCTCAGAACACTCTCCTGGCACCCCTCATGCTCTACTCGGGAACTACCACCCATCATGCCCATCTCAGCTCACACGCTGCCTCTTCAAAGGCTGTCCCAGGCCCCCAGCTCAGGGGAGCTACACTAGCTGGGTGCTTTTACACCCCTTCCTTCCCTTCAGAACACCTGCCGTACCTTGTAATGGTATGTGCATCTGTGTCATCATTCTGATTGATGCCCATCTTCCCTCTATTAATAACAAGGGCTGTCACATGGACAGCACTACTGTGTGCTAAGCACTTCATACACAGGAACTCATTTAACCCTCTTAGCAACCATATGGGGTGGTGCTGTTATTATCCCCACTTTACAGATGAGGCGATTAAGGCACTGAGACATTAAACGATTTTATCAAGTCCAAATTCACACGGCTAGTGAACAGAAGGGCTGGGATTTCAACCGAGGTGGTGTGGCTCGAGTCCACACCCTTGACTGACCTCTGATGAGGGCAGAGTCTAACATGCTTCTCCTCACTGCTGAACACCTGCTGCCCAGCCCAGTGTCTGGCACACAGTAGGAGCTCAGTACCTATTTACTGAGGGACTGAGGAGGTCAGAAGGAGCCCCATCTCCTGAACTCATTGTGGGAGTAGAAGTCTGTTTTCAGCTGCCTTCAGAAGGGGTCTGGATGATGCAGGAAGGAAAGAGGCACGCTTAATGCTCAGATCCTAGGCCTTCATTTTTCTACCTTCAAACCCAAATCTGTTTCAGCCAACCAGAGACACTGAAAACTCAGTCAAGGAGGGCCAGGCTGAGTGGGAAAGGTCACTGGGCCTGTGTGGACAGGGATATGCCAGATCGTCATCGCCACCCGGCCCTGGCATCCCCATGACTCAGCCCTGAGTCCCTCAGTACCACGGCCGTGTATAGTCTCGGGCAATGGAGCTACAACTTCTTAAGCCAGACGAGGCCCTCCATTCATGGCACACAGCACAATCCAAGCCAAGAGACAGGGCTTGTGGGCAGCCCTAAGAATTCTGGGTCCATCAACTGAGGAACAGATAGACTGTGATATATCCACACAGTCGAAGAGCAAAATCAGTCATAAAAAGGTACGAAGTACTGATACATGCTACGATGTGGATGAGCGAGAAAACACGCCAAATGAAAGAAGCCAATCGCAAAACTTCACACATCGTATGATTCCACTCGTATGAAATATCCAGGAAAGGCAAATCCATAGAAGCAGATTAGTGGTTGACGGGAAATGGTTGGGGAAGGTGAATGGGGAGGGACTACTTAATAGACACAGGGTTTCCTCCTGGGATGATAAGAATGTTCTAGAAGCGGACAGCGGTGGTGAATGCACTCCGTGCCATGGGATCAAACTCCCCAAAATGGTTAATCACACGTTAAGTGAATTCTGCCCCCATTAAAAGAAAAAAAAAAAGGGAAGTTCTGCCACTTTACCGGCTGCATCCTCCTAGTCATATTTCTTAATTGTCTTTGTGCCTCAGTTTTTTCATCTGAAAAATGGGGATACTGAAAGTGTGTACGTCATAGAGCTGCTGTCGGGACTATGTCAAACACTCAGAATTATGCCAGGGATATGCATTTGCTGTGGTTGCGATTTGCTATTAACAACAGGAGTTCTTTGAGCACTGAAAGATCACTGAGCAACCAACGGAATGAAAAGCAGGGAAGCAATTGTACACAGATGCCTGGGCATCCGTACTGGTTAACGTAACTTCAAATCATAGGCTGACCAGGATCTGTGCTGTGAAGATTACCCAGGGTCTGACTTCCTGCAGAATTTACTCGAAGTTCTGTTTTATTACTAACCTCCTTAAATTTTCTTACACAGGAGAAGTTACATTTTGAGGAATGAGGATTGAGACAAAGTGTATTTTAAAAGCCTCAGCAGAGGGCCTAACACACAGTGGGTGCACAGTAGGTATTTGTTGGATCTGGATGTGAGTTCGGCTCCATCAGTCCTATGTAAACATTGGTCTAGAACAGCAGAGAAGTCCCTGACACACCCAGTTCCTGTTGTCATGAGCTGGAGCTTCCTGCTGAGGCACCACAGATCTGCTCTTAATGCTCCTGGCCTGGGGCTCTGCTGTCTCATGACAGCAGTTTGGGTCTATGGTCAGGTGTAACTTCTGTGGCCACATGGTGGGCCCCAGTGGGTTAGACCTTACTGCAGCGGATCCGCAAGAGGCAGAATTAGTAGATCCCAGATTTAGCTTGAAAAATTTCAGTACTGTTTCCCCTGCCACATACATGCATGCACACATGCACGTCTCCTGCACGCCAGACAGAAAGTGAGCCCTGGGGGTGCCTGGGTGGCTCAGTTGGTTAAGCTTCTGACTCTTGGTTTCGCCTCAAGTGATGATCTCACGGTTTGTGAGTTCGAGCCCTGCATCGTGTTCCGTGCCGTCGACAGTGCGGAGCCTGCTTGGTATTTTCTCTCTCTCCCTCTCTTTCTCTACCCCTCCTACTGTCTCTCTCAAAATAAATAAACTTAAAAAAAAAAAAGAAAGAAAGCCTCAGAGGGGCCATGGACACACTCAACCCTCCTTCTGTTTGCATCTGCTTTGTCTGGGACACAGGGCCTAGTGTAGGATAGACAGTGTGGGGTCTCTCACGACTAGCTCAAACCAGCAACAGTGAGAAATATTTTTGGTTTTGTCTCTAAGGCCCATCTAACTAGAGGATACTAACTAGTGGAGCTTCCTGCCTTAGTAAGTTCAATATACTCAATAAAACCATCGTGTCCTTTGAAGACTCGACGCCTAGCAGGACCTCAGCGTTTGAAATATCTATTTTCATCCATGCCCTGCAGCCATAACCAACACCAACCAGAGCCTACACGGGCCAGGACGTCATGTCACATCACAGCAAAGCAGGAGGGTCTGGATTCTTTAAACACACTTAGCTTGCATATTCCAAATACAGGGCTACAGTTCACGGTCACAAACAAGTTGGTTCTGTCCTGTTTTCTTGAGACATTTGGACTTCATTGTCTAACTTTGCTTTTCCCGCTTTTAAAAGAGATGGGAGTTCAAGTAATATTTTACCAGTCTTTTCTTCAGTAAAGGGAACAAAGGAAGCAACTCGGTTGATGATGAAGTCCCGCCTGTGAAGCCCTCATGATTCCACTGCTGGAATAAGAATAGCCTGTATTTATCTAGAATTTTCTGGATGCTAAGCCCTTGATGTACTATTTCCTTGACCCCTCCTAACATTCCTATAAAATAGGTGCTAACATTGTGTCCCTTTCTTAGGTGGACAAACTGAGAAGCAAAAAGCAGAGGCAACATGCACGGTCCCCAAGGCCAGGGCAGTGGCTCAGAATCTCCAACCAGGCTGTCTGTGTCCAGGGCCCAAACAAGGCTAGGAGCCTGTAAAGATCAGTGAGTCTTTATGACTTGAGAGGCCAAGAGTCTGACCCTTCAGTTAGAGTTGGGCAGGGGACACAGGGAGGTGAGGTCAAATCACAGAATGGCTCAGACTAGCCATGTGGGGTGGACTCTGCCCTCGGAAATCCCCGAAGTTTTGAGAACCTCCTAGAAGCTTCTGACTTGGGCACTCGTGCCCCTTTGAGAAGGCTGCTAAGTGTGCTCACCCTTCCTGGGACGGGAGAAGTAGTGGTTTTGGAAGCTACAGATGGAGCGGCAGATGGGAAGTGAAAGCCTATCAGAGTTGCCCAGGATAAAACCATTCATCTGCAAAATTCATATGTTTTTGCGTGGGGCGACTTCCCAGAAACAATAGCAGGAGGAACCAGCAGTGCTTGATGCAGAAAGTACCTCTGGCCATGAGGCTGGCAAAGTGAAGTGGGCAGAAGAAGGGGGTGGGGGTGGGGGGCGAAGGGTGCTGGAAATGACAACAGTGAGGGTAGAGGGGGAGAAAGACAGACTGACAGAGGCACGGAGAGACCTGGAGCATTAAAGCTAAAGCAGCTAAAAATACCAAGACTCCCTTCTCTGGAACCCAGAATAGGTTTGGCACATGGTCTAGCAAAGTATTTCTGGGCCCCTCAGAAATATAGGAGGTTCAGCCTTGGATTCAGGTCAAGAATTAACAGCTGACATTTACTGAGCCTTTTGTAAGTGCCCGACACTTTGTTAGGTTCTATTACCCTACCCTGATTTTACAAAGACCGAATTTACTTCCAGATAGTCACACAGCTAGTGAAGTTGGCGGAACACGGACTCAAACCCTAAGCCAAGTGATGGGACTCGGAGCACCCACCCTCGGGGATGTGTAGGTGCTAGAGATCCTGACACCCTGGCCCAGGTGACCTGGTTGTGTCTACGGTTGTGGCAAATCAACACTGGGCCCCTAGGGGGCAGCCTCGAGATCTGGAGGAAGTCTCCCAGGCAGGGCCCTGGGCACAAGAATGCCCACTGGACCTAAAGAGGTCTCTGGCCGAGTGCCACAACTTCATCTAGGCTGAGATGACCTCAGCCTGCATTGAAGGTCCAGAGGAGGAATGATCAGACTCGGGACAAGAGGTGACCTTTCCACCTCCAAGGACCTTCTCTCAAGGCATTTCCCTACAATCACTACCTTGCCCAGCTTGAGGGATGGGATTGTTTCCTGCTTTGTGGTCCAGGTAGCCTGGGGCCATCTTGCCACTCTGGGCCCGGCTGACTTCCCCAAGGAAGCAGAAAGAACACCAACCTTGGAATGGGACAGAACTGGTTCTCATTTCCAATCTACAATGTATTTCTCACATGACTTTGGGTCTCAGTTTGCCCTTGTGTAAAAGAGGTTTGCTTTGGGAGCTGAAGGAAGTGTCTACCTCATTAGACGTTATGCTCAACATATGAACTCAGTCCTTTCTTGGAAGACAGAGGGAGGAGGTCCTAACTCACCCCTGCCCGGTGCTTCTCTATACTCACATCTCCTCATTCTTTTGTTTATTATATTCCATCCATTTATAAATTTCTCAAATGCATCAAGTTCATCTTGGACCCATGTCTTGACCAGACTGTTCTCTCAAGAAGCATTTTCAACTGGAAGCATTTTTGCCCCTTGGGGACATTGGGCAAAGTCTGGGGATATCGGTGGTTGTCCCAAATGAGTCGGTGGGGGGGGGGGGGTGGTGGGGAGGCAAGGCACTATTGGATCTAGTGGACTGAGGCCAGGGGCTGCTGCTAAATGTCATGCTGTGCACAGAACAGTCCCCAAAACAAAGAGTCATCCAACTCAATATGTCATCAGTGCCCAGTTTAGAATGATCTAGGGCCTACTCTAGAATGATCTCTGTCTCATTTGCCTGACAATCTTTTAATCCTTCAGTTTTCAAGTTAAAACTGCAAGTTGAGATGTTCTGACCTCTGACCATGTCCACCCCCTAGTCATCCCCTTGCTTTCTAGCTCTTTCACACCTTGCATGGCGCCTCTAATTCCACCTTCACAGGCAGGGGACCTGCTCCACCAGGTAGGGCCTGGGGCGCTTTTGCTCACTAAATGCCCAATTAGTGCTTAGCATAGGAGTTGCTTAACGAATGTCTGTGGAATGGGCATCTGAACAAATGAGTAAGTAAATAAGTAAGAATCTGCCCGCCATGTTTCATAATCTGTTTGCCTTGCTATCCTATGAACAAAAGAAAATAGGTATGTTTCTAAGGATCATTTTTCTCAAGTGCAAGGGCGCCAGGTGAACCCTGCCTCAACTGGCCAAAGAGTGTGCCTTCCCCAGGTTCCCGCCAGGGCCCAGGGCTTCCCAGCCAACAATGAGATGCCACCAATCAAGGATGGAAGGAAGGCACCAGGAATCGCATCGTGAAGGAGATGGAGACCATTTCTAGCTTTAAATAGAGAACATCCCTCCATGCCTGTATCTTATTTGGTTCCTGATTCAAAACCCAAACTCCTGGGGATGTGTGCTTTCCATATTTGATGACATTATGTATGATGGTTTAGGTGTGATCATCCTGTGAACGTTAGGTTAAAAGAACTTATCTTTCTGGGAGGTATACGGAAACACACACACAACTACATGGTGTCTCGGGAGTGCTTCAGTGGGGCCGCGGGAAGAGGGTGATGGCACAGACACGTCAGCACTGGCCACGACCTGATTCCAGCTGAAACCAGGTGATGTGTAGGTGAGGGTTCCCTATACTGTTCTCAGCACACGTATGTGTGTTTGAAAACTGCCCTGGTAACTTTTTTTAAAAAATTTTTCTAATGTTTATTTTTGAGAAAGAGAGACAGAGACAGAACATGAGGAGGGGAGGGACAGAGAAAGGGAGATACAGCATCCGAAGCAGGTTCCAGGCTCCGAGCTGCTAGGACAGAGTCTGACACAGGGCTCAAACTCATCAGCCGCGAGATTATGACCCAGCCGAAGTCGGACGCTTAACGGACTGAACCACCCAGGTGCCCCAAAACGTTTCTTTCTTTTTCTCTTTTTAAAAGATGCCTTCAGGGGCGCCTGGGTGGCGCAGTCGGTTAAGCGTCCGACTTCAGCCAGGTCACGATCTCGTGGTCCGTGAGTTCGAGCCCCGCGTCGGGCTCTGGGCTGATGGCTCAGAGCCTGGAGCCTGTTTCCGATTCTGTGTCTCCCTCTCTCTCTGCCCCTCCCCTGTTCATGCTCTGTCTCTCTCTGTCCCAAAAATAAATAAATGTTGAAAAAAAAAATAAAAAAAAAAAATAAATAAAAGATGCCTTCATGGGGCGCCTGGGTGGCGCAGTCGGTTAAGCGTCCGACTTCAGCCAGGTCACGATCTTGCGGTCCGTGAGTTCGAGCCCTGCGTCAGGCTCTGGGCTGATGGCTCGGAGCCTGGAGCCTGTTTCCGATTCTGTGTCTCCCTCTCTCTCTGCCCCTCCCCCGTTCATGCTCTGTCTCTCTCTGTCCCAAAAAAATAAATAAAAAACGTGGAAAAAAAAATAAATAAAAAAATAAAAAAAAATAAAAGATGCCTTCATGTGGCTCTTGTATGGAAAGTACTATCCTCACCCAATACCCTCGCGCCACCAGAGGAAGTTAGGCCCCCTGCCCTTCGCTCTCTGTCCTCTTCTCCTTTTTAGCCCCACCAATAAATCAGGCTGGAAGACACAACACAGCCAAGCAAAGAGCTGCCTTCCAGCAGGAAATACACTTCATTTTCTTGCCTTCTCTCCCCGTTCCCCCGTCTAGAGGAGTTTCCTTTTTTACAGCCTATTTTAAAGAGCAGATCAATGTTTGGGCCAAGGGACAGATGTTCCTGGTGGCATCTCAGTTTCTCAGTGCCTCAGGGCTGCTGGCCGCCCCACCAGCTCCACACAATCGTGGCTGGCAGCCTGCAGGCCCACAGCGCGCAGACATTGGAGAATAGCTTGCCATTTGATACTTTCACGTGAAACCTCCCAATTTTTAAATGTGCGCAAACCGTTGTTTTGTTAACAGTTGTTAGGGACCAAGTACAGAGACCCATGGGCGTCCAATAGCCCAAAAACACACGTCTGTGACTCTGCCGGGCCTATCACAACTGACCTCCCTTCCTCCACTCTGCTTCCCTTTCCAACACTTGTCCTGCCTCTTGTCCTGCCTCTAATCAAACATGCCAGTGACTATCAGATTCTAGAACGAACATCATGTCACTGCAGGAATTTCTATGACCTCTTAGCACTCTATCCCTTGCATACTCCGTTCCAGCCGCACTGAGCCCCATTGTGCCCTCCCGCCGCCCCCCCCCCCCCCTGCCGAGTACACCAGGCGCATTCCCAGCAGCCGCAGTTCCCTCCGCATAGACCACTTTCCCAGTCAGAGCAACTCACCCCTCCTCCTGTTCTTCTCCATAAGGACTTCCCCAGCCACTCTCATTAAAATCACAACTCTCTCCTGCTGCTACGTTCTGCTTTGTTCTTCTCACATGCCACCGTACTATTTTGTTGTGGTCTCCCCCACTTGAATGGAAGCTCCCCACAGGTAGGGGTTTTGTGGTCTCTTCTGTGTACCCTTGAATAGAGCTGGGGACACCGTGCCCTCAGTAAATAAACACTAGCTGAATGAGTGAACGAACGCACCCGTGATGCTCAGGTCCAGTGCGGATCCCAGGCCGGAAGACCCCAAGTGTAAGGTCTCCACGGCATCTCATGGAGGCAGAATGCTTCTCCATCCCGGCGGCCACGTGCCTCTGCCTCTGGTTTCACAGCTCGGACCAAGGAAAGCAAGAGGAAGCCAAGACCTTAGCACAGGCGGGCCTGGGGCCACAGGCCGCCTTACCTGATGGGGTAGTCGGCTGCGCTGAGGTTGATGAAGAAGTCCCAGGGCCAGTCGGTCATCTCCAGGAGGTCACGCATGCCCTGCAGGTACGTGGACAGGAGGCTGGCTCCTCCCCAGATGGTAGCCATCCGCCAGGGGGTGACGCGAACGTTGTCATACTGTCTGGCAAACTGGAGCACTTGCCGATGTAGGTAATTAGAGCGCTTTTCCCAGGAGAGAAAAGGGGACAATTCAGCAGCCCAGAAAACACACAGACATGCCCCTTGGCTTCTCTCTGTCCCTTCCCTTCTAGTTGACAGGGCTTCTGAACATACTGGACTTTGCCAAGTAACTGGTTCAGGCCTGCAGGGTCTTTCTATGTGGCTGTGTGAAACTTTATTATTTTTAAAAACTTGTTTTAGGTACTTGAAATGCAGATTCCCTGGCCCCACCTCTAAGCTGATGGTTCACTCTGTGTGGGCTGGTGCCTGGGATGCTGCATTTTAATACAAGACTGAGGCATGTGGTCTGAGAAAAATAAGCTAACAAGTACGACCGTGTCTAAACCTGGTGTGTATGTTGAGGGATGGAACTTCTCCATGACCTTCCCAAAGTCCTGCTGTGATCAAGCATCCCGTTTTTCCTCCTCGACTACTGACATAATTGTGTCAGGTCAGCAGACCAACAGAAACCTCTACCTCAGGCTAAGTCGGCTGCGGGGTTTTTATAAAGTTTTATTGGAACACAGCCGCACATACTCATTTATACATTTCTTATGGCTGCTTTCACGCTACATTGCAGAGTGGAGTTGCTGCAGCAGAGAGTGTAGAGCCCACATAGCCTAAAATATTTACCATCTGGCCCTTTCTGGGACATGTGTGCCCATCCCTGGGATAGCCCCACTCACAAAGCGGCAGGCACTGTATCGGGCAGTGGGGCAGTGAGGAAAAAGAGGTAAGAAAAACAACGTTTACAGATAAAGTCTAAAGTCACAACTGGGGACTTTGAAACACACACACACACACACACACACACACACACACACACACACACACTCTGTGCCTGTCTTTTTCTCTCTCCCCCAGACCAAATGCTACAAGGAGAGGCAGCTGATTAGACTATCAGACTTGCCTGAGAGGCAGGGCAGCTTGGAGAGGGGCAGACAGACGGGCCAAGAAAGGCAGCAAGGGGTGGCAAGCGGGGGAGGAGTTCCTCACCTTGTCCACGTGGATGTAGTAGAAATGGTCTTTGTGGTAAATGGCCTTGAACATGCGCTGCAGCTGCCGAGAGGCCCGGCCGTGGACCACCAGGACGAAGGCGATTCTGACTGGGTTGGCCAGCATGTACTCCACTGAATCCTCGTCCCACTGAACGTTCTTGTTGGCTTTGCCTGGGGATAACCCAAGAGACCACAGAGGTGGGTGAGGCCCAGAGGTTCTTTGGTGAGAGACAGGGAGTTTCTCTAATGCTTCAAGTGGGGACTATTTGAAAGGCACGGTCATCACATTGGGCCCTGACACCTAATCCAGCTTAACTAAGCTTGTCGTGGACACTTACAACGTCCTGGTACAAATGTGGGGGACCGTGAGGTCCACAAAGGCAGGGTTCCAAACCCCAAGAAGCTTTAAAAAAGCTGATGGAGACCTAAGCACATGTATTAACCTATAGAACAAGGCGGGAGGAAATGAGACGTGTAAGAGCTGTGTCTCTGAACTGCAGGGGAAGGAGGAGGTATTTCTGAGCTGGAAAACACAAGATACACGAGCTGGCTTTGCCTGTCCAGCACCCACTCTTCCTTCTCCTCCTAACAGCACCTTTTTTCGTAAAAATTGTGGTAAGAAGAGAAAATATGGTATCTGCCCTCTTACACTTTTAAGATCACAGCCGAGTATTATTCATTTTAAGCACAATGTCACACAGAAGGTCTCTAGAGCTAAGTCATCTCCCAAAATGAAAACTTTCTCATACAGGACATTGGGGGGCATCGTCCCCCTCCTCCATCCTTAGTCTACATGGATGGGGAGGGTCTCCATTATCGATGACAGGGAAGGTCACAGAGCTTAAGGCCTGGCCAATCAGAACACTGTATCTCTCTGGCAATGAACAGTCTGTACGGTTCAGAGACGGATGTGTGACCCAAAGAAACTAATTAGCCAAGAAGACAGTAGAATTCCAGACTTTTGTTGTAACAAGTAGATTAGAGAGGCTCCCTTTCTGCAATACACAAAACTGCAAGACTCTAAGAGCCCATTTATCCCCACCTGGACAAAGATTTTTTTCTGAGAGAAAAGCCAACACAGAGGAGGCACTGCTGAGTCATGGGATCCTAAAGAGCCCGCCTGAGTTAGCTCTATCAGTCCTGCTGGAGGTCAGCCACCATCATCTCTTGGTTTTCTTTGAAAGCCCAGATGCTAGACCAGAAGCACCTGCATCTACGTGGTTCCATATGTCTTTTACCCTAGAAGAGCCTTAAAGATTCCTTTTCTCCTCCTTTCCCTTGCAAACACTCCAAGGGCAGGGCTTCAAGGAGGAACATAGCCTGCTGGGTTAGTTCATTACAATTTTGACTAGAGATCTTCTGCCTTTCTTCTGCCTGACTGCCTTTGGGTCAAACTTGATTTCTTCTGGCTTCTAGGTTTATGAGACCCAGAACGTTGCAGGTGTCCCAGGATGTCAGCTTGGAAAACAGAGAACCAGGAGCGGTTAGTCTGGAGCTCTGGAGACTGGGAGCCTGCCGCTGTCACTGGAAAGCTGAGCGACTGCCAAATGAACACGGCTCCTTCTATGCTGTTCCAGAAGACAGGATGAAATTAACATGGATGATGTCCAGATCACGTGGCCCAGCCTTTACGGCCTACATGACCTACCTCCTGAGGCCCTCTGCGCCCTGCGTGCCTTACCGTCTACCTTGCTACCTGGCCTTCTTTCTTTTCCTTGAGCCGTTTCATTTTTGCCTCAGGACCTTCTCACTGGCTATTCCTGTTACCTGGAACACCCTCTCCCTAGATCTTTGCATGGCTGTAGCTTGTCATTAGTTCACAGCTCAACAGAAGAACACCTGCCGCCACCAGCCACATCACTCTCTTTCACCTCACCGTATCTCAACTTCTGCGTAGCATTTAATACCATCTGAAATTGTTTATCTGTTTACTTATTAATTGTTTGAACACTCCACTAGGACATAAGCTCCAGGAGATGAGAGGCTATTTCGGTGTTGTTTATCAATGAACACTCAATGCTATAACAGGATCTGGCACACATCTGGTTCTCGCTGGAAAAAAAAAAGCGATAGGAGGGTACATTTTGGTTTGGTCCATAATAATAACAATACATTTCATTGAGCGCCGACCAGCCCTTGCCCTTCATTATTTCACTCAATCCTCTTAACCCTTGCACGATAGTGCTATTATCCCCATTTTGCAAGTGAGGAAACCGTAGCTTAGAGAGGCCAAGGGATTTGTTTATTCAAGGTCACAATGCTTTAATTACTCAGCTGAGATTCAAATCTGGATCCATTTCCAGAGCCTATGTCCTTAAACACTAATATATACTACGGTACCACACCTAGACTTTGGAAAAGTTTATAACAATTCCGCTTGAGTTGAGGAGAGGACAGGAAACACCAGAGGGGCTCCTGGGTGGCTCAGTCAGGTAAGCGTCAAGCTTTTCATTTTGGCTCAGGTCATGATCCCAGTGTCGTGGGATCAAGCCCCGTGTCAGGCTCTGTGCTGACCATGGAGGCTGCTTAAGATTCTCTCTCTCCCTCTGCCCCTTTTCTCCGTTCATGTACACTCTCTCTAAAAGAGAAAATAAAAAACAAAACAACCCCTACTCAATTATGCTTTTTAATGAAATAGCCTGTAAATTAGTCATTAAGGCTAGGTAGACATGCATTCAAGGCCTATCATAGGCACTGCAGGAAGGATTCCTATGTTATGTGGGAGGCTGACTCTCGATGGCCAATAAGATCCCACCTTTTCATCCATCCACCCATCGAAATCCAACCACCCATCCAGCAAACCATTCGACAACCCATCCAGCACAGCACTCAACAGCTTATCATCCAGAAAACCAAGCATCCATTCATCCATGCACCCATCCATCCAGCATCCTCAAAGCAAATCACCCATGCCCCCACTCTTCCAACTATCAACTTGGTGATTCATGCCATATTAATTTAGCCTGTACCTCTTTGCCAAATACTGTGCTAGGTACCAGTAAAATAAAATTCGGGGAAAAAAATTCTTATCTTTGAGGGGCTCAGCCAGCTGGGGCAAACAGAAGACAACGGTCACATGTTTTAGGATAGGAGTGTCTTCAGCTTGCCCTCGGAGTGGGGAAGGGGTGAGCGGTCTGCCTGCAGAGCTAGGGGGCACCTTAGGAAGTTCAGCTCAAAGCTTCTGAGCCCATCTTTTTAAGCACTCGTGGTGGATCCCAGCGTCTTTGGCTCCTTGGCTGTTCAGTCAGTAGCTGCGATCCTGGGGATAATTACCATCTTGGCTCTTGTTGCAGACAGACTGAGCAGCAACCAGAAAGGGTTATCCTAACCACCCTCTAATCTTCCCTCCGAACCAATCACAAATACTCTGGGCTTTCCCGGTGATTATACGAGAGGGGCATGCCTGGAGGAATCGTGTCCCTTTAGACACACAACTATCCATCCATCCATTCATCCACCTACCCACCCAGCATCCTTAAAACCCCCCACATGCCAGCCCTGGACAAAGCCTGAAGTGCTAAGACACGTAGGATGTGAGCCTGTTTTCACAAATGGATTATGAATGGACTAAGGAATGTGAGAATCCAAAGTAAAAAGATGATAACGTGTAAGAAAAGCTTATATTATCCTTCCCATGACTGCAGCCTAAAGGCAACATACTGATCTTCACCATGCTGGCTGCGACCTCGCCTTCCCCTCCTCGGAGACTATTTAACAAACGGAGGAACGTTTAGAAACAACGGCTACCTGTGCCCCTTTTTACCACCTGGACTTCATCGGGTGGTTTTTCAAAGGCCTAAAGGTGGCCCACGACACCGTATTTTCTAGGAAGTTCACTCTGCAGGGGCTCTTGCTGGTCCTCAAGTAACACTGCTCATCCCTACCCCAAGGTGTCTGGGTAACACTGATCTGGAGCTCCCCACACCTGCAGCTTCCTGGGCCTCTAGGATCAGCCGGTGGTCTCTGGCCGTGGATATCTCTTGCCATGCTGCTGAATGGGTGAATGAATGAATGGAAGGAAGGAATGCATTCTGGACACGAACCACTGCTCTGGTCCAGAGGAGCTGATGTCACTTGAGGGCCCGCTACCCAACAGCCTGTGCCAGACCGGGTTTGTGGGTGACTTACTTGGCTCTGGGGGAATGCAGGGTCAGCCTGTGAGGCTCAGAGAAATCAGCATGTCTCCCCAGGGTCACACACAAGTCCAAATCCAGTCTGCTACCTTTACCTGCCTCCAGGGCATCAGAGGGTAGAGAGACAGAGAGGGTTGGCGTCAGACCCTGTGCAGATCTTTTTTCTTTTAATTAAAAAAAATGTTTTTAGTGTTTATTTTTGAGAGTGAGAGAGAGAGAGAGAGAGAGAGAGAGAGAGAGAGAGACAGACAGAGAGAGAGGCAGAGAGAGAGGGAGACAGAATCCAAAGCAGGCTCCAGGCTGTGAGCTGTCAGCACAGAGCCTGATGTGGGGCTCGAACCCACAAACTGAAAGATCATGACCCAAGCCAAAGGTGGATGCTTAACTGACTGAGCCACCCAGGAGCCCCCCATGTGCTGGTCTTTAAAGAGATTTGTGCACTGATGTTCAAGAAAACCTTTTGTAACTTTCTTTAGGGTTTTAGAAAGAAGAACAGATTTACAGACAGACAGACACAGATGTGAATGCTTCCCTTCTGAAGAAAAGGAACTGAGCCCCAGGGAAATCAGGCACTATCACTCCAGCAACAGAGCCTCTGGACTGAAAGCCATCCCCGGGTCAGACAGCTGGTGTGGGGAGCAACCAAGAGAAGAGGGAACAAAAAACCCCGGGTTCCTCTGGAATCCAGCTATTTTGGGGATAGGGGTGGGCAGGAAAGAACTGAAATACCTGAAGAAAGGAGACACACACACACACAGGGGAGGATGAAGACAGGACTGAGGGGCAGAGAGACAGATAGACAGAAATAGACAAAGACAGAGAGACAGATGCAGAGAGGGAGCAGGGACACAGAGAGGCCACAATCCCATTGAGAGAAAAATGGAGGGAGACCTGCAGGCAGGAAGACCACCCCCTTCCTCCCACATATGGAGGGAGAAACACACACAGAAGCCCCGAGAAAGCCAGAGACCTACACAGGTACAAAAGGAGACAAACCATGTAATCAGATACAGAGAGACAGGAAGAAACAAGGAAAGAGGGAGCCACGATGGAGAAGCCGGGTCCACCGAGCTTCCGCAGCTATCGAGCATCCCTCAGAGCAAAGGCAAACGAACCCCCAGGACGTCAGAGTGCAAAAAGGCCCCAGGTCTGGCCTGCTGCCCCCCTCACCTGGTGGCTCTGCCTCTCTCAGGGGCCCGGTGACGGAGGCAGGAGCCGAGGCCCAGAGCCCCACCCAAAGCGGCAGGATGGCTGGCTCCGGAAACACACCAATAATGGGCCCCCATTCCGGCACGTAATAGGACCTCGATGCATTTCACTGAATAACCAGAGAGGGAACGAGCGAGTTTTGTGCCCACATGGCGGCCGGGTGGGGGTGCGGCTCCCAAGGGCTGAGGTTCACATG
The DNA here is from genome assembly GCF_028749965.1 of Puma concolor. Classification (NCBI taxonomy): domain Eukaryota; kingdom Metazoa; phylum Chordata; class Mammalia; order Carnivora; family Felidae; genus Puma; species Puma concolor. Next base: position 28,619,943 of record NC_141682.1, read on the forward strand.
ATGCCCTTTGCCAGCTGCCAGCCACCAGCTTCCCATTGTTGTCGCACACCCCTGGCTCCTGTAATGACCTTTCCGGCAAGCAGCTCTGACACGGTGGGGGCCGGCGGGTGGGGGAGCTGGGGAGGACAAGAAGCCACACCGCAGACAGGGTGGAGACGGGCCCTGCGGTGGTCCCCTCCACACCCTGGCCACCACTGCGGGGGCCGTGGTCCTGAAAAGTCTTCTATGCAGTACGTCTTCAACGGACTGTGGTGAGATTCCTAGCACGAGCCGGAAGTGGAGAAACCTTCTCTCCCATGCTGCTGGCGAGAGGTTGGGGAGCGGGGGGGCAGGAAGCTGCCACGGCTTGGCCAGCACTGATGTGGCCACAAGAATTATAATTTTAAACATGGCCCTTGGCCCAGTAACTCCGCCCCCAGGAATCTATCTTAATTAAGGTTAGGAGAAGGCAAGCGTGTAAGTCTCTACATATAGAAGGTTCTTTTGTTCATTTATTCATTCACCTGGTGTCTTGAATGTGCCAGGCATAGTTCTTGTCGTATTAGTGGACGCAAGAGAGTCCTTCCCTGAATGCTGCTTAGTCTACCAGGATGGAAAGCCAATTAAAAAAAGTAAGGAAATAGAAAATACAGTTGCAGATAGTGATAAAGGTTATGAAAAAGAGAACAAAGGCGTGTTAAGGGAAGGGGTTTATTTAACCACGGTGGCCGGGGAAGGCTGATGTGGGGATATGCGAACAGACTCTGATTAAGATGAGGGAGTGAGCCATGTTATTATCAGGGATGAGGAGGATTGCTGGCAGCCAGTGTAGCAAGTGCAAAGGTCCTGGGGCCTTGACCTCAATAGTGTTTATAATGGTCCAAAACAGGAATCGCCTAAAAGGTCTTATTAATACATACTGATAAAGACTGTTGTCTATAATATATCAAGCAAAAGAGAAGTTCTAGTCTATAACCCCTAACGTTTTATAAGACATGCTCCCAAATATTAACAGAGGTTCATATGGTGACGTGACAGTTTTCCTCTCTTATTTATACTTTTCTGCATTATCTGCATTTGGTAAAATGGATTACATTTATCATGAAACATAACAAAGGTGAGGCCTAATCGATAATTCTAATACCAAACTGTTTAGTGAGTGCTGCTACGTGTTAAGCAATTTCTATCCATGATTTTTTTTTTTTCTTACTTCTACCCAAACCCCTGTGAGGAGAGTCACTGTCCTTCCATTATATGACTGAGGAAGCTGGAGCTCAGACAAGTCCCACTTGGGACGTGGCTGTGCTGGGGATGAAGCAAGTCTGTGATGCCAGAGCCCTATCGTTGCCACTACGCTTGATCAAACTGTCGCCATTACAAAAAGAGGGAAGGCTGCTTCTAGAAGAAGCATGTCAGCTGGCTTTCAGCTGCAGGACAGATAACGACATGTGGCCAGAGCCGTGTGTGTCTCCACAGACTAAGACCCAAATGTTGCCCAGCTCCTAAAAAAAAAAAAAAAAATCAACAAAAAAACCCCCCAATGCATTTCACACTGTAATCAGGTTCCTGTGGCACAAGACAGGAAGTAAGTGGAAGAATCAGAGTGATTAGGGACAGCAGGAGAAGCTGACTTCAGACCAAAGTTAACAAGCCATGTTTGCGGGGAAGAATATCAAACCTATTTTTGCGATGCAGGTGTGAAGGCCAAGCAAAGGGAATCACGGAGAGTCCTGCCAGTTTCTATCTGTGCTGCACTCGGCCTGTTGCCCAAACTCCGCGTTTCTCATCACGGTCATGGGTCAGACGAGGACTATGTGATGCTTAGGCTCCAGGGAGGTGGGGAAGATGAAGTGGCTTTTGCAAGGGTCGATGTGTTGGGCAAATATCGTGATGCTGGTAACAACCTTGCAGGAATACTGCCTGGGAGGAAGAAACAAGGTGCGGGGCGGAAGAGCATTGCCTCTGGTCAGGCAGACCTTGAACAAGCTACACAAGCTCTCCAAGCCCCAGCTTTCCCGTCTGTAAAACGGGCATGTGATAATCACAGCATCTGCATCACACGAATGTTCGCGTCCGGTACCCGGCACTGCGCCTGTCGTGCAGTAAATGCTCAATACACAAGAGCGTCCGCGTCGTCAGTGTTCATGTCATGATCCCTACTAGGGTGTTCATCCACAAGGATCAGCATCAAGCTTGGTTTAACTAATGGGCCCAGTTGCAGGCTCAACCCCGAAGCCTCTCAGGCTCCGAGAGCTGTGCACACGCAGCTTCCAAGCCAATGTCCACAGCCGGAGTCCTCCGCAGTGTGCGCCTCACACCGCGATGAGTAAATGCGGCCAACGGGAGCGACTTATGGCCGCGATCCTTTCGCGGTGAATCCCACTACCAGGTAATGACAGTGTCCACCCGGAACGAATGCTATACGTTCACTCTATCTCCATTAAAAAAATAGTAAAAATAAATACAACTTCCAGGACACTGCTAAAATAAAAAAAAAATCCCAAACCCAAACCAACCAAACAAAAACCAAATCCAAAAAAGCCACTTGATTGGAAGAGTTGCTCCACCAACAAAGCCCTCAATGCTATTTATACTCTGAGAGGGCCTCTTGGGCCTGCGGCAAGAGAAGCAGCTTTCTGACTCAGTTCCAAATAAGAGGGTTGGTTGGGTCGGGAAGGGAGACACGTGGACACAAGGTTGTGCGCACGTGGCACTCGGGTCAGGAGGTTCCGAGCTGGATCATGACCAGCTTCCTGCTGCCTGGGAGGCTGTGGGCTGCACTTCAGCACCGGTGGCCAGCTTTGTCACTTCCCGGTAGAGACTCTGGGAAGACAGAGTTCCTTTCTGATCCTCGGTTCTTCCTCTGTAAAATGGGATGGTTCCTAGGTAGCTCTATTTTTTTTTATTTTTTGAGGAGCACCCATACTGTTGTTCATTCCCATCAGGATGAACGTTGAGGGCGTGATGCTCGGGGAAAGAAGCCCGTCGTGGAAAGGCAAATACGGCATGATTGCCCGAGTGTGAGGTGGTGAGAGTGGTCAACTGCAGAGAATCAGAGAGTGGGCTGGTGGCTGCCAGAGGCTGGGGCGGGGGGATTACTAGCAACGAGCAGAAAGTTTCAGGCCAGCGAGATGAACAGGCTCTAGGGTCCAGCTGCACAACATTGTACCTTGAGTGACCAGTGCTGGGCACTTGAAGATGTGTTGACAGGATAGATCTCATGTTAAGTGTTCTTACCACAACAGGATAGAGCATGTACATGAAAAATAAAGAGGGATGAGCAATCTGTCCCCGACCCCACAGAGTTGTGCGGTCATTCGTGACTGCGGATGGGACACGGCTTCCAACTGGCGGCAGGCTCACTGCACGGAGGCAGGATTCACATCACTCGGGGGACAGCCCCTGACGGTGGTAGATTCTTTGTCAGACCTGGGTGGGGGTGCCTTTCCGCACTGGGAGACTTCAATGTGGAATTCTGGTGACCAGTACTTGGGAGATGCCCAGTGCCCAGAAAGAAGTCCTGCTCTCAGTGTGCCTAGAAAGCTGGCCGGGGTGTGAGGGCAAGTGCACCAAAGGCCACAAGTCTAAGTCCCAATCCTGCTTCTGCTGTGATCCAGCCATGGGACCCTGGGCGAGTCACTTCCCTTCCTTGACCCCTCTAACCCTTACAAAACAGTAATGATATGTCTAGGTAGACTGAGCACTTACCATGTCCTAAGCACTATCCACGCATGGTGTCATTCTCCCAAGGTCTAAGGAAGCAGGTACCAAGGGGCACCTGGGTGGCTCAGTCAGCTAAGCGTCTGACTTCGACTCAGGTCATGATCTATGGTTCGTGGGTTCAAGGCCCGCGTCGGGCTCTGTGCTGACAGCTCAGAGCCTGGAGCCTGCTTCGGATTCTGTGTCTCCCTCTCCCTCTCTGCCCCTCGCCTGCCTGTTCGTGCTTGGTCTGTCTCTCAAAAATGAACATTACAAAAAATTTTTTTTTAATTTTTGATAACCCCATCTTACCATGAAGGATTCTGAGGCCAAGGGGGCACTAACTGATGACAAGTCACCTTCTCTGTCGAGTGCCAGGACAAAGACAAACGCTCAGGCCTGCCGGGCTCCAAAACCTGTGTGTCAGTCTGCCACATGAGGGAGACGAAATTTCCATAGTCTGGGATCCTACCCTTACGGAATTAGCACCAGTGCATAGAAAGCTTCCTTCTCTGAAAGTGGGGTTGGCTTCCCTGAGCTGACCTCCTGTCCGGTTCCTTCCTTTCTTCTTTCTTTCCTTTCCTTTCTCCTTCCCTCCCCTCCCCTTCCTTTTTCTCTCTTGCCCTCCCTCCTCTTGTCTCTCTTCAGCTTTATGGAGGTATAAGTGACATAAAATTTTGAAATACATAAAGTGTACATTGTAGTTCTTTGATATACACTGTAAATGGGTCCCCCATCCATCTAGTTAATTAACACATCCATCACCTCACATATTTATTATCTTCTGTGTGTGTGTGTGTGTGTGTGTGTGTGTGTGTGTGTGAACATTTAAGGTCTACTCTCAGCAAATTTCAATTATACAATACGGTGTTATCAACTACAGCCACCATGTTTTACATCAGCCCCGCAGAGCTCATTCATCTTAAAACTCAGAGTTTTCACCCTTGCACCCACCTTTCCCTATTTCCCCCATCCCTCAGACCCTGCAGCCACTTTTCTAGTATTTCTAGGAGCTTGGCTTTTTCCTTTCCTTTCTTTTCCCTCCGTCCCTCCCTTCCTTCCTAGTTTCCACATGTAAGTGATACCAGGCAGTATCTGTCTTTCTCCGTCCAGCTTATCCCACTTGGCATGATGCCCTTGAGGTCCATCCATGCCATCCCCCACCGGATTCCCTTCTCTGTCATGGTCGCATGACAGAACCCTGCATAGAGACACCATGTCAGTTCGGTTTTTGATAGCTATCAGTTCCCCACGGGCCACGGCCAGGTTTCACCTTTCCTAGGACGCCATCACCACCCTTCTGCCCTGGCCCAGCACAGAGTAGAGCCCAGCGTGGAGGTCTCAGTGAATGAATGATTTCTGTCCGGTGGATTAAGCCTGGCAGCTGCGCCCAGGTTTGGGGGCCGGGAGGCCGAAGTGGAGGATGCAGGCCTGTCTCCACTCATCGGGTGAACTGGCCGAGCGCTGGGTCTCCACTTTTCCTTGAGGCTTTTGGCAGCTTGGGGACCCTTGCTGAGCAACCAGGAAAATGCCCAGCTGCCCTCCAGCATGGGAGCTAATTCAATGCCGTCAAATTACCACCAGTTGGACTTAGGGAGAATGAGGGGAGAGGGTCTCACAAGGGGACCATGGAGTCGGGAGTGGGGAGCTGGGAGAACGCTGCTCCAAGGGTAAAGGTGGCCAGGCCAGCATCCTTCAGGGCTCAGGAGCAATGAACCTTCCTCAGCAAAGCCATCGTTGACCCTGCCCCTCTCCCTTCTTTCGAGTCCCCTAAAGGCCCTCCAAGCATCCTGAACTTCCTTTTGGGTCAAACTGTGCCCAAACGTGCATAACGTTTACCATCTTAACCATTCGTAAGCATACCATTCAGGAGTGTTAAGCCCATCCATTCTGTCGTGCAACTGTCACCATCATCTGTCACCAGCACTTTCCATCTTGCACATCTGGAATCCTCATTAAACCACAGCTCCTATTCTCTCTTCCCCCCAAGCCCCAGGCAACCACCACTCTCTCTGTCTCCATGAATGTGACCGCTCCAGGAGATTTCGCCGAAGTGGAATCATAGAACAGGTGCTCTTTTGGGTCTGGTTTCTAGCCTAATGTGCCTAGAGGTCATACATGCTGTAGCGGATGGCAGGATTTCCTTTACTTCTCAAGTGCCTCCACCTTTTGGTTCTTGAGAGTAACGCTGCTGTGGAAATGGGTGTTGAGAGGCCTCTGAGACCTGCCTTCAGTTCTTTTGGGTCTACCCCCAGAAGCGGAATCGATGGATCACACGGACCGGCATCTTTGGCAAGCGAAGGGAGTACCGGCCAGCGCTGAATGCCACTGAATGCCCTGGCGTGGTTCCTGCCTCTTTATGGCAAGCGATAGCAAGATTTCCACTTACGGCAGTGATGCAAAATTACTCTGAAAATAAAACTGACTTAAGTAAAAATGAGAGTGAGTCTCCTGCCATGAAAACATTATGAGAATAATAGGGCAGGTGGAATGTGGATATGGGAAAATGGTGAAGAGGGCTGAGGGGTGAAGGAAGCTTCAGGAATATTAATTAGGCTCCACAGGCCTGCTTCCCCACCTGGGACGTGCTGAGTTTGTTAAACAAATGAGGGGAGGTGAAGACCAGCTACAGGCTGATGCCCGAGCAGCCCCATACTTCACGGAAGGACTCGCAGGTCCTTCCTACACTCCTGGCCTTCCCAGCCGGCTTCAGGGAACCAGGTTTTGTTCAGGACTTTTCTACGGGAGGCTCTGAGGGACCATCTTCCCGCCAGGGAGACGGAGCCATGGCTGTGCTGACAAACACCATCCTTTCGATTTTCACTCCAATTTGTGGGGCACTTAACATTCATGAGGTTCTTTTACAGGCTTCTACCTCTCATAGAAATGCAGCGCATGGAAATTATCCCCATTCGTGGATAATTGTCCTGGGATCAGAGAAGAGAAGGAGCTTGCTCAAGGTCACAGAGCCGGGAGATGGAAAAGAGATTAGGGTACAAGTGGATCTGACTTCAAATACCATGTTCCACGTGCAGACTTTGCCTGGCAAGAACCTCAGCATTCCCAGCTTTGCTCAGGATCCCACGGGACCCAAAGGGGTTTCTCAACCTTGGCACAACTGACACTTGGGGCCAGATCCTCGGTTGTGGGAGGTGAGGGTTGTCCTGTGCACTGTAGGATGCACATCTTTGTCACATCTTGGGTCTGTACCCACTCGATGCCAGTAGCACCTTCCCCAAACGTCTCCTTTCATTGACAAATGTCCCCTGGGAAAATGGACACCATCACTCCCCATGGAAAAGCACTGCTGTGGAACGGAAGGTCTTAAAATGTGGTCTTTGATCATCAGCATCAGCAATACCTGAGAACCTACTGGAAATGCAAATTTCAGTCCACCCAGAGCTTCCGACTCTGAAACTCTGGGCATGGGGCCCAGCACCTCTGCATTTTATTTGACAAGCCTTCCAGGTGATTCTGGTGCAAGCTAACATTTGAAAAATCACTAGCCTAGGCTAGTGATTCTTTTTTTTTTTTTGAGTCTGTCTATTTTGAGAGAGAGATTGCATGAGCGAGTGGGGGAGGGACAGAGAGAGGTAGAGAGAAAATCCCAAGCAGGCACAGTAGGCTAGTGATTTTTAACCCTAGGTGCACATTAGAATCACCTGAGCATCTTAATAAAAACAAACCAAACCAAAACAAACGAAATCCATGCTTTGGCTCCGCCCCAAGAAATTCTGATTTAATAACTTTGGTGGGTGACAGTGGTGGCAATTTTTTAAAGCTCCTAAGGGGTCCGATGTGCAGTCAGGGTTGAGAACCACCTTCTGGATACCTTCTTTTCTTTTCAACCACCTTTACAAAACCACGTGTCTCAAGGTGTAGCTTTACACCCAGATACATCTCCAGACTCCTCCTCAAATCCCCATGGCCTCCTGCTCCACCAGAGACTGAAGCCTAGCTCACTGTTATTTTTCCTCCCACTCTGAGAAAATGCCTCCCTCCACCCCCGACCAAGCACTCAGGAAATGTTCCTGCTCACTGATTTTTTTTTCCCCTCCATTCAAGTCTGGAGTTATTAAACCACAGCCCATGGCTGAACCGTCTTATTGATTTTATTGTCGAGAGCCCAGGGATATTCTAATGATGTACTGCTCAATAAATGGAAACTGGTGGGATAGATATTGATGGCGTATGGTACATTTCACCGCAATTCACTGGGTCCCAGTCACTTTGCCTGTTACACATCATCTGTGAAAATGCTGCTCTCGGTCCTGCAAGCTTGTGTCCATCCTGCTGATGTTACTTTTCCCTGGCATCCGGATGAAAGGGCCATTATGATAACAGCTACTGCTGTGTGCCAGGCCCCAGGCTGAGTGTTTCTCAACAGACATTATTTCATTTACTTCTTACAGCAGAACGTTGTGGGGAGATACCCTGCTTAGTCCTATTTTACGGATAAGGAAGTTGAGGCTCAGACCGGATGCTTGACCTGGCTAGCTCATAAGGTGCAAAACCAGCATTCAAATCTCTGTCAGCCACTAAAATGAGGACTTAAAAATTTTTTTTTTATGTTTATTTATTTTTGAGACAGAGAGATAGACAGAGAACAGGGGAGGGGCAGAGAGAGAGGGAGACACAGATCTGAAGCAGGCTCCAGGCTCTGAGCTGTCAGCACAAAGCCCAACGTGGGGCTCTAACTCATGGACGGTGAGATCATGACCTGGGCTGAAGTCGGGCACTTAACCGACCGAGCCACCCAGGCGCCCCTAAAATGAGGGTTTTTAACCTCTACTATGGTATCAAGGTTTGTGTCCCCAACTCCCAAATGCCTGTGTTGAAAACCTAATGCCCCAGGTGATGGTATTAGGAGGTGGGGCCTTTGGGAGGTGATTAGGTAAGTCATTAGGGCAGAGTCCTCACAAATGCGATGGGGCCTGTGCCCAAATAATAGAAATCTCAGGGGGCTCCCTCGCCCTTCTGCCAAGCGAGGACATAAAGGGAAGACAGCTGTGTAGGAAGTAGGTCCTCACCATACACCAGATCTACGGGCACCCTCTATCTTAGACTTCTCAGCCTCCAGAAGTATAAACAATCAATTTCTGTCCTTTATAAGCCACTTACTCTGTGGTACTTTCTTAAAGCACAAAGGACCAAGACAACCCCTAAGCTAAACTGTACGAGGAAACTAACAGCTTCCTACTGTACTTGAGCAACCTTTCAGATGGTTTCAGTACCAATGAATAGCTCACCTATTCTCCCCTTAAGTAGGGATTCTCAACAGAAACTACTGGCATTTGAGGAGAGACGACTTCTCCGTTGGGTAGGGTTGTCTCATGCACTCAAGGACATTTAACATCGTCCCACCCAATGCCCCGTCCCCTCAGCATTTCCCAACGTCCCATAGAGGGATCAGTATGACTGTGGCTTGAGAACCTCTCACCCCATGGGGAGGCAGGAGATTCTTGGCCACGATGGCCTACTTCCTTCTTGCCAACATGGACAGTCACTCTGGAAAGGCGGCATGGCCAAGTGGAAAGAAGTTTGGCTCTGAAATCCATGAGATCTGGGTTCAAACCTTAGCTCTTCACCCACTGTGACTCTGTGAGGTTGGGCAAGTTCTATCACCTAACGCTCTAGCTCCTCATCAGTAAAACGAGTGCGGGAGTGCCTGGGTGGCTCAGTCGATTAAGCATCTGACTTTGGCTCAGGTCATGATCTCACAGTTTGTGGGTTCAAGCCCCACATCAGGCTCTGTGCTGATAGCTTAGAACCTGGAGCCCGCTTCAGATTCTGTGTCTCCCTCTCTCTCTGACCCTCTCCCACTCACACTCTAGGTCTCTCTCTCAAAAAATAAATTAAAAAAAAACATTAAAGAAAAAAAACAAAAAGGAGGGCAAATACTGACTCCTGCCTTGTAGGGAGGAATCTCGGGAGTCACTCAGGGAAGTGCACACTACAGAGCAGGGGCTCTGAACCTGGCGCAATTTTGTCCCTCCAGTCACCTGTCTTCTTCTCTGTGCTCGCCTCAAATTCCTGATCTGCAGTTTCCACTGGAATAAAAAAGTGCAGTGTTCTACATGGGGTGGTTTGATACTCAGCAACCATAACCAGGAGCAGTTATGGGAGCAGGTAACAGAGCGACGCCCGTGCCACAGAGAGCCTTGGCTCAGGAGCGGAAGACTCTCCCGAAGAGAAGACCGGCAACGAACACCTGAATATTCCCCAGACCGTTTCCACCACAGGAAGAAAACCGAATGGTGGCCCTATTACTATCACCTTAAATCATGACACACGAGGGGCTGCATTCAAGTTCTTGCTTCTCCTTTCCAATTTTATTTCCCACCGTGCTCACCCAGCAACCCTTTCCGTGAGGCTGCAACCTAGTTGAATGTCATCGAACCCCTGCTTCTGCTCCTCACCGTGCTGGGCTGCCCTTCCCTTTTCCTCAGACACCAGCTTGCCATATGAACTGAATCGTGTCCCCAACCCAAATTCGTACGTCAAAGCCCTAACCCTCAGGTGACCGCATTGGAGATGGACGTTGAAGGGGGGGGGTGGTGATTAAGTGGGGTCATTGGGGCAGAACCCTGGTCATACGGGATCAGAGCCCTTGTGAGAAGAGACAGGAAAGAGCTTGTATTCTGTCCGCCATGTGAGGATGTGGCAAGAACTGGTCATCTGCAAGTCAGGAACACGGCTTTCAGAACCCGACCAGCTGGCACCCCAGTCTTGGACTTCTGGCCTCCAGAAGCATGAGCAAATAACTTTCTGGTATTGAAGGTGCCCAGAGCTGCTTAGTACACTACTCGAGGAGGGCAGGGGATGCATTTCTTGGGCTAAGATCTAAGATCTCCAGGTAGAGTGAGGAGTTAGTTAACTAAGTAAACAGGAAGGGGACAGTGTCCCCACGTAGAGGGATCAGCACGTGCCAAGGCCTGTGAGGAAAGACAGTGCAGTAAATGACAGGACAGGGAGGAGGGCCAGGGTGGCTGCAACACCAAGGCCCAGCTAAAGCATGTGGTGAGACTGGCATGAAGAGACATCATCACACAGGGTCCTGGGCACCATCTTAGGGACTGCAGTGCAAGAGAGTGACAAACCATCCTAAGAGGCTTGTTATGGATGGCGGGGAGGTGGGGTGGGGGGTGGGGCGGTGCACACCGCAGGCAGGACCCATTTTGCGGTTCGCAGATGGGATGGTGCTCGGTGCACGGCTGCCTAATGCAGAGAGGAGGGGGAGTGGGGCCAAGACCCACGTGCTGCGGTCTGAGGTTTGGGGTGTCGAGAATGCTGCTTCATCCGTGCTCCCTGCCTTTTTGACCCTGAGGTTACCATTTCCCAAGTTCTCCTGCGAGCCTTCCTGTCGCTTGACATTTTCATCTCTGTCCTTCTCTCCTCTGCTGAAGGCACTCGCGGGCTCAATAAATACTGCTGTGGAAAAACGCAGAGACTCATCTATTTTTATTACAAATGGAGCCACTGGAAGAGGGAACAGCTCTTATTTACTTCTCAGGGTAAGGGTTTTGACAACAGGTTTATTTTCTCCAACTCACCAAGGACTGGAAGAGTAACACTCTCAAGTAACAGTACATTAATTAATGCCGAATTGGTTGGAATTTTCCTAATAAAAATCCTCATAGTAATCACATTATGGGCCATTAACACTGTCTCCTGACCATAAACCATAAATATGTTCTGCAGGTGCCTTCTTTTTAAAATGGGACATTCCCCCAAATTGTTGCCCATTTGTCACGTTAATGCTGTCACATCACACAGTGCGGACAGGGGTAAACACACAGGCTCGTGTTGGTGCACGGGTCACTCGGCCAAGCTTGTTCATGGGTCACTTCGTTTAGACCCTGCAGCGGACTTACAAGGGAAGCACCACCAGCATCCCCATTTTACAGATGGGGAAACTGAGGCACAGAGGGAGTGGGTCAACTGCTTGGGGCCAAACGGCTAGGGAGTTACGGGCCAGGATGTGGATACAGGCAGCCTGAATACAGGATACTCTGCCATCCTGCCTTCTGAGAAACAAGCACTGGGTGGATCCAGAAGCATAGCCATCCTCTTGGCCAACCAACCCACAGCTAATGGTTTCTCCTTTTCTTTTCTTTTCTTTTTTCTTTCTTTCAACGTTTATTTATTTTCAGAGAGAGGGAGAGAGAGAATCCCAAGCAGGCTCTGTGTTGCCAACACAGAGCTCAGTGTGGGGCTTGAACTAACAAACCGCAACATCATGACCTGGGGCGAAACCAAGAGTCGGACGCTCAACCGACTGAGCCACCTGGGCACCCCGCCAGTTCATTTCAACAGTAAGGGAAGCAACTGTCAACCCAGCACAGCATTAGGCTTTGCTCCTAGAGGGCAGGAATTACGCCTTCTTTACTTGTGCCTCTCCAAGGCCTAACCAGATGCCTGGGGACAAAGCCAGGAGCACCTGAGACACACTGAATACATTTCTGTTGAAAGAAGACATAGCTAGTGAAACACACGGATCAGGGACGCCTGAGTGGCTCAGTCAGTGAAGCGTCCGATTCTTGATTTCAGTTCAGGTCACGATCTCATGATTTGAGAGTCTGAGTCACCACATAGGGTTCTGTGCTGACTGTAGAGCCTGCTTGGGATTCTCTGTCTCTCTCTCTCTCTGTCCTTTCCCTCCTCATAACTCTCTCTCTCTCTCTCTCAAAAAAAAAAAATTACATACACACACACACACACACACACACACACACACACGTGTATAATGGGGTTCCTGGGTGGCTCAATTGGTTAAGCATCTGACTTTGGCTCAGGTCATGATCTCACGGTTCATGGGTTCGAGACCCACGTTGGGCTCTGTGCTGACAGCTTGGAGTCTGGAGCCTGCTTTGGACTCTGTCTTTCTCTCTCTCTGCCCCTCCTCTGCTCACGCTCTCTCTCAAAAATAAATACGAAAAGAATTTTAAAAAATTAAAAAACCCCACCACCATGTACTAGAGAGCTCATGGCAATGGGGAACAGGGAGCCCCCCCAAGTGCACTTGGGATCTCAATAGATCCATTTCCCTGCAAGGGTGAGTGACACCTGGGTGTGGGGCCATGCTTGGGAGCTGCACCTTGCTAGGGTTCGAGGAAGGAGCTCGTGTTTAACCCTGTCTAGAGTCATTCCTTTGCCTGGTCTGGGTGTTTCTTTGATTTCTTTGCAGATAATACATACTCACTGTTAGACAATTCAAGCATGCAGAGCAACATAAAGGGAGAAACCCCTCGCACATGAAAGCATCTAGAGATCACTAATGTTTACACGTTGGTGAAGATTTTCCAAGTATTTCTATGCACCCACACTACATATAATCATATACATCCTGCTCTGTCGTACGCATTCTAGTTTCAATATACCCTTGACATCTCTTCTGTGTCAACGAACACAGATATTCATCCTTCCTTCCTTCCTTCCTTCCTTCCTTCCTTCCTTCCTTCCTTCCTCTACCTTCAAAAATATTCAATGAATGTCTACTAGGATCAGTTACCCTGCCAGGTGCCAGGGATGCATAGAAGAACAAAACACATATTGAATTTATCTTCAAGGAGCTTATACTTAACTGGGGTGGGGGCGGGGGGGGGGGGGAGGGTGGAAAGGAGAGAAAAACCTATTTTACAAAAGGTGTTGAATTCAATGAAGGAAAGGCTTAATGCAAAGGAGGGAGAAGATGGGGCCAGGGGATCAAAGGCCGACCCGGTCTTCATACTATTCTGAAGATGCAACAGTGAAGCCAACATCTTAAACATGAGGAAGAGGGAGCCAGGTAAAGAGGCTGTCATTCCAGGCAAAGGGAAGGCCATGTATCAAGGTCTTAAGAGGTAAAAAATCTTATTATGAAGGATGAAAAAAACAAGGAGAAGGACTTCTGGTTTTTTTGTTGTTGTTTGTCTTTTTACTTTACGTTTCCTTATTTTTCAAATTTCTCTAGTGGAATGACAAAAACATATTGAATACACGATGAAGGGCCATTCAGTTCTTTCTTGAATGCCTCCAAAGACGGGAACCTAAGTGCTTTAAGAAGCAGCCAGCCATACTTGTGGTCAGTGTTGATCAATAGCTGTTTTCTTTCAAAATACGCCCACCAGAAGGTTTTCTCTGTAGGTCCTAATTCTGCCTTTGAAGATTAGCACCACCGCTTCTGCTGTGGACCAGCCTCTCCAGTATATGAAAATTGTTATTATACAATCACTCCGCCCCATACCACCCTCCAAGCCCATGCCAAACGTGCTCCCCAGCTCATTTCGGTTTGCTCCTGCTACACTGAGGACACCTGTTCTGTTTGTCATTCTCCTTCCTGAGAGTGACTAAGAGCTATCAGCCTATGGTTAAACAGTGCTCTTGATTAGGACCCTGCACTAGCATACCCTACGATCACCATAGAAAAAAAGTTAAGCCTCCTGGGCATGTGACAGCACGGATTCATTCATTCGTTAAGTAATTGTGAGTGTCTGATGGCACTACACCCTGGGGGGAACAGCACTTAATAGAACAGATATACCACTTATTTGGGGAATAATTATCAAATACTTGCTGCTGGGGTGGCCGGCACTGGACCAGACGGACACACTTCCTCTCCCACCGAGTCTCTAAAATGAGCATGGAATGGGATGAATGTTGTGTCTTGCCTTTCACCATATATAGCTTCGCGGTGGGGATAACCACCCTCTGCCATGGTATCTGTACGAATCAGGTCTCCCAACGTGCTGGTTTAGAGTTCTCATTCCTGTGAACCTTCCACCCCTCCTTGATTAGCCTGGAAGACCAAGGACACCTCGATTTCTCAACCATGGCTCAGAAGCTGCATCTAAGTTAGGAGGCTTCTGAGAATACCCTCTCCTAAACAAGAACCCCTATAAATGAAGTGGCATAAAAAACTCATCTTAAACATGCCCTAGACATCGGACAAGAGAGCTCCAGGGCAAAGGGCAGTCGGAGCTTTCGAGACAGGATGGGGTTAAGATAAGCCTTTGAGGAGACGGGACCCGCGCTATTACAGCTTTCGAAGGCCACCGACAGTGACAACAATTTAAATTAAATTAAATTCAGTCAGCTCCAAAAGGAAACACGTGTAATGTTAATTTCATGGGTGTACCAATGTGTAAACCTAACAGATGATACTTAAATGAGAGAGGCAGAGAAATGACATTTGGTTAAATAATGCATCAGTGGGTAGAATTTGTTGAAACTGCCATTTGGAAAAAAAACAAAAAAAACAAAAAAACACAAGCGTAACTCAAAATTGAGCAAGCTGTCACCCGGGCCAGGTCACCCACGCGTACTCGGTGCACTGTGCTCGAGAGGAGAAGGGGCAGTAGGGCATGGACGAATTTAGGGGACTCGGGCCAGTGAGCCCTGCTGATTTTCGATGCCCTCCTGTGTGCCTGGGCAGACACGACCATCTGCTTGTCTTTCCGAACAAGTGAAACCTCACCCTGGGCAGGAAATGTGCCTGCTTGTTTATTTCCTTTTATTTCTTAAAAGCAACGGATGACTCAAGATCTAAGGCATGAGAAAATGGGCAAAGGTCATTCCTGCGTCCTGGCACACAGTAGGCAGTCAGGCATTTAATGGGAACTACTTGAGGGGCCCCTGGCTGGCTCGGCTGGTTAAGCGTCCGACTTCCGCTCAGGTCATGATCTCACGGTTGGTGAGTTCGAGGCCCGCGTTGGGCTCACTGCTGTCAGAACAGATCCCACTTCAGATCCTCTCTCTCCCTCTCTCTCTGCTCCTCCCCTGCTCATGCTCGCTCTCAAAAACAAACATCAAAAAACGTGGGATTCATGAATAACATGGACATTCCTTCTGCAGTGTCTTCCAGTATACCCTCATGTTAGACTCCATCATGACTCTAACGCTGTCGGCAACCATCACCTCCAATCCACATTCCTCTGACAGAGTGGTCTGGAGGTCCCTGTCCTTGTCCACTTGCTGTCATTCCTTTTCAATATCAACAGAAACTAGTCCTTTGGTCAATAAAGCTATGGGAACCCATCGATTGGAAAGAAATGGGACTTTGCTGAAGATGCTGATCTGAGAAACAACGTGTCTACTGAGCCTGGCAGAAACCTAACATTCATAAAGGCTAACGTTTGGTCGAGCGCTTACGACATGCCAGGCACGGAGTCAAGTGTGTCTCTGGGTTTTTTCTGTTGGTTCTGTTGCAGTGTTTTTCATTCCATTCTCATAAAACACAGGGAGGCAGGAGCCATCACCAACCTCATCTTACAGAGGAGACTGACAGAGGTCAGGCAAGATGATCGAGATCACACAGCTGGTGGCCAAGCTGGGCTGTGAACCACGGCTCATGTGATTTCAGAGCTCCTACCCTGTTCTGCCTTAAACGCATCACGAGCCTGTATCAGATGACAGATGAAGAAGGGAAGGGAAGGTGACTGCTTCTCATGGGAAGCCTCAGCACCGGGACCTGTGTGACCCAGGGCCATGCAAGGCTCTGCAGCCCTACCATCTCCTCGTCACATTGCTGGCTGGTGCCAACGAGGGTTCATTTCTCCCTGTTGAGCTGCTGTCCTCTGAGAGGTCACTTGAGGACCCAAGCTGTTTCTACTTCACTCCCCCCAAGTCTTCTGACACCAAGCACACAGAGGAGAAGGGGACCCGTGTGAAGAATTCATACCCACGCGTAACTGCCTCAGCCAGGAAGTGAACCATCACTCCCAGTAACAGGGAGACCCGGTCACAGGACCTCGCCCAGAAGCGTAGGAGTGGATGACAGAGAAGGGAACATGGGTCCCTGAGGAACATTCAGTTTACGACACAGAAACATAGTGAGTAACGCTCTAATGAACCCAGAGGCAATTTGGGCCCCCAGGGAGCATTTAGCAACGTCTGAAGACGTTCTCAGTTATCACGACTGGGTGAGAAGGTGCTACTCGTATGCAGGGGACAGAGGCCAGGGATGCTGCCTCACATCCCAGGGTGCGCAGGGCAGCCCCACCCCCAGCACGGGGTTCCTCTGATTCCCAATGTCAAGTGCCAGAGCGGAGGAACTGCTTGGAGCCAGGGAATCTCAAGAAGATACCATTAAACACGCAGGTCCCTAGGGGGCGCCTGAGTGGCTCAGTCGGTTAAGCGTCTGATTCTTGGTTTCAGCTCAGGTCAGGATCTCACAGTTCTGTGAGTTCAAGCCCCGCGTGGGGCTCTGTGCTGACAGCGTGGAGCCTGCTTGGGATTCTTGCTCTCTGCCCCTCCCCTACTTGCTCTTTGTTTCTCTCAAAATAAATGCATTAGGAAAAAATGCAGCTCCCGGAGCTCCTCTGGTGATTGTGATGGCCACTATTTGCGGCCACACCCGGGGAAACCTCACCGGGCAGGAGAGGCAAGAATACCAAGGGGGGGTGGGTGGGTGGGGGAGAGGCACCAATGGAATCGTGCTGAGACACTCTCGGAATGTGTCAGGGTCAGTGTGAGGCAGCTATGGGGGGGCGCGGAAAGCTGACATTTGTTAAGTGCCTCTCTCTTGCAAGCCTTGAATTGCAGGGAACATATTCTAAGACTAACCTGTCAGCCAATGACAACTAAATTACTAACCTTGCCTTCCCCCGTGCCCCATATCCCTGTCAGATACACAGCCACATTAACAGAGGAATGCTTCTTGGAGATGTGTTCCCTGCATCGTGGAAGGTGACCCTTTTATCAGAAAAGAGCCATGTGGTCACGTATGTGGTCACATGTCCTTCAAAAGGGCCAGCGGCCTCTGGCTCGCCTAGAAATAGCTGGAAAGTGAGGGAATCAAGACCAGAGCAGTAGAACAAGCAGAGTGGTGGAGGCTCTCCATCAAACCCACTGCTGGTTTTCCTCTGGCATCCACTGGCACCTGCTTCCCAGCATCCTCTGCAGTTACATCTTGTCAAATGGCTGTGCTTTAGCTGAAAAAGCTAAGTATAAGTCACGAGCCTAAGTTCTAGGCTTAACCCGTGGATACTTCCCCCTCTCCCCCTCCGTGCTTTTTCTTCCTCCCCTGGGTGCCCAAGAGCATGGCCGCCTTGGGTGCCATGTGCTGGAGAAGGTGGAGCCACAAGATGGAAGGGGCCTGGGTCCGTCAATCACTACTTGGAGGGGGGCCAGTAAACCTCCTTCCTGTCTGACGCATTATACATTACTCTGTTTGGTCAATTAGCTAATGTTGCCCTAATACAGTGACTGTACATATGGGCTGTGAAGACAGAAAGGTCTAGGGCCAGTACCTGCTCACTGCACGATTTAAAGAAGTTAGAAGATGGGGCGCCTGGGTGGCGCAGTCGGTTAAGCGTCCGACTTCAGCCAGGTCATGATCTCGCGGTCCGTGAGTTTGAGCCCCGCGTCGGGCTCTGGGCTGATAGCTCAGAGCCTGGAGCCTGTTTCCGATTCTGTGTCTCCCTCTCTCTCTGCCCCTCCCCCGTTCATGCTATGTCTCTCTCTGTCCCAAAAATAAATAAACGTTGAAAAAAAAAATTTTAAAGAAGTTAGAAGAACCTCTGTGAGGTTCTAGTTTCCCTAAATGAAAAATGGAAATAAAATACGTGGGAGGATGAGCCCATATGCCCTACTTAGAGGGTGTGGCTGAAAGGAACCATCTCGTAGCTGTCAGCCATTCTAGATGTTCTCAGCCTTGCTCACATCCTGTTATCAGCCAGTCGGCAGGAGGGGAAGCAAGGCATGGAGGTTGGCAAAGGCACGATCGCGAAGTTACTGGCCTCAACACTGTAGCTTTCTTGAATGAGCAAATGGGTGAACAAATCCCTTTAGCGGCACTGCCTTCCACACAGGGCACACACGTGCAAGTCTCATCTCCCCTGGAGGACAGGATCCACTTTTGACTTAGCTCGCTTCCCTCCTCAGTCTGAGCAGAGTGCCCTGGACCAAGGGTTGTACTGTGTGGCAACTCCTACTCAACCCCACCACTGAGTGACTGTACTGCTTGTGAGCTGATGCAGTGTAGAAAACACATACTTTATGTCACCAATTAACTAATTTTCTTATTTATTATACCTGGACAATTTATTCAATCTTACATCCCAAGCACCTAGCCCAGGGCACGCATTGCACATAGTGTAAACTGACTCGGGCTTTAGAGAATAAATTTATAGTATCTTTTTTTTTGACACAAGTTGACTTCGCCTAATATTCTATCTCACTCAAAAAACCATGATGTCAGATCCTGGAATAAGATTGACAAAAGGGAGAATGTACATATTTATTTTTTGAAGAGAGGAAAAGGATGCTGGGGGAAATGGGGAAATGACAGGTGTCTGTCTGTATCAGCTCAAGAGAAAAAAAAAAAACAAAAAACCCAACCAGCAAGTACATTGTACTTTCAAGTCAGGCAGGCCTCTCTCTGTGGGCTGGCTGAGTCACTTACTTGCTCTGTGGCTGTGAGCAAGAGGTTTCATCTCCTGAAGCCTCCTCAGCCTCCAAATCTATGAAATGGGTGTAGCACACACAGCCTGTGATCCGTCGAAATCCATTCTCCCCTCTTGTGTATAGTTACAGGTGGGGAAGAGGCTGCCTGCCTGGGACCCCACTTCCTGGCCCCTCATACAGAGAGGCACCCCCTAGGTGAAGACAGGAAGGAGTCAGCAAACTTTTTCTGTAAGGGGCCAGATGGTAAACAGTCAGGGCTTTGCGGCCATACTGTTTTCTGTCATGACTACTACTCTGCCGTGCCATCGTCTGGGAGAACAGCCACAGACAACCCCTGCAGAGATGCACGTGGCTGCATTCCAATTAAACCTGACTTACAAAACCAGAGCGGGCTGGATTTAGTCTGTGTGCCACAGGCGACCAACTCCCGGTTTAAGAGCAGCTCAGCCTACCAAACGTGGTCACTAGCCTTCCAGAAAGGGCCGTCTGATCAGACAGTCTGCCCCGCATGACCTCACAAGGCACCGATTCTTATAACACGAACACACACGTATACGCATTTTTCTAATTTATAACCGGTCTGTGTCCTTGACGTTCTCACCGTTTCCTTTTACACCAACTCTTGCCTGGTCTTCAGCCATAACCCCATGGGCTCTGTCACTTCCCTGGTCCTTCCCCTTTTGTAAGACTGCCCCCATAATTTGCATGGCCCAGTGCCAGAGAAAACGTGGGGCAGCTTGTTCAAAAATTATTAAGAGTTTAAGCAGAACATTTTTTGTTACTTTTTTTTTAATTTATGAAATTTATTGTTAAATTGGTTTCCATACAACACCCAGTGCTCATCCCAAAAGATGCCCTCTTCAATACCCATCACCCACCCTCCCCTCCCTCCCACCCCCATCAACCCTCAGTTGTTCTCAGTTTTTAAGAGTCTCTTATGCTTTGGCTCTCTCCCACTCTAACCTCATTTTTTTTCCTTCCCCTCCCCCATGGGTTTCTGTTAAGTTTCTCAGCATCCACATAAGAGTGAAAACATATGGTATCTGTCTTTCTCTGTATGGCTTATTTCACTTAGCATCACACTCTCCAGTTCCATCCACGTTGCTACAAAGGGCCATATTTCATTCTTTCTCATGAGTTTAAGCAGAACATTAAATCACACACAGGCCTTTCTGGGCATGGGCTCTCTGTGCATGTCTGTCCACAAATACTCATTTGTATTAGCATCAGCCCGCCCAGAAAGTTTTCTAACTTTTTTGACAAGTCCAGGAACTTGCCACCTGCTTGCTGCCTGAAGGGTTGTGGGAATGGTTTTACACATCACAAGGAGGAGGAGGAGAAGGAGGAAAAAAAAAAAAAAAGAAAGAAACCCAATTTTCTTTTAGTCTATTACTTGTCAGACAGTGAAATGGGATATAATTATGGTGTGACATTTCCAACAGCAAATATGTTCCAGTGTAAGCAATTAACACCGGTTCTGTTGGCAGGCTTAAGAAGATTACTCAGAGACTATGGTAACTTACAATGCCCCATGAATAATAAATAACATAGAATCATGGGTAAGTTGCATACTAGGACTAAAGTTCAACTTTCGTGATGAAAATGGATAGGGTGCTGTTACCCCTCTGCCAAGTTTACGTGGCTGAAGCAGATTCGGGTCACAGGCTCTTTGGATTTATCTAAATTACTTATTTACCTTGCTCCTGTGAGCATCTTCACCCCACCCTCTCCCCCCCAAATCTGCATGTATTTATTTCAGCTGCTGGAAATCTGCATCAGGCGGTGGGTTTGGAGGTGACAGCTCAGGGACAGAAGGCTTGTGTTGAGACCTATGGTCTTTGGGGGCCGTCACGGTCTAATGTCTTCACTGATGAACCCCCAAGATTTAGGAAAAGGCACACCTGGATGTGTGTCTCCACTGGCTCGCCCAGTCTTGATGTAACCCAAGTAAGAGCAGCACCTCATGCCTGTATTTTTGCAGTTTTGTGAGCCGCAGCAATCAAAATCAATAAAAACACTGACAGTTTTAAGTTACACATCCTCGAGGGAGGCGTTCAAAGCCATGATTATGAGCAAAAGGCTTAGGGCAGGGTTTCTTACCCTTGCCACTATCGACGTTGCTGCTGGATCATCTTCTGTTGGGAGTAGGGGGCTGCCCTGGGCGTTGCATGATGTCCAGCAGAGTAAGTGAATTCCACCTCATCTGTGCTCCCACGTCAGGAGTACCCCCCCCACTCAGTGGTGACAACCCAAAACGTCTCCAAACATTGCCCTGGGAGAACACCAGTTGAGACAGACCTGGGTCCTCGGCTGTGTGGCCCTGAACAGATAAATGACTTCATCTCTCTGAGCCTCAGCTCCCTCAAATAGAAAGTAGAAAAACCTGGGCCTACCTTATAGCGACATTAAGAAGGAGCAGGAAGATTCATGCAGAGTGCCTCCATGTTGGGTACTACGTAAGTGTCCAGTAAAAATTGGATGCTGTTTAGTCAATCACTTATTTGATACAGAGGTACTGATCACAGCAAAGCGAAGATACGTGCTGGGGATGTTAAGATGCATAGGCCACTCACTGTCCCTGCCCCTGGTGTGGGAGCGAAAAATACCAGTGGACAGGGCCCCTGGGTGGCTCAGCCGGATGAGCATCCAAATTTGGCTCAGTTCATAATCTCGCAGTTCGTGGGTTCAAGCCCCACATCGGGCTCTGCTGTCAGCATGGAACCTGCTTTGGATTCTCTGTTCCTCTCTCTGCCCCTCACCCCCTACTCTCGGCATGTGTTCATGTGTTCTCTCTCTCAGGTACGCATGTGCAAAAATAAACATTAAAAAACAAACCAAAAAAAAAAATGGGGCACCTGGGTGGCTCAGTTGGTTAAGCATCTGACTTCAGCTCAGGTCATGATCTCACGGTCCGTGAGTTTGAGCCCTATGTAGAGCTCTGTACTGACAGCTCAGAGCCTGGAGCCTGCTTCACATTCTGTGTCTCCCTCTCTCTCTGCCCTTCCCCTGCTCGTGCTCTGTCTCTGTCACTCAAAACTAAATAAAAACATTAAAGAAACAAAAACAGTGGTCAGACATGTAAACCAACAGCTTCAGTGCAATGGGCGACTTGCTGAAATGGAGGCATAGGGCAATGGGGATTTAGAGAAAAATATCCAAATCTTGGAGATTCAGAGAGACGACACTTGAGAGGAGTGAGTTTTCCAGGAAGGCATGTGTGATAAAGGGCATCCCAGGCAGAGGGAACTGTATGGACAAAGGCATGGTGGTAGGAGCCCCTCATAACTACCCAGAGCTCAGGACTGCTGGGGCGTGAGTTGCACAGTAAGGGCGGGGGAAGAGACAACACAAGTAGGCAGAAGGCAGATGATGGAAAGCTCCGAGATATCAAAGCCAATGAATGCATGGCAAAGCTCAGTCCCGGTTCTGCTCAGTAGGAAATGTACAGTGATTAATTAGCAATGTCTGCTTGAGCCCAGGGAGGAAGAAGAGACCCAACAGTGCAATGTATTTACTGGTTTTGTGATGGAAGGATTTTTATCGGGGGAGTGATAGGAAAAGGACATTTTTAAAAACTTACTCCAGAAATCGTTTTTTGTTGTTGTTTTTTTTTTTTAAAGGAGAGGTTAAAGAGAGGCAGAAGTAGAAGCAGGAGGAAGAGTAGGGGACTGACTGCAATACCCTGAGAGATGAAAAAGGCCTAACAGGGAGGACAGGATGGTTGGGGAGGAGGTGACGGACACAAGAGGTGTTGAGAAGTTAAAACTAAGAGTCACCTTATGGATTTAAGGGAGTAGCAATAACATAGAGGTCCCTGGGTTTCTGGCTTGGGCAACTCGGAGGTTGGGGATGGTATTCCTTATGGAAAAATGTTGAGAATTTGGGGACAGAAAGATGGTGGGTTCTTTCTGGAACCCTGAGATGCCTGTGGGACCCCAGGGTAAAAATATCCACTGACTGCTGGGTATGTGGAGCAGGAATTCAGATGAGTAACAAGGACCAGAATCACTGGTTTACCCATGGCAGCTGGCACCACTGGCCAGTCAATCATCTGCAGCTACCTCCTTTCCCAAACCCCAGGGAGGCCCAGCTGTAAATGAGAAAGACAGCTACTACCAGTGGGGTTCTCTCCTAATCTAAAACTATTCCCGATTGGTAGGATTAGTGAAGGATGACAGAAGAAAGTCATTACTGAATAATCCCCTGCACATTTCATAGGCAACGTGGCATTCGTATGATCCTTGTAATCCAATTACACGATGCAGGAAGCTATATCTTAATTCCTGACTTCATTGGGACTTGCCAGGGCTGCAGGCAACCTTGTTTAATAAGGTATCACCTAAACATTGGACGGTGCATACAAAATGAACACAGGACACGAGAGGATGTGGAGACTAAGGGACAGGTCACTGCTGCTTAGAAGACTTCCTGTTTCAAGCAGCCAATAGGAGACTCAGAACCTGGCCATCCTCCCTACTGAGGCTTATGATTGGGGGAGACTTTACCCTCCCCCCTCTCCATCCATCCTGTTCCTCCCTGGCCTGCGAACGCTGTGTGCCATCCGTCTGCTCGCTGGAAGTCATCTAACAATAGAATGGTAATCATTTTTACATGGTTGCAATTCCTGAGTGGCTATTTCATACCTGGCACCATCTGAGGCCCTCCACATACATTATTTGTCACAAACACACAATCCTTGGGCTGAGTAGATGGTACCCTCATTCTAAGACCATACAACCAGTTAGGGCTGGAGCTAGGTTTCAAAGCCAGATCCCTGTGATTTTTGAAGGTGGTGTCCTTTCACCTTTGGCACCATGCCCTTACAGGGTGGGATTCCAGAACTGCCACAAAAAACAATGGGGCAAAGGGCCTGAACTCTAGCCAGGCGAGGGAAACCCCAGGAGACCAGCCAGTCCTAGTACGGAGTCCACAGGAGGGCCAACTTTGGAGGCCTACTTCTGTGAGCCCAGCTGCGTGCTTTGACCTGGATGGTTGAATACAACAGTGGTTAAACCTAAGGTCAGAACACATCAGGGAGGGAGTGGCCTCTCCAATCCGCATCAGACCATCATGAACTTACAGAATGGTGGCCTGTGCTCCCAGGGCTGAGCTAGGCCCCAGGGAGGAAGGGCTTGTGGTGGGTATCTCAAACTTCAGCCCAAACAAGGGCTGCCACGTAAGGTCCACAAGAGAAACATGCTGGCCAGAGGCAGTAGCAAATCAGAAAGAGCCCACTCACCCTGCTAGACAGGAGAGATCACCTCTTAAGGGCTTCTTGCCATGGGGGATGCAGTCCAGTGTTGGTAAATCTTCTGGTTTTCCACAAGATTCCAGAAATACTGAATCTTATGTTCAATATTCCAATTGTTAAAATGGTTACTAATTTACATTAAAAAAATCTGTAAAATGGGGGCACCTGGGTGGCTCAGTCAGTTATGAGTGTCTGATTCTTGGTTTCAGCTCAGGCCGTGATCTCAGGGTTGTGAGACTGAACATGGAGCCTGTTTGGGATCCTCTCTCTCTCTCTCCGCCCCTCCCACCTTGTCCCTAAAGAAAATATCATCTGTATGTGGGTGTATGGGTCACACAGGATCTCCCCAAAATTCACATCCACTTGGAATCTCAGAATGTGACCTTGTTTGGGAATGGGGTCTCTGCAGATGTAATTAGGTAAATTAAGATGAGCTCATACTGTATTCGGGTGGGCCCTAAATCCAGTGACTGTTGTCCTCATTGAAGACACATGGGGAAGAAGGCCAAGTGACAAGGGAGGCTAAGATTGGAACTGTGCATCTGTAGGCCAAGGATTACCGGTAACGACCAGAAGGTAGGAGAGAGCCATGGATTCTCCTTCAGACACCCCAGAAGGAACCAGCATTGCCACCAACCTGGTTTCAGACTCTGACCTCTACAATGCTTATTCTCTAGAAAGAGAGAGTGAATTCATGGTGTTTAAAGCCACCAAGCTTGTGGTCATCTGTTATGGCAGCCCCAGGAAAGTAACACCCTGAGCCAAACGACACACATCTGTGAGAGGAAAGCGTCCACTGGCCTTCAGCTGGTCCTGGGATCATGGTCTCGATCCCTCCTCTGCTTCCTCCTCTCCTGGATCTTCATCAACTCACTCCCCCCTTGAAATGTTTCCTCTCCACCATGCCCTCCTTCCTTCTCTAGACCAAGTCAGATTTTCCTACCTTCACATTTCCTGCCATTGGCTTCTCTAGCCTCCCCTGCCATGACCAGGGCGAGTCTTGTGTGCTGGCCCCTGGAGTCTGGCCGCTGCCTGTTAGTCATTTGGAGATGCTTGTTCAAGGGAAGCCAGTGGAAAAACCAGGGGCTAGTTTTCTCCAGGTGTCTTTCTTCTCCAAAGCTTTGGCACCTCTGGGGGCACACCTCCCCTTCCAGGGACCCCCTGCTCCTTTGGCAGCCCAAGTACTGCCTTTTCTAGATCACCCAAGCTCTTTTTACTACTTTCCTCAGCTCAGTAGTAGCCTTTTCTTCATCCTGCAGACCCTTAAATAGAAGAGTCTATCCTGTTATCTTTTCTATTTTAGCTCAAAATAAGCTAACCCAGGGGCCCTCAACTGGTAATGATTTTGTGTCCCAGAGGACACGGATCAACGTCTGGAGACCTTTTGGACTCTCATAACTGGGGCAGGGGTACTAGTGGCATCCACTGGGTTGGGGTTCAAGGACATTCAAAGTGCACAGGATACCACTTGACAATGAAAAATGATTCAGTCCAAAATGTCAACAGTGCCACTATTAAGAAACCCTGATGTAACTTAATAACCCCAAAATTCGATGCTCTTGACTATTTATCTCATGACCTGTTTCTCTCAAGGGACCAGAGCCTTGAATATGCTCAAAGAGAAAAGATTCCTGCACTGCTTCTTAGAGATTCCCAATGTGGGTTTATGCTTAAAAGGCTCTGACAATTTCTGCAGCCAAATGAAAACCTGTTTCCCTTTGTTTAATCCTGTATTTCCTACATGTATTTGAGTACAGAAACTCTTTGATTAGGCAACAGCCACTACATTCTTCTGAAAGAATCTGTAACACCTAACATTTACTGAGCATTTACTGCATGCCAGCAGTGCCTTAAGGATTCACATGTACTGAAGCCTTTGTCCCCTACGGCACCGGCATATGGAGGCAGGGAAGGGCAGTGACTGAGTGCAGGCTCCGGAATCAGGCAGCTGGCTTTGAATCTGGGGCCACACTAATGATCAGTGTGACCTTGGTAAATCCCTGCATTTCTCGAAGCCTTGAGTTTCTCACCTCTAAATGAAATTCCATTTAGTATCCATGTTAAAGGGTTGTGAGGGTCAAATTAGATAGAACAAAGGTCTTTATCGTGATGTTGGCTAAGGATTCACTGATGACGACCATGGTGATGGTGGAGTTGATGGTGGCAATGACAGTGGTGGAGGTGGGGATAGAGGCAGTGATGATAAGGGTGGAGATGATGGTAATGGCAATGGAGACGATGGAGTAGTGATGGTGATGATACCAGTGGTTGGTGGGGTGATGGTGACGGTGGATGTGGTGGTGATGACGATAGTAATGGAGGTGATGACAGTCATATGATGGTGATGGAGATAATGAGAGTCGTACGGTGGTGATGGGGATAGTGGTGGTTGATGATGTTGGATGGGGGTGGCATTGGTGATGGTGACAGCATGCTCTCCGTCTGGAATGACCTTCCTCTTCCCTCTCAGCTTGGTGAAATTATATCCACACCTAGCAATTTAGCTCAAGGACTAGGACACTTTCACTGATTGCCTCCTCTGGGCAAAATTCTTCCTCATTTGTGTTTTGCAGCGTTTTGTTAATGCCTCAACCATACTACCATCTGCCATATGCAATCAGGATTCCTGTACCTGTCTTGTCTCCTGTCCAGTACTCATCGCCCCTGCAGAGGGGCACTCCTCCCTCCTTCCCCGGCACAAGCAGACTGGCCATTTTATATACGCAGGCTGACATCGAATGGGGCGGATTACTGAGGCACCAGAACGTTCCGACTCATCTCTCCCAATGAGAGCAGAAACAATTCATGGGAGACTGCGTCCCTGCCTGCTTCAAGGAAACCTCGGGGCAAGCTCTTCCCCAGCTTCAAATCACTGTGAGCGCGGGGGGCAGCACCAGAAGACAAGCTTCATTACAGGGTGGGCCCTGACCATCCCGCTTGAAAGCAGCGAGCAAGGGGTGCCAGAACTGAGCACAGCAGAGAGGGGGCCTGGAAAAGCATCCTGGCTCCCTGCCGTCAGCCTGTGCCAGAGAATTCTCACCGCACAAACAGGCAAGAGTCCTTCAAGCAGAAATCTATGTGGGAAGGTGCGGGGCAGAAGGCTTTCAGCACACCAAGCGGCCTGCTGAGACGCTGGCTTCAAAGTGGAGCCTGCGGGCTGCCAGCTCCTGGGCCTGCCTAGCCTCCAGACAGGTTTTGTTGGGCTTGCTCTCTGTTTTGCTTATTTGTTTTAAATACGGTTGTCAGTTAAACCAAAAGATTTCATACAAAAACTCAGATTTCTTACTTTTAAAAACAAGAGCCAGCCTGTGCCTGTCATTCACATGGCAAGATGGTTTGGAGCTTTCGACAGGACCCGTGTTATTCAGTCAGCCATGGCCCACACCTGCCTGCTCCAGGCTTTTGCGTCCTGGTGGCCCCTCAAGGTATTTCGTCCATGCATTGGACCCTTGCATTGAACGTCCATGTGTGAAAATTCCACCTTCATGCTGGTTAAGAGCATGTACTTGGGAGTAGACCTCAAGCAAGGTACCTCTCTTAAATCATAGCTTCAATATGGGTCAAACAAGGAGGTTGATGACAGTGGCTTCTCCCTGCTGAAGGACTCAAGACCATACACAGGACAGGCAGTATATCCTCATAACGGAATCTGTCTCAACAGTGGAGGGGAGTCCTGTGATCACCCCCATCTTGTAAAGGAGGCCCTCGGGATGAAAGAAAGAAAGTGATCTGCCTCTTAAGTGACAGAGTCTGGATTCAAATGCAAACGGCAGGGCTCCTGCATCCTTCTGGCCACTCCCCATCCCAGATGCTGCGCTCCTGAGGCCAGTTGCACCCACTGGCAAAACCACGCCCCCACATTCGCTTTTACAAATCTGTGCACACACCTCTCTCTGTGCTTGTTGATAACGGTTTAGTTATGCCCTTGCCTCTCCTGCTAGACTGTGAGCAACTCGGGGTCTCGTGATACTGATCTCTCCATGGCTGGGGCTTGGCACACTGCCAGGCCCTATCACCTATTTGCCTAATGCATGATAAATAAATGCCCAATGAATAAATAAGCTTAATGAATAAATAAGCACACGAGAAATCAATCAACTCAGCTCTTGTGTATGGAGTAGACAAAAACAAAAAAAAATTAGTAAACTCAGCTCATTGACTACTTTTTTGACATTTCTAAAATCTCTCCCGGATCATTATAGATTTCACAGCAGCCGACAGAGTGCCCTCTACTTGGGAGTCAAGCAGGCGAAGTCCTGCGATAAATGCAAAGAAAATAAACTGCTTTTCCCTCCCCCCCAACTCCAGGGCTCAATTCTACCGCGAGCAAAACGAACTGAGTGTTCTTTGGTGCAGATCCCCAGTAAATGATTACTTAGCCCCCTGTCTGCAAGGCTGTGTTAGTTATTATCCTATCATAATAAAATAGATTATGCTACCATAATGAATATGACCATAATGGTTTGCTGGCAGTTTAATCAATGCATTTCTGAACTGCAATTGAGCAAAAATAGGTAACAGAGGATCATTTGATCTACATTTTTATTAATTTGGTACCATTTGTCTTCTGGTTATTTTAATGATCTTTCATTATGGGAAATGGGGAAACTCCCTGGGAAAAAAAAAAAAAAGGAGAGTCATCTTGCTCCATTTTCCTCCTTGCCTTGTTTGAGTGTGGAAAATAGCTCATTCCAACTCAATTTGGGAATGGAGATTCCTGACACCTAACTAAACGTAGTTCCGGATTCCAGAAAGAAAAACTCCCTTATCCCAGACAAATCTGACAACGCTATTCAAGTCACATATACTACTGAGTGTGTTGAGAGCAGCCTGGAGTTTGCAAAAGCAAATCCCCATCATAACTGTACTCGTTTTTTTTCTTTTTGAGGACCTACTATGTGCTAAGCACAGCACTGAGTGCTTTGTAGACTTTTTTTTTCCCCCAGTACTCCCATCGACCCTGCAAAGGGAGGTACCAGTAGCTCATTTACAAATGGGGCTCTGAGAGGCCTCTGACCTGCTAGAAAGTGGTAGTAATGGGCTCTAAACTCTGAGGACCCCATCCCATTGCCTCTCAATACTCTTCACACACACAACAGGCATGATGCCTCACTTGTTCTCTGGTCCCCAAAGATGGACTGAATCATAGAAATTGTGCATTCGGGATCCTGAGTGGGGAATTATGGCAAATGCTTTCTTCGGGGTTCCTTTATGCGTCTGTCTTGATCGTAGGGCTTTCAGGCTGAAAACATGTTTGCCTAGCGCATCCGTGTGTTTACAGAAAATCCAATGTGGCAGGGCACCCGGGTGGCTCAGTGGCGAGTGTCTGACTCTTGGTTTCAGCTCAGGTCATGATTTCACTGTTCCTGTGTTTGAGCCCAGTGTCGGGCTCTGTGCCGAGTGTGGAGCGTGCTTGGCATTCTCTCTCTCTGTCCCTATCCCTCCCTCCCTCCTCTCTCTCAAAATAAATAAATTAAAAAAAAAAAAAAGAAAATCCAATGTGTCGGTAAAACTGCACCTTGAGTGTCCTCCAAGTAACAGTTTCTGTCCAAACCTAGTTCCTAGAGCCACTATCCCCGTATTTTTAACCACGTGCACCATTCTCCATCATTTTATGAGAGGCTATACTGATGGGGGGACTGAGGGGAAAGTCACGAAGGGAGGGGTGAGCTTCTGAGAAAAAAATGGCGGGCACGTTGGTTGATACGGTGATTTCATTTCTCTTCATCCTGGAAATTCTGGAAGCTTGTCTCCACTTACCACTGAGCTGGAATTGGTTCCCTATCAACTTTTCAACTGCAGTAATCAGGGGTTGGAAACACCAAGATCACAGGGGCCAGGAGGTAACCTGACGAGTGAGGCGGGCCTCAGCGAGAGACCTGATGGAGGAAGGAGAGGACCCGCATCCCATCAAAAGGAGGCTGCTTCTCTCAACGTCAGACAAACGTTGCTACACGAGGCTCTGCCAGCTTGGGGTTGCCACATTTTCCCTTCAATTCCAAGAGAAGCCAGAAATCTGGAAGCTGAAATGAGGATCTCCAATCTTTAATCATTAGCAACGAATTCACCAAGTTTAAACCTCTAGCCCCAGCTTGCCCGTATGCCAGCTGTGGCCCTGAGAAGATGAGCCGAATCAGTGTGCAGGGCCCACACGCCTTGTTTTCATTTACTAGCCTAAATGGCTATCAAGAAGCAAAGGAGACGCCAGGACTGTTCATTAGAATGACAGACTGGAGTGACCAGCTGAAACAGAGAAGACAAAAAGGCGGCTGGATTTGGTGGGGGGCGGACGGTTGCAAAGTCGATGTGGGTGTGGGACGCTAGTGGGACATCTCTGAGTGGTGACGTCTGCTGTGTTAGTTTCCTGGAGCTGCTCCAACAATGCAGTGGCTTCAACACTAGAAATGTATTGTCTCATAGTTCTGGAGGTTGGAAGTCAAGATCAAAGTGTCAGGGAGGTTGATTCCCTCTGAGGGCTGTGAGAAAGAGTCTATTCCTTCACCCCTCTCAGCTTCCCATGGTGTCCTGGCTATTCCTGCTGTTCCTTGGCTTATGGACGCCTCACTCCCAACTCCATTTCACGTTCCATGACACGCTCCCTGTATGTGTCTATCTCTGTGCCCAAATCTGCCTTTAAAAAAAATTTTTTTTAACGTTTATCTACCTTTGAGACAGAGAGAGAGGGAGAGAGAGAGAGAGAGCGAGCAAGCATGAGCAGGGGAGGGGCAGAGAGAGAGGGTGACGCAGAATCTGAAACAGGCTCCAGGCTCCAAGCTGTCAGCAGAGCCTGACGCGCAACTTGAACCCACGAACCATAAGATCATGACCTGAGCCAAAGTCGGATGGTTAACTGACTGAGCCACCCAGGCACCCTAAATTTGCTTTTTATAGGGACACCAGTCATGTTAGAATCGGAACTCACCCTAATGACCTCAACTGAACTTCATCATCTGCAAAGACCATACACTTCCTAATGAGGTCACATTCACAGATACCGGGGGTTTGGACCACAACATCTTTTTGGGGAAACAGTGCAAGCCATAATATTTACCTAGCAATTGAGTTTAGGATTATCAAACTCTGGGAAGAGACCTGCTTTGAGACTCAGCAGGAGTTAAGTTACTGTTCAACACAGAACACAAAATAAAGAACCCCCTGGGGCACTTGGGTGGCTCAGAGGGTTGAATATCTGACTCGATCTCAGCTCAGGTCACAATCTCACAGATCACGTGACAGAGCCTCGTCTTAGGCTCTGTGCTGACAGCTTGGAGCCTGCTGG
The DNA here is from genome assembly GCF_028749965.1 of Puma concolor. NCBI lineage: Eukaryota > Metazoa > Chordata > Mammalia > Carnivora > Felidae > Puma > Puma concolor. Next base: position 28,651,535 of record NC_141682.1, read on the forward strand.
GGATTTTCTCTCTGCCCCTCCCCCTCTTGCTTGTGAGCATGCACACGCGTGCGCTTACTCTGTCTCAAAATAAATAAACTTAAAAAAAAAAAAGGATGAGGAACCACATTCCAGTGAATGCAACTCTGGCATTTAAAAGATTATATACCCAAGCATTTGTAAAGATGTTGTTTGGTAATAAAGCTTGCTCCCTCTCAAAGTGTAATGTCCATCGGTGGAAATAATGTACTCAATAAATAATCACCTATTATTATTATTACTTAGATGGGCTCCACACTCAGATCTGTCTTTCAGTAGTTCTCCCCACCATTCTCAGTTGAGAAAGAAACTCAAATGTAGTAGAGAAAATATTCGTTTCTCCCCCCAGATGCAATGTTCTCACCCACACCAGTTGGTGTGCCTTATAGCAGTTCCCGCCTCCCCTCCCCCTGGTCATGCACAGGGATGTGTCTTGGCTGAAGATACCAGTGGAGTTTAAGGTTCAAGATCAATGCCCTTTGTCCTGACAGGCAGCGGATTAGTTTTTCAGGACCTTTGTCATGGCTTCAGGAAGTGCACATGTAATTAAACAGAGCCTGTGCTGGGTTTCACATTAGCTGTGAAGTGTGCCTATGGCAAAAAGGTCTCTTCCTTCCTGAGAGACGCAGAGGTGTAATTAGAAGCCGGAGACGGTAATCATCAGCATTTCTTACCAGCATTTAAAAATGATGATCCAATATTCACTTGGGCCCAGTTTCACTTCCTGTGAGACCACAGCAGTGTCGATGCTGTGTGCCGTGTGTTGGCAAAATCTGGGGGGGGCTCCTCTGGGGTCACTCAGGTGACAGTGAGTGTTTAGCCTGTTCTGAACAAGTTAGCTGATAGGTCCAATGAAAGGCAGCCATGAGCTGGAGAGGCTCTGTCCCGATTTCCAAGTCCGTGTTCTAACACTCCAGGTGGGAGGCCAGCTCCAAGCCACTCTGAAGGTCACTGCTGATTCATCAGCCATTCAATAAACATTTTTTGCGCACCTGTTATAGGTCAGGCACCCCACCTTCACGCAGGTTCTCTCCAGGGAGTGTAGGTGCATCTAGGAACTAGGCTGGCGGGTTTTTATAATGATGTGAAATTGGAGGATTTTTCCTCCGCCCTTTCCATCCAGCCAGCCCACCCCTGAAAGTCAACCGAAACCCCACTGAAACCAGTTTTAGTCATTCCTTGTTGTATCTGTAATTTATTCCCATTCTTCAGTTTTGAAGGCAATGGAGAATTTCTCAAGTCTTGGAATCTACACTGGACATAGTAAGCCCAGGAGCTTTTGTCCCAGAACGGGGCTTGGTAAACTTTTTTCTGTAAAGGGACAGACTGTAAGTAGGTTAGGCTTTGGGTGCCACGTAGTCCACTGTGGTGTGACTACTCCACTCCACCCTTGAGCCTGGAAAACGGCACAGATGATACATACGTGAATGGGGGTGGCCATGTTCATATACGACGCCTGAGAAATCAGGTGACCCGTGTTGGAGAAATCAGGCATGCATTTTTGGGAGGCCATTGGACCCCACTAAAAAAAAAAAAAAGAAATTCCAAATTCCTTTTCATGGCCTACAACGGCCTGCATGACCAGATGCCTGCTGGTCTTCATGGCCCATGGTGGCCCCCACGGTTGACTGAGCTTCGGCCACCCCTTCCTCCCTTCTGTTCTTAGTCTGCAAGTGCTTGGCCACTTTGGGACGTGAGCACAGCCGTTCTTCCGGTTTTAAAAGTTCCACCAGAACTGGGCTCTGATTCAGTTCACCAAGTAGGAAGTTTCTCTCACTTCCATCAGCTTTTGCAAAATAATAAATTATCTTATTTACCTTCACAGCACTGAGGTACAAACAGTCATCAGCTCCACTGTCCAGATGCAGTAAATTCTCCACTTCTACTGGTTATATCAACACCACTGAGTCTCTCTAACAAACAATCCAGGCATTTCCTTCCATTCCTCCCCAGCCTTCATCTCTACAGTCAACTGGCTGCCAAGTTCTGCCATATTTACCTCCTGATTTATTCTCAAATCTCTCAATTGTTCTTCCTTAATTTCTCACCCAGATTATCCCAAAACCATGTTTCTTGGACTCTGCCTGCAGACTTCAACTTCTCCAGCCATCTCTCTGTCCATCCATCTGTCCATCTAATTGACTCATCTTTTCATCCATTTGTTCATCCATCCATCCATCCTGGGCATCTACTTTGTGCCAGGTGGGCTAAGTACTGAAAAATAAAAACATAACCTGCCTTCCTTGGAGATTTTAGTCTATTTAGGAAAAGACATGCTAAACAAATAGCCACACAAAGTTACTAACTAGAACAAATGCTATGGAAGACAACTTTCCCTTACAAAAGCATAAATGATTTAAGCTCCAAAGAACGATATGAACTTGCCAGGAAAGACATGGGAACGAGGGTGTGGACAGGGAGACCAGACTGTGGGAAAGCCTCAGGCTGAAGCCTGCTTTCTCTAGGGGTGCAGGAGGCTGGGCGGCCCTGGCACAGTGAGCCATGGTGGGGAGAGGACCGTTGATAAAACCAGACAAGGCTGGAGAGAGAGGTGGGGCGGCTCCCACGGGACCCCAAAGGGAGTAGAGTCACCCTAGGTACAGCGGGTAGACTTTGGTGGGTTTTTAGCAGATGAGCAACACAGTTCAAAGTACACCTTAGGAACAATGTCCTGGATGCACAGAGTCACTTGGCAGATGGCGTAGGGTGGGACAGAGTAGACGTGAGGAGATGAGCGAAGAACGTACTCTGCATCCCCACAAGAGATGTGGGCAACCTGGCCAGAGAGGCTGTGGAGGAGACGGAGAAAAAGGGACCAGTGAGTGACATTCTCACTGCTGGGTCAGATGCGAGAAGGGAGCAAAAAGAAGCCTGAGCCAGCCTCTGTCACCTAAGCTCCTCAGAAGGGAATACTAATCTGAATGATGGGGATAGTAAGAGATCACGGAACACTGAATGAGCACCCACTCTGTATGTACTAGGTACTTTGTTATGTCTTTTATATGCATCATCTCAAGACTTAGGAGACAGATACTATCACTAGTCCCATTTTACAGATGGGAAGAATGAGGCACAAAGAGGTTGAAACAGCACCCCTGAGGTTCCAGAGGTAGCACTTGGTAGCACCAGGATTCAACTCTAGAACCCAAATGATTGGAACCCCATGTCCTTGACTACCATTCTAGTGGTAGAATCTGTGATTCTCAACTTTACAAGTATCATCTGAGCCAGAAAATCCCAATGTAGACACTCCCACCCCCACGTACCCAGAGAGGAACCTCACAGTATTCTAGCTGCATAAATAAAGTCTGGAGGCTGAGCTCCACTGATCTGTTGGAGTCTTTATTGCTCTACAAATGCATTATTAATCAGCCACTGGGGTCCTCCCCATAGAGCCTTTTAAATTACAGTCAAATTCCTTGATAATGTTCTGTGTACCTTAATAGTGCGTTTCCTGTGTTCACAGCAATAAACAAGGGGAGGGCAGGAGGCCTGGATAACCAGGGTAAATTGCCCTTTGCGGTCTAGGCTGAGAAAGCAGTGGCAACAGCACCTCCAGATTCTCTGGGTCCCAGCTGCAATGCTAATAAAGTCTGGAAACAGACAACACTGTCAAGCCAGCGTCAGGAGCCCGGACCACGGCTCCTTCAAGCCTGGCCTGGCTGTGTGGCTTCTCTGGGCCTTCAGGTCCCCTTGTCAGGGGCCCCGTGCCTGGAGAGTTTTCAACACGAGTAGGGAGAGCAGAGGCTGCATGTAAGTTGGGACCCATAGGCCACCCAAGGGGGCTTGTTGCCTCCCGAGAGGCTCTTAGCAACTTCCGGGCTACTACACGGGGCAGGGGAAGGCAGGTATGTACCTTGCCTTCTGTAGTTCTCTTCCCAACCTACCACAGCTGAAAGGGCATAGCAGCCAGAGAGCTCACTCTGAAGCAGGGGTCAGCAAACTATGGCCCTCAGGTCAAATCCAGTCCGTGTGTAAACAATGTTGTATTAGAACACAGCCATTCACATTTATCTACATATTATTTACACATCTAGCTGAGCAGTTAAGACAGAGACCTTAATATGCCCTGCAAAGCCCAAGATATTTACTATCTGGCCTTTTATGAAAAGTCTGCCAATCCCTACTGCCAACTATAAATCAGATCATGCCACTGTTCCTGCTCAACAGCCATCACTGGCTCCCTACTACCCTACGATCAAGGCGGACTACCTTATCCAGGCCTCAAGATCCTTTTCTGTGGGACCCTGCCTTAGGCAGACAGTCTAATCTCTGGCACTATCTCTGTGTAGACCTTGAACAAATCACCCAGCCACACTTTGACTTAGGATCCTCATCTGTAAAATGGGGCAAATGAAGAGCAACTCAGTGACTTAGAGTGAGGTTCACATGATGTAATCCAGGTTTGTAGAGGAGCTAATTTTTAAAAAAATTGTAAAATATATAGAACATAAAATTTACCATCTTAACCATTCAAAAAAATTTTTTTTAATGATTATTTTTGAAAGAGAGAGAGCGAGCGAGCACACAAGCAGGGGAGGGGCAGAGAGAGGGAGACACAGAATCGAAGCAGGCTCCATGTTGTCAGCACAGAACCCGTGGCCGGGCTTGAACTCTTGAACCACGAGATCATGACCTGAGCCGAAGTCAGACGCTTCACTGACTGAGCCACCCAGGCGCCCCCCATCTTAACCATTTTAAGTATACAATTCGGTAGTGTTGAGGACATTCACACTGTGAGTTCAACCAACCTCTGGTTTTTTTTAATCGGAAAACTCAAACTGTATGCATTAAACAACAGCTCCCCATTCTCCCTTGTGCCTCTATGCATCTGACTATTCTGAGGACCTCATCTAAGTAGAATCATATGGTGTCTTTTTGCCACTGGCCTATTTCACTTAGCCTAATGTCCTCCAGGTTCATCCATATCATAGCATGTGCCAGAATTTCCTTCCTTTTTGGGGCGCCTGGATGGCTTAGCTGGCTACGTTCCCACTCTTGGTTTTGGCTCAGGTCACGATCTCACAGTTCGTGGGTTCAAGCCCTGTGTTGGCCTCCATGCTGACAGCACAGACACTGCTTGGCATTCTCTCCACCCCCCCAACTGCCCTCCTCTGCTTGTGTGTGTGCACGTTGTCTCACTCTCTCTCCCTCTCTCAAAATAAACTTAAAAAACAATCTGCTTCCTTTTTAAGGCTGAATAATATTCCATTGTAATGTGGATGTACCACATTTGCTTATCTATTTTTCCATCAACAGACACTTGGCTTGCTTCTACTTTCTGGCTCTTGTGAATATGGCTGCTGTCAACATGGATACACAAACATCTTGAAATCTGCTTACTCTTCTCCTGGATATTTACCCAGAACAGAAGGACTAACTTCCATCAAGGACCTCTACAGTACACCGCACACATGGTCATTCGGTCCTCACAAGAACAGTACAAAGGCAGAAGCGTGATTATCATGGCGGTGACCATACAGTTTACTGCCCACACTGGGAAACTCCTAAGAGGAAAAGCGGTGCTATTTGTAATTGTATCAGGGACCACAGTCAGAAATGGGGACATCCCGGGCAAAATGGGATGTCAATCATCAGAGGTAAAGTCACTTGCTCAGGTGGTGGTGAGTGGCCAGCCAAAATTCAAACCCAAGCGGACGGACTAAAACTGAGCACAATTCCACGTACATCACACACCACCCGGCAGCAGTCAGCGATCAGTAGGTGGTGTTTAATGGTTACTGACTCTTCAGGCTGGGAAGGGGGACTTTCAGGGGGTGAGGGATCAGCGGGGCTGAGAAAGACACGGCGGTAAGGTGGCTGCGTTCCATGCCCAGGAATGAGACTGGGGATACGCATGTCCATGCTGAACGGGAACTGGCCACACAGAGGAGAAAAAAGCGCCCAAAGGAAAACACACGAGCCTGCCTCAGACACATCGCCCTGGCTCACAGGAGAGCAGGGTTTCTCAACCGAGACACTTACAGACATCCTGGACTGGAAAGTTCTTGCGCGGCCCGTTCTATGCTTTGTGGGATGTTCGGCAGCATCTGTGGTCTGTATCCACTGGATGCCAGTAGCATCCCCTGCCGTTTATGATAACTTGTGTCTGCAGACATGACCCACTGTCCCCTGGGAAAGAGCACAATCACCCCCATTCAGAACCAATGACCTGGAGAAAGGGCAGAATTGGGAGGCACAGGGTATTCTCCAGGTCAGTGCTACTCAAGGTGTGGTTCTGGAGAAGCAACAGTTTTTAGAAAGGCAATTTCCTGGGGCCCCCGTACACCCAGATCGGCGTCTCTGGGGGCGGGCCAGGGCATCTGTGTTTTAAGGAGCTCCACTCTGTGAGCCAGTATCCATGGTTGTGGAAATGACTTGCTGGGGTCTCAGAGGCTGAGGAAGTAGAGCTGTTACTAATCTGAAGTCTGACAAAAGCTCCTGGGAAGGAAGCCGACCCCTCTAGGAGGATGAAGATGTTCTGGAAACTTCTAACATTCTGTTCGTGACTAACACAGCATAGAACATCCTGCTGTAGCTGGTACAGCATTTGTGCAAAAACAGTTTGGGGTACTTACCAAAATTTCAAGCAGACAAGCCTTCTAACCTACCAATTGCGTTTCTCAGGATGATTCTAACAGCCAGTCTCAACTCAAGGTGCCCAAGAGAATTGAAATTAAGCTCTAATGTCCTGGAGGCAGCCATCATAAGCAGCAAATTAACTTTTTTCTAATGCGTCTAGAATGGTACTAATTATGCACCATTTGGGGGAAAAACGAAAAAAGACCCATTCGGTATAGCAAAAATGTGGCAACAACGTATATGTCCACCGTGAGGGAAATGGCTAGTTCAACTAAGGCGTGGCTATACTCCAGAGTAACCACCAGCCATTACAAAGAATTATACAGACAGTAAGAGACAGTGGGAAAATAAACATTATATTTGGGTGGGGGGGAGGAATTACATAGGCCTCTATCTCCTGACAGGGATACAGGTCTCAGAACAAGACACTTGTCTAAATTAAAAAACCAGCTCCAGAACTATGTATCCATTTCATATGGTTTCTGAGTTTTCCCAGCCCAAACCAGATTCTCTATTTTTGCAAGTTCCAGATCTCCACCTTCGTTTCTTACCACTGATACCCTCTCCTCAGCACAGAACAAACTCTACTTTTGCATCTGTTGAACTTAAAGATCTCAACGAACACAACGTGCTTGCCCTCCCTTCTCAGAGGGGCCTGGTCAAGCTCAATTTTCCCTCGATCTGCCGTGCCGTTTTTTGAAATAATGAGAACATATATTCTCCCACTTGAGTAATTCAAGAAATTACAACAAACACGCTTTCTGCATTATTTGAGCAAGCTTTAAAAATTAAAAAAAAAAAAAAATCTGCTTTCCCTCTCATTGCCATGTCTTCTGACCATCTTTCTCTCCGGCTGCTGCAAACACCCCTAGGGACAGGCTCCTGGCAGCCTCCCACTTACTCAGACAGGCTTCTTGCTCTCACCGCACCACGCTCGGAGGTGAGCTATTAATTTGCACTTTGTGGCTTATCCTTGCTTCTGATTTAGGGCAACATAAACCCTCCTCAAAATTTCGAGGAATAAATTAGTTTACTAATTTCACCATTAAGAGTTTATCAAAGCGAGCACCGTTCCCTAATCCATCACCATTTTCCATGTTTATCTCCTATCCAATTTTTACCACAGGGTTCTATACACATCAATTTGCCTGATGCTTTTCCTACATATGTTTTAAATTACTTTATCATTGTATAAATTTCACAGCCATTAAAAGGCTCTAATACCAGAATGGCTGACATGGTGTTAAAAATTGGATTCAATTCCACGGGGTAATAAATTGTGACCTAAATCCAATCTCTCATGGGTGACTGAAGGATACAATGAAAAATTATTGCTTTGTCATTTTTACACTAACACAAATATACCACGGCCACTAGAAGCCGGTCGAGAAATAGCAAGCAACCTCGGCTGGCTATTTTTCACCCCGGAAAGCTTTGCGGGCAAATCCTGCGGGTCTTGGATGGAATCAGCCACCACCAGAACCAGGTGAATTACCCGACTGCATGGATCTCTTTGCAACAGACAGGTTGCAGCTCGGGGACGAAGTTAAACCGCACGAGGCTCCCTTCTAAGGGCAGGTGCTTAGACAGGCAGCGCAGCAGGGTGGTTACGCCTTTGCCTCTGGAGCTGAAGTCTCTCAGCTCAGAGACTGGCTCCACCACTGAGGAGATGGTATGATTTTAAACAGATTTCCTCCCTCTCTGTGTGTCAATTTCCTGGACTACAGAGCTGTTCCAAGAACAAATGATTCAATATGGCTAAAATGCTTTGGATAGTCCCTGGCATTTAGCAATCCCTAGGTAAAGGTTAGGCATCATTATTTAAGAACAGATTCTTGTACAGAGACCTCAGTGCCCTGTTCCTTTTGGCTGCAGAGAAGGAGAGTAATGAACAGCGAGAGAAAGGTGTTAACATTTCCTCTGCCTCTCCCTTTATCTCTGGAGGAATTGGATCAGTCATTCGACATATTCCAAATGCACATGTACTAAAGGTACCACATAGCAGAGAAGCTAAAACACGGGTTTTGAAGTCAGGCAGAATGGAGTTTGAACCCAGTGTTTGCCACTTGCAAGGGTCACACTGGGCAAGCCAGCTGACCTCACCAAGCCTCAGTTTCCCCAGGTATAAAAAGGGGAGAGGGAACGCACTCTTCTCCAGGGCTGTGGGGAAGGCTCTATGAGATGCATGGAAAGTGTTTTCCTGTGTGCCTGGCACTTAGCAAGTGGCTAGTTTGTTGGGTTTTTTTAATTTTTTTTAAGTTTATTTATTTTTCACAGAGAGAGATAGAGAGACAGAGCATGGGTGGGGGAGGGGCAGAGAGAGAGAGAGAGAGGGAGACACAGAATTGGAAGCAGGCTCCAGGCTCTGAGCTGTCAGCACAGAGCCCGATGCGGGGCTCGAACTCACGGATCACGAGATCATGACCTGAGCCGAAGTCGGACGCTCCACTGACTGAGCCACCCAGGCGCTCCAGCAAGTGGCTAATTTTTTTTTTTAAGTTTATTTATTTTGAGAGAGACTGTGCAAGCAGAGTAGGAGCAGAGAGAGAGAGGAGAGAAAGAATCCCAAGCAAGGCTCTACACTGCCAGCGCAGAGCCCAACACTGGGCTCGAACTCACGAACTGCGAGATCATGGCCTGAGCTGAAATCAAGGGTTGGGTGCTTAACCAACTGAGCCACCCAAGTGCTCCAATGGTACTCAGCAAGTGCCTAAGACATAAGCACGCACACATCCCAGGCTCTGCAAGGGCTGGCAACCCAACAGGACACACACACAGATGAGATTTGGCCTTCAGCTAAGTGAGGACCACAGAAGATTCCAGCGAAACATGTGTTCCAGTGGGGGAACATAGTCTGGGCACCTCATGGAAACTTGGGGAGGGAATCACAGGAGACTTCCAGAAGAAAGCGATATTTGAAGGAACTCCTTACCCTTACCTGCCAAAAACTTTGAGAGAAGAGCAAAATCAACCTGGTTGTGTTGGTTTGTGTAAAAGGGAGGGACCAGCTTGGATACAACTTTCATCCACAGGCATGGGCTCTCTCTTTCTGCACTAGGTCAGTGCTTTCTGGGCCCCAGCTGGCTGACACACAGCCAGCTTCACCCAAGGGAAGAAACGGCGCAGAAGGCCAGAATGCTGCCCTCTGAACTCCTATTCTCTGGCTCATCCTGGGGCGGTTTCAGAGCAAGATACTCCCAGAAGCTGAGAAAAGGATCATAAACTGCCTTGCTGTGGAAGCAGGTCCACCCTGCCCACCCTGGAGGCTTCCAGAACACTCACCATCCGCTGCTGATTTCTAATGGGTGCTTGGTAAGCATCTGCTGGCTGAAGAGAGGAAATAACTAACCTGAAAGACAGTACCTCATTCAGGAATCCAAGGAGGCGGGGGGGGGGGGGGATCTAACAATCAACCGCATAGGTAAGGAGTGAGGCTTACGGAAGACAGATGTGCTGTCAGAGGCGGTTACCGCTGAGGCAGTGGGCGCAGAGGCTGCCTTTCAAATCTTTCAGGTCAGTCTGGTTCAGATGCTTTCCGTAACTGTGCCTTAGCTGCTGAGATCGAAGCAGCCCAGGGCACAGGGCCCGCGTGAATCTGTGTCCCATGCTGGGACGCTACTGCAGGGAGAAGTTCCCTCTGTGCCTTGTGTGTCATGAGAAACAACGGTGCCACAGGAGGTGAGGTCCCCCAGGAGCGGGCAGCCTGAGTCCAGGGCTAAGAGTGTGGGTCAGTCCCCAAAGGCAGAAGGAACACAGTTCTCTGGAGAGAGGGTGCGGCACCTGTCCTCCGTCTCGCCTTCCAGAACCCTGCCTGTCTTTGGGGCTGATCTTCCCCTGGCTGTTGCACGACTTCACTTTGCCCCTCAGAGACACGTTTCCGTTTCATTCTTCTTCACTTAAGGTAAAGACGGGAATCATCTAACCCAGACGTTTTGGGAATTAACACCTGGCTGGGAAGATGACAGACTGACCCTCCTGCTCAAACTCAGAGCTCCCTGGGGAGCAGCACTGTTAGTTCCTCAACCTCCCTACAGCCTCCTCCTGCCTCAGGGCCTTTGCACACAAGGCACCCTAGGCCTGGAATGTTCTCCCTCCCACCTTTCCCCTAGTTAACTCCTCCCACCCTTCAACTCTCAGCCCAACTGACCTGCCACCACATGACTCTGCAGAAATGACGGTCCCTGTTGCAATTCTTTATTCTTGTGATCATCTGATTCATGGATGTACCCTCCCACCTTTCACAGGCTACAAGCTCCATGAAGACAGGGATTTTGTCTCTTTTCCCTCCAAGTGAATCTCCCCAAATCTAGTGCCCAGCACAGTGGACTCTTGATGAACAGCTGTTGAATGAAAGGCCTCAGTATATCCCAAAACTAGAAACTTCCTTTTGGGGTTTGCTCCTAATCTTAGCATGTTCTTCCACAATAAGACCAAACCCATGTCTGACCACCTTTTGTCCACTGCTTTCTGGAAGTCATTCAGGGACAGCCTCTTTGGCTTCCTGGCTCTTTTCCCTCTCTCCATGCATATGGCAGTGTGCCGTTACCCTGTGTCTCTCCGTTCCTTGTCTGCCCGCCACCCCCACTCCTGCCCCCGCCCCCAGGACTGTGAGCTCCGTAAGGTGGGATCTCCTCTCGTTTACTGCATCCCAGTACTTAGCACCATGCTGGGTGTGGGGTAGCTTCTTGAAACGAATTCGCTCACTAAGTGGACCAAAAGAAATATATTTAAGAATGCTAAGGGGAAGAACGCGGATTATCTTCAGGACCAATTTCCAAGGACATCTCTGGGGTACTCCTAAATTCTCACTGAGCTGCAAGAAAGCAAGAGGATGGAGTATCAGGGGTTCATTCGCTCATCGAGCAACAGGTAATTCCTGTATGTACAGCATCATGTCAGGTGCTAGGAGACTCCATGATTCTGCTCCAACGTATCAAAAGGGGAACGTGCCAAGTGTGGAACCTGAATTATTAGCAATCCCAAGTGGCCTGCAACATTCCTGGTGACATAGACTGGTCTGAGGCGTAGGCATCTCTGATCTCCATCCAGGGCTGGGCCAACATCCAGAAACTCAGGACAGTCACTGCGTTCCCAGCCTCCCTCTAGCCTCAAATGAAAGGGAAGCCGATTAGCTCTCCACCAAGCTGCTCCAAGCAGTGGTCCACAAATGTGGGTTATAAACACGCATCCAGTACCGTCTATAGGTGTCATTGTGTGCACACAAGAATGGGGAAAAAAATATCCATCGAACCCTGATCCTCTGGTCTCAAATATGCTCTTTCCGAGGCTGTGGTTTGCAGCTTCTCTCTGCACCTAAACCTTCCAGCTTGGCTTTCAGGCATGGCAGTTAGGGAACAAACACACCCTAATGACAAGTTTTAAAGTGAGTGGCAAAACTGTACAGCTGGCAGAATGTTCCTGGGGGAAGAAGAGGAGGTGGGCGGGAGGTGAAGGGGCCATTTATGATATTTCCCGTAACTACATATTTAGCTTTCTAAAAAGCCTTGTGGGTGGCAGCTGGCTTTCTTTATGATTCCAAGACTGGGACAGTGGTGGGGAATTAACACCACAGTGCTTGAGAAGGACAAGGCATTGCAGGATTGGCATATTGGAACTCACCTCCCAATGTGGGGGGTGGGGTGGGTCTTGAGGGACTGTGGGCCACCACTGCCTGGCACACAGTAGGAGTTCAATAAATTTCTTTGCTGAAAGATCAGGCTTGAGTGGTCATTGTGTTTTGAGGCCAGAGCACCAACTGACAGTCACCCCCAGCTGGTCCACTGGCCAATCCCAATAGCTCCTGCCTGCTAGCAAATCCTCTACTGACCCCAGTAAGAACCTTTCCACAACTGCCCTGTTTTGACTCCTTCCTTAAAAGAGAATCAGATCAGAAGTGAGATTACTTGCCAACTGGTGCAGCCACTCTACAGTATGGAGGCCCCTCAAACAGTTAAAAATAGAACTACCCTATGACCCAGCTATTACACTACTAGGTATTTATCCAAAGGATACAAAAATTCTGATTCAAAGGGACACACGCACCTCTGTGTTTATAGCATCACTATTGACAATAGCCAAAGTATGGGAAGAGCCCAAATGTCCATCCACTGATGAATGGATAAAGAAGATACGGTATATACATATATATACATGTATATACATATACATATATACATATATGTATATATATATACATATATATATATATATATTACTTGGCAATCAAAAAGAATGCAATCTTGCCATTTGCAACTACCTGGATGGAATTAGAGGACATTATGCTAATCGAAATAAGTCCATCAGAGAAAGACAAACACCTTATGACTTCACTCATATGTGGAATTTAAGAAACAGCACAGATGAACATAGGGGAAGGGAAGGAAAAAAAAGATAAAAACAGAGAGGAAGGAAAATTGTAAGAGACTCAAATATAGAGAACAAATTGAAGGTTGGTGGAGGGGAGGTGGGTGGGAGATGGGCATCACGGAGGACACTTGGTGGAATGAGCACTGGGCATTATACGTAAGTGACGAATCACTAAGATCTACTCCTGAAACCAACACTACACTGTATGTTAACGTGAATTTAAATTTTTTAAAAAAGAAGTGACATTATTGAATCATAGGGTAGTTCTATTTTTTTTAAGTTTATTTATTTTGAGAGACACAGAGAATGAGAGTGAGGGAGGGGCAGAGAGAACCCCAAGCCGGCTCTGCACTGCCATCGCAGAGCCCAATGAGGGGCTCGAACTCATGAACCGCGAGATCATGATGTGAGCCAAAATCCAGAGTTGGATGCTTAACCGTCTATTTTAATTTCTTGAAAACCTCCATAGTACCTCCCATAGTGCCTGCACCATGTTGCATTCCCGCCAACAGTACACAAAGGTTCCAATTTCTCCACATCCTCGCCAACACTTAGTGTCTTCTGTTTTGTTGTGTTTTTGGTAATGGCCCTCCAAATGTGTGAAGGTGATATCTTACTGGGCATTTATTCAGAGTTGAAATCAGGGTCTCAAAGAGATATGGGCGTGCCCACGTTCATTGCAGCAATATTCATAACAGCTGGGATGTGGAAATAAATGAATGTCCACTGACGGAGGAAGGGATTAAAAACTGTGGCATATACTTAACAATGGAATACTGTTCAGCCTTCAAAAGGAAGGAAAAATCCTGCCATGTCCAACAGCACGGATGCACCCAGAGGCCACTATGCTGAGCAAACTACGCCAGTCACAGAAAACAAACATGGAATGATGGCACTTAAATGAGGCATCTAAAATAGTCAAACTCATAGAAACAGTGTAGAATGGAGGTCACCAGTGCTTGGGAGGGCAGGGAAGGGGCTTCAGTGGGTGTAAGTTTCAGTTGAGTAAGATTAGGTCTAAGATCTTTCGTACAACATGGCACCCACGTGTACCGATACTGCATTGTACCCTTAATTTGTGAAGAGTGTGGATCTCAGGTTAAGTATTCTTATCATGATAAAATAAAACAAAGTCCTTTAGTAGCATAAAAATGGGGCGTCTGGGTGGCTCAGTTGGTTAAGTGTCCGATTTTGGCCCAGGTCATGATCTCGCATTTCATGGGTTCGAGTCCTGCGTAGGGTTCCGTGCTGACAGTTCAGAGCCTGGAGCCTGCTTGGGATTCTCTGTCTCCCTCTCTCTCTGCCCCTCCCTTGCTTGCGCTCTCTCAAAAATAAACAAACATTAAAAAAAATTTTAAGTAGCATAAAGTTAAAAAAAAAAAAAAGTGAAGTAAGATCATGTTAGAACTGTTCAGTTCCACCATCAGCTCCCATGTCACTAAAAACGACATGTGAAAACTCCCTGCCATGGCCTGTCCTACCCCTGGGGCCGACCCCTTGTCCCTCCGCCCTTGCCACCTGCCCTGCCTAGCCACACTGACCTGGCTACTTCTACAGGCCAGGCCGTCTGCCAGGACTGTTCCTCTCCCCTGTGGCACTGCCCTCACTTGCTGCTCAGAGAGGCCTCTGTGATCAACTAACTCAAGTGTCCCCATCCTGTCCTCTTTGCATTGTCTTCACGACTTCATGACACCAGACAGCAGGCCCTAGACCCACTGGCTCACTTGCCACCTATGGCCTCTCCTTTTAGGGCAGAAGCTCCGCAAAGGGGGCGCTATCGCCTGGCACACCTCTCAGAGTCACTGTCCATCTTAGGTCAGGGGACTCGGTGGCACGAGCTGTGCCAGTCGAGACCCCGCAGGAACAACGCATTCTCTGCATTTGCTCACCGCTATGGGTCAGGTCCTGGAACAAAGGTCGGCCGACTACAGCCCCTGGCTGCCTATTTCGGTACAGCCTTCGAGCTAACAAGACTTTTTGGTACATTTTTAAATGGTTGAAAGATAATCAAAAGAATAACATTTTATGACACATGAAAATTTTATGAAATTCACATTTTGGTGACCATCAGCGAAATTTTATTGGAACGCAGCCAGCTGGTCATTTATTGATCTATTGACTCTTCCACGCAGAATCGAGTGGTTGTGACAGAGACCATATGGCCTGCAAAGCCTCATATTTACAATCTGGCCCTCAATAAACAACACTTGCAGAGGACGGGCTTTCAACAATGCCTACTGAGTGCCCTGTAAGTGAGGGCTGATGATGTTCTCTGGACTCCGCACGGTCTCTTTCCCTCCATGAGAAGCCCAAGAAGCACCTCCGGGACCCGTTTTTTCTGATCCCAGGGAACCACCCCTGAAATACCTCCTCTCTCCTGGGCTTTGTGCCTTCTTCAACAGGAGCCCCGGAAGGGTCTGACTGGGGCCTCTGCAAATCTGGCCTTTTGAAAACCAAATCAGCCCCGGCCACTTAGCCAGACTGCAGGAGGATCTATGCAGTCCTGGGATACGTGGTGCCTTTTAACCTTCCGCAGCTGTTCTCTCATTTCCTCATCATGACGGATACCGCAAAAATCCTGGGCGGGGGTGGGGGGGGGTGTCAGGGTCTCTGGCTGACAGGTGGGGAAACTGAGGCATGGGCCCCAGGGCACGCAGACTGGCCAAACTGACATCCACATGTCCGTCTTCCTCCCGTGCCAGTCTGCCAACCATGCTTTCTAGAAGCCAGCTATGCGTGCTGTGTAGTCATCCCACTGCCCCCGGGATGCAGAGAGATGGACAGCAGACAGCCCTCCCGCAGCTGGCTATGCCATCTGCCACTCTCTGAAGCAGGCAGCCGGCTACCGCAGTCCAGAAGCCCATGTGTCCAGAGCCTCTGGCCTCCCGTAAAGGCTGATGGGTAAAGACCGTTGTCAGCTCCCTGAACGGTTGCCTTTCTATCGGAAACCCCCTTTCTGTCCATCTCTAGCCCTCACACTCGAGCCAGCTTCCCCCGTCAGGTGCAAATGCTCGCAGCCCCGCGGCTGGTCAGCTGACTGCAAAGGACTAGCCCACTGCCTGTCACTCACCAGGGAACTGCCCTGTCACCCAGGGGCTCAGGCCCAAGTTCCTGGTCCAGTGGCAGCCCACCCTACCTCCCAGCTGAGAGCTTTCTCTGGAAACGTCTCACATCTTCCCCAGCTTATTCTCCACCCAAACATGCAGGCTGCAGAAGGCAAAGGCCTTTGGAAGCACGGCTCCACTGGCTTTACCTAGCACTGCAGAGACTGCATGCGGGACAGACTTGGGTGACCGGGGTGGGGGATGGCGGTCCTTCCTCGGGGCATTTTAACTCCAGATGGAGGGAGGCTAGAGGCCTATGAGGCCTTTGGAGGGGGCTTCCTGGTATTTAATTGTTCCAAATGTAATGAGGCATTAAAACCTGCATTACCTAGCACCTGGCACCAGAGTGCCAGCTACAGGTTGAAGAGTCTTTATCAAGGAAGCCATTTATTAGAAAAACTACCTCTGCCCTTCCCCAGGGTCAGTGTCTCTCCTATGGTCAGGGCTTCCCGGGGAGATGTGGTCCAGGAAGACTTCCCTGAGGAGGTGGCATTTGGGCTGAGATCTGGAGGTGGGGGGAGGGGTGGTAGCCAGACAAGGTGGGGTGCCACAGGAAGTCAGCATTAAGGAGGCCTTCTATTCACTCCATTTCTCAATGCTCCCTTCATTTATACCACTGCCAACAGCCTATCCCCCGTCCACACCAAGCATTTTACACGCATGCTCCCACTGCAGCCGGCAATCCTTATGAGGATAGGGTAGGAGTCTTTGTGCCCATCTTACAGATGAGGAAGTTGAGGCACCGAGAGGTTAGGGTCTCACACACCTAGTAAAGGCACAACCGCAATTCAAAACCCTGTGGCTGGAAAAAAACCTCTTTTTCCAGCCCAGGCCACCCTTGGCCTTCCATCTGACATGGTTTCATCTCCATGAAACAGTAGGAGGTCCAGCTGAAGGGACAGGGAGCCCAGCCAATTGTGGGGGCTGCCTGGCTGCAGAAGGGGTTCGGGCGGGTGGCCTGGCGGCTGCAGTGAAAGACCACCACGGGATGATCTCCCACCATCCATGCATCCCCCTCTTGGAGGCTGTGAGCGGACAGACCTCTCGGTGGCTGTGAGCGGATGGCGTAGGGATCCCTCCTCTCCATGGGGACATGCGCTGCCATGCCAGGTGCTGCCTCCAGGAGGCGGAGCCAAGCGGTTAAGTCACAAAGGCAAGGAACGGACCCAAAGATAGCAAACCCGCTCCAGGGGTTCTAGACTCTTCCTTTTCCTTGAGTGCTGCTAGAGTCAAAGGGCCGGGATGGGGGCAGGGGGCGCGAGGAGCAGAAGCCATTTACAAAGTTGACATTCAAACCCCATTTCCTTTCCTCTGGGTTTTTCAGACTCCCTCCCCCCCCCCCCCAAAGAACTGCTTCCCTAATTATACCCAACTTCCGGCAGCATATCGGCTGAAGTCTGGGTGATGTGGAGCTCGGCAACATGACAAACCCCGTACATACATCCGTGTGTGCGCATATGTGTATTTACACACATATTACATCTCCCTCCCCTCCCGCCTCCGTTTCCTCATGTAGCAGGAAATAAAAGGGCCATAGGCTGAAGCTCAAATCCCTCCTAAGCAGAGGGAAATCCGGGTGTCATGGTTTCCAGAAAGGGAATACGATCTCCGTATGGGGTGTAATTACATCTTAGCTTTCTGCAGAAGAATAGTTTATGGCTTAAATGCTATTAATTGTAAGCCGTTTTGTTCCACGGGAAGTTGTTCATTGATAACTACCCAATTAGGGTTATTTTGCAATTAGTCTATTCACAGTAAATTTATTGCAAAAGGGGAGGCTGTGGTGCAGCAAATTAATGCATTGCCGGGCTGGGTGTGCAATGGCTCTTAAATGCCAATCTTATTAACCAGCTCAGAGGTCCCGGGAGGGTGTGCCATGTTGGCTGACGCAGTGGAGTCCACGGGAAACCCCCGGCAAACACGCTGCCCAACCACCCTGGGGGTGTCTCAGCACAGGGTGGGAGCCCCTGGCCGCCACTGGCCACTTCGGCTCTCTTGTTTCCCCATTACCGCCCTCCCTTCTCCTTGCAAGGGCTACTGAGCATCAAGAAATACCGCCTCCAGGCTGCAGGCATCCTCAAGGTCCAACGGTGTGAGCTAAAGTGAAACCTTCTGCCTCCTGACGAGGGAAAGGCTCTTCGACCCGAGTTCCAATCCCAGCTCGACTAGCCACACACCTCTCACCACGTCCTAAACATCTTTCAGGAGCAACTTCCTCATCGATAACAAAGGGCTGATAGCAGACCTGCCTCCCAGGGCTGTTGTGAGGAATCAATGACCTAAGGCACAAACCAGGTGGAAAATACTACTACGTGAGATTAGGATCTAGCAGGGGTACGCGCACTACGGCCCACAGGCCAAAGCCTGCCCACCGCCTGCTTTTGTACACGGAGTCTTCTTGGAACATAACTAAGTGCTCTGTGCACGTATCGCTCACGGCTCCTTTTGCGCCATAACAACAGAGTCAGGTAGTTGGCACAGAGACTGTATGGCCCGCAAGGCCTCAACTGTTTTCTCTCTGGCCCTTTGCAGAAACAGAGGGTTGGCCCCTGGTAGAAGGAGTACCCGGTATTATTTTCACCGAAGGTCATTCAACTCAGGCCTCCGACACTTCTCTGCTGAGTCACGTGCCGGTAAACTGAAGATTCTGGAAACTTCTTCCTCCACTCATTCATCCCTACACCCTATCAGCCAAGCGCCATCAAGAATATAAATGCACACCGCATGGACAGCTCAGACTAGGGTTGAAATGCAAGGGAGAAATGAACCTTTTCTTTTTAAATCTTTCCATTTAAAAGAGAGTAGAGTCGGGGCGCCTGGGTGGCTCAGTCGGTTGAGCGTCCGACTTCGGCTCAGGTCACGATCTCGCGGTCCGTGAGTTCGAGCCCCGCGTCGGGCTCTGTGCTGACAGCTCAGAGCCTGGAGCCTGTTTCAGATTCTGTGTCTCCCTCTCTCTCTGACCCTCCCCCGTTCATGCTCTGTCTCTCTCTGTCCCAAAAATAAATAACCATTAAAAAAAAAAAATTAAAAAAAAAAAAAAAAAAAAGAGAGTAGAGTCCAGATACACGTTCACAACTGAAAACTCAAAAAAGTACAGATAAAACATTGAGGATGAATCCAAGGTTGTCTGCACCCTGCACAAAGGGGAACCAACACTTAAGGGGTTTGCTGCATATCCCTTCACACCTCTTACACACATCGCTCCTGTCTATCTCACCTAAATCCTAAAAAGTGGAAAAAAAAAATTAGGCTCACGACAGTGCTAACGTCACAGGATGGTAGATGAGATGAGCTAACATGAGCTAACAGAATGCTAAGTGCCTCGTGCAGTGCCTGGCACATAGCGAGCACTCCCTAACTGCCTGTCCCTTGCAGGCACTGGAGGAAGTAATACACACCAAGAAACACATGAGATCCGGTCAAGGGCACGAGGTCAGGTGCAGAAATACAATGAGTAACACTTCACACCTTCTGAACCATCCCCCACACCCTGCTGTGCTTATGAACACCTGTTATAGCCCCAACCTCTCCCTGTATCACAGCAAGACATCTGATTTGTCACTGGCCATCAGCACATAGAAGAGTCCGCAGTACAGGGCGGGAAGTGGGGAGAGACAGATGGTGGGAAGGAGAGAGGAAGGAATTTTAGATAGAGAAAACAGGAAGGTTGTTTTTGCAGAGCCTCCCAAGTCAATGTAACCAATTAGAAACCTTTCAAATCATATTCAATTACAATAATATTTGTGTCAATCTTAATCCCAATAGTCTGTGGAGAGAGAAAATGAACCCTATAAATGCGATCACCTCGGATTCCACATCAGCCCTGATTTTGTGTCTTTTACCCATTGCCATAATGACGATTGGCTAAAGCTATAACCAAAGGTAACTTGATTTTTCCAAAGCTTTTCTTATACAAAAGTTCAGAATTCAGACACTCCCAGAAGAAAAAATCTTTTGTGTTGATCAGGGGTTTGGAAAATAGGGTGGTCCCGGGGAGCCGGGGAGGCTCAGTCGGTTAAGCATCCGACTTCAGTTCAGGTCATGATCTCGCGGTTTATGGGTTCTGTGTCTCCCTCTCTTTCTGACCCTCCCCCACTCACGCTCTGTTTCTGTCTCTCTCTCAAAACTAAACAAACGTTAAAAAAAAATTAAGAAAAACAGGGCAAAATAGGGTGCTCCTTCTCAGAAGGTCTGAGAAATGGGAGCAGAACGGCACTGAGCAGGAGGAGGAGTCAGAGCCAGGGCTCGAGCTTACCTTCCAGGGGGCAGAACCGAGTCACCTTCTTGGGCATCAGCAGCCCGAGCTTGTGGCGGCAGTAGGTTTCCCCGATCTCCTGGCGGCAGTGCTTGGACTTGGCACGGGACAGGGCAGAGATGGCCTCCTTGCCCGAGATGTCACACTTGGGGGGCTGGTCGTACTTGATCTCAGGGGAGCTGCCCCCGCTTTTCCTGCTGTGGGGCTGTCTCGGGACATCCTTCCCACGGCTCCCGTTCACGGCGGCTTTCTCACCAGGAGGCAGCACCTCGTTGGTGCCCTTGCCCGGGAACGGATGCCCCTTCCCCTTCTCCTCCTCCAGCTTCCTCTTCAAGAGCTCCTTCTGTCTACTCGGGGCCTTCTTTGCCAGCTCAGGCTGGTGCTTTTGCTTTTGAGTCCTAGGTGCAAAGTTGCTGTTGTCCACATTCTCAAAATCTTTGGGGACGGAGTTCTCATTGTTGCTGTCTGTTCGCACTTTCTCTTTCGGCCGGTGAGAAAAGTAGCCGTCCTGAAGAAGACGGGAGGAAACACAGAGGAGAAATGTCACTGAGCGGTCGTGCCAAGTAGGTTGGCCCCTGGAGAGTGGGGCACATAGGTTTGGAGGTCTGGGCCCCAGTTTCGTGTGATACCTTCGCTATGGGCTTAACTTAAGGTAGACTTTGCTCTCCGGACCTCAGTTTCCCCATCTGGAAATAGAAGGATGTTCCAACTAGGGACCAAGACTTTGAAAAATCTAAATGCTATGTCCATGGACCCCAGTGCTTTGTAACTAACCGCGCCTCCCTTTCAAGTAAGTTTCCTTAATTGTTTCTGCCCCTGGATCCTGGATATTCTGTTCTAGTTTCCTGTTTACATTCTAGCAGAGAGTGCTGTGATGGTTTATTTAAGGGCTGGGAATGTCATAAAAAAGTTATAAGGGGAAAAAATATAGGCAGGATATTATATATAATCTACTGCCTTTGGACATACTCAGAGGTCTACACCCATACGAGAAATGAGGTGGAGCCAGAGTGAACTCTGAGGGAGAGACGTCCTGGCTGTTTTGGAGGAGAAGCACCTGTTGCATTATGATCTTTACAATGAATCCTGGGCGGGGAGGCAAACCTGTAACACTCTTGTGTTTGGGCTCGACTCCTGATGTTTGTACCTGGAGCAGAACTGATTAAGACACCCGGGTGTCAGGAGAAAGGCCAAGAGTCCTTCTGGAGACCATGCCTGCTAGGGATCTTTCCAGGAAGGCCCCCAACTCAGCTTCTCCGTGCCTAGGCGGGCCCTGGCCGTTTTGAGCTCATAGCAAATGTACCATTCAACGAACACCCTGCATCATTTCCAAAACAAGTTGCTTCTGCGTAGAGCCCATTACCGAGGCCTTAACCTGAAAAGAGTACCCACTGTTCCAAAGCTAGATCCAGAGGGGACCTCTAGAGCCACAGACGACGCTAGTTGGCTCCATAAGTCTACCCCCGTTGCTATAGAAACACAATGGCCATCAGTAGCAATTCTGAGGGAAGAATCCCCTTCGGTTTTCCTAAACGTGCCTGTTAACAATTGACGGGGAAGAAGATGGTCGAACGAAACGGCAGAGGTGGGGCTGGGGCCTGTGAGTGGGCTGAAGTGCTCCATGCAGCTCCTACTCTAGCAGGTGGGCAAACTGTGGCCCCTGGGGGCCTAATCCTGAGTGCCATCCACTTCTGTAAATAAAGTTTTATTGAAAAACAGCCACCACTGTTGGCTTATGTACTGTCTATGACTGCTTTCCCGCTCCAACACCAGAAGTGATGGTTGCAATACGATCCCTTTGGCCTGCCTAAATATTTCTATCTGGCCTTTTAAGAAAAAGTAGGCAGACACCGGCTCTCCAGGAGTATGGGCTCAGGAGGTTCCTCTTCCCCTGGGCTTGGTTTACATCCCTGTGCCAACTGTCCCCACATGGCCTAGTAATGGTCTGGAAAAGAAGTCACATATGGCTGCCTCCTTGTTGCCTTTGCCCCATCTCTCCAGGATCCAGCACCAATTTCTCCCGGACATCACTAGTCTTCTCATTTTGCATGTGAGGGAACTGACCGTTCGTGAGCTTGCCCAACGTACCCCAGCTGGCTGGTGGTGAAGCTGGGATTCGGCTGCAGGCCCCATGGCCTGGGTTACCAATTCCCCTACCCACTTGCAAGAAGCTATAGAGCCCCGTGGACCCTCATTCACTCCGGCTCCTTGGGCACTGCAGCCTGGCCTCCAACCAGAGTCCCTTCCCATCCACTCCAGCCCAGCTACGTGGATCTGGAATAGGCATGCCACCTCCAAGGAGCCATCTCAAGTCTGGCCAGTGGCTCATCAGGATGCAAGCAGTCACAAAGAAAGAGGGACGGTAAGTAGGGCCACAAGGCAGCAAGAGCCAGGAGGTAAAGGTGTAGGAAGGAGGAAGCAGCCACGAAGAAGGGAGAGCGGAGTCGGTACTGGGTCCCGGCACAGCTGCTGGTGATACACAAGTCTTCTATCCTGGTCCGTGAAGGGCAAAGTGGCAGCTATGACCCCTACTTCCAGCCTTTCTTCCCTCCCCACACTTCTTCCAAGAAATCACCCTTGCTGAGACTCCACACCTCTGTTCTTATAACCTAAGTGAACCCCCCTGAGTTCCTCTTTTCCCTTCTTCCTGTCCGGAGGCCCTCACAGAAACCCAAGCAGCCTCTCGGCCACATTCTTGAGCACTTTCCACAAGTCACGCACCACAGACTCAGTGGCTCACAGGTATCACTTCCTGGATGCAGTCACCCCATAAGGGTTACTGTCCTTGCCACTTGACACAAAGAGAAGCCGAGGCCTGTCGCTCTAACCTTCCTGAGCACATACCAGGTGCCGGGCACCAAACTAAGTCCTGACATGTGGGGTGCCACTCAACCTTTAAAAACAACTTCCAAGGCAGGTACTGCGCTTCTCCCATCTTACAAAAGATGGGGGGGGGGGGAGAGCCCAAGGATGCTCAGTGGCCTGCCCAAAGTCATCTGGGGGAGGAAGTGAGATCCCACAGGTCTGCTTCTACAACTTGCTACGGCGCACCACCCCTTCCGTTTGGCTGGGAGGTAAACTGAGGAGGAGTGAGCTCCCCCTTGTCTACTGCGGGGAGTGGAGGGGTGGTTTCCCTCTTTGTTCATCTTAGCCCAGGCTGGAATGGAAATGGGTCTTGGGAGGCTGGATTTCCAATAAGGCTCTTGACCAACACTTCAGTTCTTTTTCGTCTCAGCACACGGTAGGGCTGTACTTCCCATACCCTGCAAATCAGGCACAGCGGAGCAACATGCTGCGGCCAAGACAAGCGGAAGGAACCAGGGCACGGTTTGCCACATTCCCCTTTCCTCCATAGCATCCCACCACACTCCTGATGGTGAAGGTCCGGCATCCCCAAGTGAGCCTAGTGTGGAGCGGGGACCAACTCTCATACCTCTTGCACTTTTTCCCTCACTGACTCGCGGGGATCTTTGTTACGGCAGCAGAGTAACTCATCCTGACTGATACAGGAGCCAACCTGGGCTGCTTTCTTCCTCTGAGCGGTCCTCAGATTCAGGAGTCAGTTTTGGGGTGCCTTTTTTCGTTTGGTTTTGCCTCTGACAGAAATTCAGTTCAATGACTACTGCTGTCTGAAAACATGAATTTCAGTTCTGACCCCAAGCTTGTTTTCTAGGAGTTAACAAGAAGGTGGGAGTAAGCAGAAGAGTCTCTGTCTTTGCAGCAATGTGTATCCTCTCTCATCACACACAGCCCAAGTGTTATTCTGGGGTTGCTCTCTTTCCTCATTAAGGGAGGATCACAAGTCTGAGCAAAAAACCTCCATAAGCCACCGATTTCAAAAGCTCTCATTCTCTCTCACTTTCTGGAAGAACTTCTCCAGACAAAACCAGACACAGGAAACACTGCAATCAATGAAGCTAATCTGACCATCAGAGAACGTCTGATTCCTCCAGTTAATTTGTGATATCAGGGCCAGGCGCCACCATCAATTCTAATATAACTCCTGATTAATGCGTCATCTACTCAGAGAGGCTCCCACAATGGGAATGGTTGGCTCTGTGTCACCCTGTGGCCTTCTGCCTGGCCCCAGACGCTCCACAGCTGCCAAAGGAAACCAAAAGATTCCAGGGGAAGAGGGAAGGGAAAGATTTGTCTTCTGGAATGAAGAGTTCAAAGATACTAGACAGCTTCCAGAAAGGTCAGTGAGGGGCACATTCAATGACAACCAGGCATCATTCAGAGGTCTGAGATCTCCTGGCTCATGGAGTCAACTCTACTTTCTACAGTAGCTGATGAATTCTCCCTCGGCTTGTACCCACTCTGTTCTTTTTAAAATTTTATTGTGGTATGAATACTTAACATAGGATCTACTCTCTTAACCAATTTTTAAGCGCATGATGCTACATTGCTACCTATAGGTGTGATGTTGTACAGAACATCTCTAGAATGTATTCATCGTGCGTAATTGAGACTTTATGCCACTTGATTAGCAATTCCCCACTTCTGGCTCCCCCAGCTCCTGTCAACCACCATTTTATGGATTCACTGAGTGTGACTATTTTAGCTGTCTCACCTAAGTGGGCTCATGCAGTATTTTTGTATTTCTGTGACTAGCTTTATTTCATCTTGCATTGTCTTCCAGGTCCATCCATGGTATTGCATATGGCAGGATTTCCTTCTCTTTAAAAAAAAAAAAAAATGTTTGAGAGGGGGAGGGGACATGCATGAGCAGGGGAGGGGCAGAGAGAGAGGGACAGAGAGAATCCTAAGCAGGCTTTGCACTGTCAGCACAGATCCCGATGTGGGGCTCGATCCCAGGGACCATGAGATTGTGACCTGAGCTGAAATCAAGAGTTGGATGCTTAACCGACTGAGCCCTCCCAGGCACCCCAGGATTTCCTTCTTTCTTAAGGCCAAATAATGTTCCACTGAATGTACACACCACATTTTCTCTATCCATCCCTCGATGGACGTGAGATACTGCCTGACCTTCCCAGTAACTCTTCACCTGCACACCAAGGGTCAACAGCTCTCTGCGCTTCTCTTCTTTCCCCAGAGAATCAAGACCCAGACATCCAAATCCAGGTCCCCTTCCCTACAAAAACCAACCGTGGGAGGTTTCTAGGCAGATACAATCAAGATAACCATCCTGTCCTCAGCACTCACATCCCCTCCTACCGTGGCCCTTCATACACCTTGTGTCCTGAATCCTCTCAAACACCCACGGAAGCAGGCAGGAGTAGTCCTAATCGAGGGAAGGACATGAAGGCAGAGGGAGGTTAAACAACCTGACCAAGGTCATGCTGCTAGAAATGAAGTGACTCAAACTCCCTGTGCCTCAGTCACCTCATCTTGAAAACGGGAATGATGACAGTACTTACCTCATGGGAATTTTAGTGAGGATGAATGTATGTAAAACTTCCAGAATGTGCCTGCCACCCAAAGCAGGAAGAAGAATAACCACTGAATCCAGATTAGGTTTGCTACCAATGAGCACTGGGCCTCAACCATCTCACCCCTGACGGTCTCTGCCTGCAGGACAGATTGGTTATTATTTTCTCATTAGGATCAACTAGCTGTGTCCCCTTTATTCTTAACCAGTTCAACACTCTCACCTTGAGTTATTTATGCAAATGCAACCCTTTGACTTAGTTTATTTTAATGTACTTATTACAATGATTGTACATTCAAATGTTTGCTTGAGAGCTTCAAAACTCTAATTGCTCTGCTGATGCCTTACGTCTAGGCTGCCGCTAGAATCCATTTTTATTCTAGAGAAATAATTAAATGCAATAATGTCCTCTATTCTTATTCAACCTTGGGCACGTGTGGAGCCAATTTCAATCAGGGAGAAATATGCTAAACCCAGTATGGCTCCGAGAGGCAGGTTATGTGACCCGGGCTGCTGTTCGGAGGTGAATTAAGGATCCATGTGTGTTTCTCCTTGGTTTTCCCATGTTCCGATTTCAGAGTGGGTCTCTCCTCACCCCATTGACTGAACCTGGGCCCCTTGTTTCTGCTTTAAGGAGGTGGAGGGGGGTGGCTGTGTTTGTTTTACAACTACCCGCTCACTGATACACTGTCACTCTTATTTTTTGTAGAGAAAGAACACTGAACAGGGCGGGAGAAGACCTGGGTGGCTGTTTTGCTTTGGAGACGGTCCAATTTTCTCATCTGTAAAATGACAGGTCCTGTATACGTGTTCCTCAGCGTTCTCTGAATCAGCCACTAATCAACACGACTGACTCACAAAGTTCTGCCATTCCAGCTCAATGAGAAGTCATTCGTGGACTGTATGAGATCAGGGACTGAGAAAGAGATGGATACTCCCAAGGGCATCATGTCTCCTTCCTGACTCATTCTTGATTATTGTGTCCAGGGGCCCTTGGGCCTGGGAGGCATCATTTCACCTCTCTGTGCCTCAGTTCCCTCATCCGACCCGGGGGGCTGAGGCTGGCACTGTCCTCCCAGGAACCAAATTGACGAAACACAGAACACAGGGCTCGACACATGCCAGGTGCCGAGGAAACATGCCATCTATTAGAAAATACACATATGGCACTTACATGTCCGAAGCTCTATCCCAAGCCCCTCTGCACGTACCAGTTCCCGTAATCCTCGTGATGACCCTATCAAGAAGATGCTCCATTTCTCTCCCTGTGTTTTGGATGGGAGCACTAAGGTTCAGGGATGTTACGTGTCTGAATCTAGATCTAGGAAGGGGAGGAGCCAGGATTTGAACCCAGGTAGTCGGGGTCCAGTGGTCATGCCCGCCAAAACCACACTGCCTCTCAGCAGCTATTAGGAGTAGAGATGATGTCAAAGGGACAAGCTGTCCCACCCGCTTGCTCATCACGACCAGTTTATGGCTTCCTTTTGTGCCATGTAGACGCAGAGCCAGATGACTGGTGGTTTGCTGTTGAACCCAGTGTCTGAGGCTTCATTCCCATCACCAGGGTGACCGAGGCCACTGGGAGGGCCACTGGGGGAGAAGCCCACACCTGCTTCCAAAAGGACCTCAATGCCAAGGTAGGTGAATGGTGGAGGGGCAGTGTGCATGGTCGTACCCAGTTCGAATACGCAAGTACCCAGGCTGCCAATGCAAATAGACCTAACCCAGGCCTCTCGCCCAAGCTCGTTGGCATGCACTGCACATGGCTTGGCTGGCCAGTACTGAGAAGCCCGTGGGCCATGATGGGCATGGGCAGGCCCTTCTTTAACAGAACCCTAAATAATAAGCCTGGTGCGAATTCAGTTCAGCGAATTGAGTTATGTTAACAGGAAACACAGCATGGGATAAGGAAGGAGGGCACTGGATGGATGGAGCTGGCTTGGAATCCAGCCCTCACCCCTTAACCCCAGGAAAGGCCAAGATTTACCCCTCAGAGCCTTAATTTTCTGATTTACAAAAAAGGGGGTAAGGGGACCTACTTTGCAACGGTGAGACAGAGAGTAAGTAATATGGCACACTGATATTTAATTCTATTTAACAAAAGAATATTTAGCATGGTGCTTGATATATATTCAGCACTTAGTAAGTTGCAGCAGGAGGACATTTTTAGCTGGTACCTCGCTGTCATTTAATGAGCAAGCCCTAAGTCTTGGGTAAAGACAGGGACGTGAGGCATAGTGCATTCAGATCTGACCTCTGCCATTTGCTCAGCGGGTGGCTCTGGGCACAACACCGCGTGACCTTCACTTTCCCTGTCTGTAAAATGGACCTAACTAGCACCTCCCTCATGCAGGCCTCTCTGAGAGTTAAGAGAGTTAATATACATCATGCGTTTAGCAATAAGGCCAAGAGCTTAAGAAGTATTACCTGTAATTCATTACAATGGAGTCGACGCTTACAATGGTGGTCTAACGTGGTGGTTCTCCAAGTGTGGTCTGGGGATTCCTGCGGGTCCCTGAGACCCTTCTGAGTCATCTCCAGGTCCTTATTTCCATCAAAATACAAAGACATCCTGTTCCCTTTTTCTCTCATTCTCTCACAAGCACCTAGTAGAATTTTCCAGAGGCCACACGAGGTGTGAAATCACAGCAGATTGAAAGCTGGAGCAAATGTGAGAATCCAGCAGACATCACAGAGATTTGCAAAAATGCAAAACAATGCCCCTTTTCACGAAATGTGTTTTTGTTGTGGAAAACATACCTATTTTTCAGACTTGTGCAGTCTGTATGTTTACTTGTGCAGACATGTTATGGGGGATCATTGGCATTTTAAGTAAACTAGTAAACATTTTAAGAGTGCCTTAGTTTAAATTTCAATATACAGGGAATAATTGATAATCTATAAAATCTATGTAAACCAAAGCTCTCTGAGAGTCTACAACGTTTTGAAAATATATGGGGGTCCTCAGACCAACAAGTTTGAGAATGCTGGCGTAATACATACTTGCGATTCTAAATATCCTCTCATGACTGAAATTAAAGGCGTAGGACTTTTTTCAGTTCCGTTGTTTCCCTATATGCCAAGCCTTTGGATTTATACTTTACTTACACACACGATAAATACACGTAAGATAGAAATCTAGGTCAAGTGGAAACAGGGTGCTGTTAAATACTTTTAGAGGGAGAGAGGCAGCAGGAATCCAGATCCCTGAAGCCCCGGAACTATCTTCTGGGAAGGAAAGCGACCTGCTGAGAAAGATTTCTCCTTGACCAAATTGAGATCGGCTTCCTGTGAGCCCCTTCTCAACTAGGCCTCAACCTTGGCCTATAAAGCCTGGAACCAGCAGTGACACAGTTTCTGACAGCTCAAGGCCACATTCTGAGGATGATACCCTCTCCCTCCCGCTGTGTCGTGCCTACCTGAGAAAACTCAGGGCTGCCAGAAGCATTTAGTTGGTTCTAGCCAACCCCTGAAGACAGGGTTCCTGTGTCCCCGCCTCCTTGGGAGGGTAGGAGCAAACCTGGACACATGCCAGTTAGCAAACCCAGGTGGGTTTCATATAGACTGATTCCCTCTTCCTGCGCTTCGCCGTTTTTCTGTTCCCTGACTTCACTGAGCCCCTCCCCCCACCCCACCCCTGGCAGTGAACCCTCCCCCCTAGCATTCCTTCATTCTCCCCTTAAATTTTTTTAATGTTTGTTTACTTTTGAGAAATAGAGAGAGAGAGAGCGCGCGTGCGCGCCTGTGAGTGGCAGATGGGCTGAGAGAGAGGGAGACCAGAATCCAAAGCAGGCTCCAGGATCTGAGCTGTCAGCACAGAACCCAACGCAGGGCTCAAAACCACGAACTGTGAAATCGTGACCTGAGCTGAAGTCAGATGCTTAAAAGACTGAGCCACCCAGGCTCCCCACATTCTCCTTTTAAAATGCCCAGTCACCTCTGTAGCATTCGAGGTGCAGTCCAGTTCACGCTCGACTCCTTACCCTACTGTCACAGTATTATTACCAATTAAAATCTGTCCTCATGGCTTTGTCTACCGCGGATACTGCCCAAGCCACACGGCCTGGACCTCAACCCTGTACGCAATACCTCATCCAGCGAGGACCGGACTCCAGTACGCGAGTCCAGCAGAAGCGTGCTCAGAGCCCAACACAAGCTGGGCCCACAAGCTTCTTCCAGTTCCACCAGGCATTGGAACGGGGCAGCGGTGGCTGGGGAAGATCTGAACCTACCTCTTCTGGCTGTTCATGTGTCGGACAGTACGAGACCCAGACGTGTAGGCAGAAAGATGGAGGGGTAGGAAATGATGGCAGAGGTGGGGCAGGACCAGAGGAAGAGGGAGGCAGTGCAGCAAACAGGGGCAGGCTAACAGGGACCACCTGTGATGACGCACCAGGCACCGCGCTACGCACTCCCCTTGGGACAGCCTATCCCTTCCTCCAAACAGGCCCAGCAAGCACGTCAGGGGTCAGCCCCCTACAACGCACTGCCATCTCTGTCTCTGAAGCTCTACTGGGACACAGCCACGCCCGCCAGAGGCAGAATGGCCCGCCAAAGCTGAAATCCAGCCTTTGTAGACAAAGTGGGCACTGCTTCAAATAAGGCCAGCCCAAGCTTGCTCACGGTCATTTGGAGACGCAGGGTGGGGCTGGATGCCAGAGATACGGTGAGGGTAGCAAATCAGCTGCAAGGACAGAGGGGAAGGTGAGAAGAGCTTTCTAGGAATGACTACTACCACCACTAGTTTGAAAGAAAACGCCCAACACACAGCAGGGGTCTCTGCAGGGAGGCCTCATACCTGAGAAAGCAAAGAAATGGTCTCTAAGGTTGGCCCCTTCCGGAATGTCATTCGAACCTGAGTTTGCCTGCAATTACAACTTTCCATCAATTCATACTGAAGGCCACAATACCCAAAGGTGGAAAGGCAAAGAAGGAAAGAAGATACGACAGAGAGAGAGAGAAGGAGATTGAGAGAGGGAAGGAGCAACCCAGTCTTGTGTCAATGATCAAGCCTTCTGGGCACCTCTACGACGGTTTCCCAGCGATGACAGTGCTGCCATGTGGGCCGGCTGACACTGCTGTGGGGGCGATCCTGTGCACCGTAGGATATTTAGCAGCAGCTGTGACCTACCCATTAGGTGCCACTGAGACCCCTTGTGAAAACCAAAAATGTCTCTAGACTTTGGCAAATATCCCCCGGGAGGCAAAATCACCCCCTGTGGAAAAGCCCGGCTCTGGGGGCATGTTCTGTGGCAGCTGATGCTAGTGGGCCTCAGCTGCTCACACCCTGTCCCTGTCCAGGAACAGCAGCACCTCGTGACGAGAAAGGTTGTCTGAACAGGAGAGCTAAGCCAGGAGGAAAGGGCCTGAGTTAACCAGGCAAAGGCACTCAAGGTCGGGGGTCGGGGGTGGGGGTGGGGGGGGCGGTGTGACAGCCAGGCGGGAGGTGGTCAGGAGAAGTAACAGGTGCATGGCAGAGACTGGGATGAGGGTTAGGGTCCCCAGCTGGGCAAGGGATAGCCTTGAGGAGGGGAGGGGCAGTCATTCAGAGTGTGGATAGTCCCTGAGTGATGGCACATGCCTTCATTTAAGCCAGAGGTCACTACAGGGTGCCCACAGGTTCCATTAAATGCACAGATGCTTGGTTTGCTCTGTAAGGTCTTCATCGGTTTGGCTTTTAATCCCCACTAAAATTTCAAAATTTTTAAAATGTTTATTCATTTTTGAGAAAGAGAGGAAGAGAGAGAGAAAGAATATGTGTGTGAGCAGAGGAGGAGCATAGATAGCAGGACATGCAGAACCGGAAGAAGGCTCCAGGCTGTGAGCTGTCAGCGCAGAGTCTGACGCGGGGCTCGAACTCACAAACTGCGAGATCATGACCTAAGCTGAAGTCAGACGCTTAATAGACTGAGTCACCCAAGTGCCCTCAGTCAACATTTCAAATGCTGGAGACTTCATCTACAAATCTGGACTTCCAACCTCTCTTGGAAACATCAGGGGAGCTGACATCACTGGACTTGGATTTCTATGTGTGACAGCTGTTTGAGGCTGAACACTGGCCCAGTGGCACCAAGAAGGGACATCTATACTAAAGAGTATCAGTCTCCATCCACCCCAGCCCATGTCCCCTTAGTCCCTTGCATGCTGCAAGCCTATGAGGCATGACTGGTTAAAACCAAGGACCCAGGATCTTTAGATAACTATCTAGACTGAGCCTTGCCTCAAAGATCTTAGAACCCTTAACCAAACCTGTTATTCCGGGGTCTTCAATGGAAATCAAACTGTCCCTCATGGAATGTTCTGAAAACATATGGTGGCATTTCTGGTTGCCACAATGACCGGGGGATGCTCCTGATAGTAGATAGATAGGCAGACACCAGACCCCTAGGAATGCATGGGGACACGCATTGCCAAGCAATAAAAAAATGTCCTACATCTTGTAGGACATCTGAATGTCTCTAAGATGTCCGGTAGGTCAACAACTCATTTTAAATCATTGGAGCCAGGAACCCAACTCAAATTTACATATGACACAGAGTAGGTTGGAATGATTTTAACCTAACTGAATTTTCTAGGAAAGTAAATACCATTTAATTCAAGGGGACATTTTACATCATTCATAGTTGGACCATAATTTTAAGAAAATAACATCATCCATACAAATGCAAGCTGTGGCCAGGCATCACCAACAAACACACCTGAATTTGTAACCATTGAATTCTCGGTGATTCCACATATGGCACCTGACCTCGTCATGGGACTTCTAGCCCCCTGTCACTCAAAGTGCGGCCCCTTGGCTGGCTATGGCAGAAAGCTCTGGAAGGTTGTTAGAAAGGCAGGAATTCAGCTCCTGCCTGGGCCAACAAGAATCAGAATCCGCATTTTAACAAGTGCACCCTGGTGACCCACCTGTACATGAAAATTTGAGAAGTCCTAGTCCAGTGTTGTTGTGTGCCCCTGATCCTTTCTGGAATGAAATCTCTATTATTTTTTTATTACAAATTACCTTTATATATCCTTGATATTATTACACGGGCAGGATATTGATCTGATTTAGAGCTGTTGAGTGTAAGTAGGTGATAAGTAATGGATTTCACTTCAAGACAGATAAAAGGAATATTCTAGAAGATGTGTTGCATTAAGAGAGTCTGGGTCTAACAGGGTTGAAAATCACTAGTTTATTCATTCTATGAACTTTAATTGGGTGCCTATTCCCTGCCAGGCAAGGCAGAGGCAAAGGAGAAGGCGGCGAATTAAGATGTGCTTCCTGCTGTCAGTGGAGTTCAGGCACAGAATCGGGAAGTGGCCGTGCAGGTAAATTATTTCACCACAGGACAGGGAGTGAAGGGCAGTGGGGATGGACATGTGCCATGGGTGGGTTTCATCAAGGACTAGGTTCCAAGGAGAGGAGAGGAGGCTTTCACAGAGAAAGCACTTTCCAGCCCCAATCTAGAGAAGAAAGAGCATATGCTCATGAGGCAGACAAAGAAATCAATGGCAGGAGAGACCAGCAAACCGCAAACTTATTAATAATAACCATCGTTGGGGCGCCTGGGTGGCGCAGTCGGTTAAGCGTCCGACTTCAGCCAGGTCACGATCTCACGGTCTGAGAGTTCGAGCCCCGCGTCGGGCTCTGGGCTGATGGCTCAGAGCCTGGAGCCTGTTTCCGATTCTGTGTCTCCCTCTCTCTCTGCCCCTCCCCCGCTCATGCTCTGTCTCTCTCTGTCCCCAAAATAAATAAACGTTGAGAAAAAAAAAAAAAAAAAACTTAAAAAAAATAATAACCATCGTTGCTGACATTTATTCCAAAGCCTGCGCTAAACACTCAACACAGATTATCTTTTAAAAATCCCAGAATGACGCATTAACCAACTCCAATGGGGGGTGGGGGTGGTGGATACTTTCACAATGTACACTTAAATCATCACATTGTATACTTTAACCATCTCAAGTATGATTTTATTTCTCAATTAGACTTCAGTAAAGCTGGCGGGGGAATCCCAGAGAGCTATTTGGTAGGCGCCATTAAGTAACAAGGCCCACATCCCCACATCACCCAGTATGGTTTTAAAATCCACTCACTACTCCCAAGCGCCATTAACAGCTGGCCCTTAGACGAGTGCCCCACGATTTCCAAAATGACCCCTAGGGGGCGATATCACTCCCACCAAAGACCCTGGAAGAAAGCCATCAATCCCTATGTGGGCTGAAATCTCTGAGGACGAGAGGGTCAGCAGGGAGACAGAGGGTTGCTTGAATAGTTTAGGTCCTTGGGTTCAAGTCCTTCTGGCTCACTGCTTCCATCTCCATGACTTGAGTTGAACCCCAGCTCTGTACCCCCAAACCCTGACACGCTCTTTCCTTCACCCATACACCTTCTTTACTTCTCTTGCCTTGACTCCCCAGAAGCCTTCCTGCTTCCAGCTGCCACCCTCTTAACATTCTCCGACCCAGGTCCTCTAGGAAAGGGGCACTTAAGGAGACAAATGGGCCTCCTGTTGATGAAAGACATCCAGCTTTCAAACCCATCCTTTGCATCTGCCGGGCCCCCTTTCCCCTCCCAAAACCCTGCCACAAGTGGGTAATGAATGACACACTTGTAAGCTCATTACTGCAGAATCTCTGAAGAAATGTAAATGCTCGCAGAGCCAGCGATATAAATAAAGACGCCTGTACATAAATATATATGTGCAAACGTACACACACACACACACACACACACACACACACACACACACAGCCAATTAATTTATTTCATCTGAAAGCCCTGAGCCATTTGGGGTGGGGAGAGAGAAGGGGAAAGGTACCTGATATCGCCATCCATGTGATTTCAGAACTGAGCTTCCCAGACGGCTGCCAATAAATTATTTTTACTATGCAGAGGTACAAATGAATATGCTGCTGCCACCCCCTAAATCTCCTTTATGAGCCTGTGTTTGCTTTGGCCCACCCTGCCAGGGACAGGGGCTTCCAACCAAGTTTTCGTTGGCCGTGTTCCTTAAGAAGGCTGCTGCCCCGCGGCCTTCCTCCCTGCAAAATGCAAGCGCCGTCCCCCTCCACACTTCCTGTTTACAGGTGGGCTTGGCGTGCCACAGCCAATGGCACCCCTACAGGAGGGCTATGGGGATTCAGTGACAGCAATGTCCATCCCTGAGTTGTTGAAAAATGATTGCCAGGGTGCCTGGGTGGCTCAGTCAGTTCAGCATCTGACTCGGGCTTATGTCATGATTTCGCAGTTTGGGGGTTCCAGCCCTGCTGTGCTGACAGCTCAGAGCCTGGAGCCTACTTTGGATTCTCTGTCCCCACCCCCCTCTACCCCTCCCCCGCCCACACTCTGTCTCTCTCTCTCTCTCAAAATAATAAATACATTGAAAGAATAAAAATGCTCACACTCTGTCTCTCTTTCTCTCTCAAAATAATAAAACATTAAAAGAATAAAAATAAAGTGATAGCTGCACTCTGGACTGAGGGTTGCTGTGGTCCATGGGAGGGGAGGCACCATTCTTGACCACACAATTCACAAGACCCTGCCTGAGTCTCTACCACGCTTCAGGGGGAGATGCAAAGCTTCATCACAACCAACTTTCGCAGGTACTGACATGCCTCCAAAGGAAAGATCTGGTCACCTTGTTCAGACGAAACGTGTCTGACGTCCATCTCTCCAATGGTGCTGAGCATCGACGTGCCAGCAGGCAACCACAGCCACTGTGACACGCCGGAGGGCCCCCTGCAATGGCGTGCATACCAAGGGCATGCTGTGGAGTTGCTCTTCCAGATCAGAAACCTGGCTCGGCCACTTCCTACTGGTGTGACCTTGGGGAAGTTAACCTCTCTGAGCCTTGGTTCCTTCCTAGGGAACATGGGTATAATAATATCCAAACCTCCTAGGGCTGATGGAAAGCTATGTTGACTTAACCAGTGCACAAGCACAGCTCAGGGCCCAGAGGAACAGTCGATAGGAGGTAGCTGTTATCATTCCATCCAAAATTCTATCTGCGGGTAACCTTTTGTGCATGAATTCGTGCCTATTTACTGAGCACCAAGTGTGTGCAAGTCCCTGTTCTAAGCAGCAGGAACGTGTCTAAGAGTAAGACAGATGTCTGCTCTCAGGGCACTTGCATTTTAGTACCAGGGAGACAACCAGCTTACCAACTCCATAAAAAGATAAAAACAGACTATAGAATGTGTTATGGATGCAATGCTGAGCATCGGTTACACGTCTTTATCCACCCATTTTAAATTTATTCTTTTATTTTTTTAAAGTCAGCGCAGAGCCAGATTGGGGCTCGAACAAACCGTGAGATCCTGAGCTCAGACAAAACCAAGAATTGGACGCTTAATGGACTGAGCCAGCCAGGTGGCCCTATCCATCTGTTTTAAAGACGAGGGGACCAAGGCGGGAAGAGCTTATCTCAGCCAGTTCAGGAACCAGGCCTACCCTGTCTCAGAGTTGAGAAAATGAGGAAAAGACGTGGAGAGGCCGGGTGCCTGGGCTACAGATCAAAGGGTTGTTTCTGCCTCCTCTTGCCCCTGTTCTGAGAAGTGACATGTGCCACCCCCATCAAGGCAGAAGATCTGCTGGCTCTTTTTTTTTTTTCTTTTAATGTTTATTAACTTTTGAGAGAGAGAGAGAGAGAGAGAGAGAGAGAGAGCGGGCGGGCAGGACACGGGCAGAGAGAGAGAGGGAAACACAGTATCCGAAGCAGGCTCCAGGCTCTGTGCTGTTGGCAACAGCACAGAGCCTGACGCGGGACTTGAACCCACCAACCACGAGAACATGACCTGAACTGAAGTCGGACACCAAACCTACTGAGCCACCCAGGCACCGGTGGACAAGCTCCTTACTCAAGGGGCTGAGCAGGTGCACCTTTCCCAGCACCACCAGCCCTGCCTTGACTTCACTCCCCTTTATCCTCAAACAGCTTGTGGAACAAAGCCAGCAGATGGTGGTTCTGGGAAACCCGATGGACCGCAGCTGTTCAGACCACTAGATGGCTCTTTCTGTGAACTTTACAGTGGCGCAAGCTGCTTGCTGTAAGGCAGAGGCTGCTCTGTCTCTGTCCCTCTGTCTTTCTCTCTCGACAGGACCTATCTCTGAGTTCTTCTGAGTCCTCAGCTTCTGGGGGCCTTCCAGGATCTCACCCTGACTCCTGGCGGACTTCCTGCCCCAGGGTAGGTCACCTTTTCCCTTAAGGCAGTATTCCCCTTAGGACTTCTCACTTAAGAGGTGAGTCAGCAACACGGGACTCCCAAGCTGACTTCAAAATACAGGCCAGACGTCCAAGTCCCCACAGGCTCCCCCAACATATGAGTGCTGACTATTTTTTGAGCTTCGTGATCCTTTCCATCACCTGGAACTCTGAGTGTCTTCTCCACGCCATCCCATCAGCCCCAAGTTACAGGGGAGAGCACCTACTGTTTACTCCCTCAGTTAACCCTCGCATTTATCATGGGGAATGTTATCATCTTCACTTGATGTAAGAGGAAGTGGAGCCTCAGAGAGGTTATGTGTCACACAGGTGGGAAGGGGCAGGGCTAGGAACAAGGCCAGGTCTGATTCCAAAGCTTGTGTTCTCAACTTCCCAGCCTCATCTCTCAGGGGAAGTTTGGCAGTGTCTGAACTCGGAACCAGGGGTTTGTGAGGGTGGCAGGGGGCAGGCCGTGAAATCTCCCCTCCTGGTTGGACTTAGGAAGTAGACAGAAATTCATCTGTCATATCCACACACTTAACGTCAAGACCCGGAGAATCCTAGTGGACACCAGGTGTTCAGGATTTTTTTTAAAAAACTTTTTAAATATTTATTTGAGAGAGAACGAGAGAGGGAGAGAGAGAGAGAGAGCATAAACAGGGGAAGGACAGGGAGGGGGAGACACAGAATCTGAAGGAGGCTCTAGGTTCTGAGCTGTCAGCACAGAGCCCGATGTGGGGCTCGAACTCATGAACCACAAGATCATGACCTGAGCCGAAGTTGGACTCTTTTTTTTAAAAAATTTTTTTTTCAACGTTTTTATTTATTTATGGGACAGACAGAGACAGAGCATGAACGGGGGAGGGGCAGAGAGAGAGGGAGACACAGAATCGGAAACAGGCTCCAGGCTCCGAGCCATCAGCCCAGAGCCTGACGCAGGGCTCGAACTCACAGACCGTGAGATCGTGACCTGGCTGAAGTCGGACGCTTAACCGACTGCGCCACCCAGGCGCCCCACCGAAGTTGGACTCTTAACCCACTGAGCCACCCAGGCACCCCCAGGATTTTATGATATAGTCCCCTGCTCCCTAACACACCTTTCAAACTGTTGTGATGTATTCTCCTACTTGACTCTCCTAACAGCCCTACGAAGAAGCAGTGTGGACCAGTGGTCAGAGGAATGGGCACTGAAATGGGCTAACCCGTGTCCTTTTAAAAGGTGCCTTTTAAAAGCTCTGTGACCTCCCAGCTATAACCAACTCATAGGATTGATAAGAGAAGCTAATCAGTCATTGCTGGCGGAGCACTTAGGACAGTGTCTGGAGCACAAATCAGACCCGTTGACAGTATTCCTGTTAGTAGTGGGCTATCTTTTCTGACAGATGAGTAAACCGAGGCTCAGAGAGCTAAAGACACCTGCTCAAGGCCAGGGAGAATGGGGGTTTAAACCACAGCGTGTGACTCTGGAGCTCAAATTCATACCCACTTCCCAAACAAAACAGCTCCCTCAAATCCAAGACTAACAATGAGCTGCCTCTGGTTAGGGGTGAAACACCCAACAAGGGGGCTTGCAGTTTCTCTGGGGGCATAAAAGCCTCCAATTTCAGATCCTGTGCAGAGGGGGGTCCAGCTTCCTGACGGTGTCCATCGGGTTTCATCCACCTCCAGGCTACTCAGAATGTTCGTAGGAGCGCCAAAGAAGATCTTGAGGGTCAGGCGGGGCCTCCCCCACTTCTCCCGTCCTAGATTATCACTTGAGGCCAAGGTCTGCGTGTCCGTGGCGGCACTTACTAGACACTAAAGCCCTGCAAGGCCTGAAAGAAGTCATGCAGATGGCACCCCACCTGTGCTGGGCAGAGCCATCCCTATTGTTGAAGGCTCTGGCTTCATTCAGACCCCAGGGGCCAGCGCGTCTCCACCCCTGGGTCTCCGTCCTCCCGCTGTCCCCCTGGGTCTTGCCTCCCTCTCACCCCACCGTCCCGCATCGTTCGGCGATCAAAAGGCTGCCCGTGGCCTAGGACATTTACAAAAGTTGTTACGTTTCTCAAGAACAGAGGTGGTAAATTTTAGTGGTTTTTCTTCTCTTGTTTTCTAAAATGGATCGAAATATATTCCTAATATAAATGCTAATCAAACAAGTAAAAAAACTAATATCCTCTTGACTTAGGACACTTCAAAACATACCAAAAATAAAGAAAAATGATATAACACCACTAGAGACCAATTCCGCCACGCTTTATTCAATGCTCTAAAGAAATAAACCTTTATAGGTAGGGTTGACATAGTCTCCACTGCTCAGCTCCCATTTCTCAACAACCCAGAGGTCACTTCTGTCCTTCACAGCTATGCGTTTATATCTCTAGTAAATAGGTATGTGTCCACAGACAATATATAGTATTGCTTTGTGTGTTTATAAGGTTGACAAAATGGCACCATGCCGTAAATATCCCCTTTGCAAAATGCTGGTTTCGTTCAATATTTTATTAGCATTTCTGCTGCTCCTCCTCCTCTCCCCTTAGCTTTGCTCGATGCTTCTTTCCACAGATGGCACGATGCAGTGAGAATGGACAGCATTTAGCCCACCGGGTTCCCAACTTTGCCGGCCCAACTAGAATCACCTGGAGGCTTTAAAAATGCCGATGCCCGGCTGCAACCAGGGAGGTACTAGTGGGCTGGGGCCCAGGAATTGGGACTTGTGCAAGCTCCCCAGGTGATTCCCAGGTGTAGCCACACATGCAAGCTTCCAGTGCTCTTACAGTCTCAGATTGTGCTGTGACCCAGGGTCAGCTGGGCCCAGACAGCGCAGGAAAGGAAGGCGGGACAGTGAACATGAGGGTAGAACAGGAGGAGGGCATGGGGGCTGAAGCTTCTGGAACTACACCCTAGCAGTGACTCTGCTATACCCCTGTGGTACTCCCTCGACCCTGTTCAAGCATTCACAAACCAGTCATGCGGGGGTGGGACAACATTTTATAACGCTTTTGCCATGCTGCCCCTCGTAATTTTAATTGGCCACCATGTAAATGTACTTGTAACGTCAAAAGAAAAGTTGCTAGCCGTGGGTTCTAAAATGTTGAACCCAAGGAACAAGAGGTGGTATTATTCCACCCCAGCTAGATCAAACTGCCGTCCTAAGGCTCTAAGCCCAGGGCACACTGCTTGTGTTGCAAAGGGAGATGTGTAAGTGTCAGGTGTGAAAGACAGACGAGCACCAAGCTGAGACAGTCTCCCTGGTATAATCGAAGACAGTGAGTAAGGTGAGAAGGCATGAATGTTCCCCCTGGATCGTTCAAGGTTATTTAATATGCGGGGAGCACTCCTAAATCCTGTTGGAAGCCACAGTGGGCCACACAGTGTTCTTGCAGAAACACAGGAC
This sequence comes from Puma concolor, assembly GCF_028749965.1. Lineage (NCBI taxonomy): Eukaryota > Metazoa > Chordata > Mammalia > Carnivora > Felidae > Puma > Puma concolor. The sequence goes on from NC_141682.1 coordinate 28,691,817, forward strand.
TAGTCCGGCCCTCTGGTTCCCTGTCACTCGGATGCTCTAGGATCCCACAAGTCTATGGGCCATGCCTGAGATTACGGAGCAAGAAAGGGAAGTGAAACCCCTACCCCTCCTCCCAGTCTCCCAAGACAGGGAGACCCAGGACTGGCTATGCTGACTCCTCCCCCCCATCAGGCTGCCTTCACACCCAGAGCCCTCTGTGTGACTTCACCTGCCACTTCCCCACACTGCGTACCAGGAACTGTCCTAAGCACCGTGCATGGGTTAACTCACTCAAACCTCATGGCAAACCCATGGAGACACACACTGCCAACACTCCCATGTTAAAGGTGGGGAAACTGAGGCACAAGGAGGTACAGAGCCTTGCCTAAGGCCCGCACCCCAACCGTGCACCCCAGCCAGTAAGCACCCAATGACCACTGCACCGCAGCCCGATCTCCAACGGCCAGCGGCTGCCAGCTGCCCTGTCCTAACAGCTCCACAGAGGTGGCTGCTTCGGGGAGCAAGGGGGGGAGGGCAGACAAAGAGGGAAAACGCTTTCAGAAATTATTTCCGACAGGCTACCAGATACTAAAATAACAACATTTGGTTTGTCTTGCTAGCTGGAGGCAAAAATCAGCTCAGGTGGGAGGAAGAGGCTGCCGGCGAAACACACAAGCAGCCGGCCGGCCCTGAGCTGGCCCAATTCTGTGACCCCAGGGGGAAATGATGTGCTGGGAGCTGCCCGCTTGGTCCTCGCCAAGGTCGGCGGTGCGGGAGAAGGGGCCGCATCTTTAAGGTGAGAATTGGGAACTTCCACAAGGCTGGAAGACCCCGCTGCCTGCGGTGTCCGATGAGAATTTCAAATCCAGGGCGCAAGGCTCTAGAAAACCGGATGAGTAACACACACCAGGTGGGGGTGGCGGTGAGTATTTCTGCGGAAAGCCACAATTACTATCTGGTGCACACGTACATTATATACGCCACTGTTGCGAGGGATTTACCGGCATTCTCACATTTCTAACGCTCACACTGATCCTTAGATGCAGTTACTGCCATTGCTAACCCCATTTACCAGACCAGCACGCTGAGGCACGGAAATGCTCCGCCACCCACCCAACGCCACACGGTCAGGAGCCGAGCCAGAGTGTGAGCTCCAGAGCCCATCACCTCCCGACTTCCTGCATTTCACACATTTCTCTGCATTTCCACAACACCTAAGAAGTGCCGGTCTTGCATGAGTGGCTCGAAATGGACGGGCACATCCTGTCCTCGCTTGGAAGGAAGGAGAAGCTGGCCCTGGAAAACTGACAGGCTGGCACGTCTGGAGGCAAAGCCAAGCCAACGGGAGCAGATGGAGACCAGGCAGCAGATGTTAATGCAGTTTGCTTTTTCCATATGCTTTTCTGTTTAGCTGTAATAAGTGAATTGTTCTTTAATATCTGTCAGGAGCTTAAACTCTGTTGAAGGCCGGTGGCAGTCACAGCCACTCACAAAGACACAAAGCGAAAATGGCCGGGCCGTCCCATCGCATCACGGAAGAAGTGCGCGGAGTGTCAAGAAGGATGCCAAGTACAGCACGGTCCAGGACAAATGTATGTGTGCACACATGTGCACACGCACGCTCATTCTCTCTCTCCTGGCTTGCCTGGACAGCCAGATTCTCACTTGACATTCTAGAGCCTTTGAAAGCCCATGTCTGCGTTCTTCCTACTCCATAAGTAGTAAGTGGAGTTTTAAGTTTGGCCTTTGGGGGAAAAAAAAGCTCCAATTTGAAAATATACAAATGGCTCAAACTTTTTTGCTACTCGCAAAGAAACCATAGCTCAACTTCTTGATGAAACGCACCAAGAGCACTCTGGAATCCTGTCATCGGCCCGTTTCTGGATCCTTCATGTGTTTTGGGCTGGCAAAGAATCCCACCGCCGTCACTGCATTGGGTGACGGCGCTCTCTGTCGACAGCATCTTTTCCATCAGTATTTCCATTTAAAAATATTTTTTTAACGTTTATTTTTGAGGCAGAGTGTGAGCAGGGAAGGGCAGAGAGAGAGGGAAACAGAGAATCCGAAGCAGGCTCCAGGCTCCGAGCTGTCGGCACAGAGCCCGACACAAGCCTCGAACTCACAAACCGCAAGATGATGACCTGAGCCCAAGTCGGATGCTCAACTGACTGAGCCACCCAGGTGCCCCCATCAATATTTCCATTTGACAATAACTATGACTCTCAGAGTCTCACCAACTTCCCCTTCTTCCTCAGGACCCAGCTGTGACCTGTGGACAGAAGTAAGGCCTTCCTGTGCCAATAAGTCAGGCAGGGAACAGAGAGAGAATGGCCCCTTGTCCTCACTGTTCCACCTGAACACAGAGGACACGTAAGAGCTGAACTCAGTCACAGAATTACCTTTTACTAGCTGGGTGGCCTTGGGCAAGTTACTCCTAGCATTTGTGAGCCTCAGGGTCCTCTTCTGTAAAATGGGACGAACTAGCACCTGCCTCAATAGGCTCGTTGTGAAGATCACACGAGAAAAAGTAGGGCAGGTGCTCGGCACAGTGACAGGCACCCAGCAGGCACTCAGACAGCAGCAGCGATTATTTTTCATCATCACTACTGTTCTACTTTGAGTACTTCTTATCATTCACTCATCTCACCAATACTCGAGCACCTTCTAGGCAACATCCAATGTTCTAGATGCAAGGTAGTAAACTAAGTAAGCTCACGGAACTTATACTGTACAAGCAAAAACAGAGTCACAAATGGTCGTAAATTATGACATCGTGTGGGGCCGAGTCCTTTAAAGAAGCCATGGGAGGCTTTCTGAGCCAGGAGTGCGCCACGATCAGACTTAGGCTTCAGAAAGGTCCCTGGGGCTGGGGCACGGAGGTGGCCTCACGCTCAACACTTGCAGGGGCAGGGAGAGAGAGGAGGGGCGGGGGGACAGAGGTGCAGGCCGCCCTCACCAAGCCCAGGAGGATGAGAACCCCTTTCCCAGGTACTGCTCTGGCCTCTCCCCCTGAGGCATTGCCCAGGATGGGCTGGGGACCGGCGCAAGTGAAACAGGAAGTGACAGGAAATTTATTTAATAGTCTTTGGCTGCAAGCTTGGGTGACCATAATCACCCTGCACCCCATTGTGATCTCACACCAGTAAATGGGCCTAAATCACAATTCTAATGAGTCTCAAGTACCGGGTAGAGCTGATTAATTTGAAGCGCCCCAGAAGCCTTAGGTACCTGCGCTGGAGGGGCTGCTTCTAATCTGCTCTCAGGAGGTCCCTGGCCGCATCCTTCGGGTGACTCAGTGCCAGAATTAATGACCTTGGCATTTCCCACCAGACCTGGGGCTCCGATCCTTTCTGACGTGGGGCAGCTGCTGTCACACGACAGTCTCAGAGTGGGAGGCCCCTGCCGGAATGGGAGCTGGGTGTCCGTGCCCAGAACTCAGAAGCAGCATTCAGGCCTGGCTGCGAATTTCACGTGAGTGGCTGCAAGTTCAGATTTCTGCTGTGGCCTCAGCCTTGAAGCTGTTCACCTGCAAGCCAGCATTCACGTGGCTCTTGCCTTCTGCCTCCTTCTCTCTTACAGCTGTGTTCCTAGAGAAGTCTGTTCCTCCCCTCGCTACAGAACTTTCCACACTGTGCTCAGCTCACTGGGTAGCATGGTATAACCTCCACCCAAACATGCCCCTCTGAAAACTCATTCAGGTTTATGACCCCCAAGGGTCTAGCCCCAAACCTGGTGTGTGTGTGTGTGTGTGTGTGTGTGTGCATGCCTGTGCAAATCTGGACCCATACGTGGGTTATGCCAACACCACCACCACCAGCAGCAGCTAATGGTGTGGCGCTGAACCAGCGTGCCCCCCCTGCCCGACGTGTGCTAAACACCTAACCTGCATCATCTGCCGTAAACCTCACAATAAGGCTATGACACAGGCTCTCTTAGTATTCCCATTTTACAGATGAAGAAACCGAGGCTTCAAGTGGCTAAGAAATTGGTAGGGCTGGGGATTTGAGCCAGAAACGTTTCAACCCCTAAGTCACACCCCTTCACCACAACACATCCTTGAACGGTTACAGGTGGGCAGCAGTGGGTGGGAGGTAGGTACGTACTGGCCAGACCATCAGGGAAGAGGATGGCAGACACGGAGTTAGAGGAAATGAGTAAAGGCAGAGAATCTCCTCAGGGTCTTGGTCAAGCAGTGCAAATGCCCATCAGCTCGACACAAGCTGCTTTTCCTTGGCATCCCAGACCACCCACCCTCGAGGATCCATGGGTGCTTATTCATGGCAGATTCTCTAACCCAGATGGACTGGTCAGCCACTTGGATCCCTGGTCATCACAGCTCTAGAACTGGCTTACATAAAGGCTAATATTAAGTGGCATCTAAATCAGCACCTTATATGCATTAACTCATTTAATCCTCACAATGACTCCACGGGGAGGTGTCGTCATCGCCGTCATTATCCCTGGGTTTAATGACGAATAAACTGAGGCAGAGAGAGTTTAAGTAAGTTGTCCAAGGTTTTACAGCTAGGAATTGGCCGAGTGGGATTTGAACCCAGGCCATCTGCCGTCCTAACCACTAGGCGTGACCATTTATTAGACCTTTATACTACTCTAAGCATTTCACAGATATCTTATGTTACAAACAAACTTACGACTCTGGTGCTATCTTTGTCTCTGTCTTATAGATGAGACAACTGAGGTTCAAAGAGGTTGATTTCTCCCAATGCCACCCACCTAGTAATGCTCACGCTGTGAAAATTAAAAAAAAGAATTGCCCCTTACTCTGGGCAATTTCAGTCCTGAGTTTAAGTGCATGTCTTGATAATTAGGGTACAAGCTGAGTTTTAGTTCTTGCTTACTCCTTCGTGCAGTGCACATCCTGGATAACCATACACAGAAGCACTATTCCTAGCTAATGAATGGCAAAAATGAGATCCCAATCCAGGTGTGACGTGGATCTGGTTTTAAATTATTACAGATGTCCCATCACCCACCTCAGGTACCATTTCCCTCTTTTTTGACTCAGTTCTAGATTCAACTGCATCCAAGGCTGCTCAGAAAATGCCCCATCCGATATCCCTGAGGGGGCAACAGCTCTGTCAAGTGTGGTGGCCGGGAGCAGATCCTTCCAGAACAGAATGGACCTCTTCCATCCCCAGGAGCTGTGACCACTTCATCACAGCCTCAGAAAGACTCTGGGCTCACAGAAAGCAACTCTCCACTGTGACACAGATGTCCAATCCTTACAGCGGGTACCACGGGGGCTCAGTCTCCCCGCCCCAATCAGGCAGGCACTTTGCACAGTGACCCTTCCTGATCTACACTGTCAGGCTGCAATTTAGCCATTCCGAGGATTCTGCTCGAGGCTTCTGCAGCCAAGAGCTTGCTGCTGGGGACGCTCCCAGGGCCCTAGACGCCGAGCCGATGTAGCTTTGTCTTAAAGGCCCACTGCGCTGGACTCCAGGATCTCTGCTAAATGTTCCCAAGAGAGAAGTCAAATAAGGAAGAGGGGAAGGGTAATGGGGAGAGAGAGAAAGAGGGAGAGAGGGAAAGAGAGAGGGAAGCATGGAGGGAAGGAGAAAAGAGAAGAGGGGAGAGAAAGAGACTGGGTGCCTGCAGGAAAAAACCAGGGACACGAACCGCAAGTCTGTCTGGAATGGAGACACTGGTCCTGCTCACTGGCAGGGAAAACACTAAGAGTTTACTTTTACTGATCACTTAGTTACAAAGACTAAGAGTGAGGGAGGGTAATGTGTGCCAGGTTCTATATTAAGCACGCTTCTTCAGCAGGGAACCTGTAACAGTTACCGGTCCTTCCCAGGTACAGCAATAGCGCCCGGCCCAAGCAGGAAGGCCACGAGATGATCGCCGGCTGAACCCTGGGAGCACAGCCTCACTCATACAGCAGCTGGGATTTCTTCCGTGCCTCCTCCATGTCAAGTACTGGGCATGATTCCTTGTTCCTACTGGAGCTTGGCTTATTAGGAGCATAGGAGACTGACTTCCTGAAGGCCCCAAGCAACGGTCTGTCATATCCATTCCCTTCACAATGTGACTTGGCATCTCCTCCCATCAAGAGATGAAGTGTGTTCTCCCACACCTGGAACATGGCCGGCCCAGGAGGAACTTGCCTTGGCCCAAAGAATATGACCACGCTTCCGTCTAAGTTTGGCTTCAAGACGCCTTGCACACTTCCCCTCTGTCCCTCTATTGCTCTCCTTCTTGGAACCCTGTTACTGCCACGTGGACAAGTCTGGGCTCATCTACTGGGGGTGGACAGAACATGTGGAGGGAAGTCCACATGTCCCAGTCGAGACAATTCTAGAGCAGCCCAGAGGAGTCATGTCAACCCCAGCCAGGAGAGCCAGCCAAGATCAGAGGAGCTACCACTGAGACCCCTGAAGAACCTCCAGCTGACCCAAAGACCTGGAAGCAACAATGAAGAACAAAACCGCTTACAGTTTTATACCACTAGGTTCTGGGATGATTCGTTTAATCACCCCAGTGATACAATGAGCATCATCCAGATAAACAGTTGCAGAGACATGAAGTTACTATCTAAGGTCACTTAGCTAGTAAGTGGCAGAGCAGGGTTTCTGTACCATTATTAGGGATTTATCCATGATAATCCACAGCAGGGGACAAAAAAACAAACTAAAATAAACAAACCAAAACAAAACAAACCAACAACAAAAGCTGGTCTGTAAAGGACCAGCTAATAAATATTTTAGGCTTTGTAGGTCCTGTACTCTTTGTTGTAACTATTCAATTCTGCCATTGCAGACTGAAAGCAGTCATAAACTGCATAGAAACAAGTGGGGGGTGGCTGTGGTCCAATGAAACTTTGTTTACAAAAATAAGAGGAGGGCCAGATTTGGCCCGCGAGCTACAAACTGCCACATCCTGCTCTAGACCACTTCCCTACACCATTACCCTTCTTTCTTTCCTTGTTGTCTCATTTTTTTCCTTTCTCTAGGATTTCCATGTAAAACCCCTCAATTATCTTCTGCCATTTTTCTACTCTACTCCACGACATGTGACAACTAACTCTACACCCAGCGGCTTTGTTTCCCCAGTGTGTGTGTGACTCGACTCCCTAATTTTGCAAATCTCTGTCATTTCCAAAAATCAGTTTGACTGATATGTTTTCCCAATGTTAGGTTGATAGCTCTCTAGATTCCCTAGGTATGGGAACTGTAAAAAGTTATGATTGTATTCTAAATCTAAGACCCAACATCATCACTCTGACAGTTGGCAATGCAAATTACTCCTGTTCAGAACCTTTTTTTCAAAGTTTCAGTTCTGTTGCTACAGATTATTTGACTCGCTCTATAAAACTTTACCCCCCCTCCCAAAAAAAAAGATCCAGGGTGATGCAGAAGTAACTCGGATAGCTATTTTATCACCCCACACACCCAGTCCCTGGGGCACCCTCTCTCTAAGAAGCAGGAAAGGCATGTGGTGACTTCTCGCAGAGAATAAAACTTGGGCTTGGAGCAAATGAAATCCCAGAGGTTTTCAGGGTTAAGGAAACTTATCCACCTCATCCCCAAAATAAAGCGTTACAGAAGATTTCACTTTCTCCACCTCTTACTTGCCCTTTCCACTTCTCTGTTGCCCTACTTAGAATACAGAACCTTGCTGGCAATCAAAGTAGACTCTGAGCTCTGTTATTTTTCTCCCAACTGAAAAAAAAAAAAAAAAAAAGATCTGGGAGTTTAGCAAAGGAACTCATCCAATTTAGAGGCTGAGAGCCACGTCTTGAAAATTTCATCCAAGGTAAGTCAGGGATCGTGTCAAACTTTCCGTAATTTCAACAACCTCCTAAGTGAAAATAAAAATGTCTATCTGGACTGACTTTAGGTTTTAAAGTTCCAAATCTAGGAAGGTAGAGGGAGGCCCATCTCGTTTTTCATTATGGTTAAATTCCATTTCCAAGAAGGGCCGGCCTCAGTCTCGGCATCTGGCATTGAGTGAACTGTGTCTGGAGGTCGCCATTACCACCAAGGCCAAGAACAAAGTGAAAAGAGATGCCTTATAGAACAGGGCCCCTTGATTGCACGGAGGTACGAGTGCATTCCACATCCAGAATGCACTTCCCTGGGGTGCCCCAGACAGTCCAACCCAGCCAAGTAAGAGCCCAAAGCTTGCCGCAGAACGTGCATTGGTCAACCTCCTGGAATGACACACACTCGCTCTGTGCCAGAGGTGGTGTTAATCACTTCTAACATCATTACCTCCATGATACAAAGAAACGAAGACCAAGGTCAAAGGTCCAAATGACTGAAGGCAGAGCTGAAGTTCACAGCCCCTTCATCTGAGTTCAGAGGCTTCTCTTAAGACAAAATAACTGACTTAGTGAATGATCCTATTTGCGGGATCATCTATGACCAGGTACAGATAAGTTCCTGGTGTCGGTCAACACCCCCACCTCTGTCACCATAACCCAATCACCCTCGGGCCTTCTGAAAAACTTGTTTTAAGAGGACTTTCATTTGATGAGCATCATCAGATAAGATATGGGGCCTTTGAGGTCGGCAGGCAGGGGATTATTATTTCCCATTACACAGATGTGGAGACTGGGGCCCAGGGAAAGTAAACAGCCTGCCCACCAGCCTATCAGTGGCACAGCCAAGAATGGACCATGGGTCCCGGCCTCCAGCCCGGAGCCAACAAAGGGGTGAGGATTAGGCTGGGGTGGAACACGCTCAGCTTGATTTTGCACAGTCTTTACACGTTCCAGGGCCAGGAACCCCGTGAGCCCATTGAGCTGCGTCTTCCTAAGGCTACCAAGGCCAAAATATACCTCACATCTGGAGTCTGTTGAAATGGTGGGATGTAGGGGTGAAAGACGCTTAAGTAAAAGACATATACAAACATAGGTGCTTTTATCTCCACAGATATGCATCCTTGTCTTATAAAAAGTCTTAAGCAAAACACACAGTTCCACTGACCCAAAACTAAAGAGACAAAACACAGCAGGTTGGGGGGCGGGGAGTAAGGAAGGGAATCAGGAGACAAGATCCAATACAGAATTTAATTTGCTACCAGGAGCATGGGAAGCATGCAGAAAATTACCATACGTACTAGGCACTTGTGAGAAGCAGAACTCTATCTCGGAGCTCCCTGGCAGGCAATGCAAAGAGGGAAACACAATTAGCTTTGTGATTCTGTGTCACAGATGGGATTCCTCACTTTACTGTAAAGACTCTTTATCACCCTTCATTTTTCAGTACCATTAACTGTGTTCCGTTTCCCAGGTATTAGTTCTGTCTCTGTATCTGCTGAGCTGATCTGAAATGACCTGCAGCAAAGTCTCTGCAGAAAAGCTTCTGGAATCAGAAGAGCTGGCTGCTGTCTTGCCTCCCTGCGATTGCCAAGTGTTTATTTACCGAGCATCGCCTGCACAGACTGCCGATGAAGAAGTTTAAAACGGCTCCGGTAAGAGACTGAACCGTCAGAATAGCAATTGGAAACGAAGCAGAGACAGCTCTTTCAAGTGGAAGTAAATGACGAAACGCACATTTGGGTTCATGTCCTCTCCGTGGGGCCACAGTTTTTCTGAAGCCCTTTCCTGTACGAAGCGAGGCATGCGGGAGTAAGGTGACCCCTCCCCACTTCTCTCTCTGCCCTACCTAGTCCTGCTGGCAAAGGATGGCAGGCGGAGCCAGGGGACCTCAGCCCCAAGCACTGAATGGGCCGCGTGACTAATGGGTGGGGAAGGAGACTCAGGCCCTGGCTGCACAGTAGGCTTTGTGCAACAGGGCTGTAAACTGAGTCAGGCTCCCTGAAGACATGCAAGCCTTCCAGGGCCCAACTTCAGCCCCTCAACCTCTACCCCCACCCCCACCATCCTCAAGCTCTGGGCTCCAGAGCAGACTTTTACCAGAACCGTGTGCTCGGGGCATCAGGAATATGATTCCCCATCTGCTACTCTAGCTGATGTGCAGAGACCCTAGGAAACCAGGAGGGAAGAGGGGTGATCAGCAGGACAGGATATCCTGCCACCCCTGAGTTTAATACCATTGGACAACCCCAGAAACCTTTAACACCCAGAAACTAGTATTTCAGCTTTCATTTCACTGACCTGCAACCAACTCCCTAATGCAACCACCACTTAGTGGAGCCACTGTAGCTCCCTTAGGATAGTTGTACCAATTAAATAATGTGACACTTCCGAGGTGTAAAGCCATGTATTTACTCCCAAACCAGACGCTTGAGGGTTCTTAAAGATTTTAAGCAGGGGGAAAAAAATCTCCCTCTTCAGAGTCAACGTGAGCGAACAATGTTCGCTGTTCAGAAAGGCCAGTCACAAAGCAGCTGGAGGTACAAAACCCTGGAAACGTATGAAAACGCATCCAGGTTGCTGTGAAGGGCAGAGAGCCGGCGGGACGGGGCTGTGCTCCTAGTGCAGACTCAGACAGAAACGGGGTTAGATCCAGCTTACACGCTGTGGGATTTTGAGCGAGTTACCTGACCTCTCTGCACCCCATTATCCTAATCTGCAAAATGGGGCAAAGCCAGCTATTACCTGGCGGAGGAGACTAAAAGAGATAAAGCGTTCAGGCCAGAATAATTAGGAGTCCCCAGGGCACCCCTGCCGTTGAATGCAGAGCAGCTACCCAGAATCTGAGGCTGTGCTCTCTGCAGGGGATCTTCTGCTCAGCACAGCCTCCGAATCCATTCTTCAGGGGTTTCTAACACAGGTTGGGGAGGGAAGGAAAGGTTTCTGGAAAACCCGGTTGCTGGGGCTGGGCTCAACTTGGCTGGTGTCACAGCTAAAGACGCCTGTCTGAGGACAGGGAACCTCAGAGGCTGTCTTGAGGCTGCTCCATGCAAGGTGGTGCTGGAGGTGGGGGGGATGAGGGGCTTGCTGGCCAGCCTGACACGTCTGAAGACGTGTTACTGCTCCAAAGTACAAAATAAGCAGAGTGCGGGTAACTCAACACTATTTTTATCACTGCTCTGACACTCCCAGACCACAGGCAAAAGCTATTGCTGGAGGGAGGGTGGCAGGGCACTGTTTATTCAGAGCAAGGGGCGGCCTGAATACCAATGGGGCCAGCGGGAGACTGAGCTGCTAGGGCTTCCAGGGGCCAGGGCCCAAGAGAGGCGGGGAGGGGCACAGCTATGCGGGGACCCAGAGCAGGGCTGACCTGATGGAGAGAAATGTCCTTCGCCAAACTCAGCGCTGTGACCGGCTGCCCCGGGGCAGCGCCCTGTCTCATCTCCATCCTGCCCAGGAATCTCCAAGTTCCTTTTCCCCCTGAGAGGGGGACAAAACTTGTCCTCCAGGTGTAGGCAGCTCAAATCTCAATTGTGACAGCTCTGAGCTCCTTCAGGGCAGAAACCTGATCTGCCACGTTCACCATTATATTCCCAGTGACCAGACAATGCCTGGCACATACAGAGAGCAGGCACTGGATAAACACATCCCCAAAGCAGTGTTATCCAAGGGCTTGGGGGGGGCATTCGTGATCAGGGCAGAGAAAACGCTTGCCCTTTTGTCTACTACAGAGAGATAATAAATAATAATAATACACACAAATAACGTGCATAGTAGGGTACAAGAGAGCAAGAAGGGGGTTAGGAAGCTCGGAGGGAAGTGTGCAATCTTTCAAAGTGAGAGGAGAGGGTGTGATGTGAACAAAGACCTGATGTGGGGGAGTGAACAGGTTGTGTGGATATCTGGGGGAAGAGCTTTTCAGGAAGTGGGAAGTGCAGTGCAAAGGCCATGAGGTGACAGCATGCCCTGTGTGGCTCCCCTCACCAGTGGGGAGGAGCAAGGAAGCAGGAATGGAAAAAGTAGCAGGATGAAAAGGAGGAGATTAGGTCAGAGAAGGAACGGGGCCCAGATCATATAAAGCCTTCTAGAACCGTGGTTCTCAATAGGAATCATTTTATCCTCCATGGGACATCCTTGCATGTCTGGAGACATTTTTGGTCGTCCCAATTGGGGATGGAGGATGCTGGTATGGATGGGTAGAGGCCAGGGGTGCTGCTAAATGTCAATGATGCACGGGACATCCCCACAAAGCATTACCTGGCCTGAGATATCCCCTGGTGCAAGTCTAGACCATCGTAAGGACCTTTTGGCTCTAGCCCTGAGTGAGTGGAGATTACGTGCTGAATGAATGAACAGTAACACAAATGGTAAGTCAGGAGGTGTTTCATCTTCTTCCGAACCCTTTGTCCTATTAATAGAGTTGGGAAAAAGAATAGGAAAACAGAGAAAAGAGGCCTTTCTTCCTGCCAAAAGCACACAGTCGAACTCCGGGTTTTGAAACGTCCTACTTTATGTGCAACCTAAAAGGATGCCAACTGCCGTCTGGCCTGGTGACAACGGAAGAAACTTCTTGGAAAGCTGGCTGCGGTAACAAGGGGGTGGCCAGGATCCGCCCAAGGGGAAAACCCTGAAATCAACTGGAAAAACCAGGTTTATCGGGCACTGGGATGTAACAGGGCCTCAGAGGAGGTCAGCTCAACATCCTTTTCTCCCCAGGTGAAGACAGGAGGGCAGGGTGGTGGCCATGTTGGTGGCTGCTTGAGAGCTTTCTCTCCCAGTCGCCAGGTCCTGGCCTAGCTACTCCTAGACACCTATGGCCCTGCCTCATTTCATGTGGGTGATTAAAGCAAGGAGGACTTCATTCGCTGTTCCTGCCTCTGAGTTTGTGAATAATCAAAGGCTAATTAGCCAGGGCCCCGTGGGAGGAGGACTTAGCCATGCAAGACATCTACGAAGCTCCGAAAATAAACTGAGAGGCGGATCTGACTTGAGCGCCCACAGGGATCACTGGGGATGAGGTCGGCTGGGGCCCAAGAGGGGAAGATTTCTCCAGGGCCAAGCTGACCCTTAGGCTCAAAGACATAGAAGGACGAGTCGCTGAGGATCTGGCTTTCCTCAGCCAGCTCACAGATCAATCAAATCAAAGCATCAAAAATCCAGAGCGAGATTCGAGACTGGGAAGGGCAGAGGAAGGCTCTCCTGGCCAGAGTCAAACCATCAGGGTTCGGTCCCTGGCTCCTTCCCTTCCTGGCTGTGTTAAAACATCTAAGCCCTTTCAGTCCCAGTTTCTTCATCTGTAAAATGGAATCAAATGCCAATAATCAGGAATAGCCCTGGGAAAGGATTTGGAGGGGTGGGTGGGAAGGCATACGGAAGATGGCAGAAGTCCTATTTACTGATTCTTGTGCCCTAGACACTGTGCTAAATGTATAGACTTATTAGCTCACTCAATTCTCAAACCCCAAGGTGGCACTGGGTACCCCGCACTAATGGAAGGATGCTGTGATTCAGAGGCATCACGCCACTTGCTTGGGCCAAGGAGTGGGACCCTCCTTTCTCCAAGTTGTATCAGTCATACCACCACACACAGAATACTTTGAACTTCACACACGTACTGTCGGGCCGGGTCCTTAGAACACGCAGGAAAGTCAGCTATCAAAGTCATCACTGCTCTGTTTTGCGGGAGAGAAAACCAAAGCATGTCCCTCCGTGTCCCACCGCCAGAAATCTCTACTGGGCAAACACAGCTCCCTCCCCCCCAAAAGAGTCCCTACCCCTAAAAATGTGGTTTGGGTCAGGTGACAGCCCCGTGAGGAAGGAGAGGTGGCACGTCTGTGGTTGGGAAGCGAGCAGGCACCATGCTCTTCAGCGCTCAGAAGCCTGGGCCGCCAGCAGCTACACACCACGCAGAGCGCCCACGTGTTCTTCATCCATCCTCACAGAGCCTCCGGGTCACTGCTCTAGTTGCTCCCATTTTACAGTTGATGGTCAAGCTCAGGAAAGCAAAATAACTTCAGCCATACAGCTGGCAAACAGAGGTACTGGGACTTGAACCAGATTGGCTGACACGTTCCCAGCCACTGTGGGGCCCCTCAAAGTCTTTGTTAACTATGACGATGGGAGTCAGGAATCTGAAAAACTGTTTCACAAGCACCCACAGGACCCTGGGATACTTAGTTTCCCCATCTCTGGCCTTAATCTTTTTCTTACAGGGAAGGGGGCTCAGTGAGATATCCCTCAGCTCTGACCTCACGTGTTGCTCTACGTTGATCTTAAACCAGTGTTTCCCAAGGGAAATGTTGTAACCTACCTCAGGACCTTTGCACTTACTATGTCTGAAAAAGATCACCCCGACTTATCTTCATGGTTCACTCCTCAGCCAACTGCTCAGAAGACACTCTGAGAGCCACCCCTCACCCCTCAAATAGGCATTCCCTAACCCTCTTACTAGGGCTCTTTCCCGTGTCACTTGTAACTAGGACATGATCATGATATATTTACTTATCATGTGTATCCTCCCACTAGAATGTAAGCTACTTTGTTCCATCCCTTATGCACCCGTAAACCCCAGCTACTACATGACAGAAATCAGGTAAATATTTGTTGAGCAGATGTGTGAATACATTAAATCCATTTCAGTGCCCCTACTATTTTCCAGGCAGAAAGCCTGGGTAACCCCACCCCCGTGATGGAACCTAGCCACGTGCAATTATCAACCTGGCTGCCATGTTTAATAAGCAAACCTGAGTTGGACGCAACAGCTTACAGGATGGGAGTAAACTTCATAACCAGACAAAGTAGGCTGGCCGATTCCACTTGCAGAAAATACCTCTCAGCCCTCTCCATCCCGTTAACCTGCTTTTCTTTCCTCAAGGAGATTACAAAACAAACCATCACCCATTACCATTGGGTTTAATTACTCAGATGATTTTAACAGTGCAGCAGGCTTTAATTACAGGCATGTCTGCTGCCAAGGGACTAAAGGTACCCGCCACGAGTGTCCATGGTTTTCTAGGAGGGGTCATAGAGTATGGGGGCTGATTTAGCGTTGGCTCAGCCATAGAGATTCTGCCAGGAAAGTTGCTTTTAATTTAACCCCTACAGATACTGAACCGGGACCACGTATGCTGGATTTCCTCGATTGCCAAAGGACAGCCATCCTTCATAAGTGAATGCCAGAAGGAAAGTCTGCAGAATGAGATCCTACTCTTTGAGGAAGGTTCAAAAAGACTAGCGACATGGGAAGGATTTTTCTCCCCGCACCGCCCTCCCAAACCTGGTGGGTGTCAAGCCCTGGGAGAAGCCTCACCACTGCTTTATTCCAGACCCATTTCAAAGCACGCACCCAGGCAGCACACTGAAATGAAAGCCGGCTGCCTAGGCTTTCGTTTAATGAGATGAGAATTGAGGTTCAAAAATAAACTGTGCAAAGCCTCGTAGGGAAATACCAGATGACAGAAGAAGAACTGGGCGACTGAGTGCATAAAAGGTGGCAGTGTGGGGAGCCCACGTCTAAGTCAATAACAGGGTCAGGCAGGATCTGGGGGTCAAAACAGTAGCTTAGTTGTTAATCAAGTGGTAGAACTGACCTTGGATGGCTGGGTAAGAGTTGCAGCTCTATGGAGATGCTTCCGCGCTCCCAACAAACGTTGCCTTTTAGCAAGCACACAGTGATGCCATTTCTAGGAATTTAACCTTCAAGGTTGCTTGTGCTTAAGTCAAACAACACGCAGGCAAGGGAGGATTGCTCCCGCAGAGTTTTTAGATGCGAATGACTGGAATCCACCCCAGCCTTCCTTGGTTGGGGCCCCAGTTAAATAACTGATGCTCTGTTGATACAAATGGAAAACGATGCGGCAATTAAAAAGAACAAGGGAATTCTATATGCACTGAGACGGAACAATCAACAGGGTATGTGGATAAGCAAACAAAAACAAAAACAAAAACAAAACCCCACGATTTGTGACAGGGGGCGTGGCCCGTCCCTAGGAGTTAAAAAGAGCAGCACAAAAGCACAGTCCAAAGCCAGACCACCTTAAGACAGGATTCCAACTCCCAGTCACTAGTTAATGGGACTTCGGGCAAGTTACTTTGTCTCTATGGACCTCGGTTTCTTCATCCATCCAATGAGCTATTAAGAAGAGTTAATGTATCTGAACATACGTTCTCAACAAGGCTTATGTGTCCCCCGCCTGAAAGGGCAAACATTAGCTCAGACCAAGAGGTGGTGAAAAGAATCTTAAGCTATTACAGTGGTCTGGGATCTTCCAAAGCTTGACCCTACCGGATCAATCTTAACCCTTAGTGTTTAATTTTAAACGATGTTTTTCTTCTTAGGAGAGTGATCTTGAAAAAAAGGTTGACAGACACTGGTCTGAAGTCCTCAAAAGCTGCAGAGAGCAGATGGGGATGACACTGACCTGTGACACTGCTGTCAGGCTGAAATGAGAGGCCACGAGGCCCCATCTCTTTATCCACCCCACCCCCCAACGCCCCACCATGCCAGGCCGTGAACTTGAGTAACAAGCCTCATTTCTCAGATGAGGAGCCTGAGGTCCAAAGAAGCCAAGGGATTAGCACAGCCAGGCGACTGGGCGCCCCCACTCGACACACTAACGGTGCTTCAAGACCACATGCTTCACGGAGCTGCCCTACAATCCATTCCGGGTCGTGATAGGTCAACCCAAATACGCCCTCATCCATTTGAGCGCCAGTACAGGATGGCAAGTCTAGCCCAGAGACTGCTATAGCACACAGCCTGGAGCTCCCGTCAGGTCCACTTGAGCCACTGGTCCTTTGCTCTGACAGTGTCTTCTTGGGAGGCTCCCCAGAGACATGGCCAAAGCCCTGAGCACTAAGAACAACCCTACCTGCTGTGAACAATGGTTTCTGTCACTTATTTGGACACAGGGTGATGGAAGGCAGTGGACCTGTTTTTCCTGCTGGCTGCCAGAAAGCTGTGAGCTCAATCTCTGGTTCCCCCATCACGAGGCCTTCGTATTATCAATCCTGAGTCTAAGTTAAGGCCCCACCACTGTGCTTCCTTCCTTTGGCCTCATTTTCACTTACGCCATCTTGTTTTGTAGACTGTGATACAACCGTCCTAGAATAGGACGTAAATAGGAGGAGTGTAAAAAAATAGTTCAACACAAACTCAAGGAACTAACTCCAAGAGGTTCTAGAAAAAGCCACCACTGACAGAACTCATTGGGCTAGATCACCCAATTTCCCGGGCGCTTTTGAGGGAACCTGGGAGGGCAGACACTGGTGTTTGGGCTGGAAAATATAAGATGGAGAGGTCTCATAAGGTAGGGAAGTACGTATATGGAGGTGGAAAAGAACAAGCAGGGGCTTAGTCATGAGGGTCTTAGCAGGCACATCAAGTGATTCCCTGGTTCCTTCACTCAGTCAGTCAGTCAGTCAGTCAGTCAGTCAGTCAGTCAGTCCGGACCTGCCACTTACAGAGCACCGGGCTCCATGCAAAACTAAGTGGTGGTGACAGAGGCCAAAGGGTCCACACGGCTTCAGATATTTACCGTCAGACCCTTTACAGCAAGTCTGTCAACCCCACGTTTTATTTGTCAGTATACAAACATTTTTTAAACCAACAGAAAAATTCTGACACCCTCTTGAGACCCTGGGTTTCTCATCTATTACATGTGGCACAATAAGCATGCCAGTGTGAAGATTAAATGACAGAAGGCACAGGAGGCTCTGAGAAGGAAGCCTAGGCACAGACACTGCCATGCTTTTTTATGCCCATTATTACTGATCTCCCAGCGGCTGGGAGGACAGGGAAGGAAGATCGCCAATGTGTCTTTACAACACAGGCAGCCTTTTTCATTCCAGTTCTAGGAAGGGGTATAATTATGATTGAAGTAATCCAGGCCCTTTACAGGCTATTTTCCTATGCTCTCTAGATGTTCAGATGAGTACGGGTTTTTTCACTATTTCAACAGTTCTGAAATGGAGGCTTATCGTAGCGTCAATGTGGACACCTGACTTGTTCATTCATATTTGCTGAGAACCAACTATGTGGCAGGCACTGAAGATCTGTGAAAATATGGGAGCACTAAGTGTGTGTGTGTGTGTGTGTGTGTGTGTAGTTCACAAGACAAAGCTATGCTCACTCTGAGTTCATGCTGGAACAAGGGAGGCACACGGTAACTGTATATCGGCTGTCGGCTGGTAATAACAGGTATGAGGAAAAACAAATCTGCGCAGATGGGACAGACAACAGTGATAGTTTACCATTTTAAGAGTGGTGGTCAGGAAGGCCTCTCCAGAGGAGGAGCTTTGAACCAGGACCTGACACAGGTGAGGGAGAAAGTGTGCTGCCATTTGGAAGCACAGGGCTCTAGGTAGAGGGAAGAAAAGGTGTGAGATCGAGGGCAAAGACACGCATCTTTGACAGTAGTCTCCCCCCACCCCCCACCTTTCCCCTCTCAATGCCAGAGCTGTTCCTATTGCAATGCTACCCACGGATTACAGAAATGCTGTATTTGCACAGTACTGGCGCGGCGTGAAATAATGGCGCAGGGATTTGGACGGGGAAGGGGAGAGCGGTGACTATAACATTTTATTTCAGCTTACTCAAGCTCAGCTCCTTTGAAATAGCTGACGTGTTTTCTTGGCCATAAACCTGCAGTAAGCCTATGTACACAAGCCTCACCTGTCAACAACCTAGTAAATCCACAGGTAAGATTTTTTTCTCCCTTCCAAAAAGTCATGGGAACGGAATGGGTTGTAATCAAAGTTGTAGGACCAGTTAAGGCAGCCCTGCTTCCTGCTTTGCACTTGATGAGTAAAACTGAATGAGAAGGTGTCTATTTCTGCAGAATGTTAGCATAGCATTCAAGATAAATCAACGTATTTGTGCATACATCCCCAAACTTTGCAAAGACAGAGGAGACAACGGGATAATGAGGTCGCGGCTGTGACATTTCTCTGCCAGGGTTGTCACAAACTCGCCAAGAACAAAGCCATATTCCGAGACAAGAAAGGGCACCTGCTTCTGGGTAACAAAGAAGACCTGACCCTTAAAGCCACATGCACACTTCCAGCTATGCTCACTGCTGCATCCGAGTGCCTCCTGTGGCCACTAACAACTTGATGTGAGCCTACACATTGTCCCTATCGGATGAGGAGGGGGGAGGTCAGGGATGTGCAGACTCTGAAGCACAATCCCCATGGCAGGGTGCCACGAGGCTTCACTACCTGGGACAGGAGAGGAGTCATTCCGAGACTTGGGTTCAAGTTCACGTGTCCAACCTGAGTATAAGTCTACAGTCACTGATCTAACTACCTTCTCTGATTTCCAAAAATATGCCCTTCTGGATTCTAGCGGATGGCAGATTAGAATGTGTATGTGCGTTGGAGTGAGAGACAGGAGAGGAAGGGTCTGAGACAGGAGACAGGAGGGTACACCTGGAAACCTCCTTCAGGTGTCACAAACTCACAGCACAACAGCTAATCCCTGATCATGGTGATGGTGCCGTGGGCATCATTTTGTTCTCCAGATCCTGTTTACAAGGCACCGAAGGGGTCAGACATCTTCAGGAAGACAGGTTAACCAAACTGTGCAGGGGGCACTTTCAGGGTCAGGTTCAGTTATGTGTAACATTCACGTGTAAAACAGAATACCTTCTTTCTTAACAAGACTCAAGAGACCAAGTGTTAGTCTATTAAGCATTAATAACTCTTGAGGCCCCAGAGACCCCACACTCTGGCTTCATGAGGATTTTTGTTTGTTTAGTGTTTATTTTTCAGAGAGTGAAAGAGAAAGAGAGAGTGCGCATGAGCGAGCGGGGGAGGGGCAGAGAGAGAGGGAGACACAGAACCCGGAGCAGGTTCCAGGCTCTGAGCTGTCAGCACAGAGCCCGATGTGGGGCTCAAACTCAGAAACCACAAGATCATGACCTGAGCCAGAGTGGAAAGGTGAACCGACCATGCCACCCAGGTGCGCCGGGAGAACTTTTATTTCCAGATGAAAAGAGCTGGGTCTCAAGCCCACATGTGTGAGAAACCGTCAGTCCCGTGTGCTGAACCCCTTCCCCAGGTGAGCTGGCAGCCACGGGGGGCCTGGTGGGGGTGTGACTCCCCACTACTCTTATGGCCTCAGGCCAAGGCTAGCCAGGGAGACAGGGTGCCCTCTCTGGCTGAGAACTGCGGTTATGTCCCTTCCCCAACACACACGGACACAAACACACCTGACACGGGGAAACAACTATACAGTTAACCTGGAGAGCCTGTGAGTAACCAGGGGACAGCTGAAGACTTTAGTCTCCCTTGGCACACGGGAGTCATTTTCAGGGTAAGTACCCAAGTGCGTTCTTGTATTAGGAGATTAGCTGCAGGAGTGTTATGGACCAAATGTTTGTGTCTCCCAAGAATTCCTGTTGAGACCCTAACCCCTGATGTGATGGTGTTAGGAGGTGGGGTTTCAGGAGGTCGACCAGGTCACAAGGGTGGATTCATCATGAACAGAATCAGCCAGCGCCCTGGCCCTCTTTCTGCCCTGTGAGGACGCCACAAGAGGTGGGCGACCAGCGCCTAGGAAGGAGGAGGACCAAGCCGGCAGCAGACTCAGGAACTCTGAGCAATCAAGGTCTGTTATCTCTAAGCCACCGCTCTACAGTGCTTGGTCACAGCAGCCAGAGCAAAGTCAGAGAGGTGGACACACACCATGTGCGTACTCAAGGAGAATTCAAGTGCAGGTGGTTGGGAGGGCAAAAGTGAGCGAACTGGAGACAATATACAAGAGAGAATAAAAACAGACGACACAGGATTTTTGCCCTTTCAAACCTCAACTCCAGATAAGATGCAATGTCTCTGTACACGGAGGTTTCACTTTAGAGTAGATAGACTTCAGAAAAATTGGATACGAACAGGAATTTTTTAAAAATCCTTTTTGGGGGCGCCTGGGCGGCTCAGTCCGTTGAGCGTCTGACTTTGGCTCAGGTCACGATCTGGCAGTTTGTGAGTTCGAGCCCCGCACCAGGCTCTGTGCTGACAGCTCAGAGCCTGGAGCCAGCCTCAGATTCTGTCTCTCTCTCTCTCTCTCTCTCTCTCTCTCTGCCCCTTGTAGACTCGCTCACTCTCAAAAATAAACATTAATAAAAAAAGTATCCTTTGGCAAGTTTGAGTTTCCAAGTGTTCTGAACGTCCCTATACTCACGAAGCCAAACCTGTATGATAGGGGTGTATTCCGGCCCCCCTCCTTAGACAGAGGAAGGGTCTGAGGCCCAAAAGGCCAAGTGACTGACCTAAGGTCACACAGCTGCAGTCAGAGCTGAGCCTTGACCTTGAGGGTCTGCTCTTCTTGGCAGTAGGCGCTCTGGCAGTTACTCGTTTGGGACGCTTGAAATAAGTGGGCCAGAGCCTGGGGCCCAGGAATCTGTTAGTCTTACGAGCCTGTAGTTTTAATGCCCTAATTTTTCTGGAAGTCCAAACTACACCACCAGGGTGTTTCTCTTATTCATTATGGAGTCCTCTTGATTTTATTTATATTTTGCAGCAAAATGATTTAAAACCAATGTGCTCGGGCACAGAGGAAATCTGACCTGAAAGACTGTCTTTGTGGCAAAAGGAGAACCAGCAGATACTTATTTCCTGCCTTTGCGAGGCCAGTAACATCCTGGTACAAGGAGATCCATCAATACATCTTTCATAAGGGCTTCTCTGCACAGTGAGGTGGAAAATCTTTCCAATGACTCCGGCCCATTTGTAACTCTGCCCTGAATAAAAGAAGGGATTGATCGGGGCTTGGACTGCTTCCATGCCCAGGGGCCGTCCTGCGCCCTAGGAGACGTGGTCTACGATGGGATAAAATTCAATGGGGCAATTGCTCTTGGAGAGAGAGCCCAGTAGGGGTCAGCTCGGCCCCTGAAGAGGGAGCAGCGAGGGGTTAAACATGCTCCGCCTTGCTCTGCTTGGGGTGGGGGGGGGGTCTCTAGAGGGAGGGACGCCTGCAAGTCTCCAAAATTCAGAGGCTTAAAAGGAAACAGAGGGAAGGCTTGCCACTGGCTGCTTAGGAACCGCACCTCAGTTTCCCCTCCTCGTGATCCCCAATCCACAGTTGGCATGACGTAGCCTCAGTGCGTCCATCAGCCAGTGGGGTGGCATTTCTTAAGCATCTTCAATGGACTGCCACAGTGGGGTTACTCAGAGGCTTCCTAACAGGGCAGAGGGACCTGGGGGCTTGAAAAGGATGGATGCCCCACGGCTCTGGACACATCCCACGACCCCAATATCCCCGAGTGGTGGCCGATGCCCAGAGTTCTATGCTGGCTAGGAGGCTAGGACTCCCGAGCCCAGTTTTAGATGCTGCCACTTGGGCAGCTGACTTCTCCCTCTGGACTGTACTTGACTCTTCTGTAAAAGTGGGGTGAGACTGCTTACCTTAGGGCAGCAATTCTCAATTTGGGAGTGGACATTTTGCCCCTCCCCCCAGGGAACATTTGGAAATTTCTGGAGACATTTTTGGAGACACTGGGAGACAGGGAGTAGGATGGGGTGCTACTGGCATCTCGTATGCAGAAGCCAGGGACACTGCTCAACATCCTACGGGGCACAAGACAGCATCCTCCCCCACACACAAGAAAAAATGATCCAGATCAAAATGTCAGTAAGGGTGCCAAAGTCAACCAAGTGCAGAGAAAGCTCTTTTGGCATCCTCACAAGATGGTTCAGTGCTCTGGTTCAAGGCTAAGACACAGGCCCACACTCTTGCTCATCTACCCAAGATCTCATCCCAATCTCGACCTTCTCTCCCATTTCCTAGGCGTATGAACACGAACAAGACTCTTCTCTTATCCAAGCATCAGCTTCAAGGTTGAGAGCAGGGGGTATATACAAGCTGCTCTAAGCCAGAGTCACCATCCATGAAGATTCTAACTCAGTATCATTCCCGGCAACTGGCACACAGCAAGTGGTCAATAAATGGGATGTGTTATTTTATGTAAGGAAAATAACGTCTCTCTCCTAACTGTCACGGGCATAATAAAACGTGAAGTCTGGTTAGCACGGTGCCTCGTGTCCTTGATGATAACGAGTACATCTTGGTTGATGAAGGCAAAGGATCGATACGTGGGCACAAACATAAGTGACAAGAACAAATGAAGGTTTGTGGAAAAGCAAACGTCCAGGGGCACCTGCATGGCTCAGGTCATAATCACACACCGTTCATGCGATCAAGCCCCGTTTTGGGAGCCTGCTTGGGATTCTCTCTCTTTCCAAATAAACTCAAAAAAAAAAAAAAAAAAAAGAAAAAGAAAAAGGCCAATGTCTAGCCTGGAGCTTAACGTGCACAGAGTGGCCAAAAGGTATCTGCTCTGGGGCACCTAGGTGGATCAGGTATCAGTCAGTTAAGCGTCCGACTTCAGCTTAGGTCATGATCTCATGGTTTGTGAGTTCAAGCCCTGCATTGGGCTCTATTGACAGCTTGGAGCCTGGAGCCTGCTCCAGATTCTACCTCTCTCTCTGCCCCTCCCCTGCTCACACACACACACTCCCTCTCTCTCAAAAACAAAAACAAAAAAATGTTATCTGCTCCATGGAGAGGAGGTGACTCAGGGAAGTACGAGGGGCTTACAGCAGAGTTTCTCAGCCTCAGGATTACAAATCTCGGGGCCCGAGGATTCTGTGCTGTGGGAGCTGTTCCCCACAATGTATAATGTTAGCAGCATCCCTTTACCATCCCTCCCTCCCCATCCCAGCTGTGACAACCAAAAAAGGTCTCTGGCCACTACCAAGTATTTCCTGGGGGGGGGGGGGGGGGGGGGCACAAATGCCTCTGAGAACCCCTGGTCTGAAACTGTCTGACACACGCCAGGCTTTCACTCAGCAAATATGCTGGAAGGAAGCAGGGACAGAGGAGCGACGGAACCAGGCTGACCCGCAGGGCGGCAGGCCTTGGCTGCCTCTCCTGACTCTCACTCCTGATAGACGACGTGGAGAGAGGCTGTCCGCCGGCAGCTCGGTTTCTCTCAAACAGGTGGCTCTTGCTCAAGCCCACTGTTTGCGCTCTGCCTTAAGCGGGCAACTTCCCTGAGAATCCATTTTTCTGGTCCTGAAGATGATCTGTGGATATCACAGTCAGTATCCGTACCACTCAACCTGCCTCTCATCACTCTCCCCTCAAAGGGATTCTCTGGAAGTACTTGTAGTCCCGAATGGTTTAATGTTCCTGTTGTGTGGCCGAGCCATTGTAGTCAGGAAGAGTAAGAGGTATGGAGTTACCCTGGGTTTGCGGTTGGAGGCTTAGAGGTGGAAAACCCTGGCCTCTCTAGCTCCTGAACCTAACCCCTCGGCAGATGGTGAGGGAGCTATGGAGGGAGGAAGAGAAATCACAGGTCAGGTGCATAGCTGGTGGGGGGGGGGGGGGGCAAGGGAGAGAGGTCACCTGAGAGCTCAAAGGCTGGGGGTAGGACCACCAGCGGATGCAAACTTCTAGCACCCACCTTAAGGAAGGAGCTACAACGGAGCAGACTCACTGGACGCTCCCTTAATACCCCCTCTCCCTCACATCCCAGCTCCAATCTTGGCCAGGTCCTCTGTCTTCCTCGCATGTGGCCACTTCTCTGCAGCTCCACTGTGGCCAGCAGCTAGATGTGAGCAGCAGTGCGGACTGACCCCCTTGTGCTTTACCTGGCCCACGCAGGCAGCCCTCCTACACCCAGCAGCCAGAGCAACCCTCTGAAAAGACCAATCAGATGCCACTCCTTTGCTTAAAACCCTTGCACAGCTACTATTGCTGAGGATCCACACGGAATTCTGACTGCAGCCCGCAAGGCTGGCTCCTGCCCAGCCCCCACCTGCCCCCTTCTCCACTCTCTGTTTTGCTTCTTAGCATTCTCTCCAGTCATTACCAGGTTCCCACTTAGACCAGGACCTTTGCACATGCTGCTTCCTCCTCCTCCTCAACTAATCCTTACCCAGACTACACTTCTTCATTTCAGCTTAAATGTCGCTTCCCTAGGGACATTCTGCTGACCTTTCCTGGCCAAGTCCACAGTGAAACAGTCTCAGGACACTGGGACTTTCATCCCGTTGCACTTCAGTCTGGCTTAACAATTGGCATCTGTCCCCACCAGATGACGAAGCTGCCTGAGGGCAGGGCGTCTATTTTGTCCACTGATGTGTCTTTGTTCCTATTCAGTTCAGTAAACATTTGTGGAATAAACAACCTCACGAATGGGGATAAGGAAGAGAGAAGCTCCAAGCTTAGACAGAGCGTCCCTTTCAGGGGTCATACCATGGCTCCATTCCCAGACACCTCCCAGGAGAACTAAAAAGGGAGCTGAGGGGAGTGTGGTGTCTGCTCCACCCCTACCTCTTTCTTCTCCCTTGCAAGCTTCCCTGTTCTGGCCCCAGATAGATGAAGACCGGTCCTCCCCGCCCTGCACCCCCTTCCATGACACTGAGCCCCAGCAAAACCACCCACTGGTTTGACAACAAAGTGCCAAACTCCTACTGGAAGCGAGATGTGGACCTTGATCTCCAGGAGGCCCGCACCAGCAACACCAACTGGGGGGTTGGTTGGAAATGCAGAATCCCAGGCCCCATCCCAGATGGGCGGGGTCAGAACCTGCATGTGAACAGATCCCAGGTGATGGGTATTGGCGCTGGGCTAGAGAGCGCTGGACAGAACCATCTGGAGGCCCCTGGACCCCACCTACCTCACCCCCACTTTCTGATCCAGTGTTTGCAGCACAGCAGGACTCAGGTTCAAGATGATGGGGTTGGTCCTGGATCAAGCTTTGAGAACCACTACTTGACAGCTTTATGGGGGTCCAGGAAGGAAGTTCTCAGAGAGGCCCAGAAAAGCGTTCTCAAAGAAGCGAGGTGTGAGCTGGGAGGATGAATAAGAGCTTGCCACAAAAGAGGTTAGAGGAGCATTGTGAACAGAGGACACCACACAGAACAAACTAAGAAGCATGATGCACTTTGTGTCATTCGTTATCGGTGCCTGGATTCCAGGCAGGGCAGGAAGAAGGCCAGGGAGGGGAGGGGAGGGAGCCCCAAGGTCACAGAAGCCCTGCTTCCTCTTCACCCCACACAGCACTGCCAAGGAGGAAATAAAACATCCTCAGATGCCACGATCATATAGCTAACGCTCCTGGGACGTTTACCATACATCTAGCCTCATCCCAAGGCCTTACTTCCATTAACGTAGTTTTCTTTCTTTTCCAACTGCTTGAAAGAAGGAATTATAGACTCACAGGCAGTTGCCAAGATAGTAGAGTTCCATGTTCCTTCACCCAGCTTCCCCCAATGGTAACATCTTATTTAACTGCATTGCAATATTAAAGCCAGACGATTCACATCACTATACTATTAACTAAGACCACAGTTATTTCATTTTCACATTTTCCATGCACACATTTGTGTGTGTGTGTGTGTGGGTGTGTTACTCCTGAGTCCTCACAACAACCCTGTTATTATCCCATTTTGCAGATGAGGAAACCAAAGCACAGAGAGAATAACTTGTAGGAGGAGAAGGGGGAAGAAACTGAATTCTGGAAGTCTTGCTTCTCTGACAAGTTCTGATATTTATGCAAACTCACGGATCAGGGAGATTTCCAAGGGGGATGCATATCTGCTAAAAGAGGCCCATCCCGAAGTACCCTGTCGTCTGGGAAAAAGCCTCACTGGCGGGAACCGAGCAGAGAAGCTGGGAAAGGGGAGGGTGGCCACGGATGCCCCTCTACTGTTGGCCCCTGGGCAGCCTTGCTCCCAGCTCAAAGGCGCCCCTGTCCACTGGATCTGCCCCCAGGTACCTGGTCGGGTGATGTTCGCAGGGCTGGCCTGGGCTGTCTGCCAACATCAGGACCAGACAGAAATCTGCTGTTCCACATCCCAGCTCCTGCCCTGGCGCCTGGCAACCCCACAGAGGCCTGTTTGTGAAGGCAGGAAGGAGGCTGGGCTGTTGAGCCTTCCCGTCAGACAAGCTCTGAGCCCCCAGCGGCTGGGCTGGGCTAGGGGAGGACAGGGTAGGGAGAGAAGACACACAGCAAGGCCTTACACCACCAAACAAGGCCTCCCTCATGATCAGGGCCTCCAGCCACCGCCTTCGTGGCCAGCGACTACCAGACATAGGCCTCCTTTGCTGCTTTTATGTCTTGTTGGGCTTCTTAGAAGGGAATGTTCTCTGTGACTACAAACATGCAAAGATGATCTGTGCACGTGGACAGGGTCTGCTCAGACCCACACACACCGTTGGATTTGTAGCCAGATTGGTGGGGCCATGGGTGAATTCTTTCCTTTGTCAACGTGGCACTCTGTTAATGTTACTATAATGCTTTTTGTGTAGTTAGGCAAAAAGGTTTTCTTTCATTGTGGAGGGGGGGTGAATTTTAGAAAAGGACACTATGGCACGGGGAATGATTTTGCTTAAATGTGAAACAACTGTTACAGTCTGGTAAGTAGCCTCATGTCTGAACTTCTCCAAGCCTCAGTTCCCTTGACTGGAAAGCATAGGTGTGGCTACAAGGATCCATCTCCAACTGTTAAGCTACAGAGACCTGTATGGGAGGGGGCAAAGTTAAAGCAAGTCTTTTACTTCTATTTTGCCCAGAGATTCAAAATGCAGCCTTGGGCAGGCCCCACCAATCCGTCATGGTCATTAGTTTTAAGTCCATCCACTCTGGGAGGGTTGGGAAACACAATGAAACCCGACTGTTTTAAAACATTCTGCAGGTCAAACCAAGCTGGCTGATTGCCTTAGGTGCTCATTTGACTTCTGAAGCCCACTCGTGCCCAGAAGCATTTCGGGAGCTCTGGGACATCTTCGATCTTTGGATCGGAAGATTCTAGGGGGAAAGCTCTGAATCGACGGGCCCGCAGGTAATGAACTGTGGTCCTGGAGTGTCCATGCAGCTGCCCAGTCTCTGGCCAGAGGCCTCCCAGGTCAATTCCTCACCTGCACAGGAACTCCCTTGGGTGCCACAGAGAAGGAGGCTGCATGCGGCTAACTCAACATCATTTTTAGAGCCTCCCAGAAACCACTAGATTCTTGAAACCAGAATATGTGTTACCAGTTGCCCTCAAATGGCCAGAAGTTCTCCCCACTCATTCCCACCAGTTACTGTTCCTTAAGGGACATCAATACATCTACTCTCCAAATGAACCCATAATAGAAGGGGAAATGGGCACACAATTAACTGAGGACATCATGTGAAACCAAATTACCATTTATACCCTCTCATTCCAGAAAGGGAAGGCTGCAATGAAAGACACAGAAGCCAGAAAACCGTACACAGACAGAAAATCAATAACCACAGTGAAGGAATGGAAACTTTACAAACGGCAGCTAACAGAATGATTCCAACCGACATCAGATGAGGCTCTGAGCTTCCTGGTGGCCAAAGCAAAAAAGAACCTATCATATTATATAGCTCATAATCTAACACCTGGAAGCTTAGCCACAGAAAAAAGAAAAGCTAGCTCCTGGTACAATGTGCCCGGCAGGTGTGAGCAAGGAGGCAGGAGGTAAGGAGGTCCAGAGGTCAGTGGCAGCCAGGCCAAGATCAGGCCTTTGGCTTATACTCCAAGTGGCATGAGGAGTCAGGGGTGGGCTTTAAGCAGAGGCCTGACCTCATCTCACTCATGACTTAAAAGAACAATTCTGACATGTTCTGAGAATAGCTGCTGGGGTACAACGGGAGAAGCGTGGAGGCCTATCCGGAAGCTACAGCAAAATGCCACCCAAGAGACAGCGCAAGCCCTTAGAATGAAACCCAGCCTACTTCCCAGCACCCACAAGGCTTCACATGCTCTAGACCCTCCTTTCTATTCAGCTCAATCCCATGCCACTTTCTCTCCCTCCCACCACGGCGATCTGTCCACTTCTGGTCCCGTCTATTAGTCACGTTGGGTATCTGCCCATCATGTTCTTCCCTTGACTTCTGCATGGCACTATAACTGTCAGCCCGGGAGAGCTCTTTCCCAAGCCCCTGTGACATGTAGGACCTCCCTCAATCCCAGACTCTCCTGCTTCTTTCTTAGCACCCAATCACAGCCCATCATTTTTTTTTTCAACGTTTATTTATTTTTTGGGGGACAGAGAGAGACAGAGCATGAACAGGGGAGAGGCAGAGAGAGAGGGAGACACACAGAATCGGAAAGAGGCTCCAAGCTCTGAGCCATCAGCCCAGAGCCTGACGCGGGGCTCGAACTCACGGACTGCGAGATCGTGACCTGGCTGAAGTCGGACGCTTAACCGACTGCGCCACCCAGGTGCCCTTCATCATTATTGTGGTCTGGTTTACTTCTTGGTTGATTGTGGCCCATCTCTCCACCAGGAGGTCTAGTATTCCACGAAGACAAAGATGTGTCTCCCATGGCATCTCCTCCTCCATCATAGCCCAGGGCCTGACACATAACAGGTGCTTAATAAATTCTGGTGAAAACGCAGAGCCACTAGGTTAGGAAAGGAGAGCTCAGAGAGGTCAGGCCAGCTGCTGGTGGATGCCAGGTCTGACTCTCAGGTCAGGGCCTCTGATCCAATCGCTCAGGAGTCAAATCACAAGATCTTGCCCTGACCTTACTCCCTAAGACCCCTACCAATGGATTGCATCAAGATCTTTGCGCCTTGCTACGGAGCCAACAAGAAATGTGATGACGATCAGAAGAGGGTCAGGAAGTTGCAGCTGGAGTCCAGCTCCATGTAGGAGAGCAAAGGGGGATGAGGCAAGACTCTACCTGGCTGGCTGGCCTTATGGCCACCATGTTCCACAGCTCGCAACACAAACTATCCTCCCCCAAGTACACAGCCTTTATCTCATCAATTTTCTAGGCTACGCCAACCAAACAGTGGAATCCACAGGAAATTAAGCTTATTGACTCAGTCTTTGGTACCACATGGAGAAGATATATTTACACATGTCATCTGAGCCTGGGGGACTAGCGGTTATTGGCACCAAGTATTTACTGAGTTTTGAATGACAGCTGGAACAGGAATGGGGTGGAGGGACAGATACCCTGTTTCTTCACTTCATGCAGATTTCTGAGCCGAGGGCGGCAGGGTGGGCCTTCTCCTGAGCCCGTGTTTTCCCTCCATGTGGCTGGCTTGGACAGTGGAAGCATTTTGGGTAAAGCTAATATTCTGCAGAAACTGGTTTCAGAGAGAACGGACTTTTAAACTTCAGGCCGAATTAACGGGGCTCTCGTTGTTGGCAGCAGCGAATTGTGATGTGATCCCATCTCTAGGTGTTTGCCTCATGCCATCTCTTCATGGTTCTTGGAGCTGTAACTTCTCCTTGGGTCATTTACGACCAGAGGGGAAAAGCAATCTTTGAGATTCATGATGGAAACAGCAGGGGCCTGGGGAATAAATGCCCAAATAAAAAATAACCATAAATAAATCATGACATCAATGGCTAATAATTAGGGACCCAGCACAAGTGACAGGGACTGTAAAGATATTTACATGCAGTATTTCACTAACCTCATATGTTCTTTTGTAAGAACAACAAAATCCAAGCTCCTTATGACCTTATGAGGCCCTATGCGATCAGGAGATTGTCAACTTCTGTAAGTTCCTCCCACCCCTACTCATCAGTGGGTTTCAACCACCAGAAGCAAACTCATTCCTGCCTCAGGACATCTGCACACGCTACCCCTCTGCCTGGTGTACTTTTCCCCAAGTCCTTGAATATCTGTCTGGTTTATTCCCATCACTTGAAGCTGGGCTCAAATATCACCTATGCCCCCTGGAGCCACTACCCATCTCATCACCCTGTTTAATCTTTCCCATAGCACCTTTCCACTTCTTTTAAGTTTTCATATTTATGTGTCTGCTTAGGCATTTATAGTCTGTTTCTTCTCTCTAAGCTCCATGAAATCAGAGACCTTGGACTCCCAAGAAACCCAGTGCCTGGAGACATGCCAGCACATGCAGAGGCCAAGTAATGACTCCGGGAGAGAATGAAAGGGGAACAGGAGTCACTGTTCCAGTTGATGTCACTCCAAAGCCTAGGTTCCTAACCACTGGGTGACATGGCCTCAGCACAGGACACTGAGTCAGCTGGACTTCCAAAGATAACACCGGCATGTGGCTTCTGGGGGGAGGGGTAAATTTCACCACAAGGCTGAGGTTTTATCCAGTTTTGTAAACCACTTCCTAAGAAGCACCTAGGCTCCTATGCCAATACTTGATGAGGTGGAGGGTATGGTGTCCTGACGTGATTCTCTAGCCACAGGTTTGTTCTCTGAATGCAGGGATCACATTGGTGCCTCAGCAAAATGCAACAGCATTAGTACAGGCGTCGGTTATGCAGACCCAAAGCATTACTGCAATTCAGAACCCGAACCCACGAATTCATTCACTGATTCTACACAGGCAAGAATGAACTTTTGGGCGCTTTGGACAATGTCAAGATGAAGTAGTAGAGACCCAGCAGGGGGAAAGTGTGAGCTGTGTTGATAGCAGCTGGAGGTTCCTCCTGGGGAACTTGCTGGGGGAGTCTCAAAGAACGGTCCCCACTTTCTAGGCCTCCGTTTTCACACAGGGAAAATGGGGATAATGACTGTCCACCTATTGTCAAGGGCGTACTTTCAATGCTGCGGCAATAAATATGTGAAAAACGTCAGTCACAGCAACTGGCACGTTATGGATGTGGTCATGAGAGACTTATTAAATGCCCACTATGCTCAAGGGGCAGTGGGGAGCCTGCCTCAGTTTCTCTACCTCTCAAATCCTTAGAATCATGGCAGGATGGGCCCTGTCTTACTTCCATCTCCCAAACCCTACATCACAACATGCCAGCAAAACAAGGGCTATTCTAGAACATCTCACGTCAGGGCCACACCGTGTGGAACTGAATTCCAGCTGTGCGACTTTGAGAAAATGAAGCATCTTCACCCAATTTCTGGGCCTTCTTCCTCAATCATTAGATAGGATAGTGGCTGGTCTCTGGTCCTTTCCCACCCCTTAACTTTACATTCTAATCCCTCCCGCACTGGACTTCCTGTCTTCAGCCGTTCTAAGCAATCCGAGCCTCAGAGAATTTGCATATGCTATTCCCTCTGCCTGGAACATCTTCCTCCCTCCAGTGATGGGCTCCTTCTGCACCTCTCACCCTTTCCTGGCTGCCCTGTATAACGTAGCCCACCCCATTATATTTGATAGCAGCTCCTTATTCATTTTCCTATTACCACCAATCACCACGTGTAGCTCTATAGTAAATGTGTGCCGTTCTCCGTTTCTTCCACAGAGTAGGAGACTGTAGGCCTCCTAAAGGAAAAAGGACCATTTCTGACCTGGTCGGCCATGTATCTCCAGAGCCTAGCAGAACACCTGGAACACAGCAGGTGCTCAATAAAGGCTTGACAAGTGAGCAGATGAAGGCATGGCGTTCCTGCCAGTCTGCACACATCAAGGCCTTCATCTAGCTCACTCTGCAGAATCTTAAAGCACACTGTTCCCAATGCCCGTGTCCAGTTCTTTCCCCACTCTGTCCCCTGGGGCCGTGGGGCATGGGTGACCTGAGCTCCATTCCTGGTTCCACTACTTTCAGCTGTGTGATCTGGGAAAAACTTCTTAACTACTCTGTGCCTGTTTCCTTACCATTAGAATGGTTTGAACAGTAACAGTACCTATCTCAAAGAACTGCTTTCAACATTAAATGAGTTAACATATGTGAAGGGCGAAGAATAGTGCCTTGTATGTGAGTAAGTGACATCTGGTAGTGGTAGTAATAATTCTTGTCCCCACCCCTCCACGGCACATCAACATTAGGTCTACCTTGGTACCTGACCTTTCACACAGGTGGTTGGGCTCCTCAACTGGACAGCGGTTCTGTCCCCTGGGGGTCCATGAGCATCACAAGGGGAGCTTTAGGTTACCCTGACCCCCAGGGGACCCCCAGACCAATGACACAGGCCTCTCCAGGGAGGGCTCAAGCCAGCTTCTCAGTCTCCCTAGGTGACTCCGATGCGGAGCAGAAAATGAGAACCTCAGTAAAGTCCTTTATGCTCAAAAAACCCTCAACACTATCTGCTGTCTACTCTCCTCTTCAACAGCCTTTTACTATTTTTATTCTAAGCCCCTATTCTGGATCACTCCCAAACTACCAACTTAGATCAGTGGTTACCGGCTACCACCCCCCCCTTGGGAATGTGTGGCAGTACCTGGAGACATTCCAGCTATCACGGCTTGGAGGAAAGGGTACTCACTGGCGTCCAGTGAGTAGAGGCCAGGGACGCCGCTGACCATCCTACAAAGCACAGGGCAGCTCCCATGGCAAAGAATGCCATACCCCAAAATGTCAACAGCCCCAGTCGGGGTGGGAAAGAATGCTACAGAGTCATCCCTTCTGTGGGGGTGGGGAGGACAACAGAGGCAGGCTGACAGTGGGAAGACAGAAAAAGGGAAGGGAACTCATCACTAGTGAGTATCAACCTCCAGCCCCGTGCCAGGCAGATGTTTCATGAATAACAAGAATCGCTACTATTCTCTGAGCACCTACCAGGGGGTGACATATCTTACTTAACCACAAGGCAATTCTGAGTTAGAGGCTCCTGTCCCTACTTCACGCTCGAGAAAGCAGGATCGGCAAGGTTGGGTAAGTAGGCCAAGGTCACCATGCTTGCACACAGCCCATCTCAATTTTAGTCCCTTTTGTTTAGATTCCAAAGTCAGGGCTGCTCCAGATCATACTTCCTGAGCCTCATCACATGTCAGACAATGCTTAATTGTCTGAATGCTTACCATCTGGCCTAATTCATGCCCCCCAACAACTCTGTGAAGTAGATACTACTGTCGTTATCCTCATCATGATCATCAACCCATTTTACATCTGGGAACATTGAGGCAGAGTGGTATGAAGCCGCTTGAAGACTTTCACACAGTTGGTGAGTAGCAGGGATGGGATTTGAACCTGATGAGATGTATCCAGGATCTGGTTCCTTCCTACCACACTCTACTGCTTCTAAGAGAACGACGGAAGGAAGAATCCAACTCCCCTCTGCCTCAGGACCTTTGCACAAGCCATTTCCTCTTCCTTAAACACCCTTCCTTTGGCCCCTCTGTCCAGCTATTTCTCATCCGTTGGACCTCAGCTTATAATTCATTTTGCTAGGACACCCTCTCTGCCCTTTCCCTAACCAGTTGATTTATCTTTGTTAAACTCTCTCTCAGCGCCACACCCCGCACCTTCATAGCATTTCACAATTTACAAGGAACCCTGCACTTGTCCAAGTGTTTGACCGACAGCGGTTTCTTCCTCTAGACTATAGGCTTGGTGAGGACAGGGACTGTGCCTGCTTTGATCAGCCCTGCATCCCCAGGCCCCTGGCACGACGCCTGGCTCAATAAAGCCTTGTGGTTGAATGCATGAAGCAGACGATCTGAAGCCAAAAGCACAGCTGGTGCCAGCCCAGTCCATGTCCCCATCCCCAGAGAGGGATGCAGCCATCCAGTGGGGCCCTGTCCAGGCGCCTCCGTGACACGTCAGAACCCGCGGAGCTCTTCGGGCGAGCTGGTTGCAGAGGCCATAAGCCCTTCTTCATGGTGGCTGGTCTTTAT
Organism: Puma concolor; assembly: GCF_028749965.1. Lineage (NCBI taxonomy): Eukaryota > Metazoa > Chordata > Mammalia > Carnivora > Felidae > Puma > Puma concolor. The sequence continues at coordinate 28,726,109 of NC_141682.1, forward strand.
CATTTTCCAATCAACACTGGTGGAGTTCTAATTGATTTTCTATGATATCCCTCTCCAGAAGGGAGAAAGGCTCTGTTTACTGGGGCAGCGCATAGAGGACAGGCCTTTTCTTCCTGCTGTATTTAATGCTGCTGCTAATCACGGAGATTAGACTAAAACAATTACAACAGCTAATTAAAGAACAATGCGGTTTTTGGCATCTTCGCACAGACGGCACCATTGGGAATTCCTAACTCGGGCAAAGCAGGGATAATTAAAATCCTGTTCCACTCTCCCCACTCCAGCAGCTGGATCACGCTGATTAAACTGCAAATAAAACACATGAAACCAACACTTTGTAGTCTATCCAATTTCACTTAAAAGGGCTTTTAACTGATTCATAAACAGAGAAGCCGTAAACAGCAAATTATTTAACCAAAGCCAGTTATTTCGTCATTGCCTTTCGCTTCATTCCCGACGCCGGACTTGCGCATGTCGCCCAGGGGACGTCAGGCTGACGGAGCCCGAGGAAGCACTGCAAAGCCTGAGGCTGCCTGCTCCTGCTCACGGCAACAGAGCGTCACCAACATGCCGCTGCTTCCACTGGGCGCGGGATCCCGCTACGGAACAAGATCGGGTACTACGCATGTCCCCAAAACGCCCAGGTTGATCTGCAGGCACATCTGGACTCCACGTCAAGGCTAGAGGGCACGGACAGAGAAGGTGCCAAGTGTAACTAACATTAAAAAACGCTCAGCTTTAGGGGCGCCTGGGTGGCTCAGTTGGCTGAGCATCTGACTCATGGTTTTGGCTCAGTTCATCTCACAGCTCATGGGTTCGAGCCCTGAGTCGGGCTCTGTGCTGACAGTGAGAAGCCTGCTTGGGATTCTCTCTCTCCCTCGCTCTCTGCCACTCCCCTGCCTGTGCACGCTCTCTCTCTCCCTCTCAAAATAAGCTTAAAAAAAATGCTTATCCTTAGAACGTCATTAAGTTATTCAGAGCCAGCTGACTTCACATTTAAAATGCAACCAACATCTACTAAGTGAGAAAAAGCCTCATTCTCAAGCTACAGGAGGATGTGTCATGACAGCTGGATACAAAAGCCTATTTGCTTTAGACAGAGACACTCTCTGAGACCCAATTTATTCTAGCAAGCAGGGTAATGTGGTTTGCTACCACTACCGAGAGATGGGAGTGGGAAAAATGAGAGAGAAAGATCAAGGGAGGTAGAAAAAGAGCATCTAAGAGGACAAGAGAAAACAAGAGACATGCTCAGTGAAGGCAGCAAACAGGCACAATAAAGTGAAACACCACAAGACAGCAATCATGGGGATTTTAGAAGCCCCGCCCAGCACGCGTGCCTAGGATCTGAGGTGAGCAGGTGTCCTGCCCTGTCCCCCAGCTCTATATGCTGGCTTACCTCCAGGGCTCAATCCAGCTGTGGGGAGATTCCTCCCCTCCCCATCACAGATTGGTAGTTTTATAAAATACAACAAAAAAGGAAGCATCAAAATAAATTAATTAATAAATAAATAGATAGATAGATAGATAGATAGCAGGCTGATATGCTTGGGTCCATGTTCAATTATTATAGAAGTTTCCAAAACCATACCCTCAATTTCTGAAAGGGTCTCAGAGCAGGCAGTGACTGGCTCTTTGAGCTTGGCATTGATCCATGGACCACACTTTGAGGGGCTCTTTTCTAAAAGATGCCCCAGAGTCACTGGAAATGCCCTTCATCAGATTTATAATATTCCATTTAGTGCTTCACACATGTCGGTGGGTGACAAAAAAAAAGAAAAAAAAAAGTAAGTTTTCAAATGCATATAAATCTAGGAAACAAAGACCAGAAAGAAATGCACCAAAGATGCTATTTCAGGATGATGACTTTTCTCTTTCCTTCTCTTTTCAAGCTTTTTAAAAAAAATCAACTTTTTTTTAAACATAAAGAACCGTGAAAGTAATGTTTAAAAGAATATTCCATCTATGAAGGCAGAGAAATAAGAAGCTTTATCATAACGTGACTTACAGTTGTTCACATGTATTTATATAGGTTTTAAGTATATTAATTATTATATAAAATATAATTATCACATGGTCTAATAAAAATTACCTAACTATATACAACCACAGGCTGGAATTTTATACAATCCAATAAATACAACGTTTACAAAGAGTATTCTATGATTTAAGGAGATGTTTTAGCAATCTGGTTGCACAACATCAAATTGCTGATATTCAACTTTTTTTTTTACCTATAAAAAACAGCTATTTCATATGGTTTACCCTAGTACAATGTTAAATGGAACATAAAAGTTCACATGAATAGATTGAGATTGATGATATATAAAATGCACATCGTGGAAAAGACAGGAAAAAATATACAAAACTGTAGCATGGTGATTTTTTTTTTCTTCTTGGTCATTTTCCAAATTTCCAACCATGAGAATGTATTACTTTTGCCTTTCAAATATTTAACTCAAGAAAATTACCAGCATTTTTGAGAGTTTCGTCCCAATTTTTATGCCATTAATGAGAACTCCATTATAGTCAACAGCCATTTTTGAATAGTGCACACAAAACTGGTTACTTACTCTGTGCATGTTGGGGAAATGGGGATGAGTGGCAAATTTAAATTCTTAAGTATTAACTGCTTACTTAGTTTACTATTAAATTAGCTCCTCATTTGCAAGAATGAACTGAGCAGGAAGCACTGTCTCTGTGTAAGAGAAAGAGCCTGTGATCTTGAGGGACCTCCAAATTGGACTTTTCCACTTGTCTGAATCTGCCCTTCATTGTCCTGTGACCTTCACCAAGTCACTTTCATTTTTCTTGTGGCCTCAGTCTCCATGTTTAAGTTGAAGGGCTTTGAAAGGTTCATCTGTAAGGTCCTTCCAATTTTGATATTCCATGGTCCTATTCCATGATGGCCAAGATCACCTACTTAAGTTGCACGGCCCAATGCAAAATGAACACACAGAGCATCTTATTTTTTAAAAAATTAAGAATTTCAAGACAGTGACAATAGAGCATTCAACCAAGTGCAGGGCCCTACTGAGCATGAAGCCCTGTGTGACTGCCCAGGGTACCCGCCCATGAAGCTGGCTCTGCTGACAGAAGGCAAAAGATAAAGCACCACTGACCAAAACAAAAGGGGATTTAAAACAGTTTGGCAGACCAAGCATGTAGATTTCACTAAGAATGACTCACAAGGTAGATAACATAGCTGTCAACAAAAATACTCTCGGGTCGAGTGATTAAAAACTAACGACAACTGCCTTTTCATACTTGATTACAATCAGTTTCTTTTTTAAAAAACATGTCTCTGGACATAAAATTGTGCTTGGATTTCGCAGGCAAGTCTGCATTTCCCAGGTCTTAAATTCCACTGCAGTGAGCCAAACTCAGTGAACCCTTCCTCTGTTAACATCTGTGATCAAGATTAAAGTAACTCACAGTCAGCTCTGGCTATTGAAGCTCAAACCTGAGGATAAGACCTGGTATTTTGCAAAGTGTGAGGAGCCAGCCACGCTCACCATCTGCTTCTAAGGTTTGTTGTTTTCTCGGTTATTATCAATCTGAACCCGGGGACAACAGGGCCATGATGGAGAGGGAAACGGTCTTTGGACTGCAGGAGGAAGCCAGACACACAGTGAAACCCTGCTTCCAGGGAACTCAGCTCTCCTGAGAAGCTGCGAATGAGAGAGACACAGGTGTCCCGGCTGTTGATCACAACCTGTTTACTCTGTATAGGACTGTAATGAGTTTGATGATTTCTAAAGGTGAGAAGCAAAGCCAGCTGATGGTCACAATCAGTCACGTTGAAAGCACTGCGAAGTAACAGCGTGCAAGAAAGACAAAAGCAGAAAAACTGATCAAAAGGCAGACAAAAATAAAAAGGACTGTGGGCCCATTGAGGGAAAAAGTGAAAGCCTTCCTGATGCCCTCAGGGCTCATTAGCACTTTCAGCAGAATCCAAAACCTGGTGCTTGAAATGCAGGCAAGATTTCTTCAAGGAAAGTTTAACACTTGCCCAGCACACACTCTGTTTCAGAAGGCAGGGAAACAGGTGATATAATTTAGAAAGATTCCCCCTTGTAAGACTTAATTTTCTTGAGAAAATCAAGATGGTCTCCTCTCCCAAGGCTCCAGATGGCTGAAGTTTTGCCGTACACAGGCATGTATATGATGTATGTGAGCGCTTACATTCTGTAGCATTTCCTTTTACCTAAAAATTTTTTAATGTTTATTCATTTTTGAGAGACAGTGCATGAGCAGGGGAGGGGCAGAGAATGAGCATCTCACACACACACACACACACACACACACACACACACACACACACACACACACACACACACACACACACAATCCGAAGCAGGCTCCAGGCTCTGAGCTATCAGCACAGAGCCCGAGGCAAGGCGTGAACCCGTAAGCCGTAAGATCATGACCTGGGCAAAAGTCGGTTGCTTAACCGACTGATTCACCCAGGCGCCCCCCCCCCCATTTTTTTTTTCACCTATTTAAAAAATGTTTGAGGTGCCTGGGTGGCTCAGTGAGCTAAGCGTCGCGACTCTTGATTTCAGCTCAGGCCATGATTGAGCCCTGCATCAGGTTTGTGAGTTCTAGCCCTACATCAGGCTCCTTGCACTGACAGTGTGGAGCCTACCTGGGATTCTCTTATCTCCCTCTCTCTTTCCCCTTTCCCACTCTTGTGCTCTCTCTCAAAATAAACTTGAAGAAAATAAAAGAAAAAAATTAAAAAAATGTTCTCATCACAGACCTTATAGTCTAGAACAAAGATTTGCAAGCTTTTTCAGTAAAGGCTCAGACAGTCAAGACTTGTTTTGCAGGCCATATAGTCTCTGTCACAACGGCTCAGCTTTCACCTTGTAGATCAAAGCAGCAGTAGACAGTATGTGATGAATGGGTGTGTCTGTGTTCCTAATAAAAACTCCACTTAGAAAACGAGACAGCCAGCTGAATTTGGCCCGTGAGCAAGAGTTTACCAACCCTTGGTCTAGAACAAAGAACATGAGCTCTGACAGGCCCAGACATGGATTCGAACCATGATTCTACCATTTGGCTACTCTGAGACTCAGTTTCCCTCTTCTATAATATGGGGGATAATAATACCCACTTTGCTGGATTATTAGGAACAAAGAGAAAACAGAGGAGAATGATTAAAAATTAACTGCCCCACCCAGTAGTTATTCTTTTCATCTGTGTGGTTCTTTCCTTGGTTATGCACCCATATGGTTCTGTTCAGTCAACAATGACCATTCTGGACTATTACCATGCGGCTTCTCATAACCTCCCCCTGCTCATCTTCCACAAGGTGGGGAGACAGAGGTTGCCAGCTGCTTTACTGGTAAGGAAACAAAAACTCACGAAAGTAGGTTTTGTAGCCAGAGGAGTAAGGTATGCTCTCCAAACCAGCAACCGCCAGCTTTGCGTCTGCACCTTGTACAGACACACATCAATCTGCACACATGCCCATTGAGAAATCTACCCGGCTCAAGTTCCAGCTTGGAACATCCATTGACTGGGTGTATAACCCTAGGGAAGGCACTTGACCACTCAGCTTTGGGTGTTTCCTGTGTGAAATAGAGTTAACGGTAGGAGAAGTTCTAGAAGGCTCAACCTGAGAACGTGGAACACTCAGCATAATGCCTAGTACATAGTCGGTGTTCCAGCAATATACGTTGAAAGAGCCATGTGGTTTTGAGGATTAAATGAGAAAAGTATCCTTAGCTCCAGTGTCTGACGTACACAGAGTGCTCAATAAATGCTCATTGCTCTGTTAATGACACTCTACACAAAACTAAATATATATGCAAATACTCTTATATAAACACAAACACACACACACACACACACCGCACATGGACTGTGAGCTCCATGACGGCAGGAACTACATGTGACACAAAGCATGTGCTCATGACGCACCTGTCCATTTACGAACATGCCAAGCACTCGCACATACAAACAGATCACGGCGAACAGCTAACAGATGAGCTGGGTGACCCAAAGTTCTTGCAATTCTCCATCCACGTTCATTCACCCCCTGGAAGGAACTGACCAACAGGGTGCTCCAGGCTTGGGATTATGCAATTTTGTTGGTCATTTGCCAGATTCCAGAATGTCACCACCCACACTACTCAGAGCACCACTGCAGTTCAGTCCCCTGCAACGTTCAGCATAGCAGGGACCCTATGGCCCCATGAGGAGACCAGGGCTGGGGTTTCCACAGAGAACATCCCCACCAAGGTGGGCAGTGAGCAAGGGGCAGCGAAACGCCCAGCCCACCTATCAGATGGCGTCTGAGCACCATGGAGACTGGAGGGCTGTCCCTAGAGCGGCTGGGATGACCTTCTGTCTTCGAACAAAGACAGTGTGTCTATCTGGAAGGAAAGAGCCAACAGATGCCCCCTTCTCCTGCACGAAGGGTGTGTTATACTCAATCAGGTCCCGGCCAGGCCGCCTGTCAGCCAAGAAGGCGACAGCTTGCCTACTCGGCGGGGTGACCCAACCGACTGCACACAAGGCTCTCCGGGGGCTGCCGTGCTCTGTGGCATGCCTCGCTCCCACGCAGCTGCCTTCCCTCTGCCAAGGTAAAGCCCCTGAAACATGGACGTCCATGTCTGGACTAGGGCGGAGGCTCTGTCCACTTAGCATTACACAAACTAACAGCCTGGCTCCTCGGCCCTGAAACAGAATGAGCCAATGTCTGCCTCTGGCGATGCAAAACTCAATTCAGTCAGTGGAAATAGTACATGGAGGGCCAGATGTAGCCTTTGGCTTCAAGAACTCAGTTGGCTCAACTCACACATCTGTTTTTTATTAAATGCTGCTTGTGATTTGATCGTGGATGTGTTGTTGTCTGAAGGCAGGGGGTGTGGGGGGAGAGGAGCAGGGATTAAATCACTGTTCTAGAAAAGAGAAATAGGTGTATGCGGTATTCGATCTGCTGATAGACAAAAATACACACACCCACGCGCGTGCACACACGGTGGGTGTTCACATCCCCATTTTACTGATGGGCAGGCACACTGAGGACCCATGACGTGAACTGCTAATAAGCAGCACAGCCAAGAGTCAAACCCAGATAGGATGATCCCACCACCTAGTTTCCCCTCCCCCCCCCCCACTGTGTGTTAGGGCTACAATCAGTATTATGTACTGCCTCAACATCTGGGGAAAATCAGGAAGGCCTCCAACAGCCTAAATCTCAGTTCCTGTGCCCCCTTCTCTCCACTGGGTGAGGTCCCCTGGCCCGGCAACCCTCCCCATCACAGAGACCAGGCAGCTCCTGCTCTTCCCCGAGCAGTGGGCTTCGCCCCTCAGGATTATTCAAACAAGACAATCTCACCCAGCTGTGGGAAGCTGTAGTCACCTCACCCACCCTCCTGATACTACCAAGACTGACCCTGGAGACACCCACAGACCCTGGAATCGTGGAGAGCAACTGGCCCTCGCACTCTCCCCTCCACCATATGACCCTGCCTGGCATGTAACATCCTCCCTCAGGCTCAGTGTACGTGAGTAACTCCTCCCCATCTCCCCATCTCATCAGTCCAGTGCTGGATGCTGGGTTGTGGCCAACCCCCGCAAAGGCCAGGAATCACTCCCTCACAGGCCACGGTGCTTCCCGAGAAACCGAGGCCTAGTGAGACATCCACAGGACGGACTGTTGTCGCAAATCGGCAACCTCCCCCTTCCTTCCACGTGGAATCCAGGGCGGGGGGGGGGGGGGGGGGCGGCGGCGGTGGCCTAAGCCCAAGAAAGCAGCGAGCGCTCACGCACCTGGGGGGAGGCGAAACCCTGATTAACTGAACTCAACGGACCAGAACCATCGATTAACAGAGATCACCTTTTGCTTCCTCTCAGGAGGCTCCGAGCTCAGAAAAGGGAGAAATGCACAGTAGAAAAAGAAAAACTGTTTTCTTAGCTTTTCCCAGGTTCAGCTTTGATCCAGACCACTTTCCTTCATCATCGGGAGAACATGACTCATTGGAAATTTTCGAGAGTCATGTTTAAAAAAAAAGAAAAAGAAAACAAAGAAACGGGACAGATGGGTTTGAATAATCTTGTCAACCCAATATGTTCAACATAGTCTCATTTCGCCATATGACCAATATGAACAAGTATCAAGGCAGTATTTTACATGGTGTGGCTCATACTATCCACACCTAAGCACAGCTCACAAGACTCACTGCCCTTCAAGAGCTCGCTGGCCACCACGCTGGACAGCACAGGCTTGGAACGAAGTCTGAGGGGACTGGTGAGAACGCCGATTCTGGGCAATTGTAACAAATGGGTCATCGGTCAATGACTGCTACTGTCTTCTCCCAACTGGTGCATCACGATTAACAAGCACATCCTGGGCTGATTAACGAGCCATGAGGATCTGTGGTAGGGGGCAACCAAGACCTTTCTCCACAGCCAGGGTCTTTCCTAGCAGAAAGGTGGCCTCGACCCCATCACCTGCCTCCTTCTCAGCGTTGAGATAAGTGGGTGGTCTCTCCACCTCCTAAGGGAATTCACACTTTACAGCCAATAAATACTTCTTTGGAAAGGACTTTTTAACTGCTAACCACCTAGAAACGGGCAGAGTTTGACGGTGCCCACAAAGGCACCCCCAAAGACGAGAACAGCCAGGGAGGGGCAGTGACAAATCCCACACGAAAAAAATCAACCATTGATGGAGCTGATACAGCTCAGAGGCCGCTGCCTGCAAGGAAGGAGGGCTAACCCTCATGCGAGGCAGAGATCATCATGAGGAGAGAACGGAGGTCAGAAAAATGAGTGAATTGACCCAACCTGCTACAGTGGGAAATCCAGAAGCAGGAGGACAGCAAGGAACACAGTCACCCTTCTCAAATATTAGTCCTTGACCTGCTAACCTTTCTGATTTTGCCCTATCCATGGAGCATCTGCAGTTTTCTTTATTTACCAAAGCTCTTTCAATCAGCTCAGCTCTGTTTTTCTTTAATGAACTAATTGAAAAAGGAAACACTACCCATAAACTTAAAAAAAAAACCAATATAATTTGCCACAGGTAGAATGTCACTAGGGAAAGAAAACAATAGCTATTCATTTCTTTAAAGTCTGTTCATGCACTGCTTGAAATTATCTTGGGCGCCTCCGTTTCATATTTGACACACCTGAGCTCTGCCTGGTGAGCTGGGAAGATCTGTGTAGGAGAAGAGGTGGGGAAGACGTCCCAGGTGAGGTACACTGCAGGGACAAAGGTGCAGGAGTAGACGTGCATGGAGCAGGAAAGGCAGGGAGGGAGCTGACATTCAGGTACGTGCAATGGATTGGACACATTGAGAACACGGACGGACTCCCTTTGCAAGTATTTGACAAGCAAGGACTTCAACAATAGTGTTCTCATAACTCCCAGTTAACCCTGTAACAATTAACCGGAGCCCCCCACCCCCAGCCTCTTATCCTCCTGGTTCCCAACACTGTCCTCTGATCGCATTTTTCCGGCGTTGGGTGGGTGGGTGGGGGGGGGAGTGGGGGTTGGGGAAAGAATCCAATTTCCAGGATGGTGATGTAATTCTACATGCAGATGTCCAAGGTCAGGGTGAGGGGGGGTGGGAAGGGAGACAAGGTGTGTAGTCAAAGGCCAAGGAGAGGATGTTGACACTGGAAGCCCATGCCCCATTGGACAGTGTATGATTTCTCCCAGGGCCATCCAGGTCTCCAGACAGACACCCATGCCTTGTGAAAGGTCCACTTCTAAAGTGGTCAGGCAAGTCTAGCCAGCCTCAATGCCGCAGGGGGAAGAGCCAGTCTGATCTCTGATCTGGCAGAGGGGACATCTGCCCAAACACGGAGGCTTTTGCCAGTGTGTCAGACCAGCCCCCGTGTCTCTGCCGGGGGCTGCCTCCTCCGGGCACGAAAACCTTGACAGTGAGGATCAGTCCCAGCGAAGACACTCGCCCGCATTCTCAGACGGAGTGCAGTGAGGCCTCCCTGCAGACGCAAGCCAGAGACAGTGCCTTAAAAAGCCCTTGGAAAAAAAAGTCATATATTCCGCAATACGATACTCATTAGACGCTATCATGGCATTTTATAAGGTCGTATATAACGCCAGCTGTAGCTGTAAAAAAATTTATTATTCAGATCCAGGAAGGCATATAAATCCCTGCAAAGTGCAGGTTTTTCTTTTTAAAAAGTGGTTTAATTCTTCCTACCTTTTGCTTCTATTCATTCCTGGGAGACTGAACTTGAAAATCTGCCCAAGCTCCTGGGTGCAAGATTCCATATTGCTCGGTCCAAGGACGACCCCCACCCCCATCCCCCACAGCACTATCAGGGCTCCGTCTTCTGGGAAAGCAGAGTGAGGGGCTCCAGAAGGTCTCCTCCACTCCACCTGTTCCTTGGCAACCTCACTAGGTACTGCGCCCCTTCCCATGCCCAGGGAGTACTTCGTCTTCCCACTGAACTTGTCCTTTCCTCACACATTCCTATCCTAACTTCTTCTGTGCCCTACTCTCACTTGCCCAAATCCTACCCTGCCCAGTCTTTTTAATGGCCCCTCAAATACGTCCCCCAGTCTCCCTTCTGTCACTGCTCCAGTTCAGGCCTTCTTCTTGGCTCTTCTGGATTAAAGGTCCCCTCTCTGGTCCCCTGCCTCCCAGTCTGTCCCCCATGCGGCAGCCAGAGCGATCTTCCCAAGCTGACCTCAGACTCTCCCGCCCAAAACCCTTCAGTGCTGCCCCCCTGCCCATTAGGTCGATCTCAAGCTCCCTGATGCTATCCGGGCCTGTGCCCACTTCAACAGTCTCTTGCCGTTCTCTGCTCCTCCACCTGTGTTCCCTTCATACTGTGTGATGTTATTTGAGAAAGAGACTCAGAGCGTACACGGGCACGCCCAAGTAGAGGAGGGGCAGAGACAGACCGAATCTTCAGCAGGCTCCGTGCTCAGTGCAGAGCCAGACGCCATGACCCTGGGATCATGACCTGAGCTGAAATCAAAAGTCAGAGGCTCAACCAACTGAGCCAACCAGATAGATGTCCCTGGTGATTTCTTGATAGGACCCGTTATTTCAGCTCTGTTTCCGCTGGGAATGTTCTGTCTGTCATCCCAGCCTCTCCTGGTCTGGTCTCACTCACCCTTGAGGACATGGTATGGCCAACAGCTCCAACGAGAAGCCTTCTGGGATTCCTCCAGGTTGCCCTGTTTCCTCCTATATCATCACGGATCTGATACCACCCCACAAGAAAGAAACAGCAAAAGTCCATTTATCTTACAACAGTTCAACTACAAATGATCAGGTGGAGGGGAAAAAAAAAAAGACAGGGCGACACACCATTTACGTAACGTGGGTGACCCTGTTCACCATTTCATTCAGCAGGTATACACCATTTTGCAATGGTTTTTCTGTCAAGTGCAGGGATGTCCGTGGACTCGGCGAGGGGGGAGGGGGTGGAGCGGTCGGTAGAGAGAATTCTGGGGGTCTTAGATACATACATAGTCCTTTTCGTAATTATTTTCACTAACTCTAACTCAATTTTGCTGTATCCTTTAGCTATGAATGCAGGCACCAGACTGCAGGGGTATTACCAAGACCTGAGACTGACATGAGTGGAAATTACAGATATTTTCCTATCACACTGCTTTGGTAGCAGATGCTGAAAATATTACTTCTACTTGTCACTACCTCAAAATTATGATACTTATTAGACCTGCAGCCAAATCTAGTTAATGTGTTAGTAAAGATGCAAATGCATTAATTGCTCCACACATATTTTATGTTTATATATATTTTGCTAGCTGTATTTCGACGCAACTGCTTTCTTTTGTAATCCTTTGCAGCTAGGTTTTTTTGTTTTGTTTTGTTTTGTTTTTGCATTTCAATGTTATTTTGGGGTGCCTGGGTGGCTCAGTCAGTTAAGCATCTGAATTGGGCTCTGGTCACGATCTCCAGGTTCTTGAGTTCCAGCCCCACATTGGGCTCTGTGCTGACAGCTCAAAGCCTATGGAATTCTGTCTCTTACCTCCCTCTCTCTCTGCTCTTTCCCCCTCTTGTGTGCCCTCGCTCCCTCTCTCGCTCTCCCTCAAAAATAAACATTTAAAATATTTTTTAAAAAAGAGTAGAAAATGAAAAAATTAAAAATGTGTATTATTCAGAGAAGGGACCACAGATTTCTCAGGATGCCAAAGGGGACCGTGACACAGGAGAGGTTCAAACACGATGCTCTAGATGGGAGTTCCCTGAGCACAGCGCCCTGGGTCCTTCATGTCCCAATGCCCGGTACCTGGAGAAGTGGCCAGTATATAGCAGGGATATTTTCTTAAAATAGGAACTGAGATATTATATTATCCATCTTCCTTCCTTCTTCCCGTTTACCTGTTGTCTTCGATATTGTTCTCCATCTGTGTGATCCAATGCACAGTTCTAACTACTGATAGCTCCGTATGTAACTGGCCCCTAGATCCACTTCCGCCATGCAGCTGGGGACTTGGTCAGAGGGCAGTGCGATTTAGTATGAAACAAGGTGACACGGTCTCCTTGCATGGCACATGCCTGCCACGTGCCTAGCTCTCAGCTCTGTCTCCAGCACTCACAGCACAGGCTGGGGCCTCAAGCCCAGGTCCCACCACATGCCAGAGTCTCGTCCACCTGCTTTCCAAAGCCCATAGACACTTTGGCTTTTGTTTTCAAAATATCAGGGTGGTTAAGCCTTAAAGGAGAGTCACGGCTATTACCAAATACGCTAAGCTACGTGGCATGGTGGTTAAGAGTTCTTTTTAGGTCCCAATACCAGCTCCCTACTTCCTCTCCACATGATGCGTGACCTTGGGCAACACTGACCTCACCCCTCTCCATACCTCCATTTCACTGTCTGGGAGGGAGAATGCGAACCATACCTCCTTATGCAGGGCTCATGGCAACATGAAGTGAGTTAGCCCACGTCGAGTCCTTAGCACAATAGCTGGCTTGGCCAGTCTTAATAATCATGTCTCCGAGGAGGCATCTTTTGGAACCCAGGAAAATGCAGCTAAGAAGTTAATCAACAGATACCACTCTTAAAATACGCTCCATCCCACTCACACATCAAATGCAAATCATACCAGCAAGACGGTGTTTTTACCCATTAGTTTGACACAGATGATAAGACTGATGATTACCAGTGCTTTTGAGAGTGGAAACAGGAAATCACTTTGATAGTCGATTTGAAGAAACCTTCCTAAGATCAATTCAGCTACGACTGTCAAAATGGAAAACACACATACCCTTTGACTCACAGTCCCAAATCTACTTCACCCTACAGATCTAGCCACCCAGCTGTGAGAAAGCGTGTGTACGAGAACGACAGGGTTAAGATGGGGGGTGGGGGTGGGGGGAGAAGAAACTACCTAAATGTCCACCAATAGGAAATCAGTTACATACACGAGAAAATAATTCATTCAACTTGTACTTACTGAACAGTTTCTACACATTAACGCCATGCCGAGTGCTGGATAGAGAGCTGGACGACACAGAAAGCAGTTAAAAATTGTAAGGAAGAGCAGTGTGTGCAGATAAGATAGCCAATGGGGGTAAGATACAAAGAAACCATGCGTGATTAGAAAATATGTTTCATTAGATTCCAGTTCAAGGAAACAAAATCCCTGCCTACGCACACATGCACACACTCACACACACCCCACACGTGTTAATATGCAAAGGAAGGTCTAGGAGAGGAAACGAGAAAAAGGTTAATGGTTGCTGCCTCTGAAGACTGGAGAAAAGGGTATGCGAGATCGACTTCTCACTGAATACTCTTTGTGTTATTTGATTTGATTTTTTTTTTTACTTTCTATCGTGTGCTTGTATTGCTTTACATCCTTCCAATCCACAATAAATTCCTTGGCTCTGCCCTCACAAGTATCCAGAAGGAAACCACTTCTCTGCGTCTCCACAGTTAGCACCCTGGTGCAAACCACCACTACAATGCCCTGGCTATTTTGACAGCCTCTGCCCTTGCCCAACTCCCTATTCTTGCTCTTGACCAACAATAGTGCACTTTCAGTACAGCGGCCACCGAACCAAGTCAGGCCACGTCAGTCTTCTGCTCAAAATCATCCAAAGGCTTGCCTTTCTCAGTTGAACAAGATGCTAATGATCTGCCTGCACCTTCACCCCCCTTTTCCCTTGCTCACTCCTGCTTCTAAGGTGCAATGACCATTCCAAGCACATCCCACCCCAGGGCCTTTGCACTGGCTGCTCTCTCCAGGGCTTAACCACTCATACTCTTGAGGTCTCTGCCTGAATGTTGCCTGATCTCCATGCTCTCTTTGGTTCCACCAAAGTTGAAGGGTAATCCCTCCCCTGCCTAGCTTTCCTCCTCAACACTTGGCAATATCTGATATAAACATATAAACACACATCTCTTATTTGTAATCTATCTGAAATGAGAGCTCATGAGGGCAGGGACTTCTATCTTGCTCACTGCTGTATCTCTGACTCCTAAAACACTATCTGGCACATAGAAAGCATTCAAAAAAGGTTCAACGAGTGAACTAAATCAATAACATAATAACGAAATAATACAAAGTACTATTGATAAACACTATGAAAAATAAACCCAAAGAAGACCTCAACCGCCTCCCAAATTTATTAATAAATAATAAAAATCAAAACCAAACACATTCCAGCCACAGCCGTCCTCAGAGAACAGGGTGGGGGAACACCCAAGGACAAACTAACAGGTAAACACCTAATAGCCAGCACAGCACACAGCAGCCTGGTTGTTTTAGGCTGGCGCTCGACACACAGGCCTCTTTCATGGAGTCGAGAGAGTAAAGACCAGCCTGTACGAATGCAGTACAGTGACAGTCCACTAAGTAGGAGTAAAGACCAGCCAGTTTGAACCCATCACAGCGTCAGCTCCAAAGCCACAGACTATTTCTGGGTGTCAGGCGAGCCCACACCCTCCTCAGACAGCCACACCGTGGCAAATCTGCTAGCCCCATGCCTGTGTCTTCAAGGGGATGGGGTTCAAGAGCCAGGCCTGGGATTCAGCCTTCGCACTGCTGTGATTCAAAGCTGCGGCTTGAGAGGTCATTCCCCAGGAGCACACCAAGGCCTCTCACCCTCCTGTGCTTCAGGGTTTGCTGGGTGTCAAAAGGAAGAAGAAGGGTGCCTGGGCGGCTCAGTCCATCAAGTGTCTGACTTCAGCTCAGGTCACCTGACAGTCCAGGGTCCCTCCTGTCAGCACAGAGCTCACTTCGGATCCCCTGTCCTTCTCTCTCTCTGCCCTTCCCCCACTTGCACTGTTTCTCAAAATAAACATTAAAAAATTTTTTTAAAGGATCGAAGAAGAAACCTTATAACTTTCCTCCATATCTCATCTCACCCACCCTGAGAGGCTTGGCAGGTGCTAATTTATTTATAACCCAGCCAATAGGAAGCCACTTGAGAGAAAAAAACCTTAAATTCCAGTGACATTTATATGGAGGTGTTCAGCCAGTGGACTCCACCTAACCCTCATGAGCAATCCTTTCAGACAGTCAACAGACTTTCACACAATCCCTACAAACTCTACTTAGGTCAGTGGTTCTCAGCTGGGGTGGATTGTGCCACCAGGAGACTGGTGACCACGTCTGGAGACATTTTTGGTTCTTACAACTGGGGTGGGGTAGCAGGCGGAGGCCAGGGGTGCTGCTAAATATCTTACAGTACCCAGGACAGCCCCCCACAATGAAAAATGATCCAGTCCAAAATATCTGGGGTGTTTTGGCTGAACAACTCTGCACAAAGGAGGCTGCCCTGGGGAAAGGAGACCCTTCAAAGACATACTGGCTGGAGACGGAAGAACAGGATTGAGAACACCTGGCCCACCCTCTACCTTCAGGCAGCTAAGATGGTTCTGGCAGCCAACTTTCTTTTTTTTTTTTTTTTTTCAACGTTTATTTATTTTTTGGACAGAGAGAGACAGAGCATGAACGGGGGAGGGGCAGAGAGAGAGGGAGACACAGAATCGGAAACAGGCTCCAGGCTCTGAGCCATCAGCCCAGAGCCCGACGCGGGGCTCGAACTCACGGAGCGCGAGATCGTGACCTGGCTGAAGTCGGACGCTTAACCGACTGCGCCACCCAGGCGCCCCTGGCAGCCAACTTTCTAAGAAAGCTGCTGAAAATTCTTAACCCTGGGCCCCTTCCTTACCACTAGCTGACTTCTAGAGGCCCCTTTACTTTCCAATTTCTCAGAACTCCTCCAACGCCCTTTCCCCCTGCTTAAAAAAAAGAAAGAAAAAATCCCAGAACAATGACAGGCCAGTGGGAGATACCCATCAGCAGGCTCGTATATCACTTTGGATCTTGGGCCACATAATAAAAAGCCACCTCCCACTCCCCCATAACCAATGTCAGACTGTAATTGGGGCAGCGAGGCCTCTCTTAACGGCTGGAGTTTCTTCCTGCATCGAGCTGGCTGGGGTTTTCCTTCTTGGGACAGTAAAACAGCACCACTGTCCTTGGCCCCACCCATCTGGCACCTGCACCAGAGCTAACTTCAGTTTTCCATCCTTCCTTTCCTCTCTTCCTTGCAGTGGAAAAACAGAGCTACAGTTCCCAGAAGAAAATTAGAAGGGCTTATCATTATTAATAAGATGTTCCTTTTCAGGAAGGCAATTGAACACAGTGGGAGGGTTGTGCTGAGCTGGAGCTGGGGCCAGCTAACCGCCTCATCCTGCTGGGAGAGGACACACCAGCTCCCCAGACAGGTCCAGTTGGGCTGGAGAAATGGCAACAGAAGGCACAGGGAGGAGCAGGAGCCCTTCTGAGAAAACAGATTCAAAGGCGAGAAAGGCGGTATTTCCTGGGGGTGTGACAGTGAACAGGGAGTTTGCCAAGGCCGTGCTGGCTGGCAGAAACAATCTGTCTTCTGTCCGTCTGTCTGCTGTGGGCTACAGGGAGGAGCCAATGGCCTGCCCTCCCCACCCCCACTGTGTTGTTAGCGTCAAACTCAGTCCCTTCCCCAGGTGAGACAGCTCTTCCCAGCCTTGTAGTCACGACAGACAGAGTGAGTGTGAGTGGCTGTTGAGACTCAGAGCATAGTGTCCCCTGCCTGGGACATCTCTTCTCACATACATGGGTCCCAGGATGATTTACCAGCACAGTGGTGTGTAGAATGTTCGTGTCTCTGTTTGGGGGGAGTTGTCACCAACAGAATGACAGCTACGATGCCCTGCCCAGAAAAATACTCACGCCATTGACAAGTGGGCATTTAGTTTCAACAGCTTCCCCATTCCCTCGCAACCATTGTGAGGACTTTCTTTGGCTTGAAGATAGACCCCCACTCCTACTTTACAAAAACATGGCATGAAATGACAGTCGCTCACTCCGGCAATGCTGTGTTAGCAAAAGGCTGGGGGCAGGCTTCATGTCCAAGGCAGTGTTCCCAAAGGAAACATATACTACTCTCCTAGGGAATAAGCAAACAGTTGTTTCTGTAGAGAGAGTGTGTGCACATGTGTGTACCAGTGAAACAAAGAGGCAGACCAAAAGAGAATCTTAAGCAGACTACATGCTCAGCATGGAGCCCAACCCAGGGCTCTATCCCATGACCCTGGGCTCATGAACAGAGCCAAAATCAAGAGTTGGAAGCTCAACCGACTGACCCACTCAGGTGCCCCCATAACAAGACGCTTTCTAAGGGAAACAAAGCAGGGCTGGTCACAATGGGGAGCTGGCACTACCCTGGAGAGTGGTGTTACCAGGTCCTGAAGAATATAGCTATCATAGCAGCTCTCTGGGAGCTGTGGCCCTCACAGGGAGACACATGGAAAATGACCCCCCAACCCACTGTCATCCCACCTTCCCATCTCCTGCCAGTGCCTCCCCCTAGTGGAAGCAATGAGAAGTCACACTGATGAAATCCATCAAGGTCAAGCCTCTGAGGGCCCAGAGACAGGAAAAGAAAGGTTGACAGCGGATCTGCTGGGGCGAGGGGAGAGGAGACACCCCCAACACACTTCATGTCAGTACGTCAGGAGCACGATGGTCTTGGACCAAGTATTTAACTTCTTGACACCTCTGGGTCTGCACCTGCTAAGGAGGGGGCCCAGAGTCCCCTCCCGGGCACGGCTGTCAGGATGAGAGATCATCACCTCTAAGAGGTACTTAACCAAGTCCTACATGCAAATAATGTATAGCAAGGAACATCGGAGGCCCTCTTCTGTGATATTCTGCAAGTCTGGGCCCTGGACGTTGAGTTTTACATGCCTCATACACCTGGACTTCCATCAGGCTGCCGTTTCACGTGAAAAGCGATTTTCCTGACTGAGTTATCTTGATAACTAGAACCTCAAAACCCAGCCTGAACATTCCAGCACTGGACCCTGCTCTTTTGAAGCTCGCTGGTTTGCACAGCCCTGCCCAAAAACGCCCGTGGAGAAGACAGACTGAGCTTCAAACACGCTGGTACGTTTGATATTTCCACCAAACAGCAGCACTGCCTCCTCACCCAGGCTTTGGCTTGCAACTCCATGCAAATCTGGCGACACTGCCTTGTTGCTCAGCGGGCAGCACAGCAGGCTCCTGACTCTGTGCTTGAAGTGGGGGTGTGAGGAGTCTCTCTAAGAAGATGCGCCTGCCAGAAAGGAAATGTGAGTGTCCACTCCCCCGTGGGCCACCACTTTGCTTCCCCTCTGCAGGGTGAAACTTCCCACAGCCTGGAGGTTTGGTTCCTCACCTGCACACCACTCTGCACGGACAGGTGTTTCCAGACCCATCTGCCTGGGGTTGCAAAGTGAGCGTTCTCCATCACTCGTATGTGCTTCTACGTATCATACATTATAGTGTATACATGATACATGCATGCAGCATCATATGTATATACATTAGAAATGCTACAAATTGAAGATACATAGATTAGCTATATGGTCATATTTTGGTAATCTATATTACATCTGATTTAGGATATACATATTACAATGTGTGCATCGTACATGACACATATTGTATATAATTAAGTCACAGGTCTACAACCATGTTTGTATCTGCATACCTACCTCTTATCTCTACATCCAATCTGTACATTTCATGTGTATCCTCAGCAAACAAGTAGTAAAAGAGATCATGTTTCTAATTCAGCCTCTACCACTTACTAACCGAATTACCTTTAAAAGAACAATTGGGGGCAACTGGGTGGCTCAGGTGGTTGAGGGTCCAGCTCTTGATTTTGGCTCAGGTCATTATCCTGCAGTTCGCAGGATGGAGCCCTATGCCGGACTCTGTGCTGGCAACGTGAGGCGTGTTTGGGAGCCTCTCTCTCTCTCTCACCCTGCCCAGCTCACATGTGCACACTCGCCCACTCTCTCAAAAATAAACATTTAAAAAATAATAAATAAAAGGAAACTTGGTCTCCGTGGCCTTCCAGTAGGCTCATCTGGAAGATGGGCTAAGATTAGTACCTGTCTCATGGGGTTGTGGTACCTGACAAATGAAAGCTAGATGGCCAGTTTCAAATCCTAGCTGCTCTCCCCATTAGCTCCTGGACAAGCACCTTAACCTCTCTGCGCCCCTGTTTGTCTGCCAAGTGGAGATGATGTTGATATACCTCCCATTGGGGATACTTGTGAAATCTGCGTGAGTGAACCTATACCAAGAGGTTGCTCAGAAACATGCCCAGAACCCACTCGAAGTGCTTAATGAAGGTTAGCTAACAACAGTAAGTTTACAAATCCACATATGTCGCACACTTCACAGCTCATGATACCCTATATTCAATGGGAACCTGGCTGGGTCAGCTAGAAGAGCATGTAAGTATCTCACAGTCACGAGTTCGAGCCCAACATTGTGTATATCGACTAGTTAAAAAATCTTAAAACACAGAAACATATTCAAGGTACGTTAGTCACTGTGGACAAGAGTCATGATTTTGAAGTGTTCTCAGTCAACGGCCAAACTCAAACCTTCAACATCTTGGGCAAAGTCAGCTCCCACCAAGAAGGGATGAATAGTGATCTCAACACGATCTATTTTTCACAACAGTACATGTAGCTGGGGTTTGGGGAAACTTGTCGGCTATTTGTGGAATGTTGCATCACATGGTTCACCCTGAGTCACACAGACCAGTAAGGCGCCCAGGACCAAGGACCGCAAACCCTCCCTGAGAATGTTTCCGTTCTCAGGAAACAGGCTCCCTGCCTGTCTCTGCCCAAGCAGTGGTCCAGCTGGTCACCTCCCTGCTCCACTCCCCACCAGGGCTGATTAAAGACCCAGCAAACCAGAGCCAGAAGCAAAGATCATAGGAGAGGGACTCGGCCTGTCCCAAAACCAGCCTTGTCTGCTCCAGAGAGGTTCTGTTCCCCCAAGGAGGCTGGCGGGAAGAAAGCAGATGGGCTGAGAAGCAATTTGGTCTCGCTGTCCTCTCAACAGATGCTGGGCACCATAAGAATTAATGGGCTGGAGACTCAGGTAAGAGCCATTCAAAAGCTCCCTGATTGCTCCAAAAACCGCTCTCCACGGAGGAAAAGGTTAATCGAAGCCCAGAGCTGGAAGAGAGGCGAGGAGACAGCAATTGCTTTAATCCTGCAAGTCGGCAAAGAGCTTCCACAGAGAGAAGTTTGCACGGAGGAGGCTGTGGTCTGCCTCAGAAAAAGGAACCAGGCCTCCAAATCGAGTTATTTGCAAAGCCTGCTCCATCAGGCCACAAGCCTTGGCCAGTCCCTCTCTGAACCCAAGCCAAGTAGCTCCATTTTCATTTTTTTTTTTTTTTTTTTACACGCTGCACACTCCCTGCACTGTTGAGCCATAAATCTCTCAGGAAACCATCTCCGAAAGGTGTTTTCCCTTTTACCTACGCCATGCACATGCTCACACGCATGAGTCATTACTCGACAGTCACTATGCATGCAAACACAGACCCAGAGACTCTGGGTGACGAGTATGTCATGGCTGGAGATGGGACAAGTCTGATATTAACCAGAGAGAGTGACGTTTGGACATAAACGAGGCAACACCTAGGAAGGAACGAATTACACTTTTCTACATGGTTATGTTTCCATGGCCAGGGTCATCTTTTTCCACAGAGCAAAGAGGGGTGTACCAAAGTATCTCACCCTTGGCACTGCTGATATTTGGGAGATCATTCTTCCTCAGGTGTCTGCAGGGTATTTAGCACCTCTGACCTCTACTCACTGGAGGCCAGTAGCACTGCCCCACCCCCAAGTCGTAACAAAAATGTCTCAAGACATTGTCAAATGTCCCCTGGGCGGGGTTGGGGGGGTAAATTCACAACCAGTTGTAAACCGCTGGTTTCGTGGGAGGCTTTGGTTCAGCAGAACTTAAGCCAGCGAATTAGCTAATGCTAAGTATAAGCCAGATTTCTTACCTAAGTCCCCAGTATCTGCACAGTACCGTAGGAGCTATTAAGTTCCTTTGACCCTGGCAAGATGCACTGGACATCAGTTTGACAGGCTGGTTCCAAATGTGTCCACCTTTTCTCCCCCCACCTCCCTTAACAGTCCTTTCCCTTCACCCTTGCCTGATAAGGTAATTCCTTATTCATCTTGACGTTCTAGTGACACAAAGGCATTGAAGGAGCTCGAAGGAGCTAACACTTTAATTGATTCTAAGGTAAAGTGGCATTATTTTTATAGGAATCCAGATATAATATGCAAAATGTTCAGAACGCTCTCACTGTGGTCTCTTTGCCTGTAACTCTTTCTCCACTGTAAGCTCTCAGCTCAAACCTCCGTTCCTGAGCTTGCAACTCGAGTCCAAAGAGAACGCTCCCTACACAAGCTTCTCTACAGCGCCCAGCCACTCCTACTTACAGACCTGCCTGTATTTCTGTTCACTTATTACTACCCGAAATTATGGGCACATTTTTTTTTATTCAGAAATTCACTGGTTGACTCCCCCAACCAGAGCAGGTGCTCTATGGGCAGGGAGCTTTCTGTCTTGTTCACTGCTGTATCTTTAGCATCTAGCACAAGGCCTGGCCTCTTCCTGGCCCCAGAACTATGTAAGTAAGCAAATGGATGAATGAATTTGCATAGCTGTAGCTTTGGAGTATTAATTTCTTACCACCCACTTCTCTGTCTGCCTGAGCTCTGTTCACAATCCTCATGGCCCCAGCATCATCTTTTAATTCAGTGAATGTAGTTAACTCAGTCCTCTTATACTCCCAGTTACTGAGCAGATCAAAGACATTCAAGTACCTGGTTGGTTGATGAACACTGAGCAATCAGGAGTTTTTCCTCCTAATGCCCTTGATATTCAGGTCCTGCGAGAATTCTCAATGCAAACGAAGGTTTGTTTCCCTTCTAAGTACAGTCAACTTCACAAATACCCAGATGGACAAATCTTTGTTCTAACTAAGAGTTCCTTTATTACAACTCCCAGGGTATCTCAGGATTTGAGTAGAGGACATTAACTAATTGACAGTGAAGCCGTTTGTGGGGGCAGGAAGTGGGGGGGGGTAGAGGGGATAAGGCAGGCAGAGAAGCTAAAATTAAATGACAAGAGCCTTGCCAAATTGGAGAGGGTTCAGAAATAAGCCATCTTGGGGATCAATGAGAAAGAATCAAATAATGAGCATTTAAATTGGTCAAAAACACTCCTGATGTACGGGGAGAGATTTCATTTTTGTTTTAAAATAAATTTTCTATGGGCTCCACTGCTCAAACCATTTTATCCACAAGCCTTGTGGCAATCTATCTGTCAAAGAATTACTCACTGCGCAAAGCATTATATCTATTTATCTACATACCTACTCACCTGTCACCCATCTATCTCTCTTCCTATTTATCTAAGTACATTGGGGATACTTTTGCAAAGCGTTCCCTTTATCTAGACCTTGGGTTGTGTACATCAAGCCCATCCCTCCAGTTCTGCCTGAGCCATTTCACATCTACCAGTCAAGGCAACTTGTTTTTCTGGAACAATAAGATACAAGTTGAGAAGATAGATTGTGGTATCCTGTGGCCCCCAGTTTGACACTCACCGATGCTATGTGCTCCCAGCATCATCTTGAGCACGTGTTAACCTCTCTGACCCTTAAGTTCCTCATCTGGAAAATGGGTATCATGAGAACACCTACATAATGAGGTGAAGATACAGTGGTAGAAGCCAGTTCTCGGCAAATGGTCAATGTCAGTGTGAGCAGAGGTCGTGCTAATGCCAGTAACCAAATTCACACGGCTTTCACACTGGCTTTCTCCTCATTACTACATCCTCTGGTTCCTGGGTAACCACCATCTGGAGACTAGAGAAGCATCCACCATGGCAAGTCAGGGCTTCCTTGGTGCACCCCAGGAGCAGCCTGCTGAGGGAAAGCTGACACCAGGGATTTCAACCTCACTAGGCTCCCTCATTCTATTAATGTGGCCATCAGGCAGAGTGAGGCATGCTGATGCCAGCAGATGCAGAGCTCGGTGCTGCCACAGGCGAAGCACATTATAGGGGCTCTAGAAGCCCATCTGTCTATGGTCCCCAACTCAGAACAGGGGCTTGAGGGTGGATTCACCAAGTTCTGGGGGAGGACCCAACGAACACCCTGGGTGGCCCAATGTTCCTACACAGGCCGAGAACTAAGTAAGCTGAGCCACAGGTATGTCATGTACAAACACAGCTCACAATGAATCTGAAAGGCAAGCCCTACCTGTGACACCTGTGCTCCAGGCTGGACCAGGTAACGCCTGTCTGAGGAGCAAAGGGAGCTGAGGCAAAGAAGCAGGAACTGAGCCAGACTTCCGACACCTGTCCCTTACCACTGCATGGTTGGTTTTCCAAACTCAGCCTCATCTGCTGTCTCGCTGCTGCCATATGGGTAATATTTGGGACACCACTTTCTGCCAGAAAACCCATCCATGTCCCTCTTGTCTAACCTGCCTGCAGGCAGCTGAACAGGATCCCATCATGAGTCCCAAGATGGACTGGGGCCCAGCACAGCATAAGATCTGGCCACGGACTTGTGCCAACAGTTACAGAAAAACATTAGTACTTTGGTTGGGTTCCAGAGTCTCTTTAACATAGGAACTTAGAACATCCTACGGCTCCCCAAGAGCTGGCTGGGGCTGACAGAGTGGTACTGGAGCCCAGGTGAGTCATCTCCCTGATAGCGTGGCATCAACGTAGAAAGCCTGTCTTGTGCTGTGGCTGGCTTGGCATCAGGTTCGGGTCTAGGAGAGGTCACTGTGTAGGGGTGAGCTGTCACCCTCACCATTGCCATCAGCAAGTGACTGTTCTTTCCCATGGAGGTTCTTAATTGCTGACTGAATGGTTTCTATAGTAAAGGACACAAGACAGCCAAGGACAGAACTACCTGGGGCACATCTACTCCTCCCTGGGAGATAAGATTTGGCTTCTAGAATTCGGGACACAGACCATCTGCCCAGGGGCTCTCCTGAGTCAAGTTTTCCTCTGGGGAAGGACTGATCAAGGGAAGGGCCATCATTTAAACACACCCTGGGATGCCTGGGTGGCTCAGTCAGTTAAGCATCCAACTTTGGCTCAGGTCATGATCTCCTGGTTTGTGGGTTTGAGCCCCACATCAGGCTCTGTGCTGACAGGGCAGAGCCTGGAGCCTGGAGCCTGCCTCGGATTCTGTGTCTCCCTCTCTCTCTACCCCTCTCCCACTTGTGCTCTCTCACAAATAAACATTACAAAAATCATTAAAAAGTAACAAAAAATAAAAACATACTGTGGAAGTTCTCTGGTAATCCACTCAGTAGACTGGGGAGAGCCTTGTTTTCCAAAACACAGCATACAAACAAATGCTCTGAGAGTATACGTAGATGATTTTGGAGGGAACTCAAGAGGAACCTTTAAATTGTATTTTAGTATTTTAAGTTTTATGTTTTTAATTCTATATTTATATTCAATAGTTTAATATTTAACTAATCATATTTAACTAATAGCTTAACATTTTAATATAGTTTAATATTTAAAATTTATATATTTTTATTTATTTTTATTTAATCGTTTAATATTTAATCATTTAACTATTGAATAATAGTTTAATTCTTAATGTTTTCCGAAAAAAAAAACAACTAACCAGCATGTGATTCCTTGCTTGTGATTTCACCAATATTATCCCACGGGATAGCGTTTCTCATCGTCGTCATTACTGGCCTTTTACAACAGATCGTTCTCTGCGTGGGGGGCGGGGGGCGGGGGGGAGCTGGCCCGGACGCTACCCGAAGTTTAGCAGCATCTCTGGAGTCTACCTCCCTACCTGCTACCCTGGTGTAGTCACCTCCCCACCCCAAGGTGAGAAAACCAAAAATTGTCTTCAGACATTGTCGTACGTCCTCTGGAGGTCAAAGATCGCCTTGACTGAGCACGATTAGCTTAGAGTAAGTCCATTTCTGAAAGTACATTAGGTTGATTTAAGGCCAATGTACTTCTATGGGACTTGGAACAGGTGTGATTCACATGGGGCAAACACGGCTAAGGTGACAGGTCACTGGCAGAAGTTTCAGAGGAACCAGACCAGAGGATGGCCCAAAAGGGCCAGAGAACGGGGTCCTTATCCTCCAAGTCACATGCTCTTTCCCATCTGCTCTGTTGTTGTGTCATTCCTGAAGTCGACAGAACTCAACATACGTGTAGGAAAGAGAAGGCAGAGGACTCCACTTTGCCCATTGTGTGTGGCCCTCCTGATCTGGTAAGGAGAAGCTGGGCGGGGGGGGGGGGGGAGGGCCTTCACTCCCCTAGGGGAGACTGAGGCAGAGACATCGGTGAGAACAGGGACCCATGGAGGAGGCTGGAGAGGGAGACAGGCAGGTGGGTCTTGCCAGACAACTCCAGAAACAGCCACAGCGCTGCTCCACAGCCTTGCAATGTTCCAGCAGGCTTGCCTGTCTTGGGCAGACAGGGCTCTGGATGCAGTCCATCTGGTCTCCTCTCTGTGTGACCAACCCTCAGAGCCCAGGAAACAATCAATCCAAAGATAGCTCCCCTTAAAGCCCAGCTGGAAAGGCAACAGTCCATTGGTTTCAAAAGCTACCTCACCAGTACTTAATACATACTGACGACTTCACGGACACCATTTTCTGCTGTGCTCACAACGCCGCAAGGTAGGCACTGCCACCATGGGAATATTCCAGATGGCAGGAGGGAGACTGACAGGCGACGTCACTTTTCAGGCCCTGAAGATGAGTACGCGGATACAAGGGTACACACGTGCGTGCACACACAATCGGCTGGCACGTGTCCCCACCTGCGTGTGCTTGCACACATCCCAATGGGCAAGAGGATGGTCTGATGTGCCTGCCCAGCTTTCCTGAGCCAAGAGGGTGCACCAAGCCCCCTGAAGAGCTGGCACAGGTAAGTGAGAAAAATCAGGGGAAGGTACTGACCTGTGTCTCCAGGGTTATTGGTGGACTTGGATGAGGGTCCTGCAGGGAGAGAGGAGAAAACACAGGTAAGTGATGGGGGGAAACTGAGCCTACTAAGCCAGTTCGCATTTTCCAACAAAGCTACATCTCTTCAGTGCCTAACAAGCCCACAGGGAGGGCTGCCCAAATGTCTTCCCCATTCCACAACTCATGAGAAGAGCTTGACCCAATCCCCAATCTCCCCCTAACTTCTTCCCACACCCAGATGACTAAGGGGGTTCAAGTTTCTCACTGACAGGTTAAGGGGACACCCGCCACGGAGATCATGCAAATGTGCAAGTGTAAGGAAATAGGAAAGAAAGCACTCTTGCTGCTTCTCTCAAAGTGTGTTCAAATCCTCTATATGGAGAGAATGGACCCCTGAGAAGATTAGAAACACACCTCAAAGAACACAGAGTCCAGATGAGGGGGCAAGGCCACCAATTTGTGCCTGGTCTTACAAAAAATGAGGGAAGGAACAGACAGAAAAAGAAGAGCTTAATTCCTCGTTTTCGCAGCACATTCCAATGGGCTGGGGAAGAGCCTTTTCAGGATAGCGAAGGCCAGAGAAAAGTCCTATTCATTCACTCTCTACAAAAGCCAATTGACTGGAAAGGCTTGGTGGTCATGTCGCGGGTCATTAAACATGAACTCTTTAGGTGGGGGGCAGGGTGGGTCGAAAGGCAGGAGGGATGGGTGAGGAGGAGGCAGGGTTTTTCAGCAAGTGGTTTCCAAGGAAAACAGGAAACCCAGCACATAAAGACTATTTTTGTCTGCACTGTGTCGGCTCTGAACTTAACCACCCTGGATTCAGGATTCTGGGAAAGCAACCTCAAGCTGCCTCTTACAGAGAATGGGCTTGATTTTAGGGCCCCGAGGGACAAACTCAGTTTGGAAGCGTTGCTTTAGGCAAGAGATTTTCCAGCACTGGCTTCTAGGAAGCCATGCAATTGAGCACCCCCCGGCCCTAGTCGGTGAATAAGAACGAAGTATAGGGATTATGCTGTATTTGTCCTTCTGTGGTCTGACTTGCTTCACTCTATGTAACATCCTTAAGGTTCACCCTTGTTGTCACATAAGGCTGAGTTACAGTGCACTATACGCATTCACCACATCTTGATCCATTCATCCATCAACAGATGTTTACCCTTTTTTCCTATCTTGGCTGTTGTATGGCTTCAACGAGCATGGGCACCCAAGTGTCTTGATTCCACTCCCATGAGGCATCTTCAATAGTCAAATTCACAGAAACAGAGAGTGGAAGGGTGGGTGTCAGGTGGGCTGGAGGCAAGGAATGGGAAGTTGCTATTCAACAGGTGTCAAGTTTCATTCATGCAAGATGTAGAAACCTTGGCATTCAGCTGTACAACATTGTGGTTACAGTGAACAAAATTTTTAGGTGTATACTGCAGTGTTAACAGAGTACAACTCCTGTTGTGTTCTTACCACAATTAGAAAAGAAAAAACTGTGGCAAAATTTTCAACCCCTACCCTAGGGGAATGGTCAGTCGCTTTCTTAATGATTCCGCTGTGGTATCTTTATAACGATGCCAAAGTAACCCTGAGCTCTGGTCTGTTCTGAGTTTTCTTTCAAGATGAAGGGTTCCTTTCCCCACCCACCCCCCCCCCCACCCCATATCCTAGCTCTGAATCCAGTCCCCAGCATTTCTCCAAGGCTACAGCTCCAAGTTGACCACCAGGCAAACAGCTCACTCCAATTTCCACATTCTACCCAGGCACAGAATATTCCTCAGACCCAGGAAGATACTGAGGGGAATACTCCTCTCCCTCTCTGGACACTGCAGCCTTGTCCTTCAAGCCTTGGAAGTATTTTAGAGGCTCTCTCTTTAAACCCTTATCTAGCTCCCTCCCAAGGGTGAGGAGGGGGCCACTATATGGGTGAGAACCTTGGCTGAGGCATTTTTGAGTGAGCAGCCTCCGTGTTTTAGCCGTTCCTCACGGGGCTCCCCCTGACCAGCCTCTTCATCCTCACACACAGGGAGTGGCAACCCTGTTCTTCCATTTTCCCTGTGTCAGGCACACTGGACAGGACCCACTTTTGTCTTTGGGAGACAAGGCTCTCCTCCTGGCCTATGACTGGGTGGGACTCCGGCCTCACGCATGCTGCTTTGTGGGTGAGGGCATGCCACATTACTCTTCAACTCCGAGTCAGCCTGTGTGTCTCTCCCAAAGTTCAGTTTCTGCCATCTCGATTTGGCCAGAAGATAAGAAGCTGCCTCTCAGACTCCAACATGAGCCTCACTCTCAAAGCCAGGTCACAGTGAAGAACCACACTGGGGTGTTGGGTGTGCGCCCAGATTAATTAAGTTGTACTTCTCAGCCCATTTGGCTATTGTTTGGGGCTTATGCTTCACTGCTCAGAATCCTGAAGGGGTGGAGAGGGGAGAATGCCATCCTGAACCCCTAAGAACAACTTCCCTGAAAGCGATCGTCCTTGGCAAACCACAGAAAACTCTGTCAACTTGTCAACTGTACTGACAAAACCCAAAGCTGATCCTTAGATTCTGGTAGAGCACCGGCTCTTTACTTGGCATTCCAAGATCAGAAACCCTCCCAGCACATGGTCAGGGGTCCAGTATTATCTACTTAGCATGTTAATGACCTAGCCAGGAAGCAGACAGAGTACTCCCAAGCGGCCATGTTATTAACACTTAGGATTCACTTGCCAACAAAAAAATCAATCTCCTCCCTCTGTGCACACTCAAAACCTAAGCTTCTCCCTACAGAAGCTCCATCCAGAAGATTCCAGGTATGGCAATATATCTGTGAGGTCTCCCTTTCAGCAACATCCTCCTTAATTGGAAAGGCTAACGAAGTGGAACCGGGTCAATGATGCTGTCTGCCTAATCCATCGTGTCTGTCTAAACTGGGACTCTTTGGTTTACAGTAGAGTAAATTCCTGTCTGTCAGGGGAAAGGCTCCTGGAGACCAAAGGGGAATTTGCAACATGCTCGGATGCTACAGTGGAGTGCTTTTAGAATCTTAATGTGGATACTGGGGCTACGGAACTGCCTGAAGCAAGGGAAGCCCTTTCATATCATCTATTGCAATGACTAAATTGGGGAAGTCAAATAGGGAACCAGGCAGACAGATTTAGTGGCCCGCATTCTTCACCACTCCCTGTATCCACGCCCTCTAGTCACATGACTTTCTATTTCTTTGCTGAGTGTTCTGCCCCATCCCTTGACCTTGGGCTTGCCATTTTGATATGTTTCATCCAAGGGGAGATTAACAAACAGGACCTAAGCAGAAGCTTGAAATATGCTTGTGTGATTGAACATGATCTCTTGTGCTTTTGCTATCCCCACAAGAACATGCCCCAGGTAGCCTGCTGGTGCAAGGAGGAGGACACACACACAGGGAACAAACCTATATGCAACCTGCAGCTTGAAGCCCACCCCAGCCTTGAACAGCCAACCTTCAGACACATACATAATACATGCTTGTTGTTGCAAGCCACAGAGTTCAGGGTGCTTTGTTATATAGCCATGATTGTGTTAGTAACTAACTGATACACTTTCTGAAGATTGATCTTAATAGAACAAAAACATAATGGACACTCCAGCCTTGGAAACAAAATGCTATCTACTCTCCCCAAGTATGCAAACAAACCTCAGGAACCTGAACTACCATTTATAACTATGATTTAGGACCTACTATGTGCCAGACTCCACATGAGCTGTAGGTTATGCCAAGCAAAGGACATTCTCAACCACCAAGACCTCATACTATATAGGAGGTCACTTTCATCTCTTTGCCAAATGGACCAGTCCCTCTGAATTTACTCCAATGCCATGACAAACAATGGTAACAGGATTTCTCAGAATCCTCTTGCCCTGAGGTAATTATCATTTTCATTTCTCCAGTTTATTTTAAACTTTAACCCATGGGCCTATTAGTTGACCAATGTTTCCAACAATCATCAATACTAGTAAGAACTAGTAAGTGATAACTAATACCTGGAGTTCTTACCACGTTTCAGACACTGGCTTACCTTCTAGACATGTATCATTCCACTGACCCCTTGTAACAACCCTAGGAGATAGAGACTTCCATGATGCTCATTACAGAAATGAGCCAACTGATGACCAGAGAAATTGAGCGACGTGTCCAAGGTTACACAGACAGTACTGAAGCCTGGACTGGACACCAGGGCCCTGTACTTGAGAAACCTGTGCTCCATTATTTTATATTAGCTCCACTGGAGAACACAATCCCCCATCAGAAAAAATCATCTTGCAACCTGGATGAGGTCTACTAAAAGAAAGAACACGCACAGCAAATCAACAGTAGCACTTTAACCACTATTAGCATCCTTTTTTAAAAAAAAGGTAGTGGACACGGTTGATGGAAATTAGCACACGTGTCATGACTAAAAATAAAACACAGCCACTTTGCCACAGCGGGGCACCAAATCCATCCACACATATTTACGGAGTCCCGACTCAGTAGCTAGCACCATGTCTGGTGGGCACCAGGAGGGAGACAGAAAGGAGTTTAAAAGGACTCTGTGTACACTTCTATTCCCAAAGCTAACGGTTTAAATAATAGGCAGGAGTCTGATTACAGATCCTGGGGAAATGAAACTCGGTCTCACTTCAAGACCAGGAAGCCAGGCTCAGAAACTTTGGAGCTCAGCAAACCCAAAAGCCTGATTTTAACAAGCAATTAGGCTTTCATGAAGAAAATAGGAGGAGACATTTCTTGATCATTCCATATGAGCCTCAAACGTTTTGGGCTCCCCTGGTTGGCGGTGAGCCTTGAGCTTAGCCTCAGCCATTGGAAAGTGTGTTCCCTTCCTGTGCTTTGAGTATCTCCTAAGATAGTGTTTGCTCTTGGGTATTAAGCAATGGCTTTGGTGTGGAGGCAACAATACTGTGACTCA
Source organism: Puma concolor (assembly GCF_028749965.1). NCBI lineage: Eukaryota > Metazoa > Chordata > Mammalia > Carnivora > Felidae > Puma > Puma concolor. Next base: position 28,757,328 of record NC_141682.1, read on the forward strand.
AGTCTTCAGAGCCAGATTTCCCCCCATCGGGGCCATCAAGTCAACAGAGCGATAGACACCAGGCCCTGCAGTACAATCTCTGCACGGACACACCCAGGAGAACACTTCAGAAGGCTGGTGTGGCACTGTTTTCCCGAGAGCCCTCTGGGGACAGAAATAGAAGCCTCCCCCATTAGGAGTTTGTGCTTTACCAAACACCAGGTACCTCAGGAAATGCAGGGGGATGTTTATAGGGTCAGAGATTAAAACACAAAATCTCACCAACAGCGTTCCTGCCTGCTGGAGACCACCCAGCAAGACCATCAAGTGCAAGGGGAATTCGGATGCCAAGCCAAGGACCCAAAAGGATGCTGTCACTTGTAACAAGGGACTGTATGGGGCAAAGAAGGAAAATGCAGTGGAAGAGTACAGGTTCAGGGTCAGATCGTCAGCTGAAATCACACGTCACCACTGATTAGTCTGCTAGGCCCATGTGCCAGACATGTTTATTTTTACAGTTCTGGAGGCTGGAAATCCAAGATCCAGGAGCCAAGAGAGTTGCTGTCTGCTGAAGCCTTTCTCCTCAACTCACCAACACCCATCTTCTCACTGCGTCTTCACATGTTCTTCCCTCCATGCCTGAGCCTCTCTGGTGTCTCCTGTGCATCGAAAATTTCCTCCTCTTATAAGGACACCAGTCAGAATGATTAGAGCCCAGACTTTAGGCGTGATATTAACTTCATTACCTCTGTCAAGGCCCGGTCTCCAAACCTTCACATTCTGAGGTGCTGGGGTTTGGCGATTCAGCAGATTAACAACCACTTAGTAGATTTGGGATCTCAGGCAAACTACTTAGTTTCTGTGAGCTTAACTTTTCTCAACCACACCCTGTGAATAGGTGGGACTGTATTCTCCAAAAGAGCTACTGCAAGGAAGGACGGAAAGGACAGTCTAGGACTGTTTTCAAAGTTAAAGGGGACACAAATAAATAAGGACACTAGCTTAAGAGGTGGAAATCTGGACTGTTCATGTGTATAGAGAGTCACCTCCTCATCTTGGAAGTGGGCTACCACAGACATTATAGGTGATCATGCATATTTAATAAAACCAGCTATTTTTAACGTCTGCTGCGTGGTTACAAGCTCAAAAACAAGGGCACTGGGGTGGCCTCAGTGGGCGTCTGACTCTTGATTTCAGCCCAGGTCACGATCTCAGTTTGTGGGATCAAGCCCTGCGTCAAGCTCTGTGCTGACAGCACAGAGCCTGCTTGGGATTCTCTCCCTCCCTCTCTCACTGTCTCTCCCCTGCTCACACTCTCTGTCTCAACCTAAATAAAGAAATTTTTAAAAGCTCAAAAGTTATCTCCTCTTTGTCGTCTTCTTCCAGGCTTTTGAAGGCTAAGACATACCCCTCCACCCCCAAACCAATCAGCCACAATTCTTCTCCACGGCCACTCATTATAGATCACAGCTGAACCAATCCCATTCAACAGTAGTGACATGGGCAAATTTAGCCATCTCCTTTTCTGTGTTTATTCTGTGCCAAGCACATGAAATCCTTGCCACTCTGCCAAGGCAGGTATCATGCTCCCCCTTTTTACAGATCAGATTAACTGAAACTCAGGGAGGATCGTTTGCCCAGAAACACAGGCCTGATAAGGGTTGGAGCCAGGACTGATGCTTAGGTTTGCAAGCGGCCTGAAACTGGCACCTTCATCAATATCCCAGTGCTTTACAAAACCATGAACTTAGTGAATCGGGATCTCTGGGCCAGGAGCCCAAGAACCTGCGTTTTCATTGAACAGTCCTGGGTGAGTCTTATGCGTACTGAAGCTTGACAAGACCTGCACTGTAGCATGGGTAATTCAAGACCGGAAGCATCCAAAGTGACACAGACAGCCAGTGCGAGACCAAGAATAGGACCCCTCCCCTCTGATCCCCAGTCAGTCACCAAGGCTCTGAGGTGTTCATGCAACTCTGATCCTCACGTTCTGCATCCACTAGACATTTCCATGATGGGTGTGTGTCTGTTTGAGGGCTCTAACTGACCAGACTGGGTGACTTAGAAACAGAATTGTATTTCTCATAGTCCTGGAGGCAGAGAGGTCCAAGATCAAGGTGCTGGTGCATCCAGGGTCTGGCAGGACTTCCTAGTTCATGGACAGCTTTCTTCTTGCTGTGCCTTCACCTAGACGAATGGCTGAGGGAGCGTTCCAGTGTCTTCATTTATAATGGCACTCCTTCCGTTTTTGAGAGCTTTGCCCTCAGCAGCCCCCACTACACTGCAGGTCAGGATTTCAACAAATTAATTTAGGGGGACAAACCATTCCATCCACAGTGGGGTACAAGATGTTTTCTGCTCCTTCCTTTTTCTCCACTTACATGGTGATGACCTCCTTGCCCCGGAAACCCTGACCATCACCTTCATCTTTCCAGCTTTCTTTCCCCAGGGATAAGTGGCTCCTTTGGACTCCTCAGGATTTGTTCACAGCCATGAAGGTGCTCACACAATGGGACTTTGTCTGCCAGGTGTCCCTCTGGGATTTCACAAGGAGCTTATCTCATGTGTCCGTGGCTCCTGGGATGAAGGCTGGGGACGTGCATGGCGGGGGACACTGGTCGATGAGGGAGGGATTCCAACAGCACACAAGTCCCCTTGTTCTCTCAGAAAGGCTACATTGGGAATACAGACGCCGGCCAGAATCACACAGCCCTCACCTTGTTGGAAAATGCAAACTCATCTCGAAGAAAGACTGAGAAAACAGAAACCTCACAGAGAGGTCAAGGACACTGGCAGTGCTTTAGAGAGACGGTGGTGCAGAGTTGGGCCCTTTCAACTGGGTGCAATTTCCTTACTCTGTCCTGTCTCTGTGGTCTTCCAAGTTTTAAGAATTTACAGGTCTCTTTACCACTTGGCCTTCCTTCCACAGATTGTAACCCACACCCCGGAACAGAGCCACAGGACCTCAAAATGAAGTTCGGGCCCTTGGAGTTAGTGAATCACCTTGGAAGCTACAAAAGACCACAGATGCATGGAAACTCTGGAAGGACTTCAATGGTTCTCCAGGTGGGTGTGAACAGCTGTGAGAATAAACAGTTATCCAGTATCTAAACCACACACTTGGTTCTGTGTGTGCCTTAAGAGGTTTTGTAATTCTTTGCAAACGACACAGAATTAGAATTCTTCCAACAACAAGGTTTTGAACACACCTACCTAAAAGAGGAGAGGCTTGTGGTAGGAAGTGTTAGCATGGGATGGCCAATTGGTGGCCTCTAGATGATTCGTGCTAGGTGGTATTTTTTGGCCTGTAATATCGATGACATATTTTTCCTTGTTGCCCATGTTCTAAAACCAGGATAGGTCACATGCAAATCCAGATTTCTCATTTCTCTTTTAAAAAATTAGAGATTTAGGGGTGCCTGGGTGGTTCAGTTTACTAAGTGTCTGACTTCAGCTCAGGTCATGATCTCATAGTTCATGAGTTCGAGCCCCATGTCAGACTCTGTGCTGCCAGCTCAGAGCCTGGAGCCTGCTTCAGATTCTGTGTCTCCCTCTCTCTCTGCCCCTCCCCCACTCATGCGGGCACACTCTCTCAAATATAAACAAACATTAAAAAATAATTGGAAATGAGAGATTTACCAACACTGCACGTGTCCCTGCAAGACAGCAAAGCTTCTGGCTGGATTGCTACCTGGTCACTGCCAACAACTGTATCGGTCACCTCCATTCACTAAGGCAATTCGCCTAAGGTCGCATGGCTGGTATCAACAATTATTAGAAGAGCAGTTAACATTGGCTCATAGTGAAAACAAAGTGTTGTCCTAAGTGGGTAGTAAGAACCATCTAATTTAAACCGCTTAACAATGTAGGTATCAACAGACCCATTTTACAGACGATGTATTCGAAGCTCAGAGGAGAAAGGAATTCGCTGAAGATCACTTGTTAGTAAGTGGTAACCTTCCCATCTCCTCGTGTGTGTCTTCAGGCCAGTGACTTGTCACAACGGCAACCATCCTAACAACAACTTTCTCAGAGGGACAAAATGAAGACCGACTCAGTAGGTGGAGCAGAGCCTTGCTCAGTCCTGGTGCACAGTGGGCGAGCCACAAGTGTCAGTTCCTCTGGAGGACAATTACTACCACTCTGTCGTGTTCGGCTGTTCATAGCTCAGACCAGAAACAAGACAGGCCACGTGCCAGGAGAAACCTGAGAAACGCAGCCTCCACCCACCACTGCTGGACAAGAGGTGCTGGTAGCTGTCTCCAGGGCTCCATGTCCTCCTGAAGCTGGCCACCTGAGCTCCACATGGACACAAGCCACATCTCAAGCTCAGCGCGATAATTAGCTTTCTCCCCAGGCACATGCCGTGGCACCTACCAATTTTCCACTCACTTGCTGTCTCACCAAAATGGCAGACGGCCCACTGGAGCCAATGCCACTGAGTGTCCCGCAGATACTGTCGCGAGCTCCAGAGAGACTATGCTTTGCTCTGTAGCTTCTGGCACTAGTGACTGGGCCTCCTGTCCCACGGGCAAACAGTTCAGGTTTAAGACCCAGAAGCCAAGACTGAGCACCAGGAGACTTAGAGGTGGAGGATAGGTGTTCAGTGCCTCCCTGCAAGGTGCCCAAGGTGGCTATTGCTAAGCAATTACTCGGCCTCGAAGTTTCAATACGGCCCTCTGGGCAGACATTACTAACAGATTCTGATTTTCCTAGGAGATGCAAACTTATTTCTGCCCCTGACTTGAATCAAACCCTTCATTTTCTGGTAAGGAAAAGAAGATTCAAGATGGGAAGTGAATGTCCTAAGGGCCACATGCACTTTCTATCAAAACCTGGTCTAGAATCCAAGGTTCTTAATGCCAAATCCTGGGTTCATCCCTTTTTGCCAAAGTCGATTTCTATGCTTGTCCCTTCTGCCTTTTCTTCATTTTCTCTTCTTCGGCTCCCACACAAGAGCCTCTAACCAGGACATTTTCTGTTCAAAGGATAGCATATCCCAGCTCTGGGAAAACCAATTCAGCAGTGTTTCAGGTCTGGAGCGTTTCCAGGATGCCACACACAGACCTGCTGATTCAAGCCATGGGGGAAAACTGATCCCAGGATGCTGGGCACAGGGTGATGAAGGGGAGAACTTCACAGTGCTTGCAGAGGGGACACCCCCAACTCCAGGCTGTGCCTCAGAACAGGGGAGCCTCCTTCCTGGGCCAGAAAATAGATGGCTGGTCGTCGAACATGCAGAGGACAGAGGGTTCCTATGTTCAGAGTCAAGGTCAAAGTCAGGTGGTTTCAGAGCAAAGAGACTCAGGGTCTCCTTCCTGCCTCCTGGCCTTCTCCTAGGTTTCTTAATGTTATCAACGGTGGGGATGACAGTGACAGCACCAATGACGGTGGCCATTAGGACAGCTATTTTCAAAGTCCTCATGAAGCAACACATTTAGCAGTTCATGCACATTATTTCAATAAATCCTCGTTCCATCCTCAAGGGCTGGCTACCACAGGATGGCCATCAAGTCTGGAAACAGATGGTTTTATATCATGCTTTTAGCATCGTGAGAGGCCCCTAATGGGCATGCACATTCACCTCTGTTGCCAGAGTACGGACACCCTGTGGTACTGTTGCCAACTTACAGAGGAGAAAACAGAGGCTCAGAGAGGTTACATGAGTTGCCCAGAAGCCACAGAGATTGGCCCACTGAACCTTCTAATGTTCATAGACGTTAGGAAAAAAAAAAAAAAAAAAAGTAACCAGAACCCTCAGATGTGGTGTGGTTTGACTTAAACGATACACAGCGCTTTTTACATTTTTTTTTCTACTAGTTGCCAACCCCCAAAGATTGGGTGATTTCAGAACATCCAGATTTATGGCTTTTCTTAGAATGTCCAAAGATCTGGCCAAGTGGGCATGCTGGTTGGCATGGCTGAACTGGAGGAAGTTGCTACTTCCTTAAGGTAGGTACACACCCTCCTCTCAGCTACGGCCCTGCCCCACCCACCTGGGCAAGCCCGAGTTGGTGACCACCCCCCCCCATCTCTTTGCCACCAGGGTTTATCGCTGTACCATTCTACCCACTCAATGGCTGATTCATCAGGACCCCACCCTCACTTCCAGTCCCAAAGAAGCAACGTTAGGGATGCCTTAACCTAAAAAGGATCAAAGTTCTACTAATCCACAGTAAGTTCAACACTGTGGTTTATTCATTTACAAGCCTCTACCTAGAGCTCAATAGCTTTGATTTTTCCTGGGGTGGTGGGATCACACAGGGAGGTGGTGATGGGGACGCTTCAGTGCGGAGCACAGAACAGGAAGAGGTTATTAGCACCACTGTTTTCTGGCTTCCTGCGTAGCCACCACACACAGCTGCCTCTGAACTGGCTGTTTGTTCCTAGCTGTCCCGGAAGGAAGCGCGCTCATCACCCACGACAACAGAATTGGCCCTAGGAGCCGAGAACGTGCGCAGGGGCTCCGAGTCCCAGCTCTCCTTCTGTACGGAGCAACCCCAGAGCTGCCCAGACAGGAAAATGGGAAGAAAGCACAGCCTGGGATACAGCATCCTGTAGCCCACTGACAAAGCCCCAGCTGGGGGACAGGGAAAAGGAGGAGGAGGCCAGAGGAAGGGGGTTCGGCAGGGCACATGGATTGTGTACAATGAGCTCCTTTCATCAGTGAATAGAGGACTCTCCTCAACTCAGTCTCAATGGCTCTGTTTCTTAAACGACCCATTCTACACCCAGAAAGCCAAATTTGCCAGACCCTGTGCCAAGGTCAGGCAAGAGCCTGAGACCCCCAAGCAAGCTGCTAATCAGCACCCAGGAGACAACCACAGTGCCCAGTGCCATTTGGCTGACCTGAAGTCTACAAAGATCCCCTTTTATTTTTATGCTTTTCTGCAGTGGGGTTGGGCACTCGGGGTTGGGAGGGGGGCTCACACGCGTGACATGTTTGGCATAACTGTAGGATCTATTCAGGGTAGTAAGTGTTTCCTTCCCACAAACTTCATTGAGACATCTGCACAGAGGGGGCAGGGCAGGACGAGAAAGGACTGGAGAAGAGGCCAGTTCAAGTCTGCAGTCTCAAGATGACCCGATTCACGATGTGGGAACAGTCACTGCTGATGACCAAGCAGGAGCCCCTGCGTTGCAGGCACATTGAGAGCCTCATCTTCAGAGATTTATTGCACAGGTAGCAAAGAGCCAACTGGGGACCTATGGACCAGGATTCAGTTCAGACATGTTTTGTTTACCCTGTACAATATTTTCAAAAGCAAACTGTTAAATACCATGCCAACAATTAATATTTGGGAGGTCCCACGTAAAACTGCAAAGTCCTGGCATTTCTTAGAAAACCCTAAGACTTGGAAACACAAATCCATCACCTCCCTAAGGTACCAGTAGTATGGATCCGGGAAGCAGCTGTCTCCCTTAGAAGGGGCATGTGCCCTCCAGGCTACCCAGCCTGCAGACAGGCTTCCCTTATGAAGGAGGCCTGGTGGCTGCTATGGGCCCTCAACTCCGCGATCTGATTTATTAAGTCTCGACACTCTCAACGGAGGCCCTGGGATGAGAGATAAATACAGAATACGTATCATAGACTGGTCTTAAGGCCAACTTGGCTACAAAATCCCAGGACAGTTTGACCTAAGAAGCACAGATGAACACACATCCGAGACACTGTGTCTGCAGCTGAGTCCCCTCATCCGGTAGAGGTGAGGGTCCTCTTCCCAGCTAACTACTATTTTAACAACTTGCCCTGCTTTCCCAAGACCCTGGCCTATCTTCTTTGTACACATATCTGAAGCCCTGTGGCTATCAACCTAGACAGCACTCTCATTTTCACTGAGCCCACACTAACTGAACCTGAAGCCACACAGGGTTGGGATTTAAAAGATGAATCCTCAGAACCCAGCCAAATTAGGAGTTGCAGGAGGTTTTCCTGAGGTCAAGTGCCTGCTGCAAAGATGAGCCTTGGGCATCAAAGACTGAGCAGAAAGCAGATGAACTCAACCGACTGGCCACCATGTGAAATGAAGAAACAGAGAGGTTCCTCCATGTGGCGTACGTAGCTTATCTGGCAAGCTGTGGTTTCCTGGGAAGTTATTACCTACACCGACATCATAAAATGCAAGCAAGTTCCCAATTTAGCCAAGGCTACAAAAGCTCAACACAAACAGGGCAGGCCCCTCAGTGGTGGCAGGTACAGCGTATTTTATTACAGCTTTTCTAGGTCCAAGAAGGGGGGTTGACATTTACTGCATCTGCTTCTGTCCTATGTAGCCAAGACCGTTATTCTTCAAGCTCTGTATACAACTGTGAGTCTGTGTGTGTGTTCGTGCATACATGCGTACACACAAACATCTGTGAGCATTCACTTGCATGAACACGTGGTCTCTTCTGCTTGAAGCCTTCCAAAAAGCTGCTGTGATATTTCTAAGTTTTGTTTGCCTGCTACCCCTAATTTTGGGGAATTGCCTCTAAGTCACCCCACTCCTAGTACTAATTTCCAATGGCCACTGTGCAAAGGGAGGGAGGGCCATGGCAGCAGAGATCCCACTCCGCAGACTTCTTTCTGAGCTGTGAGGTGAGGAAGAGGGAAAGCATGCAGTATTTTATTTCTGCACTTTGCATTTAGTTATAATTATTCATGCAGGAGCATCGTTAAACACCAAAAGGGGGAAATATTACAGTTGCTGATTTCACACGCTAACTGTATTTACATGCTAACAGCATTTCTCAGGGACAATTATCTTATTACTAGTGCACTAATCTTTTCAATCTTTCCAACACAGTTTACAGCTGTAGACTTCAAAAATTAAGGCTAATTAAGACTGTGTTTCAGCAGGTATAGTGAACCACTTAGACATTTTAACTGAGTCCAAGACCATCAGTATCAGGACAGAGTCTGAAGGGGGCAGGGATGGGGGGGGGGACATACAGTGTCACAGACAGAGAGAAGAGGCTGTGTACCTTCCATTAAGTGGAGGGCTGCAACTCTCCCAATGGATTCTAGAACCCAGTAGACAAATTCCATCAATCGACAGACCTGTAGGTATCAGGACCAAGGACAGCTGGCTTGGCCCATTCAAGGGTCAAGTGAGTATTTTGCATTTGATTACCTATTTCCATTCTTCAGTGGCTAAGATGGACTCCTGTACCAGTGCATCTGTATTCAAATGCTGGGTTGGCTGCTTACTCTGCTTATCCTTCAACAAGCTACTTAACCTGTTGATGCCTTGGTTTCCCCATATGAAACCAGAGTATTAGTAACACCCGCCACTGAAGCCTGTGCTCAGGACTGACTGAATACACGTTTGTAAAACACTTGGAATCATGTCTGGTTCATAATCATCATCAAATAAGTATTTTTTCCAAAAGTGCGGGCTATAAGAACTAATCACTGGAGGCTGTAACATACCTCAACAACATCTGTTTTCTAACATATTCTTGACCTCATGCAATCTCACTGCATTATGAGCCATTTGAGAACTGCTAATATATAATCATCGCTGTATTTATTGTGTCTGTGAGCAATGCATTCTCCAATTACTTGTCCTGGTATCTCATTAGCTGCCATATAAAACCAGCACCTTGGATCATCCGTGGTATTTTTTTGTTTTGTTTTAAATCACAGAGAAGCAGACCTCTCCCTGAAAGGCTGTCATGGGAACCCAGATTTGCGGCCCAACTCCTCAGACCCCAAGCACGGTTGCAGCCATCTAATTACTGCATATGAGGAGCTGCTGATCCGTTTCTCGCTGTACTGGGACTGCTGAGTTTCCTCAAGCACGTGCTGTGTGCTTCGACCTGGGCTTGGCCATCTACAACCCCATCTTTTAAACTCTCACACCAATCCTCCAAGTAGGCACTGTGGAATGGAGAATGTGGAGAAGGTAATGCTGCCCCCATTTGACAGATGAGGAGACGGAGGCTTCAAACAACTCGTCTCTGATCGCTCAGGTTGCTAACCAAACCAAGTTGTGACGTGCCTCTCATAATTAACCTTCTCTCCTTCCCCGTTTTCTTAAGCTGGCTGGGTCCATCTGTCAAGGTGATTACTGCCACTAATGAATGGTAACAACCACCACCAGCACCAACATATGCTACCTGCCAGGCACTATTCTAAGCCACTGACTATCCTATAAAGGCACAGACTATGATTAGCCTCTATTTCACAGAAGAGGAAACTGGACTCAAAGGGGTTCTAGGAGATGCCCAAACCCACACAGCTACAAAGTGCTGGAGCCAGAATTTGATCAAATTCAGGCTCCAGAGGCCCTGCCCCTCAACACTCTGAAATACAGCCTCTCATAAAGCCTGTGGAATTCAACAACTGTCGCCCTTTCAATAAACACCTAGGGTGCAACAAGCTGGATGGAATAGGGGTGAATGGATTCAATCACCATCTATCAAACAAGGATGACAAAATTCATGACTTAGTTCCGTTTGTGAGAAATGCCATCCAAGAGGATGTGGGGAGGACATCAAACATGGGAACTTCAACCAAGTCGGGCAATGAAGACGATTCTTTTAGGGAGTGACAATTAAAATGGGCTTCAGGGGCTCCTCGGTGACTCAGTGGTTTAAATCTCTAACCCTTGATTTTGGCTCAGATCATGATCTCACAGTTCATGAGTGCAAACCCCCCATCAGGCCCTGCACTTACAGTGCAGAACCTGCTTGGGATTCTCTCCCCCTTCTCTCTCTGCCCCTCCCCCACTCACATACACTCTCCCTCTCACAATAAATCAAAGTAAAATAAAGTAAAAGAGAATGGGCTTCAAAGAATAAACAAGGGTCAACTCACTTGAGATGGGAAAGCCCATAACCATTTTAGGCAGGAAGTACAGCATTAGCAACGTTTTTAAGCAACAAAGAGAGGCAGCCCAATCCTAGCATATGGAGGGATGAGGGGCATAAGGGGACACAGGAGGACCTGGTCAAAGGGCCGGGCCGGGCCAGGCAGTTCCTGTGGGTTCCAAGGAATTTGGATTTCATGCCAAGAGCAGCAGAGAATGATGGAGAAGGTTCATGCGGGGAGTGACGGGACTCCTCCCTAGAAGCCAGCTTTCCCTCCCACGTCCTAGATCATTGTTAAATGGCTTCACACAATCGGATGTAAAGGTACCTCGGAAAACCTGTTCAGTGGACCAACACGGTTAAAGCTTTCAAGATGAACTTCAAGTGGTTTCTACTTCACATTTTTAGGGATAACACATCCCACACTGTCTAAGCCATAGGTTGCTACTACCTACCAAGCTTTACAAGTGATTTAATCCTCATTGTTATAGACCACGGGGGGGGGGGGGGGAAATCAAGAAACGGCATGTTGCAGCATATTCAAGTCTGAAGTATCTTCTGTCTTAAAAAAAAAAAAAAAAAAATCAAAGACAAAAAAAATCAATCTCAGACAAACGTCAATTTGCAGCTCTGAAGTTCTATGGCTTATGAAAATGCGAGGGGCATTTGTATATTGAAAAAGATGAATGGCCACACGCACACACGCACACAAACTATATCCTATGTCCTGTCAGTTCCCTTTTACTGACTGCTGTGTGTTCTGTGTTTATTTCAACTTGATAGCTCATGTGACCCCCATTCAGTTCGCCTCAAACTGAGGACATGGGTGTCCAATACTAAAATCAGGATGTCCCAAACGAGGACAAATAGGTCTCTCTGGCCACAACAACCACAGGTATTATAAAGAAAACATGGGCTCCAAGAAGTAAAGTTATTATTATCACATGGTACGTAAGGACTGGGGACCAAGGTTTAATTCTGTGGGCAAAGACAGCCAGCCTTCTACCTGCCCTGGAGAAGGACTTTGAAAACCACCTGGTTGGCTCATTGTCCCCCTCCTCCAAGCCTCTCAAGACCTCCACCTGACTCACATCCTGATGGGGAAGGTCTTTGTGGGAAGAAAGCTGTGATCCCATTCCAGGGGTTCATCCTTTCCATAGCCCTCTGTTCCAAAGATAACCAGAATACTCAGGGACCCCCCCAAGACCCAGACACCCTAACCCTAACCCCTAACCCTAAACCCTACTTTCTGTTTCTGGCTTCACCATGTGATGCCTGCGAATTTTGAGCATTTGAGCACTTCACCTCACCCTAGGACCATCTCACCTAGAAGTGCCGGCCAGACAAACAGCTCTGAATCAGAGCTGAATCAGGTGCAGGGCATGCAAAAGAAATTCCTGGCCTCGGCTGAGTTCTAGAACCGAAGAGCTACAAAGAACCTGGAGACCGTCACACCCAGGTATGCTCACTGCACAGCCAGAAAACACCGGGGCTCAAAAGAACAGAGTAGTTGCATCGTGCTTTTTCTCCTTTGCCATTTTCTCGTAGTTGAAGGAAAATAGTCAAACACAGACACTCACAGGTGAGGAGTTTTTACCTCCCTAGGCATGTCAGACAGCTGACACTCAATAGATTTTCAGTGAATGGATAGCATCAGCAAGCATTTGCCAGACACAGCATGAGAGGGACAGTGTGTGGGGGGAGAGGGGCAGGGACACTGTGGTTCCCACACCAAATGGGTGCTCGCTTGTTGCAAAATACGTTTTTTAAACAAAGATAACCATTTTAATATAATCACCTCTGTAATTTTGATTAGATCTACTGGGTTTGCTTAAGAGTCCAAGCCCTTAAGGGGAAATCCACTTCAGGTTTTCTTCTGCCAGATCACCAGAAAGAAGCCGTTTTCCAAAAGGTGGCCCTTCGGTGAAGCTGCCCACATAACTGAACCTAAAATCCTAATCCATATTTCAGGAAAATGCCTCCTTCTAAGGAGGTCATTTCTGGGAATCTTTCCATTCCTTCAAATAAGGCAACAATGGCTGCCAATGATTAATCATCGATTACGGGCCAGGTACTTCTTTGGCTCTAACTCATTGAAACTCTCATTCTTACCTTCAGGACAACACTGTGAGGCAGAGAGCCCCAGTTCACAGCTGACAAAAGTGAGGCTAACAGTTCAATGACTGCTCCAGTGACACAGCTAGTGGGAGGCAGAGCTGAGATTTGAACTGGGTCTTACTTCAAAGTCTAAGCTCTTTAATGTTTATTTGAGAGAGAGAGAGAGAGAGAGAGACAGAGAGAGAGCGAGGGCAAAGGGGACAGAGCATCCGAAACAAGCTCTATGCTGACAGCAGCAAGCCCGATGTGGGGCTCACACCCACGAAGCCATGAGCTCATGACCTGAAGTGAAATGGGACGCTCAACCGTCTGAGCCACTCAGGCACCCCCAAAGTATAAGCTCTTTCCTACGACGTCCTACTAACCTCTGATTAAAGCCAACCACCCCTTTCTTGTTACATTTTTCCATGCACAGAACTCTCCAAGGAGCTCAATTTTTACAAGCACTACAAAACAAGGAATCAGGAAACCTCTGTCTGCTCTCAGCTTTATCACAACCAATGCACCATTCTAAGTGCGCTGCAAAGTGACTAAGTCTTCACTGCTTCATCCGTTCAGTGGGTACAGCTCCCAACCACTTCTGCAAACTGTTGCCAGAAACCAAACGGAATGCAGCCAAAAGCGTACCTTCTAGAGCTAGAACTGTCAGAGGCCGGTGGCTCTTCCCGCGGGAGGTCTGTCTTAACGATCTTGCAAACGCTCCCCTGGGCAGGCAGCCCGACACACTACATTCTGCCCTGAGGAGTTACCTCCTAAAATAAACCCCGCTGACTTTAGTTAGCTCACCATGGACTATATATAGAAGAAAATACTCAAAAGGTTCCATCTGGCAGCAGCTTCGCCCAGGCTCAGCCCAAACGGCTAATTTCTAACACAACCTGCAACACCTGACAGGCAGCTTTAACTCAGGTCAGTCGAGAGATGGGAAACCCCTGTGGGGTTAGCGCAGTCTGTCACGGCATCGAGGCCCCGGGGCTTCTGAGCAAACTATTACCACAGGAAAATGTGAGCTCATCCCAAGGAGGGTGCCGCAGAGAAATCAGACAGGGGGCAGTGGGGAGGGGTCATCAGCCATCCAATTGTGCATTTTGAATATGTGCAATTTATCACGAGACAACCATTCCCCAATAAAGCTGGACAGCAAAGGTTTGGAAAAACTAATGCCATTCAGCTTTAAGAGAAAATGAGGGGCCTCCGGGTGGCTGAGGCAATTAAGGATCTGACTCTTGGTTTCGGCTCAGGTCATGATCTCGCGGTTTGTGAGTTTGAGCCCCTAGTCTGGGCTCTGTGCTGGTGGGGCGGAGCCTGCTTGGGAGTCTCTCTCACCCTCTCTCTGCCCCTCCCCCACTCACACTGTCTCTGTCTCTCTCAAATAAATAAAATAAAACTTTAAAAAAGAGAATTAGTAAAAGGCAATACCAAAATAAAATAGAGATCTGGGTTAGAAAATTGCTAACCTTTTGGCTCTGGCAGTCCATGAAATTACGGTTCTAAGTCCAGGCAAACACTATAGAAGGAAGATCAAAGACTTCTAGGAATTAATCTATTTACTCAACTAATAATGACTGCAGCTGTCATTTCCTGAGCTCTTGCAGCATGCCAGGCACGAGGCATGGTTCGCCATAACCATTATGTCATACTTCCCCGCAGCCAGCCTGTGAAGCAGTCACTGGTATTCTTCCCATTGGACGGATGAGGAAACTGAGGCACAATGAGGTCATCTCTCCAGAATTCGGACCAGGTCATTTCAGAATTCGTGCTCCTACTCACTGTGCCAAGCCCCTCTCCTCAATTATTACTGAGCACCTAATATGTGCTAGGCACTCTCTCAGTCTGGATTTGTAGCGACAGGGGTCACTTTGAAAAAAAATTTTTTTAATGTTTGTTTATTTTTGAGAGAGAGAGAGAGCGCGCGTGCACAAGAGGAGGAAAGGGCAGAGACAGAGAGGGAGACGCAGAACCTGAAGCAGGCTCCAGGCTCCGAGCTGTCAGCACAGAGCCTGACGCGGGGCTCAAACCCACAAGCCGTGAGATCATGACCTGAGCTGAAGTTAGACGCTTAACCGACTGAGCCAGCCAGACGCCCCAACCATGAGGTCCCAGGAAGGGGCAGATAAAAATGTGGGTCCTGGCACACTGTCTCCTCTGGGGTGTGCAGACACACACAGAGCTCCCCCAAGGGCTCACTTCAGCAAGAGGTGTTTTAAGGTCCTAGAGACTGTCGAAGCCAAGATGGCTCCAGAGAATTTTCTATGATGGTAGAAATGTTCTGTATCTGTGCTGCCCACTAGCCACATGTGGCTGCTGATTGATTGAGATGTGGCGGGTGCCACTGTGGAACTGAATTTCTAACTCTTGTTGGTTTTAATCAACTTAGGTGTAAACAGCCATACACGTCTGGTGGATACAGTGCTGGGCAGCATGCACCTAAGGGACCTCACAGTCTCACCATGTCAGCAGAGCACGGCCAGGAGTAGGCCCAGGGGGAAGGCCGGCAGAGAGTCAGCACAGCCCGTGGGAGATGAGCTCAGCAGCCCCAAGCTCTGTGTACCACCGATCCAACAGCTTCTCAAGCCACTGTGAGCCATCCAGAAGGCTGAGAGCTGTGTGGACACCCACCGACAGGTGCAGGGGAGGATAGTCTCCCACGATGTGCACTAATTAAACAGTAAGTCCTATGCAAGGTGCTTTAGTGCGTTACCTCCTGGGGACCCCCAAGGGGGTTACTCTCGTGCCAGGTAAGGAAACTGAAGCTCAGAGAGGTGAAGCCATCGGCAGAGCTGGGATTTGAACCCAGGGAGGTCTGATTCCAGGGGACAGATTCCAAACCACTACATAATCCTGTGTCCCAAGACAAAAGCACACCTCACTGCCTGCTCTGAGATGCGTCCGCTCACTCCCAACCATCTGGGGGCAGAGGCTTCTGTTCTGGTGGAAGGAGAAGGGCTGGGTCTTCTGAGAAAGACACAGGCAGATAGCAGGGAGTGGGACAGTCCTGTAGGACAGTCCCTCCAGGCAAACCCAGAGGAAATGCAGCTGCTTGCTTTTGCCCAGGGTCATTCCTTTGCCCAGGAAGGCCTTCTCCCTCCGGCCCACCTGCAGAATTCTTACTTATCCTTCCCAAGTCAACTCAGATATTTTTTTTCTTTGAATCCTTTTCTGATCTCTCAAAGATAAGTTGACCACCCCTGCATTCCTGGCTCACTCCCACCGCCATACCAACTCCAAGTACCTTGTGACTACTTCCTCCTTGGCACTGATCACCCTCAGGATTGGTGATGGGCAGGGCCTGCATCTCACCCACCCGTGTTCTCCCAGAGGCGAAGAGGGTGCCTGACATGCGAGGTCCCTGCACAGCAAATGTTGACTTTGAATGGCAGCGATAAGAGGAATGGCTTAAACAAAAGGAACATTGACATTTTAAGAGATGAATTAAGAACTGCCTTGTGTCAAAGACAGAGTCGTGAGTATCTTTCAACATCTCAGGCCCTGGAGACAGGCCAGGGTGACTTTTCCAACTCAGCTAGACTCTAGCTGTGTGACCCGAAGCAAAGGGTCTTAACCTCTCAGAGCCCCATAATTCCTATCGAGAAGGTGGGAGAGCATGGGGTTCTACCTGCAGGCTTTAGCATGAGGGTCACCTGAGCTAATAAGGTATGGGAAGCATTTGGCATGGAGCCCTGGCTCAGAGCCTTTGGTAAACACTCACAATCATTGGCAAAGCTGCTCAACAAATGGCTTAGGCATCGAAGCTGGTCTCGGGAAGATCTTAAGAACTGGTCGGCTCTGGGCCCAGCTTATCCCAACAAGAGCAGATCAGAGGGAAGGAGGAGGCATTGTCCCACCAACCTCGAGTAAACAGGTGGTTTACCCATGTCCTCTCCTCTGCTTCCCACCACGCTGCACCCATTTGGTCTCTCCCTGGCCAGGCCTGGTTCTCAGGGGCCCTCAGACAAGAGGCTGACGACCAGTCAGCCAGCAGTTGACTATGACTCTCACGGAGATTTTGGTTTTAGCCTACAAAGTATTTTATTCATTTATTTATTTATTTTAACGTTTATTCATTTATTTTTGAGAGCGAGAGAGCACACAAGCAAGGGAGGGGCAGAGAGAGAGGGAGACACAGAATCCGAAGCGGGCTCCAGGCTGCGAGCTGTCAGCTCAGAGCCAGATGTGGGGCTCAAACCCATGAACCATGATCACGACCCGAGCCCAAGTCAGACGCTCAACCGGCTTGAGCCACCCAGGCGCCACAGTCTGCAAAGCATTTTAAACATTTTCAACTAAGTTGCCGAAGTCAAAAATTCAGAAGACTGTATGTTCAAATTCTGAATGTCCAGCCTTCCTTGGAAAATGAGATCTGGCCTCACTGGGTCCCCACCTGCAGTCAGCTGGAGCTGGGATGCCTGAGCAGGCCCCATGTGGCCATCACACTTGCTTTCACTACCTGCCCTGCTCAGAAGGCATCTAACTTTCCAGGTCCTTCTCAAGGAGAAGGGATCTGGCCAGAAACAGGTACCTGCCACTGTTTTACTTAGGAAAGCAGTTTGCTAGGGTCAGAGAGCAGCTCTGGATTTGAGTCAAAATCCATAGACTCCAAACCCACCTGATTTCCCTTTGATATCACCAGTAGGTGAAGATACAGATGAGGGGCGCCTGGGTGGCCCAGTCAGTTAAGCATCTGACTTGGGCTCAGGTCATGATCTAACAGTTCGTGAGTTCAAGCCCCACATTGGGCTCTCTGCTGTCAGCACAGAGCTTGCTTTGGATCCTCTGTCTCCTCCTCTCTCTCTGCCCCTCCCCCACTCACGTTTTTTTTCTCTCTCTCTCAAGTAAATAAATAAATGAATAAAAACATTTAAAAAGACACAGATGAAGAAATGGTTGTTTGATAATAACCTAACCATGCCTTTGCTGCCTCTCTCACATAGAAAGCTAAAAATAAATCACTCGAGGCGCAGCTTATCAATCTACAGCTGATAAAGGGGTGTCAGGTGGTGCTATAACCTTTCCATCGGACGAGGCCTGGACGAGCTCCTGATTCCAGCTTAGAGCACGGTCCTTAGGAGACGCAGATGCTGCAGAAAGACTTGGCCCTCAAAGTTCTCCGCATTCGCTCACGGCACAAAGAGGGAACGATGCGGAAAGAAATGCAGCCAGATGCAGAGACAAAGAGGCTCACGTCACTGTTGTGCTTCCTCTGCGGTGTGACCACCTCTTTCGAGAGGTGACAACGATTGCCCTAGTAAAAGTGGGCCCCCACTCTTCCCCCCACACGCTCACACACACATGCTCACACTCCACTGGCTGCTTCCACCCCAGAACTTCCCACCTGAGTTATTTGTTATACGTCCTCCCTCCCGCTAGACTGCGCACTCCACGAAGGCAGGGTCCTTCTCTGGTTTGGTCTGCTTCCACACAGTTCTCTGGTTCTCACACTTCAGCCGGCACTTGGCAGCAAAAATCAGGCCCCTACTGAAAATTTGCTCAGGGCATCACTGATACAATACAAGGTGCCCTGCACCGTTTCCAGACCACCAGCGCCTACACAACAGTTTCGGGATTCTTGCCTATTTCTCTAGCACACATACAACTCGGTATTGTCTCCAGGCAACTCTCGTTTATTGAAATAGGTCTATTAAAAATATCAGACTTTATGGAAAGATATCTAGGCAATCGAGGGGCACTTGTGATCGATGTGCTTTGGAACTGACCATCACTTATTAGCCGTGTGACCTTGTAAAAGTGGGTTCACCTCTTTGTGCCTCAGTTTCCCCACCTGTAACACAGTAATGAGTGCAACCTCCAAATGATAGGGGCAAATGAGCTAAAACATGTAAAGTTAATTAATAGCAAGTGCTTAGAAAAGTGTACGGGACAAATTGTGTATGTGTGTAGATACGTATATAATGGAATATTACTCAGCCATCAAAAAGAATGAAATCTTATCATTTGCAACAACGTGGATGGAGCTAGAGTGTATTGTGCTAAGCAAAATAAGTCAGAGAAAGACAAATATCCTATGATTTCACTCATATGTGGAATTCACGAAACAAAATAGATGAACATAGGGGAGGGGAAAGAAAAAAGAGAGGGAAACTAACCATAAGAGACCCTTAATGATAGAGAACAAGCTAAGAGTTGATGGAGAGAGGTAGGTAAGGGGATGGGCTAAATAAATGAGTGATGAGCATTAAGGAGGGCACTTGTTGGGATGAGCACTGGTTATTATATCTAAGTGCTAGATCACTAAATTCCTCTCCTGAAACCTAAATAAAATACATAAATATATAAATGACAATTTTTAAAAATGTCATTCACATAACAGCTAAAAACCACTTTTGGAGACACAGGCTTTGCCTCTACTTTGCCACAACCTAGATGTGTAAAGGCTTCCCTCTCCCTGTGCTCCCATTCTCCCATTATATATTTATTTATTTATTTATTTATTTATTTATTTATTTATTTATTTATTTATTTAAGAGTTTATTTATTCATTTTGAGAGAGACAGTGCAAGTGGGGGAGGGGCAGAAAGGGGAGAGAGAGAGAATCCCAAGCAGGCTCCCCACTGTCAGTGCAGAGCCTGACATGGGGCTTGAACTCATGAACTGTGAGACCTTAACCAGAGCTGAAATCCAGAGTGGGACACCCAGTGGACTGAGCCAGCCAGATGTCCCCTCCCATGACTTAAATGAGGTTGTTGGGCCAGACACTCTTAAGACTCAGTCCTTCACCCACCTCTGATTCTCAGATTTTCAATTTGTGGATGACCCTACCTTAAAAGAAAAAAAAAAGGGGGGGGGTAAAACCTGAATCTACACAATCTACACAATGGAAGCCCAAGAGAGGAGCTAGGAGACCATGGGGGAGGTTATTCACATTCCAAACAGATTTGCTCTCACAAAAGGATTAACAGCAGAGTTGCTTTAAATAGCAGTTTAAGCCTTGTTTATGGATTACTAAATACTTGATGGGGAGGTGGAGGGCCCAGGAACTTGTGGCAAATGCATGATTAAATTAGGTCCAACCAGAAATTTAACAAGTGAGTATGTTTCCCTTAAAATTATGAGTGTTGGCAAGAGAAACTACCCCATTTCAAAGAAATCTATTCCTACCCAATGTTTTAGTTGTCCATCAATTGCTTTAAAGAAGGCACGCCTGCATCCACGAGCCAGTTTAGAGCAATAATCCAGCCTGTTTGTTTTTAAGCCCCTGCTATAACAACACTGATAATTTATTAAATGCCGTAACTGCTTGTAATGCACCAGCACTGTTGAGCATGTGACCCGCATCATTTCATCAAATCATCAGAACAACCCAGTGAGGTAGGCATGATTGTAACCATCATTTTAGGGATGAAGAAGCTGAGGCTGAGAGAGGGGACATGGCTCATCCAGAAGGAGTGGATGGCAGAGGGAGAATTCAAGCCCAAGTATGATGGGAACCGTGCCCTGAGGTTGTATTATAAAAGGCAGAATCCTTG
This sequence comes from Puma concolor, assembly GCF_028749965.1. Classification (NCBI taxonomy): domain Eukaryota; kingdom Metazoa; phylum Chordata; class Mammalia; order Carnivora; family Felidae; genus Puma; species Puma concolor. Next base: position 28,777,703 of record NC_141682.1, read on the forward strand.
CCTCAAGGAGGAGACAAAAGATCAGCTAAAGAGGTCAAAGGATAGATAATAAGGATGATAAATGCCTTGAAAGAGACTTTTGTGAGGACAAAGAGGAGAGCAAGGACTCGGGGTGTGCCCACAGCCTGGTGTGCCCAAAGTCAGATGTGAGCTCAACCCAGCCCTCAGTTGTTGGCCCACACTCCAATGTCCAGATTCTCTCCTCCATCCTTAATGCTGGGGATACTCTCATCAGAACGACTCTGAGCACAAACCAGTCTGTCCTGGGGGACCATGCTCCCCAAAGGTGGGCTGCGGCCTTGGGAGATGAAGAGAGAGAGGAAGTCTGTCGCCGACCCCCTCCCGGTGCCTTACCGGGCTACCTGAGAGCTTCTCGCTGCCTCATTTTCCTCCCTTGAAAAATGGGGATATTAGCTACCCCCTACGTCCCTCGGCAGGGAAGCGCTGGTGATTAATTAGGTAACATCTGTGAAGCACTCCCAGCTTTCTGGAGAAGGGCACCTTGGGAGAGGAGCTATAAAAACACGGAGGAGCAAGCTATTATCAGCACGATCATTATTATTATTATCATTTCTGTCATGACATTCTCCTGCCTAAAGACCTGCAGTGGCTCCCCACTGCCCCGAGAAGAAGACGCAGTTAGGAGCCTGGTGGGCAAGGCCACCGATTTCCTGCTGCTCTTTCCTTCATCCCTCTTCCTTGTCCCCACACATCACACCCAGTGACTCCCAGGGAGAGCCCTGCCCCCTGGTCTACATCACCTCACCCAGCTGTCCCCACTGCCCCAGCCAAGTACCCGTTCCCCTAACATCCAAGTTGGGAGCTCACTGCCCCACCGGCTTGTTTCTGCTGCTGAGCCCACCACTTGTCCTCTCTGGGGGGCCTGTTAGCACCTGTACACAGGTGCACATGAAATCTGGATCCTGCGGGAGCTTCTTCCCAGACTTTTGAAACACAAGATGCCAGGACTCAGTATCTTATACCCCAACTAGATAATAAGCACACTGAGGACCAGCCGGAGTTCAGATAAAGTCCAAAATTCATAAATAGGGCCTTGGTAACTACTGAACCATACAGGCAAAGAATCCGGGTTCAGAGAGAACACAGCTCCCCATTCGGCCTCGGACCACATCCCTGGGTGCCAACTTCCTCCTTCGCAAACTAGAGATCATCACAACAGGTGTGGTCGCAGAGAAAAACAAGTCTGGACTCGTCAGGAGACGATGTGAAATGGTCGCTGCAAAAGGGAGAACACAAGTGCTGCAATAATGGGCCAGGTCTCCTGCGCTGGAGAGCACGCTCTCACCACAGGATCCGCAAGCCTTTTGAAGTTCCAGAGTTTTCTTTTCTAGGGAGGAGTGAACAAGACAGAACTACGGGGACGCAAGATGAAAAGGTGGGGGGGGGGGAGGGCAGGGATCCAAGAGATGAGAGGATGTTTCAGCCTGAAACCAGCCCATTCCCCAGATGGGCTGGCTCGGGCTGAGGGTGGACCCAAGCACAGGGACCCCGTAAGAAGGGAGAGAAGCTTCGCCAAAGTTTGTCTGGTTAACAAGCATTTTGTTCTGATTGGCGGGAGCAAGCATCACGGTGAGTCATTTCGGAGGCAAAGAATGGGAATTTGGAGGGTGTGTGTCTGGTCATCCCAGGTAAGCAAGGCGGCATCCATGCATCATAACAGAGTCATATGGAGAAGGGTGGTCTTCGGAGTAAGTGCTTTGCAGAACACACAAGAGTGGGAGGTTGCTTTGCTCTTTTCAAGGAGCACAGGGCTCACTCAGGTCAAATTCAACACTGTCAATACTCAAGAAGGTTGCTGTGTGGACTCGATGTGAAAGTGCTTAAAGTAAACTCAGCACTAGCTGCTTTTAGTTTCCGCTAATCACTGTTTACTTCCAGGATAATCTAGAAGACTGTCTATTAGAGCTCGAAGGTAAAGAACATTCTGGAACTGTGCTGCAGGTAAATATGTAGCCTGGGACTGCATGCCTGTTTAGCCACTGAGGCACATGATGCTACTGATTCCCACTGAAATTGCTCTCTCTGCAGTCCCAGGATGTTGTCACGTCATCTTCTCTTGGGCCAGACACATCTTATGCCTAAAGTACCATCAACCTAGCCCCCGGCCACTGACAGATTAAAAGAAAAAAAAGGAAATGAAATATACAACCCACCTTCCCAACTCCCCCCAAGAATCAAAACAGACAGCAGACAGGATGGAGAACCAGGAGTTAAAGAAAATGAGTGGCGGAAAGTTCTCTACTAACTTTTTATCCTCGCTATCGTCGGTGGCATGCAGGCCTGTTTTAAATTTACCGGCAGCTTTTTAAGCTGCCACCTAGCTCTTGAGGTATTTTTAGTCAAGTAGAAATTCATTTGGAGCCTCAAGTCAGGAAATGGAATCATGTCAGGTGTTGCTCTTACAGAATTCTGGTCCTGCCCTTTGTCTGCTGTATTTGCCACTTCTCGTTTGCACACAATTAAATAATCACTTCACCCCCCACTTCTCCCGCATCTTTAGCATCTCCCCGCAGAGGGAAAAACGCCAGGGAAGTCAGCACTAGGTTTAAGAGATCTATTCTTAATCCAAACGTCATTTCCATCAGCAGGAACAGACTGGGGGGGGGGGGGGGGGTTTACAAGGAAAATAGGGCCCTGAACCAGAATGAAAGGGAACAAGTTCCGCTTTCCTCACTCAAAACAGACGTCTCCAATGAGGCCGTGGCTATATATACATCCGTCAGCTGCCAAAAGGCACTCGCAGACACAGGAGGAAGGAAATTAAAACAATACTGCTGGCCTGGAAGCAATGTGGAGGTACCTAAGTCAATGGGCGAACCACTCACCCTACAGCTTAAGCCAAATATGCAGGAGTCACTCCTGACTCCTCTCTTGATGGCCTGCAGCCAACCCACCTCCAATTCACAGCCAAGTCCAACAGAATCTACCCACATCCGAAAAGTGTCCATAGCTGACCACTTCTGATCTGGACCACCAAGTCCCAGCACGTTCTGTGGCCCTGTGTCCACCCGGCAGCCGGAGGCACCTTTGAAAACGTCATAACCCAAATAACACACAAAAGAGCAAATAGTACACATTCCCATCTCACCCGGGACAAAATCTCAACTTCTCCTTCTGGATGGAAAAGCCCTCCAGGATCTTACTCCTGTTTCTCGAGCTCATGTCACTTCCCCGTTTCCCTCTTCCTCTACTACTGACAGCCTTCTGTTTCTAGAACATTCCATGCTCTCTGATGCCCCAAGGCCTTTTCCCTCTGCCTGGGATGCTTTGTCTCCAGGTTTTCACATGGCTTCTCTGGTCATTCAGGTCTCATGTCAAATGTCACCTCCCCAGAATCCCCTCTGGTGACCACCCTCCTCTCCACTGCAACATCCTGCTTTAATTTCTACTTATCATCTTTAATATTTCCTTTTTTTGTCTGTCTGATTGTTGTACCTTGTTCACAGCTGCATAGTCAGCATGCACACCAGTATCTGTCCACAGCTGTGCCCAAGACCTGTGTGTTGAATGAATGAATGAAAGAATGACCGTAGAAGGGAACAGGGCTGAGGCACATTAAGGGTTCAGGTAAATCCAGAGGGTGTTATGTGTCTCTTACATTACAGCACATCTCAGTTTAGACTCTCAAGTTTTCCGTATTTAGAGTTCACAAAAATATCAAGTGAAAAAAATAAATTCGCAGGCTCAACTTGGTCCAAACATATTTAGAAGCTTTCCAATAACTGTATCCCATTTTAAATTAAAATTAATACAAAACAAAATTAAAAACTCAATTTCTCATCCCACCAGCAATAGCCACAGTGGCTGGTGGCCATGATCCTGGGCGGCCCAGGTGTGGCCCATGCCACCCACCACACCGGGGGTGGAAATCATCCCAGCAGGGAGGCCAGTGACTGGGAGGAAGAACCAACAGATCTGGTCCTCACTGACCTCTGGTGTGACGTTGGCCAGCACATGCAATGCTCCAGAGCTTCCGTGTCAGAGCACGGAGGAGGACACCACTTCTGGAAGCATATCAGAGGGAGCCCCATGCAGGGCGGTCAAGAGCTCGGGCCCTGGGGCTGGGCTGTCTGAGTTCAAGTCCTCACAGTGCTACTCACTGGCTGTGTGTCTTTTGGCACACTAGTTAGCTTCTCTGTGCCTCAGTTTACACATAGGCAAAAAGGGGACACCTACCCCACAGAGGAGTCGAAAGGGTCAAATGACACTGTGTACAGAAAGCATCTGTCACAGGGCCTGGCACACAGCAAGGTCCCAGTGTAATCACCGTAATCGTTATCGTTACTCATTATGACCCGTGAAATTCGGACATATGTACAGAACGATACAGGTGCCCCAGTTAAACAGAAGCCAGGCTTCTACAGCAGGGAACGAACCAGATCATGCACAGTACAGAGGATTCCCATTGGAGACTTCTTTAAATAGAGTGAAATCTCTGAAGGGCTTTTCAAATAAGAATCAATTTACCATATTGACATGGAATTCTTCAGAGACCTTTCTGGGAGGGACCCAGACCCAGTGTGTCCTCTATGTCACTCTCATCTGTTTGCTGATGAAGGACAGACTCCACTCGAGTTTCTCCATCAGCAGCGGGAGGCTGTGATGGCTCACGAAGCGCTGGGACAGAGAGACCGGTAGTGGTGCAGGTCTGTCAGATTTTAGGGCCACTAAGAGGACCAGGTGTTCAAACTGGCCCCATGCAAGCCCCATGCAAGCCCAAACCACCTCCGGTAGTCAGCTGCCAGATTCTTGGTGCAAGAGAAACAGGAAAAGTCTGGCGGCATGTCCCCGCAGCAGACGGACTGTCACAGTCTATTTGGAAATGGCTACAAATTGGTATTTTTATCCCTCTCCTGGACAGGTCTGCAAAGGCTGAAACAATGCCTGTCACTCACTCAGTGATTTGTGAGTACAGCCTTCAAGCCGGTCCCCATGCTAGATACCAAAGAGACACCAAGTCCACGGGGTGAGCCAGAGAAGTGGAGTTTACTTTACTGGCAGTCTGAAAGCTCAGCTCTGTTGATCAGCTGGGTGGCCTTGGGCAAGTTGATTAACCTGTCCGAGACTCTATCCCCTTACCTGTGAAACGGGGATAGCAGCAGGACCTTCCACATAAACTTGCCGTGAGAAATGAGTTCAGACACATGAAGGGCTTAGAATAGCTCCTGACGCACAGCAAGTGCTCAATTAATGTTTTTATTTTTAGTTGTAGTAGTAGACTAGTTGTAAGGGACTAAGTTCTGGATGTTAGGACAGCACATAAAAGCAGCATCTAGCTCAGGGGTCAGTAAACTACCATAGTCCACGGGCCGAATCCAGCTGGTGACCTGTTTTTGTAAATAAAGTTTAATTGGAACTCAGCCACAACCATCATTTACATTATTATCTCTAGCTGCTTTGGCACTGCACAGAGTTGAGTAGCTGCCAACGAGACTGAATGGCCCTCAACGTCTAAAACATTTACTGTCTGGTCCTTTAAGAAAAGGATTGCCAACATCTGATTTAATCCAGATTGGCGGGGATGAGATCAGGGAAGGCTTCCTGGAGAAGGTGACAACCTTGGCCAGTATTAATTCCTGCTTTTCAGAGTTCTCAAAGAGTATGTTTAGACCCACAGGTTTGAGTAACAGAAAGGAGGCCACCAACCCTTACCTATATCATATTCTATACTGGAAGTCACTAAATGGTGGCTCTTGGGGCCAGAAATAGTCCATAAACCTGTTTTGTATGACCCTCATTGTGCTTAAAAACGCCCAAGACACAATGGAAGACATATCATGATCATCTGCCTTTTTGGCTTCTATTAAAAATTCTGAATATCTAGAACACCGTGGACCCACACTCCCACTGAACCCTCTTTCAATGGGGGCCTACTCTCTAGCTTACCATGATCCTCACCAAACCCACATCCTCCCCCTGTTTTATAAGGATCTTGTCTGTGGCCTTCGCTCTTTTGCCACAAAGGCCTGTCTCACATATTCTCTGGTACCCTGCCAACCCACGAGGTAGACAAGTCAATCACTGCCACCTTACGATGGGAAAACCAAAGTTCAGAGAGGCTAAATGACTTCCTTAAGGATACCCAGCTGGGAAATGATAATGTCTGATGGGAACTAGGGCCTCTGCCTCTAATTCACTGCCCTCTTCAGACATTCAAACAAAAGAATCAGTCATCACTACGGTTTTTCTAGGGCACTTTACAGTTTGCTGAGCTCTTCCACACACACAAGGTTTATTACGGAATACGCAAGATCTCGGATCTCTGTGGGATGCATACAGATTAAAGAGCAGATGTTCACCAAAGGAAGAGTGAGCCAAGGGTTGTAAAAACTCCGGAAAAATAAGGACAAGAAGCGGGCAGGTCTCAGAGGTCAACATCAACAAACCTAACGAACCAAACAAGCACTGATTAAAAATCTAATGGAAGCAGGTCACAGAGAGACGTCTGGTTCCCTTTCTGAGGTCACAGTCTCATGGGGAAGCTGGTACCTGTGAAACAACAACACAAGGCAGACTGTGTACCTGGCGAGCACAAAAGGCAGTTACTGGTGGAATCAAGGGCCTACTCAGGGCACGGGGTGGGTGGATCTATAGATTTGAGGGGATAGCAGTGGTTCTTTATTCAGGGTGGGCAGATGGTGGGTCAGCTGAGGCTCTCGGATGGCGTATTAATTTCTTACGGCTGCTATACCAAAGTACCACAGGCAGCGTGGTGTAAAGGATGGAGATTTATTGTCTCTGGGAGCTTCAAGTCTGAGATCCAGGTGTCGGTAGCTTTGGTTCCTTCTGAGGCTAGCAGGGAAGGTCTGTTCCATGCCACCCTCCTGGCGTCTGGTGGTCTCCTGGCCATCTACGGCATTCCTCAGCTTGTAGAAGCATCGCCCCGATATCTACCTTCGTCCTCATGTGGTGTCCACCCTGGATGGGTGTCTGTATCTGAATTTCCCCTTTTTACAGGGACCCCAGTCGTACTGGATTAGGGGCCTACCTTATCCCAGGATGACCTCACCTTTGCTAGTTACATGAGCAGTAACCCTCCTTCCAAATAAGGCCACATTCTAAGGTGTGAGGGTTAGGACTTGGACACACGTATTCTTGGGGACACAACTCGGCCCCTAACAGACAGTATCTTCAAGTTGTCAGGAAAGCATGGAGCCAGGAGCTGAGCCTCTCAAAACCCTTTCTGAGACTCTTCCCTATGAAGACTAAAGACCCGGGTCCCCCCACCCCCCTGTCTTTCTAAGCACAACGAGAGTCTCAGGAGTTTCTGATGCTTCCAGAAGGATCCTGGGAGTCGAGGAGGGTGGGGGTGGGGCACTGAAAGCAGGGAGGAGAAGCCCTTCTCCCTTTTCATTATGCTGTGGAACACAGAAAACTCAATTTATTTGAGAACAAACAGGCTTTAACCTGAAGTTCATTCTCCCACTCGGTGACTTCACAGCATAGACATGCGAGAGCGGCAGCCGGTATCGTGCCCTGGCCACACACTCCGAGGGACCCAGATTGGGAAAATAATGGCATTTTCTCAACAAATTATCTCCCAGCTGAAGTAATAACTTGTCTGTAGATATGCCAATTCAGATTTTCCTCCCCTTAACCTGCCTCTAAAAGAAACGTAGTGTCGTCCACATAACAAAATGGCAGCAGTGTCCCTGTCCCCCACCCCCTGCTGAGACTTTATTAATTTTAAGCCATTGACAGAGTCTCTTTGGAAACTGTGTTCACATCTCCGGTCAACAATATCCTCCTGCTCAGTTCCAATAAAATACACACTGTCAGAGAATAAAGCAAACATTTCTCTGCGAAGGAGAAAACAGAACCACTGTGCTTTAAATATAAACACCAAGGACACAGCCAGCAGATCTACCCAATGGCTGCCATCGAGTTAACGGGTCCTCGCTCGGATTCACATCCATTCTGTAACAGGGGGACCACAGCCTCCGACTCTTCTGGCTCCCACAGCTGGCCCAGTCTGCGGCCATGTTGGCTGTTGGTGAATGACACCACTGTGGCGTCTTCTGTCCTCCCCCAGTTACAGTCTAGTAGGGGAGACACACATTCAACCAACCAAACAAGCACCCAGTCTGTAAAGCCAGCTCGTAGTAAGAGCCACATGTGAAAGAAACAAGGTATGGAGTAAGGGCGGCCAGTGGCACTTGATCTGAGATGTGAAGAAGGAGGGCAAAGCCACGCTGGCAGAGGGAAGAGGGCTCATCCAGAGCTGGCCAGCCATCCAGTGCCAAGAGGTATAGAACTTCTGAATGCAGAACACAGAGCGAGCCAGCTAGGCTTAAGCAGAGAGACGGCGGGGGGGGGGGGGGGGGGGGAAGTGTAGACGACCGCGAAGCTGAATAGTGGGAAGAGTCAGGAGGGGCAAGCAGAGGAGCGGGGATTTTATTCCAGACGCAGCACAAAGCCACGACAAGGTTTCAAGCAGGGGGATACCGTAATCCAGTCCTCCCTTTCAGCCAATCTGTCTCTCTCTCTCTCTCTCTCTCTCTCCCTCACTCACACACACATGCTTCTACAACATATTATTCAGAGCCAATTCTTGGACATCAGTCCTTGACCAAATGCAACTCTCTCTGGAATGAACTCCATATTCAACTCAACCTCAGGATGGATGAGCTGTTTCGGAGAACAGCTGGGAACGCTGGAAGGGAGATGGTATATGAAGACCCCGGAGTGGAGGAAGGTCGCAGAGGAAGAGGCACAGGAAGCAAGGGGAAGAGGGCTTCAGATCAACTGCTCAAACCACCCCTCACTCCGCCTGGCGGGTGCCAAGAACAGTGCAGTGCAGGGCGGGGGCAGTCTTCGTGAAAGTCAGAAGGGACTTCTGGCAAGTTCAATTACTGCCTAGATTTATATGTGGAGATATACTTATGGATCCATATTTAGCATTTCCAAACTAATGTGGCAGGAGTGGTTATGATTTTCCCCAAGACCTGGCCAGGACAACTTGGAGCTTGCTGATGTAATTACTTGTAACGTTCTACAACCCAGGGAATGGGTGGCTTCCTGTAACATTCTTCTCTATGTTTCTGGGCAGGTCACTTAACTTCTATTTTGCCTCAGTTCCCGCCTCTGTAAAATGGGAATAACATCTCCCTCTCAAGGAGCTGAGGGGACAAAATAGAAGAATCCATGTTAAGCACTCAGGAGAAGGCCCGGCTTAACTGTTCAACAAAGGGGGTAGCAGCCGTGGTTGTTACTACCACATCAGCCTCCACAACATTTGGGAGCACCTGGCATTTGTGGAGTATTTGTTGGCCTGTTGTATCCTGCTTGAAAATTTAGTACGGAAATACTTGGGGGGAGAAAAAAAAGCCATATGTTCAAAAATACTTACAAGGTTATTTATTTAAAATAACAACAAGAATATCTAAACACTGAACAATAAGGGAACGGGAGCATTCACGAAGGCACATCAGCTCAATGGAAAACCACACACTAAATCGAATGATTAATATGGAGACTACAAAATGCTTCCACGATGTTCACAAAATGGTGTTGAGTGGATCTGAAAAAGACAAACTGTGCACTGCTGGGAAGTCAGATGGAAGAGACTGTGGAGACATGAAAACGGCTCTCGGGGTCGCCTGGGAGGTTCAGTCCGTTAAGCGTCCGACTTCAGCTCAGGTCATGATCTCAGAGTTCGTGAGTTCGAGCCCCGCGTCGGGCTCTGTGCTGCCAGCTCTACTTGGGATTCTGGGCCTCCCTCTCTCTCTGCCCCTCTCCCACTCGCACTGTTTCTCAAAAATAAACAAACATTTAAAAAAACGGTTTCTGGGTTGCAAAGGTGGATCACAGGTAAAGTTTTTAAACGATGGTTAACACATGGAAATACAAAATCAACTGCAACAAAAAATGAGAGTGAAACTCGGGAGGGCGTTATTTGGGGGATTTGGAACATGGAATCCCTTGTAAAGCAATGGTTTCTTCCACGGGGCGGCAAACACCTCCAAGGAAGGTGAAATTGTCCATGGCTAAGCTCTTCCGATATCAGGTTCGTCGTATCCTATGTACCTTGGTGTGTGTTTTCTCTATCTTACTTTTTAAATGAATGGGTAATGGAATACGTCACCAAACACTTACTGGTGGCCTACTGCGTGAACGACTGGTACAAAATGGCCACCGGCAGAGCCCCCGAGAGGAAAGGCCTCACTCACGAAGGAGATAAATGAAGACAAGACAAGACGGATGAGTCACAGAGGACAAGCCAACAGCGGCTAACACAACTGCCTGCAGGCCAGGCATTGTTCTGAGGGTTTCATGGGAAGAACCCCCTTTGGTCCTCATAGCGAACCTCCAACCTCAAGGCAGCTGCAGCCGTTTGACAGATGAGAAACCTGATGCTCAGAAAGAGCGAATGACGTGCCCAAGGTCACACCGTCAGTGGTGGAGCAAGGATCTGGACCTAAGACTCTTCCCCAGGGCTCCTCCTCTCACCGCTCTGTCTCTGACCAAGAGCCACAGAGGGTGTTCATGCAGGAGGAGGTGAAAGTCCCTCTCCCAGATGCCCACCCAGGAACGGCTCACACTCATGTCTATGTCAGACACAAGGGCTCTGTTGAGTCCTGGCCTCCCTGAGCTCACGCCCAGCCTGAAACCCTGGGCTTGCCTTCGGGAGCCAGGAGCTAGATGAGGAGAGTCCACGGTATGCATTAGGGACAAAGAGATTCTGCAGTTCAGACTGGAGAATGTTAAAAAAAAAATTTTTTTTTACGTTTATTTATCTTTGAGAGACACAGCATGAGCAGGGGAGGGGCAGAGAGAGAGGGAGACACAGAATCCGAAGCGGGCTCCAGACCTGGAGCTGTCAACGCAGAGCCCGACGCGAGGCTCAAACCCACAAACCGTGAGATCGTGACCTGAGCCGAAGTTGGACGTTTAACCCACTGAGCCACCCAGGTGCCCAGACTGGAGAATTTTTTAAGGCCCTTCTGGGAAACTGTACTGGCCTCAGAAAGATGGTGTGTGGGGGGCAGGGGGAGGGGGAGAGCTCAAGGGGAGGGTGCCAGCATGCGTGAGCAGAAGGTGCCGGGCACTGAGAGAGACGGACACCTCTCCCCTGCCCAGATGGGAGACTGAACAGGCTGCGCAGCCCCAGAGAGACCAGAAGAGGTTCTGATGCTGTCACTTCCCACCTCAAAGTGCTGGATCTTTTACTCAGAAATCGAGAGAAAAAACGGACACAATTCCTGTCAAAGCTGACAACATGAAGTAGGGCACACGGAAGCATGTGCACGCACACACGTGTGCACAGTTGAAAGAGCACAGCTGTTTTGTTGCAGCAGCGACAGACTTGCCAGCCACTTACTTGGGGCCAGGCACTGCCGCATTTCCCCTTCCTAATTATCCTGTGAAGTGGGAACTGTTCTCAGCCCCATCATACAGGTGAGAAAACCAAGGCTTACTGGATTCAGTGGCTCTGTCAGGGTCACATGGTCATGATTTGAATCCAGGCAGCCTCTCTCTCTCAGGAACACACTGATGCACGGTATTTTAGAGCTGTGGCCACACACATAGGACACGGGCTTACCCAGAGAGACAGACGTGGCACAGATGACAAGAGACAGCACAGATAGGCACGCGGAGGGCTGCAACAATGAACATATGCATCCCTGTCTCCACGCAAGGGTCGGCTCCTGGCACACCTCCAGGGGGCACCGTTCACACAGGACACAAAGCAGGTACCGGCACCCAGCTTTCTGAAGGGGGAACTCGGCTTAGAAAATCTGTACTTAAAGTTCCCTTGGACAAACGAATGGCCTCGCTCGCTCCCCCCGCCACCTCTCTACGCCGCTGATGCCACTGGTCCTCACCGCGGCTGTGCAGAGCGGGGGTCTGGTGCCATGGAGGGAGGAAACCCAGGCCTAGGAATGAATGTGCCGTTTGTCGGCTCTGCTACCCGCGGCAGCACAACACGGTGCCCTGTTTCTCCTGGAATCGGAGCCCTGAGTCCGTTCCAGCCCTCGTTTTCACGTCTTTCTTCCCAACAGACACAAGGCCTGCTTAGTTCTAGAGAGTTGGTGTGGCTGCCAAAGCCCAGCGGAGGGGAGAAGGCCTTGAAAAGTCACTTTATGAAACATCCCGGCTCGCGGAGGCCAAGCCACGAGGCCCGAGCGGCTGACTTTCCATTCACCACACACCCCACCCAGAGACGAGGGGCTCAGTTACAGCCAGCCCTTGTTCTCACCCGCTGGGAGCCCCGGGGAGTCGGAATTCACGGGGATGGCATCAGAAAACCCTTGGCAGGAAACTCCGCTTCTGGCATCTTCCTCGGGGGCCACAGCTTGCTGTGGTCAGCCGAGACGGCGTGATGCAAGAACTGAGAGACGGCTGTCCACCGTGGGCCCTTCTTGAGCCCGGAGACCCAGGCTGAGACTGAGGCAGGCAAGCTCTCCGTTACGTGCAGTGCCTGAGACGGTCTCAATACTTCACCAATTCACGTATTCTCTACATTCAACAAAAGTGTAGCAGGCACCTACTATGTGCCGCGTGTTACTGTTTTAGGCACACACAGCGGTGAACAGAACAGTCTCCCCCCTCACGCAGCTTCTTCTCGAAACTGTCACGCTCTCCCCAGCCCTCCTCCAATTAACAGCTGTGTGACCTGGGGCACACCATGTCCCCTCTCCGTGCATCAGTGAGGTCTCTCCTAGGGTTCTTGTGAACCAGCATCTGGGAGCCACCAAATTCCCCCTTGGGGCCTGAACTAGACCGGGTTGGTTTCCATCACTCGCAGCCAAGAGCTGTGCCCAGGAGATTAGGAAAGAGAGCGGAGAAGACAAAAAGCGGGTTTGAGAGAGCTGCGGGGAGCTGATGAGTCATTTGCGCATCTGGAAAGCAGATGGGAAGACACGTGGAGCGAAGGCGGCCTCAGGGAAGAGAGGCTGCGTTCGCTCCAACTTCTCCAACAGCCCTTGGACGCTCAGGGTCAAAAGAGATCACAAGATCCCTAGGACAAAGAGGGAGATGCTAAAAAGCCAAATGGTCAATGCAACAGTAATGCGTTCAGTGTTCATTAAAAAATTATTTGGTGTGCTTCGAACAGGCTAGGTACTGGGGCCCGGTGTGCAGATGCAACAGAAGATAAACCGAAGAGCAGGGAGTGTCTCTTCCTGCAAGGGTCATACAGTCTTTCACAAGTCACCCTCTTGCCTGGAACCTCGTGGCCTCACTCATTTATTCATTCATCCATTTCCTTGCCTGCTCACCAGCCGTGTGCAGGCCTCTGGCTAAAACCAGCACCGTACAGAGTCCACTGTGGCAGCCAGCCTTGCCAATCAGGCCAGTCTGCATTCGAAGCCAGGCCTCAGCTACCTGCTCTGTAAAATGGAAATAATGCAGATTTCTTTGTAAGGAAGGAACGGAATCAGGCTTTTTAAAGCCCCTCCTGGGCCCAGTGACGCGCACTGGCTAAGAGCTCACTCAATGGTTCAGGTGAACATCCTGCATCTTCTCAGGAAGTCTTCTGAGCCAGAACCTCCGGGACGTCACGGAGACCATCTCGGCTTCCTTGTGGCTCATGCTCAGTCCTGAGTTTCATACCTGGATGCTCACAGTTGCACACTCAAAATTTTCCTAACCAGGTACCTGATTTTCGGCCTCAAACTGGAAACATTCCCCTAGTTTATTCAAGACTCACTGGAGAGGACCACAATATCCTTGGTTGACACGTGGTTAGCTTCTAGAAGAATAAGAAATGTTAAATTTAGGGAGGAAGGGACACCAGGAGGCCCTTGTGTGACATTTTGAGGCTTGTTCTGAGTTCAGAGGCCATATTTAGATAGTACTCAGGGCCCAGACTGAGTTCTAGAAACCGGGCCAAAGGATCTGCCCATAATGACACATATCAAAACTGGAGAAAGCCTCGGTCATGGGGAAAAAGGATGAAAATTACAAAGCCCTTCTTCCGAACCACCTTCTAAAAGTGAACAGAAAGAGCAGGAAGCTGCCCAAAGTGTGCCCCAACCTCCCTCTTCAGAGCTAGAAAGAGTAACAGGTCCATTTCCAACTTGCAATTTAATTCTATTTTGGAGTTTACTGGAAAGCAGAAAATAAGAAAGGGATCTGAAAGAGGCCAGCAGTTTGAAGGCAAGGACAAAATTGAAACACACACATTAGACCAAAGAATTCAAAGGGCCTGGCAGCTTGGGCCCCCAATATCTTCACGGCCCCTCAAGCCCCCTCATGCCTAAGCAAATTAGCAACGATGTGTGTGCTCTTGACTTTGAGAATCACAGTTACCTTCCTACCTCCTCATGCAGGGAGTCAAGAAGGGATGGTCACACGTTGAGAAAGAATGCCCTCTGGAAGTACTCAATAGTTTCTGGCGCATTGATATCCGAAGGGCATGGGTAAGATAGGGTTTTAGCTGCAGACAAGACTCAAAAGGAACAGTGAATACTACCAGGTGACCGACAGGGTCTCTGAGACAGCCAGAGTCAAGCTCAGGGGTTCCTCTGCTGTAGCAGACAATGACCCAACCACAATGGGAATGGCCAGCACAGACCCCCTTGCCTTTGCTGCTATTGGGTTTACACTACCCGTGTTGGGCACAGAACCGAAACCTTGACCTCTGCTGATGCCCAAAGCCAATACCTCAATGGCTCCCCTTCGGGCCAGCGTGCTTGGCTGCCTCCCTCATTCCACTTGCTTCTTCACGAAATCCAAAAATGCACATGAGAAAGGTGCATCAGAGGAGTCCTCAGTGAGTAGAGAAAGTGCCTGGACATTCCTGGGCCACCAGGTACACTACACTTTGATGCTGTTGCCTGCCATTATTGTCACTGCATGAGATTTCTTGCATATTCCATAGAATGCTGTAAACACTGTAATGAAGAGGTTGGACTGCCCACTCAGCAGCAAAGAAACGGGGCCCCGGAACCTCACCGCCTGGGTCTGCACCCTGCAACTCAGCCCGTATGGCCTGGAGGTCTTGGGACAACTCAGTCATCTACACCGTAGAACATGAATCACAGTCGCGTGTGTTTCGCAGCCCATTTGTAGGGCTTATACAAGCTCATGCAGGCCAAGCATTCAACACAGCGCCTGTAACATACATTTGTACAAATTTTGTCAGCTGTAGTTGCTGCTGTTGATGTTGATAATAAAAAATAAAATAGTAACATGATAACCCCCTTCATGGTGCTCGTTTCCGGATAGAGTGCAACATTAAAGCCAAGAGCTATCTGCTTAATGCAATTTGCTTCCCAATTAATTAATTATATCCAAATTGAATTATATTGTCTCACTCTCCAAGGAACTGGTAGTTTCACCTTGGGCTGCTAAAAATGTCCTGCCACCAAAAATTGCTTATAAGGCATCCCTGTCACTTCACTCGACGAAAGTTAAGTTGATTATTTTTTGAAGAAGTCTTTTGGCCATCAGGCCTTGTGACATTGAATGGAGAAAAACCACTTCTAAGAGTGGCTGAAAACACTCCTTGGCTGGCTCTGAGTTTGGGGGTCACTGCTCAAGAGGGTGACTTTTCCGAGACCTCCCATCTCTGATAGCTCTGGGTCAGACAGCGGAACTATGAAACGTCCCGCTTCAGCTCTGTTCTGTGCAAATGACAAAATACTCACCTGGCTTCAAAAGAAGCCAAAAGGCTCTAGAAAAAAAACCTAGTGCTGGCCAAGGTCTCTGTCTGATGAACAGGAGGCCTATCTTACTGACTGTTAGGTACACGGGCGATCCAGCTGTTAAATCATGACATCCCCTGCTGACTCTCAGCCGGGCTCCCAACAGTAGGTGGCAAGGCGGCTGAGGGAGAAAAGGATGTTTTCTTTCTACTGGCCCATTATTTTTCGAAAGCTCATTCAGATTTCTTGGTAGACAAAGCAGGGGGAACGTGATCTGCCCGCCCTGTAAGAGATGATGTTTTTAATGGGCAGGCGCCCAGTTGCTCACCCCACACCAGCTTGGCTTGAAGGTTATGTGTGAACAGTGCATGCATGGTTGCTTCTTTGGGTCCCCAAATCTCTCCCCCTTCCAGTGTTATCCATAGACCCTGCAGCTGAAGATCTATATCCTGATGAGGCAGAGCTTACGTTCTCATGGCTACACTTCAGCCCAAGTCTAAGGCAATCATTCACACGAACAATATGTGAGTAGCATGGAGATGTAGAGGCGTGGACGGCAAAATGCATCCATGTGAGGTGGTCTGAGTACACACACATACCCCAAGGATTCCATGACTCCAGGCTTAACTCTGCTTGGACTCAAGCACATTGCCTCCCGTGTAGTTAGAGACCAGAATAAAACCCATGTAAACAGATTAAATGCCATGACAACCACATTCCAATCTTACAAATACCAAGGATTGGAGTGGGGGAAGGACTCACTTGGAGATTAGCATTTCTTGGGCAGAGCAGAGAAGGGAGAAGGCAGAGAGGCTCTCAGGAATCTAAGTAATCAAAGTTCTTTCCGACTCTGATGGAATTCCTCTCATGTTTGGGTTCTCCCTGTCAACCACCATCCACCATCTTGGAAGGTGGCCCAACTGATGGAGCTCCAAAGGGATCTAATGACATTTGCTTTCCCAACCAAGGAACACCTTAACAGGGGGATCTCTCCAGCTGCACTCTCATTTTCCTGATGGTCCTACTGTTGGGAAAAAGGAAGAAGGGATATATAACCTCTTGAATCCTACACCTGATTTGCAATCCAGCCCATGTTCGCTCTATCCGCATCTGTTCAGTAGCTCACTACAGTGACTAATATGGGCTGAGTGTGACTGGAAGGTGAATAGGGACAGGGATACTCCGCACTTTTTCCCTGAAACTCATTGTCACTCAAGCTTAGATACACCACGAGGAAAAGTACACCCCGAGAAATTCAACCTTACAAGAGGCCAGACGTGAACCCCCAAAAGGAGGTGTCAGTCCCAGTTCTCCGCACAGAAGTGTTCACAGGTCCTTCAACGCTGGGAGAAAAATGCATTCCATGGTTGCTAAATCTGGTTTTCCCCTTTTCTAGCCCACACCAAGCATTCTCAAAACACCCTTCCAAACTCAGCTACAATGCCAGTTCTGTAGGAAGGCCCCCCTGGTGCCTCAGACTGGTTCAGGCCCCCCTTGCACACTCTCATTAACCTCAGTCTCCTCCACTAAATTAAAAACTCCAGGAGGCCAGAGGATGTGCCTACATGCTCACCATTATCCCCCCAAAGCCTAGCCCAGAGCCTGACACACCGTAGACGCTCACGGCATACAACCCACAGGGACACACGGCAACAGTTGGCCTGTGTGTGCCCCTGACGCTCTACTCAGAAAAGAGGTGGCATTTCTGATGACAAGATACATATATGTATCACCACTGCACACCCCTGTACTTTGGGGGCCCTGGGCTAGCTCCACACTCTCTCACAACTTCCCAGGAGACATTCTCAGTGTCCACACGTGAGCAAAGAGCGGGGCTGTTCTCACTGTGTTTTCTTAGATTCTGTCTTTGTCCAGCCGGCATCCATGCATCACAGGGAGGATTATATTAACTCTATATTTTCATATTTTCTGTATTCTTGATGCTCTGGCATTGGGGTGCCTCCCAGAGCTGGACAATTCTCCAGTTCTTACACACGGCAAAAGGTCAGCCAGGGGCACCCCTTTCATATACAAACCAACTGATTCCTAGTCTAAACCTGCTTCCCTCCCAACCACCACTTGATCCAGCACAAGCAGAAGCCACAAGAAGGCTTTACTGATTTACTCCTCATTTATCCTCACAATAGCCTCAGGTGGTAACAACTGAAGCTAGGAGGGATGAGGAACTGCGGCCTGCAGCATCCAACTAGAAAGCCTTATCTCCTACCATATTCCCCCTCACTCACTCAGCTCTAGCGACACCAGTCTTCTTGTGGCCCTGCCCCAGGACATTTGCACAGATTGTTTCTTGTGCCTGGATTACTCTCTCCTCCCTTCTTCACCTGGCTAATTGCACTCAACCTTCACATCCCACCTTATTCATCCCCCAAGAAGCCTTCTCTGGCCCTTCTCCAGACCAAACCACCCTATTAAAAGCTCTCTTATCATCAGACCTTCTTTTTCTCTGTCACTTGTAAAAGTTACATTTTCACAGAAGAGCCATTGTTGCTGGCTCCCCACTGTATGCATCTGTCTGCCAGATTCAAGATGCCCACAAAATCTTTGACGTTCCGGTCATGGAGAGGTGGGGTCTTCTTCCCCCTTAAAACCGGGCTAGCCTTAGTGACTTGTTTGACCAACAGAATGGGGCAGAAGGGGTGTTCTGGGAGCTCAGAGCCTAGGTGATAAGAAAGCTCCTGCTGGGACTCTTGGAACATTCACTCTTGGGAAGCGTCCTTTTGGAACCCGGCCATCATTCCACGAGAAGCCCAAGCCACATGTGCTCCAGTCGACAGCTCCAGATGAGCTCCCAGCCAGCCGTCAGCGCCAGCTGCCAGCTGCATGAATGAGACACGTTGAGCATCCAGCCCAGCCAAACCTTAAGATGACTGACTGCAGCCCCGGCCCTTATCTGACTGCAACACACACAAAAAAATCCAAGGGACAACCGTCCAGCTAAGCCCAGTCAGCCCACGAAACTTTAAGAGCTAATAAGTAACTGTTTAAGCCACTAAGTTCGTGAGCAATTTGTTCCACGGCAATAGATAAGCAGGACGCCCTAGGATCCGCTACAATAAGTAGGTGTTCACGCCTTAGGGATACATACTTGAGGCAGCAGCGACGACTAGATACTCAGTAAGTACATAACCGGTTGACTAAATGAAGAATGGAATGTGTCAACTAATGACAGAGGTGGGATTTGAACCAAATTACATAAATTCAAATCTCCCTTCCCTTTTCTTTTTAACCGTAACCTAATGTTCCCTTAAAAAGGAAAACATTAAAAAAAAAATAAGATAAAATAATAAAATAAAATGAAACAAATGAAAACAAAACAAAACATGATCTTCCTGCCTGTCATATTTGCTATAGGTTCTGGAGGAAAAGTGGAATTCTCAAACGGAGTCTTGTCGCGAGATGGCGAGATGGTAGCCTCTGTAGCTTTCTAGCCCAGGGGAGGTTCAGAGTGAAAAAGCCAGTTTGCTTCTGTGTTGTCAGGCCCTCACCATGGTATTGCACGGAGGCCAACAAACGTTTCCTGTAAAGGGTCACATAATAAATATGTTCAGCTTTGCAGGCCATGAGGTCTCTGTTCCAACTACTCAACTCTGCCTTAGGGTCAAAGCATGCACCATAGACAATATGGAAATGAATGGGTATGGCTGTGTTCCAATAAAACTTTATTTACACAAACACAAACAGAGGGCCAGATCTGCCCCTCCCTGGTACACTGCATATTCCAGCCGTCCTTAAATTTAGGAGTGATCATGTTGTTTGCAGACCCAATGAAACAGGCAATGCTTCCAAAGCAAATAACTTTCAGTACACTGAATAGTGCACTGAATAGTGCACTGCAGACAGCATTTTTCACTGTATGTTAGCATGGGCAGGCAGGTTCAGATGCAAAAGATATAAGAAGAAGATACAGTAAAAAAAAAAAATTAATATAGAAAAAAATATGATCCACCGACCTTTTCTCCCGTAAAGTAGGGGAGGGGAAGCCTGCTCCCTTTGATTTGAGTCTGAGATGCCTATCACCAGCTCCTAAGAGCAATGTTCAATTAGAGTGGTATTTGGAAACCATTGAGGCAGCTCTTGGCAAAGAGAAATGCCCCCTTGTAGGCCCTCAATGAACTATTTGTTAATAAATAACTGAATCTGTGCCTATTAGAATAAGAGGAAGCCACTCGTTTCTATTGGCCCATTCAATATTAGGGCTTAGTTACTGGGTGAAGTTTATTCAAAGCAGCAGAACATTGTAAGTAATGGCTTCCTTACTCACTTGTCTTTGTAGGATCAAGCCTTTAATTTCAGAAAGTACCACCTAGGTTAGCCGAAATTGAACTTAGGGATACATAAGGCAGTGCTCCAACCATAGCTTGTACCTAGATATCAGAATTATACAGTTAACTTTTTTTAAACTTTGTGTTTTAAAATAATTACGGACTCCATACATTTAATTTTTAAATGGCTAATGTTAATTCTCAGACAACAGAAATTTGCCATGCTATTATTAGCAGTGACAGCTCAATGCATGAAGAATTTCCGAACTCACAGAGCACTTTTTAACAACAGTGCGGTATCATTTTATTCTTAAACCAATTCCAGGATCAAATAGGTATAACCATTTTCATTCAATAGGCGAAGAAAGTGAGGTTCACAGTAAGTACCAGTGACCTGCCCATGGACACAGCTAATAAGGGGCAGAAATGAGGCTGTAAACCACACCTTCTAGTTTTAGGGCCCTTGCATGGGAACACCTCAAAAGAACAGGGTAACTCCTCTCCAGTTATAATTGATATGCAACATCTATTTCCACTGTGCTTTGCAAAGTTTAGCACTATCCAAAAAAAAATGTTAGCTTGGCTAATTATTCAGATTTTTTTTAGCGAGGGTCCAAAATGTTCAGTTGAGTGGGTGTGCGTGTTATTTGTTACACCATATTTTTAAAAGGAGGCGAATGTCCAATAGTGACCCAAGGGCTTGGCTTGGAAGCAAATTTCAATCAAAAACATCAATTTACTGCCTGAATTTGCCTCCGTTTCAATAACTGAATCTTTCTTGATTGACTCAATAAAACCCACTTCAGATTTAAACACCAGGGTGGAAGGTGAGCTGGTCCAAGCCAGATGGCCTTTTCTTTGGGATCTCACCAAACAGAAGCCAGCTGCTTTCCTGACCGTGCCCTGACACCACCACGGTCCCTCCCCCATACAATGTCCCTCCCCCAGGAGCTGTGCCCACCCTGGGGCTATTTTCACTTTGCGAGTTGGTTTACCCTATTAGAGCAAGCTTGCTTGCTTGCTTGCTTGCTTGCTTTCTTTCTTTTAATTTATTTTTGAGACACACACACACACACACACACACACACACACACACACACACACAGAGTGTGAGCGGGGGAGGGGCACAGAGAGAGGGAGACACAGAATCCGAAGCAGGCTCCAGGCTCTGAACTGTCAGCACAGAGCCCGATGTGGGGCTCGAACCCATGAACGGTGAGATCATGACCTGAGCTGAAGTCAGACACTTAACTGACTGGGCCACCCAAGTGCCCCAGAGCAACCTTTCAGATCAAATATTAGGGTCCCATGAAGAGTCTGCAGTGAATTAAGAAATGCACATATATTTTTATCTTAAAACAATACACCTGTGCCTTGCCTCTCACTGTTCTTTAGATGGGAGGCAAAGGGAAGCTCAAACCAGAAAACTCCTTGTGGCGCTCCTGAAAAATCTGCCCATGAAGGTGAGCTCCTTCACCTAAATCTGCTCCACCCCCAGCCATGAAGGTGTGGCTGGCTGTATTCTCCAGAGAGCACTGCAACGATGTCACCCAACCCACATATTCTTCTGCATCGTGACTTTGCCACACACACCCCGTCCCCCTCATCCCAACGAGGGGTGGGGTCTCTTTTTCCAGCCCCTGGAATCTGGGCGGGCCCTGTGACCGCTTTGAGCAACGGCACACGGCAGGAGTGATGCCGTGCCAGTTCCAGTCGGAGCCCTCCACTTCCTGGCAGCCTCCACTTCCTGCCTCCTGCAGGCCAGCTGCCACATTGGAAGTGTTGCTGCCCTGAGACCATCCTGCCATGAGAAAATCAAGTCACAGCCAAAGGCTCTGAAGACAAGATGCCACATGGAGAGAGAAGGAGCTCAGGAAGGAACAAGAGGGCAAACATATGGATGAAGAAATCATTCTAGAAACGGATCGCCCAGCCCCAGCTGCTGCGCACGGAGCAGAAACAAACCGCCCGGCAGAGCTCTTCCTGAAATCCTGACCCTGACAAAACCAGCAACCAAATAAAATGGCGGTTTCAAGCCATCAGGTTTTGAGACAGTTTGTTTTACAATAATAAAGAACTGATACGTGTATTTTTTGTTTTTATTGAAACATAAGGTAGCTGTCATTTGAGGCCCTGTCGATGGCTCCATGGTCTGTGGACTGCAAAGTAGGGGCCCAATCCAGCCAGTGGCCCTCACGTCTTGCCCGGGTAGGCCGGCACTTCCCCACAGGGATGCTTTCTCTAGTCTTCCTCTAAGGGGGGCGGGGGGGGGACTTTATCATACCCACAAGGTTCCATATAGACTAGCAGTGACCCCAAGCTCAGTTACCCAGATGTGAGACCTCAATGCTGGAAAGCTAAGACTTTCAAGGAAAAATGGGATCGCCACAGCCAACCACAGTCATCTTCCCTGCTGGTGATCTCGCTGGGCTTTCCAGGTCTTCCTGGTCCCCCCTTCTTCCGTCCCCAAGCTCCACCCCACAACTGCAGGCTGACGTCCTCCTGCCCATCGGGGCTGCTTACTCAGGGGTGGTGCCTGTTGACGGACACCCCACAGAACCGCCCACCTCAGGACAGAAGGCCATCACTGAGGTAGCTCAAGGGCAGCGGAGTCTGCTCGCTGTGGCCTTTCCCCAGTGGCTGGCAGCTGGACTAATTCAGAACCCATTACGATGATTTTTTCCTCCAAGGCCCTTCCATGAGGACTGAATACTAATGAATCTCCACTACAGAAAAGGGGTCTCCTGCTGCCCTGGCTGCTGGGCAGTGGGGACAGTCACTTGCCTGGGCTTTCGTGTGGGAGTCCACACTGATTACGGTTATTTCACGGAATGACGAAGGGCTCTCTGTGCCATGCGGCAGAGCCCCAGGAACAATCCTCACAGTGTGAGCGAGTCTGACGCCCACATCCACGGGACTCTACATGTCGGTGGCTGAAGCTGTCTTTGCCTCCCGAGAAGGGGCAGGAAGTCTGACTGGCCTCAGTCTTACCATTTATGCCTGTCCCAAGAACCTTTAAATCTGTCCGTCCAATCCAGGGGATGTCTGGACATCATTCTCCCTTTCTGTCCTCTGAGAAGTGGGTGCATATCACTTGGGACTTTAGAGCCAGAAAGATCTGTGTTCAAATCCACACTCTGCTGGTTCTTAGCCGCGTGACTTTGGGTGAGATGCTAAATTTCTCTGGGTCTCTGTTTCCTTGCCTACAAAACAGAGGCAACAACACCTCCTAGCAAACCCACAAGTACTGAAGAGGATAAGGCCGAAGGCACTAGAAACAACAGCACACAGGTTCTCCCGTGTGGTTCATGAATAAACCTTTCTGAAAAAACTTTAACGGTTATTTATTTTTTTATTTTTATTTTTTTTAATGTTTATTTTTGAAACAATGCAAGAGACAGAGTGCAAGCAGCGGAGGGGCAGACAGAGGGAGACACAGAATCTAAAGCGGGCTCCAGGCTCTGAGCTGTCAGCCCAGAGCCCGACGCGGGGCTCAAACTCACGAACTGCGAGATCGTGACCTGAGCCAAAGCTGGACGCTCAACCAACTGAGCCACTCAGGCGCCCCTAACAGTTATTTATTTACTTTGATATATTTAAGAAGAAAATGGGCTTCATTCATACTATGACATTATGGATAGCAGAGCTTAAGGCTGAGCCCGAGTAAATAGTGAGCACATTTAAAGAAAAATGTTGGGGCGCCTGGGTGGCTCAGTCGGTTGAGTGTCTGACTTCGGCTCAGGTCATGATCTCCCAGCTCGTGAGCTTGAGTCCCGCATTGAGCTTTCTGCTGTCATTATGAAGTCTGCTTTGGATTGATCCTCTGTCTACCTCTCTCTCTGCACCTCCCCCACTCACATGCTCTCTCTCAAAAATAAAAATAAACATTAAAAAACATAAAGAATACTAAGTAACTATTGGCAGGAAGAGTGTAACGTGGATGTTACAGAATCCGCCATGTGCACACGTAGTATGTGTGCACCCCATCAGCACCCCAGGGCCTGTTAGGTGCTGATGAAGGTCTGCTTCCTTCTGCTGTGGCTCGCCTGTCACAGCAGCCCCAAGGCTTGTGACAGCATCAGCCTCTACCTTTGAACTTGGCTCTGGCCTCATTAGGGCTTGGCCAAGGCTTAGAAGTTGGAGGCAGAGTCCCCGAAGTCTCAGGCATTCTTCCCCTCTCCAGAGTGACGAGCAAGAACAGTCTTTGGCTTTGCAAATCACAAATTCCCTTTAAGCGCCTCATCAACAGCAGGGCTGGCCCACCTCAATAAAATTTTATTCGGGGCTTGCAATTCCCCACTCTTCCATGCCATCTGCTGCCCTTTCTCTGTGTGCTTAACTCCCTGCTGACAACCGATGGGTTTTAGGTGTACGCACAAGGGCAGGGTGACAGCCAGGGAAGGCCGCTCATGAGCATCGTCTGTATATTTTGAGAGCCAAGACCTACCAATTACATAGGATGTCGGGTAGCTCGCCTGCAAATGTCGGCCAACTCTAGATGACTGGGGCCAGGTCAACTGAGAAGCCAGATCCATGGACTACGAATTTTTAAGCTTCTGGAGCAACAGAACCTCTGAGTTCACAGAAACCAAAGCCCACATTTAAATGCAGGGCCCAATTCCATATTTCAGAGAAAGACCTTTGTCAATTGTTCACAAGAACTCATCCAACCGGACTCTCAACTTACACCTGTTGCTGTTCATCTGACCTTCAGTGACGTCTGGACTGGTTTTACTCAGCAGCCCCGAATGGCTTTTCCTTCCCGCGGCACAGCCACACGGGTGCCTGCCACCACGCCGTTGCTCAGGCTGTTCCCTGTGCATGAACGCTCTTCCAGGCTGCCTCTCTACCCAGAGAGCCTGAATGTCCCCTTCATGCTTGGCTCAGACACTGCTTGCTCAAAGAAGCCACCGCTGACCACCTAAGAGTTAATACCCCACTATTGAGAGCCACTTATCCATCCCATCCGGCCCATCACGTCGAACCATAACCTGCTCCCATGAGCATCTACATATTTGTCCGTGAGCTCCGTTTCCAATGTTCCATATGAGGCCACGGGCAGAGTAAGTGAGCCATACATGTCTGGAGAATAAATGAACACAGGAATCCCACAGTGACAGTATCCATCCATTGAGCAAACATTTGCTGAGTGCGCACTGTGTGCGAGGCACTAAGGACACCAACTAAACAGGAAGGAAGGGTACATTCCTGCCTTCGTTGGGTTTACATTGTAGATACAAAGAGACAAAATTATATACAAATAAACAAGATGATTTCAGATAGTGATAAATGTTATGACAAAAATTCTTAAAAAGGTAGTAGAGTAGAGCAGGGATCAGCCAACTACAGCCTGTGTGGGTCAAATCCAGCTGGCCATCTGTTTTTGTAAGTAGAGTGTTAACAAAATAATTCCCCCATTTATTTACATGTTGCCTGTGAAAGCTTTTGCACAACAATGACAGAGTTGAGTAGTTGCCACAGAGACCATATGGTCCTCAAGCCTAAGATACTTACTATCTGGTCTTTGACAGAAAAAGATTTGCATAGAAAGAGATGCGGGGAGAGGGAGACTTTAGTAGGTGAACAGGAAAGCCCCCCTGAGAAGACAGATGTTAGAATGAAGACCAGAGTGAGAAGAAGGCATCCGCCAAGCAAATACCGGGGCAGGAGGGAGTCCGAGGCAGCAAGAACAGCAAGTGCAAAGGCCCTGAGGTAAGACTGGGCTTGGTGTATTCTAGAGACAGAAGGCTAGTGAGGCACCATCAGCTATCGACTGGTACAAGACAACCCCACGGTAGGCAGGGGTGATGAGAAACCCCACACGCTGGGGTAAGGGCTTTTTGCTAAGACTTGTGAACAATTCTGAAAGTCAGTGAGAGTGTCTGGGGTTTTGGCAACAAGTGACAAGACGGTGACTATGAAAGAGGAGGGGACAGCACCATCACGGTGGACGATGGAACCCAAAATGCTGACAACTTGGCTCACGACTTCTTTCCCACTGAGAACAAAGTCTCCTTGTCAGGGTAACCAGTTCCGTGTCAACCCCCCGCCCCCCAACATTCAGGGCTGTTCCAACTGCTTAGGCAAGATGTTTCCAGAATAGTGGAACCAGTGGGCCAAACAAGCATCTCACCCACACTGCTATTTTTATTTAAAAGACTCACGGTTTCTTTTCTTAATTTGTGTTGTGAGAGTGAACTTTTAGTTCACTCTAAAACCACAGGTTTTATATAGCAGTTATACGTATTTCCTTTAAATACAACAAATACACTTAAAAAAAAATGTTTGCCTGTGTACCACCTGCCTCCCAGTTACACTTTGGGAACCCACGGCTTAGGCATAGACCTTCCAGAACTTCACTGATGCTCCAGCTCCCCACATCACAACATAGGGCGGTGGTTTCAGAGGGGACCGTGCAATCCCGGGGCAGTGCAGGGGACACGGCCCAAGTCCTGGAGTCGCACGCAGCTCAAACACGACCCTACCCCTTACCAGCCGTATGCTCTTGGCCAGGTCAAACCTTGAGAGCCTCAGACTTCTCATGTGTAAAATGGAGCCGGGCCACACAGTTGTTGTAGGAATTAGGAGATGTGCACGGTGTGGCCTAAAACCTGACACCTAGTAGACGCTCTCAATAAATGACCGCAGCTATGACAACAGATACAGAATTATTTATGGTTACAATTGTGATCATCCAACGGCCTTTCTGTTCTCGCAAAGTGCGAACAACCCCTCTGGTCACCGATGTGTCTGAGCTTCTGAGACATCTGCGGCCCCCCCGCCTGCCCACCACCCATTTGCTGTAGACAGAGTGGTAGTTTGGGGGACCTGTAGACAGAGCAGTAGTTTTCCACTGGGTTTGCCAAAGTAGGTCTCCTTTTTCTTGCTTTCCTTTTATTTTTTGTTTCCAAAAGACTCCTGATTAACAATCGTTCAGAGGGGAGGAGGAAAGAAATTACTGCAATGTTCCTTGTTCTGGTCCCTGCTGGGTTGGGAGGCTGCTATTTCAGACTCAATCAGCTACCTGCAGGGTCACTGGATGAAATTCCTCCCCACAGGGATCAGGAGGAAGTGGCCCCATTGGGACACTTCCACTGGTGACCCGTGGCCTGAAAACCCCAACTGCTCAGAAGTCCCCAGGGACCTCAACCTCAGCCAGGACGGGAGCCCAATTTCTTTAAGAAACCCCCTCGTAGAAAAGCGGGGTCTCACACTGGCTCTGCAGGAAAAAGTGCTGCCTCCGTCCTTAGAAAGCAATTACATTCAAGTTGTGAGCATCAAACACGTCCTTAACTGGAGGTAATTCGAACTTCGCTTTGAACCCCCTCTGCACGAGCAGGCTTACGGTCTCCACTGCTTAATTCAGAAAATCACTGAAACTGGTCTTTCTTCCCTTGGCACAAAGCAAGGGGAGAGGAAGCTAGCTCGTCGGCAATGCAGCCGCTGGGTCAGGAGAGCTCAGCCGCTGGCGGACAGGACGCCGCACACGCTGCTCTCCTCCTCCATGCAAGGCTTGTCGCGTGGGTCCTCTGAGCCTGTCGCTGGCTTCCAGGGCCAGGCCACTTTAGTGCAAAACAAAGATGGGGGTGCCTGGTTTAAAAGCGGTGAGGAATTTCAAGACAGTGATGGCAGAGCATGAAAGCCAATCCTGCCAGCTTCCTCCCTTTCTGGGGTGCCTCCCGTGACCACTTTCCCTAGGTTTTCCCAGTGGGACCAAATCCTGGGATTTCACAAAGGGTTGGTTTTTTTTCTTCTTCTTCTAATTTGTGAGTGTCTACGCAAAGTCCTTACAAAGGAATAATATGGCCTTCCAGTTTCACCGACAGTGAATCCTCTTGCTTACAAAGAACAGGATGACACGAAACAGAGCTCACCCAGAACAATCTTCATACCAGCACGATGGTATCTGAGAAATCAGGGAGCCTCAGAGCTTTCCAGCCCGTGGACCAGAAACCCAAAGCCTAAGTTTGTTCTGGTTTCTGTCACTTCATCCTACCAAGGCAGGATGCAAAGATAGGGGCGCCTATATAGGGGCGCCTGGGTGGCTCAGTCAGTTAAGCATCTGACTTCGGCTCAGGTCATGATCTCGGTCTGTGAGTTCAAGCCCCACGTCGGGCTCTGTGCTGACAGCTCAGAGCCTGGAGCCTGTTTCAGATTCTGTGTCTCCCCTCTCTCTGCCCCTCCCCTGTTCATGCTCTGTCTCTCTCTGTCTCAAAAGTAAATAAACGTTAAAAAAAATAAAAAAAATAAGTATATAATACTGTACTGTATATTTGGAAGTTGCTAAGAGAGTAGACCTTAAAAGTTCTCAGAACAACTTTTTTTTTTTTATAACGATGTGTAGTGATAGATGTAACCAGATTTACTGAGAACACTCTGCAGTCTATAAACATATTGAATCATTATGCTGTATGACTATAAGTAATATAATGCTTTGTGTCAATTACATCTCAATTAAAAAAAAGATGTAGAATGGCCCAAAGTGTATAAATAAGGTAAAATGAAAAAAGTGCAATAAGAAAAAGCTGGCAAAACTTTAAAAAATACAAATAATAAGTAAATAATAATGCCAGTAATTAATAAATATAATAAGTAAATAAAAATAAAGTAAAATTAAAGCCTTCTGCAGAACAGGGGTCAGCAAACTTTTTTCTGTAAAGGCCCAGGAAGTAAACATTTTCAGCTCTGCAACCCATAAGGTCTCCGTCAGTCTCCTCAACTCCACAGTCTGTGCCAAGTAGCCACAGACAGACAGTACGGAATGAATGGATGTGGCAGTGTTCTAATAGAACTTTTTTTTTTTTTTTTTAAAGTAAAACTTGCAGCTGGCCAGATTCAGTCCAAGGGCCTTATTTTGGCTGACTCCAGACTCAGGGCAGCACTTTTCTCCCTCCCTCTCTCTTTTTTAGTTTATTTATTTATTTTTTTCAACGTTTATTTATTTTTGGGACAGAGAGAGACAGAGCATGAACGGGGGAGGGGCAGAGAGAGAGGGAGACACAGAATCGGAAACAGGCTCCAGGCTCTGAGCCATCAGCCCAGAGCCCGACGCGGGGCTCAAACTCACGGACCGCGAGATCGTGACCTGGCTGAAGTCGGACGCTTAACTGACTGTGCCACCCAGGCGCCCCACCCTCTCTCTTTTTTAAAGTTTGCTTGTTTTGTGTGAGAGAGAGAGAGGGCATGTGCATACACATGAGCAGGGAAGGGGCAGAGAGAGAGGGAGAGAGAGAATCCCAAGCAGGCTCCACCAACGGCAGCACGGAGCCCGACATGGGGCTCCAATCCCATGACCTTGGGATCACGACCTGAGCCAAAACCAAGAGTTGGGTGCCTCACTTACAGAGCCACCCAGGTGCCCCGTGGCAGTGCATCTGAAACTTCGGTGCACATATACGTCACCCGGCAATCTTGTTAAAATGAAATTCTGACTCTAGAAGTTTGGGATGAGGTCTGAGACTCCCTCCACATTTCCAACATGCTCCCAGGGGATACTGAGGCTGCTGACCCAAGGACCACGCTTTGAGTAGCAAGGAGAGAGTACCCAAAAGAGAAAAGAAGGAGCACTTACCAAAGAACCCAAATTTTGAGAAGTGCTTAGCAGAACGCGGTACAGAAAAGCAATTCATTTTCTCGTGACCAAGGAACAGAGTTCTGCGATTTAAGTCCACCTTCAAGAGGAGAATACCATGTCATTGGAGATCAAGGATGGAGTGAACAATCGTTATCAGAAAGCAGAATGCTACACAGTTTTTAAGCACCGCTGTGCATTTTCTGGCAGCAGTTAACAGCGACATATACCAATCAATGAAGGTAAATGAATCCATTCGAAGGCAGGCCACGGATGGTAAATCACATTGTCCACTAAAGTTGCTAAATTAGCAACAGCGCGACACAGAACATTTTTTTTTTTTTTTTTAATAAAAGCGAATCCTCTCTGGAATGAGATGGACTGCAGGGGAGCGTGGCCAGCAAGGCTGGAGTGGGGGAGGGGAGAGGGGGCTCGTGACAGAGCTTCTGGGCCGGGAGCTCTGCCCCATGCTGAGGAAGCTTATGTGGAAACTGGGATCAAGGCTCTTCTAGAATGTTGTCAAGATCCCAGTGAGGGCCAGGTTCCCACAGGCAGGTAGCAATTTTCGGATTTTTACATGTGGTGGTTTCTGACCCATGTCACCATCCAGCTCAGAGCAAGATGGAGAATGAACAGATCTACTCATTCATTGCTGGTAGGAGTGCGGAAACAACGAAGTCTCTGTGGAGAACAATCTGGCAACTTTCTTAAACAGCTAAATACGAATTTACCATATGACCCAGAAATCCCACTCCTGGGACGACACCCAAGAAAAATGCAAACATACGTCCACGCACAGACTTGTACGTGAATGCTTACGGCGGCGTTATTCACAAGAGTCAGAAGGGGAAACCGCTCAAGTGTCCGTTAGCCGATGCATGAATGAGCTACGGTATATCCATGCCGCGGAATATTATTTAGCAGGACGCCACAGTATGTACAGAGCTCCAGGACAGTATGCTAAGTGGAAGAAGCCAGATACTAAAGAGCTCAGACCGCAGGAGTCCATTTCTACAACATGTCTGCAATCCGTAAACCTATTGCCCCTACAGGAGCGGGAAGTAGATGAGCAGTTAGCTGCCTGGGAGTGACGCGAGTGTGCATGAGGAATCTAACGAGTGTGATAAAAATGTTTTAAAACTAGATTATGGTGATGGTTGCACAGCTTGGCGAATTTACTAAAAAAAAAATCACTGGACAGTACCCTTAAAACGTGTGACTTCTAGGGCATATAAATCATACCTCAATAAAGTTTTTTAAGAATTAAAGGTTTCCATTATGTCCTTTTCTGTTTCACATTTCGCCTCCCTGGTTCTTAAAATACTCAGGAATCCCATAAACTGCAACAGACCCAAAGACCTGTTGTTTATTCCAGATGAGGCTTCAGCAAGGCCTCCGGCCCAGACAAATACCCCAGAGATTGGCACATCAGCTGACTCGTCAGAGGACGAAAATAAACACGCAGGAGCCGGGGCCTTGATATTTTTACAGCAAGAGCCGAATTCATCTGTGGTCAGAGCATCATCTGGGCACGGCAGGGCAACACCTGTGAAGACGCCCCTTAAGATCCACAGCCATGACCTCCAACCCAACCCAGCGACCGGAGCTGCAGAGGCCTCGGCCCCAGGGGAGTCAGGAGTGAGGCCAGTTAGGGCAACAGCCTCGTCCATTGGCTAGCAGTACTGCAGAAAAGGCCAGGAAAATCTACCACGCTGAGAGCCAAATTCGCTACTCCCCCCAGTACACCAACACCCACAAACTCACACCTTCATCCGAGATGACATGGTTCTTTTTTGACACATGCTGTCATCCTGAAAGTGACTCTCTGGGATCCCGTTCTGATGTCAGGAGCAACTCTCGTGTTCTCAGAAGAAAACGAAAACTCCGACTCACGGTACAGCTTTGGCTTTCCTCCCAATGGTACGGGAAAAATCTCCCGAAATCAGGCACTATCGTGACACCTCTTCCTTTGGATAAACAGGACAATCCAAGTCACTTGCAGGAGAGGATACAGTCCCAGCTGATTATGCAAATCATAAAGAATAAGAGGGCGGGTCAGGGGGAGCTGTCTAGAAGGATCCTGTCTGTCCCTGCCACAGCTTGCTCCCCTAATTCACTTCATCGCCCATGAACATGCTTGGTGGCAGCAGCTGGCACCAAGTCAAAGCCAGAACTTGGGGCTCGGACGTGGGACTCGAGCTGAGCCACCTGAGAGTCTGGCCGTGACCTTGGTCTCCTGGATGCGACACACAGGTAGCTGAGCCTACCAGGCGCAGAAGAAACCCTTCTGGGGAGGTTTTAGGACTGAAAGAATGGAATTTGGGCCCCCCGCTAGTGATTTAGTACCATTCCCTTTGTAGCCCAGAAGGTATTTGGATAAGGAACACTAGCTTCACAGCCAGAGGACTGATAATCTCTTTCTCCCTTTTCACTGAAAAAGAAAATATCTAAGATACTGGAGAATACAGTAAAATCCTTAACTCCATTTTTTCTTTCTTCCTTCCTTTCTTTCCTTTTTTTTCCCCCTCTTCTTTCCTAGTGGCAAAGCTGGATAAGCTTATCAAGTGCAGGCAAACTACATCTTAGCTCTGATCCTTTTGAGAAATCCATTTGGCGCCTTTAACATTTCATTTGGCAGATTGAATTTCGGACATGTATTTATGGGGCTGGGTTTGCCCTCAACGGAGTATTGCATAAATCCCATTACAGTATCCACTTTAGCCTGTTTGGGGTTTTCTAAGCCAGGGCTTTATTTAAGTGGACAGCCCCAGAATGACCTGTTCTGGCTTAGAAACTCTCTCCTCTCCCCGTGGAACCAAACCTTTACAGATTGCCTCCATCATTATCAATGTCAAGTGATGTTTTAGGAAAAGTCCTTCTGGCAAGCCCAGAACGAGGCTTCAGAGAGATCGGTGACAGCGTGTCATTATCCTCCAGTGAGCTATGGGGTTCCCCTCCAGGAATCACCTCACCCCTCACTCCTCTTTTTTTTTCTGGCAATAGCCAGGGAAGTTTTGTTAGCAATACAATACTTTTCTGCATTTCTTAAGTTTCTAACCAGGAAAGTCTACATACTTTCGGGGGGGGGGGGGATTATACAAAGAATAGTCACCTACAGGACAAAATGAGGAAGCCAAAGACCTGCTTTAGGAATCCTAAGTAAGTCTGCTCCCCTCTTTGCCATCAGGTTAACCACTGAACAAAACAAAATGCGCACTGACGTGCGTGTGGTCAGGGGCACGAAAGGAGGGACGTGGGAAGGCGATGCCTTGCACGTAGGGGCTCAGGGGTGCTCAGTCTTGGTTATTGGTCCCTCGGCCTCTCCTGGTGGGGCAGGACGGGCCACTGACGCTGGAGGCAGCAAGGTGCGGACGCCTGTCAGATGCCTTGTGCAGGAGCAGTGCTGGGGGCCAGGACAGCCACGGCACACGGGCGAGGCGGGGGGCTGCCGCAGGCTGACGCGGCAGGAGGTTCGGGACAGTTTCCATCCTCCAAGAACCTGTCCTGGAAGCGTACACAGAGCTCTCCAGTCGCCGACTTTTCACCCAACCGGCTCAAGAGCAGAAACACAAGGAAGGTGGCTGGTAGTGAGTCACCCCCAGAAACCCAGGTGAAGTTGAAGGGGTGTCACCTGGCCTTCCGGGGCCCTCTCCTTCCCGAGCGCCCCTGGAACTTGGCAATTCGGGGTCAAGTCACTTTGTTCTGTCACACAAGCCGGTTTTTTTTTAAAACAGGAGACAGCTGCTGCGGTATACAAAGAAGTGCACACGGCGACAGGTTCTGGGGGCTATTTCAGGCTCCAGATCGGTCTGGAGGCGGCAGCGGCTTCGGTTACATCTAAGTTTGGCCTCCGGGCTTGCGGAGGTAAACTGTTGATGAGAAAAAAAATCTGGGGAGGCTTCACTGATTCATTCAGCCAAGATTTACAAAGTCTGTGCTACGTGCCGAGCTCCACGCTAGGTGCTGGCATCCACAGGTGAGCTGCACAGGGCAGGCCTTGCCCGCAGATGATAGTCTGGGATGGATACAGAGAGCAAGTGGGGGGCCAGGGGAGAAGATGGGGGTCCAACGCCCAATGGCATAGTTGAGAAAGCATGGCCCCTGGTGTACAAAGAGAATCCGGAGTTCCAAAACCCCAGGGCCCTCTCTCCAGGGCTTAATCTTCTAAAGATTCTCTCATTGGCTTTATTTTCTTCCTGTCCCGTGTGCCTGTGAGCATCTGGGGACAGAAGCCGTGCACAACAATTACACGATTTTTATGTACCACAGGAGGCATGAAATATGCATGACCCCATGTACTTCCAATTAAAGGTGGGCAGGTATTAACGTCCCCCTTGTAGAAAGGACATAGAGGCTCCGAGAGGCAAAGGGACTTGCCCAGGGTCACACCCACAGGAAGAAGGGGAGGGACTGAACCGAGGCTATTTGGCTCCAGGGTCCACACTAGCAACCAAGATGCCACCCGTGCCTTTCAAGGAAGCTTGCCGTGGCTCTGATGTTGACACCAACGGCCTTTAAAAATGGTGGCTGGCGCACAGTAGGGGATCAATCAGTGTCTGCTAAATTGAATTTGATCATCTTATTTAAAGCTACCGCAATCACACGCAGCTTTTAAGCTCTGGGCTGGGAACAAGGTCATTCTGTAAAAATGGAAAGCAGAAATTTACCCTGAGGAATTTCTTAGGACTTAGAGGTAGGAAACGAGAAAGGATTCTATGCAAATGACCACGGGACCAAGACATGGCCTTGATACATGATGATTACGTGAGATGCACTGAAGAATTATGTAACAGCTCGGAAACACAGGTTCAGCCTCCGCTGGCACGCTACCTTTTGTAAAATTTCTAAGTTCATGATATAGAAGGGTAGGGTTTTACATAACTCCTTGGGTCACACAGGGAAACGAAGACATATTCCACTCGCTTTCTAACATTTGTGCTCCTCACAGAGAACAGTCTGGAAGACCATCTATCCGAGGTGACTGATAATAACACGGCAATAATAGTAACTGACTTCTTGTGTACTTTCTGGGGGCCAGGCCCATGCTTAATGGTATTCCTGTGCTATCTCATTGAATCCTCACAAGACCCTTCTGTGGCAAGCCAATACCCTGGGTTCTAAATTTTGCAGAGAGGAAAATGCAGCAAAGCCAGACTCTGAATGCGGGCACGTAACTGACAGCCCCTAGTCCTTCCATCTTATTTGTTAGACTTTGCTGCACAGAACACTGAAGATTATGTGAAGGGGAAAAAAAAAATGCTTGCCCAAATCCTGACATCTCAGATAGGAAGGCAAGAAGCGTGGGACCATCTGGGCCCACGTCGGGTACATGCTGCTTCCTTCCCACTTTAATGGCATTCCCTTGGGCGAAACTCCCGCATGTGGCCACAGAGATGCGATTTTCAAACTCAGCGTCCTCTGCCTCCAATCATATTTGGCTCTGGCTGAAATAAAAAAGGCATCTGGGGACAAGTGATCTTTATCTGTACCAAATGTTTGTTGGGGCCACTCCAGGAAATGGTCTCACATTAAGCCTATGCACACAATGTTTCCCCACAACTGCTTGGCATGTGCTTGTGTCCAGACTGCAACACTAGGAATTACATCTTTCTCGGAGCGACACGTGGGACAAAATCACCAGGTCTGATGAGACTGACAACGTACTTTTCGTGGAACAGGTATTTAGATAGAGAGGAGAGGGAGAAAGGAATCAGATCCTCCCTTTAAAGTATCTCTCTCCCGGGGCGCCTGGGTGGCGCAGTCGGTTAAGCGTCCGACTTCAGCCAGGTCACGATCTCGCGGTCCGGGAGTTCGAGCCCCGCGTCGGGCTCTGGGCTGATGGCTCGGAGCCTGGAGCCTGTTTCCGATTCTGTGTCTCCCTCTCTCTATGCCCCTCCCCCGTTCATGCTCTGTCTCTCTCTGTCCCCAAAATAAATAAACGTTGAAAAAATAAATAAATAATCTCTCTCCATGCACGACTTAGAGAAAATTGTTCTTGGGAGTGGGGGGAACCTTTTAGAATGTGCAGGAACATAAATCTGGCCAGGTTTTACCACAGTGAAATTCACCATCCTGGACTCCAGCATCACTTCCCTGGGGCCAAATACCACTTTAAAGTCATCACAGCAAGGAGGCTGGACACTGGTTGCTGGTTGGGCAAATCCTTGCCCCTTGAAGGTGAGTGAGACTTAGTGAGTCCCATCTAACAAAGAGAATGCAGCAGGAGTGATGGTATTTCACGTTCAAGGTTTGGTTATGAAAAGACTACAGCTCCCATCTGAAGTGCTTCCTTTCCCAAGCTCTCTATTCTTCTGATCACTGGCTCTGGGGGAATCCACCTGCCATGCTGTGAGCTGCCCTACAGTGATGAACTAACAGAGACCTCCAGCTAACTGCCAGCAAGGAACTGAGGCCCTCAGTGTGATGGCCTGTGAGAAACTGAGGCTTGCTAACAACCACGTGAGTGGGCTTAGAAGCAGATCTTGCCCTGGTCGAGCCTTCAGATGAGACTACAGCTCTGGCCATCAATCACAGGCAGAATGAGCTGATAAGTTTTATCTTTCCTGATTAAAGTAACACATGTTCATGGAGAAAAGTTTAGAAAATCAAGTTCAAGAGGGGCCTTGAACCAGAACGCTCAGCTAAGCTTTTCCTAGGTCCTTAACCCATAGAAACTGTGAGAGAACTATCTATTATTTCAAGCCACCAAGTTCTGTCATTTGTTATGAAGCAATAGGCAGTTAATACAGACCCACCTACAATCAGTCTGAATAATGTTAAAAACAAACATCCCATGTTGTGGGAAACACGAGCCTAAAAGTATGGAGGGTAAGTTTCTTTGTACTTCATTAAGACCAAGACAAGTGAGAAGACAAGTGGAAATTCTAGAGCCAAAGCTAGGTCAACAATCTGAAGGCACTGGATGACCCTGAGCTTAACTTTGCGAAGACGGAAATAAACAGACACTGTTACCGGGCCAGCTAATACAAAGAGGCAAAGAACAAAAACCTTACTGAGAACAATTTTCAACAGGGAAACACAAACAGCCATCAAATATCTATTTTATCACCTTGTGGACATGTGCTCACTCACACAAGTCAGCAATAAATTGTAAGTATCTGAAAGACTGTCTCGGCGAGGATGCACATCCACTTCGAGGTGTCGGCACAACCGTATTCTGTGTCGGCTCCTCCCCATTCTTTGATCTTAATTCTGTGGACAAGGAGCCAGATGACAGGCCGCAGAGACGCAGGACCTGCGTTCCAGTCCCACCTCTGCCCCTCGCTAGCGCTGTGAGCTTAGGGAAGCACAGACAGAACCTGATCTCCTCATCTGCAGATCCTGGATGAGAAGATCCACCTCATTGTGTAAATGGAAGGGTTCCAGGCATCTATGTTCGAAACTGCTTAGCACGGTCCGTGGCACACGGCTGCCCAATAAAATACACGCTTTCTTGTATCACCTGCTTGGCACTCTGCCTTGATCTGTGAGAAGCCAGGCTGGACATCCCCAGGGGGTGTGGGCCTCACACTTGAGGGCCACAAGAGTCAGCGTCACATAGAACCTTAAAGCAAAGGCTATTGATTGAGAAGAGCCAAGTTCCCACGCCTACTAAAGGTGTGGCTGTGCGTACCTTACCCTCATCTGTAAAATGGGGAGAACACCACGCCTGCCTCTGTTCTGACGACTGAATGAGATAATGTAGCCAGAGACCCAGAATAGTGCCAGGCACACGGTAAACATTTTATATACATATATACATACATACATATATTTTATATATATATTTACACACACACACACACACATATATATGTAAACATTTATTTATTATTGAGAGACAGAGAGATACACAGTGTGAGCAGGGGACAGATAGAGAGAGGGGGAGACCCAGAATCCGAAGCAGGCTCCAGGCTCTGAGCTGTCAGCACAGAGCCCGACGCGGAGCTCGAACTCACCAACTGCGAGATCATGACCCTAGCTGAAGTCGGTCACTTAACCAACTGAGCCCCCCCAGTGCCCCACAGTAAACATTATATTAATGGTAGATGCTTTATTAAATTATTTATTATGATCAGTCTGTCATTATTTAACTCATAGCCAGTTACATAAAGGTCTATGGCACAAATCTAGCCGAAAGAAACACTGTGTTTGGTTCACACAGGGTATCATTTTTAAAAAATAATAAATTTGAATTAGTTGCCAATATGTATTCCAGATGACCCTGAGAAATTCAAGCTTCTGGATTCTTTTAAAACCTGGAAAAGCAGATAAGCCTGGGCCTGATTGTCTCATAGCCACCCACGGGCAGCTGAAGTCAAGGAGTCACTGTCCACTTAAGGCAGAGCATTTATTCTTCCATTAGCCACAGTCCACACTACTCCCTATCGCTCTACACCTGTCCTACAAATCTGCCTGGCTTTAACGGCATTTGAGTTTTTGACACTTGCTTTAGTTTCTTAAACACTTGCCTCCATTTGAAATTCTAAGACTTTTTTTTTAATATCATGTACTCTAAGTAGCAAAGGCAAAAATAGATAATGAAGAAGATTAAGTCTTCCCTAAGGAAATCCACAGCAAGAGTAAGTGGCAGATAATGGCTGAGGATAAAGATAGAGTCAGATCAAAAAGAGGATAAAGATCGAGCTCTCTGCAATAACCCTCCACACATGACTCAAAAGTGAGTTGCTAGAGCCCAAATATCAAAACTGTTGCCCTCCCCCTACTTCTGTGATGGTTAATTTTAAATAAACTGGGCCACGGTGTGTCCATTCACACCGTTGCCCCATTCACATTGGAATTGGCAGACTGAGTAAAGCAAACTGCCCCCACCCCTACTGTGGTGGGCCTCACCCAATCAGTTGAAGTCTGACTAAAACAAACAGGCTGACCCTCCTGCAAGGAAAGGGGAATATTCCTCCAGCCTGACAATCTTCAAACTGGGACACTGGCTTTTTCCACACTGACACATTGGCTGTTCCTGGTTCTTGGGACTGCCGGCCTTTGAACTGGAACTTAAACCATCCGTTCTCCTGATTCGAACTTGGACTGGAACTACACTGTCAGCTCTCCTGGGTCTCCCGCTTGCTGACTGCAGATCTCGGGACGTCTCAGCCTCCATAACAGCACAAGCAAATTCCTCACAGTAAATCGCTTTCTCTGTCTCTATGTATCCCATCGTTTCCGTTTCCCTGGAGAAACCCAATATGCACCCCTCTCCCCATCTGCAAAAGGCTGTTATCAAATTGATGGCACAGAACTTACAACTGATGGCAGATTGGCATCAAAGAACCACACAAAGCCCCAACTCTTTGGGCAAGATGCTGTGTAAGCTGACGAGGCTTAACTACCTGGAGGTTCATCAGCTGTGACAGGCTGTCTGGCATGTCCTTTTTTTAGATCCCGAACGTCCCATAGCTCTGGATTATTAGTGAGCTTGGTCGATTTTCCTGCCTTGAGGAAGTGGCAGAGGCCACATCAGGGAATGCTGGGAAGACGCAGAAGCGTCCTCCCATAAGGCTTTGCAGCTCTCTTCCCGCTTCCCCAGGGAATGCTGGGAAGACGCGGAAGCGTCCTCCCATAAGCCTTTGCAGCTCTCTTCCCGCTTCCCCTGGGAATGCTGGGAAGAAGCGGAAGCATCCTTCCGTAAGATGAGAGCCTTTGCAGCTCTCTTCCCAAGTCCCCCATGTACCCCAAGCCCAGCGGTCTGCGTCCATATTCTCTCCAAAGAGATAAGAGACTGCCTCATTCCTGTGAAAACAGCAATTTCATGGGTCCCCACCCTCTTCCAGAAGTAAACTGTGAGCGGACTTATGGGAGATTTGCATTTTCTTCACACGTTCATCTTTGTTTTCTAAATTTTTCTTAATGAACATGTGTTGCTTTAATCAGCAAAGATAATTAAAGTTACCCATTCATTCCACATCCATTCTATGGCAGGCAGTATAGCTTAGTATTTAGAGACTTGGGCCACCAAAGCCAGGCTGCCTGGATGTAAATCCTGACTCTGCTCTGCGACCTTGAGCAAAGACCTTAAACCCTTTCATAAAATGGTTATGAAAATTGTAGTCACCTTGTATAGAGTTGCAAGGATTAAAATTCAAGCTAAGGGCTTAAGATCTTTTTGGTAAATGGCAAATGCTAATTAAGTGCATACTGCCACGATCAGTGTTGTTTTACAATACTTCTATATTTACTATATTTATGTATGGTATTACATTGATATAACATAAATACATATTTTGTACTATTTATTAAGTGCGTGTTGTATGACAGACATTCAAAATATGGTGATCAGTAAAATTAACCCCCTGATCCCATGGGTGTTACCCTAAGTGGGGGGTAAGGCATTATACACACACAAACACACACACTCTCACTCACTCCAAGTCATTACCAAAGGTGATGGTGGCAATTTCCACAAAAGCAGGTGTAAATAAGAGGCCATCTTGGCTGGGAATGGATGTGATTACTAACTTTGATCTGCGGCATGGGCCTCAACACCTAGAAGGTGCTCAAAAAATAGCAGCTGATTTGGAGTTGAGTGGAATGACTTCAGTCAGGGGCAGAAAGATCTTCCAGAGCTGGGGCTGCAGACCTGTCACTCAACTAAGGAGGACCCCCTTTCCCAGGCCCATATCATCACCGTGATTCCCTGCCATCATCCCTCATCTGGTTGACCCCAGAAGACCCTCATTGGTCTCTGTGACTCTACTCTCACCTTCTTTCAGTGTTCCCCCTAGCACCTATTCCCCAGACAGATCTTTACGAGAAAACTTTATTCTGAAATCACTTTCGACTTGCAGGAAACTTGCAAAGATGGTCCAGAAGGTTGCTGCCTACCCCTCGTCCAGCTTCCCCCAATGTGCACACCTTGCCTAACCAAGGCTCATCTGGCAGAACTAAGATGTCAACATCGGTGCAACACCATTTGCTCACTCAACTACAGACTTTATTGGATTTCACCCGGTTTTCCACTAATGAGCTTTTCTGTCCCAGGATCCAATCCAGAAAACCACACTGCATTTGTCATCAGGTGTAGACCTGAGGGATTGTTTTAACAGCTCAAAGCGGATCGTTCTCCCCACCCTAACCTCTGCAATGATTTTCCATATGTTTTGGATGAAATCTGAAGTCCGTGCCCTGGTTTCCAAGCTCCACACAAGTGAACCCCTCCAACCCTTTCCCTCTCTCCCATCTCAGGCAAGCTCCCTTCCCTCAGTGCTCCCTGGCAGATGGGTCTTTTGTCACCTCTATAAATCCCAAATTTGGTCCAGTCTCTGCCCTTGCTGCACCCCCTGCCTGGAAAGCTATCTCCTCAGCTGGTTCCTCCTCAAGTTCAGGTGTGTGCACACGCCCACCTCATCAGAGACGCCTCCTCCATCATCCCAGCTAAGCCTGCGCCCCCTCCATCACATATGTCTTTTTCACTTTCATGAGCACGCTTCCCGAACGGATCCTATTTATATATTTATGATTGATGGCCTAGCCTCCGCTGCTAGACTATGTAGGGACCTTGTCCATCTTGTTCATTATTTTTCTTCAAGTACCTAGGACAGTGCCTGGCACGTAGCAGGTGCTCAGAAAATATTTCTGGGACTATGAGTTCAAGGAATGAATAGCTGAAGGAAGGGTATCGGTTTGTAAATGTCCACAGGCGTATTCCCAAGAACCTGGAACAGAGCCTGCATATAGTAGGTACTCCATAAATACCTCTTGAACTTAGTACTGATCAGCGACTTAACGCAAGAACCTAGCACAGTACCTCCTGGCACAGAGCAGGTGCTCGATAAATATTTGTTGGATGAAGGGTATTTGAATGCACGTTGTCCATTTTCAAAGCAAGAGGGCGGCCACACAAAGGGAGTCAGGTGGAGGCCGCTTTTCTACCCAAGGATCCCTGTCGAGAGGTTGCCGGCGAGGAAAGCTGGGAGCCTTCCCAACAGCTGCGTGGACATCTGTTTGCAAAGTGCACCAGGCCCACACGGAGCTGTGTGGAGGTGGCGCCTGCCACCGGGCCTGCCCAGGACTCTGTCGAGAGGCTCCCCCTGCTCGTTCAGGAAGTCGCACCCAGCATGGAGGCTCCTCAGCGGCCCCGCGATGCAAAGTTGCCGCAGAAAAGGCAACTGATTAATACCCTCCGAGGGTCTATTGTCTGAATCCTGTCACCAGAGGAGAAACAGCTGTTTACAGTTTGTTTATTCCTCTCCCTTTGGAGCCTTTGCGAGGAAACACAAACGCTTGTTCTCCAGGGCACAATTCAGCAGCTGAAGGGAGCGAAGAAAACGGTGTTTATTTTTAACAGGATAAAGAGGGGGGACTCTTAGGAAGTTTGGACACTAGCGGGAAGACAGCAATCTGGGAGGTGCCAGACCTCATGGTGATGTCGTGCACAATGTCAGCCTCTGGAGGGATGCTTGAGAGTCTGATCCAACTCCCGAATGAAAATGTAGGCAGGTGAGCACCCACAGATAGGAGAAACCTGGAATAGCCCTTTAGGCTTGGAAGTGAGAGAGCAAAGCGACCACCTGTTATTGAATACAGGTTGATGTCCTATACAAGGCCACCATGTACAGTTGTGCAGGTTGGGCACTGCACAGTGTTCCCAGTGAGGGAGAAATCTAGCCATGCCCCACAGTCCAGCACTGCACTGTTCGGAAGAAGGAACACCTCTCTTAGGCACAAACATTGTTTTCTGGCCAAGCCAGGCCTCTACCTAGAGGAGGCACTTTTCTCTAACACATAAAGGCACCATGTAGCAGCCTAAAACAGAGAGGTCCACCAGACCAGGCTGAAAACCCACAAGAAGTATCAAGGCCTCCCTACCTTCTCCACCCTGGGCTCCTCCTGGTTCATTCCATCTTTTCTCCTTCTTTCACCAGATTCATCCATCCTCACCTTCCTGACAAAAAGGCTGAGAAGCACCAATTCTCCATCTTTAAACCAGTGGTGTGGCCTTTGGAACCACCCCGCATCTCTTCTGCCTGTATCACCTCATCTGCCCATCCGTTCTCATCCTGCCTTCCTCACAGGGCTGTAAGGGGGCCAGATAAGGTAACAGCTGGAGCTTTATTTTATATAGGCATATATTTATTTTTATGTTTAAGAGCAAACCTATTTAATTGTTACCCTTCTGAAGTAGGGACCACTGGCATCCCCACTTTACAGATGGAACACTGAGGCAGAGAGAGAGAATACGACTGGTCCAAGCTCATACAAACAGCAAGGGCTTCCAGGATTCAAGCCCTCAGTTTCTAATGACTAGGCAATGTTGCCTCTTCTAGAAACGAGGTGGGCTACAAAGGCCCCAAAATGTGATGCTCAGAAAGCACAGTGCTCCCGCTGCATGTGCTCTGGGTTCTACAGCTGCTTAGGCAGGAAGGGGGTGGGAGGAGGGCCCTGAAGTCTGCATCTCCATGGAACCCTTCTAAAGACCCAGGGATCGCTCTGAGTTTGAGACACCTGGAAGGCAGGCTCAAGCGACCCTCAGCGGGGAACAGCGCAAGGAGAAGGGAGGCCAGGCCTCCCCACCCACCGCACAGGT
The DNA here is from genome assembly GCF_028749965.1 of Puma concolor. Classification (NCBI taxonomy): domain Eukaryota; kingdom Metazoa; phylum Chordata; class Mammalia; order Carnivora; family Felidae; genus Puma; species Puma concolor. The sequence goes on from NC_141682.1 coordinate 28,820,711, forward strand.
GGCCCCTCCCCAGGGCTCGGGCCGCCAGCACTGCCTCCTGGTCCAAGGGCCATGGCCAAGCTCCCTGGGCAGATGAGAAGGAGCCTCAGAATGTCCCCGGGCCTCGAAGGACAAGGGAGCCCTCGTGCCTGTGTACTCCCTCCCTCGGCGAGCCTGCAGATTGGAATCTCTGAAAATGGTTTTCACAACTCAGTTAGCGGCAATCAATTATTCACGACCTCGCTTCCCACAAACTCATAGACTGTCACTGTTAGCAAGATAATTTCTGGACTCTACCCAACAGCCTTGCTCCAAGCTGCCAGGCAGCCCGCTGTTTACCTCCTCCTGTCGCCAAAGACCCCCAAAGCCCACTACCCACTTCCGCCCTGGGCGGTGTCCTGACATCAGGGGCTGCAGGACTCACTGTGGGCTTTGGGGCAGGATATCTGACCTCAGTTTAATCCAAGTGGAAAACAGGCTCTAGAATTCCAGACCCTGTGCCAGGCTCTGGGATGAATCCACATTATTTTACAAAGTGCTTCGGGCTCTGAAAACATTGCGTTCAGACTCGTGAGGGTCTCTCAGACATGCTGTCACCCTGCCAAGTTCATGGTCAAGGACATTTGCTACTTGGCAGCGGCTTACGAACCATTAAGACCACCATTAGCATTTTCCCCCCCAAAAAAACTTGAGTCTGTCTTCAGGACCACATTCTCACGTCCCGGGAAGAGGAGGGACGTTACCCGACACCCTGGAAGAGACTTTCACGTTCTGCCACTTAAACAAGCGTGATTCCATGCAAGCCACCTTTGCTCTGAGCCTCAGCTTCCATGTCTGTAAAACGGGAGAGTAACAGTACTTAGCCCTCAGGGCTATGGTAAGGATGACATAAAACGGTGCATGCAAAAACCCTCATGCCTTGCTTCATACATCACAGATACCGTGGCCTCTTTACTTAATCCTAAGACCCTGTGCGCTTGCCAGAGGCATCATGGATTTCCTACCAGTTTGGGGGACACTGGGGTGTGTTAGGAACCACTAAAGAAGCATGCACACCAACTGGTAAAATTCATCCTGGTTATAATCACTGCCTTGAATTTAGGTGAGAAAGCAGGTACGAGTTGGTTATGTGACTAGATCAAGGCCACACGGCCACTCACAGCTGAGCTGGGAACAGGATCCCGTCCCTACCACTCTGAAGGTTGGACGGACAAGCCGAGAGCCTTGCCTGCCGGTTCCTCATCCTCGTCCTTGTCCTCCTCTTCCCACAAAGACTAGAGGGAACAACACTAGCAAGCACTTTATGGTGGTTATTATGTGCCCAGGCCCCGTGCTAAGTGAGCTACCTGTATCGGCTCATCTATTTCTCCCAAAGAGCCTCCATGATGGTAGACACCGTTACCCCTTCGTTTTACAGACGAAACAAACTGAGGCACAGAGACTCGGCCTAACTTGCCTAAACTTACACAGCTGGTTAGTGACAGAGCCTGGATGGGAACCCGCAGCAGAATCCACCTGCTTGCCTAGTTAGTCCCTTGTACCGCGCCCCACCCCCACCCCCAAGTCAGACAAGGATGTGCGGGGGAGGGGGAGCAGAGTGCCATACAAATGTCACACCGTGTCCCCGCTCACACACACACACACACACACACACACACACACAGAAAATGGTTCCTCTGAGCCCGGAGAGCACACCCCCTTCTCCCTAGGGCGAGGCCACGTTCCTGCCTCTCTTCTGTGCTCTCCTGATGCGTCCGTGTGGGGCCAGCTGAGCTGTCCAAGGCGGGGAGGGGACAAGTGTGCAGCCCCAGCCTGGGTAAAGGCTCCGATCCGAGCAGTCAGCCTCTCACCTGCCCCGTCCGTGGGCTTGGAGAACGGGAGAGCCTGAAGAGGGCAGGAGACTGGAAACCTGCCAGGCCTGGACCGCCGAGGCCTCCCCCACCCGCAGGAGGGTAGGGGCAGGGCCAGAAGATGGGAGAGGAGACCCTCCCCCGCGCCACCTTGTCCCAGCCAATCTGCAATCACATCAAGAGGACGGAGCATTAGGTCACTTGGTGGTTAAGGGCGTGGGCTCTGGGCCAGCCTGCCTGGGTTACAATGCAGCTCTGCCTCTCACCAGCTGTGCAGCCTTGGGGAAGCCACTTCCCCTCTCTGGGCCCCACTTCCTCTCTCCACAAAACAGTGACCAACAATGCTCACATCACAGGCAAGCATTAAAAGTAAAATGCTTGACACGTGGGGGGTGGTTAATAAATGGCACCTGCTATTAATTGCTGTTATTATTTAATTATTATCACCCTGCAGCAGCAGCAGCAACATCAACCACAGACCTCTGTATCAGCTACTAACGACACACGGTGAACCTTAAGGTGCTGTCGGGATGGTTGAGGAGCTGAGAAGAAACCACAGAACAACACATGATTCTAAGTTCTAGAGGAATCTTTGGCCTTTGGATCTTAAAATCTCTTTAAAGCAGGGTTCCACAGCTCTGGGTTTCAGAGTATCTCATCATCTGATCTTTCATGCAGTTTCTGAAGGAAACGAAAATGTTTACTGAGCAACGACTATGTGCCATTCACTGTTCTAGCCCTGGGGGGTCCCCTGACGGATTTAGTGGGCCAGAGAACAACTCTGAAGGTAATGGGGAATGGCAGTAAGGTCTTAAGAGACTGGAGTTTATCGTCAGGCAGAAGGGGGTAGATTCTGGGGGGAATGAGGCCCTTTTCTGCACACAGCCACACGAGAACAGCCACCTGTACACATGGTAGGTAAGGCTCCTAGTAAGTCCCTCTGTGGGGTGAAGGTCACGGCTGGAACGAGGGAAGAGGTGTGTAACTTGGGCAGAGAAAACCATAAAAGACCTAAAACTGGGGAGTGTAAGGGACCCAGAAATCCCTTAGACCATTAAAAAAATTTTTTTTTAGTGTTTATATATTTTTGAGAGAGAGAGAGAGACCCCAAGCGTGAGTGGGGAAGGGGCAGAGAGAGAGGGAGACAGAAATCTGAAGCAGGCTCCAGGCTCCAAGCTGTCAGCACAGAGCCCTACACGGGGCTCGAACCCATGAACTGTGAGATTATGATCTGAGCTGAAGTTGGACGCTTAACTGACTGAGCCATCCAGGCACCCCTCCCTTAGTCCATTTTAAAGATGGGGACAGAATGGCCCTGAGAGGCTACCCAAAACCCCATAAAGTGAGACACAGAGCGGGGCTGGTCCCCAGGTGTCCTGACTCCTGGAAGTCCAAATCTGCTTTGTAAAGTGTGTAAGTGATCCCCACACAGCACAGCCCCCACAACGTGTAGACACTGCCACCAGGCCCAGGGCCAGCTGTCCTTTCTCTCTGCCATCGATCTGGGTTAATGCCATCAGGCTGGGGTGTGTGCAGGATGCCACTATCAAATGGCTCAAGAATGCAGCACAGTGGGAGACCTGGACAGCAACATGCAGAAGGGTGAAACTAGACCACTTTCCTACACCATTCACAAAAACAAACTCAAAATGGATAAAGGACCTGAATGTGAGACAGGAAACCATCAAAACCCTAGAGGAGAAAGCAGGGAAAAAGCTCTCTGACCTCAGCCGCAGCAATTTCTTACTTGACACATCCCCAAGGGCAATGGAATTAAAAGCAAAAATGAACTATTGGACCTCATGAAGATAAAAAGCTTCTGCACAGCAAAGGAAACAACCAACAAAACTAAAAGGCAACCGATGGAATGGGAAAAGATATTTGCAAATGACATAGCGGACAAAGGGCTAGTATCCAAAATCTATAAAGAGCTCACCAAACTCCACACCTGAAAAACAAATAATCCAGCGAAGAAATGGGCAGAAAACATGAATAGACACTTCTCTAAAGAAGACATCCGGATGGCCAACAGGCACATGAAAAGATGCTCAACGTCGCTCCTCATCAGGGAAATACAAATCAAAACCACGCTCAGATACCACCTCACGCCAGTCAGAGTGGCCAAAATGAACAAATCAGGGGACTATAGATGCTGGAGAGGATGTGGAGAAATGGGAACCCTCTTGCACTGTTGGTGGGAATGCAAACTGGTGCAGCCACTCTGGAAAACAGTGTGGAGGTTCCTCAGAAAATTAAAAATAGATCTACCCTATGACCCAGGAATAGCACTGCTAGGAGTTTACCCAGGGGATACAGGAGTGCTGATGCATAGGGGCACTTGTACCCCAATGTTTATAGCAGCACTTTCAACACAGCCAAATTATGGAAAGAGACTAAATGTCCATCAACTGACAAATGGATAAAGAAGACGTGGTTTATATATACAATGGAGTACTACTTGGCAATGAGAAAGAATGAAATCTGGCCATTTGTAGCAACATGGATGGAACTGGAGGGTATTATGCTAAGTGGAATAAGTCAGGCAGAGAAAGACAGATACCATATGTTTTCACTCACATGTGGATCCTGAGAAACTTAACAGAAGACCATGGGGGAGGGGAAGAGGGAAAAAAAAGTTACAGACAGGGAAGGAGGCAAACCATAAGAGACTCTTAAAAAAACTGAGAACAAACTGAGGGTTGATGGGAGTGGGAGGGAGGGGAAAGTGGGTGATGGGCATTGAGGAGGGCACCTGTTGGGATGAGCACTGGGTGTTGTATGGAAACCAATTTGACAATAAATTTCATAAAAAAAAAAAAGAAGAAGAATGCAGCACAGGACAGGGGAGTTCTGATGTGGAGGTGGAGGGAGAGAAAAGGGACGTCGTTCTGAAGGGGCAGGCGGCGATCGGAAAAGCCCCTGCAAAGGCAGGAGTGTTTCTGTTGGACAGAGAGTGGCAGTCACGGCAGAAAAGCTCTGGAAAGATCACTGGAGCCAGAATGGTTTTGTACAATTGACAGTCAACTTTTTTCATCTGCTGGGTTCCACCTCCAAAGCACATAATGTCTAAACCAGTCGATGTTTTTAGGTTTTAGGGCAACAGGGAGGATGAATCCACTAACAGAGCTGCGGGGAGCACCGGTCAGAGACCACTTTATAGTGGCCGGGAGTTTCCTGCAGCCCCTGACTTTGTCCGTCCCCAGATGACGTGTATGCCCTTGTTCACGAAGGTCACATTCTGTCCCCCTCTCCCTTCCTCTGATCCACGTGTGACCACCTTCTATTTGTTTCTTCATAAATGTCACCTCCTTGGACAAGCCTGTCCAGGTGACCCCTTCCTTTACTGATCGGTCCCCTCCACCGGGACATGAGCTAGTGGCAGGCAGGGACCCTGTTTTATTCAGTGCTTCTAGCATAGTGCCTGGCACACAACAGGCCCTCGGTGACGTCTGCTGAATGAAACAGCACGGGTGAACGCCCGGGGCAAATCTATACAGCCACGTACTCGTGTAAAAGTTCTAGAACACGATACCTGGGAGAGCGCCAACGGATGTTGCTGGGAATATGCCGAAGTCAACCCCCTGCTCACCAGGCCGGCATCCCCTTTCTGCTGCATGGAGCCAGCTCTGTGCTTAATGGGAAAGATGCCTCTTAGCCATCTGCCCAGGGACCACTCTCCAGTCCCCACCCAACCCCGGCAGGTAGCGAACGCCAGGACAAGGAGAACGCTGGCGTTTACAAGACCCAGGCAGGCCCAGCCAGCCTTCTTATTCAGGAGGAAGGAGGCCAGTAGGAGAAAAAGGACACAAGGTTTGCTCTGCCTCGATGTGGGCAGGTTCCGAGACAACATCGCACCCACTGGCCCAGGTAACTTCGAACTGCACGGGCTCCCCTTGTTCCTCACTGCTTCCTTCGTCCAACAGCCTCAACACAAGCACTGAGCACCCACTTAGGAACAAGGAACCCGCAGCCTATTCACACCACAACTGCAGAGGAGGAACCAGGTTCCAGGAGGTTCCAGGAGGAACCAGACCAACACTCTGTGCTTCAGAGTCCTGAGGGGATCTCAGTGCAATGCCTGTATGCTTGCATGCTGTTTCATGAAGTGCTGTTTTTATTTTCATTTATGGCCCTTTCCTACTTTCTGTTTATTCTCAATGATTAAAAAAATAAACTAAAATAAAAAGTGGACTCGTGTGCTAATCATTTTAATCTTTCACATTTCACGTCAAAAACTAAAGTGCCTTTGAAATAGGCTATAAATTTTCCTCTGGGCCCAGGGCTAGCCTCATCCCATGGGTTTTGAAATGAGCTGTTCTTATTTGCATTAATCACCCCATGATCAGAAATTCCAGGTTGGTTTCTTCTCTGATTTGACAGTTATTTAGAAGAGGTTTCTTTCTTTCTTCTTCTTTTTTTTTTTTAATGTTTATTTTTGAGAGAGAGAGAAACAGAGAGAGAGTGGCAAAGGGGCAGAGACAGAGAAGACACAAAATCTGAAGCAGGCTCCAGGCTCCAAGGTGTCAGCACAGAGCCAGACATGGGGCTCGAACTCACAAACCGTGAGATCATGACCTGAGCAGAAGTCAGATGCCCAACTGACTGAGCCACGCAGGCGCCCCTCTTTGTTTGAATTTCTCAGTGACTGCCTCTGAGAGGCTAGTTTTAAATGTATCTTATTAGGGGCGCCTGGGTGGCTCACTCTGTTGAGCATCCGACTTCAGCTCAGGTCACAATCTCACAATCCGTGAGTTCGAGCCCTGCATCGGGCTCTGTGCTGACAGCTCGAAGCCCGGAGCCTGCTTCGGATTCTGTATCTCCCTCTCTCTCTGCCCCTCCCCTGCTCGCACTCTGTCTCTCAAAAATGAATAAATGTTAAAAAATTTTTTTTTAATAAAATAAATGTATCTTATTGTTTTATGAGTGTGGCCTGACAGATTTCTACTTTTGAAATCTACTAGATTTCTCGAGACAAATGAATTTCAAATTTTAATTACAGTATCTTAACACATCTAGACAATAGCCTTTAAAAAGAAAAGGCTGGGGTGCCTGGGTGGCTCAGTAGGTTAAGCGTTCAACTCTTGATTTCAGCTCACGTCATGATCTCACAGTTAGTGAGATCGAGCCCCACATTGGGCTCTGTGCGGACAGTGTGGAGCCTGCTTGGGATTCTCTCTCTCTCCATCTTTCTCTGCCCCTCCCCTGTTCTCGCTCTTATAATAAATAAATAAAAACTTAAAAATAAATAAAAAGAAAAGGCCATCCCCTAGAATAAACATAGCTTCAGACAGACAGACAAACAGACACACACACACACACACACACACACACACACACACACACACACACCTTTATAAAAGAGGTAAACAAACCATTAACTTGGTGGGGGGCCCAGAACTACACTTAAGGATTAAGGGTGTCTGATCTAGGAATCCCACACTCAGGAATCACACCCACAATGGCACTGATGTACTGTAGCCCCATTTTATTTTATTATTATTATTTTTTTAAATGACAAGCTAACTTAATTTTTTTTAATGTTTATTTATTTTCGACAGAGAGAGAAAGAGCATGAGTGGGGGAGGGTCAGAGAGAGGGAGACACAGAATCCGAAGCAGGCTCCAGGCTCTGAGCCGTCAGCACAGAGCCCGACGCGGGGCTCAAACTCACAGACTGAGAGATCATGACCTGAGCCAAAGTCGGACACTCAACCGACTGAGCCACCCAGGTGCCCCTGTAGCCCCATTTTAAAGACTAAAACTGAGGCTGCCAGAGACGGAGTCAGGTATAACAGTAAATGATAGCTGAGACCATCTGTCAATTCCACTAACCCCTTCACCACGGAATCCAACTTTCTTCTCAAAGGAGTACTAACACAGCACCAGGTCTCTGGCGAGCTTCCTAAAGTGGGTTCATTGTGCCAGGGCACAGCCAGCAGCCAGGCTCCTATAGGCGAGCAGAACTTTACGCCTGGGAAAAGTGGGCTGGCTAGAAAAGGAAGCTGACGCAGCTCTCTCGACAAGCCCCAGAAAGAATATTAAGTCATTTTTCAGGCAGTGCCGAGGAACCCTGAGAGAGGGGTGGATCCCGGGGAATCCTGACGTTGTCCTCCCCACCCTGGGAGTGTCTCTGCCAGAAAAAGTGGGGCGTCATTCGGAAGAGGGCGAGCGGGCAGGAACAGACACAGGACCCACGCCTGCTCCACGACACTGACAAGGCAGCTCCTCGGGGGTGGGGGTGAGGGGTCTCAGCTCCAAGGCTGAGGCCACGCACAACGTAGGCAGTCCCCGAAGGCACATTTCAGCACAGTGTTTCAATGAGAAATGACACATGCTACCCTGGGCTTGAGATCTGATTGGGGACGTCGAGCCGTACCCCTCTGCTTCCCAGCAAGGAAAGCAGAGCAACAAGAGATAAACAGAAGTCAATCAGAGCAGAAAGTGACATCGGAAAAACTTGCCTAATTCTGCCAGACCTGTTTTGCCGCATAAAGATAAGAGTCATTTGGACGATGCGGCTTCAGCAGAAGAAATTAAATGGTGGCACCATTCCCAAAAACGGCTAAAGCAGTTAATGTCAGGCATGTTCCCAACATCCTTGAAGGTACTGAGCTGGAAGGACGGCAGTCCATTAAAGAATGGTGGTTCTACGGACCCTCCATTTTGCAAGCCTAATTACTCTGCTGGAAAGTAAGCCTTGTTCCGGAGTCTCAACACACAGAAGTTATCACTGAGCAGGAAAACTAAGACTCTCGAATTAAAATACACTTGTGAAAAGCAAGCCATGAAAAACAAAAGCGATGCTTAAACCAACTCCTCTCCTAGGTATATACCTAACATAAATGTTGACATAACATATATATATTTATACATATATATATATACATATATATATATATATATATATATTTTTTTTTTTTTGGAAAACACCTGCATGAAAATGCTCACAGCAGCACTCTGCCCGAAACTGGGGACTTCCCAAAGGCCCATACACAGAATGGATACGTAAACTGTGTTATATTCCACAATGACATGCCATACAACAACGTGAATGAGCACCTACAAGTACAGGAAACAGGTCAGCAAAAGGTTTTGTAGACGGCCAGACAGTAAAGACCTTGGGCTTTGTGGGCCATGTGGTCTGGGTCCAGACTACTCACTCTGCCATCACAGGGCAAAACCACCACAGCCAGGATGTAAATGAATTGGATGTGGCTGTGTTCCAATAAAGCTTTATGTATGCACCCTGAAATTTAGATTTCACATACTTTTCACATGTCCCAAGATGTTATTCTTTTTTTGATTTTTTTTTTCCCCCAACCACTCACAAACGTGACATGCATTCTTAGCCCACAGGCTGTGTGAAAAAACAGACAACCCAGATCTGGCTCGGGGGGCTTCAGTCTGCCATGTTCTGAGAGAATCTCACACACTCTCATCTCACATAATGCTAAGCAAAACAAACCAGGCACAGAGTTGAACAGACAGCATGATCCTGTCTCTACAAAGAAGCGGGAGTAACCTACGGGGTCAGATCACGATCAGGGTTTCCCCCTGGAGACGCAGGTACTGGAAGCAGGAAGGAGAAGGATTTCTTCGCGGGGCGCGGAAGGGCGGTGAGCTGTCACGCTCTCTGCTCTGGATCCGGGTCCCGATTACTCAAGCATGGCCACTGGTGGAGCTGGTTTATGATTTGTGCCTTTTCGCTAGGTGTGTTCTATTTCAAGAGAAACTTAGCAAAGTTGTTAAAATCAAGGCAAGCCCATTTGATCCGCTTCGAAAACAGAAGCGTAAAGAGAGTCCCAGCCATCCAGTGAAATTAGCTACGAATCCTGTGCTAGTCAGGTGCCCGTCAGTGCTGGAGTGTTTAATACGGGGTAGATTCGAATCCCTGTTCCTCCAGCTGTTATCCTACTTCCTTTAGGGTGAGGTGCGCTTCCTGGTTTAAGGGAAGGCACTACCATCAGATTCCAGGCAGGCTGCTTCCTCGGTGTTTGTAGGGAAGGATGGTGTTCGCCGAAGTTCTGTTCCTCCTCGCATGGCAATCTGCCATCACTCGCGTTACCAGAGACAGCACCTGGCAAAACATGTGGCCTTCGGCCCCGCACCGAAACCGGTGCTGGACCCACACAAAGGAGAGAGGCCAAGCCTGGCTTCCGTGTGACTGAGAGAATATGCAGTCAATTATTTTTTCTCGCAGCCAGAAGCCGAGTCTCCCTGAAACCCATGCTTGTAATGATTGCTGTAATTATTATGTTAATATAAATCAGCAACTTATCAAAATATTACCCCCAGATGCTGCCTCTCTGCTCTGAGTCGACAGGCAGAGGGTCCAGGCCGTCCCCCCTGCCCTGTTCTGTGTGCCAGGATGACGGGAGCTTTGGTGACAGTACTTCCTACCACGGCCAGACGCCAGCCTACCCAGTGCCCAGGTCCAAGTCATTTCCATGCCTGTCCTTGCTTTAGAGGGGCGTGTTCTGCACTTTCCCTCACAGTCTGACGCTGGGTGACCCACTCGCTGCTGGGCCTTGGTATTTCTATCCACGCAATGGGCAAACAAACAGCGCCAACCCTCCTGCAGAGCTGTTCTGAAGAATTCCTAACCAGAGCTGCTCTGTTAAAACATTGTGCATCACACGCACGGCATCTGATGCACAGGCTCCCTGATCACACTGCCTGGGTTCAAACGCCAAGGGTACTGCTCTGCAACTTTGGGCAATTCTTCACCCTCTCCATGCCTCAGTTTCCTCATCTGTGAATGGGGACAGCGTCATAAAGTGGTTGTAAGGATTCGGGGAGATCGCCCCGGAGATGCCGTGTAGCGCGGCGTCAGGAACTCAGCAAGCGTTTAATCTACCAGAGCAGTGACCCTCACCGGCCTCTTCCTCCTCTTCAGAGTGATTCTGACAGTCATACACTCAAATCCTAACTGCAGTCTTCCAGGTAACACAATTAAGCAAAGCAGACGGGCAGGTTGGAGATGGGCAAACTGAAGAGTGGGGCCCTAAGTAGGGAGGGGCAGCCCTATCTCCCTTTCCTCAAATGTATACTTCTATGGGAAGGAAGGCCAGAACTTCACATTTTTAAATAGGAACCCCAAATTCGATGTTTGCTTGAAATCCCTGATTCTTAAAGGTTGGCCAGTGATTTAAGATTTTTCAATGAAAAGAAGAACAAGAAGGAGAAGGAGAATTCAGTGCTGCCTTTATTCCATCTGTGGCCCAAAGGGATTTTCTAGAAAGTGTCCACTCTTGTTGGGGGTTCATACCGCCTGCTGTCCTTCCGACAGAGGGTTTGTTTGCTCCACATGATTTGTTTTTTTTTATTTTTTTTTACCCTAAAAGAGAGTCAAAACAGCAGTCAGCCTCTTGACCTCAGAAGAGTGAATCCAGGCCAGGCCCAGTTGCAAACCCGGCCATTTTCCGTGAATGCGCCCCACCTCCGCGTTACCTTCTCTAACCCGTTCACTGTCATCACCTCGTCTTCTAAACAAGAGAGAATCAGATGCAACAATTCAAAAACTATCCCTCAATGGGGCTACAGGGGGGGGAAAAAGCAGGTAATGAGAGTATTTTACATCAGGGATGGAATCTTCTGTAACCGCCTGATGACAAGTAAATGGGGTTCTCTGTTTGTGTCTTTTACAACGGCTGCCCCTTCGGAGCTGGGGATAAAAGAGAGAGAGAAAGAGAGACAATGAATAGGCTTTTATTTCAAAGAGAACATCTGCAAAGCATGGTCCTACATTAAAAAATAAACAGAAAACAGCCACTAGTCTGGGGGAAAAGAAAAAAAGATTTCCCATTACATCTCTAATTAATAAAGCCTCATTTCACAAGGAAAGAAGAAAAACAGAAAGAGAGCAACTTTCCCACATCTCCAAAGAGAAGATGCTTAATGAGGGAACCACTGTGTTACTTGACCCATCTAATCTGGTTTTAATATTATCCTTAAATAATGTACACATTAGCTCTCCGTGACCAAAAACATTTGTTTATTTTATTAACATGAGCCTGGTTGAGTGCTGAGACTTTGTGAAACTATCAGGCCATCCTTGGGCTCTCTTTTCATTGCTTGTCTCCTTGCTCATTATGAACTGATTAGCTGTCTCTGCTGCCCTTTTGAATTGCTACTCAGGCTGTACTGGGTTTCTGCTACCCTGGTTCTGGACAGGAGAGTCTTGATTCGGGGTTAAGTTAACGGAGTCATTACAGGCCCATCTGGGAACGCATTCATCATGGTTAAGTCCATGTGTGACAACACATGGGGGGCTGACATACACAGTCAATGCGAGGCCAGCGTGCAGCGTGAATCTAAGAGATGCAGATGAAGAACCCAGACCCAAGTCCCCAAGATGGGCCGGAGGAGCCCCATTCCTGCAGGAGCGACACAGGCAGCAAATGAGAATATCAGGGAGATTCCGCTCAGACCCAGTGCACAGTTCCTAATGTGTGACTTAAATCCTCTCCACTCAAACGTCAGAACAAAATGGCACTGCTGTTTACCAAAGGAACAAAGTGTCTTCACGCAGGTTAACCCGACATTTACCAAACTTTGGTCATTCGGGCACTTCCTTGTCATTAGCCACCAAAACGGATGCCATCATTAGGATACAATTAAGGCTTGGTGCTCTCACTTACGCATTTTCATCGTGGTAACCAACCTTTTGTACTTAAACGCTGCTTTACTCACATGCTAAGCAGTAAGAGCCCTGAAGCTGTCATTTTGATTGAACGGTTATATTTGTATGTTTTCCCTAATACACGTTTAAAGAAACATACAGCATTACAAGTTTTAAAAACATTCACCCAAGCAGCAGGGGCGGTGTGCATGGGCGCTGTGGTGGATGGTCTGATGTGTGGGTTACTCGGGTGTGTTCAGTTTGTGAAAACCCACTGAGGTGTGCATTTAGAATAATGTGCACTTTTGTTTATGCAGTACATTTCAGTTAAAAAAAAAAACACTTAAAAGAATATACCTCACATTTCAGAACTGAATAAATTTTGCAGAGATATGGACAGAAACTCTATTAAAAGCTGCTTTAAGGGGCAGGGGGGTGGCTCAGTCAGTGAAGTGTCCCACTCCTGATCTGGGCTCAGGTCATGATCCCACATCGGGCTCTCCACTGACCCTACATAGCCCGCTTGGGATTCTGTCTCTCTGTCTCTCTCAAAATAAACAAATAAACTTAAAACAATTATTAAAAAAAAGAAAAAGCTGCTTTAATCACTGGCAGATCAGAACTGGGGTGCAAACCACACTTGGGATTCCTGGGACCAGTCTGGAGCTACTCTGGCAAAAGGTGTCCATCAACCAAAACTAAATAAAATTAATCCACCTCACCCTCCAAAAATCCTCACCGGCTGCCTCTTGTTTTCTCTCAGTTCCCCAACTGCTTCCATTGCTACGCCTGTAACAATTTGATTTTTTTTTTTTATTTAAAAAAATTGGTATTTTTTTTTTTTTTGAGAGAGAGAGAGACAGGGTGCAAGCAGGGAAGAAGCAGAGAGAGAAGCAGACACAGAATCTGAAACAGGCTTCAGGCTGCTGTCGGCACAGAGCCCGACGTGGGGCCCTGAACTCGGGAACTGTGAGATCATGACAAAAGTCATGATCAGAACAGGTCAGAGCCAAAGTCGGACGCTTAATCAACTGAGCCACCCAGGTGCCCCTGTAACAATTTGATTTTAAAATTTTTTCTGGTTTCTGTTTATCTAGGGGTCACTCTGCCCCACGACCATCAAGTCCATGAAGGGTGGAGGCCCGTCTGTCTTCCCCACGTGCTCTGCACAGTGCCCTGCACACGGCAACTCAAGTGACCTGGTGAATTAACGTGCACACTGATGGGTGGGTGGGAAGTCTCTAGTGATTTCCCTCATTCACTGGTTCCTGGTTCCCTAGGGATTACCAGGCACATTCTCATCTATTCATCGAATTAGGTCCTCTCAACCCAGGGTGGGCAGTGGGCTTAATCATCTGACAGAAGAGCCAAAATGGCACACAAAAAAAGACAGAAGTAACAGTTGGTCCCTGACAGTGTTGGAATCCAAGCCAAGGTGCTCCAGTAGAACGTTCCACTCTTCCACCTGCCGTGCCCAGCTCTCAGGAAACCCTCAACACCCCGATACATGCTATTGTGGGGCGAGGCTGTGCGGGGAAGGCAGGCCATTCAAAACGGCACGTTCTCTGCATGCTGGTTTACCAGACTTGTAGAATGTTGAGGACTGCTGCCTTCACAATGGCCTAATCCTTGTAAGAATTTGCATCTTCTGAGTATTCACCCACTGCAAGAAAGGGAAGAAAACCTCCATCATGCCCAAGGCAAGCAAAAGCAGTCAGGTAAATAAGTGCTGTGAATAAACTGCATGGGGATAATTGACAGGTGACCACAGGCACTTATTTTTAACAGGGACATCTTCCAGAGAGAGGCTGCAAATTCAACAGCCTAAAGGGGCCAGTCAGATACAAGAGGGGAAAGAAAAGATCTTGGGGGTGGGGGTGGTCTCAGGAATCTGGAGGGTCTCAGAAACAGTCCCTCCACAGCCCGGCCAGTTGAAAAACAAGCAAGAATGTGGGCCCCGCACTGCCAGATCTTGTGACTTTTTAAAGGAATTCCAATAATCCGTATCGTTTTATAGCATATCTTAATCCTCAAACTTCAGTGCCTTTTTATTTTAATATACTGTGTGGCCAAACAAAACCTACCCAAAGGGCACAGATCAGGAGGGAAAACGTGAGCACTGATCATGGGCCAGAGTTGTGCCTCATCACCAGGCCCTCCCAGGTAGGTGCCTTCATGGTTCGTGCACGGCACACGAGAAAACTGGGCCCCTGAGAGCTGAAGTAACACATCTGAGTCCCACAGATATGAATGGCGGAGTTCAGATGCTACGAACTCCAAATGTCAGAGCACTCCCTCTGGCCCGCAGACATCACAGGACACGCCTCCCAGGCCCCACAGCCTCTGACCACCTGCTCCCCTTGCAACCCTCAGGCAGCTCACTGCTAATCTCCAGGCTCCTTATTAAGCAATACGAAGAGCTTGAGCCCCATGAGTGGAGCAGTGCAGACCTCATGCTAGGCAGTTTGGGGCATCGGTGGGAGACTTGAGGGCTTCCAGGCCCCTGAATCACACCATTCCTGACCCCCAACCTGTCCAGACGAAACCTTCTTCTTGTGTCCAAGAGGCCACTCTGGGGAAGTGAAACCAGCAGTGAATCAGGCTAGGATGCGAAAGGAACCTCTCTGTTGATAGCCTGAGTATCGGCAACGGCGCCACCCTTCACCTGATGGAAGCTCACTGCAGTGATCCTCCCAAGGGCAGGGAGTACGTCTGTCCTGTTCATAAAGGTCGTGGCAGTGCTGGGCAGAGTGCCTGCCATGCTCTCACTGTTGGAGTGGAGGATGGATGGATGGATGGATGGATGGATGGATGGATGGAGGATAGACAGATGGATGCATAAATGCATAGATGGATGGATGGATGGATGGATGGATGGATGAATGCATGCACAGATGGATGTAAGCACAGGTGCACTTGTGAATCAACAGATGTGAGAGGAGAGAGGGAGGGACAAGGGACTTACTCAACTGGGGACAGAGATTAAGAACACAGTATGTGAAGTCACCACCAACCTTCAATTCCTATAACTGGCCACTTCTTAGCTGTTCAACTTCCATCCAACTTCTTGCCTTAGTTGTTATTATTTGTAATCAGTAAAACAGAGGAGACTGAGCTGCGGCACCTTGTAGGAATTCATGAGATCACGTCTTCCTCCTACTTCTACGGGGTCTGGTGTAAGGCAAACTTTCAACGAAGAGAGATCCTGCTCACCTTCCTCACTGTTATGATCACAGTTACAGTGGCCACGCCCCTTGGGGAAAGGACCCCTGCATCAACCTCTCCACCCCATCAGCTTGACTCCTTTGGGCTTAACCAGTGTTTCTCCTGGCCAAGGATTACAGCAAAGGATTCCCTGGGAGGAGAAACGCTCGTCATTAGAATCCACAGACACATTAGCCTGGATTAGATACCCAGATAAGCCAGCAGTCATCTGGCTGCGACAAACCGGGCCAGAGACAGAACAGACCCATTTCACTGCCCAAAGAGGGCCCAGAAAGGGGAGATCTTCCTCCCAAAGAGACTTCGGAAATGCCCTTATTTGCCCTCCTTCCCCACCTGGCTGGCTGTCTGGGCTCCTAGGCCCTGATACTAATAATACCAGTCTCCCTGCTCACTCCAGTGTTGAGCGGGTCAAGGTGACACCCATCCACCCTCCCTATCTCCCTCTTCTCAACATCTCTGGCTTCCAGTAGGGGGAGGAGGCAACCCTAACCACAAGTATCAGAGGGGCACAACCTGATGAGTATCTGCGGGCAAACGGGTAGTTTCTGTTGCAGGCGGAAGGAAGTGCCATGAGACAATCGACCTGCATGTTCTTAGAGATACCTCCTTGCCTCGCCCAGGCTCTCGGGGGCAAGTCATGGGCTCCTCCGGAAAGAACCACAGAGCAGTTTAAATGGGCGGGGGCAGAAGCAGGAAGCCCGTTGATGATGAATGAAGGGCTATTTCCACTGGGCAAGGAACCCTGTGTTGCACCCTCCTTCCTTCCTTTCCTGGCTAGAGAGAGCGGAGTTCAAAACTCCTTCCTCTGGGCCAACTTAGCAGTTCAAGTTCAACCCTTGTATGGACGCTGCATGTTTCACTCTAGGGTGTTAACCTACCATTCTAGGACCATAAAAATCCCGTGCTTGGGGCTGGGCATTGTGACCGAATCAACCACCTCTGTGCCTCCTTGAAGCATTGTGATTCTAAGGTTGGGGACCTTCTCAACATGCTTGGAAGAGGGAGGGTGTGGAACAGAGGAGTTAAGAGCCCAGATTGCCTGGGTTTAAATCCTGCCTCTGCCATTTTTAACTGTGAACCTTGGAAAAGTCGCTGAAACTCCCTGTGCCTCAGTTTCCTCTGCAGCGTGAGGTTGAAATGAGTTAATGTTTGTAAAACACCCAGAACAGGGCCTAGTTACATTAAGCACCATGACTGTTGTCACAACTGTCACAACTGTAACACAATTCGCTGAAGGAATAAATGAGTTAATACAGAAGAAGCGCTTAAAACAGTGCCTGGTACCTTATAACTGCTTTCTGGAAAGTCATTATCATTATTATTCCTATTCCCTATTTGTGTCATTGTTTAGGGGTCTGATTCAATGCAAGCTGCAGCCCTCCTCCTCCTCTAGGGTCAGCACATTTTTTGGAAACCTGCGGTGAGAAGTGAGAAAAGTGGTCTCAAGATTTTCAAGAACAGCTTGGCCGCATGAAGAGTTTCTCAAAGAACTGCACACACTAGGTGCTCAGAAACCTGTAGGTCAATCGGAAGAAGGCGGACCCGGGTTTGGATCCCAGGTCTGGGACTCCCCAGCACAGGGCTCTTAGTGAGAAGGTGCTTCACCTCTCTGAGCCAGTTTCCTCATCTGTGAAATGGGAACAGAAACAGTCCTATCCCACAGAGCTGGCTGGGAAGACTGGCTGAGACAGTAAGGTAATATTTGCAAAGAATTTTGTGTAAATTGAATCGCGCCTCCTTCCATCGTGGGTTTTTTTTTTTTTTTTTTTTTTGCATGTGTGTGTGAGCATTTAATAACATAATTTATGCAAACCATCTCAAGGATGCTTGGCATACAGCTGGCACTCAATAAATATTAGTGCTCCTCCCTGTAGCACATTCTATCCTTCTCCAAGTCTGGCCCACACAGCAGTGTTGGACGCACTCTACTGCCTTGGATTTCATTCAAACCCCACTTTCCATGGGAAAATGAATAATTGCGAAAAATTGCTTATTTTCAAACATACTAAGACTTTCTTTTTAAGAACAACAGCTCACATTTGAGCATTTTCGTGTGCCAGGCCCCAATCAGTTCACATGTATGAATACACTTCATCCTCACATGACCCTATGAGGCAGCCCAGCTTTTCAGAGGAGCAGAGCAGAATGATTTGCTCAAGGTCATGGAGATGGCCAAGAGCAGAGCCAGATTTGAACCCAGGTGTCTCAGACCCAAGGACACTTCACAGAGGTCTCTTTCATGTGTGCTATGACTTTTTCTCCTGCTCCCACACCTTTTCCTTTGAACTTGGAGTTTGTTGGGATTGAGGTTATGTTTTATGTTTCATTTTCTCCAAAGTATCTTCTTGGTTCTGGAAGATGGGGACCAGAGTCAACAGAAATGGGGAAATGCAAAGGGAAAAAGAAAAAGAAGGGAGCGTTCTCCTAAGTGACAAGTCTTAGGGCAGGATTAACCAAAAGACAGAGAGGAGGTCAGCCCTTACACAGTGCACCTTGTGCCTGTCGTCCGATTATATTGGCAATGTGCACCTTTCGTCTTTCTGCAGGCAGATTTATGGCCCCACTGACCATAAATAGCTCTGGGTGAGAGGGTAGCCCCTGACTACGGAGATATACTTAAGAATATTTTGTTTTCTGGGAAACACACACACACACACACACACACACACACACACACACACACGCACACAGACACACACACACAGGATGTCAGGTATCTGCTGTAATTCAAAACACCATATTTCCTTTCCTATAAAGACCATGGATCAAAGTTGGATGATTCCCCAGGAAACAGAGACTTACACCTTGGCTTCTTATTTGCAGATGAGCAAGTATCTTGTCATGCAAACTTTCAGAAGATTAAAAAAAAAAAAGAACTAGGGACGCCCGGAGTGGCTCAGTCAGTTAAGCTTTGGCTCAGGTCATGATCTCACGGTTTGCGCGTTTGAGCCCCACGTTAGGCTCTGTGCTAACAGCAGAGAGCTTGGAGCTTGGAGCCTCCCTCTTTCTCTGACTCCTCCCCCATTCGTGCTCTCTCTCTTTCTCTCTCTCTCTCAAAAAAAAAAAAACTAATCAACTAATAAACTAGAGAGAATATCTAAAGTGTGAGGAGACTGGAAGGAAAGCAAACATATATACACAATTACATACATACACCTACATGTCTAATAATTTCTGCTTTTATTTATCTACTCTATTTAATATTTTCCAGTATATGATTAAGCAGATGGCAACATTTGCAGTAAGATAAATATTGTTCAATGATGCGTATTTCTGTATACAAAGTGTAATGTATTGCTCAAGCAAAATAAAACCCCATTGAGAGTGTGAAAAAAAAAACAACCAAACCATCAATAAAATATCCTCTGTTCTCTCTGGTCTCGAAACATTTGGATAGAAACAGAAGCCACACCTCTCAGGCTGTTAAAAGCAGAGATGATCTGGATACTGCAAACCAATTTTTCAAAGTCATTGCCAAGGTCTGAAAAAGTCCCGAGTTATCTGAGCAATGTGGAATATGAGGAATTTCTGCCGAAAAATCAACATTTCAAAGGGGTCAGCCGACACAGAACGCCATCCTAAGCACGAATGTGTGTGAGGGCAATTAAAAATTCGGTTCCTTAAATGAAACTTACTGAGTAGCAGTTTATCTAAGGGCACAAGCAATAAATGTGGGGACCTCCAGAGGCCTCGCTGGAGGCCAAGGGAAAGAAAAGAAACTCTCCTGACATTGACACACACAGCTCTCTTTCCCTTCTCCCCAGTCTATTCAGAAACTGGAGTGTGAGCTTTCTGACACTCTCCCCAGTGTTTTTCCTCCCTCGATAAGTGAGCCCATCTGTTTCATAAATTCTGAGGTGACAGACAAATCCACAGCTTACTGGAGACCCAGGAAAGGAATCGGCGTCTCGGCCACAACTCTGCAGCAAGCCACCTGATAATTCTAATATTTAAGAGCTTTGGAAGAGGCTGAGGGGGACACGGGAGCTTGGAAATCTTTTCTAGATATGCTCATCTTGTGGCCATCCTCATGCTGCCTCTGACTCTGTCTGCTGGAGAAACAGCGTGTTTCTTCTTGGCTTCTTAAGATGCACCAAAAATACAATCATGTCCTTCCACTGGGGCGCAGCTCCCCAGACACAGAAGGTGCAAGTGCGGAAGCTCTGGGGCCATGGGCACAAGGAAGCAACAAGGTCTTGTTTCAGAAAACGCTCTAGAGGCAATGCTTGCCTGACACTCTTTGGGACACAACCACCAGCGCCACCAAGGGGGGGGGGGGCGGAGGGACAGATTCCCTCTGCCTTCGAGAACCCCCCCTGCCCAGCCCGCCCGAGCCGCACCCTCCACAGAGCGCAGAGATGAAGCATCATGTCCCAAGCATGCGTCTCACCAGCTCTTTAAGTGAGCCACCTGGAAAATCACAGGGAATTTTTTTTTCATGTCCCACTCCTGAATCCACACCCCAAAGCATCCCGCCAGCAGCCCGGGCAGGGTCTGCAAAGAAACCACATGTTGCAAGGGCCTTAGGGGCTCTGGAAAAGGTCTGGTCCTTTCCTAGACTGCAACCCAAGCTCAGGCGACATCGGACTTTGGGAACAGCCTGCCCTCTTCTGGTCTCCTTGAGCCCCATGGAAGGGCAGGGGCTGGGTGGGCACAGCCAGGGGAGGGCCGACCCCTGGCTCCATACAGCGTGTCTGCGCTGTGATTTCAGGAGCTAGCAGGGTGAGGGGGGTAGACGTGGGGCAGGGGAAAGAGACGAGACAGACAAGCCGATAAAATAAAATACAAATCCAGGAGAGGTAACAGTTAACCACAGCATGGTAGACAGCCAGAGAGAAGAGAGGAGGACATTACACACACACACACACACACACACACACACACACACACACACGGAGTGTGGACAGAGTACTCAAAATGTCAAGGACCCAGGAAGAAATCAGCCATCCAGGCCTCCTTCCTTCTCTCCACTTTTTTCAACATGTGGTCTCTGCACCCAAAGATACCTCCTGGTGCCTGTGTGAACCCCAGATGCAAAGGATATAGGAAGCCCCATGCCCCCATGTTCATCCTACACGTTCCCATTCCGGGCCAATGGTGCACATCCCGAACCCTCTTCCACCCCACTCTCTGGGAGGGCTCCAAATCCAGAAAGAACCTCTCGCTGAGTTTCTGCCCAAACATATCCCAAGTCACCCCAGGAGTTTCAAAGACAGCGTCTGGGAGTACTCTTCTCTGTAAATAAACGGCCACAGGACATTGGGAATGTTCTGGTTCTCCATCGGGAATCTCACTCCAGTCTCCCCCCACCTCTACAAATGAGGGAAAGACATCTACCTGCTACCCAAGCAGACAAGCTAGTGAAATGCCGTCACATCACGTCCTGGGGTTGCTCTGCCCACAAAAAGCCGCGCTCTGGCAAAGAGGGTCGCCGCCGATTCCAAAGAAGTTTAACAGATCAAAAAGCATCACGCTGTGATTGAAGACAATCTTCAGTGAGGGCTCCCAGAGCGACAAACGACACAGATATGCATTCAGTCAGTGGCTAAGAATCCTAAAACTAACCCCTGGCATCTGATGTCCCCCAAGGACTAGGAGAATCCCTGTAGGCAGATGGCATGAGGAAGATACAGACAGACACCCTGCACGTTGTTATTCCTTAAGACAGTCACTCACACCCACAGGACAGTGACAGCCTGGCCCAGAGCTGGGGACTCTGACCTCCTGTCCTGTGTGTCCTAGCTCAGTGGGCTCTCAGCAAGACAGCCCAGAGAAGGTGTGAAAGACATCCCTGGAGAAAGGCGGCGGGGGGTACAGAACAGGAAGACACCCAGATGGCCCCAGAAGATCTGCAGAAAAAAACAGTTTCAGAGCTCAGACTGTTCACACCCAAGGAAAAGCAAAGAAAACCCACGAGAGCCGAAGTCGTGATGATGTGGTCAGACACACATCGGTGGTGACGGCAATCGGCTACACAGGAGACTCGGGGAGCAGAACCATCATCCAGGAGAAGGGGGCATGCCCCATCACTGGAGAGCAGGGTGAGGAAAGTCAGAGAGGGCACCGGGGAGAGGACAAGGTTAGAGACGGAGAAGGTAGAGACAGGAGTCTCAGACAGCCAGAGATGGCAGACAGGAGCCCGAGAAGTAAGACCAGGCGCCCAAGGCTGAATCCTGATTCAGGGAGTCGGCTGGGGCTGTGGGATACCGATCCCAGACCCCAGCTGAGGCCAGGACAAGACCAGGAGACCCCAAGCAGGGACCTGAGTTCTCTGCACTCAGCTCAGCAAAAACCCGAAGAGATGCTGTGAGCACCGCCCATGAGCAGCGGCTGAGGCGCCCGGGCACGATCCGCGCACTCAGACAGAGAGCGAGGCACCAACACCCACATGCACAGTGCAAGTCGGGGCGCCCAGCAAGAGTGACGGGGAACGGGAACCCGGCCAGGCTCCGAAAACCCCCGAAGCGCCTCCTCTGGAGATAACTTCCCCAGACCCCAAGGGGGCAGTCCTCAGACTCGGGATGGGGCAGCCCACGGCCCCCGAACCTCGGCAGGGACCCCGCCCCGGCTTCCAGGGAAAGGGACGTGGAGCCAGCAGACTGGGGGAGTCCCAGTCTGCCGCCCTGGGTTCAAGGGCTGGCGGGGGCGTGGGGGGCGTGGGGGGCGTGGGGTCGGGGCTGCCTCCCTCTCTCACACACACACACCCCCTCCCTCCGGGACGCGAGCCGAAAGGGCATCTTACCAGCGCCCGCGCGGGCAGTGCCCCCCGGCTGGCCGGCTGCTGCGCCCGGGGTTCTCCGGGGCCGCCTCCCCGCGCCCGCGCCGGGGGCCCCCGTCCTCCGCCACCGCCGCCGCCGCCTCGGGCTGCGGCCGGCCCGGCGGGCAGGTCCCGACGCTCCCGGCGCGGGGCCGCCTGCTCCGCGCCGCCGGCCGCTGCGCCCCCGCGGCGCTCCCCGGCCCCGGAGTCGAGGCTGCTGAAATTCCACACGACCAGCGTCTGCAGCAGCAGCACGGTGAGCGCCGCGAGCAGCGCCGAGTGCGAGCGCCGGGCCAGCCTCCGGGCGCACGGCGCCGCCACCATCTTCGGAGCGCGGCGGGCGAGCGGGGCGCGGGGACCCCGGGCGCTCCGGGCCGCCCCCGCGCTCCCCGCGGCTCCCGCGGCCGCCGGCTGCCGCTCGGGCTCGCGCTCGGGCCGCCGCCGCCGCCGCCGCCTCGGCTCGCCGCTGCTCCTCCTCCTCCTCCGCCGCCGCCGCCGCCGCCGCCTCCACCGCCGCGGCGCGGAGTTTTCAGACGGGCAGGGACCCGGACGTCACCAGGAGGAGGGGAAGGCGGGGGGAGGCGGGGAGCGGGAGGCCGCGGAGGGGGCCGCCGGGCGCGCGCGCTCGGGGAGGGGGCGCGCAGGGCGGGCGGGGGCCTGGCCCGCGGGGCTCCCCCCCCGCCCCGCGCCCGCACAGCCCTCGGCTGGCGGAGGGGGTGGTGGCGGGCCGGGGGCCCGGGGGCCCGGGGGGGGGGGGCGGGGGGGGGAGAACGCGGGCCGGGGTGGCGAGGGGCGGGGCCTGGGGGCGGAGCGAGGGAGGAAAGAGGAGGAGGGAAAGGAAGGGGGTGGGGGCGAGCAGAGAGGTCAGACACCCTCCACGGCAAGAGTCGCGGCGGGGTGGGGGAGAAGGGGACAGTTTCCACGACACAGGGAGAGAGGGGAGGGCAGAAGAGCAGGGGAAGCTTTGGGTGAGGGTGGGCCCGCTCAGAATCCAGGGGAGGTCAGGGAGATCTGGGGGTCCTGAGACCCTGCCTCCCACGAGGGAAGCAAGCACGAGGCCGCTGAGCGGAGCGGGCTCCCCGCCCAGGAGTTTGCAGTCCAGGTGTCTTCCACCGGCACACAGACGGCTGGGCAGGTGGAGACGTGAGAAACGCATCAGGAGTGTCAGAGCCGCGGGAGGGTCTCACGCGGCGGATCCCTGGATCCCTGGCTTGAAGGGGCAGGGAGGAGGCTATGAATGAGTTTCTGTGAGTGGCTCCTGAGTCACTTCCCTGAAGTGCTTCCCTGAGTCACTTCTCTGGTCCCTAAGGACAAACAAGCCAAGAGACTCCAAACCCAGTTGGCGAGCGAGGGCTTTGGTTGGGAAGGGAGCACCCACTGGAGCAGTGTCTCAACCTTGAAAGGCTGCAAGCTTCCAGGTCTGGCCGCTGAGCCTTCCGCCAGTCTTTCTTCCCATCCGTCCCGAAGCCTACCTTCCTGTCTGTGCGGGGTTCAGCTTCTGGGGGCACGGGTCTTGCCTTGTAAAGTGGAGTTCCTTCCCATCCCGGCTGGACTGTCCCAGTGACCTTGAACGAGGAGGATTCCTCCCAGGGCCCTAGCTTCTCTGTCTGTCAATGAGATTTTAGACCGATGAGCCCAACGGACTCAAGTTTCATCCCCAGCCTTCTCTGACTCAGTCTTTCCACTCTTTCCCTCCCTTGTCCTCTCGCCCAGGGCTTTATACACGGCAGCCCTGAACCCATGGTGAGCAGAGAGAGGGAGTGGGTGTCCCGGACAGGCCTTAGCACTATGAGAAGACAGTAGCAGAGCAAATCCCCGGTTTGTAAATTGGGGACGCAGGGGCGAATGCTTTGCATCTTGTCTGCGGTGCTTTGAAACCTCATCCTAATTTTTAAAGAGAAGAAAGTACAGGAATAAACAGGATCCATCAGAGAGGGAGGCAGAGAGGGGAAAAACATGGTTTCACCCACTGGTCAAGAATCCGTGAACATCAGACTTGTGTCACACACGGGGCCAGGTGCAGGGATCCAAAGGTAAGGCTTAGTCTCCCCTTCAGCAAGCTTGGAGTCCAAAGGGGATCCCGATTGTAGGTGTTGGTCATTAAAAAGCAGTGAGGTCAGTGTGATTTGAGAGAGATGCACAAAGTGCTATTGGTTCCTGAGGGTTGGGTGGGAGTGACCTCCCAGAAAATGCTTTCTGGACCCATATAACAAGCCAACCCACTTCCCTGAACCGAGAGTGTAAACGACCAGCTAGCGGGAATTCTAAACTGCAGATTAGACTCAGCCTTCGGAATATCTGCAGCCTGGCCAGGCCTGTGGAAAGGCACAGAGGCAGACCCTTTGGGTTCAGCCCACCTAACCAGGAGCGAGATAGAAGAAGAGGCAAGCTCTTTGGCCTTCTGTCATCTATTTATCACTTGGGAGTATTTTGGTTATCATTAACAAAAATCTCTGTTCTAACTGTCTTAAAAATAGAGTGGACTGGATCATGTAACTGATTATTTTAGAGTAAAGACATCAGGCATCAGGTGAGGTTTGATCCAGCAACTCAGAATGATGACCTAGAATTCCTTTTCTTTCCCATCTCTGCTCTCTGCCTTTCATGGGGTCTGTTTCATCCTGAGGCTCTCTCTTCATGTCACAACATCAGTTGCTGAGACTACTTGTATCCTTTGTTCATCTGTAGCCCAGAGGAATGAGGGTCACTGTTTCCCAGCATTCTCCTCAAAGGTGCAGAGATGCTCTCTGATTGAACTAGTATTAGGTCACAGGTCACCCCTAACCAAGCAAGGTAGCCAGGAGCATGGAATGTGCTGATCAGCTGGGCCGAGGTCCCATACACCATCGTGGGCACTGGGGAGAAGCTAGCTTCCCTGCAACCACCCGGATGTTCTCCAGGGATGATGGTCTTATGGGCAGGAGGGCAGTGGTACAGGAGAGGCAGGCACCGTCGTCTATCCCATGCGGCCACGATGTTGCATGACTTTGGGCAGGTCACTCCCCTCCAAATAATTTGGTGTCTTCAATGCCAAATGATGGATTGGATGAGATAGATGGGCCCCAGCATCATCATGTCATGTCCCCAGAACTCTTCCTTGGTGTCGAAACAGAGCTTTCCAATCCCATCAGAGGCTGCCCTGGGGACTCTTGGCATCGGCTCCCTCCAGCCTGTCTCTGCTTCAAGGTCTCTGCTGCATTTTCCTCTAAACAGCAACGATGTTATCTGCTTCCTGCACGTGACACGTTTAACCATGGTCTTCTGGGGCCCATGCTTTGGTTCAGCTCCCCTGGGGGCCACAGGCTGAAAGAGTGAGGTTAAAGATCCAGGCCTCCCAGTCCCTGGAGAGAGAGAGAGTTGTTTGTTTATCTCAACTCATAAAAAGCCATGCAAGAAAGAGGTTTAAAAGCTCTGGGCAGGTTATGGATGCCATAAACAGCTTATGTGAGGTTTTCAGGATGAAAAATCACCTGAGATAGGAGGGCAGGAAGGCGAGCTACTAGGGTCGCTGAGATTATCTTCCTGCCCCAAGACAGACAGACAGCACCTGGAGCATCTACACAGAGCTTGATGTAGAAGACGGGGCTGAAATACTCCAGCAGCAGCAGCTGTGACAACAGCAGCAAGTCTCTTTAGAATTTTTAAAGCTCATTCAGTCATTCAACACAGATATATTGGACCCTATTATGCGCCAGGAACCATGCTGGGCAAGAGAAAAATAGATATTAAGAAGATTCCCTAGGGGCGCCTGGGTGGCGCAGTCGGTTAAGCGTCCGGCTTCGGCCAGGTCACGATCTCGCGGTCCGTGAGTTCGAGCCCCGAGTCGGGCTCTGGACTGATGGCTCGGAGCCTGGAGCCTGTTTCCGATTCTGTGTCTCCCTCTCTCTCTGCCCCTCCCCCATTCATGCTGTCTCTCTCTGTCCCAAAAATAAATAAAAACGTTGAAAAAAAAAAAAAGAAGATTCCCTAAGGAATTTTTTCTTTTTAAATACGGTTCTTATTCTCATGTTAACTGAGAGCCATAGCTCTAAGGAAGTTCCAACTGATTTGTGGGATTCCCTCCACAACCCCACACCCATTTCTTGTTTGATCATCACTTTCAAATGAGGGGAGAGAAGATCGGTCAGCAATTAGTTCCGAGCTGTTGGGTGTTCCCAGCACTGCTGGAGACTAGGAGGGAAATCAGGGAAGAGGGGTCTTCACCCTCAAGCTGCTCAGGTCTGCTGCTTTTTAACTGAGACTTCTGGCATCCATTGTTTACCTTCTCTATGCCTCAGTTTCCTCATCTGTAAAATGGGGGGGTATTAAAAGGGCCTTTCTCATAGATTTCTCAGAAGGACTAGATGAGATAACGCATATACAGGGTTTTTGTATAGAGACCGGAACATAATAAGTGCTCAGTAAATGTTAGGTATTTTTCATTTCGTTAACAAACAGTAGGAAAGTGTCAATTATGAGTTTCCATAGGTATCGGGGGATGGGGGGAAGGTAGTCTGGGAAGGCTGCCTGGAGGAAGCAGCACTAAATCTAGTCCTCCATTTTGACAAAAGACTCTAAGTCCCCCCAAGGGCAAGGACCTCTTCTCTCTCTGGCACTTTGCATAGTGCAGGGCACAGAGTAAACTCCGGGCATAGAATAAACACCAGCTGGTGGATTAGAGCCTGGTGCTTACAAGTGCTTCGCAGAACCCATAACTACCTGAGCAACTTTTTAGCTGTGTGATTTTACGCAAGTTGCTTGACATTACCGAACCTCATTATTCCAGTCCATAAAAGATGAAGAAAAATAATACTTCTGTCCTAAGGCTGTTGGGGGTAGGGATCAGGGTAGAGTATAAAAGAGAGTGTCCTTTATTTCATATAAAATATTGGCACTGGCCAGTGGCAGCACTGAAGGAATGTTAGCCCGCTCATGTTGGCAGGCTGGTCTGTAAAGAAATGCTCTCCCCTTCTCTACTCCTCACAGAAGGTACCAGAGAGCTAGGGCATGGCATGCCTTCTGAATTTAGATAAACTTCAGCCTAAGAGTCAAATGTAGTCAAATACATGGTTTTTTTTTTTTTTATCTTAATTTGTCTTAATCTTAATGTGTCTGTTTCTTTTTGGTTTATTAGAGCCTGTTTTGACCCAGGCTCTGTTGTGACCCTGACTTTGCTCTTAAAAAATTTAACACCTCTCCCTTGGTTTCACTTCAACATCACACAGACATCATAAACATGGGTCACCTGTTTGGCAGTGTTAGTGGGAGGATGCACAGAACGTGGTCGCATCCTAGGCATCTCTGATTCTCTCAGACAAGTACATGCAAAGCACCGTGGTCCCTGGGCACATGGAGGTCAGAGGAGCCAGGATGCCGAAAGCCACCCCTGGCCCGCCGAAGCATGTGAAGTCACAAGCACGCCTCACCTGTACTCCCCCTCCCCCACCCCCCACTCTACCCAAGAAAAGGAAATAGTCTCTGGTCAGACCACAGACACAGGCAGGCAGCATGTCCTGCCAGAGAGACACCCAGCTGTGCTTCTGACACAGGCTGCTTTTCCAGGGAATCGTCCACCCGGTGTATCAGCAGAGGGAGCTCTAGGTAGCAAATAACTTTCCTCTGGCCGCAGACTTTCCCACAGAAAAGATCTGAAGACAGCAAGGAAAAGGAGGGGTCCCTAAGCGGAGCTGGCATCCATTCTGTGCAGAAGGAACCCCGAGCCGTTGGCAAGGGTAGCAGGTGTGGGGCGGGGCTGGGGGTGATGGAGGAGAGGAGGAGACACCTGCTTGAAGAAAGGACGCATGAAAAACCAGAAACCACCATACTGCCTGCAGGATTATCTGACCTTGCACGGCACCAGCCCTCCGACCCCTGAGCTCTCACAGCCTGAACCCTACCCTGCAACGCTGTGATGTTTGAAAGAAGGACCCACTCCAGGTCCATCGTGGCAGGCATCTTTTCTTTTTCTTTAAAGTAACTGTTTAGGGTCCCCTGCTTGGCTCAGTCGGTTAAGCGTCTGACTCCTGATTTCAGCTCAGGTCATGATCTCACGGTTCATGAGACTGAACCCTGCGTCAGGCTCTGTGCTGACAGCATGGAGCCTGTTTGGGATTCTCTCTCTCCCTCTCGCTCTCTGCCACTCCCCCCTCTCAAAATAAATACATAAACTTTAAAACATAAAATAAAAAATGGTGGTGGTGATGATAATGGAGATAGAGCTAATATTCATTGAGCACTTACTATGTGCCAAGTCCTGTATTCAGGACTACACCAAATATTTACTGAGAACCTACCCGATGCCCAGGACAGTGCTCATGCTGAGGATACAGCAGTGAAGGGGGGCACAGCTGGGCCCTGTCCTCATGGGACTTACATTCTCGTGGGCAGGCAGGGCTGAGACCAGTTACTTATGTGCACAAGGAACACCAGAGAGCCATGAGCCCTCTGCTAGTGACAACAATGGGCCGGTGAGGGCTGGTCCCTCCCTCATGGACGGAAGGCCACTGGAGTTTTTCATACGCTGTCTCACAAATCGCGACTTTTAGAGGGCTGTGATTCTTTCCACACACCAAGCATCATCTGTTGGGCGAATAAATAACGGGAGCTCTATGTTTTCATATATATGCCATTGGGATGTATAAGTGAAAAATGCCACTTAATTCATAGCCGGTGTTCTGTCATTTTGGATTTTCTCAAACCCTGGTTAACAAAGACTCATCTTACTGGTGGTGTAGTATACGGAATGGGTCAGGAAAAATTCCATAAAAAAAGAGAAAAAATTAAAAAGATACCATCTTACCAAAAAAAAAAAAAAAAAAAAGGCTTGGGAGGAGCTGCTGCATTAAATCACAAGTATCGTTTGTCCAAGTATCCTTTTATTTTATTAATCTACCCTCAGCCCTCTCGAAGGCTTTCCATGTGACTGAAGTTTCCACCTAACCCTGTATCCCTGCATTGGCAGGTTCAGCCTCGTCCTCACAAACTCATCGTCCCCATCTTGTTTGCAGACTCTGTTCTGCACCATCTCAACCCATATTTTAGCTACTGGGATTACTCAGCGTCTTGTCTTCCGAATATCTTTTTGCTTGTAGACCTCAGGAATCCACTCCAAAAAGACTTAAGGGAAAAGGTAGTTTATTGAAAGCATAATCAAATTATGCTGAGTCTGCAGACTGCCTACGAAATATCCATTGTTCCCTTCTTCCTTGGCCAAGAATCTTGATTTATTTAGGGTGACGGTGTGCCCAAACAAAGCAATGGTTCCCAGCTTTCCTAGTCATTAAGGATGATCTAAGAGAGAGCAGTAAACATCATTGTGAAGCTTCCAAGAAATCCTTTGGGAGAGGGTGCTAAATTGGGTGGGATGAGTGCCCTTTCTGTCTGGAATGCAGGAAGGATAGCTGGAACTCCAGCAGCCAGCTTGTGTCCATGAGGATAGAAGCCAGTGCTAGAGACGATGTGCTAGCAAGACAGAAGCAGCCTAGGTCCCTGATACTTTCTGATCTGCTCTATGTGGCCCACCCTTGAACTGCTTTTCAAACCTGAGAGTGAACCTCCCACTGATCGAAGCCACTCAGGGTGGGTTTCTGTTTCCATATCCGGTATGCTGAGGTGTGTGGTGACACTGAACCATTTACCTGAACGAAGGCCAGGGATGGAGATAAGCCTTGGGAAGAGCTGGACCCAGAGACCCCAACATGCAAGCCAGGTGCTTCAGCCCCTGCCTCTGCTTCTCTCTGAGCGCTTGAGTGATTCTCATGGCAGAGCAACGCTCTCCACGTATAAGAAACGCAGTTGCCAGAGCTCCTGAGGGTCACATGCCACAGCCACCACAAAGGGACAGAATCGCCCTCCATGACCGTGGGCCGCAAGCGGACCCTCGATGCTGCCCTACCACCTCACATTCTGCTAGTCCACACACCCTCCGGGCCTTAGGCCACATGTTCGGACGCCCTCCACTTCTGGGCCTCCTCTCCTTTTCACCCTTGCCTGGGCCTCATTTCCCCACTCCCCTGCTTGGAGTGCTGAGTGAGTGCTGATGGACAAACCACCCTGGCTCCTGACGGAGGGCCCCTCCTGCACTTGCCCGGGGGCCTCACCCCACGTATGGATGGCTCCAACTCCATCCAACTCGTTGTTCCCTCCACCATCCAAACTTACTGCTACTTCTCTGGTTAAAAACAAACACAAATAGGGGAGCCTGGGTGGCTCAGTCGGTTGAGCGTCTGACTTTGGCTCCCATCATGATCTCACGGTCTGTGAGCCTCACCGCGGGCTCTGTGCTGACAGCTCAGAGCCTGGAGCCTGCTTCGGACTGTGTGTCTCCCTCTCTCTCTGCCCCTCCCCTACTCTCTCTCTCTCTCTCACAAAAATAAATAAACATTAAAACAAACAAATAAACAAACACAAATAGCCCTCTCTTGGCCCCACTTCCCTCTCCAGCATCCTCCCCAAGTTTCTGTTCCCCTCCCAGCATGGCTGCAAAACAATTAACTTAGGGTCTCCCGTTTGCCCTAAATCAGGCCTGTGCTCCCTGCCCACCAGATTCACACACTCTGAAGCTGCTCGGAAGCTCTGCATACCTCTCACCTCCTGAGCTACTCCCCTGCCCCTGACTCCCTTCTGGTCTGGGACACACCAGGCAGGCCCACGTCACTGCAATGCCCTGGCTCTTCCTTCTGTCTGCAGGGCTCTTCCCCCGGGCTACCTGCATGCCTCACCCTGCCCCTGACCTTGGCCAAGCTTCTGCACAAAGGACCCCTTCTCAGCTAAGCCTTTCCTGACCATCCCAATGAAACTGCACTGCCCGAGCCAGCACCCCTGATTGCCCGGTGCTTGGTGCTGTTGTTTTCTGTGGCACTTGTTACCTTTCATAAATAAATCACTGATCATAGTTTTAGGTTTGATGTCTGTCTCCCTCCCCACCCCCCGACTAGATCACACACTCCCTGAGGGTAGGTTTTGTCTGTTTTGTTGACTGCCCTATCCGCAGCACTAAGTACCTGGCACATAGTAGGTGTTTAATTAAATTTTGCTGGATCAGTGAATGAATCATTTTCTCAGTCATAGTCCAGAAACATCTCAGCAAAGGGTGATCATTATCCTGGCTTGAGTCTGGCCCTCCCATGGGAGCCACTGATTGTAGCTCCAGAAAGAGAGTCCCTAAGAAGAGAGGGAACCCACACTAGCCATGCAATGGGGGGCCATTTGCAGGAGAGGAAATTCGGTCATGCCCTACGTGTCAGACGCAGGGTGACAGTTGAGAACGAGCCTCTGGATACAAAGCACCCTGGTTTGAATCTACTTCTTAACTCTGGGGATTTGGCAAATTTTTTCCCATCCCTGCTCCTTCTGGGAGGACATCTCACCCTTCTCCTAGGATGGTCATAATGCTCAAACCAATGATGTCATGGTACCAAGCACTTGGAGCAGGGCGCTTGGGTGGGTCAGCCAGTTAAGTGTCTGATTCAAAAAAAAATTTTTTTTAACTTTTATTTTATTTTTTGAGAGAGAGAGACAGAGCATGAGCAGGGAAGGGGCATAGAGAGGGGGAGACACAGAATCCGAAGCAGGCTCTAGGCTCCGAGCTGTCAGCACAGAGCCTGACGCAGGGCTTGAACCCATGAACGTGAGATCATGACCTGAGCCAAATGGGATGCTCAATCCACCGAGCTAGCCAGGCGCCCCAAGCATCCAACTCTTGATCTCAGCTCAGGTCTTGATCCCAGGGTGGTGAGTTCAAGCCCTTCACTGGGCTCCACACTGGGTGTGAACCCTACTTCAACAAACAAACAAAAACACTTAGAGCAATGCCGAGCATTCAGTACAAAACCGAACACCATTAGAAAAACAATAGGGGGGCGCCTGGGTGGCGCAGTCGGTTAAGCGTCCGACTTCAGCCAGGTCACGATCTCGCGGTCCGTGAGTTCGAGCCCCGCGTCAGGCTCTGGGCTGATGGCTCGGAGCCTGGAGCCTGTTTCCGATTCTGTGTCTCCCTCTCTCTCTGCCCCTCCCCCGTTCATGCTCTGTCTCTCTCTGTCCCAAAAATAAATAAACGTTGAAAAAAAAAATTTAAAAAAGAAAAACAATAGGAACTTGAGAAAATAAATACATATGTATCTGAAGAAATCAATACACTTGTTTTCCCTTTCAAGCAGATAAATAGAAGTAAGAATAAGTAAAGGCAATTGTATTGTGCAGCCTACAAACTCAATTTAGTAGACACACACAGAAACATGCTTACCTTAACAGAAAATAAATATATTTTCTAAAATCCATGGAATCTGCCATACACAATGGACATAAGAAAGCCTCAACAAATAAAAGAGATTTTTCTCAAGCCAAATTCTCTCCGATAATAATCTGATAATGTTAGAAGTACCTATTTTTCTAACTTAAAAATTGACAAACATAATTCTAGACAACAAAAATTCAATCTTTTTTACAGCAATAAATAAGAGAACACGTTGTAATAGAATCTATGGAATATAACAAAAGCTGTAGTCAGAGGAAAAATAATAGACTTCAGTGCCTTCATTATAAAGAATGACTAATAAAACAACAAGGGAAATGGTTATAAACCCCAGGAGGTTAGAATGAGAACAAAAGAAACTAAAAGAAATTCTGAATAGAAAACTAATAATGATAGAAGCTGGAAGTTAATGGAATAGAAAGCATATGTAGCAGAGAGGAAAATAAACTCAAAAGCTCATTTTTAAAACTACCAGATTGGGGGCGCCTGGGTGACTCAGTCTGTTAAGCGTCCAACTCCTGGCGTCAGCTCAAGTCATGATCTCGCACTTTCGTGGGTCTGAGCCCCGTGTCAGGCTCTGTGCTGGCAGTGGAGCCTGCTTGGGATTCTCTGTCTCCCTCTCTCTCTCTCTCTCTCTCTCTCTCTGCCCCTCCCCCATCGTGCTGTCTCTGTCTCTTGTCTCTCTCAAAATAAATAAATAAACTTAAAAAAAATAGATTGGGTGAAGGGGGTCAAAGGTACAAACTTCCAGTTATAAAATAAGTAAGTCATGGGGATGTGATGGATAGCACGGTGACTATAGTTAATAATACTGTATTGTATATATGACACTTGCTTTAAAAAATAGATCTTACAAGTTCTCATCACAAGGAAACAAAATTTTGCAACTATGTATGGGGACAGGTGTTAACTAGACTAATTGTGATCATTTTGTAATGTACACAAACATTGAGTCACTCTGTTGATTAACCCCCTGGCCATGTCTGATGAAAGAAAATAGAAAATATGGTTCTATCAAAAAGAGGACTTGGGCCCCTGGGTGGCTAAGTCAGCTAAGTGTCCGATTCTCGATTTTGGCTCAGGTCATGCTCTCACGGTTTGTGAGATCGAGCCCCTCAATGGGCTCTGCACTGATAGCACAGAGCCTGCTCAGGATTCTCTCCCTCCCTGTCTCTGCCCCTCACCTGTTTGCAGGCACACAGGCATTTTCTCTCTCTCTCTCTCTCTCTCAAAATAAATAAATAAACTTTATTTTAAAAAAAGAGGGGGGGCACCTGGGTGGCTCAGTCGGTTAAGCATCTGACTTCACCTCAGGTCATGATCTCACAGCTTGTGGGTTTGAGCCCCGCATCGGGCTCTGTGCCGACAGCTCAGAGCCTGGAGCCTGCTTCAGATTCTGTGTCTTTCTCTCTCTCTGCCCCTCCCCCGTTCATGTCTCTCTCTGTCTCTCAAAAATGAATAAATATTAAACAAATTTTTTAAAAAAACACTTAACCAAAGTTACAGGTGAGAAGAGAAATGGAAGACAATATCATATGCAATTCTATGACAACGCATTTGATAACTGAGATAAAATGGCTTATTGAAAAAATATTTAAAATGACACAAGAGAAGTTGACAAATTTGAAGAAACCAGTTACCAAAGATATGGAAGATACATCATTAAAAAGACCCCCAGATCAGAGAGTATCATTGCTGAGTTCTATATTAATCTTACATTAAAAAAAAAAAAAAACTAGATTGCTCTAATGTTATTTAAACAATTCCTAATCATACACACTGGTTTTCAGACTTGACTGAATGACAAAATCACCAGGTAATTTTTTTTTAAACTAATGCTGTCCAAACCTTACCCCCAGATATTCCTCTCCAATTTGTCTGTGTTGTGCCAGGTATAAATATCCAGATGGTTCTCAAGTGTAGCCAGGGTAGGTAACCTCTTCCATAGAATGTAATGAGAAGCTTTTCAATTCTTTTAAAACACAGTTGATAAAGATAGTACCAGCCAAGAAAACTATAAGTAAATATTACTTATGAATAAAGACAAATCCTTTGAATAAGGTACTAGCATCAAAGGAGTAAAGTGTTATGACCAGGAAGAGTTTATTCCAGGAATTCAAGGCAGGTTGGAACCAGGGAAGGTATCAACATAATCCATTAATCACATCAATATATTAAAGGTGAAGCTGATGGGGTGCCTGCATGGCTCAGTCGGTTGAGCGACTGACTTCAGCTCAGGTCATGATCTCACGGTTTGTGAGTTCGAGCCCTGTGTCAGGCTCTGTGCAGACAGCTCAGAGCCTGGAGCCTGCTTCTGATTCTGTGTCTCCCTCTCTCTCTGCCCTTCCCCCACTCATGCTCTGTCTCTCTCTGTCTCAGAAATAAATAAACATAAAAAAAAAATTAAAGGTGAAGCTGAGAAGCCATTTGATTAAATTTGGCAGTCATTCCTGATAAGTCACCATCTTATTAAAACATTAAAAGGAAGAAGTTACCTAAATATAATGAAGGCCATTGGACAAAAATATATATTTTAAAATGGCAACAATTAAAATGTTTAAATAATTTCAGAAGTTCTGAAAATGTATCTAGACAAGAAAATAAAATAACCAGGTAAATATTGGAAAAGAAGAGCCTACACTCTTCTTCCTGATGACTTGCTCTATGCACGAAGAAAAACTAACTGACTCTAGTGAAAAATAAAAGAGCAAAACAATAATCCTGGTAGAATCAAGGAGAGCATTTGTGAAGTGACTGGAAACAATAAAATTATACAATCTTAGTAGCTTTTCTACATACTAACAATAATGACTCTGAAACAGATACGAGGAGAAATTGGATGGATAAAATATCCCAGTCACAACAGCACCAACTATGAAATAACTTAGAAAACCACTTAAGAAGAAAAGATTCAGGACTTATATGAAGAAAACCATTTTTATTTATTTTATTTTTTTTTTCAACATTTATTTATTTTTGGGACAGAGAGAGACAGAGCATGAACGGGGGAGGGGCAGAGAGAGAGGGAGACACAGAATCGGAAACAGGCTCCAGGCTCTGAGCCATCAGCCCAGAGCCTGACGCGGGGTTCGAACTCACGGACCGCGAGATCGTGACCTGGCTGAAGTCGGACGCTTAACCGACTGTGCCACCCAGGCGCCCCTTAGAAGAAAACCATTTTTAAAATGATCTTCAAAATGTGACTGATTTCATAAAACAAGATCTATAAAAGTGAAAATAAATACTATGTTCTTGAGTGAGAACCATGTAAACAAGTTATTTAAATAAGTTTATTATAAATTTATTCATTTAAATAAATGAAACACAAGCCTTCCTCAAATTAATAAATAAAATTAACTAAAATCCCCAGTATCGATTAGAATATCAACAGTTTGCTATCAGTGCTAAGGGAAGGGAAAGGAGAAGACTGGATTCAACAAACGGAAAAGGAAATGCTCTAAAATAGCCAATAAATAAATGGCAGGGACATACTTACCTTCACTGGTATTTTGAATATACCATGAAGTCAAATACCATATAAATGTGGTATTTCTGGCTTAGGAATAGAAAAAAATAGCTCACCTAAACCTCTTACAGAGAACTCAAATATATAACAAAGGTGATATTTGAATCCAATAGGGTAATGTGGTTTAACTAAATTTCCATTGGAAGAAAATAATGTTGAGCTCTTATCTTAGATCAAGTACAAGGAAATTCCAGATGGGATAGGGTCCTGAATATAAATAAAACAAAACACTGAAAATTTCAGAGGAGACAGAGAAATGAACTAGAATGAAGTAGAACAGGAAGAGAAGAAGATTAGCAGCGCTTGACTTGAGAAAGGGGAAGCCAGTTTTGAACACACTGAGTCTTATAAAATGGGAAGGAATGAGAGAGAAAGGTGTCTAGGATGGTGAAAACATTCGTGGCATATTGAACAGCTATTTCGCAAGATAAAGGAATTAAGTACTGATTTATACTATCACATGGATGAGTCCCAAAAACACGCTCAAGAAAGAAACCATACACAAAAGGCCATATACTGTATGATTTCATTTATATGAAATGTCCAGAATAAGCCAATCTATTGAGACAGAAAAACACTTAGTGATTTCCAGAGGCTGGGGGCAGAGGGATATGGGAAGTAATGGCTAATGGGTTACATAATTTCTTTTCGGGCTGATGGAAATGCTCTAAAATTAGATTGTGGTAATCGTTGCAGAAGTGTAAACATACCAAAACAGGTGAATTTTTACAGTATGTAAGTTATATCTCAATAAATCCATTAAAAATATTCAGGCCACTAAGCCCACGTTTGTTTATTAGCTGCAGAACATGGGGTATCCTACTTCATCAAGGGTATAAAGTACAGATTCCTTGTTTCTAGAATTGGGATATGCCGCTTCACATAGGTCAACTGTCAGAAAGCTGAATGGGAGATCAGTACTCTGCCATCACTCACGATTTTGAGCATGCGTTCCCTTAGCTGAGGCACAGCACAGTGATTAAACATGGCAGCTCTGGGGCACCTGGGTGGCTCAGTCGGTTAAGTGTCTGACTTCAGCTCAGGTCATGATCTCATGGTTTGTGGTTCGAGCCCCATGTCAGGCTCTGTGCTGACAGCTCACGAATCGGGAGATCATGACCTGAGCTGAAGTCAGATGCTTAACTGATTGAAGCATCCCCATAGTTAAAATTTTAAAAAACCTTCAGGACATAAAGGTTTTTATATAATATTTGTGTGTAATACACAAGCATAATTATGCTTAAATATGTGTTGAAATATGACAAGATGTAAATACCCCATATTTTATTTTTTTAAGTATATTTATTTAGAAGGCAGGGGAAGAGAGAGAGAGAGAATCCCAAGCAGACTTTATGGTGTCACTCTAGAGCCCAATGTGGGCCTCGATCCCATGAACCATGAGATCATGACCTGAGCAGAAATCAGGAGTTCCACGCTCAACCCACTGAGCCACCCAGGCACCCCAGAAATACCCCAGATTTTAATACTGGCTATCTTTGAGTGGTGAATCTACAGATGAATTTGTTTTCCTCTTTCAGATTTTTTGCATTTATAATAAATGTGTTTAATTTTCATAATTATACAAATATAGTGAATACTTTTACATTTATAATAGAAAAAAGCAAACATCAGACCATGAATCAGTCTTGCAGTGACTATAATAGCATGGAATGTTTGGAATTGCAGACTTGATGTCCGATGCTGGTCTTTTTGTTTTAAAAGAGCCATCACTCCTATGGCTAAAACCAATTTCCTAAGGAGATCGCCATCAGCTTCCGGGTTACAGCTCAGTCACAGCCTCCTGACATACAGTTTTGAGATGTGCCTCCTGGTCAGAAAATAGTTGACTGTGTTCTACCAATTAAGGATTTCTCCTTCATTGCCAGAATAGCTCTTCAGATAACTTAGACTTCTGGGAAGTTTCTGTGCAGCCAGCGCTGGATAGAAATGCTATAATAGGGAGATTTAATCTCCCAAGATAAGATCATACCAATATATAGATCTTCCGAGGATGTTCCTTTGGGACTATGAGTATTCCGGGTATTCTCCAAAACTTTCTGTCACTAAGGAAAGATGCACAATGTAGGTGGGGGAACTCTGAGTAATTTGGGCTTGATCTCTGAGCAGGATTGCTAGTAAGGACATAGGCGATGGCAGTATTAAATAATCTCCTTGCATTTATTTACTCTTAGTTGTCCACTTATTAAGTATTTATTGAGTTCCAGAATTTGTGCTAAACTCCATTATTTTTAAGCTGACACTGGAAGTTGGCAAATAACTTTCATCTTGCATGCCAAATTTGATCAGTTGGTAGTAGTGGCATAGAGTGCTCTGCTGGAAAAGATTCTGGGACTGTATCCAAACTCAAATGAAAAGAGCGATGATCGATTAGTAATGTCTGCTATTGTTGTAGAAGGGGGAATGGCGGTGTATTTGCCATGTATGCTGGATTATTTCTGCCAGTTTAGTGAGGGTCACTTAAGCTCTGGCACATGCTCTATTTCCTACAGGTTGAAGGAACCAAATCCCTATCCAAGTTAGCATCACTGGAGAAGCATTAACAGAGGAGTTCAAAAAAAAAAAAAAAAAAAAGAAGAAGAAGAGTGAATGCTGCCCACCTGCTACAAGCTAGACCTTGTCCAGTTCTCTTTACATAAAATGAGTCATATAATCTCCAAGATATCCTTCTGAGGCAAGCATTGCTATTTCCTTCTTACAGATGAGGATCTAGGCTAAGGCAAGGAAAATGACTTCTAAAGTCTACAATCAATCACAGCAAGATTGCTTATCTATCCGATGAGCAACCCTGGCTTAACATGGAATCAAATAAAATGTGATCATGTCTGCTTCTTTTTAGAAGGTCGTAAAACTAATTCTACTAATTTTTGATAATCACTTTAGTTAAATGGGTCCCTCTGGAGAAGTATTCAATCCAGTTTGTTCATCAAGACACAATAAGGCATCATCTGTTCCACTTTCTGCTCAACCCCAGAGTGGCCAGTGTCATTTGGTGATGGTAGTACTCGTGTTACCCAAGCAACAAGGCCAAAGCTTTATGATCTTGCTACAGAGGCAACACTCTATGAATAAGCCTCAGGAAATCCAACCAATCCTTTTTTTTTTTTTCAGGTTCAAATGTCTGTGATTATTTAATGGACCAGTCATCACCCCATAAAATCACATATAATTACATCTTATTACACAGTTACTACGTGCCAATTCCTCTGTGAAGAGCTCCAGCTGCACTACTGCATGACAACCCCACAGTGTCCCTATCACATACACACTATGGTTACCCTGACTTGACAGATGAGACATAGGAGACTTTAGGGCCAAGGAACTTAGGCAGAGTCACATAAGTAGCAAGTAAGGTAGGGCTCAGACTCTAACCCAGGAAATCAGACTCCAAGGTCACTGCTTAACTTCAATTTAAATTGTTTAATCAACTCTTAGTTCTTAACAATTTCCAATACATCCTCTCCAGTGGGTTACCCTAAAAGTAGACCCCAAGACAAAGATGTAAGTGGAAGTAATAATATATTTCATTGGGGACCCCAGAAAACACCAGAAGGAAAGAGTAGGAAATTGAGGCAGGAAGGGGGAAGTAAAAGAAGCCTATAAAATGATCTCTTCAAGCAAGTGACCAATATGAGAAACTGGAGTTCAATCCCACTTGGAGAACTTTGGGAGATGCCATGTAAGATGTGCCCACAAGGCAAGAGAGCTGGGGTATTTGTACTCCAAGTCCTAGCAGTTAGTGGTCAAGGGCTGTTCTCAAGGGACATGAGTTCCCTGGCACCTGCAGTCTGCCACACATGTGGGCACAGTGGGCTCTGATGGCCAGAGAAAGCCTCAGGCAAGGAGTTCTAGGATTGGAGGTGGAGTCAGTGAGCCTGTATGAAAACTAAAAGTCTTGGGAATGTGAGCAAGACACAACCGCCACAGTGTCTACCTCACTTTCTTCTTCTTCTTCTTTTTTTTCATCAACAACTCTATGGAGGTATAAATTATCCACCATAACATTTACCCATTGTAACAATGTTTAGCAAATTTATCAGGTTGTGTGACCATCAACATAGTCTACTTTTAGCATATTTTTGTCACCCCAATGATATTATCCCACGTGCCCATTTATAGTTAATCCCTGTTCTCACTTCTAGCTCCTGGCAATCATGAATCTACGTTTTATCTCTAAGGAGTTACCTTTCCTGGGCGTTTTACATAAACAAATCATACAATGTGTGGTTGTCTGTGTAAATGAGATAGTGCCTCTCTAAATGGCTTAAGTTGCAGAAAGGAAGTAAGAGCAAGATGGGCAAATAAATTTTCCGTGCAGAAGGTGGGGACATTCTGGATGAAGTCAATGGTTACACTACCAGTGGCAATTAAGAGGCACCCCATGCTTACACTAGAGTCTCATCTTCCCCAGGATACATTCGTTCATATGAATTTTTGAGTTGATGTATTTTAAAGATACCTTTTTGGGGCACCTGGGTGGCTTAATTGGCTAAGCATCTGACTCTTGATTTCAGCTCAGGTCATGATCTCACGGTTCCTGAGTTCAAGTCCCATGTCAGGCTCTGCTCTGACAGTGTGGAGCCTGCTTGGAATTCTCTCTCTCCCTCTCTCTCTGCCCCTTCCCCACTCATGCACTCTCTATCTCTCTCAAAATAAATAAATAAACTTAAAAAAATAAAGATATCTTTTCAACACAAAGGACTGGCAGGCAGCAAGAAATCTTGAATCCCATGAACCCATTAGCCTTGGCATTGGAAGGAATGGGGCTATCTCAAAAAACCCTGTTGTTAAACAGATCTAACGGTTTCTGATGATCTTGGGAACTGAAGAGGTTAGTGTTGAGAAGTGACTGATGTACAGGGATCTTGGTTTCTTACCTGGCCTGCCAAACCACTCACCGTTTCTTCCCTCTCTTTGTAGAAATTAATAAAATAGGAAAAAAAAACTTGATGGAGAACAATAAAAGCAGAACAGCCAGCCAACTGGTCAACCATAGTATGCATCACACAGAGTGCCATCCTCTCTGTCTATGGAGTAAACTGGTTACAATTCCCTGTGCACAGAGGCGTAATTCACCCATGACTAACTGCCTGCGGTAACAACCACTGATAAACGCAAATGAGTTAGGATGTGGGATGTGGTATACACCCAAAGCAGACACTGACCTTGCTGACGAAGGTCATCTGAACTGCTCCTGTTCCTTGATCTGGATGAACCCACAGAGAAGTTTGGCTGTTGTCCCTTTTGAGATCTCTATCAGGTGCTATTTAGAAATACCACCTTTTTCCCTTTGCATTATGAACAAATTGAGAAGTAGGCACAGAAATAAATTGCTGGCTAACATATTAGCTTTATTATTGGTAACAATGGGCTGGGAGGTATGGCTTGGACCTACGACCACAATGTGGTTCCCTGGTCTCTGCTCCTGAGCCTGGATCCTTTGATCCACTAAAGAGGAGCACTGGCTGCAAGAGAACAGTCCTGGGCCTCAGGCGTAGAGACAGAGAGAGGTGGACATCTGCTCCTGTCTCCACAGGCCAGCCCCGAGCCCTGACCCAGGCACACCGATTCTACATAAGTCACTGTTGGCTGGGGAAAAGGCCAGTGCCCCAAAAGAAAGCCCAACGGAATGATCTAACTCACCTTCAGATCCTATCTTCCCAATCTTGCCAAGCAGATACGATTATTTCTCCATTCTAGGAGAGGAGGGATGGATCAGGTGAAGGGAAGAATAGACACTTCCTTTTTAATAATTCTAGGGGTGATGGTGGGGGGGGGAGTTTCTATTTTCAGACTAACAAAAATGTTGTATCAGAAGTGAAGAGGTTTGCTATACAGCCCTTGTCAATATAACTTTCTTATCTCTCTGCAAATGTCTCTCTCTCCCTCTTCTCCCCCTCCCCTTTCCTCTCCCCACCTCTCTCTTACACACTTACACACACACACACACACACACACACACACACACACACACAAATACACCAGGAGTTAAAGGGCTTGGATATTAGTCCTTTGAATAAAATAATTAATTTCTTTAAGTCTTGGTTTCCCCATGTGTAAAGTGAGGGACTGCTTCAGCCCCACTTTCCCATGACTCCAGAATCTATAGGAACTTTATTGTAGTCAGAAATGAACTGTATTAAGAAAGAATTCATCAGTTAAAGATTGTGCTGTTAAAAAAATACCCTCTCTCCCTCTCCTGGCCCTTACAGCAAACATGTAACATAGAACTTGAAAACTCATGCCTACAGAGGTCAAGCAGGTACCAGGAGTGAGTTACAGGGCCTGATGTAACACAAAAGGGAGTAGTGGGGACTGTGGGTGGGTCAAAGTGCACAGGATACCCAATATGCATCAATTGCTGTCATCTGGGAAGGGGGCTCTTGTTGCATTTCCTAATGCTTCAGGAGAAGGAAGACATTGACATCGTGTGTGAGTGTGTGCATGTGTGTGTGTGTGTGCATGCATGTGTGTGTGCAAAGTCCCTAGATTTCTAAAACCTGGCTCAGTTTTTAAAAACATTGCTTAGGCTAAATAAAATGTATCTGCCAACCCCGTTTTACTCATGGTCAGCTACTTGCAATTCTGGCTTACAATGGCCACAATGATGGTGACTTTCTTATGCCTAGGGCCAGCCATATTAGGAAAAGTAGATGCTTGCTGTATGAGCACTGGTTAGGCTCAGTACTCCCCGAGTCTCCTCTCTACTGCCTGTAGTGGTGTCTCACATTCCACTACTAGAAACATATCCCCTTGGATCTTCAGGAATTACCCATGTCCAGAGACCCCAGCAGACTGCATCTGTCCCTAGGAGGGGCTGGACACACAAAACTGTGCAACCAGCTTCTGGGAGCTGTTCTTGTTCTCACCTAGTGCCCACCTTGGAAACAGCACGGTAACATATACGTTCAACCCATATGCCCTTAAAAGCACTGATGAGTGACAGATTTAGCGCAATTGTCTTGGGAGAGAGAGGAGAGGCTGACACTGCCTTCTGCATGTCAAACTTCCTACTAATCCTCTCCTAATATTCCTTTCTTCTTGCTGACCACCACCTTCAAAAAATATTTCCCAATAGCTTCTCCAGCCAAATTGGTCCTGTCAACCTTCACATACCTTCAGGAAAGCAAATACCTGCTAAGCATAATACTGACAGCCAACATGTGTGGAGCACTTATTTATTTATTTAATTAATTATTTATTTATTTATTATTTATTTATTTACTATAATTTATTGTCAAATTGACTTACATACAACAGCCAGTGGAGCACTTATTTAGACGGGCCCCATTACTAGCACTTTACAAGTATATATCTAAGACTATGCTATTTTTATTCCCAGTACACAGAAGAGGAGACTGAGGCACAGAGAGCTTAAGTAACTTGCTCAAATCACACAACCAGTAGGTAGAGGAGTGGGGAATGAAAACCAGAGAGCTTGACTATAGAGTCCATGCCTTTAAAAATGGTTTTGGCAAACTTGCTCTGTAAAGGACCAGATAGTAAATATTTATGGGCCATACCATCCCTGTACTAATACTCAATGCTGCCATTGTAGCAGGAAAGCAGATACAGACAATTTGTAAGCGAATGGCTGTGTTCCAATAAGCCTTATTCACAAAAACAGGAATCAGGCTGAAGTTTGCCAATCCCTACTCTAGAAAATAGCATGTTGCTCAGCAGAACAAACCTCAGGCTGACCCAAAAAAGTGAGCTCTTATTCTTCCTTCTAGCATCCCCTTCTCCACCACCAATAATAACATCAGTGGTAGCAGCAACATTCGTACAATGTTAGCTTGAGATGGGAACACATGATAATCATACGTCAGGGTAAGGTCAGAGTCCCATGATTTACCCCACCACCCTAGTTAGCAGGTGGGGTGGTTAATCTTATTTGTCAACTTGGAGGGTGCTTTTGTATGAGATTAACATTTAAATTGGTGAACTTTGAGTAAACAGCTTACCCTCCATAATGTGGGTGGGCCTCATCCAATCAGTTG
Organism: Puma concolor; assembly: GCF_028749965.1. NCBI lineage: Eukaryota > Metazoa > Chordata > Mammalia > Carnivora > Felidae > Puma > Puma concolor. The sequence goes on from NC_141682.1 coordinate 28,864,917, forward strand.
AAGGCCCGAATAGAACAAAAAGTTGGGCCTCCAGCAGACTGCCTTTGGACTAGAACTGGACCACACACTTTCCTGGGACTCCAGCAAGCTATCCCACACTGGACTCACCAGCCTCCATAATCATGGAAGCCAATTTCCTATAGTAAATCTCCTTCCAGATATATAGGCATATCCCATTGGTTCTGTTTCTTCAGAGTACACTGACTTACACAGCAGGCAATATCTTAGCTAGATGGTTGAGAATATGAACTTGCCTGGGAGTAAGGAAAAGAGCTAGAAGTGCCCAGAACAGGGAGATGAGTAGAGGCAGAGAAGGTGGGAAGAGCCCAGCTGTCCTCTCCCTGGTTTTGCTGAACGCTGGCTCCGATCATGACAGCTATCTCCTGAGAGAGAATTCTGTCACTCCAGAGCACCACTGGGCCAGTGCGGACCCAGGATAGCATTTGGTGTCTGGTGGGCACTTGGTCGCTGGTTTGGTCTAAAGAGATATGGAAAACAAGGCAGTATAAATGCCTTCTGTTGATAATGCTCCCCACCCCCCATCGCCATTTTAAAGTAGGGTTTCTCAAAATAGTTTGCCAATAATAGCAACATTCCATTATTCCACACCTAGGGCCACAATAATAGAGATAGGATGAACAAGGGATTGGAGGCAGGAGGGAAGAATGAGAACAAACCAACCAGTCTTGCTTCAACAATGCCTTCTGGATGCCCTTGGGGCATGAACACCTGCACTATTGACATTTGGGACCAGATACTTTTTTGTTGTGGGGTGCCATCCTGGCTTTGTAAGATGTTTGGAAGACATCCAATGTTTGGGTGGTCTCCACCCACTCGATGTCAGTAGTATTCACACCCTGCCCCCAAATTGTGACCAAAAATGTCTCCAGTCTTTGCTAAAAGTACCCTGTGGGCAAAATCACTCTTTGTTGAGAAGCATTAAGTTAAAGGGAATCTCTACATGCCTCTCAAAGCTCAGACTGTTTATATTCAGGGGAATGAGGGCTCATGGCAGAGGATACTTTCTTGGAGCACTAATTGTCCTTGATAGTAATTTAAAGCATTAGTCTTACATTAAAACTAACATGAATATATTACAGAGTAGTATCCCAAACTTAAGGCTGGGAAGAATTTTCATCTGAGATGGGGTGATTTTGGCTACACTCCCAGAACACTTGGCAAGTACACATTTACATTTCTCTGCCTTGGGGGAAGCTAATAATAGGTATCGTTTATTGAGTGCTTACTTGGTGCCAGAAGCTTATGGTACAGGTGATTTCCCGCTTGACTGTCACCACCAGCTATGGTTAGTCCCATTTTGGAGATGAGAAGACTGAGATCCGCAGAGGTCATGAAAGCTGTCTGGAGACTAGCGACTGCTCAATGATGAAGCTGACATTGGAACCCACCCGTCTCATTAAGCTCCTTCCCCATGTGCTTCTGGGAAAATCTGTGAAAAGGTGAGTAGCAATGAACCACCAGAGGCAGCATCCTGGAGCTGTCTGGTGGGATGGTTTAAGAAAAAGCAAGGTTTTGTTGTAGCTGATAAGCTCTTAGCCCCTTTTGGGAGAAGAAAGAGTGAGGTTCTGAAGCCGAACGCTGAAAAGGGAGGAATTGCCAAGGTAGGACCGACTCCTGGAGAGGGTCAGCTTGGTGACATTGGCTCAAGACTATAGAGTCTCAGCCCCAGACCCCTGAGTTGCCCCTACCAGCCCCAGCTGGGACATTACTTCAGGGATTTTTTTCTTCCAGGCTTTGCTTTATGGACTTTCTCTGTGTTTCAGCAACGCCTGTGGCTACAGTAGGGACAAGCGGCTTTCTACCATTAGTCATTATAGGAGCTCTTAGAAAGACTGTCATCTCCATGAACCACTCTTATTCTTTTTTTTTTTTTTTAATTTTTTTTTTCAACGTTTATTTATTTTTGGGACAGAGAGAGACAGAGCATGAACGGGGGAGGGGCAGAGAGAGAGGGAGACACAGAATCGGAAACAGGGTCCAGGCTCCGAGCCATCAGCCCAGAGCCTGACGCAGGGCTCGAACTCACGGACCGCGAGATCGTGACCTGGCTGAAGTCGGACGCCTAACCGACTGCACCACCCAGGCGCCCCTGAACCACTCTTATTCTAATCTGCTCACTACTTTTGTTTCTTTAAATGGACTCAATCTTAAAGAATGGCTGAAAAAACAAGACCCATCTATATGCAGCCTACAAGAGACTCACTTTAGACCTAAAGACATCTGCAGATTGGAAGTGAGGGGATAGAGAAACATGTATCATGCAAATGGATGTCAAAAGAAACCCAGAGTAGCAATATTTGTATCAGACAAAGTAGACTTTAAAACAAAGACTCTAACAGCAGACAAAGAAAAACAATATGTAATAATAAAGGAGACAATCCAACAAGAAGACATAACAATTGTAAATACTTATGCCCCCAACATAGAAGCCCCAAATACACAAAACAGTTAGCAACAAACACAAAGGAACTAATTGATAATAATACAATAATAGTAGGGGACTTTAACACCCTACGCACTTCAATAGACAGATCATCTAAACAGAACATCAACAAGGACACAATGACTTTGAATGACACACTGGAACAGATGGATTTAATAAATATATTTTGATCAGTCCATTCTAACACAGCAGAATACATATTCTTTTCAAGTGCACACAGAAAATTCTCCAGAACAGATCACATAATAGCCTACAAAATAAACCTCAACAAATTCAAGAAGATCAAAATCACCGTGTCTATTTTCTGACCACAACTCTATGAAACTAGAAGTTAACCACAAGAAAAAGTCTGAAAAGAGCAGAAATACATGGAGATTAAATAACATGCTATTAAACAATAAACTGGTCAACCAGTAAATAGAAGAAATAAAAAAATATATGGAAGCAAACACAATGGTCCAAAGCTTCTGGGATGCAGCAAAAGTGGTTCTAAAAGGGAACTTTATAGCAGTACAGGCTTATCTCAAGAAGCAAGGAAAATTTTAAACAACCTAACCTTGTACCTAAAGAATCTAGAAAAAGAACAACCAAAACCTAAAACCAACAGAAGTAAAGAAATAATAAAGATAGGCCAAAAATAAATGACATAGAAACTAAACAAAACAAAAGCAACAACAACAGAAAAGATTGATGAAACCAGGAGCTGGTTCTTTGAAAAAAATCAATAAAATTGACAAACTTTTCTCCAGACTCATCAAGAAAAAAGAGAGAGGACTCAAATAAAATCACAAACAAGAAAGAAGAAATGACAACCAACACAACAGAAATACAAACATAAGAGAATATTATTAAAAACTATATCCCAACAAATTGGACAATCTAGAAGAAATGAATAAGTTCCTAGAAACATATAAACTACCAAAACTGAAACAGGAAGAAATAGAACATTTGAACAGACCGATAACCAGCAAAGAAATTGAGTCAGTCATCAAACAATTCCCAACAAATAAAAGTCCAGGACCAGATGGTTTTACAGGCAAATTCTATCAAACATTTAAAGAGGAACTGAGACCTATTCTTCTTAAACTATTCTATTAAAAAATAGAAAAGGAGGGAAAACTTCCAAATTCATTCTATGAAGCCAGCATTACCCTGATACCAAAACCAAGTAAAGACACCATAAAAAAAGAGAAGTATAGGTCAATATCCCTGATGAAAATACATGCAAAAATTCTCACCGAAATACTAGCAAGCTAGATTCAACAATCCATTTAAAAAATCATTTACCACAATCAAGTGGGATTTAGTCCTGGGCTGCAAGGGTGGTTCAATACTCTCAAATCAATCAGCATGAACATCACATCAATAGGAGAAAGGATGAGAACCATATGATCATTTCAATAGATGAATAAAAAGCATCTGACAAAGTATAACATCAATTCATGACAAAAACTTCAACAAAGTAGGTTTACAGGGAACACACCTCAACATAATAAAGCCGTATATGAAAGACTCATAGCTAACATCATCCATAATGGTGGAAAACTGAGAGCTTTCCCCCTAAGATCAGGAACACGACAAGGATGTCCACTCTCACCACTTTTATTCAACATAGTGCTGCAAGTTCCTAGCCACAGCAATCAGACAACAAAAAGAAATAAAAGGCATTCATATTGGTAAGGTAGAAGTAAAACTTTTACTATTTGAAGATGACATGAAACTATATACATAAAACCCCAAGGACTCCACCCAAACAATTGCTAGAACTGATAAACAAATGCAAGAAAGTCACAAGATACAAATCCAATGTACAGAAATAGCTGCATTTCTTTTTTTTTTTTATTTAAAAAATTTTTTAATGTTTATTTTTGAGAGAGATAGAGACACAGAGTGCAAGCTGGGGAGGGGTAGAAAGAGTGGGAGACACAGAATCTGAAGCAAGCTCCAGGCTCTGAGCTGTCAGCACAGAGCCTGACATGGCACTTGAACTCACAGACCACGAGATCATGACCTGAGCCGAAGTCGGACACTTAACTGAGCCACCCAGGTGCCCCTGTTTGCATTTCTATACACCAACAATGAAGTAGCAGAAAGAGAAGTTAAGAAAAAAAATCCTATTTGCAAATGCACCAAAAATAATAAGATACCTAGGAACAAACTTAACCAAAGAGGTGAAAGAACTGTACTCTGAAAACTATAAGGCACTGATGAAAAAAATTGGAGATGACACAAACAAATGGAAAGATATCCCATGTTCATGGACCGGAAGAACAAATATCGTTAAAAGGTCTGTACTACCAAAAGTAATCACATATTTAATGCAATCCCTATCAAAATACCAATGGCAGTTTTCAAAGAACTAGAACAAACAATCCTAAAATTTGTATGGAACCACGAAAGACCCTGAATATCCAAAATATCCTTGAAAAAGAAAAGCAAAGCTGGAGGCACCACAATTCCAGAGTTCAAGTTATATTACAGAGCTTTAATGATCAAGACAGTATGGTACTGGCACACAAAAAAATAGACACATAGATCAATGGAACAGAATAGAAAATCCAGAAATAAACCCACAATTATATGATTTATTAGTCTTTGACAAAGCAGGAAAGAATATCCAATGGGAAAAAAACAGTTTCTTCAACAAATGATGTTGGGAAAACGGGACAGTTCCATGCAAAAGAACGAAACTGGACCAGATTCTTACACCATACACAAAAACAAATTCAAAATGGATTAAAGACCTAAATGTGAGATCTGAAACCATAAAACTCCTAGAAGATAACACAGGCAATAACTTCTTTGACATTGGCCGTAGTAGCCTCTTTCTAGATAGGTCTTCTAAGGCAAGGGAAGCAAATGTAAAAATAAACTGTTGGGACTGCATCAAAATAAAAGCTTCTGCACAGCAAAGGAAACTATTAACAAAACTAAAAGGCAACCTGTTGAATAAGAGCTCTCTGTAAATGACCTATCTGATAAAGAGTTAATATCCCAAATATATGACACATTTATAAAACTCAGTACCTGAAAAACAAATAATGCAATTAAAAAATGGGCAGAAGACATGAATAGACATTACTCCAAACAAGACACACAGATGGCCAACAGACACATGGAAAGATGCTCAACATCTCGTATCATCAGGGAAATGCAAATCAAAACTACAATGAGATACCACCTTACACCCGTCAGAATGGCTAAACTAAACAACACAAGAAACAACAGGTGTTGGTGATGATGTGGAGAAAGGAGAACCCTCTTACACTGCTGATGGGAATGCAAACTGCTGCAGCCACTGTACAAAATAGTATGGAGGTTCTCCAGAAAATTAAAAATAAAACAACCATATGATCCAGCCATTGCAATACTAGGTATTTACCCAAACAATACAAGGACACTAATTCAAAGGGATACATGCACCTGTGTGTTTATAGCAGCATTATTTACAATTTCCAAGATACAGAAGCAGCCCAAGTGTCCACGGCTAGATGAATGGATAAAGAAGATGTGGTATACATATATTTTAACTTAAAGATACACACACACACACACACACACACACACACACACACACATACACACACACACAATGGGATATTATTCAGCCATAACAGAAGAAAATCTTTCCATCTGCAACGACATGGATGGAGCTAGAGGATAATGCTAAGTGAAATAAGTCTCAGAAAGACAAATACCATATGATTTCACTCATATGTGGAATTTAAGAAACAAAACAAGGGAAAACATACTAGAGAGAGAAAAGGGGAGAGAGAGAGAGAGAGAGAGAGAGAGAGAGAGAGAGAAAGACCAAGGAACAGACTCTTAACTCTAAAGAACAAACTGACGGTTACTGGAGGGGAGAAGAGTGGGGGGTGGGTGAAGGGGATTAAGAGTTCATTCACTCTTGTGATGAACTCTGAGTGATGAGCACTGAGTCATGTATAGAATTGTTGAATCACTATAGCATACAACTGAAACTAACATAACACTGCATGTTAACTAGCCGGAATTAAAATAAAAACTTTAAAAAAATAAAATAAATGGACTCACTCTTTTTCAAATGGTACATTTACCTGAGAAGGAAACTTGACATCAGCACCCTAGAAGGGAAGGCTGGTTTTCCCTGCCCTGACTAGAAAATCACTGGAGAAGTGAGTACAGGGAAAATAAGCAAGGCTGTTCTCATTCTACTTAGTTAGAGAGCAGTCTTTGCTCAAAGGAGAGACCTGCAAGGTTTGGAGAAGTGTTAAGGTCATTAGCACCTGGCTAAGACTTCCTCCCTGGTGCAGAGTAACAAAATGATTGCTTCCCTAAGCATAATTTGCTGAGGTTAGTATTCAGGCCATACCAGAAACCATGCTGCTTCAACAATGCTATGGGTTTTATACCTGAAGACACACAGGCAGAGGAGTTGTTATGAGCTCAGTTGTGTCTCTCAAAAAGTCATATGTACAAATCCTAACCCCCAGTATCTCAGCAGGTGACTGCATTTGGATTAGGGTCTTTAAAGGGATAATTACGTTAAAGTGACGTCATTATGGTGGACCCTCATCCAATCTGACCAGTGTCCTTATAAGAGGAAGCGTGGACACAGGCATGTACAGAGGGAAAACCGCCTGAAGACAGAGGGAAAAGTTGGACACCTGCAAGACAAGAAGAGACCAGCCCTGCCCTGCTGACACCTTGACCTTGGACATCCACCCTCCAGAATGATGAGAAAATAAATTTGTTTTTTAAGCCACTCAGCCTGGAGTACTTTGTCATGGGGGTTCTAGCAAACTAATACAGGATTACTAGCCATGGAACCTTGAGCAAGTTACTCTGCCTCTTGAAGCCTGGGTTTTCTTCTCTCTCCAAGATACAGTCTACATTAAGGAATTGTGAAGAGAATAAGAAATATGTCCAACAAGGTTAGTCACCAAAGTTCCTGGCACAGAATGGGACTCAAAACAGCAACAAAAGCAAAAAGAAAAATAAACAAGAACCCCAAACCACCCCAAATTATTACTATCACTGTAGTCGGAACGCTTTGTTGGACCTTGGAGGACTTGAAGATATTTGTGATCTTTATCGCCAAAGAGATAATCAGGACATAGGAGTCTGGTGCTAAGCACTAAGAGCTCCATCTTCAATATGAACCAACCGGAGGGGTGTCAGCAGGGGTGAAGGAAACAACTGGTCATTCCTCTTGCCTCTTCCCCAAAGTTATCCAGATGTTTTAAAACCACCCAGTTACAGGGTCCACCTCCCTCTTCCCCCACACAACTCCTTCATCAGGATGGCCATTTCCCGTGCCCTCCCCCCACCCCCGTGCCATCTTTTGGTGTGTTTTGGGACCCCTTACACACCCATCCCTACAGACCCCCTAAGCCCTTACCCGGGCCTCACCGTTTGTAAACTGTAGAGCCAGGCTTTGACCCCAGGCTTACATAATCCTTGACATGTCCCAGGAGTCACAGACCAACTAGAAGAGGACTTTGGCTTGCCAAATATAATAATGACCCGCCCATTACTCATAATTTCTAATCATTAATTAAAGTGATGTATGATTAAGTATAATGTGGAGTTCTTGCGGACACAGTAATGGTGGTTATGGTGTCTGTTTCCTGAGCACTTGTCATGTGCCTGCACCGCACACACACATATGAGCCTTCTGATTCCTCTGAACAGCATGTCCATGTCCATGGTTTTATTGCACCCATTTCATGCACAAGAGCACTGGATTGTGGGGAGCCCCGTGTTAGAGCCCACACATCCACTGATCGATTCTGACAAAGACCAGGGGGCAGGGAATGAAAAGGTGAAGGTGATATTGGAGAGGAGAAAAAAGGCACAGGGAAGCCTTTTTCTTACCTCCTCATGCGTCCCCCGCACAACAGCAGGACTGTATCTTCCAAATTTCTCTGCTTCCTGACACTCGGCAAACCCTTCACCCTGGAACTGGGGCAATCCATAACGATCCTCTAGCCAGTGTTCCCCTGATCTATCCCAGCTGGGTTAGTTTGCCAGAGCTGCCTTAACAAAGGGCCACAACCTGAGCAGCTTAAACAAAGGCATCACCTCCAGATACCATCACATGGCGGGGGGGTGGGGGGTGGGTAGGGCTTCAACATATTTGGAGGTATGACATAACAGACAATGTATATATGGGTCTCTGCCCCTGGTTCTTAGCACAGAGCTCCTAAAACCTTTGTAATTTCTTAAGTGGTAAGAGCACTAGGACATCCTCTGTTCTATTGAGGTGATTCGGGTGGGCTCCTGGATGGGGGCCGGTCACCAGAGAGATCAAGGCACTGGGGCACCTGTGTGCCTCAGTCGGTTAAGCATCCGACTTCGGCTCAGGTCATGATATCATGGTTTGTGAGTTCAAGTGCTGACAGCTCAGAGCCTGGAGCCTGCTTCAGATTCTGTGTCTCCCTCTCTCTCTGCCCCTCCTCTGCTTCTGCTCTGTCTGTCTGTCTCTCTCTCTCAAAAATAAATATGTGTAAAAAAATTTTTTTAATAATAAAAAAAAAGACCAAAGCATGAGTAGAACCTTGGAATTTCCAGAGAGGGGAGAGGAGCAGAAACATAGTAACTGATCATGCCTACTTGATCAACCAACTAGTATGGGTTTTAGGAGTTTCCAGGTTAGGGAGCATATCCATGTACCGAGAGAGTGACACACCCCAATTCCAGTGGGACAGAAACTCCTGTGCTTGGGACCCTCCCAGATCTCACCTGATCGATCTCTTCATCTGACTGTCTGTGTACTTTATCAGACCCTTTAACAAACTGGTTGATGTAAGTGTTTCCCTATGTTCTGTGAGTTGTTCTGGAAAATAATGGAATCTAAGTGGGGGGAGGTCATAGGAACCTCTGATTTACAGCCAAGTGGGACAGAAGTTGTGGGTAATCTGGGGACCTACCACTTGTGATTGGCTTCTCAAGTGGGGAGGGGAGGCAGTCTTGTGGGACTTAGCCCTTAACTTGTGGGATGTGACGCTACCTCCAGGTCCACAGTATCAGCATTGGGTTAAGTTGCAGGACACCCAGCTGGTGTTGCAGAATTGCTTGGTGTGGGAAGAGTCCCCACACATCTGGTGTCAGAAGTGTTACGCGGTAGTTGTGTGAGAGCAAAGGAGACACACAGGAGGAGGACTGGGGCTTTCCTTTGTGGGATGGAGGGATTCCAGGGCGGGGGGGGGGGGGGCGGCAGACACCAACATTCAGCCCATATAATGATGGCCTCTCCTTCCTGTGTCTTTCCACATCTTCTTTGCTCTGTGTGTCCGTGTCCAAAAAACTTCACTTTTGTAAAGACACCAGTCCTAAGGGGGGACACCTGGGTGGCTCCATCGGTTGAGCATCCGAGGTGGGATCAGGTCATCATCTCATGGCTTGTGAGTTCGAGCCCCACATCAGTCTCGCTGCTGTCAGCGTAGAGCCCATTTTAGATCCTCCGTCCCACTCTCTCCCTGCCCCTCGCCTGCTCATTCTTGCTGTCTCTCTGCCTCTCTCTAAAAAATAAATACAACATTAAAAAAAAAGACGCCAGTCATAAGGGATTAGGGCCCATTCTAATAACCACACTTCAACCTCTTTAATGACTCTCTTTCCAAATAAGGTCACATTCTGAAATGCTGGCATTAGGACTTCAACATATAAATTCTGGGGCAACACCATTCAACCCATAACACCAGCCTCATGGATGTGTGTCTTAGGCTATGGACTTTTCTTGACAGTCCAGACCCACTAGGGTTCAACATCCTTCTCCAATAGGAGAATATCCTTCAATCCAACCCAAACCTTCTCCTCTCACAGTTTAAGGTAATCGCCTTTCAATCTCCTAAAATAACAATATTCTCTCCTTTCTGTTTTGAGCCTTGAGTTTTGGACTCTTTTTGTAGCTGAACAACCACCCCCCCCCCCACCTCCTGCCAATTAAAGGACACAAAGAAAGGGAACTGAGAAGAGACACTGGGGGCAGGGTATTCAAATCATTGTCTTTAGTTCAAAATGTGAGCCAGATGCTATCAAGGACTGGATAAGGAAGGGTAGGTTCATGGTTGTGGTTCAGAAGCCTGAGAGCTTTGGTTTAAAAATAGGCAAACTGAAATAAACACTGACAGCTACTCAGATGGCACCGAAATAGAGTGGTAATTGATCTAATGCAACTTTTGCCTCGGATAACATCATTATTTGTGAAATTATGTCAGTGTTGCTGCTGCCAAGCCAGCAAGCACTTACAGGACGCGACTTCTAATTTAGGAATTGGACTATTTGTGGCTCATCTTCCAAGACAGCAGGAACTCAGTGGACACCGGTGGTCAGACTTCTGAAAGCGCACAGGTTTGAGCTTGAAATCTGTAACACTGGTACCCAGAGGAGGCGTCCTGTCCAAGTGCCCCTCTGAGGAGGGACTTGCTACCCAGCTTTAGGGAGTGTGGCTGGAAAACCGCCTCCAGCTGTCAGTTCCTTCAAGGTCGGCTTTGGCTGCAGAGATCCAGGCTGCAGGTGAGCCCGCACCCTGTGACTTGCTGAAAAGGGGATTGAGCCAAGGACCCACTTGGGTCACTCTGGTGTGACCCGGTACTTGCTCCAGAGCTAAGACCTGCCTGTCTTGCGATTCCGTTTTTTACTGCATCTCCAACCTGCTTCTTGCCCCTTCCTTTTCCAGGTGTAGATTCCTAACAAACACTTCATACCCTAGCCTCCAACTCAACATCTGCTTCTAGAAGACCCGACCGGGAGCTTCAGCAATGGCCAAAGTTGACCTTTTCCAGGTGTAGATTCCTAACAAACACTTCATACCCTAGCCTCCAACTCAACATCTGCTTCTAGAAGACCCGACCGGGAGCCTAGGCAATTCCCAAAGTTGACATGCGTTTCCATCTGTACCTGTGGCACTCCCAAATAAGAGGCTGGAACTATCCCTTTGAGCCCCCGTGGAGCCAGCGGTGGGATTCTCTGGTGGAATTTCACGTCGAAGAATCTTTCAAATTGTTTAGGAATAAAATACCAGGTGTTTATTTATTTGGCTTACACAAAATAAACACACATACAAGTTATTATTAGAAATGACAGCCATTCCCTTATCCACATTTTTTCTCCACAACTGCAGTGATCTGGCTGCTGTTTTAGGTACTGTGACCACCATGGCCAATGAGACAGACACGGGTTCTCAAGCTCAGGTTGCATGGGAAGAGAGCGACAACATACAAATAAATAGGCGTGTTAATGAGGAAGTTTAGGTCTTTAAAGCCCATGAAGAAAATAAAATGGGGGATGGTACTGGTGACTGGGGCATGAAAACATTCTTTTGAGAAGGTGGCCGAGGAGGGCCTCTGGAAAGGGTGGCATTAGTGTTGAGGTGTGAAAGACACAGGCAATCCCGGCTTCTGCACATGAAACTTCGGCTCTTGGAATGGAAAGGACCCACAAGTTCCCACCCAAAGCTGAATTTAACCGACAGCATCATTGAAAGGATGCAAGGGACCACTCTGCCTATGTGAGACGGTCAGCTGGACCACTGACCATCCCCGGGGCCTCCATGGAGACTGAATGAAGAGTTGGATGGACACAGAGAGTTGGCCCAGATTGCAAACAGCCCATCAAAGGGGTTCTTAATTCTCACATTCGATTTTTATGTAGAAACGGTGAGGAAAGTGGTGCACCTACTCCCCTGGTTTATGTTATAGGTCAGAGATGACAGGGTTCCCAATTAGCAGGCATTTAAACAATCCCTTATGATCTTTGCTGGGCTTTCTTGCTTGATTTTTTTTTTTTTTACACTTTGTCCAATTCTTGGCAACTCGATTTTAAAGATCGTTATATTAACTGCAAAGATGAATCAAGGGGTGAGGTCACGTTTCATCCAGGGAAACCCTTTTGTCTTGTGTTCTGTCATTTCCATGCCCCATAGATGCAGATCTGGGTTTTAAAAAGATCGTTCTATTTCAACATAGTATTCTTCAGGGGGAAAAAGACTGCCTTTCCTTCCAAAACCCAGCTTTGCCTTCTCATCAAAGGAAGCTTTTGTATCGTGTTTGTCTTACTTGTATCTGGGAGAGCAGCTGGGCTCACAGTCCTACTCCAGCTGAAGAGAGCCATGGACTTTATTGTAATCGCTTTGTTGAAATATTTGGAATTGTATAGCAAGAGACTGTTTCTATGTTGCCATAATTTATGACAAAGACCTGAATAAATCCCCAGACATGGATTTTCTATAAAATCCATCCTTGTGAAACTTTGTTGCACTGCAAAATGAAAAAAAAAAAAAGAAAAGAAAAGAAGACAGGGAAGGGGGGAAAAGCCCACAAGATGTGCATAAATCCCTGAGAAGGCCATATCCATTCGTCACATTTACTGGGAAGACATGGATTTTATTTGGATGGAAAAAGAATGAATCATAGTGGTTTTAGCATCTAACGTGGAGATGGCTTGTGGCATTTCCCTCCGATCTTTCTGCTTCCTCAAGATCAACGGAATATGCAAGGAAGAAGCTTGCAAAGAAAACTTTCTATCAAGCATAGAATGTTCTGTGTTAGGATGGGCCTCGGGGGATGGAGTGAAATCTCCCTTCTCTGCCTTTTACCAGGACAGTCATTAGTTTGTAAATGTTTAAGAATACATCATAGTTGCAGCAAGAAGTATATTTTAGTTATTCAAATTCTATTATGTGAGGTGGGTACTGGGGAGAGTGAGAGAGCAAGAGACAGAGAGAGAGAGAGTGCAGGGGGATGGGAAGAGAGAGAGGGAGTGAAGAAAGAGAAGGAGGCCAAGGCAAAGGAGGGGGAATCTTTTAAATCATATAGATTATCTCAATTCTCATCCCACTCATAGCCTGAGAAATCAGGAAAACCTGAGGCTACAGTTCGCTCCTTTTGTTCTTTTGGCTCTTAAGAGTATGAGAGTCTCCCCATGCTCAGTGCCAGGCTGCTGTTTTTAGTCACCATGATCCCCTTAAACACCACTCACCCCGTCATCAGCTGCTCAGCCTAAGACACAGCGGTCTTTTCAAGATGGAGGGAAAATGCACTGTGTTGGACACACTGAGAAACTACCCACTTCCTCATGGGTAATCTAAGAGGGCTTTTAAATGAAATTATGACTCTCTGTGATTGTTTCTTCATATGATGACTTTGGAATCTAACTCTAAGATCCTTTTAAGATTCTTCTCTACTTCTCTACTGGTGAGCAGATAGGGATGAGGGAAGGGTCACATTTTTTTTTCATTAATTATTTGCCAAATGCTTACTGAGAATCTCCTCTGTGCCAGACACTGTGTTGAGCTTGGAGGATATTACATGATGATGCAGAGAGAAATTTCTCTTTGGCCTTATCATGCAAGCACAGAGTTTAAAAGCTGAAAACACCCTTGGAGAATATAATCTATCAAGAACAATGGTGAGCAACCTTTTGCACACAGGACTGCTTTGGAGAAAATAAACATGTTTTCCAGCCACATGCTTCTGGTTCATTCAAAGTGAATTCAAAGTGAAAATAGGGAGGGGGGGCATGGGCTAAATGGGTAAGGGGCACTAAGGAATCTACTCCTGAAATCATTGTTGCACTATACAATAACTAACTTGAATGTAAATTAAAAAATAAATACATACATTTTCAAAAAAGTAAATAAACATTACAAAAATGTTTAAATAAAATGAAACAAAGCAAAATAAAATAAAGTGAAAATAGTTTTACTGAGTTCCTTGCCAGGAAGGGGGGCATTCTCAAACTGAGCTTACTTGGTTCAGTAGAAGGCCGTCAATAAATGATTTGACATTGCTTTTTGGCCACCCAAAGGCTAATATTTGGGTATATTTGAGAAGTAGGCCCATGGAGTTGGCTTTCAAATGGTTCAGTTTGAAATTAGATCAGGGACTTTATCCCTGATAAAGGTCATCCCTTAGGCAGGTCACACGTGGCCCAGAGGCTGGTTACTTATCCTGGCGGGTAGTGAGTGGGATGCTGCCGTCGATTCCACTTTTCATCCTCCCCAGCACATTGTACAATAACTGGGTCCCTCTCCTGGCTTACATTTCTGTGTTACATAGAACTCTTTTGATTGCAAGAGACCAAAAGAAAAATTATGGAAACAGAAGGCGGGATGTAAAATTTCACATTAATTCAAAAGCCCAGGTGTTAGTATCAGGCATGGCAGAAGTCAGATGTTCAAGTAATTTAATCGGCACTTGACTTTTCCCTTTTCTCAACTCTGCTCTCCTCTCTGGTGGCTTCACTCCTAGGCACACTCTCTCTGTGTGTCCCCACAGCCCACTAAGCAGACTCAGGCTTACAGCGTCCCAAATCCAAGGCCGGTAGGAGAGAGTTGCCTCTCTCTAGGTCACGCCTGCCCCAGTTCTAGAATTAGAGCTGATGGGCTCTAGTCTCAGAGGTCTCATTGGCCAGGATGGGTCAGAGTCACATAAACCATATGGACAGACAGCGAGGTCAGTGATTCTCTAAGGAATACTGGACTGTTATTACTGGATGAAGTGGGGTGGGGGTGGGGGGGACGGGGGGGGTGTGATCCTGGAAACGCAAAGATTCTGTACCATCCTTTCCAACTCATCTGGCTGTTCATCCCTCCACCCACCCATCCACCCATTCACCCACCCACATATCGATCCATCCACTCAGCCACCCAGTCACCCACATAACTAGCTAGCTAGTGACTGGTCTTCCCTTTATTGTAGAAAGCAATTCAACTTTCAGTGCATGGCATATCAGGGGTTTCAAGACTGTTTTTTTGAAAATAAATGCATACATGAATTTCATCTTATTCTCATTTTGTACACCATAAAAAGGCATATCACAATGGTTAATGCATAGCTGGGATGTGTACCCGTCTCTTCGACTATATTTCTCTCAGGCAGATGTTGCCTTGTCTTCTGGGCAGCAGTAGAGTCCCAATAAGGCAGGCGTATTTGAATTATTGCCTAAGCACAACAGCATCATACAAGGGTATACTTATCTGTGGTTTTATTAACCAGCGTTCACTTTTATCCCAGAATCATATCCATCTTTTCAAAAGAAAAGTTTACCCTCATTATAATGCCACATCACAGCAAAAAGGCCCCAACTGTAAATAACAATTTTAATGTCAAAAGCTAGGTACATTCTGTTATTGTGCTTAGCTTTAATCCCTGAAGCTACTAACCAACCTACTGAAGTATGCCTCAAAATATATGTGTCTTAGTAAGGCTTTAGAGATGACCATGATATTGATGGAGAGAATTAGAATAGAGGGCACCTGGAATAATTCCATGAGAAATGCCTTAGTATGGACTCAACATAGTTTAAAGTTAAAGAGAATGAGAGGTGGGGGGGGGGGTCAAATACGCTTTTACCATCATCTTTAAGATTTTTTCGCAAATCTCTCTCCCTCCCTCTTTATCTTTCCATATCTATCTATCTATCTATCTATCTATCTATCTATCTATCTATCTATCATCTATCTATATCTTTTTTGCCAAATTTAAGTGCCTTATAAGCCAGGCTATTTGATACATGTTTTATCTTGACTGTAGCTGTGTTATAGTGTTTTGTGCCCAAGGATTCCAAGGTGTGAGTTTAGCATGGAATTAACGACTGACTGTTGATTTCTTTACATTGTTTAAAGGAAAGAGAAAAAAGCGACTGGGAGTTAGGACTCTTTGGTTCATTCATTTGCTCAACAAATATTAATTGAGCACCTACTCAGTGCCAGGCACTGTTCTGGTATACAACAGGGAATGAAGCAAACAGACATAAATCCTTTCTTTTATGGAATTTAGACACCTCAGTGCCAGTTTCTGTCATTAAGGAGTGACTTACGTTTTGCTACAACAATTGCCCTCTGTGGGCATCTGCTTTTCAGTTTGTCATATAAGACAAACTCTCAACATCGAGCAAGAGAGAGGAACAGCTTAAAGAACTAGGCTTGGGAAAGGGAACACCCAGAGGACAGGGTACCTATGTCCAAACACTGAGAAAGGTGTCCTGTTTATGGGCGAGGATACTTGATCTGTGTGGCTCCCTAGGTAGAATGAGGAGCAGTGGAGACAGAGCATAAGCACATAGAAATAGCTCATGAAGTAGTGAGTTCTCTCTTACTAAAAGTGTGCAGCAAGAGGTTGGAAATGAACTTGGCAAGAATGCCAGAAAAGGGTAGGTATCAGGCTTCTAAGCACCCTTCCAAGTATGAGTGTATAAGCATAGTTAACACTACTCTCCACCATCTTGGTTCTGCGCCATTTGGCTCATGGGACTTCCACGTTTGCCACAAGAGGAGAAGAGAGGGAAGGATGGGGCCTCTTAACTACCTCTGCCAGGTGGTAACACTGATCGTTTCTGCCACAAGAGCAGAAGAGAAGGAAGGAGGATGCCTCTCAACTACCTCTGCCAGGAGGTAACACGATTGTTTCTGCTCAAAGCCCATCTGTCAGCATGAGTCACGTGGCCCAGAACTAATACCAAGGGAGGCAAGGAAACATAGGGAAGAACACGAATACATGGAGAGCGCCTTCTCTGTCAAGTAAGATTTTGTAAAAATGGAGACAATTACGATCATAGCTATTCCAGAGTTACTTTTAGAATTACATGGGCTAAAATGGATTAGCTTATTTAACCATGTATCATCCAGTGACTGACATTTAAAAAAATAGTGAGCCCTTTTTTTTGTTCTCTTCCTCTCTTCCTCACCTTCAAAGAGCACCCTGTTACCTGGCAGGACCAGTGGAGAAGGTATTCTGTGGAGACCCTGGAAGGAGCCCCTGGAAGGGGCCGGGCTTACATGGTCACATCCCCACACCTTGACTCGATGCCTTAAATTCCAGCAGCAGAGCAGCATCTCTGGGTCGGGTGTAGCCAGGGGATGTGAGATCAGGAGCTGACACAGAAAGGCCAGGTGGGAAGTTGCCAGTGACAATTTTAACTGGGCTGGCCCCAGGGGGGGATGGCTTCCTATGGTATACATAGTCAGAAAGTCTGTTTCCCCTCCGTGGAGCATCCTAGGTCCAGGCTGCCCATCTGAATTTGAAATGAATTCAATTCAGCCTTCTGTAATTGCTTATTTGATTCCTGACTATGACATGCAGTTAGGAGGGAAATTGACATTCTGTCATTTCTGTTCCAATGAACTGAACTCCGACAAGTTCCCTCCTAGGTACTTTGTGACAGCCGGGTCACCTGCTCCTCTTACATGGAGAAATTAGCGAGCCTGGGGATCTGGGATGTGGAATCCTAAGTTTGGTGCTTTTGAGAGAGTTGGGAGTGGATGAATGAGACAGGCAGTCAGGGGTATGCCGGAACCTCCCTTTCCCCAGCAAATACAATAGACCTCCTTTCGGAGAGTACTCAGGATGGCTTTCTGCTATAGAAATATGAATTCTCTTACTTGTTATCCAGAGATCATTTCTGTCCAAGGTCATTTTTTTTCTTACATTTTCAAACAGTTTAAGAGTCTAGAGTCATCTTTAGTAAATCATAAAAGGCCTGAGACTTCCCAACACAGCAAACTCTTTGTCATGTCATGGCTACCCAAAGCCCTCTTTGTCCAAGCCTTTCAATGACCACCGCATAATGAATTAAGCCCCCAAAGGTGTGAGAAAGATGAGCCCACTTGAGTTAAGGAGAGGCCCATCAGGCAAATGGGATGGGGCTGGACGAGATTCTCAGAACGTGGCTAAAGGGTCAGCAAGAGCTTTGCGTCTTACCAGTGAAAGAAGAAAATCCACGGGAGCTTAAATGGAAGGCCCTAATGTCAATATCCATGGAAACGGAGGCTTCCATGTGTCTTTGACAGATGTAATTTAGATGATAGTCCCACGAAATGGTGAGAAAAAAAATGTGAGCATGAAACTATAGAGCAGTGCTTCTCACTGGTGGCGACTGCGCCCTCTCCTTTCAGAGAACACCTGGCAATACAAAAACGTTTATGGTTGTCACACCCAGAGGGGCGTTAGCGGCATCGAGTGAACATCCTACCCCGCCAGAACAACTGCCTACAAGACAGAATTAACTGGTCCACAGCGTGGACAGAGCGTGGAAAGACGACGCCACCGAGCATGGGGCCAGGCAGGGGGTGGCATCCGCTTGGGAGAAGCAGTGTCTCTTGATTTTGGAAAGACGGTGTCTGCTGCCCTTGGGAAAACTTCACGGTGGATCAAGAAAGGTGAAATCCTCTTGTTTTGGATCAAAAACCTAATCACACTCCTCAGTTTAAAATCTTCAACTGATGTTCTATTATTTTTAGGAAAAAAGTCCAAGATGCCTAACGCAGCCCCCAGGGTCCTGTGTAAATATTCTCATTTTCTGCAGCAGGCAGGAGAAAGCCAGAATGCAGGAAAGGAACACTGATCAGGTTACCCTCCTCTTCAGGATCATGTTAGTAGAAAAGGTCAGAAAAGAAAAATTAAAAATGATCTGTCAATGGTATACCCACAGACAAAGGGAGGGGTGCTGACAAATGAATCTCATATGTAGACCCCATGAGGGTTACCAATTGATTGACTCTCAAAAAGCAACAAATATCCAATTTGTTTTAAGACACCTGGGAGGAGGGGCGCCTGTGTTGCTCAGTCGGTTAAGTGTCGGACTTCGGCTCAGGTCATGATCTTACAGTTCATGAGTTCGAGCCCCATGTCGGGCTCTGTGCTGACAGCTCAGAACCTGGAGCCTGCTTTGGATTGTGTGTGTGTGTGTGTGTCTTCCCCCACCCCTCAAAAATAAATAAACATTAAAAAAAGATACCTAGGGGTAACTAAAGCAAAAACAAGAGAGGGGAATCATTCAGACACCCTTCCTCACTCAACCGCCCCCTTTAAAGACACTGTTTTCTACATAGCAGCTCTTGGGACTCTGGAAAAAGATGGCTGGTGGAGAATTTCAGCAAGTTTGGCTGGGGACTCCTGACTTCAGTATGGCTAGGTGTTCTACAGGAAAGACACAGATCATTCCTCCCAGATTTTCTTGGGCTTCGATTTGTCTTTCTTCACCACAGGACATTCTAAGACTGAACCGAAGGCAGCCTGCTTTGATGGGGGTTCCCTCCTGTTCCACTGTTTGCTCACTGCTCTCCTGTCACCTATCCCACTGGACTTGGCTCAGGACCCGGAGCATCTCGCTTTCTCTTCCTAGGAGTTCTGCCCTCAGTTTGGGCTCCAGGCTCTGCCCCTACTTCTTCTCTTACACACACACACACACACACACACACACACACACACACACACAAATCCACATATACACACATATATTCATACCCAATGATCCACAAACACACACATCCACACACTCACACATCAATACATACACACCCATATATCCACACACACAAACCCACATATCTACACATCCACACATCTATCCACATATAATACATACACCCACACATACACACACACCCATTTACACACACACATGCCTACAAATTCCCAAATATCCACACAGACATCCATCTATACACACACATCCATCTACACACATCCATACCCATAGAACACACACACACACACACACACACACACACACACACACACGTTCATACACACACAACATACCCACACACCTCCACACATCCATATATCTGCACACACATATTTATCCACATACAGCATACACCCATGCAAACATACCCATACACCCACAAATCCACGCACACACAATCCCAACATCTACACGTCCACATCCACACACATCTATCCACACATCCATACACCCCCCACATATATCCACACCAGCATACACACCCATTCATGCACACACACCTGCACAGATTCACACACACACATACAAACCCCACATTCTTTAGCCTTGCTCATCTTTCTTATATCAAGTCATTTTTGGAATGATCTTCCTCACTCTCCCTAACCTGGCTCCTTTTTTTATCTAGTCCTATGGCTCCCCTGTCACACTTACATTAATGGTGTATTCAGTAGACTCATGTATTTTTCCTCCTTTTGACAAGCAGCTCCATGAGGATGAGGGTCAGGGCTGCGCTGCACCTCATGTAATGCACAAAGCCCAGGGGGTTCCTGCGGGCTGAGAGTCGCCCTCTCTTCTGCTGGCCTGGTTGGCCATGGCTGTCTGCTCACTGAGAGTCCCCAGCACCCAGTACAGTGCCTGGCACAGACCCACGGCCCGGAAATGGGGATCAGTGGATGCCGTCTGGCTGAGCCCCAGCACCGTCCATCATTGGGGAGGGGGGAAGAGCCCTCACAGGCAGAGTGGCCTCCAAGGCCTACACGGCAAGCAGCACCTCCTTCTCAGCATGCGGTTCCCATGGTTCAGCCATTGGCCAAGCTGCAATCTCAGTAAGTCGGGGGGCTGGGCCACCACTTCCCGGGGGCCTGCAGGGTCCAGCTGGGAGCCCAACGAGGCTGAGAAGCCTGTGGCCAATGGTCGAGCACTCTCCAAAGCAATCGGTGACAAACACCCATGGATTGTGAAAGAAATCATCCCTTCTTCCTTCCTCTGTGGGGAGAGGTTGAAAGTCACATCAGGTTTCTAAGGCTCTGTCTCCTGTGCCCCCGGATACATAAGATCACCTCCCGAAGCCTTCGCTCTTCATCTGTAAAATGGGTGTGACAGTAGTAGTCCCAACCACCCAGTGTAGACGTGGCAACGTGTTTAATGCTGGAACACAGCACACTGTCCGTCCGTATGTATTCAACGAATTCTCATAATGACCCAAGACTGAGCCACAGAAGGAGACAGTGAGACAGCGATCTCCATCTGGGCTGTCTGGATGGCCTAACTCACACTCCCCTGGCCAGGCTTGTCAACTCCCACGAGATTATCCAAGTTCCGGACACACCACCAGAAGAGTGTCACTGACGACAGAAGAAGGAAAGAAGGGATGTTTGTATGCCACCTTTAGGAGACATGGGCACTCCTTGTTCTCATCAATACAGGTGTTCCCAGAGCTGCTGGAGAGGCCCGGAGCTTACTGGAGAGATGCCACAAGGAGGGGCCACACAGACAGGACCCACGCCCCCAGCCACAAGCATTTTCCATTTCACCTGTTTCCTACACTGGCATTCAGCACCAGCTCTTGTTTGGGGTAAAAGACAGCTCTTCTGCTAATGAATAAAAGCATACAAGTGAGATGGATGTTGACTGCTACATGCTAGAATAAGACTCTGTGAGCAGAAAACCATAGGGGCTGCTGTAGGTGCAGAGATAGCCAGAGAGAGACCCAGTTGTACTGGGTGCCACTTAGAGCCGGGAAACTCCATTCAGAAAAATCTCCCCTTGAAAATCGTGCATTTTACATCAAGCGTTTGGGATTTACAAGAGTTCAAATGTGTTCACCCATCCATCTGTCCCTCTTACAACTATTCCCTGGGGCCTCTATGTGCTCAGCACTGTGCTAGGCTCCACAGAAAATACAGAATAAGAAGATGGAATCATTTCCTAGAGATGGCTAAATCCTAGTGGAAAAGAAAAAATAAAACTATTAATGACAGTATGACTTCTGCATTCAACTGATATCACTGAGCACCATTTACATGCCAGGAATTATTCTAGGCACGAGGGACATAGTCCTAGACAAAGCATAAAAGTGCTTCCTCTCATGGACCTTTTGTTCTAGTTGGGGGGTGGGGGGTGGGGCAAAGCACAGTAAAAACAACAACAACAACAACAACAACAACAACAACAACAACAACAGCTAATCACTGTGCATTTTACACTGGCTAATGATAAGAACTTTTAATAAGAAAGCCGGGTAAAGGGATGGGGCTGCTATTTTCTTTTTTTTTTTTTTTTTTTTTATTAATTTTTTTTTTCAACGTTTATTTATTTTTGGGACAGAGAGAGACAGAGCATGAACAGGGGAGGGGCAGAGAGAGAGGGAGACACAGAATCGGAAACAGGCTCCAGGCTCTGAGCCATCAGCCCAGAGCCCGACGCGGGGCTCAAACTCACGGACCGCGAGATCGTGACCTGGCTGAAGTCGGACGCTTAACCGACTGCGCCACCCAGGCGCCCCGGGGCTGCTATTTTCAACTGGGTGGTCAGGAAAGGTTTTTTGTTTTTGCTTTCGTTTTTGGAAAAATGATGGTATTTGGGCAAAGAACTGAAGATCGATCAAGTGTGATGGTGGACCTTTTCAGGTTCAAGGGAAATGACTTCCACGCAGGAGGGAATGAACGAGCACACGCCCTGAAGCTCGTGTACCTCGAGTACCTGGAATGTTCCAGAAGCAGCAGAGAGATCAGTGGAGCTGGAGCCAAGGGGGTGAGGGGGATACGGCAGGGGGCGGGAGATGGTGAGGCCAGTTCCTGAAACGCAACCTACATTGCTTAACAGCCTTGAGTAGGAAGCAGGCAGCAACAACAGAGGGCAAGTTAACTCTGTGAAACAAAAACCCTCAAACCCAGCTGCCACAACCATGAAATTGGGCAAGCAGCACCTGCGGTTGCCCATCCCCTCGTGTAAGACGTTTATGCACCACTCGCCCGGCAGGACAGTTCTAGGGCTGCTTATACTGGGGGAACACCGACCCCCGCTATTTCCGATCAGCGGGAGGAATCAGGGAACAGGATTCAGGTCCACCCGACTAGCCACCTCTGGAGGACACCCCCCCCCTCTCTGTTTGGCTTCCCAGCACCTTCCTATGTCTGAGGCGCCACCTTTCCCAGCCTCCCTTGCAGCTGAGCGAAACCATGTGACCTAGTTTCCACCAATCAGATTGCTTGGTGACGGCTTCGCCTTGAAAGCTGACCCTGCCTGTGATGGCGGGGGCTTTCGTCCAGCTTGCTGGGACGGCGGGGTCCCAGGTTCAGTAAAGCATCCCGGAGCTGGCATCGTAAGGTCCGTGGGGCCCACCGTGGGGAGAGTGATGCCTCTGCTGCACCACTTCTGTCTCCAGTGCGAGTTTAGAGATTGTCCTTGGTGTCCTTGTCCTCAAATCCTGTCCTTGCCAGGTTGTAACAAATGACCATAAATTTGGTGTCTCAGAACAGGAGAAATGTGCCCGCTCACAGTTCGGGACGCTAGAAGTTCAAAATCTAGGTGTGGGCAGGGCTGCATTCGCTCAGGAGGCTCTAGGGGAGAATCGGTCCTGTGCTTGTTCAAGCTCCTGGTGGCTGTTGGCATTCCCTGAGTTATGGCCATGCCACTCCAGCCTCTGCTCCTGTGGTCACCTTTCTTCTTTTCTCTGTGTCTCCTCTGAGGGTGTCAACTCTTCTCAGCTTCATTTTATAAGGACACCAGTCACTGGATTTAGGGCCCACCTGGATAATCTAGAATGATCTTGTCCCCTCAAGATCATTCCATCTGCAAAGACCCTTTTTCCAAATAAGGTCACATTCATGGATTTTGGGGATTAGAATAGGGACATACCTTTTTGTGGGCCACCGTTCAATCCACTACATCACCTCCTGGAGATCCTGTGAGCTAAATAATACTTTTTAATACATTTCCCTTTCAGCTTAAGTCAGCCTGGGTTGGCTCTGTTTGCAAACCAGAAGCCTGCATCAACATCACCATACCTCTCTTTCCATTCCATGTCCCCAGATAGGACAGGGTGTCTGGAATGAAGCCCCTGCTTAGGAACCCGAGCCTGAGAGTCTGGCCTTCCTGTCTGCTCACCTTGACTCCTGCCTCTGTCTGTGTAGAGAAACGAAATGCTGTGTCGGCAGCTCTGTGGTTGAGACATTTTCTTTTCCGCGGAAAGATGTCTCCCGGCCCTACGAGGCTGGGATGCAGACCCCACCACAGAGAGGCCGGCTAGGTGGTCAGCCTTACCGCATCAACTATTTATGGTTTTGTTAAAAAAGAAAAACCAGATCGAGCTCGCCCACGGAAACCTGCGGAATAAGCCTAAGCCCTTGGAAGCTTCTGGAGAGACAGCGGTGTCTCCTCACCTCTGTGCACCTCTGCTGTGACTTCTCAACCAGCACCCGTGCCTGTCAGCTGGTGGGGTGAGTGGAGTCTCTCCAAGGGAAACTGGCCATTCGTATCAGGAGCCCACTTTAAGGAAGGAAACAACCTGACAAACGAGAGGCAGTGCTGCATGGTGTCGACACACTTGGGCTCAGGAGCCAGAGGGATTTGGGTGAATCTGGAAGCCAGTACCATTGCTTCCTAGCTGTGTGACCTTCGGGACCTAATGCACCTCTCTGAGCCTCAGTTTTCTCATCCCTGAAGGATGTTAATAACTACTCTGCTTGTTTGGGTTTTTTGCTTTTGTTTTTGTGTATGTGGACTAAATGGATTCAGTAAATCCCTTAGCTTACTTAGTGTCGGCACGTGTGACCACGGGAAGACATCTTACATTCCTCTGCCTCTGTCGAGATCCCTCTCATCCAACAGCATCACCATGAATTCGGTTCTCTGTGCATGTGCTGCCTCTTCTCCGGCGGGGTGCACTGTGCCCCATGCTGCCTGGCACATGATACTGTGTTATGTGAAGTTTGGGTGAAAAAACCTCTGTTGTTTTAACTGGTGTGTGCTCTGTGTTTAATGGGTCATCAGGTGACAAAACTTGCTGGATCATCCTGGACACCTATCCTAGAACCGTGTTTTTCTGGCTCCGTCCCATACCTACGATGGCATTCATCCCCACCTCCACCTAAAGCTCACCACGACCAGCGATGTCGCCATTTCTGGGAGTCTCTGGGGGAACCTCTCACCTATTCTTGTAAGTCCAGTTTGCTTGGCTGCCAAGTGAAACCTGACCTTTTCTTTCTGTTTTGCACGATGCCCGTGGGTAAGGAGGCGAGGACGCCATCAGGGCCAGCGGTGATGAGGTGGCGTCGGAACTACCAGGCCACGTCAAAAGTCCCCGTCGAAACAAACGTCGCTGAGCCACCAGTAGCCAGTGGGTGCTCAGGGTCCCCAGAAATTTCATCAACCAACCATTTTGGTTTTAAGTCCCTCTTTTTCTGGAGACTGCTTTTTCATATTCACGCATGAGTCCCTGCTGCTCATGAGGGACTGACCTGAGATCAGGACCCGTGTTGTGCTGCTTTCTATCTGGCATTTCCTTCCAGCTTTGGATCCAAGGATCTTTGTGGGTAAGAGCCCAGGCTTTGCGTGTGTCTATGTGTGTGTCATGCGACACGGGCTTGAACATTGGCTCTGTCATATACTAACTAGCTCAGTGACCCTGGCTAAGTCACATAATCTTTTTAAGCCTGAGCTTCATTATCTGAAAAAAAGGAGGAAATACGTGTATGTTCCTGTGAGGGAGATTTAAGGATCAAATGAAACAGTGACTGCGGAGGGGACAGCCCGGCATACGTCAAGTACTAAATAAATGCTAACTACTATTTTTATGACCTTCTGTGAACTATTTCCCTGGTGGTCCCACTGTCCCACATGCAAAGAATGCCTTGTGGTTGATCTGCCATATCTACCAAATATTTGGGACGGAGGGAGAATGACAGAGTGGCAGAGGGGTTGGGGGAAGAGCCTTTCTAATATCTCATAGGAAGAAAATAGGGACAGAAATATGATAAAACTATAAAGATCCACTGCAGGGCCAACTGTTTGGATTGTGAAACTCTGCATCAGGGCAGATGCAGTGGAATTGTTGAATGCCAGACTCTGGAGCTCAGGAGCTGAACATTTACTCCGGTCCTGTCATTTTCTAGATGTTCCTGGGAGCATTCCTTAATCTTCTGTGCCTCAGTTTTTTTCATCTGTAAATTGGGCTGATAGTTAACAGGATTGCTATGAGAATGAAGTAAGTCCATTCATGTCAAGCACACAAAGCAGTGATGTGGCACACTGTGATTAATGGATAAACGTGAACTATTATTATTAATCGCACAACAAATTAATCCAGAAGAGAAAAATTTTAAAAAGGAAATCCCTAAGTGCCACTCTGTGGATAGATCTGTCCCTACAATGTCTAAATGCCCTATGGCTCTTCAAATGTTTCAGTCAACTACATGACCGTATGTGCAGAGATTCTAGGGAAAACCGTCTAGAAGTATTGCTGTTTGTGTATATCTATGCACAAAGGGCTGCCATGTTCACCTGGGTTTTTTCTTCCTGCAATACACACTTGTTAGCTGCTGAGAACTTTCTACTTAAATTTTTTTTTTTCAACGTTTATTTATTTTTGGGACAGAGAGAGACAGAGCATGAACGGGGGAGGAGCAGAGAGAGAGGGAGACACAGAATCGGAAACAGGCTCCAGGCTCTGAGCCATCAGCCCAGAGCCTGACGCAGGGCTCGAACTCCCGGACCGCGAGATCGTGACCTGGCTGAAGTCAGACGCTCAACCGACTGCGCCACCCAGGCGCCCCCGATTGGCCCATTTTGTACCTTCTAGTCCAATCATGTAAGCCCAAGGTGAGGTCAAAGTCACATATCACAAACATAGCTGCAGCAGCTCACCCCTTGGGGTGGGGTAGATATCAGCTCACAGGGGTGTGCACTGGGTACAGGTGCTAGGAAGCATCTGCCCCCGAGACTAAGCAGGAAAAGAGGCCAAAAACATGCAGTGATTGGCAATGACAGGCTTTGAAAGGACCACTTGACAAGGATCCATGGCAGAATCCTCTGGGGTATTAAGCTTGCCATTGGCCAGTTCAGGTCAGTCCCCTGTTTTCTGCTTCCTGGTGTCTAAGACTCAGGAAAAGATTGAGCATCTTTGCTGGATCACTGTGCCCTATACCGCCATCTCTGCACTCCTCCAAAAGGCCAGCCTCCGCCCCGTGCCAGAGTCTTCACCCATATCCTACCCTTCCCTCTGCCTTGAACACTTTGTCCTTGAACGTTTTTGCAAAGCTAGTTTATCATCCTTCAGTGTTCACCTTAAATTCACCTACAGTTTCAACCCTCTCCACCTTCATACATATCCTATATGTTCCATTCATAGAATTATCAAAATCTGAATTACATGTTTATAATAATTGTAGCTAACACCCACATGATGTGTCCTGTCTGCTGGATATTTCCACAAGAGCTTTATACATGTGATTTCCTTGAATTCATCCACAAACCTATCAGATAGGCCATCTAATTATCCCTCATTTCACAAATGAGAAAACAGAAGCAGTTAGGTTAGCTTGCCCAAGAGATCATCCAGCGAGGAGTTAACTCCAAAGTCTGCCCCCTCAGCCCCTACCTACTTCCTCTTGACCACAGCATTCCTCTGCTGAAGGGTTGGATTACTTAAATTAATTATTTCCCTACTCAATTATATGCTCTATGTAGTCAGGGGCTGTACTGATTGTGCCTATTATGGATTTTTACCACTCATCAGCATGCCTGGCCCTAAGAAACCATTTGCAAAATGAATAAATGAATAAACATATGAAAATAAGAATACATTAATTCCTTTTAAAAAGAGAGACTTAAGATGCATGTCTGCATGAGAACAGGTCACCAGGCAAGATCGGTCTGCCACGACTTTTGAGAGGGTAGAGGTGGGGGGAGTCCTACCAAAAACAGCACCAGATCAGGACTGGGAGAAGAGATTCTTCTCATGTAGAAGCTTCTTTCTTTCTGCTGCTGGCATCTCTATCCTGTGCTTCCCTCATGCCCAGCCTCAGATTGCCAATCTGAGCTTAGAAGAATTGCTTCCACACCATTAGAGGTGGGAGCAGCTGGCATTAGTAACTGGGAGCTAGCGAACAAAGCAGTGAGTGGAGGGACATGAGATGTCCTGAGCTTAGGCATGGGACACTGATGGTGGCTTCCTCTTTTTGCCAATTGTTTGAGCCAGGAATCGCACAGGGCTGGGGGTGGGGGAGATGGACAGGGATCTGGGGAAGGGGTTCTATTTCAAAATATCTCCAGTATCCTATTTCTTCTCGACATCTCCACCACTGCCAACTGGGCCCCAGCCACCATCGCCGCCCCAAACCTGGATTACTGCAACGGCTTCCTAACTGATCTCCCTGCTTCCAGCCACCCCCGGTCCAGTATCTTTTCAACCCAGCAGTTGGAGCCACCCTGTTAGAATCTACCTTCGGTCACATCCCTTCTCAGAACCCTCTGGTGGAAACTGTGGCATTCACAGCAAAAGCCAAAGGCCCTCCATGATCTGACCCCCATCAACCCTGTGACCACGTCCCCTGCTCCTCTCCTCTCATTCACCCAGCCCCCGTTCCCTGACGTCCTTGGTGTTCATTAAACATACCAGCCATGGCCCTACTTCCAGGTCTTTGCTCCCTTCTGCTGTTCCCTCTGCTTGCAATGGTCTTCCCCCAGAAATCCGCTTCCGCAAACCCCTCACCTATTTCAAGTCTTTTTTCTCAATGAGGTCTCCTCACCCATCAACAGTACTTAATGCCACAGCCTGGTACCCCAGTGTCCCCGTCCTGACCCTCCTTCTCTATCGGTTAGTTATCCACAGCACTTACCACTTTCTAACGTGCTCTATCACTTACTTATCTGCTTATTATATTCATTCATTTCGTTCTGGCTCTCGTGCTCTGATCAGGCTTGCATGCCGGGTGCACTAGTGAGTCCCAAGCATCCAGGGCAGTACCTAGCACACAGCAGGCCATCCATAAGTCTTTGGTCACTGAATGGATGAGGAGTTTCTGGCATCCATTCATCTGCTGAAGGCTTGCTATGCACCTGCCACAGTGCTAAGCAGCTTTCCATGGATTATCACATTTAACCTTCACAACTGAACAGAATCGAAACCCCCTTCCCTGGCCTATGAGGTCCTTATCTGGTCCACCAACCTCTCTGCCTCACTTCCGCCATCCTCCGCCATGCTCACCTGCTCCAGTCGTGCTATGAGGGCCTCCTCTGCTCTGCTCTCCCCTGCCCCGCCCCAGTGGAACACAGCCTGGCCTCAGGGACTTTGTTTCCACCATCTCTTCCATTGGACCCACGCTTTCTTAGAACTTCAGGTGACCTGTTTATCCCTCACTTTATTTAGGTCTCTGCTCAAATATCACTTAGGTCTCTGCTGACCACTGCATTTAAAATAGCACCCCCATCACTCAGACTCTTCTCTCTGCCTTATTATTTTTTTTCATAGCACTTATTATATTAACATTAAGTTATATATTGATTTGTTGGTTTCCTTTCTTTCTTCCCCCACTAGAAAATAAAGCCTATGGATGATTCACTCATTGCTGATTTCTGGAAGAGTGTCTGGCATGGAGGAGGTGCTCAATAGATCCTGCTGATTAAACAGCCCAAAGGGTAGGCTCTGTAATCATGCTCAGTTTTAGCTGACGATCTGGAGGCTGAGAGGTTGCATCACCTCCCTAGGTCATTGAGCTAAGAGAGACATAGGAAGAACTAAGGTCCTGGCGATATTCTTAAGCACTACTCTATGGCGTTTCTTCTAAAGCATCCTAAAAACCGACTCAGCTTTTGCATATGAGGGGTGATTGTTAAGTTAATAAATAAATTCTTGAAAAGCAGAGCGTCATGAGCAATCTTTGTATTTTAAGTCTGGACACCACCTAGGATACCCTAAGACTGTAAGCTCCTGGAGGGCAGTGAGAGTTCCGGGTTGCTCATCTCTAGTAACAGTGATGTAAGGATGAAATTAGTGGTTGCATGTAATGTGTTTAGCACAGTTTCTGGTGTTGTAGGGTTTATTTTATAATTATGACTTGTATTCATATTCTTCCTATGATACAGTAGCACCTAGGACAGAGCAGATGCTCCAGAAATACTTGCTGTGGATCAAGTCTTTGAAAACTACACACAAGTATCTCCTTCCCCCTCTCTATCCAAGTCTCCAACTCCGGAGGATCATACCTCTTTGACTTTTGGCATCAGGCTTGGCCACTGAGCTTGTTTTAGTCAGTGAAATTTGAGCAGAAATGATTAGGGCTCTTCTCTTCTATGAAGAAGGCTTAGAAACCATTATGTGGCTCACTCTGATCTTGTTTTGCCTTTGACATGAGACCAGCAACATCCCAGGTATAAGCTGCTCCAGAGACTAACCCTGGATGCCAGAGTTGAAGACAACTTGAAATGTGAGCAAGAAATAAACCTTTGTTGTTCTGAGGCATGGCGATTTAGGGGTCATTTGTTACTGCAGCATATCCATTCCTATCCTGACTGATGCACACTGTATTATGTGATTGGAGTAGTAGTAGTATCACCTCCGGATTTTACATGTTTTTGAACAAAATGAATGTGCATGAAAACAACCCTGTAGATGGAGCAGAATCGTGGAGAGCAATGGAAGGAAGTGTATTCTAGCCTGGGCAGGAGAATCACAGACAGACCAATGTGGC
Source organism: Puma concolor (assembly GCF_028749965.1). Lineage (NCBI taxonomy): Eukaryota > Metazoa > Chordata > Mammalia > Carnivora > Felidae > Puma > Puma concolor. The sequence continues at coordinate 28,895,523 of NC_141682.1, forward strand.
CACAGGTGGAGTATCAGTGGTGCTGCTGGTGGTGGTGGGGATGTGACTAATGAGGCTGAAGGTGAGTAAATTAAGTAATTTCTTTCCTTGTCCCCAAACCACTAACTTCCATTGTTATTTCTCACCTGGTAGACACAATGTCATTTATTTCCTTTTCACCAAGAAAGAGTCCAACTGGAGAAAATATATAAAGAAGATAAAAATATAAAGAAATTATGGAAACCCCAAGCCTACTATGCTCACTTCCTCCTAGGAGATGATCACCAGTGTTGCTTGCCATAGATCCTTTGTGCATTTACACACATAGATAGCTCCTGCAGCATAAATACACAGTAAAACAATACTATATGTATTGTTTGTGATTTGCTTTTTTATTTTAACTTAGCATTTTTCTTGGAGATCTTTCCATGACACTCAGTAGAGGTCTATCTCATTTTTATAATGGCTTCATATTACTCCATGATGTGGATGAAGTGTAATTTCACTTTCTCACTATTAATGGACATTTATATCCATTTGAATTTTTACCTCTTTCTGTGATTCATGGGCTCCAATAGCTCCACTAATGTCAGGCTTTACAACGTGGCAGTATAAATGACCACATTTTTCTCTCACGAAATTTGTAAACGTCTTATCAACAGCAGCACGGGGGTGGATGTGTTTTGGCTGCGAATGCTCCATGACCAGGCCATGGCAGTTCCTTCTGGAGGCGGATGCTGTGTTCATCTGCACTGTCTCAGAGGGGAGGGGAAAGCTCCCAGAAGAGCACCCATCCCCATCTCTTATCCCCACTTCTTCTCTCCCCTCTCTTAGGCACAGGAACTGTCCACAGTTCCTCAAAAGGTTCCAGGTCAAAGTGCTTCCTGTCCTTTGGCCGAAGAACCATATCCACTTACAAGTGGAATCTTGATTAATTTTCCACTTGGGCTTGGGGCACTTCCCTAAACTCTTTCGAAAGCTTACTATTCATTTATTTATTTTTGTTTCTTGCTCTCTCCATCTGTGTCTGTCTCTGCCATTCCCTGTTTCTGTTGGGCTGTCTGTCTCCTTCTTTACTCTTCCACCCCAAGATACAAAATTCCATCCTTGGTAGATAACAAATATATCCTTAGTAATGATCATAAATAGCATTGCGCAGGGTGAGGGAACAGGATGCAGCAACTCTGTGGAGATGAGACAAGAATTCATTGCTTGGGGCTTTCTGGGTGCCACACCCAAGACCTTGTGCCCACTAGAGCACTCAATGCCACCCTGTTGATTCTAAGATGCTGCCCTTACCATGTTGACATTTCCAAAGCCAGCATGTGTTCTATGATACAAGTTTACTTTTAATGTAGCATTTTAAAAATAACCAATGGCATTTTATAATTGGAGTAAATTCCTGTAAGAGTGATTCAGTCACCCCTGCTATTAGGAGCAGAGTAGAGGATGACTGTAAATGAAATGGTGAAGGGCACCCACAAGGGCATGGCTCTCTTCCCTCTAGTCCTGTCCCTACCATGCTTACCATGCCTAAAATATCCACTATTCATGTTCTTTCTTCAGAGCTTTAAGGAGCCTTGGGCTCCAGGGGTGGTCCCCTAACTTGGAAAACCAAAGCATTAGCATATCCTGGCTAGAGTGAATGGTTCAGGGACAGGCATACCAAACAAGTTGGGCCACTGGGATTTCTTCTTGGAAAGGTCACAGAATCATCAGGAAAGAGGTCTTCTTGATTGGTAATAAGCTAATGGGATATACAGGTCCAGAGTTGGAGGGGGCCATCAAACCCGATGGAGATGAAGCTATCCCAAGAACTCAGAGTCCAAAGATGGAGAGACGGAATTCCTAATGCCATTATAGAGCACCTGAATCTAGGTGTGCCTGAGGCTAGGTAATTCAGCCCTGTTGAACTGGGCTCCTGTCATACGCACCACCCCTGTCCAGATGACACGGCTGCAAATGTGTGCTGCCACAAAGCAGGGCCAGGTCCTCAAAGAGGAGAAGGGGATGGGAAAGCTTGGAGCATGGGGGAAGGGGGCAAGGATACAGTGAGATGCAAGAGGGGAAACATACTGGGGCACTGAGAGGGGCCATGTGGTGACAAGGAGACCATGAATGAGCATGCCTCCAGGGGCCTCCTAGTTGGGCCCGTCCCTCTTTCCCCTCCTAGGACAGCTCTATCCCCTTTGCCTCCTGCACCTTTACCCTTGGACCACCTTTCAGATATTCCACACATCTTATGGACCTCTTCCTCAAGGTATTTTCACATTCTGTCTTTTGTTTCTGGACTGTTCATGCCCCATTGTCAGCTAACACCTCCATGAGCCCTGAGCTCAAAGATCTTCTAGGGAGGCCGACCCGACACCCAAACCAGGCAGATCCCCCTGCCAGTCACCCTTAGGGCACCGTGCATCTCTTCTCCTAGTACCCTTAGAGCACTGAGCGTCACTCCTAGTACTGTCCCCATTTGCAAGGATACATGTACACATATGTCTGTATGTGATAATCTGGTTAATGTCCTTGTTTTCCCTTAGACTGTAGGCTCCCTGGGGTGAAATCTCTGTCTCTATTCACAATCCGATCCCCAGTGCTTCATGCATGCCCAGCACTTCATAGGTGCTCAACAGACATTTGCTGGATGACAGAATCAGGGTCTCACTTGGGTGAAAGTTCCCCAGGGCACAAAACTGCTGAGTTCAGGCTCTGCAGTCAGAATCGGGATCACTGGCTGTGATCTTGAGAAGGTCACTTACACTTGTAAGCCTCCGTTTTCTCATCTGTGAAACGGGGATAACAGTGGCGCCCACTTCCCAGGGAAGTGCAAGGATCACATGAGCTATTACCTGTAAAGCACTGAGAACAGGGCTAGGCCCACGGTCAGCATAGAATAAAGGTGAGCTGCATTTATTCTGGCCAGGGCCCCTCCAGCTGCTGCTGCTGACAGGGACAGAACCAATTTTGTGTTGCTATAGAACTGATGTTCCACTGTGGGGTGTGGATTTTTCAGGAGAATGTGTCCTGTCCCCAAGCCAAATTGAAACAAGCATGAGAATAACTATGAAAACCCTGGCAGAATGATGACTTGGTCTTCCCTAGCTTTTGCAGCCCACTGCTGCTTACGGATCCATGGACCAGCTCTGTTCACAGAAGCATCACCAGGTATCTAACGGGTCCTCACGTGGGGTGTTTCTCATGCTTTAACTCACTCAAGAATCACCCGGGAGGCATCTTTCGAAAGTGGGGATTCTGATTCAGCAGGTCTGGGCTGGGGCCCGAGATCCTGCATTTCTAACCAGCTCCCAGGTGGTGCCGGTGGGCGGACCATGCCTTGAGCGGCCAGGCAGAGGCACTTGGGGAAGCAGTCGCCAGCGTTCCCAGGAATCTCACCGGCTCTGGCGCCCTGCACTGTTGGGAGGGTGAGTGATTGAGAAGAAAAGAAAACAACCTGAAATGGAAATAAATACTCTGCACCACAATCTCATTAATGTCTAAAATTAGAGTAACATAATTAAAAATTTAAAAGCTAGATTACAGCGTGTCAGTCTGAAATCGAGTGCTGAACGATGCTGTGGCTCTCTTTGCTTTTTCCTTAATGGTTGGTGCTAACGGGTATTTCAAAGACTACCGGGTTACATGTTGTTCTTTGTGATTTTTAATTATCACCAAACACCTCCAAACTGGCCCTGTTTTCAATAGACTTTTCCAGGACACGGCTGCCGTGGCTCTCTGAAAATGTTCAAGCATGCGGAGTCCTTGGCCCTGTCCTCCCACTGACATCGAGGCCCACTGGGATGGAAAGAGAGACTTGCTCACTCTACAAAGTGGAGGTGAGCACCGAATATGTGTCAGGCCAGTCATGGTGACTAGCATAGGTATTACTGAGATTCCCATTTTCTAAGTGAAGAAATAGAGGTTCAGAGAGGTAAAGATAGCGGTGTGGGGTCACAAAGCTAATTAGTGGAGGGTCTCTGGGATACTAACACAGATCCGTCTGACTTTCAAATATCCATATTCTTTTTATGGCATCTCTGAAGAACAAACCATCGTGGGACTCCACTAAGTGTGTGTGTGTGTGTGTGTGTGTGTGTGTGTGCACGGGGACACACACGTGTGTAGGCAGAGGAGGGAGGAGGTGCAGACAGAAAGCGAGACAGAACAAACATCCAGTCGTAAAATGTCTGTCTCTTTGTTTTTGCTTCAGTTGCCATACTGGACCCATTACCAACTGATATAATTTACTACGTGTTTTAACAGAATTGGACCAAGGGATCTGTTGCCTCAGCAGAGTCACAAAGCACTTAGTTGCTCAGGCTCCAATTCCGGTCCTGGAGTCATAAGTCTGTTCTCATCCAACAGGAGATTAAGATCCCAAGGGTGAATATTATCTTGGTGCCATCCCTGACTGCCGTGACTTTAACCCTGGAGCAGAGAAGGTTGTCCTCCCTCTCCGCCCGGCTAGGTGGACAGTGAAGGCAAAGTGGGGTGGGAAGGGGTCCGTGCGGCGAGGCATGGGTCACGGTGGCCACTCTTTAGTGGCATGCATCTTCTGTTTCTGCCAAGCTTCTCTCCTGAGTCCTCTGAGACCTGCAGTTTTCCCAAAACATCTTCCTATAGACCTGACTTCCTTCAGTGAAGTGCGCTATTCTCAAAGAGTCCTGGGAGAGAATTTTGTCTATCCTGGAGTTAGATTGGAGGGACATGGATGTAGGGAAAAGATGGGACAGTAGCTTTCCACTGAAGATACCATTTTCACCCAGGTAGATAAGCCTCAGAGGCGCAGTCTGCCATGTTTATTCATTTCAGAAGAAAACAAAGACCTATTCACGTGCCAGCCAGTCTTCTGGACGCTGAGCCTACCACGGTGAACAAAGCTTGGATTCTAGAGGATACAATATTAAAAATGCAGCTAAATCATAAAATGGTCCAGCCTCTATGGACAATGACTGGGTCCTTCAGCAAGTCAAACATAGAATTATCCCATAACCCAGCAATTGCCCTCCCAAAAGGATTGAAAACAGAAACAAATGTCCATAGCAGCACTATCCACAGTAGCTCGAAAGGTGGAAACAACTCAGATGTCCATCAAAATGCGGTATAAACATACAATGGAATATTCTTTGGCCATAAAAGGAATAAAGTTCTGATATGTGCCACAACATGGATGGACTTCAAAAACATGGTCACATATTGTATGATTCCATTTACAAGAAATATCCAGAATAGGTAAATCCATAGCAACAGAAAGCAGATTCGTGGTTAGCAGGTTAGAGAAATGGGAGGGGCTGCTTACGGGGAAAGACGTTTCCTCTAAGGGCGATGAAAGTGCTTTGGAACTAGGAGGAGGTGACAGTTGCCTGACACTGTGAATGTGCTAAGTACCACTGAATTATATGCTTAAAATTATACACTTATAATTATACATTATACACTTAAAATGGCTAGTTTTATGTTAACTTAATTTCACCTGACTTTCCACCTCGATGGGCAACTGGGAGGAAAAGTGAGACCTTGACGTCATCAGTCAACTAAAAGCAGATTTAACAATTCTCCAGAATTTCCCCAGTGTGGGGCTGGAGAACAAAAAGAAGAGTTGGGAGAGCAGGTGAAAGACATCAGTTAGGTGGCCCGGTGTGGATGCCTGAGGACCACTGGCCAGAGAAGACTCTCCAGGGAACTTTACTAAATCATCTGGCTTAATGCTCTGTAAAAAGATAAGGAAACTGAGTCCCAGGGCAGCAAAACATTCACAAATGACAATAAATGGCAAAGCCAAAAATCAAGCATACTTTTCTCTTGCTGTGGAATGTTTTCAAAGAGTGTCTTTAAAGAGAAAAATCAATACTGAAGCTGAACTCCCTGCAAGTTTACACTCACATAAATGGAAGAGAGGACATGCATCCATCCACCCACCCATGCAATTTTCCATACTTCCTTCCATCCATCCATCCATCCACCCACGCAATTTCCCTTCCTTCCTTCCATCCATCTATCCACCCACCCACCCATCCATCCATCCACCCACCCAATTTCCCTTCCTTCCTTCCTTCCTTCCTTCCTTCCATCCATCCATCCACCCACACAATTTCCCTTCCTTCCTTCCATCCATCTATCCACCCACCCATCCATCCACCCACCCAATTTCCCTTCCTTCCTTCCTTCCTTCCTTCCTTCCTTCTTTCCTTTCTTCCTTCCATCCATCTATCCATTCACCCATCCATCCATCCACCCACCCACCCACCCACCCATCCATCCATCCATCCACCCACCCAATTTCCCTTCCTTCCTTCCTTCCTTCCTTCCTTCCTTCCTTCCTTCCTTCCTTCCTTCCTTCCATCTATCCATCCATCCATCCATCCATCCATCCATCCATCTATCCATCTATCCATCCATCCATCCACCCACCTATCCATCATCATCCACCCACCTATCTCATATCCGTCCATCCATGTCATCATTCAGCAAGTATTTATAGTACATATACTATATAAGCTGAGGTTAGGGTTGTCAGAGGTAGTCCTGCAGGACCTTAATGGTCAAGGAATTTGAATTTTATTCTAAGAGTAATTGGGACCCATGCAAAGGTTTTAAGCTGGGGTGACCTAATACTATTTAGATTAAAATTATTGGTTTGTGGATGATAGGCTGTAGGAGACAAAAGTAGGAGCAGAGAGATGTAGTCTCTAAACGACACAGCCCAACAATCCTATTGCCTTTTGTAACCTGGACTTCCTGAATTGCTGCTGTGTACCGGGCCCAGGCACTCTGGTACAAAAATGATCAGGGAGTATTTCCTACCCTCCTGGAGCTGATACTGCAGTGGGACAGACATAAGGAAGCCAGCAATTGTGACTAGGGATAGGATATCAGGACACCCAGATACTGATAGCACAGGTAGGAGCTCCCAAAAAAGCTTAATGAGGCAGAGGCACCAGGGAAGTCTTCTTGGAGGAATTGGCATTTAAGCTGAGGATCTAAAGATGACTGGAACTCAGGTGGGGAAGGCATTTTTGGCAAAGAAAACAGCATGAGCAAAGGCACTGAGGCACAGCACAGCCATGTGGAAAGCCACATAAGATTCCTTCAGGAATGAGGCAGAATATTACCACATGGATATGTGGAGGTGATGTGTGTGTATGTGTGTATGTATGCATGCGTGTGTGTGCACGCGCGTGTGTGTAAGGTACAAGTGATCAGTATGGGTGGGAAAGGAGGGTGGCTATGTTTCCAGAGCCTGGGTCATGTCAGACCTTATATGGACATTCTTTTTTTTTTAAGTTTTTTTTCAAGTTTATTTATTTATTTTGAGAGGCCGGGTGGGGGGGGAGGTTTGGCAGGCAGGGGCTGAGAGAGAATCCCAAGCAGGCTCTGCACTGTCAAATTCATGAACTGCGAGATCATGACCTGAGCTGAAGTCAGATGCTTAACTGACTGAGTCACCCCGGCACCCCGAGAACTTGTATGTGATATTCGGATGGTAGGGGGGAGCCAATGATTATAAAAGGGAGAGAGCATAAGTCCTTTCTCTCTTCAGCACCTCTCTCAATAGAGCCATAGACTGAGAGAGGGGATATTTTAAGGCTTAAGATCTTAGGAAGCAAATTTTATATGCTGTTTTTTGATATAAGGTGTATGTTTGGGGAGCCTAGTTCCAGGAGCAATTATTTCTCTTGTAAAAAAAATAAACTTTCTCCCTATTATACTAATAATCTGTTTGTTCTGAAAATTTAGAAAATACAGACTAGAAACATGAGCAAAAACTTAAACCTGCGGTCTCACCACCTGGCGATGCCTCCGTTAGCATGGTATCGGGCATCCTTCCTGTCATTTACGATTACATAATTGTGACTTTTATACAGATGAGCTCATACTCTGCACACTGATCAGTTGCTTTTCCACTTATCAGTATTATTTCCTAGAGCTGCCGAAACAACCCTGGGTGGCTTAAAACAACAGAAGTGTATTGTTTCAGTCTGGAGGCTAATGTCCAAAGTCAAGGCGCCCGCAGGGCCCCGATGCTTCCGAAATCTGTGAGGGAATCCTTCCGTGCCTCTCCCAGCTTCTGGTGGCTGCTGGAAATCCATGAGGTTGCTTAGCCTACAGTGGCCTTACTCCAATCTCTGCCTTTATCATACGTGACATCCTCTTGTGTGTCTCTGTCTTCACATGTCCATCTTCTTATAAGGACCTTGGTCCAATTGGATTAGGGGCTTCTGACTCCAGTATGACCTCCTCTTAACTAATTACATCTGCAACGATCCTATTTCCAAATAAGGACATAGTCTGAGATACTGAGAATTATGACTTCAACATGTCTTTTTAATCTTTCTTTTTGCGGGGCAGGGGTGGAGGACATAGTCTATAATAGCTTCTCCTGCCATTGAATGTTGCTTTACAATATGATTTTTTAATGTATAAAATATTCTATTTCGTGGACCTACAAATGTTCAGGGATCGGTCTCTGTTCACCCTGAATATGCAACCTGTGACCTATCTTTGTCCAGCCCTGTGCAGTGACAGTAGCCATCACCTTGACAACAATGAAGATCTGAATTCACCAAAGCTTCCCCTCCCCACCTAGTTCCTACTGACAAGGAAGGATGGTGGACTTAAGTTCTCTTTTTAAAAAATCCTCTTAAATACAAGGGCAAGAACAAAAAGGGGAGACTTCGCACCAGAGCAGTCAATTGATCAGAATTTCCTTCCGCACATTTCCAGTTAATCCAGATGTGATCACATTTTGGAACGCACCCAGTTCTAAGCAGTGATTCATCAGCTACTCAGCTGAGTCCAACAAACGTTTTATTCAACCTGCTTTATGAGTGTAGGCGAAAATTTTCCAGCCCCAGTTTCTTAGGATGCCACCAATTATCTCAAAGGATGTTGCAACAGACTAAAAAGAAAGTTTATTTATTGGTTGGTTTGTTTTAAATCATAGAACGTCCCTTTTCTGAGCGGGGGAGCTTCAGAAGCACGTCTTAGAAAACACTCAGAGCAACAGTAATTTAACATTGCCTGTTGTGATTGTAAAGGGTTTTTCATATATATTCTTGCATTTGATTCTCCAGCCAACCCAGCCTGATGCAGAAGGAACGTTGTTATGTGAGGCTCCAAAGTGCCTTGACTTCCCAAACCCTCTTAGCTTATAACCACCACCACTGTGGGGAGCTTAGCACTGGAGACACAGTCTTACTTAATTTTCCCCCAAACACAGGGGAAAACTGCCATACCCTTCCCCCTTCTAGAGCAAACTAAATCTTAGAAAGCATGCTGTCGTGCCTGAGCTCACCCAACTAGTGACCACAGAAGATGGGTCCTGAAGCCAGGCTGCCTGGCTCCCTGGGGTCACATTTGTGACCTCTAAACTGCACTATGAAGGGCGCAGACCGGCTTCTGATGTCCTTGCTGGTTCCTGACTCTTTTAGCCCCATGACCACATTTAGGTCAACAGTAGCAGTGTATCTCCATTTGAAAGTGGACGAGATAATACACACCTCTGGGAGCACTGGACCTTGTTCTATTACTTATGACAGGCAGGCAAGTACTCCTGGTGACCGGTCATGCTGGGTGGCACTTAGCACCGACAATGGCAGAATTATTTAAAGATTTTCCAGATAGAGGGAGTTAGTGCCCTGTCACTTGATAGGAGAGAATCTACTGGGGTTCCCATGGCCCCCAGACTGTGCATGGATAGTCTTTAGGGGATATATGGATGAATCTCTCTAGTATACGCGTTTTCCTGGAAGTTAGTCCGCATCCCTCCTCATGAGAATTTGTAAGGTCCTTGTGACCCAGAAATAAGCCCAAACCAAAACCAGTGTATATTGTCTCATATTCATATGGCAGGCTTTATGGGAACCACTGTGGTTTTCTACTGAGAAAAGCCTATTGCTTTGGAGTATTGGTATCACAGTAGACACAGTGCTCAAAGGGAACTCCAACCCACGTACACAGCAGCTGCTTAAGAAATGCTGGGTGGGGAAGAAGAGGCTTTGTAGAGAGAAGCTCTGTCCACTGGTCTGAGGAGGAAAGGCAGCGATGCGTCCAGAGCCCTGGGATGATCATCACCCAAACACGTGGCAGCCAGGGCTCTATCTCCATACAACTGCTGGGTCCCTGCCCTCCTCATCTCTGCTGTGAGCACCTTGGTCCAAGCCACCAGGAGCCAAGTGTGGTCACTGGTCTCTCTACATGCACTCTTGTTCTCCTCTCTCCATTGGTCTCACAATGATCCTGCCTTCTTCTTCCACAAAGCCCTCCAGGGTGTCCCGCTGCCCTCAGAATGCATCTAAGCTCGGGGCGATGGCTGCGAAGCTGAAATGACCTCCATCAATCCATTCTGGCAACGCTGCCTTCTACCCTAGAGAACCTGGAGCTTGCTGCTCCGCCAGGCCTCTGCATTTGCTGGAAACTTCTGCCCCTAGATCTTTGCAGGGCCACGTCTTTCTCATCAGTCAGGTCTCTGGGGACGCGGCTTCTCGGGAGAAGTCATCGTTCTAAGGTAATACGATGTTTGCTTTTCTTCGCGGCCCTTATAACCATCGAGATTGGTCTCCTGTAGTCAGTTACTTATCACCTAGCTCACCCTGTGGGACATAAGCTCCACTGGGTAGTGTCTGAAACGCAGATCCTTAATCACTATTTGCTGAGAAGGAAGGGATGGATAGGTGGGCACGTGGGTGACGCTCTCCTTCAACCTGTTCCTACAGGGACACCTGGAGTAGACAAGTGTTGGAACGTTACCCAGGAATGACCGCTTCCTCCAAAGCACAGGAGGCTCATCGTCACCCCACTTAGTAGTGAATTATGTTACCTGCTGGTGAGGGCGATGCCACAAGGCCTGTAATTAGTTCCCTGATTATTCACAATTGAAGCGAGCACGGCTAACGGATGGTGTTCGCCATGAAAACCTGCAGGAGAGCCAGGCCGTTTGGCAGCTACCACGTTCCCAAGAAGGCAGATCAATTTCCGTTTGATTTGTTTAAAAATAACAAATAAACAAGGTGGAACCGCTTGCAAGGTTTGGGTTCCTCCTTTTCTGAAATTTGGGGAGAGGAGGCAGCTTGAAATTGCCAGTTAGGAGACAGGCAGAGCCCATTCACAGCTCAATCGGATTCCCCTATAATCATAGCTAATAACTGTATTTTTCTACTACTAAACAATTCCGTTCCTTTAAAGCTTCTAGTTAGCGAGCTAGCTGAACGATACTCGGGGGCTAGCCATGGAGAAGACGCCTCTGAATGCAACACCAAAGCCCGTTTTTTCCCACTTTGTTCTAATTTTATCACAGGCCAACAGGCAAGCCGTTGACACTCTCGGGGAGAGACACTGGACAGTCGGGTTTTTTAAGAAGCTCAGAAATGCACACCTTTCCCTCAAATACAAAAGTGACCAGGGTTTCCATGAGTTAAAAAGGCTTCTCTACTTGAGCTCACTCTTAATCTGGTTTCTTCTCTGACCTATACTACTCCCCGAACATCTAAATAGGTCCCTTTCCCAGCTAAACCCTTCTGTGGCTTCCCACTGCCACCACGATACGCCAGTCAGGTGACCTGTTCGTCTCTGCTGGCCTGTCCCCCGCCTACGGGTCCCCTACCCGTAGTAGGGAGTGTCTCACTCCCCCACGACACTCTCCCCGCTCCGTTGCCTTCAGGCCCCAACAGAGTGGATTATCGTCTACATGCAGAAGGGTCGTCAAAGTTAGGGACTCTGGAAGCCAGGATGCCTGGTTCTAATTCCAGCTCCACTACCTTTGAGCTGTGTGACCTGGGGCAAGCCATTTGACCTCTCGGGGCCACAGGTGCAACATCTATAACATGGGGATAATGGAAGCATTTGCCTCATAAAGTAGCTGTGAGTATTAAGCCCATTGATGGGTGCTCTGTGCCTCGGTTACTTGTGAGTCCTGCTCCTCCAAGGGGCTTTTCTTCCTCTTTGTACATGCTGTTTCCTTTGTACAAAGTAAACATTCTTTTTTCAAAAAAATTTTAAATACGTTTTTATTTATTTTTGAGAGAGAGAGTGCATGTGGTGGGGCGGGGGGAGGGGGGGAGTGGGCAGAAAGAAAGGGAGACAGAGAATCCCAAGCAGGCTCTAGGCTCTGATCTGTCAGCACAGAGCCTGATGCGGGGCCTGAACCCGTGAACCACAAGAACATGACTTGAGCCCAATTTGGCTGCTTAACCGACTGAGCCACCCAGGTGCCCCCAAAGTAAACATTCTTTACGCACCCCAAACTTACTGCCTTGTTTGACTCATCCTTCTGTTTCCAGCTTAGATATTACCTCTTCTATAACTCCCGAGACCCCAGACCCGTGGATGAGGTCCCTTTCTCTGGATCCAACAGCACCCTCACGTCTTCCATCGCACATGTCACCCCCAGTGTATTTTAATCACTTGCTTATATGTCTGTCTTGCCAACGGGCCAGGGTTTCTCAGCCTCAGGACTACTGACATTTTGGGCCAGATCGTTCTGTGTTGCAGGGGGCTCTCTTGTGCACTGTAGGACATGTAGCAGTATCCCTAGCCTTGACCCACTAGATGCTAGTGGCATCCCTCTCCTTCTGTCCCAGTTGTGACAACTAGAAATGTCTCTAGACATTCATTCCCAAGTGTCCCCGGTGGGGAGGAGGGGAACGAAATCATCCCTGGTTGAAACCGCCTCACTTGAACATAAGCTCTGGGAGGACAGGAACCGTGACTGTCCTTCTCATCCTCACCCCTCTTCCCCCAGCACCTAGAATAGCACCAAGTGCTTATTAATAAGCACTTAATAAGCAAGGGTCTGCTGAATGGAGGTGCTGAGCCCCAGTAGCAAAGCACGCCTCAGGCTATAGTCAGCTGAGCTGAGTTGTCACCCAGAATGTGCAAGTCAGTGACTCTGTGATGTGAAGCAATCACTCCTCGGTGGTTCTGAGCGGTTCTCTGAACATGACATGGATGAGCGTGCTGGCTCCAAGTCCGGTTCTGGAAGGCGGGATCAGCATCACCCAGCAGTTTGTTAGAAATGCAAATTCTGTTGCTCCAACCCAGACTCACTGAATTGGCATCTCTGGGGGGTGGGGGTGGGCGTGGAGCTTTGAAATGTGTGTTTTAACAAGCTCTCCAGGGGATTCTGATCCATGCTCCAGCGGTTCTTACCTCTGGCTGATCTCAGAATTCACCTGGAATGCTTTTCTTTTGAACGACAGGATGCCTGGGCTGCTAGATAACCCCAAACCCAGTGGCAGGAGCAGCTCTGGCGTTGGGGCTCACGGTTGGCATTTTTCACCTGCCTCAGGTGAGTCCAGGCCACAGCCAGCACTGAGCCTCAACGCAGAGGAGCTCTGACGCCCTGTGCTTCCCATGTTAAACCTTTCGGAAATTGCATTAACTCTTTTAGTCCACCAGAGGGCCGTTTGCCGTGCTGAGAAGGGACAGGGTCATCATTCCTGGGCGTGGGGCACAGGGAGTCAGGGACCACAGATACACAGACTGAAGCGCGTGTCCGAGAACTTCCTCCCAAGCTCTATTTGGCAAAATATCCAAGTCAGGGTGAGTGACTCTGTAAGGCTTTACTCCGGCTCCTTGCCGTGACTCCAGGACAGCCCAGAGGGACGGGCAGGCCCTCACCAGGATTCTTGATTTGACGCACTGGCTTTAAAATCGACGTTGAGAAAGCTGCTGCAGTTTAGTGTACAGAGGGGTGGATGTGAAGTCAGCCACACTTGTGTGCTTCTGAGGACGCCACTTCCCTCTTCTGGACCTGGGATCTCAAATGCGGGTAAGGAAACTTCCTGGCTGAATGGCAGTGAGGATCAGTCCAGGCACAAGAGCAGCTGCTCGAAAACTCAGCGGCTCTCAGAGTGTGGCCCCAGACCAGCAGCATCACCTGGAGACCTGTTAGAGATGCAAATTCTCAGGTCCCACCCCAGACATAGTGAATCAGAAACTCTGGGGGCAGGACAAATGACTTCCCCTTTCTGAGTTCCATTTTCTCATTTGTGAAATTAGAAATAATAGCAGTACCTAGATCTCAGAGACCCGCTGCCAGGATTAAATGAGATATGCAGGTAAACTACTTAGCACAGTGTCTGGCATATAGTAAGAGCTCGATAAAGCCCCTGTTGCTATCACAGTTGTTACCACCTTCAAAGACCCCTGCCCCCTGCAAACCTCGAAAAGAAGCTTTTGTGAGAACTCTGCACAAATAACTCTCGCTGGACTTTGCAAAATGCCGTATTTTGGCTCAGGAGGTCCCCCGTGGAACACAACACACTGAAAAGAAGTTAGAGTGTACAAACGTGCCATGCTAATATGTTAGCCGGCTTTATAACTCATTCTGAGAGAGGCCATCACTCAGAGCAGTACAGCTATTTATTGTAGGGTCCCATTATGGGTTGTGATCTATTTCGGTCTATCCAGCTGTCAGAAAGATTGGCTTTCCTACCACCAATCAGGAACAAGGAGTTGGGCTTGAGGCAGGGAAAAACAAACAAACAAACCAGCCAACAGGACTTGAAAAATATTCCACTCATGGCTGAGGAAACGTAAAAGATGCTGAAGGAAGGAAACAGGATCAGCTCTTTGCAGCAGCAACACAGAAATTTCCAGACGAACCAAGCAAGGCAAAGGATTGACTGAGGGTTTGTGGGCATGCTGGTGGGGGGCTGGCAAGTGAGTGAGCTGAATTTTTAAGGCAGGGGAAGAGAGGGTGGAATTGAAATCTTCATGCATTGCAGGTTTCAATAATCAGGGTGAGAAGTGCAGAATCACTCAGCTGGAGACGGTTCACCTTCAGTAAAACGGGACATTACTTCCTTTTTGTCTCTTACAAGGGGCTCTCTGCCCAGCCCTCCTCAATCTACTCCACTGGCCCCAACCACCTGAAGGTCCATCTTTCCCTGGGGGTTAACTGGTCATCAGCTGAAAAGAAATCACAAGGCAGTGTTCTATCTGTAGTTAGCAAGGTTTGAGAACACAGATTCATACAACTCGATAGTAAAAACAAAACAAAACAAAAACAGAAAAACGCCAAATAACTCAATTAAAAATAGAGAAAAGGCCTGAACTGACATTTTCCCAAAGAAGATATCCAAGTGGCCAACAGACACAAGAAAAGATGCTCGACATCAGTCATCATCAGGGAAATGCAAATCGAAACCACAATGAGAAATGACCTCACACAGGTCAGGATGACAATGACCAAAGGACAAGAGACAACAAGTGTCGGTGAGGATGCAGAGGAAAGGGAGCCCGTGTGCACTGCTGGTGGGAATGCAAGCTGGTGCAGCCACTGTGGAAACCAGTATGGAGGGTCCGCACAAAATTAAAACTGGAGCTGCTGCCCCATCCGGCAACTTCGCTTCTGGGTAAATAACCAAAGGAGAAGAAGTCACTACCTCAGAGAGATACCTGCACCTGCACCTCACTGTGGCATTATTCAAAACAGCCAAGCCATGGAAACAACCTAAGTGTCCATGGATATATGAATCCATAATGGAGATGTGGTATATATATACAATGGAGTATAACTCAACCATAAAATAGCAGGAAATTATGTTATTTGTGACAACATGGACAAATCTTCAGGGCAGTATGCTAAATGGAACAAATCAGACAGGGAAAGACAAATACTGTATGATCTCACCTCCAGGTGGAATCTAAAATAACTGGGGGCACCTGGGTGGCTCAGTCAGTTAAGCGTCCGACTTCCGCTCAGGTCATGATCTCGCGGTTTCAGAGTCTGAGCCCTGCGTTGGGCTCTGTGCTGACAGCTCAGAGCCTGGAGCTTGCTTCGGGTTCTGTGTCTCCCTCTCTCTCACTGCCCCTCCCCCGCTCCTGCTCTGTCTCTCTCTCTCTTTCTCTCTCTCTCAAAAATAAGATAAACATTAACAAATAAAAAATAAATAAAATAACTGAACACAAAGAAACACAAAGATTGCCGGTTGCCAGAGGTGGTGGGTGGGGAAAAGGGGGAGTGGGGTTAAAAGACAGTGTCTTCCAGTTATAAATAAATGAGTCCTTGTATAATGTACAGCACAATGACCGTAGTTAATAATGGTATCATAGGGGTGCCTGAGTCAGTTAAGCATCCGACTTTGGCTCAGGTCATGATCTCCCGGTTTGTGAGTTTGAGCCCCGTGTCGGGCTCTGTGCTGACAGCTCAGAGCCTGGAGCCTGCTTCGGATTCTGTGTCTCCCTCCCCTCAGCTCCTCTCCTGTTCACACTCTGTCTCTCTCTCAAAATAAATAAAGATTAAAAAAATTTTTTTTTAATCGTACTATATATAGTAAAACCTTGGATTGTGAGTAACTTGTTCTGCAAGATGAGCAAACATTTCTGATAAACTTTAACTTGATAAACAAGCAATGTCCTGCAATGTAAGTAGCATGTGACACCTAACATCACATGATCACCACTAAGCCAATGGCCCTTCTCTCTCTTTGTCACTGCGGGATTCTGGGTGATCTTCTCCCATGCTTGGATGCTTGTTCTCAGGCTGTGGTGTTTGGCAGATATCAGTGAGTTTTCAGAACGTGGGAAGGCGCCCACAATTGGCACTAGTGTATCTTTTGTCCCTTCAAAGCCCCTATGGACCATCCTTTGCTTTTCCAGACAAGAGTAAGCTTAGGAATGCTTTGCTTGGTTCTAGGTCAGGCTGCCTGCAGATATAGACCCTTCCCTGTGCTGCCTTATTGCCAGTTACATTAAATACAGTCTATGACAAGAGCTTATTAGTGCTGTACTGTAGTCAACACCCGTGCGAGCGTATACAATGGGTCCCGTTGCAGATAAAGGTTGAAAAGAAAGGCAGGAAGAAGAAGGAGATGATTGCAGTGCAAGTTAAGAAAGAAATCATCTAGAAGTACGAACGACGTATGAGAGTGGCCGGAATTGTAAGATTTCGTAAGAAGTCTACATCTGCATCCTGTCTGCAGAGGAGGAGGAGAAAAAGGAGGAGGAATCCCTCACTTCAAATGAGATTAGGGAGATGTGCAAAATTTTGTAGAAAAGCCCCACCTGAATAAGGCTGTAGCAGTGTGAGCGATGAATCTGTTCAACAACATTGCAATGCCAATTTCCGCAAAATCCTCAAAAGAAGACAAAAGCAAGCATCATTGGATAGGTTTCCTGTTAAAACTGCCGAAGAATAGGGGCGCCTGGGTGGCTCAGTCGGTTAAGCAGCCGACTTCAGCTCCGGTCACGGTCTCACAGTCCGTGAGTTCGAGACCCGCATCGGGCTCTGTGCTGACCGCTCAGAGCCTGGAGCCTGTTTCAGATTCTGTGTCTCCCTCTCTCTCTGACCCTCCCCCGTTCATGCTCTGTCTCTCTCTGTCTCAAAAATAAATAAACGTTAAAAAAAAATTAAAAAAAACAAAACAAAATAAACTGCCGAAGAATAAAAGATGCCATTGGGCCAATAGACAACAGTGATTCTATTAGTGATAGTGAAAGTGGTCTTACACAATAACCCTCCTCTCTCTTATCTCCCCCACATCAGCCACGAAGGTTTCAAAGGTAAGTGCAGGTTAATTTGTTTATTTTTGTTTATATTTTGTATTTTCTTTATTATTTTGTATGATATTACAGTGTTGTAATCATTTTCATGTGAATATTTTTGGGTTGTGCAATGAATCATCTGAGTTTCCATTATTTCTTATGGGGAGATTCGCTTTGATATACAAGTGCTTTGGATTACAAACACGCTTCCAGAATAAATTATACCTGCAAACCAAGGCTTTACTGTGTGAGGTGATGGGTGCACCTAATGTGGCAATTATTCTACAATATCTACACATGTCAAACCATTGCATTGTATACCTTAAACTTATTTTTAATTCTTTTTAATGTTGCTTTTTTCTGAGAGAGAGAGAGAGCGCGAGAGAGAGAGCAAGTAAGCATGAGCAGTGGAGAAGCAGAGAGAGGGAGACACAGAATCCAAAGCAGGCTCCAGGCTCTGAGCTGTCAGCACAGAGCCTGACGTGGGGCTTGAACTCACAAACTGCAAGATCATGACCTGAGCCGAAGTCGGACGCTCAACCGACTGAGCCACCTCGGTGCCCCTACACCTTAAACTTATATAGTGTTATATGTCAATTATATCTCAAGAAAGCTGGGGAGAAACAAACAGAATTCTAGGAGAGTAGGTTACTCTTAGAAGATGCATGCTTTGGGGGTAAACATAAAATCTGCAATTTACTTTCAGATAGTTTAGAAAACTGTGTGTATATGTGTGTGAGTGTGTGTATGTGCATGTGGACAGAGAGAGAAAGGGCAGAAATTGCCAAGTGGCAATGACTTTGAATCTAAGGGGGAGGAGGTGAAGGTGGTCACTATTCTTCGAGCTCTTGTTTGGAGCCAGTCTTTTGGGGCTTAAATCTCCACTCTCCTGCTTACTAGCTGCACAATGACATTGGGCGAGTTCCGTAAACACTTGACGCCTCTATATCACCATCTTAAAGTGGGAATTATTATAGTAGTTACCTCACGGGATTTTTGTGAGTCTGCAATTAAGTTAATGTGCTTGGAAGCGTTCCTTGAATGAGGAAAATGTTAGTCCTATTTGGCCGTTTGTGATAGAAAGATGGATGAATGGATGGAACAACAGATCGATAGATCAATTGATAGATCGATAGACAGATACACACGTGGACAGATAGGTGGCTGGATGGATACACATGCATACTTGGATAAAAGCTACCAAAATAAATACACACATTATATAATGCCCACACCTGGAGTCCAGCATGCAAACACGGGTGTTAGACTCTGCTTTTCCCTCAGAAGTGTGCCTTGCCCCTCGTGGGAACAGAAGTGTGGCACATCAGCCACTGAGACCCAGAGCAACCTCCTGGCACCCACAGTAGAGGTGCCCTTTGCCCCCCTTCTGTCTGCTCCTTTCTCACGCACAGAGGCCACCTCCCTCCAAAGTCAATGTCGGTACCATCTCACTGTAAGTGTTGCCCTTGTCGATACGGGAGTCTGTCCGGCCGAGGATGGAGGCGCCCTCATGGTACCATATGCAGAATAGGGCCCAGTACCTGGAGGGCATTTTAAACACATCCCGTGCCATCAGGCTGTGTTCATCACTCAGCGGATTGACCAAAGAGGCACAGAGTCCTGCCGGCCCCGAGCCAAGCTCAGCTGGTCCATCCGGCCTGGGCATCCTGCCACGAACCTCCAGCTGAGGAGTGATCACTCTTAGGTCACCACGCACCAGTGGGGTGACCCAGTGAAAAGAAACCAGCCAGGGGTCCACAGCGGGCCCTCTGTGAATCCAGATTTGAGAGCCAAGCCACCAGGGACCTTCTAGCCAAGCTCCTTGGGAGGAGATTTTGTTTGCAGTAAGAAGCCCTTTCCTTTAAACAGTCTCTCTCTCTCCACCTTGCTCAAACACTGCAGCCACGCCGAACTGACCTTCGTTCTGTTTCCCTAACACACCTGGAACTTTCTTTACTGAGGAACTCTACTCGTGCAAATCCTCTCTGGAACATTCTTTCCTCCGCGAGCCTTAACTCACGTCTCCTCAGAGAAGCCATCCTGGATCACGCAACGTCAAAGGTTGCCTTTCGATTATCCTTTACCTTGAGACTGTCTTTCCCTTTCTCCGTGCCTTATCTTCCCATTGGTAAATAACCAATGGACAATAGTGTGGTGGGTAGTTTCTGCTCGCCTTTTCCACACTCCTAGAGGCTCCATTGGGCTGATGGGTGGTGCTCTCGTGTCCTCTGGTTGGATTCAGTCAATGAGAGGCAGGCAGAGAGGAGAGCAGGCTATTTAGTCACCCGGCTCACTGCCCGGTGGGTGATGGCTCCAGCCCCCTCCCTCGGGTCCTGATTAGGATCTCAGAGTCCTTACTTCACGGAATTGCTCCCCACTGCCCACGTGGTGCTGCTTCAGCACCCATGGTGGTGGTTGGCCTCTGGGGCCTCGGGTCCCCTGCCCATAGCCCCACCTACACCTTGTAAATATCCCCTTTCCTGACCTCCCTGCAGTTACCCCCCGAGGGTGCCACCGGCTTCCTGCCAGGATTCTGACCTGTGCAGTAAGAGTATCGATCTCCCTGGGTTGTTGTGAGAATGAGCTTCAGGGCAGGACACCCAGGAAGTGCTCAGATGATTCTTGGCTCATCTTATTAGTTGTTCTTTTCCTTTCTGTCACCACATTTTGCACTTGCTTGTGTGCTAAGGGTCCATTACCTGTCTCTGTAGGTTCGGTACAGAACCTCTTGCATAAAGATGCAGAGTCCATGTCTGTGTCTAATTCAGTCTCTGATGACCTGCTGCCTGGTGTGCAGCACACCCCAAAAATGTCTGAAATAAATGTCTGATGGACGAATGTACAAACAAATGAGTGAAAGAGGCCTGTTTTCCACTTTTGAGGCAGTTTTATATATTACACTGAATTGTGTGATAGGGCTGGTATTAGAGTGTTTCTGTCTCATGAGGACAGAAATTTCCAAAAGTATTACCTATTACCTTATTCCCTTTGATCCTGGGTGGTTAGCAAGCTGAGAGATATCATCACCACTTTTTAAAAAGTTTTTTTTAAATATTTACTTGTTTATTTTGAGAGAGAGGGAGATCAGGAGCTGGGGAGGAGCAGAGAGACAGGCAGAGAGAGAACCCCAAGTAGGCTCCACACTGTCAGCAGAGAGCCAGACATGGGGTTCGATCCCATGACTGTGAGATCATGACCTGAGCCGAAATCAAGAGTCAGATGCTTAACCGACTGAGCCCCCCAGGCACCCCGAATCACCATTTTATAGATAGCGATACAGAAAAACAAAGGGAAAGGGAGGGTGATACCACTGACTGTAAAACCTATTGTGCCCGGCCTCCGTCAGGCATTGATTTGACGGGCACAATTTCACATGAATTTCACAATGCTTCTCATAACAACATCATCAATGCAGATGGAGAACCAGGGGAGGGAGGGTAGAGGACCCACTGCCCATGCTCATGCCGGCTGGTACGTGGCCGAACTAGGATCCGGTCCTGGTGGGTGTGGCTCTAAATTGTGTGCTTTGCCTGCACAGCGGTTCTCCACCTATACCCTCTGGAGAATCTGTATACGTGTGCACAGGGAAAGGTATGCAAAAATATCAGGCTGGAACAGTAAAAACAAATGGTAATGATGCCAAATGTGTCTCAGTGGCAGAGAGGATAAATAAACCAGAACATTTAAGTGCTGCAATGGCACGAGGCAGTGAAACTGAATCGACTACAAGTATACATATCACCTGTAATGTGGAAGAAAACAACAAACTGAATGAAAAAAAATAAACTGTCAAAGAATGCGTTAGTAAAACACCATCTTATACCAAGTTTCAGACATCCACTAAACATTATCATGCATTGTTTAAGGATACAAATATGTACTAGAAAGGCTCCAATTCAAGGGATTAGAAGCACCGAATTCAAAATTGTAGTCAAAGGCATGGGGATGATATTGTAGGAGAGGAACCAGGGGTCTTAGTGGTTCCCATGATGTGGTCCGCAGGCTGGGCAGACGTTTGATGTCTGTTCTATTATTTTATACGTTATTTTTCTAGAGGAAATACTTCATTTATAAACAAGTGGCGCCTGGCCTAAGGTCACCCAGCCAGTCAAGGACAGAATGCACAAGGATCTATGCCTCCTGACTCCTAGACCAGTGCTCTCTCTCCCCTGCAGCAAGCTGTGCACAAAGCCGGTAATTATCCCCACTGTGCAATGCGGGCAAGAGGTGAGAGGCAGTGTTGAGTCACACTTATCTTTACTTCCCTCCCTCCCTGATTACTGCTTTACTGTCACCTTTGGCACCTTCTTTCAAGGGGTCCACATCGCTCTACAGCCTGGATGATTTGGTTTCTGTATGGCTTCAGTGTAAGAAAGAGGAACTTCTTTTCACAATCAGAAAGTTTAAAAAAAAGACAGGGGAAAAGTAAACATCCCATCAAGAAGCTGTCATGGAAGGCACTCTTGTTTGGCTGCTCAGTGGCCCTTCTGTGCTAGCAGAGAAGCAGGCCATGGTGACTACTCACTTTCCCAGCCTCCCTATGGCACAGCCAGCGACCTAATCTCCATAGAGAGAAAATATGCAGAGAGGTTTCTGGGAGATATACCCCCTGTTGGTAAAAAGGGGGAAGCTACAAGGAGAAGGCTTTCTTCTCTCTTTCTGCTTTGTATATTGGTGGGTGATGATGTGATATTTGGAGGTGTGGCAGCCAAACTGTGACCATAAGGAAAGGGCCAAGAGACTCTAGAGATGCTATTGAGTTGAGCTGGTGAGTGAGCTCTGGGATCACCTACCTCTGGATTGCCTCTTAAGCACAGCAAACAAGCAAAAGCACTATTCAATATTGTTAATATACTTTTACTCCAGAGTTCTATTACTAGCAAATACACGTACATCATGATTGTCTGGGGACAGGGGGGATGTAGGCCTTTTATCCAGGTACAAATCATCTGGACCCATGAACTCAAAAGTCACCTGTTAAAATACATAAAGAGAAGCTTGCCACTCCTCTACATGGACCCTGCAATGGTTCCTTCTTGCTCTTTGGATAAGAATCAAATTTGTAAGCCGTCCCTCCTGGCCCGGCCTCGCCCCTGCCTGTTCCCAGGCGCACCTTGGGTTACTCTCTCCATACGACTTACAATGTGCCAGTCACAGTAGTGATGTTGTTGTTTTGTTCTGTGTCATTTACTTTTTCCAGTTGGCCAACCCTTTCTCAACTCAGGGAGCCTGCACGGGCTTGTCCTCTGCCTGAACCGCTCTTTTCTTCTCCCTCTGCCTGGCTGATGACAAAGTGTCATTATTTGATCTCATACTACCCTGATTCCTTCCTTCCTAGCTCCATACTTCCTTAGTTTTCTATACATTTATGTCTTTTCCACCCGTCTCCACCAACGGAATCTGGGCTCCACAGGAGCAGATGTCGTGTTGGACTTCAGTGCCTCTCTAGCCAACGCACAACATAGGCCTCTTCCCCCCAAGCGAAGATCTGAGCACATCACCCCATCCTCAAAACTACCGAAGATAATGGATGCTAGCCAGCGTTATGAGCGTGCCTTCTCACTGCCTGTGGTTAAATCTCATGTCCTTATCCTGGCTCTCAAGATCGTCTTTCATGCATCCTTTTTCTCATTCATTCAAAATATATGTACGGGGCACCTGCTACATTCCAGGCACTGTTCTAGGAAAAAGCACCTTTCCTCCTGTGTCTTCTCCCCACTGGACACCAAGTCACCGGCTGTCCAAAACCTTCTCCGTTCTCACCACCTGAGCTCTCAAAACCACAGTGGGATAACATTCTTTCCATGATCTTGCTCAAACTCTTGCTTTTGCCTCCAACACCTTCCCATTCTTTGTCCACTCGCTAACTCCTTAACCAGCGTGTAAATCCTACCCTCCGTCTTGTATTCAAAAACGTGTGTTAGGCCCCTTCTGGGTATCTCCCTGTCTCCTGCGTCCCTGGATGGAGACACCACGGGGACATAGATCGTGTGTGACTGTTCATTACCTCTATTTGATGCCCTACATAGCCGGCCCGCATGATCGGCTCAATTATGGGATGGAAAAGGGAGCCTGAACAGAAATTTACAGCTTTTTTTTTTTTTTTTTTTTTTTTTTACCTCCAAAGGCTTACAACCTCTGAGCCAAGAGCCTCCAAATACTTTTGATCAAGGACGCCCCCTTCAAAAAAAAAGTGAACGAGGGGCGCCTGGGTGGCGCAGTCGTTTAAGCGTCCGACTTCAGCCAGGTCACGATCTCGCGGTCCGTGGGTTCGAGCCCCGCGTCAGGCTCTGGGCTGACGGCTCGGAGCCTGGAGCCTGTTTCCGATGCTGTGTCTCCCTCTCTCTCTGCCCCTCCCCCGTTCATGCTCTGTCTCTCTCTGTCCCAAAAATAAATAAATAAACGTTGAAAAAAAAAAAGTGAACAAACACCCGGTTAGGTGACTAATTACCTATAAATTCTATGTTGAACTGTATACCTTCCAAATGACAATGCACATGCAAAAAAGAGCCACTGAAAAGCACCAGATAACAATGTAAAATGAGCAGAAATTCTAATGTTTTCATCCAGCATCCCACCGGATCGCGTAACCTTTCCCTGTTTTAGACTGTTTTGACCTAACCTCAGAGGATCAGAGGATAACTGTTTCTAGTTCACACAGAATGGGTATGAGCATCTTCTGGGGAAAGGCAAGGAATCGCAGCTAGAATGACAGAGAGGTATTTTTCTCGAGGCTTCTACGTCTGTCGCTCCCCAGGATCCTGGCATGTCTTTTCTCTGACTCCCTCGAATCTTGTTCCAGCCAGAGCAGGGGCCCGGCAAGCTAAAGGTTTACTTATTTTTTTTTTCCCCTCCTCCTCCTGGCCTCACCCATTACCTGGGATTAAACAAGACTGAGGGGCTGGTCTGAATTCAAGAGCGGGATTTGAAGGTGCCTGGCCCTTATCTTGCTGGGGTTTCTTGTTGTACTTGGAAGAGCAACTTTTACTTCTCAAGGTGGGTGGGGGATTTCTGCGAATGTCTCATGCTTTGGAAAAAGCAAGGCTGCCAGGAGACGTGTCCAGATACTGTTTCCTTTGGTGTCACAACAGTTTTCAAAGAGCCACGCCATCTCCTCCCCCATCCCACTCAACTCCAGCCAAATGAGATCCAGCTGCGTCCCAGGCCTCCCCTGTACCCTCCCCCCAACCCCCCCCCCCAACCATCCACCAGCTCTACAGTGAGCCGCCCCTGTGGAAACTTCCCAGCCTGTGTCTCTGAGCTGACACCCGGAACCTGGCTGTGCTCATTATCCAGACCCGGGGTCTCAGCAAACTCTCTGCCAGGTGCCTCCCTTGGAGCAGCCAGGGGCTTGGGAATAAGGCCACCAGATGCCCCTCTAAGTTAACCCGCTTTCTTCCTGGGCTTGGCCCTGCGTGCCAGTTTGGGTGACCAGACAGGTTGCTTAGGCCTGTCCTAGTTTTAGCACCGAACATCTCATGTCCCCCAAACCCCCTCACTCCAAGAGCGACCAACTCAGAAATTCGCAGGACACGATGCAAAATGAAAAGTGCAGGAATTGCTGGAAACCTTAGTAAGAATTTCAAGACTGCGATACCAGAGCATTAAGCCACATGCGGTGTCCTGATCATGGGGCCCTTGTGTGACTGTACCTGCTGCTCATGGAGCCAGCCCTGCTCCCAGGCAAACCACGAGTGCTACCCTACTCCAAATATATAGATCTAGTAAAAAACAAAAACAAAAACAAAAACAAAAACAAAAACAAAAACAAAAACAAAAACAAAACTGTGGTTACCTCCACAAGGTTGTTAGTTTCTCAAAGCAACACATATCACCGAGGCAACAGAGCTTGCCTGCCATCCTTCCATCCATGCCCTCGCCTAGGCCAGACCTTCCTGAAACACACAACCACTCCACTCCCCCGCTCAGAGCCCTTCAACGCCCTCCTGGCTGTCCAGAGTATGCGCAGATGGGACTGACAATAAGGACACAAAAACTGCAAGGTGCGAGTAGTGACTTATCTTTGCTATACTGTTGCTTAACTATGTCCCAACATAAAACTCAGCATCAACGCCCCGTGTGCTCGTAGCTCTTATCCAATGGCGAAACCAAATTTATAAATTAAAACAAAAAAAGTCAGACTACAGAACCAGGAAACTTCAGATTAACAACATCAATTCGGTGGGTTGCTTTGCCAAAACTACAGGGCCTGTGGCGGAGGGAGTAGGGTACCACATTGAATGCTGGGATGTGGGCCCTTTGTCACTGTGTGCTCGTCCCAGGATGGCTCAGGTCTCTGGTCCCTTTCCTGAGTTTGAACAAGGTAGGATAACTTTGTTCGAATGCCGCACTCTGACACTATTAGAAACTCACTTGCAACAAAGCCACCCTTTAAGGATCGGTTCCATGTCTGCTCTTTTCCCAATAACCCATGACAGTGAAGGACATGCTAATTAGCGCTGGTGAGATCATAAATATTAATGCAGACATGGACACTGTCATTCCATTGCAACTGTAAGTGCATTCCATTGCAGGTTATAAGTGGGCCACCCAAATGATCTAAAAAATACCTATGCTAATTTTAAAATTATGGGTGAACTAGGACTAGCAGTCATCAGCATTTACTGACCAACTCCTATGTGCCAAGCACTGTTGTAAGTTCTTGCCAAATTATCATTTACTTAATGCTCACAACTCTATAGGGTAGACAGTATTATTAATGCCATATTATCAATGACAAGACCAAGGCTCAAAGTGGTGACCTCAACTTGTCCTGAGTCATCTCACCAGAAGGTGTCTAAGAAAATCCTCAAAGTGAACTCCCGGACCGCTGATCAGGCATAAAGGACCTTGAGAGGTTCTTGGCTCTCGTCTGGCATCCCTGGCCCACAGAACAAAGTTCAAACTTCTCCATTTGCCAGTAAAAGACTTCTCTGTCTTGCTTGTCGACCTCCCCATCTTATCACACATCTTTAGTGCTGCTAAGGAAACTCCAAGAGGGGCATCAAGCTCTTTCACATTTCTCTGTTCTTTATGCTTAAAAGTCTTCTCTCGGCCTGGGATGTTCTTGTCCTTTCCTACCTGCAAACCTCTGTGTTCTGCAAGATGCTCAGTGTCACTTCTCTGGGATGCTGTTTCCAAATAAGGCAAGGCTGATGATACTCCTTCGTGTTCCCACAGTGCCAAGGTCTCGAGCTTTTTTTCCCGAAGACATCATTAGCCTCCTCACGGCCCCAGCACTGGAAGCCCTCGGCGCTAAGCCAGCCAGACCCTCCTCTTGTGGAGATTTTAAACTAGATGACCCGGAGCCTGGGAATGTGGAGTCAGAGGCTGTGCTATACTAACACCTGGCACGTATTTGTTCAATGCTTACTTTGCACTGGGCCCTGTTCTAAGGCCTGTGCGTATTTCACCTTATTTCAAGCCCACAGCAATCCTACAAGGTGAGTACCACTGTCTCCCTATGTTACAGGTAAGGAAGCTGGCGGGCAGATAGAATGATGACTCCCCCACCATCGTACCAACAATGGCAGCACCAGCATGTGAATCTGGAGTCCCTGCTTCAAGCCTTGAGGCCATGCTGCCTCTTCTACTTCAGGAGAGCCAAGACTGGGGTGGCTGCTGTCATGGCAAAAGCCCGGGAAAGCTGGGAGTGCATCAGAGACTTGATAGAAAAAAAAAAAAAAAGGAGATGCTGGTTCCTCGTGAGTACACAGGAGCAACGGCAGGACAGAACTCAAGCCCACAGAGAGAAGCAGAGAGATTCGTTTGTCCCCAACCACTGAGGCCCCAGCCACTGTTCCTAAGGACTTGCTGGACATCTTGTCTTGGAGTCAAGGGCTCCCCTCACACCTTTTCCATTGATGTGTTTTTAAAACCCGACTTAGACTGGGTGAGTTTCTTTTCTTTGCACCAGTACTAAAAAAACACAAAAACACTGGAAATCCACCAGCCCTATGAACACTACGGCCCTGAGAACCAATATGCATTTTTGCTGCGCCTGAAAGGAAGCTTGCCTGTTGGCTCAGGAGGCAAGATTTGGATCATACTTACACAAACTTTTTTCGCATAAGTATATCCCATGCAATGACATTTAGAACACACTTACACTAAGAATTCATTTGTTGTTTCTCTGAAGTTCAAATTTCACTGGGTGCTCTGTATTTTATCTGGCACCCCTAATCGGGGATCGTGTGGGAACTGCAGAATCCCAGGCCTCCCGAGACCCCCGAAACCAGAATCTGCATTTTAACAGTCGATTAGCATGCATATTAAAGTTTGAGAGGTCCAGCTAAAAGATGAATCAGAAGATAAATACCTAAGACAGTATAGCAGCTCCTTGGTCATCAGAAACCCAAACTCTTCCTATCTTTTTCTCTCCAACATCCCTATCTCATGGTTTCCATCCTCTGGGCCACTTCATGGTCCAAGAGAGCTTCTTGGGGTTCTCTCTACAAGTCTGGCCTCCAAATGGAAGCAAAGGGGTAAGATCAAGAGCGATTGCCCAAGGACTCCACCCAAAGGCCTCCCCTCACATCTCACTAGCTGCTGCTATCTGCAAGGGAAGCTGGGACATGTAGTTTTTCAGTTGGGCCCAGGTAACTCCATGACTTAGGTGTGCATATGTGTTTGGGGGGGGGGGGGGTTGTTATTGACCAAGTTGTCCAGGTTGACCAGGTGGCCCTGACCATGGCAAAGGAGCAGGGAAGGGCAACCAGACCCCTAAAATAAGATGACTTCAAAGAAAGGGGTAAGTCCTAGCTGTGTTAATTACAGTGCTCAGTTCAACAATAGGGTCCCTGAGTCTCTTCACAGAGGAGACATATTTGGGTGTGGTTTTGGCTGATGCAGGAAGCTCCCAGAGACCCAGAGACCTTAACACGATGCTTGCACTCCTGAGAACAATGGCTGATCGGAAGAGTTGTGGTTACAAAACGAGCACGAAACAGTGTTGGCTGTGCCGAACCCCAAGGAAGCGGATTGTGGACTCTCACAGAACCACTGCAGCCTCTGTTGGGATTTAGGTTTTACCAAGTGGAGCGTCTGTGAGCGGGGCAGAACCGGTCTTCCACAGCGACACCATGTGGCTGCGAGAAGCAATGGCAGCGGTGGGCTGAGCAGACTCCTGGCCTCTGCTCATTGCTGAGGATGCCTGATCCCCTCCAGCCTGGATAAGCCCTGGAGGAGTAGGACCGCGGCGGAAGGTTCTAAGTGGAGTACTTAGCGTCTCACTGGTAAAGACGTGCAAGTGTTTAGCTGGAAACACAAACGAGACGTGAACACGTTTGCACTCTGAGAGTGACGAGTGGAGAGAATCAACGTGGTAGTGGGGATGATGGTGAAGGAGGTATTTTTGGTGAGGACAACTTTTCGTTGCCCATCAAATCTCACCCCTTAAATTGGAGTAGGCCAAACCCATAGCTACTCTGGGATCTTTTCAAGCCGCATTTCTCTCATGTAATGCCAAACTGGATTGAATCAGGGTTTCTTGATGTTTGTTATATGCACCATGCCAAATACACTTCCAAAGCAAGAAGGATTTCTCTTCAAATAGCAGTTGAGCACAGCAGGCAAGTCGTGACTGGAATTAGCCTGTTCCGTGCTGCCTTATTAACAAACTGCCTCGTTGTTTTTTTTTTTTTTTCAACGTTTTATTTATTTTTGGGACAGAGCATGAACGGGGGAGGGGCAGAGAGAGAGGGAGACACAGAATCGGAAACAGGCTCCAGGCTCTGAGCCATCAGCCCAGAGCCTGACGCGGGGCTCGAACTCACGGACCGCGAGATCGTGACCTGGCTGAAGTCGGACGCTTAACCGACTGCGCCACCCAGGCGCCCCAAACTGCCTCGTTTTTAAGTGGCATTCCTTTTGAGGCAATTTGCAGAAAAGTGATAAAAATGCCCTCTGCCAAATCATAACTCCTTCTAGAGGAGTACGCAATGACCCCACTTACTCTATTCTTTATGGGTGCTCCTGCAGAGACAGGCCTGGAGGGGTGAGAGACAGGTGAGATGTCTGCCTCCCGGCAAGGGAGGGAGCCCACGGAATAAGA
Organism: Puma concolor; assembly: GCF_028749965.1. NCBI lineage: Eukaryota > Metazoa > Chordata > Mammalia > Carnivora > Felidae > Puma > Puma concolor. The sequence goes on from NC_141682.1 coordinate 28,925,035, forward strand.
AGCCACAGACGGCTGAGTCTGGGGGACATACTAAGAGCTGTCAATGAGAAGAGGGAGGGAGGGCTCCAGTCTTTGCAGGCAAAGTGCCTGGTTAGCCAAAAAACAAACAAACAAACAAACAAACAAACCAACCAACCTACCCCAAATCCCCAAGCAACCAAAAACCCTTTTGTCTCTACATATAAGGAGAATATTTAGAAGAGGGAGAAGAAGAGGGAAAAACATTAGGAAAAGAAGGGAAGGGGGAAGAGAGACTGGAATGTAAAGAGCTGAAATATTAAATGGATTGTGTAAAACCCACCCGATGGTTTCAGTGCCTGTGATTCATCGGTTACAAGTGGCTTCAATTTCCTTTGAAATCCAGATGTGTTAGAAAAGACGACGGAACGAGGGTAGGATAAAAGGGAGCCTGGGTCTGATAGTTTCCCTGAAAACAGAGATTTGGATATTTTTGGTCACCCCCTCTGGTTTCTCAGTGCTGGCTGGATTCAACAGATGGTGGAGGACAAGTCCACTCTCTGGAGAGAAAGGGGTTTCAGAGGCTGGAACACAGAGCTCAGAGCCTCCAGTGTGAAGAGAGATTGCAACTAGGCCATGTGGGAATTAAATCAGGACCTCAGCTTATTGCCACAGCTTGCCAGTGTTACTACAGCCCACGGTTGGCTCTGAGCATCTTTCTAAAACATACCAGCAACTGTGGCTTCATTTTGTAGATGCAGCTCCAGACGTTGTTTTGAAGAATGCCAGCTTTGTTCCTGACCTCCCACAGCTCACTTTTTGCAGAATTCAGATCGCATCAATGTCTTGAGGATGATCTCCATCCCCTCTTTGACCAAATCTCCCCATACATTCACTCTGCTCCAGCCACACAGGCCTCTTCAGAATCCCTTGGCCATGGCAGGCAGACAAGCACCTACCTCAGGGCCTTTGAATGCGCTGTTTTCTCTGTTTAAAACTCTTATTTCTCAAGACATCTGCTTGCCCCTCATGTCTTCAGGTCTCACCTCAAACACCACCTTCCCTGATGGCTCTCCTTGAAAGTTCTAAATGGCCCATTGCTTCCTAACTCCCGTGTCTACTTCACCAATTTTTTTTTTCTCCTAAGCACTTATTCCTATCTAATATGGTACATAATTTACTGGTTTAATGCATGCTTTGTGTCTCTCCCAACTAGATTGAATGCTCCATGAGGACAGGCTGTTGGTTTGTTCTGTTCACTGCTCAATCCCCAGTACCAAGGACAAAGCCTCCAACATGGTAGGCCCTTAATATACGTTTGTTAAATGAACTAATAAATACATAAGAATGGGTGTTTAGGGGGGCACCCGGGTGGCTCAGTTGGTTAAACATCTGACTTCGGCTCAGGTCATGATCTCATGGCTCGTGAGTTTAAGCCCGCGCCGGGCTCTGTGCTGACAGCTCAGGGCCTGGAGCCCACTTCAGATTCTGTGTCTCCTCTCTCTGCCCCTCACCAGCTCATGATGTCTCTCTCTCTCTCAAAAAAAAATTATATATATAGGCATTTAGGCAATTCAAAAAGATGAGAGCATAGCAGAGCCTGGAGTTAAGCAGTCAGCGGAATGCTGGGCTCACAGTGACTTGGTTTCATTTCCACAAGAAACTCAACTATATACCTGTTAGAATATGCCCACGTTGGTCTGTGCGGAAGACCCAGGGACCATGGCCAATGCTAGGACCACCCTGGGGATGGCAGAGATGCCCTTCATTGTGCCACACCTTAGCCAGAGCCCCTGATGGCTCCCCCAGGGTCATTTGCCTTGACCTTTGCATTCAAGGCCCTCCCCAGCCTAGTACCAATCAGCCTTACTTTCTGTATCTCTAATACTTTCCCATACGATGTCCATTCACACAACAAAATGTCTCATGTTTACCTTAAAAATCCATCCCAAGTTTGCATTCAACTCCATTATATAGTTTTGCTTGGTAGAATATTAAAAGAACAGTTTTGTTGACAGAATCTTAAGTTTAGCTTAACTCTGTCACTTTTACTCATTGAAATGGGGTGTCAGGACATTCCACAGATTCAGGGTTTCTGTTTTCCTTCTCAGGGAGTTTCTCAGTATCTCGGGCCCTTGAATATACTAAGAACGACTGGCTTTTCTTTGGTGGCATTTGTTTAGCAACATACAAAGTGTAATCCTGGAGCTCAGCCCCATGCAATGTCTACCATGCTGTTCAACCCACAGCGCACATTGCCATATACGCCATATAATCACATTGACACACACACAAACATAAATACACAGACATGCTGCATCAGACACATACAAGACACAAACATGAAGATGTACACACGAGTGTAGACACATATGAGGCAAGCATCCATAAAGACATGAAATTTCTTGGTCTAAGTTCAGCTAAGCTCTCAATGCTGTGTGTAGACAATCCTGGAAGATAACATGGAAAGACACCAACAGGATCATGCTTAATGAGAAAAGGCATGGATTCTTCATCCTCGTAGGTGGCCCATTTCCTTTTTCTCTACCTAGGATTGACTGTCTCGACCCACTCAAACTTTTGGCTTGGTTTTGTACTGAAGTGACCATAGCCCAACCTTATGCTGGGTGGTTCTGATATGACCTGACTTCACCAAACCATTAAGTAAGTCACTCTACAGGCATTATCTTAAGACAAAGTATTTGCATTGGGGAGGTGCTACAGATAACAGTAGGAAGGGCTCTGCTTCGAGAAGCAATAAGGAATCGTAGGCAGGGAAAAGTCAAAATAGGAACACACTTACAACTCTTAATTTTTTTTTTTTTTTGATCCTTCAAACTGAGGTAAGTGTTCTGAGGGTGGAACCTGTGACAATATGAAGTCACCGTAACGGATGTGACAAAGGAAGCTATTTCAGGGGAGTCAGGCAAGAGTGAGGAATCTCTTTGCCCTCTTGCCCTTCCAAGCCTCTTTGTATTTTCCCCCTCTTCTAGCTATTTTGGAAACAATCTCAAAAGGCTTTCTCTACTAGGTATGGAACTATTCATCCCATATCACAAGTCTGGGATATAAGGCACACATATGCAAACATGTTCACACGTGTGTACACACACACATCCACAGGGCTAAAAGTTTTCAGGAAAGTTTCTTTCTTTCTTTCTTTCTTTCTTTCTTTCTTTCTTTCTTTCTTTCTTTCTTTCTTTCTTTCTTTCTTTCTTTCTTAATGAAAAGCAATGTGGCAATTGATAAGCGCCATATCAATCTGGCCACGAAGTGAGAACTTTTTAAGGAAAGGAAGAATTGTTCTCATTAAGCCCTAAAACAGTATTGTTTTCCATTGACCATCTAAACCAATTTTCTCTATGTAGAATTGCTGTGTTAAAAAAAATTAGCTGTTGATACCATTCAATACCAATTAGATGGATTTTCCCCTCAACATAAGGTGCACTTGTAGTTTTTCTCAGTCTCATAATTAAAAAAAAGGTGATAAGCTATGTGTTCTGAATCAATTCACTTAGATTCCACTGGGGCAAAATGGAATGTATGTTGCTGAAATAAACAACAAAATCTCACTGCTCAGGACACCTAAGGTGGTAGCAATAACGACGTGTTTTTGTTCTTCACCTGAGATCCACTGACCCAAGATATCTGTGGCTAGAATTCCGGAGTCTGTGAATTGGGTGAGAACAATTTGCTTATCGGTTGTCACAAAGTTCCACCTAACACTGAGCATGTCAGTCAATGATGAGTATAAAGAAAAATGACTATAATATTAGTAACATCTGTGACTTTTCACTTACAGAAATCATAGCTAAGATCAAACTACAGGCTTCTTTTGTAATGCAATGTAGTGTACTTTATGCATTTAAAAACATCATTGTAAGAAGGAGCCCATAGGTGACCTCAGGCTGCAGATGGGGTCCTTAGCACACTAAGGGTTAAAACCCCTGTTCTAGGAAACCTGGGTCAGGAGGAAGCATCAGCGTCTGGCACAGCTGGTGGTGGTACCCGAAATCCCATCAGGAAACGCCTTTGGGCCCCGAAGCCTTCCCCACTACCCAGCAAAATGCATGTCCAAATGCCCCGGGATGAAATTTTTGCTACTGTATTTAAGGTTCTCTGGAGTGGCACTGGAGGTGAGGAGGAAGGATAAAAAGATCTCCCCCATCCCTCTGCATATTTAAAAATGGTATCTTATTCTGCATCAGTAGACGGTAAACTTTGGCCCCTTCATATTCTGATAGAAAAAAACTTTAAAAATTTATTTTTAATAAACCTTCTTTTTTAGAACAGTTGTTAGGCCGTGTTTTTTTCTGATAGTGAGCCTGGATCTGAGTGCAGACTGCTCCCCACACCTCACCTGTGTTCCCTCATTTGTTCTCACCACCCGTTTGCGGAGACACTGTCAACGAATCCGAATCCTCGTCGGTGTTGCAATACGCCTGCTGCACCACTCCTGGAATTGGATGGTGAGAGGAAAGTCCACTCCCAACAAGGCGCCATTTCTTGAGATAAGGCTGAGAAACAAAGGAAGCACCAGCATTAGCCATTTCTCTTCTACTGAGTTGTAATTAGGCTGCGACTTTAGGCTGTGGCTCAAATACCTGACCTTTTTAAAAAATTCCAATAGGCTCAGGTTCAGGGCACCCGCCCACCTAAACTTCCTTCCTGGGAATGGTCACCTGCCACCTGGTGGCTGAATGGGGAATTGCACCCTTCCCTTGGCCCAGGAAGGCGATCACGCTGGAAGGGCCAGGCTGGACGGGCCAGGCTGGACAAGGCTGAACCCCCATTGCCCTGACAAAGCAGGACATCAGGGAAAATCTGAGGCTGAGGCTCTGCACCTAGCACTGGGTGAAATGTCGATACCCTCAGTCTACACTGTGGACACATCTGGATGCCTTATGGAACTGTTTCCACAGTACCTCTGGCCGGGTAGATGTAATCATAGCCTCCATCAGAAGGTCATGTTAAGAGTTTTTCTGAAAAAAACTAACTTCCTGGGGAAAACATACTCAAACAGAACATAATTACAACTTGTTACATCTAAATGATCCTGATAAGTGAGTTGCTCTTGTTATTGAGACTTTGTTTGATGCTAGGCACTGTGTTGTGCTTTGCATACAACATCTCATCTGCTTTTTTTCTTTTTTAACAGCTCTGAATGCTAGAAAGTAAATAATCTCGTGATGAAACCGAAGCTCAGTGAAGGTAAAATACTGTCCAGGTTCCCAAGGATGGTATGTGACAGAACCAGCAGTTTGGTGCAGATCTTTCTGACACCAAAGCCCCTAGCTGACTGCTATGCTATGCTGCTTCACGTACACACACACACACACACACACACACACACACACTTAAGGATGTAACAGATCAGCTATTTTACTAAACTACCCTCTATACAGCAAACATATCATCAAAGTACAAATCTAGTGCTAGTACTAGGGAGGCAAGTTAGTTACAGGCAGACAGGAGAGAATGGACTACTGTTCATTACATTATGGTTGCAATGGAATTGTCAAGTGTTTGCCTTTTATTAAAAATACTGTTTTAATCGCTCCTCATCAGGGAAATACAAATCAAAACCACACTCAGATATCACCTCACGCCAGTCAGAGTGGCCAAAATGAACAAATCAGGAGACTATAGATGCTGGAGAGGATGTGGAGAAAAGGGAACCCTCTTGCACTGTTGGTCGGAATGCAAACTGGTGCAGCCACTCTGGAAAACTGTGGAGGTTCCTCAAAAAATTAAAAATAGACCTACCCTATGACCCAGTAGTAGCACTGCTAGGAATTTACCCAAGGGATACCGAAGTACTGATGCATAGGGGCACTTGTACCTCAATGTTTATAGCAGCATTCTCAACAATAGCCAAATTGTGGAAAGAGCCTAAATGTCCATCAACTGATGAATGGATAAAGAAATTGTGGTTTATATACACAATGGAGTACTATGTGGCAATGAGAAAGAATGAAATATGGCCCTTTGTAGCAACGTGGATGGAACTGGAAAGTGTGATGCTAAGTGAAATAAGCCATACAGAGAAAGACAGATACCATATGGTTTCACTCTTATGTGGATCCTGAGAACCTTAACAGAAACCCATGGGGGAGGGGGAGGAAAAAAAATGAGGTTAGCATGGGAGAGAGTCAAAGCATAAGAGACTCTTAAAAACTGAGAACAAACTGAGGGTTGATGGGGGGTGGGAGGGAGGGGAGGGTAGGTGATGGGTATTGAAGAGGGCATCTTTTGGGATGAGCACTGGGTGCTGTATGGAAACCAATTTGACAATAAATTTCATATATCAAAAAAAGAAAGAAAATAATAAGAAAGAGAAAAAAATACTGTTTTAAATCCATAAATGCTAGCAAATAGAACTCAACAGCATATTATTGAGGATTTTATGCCATGGTCAAGTGGGATTTATCCCAGGAATGCAACGGTGATTCAACATAAGAAAATGAATCAGTGTAATACATGAGATTAGTAGAATGAAGAAAAATATATAATCATCTCAAATGATGTTGACAAAATGCCAACACACTTTAATGATAAAATATCTCAGAGAACAAAGGACAGAAAGGAACTTCCTTGACACAATAAAGGGCATTTGTGAAAAATGCACAGCTAGCATTACACTCAGTGGTGAAAGTCTGAATGCTTTTCCCCTAAAACTAGGAACAAAACAAGGATGCCTGCTTTCCTGCCTAGTATTTAACACTGTACCAGAAGATCCGGCCAGAGCAATTAGACAAGAAAAAGAATAGAGAGACATCCAAACTGGAAAAGAAGGAAAATTATCTCCGTTCATGGATGACATGATATAGAAAATCCCAAAGACTCTAAAAGAAAGCTAGTAGAACTAAAGAACAAATTCAGCCAAGTTGCAGGGGACAAGATGAACACATGGTGTATCCATATCCCTGCAATGAATAATCCCAAAAGGACATTAAGAAAGCAATCCCATTTACAATAGCATCTAAAAGAATGAAATACCTGGAAACAAATTTAACAAAGGAGGCAAGAAGGATTGTTCACTGAAAACTAAAAAATATTGTTGAAAGAAATTAAAGAAGGCCTAAATAAATGGCAACGCATCCTGTGTTCAAAGACTGGAAGATTTATATTGGTAAGATGTTGACATACACAAAGTGATCTATAGATTCAATGGCCTATCAAATCTTTTCTTTTTTTTTTTTTTTTTTTAAATTTTTTTTTCAACGTTTTTTATTTATTTTTGGGACAGAGAGAGACAGAGCATGAACGGGGGAGGGGCAGAGAGAGAGGGAGACACAGAATCGGAAACAGGCTCCAGGCTCTGAGCCATCAGCCCAGAGCCTGACGCGGGGCTCGAACTCACGGACCGCGAGATCGTGACCTGGCTGAAGTCGGACGCTTAACCGACTGCGCCACCCAGGCGCCCCTCAAATCTTTTCTAATGGCCTATAGGATCTTAATGGCCCTTTTTTGCAGAATTGAAAAAGTTAGTACTCAGATTCATATGGATTTGCAAGGGGCCCTGAACAGCCAAAACAATCCTGAAAAAGAACAATGTTGGGAGTACTCATATCTCCCCATCAAAACTTACTGCAAAGCTATAGTAATTAAAACAGTGTGGTGCTGGCATAAAGCTAGACATATAAACCAGTGGAACAGAATTGAGAGTCCAGAAATAAACCCATATAGCTATGGCCAGCTGACTTTGGACAAGGATGCTACACCCATTCAGTGGGGATAGAATAGTCTCTCGGACAACTGGTTCTGGGACAAATGGATTTCCACATGGCCGTAGTTTGACTCCCTGACCTCACACCTTAGGTAAAAATTAACTCAGAATAGATCAATGATCTAAATTTAAGAGCCAAAAACATTGAACTCTTGGCAGAAAACACAAGGGTACATTTTCATGATCTTGGATTTAGCAAAATTCTTATATAGATACCAAAGCACTAGCAAAAAATTAAATAGTGTGTGTGTTTGCATATCTCCAGAATTATGGGAGGACAAAAAAATAAGAATAAGAGCTTTTTAGAGCACCTTCACCCAGGAACTGAATCACAGTTCCGATGTGAGAAAATGCCAGGAAAGCTATAGTGACACACTAACAATATTAAATCCTCCAATCCATGGGCACAGGATCTTTTCCAATTTATTAGGATTCTGAAACACAGAGAGAATAAGTGATTTACTCAAGATCATATAATTCACATAAGGAAAAATGACAATTGGAACCTGGTTGAGTTCTCTCTTCCAGGGAGCATGAGGCTAAGGACTATTTATTTGTAATTTGTGATAATACTGGCAAGGGCTGGTCTCTAGTTCCCTCCACCCTTTGGAAAAACTTCCCCATAAGCAGTGTGAATATGTGGGGGAAAGGTTGCAAAAAGAATGCTGTGACTACTGATAATCAAATTGCTTTTAAGCACACTTCAGCACTTTAGAAGCATCCATTTATATATTAAGAATGAGTATGCTAATTGTGAGCCATTCTTAGGTATCCTTGAGGGATCTCTACCGGGCAAGCCTCATTTGAATTATTCTCTTCCTTCAACAAACATCCAGTACTTGAGACTTAGGGATTTTTGGCACTGAGTCTGAAGTACATGATTTTTTTTTTTTTTTTTTTTTTGTAAAGATGAAATGATTAAGGGGAGGTAAGAATGGAACTAACTAGCATTTACTGACCCTAGCATGTGCCAGGCAAGGGAGCCATTTGTTCTCAGCTCATGCCTAGAAGGAGTAGGGTTCAGCTTTTGTGCAGATTAGCCCCTCCTGAAAACAAATGGATCCCCCCCCCCTCCAACCCCCGGACCCAGTGCAGTAATAAGAAAAGGACGTTTAACTGGGATCCCATGGGTAGTAAAGGGAAAGCGATTTTACAATCAGACACCACATACAGGATGAAAATCTCCCTCAACCACCTATTTTTTTCCAGCCAAATCTTCTCTCCTTGCCGGTTACCTCATTTTTCTCCTTTTCCCCTAAAGCATCACAAAAGAAATGCCTTCCATTGTCCTTAGGAATTCAGCTGCTACTCTAGATCGTAAACATCACTCAGGAGGACAAAAGCCAGGTTGTTAACTGAACAGTGACAATCACAACCATTTTTGCACCAGCCTACATACATGCATGTATGCACATGTGGGGGGTGGAGGGAAGGGCAATTCTCACTTCATCTGAAATCACTTACATTATCTCCTTTGCTCTTTAAAAGACCCCTAAGAGATTAGTTCATCCCATTTTATAGGAGAAAGACGGAAAACAATTTGGTAACTTGTCCCAAGCTGCACAGCTTGTGAGTGGGGCAAGCCACTGTGGAAGACAGACTTGATTCCAACGCTCAAGATGTGAAAAGCTGGTCTCAGACATGGAAGGCTATGAAGACGGCTTTCTTAATTTCCACATCATTTGGTGAATTCTTGCCTCCATCATATTGGACTTTCTCCAACAGACCCTGAATGGTGGCCAGCCGTGTATTAGGGTTCCCCAAGGAGCTTAGAGTTTAAGCAGACTGCAGCAAATTACAGCCACCAGGCCAGATCCAGCCTACGGCAGGTAGGCAATTTTACCGGCACACACGAGGTCATTCATTTACATATTGTCTATGACTGTTTCTGCACTACAACAGCAGAATTGAGTAGCTGGGACAAAGAATGAATGGTCTGCAAATATTCACTCTCTGGCCCTCTGCAGAAAAAAAAAAAAAAGTGTGCCGATTTCTGGTCTAGAGAGGCAACTCTCCAGACCAAAGAGACAGTCTAGAAACAGTCTAGAGTGTAAGGGTGAAGGGAAGTGGTAGGGAACAGAGTGAGCTGGGACTTCATATGAGCTGACCCTGGTTGTTAAACCTTAACAAGCCGTCAGAAGCCCTCTGTGTCCTCATTCTCTACAATGTTCTTAGGACCTTGAAAATAACCGATTGATGAATTAAGCCGATGCAGTAAGTACTTGCTGTGTGTCAAGTTCTGTCATAGGTCCTGTGGATACAGCTGTGAGCAAAACAGGCCAAAATATGAGTAGGGTATGTGGCAAGGCCAAAGGCCAAAGTGACTGGGGCCGAGTGAGAGCTCAGGGCAAGGTCCTAGGTCTGCTGGGAGGGAGGCAGAGCCAGGTCATGGATGCTCTTGTGGGGTCTTATTCCAAACACAGGGGGAAGCCCCTAAGAATGTTAAGCAAAGTGGATGTGATTATTTGATATAAAATGATCACTCTGTGGACAGCAGGTTATTGCAGGGCAGAGGTGGGAACAGGGAGAATGAGTGCTTTGTATCAACTCGGGCATCAAGTAGTGGCAGCTTGACGAGGCTGGTTGGTGTTGGGGGAGGTGGAGAGAACCGGATGGGTTAGGGAAATACTTGGAACCAGGGCTAAGAGGGCTCGAGGGTAGTTGGGGATGTAGAGCGGATCCTAACAAAGAAGCCCAACCCTTGCCAAAGGCTTCTCAGAGAACCAGGGGATCGTGTGGCAAGTCGTGAAGCAAGTCATGAAGGGATTTATTAGGATTCTCACCTCCTGCCGGCACAGGCAGGGTAAGCAGCAGGTGGTACCCGGGCTCCTGACGGACTCCTCTGGTGCCTGCTCACCATCCACAGACACAGGCAGACAGAGCAGCAAAATGGACGGATCGCCGCGTGCCGGGCAGCCGGCCCCCTCGCAAAAGGATGGATTGGACTGGTTAGAGAGAGCTCGACACTTGTGTTGCAGATCCATTAATGTCAGCCACAGGTTAATTCTGAGCAATTTCCAGGTGATCCAATAATTCATTAAACTGACGAAAACAAATCTTTGGAAAATCGAGCCGGTGACAGATAAAAAGCCAATGATTTATTGTCTGGAGAGGACTAAGTGTCTCCAGTTCCATTCTTCAGTCTGTTGAGTGAATCGAAGTGTACAGGAACAGCAGGGAAGGTGTGAGTTCTCCTTAATGGGCATTGTTCAGGCCCAGGGTGGCGTGCCCTTCGTAACACTTTTCCATGAAGCATTAAGGTAGAAGGAAGCACTAGGTAGCAGGAAGGCATGGATAGTGAGGTCGGGCAAAACTCAAGTTTGAATTCCTGCTCTGCCAATTATTAGCATCTGTGAACTTGGGCAAGTCGCTTCAAATTTCTGAGTCTCCACTGGCTCCTCTCTTCAACTGGGGTAATAATATATTTTCCTCTGTACTCAAGAGTAGATACAACAAATGAAAATTATGAACGGAGCCTAGAGCATCATAGGGGACTCAATAAATAGCCGACATTATAGTTATTGATGATAACATAGAAGATGGGTAAGGTTTTTTCTTCTAAGGCCATGCATGCATACTCAATGTGAGCATTCAGACTGCTGCTTTAACAATATTATGAAAGGCTTGCTTAGACATCCAAGGACAGCAAAGTTTTCCAAGGTAAATGCATTGGGGAGAAGTGGGAGATCCGATGACTAGGAAGATGGGTGATGGCATTTGGAGTGGGTATTGCTGAATGGGAAGAAAAGGGTCCTAGGTCTAAGTAGAAGCATTAATGAAGGACAGTTTGAAAGCTTCCTTCCAAGTGGTGGTGGAAGGGGAGAGCAGTATGATTGGATCATACTTAGAAAAAGATGTTGAAATTGGTTTGAAGTCTGGATGGAGGAGGTGGTTTCTGAACGTAGATCAGTAACATTTTAGATGTGAAAGCAACCTCAGAAACCAGTGGAAGAACTGATGTTTCTTACACACTTGGGAGTTCTGGCTAGCTGTCATATTTTCCATCTGGTGACAGCATTTCTGTATCCCCCAGGAGCCTATCCCTCCCCACGTGCACGCATATCCTATATTCTGTATATGTCCTTCCATCTTGTATCAATGGGAGGTCTATCATAGCCATAGCAATTTTAGAAAGGAATCGTGACCTCCCTCAGCTAAAAGTACCTAGAAGTCACAAAGATGCCTGAAAGGGATGTTTTACCATGGATTACTGTTCTCATAAATGGATTCTTGCTCTGACAAAGAGTATTTAGGGATTGATAAGTTATCTGTTAGAAATCTGTTAGACAAACCTTGTTGGAGTCCACAGACCCTAAGAATACTTAAGAGGAACTTTGAGCTTTGGACCCCTCATAGTGTGTATAAGGAGCCTTTGATTGGTGCAGTATACAAAAGCAATATACAGAAATCTGTTGCATTTCTATACACTTATAATTAAGTAGCATAAAGACAAATTAAGAGAACAATTCCATTTACAATTGTACCAAAAATAATAACACACCTGGGAATAAATTTAACCAAAGAGGGAGAAGATTTATACTTTGAAAACTATAAAACACAATGATGAAAGAAATTGAAGAAGACACAATCAAATGGAATGATATCCCTTGTTTCTGGTTTGGGAGAACAAATATTGTTAAAATGTTCACACTACCCAGAGCAATGTACAGATTTAATGAAACCCCTATCAAAATACCACAGCACTTTTTATAGAACTAGAACAAATAATCCTACAGTTTGTATGGAACCATGAAAGACCCCCAAATAGCCAAAGAAATCTTGAAAAAGAAGAATAAAACTGGAGGTATGACAATTCCAGACTTCAAATTATATTACAAGGCTGTAATGATCCAAACAGTACAGTACTGGCACAAAAACAGACACACAGCTCAATGGAACAGAATAGAAAACCCAGAAATGAACCCACAATCATATGATCAATTAATCTACAACAAAGGAGGTAGGAATATGCAATGGGAAAAAGTCTCTTCAACAAATGGTGCTGGAAAACTGGACAGCTACATGTAAAAGAATGAAACTGGACAACTTTCTTACACCATACAAGAAAATAAGCTCAGAATGAAATTAAAGACCTAACTGTGAGACCTGAAACCTTAAAATTCCTAAAAGAAAACATAGGCAGTAATCTCTTTGTCGGTAGAAACATTTTTTCTATATATGTTTATGCAAGGGAAACAAAAGCAAATGTAAACTACTGGATTACACCAAAACAAAAAGCCTCTGTGCAGAGGGGGAAAAATCAAAAAAACAAAAAGACAACCCACCGGATGGGAGGAGATGTTTGCACATGATACATCTGATAAGGGGTTGATATCCAAAATATATAAAGAACTTATGCAACTCAGTACCAAACAACAAATAATGCAATTAAAAAATGGGCAGGAGACATGAACAGTCATTTCTCCAAAGAAGACATCCAGAAGGCCAATGGACACATGAAAAGATGCTCAACATCACACATCATCAGGGAGATGCAAATCAAAACCACAAGAAGATATTACCTCACACCTGTCAGAATGGCTAAAATCAAAAACACAAAGTGTTTTTATTAGCAAGGATGAAAGTGTTAGCAAGGATGTGAAGAAAAAGGAACACTCTTCCTCTGTTGGGGGCAATGCAAACTGGGGCAGCCAGTGTAGAAAACACTGAGGAGGTTCCTCCAAAAATTAAAAATAGAACGACCCTATGATCCAGTAATTCCACTATTGGGTATTTACCCAAAGAATATGAAAACACTGATTTGAAAAGACATATGCTCTCCTATGTGAACTGCAGCATTGTTTACAATTGCCAAGACATGGAAGCAACCCAAGTGGCCATCGATAGATGAATGGATAAAGAAGATGCAGCATATATACATACAGTGGAATATTACTCAGCCATAAAAAGAATGAGATCTTGCCATTTGCAACAACATGGATGGATCTACAGAGTATAACGCTGAGTGAAATAAGTCAGAGAAAGACAAATACCATATGATTTCACTCATATGTGGAATTTAAGAAAACAAAATGAACAAGGAAAAAAGAGACAAACTAAGAAACAGACTCTTATTTATAGAGAACAAACTGGTGGTTGCCAGAGGAGAGGCCAGTGGAGGAAGGGTGAAATGGGTGAAGGGGTTTAAGGATACACTTATCATGATGAGCACAGAGTAACGTATGAAATTGTTGAATCATGAAGGTTGTACATGTGAAACTAATATAACATGGTATGTTAATTATACTGGAATTTTAAAAATAAATTAATGATTTTTTAGTTTTAAAAAGCCTTTGACTTAGTCTGCCTTCTAAAAATTGAAAATTAGTTTAAAATCAGAGAAGGCCTGGGAATGCTTAGAGCATAATCTATCACTTCCCCCAATTTGGGAGTATACTTCCAAGTATTCAGTCATTCTGTCAGAGGGTTATACTCTGCTGACCCACTGATGTTAGGTTCATCCACGGGACTCGCTTTGGCAAGTGGCAGACCTGTAGGTATAAGGCCAACCATGTTCAAGCAGAAGTTTAAGATGGTGTGTTCCCGTCAGCTCTCTTGCTCTTTCCCTTTGCCCCATGACCATCACTGAGCTTTGATAGGGACTGTTCCTGCAACCTGGGTCCTGGAAAGAGAAGGCATGTGGAACAGAGCTGCAGCTGACCTGTGATTACCAGCAGATAAGGAGATGGTAAAAACCAAATTGTTGTAAGCCACTGAGATTTTGGGGCTTCTTGTTACACAGCATAACCCAGTGAAAGCTAACTGACACAGGAGATGAGAAAAGCGGGGGGGGTGTGGGGTGGTCATTAGCCAAAGCACTGATCATTCAGCATTATAACAGAGGCCAGAGATTTGCTCCTTATGCTAACCTCCCCAAATGTAATGCTATGGAATACTACATTGGCTCTTTCCACGGATTCGGGAGTGTGGTGGCCCAGGGGATTCGATTTTGCAGTCTGACTATGTGTGCATGTGAAGCATGTGTGTGATAAAGCTTCCCACTCTGAGCTCAAGTTGGAAGGATACATCTTCCTACTTAAAGCCAGCGTGGACTCAGCCTTTTGGAGCTGTGCTTCCCAAAGCAATAGTATGTAGTCAGACGCTCATTATTCAGGGGCTGATTATTCCACCTCTTCCTTCCCTTAGTGTGGACTTAAACCATCTTGTGTATATTAACACCGTTCTTCAACAGTGACAGCCAGAAGCTAAGGGAAAATTTCAAAGCCAAGTATTCGCCTGTTGGCTAACCACTTTGGCAGAAGGGCACTATTCGTACCTGCCCAGCACTGTGTAGGTGCTGAATAGGTACGGTCTAATTTAATCTTTATGGCCATCCTTGAGATCAGTGTTCCTATCCCCATTTTACAGATGAGAGGAAACTGAGGCTGAGACGTTAAGCCACGTGTCCAGGATCACGTTGTAGGAAGACTTGGAATACAGACTCAGATATTTGTCTATGTTTTTCATGACTTCTGTCAGCACCAAACAAAACGAAGCCAAATAAAACAAAACTCCAAAATGCTCCAAACAAACAAACGAACAAACAAAAAACTAAATAAGCAAACAAACGAAAACCTACACTGATTTAAGTGGGGGATGATGTCAGATAATAAGAAAATAGCATCTACGTACCACGTAGAAGCAGGGGGCTGGAGAGCTGCTACGGAATAATGTGACGTGAGAGCCTGAACTCAGCAGCTAACAAACTCTCACTTGGGGAGGGAACAGGAGAAGCCAACATTGAGGACCAGTTCCTTTGTCCACCGCCTGGAAACTGGCTCCCTGGGAAGATCTCACGGAAGGTGGCAGGAATAGAGGGTGAGAAGGCTCCGTGTCCATTCTGGGGGACATTCTCCCTTTCCTTCAAAGCGAGGAAGCAACAGCTTTTGTTTAACCCGCTAAACAAACTGTTTACTCATACCTCTCGCGACGTGAAGCTGAGAAATGGGCGGCAGTGCTCTGTGAATGGTAATATTGTCCTCAGCTGGTGCTATTAGTGATGCGATGGAGGTATTTAATTAATTACCACTGACATATGTTTGTGCTAATTTATAAGACTGGTTAGCTTGCACATTACATCTGAACTCTTGCCTGCCTAGGGAGCTTCTTGTATGTAAAGCAATTTTCTGACTTGAAGCTAAGGAAATACCAGAATATTACACGTGTGGCAAGTTCTGATGGGTTAATTCCCAGGGGTTCTCAACCAGGGGAGATTTTGCCTCCAAACAAGGGATGTTTGGAAACGTCTGGAGACGTTTGTCATTATTACAGTCGAGTAGGGTGTTGGGGAAGCATCTAGCAGGCAGAGGCCAGAGAAACTGGCAAATGTCATACCCTGCACAGGACAGCCTCCACCACAAAGAGTAATCTGGTCCCAAGGTCGGAAGTGCTAAAGTTGAGAAGTTCTGACCTGGCTTTATGCTCGTACTTTAATAACCTACGACCAGAGAGGGAAAGTGGCTTCCTCAAGGTCACACAGCAAGTTAGAGGCGGAACCTGGCAGCACGATGATCTGTAGCTGTTGGAGGCACAGGCTCTGGAGTCTGAATGCTTGGCTCCCACTCTTGGATGTGACTGTTAATAACTGAGGAACTCTGAGCGCGATCCTTAGCTGTGCTTCAGCTACCTCATCCAGAAAACAGGAAGAAGAATGGTGTCCACTAACAGGCTTCTGAGAACAACCCAATGACACAAAGCATGTATAAACTTGGCATGCTTATGTTCCATTTACTGTTAGAATTCTGCACCTTCTGATCAGCAGGACTCAGGGTAAGGTAAGACACATTATTATAATGATCACTAACACAGGGTGAGAAACTTCCATTTAAACCTTGTCAGCCCTTCTGGGTCCAATGGTGGGGAGGTCCCTGGATCCCTGAGAACCACTTGAGTGGTGCCTTTGGTGCCATCCAAGGAGGCAGCACTGGCCCTGAAGGCAAGGTGTATACAGCAGCATGTAAACGTTGTCCTTCTTTAGTTTGAAGGCCTTCACAGCCCCCTTCTCCTTTATAAGGTGAAGGAGGGTGTTGTGGGCTGATTAATGCCCCTCCACACCCCCCTAAGATATCCAAGTCCTAGTCCCTGGATCCAGGAGGCTCCCTAGTATGGCAAGGGGGGTCTCTGCAGCTGTGATCAAGTTGAGGATCTTGAGATGGGGAGATCATCCTGGGTTACCTGGGTGCCCCCTAAATGTCATCACAAGGGTACTTACAAAAGGGAGGCGAGGAGGTCAGGGGAGGGACAAGGCGAGATGACTATGGAAGCAGAGAGACAGAGAGAGAGAGAGAGAGAGAGAGAGAGAGAGAAGAGGCCATGTGATACAGGACCATGAGCCAAGGGATAAGGACAGCCTCTAGAAGGTGCAGAAGGCAAGGAAACAATTCTCCCTTCAAGGCTCCAGAAGGAACAAACTCTGCCAACACCAGGCCTTGAACTCTGGAAGACTCATTTTGGATTTCTGACTTCCAGAATGGCAAGAGAATAAATATGTTTGAAGCCACAAAGCGTGAAGTCGTTTGTTATAGCATTGACAGGAAATGAATTTGGAGGGTTATTGATGGGGGACAGGTTAGAGTTGCATAGGGGGCAGAGACTGGGGAAAAAGGGATTGAAGCACTGGTCCTTTCACCTTTGAGGATCAAGGTTATATCTCTGCTGATCCATGTGGCTCTGACTGTGGTCAGCTAGCAGCATAAACCATGGGGGACACCAGCAGAGGATGCACCCCAAGGCACGGGGAGAAGCTAGACTGGGGAAAGAGGCTGAGACCAGGCTGAAGTTGTCATGGGGGGGAGGGGCGGTGGGCAGTTTGGTCCTGGGAGAGTATGAGGCCATAGCTGAGATCTTTCCAGAACCTGATGCCCTCATACTGAAGATATTAGTTAGGTGCCATGGCCTCTGTCATGAAAAACCTGGAACAGGTATTGTCCCTACATGGGGTGCAATGGCCATAAGTGGCAGACCCAGGACACTTGGGGTCAGCGGGCAGTGGAAATGCAGGGTGGGGCTGTGATGGGGTTTGCACAGCATCGCCATGGGGGCACAAGTTGCAGTAAGAGAGGGAGAAAATGAACCACACGTGATTTCCAGCAAGTTATCAGGCTAAGGTGAGGCCGATGGCATCCTCTCTTGCTACAAACATACAGGAAGGCAAGGTGACACAGAGCAAAGACATAAAAATACCAACCCAAACTTAAAAGAGAAGAAACTCACCAGGGGCCGGAAATGAAGACAGAGACGAAAATCAGGCCTGTAAGGGCTGAGCCTGGGGGTTTGAGATCTGCTTAAGGCCTATAAGGACTGGAGTGTGGGACATCTATATCATTTCAGTTGGTCCTCATGATTTGCAGATTCTGTGTTTGTGAATTCACCTTCCCACTAAAATTTATTTGTAATCCCCAATTCAATACATGTGGTGTGTTGGCAGTCATTCGCAGCTGTGAGAAGAGCTGCGAGCAATTTGAGCCTCTCAGTGTGCACATTTCCAGCTCTGGTCGAGCAAGCCTTGCTGCACTTCTCATGTTGTAAACAAGGGTCCTTCCCCAGTCTGTTTAGTGCTAAAGAGTTTTGTGTGGTTTTTTTTTTCATTTTTGTACTTTTTATTCGTTATTTCTCTGTTCAAAATGGTCCCCCAAGCATAGTGCTCAAGTGCCGTCTAGAGTTTCAAAGTGCAAGGAGGTGATGTGCTTGCAAGAGAAAGCAGGTGCATCAGATAGGCTGGATAACAGGCAGGAGTTACAGTGTTGCTGACTGAGTGGGTTCAAGGCTGAAAATTCGGACAATAATACTAGATAAGCTGTCTTTAAATAGAAACACACATAGCCAAGGCTTGTGTTGACCGCCAGATGAAAATGTTGTGACCAAAGGCTTGCAGGAACCTAAACTGCTGTTCTTGCAACTTTATGGTACCTCACTCTGACACGTGATGTGAATCAACTGTAGACACACACACACACATACACACACACACACACACACACACACACACACACACGTCCCTCTTCTGGTCTCACTTGATGGTCCCTTAACCTGTAAGGTTAAGTATGCTTATGCCCACTTGACAGATGAAAATATTGAGGTTCC
This sequence comes from Puma concolor, assembly GCF_028749965.1. NCBI lineage: Eukaryota > Metazoa > Chordata > Mammalia > Carnivora > Felidae > Puma > Puma concolor. The sequence continues at coordinate 28,943,804 of NC_141682.1, forward strand.
AAGAGGCTAAGCTAGCTTCCCCATCGTCACACAGAACTTAGAATCTAACTGGGCTCTGTCAGAATTAGTCATCCATGCTCCTTCTACACAATTTTGCTGATTCTAGAATTTGCTGATTGGATTGAATCATGTTGAATGCTCAAAAGGACATACCTGATTGTGGGGTGATCAGTCAGGCAAAAGACATCTCCAAGGACTGTTCTTTAAAGCTCACTTAGTGCATCCCAAACCAAAGTTTAGCCTAGGTGGGGGAAGCAAATAAAAGTGTAAGATTCACTGTGAATCTTAAATCAGTACAACCAGTCTACTTGTGCCTTTCTGACTTCTTTGTTTCAGCCAACAAGAAACCTTTCTTTTTGGAAGGCTTAGCTAGGCTGTTTTATAATTTTTTAGGTTGAGATTTTTATGCTTTTGTTTTGTTTTGAGAACCTAATGACTACTTTCACTGTCTTTTATGTCTAATCTTCCCCGAACAATCATAAGGATGGTCTATAAACCTAGTTCCTCCAGTGATCCATGCATCACTGCATGAAATGTTACAAAGGAGAGGGTCACGTGGCTCACAAGTCAGCTGAGAACACCCAGCCTTATTCTCTTACAGTTGACTCAAGCCCTCCATTCCGCACTGGGCTGGAAATTTTAATCTCTGCTCCAAGATTTCGGCGGATTCCAGAGTCTTATATTCTTACCATGACCTCTGGTTCGAATTTCCTGTTAATTTCACTCTGGGGATGCCAGTGCAGATGTGGATGCCAGAAACCTTTCTTTGATTTTCTGAGTCCAAAATTTACAAAAGACATTTATTTGGGTGTGTAACAGTCTTAAAGGGAAGTTCGAGGTGATGGATGACTTCTACCCAGCAAGTAACTTGGAAATTGATTTTTAGGCACATGTGATCTAGAAAATCCTTCAGCTATTCCCTACTGATGATTTTTTTTAATGCCATTCCTGGCCCTTTTGCCAGATGTTTTTCTGTAACTTTTTGCCTTTTCCTATCTCTTAGTTCTCCCAACGAAAATTTCTGGGGGTCTAGACCTGGTCATCTGTCTCTTTGTTTTACTGTCCTTCCATATTTAAAGCTTATTATCAAGATGTTTTTCTGAAAAAGAATTCCCTAAAGAGTATTTTCATGCCAACTATAAAAATAACATTTAATTCCTGTTTTAATGGAGTGGGAGCTCCAGAGAAGGGAGGATTTGGATGAGTTTACAAAGGATTTAAAGAATCAAGACTATGGAGGGGAGTCTGAAAATACCACCACATGACAACAGTTGGATTTTGTGTCTTTGTCTCTGTTTGACATTGTGCCCACGGCAGTTCTCACACTGACTGTTCACTTTTCTGGGAAGAAAGCAGGTCCCACTCCAGTCTCAAATCTGCCATTTTCAAAGAAACATAGCCAAATTCACTCTAAAAACAATGGAAGTGAATTGATGAGCTCACTGTTGTCTTGTGTTTTCTCACTATTTCCCAGACGAGTGGGGCTGATTCTCGTGGAGAAGACCTGCTCCTTCATCTAAGATGACAATATTAATGTTAATAATCGCTAATACTTAGGTAGTATTTATGGTACGAATGTTTCCCGTTATTTAATTACACTATTATACTCGTTTTAATCTTCACTGAGGACCAATGAGGCAGGCACTGTTTTCATTCCCATTTTACAGATGAAGAGACTGCGACAGAGAAGCCACCCGAGGTGGTTACCAAGCATGGCAATTTGGTCCCAGAATCCACGTTCTTAACTGCCACGCCATTCCCACCTCACTGTGATTTCGTGAATAGCGATGCCAGGGAACTGCTCAGTCCAGGGGCCCAAAATACAATGATTAGAACACCATCGTCATGGGTTAAATCCAGCCAGATCCTTCGAGTGTCGGCCTAAATGCCACTTCCACGGAGAGGCTTCCCAGGCTCCCACACACCGGGATAGTTTCTGCTACTGCACGCTCTGACTCCGCCATGTGACCTACCCCTGGGTGATTTGCGCTAGAATTGCTCCGTGATTATTAGTGTAAATGACTCTCTCTCCTTTCCTAAAGTGCAATCTCCACGAGAATGGGGATCACGTCCTTCTTGGTCACACTGTATTTCTAACACTAGCCAAGTGCTTGACACATACTGGGACGTCAATATGTGACGAACACTCTAGACCCCTCCTAGAGAAGAGTTTCTCAAAATTTGACACTAATGCCATTTCTGTCCAGATACTTCTTTGTTGCAGCGGGATGTTGTAGACAGGACATAGTAGGACGTTTGCCAGTGTCCTCGGCCTCTACCCACTGGATGCAGTAGGACCCCCACCCCATCAAGACAACTCAAATTGCCCCCAAAGATGCATGATGGACTGCGTGAGAGGATACACAGATGAACACAATGCTGATTCTTGCTGTAACGAAACAAAGAAAAGAACATTTTCGGGGCACCTGCGTGGCTCAGTTGGTTAAGTGTCCGACTACAGTTCAGGTCGTGATCTCACGGTTTGCGGGTTAAAGCCCCACTTCTGTCTCTTTGCTGAGAGCTCACAGCCTGGAGTCTGCTTTGGGTTTTGTGTGTCTCCCTCCCTGCCCCTCCCCTGCTGGTGCTCTCATTCTCTCTCTATCTCTCTCAAAAATAAGTAAACATTTAAAAAAATTTTAATAAAAAAAGAGAACATTTTCTAGTGACTGAACTTCAGTAATAACACTGGCTTATTATAAAAGCGCACTTTTGCAGGGTAAGTTCTCTGGGAACAAATACAGCGGGTAGTTTTATTTAACAACAGCAGCTATCACTGGGAAGTACATATTATGAGCAAGTGCTATGATGCTAAGTGTTCCACCCCATTAAGTCACCTGCCTCTTACAACTCTGTGGGTGACAGAGGCCCAGAGAACTTAGTGACTTGACCAAGGTGACATGACTGGTGGGTGGGATTTTGAACCCTGGCAGGTCTAGCTGATGGCAAAGGCCTCACTCTCGCCAACTTATAAGCACCCTGTAGTGTCCCCGACGCCTTATGTTTGCAAAGATTTCTCCAAATGGTCCGACACCCATTTATATGCGTGGGAGGTCATCCAGAAGACAAAGCCCTGTGTTTCAGTGCCCAGAACAGTGCCTGGCACTTAAAAATACTTGTTGAGAGGACGAATGGTTAGAAAGGCCTCTCCCACCTCGAGGTTATTAAAAACAAGTTTCCATAATGTATTAAAGGGCGTGTCTGTTTCTCACCGAATTCTTGTCTGTTGCTAGACCAAGCGGTTTAGCCAAGTCTTTAACCAACATGAGTTTCTGCCGGCTCAGGCCTTCCACACTTGCCCTGTGAACACTTTCCCACTTATCAAGGTATTTTTCCTGAGAAGAGATCACCCATCTCAGCCAAAGCGAATCCATAATGAAATCCCCACCTCTCATATATGCATTCTTTCATTTACTAGGGATTAGTTCCCTTATTTTACCCATGGGAGAAAAACAAATAGAGCTGGTCCAGAATGTTTCTTAAAGCTTAATAATACATGTTTTGCGGTAAACTCTTCTCTGTATTTTCTTTTACAAACTATGGAAATGACATATGAAGACTTTCCCTGGCAATACAGGCAGGATGATGCGTTCTGACTTCTGGTTTCCTTTTGGGATACAGCTGATGCTCTGAAATGCACTACCCCACTGACTACTGCCTTGAGGCAGTGGGAGTGAGCCAAGAAAATCTATTCAGCCATTTGTTACATCCCAAAACGGCATCCTTGCGATAGAAGGCCTCAAGCAGCAGGGCCCCAAATGCAGATCTGAACATTCGGGTGCTTCTATTTTCAGAGGTGCAGAGGGAAAAATGGCACCCACGAGTTTTTGGATGGAAAATCTGCAAAAGAACAATCAAAATAGCTCTCACTGGGGGTCCCCTCCCCCTATGCCTGACTCCAGCCTGGGCCAGGAAAGGGAGGTAAGTGAGCCAGGAGAAAACAGAGGATGCTGCTAGAAGAAAGGAACTTAACCTCTGTGAGTGGCCTTTCAATGCATGATGTGTTCTTTGAGGGATGCATCCCTCCTGTGATGGAATCAATGCAGACAGAACATGATCTCTAAGGAGATCTCCCTGCACTGAATGCTTCGCCAAGAAAGCAAGCCACAGAAGAATATAACGAGAGTGTCAATTCTCTGCTCCCCAGCTCTAGAATCCTGTACTTGAATGCTTTGCAAGGGTTGTCCTGGGAACGTGTATGGTGTGGCTAAGCGTCTTTTTTTGTAGGTTGCAAGAATGTCTGATGAGTATAACATGTCTCTAAATACTGGCTCCCTGGGGCGCCTGGGTGGCTCGGTTGGTTAAGCGCCCAACTTTGATTTCAGCTCAGGTCATGATCTCATGGTTGGTGGGATCGAGCCCTGCTGTCAGCACAGAGCCTGCGGGATTCTCTCTCTCTCTCTCTCTCTCTCTCTCTCTCTCTCTCTCTCCCTCCCTCCCTCTGCCCCTCCCCTGCTCACACGCACTCTCACTCTCTATCACAATAAATAAATAAACATTTAAAAACAGAAAAATAAATAAATGCTTGTCCGCCTCCTAGAAAACAGGGTCACTGGGCGAAGAGGCTCTGGCTTGCTCATATAGAATCCAAGTGGCACTGAGTGGAGGGCCAGCCAAACAGGACTTTGGTCATCAGGAAGAGAGGCTGGAGACAGGGAGAGAGACCAGCTTTGTAAACCAGCCGGGGTGGGTGTGGGGAGAGGGGTCTGGCTCAACTCCACTTCCTTTGTTGATCCTTAGACCTTGAAACCAGAGGTCTGAAACTTTCTTTGGGGGTGGGAAGAGCAGCTTAGAATCCTAAAGCAGACAGATGAAGCTTACAGAGACCTTGTCAGAATAACGATTTTTTTTAAAAATCCATAAAAGTACATTGCATTTCAAAGAAACTAATTACCTTGAAAGAGTTATCAAAATATTTAATAAAAGATTGTGTGAAATGGTAATATGTGGCCTTATTTATTAACACATTAAAAAAGAGATCCAGTGGTGGGTCTAAAGACTCCCGGATTTTGAAACAGTGATACATGTAAATGATATTTTGAAATACCTGCATCACTTCTAATGATAACTGGCCGGGATTCCTGTTGGCCACATGCTCACGGCTACACTAACATTACTGTGGTTTATTCCCTCATTCATAATTGAGGGACATATCAAATTTCAGTTAGGAATGAGTGAAAATGAAGTCACGTTTTATTTGTCCCCTCTGAGTTCATTTCGTCTACATTCATTCCTTCCGGCATATTTTCTGGTCCTGTGGGTTTAATGTCTTTGTTTATTTGTTGATGATTCTCAGGGCTCTACCTCCAGACCTGGGTCTCTCCACAGAAGCTCCTTTTTCAGAGCTCGGCATGGGTGTCTCGTTGGCATCTCAAACCAAATGTGTCTAAATGGGCTGCCGGTCCTCCCGTCCACACCTGTCCAACCCACCCGTCTTGCCCATCTCACTAAATGGGGCTCCATGCTTCTGGTGGTCGGGGCCAAAGAACCTGGGGTCTCCCTGTCTCCTTTCTTTCCCTTTGCACATCCAACCAGCCAGCAAGTCCCGTCAGCCACACTTGAAAACATATCCCTGCCTCACCTTGCCTCCTACCACCTCCAGGGCTAAGCCCTGGGCTCAGGCCACCTCACCTCTCACCCAGATTGCTGCAGTAGCTTCTTAGTTCCCTTTCTTCTCCCTTCCCTCCCAAGGTGGCCCCTGGCATGGCGTCCAGGGTCATCTTTTAAAACCAAGAGTGGTGCAATCTGTATTACTCCCCTGTTCAAAACCCTCCAAAATCCTTTCCATTTAGCCAAGAATAAAATTCACATTTCGACCATGGACTACAGGATTCGTACACGTCCATTATCTCTCTGACAGCAATCACTCGATTAGCTTGAGTAGCTTCTGTCTCCTGATCTTCAAATTCACCAAGTCAATAACCTACCCCGGGGCCTCTGCCCTTGCTGATTCTCTGCCAGAATGTTCTTCCTACTGTCCACGTGATTCCTCACTCCTCCAGGTTCTGCTAAGTCTCCTCTCACCACCTGTTAGGGACTGAACTGTGTGCCCTCTAAAAATCCGCATGTTGAAGGACCCCCCCAGTACATCAGAATGGGGAGATGTGCATTTGGAGGTGGGGTCTTTAAAGAGGCAATGAAGGTAACATGAGGCTGTTAGGGTGGGCCCTAAGCCAATGTGAAGGACCTTACAAGAAGAGGAGATTAGGGGACCAGAGTGTACATGCACAGAGTGACAACCATGTGAAGAGGCAGCTGAGGGATGGGGCACCATCTGAAAACCAAGGAGAGAGGCCTCAGGAGAGACTAATCCTGCCAGCACAATGACCTTGGATTGCGAGCCTCCTGAGCTGTGATAAAATACATTTCTGATATTTAAGCCACCCTGCCTGTAGTATTTTGTTATCACCACCCTAGTAAATAAATACACCACATAAAATAATAGTTCCACCTCCATCCTGGGACTCCTCACATCCTCCTTATCTTGCTTGACCTTCCTCTGCAGGTGCTCAACACCATCAGATACGCTAAATGATTACAGAACATAAACGGGTCCATCTTCCTTACTGGAATATATGTGTGATGACAGCATGGGTTCTGTCTAGACTTTGCAGAGTGATCAGCACCGGACTAGAACATGGCACTCAGTGAGTATTTGTTGGCTGACTGGCTGACTGAATGAATGAAATAGTTCTAGTAAAACTGCTTGCCTCCCTCATATAGGTCTCAGAAGCCACTGTTATTATTAACATTGGGTCACCACTTTGGAATTCAATGGATCATCCCCGATTCGTGCATGAATTAATAAGGGCCATCTCTAAACGCTCCTGAACCAGCCAAGGAAGTGACAATGGCAACAAAGGGGACTTAAGCTGGCCTTCTTACCCTCACCCCTGAGGCATGTTCTTCCTCCTCTGCGTATGTAGGTAAGAAGTATTTTTAATTGCCAATAATACTATTTCTCACTTTGTTTGTGTGTGCTTTCAGGTTTACATAGTTCTTATCTATGCGTTAGATTTAATCCTCTCTCTTACTGACTCAGAAAAAAAATGTTTATTAACTCAATATTTGCATATGATTTTATTCATACTGTGAACACAGCATTTTCAGATAGTTATGTGTTTATCTCTTCTGCCGGACTGTGAATTTCTACAAGGAAAGAACGTTTGTATGCTCAGGGCTGAGTGGAGTACCCGGTAGATTGTAGATGCTGATTGAAAGTTTGTTGGTGGCATTATTATCCAATATTTATCGAGTCATTCCAATTTCCTCACACTACAATGGGGATATTATCAGCATCACCTCTCGAGGTGGCTGTGTTAATATGAGTCAACCACTGAGAACACGTCTGGTCCACGGCAACCACTCAAAACAGGAAGCACTGACTGAGTCTGGGTCAGAGGAAACCACTACAACACGGATGCATGGCTTGGGCCGCAGGCTTACGGCAGTCTGCACAGACCTCACTCCTGTGGGGGCTGGAGAAGAAGCTGAGAAGCATCGTCCAGGGCAAACAGACATTGGAGAAGTAAATGATCTCTTGCATTTGCTCTCAACCATATGACTTAATTACTGGGAAATACCACATGCACTTTTCTGTTGGGACAGATGTGTGGAAAGAAAGGGAGGCAGGCTTAATATTTTCTTTTCTTCTGGTTTATGAGTTTCATCGATTTTTCTAGAAGGAAAAGGCTTCTCTTTGACCTTGCTCCTGTGAGTGGAGAGTTGCTTCCAAGGAAGGTTGTTGGGAGGCAGCCAGGCAGGAGGGTGAGAGCAGAGAGAGTCCAGGGGGTCTGAAACTGTCATATCCAACCTGTCCCAAGTCCTGTCACTTTCATTCCCAAAGCTCCCCCCAATCTGCTCATCCCTCTCAGCTCCTCTGCCATCCCCCTGCCCCAACCCAAGCTGCCATCTTTTCTGGAAACAGACTCCTGACTTCACCCTCAAGTTCGACTCTTGTTTCCTCCAAGTATCTTCTCAGCTGAGCCAACGAGTGACCATCTTACAACATAAAGTACATCCTTGTCCCTTCATCTCCTCAAAAACCCTTCAGCTGCTTCCGATTGCACTGGGACAAACAGCAAAAATCCTTCGCCTGTGGAGACAGTCTACGTGCCTGTCCACGCGTGGGTGGATAAAGGACATGTGCTAGAGACATACAACGGGATCGTGTTCAGCCTTAGAAAAAAGAAGGAAATTCTGCTCTTTGCAATAACAGGAGCAAACCTGGAGGACATGACGCTGAGTGAAATGTGCCAGTCACAGGAAGACAAATGCTGCATGATGTCGCTTGGTTGAGGAACCTAACGTAAGCAAATTCACAGAAATCTAGAAATGGATGTATGGTTTCCAGGGACTGCAGGGAAGGAGGAAGGCAGAGCTGCTAATCACAACACTAGGGTTTTTGTTGTTGTTGTTTGTTTGTCTTTTTAAGAATGAAACCAAGTTTCACCACTGATCATTATTTTAAAACTGAAATCGGATGAAAGACCAATGTGTTCTATGTCACAGTTCATGTAAAAAGTAGGCCCCCACTCATCTACGCCAGCAAGCAGACAGGCTGAATGGATGTTATTAAGAGATGCTGGAAAGGTATTACTGATTTGACAAATTTGATCATCAGTGTTTCCTATATATTGGGATCATGTGACTACATTTATTTAAAATGTACACAGTGTGTGGCACAACTGGACAGTTTTAACATGGAAAAAGGAAATATTTTTATATTAAAACAAACAAACAAACAAATCCTTTGTGGGTCTTCCAAGGCTTATGTGGTCCCGCCCCGCTGACATCATCTCCTACCTCTCACTCCCTTCCCTCTGTGCTATGACCACGGTGACTCATCCAGCTCTTTGGAAAAACTCAATTTCTTCCATTTTGTGGCTGTGAAGGTTTCAGCATACATGAGGGGCTTCCTCAAAGTGCCCCAGTCTGAGCCCTTGCCCACTGTCTAGATGAAATCCTCATGGCACTTCTGAATTCTCCCTTCAAGGGGGGTAGCCGTCCCCACACTTCCCAAGCTCCTATGTGTCTGTGAATCTTTGTTTTACTGAAGCCTCTCCAACTGGAGTTTGTAGATCATGAGGGTAGAGACCATGCTGTCTTGTTCACCACTTTATCTCCTGCTCCTAGGAGGCTGATTTATTCCATGAATGTTTACAGAGTTCTTAGAAGGTGCCAGACCCTCGGCTAGGCGCTGGGGATACAGAAAGAGTATGATGTGGTGTCTGACCACGCGATGGTTGGACAGACAGATCTGTCCCGAAATACATGCAGCTGAAATTGGAAGGGATCAGCCCTGATGCTTTCTGGCACATGGAGTGTTTGAGGAAGGATGGAGACAGGACGGAACTCTGAAATACATATGGAAATAGAATTATATATGTGAACAGAGAAGGCAACAGTAGGTTTTGTCTGGAAAAGCGGGATGGATTCTCACAGGAAGTGCTGACTGATCTTGACCCTAAAGGATCCTAACGAAGGAACAGGGGTTTGTCAGCTACGCAAATCTGGGGAGAGCATTATATCACCCAGGCAACCATGTGGGAGATGGTCTGGGTGAGCCGGGAGGCACGGAGACTGGTTAAAAGGCTGTAGCAAAAGTTCAGATAAAAGATGAGCAGGCCTGAACTGGGCAGCAGAGGAGAGGTTGGTGAGGGGGAGGTGGCTTCCAGAGACATGACAGAGGGGCTAAATTTGGGGTGGCTGTGAGGTAGGATTATGTTCAGCCAAACATAAGTCACTGAATTCTAATTAACATTTCTTGCCTCAATAATAAGAAGACTGGAGCCAGACACCAAGGTGGGTTCAGCAACTCGTTTGCATCATTAAAGATCCACATCCAGGGTGCCTGAGTGGCTCAGTTGGTTAGGCATCTCACTCTTGATTGCAGTTAAGGTCATGACCCATGATTTGTGGGATTGAGCCCTGTGTCGGGCTCTGCACTGATGATGCGGAGCCTGCTTGGGTTTTCTCTCTCTCTCTCTCTGCCTCTTCCCTGCTCGCGTGCTCCCCCCACCTAAAACAAAAAAACAAAAAACACCACCACCACCAGCAACAACAACAACAAAAAAACTTTAAAGATCCACATCCATTTCAATATGGACTCCAGTCTTTAACATAGTGGCTTTTTATACTCGTGCGTTGACTCATGGTTGAAAGACGGCTGCCACAGCTCCAGGCATCATGGCTGCATTCAAGGACAGGAAGGAGAAGGTGAAGACGGGAGAGCCAGGCCATGAAGTGAAGACCCTTTTGCATCTTTCTTCTTTTCTTACAGAGGAAACATTTTCCAGAGTGTCCCAGCAGATAGCTGTTAATGTCTCATTGGCCAGGACGGCCGCTCCCAGCTGCAAGGTGAGCTGGGAAATAAGCTATCCAGCAAAGGAAAACAGATGCCTGAATGGCTTAGACCAGTCATGACTCATGCTCTGGACCTTCCATGTTGCCTCCCTCCCCTCTCCCCTCCAGACATAATCAAAACCAGCTGCTAACAGTGTCGGTAGGGTGGGAGTGGGGTGGCTTTGGTTTTGTTCAAACGGTCTTCCCCTGCATGTGAAGGATGGCAGGCAGCCATCTCTCGGCTTCAGTGCTGTGGAAACCCCTGCTTGTTCCAGCTGAGCCCGCTGTTCTTTGCTCATACATTCCCAAGAAGATGATTATGCAGAACAGCGAGAGCTTTCCTGTTTCCCCAAATATTCTCGAGAAATAAGGCTGCATTAATAATTTGTTTTCTTGGTATGGGCCATTCGCTTGCAAAACGATATTCCAGGCATAGCACGATACTTCCCTTCCTCATTTACATTCACCGTTGGTTTAATTATGCTTTTCAGTCAGAATACTTATTAATTTTATAGACCTACCTGAAAATTAAATTGGATAAATTCCTTTTGCTTGGTACCTTGAAAAATGTGTTTTTCCAAGCTGCTGCTGGAGCCCACTCTGGCCCTGTGCAATTTTGTTCCTCTTAAAGTTCATTTGCAAATAACACTGTGTTGGTTTAAAGGGTATTCATCATGTCTGAGCAGGAGAAACACTGCAAAATGCAGCCCAATCCAAAAGAAAATAGGAGGACAATGGAGAAAATTGTCAAATATTTTATTTTCTCATTAGGGGGGGCAGCCATTTGAGTGAGGCATAAAATTTCCCTTTGGATTCAATGAATCTGCCTTGCTTGTGGGGAGAAGTCTATGTTGCACTGATGAGTCAGTAAGCCACAGGTGTGAAGAAGGACACGGGGTAGGGCCTTCCCCACCGACCGGGGTTGAGGGGGCAAAACACGAGGACAGAAGGTGGTGCGTTTATTCGCGAAACATTTACCAAACGCACTGTGTCTCAGGCACCAGGGTACCAGACACAGAATTACACCATGTTCCATACTTTTCACAGGCTAGGCAGCTAATTATACAGTGACAACAAAGCACAGTAAGTGTTATGAGAGACGGAAGCACAGGACACTGCAAGAGGCAAGAGTAGGGCCACACACCCCACAACGAAAGCACTGTGAGGGCAGGAAACCTATCTATGCTTTGTGTGCCCTAACTCCACTGCCCAGCCCCGTGTGCCTGGCACATACGTGCTCGGGAGTTAGTTACTCAAGGGCACTTGGATTACAATGAATGGGGCTTCATGCCGCATAATAATCAAGGTAATACAAGCTGTTCTAACAAACAAGCACCCAAATCTCAACGGCTGTAACACAATAGGGGTGTGTGTGTGTGTGTGTGTGTGTGTGTGTGTGTGTGTGAGATCTCCAGTTTGCCAACTGCTGCAGATCGTTGGACTTCTCAGCATCCATAATTGCACAAGCAATTCCTTAAAATAAATGCCTTTTTTAATACTAATACCCTGTTGATTTTGCTTCTCTGAAGACAGTAAGCAACAGGGATGAAGTGAACAAGTGAAGTGACTTTGGTCAGTGACTAATCACGCAATGACAGGGTTATCCTGATCGCACACACAGAAATTCTATATTTGGGCGAGGAAAACAAGAGCCAATGATGAAACTTTCATACAAAGACCAAAGCAGAAGAAGGTAACTGGCCCTGTAACTTAATTTTCACCCAAGCCCCCAAAACCCCGAAGACAGTGTTCAAGTCTATGAAGTTGGAATTCTGAAGGATGAGTGAGTTCTTGAGGTCTCATGTACAGCGTTGTGACTACAGTTAACCACACCGTATTGTAAACTTGACATTGCTAATAGGGCATATCTTAATTGTTCTCACAGACACAAAAACCAAAACCAACATGAAACTATGTGAGGTGATGAAGGACATGTTCATTAGCGTGACCGCAGAAACCACTTCACAATGTGTATCAAATCACCTCATTGTGCACCTTTAACATATACAATCTTTATTTGTCAATTATATGCCGATAAAGCCAGGAAAAGGAATACTTCTGTAAAAAGCAATCAAAGGCGCCAATACCCAAGGTTCTAATCCTAGCTGACCTCTGTATCGCGGAGTGACACTGTGGAAGCCCAAAATGCTGGCAAGACCTCAATTTCCTCAGTTGTAAAATTAGGGAATGGAATCACATGGTCTCGCCGTGACTGAAAAATCCATGACTCTTGAGGGGTTCGTGAATTTTCACAAAGTTTCCTGAAGCTGTGTGGGTGGGCCCCTGCTACAGGAGAAAGGGAAAGAGGTGAATTCTTGGTGGTGGTACTTCAGAGACCAAGGTTCCCAGCCTGGCTCCACCAGTACGTAGCAATGACTATGCAGCTCGCACGATCTCCCTGTACCTCAGTTTCCTCACCCATAAAATAACAGCACCAGTCAGAGAGCAATAGCGCCTACTTCTTCAAGTGGGTTGTAAAATTTAAATGAGACCGGTGACTACGACCCTACAACTTCTTGTGAGTTCAAAAACTATTTCAAAATTAAAAGTTAAAAAAAATTACATTAGCAGCAGTCAAATAAGATCTATTTCGTTGTTTTTTACGAGATACGATGGAAAGCAGATGCCTGACTTTTCCAGTAGCTTCGATCACAGAGTCAGAACAGGATGGGCCACAGGATAGGATGGAAAGAAAACCAGCCACCTTAGGTTATCACCAAAGAGGGACTGACTTTTGCAGCCACCAAAGTGGCCGGGACACCAAAGTCAGCCTGGTGCTGCCATAAAGGAGGGACAGTTGAGTGTGAACAGCTCTGTGGGTCTCCCCTGGGATGCAGCACAGGGTCATGCTGGAGGGGCCGGGGGGCAATTCGGAATGGGATCAGAAGAGGGAGCCGGGAGGAGAGGCATCAGATTTTATGTAAGATCGGAGGCCAGTGTGTGAATCTCCCTCTAACCCCCGACCAGGCCGTGCGCATCTCCAGTCCCTGCTGACCGCCTTCCCTACAGGCCCGCCTCTCTAAGGGGCTGGTTTTAGACAGGGATCCTGAGGGGTGAACCTCTGTAGAGGTGGGGACGAGGGCAAGGCTGAGAAACGGTGCGTGTGTGCCTGGCATGGGTTCTGAGCCCCTTAGGTCTGCTGACTCTTTCAATCCTCATGACCCAGCCTCTAAGGGAGGCACAGCAACAGTTACCCCTCTCTAAAAGTAAGGCAGCTGAGGCTCAGAGAGGCAAAACAAATGGCCCAAGGCCACACAGCTTACAGCTGAGACTGTTGAGTTTACTCTGCTTGGGCCCAAACCTCTTTTCTTCTTCTCTGCATACAAGTGCTGGCGAGGCAGAGGGACCACCATGAGGTCAAGCCTGCATAGAAACCTTAATGGTTATCTCTCTGCTTCTTAGTCTTTTTTTTTTTTTTCTTTTTTGGTCCTGCTCCGCGCCCCCCCCCCCAACTATTTTGTACATTCCTTAAAAGAAAAGAGAGTGCCATGGTATGCGGTGGAGAGTACAATTAAATAAAAATGCAATATAATAACATTAGTGTAATTATATTACTCTATATGTTAACATTATAATGTAAAAGTGGGTTTAAGGATACTTTGAAAGTAAGTAGACATAATTGGGAAAACAGGCATCACCAGAAACTAGAAGAGAAAGTAACAGCAAAGCTGCCACTGATAGAATAATCTAAAAATGTCAATAGAGTGGGTCAGGGGCTGCCTGCCAGGGGTGTGGGCTGAGGGGAGGGTATGTGAGTTCACAGTATCATACTGGCGTCAATGTTCTGGGAGAAGAGGGGGAATCTCACCGCTAACTCTTTGTCACCCCAGGCACACAAACTAGGTTGGGGGGCCAAGCCATATCCCATAAGCACTGGTTGAAAATTAAAGCAGCAGCAGCAGCAACAACGGAAGCCAAAAGCAACGTTAGGTCCACCCACAAAAAAAGTTACTGAAAAACAGTATTGACTTTTCAAAAATGAAAAAAAACAATAGCAACCCAGCCTTTTTGCCGACGTTCATAAAAATTCCAATGTGCGTGGAGACTGAGAGGAGTTTCAATTTATAAATGAGACGTTAAAAGGCAGACAGGGCCCCCGAAGCTCGCTCACACCACGATGTGGCATTGCGGTGGAGGGAAGGAAAACTGTCTGCCTGATCACGGTGCATTTCTAATTGAAGAGTTTGAGGATGCAAATGAAAATGAATCAACGCCAACAGGGATGCCTAAAAGACATAAGTGAGAATTACGGCAATTAAGAATGTTGTCTCAAAGGAAATTAGACTGGTCCATTAATTACAATGCCTTAAAGGGAAAGAGGTCCCAGTGAAATGCAATAAATTAAAATATCAAAAAGGAAATTAGTAAGAAGAGAAGGTGGAACTGCCAACAAGAAGCTAATTTCAGAGGTGGTGATGGGGGACAGAGAAGGAAGAAAAAATAGAGAGTGTGAATACAGACAATGCATAGCCAGTCTGCTGGGGATCAATCCTCTTACGCCTTGCTCTCCTTCCTTCCTCCGTTCGTTCCCCCCTCCCTTCCTTCCTTCCTCTCCCTCCCTCCCCCACTTCCTTCCTTCTCTCCTCCCCTCCATAACGCCCCACCCCTCCTTCTCTATCACCTCCTTCCCTCTTTTCCTGCCATCCTTCTCTCCTTCTGACTCTCCCTCCTTCCTGCCTTCCCTGCCCTCATTCCCATGGGTCTTCCAAATGCTACCTCAGAAGGAGCAGTGACAAACTAGGGGCCATCACCATCCCCCGGGGTAGAAAATGAGCATCCACCTAAGGATGACTTCACAGGCCTGTGGCTGTGGGGCCTCCTCGCCTCCCCTACCTTTGCCCTTTGGATCAGCTGCCATGCCCATTAAGGTGAGCACTCACCAGGCTGTCCCAGGTGACCATGTTCCTGATCCAATGACACACTAATGTCCTTAAGTTCTCAAATTACTCATATTTCCTTGTCTCTTCAGTTTGGTAAGGAAAAGCTTGAGCTTCTCTTTTGGGTATTGGTGCTAATTGATACGGATGTTTCGGATGTTGATTCAGACTCTCTGGGCATGGTGTCCCCTCTTATGCTGGGCATGCTCACTCTAATCCCACACTGTGCCTATCATCTGGACCTTCCTCTCCACTTGCCAGAAGCCGCCTTTGCCTCAGGCGGCAAGTGTGAGTCCTAGTAACGTCCAAATTCCCCAATCCCTACTTAGATCCCTATAAAACACTCGTCGCCCCATGACAGGGACAGGTGCTTTCTATAATGAAAGTCATTCATGCTTTTGTTCTCAATACATATCACCCACATGATTTACTTGCTATGTGTCTTAAAAATTGCATTATTTTTTTTCAACGTTTATTTATGTTTTTTGGGACAGAGAGAGACAGAGCATGAACGGGGGAGGGGCAGAGAGAGAGGGAGACACAGAATCGGAAACAGGCTCCAGGCTCTGAGCCATCAGCCCAGAGCCTGACGCGGGGCTCGAACTCACGGACCGCGAGATCGTGACCTGGCTGAAGTCGGACGCTTAACTGACTGCGCCACCCAGGCGCCCCAAAAATTGCATTATTTTTAAATACTTTAGCCTCATCTGAGGCAGTAATATCTGAAATTGGGGCTTTGCTATCCTAGTTTTATGTATGTTTCTTGTACATATTAACATTAATGCAAAAGTACACAAATTAAAATGTCCACCCAGGTGCCTCCTAAATGGGCTTGCCTCTCTTTGGGAAATTCTCCACAGGGAGAAAGCATGGACCTTAGATTTATTACAATCTGATGTGGCTTCACCACTTGCTGTGGGAACTGGGGCAAATGTATTAATTCCCAGAGCCTCAGTTTTTCCATCTGCACAGTGGCTGCAACTGTATCTATTCTTCTGAAGGGTTGCTTTGAAGACCCAATACATGTATTAGGACACATGCTTGTTTCCTTTTTCTATGATGGTCAACCCTGTGTGCTCAACTCTTGGCAAGCCCTGGATACATTTTTAACACATTTTTAATTGTGATTACTGATCAGATGTCTATCGTCATACATGTTCATGTAAATGTTGGTGTAAAAAGAGGTGAGGGCATCTGACTTTCTTTCAAAGCAGAACATAAGCTCCTTGATAAACGCACAATATTTCGTAATTTCTTAGCGTCACCACGATGCGTGCCTGATGCCAAGCATATGGTGGTGTCCCACCAATACCTGCTGACCTGCTGTTGACTGATCTCTCATCCGGGCCAGAAACCTGAGCATTGCCAAGGTGGGACTCTGCTGGAGGCGTGGTGGTGAGGCTGGTCGGCTCACCTGTTCCATGGAACAGTCCTGGCTTTAAGACAGGGCCATCAGTAGGTCCCCAGCTCTCTCTCAGGCTTGCCAACCCATCCACCATTTCCCATCTGCGTTTCTATTTTTCCTGTGAGAGTAGCTTTATTGATCTCATTAATTCTCTTTTCCATCTTTGGCATGGCAAGGTGATATTATCCATGCTTTAATGCCTCCTGTGTTTTGCAAATTACAGGATTATTATGGATAGAATGACAAGAAACACCATTTTCACCAAATCAAGTCCCAGAGGCCATGAACTGTCCTTCATTTAAATGGCAGGGGGTAATCTGTCCTGGGGGTCTGCTCACCCAGGCCTGAGGGCTGAAAACACAGATGCAGAATTTCCTCTCAGCCAAGATATTTCCATGTGAAGCAAAGCAAAGATTCCTTCACTTGACTGTTTTTATTTTTGAATTCCTGAAGGCAGCTACAGATTTCCTAATAAGGGGGATTTTTTTTTCTTTTGCAGCAATTACATTTGACTATGTTTTCTTCTTTTGATTGGAAATTAGTTTGAGGAAGTCTTAAAAGGAATTATCTGAGGGATGCTGGAACTCAGGATTTAGAGTTCAATAAGTACTATATATACATATATATATATATATATATATATCTCAAACCTCTCTGATGCTCTGCTGTAAAGAGCTCTCTTATGCAAGTTCTTTTAGTTCGATAACTAATTAAAATCACAGCCACCACCAACAGAAAAGTTTCCCCTGATCTTATCTGAAACTTAGAACTCTTTACAAGAGAAAAATAAAGAAAAGGAAAATAAATGGCCTCTCCAGAGACTTGAATCCTCAGAATAGGGCTTCTGCATCTATAGTGACTATGGAACAGAATGAATCAACACTTTTGTCCTTTAAAAATTTATTTTTCTAGTATAATAATGCACACACCCAAAGGAACACACATCGTGAGGGTACAATCAGACAAATTTTTAAATTCACTGTTATAACTAGGACCCAGATTAAAAAAAAAAAAAAAAAGGACAATACTATAACCCCAGCATGCTCCCTCCTGTCACTCTCCAGTTGTTACCCCTCACGTATAACCACCCTAGTGACTCCAACAGCACAGACTAATTTTGCCTTCTTTGAACTTCGTATCAATGGGATCATAGAGCATGTCTTTTTTGTGACTGTCTTCTTTTGTACATTGTTACAGTTTTGAAATCCATTGACACTGATGCATGTAGCTGAAAGCTGTTTGTTCTAATTGCTATATACTATCCTATCATACGTGCTGTGCTCTGAATGTCTGTGGACTATCCCTCTCCCCTCCATATGCTGAAGCTCTAATCCCTATTGGCAGTAGGACTTGGGAGAAGTAATTACAGTTATAGTAGGTAATGAGGGCGGGGCCTTCAAGAGGGGATTAAGGTCTTATAAAAAGAGGAAGAGACAGGAGATTTCTCTCCCCCCCCCCCCTTTCATGCTTGCACAAGGAAAGGCCATGTGAAAACATAAGAAGACAGCCATCTGTAAACCAAGCAGAGGGCCCTTACTAGACACTAAATCTACTGACACCTTGATCTTGTACTTCTCAGCCTCCGGAACTGTGGGAGAGAAATGCCTTTTGTTTAAATCGCCCAATTTATGGTAATTTGTTCTAAGAGCCCAAATGGACTGAGACAACGGATATATGTCACAAATGATTCATCCATCATACTGTTGGTGGTCATTTGACAGCTTCCAGTGTAGAGTTACCATGAAATGTGCTGCTTCAGATCATCTCATACTTGTGTTTTTCTGTTGTCAGAATGGAAATGCTGGATAGTAAGGTGTGTATGTTTTCAGCCTTGGAAGAAGCTGTTAACCTTTTTTTTCAAAGTGTCTGTACCAATCAACACTCCCAGCAATAGCATGCATGAGTCCTGGTTGCTCCGTATCTCTGCCGACGCTAGATGTGGCCAGCCTTTTTAATTTTAGCCATTCAGGTGGATGTATAGTGGGATCTCACTGTGTAAATGTGTGTGTAGGTGTGTATGTGTGTTCCTTTTTATTTTGAGATAGTGAAAGATTCACATGCAGGGATAAGAAAGACACAAAGAGATCCCATATGCCCTTCACTCAGTTTTCTCCAATCATAACATCTTGCATAACGATAGGGCAATACCACAACTAGGAAACTGACATTAATACAACCCACCACCCTTTGTCAGATGTCACTGGTTTCATGTGCATGCATTTGTGTGTGTGTGTGTTTCCCACCTGAGTAGACCCAGTGACCACCACCAGTCAGGAAACAGACAGTCTTATCAGAAGAACCTCTCCTGCTACCTTTTATATCCACTGCTCCCTCCTGCTCCTCTCTGCACCAGTGATCGGGTCTCCATCCCTATTGTTTCATTTCAAGAGTGCTCTATACTTGGAATCATACAGTATGTAACATTTCTTTTGACTCAGCATAATTCTCTTGAGATCCATCCAAGCTGTTACACGTATCAGAGCCATCCGTTTTAACTGTTGAGTAGCATTCCACGAATGAGCTTTGAAAAGAGAATAAGCCCCCATTCTCAAACACTCATTTATAGCAGTTTAATTGATTTCTTTCTTACTCGAGGGATGATAAAATAGATTTTCACGTGTCCTTTCAGTGGTTCAGTAATGCAACCAACATTTATTAAGTACCAAGTGCATGCAAAGTATTGTGCTAGATCCCGGGCATAAAGGAGACATAAGAGGGCTCTGTCTTATAGGGATGTTCCTAGAGTCTACACTGGGAGACAGACTTACAAATTTAAGAAGACTCTATAGCATCACAGATGCCAAGACAGTTATATATACATTTCAGTCAGGAATAAAGAAGAAAATGTCTGGCTTTTTGAGGACAGAGTATGGAAGTTGAGTCCAAGAGATACTTTGGAGGGGCAGGTGCATAAGCCAGTCTTGGAAGATGAATGGGGTTGCCTGATGGTTGTGAATAAGAAAGGAAGCAGGAGAAAGAGCTTTCAGAGCAGAAAGAACAGCTTGGGAGAAGTAACTCAGTGCAGAACCAAGTGGGTAGGGCCATGGAAGAGACAGCGTTCGGGAATAGCGCCATCTTTCAGGAGTATGTGTTCATGGCAGATGCAGTCACAAGCTGCAATGTAGATGCCATCAGCAGAATCCTACTAAAATACTCCAAGTCTTGTGGACTCCAGCCACCCTGACTTTGCAGTTCCCCAAGGGCCCCTGCATTAGACATGGCCAAGGACAATCACTTGAGGCACACACATTTTACACCTGTCTCAGGAATGTTTACCTCCCAGTTGTGCCTAACAACATGGAACACACACACACACACACACACACACACACACACACACACACATCCATCCATCCATCCTTTTTGATGTTCAGCATAAGCTTCCTTCTTGCCCTTGGGTCTGAAATGGGTATGAAGGTATTTCTCTAAGTAATAATAATAATAATAATAATATCATCAGTATTTGTGTCTGCTCTGTGCTTCCATATAGCCCCTCTTCACAACAGCACCCAATGCTAAGGCAGACACTACTATTGCACCCAACTGTTAGACAAGGAAACTAAGACACATTGAGATTAAGTGACTTGCCCAAGGTTACAGAGCTTACAAGCAGAGGGTCCAGGTTTTAGTTGCATGATGAGTCTCCAGAGCCCATGCACTAGTGTTTGGCAGACTCAGAGAGAGGAGGACGGTGGGAGCTTTTCGTGAGACCTGAGAGGTCTCTAGAACACTGGCTTCAGCCAAGGTGTAGGCAACCCACATGAGAGGAGGTCCAGAGGTCATGTTCCTACTGCAACAAGGCAAGCTCAGTCCTCCTTTTACGAGGTTAATAGAGTGAAATCAGGGTTCCCAACAGTCTCTTTGGCATCTAAACCCACACACTCAAACCAAGCCTTATGCTATCATGACAGTTTTCATCCATCAACAGTCCCTAATTGAATCACCTAAATAGAGTCCCATTATTTGGTATACAGAGGTGAGGCAAAACCAAAACCAAGGGGCATTTTCTCTGGTGATGATGCTCCCTTCCATTTCTGGATACTGGCACATGAGCACATACTGTTCTCCCTACCTGGATTGTTCTATGTCCTCTTCTTTGTCCTCAACTGGTTACACCCCGACCTCTTTAGGATTGCAGCCCAAGGGTCAATGCCCCAGGGTATCTATCCTTGATTCCCCCACACCAGTTAAAGCTTCTGGGTACAAGTTTGCAGAGTACCTTGTAGTTTTCACTCTGAGTTCTTTAACAGTTTGTCATTATATATTTATGTGATTATTCACTTAGTAAACATCATCTCTACTAAAATTTAAGAATAACAGAATTGAGACAATGTCTATTTTTTGCTTAGCATTTTATATTCATGGTGCAATACCTAATACATAGTAGGTATTCAATAAGGGCTCACTGAGTAGATGAATGAATGAGCATATGGACTAATAAAACCTGAGGGAGTGAGGGGTGCCTGGGTAGCCAGTCCGTTAAGCATCTGACTGGATCTTGGCTCAGATCGTGGTCTCACAGTTCGTGGTGGGTTCTGTACTAACAGTGTAGAGACTGCTTGGCAATCTCTCTCACTCTCTCTTTCTGCCCTTATCCCACTCATGTTCTCTCTCTCTCTCTCTCTCTCTCTCTCAAAATAAATAAGCTTTTTAAAAACTTGAGGGAATGAATGAATGAATGAATGAACCAAAGCTTCAACAAAAAAGATTTGGTGTCCTGTAACAACATCAATTCTCTGCAGTATCTTGGCTACTGGTGATGCTATAGCCTTCTTGGACACCCAAGGCACAATCATTCCAGTGAACTCATGAGGCTCCCAGGCTTCTGCAAGCCCAGCCAAGCCCAACTCAGCTTGCCTGGCAAGTCTGCATTTCAGTTCTTTGATTCCCATCATCATCCACTACAAATGGAAGTTGTTGATTTTCTTTAATTAAGGCTGGAAAGATGGCTTCCTGAGTGGGTAATATATTTCCAGAGTTCAGCATTTCATCTGCATGGCCTACATTTCACTCAGAAATGGGACAGATTCATGAAAAGAATGGCCAGACGGCTTCCTCTTTGGTTGCTTGTTTGCCTACATATAATGAATGAATAAATAACATGCCTATTCATTACCAACTTTTGAGTGGAAATAATTGCTGAGCTCCCTCGTTTGCTTGGAATAATGTTCTTTGCATTTGGAGCGCCTTCTGCCTCGGTCACTGCAGTATTTCCCAATCAGTGGGCCAGAGGCATCCTCCAGGGGCTGATATTCACCTCTGGCTCACCTTGGAGAGAAGCAATCATTCTTCTGGTCCTCCAGGGTCTCATTCAGTGCACTGAGAATGCTCATTTGTGGAAGGAGACCCTGGGACCCTAAGAAGTAAATGAGACTGGTAGGCCCATTAATTCCCTGAGTACACCCTAGGGGCACCTGGGGCATTATAGTGTAATTACTACTAAGAAAGTCTAAATTCCTATGTACTTTGCCAAAAAGCATTTTACAGACAAGGAAGTACTCAGTTGTGCCCTGTCTGTGAACATGTGCTGAACTCTGGCCACAGGAAGCCTGGAGGGCCACCATGGTGACTCTTGGTTGGTAAAAGGAACAAGTGACCCTGGAGACTTTCTTATTCATCTCTCTATCATGAACACATGCTGGGCATATATTAAAGATTACTGGATCCCTCATCTCCGTCCTGGATAGGTACAATTGCTGCCGAAAAGGTCTCCCAACCCCTTTCATCACCTTAGCCAGTTACATTCATTCCATGGTTGCACAGCGGTCTTTTGAGAACAAATAGCATCATAACACTCCCGTGCCAAGAATCCAAGGATTTCCCATTGAGTAGAGGACTCAGTACAAAGTCTTTTGCATGACCCACAGGGCCTTCCATGGGCAATCTGTCCTTTGCCCACTTCTGCTTCATTTCTACCTATGCTTTGTCCCATGCAATCATCTGCCTGCCACATGAAACTACATGCAGTTCCCTGAATACATTACATGTTCCCCACCTCTGGGCCTCTGCCTACACATTTTTCCCACCTCTTCCCTGTGACCACTGTATGTTCTTTGAGATGCTAAATCAGAGAATACCAATGCAAATCCCTAGAGAGAACAGCCAAGTTATGTAACTTTATGATGGGGGCCAAAAATGATGTAATAGGAAATAGTGGGCTGGAGTGCATGCCCCCTCCAAAAAGAGCAGCCACCACTCAGCAACATCGCCACAAGAGGATGTGAACCCAGATCCATTATTTTTCTTTTTTTATTGGGGGGAGGGGCGGAGAGGGAGAGAGAGAATCCCAAGCAGTCTCCACACTGTCAGCACAGACTTTGACATGGGGTTTGATCTCATGAACCTTGAGATCATGACCTGAGCTGAAATCAAGGGTCAACTCAACCCACTAAGCCATCCAGGCACCCTGAGATCCACTACTTTTATTTAAAAAAATTTTTTTTTAACATTTATTCATTTTTGAGAGACAGAGACAGAGCATGAGTGGGGAAGGGGCAGAGAGAGAGGGAGACACAGGATCCGAAGCATGCTCCAGGCTCCGAGCTGTCAGCACAGAGCCCGAAAGGGGGCTTGAACTCATGGACTGTGAGATCATGACCTGAGGCGAAGTCGGACGCTCAACCGACTGAGCCATCCAGGCACCCCTAGATCCACTACTTTTAAAGAGAAGTTGGAAATCTGGATTTTTATTTGAAATCTTCCAATTTTTAAATGTGGTAAACACATTCTTTTTAATTTACTTTTTTAAATGTTGGGGCCAACCCAAGTGGGTCTGGGCTCTTAGGGCAGTTGACAGCTACTAATTCTTGATTCCTACCCAAAATAACCTCTTCCTTGTCCTGGAAAGGTTGGTAACATGACACCTTCTCAGTGAAGTCAGTCCTCCTTTGTGTGTGCATTACAGTCTGTAGCTGGACTGAGAGCTTCAGGGACCAATCTTTGTGTCTTCGTAAGTTTAGCACAGAACGTGGCACGTAGTGAATACTCAGTAAATGTGGGGTGGAAAAACACATACAAGCAGTTGAATGGACAAATGAATAAAGACAGAATTTTCTTCCATCTGTAAGCTTATGAACACACCCATGTCAGAAAGAATGAGTGATGTTGTCAGAGCTCTTTTTTTTTAAGTGTATTTACTTATTTTGAGAGAGAGACAGAAAAAGAGAGTGAGAGAGTGACCATAATTGGAGGAGGGGCAGAGAGAGAGGGAGAAAGAGAACCCCAACTAGGCTCATAGCTTTTTTTTTTTTTTTTTTTAAATAGTCAGGTAAAGAAGAGTTTTATTTGCCCAGACTTCAACCCTGGTCATAAGAGGAGTTGTTGGCACTTACCTGTGAAAAGCATCTAGAGAGAGGAACACTAAGTCCCATTGCCTAAAAATATCCACCACCCCACTGGATCTGAAATTCCCACCATTACCACTTTTAGCGGATCGCATCACAGAATATTACCTTCGGAGGCCTCCTCGGGGAACCAGCTCTTTCTTCCCTAGCAGGAAATGTAAAGAGTACTGTCTGCTCTGGGATAGTTAATGTAAGAATATCCTGGGTTCCATTCTCATTTATGGTATCAACTTGCTGTGTGCCCTTAGTCTAGTTACTTCCCTTCTCAGGACCCCAGAGGTCTCCATCATTCTTGACACTTGCTGTGAAATGAAATTAGATAGAACTGCTATCTTTGACCAGGTCAGAAACTCAAGTAAATATGGCCCGGGTATGGAATTTGGCAAACTGGAAGCCCTCGCCCATCTGAAGAGGACGGCTGCTGTGCATCACCAGCAGACTATTGCCTGGTGGGGATATCAGCCCAGAGTTAACCAATCAGTGGATCTCTTAAAAGAGAAGCCATGATTTTACATCAAATATACCAATTGTTTAGATGTTGGCAACTAAATGGCTCAAATAAGCCAACAAACCCAAATGGTGTTGGCAAAACAAAACACTCACGTTGACTCTTACTGGATCCACCTCTGAACCAGCCCCTTCGAAAAGGGGAACAAAAGCTGACCAGCAAAGCCTCCATTACATGCGCCCCTCTCTTGGGATGATTCCCTTCCATCACATTCAGGAAAACAATTAGACAAAAGCTAGAGCTATCTGCTCTAAGACACAAACTGAAAAGATAACTATCACCTGGGCTCTCCCACTGTTTTTTTTTTTTTTCTAATGCCATGCATTGTTTAGCTTGAAATTGCTTGATCTGGAAAAACACACACACACACACACACACAAAACCATATACCTGTTATAAGCAGATCTCCCCTTAACCATAAAGGATTTCTGAGGCCTGTTCCCAAGAAGGAGGCAGCCCTTAATGACCCATGTATTCCCACCCCCAGGTCTTGGCATCCACAGAGCAATTCTGCACAAGGCGACCCTGGTTCATTTCTCAGTAATTCTGACTTCTCAGGGACTGACTTTTGTTTATTTTCTTCTGTCCAAAGCATACATATTTCATTGCAGCAGCTTTTCCACATCAGCAAAATCTGTGGTACCAACACCAGATTCTTCTTTGTGCACTGGCTCCTTCCTGATTAACTCTATTTAGGTAATTTATTTTGGTTGCCTGTTTGGCATTTGGGAGATCAATACAAATTTAAATGAGAAGCAAGAGTATTTGCAGGCACTTCATGTGTTGATCAAACACAGAGCCGGGCTGCTGAGGTTCTCTGCCTTGGAGATGAGCTCTCTAGGGATCACCGGGATCTCATCTTCCCAAAAAAGATGAGAGGATGAGAGATAGAAAGGGAGGGAGGGAGGAAGAGAGGAAGGAAGGGAAGCAGAGGAGACAAGAAAAATAACAAAAAAGAAAAGAAAAAGGGGCCAAACCAGTTTCCCAGCTTTCTAGTTGGGTTGGCAAAGGTCAGTTGCCTCTAGCCTTTGGCTAAACTTTTACAGATATGTGCGTGCTGAAACCTGCCCCACGTTCTTGCTTATACAGGCTCCCAGGTAAAGCAGAGAGACACTGTCTGCTCACCTGCACACAGGTTTGTAGCTGTCAGTGCATATTTCAAAGAGCAGGCAGGAACTGACTGCATAATGCAAACTCTTTCAGGGTGCTGGTGCCCTTCCCACCAGGTTCCTGTGGAGTCCAGAATACGATCTGATTTCACAGATGCTCTCCTTACGAGTGCCTGCTGGGCTTGAGCCTTCCTGAACCAGACCAAATTCTGTGCATTTGGGGGTGATGTGGAGGTGGGGCACCCTTTGGTCTAGACTCAGTGGCCTCCTTTCCATTAGTTCCCTAGACATCACCTACTTTCTTTAGAGAGCAGATGGTTGGGGAAGGCATTTTCCAAGGAGACCCTGGGCCAGATCTTGCCAAACATGTGGCCAATCAGAGGAGGGAGGGCTTAGGAGTCATGGCCGGGCTCTGCCTTTCTGAGGTTCCAGCTCTGGGATTCTGTACTCACTCCTGGCTGTAGCATCTTGAGACACGGGGAAGGCTGCATTTCATTTAACCAACAGAACTGTATATTTGGCTCTCCGTCTGGAGAAAATACAGACTCACACATCAAATCAGATATAGAAGTCAATTCTGGATAGACTGAATACGTAAATGTGAAAAAGAAATAAGGAGAGACACTGTATGTATAACTCAGAATGGGGGAGACCTTCCTAAGCTAGACAGGAAGTCCAGAAGCTACAAAGTCAATGATTGAGAAGCTGATTATTGAAAATATTGTTTTTTAAACCTGTTCAACCAAAGACCACATATAAACAAAAGGCAATGATAACTGGGATCGAACCTTTACACACGACTGACAAAGGGTTAGTATTCCTATTAGTGAACGGATAAGAATGAGGATAAATGAGTTTAAAACTGGGCAAAACACACAAAGAGGAACAGGTAATTTTTGAGCAGGAGGCCATTAAACATATAAACACTGCTCAACTTCACTGACAGTAAGGAAAATGTAAATTTTGACAATCGTGTGACAACATTCTTCCTCCATCTCTGGCAAAACATTAGAAAGACAGACAGCCTCTGGTGCTGGGAAGGGTCTGGAGAAATGGGAAAGGCATGTGAGGCTGGCTGGAACCGCATACACTTTTCTACAATGTAATTCTAGCACTATTTATTAAGATTCAAAATATCCTTATCATTAGGGCCAGCAATTCCCTTTTTCTGAAGTACATATTCCAGAAACAAAAGCTGTACAGAGACTTATCTGTACAAGGACACATAACCACATTATAGCACTATTTGTAGTGTCCCCCTACAAGGAAAAGAAAAGAAAAATGCAAAAAGGAGATGGGGCAGAGTTGGGGGGGGCAGGGAGAGACAGGGAGGGGGGAAATGGGGAACATTCTGAATGTCTACAGAAGGAAAAAGGGTTAATGAAATATTGTAAACCTTGCTAGATAATATGAGGTAGTCATTTAAAGGGATGAATCAGATATTTAACAGAAAGTGCAGGTAACAGATTGATCTAGCTTAGTTCATGATACTGAAGGCAGGGGTTTGGAGCCAGGCCACTTGGGTTTGATTCAGCATTTATGGGCTTGAAAGGTAACTAACTTCACTGTGTCAGTTTCCTCATCTGTCGGCTGGGAAAACCAGTGGGGAGATTAGAAGAGTTCATTATGTAAACTGCTTAGACCGTGCCTGGTAACTAACAAGCATTAACAACTGTTGGCTATTACAATTCATAATGTGGGATTCCACTCTGGGTGACACAAGTAAAATAAAACGAAACAAAATGAAACAAAACAAAACAGAACAAAAAACTGCCCATAGATGTAGATGTTCCTAGCGTTTGAATGAGAAAACAACCTGCAGGGGAGAGGGGCATGTAACAGAGGAAGGAGAGGTGGGACGTGAAGGGGGAGATGGGCATTTCATCATTATATTCTTACCACTGAAATGTTACAACTAATATGGCTGATATTCAGCAGTTAGGCAAGCTCATGGCTACAGCAGCTGTTAAAATACTAAAATATTATTGTACCAGTTGGTAAAGTATGTCCCCTACTATCCTAACCATCCTAGGCCCTTTCCTGGAGCCTACCCCGCCCTCCAGGCCTCCCCATGACCCAGCAGGTACAGAGTTAACGCTTTGGTTGCCCAGGGGGTCAACAGGGGTCCCCAGATCCTTGCTTCAGCCTAAGCTTAGATCACTTGTCTCACAAAGTTGTATATTCTAAATATCACCCCTACAGACAGCAATATATTACCTGTATAATTTTATTTTAAAAATCAGTAAACTATAACATGGAATAGAGTGTAGAAAGCCTACATTTCTGCATCTTGGTGGTAGTCA
Organism: Puma concolor; assembly: GCF_028749965.1. Lineage (NCBI taxonomy): Eukaryota > Metazoa > Chordata > Mammalia > Carnivora > Felidae > Puma > Puma concolor. The sequence continues at coordinate 28,971,690 of NC_141682.1, forward strand.
CCAAAGCCAAGACTGACTTGTGTGATTTGCAAACTGCTACCTTCCCCTCCGCCCGTTTCTTACCAACAGTGATATTCAAATTACTCTCTACCTGAAGCTAGCATGGTAAATAATTGAACCTCTGAACGAATATTAAAGACTTAAAAAAAGACCACCTTAAATAGTACCTGCACAGGCTTTTACTGCAACCTACAGGGTGTCTTCCTCAAATTCACTGCTCAGAATCTCTTGAGCCCCAGAAGTCTTTTAGAATAATACCAGGAAATGAATACCTACCTGGTAATGCATTATAATTTCTAGGTCTGGCTGTGGATGGAAGCCAAGCCCAGGTTTGTACAAGTTGGAAAAGAATAAAATGTCCCTGGCTGCAAATAAATAGCAGTGCCAATAACAGATTATAATGTACTACATCCCCAGAAGTCGGGGAGGAGAGAATTGAGCAAAAAAAATTAGATAATCAGCCTAAAAGGGCAAAGCAAGTCCCTGTAAGCTGGCTCTATTATAGGAGGGACAGTGGGACACAGTGAGGAAGCTTCTGTTTAAAAGCAAGAGCAGTATCAATGGCAGACACTGTTTCAGCACTGAAAATATGTCCTAGGACTTCAGGGGATACTGTGACGGGACCCATTTTACAGATGTGGAGGCTGAGGTGCAAGGAAGTTAACTCTCTCGCCCACAGGTCTCAGACTCTGGTAAGCTGCCTGTGAAAGCAGGTGCCTCCATCCCTGAAATCCATTCTAGTCCCCTGAGCGAGGCATTTGTCTCCAGGAGATGCAGAGGCACAGAAATGATGAGAGAAGCAGGTCTCTAAGATGTTCTAGAATCAGGTTCATTTGCCAAAGCCCAAGTGAAAGACCAGCCTGTTTCCAGGTAAAGTGATTTCTAGCTCACGTCAAGTCTCAGTTAATTTGGGCTAATTCACGTGTGGATCTGGCAAGACTTAGTCCTTCCCCCAGGAGCACACACACCACTGCCTTGCTGGGGCCACATTCACGCGCTCTCCACCACTGCCTGTGCAGTGAATTTAGATGTGAAGATGCTGCGGGGGCGTCTGGGTGGCTCAGTGGGTTAAACATCCGACTGGATTTTGGCTCAGGTTGTGATCTCACGGTTCGGTTCTTTTGATCCCCAGCTAGGCTCTGCACTGACAGTGTGGAGTCTGCTTGGGATTATCTCTCACTCCCTCCGTCTCTGCCCCTCCCCCGCTCACACGCACTCTCTCTCAAAATAAATAAATGAACTTAAAAAAAAAAGTAAAAATGCTGTGTTGATGGTAGGAGTCCCCATGGTGCTCTTCCGTATTAGACCAACTGAAATAAAAGGGAGGGAAGGAAGATCTAAGGGGCAGCTGGAGCCCAGAAGAGATGCGCCCCAATTATATTTACACAGGGTCGTCGTTCTTCACCTTCTGAAAAGGAGGGCAATGGTTGGGGAAAATCTTATTGATATGCTCCAATTTTCTGGGAGAGGCTTTTTTGGTTTTTTTTCTGGGGACAGAGTTCTCCAAATTCTCAGAGGGATCTGTAGCCCAAAGGAGGTGAAAAACCCACCATCATGGGGTCTCTGAATCAAATGTTAGGGCATTCATCTCCAGTCCTTTTAATCCACGCATATTTGTTGAGATCCCATTACTGGCAAGTTTCGCTCAGACACAAAGACTGCTGATGTTCCCTCTCTTGTGAAGCTTGTATATGAGTTAGGGAGACAGACACTTAATGATTCATCTGGTGGCTCATTAATACAATGGTGGTAAGAGCTTCAGAAAACAAGGGCAGAGTGCAGTGAGGATATATTTCTTGGTCTAGTCTGACTAGGGACAGATTCCCTGAGGCAGTGGAATTTAAGCTGAGCTCCAAAGCATGAACAGTTGGGAGGTAGGATAGAGTAAAGAGTGTTCTAAATTCTAGCCACTCAGAGTATGGTCTTAGAGTATCAGCATCACCTGGGACCTTGCTGGAAATGCAAAGTCTCAAGCCCCACCTGGGATCTAGCAAAACAAGAATCCGAACTTTTTAACAAGATCCCCAGTTGATTTGTATTTGCATTGAGGGTTGAGAAGTGCTGCTCTGAAGAGAAGAAATAGCATCTGAGGAACTAGAAGGGCATCAGGTGTTCCTGGGACTTAGGGAGAAAGAGGTGGCAGTGACAGTGGGAGAACTGACGCTGGAGAGAGGGGCAGACCACCTGGGATTCTTGTAGCCATGTTAAGCAAAAAAAATAAAATAAGAAAAATAATTGAGGGCAAATAAATGATTATGCTTTGGGCAAGACCTTCTAAAACCCTAATTTGGCAGCTTGAGCTACAGGGTCGTAAAAATACAATCAGTGCTGAAAATAGCTAATGCTCGTAGTTACCCATCTCCCCGACAACACAGACTGTACGTCACCTCTGTTTCCTCATCTGTAAGATGGGGACAACAAATCCTCCACTGCAGGGTCACTGGGGTAGTTTAATGGAGCACTGCCTATAATTCTCATATATCAAATCTGATGCACAGGAAGTATTTAATAGATGAGTTTACTTCTCACTGATCCGACAAATGTTTGTCCTGGCCCTTCAGTCTAAGCCCTGATACAGGAACTGAAGATGTCACAATGAACAAGAAGTGATCTATAGCCTCAGGGAGCTCAAAATCACTTTGGGGAAGCCGGGACTCCAACAGGTGATTTTGACAGATTGATGAGCAATATGACAGGGGAAGCAGGGGGCTGTGGGCGTGTACATGAGACAGATAACAGAGAATCCAGGAAGCTCAGGCAGGAAGGGATGTCTAGGGTGATGCTGAAGAATGAGTTGGAGTCAGCTAGCCCAGGAAGAGGGAGGTGAACATGAGAGACACTGAGAGGCATTTACAACATCCAGAACCAAAAAAGGTTTAGGTATTTAGAATATACAAGGAGCCCCTGTAAATTACAAAGAAAAGATAGGAAACCCAAGGGAAAGATCAAACAAAACAAAAAAACTCATGAACAGATGATTCAGATATGGAGAAACCTGGGTAACTCTATGATATCGGAAGAGATGCTGCCACTCTTCAATAACTAGAGAAATGCAAATTAAAATGAGGTGCTCACCTACCCATCAGAATGGCAAAACATTAGACAGGTGGCCACTGTCGGGAAGCACGGAGCCAGGAACTCTCCTTTCTTCCTGGTGGGAGAGTGAACTGGCAAAACCATTTGGAAAAGCTAGCTGGCGAGACTTGGTGAACTTAGGTTAGTGTCTGCCCTGTTGCCTATCAATCTGTCTCACCTATGTATACATCCCAGGGGAGTTGCCACATCGATTCATGAAGGGATGAGTCTGTACCTTGCAGTTTTTTTCTAACACCAAGAAGGCAACCCAGGTGTCCATCCTTAGGCTAGAACTTAATAACTAAAATGTGATAAATGAATGTGATTAAAGAAAATCATACAGCATGAGGAAGTCACAAGCTAAATATACATAAAGAAATACAGACAGACCTTAAAACAGTGTTGAGTGAGGAAAGCCTCAGGATGAGATTTATAACATAACGCTGTTTATGTTAATTAAAAATACACGCACAATCAAAATGACTGTGTACTTTACAATGTTTACAAACATATATCAAACACGTGAACGAAGGAAATGATATTGGGAATGAGGTATATAGGGAAAGAAAGAAATGAATAACAAAATAAAACAAGGGCCATCCCTTGACCAAATAGGATGATATTTCCTGAGCTACAGAATGTGATTAACTCAGGTCTAGGCTTCTAACAGTGTTTCAGGCAAAGGTAATAAGAATACGATTCCTAGAGGCAAAAGAAGATATGCTGCCTCCTGGACACAGAGAGAATACAGCAGAGCTGGAATAAAGAATGTAAGTCAGGGAGTTCCGGGGTAGGGAGAGGCCAGATCATGGAGGGTCCCCAAAACCATACTAAATAATCACAATTTGCTTTTAGGATTACAGGGAGTCATTGAAGGATTACAAGTGACATGATTTTGTTTCTAATCTTGTTCTAAACTCCAGTAATGAGGGGAAAAGGCATTTATTTGTATTCATGTGGTTTATTTATCAAGTGTTAATGAAACAGGCTTTGGGCATCTTAGCATCCAAATCATGGGCTTATAGTTTTCCCACTTTTTAAAATAAGTTTATTTTTTTAAATGTTTATTTATTTTGAGAGAGAGAGAATTCCGCACATATGTGGGAGAGGCAGAGACAGGAGAAAGAGAATCCCAAGCAGGCTCCATGCTGAATCCCAAGCTGGCTCATGTGACCTGAGAGATAGTGAGATCGCAACCTGAGCCAAAATCAAGAGTCAGATGCTTAACCAACTGAGCCACACAGGCGCCCCTCATTTTTTTAAAGTTGTTTTTATTTAAGTAATCTCTAGACCCAATATAGAGCTCAAACTCAAACCCCTGAGATCAAGAGTTGCACGCTCTTCCAACTGAGCCAGTCAGGCGCACTGATTTGTCCCACTTTTAAACCAATTATGACGGTCATTGACACCTTCACCAGGAGCAACCCACAGGAGGCAATGTAGAGTCACATGATGTGACCTTGAGGAAGGTCACCTAAACTCTGAACACGAAGTTTTTAGTTTCCTTATTATTAACAACAACAATAAAACAACACAAACACTTCCCACATTCAGTCACTACTGGAATTAAATAGGAATTAATTTTAAACCTTCACAATAACTTCATGAAATAGATATTAGTTACGTTTTCTTTGAAGAAGAAACCAAAATGAAGACAGATGTTAAGCAACTTGCCCAAGGCCATTAACAGTTAAAAGATGCACAAGCTAAGGTTGAAACAGGCAATTCTGTTCATAGGCTGTTTAAGAGTCTATTCTGTGAACGATACCTCATTGCACTACAGTGCACACTTCAAAGTTTGCAGTTTTGGACGAGCTACTACATATAGCTTATTAGTATGTTGGAACCTAGAAATCTAAATCAAATGTTCTCTGGGCTATCCTGGATCTATACATGCATTTTGTTTGACGTGAATAGTTAAAAAATTATTTTTGTAGTAATAGTCTGTATTTTGCAATCTAAAGATCTTAAATAAAAATCAATAATTCTGGTTTCTTCAAAAGCAAAAATAAACTATTGGGGACTTCATCAAAATAAAAAACTTCTGCACAGTGAAGGAAATAACAAAACTAAAAGGCAACCTGTGGAATGGGAGAAGATATTTGCAAATGACATACATGATAAGGGGTTAGCATCCAAAATCTATAAGGAACTTATCAAACTCAGCACCCAAAAAACAAATAATTCAGTTGATAAATGGGCAGAAGACATGAATACACATTTTTCCAAAGAAGACATACAGATGGCCAACACACACATGAAAAGATGCTCAACATCACTCATCATCAGGGAAATGCAGAACAAAACACCTCATACCAGTCAGAGTGGCTAAAATTAACAACACAGGAAACAAAAGATGTTGACGAGGATGCAGACAACGGGAAACCCTCTTGCACTGTTGGTGGGGATGCAAATTGGTGCAGCCACTGTGGAAAACAGTATGGGGGCAGTGGTTCCTCAGAAAGTTAAAAATAGAACTATCCTATGATCTAGCAATTAAACTACTTGCTATTTACCCAAAGGATACAAAACTTGGTATTTACCCAAAGGATACAAAAATACTGATTCAAAGGGATACATGCACCCTAATGTTTATAGTAGTATTATCAATAACAGCCAAATTTCATGAAAAGAGCCAAAATGTCCATTGACCTATGAATGGATAAAGAAGATGTGATACGTACACACAGTGGAATATTACTCAGCCATAAAAAAGAATGTAATGTTGCCATTTGCAAAAATGTGGATGGAGCGAGCTAGAGTGTATTATGCTAAGTGAAATAAGTCAATCGAAGACAAATACCATTTGATTTCACTCATATGTGTAATTTAAGGAACAAAACAAATAAACATAGTGGGGGGAAATAGAAAAACAAACCGAGAAACAGACTCTTAACTACAGAGAACAAACTGATGGTTACCAGACGGTGGGGGAATGGGTGAAATCAGTGATGGGGAATAAGGAGGGTACTTGTGATGAGCCCTGGGTGTGACATGTAAGTGAGGAATCACTAAATTCTACACCTGAAACTAATATTGCTCTGTAAGTTAACTAATTTAATAAATTTAAATAAAATAAATACATTTAAATAAAAACTTGGGAAAAAAAGAATTCTGGTTTCTTGTGAAAAGCTGGAAAATTTGGCAAGACTAGTCTCCCACACTCTTCTAAAAAAAAATCAGTGGGAGCTGAGGAGCAGTTACCCATTTAGAGAAGGCAAGTGCTTTGCAATTTTCCACAGTCCCCACCCCTCCCTAATATACCATAATGCACCAGCATCACTTATTTCATTTGCTTTAAATGCCTAGCCCTAACAGACTTTGATGTTACGACCCCGGCTGTGGGCAATACAAATGGCCTAATCACTGACAGCACAGGGAAGTTCAGGATTTTAAAAATCCAAAGACGGACCTATCTCAAGAAGTGATTCCATATTAAACTCTTCCTGGAGATTTGCCTCCCAGATCTCCACTCTCTTTGGTTGTTTCCCCTTTGGCCTTAATTTCTTCTTTTATGTAATTGCCAAATGACTACAACAGCAGACACCATCAAGCGTGTGCCCTGGAATTGTTCCTTAAGAAGCTGAACACTAGGCTGAGCTTTTCCAATAACTCCCTATTCATTCAAATCTAATTACAAAATGATTTTTAATCATTGTAAAATAAATTCACTCTTCACGTCTGGAAATGTTAAAGCCCTAATTTAACAGCAGCAACAACAACGACAAAATACCTTCTAATGGATTTGCACTAAGAAACGGAATGTGGCCTGTGCTGTCAGATGTTCAATAATTTAACTGCAAATGAAGTGTGCAAAATACAATATTTGTGTCATAAACTACCCGGCTTGTCACATAATAGATTTTTGAAGAGTCACGTTTCACGACACTGAGCAATGTTATGTTGGAACAGTGGAGTAGCCAAATTGAGGTTTATAGGTTCCGTTTGCTTATGTAGAAAGGGATTGAATCTCACTCACCCAGGGGCAAGGAGCACAGATATGCAATATTTGTCTGGATCCCACCATTTAAAAGCAGTGGCTGTAATTCACCCATCCAACTGGATAATGTATAATTATACATATACATAAACATTATACATAATGTTCAAACTTCCCTATGTCATGAGATGTGGTTTGGACTAACTTTACATGTCTAAAGGGATTTTGCAATTCTCTTGGTATCACTGACCATAGTAGGCAGAATAACCATGCCCCCCAAAGATACCCAGGTTTTAATCTTCTGGGATCTGTGAATATATAAGGCGAGGTGACCAAGGGGAATCAGGGTTGCAGAGAGAATTAAATTGCTAGTCTGCTGACTTTAAGGCAGAGAGATTAGCCCAGATTCTCCAGATGGGCCCAATGTAATCACAAGGATCCTTAAAAGTAGAAGAGGGAGGCAGAGGGGGAAGTGATTATGGAAGACAGGGAAGGATTTAATCTTCCATTGCTGGCTTTCCAGATGCAGAATGGGGACCATGAGCCACGGAATGCAAGTAGACACTAGAAGCTGGAGAAGGGCTGGGAAACAGACTCCTCCCCCAAAGTCTTGAGAAGAAAAACAGCCCTGTAGACACCTTGACTTTGGCCCAGTGAAATCTCCCTCGGACTTCTCACCTGCACAACTGTACAGTAATAAATATGCATTGTTTAAGTCACATGACTTAAGGCAATCTGTTACAACAGCAAGAGAAAACTAATATGCCAAGGCTAACACCACCTCCGTAGGAAGAATAATGGCAGGACTGGCACACAGGCTGCTTTTACTCAAAATTAGTAGTCTGGGACACAAACAAAGAACGTCACCATTATTTCCCCAATTTTGTGAGGCACATTTGTTTTTTAAATTTTAACATTTCTCAAATCAGGGTGTGCCTCACAATTGAAACATACAGTTAATAGTGTTTCCCACCCCCACCCCCCCGACAAAATTGAAAGCTGTTATTAAAAAGATTATGGTGCGCCTGGGTGGCTCAGTTGGTTAAGCGGCCGACTTCAGCTCAGGTCATGATCTTGCGGTCCGTGAGTTCAAGCCCCGTGTCGGGCTCTGTGCTGACAGCTCGGAGCCTGGAGCCTGCTTCCGATTCTGTGTCTCCCTCTCTCTGACCCTCCCCCGTTCATGCTCTGTCTCTCTCTGTCTCAAAAATAAATACACGTTAAAAAATTTTTTTTAAAAAATAAATAAAAAAAATAAAAAGATTGTACGTTTTACGATCTCCGGCACCTTAAAATCATATAAAAAGTAGTCATTTCAAGAAGCGAGCGGGTGGAAAGCAATCCCACGAGCATGATGGAGTACATTGTCAGTGTGAAACATGTTGCAAGGCACTGAGGTGGGCTGGACAGGGAGAGAGAGCCGCTCCTCTCTCCAAGATTCTCACAGATAAACAGAACAACGACCAGTGTGTGATAAATCACACTAAAATACTGGTGTTATGATTAAAGCTCCAAATACATAACGCTACAAAGTCAGGCACACACCTGGCTAGTTCACCTCCAAGTTCCCTGTATCTAGCCCAGGGCCTGGCACAGAGAAGGCTCTCCTCTGATTGACTATGCAAGTATTTTACATGCTTTCCCTCATGTTTCTACCAGATGGATTATATCATCTCACTATCTTATTGCTGAGGAAACTGAGGCTTACAGAGAATACTTAATTTGCCCAAAGTCACAGAGCTAACAGCTCAGGCCAGGTTTTCTCAGCCTCAGCACTAGTGACACTTTGGGCTGAGTAATTCTTTGTTGTGAGGGACTGCCCTGGGCATTGCACAATGTTCAGCAGCATCCTTGGCCTCTAGCACCGCAAGTCAGTAGACCACTCCCCTCCACATGTGACAGCCAAAAACGTCTCCAGATGTTGACGAATGTCCCCCAGGGGGAGAGGAGCAAAAATTATCTGCAGCTGAAAACTACTAGCTTCGGGAAAGGGACATCAACATTAAATGATGTGTGGACTTGAAATATGCCCACAAAGTCTTTGATACTCTTCCTTTAAAATTTTTTTTTAATGTTTATTTATTATTGAGAGAGAGAGACAGAGCATGAGCATGGGAGGGGCAGAGAGAAGAGGAGACACAGAATCTGAAGCAGGCTCCAGGCTCTGAGCTGTCAGCACAGAGCCTGACGTGGGGCCTGAACCCACAAACTGTGAGATCATCACCCTAAGCCGAAGTTGGACACTCAACCAAGTGAGCCACCCAGGCGCCCCTTTAAGTTTATCTTTATTTATTTTGAGAGAGAGAGAGAGAAAGAGAGAGAGAGAGAGAGTGTGAGCAGGGGAGGGGCAGAGATAAGAGGAGACACAGAATCTGAAGCAGGCTCCAGGCTCTGAGCTGTCAGCACAGAGCCTGACGTGGGGCTTGAACTCACAAATCTAGCGATCATGACCTGAGCTGAAGTCAGACGCTTAACCGACTGAGCCACCCAGGCGCCCTGATACTCTTCCTTTAAAGAGTTGAAGCATAATTCCTATTTTCTTGAGAATGAGAAGAACTTAGTGACTTGTTTCTAATAAGCAGAATATGGTAGATACAATTGGGATGTGTAAGATTAGGTCACAGAAGGTATTTTGGCCTCTTCTTTGTTTTCTCTCTTGAATTGTTTTTTTCAGGGGAAGTCACAAGAACACAAAAGCAGCCCTGTGGAGAAGTCTACAGGGTGAGGACTGAGGCTTCCTGCCTGCAGCCAGTAATGAGCTGAGGCATCTTAGTCAACTGCTATGGAGTACGCCATCTTGGAATCAGCTCCTCCAGCCCCAGTCAAGCCTTCAGATGACTGATGCCCCAGCTGACATCTTAACTACCATTTCATGAAAGACTCTGAGCCAGACCCACCGAGCTAAGGCACTCCTGGATTCCTGACCTCGGAAACCAGTTGAGATATTTTAAATGTTTTTTTTTAAGCTGTTAACTGTTTGTTCCACAGCAATAGATAACCAACACAAACTGACTGACATGTTGAGGGAAGGAGTAAATGTTCTACCACTGGAGATGCATGGCAGAGGGGAGGAGAGACTGGAAATGTCAAGTTGCAAAGGTCCTTGAAGTGCACGCTCAGAAATCTGACCTTCATTCTGATGAGACTTGCTTGGGCCACCACAGGGCAGTAAGACTTGTGCATTTTTCACATCTAATAACACAAAAGTGGCATTCTTCTGTTTAGGTCTCTCAGTGGGCTCTCATTGCTTTGAGCAGAAAGGACAAATGCCAAGTAAAGCAGAGAGGGCCTTCAGTTTTCTTTCTCTTCCCTTCTTTCCTCTTTTTCTTTCAGCCTGATCTTTTGCCACTCTGTTGTGGCACTGTCCGCATCCCAATGCACACACATATGGTGCAAATACTCCTTCTACCCCGAATACTTTGGTTTCTTAGAGATACTATGTTCTCTTAAGCTTTTACAGGCTTGCCCTTGTCCTGGGCACCATCCCTCATCTCTGCCTTTTGGACTACCTGGACTAACTATCCCTTTTTTTGGAAGCCTTTCTTTTCCTCCCCAGTTTGGGAGGGTGCCTCCCATTTACTCCCACCCTCTCACAGGTTAGTATGGGCAGATGTCATTGCATTCACAGGATTTTTCTGGTCTAAATGGACTCTTCTCATTTGTCCATTTCAGCAACTCTTTCCCCACCTGGGCTTGAGCTCCACAAGAATTCACTGGTTGCACTTGCTTATTTTTTAATCTCTGAAGACAGCAGGTGTCTAATAAATGTTTGTTGAACAAATGAATGAATACATGATTGAGTTGTTGCTGACTGCTACACCTGCAGACGTCCAGAGTTCTCTATAGTTTGGTAGCTGGGTGATTTGATTTGTATTGGAAGGGTTCTGAAGAAAAATAAGTCCAGCATTAAGGGGTCTTATCTTGCCCCATGGATGGATGTACCTCGTGTTTGAGCTGGACATAAACACGGATATAGCAATAGTGGGTCTCGCTCTCCTCCACAAATCACTGGACCTGTTCCCCTCAGAGCGGACCAAGAGGCATTACCCTCACTTTGAAACATGACCTAATTTCACTGACTCATGGGCAGAAACCCTGAGATGCTGGTCCCTTTTGACCAATGTCCCCAATCTTTTCTCATATGACAGGGTAAAAAAAAAAAAAAAAGTATCCATAACCCTGATCATTTTCAAACAAGTCTGTTCCTGTTAACTATGTGAGGACTGACTGTTTTAGGGGGGATTGGGTTTGGCTTGGACACAAGCTGGGGCAGAGCTGAGAATGTGAAGTGCCTCAGGTATATTAGTGCAAAATGGTGAGGTGGAAATTTGAGAATTATGTGGGACAGAGGTCAGCAAACTATAGTCCACAAGCCAAATCCAGCTCTATTTTTTATGGCCCCTGAGCCAGGAATGGTTGTTACAGTTTTTAATGGTTATATTTTAAATGGTTAGATAAGTGCCTATGTGATGCCTTTGATTTTGCCTCTTGGCTTGCAAAGCCTAAAATGTTTATTATACATGGCCATTTAAGAAAAAGTTTACTGATCCCTGGTGTATAATAAGAGAGAAAGACTTTCTCAGAGATGGAATCTGGTGAACAGACATGTCTACTTGGAGTTTTAAGTTGCTTACAGTGGGATGTGCCATGTAATTCCCTTCTTCTGTATCCCCTAGGAAATCCGTCTTACCTCTAGATTGGCCATTAAAACTTACCAGTCACCTGTCCTTTGGTGGGCAGGAAACACAGAGGGGACTCGATGTATGCATCTGACAACAGGGAGAGGGCACGCAGAAGCAGAGGCTGGGGTCCCAGAGAGAAGCCATCGACCAGTCACTTAGGGCCTCCCTGTTACTGTTTTTAGGGTCTCAGGTCAGGTGTGAGAGTTAACAGTACAACCCCATCCCCCTTCTTCTCTTCCTACTGCCTAAACCAGCTCCAGCCTGCTGGGTCTAACTGGTGCTGTCCTCTGTGAGGGCACATCCCCCCCTTTACTTAATCACGGGGTCCCCTCCTCTCCCAGCAGCCCATCAGCCAGAGTGCCTGGCCACTTCTCAAAGAGAGCCCTCTTACCCATCAGGGGACGATAATGCCCAGCAATCATTTTGGCTTTTCCAGACTTAATGTTCTCTCTCCTCAGGTCCTTCCTGCCCCAATGGGAAGCGTAAGGATGCTATTTTAAGACATCCTTTTGTACCAAAATACCACTTTGAGACACTCATGTCTTTCCTTCCAATAATCTCTTTTGTTTAAAGCATAAAGAACTTGTCAGGCGGGGCAAGTCGTAGCTTCCTATGGGAAAGGAGCCAAAGGGCAGTGTGGAGGTTGTCACAGTATTCCTGCTGCCCCAGGGCATCAGTGCTTTCTAACTCATAATGCTGAGGGCAGTAGACGCCCTTTGTCTTCTCCAGTGTCTCATTCTCATCTTCACAGACTGGAAACCACAGGGAGAGGTCACCAGGGACCCAGGCTCCATGTGACGAGCACCAGGGTGAGAAAGGACAGGCTAATGATGGCCAAGTCGGCACTCAGCCTGGCCACAGGGAAAGAGCTGGAGAACATGAAGGGAAGAGAGAAGAAAAGGCAGTGGAAAGAGTTTTTCCCACCATGGCAAAAATAATTGGGACTACATCTGAGGTGGGTGTCTGCTGACATCATACAAATGAACAGATATTTGGGAGAATGAATTATTTCCCCCCCTGAAAGCCCCTAAGGTTTTAGGTCTGATTTCTATCACTGTATTCTGCTTTTCTCAGGATAGCTAATATTTACTGAATGCTAACTATGTATCCTGTACAATGCTAATTAATTTACAAGATTCAGCTCATTTATTGCAGATGACAATCCTGCAGTGTAGTAAGTACTGACTGTCACTCCATATTTACAGAAGAGGAAACTACAGCTCAGAGAGGTTAAGCCACTTGCCCACAATCACACAGCTCATGAGTGGCAGAGCTGGGACACAGCCAGGCCTGACTCCAGAACCTGAGCTTATCATAACCTCTCCCTTAGATCAGCTCTCCCACGGACCTTGCCTCCAGGATCTTTTCTCCCATGCCAGCCGGGCACCAGCATATGGTTTGGAGAAGCCAACTCCCGTAGACAGCTGTCTAGATGGTGTTGATGTTATAAATGGTATTATAAAAAATAAGGATAAGGCTTATAAATCAGGCAAAGGGAAGTTATGATTCTTGTGGACACTCTAATCTATCTTCCTATAATTGCCTGTATATGAAATGCCTGCATGAGGTTATCGGAGTATTCCCCGAATCGCCTGTGAAGGAAAGATTGCAATTTTAGCAACCCTTGTTACACAAACCAAAGCAATCTGTTCTACTTTGACACTCTGACACCCATGGCTGGCAAAAGGGGTGGAGGTAGGGACGGACAGGAGTTTGTGTACATTCCTGTACCAATGGGAAGTATAAAGGGTTAACCGTGAAACATCATCCGTGCAGATGATGCTCTGGCCTCTCACCAGGCTAAGGAAGCAATCTTTGGGATACTTACAGAGAAAACCACAGCTTCCCTTCTTTAAACCATCTTTAACCTTTAGTTCTAGAAACCCTAATTAAAAATCAATTCTGTTTTTTGTAGTAAATCTGACAGTAATTCTATCTCTAATGGCAGTGGCAAGATAAATAGTATGTCAGGTAAACTCAGCGGGAGAATGACATTTTCATTAGCAATTTACCGGGTGTGAAATTTCTACCATGATAAGGCATCCCTAAATAATACAGGGTAACTGTCCCCTTAGGATGACCCATTCTACTAATTAATGGGGGACACTAGTGGGATTCAAGTCTCCTACCCAAATAATTTTAGTGCTCACAGCAGAGTTATTTTGTATGCACCTTGCACTGAGAAAATAAGTCAGGACCCAAAACAATAAACAAGCTGACATAACAAGATGATTGCAGCCTATTGCAGTCCAGAAAAATCTAATCTGGTCTCCTAACAGCATCACAATCTTTATTGTGACTGTATGGGTCCCAATTCATCAGCCCATTTCAGCAAGCTATCCCCTCCAGTAATCATTCACTTTCAGGGTAGCCTCTGAACAGATATCGACTTTAGAGACTGGCAATTCATCCCCGGTTCTGCAGCCCCTCCATCCAGATTCTTTGGCAGTCTCTGAAGCAGGTTGGGAGAGAAAATTTTGGCCCATACATGCAGGACCTCCAGAGAGACTGTGAAGGAAGGAGAGAAGGCAGGCAAGCAAAATTCTCCAGCTCAAAGCAAAGACAGAATATGATACTGGCATTATATCCTGTCCCTGCTCTCATCCCAACAACATTCCCAGTGACCTAGGTGGGATCATGAAATATTAGGACTAAAAGGTATAGACAGAAGATGCTTACAGTTATTGAGGTCCTACCCTATGCCTGCTCTAGAGACTTCGGGCTCCCAAGGACTATTATGGAGGATTCCTCAGAAAATCTGTTATCAGGGATTCTGTAACTGCCCCATAATATTTTTTCCTTTTCAAGTAAACAGATAAGACCATTAGACTGGGAAATGTTCTTAACCAGAGATTGGACAAGGTCTCTGCACCCCTGCTGAACAGGGGCCTGCACACCTCCGCCACAGATGAGGGATACAGGTATGGAATGGTCAAGGCACCATGTTTGGGAATCCAGCTTGGTTCCTGTGTTTGGTATGCACATCTCCAAAGACAGATGGAACTTTGGGTCTTGGATATGGCAAAAGGAAGCTGTAATTGGAGTTTATCTGGGACTCATAATAAAATGTCAGGATACAGCCCTCCCCTTTGCTGGAGGGATCACTTGATACTTCAAGCAGTAGGCTCTGGTGTTGAAGCTGGTGCAATTCTGAATGCTTTCCATATGTACTTACCATTGGGGTCAATCATGTAGCTGGCACGCTAATCACTTTGCATGCTGTACCCCACCCCCAATCTTTTGGTGGGCTCCCACAGAGCCTGCGGAGAGAATAATGAACCTGTGGTTGTGCCCCCTGACCACAGGTTGGGCCAAGGATAGATATGAAGTCTAAACCTAGATAAGCTTTAGAGATTGAGAATGTGGCTCAGGCACTCTATGTGGCTGCTAATGGGCACTGCACTGAAGAGCCACACAATTCTGAGACATGCATGGCTCAAAAAAGGCATCACTGATATGCAGAGAGAGAAAAAAGACGGGGCAGATAAACCCTCAGACACAAAGAGGGGACACACGTGTCCCCCTATCTAGCCATGCCCCTAAGGTAGAGCTATACACCAGGTCTCTTAGATTCCAGGTCCCTGGGAGACATGGCTGAAATCCCTGCCCTTGGATTCTGAATGACGTTCCATTGTTTTACTCAGTGTCCTTTAGTGGCAAGTCCCCGAGACAAGGGGGTGTACTGGCTTATAGTGCTGCCAGTACAGAGACAGATGACTGCAAGTGTTCAATGTCAACAGGGCTCTCCTTCTTTGTCTCCTGTTTCTGCCTTCCTCTCGGCTGGCTTCCTTCTCAGATGGGCTCACCAAATGCTCTCAGAAGTTCTGGCTTTGCAACCACAATGGAGAAAGTGCCCCCTCATTTCCAGTAGGTTTAGAAAAATTGGGAGACTGATGCTCATCGAATAGTTTAGGTCACAACCACCAAGGAGCTAAGCCACTGAGTGGAACATGTTGACCAATCAGGCCGTCCTTAGAAGTCACTGTGAAGAGGCATCAGCCCCATCCAAATCATGAGCACGAAGGGATAGAAAGCAAAGGGACACCACCCAAAGGCACACTGGGGTGTTGTTCCCAGAAGATGGATGTTGGGCAGGTAACAAGAAAGAATGTCTGCTATACCCTTGTCTCCCTTCAAAGAAACCCTTGTTTTAAGTTAGTCTGAGAAGATTCTGTTTCTCGTCACCAAATAGTCCTTAACTAAACATCTAGAAAAATGTGCAGGAAATGAAGATGAATAAGATTTCAGCTGTCAAAGACCTTACCTTTTTATAAGGAAGATAAACCCAATGTACATAAATTGTACATCACAAGTAAAAGCTTGTTTCAAAGGTACAAAGAATCCCAGAATTTCAAAGGCAATGACACTAAGGTAAGCAAGAAGTTTCTTTTCGATTTTTGTTTGGCTTGGGATGTAGGGAAAGAATGGCTAGGGTTTCAAATAGACAGGGAGAGTATTTCCAGTTAAAGAAAATGGTGTAGAGGTGCCTGGGTGGCTCAGTTGGTTAAGCATCTGACTTCGGCTCAGGTCATGATCTCACGATTTGTAAGTTTGAGCCCCGGGTCGGGCTCTGTGCTGACAGCTCCGAGCCTGGAGCCTGCTTTGGATTCTGCGTTTCTCTCTCTGACCCTCTCCCGCTCCCACTCTATCTCTCTCTCTCAAAAATAAACGTTAAAAAATTTAAAAAAAAAGAGAGAAAGAAAGAAAATGGTGTCATCAAACACCTAGAGGCTGAAAAGTACAAGAATAAGTTAAAAGTGTCAAGCTTACCCCAAGTATCTCCTCCAAGTAGCTCTCCCACCCAATGCCCCAGTGTCAGGCCTCGCCCAGACTCAGGACATCCACTTTTACCCCATTCCAATCATTTTCCACTTGCCAACTAGAATGAACTTTTTCAAATGCAAATCTGGTGATAATGATACCCTCTTGCCTTTCCATGTTTCCCACTGCTCTGATGATCTAGATTAAAATTCTTACCTACTTTCCTTTCTTTGCACTCCAGCACAGTGGATGTTCTCTAAGTTATATGAATTTTCCAAAGCCTCAGATATGCTGGGGAGGCCACCTGAAATGCCCCCTGCCCCATCTCAACCCCTTCATGTAATGATTAATTTATACCCTTCCTTCAGATCTCTACTTCAGGAAGTACAGTGTCACCAGGCTAGTTGAGATCTCCCTGTGATTCTCACACACTGTCACCCCATATTTAGCTTTATTTGCCTCATTTCAGTTAGTAAATTAAACTTTATTTGCATGATTATTTCGCCAATGACTCTTCCTTCAAGAGTAGGTTTTCTCAGCCTTGGCTTTATTAACATTTTTGTCCAGATGATTCTTTGTTGTGTGGGGGACAGGGCTGTCCTGTGCATTAAAGGATATTTAGGGGCTCCTGGGTAGCTTAGTCAGTGGACATCTGACTGGCTCAGGGCATGATCTCACAGTGTGTGAGTCTGAGCCCCGCATTGGAGCCGGCTTCATATCCTCTGTACCCTCCCCTGCTTGCACTCTCTCTCTCAAAAATAAATAAAACATTAAAAATAAATAAAGAAGGGGCGCCTGGGTGGCTCAGCTGGTTGAGCGTCCGAATTCGGCTCAGGTCACAATCTCGTGGTTCGTGAGCTAGAGCCCCGTGTCGGGCTCTGGTGCTGACAGCTCTGAGCCTGGAGCCTGCTTCAGATTCTGTGTCCCCCTTTCTCTCCAACCCACCCCTGCTGGTGCTCTGTCTCTCTCTGTCTTTCAAAAATGAATAAGCATTAAAAAATTTTTTTTAAATAAATAAAGGATATTTAGCAGCACCCCTGACCTCTACCCACTAGATGCCAGAAGCACCCCTCCCTGAGTTGTGACAACCAAACATGTCTTCATACTGCCCAAAGGTCTCCTGTGTGGATGGGTGGGAAGCAAAAGTGTCCCCATTAAAAACCACCACTCCACAGCCTACTGCACTGGAAACTCCATGAGGAAAGAAACCGATCCAGTATGCCTGGTAAATGTAGATACATGGTTCTCAATTTCAAGTGAACTTCAGAATCACTTAGGAAGCTTTAAAAAAATTATGATGCATGATCTACCCCATGCTAAGTAAACAGGACTCTCTGAAGGGAAGGGGTGGGGGGGAACCGAGGTCCAGGCCTCCATAAGAAGTTAAATCTCTTGTGCAGCTGGGGTTAATAATCACCAAAGTAGATGTCCGTTGCTAAACTCTTTACTTGATGAATGTAGGGGAGGAATGGAGATGGTAAGGGAGAAAGAGAAGGCAGGGAAGGGAGACAGGGAGGAAGAACAAGGAAGAGAAGCAAAGGAAGGAATGAAGAAGGAAAGGGAGAAAGAAAACCAAAGTCTCTTGCTGGACTGTGACTCATAAGAGAAATCTGGCTATTAAGGCTGGAAACCTAGGCTGGGACCATATTTGAAGAGTTACGAATATTATGTTGTGATACTTGGGGTAGACAAAAGGAAGTCAATGAACACTGCAGAGCAAGGATGTTCAAGTTCAGTGTTTTAAGAAGGTAAATGGGTCGTCCAGCTCACACAAGGAATTGGAGTGAAGAGATTCAGAAATGAAATGAATTCTATGAAAAGGTTTGGATGATGAGAAATAGAAAGGAAACAAATACCAAAGATTCTCTATGGGAAGAACAGACAGGTGATTACAGGTGATAAGTACAGGGCTGCCTTTGGGAATACAAGAGCCGCGCATCATTCTGCAGTTTAGTAAGGATGACAGATGTGGAAAAACAGGGACTAACGTGGCGTTACAAAAGACAAAGCCCAGGGTGCCGCTGGAGCATAAAGCAGGTACGTAACCTGGTCTCAAGGGTCTGACAATGCTTCTCAGAGAAGACCTTTCCACTGGGACTTCTGGGGTGAAGAGGTGGGGTCAAAGAGGGAGAAGGAAGGGAACTAGGAAAATACAATCGGGTTAGGGCATGGCAAGAGCAAAGCAAAACAATGACAGCTGGACAGCTGAGGCAAGAAAAGTCCTGGATGATCGTGGAGGTCTTTGTAAGCCTCACTCAGGCTCTTAGACTTTACTCGAAAGTCAGGATAAGCCATGGTGAGAAGGGTTTTAAGCAAAGTAGCAATACCACGCAGATTTGTAGTTTTTTTTAGGTCCCATTTTGGCTATGGGGTGCAAAGGAGAAATGTGGAGAAAGAAAAAAGCCAGCAAAATGTTTCCAGGGCTTTAAACCCACTTGAGTGGGAGGAAGAACGGCCATATTAGCAGCAATGGGGAGAAGAAGCCAGTGACCAGAATTATGGGATAATAGGTATTCAAACATTTTCTTCCATTATTTCATAAAACCTTTAGGTTCCTTGCACAGAGTTCCCGTGTTGAGAAGAGTAAGGAAGAGCTTCCATTGTTACAGGTCCCGCAGACTGTGCCTGGATCCTTCTTCCCCTATAGTGTTCAATTTTCAGTAAGAAGAAGTGCTTTAAATGAACCAAGACTCCTGATGCTGAGAAGCGATGAATCTCTCCCAGGCAGTATTTCTATATCCCTGAGGAATCTCAACAAACAAAGAACATGGCCTGTGGAACAGACCAACCCAATTTCCAAACCCTGCCCTTTAGCTGACCAGCTGGACAATTTCCTTAACTCGTCTGAGCCTCAGTTTCCTCACCTGCAAATTAGGAAGACCAATACTTCCCTGTGTGGATGTGAAAATCAAATGACAGATAACATTTGGACAGTGCCCCGAAAAGTGGTTGGCAGTAGAAAAAGGTTGATTTTATCTCCATTCAGAGAGGCATCCAGACTAGGTGGATTCATCGGCAACTTAAGCTATTCACTGCCATGAACTATTATATCATGAACAGCCATTTCCACAACGTAGCATTAATTCAAAATAGTACAGGCATCAATGTGATACATCGCATCAATAAGAGAAAGGATAAAAACCACATGATCATTTCAAAAGATACAGAAAAAGCATTTGACAAAAGTACAACATCCATCCATGATAAAAATCCTCAACAAAGGGTTTGCAGGGAACATACCGCAACATAATAAAGGCTTTACATAAAAAACCCACAGCTAACATCACACACAATGGGGAAAAACTGAGAGCTGTCCCCCTAAGGTCAGAAACAAGACAACGATGTCTACTCTTACCACTTTTATTCAACATAGTACGGCAAGTCCTAACCATAGCAATCAGACGACAAACAAATAAAAGGCATCCAAATCATTAAGAAGCAAAACTTTCACTATTTGCAGGTGACACGATACTACATATAGAAAACCCAAAAGACTCCACCAAAAAACTACTAGAACAGATCAATTAATTCAGTAAAGTCACAGGATATACAATCAATATACAGAAATCTATTTCATTTCTATATACCAATAATGAAGCAGCAGAAAGAGAAACTAAGAAAACAATCCCATTTACAATTGCACCTAAAATAATAACATACCTAGGAGTAAACTTAAACAAAGAGGTAAAAGCCTGTATCTGAAAACTCTGAAACACTGATGAAAGAAATTGAAGATGACACAGAGAAATGGAAAGATATCCCATGCTCATGGATTGGAAGGACAAATATTGTTAAAGTGTCTATACTACCCAAAGCAATCTACACGTTTAATACAATCTCTATCAAAATACCAATAGCAGTTTTCACAGAACTAGAACAAACAATCCAATTGAAAATGAGAAGTTATGAACAGACATTTCTCTAAAGAAGACATCCAGATGGCCAATAGACACATGAAAAGATGCTCAACATCACTCATCATCAGGGAAATGGAAATCAAAATCACAATGAAGTATCACCTTATACCTGTCAGAATGGGTAAAATCAAAAATTCAAGCAATAGCAAATGCTGGCAAGGATGTGGAGAAAAAGGAACACTCATGCACTGTTGGTGGGAATGCAAACTGGTGCAGCCACTCCAGAAGACAGTATGGAGAGATTCCTCAAAAAATTAAAAATAGAACTACCCTACGATCAGGAATCACACTACCCAAAGAATATGAAAACACTAATTCAAAGGGATACATGCACTCCTATGTTTATAGCAACATTATTTATGATAGCCAAACTACGGAAGCAGCTCAAGTGTCCATGGATAGATGAATCGATAAAGAAGGTGTGGTTATACATACAATGGAATATTATTCAGCCATAAAAAAGAATGAAATCCTGCCATTTGCAACAACATGGATGGATCTGGAGAGTATAATGCTAAGCAAAATAAGGCAGTCAGAGAAAGACAAATACCACATGATTTCACTCATATGTGGAATTTAAGAAACAAAACAAACAAGGAAAGAAAAGAAAGAGGGAGAGACAAACTAAAAAGCAGAAAACAAACAGATGGTTACCAGAAGGGAGGTGGGTGGCAGGATGGGTGAAACAGGTGAAGGGGATTAAGAGTATACTTATCCTGATGAGCACCAAGTAATGTACGGAAGTGATGAATCACTATACTGCACACCTGAAACTAATATAACACTGTTTGTTAACTACACTGGAATTACAAAAAAAAAAAAAAAAACAAGAAACAAAAACAAACAAACAAACAAACCATAGTACAGGCAGAGGAGGCTTACTTGAAAGATTCTTCCCTTCGCTTAGGAGCTACAGATGAGTGTTCACAGAGTGGAGAAAAAAAAATTCAGGACTACAGGCAATAGAAATATTTGAATAACGGCAGAGCCAGAACATTTGTAGCAAGTCAATAGACCACTATTCTCTTCCCAGTAAATTCTCTATCTTGAGCTTCTATAATATTGGCATCTTTGTTACGAAGCAACTTCTGATCTATTACTCTTATAAAGGCATACCGGATGCACTGGAAGGAGAATGTTGCTTTATTGCAAAGCCAGGGCCTTGTGTTTATGATTTACAGCATAGCGGTGTGTGCCTGCCCGAGATCCTCCACACTGGCGACAAATCATGCAAAGGAAATGAACTTATCTTGATGTCTGGCCTGTGTGTTCAGCCAGCACTCTTCAGATTGCGAAGGGCAGACACACAACTCAAAATGGCTTAAGGGAAAGTGGAATCGTAAGGATGTTGAGGAATCTCAGGAAACAATGGGACAACCAAGCCAAGGTAAAGGCAGGAATTCGGGGGAGCTCGTAGGAACTGTAAAACCAAGGATTCAAGACATACTGTGATTCTTTTCTTATTTCCTGTAGACATTTGTCTACGTATTTCCTTATTCTTCTCTCCCACTACCAATGGGTTTTCCAAAACAAAACAACAACAACAAAAAAAACATTGGCCTCTGAGAACTCCTGAGTTTTTTACTTATGATGTCAGTCCTCCAAGGGATACTGAGCTCTTTCCTTTAGTGATGGTCCAAATGTCCTCATGAATGAACCCAATGTCTTAGCTTGGGTCAGGTGCCCATTCTAGGGCCAATGAGCTGATTCCAGTACAGAGTAGTGTACTGTGATTGGTCCATTCTGGATCACATGCCTACATGGGGACCAATTAACAGTGGCTGGAGATGCAGGGAACATGGTCCCTCAAAAGGAAACCAAACAGAATTTGTAGGTGGAGGGGCAGTTTCCAGAAAAAGAGCAAGGCTGGACAGACAAAACCATGGGTGAACTCTACATTTCTCTCCTAGTGCTAAACACAGGGAGGGCATTTTGCTTCAAGTTTCAATTATTTGTTTATTCATCTCTTCATCCTTCATGCATTCATTTGTTCAGACACCAAACATTTATTAGAGCTTTATCTGTCAGATAATAGCCATTTTCTGGGTTTCACAAGGAGCGAAGTGCCCCCCTCGTGCTGCTGAGACATTTCTAAAACACAAAGACTTTCACTCATACACTTTAGTGCCTCTGCGAGAGAGGCACTCAGCCCCATTCAACTATGTACGGGAGCTTGCAGACCGCTTCATGCCAGTGATTCCTCCTGTTGAGAAATTCATTCTCTTTGAAACATTCAGCAATGGACAAATATAACACAGATCATCCTAGTCTCTCAACAGTCAAACACACACTCCAGGATGCCCCACTTGACATTGAGCAATCATCAGATTTTCCTCTAGGGAATAAAACATTTTGCTGGCCATGTTCACTCTACTGTTTTGACTTCCCTCCTACAAGGAAACCTGTCGTGTAAAGAAACTTGAACTCAACTCTGGTACAAATTCATGTGTTTCTTTGTATAAGAGTTACCTCCTCTTTATCCTTGAGTTTTCTTATCTGAAAAGTAAACGGTTTAAATATGAGATAAATCCTTGCAACCAGTTTTGGGAGAGGAAAACCAGGTCCTAAATTTTAAAAACCTAGTTATCATGAAGGAATCTTTCTCTAAAATTCTAGGCTGTGCTGAAGGCCAACTTATTTTCTCTCTCTTTTTTCTTCCATCATAGTTCTGTGGTACAATCATTTTTTACTTCTCTGTGTTTCCTGCTACCCTATAACTTATAGAAAACAGAGACTAGCCCTTAGTCACTGTATTCCAAATGCTCAGCACAAAACTTGGCATATAACAGACACTCCATAAAAGTAAATGGATATATCAATGGATAGACGGATGGATGAAAGACACGTTGCATTGGCCAACCTCACTTGTCCACAGAGATCACAGTCTGCTTTGAGCAAAAGGGTGACTATGTTGACTTCAGCATTGGAAGCCTGCAGATTAGAGAACTCAGGCTGTCAGGTCACACAAAAGCTGGCAGAATTCACATCTCCTCAGATGTTCTCCTGAGCTAGATTCACAGACAATCGTGGTCTAGCAAGTACAGCAGAGACCTGAGGACAGGATACTCAACCCAGCATTAATTAGAGTGATTTGGCCTGCTCAGATGTTTTTTAAAAACAAATCTTAGTAACATTTGCCAATCCCTGAGCCCTTATAGCTGGTCAGGCACCATCTAAGAGCTTTGAAAACATGATCTAAACCAATGGTCCTCCATCAGGGTGACTTTGCCCCCTGTGACATTTGGCAACGGCTGGACACAATTTTGACTGTCACTGAGGAAAGGGTCTGCTTCTAGAGCTAGTGGGTAGAGCCGAGGTGTTCAACTAAACATCCCTTGAAACACAGGATAGGTCCCGACAACAACAGAGAATGGTTTAGACCCACATGTCAATAATGCCAAGGTTAAGAAATGCCAAGGTTGGGGCTCCTGGGTGGCTCAGTCGGTTAAGCATTTGACTTCAACTCAGGTCATGATCTCAGTTTGTGAGTTCAAGCCCCGCGCTGGGCTCTGTGCTGACAGCTCAGAGCCTGGAGTCTGCTTCTGATTCTGTACTCCCCCCCTCCCATCTGTCTCTCTCTCTCTCCCTCCCTTCCTCAAAAATAAATAGACATTAAAACAACAACAACAACAACAATAATAATAAAAAGAAATACCAAGGTTAAGAAATCCTGATCTACAGCAATCCCTTCTACAACTCATTATTATTTTAAAATCATTATTATTATTTTCCTAATTTTACAGGAGAGGAAAATGAGGAATATGGAATACTATAGGTGCTTTGTGCCAGCAGCACAGCTGGGATTTGAACCTCCTCCTCTGGGGTCTAAATCCTATGTTCTTACCATCTACCCTATAACTCTTGGCACGTCTTATCTGCAAGGTTGGACTAAGCAGGGAAATTTACGCTGCCAATCCTGTACCTACTTAATATGCTGGGACTTGACATTCTTCCTGCTGCTGCGACATCCGATTTTTACCTAGTTTCACATGAGAAACTAAAGATGTTACTTTGGCCAGAGCTGGGAGTATCTTTAAATTGAATCCAGTTCCTCCTATTGAAACATAATAACTTTTAAAGTAATCTAGTCTCTTCATTACCAGTGCTACATGCAGTTGTTGAAATCTCTTCTGAGTTGGTAGTTAAAAGGCCCAGCCATACATTTGTAACGTTATTGTTGCCGGCTAAAATGCTTAGCAACAACACAAACATCACTCAGAATCAAATTATCAGATGTACCGACAAGATGCTCCTCGATTTAATAGTGTGGTAAATGATGGCTTGGAGATGTTCTTTGAAGCTGAGGAAGCAAATGTGAAAGCTAATTCAATTCTCAAATGAATAAAAGTGAGAAACTGTTCTTATAAACCTGATATTACCAGAGATAGGGCCAGAGTATGCTGCTGCCTTGTATGGGGGAGGAGAGAAGAGCAGGATTTATTTTATTTCAGATCATAAAGAGCTGGGCTCTCTGTGACCACACAGGTTTGACCTTGGGGGTGTGCGGGGAGAACCTGAGTAGGAGCAAGGGCTCATTTCCAACTCAGTCAAGAGGCTGCTTACTTCCCCATCGGTTCCCCTTGCAGCTGCTTGAGACAGGAAGGGGCCACTGGCCTTCAGGGAAATCAGATCTGTGTTGATGAGACTTTGAGAGCACAGAACAGCACTGCCTCAGAGAAAAGGGGATCCCAGATCACCTAGGCCAGTGGCCTTTCAATTACTCAGTAGGACCCTAGGTTTTCACAAAGGTATTTCAGGGGTAAGAGGAAGGAGGATTTGGAAGTGATTCATGGTCTGAAATTTGCTTTAATTTATCACATGAATTTATCACATGAATGTGTATCTTTTATCATAAAGGATACAAATGAAGAGCCAGATATAGAGATTTATAAGGTGACAAGATTCCAAAGGGTCCTGTGTGCAGGGGCTTCTGTCCCTGTAAAGGCTGGGGTGCACTACCCTGCCTGTACCTGTAAATGTTCACCAACCAGGAAGCTGTCTTCTGGGTCTCCCTGTCCAGAGTTTTTGCCAAGGCTCCATTACCTGGACACGAGTGATGAAATCGTTGGTCACTAGGTTGAATTCAGTCTCCAGCTGTTTTTTCTTCCAGGAGGCCTGAGCAAGCCTGAGACTGAAGGGTCTAACCCTTTAAATCATGTGACTGGAGGGGCGACTGGGTAGCTCAGTCGCGTAAGTGTTCGACTTCGGCTCAGGTCAGAATCCCACGGTTTCTGAGTTCAAGCCCTGTGTCCGGCTCTGTGCTGACAGCTCAGAGCCTGGAGCCTGCCTCGGATTCTGTCTCCTTCTCCCTGACCCTGCTCCACTCCTTCTCTGTCTCTCAAAAATAAAATAAGCACTAATAAAAATTGAAATCACAGGACTGGAAAGCACCTGGGGTCCAGCAAGAGTCACCTCATTACCATAAACTGTGGTGTGGTCAAAAGAGACTCCTCTTAAGAATAACAGAGACACCCCATCACTCAGGAAATCCCCAAGGTTTTGAAAGCTCTATGCCAGGACCTAGGGACAGATTTCTCCTTTTGAAAATCATACCTTAGGGGCTGAGGTTGACCCCACAGCCCCTGCCTCCGTCACCCCAGCTGGCTGGGTGTCATCTGGGTGGTGAAATGGCAGAATATAGAGTCAGAGCAGAGGAGACCTAGCGACTGGTTACTTCACCAAAGTAAAATGAGATTCCG
Organism: Puma concolor; assembly: GCF_028749965.1. Lineage (NCBI taxonomy): Eukaryota > Metazoa > Chordata > Mammalia > Carnivora > Felidae > Puma > Puma concolor. Next base: position 28,997,761 of record NC_141682.1, read on the forward strand.
ATGATAGGGACCCCAAGTACTTGGTGATTCAGCTGATCTGGAAGCTTGGTCTCTAACCCTGAACTCTCTGAGTATTCTCTGGAGGGTTCCATGTTTCTTTCCTAGGGGTCCTATGACCAGTTATCACAACTGTGGCAGCTTAAAACAGCACACATGGGTTATTATCTTTCCCACCCACCTGAAGGTCAGAAATCTGAAATGGGTCTTGCAAGGGCTGTGTTCCTTATGGAGGGAGAATCTGTTTCCTCACCCTTTCCAGCTGCCAAGAGATCACCTACACCTTTTCATCATGACCCCCTTCCTTCATTTTCAAAGCCAACTTTGAAAGTCTTCAAGTCTTTCCTTCTCTTTCCCTCTGATTCCTTCATTGCAGGGCCTCCTGCCTCACTCTTAGAAAGACCGTGTGATTTCATCAGCCCCACCAGGGGCATCCAGAATGATTTCCCCCTCAAGATCCTTAACTCGATATTATCTGCAAAATCCCATGTGCCTGAAGGGAACCCATTCACAGGTCCAGGGATCTGGACATGGACATCTTTGGGAGGTCATTCCTCAGTTGGCCACAGACCCATCCTTCCTTCATTGCTGGTGTCAATCTGCTACCCTCAGCCCATGCCCTGCACCACACCCTCCTGGTGACTTCTGTTTGGAGCAGGGGACCATATCTCCCTTTCTCACAGCTCATTTCTCCAGTGGCCCTTCCCAGTCTTGTTCAGGGATGAGGAACTGTCCTCTGACCACTCGGGGCCATGTTTACTCGAGGGGAGAGAACTCCTTGGAGGCTGATTGACCCCTGTGTGCACCTCTGTTGGGTCGGAGTGCTCTGTGCCTGCTGGGTCTGTGATGCATTCCTGGCCACCCTACCCTGGGGGTGGGACTGGATGTTCATAAATATTGTTCAGTCATTCTGCGCCCCCCAGCGCAGCCCTTAGGAGAGAGCCCTGAGAGGCCAAGTCTGTATTTTTCCAGTGAAATACACCGGCACTTTATTTACTACTGGGACAGTGTTTGGCCATCCTAAAGAGGTAGTTGCGAACCTACCTGTCCTCTCCCATCGCCCCCTGGTTTGCTGTATGACGTCAAGGAATTTGCTTCCTTCTCCTCCTTTTCTAAGAAAAAGCTACAGCGGCTCGAATGAGAAATGTCTTTATTCCCATGTTGCTGTTTAAGTCAGTAATTTTCAGCCCCCAGGGGGTTTTGCACCCCAGGGGACATCTGCACCCTGACCCTTGCCCAGGGGACATTTAGCAGTGTTTGGAGGCATCTGGTTTTAACAACTTGGGAAGGGGGCTGCTACTGGTACCTAATGGGTAGAGGCCAAGGACAGAGCTAAGCCTCCTCCGGTGCCCAGGCCCCTCACCCCAACAAAGAATTCTCTGGCTCAGAATGTCAACAGTGCTACAGTAAAGAAACCCTGACTTAGCCCCAAAGGAGAGGGAAGAGATACCAATAACTGGAGTGGCTTTTTCTCTCTCTGTACAGATTTACTTGGTCCTCTCCATGGGACGGGGAGTGAATAGTCCTATTTTTCAGAACATGGGACAGTTACTGAGGCTCATGAATACGCAGGCAGGGTCTTCATGCTTCCAGAGCCTCAAAACCAAAAACCAGCCTACTTCCTCTGGTGTCGTCTCCCTCAGACACAGCATGTCTCCCTCCCACCTTGGTGCCAACTCCTGCAGCAAAAATAACAAGCAGGACACCTCTGCCGGGGGCAGGAGGAAGGCAGTGACACAGCCTCTCGTGGATTACTGAGGCCTGTCCCTAAAGCACGTGGGAATGTGGACTCCCAACCGGGTCTGAATGCTCTGCATGTTTTCATAGACAAGAGATGCGTCCTTTTCAAGGTTGCCATTTGGGGTGGGAGGCCCTAATACAGTTTCACCCCATGATGAGGATTTGGTGGTGATGGGGGGAGGGGGTGGGGGGTGGGGGAAAGGGTGCAAATCATACATAAAGCTCAAGGTCCCAGTTCTTTGTGTAAATCTCTGGTAGCCAGGGCAGAGGGGGTGGGTGGGGAAGAAGAGCCTTTTAACTTTGAATACTTCACATTTGGCTGCCTTGGTGACTGGGTATGAGGCGTAGATAACCAGGATAAACCCTCAAGGCTATTCCTTGGTTTTTACTACCCAGGCCATATGGAGGGCAAGGCTCTGGGCAGAGCCAGGGGAAGCTCTCTTCCAAACAGGTTTTCTTGAGGTTTTGTTTTTTGTTTGCTTGTTTGTTTGTTTGTTTGTTTCCCCTCAAGTAAGGCTGTCAACCACAGGGCCTTGGGTCAACCAGCAGATTCTGGTGAGCAAGACTCCTCTGGACTTTATGTCTGCTTAAACTGAGTGACTGCTATGTGGGGAAGCCAGGTCCTCGGCCGGCAGGGAAACAAATGGCCACAAGGAATTTTTACATTATAGTGAGGCAGAAAAATCCTTCTTCCTAAGACAGAAAAAAATAGGCCACTGTTTCCTGTTGAGCAGATAAGTTATGTTGTTATATAAGTTATGTGGTTGCAGAGGATTTTAATTCTTCTTTAAATGCAAAGAAAAACAGTAATTTTTGAGATGGCTTCATTGATCAAAAAATAACTACTGGCTGCAAACATTTATTCACACCACAAAAGGCATAAGCCTTCTTTATCTTAACAAGAATATTATCTTGTTACAGTTAATAGTTATTGAACTGCCTATTATGCTCCAGGCACTGTTTATGGGCACTGCCAATATATTATCTAATTTAATCTTCACCCTAATCCTCAGCCACAGGTCCTGTTACTGCCTTGACTTCATAGATAAAGAAAATGAGGGTCAGGAGGGTAAAGTAACTTGCCCAAGGTCACACAATTGATCAAGTATCACAGAAGGAATTTTGAACCTGAATATGGGACCAAGCTTTTCCTCTTAACCACTGTCCCATAGGATGTTTACCCAGATGGATCCTCCATATTTTCACATCCAGACCCTGTCTTAGGAGTGACCAGAACCTCACTACAGTTCTCCTTTTCTTGCAATGTCTTTGGTGAGTTTTGGTAGCAGAATAATCTTAGACCCATACAATGAATTTGGCAGTGCTCCTTTCTCTTCAAATTTTTTTTTTTTTTGGAAGAGTTTGTGCAGAACTGGTATCATTTCTTTCTAAAATGTGTGGGAGAGTTCACTAGGATACCATCTGAACCTAGAGTCTTCTCTGTCGGAAATTTTTTAAACTTTTTTTTAATGTTTATTTGTTCATTTTCAGAGAGAGAGACAGAGAGAGGGGAAGAGACAGAATCCCAAGCAGGCTCTGCACCATCAGCACAGACCCCACGTGGGACTTGATCCCATGAACCGTGAGATCACGACCTGAGCTGAAACCAAGAGGCAGACACTTAGCTGACTGAGCCCCCTCAGGTACCCCCTTTGTGGGAAATATTGAAGCTACAATTTCATTTTAATTGATACAGCACTGTTCGAGCTATCTGTTCCACTGCAAATGAGCTTTGGTGGTTTGTGTCTTTCAGGGGACCAGGATGTTGAATTTGCAGACACAAAGTTGTTCCCAATATTCACTTTATCATCCTTCAAATACCTGTAGAATCTGTAACGAGATCACCTTTCTCATTCCTGATATTGGTATTTGTGTCTTCTTTTTCTTGTCAGTCTGATGAGATGTTTATCAATTGGATTGATGATATTCTCAAAGAATCACCTTTTAGTTTTACTGGTTTTCTTGCTTTTCTCTGTTTTCTACTTCATTTGCTTATTCTCTGATGTATATACTGTATGTACTGATTTCTTACAGTATTTCTTCTGCTTACTTTGAGTCTAACTTCTCCTTATGTTCTATTTCAAGGTGCAAACTGAGATCATTCATTTCAAACCATCCTTTTTCTCTAATATAGGCATTTAATACTACAAATATCTGCCTAATTACTGCTTTCACAATACTCCAGATCTTCCCATGTACAGTGTTTTCATTTTCATTCAGTTCAAAATACTCTGCAATTCCCCTTGACCCATGGTTTACTTAGAAATATGCTGTTAAGTGTCCACAAAATTCAGTTTCCCAGAGATCTGTTATTCATTTCTAATTTAACTACAGGGGAACTTGTGTTTTGGTCCCGGATATGGTCTATATGCTCAGTGTTCTGTGTGGACATTCAGGGCACGGCAGAAGGAACGCGTGATTCTGCTGTTGTTGGGTGGAGAGTGTTCTGTGAATGTTAATTCAGTGCAGTTGGTTCAGGGTGTTGAAGTCTTTCTGTATCCTTGCTGATTTTCCATTCATTCGTTCTATCAGTTACTGAGAAAGGAGCTGGGACTTTCTAACTGTAATTGTGGAATTCTTTCTCTGCATTTCTCTAAATGTTTGCTTCATGTCTTTCCAGAATCTGTCACTGGGTGCACAAATGTCCTCTAGAGTAATTGCCCCCTTGTATTATAAAGTAACCTTTATTCTTTGCTGTGAAATCTATTTTCTCTGATACTAATATAACAGCTCCAACCCTTCATAAAAATAGTGTTAGCATGGGATATCTTTTCCTATCCTTTTAGGTTTAACCTATTTCTGTATCTGTATTTAAAGAGCATTTCTTATATTTCCAACATATAGTTAGGTCCCGATTTTCTTTAAAATCCAAACTGACCTTCTTGTCTTTCCATGAAAATCTATTTAAATGCCATTTAAATTTAATATGATTATTAAATACAGTTAGATTCATGTTGATCATCTTCAATTTGTTTTTCTTTTTTAATTAGGTCCATCTGTGTGTTTCCTTTCTGTTTCTTCCTTATGTTGGATTCAGTATATTTTACAATTTCTTTTTTTCTAACGGTTTTATTGAGATATGATTCACGTACCATGAAATCCAGCCTTTTAAGTGCATGACTCAGTGGGTTTTAGTAAACTCAGAGTTATTCATCACTACTATCTAACTCCAGAATGTTTTCATCAACCCAAAAAGAAAGTCATCCCCACTAGGCACTCTACACACCCTCACTCTTCCCAGTCCTTGGCAACCACATTCTACTTTCTGTCTCTATGGATCTGTTTGTTCAGGACATTTCATATAAATGGAACCATGAAATATGTGATCTTTTGTGATGGGTTCTCTCACTCAGCATAATGTTTCCAAGGTCCATCTATGGTAGAGCATGTGATCCCTTCCTTTCTTTCTTTTTTTTTTTTTTTTTAACGTTTATTTATTTTTGGGACAGAGAGAGACAGAGCATGAACAGGGGAGGGGCAGAGAGAGAGGGAGACACAGAATCGGAAACAGGCTCCAGGCTCCGAGCCATCAGCCCAGAGCCTGACGTGGGGCTCGAACTCCCGGACCGCGAGATCGTGACCTGGCTGAAGTCGGACGTTTAACCGACTGCGCCACCCAGGCGCCCCAATCCCTTCCTTTCTATAACCGAATAATATTACAGGGACAGATACACCACATTTGACTCTCCCATTCATGAGCTGATGGATACTTGGGTTGTTTCAATTTGGGGGCTAATGTATGTAGAGCTTCTGTCAACATTTATGAACACACTTTTTTATATCTTCAAATCTCTTGGATACATACCTCGGAGTATCACTGCTGTCATACAGTAGCCATGTTTAAGCTTTTGATAAATTACCAATCTGTTTTCCAAAGTGCCTGCACCATTTTACAGTCCCACTGAGAACACACTAAAGTTCTAATTTCTCCACATCCTTGCTAACCCTTGTTATTATCTGTCTTTTTTATTAGAAACATTTTAGTAAGTGTGCAGTTGTATCTCATTGTGGTTTTCTCTTGCATTTCTCTAATGACTGATAATATTAATGTGCTTATTGGGCCATTTATCTTCTTTGGAGAAATGTCTATGAAAATCTTTTCCCCATTTTTAAATTGAGTTTCTTTTTATTACTGAGTTGTAAAAGTTCTTTATATACTATGGATCCAAGGTCCTCATCTGATATATGATTTGCAAATGTTATTTTTTATTACGGGGGCTGCCTTTTAACTTTTTTCATGTTGTCCTTACAAGGTACAAAAGTTTTAAATTTTGATGAAGTTCAGTTTGTATCTTTTTTCTTGTCATTGTCATTTTGTTTTAAAGTCACAACAAGCAGGCTTTGTCTAACAGAAGGTTACAGAGATATATTCTTGTTTTTTTTTTTCCCTAGGAGTTTTATAGTTTCAACTCTTACATTTAGTTTGATGAGACATTTCGAGTTAATTTTTGATGTGAGGTAGGGATCTAGTTTCATTCTTGTGAATATATAGTTGTCTAACATTATTCGTTGAAAAGACTGTTCTTTTTCCCCATTGAATTGTCTTAGCACCTTTGTCAAAAATCAATGGACCATAAAAGTAAAGGTATATTTCTGGACTCTCAATTCTATTTCATTGATCTATAGGTCTAGCTGTAATACCAGTACCACACTGTCTTGATTACTGTAGCCTTGGAGAAAGTTTTGACATTGAGAACTGTAAGCCCAACTTTGTTCTTTTTAAGATTGTTTTGGATATTCTAGCTCATATAGGTTTTCAGGTCAGCCTTTCAGTTTTTTCAGAAAAAAGTCTGGCCATGATAGTCGATTAAAGACTGAACTAAATCTGTAGACCATTTTAGGGAGTGTGGTAAGTATAGGGATAACCCCCAAGAAGACATCCTTGTCCTAATCTCCATAACCTGTGGAGTTATATAATATATATATAACATATAATATGTTACCTTACACTGCAAAAGGGTTACTGTAGATATAATCGAGGAAGTTAAGGTGATTCTGGATGGTCCTGATGGATCCAATGTCTGTCATAAGACGAGGAAAGGAGTGCCACAGTCAGGAAAAGAGATGTGATGGGAGAAGTGGGTTGTGGAGTAATGTGGCCATAAGCCAAGGTCTGTGGACAGCCAGCCACTAAAGTCAGAAGCAGACTAAAAAAATCTTAAATGGAGGATATGAAGATAAGCAAAAACAACACGGTGATCTCTGCTCTTGTGGAGCTTACAGACCTTAATCAAATAAACTTACCTAGAGAAAGTGCTACAGAGACATGAGAGCTTGTAACAGCGGTCTTGGGTCGAATATCTGGGGGGGCGGGGAGGAGGTGACACTGGAATTGGTCTTCCAGCCAAAATAGGAAAGAAAGAGGAGGCGTTCATTCAGCGAAACAGGTGAGGTGAACACTGCGGGCAGAGGAAACAAGGACACAAAAGCCAGGAGCCCAAAGCAGACCAAAGTCCTGGTTCTAGAGTTTGGGCTCAGGGCATACTGGGAAACTGGAGCCCAGGCTCCTCCCTCGGCCTGTCTCTCACCATCACCATGGAGCCCTTGGCATGATGCTGGAGTCAAGCTGGGAGCTCCTCTGCCTGCTTTTGGAAGACAAATGTCTCCCGCTATCCTTTTGTGACCCTCCCATCCCCACCATAGAACACTGTCGGCCACTCAGCAGGTCTCACAACTGCCTGGCTTCCAACATGCTGTTCCCTGGACCCCAGAGTGTGAACTGACCAGGCTCCGGGGCACACTGGTTCTCCCCTAATTAGCTAGCACACCTGTACCGCCGTGGCTTCTCCTGAGCCTATGAGGCCACCAGAGGTAGCATTAACAGGCCTGGTATCATAAGTCACTGCCAGGCAAGCTGAAGGTAATTAATTCTAACGCCGGGAACTGCTCAAGACTAATTCCACTAAAACTATATTGTGAAACCAGAACACACACACAAAGTCATACTATCACATAGCAACTTCCTACACCTGGTGCTTTTTATTACATGACCCCATTTACTCCTCGCGACTGGCCTATCCATTAGGTACCATCGCTCTTCCCAATTTACAAGTGTCTAAGGAATGGAGAGAGGGCTGCAGAGTCACATGGCTTCAGTGCAGGAGCCGGGATTGGTTCTCATGTCCAAACTATAACTGAGCCCATGTGCCTTCTGGTATCCTCCCTGAGCTACGCTTTTGGTACCCTGAACTATATGGTACTTATGCGAATAACTTAAATAAAAATAAAAAGAACCCTTCTTTTTATCAGAGATTTGATGCAGCGAGCTTTTATAGCTGTCGGGTTTTTTTGTTTGTTTGTTTTTAAATTGCATGGTCTCTTGTCTAAATAAAGTCCTGTGGTACTTAATGCATGTCCTGGCATTACTGATTCTCTGGTCTAAGGGCAGGACCGGGAGTGTCTGTCCAGAGCCATCTGCCTCCCAGAAGACCTCATAGGAAAAAAAGGTACAGACAGTAACTTGCTGATCCTAATTGCTTTGCCCGCTATACATGTCTCAGATCAAATACTATTTTGTCCTCTTTTTCCCCTTTAGGGGGGAATTAATTAAGCTCTAATTACACCGACAGAAAAAATAGAAGCTACAATAAAATTATTTAAAAAAAAAAAAAGCTATTAACAAGGTCTGAGCACAGAGCTTGTTATAACCCGGGGAATGAGCCTCATTTGAATTTTATGGCCTTTCCATTTACATTTTTTTATTAAACCTTTTCTTACAATCCTCAATATGTCTCCTTTCCATGGTATAATCATCCTCAGGAATTTTCAGGTGTTAAATTAGATACTTGGGGGCTCCCTAACTCTTCCTGCATTTAGTAGGAGCATGGTGTGTATTCCATGAGGCAGATTAATAATAATTTTTTAAAGTGATTTGAAAGTTCACACCAAGTTTTTTCCATCTGGAAGGAAGTCAGACTTGCGGAGCCCCTCTGGTCCAGGCAAATTACATGGGAGCAAAAGTTACTCTTGTTAGAAATTTTAAAAGTGTATTGCGATCGGGATGTCTCGCTGCAAAAGGCAAAGCCGATTCTTTCTCCTGTCAAATGGAAAGGCCACGCAGACAGGGCTGGGCTGAGGGGAAGCTGGAAAGGATCTTCCTATGAGGAGGAGCAGGAGAGGTCTCCTTACCCTGCACTGCCACCCACCGCTGCCGACTGTCAGAGCTTGAGAGGATGTCAGGAGACGTGAGGTGCCAAGGCACACGGTGAGCGGCAGACCTCTATGTCACTCAGACCCTGGACCTGTTCTACCACACATGGCTGGGTCACCTGGGTAGGGCCTTCAGAATTCTGATTCTCAATCCCTAGGCTCGATCTCCTGAATCAGAACATCTAAGGGTGGGAACTTGGAATCCTATTTTTCAACTGCCTCCAGGGAGATTCTGATGACTAGCCAGGCATGGGAGTCCGATTAAAATGTCAAGACCAGATGAAAAATACACATTTTCAGGGAAGAGAAATGCACTAGGTGTCCCAAATAGCAGAGAAGAATGAAACATGCTCCCAAGAGGTTGGAACTTACAGCCTGGGTGGTTCCCACAGGGGAATTTCTTTGAGATCTTCTCATTTATCCTAAAAATGATGTAATTGTGGATTCCACTTAATAATAAGCATTATATAACGGTGTGTGTGTGTGTGTGTGTGTGTGTGTGTGTGTGTGTGTGTACATACCCCAGATATTAGTTGATTCCAGAATATCTGTTCATTTCCTACAACAGCCCATGCTCTAGCCAGTGGACTTACATAAACTGCCCAGGATTTCGGAAAAACCTGGTGGGGTAGGCGTGAGTGCTCATATCCTTAGGTTCACCTCTGGGCCTTAAATTGTTTCTCCCACCACACTTGTCTCGGGATCCTTTGATCACCCCATGGATATCATCTCTACATTTTGATGCACATAAAGTGATCAATACTTGATTGCCACTAAAATCCACTCCCATAGGCACACGCTAATGGTGATCATTTGGGGACAACAAGGGACGAATGCATGCAGGAGGGGCAGTGATGTGCTGGCCCTGTCTCACACAGCCTTGCGAGATCCAGCTATTAAAGTTTCAGGGGTTTTGCAATCTGGTGGTTAAACACAGCCGTTATTAAATATTAAGTAATACAAACACAATTAAATAAACCATATGATTAATAAAGGTAATAAATATTAAAAACGTTACTTACTATTTCACTACGTTTTATTATCTGTGCTGTTGGACACACTATATTTGTGTGGCAGAAATACCATAAAAATGGGCTGGTAGCGCATTTCTTCCCAATTCTGTGTTTACTGATTTCACACTGATAAAATGAATTGGCTGTGAGAGGAGTATTTATACCACCTAAAGCAGCAAAGGCTACAAATCAAGGCTTGATTTATTGTTTTGTTAATTATCTGGACTTTAAACATAATGGAAAATATGTTAATAATGCCAATTAAATTTCAGGGTGTCATATCCGTGACGAGCACAAAAAGTTGAAGAAATTTTTTTTCAGTGTTTGATAATCGCTACCCAGTTCAGCAAAACAGTCCCTCACATCACTGACAAATGAAGTTCTGACTTGCGTGTCTCCCTTGTTTCTCTTCCATCTTATTCAACAACATAAATGAAAATATCAGCCAACATTCATGTCAGAACTACACTCGTAATCAACTATTTATTTAGAGCCCGATTTTGTCAAATCATGGTTGAATTGCAAGCACAGATCAGCTATAGATACAGGAATTCTGCAAAATTCAAGGAAGCATTTTGTGGGAATCAATCAGCTATATGGGAAAGAATAGTGTATACTTTGCTATCATTGTAAATTGTATGCTACATATTCTTCTGTATCAGTAAAATTTAAAATATACTTATATATGGTTCCCAGAGACCTAGTTGTTAAACATTCACCAGCCTACCACTAAGAAGGGGTTTATATATGGGTGCCTGGGTGGCTCAGTCAGGTGAGAGTCCAGCTCTTGGTCTTGGCTCAGATCATGATCTCACGGTTGTGGGATCAAGCCCCACATTGAACTCCACACTGAGTCCGGAGCCTGCTTGGGATTCTCTCACTCCCTCTCTCTCTCTGCCCCTCCCCCATTTGTTCTCGCGCTCTCTCTCTCTCTCTCTCTCTCTCTCAAAATAAATAAATAAAAACATTTAAAAAAGGGGTTTATATCATAACCCTAAACACAACTGAACAGTAAATATCTATCTATCTATCTATCTTTCTATCTATCTATCTATCTATCTATCTATCTATCTATCTATCTATCTACACTTCCTCCCTTCAGAATGGGTAATTCTTCTCCCTACTTCTCTATCTGTGCAAAATGAAATGCTTTTCTAAATCTCCTACAAACCTATTCAATCATCTCTTTCGCTGGAGTATTGAACATTTGTGGGTTACCACCCAAACATCCTTGTCCCTTTCTCCCATAAATAGCATCTCAGAGGAATGCCCCTCTCCCTCCTTCTCAGTTTTATTGTTTGGGTAGAATTAACTGCCCAAACTACAGCAGTTGGCTGTGTTTGGCTTAAGCTAATCAGTGAGTCCTAGCTTCCTGGACAGAGTGATTGGTTCAGAGTTGAACACAAGACCCAATTTCGGCCAATGAGAGAGAGGTAATCCCAGGACTTAAGGAGGAGATGGCAGAAAAGATATGCTCCTTTCCTCTGGACAATGTATTTACTGCAAGATGAGAACTACTTCGGCCATTTTATTATCACAGGGAGAGAGGTCAGAGCCGGGGAAGGAGAAACTACCAGACCCAAAGATGAAGACAAACAAAATAGAAAGCAAAGAGGATACATGATACCTGGGTCCTTAATACAATCATTTGAGCTACTAGATGAAGCCCTATCTAAAACCAGATCTTCCTGCTTTTTAGTTACAAGAACTAAGAAATTCCTTTTGTTTTTGAGGCCAATTTGTGTTGATTTTTCTGTCACTTTAAACCAAATATACCCTTAACTTCTATTATATGTTTTGGCTCCTTATGTCAGGGGCCTCACTTTCTACCCCAAGGCTAAAAAGCCCCTTGGGTAAACACAGGTATTTACTTTCCTAACAGAAACTCTCTTGAAGCTATTAAGATGGAAAAAATTAACTTAGCACATAAAGGTAGTGTTTGTAATAATTTGCAGTCACGCCAAAAGAACATTCTAGAAAGTTGCACCATAGTTATTCCACAGCTTCTGAGTCCTTGCTAGCAGAATCCTGTACTTCAGTATAGGATACTACAGTACTGCGTACTTCAGATTTAGAAGCCTCACACTACAGCATGAAGCCACAACTCGCATTTCAGAAAGTCAACCCTTGGTTGACTATTCACATGTTGTATGCTAATCACAAAGTAGGACGTGGAGAGTTTTAAGTAGAACGCAGTAATATGAAGGAGGTGAAGAATAAGGAGGGGGAGGAGGAGGAGGAGAAGAGGAGGAGGAGGAGGAGAAGCAGGAGAGGAGGAGGAGAAGCAGGAGAGGAGGAGGAAGGGGAGGAGGAAGGGGAGGAAGAGGAGGGGAGGAGGAGAATAGTAATAGCAAAAACCTATATGGTGCTTGCTATGCGCCAAGCTCTGTGTTAAGTGTTTTCCATAGATTAATCCTCACTGTCATCCTAGGAGATTGGCATCGGCCTCCCCCATTTATAGGTAAAGAAAGAGAAATGCTTGTGGAAGGTGACGCACAGTTGTTCCTGAGTCTGTGCTCTAGCCAGTTGTATTGCCTCTCCACTCTGTGCTTGGGAGAAAACCGAGGGGAAATGGACATGTATCTGGATCTCAGTCACAGGAACAGGTGAGCTCAGGTACGGAGCCACCTCTTAGGCTTTCAGAACGGCTTCACAGTCCCAGCATCCTCAACAGATGCCTAACCAGTGCGAGCAAAAAGACCAAATGCAATTCATGCCTGAAGAGGAAAGGAGGCAAAATCAGAGGGGGTAGCCAAGGGCACAATTTCAGTGGAGCAAGATAAGGCCATCCACAGCCAAGGATCAGAAGTCAGAAAGATGTGGAACATGCCAGCAAGTGGAGTGAGCAGGTTGAGGACGCTGATTCAGAATGGAGATCACACACAATGAGAGGGTATCAAAGGATGACTTCAGGTATCACAGTAGGAAAAGTCCAATGGTTGAAGGCCATGTGCTTAGACACGGGTTTAGCACCAGACAGTTATCGCCACAATAATGTTACGTCACAAACCATGCCAAAACTCAGTCACATATGACAACAAGCATTTATTTCTTGTTCACAGATTTGTGGGCCAGCTGGGGTTCAGCTGATCTAAGTTATGCTTTGCTCCAAGCTGCAAGCTGAATTCAGGTTATTAACCACATGTCTCTTATCCTCGTTGGACCAACAGACACGTCAGGGCAGGTTTATGCCACAGCAATGACGAAAGCATAAGACAGTAAACCCACTCAGACAAGCACATATCAAGTCTCCATTCATACTATCCATTGGCCAAGGCAACTCACGTGGCCCAAAGACAGAGGGTAGGGGAACACTGCTCACCGTGTGACTATGGCAAGGGGGTGGGTGCCTAATACCATTCTAGGGGAGGGAATAATTAAGACCAATAATCATATCTACTACAAACCCCAAAGATCAATTAATTGTGTTTGCTTTATAGGATATAGGGATCTGCCCTGAAGAGTGAAGTAAGGTATAAGATAGTGCCCTTGGCATTAAAGAAGGAAAATGGGGAAGAGCCCAAGGAGGTGACCAGGCATATGAGAGACTACTGGAGGCGAATGGGGGTGGGGTGCTTTTCCCAGGCCTTGATGAACATAGGCAGATAAGACAGGCCACAGCTCAGTGGGAAGACTCACACCAGGCTCATCTATCAAAACTTCACTTCCGGCACCAATTAAATCGGGATCTCTGGGTAAGGAGAATGCCTGGACATTGTTTGCTTGTTTTCGTTTGTTTCTTTTTTAAGACCTTCAGTTGTTTCTAATGTGTAGCCAGGTGTAAAAATCACTACTTTAAAGCCTCCAGTTTAATCAGCACTGTGCTGTATTGGTCTGGTGATTCGTCTTACAAAATTCATGGTGAAAATATAAAATAGGTACATATTCATTCTGTGCTCAGTTTTGAAACATGTAACTTTTTCTGAAGCGCAGAGCATCATTTTTCTTTGTTCTGAAACTTGTGCCCCCGTCTTCTGCCAAAAGCCAGGTGGAGGCATGTCTCCTCAATCAACATTAATAATAGGGAATTTATGGTGACGGCCACGATGATGATAAAAATGTCAGGACATCTTGGCCGACTATGTTCAGTCACCGAATGTTGCAAGTTTTTCTTTCTTTTCTGCTCAGCATTGATGTACATGAGTTGATATACATAGAGGCTTTTGTTTTATAATCGGGGAAGAGTGGGGAGGCAGTGTTTGTTGGATCAAACCCCAGGGGGAGAGAGAAATCTCTTGGATCGCTCCTTCCTTGTATGTCCTGGAAGCTTACAAACTGCCTAGTCCTTACAGTTCATGGGTTCTGGGTATTCTCATAGTTATGTCACGGGCAGATGAAAAAGTGTAAGGTAAGGCTGAGGAGAAGACCATTGTCCCTCCCTCTGATTTGAGCTCTCTGGAGCATCCTTGGCCAGAAATGGTCATCTCCATTTCACAGTTGAGAGTATTGAGGTACAGAAAAAATAGGGGATTTTCCCAGCATCACTCAGGAGAGAAAAGCTGAGATTTGAACTCAGGCCTTCTAAACCCCAAATCTTTGCTGATTCTCAGACAGGAAACCATAGCATTTGAGAGGACTGGGAACAGAACTATACATATACATTTTATCTTTACTTAATAGCTCCCTGACAGTTTCTCTGGACATTTAGGGAGGCCTCCTTGTTGAAAAATCTCTTCACGTTATTTCTAGGACATCAGCAAACCCTATGACTTCATTTCCCACCAACAACCCACTGCTGTGGAAAGAACATGAAAACGCTGGGTTCACTTCTGCAGGAGGCAATAGAAAGCTTTCCTTGCCAAAAAGGCTTACGTGCTTTAGTTTGCCACTGAGGAGCGGGATGGAAAAACAGGAAGCAGGGACATCACTGCTTCATCATCACCAGGGTCAGCACATCACTGACCCTGGACTAGCACCTACTTGGGAATCATCTCTCTGGTCGAGAATTAACACTGAATTCATTTTCCTGCCAGGAAAATGGTTAGAAATTTGCACTGAGTAGCCAGAGTAGAGAATTCATTTCCAAAGCTGACCTCAACTTAAAAATACCATAGCTGAGGGGCAGGGAATAATAGTCTGGTCATCTGTTTGCATTCTGCTGTGGTTTCTTTCTTATGCTCTGAGTTGGCTTGGTTACAGTTTTACGGTTTTATTTTTTCTCTAAGTCTCCCAAATGCAGCTTTGGCACACTCTCCTCTATTATAAACCTCATTTTGCCATAATCAGGGGTTAATTAGTTAGACATCCTTAGATTCCACTGCAACACCCTGGGCAGTGAGTCTGACCAGGTGCCAAGTAAGCTGGTGGGCGGGCCACCAGTGCGGACATGCGGCTCTGTGCTACAGATACATTTACAGTCCATTATCTTAAATTTCTTATTGCTTTTCTGAAGCACCGAGAGCAGCATGGGAGAGGGTACAGACATTCCAGAAAGGAAAGGGGGGGGTTCGGGGAGAATGAGCTTTTCTGTGATGAAGCAAATTGTTCCACATTGGTGATTTACCCGGGAGATTATTCTGCATTATCTATTATTGGAATGGCGTGTCAAAATATTTCTTTTTCTCAAACACGTTAGAGGTTGCAAAACTCATTTCCATTGAAAATACCTGGCCATGATTTCTCAACTAAGGAAATAACCATCTCTAAAGTTATCTGTGGAAGTCAGAGAGCCAATAATGTTTGGCTACGGTGACGTTTATTTGGCTTCATGGGTTCCTTCCCGAGAATTTAATGTCTTTTCCACATGCCACAGCTACAACGGAATTGAAACTGACATCCTTCTACCCGCGGGTCCTTTCTTCTCTTTAGATTATGTGAAAAATGAGCCCAATTGCAATTCTCTTGTTATGTTCCCTCACCTAACATTGAACAAATGTCTCTTTGAGGACCTGTTGTCCGCTGAACACCCCAGTTTCTTTTCCAGCGATATCACTGCTTTCTCATCTTCCCAAGTTCCTCGAAGTTTGGGGCTCTTTTTCTGCCCTGGTCTCCCCAGAGACCACCCTGATGCCCAGCCCCCAGAAACCAACTCTGGGTCCTCCTCCCCCACCTCCCCTTCCATATCGGCCCCTCTTACAGTGCATACAAGAAAAAAAAATCATACAGTTACGATTGTTTAAAAAACTAAATTCAGGGCACCTGGGCTCAGTCGGTCAAGCCACCAACTTTGGCTCAGGTCATGATCTCACAGTTCGTGAGTTCAAGCCCTGCTTCAGGCTCTCTGCTGTCTGCCCCGGGCCCACTTAGGATCCTTTGCTCCCTTTCTCTCTGGGGCGCCTGGGGGGCTCAGTCAGTTGAGCGTCTGACTTTGGCTCATGATCTCACGGTTCATGGGTTGGAGCCCCGCATCAGGCTCTGTGCTGGGGGCTCGGAGCCTGGAGCCTGCTTCGTATTCTGTGTCTCCCTCTCTCTCTGTCCCTCCCCCACTCTCACTCTGTGTGTGTGTCTCTCTCTCTCAAAAATAAACATTTAACAAATTTAAAAAACACTACTATGTCTAGGGCCCTGTGTGCAATGTAAAATGTGTCGGCCAGAGTCGATGATCTAAACAGGGGCATGTACTCATATTCAGGATGAAATTCAAAATCTGCTAACAGCTACGCACGAGCACCCACAAATCAGGACATACAGTAGCTTCAGTACTGAAGCAGAAGCTGCAGTAAGTAAGCTTACTCCCCAAGTAAGCGGGCCAACAGCCCTCCGGTGGCTTGGTCGTGAGAAGTCATAAGTGGTGAGTGGCTGGGATTGTGCAGGCAGGGCAGGGGGCAGAGATTCAGGGCAGCCGGTACTTACCAATCAAAATGGAGGTATTTCAGAGTTTAACCAGCTTAGATAACCGTGCCAGCTGTACACCGACCGAAAACAGCCCTGCTCAGACAGAATTCTGGAGCATAAGCCTGTCGTCACATCCAAAACCGCTTGGGGGCACTTGTTAAAAATTCAGATTCTGGGCCCTGCATTGAGGTTCTGATTCCGTGATCTTAGGGGAAGTCTGGGAATATGTGCTTTAACAAAACTCCTCAGTGACCATGATGGGACCAGCTGATAGACCTGGATCTGGAAATGACTGTCAACATGCTGGCCAAGAGGGTGGGCCTTGGAGTTTGGCAGTTCTGGTCCCCAACCATGGCTGTGCCACTGGCTGAAACTCTCTGAATCTCGGTTTACTCATCTGTAAAATGGTGCTCTGGAGGGTGGTCATGAGAAATAAATGGGAAATTACTTCCAAAATGCTCAGCCCAGGCATGGCTCAGAAGAACACTCATCTGTCCTCCCTTTCCCCGCCCACGCCGCATCCAAAGCATAGATGAACCTTCTGGGGTGCTTCGTAGGCATGAAAACCCCTGGGATCACCCTCACTGTAATAAGGCAGTGTTTCTTAGTATGGGAACCTTCTTTTCCTTCCTTCCTTCCTTCTTTCCTTCCTTCCTCCCTCCCTCCCTCCCTCCCTCCCTTCCTTCCTTTCGATCTACATTTTCAACCCCCCCCCACACACACATCCCATCCTTCCACTCACTAAATTAAACAAATAAACAAATGCTGTTCTCGTTGGAAAAAGAATAAACAGCAGTTTCACAACACAAGAGCGGGTCCTCCCTGTTTCTTCTGCCCACACAGAAGGGCAAATCCTGAACACAATTAGCATGAGAGAGGAAACCCTGGAGGCTTGGGAGCTGAAGCACAGCCCCAGCACCCGATTCCCCTGACATATTTAATCTCCATCAGATATGGATAGATGGCCACTCCCCCTACCCCTCAACCCCAACGCGCCATGAAGAAGGAGTGAGCTAATGGATATGCAGTGCGTGTGCCCGGGAAAGCATTTTAATTAATGACACAAATCGATAGTCCCGTTGTTTGGGCGGGATGCATCAGTTTATTTTCTCCTTTAAATTTAACTAACTGTTTCTTTTATTAATGGCTCTTTTACCAATTACAAAAATAGTGGGGCAACCGTGGGAAATTGGAAAACAGAGAAAAGCATAAGGTGGTTTGAAAAACGTACTTATCCAGGCACAGTGACTATATCGTCAACAGGGTTTACCTGTTGAATCAAAAAGGTGGGCATGTCCTTACACAGCGCCTGAAGCAGAAGTGGAGGAAACAGTTATCATGGAGAAGCCAAGGACATGAGCTCCCGCTTGAGTCCCAGGGGCCGCACTGTGTCTTTGGCCAGCTCACTTAACCTCTTTAAGCCTGTTTCCTCATCTGTAACACAGGGGTAATGCTATTCCCGACTACACAAGGCTCTCATGAGGATTAAACAAAATAAAAACATGCAAAGTTCTCAGCCTATGCAAACACTGGTGGATCAAGTGAGGCAAATCAGGTCAGGGAATGTCTGTGCTGACTGTAGGCGTCGTCCATTCTGATCAGTTTGTAAATATCTGGCTGTCACCCTAGGAATAATGACAGTTGTAGCTAACATTACTGAGCTCTTACTGCAGCCATGCACTATTCTAAATGTATTATCTCATTTAACCCCCAAATAGCCCACTGGGATTGCGGGAGTATAAAGGAGTGTGTATTTTATTTTATTATTTTATTTTAAAACTAAATTTTGTCATTTTTATTAACAGTTTTATTATTTTTATTTTTCCATTCTCCTTACCTGACAAGTTCACCTGTCATAGGAACTGATCCCAGCTCCAGTCATGCCATCCTGAATCCAGATGTGCACACCTGGAGGTACATTTTAGTTCCTGCTGTTGCTTTGAAGGGATGGTGTCTGCAGTGCAGCTTCTGATTGTTTGCTGCATGGCTAATTTTAAATATTTGTTTAATATGCAAATGATACCTCCCAGTGACAGCTTCGGGAGAACTGCAGATGTCTTTCCCTCAAAATGACACAGCCCCGCTGCTGTTCCCACTCAGATACTGACGCCGTGTTACTTCAGTTCAGGACTCTGACTTACCCAGTGACTGCAAAAGCCCTGACTTCAAGCAAGGCCACTGCTAACGCATACACCCTTATGAGAATGAGAAAGAGGCACCCCTTCTGGAAAGACAAATCAGAAGAAATTCCCATTGTCACTGCCACTACTCCCCTGGCCCCAGTAGAAAATTAGAATAAGCTCTCCCTACATTAGTGGTTGACCTAGGAAAAAGTACTCCTCTGAATGCACCCAATATTGATCAAGGACACACAACTTGAAGACTGAAAAGTGGCTACATTTTGACCCCTACTTAATCTTCTTGGCCAGACATCCTTGTGCAGTGCACAACCTGCAAAACCTTATATGGCAGCCCTGACCCAGAGACCTAAGATATTTGTACTTCTGATTTTTCCCAAGCAGTGGAATAAGATATGTTATTTTAATAGCTGGCTCTGGAGAACCCCTTAGGGTGTTAACCATGTTTGATTAGGAAAATGCCTTGATGGGCTACATTTGTGTAGGAAGACTATCCATGTGGAAGGAGACGGCTCCCTTGACAAAGGTGCTCTCTGTATAGTTGGCAGAAATTTGGTGGGTGGTAGCAAGAGGACGGTTAGATTGAAATAAGAGAAGTGAGGAGGAAAGGAGAGGGGATTAAGTACCAGGATGGGAAGATGGAGCCTGGAGAGAAACGTAATCAGTGCCAAGTGCCCAACGGCAGGTGGTTGAAGGGCATTTTTTTGGAGCAGGAATGTCTAATACTCCAGCATGGGTTTGGGGGGAGGATTGCCACATAAAACTCCATTGCCTTAAAACTTTACCAATCATCTGATGAATATAATGTCATCTCAGGGGAACTGAAGTGAAAACATTGGGGTTGCACCCTTTGTGGACACGGCTTGCAAGACAGTGAGGTAGGCCTGAAACTGACCTAATCCCGTGAGAGGAGAAACACAAAGACACTGACCAGAGAAGCATAAGGGCTGATCTGCACCAGGTCTCAGAGAGTCCTAGTGACATGGGAAGGGACGCTGGCTCTCCAACCATATGTAGGGTGGAGGTAAAGCCAATTTCATTTGAATTTTAAAGGACAAAGAAATCCCAGTGGACATCGAGTTTACATGTGTCAGCAATGATCACAGAGCTTTGGCTCTCTGTCATCTCTCTCTCTCTCTCTCTCTCTTAATTATGATGAATAATTAGAGCTCATGGCCATGAAGTGTCAGAAATGTACCAGGAACTAAATAAGCATGATCTCAAACTTCAAACAAACCTAGCCAAGTAAGTATGTCCACATTGTAGAGTTTACGTCCTTGAAGCTCAGAGAGGCAAGTAATGGGCTCACCTTCAGGGAGGAGGTAAGCGACAGAGCTCAAAAAGGAACGCAGACCTCTCCAACTCCAGAGACAAACAACGGTAAAACCTGGGATTGCAAGGAACTTGTTCTGCGAGTGTTCCACAAAACGAACAAGCATTTCTAATAAATTTTAACTTGAAAAACGAGCGGAGTCTTGCAATGCGAGCAGTACGTGATGCCAAACGTCACACGATCACAACTGAGCCAATGGTTTTCAAAATTCGCTTTGATATTCAAGTGCTTTGGATTATAAGCATGTTTCCAGAACAAACTGTGCTCACAAGCCAAGGTTTTACTGTACCTTTCCGGGTCTCAGGGTGGGGAGTTCACATCTGTGTAAACTCTCCAGAGCAAGTTCCTGGGGCTGAAGGTAAAAAGCACCTACAGACCTATGCACATGGCAACTTCCACCTACCAGAAGAAAATCCTGCTAATTTTGGAGATGGACCAGACTAAACTGAGTACGAGTCTGAATTCTGGTTTGGTTCTTAAGGAAGGGAGAAGCATAGGATGTCAGAGAGATGACAGCAGGCTCCCTGTTGGTCTTGATCCTGGTATGAGTTTAAAGAATGTGAGATCAGACCCTTGGGGACCAGGAAGGGAAATGTCTTCCTGCAGCCAGGATGAAGGTTGTACTGAGTTACACTATCTTCCCAGCTGGTGTTCTCTTAACTCTAAGAGTATGTGGCCTGGTGAAGAAAAGAAATGCTTTCCTTTATGCATGCAAGGTGTGCAATGCGTTCCTAATTGTCCCAGAGCCTGGCGACACTGATGTTTATCATTCAATAGGTGTAAGAAGACCTTGATTAAAAATATTAATGTCAACACTACATTTCATGCATGTGTGCTGAGACTTTATGGCTTTTTAATCATATTGCAATGTGACACAACTAAGAGAGACAAGCCATGCAGTAATGCCAAGGAAAGGGAGGAGGGAGATACTGTTTTCTATGTGCCAGGCACTCTGTGGGCAGAGAGGGTGGCTTTTCATTTGGGCAACCAAAAGCCCAGCATGTGTCCAAATACCCTGCTCTTTAGTGGATGGTATCAGCCCTCATCGGGAACCACTAGGCCAAACACGAACATTCCTGAGACATGAGGGTCCTCCAGAGGGAGGGCCAGGGAGGATGCTGGGAACATGGGTTATGATGGTACCACAGGAGCGAGAGAAAAGTTCTGAGGACAAGACATTCCTCAGCATGGCAACCGGAATGAGACTGTGTTCTCCACTTGCAGGCCTAAGATATCTACATCATCCAGGCATAGGCAGAAGCAAACAAAGCTCTGAATTCTGCTTAAAAAGTTCTGGGAAAGACTGGGGAGAAGAGAACTGGGGAACTTTCTTTCCCAAAAGCCAAGGGAGCCCTGTACCTTCTGGACTCAAACAGCAGATCCTGGTAGTCTTAAGACATCTGCGGCCTTCTGGGAAGGCCAATGTGGGCCTGTCAGGGCATGCAAAGTCCTCTGGAGGCCAAGAAGGAGCCAAGTGGAAGGGATGAGCTTTCTGGACTTCAAGACAAGGAGGCTCCATGATATTGGAGAGGCTTCCTGCGGTTGCCTCTAGAGGAGCTGGCCTGCCTAACGACTTCCTCATCTTCAATGTGCACAGATAGAGATCAGCTCTAGCATCTGTGGGATTGGAACCAAACAGAACTGACAAATTAATATACTATCATTACTAATAATAGCAAAGGCTTATAGAGCTCTGACCTTGTGCCACTCGCTGTTGTGAATATTTGGTGTATGTTAGCATTTTTTTTAAGAGAGAGAGAGAGAGAGAGAGAGAGCACATGAGTAGGGAATGGGCAGAGAGAGGGCAGAGAGAGAGAATTTTAAGCAGGCTCCACACTCAGCACAGAGCCCGATGCGGGGCTTGATCTCATGACTGAGATCATGACCTGAGCTGAAGTCAAGAGTCAGACACAACAGACTGAGCCACCCAGGGCCCCTAAACTCTTATTTTTAAATAAATGTAGATTCAAATGCAGTTATAAAAAAGGATAGGAAGGTCTCACGTGCTCTTTACCCAGTTTGCCCCAATGGTAATGTGTTACAAAACTAGAACACAATACCACAACCAGGAAACTGGCATTCACACAGTCAACATACAACAATCCCATCACCTGAAGCATCCCTCATATTGCCCTTTTCTCGTCTTGCCCACGGCCCTCCCACCCCACCCCTCCTCATCCTTGGCCATACTAATCTCTTCTCCATTCCTATAAGAGTACCACTTCAAGAATGCTATCTAAATGGAATCACAAAATACACAATATTTTGAGACTTATTTATTTATTTTTTACTCCGCATAATTCTCTGGAAATTCACCTAGGCTGTTGCAGTATCAACAATATGCTCCTTTTTACTGCTGAGTAGTACTCCATGGTATGGATGTGCCACAGTCTGTTTAACCATTTTCCCACCGAAGGACATCTGGCTTGTTGCCAGGCGGGGGCATCATGAATAAAAGCACCATAAGCATTTGCACACAGGTTTATGTGTAAAATTGAGTTTTTATTTCTCTGGGATTGATGCCCAGGAGTGCAATTGCCAGGTCATAAGACAGTTGTGTGTTGAGTTTTATAGGAAACTGCCAAAGTATTTCCCAGGGTGACTATACCATTTTATATTCCCGCCAGTAATGTATGGTGTGAGCCTGCTTCTCACCTTTCTCCCCGGCATGGGCTGGAGTCGACACACATGACAGGATCAATAAGCCACTTTGGGATTGAAGTGAGCAGCTTTCCAGAAAACCCTCGTTAGAATGTTCTGAGAATGGAGACTAAATGAATCCGTCAGCACACCACACTTCAGAATGATATGTTTGTCAAATTAGCAAGGGAGAGAAAATTCAGATAGTTCACAGGAGAGAGGAGTTTGGATGGAGATGTGGAGAGGACGTTCAGAAAGGTTGGGTGTTTGGGACCATCACAACAAAGCTACTGAAAGGGCACTGGGTCTTTTGATGGTAAGAATTAAGGTGTGAAGTAAAAAAAAGAAGAGAGAGCAGACAAAAGCAGACTTCAGGAAATAAGAAAACTCAGACATAAGCTCAGGGGTCAGTTCCCTGGGGTCCACTCAAACTTAATGTTTGCAGAATTCTGGAGATCAGTAGCAGAGTAAATATGAGACTTCAGTACCCAAATACACCACTGTTAAATAATTAATGACTCAGTCCCTTAAATGCACAGGACTGTTCCCAATGTCCTGCTCCGCCACCCCTCACATCAGCCACACCTTTGTCTTCTCCCTTGAGCACCCCCAAGACCTCATCTCTGTGGTGTGGCTTCTTTCGCTCCATCAGACGCCTTCCCATTCACTCAGAAAACTCTGTCCTTGTGTTTTCAAATTGCTTTCCCATCTCAACACCTAAGACTTTGGTTCAGCATTTTTATTATGGCAAAGACTAAATGTGGTAAACAAAAGAGATCTTCCTCTGGATGAAGGTATGAGATGCTGGATGGGGTATGCCTCTAAAAGAAGAAAACGAGCGGAGAGAAAAAAATGCCACAAGACTTTTCCCTTTGGGGATATTGAGGTTACAATTAGTCCTCACTGTGGGCGTGTAAATGTGCCAGGCACTGTGTTAAATACTTTATCACATGCAATCCTCAGAACATCGCAATAAAGCACGGACTATTTTCATCCCCTCTGAAAGTGAGGGAAGTAGATTTGAGAGATGACTTTACATGCTCAAGATCGTAATACTATAAATAGCGGATCCAGGATTCAAACCCAGGCAGTCTGGTTCCAGATCCCATGTACCCGTCATGTATCAACTAAGAAAAATGCACTCATGCCCTCTCAAAACTGAAGTGAGTCTTCTCTGGCCAGTGCCTACAGTGTAGGAAGAAAGGTAAAAAAAGGCTGTTCCAACATGACTTGTCCTGTGTGTAGACTGGATCTGGGTTCTTGGGTTGGATCTGGTTCCCTTAAGCCTTCTTAGATGTTTGTGGGTTCCAGTACTTGGCCTGGATGCCCCAGCCTCACCTGACATGGTTCCTACTGTCTAGCTGAAAGAACAGTTCTTATGACCACACAAAGGGATAATATTTCTACAAAAGCTTACATGTAAAAAATTATTTTGAGCCTTCCATTTCTGATCAAGTGGAAGTCAGGCCTTTCCACAGAAAACAACTAAAAATGCTGTTGGTGAAGAATTATCAGGGCAAAATCTCAGGGAAGGAAGAAATCCAGAAGGGGAAGCATGGTACTGAACCATTTTTGTGCTGAAAACATTTCTCAAACTTGACGAACTCAGGCTTCAGTTTTCATAACCTCGTGGGGCGCAAGGGACTCGGACCTTCCCAAAGTGGGAAGTTAAGTGCAAGACCTCCAAAACCCAGGACCCAAAGAGCTACAACAGTCATGTAAGGATGAACCAGAGGTAAAATGACTGCACCTATATAGCCCCCAGCTCCTGGAGTCTGCAAGAAAAATTCTTCAGTACTCAGCACAGTAGGGAGAAAAATACCTTCTGTAAAAGGCCCTAATAATCACAGGAATTACAGCCAAAATTGGACAACCCATGGGGACCAGAAAACTCCAAGCCATCAATTGGTTTAACACATTTGCAGGCTATGCCCCCAGGTGTCCAGCTAACACAACTGAAAATGCTTTTCGGAAGAACGCACCCTTTTCACAGTCCCCAAGGGATTGCCACAAATAAATTTCCAGGAAAAATGAACAGCACACAGTAATAAATGTCTGAGCACACAGGAAATAAGACATAAGGAGCAGAAAGTAAGAGAAAGAGAAACAATTATGGGAGATTCTTGGAAGATAGTAGCAATGGCAGCTCAGTTTTTCAGCCTCTTTCAATCCAGACAAGAAAACAGAGTAAGTCGATTAGGAAGACTAGAAACACATGGACAACATTTTGCAACAAATCCAGGGAACAAGATACCCCCTGAATCCCCAAACACAGGAGGGTGGGGACAGACCACTAACAGGTATAAGACATGCCTTATAGTCTTGTCTATGGGGGAGACCGAGGAAGTGACAGAGGCAGAATCTCAGAGACCCGAGGAGAAGAGAGCCCAGGAGAGGCAAGCAGAAAGAACAAAAGAAGCAGAAGGTGAGAAGCAGGGAAAATTGAAAAGTCAGTAAGAAACGGAGAACGCAAACAGGTGCTTGTACACTCGTGTTCACAGCAGCATTTCTTCACAGTAGCCAAGAGGTGGGATCCACTCAAAAGTCCAACAGCAGGTAAAGGGATACCCAAAGTGTGGTAGAGCCACACAGTGAAGTATTAGTCATCCTTAGAAAGGAAAGAAATTCCCTTCAGTGAAATAAGCCAGTGAAAATAGGGCAAATACTGCATAATAACAATCACATGGGGTACTCAGAGTAGCTAAATTCGCAGATACGGTGAGTAGAATGGCAGTTGCCAGGAGGTGGGTGGGGGGGTCGTAGGGAATGGGAATTCCTCTTTATTTTATTTTTTTAAGTGTATTTATTTATTTATTTATTTTGAGAGAGAGAGAGAGAGAGACAGGGAATCCCAAGCAGGCTCTGCACTGTCAGCACAGAGCCCGATGCAGGGCTCGAACTCACAAACCATGAGATCATGACCTCAGCTGAAGTTGGACGTTTCACCACCTGAGCCACCAGGTGCCCCAGGAATTCTTTTTAAAATGAATATAGAGTTTCAGTCCTGCAGGATAAAGAAAGTTCTGGAAATGGGACAGTGGTGAGGGTTGCACGATTATGTGAATGTATTTAATGTCATGGAACTGTATACCTAAAAGTTATTCAAATGTTAAATTTCATGCTGTATTGATTTCACAATTAAAAAACTAAAGTTCAGGGGCGTCTGGGTGGCTCAGTCGGTTAAGCGGCCGACTTCGGCTCAGGTCATGATCTCACGGTTTGTGAGTTCGAGCCCCGCGTCGGGCTCTGTGCTGACAGCTCATGGCCTGGAGCCTGTTTCAGAGTCTGTGTCTCCCTCTCTCTGACCCTCCCCCGTTCATGCTCTGTCTCTCTCTCTCTCAAAAATAAATAAACGTTAAAAAAAAAAAAAAAACTAAAGTTCAATGTAAGAGATTTAGAGAGAAAAATAATTGAGACAGTAACAAATACTGAAACTAGGCAAAGGGGTAAAAAAAGAAAACAGGCAAAGAAGATTGAACACACAGATAACGGGCATTTCTGAAGATGAAAACCAAGGTGAGAAAACAGAAGAAATACCAAAAACTCTATTTCAAGAAAACATTCCTGAAATAAAAATGTAATTGGAAACTAGATTTCAAAAGAGCACAATGCAAGCATGAGAATACTGACCCAAGATTATTAATACCAACACACATTCCAGTATGATCTGAGACATTAAATAACCCTTTTGGCATCTAGCACCAAAAAAACCCATGCAACTTAAAAGGGAAAGAAAATTAGATTATTATTAGCCAATGAAAGCCAGGCTTTATGTCAGAAGAAAATTGAGTAACATATCTAAAATACTCAGGGAAAGAGCACTGAGGAATTTTATTACGCGGCACAATTGATTTTTTAAGTACAAAGTGCATAGATAAACTTATCAAAACACAAGAACTCAAGAAATATTGTTCCCACAAGCCCCTCTGAGTAATCTACTACGGAATGAGTTTTAGACAACCAAAATAATTAAAGGGCCAGTGACATAATGATGGCTAATGAGCATTAAACAAATAGCTACTCACACAGACAGACAAAGACAAATGAGGACACACAAGGAGAAACATACTATGAAATGGCTACATGTCTGCCAATGTATATTTGCACAATTACTAACAATGGAGGGTCTATATAAGTTTTTTTTTTCTTTAATACATCAAGATTATACATCTGGGTGCCTACAACAGGTAACCTTTCCTATATGTAGGTTTTATCTCAATAAACTTGGCAAAAAGGAGGGGCATGAGAAGAGCATATAGCAAAATTGTGCTGATGGTTTCGATAGAAATAATGGAGGTGGAGTAACTTTCAGTAACTATAACAGCTGTAATAATAAATTAGTATTGTTATTCCAAGACCATTGTGTGAGTAAGGTTGGATAAAATGAGTGAGAAATAATGATAAATTCTAATTCCGTCACCCCCTGTACCCTGAAAAGCCAGGATTCTTGGAATGGAAGAGAGGACATATTGATGTAGTAAAAAGAGGTCAAGTAAAAGTCTTAACTTAAAACTGGAAGTATCGACAATGAATCCTTGAGATTTTTTGTAATAATTTTTTCCTGAAAACTCCTAAAAACAACCACCAACTCAGTAGCTATGAGCATCCCAGGTGCCAAATTATACTACTTGTATGTATTCAAACAGAAAGCCAACGAGCCATGGGGGACATACTCTATGGATTACAAACGTTGGCCAAGCCCTATAAGTTTAGGTAACAGAATGCAACTTGAACAGTTAGCATGTTCTGCAATGAGGAAAACCCACCAACACATGCATTCACACATACGCATCTCACACCATGATAATCACGGTGCAAGGTCCCACCTGAAGAGGCATTTGCTTCCATGGGGGGGCACTTGTTCCACCTGGGTAGCCTCTTGGTCTATCAGCACCAGAAATTAGACATGGAGAGAAAGAACATCATTGGGCACCCAAGAGTGGCTTAGTTCAGTATTTGTACTGAACTTACTATCTGTAGTGTGGGTGGAGAACAGAATTTAGGGAGGTGGCCCTACCCACATCTCTAAAACCTCCTTGTACATAGGAAACTTAGACGCTTGGGCCCTTCACACCAACTAACACACAATTGATTCCTGACGTGAGCTGACACTAGAAATGCTAGAGCAGAAGCCTTTCTAAGATTTATTTATCTTGGATCCCCAGAACCACTTTCTACTATTGTCTCCTGAGTCAGTGCCAGAAAGAGATCATTGGTCTAACATCTCTCTCTGCTTATGGTTACTTTAATTCTTGGCCCCACTGCTGTTCTCTTTCACTGAATCTTGTCCAGGTCTGCTCCAGTCCTCTCCACAAGAGCTTCCTAAGTAAAATAATCAGGGGCAAGTATTGTGGGAACATTAGTGTCTTCTCTCCCAGAAAACCCCTGATCTCCATATGCAAAGCGGCCTTCATGTCTTCGCAAAGAGGAGTATATAGGTAGCTCCTCTAAGTCAAAACAAAGGCCTTGTCATACCAGTTTTCAAATCTAAGTTTGTTTGGAATATATCTGCATATTAAAGAGAGAGCATAAACATCTGCTCTGAATTGACCATCTATCCCCACCAGAACAAAGAGCAGCTGGCAGCTTCTTTACCGAAAGAAGGAAAAAACCTGGTTTGGCTATTCCACTCCACAAGGACTTAGCATAAGCCTATTGTCAGAATCAGAGAGAAGCTTCCATTAATGAGGCTTATGGATAAAAACTGAAAATGTGTATGCAAATGCCTCACTAGTAGGAGCGGAGGACATTCTTTCTTCCAATACCACCCCTCCCTGCACATGTCTTTTCTAAACCCCACTCATTGTAATCACCAACAGCTATAGGGTCAGATATTTACAACCTTAACTCCAGGGAAAAAAGAGAACTGTTCCTTCCAGCTTTCCATATAAAAATTCCAAGGTAATTTTTCCAAGCCTTTCTCATTGGTTTCTCATTGGTCCAACTTGGGTCCAGGCACCCTAACCAGAAAGAATAGAAATACTGATTGTCCAGTTCCTGGGTCATGTCCAGTCCTGTAGGCAAGATGCTATGCTTTTCAAATTCACACAAAACGCAGGATTGTAGTCAGGGAAGAGGATATTCTCTAGGGAATGTGATGAGTGAAAGTGTTGTTTTTTTTGTTTTGTTTTGTTTTGTTTTTTCCACAAGACCCCTGTTTTTAAGTGGTCACAAATTACAGAGGTCTTTCTGTACAACCCCAGCTCCAAGACAGGCCGGGATACTTGGTACCACCCTTCCTACATATCTTCCTAAAGTGCATTACCAAGACTGAAAGCATTCCATAAGCAACATCTGTAGGACCGGAGGCTGTCTGAACTTGATACTCAAGCCAATTTTGCAAGTATATGGAGTTGAGAGTATTATTATCTCAGGTTCCATATTCTCCACGGATTTTTCACAATCATTGATTGGAGCAGGGTTAGTGCTTGGCAACCAGGAAGGCTCCCATCTGTCAAGGGATTTGTCACTCCGGACAGCCGCTGGTTTTGCTGATTTGGAAATTGCAATAGATGATGACAGAACAATGAACAATGGCTTTGCTACTGTCATCCTTCACTAGTGCCCTTTAGGAAGCATTCCAAAACAAAACAAAACGAAAAATATTAAAAAAAAAAAAAAAGAGGCCAAGTTCACCTGCCTGCTTGTTCCTGCCCCTGAAACAGGATGAGGAGGTTGAGCGCCAGTTGCCTCCTTGAGTGGAGGACTGGACACGTTTCGGTGATGGTGCACTGCGAACTTATTGCACCAGGAGGAAGGAGACTTGACTTGGCCCTTCAACACACATTCAGCCTTTTCCTATTTCGAGCACCCAGATTTTCCTCCAGGGAACATTCCTGATTCTCAGCCCATGTGTTTTGGGTGGGGTTGGATCCACTTTCTGCCCTAGGAATGTGCATGTGGCTCAGGCCAGACCTAACGGAGCAAGCATTACTGTGATGCCACTGACTGGTTCAGGGATGGTCACACGATTCAACTTGAGCCAGTGAGACAAAGAGATACTTTTGATGGTTAAGATTAGCAGGTTCTTTAAGGTTAGACTTGAATTTGGAGTTAAAGGTGGTGAACTTGGTAGCAATTTGCCACCACATGGAACATGAGAATGAAGCTAATAGAGAAGCGAGCATTTTATAGACAGAGACCTCATTCTGATGGCATAATTTTAATACCTGGGTCAGGTGCCACCCGAACCTAGTTCTGATCCTCAACTTTTCATTGATAGGCATTAAAAGGAGACTGTCTTGGGGGCGCCTGGGTGGCGCAGTCGGTTAAGCGTCCGACTTCAGCCAGGTCACGATCTCGCGGTCCGTGAGTTCGAGCCCCGCGTCGGGCTCTGGGCTGATGGCTCAGAGCCTGGAGCCTGTTTCCGATTCTGTGTCTCCCTCTCTCTCTGCCCCTCCCCCGTTCATGCTCTGTCTCTCTCTGTCCCAAAAATAAATAAAAAACGTTGAAAAATTTAAAAAAAAAAAAAAGGAGACTGTCTTGGTTTTCTCTCACCTAAAACAAAAAGGAGCTTAGGTTCTAGCCCTGGTTCTGCCACAAACTACGGCGTGACCTTGTGCAAGCCTCTTGATCCCTCTGCCACTGGGTTTCCTCATCTAGGAGAAACTCTGGATAAAAATCATCAGGACGTCCTCAGATGAAGGAGAAATTTCAGCTTTAACATTGTGGAGTATTTTACTGAGTTACTGTTGTAAACACAGAGTTTTGTAGGAGGAGACGTAGAAAATCCTGAATTTAGACTTTCTGGACAAGAAGTTGTGTCAAAAAGTCTTTCTAGAAGGAGAAATGAGTAGAGACGAGTCAAATTTTCGAAATAATGAAGCAACTCATCTAAGAGTGACATTTTACAAAAATAAGAGTATTCTGATAGGGCGAGAATGAAAAACAGTGGGACGTATAATCTTTAAACAAAGAAAATCTTTCCTTAGAAAAGATAGTTGCTAACCTAATTCAATATTTATAGCTTTCTCTAATCCTTTATTTCTAAACTTTTTTGAAATGATTTTATTTAAGGTTTCCTAAGTAACATGTTTCCTTTAAAAAATGCTAACAGTGTTTGTCTTTCAACAGGAGAAATTAAATTATTTATATTTACTATAATCACCATATGTTTGGCTTTATTTCTGTCATCTTCATTTATGTTGCTTATTTTTCATCTTTTCTTGAGGGCTACCCTTTCCAGCTTCTAGCTAATTGAGCAAATATTCTTTCTGGCTTTTATTTCTCCAGTGAAATAGACGACTACCTTCCTTTTTTTTATACTTATATTTTAATTTAGATGTACTTTTACAAACACAAATATATTTCAAATCCTATTTTCTTAGCAATGCCAGAAAGTCAGCAGTCGTCTAGAGCCTCCTCTCTGAAAACACAACCCTTATGGAATATCTTCATCTCTTCTGCCCTCCACTCTCCACCTCCCACATCTTATGATGTCGAATTTGGGTATAAGATTAATATTTTGCTGTAGATATGCATGGATTTTAGATACTTGGTTTTCTGGCATGCCTCTTCTATTTTATTAACTTCTATTTAACAACTGCACTATCAGCAATTATTTGTATGTTTTTCCATTTTGTTTTGTTTTGTTTTGTTTTTTTCAGCTTGTTCCTTAATTCCATTATGTCTGCTCTCTCTTTCTAGAATAACTCTTTGATGAACATTGGGTCTCCTGGATCCATCGTCTGTGTGTCGGCTTTTGTGTTGTCATTTTTATGGCATTGCTCTGTGGGTTGGCAGAATGCTTTGGTTAGATATTTCTGATCACTAGGTCGACCCTTTATTTAAATTCTTAATGTTTTTTTTTTAAAACGTTTATTTACTTTTGAGAGACAGAGTGTGAAAGCAGGGGAGAGGCAGAGAGAGACACAGACAGAGACAGAGAATCCAAAGCAGGCTCCAGCTTCCAAGCTACTGGCACAGAGCAGACGTGGGGCTCGAACCCACAAACTGTGAGATCCTTACCTGAGCCAAAGCTGGATGCTTAAATAACTGAGCCACCCAGGCACCCTCTTTTATTTAATTTTTAATTCTCCCATTCAGACCTCGTACTCAGTTGGTAATGTTACCAATCAGTTTAATATGCACAATTTATTTTATATCATTAAAGCACTTTAAGAATAAACTCAGGTTTCTGTATGGAGCATACATCCTCTCAGATCTGATAAATAAAATTAAATTGAAATTAAAATTCAGTTCCTCAGTTGCACTAGCTATATTTCAAGTGCTCAAGAGTCCCATGTGGCTAGAGGCTATACTATTGGCCGCACAGATTGATAGAGCATTTCTATCACCGCAGGCTGTTCTACAGTGCAGTGCTGGTCTGCACGGACTCGTTTTCCCTCCGACCATGTGACAGTCGCTGTCCCCCAGACAGTGGAAATGGCTGCTTTGAGTGGAGAGGAGGTACATCCATGTGGGCTTCCCTTCATGATGTGAGGGAAGGAAGCCTGACTTCTGGTTGAAAGTTCTCCATCTCAGCTGCATCTAGCAACGGTTACCTGGGCAGTGACCCATTTCTCTCTCCAGCCACCTAAGCTCCAGTCCCAGCTTTCTATAGAAAACTGCCTTCACTGAGAACCCGTCAGTGAGTGCTGCAGCCAGCCCCTCTTGAAAGAGGAATGTGTATAACTGTTCTGTTGTCTCTGTTACCCAGAGACCATTGCTTCTCCCAGACTGCTGTCTCTGACTTTGATTTTTCTCCAGAGTTCTATTGTGAGAACTCAGTTTACAATCATGTCCTTTTTATCTACTTGGGGTTATAGTTGCCTAAAGGCTGTTAAGGAATCACCATTAATCTGATGCCATATATTTTATCTCTTCCACACTTTTCTCAACATTTTTCCCTGCTGATTGCAACATTCCCCATTTTCTCACACTGCCACTGACTTATTCTTGCTCTTATATTTCTTCTGTCAAGATGTGCTCAATCAGCCATCTTGAACTGAAAGTAGTAGCCTGATTTCTTATGCCTTTTGTGTCTACAGAATAAGTTTCATAAGTAATCATAGAATGTCAGGGCTAGAAAGGAAATTTGAGATCCATTCCAATCCATTCATTTTACAGAAGAACAGAGGGAGACTCATATAAGGAAATGGACTTGTCCAAGCCTCTACAGCATTGATGGTAGCAGAGCTGGGACAAAGAAGGAAGTCATTCGCCCCGTATACTGGTCTCAGGCCATTGACTTCTGCTCCAAGAGCCCTGAGAAATTACAAGAGGGAGTCAGCGTCTCCACCTGTACCCCGGGCTCAGTGTAGTAGGTACCTTGTTAATCAGCTTTTTTCTCAGCTTCTCCAAATACAAAGCAATGGAGGACTCATGCTTCTAAAAGAAATTTTAAACAGAACTGAAGGAATTTAAGAGCATCTTCCTCTTAACCTACAAATTCATTTATTTGCTCAGAACTGCCCATTCCCTAAGCACAGTGAAAATTCAAGGTTATACTTCAAAACTATAAGAAGAAAGGGGCTTGGAAAATGCAAACAGACCTTGCTTTGAAATGATCATGACATTGCCAGGCTGGGGTGGGGTAGATGTGAGAAACAATCTTCTCCTCCCCCCACAAAAAATTCTGGGGTGGGAGCTCGCTGTCCATCTTAGTGAAATGCTTCACCTCCAGCATCTGCCTACTTGCACTGGTCTGCAATCTGTTTCCAGTGAAGCAAAGTAATTAATTGTTTTAAAATGCTTTTTGAGACTTTGGAAAACTGACCTAAGTTTAATGGTTCATAAACCTCATTTGTGCTTCTATTAGAGAATTTAAAATGTGAGCTGATCTGCTTCTGGACTAGAGAGGAGGACAGGACCTCAGAGCTGTGCTGTGAGACCTGCCAGCAACCATCAGAGCTGCAGAGTCAACCCTCTTTTGACACAGTGAAGAAGGGAGAGAGCAGTGCAGATTCCCTGGCATCTCCCCTTAGAGAGTTTGATTTAACGATGACATATTAAAGGATGATGTCGCGCTCAAGTTGGGCAGAGACGGTACACTCTCTCTGTCCTACAAGCTTCATCTCTTAGCCTCATACACCCTAGAATGGAGACTGGAACCAGTTTCCTGTCCTAGGTGGGCTCCTGTTCCTGTATACTTCTAGGCAAAGCACCTTAATCCCTATACGTGGTCTCATACACTGTGATTTTTCTAGGGACGCCAAGAAAGGCTATCTACTACTATGAGCAATTCATTCACGGGAATCACAGAGGCTTAGTTTGGGGATCACAAACTCAAGTGCATCCAGACACCAGACAGGTAACATAAATAAGTCAAGGAAAAGGGTGAAAGATGAGAGAACTGGAGGAGGCACATCCTGTGTAAAAGGCGGCGGCTGCTTTTCAGTTCCAGCGGACTGCTGCCATTCAGAAATGTGTGCTCAATCATCCCAGAGGAATCAGAAATCTAGATAGTAGGTCTGCCTTTCACTCTGTAAGAAACCACCACCTCTGGCTACCAGGCACTCTCTGGGTCTGCAACATCTAAACAGATGCAACCGATAGAAGTTCCAGCTCTCTGGTACACCCCTGTCATGGCTACCAGAGAGCCCTTTGTGTTATCCGCATTCCTAGGGGAGTTAAAAAGGTAGTCACTTCAAGAAAGGGGGTGTCTGCCAGAAGGTGTGTGTTCCCAGGGTATTCCCTAGGGTAGAGGTCCTAAGGAAGTCATAAAGATTAAACTTCAGAAGCGTACACTTTCTAATTAATTGTAATATAACCACAGCAATTATAATAAATAGCTTTGATCCACAGAGGGCCTACTACGTTAAGTGATTTATACACATCATCTTATTTCATTTACACAACAAACTCAAGAGGTATTATAATTATCTTCTTTCTGTAGCTGAGAAAGCACACTCAGAGAGGTTAAGTAATTTTCGCTAGATCTCACAGGTGGTAACTTCTAAATATTGTCAGGAAACAAGCTCCCAAGGTCTACGTGTTATTCTGTGCCTCCCTTGAGGACACAGAGTGGAAGTTCAACATAATGCTGAAGTGATTTCCTCTCCCAATTTCCAATGATTCCCAGAGTAGGTTTAAAAGTATGAAAACAGATGGTTTTAGGGTGGTGATAGTATATAAATTTCCCTAAACTTTCAAATGTATACCTGAAATATACAAAAACAAATTAAGGTGATCAGAAGAATCAGCATGCTCTAAAAAAAAAAAAAGACCCTTTAGCTTTCAAGATATTTATCATTATGGGTACTCTGGGACCATATGGAGAGTATTAATTTGGTAAGATTGGTAGGATAAGGAAGGCAAGATCACAAAAAGCTTTGAAAAAGCAATGAACAGGCACTGAGAGCAGGGATCATGGTCATGGGCAATAGACTACCCATGTTGGCTATTGAGAGTTTTCAAAACAGCTTTATTTAGATATAATTCACATGCCATACAATGCACACATTCAAAGTAAACAATTCAGGAGTTTTTAGTATTTTCACAGACACATGCCACCATCACCACAGTCCATTTCAGACCATTTTCATCATCTCCACAAGAAGCCCTGTAACTCTCCAGCTATCACACTCCTGTTTCCCCCTCCTCGCACAGCCCTAAGCAACCACTAATCTACTGCCTGTCTAAACAAATTTTTCTATTCTGAGTTTTCATATGAATGAAATCATATAATATGCACTCTCTTGTGAGTGGCTTCTCTTACTTTGCATAATGTTTTCAAGGTTCACAGGCTGTTGAGATCTGAATGGCTTTAAAACTACCTTCTCTCTCTCAATGGGTCATATGGGTGGACTTCTTCTTCAAGTCAAGTCTTTGAGCCTTCTTTTGGCATTGTAAACCACACCAACGGCACTCCTGTCTCAAGTCCTTACCAGAAACAGTTGAATGTTATGTACTTTCCCTTTCCTGGGATCTCCAGGGAAAGCTCCAGACTGGGCTACTCCTGGGACTTCCAAGAGCACGAGCCAGACGTCCTCTGCTGATTCATTTTACAGAGTCAACATCAGCAGTCAAATGCTCATGTCTTAGCTCTTTCCTCCCACTCCTACTTTTTAAAGAATTTCGCATTTCTAGAGCTTGACTAGATTCAGGAGAAGGGCTAGATTTATAAACAATTATGTCAGACATTACTCAAGAGGTCTCTATAGTTAGAATGAGGTCTACATGCAGAGCCCAGTACCCTGGATCTTTCTCCAAACAGCATCAAAGACATTACTGCCTGATGTATCCTCACAACCTTTTGTTCTATTTTCTGCATTGTCTTGAAGAGAAGAAACCAGTGTAAAAATACAGGAAATGAGTGAGCTCTGATCAAAGCAATGGTGAAAACTGGTCATTCTCAAATGATGCCAATGAAAGATCCACAAGCGAATTGGAAATACTAGGACTTGTAAGATTCACATAAACTTCAGTCTAGTGGAGGAAAGATAAATATGTAATGTAAATGGAAGGGACACTTTATGTGAACAGAACATGTTCTTGGACCAAACCAATCTGATTCAAATCTCAATCCCACCATTTACCAATGATGTGACACTGGACAAGTAACTAAAGCTTCTCTGAGTCCCAGTCTCCTTATCAACAAAATGAAAATAATGCTCCCTATCCTGAGGGATGTTTTGAGATTAAAGTATGCTGGGACTAACAACAACCACAACAACCACTCCTAGTGCTAACACCACCATCACCATCATTTATTGAGCATTTATTTATATGTCAAGACACTGCTAGGCACTTAGGTTGTCAGGCACTTAACTTCAGGGGTTACCTACGGGGTTACCTCTCTAAACCCTCCGACAAGCCTGCCAAGGCATGCAAGGTATTATAACCTTCCCTTCGTGGATGAAAAATCCGGCTCAGACGGGTTTAATGTTTTGCCCCATGTCACACAGCTAGTGAGTGGTGGAATTAAGTGTCCAAAGCAGATTTGTTGGTCGCAAAGATGGCATCACACCCAGCATTGTAGCTATTGGTGCTAGCAGAACAGTGAAAGTAAGAATCAAGAACATGAAAGGAGACATTTTTCATCCAGAAGCTAGAAACCTATCTTTTAAAAGTCACGCAAACACTGTAAAATTTAAAATAGGCAATTTCACATTTTGATGACTGTATTTAAAACCAGGCAGTATCAAGTACATGGTTTAAATGCCAGTCTAGACATCTGGTCTACCAGCTCTGGTACATTCGCCCGTTGTCCGCCCCTCCATCCCACAGGACAAGCTCACTTTTTAGGATGAGATGCTATTCAACTCCTCTTGAAAGGGGCCCCGGAACAGAACCTGCCATTTATAGGTCCATCCTGTGACATCCCAGGCAGAGAAACTCTGTCTTCTGCTTGGCAACAAACACTGGATTTTGCCCCATTTCTTGGCCTTGGGTTCTTGCAAAGTCACTCTAATTTGAATTTTTATAAATCAAATCCTATTTCAAATGCAGTGGAAGAAGTTGCACTTTAAGAGAATCCTGTCTTGAATCTTCAAGAAAATGGAAGACTGCCTGTAGAAGTGAATAGCTAATTCAGAAATTATCCATTTTGTAAATTCAGAATTTGGTTCACAGCTTTCTGAAAACAACCTTTAAACTTTGAAACCAATTTGAAATTCAAGTTTGTAGCTGGGTCTTGTGGGCACTCCTTATCACCTTTGCTGATAAGCATTTAAATATATTCATTAACAAAAATAATTGTTGTCACAGTTAACTACATTAGCACCTTTTAATTGAATTAGAAATTAGATGGGGGTCATGAATATTTCACTAGGGCTCACTGCTAGCCTTCCCAATTACCATCTTAAAAAAAACAAAATGCCCTCACACAGCCATAAACAGGTGGATTTGCAGTGTTCATGTTCTTGGCCTCTCTCATAGTTTTGCCACAAAAGTCACCCCATTGTCAAAAACGAGTCAAAAAAAGAATTTTTAACTTTCATGCTGCTCTTCTACACTTCCAGGAGTGATGCAAAGAGTTTTCTGTCCTGAGGAAACTTTCAATAAACATTTATTCAACACAAATTGAAAACTATCAATCCCACTGCATGCTGAAGAGATAATGCACTTGAAGCAGAGTAGGGGCTTAAGATGTACAGTTCAAGTTTCTGAACCATGGTGCAGCTGTCACTTGGGGTCGGAAAATTCTGTGTTGTGGGCAGCTGTCTTGTCGGTGTTGGATGCTTACAATCCTTGGTCTCTACCCACTAGATGCTAGTAGCATGCGCACACACACACACACACACACTCACTCACTCACTCACTCCAGTTGTGACAGTGAAAACTGTCTCCATATAATATTTGGATATTCAGGTAATATCCCCTCTGGGAGGGAGTCTTCCCCCCGGTAGGAACCACTGATAGAATGACAGGGGTTCAATTACCAGCCTCTCCACTCATGCCGGACGGTTCCCTAGACCTCTGTTTTGTATATGTGAAACAAAAGCAATCACACCTCTTCCACTGGGTTGCTGGAACACGGACCGACATAAAGTGATAAAAGGCACGGCTGACAGAGCGCTCCTTCACTGTTGGCTGACGTAGCAGTAGGAAGCATAGTGGTGGCAACAGCAGCACTAGCAGAATTTGTCTCAAGCTGTGAGTGATGGGGCCGGAGGACTAGCTGCCCCCATTCTACTTGTTCTCCACTCACAGAAATGTCATGGGATTAGACAGACCCAGTCAGTCTTCTTGCCTGAAGAAAGCACCCAGGTGCTACCTTCAAAGGCTGTGCTGGTCCCTCTTCCCTGGACCTTGAAGCCAGTCTAACCTACTCACATACCACGTGTCCAGTGTGTGGTCAAGGCAAGCCTCAGATCTTTCCACAATGGATGTTTGAAATAGCACGGTAGAGAGTTAAAAAAAAAAGTGGGGTTTGGAGTCAGGCAGATCTGAATTTCAAACCTGACTTCTGATTCTGGGAGGTCTCAGGCAAGTTTCTTAATCTCCCTGAGCCTCAGATGGAGTCACTGAGAATTATCCCATACTCTGGTTATAAGAAGTAAATGCAATAATGCCCCTAGGGCCATGTTGGGCACAGAGTAGATATCCTAGAATTATACTGATTATAATTTTTATGATGATGAATATGATGATATTCTACCCCATGTTTTCTCAAACTTGACACTACTGACATTTGGGAATGAATAATTGTCTGTTTCGGGGGCTGCCCTGTGCTTTGTAGGATGTTAGCAGCATTTCTGGCTAATGAGGTGTTAGTAGCACCTGTCACCAGCTGTAACCACCAAAAATGTCTCCAAACATTGCCAATGTCCCGTGGGGGCAAAGCTGCTCCCAGTTGAGAACTACTGCTCTACAGGAAATGGATTCCCCTCCTGAGCCTGCTTGGTCATTCTGTTCTTGGTTACTGTCACCTCTTCTGGGAAGATGCCCTGCCTTCCTCATGTCTAATTAGCCACTCCTTCCACTGTCACATAATTGTTTGCTCATCTGTCTGGTCTGCTAGACTGACAGCCCCTCAAGGGCTGGATTCACTTATATCTGTGTCTGGAGTCGGCACAGAGTGGAGGGTAGTAGACAGGGCAGACAGGGAAGAAAGTCAACTACTATTTATTGAGCACCTACTGTATACCACAACTGCTAAACTGCTTGCACGCATGATTTCTTTCAATCTTCTCAATAGGACTATAAGGGACAGATCATTATGTCCATTCTGCCAATGAAGAAACTAAGGCTTAGAGAGAAGGAACTCATTTAGAGATACACAGCAAGAATGTAAAAGGACTTGGGGTTTGAACCCAGGTCTGCATGGCCCCCAAACCTCTCCTCTCTACCAAGCATCCCCCAAGAGCAGGAAACGAGGCACCTTCTCCCCAACCTGCGCTGTAGGCTCAATCTTCCCCTCTCCCCCAAGCTGGAAAGGAGGGCATTCTTGAATGAATTCCTTACCCCAAGATGAGATCAGAAAATTGGGGTGGTGTGCCAAAGGCCAGGAAGTGAGTAGAAACGGCTGACCTGCTCGAAGAAACAATCCATTCTGGATCCAAAGATGAGGCACCGAGCATTTTTCACTCTCGTTGAAAAGGTCAAGTTAGAGGCAGTGGGACCCAAAGTGAGACCTTTTAGCAATTTCAGAAAGTTCAGCCTGCAGCTTGGGGGCAAAGCTGAAGCCAATTCCCACATCATCCCAGTCCTCTTCTCTACCTCCAGCTTCCGATACCAGCTGATGCCAGGCTTAACTCATCAGGCAGTAGCCTGCATGGGGCACAGGTCCAGGGCTCCATGAGGGAGGCATCCCCCAGCCCCGGACTTCACTACTCCCCAGTTGAGCTTGTTATTTCAGAGATTCTGAGACACAATGTAAATATGCTAAGGGGGACGTGCAAAGTGGGCAGCAGGCTCCAAAAGGTTAACATCTTCCTTTTCAGATGGTTACCACAGTTGCTATGGATATCTCCTCTGGGAGGCTTTGCAAGTTCCACATGAAGGGGCTGAAATTAATAAACTCCTCTGAACTCAGAGGAAACAAACCGGGCTGGGCTGCAAATGCTTCAGCCTGTTTATTTCTAGCTCGGACAGGGGGCTTGGGTGTACAGGTGTACGTGTGCATGTGTGGAGGGCACTCAGAGTTTCAATCACACATACGCAATTGTGTGTGTGCCTTTGTTTGGTCTGCAGACAGGAATAAGGCAGGGTCATGAAAGAGCCAGACTGTCTGCATATCCAAAAGGGCAAAGATTTATCTGCCAGCTTCCCCATCCAGACAGCAAGATACTTGAGGTCAAGGGCTGTTTTTATTCATCTCTGCAATCCCATTAGCACCTAGCCCCGTGCAGTGTAGATGTTCAGTGACTGTTTACTGAACAGTTTCATCTGTTCATTTAACACATACTTTTGAGTGCCTGCTACGGGCAAGGTACTGTGTTATGTGAAGAGGTTATTAACACAGTAAACAGGGTAGAGAATCCACTTCTTCAGGGAACTAGGATTGTGGGGGAGATAATGGGCTGCTGGATGACAAAACTCCCAATTGGAAAGTCACATAAGTACCCTTTCCTTTGCTTGGTGTGTGTGTGTGTGTGTGTGTGTGTGTGTGTGTGTTCATACACATAATGTGTATGTGCACACACGTGTATACAAACAATCAAAAGATGCACTGAAAAACCAAGTGTTGGTGAGGGAAGAGCCCAGGGACAGAGGACAAAGAATGTGGGCTCTGGAGTCAGAGTCTGGATATTCAAGTCCTGCTTCTGTTGTTTAGTAACTACATGTATTTCGTCAGTCAGAGCATCCCGTTGCCCAGACTACTCATTCAGAGAATAAATATTTTTTGCACACCTACCATGTGCGCTTCCTAGGCCATGGGGTCACAGCCTACATAAACCTCTGCTGCCACAATTAAGTGTAACAAAAGGACAGTGAGTGTCTCAAAGTGGAGGATACATGTACACCAGGGGCATTATGGGTGTAAGAGACCCCAAGGTGGCCCAGGGAACTATGGCAGGTGTCTGAAGGAAGAGATCATCAGACCAAGACATGAAGAGTGCATGAGAGTTGGCCAGATGAGGAGCGGAAGGAGGAGTCTGGCAGAAGAAATACTGTGTACAGAGTTCTCAAGAAGAGAGCAAGTGCACACGTTCCAAGAGCCAGAGCCAGAGGAAGTTGAACATGGTAGCAGCACTGAGTGGGAAGGGGAGAAAAGGCTAGATGCATGAGTGCAAGTGTGTGAGTGTGTGTGTGTCTGTGTGAGAGAGAGAGAGAGAGAGAGAGCATTTGTGCATGAGTGCAAGTGTGTGAGTGTGTGTGTGTGTGTGTGTGTGTGTGTGAGCATGTGTGCATTTGTGCATGTGTGCATGTGTGCGTGTGTGTGTCCAGGCATATGAGTGTGAGTGAGGATGGAATCCTTACAAAGAAGCTTATCGTGGCCAGAAAGCCACAGGTGGTAGAATAAGACATCCTATAAGAACTGTAACAACACAGAAAAATCAATATTCTACCCAAATTGCTTTTATAGATAATGTAGAAAGGTTTTAATTAAAGCACGGCCTCTAAAAAGGTTCCTAGACTTCGGTGCTCTTCTCAGGGCAGGTGCGGGACAAGTAGGGGGCCACTCGACAGAGGAGCCCTCTAGCCCCCTGTGCTCACCTGCTGGTGGCCTTCCTGCCTGCCTCTTTGGAAATTCATGAAAGAAGAGGATATTTGGGAAACGCTATTAATCAATAAATGAATGTTCCATAAAACTACTCAGGCAGATTGGTAGTCAGAGAAACACAGATGAAAACCAAATGCACCTTTGCCCCGAAAGTAAAACATATATTTTTAAATCCTATTTAGTTATGGCAGGCCTGCTGGTGACAGGAGTGTAGATTGGCACGTATTTTCTGAAGGACGACTCAACCATATGGATCTGAAACTTTAAACTAGGCGTACCTTTGGATTCAGCACTTCCATTTCCAGGAACTTAGCCAAAGGAAATAATCACTCAAATGGGCAGGTTAAACAGAAAAAAAAAAAAAAAAAAAAAAATGGCTCATTGAAGCATCATTTATAATATGAAATACCTGTTATGAAGGTGTGATGTTTCCCAAGTTCCTATAATTGGCCTCTAAAGGCTGAGAACAAAAAGGCAGTAAGCATCCCACGCTGTCAATACGGTGACAACCACCTGCTAGACAGGTAAGAGGCAGTGGCGTGCTCGTAAGTGTCTGACACCGGGCTCCGGGGTCGGGGTGAGGGTGGTCTGTCTGATGACACCAGCTTCCATGGTGTAAACATTGCCACCGGGGCTGATGCCCAGCTACCAATGTGCCACCACCGACACGGAGCTTGGAAGCCAAGAGGAGCGAACTTCAGCAGACCCTAGGTTAGAGGGGCGGCTTCACTGCAAGGGCAAAGATCCTTTCTAGCCACGCCCCCAGTGAAAGTATAAAAGGACAGGGAGGGACAGGAAGTCACCTTTTGGAGGGGTGCAGTGCTGGGGAAGTGAGTGTCTTCTTCCTCTCCCCTCCCCACTGCAGCCAACGGAGGGAGCCACAAGGGAGGTCATGGGAGATATTTATAAAAGGGGTGACCCTCTCCCTCCCTGCTTGCTGTCCAGGACTCTGGGCAAGGAAAGGAAGGGAATGAAATGGGATGCAGTGATAGTGCAGACTGACCAGCAGGCAGAGTGGACAGGAACCACCCTGCTCTCTCTAGTTCCAGTTTCTCAAGGTGGAAGGGGTGGGGGGAGGGGACTTTCAACAGTGCATGGGATTGAAACTGTGCTGCTGACCAAGACAGAGTCTTAATGACGGAGGCGAGACTTTTCCTACCAGAACGTGTCTGCCTGGTCTAGGTCAGAGATCCTGAGGAAGCCTGTTAGGTGACAGAAAGGGGGGAGATTTGACAAAGTGGAGTTAGTTAGAGAAAGAAAATTCTTCCATGCATCAATGGCTGTTAGTCAAATGGGTCACACTTTTGAAATAACCTAAGTATCCATCAAACAGGAATTAAACACAATATAGCACCTCCATAATGGAACAGCACGCAGCTATTCAAAGGTCTTTATACCCCCTTTGTGTGCATGTGCTTCTGCTATCACTCACATAATTCAAATAACACATGACAATTACCAGTATGTGCCTATTATAGGTTTTCAAAACTTAAATCCCACATTCTCCTCCTAACTAGACAGCTGGTAACACTGTATGGTTGAGGACCCCCCTTTCCCAGCCATCTACTCTGACGTGGCTGATGGTGGAGAAGCCACAATACGTTCTTCCTGCTAGAGTTACCGGCACAGAAATGTAACTACAATAAATTGGTGAGTGGGAATAAAAGTGATTCACAAATCATTATGAAAAATATAATTACACTTTTCTACAAGAATAAAGAAGTTTATAACTCTACGTAAAGAAAAGCTTCTGGAAACGCACACATTAAAATACTGACAGTGGTTGTTCTGG
Source organism: Puma concolor (assembly GCF_028749965.1). Taxonomy (NCBI): domain Eukaryota; kingdom Metazoa; phylum Chordata; class Mammalia; order Carnivora; family Felidae; genus Puma; species Puma concolor. Next base: position 29,041,388 of record NC_141682.1, read on the forward strand.
ATGGTGTATATAGCCTTGCCCTTAATCATTCCTTCAGTTCTGCCATTACTTTATGGATATTCATGAAAGTCTCACTGTAAATCAGAGACACTCTGCTAGGCACTCGTCCTTTTCAGTTTTATCAAGTAATCAGCTCTATAGATCTCTCCTTACAATTCGAATTATTCTTGTAATCAGGGCAGAGAAATAAGGAGCTTTATCTTTGTTGAAAAATGAACTACTTAGCACATAGTCCTTGGAAACTAGAGGGTACTTGGCGGTGGCCATTATTTTAACCTTCTGTGAATCCTGGGGCTTCATCTACCATAACTTCTTGAACAGTGGTCATGACACAACAATGAGAGCATGTTTTCATACAGTTTTGATTACATGCCAACACTGTTGGACGATTCAACTGATCTGGTCCTTACGGTAACTGTGAAGTAGCAACTATCCCCATTTTACACATCGGGAAACTGAGGCAGAAGTATAGTTGCTGTGACACTAGGCCTCCCCCGACTACGTGTCCAACGTGGCCCGTACTCAGGGCAATATTCTTCACCTCCATCAGAGGATCTGCTCTGCTGGGAACAACGGAATCAAGTGCAAGGACGGGCACATGCACGTGCATGCACACACACTTAGAAATAGATTGGGGGGGCGCCTGGGTGGCGCAGTCGGTTAAGCGTCCGACTTCAGCCAGGTCACGATCTCGCGGTCCGGGAGTTCGAGCCCCGCGTCAGGCTCTGGGCTGATGGCTCAGAGCCTGGAGCCTGTTTCTGATTCTGTGTCTCCCTCTCTCTCTGCCCCTCCCCCGTTCATGCTCTGTCTCTCTCTGTCCCAAAAATAAATAAATGTTGAAAAAAAAAAAAAAAGAAATAGATTGGGATGGGACTGGCCTGGGTTACAGCAGGTGACTCAGACAGTCAGAGAAAAAGGCAGTGTAATGCAGACAAATGCAAGATAATAAGTCTGGAGCCATGAACCGAGAAAGAGGGAGAGTAGATACTAAATAAAAAGTCACGAGTCCCTCCAGCCTGGAAAGGGATTTAGAGGTTATTGTAAAAAAAAAAAAAAAAAGAAAGAGAAAGAAAGAATGAATGAAACAACAAAAGAACGGAAGGAAGGAACGAAGGAAGGAAAGAAAGGGAAAGAAAGAAAGAAAGAAAGAAAGAAAGAAAGAAAGAAAGAAAGAAAGAAAGAAAGAAGAGAGGAAGGAAGAAAGAAAGAAAAACTTCTCGAGGTTGTACTGTCAGAGTAAACTTGGGAATCAGGGGGTCCCTGTGTCCTTCCCTGTGCTGTCCTCCCCCATGCAAAGAAGAGGGAGCAGGTGACTCTGGTCTTTCTATCCTGTTGGGGCCAGGCCAGGAACAGGAGTGTCCTTTCTGAGCTGTAGGCAAACGCTGATCCCATGTCCAAGGCAAGATGCCGAGTTTGAATGACAGGAGAGAGCACCCGGACACAGTCAAGCAAGAGGTGGGGAGGGCTGGGGACGAGACGGGAGTCAATATCTCAGTAAGGAGTCTCGTGATGGCTGGAGAATCTGGGAAGGAAGGTGAAGTGGGTGTGAATCGCGGACGGTCGGGGTGAACCGGATGCATCGAAAAGGCTGAGACTGGAAGGACTCGACCAAACGGGACGGACGACAGCCAGAGGCAAGTCTCCCGAGGCAGCTGTGTGCGTCTCCACACTTCGCTCCCAAAACTCACGATGCTTTCAGTCACCATGTTGAGACCACCTGAGGTCTGCAGGGAGAGGGCTCCAGTGCCAAACAAAGCGGCTGTGGGTTGTACCCTTTCTGAATACCAGAAAGGTCAGCATAAGCAGGTGGCGTCGCTGCCCTAGGCCTCATTTCCCTCATGTCTAAAACGCAGAAGGGGTCTGTGGCTGAGAGAGCAGACGGCATGTCTGCTTGAGCTGAGCCTCCCACCACCCCCTTGAACCTCAAACATGTGGGGGCATATCTGTGGGCATATCCAACCAACTGACGGTGGGGGGTGGGAGTGGACAGAAGATTCCTCAAGGGTAGGAATGATGTGGAAAAGCCTCCTGGAAGATAGGGTGAAAAAGGTCAGCTGCAGCAAACAACTGGGGGCCAAACTTCTCTGAGGTCAGGGGAAGGGGAGATCTAAGCACAGGGTGATTGGTGGTCATGGCTGAAACCATCCCAGGAGGCATTTCCAAGCCCCAAGAGCAGACTGAGGTAACAACAAGTCAGATCTAGTCTTCACACTTAGGAGTTCGGTATTATTATCCCCATTTTACAGATGAGGAAACTGAGGCACAGAGAGTCACCCAACTAGGAAGTGGCAGCACTGGGTTTCAAACTGAGGCCACCTGGCTCCATAGCACATGCTCTTAACCACTGTACATGAGGCTTCACTATTAGAAACCAAATCAGTAGGAAGGACTCCAGGAAACACTGCAACATGTTGGGGCCAAACAACACTGCCTTGGGTCACTTCTAACTGGTTATCAGAATAGGGCTGACAGGAGAGAAAGTTCTCTCCCAGACCGTAAGCTAGCTTTGGTTTCATCCTGGACCATAGGCTAGCTTTGGCATCTAAAGGCAACCTGGAGGCAGAGCAAGGAGGGGAGAAGAACTCTATGGGCAGGAATGACGGTGCCCAGCAGAGTGGCACAGGGGTACATGAAAACTCTAGGAAGGAATGTGTTCTTTTTTTTTTTTTTTTTTTTTTTAGGAGGGAATGCATTCTTGAGCAATCCGAGAAAGCATGGGGGTTCAGAGCCCCCTGGAAAGCAATCTGCATGAGGCCAAGATCTCCAGTATAGGTAGGGCCAGAAGATGCTGGGTGTTCCAACTGTCCTGATGGGTGAGCTGTCAAGAAACTATAAATATTTCCCTCTTCTTAGTGACTTGTTACAGAGAGGCCAGATATAATTTTCTTGGAGAGGGAACAGGGCTGGGCAAGTCCATTTTACTCAGATTTCAAGAATGTTTCTATTAGAGAAAGGAAGATTCAGGATGCTTTGAGCAGGGAAGAGATTTCAAGGTGACCTTGAGGAAGGAGCCAGCATTATGAAATGTTTTTGATCGAGTAGAACAAGATAAGCTGCTCATGTTCTGGAAGGGTTCAAAGCCCTGGACACCAGCTGAAATAAGAAAATTCAATTTCTGGCATAAGACTGTGCTTTTTCTGCCTTCTAGGAGAATATACACATCCAGCCCTCCGCCCCCTCATGAAAGCAGAGTGTTCCTCAGTGGTGATCCCGACATAAACAGGGCTGTAAAGGCAGGTTTGCATGGCACAGGTGATGTTGCCCGTAGGTGTTTGGAGACAGGATTACTGTTTCAGTCCACATTCTTCCATGCAGCCCCTCCCGTAGCTGGCACTGGGACCTGGGAGTGGCCCAGGGTTATTTCAGTATCCGGTTTTCTTTTGTTCTCCCATAATAAACAATACAGAAAACTCCTCTGTGTTTATCTAAGACAGCACGGTCCAGCACAACTTTCTGCATGGATGAAAATGTGCTGTATCTGTGTTGTCCAATGTGGCAGCCACTAGCTACCTTGGGCCACGGAGCACTTGAAACATGGCAAGTGCCATGGAGAAACTCCATTTTAAATCTTACTTCATTTAAATGAATTTAAATAGGTGTATGTGGCTAGGGGCTATCTCATGAGAAAGCACAGTGCTGAAAGATTCAGTGGAAAGAAAAGGGCCGACCCAGAATGGGTCTGAATTTCGCCTCTACCTTTCACTAGCTGTGGGACCTTGGACAGGTGTCTTAACCTCTCTGACCCCCAGTCTCCTCACCTGAAAAATGGGGATGATGGTATCTACGTGGCAGGATTATTGTGGAAATGAGTTACACATATAGATTACACGGCAGGCCATATGCATTTAGTACGTCATAGCTAGAGCTGTTAGGTATTAAGTGCAATCCACGATGGGCTTGGGATTTCTCGCTGACACTGGGAGGGCAAAGTGAAGGTGAGAACTGAGGGGTCTGATCTGTGCTGTCCTATGGAAAGTGATGAGGAGCCTGCAGGGGGCCAACGGCAGGACATGTTCACATTCAGAACTACCCCCCCACCACACACACACACACACACTCATATACACTGGGCAGCAAGAGGGTCCTGGGGACTGGCAGGAGAGTGGGGGTGGCGGGCGCTGCCTCTTTCCATTACCAGCTCTGCCCACTACTGATCATACCCGATGAAAAGGAGCCCCTCTTCTAGGGACCAAGTGCCCCAGGAAGGGCAAGGATAAGGAGCCAGAGAGACAGAGAGGGACAGGGAGGGGAGGGGACATGAAACCAACACAAACATGGGCAGAGACAGGGAGACAAGGAAAAGACGGAAATAGACAGAAGTCATAAAGACAGATACCTGAGAGCCGAGAACAGCGAAGACACAGAGACAGAAGACACAGAGATGAAAGGAAGAGAGAGATAGAGACGGAGCTAGATTGAGAGTCAGAGAAAAACACAAGTAACACACACACACACACACACACACACACACACACACACACACACCCCGAAGAAGAGCTGGGAAAAGCACAATGGGGAAATGAGGACAGTGAGGACAGAGGAAGGCAGACAGCAGAGCTAGGAAGGGCATGGGCAGAGAGGCACAGAGGAGGCTTGGAGACGGCAGCTCAGGGGAGAGTGGACACAGGGGGAAAAGCAGTTCCAGAGAGCAACCCAAGACTCTGACAGAAGCATGGAGAGCGCTGGTGCACAGGGGGGAGTCTGGTCGGCACAGGGCAGGGGCCCAGGGCAGGGAAAGAGGCCAAGGTGGGCTTCCCAGCAGAAGGGCAGGTTGTAAATAAACAATGGAGCCAGTCCTGTTTTCTGCCCCCCAGCTGCTCTTGTTCTGGCTCCTCACTGTCAACAAGGAGGGCTCTGGGGGCAGCAAAGGTTTCCAGAGCCCCCGCTCGCCCACTCCCCCTCCCTGTGTCTTTCTCCCGAGTCGTTAATCTTGGAAGACAGGTTGGTCTTTTATTAGCTATCTCCAAGGGTCAGCTTAGAAGTATCTGGGGAGATACCAGTTCAGAATGTCATTTGTCATTGGGTGCCTGACGGGCAGCCGCATTGATTCAGCCCCCTCCGGGGCTGCCGTTAACTCAGGAGGCAAAAGCTGCTTTCAACCTTTCCAGCCCCCCTCCCCCAACTGGGGCTTTAATTCCTCGCTCTGGCCCTTCATTTATGACTCAGGGCAGGGCTGCAGTGGGGGTGGAGACCGCGGAGACACAAGTGCCCATGGGAAGTGGACGCGTGCTCCTGCTCCTGGAGATGCCTTCCCCATCAAGACCGACAGTTCTCAATCTTGACTGCGTGGACTCTCTCCGAGACTTTCACAGATATGGAGGCCTGGGTTTACCCACAAAGGTCCTCCCTGAACTGCTCTGGAGTAGGGCTCGGGCAGTGCGTTTCGTAAAACTATCCGCAGGCAATTCTCTTGAGTCACCAGGACCTGAGATCTGCCCAGCTAGACAGTTCCTCCCCTGCCTGCCAGATTGCCATGATTCGAGTCTAAGATCAAGGACACCACCCCTAGCTACTTGATCAGTAGCTAGGAGACCTTGGGCTAGTCATTTATTCACTGTGCCTCCATTTCCTCTTTGGGAAAGTGGGAAAGGTAACACCCCAAGAGTTCTGGCAAGGACTAAATGAGTTCATAAATACAGTGTGCAGAGAAGAGTGAGGGCCTGGCACAGAGTGAGCACTGGGTCCGTGTTTGCTACTAATATCACCTCGTTTGTGTTTATTGCCCCCTGGAGTATAAACGCCATTACAGACCTAGGCCACTCTTACCCTCGCCATCATCCCCATTTGACAGAGGAGGAAACTGAGCTACAGAGAGAGTAGGAGACTTATCTGAGGGTCTAGGTGCAAGTGGGACGGTTCAACCTAGTACTTCGGAGCCAGTGAAGACAGGTAGTCTATGCAGCACGCTGGGAAGGTGCTGGGCAGGAGGGTTTAACACCAGCTGTAGAGACGTGAGTGAAGGAGAGGTTGGAGCGCCCGCACACAGCAGGAAGGAGCGTGGTTCAGGGTGGTGTAGGCGTCCCGTGGAGGAGTGGGGAGGTGAAGAGGGAAAGGTAAGCAGGGCCAGGACCCAAGGGCTCTGGACAGAGTGTAGAAGACTGAGGGTTTCACTCAGGACTTTAGTCTCTGTCCACACAGACATGGATGGGCTAGAGCGCAGGTCGTCCCTGATGTCCGGCCCTTGGGTCCTGCCGACTCTGCTCCCACTTGGAAACCACAGGCAACAGTGGCCTTGTGTCTGAAGTTGGGTGGGCGACAGGGATTTGGGGTCAAGGCCTCTCATCTGCATCAGAAGCCCAACTCCCCCACTCTCCAGCTGTGTGACCTCACCTAAGTTCCGTGACCTGAGCGAGTCTCGGTTTTCTCCTCTGCAAGTGGAGAAGGCAGAGCACCATCCCCCAGGGTTAGAGAGGACTGGCTGAGGTAGGGCAGTCTGCCTGTCACAGGAAAATGCATACGTGCTGATGTGGTTGGCCCTGACGGTCACCTCCTAGGTGGTGCTGGTATGGAGGAAACAGAACAGGTGGAAAGGATTCCTCTTGGGAAGGGGAAGGGAAAGAGAGAGGGAGGAGGAAGGCAGAGAGGGGAAGGGGGGGAGGGAAGGATGACCGAACATCCTGGTTTCCCGGGACTGAAGAGTTTGCTTGCATATGGGACTTTCAGTGGTCAATCCAGAAAAGCCCCAGGCAAATCAGGATGAGTTAGTCACCCTAAAAGAAGGTTTAACGGAATGATATTTAATTCTTCCAAAAATTAACATGAGTCAAAAAAAAAAAAAAAGAAAAAAGAGAACTGGATTCAAGCTACAGCACAGTAGGCTGAGGTCAGATCTCATGCAGGACTTCCTGGCTGCTGAACGAAAGGCAAGGTTGGGCGGGCCCAGAGCAGCCCAGAAGGAAGCTCAGAGCCCAGGAGGGAGCCAGGGCAAACAGGAAAGCACCTCTCTTTGGAAGAAATGGCTGTGTCAACCGCTGTTTGCTCCCCGTGACAGACTGAACTCCGTCTCCACTGGCCTGTGACCATCAGCTTCCACAGAGCCAGGAGCACACTTCCAAATTCCAGACCTCAGAGGCTTGTCGAGGACGCTCAACCGGGTTCTGACCGCGCAGGTGAGGGGAGGGCATATGCTTGGTGGCTCGCGCGACCTAATCTCAGAGAAAGTGTTCTTATGGAAAGATTCATGATAGCCATCCAGGCTGCAGACACAAGGTCTTAACTTCCAATTCCAGGAGCCCCGCGGCACGTGCCTCTCACCCGCCAAGTAACAATGCGTCGGGTGTGGGATCGGGCAGATTTACAGCAGATTCTCTGCAAATGAATGTCACGGCAGGTCTTTGTGCTTCAGAGGGAAGGAGGGCAATTCAGAAAGGGAAGCTACAGGGTCCAGGCGATTCTGAACCCCTCTCTAACCTGCAGTGTAGACGGGAGATACAGAGCGGGGCGGCGGCAAGGGTGATTCTGCAGCCACCAAACAGGGGTGCTAAGGGCCACACAGCAAGCTAGAGCTTTTCCATAAGACAGGGGAGCGTTGTGGGCTCCCCACAGAAGCAGAGAGAGCTGAGAGCTGTAGTTATCACTCCTGGAAGGGATCATATCACACTTCACAGCCTGCGCACATTTCCTCGTCTGTGGGAACACTGTGGTCAGCGGGTTTCTGATGTGTAGCCTGAAGGCCACGAGGTGAGACACGAGGTGACTGTAGGGGACAGATGCACAGTGGGCTGCTGCCTTGCTGTCTGACCTAAGGCAGCAGGGAAGGGCCATTAGAGCACAAATTCTGCTGTATTTTTCCAAACTTGATGTTAATGAAAATTTTCAAATATTCAGAAAAGTTGTAAGAGTAACGCAGTAAAGGTCACCTGGATTCAACAGCTAACATTTTGTGATGATTGGTCTATCAGCTCTCGGTCAACCTGCCTATCAGTGTGTCGTCTATTCACATGCAAGTGTGTGGAGTTTTTCCTGAACCATTTAAATTGCACACATTATGGTGTGCAATGGAATATTACTCGGCAATCAAAAACAATGAAATCCTGCCATCTGCAACAACTGGGTAGAAGAAGATATGCTAAGAGAAATAAGTCAGTCAGAGAAAGACAAATATCATATGGCTTCACTCATATGTGGAATTTGAGAAACACAACAGATGAATGTAGGGGACGGGAAGTAAAATAAGATAAAAACAGAGGGGGGCAAATCATAAGAGACTCTTAAATACAGAGAACAAACTGAGGGTTGATGGAGGAAGGGAGGTGGGGGGTGGGCTAAATGGGTGATGGGCATTAAGGAGGGCACTTGTTGGGATGTGCACTGGGTACTATATATAAGTGATGAACCACTAATTGATTATTACCTGAAATCATTATTACACTATGTGTTAACTAACTTGGATTTAAATAAAAATTTAAATTTTTTTTTAAAAATCTACACAAATCTGTCAAGATTTTAAAATCTTGAACCCGTGGCAAATAAACAAACAGACAAATAAATAAATAAACTGCACACATCATGACTCTTTACTAAAAGTCCAGCCTCTTAAGAGCAAGGCATTCCTGTACACAGTCATATCATTATTATATGACTCCAGAACACCTAATCTCCAAACTCAAATTTCCTCATTTGTCCCAAGAATGCATTTTAAAGCTTATTTAAACCATTATCTGATCAAGATCCACACACTATATTTGTTTGTGGTCTGTTATGTCTTTTGAGTGACACTAATACCTCTACCCGCACGTCCCCCACGCCCAACACATGCATAATTTAGGACACCGTTGTTGTGGTTTTTGTTGTAGGGTCTGGACGAGTTGTCTTGTAGAATGGCCCACATTCTGAATTTGTCTGATTATTTTCCCATGTTGCCATTTGATTTGTGCCCCTGTTCCCTATTCTTTCTGTAAAGTGGAATTTGGGTCTAAATTAGATTCGGGTTAAATTAGATTCTAGTTAATTTGAATTAGATTCAGGTTAAATTAGATTCTAGTTAATTCTAATTAGATTCAAGTTTTACCTTTTCGGCAAGGATCCTCTGTAGATGAGGCTCTATACTTCAGAGTGTACCATGTCAGGAGATACAGAACATTAAGGTGGGGGTACCAAATCACCCATTGCGAAGACACATTTTACCCCCTTTACTTTAGAAAGGCAGCCACAGGTGATTTATTGGCACTGGACAAAATTTCTGTCCCCAGTAAACTCTCTCCCGGAGGAGGGAGCATCCATTGTTAATTCTTGCTGGAAATGACTACCAAACGGCAAGTTTAAAAATGGTATTTTTTTCTAAGTCATTCTGTTACCCCTTCTGTATTAGCTGGTGTACTTTTTGTTTCTCTCTCTCCACTCCCTTTCTCCTTTCCCTCCCTCTCTCTGTCTCAAGAGTCCAACAATGGACTCAGGAAATTTTAGCCATTCAATGTATAACAATCAACAAAGTATAATGACAACTTCTGTCATTTCTCATGCCAAAAGTGTCCCAAATTTGGACATTACAAGTCCCTTAAAACTGGGTCAGGGGCCCTCTTGACACACCTCCATCATTTTTGACACATCTTTGCTTCCTGCAACAAGTAGATGGCCATGGCTCACCTTGTATTCCCCTGTCCCAGATCAGGAAGGGGCCATTTCTCCAAGAAAAGGGGTCTTCTCGGTGGGGACTGATATTTTGGAATCCAGATCTGGGCTTCAGGTGTGAGAAGCATGGGTTCTGCCAGCAGATGGCCCGGGTTTAAACCCTAGCTCTCCCACCTAATGCCTCAGAGTTTATGTAGACGGAGGGCCAGGGTGGGAAGGACCCTGGGGCATCCAGAAGGAGAAGAGAAAACTTTATTTTTTTAAATAATTATTCCATTCAATTAGCATAAGAGTAAGTAAAAATATCATTGTATTTAATTTACTCCTTCCTTTCCATCTATTAATGACAGGGGATACTGATTTGACATTTGGAATCTTGAAATGAAGTTTCCTTTTTTAAAAAAGTAAGCAAATTAAAAAAATTTAAGTTTATTTATTTATTTTGGGAGAGAGACAGAGAGACAGAACATGTGAGTGGGGGAGTGGGGGGTGGGGGCAGAAAATCCCAAGCAGGCTCTGCACTGCCGGCACAGAGCCAGACATGGGGCTTGAACCCACGAACTGTGAGATCACGAGCTGAGCTGAGGTCAAGAGCCAGGCGCTTAACTGACTAAGCCACTCAGGCACCCAATAAAGTAACCTAACTTCTACTGAAATAAAACATGAATGCAATTCAACATCTCCTTTTAAAATAAATGTGTTTTAAAAAAATAACTGAGCCAATATTTTTAAAAATGACTAAATCCTAGTTACTATGTAATGCAGATAAATCAAAAATGAATGATAATGGCACGAAAGCGACCAAAGTTTGGGCAATACCGTAATAAAGTTGCCTGGGGACTCTCATTGTTTGGAATGATTTTAAATGTAAAACTGAAATAATTTAATATTGGGGCACCTGGTGGCTCAGTCGGTTGGGCATTAGACTTCAGCTCAGGTCACGATCTCACTGTTCGTGAGTTCAAGCCCTGTGTCGGGCTCTGTGCTGACAGCTTGGAGCCTGGAGCCTGCTTTGGATTCTATGTCTCCCTCTCTCTCTGTTCTTCCCCTGCTTGCATTCTGTCTCCCTCTCTCTCTCAAAAATGAATAATTAAAAAAAGCACTACCCTACGACTCAGTAATTGTACTACTAGGTATTTATCCAAGGGATACAGGTACACTGTTTCAAAGGGACACATGCACCCCAATGTTTACAGCAGCACTATCAACAATAGCCAAAGTATGGATAGAACCCAACTGTCCATTGATGGATGAACGGATAAAAAAAGATGTGGTATATATATATATATATACACACACACAACAGAGTATTACTCAGCAATCAGAAAGAATGAAATCTTGCCATTTGCAACAACGTGGAGGGAACTAGAGGTATTATGTTAAGCGAAATTAAAGAAAGACAAATATCGTATGACTTCACTCATATGAGGACCTTAAGACACAGAACAGATGAACACAAGGGAAGGGAAGCAAAAATAATATAAAAACAGGGAGGGGGACAAAAACATAAGAGACTCTTCAATATGGAGAACAAACAGAGGGTTACTGGAGGGGTTGTGGGAGGGGGGATGGGCTAAATGGGTAGGGGGCATTAGGGAATCTACTCCTGAAATCACTGTTGCACTATATGCTAAGTGACTTGCAAGTAAGTTAAAAAATTAAAATTAAAAAAATAAATAAAATGAATAAAAATTTTTAAAACTGAAATAATTTTAATATTGTCTGGGTGCATGTGCTATGATATCCTCTACCATTTGGGTCTCTGAGGGCTGATGCAACAACCAGAACGTATGTCTCCATGTCACAGCAAATGGAGCTTAGAAGGTGAGCATTCTTGACTCTCCTTAGCAACCTCAATAGCATTCTCCCCATTCTCTTTCCTATGATGATATATGGGTACAGGGAGGGCTGAAATTTCGAGGAAGGATGCTCCCAGAAAAAGAGTGTATGTGCTATCCTGGGGCTCCTTATGATCTGTAAATGCCTTGGTCAGAAATGCTTCTCATACACACAGCAACAGAGGTCCCCAAATGTCTGCGTGATGCATTCTCTGTGCATAGGGAAAAAAACCTGCCTGTCCAGGTGCAACAATTTTTGACTTCTCGGTGTTGTTCTTAGGACCCCAAAGAGCCACGACTACCAAAATGGGACTCGCTGACCAGGAAGCTTACAGAGATCTAAAAATGAACGTGGTCAAGACTGCAAGATAAAAGGAAGCAGGAATTGAGGTCAGCCACATTCACAGAACCAAGGATGACCACAATAGAGGAAGGTGAAAGAAAGAGCAGAGTCTGTATGTGGGGTTTGCCTCATCAATTCAAAGATTCCATTTAATGCGTGGACACCCGACTCATCAATCTTCTTTTTTAAAATTTTTTTAATGTTTATTTATTTTTGAGAAAGAAAGAACATGAGTGGGGGAGAGGCAGAGAGAGAGGAAGACACAGAATCTGAAGCAGGCTCCAGGCTCCGAGCTGTCAGCACAGAGACTGACACAGGGCTTGAACTCACGGACCACGAGATCATGACCTGAGCCGAAGTAGAAAGCTCAACCGACTGAGCCACCCAGGTGCCCCTAAATGTTTGTTTATTTTTGAAAGAGAGGGGGGAGGGGCAGGGGCAGAGAGAGGGAGACAGAGAATCCCAAGCAGGCTCCACGCTCTCTGTACAAAGCCCGATGTGGGGCTCGAACTGATGAACCATGAGGATCATGACCTGAGCTGAAGTTGGACGCTCAACCTACTGCACCACCCTGGTGCCCTGACTCATCAGTCTTTTAATGAGCATCTATTATGTGCCCTGAAGAGATAGAAAAGACACATTAGGCAGCATTACTCAGTGATTCCAGCTACTGTGAACACTATTAACTACAGGCCTGTTATCGATGGCACTGTTGGGAAACAAGGTTTTAATCTGGGGGCAATTTCGGGACCTTTAGAAAACTATTGTATAGGGCAGTCATTATACAGGGACTATTTCTAGGAATCTGGAAATCATTAAGACAAGAGCAGTGCCTCTCTCACTGAGAAAGTGACTTAATCCAGCTGGATTAGGACCCTTTCCAGAGTACGTCTGGGTGTGTAGTATATGTAAAGTGACAGTGTTTCCTAAACCCAAAATTGGGATGCACAATCTGCCAAAAATAAGTGTCTGTGGGGATAGCAAGACAGGCTATTTTAAGTTGGAACTCCCCCAGAAAATCTGGGGTGTAAGCTTCTGACAGCCACTGCAGGGGTTCGCTCTAATGCATTCTGCACAACCAATTTTAGCTTTTGTCTCTGTGCATTTCTCACACGTCCACAGCACCTGCCAGCAGTTGTGCGTGCACGTGCTCTGTGATAGACAGGGAGTGGGGGATGGGAAACCGGAAGCTCCCTCACGCGTAGGGAACACAGAACATGCGGGGGTAAACAATGAAGGCAGAGTTCTGTAAGGAAGTTAGAGGATCTAGTGGGGTGTCTTGAGTTCTTCCCTCCTCTGCATTCTCCCACTGAAATAGATCAGAAGACAACTTCTCAAGTCAGATGTCTCTATGGAATGGTACCTACCTGGAAAATTTTTTTAATGTTAAAATTTTAACTTTATTAAAATGGCAGAATAATTAGGAATAATACAGCATGACTGTGGGAGGAGAACCATCAAATTGGTTGACATATGCTTCTATCAATCTCAATAAATAACCAGGGACATTGAATTAAGGACAGTCATGTGGAACGGGAATGGACTCTGTGAAGTCTGGATTTGGGGGCCCTGTGTCCCCAAGTGGGCATTTGATAAAAATTAGTTGAATGAATGAATAAACACTACAGAAGTCAAAGCCTAAGTGGCCTAGGTATCTTCTCTTTGTCTTACTTTAGAATCTTGAGAAACAAATCCGATTGGCTGAGACAAGACTCTGAATTGCTTCATCTTGGATTAAATGGACTCACCACCCTGGTCCGATTAGCTGTAACCACAAGGGTAGCTCATACAGTACAAATAGTGCTGTCTATCAGGTAAGGACTATGACAAGTGGACATTCCAAAGGAGATATGGATTAAGCAGACACTCCAACTTGATCTCAGCCTCCAGTTCTCCTTTGCTAAGGAAGTGACGAGAACCCTTTATCAGAGAGCCTAGGAGAATTATCCTGGTCTGGTTTGAGTGATCGGAGCCCCACATAATTTTACTCTATGTTGGAATAATCACGTCTTGCTTTTATTCTAAAGCCCTAAGCTTTGTTCTGAATTTACTCGTAGTAGTTTATTTCTGTGGCAGATGCTATTTCCTCCCATTGTGCTGCAGTATTATAGCTCATTCCCTCTCCCTCCCTCCCTCCCTCTCCCTCCCTCTCTCCCTTTCTCTCTCTCTCCCCCCCCCATCAGCTCCCTCACCCAAGCGCCCTATTGCTGTACTTCTGTCCTCTTTAGCATTAGATTCTTTCCTGCAGAATTAATATTCTTTTGTGGAACTCAGCGAGGGCTGGTTACTGTGTTTGGGTGAGAAGAAGTAGTTATTCTTCTGTCAGATCTGAGCTGTAAATAGGCTCTCTGTTGCATAGGGAAATGTAGCCGTGATACTCTCTGTATAATGCCTTTACATATTTTGCTAGCCCTAGAAAGAGCACTTAGTGGCATTATGGTTTAATCACTCTCTTTGCAATGTTACATGGCTTGTACTTATAAATGGGGTCTTAATATACAGCTAGTCATCTGCATACCATCTAGTGATGACAACCTGAAAAATGGGCTGAGGTCTGCTGGGTACAAGAGTGTGACAGGTTCGTCAGGTAGTGCTTTCCACCAGACGCTGCCGGCTCTCACCAGGGGCACCTAGAGAAGGGCACCTCCTCACCCTCTTGAGGTTACATATGGACATGTGATTCGTTTTCTCAAACAAAACATGAGCAGAAATATAACATGTCACTTCTGAGTGGAAACGTTAAGACCCAGGATGTGATCTTCCATGCACATTTCCCCCCCGACCATGGTGCTGGCAACACTCCAGACTGGCTGTTTCATCTATATGGGTCCCAGAGACAGGAGGAAAACTCCTGGCTGACCCAGGATAGATTTCTGCTCAAGCTATGGAGAGGTGGGGCTGTTTGTTACTACAGTGTAACTTAGCTCATCCTGACTGACACATAGGTTGCATGTACAACATAAAACGGTTTCTCTCACGAGTCTATTCATTCTATCCATCCATTTGTTCAAACATATATTATGCACTTATTATGCAAAAGATATTTAAATTAAAGAGAAATGGAATTAAGTGTCAAGAGAACATGTGATTATATGTGCATGTGTGTGTGTGCGTGTATACACATATATATGCTTGAAAATAATCAGACTGAGCTCTGACTATGGGTAAGACACAGTGCTAGGTATTTTGTGTGATGAATTAACTTCTGAAGTCTATTTGCTTAAAAATTAGAACCGTTTTATAGTTTAGAAAAAAAGGCAAAAACAAATGGAAGCTCACAGAGGTTCTAGCACTTACCCAACACTGCCCAGCCAGTAAGTAGCAGGTTTGGGTTTCAAACCAAGGTTAGTCAGCCTCTGCGGTTACCACCATGCTACATCGCCTCTTTCCAAACACTAAGATAGCTCTGTGCTTCTTCAGAGAACCCCAGGAAAGCAAAGAAAAATAAAAACCCTGCCCTTTCAAATCCTTGCAGCCAGTACGCCTTCGGGTTTGTTTTGACAGGCTGTCTTCCCTTCAAAATGAAGAGAGAGGAAGCGTGGACAGAAATAAAGGCCAGCTGTTCGGTGCAGCAGATACACCTGCATGCAGCCAGCAGAGCCCGCCTGTCATTTCAGGAGGCCATGGAGCTGACACCTGTGGTCACGCCTCGACCTGCTCTGGGGGCGCAGCCCAGGCTGCTCGTTATCCAAACAGGGGAGAAGCTCTGCAAATTGCATGTTTTCATACAGACTTAGGAAAACGTGAGGGGTGAGGGTAGGAATGTACTGATACCATCATTAATCAAACAACCGGGGAGTGAAGATGAAGGGATGCAAAGGTAGGTTCCTGTATCAGGAAAAGATGTGTGGGAAGAGATTAGAAATACTAAGGAGACAGAGACTTTTTTGGGCAAACGTTTTTCCATTCTTAAAGCTTTAAAACGTATGTAGGAGTTTCCTGGCCAGAGAGAGAGACAATGAAGGCAGCCCCCGAGACATTCATTCATCCATTGGAACATCACTTTCTGAACGCGCACAGCGTAGGTGGCTGGGGTGGGAAGACGAAACCTACTACGTGCCAGGCACCATTCTAAGCCTGTATTAACTAGGTTAGTGCTCACAAAAACCCAAGAGGTAGAGACTCTGAGGATCTCCACTTTGCAGAGGGGGAAACGGAGGCACAGAGAAGTTTAAGTATCCTGCCCAAAGTCATGCAGCTTGGGGCATTCGCATCCCGCCAGGTCTGGCACCAGCACCGTGCTCTGAACCGCACGGCCTTTTGTGGGGTCTTGCTCCTCAAGTTCACAGATCAGCAGGAAAGAGGAACTTAGAAGCAAATCACTTTTTTTTTTTTTAATTGCGCAAATGCTATTTTGAGAATGATCCAAAGAGAAAGAATTCAGGTCTACCTAGGGACATCAGGGAGAGCAATACTGGGGAGAGAGACCTTTAAATGCCTGGCTGCATGTGTCAGCCAGGTGGGTGAGTGGGGGAAGGGGCCTCCGAGGTGGAGGGACCGCTTGAGCAAGTACACAGAAGCTGGGCTGATCAGAAAAGTGCTGAGGCACAGAGCTGCAAAGGAGGGCAGAAGCAGATGAAGCAAGGAAGGCAGAGCAAGGAGAGGGTACACAGAGGAGGGTCCTGTGTTCCAATTGAGCCATTGTTGGGTATGGGTGTCTGCCTTCTTGCGTTGCAGACACACAAAGAAAAAAAAAAAACAGCATCAGGCTGTTTGCAGACCTCTCCCTGGCTGCACCTTAAGAAGGTGCCTGGCATCAGTGTGGAGGACTGGCTGGGAGGGAGGGAAGCAGATCTGTCGAGAGAAAGGCCCCTGGAATCAGACAGCTCTGAGCTCGAGTCTCATATCCGTTTCCACCTCTGTGACCTTCGCCAATTAGTGACTGGACCTGCCAAGCCTCAGCCGCCAAATGAGTGGCTGCGAGACCCACGTAAGGAGTGGATGTTATCTGTCACTGGCATGCTTTGGATTGGATTTGGATGTAAGTATAGCACTTAAGAGGATATTACAATACAACAGATGAAGGGGAAATCTGATCCTGGTGACCTGTCATGACCACGGCTGTTTCTCCCACTCTGTTGTAGGAAGGATTTGTTGGCACAGATTCATCCGTGTTCCCACACCAGGATCCCTTCAAGACCAAATGCAAGGTCAAGACGGTCTGTCGTCGGCAGAGCGGATTTGGGAAACCAACTCATAATCTTGGCTTCATAATTAAGGGCTCTAACCCAGCACTCCTCAAACTTTAATGTACACACAAGTCACCTGAGATCTTGTTACAAGGCATCACAAAAATAAAAGGAATTATAACTATGGGTGGCAACAGATGTTAACTAGACTTATTGTGGTGATCATTTGGCAATGTATATATTGAGTCATTATGTTGTATACCTGAAAGTAATATAATACGTCAGTTTTATCTGAGTTCTTTAAAAAGCAAAAAATAAAATAAAATAAAATAAAATGAAAAATTAAAAACAAATGTAAAGTGGCAGTTTAAAAAAAAACTTTAAGGCAGATTCTGACTCAGTTGCACTATGGAGGGCCATGCGTGATGCCCGTGCGCCACTGACAAGGACCACCCGTGGGGTAGCAAGGCCTCAATCCACTGAGATTGCCCGAACCTACACTGCCCAAACCAAGAGTAAGAATCAAACCCAATACCTTTCGCTAACTGGCTTACTCACTCATCCTTCCGTTAAATATTTGCTAAGCACCTACTGTATCCCAGGCCTTGGATAAACAAAATTATATACACCATAGGTCGTGTACCCAATCAGCTTGCCCGCTATGCAAATGGAGAAGGAAAGGACAAAGGGACTGACCATTTCTGCTCAGCCCACTTCATGTACTTCATCTCATTTAATTCTCCCAAAAGTTCTATGAAATTGCAATCATGCATGCCACGCTGCAAAGGAGGAAACTATAATTTAGGGAGTAAGGACAAGTCCCCTCCCCTCCAAATTGATCAGCCAGTTGGTGGCACTGCGATTTGAAGCCAGGTCTTTTGGATTCCACTGCCTTGTTTATACTCTACAACTATATGCTGATTGCATTCTGGTTTTATTTACTTTGAACTTGACTGTGCCTCTTTAGGTTTTAGAGAGTAAACTCTTTTTTTTTTTTTTTTTTTTTTTGCTCATAAATTTAATTGCTGACATAAAGGGAAAAATCCTGATGTAATTGAACAAGAAGATGTTTACAACCCTCTTCGAGCCATAGAGCTGCTGGCACACAAAATTTATGGCAGTAGGAGAGGGGAAATAAAAAGAAAGGGAAGACCAAGACAGATGTGCCTATGGAAATGTCGTGTTAATATATGGGTTGATGACCCAACACTGGCACACTCAGTTGGATAACTTTTTGGAGATCGTTTAACCAGCTAATGAAGATTTACTTAATAAACTCTCAAACTTGCCAGAGCTAGACTCCTAAAAACAACCTTATAAATTACAAAGAAGATGGTGCGTTAAAGAGCCACCGTGGTTATTTAAAGATGGAGTGAAATTGCCAGAGTCGTAAAGGTCATTGTCCAGGAGTCTTGCAGCCGTCACTGGAGGGCTGGGAACCTTTCAGGGGAGCAGCCCCCATGTTTGCACCCAATCCAGATAAATGCATACAGATGTTCCTTGAACTTGATCAACTTGCTTCTCAGCATGAATACAAAATTGATTGGGCCAAATCAGAGCTCGTGCCAGTGAAGGCTGGCTGCATACAGAAATAAAATCAGCCACCTCCCACTTACTTAGAAGTCTCCAGCTTAAAATATACTGGAGGCAAATGTGCAGTTCACTTTGGAGCAAGAGCCAAATTGCACAGCGACAAAATTATTCCCATCATCATGACAGCCTCAGCCAATCGTTCCCTTTTTTAATGTGCTGAAAGGAGGCAAGTTGGCATCACTAAAAGTATTTTTTTTCCAAAAATACATCATGAAATATGGAGAAACTAGAGACAGAAGAAGGGGGCCCACGCCTCAATCTAATTCTGAGACTGGGCTATTGAGTAACGGCCGTTCTCGATGTACTTTGAAGGCCCCAAGAAAAGATGTTGTATTTATTGCTTCCTGCTTCCCTTGCTACCCTAGATGGGCAGGGACATGAATATTTCTCCTCTAATTCAGTTCCTGTTTTTCAAAGAAGACCCCTTTCACTGCATGATTATCCCCAGAAATATCTAATCTTCACTCTCACTTGATGAACTACAACTGTCTCGTGTCTTTTGGTCTTCCTTAAGGACTCAGTCAAGGACATAATGGATGTTGCATGCTTCCGTTTTCTCTTCTCAAATTCGTCCCATGTTCCCTTCATCCTTCTTTCTGTCCTTTACTACCTAGTGAAGTTCTGGAAGCCAATCCAGGATGTGCTGATATAGAAACTGCCTAAGATGGAAAGGTCGACCCAGCTGGTGCTCAGCTGGCCTCATCGAGGGATCCCTGTTCTCCCACTCCGATGTGATGCCTCTTCACACCTATCTTTGTCCCTCATCTTCTCTGGAGAAGGATTTATACTCAGCCCCAGTGAGTCGGCATGCTCCCCCCTCGGTTTCAGCAATTCTGATGTCCAGATGTCTTATGCCCTTTTAATATCCGTTTCAGATTATCATCCTCACCACTGGGAAGTGACAGCATGCATATTTCTCCGTGCTGAATTGCATTTTGTTCTTTTTTTGAACTTCATCCTTGGAAATTAGATTTTGCTATCTTTGGTTGTTTCTAGTACATGACTAAGCTTCTCTTTCCAGCACAGTTACTTAATATCCCTTTCCAGAATATTACTTAAGGAGAAAAGGAGTACATTTTTCATATGAATATGAAGAATATGTCCCCATTTTTCCTTTGGAGGAAAAGGGCCACTATTGATTTTAACAATGAAAGTTGCACGGATGAAAGGGGAGCAATTATTCAAATCTGATCTAAGGTTTCACATTACATGTCAACTCTAGTCAATCGCCAGTCTTGTCCGGCACACTGTGGTGAGGAAGATTCTAAGGCTGGGTTAAGACTGGATGAGAAATATGGCGGCATGGATAGGTAACATCTCCCATGGGCTTGATGGGGAGATGTGGTAGCACATCCATTTGCTTTTTTCAATGCTAATTCCAACACAAGATAATCCACAGTGTTCTGATCTATCTACCAGATGCACTGACAAAGCCGTCTCAAGAAAAAGCCAAATTTTCCAGGGCAAAATATCAAGTGTTCTTCCCCTAAAGCAGTCACTTTTATTAAAAAAAAGTGTAATTATAGGGGTGCCTGGGTGACTTCGTTTCGGGTCATGATCTCACGGTTTGTGGGTTCGAGCCCAGCATCGGCTCTGCACTGCCAGTGGGGGGCGTGCTTGGATCCTCTGTCTCCCTCTTTCTCTGCCTCTCCTCCACTCACGCTTTATCTCTCTCCCTCTCAAGATAAATACACAACTTTAAAAAGTTTAATTATATGAGCCAAATCTGATTAATTAATGATTGCCAGGACTGGGGAGTTAAGCTCCATGATTGATTAATAATGTCCACGAATGAAGGACTAGATATGGTGCTATAGTGTGAATGCTGTATCCTGCATTCAGGACTCCTGGCTTAGTGCAATATGCCACTGACTCTGTCTTGGGAACGTAATACAGCAGTAAAGGCTTTGAAAGTATCTTACAGAGTCAGGGCATACGTTAAGCCCAGATCGGTTACACAAGAAGCAGAAATGAGTCGAATACGACAAAACATTAACAATCCTACACCTGAGATTTACAGAATATAGTTCCTTCCAGCCCCACATGAAATATTTACAAAAATTGACCCCCTATTGGTCAGAAACCAGGTATCAATAGAATTTAGACCATGTTCCAAAAACACGTAAGAAAATAAAGACTTCCAAACAATTGGATAGGCACATGAAAAATGCACCATATATTTGCAAATGTAAAATCGAGCTTCCAAATCATTCAAAGACTACCTGACGTGACTTATTTATGTGTATGTTTTCTTTTTTTCTTCTGTGAATGCAACCTTTAAGAGGTCAAAGAGCCACATTCACTACACTACTCCCAGTGCACACAGAGAACTGAAGATTGTCTGAGTCACAGCAGGGGCATGTTCAATGAGTGAATGAATGAATATGAGTGCTTACAGGATTCTGTTTATGCAGTACTTTAAGGGAAATGAATACCCTTAAATACATGTATTACAAAAGAAGCAAAAACAAAATATGAGCTAAAGACCTAGCTTGGGATACCAGAAAATAAAAAGTAAATTCAAAGAAAGTAGAAACAGTACCTAAAATGCACAGAACTTGATGAAACAAAACAAAAAAGAATGAGAAGGAAACAAAACAATTATCTGACCCACATATAATCCTTTTCTTGCAGAGCATTTTTAAAAGAACAGAAAAAGAGCAGAGACGGCAGTTAATTTTATAAGGCTAACATAACCCTCGATATTAGGGATAGAGGTGTGCTGTTTCGAAGGGGCACATGCACCCCAATGTTTACAGCAGCACTACCAACAATAGCTAAAGTATGGAAACAGCCCAAATGTCCATCAACGGATGAATGAATAAAGAAGAGTGACTCACACACACACACACACACACACACACACACACAATGGAGTATTACTTGGCGATCAAAAAGAATGAAATCTTGCCATTACAAATACGTGGATGGAACTAGAGGGTATTATGCTAAGTGAAATTAAAGAAAGACAAATATCATATGACTTCACTCATATGTGTAATTTAAGACCCAAAATAGATGAACATAAGGGAAGGGAAGCAAAAATAATATAAAAACAAGGAGGGGGACAAACCATAAGAAGAGACTCTTAAATACAGAGAATAAACTGAGGGTTGCTGGAGGGGTTGTGGGTGGGGGGATGGGCTGAATGGGTAAGGGACATTAAGGAGCACACTTGTTGGGATGAGCACTGGGTGTTACATGTAGGGGATAAATCACTGGACTCTACTCCTGAAATCATTATTGCACTATACGCTAACTAACTTGGATGTAAATTAGATAATAAATAAATAAAATTTTAAAAACCCCATAACCCTCGATATTAAAGCCAGGTAAGGAAAATTATAAATCAATCTCATGCATGGATTTAGATGTAAACATCTTAAACAAAACATTGGTAAAGAACACCCATGAGCAGAATAAGAAATGGACAGACAGCCATAACCAAGCAGAGCTAGTTTCAGGAATGTAAGGATGGTGTAACATTACAAAATGTATTAATATAAATTACTACTAAAAGAGAAAAATGATGACTATCCCCACAGAGACAGAAGAAACATTTGGCAAAATTTCACATTCATTCATGTATTTAAAAAAGGAATGTAGGGCGGCTGGGGGGCTCAGTCAATTAAGCATCGATTTTGGCTCAGGTCACCATCTTGTGGTTCCTGAGTAGGAGCACCGTGTGGGGCTCTGTGCTGACAGCTCAGAGCCTGAAGCCTGCTTCAGATTCGGTGTCTCCCTCTCTCTCTCTCTGCCCCTCCCTTGCTCGCACTCTCTCTCTCAAAAATAAATAAATATTAAAAAAATGTTTAATAAAAATAAAAAAGAAATGTTAGCAAACTAGGAATAGTAGGAAAAATCCTTAACATTTGAAGAAACATTTGCACTTATCTATGTAAGAAAATATGTGTATGCAAACTATCAGATTTAAAAAAATATATGGGTATAGACACAAATAGAATTAGTGTATTTGAACACCACCAATAATAAGTTAGGAAATGTAATTTTTAATGTCTTACTCATAATCGCAAACAAAATATACAATTCTGTGAAATAAATCTAATGCAAGATCTCCAAGTCCTTTCTGGGGAAAAACACAACCCTTTATTGAAGGATATGAAATAAGAGCATTTGGAGAAATACGCCAGGTTCATGGGTGGGAAAATACACTGTAATAGAGATGAAAATGTGCTGGATTAATCTATACAATCAATGCAATTTCAAAGATTTTCTCTCATATAACTTAACAAGCAGACCCAAAAATTCACAAAGAAACACTGGAGTCAAGAATAGGCAAGACAGTTTTCAATAAGGACAGAGATGAAATATCTGTAAGATGTGACCACTTATCAACCCAGATAAATGAATGTGGATTTAGTGCAGAGAGAGAGAATTAGAATAATGTAAAAGAAAACAACAACAACAAAAAGCGCTACAAAAACAATCCGAATATGAGAAAAACTAGAATATATAAAGAGCTCCTAAAGTTAGTAACACAAAATTGAGTTTTAAAAAAAGGCAATAGAAGGGCACCTGGGTGGCTCAGTCAGTTAAGTGTCCAACTTCGGCTCAGGTCATGATCTTGTAGTTCACGAGTATGAGCCCTGCATTGGGCTCTGTGCTGACAGCTCAGAGCCTGGAACCTGCTTCAGATTCTATGTCTCCCTCTCTGCCCCTCCTCTGCTCACGCTGTCTCTCTCTCTCTCTCTCTCTCTCTCTCTCTCTCTCTCTCTCTCTCAAAAATAAATAAACATTAAAAAAAATTTTTTAAAGGCAACAACAATTTACACTAAAGGGAACATAAATCTACTATAAACATTTTGAAAAGGTGTTTAGGGAACTGCAATTAAAAAAAACATATCATCAAATGATCAAGGTGTTTGGAGGGATCAAGGTTTTTATATTGCCAGTGGGAGTGAAAGTTTTTACAAGCACTTTACAAAGGAATTTAGAGGTATCTGCACTGCATTAATTCTAAGATGCTTCTCAACCTCCACCACCCCCCCCCCCCCACCGATCCTACCTCCTGCATTGTAACATTTCTGAAATCCAGATTCATTTTTATAACTGTCGGCATCTTAAGATTCTAAATGATAGCAATTTTGTTGCAACTTAGATTAGATGGCCTATTAGTATTGATAAAATATGTAGTAAAGTTGAAGATACTCACACTCTATGATGCAACAATTTGATTCCTACACACATCTCTAGAGAAACAACTATACACAAAGATAATGCTGCCTAATGCAACATCTGTACTTTAAAAAATGTTATCCCAGGAAGGTAGCAAAGTTGGTTTCTTTAACTCTTCTACCAGTAAGAATTACTCTATTATCAGTGAAGTGGCCTTAAACAGAGAAAAATGTATTATCTTCCATTAGAAGTCTAGGAGAGTTGCTTGATTTTGTGACTCAGTGAGGACCTCAGGAACCCAGACTCTTTCCATTTTGCTGTTTTGCCATGGTTGGCTTGCTGACCCCTTTTCTTATACTTCTAAAGTTAGAGGCATAGAATTCTGGACTTCAAGTTATACAAAGCTGTAATCATGAAGACAATATGGCATGGCACAAAAAAAAAAAAAAAAAAAAAAAAAAAAAGACACAGAGATCAATGGAACAGAATAGAGAACCCAGAATTGGACCCAGAATTGGACCCACAAATGTATGGCCAGCTAATCTTCGACAAAGCAGGGAAGACTATCCACAGGATAAAAGACTGTCTCTTCAGCAAGTGGTGCTGGGAAAACTCGACAGCGACACGCAGAAGAATGAACCTGGACCACTTTCTTACACCAGACACAAAAATAAATTCAAGATGGATGAAAGACCTAAATGTGAGACAGGAAACCATCAAAATCCTAGAGGAGAAAACAGGCAACAACAACCTCTTTGACCTTGGCCGCAGCAACTTACTATACTTGTTCACCTCTTGATCGCAACATTCCTGACTTAACAATAATGCCTAGGGCTTCAAATTAGCTCTTTAGGGGCGCCTGGGTGGCACAGTCGGTTAAGCGTCCGACTTCAGCCAGGTCACGATCTCGCGGTCCGCGTCAGGCTCTGGGCTGATGGCTCGGAGCCTGGAGCCTGTTTCCGATTCTGTGTCTCCCTCTCTCTCTGCCCCTCCCCCATTCATGCTCTGTCTCTCTCTGTCCCAAAAATAAATAAAAAACGTTGAAAAAAAATTAAAAAAAAAAAAAAACAAATTAGCTCTTTATTCCTGCTCTTACATTTGTTCCAACATTTTTATTTTCAAATAATTATAGGCACACATGAAGTTACAAAGACAGTACAAGGAAGTGTTATGTACACACCACCCAATCCCTCCCGATGTGACATCTTACATACCTTTAAGGCAATATCAAAACCAGGAAGTTGGCATTGGTGCAGTATGCCCATGCAAAGCTTGATGTCATTTTATCACATGTGTACATATACAAAACCACCAGCAGAGAGTACAGAACTATTCCATCACCACAAAGACTTCCCTCATGACATCCTTCACAGTCACCTTCCTGTGCTCCCTCCACCCATCCCTAACCGCTGGGAACAACTATTTTGTTCTCTTCCTACCATTATGTAAAAAAATGTTTTAAATGTTTATTGATTTTTGAGGGAGAGAGATACAGAGCACAAGCAGGGGAAGGGGCAGAGAGAGGGAGACACAGAATCCAAAGGAGGCTCCAAGCTCTGAGCTGTTGGCACAGAGCCCCACGCAGGGCTCGAACTCGTAAACCCTGGGATCAGGTACCCAATCATTATTTTAGACAGTAAAACACTATCCTTTGCTTCCTTTTTTAAGCATCACAAAAATAATATGGATGGATGGATGGATGGATGGATGGATGGATGGATGGAACGAAGGGAGGAATGAAGGAAGGATGAAGGGAAGGGAGGAAGAATGGAAGGGAGGGAGAGAGGAAGGGAGGGAGAGAGGAAGGAAGGATGGATAGATGGGTGGAAGGAACAAAAAAGCAAATGTAATAAAACATTAGTTACAGAATCTGGATACATGGTTCTTCACTGCACAATTCTTTGATCTGTGTTTGAAATTTTTCATAAATACAATATTGTAACAAAATTAACCTAAATGTCCACCAATAGGGCAGTATATTAGTATATTATATTTCTACAATGGATTAATTGACAGCATTTAAAATGAAGGAAACGGGAATCTGGAAAGCGTCTGATTTCGGCTCAGGCCATGATCTCACAGTTTGTGGGTTTGAGCCCCACGTTGGGCTCTGTGCTGACAGCTCAGAGCCTGGAGCCTGCTTCGGATTCTGTGTCTCCCTCTCTCTCTGCCTGTCCCCTGCTTATGCTCTGTCTCTCTCTCTCAAAAAATAAATAAACGTTAAAAAAAATTTTAATTAAAAATAATAAAATGAAGGAACTAAATCCATATGTAACAATATGGATAAATCTCAAAAATAGCATTTGGGTTAAACTGCAGAATAGCCTCTGTGATGTAATAACACACACAACATCCAAAGATGATCACCACTTTGAAGCTGTTTTCCTTACTTGTTTTCATAATTGATTACATAATGACATCATGTGTGATGTCTGGGTATTGGTAAGGATATGGGCATGTGCCAAATTCTTTTTATTTTGGGGGCACCTGGGTGGCTCAGTTGGTTAAACATCCGACTCTTGATTTTGGTCATGGTCTTGCAGTTTGAGTTCAAGCCCTGCACTGGGCTCCACACTGACAGCATAGAGCCTTCATGGATTCTCTCTCTCCCTGCCCCTCCCCTGCTCGCTCGCTCTCTCTCTCTCCAAATAAATAAATAAACTTTAAAAAAAGATTTAAAAAACCCTTTTTATTTTTCACACGTGAAATCTTTTATTATTAAAGAAAACATGAATTAAGAAAAAAAAGACACGCCCCATAGGCCTTCATACAATGGAAGATACTGGCTCAGAAGCAGACCTCAGAAACGTGTGAGTCAACTTATGTATGTGTCTCTCCTTATAGTTTCTCAAATCATGGGACACATTTGCCGGTTACTTTACTTCGAAGAACAAGGTACTTCAGTGAGAAAACACATTATCTTGAAAAGGCTTCACTCAACGCTAGCTTTAGGTATTTCCTGAGGTCCCATGATAGCATCAGTAAACAAGGAAGCAGGTAAATTTAACACACATTTAGTAATTATTCCTGCGAGTATGGCCTTCCTAGTTGCAAGCGTGGGTTACCATTACAAATTAAACCCGTAAAGCCACTTAACACAAAACAGACTAAGAGCTCGGATCGTGCAGCCAGCGGACATACAGAGACAAATATTTTTCAAAAACCAAAACTGCTCGTGCTTTTCTTATCACAAAAGTCAAGATAGTGCTACCTTCAGTGAGGAGAAATGAGTTTTGATCTTCTGAGTGCCTGGAAATACTGATCCCATGTTTCTGTCTGGGTGGCTACGACAAAAGCGTTCAATGTATAATTATCCACTGAACGATTTGCATGCTTTACGCATATCTCTGTATTTTGTTATGTTTTCATGATAAAAGAAGAGGTAACCTAAATTTGCGTAAAGTAGGACTGGGGGCTTGGAATACAATTTTTAGTTACACTATCACATGCGAACTCAAAAAGCTGCTGTCTCTCCGGGGCGCCTGGGTGGCTCAGTCAATTAAGTATCCAACTCTTGATTTTGGCTCAGGTCATGATCCTACAGTTCCTGAGATTGAGCCCCATGTCGGGCTCTGCGTTAACAGTGTGGAGCCTGCTTGGGATCTTCTCTCCCCTTCATTCTCTACTCCCCCCCCCCCCCCGGCTCTCTCTCTCAAAATAAATAAATAAACTTAAAAAAAATAGTATTTATAAAGCTGCTAGTACTTTGGAAGGAGGCAAAGCTGGCATGCTGGGAAAAACCGAAATCACTGAGAACCGGCTCTGGTCATACCACAGGAAGTCACTTAAGCAATGCACGTGAACGTTTGAGTGAAAGTCTTTCCAGACATGTTGAGTGAACAAGAAGCCTCGTTTCCAAATTATAATCCTGCGTGTAATTTAAAGTATGTATGTGACAAAACAATAAAGTTATTATTCTTAAAAGAGGTGGATGTGAGATGATATAATCTATACCCCTCAGCTGTAAACTTTCTAATTTGGCTAACAATTCTGGAAAGGTGAGAATCTTCTCGTGGAGAAAATGCGATCGCCATGTATTTGGGGGCCTTCTTGCATATAGGTATATGCAATTTTTCATCACTGAAAAAGCTGCAGCTAAGGATCTTTCTTTCTCTCGTAGAAGGTGTATCTCACAGACTTGTCAAAAGTTATATCTGCAAAGAGCTTTACAAACCATCCAGGTTCCCATTCCCTCAAATGGAGCAAAGGAAGGAGGGAGAGTTTGATCTCCCTGAAGGAAAGATTACCCCCCAAAGACTCAGAGATAAAGAAAAATAATAGAGTTGTCAAAAAGATTTCACTCTCCCCGTGGTCTTGATAGATATTTGTCAACTCGTATCAGAGTGGCTTGTCGTTCTAATGCTGTGCTCTTACCTGAAAAACAAGACACTAGCAGCACTACAGCATGAAAGCAATAATTAGATAGAATCTGCACATTCCTAAATCATGACGCAAGAGGGGAACATGACAGGACAAAACAGGGTTGAACAGGAAAGGTGTACTATTTGATGAGGAAATACATATTGTGGGTCACTGTGGAATCACTTCGGAATACTGAGGTGGGGATAGAGACAAGTGGTAAGTGAATTTACCTTACGGAAAATGAAAACTTAAAAAATATACTCATAATTCATGCAGGCACTCTAGCCAAAGAGCTTTAAGCCTTGGTACAGATATAAACCCTCTTATTTCATATAAAGCCTTCAGAGACCAACAAGGGTAACAAAAGCCCACGGTCAAGTTCATGTAATGACTTTTAGAGAGGTGTGCTTATTTGATAGTTAAAACAAACAAACAAACAAACAAACAAACAAACATAAATTGAGCATCCTGATAGTATATTTGCATAGCCTGTTCTCAAACTGCCCTTCAATGATATCCAGAGAAAAGTTCCTTCTGATATTACTTGATGACATTGGCACGGTCCTGTAGGACATGCAGTCACAAGGTGTGGAAGTGATGTGAGGTCTACCTGATGTACCCAGGAGGTTCGTAATTGTCAAAACTCTGTTTTACATGTTATCAGTGTGCTTAGAACTTTCTTAAAACCATGATCACGCAAGAGATACAAAAAACTATGTGTGACCCAGATAATAGAATATTAGGAGGGTTGCTTGAAGATAAGTAGTTTGGGGTTCAAGAAGTCAAAAGACTAGATGCATAGGGAGCAGGCCATATATATATGGAACTATATGTACAGTAAATAAGTATTTGTTAAATGGATAAAGAGCACTAAATGCAGGCCTAGGAGTAGACCAGCCAGGTTCAGAAATACACACACCAATCCAAGTATGCAAAAACTCAACTGATCTCTTGGGAATGGAAAAATTCAAGTGGTCTGTCCAGTCACTCCAGAGAAGGGTAGACAGAAGCCCAGTTCAGCCAGGAACACTGATGCAATTAGGCCATGACTAGGACTAGGAGACAGACTTTTAAAATATGATCACTTCACTCCTGCATTAAAACCACAGCATTTTCCCACTTTTCTTACGAGAAAGTCCCAATCCTCACTATGACCTTTGTTGGTCAGCTCCTTCTAGAATCAGATCTTGAGCCCAGGATTCTAGAGTATGTGACTCATTAAGGAAGTGCTTCCAAGAGACTGGAGACAAGGCTGAAGAAGGACGAGGAGATAAGGAACAGTGATACTTCAGGTTATGTCCCATCCCCAGCCCAACCGTGCACGGAGCTGTGGGCATAAACGCGCCTCAGTTTGCTGTGTATCAAGACAAAGAGACTAGGGGCCTGTGCTCCTCACCACTCAGTCACTGACCAGAGGCCACCCATGGGATGCAAGCTGTTCCCAGTACTGAGGTGGTTCCAGTAGGCCAAGGGCAATCTTCTGAAGAAAGCCACAAATGGTAGCCACTAGCAGCAAAGCACAGAGAGACTGGGGGGGGGGGGCGGGGGGGGGAGTGTGCGTGGAAAAAGAGTACAAGGGATGGGCGAGACTGTACGAAAGACAAAATATAAGTCTGCTAAAATAGGGATCTACAAAGCCAGCACAACCTAGCTCTCTGCATCCTTATCTTCCCCCAAGCTCTCTGGATTAGTCAGGATTCTCCAGAAAATCAGATCCAATATAAAGAGATTTATCATAAGAAACCAGCTCATAGGATTATGGCAGCTGAGAAGTCCCGCAGTCTTCCATCTGTAAGTGGAGGCCTGGAGAGCTGGTAGTGCCGTTCTAGCCTGAGTGCAAGAGAAGTCCAACATCCGAGCAGAGAGTGCAAACTCTCCCTTACTCCCCCTTTTTGTTCTATTCAGATTTCCAAGAGACTGGAAGAGGCTCACCCACACTGAGGAAGGCAATCCACTCAGTCTACCAATCCAAATGCTAATCTCATCCAGAAACACCATCACAGACACACCCACAATAATGTGTAGCCAAACATCTGGGCATCCCCGGGCTCAGTCAAGTCAACATGTAAAATCAACCATCACATGCCCCTGGTCTCCGTGCACGCACCACGGGCCCAGTACATGGTGTATGAACGTGAGCTCAAGCTGACCCAACAATAAGGGAGGTGACGCTGGCCAGGCAAGATGCTGAGTTCTGAAAGTGGTACCAGAGAAAGGATTACAATGACCTCATTCCAAAAAGAAGTTAGTGGTTTTTAGTCTTTTTTTTTTCCCAATGAGTGTTGTCTTTTCACGCACAGACTAGTTTTTCATTCCACTGAGATCCAGAAGCCAAAGGAAACGACTGGGGCCTTTACTCTACAACATGCTTTCTCAAAGGAGACTATATCCTCCCCAAGGGGGTGAAAATTGGCTCTTCAGGGAGAAGTCAAAACAATCTTATGCTTTTTATGTATATAGCACAGATACACATATAGTGCATAAACAGATACACAGTGTATCTATGGTGTTAAAATTTCATGGGGAAATAGGGAAAAAAATGTCTAAAATGGCTTAGCAATAGAATTTTTAAAAAGGTTGAGAAACATAGTTCTAAAACCATAAATATCTAAAGCTGGAAGGGAGCACCTCTTTCTTTGAATATCTTACAAAAGGCACCTCAAAGACCCAGATGTTCAGAACTGCCAAGGTCACAAAGGGGGTTAGTGAACAAGCCTGGCATAGACCATGAATTGTTCTGTCTTAGACCAATGTATGTTCCACTTTTTTATGCAAAAATAAATACATCCTTGGGGCGCCTGGGTAGCTCAGTCATTAAGTATCTGACTTTGGCTCAGGTCATGATCTCACGCTTCATGGGTTTGAGCTCCATGTCAGGTTCTCTGCTGTCAGCTCAGAGCCTGGAGCCTGCTTCAGATTTATGTCTCCCTCTCTGTGGCCCTCCCCTACTCATGCTCTCTCTCCCTCTCTCTCTCTCTAATGTTTAAGTAAACATTAAAAAGATTTTTTAAACTATATGTATAAACATAAATATATAAATATACATATCTCCACAAGCAAGGCCCAAGCCTCCCACATCTCCTTCACTCACATTCCCCACTGAGGAATACTTCCACTATGGAAGTATTCCAATGGCCTACATGATGTAATTATGCAACCCTGGGGTCCTTAGGAAGAGGTATATTGTCTGAGTGCTGTGACCATGGGCAGATGGAGAAGAAAGAACACAGAGAGTCAGGACAGAAGTGTATTGGGGAGCAGGGGAGATGCGGAGCTTGGAGAAGCCGTGAGAATAAATGTGGCACATTTTTTGCGACCCCCATTCATCCTTTATGTCTAAAGTTGGACTCTTTCTACTGCCTCTTAAAATCCATCTGCAAAGCTGAAGAGATATGATGGACAAAATGAAAACAGAAAAAAAAAAATCAAATCCAGTGGAGGATATTAAGGTTTCTGTTACCGTCTGACAACTCAGGGACATCAGACTCACTAAGGGGGCTGTCAGCTGGGCCATTTTCCCTGGGGTCTGCTTCATACATTCATTAGACAGTCGTGTGTTGAGTACCTACTACATGGGAGGCAGTTTTCTAGGTACTGGAGTTGGCAGTGGGGAAGGCGCTGACATACAGCGATGAAAACCAGATTTAGCTCTAAATCCAGGCAAATTTGAAATTTCATAAAGAAGCTAAGTACCGAAGACAGGTACAGGAACCTACATTTTCATAACACTACCCTCCCCTCCACACTGGCACGTGATGAGCCTAAATCCTGACTACGCGGGAGGCAAATGGTTTATAGGGCTAGGTCACACACCAAGTTCCGCTCTCCTCTGGCAGGCTTCTTAATCCGCGTTTGAGGGCAGTCAGGACGAAATGAAATTATGGGCATAAAAAAGGAAAATGCAAACAAACAAACAAACAAACAAACAGAAGTTTTAATTGGCTTTACTCTGATCTCCCCGCTGCGATTGTATCACTGAGTTGGCAGTTTGTCACGTGCGGTTGCTAGGCAACCGTGCACGGTGGTAAGGCCAATGTGACAGCCGCCTTTTCCCTCTTGTGGGTGTGAGTCTCCTGGCGTCTGATGCGGAAGTCTGGCTCTTGACCAACCCTCCAGAGGGGTCTGGGCTGCCCCCTGAAGCCTCGTAAATAAGCCACTGACTCACTACTCAAAGGGGCCTCCTGCTCATGTCCCCGATAAAACTTCAATCCTTATTCAATCACTTGGTGCTCAGACTGTGACTTTGCAGAAGAGACCCCAGTGATCCCAGACAGGCCTTCCGAGCCCCTCAGAAGGTACATCAGTGGAGCAGGTGTGAGAGCCCAACGGGAGAAGCAGAATGCCACACGCTGGGGGAGCCTCACTCTGAGGTCGCCTTTGAGATTTCTGCTGCTGGAGCCCACAGAGTATGGGCTGTGCAGACAGAGCTGGGACTGGCTGCCACATACAAGCCATGTGCCACTTCAGGCACATCACTCAGCCCCCCTGTGCCTCTGTTTCCTCATCTCCAAAGGGGTGGTAACACTGCATGCATCCCGGGGTCATGTTGAGCACTCCTGGGGCCAGTATATGTAAAATGTTCAGTATCGTGCCAGGTGCACAGTGAGTGCCCCACAAGTTTTAGCAATTGTTCTACAGGCTTCTGTGAAGAACTCTGAGGCATCCCTAGAGGCCTGGGGCCAGAACAGAAGTTAGCAGTCTCCTCATTCCTTTAGTAAGGAACCTGAGACTCGAAGAATCAGAGTGATGTCCCTGAAGCCACATGGCTGGGACTGAAACTAGGAACTCCGTTGCCACCACGAAACATTACCAGGACGGGAGACAAAAAGAGCCTTCAGGTACTGAATGCATCTCGAAGGCAAACGATACCAACAACTGTACTGGGTAATCAAAGCAACACTCAGACACAGCAACCCAGAAAACTCTGAACAAGTACCGTGTGCTTCAGGCAGGGTCAGTGTCCTATCTGGGTACCAGAGATATCTGGGTATCTTCCTGATGGCTGACAGAATGCCCTGTCACCTTCCGAAGAGAGTCCATCCTCCTTACTATGGCATCCAAGACTTTTTTCTTGACCTAACTACTGCTCCCACTTTAATCCATGTCTTTCCCTCACCCCCAGCCATCCTTCTGCTGGTCCTAAAACATGCCAGAAAAGCTCCCGCCTCAGAACCTTTGCACAAGGCTTTGCTGGGAACGCAGACATCCACAGGCTCTCTCCTTCATTTTCTTCAGGTCATCGTTCAGGGAGTATCTTCACTGAGGACTTTCTTAATTCTCCTACGTAATACTGTAAACTCTCTCTTTGTCCTGCTTATAGTACTCATCACCACCTGACACATGACGTATGTGTTTGTTTGCTATCTAGATCCAGTCCCCACCACTACACTGTAAGCTCCACAGGGGCACCAATTACTCTCCTCGGTTCACTGCTATATTCCCAGTGCCTACCACTGTGCCTGGGAATATCAAATGCTCAACAGACACTTCTGGAATAAATGATAGCTCTGCCCTCTTGTAGGTGAGGTCTCCTCTGCCCTTCCCTTCCCCACTTCTGCCTTCCTGATTCCTACTTTCCCTTCATGAGATAGCAACAAGCATCGTCTCCTTTTACAAACCTGTCTTCACCTCTTCAAATACGGGCCTTGCCGTGTGGGTTCGTACAGTCCTGCACAATAGCCACCAAACTGTATCACTATTATCTGTTTACCTGGTGTCCCACTGAAAGTACAAGAACAATGGAATAAAGGGGGGGCTTTCTTTGACCAGCTGCTCTGAGACCAAGCCCCTGTGAGACGCTGCCCCACGTTCCAGTCCCAACGCCTCATACTACCTTCCCCTCCAGACCGAGTCACTTGAGCGAAGGGCCAGCAGGTAATTTGTCTTGGTATTCCCAGAATATGTATATGTGCAGTTCCTGGCACAGTATAAGTGCACAAAACTGTTGCTCAAATAGTAACAACCAAATTTACTAAAGCGCTTACTCCCAGCCACAAATCAGCTTATTAGGGTTTCTCAACCTTGGCACTCTTGATATTTGGGGCAGGATGATTCTTTGTTGTGTGTAAGGGCTGGCTATCCTGTGCACTGCAGACTATTTACCAGCGTCCCTGGCCTCTATCCATATGCCAATATCACGCACCCCAGTTGTGACAACCAGAATGTCTGTACACATTACCAAATGTCCACTGGGAGGCAAACTTTCCGCCTTTTGAGATCCACTGGTCTAAGTGCTTATTGTGAATTAATTAATTCAATCCTCACAGTGATAACCGTGAGGAGGTACTGTTATTTAACTGTATTACAGAAGAACAAATTAAGGCCCAGAGAGGTTTGGCAACTCACTGAGAGTCACACAGCTGGGATTTAGCAGAATCAGAATATGAACCGGGCAGTCTGGCTCCCAAGCCTAGGCAGTTAACCACCTACGAGTTAAGGTTGGAGGGGAGGGGGTTGGGGAATGAGGATGGGAAGAGGGGACTAATATGTATTGTTTATTATAACCAGGCACTATTCTCAGCTCGTACATAAATTATTTCATTTAACCCTATCTAGCCTGCGACACACTCATAGTTGTTTTTAGCATTGTAAAAGAAAGGAAATTGAGGCCCAGAAAGTACCCAGCTAGTTGGAGGCACAGCCGCCAGAATTCAAACCCAGGAAGTCTGACCCTAAAGCTCCTGGCGATAATGGGGGCAGGGTGGAGGGGTGGAATTCCTACTCTGCTCCAAGTTTGTGCAAAGTCACACTGCCCTTCAACAGCTTCCCCTGCCAGGGAGGCCTTGGCACCGTCCCCATGTTCCCTCTAAAATAGTTTCACTGCTCCTCACATTCACGTGCCCCACTCTCCAGGGCACTAAGACCCTCAGGTCTTGGAGCGTGCTTTCTTGTTCCAAAGCAGTCTCATGCAGAAAGCCAAAAGTGTGGGGAGAGTGCCAGAGGCTTCCCCAGGGCTGGGACTTCTTAAATGGGGGCAGCCTTTGTCTCCAACCAAACCAGTCTTAACAAGAAGAGCATGAGGGTAGCCTGCTGGGGAGATCTTGGGGGTGTTTTCAGAATATTATGAGAGTCTCCTCTTACAAAAAAGACAGAGAGAGAGAGAGAGAAAGAAGCACTACAAGGCACCTTGTCCAATTTTCTTCCTTTGAGTAGTTACCAAAGCAGAGATAGTATGTTTCAGAGGCGTCTTCTGCTGTGATTGCCCCAGTGTTTAAAGTAATGATCAGATCATTTTCCCCACAGCCATTTCATCCAATGAGCCCAAATAGGATTATTGAGAAATTGCAAGGTCTGGCAGGAAATACCTCTTCTGACCTTGGGTATTGTTAGTCAGGCTGACTCAGAGAAAATAAGATCCCCTTTCATTGTTAGAGATGACAGTTCTGCAGCCTCTCCTCCAAGTAGGGTGACCCCAAGGTGGCAGGGAAGAACCACTCTGAGCGCATGATAATTGATCACCTGTGCACCCATACACAACTGCCCTCTATGCCCATGGGAAAGGGAGGTGCTGTGTGTGTGCAGGTATATGTGTGACTGTTTCTGTGATTCTCCACAGTGAAGCAATGTTAGCTTTTCTCAAGCAATACTCTCAGCATCCCCAAGATGCAGGAAAATAAATTATAGTAGGGAGAACATAATAGAATGTCCTTTAAATTTTTTTTTCTTAAAAGCCCAGTTTGATAAGTAGATGACAATAGGGAAGACCACGTGAAAAAAAAAAATGAGGGAAGATTTTCACTGCTACATATTGAAGTGTACGCTAAAGCTATAACAATTATAATGATAAATATGTGCATGCACAAATTGGCAAGAAGATCAATGAACCAAAATATATAGCTCCAAAACAAATACATTTTCTCATGTTTTCTCTCTCTCTCTTCCCTTCTGCACCACACACACAGACAGACAGACACACACACACACACACACACACACACACACACACACACACCTACACACATACATACATGTAATAAACCTGGCATTGCAAATCAGTTAAAAGATTTATCAGTGTACACTGATAAAGTGAACTGAAAGCACTGCAGGTATATCCAACAGAGAGGGACTTAATGCAGGGAATTGATTACATGTATATAGAAAACCCAGAAGAACAAAGAGGAGTATATCTTGTGTTGCCAAGAGATGAACACTACCTCTTCCAGGGCTGGAGAATTAAAATATAGAAGGTAGTATTATCAAGAGCCTGGGAGTCTGCATTTTGGCTATTACTGTTGCAGCAAGCAGAAAAATAGCTTTTACATTTTCCCCACCTGTTAATCCATGTGACTGGCTCCCACTGGCAGAAACTAACACCAGCTGACAAAGAACTCTGGGAAATATAGTTTTCAGCTCCCAGCTGTGGCAGGGTAGAATAGAACATATATAAGGACAGGTATGGGCTGAGAATCAAGAGACAATACCTGGCATGGAAGGGTTATTTGATAATGTTTTAAAAAGCAATTGGCGAGGCTCCTGGGTGGCTCAATCAGTTAAGCATCTAACTTCAGCTCAGGTCATGATCTCATGATTCATGAGTTTGAGCCCTGCGTTGGGTTCTGTGCTGACTGCTTAGAGCCTGGAGCCTGCTTCGGATTCTGTGTCTCCCTTTCTCTTTGCTCTTCACCTGCTCATGTGCTTGCTCTCTCTCTCTCTCACTCTCTCTCAGAAATAAACATTAAAAAATTTAGGGGCGCCTGGGTGGCGCAGTCGGTTAAGCGTCCGACTTCAGCCAGGTCACGATCTCGCGGTCCGTGAGTTCGAGCCCCGCGTCGGGCTCTGGGCTGATGGCTCAGAGCCTGGAGCCTGTTTCTGATTCTGTGTCTCCCTCTCTCTCTGCCCCTCCCCCGTTCATGCTCTGTCTCTCTCTGTCCCAAAAAAATAAATAAACGTTAAAAAAAAAATTAAAAAAAAAATTTAAAAAAATAAGTAAACATTAAAAAAAATTTTTTAAAGCAACTGGTTAGAAACTTAACAAAAACGAACATGTTCATTTCTTGCTATAAAACAAAATAAATTCCAAATGGTGTGGGTTAAATACATACATAAATGCTCAAAGACAGAAAAGGAAAAGAACAACAAAACAGAAGAAAATAATGAAAAAAAATCCACTTAAGGGTGACAGAGAACTTTCTAGGTATTGAAACAATGAGAGAGTCACAAAAGAAAAATATTCATGTAGAATAAAACAATTTCTAATTGTGAAAGAAAGCGACATAATCTTAGAAATCAAATAATCTGGATACTGTACTTATAACATATGTTAAAATGAAGTTAAAACTTAACACATTATTATACATATTAACATGGATGAATATCAGTTTGGGGTGAAATAAGCCAGAGAAGGATATTTAGATTATTTTTTTCTTTATAAACTTTTTTTTATGAAGTTTTCCAAAACTTTGTTTTTAGAGATGCATGAAAGTGTGGTAAAATTATAAGGAAAAATCAAAGAAATAATTACCACTAGTGTCAGAATTATAGTTACCTCAGAAGGAAGGAAAGAAAGACACATAGGAGGAATACCCCGGAGACTTTTAAGGTATGGAAATGTTCTATTTCATGAGCTGGGCAGTGGAGAAATTAGTGTTTTATTGGATTATGATGATGATTTAAACCATACATACATATGATTCTGATTTATGTCACAATAAAAATGAAAAATTAAAAAACAGACAGGGGCACCTGGGTGGCTCAGTCGGTTAATAAGCATCCGACTTCAGCTCAGGTCATGATCTCATGGTTGATGGGTTTGAACCCCGCATAGGGCTCTGTGCTGACAGCTCAGAGCCTGGAGGCTGCTTCAGATTCTATGTGTGTGTCTCTCTCTGCTCCTTCTCTGCTCATGGTCTGTCTGTCTCTGTGTCTCAAAAATTAATAAACATTAAAAAAAAAGAAAAAACAGACCAAAAATTCAAAAACTGGTTAAAAATTTTTTAAAAAAATTAAAAATGATATGAATATTCGACAACCCTTTTTTCTTTTTGTTTTGTTTTGTTTTGAGAGAGAGAAAGAGTGCACGCAAGCAGAGTAAAGGGGCAGGCAGAGAGAGAAAGAGAGAGAGAGAACCTTAAGCAGGCTCCCTGCTCAGTGCAGAGCCTGACATGGGACTCTATCTCATGACTGTGAGATCATGACC
Source organism: Puma concolor (assembly GCF_028749965.1). Classification (NCBI taxonomy): domain Eukaryota; kingdom Metazoa; phylum Chordata; class Mammalia; order Carnivora; family Felidae; genus Puma; species Puma concolor. The sequence goes on from NC_141682.1 coordinate 29,079,494, forward strand.
TGAGCTGAAATCAAGAGCCCGATGTTCAACTGACTGACCCACCCAGGTGCCCCAACAACACTTTCAGTCAAAGAATTGCAAATTTAAAATAACAGGATAAGATTTTTTAAAATCAGTTAACAAGGATTTTGATTAACAACCAAATTAACAAGGATTCCAAATCCCATAATTCTCATTGTTGACATGAGTGAAGTGAAAGCTATCATGCTCTTGGGTTAAAACATTAATCATTAACTTGGTTAAACATGTCCAGAAAACAATTCAGCATTGTATGTCATGAGCCTTTAATTTATTTTATTTTTTGTTTTATATCATGAGCCTTTAAAAATGCCTATGCCTTAGGGAAATGACTAGAAACGTGGATACGTTTTGTATATGAAATTGCGGTCATTTCAGTATTTTTCTAATAATGGAAAATTTAGAAACAGTATGGAAGAAAGTAAATTCATGATAGAATGAAACATCACACAGCTTAATTTGAGGATGATTACAGAGAGAGCCTGCTGTTATCAAAGGAAAATGCTCATGTAATATTATTTAGTCAGGGAGGCAAACTATAAAACTTGATACCCAATACAACTTCATGTATTTTTTAAAAAGCAAGTGTATTAGAAGGAAATACAACAAAACGTCAACAGCAGTTGGGGCTGGATGCCAACATTGTGGCTACTTCTTTCCTTCATTTTTTCCATATTTTCCAGTGATAGGGTGGGAAGCGGGGGAGAATTTAATAAAAGATGAAAGCCCAGTTTACCTCATGTTTTCCTTCCTGTTCAGTCATATTACAGTGCACTCCAGCTCTCAGCTTGGCCTTATTCCATGAGCATTCTCTTGTGGCAAGGACATGGAAGGTAAGGCCATTTCCAAATGCCACGCTTCATTTCTACCTTGACTTTCACGGTGTTAGAGACATGGGAACTAACGGTTATTGATTATCATCTTGGGCACCAAGTGATTCCTACATATTACCCTTTTGAGAGAAAATAGTTGCCCCATTTCAATAACGAAGAAACTGAGATCCAGTAGGCTGAAGGTACTGGCTTGCGAGCACACAGCTAGTAAGCAGCAAAGAGTTTTTTCCGGGACCTCAATTGTTTCGCCAAATTCCTTTTCTTCCCATATGATGGGACCACCCATTCAAGTCTCCTATCAGAGGCTTAGTAACTTGACTCAGGAGTCAGTCTGCCCGGGCTAAGGTACTGCCTATACTTACCAGCTATGGGCCTTCAGGTAACTCCTCTGTGCCTCATTTTTCTCATCAGTAAAATGGGAATAATAATGGCATCTCCCTCATGAGGTTGGTTGTGAGGAATAAACACTATGATGCATGCAGAGTGCGCAGGGCAGTTGCTGGCACTCAATAAAAGTTAGCCATCATAGTTATCGCTAAGGGGGTCTGAAGCAAATAATGGGAACTGATTTGGAGTCATTTATACTCTCATTCTCTCAATGCCTCCAGTGGAATGCCACCAGACATGATCAGGTCCAAGACATGATTTCACAGATAGGGACACCCAGGACCAGAAAGGTGAACGGAGGAAACCAGACCCAACAGTGGTGACTGACTAAGGGTGCTATTAGCCTTACATTCTTTCCACCATGATGTGTAGCTTTTCTCTGGCTCCCAATCCCTGGAGCAACAGCAGGATGGCCACAGTGCAACCTCGGAAAAACAGGCGTCTCTTCGGGCACACACTATTCTTTATGTACATATTATCACTTGATCTCTCAGCAACCCTGGGAGGTGGGCAAGGCAGTATTGTGAGTGAGGAAATGACCTCAAAGAGTATTGGTTGGTTCTCCTTGGTCCCATAGCAGAGCTGAGACAGGATCCCCAGGGTTGTCTGTATAATGCCATCGGTGCCTTAGATAACCAACCTCTGATGTGTGTCTCGCATCAGAAAAGCAATCAGGCTGGTGGATGTTCTCACCCTGATTTCTCTCTTCACCCCTATAATGCCAGCTGTTATTCAGCAGTATTTTACAGTTGGAGAAGCAGTTTCATCCACCTCTTCACTAGTGGCTCTGACCCACTGAGTCTCTCTTCCAGAGCCTTAGGTGGCCAGGTTTGGGGATGGTGACAGAGAGTAAGCCAGTGGGACAAAAGTGCTGTTGTCTTTTCCCCCAATCGATCCCCTGCTTCCTGCAACCGTAGGGCTAAAATATTTGCCTTAGCTATGTACGATGCTAACCTGCGATGCAACCAAAACTCTCAAGAGGTGCTAGCTGGGGTGCAGATTGGTATAGCCTCTTTAAAAAAACCCAGGCAGTATTTCCTAAGGCTAAACATTTACTTACCCTATAACCCAACAATTATCCTAAGTATATGCCCAAGAGAAAGGAATATTCATGTCCATTAAAAGACATACATAAAAATATTTATGACAGCTTTATTAATAACAGTCAAAACTGAAAACCAAACTAAATGCTCATCAGTAGGAAAATGGATAAATAAATCATGGCAATATTCACTTCATGGAATTTTATATGGCCATAAAAAAGAATAAAATACTGCTACATGCAACAGTATAGATAAATCTCACAATGCAATGATGAGATAAATAGGACAGACACCAAAGAAAATGTGTTGTAATGATTCTACCTATATGAAGTTCAAGAAAGGCAAAACTAAGTTAGCTAGATGTTGTACAGTATTTATCACTGTGGGGGCTTCTACTGAACAGGAGGCATAAAAGTAACTTCTGGGACAATAGAAATATTCTCTATCTTGACCCTGAACGGTAGTGGGTACACAAGTATGAGTATATGTAAGAATTATTCAAGCTTTGCACATATAAAATGTGCTTTTTGCTTTATGTATGTTAATATCAAAATAAAATATGTAAAAAAAAAATCCTGTCAGCTGGGTCACTAAAGATTCATTCACTAGAAACTCACAATAATCCTTAAGCAAAAGCCCATAAGACAAGGTAATCTTTTAGGTCAACCTGTGGACCCTGCATACCTCGTAGATTCTTTTCTCAAAGACGTGGATCTCTACACTAGGATAAATGTCTCTTCTCTTAGCAGCCACTGGCACTATGCTTCCTGAGCAGCTGTCTGTATCCTCAGAATGCATGCCCCAAAGGAAAGGGACTATGATCCATTCATCTCTTCACCTCAGTACCTAGCAGAGTGCCTGGCTTAGAGTAGACACTCAGAAAGTATTGACAGGCAGCTGAAGGAGTAGGTGAATAAAAAAATGAATGTAGCACACACAAATATGATCTATGACCACAATCTAGAAAGCCGCTGCTGGTCAATGAGCTGCAGAGGCATTCTTTAGACAGCATCACGTAGACCAGTGGTTCTCAGGCAGGGAAATTTTGCTTCCCAAGAGACATTTGGCAATGTCCGCAGGTATTTTTGGTTATCACCAGCAGGGCCTGGGGGGAGGCTATTGTACTTGTGATGATGTCAAATATCCTACAATGCACAGGACAGCCCCTTCTCCAACACACACACACACACACACACACACACACACACACACACACCCATCCAAACCAAAATGTCAACAGCATTGGTGTTGAGAAACCCTGGTTCGGAGAAACAGGTAGTAAACACAGAAAGAAAGCCTTGAGCTCAAATGTCAACTGACTACTCATGAGCTGTGTGACTTTGAGTTACAAAACTTCTCAGAGCTTTCCCCCTTGTACAAACAGGGCTGATGCCTACCTTAAAGGTATGTGAGAGAATTAAATGACCTAAGTTAGATGAAGAGTCTGGTTCAAAACAGGACGCTGGTGAGATTTGGTTCCCTTCCCTTCCCCAGAGCCAGTAATGGGCAATTTTTAATAAAAGAAACAGTCATCAAGCATTGCTTTTTCTCCCTCTGCTTAAGGAACTACTGAAGAGTGAGGCTGCCTGTGAAGAATGCATTTTGTTTGCTGGGTACATCAATAGCCCCTGTTCCTAATGAAATGCATTATTAAAAGATAAAGTCAACATATTCAGAACTCAGGCCCCCGTCGCATCCCAATGTAATCTGCCATTCTCCCAGCATTGCAGGTGTCCTGTAAGCCTGCCTCTGAAACACCGATTCTTATTTCCCTGCTCTCCCTCGGTTTTCTCTAAACCAGCACAAACACACTGGGTTCCCGGGAGATAGGGAGCAGTGCTTCATACAATGCCAGCACTATGTGCAAGTGGCAGAAACACCACAAAGAAAAAGCCCAGCCTTGTTCTTTGCAAGTGGGAAGTGGAATTTCCCGCAGGGCTCAATCTAAGGCTTGCTTCCTTCCTACCTTTATGTATTTATAAGAGTGACTGGCCCCTAAGCAATCCTATGCGGAAATCTTGCGAACTGATTATTATGGAGTTTGCTGTCCTTGGTGCTGAAAAAGTCTCAGTGTGCTGAGGGTTTCTGGGTCACTTTTGCATTTCTATTATTCATACTGACCAGGAAATATAAGACAAAACACTAACACACATTTTCACATTATTGTAGCAGATGCTTAAAATGGAATATCTGAAAAATATATAGAACAAAATAATAACAAAAATGCCTGCTATTTACTGAGAGTATGCCACTTTCTAGACATTGTTATTTACTTTATCCTACGAGGTATGCACCATATATTCCCCATTTTTCAGATGAGGAGAACTGAGGCAATAACAATCCATTAAATTGACCCTCCAGTGGCAAGCACACTGACAATGGAAAAGAGCTGGGCTCCTTGACAGGCCAACCCTTCCACTTGGCTCTAGATCCTGTCTCCTCTCATCTTCTCAAAGATTTGCCTGGTCTGGGGTCCTTGAATTATCATCCCTTTTACCTTAATATCAGTTTCTCTCTTTCTCCTATCCCATTCCCAGTCTTATACAAACACATCCCAGTGTTTCTCATCTGACAGAAAAGAAACAAAGAAAATTTCTCTAGACATTTCCTCTTCCTTTTGCTTCTTTTCAAGACAAACAGAAACTCCTCAAAAGAGTGATTTTTAATCACCACTTCCACTTCTTTTTTTAAGTTTATTTATTTTGAGAGAGAGAGAGAAAAAATGAGCTTCATCAGTGTAAGGGTCGGGGGGGGGGGGGGAGGGGAGAATATCAAGCAGATCCAGGAGTTCATGACCTGAGCCAAAATCAAGAGTCAGACACTTAACCAACTGAGCCAGCCAGGAGCCCCACCATTTCCACTTCTTCATTTCTGATCTTATGTTATTTCTTCAAACCACTCATCCACACTGTGGCTCCACTCTAAATCAACAATGAGTATCATATTGAAAAATCCTACAGTCATGTCTCTAACCTCTTGTTTTATTGTCCAGCAACATGTGATGTAGAGAACTACTATCTTTTTGGAATACTTCATTTTTCCCCTTAACTTCTGTGTCACTGCAAAACCCCAGTTTTCCTCCTAACTCCTCCACAGCCCACATTCTGAGTATCCTTTCCTAGATCTTCCTCTTTGGCTCAACTTGAAATAGTAATTGTCACAGGGCTTAGTGCCGCCAAGACTTCACTTCTCCGAGTACACTCCTCAGCCACTAAATAATCTCATCCAATCCCATGGCTTTAAAAAACACCTATATATTGGTGCCTCCTAAGTTTACATCTCCAGATCCAATGTCTATCTTGATCTCTAGACTCCTAAGTTCAATTGCCTACCCAATCTCTACTTGGATGTCTCTATCAACTCAAACATAAGCTCAAAAATCAGAACTTCTGATTTTCCTTCCAAAACTACCTTCTACTCCAGTCCTGGAACTATCACAACCATCCCGTTTCTCAAACCAAAATCTTAGGAACCATCTTTGATTTCCCCTCACAGCTCACAATCAAACCCCTAATCAAATTCCATAGACAGAATCTACCGAACCTACCCCAATTCTATCAACTTCTCCCCATCTACAATGCCACTACTTCAGCATCTCCATCATCTCTCCCTGGATTGCTGAAATCCACATATTCTATTTTAATGTTGTTTGAATAGATGGGACACATGTTCAAAACTCAAACTGTATCAAAATACATATACCTTTGCTCTTCGTTGGCCCCTTCCCACCCCGACCTTTCACAGGTAACCAAATTTTAGTTTTTACATGTGAGCACATGATGCATCCCATTCTCCTCTCACTTTCCTATACCTTTAGAGATCTTCCCATATGTATACTTGGAGAAAGTTCCCTGATTCTTTATGTAGCTGCTTAGTGTTCCATTATATGGCCAAAAGAGAATGTATTTAACCAGTAATCTATCCTTTGACGACAGGGTTTGCTATCACAAATGATACTGCAGTAGCCTTTTATGTTGTATTTTTGTATATGCAAGTATATCCATATGATAAGTTATCAGAAGTAGGTTCGCTGAAACAAAGGGAACCTGGTTCCTCTATTTCCTCTCTTGACCTTTACATTATATTTCCAAAGGCATCTGTAGGGGTGCCTTAAAAGCGCAAATCATATTAAGTCACTCCCTGGCTCAAAGGCCTCCAAGACTTCTCCTCACATATACAGGAGATTTAAATGCCTTGCTCTAGCTTCCAAGATCTGTTTGCTTTGGACTGTGCCTCCTGAGCCCTCACTCAGTAAGCTCCAGCAGTTCCTCTTTACATTTCTAGCACACACCCAATTGTCCTTGCCTTTGCTCTTATTCATCCCTCTCCCTGGTACACTCTTGGACCAGATTCTCCCATTTCTCCCTCCCCGTCTTCAGGTCAGCTTAATGATTACCTCCTCAGAGGCTTTCATGACGTTTAATCTGAAGCCCTCTGGTCTGCCCCTCATTGCTGGCACCATTAAGTAACACTGTCATATTATATTTTCTTTATAAGTACTATCACTTCCAGAGAGTGCCTTGATGTGTATGTGTGTGTGTGTGTGTGTGTGTGTGTCTGTGTGCGCGTGCGTGTGTGTGTGCGCACGCGCCTATGTCTCCTACTAAAATTCATGTTTCAGGAGGGCAGGGACTTGTCTAGTATCACTATAATCTCTGGTTCGAGAACAGTGTCTGAAAAAGTAGTCCCTGACAAATATGAATGACAAAAATTACAGAATGAATGACTCTTAATATCTCAAGATGTTAATTTCCAGCACCTTTCCCAAAACGTATTCCTTATACTGGTAAGATGATGTCATGCATATGACTTTATATCTTGGTTTGGTTATCTAACATCACATTTAAAGATTTTTCCAGGAAATTAAAAATTCTTTACAAACTCTCATTTAAATGAATTTGGGATAATTTCTCAAAGGGAGAGACTGTAATGATTTCAATCATTCATTTTGTTAGATGTTTAGATTGCTGCCACAATTTTTATTTGAATTAACACAGTCATAAACATATTTAAGCATAAATGTTTGCCTATAAATTTGAAGGTTCACTAAAACTAGATTTATTAGGTCTAAAAGGGTAAGATCATTTTCAGCCTTCAGATACTTCTGTGAAATGGCTTGTCAGAAAGATTGCAATAATTTACACACCACCCAGCAGTGAATCACCCCATCCTCAGCAGCTTTAATAGTTTTTCAGTATTTGCTAATTTGATAAATTATATTGTTGTCTTTTATAACTAGTGAAGTTGGAATATTTTTATAAGGCATCTTTTACTGATTAATAACAACATAGTATCAACACCCATTTCTACAGGCTTAGGAAGAGTTTGGCCTTGGGAGAGCATCAAGTCGTCTGACTGAATTTCCTGAGATGGAAAAAAAAATATTAAACAACCTATGGAATTACCACATAAGTACTGCTTGCTTTTCACCCGCTTTGAAGAAAGATGAACCTCCCTTATGGTGCAATTTCCAGGAAATGCATTATACCCTCCCCACCCCGCTTTCTTCATAGGATGTAATTTCCAGCACCATTGCTACATCTTCCAAGAGTGAGTCGTTTTTGAACTGCTGGCGGGTATTTTTAAGGGCCCATCACAAAAATTCTGTGTAGGGACCTTTGTTTTGCATTTTCTTAGACCAAGCTCCTGTGCAGAATTTTGGTAATTTGATTCTACCCCTCCCCCCCAGAATGGATTCCATGAGTGTGAATCAGCAAAATGATGTAACACAGCATGTCCAGGATGTCTCCTCTATAGTGTAAGCTAACCTTAAGGCTAATCTCAAAATTTTCAATAACTGTCTTCCAAAACAAGGCATTTTATCCAATGATATCAATTAGCATGTTATAAGGGGTGCTGCACAAATAGCATACATTGATTCGCAGATGACTTTAAAAATTCAACGAGCCAAGAATCCCACATTATTGATTCATGCTAACAAAACGATGAAGCACAGCTAATCTTTACAACACATGCTGGGCAGAATGACATTTACAAATGCAGACAGACGGAAACCAATTGGACATAATTCTTTAAGGATTAAACTGATGGCTGCAATTAGATGACAAAAGGTGAGCAGTCTTACTGCTGGGAATTCAGACAACCTCTGGGGTCTGGGTCTAATTTGGCCTCTTCCTTGGTTAACCGGGATATCCCACTGACTAGCTAGCTGATCAAGTGACTAGTCAAGAGTAATTAAATTGGTTTGTAAGCTGTGTTACTGCTTCAACTTGCTTCTTGGACTATGAATCACAAATGCTCTGACGAAGGCCATGCTTGGGATCATCAGAGTTGGACAATATCACTATAGAATAGCAGATGAGCCCACCAAAGTGCTTGTTGGGAGAGAATATGAATATATCCCTTCTCATCTGATTCGTTATTGGAATTAGATACTCCGAGTCTGAAAGATGGGGAACTCCTTGGAATGTGATGTTTTTAAAAAATGATTTCCTTTCTTTTTAAAGAAATACTCAGGCCAGATTCATAGCTCCCCATCTCATAGAACAACTCTGCCACTTCTGAGCAGTTCCAAGGTTAGCCTGATAAACATCACCCAAAGAACAGAAAATCTTGATAACCTTCAAGATAACTCTGATCGTCTTAAAATTCGTAATGACTCTGGTTATCAACAAAGCGGAACAGTGATGGAATTAGAAGTGCTTTGCAGGCGTGGAGTGTAAGAAAGCATCTGCATTTGGAAATCAAATCCCATCCCTGTCACTTACTTATACAGTAACGGTTTATTAGCACATGGTGTTACTATGTCCTAGTTTCCCCAGCCCACCTAGATCTATCTGGCAGGGTTTCAGTTTTGTTTTTTTTTTAAGACTCTATTGGGATTGCTCAGGGAAGCTCTTCTACAAAGTATAGAACACACCATCCTAAAAGACTGTGGTGTACATTTGACTGCTTCTTGGCTCTCTTCTCCCCATCTTTTCAAAGCATTCTCTACCTTCCATAATCTCTGCTGTGCACTTACATTTGGGGAACCAGCAAGAATATACCCAAAGAAAATCTGCAAAAGAGGACAATTGCAGAGACACTCATTACCATTTATGTAATAGTACTCTGTCTGTTGAAAGCGAGCAAAAAACCAAGCAAACAAAACCTGTGACTTATCCTGAAAAACAGAAATAAGTATTTATCCCATACAACACAGGCATTGCCAAAACAGCATAAAATCTCCTCGACAGACTCAAACCCAGACCTACTGGTTTCAAATTCTTAATTATTTAGTTTCACTCAGAGGAGATGACATGTTTACTAGCTGTGATGGTGTAGTAGGGCAGAAATTCTCTAATTTGTGCAACTTTACCCTTATAGAGTCAAATCCTGTCTTGACACTGGGGGACAATAATCAAATCGCACCTAGCCTCAGTTTCCTCATCTGTGAAACGGAGAGCACGATGACCCCAGAGTAGCTGAATTCACGGCTCAGGTCATATCGGGATTTAGTTTCTGTCCATCTTTCAACCCTACCTTTTTCTGTGCCAGCTTTTCTTAGGATCCAGGGTGGCCTCCACTTCTCCAGCCTTCTACTGGGTTGAAATCCAGCTGAAATGAGGACGTCTCTTGAAAAGTCCTGGGGAACGTGGGGCTGACTGAAGTCTGAGAGTCCTGTTCCACCCAAATTCAGAGTCAATGCCTTCAAGTCTGCAGAGATATAAAGAAAGAAGTGATGACTCCCCAAACAAAGTAAGGGATGTTGGCCCCAAAATGGAAAAATGGATGTGCCAAAGGCAAATCACAAATGTTTGCCATGTGTGCCCAACTGAAAATCAATGGTAACATTCTCTGTGCCAATGTTGCTTAACTTGACTGCAGATTAGAATCTCCTGGAGAGATTGTTAACAAAACAAAACAAAACAAAACAAAACAAAACAAAACAAAACAAAACAAAACAAAACACTCTCTAGGATCTAACCCAGAAAGGTGAAATCAAACACCCTGAATGAGAACGAGACGTCATTATTTTTTAAGCACCCCAGCCAATTCTAATATTTTGCCAGGGTGAAGAACTCTATGTACGTTTGTATAAATACAGACCTCCATACAAGCCACCCATCCACACAGGATACCTGGGCACAGGACTTTCTTTTGAAAGCTATTCTATAGAATCTAAATCTAAATCTAAGAAGCTTAAAAGACTTCAAATTTAGAAGAGACTAAATTAGGGGCACCTGGGTGGCTCAGTTGATTAAGCGTCTGACTTCAGCTCAGGTCATGATCTCACGGTCTGTGGGTTCAAGCCCAGTGTTAGGCTCTGTGCTGACAGCTCAGAGCCTGGAGCCTGTTCCAGATTCTCTGTCTCCCTCTCCCACTGGCCCTCTCCCACTCCTCTCTCTCTCAAAAATAAATAAATGTTAAAAAAAATTTAGAAGAGACTAAATTCTTATGAACATCACTATCTCTCAAGTAATTAAAGATCTTCAGAATTTGAAAAGATGTAGATATGAATGAGTTGCAGCCTCTGCTCAAAATATGAATCACTTAAAGTGCATTCTGATGTTGTCCAGTTGCTTCTTGTACATCTCTAATGATTGTGAACTCATAACTGTAGGGAGGAACAGAGTCCAATTTTGGAATATTTTTCATAGCTCTGACTTCCTAAGACCGACATATTATCTAGGATTCTGATCCAGAAGCTCTACAAAATCACTCCAATCTCTCCATTCCTCCCTCTGCCCCCCACTGCCTCCTCTCCCTGCCCCTAATTCTCCAATCAGCACTTCAACTTTTCCCCCAGTCTAATTCTTCATCTAATCCTCATATGGCAATATGTTGCAACTTTTACTGGGACCACACTTTTCTGGGTGCACTCCAGGCAATCTCTATGCCTCAAACTGTACTCCTGGTTATGGGACACAATGCCCATAGTCAGTCAGAGAGCTGGGCCTGTTCCAGGTTTCTTTTTAACTACTTCATTATTATGCCACCTATGATTAAAAAAAAAAAATGGATGGGGAACAGTTAATAAAACTGAGGAAACAAGAAAACAAATGATAGAAATAAACCCAAGCAAACATGTTTATGGCAATGAATGCATATTTTTTTAAGCTCCCCAATGAAAAGTCAGAGACTCAGAGACTGGAAAACTCAACACCCAAAAAACAAATAATCCAGTGAAGTAATGGACAAAATACATACATTTTTCCAAATAAGACATCCAGACAGCCAACAGACATATCAAAAGATGTTCAACATCACTCATCATCAGGGAAATACAAATCAAAACTACAATGAGATACCAACGCACACCTGTCAGAATGGCTAAAATTAACAACACAGGAAACAACACATGTTGTTGAGGATGTGGAGAAAGGAGAACCCTCTTGCACTACTGGTGGGAATGGAAACTGGTGTAGCCACCCTGGAAAACAGTATGGAGGTTACTCAGAAAGTTAAAAATAGAACTACCCTATGATCCAGCAAATGCAGTCCTAGGTATTCACCCAAAGAATACAAAAATAGTGACTCAAAGGGATATCCACACGCCAGTGATTATCAATAGCAGTATTATCAACAATAGCCAAATTATGGAAAGAACCCAGATGTCCATTGACAGATGAATGGATAGAGAAGATGTGGTTTGTGTATGTATGTATATATATATATATATATATATATATATATATATACACACACACACATATATATGCACACATACACAATGGAATATTACTTGGTGATCACGAAGAATGAAATATTGCCATCTGCAACAACATGGATAGAGCTAGAGTGTATTATGCTAAGCAAAAAAGTCAGTCAGAGAAAGACAAATATATGATTTCACACATATGTGGAATTTAAGAAACAAAACAGATGAACAGAGGAGAGGGGAAGGAAACATGAAATAAGATAAAAAACAGAGGGAGGCAAACCATAAGAGACTGTTAAATACAGAGAACGAGTGGAGGGTTGCTGGAAGAATGTTGGGTGGGAGGATGGGCTAAATGGGTGATGGGCATTAAGAACGGTACCAGGTGTTATATTCTACTCCTGAAACCAATACTATACTTATATGTTCACTAACTTGAATCTATATTAAAAATAAAATAAAATAAAATAAACAAAATAAAATAAATGAAATGATGAACATGGGGGGAAAAAGAGAGGTAAACCATAAAGCAGACTCTTAACTACACAGAACAAACTGAGGGTTGTTGGAGGGGAGGTGGGGGGGGATGGGCTAAATGGGCTATGGGTATTAAGGAAAGCACTTGTCATGTTGACCAGGGTGTTGTACGTAAGTGATGAATCACTAAATTTTACTCCTGAAACTAATATTACACTATAAGTTAACTAACTGGAATTTAAAAACTTGAAACAAACAAAAAACTCTGAATCCAACTTTATGCTGTTTCCACTGGCCAGACCTAAAAAACAAAATTACTTATTTGGGTTAAATAGAAAAAAATATGAAAGAGGTCCCGGTCTATTGCAAACCAAAGTTAACCTGGGAGCTACAAAATGATTGTCAGGCACTGTAGAATTCAAGTAAAGTATCTTAAATAGAACAGATTATTTTATACTGATAAATACACAATGTACAAGGCACACCAACAGTCACAATGCTTACTTATTGAAATCATTAAATACCCTGAACTAAATTCCTAGCAGTACAAGGGACAGAGAACATACATACTTTGGTGCTGAGAGATTTTAACTCTCAAGAGTTTTAGACCCATTAAGTAGACCAAAATAAATAACAATGTACAGGACATTCATAATATGATATTGATTGAGAAGACTTTTAAATATTACACCAAGAAGGGGAGTCTGGGTGGCTCAGTCGGTTAAGCATCTGTCTTTGGCTCAGGTCATAATCTTGCTGTTTGTGTGTTTGAGCCCTGTGTCAGGCTCTGTGCTGCCAGCTCGGAGCCTGGAGCCTGCTTCGGATTCTGTGTCTCCTCTCTCTGCCCCTTGCCCACTTGTGCTCTGTCTCTCTCTATCAAAAAAAGTAAACGTAAAAAAAATTTAAATATTATACCAAGAAGATAATGAAACTTCTTTTAAGAGCTCAATTAATACGGTTTCTCAAATTTATATAATATTAGATCACACACACTCAAAACAAAAAGTGGTAGTTCAAGTCACATTCTCTGTGAATATATTGAAAAGTATATAAAATTATATAGAAATTGCTATTTTCTGAGCATATATAACAGAAAATATTCTTTAAAATCTAAACGAACAAACAAAAACTAGAAAAGCCCAAGCTTTTACAAATTAAAACTCTCTCCTACATAATATGTTGGTCAAAGAGAAAAATGAAAACATTGGTTATAGATTACTTAGAAATAAATTTTCTGAGAAGACACAGAATACAAAAATGTGATGGTCCAAGATTTTAGCCTGAAAGTTTATTATTAAACAAGAAAGGATGAAAAGAAATGAACTAAGGAAGGCACCTCAATGAGATTTTTTTCAAAGGCAGCAAGTGAAAACTAAGAAAAGTATAAGAAAGAAATGAAGGGGAGACTTTTTTTAAAACCCAGTAATGTATGGAAACAAATCTATAACCTGCATAGTGAATACATAAACCTGAATGCTATTTTGCTTTTAAACAGAAATGTTAAGGGGCGCCTGGGTGGCGCAGTCGGTTAAGCGTCCGACTTCAGCCAGGTCACGATCTCGCGGTCCGTGAGTTCGAGCCCCGCGTCGGGCTCTGGGCTGATGGCTCAGAGCCTGGAGCCTGTTTCCGATTCTGTGTCTCCCTCTCTCTCTGCCCCTCCCCCGTTCATGCTCTGTCTCTCTCTGTCCCAAAAATAAATAAACGTTGAAAAAAAAAATTTTTTAAAAAAAGAAATGTTAAAAAATTAGAAAACAGAATAATAGCTAACATTATTAGTTTTGTGCCTGGCTCTGGTTAACTCTTATTAACAACGCTACAAGGAGGGTACTATTATTACCCTCATTTTACAAATGAAGAAAGTGAGGAAGACAACAGAGAACTGGTGAGCCTAAGATCACCCAAGAGGCAAGTAGCAGAGGTGAGATTAAAATCCGGCCACCTTGCTCCACAACGGACTTCTGAGTCCTTTAGTTAGCCTCTCAACACTATGGAGAAATGAGAATTTTTTAAAAATCCTAAAAATTAGTAATTTTTAAGATAATGCCATGTATAATAAATACATAATCATATACCAAATAAATATGAAAATTGTAATATTGATGGTATTCTAGGAAAACACAAATTATAAAAAATTGACTCTGTGGAAATCGGAGTAGAACACTAAATTTGGTAGAAATTGAACAAGTCATATAAAAATCACCTCTGAAGAAGGTACTTGGCCTGAATTATTCTAAATGTTAACTATTTCAACATTTTAAAAATAAGTAACTCCCATGTTTTGTTCAAGAAGAAATAAAAAGAGAAAATGTGTCCTAATTTCTTTAGTGAGGTTAGCATAACTGTACTGCTGAGATCTAACAACTACGGACAGGGAAGGAGGAAGCTTCAGTCCAATCTTACTTACTGGCATAAAAGCACAAAATAAAACACTAGCACCCCGACTCAGCTATGCTTGGGAAGAATAATTCACCAGGACCCAGCAGATTTTACTCCAGGAAACCAAGGATGATTTACTACCAGGAGTCAATTAATATTTAGAAGTCTATTAACATAATTTATCATATCAGTGGGTCAAAGAGGAAAGACCATCATCAAATACTTAAAAGGTTTCTGACAAAATTCCATATTCACCTCTGCCTTATTTAAAAAGGCAGAAATCTTGGAATAGAGACTTTGCTAACCTTGTAAAAGAACAGCTTCCAGGTATCAATAACCAGTTCTTTACCCACCTACAAACACCAGAAACACAACCATTAATGTCGTGGACAAAATTAAGGTCCCTGCTTTTTAACAGTTTAGATATTTAAAAAGAGAAGTAAAAAAAAAACCCTCCAAAATATTAGGTTACAAATTAAAATGACACTGAGATGGGGCACCTGGGTGGCTCAGTCAGTTGAGCATCTGACTGTTGATTTCGGATGAGGTCGTGATCCCAGGGTCGTAGGATCGAGCCCCATGTTAGGCTCCACACTGAGCATGGAGCCTGCTTATGATTCTCTCCCTCTCTCCCTCTCCCTCTCTCTCTGTCTCTCTCTAAAATAGAAGTAAATAAATAAATAAATAAATAAATAAATAAATAAATAAATAAATAAAACAACGAGCTATCATGTCTCACCCATTAGATGGCAATTACCAAAGAGGTAAAAGATAGCAAGTGTTGGCAAGGACGTGGAGAAACCATAACCCTTTCACACTGGTGGTGGGAACATAAAGTGGTACAGCCAGTGTGGAAAACTGTACAGAGGTTTCTCAAAAAAATCACAAACAGAACTACCTTATGATCCAGCAATCCCACTACTGGGTATTTATCAAAAAAAAAAAAAAAAAATCTAAAATCAGGATCTCAAACATATATGCACTCTTATGTTACTGCAGAATGATTTCCAAGAGCCAAGATACGGAAACAACCTAAATGTTCACTGACAGGAATGGATCAAGAAAATGTGGTGTTTACGTATGCAGTGGAATATTATTCAGCCTTAAAGAAAAAAGGAAATCCTGCCACATGCAGCAACACGCATGAACATTGAAGACATTCTGCTAAGTGAAATAAGCCAGAAGGTCAAATACTGCATGAGGCATCTGAAATGGTCACGCTCAGAGCAACAGTAGAATGCTGATTTCCGGGTGCTGCGGGGAGGAGGGAAAAGTGAGCAGCTGTTCAACTTGTACGTATAAAGTTGCAGTTTTACAAGAAGAGTACATTCTGGAAATGTGCCGTACAAAAGTGTGCTTACACATGGCATCACTGTATTGTACACTTAAAAATTTGTTAAGAGGGTAGCTCTCATGTTAAGTGTTCTTTCCACAATAAAAAAAAAGAATTCCCTATTTAACAAAAGAAAATAGAAATTGCTTGATGCTTTGACTCTTAGTACAGGAGTTGAGAATCAAATATAAATTTTTTTAATTTATCATCAAAAAAATTATAAAAAGGTTAGCTCAATGCCAGGCCGGATGCACACACACACAATGACGTTAGGGTTGGGTCTGGATCCCAGCTGCATCACTCACTAGCAACTGAACACCACTTTGGTAAATTACTTGGCTGGTACAAGTGTGGGTTTCCTGTGTATGAGGAACACTGAACCCTTCCCATAAAGGACAGTGAGGACTACACAAGCAGACACAGGCAAGGGGCCTGACTCCCGGCAAAGGCTGAAATCATGAATGGTCGTAGGATTAGTGGGAAACAATATGCGTGTAGCTCTAGAAAACACAACAGGAAAATGAAAGAGTTCAGTAAGATGGCCAGGAGGTGACGTAAAGACACCTAAGACAAATAAGCAGTGAAAATCAGTTACACAACAGAAGTCCCCAAAAGGTCCCCCGTTCCCTGTTGCCGGAACTTTGCACATACTGTCATCTTTCCTGGGAGTCCCTTCTCATGCCATCTCTATGCCATCCCTGCCTAGTGCGCTAGGGGCACTTGGAATTACCATTTAGATTCCAATGAGTCATCACCCTCTTGTGATGTGGAAGCTTTTCCTGACCCCCATGTCAAATCCCCTATCGTGTACTCTTTTACTGGACCATCTCCTTATCAAAGCAGAAATTCCGTATTTATTTGTGGATTGGATTAATTCCTATTCTCCCCTCAAGACTTAGATTCTCACACGGTGCAGCCACTAAAAATTATGTTCACATAAAAGGATTTAATGTCTACATGCTATTTATAGTATTTTAAAATACATCCTCTAAGTCAGGATATAACCAACAATCATAATTTTTATCTATGTTTTTTCTTTTTTTAATGTTTACTTATTTTGACAGAGAGAGCAAGCGAGCACAAGTGGTGGAGGGGCAAAGGGAGAAAGAGAGAGAGAGAGAGAGAGAGAGAGAGAGAGAACCCCAAGCAGGCTCCATTCTGCCAGCACAGAGGCCAATGTGGGGCTCAAACCCACAAACCATGAGGTCATGACATGAGCTGAAATCAAGAGTCGGATGTTTAACCGACTGAGCCACCCAGGTGCCCCTACAATCCTAATTTTGAAAAGCACACAGTGCATATATACACATGCATAAAAGAATACAAAGATATGCAACAAACATAGCAACATATTAACAATGACACTAGATTTTTTATTTTTAACTTTTCTTTCTTTTTAATAATCAACAATACTTTTAAATGTTTGGTATAAAGCAATACTTCCTCCCCTTTAAATGATACACAGGGGTTTAACAAATATCTGAGCTTACAAAAAACTCAAATTAGATACTTTTTAAAATTTTTAACCATCTGGGGCGCCTGGGTGGCACAGTCGGTTAAGCGTCCGACTTCAGCCAGGTCACGATCTCGCGGTCCGTGAGTTCGAGCCCCGCGTCAGGCTCTGGGCTGATGGCTCGGAGCCTGGAGCCTGTTTCTGATTCTGTGTCTCCCTCTCTCTCTGCCCCTCCCCCGTTCATGTTCTGTCTCTCTCTGTCCCAAAAATAAATAAATGTTGAAAAAAAAATTTTTAAAAAATAAAATTTTTAACCATCTGATGACAGGTGTTCTGGTGGCAAGTCACTGACACGGACCACCTATAAACACATACATTACCTAAAAATGTTTCCCTTCAGAAGATTCTGTTCCCAGAGAATAAACTATCATTCATACATAAGAGAACAAAGGATTGCACATAATAAGAAAGCATCAGCAATGAAGAGAAAAGCTGGAGAAATATTATAGTCTGTCAAAAACAAGAACAATCCCCTATTGCAGCCCCCACGGAATCACACCCCCCCCCCACACACACACACACACACACCCATGCCAATGGGTCATCAGGTATACACTGGGCATCTATTATGTGACTCAGCCCTGTGCTAACGGCTCTAAGGGCTTACTCCCTGTCCTCAACGAAGTCATTGGCAACCGAGACCAACGTGCTGAGGAAAAGAGAATCAACAGCATAAAATGGGACGAGAACACTGGCGAACAAGTGGTCAACAGCAGTGCTGCACATTTCAGAGCTAGACCTTCCCACCCGTCACAGGCTGCCAGCAGGACTACCGGTGTTGGTGTGAATCAACAGCCTTGCTGTTTCCACTGCATCACCATAAACAGAAGCATGGATGGAGGAACTCCTGTGCTAAGAAAATGCAAACAGCTTAAGCAGGTTCCACTCTTTCGCCACCCACCCACCTGGCAGTTGCCCCCCCAGTCTGCCTGCAGAGCCAAGCACTGCTTGGAAAGTACTTGTCCCATCTTTGGCATCTGCTTTCTTCCCCTGCAGAAGGTCTTTCCTGGCTTCCCAAGCCTGAAGCAAGTCCCCATCTCTGTTTGGTTATGGTTCTTGCCACCCTACACTGCACTTTCTCCTCCACTTCTCTGATGCGCCCACTAGGTAAGACTCTTGTGGTCATCTTTTATGTATCTTCATATGCCCAGGTCCTAGCTCTATGGCCCTGAACATACTCTGAGCTAAGAACATGTCACTTGTACTGAATGAATGAAGGAGCGAATGAATAAATGAAATCCAGCTCCGGACTCCTTTACAACATTGAATTGTCTGCTCAAGCTTTTCCACGCACCGGAGACGTCCTTCACTCAACTGATCTCCACATGTTGAAATTCTAATCCTCCTCCTTAAAGGTGTTAGGACAAGTGCCATGTATACCACAAAGGCTGGCAGTGCCTTCTTGCCATTCTTATGGTCCTTTAGCGGGATTTCCTGTACCATTCTACCCAGATGCAGTGACACTTGTGGACATATTTTATACACCTCCCCCCTTAGTCACACAGCACGCTGTGATGACCACGCCTGTGTGTCTCCTCTCTCCTTGGCTCTCTCCTAGCTACCACCACACTGTAGGTAACAAATAAACAGGAGGTGGGCAATGGATAAATGCAGGATCCATGGCCTGGAAACGTCAGTGCAGTGTTCATTTCCCCCATGGCTGGATTTGGCAAATTCAAGCAGAGCAGAAAGGAAAGTGGTGAAGACAAGTTCTTGGATCTTATTTGGAGCTCAGATATTCCCATCACTGCCATCTTTCATGAGACATGCTCTTACTCAGTCTATCAGGAAATGTATGTGACTTCCTGTATGTATCTGAATAAACCGAAGGAGTCAGAAGAAACATGAGACAATGATGTGGCGGGATGTCACGGACGAAATGCTTTCTGGAAACCCAGCCTTTCAGGAGAGGGATGCAATGACATCTGGACTCTGTGTCATCGAAATACACTCTGAAGAGAGAAGAGGGGACGGTCCCGGGTGAGGGGATGGCTGTTCTTGCTCTCTAACTTGAGGCCTCCCAGACACACTGTTTCCCTTCTGTCTGGGCTGGATCTTGGCAGTTCCTGCAGCAAGAAGGGGAGTTATTTTGGGGAGACAGTTGATACGTGGCGAGTACTCCTTGAAATGTTAAATGTCTCCCAGATGGAGATACTTAGCATTTGTAGGAGGAATAATTTGGAGGAGAAAAAATGCATTTGTCTTTTTGGCATCCTGCGGATTCTGTTAGAGAAGAAAGAGAACACTGTGATTCCTGCCATCCACATGTCAGTGTTTTCTTGGAATTTATCAAGTCCCAGTGGCTGTGCTACTTTTTCTTCTAGGGGTATCAAGTTTTGGATGTGCCAAAGCTCAAGGGAAAAGTGTCCTGGAACTGAGTCTCAGAGGTGAGACAGTTACCAAAGTTCCCAGAAGTCATCAGAGTTCATCCTCTTATCCTCCAGTGGCAACTGCTTCACTCATGTACACCAGATGGTTTTCTCCTTAGGTGTGATCTCTTATGTACAGAGAAGGTTGCAAAATATAGAGCAGACTAGTCTAGAACACCAGGAATTAGGATGCATTGAGTTCTGGGCTTGCTTCTGCTGTTAACTTTCTTGGTAGCCATGGGTAAACCACCTTATATCACAAAGCCTTGCTTTTCCCACCTGTGAGATGAAGGGGTTGGGTTAAATAATTCTTATATTCCTCCCTCTAATTAAAGAACGACACTATCACTCTAGCTGCTAAGGCTGTGAAGAACAAAGGTATCATTATTATAGGGACACATGAACTTGTCCTTCAACTAGGAAGGGAAGGCTTCGTTGAATTGTCTATCATGCCCACTATTCATGGAAGGGATAGAGAACATCACTCACAAAAAGACTAAATCCATGACCCTTTTTTACTTACTCATTTTCCAAACACCCCTAAGATCTCCATGGCTTATCAATAAGGCTCACCAGTAAGCACCTATGAGTAAGCACCTGCCGTTAGCACCAGGCTGAATTAAAGCAGATAAGAAAGTTCAGCAATGACACTGAAAACTTGTAAGTGGGTGGCCAATATGCTCCCATGACACTGAGGTATGTAAAGTGTACTTTATTTACTTTCTATGACTAGCATCACATTCTGCAGGAATTCCCACCTTCCTTTGGTGGATGGGTAGGTAAATGGCGGAGTGGAGCGCTCTACATTTAGCCCAAATACAGCAAGCCAGGTACTGTTCAATAATGTAAACAATTTTTATAGGAAACGCATGCTTTTTTTGGATGAGATTGACTTCCCAATTCCCTCCTCTTCTCCTGATCACTCCCGAGAAGAGTGCTTCCGTACTTCTGGCTTCCCCACTCTCTGCAGAAATGCACTGTGCCCAGATAATCACTAATCAGGATCTGAGGGAGAAGTCTGGAGCTGCTGAATTCAGTGACTGTCTTCTTATTTTGTTGGGACTCACATTCTGACTCAACCCCATTTTGGGCTGGATATACTTGATTTCAAGGTCCCAGCTCCAGGATTCCTGTATGGTAGCCCTTACTAGCAGGGTAATTTCCTCACCCTGGGAAACTTCCCAAATAATAGACTCTTCTCTACACTCTTTCTCTTCCACGGTGATGCACAGGAGAATTTCTTGGTCCATTTTACAACATAGGACTCTAACATCACTTGGGAATGCTAATCCAGTCACTGTCTCTGTCTCTCTCCCTTCCAATCTTATATTACTATCACTTTGATATAGAAGTCTCCATATTAATATTGGGGCAGCTAGGGAGGAGTCAAGTCCCCAAATCCCAACCTACCCTCCAGGCTTGATCCTGAAAAGAAATGGGCAGGATCCATGTGTCTCCCAACATCCATTTTTACTTAGTTTCACCCATTCTGAGCCGGGGGTTAAAGGGGGGTTACTATCCTTCCTATTTTATGAGAATTTCACTTATATCTTATCCTGCTCTTTTCTGAGCCAAAGGGGTTTTTTTCTCTTGTTTTCCCTGGGGCTCTAATGGTACAACAGCTCTCTGGGAACATGATTCTTGTGGTAGGAGATGAAAACAAATAAATAATATCTTAAAATATTATTCTCATTACCAAATTCATTCTTCAATTGCTGAAAGGGATTTACTTGACTTGGGGGGACTCACTTCCCCTCTGTGCACCTTCCAAAGATAAAATGAGGTGGTTGGACCTTCTATCCACTAAAATCCCTTCTAGATCCTATGTGTTGGACTCACTCCAGCCATGAGATGTGGTAAGAGGCTCATAACTACCCATTCCATTCCATTCATAAGCCATATTAGGATACTATTAAATTTCTTTGGCATCTCAGCTATCTTAGAGCTTATCAGCCTTTTGTCTAGCTAAACTCTGCTATGAGTTGTAGGCTTTAATAACTTAGTGTTGCAGTTATTTTAGGAAAAATAAAGAGGAGGAGGAGAGAAACAAGATGGCAGCCAACAAGAACGATTAAGTTCCCTTCTCACTGCTTGAAGCCTGAGGCTGGTGAAAAGGGACAGGATCACAGACATATCAAGACAGAGGTCCTGGTACACTCTGCTGTAACAAAGGATTAAGTCAGATGGAGCAGAGAAATTTCCCAACGAATTTTTAAGATCTGGAAAGCTGAAAGACTGGATATGGTGACACACATACACACAAGAGGCATTCAGAAAAAGGGTTCAGTGGCAGTGGCTGAGGGAGTGATGATTGTTCTCCAGATGGAGATTGCGTCAGTTATTCTAACACGTGTGTGTAGTCACCCCACTCTACACACACACATTGTCTAGGATTGCTTTTTTAACGACAAAAAAAAAACCAAACAAACCTTTGCTAAGCATGAATGTCACATTTCAGCGATTCTAAGTAATAAGGATGGGAAGGTGGCATACCACTCAGAAAAATAAAAAATAAAAACACTGGTCTGGGGAGAATGTACTGTTGAGTTACAATATTCTATTCTTTTGGTCTATCAGGAAATATTTATTAAGGCTGCTGTGTGCCAGGTGAGGAGATACTGTATTGCACAAGACAGGCACAGTCGCTAACCTTGCAAAGGTTATAATCAGGAAATTAAGTTGAAAAATAAACCAACAATTCCATTTAAGCACAGTTCGTGCTACCACTCATGCTACAAAGGAAGTAGAAGGGCTTCCATAGAAACCTAAACCTAAACACCTAACCTATCCCATGGTTGGGTAGGTAGGCAGTCAAAGGAGGCCTCTGAGAAGAGATGGCCTTTGATGAACAGAACTATTATTATTCCAAATTGACCTGGATAAGGGTGCTTTCCACTAAAAAGAAAAGCCACCAATCCTTGGATTCCCCAATATCAGTCCCAAATGCATATGAGTTGTCAGACCCTGAATCAAGACACAGTATGTCTTTCTCAAGGTCTTTCTCCCTCCTCAACTGTCTCCATTGATCAACTTAGAGGTTAAACTTATAGCAGCCCTGCATTGCTTGCCTTTAATGGCAGGAGAGAAAATAAGAGGTTGGCATTTCTTGGGGCAACCCAAACTATGAAAACTCCTGCTAACACTTGAAACAGAAACGCTTACAAAGATTTGGATTTCTGGCATGGAGTCCATTTTATTTATTTATTTTGGAAAAGGAAGGAGATTTGAAAAAAAAAAAAAAGAAAAAAGAAAAAAACAAAACTCTAAAAGGATGCCTCCAAACTCCCTGGTTCCCAATGCAGTCAGACATCAATAATGTATTTTAAGGCCATGGATTTCTCATTCTTTGCTGTCTTCCGGGAGTCCTCGGGGGCCACCATATTGAGTTGCAGCAATAACCGTCTGGGCCACAACGGAGATCGTGCCTGGAATCATGCAGTGAACAGCCCAGAGCCCCCAGTCTCATTCCCTTAATGAGGGACTTGAACACTTTACTGAACACTCGACTCACTCGAACTGACCTCACAGAAGGCTCGTAAGGGGAATGTTATCTGTCAGAGGCTGGTTTTCTTTAACTGATTTTTACATAGCGAGCACGGAATCACTCAGGAGAAAGAGCAACATCCTGAGGTTTGAAGACAGATACTTGTGGGTTCGAATCTGGCTCTATGATTTGCCTGCTGTCATACTGGGCCAGTCACCTTACCCTTCTGAGTCTCCGTTGACTCCTCTGTTCAATGGGAAGCATTTCTTTCCCGTAAGATTATAAAATTAAATTTTATATTTGCCAAATACACATATTTAAAGAAAAATCAAAGAGTGCTAAAAGTCTTACCATGAAACTCAGCAGTTTCAATCCTCCTCGCTCCTGAATCTTGCTCCCTGGGGCAGCCACTCTCCACTGCTTTAGCTGATCCTCCTAATATTTACCTCCCCTTATTTAAATACGGTACATTTTTCTTGTTCTCGCCTTGTTTCTTGCTTATTTGGGTCTTTCCCTTTCAGCCTGGAGATTTCCTGCACTGAGTGGTGATCAGACTGAAGAGAGGACTCTAGAAAGCCCTTCGTGAGTTCCACGCATGCGGGGTATGGTGTTGGCTGATGAAACTTCTCCTAAGACGATGAGGCAGTGAGTCAGCTTGTTCATTGGAGAACCACAAGATTTCAGTATCTTGACGTCTTTTCTCATGGATCTGTCCGTTTCTCCAGATAAAAATCCTCCAAGCATCTGGATGAGGAGGACAAGGGAGCTGAGAGGCCCCAGGGTTTTCCCATTTCTCCTTCCAACTGTCTGCTATCCCTGTTGACCCCATGAGTCCTGGGCTTTTCTCGTTTATCAATATAGAAATTCCACTTCCGTGTGGCAGGGGTGAGGGTTGGGAGGAAAGGGAGTTGTCTGACTATATCAGGGGAGGGGCAGGGGGATCGGGAGGGTCAAAGCTCCATGTACAGTTTCTAAGTACCAACTCATTCCTGCCTTCCCTAGTACTCTGTGCCTCAAAATGCCGGTTATAACTGTCTCTGTTCTTCGATGCCACCCATCACCTTTTCTGTTTTCCACCTCCCAGAATCCATCTAAATTTCTCCTGGTCTATTCTGTGCTCTTTGTAAGATAACACCTTCCTCCCTCCCTCCCTCATTCCTCCCCTCCTTCCTGCTATCTCTCCGATGGGGTTTAAGAAGAGGGAAAAGAGATAAATTCTGGTGGCCAATCTGCCAAATTGCTTTTCCCTCCTTACCTTACAAACAGAAGTTCTGTTGGAAGACCTACCTGAGACAAAGGATAGAGGGTCTTGCTTAGTGCCTGGCACATACTTAAGTGCTCGATAACCATACCATGTCTCTCACCTTCACCAGGGACATTCTCTGACATCCCCAAAGGAAAGGGTCTGTGGGCCTGAGAGCTGTAAGATTCCTGGAAGCCTTAGTGCATCCCAGGGGAGGGTGAGGAGTCTGAAATACTCTGCTTCTCCAGGTCAATTAGCTCCATTAACTTAATTAAGCCTCAGGACAACTTCATTAAGCAGGTATTATTATCATTCCCATTTTATGTCCATTGTGTTAATATCCAGGCACTGTCACAATGGTCTGACGCAGTCTCTTGTTCAGGAAAGAAAGAAGAGAAACATCCCTTGACCCTCTGCCGGTGACCAGACATCAAAGAAATACATCCACTCTGCCCTGTGAAAGCCTTTCCAAGGCCAAGACAAACACAGTGGACAATAATTAAAGTGGTAAAAACAGATTTTTATTTTCTATTTTACTCAGTAACTACTGAGAGCAGGGCGAAAAGCGGGACTCCATTCCATTTGTGCAAAAACGATCTGGGTGTTCTGAAGGGAGAGTTAGGGGGAGCAGGGGCTCAGCCGAGTTAGAGAGGAGGAAATTTACAAAGGCTTGGTCAGGATAAATGCGATCAGGCCAGCTGTGTCTGCCAGCTGGCTGTCATCGAAGTTAGGATTCTACCCTCCTCCAGAGACTGGAAGACAGAGGTCCTATCCTTCTGATCAGTATATTTAAAATGAAAGGCTTTTCCTTGAGAAAAACACTTGAGTTTTAAGAGATGCATCTTTACAATTATAAGACCTTTTTAGTAAATGGCCTAAGAAAGAAAAGTCAGTGGTCTATGTCAGGTGTTGACTAGAACAGTCTCTGGGCAGCATGGAGCTTTCTCAGGCAGGCCCTTTGATAGGGGG
The DNA here is from genome assembly GCF_028749965.1 of Puma concolor. Classification (NCBI taxonomy): domain Eukaryota; kingdom Metazoa; phylum Chordata; class Mammalia; order Carnivora; family Felidae; genus Puma; species Puma concolor. The sequence goes on from NC_141682.1 coordinate 29,105,140, forward strand.
CTGGGGTCAGCCTAAGGACAGGGCCTTCTGCTGTCAGAGGCTACGTCTGGACAGAGCTCTTATCTGCAGTTCTCTCCACCAGGTCCCACAAAGGCCGAGAATAATCGTCCCAGCACTATGACACGGACACACAGGCGTTCATGCGCGCGCGCGCACGCACACACACACACACACACACACACACACACACACACACGCTCACCGTGGAGAGTGATGACTAATAAGGGAAACGATGGTCCCGGGGTGCCCTGGTGCCTAAGCGCCCCTGCAGAGTTCCCAATCAATGCAAGGTTGGCTGTCGGCAGCTCGCAGCTCGACTGAGTTACTCAGATTACAAATGAAAAGCAGCCCCCAGAGGGTGCGGCACTCCTGTAGCACAGAAGGAAAGCATAATTCTTGCTTACACTCAGCTTTGTGATCAGTTTCTCCCTGGGTAGCTACTCTTGTAACTTCTTTTTAGGACTGCCAATTTTATAAACACACACACACACACACACACACACACACACACACACACACACACGCAGAGAGAGCCCTAAACTTCTGCCAATCAAGTCTTTCTCATCTCTCTGCGGTGTTCTCTCCCCAACCAAGGGCAAGGTATTCATTTCTCTGTGGCTGCTTCAAATGAAGCAGCTCTTTTGATAGTTTAAAAAATATGTTGAATAAGTAGCAATATCAATAATATTAACTATTATTATTGTGTTTATTGTTATAATTTCTGGTTCCTGTGTCCAAAAGTCCACACACTGTGTCAGATATTGTGCTAGTCACTTTGTGGACATTATCTCTAAACCTCCCCCCAAGCCAGAGCACTCACACAGGGGTATCATTTCCTGATAAATAAGGAAACGGGGCTCGGAGAGAGTAAACCACTTACTCAGGGTCACACAGCCAGCCTAGAGGGATTCAAACCCAAATCTATCTGCCCAAAGAGCTCAGGTTCTCCCGTGTCAGTAACATGCTGATAGGAATGCACTAGGCATAGGAAGAGCTGGCTTGTTTTTTCAGAATTTTTTTTCAAGTTTATTTATTTTGAGAGAGAGAGAGAGAGAGAGAGAGAGAGAGAGAGAGAGAGCAAGTGGGGGAGGGGCAGAGAGGGAGAGAGAGAATCCCAAGCAGGCTTCTCAATGTCAACACAGAGCCCGATGCAGGGCTTGAACTCATGAACCATGAGATACTGACCTGAGCTGAAATCAAGAGTCAGACGCTCAGCCGACTGAGCCAGCCAGGTGTCCCAGAAGACCTGGCTCTCTAATTGGACAGCATCACCATCAACAGAGGTTCAAAACTGCATCAGATAAAAACTCAGAGGATCTTCCACTACCCAAGAAATACTACATCTGGGACTTTTAGGTTTATGTCATAAGACAGACAGACAGAAGGAATGATGCCAAGCTATCTCCAAAGATCAGAATGTGGTAAGCTCTTGGAAGAGCGGCAAAACTCAGAGCATCTGGTAGGTAAGGAGAAGCCCTGATGATTTAATACAATGGCCTTCCTCTACTATCCCTCACAGAAGGACCCTCGAAGTGGTAATCTTCTCTACAACACCCGTGACAGATGGTCCATCCTGTTGATATTTCAATGTCTGAAGTCTAAAATGCTGACAGTCCCAAAAGATTATTCTATCGTCTTTTATGAGCTCTAGCAATTTTTTTTTTTTTTAGTTTTCTGCTCTGATAAACAAAAGTCTACCTTTCTCTTCTTTATGCTTGTTGATGATAATAAAATAATAACAGCTACGATTTACTGACAACTTACCACGTGCCTAAGAGCTCTGTTGTATTATCTGAGTTCATCTTCAAAGCAACTCTTGAATGTAAGTATAATTATCCTTTTTTTTTTTTTTTTTTGAGGAGTTGAAGAAACAGACTCAGAGCAGTAGAAAGCTCTGCCTAGAATCACATGGATAAAAAACAGCACAGCTGGGCTGAGCACCTGGCTCCATCAAAGCCCATGCTCTTGACCACCATGCCAAGAGCAAGGAACAAACAGAGTCCTTTCGTCTGCCTACTGCCCTTCTGATTTCTTAAGAAAGAGTTCATGTGTTCTTTTTTTCCCCTCCTCCCTTCTCCCTTCCCTCCTGGCTCATCCAACTGTTCATTTTCCAAAAGGACTGGCGATGGAAATAATGTGAGGTCTGCAAGCTAAGATACAGAGCAAGGGTGGAAAGGCCAGCCTTCGTTTTGTAGCATCCTAGTGTTTTACTTGAGATGGCAAGTGGAGATCTGGACAGTCCATCTTGTCCCGTCTGGACAAATAACAATGCTTTGGGAGCCCTGGGTTCTTCGGACGCTGGGGAGTAGAACAGTGCTGTGGCTATATTCAAGCTTCTCATGCTGTGAATCTCAAGGGGAGGTGAGAGGTGAGGCCCCATCCTGTGGTGTGGGTGGCTTGGTAGAGTTGGATGATGGGGGCTCAGATGAGACTGATGTGAAGGAGGCAAAACAGACCTACACAGGACAGCTGGCAGTAAGAGTGTCCAAACAGGTTTTCAAAACCAGACAGCTGAATTAGTTTTAGAGAGCAAGCACCCCCTCTCCAACACCACACTGGTCATCCTGGCTTCCTCTCAGTCCCCTGCACTCAGCCAACTTCCTCCCACTACAGGACTTCGAACATGCTGCCCCCTCACCCAGGCATGCTTTTCCTTCTCTTTGCTCCAGTAACTTCCATTAGTCCTACAGACTGCAGTTCAAGTAGTCCCTGGATTTTCAGACCAGCTGAAAACTCTACATTTTAAGTTTTCCTAGTATGAAATGCCTCTCCATTCTATGCTAGCCATGTCTGTAAATTTACATTTATTTCTGTGTTTAATATTTATCTTCCTTGTTAGGCATATAAGCTTTTTAAGAATAGGCCAGATCTGCCTGTTTTCACCATCGTTTTCTCAGGCCCTAGCAAGGGGTCTGGAATAGAGCAACGGCTCAAAATGATTTTTTTGAATTGGAAGATGAATAAATGAACAGGAGTGGGGGGAAAAAGCAAGGTCAATGAGGGTAGTTGCCAGAGAAGCTCGGATGAGCATCAGAGATAGTTAAAATCACCATGCACTTCTCATGGGGTTGTCACATATGATCATTTTATGCAACTGGCACCTCCTGGCTTTACACAGTGCACAACCCAGACAACTGTAGTTGGTTGTTCTGCCAGGGCTTCCAAATGGCCCAAAGCTCTTTGCATAGATGTGTCAGATCTATTTAAGAGTCAATGGTGCAACAGATACATTTCATCATTTGCTGCCCTTTATAGAAGTTCTCCAATCACCATATTTGTTCTCACTGGCTTACAAACCCCACTCCCAACACTAAGAAAGCACTGTGATATGAGCAAGGGGCAGCTCCCACAAAAACCAAGCCATCTTCATAGATTATGTTGATGAATCCACCTCAGAGATGATCAGCTTTATTTATACCTGCATTCCACCATGCTTCTTGCTTCTGGATCCATCATCCTCATAGCTCAAATAAAAAGCCAATTGCCTTCCCTCTGGGAAATTCACATCTCTTAAAAGGCTGATAAATATCTCCAAGTCTTCATCCATATGAGAGACTGTCAGAGTTCTCCTTCATGGGCTCACTCTATGCCCCATTGACCTTGTTGCTCCCTGATGTATAATGCAGGGAGGAAAGGGGCCTGGCTCTCCCCTTAAGCTCAGATTCATTAAAAGACTCAAAAATAAAACGCTGAACCAGCTCAGGAAATGAGGACCAGGCTATCTTGATTCCCCTCAACCCCCATCCCTACTATAGGACACACACTAGTGATCTGAGAACCAGGCAACATGCTCCTGTAAGTGGTAGGCCTTATAAGACATGCCTCAGTAAATTCATATAATTCATTTGGGAACGCTCTCAGCTGCAAGTAATAGAATGGCCAATTAACAAATAGGTCCCTCCTTTCATATAACAAGAAGGCTGCTGACTTGGTTCAGTGATCACATGGTCTCAAGATAAGCATCTCCGTAGCTCTCTTAGCTTTCCTTTACGGTCTGCTCTGCTCCCAGGCCTCATATCCGCAACATAAGTAACATCAAGCAGGAAACATGCACGTGTGTGTGTGTGTGTGTGTGTGTGTGTGTGTGTGTGTGTGTGTGTGCACGTGCACACGCATGTATAATAGCAGCGGTAGCAATGAGTAAAATGAGCAATGAGTAGCAGTAATGAATAAAAGGACACCTGCCCCCTTCTACCAAGAAAGCAGAAACTCTCCTGGAAGTTCCACCCGGCAAACTGTTTTGATCTCCTTGGCCATGTCTGTATCATTTGGCTACTTCTAGCTTCAAGGGAATCTGGGAAATCAAGAGTTTTAGTTGGGTACACTTCTACCCTGAACAAAATTGGAGTTCTTTTAATAAGGGAGATGAGTAAATCAATGTCAGGTAATTATCTTTTTGAATTGCCAGAGTAAAGGAGCTTCATTATCCTGAATTACAGTACTCTCCAAGCATCTCAGCACTTGACAAGGACTTCTTCCTATCAAGGAAAACCCCCATGGCCTCCTTGGGAAGTTTTCAAGTAACAACAATGGGGGAGGACAGCTGAGATATCTATGGATTGTTAATCAAGGTTTTTACTCTCTGATTTTTCTACAGAAATGGATATACAATGTACTTTTCTTGGTAACTGAAATCTGATTTGTGCACCTGATGGTTTAAATAAATAATTCTGCCTTAGGACATATCCATCACCCAGCATGTAAATGGAGATCAGCCCAGTCCTGGTGGAATTAGAGAGGGAGAAACCACCACATCTCAAGGAGACCCTCACATATGTGTTGATTCTGATTCAGCATCTGCCTTTCAGGGTTTGTCCACCTGAGCTCTTGTAACAAGTCTGCTAGAAATCCTTCATCTCAGAGATTCATCCCATGTTGAGCCACATCTCTAGCTAAAGCAAACACTAGTGTGGAAGAGAATTTAAAGATCAGCTTGGCAGTCAACCAGCTGGGATTGGAACCTGGGTCTTGCTGCTTGCTTGCAAGTTCAATAATGTAATGTTCACAAAATATCCAGCATGGCCCCTGGTACACAGATGTTCAGGAAATGTTACTCTTATTAACATCCCTTTAACAAAGCAGAATTGAAAGAGATTAAGGCACTAAATGCTAATTTTCATCAAAATCTGGCAGAATCAAAACTCCAGTTTCAGAGAAGAGAATTTGGCCTTTGGAGTCCTCTAGAAATCAAGTTCCGGTCCCTTCTCCTCCATGTGGTGACTATCACTCTTTGAGTTTCCATTTTCTCATCTATAAAAAAAGCAGGGGGATAATGCCTACCTTACTTAGTTGATTATTCACTCAATTAACACACATGTGTGCCTGCTATGCGGTAGGCACTGGGGATACAAATATTAATGAGATAGAGTTCCTTTCCTTGGGAATTCAAAGTTCAGTGCATGAATGTGCAGAGTAAGATTAATTGCTTACATCCACTAAATATCTACGAGATGCCGGATATTTTAACCACATTATCTGAATATTCATAACTTCCCTACAAGATATAGAATATCATCCCTACAGTACAGTTGGGGAAACAGAGTTCAGGGAATTTAAGGAAATCGCCCAAGAACACACAGTAAGGGGCCCTATGAAGATCCGCACGTGGGTGTGTGGTGATGCAGCACTGGGCACAACACTGAGCACAAGGCAAATGCAGGCTAGTTAACCGCATTCCAGGAAACTGCATTACCACTGAGATCCCATATGCAACGCCAGCCTCATGCATAGGGGAAGAGCCGCACATGACCATGGCGACTGCAGTCACCTCCACCTGCCATACAGACACAGATGAACGTGGGTTTGCTTTCATCAGTCTTGCAGACCAGTTGCAAAAATGATTATGTCGCAGAGGCAGCCCTTATAAGACAGCAGGACAAATATAAATAGCCTGTGAGACCAGCAGCCTGGCATAAATTACGAGGGGCCCTTGGAGAGCACAGCTGTATCTACAGCATACGATTGCACAGATACACACAGAGAACCTGCCAAGAGTGTATGATGACTCTTCTTAAAGTTCCCTAAGTAGGTACACTAGGAAAACGGGTCTATACCCTGCCAAGACAATGGATGGCAGTAATGATAACAATTAAATTTATTGAGCAATTAATCGATGTTGGGTATGTTGTTAAGCAATTTACATGCATAGTCTCCTTTTCCCATCAACAGTTCCTGGAGTTGGGTACTGTAACTACCCAAATTTTATGGTTGTGGAGCTAGCATTTCTGAGCTAGCAGTGGCAGAGTTCAAAATAAGGTACGTGTGAGCCCCACACTCTTAATTACAAACCTGACCCCCACCCACACCTCTATGAGTGGAGAGACAGACAACCATTAATACTCCGCACAGTGATCGCCTTCCCCGTCCCCATCTGTGTCCCATCCACCCACGTCCATCTTCTCCCAGATCCAATGCTCCATCTCCAACCCCAAAGGCCATATCCTCACAGAGAATGATTGTCCTGCAATGTAACCCTTAGTCGTGCGCTCCTAAAACATGTTCAGAGTGCACCCAGGCCCTTTCACATCACTCTTGTCTTTGCAATTCTTCCCTTCTAGGGGGTTGAATCCAAAAAATCCTTGGTTCATACCTCGGCTTCCCTCCTCCCTGCTGTGTAAAATTGAACCTCTCTGAGCCTGTATCTTCATCTGTAAAATGGGGTATTAATATCCATCTCCTAGGAGTTCTCATAAGGAATAAATTAAGTGAAAAATTTTAGCACGAAAATTTGAAAGACATGAAGATGCCTAACACACGAGGCAAAATCATTGTTATTCTCCTTCTCAGGAGAACACATACTTATCCTTGAAAACCCAGATCAAAGTCTCCTCATTTTGTCACAGGTGGATTTTGTCACTCCATCCTCTGTGTTCTGGGAATTTTGTATCTCTCTCTAATTAGCACTTTACACATTGTTGTTTTTTTTTTTCTTTTTTAAATCTGTTTACCAGACTATCTTTTCTATTAAAAGGTGAGCTCCTCCAAGGAAAAGGCTTTGTCTTGTTTCTGTGTGTATCCAGAGGGCCTAATGCCGTCCCACCACAGTGCAGGGTAATCCATTATTCACCAATTGACTGCATTAAGCTGCATTAACACTCACTCGTCCACACAACCACCTGGAGGGGGCATGTCTTGGAAAGCAGACTCGCTGTTCTTTCTCTTTTGTTTTGTGCATTGTCTCACACCCAGCCTATGAGCATCTGTCCAAATGTAAAAGAAAGCAAGGATGACTGAAAACACAGCTTCCTTCCTTTGAGCCCCTATCCTGTGATATGCACTTGCTACTTTACACATGCCTTCTCTAATTCTCGTGGTGCTCCTGTAAAGTTTTTGAGACTGGATTAAGAGAAAGATGTGTTAAATTCTGTTTGTAATATAACTCTCCTGCCTGTTAAGGGGGAACAAATCTTGCTCTAGCTCGGGAAATCCCGTTTATTAGTAAGTGTGATGGTCGATTTTACGTGTCAGCTTGACTGGAGTGGGGGCAGACATCTGGCCAAACATTCGGGTGTCCCTGAGGGTGTTTGGGGATGAGATTAACATTTGAACAGATAGGCTGAGTAAAGCAGGTGACCCTCCCTAATGTGGATGACCCTCATCTAATCAGTGGAAGGCCTGAATAGAAGAAAGAGGTTGGCCCTGACTGTTTGGAGCTGGGACATGGGCCTTGTCTGAACTTGAACTGAAACCAGACTGGAATTTGTGCTTTTGGCTCTCCTGGGTCTCCAACTTGCTAACTACAGATCTTGGGACTTAGTAGTCTCCATAACTGTATAAGCTGATTCCTTATAAGTGCCTCCCTCTCTCTCTCTCTAGATACAGACATAGATTAGATATAGATATAGATATACATATAGATGATACAGATATATAGATATAGGTATAGACATATAGATACAGATATGATATAGACAGATATATGGATGTGTGTGTCTCTCTCTCTCTATATATATAATGTCTATCCTATTGTTTCTCTAAAGAATGTTAACCCAGGCAGAATCCAAATGATCGTACATAGGGAAGAAAAGTAAAGAAAAAAGGCTTGATACATATAAAAATAATTTTTAAAATACTAAAGTAGATAGGGAAGTGGAAAAATCAGAAGAGCTTCCTAACTTATGTATCAAGAAACATTGGGGGCAGTACAGAGAAAAGGAATCATTCCTAAGTATGAGACACTGAGACAGAGAAATAGAGAAGTTTTATGAAATAGGAAATTGGAATTTATTCCCTTCTTTGTCATTTTCTAAGACTTTGAATAAGGTTTTGATTTGTTTTCAACTCTGTTTCTGATAAAAATGAGACATTAGGCAAGACAGGGCCACATAGGGTCCTGGCTGTATGTGGGTCACAATGTGTATTCATATTCTCATGTATAAGCATTTAGGGTGGGTTATGGGTTTGTGAGAATCTCTCTCACTTTCTCTTTCTCTGTATATCTATGTATATTTATCCCTCTTTCCTTCTCTTCCTCTTTCTCTCCAGCCTTTCTGCCTGATGTAACTGATGTATTGAGCTAAAGACACAGAAACCTACTGGAATCAAAGTGGTCACAAAGAACAGGAGCCATTACAACATGTCTCAGTTTAGTCTCCCTTGGGCTCCAGGGTCTCTAAAAGGTACACATTCACATGCACCCAATTTGGAAAGTCCCCCTCTTAATTACAATCCTTAACTGTTCATAAGGCACACATCAGAACTGCAAAATAAATCAATTTCACTAACTATAAACTATATTCTTCCATTTAAGGACACTTTTGTAAAAAAAGAAAAAAAAAAGCTTTCAAACCCAAATTCAGTATCATCAGAGATAATGAGGGGAAAGAGTAGACAATTCTTCAGTCACCCTGAAAAAAAAAATCTCTACCCCAGCATTCCAAAACACTTGTTTTTCTGCCACCAAAGCTTGTAAAGACATATTAAACATCATTGAGATGGCTCAAGTTATAGATAGCAAAGATAAATTTGAATCTGGGTCTACCCAACCCTAAAGTTCATGGTCTTAAACTCTCATCTCCACACAGCCAGCGCTCAATAATAAATTAGGCCATGTGACTCCTAGGCCATGTGACAGTCCCACAAGTCAGTGCAGCTCTGAGAAGTGACCTGAACAGTAACTGCTTTTCCTCCAAGGATCTGAAATGGAGCAGCCCATGCACCTGGATGACCAAAGCCTCCAGATCAGGGCCCATCAGATATGGAACCAACTCAAGCCAGCTCTGAGGTCAAATAATTCTTCAGAAAAATGCTCAGTTGGCACACAGGAGGCATGATGTAACCTATCGAAATTTATTATTAAAAAAAAAAAACAGGTAATTCAGTCTGCTTGGGGGCTTCAGGTCAGAGATTTTAAGTTTAAATTTTACTTTATTTTGCTCTGAATAGAAACAGGCAATTTAAGATGTCCAGAGAAATTTGCTTTGGAGGTAAAAAGGTGCTAAGACTATATTGGAATGTTCTAAAGCACTCCAAATGTCAAACAGTAATGGTCATAAAAAGGTAAAGTTGAATGTTAACCATAAATTGCTACAATTCAAATGCCATAAAACATGATAGCCTCTTTTGGAATTTTAATATTGGTGGAGGGTTAGAAATGCACAGAGCCCTTGAGATGTTCTCCCACAGCCTCATCTCCAAATCCCCACAACTGGCAAAATGGAGGCTAACTCCAGAACTTGAAGCCAAATTTCTTGACCCTCGGGCCAGCGAACTCATTCATTAAGTTTCGAATGTAGGAACGGAAGATTTATGACGGAAGACTTAATTTTTACCCTTATGTCAAGTTTCACTGACACCATTAAATATTTCAGAAACAATCACCAGAAAAATTCCCAGCACACTCCACAAGGCGAAAGAGTTTAGGAAGGGGGGGTCACAGCTAGTGTCTAGGGATAGTGTCTAAGTCAGAATATGTTCCTAGAACATGAGCCCTGCTTAATTAAATGCATTCAGGTAAATTATATACTATATTCCCCTTCTTGGAGATTCTCCGCTCTCTCTAGCTTATTAAAAGTTCTGAGAAGTTCAGCAGTATAGAACACACTGAGCACTCTCTGTCATCCAGTCTAGTGATCTAGGAGTACTTGGCAAACTAATCCTGTCAAAGTAACTCCTGAACACCTCTGAATTCCTAAGCTTATGTTCATACTTCTCTTTTCTTTAATGTTTATGCATTTTAGAGAGACAGAGAGCGAGCAGGGGAGGGGCAGAGAGAGGGAGACACAGAATGTGAAGCAGGCTCCAGGCTCTGAGCTGTCAGCACAGAGCCTGACGCGGGGCTCAAACTCATGTACCGTGAGATTATGACCTGAGCCAAAGTTGGATGCTTTACCAACTGAGCCACCCAGGTGCCCCATACCTGTCTTTTTTGAGAAAAAATGGGACTCTTTGGAAACTGGGATGTGACACTATTCCCTCCACCACAGATAACAGGATATTTCTGAGGCCTGTGGAGTAAGCTTACCACAGAAATCTTGCAAGAAAAGTGGTGGTGCAACACTGCATGTGAAGTTAAGGAGAGCACGGTGTTCTCAAGAGTTCCAGCTCCTCTTGTGGAGCCAGGAGCGCAGAACCAGTGGTGGCGGGTGGGAGTATTAAGAAAGAGCAAATATTGGAAGTGAAGGAGTAAAGGAATCTCTGGACATCTGCTTAACATTCAGAATGATTGGCGAGGTTGCTGGTTCTCCAACCTAAGAGTGCATCGGAATCGTGCAGACCTTGTTAAAACCTAGTGCCGGGCCCCGGTCCCAGGGCTTCTGATTCAGAAGGTCTGGGTGAAGCCTGAGAAACTTCATGTCCAACAAGACGCCAGGTGGTGCTGATGCTGCTGGTCCAGGAGCCAAGCTTTAAGAAGCAGTGGCCTAAGCACTGGCTTACCGAGAATGTCTGGCATGAATATTCAAGACCCAGGGGCCTGTGAGCTTCTTCTCAGCAGAAAATCCTTCCCATATGGCATCTCTGTTGTCGTCCTGACAGTTGTTTGGTCCCACCTAGCATCCATGGTCACATCCTTTGGCCACATCACCTCAACCTTCCTTTAGCAAGCTACTCCTCCCATGTTGTCTTGAGAACGTCAGTGAAAGTATTTCCACTTTCCCCTAGGCACACAGTGGATTCCATACCCAAGTGGTAGAGAGGCCTCTAATGTACTACTAACAAAGCCAGGTGGCAGGTAAACGTGGAGGAGCAGGGGAAATTTCATCATTTGTTGCTGGAAGATGAATATCAAAAAAAGGTGCCATAATGTGATCACTTTCCATGCATCTCAAGGTCCTGCTTCTTTTATCTAGTAGATTTCAACACAGTCTCATCACTGCTCTCCATACACAACCTAAATTTTTACAAAATGCATAAGAATGAGCCTACTTACTCGACCCAGTTACCCCTCCAATCTAAGCCAATCAGATTCTTGCTCCTGAGAATTTAAACACAAATTCCAAAACCATTTCCTAACAGAAAGATGGGAAAGCTGGTGGGAAGCCCAACACTGAAGCCCTGAAAAGTGAACCCATTTAATTCCTGTTAGTGAGATCCTGGAGCTCTCCCAGGTACAAGCTTCCTGGAGCCTGCATATCCATCCGTCTTTCCTTTAACTTCTTGATGTCCCCTCAATTCTCTTTACTAAATTCCTTTTTTGCCTAAGTAAGCTAGTCTGCTTCTAGGTCTTAAAACCTGACATGAGGGGCGCCTGGGTGGCGCAGTCAGTTAAGCGTCCGACTTCAGCCAGGTCACGATCTCGCGGTCTGTGAGTTCGAGCCCCGCATCAGGCTCTGGGCTGATGGCTCAGAGCCTGGAGCCTGTTTCCGATTCTGTGTCTCCCTCTCTCTCTGCCCCTCCCCTGTTCATGTTCTGTCTCTCTCTGTCGCAAAAATAAATAAACGTTGAAAAAAAAAATTAAAAAAACAAACAAACAAAAAAAAAACCTGACATGAGATTCTTCCAAAATAAGAAATCTAGAACTCTATATTTAAATCAGATTTAAAAAACAAACAAACAAAAAAAAAACAGAATGTCTCTGGATAGAGGGCAGTTGGGATCCAAAACCCAGGCCATTTGGCATCCATCTCTCTCTCTCTGTCTCTCTCTCTCTCTCTCTCTCTCTCTCACACACACACAGACACACACACACACACACACACACACACACACACACACACACCCTGCCCCAGGAACAGCCTCAAAGAATTTCTGAAGAATCACAGGGTTTGTCAGACACAATTTAAGAACATGTACGGTAACATCTGCTTGTGTTTGGGGCTCACTTTGGCAACCAGCAAGAGATAAGGGCCAGGTGGATCTTGTCATCTTAAAGGCCAGGAGATAAAAATATTGCCCGCCTCTCTAAGGGTTTTAAGTGTAAATTCCCATTTTAGATCATCCCTCACAGAACCCCCAAAAGGTCTAGTATGTTCATGTATAACACTATCTTCCTGGCCCACCAGGTTGCATTTCTCATTTTGTCAGCAGAGATGGAATCGGATCTTTGGCTCCACGATTATAACATGCATCCAAGGTTTTGCTTCCTCCCAAAATATACAATAGGAAATAACGGCAGCAAGTGAGCCAACACATGTTAATTTCAGCATAAATTGTTAAAGAGCAGACATAAGCATTGATGCAGCCGCGGAGAAGGCCCACACAACAGAACCACCAGAATGCTCTATAGCATATCTCCAAATAGAAGTTGCTTCACAAAGGTTTAAAAGAAGGAAAGAAATGCACACAAATAAGCTTTGTCTTAAGAAAAAAAGTTTTTCCATCCTACAACTTCCTCTGCAGGACAGCTCAACTGAAGCAGTCACTTTCTTTAGGAAACAAGGCCCCTTTACCAAATTTAGGACAAATTTGCCTCTAGAGAAGCACGTTTTACTTTGGAACACAGGGACTCCAGGCAATTTGAATCTCACAAGTTGAGGGCTGGACCATTCTAGCCAGGAGACTGGAGGTTCAGACTTTTGATATACTAGACAAATCCGTTCTCAGGTATTAATTCGAATGGGGCTGTCCACTCAAAGGATGAGGGTCTTAGACCTTCTGATTACTAAACCAGCCCAAACAGGCAGTTGGGGTATAGACCCTCTGAAGGTTAGCCAATTTGGCAAGGAAAGAACGACTCCAAAATCCCTACAAGTCCATCTAGGGGACAGAATCTCAGAAGCAGGGGACCAAATCCATCTATTTAGGTGGTGAGCCATTCAAAAGAGAAAGGGCCAGGTAATCCCGTGAAGGGAACTCAGATACTTTGAGGCTCAGTCTACCGTTACAAGAAACAGGGGCTCTATAACCTGGAGAATTTCACCCAGGTCATAGAGATAAATGTTTTCTGTAGAAAAATTCCCAGCTTGGTACACTAATCTATAAAGGGGCGTTAAGGCCAAAAGGAGTTCTCAATCTACCTCATGCATATTTCCTAGATAAGCATGAGAATAAACCATTTTTTACCCAGGCTGGAGACAAAAACAAACAAACAAACAAAAACAAAGAACAAAAAACAAAAAACAAAAACAAAACAAAAAGCAGAAAATAGCCCTTCTGTAATATTGAGAAAAGAGTAGAAATATGAGTCTCCAGGAAATGGGACGTGTGGAAAAGGAGTCACTGATCCACAAATTTTGTCAACACATTACTACCCTTTCTTCTAGTCTTACGTTGCATTTAATGCTCAAATAATCACTGAATATGTATCCTGAGATGCCCTCACATTGTCTTATAAACTGCCATTTTGCACAGACTTGGTTTCTGTTACTGGCAGCCAAAAAACACTGTAACAGACACAATTTCAAGGTGCTGAAAACACAAGCTCCTCATTGTCTTCTCCTCTTTCCCACTGCCGCAGAGTGCCTGCAAATGCACGCTGCTCCGTCTGAAGAAATAAAAGTTATCCCACTATGTTTTTGCATCCAGACAGCTGCACGGCATCTCAGAGTTCACAAGCACTCGTATAGCTTCATGAATTGGGGGCCCTTATAAGGTTAAAAAGAAGGAGAATTGTTGGTGTAGTTGTCCCAGTTTTATAGGTAAGAAACAAAAGGTCTGAGAGAGTCCTCAGTTTGTCCCGAGATCTCGTAGCTCACATGTGGTAGGCACAGCCTCATTTAGAACCAGGCGTGTCTGAGTCAGCTCCTACAGTCCAAGCCTTACCATCCACCTTTAGAACCTTTTCCTTTAGCGCCCTCCCACGCTGATCTCCCCACCCCCATACACTATGTATCTGGGGATCCAAAGAACTAGATTCTGGCCCCAGCCCTGCCATGGAACTGCTGTGTGATCTTGAACAAGTTACTTAACTACTCTGAATCAGATTCTGCATCCATATAAAAGACCCACAAAACAAATGTTGGTACAGCTTGAATGAAATTATGTGCAAGAATGTGTACTGCACAACAAAGTCATTCAAAAATGAAGATCCTGAGGTCACTCATCGATTACCATCCTTCCATTGGGCCAGGTGGACTGTCTTTTTTTTTCTTTTTAACTTTATTTTTTATTTTTTAAAATTTACATCCAAATTAGTTAGTATATAGTGAAGCAATGATTTCAGTAGATTCCTTAGTGCCCCTTACCCATTTAGCCCATCCCCCCTCCCACAACCCCTCCAGCAACCCTCAGTTTGTTCTCCATATTTATGAGTCTCTTTTGTTTTGTCCCCCTCCCTGTTTTTATATTATTTTTGTTTCCCTTCCCTTATGTTCTTCTGTTTTGTCTCTTAAAGTCCTCATAGGAGTGAAGTCATATGATTTTCGCCTTTCTCTGACTAATTTCACTCAGCATAATACCCTCCAGTTCTATCCACGTAGTTGCAAATGGCAAGATTTCATTCTTTTTTATTGCTGAGTAATACTCCATTGTATATATATACCACATCTTTATCCATTCATCCATCGATGGACATGTGGGCTTTTTCCATTTGGCTATTGTTGATAGTGCTGCTATAAACATGGGGATGCATGTGTCCCTTCAAAATAGCACACCTGTATCCCTTGGATAAACGCCTAGTAGTGCCATTGCTAGGTCATAGGGCAGTTCTATTTTTAGTTTTTTGAGGAACCTCCATACTGTTTTCCAGAATGGCTGCATCAGCTTGCATTCCCACCAACAATGCAAAAGAGATTGTCTTTTTCCGCATCGTCGCCAACATCTGTTGTTGCCTGAGTTGTTAACTTTAGCCATTCTGACAGGTGTAGGGTGGTATCTCATTGTGGTTTTGATTTGTATTTCCCTGATGATGAGTGATGGTGAGCTGGACTGTCTTTTCATAAAGGGACACAATTACTCCTAAAATGTCACTGGTTTTGTTTGGTTTGTTTTTGTTTTATTTTTTGTTTGTTTCTTTTGCTTTCCCTCCAAAGGTCAAAGTGAAAGATACTAATACTCATGATGTGCCTAAGTCTTAATCTAATTCTCTAGCACAGATCTGCCTTGAATATATCCTCAGTAGATTTTTTTGTCCCTAGTCAGGACTGAAACTTTCATATCTGGAGTCAATAGATTTAAGGCACAGGTAGATGTCACTTTGAAAATGTTACCAAGGAAGGGTTAATTCCTTGAATCACTGTCAGCTTATCTACATTAAATACAACATTAGCCAATTCAAAAAAAGATCTCTAAGAGAATGGGACACAGGGTAGGTAAGTTTGATGGCGACAAAGTATAAAAACACTGTCTTAGTGTTTTTCTCCTTGAGGGAGGATAGGATTCTTCCTGGCAGGGAAGGCTGAACAACCATGAGGACCCACAAAGTCTTGTAGGGCATGAAAACAGAGAAGTAAGGTATAAAGAAGGAAACAGCTTCCTGATCCAAGATCCACTCGACTCCTAGATTCTGACAGTCATTAACTAGCAGTGTGGTTAGGGGTGAGTTTCTTAGTTTCTTATCTTCAAAAAAATAAGAAGATTAAGATCCTGCACCACCTGCCCCCAAAGGCTTCTGTAGGGACCTAGGGAGCTAATGGAAGAAGAAGTGTTTGGAAAGGAACCGGGGCTATTTGGCTGTAGGAGGTGGGGAGCAGGATGTCACTGGAGGACTTCAGGTCTCTGGCTCAAGAAATCACATGAGTGAGACAGGACACCTTGGAAGAAAAACACTGGAGGAGAAGCATTCAGTGTGGCTCAAACTGAGCTTCCCTAGCTAGTGAACCATTCAAATGGAGATGTGGGGTTAGGCCACGGCATATACAGAGCTGTGGGGCCATATGTTCTCAAGAACTGGACGAATAATCAGACACTGAGTCCCACTGTCAGCTAGAGCTGCTCTGGCTTTGACAGCTACTTCTCCAGGCACTCCAGGTCTTGTCATTAGTCCTCCAGGGCCCCAAGACCCCTCCACAGGATCCTCTCCCATTCCTTTGCAGATAAGTCAGCAGAAAGCCCATGCTAAGTCCCAGGTGATAAATGAAGCCCTTCCCCAAAGAGTTTGGCCCAAGCCCAAGGCAGCAGCTTGCCTGTCGATTTATTGTCCATTTAAATCATTTCTTGCCTCTTATGACAAAATGTTAATGACAAAATATAGGTGATCCTCCAAGAGAGGGAAAAGCTATATTTTTGCAACTGGAAATTAGAAATGTATTATTAATAATGAACATTAATTATATATTTTAATGCTCGCATGGGAGAGCTGACGGGGCGTAATTTTCAGAGAGGTGCAGGGGAGCCCTGGAACCCAGAACGGACATTTTATTAAACACGGATCCTATTTCCTGCATGCATGAATATTTCATTTGGAATATTTACTCCATCCTATTATGCAGCCATTCCTTCTTAGCTAAGCCACAGTTTTAGACAAGTCTTTTCTCTTTCTTGATCTTGTTCTTGAAAGAATGACACTTATCCAGAAATGATGTATGATTCTTAAAAAGAGTATCCTGAGAACCATATTAAAATTTGCTTAGTGCCCAGGAAAATCCGGAGTAGCAATGGAAGGGAGCCCCATGACCACTTAAGGCTGAGAACAGCTCCATGGTTGCTGAAATCACTCGAAATCACTTATCCCAGGAAGACTTTCCAAGTATCTAATTCCTGGGACCAGGTCTGCCTCATTTTCTTCCACAGTGTCCTGTCTTGTCCCTATCAGAGCCCCCACTAGGACGTCCCAATTGCCTGCGAAAGACACACATGTCCCCTTCCAGATGCCCAGATTCTGAATGGAAGGCCAGGCACAGATTTCGAAAAGCTGTACGGCTCATCAGAAGTGAACATTTTAATAAATGTGCAGAAACATACACACACATGACTTACAGCGCTGCAAACAGAGTGAAAGTAATAAGGCAGATGTACTCACCTTCTTCCTTACAGTTTACATGTCTCTAGCCTTCACATTAAGACCACTCCTGCTATTCCAGGGTATTGTATTAAAGAAAATCTTTCTCCTCCTTTGACTTATGGAACATAGTATCATTTCCTTCCTCACAACCTCAGAGCAAGATGCTTTTCATTAAATGGACTTTTTTGATAGAAGTAAACTGACCTTCAGAGTGACTAGGGAATAAGCCCTCAGGTGCACATGCTGGTACCTGCCAGAACTGGGTTAGAAGTGAAGACTGATTCCCAAGCTCATGTATGTGGCCGCTGTACATGACACTACTCAAGGTCCCCATCATTGGGTGAACTTGGGGAAGACAATGATAATCTTAACCTAGAGCAAGTACTACCATTTACTTATGGCACGCTGACAGCTTTGCACACAGCATCTCATTTAGTTCTCTCAACAATCCCATGAAGTAGATATAGTTATTTTCCCCTATTTTATTGACAAGAGAAGTGAGGCTCAGAGAGGTGAAGCTACTTGGCCAGACACACACAGCTTTTAAGTGTGGCATCAGAAACAGAACTCAAACCTGACTCCAAAACAGAAGCCTTTCCATGTTGCCATCAAAGCAGCAGTCTCAAAGGCACGATGATTTGCTTACCCACCGCCCAGAAAAAAGGTAACAACCTTGCACTGCTCGTCCTAAACTCTTTTGTTCCTGCTTGTGTCAGACTGCAGACTGCAACCCAGTGCTCAGCTCCAGTGCTGCCTCAGGGCCCCTCTGGGTCTTTGGGGCCACAGAAGCCACTTCTCCAGTCTAAAAACACTTCCTGACTTCAAAGTCCAGTTTTATCTGGGTGAAGAACTCTACTGGAGATGTGCCTATAAGAGATTTTAACTCTGGCTACCTTTTGGGACAGGCTATGGGACAAGCTTTCTAATGAACACTAAATGCCATCCGTGTGGTTTTCATGGTGAGCGCTAAGAACTTCCAAAAAAGTATGATAGAAACCCTAGACAAAGGAGCTTGTGCGTGCAAATAAGATGATGCAAAACTCTGCAATTTGGGTATGAAGTTCGAAAGGCCATTTAGGTTTCATGAAGAGTTTTTAATGAAGCGAGAAGATTGTCACACAAGTATGTTAAGGAAAAAGGATGAGTAGGTATGAAACTCTGCACAGGGTCTGACGATAATTATGTAAATATCTAAAAGGTGTGTGAGGGGGAGCGGGGGAGAATCTGAAGATAAACACACCGAAATGCTAACAATGCCTGCTGACAGATGGCGTTATGGAGACTTCAAATTTTCTCTTCTTATATACTTTGTTGAATTTTCCAAATCCTCCTCAATGAAAATATTTGCCTTTGTCACAGAGGAAAATAAACACTGAAGTAACTACAATCTGTTAGGTTATAATTTTAAAATTTAGATGGAGGTCTAATGTAGATTTGATCATGAACTTGAAAGGAGAATAAACTTTCAGATTTGGCTCCCGTGCCCATTCACCATTAGAGAGCATTTTCTTTGCATATTTTCTCTTTGTTCCTCTCCTTCGGAGATCATGCAGTTCGAATACGTGTGTTAAACAAACTTATCTGAACGTGTGGGAACCAATTACAGACTTCCTGCCAAGCCCAGACGAGGGGGGAGGAGCAGCATCTAATTCCCCTCTCACATACCTGTCACACACATGTATTTAGGCTGCACACAGATGACACTTCTCTGGACAAAGGATAATACTGCAATCACTCCTGATTATGTTCCTGCTACCACCACACCATTGGCCACAGGGGTAGTTACTGTCGTGGGCTGGAAGGAGGAAGGAGGAAAGAGGAAGGAGGAGGACATGTGAAAGTTATTGCAATTTGAACTCATGATGTCTTTATGAAAGCCTGTGTTCAGAATCAGAACCCCCTCACCTTCTTTCAGAACAGCCATCAGATATTCTGGACATGAGACATGCCTAATGGTCAGTAAAATTTCTTAAGTTTCTGTGGGGTAGAGTGTCCATCTTAATTTACGTTTGCCCAGGACATTAGAAGCCACGACTCCAATGAAAAAGAAATAGGTCCTGTGGATTGAAAGAAGGGGTCGGTGTAATTTTCCAATGACATTTTTTTTCCTGCAAATATCAATGAGGAAAGTGTGCTTTTTCTTTCAAGCCTGTGGTGAACTTTATATTCATTTTCGGAGCAACTCCGTCTTTGAGAGCCACTCTTGATTTTGTACTCATGAAAACTTGATTTAAAAAAAAAAAAAATCAGGAAGGTATGTTATGAG
Organism: Puma concolor; assembly: GCF_028749965.1. NCBI lineage: Eukaryota > Metazoa > Chordata > Mammalia > Carnivora > Felidae > Puma > Puma concolor. Next base: position 29,124,663 of record NC_141682.1, read on the forward strand.
AGCTGTTGGTCCACTTTCTAACGACCCGGATTCCCTTCTTCAAGGCCAAAGCCATAACTCTAAGATGAAAATATATGTTCACAGGGTCCTTACCAATGCCTATTAAGCCAGGAATGAGGCAAGAAGCAGAAAAGATCGACAGCATATTTTCATTCAATCTCTCTTAAAATAATGATGCATGCAGCTTCATGTCATTACTTTTTAATGATCTTAGCCTAGTTAATAGCACAGTAATATTCCAAAAAGGAGCAGGGAATTATTTCCACATTTAATTTTCATCGCAAAAGTGAAAGGAGCTCGCTCTCTATTTTTTTCTGCCAGAGAAGCTGTCTGCTGCCTATGACTGCATTAGCTCTGCTACATTACAGCTGAGCTAATGGATCAAAACCAAGTGATTAGTTTCCTACTCTTTTGAGCATTTCCAAGTACTGACTGACTGGCTCCCAGAAACCTGGACATGGGCTTTCAAAGTCTACATGAAGTTGGCTGGGGCCTTTTGACCTTCCAACAGACTTGGCTTGGGATTCATTACATGTGTTCCTTTGGGCTACTGGGTCACATAGAATAATTAGGAAAGAGGGCTTCCAGGGAAGATAATAGAGATCATAGGCTCAGTTTTTCAAGCCTAGCGAAAAGCCCAAATGATCCAAAATGGTCCAATACAAGGAGAGACCACTCATTCACTCATTCATTCATTCGTCCATTCATTCATCAGTTACCATGTGCCAGGCGCTGTCCTAAGCCCTTGGCGTGCTATACCCAACACGACAGAGATGGGTCCCTGTGTTGAAGCTCGGAGCAGCAATATTCTGAGTATGGGATTTCCTCAATAAAAGAAGCTCTTGACTGGAACAAGTACAATGGATTTAATGGGAACTTTTGTTTTGGGAAGAAAGACAATAATCAGCAGCAGACCAACCTAAATTGTAAGATACAGCCCAAATACTATTAAATGTGGCAAAAAATAAAAGCCTCTCTCTGAACCAGGATGAGATGCGACTATACCCTCAGCAGAATGGCTCAAGTTGGGACAACACCGTATGTTGGCAAGGATATAGAGCAACTCTAACTCTCATACATTGCTGTGGGAAGGTAAAACAGGTCAACCACTGTGTAAAAGGTTCTGAGTTTCTTATAAGATGAAACACACAAACATACTCTGACCCAGCTGGTCCACTCCTAGGCAGATGTCCTAAAGAAATGAGAGCACAGGACCACAAAAGGCTTGCACAAGCATGACATAGCAGCTCTATTCACAACAGCCAAAAGCTGGCACCATTGTTCATCAAGAGGAGACTCGGGAACACACTTTAGAATCCTCATTCAGTGCAGAACTACTCAAAACACCAAAGAAACAAAATACTGATACATGCGACAATAAAGGTGAATCTCACAGACATTATGCTAAGTGCGATGTCAAACACAAAAGAGCAGATATTATATGATTCCATTTATGTGAGACTCGAACACGCAAAACTAAGCTACTGCGGGAAAACAATCACAACAGTGATTGCTTCTGGTGGAGAAAGGAGAAGGGGCTAACAGGGAAGAGACCCCGAAAAATTTTCTGGGGTGACAGTCATGTCCTATGTCTTGATAGGGACTTGGGTAACACAGATGTATATATTTGCCAAAACTCATTTAGTGCTACACTTAAGAACTATGCATTTCATTGTATGCAAATTTTACAAGAAAAAAAGAACTGTAAACAAATATTGAACTCTGATTAATGATATGCATGCTGATGTCTGCAAATTAGTTTGAACATCTTTTTCTTTTTTTTTTTTTTAGAAAGAGAGCATGAATGGGGGGCTCAATTCTAGGACCCTGGGATCATGACCTGAACCAAAATCGAGAGTCAGAAGCTCTACTGACTGAAGTGCCCAGGCAGCCCTCCAACTTACTTTGAAATGCATCAAAAATATAAGATCATGAATGAAGCTCATGAGGAAGGAAGGAAGATAAAGAGATGATAGAGGGATATATGATAAAGCAAGCAGAGTAAAATACAATTCTAGAAACTAGGTGGTTGGTATATGGGTATTCATCTTTCATCCAATAAACTGAAAAATCAACATGTGAACTTGTTAAGGTTTTAAAATAGGTAGATATGCATGACCCTCACACAGGGGTATTTATATTTCAATCCAATAATTCATCTAACATTCACTAATTATCTTTTAAGTTTCCCCATTGCCTCATCTAGTTCCTCATTATTCAATATAGTAATTACCATGTTTTGTACAATTTCTGTGTGCCAGCTACTATGCTAAGTGCTTTCATAAATTATCATTATCATTGCAAACAACCCAGCTATTTAGAGTGTCACTATCACTGCTTTATAGATGAGGAAACTAAGGTGCAAGCAGTTTCAGGTATTTTCTTAAGATTACACACCTACCGAATGGCAAAGCCAGCATTCACAACCTGGTGTGTCTGATGATGAAGTCCATGCAATTTGAACAAGCAATAAAAGATTATCTTTAAGGTGCTTTTCTGTTCTGGAATCTGATTCCTGATGGTAAAAACAAAAAAATACAGAAAAACACGACAACACTGTACTAGACATTGTTGAGCAGAGCTGTTAAGTCTTATTGAAACTGGATGAAGAAGGAAGGAAGGAATGAGTGGGTGGATGGATGGATGGATGGATGGATGGATGGATGAATAAATGAAATATTTGAGGCATTACCAGCAGCGACTCTTGCAGACAGGTGTGTTCCCTCTCCCCCAAACACACCTTGTTTTTAAACATAACACAATGCAAAAAAAGATAATCAGGGATAAATCTGGAAAAGAGCATATCAGCTGTCATGAGGAACATGAGATCAACAGACTGTTATAGCTGAGGTTGAATTTGTTGTTTCCTGGAATTCACAGTGAAGTGGGGGGAAGGGGGGCCGAAAATCGTGTACTCCCTAGCACTTGCTTTCAGATAAAAGATAGCATACAAATGTATGTGCAGGGCTGAGCATTCTTCTCCCCCAGACAATTTGGTGGGAATCTACTGTATCTTTACTCAAGGATGTTAACAGTGAATACTTTCTTCAGCTTTTTTTTTTTTTTTTTTAACGGAAAGATACGAAAACATTGTTCAAATGGACAAAGCTTTGGGAATACTCCTTCAAGCAGTGTATAACCTTAAACAGGAACTCCAGGAAGGCTCCGCCGTGTGGCTGAACATTAGGTTCACAGGCTTAGTTTGATGAAAATCCCATGAATTACTGATTTAGAGCTTGGAGACTCAAGATAAATGACTAAGTTAAGTGGGCTTTCGGTTGATATTGGGCTGCAATTGATTCGTGACTGGTTTCTCTAACAGAAATTCATGGGGCAGAAACTCAGACTTTTGGGTTAGCATGCACACATTTCTCATTTTGCCGTTAAACACAGCAAATGTTTCTTACCTAGATGATCAACTAAACTGTAACAACATCCCCTTATATTATACAGCACTATGTGATTTTCCAAGGCCTTCAACCTCCCCTCTCTCTGCAAATTCGCCTCATCTTTGTACAACAGACGCGGTTACTTCACTTTACAGATAAGGAAACAAAAGGGAAGAGATTTGACAAAAATTACAAATTTGATAGCCGGGGCAGCTAGAATCTGACCTTGTCCTATGCTCTAAATGGTAACAGTCATTGTAATGGTAACTGTAATAACCCAGCAATGACAGTTGTTATAATGGTGGTAGCAAGAGCAGTAGCAGTGGCAACAGTAACAGTCGTGAAAACATCCCAGCTTTTAGCAAGATGCTTTGCAGCCATGGGTCAAGGATTCTCCAGTCCACAGGGAGCACGGAGGACTTCCCAAGCTCAGCGGCTCCCTCTCCTGGAGGACTCAGAAAACCAGAGCCTGTGTGTGCTGCCATTTTGTAAGTTCCTCACCAGGGCTCACAGCTCACTGCCCTCAAGGCAGCACACGAAGCAGAGAGGCTCCTACCTGGACCAATTACATGCTCAGATTTCCTACAACCTTCCAGAGGCTGGCTGCAATGGGAGACTCGCAGAAGAGGATCTGACCCTATCATTCTTGGCCAAGCCCTCAGATCAGGTTTACTTAGATTCACCTGTTGTCTGACATCTCTATCCCTCCCAATTCAAGATGTGCCAAAGGGGTTCCCAAGTGGTTTGGCGACCACCGATCCTTTATTTCCTCTCTTCCTATGCCTTATGCTGAAAGAAGTTTGGAGGGCGGTCAGAATAAGGTAAAAAGCGTATGTCCCATGTTAGGGTTCATGAGCTGCAGATGTGTTCTCACCCAAAAGTAAGTGAGAACTGGCTCCTTGAAACTTGCACATCCAGCACAAGCTGCCACAGCCAGACTCTGTGACTTGGCTTGAGGGATCCCCCTGTCTCCCCATCTCCACTGGCCATAAACTAATCAAAAATACGATGACTTTTTATGTCATGAAAAAAATCAACAACACGTCTTTTATTGAATGGCACATAATTCCACAGATTTCTGTGTTTTCACATATGACTGAAGCTAATAACCCTCAAGCCACCAAATCAATTATTAAGGATTAAAGACAACGGTATTCAGGAACTAACATCACTGTTTTCCTAGAGTTCTCCGAAGACTCTAATTTAGCATTTTTGAAAGCGTGGTTGGGCCATGCAGAATCCCTTAGGTCCCTTCTCACATGCAGTAGAGAGGTCTTTAGTGGTTAACGGGAGATGGAAAAATCATCTGAGTTGCCACAGATGAAGGGGAAAAAGCTTATGTCAACTGACCACTAGGATTTCTATCTCGGCCACTACGGCATGACCTGTTTTCCTTCTTCCCAAGCTCTTCATTTTCTCATTACCACCAACTCACCGTCCTAATGTCACAGGAAAAATAATGTCCTTCCAGTGATGCTGTGATCCAGCTCTCTGACTGCCTGAATGCTGACACGTAGAAGCTACCACTGAGGGCATGGGGTGGAGGAGGGGGGAGCTTGGCAGCCGAAGAAAGAGTGGAAGGAGAGTCTATGGCCCATCAGTTACCAGCTTCAAGGGCTGTTCATTAAGTGAGATGATTTATATGAAGCACCTAGCACATAATAAATGCTCAATAAACATTAGACCCTTTCCCTCCCCCTTCCACAATCCGATTTCTACCTGCTGATTAATTAGCAAGAGCACTGCATTTCTGAGTGATGCGCCATACAGAGCATGGACAGCTGATTCATCATGAATAATGTAATGTCACAATCTGGACTATTTATATTCAGATGAATTGTACATAATATGCCACACATGCTAAAGAGGGATATTAATATTTAGCATTCCAAGCTAGGCCATGATGATTAATTTGGCTTTAACTTTGTATCTTTTTTGCAGAATTCTCAATCTTCTCTCCTTTTAAAGGGACATTATAAGAAATGTTTTCTGAAACATAAGTGGAACTTGCTTATGCATCTTTCAAAAGCCTTAAAAATCTCCATAACTTCTTACCCAAATATTTCAGTTCAGAGGCTTTATCCTGAAGAAGCATTTACAAATACAGGGGGAAAAAATCATTATGCACAAATATGTAATGATAGGTGATTGGTTTGGTAAATTCATCCATTACATAGAACATTATGCAGACATTAAAAATTACTTACACAAAGCATTATCAACAACACAGAAATATACTTGTGTCATATATTTAAGTAAAAATAATTAGCAAACACTAAGGGACTGAAGTCAAAAACACCAAGAGGTTTACAATGGCTTTTCTGAAAGAGTGAGTCTGAGTCTACTGATAGTTCCTCCTTCTACTTTTTCAAACTTTATAGATATATTTCCCCAACCACTCTTTTATTTTTTTTTAATGTTTATTTATTTATTTTGAGAGAGAGAGAGAGAGAGAGAGAGAACAAGGCAGGGGCAGAGAGAGGAGACAGAATCCCAAGCAGGCTCCATGCTGTCAGCACAGAGCCCAGACGTGGGGCTCGATCTCACAAACCGTGAGATCATGACCTGAGTCGAAATCAAGAGCCCGACGCCCAACTGACTGAGCCACCCAGGCACTCCCCCAACAATTCTTTTAATTATAAAAGCTCTTTTAAAAATAAATAAAATACCACTGATTCTAAGATCAATGAGGTCGAATCCTTGTTTGCCTTTCGCTACCCTGGCACCCAGGGTTAGCACAGGCCCCTCCCACAGAAACAGACATGCAGTGATTTTTAATGACTTGTTTTTTTTGCAAAATAATTTGCACTATACATTTTTTTTACGCTGGCAAATTTCTGAATTCAGGTAAATTAATGACAAGGGGGAGGGTGATGACAATCACCAGCCACCATTTACTGAGCACCTATCATAATGCCTGTCCTGTGCTAGCCACTTAACCCACTTTATTCCTAATCCTTTTAAGAGCTTTGTGAGTAAATGTCATTATCTGCATATTCCAGATGTGTAAACTGAGGCACATAGAGGAAACTAAGGAATTCCCCAAGTCCTACAGCTGGTAAGAGTGACTAAAACCCAGCTGTGTGACTCGAGTGTTTTCACTCCTCCCACTAGGACTCACCCAACCACTTGCATTATTCTCGTGAGTTCCAACAGCAGAAGCTCTCTCAATGCCAAGATAACAAACGTTTACCATCTCAATTTACCATCACAGACGTTCCTGAGAGATAACTGCTCCTCCCAGCTTAGCGCCCACAACAAGGGTCTACATATTGAAAACTGGGCATCTAATGCTCCAGGTTACCATTCTCTCACCCATCCTGCTCTACAAATCCATTCAGACTCCCTCACTAAAGACCCTGGATTTGGGCCTTGTCGAGTCCCCTCGCCCTCCAGCTCTCCACCTGGCTGCCTTGTCCACCCACACCACCGCCAAGAAGGCAGACCCCGAGGTTGCCTGCAGAATCCGACAGCGAACGTCTCTGATGGGCCTTGGGGTTTGTTGGATTTGCAGGTTTAAAAACGTGCTCGCCTTCAAGGAGTGTCCATCATTCTTTCCGCAATGCCCACTCAGTGCTCCCGCTGCCCAGCACAGTACAAAGCGCTAGCGTGTGAGGGGGGTGCAAACATACGTGATCCATGTCTGTCTAGAGCCCACATCCCACTGGGGGAGGCAAACATGAATGGTTAGCATCAACACAGAGGAGGTAAACTGCAGTGCGCCCTGATGGAAAAGTACCTTGAGGTACAACCAGGGCATTCTGGAGGCCACCAAGAAAGGCCCAATCATCAGAAGTATGAAGGGTGAGCAGAGATTAATGTAGCAAGAGGGCAGGGAGGGAGGAAACACAGACTAGAGGAAAGCTGGCACCTCTGATAAATACAAACGGCCAGATTTTGCCACCGCACAGAGAAGCTAGTGAGAGGACAGACCAGAAAAGAGGTGGAGGCCTGATGCAGGACACTAAAGGCCATGCTGGGGGGTGTTTGCACTTATCCCCAAAAGCGAAGGGAAGTCATTAAAGTCCTTTGAGCAGGTTCACGTTATGTGTCTGAACAAAAATCCCCGACTAGTGTGGGAAAGGAACTGGAGAGGGGCCAGAGTGCATGCTCCTCCCGTTTCCCGGCACAGGCAGCACCTCTCAACTCATCACACACACCCAGGACGCCCCCTCCTTCATGAAGTTTCATCTGCATTCGCACGTCTGTCTGAGGTGCCCCTCCCAGGCCCTGTGATACTCTGCACTTACCCCACCCGAGCACGCGTCACGACTCGTGTATTCTGGAATCTCCTGTTTACTTCGCAGTAACATCGTCTGTCCCGTGAGCTCTACCAAGGCAGGGATCACATTTATCTGGCCCACACTTACATCCCCAGTGCCACCAACAACACCCATCCGCAGTAGGCATTCAGTAAGTATTTACAAAACAGCTAACATTTCAATGAGTACCTACCACAGGCCAAGTATACTGATCCTTCCGTACGTATTAACCCATGCAATTCTCCCAATGTCCCTAGGCAGCAGGTTCCGTCAGCATCCCCGCTGTAACACATGAGTAAACGGAGTCACAGAGAGGTGGGATAACCTGTCCAGCTATGTGGTGCCACTGAGCTCGAGTCCATGGTCTCAACCACAACACGGTAACAAATAACAGAAGAATGGAATTCTGTTATAGCCAGCATTTAATTATCTGTGCTAATGGTTTAAAGCAGTGGCCTGCGGCATCCATAACAGTGAAGTAACTCCAAAATAATCCCTGGTGGACGTGGTGACACATAAGGATTTTTTTCAGTAGACTGACCTTCGTAAATTACCACTTAAAATAGTCAACGACAAAACCAATTCCTGTTCCCTAAGTAGCAATCAAACTAATGGACAGGAAGTAACGAAGTAACTAAGAGCTAAACTGGCTAAGCCAAAATAAAAAAAAAAAAAGCACTCAATCAACGAATTTAATTAGCACTTCCTTTGTCTTCAAGCTCCGCCCCCCATCACTGCCCCGTGTCTTGAAAGCTTCTTGAAAGCCTATCCCACACTGCCATCTCTACTTCCTTACCTCCTATTCACTTATCTTGAAATCGGGTCTTTGTTCCCACCACTCTCCTGAAGTCCACTCGACAAGAATTCAGCACTGACCACTGTATCACCACGTCCAGTGGCTTCCTGCCACCTGTGGAGCTGTCCACGGCACTGGATCTCTGCAACATCTTCTCCTTTAAAAAAATCCTTTTTTTAGCACCTGTAACACTGCTGCCTATGTTGGGGACAACACTGAAGGACAACGGATCCAGAGGACCAGATTTCATTTCTCATCTCTCTATGACTGCTGAAACCATAGATTCTCCCTCTACCCGGTTTTAACCCACGGCGTGCTACTGTGAGATTAATGAGTCCTTCTCCCTCTCTTTACCTCTCCTAACCTTATAGGGACATCACAAAGAATTTTGATAAGGCAGCAAGGATTTTGAGTCAATTGGAAAATAGACAACCAAACCTACATATTCAGCAAGTTGCAAGTCAGCGTTGGTGACACTGAGCCTAATCCCCCCAAAATGAGTTTTGTTTTGTTTCTCATTCTAGCAAGGGGTTTCATTTAAGAACGTGAGAGGCACAGAGTTTCAGAGAGGAGAGAAGCCAGCAATCACACAGACTCGGAGATCCCTGTAACTGCATTTAAACACTGTCAGGGAGTACAAAGCGCTTGGGCTTTGGTATCAGACACCTGGGCTAAAACTCACGTTCAGCAAGCTACCAGTGGTGTATGTTTCTGCATTCACACTTAACTCTCTGGGACTCAAAGTTCTTACGGAAAAAGGAGGATGACAGGAGGAGGAGGAGTGAAAAACAAACGAGATAATTTATGTACACCAGTCTCAGCACGTAGGAAGGTGCTCATTTCCTCTCCTTACTCTGTCAGTTCAAAGGGTTCAGAGGCTGCTGTATTCCCAGTAGCAGAAACACCCCCACGCTCACTTCGTGGCCGCTGGCCGCGAGCTTCCCCACACTTCCCAGCCTCCCGAAGCCGGGCAGGGCCGTGTGCGGAGTGCCATGCAATGACACGGGAGTGCAAGTCCACTGGGTCACTTCCTGGCTAAAGCATTCAGGAGCCCGTGTGACAGGCTCCAGCGATCTGTTCCCTGCGGCAGCAGAGATCAAAGCAGCTTGTATTTCTGACTCACCACCGCCTCACCACTGGGAAGGTAGCCCTGGAGAGTTGCCTAACCTGCTGTGGAATCTGCATGAGTGACACAGAAACCATTGTTGTGCTAAACCACTAAATTTCTGGGTTGGCCTGTCATTATGGCACAGCCTAGCCCACACTGATTAAATACATCACTCCCTGGGGGTTCCTCATCTCAGCAGGGGAAGAAGGCATCAACCAAGCCCATCGGTTTTCTTACCCAAGGTGTTCACCATCAGCATCTCCGCCCTTTCCTTCCTCCTGTCTCCTGCACACACCAGAATCCCATCTTTTCATTTTACCTGTGAAGCACCTCAAGTCCAGAGTGGTGAAATGACATGTCCAAAGCCTCACAGCATGTACGCGGCAGGGCCGGGCCAAGACGCCAGGTCCCCGGACTTCCCCAGAGTCCCCCTACCAGCCACACTATGCCACCACCCGACAGCTTGCAACTTCAGCTGTTGATAATGCTCTGAGCCTGCCACTCCTTTCAATCACCGTAAGTGATACAATCCATGCTACATTAATGCACTAATTACCAACAGCGCACATTACCATGCCCTAATCACTAAGAAGAAGTATTGTCAATTCACCGTTCCGTGTGCCGGTATGCACAAAATGCTTCCAGACTCATTCTCAAGGGTTGGCGTGAGGAGAGAAGCTACAATACAACGAACAACAGATTCATGTCATATGGATAACCAGTCAGGTGGCCCTTCTATTATTCTTCTTTGTCAGCTAAAAAAATCCGACAGAGCCCCAGAAGGAAGGTGGCGGATAGGATAGGCAGTGTGGATGAGCTCTAGAAATAAAACTCCAGCCTAGTGTAGACTCTCATCCTCCCCTTTTCAACCTCCATGGGTTTTCAAAGCCTCAGTGTTTGAGTCACAAAATGGGAAAGAAAGTAGTGCCACCCTCATGAGGTTGCCCTGGGAATTCAACAGTATCGCGGACATAAAGTCCTGAGCAAAGTGCCAAGAACAGAGTGATGCTGGCTGTGATTATAACTGCGATTTAAGGATAGTTGTCCCTGTGTCTTAATAATTAATTTTTTTCCCAAAAGCTTAAAGGAAAACTGGTAAAGGAGGTAGGGATGAGGGACCTTTAACTTATCACTTATGAAGCATCTGCTTATTCTGTGACATGATTCTTGGTAGACACTTTGCTAACATCCTATCTTCTAACCCTTATCACAACCCTGTGAATTAGGTATGAGTATCCCTATTCATAGACAAGGAAACAGAGGCTCAGAGAGGTTAAGTAACTTGTCTAAGGCCACACAGCTGATAAGTAGTGAGCAGCAAAGCCAGGATTTCAATCCAGGGTGACCTATCTTTTTTTAAAAAAACAAATTCACATACAATGTGCTAATTCAGTTTATTCCTCATGAATTTTCTGACTCCAAGGATCTTTGTGGGTATGTATTCTGGGAAATACACATGAATCCCACATGAGGGAATCCCACATGAGAGTACAGGGATGGACATACTCCCTGGGACGGTCACGTGAAACATATTAAGTCCCATGTACTTACTGACCATTTACTGTGTGCCCAGCACAGCGTGCAGTACTAGGATGATTGAGACAGATCACATGTGGTGGCCCTTGCCAACAAGGCCATCAGGGTCTCATAGGGAAGATGGATACAAATCTAAGTCAATTACAGTAGCCTCAGCAGCACAACAAAATATGAGACGCCAGCAGAGAGAGGGTGGTCAAGAGACACTCGGAGGAAGCAAAAGCTCAAGCAAGTTTTGAAGGATCAATAAACACCTGCATGCAGATGTGGGAAGAAAGGGCGTTCCAGATGTGAGAGCAGCACGTGCAAAGTCACAGAGGTGTGAACAGATGTGCTCTTCTCAGTAAAGACAAGCAGCCAGTTCTGCTGGAATACACTATGTGTATGTGGGGCAGGGAATGCACAAGAAAACAGGCGAGGGTCCAGTCACTCGTAGGGACCTCTCACAGACTGTGAAACTGGGAGCTGTAAGCAGGGGGCGACACTGCTGGGCAGGATTATCATGGATCCCTCTGCTTGCTGAGCGAAGCCAGGGAGGTCTAACGCAGTAGTTCTGAACCCTGGCTACAGGGGAGCAGTTAGAGAAATCCAGTGACAGGATCCCGTCCCAGAACAATTACAGCAAGACACTCCAGAGGTTGGGCACTGGTGTATGTGAGAGGCTCGGTGGGCAATCCTAATGTAGCAGGATTCAGGCTATGTGTTTCTAGTCAGGCAGAGCATCTGCGAGCTCATGCTAGGGAAGCAGAGTCTGGAAACAACAATATTTTAGGAGATAAAATTGACAATTTTGATTGATGAGATGTGAGTGCTAAGAGAGAACACTAAGAAGGTGAGTGGGAAGAGGCACTCCATACGTGTGTGTGTGTGTATGTATAATTATATATATATATATATATATATATATATATATATATATAATCTCACATAATATTTCCACAGTCTAACAAGCCCATCAGCAATTATACATGTTTTCCATCCCCATGAGGGTTATCTATGAGAGTCCAAAAATATTACAATAATTCAAGAAAGCAAACGGCATGCTACAAACACCATCCTCAATACTCAGGGGTCCACATTCATTCCAATCGCCCTTGATGATCCAGAGGGATCTGCACTGAACCCAACCTGGCCTCCCAAAAGAGAATTACCTAGGGAAATCCAGGGGAGGAATGAAATTGCTGTCTCGTTAGTGCATTATTTACTTTGACGCAGAATTCTAGCAGCTGCAGCTCGGGCCCTGTGGTTCACATGGTTGGTAGGAAGTGTAATGGGAGTACCATTAATTTGATAGTTTTAAAGGAGGTGATTTCCAATTTGAATTATTCTTAAGTTGGGAAATGAGTCTGAGCTGGTTTGTAAAACAGCAAAGAGTCAATGCACCGTATAACCTTGATCTTTTAGAGTCCTAAAGCCAGGCAGAAAATTTCTCCTCTGAACCCATTATAAGGGGGTAAAAAAAAAAAAAGCCAGTATCCTCCCACCCCCTAGGCAAATTAGCAAGACAAATGTTAGCAAAAAGCTCTGCAGACGCACCATTATTTACAAAGGGGAGAGCAAGGAAGACGCTCTGAAATAAATCATGCTGACAGTTCAATCAAAAAAAAAATCAGAATATATTATTCATGCTGCTTCTCAAGAGTTGGAAAGAAACTGGACAGGGAGAGCCAAATATGTACTCATGTGCTTTATTTACCCATAATAACAATTAGGATTCCTAAGGAACCTCCATTTAATGAAATCTGCATGCTAACCTGACGTGACAGGCTTACTGAAAACACACACACACACACACACACACACACACACACACACACACACACACACATTTTAATTCCAACCCAGAGCCAGCGCTGTTCTAGGGACTGGGAACGTGAAGGTGGGCAAGACCAGTGAGACCCCAGTTCCCAGAAAAGTGAAATTCCAGAGATGAGCTGGGTGAATGGGCAGGCCACACACCAGCGAACAAGGGCATGCTGGTCAATGCAGGAGAGACCAGCTAGGGGCTACTTTACACTGGGGACTGGATGAGACCTCTCTGCTGAGGTGACCTTTAAGTTGAGTGTCAGGCAGAAACCAATCTGGGAGAATCTAGAGAAAGAGTGCTCCAGGGTGGGATCCCCGCAGTGCAGAGACCCAGACGTAAGACTAGGGTGGGCGTGTCCAGTGAACATGAACATGGTCCAGGGACCCGAGAAGCAGTGAGCAAGGTGGAGCAGGGAGAGGGAGAAAGGAAATCTGTACCCAGATGAGACTCGGAAGGCTGCAGAAAAGAGCCTGGATTTTATTCTGAGCGATTTTATTCTGCTGGACAGTTTTACACAGAGGGGCAATATGACCTGATTTAAACGTTGCCAAGACCCCTGTGGTTAGGTCAACGATTTAGTGTTATGGTTGATTCCATGAGGGAGGTGGGGGGGGGGGAATGTGGTAACTGTGAGAGGGTGAGGAACACAGGCAGGCTTACGGGTCAGAAAGAGGGGATCCACCAAGTGGAAAGCCTTGGGAAAGATGAGCTAAAGGCATTGATGGTAAGAGGACAGAGTGGACCATGGGAATAGCTTCTTTTTTTTTTTAAGTTTATTTATTTATTTTAAGAGAGAGAGAGAGAGAGAGAGAGAGAGAGAGGGAGGTAGGGGCAGGGAGAGGGAGGGAGAGAGAATCCCAAGAAGGCTCTGTGCTGATAGCACAGAGCCCAATGCAGGGCTCAAACTCACAAACATCAGATCATGACCTGAGCCAAAATCAAGAGTTGGTCGCTTAGCTGACTGAGCGACCCAGATGCCCTGGGAATAGCTTCTTAGATCACCAACATTAACACATCTGAGGAAAATGAAACGGTGTGGGGTGAGGGGTTACCCTCACCTCCGGAAGAGCAAACATGGACGGGCATATCTCAGGAGGGGTGGGTATTACGTCCCAGAACCATGAGAAACCTGATTGTTAGGGATGAAATGGGGCAAGAATGCTATAGGCCTCAAGTCTGGACCGGTGATTGTCAACTGGGGATGACGCTGCCCCTACGGGACAGCATTTCTGTTGTCTATGAGAGGGGATGCTACTGGCTTCTAGTGGGCAGAAACCAAGGATGCTGCTAACCATGGTACAATGCCCAAGAGAGCCCCTGCAATGGAGAACTATCCCGCCCCAAACGTCCAAGGTTGAGCAACTCTGAATGCGCTACAGCAGCAGAACTGGATAGTCCTGGATCTCAGTCTCCACTGTGTGATCTTAGGCAATGTCCTTCACCTCAGTGTGCCTCCATATCTCCATGTGTAAAATAGACATGACACTAGTCCCTCCCTCCCATGGGGCTGTGGGTGTAGAACTGGGGCCACTGAGGTAAGAACCACACTTGGGGACCCTGAGAGAAGAAGATAGAGGCTATATCATATTCTTTGGAATGAGGTCTCAAAACACCTGTGTGAGCATGGCAGGTGGGGTAATGCTCTGAATTAGGCATCAGAAGATTGGGGTGTGGATCTGGGCACCCTCACATCCAGCGGGTGACTTTGAAAAGTGGCCCGGTCTTCCCCTGGCCTCCCTGTTCTAATTCACATGTGGATACAGAAACATAGGACCGTGTCTACATGACCACTCCAGTGGTGACAGTCTTTCCCAAGTTCCATCCTCTAAGGCAGGCCAGGGGAGAGACCAGGGATGAGTAACTGATGTGCCCAGCCTAGGCTAAAGTACTTTTCCTGCACATGGCAGTGGGGACCACTTGCCCCAGGTAGCTTTCCTAAGTAATACCTGAAGGCATCTTTATGTAACTCAACACTGAACAGATGGTCAAAAAGCAATAGTTAAGAATGTCTCAACTAATGTGGGATTTCTCAACCCCAGCACTACTGACATTGGGGAGTGGATGATTCTTTGGAGGTGGGGGGGTGTCCTGTGCATTGCAGAATATTCAGCAGCATCCCTGGGCTTCTAATCAGGAGATTTAAGTAACCCCTAATGGAGAACCACTGAACTATCACAGGGCAGTAAAATAATTTGTGTGGAGAGATAAAAGTTGGACTCATCTCATCTCATCTCATCCCCCTCCTGGCCGCATCCCCTCTTCAGGACTGTGTTCTCTCATCTGTAAGAGGGTCTAGCACTTCTCTGTAGTGGGAATGAAATAATACGCAAAGTTCTTAGCACAGGGTCCAGTACCTGGTTGGTTCTCAAAAAGCCCTTACTCTTATTTCCTTTACATGGTGGAAAGTTAGAGTCAAGGCAGAACTTAGTGGCTGGGTCCCCAGCACAAAGTCCATCCATAATAAGAGGAGCCACAAACAGCACAGACAGTCCCATGCCTCTTTAACCCTGTGCTATGAACGCCTGCTCTCTCCTCTGTGGCACGAGTATCAGTAACATCACCACTGTCATCACCAGCAAAGGAAGAATCTATTGGAGTCTTCCCCATATCTGGAAGCTGTCTTCACTCCATTCTGACTCAAAGAATCTTGAACCTTCAAGTCCTCCCCTTTATAAGGAAGGGAGACTATGAAAATAAACTCTTTACAAGGTCGACCAGCGCCCCGGGAAAGACAAGCATTGCAGTAAGCTAGGGTAGGGCGTGGGTGGTCTCCCCAACAGCTTGTTTTTAAATACTTCCAAATGAAAACGAGTATGCCTCCAAGGAACTGTCAGTATGCTGGCAGATCCAAAAATGGAAGCAAAGCACTTGTGGCCAGATGCAGGCAGACATTCTGATGAAGTGCTACTAATTTAAGCCCATTCTGCAAGGTGCCCAAGGCCTCAAGGGGAAATCACCACCATTCTCTGGAGGGGCCGGCTAAGCACCTTACCCATCACAGGGTTGGAGAAAACAAAAGCCTCTCCGAAAGGGAGCCTCCCAAGGGTCATGTTCAGCAGGACACTGAGCCCTAAGCACTTTCTTCCCATACTACCTTCTACCGAACAGAACAGACTATTAGGATTTAAGATGTCTTTTGTTGCTATTTTGGTGACAGGGAACCAATTATGTTCCCAGTCCTGCCCCACCTTTTATTCTTCTTGGTAGAGCTCCTGCTCTAAAAGCAAAACACTTTAGCCAAAAGGAAGCAAAGAACGTTTTGTTGTTAGCTGGACCATTGCCCAACACTACAGTGCTGGACTTTCTAGAAAGGCTAGTTTATGTAGCATGGACTTAACATTTACCTTCTTCTTAATGCAAACAGGAATCTTGACCAGATACAGCGACAAGGGTCTCTACATACTAGGAGTATGGTCAATGCAACTCACCTGATAGACCACCCAGTGTGTACGGGGGCAGAGGGACAAGTCCCAGCAAGAGGACTGACTGGGCTGGCCTTCAGCTCAGCTCAGCCACCCAAATTCACGGAAGGAACAGGAGAGATGGATCTTAGGGAGGCACATCTTTAAAACACAGGACCCCCAGCAAATGTGGCCCATAGTACTCTCTCTTCCTTCCTTAGAGGTGGGAGCTGAGATGGGAATGCACTGAAGAAGCTTCCAGGCATGGGGAGACCAAGGCTGCTGAGAAACCCCTTCCTACTAACAAGGAGCTCTATTTAGAAGTGATCCTTTCAGGGCATCTGGGCAGCTTAGTCAGTTAAGTGTCTGACTCTTGGTTTTGGCTCAGGTCATGATCTCACAGTTTTTGAGTAAGAGCACCCATCAGGCTCTGTGCTGGCAGTGTGGAGCCTGCATGGGATTCTCTCTCTCCATCCCCACTTTCTCTCAAAATAAATAAACTTAAAAAAAAGGGATCTTGGGGCACCTGGTGGCTCAGTCATTTAAGCATCTGACTTCTGTTCAGGTCATGATCTCATGGTTCATGAGTTCAAGCCCTGTGTCGGGCTCTGTGCTGACAGCTCAGAGCCTGGAGCCTGCTTCAGATTCTGTATCTCCCTCTCTCTCTGTCCCTCCCCCTGCTCACACTCTGTCTATCTCAAAAATATATAAACATTAAAAAAACATGAAAAAAAAAGTGATCCTTTCTAGGGATATAAACTAAAATTGGTCCTCTGACCTCCAGAGCCAACTATTAGGAATGGGCACAGAAGAAGTGAGTTCCTGAAGATGCCATGCAGACCTCGGAAACATTGCTTCCTTCGTTTGATTTTTCCTTTATACAGTGTAACACACAACAGCTTCCTTGGCCACATGTGTGAGTTGGCACTTGTCCGAGGAACAGGCCTGTGTATGAACCAAAGTCAGACCTGGGTGGGTTAAGAAACCATCCGACCCACCAGCTCTGCTCCCTGATGCCTCTCCAGCCTTTTCCACGCATGCCTCCTCAAGCTTTGCTCCAACTCCAGTCATCTTCTCTGTGCAACTCAAGCATCCATCCACCCATCCATCCATCCATGTATTCATCCAATAAATATTTAGCGCCTACCTACATCTTGGACGGGTAGCCGCAGAGCAAAGGCTGTGGCAGAGATGTGGGGGCACATGAGTTACTGATGGAGAACCCCTCAAGCAAAGCTTCTAAGGGAGGAAGTGAGCATAAGAGAGCATGAGAAAGACTAGAGGAAGGATGTGGTCACAGGTAGAGCCTAGGCTTGGCCTGATGCATGGGTAGACAGCTCTCAGCAGTGAATGGCAGACTCTCTCTGCAAAGGGAGAGACAGTAAATATTTGAGGCTTTGCAGACCAGATGATCTCTGCCACAAACACTCAACTCTGCCACTGTAGCAGGACAGCAGCCAGGGACAACACAGAGATGCACGAGTGTGGCCATGAAGTCAAGGAGCTTGTCTGTCTTGCCCATCAATGCACTCCATGTCCGGTCACCGTAGGTGGGAGTAAATGCTGTTACTGCCCGCCGCGGGTGCTCTTTAAGGCGGCACTGCACCCATGCTCCAGCCACCATGAATGCTGGGTGCTAATGGCTTGCTGTCACTCTCCTTATACAGAAACCTGCCCACAGCTCACAGAAACCACCTTGCACTGGAGATCACACTCCCTCCCCTCATCTAGCTGGCAGAATCCCATAGCCAGTGGGGACAATAAAGATCAACCCTCTTGCCTCACAGAGGGCAACTTGAGGGGTACCTACTGTATATGCTCTGAAGTTAGGAGCTTCAAGCTACAGCCCATGGGCCAGTTAGGCCCCATCATGCATTCAATTCCATTCCCTATGCCCAAAAGATCCTGGAAGAGAGCAGACAGAGCAGATGTGTACTGAAGAGAATGGAATAAAATTAAACCTTGAGAGATCAGTAGGATTTGGGCAGGGTAGGGAGAAGAAGGCATTGTTTCAGGTCCTCAAACAAACCAAGGACTTTATTGCACACTGTCCTGTCTGCCACCAACACGAGCCTGCTTCCCCCACACCACTGTGCCTGGCTAATCCACCTTACCTCTCAACCTGCGAGTCTCAGGTTTGAAGTATCTGCCCCCGGTCCGAATTCATTGCCCCATCTGTGCTCCTCAAGTCCTTTGGCCTGTCCCTGGGAGAGGAGCTCTCTCTTCAGTTCACTCCTGTGTGCCCCACCAGAATGGTGGCTCCATGGGGAAAGGGACCTCACGCATCTTGGTCACCTCCTCAGTCTTAGCATTGGGCACAGTGCCTGGGACACGGTAAGCCCTCAGCACCATACTGGAGGAGCTGAGGGTCTACTTTATTGCCATTTTGACTCTGTGTTTCTTTTCATCCAACTTTTATTATAAAATTCTCCTTAATATGCAGGAAAGTTGCAAGGTTAATATAAGGAACACCACTTAGATTTAACAATGGCTGATATTTTACATCCTATAACTTTATAAGCAAACACTTTATATAGCACACACTTTTTGGGCATTTACTATATGCCAAGCACCTAGCAGGTGACATACAGCATGGGAAATAAGCACTGTTCTTCCCATTTCACTGATGAGGAAACTAAGGCTTCAGGAAGTTAAATCATTTTCCAAATTCAAACAGCTGCTAATTGTTACAGCCAATCTGGGCAGGAGTGGGAGCCTAAATCTCACTGTTATCTGACTACTGGGTCATGCTGTCTCATGACCCCCAAGTGTATGCCATGCTGGAGAATCCCAGAGGTGATGGGGTTATTTTGGGGGTGTCTGAGACAGCTCATGGAGAGACGGCTCGAGAGAGCAGCTGAAAAGCAGACTGAGCTAAGGAAGGAACACACTCCTGAGGTCTGGTAGCCAATCACCGGAGAGATTAACTCCAACAGCATCTACCCCAATCCTGTCCTTCCTTGCCATACATCTCCGACATGACCATTATTAGTGACTGGGCTCAGAAGCTTGCCACCTTGTATGATCTGAATTGATCCAGTAAAGAATTCTCTGAAAAGCACCATTAAGATGATTTATAGTCTAATTTTGGTTGCTATAGATTCTGAGTCAGACTTATGACTGGAGAGAGAAAAAAATCCCCCACTTGCTTGGAATTCAGGCAAAGGTTTCCGTATTGATAGAGAAGCATGGCTGGCTGGGAAAAAGTCATATTTTTTAAGTTTACAGCTACCACTCCTGGTTTGGGGTTGCTATGGCAACTGAAAGCCTGGGGTTGGGGGGAGGGAGCGGGCTGTGCCTTACGGAGAGCTGATTGATAGGTCTCCCGAACACTGTTTAGACACTTCTGTGCTAGGAGCCAGATAACATTAGTTTATTTATTAAAATACATGTTAAAACACCAGTTGTCTCTCTTACCCTGGCATTTCATTCTCATCATTGTTGTTAAGGAATTGTTAACAGGCTACTGATAGGAATGGAAGGCAGGTCCCATTAGGGAGCTAAATGCCATTTTTCGGGGGGTGGGGGAGATGTGCCCAGGGCTCCGGGCAGCCCCGTGCATGGTGCATAATCATGCTAATTTGGCATGATTGATTGCTTCCCTCAGATACTGGCCCCACCCGGGGTTCCAGGGAGTTGGAGGTACTGCTAATCCCAGCAAAGACTTGGGAGCCTGGCTGTGAGGGGCTCCAGCCAGCCTTGTGTCCAGCTAAGGTCTCTGGACTTGCCTTCTCTGTCACCAGGCTGACAGCCTGGCCTGAGTGAATGGCAGTTTGAGCCCTGAGCAGAGCGAGTGTCATCGGGCACAGGGAGTCGACAGGCCTGTAGAAGGTGACACGGCTCAGGAGAAAGCCTACAGCTGTGACTGGGACAGGATGGGTGTGAATCCCTGTCTTGCTACTTGGTAGATTCCCTGCAGTAAGTCCAAATACCAAACAACACCACTCTACACCACGAGTTAGAATCTCTCAGAGCAACATGGATATACGATCTTCCCTTTCTTATGTGCCAGCCTATCCTGTCTTGTATTTGATGAGAATCATTATCATGCCCATCTTAGATTCTCCCTTTGCTCATTTACTAATTCTCTCACTCACCTACCCATTCAGTTACTCAATCATTCCATGAGTATCTGTTGAGGTTCTACTTTGTGCCCAACACCACACTAGACACTGAACTACCAAGCTGAATACAGCAAGCACTGTCTTGCTTCCATGTGGTTTATATTTTACTTGGGAGAAAGGCACTAGAAACTATTTTTTAAAAGTGTTTTCATTATGGATCTTAAGAATTATAAAGGAGAAACAGAGGAAGACCCTATGGGAGCACATGACTGGGCCAAAAAGGAATTGTTTTGGCAAAGAAGATGCTGCAAGGCAAGAGAGGCATGGCAGATCTGAGGGGAAAAGCATTCCAGGGAATGTAAGCAGCATGTGCAAAGGTCCTGTGTTAAGAAAGAACTCCGCATGTTTGTGGGTTTAGAGAATGGAAGTGAAACAGAGTAAGCGATTCCACTAGAACATAAAGAAGTCAGAAAATTCCCATTCCTTGCCTTCCTCCAGCTTCTTGCAAAGCACATACAGAGGAAACAGGGTCCCGGAAGGAGCACAAAGGTTGGAAACAAGTCAGGCAAATAATTTCTTCTGGGCCTTGATCCCTGAATATGTCTGTGACTCTTGTGTTTGTGCCACTGTCACCTTATTTAAGCTGACAACTACGTCTCCCTGAATCACCTTCCTGTAGGGTTCTGGTTTAAACTACCCAAGAAAAGAACTTGTGGGGGTTTTTGAAGGCAGAGATTGAACTGCATTTACACTCAGAAAGTCACTGTGTCCAATATGGTGAGGGACACAGATGTTCTTGGGAGACCCGAGTTGCCCTCCCTTGCCTCTGTGCCACAGCCAGTTTGCCTTCCTGACCAGTGACCCTGGCAACCAACGGCAGGTGCCTGGCTGCTGACTCCCAGAGGTACAGCCATACACGATCAACTGTCCCCACACAGCTCCCGGCGAGCACCCCTTTCTGGTCCTGCTTCTTCAGCTGTATGTGCCAAGAGTCTCGCATTTGCCACCCAGGCCACTGCTTCAGACAAGCTGGTTAGTGGCTTCTCCTGACGCCCTAGCTCCCCTTTCCAGGCCTTCCTTTCCCCAGCTCCTCACACAGCTGTGTGCGGTCCAATTCCTGTAAGAAATGCTCGTTCCTATAATACTCATCATGACTTTGTTTCCCAGTGAGGCTAACCTACATCAATCCAAGAGAGTGAAGGGAAGAGAAAGAAGGGAAAGGACAGAGGGGAGGGAGGGGAGAGGTGGGGAGGGGAGAGGAGAGGTGGGGAGGGGAAGGGAGGGGGAGGAGGAGGGGAAGGGAGAGGTGGGGAGGGGAAGGGAAAGGAGGGGAAGGAAGAGGTGGGAGGGGAAGGGAAGGGAGAGGTGGGGAGGGGAGGGGAAGGAAAAGGAGGGGAAGGAAGAGGTGGGAGGGGAAGGGAAGGGAGAGGTGGGGAGGGGAAGGGAGAGGTGGGGAGGGGAAGGGAAAGGAGGGGAAGGAAGAGGTGGGGAGGGGAAGGGAAAGGAGGGGAAGGAAGAGGTGGGGAGGGGAGGGGAGGGGAGGGGAGGGGAGGGGAGGGGAAGGGAGAGAGAGGAGGGGATGGGAGAGGAGGGGAAGGGAGAGGAGGGGAGAGGAGGGGAGGAGAGAGAAGGGGAGGGGAGAGGAGAGGTGGGGAGAGGGAGGGAAGGGAAAGGAGGGGAGAGGAGGGGAGGAGAGAGGAGGGGAGGGGAGAGGTGGGGAGAGGGAGGGAAGGGAAAGGAGGGGAGAGGAGGGGAGGGGAGAGGAGGGGAGGGGAGAGGAGGGGAGAGGAGAGGTGGGGAGGGGGAGGGAGGGGAGAGGAGAGGTGGGGAGAGAGGAGGGGAGGAGAGAGGAGGGGAGGGGAGAAGAGGGGAGAGGAGGGGAGGGGAGAGGTGGGGGGGAGGGAGGGGAGAAGAGGGGAGAGGAGGGGAGGAGAGAGGAGGGGAGGGGAGAGGAGGGGAGAGGAGAGGTGGGGAGGAGAGAGGAGGGGAGGGGAGAGGAGGGGAGGGGACAGGAGGGAAGGGGAGAGGAGGGAAGGGGAGAGGAGGAGAGGGGAGAGGAGGATGGGAAGGGAGAGGAGGGGAAGGGAGAGGAGGTGAGGGGAAGGGAGAGGAAAGGTGTGGAGGGGAAGGGAGAGGAGGGGAAGGGAGAGGAGGGGAGGGGAGAAGTGGGGAGGGGAGGGGAGAGGTGGGGAGGCGAAGGGGGGGAGAGGAGAGGAGAGGAGCAAAGGGAGCAGAGGGGAGAGGAGGAGGGGAAGGGAGAGGAGGGGAGGGGAGAGGAGAAGGGGAAGGGAGAGGTAGGGAGGGGAGGGGAAGGGAGCGGAGGGGAAGGAAGAGGTGGGAGGGGAGGGGATAGGAGGGGATGGGAGAGGTGTGGAGAGGAAGGGAGGGGAGAGGTAGGGAGGGGAGGGGAGAAGAAGGGGGGAGGGGAAGGGAGGGGAGATATGGGGAGGGGAAGGGAGGGGAGAGGAGGAGGGGAAGGGAGAGGTGGGGAGGGGAGAGGAGGAGGGGAAGGGAGAGGTGGGGGGGAGGGAAGGGTAGAGAAGAGGAGACATCCCCACACTTAGATCTCATCAAGCTGCCTCGTCCTCCCCCGGGAAGGGATCCCCAGTTAGGGCCTCCAATTGCAGATACCTGTGTTCTTCTTCCCTGATTTGAGCAAGTCACTGTGGTTGGCCTACTAACATTCATTTCATCACTGAGGACAAACAGGATGCCTTTCTGCCACCAGGAAATATGGCGCTGACATAAACGAGCATTGAGGTGCAGTGCGCAGTGAGAATGGAGTTCTGGCTCCTCCCTTCTCCTGTCCACGTGTCCGACCCTGTCGGGGCAGCCCGCCCCATGGTTCCGCTCCATCACTCAAGGGTCAACACCTGGCATGGCACCTGGAGCCCCACCGCCTGGGCTCAAATGCCTGCTCTGCCGCTCCCTAAAGGTGGACCTCAAGTCACCCCACCTCTCGCGTCCTCCTCTGAAAACGGAAGCCATTACCGTGGCCCCGAGAAGGCTCCAATGAGAAGGTGGAAAGTTCTCAGCATAGCATGTGACGTTTCTTAAGTGCCACTGATGTCACTGCAGCGAGTCCAAATTCCTCTCCCTGGCTTTTCATCTCTGAATGCAATAAAATATGCAAAAGTGGTGCCTACTTTGTGCAACAGCTTTTCAGAGCAGCAAGTACTGCTTACGCTGAGGGTTCTACTGCCTTCTCCTTGCATTCTTTCCCTTGTTCCTTAGACTGGCCAGTGAAGCAGCGGCTGACTCTCTTGTTTGGCTACCCCAAAAGCCATAGCAAACCTCACATCCTCTGCTTATCTCACAATGTACACAGAACGAAAATAAACCAGATAGCCACTCTGCAGTGCTCCCTGCACCTCGCATCGGACACGTGACTCGTTTCTGGTGAACAAAATACAATGGTGGAGATTCCTGAAGCATAGTGTATGGGAAAGCTTTACTTTCCTGGTGAAAAGGACACGTCTTATTGGTGCTTCCCTTCCTCCTTCCTGCCTTGAATGTGGATATGATGACTGGTGCTGTGGCAGCCATCTGTGACACATGGGGATGAGAAGCTTACAGCCGAGAATGGTCGACCAGATATAAAGAAAGGGTCTGAGTCCTTGACAACACAACTGAGTTTCTGAACAAACCTGGAGACACATATGCATCCTTATATTTATTCAAATTCTCATTGGGTAGAGGTTTGTGATTGCCATTTTTCATCATTTCTGTTACTTGTATACAAAAGGATCCTTAACTGATACCAGGCTACTATGTCTCTGTTGCATATAGGGGTGGGGAGGCTCAAAAGGTTAGGCAAATTCCAAAAGTTTTCACACTTTTTAAGTAGCAGATTCAGAATTCAGTCCCAGAATGCTCTCCTGTTCCAAGCTCTTAACCAATAACACTCTGCTGTACTCAATGTATATGTTTCCCTACTCTGCCTTCTCTCCTCCATATATTTAAATCCCAGGGGCGCCTGGGTGGCTCAGTCGGTTAAGCAGCCGACTTCGGCTCAGGTCATGATCTCACGGTCCACGAGTTTGAGCCCCGCGTCGGGCTCTGTGCTGACAGCTCAGAGCCTGGAGCCCGTTTCAGGTTCTGTGTCTCCCTCTCTCTCTGCCCCTCCCCTGTTCATGCTCTGTCTCTCTCTGTCTCAAAAATAAATAAACGTTAAAAAAAATTAAAAAATAAATAAATAAATAAATCACATTCTGATTCAAGTCTGAGTCCTAGACCCTCCATATGTCTTTGCATGATTAATCTAGTCCACAGAGAACTCTTGCTTCATTGACTCCCATTTCTGCATTTCTCTATTTTTTGTATTTTAAACTTTTTATGTATTTATTTTGAGAGAGAGAGAGAAAGAAAGAAAGAGAAAGGAAGGAAGGAAGGAAGAAAGAAAGAAAAAGAAAGAAAAAGGAAGGAAGGAAGGAAGGAAGGAAGGAAGGAAGGAAGGAAGGAAGGAAGGAAGAAGAAAGAAAGAAAGAAAGAAAGAAAGAAAGAAAGAAAGAAAGAAAGAAAGAAAGTGCATGGGGGAGGGGCAGACAAAAAGGGAGAAGGAGAGAATCCCAAGCAGGCTCCACAATGTCAGCACAGAGCCGGATGCAGAACCCAAACTCACAAATGATGACATCATGCCCTGAGCAGAAATCAAGAGTCAGATGCTCAACCGACTAAGCCACACAGGCAGCCCTCCATTTCTACATTTAAATGTGGCACTTCCTCATTTTCTAGTTCTTCAAGTACATTGTACTTTTGACCCTCTCCCTCCCTGCACCCCATTAGATCACACGCATGGTTTTTTAAAAATTTTTGTAATGTTTATTTATTTTCGAGAGAGAGAGAGTGTGAGCAGTCAGCACAGAGCCCGATGTGCAGCTCAAACTCACAAACTGCGAGATCATGACCTGAGCCCAAGTTGGATGCTTAACCAATAGAGCCACCTAGCCGCCCCAGATCACATGCTTCTTAAGGTCAGAGAAGCCACCGCAAATCAAAGAACAAGGGATTTGGAGATTGCTTCAAATTCTGGCTTCATCTCTTGCCTGTTGTGTGGCTTTGAGAAAAAGTTCATCTGTCTGGATCTCATTCTGATTTAAGAAATGAAGTTCATATTATTGCCTTAAGGTATTAATGAAGAAACTATCTGTAAAGCAATTAGCAGAGTGCCTGACTCATAACAGACACTCAGAATGATGGCTACCACTGTTATTACTGTGCGTTTTATTTCTGGTGCACTTAGTACGTGGCAAAGGGACAACAAATAGTGAGTTCAATAAGCAACTGTTAATAGAATGGTCCATTGACTATTTCATTAAGAACTTACTGAGATGTCATTTTATTCCAGACAATGTGCTAAGCATTTGACTTTAAAGATTTTTTTTTAATCCTTTTCTTGGGACACATGAACAGATAACTATAATGGAGTTTGACAAATTCAATAATAAAGAAACTCAGAGGGTTTTATGGGGACATAGAGGAAGGGTACTTACCAAACCTAGGAAGGCTTCCCAGAGGTGGTCCCAACTTATCTCCTAAAGAGTAGAGGAATTTAAATTATAGGTTCCGTTAATTGCCTTCCAGCCTCCCGAACTTTGTTATTCTTGCCTGAAGGAAGTTGTAGAAACAGGGTACAAAGGAATGGCATTTGTGTCCCTGGGAGTGGGGACTCAGATTCATGTTTATGATAACTGCTCTTTTAATTTAGGACCCCTGTCTAGGGGCTGCATTAGTTAGAAATGAGCTCCTTTTCAAGCTCACTTTCATGTTGGCTTTTCCTTCTTTGGGGTAAACAACGCAAGCCATTCTGTAAGCTCTCTCCCTTCTCTTCCAAGCACCATGCACATTCTTAGAAGCAGCCTCTGCCAAGAAACAAAGGTCAGTTCTGCAGGGAATGAATTGCCAAAGCCATGTTCTTATTTTGAGTTTGGATCAAGGAAAGGAACATGGGTTTGTCTTTATTTTGCAAAGTTCCCTCACATCTCCACCGGCAGATCCATCAACGCACGTCCACACGTGGCCCAGAGTCACGGGCGAGATTTTGATCCTGCTACTCTCAAAAGGCAGGAGACTGGCTTTGTCATTGCTTCCAGGCCCTCTGGTAAGGGGTGCCCCTTGGAAGGCTTCAATCCTGCCAACCAGGCTGCACACGGGGGCTGTAAAGTCACCGGGCAAGAAGGCTGACAGTAGGACTTCGATGAGAGCCCCGAGGTTGACACATTTACGAAGTATCAGAAATCACGAAGGTACTCCTCAGTTGGTTCCTGTGCTACTGAGGGGCTGCTGTGTTCCAAGTGGGAGCCTCTGACTGCCCCTGCCTAGACTGGAAGGGAGTCGAGCCTGGTCTGAAAGGCTTTCCAAGGGCTCCTTTGTGCTCTCCTATTAAGGATATTGCTGTATAACATGGAGTGTTTGGAAGGTCTTCCTTCATTCATTTACTAAATATTAACAAATACCTACTGTGTGCCAGCAGCAATCCAAATCCCAAATATGGACAAACAGCAGTGCCGTCTATGTTTCTGAAGTTCTTGTACTGCACACAGAAGGAAACTGGGGCCGGGGGGGGGGGGGGGGTGGCAGGGCTGAAATCCACTCACCCAGCTCTGAACTCACGCAACTGTGCTTACCAAGAATGTGGGACCTTTTCTAACGCACCTGGTTCAAGAGGGCAATTTCCTCTAATTCACACAAACGTGCAGTCTCCTTGGTGTACAAGACAATCACAGTACTTGCTTTTATTGTAGAAGAGGATGAGGAGGGGGCCAGAAGATGTGCACTGTAAGCAATTTGAGAACCGGGTCCGTGCATTTTTCTATACTGAGGGAGGATAGATATGAGCTGCCCATCATGACCTTGTAAAGGACCCTGAAAAGAATTTATGTTCATAAATGCACTACTGAATAATGTAAAATTTACTGAAAATTTCCATGGGGTAAACCAGCAACCTAATAATATGTGAGATGACTTCAGATTACACCCAGGGCTAAAAAGAAAATGAACAGTGTGGCATTAATGCAGTGATGGGGGAAGGGTGCTGCCTTAAGTAAGTGGTCGATAAGGTTTTCCTGAATGATTAGCATTTGAGCTTAGACTGAAGGTACCAAAGACCTAGCCATCAAAAAACCGGGGCGCCAAGGTATTCAAAGAGTCCAAGAGTCTAACTAGAGAAGTTGTACGCGGATCTCCCAGGGCATTTATTGGAGGGAAGGAGCTTCCCGACAATACCAACTACACTTCCATCTGGGTCCCGACATTGTTCTCATGCTCAGAACCGATCGATTCCTTGCTATTCTTGGTGGGCAGAAAGTCTTTGCAAAACTTGACCTTTCCCAAGTGTTATCAATAGAGCTAATAGAGATGCTGTCAGAAATGTCCACTAATCATCACACACCAGGGGGCTTTCTGAGTTCAATGCACTTGGTTCGGGATTTCTGCTGCCCTTGGAATGTGTCAATGTTTGTGGATGAGCCTTTCTTTACAGAAGTTCAATTACAGTATCGTATTGATTCATTTTAGGTCTTATATTTTTACATGTTTATACGTCTGTTTTCACCAACAAGCTGTGAGTCCCTAGAAGGAAGGGCTCTGTCTTTTTCCACTTTGTGCTCCCAACACTAAAATAGTATGGAATTAAAAACAGATATTTAGTCAATGCTTTTGGGTTCTGACGATCCTAAGATGATCCCATAGCTAAGTGGTTTGTTGTTTTGATACTTTAACTAACTTACGAGATTGACAGATAACCAGAAAATCCAGTCACTCTCCTGGACTGATGACAGTCATTTATGCATTATAAACAATTTGAAAATGGGGTCCATGCATTTTTCCGTATTTGGGTAATCTAAATATGAGCTCCCTTGTTGTGCCCTCTTAAAGGACCATGAAAATAATTTATTCTCATATTAGGGAATAATGTAAAATTTATTAAAGATTCCATAGGGTAAATAAGATATTTATATTGCAAAACAAGTTCAACATCTCCCTTTGAACTGTCTTTTAACCAAAGTCCACTCTCCTGTACTGTCTAAAAACTGTGTTTCTCTCTCCCTGATTTCCTAAAAAGCCCCAACTTCACTGATACCTCCTCTACCCCACTTCTTGGAGCTTCTACTGTGGACCAAACTGTTCGTCAAAGTTTTTCTTCTAAACAATCGCCATACTTTCTTCAAGTGGAGTTTCATAACAGCATCTAAGAAAATAGAATGGTCTCCATATAGCAAAGGCACTATAGCCCATGCAGTGTTTTTTGTTAATGATATTTATTTATTTAGAGAGACAAAGAAAGAGAGAGGGAGAGGCAGAGAGAAAGGGAGAGACAATTAGCCCTTTGCACTGTTTTGAACATAATAGATGTCAGTTAATAGCTAACTGAATCCTCAACAGCACAGTCCAATTCTATGACATGCTGTGTGATGAATAAAACAAAAGCTTCGAGTCTTTCTCAGGCTACTCGAGACTTATCCCATTTTTCTATTGCAGGTGGAACCATTGCTGAGCCCCGTCATTGCCAATGGCAAAAACTACTTTCCTCAGCCCTGTTAAACAGCTAATAACTTCGAAGTTTGTGCATGTACATGTGGATGGGTATAAAACACTTCTTACCTAGTTACTTTATGGTTTAGAAGCCATGTTCGTGCCAACAAGTCAGTGGGGACTAGGACCCCAGGTAGTGACCATTCTGCCACTTCTCCTTCCTTACAGTGGCTTTTTCAACTCTACTTTGCCAAAAGTCCGAAGCACCTACCTGGTGACTCTGCTCCCAGGCCTCAGGTAAGTGGCCAAGAGCAGGCACATGACTCTAATTGAGCCAATTACCCCTCTCTTCCTGGTTATCTGGCACTGGAGCATGAAGAAGGAGTTAATGGCCAAGCTGGAAGACCTATATATAAGCAGATGAGCCAAAGGAGAAGCTGGGCTGAATCAGAGAGAAGAGATTATGTAATCAGAGAGACCCAGTGGGAGTTCCTGATGATTTTACAGTTTCCATGATGCCTCTGACATTTGTTTTGCTAAATTCTCTCTGCATCTTTATAAAACCTTCACTTTCCCTTTTACCTCCTTCGTGTGTGTCTCTGGCCCATAAACCAAAATATCCCTCCCTGACCAACCATCCCCTTCCACCAATCAGACACACCTGTCCCTTCCCTGTGGGTTCCCCATGCACCCTGCATGCAGGCTCCTCTTGACACAGTGAATGGCGATGTGTCATTTACAGATTTCCTCCTTACCAGGCTAGGAGCACACTGAAGTCAAGGTCTATGAGTTCATCCCTTATCCCTACTGCCTCACTCCACCCTAGGGATGTAGTAAATGCCCAATAAATGTTTGTTCAATTGAATTAAGAACAATGTCATCTGTAGAATAAAATCATGTACATATCGATTTGTTCTAAGCCCTTACTGTTTCCACAGAAGACCAGGATTCCACAATCAGCCTTACAGCCATGCCTTCATAACATGGACCAATCACAAGTCACACTGGGGGCTCTTTTCTGAAAATAGCACATTCCCTTAATTATATCACTGCCTTTTCAAAACCACAGCACTCTTTTTCATAGGAGCTTCTGAACGCAAACTTGGTTGCTGCTGGAGCCATTTCTCATTATTGAGTAAGCCCTTGACCCACCTCTTCAGACTGATGGAATCACAAAATTAGAGGTGCTGGTCATTTTTTCCTTTTGTTTTCTTCTGATTACAAGGGTAATACAATTGGAGATGATGCTACAATGGCATCATGGGTAGTTCTGCTACCCACCTCCCTAGATCAGAATTCATTTTCCCACAACATCAATCTTGCTCTGCCCCAGCCTTCAGCACCCCTTTATCCAAGCCTGGGAAGACACATAGTGAAACCCACAAAAGTTGCCTTTTCTACCATTACAGATGTTACTGTGTGGCAAATGCAAGAGATTATTCTTTTCCTACAGTCTATATATGTAGTTCACCAAAATGCCGCTGGATGGGATTTCATGAAAAGAAAGCTAAAATGAAATTTCAACTCAGGAAACAAAATTTATAGGGTTAGCAAATAAAAAAAAATCCATATTTTAAAACAACAAGATGAAATGTTTATCCAGAAGTATGGCATAAAAAAAGCCATGAACACAACTGAAACCGGGTTAGCTCTATAAATCATTAAAAACACCGTCAAGGATAGTCATCTCTGTTCACCTACCCTCCGTTTTGCCTGGGTATTTCAACATGAGCTAGTAAAAAAAGGAGCAAAGTAGGTTTTACCCTGTAGTTTTTCTTTGAGAGTATCCACAAAATCTTTATACATTGTAAGATCAAATATTTAAAACATTACACGTATATCATCTTCACATAAATGCAGAGGAGTTTGATTCTATCTTAAATATGGAATTCAATACCTTACTTAGGATGCCACCCGATCTATGTGTGCCTTTCCCTAGAATGGTGATTTTCAAACTCAAATGCACATTAAAATACCCAATGGAGCTTTAAAAATGTTTGCCCACCCAAATCAATTAAACCAGAATCTCTAGGTAGGAGACCCAGGCCTGGGCATTTTTTAAAAGCTCCTCAGATGATTCTAATACTCAGCCCAGACAGAGAGCCACTGTCCTCAAAAACATTTGGGAATGCAAATCATCTGTTCCCATTAAACAGCAAATCTCTCGGGGTGCCTGGGTGGCTCAGTAGGTTAAGCGTCCGACTTTGACTCACGTGATGATCTCGCGGTCCATGAGTTCGAGCCCCGTGTCGGGCTCTGGGCTGATGGCTCGGCGCCTGGAGACTGCTTCCGATTCTGTGTCTCCCTCTCTCTCTGTCCCTCCCCCGTTCATGCTCTGTCTCTGTCTCAAAAATAAATAAACGTTAAAAAAAATTAAAAAAAACAAACAAACAGCAAATCTCTCACCTCCCTCTCGGGTCTCAAATAACCTGATCCAGACAAGCAAGACCCAGGCAGGATAATAGGACGAGATTTGGGGAAAGGCCTATAAAGTATACATGGGTTAAGTGTCTCCTTATAAACTATTTTAGGTCATATCTGAACAAGTCAGACACCCCAGCAAGCACATCCTCCATTATAAATTCACAAAACACACTTTCTGTCAGCCTATGTAAATTTGGTTGGGGGTCAGAATAAAATCTGTAGGCTGAGTTGCTGTCAGTTTGGGATATCCTGGGGGGCTCAATGGTCACCATTAGGAATTGGTGCCCACTCATTCTGGTTGCCTTAGACTCTTTGCCCTCCTTATGACAAAGTACAAGCTAGAACAACATGAACTAAAGCCAACAACCCTACAAACGGAATTAACAAGACTTTTTTAAAGATATGGATAAGGCCACATAGGCCTCTCAATATATAACATTTAACCATTATTCAGTTGGTCAACAGTTACCACTGTAGAGATAAAAATAAATGTGTACAATCCAACTGGAGTAAGGCTATAAATCCCTGGAAAGAAAGTTTCAGGTTGGGAGGTGCTTTAGAAGTCAAACATTCTGACTGCTATATTTTTAGGCATGAGGATTCTGAAGAGAATCCCCTTCCAGAGAACCCCCCTTCCAGAGAACCCTAATTACTAAGGGCCCGAATTCCAAGACCACCATGATACCTTCCCCTCAAAATCTTTTTTCTTGGGCCCATCAAGGGTTGATCACCATGGTGGATTAATAATATTTCAGAAAGAATATGGAGGTAAGAGGAGAAAGGGTTTCCAGAGTTAACCTGGGCACAGCTAAAATTTGAACACTAGTCTCTCCCACCAAGTCTAGAATGAACAAACAGGTATTGGCCCCAAATAAAGTAAACATATTCTAGTTTTAACTGCCAGCTCAGAAAAGTATTAATTGAACTGCCTTGGGGGAAAAAAAAAATTCACCTCTTGGAGCCTCAGATTCCTCATAAATAAAATACATTTTTTTTTTTTTTTTTTTTTTTGGGACAGGGAGAGACAGAGCATGAACGGGGGAGGGGCAGAGAGAGAGGGAGACACAGAATCGGAAACAGGCTCCAGGCTCTGAGCCATCAGCCCAGAGCCTGACGCAGGGCTCGAACTCACGGACCGCGAGATCGTGACCTGGCTGAAGTCGGACGCCCAACCGACTGCGCCACCCAGGCGCCCCAAGAACCATGGCTGATCAAGACCATATGATCCAAGAACACAGAAAGGAGGCATGCCTTAGCATATTAGCATATTAGCAACCTAAAGCAACACTGGATGTTTGGGTATTTGCTCAGTAAATCTGTTAATGAATAAAATATGTAAAGGGCTTAGTCCAAGGTGTAACATGTAAAACTTACTATATTTATTTAATGTTGTTACTGTGAGACAATATGAGGCATAGAAATATACCACCTATATAAGAAATAGGTGAATTACCTAATAGAAGAATTAAAAAAGAAAAAAATAGGCAACTGTGACCTGAAATACCTAGAGAAAGTATCACCGACAAGGTGGCATTTTCCCGAGTTTAGAGGGATGGAAAATTTTTGAGAAATGGAGAAATGAAGAAGGTAATTATAAATGTATTCCAAGGGAAGTAAGAAGGAAGTTATTATGTACCTGCTACTGTGCCATGTTTTATATATGTTATCAGAACAAGGTTATGGTTTGACAAAGACCGCCTCATTCTATGACTCCTTGGGATGTGAAGTTCAAGGGCTAGTTGAGAGGGATATAGGCAAATTCCCATGGGGAGAATGGTCCCCTTATCAGTTTGAGTTTCAATGACAACAGACTACCTCTGATGAGCAAAGATGGCCCGAATGACCGGATAACATGAAAAGATACAAAAGTCCCCCATGATTCACTATGAAATAACAGGGAAACTTGATCAGTTAACTCAGTTCAATGCCAAGATCTCAACAGTCATAGGAGCTGATTGTGTACACAGATTGTGGCTAAGCCTGGAAACTTCAGGTGTCCCAGCCCACTGGGCACTATAGTTGCATTTCAGATTACTGACTGGGCATGTGCATGTAAACTGAAGACTTGTAATGGAGAAGCCAGCCCGAGGATGGCAGGGAGTAAGCGTAGTTGAGTATCACATTAGGG
This sequence comes from Puma concolor, assembly GCF_028749965.1. Classification (NCBI taxonomy): domain Eukaryota; kingdom Metazoa; phylum Chordata; class Mammalia; order Carnivora; family Felidae; genus Puma; species Puma concolor. The sequence goes on from NC_141682.1 coordinate 29,158,050, forward strand.
AGAAACACTCTTCTTCTTCCCCCTCCCACTACATACACCCTCCAACACACACTCACAGTTATTGTCAGGCTGGCACTCGGGTTGAGAATTACACTGATCACATCACAAATGGAAACGTTACCCAATTTATACCTCCCAGCTTGTGGATGGCTACAGATGGGGAATGTAAATGTTATCACACTTAATTCTCCCATCCTCTTTAACAGATAAGGAAGTAGTTTCAAAGGTGAAATAACTGAATCTAGTTCACCCAGCTCAACAGTGCAGGTAGGTCTCTCTGTCTTTTCACTAAACTGCACGGTTCACCTAAAGGATGAATTGTAAATGATTAGCATCAGCTCACTTGCCAAGAATGGATTTTGAGCGGCGGAAGGCTTTGCGTCTCTGAGCAAGGATCTGACACTCAGACAGGGCAGGCAGAAAGAGTGAAGATAAGCTTCAGAGTTGTTTTCCTTGGGTACAGAAACCCCAGACTTCATCCATCAAGTCAACAGGGTCTCGGGGCCTTACTTGAGCACTGTAGTTTGGATGACGATGATACCCAGAGGGTTGTTAGACCACCATTGCAGTCAAAATGTACACAACCATCAGGCCCAGGGTTGCAACTCGGGCTTCGTAAAGCTGTGCTGTCATGAGGAGTCCAGAGGAAACAGGCATGGACCAGGGGGACACAGCATGCCCCACTCCCTCATTCAGAATAATTGGCAATGTCTATTAAAATGTAACCTCCAGATTCATCATGCTAGCATCACCATGCTAGATGGGCTGTGTCAAGCACAGACACTAGTATCTGGTCTGTTTCATTCAACTCTTTGAGAATGATCAATAAAAAGATGGATATGGTGCCTGTGTCTCTGGCAAAAAAAAAAAAAAAAGAAAAGAAAAAAAGAAATTACATCAGTGAATATCATCAGTGCTTAGATTTCTTAGAGCACCTATGAGACCCTAAGTAAACCAGGCAGGTTCAGGTATGTGATGGATTTCTGCTGTCCAAATTAATATTTAATATTTTAATATTTAATTCTAAAGCCGTGTGCCCCATTTTTTAAGTTACAGAATATTAAAGAGTGAAGCTATTAAAAGCAGTAAGTGTTTTAGTTTAGGAAGAGAACACAACCTTAAGTGACAGGTAACTCTGGGTGTCGTGCTTTGTTTTTGAAAACATGGATTTATTTCTTAAATATTTATTATTAATGCAACGACTACACTACCCAGTATTTATATAGTATCTTGTCTTCTGAGGAATATTCTGGTTGAATAACATCATCTGTCTTGATGAACTTCATTGTCAGGAAGAATACTGGACTGAGTTTCGCCTTCTCACACATGAGAAAACAGAGGTCCGGAGAGATTAAACAGGTTTTCCCAAGTCACAGAGTAAATCTATTGGATTTACTCACAGAGAAGCTGCCCAAACCACTGTTGGCTGGCTATAATACTAAAATCCCCACTGCAGGTGTTCAGAGCAATGTACTTTCCACCCTTTGTTTACTGCTTAAACCTTTACTCATAGAGGATGCATATGGGATAGAGACACAATCGTTGCATTACAAATGACTCATTCACTCCTTGAAAAATATTTATTAAGTTCCTACTATGTGTATGGAAGCCTTAGAGCCATATATTCCTTTCTATGACTGCTTTAACAAATTACCACAAACTGAATGGCTTAAAGCAACACAAGTTTACTATCTTCTGGTTCTGGAGGTCAGGAGTCCCAAAATCAAGTGGTCAAAAGGGCTGAGTTGCCCCTGCAGGCTTTAGGAGAGAACTCACTACCTAGCCTCTTCCAGCTCCCAGAGCACTCCTTGCTCATGGGATCTTCCCCCACCTTTAAATCCACTACTTCAACCTCTCCTTTCTCTGACTCTGACCTCCTCCCGCTTCCCTCTTACAAGGACCCCATGATGGCACACGGGCCCACCTGGATAAGCCAGGAGAATCTGCCCATCACAAGGTCCACAAAGACCCCTTTGCTCTGGGAAAGTAACATGCTGACAGGCTTCATCAATTGGGACATGGTCTACCTTGGGGAGGTGGGTCATTATTCCACCCAGCACAGACTGTGATGATGCACAAGTCTTGTTCCAGCCCCCACAGCCATCTTCACTGGGTGCGGAAGAGGCACCCCAGTGAATAAGGACAAAACAGGATGGTAAGTGACAAGAGATGTTAAGAGGGTGGGCTTCTAGCGGAGGCTAATGGGTGTGAAGAAGACTGCCCAGGAAGATAAACAGATTAAAGGGAAACAATCAGGCAGAAGAGCGAGGGGGTAGGTGGGAAGTCAGGTAGGGCTTCAGGGAAAAAGGATGCTCCAGGAAAAAGGCACAGGCATAAGCAGAGCTGAGTATGATGGTCCAGTTCACAGACCGTGGTGTCTGCTTCCCATTGTTCTGCTTTGTTTCACAGTTTTATCTTGAGTGACAGATAGAAACAGAAACAGGCTGTCCAGCATGCCAATGAAGAACAGGCAGCCCTCAGTCAGATAACCCAGACTTTACCCAGGCCCTGACCCTTCTTAAAAGTTTGACTTGTCTGATCCTCTGTGTTTTCATCTGTCAAATGGGAGTAACAAGGGTACCCACAGGGTCGCTCCAGACATAAAATGAAATCACGAATATAAAGTTCCTGCCACAGTTTCTCCATACTAGATGTTCGACAGACATTAGATTTTTGTTCTTGTTGCTTCAACTTTGGGCCTCTTCTGCTTTGGAATGCTGCAATGGGGCGCATGCCAGGAAGCTCCTCTAGGAAAAGCAGGTGACTCTTTCCTGGAAGACTGTCGTCCCCAGGGAGCTATCACCACATGTCACTTCATGAAGATTACGAGGACTTCTCCAGGATGTTACATGGGGTACAAAATACAGTTCAGAGGAAGCAAGACCATGCCTGCACACCCACATCGCCAGATCCCATAAAATCTCCACTGCTGGCATTCCACTTTTCTCTCTTCTGCAAATAGCCAGATGTGGTTATTGTTGGGGATGAATAAATAGCTGTGATTTCTGTTCACCGGAGGAGCCCTAATTTCCTGCCTTTTCCCCTACAACGTCGACAGTGTCATGTAGATGAAAAGCTGCAGAAGCTGGGCCAGGTCAGCTGCTAATAATCACGTCTCTTCAGTCAGAGACAGAACCTCAATTTACCCACTGACAAAATGAAAGGTTTTGAACCGGATGATTTGTAAGACTCCTGGATTTAAAATTCTGTGATTCTCTGGTGAGTGTGGAGCATAGACAGACATCAACTACAGAAAGGAGCCTGGGCTGATGGGCAAAGCATGACTTTGGGGTTTTGTGTGCTTGAACGCATGCTCTGAGACTGACTCACAAGGTTACTTAACTTCCCTGAGTCTTCAGTCTCTGCAAATTGAGGACAGAAGAGCCCACCTGGAAGGGCTGATACAGACCACATGAGACATCATATGTACCAGAATCTGGCACAAAATCAGGGTTCAGTGACTGTTGAATGCAAAAGTTACAAGGGGAAGTGTCTCCCCAAAGGTTCACCTTCAAATACTGGTGGCCAAAAACTGTTCTGAAAGATCGTCTTTTTCTAAAGTTAACATTTACTGTTATCAAAGTATCATGTTTATACTTCAAAAAGTCAGAATATTAAAAGGCTTAAATTAAAAAAAAAACAATCAACAAAACTAAAAGGCAACCAACGGAATGAGAGAAGATATGTGCAAATGACATATTGGATTAGTATCCAAAATCTACAAAGAACTTATCAAACTCAACACCCAAAAAAACAAATAATCGGCACTGAAGAAATGGGCAGAAGACATGAACAGACACTTTTCCAAAGAAGACATCCAGATGGCCAGCAGACGCATGAAAAGATGTTCAATATCACTCATCATCAGGGAAATACAAATAAAAATCACACCAAGATACTATCTCACACCTGTCTCAATGGCAAAATTAAGAACTCAGGAAACAACAGATGTTGGTGAGGATGTGGAGAAAAGGGAACTCTTTTGCACTGCTGGTGGGAATGCAAACTGGTGCAGCCTCTGTGGAAAACAGTAGAGAGGTTCTCAGAAAAATTAAAAATAGAACTATCCTACAACCAAGCAATTGCACTATGAGCTATTTATCCAAAGGATACAAAAACACTGATTCAAAGGTGCACATGACCCCAATGCTTATAGCAGCACTATCAACAAGAGCCAGGGGTGCCTGGGTGGCTCAGTCGGTTAAGCATCTGACTTCCTAAGTCATGATCTCATAGTTCATGAGTTCAAGCCCTGCATCAGGCTCTGTGCTGACATCTCAGAGCCTGAAGCCTGTTTCAGATCTGTGTCTTCCTCTCTCTCTGCCCCTCCCCAGCTCGCACTCTGTCTCTCTGTCTCTCTCTCTCAAACATAAATAAACAACCAAGAATCATAAAATACCTAGGAATAAACCTAACCAAAGATGTAAAAGATCTGTATGCTGAAAACTATAGAAAACCCGACAGACTCCACCAAAAGTCGGCTAGAACTGATACATGAATTCAGCAAAGTTGCAGGATACAAAATCAATGTACAGAAATCAGTTGCATTCTTGTACACTAATAATGAAGCAACAGAAAGACAAATAAAGAAACTGATCCCATTCACAATTGCACCAAGAAGCATAAAATACCTAGGGATAAATCTAACCAAAGATGTAAAAGATCTGTATGCTGAAAACTATAGAAAGCTTATGAAGGAAATTGAAGAAGATATAAAGAAATGGAAAAACATTCCGTGCTCATGGATTGGAAGAATAAATATTGTTAAAATGTCAATATTACCCAAAGCAATCTACACATTCAATGCAATTCCAATCAAAATTGCACCAGCATTCTTTTCAAAGCTAAAACAAGCAATCCTAAAATTTGTATGGAACCACAAAAGACCCCAAATAGCCAAAGTAATATTGAAGAAGAAAACCAAAGCGGGAGGCATCACAATCCCAGACTTTAGCCTCTACTACAAAGCTGTCATCATCAAGACAGCATGGTATTGGCACAAAAACAGACACATATGCCAATGGAATAGAATAGAGACTCCAGAATTGGACCCACAAACATATGGCCAACTAATCTTTGACAAAGCAGGAAAGAATATCCAATGGAAAAAAGTCTCTTTAACAAATGGTGCCGGGAGAACTGGACAGCAACATGCAGAAGGTTGAAACTAGACCACTTTCTCACACCATTCACAAAAATAAATTCAAAATGGATAAAGGACCTGAATGTGAGACAGGAAACCATCAAAACCCTAGAGGAGAAAACAGGAAAAACCTCTCTGACCTCAGCCGCAGCAATTTCTTACTTGACATATCTCCAAAGGCAAGGGAATTAAAAGCAAAAATGACTTATTGGGACCTCATGAATATAAAAAGCTTCCGCACTGCAAAGGAAACAATCAACAACACTAAAAGGTAATCAACGGAATGGGAAACAATATTTGCAAATGACATATCGGACAAAGGGCTACTATCCAAAATCTATAAAGAACTCATCAAACTCCACACCTGAAAAACAAATAATCCAGTGAAGAAATGGGCAGAAGACATGAATAGACACTTCTCTAAAGAAGACATCCAGATATACTAATAGGCACATGAAAAGATGCTCAACATCGCTACTCATCAGGGAAATACAAATCAAAACCACACTGAGATACCACCTCACACCAGGCAGAGTGGCTAAAATGAACAATTCAAGAGACTATACATGCTGGAGAGGATGTGGAGAAACGGGAACACTCTTGCACTGTTGGTGGGTGTGCAAACTGATGCAGCCACTCTGGAAAACAGTGTGGAGGTTCCTCCAAAAATTAAATATAGATCTACCCTATGACCCAGCAACAGCACTGCTAGGATTTTACCCAAGGGATACAGGAGTGCTGATGAATAGGGCACTTGTACCCCAATGTTTACAGCAGCACTTTCAACAATAGCCAAATTATGGAAAGAGCCTAAAGGTCCATCAACTGATGAATGGATAAAGAAGTTGTAGTTTATATACACAATGGAATACTATATGGCAATGAGAAAGAATGAAATATGGCCTTTTGTAGCAACGTGAATGGAACTGGAGAGTGTGATGCTAAGTGAAATAAGCCATACAGAGAAAGACAGATACCATATGTTTCCACTCTTACGTGGATCCTGAGAACCTTAACAGAAGACCATGGGGGAGGGGAAGGAAAAAAAAAGAGAGGGAGGGAGACAAACCATAAGAGACTCTTAAAAACTGAGAATAAACTGAGGGTTGATAGGGAGTGGGAGGGTGGGTGATGGGCATTGAGGAGGGCACCTGTTGGGATGAGCACTGGGTGTTGTATGGAAACCAATTTGACAATACATTTCATATTAAAAAAAAAATTAAAAAAAAAACAATGGCCAAATTATGGAAAGAGCCCAAATGTCCATCAACTGATGAAGAGATAAAGAAGATGTGGTGTATGTATGTGTGTGTATATATACATATACATATACATATACATATATATATACATATATATATACATATATATATACATATATATATATATATATATATGTATATATATATATATATATACACACACACACAATGGAATATTACCTATAAAAAAGAATGCAATTTTGCCATTTGCAACGTGGATGGAAATAGAATGTATTATGCTAAGTGAAATAAGTCAGAGAAAGATAAATATATGATTTCACTCATATGTGGAATTTAAGAGACAAAGTAGATTAACATAGGGGACAGGAAGGAAAAATAAGATAAAAAGAGAAAGAGAGATAAACCATAAGAGACTCTTAAATACAGAGAACAAACTGAGGGTTGCTGGTGGGGTGTTGGGTGGGGGGATAGGCTAAATGCATGATGGGGATTAAGGAGGCCACTTGTTGGGATGAGCCCTGGGTATTATACGTAAGTGGTAAATCACTAAATTCTACTCCTGAAACCATTATTACACTATATGTTAACTAACTTGGATTTAAATTTAAAAAATTTTATTTTGAGGGATAGTTGACATAAAATGTTGTATTAGTTTCAGGTGTACACGATAGTGATTTGACAATTCCACAGTCTAAAAATAGTTTTCATTATATCTTCACTCTTGAGTAACAGTTTGAGCATCAAATTCTAGGTTGTAATTTTGAAAGCATGGATCTATTGTCTTCTAGCTTCTAGTATTTCTGTTGACAAGTCCAATGTCAATTCCTTATTCTTAATCCTTTTCATATGACCTGTTATTATTCCTTGAAGTTTCTAGGATTATCTCTGCATCCTCAGCATTCTGTGACTTAAAAATGATGTGCTTTATAATGAGTTTGAAAATTTATTTTACTGGGTACTCAGTAAATCTCTATAGCTTGGAGCTTCATACCTTTTACTTCTGGGAAATTTTACAGCATTCATTCTTTGATAATCTTCTCTCTGACATTTCTGTTTCCTCTCTTTGCAATTTCTGGGAGTTATAGATACAACTTCTGAACTATTCCTCTACTTTCCTGAAATCTTCCCTAATTTGCATTTCTTTGACTTTTTTTCTACCTTCTTAGAAATGTCCTGAACTCTCTCTTTAAACTATGCTTCTGAAAGTTTGTCTTATCTTTCATAGTTTTTAATTCCTAAGAGTCGTTTCTTGTGCTCCTACAGCTCACCCTTGATAGCATCCTTCTCTTGTTGCACCAATGAACTCTTTTCTGTAAACTCTGTGGGAATCGTAATTACCATTTATTTGAAGTTTTCTTCTGCTTCCTGCATTGCCTCTGTTTTTCTCAAATTCCCTTTTACTGCTTGTGTGTTTTAGATGTGTTACCCTGCTGAAGACTCTTCCCAGGTGGCTACCTATATTTTGCAATGCACTAATACTTGAATGAAGTAAATGCAAACATGCACATACATACACACACACACACACACACACACACACACGCACACGCACTCGCATGTTGAATGGAGGATATATGGACGGAGTTCATCAGTTGAAACTCATGAAAGAATTTCACTCCCATGGACCAAGTTATTCTCCAGAGATAATCCCAAATGTTAGTATCTGTAGCTATCTTTTCCTGGGTTCTTTCTGTTTCTTTCAAGAAGATTCTTCTAACCTCGGTGTGAAGAATAGTCTTCGCTGCCAACAGTCCAGGAGCTGAGAGAAAGCGCTGGGCACACGCTCACCACTCTCTGTGCTGAATATTTCTGAATAAAGAACCATCCTGATTCAGTTTTTCTGAATTTTCCCCTCCCATTCCCTCCCTGGCTTCCCAGGATGAAGCAGGGTGTCTGGGATCTATCAACTGACTCTCCTCCTATCAGTATCCCCTTTCCTGAGGGAGCTGATACCGATACCTCTAATTCCTGAAACTTCCTACGGTTCTGTGACCCAAATCCCCTTGATTTTTATTTATGTCCCCCCTTGACAAGTCCTTAGAGTTTGGTCTTCTGTACTTGGTTACTTTAGTTACCATTCATTGATCCATATCTCATTGCTCAAAAAACTTGGTTGGCATGCCATAACCATTATTGTCTCCTCTCTTACTTTAATCTCTCACTCTATTTATACCAGCCAGTGTCATTTACATGGGAGTCCCCAGGGAGGAATAGAGAGCATCAGATGTGTTCAATCTGTCATGTTTAACTGGGACGTCTGCTGGGGGTTTCCTTCAGTGTTAAGATTCTGTATGTGGGTGACACAAAGAAAAATAGAGAGGATGTTCTTCTCTGATAAAGTCTCTGGGTTTCTAATTCACGGTGGCTTCGTTTTCAAGAAGAACAGAAATTATCTAGAGTCACTCTGCCCTTCCTGGAGTACTAGATGAAATTACCTTGAACTCCCAACCTCACATCCTATCTTTCCTGAGATTCCCAACACTCCCAAAGTTTATATTATTCCTAAGCACCCTTTTCCCTCCCCCCGATGGACTGGATTTCTTTTGCTTGTTTGCTTGCTTATCTGCCCCAGCATCACCTCAAATCTGAGGCATAGGGGTTTTTTCAGCTCATCCTCTCCCTTCCCCACCCACACAACAGAAATACCCTTCTGAAAAGTATCTCTGCATATAACAGACTTATGCTGAAGACTGGAAAGTAACAGTCCCTTTTCTAAAATGACATCTGGAATCACATGGTAAGATTTTAATTTCCCTCACCCTGCTATCCCATGATCTATGTATAAGTTTATTTCTAAAATGAACACAAAAATTCAAACTGCATGGGTCTGCTGAGCATCCTGATAGAAGAGATGAGGAAATTAGAGTTTTCAATCAAGGAAGAAGTCCTTGGAAGCAGTCCACAGTCCTCATAAATAATACTTAACAAGACATCCTCTATTCTGCTTTTGGTTTCCATACCCCAAGAAAGAAATAAGATACTTAGAATAAGGCCAAAAGGTGACAAAAGACATCTGTGTATATCAGTTCATTTAATCTTCTTAACAACCTTATGAGATATCATTTCTTCCCATTTTACAGATGGGGCAACAGAATCTAAATGGCTTACTTGAGCCACATAGCTAGAGCATGGCCAAGTCGAGAAATGTAATGCTCACTTCCACTGGCACCACTGTGCTTACTGTACATAGAAAGTACATAGGAAGCTATATAGATAGAGATGTGTATACATATAAATGCATTTGTGTGGATATGTGTGTGTGTGTGTGTGTGTGTGTGTGTATATAAAATGCCTCACTTTCATGATTACAAACAGATGTTATTATTCTTCTAGCTCATATTTAGAAACTAAGACTCAGAGAAGTTAAGTAATGTGCCCAAAGTAACATAAATACTGGGGGTATAAAATACTGAGAGGCTCCTAGAATGCAATTTGGCAATGTATATGTCTCACAACACTCATGCTCCTTGACCCAGAGGTAATTACTTCTAGGCATTTATCCTTGGGAGCTATAAGAAACATGTATACAGATTTTTTCCTGTAAAAAAAGTTCAGCACAGTACTCTTTATAATAGCACACTTAGAGGGACACCTGGGTGGCTCAGTCGGCTGGGCATCCGACTTTGGCTCAGGTCATGATCTCACAGCTTATGGGTTTGAGCCTCACGTTGGGCTCTTTGCCCACACCTCAGAGCCTGCTTTGGATTCTGTGTCTCCCTCTCTCTCTGCCCTTCCCCTGCTCATACTCTCTGTCTCTCAAGTATAAATAAACACTAAAAAAAAATTTATAATAGCACACTTAGAAAAACTAATAGAGAAAATGAGACAGGGAGAGAGAGAGGGGGAGACCTTAAATATCCACCAATAGGGGATTTAGGTAAATAAATTATACTATATTCACATAATGGAAAATTATCACATGGCAACTGAAAATAACACAATGGAAATGTTTTCCAAGGCATGGAAAAGAAGTCAATGTTAAGAGGAACAAAGCCATAAATAGGGGCACCTGGCCTGGAACCTGCTTTGGGTTCTGTGTCTCCCTCTCTCTCTGCCCCTCCACCACTCGCACTCTGTTTCTTTCTCTCTCTCTTTCTTTCTCTCTCTCTCTCAAAAATAAATAAAACATTAAAAAAATATTTTAAAGGAACAAAGCCATAAACAAAACAATGTAAAAGTTTGTGCTGGTTTTTGTAAGCAACACCAACAATTATAACACCAATATAGAGATCTCTATATGCCACGCACTTTTCAAGGGCATATCCAAGTAAATGATGATGATCTCTCATTAGTATGATTATTTCTTCTTCACACTTCTTAATATTTATTTTAAATATTTTATATTATTTTATATTTTAGTAAACATGTAAGAATTTTAGTAAACATATAAGGTATTTTAGTAAACATATAAGAATATAAATACCAACCCGCTATTATAAGCATAGATATAATTTTTAAAATAGGATGGTAACTTTGGGATTTCTGGCATGATTTAGAAAAAACAAAAAAACCCAAAACAGTTCTGCCATTCTGAGGTTGTCCTGCTCACAACCACACATACCCAGGGGGACTTTTTGAGATAGTAGCTTGAGCCAAAATCTTGAGCTACTGGTCTCATGCATGTTTTTAGTGCTTAATCTTAGGTCAATTCTGGGATATCTCCTGGCCAGTTCTCCATTTCATTTCTGCCATATGCATTAGGCAAGGGATTCCAGAGTGCTCTCTACAAGGGGTAACCAAGTGAACGTTCCATTTTATTGCATCCTGGAAGTTATAAGCTCTCCGGGGATTCAGAACACATTGCTTCCTTATGTTCAATGAGCCCGGGAAGCAGGGTCTATCTGCATTCCAAACTGACCCTCCTGCAATTAGAAATGAGCTTTCCAGCAGGAGCTCTATCTTGGTGTGAACAGCAGACAATAGCCTTTGGCTCTCTCTAACAAGATCAGCGAGTCAGGCTCTTCAAATTGGCTAAATTTATATCACACACTAGGCTCTGTGAATAAATAACAAGGAAATTCTTTTGTTAGCTTGAAAATAATCTATACAAATTCTATCTTAATAATAGTCTCTCAACAGGCCACGTAAGTGCCGGCAGGCGGGAGCCAGGTCAGAGATGGGAGCAGGATCTCAGAGTTCAGGGTGACTAATGAAATGTTACGCCTGCTGCCTCTCAAAGTAGAATTGATTGGATAAAAATTTAGTATACAAGAGTCATCCTGTGCTTGTTTCCTAGCCTTTCAGTGTCTGGAGATTAGGGCCTATTTCCCTGGAACCTGGAAGATGTTTTGAATTTCTAGTAAGATAAGCAGTGGCCTGGCACATGGGAGATGCTCTGTGTTTAAAAATTAAACACATTGGGGTGGGGGTGGGGGGACAATAACCATTGGTCACTCTGTCAGTTAATTTTCATGTGGTATCACACAAACCTCTTTCCACGTTACCCGAAGCACAAAGGGTATTTATTCACTTATGTGAATAAGTGAATATTTATTCACTTATGCTGTAGGCAAGGCTTGATGAGGGGTTAAAATGGTATCACAACACCTAATTCCTCTTTCTTTAAACTGCAACTTGACTCACCTCATGGTGGCTTCATTTTCTTTTCTTTTTCTTTTACCCCTCCCCCACTTTTATTTTTAACAAGTTTTTCCATTATGATCAAAGACAACTGCAATGTTTTAAAAATTTCTATCCTTTTGGCTTCTTTGTGGAAAGAGTGAGAATCTCTTTCCCAGGAGGCCCAGCAAAAAGCTCATTTTGCTTCACAGCCTCTGTCTAGGTCACGTAACTAGCCACTGAACTAACCACTGTGGCAAATGAATAGATCTAAGTATGAACCAACTTAGACTGGGTTCACTTGTCTTCCCTTGTAGTTAGGGAAAGTGGGAGGGAGATCTCATCACCACCCAAAAAAATGGATTGAAATGAGGGAGGACTAACTGATCCAGAGCTAAATCAGAGTACGCTTAAAAAGAGGAGTGTGCCTCGATCTGGTGGCAAAGACCTCAAATCCAACACAGACATTAAAGAAAATGCTAACTGTGCCCTTTCAAGAAGCCACTCAAGGTTCCTTCTCTACAGAGTGTCAGGATCCACCTTCTATTTCCTGAAGCACAATCCATGCAACCCCTGCTCTTTGTGGGTGGATCCATCCATCCATGCCTCCTCCCTTCACTCCTTGCCCTCCCTCAATTCTTAGGTAAGTCCTAAGGGAGGTAGGGAGTTTCCTCTGTGTCAAGGTGTTAGCTATCACTCATTGTCTACTTAGTATATACCAGGCATGGCACAACATACTTGATGCAAAACCCCCATCTGATTGTCACAAAAACTCTAGGAGGCCACGTCTGCTGTTTATAAGATGGGAAAAAATGAGTTTCAGGAAGATGATAAAACTCGGGTAAGATCAGACAGCTACTAACTGGGAGAAAATAAATCTAATTGTAATATGATTTCTGAGATACAACTGCATTATCTCCTTTCTCCACCATACTGAACCAATTCACAGCAAGGCTTCTGCTTAGATCTTCTTAGATCTGATGGTTTCCCAATCTAGCTTCCATTCCCACACTTCTTGTCTCATGACTGTAAATATGTTTTAAGCTCAGACCATTGGCTGAGAGCCCAATGCCTTGTAGCATATCAAGCTGGCCTTATGGATATTATTACTATGTTTTCCACTTGAAGACTGCAGCCTGCTTGGTCCCAGGGATCCTACTCACTGCTTGTGTTTTTCATCCCTCTGCCTCCTTATTAGGAAAATCCACTTTGATAGTACTTTACTTCCTACCTTCCCTCCCAGTAAGAAGTTTCCTCCCACAAGGTAGGTAAGCCCAAAATTCAGAAAAAGAAATACGAGCGCCCCATAGCAATATGCAAAGATGCTCAATGTCACTGAGAATAAGAGAGATGCTAATTAAGACTACATTGAAATAACCATATACGTTGGCTAATATAAAAAAAAAAATAGGGGCGCCTGGGTGGCTCAGTCAGTTGAGCGTCCAGCTTTGACTCAGGTCATGATATCACGCTTTGTGAGTTTGAGCCCCACATCGGGCTCTGTGCTGACAGCTCAAAGCCTGAAGCCTGCTTCGGATTCTGTGTCTCCTTCACTCTCTCTGCCCCTCCCCCAGCTCATACTCTGTCTCTCTCAAAAATAAATAAGCATAAAAAAATTTTTTTTTAAATAGACAACATATTCTGTTGGTGAGACTATGGGTAAACAGATATTTTCAACTACTCTGGTGAGCTTGCAGAATGCTAGAACCATTAAAGAGAGGAAATTGCCAATGCTTACAAAAACCATGTACACGTTTATCCTTTGACCAGCAATCCCACTTCAAGAACTCCATTACAAGGAGAAGTTGTCAAAAATCTGACAGCACAAATGCAGAAGTCTATTCTGCAGCATTATTTGTACATAGAAGACCAGAAAGTAACCAAATGTCCATCAATAAGAGACCAGTTTTAAATAAGGCAGTATGTACACAAGTGGAGTACTATGCAACTGTGAAAAAGGAATGGGGAATGCAATTGCTCTTTATTATCTACAATTCTGTACTTGCAAATTAACCCACTAGCTAAAATTTATTTGTAATCCCCAAATCAATATTGATAGCGCTTTTTATAGTCATTCCCAGGGATGCATATGCACAGAAGAGCAAAAACATTGAGTTGTCTGATGTGTACATTCCCAGATAGGGTCAAATAAGGAAACTTTCTGCCTTCTTTTTTCAGTTCTCATATATAAACTTGTGTCCTTTATACAGTATTTAGTGTCATATTTTTCACACTTGTGTGCTTTTCGGTGATTTCACTGTTTAAAATACCATGCATAATGCCAAAGTATTATCAAGAGGTCCTAAGCAAAAGAAAACTGTGATGTGTCTGGCAGAGAAAATATGTGTGTTTTGTTAGATAAGCTTTGTTCAGGCATGAGTTATAATGTCTGAGTTCAATGTTAATGAATGCACAATATATATTAAATAAGGGGTCTTTAAACAAAAACACACTTAAAACAAGTTCATGTATTGATTGGTTGACAAGAAATTTGTGACCAGAGGCTCATAGGAATCTAACCATGTATTTCCCCTAGGAGCAAGGATTCAGGATTTTCTGGTCCAGTGTTCCTGGCAACTTTATAGAATATAACTACAGCAAATGATGGAAATTTCCTATATTTCTACACAGTGATAAGGTATGATCTCCAGGATGCATTCTCATTTTAAAAAGTAAGGTGCAAAGGATGATGATTACAGAATGCTACCTGTTTAAACTATGAAAGGGAACAGATATGAATAGATACTTACTTGTTTATATAGAAGAAAACAATGAGGGGCACATGGGTGGTTCAGTCAATTAAGCATCTGACCCTTTGCTTCGACCCAGGTCATGATCTTGTGGTTTGTGAGTTCGAGCCCCACTGTCAGCACAGAGCCTGCTTGGGATTCTATGTCTCCCTCTCTGCCCCTCCCCTCTCAATCTCTCTTAAAAATAATAATAAATAAATAAACTTAAAAACAAGAAAAACAACGAAAGAAGACACAACAAAAAAAAGTTACCTAATGGAAATGGTAAAAAATATGAAGTGGAAGGGAGAGGAATGGACACTAGACTTCCTTGAACACAGTCTGTTCCAAATATTTTACATCTTAAGCAAGTATTTGTTTTTTTATTTCAATATTTATAAAACAATATTTTAACAAAATTACATAATAAAATTAAATCAAACCTTTAAGAAGCAATCCCTCAAAATCTAAAACAAAATGAAATAAGTGAACTAAAGTGTGTATCACGTTGGTGGCTTAACAGTGAAGAATTAGGTTAAACCATTTTAAAATACAGTAATTTGCCTCATGTCTCCACTGGGATACAGCCTAAGGTTAAAAAGAACTGCAAAGAAATTGCAAGTTGTTTTCGGAAATCATATTTTTGAGTTGTAATATTGATTTTGTTATTCTGGGACTGTTGTAAGAACGCTGTAGGATAAAGCAAGTAAGTATTTATGTTGCTGTAACCAGGGCTGAGGATTTTGTCATGGGGAAGCAATACCCAAGTACAGAATCAGAAAACCTGGATAAGCCCTCTGAGCCTAAATGTTAGTTGCAGACAGTGGGAGGTACACATGATGTGTTTTTTTCTTGTAAAAATACCCACTTCCTAGCTCTATCTACATAAAGGTCCTGGAAATAGTAACGCAGCCCAGACTGTGGTTTCTAAATACCATTTCCCACTAAAGGGAATGAGGGCTCTTTGGGGAAGTGGCCAAAAAATATAAAATGTGAGCCCAAGACATCAGACTGTACCAGAAGGCAAGAGAGTTAGCAAAGACCACTGGAATCCACAAGATACAAGAGGGGTTCCAAGAAGATATTCCTACTAATCAAAGGTAGTTCAATTTTTCACTTGAAAAAGGATATACACAATGAATTAAAATAATTAAATATGTTAAACATCAGTGAATTCAAAATAATACTTTAAAAAAAAAAAACCTCAAGAAAATTCTTTTTTTTTTTTTAGAAGTATCTCAACTAATAATGAAGGAATGATGCATTTAGAATACCACCACTTTCAGAGGGAGCCAAGATGGCAGAACAGCATGGAAGGTTTTTTTTGTGTGTGTTTCCCGTCAATTAAATAGAATACCACCACTTTCTGCCTCTAAAAAAATAATGGATCTAGGCAATGATTTCAATGGTGGCTAAAGTAATTGGGTAAAAAGTTAAAGAAGAACTTTATTATGGGTGGATCAGGATGACAGCACTTATACTCACTGGTAAATCTTAAAGACAGTCAATCAAAATGGGTATGCATCTTGATGTAATGTATTATAGAGTACATGATAGCCCACATAAAATATCATTCCCCTCTCCCTCCAAAAATTGAACCTAGATATAACCAGTTTACCAATTTACAAGAAAAAGACGGGATAGAGGAACATGTTCCATGATACTGCAGGTATGAATCAGTCAAGTGTGGGATGTTGGAAATGCTACCAAACAAACAAATCAGAAACTTGAAAACAGATAAATGGAGAAAAACATGGTCTCTTTAAATTAAAAAAGACCCAAGAGATATATCAAGGTAATGCAGTATGTGGATCTTAAGCAGAATTTAATTCAATAAAATCAATGATATTGCACGTGTGCACACGTGCGTGAGCGCGCGCGCACACACACACAAACACACAGGATAGCTGAGGAAATGTGGACAGTATCTGGATATTTATGATATTAATGAATTATTTTTAGGTATGATGCTGGTACTGTAGTTATGTTTTTGAAGTCCTTATATTTTAGAGATGCATTCTGTAATATTTATGGATAGACTGGTACACCATCAGGAAATTGCTTTAACATCATCCAAGGGGAGGGAAGCCATACTGTTGCCATTCACCTTGATCTGCTGGTATTGAAGGGATTCCAGGACAATGGACATCACTGCTAAAACTGGGAAAGTCTGGACAAACTGGGATGGTTGGTTACCCTGTGAGTGACATTAAAGGGGAACAAGAATGACCCCATGATGATAATGACGAGCTTCATTTTAGGATTCTCTTGACTTATGATTTGTCAGAAAATTTTCATGGAAAATAAAACAAGGTACTGTCTCTTCTGTGTAGTTGGACCCACGGAGCTCATGGCTGTGTCACTTCCCCCAACTGCTACCCTATACTGGCATCTGGACTTTCTACTGGCCTCTGTATTCCCATCTACCAACCCCTCCTCCCCATAAAACCAAACACAAAACAGAAGTTGTAAGCATGGCAGTTAGAGAAGCCTGGCCCTGGGGTGATGAGAACAGACAGACAGTGACCCAGAGTGGAGAGCCCCATAAAGGAGACAGTCAAGGATTTGGGCTCTGAGTCAATTGGTTTGCATAATAAAGGCATGCTCTCAGTCATCTACTATCTCTAGGATAGTGCTGGGAGGGCCCCAAGATGTCAAAGCATCAAAGGCAGACACTAGAAAAAGTGGTTGTTATATTATTGTTTATATTGGAGAACCTGGATGTCCAACTTTGATTTTAAGGAAGAGTTCTGATTTCAGAATGTTAAATGTGGAAAATGAAGGAAAGTGTGTGTCTTACATCCAAGATGGTGTGAAGAAGGTCAGACACTATTCTAAGCGCTTTGCTCACATCTCCTTATTGAACCCTTGCAGCAATCCTGCAGGACAGCCTCTACACCCTAGAACCTGCTGAAATTACTCAAACTAGATAAGCCTGCTTATCCTTCTTCTCCTGCTCTTTTCCATAAAAACCACAATAAAGGCTCTTGCCCACTCTGTCCCCCCAGGCCTTCTGCCTTCTGCCCAACCCTGGTATTTCCACAGGTGGCCCTGCATGGCACGCTGCACCTGTTTCTAGGGACTAATGAGTAAAAACTTCTTCCTTCCTGTCATTTCCATATCTCTGTGCTTTACCACACTGAATTAAAACAAATCCCAACTACTCTTAAAACAATCAGAAGCCAACCCCGGCCTAGGTTAAGAAGAAAGAAAGAAAAAAAAACCCTCACAGATGTTAAAGGTAGAACATGCAACCAGATTCAGAACATAAGCAAAGCCCAGAGAAGTTTAACAGCCAAAACATTTCATAGAAACATTCTTTTAGGAGGCTATCACTGATGCAGCCACCACTAGATGCTCAGTGCAGGGTCCCCTGGGCTCTCGATGTTGCCACTGCCACTGGACACTTGACGTTTCCATTACAAGATCCTCAAGATTGAAGGTCATAGGCCCAAACTTCTGGCTGACCAAGGCTGTATGCTTTAACTATACTCCAGGTGCCAGGACGTGAGAGAGAGGGACTTTCTGGCCCCTTTGGCTTCTACCATTATTTCCCACTGGATGCATAAAGGAAGAGTCTCCTAAAAATAAGAATGTTTAGGGGCGCCTGGGTGGCGCAGTTGGTTAAGCGTCCGACTTCAGCCAGGTCACGATCTCGCGGTCCATGAGTTCGAGCCCCGCGTCAGGCTCTGGGCTGATGGCTCAGAGCCTGGAGCCTGTTTCCGATTCTGTGTCTCCCTCTCTCTCTGCCCCTCCCCCGTTCATGCTCTGTCTCTCTCTGTCCCCAAAAAAATAAATAAACGTTGAAAAAAAAAAATAAGAATGTTTACCCCTTGGGTAGCAAAAAGGTCAAAAGATAGTAAGAGAAGCAAAAAACAAAAAACCAACTTGCTAAGGAGATGAGTAAGCTTGATCTTGCCATTGCTGAGCACATGCTAACTTCGCCAAATACCTTGGCATAATAAATCATGGAATTATCAAAGCCAGGAGAGATTGGTGTTAATTGATTAATGGGCCGTGAAGGACTAGTCAGGGGCTGTATATCTATCTATCATAAAGGTTCCAATGACTTTTCAGAGAAGCCTTTTAACTTCTTCAGCATCTAATTCAATTAAAGGATTACAATTTTCACTGAATAGAAACTGTAGATGAGAAGCCAATACTCTTCATTTTGATTCAAAATTATATTATCAATCCTAAGAACATGAAAGAGGTCAAGTAGCAGGAGTCATGATAAAAAGCAGCACATCAAGATGACTCTGCGGGAATGTCTGCTGCCCAAAGTCATTCGGGAGAGGCTTGGGATTCAGAATACAAAGAGGCTGGACTCAAAATGGATTGTGGTTTTGAAAGAAAAGGGAACCGAATTTTAAAGACAAATTAAAGCTATTTTGATGAGTAAAATAAAATTGTCTGCAATTTAACAGTACTTCTCCTTCCATCCTATACCCTCCCCCCAAAAGTTGTCATTAAACCCGTGGTGGATTTTAGAATCAATAAGATAACTGTGGTAAATGTCCAGTTAACTTTGATTTAAAGACATGGCCTTGGGGTAGAATCATCCAGACCTAGCTATACTTTCTTCTTTTCCTTTCCTGACCAAATGCTCTTTGCCTGAACTTCCGCAACTCTGTAGAGTCCCTAGTCCCATGTCTGTGCTGAGTGGAGTATAGGGACCAGAGCACCTCAAGTCTTTGACGCCCCACCCATTCCGCCACCCATGAGCAAGGCCAGGAAGCAGTCTCTGCTGTACGGAGAAAGAGACCACTGGGATGAAAGGGTCGGTGGACAGATTGATGGCTGGAGATTCACTTCTTGGCTTCAGCCCTGAGCCAGTGACCAGAGGCCCTGAGAATGTTTGGGAAATGTGTCCTTCGTTCCTGTTGAGCCTGTTAGAGCACAGAGAAATGGGAGCTGGGTTTCAGCAGGAGAATGCAGCTGCCCTTGGGTCCATCACCTGTAACATATTCAAGGCCAGGAGCCATGCATGTATCACTAAAAACACCCAGATCTCCTCCAAATCTCATTTCTAAAAATGGTGAACCTTCCTTTATCTGACTGCATTCAAAATTTATTGTTGGATTCCACTTTTTGTTTGCTCATTATGTTTCAGGAACTCTATGAAGACTACCTCATTTAAGCCTCACAAATGCTTTGTCGATATTGGTATCATTTCTCCTGCTCCCCATTTCATAGATGATGTAATTGAGCTGTGGAGTTGGAGACAGGATTTGACTCCAAGCTGTGTGTGTAAAACTCATTTGAACTTCTCAGCACTGGATTGAATAATGAGATTCCCCGCCAAACATGCTTTTTTCTTTAATAACAGCTCTACTGATGTATAATTCACACACCATATGATTCACCCTTTTAAAATATATGATTCAATAGTTTTTAGTGTATTTATAGAATTATACAGCCATACCCAATATCTAATTCCAGAATATTTTCATCACCCCCAAAAGAAATTCTATTTCTATAACCAGTCACTTATTCTCCCCACCCCAGCCTCTGGCTACCACTGATCTATTTTCTGTCTCTTTCAATTTTATATTCTGGAAATTTCACATAAGTGGAATCATAAAATACGTGGCCTTTTGGGTATGACTGCTTTTACTTAGCATAATGTTTTCAAAATTCATCTATGTTGCCACATGGGTACTTCATTCCTTTTTATGACTGAATAATATTCCAATGTATAGACATACCACAATTTGTCTATTCATTCATCAGTGGACGGACATTTGGGCTATTTCCACTTTTTTTGCTGCCATAAATAATGTGCCATGCATATCCATGTATAAGCTTACGTATGGACATATGTTTTCCACGTTTGTAGGTAGATATCTACAAGTGGAATTTCCGGATTTTGTGGTCAGTCTATGTCTATCTTTTGAAGGGCTACCAAGCTGCTTTCCACAATGACTGTACATTTTACATTCCCATCAGCAGTGTATGAGGGTCCCAATTTGCCCACATCCTAGCCAACACATGTTACTGTCTTTTTTATTAAAGTCATCCCAACAAGTATGAAACTGTATCTCATTATCGTTTTGATTTGCATTCTCCTAGTGATTAATGATATTGAGCATCTTTTCATGTTCTTAAAAAGACCATTTGTGTATCTTCTTTGGAGAAGTATCTATTCAAATTTTTTCTCCATTTTTAAATTGGTATCTTTGTCTTTTCATTGTTGATTTGTGAGAGTTCCTTATAAATTCTCAATACAAGCCCCCTATCAGATATGTTATTTGCAAACATATTATCCCATTCTGTGAGTTTTCTTTCCTCTTTCTTGACAGTCTCCTTTGAAGCACAAAG
The DNA here is from genome assembly GCF_028749965.1 of Puma concolor. Classification (NCBI taxonomy): domain Eukaryota; kingdom Metazoa; phylum Chordata; class Mammalia; order Carnivora; family Felidae; genus Puma; species Puma concolor. Next base: position 29,179,025 of record NC_141682.1, read on the forward strand.
TTTTTAATTTTGATAACGTCCACTCTATTTTTTCTTAAGTTGCTTGTGCTTTTAGTGTCATATGTAAGAAACTACTGCCACATACAAGGTCATGAAAATCTATTCCTTTATTTTGTTCTAAGAGTTTTACAGCTTTAGCTCTTAGATTTAAATCTATGAACTATTTTCAGTGGATTTTTGTATATGGTATAAGGTAGGAATTCAATTTCCCTCTTTTGTATGTGGATACCCAGGTGCCCCAGTACCATTTGTTGAAAATACTATTGTTTCCTCTATATATAATTATCATGGTAACACTGTCAAAAATTTAAGGATTTATTTCTAGACTCTCAGTTATCTTCCATGAATCTATATGTTTACCCTCATGCCAATAGACATTGTCTTGATTACTACTGCATTATAGTAAGTTAGCAATAGGGAAACCTTAGTTTGCCACCTTTATTCTTTCTTTTTTTTTTTTTTTTTTTTTTTTGCCATGAACTCTGGGACTATTCTGGGTCCCTTGTATTTCCATGTGAATTTTCAGAGCAGCTTGTCAAATTATGCATCTGGGAATCTGATAGGGATTGCACTAACTTTTTTTTCATGTTTATTTATATATTTATTTTGAGAGAGATACAGAGAGCACAAATAGGATGGTGGGGGCAGAGAGAGAAGGAAAGAAAATCCCAAGGAGGATGCAGGCTCTACACTGTCAGCGCAGAGCCTGACATGGGACTTGATCCCACAAATTGCAAAATTATGACTGAACCACCCAGGTACCCCTGCACTGAATTTTTTAATCAATTTGGCGAATATCAATATATTATGATATTAAGTCTTAACATCAATATTAAGTGTTCCAATTAATGAACACGAGATTTATTTCTATTTATTTAGATCTTCTTCAATTTCTTCTAATGATTTCTTTTAGTTTTCAGTGTGTAAGTCTTAAATTTCCTTTGTTGAATCTATTCCTAAATATTTTATTCTTTTGGATGCTATTGTAAATGAAATTTTCTTAATTTCTTTTTGGATTATTCAATGCTACTATAAATAAATACAACTGATTTTTGTATATTCTTCTTATATCATGCATCCTTACTGATCATATTTGCTACTTCTAATACATTTCTGCATGTGAATTCTCTTTGTTTTTTTACGAAGTCTAAACTTTCTGCATTTATGCATGTGAATTCTTTAAGATCTCCTATATACATCCTTCAAACACTGCTGAGTGAAAGCCTGAATCCCTGGATGGTCTCTTCAGATCCAAACTTCCCATTATTTATAAGCATGACCCTCTCTTACTGGATGGTTCTAATGCATTTGTTTGTTGTTGTTTCATTAATTTCACCACCTAGTAGCTATTCCCTTAACTTCTGGAACCAGCACCCTAATTTTTTTCCAAGAATACACTCCCTCTCCTGTTTCAGTTCATAGCCTTTGGGGAGCTCCAGTTCTAGGGGTGGACACACAATACAAACATGGTCCTCACATCTATGTGGCCATAATAATTGGTTTGGGCTGAGCCTATAGCACAATGAGAACCAATGAGCTGCATTCTCCCCCACAAGGAAAATCCCCCACAAGGTCACACATTTTTCTTTTCTGTTGCACTTGAGGTCAATACAAAGACGAGAGATGGAGAAAGACTGGTTCTGATTACATCACATCAACCCAGGATCACACCAAATCCTCAACTGTTGAAGTCTGTGATCTAATAGACTCTCCTTAGCAGTTACCCAGTTCAGAGTCTGTGGCTTGCACTGATGTCACTTCAGATCATGGGCCAGGTGTTACTACTCATAAAAGACCTCCATGTGCAGTGCCTCTGGTGATTAATTTTATGTATATATACAACAGCCCAGGCTCCCTTCTCTCCCAGTGGTTTTGCTCATGGTGACTGTGCTCTCAGAGGGTCTGAGGCCATGAAGACTCATCGTGCATAGTATTTTTTAAACTAATTCCACATTAGATGGAAGCAACCAGTTTATTTTATTGGGAGGCTCTTCTAGAAGGGATTTTGCATAATATCCAACAGTGTTAAGCAGGGGAAAAAAAAGATACTCCTTTAAATAACCAGTTCCACAAGGGAGGCCCTTTACGTTTACACCTTTGTACGTCACATAAACTCCAACCTTGAATTCCAGAGAGAGAGAGAGAGAGAGAGAGAGAGAGAGAGAGAGCACTACCCTCAGTTTATGATGTCACATTCACCAAGAACTGCAGAGGTTTCTCAGCTCTGGGTACTAAAAACTGTCCTTCTGGTTAAGTTATTTTAGCTGATAGAAAATAGGAAATTACTCTGGTAAAGAAAGTTCTTTTCTTTCCCAGCTGTAGAATGATTTAGAAAGAGGGGACTAGGAAGGTCAGAGAGTGGTCCCCTGACCAAATGGGGTTGATTTATCATTTGCCACCTTTATAAAGTAAAGGCACACAGGAATGCTTAACAGCTTAGACTTGTAATTTCTCAAACATGGACCAAAACCTTGCCTTCACCACTCACTAGAAGGCACCACTGGGAAAGTTACTGACCCACACTGAGCTTCCAACCCCTGAATCCTAATCCCATCAGTAAAATGGGAGTAATAATAAAACCGATTTCATAGGGCTTTTGGAGGACTGAATGGGATGACGTAAAATGCATTTAGTTCGCGGTGCCTAATAAGTACTTAATAAATATTATGTTACTGTTGTTACTTCTTTACCTCAACAGAAAACACTGAGTATCAGACATCCCTGTCTCCCTCTAAGAAGGCATGTTCACAATCCACTTCCAAAGCCCAGGTGGCCAAGGGGCGAAATTTTGCCAGATGTGACCCAGGCTGAAAAAGCTGGCATTACCTGCTCATGATGCTGTCCTTGAAAGAATGGTTGTGACAGAACATCACTGTGTCACAACCCTCTAAATACCAGGGATTTCAACTCTGGAAACAAGAACTGGTTGTCTGCACCTGGGTTTGTTTTTTTTTAATTCCAGTTGCAATTTTTTCTTCTGCCTCCCTTTTCCGATTCCTGAGTTTAAAAATATCGGGAGATACCATCATTAAACTTTCTAGATCTTTGTTGTTATCCCACCGGAATACTTAAAAACCTCTCTTCTGAAATTTGGCCAGAAATGACAAGGAATCATGAGTTAATTCCACCAAGCATCCACCAAGAATGATGACTCTCAAGCTAAAGGCGTTTTTCACCCATCACAGGGCAGTGAATGATGTGGACATTAGCATCCCTACTTATAGTCATTGATGAATCTGCTCTTAGCGACTGGAGCACCCAAGTGCGGCAGCAGCCATGGTGAGGAAAAAGGTTGTAAGGGGGGATGAATTAGTTCATCGTGCCTGTGTATTTTGGAGGCCAAGACTACTGCCAGATGGCTCAAGAAATGGGATGCAAGAAAAATGACTTTTATCACCTAAAAAGAGTAAAGGATTCAACAAAAGCAAACTCTGGGAAGAAAGGACAGCCAGTATCTCTCTAATCCTAGCTCTTCCAATCATGACAGTGGTCAATTCCATTACCCTAACCAAGGAAAAACGTCTCCTTTATACAGGTATGTTCTGCTGCAGGCAGCCATTATTAAAGCAGTTTGTTAGAGGCAGATCGCGTACATATTAAGGCAAGATAATCACACTGGAGAGCTGGTTTGAAGTAGAGACTCAGCTGAAGAGGCCATTGCGCATAACTCCATTTTCTAGACCTGGGTAAGGATGGCCACACTTAGGGACTGAGCTGCACAGCCTGCTTTAGTGGGCTTTTCCCCAAAATACATGTGTTAATGAGATTAAGTCTTTCCAGACACTAGACACTTCTGAAATCCTGCTTTAAGAGAGGAAAGCTTATCAGTCAGATCACAGCCTCTTTTAGGAGAGAAAAATTTCAGTCTGTCCCTCAAGTTATTTACTCACCAGTCAATATTTATCTAAAACCTACTCTGCAAAGGGATGGGAATATATGAAGCAGAGAAAAATGTCTATCTTTGCAGAATTTCTGCACTGGTGGGAGAGACCACAAAAGGCATTATGCGATTAGATATTCAACTTCAAAGGAGAATTACAGGGCACTTTGTATGTGGATATTAAGGAGCTCTCCCTAATGGGGTGATCAGGGAATGTTTCCCTGAGAAGGTAGCATTTGAACTCCAACACTAATGGATAAGAACTAGTTAAGAAGTACAGTGGAAAGCGGAAAGTTGTTCCAGGCAAAGAATATGGCATATGCCAAAGTCCCAAAGTGGGACCAGCAATGGAAGATGGTATGATTGCAGCTCGGTGAGGAGCAGGGGAGAGGTACACCAAGGTTCTAGAAAGGTTGCTAGATGGGGTGCCTGGGTGGCTCAGTCAGTTGAGCGTCCAACTTTTTATTTCAGCTCAACTCAACTCGGGTCATGATCCCAGGGTCAAGGGATCAGACCCCACACTAGGCCCCAAATCAAGCTAGGCGCTGAGTGTGGAGCCTGCTGAAGATTCTCTCTCTCTCCCTCTGCCCCTTCGCTGCTCACGTGTGCACACTCTCTCTCTCTCACACATGCAAAAAAAATTTCTTAATTAAAAACAAACAAAAAAAGTTGCGAGGGCCCTTTGTGTGCACTGCACCCCTTGCCTAGAACACAGTGGAATGCTGGAACGTGTGAACAGGGCCATGGTTAGAATTTGGCTCTACTCTGAGAGCAAGGAGCTCCTTGCAGGAGGCGTGACGATGCTTAAGCATTTTTGAAAGCTCATTCTGACTGCAACGTGAAGAGTTGGATAGCGCCAAGAAGGAATGTCGTGTCAAGAGGTATTTAGACAAAAACACAACAAAACTTGGAAAACGACTGAATACAGAACGGCCACATGAACCTCTAAGGATACACTGCTAGTAGAAAATTTTCATTTTAGAAAGAAACTGTAACACTGAAGAGATTTCCTATAATTGTTCTACAGCTACCCACTCATTGAGAGAGACAATTACAGTGTAATACACACTGAACGTGATCTTATCGGACATGGTTGTAGTAATCCTAGAAAAATAAATGTGGACACACACAGCGCACTTAAGGTGTTCTCAGCTTTTTTCAAGGTTTCAACCCACAGAAGGGTGGAGTGTGGCTTCTCCGTGTGGGGGACCAGAGGCCCAGGAGCCAAGTGCACAGGAGCGCCTAGAATCATGTTTTAATGCTGAGCACTGCAGCAAAAAAGGCAATGCCATGGACTGGTGAAGTTGGCTGTTTGTGAGCTGACAGTCTCATCGCGTCCCTTGTTTTGGGTGGTTCTGACTCTGAAGTAGTTACCTTACCCCTCCAAGTTTTTCCTACCTTATCTGAGAAACTGAAAGGGGCATTGTGTATGAGGAGCTCAAAGTACTTAGCTCAATAAATGTTAGTTCCAGTCCCCTTTCTCTAAAAGTAATTATACAACATCCAGTGCTCATCACCCATTTCCCACCTCCCCCACCACCCCCATCCACCCTCAGTTTGTTCTCTGTATTTAAGAGTCTCTTGTGGTTTGCCTCCCTCCCCTCTCTGCTTGGAACTATTTTTCCCCCTAACCTTCCCCCACAGTCTTCTGTTTGACAATAAATCATATTTTAAAAAATAAAATTTTTAACCACAGGAAAAAAAGAGGAATTATAAAGATCTAGCTAATAATCATATATGCCTGGGTACCTCGGTCAGTTAAGCGTCTGACTCTTGGTTTTGGCTCAGGTCATGATCTAACAGTTTGTGAGATCGAGCCCCATGTCAGGCCCCATGCTAATAGTGTGGAGCCTGCTTGGGATTCTCTCTCTTTCCCTCTCCCTCTCTCTCTCGCCCTTCCCCCACGCCAAATAAATAAACATTAAAAATTTTTTAAATAAAAGTAATAGCTAACAATTATCACATGCCTACAACATGCCAGAAACTATTCAAAGCACTTATGTTTATATTTATTAAATCACTGAGTCTTAGAACAATGCTCTGAAGTAGGTACTATTGCCATACTCATTTTATAAACAAAGAAACTGAGGCCACAGGCTCAGGGCCACCCAAGTGAGTGGCCCAGTCAGGATTCAAAGCCAACTAGTCCGGTTAGTTATTTAAAAAAAGTTTTCATACAACTTATGAGGCAACAACAGGCAGAAACAGAGGTTGAAATTTATGTTAATCACCTTCTGTGATTCTATACTTTCAATAAATTCAGATAGAAAAACCCATGTTGATTGCCCAGAGGCACAGTGCTCTGAAAAATTTAACACTGTGCCATGCTTATGAAGAATGAAACCCGCTGGGTGTCTATTTCATGGCATTCCAAATGTTCCCCCACCCTTGGCCTTACAACAAAGAAACAACAGCTTCAATTTATACACCAACTAATCACGCTCCAGCATTCCAAGGTACTTTGTTGGGGATGGAGTGCAGTGGTTTAATGGCACAGAACGTCACGCTGGGTTAATGACAAAGAGTAGCCATGCCAGCAAAGTCCCCAGCTGGGGGACTCGGTCAGGGATCTGGGCATGCTGGCCAAGCCTGCACTCGGAAAGGCTGAATGTGTGAATCAACCTCCTCTTCTCCTCTTCTCTGATGAGGGGCAAAGAAATCCTGCAAACCTAAAAGCTGTCAAGCCCTGTGGAAACCTTCTATCTAATGCAGGATGCTTTAATCACAGCCACTGCCGTGATAACAGCTGGAATATGTAAGGGGGCACTTTGAGAACTAAACTTTTGATTCCATCTTTTGGTACAGAGGTCAGTGAATAATGATGCACAGTAATGCTGTGTGCTGTTTTTAACACCTGCTTCCCCCAGTGAACTCCATGAGGGCAAGAGGGAGTCAGTCTGAATCACTGCTACATCATAGCACTTAGCACACATGGTGTCTGGAAAAATCATAAGAGTGGTAACAACAGCAAAAACAATAATGAAGAGGAGGAGGAGGAAGAAGTAACAGTTTACACATACTGCGCATTTACCGTATGTCCACCCCACTCTAAGTACTTTCCATGAATTATTTAATGCTGACAATAATCCTATGAGATAGATTTTATTGCTATCATATTTTACAAATGAAGAAACTGAGACAGAGTGAACTCCAGCAACGGACTCAGCTACCAACTGGTAGAGATGGGCTTCAAACCCAGGCTCTGACTTCAGAGTCTGTGCTTCCAACCACTCTACACCATGATGCCTCTTGTAAAGAGAAGAGATTAGTCAGTACTTGCACAAAAAGTAGGTGTTCCAGAAACTCCAACAGTCCAATGGGATGTAGATGGAGAGGAAGTGTGCCTTCTTAAGAGGGCATATTAGAATCCCCAGGGAATTGTTTCAAACTACACATCCCTATCTCAGCCATTTCCCATGCCCACTTCTGGATGAAAATCTTGGCCAGAGTCAGTCACTTTTAGTGGTAGGGAGTGTACATTCTCCCTCAAGCCTATTGGTGACAAAAAGACTTTAACTGCTCTAGACCAATGGTTCTCAAAACCAGCTGCACTTTAGACTAAATGGGAGATTTTTTGTTCCATCTAAATTATTTCCTTTACGTATTGCTGTTCTTTTGCACAAAACATCTATTCTACCATGATATTATCACCCAATGATTGATTCTGTTTAACAGAATTTTATTTTTGGAATATAAATTATAATATATTTGAATATTCAGGGTACAACATATATTTTGACTTATTTTTAATTCCTAAGAGATGGGAATAGCTAGATAGGGCATCTCCCTAGAGTATGAGAACTAATAGGAACATCAGAGATATTTTCATCTCTTGGTTTGTAACTAAAGACAAACCAGGCAGCTTTTAAAAACAGTGACACCATGTCCCCACCTTAGGCTGATTACAGGAAAATGGCTGGGGATGACTTATAGGCATTGGTATTTCTTTTTTTTTTATGTATATTTATTTATTTTGTTTATTTTGAGAGAGACAAAGAGAGAGCTCCAGCTGGGGAGGGGCAGAGAGAGAGGGATAGAGAGAATCCCAAGCAGGCTCAGGGAGGAGTCTGATGTGGGTCTCGATCCCATGAACCACAAGATCCTAACCTGAGTCAATACCAAAAGTTGGACACTTAACCAAATGAGCCACCCAGGGGATGAGCATTGGTGTTTCTTAAGAGCTACCCAGGTAGATCCAACATAATGGTCAAGCTTGGGAAGCACTGGTCTATTCTCCTCTAAAAGCAGCCCGGGGAGTCTCCAGGCCTCATCCCCCTTCCTTACATATGAGCTTAGAGGTACAGTTCTCTGAAAAGGTATCAAAGGTGTCAGATATTCTAAAATTTAATCCAACAAACATTTCACGAGCACCTCCTATGTGGAAAAGACAAGCACAAAGCACAAGTTTCATCTTTTATGGCCATAAAGCTCAATAATGAGATAATACAAGTCTCGAGTATACATGATTATGCAACACAGCTGTAATATGTAAGAAAATACCACAGAGATGGAAAGGAGCAGGAGGACTGACAGGAAAAGAGGCCCTAATGGGAAGTGGAAGTGACTCTCCAGACAGCTAAGAAAAATGCCATAGAAACAAAGAAGAAATGGATGAGGAAGAGCAGAAAAAGCCAAAACGCCCTTTTTTTCTTTTCTTAACTTTCTATTTTGAGATGACTGCAGATTCACTTGCAGTTGTAAGAAACAATACAGAGAATCAGAATGCAAGCTGGTGCAGCCACTCTGGAAAACAGTATGGAGGTTCCTCAAAAAAACTAAAAATAGAACTACCCTACGATCCAGCAACGGCACTACTAGGCATTTATTCAAGGGATACAGGTGTGCTGTTTCGAAGGGACACATACACCCCCATGTTTATAGCAGCATTATCAACAATAGCCAAAGTATGCAAAAAGCACAAATGTCCATCAATGGATGAATGGATAAAGAAGATGTGGTGTATATATATATATATATATATATATATATATATATATATATACACACAATGGAGTATTACTTGGCAATCAAAAAGAATGAAATCTTGCCATTTGCCACTATGTGGATGGAACTGGAGGGTATTATGCTAAGTGAAATTAGAGAAAGACAAATATCACATGACTTCACTCACAAGAGGAATTTAAGATACAAAACAGATAAACATAAGGGAAGGGAAACAAAAAGAATATAAAAACAGGGAGGGGGACAAAACAGAAGAGACTCATAAATATGGAGAACAAACTGAGGGTTACTGGAGGGGTTGTGGGAGGGGGGTTGCACTAAATGGGCAAGGGGCACTAAGGAATCTACTCCTGAAATCATTGTTGCACTATATGCTAACTAATTTGGATGTAAATTTTAAAAAATAAAAGAAACAATACAGAGAAATCCCATATGCCCTCCACTCAGGGCATCTTCCTCAATGATAACATCTTTCGTGATGATGGCACATACCACATCTCTTATTTTTGACAGAAGGCTTTAAGAAGCAGATATTTTTTAAGTTTAAAATATCCTATGAGATAATTTAATTACAAGCATAGATCAACATTTTACTACAAACCTATAGAAGACGAGAGATCTTGTCTGACCTTGGGAGGGACATTTTAGAGGAAGAGGAATGAGAGATCATTACTGTTAGGCTGGGTACAGGTATGTAGAACATCGGGTTAAGATCATAAGACCCTTGACAGCTAAGGAGGTGAGTAGATAGTTTCCAAGAAGAAGTCTTAATCTCATTAAAGTTTAACATAAAAATGTTTATACGTTTTATCACAAATCTTAATTTCCTTCTTAGTAGAAGGTTGTGAATTACATCATGAACAAACTCCCAGGTTTGGGACCATTTTTCTTTATCATAAATCAAGGAATTAAATGCTGTGCTGAGGATCCACCTTGAGATTTAGAAGGACTGAACATGATAACCTACAGCTGAGCCCGTGGGGAAGATAACCGAAGAAGATACCCGTAAGTGACAGACCAGCAACATGGGAACTTTAGCTTCTGTGTGACATAAAGGACTTGATGTGTATTACAAATTACCTCCATATTACACTGTGATTCCTCTATAAGATAAGCTACAGAAGGGCAGGGAGTGTTGTCTCTTATTTACATTTTTTTCCAATGGTAAAATCAGTGTAAATAACATACATTATCACGGTTTCTGGGTGGCTCGGGTGGTTGAGTGTCTGTCTGACTTTTGACTTCAGCTCAGGTCATGATCCCAGGGTCGTGGGATTGAACCCTGTGTCGGGCTCCATGCTGAGGGTGAATTAAAATTCTCTCTGTCTCTCCCTCTGCCCCTCTCCCCTGCTCTCATGCTCTCTCTCTAAAAAATAAAATTAAAAATTAAAAATAAATAACATAAAATGGGCATTATCCCCCACATTGATTGAATAAATTAATTCCTAAACATTAAGATAACCAGTAATACTGCTAGCCCTATATTTGAGTCATGCTGAAGGTGGGGATCATTAAATCATGAATGCATTTCCTGAACCAATATCTGGGGAGCACGTGTTTCAGTGCACCAATATATGTCAATGCCACAACTATGAGGAACATTTCAACCTCATCTTGGACACAGTGTTGGGGATCCAGGAATTAGTCAAGAAAACCTTCAAAGAACAATACAGTGTTTGCTAGGGATTAAGGTGGGGGTGTAACTACAAAGGGATGACATAAGAAAGTTTTTTGGGTTATTCTGTATTCTGATTATGATGGCTGTTATACAACTCTTTAGACCTATCAAAATTCATAGAATGCTGCACAATAAGTCAATTATTTTAAAAATAAAATATTTGCCATTAAATCCCTCCTATATAGATATCTTACTACCTGGCCAGCTAGTGAACCAATACCCCCTTCTCCTGGGCTAACCCCAGCCTCCATACTTGATTAGATGTCCAGAAATGCTATTTATATTTGATGTTCCATCCCCATCCCACCCTTCAGGGCAAGTGACAACGAGAAGGCACCACCTGGAGCCATCAGCTGTCTCTCATATATTTGAAATTGGGAATGTTGCCACAAGTCAACCTCCAAGAGTAAATGCAATGGTAACAACACAACCTACAGTTGCAAGCCAGCCATATGGTATTAAATAGATGCAGACACTGAGAAAGCCGGCTTGTGGAGTAAAAGGAAGAAAGATGCAAACTCACCAAAAGTGGAGAGGAAGGAAACGAGAAAAAAAGAAAGAGAATCAGACATGTTGGCCAACTGATTTAATGGCTCCTCTTCCAGTTCTTCTTCTTAAAGTCTATCTACTTGAGCTGCGCTATGCTTTCATAATAGGACCTTCTTTATGTTTATCTTTAATCAAGATCAAGTAATCCTGTTTCTAGGATCACAGACTCTAAATTAATCTATGTGTCATTAAATATTAGCTCCACCACCTTCAACCCAGAACAATTAGGGCAACTCAACCTCTCCATGCCTGGGATTCTTCATCTTTAAAAGAAGGATAACACTACCCTCCAAAGGGCTGTGAAGATTAGACGAGTCCATGTAAAGTTGTTAGAGTAGCACCTGACATATAATAAGAATCCAAATACTAGTGTCGCTATTATTATTTTCCTTCTCCTTCTCCTTCATCAGAATCTGTCTAGATCCCCACTCTTACTTCAAAGCAAGAAAAAGCTATAATGTTTTGCAAGGTGAGAGGACAAAGTATGGGAACATATCTCATCTACTCTAAGAAACTCAAGACCACCCCCCCAAAACATGAAAGAGTCCCTTGAAATATTTCTAATATAATACAAAGTTATGAAAATCAGCAGTTTTATTCTATGTCACTGAATTCTGGTAAGATTTCCTGCAGAGTTATACCCATAGTGCAAAAATGATATCCAAGACCATTCACAAGGTTTGTTCCTGTTGCCTCTGTGGCATGAATATAGGGGGGAGTTGTAGTTGACATCTTATATCACATTATAACTTAGAGTTTACAGAGCACTCCCTTGGATTCTATCTCATTTTGATCTTTATGACAGCCCTTTGAGGAAGGTATCATTGTTGAAGATTTACAGATGAGAAAATTAAGGCTCAGAGAGAATCCAATGTCATCCAGCTACTTAGTATAATAACTAGGATGGAGATCTTCTGGCCCCCAAGAATTTACCTTTTTTGCCATAATCATAGTTATGCCTACCAAACAAACAGCTATGCAGGTGAAGAAGATATTTTCCCCACCTTTCAGATTCTACTACGAACTCCCATATTCCAGACCCAAAAATTTACATCCAGTAGTGCAACATGGTAAGCAGACTAACCTCGTTATACAGATTAAGTACAATATATGAAAAGTAGTAGAGGTTCTGCACAATATTACCTTCTACAGGGAATTTAATTTTCTTCTGGCAGCCACAGAGCACGAGCAGGTCACTTTGCTTTGCTGGAGACTGGGTTTCAGGTTTTGTAAGTACATTCATGGAATTCGTTGGCCTTCCCATGCCCTGACCATCCCAAAGCAGCTGTAGAATGGTCCTCTGAAGACTCAGTTATAGTGGCAGCTAGGTGGCAATACCTTGCAGGGCTGCAGAAAGGTTCTCCAAAAGATTGTACGTACTCTGAATCAGCATCCAATATATCGCACTGTTTCTATCATAGCTAGGATTTATGAGCCCAGGAATCAAGGGATGGCAAGAATGACTGCAGGTGATTCAGGGGTCATCAGGGCTACCCTTTACCATATGTCTGGTAGACTAGACTGCCCCTGCCCAGTGCCTCAGGGATGAGGCCACTGCAGAGGGCTATGGGGGCAGGGCTTCCACCCAGAGCCCAGGAGGTAGGGCTGCCATGGGGGTGATGCTACTGCCCCAGTGGGCCCAGAAGGAGGATCATCAAGTCAAAGAAGATTATCTCCAGCCTTAAGATCTAATAGATTTTGCCTTGCTAGTTTTTGGATTTTCTAGGAACCCATCACCCCATTCTTCTGTCCAGTGTCTCCCTTTCAGAATGGGATTGTCTGTCCTATGCCTGTCCCATCATTGTATTTTGGATGCACAAACTTGTCTTATTTCACAAATTCACTGCTGGAGAAGAATCTTGCCTCAAGATAAATCATACAGCAAATCTCACCCATACTTGATTTAGATGGTATTTTGATGAGACTTTTGACCTTAGGCTGTACAGTTGATGATGGAATAGAGTAAGACCTTTGGGACTTTTTTGGGGGAGGGAATGAATGTACACCAGGGTTCCCTTGCTTCCTCAATCAAAAAATACCTGGAGATAGGTAGTCACCTACTCCAAGAAGCAAATGCCAAGGGTGAGGCTACCAGAATAAAACCTTATTTTATTTTATTTTTTTTAACTCCAGGGCTCCTACTCTGGTCTAACTTCCACACTGCAGACCTTATAACCAAGTTCTTCAATAACTGAACCTCTTTCAAAGGTGCCCAAAGAGGGTCTACCTTTCACTCATCTCTCTCCAGAGTGATGAACTGGCACCACTTTGACGTGCCAGGGGACACATCATGAGAAAGCTGAGTGATATTGAAGCGGGCAAGGAGAAAATTTTCTAACCATAAAAAATATTAAAATTGTGATGTTGCTAAAAACATCCTGAGGAATAATGCTTTGGAAAGGTCCATTATCCAAATCTCTGCACGGGAGAGAAAAAAGAGAACAATATTTGCACAGACTTTATCAATTAAGAGTGCTATAATCAGTACCTCCAACCAGAGAACCAAAAAAATACATACATAGGGTTTTTTTTTAACCATACACTTAAAGCCACAAAATAGATTTGGAGCATAAGTTAGAGCAGGAAAAACGCTGCAGGATGTTGCCCTATGCTTTTTATCCATTTATATCAGTGAGAAGTAGGGTATGAAGGTAAAAAGTTCTTTTTGAGCACCCCTCAGAAGATTTTCTTATTCCTAGTATCATGTGCCCATCAACCTGCCAGTCTCCTATAGAGTCTGCTGCTTTCTTGATACTGAAAATGATACCCGCACCATCCTGTTATCAGCTTCCCTGAGTCACTCATTCCTTTGAAATTCAAACAAAATTAGCTCAAGCCGCATACCATATGCTGTGGAAAAGCTCAGTGTCGATCCCCATCTCTGTGGAGATTCTTGAGATGTCGGGACAGGACTGTCACAATCATTTAATCATTTCTAGCTCAGAATCCCACAGTTCAGGGGAGACCATTCGGTTTATGGATAAACACACTTTCTGCCCATCTCTGCACTGTCACTAGATGCCGGTCTCCATCCCTTCAATCCCAATTGTAGGCACGGCAGATTTTTACTGAAAGTTTGGACAACGAAGAGGACTTTATACCACAGCACAGTCAACGGTGTAGCTGTTTTAAAATTCCTTCAGCCTCTCTGCCTGCCAACAGGATGCTCATGGGCCATGCAGCTCAGCCCCATTCTCTCTCCTTCCTCCTCCACACCTTCCCTTTGCTCCCTGCAACTTAGCTCCTAAATCACTGCTAATCTCCTATGCAAGTCAGTTTTCATGGCGCCTTTATTTCACTGTCTCCTTCCTAACCTAACATCTCACCACCTTTCAAACCCAAGGAGTCTATTCCCCTAAACAACAGGAGGTCTCTCCCAAAAAGAAACTCGGCTTCCAGATTTGCATTTATTTATTAATTTTCACACTGCTTCAATCCTTCTACTTCTAAATGCACCCAGCAGATGGAACCTGATTTGCACCAGGCACTAATATATAGTGGGTGAACACAGTAAAGTTCCTAATCTCACCAAGCTCACAAGCCAGGGGAGCTCAACAAACCCTTATTTGTTTGGAAAAAAAATACAGTAAGGTCTTCTGCATTAGTGAATGAATAAGGAGCATCATTTCCACATCTGTGATTTGGAACTCAGACTTTTATACATAATAATGACTCCTTCTGAGAATAGCCACCCAGGCCCTCTAGGGCCAAAACCAGGGGAGCCACAAACTACAGAAAAAACATTCCTAACCAACCTCCACTAAATCCACCTTCTCAAAACAACCACCATTCTCCATTTCCTCTGCACAACATACAGACTGCTCTCCAAAGAAAGCTGGAAGCTCGTGGCTAATAGGCAACTCTAGTTCTTCTGCTAGATTAACCAGCCAACTACCAGTTCTAATTATATCAGATAAGAAGGCTTTTACTGTATTTTTCCAAATAAAAACAATCTCTCACCAAGTGGAACTCTAATGCTGGCTGTTGAAAAAGGTACTTCTAGGGGCGCCTGGGTGGTGCAGTTGGTTAAGCATCCAACTTCAGCCAGGTCACGATCTCGCGGTCCGTGAGTTCGAGCCCCGCGTCAGGCTCTGGGCTGATGGCTCAGAGCCTGGAGCCTGTTTCCGATTCTGTGTCTCCCTCTCTCTCTGCCCCTCCCCCGTTCATGCTCTGTCTCTCTCTGTCCCCAAAATAAATAAACGTTGAAAAAAAAATTAAAAAAAAAAAAAAAAGAAAAAGGTACTTCTGTTTTCTTCCTAACACAAAGATGGCTAGATGCTTCAGAAAGGCTTTTCCAGGACTACAAAAAATCCACCTACTACTTACAGTAGAATATAATTCAAATTTCCATTTGCAGGGAAGAAACTTAAGTGGTTGTATCAGTTGTACCAATTACCTATTCCTGAATAACAACGATAAGCATTTATTATTGCTGAAGAGTATGTTGCTAAGGAAGGACGTTCTACTGATCTGAGCAATGCTTGGGTGACTTCATCTTATATCTGCAGTCAGCTGGCAAAGTCATCGGGAGGTAGCTGGTCAAGGAAAGCATCACATGTCTTACAGTTGGTTGGCTTTTGGCTGGATGAGAAAGAGTGACTGAACCCTATGAACCTCTACATCCATCAGGCTAATTCATGGCAACAAGACTGAGGTCCAAGAGAAAAAGCAGAAGGTACGAGGCCTACTGAGGTCTAGTCTCAGTAGTGACACAGTCAGTTCTACCACATTCTACTAGCCAAAGTAACTTACAAGGTGAGCCAAGATTTAGAGGAAAGGAAACAAGGTCTACCTATTTATGAAAGGAGCTACAAGCAAAGTCATACAGTAAAGGTTGTGGATATAAGGACAAACGGAAAAGTGAAGCCATTATTGTAATCAGTGTATCACATTGGCTGAGGTTGTAGTGTCAACCTTTTTTCTGCTGTATCTCAAATTTATCTGGAAATTTTAGCACTTACAAGAAAGTCAGTGGGTTCCTTTCCATTCCAGGCATGGAAAGTCATGAGAGACAGTTGTTTGCACCCCAAGAATCAAAACAAGTCACTAAGCCATACCAAAAAGCTGAATACATGTGCGCGAGCGTGCACACACGCACACCAAAAGAACTAGCTTCCAGAAAGTGAGAGGCCCTTTATACAAACAAGAGACTCAGCACTAACCTAATCTCTGGTGATGCTATAAAGAATGGGAAAGGGGGGAAACATCAAAGTTCTAAGAAAGTTTAACAGCCATGCAAATGTTGGCATGGAAAATTACTATTTTAAGGAGCTCCAGCCACAGAGCAAGTTTCAACACATCTAATAAACACTTTTTCTGGTGGGAACTGTGCACCAAAAGTAGGATTAGAGAAAGAGGTGAGAAAAACCACCCCTGAAATGCATCATTCTGCTTCACATGCAACAGTAATGTTGTCCAAAAGGAATAAAGAGGCAGGTAAAAGAGTAGAAACAAAGCTCTTTCCCATGCACACTGGATTTCACTGAACTAAGAAAGAGAACTGAGAGAAACCATGAGACATTTCAGACTTGCAATCATTAAAGAATGGGCAAGAGAGAACAGATGTGATAAAATCTCCCTTAAAGGCATTCTAGTTCTGTATGATGATTACAGCTACAACTCTCAGAAGACCGAGAGGCAGGAAAGCAGGGCTGAAAAATCGCCTAAGCTAAAGTAGGGAGCAGGACAGGAGAGCAGGAGAGCAGAAACCCAATAAGCTGGTAGGCTGGTGAGAGATTAAGGAAAGATCTCCAAAGTTCTGAAAGCTGGCAACTTGTTTGTGCACCACAGACATATTTTTGTCATCTCGCTAGCACCCAGATCTGAGGTCCTACTCTTTGGGAAGTGCTGATCTCACTGTCAAATAATTGGAAGCCGGGGGTAAATTAAATCAAATAAAAGCTACAACAAAACCCAGACTCAATTTACAGAGCAGACTCAGTCAGCCTTCACTCTGGTAATAAGAAAGGGTGCATCCATTTTTGGCATTAGTTACTTCAGTCTTTATGATTTCTTTATGTCCGTCATACAATAAAAAAAATCACAAAACACACCAAACAACAACAAAGAAATATAATTATGATAAGGAAATAAAACAAAATATTGAAACAGACCAAGGGATGGCCCAGAGGTTGGCATTACCAAATGGGGACTGTAAAATAATTGATTAAAAATGTTAAAGTATCTAGGAGAAAAGATACATAAGATGCACGCCAAGATGTGGAATTTATCAGAAACATACAAACTACACAATGAACCAACTGGAAATGCAAAAATGAAAAATAAAATATCAGGAAAAAATAATTTATTAGATTGGCTGAAGAGCAGACTAAACATAAAAGAAGACGAAAAAGTGAATGAGTAGATGAGTCAATAAAAAGCATCCAAACTAAAACACAAACAGAAAAAGAGTAGGAAGGGGCATCTATGTGGTGCAGTCAGTACAGCATCCAACTCTTGATCTCAGGGTTGTGAGTTCAAGTCCCACATTGTGTATGGAGCCTACTTAAAACAAATAGGAAAAAAAATTGGGCATTTGAGATTTGTGACACCATATCAAATGGTCCAACATATGTGTAACTGGAAATTTAGGAAGCAAGGAAATGTATGATGTGAAAACAACAGAATGGCTCAAAAAGATTAAAGATATGACCCCACATATCAAAGACGCTCCATGAATATTGGCAAGAACCAAACAGGATAAATATAAAGAAAGATGTAGGCCTATCACAGTAAAACTTCAGAAAACTAAAAAGCAAATCTTAAAAAACAACCAGATATAAAACACAGAATGCGTACAATGGAAAAAATTATATGAATGATGGCTGCCTTCTGAGCAGAAACAATGAAGATCAGAAAAAAAAAATGTACCAACATCCATAAAGTATTCAAAGAAAAAAAAGTCAGCCTAGAATTCTGTACCAATCAAAAATATCCTTCAAAATTCAAAGGAAACAGAAATTCTCAGACAGACAAAAGCTAAGAGTATTCATCTCTAGCATATTTGCTCTACAAGAAATGATGAAAGAAGTGATTCAAGCTGAAGGGTAATAAAATTAAAAGGAACTCTGAAAATCAGTAAGAAATGAGCAGCAAAGGGTTAAATACTTGGTTGAATATAAAACATTTTATTTTAGTACCTTTATTTTATATAAATACATTTTCTTAAGTCTCATTAAAAGACAATTAACTAAAGCACATATAATAACAATGTATCGTGAGGCTTACTATATATATAGTAGTAAAATATAAGATGACAGAAAGAAGGGTATGACAAAGCAATTGGAATTTAACTGATATAAGGTTATTATACTTTGTGTGAAGTGATCTAATGTTACTTCAAGGTAGGTTGTCATCATTTAAAATTGCACATTGTAATCTCCACAGCGACTACTTGATACTACTAAAAATGATTAGCTAAAACTTATTACAGAAAAAAATAAAATATTAACAGATTCAATTTACCCAAAAGGAAGCACTAAAGGAAAACAGAACAAAGAATGAGAGAAAAAGATAAATAAAAATCAGAGTGGGAAACTAAAACTCAGGCAATTGTTAATTACATTAAATATAAATGAACAAAACCAGTTAAAGGGCAGAGACTGTTGGGCTGATGGGAATGTAATAATGATATGCTGTTTACAACACACACACACACACACACACACACACACACACACACACAAAGACTTTAATTATAAAGAAAAATACAGGTTGATAGACAAGGTATACAATATAAACATCAAGCATAAAGAAGCCAGTATGGCAATACTAATATGAAACAAAGTAGAATTACAGAAAATAGTACTACTATAGATAAGAAGGAATATTTCAAAATGATTCAAGTATGAATTCATAGGAGTGCCTGGGTGGTTCAGTCAGTCAAGCATTTGACTCTTGCAGCTCAGATCACGATCCCAGGGTTGTGAGATCCAGCCCTATGTCAGGCTCCACACTGAGTATAGAGCCTGCTTAAGATTCTCTCTCTCTCTGGGGCACCTGGGTAGCTCAGTTGGTTGAACATCCGACTTTGGCTCAGGTCATGATCTCACGGTTCGTGAGTTCAAGCCCCGCATCAGGCTCTGTGCTGACAGCTCAGAGCCTGGAGCCTGCTTTGGATTCTGTGTCTCCCTCTTTCTGCCCCTTCCCCACTCACACTCTGTCTCTCTCTCAAAAATAAATAAACATTAAACAAAATTTTTTAAAAAGTTCTCTCTCTCTCTCTCTCTCTCTCTCTCTCTTTCTCTCTCCCCCTCTGCCCCACACGCTATCTTTCTCATAAATAAATAAATAAGTAAAATAAAGTAAGTAAATAAGTAAGTAACTACCAATTCTTCAAACACAGCAGTCCTCTGTGTTAATTTAGCTCTAAAAACAAAACTTCAAACATATGAAGTCAAATGACATGGAACATTCTCCAAGAATTTCATAAATATAAAAAATGTTAAACCATACAAAAGGAAAAATATCATACAAAAGATACTCCCTAAACACAACATCATTAAATTGCAATTCAGTGAGAAATAAACTATCTAGAAAAATCCTCAGTTTTTAAAGTAAATGACACCTTTATAAAGAACTCACAGATCAAAGAGGAAATGATGAGGAAAATTACAAAATATCTGGACTGAGTAATAATGAAAATGTTAGCACATATCAAAACATACGAAATGTATCTTAAAACATGCTTACAGGAAAATTTACAGTATCAAATGCTTATTACCTGAAAAGTACACAGTTGTAAAATCAATATTCTAAGGCAAGAGTCAGTAAACAATGGCCATGAGTTAAATCCGGTTTGCTGCCTGTTCTCATAAATAAAGTTTTACTGGAACAAAGGCACACTCGTTCTTTTACATTTTGTCTATGGTTGCCTTCACACTGCAATGGAAAACCTGGGTAACAGAGACCACGTGGCCACAAAGTCTCTATTTATAATCTAGTCCTTTATTTTTCAATCCTTGTACAAGTTTTCATCTTAACAAACAAGAACAAAGTAAGCATAAGAGATGAAATCATAAAAAGTAAAAATTAACAAGGTATAAAACAGGAAAACAATGAAAGAAAATAAATAAAATCACAAGTTGGTTCTTTAAAATAACTAGTCAAATTGATAAAATCCTACCAGGAATGAAAACAAGAAGAGGAGAAAATATAAATTACCAAGAAGAGGAACTAAAAGAGGAACATCATTACACATCACACAGACTGTTTGTGAAATGGTCAGGGAGTTTTTGGAACAACTTGAAGTCAAATTCAAAAACTTAAATGAAACAGACAGATTCCTTGGGGAAAAAAAACAACAAATTATCAAACCTAACATAAAAGAAAGAAATCTAAACATTCTCATATATGTTAAAGAAATAAGAATTCACAGTTAAGAACAAAAACAAAAATTTGGCCATAAACAAAACTTCAGGCCCAGATGGTGTCCCCAGGGAATTTTAGAAAACATTTAAAGAAGAAATGATATCAATTCTGCACAACCCTTTCAAAAAAGAGAAGATGAAATACTTTCCAACTCATCTAGGAGGTCCCCATAACCCTGATATTGACACCTGACCAAGATTATTACAAAAAATAAAATCACAGATCAAAATATCTCATGAAGAAATGCAAAAATTCTCATGAAAAGCTCAACAAACTGAATTCAGGAATGTATTTTTAAAAGTTAATGCATCATGATCAGGTAGGATTTATCTTAGGAATATAAAATTGATTTAGCATTCAAAAAATCAATTAATGTAATATATCACATTGGCAAAAGAAAAGATAAAAATCACATTATGATCCCAATAGATGCAAAAATTCAATACCTTTTTATGGTAAAAAAAAAAAAAAAAAACTCAGCAAACTAAGAATAAGGAAAAAAACTTTAAGCTGTAAAGCAAATCTATGAAAAACCTACAGCTACCACTATACCTCTTACCATAGTTACTGTTAATCTTCTCCCTCTGCTTAAAAACAAAGCAATGATGTTTTTCTTACCACCTGTATTCAATAATATCCTGGAAATCATACACAATGCAATAAAAAGAAGAAAGAAAATGTACAAAGATTGGAAAAGATAAAATTCTAGTTATGTGCAGACCAAATGATTATGTATTTAGAATGCTCAAAGGAATCTAATCTAACAAACCACTAAAACTAATTATCAAATTCAACACAGGACACAAAGTTGATATAAAAAATTAATTTTATAACCACACATAAGCAATAAACCATTGAAAACTGAAATTTAAAAACATACTAGCTCTTTCCTTTTTCTTTCTCCTTTCCTTCCTGAAAAATTCTGTCCAAAAGCCATTAGGTGGGCCTGAACACAGGCATCTCTGTAGGGAGGTAAGGTGGTAGGGGACAGTACATGGTGTTGACGGCCAAGCATAGCAAAGAGGACATTTATAAGAGAAGGTTGTCCCATTGCAAAGCATCAGAGTCTGAGCAGAGTGAAAGGGCTGTCTGCACAGGGGAAAGTGGCTACGGTCGGGCCACCAATGCCCATGTAGGCCGAACAGGGCATCCGTGTAAGAGGGGAGCCCAGCATAAGGTGTTTGAGTCTGAGGAGGGTGAACAGGGGTGGCAGGAATGATGGGGGCATGGTAGTCACAGGGGGATTGATCAAGTAAGTTGAGGGTAATGGGAGTGTGGTCTCTCCCTATCATAAAAAGACTTACAAATATGAAAAGGAAGAAAATTGGAATGAACTCTGGGGTCAAATGGAATTAAATGCATTGGTATAAACCAGTGGTTTTCCATAAATATAGACATGTATCCGTATTAACAAAATACATAGTAACAAGCATACCTAAGGCCCAGATACTGGTTGTTAAACACCATTCTGAAATAAAAGGATTAAGGGCTTCTTGGATAAGTGGCTGATTCCAGGCGTAAACCAAGAAAAGTACAAGATGAGCATAGAACATTTTTTTGTCATAAAGCAAGGAAGCAAAGAACAGTGCAAGTATGTCAAACAGACATGGAAACCAGCTTGAAGGTGATCCTATCAGCCAAATCTGGGACAATCTGAGCATTGAAATAAAGAATGATATTAATGAATCAAGGCCTATTAAATAAAATAGCAATAAACGAACCTATGGTGACAAAAATGAAAAAATTTGAAGTTTGATGAAAAATAAGACACTCTCAAAATATCACTAAACAAATACTTATCACAGAGGGATAAATAGTAAATTTGCAATGGAGAAGTCTAACAGACATCACCTTAATCAAACAAACATCAAAGTAAAAATCATCAGTAATAGAACAAATGAAAACTATGTGCCACTTGATAGAATGTAATAAGAATAATACAGCCTTGGAGCTTGGGTGGCTCGGTTGGCAAAGCATCTGACTCTTGATTTTGGCTCAGGTCACGATCTTACGGTTTACCAGATCAAAGTGCCATGTTGGCCTCTGCACTGCCAGCACAAAGCCTGCTTGGGATTCTCTCTCTGTTCCTCCCCTGTACTCTCGCTCTCAATATAATTAAATAAGTATACTTTAAAAACAAAGAATAATACAGCCTTGCTTCTGTGATATTTCTGCCAAAGATGAATAACCTAAATCTAATCAAAAAGAAAAATCAGACCAATCCAAAACCTACAAAATAATCATAAAATTTGTCATGGTCGTAAAAATCAAAGAAAGACCAAGGAACTATTTTAGACTAGTACAACTAAATACAACATGCATTATGGTTATTAAGGGAAACACCCTTGCTTTTAGGAAATATATGCTGAAGTACTAGGGGGTGATATGATAGCACATTGACAACTTACTCTCAAACGCTTCTAGAAGTTTCTTTGTTCTCTACTTACAACTTTTTGGAAACTTTGCGGTTCTTTCAAAAAAAAAAGAGAAACAGTATAATTTTCAATAATATCAGAAGTATCAAATATGCAGGGATAAATCGAATGAAATATGCATATGAAATGCCTATAAAAAACACACAATATTTCTGAGAAAAGGTAAAGAACTGAATAAATGGAGAGTTATACAATGTTCATAGATTGGAATACTTACTGTTGTTAAGACAGTCATTTTCCCTAAACTGGTATACAAATTCAACATCATTCCTATCAAAATTCCAGCAGGTTACTTATTACAAATACACAAGATAATTCTAAAATTTAAATGGCAGTACTACAGATCAAGAATAACCAAAGCAATATTGAAAAAGATTAACAAAGCTGGAGAACTAACACTATCTGATTACAAGTCTCATACCAAAGCTATAGTAATCAAGACAGTTTCATAGGACGGTAGGATAGAAAACTAGATCAATGGAAAAAAAAAAGACAATGTAGAAACAGACCCCTTGTATGGTCAATTGATTTTCCCTAAAGATGCTAATTCAGTTGTAAAAACACCTTTTTAACAAATCTGCTAAAGTGACTGAATTCTGTGTAGGGAAAAAAAATGAACCTTGATACCTTTTTCTCCACATAAAGAAAACTTAATTCAACATGAATGTGTACTTAACATAAAATTGAGAAATCTAACATTTCTAGAAAAAAATATGAGAATATTCTGTGACCTTAGATAGACAAAGGTTTTTTTGAACAGAATACAGAAAACACAAACGCTAAAAATTAAATTTTGAAAAATGAGACTTCATCAAAATTAAAACTTTCCACTCATCAAAAGACATCATTAGGACAATGAATAGCACAAAGCAAAGATTAGGAAATATATGTATGACATCTATATAACAATGGACTTGCATCCAGAATATACAAAAAAAATAAAACAATTTAAAAAATAAGTAACCACATTTTTAAAAATTCACAAAGTACGTTAACAGATGCTTCACAAAAGAAAAAATAGGAATAGCCAGCACTTTAA
The DNA here is from genome assembly GCF_028749965.1 of Puma concolor. Classification (NCBI taxonomy): domain Eukaryota; kingdom Metazoa; phylum Chordata; class Mammalia; order Carnivora; family Felidae; genus Puma; species Puma concolor. The sequence continues at coordinate 29,202,937 of NC_141682.1, forward strand.
AAAGGACTTAATATCATTATTCCTCAGGGAATGCAAATTAAAGACCACAATGAGCCCTTGACACCCACGAGAATGGCTAAAATAAAAGACTGACAATGCCACATGTTGACAAAGATGTGGAACAACAAGGATACGATGCTGGTGTGAGTGTAAAAATGTTACCATCACTTTCAGAACTATGTGTCAGTTTCTTATAAAAGTTAAACAGATGTATATACCCTCTGATCCATCTGTTCTTCAACTAGGTATTTATTCAAAAGAAATGAAAACATGTTTACTCAAGGGCACCTGGGTGGCTCAATTGGTTAAGTATCTGACTCTTGATTTCTACTCAGGTCATGACCTCATAGTTCATGAGATGGAGCCCCACTCGGGCTCTGTGCTGACAGTGTGCAGCCTGCTTGGGATTCTCTCTCTCTGCCCATCCCCTGCTCGTGCTCGCTCGCTCTCTCTCTCTCTCTCAAAAGAATTTTTTTAAAAAACTTAAAAAAACATGTTAACTCAAAATCTTGTATGAAAACATTCTTTGGGGTGCCTGGGTGGCTCAGTTGGTTAAGCATGTGACTTTGGCTCGGGTCATGATCTCGCAGTTGGGGAGTTCAAGCCCTGCACTGGGCTCTCTGCTGTCAGCACATAGCTTGCTTTGGATCCTCTATCCTATCTCTCTCTGCCCCTCTCCCACTTATGCTCTCTCTCTCTCTCTCTCTCTCAAAATTAGATAAATATTTTTTAAAAATTCTTGGCCACATGGATGACTGTCAAAAAGTGGCAACAATGTCAATACTCCTCAGCTGGAGAATGCTGAAGCCTCATAATGTATTTATTACTACTCAACAATAAAAAGAATGAAGTGCTAATACACATGACAATATGCATGAATCTCAAAAACAGGCAGGTTAAACAAAAGAAGCCAGAAAAAAAAAAAAAAGAATCCAAACCATAAGAATAACCATATATATGGAATCAGTATACAGACAAACCTAATAGATTAGGTGACAGAAATCAGCAGTGGTTGCTGGCAGTGGAAGGTGAGGAAGGAACTTACTGAAAAGAAGCCTGAGAGTTTCTGGGATGATGGAGATCTATGTTGTTTTGTCTGTATGTTGAGAGACAGAGCCAGCGAGGGAGGAGCAGAGAGAGAGGGACAGAGAATCCAAAGCAGGCTCTCTGCCGACAGCAAAGAGCCCGGTGTAGGGTTTGAACTCACAAATCGTGAGACCATGACCTGAGCTGAAGTCAGACACTTAACCGACTGAGCCACCCAGGTGCCCCAAGATCTATGTTGTTTTGAGTGGTGATTACAATGCTGTATAGAATTGTCAAAACTCAGTGCATTTTCCTGTATATTAATTATATATCTCAATGAATAAAAGAAGGTCCTGTACTCTAAATGTCTAGTTCAGGATCTATCTCAGATGAGTGAAACGTTCAGTGTTTAGATTTCTTCCCTCCAGAAAAGCACAGTGTTTAAAACATTAAACATTTCGGATATGTATAATACATAAGTACACACATTTGCAACTCAGTGCTTCCAAATAGTTGCTACCCAGCCAAACAAATCAGCCAAAGAGAGCAATCACAATCCGTGTGTAATCGGCCAGACCCCCATGATGTCACAGGTTGTATCCAACTGCCAACACCACCCTGTCCGTGATTTGGGGACCATGTAGCACAACTGTATCGCTGAGGTTGACAGCACTACCTGGGAAGTCAGGCAGACAATAGGTCCGAATACTGCCTCAGAAAATGTCCTCATATAGCCTCATGCTCTTCCTTTAATAGTTCTGTGAGCCCCAAGTCTAGTGGTGGATGGGTGGATAGCTCTTCTAATTCCAATCTGTTAAAGGTCCCTACTCAAGACCTCCTCATCTTAGGTCTATCCTAAGGGTCACAAGACGTAGCATCAGCTCCAGGGACAATGGGCCACACCGGAAGTATAAATGCATACTTCAGTTAGCCCCCCACACCCTCAACCACCCTCTCCCGTCTTTGGGAAACAGCAAACAAATAACAAGATGCCACGCCAAGTGGTGTGGATATCGGAAAATGCAGCCAGAATGTAAAACACCTTCCTTGAACAAGCCTGTCAAGGGGCAAATAGACATCCACTGACTTCTGGGTTATGCATGATCGAGGATGCCACTCTGCGGTCCTGCATTCCCACGTAACACCCCTGAGGCATGCAATTGTTCGACAGGCTAAAGATACATGAATCTATTTCCGAAGACAGAAACAGACATCAAGGCCCTCCTGTCAGAGCGTGTGTAGAAGAAAGAGCAAACAGCAGAAGAAACCAGCTACAGAGGGTGAGCCCACAGACAGCCGCTGTGGCCTCTGCTTTGGAGTGGGAGCATGGAGCACTGGCTTTGGCAGCACGTCTACTAAAATTAGAGCAGAAGCAAGGAAAATGCTCCTTTCACATTAGAAAACTTTCCATACCCTCCCCTGTACCTGCCAAGCCACCCCAGACTTGCCCACTCAAGTCCCAGATGCCCGTACCTTCCCTCACTCCAGGATATAGACGTGACCCTCCCGTCTTCTTTTAAGGCAAGGCAAGGCAAGACCTCCAGATTTAGGCACTAGTGCTCCTGGGACCCCCGGATGGTTTGCTGAACCAGGAAGAAGGCTGAGCAACAGGAGGGTGGCGAGCCATTCCTGCCCATAGAGCCCACGCTCACAATTCATTCACACGCTTTCCTCTGGGCAAGGCAACCATTTAAAAATCCTCCAACATGGGTCTTCCAGGAATTATAAAAATGGGAGTACATCCAGATTTGAGGATTGGTCGTCCCCAGTTCCCTGGTGCCACCCCAGCTGGAAGACAGCCAGGAAGTGGTTACAGAGTCCCTTTGACAGAAATGGAGATTAGCAGGTGTTAAAGACAGATTAGCAACTAAATGAGTTTCTCACTGGCATAATTGGTATTCAAAAAGGAAGGGTTTTTAGAGAGAAGGTGGGCAGCTGCTGGGAGTGTTCTGTGACAAGAAGTCTGCCTGCACTTCCCAGGCCTGTGCACACTCAAGAAGGCAAAGCACAAAGCAGCCCGTAACTGAATCTGCAGCGCTCAAGCGGGCGCTCAGACAGAATGTGTGTCTGAGGGAAGATGGGGTCAGAGCTGGTTTGCTTTCGTTGTCCGGGCACTTCCTGGGGATGGGAAGGAGGAAGCTCCATTTTTGCCCTTTCCTTTTTGTCCAGACTCAGCGACTCAAGTTCTGACTGGAGTTCCAATCTTCCTGCCCCCTGAGGTTTGGCCACTGGGCTAGAGAGCAGAGGGAAGAGTTTGAACAGTCTCAGAGGAAACAGCATCGTGTTAGTTGGTTCCGGCTACTTGAACGAAAATAGCATAGCCTGGGTGGCTTAACCATCAAACCTTCACTTACTCACAATTCTGAAAGCTGTTACATCTAAGATCAAGCTGTCAGCAGACCCTGTATCTGGTGGGAGTCCTTTTCCTGGTCTGCAGATGTATTCTTACTTGGCAGAGAGAGAGAGAGGACATCTCCCTTGTCTCTTCTTAAAAGGGCACTAATGCCACTCATGACAGCTCCACCCTTATGACCTAATTACCTCTCCAAAGCCACACCTCCTAACACCATTCGTAACACCCAATGGGGTGTCAGGCAGCAACATACAAAATTTGGGTGGGACACACACCTTCAATCCATAGCAGACACCAAATATATATAGTCCATTAGGTTTTTCAAGAGGAAGAAAGCACCTACTACGTGCTGTGCATTTTACAGGGCCCTTTCGTCATTTTATATTAACCCAAAGGACAGATTAACCGAAAAGACCTCGTCCACATTAAGAGACCTGGCGTAAGAGAAACTAAAGACAGATTGAGTTCCTTGTTTCCTTCCTTCCTATGGTTTTGTATTTCCTTCCTAATGTTATTTTGAATTTGTTTGGGCTCAAATTATATTACACCCTTGTCATCTCCATTAGCTAAAATGTATTTATGGCTGATTATGCATGCAGAAAATAAATTAAATATCTGAATAACATTACCAGTAATTGGTGAAATTGCCTTATGTTTTCACATCCTTACAACAAAAAAGGCATCAACAAATGACCGGGAAAACAAAAGTATAATCCATTATAATTGTCCATATTACCATAGAGATAGGACAGACACAATTATGGGCAATTTCAGTGTCTAAAAATCAAGTGTGATGAAAATTATATTGAAGTTAACAAAAAAAATTACTTTAACTGGGGTTTTAAAACAAGTGCTAGTCGGGATGAAAGGAAACAGCCTATGATCTGAAAAATCAGCCACTGACTTGGGAGGCTGACACTGAATCTCCTAAGTTTCTACAAAAGATAGACCATTGCTGAAGTGTTCCTTTAGACCTGCTTGAGTGATTCTTCATGATACTGTCTCCCTTCAGATACCACTGGTTTATTGGTGAAATATTTATGCTGAATTAGGAAAAGACTCTAATGTGTTTTAGTTTCTAAGTACCTCAGTACCACCTCCAGCATAGCCCAATATACATACTCAATCAGACTGGCTTAATCTCTCCTTCAGTTACATATCTGTGTTTTTTTAAAAAGGATACAGGTTTCAAATATTTTACCATAATAACTATCATGGTATAGAAATCGACCAGTTCGGAAAGATGCCAGTTGTTGTATCAGAGCAGAATTCTGGGGCCCCTTTTGTGCAGGCAGGGGGCCCCAGTCACTGGGGTGCACAGAGAAGCTGCCATATACCAACCAATATGGAAGTCTTTTAACAACTCAACCATGGGGCAACTGTAGTAGTGTGTCCTGCTAAATGCCAGCACTGCAGACACACAGACAAAAGACCAAGTCTGGCCTCTCACTCTGCCTCATTTATCCAGGTGGCTTCTCTCAGCATCTTGCCAAATGGACACCCCAGGAAACTGCATCCCTGCAGAGCTCTGGCAGGTAACACGGAAGCCCACGCCAAAGACCATTAGTACAAGAACACACCTTCACTTTCAGCACCAACAGCGTGAAAAACCACAGAAAACCCCAGTCCTGCTCACACAACACCGAAGTTGGGGCCTAAACACAGCACAGTTTTGATTTTTAAAGCCAAAAATGTGTGAGATTTAAAACAGAAAGGTTTCAGGGCTACCTAAGGCAATCTAAGGAATAAGATAAATCAACAAAGAGACATGTGGAAGGGCCTGCATTTTGACAGAAACAGCACCCGTCCATTTACATTGTCAGAGTGAACTTTATAACGTGCAGATCCAGTCACGTCATTCCTCAAAGTTCCTCAATCGCCAAACCTTTAGTATGGCACCCAAGGGACTTGCCTTCCCTAGTTTCTTGCTGCCTACACCCTCTACCTAAGCAATAACGAACCAACTGTGGTATCAGCACACATCATGTACTCATACTCCACTGAGTGGGCACCACATTACAACCCATGTCTTCAGTCTGGGAATTGTTTGCTAGAAAATGACCCAGTTGCCTTCATTCAAGTGTCCTGAATAACACAAGGCTTGGCACCTATTATGCTGCAATAATTTGGGCTGAATAGATAATTCAATTTCATCACCACAAATGGTGGCCAGACTATCACAGACCTCTGGGGAAATAAAGATATGTTCAATAGATTCTAAGATCACATGACCAAAAAGGAGCAGAATTTAAAAATTAAAAGACCAACCAAATCATGGTGGAGTGGTAAAGATGAGGAAGAATTGGGACTCTCATATGTTATCGATGGGAATGCATAAGGGTACAGCCACATGGAAAAACAATCTGGCAGCTTTTAAAAAGTTAAACATAGGGGCGCCTGGGTGGCGCAGTCGGTTAAGCGTCCGACTTCAACCAGGTCACGATCTCACGGTCCGTGAGTTCGAGCCCCGTGTCGGGCTCTGGGCTGATGGCTCAGAGCCTGGAGCCTGTTTCCGATTCTGTGTCTCCCTCTCTCTCTGCCCCTCGCCCGTTCAAGCTCTGTCTCTCTCTGTCCCAAAAATAAATAAACGTTGAAAAAAAAAATTTAAAAAAAAAAAAAAAGTTAAACATAAACCTACTGTATGATCCAGCCATTCCGGGCCTACGTATTTATCCAAGAGAAATGAAAGTGTATATTCAGACAGACTTTTGACACAAATGTTCATACAAGCTTTCTTTGTAGCAGGCAAAAACTGGAAACAGCCAAATGTGCTTAAACAAGTGAATAAGATAAACAAACTGGGGTGTATGATTACAATAGAATACTGTGCAGCCATAAAAAACAATGACCTAGTGATACACAACAACATGGATCAATCTTAAAGCAATGGTGCAGAATGAAATTAACCAGGCAAGAAGGGTGTATGCTATATGACTTCATGTATATAAAATTCTAGAGAATGCAAAGTCATCTACAGTGACAGAAAGCGGGTCAGGGCTCCCTGGGGGATGGAAAGGGGAGGGGCAGGAAAGCGAGACTATAAAGGGGCATGTGGGAATCTGGGGAGGTGATGGATATATTCATTATTTTTATTATGATGATGGTTTCACAAGTATACAGACAAGCCAAAACTCAAAAATTCTATACTTTAAATACATGCCGCCTATTGTATGTCAATTATACTTCAATAAAGCTATAAAAAATTTTAAAACTAAGCATACGCTTTATGAGAAACCAGTCATCGTGGTTTGGGGAAATTATAATTAGATATGAAGAAGTAAAATGGGAATGCTCTGATTTTAGTAGTCTAGGTTAGACACTGGGAACAGTCTCCCTCTAAAAGAAGGACAAAATATAAGAAAAAAAAAAAGTCTAACCATCAAGGCTGTCCAATGATAAAATACACTGGCCTGATAGGTAGTAAGTCCCCAGTCCCTGGAAGTATTATTAATCTGATGACCATTAACAGTCCTAAAAATGGATTTCTGCCCGGGTTGGGCAATTATCTCAAGACCCCTAAGATTCTTTTAAACTCTAAATTCACTCATTCACTGAAATGGCACTGGCAGTGTGTATTTGCTATTAGGAAAGTCCCTGTTACTGATGCTCATGAAAACAACCATTAGGAATTTTCTTCAAGAATAAAAGAAGTGAAAATAATTCAAAGGACTAGGACTTCAAAGAAGAGTTGAAAGGAAATCAGTTCTTCAGATATAGGAATTACAAGTGAGTACAAAGAGAACAGTGAGCGATGGAACTTGGGAGAGAGGGTGCCTGGGTGGCAGATATTCTGGGTGTGAGAATATCTCAAGGGGGGCGGGTGGTGCAGCACTGGGGTCTAGACAACCTAGGGTGCTGATGTAAGAAACTGAGAACCAGAGGTCTCAGCAGCGGTGGGGAGGCTGGGGTCTAGGGACGTTTTATCATAGATGCTGATGGACTTGATCTGGAATCATCTTTTAAAGAACAAAATACAACCCCATGTTCAAAAGCTTCCAATAGCTTCCCATAGTACTTAGAATACCATTAAAATTCTTTAACAGGGTTGCATGGGTACTGCTACGTGAAAATAGCGAGACTCAGAGAAACACACAACAAAAATGGGATGGTATTAAAAACAAAGACAATAAAAATTCCTTGTGTGTATGTGGATTCCACACGAGCATTTCACACAGAGCATTCACTCTCGATGATGACACTAAATTAAAACTTCTCCTAAAGCCTGTCCCAGGTCCCCCATAGCCCCACTCTGGCATATGGTACTGCTCTGAGGGGGAGACAGGGATAATTGCTGGAAGCAGAGGGGGTCCTTCAAGGAGCAGTTGTGATCCCCACCAGCCACCTGGATGAAGCAATTAAATGATCGAGTGAGTGAATAGTAACAAGATGCCAAAGGGATGAAAACTAACTTGGGTAAAGGGAAAATGAGGTCAATTTCCTCACTCCTGAAAAACAAGGTGAGTGTTAAGGGCAGATTCTTCTCTTTATCCCACAACTCCTCTTTGGCTCATAGAGGACAGGACAACACTCTGATCTTGTGAGAAGGAAGTTTCTTTGTCTTCCCCCAAAGGAAAGAGGAAAGGACTAAACTAAGTGGTCAGGGGGCAACACCTACCGGATCGTGGTTTCCTAAAGGACAGGGATGGGGTGCCCCAGAGGTAGAGCCCACTGTTGACCACTCTCTCTTTCAACACATCCTAGACATCCCTTTCCTTCTATCGTCTGTGTCCCACAGGCCTATAGGGCTCATCCCCGTAGCTGGACGGGTAACTCAAGTCAGAACTGACCTATAAATCTACTGTCTTCAATGACATGGAGACATAGTAGGAGGCTCTACTCAGCCTCAGGCCATGTTGTTATTCAAAGTTGAACTGAAGACTCTGCTTTGGATGTCGTTAGGGGTGCTGGATAACTGTCCACAAAATGGAACCATGTGTTGCTTTGTGAGGGAGCCCATGAGTCAGAATCCTGGAAGAGAAGTGAAGAGACTGGTAGGATATGACCACCATGAAGCCTTAAACTGTGACAACAACCACTGGAGTTACACAAAACAACCAGCAAATGAGTCTATGAATATACATTGGCCTTAGGCACTTGTCTACCTCCTGGCAACACCACCACCGCCATCACCACTGTGATTCTCATCTCATGAGATCTCATCTTCATTTCACATATGATTAAGTGGAGACACAGAGCACCATGGACTGAATGTGTCCCTCAAATTCCTTGTGTTGAAACCTAATCCCTTATGAGACAATATTAGGAGGTGAGGCCTTTGAGAGGTGATTAGGTCATGACGGTGGAGCCTTCACAAATGGGATCAGTGCTCTTATAAAAGAGACCCCACAGAACTCCCTAGCCTCTTTCACCATGTGAGGACACAGCAAGAAGATGGCCATCTATGAATCAGGAACCAGGCTCTTACCACACACCAAGTCTGCCAGCACCCTGATCTCGGACTTCCCAGCCTCCAGAACTGCAACAAACGTCTTCTGTTAATAAGCTACCCAGTTGGTGGTACTATGTTATAGCATCCAAATGGATGAAGATGTGGAGAGTTAAAACAACTGGTAGAGACACTGGGCTAGTTCCAGACAGCCCTTAATCACTGCACTATTCTATCTTTGTAAACACATAAGAATATATTATAATGATTATTATGTTATTATTATAACCTGTAAGGAAAAATATTAAACCAAGTATGCCCAGCTGCTCTCTAAGCCAAAGATAGGCAGACAAAGCACAGAAAAAGCAGTACAGTTCAGTGGGCAGAGCTCAGAGCATGGTCCCAGAACACCAGGGTTCAAGTTTCAGTTCTACCACGAAATTTCAGCTCCTTCAGCTGGGAAACTCTGTGCCTTGGCAAGGCTCACACAAGACCACACACACGAAAGCATTTTACACATGAATTGCTATGTCTGAACAAGCATATGCTTGATATGCTTGTGGTATCAGTTGTCACAAGTCATCAACTTGGAGTTGACCCAGTGGTTCTCTACCCAGGGTGTCACAACTTGCGGGGGAGGACTGGCTACTGACATGTAGGGTAGTGGCCAGGGATGCTGCTAAAGGTCCTACATTGCACAAGACAGCCCCCCCCCCCCCCCCCGCCACAAACAAAGAATTATCCAGCCCAAAATATCAAGAGTACCAAGGCTGGGAAAAACTAGCTTGGCATAAATTCATGTGTTACCACAATTCAGGAACAGACTGGATATACACATTTGTAGAACATTAGTATAGAAAAACAAAGGAATAATCAAGCCCTGCACAGTGGACAATCTTAAAGGGCAATGTCACAATAAGTAAACAGGATATAAACAAGCCAGGAAGACTAAGAGATAAGCTATACCCTCACTACTCAAAGTGTGGTCCATGGACCAGCTTCACCCTCACTTGGACACCCGTTAGAGAGAATCACAGACTCTATCCCAGACCTACTGAATCAGAATCTGAATTTTAATAAGAATGGAGGTGATTCACAGGTATATTAAAATTTGAAAAATCCTGTCCTAGAACCTATACTCAATGGCGGGTTTCTTACCCAAACCAGTCTTACCAGTCTGACTAGTCCAGAAACTAAGATCTCTTTAAGATGAGCCCAGCTGAAGTCTCCCTCTTGGCTATAACCCAGCTCCATCCACAGGTAGCATTTCCACCTGGACACTCTCCATTTGGATAACAGAGTGTCCCCCAGGCACAACACCAGGGCCTTCTCTCTCTTTGTTCACAAAGTAGAGCGCTGAATATAATGAAATATGGCACATCATCAATACCCCCCATGCAGAAACTGCACAAAATGCCACAGCTGAAAGATTCTTTGAAGAGGAAAAGAAAATTCTATTGCAACTTTTATTTGGAGTTTGATTGCTTCATTGCCTCTTGCCCTCCAGGTGAAGGGGCAGCCAAGAAAAATGCATTGTGTGAAACTATGAACTTGGATAACGTTCTGAATGTGGCTTAGACTGTGCTCTGTTGCACTAAGAAGGGAAAAAAGGTGCCCTGCATCAGCCCCAAAGCCAAAAATTCAAGGAAATTCAAGGAATAAATGTTCATAAGAACTCAGTATTTATCAAGCACTGGCCCTGATGGGGTTTCAGAGTGATGGTGGGTTCCGGAGCCGGCGGCCAAGAAAGAATTCTTAAGAAGTCTCCGGTGCTTGGGGCGCCTGGGTGGCGCAGTCGGTTAAGCGTCCGACTTCAGCCAGGTCACGATCTCACGGTCCGTGAGTTCGAGCCCCGCGTCAGGCTCTGGGCTGATGGCTCGGAGCCTGTTTCTGATTCTGTGTCTCCCTCTCTCTCTGCCCCTCCCCCGTTCATGCTCTGTCTCTGTCTGTCCCATAAATAAATAAAAACGTTGAAAAAAAAAATTTTTTAAAAAGATTCTGTGTCTCCCTCTCTCTCTGCCCCTCCCCCGTTCATGCTCTGTCTCTGTCTGTCCCATAAATAAATAAAAACGTTGAAAAAAAAAATTTTTTAAAAAAGAAGTCTCTGGTGCTAAAAGGTGATTTTATTAAAGCAAGGGGATAGGACCCACGGGCAGGAAGAGCTGGCCCTGGGGTTATGAAGAGTGACTGTTTATAGACTATGGAGTTGGGGGAGGTAAAGGCAGAAGGGAGGCCTCCAGAAGGACTTTGATATACTAATGAGGACTCCTAAGATACCCAAGGCCTGGCTATTGTCAAACTGGGCTAGTTTGTTTACCCTCTGGTAAGGCATTAACATTAGGAAGGTAGGGGGTTCCTAGAGAAATGTTTTACTCTGTATTTGCCTCAAGTTAGTTGTCAATGGGCTGCAAGTTATAAAGGAATTTAATTTTACCTGCCATTTCCTTCTTGTCTTTGTTCCCCACAGCACTATGGAGGGGAGGGTGATGTTGGGGCTCCAGGAAACTGAGTCCATAGGTTTCTGGACATTAGTCTATTAATAAGATTGCTATTGACAAGATTATCAAGACATTAGCAAACTGACGGACACTCAGGTCCAGCCTGTGATCTCTATCAGTTAACCATTTGATTTCCCCTTTCCTTTGTTCTTGGGCAGCCTGGAGGGCCTGAGGAATGTCATATATATCCCACCTTGGGGGGGGGGGGGTTGTGGGGTGTCAGTTTGCCTCAAGTTCCCTCATCAGCCCTATTCTAAGTATTTGACATATATTAACTCCTTTCATATCTAGGAGATATCACCTACCCTATGAGGCAGGAACTATCAATATCCCCAATTCACAGATGAAGAAACTCAGCACAGAGAAATTAAATAACTTCCCACAGTCAGAAGTGGAAAAGCAGAGATTTGAACCCACTATGTCTGGATTTAGAGCCAGAGCTCTTAACCCCTCCACCATACTGATGACATTTAACTGTATATCAGGGACTCCCCAAGGATCTTATGAGAATCAGTAAGATGGAATTTCTTTCCTGATGCAATACTCAGCCTGGTAAAGGGTGGGAGATAAATGAATATAACACAGCATATTAGGCACTTAGAGAAAATGTGCCATTTTCTCTGGTTAGCACCATCCCATCCCTCCCTACTCCCTGTCCTTATTCTAATTTGACTCAATGCTTTGGAACTGAGAAACATGTTACAACTTATCAGTTACTTTCTAGGAGGTCATTAAATAATGGCTGAATGAATGAATAAAGTAATTCATGAACGAATGTGGTCCTACAGTGAGATCTGGAGACAGTAAGGGACTTTGAATACTAATAGGCTCTTAGAGTGAATATCTGCTTTTTTTCCCGATCCAACACTATTCCCCAACCTCCATCCTTATTCATGGAATTGCCTCTTCACCCCAACTCCACCCACGTGGCTCCCAATGGAACTCCCATGGCTTGCACTGCAGATCCCTGGCCTTAGGTGACTGACCAGGGATGAGCTCCTACAATGACCTGGGCCAGTAAGTTCCCTTCCTTAGGAGTTTTGGAATCAGGAGGGAAAAAAATCCAAACAACCTCTCTAAGATAATTAAAACTGTACGATGAAAATAAAAAATGGAATCTATTGGCGCCCACATTTTCAACCCCAGGGAGAAGGCTTGATGAGTAAGACAGCCACATAAAGCTCTGTGCTAATGGGCAGCCAAGAGCCAAAGAGGAGAGATGGGGAGAAGTAACTTCTGACACTATTCAAGTCTCTGCTTCCAGACACGTAGCTTCTCTGAGCTTTCATTTCCTCTTTTCTAAAACTAAGGGAAGGGATATTACATCTTAAAAGGCTCTCATCCCACCACTGTTGAAGGAAGAAGGGTCTCCAACCAGACAACATCCAAGGAATGGGGAAAGTTGACCCTCCCTCCTATCTTCACACTCATGGCCCCCAGTTGAGAGAAGCTAGGTCCCATCATTCTTGAGTTCCAACAAATAGCCTTCTGACTCCTGCCCACATGTGATATGGAGAAAGAGTTGCTCTGACGGGCAGTATGAACAGGTCAGCCTCTATGTCAGTTAAGTGGCATTTTTAAAAATTTTAATGTTTATTTATTTTTGAGAGAGAGAGAAAGACAGAGTGCAAGTTGGGAAGAGGCAGAAAGAGATAGGGAGGCACAGAATGTAAGCCAGGCTCCAGGTTCTGAACTATCAGCACAGAGCCCAACACGGGGCTCGAACCCACAAACCTCAAGATTGTGACCTGAGCTGAAGTCAGACGCTTAACCGACTGAGCCACCCAGGTCCCCCACAAATGACATTTTAAATGCACACAACTTACCACCTGTCTTTGAATGCCATGAGCCATTTCTCAAGGTCTGCTCACCAGGATGGGCTCAGCATTCAAATTCTATTCCTGTAGGGCTGCAGGATCATGCCCTCTTGGTTCCCACCAAACATCTGGCCTCAACAAGGAGGTTTTCCACATCTGTTACAAGGCTGCACTGCTCCTCAATGAAGAAGCACAGTAGCTTCAATGAATTCCAACCACAGAGTGCCGAAAGAAATAGCCCTTAAAATTCCCTAGACCTATGATTTTCACATTTTTCTTTGAGGATCCTCAGAGGTAACCTAAGGAGAAGGGGGAAGGTTAAATGGGATGGTCCTTCTACTGGCTTCCACCATTGTAGTTCTTTTCTGATGTATTTTAGATTTAACATGTATTAGGGTTCACCAGGGAAATACAACCCATAGGAGAGAGACAGATATTCAGATAGAGAAAGATAGACAGACATGAAGATTTATTGTAGAAATTGTCTCAATTGGTTGTAGAAACCAAGAAGTCCTATAGCTTGCTGTCTGCAAGCCAGAGAACAAGGAAAGTTGGTGGTATATTTCAGTCTAAGTCCAACAGCTTGGGAATCACAGGACCCAATGATGTAAATCGTTGTCAGAGTCTGAAAGCCTAAGAACCAGGAGCAGAGATGTCTGAGGACAGGAGAATATGACACCTCAGCCAAAGCAGAGGGACAGACTTTGCCCTCTCTCCACCTTTTGCTCTACTCAGGCTCCCAATGGATTTACATTGGTAAAGGAGATTTTCTCTACTCTGTCTGCTGATTCAGATGCTAATCTCTTCTGGAAATATCCTCAAAGATACATCCAGAAATAATGTTTGACCAGCTATCTGGGCATTCCTTAGCCCAGTGAAGTTGGGACATAAAAACGAACTGTCACATAAATGTAATACGTTCTGACTTTCCATTCTATTTAGAAATTTAAAAAGGCAACCATATGCCACTAAATTAATGTCATAATCTCCTAATGGATCCCAAACTGAAGTTGGAAAAACATTACTCTAACCTGCCCACAAAGCACTTTCCAGCTTGGATTTACTTAAGTTCACTGCATCAAGATCACAAACTACTTTCTATCAGACAGCAAGGAACATGTTGAATTTAAGCCCCATGTAGTTGGCTAGCACAATGTTTAAAAAAAAAAAAAAAACCCATTCCCAAAGTTTTAAATGGAGACATGTACATTCTACAATTCTAGCCTTCCTTGTGGGGCAGGAGTGGGGTGAGGCTGGGAATAGGGAAGAAACAGAAGGTTGTGCAACACAGGTTCTATATTCCCACATAGCTACAATGGGCTGAATCTGAGTAGTGGCCACTGAGTTAGATGGAGCGTTCCCCTTCCAGCTGGCCAAGGTCCCTTTTGCTTATGACAATCCCAACAATACGGAAAAAGATGTCCGATGTCTTCCCTCAACTCAGACCTTTCCTAAAATGTAAGTCCGGACAGGAAGCAATTCCAACACCACTTGGGCTCACCCCAAGGTCGCCCTGACTTCCACATGTCAAACCTCCCACTGCAAATCCCTTCTCACCAGTGATTCGGGAAGTACAGCCAGCTCTCCATTTGATAAATACCCTTTGCTAAGATGCAGGTCAGTGTAATTTTCCAAAAGGTTAGGAGGAGTGACTGCTCAGAGAGGGCTCGCCTATTATTTCAAATGCCACATGTCCCATTCTCTAACATTTACTGAGTTATTTACAACTTGATTCTTGCCACACCTGCCAGAGTATCTGACCTACTCCTGCCTCCCTTCCAGGCATCATCTCTTCAACCCTGAAATGGGAACTGGAGGCCACAGGGCCATGCCTCGTGGAGTCGGGATGGTCTCTAAGCTAAGATAGAGAAGCTACCTTAATGGGTAATTTTTGCACCAAGTCATGCTTAAAAGTCATCAATAAAATCCACCTATTTTGAGGGATGCCAGGTTGTTAATTGTATCCATGTGGCTGGCTGCAAATGTTTAGTCCATTTTCAATTTGCTCAGACAGATTAAAAAACCAATACTAATGTTTTAAACTAGCAGGCCTCAAAAACACTTCATTACTTCTTTAAATAACGCAGGGCATTTGTATGGGTCAATTATTTCAGTTCTCCCCATAAGCCTGCTGAAGTTTTAATAAAAATTTTTAATAAGAGTACCATCAAGTATCATCTCTTCTGTGTCTACTATGTACCAAGCAGACATGTACTGTTCAGTTCTTCACTATGTAGATAGACAGAAAGAGAGAGATACAGGTAATTGTTTAACTCACAACATCTCTGCAAGTTTGATTATCAAGAGAGTCAAACTCCTTTTTACAAATTGAAAACCCAAGGCTCAGAGAGCTTCAATATTTTCCCCATGGCCACTTGGACTGCAATCCTGCCTCCCTCACTTAGTAGCTATGGGACCTTGGGCAAGTCATTTAGTCTCTCTAAGACTCAGCTTCCTCAACTAAAGGAAAGGGGGACACTAATAGGGCTATCATGGGAGAAAAAAATACTGTGCGTAAGGCACATCACCCTGTGGCCAGAGCTGTGATAAATAAACGTTAGATACCGTCACGGGTAGCTACCTAAAGGCTGCTGTCTGAGCAGTTACTAGAGCCATGATCGAGAATCTACAAGAACAGAACATGATGGCTTTTCTACTGGGACAAAATGACCACCTTTCATCCCACCCCATATCCACTCTCCTACCCCCTTGGCCACCCACAATGCTCCTCCTGCACCGCAGAGAGAAAGCTGTCTGCCAGGTTTTGAAAAGTAGGCAACTGAAAGGCCACCTTTGTCAGTCCAACTTAGGCTCAAGGTTCACAAGTTCGAGCCCTACATTGGGCTCTCTGCTGTCAGCACAGAGCCGGCTTCGGATCCTCCGTCTCCCTCTCTCTCTTCCCCTCCCCTGCTTGTGCATGTACAGCATGCTGTGCTGACAGCTCAGAGCCAGAAGCCTGCTTTGGATTCTGTGTCTCCCTCTCTCTCTGCCCCTCCCCTGCTCATGGTCTGTCTCTCTCTGTCTCAAAAATAAATTAAAAAAAAAAAAAAAGGAAGAAGATACATGTCATTGGATTTAGGGCCTGTCCTAATCCAGGATGATCCCATTTCAAGATCCTTAACTTGATTACATCCATAAAGACCCTTTTTCCAAGTAGGGGTCTATTCACAGGTTCCAGGTGGACCTCCCTTTCAAATGGGAACCACCAATTTAAGCCTTGGTATGAATGAGTCCCCAGAGAACCAGATATGCCTTCCTTTCATCATCCAGCTCACCTCACTCCTATCCCAAAACAATGCTAAGACCCAGAGAAAAACCTTCCATTCTATTATGCAAGCCAGATTCTCCACTCCCTTCCCCAAGTCCGCATAATGCAGAAATCCAAGCCTGGCAGAGAAGCTTTTGGGAGTAATGTGGGGAAATGGAACAGAACCCCAGAAAGATAAAGGGGGGTCCTTGGTTTCCTCTCCAAGCCAGTCAGCTGCCTGCAGGGCAAGGACCAGTCCACTGTCCACTAAACCCACAGAACAGAGTCTGAGCAAAGAGCAGACATTAGCACTTCCCAAAACCTATTTCCACTGTGGTAACAAAATTTCTAATTTCAAATAAATCTAGGAAGTGCTGAGTTCAATAAATTCAGACTGGTTTCTTCACTGAAGATCTTGCCAAAGCTTTCAATATGGTAACTACGAATACAGGTAAAAATAATTTGTAGTATTTCCCAAACCTATAGTCCAGAGAACGCCTTTACTTGCGAGGTATCTCACAGCCCTGGCATTCTTCCAGATATTTAATAGGAGATACCGGTACAAATCACTCTATGCAAATAAGTAGCTATCAAGTCACTGTGGAAATGCAAACTGAAACCACAATAAGGTACCACGTCACACCCACTGGGATGACTATTATCAAGAGAAAGACAATGACAAGCTTTGATGAAAATGTGGAGCATGGGAACCTCAGACTTTTCTGATGGGAATGTAAAAAATGGGCAGCTGCTTTGGCAAGAAAGTTTAGCAATTTCTTTAAAGGGTCGAATTTACCCTGTGACCCAAGAGTGTCACTCAGAAAGAAAAAAAAAAAAATACAGCCTCAGTGTGAATGTACACAGCAGCATGATTCATAATAGCCAAAACCTGGAAGCAATCCAAAAGTTCATGTAAATGGATAAATAAAATGTGGTATAGCCACACAATGAATTATTATCCAGCAGTAAGAAAGAATAAAATACTGATACATACTACAACATGCAAGAAAGGAAACATCACACATTACATGATCCCATTTATATAAAATGCCCTCCAAAAGGTAAATATATAGAGACAGAGCAGAAGCGTGGTGGCTAGGGGGTTGGGGATGGGATTAGGAATTAACTGTAAATGGACATGAATTTTACTCAAGTGATGACAACGTTCTAAAACTGGATTATAGTGGTGGTTGCAGAACTCAGTAAATTTACTAAAAAGTCATTAAATAGCACCCTTAGAAGAGGTGAATTTTATGGTATGTAAATTATGCCTTGATAAAATTGTTTTTAAAAAGTGCTATCAGTGATGAATGAAATAAAATTTTATTAACCTAAAAAAATGCCTATCAGGCTATATGCACAGCCCAATGCTGACTCAAGTGAAGGCGCTGGACAAGTTTTTAGAGTAAAGAGGTATGCTTGGGTGAGCTGAGCATCCTAGATCCTGGATTGTGTTTGGAAAGACACATAGGAGTCTTTTTTATGGAAGGATGTATGTAGAGGTAGTTGCAAACCAGAAATACATGTGATGATTCTCTACTTGCAAAGTGTACCCTCAACAAAACAAAACCCAGCCCACAGAATGTAATAAATGGTGGAATTGATTAGGATTCCAGGACCAGTGTGATGGAAGTTCTAAGGGAGAGGGACTGGGCTCTTTGATCTGCCTGGTTCCACCCTGACTTCTTTCTAATTAGCAAAGCTTTTGAGGCTGACTGATAAGCATTCTGGGCACTGCACATGTCTGGCCACTGACTAATTAATTAATTTTTGACTTTGAGCAGTGACATTTAATTTGAAAACTTTCCACCATCCATAGATAAATGTGGAAAAGTAGGGCAAAAGATTTAAAAATATGCTAAAGGTGCCATTTCAAATCCAGCTCGCTCCCAAGAGGGCAGAGACGGTCAGCGGGTTAAATGAAGAGATGGATGCTGGAGGGGACAGGCCTGGGAAGGGGCTGCTAGGCTGGCTCTGTACCCATTTTGCTGTGTGTGTGGGCTTAACCGTTTACCCTCCCTGTTCTCTCGGTCATTTTATTTTATTTGAAAAGTAGGAGTCTCCTCTGCAGTCTTGTTTACTGAGAAGTGACTGTGTGCACTGTCCACAGAAAGAAAAGGAACGGAGAACAAAAATGACACCAAGAGGGGAATGAGAGGGTGGACAACACTTATGAATCTACACAGAGGTCTTGAGATGAACACTGTCCGGATCAAGGGTCTGCAACCTACACCCAAGAGCCAAATCCAACCTGTCGTGTCTTTTTGTAAATAAAGTTTTATTGGGACAAAGCCACACCCATTTGTCCACGCACTGTCTTTGGTTGTTTTCACGCTACCATGGCAGAGGGGAGTGCGTGCAACAGAAGTTATTTGAGCAGCAAAGCAGGAAAGATGTGCTCTTTGACTCTTAATAGAAAAAGTTGACCAACCCCTGGTCTAAATGGAGTCAGCATTATGCTTTGTTTTTGTTCTGGTTTTGGTTTTGGTTTTTTAGTATAATTAAAGGAACATTGGAAATTCTTCCTTTTTATCTTAAAAGACCTTTTCCTGACAAGAAAGGAATTAATATTTTTTGAGCACCTCTATGTGGTTGGCACTAGGTCCCATCCTCAAAGATTAGCATCACCTTAAATCTTTGAGGCGACCATGTTAATCCCATGTTTCAGAGGAGAAATTTGAAGCTTGTAAAGTTAATAACTGCTCATAAGTTACAGAATTGGTGTTTGAAACCAGTCCAACTTGTCTCCAACATCGTAGCATGATGCCTCCCTATTATGTCAACAGTAAAGCTAACATTCTGGCAAGAGGCTCCCTCAGACAATCCTTTTGTAAAGAGTCAAAAAGCTTTTGGAACAGATTTTAGAGTGATGTATTTGATAGCACTTATTCAGTCACTTCAGTGTCAACTTTATCCTCCAAGCTTAGAGAGACGCCCCTCTATTTTTTTTTTATATTTATTTATTTTTGAAAGAGAGCAAGCAGGGAAGGGGTAGAAGGAGAGGGAGGGAGACAGAGAATTTAATAAGGCTCCAGGCTCCAAGCTGTCAGTGCAGAGCCCAACAGGAGCTCAAACTCACTATGAGATCATGACCTGAGCTGAAGCAAACCCTTAACTGACTGAGCCACCCAGGCGCCCCCCCATCTATTTTTTTTAAGTTTATTAATTTATTTTGAGAGAGACAGAGACAGTGCGAGTAGGGCAGGGACACAGAGAGAGGGAGAGAATCCCAAGCAAGCTCCACGCTGCGAGCGCAGAGCCCGACATGGAGCTTTAACTCACAAAACATGAGGTCATGACCTGAGCCAAAATGGAGTCCGACCCTCCATCAACTGAGCCACCCGGGCACCCCGAGTAGCCCCTCTATTAATCCCCTTCCAAGCCGAACCAAGACCAGGCCATAATTTAACAAATCTTTACCAAAGAGTTGAGAAGTCCAAAATTTTTCACATAGAGGATTTCATGGCTGCCACTATAATTACTGCCTCTCCAGTGGAAATTGCACAAATTTAGGCCCCTATTCTCCCCATCCCCAAGCCCCAGATAAAAATAAGCATCACAGTTCTAACCCAAGGCCTTTTCTTTGCCATTCTACTGTGCTGACCATAGAACAAACCCTTCCTTCAGAAGAAATTCCCACTCTAACCACACAGCAGACTCCACCCTCCAAGGTCCAGATAAGGCATCAAAATACTTACAGTGTAGTTCTAAAAGTCTGGGTTATTATGCCACATCACTAAAAGAAAGCAAAAGAACCCTATGATCCTTTCAATAAATGCAGAAAAAGCATTTGACAAAGTACAACATCCACTCATGATAAAGACCCTCAACAAAGTATGTTTACAGGGAACGTACCTTACCATCATAAAGGCCATATACAAAAAGCCCACAGCTAATATCATCCTCAATGGGGAAAAACTGACAGCTTTCCCTGTATACTCAGAAACACAACAGGCGTGTCCACTCTCATCACTGTTATTTTACATAGCACTGGAAGTTCTAGCCACAGCGGAAAACAAAAAGAAATAAAAGGCATCCAAATCAGCAAGGAAGAAGTAAAACTTTCACTATTTGTAGATGACATGATACTATATATAGAAAACACAGAAGACTCCACCAAAAAACTGCTAGCACTGATACACAAATTCAGTAAAGTCACAGGATACAAAATCAATGCACAGAAATATGTTGCATGTCTATACACCAATAATGAAGCAGGAGAAATCAAGAAAAATCAAGGAATCAATCCCATTAACAATTGTACCAAATACCATAAGGTTATCTAGGAATAAACATAAGGTACCTAGGAATAATAAAGAGGTAACAGATCTCTATTTTGAAAACTATAAAACACCAAGGAAAGAAAATAAAGACGACACAAAGAAATGGAAAAACACCCCATGTTCATGGACTGGAAGAACAAATATTATTAAAATGTCTACACTAACCAAAGCCATGTGCAGATTTAATGCAATCCCTGCCAAAAATACCAACAGCATTTTCCACAGAGGTAGAACAAACTATCCTACAACTGATATGGAAACAAAGAAGACCCCCAATAGCCAAAGCAATCTTGAAAAAGAAAAGCAAAGCTGGAGGCATCACAATTCCAGACTTCAAGTTATATTACAAAGTGGTAGTGATCAAGACGGTATGGTATGGCACAGAAACAGACACACCGATCAATGGAACAGAAGAGAAAACCCAGAAATGGACCCACAACTATATGGTCAACTGATCTTCAACAAAGCAGAAAAGAATAGCCAATGGAAAAAAAACAGTCTCTTCAACAAATGGTGCTGGGAGAACTGGACAGCAACATGCAAAAGAAGGAAAGTGGACCACTTTCTTACCCCATACACAAAAATAAATTCAAAATGGTTTCCAGACCTAAATGTGAGACAGGAAACCATCAAAGTCCTAGAGGAAAATACAGGCAGCAACCTTTTTGACCTTGGCCAGAGCAAATTCTTACTAGACATGCCTCGTGAGGAAAGGGAAACAACAAAAATAAACTACTGGGATTTCATCAAGATGAAAAGCTTCTACACAGCGAAGGAAAGAATCATCAAAACTAAAAGGCAACTGACAGAAAAGTAAAAGATATTTTCAAATGACATATCTGATAAAAGGTAAGTATCCAAAATCTATAAAGAACTTATCAAACACAACACCTAAAAAACCCAGTTAAAAAATGGGCAGAAGACATGCACACACATTTTTCCAAAGAAGAGATACAGATATCTTGCCAACAGACATATGAAAAGATGCTCAACATCATTCACCAACAAGGAAATACAAATCAAAACTACAATGAGATATCACCTCACACCAGTCAGTATGGCTAAAATTAACAACACAGGAAACAACAGATGTTGGCGAGGATATGGAGAAAAGGAACTCTCATGCACTGCTGGTGGGAATGCAAACTGGTGCAGCCTCTCTAGAAGACAGTATGGAGGTTCCTCAAAACCTTAAAAATAGAACTATCCTACACATGCATCCCAATGCTCATGGCACCATTATCAACAAAAGCCAAGTTGTGGAAACAGCCTAAATGTCCATAGACTAAAAAATGAATGAAGAAGATATGGTTATGTGTGTGTGTACATATTTAAAATCAAATATAGTCAAATATTACTCAGCCACAAAGAAGAATGAAATCGTGCCATTTACAATGATATGGATGGAGCTAGAGAGTATTACGCTAAGCAAAATAAGTCTGAGAAAGACAACTACCATATGATTTCACTCATATGTGGAATTTAAGAAACAAAACAATCATAGAGGAAAAAAGAGAAAGGAAAACCAAGAAACAGACTCTACAATAGAGAACAAACTCACGGTTACCAGAGACGAGGTGGGTGGGGGGATTAAGTGCATCACAGTGCACTTGTGATGAGCACCAGGAGTTGTATGGATGTGGTGAGTCACTAAAATGTACACCTGAAACTAATATTACACTGTAGGTTAACTAAGTGGAATCCAAATAAAGACTAAAAAAAGTAAAAATAGAAAAAAGATAAAAGTCTGGGCTATTCACTATGCCCAGAAGGGCCATGCCTGGAGTAGTCTAGTTCATATTCAAAGTACTTCCTCCAGCCTCAGATAAAGAGAGCAGGCCTGACCACATTGCCCTCCCAACACAATTCTGCACCCCTAACACCCATAAACAAACTTCTAGGAAAGAACGCACATACACATTTCCCATGAAGAAATAAGTTTCAAGTATCATTCAGCCTAAATCCATTTTTAGAGAGGAACAAGTTCCCTCTAACTTGCAAAGGTGCAGCCCTGCTAAACAGAACATCACATTTCATCACTAAATGGAACTCTGAGCAATTCGGGCCATAGCTTCTGCATTTAACTTCTTCTTGACCAAGGTCATCTTTGTGCAAATTAGAAAATGGCCACTTCCACCCAGCATGTACACCACTGAACAAGTGCACAGAGTATGTGTGAGTTAGAGCAAAGGACTCCCTCCTCTGGGTGCACACTTGTCACCCTAGGACACAAGGCTAGGCAAACAGATCGTGGGCTGGGCTTCAATGTTACCACTGTGCAGTGAGCAACATGCACAACCATCCATGACTCCACATGGTTTTCTCCAGGAATACTGGTCATTTCCTTTATATCTATTTAACTAATAGGCACATTCCAGTAATGTTTTCATAAACAGAGGTCATCTGCAAACATTAAACTGATATCTACCCTTAGAGAAAATTAAAATGCTGAGATCTTCAATAAAACAATTCAGAAGATCTGAGTTGAATTTACAAATCAGTCAATTGCCAGTTGTGCGATCTCAGACAAGTCACTTGTCCTTCCTCAGGGTTTCATCTATAAACTGGAGGCGCATCAATACCAGCACTACCAAGATCTCAAAGATGTTGTAAATCTCTAATTATGAAATGCAGAGTGACTTAGTAAACATAAAAGACCACTGTACATTAAGCAGTAACCACCTAAAAATACAGAAACAACAAATGATATCATTCATGCTTCCATCCAATGCCAGTCTTCCTGTTCCTGCTGTCTCTGGCCGCAGTATTCTTCCAGCAAAAATATGAGACGGGCCACTGGTTGTCCTTGGTTTTCCAAAAAGGTCACCCAACCAATAAAGGGTTTCCAATGTGGAAGGTAATTAGCTCACAAAGCCTTTCCATCCCACCTGATCAATTAGACTAAGCACTAAACACTCCCATCCCTAAAGCGCATAAAATGGAATCATATGTATGTTTTACTGTTACAGAATGATAACGTGCTGCTCTCAGAATCGGTCACACAAGCTGGGGAATAACCAATATTTTTTTAGGCCCGCACCCTGCCTAGTGATAAGATATTTGACTAAAATTTTTAGTTTCTGGAGAAAGGAACAAAAGATTTAAAAATTATGATACATAGGCTTTTGTGTGGCTCATCAGAACTTCTTCCTTCAGGGCTTCTGCGGAATCCAGCATCAATGGCAACCCGGCCGCCTTGGCCACGCCCTTCCACGGCTGTGATATGCCGTGCAGCCTCAGTGACTAGGCTGGATCCAAGCACCAAACGCAAGGCCCATTTTTCTTTGTCAAAGTCTCCCTGTGGTAGGAGGGGATGTCAGACATCTGGCAGGGGATTTTTCTCAGCAATGCACCCAAGCATAGATGTGCACCCTTTCGTCCTCTCCTAGAAGACAAGTTATTTAAAAGATGTATTTTTGAGAGCGGCCTTCTCTGCATGTAATGTCAACCACAACAAATAAAGAGGGAGGGAAGAAAAGGCCATAGGAGGGCCATCCAAAGCGAGGGAGGTGCCTCCCTGAGCAGTTTAGGGAATGATCGATGCATGTGTCAAAGGCTGTGATAAGACATGCTGAGCTTATCAAAAACCAAAGCTCTGATGACAGAGTTCACACGTGGCAGGAAGATAAGAGACGCTGGGTTCTTCTCTCCCTCTTTTCTCTCCCCAAAGACCCTGTTTTAATTTCCCACTCTGCATGTTACCTTTTCAGCCCCAATGGAGACTGTGGAGCCTCGCTCGACTCCTTTTCTAATCTCACCGTAAAGGTTTCCAGGAGGCTGTGATTAGCAGACGTCGACCTCAATGCTATTTGGGGAAATATTGTGTGAGTGGTGTCAGAGATCCAAAACGCAGCTGAAGGTTTTAGAAACACTCAGGTGTGTGGGAAGGGAATTAAGCTGGGTGTCGAACGCGCACAGACATCTCGGCTCTGCCACAAACATGCTTTGTGACTTTGCATGTCATGTCATCTCCCTGGAAGGGAGTTTCCTCTCCTGTAAAATGAGAGGCTGTGGTATCGAGAATGTTTCTACCTGGAACAACCCCCTCTTCATCACTGCTGTCTCGCAACAAGGCTGAGAGTTCGGAACGTTGCAAACCTGAGCCCACCATCTTCATGGCTCTGCTAATGGTACTGTGTTAGTCAGCGTGCTGGGGGGCTTCAACAACAGAGATGCTTTTCTCACTGTCTGAAGGCTGGGGGTCCAAGACCAAGGTACCAAGAGATGTAATTCTGGATAAAGGCCCTCTTATGGGCTTGCAGAAAACATCCACCTTACAGCTACGTCCTCACATGTTAGAGAGAGAAGAAGCGCTCGTGTCTCTTTTTCCTCTTAGAAAGGCGCTACTCCCATCGTGGAGACTCCACCCTCATGACATCAGCTACTCCTAATCACCTCCCAAAGGCTCCACCTCCTAGTACCATCTCACTAGGGTGGGGGCTTCAACATGTGACTTGAGGAGGACACAAACATTCAGTCCATAACAAGTACCAGCACTGTTGCAAGAGGACCAGAATCTTGATATGAAATCAGAAGGTCATTGGTGTATCTCTACAGCCCTCCTGCCTCCAGTTTGGCAGATGCTCTCATGCTGTCCACCCTCTTCACCACCAGTAAGGCTGTGTGGCCCCTTTGGTCATCCCCAAACCATGAAGGTATCTCTGGACCCTTATCCTAACTTCAGTCTCTTTTATTTTTCCTTGAACCAATTACCAAAACTACTTTCTGTCCCCTTTAGCCAAGCCCAAGATGAAACTAAGCCTTTTCAAAAAACGGATCTCTCTCAGTTTCCCCACTTAAGGCTCCTTCTTGGAATTCTGCCCTTGGAAGTGGCTGCCTGGCATTGAGAAGGATCCTGAGGCCAAGTTCAGGCCAAAATGGAAAGAGATCTGTGACTGACTAGTGATTGCTGCAGGCATTCCAGGTAGGAGACCACAAGACATACATCACATGTCTGTCATTCCTGGCACCCAGAGCCCAAAGCAGTGGTCCTCCAACACTGGTGTGCATCAGAATGATCTGGAGGACTCACCGAAAGTATCGTTTCCCAGACTCTACACACACAGATTCCTGATGTAGTGAATCTGGCGGGGGGCGCGGTGGGGGGGAGCCTGTGCATCTCACTGTAATAATGCCCCAAGGTGACTCTGGTACACGCCAAAGATTTGGGAAGAAGCTTGTACCCTTCCCATCTTAGGAGCTTGGGATTCTTAGTGGTCCAGAAACCCTTTAAAATAGATAAGGCAGAGATGTGTGGCTTGAGGTAAAACCCCTAACAAAAATAATAAAATTTAAAAACTTTATTAAAAAGTCAAACCCCTATAAGCAGAGTAAAATGACGGGTAACAGGGCCTTCAGGATAGGAGTGTTGGTTCATAAACTGGTGCCTTTACCCATAGGACAAGGAGAGACTCAAGAAAGAGACGGCCACTCCGGATGAGTAGGTGACAGGTTTCAATAAGCAAGGGAACTTACGGACAAGGCTTGCCTGGGGCAGCTGCAAGACAGTATATCTCTGCACCTGCCCACCAGAATCTTACAAGTTTCGAGCACAGAAGTCCTAAGTATAGTCTCAAGTACAGAAGCCTTAATGGGGTCACATATATTGTCTAGATAGTCTCAACAACACCTTATTATCTCAAGGCTGTGTCCTTGAAATGGCTCCAGTTATAGGAACAGTGGTCTGAACTCACATCCTAAGGACAGGAGAGGGGTTAGGGAGCCTCTAACTGCTCAGGTCCAGCCTGCGGGTCAGCGGGGGGGCCATACCCCCTCAATGACCTCCTCTGTAGAGAGGACAAAGAGAGGTCAAGAGGTGTTGGTCAAAGCTTACGAAGTTCAGTTGTGTAGAATAAGTTCCAGAGATCTAATGTATGGCAGAGTGACTACTGTTAATGATAATGGTATTCTGGGCTAGAAATTTGCTGAGAGCGTAGACTTCGGGTGTTCTCATGACACATAAAAAGCTGCTAACTACGTGAGTAGATGGAGGTGTTAATTAGCTTGATGGTAGTGATCATTTCAGTATGTATACGTATATCCAAACATCATGCTTTCCATCTTAAATATATACAATTTTCATTAAATTAATACATCAACAGAGTTCATCTTTAGGCATAAACTCTGGGAAAGAAATGTGGCTATGTCAAAGTTCAAGGCATAAGAGAATTTCTTCCTTATCTTCCCTTCCCTCAAAACATGAAGCTCCAATTCCTTCTCCAATCCCGACCACACTGCACTCACAACGATTTGGTGTCTGTGTGGGGCAGTTTTAACTTTTCAAAGCACTTACATATTCAAACATCCCTTTGGTACTTAGAAGAGATCTTCCAGGTAGGATAAGTAAGAACATCATTCTTTTGGGATAAATGAGATCAGCCCTCTGAACATACACCCAGAGAAGTGAGTCAGAAGGTACAAGGTCACACATCATATTGGCCTCCAGCATCAGAGCCCCCCCCCCCCGCCCCCACCCGGGGCAGCATTATGCATGGTGGATTACACAATCCCACGAGCAGGGTCCAGGCAGGGGTGTTTCCTGAGAGCAGCATAGGGCACTGTGCCCCACCAGAACAGAGGCTCCCCATGAGAACACTTAGTGATGACAGTCATTGTCTGTTTTCACTCTGGGGCAAGGGAATGACTCTAAGAGAAGTTCAGATACTATCCTTGATGGGAGAGACACACTAACAGAGCCAGAGTTTGCTAAACGACAGCCAGCCTGTGGTATTCAATTCTTTGTCTTCCATTCAGGGAGGCTGGACACCTGCAGGGGCAGACATAAGTAAAAGAGCTTCTCTGATACGGTAATTCAAAGGTCAAGCCTTTGAATTCACAGATATAAATGTCAGATACAGATTAGCACACCAGAAGAGAAATCAGATTAAAAAAAAAAAAAAGGAAAGAAAGGAAAAGAAAGAAAAAGAAAAAAAAAAACACCTTTCTCCAAATCACTGGTTTTCAAACTGGAATGTGCATCAGGATCCTCTGGAGGGCTTGTTAGAATCCAGATTGCTGGCCCCGCCCCAGAGTTCCTGATTCACTAGGTCTGGATGGGGCCCGAGAATTTGCATTTCCAACAAGTTCCTGGGTGAGGCCAACAATACAGCTCTGCCTCTGAGGACCCTGGCTTCAGGGCTTCCCAAACTTCCTGTGCGTAAGAATAACCTGGAGCCACAACTGAGATGCAGATTTGGCCTCAGGAGGTCCCAGCTGTCTCTCTAACAAGCTCCTAGTGATGCTGACACTGCCAGCCTGTGGACCACAGCGAGTAGCAAGGCTCCCAACTGGCGTCTCTCACAGGGATGTGCCACACTCCTCCTGACATCAGAGTCACCAGTGAGGGTATTAAAAATGCAGATGGGAACTCCGTGGTGACAAAGAGGGGAAGTGACAATACGTGGACCCACATGATGGGATGAATGGACACACCGGCCACCAGACCCGCGGTCAGCACAGGACACAGGCCGCACGGCTGGATACTATGTTGGTCCCCAGCTCCGTCTCCCCAGTGGGGCCATCTCAGGGCCTTGAACTCATCAGCTCTGGCTCTCTTGTGTTTGCACCAAAAGTGGCATCCTCTGAGCGTCTCAGAAACAGCCAAGTGGCAGAAACCCTCTTAAAAGGGAGAAAGAGAGCCAGCAACACTGCTTGGCCGAGGGGTGGCACAGCCCTCGTGCTGGAAACCAGCTGGGACCTCTAGCTGAGCCCAGGAGGGTGGGGCCATCATCAGTCGGACACCCCTGAGGCTATCAAGAGAGCTCGGGCCTCACCTCCAGCGAAAAGACAAGGAGACAGGGAGGGAAGGGGGAGGTGGAAAGAGACAGAAAAGAGGAAATTGTGCTCTCATTACAAGATGGTATTTGGAATAACGTAGATATTCAAAACAAATATTGAACAACTTGCAAACTGCATTTTCCTGGGACTTTTCTCTTGGCTTTTTTGGTTTGTTTGCTTTAATTGAAATCTGTGTGCTTCAGTGAGCTCATGTGACACGCCATGTTCAGTTATTCCAAATGACTGAGGCCACATGATGCTCCATTTCTCGTCAGCTGCAGAGCACATTTTATGTTTCAGGAACTACAGTCCCATCAGTCTGTAACTATCATATTGCACCGAAATGGCTTTGGCACTCAGGTACAATGGCACTTCCCGAGTGATTGGGAGGGTCGTCCCTGGGTCAAAGATGAGCAGGGATCAGGAAAAGCAGATGGTTCCCTGTGTACCCCCTAGGGAAAAGGACATAAAATTGGACGGGGAAAACCAGCTACAGGAGAACAGAGCACAGCACCCGGGGGGGTCCCCTGACCCTGGAGTTAGAAAAACAGGGGTAAAAAAGCCCAAGAATGTGGCTGGAAAAACTGGGGCAGGGAGGAGACATGAAGTAACCCACTTTATTTCCGGAGACATTCCAACTAGCCCCTGCCTGTTATATTCTCAAGACTGGAAGCTTGTACCAAATCACCCCCCACATGGGGTACGTTGTACTAATTCCCTGAATTCAAATATTAGAGTTTTTTTTTCCTATCTTACCACAGAGGAAATAATTTTTCTCAAAACAAAAAAACAAGCACAGATTTACTCACAGTGCTAAGAGCTAATACAGAAATTGCTCTATTGATAGACGGCTGGGCCAGTGACCTGATTTACTCCTAGCAACCACCATATAAAGTAGGTGTTATTTCCATTTTACAAAGCCTGTCATTGCTGAGCCATCAGACCAATGCCAGCAACCACACACCTCTAGACTCTGTGTCACCTGGATTTTTCTGTTACTTGTAGGTGAACACATCTCTAACCAATATTGTTATTAGAAGCTGAACCAAAGTAGTAGGTTTTTGTTTTCATTATTGAAATACTTCAGGGTTTACTGCTTTGGTGTCTCTCCCTTTCTTGCTGGTTCCAAACTGCATGTGAGTTCTTTGCTGTTGGACTAGAAGACTGAGGGGCAAGTCTGGGCAGTCCCTACATTAGCACCAGTTCGAAATAGCAGCTTAGAACTCCTCTTTCCTGGTGCTGGGGTGCTGGATTCACTGGAGATGCCCCAAAGCAGCAGCCCCAATGGGAAATAAATGAGTCGGATTTTAGAAGAGACAGGCCCATCTTCCCTCCTCGCTACCAATGTCATCATATGACCGTAATTCCGAATAATGAGAATAGGCACTTAATACACATTCACCGTAATCAATGCCTCTCACCGCAAGCGTCCTTCATTTCTCCCATCTCCAATCTGTGTGGAAGAGGGAAATTGCAGTGTAGTATATTCCAGAAACATGCAAAGGCCCTTCAACTGGCCATTCCCTCAGTTTTTTTTTTCAGAACAGGAAGTGAGGAAACTGATGAGCAGTAGCACTGGCGTGTCCTGCCTCTCTCTAGAGTAGGACATACTCTGTCCTGAGCTCAAGCAGCCTTGATTTAAACTGGTAACAGAAGGGGCGCCTGGGTGGCTCAGTTGGTTGAGTATCTGACTCTTGATTTCAGCTCAGGTCATGATCTCATATTTCCTGCGATTTCAGCTCAGGTCATGATCTCACGGTTCCTGAGATCGAGTCCCACATCAGGCTCTGCACTGACAGCGTGGAGCCTGCTTGGGATTCTCCTTCTCCCTTTCTCTCTGCCTCTCCCCTCATCCTGCTCTCTCTTCCTCCCTCAAAAAAACATAATAAATAAACTTAAAAATAAAATAAAATAAAATAAAATAAAATAAAATAAAATAAAATAAAATAAAATAAAATAAAATAAAATAAAACTGGCAACAGGAGACAGCTTCTCATTGGGCACCTGGGGGAATCATAACAGAGAAGCTCCTGAAATCTGACAATAATATTCAGTAGTGTGACCAGGTGCAGTGAGACCCAGATGGCAGGAGGATGTATTCCTAGGAGACAGCAGGGAATGAGAGATGGGTCACAGGAGAAAGGATCATGGAGGGGAGCGTGGTGTGCAGCTTCTGACACGGTCTCCCGGTGACCTCCTCCCTTTTGTGTTCAAGCCAGACCAGGAGATTCGCTGCTGACAAAGAGAATGAGGCGAAAGTGATGGGATGTCACCTGTGTGATTAGGTTACAAAAGACTGTGATTTCCATCTTGCTATTATTCTCTCCGGCTCTTCTCACATGCTTGGTCTGATGGAAAGAGCCACACACTGCAAAGACGTGAGGATGGCCTCTGGCCAAGCCAGCAAGGAACTGAGACTCGGTCTGACAGCCTGTGAGTTTGCTAGATCCTATCAAAAACCACCGGGTGGGCTTGGGAGCACAGTCTGCTGCAGCTGACCTTGGGATGATTGAGACCCCAGCACACATCTTGACTGCAGCCTGTGAGATGCCCTGAAGCACAGAATCCAGCTAAGCCATTCCTGGATTCCTCACCTCAAAAACTGTGTTAGTTAAAACTTTAGCCTCATTTGTTGCACAGCAGGAATAATACAGGGAGAGAGTCATTCTGATGTTTTAACAGTGGGAAAAAGGGGGCATCTGGTGGCTCAGTTGAGTGTATGACTTCAGCTCAGTTCACTATCTCAAGTTTCATGACTTCAAGCCCTGCATCAGGCTCTCTGCTGTCAGTGTGGAGCCCGCTTCAGATCCTCTGTCTTCCTCTCTCTCTGCCCCTCCCCTGCTTACACTCTCTCTCTCTCTCTCTAAAAATAAACATTTTAAAAAATCTTTAAAAAAAAGAAAAATAAAAGTGGAAAAAAATAAACACACAATTAAATGTTCCAGTGCTCAGAACCTTTCTCTACTTTACATTGTAAAAAGGTTTCTGTTTTGTTCTGTTTGAGGATTTCTCTTTGTTTGTTGGTTTAATTTTGTTTTGGAAGTTTTCTCTTTTGTTTCTTTTTTGCTCTAGAAGCTGCTGACTGAATCTGGGTATTTCCTGTGTTAACCTGGACAATCCAGATCATTGTTACCACCGCTGCCATTTAATCAGAGTTTGTAATGTGTCAAGCACTGTGCTGAGCTTTTTAAAGTATTATTTCATTAAATCCTCACAACAACCCAGTGAAACAGGTACTGTGGTCACTCCCCCTTTCATACACGAGGATGCGGAGATTAGAGATTTACGGTCCTTGCCTGAGTCACTTAAGCAGTTAGCTATAGAGCCAGGGTGCACAGCTAAGAAATGTGACACACAGCCTGCTCTCCGCATCACTTAGCCTGGCAGAGCTGAAGAAGGGAGAGGAGGCAGGAAGGCTAGCACGAGGACAGAGATCCAGAAGGCTGGGGGTCGGGGCCCCAGAGGCGGAGAAGAGCAGAGACTAGGTGTTTGAAGAGAAAGTTTGGAAAGGGGAGAAGGAAGAAATGAGGGATAAGGGTCACTGCCATGCACTGTGAGGACAGTAGGAAATGGAGAAAGGAAATACAGGAAAGAAGAGACAGAGGACAGAGAAGGAGCAAGAGAGAGAGAAATTGAGTAACTGTGCTGTACATTATGCACACAATCCCTTTTCAGCATGTGCAAGTGATGTAGTGAAGATTGAAACTACTTTCAAGTAGTAAGAGATGGGCACTGCATCAGGATGCTTTCTCGCCCTCTCTGACCCTTCTTTGTCTCACGTGGATACGAGCTTATTCCTAATGGTTTCCATATCTCCTGCCTCCTCTTTAATACCACGGATGATGCCCCAGGTTCGACCCTCACCTTCTCTCTCCTGGACTGTGCCAAAATCCTCCTGAAAGACCTTTCTGCATCAACTCTTACCCCTGCAGACTTCTCTTCTAGACTAGTGACTAGGCAATCTGTTTAATTATACGTACCTAATCAGGATGCTTTAACATAATCAATCGACTCCACGCTTCAAACCATGATCTAAAAGACTACCACCACCTCCTGCTTGAACTACAGTGACCATTTCTTTTTTTTTTTAAATGTTTATTTATTTATTTATTTTTGAAAGAGAGAGAGAGAGAGAGAGAGCACAAGTGGAGGAGTGGAAGAGAGAGAGAGAGAGAATCAGAAGCAGGCTCTAGGCTTGAACTCACAAACTGAGATCATGACCTGAGCTGAAGTCAGATGCTCAACTTTATGAGCCACCCAGGCACCCCTACAGTGACCATTTCCAGGTGGAATAAAAAAGAAGTAAGTCCTCTCTCAATTCCTGACCCCTGGGATCTCACCCCCCCCCAACCAAGAGAAAACCATATTTCCAGAGATGTGGGAGGTGTATAGAATTATGTGTAGGAGGATTAAACTCCACCCACTACAACTCACGTAAAAAATGCAGCAAGTAGGGGTGCCTGGGTGGCTCAGTCGGTCAAGCGGCCGACTTCGGCTCGGGTCACGATCTCGCGGTCCGTGAGTTCGAGCCCCGCGTCGGGCTCTGTGCTGACAGCTCAGAGCCTGGAGCCTGTTTCGGATGCTGTGTCTCCCTCTCTCTCTGACCCTCCCCCGTTCATGCTGTGTCTCTCTCTGTCTCAAAAATAAACATTAAAAAAAAAAATGCAGCAAGTACAATCAACTGATCTCCGACAAAGGAGCAAAGGCAAAACGACACAAAGACAGTCTCTTCAATACATGGTGCTAGAACAAACAAGTGGACACGAAAAAAATATGGGTCTAGACACAGACCTTCACAAAAAGTAACTCAAAATGGATCATAGATCTAAAAGTACAATGCAAAACCATAAAACTTGTAGAGGATAACCTAGCTGACCTTGGGATGGTGATGCCTCTTTAGATACAACACCAAAGACATGATCAGTGAAAAAAATAATTGATAAGCTGGACTTCATGAAAATTCAAAAATGCTCTGAGAAAAGCAAGCCGCAGACTGGGAGAAAATATTTACAAAAGATATATTTGATGGACTGTCATCTAAGATATACAAAGAACTCTTAAAATTCAACAATAAGAAAACAAACTACCGGTTTTTTAAAAGGGCCAAAGACCTTAACAGACACCTCACCAAAAAAGACATTTAGATGCCCCACAGCACACAGCATCAAGGAAAATACAAATTAAAGTAACAATGAGATATTATACACACCAATTACAATGACCAAAATCTGGAACACTGACAACAGCAAATTCTGGTTGCTGGATATGGAGCAAAAGGAATGTTCATTCTGTGTTGATGCGAATGCAAAATGGTACAGCCACTTTGGAAGACAGTCTAGTGGTTTCCTTTTTTTTTTTTTTTAAGTATAATTAACATACATTGTTGTTTAGTTTCAGGTGTATACCACATTGATCCAACAATTCTCTGCATCACTCAGTGCTCACCGTGGTACATGTAGCCACCATCCATCACCATACAATGCTATTACAATATTACTGACTTTACTGTCTACATTGTACTTTTCATCTCCATGATTTGCTTATTTTATAAGTGGAAGTTTGTACCTCTTAATCTCCTTTATCTATTTCACCCACCCACCCCCAATTTGTTCTCTGTATCTAAGATTCTGTTTGGTTGTTGTTGTTTATTTGTTCATTTGTTTTGTTTTTTAGATTCCACATGAGTGAAATCATATGGTATTTGTCTTGCTCTGTCTCACTTATTTCACTTACCATAACATCCTGTAGGTCTTGTCGCAAATGACAAGATTTCATTCTCTTTAACAGATGAGTAATATTCCATTGTATATGCCACATCTTCATTATCCATTCTTCTGTGGATGGACACTTGGGTTGCTTTCATATTTTGGCTATTGTAAATAATTCTGGTGGTTTCTAACAAAACGAAACTTACTCTTACCATATGATCCAGCCATCTAGTTCTTTGGTATTTACTCAAAGGACTTAAAAAGTTAAATCCGCACAAAAATGTGCACACAGATGTTTACAGCAGCTTTTCCTATAATTGCCCAAACTTAGAAACAACCAAGATGTCCTTCAGTAGGTGAATGAATAAATAACCTGTGGTATATCCAGACAATGGAATGCTATTAAGCACTAAAAATCAATGAGCTATTAAGCCATGAAAAAACATGGAGGAATCTTAAATGCATATTACTAAAATGAAAGAAGCCAAGCTGAAAAGGCTACATACTGTGTGATTGCAACTATATGACATTCTGGAAAAGGCAAAACTATGAAAAGGACCAAAAGATCCATAGGTGTCCGGGGTGGGGGGTGGGGGGCGTCGATGAGAAGGGTGAACAGACAGAGAGGACATTTGGGATAGTGAAAATACTCCGTATGATATTGTAATGATAAATACATGTCATTATAAATTTGCCCAAACCCATAGAATGTACAATACCAACAGTGAACTCCAAGGTAAACTATGGACTTTGGGTGACTGTGACCTAGTTTCATCCTTGGTAACCAATGTACCACTGTGGTGAGTGATGTTGATAATGACAAAGGCTAGACATGTGTGGGAGTAGAGGAAAAAGAGAAAATCTCTGTGTCTTCCTCTCAACTTTGCTGTGAACCTAAAACTGCTCTTAAAAAAAATCTTAAAACTAGCAAACTCCAGATTCCCTCATTTCATTTTGCTCACAGCCCTGCTCCACTAGTTAGTGTGGAAAACACTAAACATGTCAATTGTTTACATCTGCAACTTAGGAAGTTTCAGTGTTGAGTGGGCTCACACTTTTTAGGAGAAATATTCAATCGAAGATGAAGGCCAAACTCTACATTAGGACTGTTCCTCTTTTCCACAAGATGTGACACGCATGTAGGAAAAAATATATGCATTCTCAGAGGAAGAGAAGAAGGAAGTCTCAGATCACCGGACACCCTTGGGGCTGGTCCCTGCAACAATTTGACTGGACTGGTCTGTCCCCGCTATCTCCAGAAAGGATGGCGGGTCTCTCTTGATGTTGGAGGTACCATACTGGGACCTACTTTTCCTTCTGGCCACTTGCCTCTTAATTCAAAGTCCCTGCCTTCTGAGACCTCCTTGCTCTAACCCCAGGTGGTCCACAGTCTCTCTCGGGCATCTCCACACCACCCTGCAAACCTCTGGACACAGGCTGCAGGGAACTCATGCCACATTTCTCCCTCACTGTTTTTCTACCAAATTAAAAAGCCACGGCTGTAACAATATTCGCTTTGCACTGGAGGAAATCAGAAGCGTGAGCCACCATGTCCTGAAAGGTTCCCAGACTTATCTTCCTGTCTCCAACACTATCTCCCATCCATCATGGAGTGGGCGCTGGAGACACACATGCCCTTCTCCTTGCCGCTGGCTCTGCCACTGCTCTGGGACCAGAGGGGCTTCCCCCGGCACTTCCACCAAGCAGAACACACGCCCTGTCCTGCGACTGCTCTAAGCCGGCCAGGCTCATACCTTGGTGCATAAAAATGCCTTTTAGGGGCGCCTGGGTGGCTTGGTCGATTAAGCGTCTGACTTCAGCTCAGGTCATGATCTCACAGTCTGTGAGTTCGAGCCCCGCGTCAGGCTCTGTGCTGACAGCTCAGAGCCTGGAGCCTGTTTCAGATTCTGTGTCTCCCTCTCTCTCTGCCCCTCCCCTGTTCATGCTCTGTCTCTCTCTGTCTCAAAAACAAATAAACGTTAAAAAAAATAATAATAAAAAATATTTTTAAAAAAATGCCTTTTAGAATTTAGAAAGAAAGGACAAACAAACAAATGCACAAAAACCTTTCTCTCTTCATAAAATTTTGCTTCGAAGATTATCTTCTTGCTAGTTACTGGGGAAAAATAAGTAAGTCATCTTTGAGATTCAAGGTTGAATCATGACCTCTTTGTTCCATTCCGTGTGGCTCTCTCCTTCTCTGGAGCAATCAGCTATGGCTGAGCTTTCATAATCCGAGGAAGGCCGTGAGGAACAAACCTGGCTTCTAAGGGAATAATTAATCACCAAGGAGTATTTCAAAAACACTACACCCATCATAATTTGGTGTGTGTAGGTGTATGTGTATGTGCTGCGTGCATATTTCTATGTAAGTGCCAACATGTTCTACAACCAGGGGTGTGCAAACCATGGCCTGCAGCCCAAATCCAGCTGCTTCCAGTTTCTTGTATTGCCAACATGTCAAAAATTATTTTTACATTTGTTAATGGTTGGGGGGTGGGGGAAAAACAACAGAAGAAGAATATTTTGTGACGTACAAAAAATTATGAAATTCAAATTTCAGTATGCGTAATGTGTAATTGGAACACACGCCTGGTCCTTTATGTAATGTCTCTGGCTGTTTTCACATGACACGAGCAGAGACCATACAAACCACAGAGCCTACGAAGGTTACTATCCAGCCTTTTAAGAAAAACTTTACCAACCCCTTTTCCATACCGTTCGCTTACTCCGTTTTTTCATCTTAAACATATCTTGATAATCATCCTATATTGAAGGGAATGAATTCCGTATCAAATATGAATTCCACCCATACATTGGATCTACTTAATTCCTTTTTTAAATGTTTATTTATTTACTTTTGAGAAAGAGACAGAGAGAAAGAGAGAGACTGTGCATGAGCAGGGGAGGGGCAGAGAGAGAGAGGGAGACACAGAATCCAAAGCTGGCTCCAGGCTCTGAGCTGTCAGTGCAGAGCCCGATGCGGGGCTCAAACTCATATCATGACCTGAGCTGAAGTCAGACGCTTAACTGACTGAGCCACCAAGGTGCCCCTGCTTCATTCTTTTTGGGGGCTTTTCCCAGAATTTTCCTATTACCAATACTTCCACAGTGAATATTCTTGGACTTTCGGCTTTCTGTATATAATATGCCACACCTGTCTCCATATTCCTCTCCCTCCAAGACCACGAGCACCCCCTAAAAAAGGCAACCTTTTCTACTTCTGGTCCCAGAGTAAAACTAAATAAAAACATTAATTGGTTGATCACAACACGTCTGGTTCTAAATGTAAGATGAAAACAGACTTGGCACTCTCACCAGAAGGTGAACGTGGTTCAGACAAAGGGATTTCAACTTCTGCAAATCCACGTCCTGTAGTAAGGAGATCTATCTTCCACACCACTCTTTGTATGCATAAATGTCTGCTCTGCCTCCCTGTTTCTTAGCAATTTGACTTATGTTTAGCAGCCATACCCCAAGATAGCATATTCCTCTGTGACAAGATTTAATTAAACTTCCAGCAAAATAATTAGCAAGGCTATCTTAAAAGACTGTTTTAAAATACCAGAGTGATACCAAGGAGCAAATAGAGTTAACACTGTCATCAGAGATCAAAGCCATCCAAAGACGTGACTGAAAATTTAACCTCCAGCAGCCGACTAATGAAGAAGTACACACTGGAGCAGTTGTGATATCCTCCCTCTCGGGTCCCATCAACAAATTCATTTGACATGGAAAATTTCCCAGAGGAAGCTTAAAAATGGTAAATTTCCATTAATTACATAGCAAAGAATGTTCTCCTCATAATTTATGATCCATTAGGAAACTTTGGGGGAAGCTATAATGTCCTCTTATTATACAGACTATCCTTTACCTGGGGAGTCCGATGCAAAAGCTCAGGAAGGAAGGAGGGAGACACTTGGTAAAACTATCTTGACCGTGACGGGTGGAGACGACTATCTTGGCAATGAGTCCTGTGGTGAAGTGACAGTGGGGGCGGTGATGGAATGAGGACATTCAACAAACCCAGCTAAAAATTCAGGACCTGCTACATTCTACCGGGATTCTTGGGGGAGAACGAGGAAAGGTCAGGGGATATGAAGTCAGGAGACTTAGGTGTGAGCTTCTGTCCTACCGCTTGGTCACTCTGCGGTCACAAGAAAGTCTTTTGTCATCTTTAAGCCTCACTGTTCACCTGTTCAATGGGTATCTGACTCTCCTCCTTACCTATTTTTCACAGTTGTGGGAATACTAGGAGATGTTGTTAACACTCAGTTTGATGTGGGAAAAGTGATTCTATCAGAATCCCATTCTTACTTATCTTTTTCACTGTCTTCCATGAACAGATCTACCCCAAGAGATCTAAAAGTAGAATAACAGGGTCGCCTGGGCGGCTCAGTTGGTTGGATGTCTGACTCTTGATTTTGGCTCAGGTCACGATCTCACAGTTGGTGGGTTCGAGCCTCACATCAGAATCTACATGGACAACGTGGAGCCTGCTTGGGATTCTGTCTCTTTCTCTCTCTCTGTCCCTCTCCCTTGTGCTCTTTGCATCTTTCTCAAAAATACAAAATAAAAATAAATTTTAAAAACTTTATAAAGTAGAATAACACAGGTCAGATTCTGTTTATTTTGCAATTAACACAGGTATGTGGGAACTCTTTTTTCTCTTTTTTGGGTCCAGAGTGGAAGAGTGTGCCTTATTTTTATCTCTCCATGTTGGGAATATGCATACAAAGGTTTATTTACTCTTTGGAGATGTAGGGTGAACTACTTTCCAAATGGTAGTGACCAATTATTGCTCTTGTGCATTTCTTAAGTAATCAGAAAACCCTGATTATTATTATCCCAGACAAGAAATATTAATGCCCAATATTTAAGCACCCATCATATGCCAAGCATGGCACTAAGTGCCTTTGAAGCCTGTGCAATGATCACCCCCATTTATGAATGAGGAAGGTGAGGGTATAGGTATCTTTCTAGGTCTGCAACTTTTGAGAAATTTCCTCTGCCTCTCACATCTTCATGTCTCTCCAGGCCCCTCGAAATCACCACCACCCTTCTAGCCAGTGTCAGCCTCACCATTAGTCAGAGGTCACCAGATCCTGCACCTCCATTCCTCATCTTCCAAATCGCAGGGACACGCAACTTAATAAGCGTTTCAACAGTTCAATGGACCAGTGCATGTAATGGACCTAGCCTGCTGCCCAAAGCCCAGTGACTGGTTAGTAAATGGTGGCTGCAACACAGCCTGGTGGGTTCAACACAGGGGCTCAGGGGTCCAAGCTCTTGGCTCCAACCCTGCCTCCTCCACTTATAAAAAGGGACACCTCACCCAACATGCCTCATTTCTCCAAGACCCAATTTCATCTCGGTGATAATAATACCTCCCCTCATTGGATTGTTGTGAGCATTAAATGAATTGCATACATATAGTGTGCTTGGGACGCTGTCTGGCCCCATAAACATTCCATACATACAACTCCCACTACTGTTGTTATTTCCTGACAATGCAAAGCTTCTATTAAGTGAGTTCTTCTCTGTCTCCCCACCCCTCCCCTGCACTCGCCCCCATGCTGTGCTCAAGCCAGATAAACCAAATTACCCTTAGGAAATTTATTACCTTTAAATCTTGATTGCACACACGCCCCCTCCCCTGACAAGACTCTCTCATCTTCTCAATTCCTCTGTTAATTCTTCTGCTGATTATTTCTCTTAAATAGGGTTAGATTGTGTTCCCCCAAAAAGCTCAGTAGAGAAAATAAGAGATGAGGGAAAAACCTGTTTTGGCCATTAACTATGTGTCTCAAGCTGCTAGCAACCTCGGTGGGGGCTCTGGTCGACTCCCCTCACCTCCCATCTGCACTGGAGTCTCCCTTAATTTTAACGGAAACAGGAGCGGGTCAACCCACCACAGTCTGTGACCTGGCCCGCAAAACAAGCCCCTGATCATGGCACCTGAAGTTCAGAGAACTTGGAAGAAACACTCGCCCATAGCTTCTGTGGTCCAGCTCTCAGGATTTGTCTCAGAATGATGCGCATATTCAAGACCACATCCTCCAATGCTCTGGCCCATTGGGGAGTGATTTGCATTCAGGGAGGAAAGGCTAATATTCTAGTCTTAGCAATTATTGAAACACATGCAGTCAGTGCTCTAATAAATTATCTTAACCCAATTACTAAAAACATTGCAAAACATTACTGTGCATCGAAGACCGTTCTGCCCAGGAATCTTTATTGGCAGGGTAATTAAAAACGTACTAGCTATGGCTTCTGCTCAAATATTTGGGGATGTTTCGTGCCATTTGAATTAGGTCTGTCGGACTCCGGGGAAAAAGACCTGCCTGCTCCTTGCTTTATCCAATCTCCCTTTCCTCATTCCTCCCTTTTGGAGCCACTCACCGCTGGGGTCTCATTCTCTCATTAATGCCGCCTACAAGTTCCTCCCCATCCTATTCCGTGTTACAGGAGAAAAGACTTATTATACAGGCTCAGTCCTCTCTCCTCCTTCCCTTCCTTTTCTGTTCAAAGCAAAATATTTTTGTTAGCTGTCATGTACTGGAGACCTACTATGTGCCAGAAACGTGTACCCTATCAGAATAAATCCTAAAGTAGCATTGCAAGGAACGGTGTTCTCATTTCCAAATATGAGAACATTTAAGAATTACAAAAACTAAGTGAACTCCCAAAGCTCACGAAGCTGACAAGTGGCAAAGCCAGGATCAAACTTAGATCTGCTGGTTCCAAGGTTTTTCTCATTCTCCAACAAGGTACAGATCGACAGCTTACATGTGCCAGGCAGTGGGAAAAAGTGCACAAAGTCAGGCAGAGTCCCCACCCTCTGTATGCATCCAGCCATTGTCATCAGTCAGGACACATTAATTATGCTGAAGTAACAAGCAAACCCCAAATCTCAACGGGATGTGTAACAAACTGCTTTCTCATTCATGCCACATGTCCGCGGGGGTTGACTGAGCCCACAGCAGGTCATATGTCCTCATCTGACTTTTGAGTAGACAAGGAAACATAAACCTAGCAAAGGACTGGAAAGTTGGAAATATGTGGTAAACAGCTCTAATGACAATGTCCGCTCCCGCCAGACCGAGAGGAGGGATGCCATTTTCAGAACAGCAACTCGGAGCTCTGTAGTGGATTTACAATCAAGCTGTGACACTGGCCGAGGTCCCCGGCACTGTACTTACAGACCCGACATTCATCTCCAGCAGCATCTCTATCAGACCGCAGGGATCCCAGGCATCAAACCCGGCCACAATCACAGGGCCACGCAACACTCACTCCCTCATAATCAGGCTCATCTTCCCATCCGGCAATGTGCACCAGGCAGCTGGACTCATGAGCCAGGTTCTAAGGCTGCAAACGAAGCCAGCCCACAACCAGAGCACGGAGGCGGCCAGTGCCTACTGAATTGACGTTTGAGAATCTCTAAAAAGTTCTGAGAGTTTTAATCAAACAAGCACAAAGAGGCAGTTCCTCAATATCACTGATGACGCCATTTGGCACGGCCTCTCCTTTCACCATGAGACAGGTTCTGGGCTGAACTGCGTGCTGAAAAGAACACGTTAATGGCTCCATTGTCCAGATGAAGACGCAGCAGCAGGAAGATTAAGCATTCACAAAGTGGCACAGGAGGCTTTGAACCCGTGTCTTTCTGACCTTGAGCACACAGCAGCCTGGAGCAGTTACAGCCTCAGTCAGAAGGACCACAGCAGAGACGGTGACTCCACGGCCCCCAAATCTAAGGGGCCTGAAGCTGTGGCTAACTGACACTAGAGATAAACAAAATGGCCCACAGTCCAAGCCAGAAGCAGTGGAACTCAAATCAAATCCAAGGGGCGCCTGGGTGGCGCAGTCGGTTAAGCGTCCGACTTCAGCCAGGTCACGATCTCGCGGTCCGTGAGTTCGAGCCCCGCGTCGGGCTCTGGGCTGATGGCTCAGAGCCTGGAGCCTGTTTCCGATTCTGTGTCTCCCTCTCTCTCTGCCCCTCCCCCGTTCATGCTCTGTCTCTCTCTGTCCCAAAAATAAATAAAAACATTGAAAAAAAAATTCAAAAAAAAAAAAAAAATCAAATCCAAATCCAAATCCACCAGCATTTAATGTGAGAAGAAAAACTAGTTTTTAAGCATCTACAATGTGCCAGAACACCACACAAGCCCAGGCCATCATTTCCATAGTGTGCGTGACCCAAGCGTAAGGCATCATCTCATTTAATCTTCCCAGTATCATCAATACGCTGGGTATCCTATGGACAAGAAATCTGAGTCTCAGGGCACCCGGGTGGCTCAGTTGGTTAAATGTCCGACTTCGGCTCAGGTCATGATCTCATGGTTCGTGAGTTCAAGACCTGCATTGGGCTCTCTGCTGTCAGCACAGAGCCTGCTTGGGTTTCTCTCTCTCTCTCTCTCTCCTTCTCTCCCTGCCCCTTCCCCACTTGCTCTCTCTCAAAATAAATAAATAAACTTTTTTTAAAAAAAGGAAATGTGAGTCTCAGAGAGGATGAGCAACTTGCCCAATGCCACACAGCTTATAGGAGACAAAGCTCACACAAGAATCCTATGCCGCCTGACTTGATACTTTCTGCTCCCAGGGGGAGGTCAAGGATTCTCCCTACACACACACGATGCACACAAACATGGGTTTTCATGATTGTCTTAGAAATACCACAGCATCACCTGGGAACGGGTTTGGATTCCTCCCCTAAACTGAACTGTGCCTCATTCCAAACCAAGCCCATTAACTTGTCAGGTGATAGCAACACCACCACCCTTACCAACAGCAGCAATACTTGTAGGAAAGAGGAGGACGACGAGGGGAAAGGAAGTGAGAGAAAGAAGAGAAAGAAGAACCATCACACTCCCTCCACCACCTTCAATTAAGAATTTCATAAGTACCAGCATGTTTTATGTAATTTACAAGCACCATTAAATCATTAAATCTTTATGGAAAGCCCCAGACGGTAAAAGCCCCAAATGGTACTCCTTACCATTTATGGGAGTACTATCACTCCCATTTTATAGGCAAGGAGACTGAGACACAGAATGATCAGGCATCCTTCCCAAGGTCAGCCAAAAGAAGACCCAAATCTGTATGCCAAGTCCATTCTCTCTTTGTGTGTGTGTGTGTGTGTGTGTGTGTGTGTGTGTGTGTGTGAGAGAGAGAGAGAGAGAGAGAGAGAGAGAGAGAGAGAGAGAGAGCGAGCAGGGGAGAGGAGTAGAAGAAGAGGGAGAAAGAATCCCTGACTTGGGGCTGGATCCCATGACCCCAGGATCATGACCTGAGTCAAGATCAAGAGTCAG
This sequence comes from Puma concolor, assembly GCF_028749965.1. Classification (NCBI taxonomy): domain Eukaryota; kingdom Metazoa; phylum Chordata; class Mammalia; order Carnivora; family Felidae; genus Puma; species Puma concolor. The sequence goes on from NC_141682.1 coordinate 29,246,345, forward strand.
ACGCTCAACCAACTGAGCCACCCAAGTCCATTCTCTTAACCAGCTATTCCATCTGCCTCTGATGAAAAGCAGAATGGATCAGACTTGAGGAGTGAGGGACATAGTGCAGCTTCCTGTTGGGGGAGGCGTGGGGAAGCACACAGCAGGTCTGGTTTCTTTCCAAAGGGAAGTGTCTTCCAAGGGTCTGCCTTATAGGCTCCCCACCCTCCTCTTGGTACCCTACCCAGACTTCCTTTCTGGTGGATGCTTCCCTCCCCCAGCTTCTCTGAAAAATGGCTGATGGCGGGTCACAGCTGTACACCCCCCACTCCAGGGAACTGCTTCTTCATCCCCTTGCATGCAGTCAGGGCCCACGCTTCCTCCTGAGGGTTCTCCCCAGATAAGTCACTTGCCCAAGAATCCCTGCGTCAGGCTCTGCGTCCGCAGCACCCAATCAGACACCCCACTCCTCCTGCTCCCCAACTCTGCCTCTGCTCACGTGGGGTTCTGGTACTTATATAAGCTTCTGCTTCTCACACCCAGGAGTGGGAGAGCAGGGAGAAGGTGAAGCGAGGGACTCTGCAATCCGGGGTTGCCGGGAGGCACAAGGCCAAGCAGCTGAGAGAGGGCAGCCAACTCAGCCTCGCTGGCAGTGCCCAGCCGCCCCCAGGCCAGCCTGCCCTCGGCCTCGTGCACTTTGGGTGATTAAGAACAGATGGCCCGGCGCCTCCGCCAAGCCCCATTAACTCCTTAATGCTGCTCTTCTGGAGGCCGGATGGTCGGCTGAAAAAGCCAGCTTTGGAGGTCATCTGATTAAATGATGCCCGGCACAGAGGGTTGCCCAGTCTCCCTTCCCAGGCTGGCAGCTGCCCCCGCTGCTTCATCAGACCTGCCATTCGTGACCAGATGGGCTGGGAAAGGGGCCTGGGTGTGCTTAATGGCGGAAATGTGCTCAGCGCAAGGAGCGCTGGCGGAGGAGTCAGGGGACGATCACCGCCCTGCGGCCGCGGACAGGTCACTCAATCCAGGTCCCACCTTGATCACCCGCCAAATGGCATGAGTCATAATAACTATAATAACAACACAACAAGAATAAGTTTACCAATGTTCTAATGGCAACTATTATCCCTTCGGTGACGATAATCAGTTCTGTCATTCTAGTGGTGATGAAAATACTGCACCAAACACTTCACATGTGATCTCTTCTTCCATCCCCGCAACTGCCCTTTGGGATGGCATCTCTTCTTTTTTAGCTTTAATCTTTGTTTTTTGTTTTTTATTTTTTTTTTATTCTGAGAGAGAGAAGGAGGGAGAGTGTGTGGGGTGGAGGGACAGAGAGAGAGGGAGAGAGAGAGAATTCCAGGCAGGCTCCGTGCTGTCAGCCCAGAGCAGCTCGATCTCACCAACCATGAGATCATGACCCGAGCTGAAATCAGGAGTTGGATGCTTAACCACTTAACCGAGGGAGCCACTCAGAAGCCCCAGGAGGGTACCTCTTCTGTTCTCCATTTTACCCATGGGAAAAAACAGAGGTTCAGAGAGGCTAAGTAAAATGCCAAGTTCACTTGCCTGGCAACCACTGGAGGGAGGAACTGAGCCCAGGTAGGACTGACTGCAGAGCCCCTGCTCCTTACCACCATGCTGCAGTGCCCCACGCCACCTACCTGGCAGGACATCCAAACCTCAGAGGAAAAGAAAAAACCCACAAAAAAGTACTGAGGCACGCCAAAGGATCCTTGATCCCTCCCTCCAAATTAATTAATTAATTAATTAATTAATTTTAAAAGGACCCTATTACTAATTCAGTCCATTCTTCACCAGATTATTTTCTCAGACCTAGAAATCCAAGGCTTCTCCCAGAAACTCCAAGTTCTTTGTAATGCTTCTACCTAGAACAAGGGAAAGGTAACACATGTACATCTACATGCTTTGGATAAAGAGGAGGCTCTAAGAAGGTGGCTATGCCCTTGATCAATGAGAGAACCCAAGAAACATATATACTAGTGTTTCATTTGAGAACACTGGGCATGTCAGATGGCCTACCAGGGAGCACAACATGGGATGAGGAATATGGGATTCAGGGAGAATCAAGGGAGCACCAAGCAAGAGGGAACACACTCCTTGCACACATGCTGTTGGGGAAGCTCACGCAAGTGCGGTTTGGTGACTGATTTTGGCCCTTGATAGGAAAGACCTCAAAAAAACGGTTAATTCTAGTATCTAGTATTGAAATTTAAAAAATACTTTAACGTTTGAGATTTAAATATGGTGGAAAGTGTGCTATCTCCTGCTCTGGGTGATTGTTACATGAGTGTATTCAGTTTGTGAAAAATCCCTGAGCCGCTCACTTAGGTAAATATGTTTTTGTGACTGCGTATTATACTTCAACAAAGAGGTTTTTAAACAAAGGAAAACCATCTCTAATGAAAAACAGAAAGTGCTTTGGAAAACCCAAACTCCTACCCAAGGGTGCTCTTCTTTTTGTGCTGTAAACAGTCCCCACCCCCTCACCCCGCCTTACCCACAGAACTGGTTCCTTATCTTAAAACAAATGGGCCCTCAGTTCACTGGACACCTGCTTGTGTTGGCCTCCCCAGTGGCATGGGAATGGTCCCCAGTGCAGCCCACCTCTGGAAGCTTCTGGAAGCATCTTTCAGCAAGCCTTTATTATTCCTTTTCTCCAAAGGCCTTAAAATGCCAGGTGTCCTCCTCCCCTCTCCCCCATCCACTCCTTGAAGCCAGAGACTATGACACAGTTGAAGAGCTTGGGGGAGACTCTCACCTGGGCAAACACAGCTTGTGGCCAAAAATGCTGAATGCAGAGACGGCCCTGGTGGACCTTCTCCTTAGCCTCCTCCAAATACACCTCATCCGGCTCATCTCCTCTGTCTCACTACATACCTTTATTTCTGCTCCTGGTTTTCTAGTTCCAAGTGAGTCTTCTAATTCTCATTGTTCCCCACCTCCCCCAATTTCACACCGCTGTCTCCTCCAGTCCTCCCCAGTTGTTCAAGCAAAAATCTTAGAACCACCCTTGGCTCCTCCTGTTCCCTCACCCCTCACTTCTGGAATCCAGCTGCTCCACCCCACCTCTACTGTCATCACCTTCCAGGTCACCGGGATGACTGTGCTCTCATTTACCCTTCTTTCAAACTACCTCCTACCCAACACCTGGGTGAGCTGTTCATCTGTAAATCAGATTAGGTCGATTCCCCTCTCTGAACCTCCAAGGGTCTTCCGATCTCACCTAGAGCAAAACCCAATATACTGTCATGGTTAGGGGCCTATGCAAGGTGACGTCTGCTCGATGGTCTCCAGAGTGGTTCCTCGCTCGGCCCCAACCCAGGGGCCAACTTCCATTTCCCAACCACTAACCTCATCCTTAACACAAGTCTTTCATGCATGCTGTTACCTCACCTAGGACACTTTCTCCTTGGTTTTTCCCATAGCTGGTGGCTTCCTATCCTTCAGGTCTCAAAGAAAGGTCACCTCCTCAGAGAGGCTATCCCTGACCACCCATCTAAATTGCCCCCTCTCAGGGTGCATGGGTGGCTCAGTGGGTGAAGGGAACGACTCTTGATTTCAGCTCAGGTCATGATCTCATGGTTCGTGGGATCAAGCCTGCATAAGGCTCTGCACTGACAGCGTGGAGCCTGCATGCAATTCTCTCTCTCTCTCTCTCTCTCTCTCTCTCTCTCTCTCTCTCTCTCCCCTTCTCCCTCTCTCTCTCTCCCTCCCTCCCTCTCCCTCTCTCTCTGCCTCTCACCCACATGTGCACTCTCTCTCTCTCTCTCTCTCTCTCTGAAAATAAATAAATATTAAAAGAAAAGAAGGAGTGCCTGGGTGGCTCGGTCAGTTAGGCATCCAACTCTTGATTTTGGCTCAGATCATGATCTCACAGTTCGTGGGATAGAGCCCCATGTTGGCATCTGGCCTGTCAGTGCGGAGCATAATTGGGATTCTCTCTTTCCTTTTTCTCTGCTCCCCCCCTGCGCTCTCTCTCTCTCTAAATAAAAAAATAAACATTTTTTTTTTAAAGAAGGAAAAAAATAGGGTGCCTGGGAGGCTTAGTTGGTTGAGCACTGACTTTGGCTCAGGTCGTGATCTCACAGTTCCCTGTGAGGTTCCAGCCCCGCATTGGGCTCTGTGCTGACAGCACAGAGCCTGCTTTGGATTCTGTGTCTCCCTCTCTTTGCCCCTCCCCCTCTCTTTCCCTCTCTCTCTTTCAAAAGTAAACATTAAAAATTTTTAAAACAGAAAATAAATCACATTACTACAAAAAATAATAATAATAAATAAATTGTCCCCCCCACCCCCGCCTTATTCTCCATCACACCATCGTGTTTAGTCTCATTTGCATACCGTGTGTCCTCCACTCAAACCCGAGGGACCATGGTACCAGCGACCCTGTCTGTCTTGTTCTGTCACGAGCCCCCAGCACCTGGCACACAGTCAGGACACAACGAATGAGTATGCCTGGCGCATCCCCAGCGTTACTCACCTAGGCTGCCTACCACAGACGTGCCCACCTCTGGCCTGTTCCCTGCCTGGTGTCCCAATGAAGAGATAAATGGGACATGACATAGTGGCTCCAGATTCTCCTGATATGTTTCTGCTCCCTTTACCTCTCTCCTTGCACTCCGATTTCCAAAAACAACAAAAAAAGCAAGGCTGACACGGGCCTGCCTCACACCTTCCCAAGTACCAGTGGTCACACAGGCTGACCTGCATTCCCCACTCAACTAAGTAAGTAGTTGAGGCAGCCAAATAAAATGAAAGAGCAAAAAAGTCTGGACTCTGGAGCTGGAAGGACCCTGGGTCAAATTCTAGCTATTTGCCCTCATACTAAACTCCTGCCTCAGTTTCCCCTTCTGTAAAAGAATAATCAATCTGTCTGCCACAAAGCAGCATGTGGCGTGAGGGACTCCTTTAGCAGTAAACAATGACATGGGGTCCACGTACAAAGTATTTAGTGTAGTTGATGACACAAAGCATGTACCAAATGTTATCTATAATGAAGAGTAGTATCTCTGGGAACCCTGCAGAACTCAGTTTATAATTTCTTTCCTCGGAGAAGAATCCCCTGCCCCCTCACCCTCTCAGTCTGACATAGATGCTCCCCACAAACACAGCTCTCAAACCCAATGTCTAGTGGGAACCCTATCTCATTCAGAGTAAAAGCTAATTCCTCTACAAAGACTACACATAACTGACCCCATCAGTTCTTGGACCCTATGCACTCCATTCTCCCCATTTTTGCCCTCTGCTCCAGACACCCCGGCCACCATGTTGTTCTTCAAACTTTCTCAGTTACTCTCCGACCTCGCCTACTATCCCCTCAGCCTAGGACACACTTCACCCCAGCTATTTGCATGGTTCCCACCCTCCTCTCCTTCAGGAACTTGATCAAAACTCCATGAGGTTTTCCGTGGCTATTGTGATAGGCTGAACGAGGCTCCCCAAAGATGCCCACATCCTAATCCCCTGAGCCTTACGTGGCAAAAGGACCTTTGCAGATGCCATTAAGGAGCTTGGGCTGGATTATCCAGGTGGCCCCAATGTCATCACAAGGGTCTTCATAAAAGACAGGCAAGAGGGTCAGGGTCAGAGAGGGACACTTCTTCATGGAGGAAGGGGTCATGAGCCAAGGAATGCAGGTGGCCTTCAGAAGCTAGAAAAGGCAAGAAGATGAACTCTCCCCCAGTGCCTCCAGGAAAGACGCAGGCCTGCTGACCCATTTCCAACTTTTAACCTCCAGAAACATAATGTAATGCACTGTGTTATTTTAAGCCACTAAATTTATGGTAATTTATTTCAGTGACAATAGAAAACTAATACAGCTACCTAATCTAAAATTATATTCTCCACCAAATGTGTACATATATACACGTACTTGCACAAACAGCACACACACACACGCATGCATGGGGGCACACAAAACACATACACTCCTTACCCCTTTTCCTTGACTGAAAGTTTTCTCCACACCACTCACCATCTGACAGACAAATAACATGTAAGAAAAACATGGTGTGTATTTCCCACATACGCATAGACACAGACAGAAATAAATGTACAATGAAAATAGCGATTTTCATCTGTTTTGGTCACGGCTATATTCGTTGCACCTGGAAACAGGCCTGGCATTACTGAGTGGAGAGACGCTCACTAAATTTGCTGACTGCAAGCCTTCTTCATCTTGGCACTTACAGATCCTGTTCTTATCAGTTACGTGAAAGCTCTCTCACCCCTCGACTTGTAGCCCCTGGGGGCAGAGGCCGGTCTCCCTTGGTCACTGCTACATGATTCCATCACTAGCATGGTACGTCATCCCCCCACCCCCAGGCGATCCCCACCAACGTGTGCTGAACGAATGTGATACCATGTTCTGTACCTCTGAGCCCCCACATTCTCAGAATTCCAACTTGTCAAGAGCCCTCACATTTTATTTGATTGCTAATATGTCTAATTCCCAGTTCACTGAAGGGGAAAAAAAAAAAAAAGGAGGCTCTGGAGGCTGTAATTTACAAAGCAAATCTGCCCAGCAGAAATACTCATCTTCAGAAGACAGTTGGATGTAATCATTTGTTAAAAAGGGAAAAAAGAAGGAAATGTGTCCAGATCCTCAGCCTTTCCAGTTGTATTGTTTGCAAACCTTTTGAAAGCAGTTTGAGGCCAAGGCTAATCATTTTGCCTCAAGGGGCTCATTTCCTGAGGCTGGTGGTACTTTTGAATACTTTTGTCACTGAGGAAGGAACACAGCAGGCAGGAAAATGGAGATTCTGGCCAAAGTCCTTCTGTGGGAAAGGATGTATAAAAATCCAGTCAATTCCACCTGGCTTGCTAATTAGAATTCCAGGAGTAAAGGGGCCACGTGTCCCTTTGAAATCGTCAGAACAGTCAGATGAACAGGACTATCCCTGAGAGAGAATGTGCAAGGACGTATTTAAATTATATTATTTTCACTTTAAATAACCAGGTAGGAAGAATTAGTGAGCAGAATTAAATTAGGCAGGTGGGGGCAATCGGTACATATTAGTTGCCTTTGCTCTTTTCTTTTCTTGTCGCAGATTTATCTTATCATGCCACCTTGTAAAGGATTCTTCCTGGCCAGTTCCCACACCCATCTGCAGGTTCCTAAAAGGCAAGGACTGCCTGTCGCTTTTCGGTGCACTTCCTGGCAGCCGTTACAGTGCCTGACAAATACGAGGCCCTATGCTGATGGGTTAAATAGATGAGCAGATGAGTGGATGGATGAAGAGATGCTGAAGCCAGGAATGAGTGTGCCTGGGTCCCCACTTGCCTGGCAACCATCATCCAGGGCACATGTGTAATCGATAGCGTCAGTCACCCACCCTAGAGATTCTGCTATTCAGTCTATCTCACGTGGAACCCAGGAATATGTTCTGGAACTTTTCCCCTAGGTAGCTCTGCTCCTCAGGAAAGCTCAGCAAACACATGCTGCATCCACCTGTTCAATGCATCTTCACCTAAAATGTCCTTGGGTCATGTTTCCACCTGCAGCGGACCAAGTTTCTCACATTCAATAGGGGGAGCGAACCCTTTCCACTTGGAGCCACTCCTTTTTCCCTCCCGGTTGCCACTCAACCCCTCCAGTCACAGCCTCGTATTTCTGTTCTCACTCTCTCCACTGAAGCATTTGGAAGTTTCCAATGTTAAGACAGAGACAGTGGAGCCCAAGGGGGTCTGCATGCTGCCTGACATCCATGCAGCGACCAGACTCGATTCTCTGGAAGACCTCGCATCTAAGAGCAGGGCTTCCTGGCTCAGGTTCCCGTGCACACAGAGTATACACCAACTTGGGAAATGGGGGTGATCAGAGTGTGTGTTTACTTTATGTTACTACCCAGGTCTCTCCATTCAAAAATAAGGCTTACACAGTGGCTTTCAACCTGTGCTCTGAGGAGCCTTTCGGGACCAACCAGTCTCCAGGACTCTCTACTCCTCCCACCGGGGCACCATCTTGTTGGTCTAGGTTCCACAGAGGACCTTCCCCAAAACATGTGATTCAAACAAATGGTTCCATGGATAGAAAAGGCCAGAAGCCAATGGACAATGTTGACTTTTCTCCCTCAAGGCCCCATTAGAACAAAAGGGAATTGGCCTTTTAGGACACTGAGAGGCCAGACCTAAGGGTTATAACTCCCACTCATGCTGGGATAACAGATAAACCTGTACATTAACTATTATCAATTCTTTGAAATAGAAGAAACCTCAGAGGAAATTAATACGTCCTGTATTCGTAGTCTATTGCTGCTTAATAAATTGCCCCAAACCTTAGTGCCAAAAAACAATGTTTATCGTCTCGGTTTCTGTGGGCCAGGCATCCAAACACAGCTTAGCTGGGTTCTTTAACTCAGTCTCTGACAAGGCTCTAGTCGAGATGTTGGCCAGCACTGTAGCCATCTAGGGCTGACCGGGGAGGGCTCCACTTCCTAGATCACTCACGTGGCTGTCACTGACGTGTTCCGCAGTGCAGCTGGACTGCGGGCCTCACCTCCTCGCTAGCTGTTGGCCAGAGCCGTTGCCACGTGGGCTCCCCATCAGACCGTTCGCGCACAACAAGGCAACCGGCTTTAAAGCGGGGAGCAAGGGAGAAAGAGAGTACAATCCAGACGGAGACAACCTAACCTTTGTGTAACCTGCCCTGGGAGATGCCATGCCACCCCTTCTCTGGTGATCTATTTATCGGAAGCCAGCTTATACTCAGGAGGAGGGCATTACCCAAAGGCATGAATATCAGGAGGTGGGGACCCTTGGGAGCTATTTTTGAAGCTGCCCCTCCACCTCCTAAAGCACCCCCATCAGGTCACCTAGTCAAATGCAATGCGTGTGATATGGTCAGACAGACCCAGGTTCAAATATTGGGTCTGCCACTTTCTATTACTACTATTACTGATAATGAGAATAAACATGATGACTGCTGCCCTCTACTACTTATTGGGCACTTTGCAGACCTTCCCAAGACTCATTTATTTTGTCCTCACAACATGCCTTTGAGAAAGGGCTTTTATGACACCCAATGCACAGGTGAGAAAACCGGGGCTCAAGAGAGTTGAGCATCTTGCCCGAGGTCTCAAAGCAAGTAAGAGAAGCAGCCAAATTCCAGCCTCTGTGCCTCTGATGCCGTGACCCCGAGGCTAGCTCCACGTGCTAGCTTCACTCCTCTGACTGCTTCCATGTCACAATGCCACTAACACTGAGCAGCAAGGGCCAGTAGAGAGGAGTAAATAAACTAATAGAAGAATGGCACAGAGTTACCTATAAAGGATGGTATTTTGTTTCACAAACATCTGCTGAGCACTTTATCTGTGCCAGGCACTGTGCCAATTCAGGCTTTACTTACGCAATTTGTTCAGGGCTCATGCCAACCCCATGAGGGAGGCGGCAGTAAATGCTTACGCTGACTTATTAAAGCTTGACTGTTTTGAGAACTCTATAAAGTTGGAGGACTCGCTGAGCCCTCGACATGACCCTAGGAGGCAGGCACTTGAGGCAGACGCTGGGGCTGGGGGGTGGGGGGCCCTCACTTGTATCACTGCAGAGTACACAAGCCAATTCCCAGCGTCTGGCACCTGCTTCTCTGCCAGGGCTATCTTGGGCTGCCAAAGCTTGCTTTGCCCTTCCACGGGACATACTCTGCTGTTCCTCCCATGGGAACATCATTCCACACATGACTAATACCCCAGCTCACTCATCCTTCCGGGGGCGGGGGGTGGGTAACTCTGAGCTGTGGGTTATGCAGTGTCGACCAGAGTCGACCAGAGTGATTTCTGGGCTGCCTCAGTGGCAACTGACTGAATAATATACGCTTTCTGGCTGCATTCCCTTCCCTGTCTCACTTCCCTACTCCCCGACCTATGTTCTCTGAACCTTTGAGATAAATTACTTGTAGTCAAATCTCCGTCTCCGTGTCTGCTTCTGAGGGAACTCAAAATAGCACAATACTAGTGTTAGCCTCATTTTCTTTTTTTTTTTTTTAACATTTATTTTTTTGAGACGGAGAGAGACAGAGCACGAATGGGGGAGGGTCAGAGAGAGAGGGAGACACCGAATCCGAAACAGGCTCCAGGCTCCGAGCTTTCGGCACAGAGCCCAACACGGGGCTCGAACTCATGGACCGCAAGATCATGACCTGAGCCGAAGTCAGTCGCTCAACTGACTGAGCCACCCAGGCGCTCCAGCCTCATTTTCAGATAAGAAGACAGAGGCACAGAGAGTTTAAGTAACTTGCCCAAGGTCACACAGGTCACACAGCTGGGAAGTGATGGAGTTAGGATTCAAACCCAGGCAGCCTGGCTCTTCATGTTATGCATCATTAAGTTTTTCCTTCTGACTAAGCTGGGTAAAAAGAGTCGAAAGAGTTGCCTTATCACACCAAGGATAAACTGACACCAAAGCACTGGGTAACCAGTGGCCAGGTGTGCACACGGTTTCACGTACCTCTGCAAAGCCCAGCTCCATTCCTTAAGGAAAATGTCAGCTCCCCAACACAGCCAGCTGTGATCCCACTGAAAGATGTGATTGCGGAAGCCATGCTAATGGTGTGATCACGTAGCAAGGATTTCTGGTGGGCTTGTAAACCTAAAACCGTAATTGCCAAAGAGAACTCATCCCCCACAAATCAAGCCCCTCTGTATTGACAATTACATCCGGTGTTGCACGGAATTTAATGCCTAAATAATGAAGTCAAAGAACAAGGCTGGAGACTGAGCATTTGAATATACTTGATTGATTCATTTCTCGCTCCCATTTAATAACCCACTTAGTCGGTGACGGTTAAGTGCAGCAGACTTAGAAAGAACATAACACACCAGAGAGAAAACATTTCACAGATTAATAACTGGATGTGGGTACAAGCTGACGCTCCCCTAATAGAGGCACAAAAATAGGTTATCGTCAAAAATCTGGATTTAATGTTCCAAAATGGGGATTCGTGCTTTGCTTTTATACGGTTCCATACTTATCACCACAGGCTAATGAAACATAAATCAGAAATCAGGAGCTAATAAATGCAATTCTGGGGGAGTATTTTTTTTTAATTTAATACCTTCCAAGATCATGATCTTTGTTCAAGATCTTTAATGTTCAAATTATAATGTGTGAATATTAAGCATATTCGATTATGATTGAACTCTCCAAAAGGCTAATTTATGAACCTTGCAGCCTAACACGTGGGCACCATTTAAAGGAGGATGTGGCCACAGTTCATTTATACCAATTTCTCCAGTATTGAGAGAAACACTCTTAAACTGCCTGTACGAATAAAGTCATGCGCATATGTATCTGGCTGGTTTGTTTGATTTGTGCAGATGGATATACAATTAAATGATATTGACTCCGTGTTTAAAGCAATTTTGGCAGGAATTTTGCTTTGGGGAACATTCTCATAAGTTTCTTACTTGTTGGGGTGAAGGAGAGAGGTGGTCAGCTAAAGGAAGGGTGCTTCCTCCGCTTGAGACAGCGACAAAAGGGGCTTCCCCTCCAACCAGAAATCTCTTTCTGAAATAATTTTATGATGCCTGTGGGAAAATATTTTCCCCCACTGAATTCGGTTTTAATGTCAGTTAAACAGTGTCCCCATCCCTTTAATTCATTATGACATTTACTCTCATTTTCCCTGTTTATCATGGGATGGGCAAACCACTAGGTGTAATGAGAAGTGCCTCATGTCACTCCAGATGTCCAGCCAGCCCAGAAGGACAGACTACTTACACTGCAGGGAACTGGAGGGAGGAGAGCGAAAGTGTTTCCTGTGTGCTAGGAAACACTCTGTCCTGGGAACATCTGGATCCATTCATTCTTCAGGTTACTGTCTTTTGCCATAACATTTTATTTTTTTAATTTGCTGCCAAAGAGTATCTACGATACTGATTTGGTAAAAATGAAACATGAAGTTAGAACTCATAAGTTAGGTTAAGCTTGGGTATAATATAACGCAGAGACTTACATCTCAAGACCATACACATTTATTCCAACTAAGTCATTTGATTCTGAGCCCCCTGGCAGTCAAGGTATAAAGGGAAACCCCGCCCTTAAATGATTCCCTAGGGAATGCAGACATTTTTCCCCCCTGGCCCTTGAACAAGTGCTACCACTAACCTACAAAGTGTCTCTGAAAGAACTAATAACGTCATTCCCACATCCTACCCTCCATACGCACACCGCACACCGCTCCCATGGATAGGCTCCTCTTACTGAGCACAGAGTGTGTTTATGCTGTTTAGCAACAAATTTACCCCTGTACGGGTAGAAGCAGCTCTGTGGGCGGATGCCGGCAAGCTAACTGTGCCTAATGCAAGGGAGAAGGCATCTCTTCCTGCAGGAAGATGGAGCCAAAGAAAGGAATACAATTTGGCAAGCAAATTCTGTCTTGACATCAGCTTCCACTATTCCTTTGGCTGGACTATGCACAAGGACGTGGAATTAATTCTAACACTTTTTTCATACAGGGCTTCCAAAGGAACCACAGAGAGACAGGACAGACAAAATTCTCAATAAAGGGAATAATCCTGGGTTCCCTGAAGCAGTGTCTCAGCCTTTGATGAAAGCCAAGAACAGTGCCTAAGGGAAATTTAAGGACAACAATTCTACTGGGGCCAAGATAATGTGGCCCTAAAATCCCCAGGTGTCTATTTCAGAACTATCTTGGAGGGGAGACAGACTGAGTGGGCTTCAGCCAGTCTTCAAAGCACCACCTCTCTCAGTATACTTCAGAAGAGATCAGAGAAATTAATAAACCATTCCGCTCAATCATGGTGCTAGATGAGCCATTAAAAGAACAACATCTAGCCCAGAAGTAGACCTTCCAGGACCTCTGAGAGATTCCTATGCTAGACCAAGAAGGGCAGAATGAAGAGAAGGCTGAGATACTAAAACGATTCCTACCTTCTGTCTTTTATTTCATTAAGCCCCCTTTTCCTTCCTTAATTTCTGTCTTGGGGGGCTTGATTTAGTAAGCCATTTGCGTGGGTTTAAGAGCACAGACACAGGCTATAAATAATGAAGGCGGCCAGGAAATCATTCAGTTATATAGAGGGAAGGATAGTAGATTAAAGAGGAGTGCCAGAATGAAGGCCCTTCAGTCCTGGAGAAGAAAAGGAAGGGAAGAAGGGAGCTGGGAATGGACTGAAGCTCTGGAACTTGCCATTTTGAAGCAATCCTCTGTAACCCTCTGACAGTGAAAAGACAACCAACACAAGTTGGCATAGAGGGCTCTTATGTTTTCCACAAACATCCCATCACTCAATGGGAAGCTTCCTTGTTCCTGCAAATGTCCCTCAAAAGAGTCTCTCTCTAGAAAAAATCATTGCGAACACTCCCATCTTGAGGGGAGGAGTCTGTTGTTGAAATAATTTATGCTGGCCATCCAGGAAGCAGTATGCAAATTTCAACTGTTCTGATTGGACAGAGTCTGGCAAGATGCCAACCAATGCCCAGTCATTAGGGTTTAACCCTTCCATTCCTGTTTTCACTGTCAGTCTGGGACCAAGAACAAATTCACCTTCAGACTCTCAACTCACTAAGCTTGCAGGGAAGGTTTCACCACTGACTAGTGGTGCTTGATCTATAGAAAGCCAGCCAGTATAATGTAAGACCAGGCAGAAATTCCTCCCCCGGTTCCCAGTTTTGTTCATGACCTCTCATATTACGGTCAACATCTGGAATGAACAACTAATAATTGCAGCAATACCCTGAGGGGTTTATGCCTATTTACATAGAAATAGTTCTGACCAGAGGTGGCCACCAGCAATGGTTAATTTAATTTACTATCCCTTGGCAAAAGAATAGTCATTGGTTTTCCAGCACTTTTAACCTTGCTAGACCCTTGGGAAATAAAAATTAGATTGAGAGAAAATTACCAGTGGTGGAGAACAGTATAAAAGTGACAGTAACATATATAAACCTCCGGCAGGAGTGGAATAAAGTGGCATATTATTGTTCACTGGCTTCCAAAGTTCAATATTTCTTGTGTGATTTACACTTCCACCTTTGTCTCGCCCCCTGGAGTAATTCTGGCCACTCCGGGCAGCCTCTCCCAAGATGCACATCCTTGTTACTGTCAGAGAAGGGACAGATTACCTGGCTAAGTAGGGAGAGATGTTTGGACAAAGAGCCATGAGAAAATGGGGCTCCACAAATAAGAGTTTAAAGAGATGCCTGGAATGAAGCGGCTGAATGTCTGGGATGGCTAAGGCTGACGTTCCAGCTTTCTGTACAGAATTCTGTGATCATGTTCTGTGTGACAGCTCAGCTCTGATTGGGGGTTCTGGCCAATGCTGCCCTCTCAGCCTCACTGCTCACCATTCCATGAAATCTCCTGTATTCACACTCACCCCTACACCACAGTTGTTTCTCTTTCCTGAACCGTTGCTCATGCGATATTCTCTGCCTGGACCACCCTTCTTCCCCTTCTCTATTTTCTTGGTCTAGCTCCTCATTGCCTTTCAAAACTCAGCCCAGGCATCACCTCCTCAAGGACACTTTCCCTGATTACCTCCAGGCTCGGTGAGTGCCACTTCCAGTATTATCCTTTGGAACTTGCCACTTCCATTATTTGCATTTATCTCTTTATGTCTTTCTATCTCACCTCACAAAATGAGACTACTGTGACCTCCCAGAGAACAGAAAATTTAAGTCCACAGAGAGAGGTCAGGGTTCAAAACAGGAGACAGAGGCACAGGTTAGGAAACTCCTGACATCTCCAACTGGATAGATTTCCTATTATAGGCTTCTCCTTCATTGCACATACCACAATTTCATCCTTATTTGTGTGATTATCTGACTAATGTATACACACACACACACACACACACACACACACACACACACACACAAGACTGTAAAGGCAGTCATTGTGTTTACCTTTCTTTCCCATATTTCTCACATCTAACACAGGGCCTAGCAAAGAGATGGTGCCCTATAAATGTGTATAATTATTCAACTAATTAATTAATAAATAGATCAGGGAGAAAAAAAGCATAAATAAGGTCATAAATGGGCCCGAATTCCAAAGTTCATTTGTATGCGTCTGCATGGGACAAGAATAAGAACACTATATGGAGCTGATACATACTGAGCTCACTTCCAAGGAAATTACATCCAAGCCAGGGTCTGATTCAGAGACTTATGTATAAACAAATATTGAAACCACCATGGAATTTCTTTTCCCCAATAGGACCCAAGGCCCCTAATTTATTGAGTATAAACAGACTTAACTGCTGAAGTTGTCTGGAATCCACTAATACCCTCATTTTACATGTAATGAAGTGGAGCCAGATCTTATCCACCTACCTACTGGAATGATAAACTCATGAAGAGAGCACTGTATCTGTTTAGGAGACCCTGTGATTAATAGTTTGGGGTACAGCATGAGGTTCCAAAAGTCATGCACAGGTCACAACACAAGAACACCAAAGTGCCTTGGATAAACAGTGATCACAGTTACCCTTAGGTTCTTTTATTTTGCCAAGCATCGTTGTGAGTTGAATTTGCAAGTTTGGGGCAGAGAAGAATTGCTCTGATAATAGAAAAGAAGGGATGCAGGGCACTGCATTGGGTGTCAGGAAAGACAGACACACAGGTGATGTGTATGTTAAGAGACTTGGGGATTTTTCAATGTGCTTCCTATGGGCAATGTGATATACACTCACTCCCTGTCTCACTATAACATCTTCAGTAAATTCTGCTTGGCTTCTTAATTCTCTCTCACCTGAGTAGATTTTTATGTGGGAGGTGGGAAGGAGGACTCAAAGAGTAGGATAAGTTAGTAGCTGACATCTGGATGTTAAAATCCAGGGGAAATGATTCCGAGCCAAGCTATCTGACTTGCCAAAAACTCTCTGCTAGCCATAGACTGACCCATTCAGATCTATCGGCTGGATCCCTCCCCATCCTATACATTAAAGATGTCAACGAGGCTTTCAGCAAGGTTCCACAGGCAAGAGAGAAGGAAGGGCAAGTCCACTGTGGTGAGTTCATGTCAACATTCATTGGCATCTAATACATGTCAGACAGTGTATATGGATTCTCACTTAAGCTCCACAACATCTCTATGGAGTAGCTGGTGTTATTTCTATTTTTTACATGAAGAATGAAGAAATTCAAGACTATGGAGGTAAAAGTGTTACGAGTTAGCCAGCCAGTAAGTATTAGAGCCAGGATCTGAATTCCCAACTTTCCACCATGTTACACTATCTCCTTATAAAAGCTGGATGATGTCTGAGGAAGGACAAGGGGCAGAGTTGGGAGATGAGGCCACCAATTCAGAATTTCCTGGTTGCCGTGGGGTACTTTAACAGTATAGGGAGCCAAATAGGTGCACTGGTAAGGTAGATAACCATAAGCCTGTGAATCGTGGGACTTCATTTGGCATAATCACCAAGGGGAGTCAGACAGCAAGGGGCTGGGAATGCAGGCACTGGAATCAGGCAAATCCTCATCTGAATCGTGGCTCTGATTTATTATCTGAAACAGTTCAACTCTAAATTTCCCTTTAGAAATAATAATCATAAACATAAATTTAACGATTAGTCAAAAGAAGAACAGCCCTTTTGAATTAGGGAACAACTGTCGCCAGAGAATAATAACCCTAAATCTCCTTTGCTGGATTCATAGCAGCCTCCAGTTCACAAAGCATAAAAGCCCAATCTTGCAATTTCCTTAATTCCTAAAAATAAACTGAAACTTCTGGTGTCACTGGGATGAGTCTTAATTCTTTTGAAAAGACAATGCTGAGAGTGGTGACTATTTGGCAACCTTGGAAAAATTATGCCACCTCTTTGAGACAGGTGTGTCGTCTGTAAGAGGAGGATAACCATGCAAAAAAGTGGGTTTTGTAGATGTTGTGAGATAATGCGTGTAGAGTCCTCAGGACAGTGGTCACCACCTCAGGACAGTGGTCACCACAGAGCAAGCACTCGGTGAAAAGGAATTGAGGACAGTGGCGATGACAATGACAGAAACAATAATGCAAAGATAGACCACAATGACACAATGATGTGTTGGTGTGGATGTGGCAGTAGATGACAAGGATGATGATGGCGATCAGGATGACAAAGACAACAGTGCGACGGTGAGACCTTGATAAGCAGTGATCATGATGCTAATGTGTTTGTTGATGGTGATCATGTTGGTGAGGGTGAACATGAGCAAGGAAAAAGAAGCAGAAAGGCAAAAAGAAGGGAAACAGAAGAAAGGAGGAATTAAAAGAAGAAAGCACAGGCTCTCTGTAATGCAGCAACTATAACTCATAGGTGACTGGGTCTCACCTGTCCAAACCTGAGGCGCTCTGTTCCTTCACCCACAACAGATAGGCACACCAAGGGACATGGCCTCTGGGATCCCTCCAGCCCCACCAGTCACCCAGCCCACTCCTCTCCCAAGGATGAGAAGGGAACCTTATTCTTTCGATTCACTGTATTAAGACAATAATGCAGCCACATGCCCACCATAACCCCTATAGCCAGATGCTTTCTGTGCAGTAAAGCCAAAGACATAAAGACTAGCAATATATAAGAGCAATCCTCAAGAGCCTAGCTTCCAGGGAGACTGAGGCCATGCCTGGGAGGACCTGGCCAAATCACTTTCGTGGGGTCACCATTCATGAAATGGAAATGAAGTCTTTACAAGAGTTCTAAGAATGTCAAATGAATGAGTTAAGATCACATAAGCAAACGCGTGCTCCAAGTTCTCTCGAGTAGCGACTATGAATATCTTAAATTTTAGATAATTATAAAGTACAGAATTATTCCAGTGGATGAAAGCATGACTTTTAACAAGGTAATTAATCTCTCCAAATCTCTCCTTGATGAAATAATAAGTTAATACAGCAGTACCTATCTTAGGAAACAGGAACAAGTCTTAAGTGAGATGGTCTATATAAAGATTTCAACATCACATCTTTCTCACGATATCCTCCAGTAACATTAGCTGATATTATTACTAGTGCAAGAGACGATACAAAAAAAAAACAAATATACCCAAGATGTGATTACGTGACTCTCCCGCTTAAAACTTTTAGTGGTTACCCACAGCTCTAAGGACAGAATCCAGACACTTAACACTGCCTAAAAAAGCCCTTCGTGACCTGGCTCCTGCCTAACTCCCTCCACAATTAAACCTTCCTGAACTGCTTTTATGCCTTCCAGGTTTCAAACTCTTGCTGTGCCCTCACACTTCCATTGTGTTGCTGGACCTCCTAGAAAACTCAGCCCCCAGGCTCGGGGTGGACTGCCGCCCTGCATGGCCCACAGCCCTTTGAATCTCCCATAACACAGTGTGGTTGGGTAGTTTCCGGGTGATTTATCTGTTTCCACAACTACTTCGGATTGAGATGGTATACCGACTGTTAATCTTCACCATCTATCACAGCACACGGCACAGAGCAGAGCTCAGGAAATGCTTGCTGGATGAAGAAATGAGCAGTGTGATGGATTTGCATGGGGTGCAGAGGAGGAGCATGGAAGGGGTCAGAGGAAGCCTGATGGAAGATGACACCTGAGCAGGATCTTGATGGACAGGCAAGATTTACCCAGGCAGATAAAAAGAGTAAGAGCATTCCAGAAAGAGAGAAGAACATGGACAAAGCACAGAAGCATGACAGAGCATGGAGCACTGGGGAAACTGCATACACTTATGTAGCAGTGAAACACAGGATTCCAGAGTAGCGTAGTGCTAGAAGATGCCGGGCTGTGTGTGCCATCAAAATCCCTGGCCTTTATGCTGTGAACATTGGGCAGCCATTGAAAAATTCAAAGCAGAGAATCGATTAGATCAGATTGGTGACAGGGGCCTATTATCTGATTATTTCCCATTCTTCCCACCCTCCCATCTTGTTCTCTCCTTTCCTATATCTTCTTGGATATATTCTTTCTTTTCCTGCAGTTTCCATTTACATTTTTGTTGACCCAGGATGTCAGAAAATCACGACTTAAGCCGGGCAGTCCTAACAGCATCAACTGGGATTCAGGGGGATAAAATTCCATTGTGACATGGCCAGAAACACTAAGGGGCACTTGTTCTCAACCTGAGAGCTCTACAAATGTTCTGAAAATGAGTCAGGTGTTGTATGTACATACTGACATAAAAGGAACATGTGTGTCACTTGCTTAAAATAATTATTTACCTGCAAGTGCCTGTGGCAACACAAAACCGTTCCAATGACTAATGCACTTCTTTTTAAATTGTAAATATAACTCTTCTCATTTCTCCTCCTTCAGTGCAAAAAACACATTATCCATTAACTAGCATGGCTGATGAAGTTTATCCTAAGATGACAGTTAATCACACCCAAAGCCCCAGAGTTCTCTGAGGATTATGGTTAGTGTTAACATTTAACTTTAGAGTTAGTGTTTAGGGTTAAGGTTTAATATTAGAGTCAAGATTCCCTTTAAGGAAAATATTTTAAAATGACTACAATCTAATCCAGTTAGAATATCCAAAGAAGAGGACCCAGGATTCAAAAGGTTAGATAAAACTCATGATATGAAACCAACAATGAGAGGGTGGCTGGGGAGCTAATAATTGATCAAGTATGGAAAAATTTTTGAGAACAAGGATTAATACCTTTCTACTAGAGCAGGTGACAGCAAAAATTTTCTGTAAAGGACCACATAGCAAATATTATCAGCTTCACAGGCTATATACAGTCTCTGTCACAACTATTCAATTCTGTTGTTTTAGAGCAAAACCACTCATAGGCCATGCATGTACAAATAAGTATGGCTGTTTCAATAAAATTCTGTTTAGAAAAATAGGCAGCAAGGAAAATATGGCCCATGGGCCATGGTTTATTGGGCATTTATGAGCATCTTTGTGATAGACTCTAAGAGGACAGTCTTCTGAACCAATGTAGAGAGACGAAAAATGGAGATATTGGAAAACAAGATCAAGGCTGCAGCATTATGAGAAAGCCTAGATCCAGCCACACCTGAAACTAAATCTCTTGATATCTTCATTTACAGGAGTCACCCGCCTTATCCATGGTTTCACTTTCCGTGGTTCCAGTTACCCGTGGTCAACCACGGACCAAAAGCAGATGATCTTCCTTTCCTATGTATCATCAGAAGGTCAAGAGTAGCCTAAACACTGCATCACAAGACCTACATCATCACACAGGCATGATATCATCTCATATCATCACAAGAAGAAGGGGAGGTACAGAACAGTAAGATATTTTGAGGGAGAGACACCTATTCATATGACATTTATTATAATATGTTGTTCTAATTATCCTATTTTATTATTAATGATTATTGTGGCAATCCCTTACTGTGCCTAATTTATGATCTACAATTTATCATAGGTGTGTATGCATAGGAAAAAGCAGTCTATACAGGGTTTGTTATATGCCCTGCAGATAACAAAGACTGCTATATAGGAAATAATAAATTACCTTTTTTTTTTGTTTTGTTTATGTAGCATGAGTTAGGTTTCTATCCACTGTAACCAGAAAACTCCCGATTGCCAGAAAAAAAGATTCCAGGTCTTATCCTAAATCTTCTGACTCTCATTCCAGTGCTCTTTCTTTTCAGGCAGAAATGAATGGCCCTAGTTGAGATATCTTCTGTCCTGGCCAAAGATCAATGTTACCTATGTGGGCTGGATTTTGCTCCAAGAAATCCCTGTTTCTTGGAGTATCATTAAAGGAAAAGTATGTGCCTAAGACATGCTGCCCATGGATGTGGAAAGTTGACAGAACAGCCCTGGAGGGCCAGATGGCTTCCAGACAGCTGTGACTTGATGGAGGCGCTCCATTTGGCAGGGTCAGGGAGAGCCCAGCATGAACAGCATCAATTAGCAACCCCTTTTGAGAGAGGACGATTATAGCACATCACTGCAATCAAGCTTCATGCAGCCACTACAAATAATGGTTATAAAGTCTCTGTAGCAACATGCAGACACGTTTGATGTGATTTTGAAAGAGAATAGCAGAATACACCAGAATCCTCATTCGTTGCTGAAGAAATCATGAATTGGTACACACTCCCCAGGAAGGAATTTTGCCACATGCATCAAAAACCTTTAAAATAAAAAAAACCTCATGGCTTTTGATTCAGTAGTCATCCTCCTCTCCTATAAGAATCTACGCCCAAGAAAATAATCACAAATGCAAACACAGATTTCTGCATAAGGATGTTCATCACAGCATTATTTATAATAGTGATAAAAGAAAACAGTGCCCAAATGCCAAAGGTAGGAAATTGATGAAATCTATTACAGCCACAGGATGAAAAATGATGACAGCCATCATAATTATGACTAAGAAGAATCCTTAATGTCATGGTAAAATATTTACACTAACAAACTGCGTATATAATAGGATAACCAATAAACACGACGTGGTACAAGTTTTAATTTTTACTCATCTAGACACAGTGATGAAATGTTTCAGTCGGCAGACTCAGGGCTCCTGGGCTTATTGGCATGGAGATGCTTTTCTGGGGCTAACGAGTAAGAAGGAGGTGGTAGGGGAATCCTTATTTAGACAAAAGAAACCAGGGGCAATTAAAGGGATGTAACAATGAAACTGCCATCTAATCCTCACAGTGATATTTTTGAGACCTCTAGAGTGAGAAGTTCTAGGCAGAATGGAAAAATCATAAATGTTGCTTTGGAGAAGCCTTCTTTTATAAGTTTTATTTACTTATTTTTTTTTTAACATTTACTTATTTTTTGAGAGACAGAGAGAGAGAGCACAAGCAGGGGAGGGGGAGAGAGAGAGGGAAACACAGAACACGATGCAGGCTCCAGGCCCTCAGCTGTCAGCACAGAGACCGACGCAGGGCTTGACCACACGAACTGTGAGATCAGGACCTGAGCCGAACTCGGATGCTTAATCAACTGAGCCACCCAGGCGCCCCACAGAAGCCTTCTTCTTCCCCCAGATGACATACCATGCCCCTGATAGATGTTCTCAAAGCACTTTGTGTTTCTCCTTCCAAGCACATAATAGATGCTGTCAACATACATTTAGATGATAGGCCATTCTCACTCACCAGTCCTGCCTCGTTGAACACAGTAGCCACTATAAACAACATGTGGCTATTTAAATTTAAGTGTAAATTAATTCAAATAAAACAAAACAAAAAACTCTTCTCCGGTCACACCAGCCACATTTCAAGTGGATGATACAGATATGAAACATTTTCATTATCACAGTCTTATTGGACAGTGTTGACCTAGCTATGATTCTGGTCTTGCTCACATGCTATATCCAGTTCCGAGAGTCTGGCACATTACAGGCACTCAATAATATGTGCTGAGTGAATACAGTAGGAGGTGTCTTCATTAAAAGTAGGACCTGGGGGTGCCTGGGTGGCTCAGTCGGTTAAGCATCCAACTCTTAATTTTGGCTCAGGTCATGATCTCATGGTTTGTGAGACTGAGCCCCACGCTGGGCTCCAGGCTGATAGCATGGAGCCCGCTTGGGATTCTCTCTCTCCCTTCTCTCTCTGTCTCTCTCTCAAAATAAATAAATAAACAAATTAGTAGGACCTTACATAGCAAGAGAAATAAAATCATATATCCCCCTTAGATTTGTCCCTTTTTGTAACAAAAACTAGTTATGAGTACATTTGTTCGATAAAGAATTAACAGAATAAACAATGATACAGGAGCTCTGAACTCAAACTAGAGGTCCGGGCACATGGCATCAACCCTGACAACAAACAGGTCTTGATAACACAAAGTCACATCCAACTTCTCAGGACTAAATCTGAACTAGACAGCATATCCCTGTCATTGGGGCCAGGGTGCTGGGGATGACAGAGCCAAGGACCTGAAAATGGTTGGCCTAGTCTCTCTTCATCACTGAGATTTTTTTTCCTGACAGCTAAACCAAAACAACAACAATAAAAAAAGAGGGTAAAATCTCAGTCGTATCCATGGACAGGAGGGCTCTGAGCTCCAGAACTCCACAAGACCCATGCTATCCAACCCCTGTATGCTCTTCACTGCCACACACACACACACACACACACACACATATTAAAAAGAAAAAAAAAGCAAGCCAATCAAGAATCTCAATGTGGAGATGCAAGAAATTGGACTCTAATAAACCTCCTTACCTACAGAAGGTACTCAGATAAATGCTGAATTAACAGGTAACTCTGAGTCTTGGAGGGCTGGGACCTCGTATGCAATATTTGCCCATTCATTCAACAAATGTTTACTGGGCATCCGCTGGGTGACAGGCAACTTGCAGTTACTGGAGATCTACCAGTGAACAAAGGAGACAAACAGACAACATGGTCTGCCTTCTTGAAGCTTACCTGCCAGGCTGGGTTTCAACTGTGGCTGAATATTACAATTATCTGAGGAGTTTTGAGAACTCCCACTGCTTGGGCTACACACGCACACACACATACACACATACACACACACACACACACACACACACACAGAAATTCTGGTTACAGTGGTCTGACATTAGAACTAGGAACAGGTACCTTCCCAGGTGGGCCGAATGAGCAGTCACATGAACCTGAACACCACAGTTCTGCACCAGTGGTTCTCAAAGTGTGGTCCCAAGACCAGCAGCAGCAGCAGCAGCAGCAGCAGCAGCAGCAGCAGCAGCACCTCATGGGCCTTGTGAGAATGTAAGTTCTCAGGCCTCTCTTCAGATGTACAGAAGCAAAAGCTCTGGGATAGGCCCAGCAAGCTGTGTTTTAACAATCTCTCCAGGAGACTCTGATGCCCACAAAAGTTGGCAACCACTGTTACAGACAAAAGTAACTGGGAAGGTAAGTTTTTGAAGGTAGAGGAGTCTTGTTCTCCATCTTTTCCCAATATCCTCCTGCCAACTCATTCAACTTGGTCAGGAATCACAAGAACAGCCTCTGCAAGTTGGTACCTGATTGCCACACCGCTGGGTTTCTAGAGGTTCCCACCAGCTGCTCAAGGCACTGCTTTGCTAACTGGGGCTCCTCTGCCCACCCATTTCCTCAGTTAGCAACTCCTCCCCAACTGTCAATGAGCCTGGCATGGACACCCTCCGGCTAACATCTCCATGATAAACTGCAGGTGCAGTTGGTCCCCACAGCCATCTGATGTCCTTATCTCCCACAGGGCTGCACAAACAGCACAACACTCACACACAGAGGCCTGACTCACTGTGGCACGCACGCACAGAGCCTCATTTTACACAATGCACGTAAACATGTTCCTCCTCTATCACATATGTGACATCACATACACATAGGCACTCGTGGTCAAGTGTATATTGATATCCTTTTACACTGTTCTACACACACATGCTCTGAAATCATACCTCACCAGTGATCCTCAAATTTGTCTGCATTTTGGCCTCACCTGCAAGCTTTAAAAAATACTGATGCCCAGGCCACAACCCACACCATCTGAACCAGGATCTCTGAAGTTGGAACCCAGCTTTCTGTGTTTTTTAAGGTACCCATGTGGTTCCAACGGGCAGCCCAGGTTGAAAAGTCCTGTTCTATGCCATAACTTATAGAAATAAAAAGAGGGTCTCAGCCTTTTTCAGAAAGGAGACAAGATCCTTGGAGGAAACTGGAATTCAACGACTTCCAGAGGTCTCGTGAAAATCCTTTGATCACAATTATCTGAGCCCACATCTTCTGTTTCTTTGTCCATTTGTTGATGCCCATTAGTCAAAGACCACCAGGAACACACTTCATCAAGCAAAATTGGGTTTACTGGCCCACTGCAATGCTGGTGATGGCCACCCCACCACGGGTCTGAGGCGTCTGAGTAAGAAAGTATTAGCAGGAACTTATTGTGGGATTTGTGCTGGTGTTGTGTAATTTGGGACAGGTTGCAAGGCAACAGGAACTTGCTCTGCACTGGATGTGTCAGGAAGTGAGGATGATAATAATTCTATGATTGGGTGTCTTAATGAATCTTATCTAGAGGTCAAGAGGAATGAAGTAGTCCTAAAGCTATAATTGATAAGGAAGCAGAAGTCACTCCCATAACCCAGGAAGTAAGGATGCTTAGCCATTTTTATGGTTTTGACAGCGGTCTTGTATTGTGCTCAGATAGGATTAGAGAATGGTGTTGTGTTTATCTTGCTCCATTACATCCACAGAGTGGCCTTGTATGACGTTATGCAACTGTCATTTATGCCACCGTCGATGTTCACCAGAAGAGCGCCAAGCACCAGCTGTGAGAGTGAGGCCAGCCCCGAATGTTCAGTGCTGCTTTTCTCTTTCTTAGCTCTCCTTCATTCTCCATGTTGCCTCTGTATTGTTTCTTTGCATTTTAAATGTGTCTGCTTGTTCCTCTGGGAAATAACTCTCACCTTCCTGGCCTCCTCTATAATACATAACACATACAATATACATAGCACATGTAATACATGCTGGGTGTGTAGACAAGGGAGCCTTCACATTCTGGAAAGTACACTTGGCTTAGGTGTGGAATCAGAAAATCCAACTTTCAATCCCCACTTCCTACTAGCTAAGTGCACAACCTTGCAAATGGCTCAACTTCTCTGAGCTCACATGGGGTAAAAGTCCCAGTCTGCCCCAGTGAGTTTCTGTCTGCCCCACTGGATTTCTGGTGGGAAGAGAATGAGACAAGTCTGAAGGCACAAAGGGCTGGCAAATCAGCAGATTCTCCTGAGAAGCAGAGAGGGTAGGTAATTGGGGTGGAGGGATGACTGGTTTGACCTACACCTTGGTCAGGGGTAGCAAAAACAGTAGGCTTAAAGGTCCTCTGAGGACTCAAGAGAGGGTACAGGAAAGTGGATTACCAGGTAGGATTCTGGTCACCTCGGTGACCCTTCAGCTCCTAGTAACAGGCTACAAGGGTAAGGAACTAGATGTTGAACTTAGAATGCCATGCCATAACATTTTCTAACGGCCTAGTGTTAGGCATTATGATGCAGAAATGGGAAAAAAAAAATACACTTTCTTCCCAAAGATGCTCCTGGTGCATTGGGAGAAAGAGAGATACAAATAAAACACAACTGCAATTCAGAAAACAACAACAACAACAGAAGCACTTTATAAGCACTTATAAGGTATAGTATAGCAGAGAGCAGGGAGGAATTAATCCCTATCAAGGGATGGAGAAGAGTGACAAGGAGATCTTAGGGAAAATAGCACAAAATGGATAATGCTTCAACTGGGTTTTTGCACAATGAGTAGGAGACTGTCAGGCAAAGAGAGGAGGAAGTATCAGGAAAAGGGGATCCATAGCAGAGGAGGCAGCAGGTGCAAGTATATGAGTATGAAATACTCTGATGTGTTCTGGGATCTTGAAACACATTCATAAGTAAGTCATCAAGGGGCTGTCAACTCTTATATCCCCAGACCATACCAAATTGTCTAGGGCATTGTGTTTACTTATAAATGGAGGGAGCAATTAATGAACACTATAGCTGTCACTATCAGAGATTTCAGCCCCTGTGACAGAATTCCAACCATTTACAAGGGTATACGTATGGTGTAGGTTTGATTTACAGGTACAGTTACATTATCTTTTCACTCTTCTGGTCCCATGTGTACAACTCTTTGGAATTATCTACATGGTTAACTGGTTTCAACACTCAAAACCAGGTCTTCTGAACAAAGATTGCACCAATATTGAGATTTCTTATTATTATTCAATCCTTAGCTGCCGTCTTCAAATAACTGATTCAGGAACGGTCTGATGCAAGGGCACAAGAGTCCCTCCCCAAACTCTTCTGATCCAGGCTTCCAGAAAGTCAAGTTTAGTCAGTTATCTGTAAGATAATAGGCCACCAGAGAGCCATGGGCTTGTCCCACAGATCTAGATTTTATAGCAGAGACTCCAAAGCAAATTCTAGGAGTAGCTGCCAAGAGAGATTTGGGCTTCACAGACCATGTGAGTGGACTTCCCCTGGGTGATCAAAACTGAAAGTGATCAATCTGGCCAAATTTACTGGGCAGAGAGGTCATCCTTTTAGGATAAGCTACATACAGATTAGAGAAGTGGGTACACTTCTACGGGTCTCTAGCCACCCCCCAGTACTGAATGCACTGCACAGCCAGCTGCCTAACTAAGCACTCCTGTTACCCCTGTATGTCAGCCATGTCCAGGGCCAGCCAGCCCGGAGACAAATGGATCCCCACAGGGGCAAGCATAAGGCAGTGCTCACTAATAGAACATCTCTTCTGGGTGAGTGAGGCAATGGTGAAGACACAGATGCCCCAACACATAAACAGAGTCCAGATGAAATCATTTCATAAAATGGAAGCACAATAAAAAGAGCAATGCTCTAAAACAGCCTATTTTATACCCAAATTGAAAGTGGCATATGAACTAAATAAATTAAATGTAAGTAGACCTTTGACTTGTTTATCTGCATCTCTAGAAATGGATATTTTAAAGTTGGCCCCTAAAAATGTATTTACCCATCTCATTCAGAAAACAAAAGTCACTGTACATTCAGGGATACAGGGATATTGAATACTGAGTGCTGTGAAAGGGGACCTAGGGAAGACTCAGGGAGGATTGGGAAGGATTATTAGTGGGTTTAAGTCCCTGGCCCCGTCCCCACCAGCCCCCTACACAGAGGACTCAGCACACTTGGAGGAACTCACATACCTGGCCTCAACTTCTCCCCATGACCTCTCCTCTACCACTTTCCACAAAAACTTCAGTTTCCAAGACTCTGTTCTGTTTTCTTCTTTTTACTTTTTACATCAACATCATGGAGGTGATCATTATTTATGTACATTACATTATTTATGTACAATAAAATGTATTCATCTTAAGTGTACAGCCTGATGAGTTTTGACAAATCTATGTGCCCATATAATCCCCATCCCAATCAAATATAAAACCCTAAAGAGTGCCCTTTCATGGTCAGTCCTTTCTGTCATCATAGAGTCACTTCCCCATTCTAGGATTTATATGAATGTAATGAAACAGCGTGGGCTCCTCTGTGTCTGGCTTTTCACAGAGTGATGTTTTCGAGATTCATCTGTGTTGCTGCACATACTGGTAGTTTATTCTTTCTCGTGGCTGAGAAGTAGACCATTGTATGAATCTACCGCTATTCATTTACCCATTCACAGGATGAACGGCATTTGGGTTCTTCCTCGTTTTGAATATTACACATAAAATGCCTATGAATTTCCAAACCCGTGCTGCCTTTGTCCAATGCTGGAAAATGGTTATTTCGTGTATCACATCCAGTTGTCTGACTGCCTACAGTGGCTCCATGATGGGCAGGAGTGCAACAGAATCATTTTTCTTTCTGGTCAACAAACGTGCCTCCTTGCCCCAGATGTACTGTCCTCACATCCCCTTCAAGAATGTGCTGTTTGACTCTACCTAAGATACTCCTGCTCCCAAAAAGCATTCCCAGCAGCCATGCCCCTGCCCTGAAAATGGAAACCACATATTAATGAATCAGGTTTTGGTGATCAGGTTAACTTCACCCATGACAATGACAGTCATGGCAATGGCACATCTCTCTTGTATCCTTCCCCAAAACCTGTAACACCAGTTTAACCAGGAGAAGCCCAGACTGAGGGACAGTCTACAGAATGACTTCCCAGTACTCTTCAGAATTGTCAATAAAACAGAGGAAGCTTGAAAACCTGTCACTGGACCAGAGGAGACTCAGGAGACATGACAACAAAATGTAATGTGGTCTCCTGGAATGGATGCTGAAACAGGAAAAGAACATGAATGGAAAAACTGGCAAGATCTGAGTAAAGTTTAGAGTTTGGGGGTGCCTGGTGGCTCAGCCAGTTAAGTGTCCAACTCTTGATTTTGGTTCAGGTCATGATCTCACAGTTCGTGGGTTGGAGCCCCGTATCTGGCTCTGTGCTAACAGCACGGACCCTGCTTGGGATTCTCTCTCCCTCTCTCTCTGCCCCTCCCTGCCATCAAAAATAAATAAACATTTTTGTTCTGTTTTTTTTTTAAAGTCTGGAGTTTGGCTAATAGTCATGCAGCCATGTTGGGTTCTCAGTTTTGACCAATGTATCATGATAATATAGGGTTTTAAAAATATAAGAATCTGGGTAAGGGGCATATAGGATGATCTATGCCAGCTTTAAAAGTTTTCTGCAATATAAAATATTCCCCCATAATATAAAATTATCCCCCCCACCACCACCAGGTTGTTTGAAATGTCAGACTTTAACATTCTGAGCACATAAGGGCCAATAATGTAATAAGCCTGAGATGTGGCCATCCCAGCTAACCTCACTATGCCGCCCACCACACCTGCACTTCCTGGGAGAGGCAGGCTATCCCCTGTCTGTTTGCACATCGTATTCCACTCCATTTCCCCTTGCTGTAGATGTGCCTGGGATTTATGATTATTAAACTGCTGTCTGGTTGATACAGCCAAAAATCCTATTGTCGTTTTTCTGCACAGACTGGCCAATGAAACGCCCAAACCAAGGACAGAGAGGCAGGTCTAGGTATAGATGTGTTGTAATGCACATCGAAACCCAACTAACACCAGGAAGAAGATAAAGCCGGAGGGGGACACATACCAGCCAAAGCTCTTTGGACAGCAATATACCATCTAATGCCCTACCTTTTCCATCATTTCTCTCTTCCCCTGGAAAGCAAAGGACCCCAGTGTGGGTGAGGCGGCCGTTTTATAAACCCTGTGCTGGGCTCTAGTTTTATTTCCCAGGGTTAACGATCTAAATAAATCTGCCCTGCCTTACTTCTGCTAAGCTGCTTAAGAAATGATGCTTTATAGTCAACATAGATCAGATGGGTACTTTCTCCCTGTGAAACTTGCCATCGGTAAAAGTTCTCTACCTAATGAGCCAATATTAGTTTAACTACATGTTGTTAATTAAAAGCATAGTTTTATGCAAGCTTTTTTTTTTCCTAGTGGGAAAAAAAGGGAATATTGTACTTGCAAAGCCCCCAAAACAGAATAGTAGTTCTAGAATTTATAGGCCTCCCTTAATGGATATGGTGAAATATCTTTTAAGGGTGTCCTTCCCTCAGGGATCTCATTCTCTTTCCAAGCAAGATCTGACCACAGATAACTTTCTACAGCATGGGCCATTTAGCTTTCATGTGTGGGAGAATATCTTTCATCCTGGGTTCTCAATTGTTTTTTTATCCCAAACCATTTTCCTGGTAAGTCAATATGAATTGCGGGCTCAAGAAAACAAAAGTCATGTCTCCTGGTGGTTCCAGCCAAAGATCTATGAAGTGTCTTCATTTGCATTCCTCCAGAAGCAAACCCTAAAATTCAGGATTCAAGTGCAGATGACTTATTAGGAGGTGATCCAAGGACACATGAGTAGGGTGAAGAGAAGTGAGACAAGGAAGGGAAGGAAAACAATATAAAAGGGATGTTACCAGGTAAGTTACCACTGTGGGCAACTGGGGTTTAGCCATACTGGCATGCTCTGGGACCAGCATGGAATATGTACTGTTGAGTCATCCAAAAGGGCTGGAAATTGTTTCCAAACTTTCAACTGTCAAAGGTCCTAAGCGGTGTTAACTTCTTTCCCACCCCTTCCAGTTTCTCACGAGCATGGGCAAAGTAGGCTCCAGGGACCACAGAGACCCTTCAAGCAAAGAGACACAGGTGCTAGCAGTTGGAAGCTAGGCCAGTTTCCACAGAAATGGTCAGGGCTGTAGGCACGTGGATGGGGCACCAGTAGCACCTGCCAAAACAGTGGGTCAAAGCAAAGATGAAGATGGAACCCAGCCTTCCAGCCCTCTAGCCGTGTTGCATAAATCCCATTGCTGCCTTCGGTAGCAAGAGAAGAGTCTGCCATGTTTTCAAAGATGGCAGGTGGTTAGTCCAGCTCCAGAAACTGCTAGGTGGAATTCTGTGTGAAGCACCGTGGCTTCCATTTCTCTCTTTGTGGGATCCTTGGAAATGGCACGGTAGAAAGATGACTGAGCCAAAGAGTCTGATTCTGCCAGTAATGGTGGCCTTGGGAAAGCCACTTAACCTCACTAAAACTCAGTTTCTTCCATCTGTGAAATGTAGATAAGCAGAAATATCTTATTAATCCTGAAGTGAAAGCTACCATTATCTCAAGTCTATAACTGAGAAAACTGGGGTATCCAGTGTTCCTGAGAGAATCACATGAGATAATATATTCATAAGGTAAATAGCAGCCTACAAAGATAAGGTAGTGTTAATAAGAATTTCAGGGGTGCCTGGGTGGCGCAGTTGGTTAAGCATCCGACTTCAGCCAGGTCACGATCTCGCGGTCCGCGAGTTCGAGCCCCACGTCAGGCTCTGGGCTGATGGCTTGGAGCCTGTTTCCGATTCTGTGTCTCCCTCTCTCTCTGCCCCTCCCCCGTTCATGCTCTGTCTCTCTCTGTCCCCCCCCAAAAAATAAATAAAAAACGTTGAAAAAAAAAATTAAAGAATTTCATAAGAGGGGTGCCTGGGTGACTTAGATGGTTAAGCATCCAACTTCAGCTCAGGTCACGATCTCACGGTTTGTGAGTTCAAGCTCCACATTGGGCTTTCTGCTGTCAGCACAGAGCCAGCTGTGAATCCTCTGTCACCCTCTCTGTCTGCCCCTCCCCTGTTTGCACACACTTGCACAGGTGTGCCTGCTCGCTCGCTCTCTTTCTCTCTCTCTCAAAAAGAAATAAACATTACAACAGATGTTTTTTAAAGAACTTCATAAAAGAAGACTTCTGAGGACAGCCTTTTGGAGTGTGGCTGCCAAAAGAACAGGCATCCCAAAGCTGTCCTAGGGCTATTAAGGGTACGGTAATCAATGCCTGAAAATGGACACTAGCTGTAAGGGGCTGTAAGAAACATAGAAACCAAATGCAACCCATTATTCTTGTGCAGATCCTGGTTTTAAAAAAATGGTTATAAAACACAATTTGAGACCACTGCGGGAATTGGAATATGAACACACTTAACAGAGAATATTAAAGAACTGTTAATTTTGTTAGGTGTGATAATGGTATGGTGGTTACGTAGGAAGATGATCTTATTCTTTGGAGACGTAGAGTCGCATAGTTAGGGGTAAAGCGTTATGTGTCTGTATTTATTTCCAAATGACTGAGTGAAATATGGCAAAATACTAACAAAGGCTAAGGGATAGGAACTATGTGGGTGTCTACTATACTGGCATTTCTACTCTTCTATATGTTTGAAAAGCTTCATATTAAAAACTTCCCAATGTTTTTAAGGAGTTTTTAAATAAACATTTCAAACATCAGAAAACTATATCACGTACTTGGGATTTATCTATGTTGCTACAGCAAACCCTAGTTCATTTATCCTTTAATCGAAATTTTTATTGAGATCATTGTAGACTCAAATAACACAGAGAGTCCCCATGTACACTGCTTTCAGTCTCCCCCAATGGTAACATTTTGCAAAACTACAGTATAATATAACCAGGTATTTATAGCGATGACATCTACTGATCTTACTGAGATTTCCCCATTCTTTATCTATGCCCATTTGTATGCAAATTTATCACATGTGTAGGTACCTGTATCCATCATCACATCAAGATACAGAACATTTCCATCACCCTAGAGATCCCTCGTGGTGGCCTTTTATAACTACACCCACCATGCTCCCCATCACCACCCCTCCCCATCTCTAAGCCTTAGCCTCTCGCTGTCTAAAATTATGTCACTTTGGAAAAGTTAGATAAATGGAGTCATATGGCATGTAATCTACAACGTCAACATGCAGTGATTAGGTAACACTGAACTAGGAACCAGAAGACCTGGGTCTGAGCCCAAGTTCTGCCTCTAGGTAAATATATTTCTTAGGTATATACCAATTTATCTATTTCTTCAACTGTAAAACCAAGTGCCTTCAAGGGTATAACGTGTGGCCCAGGAGACAAGAGTGTGCCTTTGGCGAGAACTGTGGCCCCTGGAGTTCTACAAAGCACTACCTGTACAACTGAACACAAAACCTCATCTCCAGGCTGCCATATTCCCTCATTTTAAATGGATATGTTAAAAAAAAATAAATAAATAAAATTTTAAAAAATAAATAAATAAATAAATGGATATGTTGGCATCTGTGTGCTTCCTCCATTTCTGCAAGCTTGATCAAATCAAGTTCTCTCGTCAATACCTGAGGGAATATTCTGCTCTCCTGTGCTGATGTAGAAAGTTTCTAGGCCTGGGAAGTCCTAGATCACGCAGGAAAAATCTATCCCCAAAACAAGGCCACCTTGTGAGGCCCCTTGTCAGTTCTCTGCCGGTGACACCCTGACTTTACTGCCAACTTCTCTTACACTTGCGGATATGGTCCAACCTTTTCAGGGTCTGCATGGCACCTATAAAAAGAGGATATGCAACCACGGGAATCCCATGCAACCAGAATAGGACGGATGACTGCAGGGACAGGGTGCTTTGCACCCTTAGCGTTTAAATACGTGACACACTGCACCTCTCTTCAGCCAAAGTGTGACTCCAACGTCGTCTAATTTATGTTCAATTATTTATTCTGCTGTAATGCCTTCTCCAATTACTAATAGATAATTGCATAAGAGGAAATGAAACCCAACACTCTGGGCTAATGTGAGATCATTTTATGGGCAAATTCCTGGCTTGGAAACACTTGCTGAAATGGGGCACAGGTGATTTAATACAATGAAATCAAGGAGACAGGGCCCCCTTTAATTAGCTCCTTAACTTATTTAATGATGCATCGTGGATCCTGAAAGCTGTTATTGTTTAAGGGTGTAATGTGCCATACAATTCAGGGAAAGCAGCCTGGGAAGGGAAAAGGCAAAACGCTGACTTCCGACCGAAGTTCCCAGTGCACCCTGCGCAGCACCACCAGCAGTCCTGGTGATGGGTAATTTGCTTTCTTTCTCCCTTCTGTGCATCATGTAGCAGCGGAAAGAGCCTTTTAGTAACTTCATGCTGCCATTAGACTCAAAAGTCTACTCTATCACCCTGCTACTACATGTGTTTGTACTTCCTGCCTCAGCACATTCATAATCAACAACAAGGAACTCACTTTTTCCCCTGAAGTTATTCTTCATCTTGGGTAAAAATCAGAGTGCAAAAGAGATGAGCAAGAAATGTAATTATTTTTCTAACATTGAACTTTTTATTTCCAGAGTTCATGTCACAGGGAAGGTCTGAGGAACTTTTGGGGTTCTCCTTCTCTCGGGGTTACCTGGTTACCTCTAAGCATGCATGGCTTCACCTCTCCATGGAGAGCCAACCTGTTTCTCGCCCTGGCTTTCTGGGGAACAGCTCAGGGAAAAAATGCAGCCCCCCTATCAGAACAGCTATCCATTCTAGGGAAGCTGTCCCTGCACTCAGGCTTTCAGTTTCCTCTTCTCCCTGAGGCTATCTCTGTTGCTGACAGCTCCCCACTCCATATACTTTTTTGAGTTCAGCTTCTCCTTGTATTCCTTCTCTCATTCAAGTTAGGCACCTTTTGGTGGCCTTTTCCACATAAATCAAAACATCAGGGATCACAGATCACAGAATTTGAAACATAGAAGAGAACTCAGAAATAACCTGACATTACTCCCTGCCCTTTACAGTGTAGTTAATCGGGAGTGGGGGTAGAGTATGACCACAAAAGAATGGCATAAGAGAACTTTCTGGGGTGATGGAACCATTCCATACCCTGATTGTGGTGGTGGTTACAAGAATACATACCTGTGTTACAGTTCATAGAAACTAGACGCACATTACTTTTACTATATGACAGCTTTAAAAAAAAAATTAACCTCAAAAATATAGAAATAGCAAGTTTGAGGGTTGGAATCCAAATCTTGGTCTCCTGACCCCATAAAACTACTCCCCTAAACAACTACAACTTAGCTGAGAAGGCAGGTCCAGATGGCAGGGACACTTCTGTATGTGTGACATGAAATGGGGCACAGGTGGTATAATACAATTTATATATACAGTGCATCATATAGATGGTGTGTGTGTGTGTGTGTGTGTGTGTATTCCTCCCATCTTGACCTGCTTTGTATACATATCATATATATTCTTCTCCCAAGAGCTTAGAGCTTAGCGCAGTGTCTGGTATGCAGTGGACACCCAAGAAATATTTGCTGAATGAAAATGAATTAGCAATTTGCATACAGGAAACACCACGAAAGAATGCACGTAAGATGCCAGTTACACAAGTAGAGACAGCTTGAACTTCCAGCCTCCGGTGCTCTATCTGCCGACTCGCTCGATGCCCCTGCCAGATGGGGGGCTTGGCTAATCATGTGTGCTCATAAAAAGTCAGTACTAATGGAAGCTATCATTTTTCCGCCCTTCGGCTGGGAGCCTTTCACATCACTCATGCTGGTTTTTACTCTAGCCTGTCCCTTGAGCCCCAGGCACATATATGACCTGCAGCTTCAACAGCCGGATTTCAATGTTTTCTAGGCACCTTAAAGCCCACATGGCCAAAAGGGTGCCTATCTGCCAGCTAAAACTCCAAGCAAAAGCCCAGGGTCTCTATCCCATCTCAGTAAGAGGCACGACCCTGCCTCCAGCT
This sequence comes from Puma concolor, assembly GCF_028749965.1. Classification (NCBI taxonomy): domain Eukaryota; kingdom Metazoa; phylum Chordata; class Mammalia; order Carnivora; family Felidae; genus Puma; species Puma concolor. The sequence continues at coordinate 29,281,755 of NC_141682.1, forward strand.
ACTTAAGCCAGAAACTAAAACAACACTCTGGTTTCCTTCCATTCCCTCATCCTCCCATGGCCAATCCATCTGCTCCATCAACCCCATTATCCTGTCTCTGCCCTCACTTCATCCCTCCCCTCCTGGTCATCACCGCTGGCCTGGAAAACCGCTGGAGTCCTTGTGTGGACCTCCCAGCTTCCACACTGACCATGCTACGGGCCACTGTCTACAGAATGAACTGGTTTTTTAAATTAAAATCACACCACACCAGCAAAAGCTAGAGTGCTTCCCTTCATGCTCAGAATACACTCGAGTGGGAGGCCCTCTGCAGTCTGACCCCTGTCCTCTCTCCCATCCCATCTCTCTGCACTGTCCCTCTCACTCATACTCCAGCCACTTTTGCCCTTGAACTCTGGATCAAATATGTCGATCTCATTCCTCACCGTTCCTTAGCCTGTACTCCTCCCCACCCACCCCGGGGCTGTGGTTGGCTGCCTCTTTCCATGCAGGTCTTGCTTCAGATTTGAACTCTTCAGGTAAGACTATTTTAACCCAACCCAAAAGAGCCTCTTTTAAGGTGAAGAGTGTTTATTATTTTCATCACAGAACCAGATATTTTCTTTTTTTTTTTTTTAACGTTTATTTATTATTGAGAGACAGAGAGACAGAGAGCATGAGCAGGGTAGGGGTAAAGAGAAGGGAAGACACAGAATCTGAAGTAAGCTCCAAGCTCTGAACTATCAGCACAGAGCCTGATGCGGGGCTCGAACTCACAGTGAGATCATGACCTGAGCCGAAGTCAGTCGCCTAACCAACTGAGCCACCCAGGCACCCCAAGAGATTTTCATTTATAAAAATAAGTTGTCTGTTGTCCTCCTCTGGAATAGAACCCCAATACTGTGGGGTTCTTTTCCATGCTATTCTCTTGCGACAGCTTCATGCCAAGAACGGTGCACACAGGAGGCATGCAGCAAGCAAATGTTTGATTAACAAGTTAATCAGAAAGGAAATGCATGCCCCCCAAAATAAATAAATAATCGGTATATCCTCAGCGAAATTCTCAAAGACTGCATAAACTGGCTGACAGATTCCAGAGGACACACTTAAAGGAACAATCACCATGGCACAAAAGACTTCAGTGAAAAACTGTAGCCCAGGGGCAAAAACACCCTTCTCTTTGTATGCTGAAACTTCAACACTGCGCACTTGGAGCTTCTTCCCTCGCCAGTAGGGGGCAGCTTCTCCCAGGGTAAAGAGCAGGGCGTGGAACCAGGGAATGAATTAGTATGCTTATTAGGCCACATCCCCAAAGACAGACCACTTGTCTCATCTAAGTTACAACTGTCTCCAAAGCATGGAAAGGGCTCTCCAATCAGCAATTTACACAGGCAAACTTAACATATTGTACGCTGTTGATTTATGGTGACAATTAAGAACGTATTACCAAAGTCTATTTCACCATTAACATCCCTGGGGACAGGATAAGTTTTAAATCTTCCGGCTGCTTCTTCCCTAAAGGCTGGGATCTTGGCTAAGGATTTAGAGATTATAAATTTAACAAAGGATGAAAACTGCAAGAGGAGAGTCTTGAACAGCAAATAATGAGTTTAAGCAGTGTCTCAAGTTCTCAGCAAGATTTATAATGCTTCCCTGCCTAAGGCCAAGGAATCTTTTATTTTGAAGTTTATAGCGCTATCACTTGCTGTTTTAGATCCAGATGTGAGAGTCTGGCCCTGGGACGGGATTCTTTATGGAAGTCAGTGGTCATGGCTTCAGCAAAACTCTCCTTCTGAGGACCTTTCTGGAGAATAGTATAGTGACCAGGAGGCAACGGCTGTCACATGTAAAGACCAAAAGAGGCACCAGGGCTTGAACAAGTGACATACAGACCACTGAACTGCATACTCATCTGACCAGAAAGCCCAGTGGCTAGATACCCAACAATCCAGATTATAAGAACTCGGGGGCTAACTGGTTCTATAATGACAGAGTCTAGATTTTCACCTTTGGGGTCACCCATCACAGTAAAGGAATACTAGCAAAAGCCAATTGCTAGCTACTTACCGTTGAATTGACAGATTGTGAAAGTCAATCGGCTGTACCTAGGTCAAACTTCCTCAAAGTACACTCCATATTTCATCTCCATAGGAGGTGGCCACCTCCATCAGGATTACCTGGGATACATTTAAAGGAAGAAAAAGCCACTACACCAGGCCTGCAAAAATCTGGGACTGAGATCTAGAAATCTCCATCATTAACACGCTCCACAAATTATTCCTATACATACTAAATTTTAGAAAACACTGATCCAGCTTTGTTGGGATGGATGAGAGCTGACCTCTCAAAACACCTACTCCAAGCAGAACTCTAGATGCGACTAGGAAGTACTTCTCTTTGCCTCTGGCTATTTCACTCTGAAAAGGCAACCATCATGAGAGCCTCTTGGAAAGAAAGGGAGGTGATATTCCTGAAGAACATTCATTTCTTCTATACAACCCTGCCCAATTTTGCCTTAAAATATGTACCTGTGGTATACATGGCACTCCAGTAGGTGTTAAAATATTTTTAAAGACTAAAACAACTTGAGAATTGAGTAATGAACATCCAAGAGAAGAATTTCAGGTACCGTGAAGGCTATTACAGACAATACTACCTTATCCCCTCCCTCACTCTCTCCCAAGACAGAGTCACATAAAAGTTGGCTTGCATGACCATATACGGGGTACCAGAACCTATCACATTCTGTGAGTCCAAATTCTCAATGTTGTCTGGTCATGAGGTTTTCAAAGCATAGCATTTTACCAATAGAGAGAATCACCCACCAAATGCAATGTGTATTATGTACACACACACACGTGCACGCACGCTCCTAGAAAGTGTATTGTTCTGTTCGTCAGGGACTGACACAAGATGGTGGGTACAGAGTCCACCCATTCTGGTCAGAATCTTAACTACAATAATCAATAAGTATCTACAAATAACAGATATCCATCTGTAACAACATAAATATTTGTCTTACAGAGTAAATTTTCTTAACATGAATTGGACAGGATATGGCATAACAGAAAAATGATCATGCTAACTAACATTTACTGGGAACTTATTTTGGGTTCAAGAATTTTATAGACATTGTGAGTTATTCTCATCACAATGCTAAATTCGGTAATGTTTTACCTCCATTTTACGGATGAGAAAACAAAAACTTTAAGTCACATTCCAAAGTTATACAGCAGAGCAATAAGCTGGGATTTCAATCCATACAGCCTGACTCCAGAGGCAACTTTTTCAGGAAAGTCTGGATAATAAGTGTTTTAGGCTTTGCAAGCCATAAGACCTTGGTCATAGCTACTCAATTCCATCACTGTGGCACGAAAGCAGCCATACGGCAATAGGTGGCTTGTGCAAATGAGCATGGCTGTGTACCAATAAAACTTTATTTATAGGAACTGAAATCTGAACTTCATATAATTTTCACATATCATGAAACATTATTGTTTGGTTTTTCCAACCAGTAAAAAAAATGTAAAAAAATACTCTTATGATTGGTACAAAAATGGGTGATGGCCTAGATTTGGCCGGCAGACTACACCCTTGCTCTACACCACTTTCTAGTCATGATACCTTGGGCAGGTTTCTCAGTATCTCAGCTTCTTATCCTTAATCACTAGGCTAATGATACCTTGATTGACAGCATACCCTAAGTCATTTGCTCATTCACGTGTATGTTTTTACTTAACAGATACTTATTGGACCATGCACTGGGCTAGATGCTGAAGATGCTAGATCCAGTCTCATCCCTCAGTGAGCTTGTATTTCAGTGGTAGTAACAGATGGAGAAGCAAGCGTTCTCTGTGACAAGTATCTGACAGCAAAGCCGAGAATGCTATGGGACAACAACTCTCAAATAAGGAACTCAGAATGTCTCAAAGGCACCGCAAGAAAAGTAGCGACTTTCGAGACACAGGTGATTCCATATGGAGGGGGCCCAAACTCATACTGTCATTCATCCTACTCTGGTTGGGCTCCCATGGGAGACGGATGGAATATCTGAATCGCAAATCCTAGGCCACTGCTCTAATCCTTTGACAAAAGATATATTTGTTTTGTGCTGTTGTGTAATGCATTACCATACACTTAATAGCTTAAAATAACACATATTTCCTATCTCACGGTTTCCATGGATCAGGAGTCTGGACACGGCCTAGCTGCCTCCTCTGCTCGGGGCCATACTAGGCTGCAGTCAAGGTATCAGCGGGACCACATTCTCATCTGGAGGTTTGACTGGAGAAGAAGCAGCTTCTGAGTTCATTCACATTGTCGGCAGAATTCATTTTCTTGTGGCTGTGGAACTGGAGGTGGCTTGCCTCTTCAAGGCTAGCAGGAGTGACAACGGTTCTTCTTAGCATTTACACAAATGCAAAATAAATACATAGAAACCATTCTCACCCTTGCCATATAACATAGCTTAACCAAAGAAGTGACACTGCGTCCATCATCTCTGCCATATTCTGTTGGCTAGAAGCAAGGTACAGGTCCTTCCATCCTGAAGGGGAAAGGATCATCAAGGACATTATACCGGGAGTCAGAGGTCATGGGCGCCATCTTAGGATTCTGCTACCACAAAAGACGTCTGGCACACAGGATGCACGTTGTACCTGGGTCATGTGGTCCATGAGCTAAAAGAGCTTAGCACACTGTCCAGGACAGAAGAGGCTTGTTACTATCCTTATAATTTGCAACTACCATTATGGAGAATGTTCCATCCATGTTTCATCCCTCTCAGAGCATTATTCATCTCTCCAAGGTGATTTGGGATATTGCTATGCAGAGAGCAACTTCTCCTCTTTCTCTCCAGGGACTTCCACGTATCACACTGAATCCACATTCCCTTTGATGCCTTGAAGTTTTCGAGCTGACCTAATGGCTTTGTGCTGTATTGCTGTCTAGGTAGAAATGCTTCTGTCAGAGATGGGTTATGTCAACTTTTGCCAACAGCCTCTGAGCTCCCAAATTCCAAATGCTAATTTGCTTTGTGCCAACAAATTCATCTCACAATCTTTTACTGCATGCCCACTGCATGTCAGGTGATGTGTTTTCTCCTTCTTGGTAGGTTTGCTCCAGCTCATATCCCCAGAATTTTCTGTCATTTTGACTGTTTTAATTTGTATTCAGTGTCACTTTTCCCCCCATTCTATTTAAGGCTGAGTCCATTTTTTACAAGCAGTATCTAAGGTGTGAGGTATCAGAGAAATACCACACCTCACTGATCCTCTCTTCTGTAGTGAGGAGTACATTTCACTAAGCTTTTCACTCTCTCCCTCTTTATTTCCTACTACCTTTCCTTGCCATTGAGATTCAGAGTCACTGTGTGCCCCCTCTCTCTTACAATCAACTCTCAAAGAGGAAGGAAAGAAAAGACAAGAAAAGAAAAAAGAAAAGGAAGAAAAGAAAAGAAAGTAAAAAAAGAAAAAACCTGTGGTATTTCAGTTGAGTATCTTTTATTTCTTTGTATGTGTGTGTATACCTCTGGTTTCCCAGGAATACTTTCTGATTCAAGTGACTGTTACTATATCATTAGTAATGGGGCGCCTGGGTGGCGCAGTCGGTTAAGCGTCCAACTTCAGCCAGGTCACGATCTCACGGTCCGTGAGTTCGAGCCCCGCGTCAGGCTCTGGGCTGATGGCTCGGAGCCTGGAGCCTGTTTCCGATTCTGTGTCTCCCTCTCTCTCTGCCCCTCCCCCGTTCATGCTCTGTCTCTCTCTCTCCCAAAAATAAATAAAAGTTGGAGAAAAAAAAAAAAAGTAATAACAATAATATTAATATTGATGATATTAATAAAAACTGATGTTGCTGGGGCTCTAATTATGTTCCAGGATCTGTTCTAAGACCTTTCTGTATATATAATAAGTGCAAAGCTTCTACATTACCCCAGTTCCATGCTAAGCCCTGTACCTAGAATGTGTTACCTAAACCAGCCCATTCTTTTGCTCTCAGCGCTTACTCTCTGTTGAGCACTGAACCATGAGATTGCCAATATTCAATCATTTTTTCATTTACAAGAAAGGCAATTTCATATGGTTCAACCTAATAACAGGGATTTATACTGAATGATTACACAAACAGAAGGACAATTATGATCTAAGAGCCATGCAGGAAAAACACGGAGTTCTATGTAAAAGTAAAACAGGGGAAACTGACTAAATCCCGGTTTTAGGATGGTGTTGGGGAGATACTTCTTCTCCAGCCCTATGTTGCTTCCCAAGCAGGGAAAATTGCATTAATGCAACAGTCCTGCCCTCCCTCCACCCTCCTCCACCAGTGAGTGCTGTGGAGAGGACTGTTAGTGATCCCATTCCTTATCCTTCCTGTTAGCAGTCCACCCCCACAGAAACATCTGCTTTCTTTGCTCCTCCACACTTACATTTTTCTTTCTCTTGTGGCAGAATACACATGACACAAAATTTTCCATCTTCACCCATGTTAAGCGTACAATTCAGTGGCAGTAAGCACTCTCACACTATTGGGCAGCCATCATCACCGTCCATCTCCAGATCTTTTTTCATCTTCCCAAACTGGAACTGGGATCTCATTGAATATTTCCCCCATTTTACCCTCCCACAGGCCTGACGGCCACCTCTACTTTCAGTCTCCATGAGTTTGACTACTGGAGATACCTCATATCAGTGGAATTATACACTATTTGTCTTTTTGTGACTGCCTTACTTCACTTACCAGTACATCAAGGTCCATCCATCTCATAGCGTGTGTCAGAATTTCCTTCCCTGTTAAAGCTGAATAATTTGCCATTGTGTGCATACACCACATTTTCATTATCTAGTTATTCATCCATCAATGGGCACTTGGGTTGTTTCTCCTTTCTGGCTAATCTGAAAAATGCTGCCATGAACATGGATGTGCAAATACTTGTTTGAGTTCCCACTTTCAACTCTTTGGGGTATCTACGTAAGCGGAATTGCTGTACCAAGTGGCAATTCTATTTTTAATTTTTTGAGAACCTACCATGGGGTCTTCCACAGTAGTGGCACCTTTTGAAGCCCTGCCGGTTCCAAGTGCTCCACACCCTTGCCAATATGTACTCTCTTGTTTGGTAAGGGCCATCCTAATGGGTGTCAAATGGTATCTCACTGTGGTTTAGATTTGCTTTTCCTCATGATGAATGATGTTCAGCATCTCTGCATGTGCTTATTGGCCAATCGTGTGTCTTCTTTGGAAAGATGTCTATTCGACTCCACTGCCTATTTTTTAATCAAGTTGCTTGCTGTTGTATTGTAGGAGTTCTTCACATATTCTAAATATTAACCCTGGGCGTCTGGGTGGCTCAGTTGGTTAAGCGTCCAACTCTTGATCTCGGTCCAGGTCACGATCTCACGGTTCCTGAGTTTGAGCCCCCAATCAGGCTCTGCACTGACAGGGTGGAGCCTGCTTCAGATTCTCTCTCTCGCCACTCCCTTCCTTATGCTCTCTCTCTCTCTCTCTCTCTTCCCCTCTCAAAATAAATAAACTTAAAATAAATAAATATTAACCCTTTATCAGATAGGTTTTGCAAATATTTTCTCCCATTCTATAAGGAGCCTTTGCGCTGTGTTGATGGTGTCGTTTGATGCACAAGTTACAAATTTTGATATAGTCCAATTTATGTATATTTCCTTTGGCAGCCTGTGCTTTTGGGGTCATATTATGCTTCAGTTTTACAGAGGCAGGCCTACCACTGGGGTTCTTGTGAGGACCAGTGCTGCTGGTGGGTGCAGTTAATCCTGGGTTTAGTGTTAAGAACCACACTTATCCACTGAAATGAGCCCTGTTTTCCAACATCAGCTTTTCTAGTTCAACAAAGAGATATTCTGACCTCCATCAGAATTACTCCTCGCCTTTTTCTTAATTTGTTTGGTACTAATTTATGCCTTTTTTCCAATACCAAAAGGACATCAAAGAATGTGATTTTAGGATAGCAGCTGAAGGATGCACAGAAGTTAATTAATGGAAGGGGAAAGAGAAGGCTAAATCATCTAAGGCAGAGGGAAGAAAATATACAAATGGAAGAAGAAAAGTATGAGCAAATACCCATCACTGAACAAATGGTGGGGGGCGGGGCATAAAGAGGGGCTGGAAAAAGTAGAGAAGAGAGTAAATGGAACAGAGGAAAAGATGAAGTTCCAGCCAGGAGCAGAGCCAGAGCCCCACATAATCATGACCTTGTGGGATATTGTGTCTGTCCCTGACCAGAAAGAGTTAAGTTTGTTTTCTGTGATCCCTAAAGATTTACACTCACTATTTACCCTCATTTTTGGGTATGAATAACAGAATCATCAGATTTCTTCCAGAAGCCAAGGACTGCTATTGAATAAGACAGATAAGCATGTCACTTTGCTGCCACCAAAGCCTTAGGTCAAAAAATACTTTAATTGGATAAGGAAACTCCCTTATGCCAAAATGGGTGGGAAAAAAAAATCACAGAAAAGAGGAAACACAAATTACACTAACACAAAAAAGTGCTTGCAAGGAATGGGAAGGAAGAAGGCATCAAAATTCCTGTCCTTCTAAAATCGTCCATAATTTTAAATGGACTCCCCAAGATGTATTTGGCCATTAGAAATATAAACACTTCCCCCCAGTCTTTGGCAAGGGGTTTCAGCAGATGAATGAGGGGAAAAAATGTTTTAAGATTTTTATTTTTAAGTAATCTCTACACCCAACATGGGGCTGGACCCTATAACCCCAGATCAAGCATTCCACACTCTACCTGAGCCAGCAAGGCGCCCTGATGAATTAGAAAGATCTTAATAAATAATACTTCTCTTTGTGGACTTCAATCAACCCAACACCCAAGACTACAAGGAGGTACATCATTGCATTTAATACTTACAACTTCCCTAGGAGGATGAGCACCCCCCATTACCCTTGTTCTGCAGATGAAAACACCAAGGAGTTAAAGAAGTGAAATGAATCCCCCACAGTCGTCACACTGTTCCATAGTAGAAAGATTAAAAACCAGTTTTGTCTGATGCCAGAATTCATGTTTCTATTCATTGTAACAGCCTTATGTGCATAAATTCTATTCCAGAGAATACAAGAGGCAGCTTTGGCCAGCTTAGGTCAAAGCCTCTTCCCTCAGTGTGAGATTTTCACGTGGGTTTGCCCCTTTGTTCAGCGACCTCCAGACCCTGATGACAGACCTACAGAGTCTGTACAAATTTCTACTGAGTGACTGGGAACGTGGAGGGAGAAAAAGGGAAGATGGACCAACTGTCAAGAAGGATCTGTGGGAAGAAGGAAGATTAGCAGTGAAAGGAAGTAGAAGGGGAGCTATCTCTTCCACAAAACAGCATCTACTTTAATGAAAGTTGGTTGGCCCGAATTCTTTGTCATCTAGACAGCAGCTTCTCCCACCCAAAAACCCAAAAGCAAAATAAAAGACGGATTTAAAAATAAGACTAGTTCTTTCTCATTCATTTACTTTTGACGTTAATTTATGGAGCACCTTTTCTGTGCCAGGTACTGTTTTAGGCATTTGGGATAGATCAGGGGGCCAGACAAGGATCCCTTCTCATGTAATGTCCTGCTTAAGAGAAAGAGACAATAACCAATAACCAAAATAAACAGAGTGGACACAAAGGGGCTGAAATAAGTCTTTCTTACCCCTCTATCACTTCAAATCTGGTCACTGCAATAGCACGTAGGGAATGTCTACTCTGTGAAAGACTTGATTTTAGATGATGATCTCATGTAATTCACTTGGGTGAATCTATGAGGTGAACTCCATTATAATCCCCATTTTACAGATGGGTAAGCAGAAACTTAAAAAGGAAACTGTCTAAAGGCCAACAACCAGGAAGTGGCAGGTCCTAGACTTGAACCCAAGTAGCCTGATTCCAGAATCTGTGCTCTAAGCACTCGACAGACCACCTCCTGGGATTAGGTTCAAAGTTATAAACAACGGAAATGGACTCCATGTAACTTAAACAGAAAAGGACTTATCAGAAGGGTACCCAATAGCTCACAAAATCAAAGAGGATGTAGAAATTTAGAGTTTGAGAAAGTAAAGGGGTACCTGGGTGGCTCAGTCGGTTGAGCGTCCAACTTCAGCTTGGGTCATGATCTCACAGTTCCCGAGTTCGAGCCCCGTGTCGGGCTCTGTGCTGACAGCTCACAGCCTGGAGCCTGCTTTGGATTCTGTGTCTCCCTCTCTCTCTGTTCCTCCCCTGCTCACGCTCTGTCTCTCAAAAATAAACACTAAAAAAAAAAAAAAAGAAAAAGAAAAAGAAGAATAAAATGAGAAAGTATCACAGGAAAACAGCCAAAATTACAGTTAAATTCTCACGTCAGAAGAGTTCAGTAAAGAGTGTGTCTACATCCCCCAAAGCCCTTGTCATGGTTTCAGCCGCTCTAGATTGAAAGTCTGAGGAAGGAACATGGTACTGGCTGAGCTTAGTTTAGAGCCCACACTCCTCCAGGAATCACAGAAAGCAAATACCTGGCCTTTCAGCTTCTACAGCAGAAGCAGTGTCCAGGCACGTCTCCAAGATGGTCTGTAGCCGACAAGGGGGAAGTACCGCCCTCACTAGTTTCTGCCATATTCGTGTGCCACCTGCCCTGTTAGCCGCTTCATATTTCTCTTCAAAGAGAGTCTATGTTTTTTACTTAATTTACTTTAAAAGGGCACTTTATGTTACTGCTGAGGCCACAGGTTCCATGTGCTAGCTATATTTTGTCTGCTAATAGTCATTAAAACAAACATAAAACCGTGAATGATTCTTCAGCTCACCCAGGAATCCCCAGGAGCATCCTGTTCTCCAGGAGATGCTGCTCTGATAGAAGTGACCGCGTTCGCATTTCCCGTGAGGATGGCTGAATGAATGGTGACATCCAGGGAGACTACAGGAGGCTCTGCGTTTATCACCAGAACTCACAGTCTGGGAAATCTACCCCTGCAGTCTCTCTTTTTCCTTAGTTTGCCTTCAATGGAGCCCCACGCCTCCTTCGTTTCTTGGCCCACCCAACAGTGGCGCTGTGGAACACAGACATAATGCAGGCACAGCCCTTCTTTGGGTTTTGGACATAGGTGCCCTTCTCTGCATTTCTCAAAATGCTATTTAAGCTTCACAATGATTTCCTTTTGAGAAACAGGATTCAAATCTCTCGCACCCTCTTTATTTCCCTTATCCCAGACCAACAGACTCAACACACTGACCAAATAAACAAACGAGCAAACAAACATAAGCCTTACCAAAAACAGGGAGTGGGAATGGGAGATGGGGGGGGGGGGAGTTTGTTCAAGAAATATACTCCCTCACTTGCAGCCGAAGTGATGAGCAAATTTATTTACACAACGTATATCCACCTAGGACTACCCTGGCACCGCAAGGATATAAATGCTGCATAAAAACTCCTTCTTCTCTGTGCAGAAAATTCTGTCAATGGACCTGCAGGGAATGCAGAGCAGGACACCCAGCTGGAAGGACGAGAGCCTCTGAAGAAGGCAGAGGAGGGACACCACACACACCCCATCCCTGCACACAGACTCTTCCCTCCCTCCCATGCACCCCTGCCCTGCACATGGATTCCCTTCTCCCCTCCCCTTCAAAGCCCTCTCCTTCCTCCTTCACCTTCTCTCTCTCCCTCTCAGACCTCTCTCTCGTTCCTCCTCCTGACCTTTCCTAGAGGGGATGGATGAGCAGGTGGCCTGGAGAAGCCTGGACAGAGTTCCAGAGGTGCCGGAACAAGAGCTGCCAAACCAGTTTCCCTCAGCCTCGAGCTGCTCTCAGCATATCTGCTCTTCCGCCCAAGAAGGGGGCTGGCCACAGGCAATTATCTCAACTCATTCATTCATAAATCCTCCTGCTTAATGTAGTTGACGGAATGAGATAATCAATTAATTAATAAGTGGCACTGCTCGAGACTAATACATATGCCAACACAGCAAGAAACTGGAAAAGGCACAGGGGGACCGAGGAAAGTGAAGAGGCTTCCTCAGCAATGGGAGAGTATTTACTTGGAGTGCAGCTCAAGTTCAGCAAACATCTGCTTATTCAGAATACGAGCAACCAGGGAACTCAGAATAAGCAGAAAGGTTTCCTGGAATTTTAAAAGAACGGTTGATGCTCTTAACCACAGATGCTCAGGCCTTAGAAGATCCTGAAGTGCTCTCTGAATCAAAAGATTTTTTTCCCTATGGAGTTTTAGAATAAAATGGGTTCCAACTTTCTGGAAATTTGCTCGAAGAGTATGTTCTCTGGGACAGTTTCCAATTAATGCGGATATTATGTCTACCAAATAACCCACTTCTCAATGACTGCAGGTGTGAGGAGGGAGTGGGGGTCTGGGGGGTGGGCGGCAGGATGGCAACCACTATACCAGGTTTATGCTGGGAAGGCCACATTATGGTTTAAAGAATACTGACTGTGGAATCTAGAAAATCAGGTGAGAACCCTGGTTCTTCACTTCCCACAGGTCTGAGAACTTGGGCCAGCCTCTCAGAGCCTCAGCTGCCCAATCTGTAACAATGGGAAAATCATTCCATTTTCACAAAGCGGTTGTGAGGACAAGATAGGAAAGGCTGCACTGAGCGCTTCGGGGTGCCATGGAGCAGTACTCAAATGCAAGGGAAAATTACTGTCATTTGTAACCACACACTTTCGGGTCTCCCCTCCCCTCTCCCCTCTTCCCTCCCTCCCAGGGAGCATAATAACATTCATGATAACTATTACTCATGGAAATTACATCTCTCCATTAGTTCTTCTTACAGAATAAATTTCATCCAAATGCATTAAAATATTTTAGGCAATATGTCTACCTTAAAGGTGTTATTCATTATGATTTTATTTCAAGATGTTGGTCTAAGGGAAAAAAGCTAGACCTTAGTCATTTGGTGAAGTAGTTTGATAGTCAGGTGGTTTTCCTTATGAAAACCCTAACCCTTAGGTTTAGACTTAGCCCACTCCTTTCAAACTGTCAACAAAGATGGAGACCGAGAAAGTCAAACAACCATGAAATACCCAGCAATTAAGCCAAGGCCAAGATCTCTACTGTGCTTATAAAAGTTGTAACAAGTTCAAAAGCAACACTCAAATGGCAAGTTTACACTCCACTTAGTTAGCCTCAAGGAATGGGGATGTTTTGAGACTTTTTCCTATTACCCCTTAGTCCTCAGAAAATGGGCATCTGATATAGATAGATGACAGGTAGACAGACAGACAACCAGACAGACAGATGAATGATAGATGCAGAGATGGATTCCATTTAGATGGATTCTTTGTCCTGTGCATGAGGGGACAGAAGACAAAGGAACTTAAGAAAAACATGCAATAGGGCTGACTTAAAAGGAACTTAAAAATCATCTTTCCCCACCTTCTCATTTTAAAAAGTGAAGCATTGAAAAAGGAACCAACTTACCCCTGGTCACAAAGTCAGTCCTGCAAACGTTACTGACAAAAGTAGATGGGCATTAGGCATTTACTGTGTGCCAGACTTTGCACTCAGCTCCATGCCTGTGATACCTCATTTAATCTTCCCAGAACAATCAGAATGCTGGTCTTAGGAAGGAAGGTGAGGTTCGGACAGGTGAGGCAACACCCAAGGTAGTTGGCTGGTAAGATGCAAAGCCAAGACTAGACTCTGAAAGGGACACTGGGCTACATGGACCCCAACCCTTGGTTTCTAATTTAGTACAATGTCTCTATATATTTGATTCTGAAATTTTAATTTAAAATGGTTCTTATATGCCAGTGGCAATTGGAAAATTCTCCCCTTTTTTAAATGAGCATCTGGAAAAATAATTATCTCCCCAAATCACGCATTCCCTTTCTTCTGGTGAAGTCTACTGCAAGCACTGAACCTAGTTCAGCTGGGGCTGGGCCATCCCATAAATAAGTCATGCCCAGGCTGAGTCTGTGTGCCTGTCACTGTATATATAATAGAAGAGACCGTGTCAGGGAGCAGTCAACGCTCACCTCCATGAGCACATGTTTCCAAATTGCTCTTGACAGGTTATGAGCGGAGCGTTTCAAAGGGATGCATTAAATACCAGCACAAGTGCTTTGAGAGTCTGCCTTTCTGTTTCCTGGGACTGACACCTTGATTTCTTCCAATGCCCTTTGGTTTTGCCTTTGCTACCATAAGGAACTCCTGGGGCAGCTGGTCTGGTTCCAGGGTTACTCTCCTTGCCTCTGAACATTGGCAGAATAGAACTATGAGTTGATGAGGCTCATGGTGTCTGAGGCTAAGAGATGTGGTTTCAAATCATGACTCTACCATTTACCAGCTATGCGGCCCTAGGCAACTTCCTTAGTCTTGTAGTTCTTCAAATATGGAATAGGGATAATAATGCTCCCCTCCAGAGGTTGCAGAGAGGATTAAATAAGTATGTTGATAATAGCTAACATTTATGCACTACTCATTATATTCCACACTCTTCTTTAAGCACTGAACATGTATGTATTACTCCTATAATTCTCACAGAGAAATAGGTGGTATTAATATCCTCATGTCACAGATGAGGAAACTGAGCCACAGAGAGGTTACAGAGCCAGCCAGGTGTCTCCTGGCAGGCTTTGCACCAAGCAGCCTGGCTCTAGGCTATCTAACACAGTAGCACAGAAAGTGCTATCTAACACAGTAGCACAGCCCTATCTAACACAGTAGCACAGAAAGTGCTCAACAGATTTTGGTTATCTTCTGTCATTAAACCACCTCCTAACTGCTCACCTATTCAGAAAGGACAAGCCTCAGTGTCTTGGGGTAAGAACAGCATAATTGCCATTTATTGACCCTCAGGTATGTGCCTGATGCTTTACTTACATTTCCTTACTTGGTTTTCCCAGTAGTACTGTATGCTAGGTTCTATTGTCCCCATCAAATATATGGGGAAACCGGGGCCCTAAAAAGCCAAGATGCTCTCAAGGCAGATAGCAGCACCAGGATAGAAGTCTAGGTCTGCCCACTCTGAAGTCCACGCCACACTGACAAACTGGGCAAGCCTTCCCAATGTACACCACCCAACTCAAACAGACCCTTTCTGCCTCTCCCACTTCAACAGTGTCTTATAACACAGAACTTCTAAACCGTACTGTGCGTGGGAATCATGCAGGGATCTTGTTAAATGTAGATTCTGATTCAGCAGGTGTGAGATGAGAACTGAAATGTCGTATTCCTAACAAGCACCCAGACAGTGCCATTGTTGCTGCTGTGTGGACAACACTTTGAATAACAAGGATGTCAGAGTCCTTCAGCCCCTCCATATTTTCTCACTCTTTGCCAACTGAGACTCCAGAAGCTTCTAAGGTTATATACAACTGAGACCGGGAATTAGCTCTATCTTCTTATAGCTCTATGGAGTCAGATTTCCCAAACCACCCCCGCCTTCACCAATGCCAGCCTCACCACTGACACACACACACACACACACACACACACACACCCTCCCTCTCAAATTTTATGTCTTTTTGTCATATGGTTATTGTGCACATTTCATATAAAATCTTTCCCAATATCAAATGAAAACTCAAACTGTTACTAGGCATATTTAACTCCAAAAGGAAAATTCTGCCATATGCAAAATGCAGCAGCCACAGCAAACTGCAAGTGAATACTGATTTAAGTAATGATAATGAGCCTGATGACTTTTGGTTGTATGAGGTTAAGTCTTTTCAAAAAAAAAAAAAAAAAAGTACCCTTCCCACTCTCAAATTTAAACCTAGGAGAAGTATTTCAGGGGTTCTTCATAAAGCAGCCCTCTATTGCTAGGCCCATGGTTTGATCAGAGCTGTGGTCCTTTCTGTCCAGCCTCAACTCTTTATGCATTCCTCAAGACCTTCTTTGCCCAGCTGTGCTAGTCTTTCAGCTCCTTGGCTGCCATGATCATTCTTACCTCAGGGCCTGACTGAACTCCTCTCTCTTCATGGATTCTCTTCTCCCATATGTAATTCCCTGGCAATCTCTCTGTTCCCAAGCCCAGAGTTTCCTTCCACAGAGAAGGGTTTGTGGTCAGGACATACTCATTGACCTTGCTCCCTGTTACAAGAGGTTGACTTCATATCTTAGTCCATCCAGGTAGGTCAACCCTTTTTGGTGATCCAGAAAGAAGCAGAGAAGGCAATCAAGATTAAAGAAGGTCACAATGGCTAGTAACCCCGGCCAACCTACAAAAGCCACTAGAATGACCTCCATCATCACTGGGTCAAGAATTTCGTCCACGAATCAATGCCAAGAGGTACAACAAGTGGAACAGTGTGAATTCACAAACATTCCATTTATAGATGCTGGTTGCGACAACACTCATAAAAGAAATAACAGGCAGTCACTACCACCAAGAAGTTCTTGCATATAAGACTCCATGCATTCTCTCTTGGTCACTGATTCAAACTTTCTAATGATCTCCATTACTGTCCTCTAAGATGACTTCTCCCAGGCTTCTCCAGGCCTTTTCTTTTCTTGTGACTGTGAAAATGTCAACAGTGCAACATCCCTTCTTCTTCATCATGCTTGGGTCTCCAACCATCTCTCTGGCAAAGAGTCCACCTTATGATCAGGTACGACTGCCTAATGCTACTGTTTCGACCTTGTTTATAATAACAAAGCAAAATACACAAAATATTCCCTAGCACATAGAATCTCTCCCAGTTATCACCTACTCCCTGATAATAATTATTATAAACAAACACTTGGTATGTGCCAGGCATGATACTAAGCCCTTTCTATATACTAATTAATTACACTTCAAAATAACTCTAACGGTCAGTACTATTATTATCTTCCATATTGTACAGATTTCGTAACTGAGACACAAAGAGGTGAAGTGATTTTCCAAATGTCATACAGGCAGTAAGTGACAGAGTTTGAATTTGAATTCAGGCCACCCAGATCCCACTCTCTTAAACCACTATACAGAATACCTGTCTACATTGTTGCCTAAGCAAATAGGAAAGAAGAGACCTAGATACAGAACACAGAAGGAAATGACTCCCCCAGGTGACCCCACTATGTCTATGTATCAGAGGTGAAGTGAGTACCAGCAGATGGGATCCTTGAAGGGACGCTCACCAGAATGACAAAATCCCAAAATGACAGGGAAGGCAAAATAATGAAATGAAAAGGGAATAACGGAAATGAGGGAATCCCTCCTCCTCAACACCAAACCTATTATTTTCTCTCTAGACCCTTTTCCCACTTTTTCCTTCCATCAGTCATAGTGTCCACTGGACGAAAGAATTGCAGATACCAAAGCTGCTCATGTGACAATGAAGGAACTCAGGGTCAGAGTGGGTGACTCGCACGGCCAGATGGCTGCGTTATTTGCTGTCCCTGCTTCCTCTATCCTACAGGGCCACACATCCGAAACCCTGAAGGGGAGTGGGGGCAGGGTAACACCCAAAATTCAGCCACAGAGCCTCAACCCACATGGATCCCTTTAATGGGTCTTGTTTGGCCAACCTCATAAAAGCTGCAGAAATCGGCTCCTCTTCTCTTGCACTAGAAGCGTCAAGAGCCTCTCTGGCCATTTATTTGATGGAGAGGCTGCTAAACATTACAGCAAGCAGCCCCATCAATCTGGGTAATAGCTGAGTGTCAGTGTCTGCTGAAACCCTAAGACCTCACTAACCTGCAAGGAAAAGTTGTCCTGACCTCCAGGACACGCTCCGCATGATTATCAGGAATAGGAAGGTCATCTGCTACAACGGACCCTGGCCTGGAGGTAAGGGGTGTTCTACGTTAGCCTGATTCTGCTGCTGACCTGTGTGGCCTTGAGGAAATCCCTTAATCTCTCTGGAGAAACTTTTATTGGAAGAGAGAAGAGGCTAATACAAATAACCCCAAACGGGTGCACACAGACTTTAGAAGCAAGTGCCCCCTTTCAGAAGTAGGTGATTAGAGTCAACTCCTTCACTGCTCTGTCAGCTAACTGTGGCTACAACGCTCTTACTGCCGAGTGACAACCACAAAATCCCAGGGGTGTGCAACGGTAAGCATTTATGTAGCTCATGCATCTGCAGTTCGGCCACTGTAGGTTCAGCTAGGCTGGCTGATTTAATCTGGGCTTGGCTGGAAGAGCTGGCTCTGTCCTGTGCATGTGTGTGTCTCATCCTCTTCTGGCCCCGGCAGACTAGCCTAGGTATATGCTTCTCATGATCACGGCAGAGATACAAAAGAGCAGGCAGGAACATGGGAGGCCCCTTAAAGCTTAGGCTTGGAAGTGGCATGTTGTTACTCTCGCCTTATTCTATTGGCCGAAGCAGCTATGAAGTCACGTGGGACAGGGCACACACAGAGGGAGGAACAAACAGACTGCTCCCCTTTCCAACCCAACCTCCATTCCCGCATTATATTGTGCCCCACCGGGAATGATCCCCCATCCGCCTATTCTACCAGTCCCAGACCAACAGCCTGCCTCCTCTACCATATGGACCCCCACGGTCGACCAGAGGCGTTCCAATTCTCTGGACCCTACGGCAGGTGTCTCCTCCAGTGCCCAGGACGCTAGTCCCACAGCTGGAGTTCAAACAACAGGAGCTGGATGATGGATTAGGCTCCCTGTGAAGGGGATGTGGTGTTGGTGCTTAGCTTTCCCAAGAAGGGATGGGCATACTGATGGTCTCTGACACAACTGCCTTACCTAAAACCCCTGAGGAGCTGAATGGTGTGATTCTCTTTCCAGGGTCACAGAGGCGGAACCAACCTGCGGTTCCCCAGTAGAGGGCACTGGATTTTGTTGCTGCCTTGGCCCCGAGGCCGCACTGCCTGTGCACCAATGCTCACAGTGCCCCCTTCCCCTGGTATAAGAACCTTCATTCTCCTGAGAGCCCAGACTCAGCGAGGCTGAACAGCAGATATCATAAGGTCCCCCTAGAGGACCCTGAACCTCTCGTGTCAGCCACAACACCCAAAACTTGCTTGCTGAGGAATGCTTCCCTTTATAAAATCACTCAGTACACAGACGGTTGTGGGTTAGAGACCCACACACCCAGACCTCAGTTTAGATTTACCCAATCTACCCCCAACTACAAAGATAATTTTGTAAAGTGAGAAAATTAGGTAGAAGAGAAAAACAAAGGTAGGAAAAAACTGGATGAAGCCATAAGCATGACTAACACTCAAAATTAATTACATTGCACCCCTGATAATACCCAGCTTTCCAGGAGCTAGGAGGGTAATAAAATTTGTGGATGGCCCCAGTTCAGCTTCTGCCACAGAGATCAAGGCCTGAGTTTCCTTTCCCCCATCTGTGGGTCTTCCTTATCAGGCTTCTGGATTTTTAAGGTCTCATTCACCTCTGGCTACAGGACCAGGCCTGGTGGGTCTCAAAATAAATACAGTCTGACCCCCACACAGATTCCCTCTCATCCCCCAGGGCCACTTTCTCAAAATCCTGTTCTGCCACTTTCTTTAAAGTCAGAGGCAGCCCCGCCTGTGGCACACCAGGCCGTAGACTCTCACCTCCTCTCCCTGCTAAGTGCCCAGGGACCATTGTGCACGCAGCTCTCAGCAGCGGCTGCAGCAGACACCATAAACCTGCGAGCAGAATTCATTAGTGCCAGAACAGGGCCTGTGCTCATCCTCCTTAGCGCTCCTGCTTCCTCAAGGTATCTGTGGACTCCGGCAGAGAAAAGAAAGAGAGAGTCCAGCATCCCCTGACGTCTCGCAGTGGTTCTAGCGGCCACTTGGAGCACATCAAAGTGGGCTCCTGGCTCTGCAGGCACGAACCAGCGCCTGGTAGGTGCACTTCCGGCCTGGCCATGCCACCTCTGCTTGGAGTACAATTTAGCACATTTTTTCCACACCGTTCTGGAAAGTGGGGACCTACAGAGATTTGCTAATTGGCAACCTGAGGGCTGGCGTCCCCTGATCCCCACAGAGCACCCTGTTACTATAATCGTTTAGAGACCCATTTTCATATCCCAAGACCAGGGGCCAGAGACTCTGTAATAACCTGAAGGCAAGAGATGCTAAACTGTCTCACTGCCTCTGGTCTAAACTGAATGGAGTTTTCCATGTCAGCTGTGGCAGGCCAGGACGATTCTAAGGACGCCTGTGATCTAAGCAGTTCCTTCCAGGGGTCCCTGGGTGGCTGAGTCGGTTAAACCTCCGACTTTGTCTCAGGTTATGATCTCACGGTTTGTGAGTTCAAGCCCCACATTGGTCTCTCTGCTGCCAGCAAGGAGCCTGTTTGGGATCCTCTGTCTCCCTCTTTTTGCCCCTTCCCCGCTTCCTCTCTCACTACCTTTCTCAAAGATAAATAAACATTAAAAAAAATTTTTTAATGAAAAAAAAGGAAGTTCCTTCCCATGGGTCAGGGTTCACAGGAAGAAGGGATCCATCAGGGTTACCCGAAAGGGGGATGAGGTGGCATGGGAGGTCATGGCCACTAGGGGGGTTCAAACTGACCCTCTTAGTCAAACTAGAAACCTAGGCATTACCTTCTTCCTCTCTCCCTGACCCACTCATCAATCAGCAATGCTACCTGCTAAATAGCTTTTCAATCTGTCCCATCTTCCCCATTTCCATTACCACGGCCTCAGTTCATCCCCTACCTATTCTCTCAAGCCATCCCCCCAGTTTGAGTCTCCAGCCCTCTAAACCAGGGAGCAGCAAACTACAGCTCATGGACCAGGTCTGGCCAGCCATCTGTTTTTATAAAGTTTACTGGCACACAGTCACACCCATTTGCTTACATTTTGTCTGTCTATGTTTTTATGTTCCAAGATCAGAGCTGGGTAGTTGCAAGAGGCTATGTGGCCCATAGAGTCAAAAATACGTACTATCTGGCCCCTTAAGAAAAAGCCTGCTGGGCTCTGCTCAAAACAACCACCACCAGTATGAGTTCAAGTCACTTGTCTTACTCAAGATTCACCAACTGTTCCCCGGGTCAAATAGGAAAAATTTAAATTCCTTGGCATACATGCAACATTATTTATGAATTAGTCCTTACATAGTTCAGGGATTGTAAACTGATAGTCCGCAGGCTTCATCCAGCTCCTGTGGGCAGACTGTGGCTCACAGAGTCAAAATATTAAATTATTTGCTAACTTTTACAAATCCTAAGACTATACATCGAAATTGAGATTTCTGGTTTATCTTGAAAAACATGGACCTCTGGGTCTGGAGAGCACAGGCACCATCTAAAGGGGGCAGATGTGGGGCACCTGGGTGGCGCAGTCGGTTAAGCGTCCGACTTCAGCCAGGTCACGATCTCGCGGTCCGTGGGTTCGAGCCCCGCGTCAGGCTCTGGGCTGACGGCTCAGAGCCTGGAGCCTGTTTCTGATTCTGTGTCTCCCTCTCTCTCTGCCCCTCCCCCATTCATGCTCTGTCTCTGTCGCAAAAATAAATAAATGTTGAAAACAAAATTTAAAAAATAAAGGGGGCAGATGCATGTTGATTCTGGCTGATGGATGCTACCTGGGAACAGGTGCCTGTGCCGTCCAGTTCACCACAGACCCCACCGCTCCCTAGCATCCTACACCAGGCCTGCTTTACTCATGCAGGCGTATGAGTCTGACAGCCCCTGCCCCTCTTCTTTACCAGCCAGCCCTGGTAGTTCTCTCCCTGCAACTACTTACTATCGTTACATCAGAAGAGTCAGAGCTCCCAAGAAGCCACGCTCACTCCCACCCCCACGCTTGGGCACTCACTATACCCCTGTATTAGTCTACTAGAGCTGCTGGAACAACCACAGACTGGGTGGCTTAAACAACAGAAATGTATTTTCTCACAGTTCTGGGAGCTGGAAGTCCAAGATTAAGGTGACAGCAGATTGGTTCCTTCTGAGGGCTCTCTCCTTGGCTTACAGATGGCCTTTTTCTCTCTGCATCTTCCTATGGTCCACCCTGTGTGTATGTCGGTGTCCTAATCTCCTCATCTTACAAGGACACCAGTCAACTGGGACTAGGGCCCACCCTAATGATCTCATTTAACCTTAATTACCTTTTAAGGACCCCCATCTCCAAATAGAGTCACAGTCTGAGGTGTTAGGACTTCAACATGTGAATTGGGGTAGGGGACACAATTCAATCCAGATACCTCTCTTCCAGGACTGCCCTCACTTACCTGAATCATCTCATAAATACTCGCTCTTTAAGAGGCTGACCAGACACCCCTTTCTTTCCTCCTCAGAAATCCCCTGCTGAGTTTGCCTTCCCATCTTCTATTTCTTTGCACCTTGGGCACACCTAACTAGAAAACTATCACTCTGCACTATAAGGACTTACAGTCCCCCCCCCTTTTTTCCCCACTGAACTGTGTGAGCTTGTGGGAGTAGTAACTATTTTTTTCACTACTCTTCATTCAGCACATATCCACAGGGTACCCACCATGTGCCAGGCACTGCCACTGAAGATCCAACAGTGAACAAGATAGTTTCCTGCCTGCACAGAGTCTATATTCAAGCAAAGGAAAAGCAGAATAAATAAGAAAGTAAACAAAAGTCGTAAATTACACAGCACCAAGTTTAACCCTTTGAGGAACGTTCAAAAACCACTGAATGAAGGCAAGGAGGGAAACACACACAAGATGAGTCTAGATACCTGAGGACATTTCCAGACTTGGATTTCTCTGATGTTCTGACTCTGGGTTGCAGAGGCAGTTATTATGCTGACTGTCAGTCAGCCTCCCCTTGTCTTGAAAGCTGCTGTCACTAGCTTGGGTCACTGCATCCCAATAGCCTTCCTTAAATCACAGGCCCAACACCATCCCTAGGAAGAGATGTAAACACCAAGACAAAGCCTACCAATGACTCCCACTGTCCTTGCCTCAAAAATCCCCAGAGTTAAGGTCTAGGTGCCAGTGGCCAGATCCAGAGAATGGCTGTATTTCCCCATGTGCAACTTTTGGGTAAATGGGGGGGTGGGGATAAGGGCAGGGCAAAGGACTAGGCCTAAGAAGACCTCTTCTATGTAAATGATGTCCATTTCAAGAGCATCAGAGGCTATAACCACCTGTAAGGAAGTAATGGGTGATTTCTGGAAGTTCTCCAGTGACACATGAGAAATGGCACCTGTCACAAGGTAACCCCCCCTCTGCTGAAACCACAAAGCCAGTGGGAACTCAGCATGGTCACTAATGTCCACTCCCTTCCTATTTCCCAGGATTTTTAAAAAGTAAATACTATGCGGGTTAAAAAATGCCTATTATAGAAAAGTTCAAGTGGATTAGAATATAGGCACGAAATTCACCCATGGAACTCTGTGTGCCCTCACATATTCGTACATATAAAATTCAGAATCAGTTTTGTCACATGAAAATTTATGTTAAACTTATGGATTAATGTTAAATTTATACATTAGCAGGAACTAGCTTAGAAATCCTGGACACCTAGGGGCGCCTGGGTGGCGCAGTCGGTTAAGCGTCCGACTTCAGCCAGGTCACGATCTCGCGGTCCGTGAGTTCGAGCCCCGCGTCAGGCTCTGGGCTGATGGCTCAGAGCCTGTAGCCTGTTTCCGATTCTGTGTTTCCCTCTCTCTCTCTGCCTCTCCCCCGTTCATGCTCTGTCTCTCTCTGTCCCAAAAATAAATAAAACGTTGAAAAAAAAAATTTACAAAAAAAAAAAAGAAATCCTGGACACCCCATTATGGAACACATCTAGTGGTTTTTTTCAACATTTAGTATACTTTATATATTCCAATATGTCCTGCATCTCAATTATCTATCGCTAATTGGTTTATATCATTGGTGACCACTCTCAATGAAATATTTTTAAATGATTATGTTTTCTACGCAACTATTATTGGTAAAGAAAAGGTAAGGTCCCCAAACTACTGAATTCTTATTATTTGTAATAGTTTTTAGTTCATTCTGTGAGATTTCCTATGTAGGTATTCCCATCATTTTAAGTAATGATTATTTTGCCATCTTCTTTCCAATATTTACCCTTCATTCATTTTCTTCTATAATTGCATTGGCGAGCAATCCCAGGGCACATGTAAATAATGATGGAAAGAGTAGTTTGCTCCTATATTCAGTGGCAATGCCGTTAGTGGCTCTCTGCATTGACAGGCATAATACTGGTTAGCTGTTGGTTTGGTATAGATTTTTTTCTCTCGGCTAATAAAAAAAAAATGCATTTTCAGATTCCAGTCATCCTATTATCAGTAAGAGAAGTCAGATTTTATCAAATATAAAAAAAATTTGAAGCCTCTACCATAATGATCTTAAAATTTACAGAATTCTTTTGTCCTATGCTATATATTTCCATAAGCCTTTATTTTTCCATGTCACAGGGCCAACAGAATTATTGGATCAAAGATATAAACAGCTGAAAGCTCTTCGTACATTTTGCCAAACTATATCCCCAAAGGATTAGGCCAAGTGACACTGCTCCCCAGCAGTGGATGGAAACAGACTCTGCCCAACACTGCGTTTTAACAACTAAAACTTCTGTCAACTGATAAGACTACTGAATGTTGGCTATAAAATTTATAAGATATACCACCTCTTTCCCACTCTCCTACTGCAACTCTTAAAAAATAATTGTTGGTCCTCAGGTTTACGGTACCTTCTGACATTTCATAAAGATTTTAATGCAATTCCTCTGGAAAAGCCTTCAGGAATATCTAACACAATGATTGAGAAATGTTCTGAGGTCACAGAACTATAATAATCCAAAAATGTTATACATACTTTCCCAGAAAAAATGCACACACGTGTGTTTCTTTTTTTCATTAATTTCTGAATATCTGCAGCTCATCGTGGGGTGTCACAGACCCACAGTGAAGAAGTCTGACCTAGTCAAACACCTCCATTTTACAGATAGGGACAACTGAGGCCAGAAAATCCTGCTTCAGTAAAAAACTGAAATGAAACCATCTTTTGACTTGTTTTAAAGGCCTCTTCCAAAAGTATTTGAAAAGAAAAGCATTTATTATTTTTCTACTTCAAAAATACATTTTTAGGGGCGCCTGGGTGGCTCAGTCGGTTGAGCATCCGACTTCAGCTCAGGTCACGATCTCACTGTCCGTGAGTTCGAACCCTGCATCGGGCTCTGGGCTGATGGCTCAGAGCCTGGAGCCTGCTTTCAATTCTGAGTCTCCCTCTCTCTCTGCCCCTCCCCCGTTCATGCTCTGTCTCTCTGTCTCCAAAAATAAATAAATGTGAAAAAAAATTTTTTTAAATACATTTTTATTTTGAAAAAGGAAAACATTTTGAGACCTAGTAGTATTACTGAATGTGCCATGAAGCTTCCCAAGATAAATGCTTTAAGGGAGTCCATATCCACTCTCGTGGGGTGAATGGGAAAATGTACCTGAGCAAGTAGGAGAAGATCCAGGGTCTGGTCCCGCCAGGCCAGAGAGTAAAGCTCTATCCTGGAATAACTCATAAACCCTGTGAGCCTCATTTTCCACATGTGTAAAATAGGGTGACAATAGGGTTGTAGACTGTGGAGGGTTGTGTGTGTGCTGTGTATGAGTGTGTATTGTGGGTAGTGAGGGTTTTAAGTTATATGTGTCCTGCCGCCTGTGTTACCTGTAACAGGCCACATGTCTATGTGTTTGGGGTGATATGGAGGGTGGTATGTTGTGTAGAGGGAGTTGTGGGTTGTATGTGTGGGAACTGTCAGGGTGTGTGTGTGTGTGTGTGTGTGTGTGTATGTGTAAATAAAGCTAAAGGGGTAGGCTAGGGGCGCCTGGGTGGCTCAGTCAGTTAAGCATCTGACTCTTGGTTTTGGCTCAGGTCATGATCTTATGGTGTGTGGGATTGAGCCCCATGTCAGGCTCTGTGCTGACAGTGAGGAGCCTGCTTGGGATTCTCTCTTTCTCCTTCTCTCTCTGCCCCTCCCCTACTGCTATCTCTCACACACTCTCTCTCTCAAAATAAATAAACATTTTTAAAAAAAAATTAAAATAAAGGGGCGCCTGGGTGGCTCAGTCAGTTAAGGATCCGACTTCAGCTCAGGTCATGATCTCATGGTTCGTGGGTTGGAGCCCAGCATTGGGCTTTGGGCAGACAGCTCAGAGCCTGGAGCCTGCTTTGGATTCTGTGTCTCCTTCTCTCTCTGCCTCTCCCCTGTTCACGCTCTGTCTCTCTCTCTCTCAAAAATAAATAAAAATATTTAAAAAATTAAAAATTGTTAAAGAAAAGAAAAGAAAAGAAAAAGGAAGAGAAAAGAAAAGAAAGGCTAAACCAGACTGTGGGTGGCACAAGAGAGGCTGTTCATGCCCCAGTGGTATTCCTTCTTCAGTGAATATGCCTGCCTGGCCTCCAAATGCCAGCACAAGCATCGATTTGCCTGAGGGCCTTCTCTGGGTCTGGGCCCCACTTTGGCCTCCCTCTCATAGGCCAGAAGTGCCAGTCCTCTCAAACCCCAGTAGCCTCCAGTCAATGAGTGACCAGGCTGGAGGACAAATACCCTAACACTCCAAAGTTTACGTTCTACACCCACTTCTAGGGCTGCCCTGCAGGATCTTGCTCCAAATGTCTAGTGTGGTCATGGGCAGTCATGGTGATAACATGCTTCAAAGTGATCTTCTAGTGGTTCCTTTCTTTCCCCCGTTTTATTTCCATACTCCTCTGAGTGTTTCCTAAGATCCTTCCCAAATAAATGACCGGCTGTCACACCCATTATCTCAATGGTCCACTTTTGGGCAAACCCACACTAAGACAACCTTATAAGCCATTGTTAACTTGGCCCTGAGGGCAATGGGCAGACCTGAGGGTTATTACTGGGGCATCACACAACACTTGATGTGTTTAAAAAACAAAGTGAGGGGGCGCCTGGGTGGCGCAGTCCGTTAAGCGTCCGACTTCAGCCAGGTCACTATCTCGCGGTCCATGAGTTCGAGCCCCGCGTCGGGCTCTGGGCTGATGGCTCAGAGCCTGGAGCCTGTTTCTGATTCTGTGTCTCCCTCTCTCTCTGCCCCTCGCCTGTTCATGCTCTGTCTCTCTCTGTCCCAAAAATAAATAAATGTTAAAAGATTTAAAAACAAACAAACAAACAAAAAAAAAACAAAGTGAGTAAGACCTAAGAATCCAGTGACTTTCTATGGCCTACAATTCACATTCCGAGGGAAGGATGTTGTCGGTGCACAAAGCCTCCTAATTGAGGATGTGTATTTGCCCATCGCCAGGCAGGGGTGGTCTCACTCACCAGGGGGCAGCCAAGCCAAGACTCAGTCCCAAACAACCTGCCTCACAGCCCCATTTGCACCAGGATGCATTTCTAGAAACACCTTCAAAACATTTAGTCCAAACCAGTAAAGAAAAAGATCCCAGGCCAACTCAAAAGCTGTGTGGCAGACCTGCCCTTTCTGGTAGACACTGTCATTTCCACTCAGCCCCCATTTGGTAAAGGGAGGCCAAAGCCACACCCCGCCCCTCAGACGGGAGAGGCAGGGGCCTGGTGCCTTTTCAAGCCAGGCATCTGCTGGTGAACCTGCTTTATAGGCTGGAATCTGGGCCACCAGAAGTTTCTGGTCCTGCCTGTATGACTCTCCAGGGGAGCATCATTCCTGCCAGGTGGATGATGCCCACGGAGAGTGCCGCGCCCTCGGCACGATGGACAGCAGCCTTCCCGACTGAGGCACCTCTGAAATTCTTCCCTGGGAGCCTACCCTTCCGTAGGAATGAGAAAGGGTAGAGCTGCAGCCTCGGGATGGCAGAGGAGATCATGGGAGCAGGGCGCACACACGGGAGAAGAAAGGAAACCAGCGATGAGGCGCCTCCAAGCTGACAGGATGGACAGGACTCACCCTTTGTCCCTCCCTCCAAGGTTTCTGTTTCCTAGAGACCCTGGGAGGGCAGGTGTGGCTGAAATGCCAGTGTGTAGCACAACACACACCTGACACCAACCCCAGATGGCCCTAACTGTATACACACTCATGGACAAGTTACTTACCCTCTCCATGCCTCAGTCTCCTCTCATAAAACGAGGCTAATAATACTTATTTAACAGTGCTGCTGAGGGGCTTAAATGAGACATTGTGCGTGGAACCCCCTAATAGGATGCCTAACACATCCTGTTAAATATTCCTTTCCTTTCCCATTATAAGAAGTAACATTTTTGGAATGGTTTCTATATGCCAGTCACTGGTGAAAGAAAACTCAACATCCCGTGAAGCAGGTCCTACAACTCATCCTATTTTACAGATTAGCAAACTGAGAGACGTTATGTAACTAACCGTCAGGGGGTTCTGGCACTTGTTGGGGTGGCACCGGGGTGGGAACACAGCAGCTCTGGCTTCAGAGCCCAAGTTCTCCCCCCATTCCCCTTGCTCCCCCACTTACAAGAAAAACGGGAAGCCTACCTGTCCCAGGAAGAAGGCTCACGTCATCAGGCATCAGTCACGTTAATACCTTGTTTACAATGCGTTTCAACACTACAGCTGTGTCACTGGTGGTATATTTTGCAGCTCTGGTTTTATTAAATTTTTTTTAACATTTACTCATTTTTGAGAGACAGAGAGAACAGAGCATGAGTAGGGGAGGGGCAGAGAGAGGGAGACAGAATCCAAAGCAGGATCCAGGCTCTGAGCTGTCACCACAGAGCCCGATGCAGGGCTCGAACTCACTGACCACAAGATCATGACCTGAGCCGAAGTCGTGAGAGGCCTGAGAAAACTGAAACTTAAAAGCTAAAGTTACGGGAAACTGAAACCTAACCAAGCCTAACCAGCTTGTTCCGCTTCTGTACAATTGCTTGGCTTGCCCATGTATTCCTGATCAATCATTGTTGCTTGGCACGCCCGTGTATTCCTGATCAATCATTGTTGCTTGGCACGCCCGTGTATTCCTGATCAATCATTGAGATACCCGTACCCCCGGTTGTGGTCTGACCTAAAGGCAGGAACCAATCGAATACTGCTAAGTGTCCAACTTTAAACATCAACCAATCGCAGCTCTGTAACTGTGGAAAATCCCTGATTTCCCCATGACTTGTTTGTACCTGTCTATAAAAGGGGTGTAAAAACCTCTCTCGGGGCCTCTTAGCGTCACCGGCAACGAGTGCGCAGAGGTCCAGGTTCGAACCTGCAATAAATGACCCTTGCTGCTTAGCTTTGACTCTGGACTCTGGTGGTTCATTTTTGGGGTCTCTTAGACTCTGGGAGTTTCAGTCGGATGCTTAACCGACTGAGCCGCCCAGGTGCTCCGCAGCTCTGGCTTTAAAACCAAACAAACCAAATGATGCCGATGCTGTGTGTCAGGGGTTCACAAGGAGTGACCACAGACCATCAGCATCAGCATTACATGATGTGTCAGAAGTGCAAATTCTCGGGCCCAGCCCAGACCTACTGAACCAGAAACTCTGGGGGTGGGACCCAGCCATCGCTGTGACCAAGCCCTCGAGGTGATGCCCGTGGACACTACAGCCTGAGCACCAATGCCGAAGTCGAATGTATGTTTCCCTTGTGTAGTAACTACTAAGCAGGAAGACTGGTTAGGTAAATCAATAAATTATTAACATTATTATTGTTTTATTTCCAGCTGGGGTTGTTCAGAGATAGGGGTAGTGGACATGCAGTGCCCACTGAGGACAAACAAATTCATTCATCAATATCCGTATTTTGAGCATTGACTGTGTTCTAGGCACTATGGCAGGAAAGACAGCAAAGAGCTAAAAAGACAAATGTACCAGGTTCCTACTTCTACAGTCTAACAAACTAGTAGGGGAGACAGTCGTGTAACACAAAATTACACAATTATTAAGTTGTGCTGGAGGTAAAGAACGTGAAACACAAAAGGAATGCGTCAGGGAAGCACAATGGGGACTCAGATCTAACCCTGGAAGTCAGGGAAAACCTCTCGGGGTAAATTACACTGGAGTCAGGGCACTGTCTGTTGAAGCGGGTTGGGAGCGGGCAACTGTGAGGGTGAGCGGAATGGCCTGTACCAAGGGCCTGGAGTAGGAAGATGCTCCCTGGGTGGTCTTTGGAACTTTTGGACCAGTTTTTTATGTTAATTCCTCTGCTCAGAGTTCCCACCCCGTATAATGGGGCAAAGCGAGAACATGCACCCACACACGGGGCCCTGTGTGATTCCAGCTTCTCTCGGGGGGCTCTTTGCCTACCCACAGCTCAGACAGAAGTTCGACTTGTCTGCTGTACCCCTAAGCAAGTAGGTGGCAGGTTGTGAGTTCCCGGTTCACTGATGGGTAAATTGTGCATGAAGCCAGGAGCTCCAAACGTGGAGGGGCCATGTGGAGCTGTCTGGAAGCATTTCCTGTTCACCGCTCCAGCTCCGAATCTCCTCTTGCTTTTTACTAGTGAGGCTCTTGTTTCTCTTTTCCAAGCTTGGCTACGTTTCTTTTTTCTTGTTGTATCTTACCCAGAATTCTCCGTCATTAAAGGAAACAGTCAATAAGAGTGAATTTGCCACATGTGCTCAATCCACTCCATTTACTTTTGAAATCTCCCACAGCTACATTAGGTGTCATTGCAAAGTACTTCCAGAGTATCACAGACTTCCCATCTGCATCTGAGCCACCCAGGGCTGCAATCCCCACCTCAAGCTCCTGTCTGCCAAACCACATGGGCTCTCCGGCTTGCCTCCAATATTCCCAGCGCCTAATACAGCCGGTGGCATATAAAAGTGCTCGGAATATTTCTGAATGGGTAAACGAGTTCATTGGTAACCTTCATACAATCCTACAGGGTGGAGAGAACATTGTTCCTCTTTTATTTTTTAATGTTTATTTATTTTTGAGAGAGAGAGAGTGCGAGAGCAAGGGAGGGGCAGAGAGGAGCCGAAGCAGGCTCCATGCTGACAGCACAGAGCCAAATGGGGGCTCAAACCCATGAACCGTGAGATGGTGACCAGAGCTGAAGTCTGACACTTAATGGACGGAGCCACCCAGGCACCCCTGTTCCTCTTTTAAGGTGAGGAAACCGAGGCTCAGAGTGCTGGGTAACTCACCAAAAGTCCATGAGAAAGCAAGACGCAGAAGTTGGAGTCCAAATTGGGACTACAGGATCCCAAAGACCTCTCTCCATCCATCCCACTGCCTCTTAACAGCCCTGAGGTCCCGAAGCGCTAGGCTTGCAGGCGAGTGCCACTGGATGAAAAGTAGCACTGCTTCCTTCTGCCCAGGGTCAGGACAGTGTCATGTGACTGGAGAGGAAGGGCGTGAGCCCTGGGGCAAGCGGGAGTAACTGGCTGGTTGACAGAATGAGGTGAAAGTGGACATCCCCGCCGTCTCGCCACAGAGTGGACATGCTCCCATCCTGGAAATAATAAAGTTTAGTCCCGCATAAAGAGAGCATCGCATCTGCCCTGTAATGTAAGGAGCAGCAGGGTCTTCTAGAAGAACACCGGCTCAGACTGGTGTGCCTGCCTTCAGGGTCGATCCCCAGACTAAATGCTCCAGAGCATGCAAAGACAGCCTCATGGGGACCAAACTGTCACCAAGAAAATCACAAGAAGGGAGGCCGACAATGCTCTGTGACCTTTCATCCATGAGATCCATCCTAACTTGGCGAGATATTCAGAATTCTGAACCGTTAGCACATTTGAAACAGTGGTTATTACCTCATCACCATAAACATTGAGCAAAGAAAAGCAGAGTACAAATTGTATTTCACAGTGATTTCGGCTTTCCTTTAAAAACAAAATAAAAATATGTGCAAAATGAAGAAGACAAAAACCAAAAGCAATTAATATGAAAAGCTGCAGGAGTAGGACTCAATGTGGGGTTTCCCCCCTCATTTTCTGTATCATCCTAATTGTTAGGAATGAACCTCCATCTTTTAAACAAAACAAAACCGCATTATAAAGGAATATAATGGTGCTTACTGAGTGCTTGTTATCTGGCTGTTTTGTCCCATTTTACCTAACCCCAAGTAAACGTCTATTATTAGTCTTGCTTTACAGGGAGGGCATTAGCCTCTGATGAGCTGAGTTGACCAAGCCGAAGCTGCTAAGTGCAAAGCCAAGTTTTAAAAATAAATGTTGACCTACCCTACAGCGTACTTCCCAACCTTGGCTGCGTGTTAGAATCCTATGGGAAGCTTTTAAAAATCTTGCTGTCCAGACCACACCCCAGACCAATTAAATCAATCCCTCAGTAACAGGAGCTCACTGCCTGCGACAGCAAGAACGTGATCTTTCAAGATCAGCCCTGGAGTGGAGTTTCTGGCAAGCCCAGCCTCCGGCCCTTTGAGCCAGTCTGTGCGCACCTTCAAGGCCTGGAAGAAACTCCTTTCTGCTTCGCCTAGCCACACTGCTTTCTGTTGCCTGTAATCAAGAAAAAGTAACTTAACCCCTCTGAGCCTTTTGGGGAAGAATAATCAGCAGTATTAGGAATATAACAGAGGCTTCCAGAGCTTGGAGGTCGAGGCTGGACTGCCTGTGTTCAAATCCCAACTCTGTCACTTAACACTATTGCTTTGGACAAGTGACATCAGGTTTCTGAGGCTCAGTTTCCACAAAATACAATGAAGACAGTTTGTACTTTGCCCCGTGTCTTGAAGACCAAAAGGGAGAGTTTCAATGGTACTCCGCACATAAAAAGCACTTAAAGATTAGCTATTATTGTTATCGAGGTGGGTGATGAAAGCTCTTCCCTTACCTAAGACCATTACGACCCCAGGCTCCAGGAGCCCCAGTCTCCTCCATGCTTCTTGGGTGCCAAGCCATTCCCACCACCATCCCTTTGCCCCTGCGGGACTCCTGCTTGAGACAACCTCCCTTTTCACTCCTACTTATCCAAATCTTTCAACACCTAACTTCTCTTCCTCCTTCACGAAACCCATGCTGCTATTTCCCTCCTCTGAACCTATGTGGCATCTGGCAATTCCTACTGCATAATTTAGTACTTAATTATGCATTGCTGTGATAATCTCAGTATTTCATTCTGGATATGTCCTGTCTCAACAGCTACATTGTAGACTCCTCAAGGGCAGGTCCCCTGTCTCATATATGTCTTGGTCAACCCCACCGGGCTGAACATTTAAGGAGGAAAGAAAAGAAAAACGTGTCATATTGAACTGAGCAATTCAACAGATGCCAAATCAATGTCTCAGGTCACAGGAGTGGAGGAAGGTCAGCGAGGAAGCAGGGAGTGGGTCTCCAGGCAGCCCTGAATTGCACACAGCAGAATGACTGGGAAGCTGTTTGGTAATTTGCATACAGATGACATTCTACAAAATGCAGGTGCCTGCCTTTTCACCACAGAGGCCAATTAAATGCTTTACATTTTAAAAGCAGACTCCTTAAGAAATGCCTGTGAGAACAATTAAGAGCACAAAACACAGTAAATGAAACTGGAAGTTATCAAAAGCTACTGAAAGAAGTTGAAGAAAATGGCCAGTGGCCAAATGGAAGGAAACCGAGTCCAGTGGATCAGATTACGGACTCTGGAAGCCAGTAGTCACTGGCCCTGGTCCCTGCAGAGCCTCCCACGGCCAACTGTAAAATAGAGATAATAATAGTGCTTGCCTCCTAGGTAGTTGTTAAGACTGAATGTATTAATATACGTAAAGTAATTAAAACAGCGTCTAGCACTTAAGTGCTCAATGACTGTTGGTTGCAATGATTATGATGATTATTAATATAGCATTATATACTCTCCAAAATAGCAGAGACCTTTTCCACCTTGTTTTCTCAGCACCCCGGCACTTCCGGAACACAGGAGGAAACCCAATAAATGTTGTTGAATGATCGAATTAAATGACAAGCTTAGTTGGTGACAAATTATGATATGGAGCAGCCTTGCAGACCTGCTCCGCAAGTGCCTTATAACTGCTCCCTCCTTCCCACAGCAAAGTCTCAGGGACCCTTTTATGAGTTTCAACCCCAGTCTGAGAGCCTCACAGAACCCCTCCTGGCTTAACCACTCAGACTCTCCTGGCCAAAGGTCCATCCCCTCCACAGATGATCTGGTCCCTGCATCTTATCCAGCCCGCTCTGGACCTGCACCTTGTGAGCCCTCCCACAGCTCCAAGCAGGGACTCTAGAATCTTACAGGCCTGGGTTGAAATGCTGACATTCAGTGCCTTGCTAACCAGCATTCTTGGGCCATTTACTTCATATGTCTGACCTCAGTTTTCTCACCTGAAAAGTAGAATAACAATACCCACAGATGGATGTAAATGCCCATAACATGCCAAGCACAGTGTGTCTGCACACGAAGGGGGATGGCCCAATGTTAATCCCCTCCCAGCCTGCTATTTGCACAATATGGTGGAATCCTCAGAGCCCCATAAAAACACTGGATGAGCCATTTGGCCAGCAAGAGACTGGTGACTGAAACCACAAGCATCAAGTCTGTTCCTCTAAAACAAAGCAAAACTTTGTAATAAAACTGAGTTGTGGTAGAATGCTAGGAAAAGCTGTTTGCCGCAGCCTTAACGGGCAAGACAGAAAGGGCACAGCCTCAGAGGCCAGGGGACAGGTTTATTAGGAGGATTAAAGTCAGGGAGAGCTGCTGGAGAGTCAGGGTGGCTTATCAGCATGAAATAGTGTGTACTCACAGATAAGATCACCCACAGAGCAGCCAATAGGCCACTTCAGAAATAAAAAATCGTAATGGGCTACTGGGACAGAAAATCCCAGTGGTGCCCCAAGCAGTGGTCCATATTGTCTGTAAGGACGCTGCATCAGAAGCTCCAGGGGAGGTTTTTCAAGTACAGAATCCAGTTGCCCTTCCTGGAGTCTCCAGTCCGGTCAGTGTAAGTGGTCTCTGGGAATCTGTTAACGACTTTTACAAGAATCACAGATGATGATGCTAAGGAGGCAGTTAAGTTTTGGACTGTCTGAGTTACAATATGAGGATTGTTTCATAATTAGTTCAGCAGCGATCCAGACACTTGGATTTATCCATTCATTTATAACAAATATTCATTACATGCTTTGGTAAGAAAGAAATAAGAAGAAAAGATAGTCAGGTTCCTCATTAAGCTTATGGTTGACTAACAGAAACAATGATCAAAGAGCCTCACAATCAATCCATTACTCATTCACTCAACAATCGAAGTACCTACTCTGGGCCAGGCTCTGTGTTAAGGAAGTGGGATTTTGATTGGTCCCCTAAAAAATGGGAAGTTGCAAGAGGCTTGAGAGAGTAATATTTTAGATTTCAACCTACCCAAGGGAGACATCTCTGCTTTCTTTTCTTTTTCAGAATTATGTCCTATATGGTTCCCTGAAAGGGGAGAGGAATATTTCTTAAAGTTTAGAGAAAAGATGATGTGTCTAAGAACACACACAGTCTGCTGGCTTAGGAGACAGGTTTACACAAATGAAATATTGACAGTATTTTCTCAACTGATACTAATGAGGTTAAAAAAAGTGACGAGAGTAAAAATGAATAATCATAAGAGCAGCAGTAATGATACCTAACATATTAAGCACTTACTATGTGCCAGGCATTGGTCTCAGTGACAAACAGACGTAAAGAAAAAAACATGGCCCTTTCATTTGCTACTGGAGCAAGTAACAAATGTAGAAGCTCTTTGGAAAGGTGATTTCACAATGGCATCGGTGGCCTTAAAAAGCATTCCTGCCATTTGACCATGTTCTTTCTTTTCAGAAAGTGCATTCTTTGTAACTATCGCAAGAGTTTTGTGCAAAGATGTTCATCACTGGTTTATTATGGCACAAAACCTGGAAACAAACTGAGTATCCAACAGTAGGGGTTTCCTTCAATTATGTATCTGCTGCCTCCACATAACAAAAGAATGTAGTGACATAAATCCCTTGACAAGATTAACTATTAAGTGGAAAATGAAACGTGCAGAAGAGTGGGTGGCATCTTTGAAACTTCATGTTGTATGCACGTATTAACTTGGCGAAAACAACGTAAAGCAACATGCCAAACTATTTCTAGAGTGTAATCCAAGAGTCCACGCAAGGACAAGAAAAACTGGGAAAGAATTTGGGGCAAAGGTTAACTGATTGTGAGTAGAAGACCACTCAATTTTTTTTCTCCCATTTTCCTAGATTTCTAAGTTTAAGATGTGTGACAAAATGAAATACTTCTGTCATAAAAGATTAAATGAAAGAAATCATGAGTCCAGGCTAAGAATTTGCTTTAAACCTCACACATAAGAAGGGATTCATGATCAAGATACAAACACCAAATATTAATGGCAGAAAATGTCCAGGATATGGTCAGAAAGACATAAATCCTACAATAATTTGCCAAAAACCAAAAAGCCAAGTGCCTCTCAAAATTGAGTTGTGTCACTTCAACAAATGGTGCTGGGAAAACTGGACAGCAACATGCAAAAGAATGAAAGTGGACCACTTTCTTACACCATACACAAATAAATTCAAAATGGATTCAAGACCTAAATGTGAGACAGAAAACCATCAAAATCCTAGAGGAGAATACAGGCAGTAACCTCTTTGACAGCGGCCGTAGCAGCTTCTTACTAGGTATGTCTCTGGAGACAAGGGAAATGACAGCAAAAATAAACTACTGGGACTTCTTCAAGATAAAAAGCTTCCACACAACCAAGGAAACAATCAACAAAATTAAAATGCCTACTTCAAAATGTGAGAAGATACTTGCAAATGACATATCCGATAAAGGGTTAGTATCCAAAATCTATAAAGAACTTAGCAAATTCAACACCCAAAAAACAAATAACCCAGTGAAGAAATGTGCAGAAGACATGAATAGACATTTGTCCAAAGGAAACATCCAGATGGCTAACAAACCCATGAAAAGATGCTCAACATCACTCACCATTAGGGAAATACGAAACTACAATGAAATATCACCTCACACCAGTCAAAATGGCTAAAATTAACAACTCAGGAAACAAAACATGTTGGCAAAGATGCGGAAGAAGGGGAATCCTCTTACACTGTGGATGTAATGTAAACTGACAGTAGGGAGGTTCCTCAAAAGGTTAAAAATAGAACTACTCTACAACCCAGCAACTGCACTACTGGGATACAAAAATACTGATTTGAAACATTTGCACCCCAATGTTTATAGCCACATTATCAACAATAGCCAAACTATGGAAAGAGCCCAAATGTCCACTGCCTGATGGAATGGATAAAGGAGCTGTGGTATATATATATAATGGAATATTACTCAGCCATAACAAAGCATGAAATCTTCCCATTTGTAATGACTTGGATGGAGGTAGAGACTATCATGCTAAGCAAAATAAGTCAAAGAAAGAAAAATACCATATGATTTCACTCATATGAGAAATTTAAGAAATAAAACAAATGAACACGGTGGGGGGTGGGGAAGAGACTGGGAAACCATAAAACAGACTCCTAACTATAGAGGACAAACTGATGGTTGCTGCAGGGGAGCTGGGCAGGGGGATGGGTGAACTAGGTGACAAGGATTAAGGAGTACACTGGTGGTGGAGCACCTGAGTGGCTCAGTCGGTTAGGCATCCAACAACTCTTGGTTTCAGCTTAAGTCATGATCTCATGGTTCATGAGTTCAAGCCCTGAGTCGGGCTCTGTGCTGACAGCACAGAGTCTGCTTGGGATTCTCTGTCTTCTTCTCTCTCTCTGCCCCTCCCCCACTCATTCTCTCTCTCTCTCTCTCTCTCTCTCTCTCTCTCTCTCTCTCTCTCTTTCTCTCTCTCTCTTTCTCTCTCTCTCTCCCTCCCTCCCTCTCAAAAATAAGAAAACATTAAAAAACAAAAAGTGCACTGGTTGTGATGAG
This sequence comes from Puma concolor, assembly GCF_028749965.1. Lineage (NCBI taxonomy): Eukaryota > Metazoa > Chordata > Mammalia > Carnivora > Felidae > Puma > Puma concolor. The sequence continues at coordinate 29,319,307 of NC_141682.1, forward strand.
TACTATGTATTATACGTAAGTGATGAATCACTAAATTTTACACCTTAAACTAATATTACACTGTATTTTAACTAACTGGAATTTAAATAAAAGGTTGAGGTTTTTTTTAATTTTTTTAAAAAAATTTTTTAACGTTTATTTATTTTTGAGACAGAGAGAGAGAGAGCATGAACAGGGGAGGGTCAGAGAAAGAGGAAGACACAGAATCTGAAACAGGCTCCAGGGTCTGAGCTGTCAGCACAGAGCGTGACACGGGGCTCAAACCCACGGTCTGCAAGATCATGACCTGAGCCGAAGTCGGATGCTTAACTGACTGAGCCAACCAGGCGACCCAAAAGGTTGAGTTTTTAATATCATTGAGAAGTTGGGGGTTGTTTCTTTTTAAGTGCATTGGTTAGGACTCCTTTTGTTGTAACTGACAGGAACCCCAACTTCAACGGCATGAAGCAAATGAGGGAATTTATTGGCTTACAGAATTGGAAAGTCCAGAGGAAAAGCTGACTTCTGGACTAGCTTGGTTCTGGAGCTCACTAGCATCTTGACTTAAGTTTCTCTCTCTTGACTCAGGTCTCCATCGTGTGGGCTTCAATATCAGGCCCCAGGTAGTGGCCCCTGGAAACCCAGGTTCACTTCACTTTATTCCAAGCAGTTCTAGAAAACCAAAGTACCCCCGCCTCTTTCCCCAACAGATGCAACAGCATCTAAGACACACCAACTCGGTCACATGCCATCTCTGAGCCGATCACTGGAGTCAAGAGAATGCCAAGCTCCTATTGTGCCAGCCAGGGCACATGGCATACCGTCGAGACCAGGGTATGGTGAACACCATCTGAGTCTCCGTCCAGAAGAAAAGGAGGTACCAGAAGAAGAAGCAAAACAACAGCTGCCCTCAAGGTAACAGAGAAAAGTGCAAATCCATGCATGACCCATCTCTGTGATAATAAAAAAAATAATAATAAAGAGCAAAAATTGAAAAGCCATTAAGAAGAACATGAAATCAGACATAAATAGGCGGCTAGTAAGAGCACACTGCTTTAAATGAGTTTAGAGGCCAGGGGAACAAAGTCTCTCACAACTCATGGTTATGTCCACGGAGATGCCATCAAAGATTTGGGCTTTGACATCTTTGGGAGAAACCAAAAGCTAGAGAGGCCACAAAGCAGATAGAGAGGAGATGAGAGCTGATATCCGAGGACCAGAGGCAACTACAGATTTCTGGAGAAATTACAGGACAGACTGTAAAATAGCAGATTTAAGCAGGCTTAGAGAAGAGGAGATTGACAAAACTACAGTCAGCTTACCAAGAGCATGCCTGCCAAATGCACCACATGGGATCATCAGGTCAGAACCGCTTGGGAAGACCACGTTAAAAAACAACACACGTAGCTTCCAGAAAACATTTGAGATTTGGAAAACACGTTCTAGTGATAAATCTTTGGACAGTAGGAGAAACATGAGTATGACTTAGTAGCCGACTGGCTGGTGAGCTGTACCAACTGAATGTCGTCATCCCTGTCCTAAGAATGGCTATCAAGCCTATTGACTATGTGCCGAGAATCAGGCTGTCTCACGAGTCTACTCATTTAAACCTCTAAGCAATGCATAAAGTAGATACTTACTAGTGCCTTTTTATAGATGAGAATGCTAAGGCTTAAACCTAAAAAAAAAAAAAAAAAAAAAAGTAGTCAAACTAGCAAATGATTGAGTGGGCATTCTGACCCAGGTCTGTCCAATTGCAAAATTTTTCCTAATAAACATTGTCCTCGACTGATGTGGTATATATGGTGAGTGTTCACAACTGGTAGCTGTTCTCATGAGCTGTTAGCATTATCTCCAACAAAAACACTGCCCTCTAAGTGTGAAAATGTACCCACTTCATGCCTCTTCTGGGGGACCTGGAAATGTAAAGGTGTACCAAGAAAGGACAGCAGCCTCTTTGGGGCAAGGGGTTAACAGCTCAGGTTTTGGGAGACAGAACTCCTGGCCAAAGGTTGTTGTACCTGTGCCTGTGCCTGATATTTTTCTTTCAAGAAAATCCACTCACTTCTGTTCTTCTTCCTTCTTCCTCATCTTTTGTCTCTCCTTTTTTAGTTATCTGTACAATTCAATATTTTATTTACCTGATTTAGTGTTTTAATTACCAAAGTAATATATGCTTATCATCAAAGTGTGAAGTAATACATACGTGCATAGTAAAAAGTAAATGTCCCCACCCCTTAGGAAACTGCTGGTGACAGTTTGGCACATAACCTTCCACAATATTTACTGTGCACATATAAGTAAACCATGTTTAATACAATGTTAGTTATTTATAGAGAGGTGGCGAAATATACACCAGAATGGCCAGTAGCCTTGCACAGTCTTGGAAGCATGCATGTGGTGTTACTGTGGACACCTCTCAGAAACCACAGTCACTGCCCGTCACGTTCAGTTCTTGAGCAGTCAACAAATGTTTACGTGCCCACTATGTGCCAGTTGCCATGCTAGGTGCTCAGAACAGAGTTGTGAGCAAGACAGGCACAGGGCCATTCCTGGAGACAAAATCTGGATGGTGGGTCTACCTCAGCTCCAGAAATGCAATCGCCAAGCATCTTCTCTATTCCAGCCCTTGTAGGAGGTACAGGGTATCACAGTTAAAACAGACACAACAGCCCCTGCTCTGAAGTGCTCATGGAATAGAAGAGACACACTAGAAAATTAGTTATCTTGTTTTTATTTTTATCCTATTAACTAAATTTACTGAGCATTTATTATGTGCCAGGTACTACACTAGCATGTGACATGCATTAACTCATTTAATCCTCACATGGACCTACTGACGTAGGTAAATGACTGTCCCCATGTTTCACAGATTTGGACACTGAGGCTCAGAGAGGACCAGTAACTTGGTAGAGATCTCACAGCTGGTGAGTGACTGGGCTGTGACTCAAGCCGAGAGCTAGCTAGCTGTCTCCAAGACTCCTCTCTTTTCACCCACCATGCTATTCGTTCCATGGCATTCTCTTTTGCTCTCTCATCAGATTCCTACAGACCCTACATGACTCCACTCTGCTCCAATCAATTTTTTTCTGAGTCTCCAAACTTTAGAGGAAAGCCTTGCTTGAACTATAATGATAGCCACAACAACTAAAATTGTGTCACATACAACAAAGAATATTCCCAGGGTACCCGGTGAGACAGAAATAGATCTCTTAACAATCTTGTGTTCTGTATGCCACTTGAAAGGTTAACATTCAGGGTCACCTTCCTCCTGAGCTTTAAGACCAGGGGCATCAATGTAATGAGAGGTGCCAGCATTCCATGAGTTCTGGACTAGTGACCTGTGAGCTCCTGTTGAGCCCTGAGTTCCTGTGATGATTTTTTTTTTTTTTTTTTTTTTTTTGAGTTCAGCATGGTGAGAAAAGTTAATGAGGATCTTGGTCAAAAGAAGTCTTGATCATTTAATGAAAAAGCCTAACTCGTCAATATCCCACTATCAATTTATTTTCAGACCAACCTAAGTCATAATCTTAACTATTATCTTATCCCCATCATCTCCCTGCCCCTGACCAGCACCCAACCAATGTCAGCCAGCTCTAGGATATAAATGTTCTACAGAGTCTCCCTGCCCTGTAGGATTCCCTAAACAGTGATGCCTCGGCTGCAGACATGCTGTTATCTAACTCTTTCTGCTGACTCGACTGACCACTAAGTGGTCCCAACAGGACCCTTTCTTTCACCATGCCAGCCCCTCTCTAAGCTACTGTTGTTCATTCAGATCCTTCAATTCTACCAACAACACTCTACTGAGTTTCTGCTCTGGGATGAGCACCAGGCTAGGCTGGGGATAGAAAGATGAGACCCAGGTCCTATAAGATCCATGGCACTCATAGTCACTTCCACCAAAATGAAAACAGACCTATGTTCTCCATGCAGTAATCAAGGAAAAACAAGGCAAAAAGGAAGGGTAGTTTATTCTCTCTGGTGAGGGTAGGAGATGACAAAAAGAAATTTTCACAGATGAGGGTTTGAAAGGATGAACAGGAGTTCTCCAGGATGAAAAGGAGGAAAAAGGGCAGGAAATTGTAAAAGGACATGTCGGGGAGGTCGGGGAGCGGGAAGAAAAAAAGAGGGTTACACATAACTCAGTAAAGCTATCTTGTGGAACATGGACGAGCAGTGAGGTGGGAGAGGAACATGACAAATTGTGGCGGCCCCCAAGCACTTTATTTGCTTAGTTTGTCATTTTATTTTAGACTTTGAAATAATTTCACATGAACAGGAAAGCTGTAAGATTCACAAAGAACTCTCATACGTGCCCTTTTCATCTACTTCCCCAAAACTGTCAATATTTTACCACACTAGCCATCGTCTTTTCAATATAGACACAGTTTTGTGTTTGTTTGTTTGTTTGTTTTCTGAGCCACTTGTCAATGAGTTGAGGTCATGATATTCCTTAACCCTAAACACTTCAGTGTGTTATTCCCTAAGACCAAAGTCACTTGCTTGTAATTACTACACAAAGTCAGGAAATTTTTGTTGACTTAATACTATTATCTACTCCACAAACCTTATTCATATTTCACCAATTTTCCCAATAATTTCCCTCATAGCGAGCAAAAAAAGGTGACTGTCTTATTTTAAATTGGAAACCCATACTCTCAGCATGCCCTGTCCCTGTTTTATTTTTCTTCATTGTATTTACTGCTATCTAACATACAGCATATTCTTATTTTCTTAATTGTCTCTCCCTACCACTCTACTAGAATCTAAATCCTACAAGGTCAAGATTTTTGTCTACTTTGTTTACCACCATATCCCCAACACCCAGAACAGTGCCTGCACATGGTAGTTGTTCACTAAATACTCTTGGACTCACTGAATGGCCAGACCTGGAGGTATCTCTTCCCAACCTCCTATTGTATGTATTTTTAAAAAATGTTTATTCATTATTTCAGAGAGAGAGACAGAGAGACAGAGAGACAGCATGAGTGGGGGAGGGGCAGAAAGATGGAGGGAGACACAGAATCTGAAGCAGGCTCCAGGCTCCGAGCTGTCAGCACAGAGCCTGATGCGGGGCTCAAACTCATGAACTGTGAGATTGTGACCTGAACCAAAGGTGGACGCTCAACCAACTGAGCCACCCAGGCCCAATTTTTTTTTAAACAAAAAATCAATGTGAAATTCATATCAAGAACATTGAGGCCCTGTGTCTGCTTTCCCTCCTTTAAAGTGCTTGTTTGGTGTTCTTTTGTCCTCCTGTAGGTATACGGTGTATATTTCAAGAGAGAGGGCTTGAGCTCCATTAGCCCAGAACAGTTAGGGCTTCTCCTAAAGCTAGCCCAAATCAACAGAATCCCCTTTGGGCTGTCTGTCTAGATGCAAGAGTCCTTGAAGTACAAGGGTATCCCCTCTGCAAACAGAGTTGGCATCTTTAAATCTAATTGAAAGATTAAAAGAAAACCCCCAACTAGAAGGTCAATTTATAGATTCAAAAGTTAAATCAAGCCATATCCTTAAGCACATGGGACACAAACCTTGTATTAAATCAAAGACTTAATCTAAGTTAAGCCACCCTGGCTGGGAACTTGAGCTGGAGATGTGTAATTAACACCAACCATTCAGCACCAACTGCTCCATCTGACAGTCTGTGGCCTGAACAACCTTGTTATAATTTCCAGGGGGCTTTGGGAATGCTCACCTTCCAAGCTGCAGAGGTGGTGGGCCTGTCTTCTTTCTGCTTGACATCATCTACAAATCACCCCTGAGTTCATGATACTCTGGCCACATGGACTTCCTTATGATTCTCAAGCATGTTAAGGACACTTCAAAGTCATTTGTACCTGCCCACCACCCAACTTCACATTGGACTTTGTGCAAATGTCACTTTCTCAGTGAGAATTTCACTCTTATTCTATTAAATTCTGTAAGCCCCTCTCCTCCCTATAGCAAGTGCCCCTCCTCTGCTTTACCCTTTCCCATGGTGCATATACTACCTGACATTCTGAACATTTCATTGATTTGTTTACTCTCTCCTCCCTGCAGTGAAACATAAGTCCTATGAAGACTTGGGTTCTGCTTTTTCATTCAATGTTGCCTCCCCAGTCACCTAGAAGTGTCTGGTATATATTAGGCATTCAATACCTAATTTTTAATTAATTAATTGGTTAGTTATTTGATTGACCAATTAAGTGATTAATTAAGTGGTCAGTTAATTCAGTTCACATGGCTGGCCCAGATAGCCACCAGGCTAATATACTCCATTAAAACCTGTGTTGGGGGGGCGCCTGGGTGGCGCAGTCGGTTAAGCGTCCAACTTCAGCCAGGTCACGATCTCGCGGTCCGGTCCATGAGTTCGAGCCCCGCGTCGGGCTATGGGCTGATGGCTCAGAGCCTGGAGCCTGTTTCCGATTCTGTGTCTCCCTCTCTCTCTCTGCCCCTCCCCTGTTCATGCTCTGTCTCTCTCTGTCCCAAAAATAAATAAACGTTGAAAAAAAAATTTAAAAAAAAAAAAAAAAAACCTGTGTTGGGTACTTGGGTAATCAAGTCAAGTAAGATCCACCTGGAAAATCCCTAATCCCACTTTAGTCACTGATGCAGTTTGGTGACCTTGGGACAAGTTCAAATTCTCTGACCCTAGAGTTCTCATCTCCTGGACTCCTACCTCCACCACCCCCAACATGTCCTCTACCTTCCAGTGATCTAGAACTCCTTCCAGCTCCTCAAAGTCACCAGGCTCCTCTCACATGCAATACATCTTTTTGTAGAAAAGTCCTCTCCATCATCGCCTATTCTTCAAGCCCGGCCAACTCTTACTCACCAGGTGATCTCCTTCCCCAGAACTCATCATGCTCTATGGTAACCACCCTCATATGGGACAGTCTGATTAGCCTGTGGGTTCCATGAAACCAGAGCCCTTGCCTTCCCCTCCTCTGTCTCCCAGCCTCAAGGACACTTCCAGACTCCCAGCTGAACATTACTAATTTGGACAAGGGCTATCCTATTTCACAGATGGAGATAAGTATAGTATGATAATAGTGTAACTATATATAGTTAATTAGTGTAACTATAATATAATGTATAGTAATATGCATTATACTCATAATAATATAAGTATAGCGTAATAATAAGACAGCCTATGGCCTTGAAACAGCTCTGAGTTCAAATCCCAACTCTTCCACCTTAAGAAAGTTTCTTAAGCATTCTGAATTTTCTCCCTCATCTGTGAAATGAGGAACCACGTAAATTCATAATCTATTCAACACTATTCTCAGGGCTGGAGATACGGAAATAAACAACAGGGTGGTCTACAGCAATATCTGAGCCAAGGCCTAAGAGATGAGAAGTTGCTGGCTACTCTGAGCACAAAAGGACCAACATGTGAGGCAGAAGAGAAGTCACACACTGCATCACTGAGGCAGGGACAACCTTGTAGTTTTCAGGGAGGAGAAAAGAAGTCCAGGGGTGCCCCTGGCATTCTGAAAAGTGAGCCTCCCATACTCTTTGGAGGCACAGAGCCACTCTCTCTGCCCTGTTTCAGGCTCTAGCCCCAATCTGCTCCTGGTCCACCCAGCTTCAGACACTGAGGTCCATCACTAGCCCCCATGAAGGACACTGCTTCGCCAGCCACAGCTTTCTCATTTCTTCTCAACCACAACTGGAATCTCCCCCTGGTTGGCCACCCTGTGTACTTCCCACTAGCCGGGCCTTCCCAATCCCCTACATCTGTGTCTCTTTGGGTGTCACTCTTAACCAGGTTTGCCCCCAGCTCTTGGGCTAAAAAATCTCCAATACTGGGGCGCCTGGGTGGCGCAGTCGGTTAGGCGTCCGACTTCAGCCAGGTCACGATCTCGCGGTCCGTGAGTTCGAGCCCCGCGTCAGGCTCTGGGCTGATGGCTCAGAGCCTGGAGCCTGTTTCCGATTCTGTGTCTCCCTCTCTCTCTGCCCCTCCCCCGTTCATGCTCTGTCTCTCTCTGTCCCAAAAATAAATAAAAAACGTTGGAAAAAAAAAATTTAAAAAAAAAAATAATCTCCAATACAAAAATCAATGGGTAATGAAGAGAGAAGTAAGATGTAGGAGAATGCAACTCCAGATCTACATGCCACTGGGATCCAGGTAGGTCTGAGACTATGAAATGTCTATGCTTCTCTACCTCCACTATCCTAAATGCTAAACTCTGTGTTTATTATTTGTTATAAATAATACTGATTATTTATACTGATGCTGCTTATTATGAGTATCTTTATTAGTATCTGCTTCACCCTGGCCCTGTTACAGCATTGATTCCCAACTGGAAACAGGATATTTGGCAATGTCTAGAGACATTTTGGTTGCTACAGCTAGGGGAAGGGTGCCACTGGCATCTAGTGGATACAGGCCAAGGATGATGCCAAATATCCTACAGTGCACAGGACAGCCCCCTCCCAATAAATTATCCTGTCTCGAAAGTCAACAGTGCCAAGGCTGAAAACCCTGCTTTAGAAAGTAACCCAGCCCACACACATATAACCATTAAGCATATATAAAGAGATGCTAAGACGTATATGTGCATGTAGGAAAATGCAGATTAAAATATTAATGAGATATTTCATGCCTAGTATGGTAACATGGTTAAAAAAGGACAACTATTGGCAGGAATGTGGGGATGTAAGAACGCTCATGCCACAGCTGGTGGGAACGGACGCTGGTGTGGCCCACGCAGCCTGTTACTGTTTAATCAAAGAGTCAAAGACCCAACAACCCAACCAGGTCTATGAGAAATTCTTACAGAGCTCCTGACAACAACATATATGAAAACAATCATTGCAACGTTACTTGTGGTTTCAGGAAGTTAAAGGCCACAGGGTGTCCACCACTGGGGGAGACAACAAGCAAAAGTAGATGAGTGAGCACCATGAAGAAACAGAAGTGACTTATGTTTTAGATGTACAAAGAGCAGTAGAGATGGACCTCACAACTACAATGAAGGGACGAGGCGGAGTGAAAACCAGCATGAGGTCATTAGGACAACTCCAGATACATCAATTTCTTAAAATGTACACATTGGGGGAATACGTTGGCACAAGTACTCTGGAAAATTGTTTGCCAGTATTTACTAAAGTCCTAAAGCCAAATATAACACTATAACCCAGAAATTATACTCCTAGAACTACACCCAAGAGAAATAAACACTGTATCCACCAGAACACATGTACAAGAATGTTCATGGCAGTTTAATTCATAATAACTCAAAACTGGAAACAGCCAGTTGTTAATAAACTGATGTATAGCCATACAATGGAATACTATTTAGCAATGAAAAGGAACAAGCGGCAACTAAAGGCAACACGGATGAATCTCATAGACAAAATGTTCAGCAAAAGAAGCCAAAAGCAAAAAGTGTAGACTGTGTGATTCCTTTAATCAAGTTCAAAATCATACAAAACTAATTAACAGTGTTAGAGGTCATTACATTAGTTCCCTTCAGGAAGGACAGACTTTAAGGATGCAAAAGGGAGATTTCTGCAGTACTGGAAATACTCTGTATCTTAATCTAGGTGGTAATTATGCAGGGGTCTATACATATGCAAAATATCAAGCTAGACATATAACATTTGTGCTCTCTATGTTAATTATACCTTAACTAAAAATAAAACATAGAGGGTGCACTTTCAAAAGATAAATTCAACTGACAATACTAAGTACTGGAAAACATGCAGAGCAATTAGGAATGCTCATATACTGCTGATGGAAAAGCAAAATGGCACAGCCAGTCTGTAAAACAGTGTGGCTGTTTCTTATAAAGTTAAATATACGCTTACAATATGGCCCAGTAATCCCATTCCTAAATACCCTAAAGAAATGAAAACTTATGTTGACACAAAAACCTATATACAGATGCATAAATGTTTACAGCAGCTCCACTGATAATCACCAAAAACCGGAAACAATACGGGGCACCCGGATGATTCAGTCGGTTAAGTGTCCAACTTCAGTTCAGGTCATGGTCTCACAGTTCATGAGTTCAAGCCCCGCATCGGGCTCTGTGCTAACAGTCCAGAGCCTGGAGCTTGCTTCGGATTCTGTGTCTCCCTCTCTCTGCCCACCCACTCTCTCTCTCTCAAAAATAAACATGAGAATAACATTTAAAAAAAAACTGAAGACAATCCAAATGTCCTTCAATGAGTAAATGGATAAACAAACATCCATACCACAGAATATAACTCACCATTAAAAAGAAACAAACTACTGATATAGGCAACAATATGGATGAATTTCAAAGGTATTACCATGAGTGAAAGACACCAATCTCAAAATGGTACATATTGCACCATCCCATTTATAAGACTTCCTCGAAAAGACAAATTTATAGTGAGGGAGACAGATCAGAGGTCACCAAGAGTTATGAGTGGAGAAAGGGTATGGCTAGAAAGGAAGAGCTTGAAGGAGTTCTTCAGGGTGATAAAAGTGTTCAGCATCCTGATCATGGTAAAGGTGTGACATGAAACCATACATGTGATAAAATGCACAGAACTATACACCCCTCCCAAAAAAGACTCAAGTGTACTGCATGATGATTTAAAATATAAAATAAATAAGATATTGATTCAGAATCCCATTCCACAATAAATACACAACTGTATTACAAATAAGACAAATAAGTTCTGGAGATCTAACATACAGAATGTATTACATACTTGAAAGTTGCTAAGAGAATAAATCTTAAATGTCACCACAGAAAAGAAACAGTAATTTACGTGATGTGACAGAGGTGTTCACTAACACTATGGCGGTAACCATTTTTGCAGTATATAAGTGTAGCAAATCAGTGCATTGTATACCTTAAATTTACATGTTAGATGTCAATGATACCTCAATAAAGCTACAAACAGAAATATGTGTGTGTGTGTATAATACATTCATACACACAAATACACATACTACAGGAATATACACAAACAGAAAGATATCCATTAAGCACAAAATGGTGGCCCCTTAAGGGTAATGAATATAAATGAATGAAAATGAAGTGTGGATATAAAGGGAAAAAACCCTACAAATAAAACAGAGACATTCAGGAATACACTAGAAAGACTAGTACGAGGACTAACAGAGAGGCACTTGTAGTCATGGCTGTAGTTCATTACAGGAATCAGCGAGGGGGAAGGAACATACCAGCAGGGTGTGGAGGCATCCATGCTGAGGCCCTCAACATTCTCCCTGCCTCTTCTCAACCCAGGGATCACACTGAACAGGCTCTTTCCTTGGGCAAAGTTCAGCAACACATGTGCAGTGTTTCTAGGCAGGGAATCCTACTCAAAACTCAAAGTTGAGTGGTTTCACTGGGAGCTAGTCACATGGGCATAACAACCAGACAGCACTACTGACATTCCAGGTTCCTAAAACAGAAGCAGGTTTTCAGCGCCCCTGGTGGGCAAAACGGCCTTATCAGTATTTGGAACAATCCAAAAGCTGAGTTCCCCAATGCCAGTCCAGGGCCAGGCCCAAAAGTATGCTCTTCTAAAGACGGCAACCTCCGTCCTGCCATGTTAACTCTCGTTTGCTCTGGAGGCTTGCAAAGACCAGTGCTGAAGTGCTGGTCCAAAAGAAAAAGTAAAATAAAATCAACACTCTATCGGTCAAACAAAATGATGTTTGGTTTAACCAAGATACAGCCATGGGCATTCTGCCACGATTCTGCTCTCAGGGTTCCAACTACAGGAGAAAGAAGCCCCGTGACTGTCCCCCTCAGCCCCATGAGGCAGAGAATGGCCACCAGAGACAGAGAGACAGAGTGGATGCCCCTCGTCTTTTCTCGTATTGAACCAGCACTGCCCTCAACAAAATGACCTGAATGTATTTCTCTCTAGCCTTTGCCTCACTATGTGACAACCAAAGTCACACACAAAGAAACCCTCAGCAAATGTTTAAAACCAGAGAAGTATAAGGGGCAGAGAACAACTCCCAAATACCCTCAAGGATAATATAAAGATGGAGTACTTCTCACCCCACTGAAATGACCCTCCCAGGCCCCCAGCTGCAAAGCTTCTCACATTAAAAGAAAACTTCTCTAATGTCTCCAGTTTCAGTTTTTAAAGTTTCAGGAATGAAAGCATTTTTTGCTCCCTAATGCTAACTCCCAGTTGTAGCATGGCCTGGGCTCTGTTTACCTAAAGAAACTCCTTTATGTTCACTACAGTCTTACCTCACCTCAAAGACAGATGATCAGCAAGAAGAAGCCTTCAAGAGCCATAAAAATTCTCTGATATTAAATGATCTGCTCTGAGTTGGCAGTTCTTCTGATTATTATTTAAGTCATGTTAGTGTGTTAACCAGACAGCCTCACTGAATGAACGGATGGATGGGATGGATGTGAGGGAGGGAGGGAGGGAGGGAGGGAGGGAGGGAGGGAGGGAGGAAGGAGGGAGGAGGGAAGGAAGGATAGGTGAGTGGATGGATAGATGGATGGATGCATAGAGATAGGCAAATATAGAAGGAATTAGACATAGACAAATAGACAATAAAGATAAAGAGAGAAGGAGAGAGGTGATTTATCCATTCATTCAATAAGTAGCTGTTGAACATCTACTAGGTGCTGAGCATATAACAGTAACCAAAAGAGGCAAACATCCCCTACCTTCTTGGAGTTTACATTCTAGAAGGACAGACAGACTATACACGAATAAGTAAAACATATAGAATGACAGTTGGTATTAAGTGCTGTGGAAAAATAAAAGGAAGAGGCTTGAGACTGGCTGCGAGGGGTTTCAACTTCAAATAGCAGGGGCCAAGAAAGGACTCCCTAGGAAATTGATTTTGAATAAAGATCTAAAGAAGATTAGCCTGTTCAGATTCAACTGTACTTTTTAAGTAGATAGACCTAACTACATGTACAAAGACAGGTTTAGGCCAAAAGTACCAGGACAATGGAAAATCACAGAAGTCGGTTTAACACCAATAGTAATCTACAGGAGATCATGGAATATAAATGCATAGGTGTTTGAAAGATTTGGATTGGAGAAGTATCATATTGCTAAGGCACAATTTGAAGAAACCAACAAGCTATCACAAAGAAGGGACCTCCCTCCCATGGGTCCAGAGTAAATAGATCTAAGTACTCCTTATGTCATAATGTCATCACACACAGATGGCTCTACAGGTGAATTCTACTAAACATTTAAAGAGTTAATATCTCTTTTTCTCAACCTATTCCAAAAAAACGGAAAAGGAAGGAACACTTCCAAATTCATTCTATGAGGTCAGCCTTACCCTGATACCAAAGCCAGATAAAGATGCTACCAAAAAAAAAAAAAAAGAGGAAGAAGAAGAAAAAAGAAAACTACAATCCAATATCTGTGGTGAAAATAGATGCAAAATGAACAAAATATTAGCAAACTGAAGCCAACAATACATCAAAAAAATCATTCACTACAATTAACTGGGATTTATTTCTGACATGCAAGGGTGGTTCATATTTGCAAATCAATCAATGTGATACATCACATCAGTAAGAGAAAGGATAAAAACTGTATGATCATTTCAACAGATGCAGAAAAAGCATGTGACAAAGAACAACATCGATTCATAATAAAACCTCTCAAAAAATAGGTTTAGAGGGAACATACCTCAACATAATAAAGGTCATATATGAAAAACCCACAGTAAACATCATACTCCCTGGTGAAAAACAGAGAATTTTTCCTTTAAGATCAGGAACAAGACAAGGATGTCCACTCTCACCACTTTTACTCAACATAGTACTCAAAGTCCTTGCCATAGAAATCAGACAAGAAAAAGAAATAAAAGGCATACAGATTGGTAAGGAAGAAGTAAAACTTTCACTATTTGTAGATGACATGATATGAAAAAACCCAAAAACTCAACCAAAAAAACCTACTAGAATGGACAACTGATACATAAATTCAGTAAATTTATAGGATACAAAATAAATATACAGAAATTGTTGCATTTCTATATGCTAATAATAAAGTAGCAGAAAGAGAAATTAAGAAAACAATCCCATTTACAATTGTACCAAAAGTAATTAAATACCCAGGAAGATACTTAACCAAGGAAGCGAAATACCTTTATACTCTGAAAACTATAAAATGTTGGTAAAAGAAATTGAAAAAGACACAAACAAATGGACATATATCCCATGCTTATGAATTGGAAGAACAAATATTGTTAATTTTTTTTTCAACGTTTATTTATTTTTGGGACAGAGAGAGACAGAGCATGAACGGGGGAGGGGCAGAGAGAGAGGGAGACACAGAATCGGAAACAGGCTTCAGGCTCTGAGCCATCAGCCCAGAGCCTGACGCGGGGCTCGAACTGACGGAACGCCAGATCGTGACCTGGCTGAAGTCGGACGCTTAACCGACTGCGCCACCCAGGCGCCCCACAAATATTGTTAAAATGTCCATACTACCCAAAGCAATCTACAGATTTAATGCAATCTTTATCAAAACACCAACAGCATTTTTCAGAGAACTAGAATAAATAATCCTCAAATTATTTGTATGGAACCACAGAAGACCCCAAATAGTCAAAGCCATCTTGAAAAAGAAAAAGAAAATTGAAGGTATCACAATCTCAAATTTCAAGATATATTCCAAAGCTGTGGTAATCAAAACAGTATGGGAGAGATACAAAAATAGATACCTAGAGCAATAAAGCAGAAATAGCCCAGAAATAAACCCACTATTACATGATCAATTAATCTACAACAAAGTAGGTGAGAAAACACAATGGGAAAAAGACATTTCTCTTCAACAACTGGACTGCTACATGCAAAAGAAGGAAACTGGACCACTTTCTTATACCATAAACAAAACTCAAAATGGATTAAAGACCTAAATGTGAGACATGAAGCCATAAGATTCCTAGAAGAAAACATAGGCAACAATCTCCTTGGCATTAGCTGTAGCAACATTTTTCTAGCTATATCTCCTTTGGCAAGGAAACAAAAACAAAATTAAACTCTTGAAACTACACCAAAATAAAAGCTTTATACAGCAAAGGAAATGCTAACAAAACAAAAATACAACCTACCAAATGGGAGAAGATATTTGCAAATGATATGTCCAACAAGGGTTTAATATCCAAAATATATAAAGAATTTATATAATTCAACACCAAAAAAAAACCCCCAAATAATCCAATTAAAAATGGTCAGAAGACATGAATAGACATTTTTCCAAAGAAGACATACAGATGGCCAGCAGACACATGAAAAGATACTCATCATCACTTATTGTCAAGGAAGTGCAAATCAAAACCACAATGACATATCATCTCACACCTGTCAGAATGGCTAAAGTCAACTCATGAAAGAACAAGTGTTGACAAAAATGTGGTAAAAAAGGAACTCTCTTGCCTTGTTGGTTAAATGCAAGCTGGTATAGTCACTGTGGAAAACAGTATGGAGTTTCCTCAAAAAACTAAAAATAGAATTACCATATGATCCAGTACTTCCACTACTTGGTATTTACCCAAAGAAAATGAAAACATTAATTCAGAAAGATATATGCAACCCTATAAGAGCCAATTATGGAAGCAACCCAAGTGTCCATCCATAGATGAATGGATAAAGAGGATGTGGTATATGTATACAATGGAGCGTTACTCAGCTATAAACTAGAATAAGATCTTGCCATTTGCAACAACATGGATGGATACAGAAGGTATGATGTTAAGCAAATAAGTCAGAAACAGACAAACACCATATGATTTCACTCAGAGGTGGAATTTAAGAAACAAAACAAAGAAAAAAGACAAAAAAACCAGACTCTTAAAGACAAAGAACAAACTGGTGGTTACTAGAGGGGAGGCGGCTGGAGATGGGTGAAATTGGTGAAGGGGATTAAGAGCACACTTATGGTGATGAGCCCTGAGTACTGCATAGAAATGCTGAATCATTATATCGCACACCCGGAACTAGTGTAACTGTTAAATGATATTGAATTTTTTAAATTGATTCAGTAACTTTTAACTATGTCACACAAAAGAGCGGGGAGGGGTATGTCTGATTTGGGCATAGAAATGGGTAGAAGTGTGGCACCAACCGGGGTTGATATAGACACCCTAGGGACACACCAGTGTGTCAAAACAGGGAACAAAAGCAACAGGAAGGTTGAACTTCTATATAAATATGGAAATGCAAGTTATAGGCACTTGAGAATCCCTGGGGATTTTGCAGGTCTGCTGCTTTTTTGGACTAGGAAATGCCAGTGGTTAGTCTTGAAGGTGCTTATGAGTCACATGAGAATTGCAGTGATCACTACAGAGGGCCACAATCCCTATACGCACACCCCCTTATATCCCACTTTGCTCCTCTTCCCTTGAAGGCAGGGAGTCTATCTCTCCACCCTCTTTCACCTGAGCTGGCCATGTGATCTGCTTTGACCAATAAAATCTCCAAGAAGTGATGTCATAGGAGTTCCTGCCTAAGCCTCAACAGGCCTGCAGCTTCTGCCTTCTCCCTCTTGAAAGGCTCCCTTGCAGGGTGAGTGCAACTTTCATTTTGCAGCCTAGGCTCCCGCTTGCCTCCGCAATGCCAGGCCCTGCACCTTCCCTTCCCACAGCTCTGAAATGGGGGACAGTGATAGTCCTGAGGAGGAGGTGGCCCTGTCCTCTGGGCTTGCGTCATGATTAGTGCCTCACCTTTCCTGTGCAGGTGGGGCTGATTAATGGCACTGTTAAAGAGAGCCAGCTGCTGCCTTCCTCGTCCCCTTCCTGCAGAGATCCTTAATTACTGGGCTTCACCTGTTGAGTCTCCTTGAGCTACATGAGCGGATATTTTAAGTGGGAAAACAATTCATTAATAAGTGCCAACATCTTAAAAGAGGGACAGCCCCCAATTAATTCAAGAATCACATGGTTTCAGCCAGGTAAGAGAAGACCAAGGAGGGGCTGCTTTTATCTGAATGCCACAAAGTTGGGGTTGGGGGGAGGCCTTCAGCAGATGGTGGGGACTTGGAGTCTGCAGAGAAGGGGGAAGGGCCATGAGGTCAGACCAGCCCCTTCTTAATCTCCATCCACGCTTTACCACCCCCTTGCCTCCCCCTGTAGCTCAGTAGCTTTGGAATGAAAGCACTGGCCAGGCATTCAGGGGCCACCTGATTTACCATTTTGCTTTAGCTTTGGCATTTTGTTAAATAAATGCAAGCTCTGAAAAAGCCTAGTCTAAAGTTATTAATACATATTTTGGCCTAGAATAATATGTTAGGTATTAGAATTCAGGTTCTAAGACAGTGGTTCTGAACCCTTGTATTAGAGCAAATTGAGAATTCAGGCACCCAGACTCTGGATTTGGATTTCATTGGTCTCGGTTGTGGGCCCAGGCACTGGGATTTTTAAAACTCTCCCATGGCTACTGGAATGCGCAGCCAGAATTGCAAACCACTCTAGTTTGTACTGCACTTTTATAGATTACAAAGTACTTTCTAAAGAATGGGCCCTGGGCCTTATCATTGAATCACCCCTGCCAACCACAGTGCCTGGCAGAGTGAGTCACTTGATACATTTTATGGGAATAAAAATAATGTCACTTGATTCATTTATCATCTTTTCCAGTTATTTTGCATTACACATATATCCATGCACATGTGTGATCAACTACATGCTGAGAGAGAGAGAGAAAGAGAGAGAGAGAGAGAGAAAGAGAGAGAGAGAGAGAGAGAAAGAGAGAGAGAGAGAGAGAGAGCTTTTATTTGCCTTTCATTTTTTGCCTGCCTTGCCCCTCTCATTTCCATCCCTAGCCCAAAACCTGTCTTGCCTGAAAACCGTACATCAACAGCCCAGTCAGTGATCTTCCATATATTCCCCACCCTCATTTAATTCTAGCCAGACATACGGACATCTATGAGCACAGATGGTCACTTCGTAGAAATGGGAACGTATCATACATACCAATTCCTTGCAGAAAGCCCCCCAAGTCACCTGATACGAGCCCCACTTCATTCTCCTTCATGGGCACAGGCTGGTCCATAAGTAGATGCACCATAATTTACTCAGCCATTCCCCCGTGAGAGGCACTCAGTTTGCTTCCCATTTCTCCCCCATCACAAACCATGAGGCAACGATCCTGTAAAGCACAAATGTCCACAAGGATCCTTCTTCCCATCCCCACACACAAAGTCAAATGTCTAGTGAGTCTGCTTTGACACCCTAAACCTCATCTCTGGCCAGGAAGATGATGAGGAATTATATGATTATATTATGAAGTGTACAAAAAACACTTTTCAGTCTACAGAAGGCTCTGTGTCAAAATCAAGCATTCACACGGTATGGCTGGGTTCTCTGTAGCCAGCCCCATCCACAACACAGCTCTGGCAGAAAGCTGTTCAATAGCATCATTAACAGCCCATTGATCCAATTACATTTCTTTCTGTTCCACTTCAGAATTACAATCTCTTGTCCCCCCACCCAAGAGTCCAGATAGATTCCCGATGATCAGTGGAAGAGGTAGCTGCCATCAGGACTCGCTTGAGGGACCCAAACACTCATCTAATTGTGGCAAGGGATGAATTAATCCAGTTGACACATAAGGCCTCCCTTCCACAGGAACTTGCTATTTACTCCAGCCCCTTAGTCCTTCAAGTAAAATGTAGGGATGTAGCCAAGCTTGGTCAATCCAGGGGTATCACTGAGTTGCTCTCATGTGGCACATAGTAGTCACTCAACAAATAACTATTTAATTGGAAAATGCCCAAGCGATCGTATACTGGGATTCAGAACAGAGCACATTGGCAGAATAAATGAGATCTGTCCAAACCGTCTCTTCGCAGATGGGCCAGTATGGGAGCTAGAATCTGAGTCCAAAGGTAATGCAGAAAATGAAAATACACTCTAAATAAGAGAAAGCAAAGACCTTGAGTGACAGCTGAGGGAAAAGTAGAGAGAAGTAAATACACATTCTAAGTCTCGTGGGCAAGATAATGGAGGGAGATAAATAGTAATGGGACCAGACTAGGAAGCATTTGCTCACTTGACAACCATGTATTGACCACCTAGCATATGCCAGGCCCTGTACAAAGTACTGAGGGTAATGGCCGGATACAAGTCATGATTCCAGCCCTCAATTGCTCGTGGTCTTCTGGAGGAGACCAAAACACAAACACACAATTGTAACACAGACATGACAAGGCAGGATGGAGCTAAGGTCTATGACAGAGGTAAGCCCAGGGCGATTTGAGAGTATGTGGGGAAACAGATGTAGGAGAGTTCATAAAGCTGCAGGGGAAGGGAAGAAAGATTGGCAGATAAGCAGCTTACGCCATGAAAGGCTGTGCCCTCCTCTGCTACCGCAGTCACCTCAACTTTTGACTTCCACATCGAGACTCCTCACCAATGAGAATCTAGGCCCATAATCATATCCCTGGGAGTCACTGACTCTGTGCTTTTGGACCCCCATGCCTTTGTTCATGCTGTTCCCTCTGCCTGGATAGCACGAGCCCATCTTCCTTCTCCAATCTGCACAGCCATCATGTCTACCTCCCATCAAGGCTCAGCTCAAATGTTACCTCCTCTGTGAAGCTGTTCCAAATTCCTCTGCCTGGAGTTAATCTCTGCTTCTCTCCTTGAATTCCAATAACATTTTGCTTGTTCCTCTCCTTATAGTACTCAGCACTCCTGACATTGTATTATAATTATTTGTGTATTTGTCTTCTCTCCTCTACTAAACTATGAACTCCACTGGGGCAGAAAACCTTGTCTTAACCACCTTTGTATTCCCCACAGTGCTTTACCCAAGGCAGGCGCTCAATACATGTTGAATGAAGATTATGGTTACCAGATTCCAGGTAAATGGGAGGAAGTTAACAGACAGCACAGCTAGAATCAGTGGACAGGCATTACAGGGAAGGCCAACTTTATAACAATGAAAATTGGCTGCTTGCTGAAGTAGTGGATTTCCCATGACTGGATAGAGAGATTCTTTAAAAATAGCTGGATCAGATGACTTCCAAGCTTATCTGACCTTTACCAGGTTACTGTGATGGAGAATGACTGGTGAACAAAGACAAGTAAGTCCCAAGAACAGGTGAGGTAGGAATAGGTGTGAGTTATTGTCAATGTTATAGCACCTGGGCTGGATAATAAATGCAAGGGCATTTATTAGATTATTAAATATTTAATCAAAGAAAATTAAAGCTTGGGTGGCTTAGTTGGTTGAGCATCTGCCTCTTGATTTCAGCTCAGGTCATGATCCTGGGGTCGTGGGATTGAGCCCTACATCAAGCTCCAGACTCAGCACAGAGCCTGGTTAAGATTCTCTCTCCCTCTGCCCCTCTTCCCAACTCGAGCTCTCGCTAGAGAGAGATTTATTCCTAGAGTAGTTATGATGGTGTGTCAAGAACAAGGATTATAACCAACCTAATTCTGAACATGTGAGATCCATTTAAAGTATTTGATCTAGGGGCGCCTGGGTGGCGCAGTCGGTTAAGCGTCCGACTTCAGCCAGGTCACAATCTCGCGGTCCGTGAGTTCGAGCCCCGCGTCGGGCTCTGGGCTGATGGCTCAGAGCCTGGAGCCTGCTTCCAATTCTGTGTCTCCCTCTCTCTCTGCCCCTCCCCCGTTCATGCTCTGTCTCTCTCTCTGTCTCAAAAATAAATAAACGTTAAAAAAAAATTTGTTAAAGTATTTGATCTAGATCATAGTTGATCCCCACATCTGTTTGGCAGATCAATGGCGTCAAGTGGTGAGGGCTTCCTAGAGCACAAATCTCATAATGTCATCTGCCACTTAAAACTTCTAGGGGTCCCTAGTGTCCCGGAACATGCTCCCTGATGCTCAGCATGATGTTTGAGGCCCTAAATGATGTAGCTCTTGTCAGCCTCCCCTTCCACCTTCCCCCTAACACAGACCAGCGGTCCCAATCTCAATGGTCTACAGGGACACAACAGAGGATCCTGGGCCCAGAGAAAACAACAACCATATGCCCCAACTCAAAAACTGAGCAATTTCACAGGCCTAGCCCCTTTTTACAATGGGAATGCAGATTCAGTATTGCTAGTGCTTCCAAGTTTTCAAATGAATCGGGAAATTCAGATTTTTTTTTTTTGGTAGGGTCTGCCATTTTTCAGTACTGGCTTAAAATTTTTTATTTATCTTTTAACATTTATTTACTTTTGAGAGAGACAGAGACAGAGTGCAAGCAGGGGAGGGGCAGAGAGAGAGAGGGAGACAAAGAATCCAAAGGAGGGTCTGTGCTGACAGCATAGAGCCCTAAGGGGCTTGAACCTACAAACTGAGATCATGGCCTGAGCCAGTCAGACGCTCAACCGACTGAGCCACCCAGGTGACCCATTACTGGCTTAAAGATTTTTAAACACTATGCAGGACAGACAAACCCTTGCTGTGCTCCATGGATCTCTCCCCACTGTTTTACTCAGAATCTATTTTTGTAATCAAGTCAGTGTTCCTGTACAGTACCGTGCTTGCTCACCTCCATGACCCCCCTCCCTTCACTTCTAGTAGCAGTTACTCCTGCAGAATTATCCATTTCTTTACATTTGTCTATATTTTCACAATTTTTTACAATGCACATGAGTAGCAGATGCTGTCACTGCTCTCCCAATCCTAGGATCCCACTGACATTGTCATGCGCCCTAGTCCTCATGTGCTATCACTCTTAACAGCCTAGGGCTACTGAAACCCACTTTCCTTGTGTGCTCAGAGAAACATAAGCTCCTGGGAATGTATGTCCCGCAAAAGTAGCGCTTAGCCAGTGAATGGCAACTGCAGGAGTATAAATACTCCAGCTCCCTTGACCCGATGAAGATAAATCCAAAACATACTATCTGCAGATCTCCTCTGTAGATTGAGCCCAAGTTCTCCTCTGCAGGATTTTGCTTGTTATCACACACTTGCTTCTATTTTTCCTGGAAGCACCTCTTAACAGATCAGTTTAAAATGAATCTTCATTCTAGGATCCACTTCTGGGACCTGCAGTAAACAGCTTCTGACATGCCTCCTATGGTCTCCACCTCCTTGTGTTCATGACCTTGTGCAATCTCCTCTCTGGAGTATAACTTACTTCGAAGTCTAAAGGTGAAAAGTGTGGCTTGTGTGATTAGGTTACAAACGATTATGACTTCTTTCTTGCTAGCACCCTCTATCGTCTTCCCACCTTGCGTGCTTTCATAATGCAAGCTGCTGTGTGGGAGAAACCCATGTGACAAGGAACTGAAGGTGACCTCCAGCCAATACCCAGCAAAGAACTCAATGCTGCCAACAACCACTGAGCCTGGAAATGGATACTTCTACAGTTGAGTCTTCAGATGAGACCAGAGACAGACGATGGACCAACACTGGATTGCAGCCTTCTGTAAAAGTATGAAGCCAAGGACCCAGCTAACCCACCACCAGACTCCTGACCCCCCAAAACTATGAGATAATAAATGTGTGTTCTTCTTGTAAGCCTCTGTGTCTTGGGGGTGATTTGTTACAGAGCAATATGTAACTAATACAGGATCTCAACTTCAGAGGGCATGTAATAACTTCTATAATTAGAAAATATTCTATCCCAGTCATCTTCTCGAGAAAGCCATTTCTGAACCTCCAGGCCAGAGTCCTGTGTCCCCTCTGTCATGGGCCTATCACCCTGAATTTAAGCATCGATGTCCCTTGCCTCTTCTCATTTGTCTCCCCCACTCATCATCTTGAAGGCAGACCTTTGGGAGAGGAAACGCCTGATGTATTTCTTTGTCTTACCACCTAAGCATAGTATCTGGTATATAGTAGATGCTTAATGAATGCTTATTAAAGTAATTAATTTCATTGTTAATTGTTTCCACCATGAGGTTCGGGCCAAATGTCTCCCTATACTCTGTCATTGTCCAGATGCCAAATGAAGGGTACAGCAGGCCGTCAGTATTCAGCAAGATCTCCCCTCTATGCAGCCCCCACATTACGGTCTCAGCAGCTTCTCCTTTTCCATCACCAGGGTGCATATCAATTTCACATTGACACTTCCTCCCATCTGTTCGATTCATCTGTTGGACGGTCACTCACTGCCACTTCAGAGCAACAGGGAGTTCACTCTTCCTTTCATACCCCTCTGGGAAGCCCAGGGAAATTATCTCTGATTGATGTGATTTCTTCTTTTGGTTCTAATGACAAAATTGCAGAAAAATCCAGCCCTATTTTGCACCACACTTGGAAGAAATCTGCTCAGCTTTTGTCTGCCAACCATAACAAAAAAACTTGATTAACCAAGACTCAGCACACAGTGGTTGTTTGGGGGGCTTTTTTTTCCTGGATAGCTGAGGGATAAAAC
The DNA here is from genome assembly GCF_028749965.1 of Puma concolor. Classification (NCBI taxonomy): domain Eukaryota; kingdom Metazoa; phylum Chordata; class Mammalia; order Carnivora; family Felidae; genus Puma; species Puma concolor. The sequence goes on from NC_141682.1 coordinate 29,342,547, forward strand.
TGAAAATGCCATTTATTTCTTCCCTTATTACTTAGAAAAAGAATCAATAGGTTAGCCCACATTGCTTCCCACTGTAAATAAATTCCCCCAAAGAAATTGAGTCTGAGAGAGATGAGCGTCTTGCAGGCCAGAGGAATGCTGTTAGAAATTAGGTTGAATCAGCAGAGATCTTTGGAGTGGGCAGGTTTGTATTTAAAAAAATTATTTGCTAACACTCATATTCCATGTCTTTGCCCCTTCTAGAAGCAAAGGATAGAGGATGTGTCCTGGTTATCTGCGGGTTCAGATTCTTGAAGTCCAACTCATAGAAGTTGTATTTAGTTAATATGGTAGAGACTCGTTTACAGATCTCTAAATCCAAGCTGATTAATGTCTCATACTCTGCCTACTCAGTGGGGACTCAGTCTCCTAAGCATCTTGGATCCTCCCTTGGAGACACATGAAATTCCTTCTCCATTTCTTACCATGGTCTAGGGCATGGTGAGAAAAGGAACCTTCCTTGTTACTAAACTAATAGATCCTCTTAGCTCTAGGGGAGGAAGAAGCCAGAATGGCAATGTGATACCCTGCCCAAAATTCCACCTATTTTAAGGGAAAGGTGTTGTCAAGAGAGGAGACAGAGTGGGAGGCCCCACTGATTCTGGGCCAAGTGCCAGGGTGGAGAATTCAGGTTCTACTTCTCATTATAGCGTGTAAAGTCTTAGTTGGTCTGGTCCTTGACAACTTCTCTGCCCATGTCCCCACATCATTTACTATGCTACAGCCATGATGGCCCTCTCCATATTCTAGAGCATGCCAAGTTCTTTTTTGCCTCAGGATATTTGTGTTGGCTGTTCCCTCTCCAGCAATATTCTCCATCTTCTCCAGAAATTCCCATGGCTCACTCCTGGTCATTCCTCACAGTTCAACCCAGTGTCCTCAGAGAGGTCCTCCCTAGTTAAGTTGCCCATCTTCCATGCCCAGCCATTATCCACCATGTTCCTTTTTTTTTTTTTTTGCATGTATTTCATGTATTTTCTTCATAGCCCACTGCCACCTTTAATTAACTTACTCAATTCTTGCCTGCCTCCCCCTGAGAATACAAGCTTCATGAAAGCAAGGAATTTTCCTGTCTGATCAACATGCCAATTCATGCCTGCCATGTCACAGAAGCTCAATAAGTATTTGCGGAATGAATGAATCAATAACTTTCTCTTGAATCATCCCCCAAGGTAAGTATTTTTATTATCCCCACTTAGAGATGAGGAAGCTGAGGTTCTGAGCAAGTAAGTAAACCACACATTTACACAGCCAGGAGGAAATAGCTACACTTTCGACCACAGAGCTATCTAACTCCAAGAGCCTGAACTCTCCATCATCACTGGGTACTGTGTGGGAAGACAGGAGATTATGCTTTAATCAATTGTTTTCCAACTTGTGTTAATGAAAAATGTCTGAGCAGCTGTGACAAGGAAAGAAAAAGTCTTTTATCAAGCCACAATCATGAGTATGTCATACCAGGGATGTGTCTTCCAAATCAAACATTGCTAGTTTGTCAAATAACTGGATAGAACGGATACCGCAAGAAAGCGTTGTGCCTGTGCTTCTCTACGCACGCATTTTCTCTGGGATCCCCTCAAAGGGAAAATGAGGTCCAAGTGGAACAGGTAGTGCAGGCCTGTGTCTGGGATGCTTGCAGTGGACAGACCTGGCGAGACCTGCCGGGCTCACTCCAAACCTTCTCCCCAAACTCACCACCCCCACCCAGCATGGAAGAGGGTGGTGCAAAATCATGGGAACTGGACCCTGCAGCCCCACAGACGGTTATTTTTCTGGAACCCTCTCCTTTTATTATCACCATTCGGGATAACAGTCACCCAAGGGTCCCACTCTTTGCCCTACTTCTCATCTCCAGCTCAAAGCTCAAAAGCCTCACAAGAAAAGACGATTTTACTTTCTGGATCTTAAAACTTGGGGCTTCCTAAAGAAGAAGGACACTTCCTAAAGAAGTGTCCGGTGTGCCGTGCCCCCAACTTCCAGCCGTTTCTGAGCAGGGCTGATTTAGGGAACTGCTCCAACTCAGCTGTGGAGGCCCAAACAACACACCCAGTTCTGGATATCCCTACCCAAGTGCCACTTACAAGACAATAATCAGTTAGCTCACCATACCGACTACTGAAACTTCCTGACCTGAGTAAGGAACTTTATCTTGGTGACTTAACAGTGTGAAGCTGCTTACAGCTATGGAACCAAAGCGAGAAATTACAGTTCAAAGGCAGAACTTGCACTATCTCCCAGTTCCCACTCTTTTTCTTACTTTAAGTCTTTTTTATTAAGAGAATCATAATGTTCTCTATCTACATGACACTTTCCATCTTTAAGCATTAACTAATTAATTGACTGAAATGGTATCTTGGGAGCATCCATCATCTATCCCATTAGCCAGAGAGCCAGGCGACTATCTATAAAAGCCATTGAACGCTCAGAGGAGGCTTTGTCTTTCCACTTCCCTTCCCAGGAATGTTTGTGTGTGTGTGTGTGTGTGTGTGTGTGTGTGTGTGTGTGTGTGTGTGTGTGTGTGTGTGTCTGAATCTGTAATAGAAAAAATAAAAAAAAGAGGATTTTGCTTCCACCAATTGCTATAAAAATCTACCTCTGGGAGACATGGAATTTCAATTGTGAAATAATCAGTCTTGGAAATTGTCCTGTCCTCTAGGAAAAGAAAAAAATAAGTAGTTTAACAGCGATTGCCCTTCAAAACAATTACTAATTATAATGTCTATAAAGAAAAATACCCTCGATACCATTACTCCTAATAAAGCTGGGCGAATCTATAGAAAGGAATTAGTTGGCATGTCTGGGATCTGACGGGAGAGCTCTTGGGGGTGAGTTAGAAATGGGGGGGGGGGTGTGCTGCAACAGGCTTATAAGCCTGAATCCAAAGCTTTAGGAAGCTTAACCCCTGGGGCAAGCCCCTGTCAGCAAATTGGGGAGATTAACACATGCCCCAAGGAAATCAGGCCCGGACAATTAAGAGATGAGAAACCAAGTTACTTCCTGACCATCCTTCCAGCCTCTCTGGTCCTGCTTCTCCCCTGCCCCCTTCACCTCCTCCTCAGGTGATTGCTATAGTGTCTGCATTCCATTTATGAGTCCTACCTTAGGGTTGGACATCATTCTCTCCCCTCTGCCCACTGAAAGATATAGAAATGCCTGGGAAGAGTTACAGCCTGGCCCTAAGGCCTTGGAATGAATTTGCCTGTTAGATCCCATCTGTTTGGAACAAAATGTGGTGGGGGGGGAAGGATATGGGAGGAAAGAAAGAGAGAAAAGGGGCCCAGAGGAGAGAAGCGGGGGGCAGCATGAAAGATGGACTAAAGGAAACGGTTGGTCTGGTTTCAAGCTCTCCACCACTCACCTGCTGTGAAAGCTGCGTCAAGTCACATGAACCCTGATCTCACACCTCATGTTCTCATCTGTAAAACTGAGGTAGGGAGCAGGGTATGGGAAACCCAGTGTTTTAGGTAGTGATCAACCGCAGAAAAAACAAACTCCTCCAGCCACTTTAAGCAGAAAGCAGAGATTTATGACTAGAGGTAATTTACTAAGGTAAATTTATTACTTGGGTGACTTAGAAAACCAATGGAAGCACTTGAAGAGTTGGGCTTCTAAGAACAAACCCCTGCCCCCAAATCACCCTCCCTTACGATGATCGATGATCGGGAAAACTACCCCTGCTGCTACTCACGATCGCCAAGTCTGGAAGCGAATGGCTGCAGAACCGCCCTGACTGCACAGTGATGCACACACCTGCAAGGTGGATTACATTATACCTTTCTCCCTCCAGCAGCTCTGCATGTAAGACCCATGGCAGGGCATCTGATTTGCGAACCTACATCATGGCCAGGAACCTCGATACAAGAGTCCAGGAAAGGTACTTTATAGCTTCCCAGCCTCTGCAGGACAGACGGCACAACTGACAGAGGCTGGAAGGGAAGCTGGAGGAGGCCATCTACAGGGCTGTCAAGAGAATTTAATGAGATGGTATTTCTAAAGTGCTTCACACAATGCCTGGCCATTAGTAGGTCCTCAATGAACATCAGTTTCCCTTTACTTTCCCAGAATTTTGCTACAGGTTGACTCTGTGAATCTTCCCAAAATAACAGAGGAAAAAAACCACAGAGTAGAGAATGGATCTTCCTCATTCACATATGAGTTATTTGGGCATCTTCAATTTAGCAACCTTATCAAACATCACAGTTGTCCCTATTTAAGGCATTCTCCTACCTCCACAGAAAGATGGAATCATTTTAAGCAAAAACTTAAAATTTTATACTTTGCAAACAACGTGGTCAAGCAACATTTCTCTCTGGAGAATGACATTTACTTTATCAATGTTACCAATATTGGAGACCACGCAGATATGATTTCTCCCTTTCAAAGAGTTAACAGTCTAGACTGAATAATTATACAAAACATATAAAATTTCAAATTCTGATAAAAGCTCAGAGAAAAGAACAGGGTGCCATGTGCCAGAATAAACAGGGTGAAACCAATACTGTTCAAGGAGTCAAGAGAGACCTCACCCAGAGAATCACATCAAAGCTTACCTGAAGGATGATAAAGGGTCACCAAGTCAAGAGTGGGAGAGAAGAGCATTTCTGGCAGAGCAAACAGCAGGTGCAAAAGCTGGGTTTTTGAGAAACCAGAAGAATACCAACGTGACTCGAGTAGTAAGAGGAGAATGTGGTGAGAATACTGAGGCTGAGAACCCCAGACTGTTATCTGGGGGTGACATTTCCCCTCAGGCCAGAATCCAGACATGTGAGCCCATTAACACTTCACCCACGTAACTGTGGAAACAGTATTTGTCTACCTTACTGCACCTTAGTTGTCACTTTGGTAAAAGAGAAAACTATGAGTCTTTCACCACGTGGTTCTGTTAAACAGGCTAACAAGTACAGAGCTAGAGAGGGCTGGGCATGTGTTGAGTACCCACAGCAGCATCGTCACCATCACCCTCAATGTCTAGCCACACAATTCCAGAAAGGTCCATCGGTTCTGCCCCATTCACACCCTCTCCCCGTTGTACCCCCTCCCCTACCCAGATACAGAGCAGAGGCCCCCATGTGACACCCCTCACCTGGCCTTGGCTGATTCGACCAGGGCAGGCGCCAACCACCACCCAGACCCACCAACTCTCACGTCTGGAAATGTGAAATGGAGCCCGAGGCTGAACTGGTCAGAGGATGCTGGAAGCTGGAGCAGTAAGGTCATGAAGAGGAAGAGCCAGAACCACTGGCAAGTGGAAGGTGATCAACAGCAAAACCTGAGATCTTGATGGCACACTCCACTCTGCAGAGAGGACGGCGGGGCAGACGTGCGAGATAAGCCCCGGAGAGCAAGATGGAGATGACGGTTGGTTAACACCATCTCCAGGTCCCATGAGGTCCAGCCGTTATGCTGGATTCCCTGAGAACCTTCTGTATCTTGACAATAAAACTTTCTATTCACTTTAATGTCTTTGAATGAGTGTCTGTTCCTTGAAATTAAACAATCGCTGCCCGAGAGACTCATGGAGATGGAGAGCTGAGGCCACCCTTCCTAAAATCAGACCTCAAGTGCAACCCCACCGTGCAAATGGGTCACAGTAACCACAACCATGGGCCCTACCACCATCTCAAGGCATTTCACAGGCTGTTCTCACTGCACAGAAAGCTCTTCCACCTACATCTAACGAAACTAGCTCTCGTTCACCTTCTAGACTACCCTCTTTGACCATCACTTCCACAGATGCCAACTCTAAGGTGGACCCTGTTGCAATTTCCACAGCTCTTGGAACCTCCACTTGGCAGCATACAACTCATTGTTGGTCACAGGTCCGATGGCTGCCACCCCAGCGATGGTCCGCCCCACATGTACCTGCCCTGTTTCCTGCTATGTCTCCAGGGCTTGGCATAGTGTTGGGCACATAGTACCTGCTAAATAAACATTTGGTTAATGGGTGATCAATAGTATGAAAGGACCAAATTGACTTTTTAGCTCTCTAGTACTCTTTCCTTTATGGGGAAAAAAAAAAGTTTTATTTTATCCTACTGGGTGCTCCACCCTGTACAAGGTGTTGGAGACACAGACATGAATTAAACAGGATCCCTGTGTTTAGGACTTCACAGTGTAGGGGAACAGATGGATATATACACAGGAAAGTTTATTATAATGTAACATTAGTACTAAAGGAGCTAGAAAGAGGATCCTAAGAGTAATGGATGATGGAGGAGGAAAGAGACAGAGGAGAGGGGTGTGAATGCCCCCAATGGCACTGCTCCTCTGAATTTCCTCAGAATATAAACATAGTAGATATCCATTATTTGGCTACTCGGCATCTGTTCTCCCCTTTGGCATCTGTTCTCCCCTTTTCCAGAAACAGCACCCCACTTTCTCTTGTGTAGAAACACCTGCCAACCTCTTAGCCCAAGTGGTTAAGATGGGATCAATCTAACACCCCTTCCCCAGAGTCAGAGGATTCTTGGGGGTGGTGGGGGCAGAAACCAATGAAAGAGATTAGCTCTTTTTTCACTAGAACCCCTGAGCTGGTAGCAGCCTTAAGCTGCCGAATCCTATCTCGGCATGAAAAGGGGAAACCTCCCCAAGAATAAAGCTTACTGGGAAAGGAGCAGGCTGGAGACAAAAAGATGTTTCTGATGACACTGTTTGAATACCTGAGTCCAACTAGATCTATCCAGGAGTTTTAAGCTATGGGTCAATAAATTCTACTTTTTTTCCAAAACCAGAATTTCTCAACCTCAACACTACTGACTTTGTTTGTTTGTTTGTTTGTTTTGTTTTTGCCTGGATGGGGGCTGCCCTGTACATTGCAGGATGTTTAGGAGAGCATCCCGGGCTGCTACCCACTAGATGTCAATCAACAGCCATCCTCACACGCAGCTGTGACAACCAAAAATGTCTCCAGTCATTGCCAAATAGCCCCAGGTGGGTAAGGGTAAAATCTCTTCCAACTGAGCACTATTGGTTTAAACCAGCTTGAGTCAGTAACCAAAAAGAGTCAAGACCACAAACCGACCCATCAAATTCCCTACCTAATTTCCAGGAATAGCTTTCACTCCTAAACGTCTTTACTTTCCAGGGTACCTGAAAACATCTTCCTGTGGCCTTTGCTCTCTGAAGCCAGTCAGTCGACTCCACATTTTTGAATACTGGAGTAAATGAAAGTAAGTCAATCAGATCAACAACAACTTCCATCTCAGTTCCAGCGGTACTGTTTTTGTAAGTGGCAGATTCGAGGACTTTGATGACACCCTTTACTCCCCTTTACAAATTTAAACATCTTCTCTCATTTACTTTATTTCAGAATTTTCAACAGTCCATTTTCTTTTCTCCGCAGACCTTGCCTTTGACGGGACACTAATCAATAAGAAATTATATCTTTGCCAGGCTATTTTAAAGTAATGTAACCAACATATATTTCTCTCTCATTCATGGCTTTATTGATTGTGAAACAAAAACAGAAAGCCACTGGAGATTCCACACAGCATTCTCGAAACTCCCACTTCATTATGTGCCACCAAGGCCAGCTTCATCCAGTGGAACCCTTTCTCCTGATGTCCTTACTTTGTGTGAGGCTGGTGTCTGATCATCAGCCTCACGCTGTAAACTGCAACTCAGCTGGAAATGAGTCAGTCCTTCAGAATGAGGGAGGGCAGGGTGGTAATCAACAGCAAAGCCTAGGCAAACGGGCTGCACCCACTAATTCTTTCAGAAATTCTTTTTTTGCAAGTTATTACTCTTATCATGATGGTGTTAACCCACCTTCTGGCTCCTAAAATGGAATATCCCTTGCAAGGAAATGTCACATTGTGCTGAGTAATAAAATCAAAATGAAAATGAATTTTCGAGAGGACTGCAGCTACCGCCGTTTTAAATGTCTTTTAAAATACCAGCCAGGAGAGCTTTTAAGACATAGGCATAGAGTTGGGCGTGTGGATCCATTTCAGAGGTGTACTTGTGCATCTGAAGACAAGTAAGATACCCAGGAAGAAGGGAAAGAAAATGGACAATGGGTGCAACTGACCAAGGGCACATAGTAGGTGCTTGGTCCCTGGTGACCTGACCCCGTTTCTCAGGGTGGGGGCGGGGGAGGGGTTCTGCTGCTGAGACCATCAATAATGTTAATTGTAAGGTTATACTGATCCTTTATTAAAGGGAGGGAAATCTGGGGCGCCTGGGTGGCTCAGTGAGTTAAGCATCTGACTCCTAATTTCAGCTCAGGTCTTGCAGTTCATCAGGCTCCGTGCTATCAGTGCAGAGCCTGCTTGAGATTCTTTCTCTCCCTCTCTCTGCCCCTCCCCTGCCCTCACTCTCTCAAAATAAATAAATAAACTTTAAAAAAAGTAGTGGGGGGGGGAGATCCATCCATTTGGCATAGTTACTTGAGAGTACGTCAAGTCCTTAAATAAAGGCACGTGCACAGATCAGCAGGACACTGGGAGCATGCTGGCCAAACACCACACAGGGTTTACGTTCTTGCAGCCACAAGACCAACACGGGCCCAGCACTCATGTCAAGTTTGGCCAAAGGAAGCAGGCAGTAAAGGAGACCTGTCTGGATGTCTGGATGTCACAGAACACCACTCCTGGTTGCCCCCCACCCCTAGGTACCACCATTCATGCTAACGATACTACAGCAAAAACAGGCACATGCAAATGAAGAAAGAAGTAACAGGATGAGACGTGATCTAGCGAATTCCATTTTGAGGGTGAATATGGATAGACATTGGTGAGGGATTTGTGCATTTGTGGTTTCAACAAAATGACTGAGCTCCTGCTCCAAGCCCCAGCATCGTCCTAGGCTCTTGGGATAGAAACCAAAGATCCCTGCACTCATGGGGTGTACTTTCTAGCAGCAAGCAAAGGGTGAAATCTCCAGGGATGGTCAAGGGCTGTGGTTCAAAGGGACCATATTAAGCCTGAACACTTCCTAGGTCCCCTAAGCCTGTAATAGCTCCCAGAGACTTCGGCAGAGGTGAGTGTAAATAAACAAAATGTTTCCGGCATCCATGTGTTCTCCTACACCTTACCTCCCATGGAAGCAAAGTCCCATCTCCAGGACAAGAAGATGGAAAAGTAGCTTCTCCTGGTGTGGCAGCAGTGGTGAGCCTGAGCTGTGGCCAATTGTGACAATTCTCTGCTGAGATAACTCACCCATCCCTAGTTGCCATCAGTGAAGTTGGAGCCCCCATGAAGCAGTTAGGATCAACTCATAGGAAAGGCAGCCAGGCTACAATAACTACTACCCCATGGTGAGTCTGCTCTATCCATCCCTCTATGAGGTATGTATGCACACCCCCATCTCATAGATGAAGATACCGAGGCTCGGAGACAATAAGTGACTTGCTTAAGGTCTGCCTGACTCCAGAGTCTATGTCCTTTCTGCATTGCTATGATGCCCATTTCAATAACCTGAGTCTTCAACTCTGCATCTATCCCCAGGTAGGGCACTGTGGGGTCATGAATTAAGGTGCAGTCTTTGCTCTCCTGGAACTAACAGTCCAGTTGAAGAGACAAGGGGAGACAAGGGGAACAAGTGCTTATCTATTTAACAAATAACATTGACATTCCACCACACCCACCTTGTCTTGTACAAATACCTGTGGGTCCCAGAACGTGCTGTGCCTTTGCACAAGCCTGCAATGTCCTGTGCCCTCTCCTCTCTCCCCCTACCCAAATCCTCTCCATCCTCCATGAGTCAGCTCCTCTAGGAAGCTCCACTAACCACCCCACTCCCTCGAGCTGGTCAGGTACCTCTCTTATGTGTACCAAGAAACCCCTAGTGCTCACCTCCACCAGGAAACATGGAATATCTCTAACAAAGAGAGCATCAGTAAGAAGTGGGGAGGAAACAAACACCTGATATGGGGAGGTGGGAAGAGATAAAGGGCATTCAGGATACATGTATTGTGGTCCAAGGGGGGCCCATCTATGACAGGAAACCCATGGCCACGTACGGGACAGGAGGGAACTGGGAACAATGGAAGACATGGAAATAATCAGTATATTCAAAACCCAATCAATCCTGAGGTCTTACTTTCACTTGTCTCTAGGTGCTTCCCCTCCAGGAATCCTATCATATCATCATATCATATCATCATATCATCACAACTATGCAGCAGGCAGGATATACCGTCCTCCTCATCTGATGGAAGAAGAAATCGGACGCTTGGGAGAGATGAGGTGAGCTGCCCAAGGTCACACAGCATGGACACCCTCAGGCAACAGAGCCAAGTGGTTAAGATCACACAGTCTGGTGTCAGACACAAAAACAGCTCTCGATTTCCTGGCCCCGTGACCTTGACCAAGAGACTTACCTTGTCTAAGACTCCATCTCCACAATTATGAAAGGGGACTAAAACTCTCTACTTCAGAGTTGTCAGAACCATCAGACGACTATAGAAGACCTGAGTCAGACCTTGACAGCCGCCAAGGCAAACCCTGATCTCCCCCATGATCACCTAAATGTTTGCTTAGCCTGAGTCCTCTGCAAAACCATTTACGTGAAACTCTGGTCCCAGCTGTTTGCCGGGAACATCAGGGCTTCCTCTGGAATGTGGTGGAACAGATGACTTTGGACCCCAAATTCCGGAGCCCTTGTCCAACTGCATGTCTACTTTTTAAAAAAGCCACTGGCTTCTCATTTCCTTCCTAAGCTGCCAGGAAACAAATACCAGGGGCTTGTTTTACAGAACGGTTTGGCAAATCATTAGTTTGCCTTCTACAAAGGCCAGAGTTCACTGCTGAGATATTTAAAACCCTACTGATGTCTTAAAATAAATAGCACAATGGAGATGTCAAAATAGCAGTGTGCTCTAACACATGACATTTGTGGGGGGAGGAGAGAGTAAAAAATGTAAATGGATTTACCAAAATAACCTCAAGGTGTGACCTTTGAGGTCTGATACCACAGAAATGTCATATTGTTTCACCTTTCTTTGTTTTTTGTGTGAAGTTTGTTTTCCTCCTTTGAGGGAGTGAAAGGTTTGTCATGAAAAAGAATCAAAAAATTTTCTCAAAAAGAAAGAAGCATAATTGTATTTTTTTAGATCTATCATAATAATTTTTGGCTGTTTTTTTTTTTAATGAGCTGAACACAATTCCCAAATACAAATACAGCAGTCCCCCACCTTATCTACGGGTATTACGTTCCAAGACCCCAGGTGAATGCCTAGACCGTGGATAGGAGCAAACCCTGTACGTACTATGTCTTTCCTATACATACATCTATGATAGAGTTTAAGTCATAAGTAAGGCACAGTAAGAGATTAACGATAACAACTAATAACAAAATAGAACAACTATAACAGTATGCTGTAATAAAACTTAGGTGAATGTGGTCTCTCTCTCTCTCTCTCTCTCTCTCTCAAACTATCTGATTGTCCTGCACTCACCCGTCTTCTTGTGATGATGCGAGATGATAAAATGCCTGTGTGATGACAGGAAGTGACGTGAGTGATGTAGGTGCTGTGACACAGTGCTAGGCTACTACTGACTTGTTACCACACACCAGTAGGAGAACCCTCCACTTCTGAACCACAGTCACCCACGGGGCACTAAAATCATGGAAAGCACAACTCTGGACGGGGCTGGGGAGTCCTACTGTAAATGATTTCTCCAAATGGAAGATGTGCTTAGTACCCAAGGGATGCCACGTCCTGGGCTGGGTATTTCAATTTTTTTTTAAATTTTAAGTTTATGTATTTATTTTGAGAAAGAGAGTGAGCAGGGGGGAGACAGAGAGATAGGGAGAGAGAAAGAATCCCAAGTGGGCCCTGTGCTGATGTGGGGCTCGAACTCACAAACGGTGAGATCATGACCTGAGACAAAACCAAGAGTCGGATGCTTAACTGACTGAGCCACCCAGGAGCCCCTAGGCTGGGTATTTTAAATATTTATTTCATTTTAATCCTCAAAGGTGCTCAGTGAGGCAGAGGAATGATTTTGGAGGTAATGGAACCTCGGATAATAACTCAAGAATGTGGGCAGATGAAGCATGTCAGGATTAAGCGCAAGCGCATCCTTACCCCGATTCGACGCTCTTCCCAGCGTATCTCCCAGCATACCTCCAGAGCCTGCTACTCTATCCAGACCTATGAGGGCTAAACATCCAACATTATCAGGCAAGGCAACAGATAAAATCTTAATAACTGGAGTTCATGGCTAGTAAAAATAAATAAATGGTAAATCTCAAAGAGAAGCAGTTCTACTAAATACCTATAAACTCATGAATATGTCCTCTTCCCTGGGCCTGCCTGGCATAACCTTCTTCCTCATCTCCTACCACTTCCCACTTGGCCCTTTATGCTCTGCTGAACACCAGATCTCACGTACTGCCCAGAGCTATTCATGTCTCATGTCACTGCGCCTTTGCAAATGCTGTTCCTTTTTTCCAAGCGCTCTACTTGGTGAATGAATTCCTGTTCCCCCATGAAAACCCCGCTAACACATAGCCTTTTGGAAAAAGTCTTCCTCATCACTCTCTCACTCCTGCCCAGTGGAATTCAGGAGTTCTTCCTCATCCATTCCCTCTATCATGCACCTGCTTACATCTTTGTGATTATCCCAGTGTTCAGGGTTTTTTTTCTCGTGGTTGGCTGGTGGGTTTGACTAACAAATCTGTTCCCCTCACCAAAATGACTTTCCTGCAGGCGGGAGTTATGCCTTAATCTACCTCTGTGTCCCCCGTGCCCAGCTCAGCGCCTGAATCAAAACAAGCATCTAACTGAATTGAAAGGAAATCGAAAATGAAAACAAATATCGCAGAGAACTAGGAGGAAAGGAAACAAGTGCTAATGCGATGAACGTCTATTACAGGGCAATCAACCAGACCGTGTTTTCCTAATAGAGACTACGAAACTAGCACAGAGGCAAGACGGAGCAGCAGTGGGGACGCACACTCTCTGGACATCTGCTGGGCGTCTCATTTGATCAATCCCCGCCTTGCCTTGCTGACGATTTCATCTTTCGCAAGTCAGAGGATGCGGCAGGGGAAACAGTTACTTGGCACTAGATCCTGGCAACAAGGAAACACGGGTTGATGAGAAAGGGGTACAATCCTTGGGAGAAAATAAACGGGCACAGAATCGTAGAGTTAATGACGGTGCAGGAAAGGAAGAAAGAAAACGAGCATTCATGAAACACCTGCTGTATGCCACACAATGCACATGTGTTACTGCAGTGAATTCTTACAAACACCTCAGAAGGTGAGTACACATCTCTTCGATTTGCAGAAGAGCAGAAAATGCAGAAAGGTAAAATCACTTGCCCAGGATCAGCCTGGCAAGTCTGTCTGTCAGCAAGACCCAAATTCTGACCTCACTCCGTGTTGCAGGGGGGAGGGCATTGCCTGACCTGACAACCCAGACCTGAAGAAAAAGAAGGAACCCTTCCGTAGGCACCAGGGGACACAACAGAGACAACAAGCACACCCCACGATCACGGTAACAGTCATTTCTCTGAGCAGGACAGGCGGCCACTGTCCTGTGTGTGGAACTCATGGAACCTCCATCTCAGCAGATGCTTCAAGGTTTGCCTGGGTCACGGGGGAGGAGCCCTGGAGGATCTCCCCGGAGTAAAGAGATGCCTCCGCCCAGAAGCAGCACACATCACTTCCTGCACATGATCAACCTCATGCGAGGGGCGGAGACATGCAATTCTCTGCCCAGGAGAAAGAGCCACAAACAGTTGCACACCTCAAGTCCGTACCACAGCAGCTTCTGTGTGGCAACGAACACTTGACAAGTCCTGCCTCAGCAAACCGCCAAGGAGTAAACACGAAAACAAAAATGAGCAACTGTATGGCGAAGCTCAAGTAAAGAGAAAGGGGACACTCTTGACGAGAGAATCTGGTGTAGATTCACAACCAAGAATCACCAGCCACGTGAGGAAGTCTGGAGCTACCAGCGAGGCCCCCTGGCCACAACTCAAGAAGGAAACATTGTGCAAGATGGACGGGAGTGTCTTCGTTCAGTTCAAGCCACGCTCTACCAAAACTGCCCGGGCCTGGACACCAGGAATTTACTTCTGATGGTTCTGAGGCCGGAAGTCCACGGTCATGGGTGTCCCCCTGGTCAGGTTCTGGTGAAAACTCTCTTCCTGGTTTACAGATGGGTTTTCAGGGAGAGGGGACACTCAGGCCTCTTTCTCTTCTTATAAGGACATTAATCCATCATGGAGGGTCCACCCTCATGACCCCATCTAAACCTCATCACCTCCCAAAGGCCCCACCTCCTAGAGCCATCCCACTGCAGGTTGGGGCTACAAGATATGATCTGGGGGAGATACAAACATGCAATCCAAAACAGGAAGGCCCAGAGAAGTTGCATCTGCCCATTCCTTTTTTACCATTCCCAAAGAGAAGGAAGATGAGGCATCGAAAACAGGTGATGACAATCTACAAGAATGCCCTGAATGCTTTTATTTGAAAAGCTATGAGCAAAAGCTGGAAGGGTGGACACATTTCAAGCACTGCCTTGAAAATGGACAGAGGATGGCACGAAAAGGCACTCAGCCTCTGCCACTGAGCTGTGTGGACTTACAAAGTTACTTAACCTCCTTGAGCCTTGGTTTCTTGTGCGTGCAATAGAACAATGTACAATCTGCCTCAAAGGGTTGTTACAAAGACTGAGAAGACCGTACAGTAATGTGCTTGTCCAAGTAGCAAAATGTCAGAGCAAGGAAGAGAATCATGAAAATTAGAAGAATGACAATGACAGTAAGTCCTTCAGTGGGATGAACATCAACTTGGTTGTCCCAGGAAATTTCAACCTTGGCTCTCTGACTCCATTTCCCATGACCCTGTTCTTGCCTGAACTTTGCTTCATTCCAGCTACAGTGGACTTTTTGCCCTTATTTGAATGTGACAGGCATGCTCGTGTCTCAGTGCCCAGGCACTCTGGGGTTCCCTCTTCATGGAATGCTCTTCTCGGGATCCAAGGGCATGTCTTGCCCAAGTGTCATTTACTCATTGAAACCCTCCATAACTCCCTACTTGAAAAAACAATAGCCACCCTCACTCTGCACTCTCTATCCTCTTTCCTTTATGCTTCACAGGGCACCTCTCATCTCCTGTTACACAAAATAATGTACTGATTTATTTTTATTGTGTGTTCTTCCCTTTAGAATATTTTCCCAAACTGAGATGAACCTCCAGCCTGTATCAACACCAGGCATACACTATGCACTTAGCATTATGTGTTATTTGTGCTGTCCTGTTGTTACAGTGACTTCATATTTCTTTTCTCTGACCCACTGCTTATTAATTTTAGATTTTAGCAACAGGGGGTGGCTTATTTCTAAATTCTGGACATCCTGCACCTTCTATACCCTTTACTCAGACATTCCAAGACTCCATGAGAAAACATCCTGAAAAGTTCATTGTCAAAGTGCAACCCTGCAAAGACCTGTCCCTACCTCAATCCTATGTCATATCACATCACACTTCTTGAGCTTTGGAGCTGCTTGGACATTTACCCATGGAAGGTGACCAGCATCCAAAAATGTCCAAGACTCACAGAATCGTCGCCATACGTTCCAGCTAGTGTTGTGCCTCTGCAACCATGGGTCCACGTGTGGCTATGAATGTCAGCCTGGCTTTATACATCTTGCACCGCCTCTGTGTTTTCTCAGGGGGAAGGTGGGTTCTTCATTTAAGCTGGAATACAGCTTGTGTGACGCTGCCTAAGTAATACAGAAGTACACATACTGAGCTCTATCAAGAGCCCTTGCACTTGGTGAGAAGCAATGGTTTGCAAGTAGTTATAACATCTAAATTCCTCAGACAATTTCTGACTCCTTTTGCAACATGGTGACAAAACATGGGGGCCATTTTAACATCAGATTTTATTTTGATGAAAATATCAAAATTTCCAGAGGTAATAGAGTAAGTATCTGGCTACAAATTACCTGGGAGATACACCTTCCATTCCCTCCAGGGGAAAAGGGCTCACAAGCACTGGGCACTTTCACAGTATTAGTACCCATGATGGGTGCTTAAAAAAAAAAAAGTGCTATCCCACTTCACGTCCACTGTGAGGGCACAGCAAGGTAAGTTCCACTGGCCCCATTTTTCAGATTCAAAAAATGAAGGTTTAGAGAGGTTAAGATCATTGCACAAGTGGGTGCATGTAGCCAGAAGCAGGGCTAGAAGTCAAAGCTATGTCTGCACTTTTTCTACTACAAAGGATGGGATCTGGGGAAGACCAACTTCTCAAAGAATAAATACATGGGAGAACTGGTAGAACTTCTCCTGCGTGATCCCTGAAGGAGCTGTTCTGAAGCCACCACAGCCAGAGCAAGGGGGTATGTTCAGTCCAGGTAGGTCCCTCACTTCATTTAGAAATTGATCACTGCCCCTGGTTGACTCAGCTCATTGAAGGCATTTGATTGAATCCACTCATCCACAATTTCTAATTTGCTTCCACAAGCCAACAAAGGAAAGGATGTGTTCATCCACTTGACCTTGGAACTAGCTCACCCTTGATCTCCATGCTCTTATCAGATCATCCAGTTAGGGAGAAGTCCTCCCAGCCATGTCTGGCAAACTGAGCACCTCTCCCGCAAAGCTGGCAGCTTTTAAAGAGCCACCAACTTAATATAAGAGATGAGACGAGACAGTTGGAGGAAAGAGTACCCAGAAAAACCCAAAATACACGGGGACGGCATAGCAACTCGTATTTCCCAGGCTCCTCCAAAACAGGAGCATTCTCTCAACATGACTGTCTTAAGAAGCGAAGCACCTTTTCCTCAGCCTTGACTTTTAGTGGCTGGAAATACAGAAGACAAGAGTGATGAAGAGCCTTGGCAGAGAGTCAGCCAGACCACGGGGTCTGACTCCCGAGTCCACTGCAAACCAGCTGTGGGACGTGAGCAACTACTTAATGTCTCCAAGCCTCAGTTTCTTTATCCCTAGAAGAGGAATAAACTTAGCATCTCCCTGTCATCAGGTCATGAGTGCTAAGTGAAGAAATACAGGAAAGCTCTTGACACAGGGCCCAGCACACAGAAAGTACTCAATAAACGTTGGCTATTACTTCCAAGAAAGAAAAAGGTTAGCTAGGCTATAAATTTTATAGGCCAACAGCAGCAGTGAAAATGACTCTTCGCCATACCCTGAATCTTCTTTTCTTGATCGATATGCTTATCATTTCTGAATGTGAAGCCTCTCTAATTTACTGTTTGGGGGTCTACGGGTTAAAGTTCCCCAGGACTCTTCCCTCTGCACCCTGCTTGACTCATGTTCCTCCTGGACAATCTCATCCATGTTATTATGGTTTTAGCCAACCTACTCATTCCCTCAAATATTTATTATCTATTTGCCACCAATTACTGAACCCTGCATATGAAGCGAAGGCACCGTATATCTTGCTCCTCTCCACCTGGATGCCCCAGGTGCCCAAAACTCAAAGTGTCCAAAACATGACTTTCTGTATTTGTCTTAAAACATGGCTTCTCTCCCTGCCTCCTTTCTGGGTCAGTGGCTCCACCAACCACCCAAACTGGAATCATTCCAGACTTCCTTTCCCTCCCCTCACTCTCACATCCAACCGACCCCCAATTCTCACACACTCCAGGTCTGGATGGCTCTCCCAGACCATTTTTCTCCATTCCCAGCTGATTCTGACTCATACTTGGGGCTCAGAGCATCTTCCCTAGAATACTACAGAAGCCTCCACGTGGCCTCACACTTCCAGTCTTGCCCAGCATAGCCCCACACGTAGCACAGAGGCATCCTCTGAAACTTGGTTCTGAATCTGCCAATTTCCTATATAAAAACCTTCAAGGATACATGGAACCTCCAAAATAAAGTCTCTGCTCCTTAGCCAGGAGGGCCTACCATGATCCAGCCCTACCTATGTACCCAGCCCTATCTGTGGCCATTACTTAGCAAACGCCATCACAGGAGATGCTACTGCCTACCTACAAGCCCCCCATGTCTTTTCCTACCTCCATGCCTTTGAATACGCAATTCTTTGTGCTCACATTTCCCTCCCACTCCTTGGCTGCTCAGCTAACACCTAATCATCATCGTTCAGGAGTTCAAATCCGCCCCCCTCCCCCCCACCACATGTAGGTCTCTGCTGATTCCCACTCCCCAGGCTATATAAGGCCACCTTCCTCTGTGTTCCTTCCAACATGTTTCTTCTGTGGTAAGTATGACCCAGTATTTATAATTTTCTCTTTCTTCTTCTATCTTTATCCCTTCACAACCAGCCAGTCATCTCTTTAGGACAGAGATTCTGTCTTTCCTATTTCCATTGTCACTCATGTTGTAAGGACAAAAAAAATTTTTTAAGTTATTGCAACTGAGCAAACCAGAAATTTCTGAAAGCAAATGTTTTATGCATATGGGGGCTTAATAATAATGATAATAACAACATGAACTATTTTTAAGTGCTTAATATGACTCAACACTTTATAGGCATAGCTCATTTAATCCTTGTAACTGTTCCATGAGGAGGTCCTATTTTTGTCTCTTTTTAGATGAGGCCAATGAGGCACAGAGAGATTGTACATGCATGTGCACGCGCGCACACACACGCGCGCATGCACACACACACACACACACACACACACACACAGGGTTTTAGAGTCAGGAAGTCATAGTCCCTAATGTGGTTCTGTCATCTACCTTCTAGGTGACCTCGAGGCAATTCGCATAGTCTACATTTGTTTCTTCATCTCTGGGATGTGGAAAGATTTATTGTGATAATTAAAAATACTATTTATAAAATTACTGGAACACAGTAGATACTCCATGTGAATGCCTGTTTTCTCAAACAATGTCCTCTGACAATGTGTCCAAACTCTGTTCAGGAACATCATTAAATTCTTAAATTGGAGAAGAGGACCTCTGGTTGGCTGGTTTAGCTCTGGCTCATCCAATGGACCAGCTCTGAGTGTCTCCCATCCTTGCCCCCCTATTTCCTCCATAGCCTCCCACCTACATGAACTTCATGGATAAGGTGGGACTCAGGGTGAACAATCCAGGATGGGGTTAGAGTAAGCCTAACACCGTTCTCTTGAAAAATACAAAAAGCCTAACGCTTACCAGTTTGATTCTGAGGTTGTGAAACAAATGCATAAGAGTTGGATATGTATTTTGGTCAACTACTCCGAAAAGCTGTTTCCAACGCCAGAGACCTAGGTGCGGAAGCCCAGAGATCCGACATAGGTGGGGATTTGCCATGATCAGATTTAAACAACAATCTGTTTGTCTGGAGATGCTGAAGCTGTCTTCCCATCAGCTCTGGTTCCCTCCCCATCCTGCTTCAGCCCCTCCCCTGCTTCTCAGAGAGGAATACATTGACATTTCAAAACGTATTGATTACAGGAGCAGACTAGGTTTGGGCAGGGGAAGGGGAAGAAATTGATTGATTTTATTATTTGTGGGAGGAAAAAAGAAGAACAAACAACAGTGCTTTTGTTTGGAGGACAAAACCAAAATTATCGGTTGAATGGGGCTGAATTAAGCACTTAAAGTTCAATCTTTCCAGAGTGCTGACAATGCAGGTGGAGATCAATACAGAAACAATTTGCACCGTGGGGAACCTGGGCTCTGGTTATTAACAACTAATTATACCAAGTTTTCTGCAGGATTGGGTTAGTTCTCTTAAAGGTTGTGATACAGCAGGACTCACAGGCAATGTCAGATTCAGGGCAGGGATCTATCTGGTTCCCAGAGCAACAAATCCACAGCTCAAGACCAGGGAACTTGCTGACACTTCTGTTCTTTGGAGCGCACTTCACAATCTGACACTCACAAATAAGGGTATAGGAAACCCGCCCTATTTTGAACAGAATTTTAAAGTAAGATTACCAATGGCAAGGCAGCAGCATCAGCATGGCCACATCAGTGGTTAAAATATTGAAATCCTTCCATACTTGATAATCAACAGCTACTCGTAGGACTTCCCAGACCCCCACTCTACCCGGATGTAAGAAACAAAGGGCTAACTACCTGGCACAGTAAGGGTCGGTGCTCCAGGGTGTGCCCCAACATCCCTTCTGGTAAGTCATGCCCATGCCCTATGGGTGGTCAAATACTGTGATTATCACGCTGACCACAGACAGTGGCTTTTTTATAATTAGTTACTTATCAGCAGCCAGTCTACAAACCCAGAGGCCTTCCTGTGGGAGGCATATTTATTGTATATAAAGTCACCCACACATATGTATGTGCACGCATATACCTATATACAAATGCACATATGTCTCGTTATATATAGCTACATGTATAGTTATATATTATATATAATCTTACACATACATATAGAGCAATAGTTTAATAAACTCGGTATGTTTCAGAGATATTTCCATGTTAGCACATATAAATTTATCTCATCTTTTTATCAGCCACAAGGCACTCAACTGTAATTCAGCTTCTCCCTTATGATGCATATTCAGATTGCTCCACAAACAACGCTGTAATGAACATCTTGAACATACATTACTCCACACACACCTAAACATTTCTGTAGGATAGATTCCAAGAAGTGGAACTGCTCGATTAATGGAGACGTGTGTTTCTGATGTTGACAGATCCCGAGAAACTAGTCATACTTTCTTTTATACGTGAATGACACTATATGTGCCCCATTTACCTGGATGGTTTGCAGAAATTAACCCCTCTCAAAGGGGTCTCTAGTCAATCTGAAGAGTGTCCATGATAGGTCCATCTGCATTTAACAATTAGAGTCCACCAAGCTCTTTCAGGTCTGCTCTGGCACACATTTTCCCACAAAGAGGCTGAGGGAAGCTTCGCTGCTTCTTTGAGCCAACAGATTATTCCAGATGCCGCCAAAGCATCCAATCTGTTGGGCTGAGAATAGCAAATAGCAAGATTCCCTGCAGAGACTGGGAGAATGGTACTCTCACCAGTCGTGTGTCATCAATTGTTACCCAGGCCCTGAAGCTGCTTTGCTGGTCTCTGGAGCCATTTAAAGTTCTTCTGACAGTTCTGACAACTTCTGGCCACCACACCTTGCCTGGGATATCCCAAGCCTCCCGTGAAAAACAGCTGTCAGTTTCCGTCCCTCCAATCAGAGAGGACATTAGACCCAGCACAGAGGGCTAGACAGAAAACAGATGCCCGTCTGTCCCCTCTGTCTTCCTCCCCACCCCCATAACAAAAGCTCCAGAGCCTGGGAAGGGACAGAGGAGAGGGAAGTAATGCTCACAGTAAAAGCATCTAGACCCTCAGCTCAGTCAGTCAAAAGGCCCCACTACACAAGCATTTTTATTCATTCCGCAAAGGACC
The DNA here is from genome assembly GCF_028749965.1 of Puma concolor. NCBI lineage: Eukaryota > Metazoa > Chordata > Mammalia > Carnivora > Felidae > Puma > Puma concolor. The sequence continues at coordinate 29,363,850 of NC_141682.1, forward strand.
TGAGGCAGCTTCTGAGAAGGTACACAACACAGTAAAATTGGAAAATGTAATTAAAAGACAAAGCCAGGGGAAATCTATATATGGGACAGGAAATGAAGACCAAAAGGAAATGCATCTGGGTTATGCACCATTTTTATATATTTCAACACCAACTGGACCCCAAACTCCCTGGCGGCCAAAGCTAAAAAAAAATTGGGAGGAGTTAGTATCCAGAGCCACTGTGTTCATGAAGAGAATTCCCACAGTTATGCTTTCAGGACAATCATGAAGAGAAAATAGGAAGACGACGCAAACCGCGATTTCTCAGAACGGTTTGTCTCTCCTCTGAACATGGGCCCCAGGGGCCGATCCTCCTCCCCAACCAGCCAGGCAAGACCTCTCTGAGCCGACCTGATGCACTGGGCCCCACATTAGCGCCCCCCACAACGTCCACTCCACTCAGGCTGCCCCTCGCCCTCGGCCTCCCTTTCCTCAGCGGAAAACCAACAAAAACCCAAGAAGCCAAGACCCTCCCAGGAAGCCCTCCAAGACTTCCTGAGGTCTTCTGCTTAGTCCTCCAGGGTACTCAGCAATTCTGTCCAGCTACCTGGCTAACCAGGTGTGTTTCTGACCTCTCTTTTCTAATCCTCTTCCACATACACACCGGGAAAAGTCAAACGGGGTGAGCAAAATTACACTGAAAGACCAGAGTTCAGACATGAGACTTACCATCCATCTTCTAGATCCACAAAATGAGGGGTCAGACTCCAAAAGAGAAACTCTTTCCACCTCTGACAATATTCCTTCTTCTGACTGGCAGAGGCCCTGCTTTCCAGGGTGGGGGAATTTGCAGACATCTGTAAACCACGGCAACTTTGATGAAGGGGCCAAGCAGGGGGCTCTCTACGATGGGGCCATTTCACCTTATTTTTTGCTTGAAATGTTTCACCCTGCCAGTGCCCTCATCAACCCCACCCCCAGGGTTTTCCCAGCACTACCGTGCTGACGTAGTTACAAAGATGAACTGCAGACTTAGAGGCAGTAGATTCCTTTAGCAGGCAGAAACAAAAACAAAACAGAGGAATTTTTTTTTTTTTTAGTCTCTTCCTTTCCTTACAATAAATTGTTGCATAAAACCTGTAGCCAGTTTACCCATCTGAGGTGGGCTGGAGTCCCAGGTGTGTCCTGGAAGCCGAGCATTGGGCGCCATCTAGGTGCAGAGGGTGGTACTGCAGGTACCAATCCTTGAGTTTCACCTGCCGGTTCTTGCAGACCCTTCCCCTCCACCATGGCTTCTCCCATTGCCTGAAGGTATCAGTAGCAGCGATGTGCTACGGCGGCCGGCAGGGAGCCTTGGGCTTTGAGGCCAGACCCTGCCACTAACTGTGGGGTCTTGGGCAAGTGGTTTCCTTATCGGCAAAATGGGGATAATCACACCCATTTTACTGGAGGCCTGGAGGATTAAGTAGGAAAAACTACATAATCTGACATGTAACACAGGACCAGTAAATCTTCATTCCCTTCCCCCACTGCCCTATAAATTTACTCAGCCCACAGCCAAGTGACTCCAGAGGGCTTGTTTGGCTGATCTGTAAACCAAGGATGAGGGACCGCCAGGGCTGTTGGAAACAGAGGGAACATAACCAAGATACCCAACTCTGGGCACATAGTGAATGCTCAACTACTAACAGGAAGGGAAGGAAACTGTAAATCGGGCCCTGATCAGTTACATGCACTGAGGTTATATGAACACATAAGACGGTTATAAAGACAAGACAGTCTTGTAGTGAGAGAGCCAAATGTAAATAAAAACACAAGTTAATAAATTAGATGTATGAACAAAGCACATGTCAAATAGCTTTCTAGACTGTGTCAATTACTTCACTTAATTTCCATATGCACCCAGCAACAAACTATTGTCACCCCAAATTGTGAGCCAGGGGAGGCTCAGAGAAACTAAGGGGACACACCCTGAATTTACGCTGTGTCCCCACCTCTCCTCTGCTATTCCAGATGTGACCCATCCTCACTTTCTTCCCCCAAAAAAGGATTCCCCATTTCTGCTGCTGAAACAGAACAAATTCACAACCTGACTCTTCCTTCCCAACTCTCACCTCTTCCCTTGCCTCCAGTACTTGGTCGGCCTGAAGTCCAGTCTATTCCAATTCTCCATGCCTGTCCCACCCAAACCTTCACATTTCTCCCTTAGGGAGATTCCTCCACTCCACCTGTGCAGGAGCCTTGTACCTGGGCTCTCTGTTCTGCTCTTCTCCCTCCAAACTCTCCTGGCAGAACTCCCCCGGGGATCGCATGCCATCAGCAGGTCCTACTGTGAGTCTAACCTGTCTAGTCCGTTCACTTTCCTCCAACAAGCTTTTCCCAACTACCCTACCCCTCAAGCATCTCTGCTTTCCCTAAACACAGACAGGTAGCTACCAATTCTGCCTACATACTAAAATAACCTGGGGAAGCTTTACAACACAGTTTGCCAATAAGCACATGAAAAGATGCTTGACATCATTAGCCATCAAAGAAATGCAAATCCAGGCCAACACACAACGCCCGCTAGAATGGACATAGTAAAAAAATATGGACAACGATGCGGGCTGTGAAGACAGGCAGAAACTTGAATTGTCACGTACTACTGGTGAGAATCTCAAATGGTGCAGTCGCTTTGGAAAACAAAAGCTGGAAGTTCCTCAAAAGGTGAAGCATATGAGTTAACCATAAGATCCAGCAACTCCACCCTTTTATCTATATCCAAGAGAATTAAAACAGATATCCATGTAAAAACGTACACACAAATGTTCATAACAGCATTATTCAAAATATCCAATCATTCTGGATTAAAATTCCTTGCGTGGGGCCCAACAATCTGCACATTTAACCAGGGTCCCTTTTCAGACGTTTTTCAAGTTGACAAGCACTGACCTGCAGAATCGAATGAATCCCAGGTTTATGTCACAGCCAACAAGACTATACCTTTAGCACCCGGCTGCACCTGCATCTCTGACATCATCTGTCACCATTCCTGCGCAGCCTCGTGCAGCTCCACCAGCACCTACTGCTCCCATGTAACAGAAACGACCTCTCCTTTTCCCTTCACTTGGCTCCTAAAACCGGCCTCCAGGCCTCCACTCCAGTATCACCTCCTCTGGCAAAGCTTCCCGGGGCTCCTAACCTCCTACAAATGGACTTCTCAACCAGGAGCAACTGGGCTCCCCAGGGGACACCTGGAAAATATGGAGATAATTTTCATTGTTACAACTAGGGGTAGGGAGGTACTACTGTCACCTAATGGGTAGAGTCCAGGGATGCTACTAACATCCGACAATACACAGGACAACCACACACACACACACACACACACACACACACACACACACACGTCAGTAGTGCTGACAGTGAGAAACCCACAGTAGTCATGTGAGTTCCTCAATGGCAGAGAATGTGTAAGACTCAACCATGTATCCTCACTATCAGGCAGAGAGCCTAGAACACAATAGAGGTGCAGTAAATATTAGTGGAATGGATTATCTGTTCCCCTCACCGAGCACTTAGGTGTGTTCATTTACACTCTACCTTATTCAAGAAAAGAATTGTAGCTGCTAACAAAAACCTATGCAATACAAAAGGGTAAAGTAAGCGAGAGAATCTTAGCCGGAGAAGCGGAGATGAAGCCACAGGTGGTTGGAGGTCAGGTAAGCATCAGAAATGGTGATTATAGTGATTGTAACCATAAGGTCAAGATGGGTGGAAACTTGACTCAGGTTCCTGTGGGACACAGCAATAAGGGAAACATGAGATTCACGGATCCATCCAACACAAATACCTCAGTCGCTCAAGAGAAGCACAGCTTTCTCAGGTGCTGACACATGACTGCACTGGGAGTGAAGTAGGCAACCGTCTCAACGGCAACCAGACACCAGGAGACTTTGGTGACTATTTCCCAAAACTCCCCCTGGGTTCTTCTCGCCTCCCTGACCTCATCCTCTCTGCCAGGTACCAGGTAGTTTCTTCCCACCCCTTGAGAATAGATGAAGACAGATGTGATGCTAGCAGGAGACTGAGAAGGGTTTCTGCAGCTGTTTTTGGCATCACTGCCATCATCACGAGGGAACCTTGCCTGGCTAGCCCCTATCCAAAGAGGATGAGAGACACGTGGCGCTGGGCTGGCCCAAGTTAACCCACAGCCCTGCAACTCCAGCAGAATGACCCAGCTCGCCCATCGTAGCCCAGCCAATCCCCCGAGGCCCTCCAGCTGCAGGAGCAAACCCAGCTGAGTTTCGCAGGCCTCCCCAGCCATCTCCCCAGAGCATGAGCTACATCCACGCTCACCACCACATGCCAGACTACGGTAAGGTCTGTTATGTGGCATTACTCTGGCAACAGCTAACTCAAACATCTCCCTGGCGCAAAGGTGAAGGGGAACACCAGTGCTTGGCAACCACACGTAAATCCACGTGAGCCACTTTTGCAGGGCTAAGATGGAGCAAACTGCTCTGCGCTGAGTCTCTGAATGGTGAGGAACTCCTTCACGACAGGCCACGTTTCCCCCAAGGGACCCCCGCAGAGCTGGCACTTAAAGATGCCCGAGGCAAATGCGTCCATCAGCATTTGACTGGGAACACGACCAACCAGAGGCATTCTAGCCAAAAGCTGCAAGGAACCAAAGTGAAAATGCGGGCAAAATGAGACAATCGATTGAGTCAGTCTAGAGATCCAGATGTTCTAAACGCCCTGCGTCACATCAGATCCGCCAGGGGACCCAAAACAGATGATGCGGCAGCAGGATTCCCAGTCTTAGTTCCCATGTGATATCCTGCATATGGCTGGGTCCTTTCCAACCACCTCACACCCCTCAGGAAGAGATCCAAGAACTCTCTTGATCTCTCCCTCTTGCACATGGCTCCACTTCCAACTCAGAGAGACTATTTCTGTACTTCCCTCCGTTAGGTGACAGGCCTGGGATCTCTGGCTTGCCTGCTCAGAAATTAAAAGGCTCAGCCCCATCGACACTTATATTCTCTCAATTCCTCATGCACCACAACTGTTAAAGGCATGAACGGGGCAGTCAGGCAGTCCTGCGTTTCTACCACAGCTCTGCCACTTACGTGCTATATGACCGTAGGGAGGCACTTAACCTGAGCCTCAGTTGTCTTAACCATACAATGGACATAATAATATTTATTCACCTTAGACGTGATAGCATTAAAAACGGTAAGACCTATAAAGTACTTAGCAGAGCCCCTGGCATATAGTCGGTTTTTAGTGAACTTACGCTATTATCATTTGGCTGCGAAGTCAGAGAAGACTAGTCAGATAGACTTTCTGTGGGTGGAACAGGGAGCGAGGCAGGAGGACCTACTATGAACACCTACTGTGTGCTAACAGGGGAGCTAAGCACTTTAAATATGCTGTCCCATTTAATCCTCACCACCACACCCTCCCTGGTTATCATTGCTGCTGTAACAGAAAATCAAGTGGGAATTTCCCTGTTGTTCTGGCATTGATGACTGTGGCAAGCAGTTGGCTCCCAGCTCCGAGCAGGAGATCTCCGAGAAAAACTGCTTCTAGAAAGGATGATCACACGTCCCGTGCCTGCCTGGGATGGTCCCAATTTATACCTGTTGTCTTAGGACAACCATTAATAACTCTCAGCTCCCTTTCACGCTTGCAAGTGTCCAAGTTTGGACAATAAATTATATGGTCAACTACTCTGGAGTTGGGCATGGGGGTGACTACAAGAAGATGGGGGCTAGCATCCCCATCCCTAAGGTGCAGAACCACAAGGCCCCTCCAGCGCTGTCATCAGAGTAAAGCCAAGTGAAGATTCTTGGGAAAGAGTACTGTAAACAAAGCATGCAAGAAAAGGATGAAGGGAGCATTGCTCCCCTAAACCCTGTGCCCTCAGAGCTCTTCAGGGATGCCTGTGACTCTATGGTATAGGAGAAAGCCAGACAAAACTAGGAGGTATCCAGGGAACCATGGAGTTTGGGAGCTCGGAGCCATGGAAGATGGAAACAGCCAAAGACAATTTTACTTTTAACTTCTTGAGGGCCTCCATACTGTTTTCCACTGTGGTTGTATCAATGTGCATTTCCGTCATCAGCGTATGAGGGTTGCTTTTTCTCCACATCCTCACCAGCACTGTTGTTTCTTGTGTTTTTTTATTTTAGCCATTTTGATAGGTGTGAGGTGATATCTTACTGTGGTTTTATAATTTGCATTTCCCTGATATAACACTGTATGTCAATTATACTTCAACTAAAAAAAAAAAAAAAGCCAAAGAGAGGCACAGCTGGCCCTCTCTTCGGGGTCTCAGTGACAGGACACAGGTAATGCTGGAACCAAACCCACCACCAATGACAGAGACACTGCATTTATAAGTCTTGAGCCACAGACAGACCTGGTGTCAGCAAGAGTGAGATCAGAAATGCCAACTCCCAGCAACAGCCCTGCCACATTAAGGAAGGGATATGCCTATCAGTTTCTTTCTCCCTCCTCCCCCTCAGCACACCAAGGAGACAGGTGGATGTGTGAGGAGCTAAACACCCACCCCCCCTGCCTCCGTATTCGGGTCCCTGCCACTGGGAAGGAAGAGAACTTTTCATTGGATCTGAAATTGGAGATTGAAAGTGGCTCCGACTGAGATGTTTAATAGCCGAAAGGAATCCAAAAGATAAGGGATACGCCACCCAGTGGGGTAGAGAGATTTAGCACACAGTTGATACTAGGATCAAAAAAACCCCAAAACTATCATGTGCGTGTACCCTGTAGAGTTGAAACTTCTTGCCAAATTACCTCTCATCATATAGAGTATACTAGATGCCTTATATATTTTAGCTCACTTAAACCTCACAACAATCCTTACCCCCCACAATCTAACAGATGAGAAAACTGAGGCTCAGAGGACTCCAGCTGAAAATTCAGCAGAGTGAAGATTCGAACCTAGGTCTGTCCATCTACAAGGCCCCGACTCTATCCCCCAACAGCATGCTGTTTCCTCCACTCCATTTGCCCCTGCCTCACTTCCCAGATGTCCCCGGGGCCTCCTCAATTCCTATTTTAGGCCATAGCCCCTGCCCATTAAATGGCACGCGGCCTCTGTGGAAGAAGATTCTAATTGTGCCTGACCACAGGGTCTGCAGGGAGTTAATAAATTATTACAAGAGAATATTTGCACTGAAGGCCTTATTGACTGGAGTCCATTTCCCAAGCTCGCATATTTTTTTCCCCAGCAACTGTTGCAAAGCAAGGGCAAGTGCAAATCTTGATGCTTCATCTTTAGAATCCCTTGCAAACCGCCAAGGATACATCTTCAAAGCCTGCCTCCCAGTCAAGGCCATCACAAAGGGACACTCCCGTGGAGAGAGAAAAGACTTGTTTTAGGGGGCCTTGGGCTTCCACAGAAAAGGCGCTTCAGTTCCATTCTCCGTGGGATTTCAAATGTGTATCATTTTTCTCCCTCCCAGCCTAATCTTCATCCCCACAGCTGATTATCTGCAGTATGGCAACACAGAATAAATAGAAACAACCCACAGGACCACCAACAGGGAAATGGCTGAATAAACCATGACATGTCCACCCCACAGAATGCTATAAAATCATTATAAAAGAATTCAGGGACAGCCTGAGTGGCTCAGTCGGTTAAGCGTCCGACTTCAGCTCACGTCATGACCTCATGATTCGTGGGCTCGAGCCCCACATCCAGCTCTGTGCTGGCAGCTCAGAGCCTGGAGCCTGTTTCAGATCTGTGTCTCCCTCTTTCTCTCTCTTTGCCCCTCCACTGCTCAGACTCTATCTCCCTCTCTCAAAAATAAGTAAACATTAAAAAAAAAAAAAGAATCTGGGGGGGTGCCTGGATAGCTCAGTTGGTTGAGTGTCTGACTTCAGCTCAGGTCATGATCTCACGGTTCATGAATTCAACCCCTCGTTGGGCTCTGTGCTGACAGCTCAGAGCCTGGAGCCTGCTTCAGATTCTGTGTCTCCCTCTCTCACTCTATCCCTTCCCCATTCATATATTCTCTCTCCCTCTCTTAAAAATAAATAAAACATTAAAAAAAAATTTTAAGAATTCAGAAGATCTCAATGCCCCCAATATGGAATAGTCTCCAATTTACTATTACATTTAAACAAAATGAGCAAGAAACGAATATATGATTTTACACAGGGGGGAGATGAGAAGGTACAGTCGTTTATATTAGCAAGATAAAACAAAAGAAGGATAAGCCAGCAGGGAATGGTCCCCCTGGCAGGGGGCGGGGGGAGAGTAATAGGAATGGAATGGCATTCTTGGGGGGCAAAGAATAGGGGAGTACCAAGAAAGGAGGTGCACCCTGCCAGAAGCAAAAGGTGCACTATGTGTAGGGAATTTTAAATACAATAATAAAACTAAGTACTAAATGCAATGTGGTGTCCTAAATTAGATGCTGGGTCAAAAAAAAAAAAAAAAAAAAGGACAAGTGGAAAAACTGGTAAAATGTGAATAAAGTCTCAACAGTGCAGTGGTATTTGACAGTATTCTATCAGTTACTTCCTTGGCTTTGACAAATGTATCTGGTTGTGGAAGATGCTCATCAGATGGGAAAGTGAACGGAGGGTAAATATGGGAATTCTCTGTGCCATCTTTATGGCTTTGGTACAAATCTAAAATTATTCCAGAATAAAGATGAGACATGAGACATGCTGAATGGTGTGTGAATGAATAAGCATTAGGAAATGAGAGGGGAGAAAGCAACTCCAGGTTGTCTGCTTGCTATGACCACTATGTACTGGCAACAACAAACAGTATCCCTGACCCAACGCTCTGCTCCTGCCCAGGCCACCACTCACCCTGCACTCCTGCCCAAGCTCTAAGGACACCTTTAAAATACCATTCTTAGTTTGGAAAGAGATAAATATTTTATGTGTGCAAAACTAAAACAAACTTTAAAAATGGAAAGGAAAGAGACATCAAACCAGACATAAATAACACATGGCTTGTTAGTTCGAGCCCTGTATTGGGCTCTCAGCTGTCAGGGCAGAGCATGCTTCGGATCCTGTCTCTCTCTCTCTCTCTCTCTCTCTCTCTCTCTCTCTCTCTGCCCATCCCCCACTCACTCTCTCTCTCTCAAAAATAAATAAACATTAAAAACAAAAACAAAACAAAACTAGCTGCCATGCTGGGAAAAGCCCAAGCCACATAGAGAAGACCCATGGAGGAGAACTGAGGCACTCCAGCTAAGCTCCTAGTCAACAGCCAGCACCAATTTGCAGCCATGTGAGCAAGCCATGTCAGATGCTCCAGCCGAGTGGGGCTCCCACACGACTGCAGCTCTAGCTAATGCCACACGGAGCAGAACATTTGCCAGCTGAGCCTAGCCAGCCTCCAGAATCATAGCAGTAATACATTAGTCTCAACCCTCTAAGTTTGGGGTTGGTTGGTTTATATGCAGCAATCGATAACTGACACACTCAATCTAATAACTACCGAGTCTCCCTGATTCCAGTCGCCTTGATGTAGGAATGAGCCTACATTAAACGCACGTTGCAAATGAAAAATACATCCTGATTTTAGAAACCTTAAAACTCCACTCAGTGTATGTCTTAGAATCAAGAATATGGCCACTAGATCACACATATATACACTCCAAGTTCTGTAGCCTCTAGATTCCCACATTTACTTCAATTACATGCAGATAACAGAATCTTCAAATAACTCAGGTTGTATCTGGCTTATCACCTGGTTTGTTCCTAAATTTATGGGTTCTCCACAGTGGGCAGAGGACACGCCCCTCTCTCTCTCCCCCATCTCAGGGCATATTTCAGTAACACTCCTTTTTGATGAGCTAATACAAGACACAGAAGCTTTCCTAAAACTCAATTTATGGAAGTCAGCGGAGACCACAGTTTGGATTGAAACTCCCAATCTTGCCTAATTAATGACACATATTATTGCCCCCGTTCCCCTAACTTGAAAGCAGCCTCTAAACCTTGACGTGTTTTCCCAATGATAGAACGCAACAGATGAATTAATGTCCTAAGGGACCATGGCGGGAATAAAGGGAAAGCCACGAAAGATAGATGATGTCTCAACTAATTTTATGATTTATCGATCTCCGCTTCGCTCATTTTGCAAATGTGGGAGAGCTCATTTTTCTGCCAGGCCCACGGTGGTGTCACCCTTGCGAACAGAGAGGATTACCATCCCCAGAACTGTGTTTGCGAAAATAAGAAGTGTGGCTTCTCTCTGCTGCTGACCTCAGCAGTTTTCTTTTATTATGTGTGCCAGACCTGCCAAGAACCAAAATTGATGCACTTATCCGGGGACTCTGTTGGACGGCCACAAGCACTTTTCCTCATTTTTCTTCCAAACAAGTTCATCTTTAAGCAAGTACAGATTCATGGTTTAAATTACTGAGTTGACACATCATCTGTTTTCAGTGTGTGTAACCTCACAAGGAGGATCCTTTGTGTGGCAGGAGAGCAGGAAAGAGGAGAGATGTGTCACTGCTAACCATTTTTGGCCCATGTGCCAACTTGAGTTTAAAGATGTATTTGTCGGGAAACAAAACAAACGGATTTGGACGGTTGGACAATTCTATTCAGCAAACGCTGATTGGGTAAAGGTATTGTGCTAACTGTTCTGAGGGTGGTCAGTCCTTCAAGAAATCTTCATCTGGCACCTACTTATGCTAAGTGCTGGCTGGGGTCATAGAGTGAACAAAATGGACATGGTCTCTTTCCTCATGGAAAAAGTGCCTCGAGAAGAAAATACAGAATGTCAAAAGCAATGACTGGGAAGAAAATAGAATAGCATGTACTCATCAACCATGCCACTACAGTGCTGTGTAGCACCCAGCCAGTGGCTTACCATCGTGGGCATTTAGATCTTGCTCACGGATCCATGGTTTGGCTTGGGTTTGGCTGAGCAAGGCAGGGCTTGAATCCCAGCCATTGGTTCAGATCAGGTACATTCCACGTGTCTCTTCTGTGACCAGCAGGTTACTCAAGTCACGTTACTCTTGCGGCCACGGTTAAAGGGAATCATGCAAGCCCAACAACTCAGCCACATTTCAAACCTCTGCTCATGTCAGGCCCACTAATATCCTATTGGCCAAAGTAAGTCAGAGCCAAGCCCAAAATCATGGGGTAAGGAAGTAAACTCTAGCCACACCTGGAAGGAGAAGGGAATAAACATCTGCTGGGCAATAATCCAAACTATCCCACAGAAGGATGTGATTAAAAATGGGCCCATAAATGAAGCACTAAGGAAACAAAAAGAGAGCTGGGAACTTTGAAGGTGTCTAGAAAACTTCAGTGCAGAGGTAACATTTGAGCTGGGCCTCAAATGAGTCATCTCAAAATGGCACCGTGCTGCAAAGCAAGGAACATCTCAGTCAGATAGACTGGGTGTCACAAAGCCACATCTATGATAAATACACCGGAAGGTACATTAGTCAAGCAGAGGGAGAACAGGTTCCCATGAAGACATGTGTTGGTGGTTTAAGAGTACAGGCTCCAATGTGCTTGGGCTGACACAGACAGTAGAAGGAGGCCACCAGGCATCAGGTGGGAAGGAGGTAGGTACTGTTCTGCATGCTATTCAAAGAGGTCTGGTATTACTTCACACCTGTTAGAACTGCTATGATCAACAGCACAAGAGATAACAAATGCTGATGAGGATGGAGAGAAAGGGGAACCCTTGTGCACTGTTGGTGAGGACATAAATTGGTGCAGCCACTATGGAAAACAGTATGGAGTTTCCTCAAAAATTAAAAAAGAGAACTACCCTATGATCCAGCAATTCGACTCCTGGGTATTTATCCAAGGAACATGAAAACAGGATCTCAAAGAGCTATCTGCACCCGCATGTTCATGGCGGTGTTATTCACAATAGCCAAGACATGGAAACAATATCAGTGTTCCACAACGGATGAATGGATAAAGGAAATGCCCCCCCCAACACACACACACACACAGAGGAATATTACACAGCCATAAAAAGAAGGAAATCCTTCCACTTGTGACAACATTGATGAACCTGGGGCACCTCATGCTCAGCGAATAAGCCAGATCCAGAAAGACAAACACCGTATGATCTCACTTATCAGTAGAAGGGAAAAAAGCCAAACTCATAGAAACAAAGTAGCATGGTGATTGCCAGGGGCAGAGAAATAGGGAAATGTTGGTCAAAAAGTACAAACCTCCAGTTATGAGATAAATAAATTCTGGGGATCCAATGCACAGCATGGTGACTACAGTCAACAGTACTGTATTGTATATTTGAAAGTTACTAAGAGAGTGGATGTGAAAAGTTCTCAGCATACACCCACCAGCACACACACACACACACACACACACACACACACACACAAATGGTAACTATCTGAGATTATGGAGGTGCTGACCATCCTTACTTACTGTGGTAATCATTTAACTATATATGTATATCAAATCCAACCATCATGCTGTATGCCTTACACTTACACGATGTTATATGTCGATTATGTATCTCAATAAAGCTGGGTGGGGGAGGAGATCTGTGATCAGGACACCCAAAGCGATCCTCCTGATTTGCCACGATTCTGCAAAAGGGGGACTGGAGAATTGGGGGAGTCAGTCCAGCAAAGATAAAGCCTTAGAACTGAAGACCTGAAGGCACAGACCCATCTCTGCCCCCAACTAGTTCAGTGATTTCTTTGATCTTCAGTTTGCTCATATGCGACATGACAGGAGTTGAAAACATAAGCAGATATATGCACCACAATAATATGATGCTTTATGGGCATTGAATACTTAATGAACAAACAAATGAATATTTAATGCAACATTATTTATAATTATAAAATCATAGAAATTGCCCAATTTCTATATTATAGAAATATAAATATATTTACAATTAAAATAGAAAATTTTACATAGCTACATCATATGCCAAGATATGGACCTACCATAAGTTACTTAATGTGGAAAATACAGAAAGATGCAAGATGAAAATAAAACTCACCACCCCCTCTCCTCCAAGAGATAGCGTCTATTAACACTTCGGAGGATGCCCTTCCATTCCGTGTGGTATTTTTTGAGTGTGTGGGCATTCAGGCACACATGTGTAGTTATCTAACACAACTAAAAGTGTATATAATTTATGAATTTGGATACTGCTTTTTCCCCTCTTAATATTATTTTGAGGTGTTTTCCCAAATCAACAGATTTTCACAAAAAGGTTTAATGATGTCAGAAATTGGTACTGGTTTTGTGAAGGTGGAAAACTAGAAAACAAAATTACATATTCAACATGATTTCAATTTCATAACATTTCAGAGAGACAGGTATGTATGTGCTTTGTGCGTGTCTGTATGAATGAATGTAAGGAAATATACCCAATGGTGATGATGGTTGTCTTTGGGTTGTGGAGTTACGGTTCCTGTCTCCAGCAACTGGTCTCATTTCTCCCATCTCCACCTGTGCACATACGAACACACATACACATCCAACTGTATGCACCCGCCAGGACTTTGCTCATGCTGTTCCTTCTGCCTGGAATGTCTTTCCCTCATTTCTACCTATTTAAATTCTTCACATCTCCAAAACCCCCTTCCAAGAAGCCTTTTGAAAAACCACTATGCGAATAAACAAGTGCTTTGTTCAGACAAATTCTGTCTCATTCCAGGTCCTGCTCCTTACTGGTTGTGTCACCTTGGGCAAGTCAAATCATTCTTCTGATCCCAATTTTCTCATCAGTAAAATCCTATTACAATAGCTGCCTCAAAGGGCTGCTATAAGGATTAAAGGAGAGACTGTATTTCAAAGATCTGCCAAAAAGTAGTCAAATTCATTTCAGTAAATGTCAACAAATGTCAGGTCCCATGTCCTTCCTCCTAGTGTCAGATCTCCACCCCATTTTCTGGGTAGCATTTTGCCTATACAGTCACTATATTCTGCCAAAGTTTACCTTTAAGTCTCCTGGAGTCAAGGATGATGCAGTTGCTGAAAATATCACCTCCAAATTAGTCAGAGTTGGCTTGCATCCCAGGTCTGACATCTCCTACTTGTGTGAGCTCAAGCAAGTCATTTCACCTCTCTGAGCCTCGGTTTTCCCATGTGAAAAAGGGGCTTAAGGTTTGATGCTGGGAGGGTTCCGGGGATCATGTACAGAAAGCTCTTAGAACAGTGTGTGACACAAAGGAAGTGCTAGAAGGGTTTTAATTGCTGTCTCAAGGGGTCACCATGAAGGTTGAATGGGCTTATGTCAGCAAAGCCCACATCCAGAGTCCTGGCAGGCACAAGGCAAGCCCTCCATAAATATGAGTAGTATAATCCAGTGTTTGATAAACAAATTCAATGCCCCTTTCCCCATCCCTTGAGCAACTGTACAGATATTAGTCAATCCCTCTGAAACCAAGAAGGCCTGTTCTCTCCAATTCACTGGGGTCCCCCTGAGCTAATCAAACCATTCTCCCCTTCCCCCAAGCCTGTCCTCCACAGGAAGACTCCCGGAGCCAAGCGGGATGGTCCTCCCACACCACAAGGGCCCCAGGGCCAGGTATCTAACGTCTGCTAATTGGGAGCCAAGCAGCAAGTGGCACTGGAGGACATCCACCAGGCTTACTGCACTTCCTTCCCCCATAAAGGAACCCCACGGTTCTGCCCAGCCCGCTCCTCTCATCGACCAGCTAATGGGGTTACAAGATTCCACTCCCCAGGAAGCTGGCTTTAATAACGGGATGCCAAGGAAAGGACGGCGCTTGCAGGGAGAGGGAGGGAGGGCAGGTGAGGGTATGAATCTACAGCTGAGTGACACATCCTATATGAAGTTGATTCATGTCGGAGCAAATCTGGGCAGGGACCAGCTGATTCTGGAGGTGAAGTTATTGCTCTGCCAGTTTAATATTTCGCCATCTGCTAACTGAAGGCTCCACTGCCTGCTGGGTCCTATAAAGACTTTTATTTATTATATTACACATGGCAACATCTGCCACCGGATGAGGCTGTACTCGGCGCCCTAATTAAACAAACACACACTCCTCCACGGCAGAGGGCTAGGTCTCACTGTGAATGAGCAGAACTGCTGCGGACAGTTAAAACTTGGCGTGTCCCAGCATGAAGAGTTTTCCTGAGAAAAGACAGCAGGCAGGACATTCCAGTACCCCCCCCCCCAATAAATCTATAAAGATTCATGGCCAATTAAAAGCAGGCTGGAAAAAAAACAAAAACGCTTTTAAAAGATAGGCTGGGTTTTAATCTTCTCCCTCCTGCCTCACTCCCCAACAGAGCTTGAATTTTAGAAGTCGGTTTGACCAGCAGTGGGAATTCCTGGTCTGCTTTTCCTACCGGGTGGTCCCCAGCCACAAGACCTTTAAATCACCCTGTGGCCCTCAAGAATGCTAACTGTCCATGCTGAAGCAGGAGGCCCAGCAGACAGAAAAATGAGTTGGAGGGGATCCCCTTCATGCCTTCACCCATGCACTCATTCAGTAAATACTGAATCCATTAGGTGAGCTGGTGAATGAGGTCGGCTACATTTGTGTCTCCATAAAACACACATTTGACTGGTGTCTTCAAATGGACAAATAAACCAGACGGTTATAGACTATGGTGAGCGCCCAGACAGAAATAAAGTGGGTGATGCGTTAGAGAGTGCCGGGCACCAGGATGGTTCATGGCAGCATTACTGCCCTCTGGCTGCTGTAACAAATGGTCACCAACTTCGTGCCTTAGAACAACACAGATTTATGATCTTACAGCTCTGTGGTTCAGAATTCTGACACAGGTTAAAATGAGGGTGTTGGCACAGCTGGGTTCCTGCTGGAGGCACTACGAGAGGCTGCATTCCCCTGCCTTTCCCAGCTTTCAAAGGCCACCTGCATTCCTTGGCTCATGGCCCCTTCCTCCGCCTTCAAAGGCCATCCTGTTTCCCTTGTCACATTTCTTTCTCTGACTCTCCTCTTCTGCCTTCTTCTTCCACTTTTAAGGACTCTTATGATTCTATTCACCTCTTGCAGAAATCCCAGGACAGTATCTCTGGTGTGGAGAGATGAGTAACCTTGATTCTATCTGCAATCCTGATTTCCCTTGGCCATGTAACCTAACATATTCATAGGTTCTAGGGGTTCAAATGTGGACATCCAGTAAAGGGGGTTATCCTGCCTGCCATGATGGGCAAGAGGCTATTTTAAATTTGTCTAATGTTTATTTAGTTTTGAGAGAGAGAGAAAGAGACAGGGAGAGAGAGAGAGAGCAAAAGTGGGGGAGGGGCGGAAAGAGAGAAGAAGACACAGAATCTGAAGCAGGTTCCAGGTTACGAGCTGTCAGCACAGAGTCCAACATGGGGCTCAAAATCACAAACTGTGAAACTGAGAGTATGATCAGAGTCGAAGTCAGATGCTTAACTGACTGAACCACCCAGGAGCTCCACCGGGGGCTGGCTATTTTGTATACAATGGGCCTTAAGAGGGCTTCTCTGAGATGTAACAATGAGAAAAGGTTGCAAGTAGAAGGAAAAGGAAGTGCAGAGATCCAGTGGCAGGAAAGAACCAAGCGCTAAGTAGTGTGAATGGGAAGCTAGCTGTGGGCTTGAGGTAGTCACACGGAGTTGTGGGAAAGGGACAGATGGTCCAGACGAAGCTGAAGAGGAAGAAGTGGGTCAGATCATGCAGAGTCTTACATACCTTACACAGGTAGCCTGGTGCAATGAGTGACAGACATCGGAAGGGAACTTACTTCCACTGAGCACGATTTTTAACAGACCCTGTGCCAGAACCTTTAGATATATTATCTTGTTTAATTCTACACATCCATAAAATGTGCTTTGCCATTCCCGTCTTCAGGATGAGGAAGCAGTGACTTACAAAACTAAGTGGGAGAGACAGGACTTAGCCCTGTCTGACTGACTGCTGATCTGACTCCAAAGCCTATGCCCTTCTCCCCAGAGGCTGATATCCAAAGGCTTCTGCCTTCTACACATTTGCGACTGGGATGCCACATCACTCTATCTCCCTCTTCCTCCTTCCACATGACAGACCGCACAACCCAAAAATGACATGCAGTCGAAGAGCCCACCTAACTTGTGTTGGGCTTGTTGCTGCTTTGTCAAGAGAGATGCATTAAATTCCTCATTTTCCCCACAGAGGTTGGCTCACTGAGGAAATAGAGATTTTTACACTCTCCCAATCCCACCAGGGAGGATGTAAGTTGGGACACTTGGCTGAGTGGCTGGAACAATTGACCCTAAGACTAAATGGCTCAAACAGGGTAGAGACCATTTTCTCCTTTACATATTGGTCCAGAGGTAAATACCCTGGGACTGCCGTGGTTCTTCTGCCCTTGGCCATCAGCCATGGGCCCAGGCGCCTTCTATCTTCTTGTTCTTCTTTCTTCCAGATTACTGTCCTCATCCACACGGTTGAATGAAGCAGGGTTACCAGAACCCCAGGGAATTCCCACCTGTAGGAAGATGCTAGAGAGGAGGGAATGCAACCATTTTCCTTTCAAAGATGTGACCTGAAGCTGCACACATCACTTCTGCTTACATCCCATTGGCCATTACTTAGTTACATGTCCACACAGTTGCAAGCAAAGTCGGGAAACATAGTCTCTAGCTGGATGGTCATGCACTCAGGTAGAGCTTGTGAGGTTCTGTTATGAACAGGAAAAACAGAAAATAAGTGTCAGGGTATAATTAGCACTCTCTACCACAAAGGATGACTGCTCTTTTTGTTGACCTAAAGTCTAGCCCTTCTTTTTCCATTGCATATTGCTTAAAAAATAATAATAATAATAAGGCAATAAATGCCTATTGTCCACAAAAAGGAACCAAATTAATTTCTTTTTTTTTTTTCCAGAGACTTAAATAAAAATGGCCTGGCCATGTGATGATCTTCCTAATCTCCTGTCCCTGGAAGAGGCACAGGAGTGGTAGCTGGATACACAAACCTGACCTGGAACAAGACCCCTTAAGGGGAGAGTCTTTGGAACAGAAAGCTCTACGCATGAAAGAAAGTGGCACAAAGGGCTGTAGCTGGAGGAGCGGGTGAGTCCAAGGCAGACCTGAGGATGAAGAGGGAGGAGGCTACACTGCAGGGCAGTCTCACAGTGACAGATCTGCGTTCAGCAGCGCCATCTGTGGCAAGGAGGAGCAATAACAGGCTAACGAATCCCAGAAGGGTTTCCCTACCGGAGGACTTCTTTTCTTGACAATGTAAGAACCCTGGTCTTACAGGGAAAACTTTCCATTTTTCATCACTGACTATGTTAGCTGGGGCTTGTCACAGAACCCTGGGATTCCTGGAGGATCCATGGTAGAGGCCAGCCTCAATAAGGTAATATAGGACTTCTGGCCAACCCAGAAGGTGGAAATTCAAGCAATTTTGATTTAATTTGGGGGAAAAATGTGACAGTACTTGTTCCTAAGGTGTCTGTGATGTGTTCATTTCTGTCAACAAATAAAAGAGGTGAAAATAAACATTCTCTGAAGATCTCTTTAAACAATTTGCAGAAACACTACAGGTCAATAAAATACCAAAGATCTGGCTGATAAAAGTGTCAAAAAAAAAAAAAAAAAAACCAACCTCATGAAGCACCAAGATGACCTACTAAAAACATTCCAGGTGCAATCTGTGATCAAAATCCTACTTAGGGGCGCCTGGGTGGCTCAGGTGGTTAAGCGTCTGACTCTGGATCTCGACTCAGGTCATGATCTCACGGTTCGTGAGTTCAAGCCCCACGTCGGGCTCTGTGCTGGTGGTGCAGAGCCTGCTTGGGATTCTGTCTCTCCTTCTCTCTGCCCCTCCCCTGCTTATGCTCGCTCTCTCTCTCTCTCTCTCTCTAAATAAATAAATAAACTCAAAAACAATTTTTTGACCCTACTTAAAAGATTGTTTACTTGAGGTAACTGGAGGACCAGGGCAAGCCCAAGGACTAAGGGACTTTCAATGGGTCTTTGGGGCACATAATTACAATAGCAATTCCCTGAAATTCACATAAGCTTGTGGCCTGTTCTCCACCAATGTCTATAAATGACCTCAAATGTTTCATGCATGAAATGGGACGAGCAGTCTAAGAGCTGCTCCAAATTAAGTGTTACACGAACACAGGAGAGCAAGAACCTAAGCTCAGCCCTGTTGTTGAAGTATGGTGTTACTGAAGACTCAGCATCTGAGCCACATTTTAAAGGAAAGGAGGGATTCTGATGAGGAGGGGCTGTGTGCAAGTGTAGGACAATGGGAGCATTCCCACCCCAATGAGACTTTACATCAGTGAAGTGGGCTACAAGGCCATGAGGAGGGTCAGAAATAATGTTGCTCAAACACCCAAAACAGAGTATGCCATAAAAAAAATAATAATAAGTGAATATTATTTTTAAAACAACCAATTATTGACTCTAACAAAGTTGAGCTAGAATCTGAGACTTCCACATTAGGCCAATTCTTGTAAATGGAGACAAAGTATTCCCCAGGCTCCCACAGATGCAAATCATCTGTGCTGGAAAGAATTTGCTACTGAAAGCCCTCAGGATTTCCATGGATTAAAATCAAACCTCCAGGAGCTCACAATCAAAGGCCACCAAACTCACTAGGAAATGAGCAACCATGAGTGAGAATTAGCAGAAATAATACACAACATACTTTTACCTCCACTGACTTCAGATACTGGGAACACAGAAACAACAAATGCATAATTGTGTTTAACATACACTTTAAAGAGATGAAATACGGAATACAAAAATGACAAAGTAATCAAAGTTGATCAAAAATGACCAGACGTAGATGAAAAAGAACCAAACAAAAAGTGTAAAAATATACAATGATAGACTATGTTGAACTTAAAACCTCAATTCATGGGGCTCCTGGGTGGCTCAGTCAGTTAAGTATCCTATTCTTGATTTTGGCTGTGTCATGATCTCACAGTTCGTGGTTTCAAACCGCACATTAGGCTCCACACGGAAGATTCTCTCTCTCCCTCTCTCTGCCCCTCCCCTGCTCATGCATGAACACACACTCTCTCTCTCAAAATAAATAAGCTTAAAAAAATTAATTAAAATTTTTTAATAAAAAAACTCAATTGAGATTTTTAAAAATAGCAAAAATGTGGGGCGCCTAGGTGGCGCAGTCGGTTAAGCGTACGACTTCAGCCAGGTCACCATCTTGCGGTCTGTGAGTTCGAGCCCCGCGTCAGGCTCTGGGCTGATGGCTCAGAGCCTGGAGCCTGTTTCCGATTCTGTGTCTCCCTCTCTCTCTGCCCCTCCCCCGTTCATGCTCTGTCTCTCTCTGTCCCAAAAATAAATAAACGTTGAAAAAAAAAATTAAAAAAAAAAAAAAAAAAAAAAAGAGGCTTAACCTCTACACAAGTTCCTAAAAAGAGGATAGAGTGAGACACACTAATTAATATACATCTAATGGGAGTCCCAGGAGGAAAGAGTGGAGAGGATAGAGCAGATACAGTATTTAAAGTGACAGTGGGGGCGCCTGGGTGGCTCAGTTGTTTGAGCGTCCAATTGAGCGTCCAATTTCGGATCTTGTGGTTCGTGAGTTCAAGCCCCACATTGGGCTCTCTGCTGTCAATGCAGAGCTCGTTTTAGATCCTCCTCCCCTCTCTCTCTGCACCTCTCCCACTCTCTCTCTCTCAAAAATAAATATAAAAAAAATAAAGTGATAACAGATGGGTATTTCTGAGAAACGGCAAAACATACAAATCTTCAGATACAACAAGCATGACACTATATAAGCAAGAATAATAAAGAGAAATCCATACTCAGGATTGCAGATATGGAGACTGCAATGAAACCATAAAATATCAAAGACAGAGAGTAGACCTAAAAGCTCTTCAGAAAAAAGATTTAAAAAAAAAAAAAAAGGAAAAAGATTACCTTCCAAAGAGCAATGGTTAGGTCATCAAGTGAGTTTTTTAGCCACAGCAATGAAAGCCAGAATACTCTCGAATAAATCTCCAAAGTTTCAAAAGAAAACAACTATCATCCTAGGACCATGTGGCAGGCAAACCCATCTTTTAAGAACAAGTGTGAGCCATCGAGTTTTTTTTAGCACAGCAATGAAAGCCAGAAGACTCCAGAATAAGATCTCCAAAGTTTCAGAAGAAAACAACTATCATTCTAGGACTGTGTGCCAAGCAAACCCATCTTTTAAGAACGAGTGTGAGATCGGGGCACCTGGGTAAATTAGTTGGTTAAGTTTGGCTCTTGATTTTGGCTCAGGTCATGATCTCGTGGTTCACTAGATCGAGCCCCGCAATGGGCTCTGTGCTCACAGGGTGGAGCCTGCTTGGGATTTCTCTCTCCCTCTCTCTCTGCCCCTCCTCCACTTCCTCTATTTCTCTCAGAATAAATAAACTTAAAAATTTTCTAAAAAAAAAAAAAAAAAAAGAATGAGTGTAAGATCATGACATTTCCATATAAACAAAAACTGAGAGATTTAATGACCAAGTGCTCTTCACTAAAGGAATTCTAAAAGAAACAGAAAACGAAAAATAGTGCCAAAAGAAAATCTTAGGTGCAAGAAGAAATGAAGAGTTAGCAAATAAACTCTTAAGCCAGTAGGTAAATATAAAACATTATCTGTATTAAATATTACTGATAAGATTACAATTTGTGAGATTTAAAAAACAGACAAAATTGAAACAACGGTAACACTGACATTTAAGTTAAGAGGAAGACACTGGCTTAAAATATTGTGAAGCCCTTCTGTTATTTGGAAGGAGAACTATTTATAATACGATACCATTTTTACAAAGTTCAAAAGCAAGCAAAAATAAATATATATAGTGAGTTACACATTTGTGATAAATAGAGCAAAAAAAGAACAATAAACCCAAAAAAGGACAGTGGATTTCTTTGTAAGAATGGGGTGGGGATCGTACAGTGAGCAATATCGAAGCAGATCCAGCAGTATTGATAACTTCCGTGACTAATAAGATAGGCAGTCATTTCATGAGTCCTCATTTTATTTTAGTTTTTTTTAATGTTTATTTATTTTTGAGGGAGAGAGACAGAGAGTGAGCAGGGGAGGGGCAGAAGAGAGAGGGAGACACAGAATCCGAAGCAGGCTCCAGGCTCTGAGCTGTCAGCAACAGAGCCCAATACGGAGCTCGAACCCTCCAACTGAAAGATCATGACCTGAGCCCAAGTCAGACACTCGACCAACTGAGCCACCCAGGCCCTCATGGGTCATTTTATTAACATGCTTTATAATTGACATACCTTATATATATTCTTTGTGTGTTTCAAATATTGCCTTAAAATACCTTAAAACAGATTAAATGATGAAGCAATAAGAGGACAGTTTTCCTGAGGACAAGAACAAAAGCAAAGTTTTTCTGAATCTCCCATCTGTTGTGCACACAGTGGGCCCTCAACAAACATCTGTTTACATTACTTCCACAGAATTTGTTCTCCTTAGTCAATTACAAAAGGATGAGAAAAAAAAGTAGAAGGGAATATAAATTACATGATAATAAAGTATATAATATAGTATAATAGGCATGATACTGGTAACATTAACAGAAGAATAAATCAGTTTCTCAGCCACCAATTACACGGTCTCTGTGGCTTTGGGCAGGAAGCTTCCCTGGACTTCAGGTTGTTAAATCATGATGGATGATCCCATAAGGAACCAAACAAGATCAGTGGAATTCATTCATTTGGCTGGCGCCCTGGGAACTCTTTCATTTCCCCCAGCCCTGATGGCCTCCTCTTATTACTGTAGTAATGGGTCAGTACCACTAACAACAAGGTGGGAGAGAGACACAGGACCGCAAAGCTAGCATCCCAGGACCAGCCATGATAGTTAGAGAATAAACATCTCTCACAGGCAGTCCAAGGTGATGGGGGAAGCAGAGAGGGGACACTTATAGGAATCACATACTGCACCTGCAGCTTGCAGGGGGTGAATTACTTTGCCTCTGCAAGACTCAGTTTTCTCATTAGGAAAATGGGAATAATAATGTATAATTCAAGGATTATTAGGAAGACCTCTGCTTGGTCCAGCACCTCGTAGGTGTCCCTAAAATATCAGCTGCCTTTCCTTAGTAAGTTTCCTAACACATCTTCACCTCTGATCCCCAACGTTAAATAAAGAAGCAAGCGCGATCATGAGTGACAGAGAAAAAATGCTGTTTTAAAACTACTACTGACTGCAGCTGCTTCTGCCCCTAAGGGAGAAACATTATTTCTCTCCAGACTAAATATATTTTCTTTAGCAAAATTTTTTGATAGGCAGCTTTGGTTATGAAAAGTGAGGGTCCCCCCAGGGCACAGTTTAGAAGAAGACCGTGAAAGAAAGAGGTAGCTAAACAGCTCTGCATTATAAATGTGAACAGAAAGGCTGGGGTTTCACAGCATGCTGAGAAATGGGGTGATGGGTAAAAGCGCACTGCAGCGGCAACTCCCATTTCTACCTGACAGCCCACCGTGTCTTCTTCCGCCGCTGTATTTCCCTCATTAGAAATTATCACTACCTGGGGCGCCTGGGTGGCTCAGTCAGTTGAGCAGCGAACTTCGGCTCAGGTCATGATCTCGCACTCCGTGGGTTCGAGCCCTGCATCGGGCTCTGTGCTGACAGCTCAAAGCCTGAAGCCTGTTTCAGATTCTGTGTCTCCCTCTCTCTGACCCTCCCCCGTTCATGCTCTGTCTCTCTCTGTCTCAAAAATAAATAAACGTTTAAAAATAAATAAATAAATAAATAAATAAATAAATAAATAAATAAATATATATTTTAAAAATATTTTTAAAAAAGTAAGAAATTATCACTACCTTACATCCAGTACACTCCACTTATTTGTTTACTGTCTGTCTCCTCCCTTAGAATATAAGCTCCATGAGGGTAGAATGTTTTCTTTTTTAGGCACTTCTGCTTCCCCAAATCCCACAAGAGTGCCTAGGAAATATGAGGTATTCAATACATTTTTCTTTAATAAATGATTAAAGGGCAATACTGAGGAAATGTGAAGCAGAACTACAGCAGCTGATCTCCAGATCAATGGGAATAAATGACTTCTGTTTTAAGTCTGAGTTTAGGGGCTGTTTGTTACACAGCATTACTGTAGCAACAACTGACTGATACAGTTAACAATACTGGCTTGGTTCAGATATGATAAAAGATCACATCAAGTTATGTGGCTGACTGACGCTTTGGAGTCAGGCCAGTCTGGATTTCATCCTGTCCCACCACCTCTGGGCTTTTGTTTCCTCCTCTATAAGGAGTAAATCCTTCATAAGAGGCAATCAAATGATACCTTCCTCACAGGTAAGTATGAGGACTGAATTGTCACCTTTGCCCATCATCATTCAATAAAGAGTAGCCATTATTATCTACTCAAACAATTCTGATGCTTGATGGGTTCACTTAATCTCCATGTAAAGTCAGTCCTGCTTTAAAAAAAATGAACTTAAGATTTTGATCCTTTACAATATTTGAAATTAAAGATATGGAATTTATGTAATATTTTTTCCAATAAATTTGCAAAATAAATTCTAATACTCAAAGTTTATGAATCCAAATGATTATTCTCATTCATTGAAAACTAGTTGCTTCCTTTCTCTTTCATTATTTTGAAAGTAATAAGACCATATTTCATGAAGAACGGTGAAAATCTGTAGATATTTTAACCCTTTATTCACATTCTAAAATCTATGCTAAGAAAATTATCACAGATATTTTTAAAGACTTTATGAACGCAGATCTTTGAAATCTAATGAAGATCTTTGAAGATCTAATGAAATATAATTGACTGGTCTTCTACTTCCAATGCAGAAATGCAAAATCACCATAGAATGTCATTTTCACCTAAATAACAACAACAACAAAAAAAGCCAGATAAGCTACAAAATCAGTTTTTTTAAACCTTTCAGCGAGCTAAAGACACAGATAAACCCAAATGAACTAAATTGCAGAAAGCAAGTATCATTTGGGAGGAGATAAGAAATTCACCACTGATCTTATCCCAGGCAGAACTACAGGATGAAGAACAATGATAGATGGGATAAGGAGAAAACAGCTGAACGTCCAGCAAACTAGTAATGGCCCTGTGTAGGCTGGCATGAAAGATTAGAATCCCAAGGAACTCTGGTCACAGAGCAGGTCTTACCCATCTTTGAACACTTTCTCACAGGTCTTCACTAACACGTGGGTACAGTACACTGAAATAGGGGTGAAAGCAGTGAGACAGTTCCTCCTGAAACATGTAAAGCTTCCACAAGGTGAAAAGCAGCTGTTTTTTTCTGAAATGAAGGGAAAGAGTTAGGCAACGCAAAGGAGCTGAGATCCACCAGAAGCATTCTGGACAGGCAGTGCTACAGAGATGCTCTGAAGCACTCCAGGCTTGCATCTGGCAAAGTCTGGGGATAGGGGCGGAGAACTTTAAAGCACAAGAAGTTCCTTAGGGTTCCAAAAGCTAATGGCTCAGCTTTGAATTTCAGGCAGTTTTCTGGAATTAACCAGTGTTCAGATCCCAGGACCCATTAGAGAAGAAGTTCTGATTCCACCATCAAAACATTTTAAATCAGTGGTAAACTGAAAAACACTTAAGCTGCAACAAAGTCCAGGCTGATCTCGACCACAGGCCAGATGGACTTAGCTCCCACTCTAATGGCCTGATATAAGAAAAGGCATGGTCTTTTTTGGAAGTTAAGTATTTTTTACTTTAGTCTCTACTGATCTTTTATACAGAATGTCTAGCATATAATCAAATAAAAAAGGATATTAATAACTTTTAAAAGGAAAGAATGTGGCCCAGTTTACGAGAGCAAATAATCAATAGAAACAGACCCAGCAATGATCCAGATGTTGAAATTATTAGATAGGGAGTTTACAATCACTATGATAAAAATGCTTTTTAAACTTTAATGCAAACAGTAGACAACACGTATAAAGAGGAAATTTCAGCAGAGATGTGTTCAGCAGGAAATGTTAGGTGGAAATCAAATTGAATAATTAGAAATGAAAAATACAGTATAAGAAATGAATTAATTTGTTAAATGAACAAAGTAGGGGATAAAACATAGGAAAATATCAGTTAACTAAAGGGAAGATCAACAGTATCCAAACTAAATCACAAAGAGAAAAGCTAATGAAAAAATCAGACAAGAATATTCAAAATCCGTGGAAGAATATTAATGGGTCTAACTTGGTATCAAGTGGTGTGAAAATGTCCCAGAGAAGGGGACAGATGATATATCTGACATGATAATAGACAGCCTAAAGCATTTCAAAATGGATGAAATGCATAAAACTATAAACCTAAAAGGCTCAGTGAAATTCCACATAAGATAAATATAAAGAAAAGTAAACCTAAACTCAATCACAGTCAAAATCAGGAACACTAACAATAAAGAGAAAACCTAAAAAGCAAAAAGAGCAAAACGATACATTATATAAAGGAAAGGAAAATAAAGGACAGCTGACTCATTATCACAAGCTAGAACACAGAAGCCAGAAAACTGTGGTAATGATAGATTTAAAATAAATGATATCTTTAAAGTACTAAAAGAAAAAAAATGGAAGCAGAGATATTGTATCTAGCAAAAATATCCCTCAAAACAGATGACATAACAATATCAAAAGCTGAGATTTGCTGAAAGAAGTTCCTGAGATTGAAGGGAAATTATACCAGATGGAACCCCAGATCTGTAAGAAAGAATAAAGAGCATCAGAAAGGGTAAATATTTGCATAAATGGAAAAACCTTTTGTGGACCTTCATTTTTATGTCTATATTTTCTCAAATTGTTTTTTATAAATATTTACTGTGTGGATCAGAAATAATAATACTGGGGCACTTGGTTGGTTCAGTAGGTTGAGCGTTCAACTCTTGATTTCGGCTGAGGTCATGATCCCAGGGTTGTGGGATCAAGCATCACATCAAGCTCTGCAATGAGAGTGGAGCCTGCTTAAGATTCTCTCTCTCTCTCTCTCTCTCTCTCTCTATCTCAGGGATTCTAGGGAAGATGGCAGTGTAGGAGGATGCTGGGCTCACCGCGTCCTTAGATTCCACCTACACCTGCCTAAATAACCCAGAAAACCACCAGAAGACTAGCAGAATGGAGTCTCTGGAGCAAAGTGCAGACGAGAGGCCTGCGGAAGAGGGTAGGAAGGGCGGAGAGACGATGGCGCTGTATGGACTGGCGGGAGGGAGCCGGCTTGGAGGGGCAGACTGCCGGCCAAGCAGAGCCCCCGAGTCTGGCTTGCAAAAGCGGAGGGGACGGACAGAGTGTGTTCCGACAGCAAGCGGGACTTGACATCTAGGAGGTCATAAGTTAACAGCTCTGCTCGGAAAGCGGGAAGGCTGGAGGACAACAGGAGGGAGAGTTGCTGAGCCCTGGGACGACAGAGCTGTTTGGTGGGGAACAAAGGTGCTCACCAGCGCCATCTCCCTCGCCCATCCCCCAGCCAAAATCCCAAAGGGAACCAGTTCCTGCCAGGGAACTTGCTTGCACTGGGCAAACACCCAACGCTGTGCTTCTGCGGAGCCACCCCTCCGGCGGGTCTGACTCCCTCTGGGTGCCGCAGGGCCCCCCCCAAAGCAGATCTCGGAAGGAAGAGCGAGCTGAGCCTGCCCCTCCTGCCCCTGTGCACCTTGCCAATCCACCCCAGCTAATACGCCAGATCCCCAGCACCACAAGCCTGGCAGTGTGCAAGTAGCCCAGACGGGCCACGCCACCCCACAGTGAACCCGCCCCTAGGAGAGGGGAAGAGAAGGCACACACCAGTCTGACTGTGGCCCCAGTGGTGGGCTGGGGGCAGACATCAGGTCTGACTGCAGCCCCGCCCACCAACTCCAGTTATACACCACAGCACAGGGAAAGTGCCCTGCGGGTCCGCACCACTCCAGGGACTATCCAAAATGACCAAACAGAAGAATTCCCCTCAAAAGAATCTCCAGGAAATAACAACAGCTAATGAACTGATCAAAAAGGATTTAAATAATATAACAGAAAGTGAATTTAGAATAATAGTCATAAAATTAATCGCTGGGCTTGAAAACAGTATAGAGGACAGCAGAGAATCTATTGCTACAGAGATCAAGGGACTGAGGAATAGTCAGGAGGAGCTGAAAAACGCTATAAACGAGATGCAAAATAAAATGGAAATGACCACGGCTTGGATTGAAGAGATGGAGGAGAGAATAGGTGAACTAGAAGATAAAATTATGGAAAAAGAGGAAGCTGAGAAAAAGAGAGATAAAAAAAAATCCAGGAATATGAGGGGGAAAATTAGAGAACTAAGTGATGCACTAAAAAGAAATAATATACACATAACTGGTATCCCAGAAAAGGAAGAGAGAGGGAAAGGTGCTGAAGGTGTACTTGAAGAAATAATAGCTGAGAACTTCCCTGAACTGGGGAAGGAAAAAGGCATTGAAATCCAAGAGGCACAGAGAACTCCCTTCAGACGTAACTTGAATCGATCTTCTGCACGACATATCATAGTGAAACAGGCAAAATACAAGGATAAAGAGAAAATTCTGAAAGCAGCGAGGGATAAACGACCCCTAACATATAAAGGGAGACCTATAAGTCTCATGACTGATCTCTCTTCTGAAACGTGGCAGGCCAGAAAGGATTGGCAGGAGATCTTCAATGTGATGAACAGAAAAAATATGCAACCCAGAATCCTTTATCCAGCAAGTCTGTCATTTAGAATAGAAGGAGAGATAAAGGTCTTCCCAAACAAACAAAAACTGAAGGAATTCGTCACCACTAAACCAGCCCTACAAGAGATCCTAAGGGGGATCCTGTGAGACAAAGTACCAGAGACATCGCTACAAGCATAAAACATACAGACATCACAATGACTCTAAACCCATATCTTTCTATAATAACACTGAATGTAAATGGACTAAATGCGCCAACCAAAAGACACAGGGTATCAGAAAGGATAAAAAAACAAGACCCATCTATTTGCTGCCTACAAGAGACTCATTTTAGACCTGAGGACACCTTCAGATTGAGAGTGAGGGGATGGAGAACTATTTATCATGCCACTGGAAGCCAAAAGAAAGCTGGACTAGCCATACTTATAGCAGACAAACTAGACTTTAAAGGCTGTAACAAGAGATGAAGAAGGGCATTATATAATAATTACAGGGTCTATCGATCAAGAAGAGCTAACAATTATAAATGTCTATGCGCCGAATATGGGAGCCCCCAAATATATAAAACAATTACTCATAAACATAAGCAACCTTATTGATAAGAATGTGGTAATTGCAGGGGACTTTAACACTCCACTTACAGAAATGGATAGATCATCTAGACACACGGTCAATAAAGAAACAAGGGCCCTGAATGATACATTGGATCAGATGGACTTGACAGATATATTTAGAACTCTGTATCCCAAAGCAACAGAATATACTTCCTTCTCGAGTGCACATGGAACATTCTCCAAGATAGATCATATACTGGGTCACAAAACAGCCCTTCATAAGTATACTGGGTCACAAAACAGCCCTTCATAAGTATACAAGAATTGAAATTATACCGTGCATACTTTCAGACCACAATGCTATGAAGCTTGAAATCAACCACAGGAAAAAGTCTGGAAAACCTCCAAAAGCATGGAAGTTAAAGAACACCCTACTAAAGAATGAGTGGGTCAACCAGGCAATTAGAGAAGAAATTTAAAAATACATGGAAACAAGCGAAAATGAAAATACAACAATCCAAACGCTTTGGGATGCAGCGAAGGCAGTCCTGAGAGGAAAATACATTGCAATCCAGGCCTATCTCAAGAAACAAGAAAAATCCCAAATACAAAATCTAACAGCACACCTAAAGGAAATAGAAGCAGAACAGCAAAGGCAGCCTAAACCCAGCAGAAGAAGAGAAATAATAAAGATCAGAGCAGAAATAAACAATATAGAATCTAAAAAAAACTGTAGAGCAGATCAACGAAACCTAGAGTTGGTTTTTTGAAAAAATAAACAAAATTGACAAACCTCTAGCTAGGCTTCTCAAAAAGAAAAGTGAGATGACCCAAATAGATAAAATCATGAATGAAAATGGAATTATTACAACCAATCCCTCAGAGGTACAAACAATTATCAGGGAATACTAAGAAAAATTATATGCCAACAAATTGGACAACCTGGAAGAAATGGACAAATTCCTAAACACCCACACTCTTCCCAAACTCAATCAGGAGGAAACAGAAAGCTTGAACAGACCCATAACCAGCGAAGAAATTGAATCGGTTATCAAAAATCTCCCAACGAATAAGAGTCCAGGACCAGATGGCTTCCCAGGGGAGTTCTACCAGACGTTTAAAGCAGAGATAATACCTATCCTTCTCAACCTATTCCAAGAAACAGAAAGGGAAGGAACACTTCCAGACTCATTCTATGAAGCCAGTATTATTTTTATTCCTAAACCAGAGACCAAGTAAAAAAAGAGAACTACAGGCCAATATCCCTGATGAATATGGATGCAAAAATTCTCAATAAGATACTAGCAAATCGAATTCAACAGCATATAAAAAGAATTATTCACCATGATCAAGTGGGATTCATTCCTGGAATGCAGGGCTGGTTCAACATTCGCAAATCAATCAACATAATACATCACATTAATAAAAGAAAAGATAAGAACCATATGATCCTGTCAATCGATGCAGAAAAGGCATTTGACAAAATCCAGCACCCTTTCTTAATAAAAACCCTTGAGAAAGTCGGGATAGAAGGAACATACTTAAACATCAAAAAAGCCATTTATGAAAAGCCCACAGCTAACATCATCCTCAATGGAAAAAAACTGAGAGCTTTTTCCCTGAGATCAGGAACATGACAGGGATGCCCACTCTCACCGCTGTTGTTTAACATAGTGTTGGAAGTGCTAGCATCAGCACTCGGACAACAAAAGGAAATCAAAGGCATCAAAATTGGCAAAGATGAAGTCAAGCTTTCACTCTTTGCAGATGACATGATACTATACATGGAAAATCCAACAGACTCCACCAAAAGTCTGCTAGAACTGATACATGAATTCAGCAAAGTTGCAGGATACAAAATCAATGTACAGAAATCAGTTGCATTCTTATACACTAACAATGAAGCAACAGAAAGACAAATAAAGAAACTGATCCCATTCACAATTGCACCAAGAAGCATAAAATACCTAGGAATAAATCTAACCAAAGATGTAAAAGATCTGTATGCTGAAAACTATAGAAAGCTTATGAAGGTAATTGAAGAAGATATAAAGAAATGGAAAGACATTCCCTGCTCATGGATTGGAAGAATAAATATTGTCAAAATGTCAATACTGCCCAAAGCTATCTACACATTCAATGCAATCCCAATCAAAATTGCACCAGCATTCTCCTTGAAACTAGAACAAGCAATCCTAAAATTCATATGGAACCACAAAAGGCCCCGGATAGCCAAAGTAATTTTGAAGAAGAAGACCAAAGCAGGAGGCATCACAATCCCAGACTTTAGCCTCTACTACAAAGCTGTCATCATCAAGACAGCATGGTATTGGCACAAAAACAGACACATAGACCAATGGAATAGAATAGAAACCCCAGAACTAGACCCACAAATGTATGGCCAACTCATCTTTGACAAAGCAGGAAAGAACATCCAATGGAAAAAAGACAGTCTCTTTAACAAATGGTGCTGGGAGAACTGGACAGCAACATGCAGAAGGTTGAAACTAGACCACTTTCTCACACCATTCACAAAAATAAACTCAAAATGGATAAAGGACCTGAATGTGAGACAGGAAACCATCAAAACCTTAGAGGAGAAAGCAGGAAAAGACCTCTCTGACCTCAGCTGTAGCAATCTCTTACTCGACACATCCCCAAAGGCAAGGGAATTAAAAGCAAAAATGAACTACTGGGACCTTATGAAGATAAAAAGCTTCTGCACAGCAAAGGAAACAACCAACAAAACTAAAGGGCAACCAACGGAATGGGAAAAGATATTAGCAAATGACATATCGGACAAAGGGCTAGTATCCAAAATCTATAAAGAGCTCACCAAACTCCACACCCGAAAAACAAATAACCCAGTGAAGAAATGGGCAGAAAACATGAATAGACACTTCTCTAAAGAAGACATCCGGATGGCCAACAGGCACATGAAAAGATGCTCAACATCGCTCCTCATCAGGGAAATACAAATCAAAACCACACTCAGATATCACCTCACGCCAGTCAGAGTGGCCAAAATGAACAAATCAGGAGACTATAGATGCTGGAGAGGATGTGGAGAAACGGGAACCCTCTTGCACTGTTGGTGGGAATGCAAATTGGTGCAGCCACTCTGGAAAACAGTATGGAGGTTCCTCAGAAAATTAAAAACAGACCTACCCTATGACCCAGCAATAGCACTGCTAGGAATTTACCCAAGGGATACAGAAGTACTGACACATAGGGGCACTTGTACCTCAATGTTTATAGCAGCACTCTCAACAATAGCCAAATTATGGAAAGAGCCTAAAGGTCCATCAACTGATGAATGGATAAAGAAATTGTGGTTTATATACACAATGGAGTACTACGTGGCAATGAGAAAGAACGAAATATGGCCCTTTGTAGCAACGTGGATGGAAATGGAGAGTGTGATGCTAAGTGAAATAAGCCATACAGAGAAAGACAGATACCATATGGTTTCACTCTTATGTGGATCCTGAGAAACTTAACAGGAACCCATGGGGGAGGGGAAGGAAAAAAAAAAAAAAAGAGGTTAGAGTGGGAGAGAGCCAAAGCATAAGAGACTCTTAAAAACTGAGAACAAACTGAGGGTTGATGGGGGGTGGGAGGGAGGGGAGGGTGGGTGATGGGTATTGAGGAGGGCACCTTTTGGGATGAGCACTGGGTGTTGTATGGAAACCAATTTGACAATAAATTTCATATATTGAAGAAAAAAAGGAAAAAAAAAGATTCTCTCTCTCTCCCTCTGCCCCTCTCCTCTGCTCATGTTCTCTCTCTTTTTTTTTCTCTCTCTCTCTCTGAAATAAAAACAAAGCAAAAAATAAAGAAAGAATAACACCGTATTATGGGACTTACAGCTATCTCAACATAAAACAAAATAAAACAAAATTATTGGACATAGTGTAATTATATCATAGTATAGTTTTTACAGTGCTTGTGAAGTGGTTGAATATTACTTGACAGTATGCAGTGAAGAAGTAAATTCTAATCTTCACAATGATTTAAAAAGTTACAAGAGGTATAATCTACCTATCCACACAGGAGATAAAATATAATATTTAAAAATATACCATTTTCTTCTTGTCTTCCCAAAAGAAGACAAGAGGAAAAAAGAAGCAAACAACAAATAAAATAAATATAAAACTAATACCAATATGGGAGATATAAGTCTAACCATGTCACTAATTACATTAAATGTAAATGAACTAAACACTATAATTAAAAGGCAGAGATTCTAAAATTCGATATAAAAAGGAAGACCCGGGGGAGGCAGGGTGGCTCAAAGGGTTAAGCGTCCGACTTCAGCTCAGGTCATGATCTCATGGTTCATGAGTTTAAGTCCTGTATTAGGTTCTCTGCTGTCAGCACAGAGCCCACTTCAGATCCTCTGTCTCCCTCTCTGCCCCCCACCCCACCAACTTGTGCATAGGCTCTCTCACATGCTCTCTCTCTCTCTCTCAAAAATAAGTAAACGTTTTTAAAAATTAAATAAATAAATAAAGAGCAAGACCCAATCATATGCTGTTTTCAAGAAAGATAAATTCATTATACAGATACAGACAGGTAAAAAATAAAAGGAAAGAAAAAATATACCACGAAAGCATGAAAATTAAGAAATATGATATGACTTTGTTAACATCAAAGTAGCCTTTAAGACAAAGGGTATTACTGCAAATTAAGAGGGACATTTCAAAATGATAAAAGGACCATTTTATAAAGAAGACAAACAATAACAAATGCATACCTACCTGACAAAATAGTTCTAAATCTCATGAAGAAGTAAAAAAAGAAAGAAATCCACAGTCATAGCTGGAGAATGTATACCCTCTCCCAGTTATTGACAGAACAAGTACACAAAGCATTCAGTGAAGATAAAGAAAATTTGAACAACACTTTAGCAACCAATAATATTATAGGATATCAGGCCAAACTCCTGCAGAAAACACATTCTTTTAAAGTGAATGTGGAGCATTTAGAAAAATAGCTCACATTTGGAGCCACATAATGAATTTTAATTATTATCAAGGAATGAAATCATACAGAGGAACACTACAGTATGAAATCAGAAATCATTAAAAATGGAATTTCTAGAAATTCTCACAAGCATGGGAAATAAACAAATAAACTTTCCTAAATAATCCAAAGATTAAAGAAGGAATCACAAAAGAAATCAGAAAATATTTTAAAGTGAATAATAATGAAAACACAACAAATCAAAATCTGTGGGATAAAACTAAAGCAGTGCTTAAAGAAAAATTTATGGCTTGAAATACATATATTAGAGAAGAAATGTAGAGAAACAATAATCTACTCTTCCATTGTAGGTAAAGTAAGTAGAAGGAAAAAATACTAAAGTGTAAATACAAACTCTTAACAATAATAAAAAACACACAAACAAAAGACAGAAAGAGAAAGCAAACACAAATTATCAACATCAAGAATGAAAATAAAACACCACTACAGATCCTACAGATATTTTTAAAAGATAAAGAAATATTAAAACAACATTATGGCAATCACTCAATACCTTAAGTTAGCTAATGAAACCACAAATTATGAACTCTGAAAGTAAAGAAAATAAATAATCCTGTATCCATTTAAAAATGTTTCATTTGTGGGGCGCCTGGGTGGCGCAGTCAGTTAAGCGTCTGACTTCAGCCAGGTCACGATCTCGTGGTCCGTGAGTTCGAGCCCCGCGTCGGGCTCTGGGCTGATGGCTCAGAGCCTGGAGCCTGTTTCCGGTTCTGTGTCTCCCTCTCTCTCTGCCCCTCGCCCGTTTATGCTCTGTCTCTCTCTGTCCCAAAAATAAATAAATGTTGAAAAAAAAAATTTTTTTTTTAAATGTTTCATTTGTAATAAAAACCTTCCCACGAAGAAAACTTCAAATTCAGAAACAGTTAAGACCAGCATAAACCTGATACCAAAGTCTGACAAAGAAATTACAAGAATTGAAAATAACAGGCCAATAAATCTCATGAAGATAGACACAAAAAGTCTAAAGAAAACATTAACAAATGGAATCCAGCAATATATATAAAAAGGATAATACATCATGACCAAGGAGCATTTATT
Source organism: Puma concolor (assembly GCF_028749965.1). Lineage (NCBI taxonomy): Eukaryota > Metazoa > Chordata > Mammalia > Carnivora > Felidae > Puma > Puma concolor. The sequence continues at coordinate 29,399,049 of NC_141682.1, forward strand.
CCAAGAAAGCAAGGTTAGTTTAACATGAAAATCAGTATTACATTAACAGAGTAAAAGAGAAATAATCTGATCACCTCAAAATGTGCAGAAAAAGCATCTGACAAAAATCATCAGTCTTTAAGATAAAAATATTCAATGAACTAGGAATAGATGGGAACATCTTCAATTTGATAAAGTACATATATGAAAAACCTACAGTTACTATCATAATTAATGGTAAAACATTAAACCTTTTTCTCCTGAAACCAGAAACAAGAAAGGATGACCACTCTCATCATCTGTGTTCAATATTTACTGAAGCTCCTAGCCAGGACAAAAGCAAGTAAAAGAAACAAAAGGCATAAAGTTTAAAAAGAAGTAAACTGTTGTTAATTACACAAAGATTTCTTTAAACCCCTGAAGTAGAACCAATGTCCAAAAAATAATGTATCCTTTGAATAAAATTTGGTGAATTCATTTAATAGACTATCTTCTAGTCATTGAGAATAAAATTCTATAAAGACTGTTCATAAGAGGAGAAAATGTTTGTTACAACCAGCTGTAAAAGATGTATGGAAATATGGACTCATTATTAGATGACTATAAGGAATTGTTTAATTTTGTTAGAAGTGATGGTGAAACGAGGTTATACAATTTTTAAAAAGGCATTTTGGGGACACATGGGTGGCTTAGTCAGTTGAACATCAGACTCTTGATTTCAGCTCAAGTCTTGATCCCAGAGTCATGCGGTTAAGCCCCATGCCAGGCTCTGCACTAAGGGTAGAGCCTGCTTGAGAGTCTCTCTCCCTCTGCCCCTACCCCATTCACTCATGCATATGCACTTGCTCGCTCGCTCTAAAAGAAAAAAGAGAGAGAGAGAGAGAGAGAGAACAAAAGAACGAAAGGCATTCTCAATAAGTTTGGGTAAAGTTTTTCAACATCAGCACTACCAACATTTGGGACCAAAAATTCTCTATTGTGGGGAGACTGTCCTGTGTATTATACGATCTTTAGTGGCATCCCTGGGCTCTACCCCCTAGATGAGTACTCCCCTCGCCATGACCAAAAATGTCTCCAGACATTGCCAAATATCATCTGAGTGGGTCAAAATCATCCTCAGTTGAGTACCACTGTTTTAGGGTTAAATATGACGTGTGTAACTTATTTTAAAACATTTCAGGAGTCAAAAAGCACAGACAAAAGAAATAAAACATGTATTAGTGTTAATTCCAAGCGATGAATTTATGGTGTTTATTATACTATTCTATCTCCTTTTCAGTATGTTTGAGTTTCATAATAGAAATCAAAATAGGTGTAATATTGCATAAGTGGAAAATGCAATACTCGCAATTGTGTATGCACTACAATTACAAATATGTAAAATTATGGATAGAAAAATACACAGGGAAATTTATCAAAGTGGTTGTGGATGAATTAAAGTGTGGTTTATGGGTGATTTCCTTTCCCAAATTTTAAAGTAATCTATAATTATATGTTTTTCTATTGCAAAAAATTGACAAATCTAAGAGTGTTGAAATGCAATATTATTAATTATTAGTGCTCTAATATTAGAGGAGAATTAGCAGTAAACACAGCAGGGACAGAAAACTTTCAGACTTGGAATCTCTCCTCCTTCTCTGAAAAGAAATCATCTAAAGGCACAATGGCTTTGAATGGGCATACATCTGCATAATGACTTTCCTTTGTTCTTTCCTGGCTGGCTAATTGAGTAATGTGTTAAACAAACATGCCTTCAGACTTCACACCAGATTAGAGCCCTTTGTAAATAAAATTATAGTTGGGAATAGGCTTCCCCTAGCTGGTAAATAAATTTAGGAATTTAGAGATTTGGCATTGCATGTCAAGATGTGTAAGTAAATCTCAAATTCTCCCACAGGTACAAGTAACTGCCAAACATCATCAGATGTCATAGTTCATAAAGGCTGTCTCACCCCCTGAAGCAGAGCCACCTCTAATCAAAACGTCCCACCAGAGAAGTAGCCCCTTTCTCTACCATTACGTGCATGTGGGTGGTCATGATGTTGTGCGTGGCAGGGGTGCTGCCTGGTTTCTATGACAACAGGCCTATAAAACCTCTTAGGATTCTGTGGCAAAAGTCGCTTTTTCCTGAATGCATGCATTTATCTATGTCTCCCTTTAAAATGAGTGCCTCCTAGTGTGCCAGGCACTTTTCTAATCACTGATGTTACAATAGAGAACAAAACAAAAATCCCTGCCCTCACAGAGCTTACTTTTTAGTGTATTCTTATTTAAATTTCCCTAAGATCCCAACCTTCAGAGGAAGGATCCTGGGTATCTTTAATCAAGAGTTCAGATGTTTGGAAAGCAAAAATGAACTTTATTGGGACCTCACCAAGATAAAAAGCTTCTGCAGGGGCGCCTGGGTGGCTCAATCGGTTAAGCATCCCATTTCAGCTCAGGTCATGATCTCGCAGTTTGTGGGTTGGAGCCCCATGTCAGGCTCTACGGGGTCAGCTCCAGCTCAGAGCCTGGAGCCTGCTTTGGACTCTGTCTCTCCCTCTCTCTCAGCCCCTCCCCACCTGTGCTTGCTCGCGTTCTCTCTCTCTCTCTCTCTGTCTCTCTCTCTCTCTCAAAAATAAATAAAAACAAAGAAATTTTTTAAAATATCTTTTAAAAAAAAAAGCTTCTGCATAGCAAAGGAGCAAAGGAAACAATCAGCAAAACTAAAAGGCAACGGACAGAATGGGAGAAGATATTTGCAAATGAAATATCAGATAAAAGGTTAGTATCCAAAATCTATAAAGAATTTATCAAACTCAACACCCAAAAAACAAATAATCCAGTGAAGAAATGGGCAAAAGACATGAATAGACACTTTTCCAAAGAAGACATCCGGATGGCCAACAGACACATGAAAAAAATGCTCAACATCACTCATCATCAGGGAAATACAAATCAAAACCACAATGAGATACCACCTCACACCTGTCAGAATGGCTAACATTAACAACTCAAGCAACAACAGATGTTGGAGAGGATATGGAGGAAGAGAAATCCTTTTGCACTGCTGGTGGGAATGCAAACTGGTGCAGTCACTCTGGAAAATAGTATGGAGGTTCCCTAAAAAATTAAAAATAGAACTATCCTACAACCCAGCAATGGCTCCACTAGGTATTTATCCAAGGGATACAGGAGTGCTGTTTCTAAGGGGCTCATGCACCCCACTGTTTATAGCAGCACTATCAACAATAGCCAAAGTATGGAAAAACCTCAAATGTCCATCGATGGATGAATGAATAAAGAAGATGTGGTGTGTGTGCATTCACACACACACACACACACACACACACACACACACACACACACTGGAATATTACCTGGCGATCAAAAAGCATGACATCTTGCTATTTGCAACAACATGGATGGAACTAGAGTGTATCACGCTAAGTGAAATAAGTCACTCAGTGAAAGGCAAATATAACTTCACTCATATGTGGAATTTAAGATACAAAACAGATGAACTTAAGGGAAGGGAAGCAAAAATAATATAAAAATAGAGAGGGAGACAAATGATAAGAGACTCCTAAAACAGAGAAGGTTGCTGGAAAGGTGTTGGGTGGGGGGATGGGCTAAATGGGCAAGGGGCATTGAGAAGGGCACTTGTTGGGATAATCACTGGGTGTTGCATGTAAGTGATGAACCACTAATTTCTATTCCTGAAATCATTATCATACTATACATCAACCAGGATGCAAATTAAAAAAAAATAAAAAACAGAAGAGTGAAGTTGTTTCGGCAGTGTGTGTATTCTCCACGTAAGGATGAAAGTCATTTCATTTTGTACTCATCACACAGCATTGATCTTGGGCCGTTTTAGGAGAAGCTGACCAGGAAGTAAACCTTGAAGTTTTCAGACCAGAATCGTATCTACCTAAGAGATGAAGAAGCTGAACGTGGTCACACTGTCATGAGAAGGGAGCTGCCTGCTCTGGGGAATAAATGTCCCACCCACCATGTCTTCCATCTTGTGGGACAGCCGGATCCTGACTCGTAATGCGCACGTCAAGGGAACAAGAAGTGGGAGTACAGGAGCCTTCCAAGACAGGCTTCCTCAGTCCGAGTAAAAGCCCTGCCACTTACCAGCTGTGTTGTCCTGAACAACACGCTCAACTCCCCAGCCTCAATTTCCTCATCCATAAAGCGAGGATACCAAAAGTACTCCACAGACTTGTCATGAGAGGTGAGAGGAATGTTTCATGGAAAGCAGAAGTACAGTGCCTGTACTGCTCAACAAATGTTAGTTACTCCCCACTAATATAGGAGAAAATAGGATAGCATCAGTAATATAATATGATATGATACAATGCTGGCTAGTTATACGTCATTATGGTCTTAGTTACTCACCCAGAATCCCTAGTTACATGCTGAGCACCCACTATGTGTCAGGCACCATGCTAACTGCTGTCTATATGTTCTCCATTAATCCTCCCGGCAGCCTATGATGGAAATACTATCATCCCCATCGTACAAGTAAGGATACCGAGCTCAGGTGAAGCAACTCACCTAAGGCCACACAGCGATGAGTAGCATAGTCAAGATCCAAACCCAGGCCTGTCTCACTTGAAATTCCATGCCGTCTTCCCAACACAGCCCAGCTTCCCCAACTTTTGTCTTTCCAGTGATGCAATTATCCCAAGCTTTCATCTTACCATGTTCTTTAAACAACCTACCATTCAGACGTTTTTTTTTTAACTGGCAACTAGGTGTCTTAGTCCATTCAGGCTGCTATAACAAAACACCAGAGGCTGGGTGGCTAATAAACAATTATTTCTCATAGTTCTGGAGGCTAAGAAGTCTAAGATCAGGTTCTGGCAGATTTGGTGTCTTGTGAGAGCCCACTTCCTAGTTCACAGTCATCTTCTCACGGAGTCTTCACATGGTAGAAAGGGGGAAGGGGTTCTCTGGGTGCCTTCTATAAGGGCACTAACCCCATTCACGAGAGCTCCACCCTCATGACCTAATCACCTCCCAAAGGCCCCACTTACGAATACCATCACACTGGAGCTTAGGTTTCAACATATGAGCGGCAGGGCGGGGGGAGAGGCAAACTATCTGACAGCTCATGCTCATTGCTAAATCAGCACCCCCAGCATCTCCGGACCAGACCTTTGGGCACTGTCAGAATCACAAATGCACTCACCCTTCAATTCAGCAATTCTACTTTGAAAAATTTATCCTACGGGTGCTCATGTACCCATGCAAAATGACATACGTGCATGTTACTCATTGCAACATGGTCTGTAACAGAAAAAGACTGGAACTAACCTAAAACGTCCATAGAGAGGGGAAAAATTAACTAAATCATGATATATCTATACAACAGAAAAATATGTCATTATAAATAAGAAGAAAGAACTCTTTCTATCCCGATACAGAAAGATAAGCAAGATGTATTATAAGTAAAAAAGGCAGGATACTGAACTGTGTCATAAAATAAGAATGTATACACATTTGTATTTGCTTCTATATGCCTGAAATTCTACGAAGATAAATAAACTACTGACAATGGCTGCCTGTGAAGAGGGGGTGTCAGAAGTGGGAGGGACATTCTTCACTGTATACCTTGGCATACTCTTATTTTTAAACATTTGAATCATGTGAATCAACTGCCTATTCAAAAAGAAGAAAGAATTTTTAAAAATGGTTCAAAAGCATCATATTGGGAATCAGGAATCCAACCAATAGGGAAAACTTGTACAACTTACTTTATCTCCATCAGCCTTAGTTCCTTCATCTCAGAAAAACCTCCAAACCCTGAAATACTATTACCTAATAAGAGCATCATGCTTTCCATCATTGCTACCATTAATTAAATACCTACTACAAGCCCTAAAAACACAGCTAGTATGTGGTAAAGTTAGAATGTGAACCCAGGTCTCTCTGGATGCCAGGCCTGTGTTTTGACCCCGTGGTTTGCTGCTGCCAATCAAACCAATCGATCTTCTTGTTGCTGCCCCTTCCACAAATGCCATCCACAAGTTACCTTCCCAGCACTGTCAACTTCCACCAGGCCTGGCCCTCACTCATTTCCAATCACCCTTTATCCACCATAGCGTTGGAAATGAACTGTTACTAATGGCTACTCATATGTCAGCCTAATGAATGGGATGCAGACTTCCATTAAAATAATGAAATTAGTGAGTTTCGAATTTGGTTACATTGCATGGCACACAGCCTCAAGTAATTACCACCCCACGCTCTTTCCCTCAAATTAAAGTCAGTTTATTTATTTTAGGTCTTTGGCTGGGCCATCTCTATTAAGCTCACATCATCTACATGGGGATGGATTTTTTTTTTTTTTGGCTTGTTTGTTTAAATGATGTTCAGGCTGTTCCCCTGATTAATAAAGTCATAAACACAGCCAGCAGCAGCTTCTGAACTGTGCAAAAGCAAAGACTATAAGTCAAAGAATAATTCTTTAGGGGTTTGGGTTTTGTTTGTTTGGTGTGGTGTTTTTTTTTTTTCCTCCAAAGGATGGAAACAATGAGAAAGAAGCTCTTTGAGCTCCAGGAACTCCAATTATGCTGACATTTCTGCTGCAGAAATACACCAAGATCCGTTTTGCAGGAACCCAGTGAACTAGCTAATCAGATTTCCTTGGATAATTTGCTCCAAAGGTCAGCTGCCTTAAAAAGTACCGAGTGCCTCATTATTCGGTGAAGCAGGCTGTACACAGGCTAGGATTTGGAACTCTGCATCCCATGGCAAGCAAGTAGATCTGGAATTTTTTAGCACAGATCCTGCTGCACTGGCCTTGGCCAAAATTTCATCCAACTTTGTGATGAACCTATAGGCAAAAAATACCTTCAGAGAAAGCACCTGATTTGTGAGATCTCGGTTTCCAAGAGGCACCAAAGATGGTGGATTCACCTGGAACTTCGATGCCGTTGGTAAATTTCAAGAGAGGTTTTCATTGATGTGGCAGGTAGGTGGCCAGACCTTGGTTAAAATCTCCAAATCCAATTCTATAAAACTCCTCAGATACGGTACTCCTCAAAACTACTGAGATCATGAAAACAAAAACAAAAAGCATAAAATACCTAGGAATAAATCTAACCAAAGAGGTGAAAAATCTATACACTGAAAACTACAGAAAGCCTATGAAAGAAACTGAAGAAGACACAAAAAAATGGAAAAAGATTCCATGCTCCTGGATAGGAAGAATTGCCCAAGGCAATCTACATATTCAAGGCAATCCCTATCAAAATAACACCAGCATTCTTCACAGAGCTAGAACAAATAATCCTAAAAATTGTATGGAACCAGAAAAGACTCCGAATAGCCAAAGAAATCTTGAAAAAGAAAACCAAAGCAGGAGGCATCACAATCCTGGACTTCAAGCTATACTACAAAGCTGTAACGATCAAGACAGTATGGTATTGGCATAAGAACAGACACTCAAATGAATGGAAGAGAATAGAGAACCCAGAAATGGACCCACAAATGTATGGCCAACTAATCTTTGACAAAAGAAGAAAGAATATTCAATGGAATAAAGACTGTCTCTTCAGCAAGTGGTGCTGGGAAAACTGGACGGCAACATGCAGAAGAATGAACCTGGACCACTTTCTTACACCAGACACAAAAATAAAGTGGGTGAAAGACCTCAATGTAAGACAGGAAGCCATCAAACTCCTTGAGGAGAAAGCAGGCAAAAACCTCTTTGATCTTGCCTGCAGCAACTTCTTACTCAACACGTCTCCAGAGGCAAGGGAAACAAAAGCAGAAATGAAGTATTGGGACCTCATCAAAATAAAAACCTTCTGGACAGTGAAGGAAACATCAGCAAAACTAAAAGGCAACGGACAGAATGGGAGAAGATATTTGCAAATGACATATCAGATAAAGGGTTAGTATCCAAAATCTATAAAGAACATATCAAACTCAACACCCCAAAAACAAATAATCCAGTGAAGAAATGGGCAAAAACATGAATAGACACTCCTCCAAAGAAGACAACCAGATGGCCAACCGACACATGAAAAGATGCTCAATGTCACTCATCATCAGGAAAATACAAATCAAAACCACAATGAGATACCACCTCACACCTGTCAGAATGGCTAACATTAACAACTCAGGCAACAACAGATGTTGGCGAGGATGCGGAGAAAGAGGATCTCTTTTGCATTGCTGGTGGGAATGCAAACTGGTGCAGCCGCTCTGGAAAACAGCATGGAGGTTCCTCAAAAAACTAAAAATAGAACTACCCTATGACCCAGCAATTGCACTACTAGGCATTTATCCAAGGGATACAGGTGTGCTGTTTCGCAGGGGGATGTGCACACCAATGTTTATAGCAGCACTATCAACAATAGCCAAAGTATGCAAAGAGCCCAAATGTCCATCGATGGCTGAATGGATAAAGAAGATGTGGTATATGCATACAATCGAGTATTACTTGGCAATCAAAAAGAATGATATCTTGCCATTTGCAACTACGTGGATGGAATTGGAGGGTATTATATGAAGTGAAATTAGTCAGAGAAAGACAAATATCATATGACTTCACTCCTATGAGGACTTTAAGGGACAAAACAGATGAACATAAGTGAAGGGAAACAAAAAATACAAAAACAGGAAGGGGACAAAACCGAAGAGACTCATAAATATGGAGAACAAACTGAGGGGTAATGGAGGCATTGTGGGAGGGCAATGGGCTAAATGGGTAAGGGGCACTAAGGAATCTACTCCTGAAATCATTGTTGCACTATATGCCAACTAATTTGGATGCAAATTATTTTTAAAAAATTAAAATTAAAAATTAAAAATAAACATTAAAAATTAGAAATTTAAAAAAAAAAGCAAGCAAAGACTGAAAAACCGTCAGAGGAGTTAGACCACAGGAGACGAAGGAAAGACAAGGCTAAAGGCCACAGGGGACTCTGGCTAAGATTCTGGACAGAAAAGGGACATTAGTAGAAAATTTGGTGAACAAATAAAATCTGGCATTTAGCTAACAGGTTCCAATGTTGGTGTTTTAGTTGTGACAGACATGCCCCATCAACATAAGAGGATAGTATTCAAGGAACTGAAACCAGGAACTTTCTGTACTATCACAGCAACTTCTCTATAAATCTAAAATTACTCCAAAATTAGAAATAAATTTTTAAATTGTATATACCATGAAAAACTCCACTGTGTATTATGTATAGTTTGATAAAAATAAGTCTAAGTTTAGGCTACAGTACACTTACATAGTGGTTTGAAAACAAGACAAAAACAAAACACCAAATCCAGAGAGGAGGGCAGTGCCAGTCTTGCAACTCCTTTTATTTATCTTTATTTACATATCTATATCTATTACCAAATATATATCTTTTAAAATCCCAACAAAACAAAAAGAAACAACAAAAAGGAAAACTAAAATTAAATTAGGATACCATGGATGCTCATCCTCTATCCAGTGAGAAGGGAAACACCCAGACGAAGGATCTGGGGTTCTCAGTGTTTGCTTACCACTGCCAGTGGGCTGCCACCCTGAGGGATTACTATATCCCAAGAAGAGCCACAAAAGCAAATGGCTCAGCTCCCACTCTCATGGGTTTATAAGACACGTAGCCCCAACCCTCACCCTCTGATCCCTACTGTCCCCTTTGAGCTACTTCATGGAAATAGATACATGGAGGTGCCCATTTGCACCCCACCAAGTCAACTGAGACCACGTGTTGGTCTTAAGAAGTCATGGCAACCTTGGTGGAGGAGTGCCTGAGCTGAGTCTTGAAGGAAGAACAGAGGGAGTTGGCTAAAGAAAGGGCAGAGGATTCAGAGAGAGAGGACTGTGCATGCCAAGGCACCAAACCTCAAGACTTAGGTGAATTCAGAGAAGTAGACGAAATGGAAGTGGAAGGAGTAAGAAAGGGCTCTCTCATAATGGTCTCTAAGTCAGCTTGGGCTGCTCTAACAAAACGCCACAGGTTGAGTGGCTTCAACAACACACACTTATTTCTCACAGTTGTGGAAGATGCAAGTCCACGATCAAGATGCTGTCAGATGTCCTGTCTACTGAGAATCCCCCTTCCTGGTTTCACAGACAGCCATCTTCTCACTATGACCTCACATGGTAGAAGAAGCCAGGCACTAGCCCTGGGACGACCTCTTTCATAAGGGCACTAGTCCCATTCATGAGGAGTTCCACCCTCGTGATCAAATCATGTCCCAAAGGCACCACTGCCTAACCATCGCACAGGCAATTAGGCTTCTAAACAAAACCATTTTAGGGTTTTAGGGGAACACAAACATTCAGTCCATAGCAAAGGTTTTGTGTGCTAACGAATTTGAATTTATCCCGAAGGGGACGGTGCGTTCTAACCAAGCCAGTGAAAGACAACATCAGCATTCCAGAAAGATCCAACAAATGGTACAGGGAGGACAGATGGAAGGCAAGACCACAAGGAGTGAGGCCACAACCCAGGCAAGAAACACGAATACCCTACCCAGAGACAACAGTAGAAAGTTCTCAACAAGGGATGTAGGGATGCCACCAGGAACAGGGAACTTGCCCCAATAAGAAGTGAGGTTACTGCTTCTCTAGGAGCTTTGTAGCTCAACACCATCCCTACTCAAGCTGGAAAATATCCTCTGTCACCCTCCATTCCACATCGCAAGTCCCTGCCCTGTACCACCCACTTTTGCTGCCAATTGTCTGATGCTGTGTTACACTGCATCTTAAATCATCAACCTAAGATCTGTTTATTGCAAAAACCAAGGTAATCACAAGGGCTTAATAAAGTTACTAGCAGTATCGTATAGGCACTGACTATATCTAGGTATTATGCTAGCCTTTAACCTGCAAAGACGGATATAGTTATTCCCATTTCACAGATAGGAAAAATGAGGCTCTAAGAAGTTAAATAACATGATTGTACAGCCCTAAATGAGGGCAGGAACAGGACTGGAACAAGAATGACTCCAACCACACATTCCTCACTGTCTCACTTTTGTCTTCCCTTAGCTCCTTTATTGAATGTTCCTCTGTCCCTTGGAATCACATACAAGACCATGTGGCTAGACCAAAATAAAGTCTGAATAGCTACATCTAGCTGTTTTTTCAATATCCAGTCCTTCCAACAGATCTCTGACATTCCAACACTTCAGTTTTGGAGAGCCTGGCTGAACAGCAAGGACAGTAGTTCCAAATCTTTTCCAAGGGATCAGGGGAACAAGGTTAGGCTGCCATCAAGTAATGCTTGCCTTTTCCTCATTTGTGAAAAAAAAATGGATGGATGGATGGATGGATGGGAGATTGATGGATGGAGTGGTGGGTGAGTGCAGGGATGAACGGGTGGATGGATACATGGGCAGTCAAACAGATAGTGGATATGTTTATACACATATTCTCTACTTTTATTTTTTTAATGTTTGGTTTTTTTTATTTTGAGAGAAAAAGAGACTGCACGTGAGAGGGGCAGAGGGAGAGGAAGAGAGAATCTTAAGCAGGCTCCATGCTCAGAGAGGAGCCTGACATGGGGCTCGATCCCATGACCATGAGACTATGACCTAAGCTGAAATCAATTTATTTTTGAGAGAGAGAGACAGAGCGTGACCAGAGAGAGGGAGACACAGAATCCAAAGCAGGCTCCAGGCTCTGAGCTGTCAGCACAGAGCCCGATGTGGGGCTGGAACTCACGGACTGTGAGCTCGTGACCCAGGCCGAAGTCAGACGCTCAACCGACTGAGCCACCCAGGCACCCCGAATTTTCTCTAATTTTAAAAAGGATCCTAGGAAACTATCAACAATGGTTATCATTCCCAGGAGGGAAGAGAGTAGCCAGCACAAAGTGGGAGTGGAAACTACCTTTTACTATAAAATCTTTTGTATCTTTCAAATTCTGAGCTGTGTAATACCTACATTATAATAAATAACAGTATAAAATAATTTTGAAACACTATGTTAAGTAGATATGTGCATGAATGAGTGGCTGGAAGAATGAATGAATCCTAAAAACAGAAAAATTTTTAAATAAATAAATTTTAACTGTTAAATTTACATTTCTCTCCCATTGATTTTTCTTCCACTCTTGGCCCCAACTTCTACTTGTCTGTGTAAGAATCCAACATGAGGCAGCTGGGTGGCTCAGTTGGTTAAGCGACCGACTTTGGCTCAGGTCGTGATCTCACAGTTTGTGGGTTCAAGCCCTGCATCGGGCTCTGTGCTGACAGCTCAGAGCCTGGAAGCTGCTTCAGATTCTGTGTCTCCCTCTCCCTCTGCTTACGCTCTGACTCTCTCTGTCTTTCAATAATAAATGTTAACAAAAAAAAATTAAAAAAAAAAAAGAATCCAACACAATGTGGTATCCAACTTGGCACATAATCAATTACGAAATTTGGTTATGTTAAGTCAAATATGTCAATAATGTGGTCTTCTGCAAGAGCGTCTAGACTTCAAGGTTTGCCCACACAAATCTATTCAAGGACTGCTCCACAGGTAAAGTGAGGGATAAGAGGGCTAAGGCTTAATACATGACACCACATGACTTCTTTACTTTACGTGTAATTTTCCTCTTGTGCATTAACCCCCACCCGTATGCTGGGCCTCTGAATACTGTCCCCTCCCTCACTGGAGGAGCACAAGGAAGAGTTATGAGTAACTGGACCCTGACAAGGGACAGACGGTGAGACAAACAACCTCCCCAGCCACCATCAATAGCACTTCTAGGAGGAAATGAAAAGACGTGACTCTTGGCAGTAAATGGTCTATTGCTTTCCTTTCCATCCGTATGGAAATGGAGCAGAGTTGTTTCAAAGCCTGGGGTTTATTTTTTAGCTTTCTAAGGGGCTGCTTGGATTTTACACTATAGAGGGTTGACAACATTCAACAAAACTTTACAGAGCTTCTACTGAGTTACCATGGGCCCCATGTACTGCCCTCAAGAGCTTTACACTCTAATCCAAGATATGAATGCAACCCAAAAAGGGGGAGGCAGTATTTGGATGTTAAGTGTCAACAACAAGTACCAAATTACTTGCAAGGAGGGAGGATGGTGACGAGTATGTGACATGTTCCTTCTAATTCCCCTGGATGTGGGGGTGGAATTTTTAACCGTGGTTGATGTGACTGGACTATCAGAGGTATGTGAAAACACCTGTGTTCACTGTGGGACACCACACAGTGCATTTCTTCTGGGACAGTTTGGAAGTCACAAATTTCTCATCAATAAAGAGAACGAAGGGTCTGTCCAGCTCCAGTAGACACACAGTTCCTCGGAGCGAAGGGGCGTGATTTGGTGTAGTCTGGACCCACCTCCACTATGGGCCCTGGGACTGACCGCAGCCACAACAATTTCTTACTCAACACGTCTCCAAAGGCAAGGAAATTAAAAGCAAAAATGAACTATTGGGACCTCATCAAGATAAAAAGCTTCTGCACTGCAAAGGAAACAATCAACAGAACTAAAAGGCAACCAACTGAATGGGAGAAGATATTTGCAAATGACATATCAGATAAAGGGCTAGTATCTAAAATCTATAAAGAACTCACCAAACTCCACACCTGAAAAGCAAATAATCCAGTGAAGAAATGGGCAGAAGATATGAATAGACACTTTTCTAAAGAAGACATTCAGATGGCCAACAGCGACATGAAACGATGCTCAACGTCGCTCCTTATCAGGGAAATACAAATCAAAACCACACTGAGATACCACCTCATGCCAGGCAGAGTGGCTAAAATGAACAAATCAGGGGACAATAGATGCTGGCGAGGATGTGGAGAAACGGAAACCCTCTTGCACTGTTGGTGGGAATGCAAACCGGTGCAGCCGCTCTGGAAAACAGTATGGAGGTTCCTCAAAAAGTTAAAAATAGATCTACTGTACGACCCAGCAATAGCACCTCTAGGAATTTACCCAGGGGATACAGGAGTGCTGATGCATAGGGGCACTTGTACCCCAATGTTTATAGCAGCACTTTCAACAACAGCCAAATTACGGAAAGAGCCTAAATGTCCATCAACTGACAAATGGATAAAGAAGACGTGGTTTATATATACAATGGAATACTACTTGGCAATGAGAAAGAATGAAATCTGACCATTTGTAGCAACATGGATGGAACTTGAGGGTATTATGCTAAGTGGAACAAGTCAGGCAGAGAAAGACAGATACCGTATGTTTTCACTCATATGTGGATCCTGAGAAACTTTACAGAAGACCATGGGGGAGTGGAAGGGGGGAAAAAAGTTACAGACAGGGAAGGAGGCAAACCATAAGAAACTCTTTTTAAAAACTGAGAATAAACTGAGGGTTGATGGGGGGTGGGAGGGAGGGGAAAGTGTGTGATGGGCATTGAGGAGGGTACCTGTTGGGATGAACACTGGGTGTTGTATGGAAACCAATCTGACAATAAATTATATTTTATATGAAAAAAGAAAACCAAAAAATAAAATAAAATATTTTTAAAAAGAAAGAAAGAAAGAGAAAGAGAATGAAAACAGAACAACCATGTTGGCTGGAGGGTGCCCCAACAGTAATGGCTCAAATGCGCCATCTTGTGGTGATCCCTGCCATCTTCCCATGAGCGGTCCACAGCCCCTCCCCAGCCCTTGACTCCAAGTTTTGCTCTTGGTGTGTCTATCGGTCCCAGCAGGCAGCACAGAAGGGATCTGGACAAAACAGCATCCTACAGACTGGAATAATTACAAAAGGCATGTTAAAGGGAAGAAATCTGAGCCGGGTCCTAAAAGAAAAGACATCCAGGCATCAAAGAACAGGAAGGACACTTCCAATGAGGGGCATGACGCGCAAAGGTTGGCAGCTGGAAAATGTCAGGTCCTATGAGGCTGGGAAGTCAGTGTGGCTGGTGAAGACTCACTCCTCAGTTTCTGTGGGTATGAGGCCTCTCTAGGGAAGTGTGGACCTTCTGGGATAAGCAAGACATCTGTTCTTCATGCATTCATCACCTCATGATGGGGGAGGACATTCGTTTCCCTTTAGTAGCCCCACCTTTTCTGTGGCTTCCTTTGGGGTCTCCCACTCCACTGCTATGACTGTCCCTATGGACCTGTACCATGTAAGCCATGTGCATTCATTAGTTCATTTCATTCTCCACCACCCTTAAGGAGGGATACCATTATTGCCTCCATTTTACAGATTAAGAAACTGAAGCTCAGAGATGTTAAATCACTCACCCAAAGTGACTCAACTAATAAGCAGCAGAGCCAGGATTTGAATTGAGCTCTCTACCTGACTCCAAAGCATGCCCTTGTTCCTCATAAGGATGATGTGATGTGCAGGCCTCCACTACTGCTTGTGACAAAGACAATGATCACATATGAAATCACTCAATCCAAAGCACTTCTGCTCTCAGCCTAAGTGGTTGCCCAAGAGTCTGCCCATGAAAAGCTAAAGCTTCTCCTACACCCCTGCAGGTTTGTGCCCCAGGCCTTCTTGTTGCCTGACCAGCGGTAATGGCTAAATGGGAAGGGCTAGGAGGCCAGGGGTCCAAATGCCAGCTCTACTCCTGAGTGGCTCAGGCATAACATTGTCAAAACCAAGCTCCTGACCCCCAAAACCTGCTCCTCCCATGATGACTTAATCACCTTCAATTCCTTCCCACTCTCTTCTAGCCACACAGCCCACCCTGCCTTCTTCTTATGTAAACATAGAAGGTTCCTGCCTCAGAGCATTTGCACTGGCCATTCCCTCTGCCTGGGGATCCTTTTCTGTCAGATACACTGGCTGGCTACCTCATCTTCAAGTCTTCATACTAAAATCACCAACTCAGTGAGACCAAGCCTGGCCACCGCCACCCCAACGGCATGCCCCAACCCCTTTACTAGTTCTGCATTTTCCATGGCAATTGCCACTTTCTACAGTACTATACAGCTTATTTACTTTGTTTGCTGTTTCTCGTCTGCCTTCCTCCACTAGAATAAAAGTACCCCTGCATGGTTCTGACTCGTGAAAGGAAGGCAGATTGTACCTGCACACTCTGTCCTCCCTCAGCTTCCATGCCTGCTGACGTGATCCCTGAAGGTAAAGCAACCATTTTGCAACCATAAAGATAGAAGCTGCATGACAAAGCAGGAAGATGAGAAAGCTGGGGTCCCGGATGGCGTCACCGATTCACTCTGCCAGCCATGGCCTGTCTACTGCTGAGCTTATTATTGTTCATGCCAAATGAAACCCTGCCCAACCATGTGGTTATAGTAGAGTCTTCCAACATTTGCAGCCATAGGCAAGCCCCATACAAGATATTGGTGAGTTGAGGGAATCAAAGTGAAATATTCTAAGCCCAGAGGATAGCATATGCAAAGGCCCAAATGCAAGTGAGCAAAGGCAATTCAAACAACAGAAAGTTCAGTGTGGCTGGGATAGAATAGATAAAAAGAAGGTAGTGAATGATGAGACTTCAAAAGTGAACAGAGATCTCATCTATTGGGGCCTTATAAATCGAATTAGAGAAGCAGTATAGAGCCACCATAAATTGCTATGAAAAAATTAAGAGTTAGTTTATGTAAAGTGAGCAACATATAGTGCCTGCTCAAAAAAGGATAAGCACTGGGGGCGCCTGGGTGGCTCAATTGTTGAGCATCCAATTTCGGCTCAGGTCATGATCTCACAGCTTATGGGTTCAAGCCCCTTATCGGGCTCTGTGCTGACAGCTCAGAGCCTGGAGCCTGCTTCAGATTCTGTCACCCTCTGTCTACCCCTGTCCTGCTTATACTCCATCTCTCTCTCTCTCTCTCTCTCTCTCAAATAAAAATAAACATTAAAAAAAAGGATAAGCATGGTATCACTTTCTGTTAAACCATTTAATTGAGGTAAAACTGACATCTAAAAAGCTCTACATATTTAATTTGCACAACTCGATGAATCTGGGGATAAATACACACCTGTGACACTATCACCACCACTAAGGTCATAAACATACCCATCACCTCCCAAAGTCTCCTCTCATCCCCTTTGCTATAATTACTGATACTATTTTTGTGTATAGTAAGAACACTTAACATAAGATCTATCCTCTTAATAACTTCTAAGTGCATATAGATATATACACACTTAGATATACAGACACTTAGATATAGACACTACACTGCATAGTCGACCTCTGAAACTTCATGCCCTTTGACCATCACCTCCCATTCTGCAGAACAAATCAGTCAACAAAATGAAAAGATAACCTGAAGAATGCGAAAAATTATTTGCAAGCCATCCACCTGATAAGGGGTTAATACCCAAAATCTATAAGGAACTCATACAACTCAATAGCAAAAATACCAATTAACTAATTTTTTAAATGGGCAAAGGACTTGAACAGACATATTTCCAAAGAAGACGTACAAATGGCCAAAAAGTATATGAGAAGGAACTCAACATTTTTAATCATCAGGGAAATGTAAATCAAAGCTACAGTGTGATACCACTTCATGCCTGTTACAATGGCTATTATTTAAGGGGAAAAAAAGGTAAATGTTGATGAGGATGTAGAAAAACTCTTGTACACTGCTGGTGGGAATGTAAAATGGTACTTCTAATATGAGGAATAGTACAAAGGTTCCTCAAAAAACTAAAAAAAGTGCTACCATAATATCTACTTCTGGGCATTTATCCAAAGGAATTGAAATCAGGATCTTGAAGAAAAACCTGCAATCCCATGTTTTCTGCAGCACTATTCGCAACAGTCAACAACCTTAGGACCCACTGACGGGTGCATGGTTAAAGACAATGTGGTACATACATACAATGGAATATTATTCAGCCTTTAAAAGAAGGAAATCCTGTGGATGAACCCGGAGGGTATGTGAAATAAGCCAGACACAGAACGACAAATACAGCACGACCTCATTTATATGTGAGTATTGTTTTACCTCTGGATAAACACAAAGAACTCTCCAACCAAATGGAGATGCATCACCTTATTTGCAAGCCCACCAGAGATCACAGACACAGGCAGAGGGAACAGAGGACGGGGAGATGAAGAGAAACTATCCAGCCAGGACAGCTCAACCACCACTTTACTAGCATTTGCCACAGTCGGGATTTATTTCCACACAGCGACTCACCCGCAGCACCAACCTCAAGGCCCCTCTCTAACTGACGGCACCCGTGACGCTCAAGATCATCTTAGACAAGAGCAGAAGCTCCAAGGCGCGTTGGCCTCCTGAAGCGGCCGTCCCCCTTCCCTCCGTGTCCCTGGGCTGTCTCCAGCAGACAGCAGCAGACGCCTAGATGAGGGTTTGATCAATGGAGGCCAGGTTGATATTGATAAAGCAGCTGCAGTTTCTGCAAATCACCCAGCACTCATAGATACTGAAGATTAATCTTTACAAATACGGGGCAAAGGGGGAGAAAAAAACCAAGTCGATTTAGTTTCCGATTATTACTTGCTCCAGAAAGCACTGAAGAGTCAAAAGTTTAACTGATGTACATTAGACAGGGAGACAAATCCAGAAATATCACCCAATTACCCAGTAGCTTCTAGAAGGTATTTTTCATGACAGCAGGTGGGTTTGCCTCTTCTAAATTAGGAAGGAGACAAGACACCACTAAAAGGATGTTGACTTGGCCTGGCACACAAGTGCTAACCTCAGCGGACAAATGTAAGCCTGAATATTTGTCCTCAGTCTATAGAGTGTCCTTGAAAACACATTTCTACTGATTTCCTTGTTATTTTTATCTTATACTGTATGTGTCTGTAGAAATTATCTGACTGTTCCTTCCTGGAACCAGATTTTTTTTCATTTTTTATTTTTTTACTACAAAGAAATAATAAATAAAAGTACTTAGCCCCCCCGCCCCATGCCTCTGTTTTCACATCCAGAGAATGGGTACAAGCCCAGGATGTAATGTACAGCACATTTTATCAACATGGACACTAATGGCATTTGGGGCCAGATAATTCTGTTTGTTGGGGGGCCGTCCTGCGTGTTGTACGAGGTTTAGTTGTATCCTTGGGCTCTACCCACGAGATGCCAGCAGCAGCCACCTCCCCACCCCCAGTTATGTCAACCAAAAATGCTCCAGATATTTCCAAATGTTCCCTGGGGAACAAAACCACTTGTGTATACAGCAATGTGCAAATATATCACAAGAGGTGGATAAGTGCATTCAAAAAACCTTCCACAGTGTATTCACATCAACAACAAAATCAAATTCCACACCTCATGCCAGTTATAAACCCTTCATTCATGTCCAGGTCACAGCCAAAGAACCTGAGGCAGAATCTTTTAAAACATGGGTCACAAAGCAGTTTCCTGAGGTGAGGTCCAGCTGCCTGCCTCCATAGCTGCACACAGCCCCATGCTGAGAAGGCCCCACTCTGCTGCTGGTGTCTTGAAATTCCTATTAATTTTTTTAACAAGGAGCCCCGCATTGTCATTTTGCCCTGGTCAGAGTGTGTAGCCAGTCTTGTCTGAGGTGTGTTTTAAGCTCAGGATCCCGAATGGAGCTATTATCTCAAAGAAATATCTGCACCCCCAGGTTTACTATGGCATTATTTACACAAACCAAGATACGGATACCATCTAAGTGTCCAATGACAGATGAATGGATAAAAAAATGTGATACACACACACACACACACACACACACACACACAAAAATATTATTCAGCCAACAAAAAAAGGAGGAATCCTGCCTTTTGCAACAACATGGATAAAATTAAGGGCATTATGCTAAGTGAAATAAGTCAGAAAAAGGCAAATAGTGTCTGATCTCATTTACATGTGGGAGCTAAAAAAAGCTGAACTCACAGAAACAAAGTGGCTACCAGGGGCTGGGAGATGGTGGAAATGGGGAGATGTTGGTCAAAGGGCACACACTTCCAGTTATGAGTAAGTTATGGGGATCTAATGCACAGCATGATGATTTAGTTAATGATACTATATTGTATATTTGCAAGCTGCTATGAGAGTAGCTCTTAAATGTTCACATACACACATACACACACACACACACACACACACACACACACACACAGGTAACTGTGTAAGATGTTAGATGTGCTAACTAACCTAATTGTGATAATCATTTCTAAAGATATAAGTATACAAAATCATCACATTGTACACCTTAAACTTACATGATGTTTTTTGTCAATTATATCTCGATAATGCTGGGGATAATAAAAAATAAAATAAACTCAGGTTCCTGGATCCCACTGTTTAGAATAGTTCCACCTGATATAAAATCCTACAAGAGAAACCTCTTTGACTGTCTGACTTAAAGTGACAGAGAAATTTCTTTCTAAAACCTAAGAATTCCAAGTAAAAGTAATCTGTCATTTTAAATGCAGAATAAGTATAGCAGACACACAGGATGGGTCAGAAGACAAAACGCTGACACCAGACTGGGAGGGTTAAGGGACTTCATGGAAATGAATACAAGAATATTTAAAATATTTAAAATATTTAAATTTGGGGACACCTGGGTGGCTCAGTCAGTTGGGCACTGACTCCTGATTTCGGCTCAGGTCATGAACCCAGGGTCATGGGATCGAGCCCCGTTCAGGCTCTGTGCTGAGCGTAGAGCCTGCTTGGGATTCCCTCCCTTCCTCTTTCTCTCTCTCTCTCAATCTCTCGCTCTCTCTCTCTCTCACCTTCTCTCCCCCGCCCTCTACCCTCCCTTCCCTGCTCTCTCTCTCTCAAAATAAAGAAATAAACTTTAAAAATAAATAAATATTTAAATTTTCTAATCTTTTCTGTTTTTACTTCTAAATGAGCTAAGAAAAAAAAATCACATCATTTGAGAGGAATGAAGAAGAACAATTTTTATAAAACCAAAATGAGATTCCTGAACTTTCTACTTGCATATGGGGGATAAAACTGACCAAGCATTTTCCTTGTGGACAGGGAACAACCGGGTCCCCAGACTGAGTCCTCTGCTGATGAGAATTTCCAAGCACAATTCACACCTGCAGGATTTGCTGAACCTGATTCCAGTTTAGTATTAATCACTTCTCACTTCACTCCAACTACCTCCCCACCTGCCCACCAAAACATTTAGAGCAAAGACCTTTTATATGACAGGAACTCTCTAGACTGCATTTAGATGCCACATTTAGTCAGCCATCATGAAGACAAGACAGCACTTCCAAGGAGCTGACCCAATGTAATAATATCCTGCTCCACCGGTCTAACATTACACTGGGTGAGACGTACAGTCTCTACTTCAGAAAGAAAAACTGAAGGACAGCATGCCAAAGATGTATTCCAATCACTTGACTGAGTGAGTCCTGAAACCCATGTGGCAAAGGAAGAGATAAAACTTGGAGGATATGGCAGAATCACAGAATATACAAAAATGTTTCCAAAAGGGGCCTCACCCAATACTGCAAATAAGATGAGTGCTTTTGTCTATGGGAAAACCATTAAAAATAGCTTTGTTTGTTTCTTGGCATCCTTCCCCCACCCCACCCCACCCACCCCCCGCCACTCGATCAAAAGTGAATCCTTTGCTCTGCTGAGAGTCTGGGTGTGTTTAGAAAAGGAAATTTAGGGGCGCCTGGGTGGGTCAGTCGGTTAAGCGCCAGACTTCAGCTCAGGTCATGATCTCACGGTTTGTGGGTTCGAGCCCCACATCAGGCTCTGTGCTGACAGCTCAGAGCCTGGAGCCTGCTTCAGATTCTGTGTCTCCCTCTCTCTCTTGCCCCTCCCCTGCTTGTGCTCCATCTCTCTCTCTCAAAAAAAATAAATAAACATTAAAAAAAAAAAGGAAAGGAAATTTAGAAGTGGAAACTGGAAAGAGACACCCTGTGTAATAAGAGAGGAAAGGTTCTGGGGTGCCCAAAGAAAAGGAGGGAGGGGTAGAGCTGGGGAGAGAAAAGAAGGATCTAGAAGCCTACGTGTGCCAGTCTTCGATGGAGTCCCATGAATGCACACACCCTGTGAGCAGGTTTCCTGTAGGCACTGGGGCTCACGTGAGACATGAGACAGACAACACGGGTGTAGCAGCATTCTCACGCAGAGAATCGCAACACCGAGGCTTTTTATTCTAGGAAGCAACTTTATTCCTACCAGCACAACTCAGTTGGGTTCGTACCCACAGAACTGAGCCCTGAACACCACGTGGCATAGTTTTTTATATATTTTCTACGTCTTTGTCTCCCATATATGGTAATACACACAAACATGCAGTCTGATTAAGTGGTCTCATATTATAAGGTCACGAGGGATGTTGTCACATATGTGTATAGCCAGGTTACCTTGAGGGTTTTTTTTATTTTTTCTCTTTAGGGAGAGGACCCTACCGCATGGGGAGGACCAGGGTAAGAAGCAAATGGGGCCCTCAGAAGAGCCTCCTCCCTGAATTAGCAGGAATTAGTGAAAGTAAACTTCACCTAAGTTTTTGAGGATCAAACAAATCACGACTGACATCCGGATGACTCTCCTTTGTTATAAAATGTTCGGCAGTTGCCAACCTTGCACTGGAAACATGTGGCGCCAGAGGTCAGGAACATTTCTCAGCCATCTCTGGGTCCTGTGCATTGGCATGGCAGCCCTATCAGTGCACAGCCCATCCTGGATCTTACCATTAGTGTCCACGCTTGCCCAGGTGTCAACAGCTAATATCTGCACCTCTTTGCTTGAAGCAGAACCCACTGATGGTGGCCAGGGCCCACTATGCCTGTGCATATGGCACGTTAGAAGCACTGGGGAACTGATACACCCCTGGGGGAGGGGTTCACCCAGTGACTGGAGGGGTGTAAAAATACCTCAGTTCCTTTGCTCCTCAGGTGAGATACCTCTGGAATGCATGTTCTATACTGGAGTCAGCCAATTTTTTGTGCACTAGGCCAGAGAGTAAATATTTTAGGCTTTCTGGTCGCTCAGAACTACTCAACTCTGCTGCTGTAGTGCAAAAGCAGCCATAAACAATACAGACATGAACTGGAGTCAATGCATCCAGAGAAAGTTTACAAAAACAGATGGCAAGCCAGATTTGCCATGGGCTATGGTTTGTAAACCCCTGTTCTATGCCATTTTCCAGAGTTAACCAGAGAGATTAAACTCTTTGATGCCCACAGTGGTAAGAACCTTGTTAATATACTAGTTTTCAGTTCCCTTCCCTCCCAGCCTGTCCTCTCACCTCATCGTCCGTAGCTTCACAGATTATTTCCACTTGAATCCTTGCCTCAGAGTCTGCTTTCAACTGAGGCAGTTGCTTAAGGTACTTTTGGCTGCAAGTAACAGACTGGTGAATTAAAAGTGATTTATGGGCGCCTGGGTGGCTCAGTAAGTTAAGCGTCCGACTTGAGTTCAGGTCATGATCTCATGATTCATGGGTTTGAGCCCGAATCAGGCTCTGTGCTGACATCAGCTTGGAGCCTGGGGCCTGCTTTGGATTATGTCTCCCTTTCTCCCTGTCCCTCCCTTCCTCTCAAAAATAAACATTAAAAAAAAATTTAAAGTGATTTACATGACACAGTTTTGTTATACCTTCCACAAAAGCTCAGGTGGTCCAGGTAAGTTAAGTCAGTAATGTCACGGCACTGGGGTTATGATCCTTACAGCTCGTTGCCAAGAACACAGAACACGTCAATGCCAAAAACAAACAGGATAAGCATGCCTGGATGAGGCCACTTGAGGCCCAAGCCCTGGAGCACGGGGAAGGAAGGAGCCCACCTTCTCTGGGCGTACAAACAACTGGCACACGAACAAAATGAGGGAACTGTCAACAAAGAAGAATGAGAAAAGACTGTTGAGGGTAGACAACCAGCATGCACTCAACAGCAGGTGTTCAGTAAATGCTGTTTCAATACACAAATGTATAGGTCAGTGGATGTGAACAATGGATAGCAACTTTCCAAAAGAAAGGTAAAGTAGAAAAGGTCACCCTGGACATAAGAGCAGTGAAGAACAAGCCCAGACTGACTTGGATATTCAGGAAAGATCTTAGAGGCTCTAGATAGCTCGATTATGGAACTCTGAGCCATCAGTGCAAACTAAATGGGGATGTGAAGGTGACTTTATTAAAATCAAACACAAACATGTTCTCCCCGGGTTGATAACGGGTACCGCATTTCACAGTTCATAAAGTTCATGTCCACCCATTAATCTTACCACTTGATCAAAGAAAAAAAAAAACAAAAAAGAAAAAAAAACAGGTAATAGGTCAGGTACTACAAAGTACAAAATACTTCTGAAAGAGATTAAAGACTGAAATAAATGGCTACAAGGAACAGAGAGTTCATTAACTAGAAAACTCAATATTGTTAAGGCGGACATTCTCCCCAGTTATCTATAGAATCAATGCCATCCCACTCAAAATACCAGATGCTTTTTGGAGAAATTGACAAAATGAGTCTCAAATTAATATGAAAAGCTAAGAACCAAAAATAGGCAAGGCCATCTTGTAGGAAAACAAAGCTAAAGACTTATGCTGCCAAGTATTAACATTCAGTGTAAAGCTTTAATAAACTTACAGTAAAATGGCACAAGGGTAGACAGTCTAACAGAAGAGGAAGTCCAGAAAATGTGTGACAAAGACATCACTGTGATTCAGAGAGTAAAGATGGTCTTTTCAGCAGGTGTTGCTGGGTCAAGTGGATATCAGTATCAAATGCTGACAACGAAGCAGGGCAACCGGAAATCGCATACGTCTCTGGCAGAACTATAGCTTGGTATAACCACTGTGGAAAACTGTTGGGCTATACCTACCCAAAGCTGCATATATGTACACCCTGTAACCCATCACTTTCACATCTGAGTACATACATAACAGAAATTAGTGCATATATCTACCAGAAGGCTTAATACAAGAACGTTTATAGTGGCTTTATTGGTAATTGCCACAGACTGAAAACAGCCCAATGTCCATTACCTGTGGTTTGTTTACAGAGTGGAACGATACACTGTGAAAAAACAAAGCAGGGCTATGGGCAAGAAATGACTGAACTTACCTCAGAAATATGTTGAACAAAGGAAGCCAGAGGCACACACAAAAATGCATAGAGTATGACTCCATTTATACGCACTTCAAGAACAGACAAATCCACTAAGTGAAAGAAATCAGAATAGTAGTTATCTCTCAGAGATATTGATTGGAAAGGGGCTCAAGTGAGCTTCCTGGGCTCACTTAAAGTGTTCTAGATCGACATGGCAGTTACAGGTCCACATCTATGCAAACATTTATCAAGCTAAACACTTAGGGTTTGTTCACTTCACTATACATGTGTCCTACTTCATTACACATGATAAAAAGTCAAGGAACATGGTTAAGGCGTGTTCAGTGAAGGATTTCCTGAAGATCTGGTACCTAGTGTCCTGAGGATTTAACTGAGTGCAGAGATAAAGCCTCCAATACTAGGAAAATAGACAAGGAGGATGTCCTAAGTCTTGACCCCTCGGGTTATCGTCGCTGGGCTCTCTTGGACAGGGAAGAGCATCTTGACCGTTAACTGGGAAGTATAAGACACACAGGAAGTGAAATAATCAGGCTTGCCCACTACAAAAAGTAGCCAGAAAGAGACAGAGATCGTGGCTAAAAGAGGAATCAGAAGAACTATATCGTTCACCAAATCCCAGAGTAAATCATGATAATAACAGACAGCTTTTTAAAAGTGCTTGCTATATGCCAAGCATTTACAAGTTTCAATCTGCTCACTGAAGCTTCACAACAACCTAAAAACACACCTAGTGAATGGCACAGTTGAGATGCAAACAGAAGAGGATGGCCCCAGAACTCAGCCACCCCAGCCCCATGCCATACTTCCTAAGGACGAAGAGGAATCGTGTCTTGAAGAAGCATTTCCTGCCATCTTCTCTCCCCACTGGACTGGGTCTCAGGTCACACCTATGCATTTCTCTCTTTCTTAACACTCTTCACACTCCCTCATCATTGTCTGGTTTTGTATTCGTTTCTTGAGGCTGCTGTTACGAAACCACGGCAAACTCAGTGGTTTAAAACAACAGAAATGTGTTCTCTCCCAATTCCAAAGGCCAGAAGACAGAAAGCGGTTTCAGTGAGCTGACATCAAAGTGGCAGTGGGGCTATGCCCCCAGAAGCTCCAGGAGGAACTCGTTCTTGCCTCTTCCAGCTTCTGGTGGGTGTGGCATTCCTTTGCTTGTGGCTGTATCATGCCAATCTGTCTTCATATTGCCTTGTCCACTTCCGTGTGTGCAATCTCCCTCTGCCTTTCTCTTATGAGGACAACTATAAACAGATTAATGCCCCACTCAGATAATCTGGAATAATCTCCCGATTCAATATCCTTAACTTCATCACACCTATGGACTCTTTTTCCTCATATGGTGATATTTACAGGTTCCAGGGATTATAACCTGATATCTCTGGGTGGCTACTGTTCAGCCTGCTATCTCTAAATAATTCTATCACTATTACCACTATCTCTATATTACCATCACTATCTCTGTATTAACTTTATGCACTCCTCAACAGCTGAGGCCATCTGTAGCCATTTTCATATAGCCACATATTTTGACACTCCTCCTATTAAAAGAGGGATCTACATCCTTTCCCTTGACTCATGAACCTTGTGATTGCTTTGACCGATAGAATAGAGTGAAAATCACACTGTTCTAGTTTCTAATCCAGGTTTTAAAAGACGGTCAGCTGCTACTTCCTATCCCTAGGTACACTCACTCTTGGAACCCAGCCACTATGCTATGAGAAATCCAAAGTGCATGATGAGGCCACGTGAAAGTGCCCCAGGCAACAGTACCATCTGAACTCCCGGCCAACAGCCAATCTCAACTGCCAGCCATGTGTTTGAGCCATCCTGAATGGCCAGCCCAGTCAAGACCTCAGATGTCTCCACCCCAGAGAACCACCGACTTTTCAGTCAACAGAGTCACGAGTAATAATGCCAAATATTTGTCTCCAGCTATCATGTGAGCAGGTTGGGTTTTTTTATGCAGCAACAGATGATCTGATCACTACCTTATTCATAGTTCCTCCATACCTAGAGCTATGCCTGGAGGTCTTGATGCCCAAGGAATGTGGAATACATTAAAAACTACCAAACTCTAGCAGGTATGGCCAAGAAGTCGGGCTGGAGATCAAGAACTATTGACATTAGATCCCAAAGAAATGACAAGGTGATGGGGTACAAGAGGATGACTGTGAAGAAACACTTTTCTTGGGTACCAATATTATACATAGATTATAATTATGCAATTCCTCATCAAAATCCCCCAAGGGAGCAACAGAGAGATTGATTATGCAGAACTGGATCACACGATTATGGAGGCTAAGAAGTCCCACAGTCCACTGTCTGCAAGATGGAGACCCAGGAAGTCCAGTGGTGTCAGTGAGTCTGAGTCCGAAGGCCTGAGAACCAGGGAAGCTGGTCGTGTTAACCCCAGTCCAAGGACAGAATATGATGTCCCAGCTCAAGCAGTGGAGCAGGAAAAAGGGGGCAATTCCTTTCCTCCACCTTTTGTGGTATTCAGGCCCGCCCCCACTGGGGAGGGCGATTACTTTACTGAGCCCACTGATTCCAATGCTAATCCCATCTGGAAACACCCTGAGAGACACACCAAAAGAACATTTAATCTGGGCACCCCGTGGCCCTAACTGTCACAAGCCTTGCTGGGGGTGGAGGTGGGCAGGGACAGTGTCTAGCAGGACCAAGCTCAACAGAGTCTCGATGTTTACTGATTAAGAGGTACACAGACTCTGCATATCATTCGTTTGCTTCCCTTTTAACCCTTCTGTTAATTTAAGAAACCATGTACTGAGTACTTACTGACAGCCAGGCATTGGTTGAGGTGAAGGATATTCAGCAGTCAGCAAGTTCCTTCCTTCATGGAGCTTTCGACCATAGAGTATTTAGGGAGACCTCAAAACCACAGGGAGGGGGCTCAAGGCCCCGTTCCTGACCTTAATTACCTTCCTCTACTGCCGTGCTCACCAAAAATCATTTTCTAAAAACATTAGACCATTCAATACTACTGAGTGTCTCCTCCAAAATGGATACGGTGCAAGCAGTAAATTAGAGAAGATTAACTTGGCAAAGGCCTTCCCTTCATTTTGTGGCAGCTGTTACAATTTCCTGTTGTGGGAGATGGATGGGCAGGTCCCTTCTGTCCAAATGACTGAGCACACCGTGGGGCACAAGAACAGGAAGCTATGGGTGCTAATGAGGCCAGCCTGTATTTGTGGACACAGGCAGCCCAAAGACCAGCTTCTCAAGACCACTGTGATGTGCCTTCACCAAATGCTTTTTTCTGCTGTAATAATGCACCAGCAGCCGGCAGCCGCAGTTTCCCTGCTCAGACCTTCTTTTCAGGGGAACTGACTCTTGGAAGCAAAGCTAACCAACAGTCTCCAGCTGCTGCACCTCTGGACCCACCATAGTGTTCGCACAGGGCCACACTTTCCAGGGCTTTTCCCAGCCAGTGAGTGAGCACGCCAGGAGGGCTAGAAACAGGCTATTCTATTCTGATTTGTCCAACAGATAGCTTTGTCTCAGGAAATGCCTACTGGACTGGCTGAAACTTTCTCAGAACGATGCTGAACCCGCCCCCCTTCCTTCCCCCTCTCCTTTCAAAGTATCAGACCTGCATCACAGCCTGAAGGCTCTCCTTGCCCTACCTCCGCTCCCTCTCCACTGTCCTCCCTAGGTACTTTTCCAGTATATTTCTTGCACGGTTAATTCCTGTGGTGCCTTCTTCTCAGAGGACCTGAACTGACACACTATCTAGAGACAACTCTTATTTTGTGTGCATTTTCTTTTTTTATTTCATGCATTTAATTTACATGGTTGTCGTTTCTCTTTCTTTCCCCATAGTATATTACAAGATGAGTGCTGTCTTATGTTGTTATGCTTCATGTATATTATTTATAATCCATAACAGTCCCTTGCATAGCAGAATCATAAAGATCTGTATTAGCTATTAGCTAATTCCCCTTTGGTGTTAGCTATTCCTCTTTGGTTGGACATTCAGGGTCTTTCCAATTTTTTCCTAATTAAATGTTGCTGCAGTAAATGCCATGTGGAGTCTTGGTAAGAACCAGGGGTTGTGGTTCTGATTCTGCCATATCTGAGCTGCACAACCCTGAGCAAAGCACTTTGTTTCTGTGGGCTTCTGTCTCTCCACCATCCCCCCCCCCCCACACACACACACACACATCAGACGGAGATAATACTAGAGGAGGATCCTTTGTCAATATCAAATTCATGTCATCATTTTCAAAAGACTTTGGTTACCACGTGCAGGGAGGGTAGGGGAAATGGGGAGATGGTGGTCAAAGAGTACAAAGCTGTAGTTCTGTAGTTCTGGAGACCTCATGTACAGCATGATGACTACCATGAATAATAATGCACTCAACACTGGAAACCTGGTAACAGAACAGATTTCAGGTACATTCACCACATACACACACACACACACACACACACACACACACACACACACAAGTCACTATGTGAGGAGACTAAATGTTGATAAGCTTGACTGTAATCATCATTCCACTACGTACATGGATATCAAATCATGTTGCACACCTTAAACATATACAATTCTTACTAAAAATACACATATATAAATAACTGAAAAATGGGACTCCAGACAGCCCTCTCGCCCTTCCCACCACATGAGGACACAACAAGATGTGAGTTTCTGTTGTTTACAAGCCACCTGGTCTGTGGCAATGTAGGAAAGCAGCCCAAACAGACAGAGACAGTGTGAATCCAAGCAGGAAAATCAATGGGACATACTTTGCAATCAACCTACCTCAGTGGGGCTCATGCATTACCTACTCCCAGAAACGGTCAGGAAGCCGACCCGAGAAGGGAGAGATGTAGTCAGGAGGCAGGACCGTGGTGCTTAGGTGTGGAAGCTTCTGCTGAGAAACCTGCCCTTCACAAGTATCTCACACGGTGAGATACAGATGCGACACCAAGGTGGCCCTCAAGAACTCCCGTCAGGGCCTTCCGGAGCCCAGGACCTGATCCCTAAGCTGGCCCCAGACAACCCTCAAAGCGGCAGCTGTCACACGCCCCCACCCACCTGAGGACATAACCATGTGCAGGAGGCTGCACCCCAGGCTCAGGGAGCTCCCTGCACCCTGCCTGCCGCTTCATCACCAGTGACGATGGCATCGTCCATGACTGCTTCCTCACGTGTCCTTACATCCTTTCCTTTAGCAGTTATTTGGGAAGAGCTGAAGCATTTTGCTTTAAAAAATAAAAAGCAACAGAACTGGCGTTTTTGGAAAACCAGCTTGAAACACAGTAAACAACTATGCCAAAAGCAAAGGAAAAAATGCTGAAAATGTTTGTGTCTGTTCAACTGCTCTGACCAGGACTCTCCAGGGGATGCTCCAAGGGGCAAAAACACACTGGGATCTGGCCTCAGGACACTGCAGCACCCTCAGCTCATCTTGCCTGGAAGCAATTTCATCACACCACTTCCCTTCCACCTGCCCTTCCCTAACCACCCAGTGACCCCTCTCCCATTTAGCAACAAAAACACAGTCTTCAGAAGGGGAATGACTCTTTCAATAAAAATAACACATCCCTAGCATTCACCCGCCCTCTTCATCCTCACACCTCCTCCCACCAAAAAAAAAAAAAAAATCTCATTTATCTTGTTGGTTTTCTCATCTTTTCCATACACCACACAACTGGGTAAATAAGTTCTGTGTTCAATCTTTTAACAGGGGTTATTCAATTTACTCAAGCCAATGTGAATATTTCCCCCTGGTTTCCATGACAACCTCTCAGCACATTCAGTCTTCATATAAATGAGTTATTGCTTTTATGTTCTCATACCCTAAGACAATGAGGAAATTAACATAATGTGGTCATACAAAGAAAAAACCATCAAAACAATCACAATCCTCATATCCTCCCCAGCAATTCATAGATAGCATTCTGTGAAAAAGAACCAAAGAGAAATGAGGGCTTTGCATCTGACAACACTGTTAACATTAGAGATTTCATTTCAGATGCATTTAAATGAAGTCAGACCATAGTAGGGTTCAAAAAAGTGTATAGACAGAGAACCAAAATGAAGGAGAAAAGACATGTAAAGCAGGGACCCAAATTTGCCTTTAAACCATACGATTTCCCAACATGGCTGCCACACTCAGCCTCACTGTATGCATTCTGGCCATGCCTGCCCCAGGACCTTCACACATGCCGTTCCCTAGGCCTGGAACATTTTCCCTATGTTATTCTCCCATGCCTGTTTTGCTTAGCTAATTCCTACTCATCCTTCAAATCTCACCTTAGAAAAGTCACTGGCTCAAGGAGGTCAAGCTTCACCATTTGACAACATTAGGTTGGATCCCCTGTGTTACATATACCTTCATCGTTCCTCACATTCTTCATTGTTTTAGGTAGGTTTCACCAGAAGCAGATCCTAAGAGAAGGATTTGAAAGCAAGGGGTTTACCTAGGAAGTAATCCCAAGAAACACGGGCATGACAGTGGAGAAGTGAGACAGGGAAGGGAAAGAAGCCAATCCACGATGTGTTGGATTAATATGGACAAGTGGAGCTCGATCCCCCTGGGGGCTTCTGGGAGCCAGCACAGAGCAGACCTCATCTTAGAGGTGAGGAAGACAACTACCCCCTCTGGTTGGGGGATACTCTCTTGCACGTGTATTTCTCTGCACTTCCAGCCTGTCCCACAAAGGCCTCACTGGAGAAAGCCCCGGGCACCACTGCAGGTGCCTGGGGTATGAAGAGTGAATACCAAGAACATGTGCGCCAGGAACCAGCAGTGCCTACCACATCCTCCGATTCCTACAACATAATTATCATCCGAGACTGGAGATCCATGAACAGGGGACAAAAAGGCTCCACTCAAAGTCAACATGCAAAATGGAGGCCTCAAAGGGGAAACTATGAATTGTGGAGATATCAAAGACCTTGACTCGAGGCCTGGATGACTAATTAGACTGGAGCACAGGTTTCAGTCAAGGAGCTGAAGACTTTCTAAAAGGGAGCATCTAGGTTCTTCACTCCATCCTAAAATCCTCCACATCTCTTTTGCTGCCTAGGGGCATATCCGGTAGGATAGTTCAAGGCTGTCAATTCTAGCCGTCTGGTCAAGAAAGAAAAATCTTTGGTCCCAGGTGTAGGAGTGGCTGCTCCCCCAACAGACCTCAGAATGAACTCTTAACCTCTGTATGGTGGACTTAGAATCCTAAGCCTCTAAGCTTTTTGATGGTTCCAACTGGAGAAAGTAATTTGATAAACCGTCAACAAGGAAACGCACCATTAAACAGTGATACAACCATTCATTCAAATATTATGCAACCACTAAAAATGATGGCTGCTAGGGTTGGTATTATTCACAAACATACGTATGTAACAGGATAATAATAGCAAATGTGAAATGTGCTCGTTGTTTATTCACTGTCTTCCCACACCAGCATGAAAGTTCAGCAAAGGTGAGGCTGTTAGTTTTGTTCAATGCTGTATCGTCAGCATATAGGACACTTCCAGGCACAAAAACATCCAGCAGCCAACAGGGTAAAATTCAGTGTCTGGCATCCAATCAAAAATTACTCGGTCTATCATGGGTGGGGGCAAGGGCTGGCCTCCATCACACCCCAGAGCTGCCAGGCGGGGCTGGGTGACCAAACTCCAAAGTACAGGGAGGGGGCATGCTTTGACCTATAAAACACAAGAGGCAGGAGGGAGCTGGCACATAAATGACTCCCCCTTCCCCCTCACGAGGGACAGTGCTGAGATACAGAAACTCCAAAGAGTCTCCCTAGCGATGTCCCATGGGGCGAGCTGTGTTTCCATCAGGCTGTGGCCCATTCAGTCACAGGCACCACCTTGCACTGGCTTCCTCTCCTTCTCTGCCCCACTTTCCTCAAGCCATCACTCTTCCATCCTCGGGATGACACAGCCCCCAACACGCTCTACTGCCAGGCAGAGACAACTCCTCCCCAAATCTGTGACATATGGAGGATCTTTGGAAAGATATGTTCTGGTTAATCCCCAAACTTACTGGCTTAAAACAACAACCATGGTTATTACATCATGACTGAGGTCAGGATCACAAACAGGACCCAGCTGGGCAAGTCCTCCGGCCTACATGCTGTCCAGTGGTGTCATTATTGGTATTTAGCTGACTTCCAGGCCTCTGTGAAGGGGCCAAACAGCTCTGGTGACATGCTAGGGGCCTTGGTGGGTATACTTAGAAGCTGGGTTCCACAGAACCGTCCTCCCGCTCGTGTCATCTCGGGGTCTCTGCACATGTCTCTCTCCAGCAGGATCCTTGGACTTCTTACACGGTGGCTCAGGACTTGAAGACGGAGAGTCCCAAGAAGCTGGAAGCCCACTTAAAGGCTAAGAGCAGAGCCAGTGTGGTATGGCTTCTCTGGCATTGCTAGTTAAAGCAGTCATAGGCCAGCCCAGGCTCAAGAGGAGGGCAGACAGATTCCACTTCTTAACGGTGAAGTGTCAAAGACTTTGCAGCCACCTGCAGTCTCCAGACACACACATGGAGGCATGCACGCACACGCACACACACACGCACGCACACAGGCACACACAGGAAACTGGGGGTAGGGGTGGAATGAAGACTGAAGCATCAAGGTAGGAGGGATCCCTCCGTTCTGTTGGCCTGATTTTCCACATGCATGTTATTACTTTTTTTCAAATAAAAAATGTGGAGGAAAAGGGGGAGACAAAAACAACGTCAACATGCTGAATCCTCACCTTCTGTGGCAGAGAGTCAATAGAAAATGTCTTAAATTGATAAATCAAGAAACAGCTGCATAAGCATCTTATTTGGAGTTACAGAGATAAGTACCAGAAGTCCTAAAAATGGAAACATTTCCAGCAAATGCCTCTGGGAGACAGGACTCGGGGAGGGGAAAGAGCAGAGAAGGGGCCAGGAACGGCTGCTTTCATTAGGAGCCCTTCCGTTCTTGTACTTTTTACTATGTGTACATATTACTTTGATAAAAAATTTAAAGGGGGAGAAAATGAGAAAAAGTAGGGATGGTTATTTTTAAAGCTATGTAATTAAACCTGAAGAAAATCTCATTTTGCTAACTGAAAAATAAAAAGGGTAGTGAATACAAAACTCTATTAACTATATTCATGGTATGGTTGGAAATACGTTTAATAAGGACAGAAAGAAAACATATATATAGGGGAGGGGAAGACATAAAGAGATGTACCTCACCAAATGACAGAGGGTGGGTTTCTCTTCTGTGTTTCCCAAATTTTCAGCAATGGGATTCTCTTACTTTCATAATGAAAAGAAAAAAATTCATTACTTTAAATAAATGAACTGAGCAGCGATTAAATAAAAATGTCAGAAGAGTCTCTGAAGAACTCTTGGCCTCTATAACCGAACCGGGTTTAACTCCTGGGCCCTCCCAGGTAGCGTGATGGAGGAAGGCAGCTCTGTTCACAGGCTCTGGTAGACTCTAGCCAGCCGGGTCTGTGCACTTGGTTATAAAATCTTCCCAGAAAGAATTTAGTCCGTGTATTTTTAATTCAACTGAATAATACCTTTTGTAAGGCTCCAACGTATTCAGTTTTGAATCTGAAATGCTCCTTCAGTCATTGAATAAATATTTATCGAGTACCTACTATCTGCTAGACAAAATGCTGGGGGCTGGGGTTAAAATGGTAGATGAGACAAGTAAAATCTCCATCACCCTGGAGCCACAGATTAGTAGGGGAGGCAGTAAAGCAACCAGGCAATTGCATTAGATCCTAACAGACGCTTTGACTGGGGAAAGTACAAGTGGGAGGAGATAACCTGGAGAGCTTCCTGGAAGAGGCTAAATCTAAGCTCAAACTCAAAGGATGAACCAGAGCAGATTTGGCTAAAGAGGGAAAAAGTATTTCCAGCACAGAAAATACAATATGCAAAGGCTCAGAGACAATAGAGAAGATGGCTAATGCAAGGAACTAAGAATGGAAAAAAAAAAAAAAAAAAAAAAAAATGTCCCATCATCAAAACAGTCCCAAAGGACCCCTTTCATCTGGAGGCTCAACGGCCAAACTGCCTGAACTAGAATCCCAGCCCTGCCCCTTAGAAGCTATGTGACCTCGGTCAAAGGACTCTACCTCAACTGTGTCTCAGTCTCTGCATCGAGTGTCCTACTCTGCTTGGGTTGCTGTAACGAAAGACCACAGACCAGGTGGCTTATAAAACACTGAAAATTACTGCTCACAGTTCCGAAGCCTGCAAGTCCAAGATCAAGGAGCAAGCAGACTCAGTGTCTGGTAAGAACCTGCTTCCTGGTTCAGACTTAACACCTTCCAGCTCTAACCTCACAGAGCAGAAAGGAGGAGAGAACTGTCTGGGGTCCCTTTTATAAAGGCACTAATCCCATGCATAAGGGCCCCACCTCCTGACCTAATCACCTCCCAAAGGCCCCACCTCCTAATACCAGTTTGGGTGGGTAAGAGTCAACATAGGAATTCGACAACAGACATTCAGACCAGGGCCCTGGGCTCAAGCTCCTTCCCCACCCTCTCTCTCTCCCTCAGGAAGCCACACCCACCCAAATCCCTGTTTCAGACGGGCGGAAGGAGCCTTAACTCAGTCACACATGCACTTCAAAAGCTATGTGTTACACACCAGGCTGCACCGTGCTCACTTCTAGGTCTACACTATGGGATCAAAGATGCCAATGCCATGCCAGGAATAGAGCCCCCCTACCAGGGAAACGAAGGTGAACCAGACACTGTCTCAGACATGGAGGGGCTAATCCAAAGGAAAAGGCAACAGAAGAGGGGACACAGCAAATTTCAGTGCAGTCTGCTGTATTCTGATTCGGGTGTTGCTGAAGAACACTCACAGGGGCAGAACCTGAGCTATGGAATCAGATCTTGGCCCAGTCCCGAATGTTCTTTAACCTCAGTTTCCTCATCGGTATCGTAGAGATCCCAAGGTTCACCAAACAAGGTAGCTTAAACGGCTGCCAAGGGCAAAGTGGCTAGCATGGTGTCTGCTCCTACTGGGTACTTGGTACTCCTCCACTCCCTTCTCCCTTGAGGCCACCTAGGCGTGAATGGCAAAGCTAGGACCCTTCTTTTTCACCCAAATCAAAGAATGTTGGCAAAAGAGAAAACAGCCCCATAGCCTCTCCTGTCTCTCCCTTAATAGTTTATCTCTAAGTTATTCAATGCAAGAGACTTAGCCCAGCTAAAATTATTCAAAATCGACCTTGAGATCAGGAACAAATTGGCTACAGCAGTCAGCGATTGGCAAATGCAATCTAAATGCCCCAGGCGGCATTAGAGCCTTCTACGTTGACAGCAAGAGTCAATGTGCATCTTGGAAAATTCCGAAAAAAAAAAATTAAAGGTCACCACATTTGTAGGCAGAATGGATTTTCTTGAGACCATTACAAACAGACTGCCTAAATTACAAAGATTCTAGGCTTGACAGCTCCTGGGGGGTGGGGCGGGGGAGGTTTCAGGTACAAAGAACACCACCCTTGACTCCCACGCATCGGGGCTGCTGTCTGTGGCCATCTGAAGGTTCTGCCGTCACCCGTTCTCTCACCGAAACTGCACAACCAGTCTCTGATGCCTCCACAAACTGGGACGACCGGACTGGGGCCAGGCCTGTGCTCCAAGGGTCTGACCAGGCAGGGAAGCCGAAGAGGCGCAAATCACCAAGATGGCACCAAACATTTCTGTAGAAGTGAATCAAGCCAAAGCAGGAGGCCCCAACCCCAAGGCCAAGTCCAGAAGGAAAGGTTGGGTTTGTAACTGGGAGAGGGATTGAGCTGGGAACGCAGGCTGGGAGCCGGGGGTGACAGGCTGCAAGAGTGGCCTTGAGCGGCATCAGCACAGCTTGGGCTGTCTGGTTTTGTTGAAAAGGAGCACTAACTACTGCTACTAAGGACAGCTAACACGGGCCGGGTGCACTCTGGAACCAGGGCTGGGCTAATCCTGTACACGCGCCTCCTCCCTTAATCCTCAGTGCCCAATACGGTAGCTGCATGTTCCCTCCCCGCTTTCCTCAAAACTGAGGTTTCTCCAAGGTTACCCAGGGAATCACGGAGACCCAGGAAATCTGGCTGCAGGGTGCAAGACCTTGTCGATGTCACTTTCTTACATGTGGTAGCTCAAGTGTGTGCCAGCCTCACTCAAAGAAATAGCAAAACTTAACTCTGAACAGCAGCTAGTAATGTGCACTTCATTTTTTTAAACAAGGAAACTAATGCCCAGGAGAAGTAAGGAGAACAGAGCTCTTCACGGAAGCTAGGTTCACGGGAGCAAAAAATACAGAGGCATCCCAAATACGATAAATTGGTATACATTACTGGTGAGCAAATATTTACACCTTCCCACTCCTTCCACCATGGGAGGAACATAAGTCCCTGCCCCATTAATGTTGGGCTTGCTTTGGCCAAGGGAACACAGGCAGAACCGACCATGTACTGACAGTTTCCAACTCAGGCCTTACAAAGCATCAATTATTTCTGCTCACCCCTTGGAAGCGGCCAGCTTTTGCCAGGAAAACCCTGCTTCTCCAGTCTCAGCCTCAGAAGCGAACAGAGGGATCAGACCTGCATGCAACCTACAGTGTGAAGCAGAGTCTCCCCAGCCAAACCACAGACCTACGTGTAAGAAATAAATGCTTGTTTTTATAACTCATTGTGTTTGTTGTGGCTGTTTATTACACACCAATAGGTGACTGATACATTTACACATGTATATATTATACAGGATACATATCTGATGGCTGTGTGACATGGAGAGATCTGTGTGTAAATACTGAACACACATCTTTATATACAGAAGACAGTACAGGACAATAGTGTAGGATCCAGAGGAAGAATTAAGTTTGCATTCTTCCTCTGACATTTATTGGCTGTGTGCTTTGGGGTGGTTACTTGACCTCTCTGAGTACATTTTCTCTTCTGTAACATAGGGACTAAAATTGTGTCTATCTCATAGGGTTACTGTGAGATCTCAGCGAAATAAAAGTACACATAATGAGCTTAGCACAGACCCTAACACATACTTACTCATTTATTCATTCAACCGATATTGACGGAGTAACTACATTTGCCAGGCACTTTTTCTAGGTATTTATTTATTTATTTGAATTTTTAAAATTTTTTTTTCAACGTTTATTTATTTTTGGGACAGAGAGAGACAGAGCATGAACGGGCGAGGGGCAGAGAGAGAGGGAGACACAGAATCGGAAACAGGCTCCAGGCTCTGAGCCATCAGCCCAGAGCCCGACGCGGGGCTCGAACTCACGGACCGTGAGATCGTGACCTGGTTGAAGTCGGACGCTTAACCGACTGCGCCACCCAGGCGCCCCAATTTATTTGAATTTTTTAAATGTTTTATTTATTTTTGAGAGAGAGAGAGACAGTGAGGGAGAGAGACAGAGAACAAGTAGGGGAGGGAAGAGAGAGTGGGAGACAGAGGATCCGAAGAGGGCTTAGCACCAACAGCAACAAGCCGGATGCAGGGCTCAAACTCCCAAAACGTGAGATCATGACCTGAGCAGAAGTCAGAGGCTCAACCGACTGAGCCACCCAGGTGCCCCTAGGTTTTTAGAATACAGTTACTAGCTATATAGAACAAGGAAAAGGGAAACAGGGTAAGGACAACCAGTAGCCAGGGAAGACGAGGGAGGCATTCCAGGTGAAGTGTTCTGCACAGGGTCTGGCACATAATGACCACACGACAAATGGTAGCCACTTATTCTCAGAGTGATTAGCATGCAAGAATGAGGAACTCAGTTGCAGACAAAAGGAAAATCAGCCTCTCTACTCCCCAGCACAACCCTGTCCTTGAAAGCCTCAGCAAACCACAGCAACAGATCAAGGACCCTCACTGGGTGGACACCACCTCAGGCGCTTTTGAAGCTGATACACAAATCCTGCAAATAGAGCCAGACTCCTATGGTCGGGCTGGGAAGAGACAGGCCAGCTGCTGTTGGGAGGCTGGAGCTCCGCTTGTCCATGAAAGAAGGAAGTTCCTGTGGCCTGAGCCATGCTTTAAATCCACTGATCACATCAAACACGGGCTGCTGGCAGGAGGGAGCGGGTGAGGTGTTCAGAAGCTGGAGGGCAAGGTCAGCTGATGGGGACCCTCCATGCAGGTGTTGCGGAACAAGTGATGCTTCAGGGATCTTAGGCGGTGGAGCAATACACCAGCCTTTGCAAACACACTTACTGTGCAGCCCTTGAGGCCACCTCCTGTTTTTCAGCCCTAATTGGCATGTTTTCCCATCTCCTCAGAAACAGCACAGGAGACGGCATTACATAACAGTAAAAGTACGGTCCTTGGAGTAGGACAATCTGGGTTTGCATCCCGACTCTATTGCTTACCAGCTGCCTCCCTGGGCCAGCCGCTTAGCCTAAGGAACTACCCACTCCTGTTGTGTAAGGATTAAATGAGATCACCTTTAACACCTTACATGTAAAACACCTCACAAGCAAAATGTTTAGCACAGTACCTGGT
The DNA here is from genome assembly GCF_028749965.1 of Puma concolor. NCBI lineage: Eukaryota > Metazoa > Chordata > Mammalia > Carnivora > Felidae > Puma > Puma concolor. Next base: position 29,438,401 of record NC_141682.1, read on the forward strand.
ACAAGGTAACTACTCAGAGTCAGGGCTCTTATTAGTGACCCATTTTTTTTTTTAATCTTTATTTATTTTTGAGAGAGTGAGAGAGTAACAGAGTGAGAGCAGGGGAGGAACAGAGACAGAGGGAGACACAGAATCCAAAGCAGGCTCTGGGCTCCAAGCTGTCAGCACAGAGGCCGACACAGGGCTCGAACCCACGAACCGTGAGATCATGACCTGAGCTGAGGGTGGTCACTTAACCGACTGAGCCACCCAGGCACCCCATTAGTGACCCATTTTGTAAATGAGCACACAGAGGCCCAGACAGGTCTCTGACCTTACCAATGAACCATGGGATTTTCTTCCTTCACCACACTATTCCCAACTGATCAATTTCTCAAATGAACCTCAAAAATCCTCTAAGGATGAATCTGGAGTTTTGTTCCTATATCAATAGCAATTAGCACATAGTATGACCTCATTGGTTGAACAGTATGATCAGGTCACAAGCTCAGATGCTCACAGAGTATGGCAGCACTAGGGTGGCCATTTCTGTTTGAGCAATGAAAGTCCCACATTCTGGAACACCACTCAGAGCTGGGCAAGACAGGACAGCTGGTAACCCTGCTGGTAGCATGACTACATGAAGGAGGGAAAAGCTATGTCTCCTCTGTTCAGGTTTTCCACTTCCGAGAAGCAATCCCACGGACTGGTTAGGAGCAAGGGACTAGAGCCAGTCTCACTCGGTTTACACCCTGCCTCCGATGCTCACCCGCTATGGGACCTTGGGAAGGAAGACCCCAACCTCCCCATGCCTGTTTCTCATCTGTAAAAGGGGAGCTAAGAGGGCTCTTGACTACTGACATTTTGGACCCGATCACTGTTTGCCGTGGGGGCTGTCCTGAGCAGTGTAGTCTATTTAGCAGCATCCTTGACCTCTACTCACTTGACGCCCGTAGAACATTGCCACCACCGCCCCCAGGATGTGACCATCAAAAAAAATGTGTGCAGATATTACCCAATGTCTCCTAGGGGGGCAAGACTGTCCCTGGTTCACAACTGGTCTAGGAAGTGTTGTAAGAATAAACAAGGTGATGCGTGCATCAGAGAGTCTATTTCTACAGAAACAAACTGCAGTCTTGGCAATACAGTGAGAAGATGGCAAGCCAAGAGAGGAGCAAGCAGGACCATGGGTGGGCCAGAGGCTGTACAGACAAGCGACCGCTGTGGGGGACAAGCTGCAAATGGAACCCGGCCTGGCCAGCGTCCCTCTCACATGAGCCTGGACTTCAATTTTACACCATGTGCAAAAAGTTGCATGGATGACTCCTTGGTTGCTGGCACAGCACCATCACGGAGAGCAAAATCCCCTCCAATTGGATATGTTCCTTCTCTCTCGGATGCATATATATCTCTGTAAAGTGCATTTGTTCATCAAATATTGAATGCTTCCTGTGTACCAGGTATACAGTAGTGAGGAAAAAAAAAAAGTACCTGCCCTCATGGATCTTTGAACATAGTGTCATGATTTATGTGTAATGCATTTTTAACCAACAGACGCTGTGTCGTGCGGTAGAACGGACTCTGTTCCTGACGATTTCCCCCTCGGCGCTTTGTTTTTAAGAGATCTATCCGTGTTGCAGCACATACATCAGATCTAGTCTTCCTGCACAGCGGCATTCCACAGAGGACTTCGTCTACTTTAGTGCCAGAGCTCTCTCCAGAATGGCTGCACCTGTCCACTCTCCAAGGACTCGCCTTTAAAAGGGTCCCAACCCCACTGGACTCACTGACATGGTGTAGACTTCAGGGGCTCTGCCAACAGCTGCCATTAACCCAAACCATTATGCCCCACCATCAGGGAATACACTTGACCATTCTGCCTTAAGCTAACCTTGATCGCTACGTACGTCACAAAATCAGAGCCCCCTAAATGTCGGAGAAGAATCCAGCCCGATCTCCTGGCTTTGCAAAGGGAGAAACTGAGGCTCAGAGACGTGCAAGAATTGGCAGAGATTTTAGGCAGAGCCAGGTTTGGAAATTCCAGTCTCTTGGCATCTTGTTCCTTTACAAAGCCCTCTTCGAGAGATCAGAAATCCATCCATGATTTACGGGAGTTGGTTCACTTTACACATTTTCTTCCATCTCTTCCGCCCGGTACCGCCCTCCCCATCTCATATCCCCCACCCCACCCTGTTTTCAAATTCTTGCTGGAACCATCCATTTTGCGACCAAGTGTTGACTTCAAATGATATATGAGACAATTGACATTTCAAATATTCCAGGCAGGATAGAGAATTCTGATCACAGACCAGCCTGAAACATTCCCACATCTCTTTCCTTACTCCTTCTGGGCAGTAATTGTCTCCCTACCAGCCCACCGTCTCCCCCTCCACCCCAACATTAATTTCCCCTGATTCATTTTTCATGCCTTTGAATTCTGCCTTTTCAAAGCAGAATATGTTTCTGGAGCTGTTTCTCATACCTCCCTTCGCCTTCATGAATATTTCAAATGCAATAGTGATATGATCGTTCAACCTTAGAGGCACACCAACTTTATCTTATTTATCTTACCGAGCTGCTTCCACGCCGGGATTAAGTCCAAAACACCCTTTGAGAGTTTGTTTGGGTTGTTTTCCCCCAGGCTGCTGCTGTCTATGTAAATTATAGGGAGAAACAGCCTGTCCTCCGCCCCAGCACCCACCCCCCACCGCCCCTCCCCCCCCCCCCCCCCCAGCCCTGGACGCAGGCCCCTGGCCCCAGACACCCACCTGCCGGTGCCAAGCCTCCTTCTGCTCTTGTCCAAGCCAACTGGCAAGCTTCCTGGTGGGTCCCTGCCGCGGCATAAACCTCCCCCAGCCTCCAGCCCAGTGGTCCCTTGCAAGCAGGAAAAGGACTCTCCATGGGACCTTGGGTAGGTCATTTTGCCACTCTGGGACCAAGTTTCCTGGTCTACATACAAGGAGTTGGACATATGATCCTAAAGGTTTCTCAGCTCTATGGCTCCATGTGACGCAGCGGAACAAAAAGGGCACAGGATTCGGAATCAGGCGGGGTCTGATTCAAATCCAAGTTCTACCACTACGCTAGCTGGTGACCCTTCACTAACTGTGCCTACCACTAAACTAGCATGTGACCCTTAATGGTGTCAACCACTAACTAGCAGTAGGACAACTGTGTCTACCTCTAACTAGTAGTGTGACTCTTAATTAGCTGTGCCTACCACTAACGAGTTATGTGACACTTAACTGTGTCTACCACTAACTAGTTGTGTTACCATGATGTAGGTTACAGAAGCTCTTGGAGCTTCAGCTTCCTTCCTTGTAAAACACATTTGGTTACAACAGCTGCAGTGGGGTGATAGGCCATCCCATCCTGTGTGCCTGGGACCGAGGAGGGTCCAGGGACACAGTGCTTTCTGGGCTAAAACTGAGAAAGTCCTGGGCCAGCCAGGACTCACAGGTTACCCTAGCTTGTAATACTAATCGGAAGTGAATGAGGTGACATGTAGAGAACCGAGTACACGGAAATAAATTAGGATATACCATTAATTATTGCTAATGGCCGTGGAGGAATTACTTTCACTTCTGATTTTTTCAAGTATTTTTACATTTCCTTTTATCAAAGCAATACAACCACATGAGAAACAAGACTTGAAATAAAAAGCAAAGCTCTCTTGCTCCAGCTCATCTCCTAGCCCAGCCCCTGTCCCCCAAGGTGAGCTCTTACAGCCCTTTGTAGCTTCTGATCTTTCAGGGCTGAGTCTGCACACTCACTCCATCTGCTCCAGTCCTTCTGGGCTTAAGGATCAGCTTCTCAAGGCAGGGTGGTATCCAAGAGTAATAATTCTATGGCAAGGGCACTGAGGAGCCGAGTAGGAAGAGGGGGCAGACCCTGGAGACCCCTCTGCTGGGCCAGGCATTAACTCTGTAGGCGCTGGGTCACGGGGAGGTGGGAGCCGTGGCAGGCAGAAGCAGCAGCTATTGACCATATAGAGTATTTGGACACCGGTGAGCATCAGCGAGCATCAGGTCTGCCTGTGGGGGGCTCACCAACTTCAGAGGTGAGGACATCTTCCAAGGAGAGAGACTGGGATAATACAAGCCAGACACCTGGACCTCTGGGCACAGCTACAGCCAAGGCATCCTGGACATGTGCATTGCATCTGGGTCTCCCTGGCAACATGTCTCCAAGAGATCATACTCTGCTAGTCCAGGTCAATGCAAGCCAACTTGGAGTGGGAGAATAGTGGCTCCACACAGTAGACATAGTCAGCTTCAAGGAACAGTCTTATCTTGGAGAAGTGCAGGGGGCATAGGTGTCTAAGTCATGCCCTAGACAAGAAACAGGCCCTATCCTGGCTGCTGGCTGCCCTGCCTGGTACAGACCATCAGTTTTCATTATCATCACCCTACAGGTGAGCAGGCTGGTTCACAGTCTTGTCCACTGACATGCCTTGTCAAACACTGGCAAATCCAGAACCGGGACTGAGAAAAAAAAGCAAAGCAGTCCTTGAGAGAAGTCTCCCTGGGTGGATCTTGAAGGGGGCAAAGAGAAGAGGGGACACTCCACATCCCCATGGTGTCATCCCAGACAAATCAAAACCCCCTCCCAGAGAAGCCTGGAGTGTTGCAGAAGGATCTGTAGAATGAAAGGCCAGAGAAATAACACCAGCCTTTATTCTGCTTATTTCTGAGGCTGTATCAGTAAGGTGCTTTGGTTGCAAGCAACAGAAGTAAAATCAAACAAAAATCTAAGAGGGAACTCACAGCATCAAAGAATCAATAGTGTACCCAGACCTAAGGAGATTCCAGGATCCCTGCCACAAACACCTGGACCATCTTTCTACAGCGGTGGCTCCCAACCCTAGGCGCAGGTAAGAATCAACTGAAGAGTCTTTTAGAAACCACTGATCCTGGGACCTCCCCTTCAGAAGGTGGGACTTAATTAGGGTGGGTGAGACTTCCCATCTCACCTCAAAGATGCCCCAGCGATTCTAACATAAGGCTAAAAATGAGGACCACCCTTCTAGGGATGCCACTCCAAGTGTGGGCCACAAACCAGCAGTACCAGTGTCATCACCACCAGGGAGCTTGTTAGAAGTGCATTATACGTCTCAGAACCGCTGGACCTTCTGAAGCAGAACCCACATTGTCACAGGATCCTCAGGAAAGTGTGAAGCAGAATAAAGGTTGAGAAGTCTGTGGCTGGAGTGTCATACAATGACGAGGACCTAACCATTGTACATCCCTGAGACGCTCTCCTTAAGAGCAAAATCCCTACAGGGCGCCTGGGTGGCTCAGTCGGTTGAGCATCTTATTTCAGCTCAGGTCATGATCTCATGATCTGTGGGTTCGAGCCTCACATCAGCCTCTGTGCTGACAGCTCAGAGCCTGGAGCCTGCTTCTGGTTCTGTGTCTCCCTCGCTCTCTGCCCCTCCCCCTCTCACACTCTGGACTCATTCTCTCTCTCTCTCTCTCAAAAATACGTAAATAATAAAAAAAATTTTTTTTTTTAAAGAGCAAGATCCCCACAAGACAAGCATCTGATTGGCCGTGCGTGGGTCACACTATGACAGAGGCTGGGCGTGCAAGAAAGGATGCTTAGCCTCAAAAGACGCGCAGGCAGGCAGACGGGCTACCCCTTAAAGGAGAGGACGCAGGGCAGATAAAGACTCCACAGGTCCAGCACAGCAGTGTGGACAACTTCAGAAGTGGTAATGCCCACTTCCACTTTTTAAGTGCTTACTATATGACAGGCACTGTGCCAAGGGCTCAAATAAACTCACCCTCCTTATAACCCGTAAAGTAGACATTACTATTATCATGACTACTATTTTACAAAGGAGGAACATGAGTTCCTGACTCAGTGAGTCTAGGACAATGCCAGGAAACCTGTATTTCTAACAACTTTCCAGGTGATGCTGACGCTGCTAAGTCCAGTCACACAATCTGGAAGCCAGGCATTAGCCCTGCAGGCCGGGAAATAGACTAAAAATCAAGTCAGTGACTTTTCAAGAAGCACTAATGCCCTCCTAAAAAGCAATGTCAGTTATTAGGCAGGTCCTCATTTTCACAATGAGAAATCATTCACCTCAGGTTAGAGAGATGCATCTTCCAGGAGACACATGCAGCTGGCACTGTTCAGAGAGAGCATATGACAGGAAGTAGACCTGTTTACAAATGTAGTTAATGGGACTTGTTTGGAATTCACAGAATCAAGAGAGACGTTTCCCTCAGCCACACCCCTAGCTGGGAGGGTGACAACTTCCTTAGAAGGAGACTGGGAAGATGTTCACACTAGAGCCCTGACTTTTATTTGCAATGTGCAGCAATGCTTCTGCTCAAATTAGACCTTGAGCAAACTTTGCACAGCGCAGCTAATCACTGGGTAGAGTTACACTCAACTCGTCCTGTCTGTCTTGCTAAAAAGGTAAAGAACACCACCTGTAGAAGGCAGACTGCCCAGGTTCGAGTCTGGGACCCACCATTCACTGGCTATGGTAATTAGGCAAGCTGCTGAACCTCACTGGGTCTCCTGTCCTCATCTGTAAATGGAGCAATTATTATGATTTCTAACCTATAGGTCAGTGAAAGGACTCCATGAGATAATTTGTAAAATTCTGGGTAAAACAGCTGGCATATCATAAGCTCCCAATAAGCCTATTTAACTATTACTGCTGGTGGAAGTGCTGGCCATGTTAAAATACTGTGGTCAATACCTGAACTGGCTGGATCTCTACCAGTAAGTGCAACATGGGGCACCTGGATGGCTCGGTCGGTTGAGCGTCTGACCCTTGATTTCGGCTCAGGTCATGATCCCAGGTTCGTGGGATCGAGCCCCACGTCAGGCTCCACACTGAGCACGGAGCCTGCTGAAGATTCTCTCTCTCTCCCTCTGCCCCTCTCCCTATTAAAAAAACAACAAACAAACAAAAAAATCCTGCAATCATGACTCTAACATGTGACCCTCCCATGCTTCTCATGGAAATGTAAACAGGCTACAATTTTTCTAGAAAGCCCTCTGGCAATATATATCAGGAACCTGACAAATACTCATGGTGACCCAGAAAGTCTGCTACTAGGAACTTCCTCTAGGAAAACAATCCAGTATGGGGACAAAGATCATGCCCAAGGATGCTACCACATTACTGCAAAGAGTGAAAAATAAAGTGTCCACCAAGAGGAAAAACATTTTTTTTAATTTTTAACTTTCTTTATTTTGTGAGAGAGGCAGAAACAGAGACAGCACAAGTAGGGGAAGAGCAGAGAGAAAGGGAGATAGAGAAACCCAAGCAGGCTCCACGCTGCCAGTGCAGAGCCCGATGCAGGGCTTGAACTCACCCAACTGCGAGATCATGACCTGAGCCAAAACCAAGAGTCAGATGCTTAACCAACTGAGGCACTCAGGCGCCCCTAAATTATGCTATGTTCATACAATGGAACCTCCTATTATTATTAAAAATAATGTTCACAACTTTTAATAGGCAAACCAAAGTTATGATGTTATACTTTTGAAAACACACATGTAAAAGTCCATGCAGACTATGAACTCAATGAAGGAAATGTGTGAAAGATGAAAGGAAGGGAGTAATCACAAGGTTACCTGCTCTGGGTCTTGGGATACAACCTCTTGTGGTTTTGTCTATTTTTCTAGATCTTCGTCAGCCATCACCTTTATAATCATAGAGACTGGGGGAATCTGGTGTGGGAGACTGCAGAAGGCAAGATGCTTCTGCCCAGGTGTGCCGTGGGTGACGGGATCCCCTTTGTAAATGTGGTAACAGTTAAGAGAGGGGTGTCATGTGGCAGAGAGAGAGAAGGGAGGTAAAGAGGAATGAGGAGCAGAGGCAGACATTGTTCCCACACATTCTGGGGAGAGACTAAGACTGATGAGGCAAAGGCAGCAGTGGGAGGGCTGAGGGAGCAAGACCAGAAGGTGCTGGGATGACCCCATTGGGGTGGCCACAAAACTGATCATTAGCAGAATTAAAGTGACAGACTGCACTGAGTGGGAAAGGAAATGGGGGAGATATCCCATGGAAACACATGCCTATGTGAGTTTCAAATTGACAAAACCTCACCTCAAACTGACTCAATTCATTAACTCCGGGTGAAATCTGTCTTCGGATGCACTGGTGTACCTGCTCTTAAATGGTGCGGTCAGCTTGGCTTCCCTGCCTGAAGCAATGCTTTCCTGTGGCCGCATCCTCGGGCAGCCTCTCTCCTCCAGGGTTTGAAGCCTGCCAGCAGCTCCCAGTTTCCACTGCACCCGCTTCACAAACCCCGCACAAAGACAGCACGACTTCCCAGGTGACCTCACAAAGGTCCCTCAACTCACACTCAATGGCCCAACTTAAATGCCTCTTTTTGAACCAGTCACTACAGCTCGGAGAATGGCATTCTCTGACCTGCCCATCCTGGGTGGGCGACACCCCTTTCCCTTGAGTCACCCACACAGACTGAGAATGAAGAAGAGGATGTTCCCCAACAGCTAAGTGGGATGCTGGTCTACGAAAAAGGAGCATGAGAATGAACAGGCAAAATCAACAGAGAATCACTATGCAGAGGCTTTTTCCCCCAGAAAATAAAGCACTCTACTTACCCCCAGGTGATATGAGCAAGAAGGATTCAACCATGCTCTCTAGCTAGGGTCAACATGGGGGGAGTGGGGAGAGGACTCCCAGGGACGAGCCCAGGGGACACCTGGCAATGACCTGGGGAAGGCATGCTAGCAACATCTAGAGGGTAGAGGCCAAGGATGCTGCTGAACACCCTACAAGGCACAGGATGGCCCCTCCGACAAAGAATCATCTAACCCAAAACGCTGCTCAAAAGTGCAATAGAGAAACCCCACAGGAGGGTGATCATCTAGTTTGCTGTCCAAACCAGAGTGCCTCTGAAATGGACAAAAGCAAGAAAGCATGCATATCAGGGACTGTCCCAGCAAACCAGGACATATGATCACCCTGCCCCCAACACACCATCAAATCACAGGTGAAAGCATCAGCACTGGAGGCTGAGACTCAGGGGCCGCATTGCACCTGCGCGTTTGCAGTTACAGGACCACAGAGGCACACCTCCCACGCAAGGCATACTTTACCCCTTCTGCCCTCTCCCAGTCCTGTTGCTGCTGGCAGTCCCTGACATCTACTTCTACGAGGTCACCAAGGAGCACCAGGGTGCACACACCAGCCTAGTGGGGTGGCCCGAAGGCCTGCCCACGGACGCAGCTTCAAAACACTTCTTGCTGGCATGGCCTGTGCTGCAGTGAGAGCGGCAGACCGCCTGGACGGGCAGAAGGTATCCCACCCCCAATTAAACTGCGTGAGTCCTGATGGGAAGGAGGCAGAGGAGCAGGGGAGTGGGGAGCCTTGCAAGCTGCTCCTGCCTTTCCCTTTTCATCTCAGAAAAGCCAATTTCAAACTTGCCTCGGGTCATAAAAGAAATTAATTTGATTCTCTCTACCTTGCTCAGAGTGGACACATGTCCTCCACTGGAGCATCAGCTGCTGGTAGATCCAGGGCAAGTAAACCACCCCCTTGAAACGATTCTGGTTTCAGGACAGGCCAAAATCATTTACCTGAGGCCTGAGAAGCAGTTGCCCAGAATTCTCTGGGCTATAATTTGTGCTGGCAAGTTCCAAACATGGTTCTCATAGCTAAGGTGAGACCCAAATCAAAAGTTTACCCAAAGGGGCAGGCATGGGTAGGACTAGTCCTTGACAAACCCCTGAGCAAAATTCATCTTTGATGTCTGTCAACTCCCTCTTCATATTAATAAGCATGATCATGGTGAGTTCTGTATGTTCCAGCCATGGTCCCTAAGCCACTTACTTCATGCTAGTGACACCTGTTTATGGTGGACAATCTCCTCCCCTGAGTGTGGGCGAACCTGTGACTTGCTCACAGCCAAGAGGATATGGCAAAGGTGCCAGATGTCCCCAGGTACGTTTCATTACGTATGACTCCATCTTAGCAAACAGACTATGGACAGAGACTCCCTTGAGGGCTGTGAAGAAGTAAGCCACCATGTTGTGAGAAGACCACGTGGCAAGCAGCCCTGAGGAATGACAGAGGCCCTAGCTCAAAATCTTTGAGGAAACAAGGACGCAGTCCTGCCACCACAAGAAAATGAACTCTGCTAATAGCCTAAGCGATCTTGGAATCAGATCTTTCCCCAATGTATCCCCTGATGACACCACTACCCCAGCTAACACTTGGACTAAAGCCTGAGTACAGCCTGAGCAGAGGGCACTGCTAATCTGTGCCCAGACTCCTGATCCACCCAAACCAAGACAATAGTTATGGGGAGGGGGTGCTACCTTAAGTTACTAAGTTTGTGTTAACTTTTACACAGCATTTTTCAGATGAGAAAACCAAGACTCGGAGATGAGAAAGCTGCAGCGACAACGCAGGTGACAGAGTCCGAGGCCACCTCGCTCCACACTGCCACCACACACTCTCAACACAGAAAAGTGGAAAAAGTCCTCTACATCAGGATCGTTAGAGATGCTTAATGTTTTGGTCTCAGCCCTGCCTAGTGTTCACTGAACAAATCACTGAACTGCTCTCAGACTAAGTTTTGTCATCTATGAAACTGGGTACAGAGCACCAAAATCATAGAACTATTATTATCAGCATCACCATCACCATCATCATCATAAAATGGCTATGTTCTACCTCCCCAGACCAACCTTCCTACTTGGGCTTCAGACTCTGGGTCTCTCTCTCCTCACTCAAATCCTACTCTGAGAAAATGGTATAATCCATGTGACCCTCCTCTGAGTGAATAGTATAATCCATTTATGGAGTACCAGCTGTGTCTTAGGCACTGAGCAGGGGCTAAGGAAATTCAGGAGAATCAGACACTCTCCCTAGGCCCAAAGTCTCACAATCAAGGGTAGGGGGAAAGAGGAATAAATACATGAGCAAACCCAACTTACACATCAACTGAAGCCTCCCCTGTGGCCAAAGAAGAGAGGGTCGAAGCCCATCAGGCATTCTGGCACCACCCAAAGCCCACCCCAGTGTTTGCATGAAATTGCTTGGAGTTTATACCCTCATTTATTTAGCTCCAGGACTCACCCAGGTGCTTCACAGTGTCATCAAGAACCCAGAAGCCTCCCAGCCTGCTCTGCCATGATGTGCCATGTGTGATGAGGTCTCCTCTCACTGTCACCAGATGGTGGCTGATCCATGAATGCCACATCTGCCACCACTCGTCTAAGGCAGGGAGGAAGGGCTGGGACTTGTTCTCCTTGTGCAAACCTCTTTTTCTCAGGGGGCCCTTTAAAGCAGTCAGAAAGCTCCCCCTCGTTCATCGGCCAGGAAAGGATCACATGTCCAACCCACACCAACCACCAGCACAGGAGAAGGGCCTTCACAAGTCACTCTGAGGGCTGAGGACAAGCCCCTCTATTCCCCCAGGTACACGGTCATCTAATACCTGAACAAACGCAGGGTTGTGTGAGCAAGGACCAGGGTGTAATGGCTTCTGGGCTAGTCCAGTTAATGGGTCACCTTGACATCCAACAGATGACCAGCTTCGAGATTTTAAAACATCTCTCTGGCTGCAGGGAGAAGACCAGAATGAACAGGACAAGAGTGAGCTGGAGACCAGCTTGGGGGCTAACCCAATAGTTTTAGCAAAGTTGAGTAGGGATACAGCAGCAGGCAACCCAGCAACTGTCATGGAAATCCACTGTCCAGACCTGTTCACTGAAAAATAAAATACTGAAAGCCACACAAAACACAATGTATAGCTTACCAGATTTTAAGGCAAGATCTTTGCAACCACCTCTCATGAGTCAAGAATTGCAAGTTTTCCAGCCCCGCCCCCACCAGAAGCCCCTTCTTGCGCTTCATCCTGACCACAGCCCCAGCCCGGTAACGCGGTCCCAACTCCCACAGGCTTCCCTTCCTTTCATTTCTTTAGAGTTTTATCATCCAGGTGTGTATCTGGAGATACCATCACAGAGTCTGGCCCAATTTTTTAACCTGATGTGTCTTTTTCTTTTGTGAGTAAACTCGATTTTGGAATAACTCTGGATTCACAAAAGATCTGCAGAGATAAGACAGGGACCACTCATGTTCTCCCTCACCTGGTGTCATCTCCCCTGATGTGACCATCTTGCATTACTGTGGCACATTTGTCAAAACGAAGAAGCCAAACGTTACTAGTGACCAAACCCTAGACTGCATTTGTATGTCACCAGTGTTTTCATTCATTCGTGTTTTTGCCCCAGGATCCCATTCAGGACACTGCATTCCATTATTTCTTTTACCTTTCCGGCTGTATTGAGGTACAGGTGACAAATCAAACTGTATATATTAAGGATGTCCACCATGGTAATTTAATATATGTAGATGCTGTGAAATGACTACCACGATTAAGTCAACACACTCAACACCCCTCATGGTTACCATCTGTGTGTGTGTGATGACAACACTTGAGGTCTACTCTCTTAGCAACTTTCAAGTACACGGTACGGAATTACTACCCCCAGTCACCACGCTGCACATCACATCCCCACCACTCCCTCATAACTGGAAGTTTGTGCCCTCTGGACCAACATCTCCCCGTTTCCCCCTCCCACCGGAAATCACTGTTTCACTTTCCGTATCTATGAGTTTGACTCTTTTAGATTCCACATACAAGTGAGGTATACAAGTAAGTTTTTTCTTCTTCTTAGAGTCTACTTTGTTTGGTACAATTCAAAAACTGAACCAATTCACACCTCCCCCCACCCACCTCTTTCTCTCTGAAGAAGGCAGTTCCTCAGAGACAGAGAGGCTGTGGCTCAGGGATCATCCACGATCTCTCCAGGTGGATTTGCCTTTCTGTCTCTGGCTCATCTCACTGAGCATACTGTCTTCCAGTTTCGTCCATGTTGTTGGAAACAGCAACATATCCTTTTTTATGACTGAATGCTATTTCTCAGGATGGGTGAGTGTGACATTTTATTTATCCACTCATCCATCAGTGGACACTTAGGTTATTTCCATGCCTTAGCTACTGTGAATTGACAGTGACCAGAATGGCAAACTCTTTTTTGGATATGACTCAAAACACACAGGCAACAAAACCCCATCACACGCAGTCATGGAAATCTCTTTAGGCTCTTCTGGTCTCTGACAGTTTCTCAGTCTGTCCTATTTTTCATGACCTTGGAAGTGTCCAGTAGAACTGGTCAGGATAGTACAGAATGTCCCTCAACTTCGGCTTCTCACGATTAGACTGGAGTTGTGTGTTTTGGGGGAGAGACGCCTTTCTCTTCAGGAGGCATCTTTTCGAGTTTCTTTTAATCTGTAGGTTTCCCTTCTACCCCTTCCTTCACCTAGCAATTGATCCATGCGAGAGCCCAGGGCATCTCGCTTGAAGTTACCCAGTCTGGCTTTTGCTGATCAGTCACTTGCGGCAGAGTTCAATACATTCCTCTGTCCTGTGGTGTCAGTGCAAGCTGGCATCAGGATCTAGATTCTCAGATGGAGATAATCTCATCATGAGGTACAGAGCTCACTCAAGAAAGATGCAGCAGGTATCCATTTCCCAGGGGTGACATAACAAAGTACCACAAACTGACTCGGTGGCTAAAATCAACAGAAGAAGTTCATTCTCTCACAGTTATTGAGGGCAGAGGTGTGAAAACCAGGTATTGGTGGGTCGGGATCTCTCAGAAGCCTCCAGGGGAGGACCCTTCCTTGTCTCCCAGCTTCTGGCAGTCCCTGCACTCCTTGGCTTGTGGCCACATCACTCCCGTCCCTGCCTTGTCCTCACATGCCAGTCTTCCCTGTGTCCCTGCCTGTGTCCAAACTCCCCTCTTCTCCTAAGGACACAAGTCATGTTGGATTAAGGATCCACCCTACTCCAGTAAGACATCATCTGCACTTATTACATCTACAAAGAACTCCATTTCCAAATAAAGTCACATTCTGAGTACTGGGCACTAGGGCCTCAACACGCCTTTGGGGGGGTGGGTGGGACACAATTCAACCCATCACACAGGGTATCCCACAAAATCCAAAGAAGTACAGCAAGGCTTCATGGTAGAAACTAGCAGAGGCCAACACAGCCTGCCTCTGTCTTTCTAGGATTGCCCACCTGTCCTTCCTGTGTCTCTGTTTATGAGTGTCTCCCCCTACCCCTCCCTTACCCATTTCCATCGTTACAGATACCCATGGGCCAGACAGGCTTGTGCTGTCATCAGCCTTACATCCCCTCTACGTTCAAGCACCCACCAGGGATCAGCTCAGAGACTGGAAATTCCTAATTCTTGGGAGAGGGTCCACATGGTCTGGCTTTGATACCATCTTTCTCCCTTGGTACAGTCGGCCACGCCCAGAGCCAAAAGAATCAAAGACACAGAGTTCTGAATTTTCCGGTGCTCTGGGAAGGACAAGTTTCTAAAGAAGGAGGAAGGGGGTGGAAAAGAATTCTCGGCTGAGAACACAGTTGGTGGATGAAATGGTATTCTTGGTAGAGTGTGCAAGAGGCTGCTATGTTCTAGAAGAGAAAGAAAACTCTCCTTGGATTCTCAGGACCATGTGAAAAGGATTTGAAAGCAGCTGAATTCTCATAGAAAAGGCAAAATGGAATCAGAAAAATGCCGTTTCATGACACTTGCTTCAATGCTATATTCCACATCTTGGGGAATATGGTTTACATCCACATATTACTGTCCCCTTCCATGTTCTCCATCTCCCTGGACAAAAGTTCTAGTGTGGGAGTCCAGTCTCTCCATTTCTGAAGTGCAGCATCAGGGACACTATCTTAGGACGCTTGGGCTGCTATAACAATACAGCACAGACTTGGGGGCTTAAACAACAGGCATTTACTTCTCACAGTTAGAAAGGCTGGGAAGTCCAAGGCCAAGGTGGTGGTATGGGGGGGTTCTAGTAAGAGTTCTCTCCTGGCTTAAGGACAGGTGTCTTCTCACTGTGTCCTCACAGAGTGGAGACAGAGAGCATATCTTCCACGCCTTTTCTTCTAAGGGCACAAACCCCATTCACGAAGGCTCTACCCTCAGAACTAACCACCTCCCAAAGGCCTCAGCTCCCAATACTGTCACACTGTGGCTTGAGCCTCAAGCTTTGAATTGGAGGGGGACACAAACATTCAGTCCATAGACAGTGAAGGAATGGAAAGCATGGTAAGCTTCATCCTGGGAAGGGCTGGCAATGAACTGTCTGCATGATGGATGAAGCCCCAGTGGTCCTCTGGGCTCCTGCATTGTCCCTCCACACCCCACCCCGCCCCCCCACCACCAGAAGTGAGCCCAGCCCAGCATTTCATAAACAGCGATTATCAGGAGCCAAAAGCCGCAGGAAGAGCTGGGGTGAAGGCTCAGGGAATGCTAGAGGTGGCAAGCAACTCAACAAAGCACTTTCCCTCAGCTTGCCCTGAATTCATTCCATCATCTCCCTGGCAGGTGGGATGGGTCACCCAAAACACAACTGGTCAAAGACTTCCTGTGTCAAGGCTGAGAGGGACAGGACAGGAGAAATAACTGCCCACACACTCTCCACTCCTCTCCATGTGCGGCAGACCGAATTAGATATTTAACTATGTGCTGATATGTTACTCTGGTGACACTAACCTAATCAGCCCTCACACCAACTTTGTGTTATCCCCATTTTAATGATGAGAACACAGAGGAACAGAAAGTTTGAGTATTATGCCTAAGATTACTCAACTGGTAAATGATCTATCTATCTGACTCCAAATCCCTTGTGTTTCTACACCAGACCAAGCTGCCTCTTGGACAGGACCAGTTAGAGGAGACAGCAGGAAAATGGCAGATGCTTCCAGCAGATGTCTCAGGAATAGTTTGATGTAATTTTCACTGTGAACATCTCAGATGTAAGAATAAATGCAGTTGGCTGCATAATGATTTGCAACAATCAGGATTTTTTCTGCTGCAAATGAAACTCAAATCAAACTTGCCTAAACAAAAAACAAAACAAAGAAATATGTGTGTGTGTGTGTGTGTGTGTGTGTGTGTGTGTGTGTGTACATGTGTGTATATATAGCTTATTCATTTATACCTAGAGGTAGATTCAGGCATGGCTAGATCCAGGAGTGGCGACGATGCAAACACAAATCTGTACTTCACCTCTGAGCTCTTCTTCCCTTTGTGATGGGTTTATTCTCAGCTCCTCCCATACACCAACCCTCCTTAACAACTTTCAGCTTTTATTCAACCAATTTAGCACCTCCAGCAGACAGACCCTTTGGCTTGGGTCACACCAACTGATCTATCCCTGAATCAATCACTGTGGTTAGGATGCTAGGTAAGGTGATGGTCTAGCACTGGATCACATGCCCACCCCTAAAAACGTGGGTGAGAAAATGTCCCAAATAAACCACATAGCCCAGAAATAAGGGAAAGAGAAGGGTGACATTCAAAATCGTAAACTAGGCGTGTGTAGGTGGCTCAGTCGGTTAAGTGCCCAACTCTGGCTCTGGTCAAGATCTTGCAGTTCATGAGTTTGAGCGCCATGTCAGGCTCTGTACTGACAGGTCCGAGCCTGGAGCCTGCTTCGGATTCTGCATCTCCCTCTCTCTATTCTCCTCCCCCACTCATATTCCCTCTCTTTCTCTCTCTCAAAAATAAACAAACATTTTAAAAAATCGCATGTCAGAGGGCCCCACTCATCAGAGTGGATGCCAGCCATAAATAACCAATGAGGCTGTGTGTGCTGCCTAAGCATCAACCCTGGAGAGCAGGGACTGTCCAAAGTAAATTATTCTTACCGGGAGAGCAACAGATGAATGTGGAACAAGTAAAAAGTAGAGACTTCCTCTCCTGAGCTGCTTGGTGTGCCCTTTTCGCAGGGGCAAACTTCCACCAGAGAATCTTATCCTCTGTAAAGTTTTACTTGTCTACCTCACTCTGCCCCAAGTGGTTCGTTGCCTCACTGGGACCACTTCTGGGCCTTACTGCTACCCCTAGAACACCACCTTCCACACGTTCCCTCGAGTTTTGGTTTACACATCTATGAGTTCCTAGAGCTGGCCCTGCCTTGGTCATCATTTCCCCAGCATCTGGCACTGGATCTTTCATATGGAACATGTTCAGTGAATATACGATGGATGAATTCATGAATACACATGTAAGTTCCCCCATGGAACCACAGGGTAAAAGGAGAGTGGGGAGAATCAGAGGAAGGAGAAAGCCTTCCTGGAAAAAAAGTGGTAGAACAAGTCAGACAAATCAAAAACAGCATCCAATACAAAAATAAAGTTCAGAAAGATGAAGGGGTTTCCTCAATTTCACAAACCTAGTAAATGGTGGAGTTGACTTTTCCCATACACTATAGGGGGGAAGGAGGAAGGTAATTTCTGTAAAAATGTCAGGTTACTAACAAAAAAAATTCATCTTTAGGGGATGGGGCTGGAGTTCACCCCTAGAAGGAAGCAGGAACATGTAGGGAGGGTGGTTGGTATATCCATCAGGGACCCCTCACATGTTCCTGTCACCCCAACAGGAAGTAGAGAACCCAAGGCCACATCAGCAAAGAGAAGATCCTGTGGACACGAAGGGCGATGAGGGCCTGGGCATTCTTCCCAACGCAAACCTTCATATGTGTTGATGCCTCAAAGAAGGACACACCAGCCTCATGTTACCTAACTTCAGCAAGAAAGAAAGGACCACCCCATACATGAGCCCTAATTGCCCTGATCCCTTATGGTGGTCATGTTAGAGAATTACCATGCCACTCGTGATTAAAACTGCCATGCAGCCACACAGCACTCTCTCACAAGTAACCACACCCTCCCCAGCATAAATGCCTGGAAAACCCAAATTTATAGCAATCTCATGTACATTTTAGGTATTTGCTAAATTTGGCCCTTGAGAAAGCACAAGGCCGCCCTCATCACAGAAATCAGCTTCCTCCCTGGCCATAAAATTAGAAGCCAAACTGCCAATAGGGGCACAGAGCTCACTGCCGGCTGAGATGCCCCCTCTCCAGCTTCTGTGGGAACATTTCAAGTTCTCACCAGCTCTCTTGTCAGCAGGCCTAGAGGGAGGGCAGCAGGCAGTAAGAGGGGGCAAGTGAGCAGAGGCGAAGAGAGAAGCAGCTGAGAAGGACCCCGGAGATAACGGAGCCAGCGGCTCACTGGAATGCTTCCTGCTAGCAGGTCAAAGTGGAAACCCAGATACCCAAGGGGGACAATGCGACTGGAAAAAATGAGAGACCAGATCTAGTGTCAGATTCTGAATTTTTACAGGGATCATAACACGTTGCTTAAATGATTCATCTTGATTATCAACACATCCAAATATCCAATCACTCAGAATAATGACTGAAATCAAAAATAAAGAGTACATTATCAGTGGGAAAAAGTGACAAAGAAAGAGTACCGGATGCCATGAGTGTATAATGGTGGCTCCAAACGGTTGGGGAGGGAGGGAGGACCCAGGGGGGTTTTCCTGAGGTGGTGACTTTTAAGCTAAGAGTAGAAGGACAACAAGGAATTATCCAAGTAAAAGGTGAGAGAAAGTGTTCATTTAGAGATAATAATACATGCAAAGACCCTGAGGTGAGAAGGGGTGCTGTGTTAGAGGAAATTAGGGGTTGAAAGTGATGGGGAAAATGTGGTAAGAGATTAGCTGGAGAGGAAAGCAGGAGCTAGCTCACAGGACTGGGGAGACTCAGGTAAGTATTTTATAAGTTCACAGAAATCCCATCACTAATAATTGACAAGATGCTAATATGTGTCTGTCGAGTTTTTGGTTTTGTGTGTTTGGGGTTTTTTGTCCATCTTCCCCACTAGAACATAAATTCCATGAAGCCAAAGACCTTTGGTTCACAGCTCTATGACTAACACCTAGAACAATACCTAGAACTCTGGAATGTTCTCCTGCTCACTGCCACACTCATCACCCAAGACCTGTCCCTCATTGGGAAGCTAAACCAAAGATGGTCTCTACCACAGTGACTGTTATCATGGCCCCCAAGACCACATACAGACTCAAAAATTTGCTAGAAGGACTCACAGAACTCATGAAAAGCCATTATACTTATGGTCATGACTTAAGTACAGATGAAGTATAGGTGAAGAGATACACATGAAAACAGCAAAGGAAAGAGTGAATAGGGCAGATCAACACGGCAAAATAACAGTTTTCTACCATCTTCCCTCCAAAGAACACCAATTTAGACAATCGCCCATGGGTGAGACAGTCTTTGTGGAAGTCCAGCTTTCCAGGGGAGAAGTTCTAGCATAACATTGGAGGGAAAAAAAAAAGTCTGAGATTGGACGCATTGAAGAAGATAAAAGGAATGATTTCATTTAATCCACATCGCCCTTCCCACAAGGCGGCACAGCTCCATGCCAAGAGAAATCTTCTTGGCCCGTGATTTCTCCCAAAGGGGAAGTGAGAGCATATGAGCCCCCAGCTTCCTAAGCTGTGCAGGACGCTGACAAAGAGACCACTTCTTTCTTGTCCCATCCAGAATATGGAGGAGTGCTGGGCAACTCAGGGGCTATAAGAAGAGCAGACAGGGCTCTCAGAGGGCACCAAAGGGACACAGATCCTACTAACCACCTTGTGGACTCCAGCAGGAAGCCTGTCCATGAGCTGCTGGGTGGGTCTAACCTGCAGATCCCCCCAACTGGACCTTGGGAACCCCCAATGCTCCATGTACCTCACCTACACACCCCGACCCCACAACTGGACCCTGTGGACACACACAATGGTGGTGCATGCAAGCATCCACAGACGCTTTTCTTTGACACCAAAAGTACAACCAACAAAAGCAAAAGTCAACAACTGAGATGACGTCAAACTAAAAAGCTTCACACAGGAAGAGAAACAATCAACAAAATGAAAAGGCAACCTACAGAATGGAAGAACACATCTGCAAACCATATTTCTGATAAGGGGTCAACACCCAAAACATATAAGGAACTAATACAACTCTGTAGCAAAAAAAATAAAAATAAGAATCTGATTTTAAAATGGGCAGAGGACCTGAAGAAACATTGCAGTATTATTTACAATAGCCAAGATAGAGAAACAACTTTAGTGTCTATCTGCAGATGAATGGATAAAGATGTGATAGACAGACAGATATAGAAACACACACACAAACGTGCACACACACGCATATTCAGCCATAAAAAATGAATGAACTCTTTCCATTTGCAAGACACTCCTATCAGGCATAGAACATTCCAAGGACTGCGAAGTCATCTCCCAGCAGCCTGTCAGGGGCAAAAACTGTCTTTGGAATGTGCAGGATTTGAACACTCCAGACCTGCTGAGTCAACCCTTCAGTACACAAGTGAGGAAGATGCTACACTCTTCAGCTTCTGGGGAGCAGAAAAAATGCAACCAGACTGAAAGAAGACACATTCAGGTAGAACCAGGGGCCACCTCTATCCACCTGAGCCCTATAAAGGACCTACCTCATAGGCATCAGGAACATTACCCCTCCCCGGGGCACTTGGGGGCGAGTGTCTCTCACAGGCCAGAGGAGTAGCCCTCCTGCCCCAAACCCACACCCTACTATGATAAGCCTGTCAGAGGTCAGGTTCAGGGAGACAAATGCAGAGATGGAAATCTGTGTGCAGGAGGTTTACTAGGGAGCAGTATCTGTAAGGAAGGAGCAAAGCAGCACCAGGCAGAGGGAGGAGTGAAACTGTAGAACAAGTAATAGAGACGCCTGAAACATCTGGGATCCACGGGGCGCCTTGAAACTGGGGTATCCCTTCAGAGGCATCCCAATCAAGGCAAAGGGTACGACCTTTGTAAGCCTCAGAGACCAGTCACTGGACACGGGATGCCTTTGGGAGCAGAAAAGACTCCCGAAAACTACACAGCTTCCTTCAGCAAAGGCACAACTTAGCAGTGAGATGTCAGTGGCCAGCTCCCCAGCAGCTGGGGCTCTGTGGTCCAGCAGGGGCTGGGTGGCACAGCACCCAGCACAAAGCCCAAGACCAGAGAGGGAAGAGAAAAGTACATGAGAAACCTTGAACTGATGAACTGATTAAGCTTTAAAAGCCTGGTTGCCTTGAGAATCTTGAACTAACTTTTTATCCAAGAAGACTAGGTTTTAAACCAAAAGGACCTGGGTTTACCTTGACTTGGCAAGACTGGGTGTAAGAATACCGCAGTAAAAGGGGGCTTGTGCAGGATCAGGATCAAGAAGGCAACTGCAGGATGAAGAGGTTTAGGATAAAGGAAGAAACGCATCAGATCTCGTGGAGTGGGGTAACAGTAAATACACGGGAGTGTATTTTTCTCTGAGTACACGATCTCAACAACGCAGGGCAAAGCCCCCAAGATGTAACACACAGACTTCGTTCTATCTCTCAGGTCTGACGAAGAAGCAGGGATGGAGCAAGACGGTCACAACATGTGTGAATGGTCAATGAGCTCCACCAACCTGATCTCCTTGAACAAGGTGATGCTCCCTCCAAGGTAAATAAGAAACTTCTCCTTTTGAACTGGAAGACACGGTATTTTAAATGCACATTCTCTTGGCTCAGCAGCTCCGCTTCCCAACATTCACCCTACGGATGAACACACATACGTGCACGAGGTATACAGACAAGCAGAAGTCGTGGTAGAAAGTGACAGCAAACATCCTAAATGTTCACCACAAGGGAACTGGTTAATTTATGCACATCCTATGCTGGAATATTATACAGTAGTTAAAAGGAATGAGGCACCTCCATATATACTGATAGGCAACAAATACCTACTGTATTTGAAAACAGTGAAGATTCAGAATAATGTGTACAGCATATGAAGGTGGGAGGGGACTACATCTATATACATATGTACTTCTACATAAAGAGAGTGTCTTTGGGAAGTTTTCACTGTACACCTCTTTTATGCCCTTTAAACTTTTTTTGCCATATGCCCACATTCTCTATTCAAAAAAGGATTTTTTTTAAAGCTGGGAACAATGAAAAATCTTCTAGGCATGCAAACTAAATTAATTAGCCATTCCTATAGCTCCAACATGCATTTAAATTTGCAAGCATCCTGGCCTCCCAAGATTGACTGGCTGTAAATTGAGAACCTCAGCAATTTCCTTTCACCAGGACAGATGTTGACATTGTTCCTTTGATTTCTCACAGATGTTTGCCTTCCAGCATCTTTAGAACCGGGTTTCTCTGTCAATTTGGAAATCCCAAATTTCTCATATCAAATTGATATGACAGGAAAATTCAAAACCGTTATCACATTTTGAAAGAGTTTATAGGTGGCAACTGGCAACGGGAAAGGAAGGATGTTTAAGGAGAAGCCGTAACATCTCTTCCTTATGTCCTCCTTGTCACAGCATGCCTCAGTTTACCTGATCGGGCTAGCTGGAGGGGAAGTGTGCATCAATATATGGACATGGGCTTTGGCATCTGGACAACAGAGCGTTCTAATTTTGGCTCCACCCCTCTTCAACTGTAATACTTTGAACCAGTCATTAACTTGGCCTCTTTTACCTCATATGGAAAAGGGGGGTATCACCTACTTTGCAGCTTGGCTTTGCAATTAAGTGGCATAACAGTGGAAATGCTTAGCCTCTGGAAATGGTTTTTCCTTTCCCTCCTCCTGACCACTTCCCATAACATCTTATCTTCCTTCTTCATGTCCATCTTTTGCTTTAAGACAGGGGGTCTCGGGGAATCCCTGGGTTTATCCACTTTTTAGACATTAGACGGAAAGGTTGGCCAACCTAGAACTCCTTTGACTTGTGTCTCCACCTCCTTGGTACTCTGGTCTCCCTACATGACAAGAGGAACACTGTCCACGAATAAAAGCCAAATCTCTGCTAATTATACATCTCAGCTAATAATGACCAACATGCATTCAACATTGACTCTATCAGGCTCCTAATAATCATTTCACCTGCACTATGTCATAACAGTCTCTCCACAATAAAAAGGCACTATTATTCCCATTTTATAGGTGTAGAAACTGAGCACCAGAGGTGCTGTAACCCCCTACTGAACAGCTGAGTGGCAGATCTGAGAATCAAATAAACCTAAACCCCAGCCACAGACACATCCTAAGGTCAAGTTGGGTCTCTTCACTGTTATTACTTATAAGGGATTATGCTCCCTGGATGGATATGATGGATGCAGTGGTTAATCTTGCTGCCATGTTTGAACGCAATTATTCAGGGAGCTGACGCTTCAACTTGTGCAGCCATGGACAACTCAAGGCAACTCAACTCATGTCTTAGAGTCTTATTTCCTCATTTGTCAAAAGAGGATACCAAGGATGACAGAGAGGGTTTAAGGGAGATGTTCAGAAAAGAAAGTGCTATGGACTGCTTGTTTGTGTCCCTTCAGATTCATATGTTGAAGCCCTAATCTCCATTGTTGGTATCTGAAAGTGGGACCTTTGGGAGGTGATTAAGCTTAGACGAGGTCATGAGGATGGGGCCTCCATGATGGAGTTAGCATTCTTATAAGAGGAGGAAAAGACCAGAGCCCTCGCTTTTTCTGCCATGTGAGGACATAACAAGAAGAAGGCAATCTGTGAGCCAGGAAGATCATCCTCACCAGACACCCAACCTGCCAGCATCTTGATCTTAGATTTCCCAGACTTTACAACTGTGAGAAATACATGTCTGTTGTTTAAGCCATTCTATGATATTTCACTATAGCAGCCCACATTGACTAAGATGGCGACAGATGGTTGGTCCTTCCTCCAACGTTTCTCCTTTGCAATGCCCACCTTGAGAAAAGCAATCAGGAAAGTGAAAGAAAGCACACCTCACAGACATGGGCACTCTTGTGCTGAATGCACCCACTACTGGTATTGCAAAGATGGGGAAGTCAAAGGAATTACATCCCTGAGAACATCCAATAGCTTGGGAAAACTTACTAAGGGATATTGGGTACACACACACACACACACACACACACACACACACACACACACGAGAGCGAGAGAGAGAGAGACAGAGACAGAGACAGAGAGAGAAGAGTTCTTTGCTTGATTGAATAATTTAGAGAACTTGAGTATGGGAGCTCATAGCTTGACTTTGTATACTGATAGATAATAGCTGCCATTATAAAGCTGATGTTTATTGAGTGAGTCATTTATGCCAAACACTGAATGCTAAGCACATTTTGTGCATTATATCATTTAATCCTCAAAATACTATCATTACGCTTTTGCAAATGAGCCAAGTGCCTCTCCGAGAGGTTCAGACACTCCTCCAAAGTCACAAAGCTTCCAGTAAGTGATGGAGATAAGTTCAGTCCCAGGTAATCTGATTTGAGATTCCATGTTCTACTGCAATAACCCCAGGGGGATTTTTCAAGAGACTAAAATGCCAGCTCAGCCCCAGCCAACCTTTCATTTACAATACCTCGGGGCCCTTTGGAGAAGAAAAACCAACCCAAAGAAGGAAGGGCTAGAGAAGCCAGTTTTATCAAGGTCCCAAGGGGTAAAAGGGTGGATGGTTCTGGCTGCCTAAAGGAGAAAACTGACAACACTTTCCAGGGAGAAAATCCTCAACCCTTCAGAGGATGAGCTGGGCGTGGCCTAAGCTGCCCATCAGCTCCAGCTGTAATGAGATCAGGAAGGGAAGGCTGTCTTCAAAATGAACTAAAGGAGATTTTGAAGCACTTAAAAAATTCTGCCCAGAGCAAGCAGCACTGATGCACAAGGTCAAGGAGTCTGGCCTTACCGAGCAAACAAACAGAGAACGCCAGGTGAGCAAGGAGTTGTCTATTTTACTCTGCCAAGCGCCTACGGTTGATGCTTCGGGATCCCAAATAAAATCAGAAACCCTGTCTCTGCACTCAAAAAAACATATTCCAGCAATCTGAACGTAACTTAAAAGCAGTTCCCTGTGTATCAACCCAAAGAGCCTCACGAGGCAGGGCTCTCGGCTCCATCAGGCCCAATGTCCATGTTTTAGAGAATATTTAGAAAATCCTTCTTTATCATCCATCCTAAAAAGAAGTTCACTGATATTATAAATTGACTTTAACAAATCAACTGTTATTGATTATAATAACCTGATTATAATAAAAAGGAGAAATGAAATAAAAGGAGATATGAAATAATGAAATACTTTATAGTGAAATAACATGGGTTTCTGTTACGAAGATAGAATGAGGTAGCCAGATGTTCACACCTATGTGTGGAGTAACTGGATGGGCCAGTCACAAATCCAGAATGAGCAGACATGTGTTAATGTGGTGCTACTACAAGTGTCATGGTTTCCCAAAATGGCGATTCCTTCATTTTAATGCTCCATAAAAAAACAAAATGCAGTCTTCTCTGGATATACACTGTAGCTACATTCCTGGAAACTTCCGTGTTCATTCAGTGTTCATATGCAAAAGAGAAGGTTCTAGATTCAGAAAATCATAAATAGGGGTGCCTGGGTGGCTCAGTCAGTTGAGTGTCCGGCTTCGGCTCAGGTCATGATCTCGCAGTCTGTGAGTTTGAGCCCCGAGTCGGGCTCTGTGCTGACAGCTCAGAGCCTGGAGCCTGCTTCGGATTCTGTGTCCCCCTCTCTCTCTGCCCCTCCCCCACCCATGCTCTGTCTCTGTCTCAGAAATAAATAAACATTAAAAAAATTAAATAAAAAAAAGAAAATCATAAATAGGTTTCTAAACCAAATGAATGCCTGGTAGACCATTAAAATATCAAGTAGAATTTGTTTTTGGTTTTTTTGTTTGTTTGTTTTTGGCAGGACATCCAACAAAACTACTTCCCTCTACCTCCCATCATTAGGCCAACCAAAACCACAGAATTTTTTTTAAACTAAAGTTTTCTTTTTTAAGAAAAACTAACCCTCAGTGATACTCCTAAAGTCCCTTTCTTGCCTCCCTGGTTTTCCTGCATTTCTCAGTTTCCCTATAACAAACCCCAAAAGAGCTCTCTAACCCTCAGACAAGCTGGTATTATTTTGTCCTTTCCCCAACACCTCTCAACCCTTGTCAGGTGGACTAATTTAACCCTGTCTCTACTTTTCAGCTGTCCTTACTCTTTTCCTCCCTCAGATTTTATATCATAAAAATCCCAGGCACCAGCCAGGGCAAGAGCTGGGCTCTCTTTAAATGGCAAGGAAAGGGGCGCGTGGGTGGCGCAGTCGGTTAAGCGTCCGACTTCAGCCAGGTCACGATCTCACGGTCCGTGAGTTCGAGCCCCGCGTCCGGCTCTGGGCTGATGGCTCAGAGCCTGGAGCCTGTTTCCGATTCTGTGTCTCCCTCTCTCTCTGCCCCTTCCCCGTTCATGCTCTGTCTCTCTCTGTCCCAAAAATAAATAAACGTTGAAAAAAATAAATAAATAAATAAATAAATAAATAAATAAATAAAAATAAAAGGCAAGGAAAGCTATGAACCCACCCAAAACTAATCTTTCCCCCAGAGAGAAACAACGTTTGTGCCAGGCCCCAAGCCAGACCTTTGGGATACAACAGCTCTTGTTCACTTAGTTGCGGGATAGTTAAAATCCTATATTATTTTTTTTTTTTTAATTTTTTTTTTCAACGTTTTTTATTTATTTTTTTGGGACAGAGCGAGACAGAGCATGAACGGGGGAGGGGCAGAGAGAGAGGGAGACACAGAATCGGAAACAGGCTCCAGGCTCCGAGCCATCAGCCCAGAGCCTGACGCGGGGCTCGAACTCGCGGACCGCGAGATCGTGACCTGGCTGAAGTCGGACGCTTAACCGACTGCGCCACCCAGGCGCCCCAAAATCCTATATTATTTAGACCAGGGGCCGGCAAGCTACAATCTGTAGTTCAAATCCATGCTACTTGCTTTTCTATGGCCTTCAAGCTAAGGATTGTTTTTACATTTTAAATGGTTGAAAAAAATCAAAAGAATAACAACAGTTCGTTATGCAAAAATTGTATGAAATTCAAATTCTGGAGTTATAAATAAAGTTTTACTGAAAAACAGTCACATTCATTTGTTTACATGTTGTCTGTGCCTTTCATGCTACAAAAGCAGAACTGGAGAGCTGCCACAGAGACCTTGTGGCCCGAAAAGCTGGAGAAACTCTGTCTGGGTCTTTATTGTAAAAGTTTGCTGACACCTGGTTCATATGCTGAGCAAGTACGTGCTTGCAAGTACCTACAATGCACCAGGCACTAAAATTATAGAGACAGAAGGCAGTCAACAAAAAATATTCCTTCTAAAAATTTTAAAAGGATGCTATTCTGAATCAGGTAGACTTGGGGTCCCATCTTGGCTCTGCTGAACTTGAGCGTGTCTCCTGACCTCATTTTCCACATCTATAAAAAGAGGGTTGTGGGGGCGCCTGGGTGGCGCAGTCGGTTAGGCTTCCGACTTCAGCCAGGTCACCATGTCGCGGTCCATGAGTTTGAGCCCCGCGTCAGGCTCTGGGCTGATGGCTCGGAGCCTGGAGCCTGTTTCCGATTCTGTGTCTCCCTCTCTCTCTGCCCCTCCCCCGTTCATGCTCTGTCTCTCTCTGTCCCAAAAATAAATAAAACGTTGAAAAAAAAAAAAAAAGAGGGTTGTGGATTACCCCCCTCGCGTGGATATGTGGCTATCGAATGAGACATCCTATGCAAACGCCTGGAAAGGAGAAAGGAGATCTGCAAACGGCATCGCCTTTCCAGCTCCCGTAGCTTCTCACATACGCCGAGAAAGCAGGCAAGAATGAGTGAGCGAGGTCATATCCTCCTTGTCTAAATGTTTTCTTGTTAGGAAACATTTTTCTTCTTAACATCCCTTCCTACATGAAAAATCCCCGTCAGAGGAATATTAAAAGGCCCTCACCTACAGTTAGATGGAAGGCGAGACTGTGATCTCCCAGCTAAATCATTTCAATTTGCCTCTATACAGATCTAACATCGCCCCCCTTCAAAAAAAAATAATAATAATATGAAAGTTGAAAAGTGGAAAACTTCATCCTCTGGAGTTTTCAAAAACTAATTCAGTTGTAATCACAAAAGATTGAAACGAGGATTCATGACACATTTCTCTTCCTCCTGGGCAGATGAATCTATGACTTGCATTTGATTTTAAATGTGATTTCCCCTGCATCTTCAGTGGGTTTGATTGATAGAGCGCACGAGGCCACTCAGTAAAATGATACAGTGGAGATCAAAGCATGAAAGATAATTTTCGCTGAAATGTCTGCAGCCGACGGTGAGTTATAAGCCTTTGTCTCCCACTTTATGGAACACAATTTCATTTAAAGCCGAAATCTGTCACTTCAGCATTGTTTATCGAAATGCATCCCATAACACGGTCCCCTGAAGAACAGTGTCAAGTCGAAAGGTAGAAAATCAAATGGGTACAAGCATCCCAGGACAAAATAAAGTAAGGGGGAGCATCTTTCCATCTGCATAAATAGGCTTCACCAGTGATGCATCTGGGACGAGAAATGCAGCCATTCATCTGCAAGGTAAATACATGGTGCTGTCACAGGTGCCTGACGTAGCCCTGAAAACCCGGGGAGTTCTTCCTGGCAGCATGTACGTCTCTATTTGGTAACTTCGCTTTATTCATGGCCCCACAAGGAGAGTCACAACTGGGTTTTTATCTCTGCGTGACTTTTTTTTTTTTTTTTTACTTTTTGTGTTTTCTTGCATTTATCCATACCTTCAGTACATCATGAGTAAGGATCTCCCCCGAAGAGCGTACAAAGTTACCTGGAAGTCAGGAAAGCAGGACTGCCTTCAGACCTTCAGTTAAAGGATCTGGGCTCAAGCCCAGACACTCCCACTTTGCAACTGTAGGATCTTGAATAAAAGAACCTTCGCCTTTCTGAGCCTCAGTTTCCCCATGACAAAGTGGAGGAAATGAGACTGCAGATGTGGAAAGGCATATGTAGATTGCTAAGTGCCTCACGGATTCTAGGCCCTGTCACTGATTTAGCAGGCCTCGGTTGTCACTGATTCTGTGAAGGTGTGTCTACACCTAAAGGCTGCTGGTCTCAGTAGAAAGGATTTGTGGAGAAAAATTACTCCACTGAGGACACTCGATTCCTCGAGCACAAAGTGAATCCATGACATTGGGATAGTCACTTTTGAGATTCCTGGGTTGCCTGACTTCTTTACGATGCCATGTTCTGGAACCTTCTCAGTCTCCAGCCCCACCACTCACCATACCCCATGAGCTTTTCCTTCATTTATCAGATGCTGCTATTGCATATCAAAGAAAGAGCCCCTTCTTCTTTGTTAAAGGAACCCCAATTTTTAGGTACTGAACAGTCACATGATTCAGAATTCAGGCCCCTTTGGGCCCCAACGAGTAAATCTTGACTGATCTAAAGCAGTCATGGTAAAACTGGCCCTCCCTTTGTAGTGACGTAGGAACAGGCATGTGACCACCTCTGACCTCTGAGAGCTGATGGAAGTGCGCTGGGAGCTTTGGGAAAAATTCTTCTTGCGGTTAAAAAGGGATACAACAGAGACAAGTTTTCTCTTGTCTTTGGAACTGTTGTGCAACACAGTGATGTTTGGCACTATAGCAGCCATCTTGCGAACACGGAGGGAAAAGACTGGGACAAAGGCCATGTTCTACAAGCCAGAGCAGAAAGATGGCAAGAGTCCAGGTCTTTGATGATGTAACTGAACCAGAATGTTGTACTATCCCAGAACTAGCAACTGTGAGGAGCCGTTTCCACCCCTAGTCCTGGAGCGCAAAGGAGAAGAAACACACGTGGAACCCAAGTCAGAGACAGCTGACTGGCAGGAGCTGTGGTCTTCAGGAGAGAGACGCAGGCAACCCGTGGGAACTCAACTGGGAAGAACCAGAGGAATAAATACCCCAACCTCTCTGTCCCCCCACCCTGTACTGTCCTATGAGGGTCCTCTGTTGGTCAAGTGCAACCAGCCACAAGAGAGTGAGGGAGTCCAGGTAAAGCAGTCCACAAAGGGCAGCATCCTGGGGGTACAGCAGGAGTAAGGGCATGGAGTCCATCAGGAGGAGGAAATTCAAACTATCCAGCTCAGATACTATCCAGAGAAAGGACAGGCAGAAGATCTCCTTCACCCAGAACTCCCAGTCCCAGAGGAGCCAAAACTCTCTGGAAAGTTAATCCCACCCCAGCCACAAGAATCATCAACCAGCAGCAGCCTTACCCCAAACTCTGGTGTGCCTCCTTCATCTGTGCAAGTTTCCACCATTATTTTGCTCATAAGGGAAACTATTCTCCAAAGCCCACAGGAATCACACAGCTTAGAAGTCTTGGGTAGGGCTTTCTGACTTTGAAGTAGATTTGGGGCTCGAGAGAACCAAGAAGTTCTATGAGTGCCAGAAATCCGGACCCCAGGCAGACGAAATGGGTAAGCTGCCCCCACAGATGTACAGGCTCTCTTCCCTTCACCAGAAGAGCAGCAAACACATTTATCATTCACTGTGGCCCCTTCGCTTCCAACTGGGGGAACAGGAATTACTTTAAAGAGTTTAGTGCCATCCAATATCACAGTCTCTCCTTCATGCACAGAAAACAAAAACTCACTAACTCTGGACAGGAAACATGGACTCAAGCGCTCTTTCTTCTCATTTTGTGTCCACTAGCCCTCAGGAAGTCATTTATGGCTTGTCTATTTTTAAGGTTCCAAGAGGGGAGAGAGATTTACCAATGATAAGAAGTAAAAATGCAAATGTTTTTAAATTGATGAGATACACACATACAGTGCATTAGACAATGCCTGCCATGGAAAAAACATTCAGTAAATGCCAGCCATCAGTATTTATTATTATCATTCTTATTAGTACTGGCCAATTCTTGACTATTTACTATGGGCTAGGCATATTATGGACAATGGATCTTCAACAGCAACTCTGTTTCAATATCTGTGGTATTTTCTGCCCCATCACCTCTTTTCTAAGGACTTCCCACATCCCCACCCCCCAACAGAGTTACTTGACCCAGGGATAGACACGTCACCCATGCTGGGCAAAAGAGTACTTTGGGATTTTGGACCTTGGGACCAAGAGAATGGGATTCATCTCATTCCTACCATTGAACCAATAAATTATAAATCTTAAAATGTGTTTCAGAGAGAATGCTGCTCTACACAAGAGATACAAAACAACCCTGGAGATGCATCAATCCTAAAACCAGTTTTCCAAGGCCCGGTGGCCATCCTGTCTTTCTATGGCCTCTTGTTCTTGTGAACTATCTAGTATCCCCTCAATAAATTCCTCCTTTGCACTTAAGATACTCTGAGATGGGTTTCTGGCACTTGGAACCACAAACATTCCAAATAATACAAGCCTTTTGAGACGGGTGTCAATACCCCTACTTTGCAGATGAGAACACCAAGTCCCAAAAACAGTGAAAGAAGTAATCTGCCCAGGATCTCCCAGGCACTAAATGGTGAAAGCCAGCATTCGAACCCAGCATTGTCTGGTTCCTGTGCAAGCTCTCTCTGCCCCATTAGGTCAGTTATCCTCAGAACAGACTGACTCAGTTACTCGTTTCCTGTACGAGATTCTTAAGAAATGAAGAGGAAAGGGAGTATAGGCTTGCACTCAACTGGGTCAAACTGAACAGAGCTGAATTGAGTGACTGCGTTTCCATGAATCTAAGCTACATGCTTGTTCACATTTCATCATTTCTAAAACACAGTCATCTTACAATCAATGTGAGCATTTAATGTAGTGTTTCCTTTCCCCCAAAGAGCTGTTCTCAAATCAGTGATCTTACAATCACGGGTACTTGTAAACAAATGGTAAAGCGCCGTCACCTTGGGAAGGTACCTACTTATTCCGATGATGCTGCTGCCACTGTTGAAAATTATTTCTGGAATCCCTGAAAACTGTATTTCTTACATGTTCACGTGCACACAGCTCATTTTTGCAGGGAAAGAGACTCCGATGACCATATGCCTCTTGTTGCTACTTGGTGCATGTGCAATTGTTGATAAATAGTGTGTGGCAGCCAGTCTTAAAAGAAAATTTGAATTCTGTAATCTCAGCAAGCTCGAGCACATGCTAGTCTCACTTATGAATACCAGATTTCAAAACCACTTACATGTGGAAGGTTGCCTTAGTCCTAAGCAAAACATTCTTTGGATGTGTACTTCAACAGCTCATTGGAACTGAAGAATTTCATTTTTGAATCAGTTCAAGTCCAACCAGCAGCCAACAATTCACATATGCTGCTGAGGAGATGGGCAGAAAACACGTGACTTGGTACAATCCCCGTGGAAGGGAAGTTAACAGTATCAAAATCACAAATGTTCATACCCTTTTGACTGAGAAGTTTCACCCTGGGCAAACAGACGCTACACATGCTCTTGCACACATGTGTACAAGACTACTCACAAAAACACTGTAATATCAAAACAGTGGAAATGCCATCAGTAAGGAACTGGCTACACAAATTATAGTGTGGCAGTCTGATGGAATACTATTCAGCTGTTTAAAAAAAAAAAGCAAAAAAGCAGAAGAATTCTCTACACACTATTTCTATGTAGTTAGTATCTCCCCAAAATATCATACTGAGAAAAGCAAGCTATGGAACAGTAAGTGCAGCACACTGTTTTGAGTAAAGGGGGGAAGAGTTTGTATTTATATTTGCTAGCATGCACATATCTAAATTCTAGAAAGAACCTAAGGAACTCTTGAGAGGGGAATGCATTAGGTATCTATTGCTGTCCAACAAATTACCTAAAACACCGCATCTTAAAACAACAAACATTTATTATCTCATAGGGGCTGTGGATCTGAGCCCACAAGCAGCTTAGCTGGGTGGTTCCGGCTCAGGGTCTCTCCGGAGGCTGCAGGTAAGATGTCAGCCAGGACCGCAGTCGTCAGAAGGTTGTCTGGGGCTGAAAGATAAGCTTCTGAGCTCACTCGTGGTTGTTGGCAGGCCACATTTCTTCCCTGGCTATTAGCTGGAGACCCTAATTCCTCACCACATGGGCCTCTCCCTAGGGTGCCTGAGTGCTGTCACAATATGGCAGCTGGCCTCCTCCAAAGGAAGAGACCCCGAGAGAGAGCGAGAGAGAGAGAGAGAGAGAGAGAGAGAGAGAAATGAGGGGGGAGGAAGGAGGAAGGAGGAAGTAGGGAGAGGGAGAGGGGAGGGGGAGGGAGAGGGAGAGGGAGAGGGAGAGGGAGAGGGAGAAGGAGAGGGTGAGGGAGAGAGGGAGGGGGAGGGAGAGGGAGAGGGGAGGGAGACGGGAGGGAGAGGGAGAGGGGAGGGAGAGGGAGAGGGAGAGGGAGAGGGGAGGGAGAGGGGAGGGAGAGGGAGAGGGGAGGGAGAGGGGAGGGAGAGGGAGAGGGAGAGGGAGAGGGAGAGGGAGAGGGAGAGGGAGAGGGGAGGGAGAGGGAGAGGGAGAGGGAGAGGGGAGGGAGAGGGAGAGGGGAGGGAGAGGGGAAGGAGAGGGAGAGGGAGAGGGGAAGGAGAGGGAGAGGGAGAGGGAGAGGGAGAGGGGGAAGGAGAGGGAGAGGGAGAGGGGAGGGAGAGGGAGAGGGTGAGGGAGAGAGGGAGGGAGAGGGAGAGGGGAGGGAGAGGGAGAGGGAGAGGGAGAGGGAGAGGGGAGGGAGAGGGAGAGGGAGAGGGAGAGGGGAGGGAGAGGGAGAGGGGAGGGAGAGGGAGAGGGGAAGGAGAGGGAGAGGGAGAGGGAGAGGGAGAGGGGGAAGGAGAGGGAGAGGGAGAGGGGAGGGAGAGGGAGAGGGTGAGGGAGAGAGGGAGGGAGAGGGAGAGGGGAAGGAGAGGGAGAGGGAGAGGGAGAGGGAGAGGGGGAAGGAGAGGGAGAGGGAGAGGGGAGGGAGAGGGAGAGGGTGAGGGAGAGAGGGAGGGAGAGGGAGAGGGGAGGGAGAGGGAGAGGGGAGGGAGAGGGAGAGGGGGAGGGAGAGGGGAGGGAGAGGGGAGGGAGAGGGAGAGGGGAGGGAGAGGGAGAGGGAGAGGGAGAGGGAGAGGGGAGGGAGAGGGAGAGGGAGAGGGAGAGGGAGAGGGGAGGGAGAGGGAGAGGGAGAGGGAGAGGTAGAGGGGAGGGAGAGGGGGAGGGAGAGGGGAGGGAGAGGGGAGGGAGAGGGAGAGAGGGAGGGGAGGGAGAGGGAGAGGGAGAGGGGAGGGAGAGGGAGAGGGGAGGGAGAGGGAGAGGGGAGGGAGAGGGAGAGGGAGAGGGAGAGGGTTAGGGAGAGGGAAGGGGGAGGGAGAGGGGGAGGGGGAGGGAGAGGGAGAGGGAGAGGGAGAGGGAGAGGGAGAGGGAGAGGGAGAGGGAGAGGGAGAGGGAGAGGGAGAGGGGAGGGAGAGGGGAGGGAGAGGGAGAGGGAGAAGAATCCCTCAAGACAGAAGGTGCAGTTTTTTATAGCCTAATCTTGAAAATGACATGCCATCACTTCTGCAGCACTGGTCACAAACACTAACCCTGTTACAACGTGAGAGAGGAGGACACAGCGTGTGAATGCCAGCAGTCAGGGATCGATGAGGCCATCCTGGAAGCTGGCTAACTCAGGGGAGCACTGAAAAGATGAGGGACAGGGATAGGAGAGAGACTTTTCACTATGCCTCTTATATTTCATTTTCTAACTTTATATTTCCTACACTCAAAACACTGGAATTTAAAAGTTGGGGGCAGGGGGGGAGAATGTCCTCAGGGACAACCAGCAGCCTAGATCCTAGTTGGAGACTCCCTCTAAAAGAGCCATGCTTCTCAAACTGAGGCACAGGTACCCCAGGGAAACCCTATTGTATCTCTGGGACATGCAAAGCTATAAAGCACAAACATGACCATCTTCCTAGAACATCAATAGACTCTACTCCATAAGTAATTCAAAGCAGGGCACAAAGGAGAATGCAGAATTCACAAATATCTAAGATAAAACATGAGACTTCAAAGGAATATTCACCCTTGGTGAGACTGTTTGAGGCTATACTCGGCTGAGCTGGAATGCATTCGCCCTTCTTCTTAGGAGTAGTTTGTTAAAAGTTCTAAAACCACTGCTTTGGGCTAATTGCTCTCCAGAATCGCACAAGAAAATTGATCTCAATACTATGAGGTAAATTTCATTTCAACAGAAGTTACAAATACAAGTTATTTGACTTGGCCACAAATAACTTCCAACCGTTTTTTAAAAACCCAGTTCGCCGTCAGAGGGCCAACATGCTATTAATTCTAAAGATTCCAGGTAAAAGAGGTTGCCTGTGTTCTTAGCTTTAGGGGCGGGGTCAGAATAAGGCACAGACTCTAACAGTGGCTACCAGGGGGTGGCAATACTCAAGAGAAGCCAACAGCTTTGCTTTGTTACTTTTGAACCCAGCTCACCATCAGCAAATGGAACTGGTGTCCTTCCTGTGTTTCTCCATTTGGTCCTTTGACTTCTCCCCCACGCTCTCCCCTTCAAACCCAAGCTGAACTACCCATTGAACAGTACAGGGACGATAAAGTAAGGCAGACCCTAGGGTTCAACGTATGACTGTCTGAACCCAAACCCTAGCCTCCCCAACTCAGTTCCTATGTGACCGTGGACAAGTTTTTACCCTCTCTGAGCATGTTTATTCACCTGAAAGATAATGAAAATAAAAGTATGCGTGAGATCGTATTATGTCTAGCTCATAGCCGGTACTTGGCAAAGAGCAACCATTCAATAAATGTTAGCCATCATCACCATGGAAAGGGCTTTTGAGAAGTTAATTCTCAGTAAGCAATTAATGTCTATAACAATAATGACTTCTGACCAACCAGCCCAATGGCTGATAAGAGACTGATAAAACTTTACATTTGTTTTCTTAATTTCCCTAGAATCCAAATTCTTCACAGTGAACAAGTACAACTTTTATAATCCCACAGAAAGTGGGCATTAGCTCTCTGCCTGCTAGTCCTGAATGTCAGCCACTGGCCACTGATTTCGGGCTTAGGTGCTCCACCTTTAGAACATGGCTGATTATTCCAATTAAAGACAGACTCTCTCATTTTTTGTTGTTTTGCCTTTGCCTTATTTTATTTAAAAAAAAAAAAAAAGCAAAGTGAATACACACCCTCCAGACAGCATATAACTTCCTATGCTCAAGAGAAGAGAAAATTAGAAATGTTTCCTCCAAGGACCCCTGGGTGGCTCAGTCAGTTAAGCGTCTGACTTCAGCTCAGGTCATGATCTTGCAGTTCAGAGGTTTGAGCCCCTCCATCGGGCTCTGTGCTGTCAGCTCAGAGCCTGGGGTCTGCTTCGGATTCTGTCTCTCTCTCTCTCTCTCTGGCCCTCGCCCCACTTGCACTCTGTCTCTCTCTCTCTCAAAAATAAATAAACATTTTAAAAAAAGAAAGAAAAGAGAGAAATGTTTCTTCCAGTTCAAATTCTTCCACTCTCTCCCATATGCCTACCCTGGGCTCCGACATTCTGGAGAAAAAACCTAAGTGCCTCGCTTTGTGCCCTCCCTCTAGACAATGAGGAGCAGAAGCGGGGCTGGGGGTGGGTTGGCCCTGCTACGGTGGAAGGCTGGGCAAAATCAGGCTGAAGGAAGGAAGTGTAAATTCTGGGGCACGTTTTACAACCCCATTAGTTACAAGTACATGAGGATTTCAAATCAAGAAGCATCCACATGCACACCCTTGGATTATTTAAGAGATAAGGCGTATCCAAAATTAGCATATAGATCAGAGGCACGCAGTTGAGTGCTGCTAAAGTGGCTATAAATGCCTGAAAAACAGTTGTTTTTCTCAAGAGAGCTTTATACCACTCCAAAACCTTGTTCGGGAAGTGTGAACTGTGAGTCAGACAAACCCCACTCAAGTCCTAGTTTGGGCTCCTAACTGTTGTGTCATCTGGGGGCAAGTGCCCCAATCTCTCCACACCTTCGTTTCCACCTCCCAGGCCTGCTGGACCGATCGAAAGGGACATGGTGAGAAAATGCTCTCTAAACTATAAAGTGCCATGCAAAGGCAAGATGCCATTAGTCCCTCTTCTTATACTATATTTACACACTGCCTCATTAAAAAAGAGGACTTGGGGTAGATGTCTGTGCGGCTCTTTATTTTACCTTGAATTTCAAGAAAGAAGGAAAGAATCCTTGTTTTCTTTAGGGGCATACATATAATTTCCACGAGGACACACATATAATCACTTTACTTAACAAACCCTTGCTCGGACGTAATGGAAAGATCAAGTCCCCCTCAGTCTCAAGAGGCTTGTTACCCACACTTTCCCAATTCACTGAACACAAGCACTGCTGAGTGCCTACTGTGTGCAGTACCTGACACGATGTCCAGCACTGAAACACACATCACATACACCACCACCTACACCATCATATGCACAAAACACACCCTTTGCAAGAGGGAAGCATGTAGATTTTTGGAATCCCAAGGGTCTTAATGCAAACTGGCTCCCAGACCTATCTTTTCTATCTTTGTGGCTTGGGTTAAGTGTTTTCTGAGCTGCCATTTCCTCAATGGAAACTGGAGATCAGCCATCCTCAAAGCTTCTCAGGATGACTGGAGATACTGAGTATCAAGGACCTAGCAGGGTACTAACAGATTTACAACAAATGACAGCTACTATTATTTTTCATCAATGCACATTTTGGTGCCTATTGTCAGAGTACTTCAGACAAAACCTTTTTTTCAAGGCAACAAACAACAGTATTAACTTGATTTTGTTTTAAATTAATATGAGTTCCTGTAGTGTTTAGAAGAGAGATCACAATGATGAATGCTTACATCTCTCTCTCTTTCAAAAAATTTACAGTCCTTACATGTGACATTTAATGTAGCACTTTGTGTCATCCTACAAAGACTAAATTTAAATTGAAGAAGCAGAAACAGGGAGAGTCCTTGTTTGGGCTTAATTCGTACTTGAGTGCAATAAAACCCTATCCTAGAAGCTAAAGTCATAAAGCTAAAAGTCAGGAAGGAAAAGAATGGCTAATTAAGCGCCGAAACTAAAATTTCTTTTTTTATCGCTGTTTCGTTAAGACCTAACAATTGGTCAGGCACAGGGACTTAGATGTGCCATTCTAGTTAATGGTCGGTTACAAATTTCCACCATAAACTCATCTTCCTTCCAGTGCCTTAAATCTCAGGCACTGGGAGCTAATAAGGAGAGAAAGCTCTTAGGCCCAGGGCAATCTCTCTCTCAATCTAATCTCCCTCTCACTGCCCCCACCTTCCACCCTGCCATTACTGTTTGTAAGAGCTCTTGATTGCACGCCCAGAAATCCAACTCTAGCTAAATTAACCAAGGAAGGAACACACCGGGTTATCCAGCTGGGGTGGTAGTTTACATAAGATAAGGGAGGGACAAGAGCCAGAGCTCCAGGGACTAGAAACAAGACTCACAGCCACCAAGACACAGACTTTCTCTCCTTTGTCCTTCTTTGTCTTTGCTCAGCCTTATTCTCCATCGCTCTCTGTGGGAGGAAAAATAGATGCTGACAGTCCCATATTCACATCCTCCTCTTTAGGACCATAATAAATTAAATTAATCCCCGAGGGAGATCCTGATGGACCCTGCTTATGCTGTGTGCTGCCCCATGGTCCAACAGACGGATGAACTAGGCATGTGCCATTTGCCCATCATAGCAGATGCTGGCAATGCCCATCTGTGTCCCCTGGACCCTCATCGCTCTCATACAAGCCAAAGGCATCCCACTGCAAGCACCTGAGCCTCTCCACCTGAGGACTTGTTCTTGTCCAAGGCAAGTTATAGGAAGTAAAAGTCCCTAGCAGCACTCCTCAGGCAATGTCAGACGGGCAACGGAAGAGGAGTATCTCAGTTTTCCTACCACTTGGGATACTCTGAGGTATGTTCCACACCATCAACCACAGCTCACCAAAAGAACTGAGTCCCAGGTGCCCATTAAAGCAGCTTGCTCATTACTGCACTCTATATCGGCTTAAATTCCCTTATCTCATTTCTCCCTATAAAGGTTTTTATGTATCTAGGACTTGACTGGGACACAGGGTTCCCAGATATTCGGTGAAATATTATTCTAAGTGTGTCTGTGACACTGTTTCTGGATGAGAGTAACATCTGAATTAGTAGACTGAGTAAAGCAGATTGCACTCCCTAAGGTGGTGGGTCACACCCAATCAGTTGAAGGACTGACTAGGACAAAAAGATCAACCCACCTCCAAGTAAGAGAGGACTCTTCCTGCCTGATTGCCTTTGAGCTGAAATATCAGGCTTTCCCTGCCTTTAGATTCCAACTGAGACATAAGCTCTTCCCAGGTCCTGAGCCTGCTAGCCTTCAGACTGAAAGTATGCTAACGGCTCTCCTGGGTCTCCAGCTTGCTAACTCATCCTATAGATCTCAGCACTAGTCAGCCTCCATAATTGTGTGAGCCAACTCTGTACGCCAACTCCTTATGTTAAGTACATATTGTATTATATGTTTTATATTATAAATATGTGTATATGCTACATTACATACTAGTATAAGCAAATACGTATATGTTCACATATATCTTATTGGTTCTGTTGCTCTGGAGAACCTTAACACACATTCATGCTCACACAGGTGCTTCCTAGAGTCACCTCACATGTAACTATTTTCATGCAAATCCTCAGCACAGGGCCTGCTTCTGGGGAACCCAGCCTAAGACACCCAGGCTTTCACAGGAGGAGAGGTGTGTAGGACTGACAGCTGGCAGCTGTGGAGAACCGCAAGGAAGGGAGGAGTGCTACCTGAACACAAGGGCACTAGGCAAATAGAAACCTAGACCTACTTTGGTCCTGGCTCCTGGGCCAGAGGGATGGGGTGAGACACAGCTCTCAACAAGTGTCACATATAGAGGGTGACTCCTGGACTGACGTGACACAGGCAGCGTACACATCTGATCGCACATCCACCCCAAGTGAGATTTCTCCATGAGAATCAGTTCCTTTGCTCTCCTCCTGGGCTCTCGGTGACTTCTCCAGCAAGCATATGAGCTCTGTGGCTCTGGTGTCCTGCTTTGTTCTTTTGTGGTCAATCTCTCTCCTTGTCTCCCAATCTCCAGCTTTGTTCTTATCCATTTGACTCCACAGCTAAATCTGACTCTCATAGCTTCATTTCTCAGACGGCTTTAAGGCCAGAGTAGCAAACTTAAATGCCCACAGAGGGCACATATGTAATACAAACAAATGAAGAAGACAGGACAACAGGGCCTGGTGGGGACTGTGGCAAAGTGCAGAGCACATGCGTCATCTATGGAGAAAGGAGACAGCAAGGACTCAATTCCGGGCAACCGGGGGAAACAGAAATGGAATACTGCCATACTGCCGCTCTTTTTTTTTTGAAAGAGAAGCAAAATATTCAGGGGTTTTTGATATAAAATATACAGACTGTTGAATGCTGGCAACTATTTTGATCAATGTAAACACTGTGTGAGCCAAATCAACTCTTCTGGCCGCCCTACATTTCATGGGTCAGCAGTGGCCCTGACAATGAGTGATGGACTCCCCACTACAGGGGGTGTGGTTGACCAGAAGCCCCAGCTGCTGGGCTCTGTGTTCTGAAATGCATCTGTTACCATAGGCTGCCTGTTCCCAGTGATGACTGAGCACGGCAGGCATACTCCCTCCTGAGAGCTCCAAGGTTCCTGTCCCCAGAGCTGGCTTGAGGACTCCCCCTATGGTGACTGTGCCCTAACTACCCTCCCTCTCCTTCACCAGGTGTCACACTTGCAGTGCCGTGGGAGGGCTCTTTCAGCCTCCAGCTCCCTCTGCATTCTCTGTCACAGGTGTTTCTCTTATTTTTAAAAATTTTTTTTAAAGTTTATTTATTTATTTTGAGAGAGAGACAGAGGGAGCAAGCAGGGGAGGAGCAGAAAGAGAGGAGAGAAAGAATCCCAAGCAGGCCCCACAGTACCAACGCAGAGTCTGAAGTGGGGCCTGAACCCATGAATGGCGAGATCATGACCTGAGCCAAATTCAGAAGCTGGATGCTAAACTGACTGAGCCACCCAGGCACCCCTGTCACACATATTTTTCTTAATGAAAATCATGCAGGTCTAATCCCGCCGTGGAATTTGTTCCTCAGAGGAAGCAGACTAACACATCTCATAAATTCTGCTTTCGGCTCTCAGTTCACACTCACTTGCTTATATTCCAAACTCTGGCTGCTTGGGTCTAATTCCATCCCAGCTCCCACCGCTGGGTCCTGACCACCACGAACACCACCCCCACCCCCACTCCCACTTCCCCACCCCCCGCCACTACAGGATTCCCACACTGACTGTTCACTCACGTTCCAGAGGGCTCCATGCAGGGTGAGGACTTTGGCCCCTTTGTCGACTGAGGCAAAGTCACACACAGAACCCTGGAACAACTCTAGTCCTGCACATAAGAACTTCTTCAACAAAGACATGACCTGAACTTTCCCACCAGCACTCCTGGAGAACAAGAGAGCCTTCATGATAGCCTGCTTCTGTTCAGTTTCCAAATCCCCTCATCTCCAGCATCCTACCTACTTCTTGTGCAAACACTGTGGGGAACAGATTTTTGGACAAACTTAGGGAAACTCTGCGGCTGAACCTTTCATCTCCAGCCTTGGTAGTATCGGGCTGTGCCCCAGGAGGCAGAGAAAGGATACAAAAGGCAACTGTGTCAGGAATCAATTGGTTAGTATATGGTGGACCAGAAATCAGCAACATAGTAGTAGGATGTGGAAGACAAAAGCACTGACCTTGAAGTCAGAAGGCCTAAACTAGGTTTAAGTCCTGGATTCTCAGCCATTGGCTGTGTGATCTCAAGCAGGTTCTATAGCATCTCTGTGCAACCATCACATATCTATAAAACAGAGCCTAGTGATTGTGAGATCCAAACTGCACTCAGTAAAAATACTTCACAGTTGAAGTGCTCAGACTGACCCCTTCCTCAACCAAATGATTTGTTCCGCACTTCAAAAGAACTTATTCTTGGAGTGATGTCAGCAACATGGCTGAATATGTAAGTGTTTCAAATCATCCTGTTGTATACCTTAAACTTATACAATGTTACATTTCAATTATATCTCAATAAAGTTTGAAAAAATAGAATTTATTTTAACAGCTATAAGACTTAAAGCCTACATATAAGCACAATTGAAGGAAGAAAAATGGAAATGTTCCAAAACTGGAAAATCTACATATGAACAAATGAAAATCATTTAACTGCACAGTTACAGTAGATAAAAATTACAGTAGGTACATTACACCTCAAAAAAGCTATTAAAAAACAAATCATAAAAATACTGCCAACCTTCTCTTAACCACTCCTCACGACAGCTTCCCAGGGCTGTGTGATTTGGCCACCACCTAAGTCCCCTAATATCACTGGGGCTTACTATCCTTTCTCACCCTCCACCAGCACAGTGCCCTTCTTTCTGTCCCAAGCTTGTTCCTGCCTCAGGGCCTTTGCACTTGTCCTACTCTCTGCTCAGACATCTTTCCCAGCTGTTTGAATCTCATCATTTAAATGTCAGCTCACATTCTCATAGACGCCTTCCCTGATCTTTCCACCCCATTTATGGGCACTCCGACTCCTTACCTCAGACAGTCTCCATCAGTGTTGCCAGTGTTGGTTTATTCACAGTACTTCCTAGTCTTGGAAATCTTTACATATTTGCTTATTTATTGTTGGCCTCCCCAACTCTTTTATGAGCTCCGTGAGTACAGGGAATGGGTCTGTCTTGTTATTCCTGCACTGTCAACACTTAGAATAGTACCTAGCACATAGTGGAAGCTTAGCAGATATTTGTTGAATTAACATCAAGAAAAGACATGACTCTGATATGCTAACAGCCCAATATGTCTAAACTCAGTTTCCTCATCTGTTATACGAAGACACCATCATGGGCCTCCCAGGAGGTGATGTAAAATTGTATCAGCTGTTAAGGGACTAAGGGACTCCCTTAATGCTAGCAGTCTTTCCCCCCAAACCTTGTGCCTTCTTTCCTTTCTCTCTAAGACTAAAACAAGTCACAACTAAACAAACTACTCTCTAGAATGAGATCAGCAGTGGGGCGCCTGAGTGACTCAGTTGGTTAAGTGTCCAACTCTGGGTTTCGGCTCAGGTCGTGATCTCACAGTTCATGAGAGTGAGTCCCATGTTGGGCTCTGTGATGACAGCACAGAGCCTGCTTGAGAGCCTCTCTCTCTCTCTCTCTCTCTCTTTCTCTTTCTCTCCCTCTCTCTCTGCCCCTCCCCTACTTGTGCTGTCTCTCTCTCCAAATAAACAAACAAACAAACAAACAAAAAAGATAGAATGAGATCAGCAGCAAAAATTCCAACACAATCAACCAACTGCCAAATGACATCTGCTGATTAAGTCTGCTATGGTAGATTCTGCTCTTGCTTCCCAGGAGCAGCTGAGACATCGTGACCAGAAATACCAATCAAGGCAGGCATGCCCCAATCTCAAACCCCAAGGCAAGAAGCTGACAAAACCTTGCAAGCATCTGGTTTCAACTACCAGGGTACACACCTGTTTTAATAAAATGACTTTTCCCACCCTGAGAATAAGCATCACTGACGTACAACAAAAGCTGACATTCAAAAAGAAAGCTCTAAGTCAGTAAGAAGATTATCGTGTCTGTTGAGTGCTTGCTACTTGCAAATCAAAAGACCAGACGCTCAGAAACCCCTAAAATAAGACTGAACATAAGACCCCCCGCCAGGCCACCCTTTTTACCATACAGCTAGAGAAACTGGGGCCCAGAGAGGGTAAGTGACTGAGGACAGTCACACAGCCGGTTTCCACAAGAGCTAGGAACAGACAACCAGATCTTCTGATTCCCTATGTAAGCTTC
This sequence comes from Puma concolor, assembly GCF_028749965.1. Lineage (NCBI taxonomy): Eukaryota > Metazoa > Chordata > Mammalia > Carnivora > Felidae > Puma > Puma concolor. The sequence continues at coordinate 29,482,000 of NC_141682.1, forward strand.
TTTCTAATATTGCAGGCTGGCTACAAATACAACCGTTACTTTACCCAATTAGCATCCTCTCCTTCACTGGTAACAGCATCTCTGCTTTCTTTGGGGCAAAAAAATATTTCTTTCATTTTTCATCCACGTAGTTTGGGTAGAATTAACACCATCCCCTGGCACAAAGTGTAAGCACATGACCAGGACTGACCAATCACCATCTTCTACTTCCGTGGCCACAATAACTGGTTCAGAGATGGGCACATGAGCCTCAATGTTCAATGAGGTCAGCCCCAAAGCTTCTGTCAAGACTCTTGGTAATATAAGTTCTTTTTCTAAGTTTTGTATTAAGCTTCACTAAGATAAATTGGGAGCTACTGAGGACACCGGAAAGAACCTGATAATGGAGTCGACATGAATGAAAACAGAGCTGAAAGCTGACAGCTACAGATCGGAGAGATTCCAGAGTACATCAGCTAAGCACCTGGAACCAGCCATATCTGAAGTCCAGTAATATTTGTGGACTTGGGAGTTGCTTGCAATGGGAGCAAGAGGTAAGTGTAAAAGTTTGGCTAATACAGCACCTCACCTCTCATCCAATTTCATGGACTATAAAGACATTATCAATTAAAATTTACCAACAGCATTGATGTCAAGGCCCTGCTACTTCAAAATAGAATTTTTCTACTCTTTAACTGCATGGCTTACAGAACTTCCTAATCCATTCTGTGTGTCAGCTTTTTTCTCTCTCAAATGAAGCATGTACAGTACACCTTCCTTGCCCTGGGGTGAAAGTCAGATTACTTTATCCAAGAAAGTAGAGAAAGGTATAAAGCATTATTATTTTCCAAGAAATCCCAGTACATAAGTCCAAGAATGTATGAACAAGGGCTTCAGAGTCAGACTGATGGACTCAGATCTCAGCAACATCCCTGATGTGCTGTGTGCCCTTGGACAAGTCACCTAACCTCTCTGGCCCAGTTTCCTCGTCTGTAATAGGGAGACCCCAATCAAATCTACTGCATGGCATAGTTGTAGAAAACAACAGACATAGAAAGTGCTTAGTTCACTTAGTTCTGGCACAGGATAAACACTCAAAATCTCCATTGAATGATTGTTGTCGATAACTATTTGTGGATACTGTATAAATGCTGATGATACCATAACGAATGTTGCTAACGTTGTTACTGTCGAACCTTGTATTCCTCCACAAACACAACTTCCTCCAGCCAATAGGAAATTCTACTCCACTATCCACCAGTCCCCTTAGCAGCTCCAGCTACATAGCTTGTCAAGGAAATGACTTAACATCTTCTTCAATCAGGACAACTTCAAGGAAGAAAAATAAAACACCACAAGCCTGCCTTCAACTGCCATTCAGGAAAGTTTCCCAATTACCACAACACTTCTGCACATCAAATATGAATTACTTTAATTGCCCCATAAGAACACACTGTTGAAACATTTGACTTGCCCAGAACTAATTGTCTGTCAAAAAGATACTTTGCAGCCAAGCAAATTGCTTAATTGGACATCTAATTTAACTGAAACCTTTTTCCCTACTTATTTCATGCTTTCCTCCCCTGTTTTTGCCAAATTGTGAATGCTAGGCACTGCTTTTAAAATCATTTTATTTGGGAAAAAAAGTCATATTGTCTTGGGGTTTTTTTTTTCCTATTATAAAAGTAATACATGTTCATTTAAAAAAAAAAAAGACTGAAAACTTTTTTAACCCAAAAGGGGGGAAAAAACACAATTTCCCCTGGACTCACTGCCCAGAAAAAGACTATCAAGATTTCAGCAAATTTCCTTCGAATTATTGTCTACAATAGATTGTCCTACATAGTTAACAAAAGCACATATTCAATTTTGTAGGCTGAACTTACTTAACACTTTATGTTTTAAGGTGAACATTTCCACTTGCCATTCCAAGGCTTTCAGAACATTTTAGAAACAGCAGAATATTTCGAACAACAGCCTGCTTAACCACCCAGTTAATGTGGGACTTTTTGGTTATTTACGAATAAATTTTTGCTCATCTTTCAGATATACTTTCCTTAGGAAAGAGTCTCCTTATTAGAAGGCAACTGTCTACGCGTCTCTCATGTTTCTGAACATCTTGCAACAGTTTTTGTTCCCGACTATCTTTACGGGGATGTTTGTACAGCTAACAGCATAGGAAGACAGACGTAATAGAGCTGAAAGCAGACTTGCTGACCGGGATGATCAAGGACATGCCTCCCTCCAAGGCAAAGATCGGGCAGCATCTTTACGAAAAGACTGGGATTCCTCGGCTAGGATGCCAACCTACTGTGTGTATGCTGTCCACCTGAATCTACCTCCATGTCACCTCCGAGGACCTTAGGAGCCCAGGGAACTGGCACATGCTTCTCCCCCTGCCAGGAATAATAAAGTCCTTTGACTGTGACCCTGGAGTCTCATGCCTTCTGCCTGCATCCACGAAAACTGTGGTAGGATAATTTGCTCACTTGTGTGCAGGGTAGTAACTCAGACCTTCATAGTTCTTGACACTCCAGAAGTAAACATGAGAGGTCAAAGGGTATGAGCAATTGCCAAAACCCTTCATGCCGATTTCCAATTAGCTTTCCAAACTTAAATGTGAATCGTGGCCTAAAATGTGTCTTATCTTCAGGAAGAGATACATGTGCCTGATTTGAGTTCAGATGGCATCTCCTCTGGAGCCCACACTGGCGTCAGCCCCCAATCTTCCTTACTGCTCTTTAAGAGGCTGCTTGCCTCACTACTCAGGTCCCTCAGTTGAGCGGACTCTCTTTTCTGGATTACTCTTCTGTGTAATAGAAAGTGGGCGTGAAGGAGAATAAAAGGGAAAAGGGGGGAACTTGTTTACTTTCTACCCAGTGCCAGCCACAATGCGGAGAACATTTTGATGAGATGGGAGGCATCCGTTATTACTACCTACCAAGCAGCCCCTGCTCTAAGAAGCTTTCCTGGGACCTGCACGTTGGCCTCTGATCTGGCCACACAGGTGACCACGTGAACTAAGCCTAGCCAATGAGAGTTTTTCCCTGGCACTTTTCATTTAAAAAAAAATTTTTTTTACCGTTTATTTATTTTTTGAGACAGAGAGAGACAGAGCATGAACAGGGGAGGGTCAGAGAGAGAGAGGGAGACACAGGATCTGAAACAGGCTCCAGGCTCTGAGCTGTCAGTACAGAGCCCGACGCGGGGCTTGAACTCACGCACGGCGAGATCATGACCTGAGCCGAAGTTGGACGCTTAACCGACTGAGCCACCCAGGCGACCCTCCCTGGCACTTTTCACATTGTAGCCATGTGAAGTCTCTTCCATTCTGCAACAGGGAAGGTTACTGGAGCCATGGTTCTAGTTAAGTATAGAAAAGCAATCTGAAGAAACAAAGCCACCACGATGAAAACAGGTATGGGAGGCACAGGGGGATGGTTTATTACACACTTCTGGTTGTCCCTCTAACTCCACCCCTACCCCTCCCAGATTTGGTTATTGGAGTCAGTAAAGTCCCCTCCTATTGTCTAAATTACTTCTAATGAGTTTCTGTCCTTTGCAACCAAAATAATCCTATGAATAGTAGCTAGAATTCAGTGAGCATTTAATGTGCTATGCCCATTAGTCCCACCTCCCCATAAGTGTGGGAGGTACTTATATCAACCCCCAATTTACAAAAAGGGAAACTGACCTTAGTGAAGTGAAATGACTTGCCCAGGGTCACTGAGCTAATAAGGGCCCACAGTCTTCCCCACTGTTATGACACTGACATATGACCTCTTCTCGTAGTGCTGGGGAAGACAGAGATGGGGAATAAAGGAAGAGAAGAAGTTCAGATGAGCACTAATTAGGTCACCCTCCATAAGACAAAAAGTGTGGGGAGGAGTGGGCCTGTTCAAATCCAGCCAGCTCTCACATGGTCAGAGGCAGGGTGGTGACTATGGACTGAATTGTGGCCACCCCAAAATTCATACTGAAGCCCTAACCTCAGAATGTGACCAAATTTGGAGACACAGCATTGAAAGAGGTGATTAAGTTAACATGAGGCTCTTTGGGTGGGACTCTAGTCCAAGCGGACTGGCTATCCTCATAAGTAGACAACGTTAGGACACAGAGAGACACCAGGGGCTCGCACGCACAAAGGAAAGGCCATGTGAGGACACAGCTAGAAGGCAGTCACCTACAAGCTAAGGAGCGAGGCCTCAGAAAGAACAAAACCTGCCAACCCCTTGATCTCAGACAGCCAGCCTCCAGAGAAAATAAATTTCTGTTGTTTAAGCCGCCCAGCCTGTGTTTGGTATTCGTCCCTGCAGCCCCGGTATGTGGTAACCCATCAGCACTTCTATCAGCTCCCGGCACACAGTAGGTACACACACACGCACACACAAAGACTTTTAGAACACAGAGTCAGTGGATGCTGCTTCCATGTTGATAGCAAGGCACAAATAACCGACGTTCACCCAGGGACCCTAGTTTGTTTTTGGTTTCAGCACCACCAGGCCCTCCATGCCCACTGGGGAAACTTGTTGCACGAACACCCTGTCACTTTAACAATCTACAGGTGACTGTAGGAGAAGCTTCCAAATCAAATATAGACGAGGTGTTTGTCACCCAGAACCTTACCTGTATTTTGATATGGAAAGAAGTTCTAAATCATATTTTAACTAGAGTGTTGGCAAAGCAAAAAAAAAAAAAAAAAAAAAAAAGGAAACCAGCCCAGACATGGAAAGGTGTCAGGTAAGGAACAGAGCTGCACTAAAATACCAGTCGAGGATTTACCAAGGGTGGGCCGTTGGGACCCGCCACTCTCTGATGGCAGGAATGCGGGGGTGTGTGTGTGTGTGTGTGTGTGTGTGTGTGTGTGTGTGTGCGCGCGCGCACATGTCTGTGTGTGTGTGAAGCACAGGATGACAAACCCTGATGTCAGGCAAGGTGATGGAAAGAAAGGAAAGGACAGAATATTTTATGACTTGGGGAAATGCTTTTATGCTGAGAGGGAGCAACCCAAAGCTTCACGCTCACTCCAAAAGAAAATTAGGCCAGGTTTACGCATACATTCAGGTCTCACAAACATGGACACATATGCATCCTTCTTCGCAATATTCAGAGGAGAACTCGGTTGTCTACTTCTCTGGAGATCAGAGGCGAATTTGCCATGACGCTAATGAAGCTTAGGCTTCTGGACCATTCTCTGGCAGGGGTCCCCCTCATGCTGTGCCCGTGGGAAGGGAAAGCCGGGCTGCAAGACAAAAGCACCTCCAGATTCACATTTCTGATTAATTACCTACAGAGATCTCGGAAGAGTGGAAATGTAAATACCAAAGGCTCCAGGGATTTGCTGTATTTTCTCATTCCAAACAAGTATTCTCTTTTGTGTCTAATTTTACACTCACAAGTCTGTTTATTTTTCCTAAAGAGAAGTCCCCAAATTGTGTCAGCTTCAGGCCCCACAAAACCTGGATCCACTTCTGCCAAAGTAGTATGTTCTGCATGACATCTACAGAGACATTCTAGTTATTTCCGAGCACCTCTGATGTTCTGATACCAAGACAGCTTTGACTTTGTATATCCCATTATGTAACTTTAAAGACCCTTAGGGGAAGCTAAGTCATGACCAGGGCCATAAACACTCCAAGGCTGGATGAATTTGGGCAGAATGAGGTAGCAAGGATGTCCTAAAACAATTAATTACACTGATGGGAAGAACGGGAGGTGAGTCTATATCCAGGTGTCTCGGTCCTCAAGCTTTCAGCCTTCATGTGACCATCAAATCCTGGCCATAAATGGAGAAAAGAGGAGCATTTAAACCATCACTGTTTTCTTACAGAGTTTACTTAACTAAGCCACTCTATCCTTCACTGACGGGTTTTTTAAAAAACAGTCAAAGTTATCTACTCTTTGCTATATAATAGCACAAATAACAGCTAACGTTCATCATCATCTACTCTGTTACAGGTTTCCTATTTTAATACTCAAAATAATCCCATGAAGCATTTTGTTTGTTTGTTTGTTTGTTTTTGAGAGACAGTACAAGTGGGGGAGAGGGGCAGAGGAAGCAGAGACAGAGAGAGAGAATCTTAAGCAGGCTCCACACTCAGCACGGAGCCCAACGTGGGGCTCGACCCCACAACCCTGAGATCACGACCTGAGCCAAAATCAAGAGTCGGACACTCAGCCAACTGAGCCACCCAGGCGCCCCCATGAAGCATTCTTATGACTCCAATTTCAGTGACGAGAAGGTAGAGCAAGGCTGAGAGAGGGTCGAGTCTATCCAAGGGCACACAGCTAGCGACTGGAAAGTTGACCTTGATCCCTCTGATTTGAAAGTCTGTGACCATTCCTCTACCCTTCCCTCTTTGAATTCAATGACCACTTTCTGCATGCCTAACAGCTTATTACCAAGATGAGCAAGGCTATGCTTCAGTAATAGACAACCCCTGAGGGACAATAACTTAAAACAACAAAATTTTATTTCTCACTACTGCACTTTCTTCCCAGGTCAGGCGGGGGCTCTGCTCGGTGCTGACCTCCCTCACAGACCCAAGCACACACAGCGGTCACTATCTGGAATGCTGCCAGTATGTGTGGCAGAGAAAAGAGAGTCGGTGCCTCCTATACTGGCTCTTAAAGCTTCCACCTGAAAACGACAACTGTCACTCCCGTGCCTCTGTCAATGGCCAAAGCCAGTCACATGGTCATGTCCAACGCTGCTGGGGGATGGAGGGCCCTCCGTTTGCTCAAAAGACAGAGGCCCGGGAATACTTGGTGAGCAGCAGCGAGACTACCCTGGGGCTGAAATGACCTCACCACGTTTTACTCCCGTCCAGATAGCACCAGGTGTCTTGCATCTGGCCTCCAACACAAAGGTGGGGGAGGAGATGTATAATTACCTACAGTTGTCCAGAAAGACGTATTAAAAAGTGTGGTTTGGGGATGTTTTCCTTCCAAGTGTTTCCCATTTGTCAGACTCTGTTGTTACAGCAGATAATTCTGTCAAGACGTCTCAAAACCCAGGCTGAGGTTTATCTACCCATAACCCCCAAATTCCTCATTCAGAAGAAAAAGGATTCTACAAATATTTCCAGCCTCATTTCCTTGGGCATGACCTGTTCTGACTCTCTAACATCCCCTGGTCAGGGCAAACCATGCTGAATTGAATCCGGAAGATGGTAGACGCCAGGACCCAGAGCTAACGGGACCCAGAAGACAAAGGCTGCCCAAATAAGTACCATCACCAGTAGTTACTGAATATTCTCTATCTGGCAAGTTATAGCATTACACATGTATTCATTCAATCAACAACTATGTACTGAATGGACACAGCACTGGAGTTACAAGCACAGCTCTGGAGCAAGAGGACTTCTGTCCAAATCCCAGCTCCCCTGCTAATTAGCTGTATGACTTCTCAGAGCCTCAGTCTCCCCATCTACAAAAATAAGGAACGTAATACTTATCTACTTCATTGGGTTGAGAGGATTAAATGAGCTAATATGTGCTGGGCACTTACAACACTGTTACCTCCTTGCAAAGCACAATGTAAATATTTGTTATTATTATTACCATATGCCAGGCATTGTCCTATATAATGGAGAATACGGCAATGAATAGAAGAGAGAAGGCTGCTGTCCTCATGGCGCTTATAATCTAGTGAGGGAAAGACACTTTATGAAGCAAGCAACCCCTGATCCAGCCATACCTAAAGCTAATGCTACATCCATGAACTTGCCGATTTCCTGACACATTCTTCTTCTTTGCCAATTTCCTGAGGCATTAGGGCCGGTTCAAGCTGAGTCTCTCTCCATTGTGATCAAATGTGTCCTGATCAATTCAAAGCTCCAAAGCCTAAGCTCTTTCTAGTCTGCCTTTCGGCATCTTTTTAGCTGAGGGTCTGTCAGTTTGCACCTAATACCATCATCAGTGTGTCAAATCTGTTAAATCACCTAGTGAGGCCCCTGAATATTCAAAGCAGTCTTTAGACAGAGTTGGAAACTATACACAGTAAATTATAACAAGCATGAAATGGAAGCATGGTGTGGCTCATTCCACAAGAGAGCAATAAAATCTGTCTTGATGCCTAAAAGTTCTATAGAAACCATGACTGTGTCTTAAAATCATATATATACATTGTGTGTATGCATATACATATATATATATACGTGTGTGTATGTGTGTATACATATATATATATATGTATACACACATACCTCATCCACTAACTTAGATTTTCTCATGTTCTAATTAAGGCAGCCCTTAACATAAGAAGGGTAACTTCTTAATCGCCAGGTAATCTCAACAATATAACGCATTTGTCTCACTCCTTGAGAGCACCCCCCCCCCCCGCCCCCGCATCCAGAGAATGTCTGCCACCCTGAGGAGCAAAGAGCGAGGAAGACCAGAGAGTCAGGGGATGCCAGTGAAACATGCCTGGGTTTGGAGTCTCATGGGTCTAGTTTTGAATGTGGCCCCATCACTTGTTTATTGCGCACCTTAGTTTGGATCTCCCTTAAGACAAGCATGCGAGTGCAAGTGGTTTATTGAGGAAGAAAATGAGACGGGGTACAGAAGCGAGACAAGGGAGGGGAGGCAGACAGCGGAAAGCGAATCATCTAGCGAGTTGAATCCTGCAGGGAAACCCTGGGAGACAGAGAGGCAAAGGGTGAAACACATCTAGTCATGGGCTGGTTTACGTTCAAGGAATGACTCTCCAAAAAAAAAAAGAAAAAAGAAATAAGGAAATAAGGAAGGAAGGAAAGAAGGAAAGAAAAAAGAAAGGAAGGAAGGAAGGGGAAAGGAAAGGAAAGGAAAGGAAAGGAAAGGAAAGGAAAGGAAAGGAAAGGAAAGGAAAGGAAAGGAAAGGAAAGGAAAGGAAGGAAGAAAAAGAAAGAAAGAAAAAGAGAAAGAGACGCTGATATGTACTGTTTGCTCATTTCCATGGTGTAAACACCCCCACCCTGGCTGACTTCAAACTACCAACGTGAAGACCTTGAACAAGGAGTTGGGGGAAGTTGTGCACGACCAGCCCTCACACACCGTGAGCATGAGCTATCCACCAACAAACGTCAGTCCCCAAGAGAGGGACGCTCCCCGGCAGACGTGTGACTTCGCCCAGACCTCCATGTGTCATGTGCTGAGCAAAGTCATCAAAGGCACTTGTGTGGATGAGCAGACACTCAGAGGTAAGGGTTAGGCTACATGGGAAACACTGAGAGCACCTGCCACCTTGTGTAACTGTGGAAGATCCATTTCATGTCTCTGCCCTCAGGGCTCCGTCTGTAAGATGAGGACTCATTCACTCTCTGCACAAATGTTTATAGAGTGCTTACTGCCTCTAACCAGGCAAACCACAAAGGAATAAAGACCACTTCAGGGTCAGAGAGGGTGATGGGACCGAGATTAACTTGGAGGAAGGAACGTGAACAGGAAAACTTCCTGAAAGGGTACCATTTAGGGTACACATGTGAGTGTGTCCTGTGAAGAAGGTCTGGGAAAGAGCACTCCAGGCACAGGGAACTAACTGCAGATACAAAAGCCTCACGGTGGGAAAGCACTCGGCTTGTCCACACATGAGAATGCAGATCAGTGGGGCTGGGTGAGAGTGAGTAGGTCAAAGCTAACAGGGGACGAGACCAGAGCTACAGGAGTCAGTGCACAGGGTGTCTGTGCAGCTTCATGAGGGCCTGGGAGAACGCACCCTTGAAGATTTGTTATGAGGGTGAAGTGAGCTCCCACGTGTCCACCAGGCAGGACCCATTTTATTAGCCCGGGAAACAGTCACATCTCTAGTTTCACCAATTAATTTCATGCCTTCCTACTATGCTTACTGGAGCAAGAAATCTAGTATCTCCCTCTAGATTTCCCTTCCCATGGTCCAAAAATCCTGAAGCTTTAGTTAATCAAAAGGTTACTTGCAAACTCCAAAGCCAGGGCGTCTCATCCACTGATTGGCCATCTTGTTTTCATCCCCTCATCCCCAAGGCTGCCACAAGGTGTCGCTGCCGATGGCCAGTTCAGTACCGTCAGGCTGGGCTGTCTGCCTACTTGTCTGCGGATGCCTACACAGTCCAGTCCCTACAAAGGACACAGTGGTCCCCCTCTACACTTGAGCTCCCAGAAGCCACCTCTTTGAACTTGTATGCAAACACTCAAGCCCTGCAGCATATGCTCCCCGGGCCTTCAGGATCCTGTCTTACAGACCTGACTTGGGGCCATCTCAGTCTATTCCTAGTCTAGTGTAAATGGAGTCAACAGCTGGGACAGTCCCTCTCCTCTGGGGTACTTTCGCTTCTGGGGTTCTGCTTTCTTTCTCCACTAGCAGGCGTTAGTTGGGAATATTCCCATGTATCCAAATCTCTAAACTTCATAAAGATAGGGCTGGGACAGGAATGAGTAACACTTGATTTTCATGACTGTATTTTGTATTAAGCTTTCTTTTACTCCATGCCTGGCCCTATGCTGAGGAACATAAATACATATTTTTTTTTAATTTTTTTTCAACGTTTATTTATTTTTGGGACAGAGAGAGACAGAGCATGAACGGGGGAGGGGCAGAGAGAGAGGGAGACACAGAATCGGAAGCAGGCTCCAGGCTCCGAGCCATCAGCCCAGAGCCCGACGCGGGGCTCGAACTCACGGACCGCGAGATCGTGACCTGGCTGAAGTCGGACGCTTAACCGACTGCGCCACCCAGGCGCCCCTACATAAATATAAATTCTGTTACTCATCACTATATCATCCCATTTGACAGATGAGAACATTGAGACACAGGAAGATTAAAACAGTGGCCCAAGATCATATGCAAATAAGTAACAGAAGCATGATTTGAAGATAAGCAGTCTGACAAGACAGCCCAAGCTTTTAAGGACTATGCTCAATAGCCTCTCTGACCCACTTCCTACTAGGAAATTCTCTATGCCAAGTGATGCACCTTCTCCCCAGAAATCCTTTTTGGCACCAGAGATCTTGAAACAGCAGGCTTGCTCAGGTGCTTGGTTGCACTCTATTCCTAGAACAACTTGCAAAGCAAAGAGGGTCAACACAAGTGACCAACCAGGTGATAAAACAATCTCAAGCATGTTTTTCATCAGACATGCAACTCCAATTAACAAAAATCAATTTCTTGAAGTTTTTCTGGTCTTCAAAGGCTCGGCTGAGGTTGCCTGTTATGACCCTGAATTCTTGCCCAATCCGGAGAAGACAGGTAACAGTTTTCTTGATGTCAGAGGGACCCAGGTACAAAGGGCCGGCCAACTCTAATTAACACCATTGGAAATTCTTTGCCATGTCTTTGTGAATTTGAAGTTATAAAGACTGGCTTGATGTGTCCTAAGAACCATGCTGGAACGCATTTATAATTGCTTTCCCCCCCCCCCCGCCCCCACTTTCTTTGTGACAATTCCCAGCTTGGGAAAAAGTCTGGGTTTACACTGTTCTCTGCTGGGGGTAATTTGATTATGGGACCCCCTCACCTCCCACCAGCCAGCCGTGAAGTGGGTCACGGCACACACAGTCTCTGCCACAACTAACTTGTGGTTCAGCAACACCAGTGCCACAGGGAGGGCAGACACACTGGATCACCCAGACTGATTCCCTTATCCACTGAACCTCCACTTTCTATCTATGAAACCGGATTAATCATGGGTTCTATACTCCATGTTTTATGATGCTTTGGCATTTGGGGGCCTTCTGGACTCAGGTGGGGACTGTTCCTCCCAGAGTTCACTAATTCCCACAAACAGAAAACAATTTTCCTTTGAGCATCTCTGAAATGTGAACCGATTAATCACCAATCCACATCACCCTATCCACCTTCTTTTATCATGTTCCTGCAGTCTGGGTCACTATGTCTCTGCCCTACATCATACCAAGGCCAGGTACCAGACAACTAGGGGCCATCCCTGTAGCCCACATCCTTCTAAGGTTATTCAAAACAGCCAATCATGTTTGCTGCATGTACCGACCTTGCCTTGTCATGAAAACCACAGTAAATGCTTGGACCCACGCTTTCCCTTTGCTCCTCCTGCCTCCCGACAGGCCCTGGTGCTTCTCTACACAGCCCTCTACAGCAGGGCGTGCCCCTTCTAATGGGAACTGGAGGTAACAAACCACCTTCTCAGTGGCAACCGTCTTCTGAACTGTTGGCCTCACCAAACCTAAATAAAACCAAGATCTCAGTACGTTTTTAAAAATAAATGAGTATCACAATGCCAGCTGATGGTATTATTTGCTTCTGAGCAACTAAAAGTGCCTAAAAAAAGGGCATATCTCTTCCGAGGATGCTAATAAGGACAGGTAAGGTGGTGCTGGGGGACAGTGCTCTGGAAGGCATCAGAAGATCGTAATTCTCACTCACAACTCTGCCATTCATGGGCTGGGTCATTCAGGCATGTCCCATAATCCTATCCATACCCTCACCTACAACTAGGTCTAGCAGTGTCTGCCCTACTTATCCCACCGCGCCGCCGTAAGAACCATATGAGGTTGACATGTCAAAGTTCTCTGTAAACTTGGAAACACCACCAGCAATAAAAATTCACTGGGCATGAGCTCCCAGGAGGCAGTACAGCATGGTGGTTAAGAGATGAAGCACTTGGGGCGCCTGGGTGGCTCAGTCGGTTAGGCATCCGACTCCGGCCCAGGTCATGACCTCGCAGTTTGTGAGTTCGAGCCTCGCGTTGGGCTCTGTGCTGACATCTCGGAGCCTGGAGCCTGCTTCGGATTCTGTGACTCCCTCTCTCTCTGCCCCTCCCCTGCTCATGCTCACACTCCGTCTCTGTCAAAAATAAATAAACTTAATAAAAAAAAAATTTTTTTTTTAAAGAGATGAAGCTCTTAAGTCAGGCTACTTGGGTTCAAATAACTTCAGGCAACTTAATTTCTCTAAGCCTCAGTTTCCCCACTTGTACAACGGTTACAATAATAGTACCTTCCCCACAGAACTGATCTGTGGGTAGGATACGGTGAGGGATGTTCACCAGAAACAAAGAGCAGGGTTGGGATTCATTGAAAAAACAAAATCTGCACCACACCTCCCAGGAAGGACAGACAAGCTAAAGATCCAGAGAAGGGGTTTGCTCCCACACTCCCTTCTAGAATAAAGACTCCAATAATTTGTACTAGTGACTTCCAGCCACGGTCACCCCTAGAGCTCAGTCTCCATGGTAGGTGACACATGGTCAGTGCTCAGTAAAAGTAAAGGATGGCTGGCAGTGAGAGGAACAGGATTCTCAAGGTCTCCCCTTCAGCTTCCCTTCTTACCAATGAGCAGAATCATGATTTGACCTCTCTGTCGACTGCACTGGTACTGAAATCTGTTTCCAGAGCCTGCAACCCTAGAGAACTCCATCAGATATGTGTTGGGTACCTCAACCTCAACTTGTCCAAAAATGAATTTTCTCCTACCTCCCAAATAATTTTACTCCTATTTCTGGACCACCTTTCTCAGTGGCTATCATTTCCATTCACCCAGTTACCCAAGCCAAAGATCACCACATGATCTTTCAGTCCTTCTCCTTTGTACTCCACATTCAACCAACAGCCATGTTCTCTTTCCTTCCTAAACCAAGGACTTAATTTGGGATCCCTCTTTTCTCATGTGGACTTATCTTCCTGGTCAAATATTGCATCTGGAGATCCAGCCATTGCATCCAAATCCCAGGCCAGCAATAGGAGGAATGGATTTAAAAGAAAGGAAGGAAGGAAGGAAGGAAGGAAGGAAGGAAGGAAGGAAGGAAGGAAGGAAGGAAGGAAGGAAGGTAGGTAGGTATGCCCCTTCCTCTGAGAAAATGTCTATACTTAACTTCTCTTTGCATTTCACTGGCCACAACTAAATCATAGGACCACAGCAAGTTTCATGACAAACTGCAAACTGCGGGAGTTTTTTGTTTCTTTGATTTTGTTTTGTTTTTAGCCAAATCCATGTCATCCTAATTAAAATTGGGGGTTAAGGTTTCTTCCTCAAAAATTCAGTCTTGGGGCACCTGGGTGGCTCAGTTGGTTGAGCATCCGACTTTGGCTCAGGTTACGATCTCACGGTCCATGAGTTTGAGCCCTGTGTCGGGCTCTGTGCTGACAGCTCAGAGCCTGGAGCCTGCTTTGGATTCTGTGTGTGTGTCTCTCTCTCTCTGCCCCTCCCCTGCTTGTGCTCTGTCTGTCTCTATCTCAAAAATAAGCGGTTAAGAAAAAAAAATTTTTTTTAATTCAGTCTTAAAGTCATTAAATGGAATCAAACAAGGGAAGCATCCATGACAAGGGACAGAAGCCTTGGGTGTGAGGGTGTTGAAGCTGAAGATGGGTATGTAACCTGAATCTAATCATGAGAAAACACCAGATAAGCCCCAAATGAGAGATCTTGTACAAAATAAATGGCCTTTACTTTAAAAGTACCAAGGTCAAGAAAGTAACAAGGGGACTAAAGAACTCTTTCCAAATGTGACGTAGTAACTAAATGCTATGTAGGACTGTGGACTGGAACCTTATAAAAGACATTGCTGGAATAGTCAAAACGTGAATGGGGTCTGTAGATTAGATGGTAGCAATGTATCAATCTGAATTTCCTGGTTGTGATGGTTTTATTATAATTATGTAGGATAAGGCCCTTTATTAAGAAATACACAGTAAAGTATTAGAAAATGATGGGCATCACATCAGACACTTATTCACAAACGATGGGGGGTGGTGAATTATTTGTACTGTAGCTGTAAGTTTTCTCCCGGTTTGAGATATTTTCCCAAAAAGGGGCAAGGGGGGGGGGGGTGGTTAGAATTAGGACTTTATTTCAGAGAAGGAAGGGAAAAGGGAATATGGATGTTTGGATATGCAGATAGCAGGCTCCACCACAGATGGTACTTAAATAATGCATCTGAGGAGGTTGTTCCAAGGAAATAACAGTTAAAGCCAGAGCTAAAGATAAAAAGAGAGCCATCTATACGAAGAGCAAGGAGACAAACTTTTCAGGCAGAGGAAACAGCATGTGCAAATAGCTGCACTTGCTTCAGAGTTATAACCCCCACATTGTGGTTGAAAATAACAAATAAATAGCAACATGGTTGAAAACATACTGTGATTGCTTCAGAAACGTAAGTAAGCCCCCACTGTAAGCAGACACATGTATCGGTCAGCTACGGCCATAATAACGCTATAGAACAAACAACCACAAATTCTCAGCAAGCATTTATTTCTCATTCAAGCTTTTGTGGGTTATCTACAGCAACTCTGCTTGAGGCTGCAGGTCTGCAGTTATGCTGGGGTGACTGTACTCCATGAGTCTGTCATTTTTCCAAGGCTGGTAACTAACAAAGGCATGCTGTTCTCATGGAGAAGGCAGAAGCACAAGAGGGCAAGCCTCATCACATAAGCACATTTCAGGCATTTAATTGAGTTACGTTTGCTCGCACCCCATTGGCCAGAGAAAGTCACATGACCAATCCAACAGTCAAAGGGTGGAGAAGTAACCTACACTCACCATCAGGGCAAAGTTACATGGCCTCACCCAGTGAGGTCAAGAGGCATAGAATGAGTATTTATTCAACAATATTCGAATCTACCATAAAGCTCAAACACTTCTCAAAAGAGCCTCAGTTAGAAATAGCTTCTATCTAATCTACTTAACTACTAGATACGGAGGGAATATGGTGAATGACAAAGCCTTTTTAAGAATTTTGTATGCCCTAGATACGCTGGGGGGGGGGGGGGGGGGAAGGGTCTCACCAGATGGTATTTCAAACATATTACAAATTTACCTACATCCTACATTACATGGATTTTTTGCTATCAAATATTTTTGAGAAATTTTCTAAATTTTGCTTCTGAAATTATTTGGCAATAAGTGACTTATTTATTTTTTGATTGGATATGATTTCTTGGCAATCTCCATATTGAGAAGCTCTTGAAAGTGGGAAATGATAATTTCCCAGCGTTTTCAGATGTAATGAAGTCTCTATGAACACTAAATTTAACAATTAGCAATATTGACAAAGTAGCACAGTTTGTAGGAAATTTTTTAAAATATTCATTAACCTCAACTTTGCTGTTTTCTTTCTGCATTTTGGAGTCAATATTTTTCTTTTCCTTTTTTTTTTTTTTTTTTTTCAGCCACAAACATTTTGGTAGACCCTTAAAAAACTCACAGATCCCAGAAGGGCCCTGACCCTAATGGGATTAAATCAAGGCTAACTTGGATTGGCCATGAAATGCATACCCCCTGACGACAAACTCCTCGCCACAGAAAAATTAGAACCTCTAACTACAACAGAACCCAACACATCTAGAAGCCTCGCTGCCTGTGCAAAAGGGTGAATGGTTCAGCTTAGCTGATCTCAGAGCCCTTAATCACATTCACAATGCCATTCACACTGTATCTACTCCATTTGTAAGGCAAATAAAAATGTCATCTTCCAATCTTGGCTCATTTCATCTTATATGAAAAGTCTCCCTTCCCAATGTCTTCCTATCATTTCCGTGTTGTGATTAAAAAAACAACAGGTAATAAAAGCTGGCCCACCAGCTGGTCCTCCAAGGACCATGATGTGATTGAAGGAACAATAATTTACCCCAATGCCCCGAGGAAAGTCTGCTCAATAATGTACCACAGCTCGAGTTAATGGTGGCAGAGTTAGTTTCACTGAACACGATAAATTGCTCGCTTTCAATTAGTTATACACACATTAAAGGGAGGCAACATACATTTGCAGCAAACATTTGTATGGACATGAGTTGTCACAAAAATTTAGCTCTCTGCCTCTTCTGGCAATTTGGCAACATTGTAATGATCACCAACCATAGAGGAAATTACGGAAACGTAATGAACTGTGGTTGTCCTGCATCGAGCTCCTGCTCTGTGCCAAGCACTTTACATGTGTAAATGGGACGGTTTAAGTACTGAATGAAGTCACATTTATGCTCCTTGGCGTCCCCATCACCTAGTTCGGCACATGGAACATGTTAGCCACTCAAGAAGTACTTGGGTGGGGGCGCCCGGCTGGCTCAGTCAGGTGAGTGTCAGACTCTTGATTTCAGCTCAGATCATGATCCTTAGGGTCATGGGATCCAGCCCTATGCTGGGCTCCAAGCAGGCGCAGCCTGCTTAAGATTCTCTCTCTCTCCCACCAAAAACCATAAAATACCTAGGAATGAATCTAACCAAAGAGGTGAAAAATCTATACACTGAAAACTATAGAAAGCTTATGAAAGAAATTGAAGAGGACACAAAAAGAAAATGAAATAATATTCCATGCTCCTGGATAGAAGAACAAATATTGTTAAAATGTCGATACTACCCAAAGCAATCTAAACATTCAATGCAATCCCTACCAAAAGAACACCATCATTCTTCACAGAGCTAGAACAAACAATCCTAAAATTTGTATGGAACCAGAAAAGACCCCGAAAAGTCAAAGCAATCTTGAAACAGAAAACCAAAGCAGGAGGCATCACAATCCTGGACTTCAAGCTACACTACAAAGCTGTAATCATCAAGACAGTATGGTACTGGCACAAGAACAGACATTCAAATCAACGGAACAGAATAGAGAACCCAGAAATGGACCCACAAACATATGGCCAACTAATCTTTGACAAAAGAAGAAATGGAATTTATTCAATGGAATAAAGACAGTCTCTTCAGCAAATGGAGCTGGTAAAACTGGACAGTGACATGCATATAAATGAACCTGGACCACTTTCTTACACCAGACACAAAAATAAACTCAAAATGGAGGAAAGACCTCAATGTAAGACAGGAAGCCATCAAACTCCTCGAGGAGAAACCAGGCAAAAACTTGTCTGACCTTGGCCTCAGCAACTTCTTACTCAACATGTCTCCCGAGGCAAGGGAAACAAAAGCAGAAATGAACTACTGGGACCTCATCAAAATCAAAACCTTCTGCACAGCAAAGGAAACAATCAGCTAAACTAAAATGCAACTGACAGAATGGGAGAAGATATTTGCAAATGACATATCAGAGAAAGAATTAGTATCCAAAATCTGTAAAGAATTTATCAAACTTAACACCCAAAAAACAAATCCAGTGAAGAAATGGGCAAAAGACATGAATAGACACTTCTCCAAAGAAGACATCCAGATGGCCAACCAACACATGAAAAAATGCTCAACTTCACTCATCATCCGGGAAATGCAAATCAAAACCACAATGAGATATCACCTCACACCTGGCAGAACGGCTAACATTAACAACTCAGGCAACAACAGATGTTGGTGAGGATGCAGAGAAAGACGATCTCTTTTGCACTGTTGGTGGGAACACAAGCGGGTGCAGCCACTCTGGAAAACAGTATGGAGGTTCCTCAAAAAACTAAAAATAGAACTACCCTACGACCCAGTAATGGCACTACTAAATATTCATCCAAGGGATACAAGGATGCTGTTTCAAAGGGGCACATGCACCCAATGTTTATAGCAGCACTATCAACAATAGCCAAAGTATGGGAAGAGCCCAAATGTCCACCGATGGATGAATGGATAAAGAAGATGTGGTACATATATACAATGGAGTATTACTTGGCAATCAAAAAGAATGAAGTCTTGCCATTTGCAACTACGTGGATGGAACTGGAGGGTATTATGCTAAGTGAAATTAGTCAGTCAGAGAAAGACAAATATCATATGACTTCACTAATATGAGGACTTTAAGATACAGAACAGATGAATATAAGGGAAGGGAAGCAAAAATAATATAAAAACAGGGAGGGGGACAAAACATAAGAGACTCTTAAATATGGAGGATAAACAGAGGGTTACTGGAGGGGTTGTAGGAAGGGGGCTGGGCTAAATGGGTAAGGGGCATTAAGGAATCTACTCCTGAAATCATTGTTGCACTATATGCTAACTAACTTGCATGTAAATTTTTTTTAAGTGTTTATTTTTGAAAGAGAGAGAGACAGAGCACAAGCAGGGGAGGGGCAGAGAGAGAGGGAAACACAGAATCTGAAGCAGGCTCCAGGCTGTGAGCTGTCAGCACAGAGCCTGAGGAGGGGCTCAAACTCACAAACCGTGAGGTCATGACCTGAGCTGAAGCCGGACACTTAACTAACTGAGCTACCCAGGTGCCCCATAACTTGGATGTAAATTAAAAAAATAAATAAATCATTTTCAAAAATAAAATAAAATATTAGGTAATGAAAGAAAAAATAAAAAATAAAAGGAAAAAAATCTCTTCCTCCCCCTCTGTCCCTCTCCCAGGCTCTCTCTCTCTAAAATAAAAAAAATAAAAAATAAATTTAAAAAAAGAAGTATTTGGGTGAATAAATGAAAGATTCTCTTTGACCATATAAGACCCTAAGGTGAGTTAAACCACCCATTTATCAACACTCCATTTACAAGAAGAAAGAGGGCAAGGTGTAAAAAACCACCTCACCAGCAATAGCCCTATTCTCAAACAAAACTTAGCTTAGAAGCCAGTGGAACTGTGGAGAGAAGGACGTCCATCAGGGGAGACTCAGCATGCTCAGTTCCTTCCCAAATCCTAACATCCACTTCCCAGGAGCCTACCATGCTATTTTCTGTCTTCCAGTGATTTGTCTCTAGGTCCTTCTTTCTCCAAGAGTAGGACCTTGTGATTCCAAGCAAGTATCTTGACTACACACATTCTTAAAACAGTAAGTCACTTGTTCACCCCTGCATTGAACAATTTGGTGAATTGTTGACAATTTGGTCAGGTACTGGTGATACTGCAGTGAGTAACACACAGATGTGGTCCCTGTCCTCATGGAGCTCACAGTCCAGTTGAGGAATCAGACAAACAAACACAGTAAAGGATATATAATCAGAAACCTAACTGCTCTGTAGGGAAGGGAGACAGTTTCACAACAGAGAGTTGTGGAAGGCTTCCAGAGATAGTGTCTGGGTTCCGAGGAATGAATAGGAGCTAAATGAGCAGCTAATGTGGATTAAGGTGGTTCCACAGAAGCAGCAGCATGTGCAAGAGTCCTGTGGCAGGGTGCCAAACCCAAGGAGTGAGAAGTAGGAGATGAGGGTAAAGAGATGAGCAAGGTCCTGACCATGCAGGACATTGTAAACCACATTGTGGATTTTGATCTTCATCCCAAAATCAACACAAAGCCAACAGAAGGTAGCAAACCCTGATTAGCCAAAATCTTCAATTAGCTATATCCTTCTCTGCACTTGCATTTTAGGAGAAAGGAGCTAAGAAGTCAAAACATGAGGTGACATGACTTCAGTTTAAAGGAATTCCAGGACTGGGGGCACCTGGGTGGCTCAGTCGATTAAGTGTCTGACTCTTGATTTCAGCTCAGGTCATGATTTTCCGTTTCATGAGTTTGAGCCCCGCATCCAGCTCTGTGTTGTCAGTGCTTCAGACCCTCTGTCTCCCTTTCTCTCTGCCCCTCCCCAGCTCATGGGTTATTCTGTCTCTGTCTCTCTCTCACTCAAAAATAAATAAAGTTTAAACAAATAAATTAATAAATTAAAGGATTTCCAGGATCTACCTCAGGTTGGTCCATGTGTGTTTCATCTCATACACTATGTTAACTGTCCCTATTGACCATTCATGGTGTGCCAGGCACTGTGATGATGTACACTTTATACACAGCATCACATTTCATCCTCACAGTAAGATTCAGGACCTATCACTATCCCCATTTTGCAGATGAGGAAACTGAGGGTCACAGGTCAGTAACTTGTCCCACATGACATAGCTACTAAGGAGCAGAGCCAGGACTCAAACCCACATGACTCTCCAAAGCCATTCTCCTACCCATAGTGTCAAAGCCATATTGTCCCGTCTGGGGTCTCAGGAACTCAAAGTTTCAGACTTATAATACTTGGGTCCTGGGACAGGCAAAACGGGTGAAGGGGAGTGGGAGAGCCAGGCTTCCAGTTATGGGGTGAATAAGTCACAGGGATAAAAGGTGCAGCAGAGGGAATACAGTCCATGGTACACTGTGGTATGGTGACAGATGGAGGCTACCCTTGTGGCGAGCCCAGCAGAACATACAGAGAGCTCAGATCACTACGCCTGAAACTAATAACACTGTGTATCGACTATACTTCAATTAAAAAAACCATTCAAAACAAAAACTCAGGTCCTGCAGGCTCCTTAAACATCAAAGGAAGTCTGGTAAGAGGAGATGTTTGCAGCAAGTCACAGCAGGAAATGACATTTTAGAGGAACAACATGGAAGAGGGAACCTCCGCGGCACACCCATAAATACGGGAGGGAGGGAGGTCAGACAGAGCAGGCAGAGACCCAGAGGTGTGCCTGACTACAGCGGGTCCTGGATGTGCATTAATTAAAGCCACAATGACATGGGAGTTAGGAGAAGTAAGGCAGCCACAGACACACAAGGTTATATAAAACCATGTTTTCGAGGTGTGGCCCACTGGCAGATCACGGCAAGATGCTTTATCAAACCGCTGCCTGCACTCTGAGCTTGAAAATGATGCATTGTAGTCAACAGGCTTTGGCTCGGGAAGGAGACAGACGCAAAGGGAGAGACACTTTGCCCACTTTTTAATAAATGCGACCAGGGGAGAGAGTTGGCGAGCAATGTCCCGTCTCCCAAGTCTAAGACTCCACATGAGCAGAGGCCAGGGAGACAGTGGGACAAACAGAATATGAGCCAGGATAACAAGTAACACCTTCAACAAGCCAGAAGAGTCATTTCTTTTCTTCTCCGTTGACTCTGAGCCCTGGAGAAATGCCACAGCAATTTATAGAAAGAACACTTAAAGGTAGACAGTGCCTAGATATTATTTCTGCCAGCTCATGTTAGTTCGTTTGGTAAACATTTTGCATTTGCAAGTTGACATAGTTTAATAATAACTGCCAATGCCAATGATAAATGCCACCGTGATGGCACAAATACCCTTCTGGGCTTGGGGAGGTGGTGCAGTGGGGGCTGGCTTCCTTGCCTCCTGTCCTTTCAGTTGTTATTAATAATGATGATGGTAATTCACATTTGTGTAGCTTTGTGATCTCAGAAAGCTTTAGGCTATCCGAGAGCCCCCACCCACCCTACTGTGTTCGCTCCCTCCACAGTGTGCACGATCTGTTCTGGCCCTCTCTGGAACCTTTGACAAGCTCAGACGAAGCCATACAACTCAGCAGCATCCATGAAAAAGGAACCACAAACTAAAGTGGCTGCAGAATACAAGAAGGTACATTAAGAAAGAAGGAGGGATAAAAGCAATAGGGAAGGGTGGGGGTCTGTGGCAAACCAGAGAGCATGCCCCATTCAAAGGTGGGTCAGCTGCTTCTCATCTTGTACCCGCCATCTGTTTCCATGTGGAAACACAGGCCCAATGCTGCCAGATCTTCCAATATACTAAGAGGAACTAAAAGGCCAGATGCTATACAAACCTCTCAATTAGTACGTGATTACAACTGGATCTTTTCAAACATCATACCAATCAAGCAAAATACATTTGCGTGATGGAAATAGTCCTTGGGACCCCAGCCTGTGACCTCTAGAGCCACACCCATAGGGGGCTGTTAAGTTGGAACTTTATCAATTGGATAAAAGGGTTCACCACATCAGACTGAGCCACGTTTAAAAGAACAACTCTTTACAGTTTTACATGTACTAGCATTCACCTGGTTGCCATTAACAGGAATCCAACTCAAAGTGGCTTAAGCAAAAACGGGGATTTAATAAAATGATAGTTGGGGTGCCTGGGTGGCTCAGTCAGTTAAGCGTTCAACTTCGACTCAGGTCATGATCTCACAGTTCGTGAGTTCGAGCCCCACATTGGCTCTCTGCTGTCAGCTCAGAACCTGGAGCCTGCTTTGGATCCTCTGCCCCCTCTGGGTCCCTCCCCAGCTCATGCTTTCTCTCTTTAAAAAATAAATAAACATTAAAAAAAATTTCTTGAAAAAAAATACTATTCTACTCCTGAAGGCAAGACTATGCTGTATGTATGTTAACTAACTTGAATTTAAATAAAAAAATAAAATAAAATAAATAAAAATAAAGTGATAGTTAAAGAAAGGTTAAACAATCAAAACAAGGGGAAGGAGGGGCGCCTGGGTGGCGCAGTCGGTTAAGCGTCCGACTTCAGCCAGGTCACGATCTCACGGTCCGTGAGTTCGAGCCCCGCGTCGGGCTCTGGGCTCATGGCTCAGAGCCTGGAGCCTGTTTCCGATTCTGTGTCTCCCTCTCTCTCTGCCCCTCCCCCGTTCATGCTCTGTCTCTCTCTGTCCCAAAAATAAATAAACGTTGAAAAAAAAAAATTAAAAAAAACAAGGGGAAGGTAGATAAGAGAGTACGCTTCACAAAGATCTGGAACCAGGGCCCCAGAGCTCACCAGGGCTCATATGACCCTGCCTTTCACCTCTGTTTCCCTCTGCACATCAGATTCATATCTCCCACTGCAAACTGGCCTCCTCCCCAACCACTGAAGTTCCCAAGATTTGCATCATAGGCCTCCCGTGCTCAAGGAAGTGCTGATTAATATTATGTTCCACACACAACTCCCTGGCCACCACAACACCAAACAAGGGAAGATTTCTGATTGCACCAGCTTAGTGCAGGTGCTCTTAGGTGGGCAATCCACTTGTGGGCCAGCTTCACTGAGATGCCCCCTCCCCCTGAGCAAGGCAACCTTGGCCAGGGGGTCAACATGGAAGAGTTTTACAGCCCCCACCACGGTCATGCAGAGGGTGAAGCTGTTGCTGGAGAAAAGTGGGGTCCTGGGCATAGATGGGTCCAGAGACCCACCACTGTCTGTTCGTTCTACATCACAGATAGTGACTTGGAAGGAGAGTGACCATGGTCACCCCACAGGGCTGCACAGCTCAT
This sequence comes from Puma concolor, assembly GCF_028749965.1. Classification (NCBI taxonomy): domain Eukaryota; kingdom Metazoa; phylum Chordata; class Mammalia; order Carnivora; family Felidae; genus Puma; species Puma concolor. The sequence goes on from NC_141682.1 coordinate 29,505,754, forward strand.
TGCCCAGCTGCCAGGAAGTTGGCTCCTGACAGATAACCACTGAGTCTGCCTCAGAAATCCCCCTTGGCCAGAGAGAGCTGCCTCATCCCAGGGGGCAGTCCCCATCTCAAGCTGGTCACAAGGCTGAAGGCCTTTCCCAGCTTCAGAGCTCCAAGTGGGATTAGCTGAGGCTTCCACAGCTACCTCATCACAAGCTAGCCTCCCCTTTGCTTAATCCTGCTTCCCTCACTGCTTCTTGGACTGTCTCCCCTGCCAACTTCCTGCAGGCAAATCTCCATCTCAGAGTCTGTTTCTGAAGAAGACAACCTAGGAGAGTTGATATCAAGAAGGAACCCAGGACTCAGATTCTAAAATGTACTGTGGCGTGGGCTCACCCACTGCTGACAGGCAGGGAGAGCCCAGGGCTGATGGAAGGTGGAACTGTCATCCCTTTTGGAATGTCGTGGTAGCACAATCGTTAGCCTTACCACAAGAGGCGATCAGGGGTAGGGTACTGGTGGAAGGGGGGATGTGACAGCTCAGGAGTTTGAGAGGTTCGGGAGAAGTCATAACAGATCCAGGACTCATATACGTGGAGACAGAGAGAAAACAGATTTGACTCCAAATCCCTAGCGCAACACAGACTGAGAATGGGGCTCAGTCATTTATGCCGAGAAATAGTTCCCCTTTCAGGTTCAGTCTCCTTGCATGCAAAAAGGGAGTCCCTTGACACTTAGCTGGGGCACCTGGGTGGCTCAGTCGGTTAAGCGTCTCTTGATTTCAGCTCAGGTCACGATCTCACAATTTATGAGATCAAGCCCTGCATTGGATTCTCTCTCTCCCTCACTCTGTGCCCCTCCCCCACTCATGTGCACTCTCTCTCTAAATAAATAACTAATAAATTAACATTTAAAAAAAGGGAGTCCCTTCCTGAAATACCCTATGTCTGAAGATGGTAGGTAGATGAACAGATAGATGGGATGGACAGACAAGACTTGATGGACAAACAGTATACTCCTCACTGTCCCATGTGAGGAGGACTGCCAGAGGGAGGGCAAGGACCAATCGGTGCCTCCCATGGGCCCCTAAAGAGAGAATACAGCACCCACAAAATAGCTCCAGGTATGCCAGGATCAGCAGATGTCCCAGAGAGGCAAAAGGACCAGCGAATTACTTGACCAATCCTGGGGTGAAGTGAGCATTACTCACTCCTGCTCAGAGCAGGCAAAGGGAAGAAGAGGTCTGGGGGCTCCAGCCACGAACCTGTAAGCCCACTCTGTCCACGACCCCCAACTCTTCTGTGGACCCCCAACAATTGGTTCTGATGCTCAGAAGGTGTAGCTGAATGTCTTCGCTGGTTACAAGGCACCTTCTCATCTCTCATCACCCCAGACCTTCACAGGAGCCATGTGGGGCATAGAGGCCATTTCCTCCATTTTCCTAATGAGGAGCCAAAGGCTCTGATAACCTGGTGGCTCGCCCCAGGTGACATAGCTGAAAAAGACAAGCAGGATTCCAGCCCCAGCCTCTGGCTTTCATTCCTCTGCTCTTGAACACATCCAAAGCCCACGTGGATGGAGAACATGTGTCTGGGAGACAAGCCAGGTACAGGGAAGCATTCAAGTTCCCATCCCCAACCAGTGGGTCCCTACTTCACTCACTGTGCCTTCACCCAAACCAGCTTCTACATCTCCACCCCCACCCCCACCCCAGGCCCTTCCAGCCCACATACATACATCCAACGTCTTCATACACCCAAGCCCTATTATTCCTCCAGGCTTCATTGGAGGCCAGCCTCCCTGGTGGCCCCCCTGGATTCCTGCCTCCCTCCCAGACCTTGGCCTCTGGTTTCTGACAGCCTGAGGTCTCAGGCTTGGATCAAATGTTCTCTGCAGGGCCCACAACCCCTGGGTGCCTATTTTAGGAAGCTTCCCTCATACACATTAAGACATAAAAGCTCCCAGCAAGACTGACAGCTCCTTGCACATGAGGCAGGGCTGAGTTAAGGATCTGGGTTAGGGACTAAATGTGCCCCCTCCATAAAATTCGTATGTTAAAGCCCTAACTCCCAATGTTATAATATTAGGAGCGGAGGCTGCTGGAGATCAGGATTAGATGAGGTCATGAAGGAGGGCCCCATGATGGGATTAATAACCTTATAAGAAGAGAGCTCTCTATCTTAGTCATGTGAACACACAAGGAGAAGGTGGCCATCCACAAGCCAAGAAGAGGCCTCACCAAGAATCAAATTGGCCGACACCTGAATCTTAGACTTCCAGACCACAGAACTGTAAGAAATCAATGTTTGTTGAAGGTGCCCAGTCTACAGTATTCTGTTACGGTGGCTCACTCAGACTAAGACAAGCTGCTTTTCATCCTTGAATGACACCCATTACCACGCACATAGCCAATCTAGACTTGGTTCAACACCACATCCCCGAATCACCTGTAGGAGTCTCAGGCCAGGGAGATGCACAATGGGGATTATGGCGGAAGAGGAGGAAGGGACAGACAGAGGCTGTCTGGACACAGCCTCTCGGCAGAGGCGCCGGAAGCCCTGAGAGCAGCTGGCCACGCCCTCCCTGGCACACTCTGCTCCTGCTCCCATCCCCACCAACTCCCAGCCTGACAACTGCCCAGCCCTCCGCCCTCTCTTTCCTCAGACACTATCAAGGTGGGAACCACTTCCCTAGGCAACCCCAGGACAGCCAGATGGCACCTGCCAGCAGCCCAGGGAGCCAGGCCCTGCCCACCTGGATCCCAAGGGCTATCTGATCTCAGCCCAGTCTACAAATCAGAGTCCCAGGAGAGCCAGAGGAAAACTGAGCTTCCCTGCCAGCTGGCCATGTGGTAGTCACTGGATGTTCAGATATTCCACAACAGAGGAAAGAGGTGTGATCAGGTCTTGAGGAGACACAAGCCAGCTCTCTCTTCCATCCACGTCTCCCATTAACAAGCCAGAGAAGGACTCTTGCAGGGTCTGAGGGAAGAGGCTGAGGGAAAGCATTAATGAGAAAGCAGGGGTAAGGTGACCAATGTGAAAAATACACGTTTATTATCACTCATGTGTCTTATGCTTCAGTGACCTTGTTTCAAGAAAATAAATTATTTGACCATTCCTAATCTTTCTAGATTTGCATGGGGTCTTTTTAAGAATAGTTCACCTAAAGGGCACTTGGGTAGCTCAGTTGGTTAAGCGTCTGACTTCAGCTCAGGTCATGATCTCGTGGTGCATGAGTTTGAGCCCCGCATCTGGCTCTGTGCTGAGAGCTCAGAGCCTGAAGCCTGCTTCATATTCTGTGTCTCCCTCTCTCTCTGCCCCTCTCCCAATCCTGCCTGTGCTCACTTGCACTCTCTCTCTCTCTCTCTCTTTTTCAAATAAATAAACATTAAAAACATTAAAAAAAAAAAAAAAGAGTAGTTCACCTGGACAGAAAAGTCAGATTTGCAGCCATGGAGCTGTGGCCATTTTCATTAGTTGATGGAGATCTGCATGGCAAGGGAGATGATGTTTCTGGGAGAAAGGGCAGTTTGGTAGTGGAACCCCAAATTTGCCTTCACAATTGTCATCTTACTGAACTCTTTCTATTCTGGTCATATGTAATTGCTGTACTGAGATACACCTGACATATAACATTGTATGAATTTAAGGTATATAATATGTTGATCTGCGACATGTATGTGTTGTAACATGACTAATACCTTAGCAAGAGTTGACACCACATGACTTAACTCCTTGCAATCTGCCTGATACTTCTCAGGGTAGGTGCTGGAGAGAGGCTATAGCTTACAGACTGGCCTTCACTCTTAAATTCCACCACCAGCCCCCACCTTCCCCCCCACCCCACCCAATACCATGTCAGCACTCTGCCAGGTCAAAGTTCATATGAAGATGGTAAGGTCAATGGCTGAAAGACAAAGACAACTCAGGAGATGGTGGCGTCCAATATCCTCTCAAGCAGAACTTGTTGCCGATCTTCAGACAGAATGTGTCATGTTCAGAACTCTTGGCTTTGACCTGGGTGTTTAAACCAATTGTCTTGAGTGCTGGTGATAACTAGTTATTCAACAAAGCAACTGCAACAACAACAACCCTCTACAGTGGGCTCTACAGGTTGGTCCTTGGCCAGCCAACCAACAGCAAGTGAGCAGCAAGTGTGGGCTGCAGAAAGGAGAAAACACCAACCTATCTATCCTTGAAGATCTTGTGCCTGTGCAGGACAAAAAGAAGCCAAAGCATGAGGAAGTGATTCTTGAAGAGGCAGAGCTACTCAGGTAAACCTTGTCGAATGTGAGTGAGAAGGGTAAAGAAATGCAGATTTTCACGGGCTGGTACAAAAGGCTTTCCCCGATGCTACAGGGGAATACGGAAGTAAAAGACCCCCAAGACATGTGGGTTGTCCGCGACAGACACATAATTCCACTGAGGATCTCTCCTGATGCCTTCACTGTTTAGTCTTCCTTTTTCCAACATCAGTTGACATTTAGGGTTTGAAAACTGATGTACGGTCAAGGAAGCCTTTCTGGCTACAGCTCACGATGACCAGATCTGTAAAGTTGGACAGTTGCTAAGCAGTTATAAATTAAGGTTTTAAAAAAATTTTTAATGTTTATTTATTTTTGAGAGAGATGGGGAGAGAGAGAGAGAGAGCGACAGAGCACAAGCAGGGGAGGGGCAGAGACAGACAGCGACACAGAATCTGAAGCACGGTCCAGGCTCTGAGCTGTCAGCACAGAGCCGGATGCGGGGCTCAAACTCAAGAGCCATGAGATCGTGACCTGAGCTGAAGTGGGAAGCTTAACCGACTGAGCCACCCAGGCACCCCTACAAATTAAGGTTTAGACGACCACACACCATTAGTGCCGGTGTTCAGAGTTAAGCAGGTGCGTGACTAAGTGAGCACTGAGCCCGGAAGACCCATGGCAGTGACCCTGAGGGCAGGTACCCCCAGAGTAAAGGTGCTGCTCACCCCAGCTGCATTCTGTCCACGCCCGCACAGCACAACACTCATCTGAGAAGCACCCAGTTAGTAAGTCTGATCCTGTTTATCAGACTTGCCCCACCCTGCCTGCAGCCCCTTGCCTGCCATCCCCACTGACGGTGGAAGGAGAGAGGCAGCCTGTCACAGTGTGTCTGGAGTGCGGCTGAGAACGTGGGCTTTGGAGGCAGATGTCTGGGGCTAAACCCCAACTCGGTCACTCTCTGTGACTTCTTCCAAGCTAACCTCCCGGATCTAAGCTTCCTTATCTGTAAAATAGAACCTCAATGGCAAGAAGTGCTGAGGGAGTTCCCCAAGGCCTCTTTTAGAAGGGCACTAACCCCACCCATGAGGACTGCACCCTCGTGACCCACTCTCCTCCCAAAGACCTCACCTCCTAAAACCATCAAAACAAACGCCTTTTGGGGAGGGACACAAACGTTCCATCGACAGCACTTCCAAGGCTTTGAAGACGGGGTCCAGGTCGCCACAAGGGCATGGCAGAGGGAATAAACTGTGGACTTGGAAACTGCAAGGGTGTGGGGAGGGGTGGACAGACAGTCCTGGCTCCGAACGCCCACTCTACCACTTAAAGTCCAGGAAATCTCTGGCAAGCCACTTAACCTCTCTGAGCCTCGGTTTTCTCAACTGCAAAATGGAGATAATAACTCCTAAGTGTGAAGATACTATGAATTTTCTGCCTAATGGTATACACTTAGAGTAAATTCAAGGCTCTTTCCTTGCTGTAAAAACTGACCTTTAGAAAAAAAGAAAATGGGCTTGCCTAGCCATTACAGAATACTGCTTTTTCTCATAACCTGACATGATACAGAAACATCCGACGAAGAAGCCGGCGGGCACTGAAATGTCAATTGTGAGATAATTAGTGATCACTGCAAGTCCCCAGCCCGTTCCCAAGAAAGCACGTGCACGGACCTCCTGGCCTCCAAGCCAGGCTCCCAGAGCCCAGGCCTTCTGCTCTGGCTGATGCCGGGGCTCTGTCTCCTGGGGAAAGGAGTCTGACACATGAAAGAACTTTCATTATCTTTGCCCTGAAGCACCAGCAACTGCCTACAAAGAGCAGAGCCAGGAATGAAGGGCAGTGAGAAAGAAATTACTGTGTTTCCTCCCCAGGGGCTAGTCCATTTAGAAATGGGTAGATTGAGAGAAGTGTGTCTGTGTTTGTGCCCTCTACTTCCACAATCTCACAGATGAACTGGTGACCAACCTTGACCACCGTCCAACAGTTAGCCCCCTTCACATATGGGGGAATACGTCAGACCAAGTTCAAATGCAGGAGGACCATGCTTCTGCTAGGCCTCTTACAACCAGTGGAAGCTGGGGGCTTGGGTGAGTCCACTGGGAGCAGCAGTGATCCTCTCCACACCCCAAAACCCCCCAGTTTTCCAAGTCTATGACTCTTTGAATCTGGGATTCGGGACGGCACATTTGTTCATCTACTCAGTATTTACTGAACACTTACAACATGCCAGGATCAGGGTGAGCAGAGAGGACTCAGAAGGGACAAAGAAAGCATGGTTCTTGTCCTCAAAGAACTGGTCCTAATACAGGGGTTCTCATACTTGGCCCTATTCACACTGAGGTCGACAGCATGGTGAGAAGCATCCCTGCCTTCTACCCAATGGCACTTCCAGTTGTGACAACCAGAAATGCCTCTAAACGTCACCAAAAGCTGTCTGTGGGCCACAATCCCCGTTGCTTCCCTGCAGCTAAGAAATACTGTTTTGACGGGAAGGCTACACAAAGAAGAATGTAAGCTTTGGAGCTAGATGGACTGGAGTTCTCCCATCTTATGTGCTGTGTGACCTTAGGGGGATTACTTCTTTGAACCACAGTTTCTTTATTTGCAAATTATGGGCATTAATCATAGTTCTGCAAGGTTGTTAAAGATGAAGTGTATAAAATACTGCAGCACACGCTGTCAACAGGCAGCCAAAAGCCACCTTCCCCACCCCAATTCTTCTAATAGTTCCGTTCAGAGATCCTTCTCTCAGAAAAGATGGATCAGTCCCTTGGGGTGGAGGGGGGTGGGGCACATGGAACCCAGAACAAACCACTGAGACGTAGGGGGCATCTGAGGGAGGGGGCCCCCTGGGAAAGATCTTCCTCTCTGATAACAGGTTGATAAGGAGTGCAACGGTTTTAATATACGTACACAAATTCCTCAATACTCCTCCCTTCAAAAGATGGAACCCTTCTCTTGAGTGTGAGCTCAATTTAGTGACTCATTTGTAACAAATAGGACACAGAAGTGACAACATATGGCTTCCAAGATTAGAACATGAAAGGCCCTGCGGCTTCCCCCTTGTGCTCTCCCAATCACTCACCCTGGGGACGTGGCTGCCACATTGCGAGGACCCCCAGGCAGCCCTGTGGAGAGGCCCACAGCCGAGAGCCAGCACCAATGTGCCAGCCATCTGTGTGAGGCATCTTGGAGCAGATCCTCTTGCCCCGGTCAAGCCTCCAGAAGATGACAGCCCCGGCCAACGTTTTGAGCGAAACCTCTCAAGAAACCCTGAACAAGAACTACCCGGCTGAACTGCTTCTGACTTCTGGCCACAGATAATGAATGTCCTTTAAAGACGCTGAATTTTGGAGTAATTTGTTAATGCAGCAAATAACTCATACGAGGAGAGGCAATCTGAACCTCCACACACCCCACCCCCTCCCAGGCCTGCCTGTTGACCTCATCAGATGAGGACACGAAGTGAGAGCCATCCCGGGGCCTGGAGAGGGAGGCCAGGAGAGTCTCGGGGATGCAAACCAGAGCCATAGGAACAATCCCGAAGCCCCCACTTGCAGATATCTTGTTAAAGGAGAAAACACTCATGTGCTCGAACCCGAGTCTCCTGGTCCCTGTAGCGTCACCCCTCAAGGGCAGTAACCGCTAGAGAGACAGCTACTATCCCCGTTTGCTCTGACTTCCCAAGGCTCCTCTCACGGATCCCAGCCCTTCTCAGCTCCGCACCAGGTGCGCCCATATCCTGGAGAGGCTGGCGATGACAAGGGGTGGAAGGCACAGAACTGAGCAGCTTCGAGGCTGTCGCCTTTCACCCTTTATTCTGAGAGGTTGCATACTCCCAGCAGGCCAGGACCAGACTTCAGTGATCTTACTCATCTTGGGCTCTGCTGTAATAAAATAGCACAGACTGGCGTCAACACCAGAGCTTGATCTTCCCACAGTTCTCGAGGCCAGAGTCTGAGATGAGGGCACCTGCACGGCCACGTTCTGGGGTGAGCTCTCATCCCGGCTTGCAGACAGCCACCTCATCACTATGTCCTCATGTGGCGGAGAAAGAGTGGGTTCTGGTCTCCCATCCTATTATCAGAGCACTAATCCCCTTACGAGGGCCCTAGCATCAAGACCTTACCTAAACCTCATTACTTTCCAAAGGCCCACCTCCAAATACCCTCATACTGGGGGTTAGCGCTCCAACATATGAATTCAGTCCACAGCACACGCCAAATCGTAGAAGCTTAAATTCTCTATTCTCGATACCAGAGAGGAAAACAACCAAGTGTCTGCTTTTCCTGCTCGTCATCATATTTATAGAGGGCTATAGGTAGCTGGTTCTAAAACTTAAAGGTATGTTTCTTCAACAAAACTTATTATATTTCAACTAGCCAGTCAGAAGGCAACAAAAGCAAAACTAAACTGCTATGTTCAAGTTCAAAAGACTTGAGGCAGGGGGTGAATGAGGAATGGCAGAGTTAAGGTGTTCTGTATAATCATTTCGATTCTGTTTTAATGATGGGCCTCCTTCTAGTAATTAACCAGGCTTGGGCTCTGGGGCCCAGGGTCAGGCAACCACTTCCTAGTGGTGACCATGGCTTCCTTCACCTCTCCGTGCCTCAGTTTCTTCACCTACAATGGGGCCATACGTTCAAAGAAGTAATGTATATGCAGTGCTTAGGACGGCATCTGGAAGGCAGTAAGCTCTTAATCACACGTTGGTTATTTATCATTACTGATGCCATTATCAGGATTACTATCTTCTCCTAAGGAAAGAGGGAGGCTGACAGCCAGACGGGGGGACAGTGGAACCTTCCAGGGAGTAGCCCCAAGAACCGGTGTGAAGTAGAAGAAGTGGGGAAGTGCAATGTGGCTCTAGGTGCTGGGCCTCGGACTTTTGCACAGCTGGTTGCTCCATTTCCCCACCTACAACAGGGCGGTGAGACTTCCATCTTACAGGACCATGAAGAATGTGTACGAAGCATAGGGGCGCCTGGGTGGCTCAGTCGGTTAAGCGGCCGACTTCGGCTCAGGTCATGATCTCGCGGTCCATGAGTTCGAGCCCCGCGTCGGGCTCTGTGCTGACAGCTCAGAGCCTGGAGCCTGTTTCAGATTCTGTGTCTCCCTCTCTCTGACCCTCCCCCCTTCATGCTCGGTCTTTCTGTGTCTCAAAAATAAATAAACGTTAAAAATAAAAAATAAAAAATAAAAAAAAAAGAAGCGTGAAACAGTGTCCTGCACACATGTACTGTTACGTTCCCAGGCTCTGATGCCACCAGGGACCAGGAGATGGAGTTTGAGGTACAAGAATGAATTATATCCAGGCTTTTCAGGGCAGTGAAGACTGACTTCAGTAAACAGACGAAGACTCTGCCTAAGAAATAAAACGAAGTCAAGACTTTAAAAGCAAGACGTATTTGGGAGCTCCTCTGGCAAACAGTGCCGGTGAACACACAAGAGCTATGTGCCCCCTTCGTCCTTATAAGCCAAATTCCAACCCCTTTCAGGAGCTGGGGCTCTCTGCATTTCACGAGAAGCAGGGCCCTCGCCACTTTCAGAAGATGAATCTCCATCAGTCTTCACCAGGGTTGGTAAACCATGGCCTGTGGGCTAAACCTGGACAGCCATCTGCTTCTGTGTGGCCAGGCAGCTGAAAATGACTTTTACATGTTTGAGTGGCTGGAAAACATCAAAACCCTAACGATATTTCCTCCAACGTAAGAGTTACATGAAATTCAGATCCCGGTGTCCATAAGCAGGCTTGTTCAGGCAGGTATCATACATGGTTGCTTTCACATAACGACAGCAGGGGTGAGCAGCTACTACAGTGACTGGGTGGTTACTAGGCTAAAATATGTACAAGCCAGCTCTCCACAGGAAAAGATCCCTGGCTCAAACCAGAGGTTTTCACACTTAGTGTCCATCAGAATCATCTGAAGGGTTTATTCGAGCATAGATTGTGGGCCTCATGTCAGAGTTGCTGGGCTGAGGCCAAAGAATTTGAATTCCTAACAAGCTCCCAGGTGAGGCTGATGATGTTGGTCTGGGGACCACACTTTCACACTTCGAAAACTGCTGGTCTAAGTCAATCGTGGTAAATTCCATTTTCCGTGCCAGTGACTGCCTAGAAAAAGGGCATCGTGGTTCTGACCAATGAGACTCACGGAGAAGTGAGCTGAGAGCTTCTGGGAGAGTGATCCCAGAAGTGGGTCCCAAGTGGAAGAGCTGGGCCCGCTTCTCTTTTGGCATCATCTCGAGACCAGGAGATCAAGAGCCGCCTGCTGCAAGTAGCAGAAGGAGCAGAAAGGGGGAAAGAGGCTGGATCCACCAGTACACAGCTAGGCCACAAGTGCACCAGCCACAGCGTCTCCATCTGTGACACAGTAACTGCCATTACTGTCTAAGCCTCTTCAAGTTGGGTTCTTAGGAGCTGCAAGCCACACACGTCCTAAGCGGTATCCCTCTTCTGTGCAGCCCCACCCAGGGTTCCAAATACACCCCCGACCACTGCAAGCACACCACCAATCTCAAGCCATGAGGGCTGGGGTCAGCGCATGGGCCACAGCACCCACCATCCCACAAGAGGGCAGATCTGGGGTAGGAAAAAGAGCATTATTTTTGGAGCCATAAAATGCCAGGTTGGAGCCCAAATTCCACCACTCAGTGACCATTCACCCCATAATCCCAAGATGGGACTTATGCATGCCGCATGACCAAGGCAGCCCTGTCTGTGAATCTGGGCAGGGCCCCTTTCTCTCCGGATCCTCATTCACCACTAGAGCCAGCATCGGCAACAACTCGCGAGGTCCCAGGCACAGGACTAAGCCTTTCACGTGCATGATCTTACTGAAGCTTCAAAACAACCCCAGGTGGTAAGCACCATCCTTTCCCCCACCTTACAGCTCAAGAAACAGTGCCTCCAGAATGTTACACGGCTCGCCCGAGGCTGTACAATGTCTAAGTGCAGAGGGAGGATTCCAACTCAGATGTTTCTGGCTCAAGAACCCACATGTTTGATGTCGACGCTGTGACATCAGGTTTAAAGGGCAGGATATGTACAGGGTCCCACAGTGCATCCCTCAGGACACACTCCTGCATCTGATCACCTGACACAAGGTCTCATTCCTCTCCTCACCCACCGCTTGGCCTAGAAAAGAGGGTGGAAAGACAAGTCCTTTCAAAAACTGGCCAGCTCTGGCCGGTCAGCCAGAGTGGAGCTGACATGAGCATCAGGGGTGATATTGCAAGATCACTCAAGATGTGGACCACGAGACGGTGCCCCGCGGGGACGGTGGCAGCAGCGTGTCCGCAAGGGCCCGGGCCTGCCCAGCGTCTCGTCAGCTCTGGTTCCTGGGCCGCAGCCCAGCCTTACCTGCCAGCTTGCACACCTGGCTGAGAATCTTCCGCTGCCCCCTCTGGCATCCAGCTGTCTAATCGGAGAGCTCGGATGTTTGCCTTGCGCCTGTGGAGGGCAGGCGGAGGCAGTGGAACGGGCAGCAATTCCAGAGCCGTCACAACTTCTGGCTGAAACCAAACATGACAGATTTACCATTGGGCAGGCTGTTCCATTTATTATTTAACGCTCGCAATAAATATTTGCATGACCCAGCGCTGGAGGGAACGCTCTGTGATAACTCACTGCGTTTCCCTGCCAAACAGCACCGCAATCGGATTCCAAAACTGCGGCAGAGAATATTTTATGCTCTTCTAAGGAGCCAGGTGATGGCCCTCTGGTAGGAAACATTTTCTTGCCTGTCTCCAAAGAGCCAAAGGGAGCAGGGAGACTGGAGTTCCGAGAGGCAATTAGATGAGGAGGAGGAAGGTGACCACGAACGTGCACTTCTGTACTTCGAGCCTACTGGGTGCCAGGCTCTGTGCTAAGAGCTTCACATTCATTCGTTCAACACGTGTCTTTGAGGGCAGGGCTGCCAGACTGGGCAAATAAAATACAGGTGATCCAGTTAAATTTGAAATTCAAATTTTTCAATCAATAAAAATCCCATGCAATTCCAGAAAATTTTTGGTGTTAATCCAAAATTCAAACTTGCCTGGGCACCCTATTTTTCTCCAGCAACCCTAATTGAGCTTATGCGCATGACAGAATAGCAAAGGGGATTTATCTTCAACTGGGGGTCAGGGAAGGGACCTCTAAGAAGATCACACTTAGACAGACACGTCAGGGAAGGAGACAACCATGACGAAAGGTGAGCGAGTTTCGGACAGAGAGGAAAGCCCGTGCAAAGGCCCTGGGGTGGAAAGAATGTGGACATACGAGTTGAGAAAGGCCATGTGAGTAGGGATGAATAAAGGAGGGGAAAGTGACAGGGCCCATGGTCCCCCTATAGAATGTGGATGTTATTTTAAGTTAAAGGAAGCTTTTGGAGGGTTTTTCAGGTGGACATGGCCCAATGGGGGTCCAAACTCCTGATGCCTGGATTTCTGAATCCAGAGGCCACACAGAGGCCCCAACACTGGCAGGAAAAGAGGAGGAACAAGAAAAGGAGAAATTGCATTAGAAGAGAGCTGATCGGCACTCACAGAAAACACTTGCACGGTAACAAACCAGCTGCCTCAACAGAAACCTCCACCTCTTCCCAGAGTTGTTCCCCCAGCCGGGCAGCCGGAGGGAGGGGGACTCCGGCAGTGACAATGCTATCAATTTCCATTCTGCTTTTGGCAAATACAGAAAAGGACATTTCAAAGACTTTTAAAAATAACTTTCAAACAACTCAAGGGTGGGAAGAAAAGAGAGACAGAAATCACAGTTTGCCTGCTCAAGAACAGTGATAATGACAATAAGGAATGCAGATAAAAAGAACCGCATTTTCACATATGTTATATCATTTGCTCCTTAGTGTTCTATAAAGCAGGCAGGGCAGATTGTGATATCCCTGAATCATAGTGAGGGAAACACAGATTCGGAAAAATAGAATCCAACGGCTAGGAAATGTCCAGGCAGGGTCTGAAGCTATGTTTGCTCCCAAAGCCTGGGCTCCCAAAAGCCCTCTATGGTCTTGCTATGGACTGAATTATGTTCTCACAAAATTCACATTCTGAAGCCCTAATCCCCAATGTGACTGTATCTGGAAAGGTAATTTAGGAAGTAATTAAGGTTAATGAAGTCATAAAGGTGGGCCCTAATCAAAAAGGACCGTGTCCTGGGGCGCCTGAGTGGCTCAGTCAGTTATGGTCCGACTCCGGCTCAGATCACGATCTCACAATTCGTGAGTTCCAGCCCTGCGTTGGGCTCTGTGCTGACAGGTCAGGGCCTGGATCCTGCTTCAGGTTCTGTATCTCCCTCGCTCTCCCCTCTCCTGCTCACACTCTGTCTCTGTCTCTCAAAAATAAACATTTAAAAAATAAAAATAAATAAAAAATAAAGGCCCATGTCCTTATAAGAGGAAGACATCTCTCTCCCTTTCTCTCGGTCTCTCCACAGGAAGAAGGCTGCCATTCGCAAGCCAGGACAAGAACTTTCACGAGCACCTGACCACACTGCTACCCTGATCTTGGACTTCCAGCCTCCAGAGCTATAAGCAACAAATGCCTCCTATTCAAGCCCCCAGTCTATGGTATTTTGTCACAGTAGCCTGAGCTAAGAGAGCTGATGTGAAGCAACCGCAGCCCAGCCCTCAGCTGCTTGTCTTGCGAGCACAGCTGCTACATGTACAAATTCCCTTCTCCCATCTCCCCCTCGGCCTTTCTGCCTACCTGATGCCTAAAGGGTCTTCCGCCCGCCCCGGCTAGCCCACCCCCTTCATCCCCACAGCACTCATATGTCTCACAGAATGTCACACATAAGTCCGCACAGTGGCGGACTCCTCCTCTAGAAAGGAACACAGCAGCAGAGTGAAGGGATCACAGCTTTGGCACTGGAAAACCTGAGTTCAAATCCCAGCTCTACACTAACTAGCTGGGTGGCCTTAAGAAAAGGACCTGAACCTCAGTTTCCTCTCCTGAAGAATGGGGATAACGTGATCCACACACCCCCTCCCCGGAGATCACTGTGGGAATTAAATGAGATGCTAAGTAGAAAACATCAGCACAGGGCCTGGGACAGTCAGTGCCCGATAAGTAGTAGCTGTTAATAATAATTACAACAATGATGACACCCAAACGGTCCCTTCATTCAGCACATTTTTTAATGAACACCTGCTATGTGTTAGGCACATGGGCATAGAGCAGCACACAAGACACACATGATTCCACCTTCACGAAACTTACAATATGATGCAAGAAACAGACTTATGGTATAATAAAAGGACCATATTGGTAAAAAATCACAGACAAATAGTCTTAAAGTGTTGAAGAGTGCTGCGAAGGAAGAAGGAGGTTTCTGTGAGATAATCATCTACGTGAGCATCAGAGAAAGTCTCAAAGGATACTTCAGCCAAGATCTAGGGTGTGAAGGAGGCAGCCAAGCAAAGACCGGGAGGGATAAGGCTTCCCAGTACAGACAGCAGCAGCACGTGCAAACACAGAAAGGCTGGGAAGCACTGGACAGGTACTGAGGGGGTGAGGTGAGGCCAGCTCGGCTGGAGGAAGCAAACAAGGGAGATGCGGTTACAGAAGTCGGCCAGGATCACAGCATGCATTTCTAACTTATGCTGAAGTCAAAGAGAACCAGGCACCCACGCTAAGAATGCAGTACGATGGCTGGTGCAGAAGAAGAGCTCAAAAAACATGAGCTCGCTTCCCTACCTTGAAATGGCCAAAATAAATTAAAGTGGCCTGTCTGCTCTGAATTTCTGGATTTGACTTCGCCTTGCAGCTGTTTCTTTAAAAAAAAGTCCAAGGACCAGGGGGGATGAGATGGAGAAGGGGATGTGAGGGAACAAGCTCAAAATCAAACAAGCCAGAAACTCCTGGCTGGGAATTTTCTCTCCAGATCTCTGCAGGGATGGCCGCATCGCTTGAACTGCAGGAGACAGAGGTGAAGTTGGTAGAGCTTAGAAACCTTTCTCCAACCAAGACCCAGACCAGGCAGGTAGTAAAGCTGCCCCCCACTCTACCTCCACCCTCACAGCCTGAGGATGGGGTCTGCCAGACCCCTCCTGACATCCTGACACCAGACCAAACCCTCAGAGCCACTCAAGGCCAAAGCTATCAGCCTGGGCCACTTCAATGCCAGGAAAGCAAAATGTGTTGCCGGTAAAAAGCTAGCAAAGAAAAAACAAAGAAAGAAAGAAAGAACTTTCAATTGGTTACAAGGGAGCCACAGTCTGAGTCTAGGACATTCATCCAGCATGAAGTCTGCTGTGACTCAGACCCTTCTTGGAATTTTAAAATTCATTACAGTTTATTTATTCATTCACTACCCACATAGAACTCACAGTAGACTGCCCTAAGAGTCTACTCTTGAATATGTATGACAAAATTATTAAATATAAATTTAAAATCAGGACTTGGAGGAAAATAATTGAGAATAAGAGGTAAGGACAGGAATAGAACAGGATGGAAAGTAGAAAAGATATACAGATCAGAAGGTCAGTTACTAGATCTGAAAATGTGGCTCTGAGTTCCCTTGTGGCCAAGTCAAAAAGGGAAGTAGAAGCTGTTCTCATGGTCTACAAGGAAAAAGGCCTTTGACTCCCTAGGACCAGCACTGTCCTGCCCTGTGACCCCACATAAGTGATTTAATCTCTACTTGGACTTACTTTCCTCGTCTTCAAAAAGGAAAGTGAAACTATTCAATCTTTGTGACTCCCTCTTTAGGTTATAAAAAACCAAGCTATAGTAATAACCAAGAATGGCTGAACTTCCAGCCTCGGCTCTAAATTAAGATTCCCAAACTAAATGTCTGTAAGGACTAGTCACTAGCAGAAATGAGGGAAGACATCTGGGCCTAACACAATAATAATAATAACACAATGAGTAGCGGGGAACGGAGGAACCCATGCTCTGTCTAAAGGGAACAGCTGCTTCTGTCTCCAGCTGATTACTGCCCATGGTCTGATTTTTAAGAAGAGCTCAAAATCAGGATTTTAATGTAAACCCTTCTACCATGTAAATGTTTGCTTTTAATTCAAATTTACTTAAAATAGTGTATAGGTCAAACATGGCTCCACCTGAAGGCCAATTCCAGAAAGAAATAGCAAATCCCTCCAGTACCTTACAAACGGATTCTTCTATCTTCAAGTTAAATTGCAATCCCCACCCTATCCTCCGCAGCTAAGCCTCTCAAGGAAGCATTTTGCAACAAACATACGATTCTTTCTGAATCCTATTCCACACACATTGTTGGTTTCCTATTGTGCTTTGGGGCACCAAGGATACACCAGTGTAATAAACAAGTCTCCACCAAGTCTCCAGACAGGCCCAGCTGTGTGCTCCATCAAGACACTGGCTGGCTCCCAGGAAGTTCTCAAGGTTTGGCAATGTCTGCAGAAATCAGCCCTTTTCATCAACAGCTTCAAAACATATTGCTGGATTTATCTCTACCAGGAACCAGAAAACACCCATTCCTCTCCAAATCTTTTTCCGTCTGTCCAGCCTCCTGGATAAGGTTTTTCTTCATGGAGCCCTGTCACTCCATTTATTGCCACTTCAACAAGTACGTGCTAAATGCCCACTGGATATGGGTGCTGGGCTAAGAGTTGAGGAGTCAAGACAAAATAATATGAGACCACTGGTCCACAGTCCAAGGCCAAGATATAGATGCAACTGAACTTACCCTGGTGCGTATTTTAACTGACAGAGCTAAATGATAAAATGGAAAGTCACTTAACTTGACCTGGGTTTGAGTTAGAATTCTTCCACCCACTAGCTAGGTTATGTTGGGCAAGTCGCCTACTGTGTCTATTCCCTCATCTATTTAAAAATGTAAGGGAGGGGCGCCCGGGTGGCTCAGTTGGTTGGGCGTCCAACTTCGGCTCAGGTCATGATCTCACAGCTTGTGGGTTTGAGCCCCGCGTCGGGCTCTGTGCTGACAGCTCAGAACTTGGAGCCTGCTTCTGATACTGTGTCTGCCTCTCTCTCTACCCATCCCCTGGTTATGCTCTGTCTCTCTCACAAAAATAAAGATTATGGGAATGCAAGCTGGTGCAGCCACTCTGGAAAACAGTTATGGAGGTTCCTCAAAAAACTAAAACCAGGGGCACCTGGGTGGCTCAGTCAGTTGAGCGTCTGACTTCAGCTCAGGTCATGATCTCACAGATAGCAGGTTTGAGCCCCACGTTGGGCTCTGTGCTGACAGCTCAGAGCCTGGAGCCTGCTTCAGATTCTGTGTCTCCCTCTTTCTCTGCTCCTCCCCTGCTCACACTCTCTCTCTCAAAAATAAAGATTATGGGAATGCAAGCTGGTGCAGCCACTCTGGAAAATAGTATGGAGGTTCCTCAAAAAACTAAAAACAACTACCCTACGACCCAGCAATTGCACTACTAGGCATTTATCCAAGGTATACAGGTGTGCTGTTTCAAAGGGACACATGCAACCCCATGTTTATAGCAACACTACCAACCATAGACTAAGTACAGAAAGAGCCCAAATGTCCATCGATGGATGAATGGATAGAGAAGATGTGGTATAGATATACAATGGAGTATTACTCGGCAATCAAAAAGAGTGAAATCTTTCCGTGTGCACTACGTGGATGGAACTGGAGGGTATTATGCTAAGCAAAATTAGCAAAAGACAAATATCATATGACTAACTCATTTGAGGACTTTAAGATACAAAACAGATGAACATAAGTGAAGGGAAGCAAAAATAATATAAAAACAGGAGGACAAAAACATAAGAGCCTCTTAAATATGGAGAACAAACAGAGGGTTACTGGAGGGGTTGTGGGGGGGATGGGCTAAATGGGTAAGGGGCACTAAGGAATCTACTCCTGAAATCATTGTTGCACTACATGCTAACTAATTTGGATGTAAATTTTTAAAAAATAAAAAATAAAGCAAGTTAAAAGAAAAAGAAAAAGAAAGAAAGAAAGAAAGAAAGAAAGAAAGAAAGAAAGAAAGAAAGAAAGAAAGAAAAGAAAGATTTAAAAAAGTGTAAGGGCTGTAACACCACCTAACTTACAGTTTGTTGGAAACAGAACTAGCCCACACTGCAGCAAAGGTGCTGCACCGCACAATTTCCAAGATGTGCTAGTCACAGACTATGCTGCAAATAGTTTCCCCTGGAGTTGTGCAGTACCCAACACGGACAGCTGTATAGGGCAGCCCTGGTTGGAAGGTGTAAATACCTCATAGGAAACAAACAAGCAGAGTGTCCAGCACATTGTAGGGCCTCAACAAATGAAACTGTTGCTAGTACAGAAACGAAATGGAAAATAGAACCTAGTTTTCCTAACTTGTCTTTTCCAGCATCTTTTCAACAAGAACCTCACCGCATAAATCGAAACACTGCTGAACACTCAGGGTCCCTCGGACTGAAGCTGAGCCCTTCTCATCAATCAGGCGCTGCACTTCCCCCTCCAAGGAAAAACACTGGTACCAGTCCTGGGGCCTTGATTTACGCCGCTGCCATTCCTGGCTGTCAGTCAAGTACATGCCCCTCCTTCCCCACCTGGCCCAGGGCTGCCGCCGGATTCATGTTGCCGACTGCCGCGTGGCAGTCCACACTCTCCCTTGGTTCAGAGTGATTGTCCACGAGGTGTGCTCAGAGTCTTCAGTCCTTGGATTTTCTATTCTTTTTAAGCTTCGAACTGACTATTTCAAATGTTTAAATATAGCTGGCATCTGGCTCTTGCCTGCTCGTTTTGGAGGTGGTATTCGCCACGTCTCTTTCCACTGCAACGGGAATCAGCGAACAGTGAATTCGTTGTTTCACTTATCTTTTAAGAGTCCGGGGGTAGAGCTCGGGTTCGGGTACAGCAGGATTCAAGAGCTCAAACAATACTGTGGGATCAGCTTCTCATCTTTTTCTTCTGTTCTCCCGGGAGATGCTACGCGGCGGCTTCCGGTGACCCCAGGCGTTAAACACTGGGTAGAAGCCTCCAGCCAGAGTAAAAAAGCAAACGGGAATAGAGGGATACGGAGTGCAATCTTCAGGGTCCGCCACACACCGCTTCTCAGCCCTGCAGAGAGCTGGTTTCTTACCCTCTGGTCCCAGCTTGCTGTTCGAAGTCATTGAGAGGGCGAAGACAGCCGGCGGACGACAGCTGGCCAGGCAAGGGCAGGCGGCTCACCCCCCACCCCCCACCCGTCCTGGGTGTGCCCTCGGCCCACTCTACCTGCACTACGGGCCCTTTCGAGGATGCAGCCTAGACACCGTAATGTTGCTGACACCACGTGGAGCGCAGGCGTGACTCGACCCCCTTGAGGCCGAAGATTCCAGCGGGCAGGGGCCAGGTGTAGTCATCTGGTGGCCGCCCAGGCCAACCCTCCTAAATTCCCTTGCTTTTTAAAACTGCCCCCTACCCCTGTGGAGTGAACTTCCTCTTCCTTCGGCCTCTCCTTGCCCTCAGGGGCCAGTTTCGAATTTCCCTGGGCCCACAGAGCTTAACCCTGAGCTTCAGGTCCACCTTCTCTAGCCACCCCCGGAAAGCCACCTTATCTCCCGCCCACAGCTGACGCAGAAGCCCCGCCTCTTCCTGTTTCCGAGGCCACCTACGGCCCGGGCTCATTTCCTGTCCAAAAGGGAGCAGTCAGACCTCCGGTCATTGGTGGAGCGCATTTGACTGTCAGACCCTGCAGCCAATGAATGATCAAGTTGGTTCCATTCTCATCCCGCCAACTTCTGAAGGATTCTGTCACCTCGCCAGAGTCCCTCCGCGTTTTTTTGGTTGCAAGCGCTAGAAGCGTGACTCACTGGTAGGCTACTGAAGAATCTTTAATTGTTACTATTACTACTTTAATGGTTACTGTTATTATTAGATATAACATTGTTATTAATTGATATAATAGTATTATTAGTGGTAGATTATTAGATAAAATAAAATACTATTCTCATTTCTATTATTAGAGATAATAATATCATATCGGCTCCAGTATCAGCCCCACCAACTTCTTTTGAAGGGCTCTTTGAAGAGTCTCTAAGTGCTTTTTGTTGCAAGTGATAGAAGCCCAATTTATTGGTAGAATACTGAAGAATCTTTAATTATTCCTATTACTAGTCGAGTTATTACTATTAGATATACAGTTATTATTAGATATAATAATAGCATTTATTAATATATTATTAGATTATAATTATTATTAGATACAATAACATACTATTAGGTATGTATAATAATATTATCCTGGTTACCAGGTGCTGTGGGGCTGGGGGGAATGGGGAGCTGCTAGGCACAGGGTACAAACTTCCAGGTTTAAGACAAAATGTTCTGGGGATCTAATATAGACCATGGGGCTTATAGTTAGTAATACTGTATTCCACACTTTAAAGTTGCTAAGAGAGTAGATCTTACGTGTTCTCACCACAAAAAAGAACTGGTAGTTATGTGACATGATGGAGGTGTTAGCTGATGATATAATCACTTTCTGCAATATATGTGTATCAGATCTACACATTGTATATGTTAAACTTATATAATGTTATATGTCAATTATATCTTGATAAAGCTGGGGGGAAATAACAGTATATCTAATGAGTAGTAGCAGAAGATATAATACCCTTAGTGTTATTGTTACCATAATTATTAGGAGGAAGGGGAGAGAGAAGGGGAAGAGATTTAGGAAGCATTTAATACCTCCCAGGTGCCATTCCAAGCACTTTGCTTGAATCTCCTTGCTTTCTCACAACCACCCTATGAGGTTGCTATTGTCCTTTTATCCTATTTTACGGATGACGAACACCACTGCCACACACCTAGTTGGCGAGCCAGGATTTGCACCTGGAAGGTCTGGCTCCAGAAGCAGCACCCTGCACCATTAGCCTCTAATCCAAGGGAAAGTAACCAGGACAGCAGAGGTCTATATGAGTTTCTGAAACCGAGCACTTGAATTTCCGCATTAGGTTCTCTTCAGCTCTGCTTCTGTCAGTTTTTTCCTTCTCACAGAGGATGAGCTTCTCTCCTGTTGGCAGGAGATGCGGCTGCCTACAAGCCCCAGCCTCGTGACTCACAGTGTCTCTCCACCACAGAGAAGGAAGGACTGACACTCTCTCCATTTCCAAGTACAAAATCCCATGACGGGCTCTGATTGGCACAGCTTGGATCATGTGCCAGCCTCTGGGCCAATCACCTGTGGCCAGGGAGCTGGAGTACTATAGTTTCAGGGCTTTGGTGTCAGATCAATCAATGGCAGATGGAGGCCGGAACCCACTAGGGGGTCCAAATGGCAGGGATGAGAAGGGGGGTAAAAGCCGTTTTCATGAGAAAGGAGGTGTGCTGGAGACACCAGCATTTATTTCATCCTGAGAGCAAGGGAAGCTTGCAAGGAAGCCTCACTGGGAAGAAACCAGTTGGCCGAGAACTGAGGCCCTCCCAGCTGTGACCCTCCTGACATCTGGTCCAGATGCTGGCCATCATTCCTTCAGACGTACACACGCAGCTTTAATGAGGAACTAAAAAGTCCTCCCGACTCCCAGGAAGAGGCATTAGCATGCATGATCATCCTGCTCTGTCTGCCTGCATGAAATATGAAGGGGGTCTTTGAAGACACATCCGGAGTGTTTAGCAAATGCTCCAGAACAGCTCATCTGAAAACCCTGAACAAACACCGGACTCATTGTGTGATCTGTTACATTACACAGTTTTGGCAGGAGGTGGGGCTAAATTCACGTTCACTTCCACATCATCCTAATTGTCAGTTACACTGCCTTCTTCAAGTGCCACCCCCTCAATCCTGATACACATTTTTAAAATAAATTTTTTTTAATGTCTATTTATTTTTTGCAAGGAGCAGGGGAGCAGCAGGGAGAGGGAGATACAGAATCCGAAGCAGGCTCCAGGCTCTGAGCTGTCAGCACAGAACCCGACACAGGGCTCAAACCCACAAGCTGTGAGATAATGACCTGAGCCAAAGTCGGAGGATTAACCGACTGAGTCACCCAGGTGCCCCTTGATTTACATCTTAAGCCCCCTGGGACTGCGGGGCAAGGAAACAGGCTCTTATCAGCATGGGTGATCTTGGGAAAGCTCTTCAACCTCTCTGAAACTATTTATTTTCCCATGTTCTAAGTGGGGATACAAACGCCCACCTTGTAAGGCAGTTAAGAGAATTATAGATAGTGTAGGGAAGGTTCTAGATTAGTCAGACTAATGACTGTGCTATGTTGTTCAACAAATTCCCAAATATCAGCAGCTTAGTGCCACAAAGTTTTTTTTGTTTTATCATTCATTCCCATTCATGAGAGGAGCTCTTCTGTGGTAGGATAAGATAAGGCCCAGTTATCAAGAGATGTTAACACCAACAGAGGTGGGCACCTGGGTGGCTCTGTCAGTTAAGTGTCCTACTCTTGATTGCGGCTCAGATCATGATCTCACAGTTAATGGAATTGAACCCCATGTCAGACTCTGCACTGACAGCTTGGAGCCTGCTTGGGATTCTCTCTCTCCTTCTCTCTCTGCCCCTCCCCACTCTCTTGCTCAAAATAAATAAATAAACTTAAAAAAAAAAAACCCAACAGAGGCGACAGATGTGCAGACATATAAAGCATCTTGGTGTTGCTGGGTCCCTAGTCTCTAGTCCATGCAGCAACTCCTTCCGGTCCATAAGCTACTTACATCTAGCTATGTTTCAGTGTGCTTTTTTTTTTTTTTTAATGCTTATTTGTTTTTGAGAGAGGGAAAGACCACAAGCAGGGGAGGGGCAGAGAGAGAGGGGGAGACACAGAATCTGAAGCAGCCACCAGGCTCTGAGCTGTCAGCACAATGCCTGACACGGGGCTCCAACTCACGAACCTTGAGACCATGGCCTGAGCCGAAGTCGGACGCTTAACCGACTGAGCCACCCAGGCGTCCCTCAGCGTGTTTTTGGTAGGGTTGGTCACTTGTGACTTAAGGAGATGCAACCAAAATCAAATCAGATAGGGGACACTGATGGACCCCTTGCTGAATGCTTACTAGGTAGCAGGCATTGTCAATCCTGTTTCCTGTGCATATTCCAGGCACTGTTCTAGGCACTTCAAAGGAGACCAGTTTCTGCCCAGGGTCAGCTTCACCCTTCCCCTGTGCTGAGGTAACCTTCACACCTGCCTGTGAGTCAGGTTTTTTTTCTTTCCTTCCTTTTAATTTAAATTCAAGTTAACATACAGTGTAGTCTTGGCTTCAGGAGTAGAACCCAGTGATTCATCTCTTACATATAACACCCAGTGCTCATCCCAACAAGTGCCCTCCTCAGTGCCCATCACCCATTTACCCCATCCCTCCATTCACCTTCCCTCCAGCAACCCTCAGTTTGTCCTCTGTATTTAAGAGTCTCTTATGGTTTGCCTCTCTGTTTCTGTCTTATTTTTCCTTCCCTTCCCTGAGTCCATTGTTAACACCCCACTTCTAAATTAGGAAACTGAAGTCCAGAGAGGTTAAGTCACATGCAGTGGTAGTTTGGGCTCCCCCAGAAGCAGACATGAGGCAAGGATTCAAGTACAAGTAGTTGATTTGGGAGGTGAAAGAAACACGGCAGAGAAGTGGGGACATGACCTAGGGAAGAGAGGCACCCTGTTCTTAAGACACTTCCAGTGTGGGCCCTGCAGCTTAATCCCGTCAGGAAACACCGTTTGTCAGTGAGAAACGCGTCTCCCAGCCCTCTGAGCCAAGAGGAAAGGGAGCCAGGGATTTACACACCTGTCAGTCATTGGTTGAGGGATGCTCTTAGGAACATTAATTCCCAAAACATAACTGCCAGCCTGTCTTCTGTAAGGACACAGTAGTGCTCTAAAGTTTTGGAGAAAGCCCTCACATAAGGAGAGGCAGATATACCAGCAGTTGGAAGTTGACCACCTCTCACTGATGTAGCAAGCTAGAGCAGTGGCATGGAGGTCAATGTTCAACTGGTTCTACAGATTGGGGAGGAGGAGCAGGAGTCTAGATTTGTAATGTTTGCTGATTCCTATGGTATAAATACTCATGAAGGCCAATTTCAAGCTACCAACGTAATGTCAATTGGCCTGCAATGTTCCTGAAAATGTTCACAAAATTCCTGAAAATTTACCAGTTGACTCTTGGGAGCTAGTCCTAGCCGACTCCAGTGTACGGCTAAGCCAGAGGGACGTGGGTAGGGCAACAGGAGTGTTCACTACGCATGCCCGAGTCGCACAACTATTGAGAAGATACCCGCAGTAGTTCAGCACAGTAGGGTATGACCCCAAGTCCCTGGTCTTTACATTTTACCATGATGGCTATTGTTCATCCCTGTTCCTTCTCAGCCTGAGGCTGGGCATAAATTGTGGTGACAAGGAGGCACTGGGGAAGAGAAAGGAGAAGGGGGCGCTAAAAAGAGAGGGGTGGGGCTATATAGCAATACTGAGAGGGACCCTCAAAATCACCCAGTCTGACCCCACATTGAATGGTGGGCTCTTCCTGGAGCATCCCTGCTCATTGATCTTCCAGCCTCTACATGCACGACTCCTGTGATGGGGAGCTCACCACTCCTCCGGCCAAGGATCAGCCTTTGAGGAGTCCCACATCACCAGCCCCAGATGGGATTCAAGCAGCCGACTGCCTGTTAAGGAGGAGTCATTTCACTGTGTCCAAGGCAATGGATGGACTCAGCGCTGGAGGAAGGCACTTGAGGAATGAGCCAGCCGCTGGGTCGGACACATACAGCAGATGAAGTGCCTGGTCCCCGACCAACTTAAGCAATGGCTCCTTTTGTCAAAGCCACTCACCAAAAGGGAGACTATTACATGACAAATGCTGGCCTGGGTCAGACCAATGAAGCATCACGTGCACAGTTCTATCTCTGACAGGGCTCCATGACTTGCCCCAGGCTGAGAAATGAGGGCCATGTTCAAACATTCCTGGGCATGAGAATCACCAGGAAGCTTCTTAGGCCCCCTTCTCCCTCAGAGACTCCCACCCAGTAGGTCTGGGGCAGGGCCTGGGAGTCTGCATTTCAGTCAAGCTCCCAGATGGTGCTGATGCATTCCCCTGCACCTTAACGGCAGAGGCTAGAGCAGGGTCCCAGAGCCACAGCTGGCGGGCCACCTCTGTGAGCCCTGAATGCCTTGGGACACAGAAAAGAGAGGAAAGATCCCAAGCAGGTAAGCTTCTCCTAAGTGTTACTGTACATATAGTTCCAACAGTCCTGCTTACATTTACTGAGCCCCTACTGCGTGCCAGGCACTGGACTAGGTCCTGGGGAGGGACAAGATACAGTAGTCACTGAGCTGATGAGGGCTTCCCTGGGGGGGGGGGTCACAGCAAATGGAGGATCTTACATTCAGCCCCTGTGTGCCTGGCAGCGTGCTGGGGGCCTGGCACGTGGTGTTGAACAGAAGACCAGGCTCGACTCTGGGACGGCTGGAACCCTCATGAAGGAGGACCCCTCTGCCCTCACACAACACTGGGGAAGAAAGCTGAACTGAGTTAACAGTAAAAACTGACACCTAATGGATCAGCCAGAACAGAGATATTCAAAAGTCACAGAAAGATCCTTTAAAATATAAGATAGCAAGATGGAGCTGGGGGCTCTGAGGGAGGGACATCTTTGAAGAATTTTTGGTACCAAGAGCTGTCTGCCATCTTGTGAGCGAGTCCTAGGACTGGATGCTTCCCTCCTCCCAACACTGCCAGAGGTGGGACTCTGCTGACCCTGGCTGACAGTTGGGAAAATTGAGGCTCTGAGGTAAGGGTGACCCGCCCAAGGTTATTCCGCCAGGAAGTGGTGAGGCTTGGGGCTGTATGGTCCCCACGTCCTGTGGGGACTGTACACCTGCCAGCCAACGGCCTGGACAGAACCCCAAGCGTCAGCTGCAGGTTGGACAGGGTGACACAGAATCCTCGCCTGAGCTGGGAGGTGTAGCCTCATGGCTGTGACTGAAGTCAAATCCTGGCCATGGACCCCCCCTTAACTGCATGACTCAGACAAGTTACTTGGTCTCCAGACCACATTTCAAGCACCTGGTTATCCCCGCCCCCATCCAAGACGACAGTCCTAGAACTTTCCATACTTTCTTGACTCTTCCCCAGAGGCATCTGTGAAAGACTGAAGGGCTCCCCAGGCAGACCAGTTGAAGTCCACTTGACCTCCATAGCACATCCCACATCCATCTGCTTCTCCGAATTTCGGCCTCCACTACTCTGGCCCAAGCCACCATCGTGTCTCCTCTGGTTTAACCCAGTGACCTCTGGGTGGTCTCCCTGCCTGGGCTCTTAATCCCCTCCAGCAGAGATCAGCAAATGATGGCGCTTGAGTCAAATCTTGCCGGCCACCTGCTTTTGTAAATAAATGTTTATTTTGGAACAAAACCACATCTGTTCATGTATGTCCCATCTATAGGGCTGTTTTCCCACCACAATGGCAGAGCTGAGTAGTTGCCATAGAGACCTTATGTGGGGCATGAGGCCTAAAGTATTTGTGATCTGGTCTTTTGCGGGAAAAGTTTTCCAGTCTCTGCCCTGCAGTTCTTTCTCCCCATAGTCATCCTTCCAAAATGGCAACAGATCATTTTCCTCCCCCTGCTTAGAGCCCTTTGGTGGTTTTCAGGTGCCATTAGAAAACATCTCAATTCTCTATCCCATCTGTAAAGTCATATGTGATCTCTGTGGATGTCGCTGGTCTTGTCTCTTACCAGTCTCTCTTTGCCCATTCCCACCAGACTGTCCTGACTGCTATTTCTTGACCCCTCCCTTCTTATTCCTACCCTGGGGCCTCTGCATGAGCTGCCCCCCTCAGTCTGGAATGTTCTTCCCTCTGCTTTTTATATGGCTGGCTCCTTCTTATCACATAGGACTCAGGTTTTCTCTGAATATCACCTGCAAACTAGAACAGCCCCCGCCCACCACCCCATCACTCAGTCCTGTTTTCCTCTTGGCACTTCTCACTAACTAAAATAGTCTCATCCATCCGTGTGTTACTTGACCAGTGTCTGTCTTCCCATAAAATATAAAGTTCTGTGAGGGCAGGGTCTTTGTCTTTTCTTGATTCATCATACGCCCAGAGCCTGGACCACTGCCTGACATGTAACAGGTACTCCCTAAGTTTTTGTTAAGTGGGTAAATCGTCTTGTCACTCCCAAAGACAAAAGAAAAAGCTACATTTCCACCAAGTATGACTTAAGCCCAATACACACACACACACTAACTTCCTACTCAAGGGTTAAGACCTGGAAAAGGCTATCATAATAAACTAAGGAACCATTCCACAACAACTAAATGAGAAAAAAAACGATTGCGCCCAATGCTGGCAACACTGTGAGCATCACTGTAGATGGCGGCCAGCCCTTAGGAAAGCAATAAGGTCATCAGTGTCCAAAGCCATAAAAATGCTCACTCATTCAACTTGGTATCCCTACTCCTGTGAATTTAAGGAAATAATTCAACGGTACTGAAGGGTTTTTTGTTTGTTTTTTTGCATAAAGCTGTTTACTGTTTTATTATCTGAAAAACACTGGAACAAGTTAACTGACCAACAATTGGTGTACACAGCCCATAACCATGATCATTAGGAAACTCAGTGGAGCCACACAGAAAAAGGATTATGATAAATGAAAGAAATAAAACTAGAATATATGTTATGGCTCTGAGTAGAAAAACTACTTATGAACAAGGACTAAAAGAGCAAGAAATGATGGTAATACTTATCATGTGCGGCAGAGACTTCAGGCTGCCCATCACCTTTGGTCCTTCCATTTCCCCCTGGCACACAGCTAGTCAGATTTCCCAGCAGCCCCCGCACCTACGTGGAGCCAGCCACCCAACTGAGTTCCAGTTGGAAGCAATGGGCTGCTTCCATAAAATTCCACCGTGTGTACTCCACCACTCTGTGTCTCCAAGGTGACCTGAGAAGCCACATGTTGGAGGTGTCACAGACTCTGTGTCCCAAACAACTATGCATAACACAGACCAAGCCCCCCTGTTCACCTCGGACCATCCCAAACTATTTAACAGGAGTCAGAAATAAACTTGTGTGTGCACCATTCTGTTTGGGCCTCTTTGTTACAGCGGTTTAGCCAACGCTAACAAATACCCTGAAACAGTGCCTGGTGACTAAGAGCTCAGGCTTTGGGGTCCGCAACATCACTTATCTGTGTGACCTTGGGAGGTCACCTAACTGCTCTGAGCCTCACTTCCCTCACCAGTGTGAGAATCAAATGAGAAAAAGACTATAAACTCCTTAGTTCTGTGCCTAAGAAGGAGCTCAAGCTGTTGGTTCCAAGTGTTCCATCCAGAAGCACAGCTGCATCTTGCTTGTCCTTGGGTTCTGGAGACATTTGCCTAAGGTAGGTGGAGCTGGGTTTCTAACCCTTGCAAACATGAGTGCTGACTAATACACACTGCTCCAAACATTAATGTCTTTCCCCCAACCCATCTCCCAGGTGGAGGTGGTCCAGACTGGGTAAACCCAAAGAGAGGCTAGCTCTCCTCTAATCAGACTTAGGATGGAGCCAGAGGGCAGTGGCTGACCCAATATGCTCTGCACCTTAGTGGCAGCACCAGGTCCAGAATCCAGGTTGACCCCAAAGCATCCTAAGACGTGGCCCCATGCCAGTGCTCACTCAGGTCAGGCTGTGCTGTTTTCCTGGATGGAGAAGTGATAGACCAGCAGGCAGTGGTCAGTGGGCTATGCCTGGGCCAAAAACATTTTCAAGACCAGATGGTATCTCTGGCAGGCCCTCAAAGCCAGCAGAGGCCAAGTCATGCCCAAGAGGCCAAGAGGCCCAATATGGTGGGGATGGTCAAGAGTCCTGATGAACAAGACATCCCAGCGCTCTCCTTGTTTGCCAGCTGGCTACCACCTGAGAGTCCCAGAGCAGCAGACAGGCAGGGCCAGCCCAGGCAGTTGTACTGGGCCAGAAGTGGGGCTCACGGGCTCAGCTCGTGCATAGGCACATGCGTGCACACACTTACGTGCACACATACACACACGCACAGGACCCCACACATAAATGTGTGCACATACAAATAGCTGCATTCACACATCACACTCACAGATACATTCCTTCCAAACTCAGTGCCTTCCAATAGCACGACAGACAATAGAGCCACGGTGAGGTGTGGAGGAAACCCTGCAGTCTGATCCTAGATTTTTTTGCACGTGTCAGGGGACAAAGATATTTGACAAAACCCTTGAGTCACCTCCCCAACAGGGTCCCTGCCTGCCTGCAAAGCCCACCAAACCAGCTCCATGCAGATGATCTCACTAGGACCCCAAGGAGGGACCACTGTTCTGGCAGAAAGATCTAGGTCTGTAACAACAAGACACTGATGGCTTTGGGCCAGATTTCCTAGAAGCAGAGCAGCAAAACAGATTTGGGCAGATGTGGGTTTTTAAGGAAGGGCTTTCAAGAGAAGGGAAGTGAAAGCCACAGGAAACAGAAGGGGAAAGAGTCAAGAGAGAGTATGCTCTCTACAGGCTAAGCTTGGTATGATCCCACAGGGAGCTCTGGAGCACGGACTGGGCCACTGTGAGGCAGGGGTCAGCAATCCCTATTCCTATATCAGTTAGTCACTGAGGCATGGCATCCCCTCCAGGGTGAGGTGGCTCCCATCTGGAGCAGGCAATTCTCTGGAAAAGGAGACAGCTGTGAGCTCTTAGCAGCCGGCACTCTCAGCAGCTAGGGGAAGGTGGCCAGGTAAAGGGGAGCTGGGTAGAGCTCCAACTGGTGTCTGTACCAGGGCAGACCCATAAAATTGTCTGAAGCCCTGAAAGGAAGAGGGATGATTTCTCAAATAACAAACATCTGTCAGGGCATTGGCACTGACCAATCCACCCCAATGGCTGGCGGTAAAATACAGGCACAGCTACACCAGGGGATACCAGCTAAATGTCAACCTGCCTGTGCGAAGGGATGATACCAGACAGCAAGCCCTGTAGCAGCAGCTCTGTGAGCGTCACTGAATCCTCATAAGTGCCCTGTTGCAGCCACTATCCCCATTTTACTATGGAACAGCCTAAGGCTCAGGAACATGAGGCAGCTCACCCGAAGGGAAACAGCCCAGGAAATAACAGAAGCAGAACTCGCACTCACATCTCTCTGGCTCCAAAGCCAGTGAACTGCTCTACCCTGCCTCACTGGCTTGAAAAGAGATTAAAGAAGAAAGCAGGCAAAGGGAGCCCAGCCTCCAAGAGACATGAGGGTCCCTCAGTGACATCGGGATCATGATTTTATTTTGTTCAGAGCGGAATGAAAGGGACAGGAAACAAGCAATGTGTGATCTCCTGTCATGTCAGGAGACGTTCTTTTCAGAGAAATGTACATTTCGCAGAATCAATATGCTCCGAAGCCTCAGAAAGCCAACGAAGACATACAGCCCCGACCCATGCACGTGGGAACTCTGTTACGATAGACAGTAGAAATTAAATAGAATCATCTGGAGCAAGTAGGTTGTAAACATTCAATATTGATGATCCATTTCAGTCCCAAAGAACCTCAGGCTTTCCCCAGCTGTGTGCTCTGTTGTGAAAAGACTGAATTGTCCTGAGATGGGGATTCCTCGCCTTTCCTGCCAGGGATGATGGCAGAATCTGTGTGCCCTATGCAGGACCAGATAGATAGTAAATCTTTTGTGGGCCATCCGATCTCTGTTGTAGCTACTCAATTCTACAGCTGTCACTCAAAAGTAGCCATAGATGGGGCAGCTGGATGGCTCAGTTGGTTAAGCATCCTACTCTTGATCTCAGCTCAGGTCTTGATCTTAGGGTCTTGAGTTCAAGCCCTGTGTTGGCTCCATGCTGGGCATGGAGCCTACTTAAAAAAAAAAAAAAAAAAAAAAAAAGTAGCCATAGGCAATACATAAATAAATGGGTATGGTTGTGTTCTAATAAAACTTTATTGACAAAAACAGGCAGTCAGATCGATTTGGCCCTCACACTATAGTTTGCTGACCCCTGCCTATCTTCTTGGCTTTTCCAGGTAGACCAATGCATGCAGTCTGGATGCTAGACCATTTCCTGGCCACGGATATATCCCTAACTTGGGTTTGTTTTTTGTGTTTTTTTTTTTTTTTTTTGGTCTCTTGGGGCCATTGGCTGTGTGAGAGGCAACAGAGATTAGATGGCACAATACACACTCATGCTCACAAGCTAACTAAGGTTAAGACATGTACTAGGTTGAGCATATGACATCGCGAGTATTCAACATTTTTTTCCCCTCATCCAAGACAGCAAAAATGATGATTTATCGTACACGTGTCACCTTCAGCCACAAAATGAAAACAGAACTAGTCCCAAAAGTCACAGGTCCAGGGCAAAGGACCAAAAAGGACTGTTTTGGTAGGAGCAAGGTGGGTCTCTCCAAGGTGGTCGTTGCGAACAGATGGCGATGGATGTTCTTGATCCACTGAATCAAGTTCTAGAAAGTAAACATGCAGTCCGACAATGTGTACCACCGTTCCTGGCCTCTTGCTTTCCTTATTTATATTCCTGTGGCTTCCACATGTGCACAAGCTAGCACTTTACTTGGACCTCTGCCTCCTCTTTCTTCTTCTTCGTTTCAGCCTGTACATTGGCTTCTTCTTCCACTTGGCTCTGATGGCGCTGAGGCTTCCGAGAAGATGGTTGAAAGTTCCACTT
This sequence comes from Puma concolor, assembly GCF_028749965.1. NCBI lineage: Eukaryota > Metazoa > Chordata > Mammalia > Carnivora > Felidae > Puma > Puma concolor. The sequence goes on from NC_141682.1 coordinate 29,537,529, forward strand.
TCCTTCTTTTAAATAAATGTTCAAACTTTCCATTTTACCATAGTTCCAGGAAAATGGCAAGGATAATACAGAAAGCCCCCACGTGTCCCACATATTGGTGCAATACTATTTTTTTTTTAATGTTTTTATTTATTTTTGAGACAGAGAGAGACAGAGCATGAACAGGGGAGGAGCAGAGAGAGAGGGAGACACAGAATCTGAAGCACGCTCCAGGCTCTGAGCCGTCAGCACAGAGCCCGAGACGGGGCTTGAACTCACAGACTGCGAGGTCATGACCTGAGCCGAAGTCGGACGCTTAACCGGCTGAGCCACCCAGGCGCCCCGATGCAATACTATTATTAACTAAAGTTCAGATTTATTCAGACTTCCTTAGTTTGTACTTAATGTCCTTTTTTTCTACGCCAGGCTACCACACTGATGACCTTAACCCTTTGGGGGAATACCAGTCACGTGTTTTGTGAGAATGTCCCTCGGCTGGGATTTGTCTGACATTTTTCTCATTAAATAGGACTTTTGTGTTTTGAGGAGAAAGGCCACAGAGGTGAAAATGTCACTGCCATCACTTCATATCAAGGGTATGCACTCTCTAGATGATTTGTTGCTGTTGATGCCGACCGTGATCACTTGGGCTGAGGTTGTGTCAGGTTTCTTCACCACAAAGAAAAGCATTCCCCCTTCTTCAGTTTTCTTTGGAAGGAAGTCATTACAAGAAGTCAACACTTGAAGCGTGGGGATTATACTCCATTTCCTGGAGGGCGGGGGTTGGAATTCTGCTATATGGGAGATTTGTCTCTTCCCCACCATTTGTTGACTTATTCAATCATTTATTTATATATATGGAATCATGGGTACTTATTTTACTCTTTGGATTATAATCCCATGCAGCTTTGACCCCTGGTAGCTCCTTCAGTTGCCTGTTGTGTCCCTGGGAGATACCCCCATCAATTTGTTTAGCACTTCCTTTTGTGCTAAAGGAAAGCACGAAAAGTCAGAAAGCACTTACTTTCTGACCCTACAAGAGGCTCCTGGTTCATCCTATTTATTTCCTACCCTGTCCTAGAATTAGAAATTAGACATTTCCCAAGGAGTCCCCATTCCTTTTATCAGAAAGTGGTATTTCTTAGAGAATGAAGATCTGGGCACTAGGTGTTGGTTACTACTGGGGTGTTGTTCCTTCTAGCCCCCCTCAGCTGAAAAGGCAAGCAACTAACCTGTGTATATGCACACGTGTATAATTATTTCTATATGTGACCACCTATATATATTAAGGTAAATGTGAGTTCACACTGTGTCTCCAACTTTGAGGCACTCCCACATGGATCATTCTAGCTCTCTCTTTGTAGTGGATCAGTCACCTTCTACTCCAACAGGGAGAAACCTCGCTCCCACCATGTACCATCCATCTACTTGTTTAACTTCAGTATACGTGTATGGTGGGTTGGCTCTTCAACCATTCTGGCCCATGAAAATGGTAGTCTCATATGGTTCATCCTAAGCAGAAGACAAGTATGAATTGGTGACACGGTCTCCACATGAGTCATTTGCATTGGGCATGACCAATATTATTACTAATGAGCATTCATTAAGTCATCAGTGAGTGGGTGGATTTCTCCCACCTCACTGGCCGCGCCTCTTGGTTTCTTGGTCAGGTCCTTCCTCCTGCCAGTCTCTGAAGGTTAAACTCTCCCAGGGCATGGCCTCGTTGCTGTTCCTCGAACTCATGAAGCTCATTTCCTCCTCAGAGCCTTGGCAGTTTCTGACCCTTCCACCTGGGCAGCTCTTCGTGCAGATCTTGGCATAACTGGCCCCTTCTCTTCTTCAGGACTCAGCTTAAATGTCACCTCAACCGAGTGGCCCTCCCTGACAGTCACCTTCCACCATACCACCTATTCTCCTCTTTTTAGTAACACTTACCGTTATCCAAGAAATTCTCATTTACTTGTACGATGTCCCTCCCCTCTGTCAGCACTACCCGCCAGGAGAGTTGAGGCCTGGTTGCTCTTTCTCACCACTATATCCCCCGGACACAGAGCGGTGCCAGGCACAGGCTAGATGCTCAGTTCATACATGCTGAACAAATTAATGACTCCCCCTGAAGATCAGACTTTACAAAGCACCCACTAGACTAGAGGTCAGCAAACCTTTCCTAGAAAGAGCCACATATAAAGTCTGTAGGCTTTGTAGCCCATAAAGTCTTTGCCACAGCTATTTACCTCTGCCACTGTGGGGCAAAAAAAAAAAAAAAAAAAAAAAGCCATGGGTAATCTGTAAATGAACAGGGATGGCTGTGTTCCCATTACACTTTATTTCCAAACACAGATGACAGACCAGATTTGGCCCAAGGGCCATGGTTTGCTGACCCCTGTCCCTCAACCAATACAAATGTTAGACCTCATCTTCTTATGTGAACAGTTCTTTGCTGCTGTAACTGAGTATCAGTCATCACTGAGGTAAGGCATTCTTGCAGGTGTACAAAGAAACATTTTTAGGGGCACCTGGGTGGCTCAGTCGGTTGAGCATCTGACTTCGGCTCAGGTCATGACCTCACAGTTCATGAGTTCGAGCCCTGCATCGGGCTCTGTGCTGACAGTTCAGAGCCTGGAGCCTCTTCGGATTCTGTGTCTCCCTCTCTCTCTGCCCCTCCCTAGCTCGTGTTGTCTCTCTCTCTGAAAAATAAACATTAAAAACATATATTCATGATGCAACCATGATCCCACCATTGTATCATGAAGCATAAACACCTTCTCCCACTGAGAAGGGTGGGGAGGAAAAGGGCACATCCTACCTTTCCCTGTTCCACCAAGTTCCAGGGCTGGAAAGGCGACTCCTGGCCCTAGCAAATAGTAGGCTCACAGACGGATTAGTTTCTTCCTTCTCTAGACATGTCATAAGGTCCATAAGGTCTTGGTCACATTGCTAATGAAAAGATAAAGCCCAAAATGGCAGGTGACTTCAACCAGGCCTTGTCATCCAGTTTTAAGGAAAGTGGAACTGACAGCTCGCCACCACCTGCTTCTTTAGGAAACGGAGAATCCCTCATCATCGCAGCTACCAATGGCGTGATGTAGGTGTGGCTCGGGTCTGGTGGGGCCCCAGCCATTCTGCACTTTGCCCCTTTCCCAGGACTGACACGCATTGCCTCAAGATGAAGTTCTCTTTCCGTCAGGCCTACAAATCGGGACGTTAAGGCCTAACACTGCCAGGTGACTGTCTTCCATAGGAGCACAACAGACTGACAGAAGTCAATGACCAGTTTCCCACACTCCACTCGGGGAGAGCAGTGACTGAGCAAGCACACCTGGGCCTGCTTTAAACATCTGTCGGTTTGTATAAAGTGGTCTCTCAGAGCCAATCATGGAGAGCTGCCCATAGCGTCTTGGTGGAGGAAACAAGGTCAACACGTAACAGGAAGCAGAGTCAGGAGACTAAGACAGACCCTGGATCCAGCTGTACATAAAGCCTGGATCTCTAAATTACATGATCAGAGTGAAATGGACCATTTTGCTTAAGCTACTTGGAGCTGGGTTTCTATTACGTGACACCAAAAAAGCATGGACCAGTACACAAGCACTGCATAACACATTACCCCAAAACTTAGAGGCCAAATACATGATTATGTACGGTCTTCACAGACTCTGTGGGGCAGGATTTGGGAAGAGCTTGGCTGGGCAGTATTCAATCTGGGGCCTCTGAAGGGGCAGCAGTCAGATGTCGGCTGGGGCTGCATCATCCAAAGGCTTATCTAGGGCGGGAGGGTCATGTCCAAGGTGCCTCACGCACGTGGCTGTGAGACTGGATGGGCTACTGGCCACAGGGCTCAGCTCCTCGCCACAGGGCTGCAGGAGCACCCTCAAGAAGGGCAGGCAAGCTAGCTGCACCCTGAGCCAAAGAAGGAGGCACAATACTTTTCCTGGCCTAGCCTGAGAAGTCACACATCACCCCTCACTCCTCCCCTACTCCACTGGCCATGCCACACCAGCCCCAATTCAGGGTGACAGGGGACCACATAGGACAACGTGGATCACTAGGGCCCCTCTTGAGGCTGGTACCTATCCGAAGCGCCAACCACAGGCCAGAGGCTGGAAATGCAGGTGATTAAGATGTTCTTAACTCCTAATGAACACTCAGGCTGAAAAGAACCACTTGGTCCCCCCTAATCCTGACCAACTCTCCCCTTCAGGATGTTCCAAATTTTAAGGAAAAGGAAATCCTGCCTATTAAGGAATTGGAATTGGGTGCCTGGGTAGTTCAGTTGGTTAAGCATCTAACTCTTGATTTCAGCTCAGGTCACGATCTCAGTTTGTGAGTTCAAGCCCCGCATTGGGCTGTTCACGGACAGCGTGGAGCCTGCTTGGGACCCTCTCTCTCCCTCTCTGCTCCCCCTCCGTTCATTCTCTCTCCTCTCAAAATAAACATTTAAAAAGTGTGTTTAATTAAAAAAAAAAAAGGAATTGGATTTAAGTGTCTAGGCACAGAGTTCTCTGGTCCCAAAAACAACACTCAGGAAACAATAAAAATGTTCTCTGTCCTCCACGTCCCTTCATGACCCAACCCTCCACTGCAGTGTTGCATGTGGCCGGATCTTTACTAACTTTATCACAGCTACATCCGCATCTCCTGCCCGCAAAATTCATTCTCTAATCCCCTGAACTAGCCCCCTGGTCAACCTGGCATATAATTGCACGGTCTCCTTTTGTGTAGCGGGGGCAAGAACTCTTGGACTTGGGTTCAAATCCCAGCTCTGCCTGTTAGCAGCTGTGAGATCCTTAAGTCTCGGTGTCATCCTCTGTCAAATGGGACTGAAACGTGTGCTTCACGAGGCCATACGGATCCAGGGCATCGTGAATGCAAGGGCACAGCACGGTGCCTGGCACACGGTGACCACCAAAGGAGGGCTGGTCTTTCCTGCTGGTGCTCTCACTGCAGGACGGCAATCATTCTCCTCTGGGGAGACCGTGACGAGTTAAGCTCCGGGCTGTCTCTTCCCTCTGCCCTTCTCTTGTGGCCACCAGTCCCTCCTTCTCTGGGTGCACCTGCAGCCCTTCCCATCCCCCCTGGTCCACCAATCCTTGCTGGTCGGTTGATAAAACTGAAAACAAGACAAGCCAGAAGACTCAAGTGAAAAGTGAAGCCAGTACCTTAGAATCACAGGTCTTTGGGGTGTCCTCAGTGAAAATTTCATGGCCACTTAAATAAGCAAAAATGTGCAAACAATGGAGGTAAGAGCCCACTATTTTGGAAATTTAAAATTTTTCTCAGCGTTAAGAAAAAAAACAAAGAAAACTTCTCATGTAACTTTGGCCCCATTCAAAATCCTCAAACATCATTAACCCGTCCACCTCCCAGGGGGAATCAGAGGCATTCTGTCCTGAGATTGCCAGAAAATGAGAAAATTAGAGACAACGGAATAAGCCCAACTTTCAAATGGACTGAGAAATGCATACGCTTCTCCCCCCGCCTCACCCCCCACCCGCCCACAGGGGCAGAGCCCTTCAGAAGTGCCCTGGGCACCCCAGGTGACCCGTGGCCAGAGGCAGGGGAAGACCGCCACTTAACGGCAGCGGCTAGAACTGGAAGGAATATATTGACATCCAGGAGGATCTTTCACAAGCTCTTAACCTTTACACCATGTCAATAAAAAGCCCCATTAACATTTAAAAGGGACGTTTCTGGGTGTCCACTTGGAATAAGAGTTAGCATACACTCCAAGAGTTGGGTTATGTATCTCATCTGTCCCAGATCTCCAAGAGTTTACTTCCTTTCATGGTTTAAAAAAAAAAAAAAAGCCAGCCCATGAAATGGCAAACAGCCAAGAGCCACCTGCTAGCAACACAGCGACTCTTGGGGGGGCCACCAGGACCAGGGGGGGACCCTCGGGCTGACCTCCTGCATTGGCAAATCACACTCAACAAGACTTTCTGCCTGCCCTCTTTCTCCTCTTTCCATTCTGGATCTTCAACCACACTTAACATCACCTCCTGGAAGCCCCCCTCAAACCCTCAGGGAGGGGATCAGACCTCTGCTTCTGTGTCCCCACGGCCACTTGCGCTTCCTAAACCAGGAGGCCCTGGGCTCGCCACACTGCCCTTGACCACTCACCGGCTGGTCTTGCACTCAGCAATGGGAGCATTCCGTGAAGGCAGGCACCGGGCACTCACCTATCCACGCGTGCGCAAGCGCACTGGCTCACTCCTCACAGAATACTCACAACATGGCAGGCGCTGGGGATGTGAGGAACGAAGCAGATGTGGCCCATCCTCAGTGTTGCCCCCCCACCGCCCATCTTCATATCCCCAGTGCCTGTCAAGTGCGGTTCTCAGTAAATGCTGGCCGGATGGATGTGTCCCTCCCTCAGTGGAACTTCATCACATCGACCACTTCCGAGAAGAATTGAACGAATGCTGTAAAATGCTGGGGATTGCTGCAGACCCCGGATGCAAATGAGCAGCCTTCAAGCCTCACCCATCCCACATAGGCATTCTGATTGGTTGGTGTGGCTTCTTTATTTTCTTTAAACACTAATTTTTTTTTTTTAAGTTTTATTTATTTGAGAGTGAGCCAGCGCCTGCATGAGCAACGGCAGGGCAGGGGCAGAGACAGAGACAGAGAGAGACAGAGAGAGGGAATCCCAAGCAGGCTCCACACTGTCAGCGCAGAGCCCGACATGGGGCTCAATCCGAGAACCATGAGATCGTGACCTGAGCAGAAACTAACAGTGGGACCCTCAACCGACTGAGCCGCCCAGGCGCCCCTGTGTGGTTTCTTAATAAATGGGATTTGGGGCGCCTGGGTGGCGCAGTCAGTTAAGCGTCCGACTTCAGCCAGGTCACGATCTCGCGGTCCGTGAGTTCGAGCCCCGCGTCAGGCTCTGGGCTGATGGCTCGGAGCCTGGAGCCTGTTTCCGATTCTGTGTCTCCCTCTCTCTCTGCCCCTCCCCCATTCATGCTCTGTCTCTCTCTGTCCCAAAAATAAATAAAAACGTTGAAAAAAAAAATTTAATAAAAAAAAAAAAAAATGGGATCTGTCACTCACTTTTAAAACTTCGGTTTCACCCGTAACTTGTCCATCTGGCTTCTCTACATCCATGAAGGTGCACTCCTGCAGAGCATAGGAAAGCAGGAGCCGAGAAACTCTGGCTCCTTCAGAGGGGGTGGGCACTCTTGATCTTGCCGCCCCTCCTCCGTCCCCTGTTGTCTTAGCGCTGAGGCCAAACCTCACCCTGGCTGAGGACTCTCTTGCCCCGGCTCCTCACTCAGGGCCGACATGCCCCTTGAGGCATCTCAGTTTATGACTCCAGCTTTATACCCAAGTCATCGAAGAGACACATCTGAGATGAGCTACAACACGAACGAATGGGCAATTTTATTGATCATTACCTCCTACCCAACCTCCTAGTAGTAGATACAGGGGCTGTGCGGTTTCCAGCAGGGATCTCAGGTGCAGGGGAAGTCAAGGGACAAGGCGAATTCTGGCAGGTTCCTCGCTGGCGGACCAAAAACCCACGTTTACTGCAATTCTCACAAACGAGCGCTGAAGATGAAGAATCACATTCTCACACCACCAGCACAGCTTAAATACTTCTTCGACAAAAATACTAATAATAAATTATCTTCAACTCAGAAAATAAAGTGTGCTCAGCAGAGTGACAGGAGGGTCCATTCATTGCATTGCACCAAGGGCTGGGCGAGGGAGGGCAGGCCCGGGCAGCTGCACCGGCGGGAGCATGGGGCCGACAGCACGTGCTGAACTTGGTCGAATGCATGCTTAATGCCAACGGCGGGTGGTGGCAGCCCCTAGGCCGCGGCCTGTCCCGCGTGAGATTCACCTGCCCCTCCTCCTCCTCACGTCCGCCTTGTCTTCTGTTTCTTGGCTTGTCTTTTTGCATCTTCTGGGCCACTATTGTCAGAGGCTGTCTGGCCAAGAGCTCGCACACCCTGTAGTCGACTTGTCAACTGCAACAGCAAGGGAATGAGCTAGAACAAGAGAGAGAGAGAGTGAGAGAGAGGGATGCCAGGAGAATACTCTTGCCCAGAGGGACAAGGGAGCCTCACGTGTCAACCCACCTCCTTATTCGGGCAGCTCACCACCCACTGTGGGCTAACTGGTGACTCTTGGTTCAAGACGAGGCAGAGAGAGGCCTTGGCACTGGAGAGGGTTGGCAGACACACGGGGACAAAGGATTAGGGGAGACGTTACAAGAGGTTTATGGCCTTCAAAGGAGGCCTGAGATTTGACAAAGTACAGTATCTATTCTTGATAAAAGCCCTCAACAAAGTAGGAACACAGGGAATATACCCCTATATCGTCAAGGCCAGATATGAACAACCCACAACTAATATCCTCCTCAATGGGGAAAACCTGAGAGCTTTTCCCTCTAAGGCCAGAAACACGACAGTGATGTTCGCTCTCACCATTGCTATTTCACACAGTACTGGAAGTCCTAGCTTCAGCCATCAGACAAAAAAAGAAATAAAAGGCATCCAAATCGGCTAGAAGTCAAACTTTGACTATTCGCAGACTACACAATCCTTTACGTGGAAAGCCCAAAAGATGCCACCAAAAAACTACTAGCACTGATAACACGAATTCAGCAAAGTCGCAGGACACAAAATCAACGTAGAGAAATCTGTCACGTTTCTCTACACCAATAATGAAGTGGCAGAAAGAGAAATCAAGGAATTGATCCCATTTGAAACTGCACCCAAAACCGTAAGATACCTAGGAATAAACCTAATCAAAGAGGTAAAAGATCTGTACGCTGAACACTATAGAAAGCTTATGAAAGAAATTGAAGAAGACACAAAGAAATGGGAAAACACTCCATGCTCCTGGACTGGAAGAACAAACATTGTTAAAACATCCATACTACCCAAAGCAATCTACACATTTAATGCAATCCCTATCAAAATACCACCAGGATTTTTCACAGAGCTAGAAGAAACAATCCTAAAATTTGTGTGGGACCACAAGAGACCCTGATTAGCCAAAGCAATCTTGAAAAAGAAAAGCAAAGCTGGAGGCATCACAATCCCAGACTTCAAGTTATTATTATAAAGCTGCAGTGATCATGACAGTATGGCACTGGCACAAACACAGCCACAGAGATCGATGGAACAGAACAGAAAACCCAGACACGGACCTGCAACTGTGTGGCCAACTAATCTCTGACGAAGCAGCAAAGAATATCCAATGGGAAAAAGACAGTCTCTTCAGCAAGTGGTATTGGGAAAACTGGACAGGAACAGGCAAAAGAATGAAACTGGACCATTTTCTAAAGTTTTTTTTTAATGTTTGTTTATTTTTGAGAGAGAGAGCGAGACAGAGTGCAAGTAGGGAGAGGCAGAGAGAGGGAGACACAGAATCCGAAGCAGGCTCCAGGCTCTGAGCTGTCAGCACAGACTTGAACGCAAGGCCTGAACTCACGAACTGTGAGATCATGACCTGAGCCGAAGCCAGATGCTCAACCGAATGAGCCGCCCAGGCACCTGAACCTGGACCACTTTCTTACACCATATACAAAAATAAGTTCAAAATGGATGAAAGATGTAAATATGAGACAGGAAATCATCAAAATCCTAGAGATGAACATAGGAGTAACCTCTTTGACATCAGCTGTACCAACTAGACATGTCTCCTGAGTCAAGGGAAACAAAAAGCAAAAATGAACTACTAGGGTTTCATCAAGATAAAAACCTTCTGAACAGTAAAGGAAACAATAAAACTAAAGAGCAACCTTTGGAATGGAAAATATATTTGCAAATGACATTATCTGATAAACGGTTAATGTCCAAAATCTAGAAACAACTTATCAAACTCAATACCCAAAAAATAAATGATCCAGTTAAGAAATGGACAGAAGACACGAATAGACATTTTTTCACAAGGAAGACATCCAGATGGCTACAGACACATGAAAAGATGCTCAACATCCCTCATCATCAGGAAAATACAAATCAAAACCATGTTGAGATACCACCTCACATATGTCAGAATGGCTAACATTAACAATTCAGGAAACAATAGATGTTGGCGAGGATGCGGAGAAAGAGGAATCCTTTTGCATTGTTGGTGGGAACACAAGCGGGTGCAGCCACTCTGGAAAACAGTATGGAGGTTCCTCAAAACATTAAAAATAGAACTACTGTACGACCCAGCAACTGCACTACTAGGTATTTATCCAAAGGACACAAAAATATTGATTCAATACTGATTCAAACATGTACCCCAATATTTATAGCAGCACTATCAACAATAGCCAAATTATGAAAGAGCCCAAATGTCCATCAACTGATGCATGGATAAAGAAAATGTGACACACACACACACACACACACACACACACACACACACACACACTGTGGAATATTACCCGGCCATCACGAAGAATGTGATCTTGTCATTCGCAACAACATGGATGGAACTACAGTATATTGTGCTAAGCGATAGAAGTCAGTCAGACAAAGACAAGTATCGTATGATTTCACACATATGTGGAACTTAAGAAACAAAACATATGAACATATGGGAAAGAAAAAAGAGAGAGAGGGAGGAAAAACCATAAGAGACTGTTAGAGGTGATGGGGTAATGGGTTAAATGGACGACGGGAATTAAGGAGGGCACTTGTGATGAGCACTGGGTGTTGTATGTAAGCTCTGAATCGTTAAATTCCACACCTGAAACTAATATTACACTACATGTTAACTAACTAGAGTTTAAGTAAAAACATAAACATTAAAAAATAATAATAAATTAAAAAGTTAAAAAAAAAAGCAAAGGAAAGAAAAGACGACTGGGGACTGGATTTGAGGCCTTCGCACTCGCTTCCAACCCTGCAGTGTCGTATCTTCTGGAACACTGGACACCTCGCCGTGTGCGGGAAGGTGTGTAACACTGGATGGAACCCTGCACTTTCTCGCAGGGCCTCTGCATTTCCTACCTTATCGTGGTTGTAGCCGGCCAACAGGACAAGCAGGGTCAGAGGCAGGGCGATGTAGGACCCCTGTGCGATGTCTTGCTCAGGCAGTTTCCTCTGTGGACACCAAGACCACCATTACTGCTTTACAGGCTCTCCGCTTCCCAGCCGCCCACCATCCCACAGCCTTGGCCCGCCCAGCCAGGACCCTGGGCATCCACATGACCCAACTCTTGCTCTCCATGGCCAGGAAGTGCAGCGACTTGGGTATACTTTCAGGTGAACCCCCTGCTCCCCAAACTCCCCTGCTTGCTCTTTGACACTCTGGGCCAGACAGATGCCAATCACAAGGTAGGTCTCACACTCTGAGCCTCCACGAGACTGAGGAAACCGAGCTGTGGGGAGCAGGCCATCCCTGTGGCTGAGACGTAAAGGGCCCCCTGGGCACTGAGTCCCGGCTACACACAGGGGCTCTTCCCTACAAGGGGGTACGGAGAACCCGCCGAGCTAGGCTCAGGCGCACAGTGACAGATGCACTGGTCGCAGAGAGTATCTCTAGTGATGGGAGGAGGCAGGCTGCCACTTGTTTCCTAGCGGCCATTTGCCCTTTCTTCCAACTTTCATCCGGGCCGATCAGAATATACACACTTCCCAGCCTCCCCTGCAGCTAAGATAGCCATGGAATTAAATTCTGGCCAAGACCACATGGATAGAAGTGTTCGGTAACACATCCAGGCTGCTTGCTAAAAAAGCGGTGCTGGGGCGCCTCGGTGGCGCAGTCGGTTAAGCGTCCGACTTCAGCCAGGTCACGATCTCGCGGTCCGTGAGTTCGAGACCCGCATCGGGCTCTGTGCTGACCGCTCAGAGCCTGGAGCCTGTTTCCGAGTCTGTGTCTCCCTCTCTCTCTGCCCCTCCCCCGTTCATGCTCTGTCTCTCTCTATCCCAAAAATAAATAAACGTTGAAAAAAAAATTAAAAAAAAAAAAAAAAAAAAAAGCGGTGCTGTGCCCTCCCCTCCTGCCGGCCAGGAGTGCCATCTGTCAAAAAGGTGATGTGCTAGGGGACGGCAGAGCCCCAAGAGAGGGGAGGCTGGGCCCCTGATACCTTGGGGCTGCCGTACCATTCCTGTACTGCTCCATCCTGGATGCTGACATAAGACCGAAACTTCCATCTGACTAAAAGCCCCTGAAATTTTGGGTCTCTATACTAGCCAATGAACCTGTACCTTAGCTCTCTCTATCCACGCAAAAGAAACAAATAATGGAAACTTTCAGATAATGACAGAACAAGTTAAGGAGCCAGAGCACTGGTTCTCAAAGTAATGTCTAGGGAACTTCCTTTCAGATTTCCAAGGTCAAAACTATTTTCATAACAACACTAAGATATTATATGCCTTTTTTGCCTTCATTCTTTCACAACTGAGCAGTGGACTGTTCTGGAAGTTACATGTGATGATGTCATCACTCTGAGAGATAACAGAATATGATAAATAAAAATACATTACACCCATGTAAACTAAGTCTCTTTTGGATTCTCAACAACTTTTAACAGGGTAATAGGGTCCTGAGACCGAAACATCTGAGGAGCATCCAGGCTGGAGAACGACTGCGGGGTCATTTTGCCCCGAGATGGTTGAGGCAGAATGGGACGGCTGTTCAAAAATGAAAGAATCACTGGGATGCGCACTGGGTGTTCTATGGAAACCAACTTGACAATAAATTTCATTTAAAAAAAAAATGAAAGAATCAGGGCGGGAACACATTTCTACCTCCAACGGCCCACTCCTGGATTATCCGGTATGTCTTAGACCCCAATTTGCTCTCCGTGGAAGTAAATATTTAATGGTGAAACTGCAGAGTGATGAAGGCAATGAGCTTTGAGCTCAAGGCTCAGGTCTGGCCATATGACCTTGGGCAATCACGTGAAGCCTCGGGCCATTCGCTATTAAGTGGTGCTGATACCAAAAGCACCTGCTGCAAGGGAATGTGAAATTCAGCGAAATCAGCTACCTCAAGTGCCAGCAGTGCACAAAACACTGAGTAAAAAAATCAACGATGTGGCTCTCGGTTTGCATGTTGAACAAAAGAATGGAGTGGAGCACATACCAAGGCCCTCGCGAACGTACAACATTGAGCCGCCCGTCCAGAAGGCTGTAATGCACTAGAAGCCATGTGATGTGAGACCCGCCACCTCCTCTGAGTCCCGGCTCTGCTGATCAACTGCAGGTAAGTTACTTACTCTCTCTGAGCATCTGTAAAACGCAAGGGATGGCACCTTCCCGGAAAGGTGTGATGTGAGGACTAGCAGTGAGTACCCTTCAGGAGCAGGCACTCCCTTCCCTGGTCACTGGGGCCCTGGTCTCCCAGGTAACCTCTGGCAGGGGTGTGTTCTCAGAAGTGACAGGCACATTCTTGGCCACAGCCGTGAGGCGCGGTGGCTGCTCGGCTGCCACCCAGCATCATGTTCCTGCCACCAGCTGCCAAAGCGTCTCCCTGGATCCAGATGAGTCTCTGGGGCAGGGGGGGATGTCCCAGACGGCTGCCATCAGTGCCCTTCACAGAGGCCCTCTGCCTCTCACTGGGGTGGCAACGTGCCTCTACAGAGACAGAAGGTTCCCTACGTGCTCATGTCAGTGGCCCTTCCAATTGGTCCCAAACGTGGGAAATGACTTCCTCATGGAGTCATCAGAAAAACTCTCCACTTCACATAAAATTTGTATTTGCCAAGTCACTGAGCACGAGCCCCTCATCAGAGATGCTCAGAAACCAGCAGAAGAGCTGTGTTCAAGTCCCACGTCTGCTGCGCACAAGCTGGGGACTTAAACCACTCAGAATCCTCTTGGGTCTCATCTCTAGATGATGGAAAAGAATCCCTACCTACCTCGCCTCTAGGATGCTGTTTGAAAAGCACAAAATGGTCACTTTCTTGCATGTAGGAAAGATAAATGTGGAACTATTCTTTCTACCCTACACCAGGAAAAACCCTAAATGGCTAGAGATGGCCATGTATAAAATGTAACCATATAGGTACTGAAGGAAAAATAAATTCCTTTAAAACTGGGAGTGGGGGAGCTTTGCCAGACTAGGACTCAAATTCAGGAGCAAGGAGAAAAAGAATGACACATTTTAACATATAAAATAAATGTTTGCATAATCAAAATGAAAAAAGATAATAAATTAGGAAAAAATATGGACAACGTATATTACGAAGGTTTAACATCCCTCTTACACAAAGGGCTTCTGAAACATAAAAAAGACCAACAATCCAGAAAGATAGGTCCAAAAGTCAACAGTTCCCAGAAAGGGACATACCTGGGTTCTGAACCCCGTGGAAGGATGAGAAATGCAGAGGACAGAGACATGGAGATAACATTTCTCATCCATTACACTGCAAAAAAATCTTTAATTTGAGAACATACTCTGCGGGGGAACAGGGGTGCTCGCATATGTAGCTGGTGGGAATGCAAATAGTACAGCCCTACGGACAGGAAGTGGCACCATCCAGCAAAATTCCAGGAGCATCGACCCTGTGATCCAGCAACTCTACTTCTTGACGTCTATTTCAAAGACAGACTGACAAACATCCAAAAACATGCACGCACAAGGCCAATCACTAAAGGGTCGTTTGTAATGGCAGAAAACTAGGAATAACCCAAACATTCATCAAGCAGGGGCTAACTGAACACACCACAGAAGAGCCACACAGAGGAGTATTACATAGCCATTAAAAAGGAACAAGAAGTCACTAAATCTATTGCTGTGCACACAGTTATCTTTAGAAAGAAAAACTCTTCACGCTGATGAGGCCTACGACAACGGTCAACGCAGTAGCTACGGGGCCAGATTTTTCTTTTACTGTAGATCCCTGGGCTCCACTCTTACTACCTAAACCAAGTTCACACTCAGTAGGTCTGAGGCTGGGCCCTGGAGCCCATTTTTGTTGCTGCTGTGGGCATTTAATCCCCAGGTGATTCTACCGCATGCCAGCTTTCGGAAGCACTGGTCTAAAGAATTATCTCACGAATGTTAAAAATACGTGTGTGTGTTGTTCTGTTTTGTTTTTCAGTCTGTTCGACACAGGATCCATTGGGCTCTACACATTGCAAATGGCTCACAAAATGAGCAAGTTGCTTTTAACCTACAAGTATCCCACCCACCTGTGGGTTTTTTTTTTCTTCCTCACTTGCAATCTGTCAAATCAATCAGTTTCCAGCTTATTGTCCTGCACTTTCCCATAACCTACATTTTGTTGACTACATCCTTGCAGCATCCTTTACATGTTCCTGTGTCCTCTCAACTTCCTGTAAACTGGCAGCCGGTTCTAGAAGTTTGGGTAGGGCAGGTGTCACGTGGCTCCGGATGGAGGACCACAACACCCCCAATCGCAACACAGTGAAGAGCCTTGTTCCTAAAAATCACACCCGAGCCACTGACCTAAACAAATCCCCTGCCCTCGTTGACAACTTCCTCCTCAAAGGGAACCGAAGGCATCAGCACTTGAAAAAGCAGAAAACCATCTAGGGAAATTCGGAGTGCGAAATCCAGAATGCAATCGGGCATCAAGGTGAGGGTCCCTCAAGCGGCCGTCCTCCCTCACCACCCCTGGAGGTTGTTTTCAACCACCCACCGCCCTTTCCTTACCGTGGGATTGAAGACCAAGGTGATGTGCTTATGGTAGCCCACTGCAGTGAAAGACACCTGAGGCAAGACGTAGTCATACTGGGATCTGGGGAGCGTGGAGTCCAGCAGCACAACGTAATTCTGTGCACAAGTAAGAAGAAGTTACTTTTTACAAAGGACTTTACGTTTTGAAAGAAATCCCCAAGTTTACACATCCAAACCAAGGTTGCTAACTTCAGAGGAGGAACCTCAGTGGGCTCTTCCCTCGTTGACAGCCGTGTGTCCCGGCATCTCGGAGACTGTGTCTTCTGATAAAGCTTTCAGAGCCGGCGGCAATATTTTATAAGCATATTCAACCACGACATAATTGTGCTCCTTTGAGAATCTGACTTTATGAAACACAGAAAGTTATTACGAGCCAATCTGGATGAGGGACAGACATGATCGAACTGGGAAAGACTGCTTTCAATCCAAAATGAGGTAGACTTTTAAGGCATGATAATTAAGCGGCTCACCAGCTGGCAAGTTCTAAGAACACAGCATCTCGGGAACGGTGCGTGCGACGGTCAGAGCCCACTCCACCGTTGGGTGCGGAGCCCCAACGTGGTAGGCACCATGAGCACTGCCTTGGGCAAATACCGGCTGTGCTCTCAACCACGGACAAGGTCGGGTTTACTGCTCCCATCTCACAGCAGGCTGCGAGCCCAGGGGGAATCGGACCCCAAAGCCCATTACGCTTCCACACTGACGTGATGCTTACAGTGACTGCTGGGGCGCCTGGTGGCTCAGCCGGCTGAGTGTCCGACTCTTGGCTTCCGCTCAGGTCATGATCTCACGGTTTGTGAGTTCAAGCCCTGTGTCGGCTCTGTGCTGACAGTGCGGAGCCTGATTGGGATTGTCTCTCTCCCTCCCTCTCTGCCCCTCCCCCACTCTGTCTCTCAAAATAAATAAATGAAACTTTAAAAAAAGATCTTTAAAAACAAATTAAAAAAACCGCATACAGTGGCTATTTCAAAGGGCATCTCAAGAAACGGGGAGCAACTCCAAGCTTCCATCGCAACTTATTTCATTATTTTACAGCTGTTTCATGACAAAAAAAAGGCCACAGTTTATCATCCCCGCAGCAGGTGGTAAGAAGCCAGGAGAGGAAACGTCGTATGTAGGCTCAATACTGACAGGTGCACGCCAAGCCCATCAGAAAAGAACCGAATTCTTTGCCAAGTTTCCTCCCAGCACCTCAACCACAACAGCCTGCTCTGTCTGAACACAACTGATAATAAACAGTGTAGAATCAGTAAACGACGTCCACCGTTAAGGCCTGAGTTAAATAAACTATCATTATTTCCCACATTATGGACGGCTGTGCAACCATGAGAAACCATGTTATAAAAAATGTAATGATGGGGAAAAGATTTCTGATGTATTGTTCACTGAAAAGCACGGATTATAAAACAATGTACCAAACAGTCCTAGCCTTATTAAACTAAATACACATGTGTATGTATTAAACTAAATACACGTGTGTGTATTTACACACACACACACACACACACACACACACACACATTGAAAAAAGACCAAAGGATACCTGTCAGCACACTGACCAGGATTATTTCTAGATGATGGGACTGTATCTGATTTTGTTTTCCCCCCAAAACAACTCCTGCCGTGAATGTGTATTATTTTTGTAAACAGGAAAACAGCAAATTAAGCAGAAGTAAATGCTACAGAGCCCACCCCCCTCTGATTCAGAGAGCACATCCACTGTCTCCGCGAAGGGAGATTTGGAGGGAGACGCAAGGACTGTTTGGGAGCCACGGGCATCAGTTACCTGGCCGTCCCGGAGCAGGGGTGGGAAGTGGAAGAAGAGAGACTGGCCCAGGGAGACCGTGTGCATTGGGCTGTCGAGATTTTCACTTTTGTAAAGCTTTACCTGGAGAGGAGAAACAAAGCAGGACGTGCTTTCGAAATTAAAACACAATCAACATTTCATTTCCAACACTGCGTTTCTTCCTCAGGATAGCTCATCTGTTGCAGGGGAAAAGGATCTTTGGAAACACGGATATTTGAAAGAGAAACCAGACACCCCCAACAGGAATACATAATGTGTTCCGCAATCACCTGAGCCTCCAGTTCCCTGACCTGCATAGAAATGGAAGATTTTAAAATCGATTCCAGCGACTTTACGTTAATGTACAAAATGGTAACAGTTAGTATGAGGGCCATGTAAAAAGGAATAGCCTCTGATATAGCTATAATATGCTGGGCAAGTGACAGGCACTTTACACACATTGTCACCAATCCTGGCTCTGAACAGGCATCATTATTTCCTCTAGGGAGGCCCAGAGGCTGCATCACCTAAAGGCGCACAACTTATTCGTGGTGGTGCCTGGGATTCAGCCCATGTCACTGAGGGTCTGGCCCATGTGGCACTGCTTCTCCATCAGCTATACCCTCAACCCCACAAGTATTCCTTAAGTGCACGACACATCCCCATTTTGCATTTGGTTTTCCGGGCTGCTTCCAGAAGCAGTTCAGTCGTTTGTTTCTAGCCTTCCTTTCTCTCTGGCCTGTTCTCATTCTCTCTACCACAAGCAACGGGACGTGAGGAGGTACAGTCCCGCCTGACGCAGAAGGCTGTGGAGCTCGAGCCTGCACCCGCCACAGAAGAACGCCATGGCCGCCCCTCTCCAAGGCCCACGGCGACACTTTTCTATAGAACACACAAGTCACGAGGAGTTTTCCTAAAGTAAGCCACAGACTAGAGGACTACGGGTCACATCCAAGACCACATATGTGTCCTTTTGCCCTACACAGTGTTCTAAGCAAAACTCAATTCATTGCCTGTTTTTACAAACCAAGTGATTTCAAATAACTCTAAGTTCCATCTTCTCTGGAACACTGGGAAGTGATGCCAACCCTGGGCCAGAGCTCCGACACGACAACCATCCCACAGAGCCGAGGAGCAGTGGGTGCACCCTGCCCAGCCCTCTTCACCCTGGCGTTGCCCTGCCTGGCCCCCACAAGCAACATGCTTGCCACCCTGGAAGGAAGGGTGAGTTGAGAGGGGAGTTAAAACCTAAGCGTACATTCTCTCCCAAGTCAAACACATCACTGTACATAAAATTATAAGTGCCTCTGAAAAATACACCCTTGTGGCAATTCACTGACATTTTTCAAGGGATCGTAGGGCCTTATATAAACATTTCATTAACTGTAAACATGGAGATTTTGTTAGTACCTGAAGACACCTTAAGAGGGTTTCACAGAGGAAAAACCAGCAGTCCAGGGGCATGAAGTGACTGCCCGTGGCGGCAGGGCAAGCAGGACACAGCTCAGACTGTCCGACTCCTAGTCCCCTGCCCACACCTTCACGCTGGACAGAATTCTACAAGTTACAAGGCACTGTGCCCTAAAATCATGTCTCCGCTTTCAACTCTAGGTCGTACTAAGCATTCATTAGGTGTGTACCACAACGCTTCATATTTCTGTGAATAGCTAAACAAAGTTATCTGAGAGTACGACCCCTCCTATGCTTCTCAGAGCCAAAAAGACCATAATAGTAAGAAGCTGGCCTTACCCATAATGTAGGGAGATACTCAGAGGAAGTGATCACGTTTCCACTTAGGTCGAATTGATTAATCTGCCGGAAAACTATGATGTTTACATCATCGATGTCATTATTGCCGACCTGGAAAGAGACCGAGAGCGTTGGCAGTGAGGAAACTGGGAGGCGAACTTGCTGGGTGACGTCCCAGGAGCTATTTCAGAGCAAATTTCACTTCTTCAGTAAGGGGGCCAAGTTCACCAAGTCCAAGGGCACAAACTGACAGTGAGGAGGTAGGCTACGGCTGGCCCACAGACACAACTTGTTTGACGAGCACAGCATTTTTTTCCCCTAAATTTCAATTATCTTCTCCAACGTTTTAAGAGAGAAATTTCATACACAAAAAGAGCCAGGTTTTCTGGCCTCTCTTGGAAATAGAGAAAGATGTTCTTGCCTGGCAGCAATCATCAGGGGCTGAGCAACGGCTGTCCCGTGGGTGGGTGGGTGCCCTCCTGTTTGTGACTTTTTCGTATCTGCCGGGCCATGGTCCCCATGACCACCCGTGATCCTGGCCTTAGTTAGCCACCATGGCAGAGAAACACGCAATTTAAAGATGCAGCCATCACAGCCTGATGCCATAAAGACATCCATAAAGAAAATCCACTTCCCAGCCAAATGGTCCTATATGGCCCGCCACTCTCCTGACCCCCATAATCTTTGTGCCTAACGCCCCCTAATCAAGCCACCAAGAGGCAGCCCCCCATCACACCCAAGCCCTCCAGTCTAGCAAGCGAGAGTTATTCCACGGGGAAAAAGCTTCACTTCAAATGATTCTCAGGCTGCTTCCCATGAGCTGCAGGGAGGGCTGCCTCTTTAGGGATCAATTAGCGAAGTCGTGATCAGGAATATCAAGAGACTCCACCCACCAAATGGAAAAAGCAAGGTCATCTGTATATAAGGAGGTCCGACGGCCCCACCACCAATTAAGCTCATGTTGTCTTTATTATCCTTCCTTGATCTGAAATGCCACTTAGACGCTGAGCTCCTCAACTTGGAGGATAATGATCAGAGCTTGCAGGGAGACTGAAGAGACAACAGCTCAAATTTCTCTGGATTCACGACAGCCATGCTGCTCATTAAAAGCCCGCAGGAGATGCTGCTTGTGAAGATGACACTATTCAAAGAGGACCCTTAATTAGGGCCCAGAGCTCCCCCTGGCAAGAGATGAAAGGCAGGCAGCTAGAGAAGCACTGCAGGGTTTCTGCCACGGAGCGTGGTGCCTTACCGCGATCTCCCGGTGGTGGGGGAGGGCCCGCTCGATGTGCTCGTTGCCTTCTGCCTTGAGCTGCACGTGGTACACACATCCCGGCTGCAAGCAAACGCAGGGGTCACGCCTCTCGAAAGGGGCTCGTCGCCTGGTACCTGACCTGCGCCTGCTCTGACCACAGACCCTCAACGCGACCGCGACGCCATTTCCACCCTGTCGCCAGTCCCAGTCTGCGGCCTGTTAACCTGCTTAAGAGTCCCTTTTAAAAGCACCCTGATGAAGGAACATTTATCTCAAGGTCTGCAATTCCTTCAGTCCCCAAGGAAAATTAGATTTGGCTTCCTATTCCAAAATCGTAAGCAAAATATGCTTATTTTGACAAAACTGTGTTTATAGGGCTGTCCACCCCCCACATACACGCAGGGTGTGGTATCTGCAACGACAACTCCCAAATGCTTACAATGCACACAATTTCTGGGAAGTGAGATTTGAAATTTTTCTTTAAAAAAAAAAACTTGTTCTGGGGCACCTGAGTGCCTCAGTCAGTTAAGCATCTGACTCTTGATTTCAGCTGAGGTCGTGATCTCATGATTCGTGGCTTCGAGCCCCGTGACAGGTTCTGTGCTGATATGCAGAGCCTGCTTGGGATTCTCTCTCCCTCTCTCTGTGCCCCTCCCCTGCTCACATGAGCTTGCTCTCTCTCTGTCTCTCAAAATAAGTAATAAACTTAAAAAAAATTTGTTCTTCCTAAAACTTTTTATTCTATTGCTCAAATTTATAGGTGTACATATTTACCAAATAAATCATTACTCTAAGAAAACTTTTAGAGCAACCGATTTCTGATCAATAGCACAAGTGACCTAATGACATGCTAGGATCTAAAGCATCAGGCCGAGGTCAGAGGTGTCTATGTGCAGCTAATGGGGCACAACCCTAAGATACAACTGTTTATTTTTAAACCAGTGTGGATAATATCGTTCTGGTCTCCAAAAATAATGTGTGCTTTGATAGCTGTAGGGTGTGTTTTTTTGCCCTTTCAAGATTTGCCCTTTCAAGGTTTCATTCAAAGATGAAAAGCTATTGTTTTTTAAAAAGTGAGAACACCTCTGTGATGGCCATAATCGTCAACACATTCACTGACTTTACAGCTCGGTGAGGACTGGCAGCACGGGGTTCAGTTCCAAATGGCCACGTGTGCCCCAGAGGGCAAGGGACGCGAGTAATCACTTGGGAAGACAAAGGCACAGTCCTGCCCACTTGCTCACGCACCTGGGCCACCGGGAGCTCATCGGGGCAGCGGCTCCGTCCCACCCGGCTCCCTCCTTCCTCAGGACCCGGGCCGACCAACTCGGGGATTCACCTTCAGCCTCTGGCAGGGGTGTCTCGCCCCAGATGTCCTGACAACGTGCCGGGAAAGGTGAAATGAAAGACCGGACCCTGACTAGGGTCAAAATCCCTAGGAAATCAGCAAGGGCTCTCCAGCCCGGTGTCCTCTGGGAGACGGGCACACTCAATCCCAAACCCTCGCTGAGCAATGTCTAAGGCTGTCCCTCCAGCACCTGTGGCCTGGCATGTAGAAGGCGAGGGCTACCACCAGGGCGGCTCTAAACCCCACTGAGAGCACTAATAAATTCACACCTATTAGGAGGAGGAGGGTGTCTCAGAGCATCAATTACAACAGAAATCTATTGCGCTGGAGAAAGAAACTATATTCGATTTAATTAAATAAAACGCGTGAAGATGGCGAGTTGAGAGCACGTCTGGGCCAGCAGGACACTGGGGAACCCAGAAGTGGGGGGAGAATTCGCGTTCCTGCAACCATGAGAGGGAGGTAAGCCGAGAACACGGAGTCCGCCCCGGGGAAGGGAGGCTCCCCTAGGCCCGACCTGCACAGGCCCCCACGCAGACCCCGTCTCACACTGCTGCCTCACAAAGCTGCACACCGAAACCCCAGCTGGCAGTGACGGTGAGGACCGCCTCAAGAAAAGTCTTGTTTATTGTTGCTCATTAACTACTTGCTGAGTCTCCGTGCCAGGACCACTGCGTGTGCTACATGTATCAACTTACTTACACTTACACCTGTCCTATGTCACACTCATCCTCACAAAGATGACAAAACAGATACAGAAAGGAAAAAACCTTGCCTGAACGTAAACAGCTAAGAAATGACAGAGGCAGGCCTCAAACCCAGGCAGATGGGAGCAGAAGGGCATCTGCACAGCCTTTAAAAAAGGACAAAACTACAAAGGCTGGGCTTGCACCGAACGCATAAGACCAAGGACCTGGCTCCCACGACATGTCCCCTCTCCCTGGGCCCTGGCTGCAGCAGCATACAGCTATGGAACACCCCTCCTGGCCTGTGTATTCTCTGTGGGAAGCAGGCCTGGAGGACAGCAGAGAGCAGGTCCCAGTGGCAGCATGTTCCTCGGGGGCAGGGCCTTCCCACACAGCAGAGGACAGCTAGGAAGGAGCATCTCAGGAAGGCCTGTGTGGACTCCTAAGGATGGCAAGGTAACTGTCACCTTGATGCTGCTGGTGAGGACATGCGGGAGAGAAGGAGCACTGGGCAGAGTGCAGTGTGGGGAGCCCCCCCAGTCGGTGTGCATCCAGCTGGACCATCAGAACATATTCCAGTATTCCAGTCCTCAGCACAACCAGGGAAGACAACCCCGAGTCCGTCCTCCTCCTTCGGCTTGAACACCTCCAGCTCACCAGGAAACCTTGCAACCTGCCTCCCAGGTACCCCAACATCTGACACTGGGGAGTCCTGGACAATGGACGGGAGTATTTTTGTTTTGGGGAAAGAATAGCTTTGCCCCAACATATCAAATGATTTATTTTTAACATTTATTTATTTTTGAGACAGAGCATGAGTGGGGAGGGGAGAGACAGGGAGACACAGAATCCGAAGCAGGCTCTAGGCTCTGAGCCATAGGCACAGAGCTCAATGTGGGGCTCAAACTCACAAACCAGGAGATCACGACCTGAGCCGAAGTCAGATGCTTAACCGACTGAGCCACCTAGGTGTCCTGCCCCAACGTCTCTAAATCAACTGGCAAGCTGCTTCACACGCGAGCTCATGTGATTTGGACAAACATTACCCTTCTGTGGAGCTATGTGTGCCTGTCTCTATGTGAACTATGAATACCCAGTCCGTGCATCTGAGAGCCCAGGGGCCCCACCACGGATCCAAGTGGCCCAGTCCAGCAGGTGCTGTCCAACCCTGCCAGTGACCACACGGTACACAGGTAAGGTCTGCTAAATGAGCAAATGAATGAATGCACACATAAAAACTGAGGACAAAGCACCATGAACCCTAAACTGAATGCTGCAATTGAGGAGTGAGAAGGACAAATGAGGAGTGAGAAGGACAAAGAAGTTGTGGGTTTTTTTTTTTTTTTTAATTAGTTGTTAACACCTAGAAATCAGGAGCTTTCACACAGAAATCTAAACTTGTGACATCCCTTTTAACAATGCAAAGGATCTGGCAGCCCCGAGTCTGTCTTCCCACATGGCTACAGAGAGCTGGGGTTCAGTGGCAGCTGCCCCCTCTCGAGTTCACCAGCCCCGCGTGTGCACCCAGCACCCTTCAGCCATTCACATGTCTCTTCCGGCCCCACAGGCATTTGGCGTGAGAGCCCCTGCTTAAGCCGTAACCACCCGATGCAGGCAAAAGCTGCTCCAAACCCACTGTTTCCCAACTTTAATTTGCCACAAAACCCCAACCCAATGTGTCAGCTCCGTGAAAGGTAAGCTGTGCCAGTTAAGATACAGAAGGACGCTTCCAGAGCCCTAACCCCGCAGCCCCAACCCCCCTGCCCAGCCTGTTCCTAGCCGTCTTGGGGGCAGGCACCACAAGGCAGCTGTCAACAACACAGTGTGCAGACACCCACTAATAAAAGATGTCCAGTCTCACCAGCAATCCACGAAGTCTGAACTTGCCCTCCTCATCCGTCACGGTGTCTTCTCCGTAAATACTGCAGTCGTTCTGTCCCACGGCTTCCACGGCCACACCCTGTTCTGGTTCTCCGTTTAAAGAAGAAACCGTACCATAGCAACTAGAATGGTGAGAGACAGAGCATGATATGCCCGGGGTTTTCTGAAGCACACAAAGGATTTGAGGTAAAGCGTCCTGCCTTTACTGACAATTCACAGTGCAAAGCAGTCCGGTGGGGAAGTGTACCTCGATGAGCCAAGGGGATTCGGTTCTGGCCTTGTCACTTCCAATCCGGCCTTCCTGCCTGAAGGCCCGAGCCTGCCTGAACGCTGCCATCAGTTTCTCTAACGGACGCTCCAGGAAATTACAATTAATGGAGGCCAAGCCTTGTTTTATTCTACTTTACCTTGCTTTCATTAAGCTTTGTTTCAAATAATGAAGCATTCCATGAAATGCAATGAAAACAGTTTCTCATTCTCCACACTCGTTTGAAAATGGCCCATTTTCCTAAACTTCTGATCAGCCAATCTTCATCTCAAGCGCTCTTGCGACTGTTTACAAATACGTACGGTGTGTGTATGAAAACCTTTCCGACTACGTACAACTAACAGAGGTAACGTATGGCGTGTCGTACGCGTGTATGAGTATCTGTGTAAACCATCTCTGGAAGTGCTCTGACACACCGCAAAACCTGATGCGCTAAAACAAGGAAGGGGAACCCAACGTTTTACACTCTCGCCAACATTCTGCAGCCTTACTCCAGTGAGTTCATTTCCTTGTTTTAAAAATTTAATTTGAGTTTCAAGCTCTTGTACAAATAAAATTTTTAAGCAACTAAATGGGCACTCTCAGGCCAATTTCAGAATAGGAACTTCGTGACAGAATCGCTGATTTGGAGGGATCTGAAGAAAACAGGCAGCCGTCAAAACTCTCTGGGCCTGGTCTCTTATCTCCTCTGCCTCCCACGTGAAACCCGAATGCAGGCTGGGTGGAGGCTCCAGGTCACGGAGGCCTGAGTGGGGGTCCAGAACCCGGGCCTGGGGGACAGGGACAGGCAGGCTGCGTACCTGTAGGCCGTTCGGTACCCGGTGACGGAGATCTTTAAGTTCTGCCCCTCCTGCACCTCGATCATTTGTGAGGACGGCTCAAACCGGAACTCCTTCATCATGGGTTTGAAGTAATACTGGCCAGGGCTCTGTGGAGAGACACCCACGGACTGAGCCTCTGCTGCCCCATCTACATATGGCTTCACACGAGGCGACTAAAGCCAGCAGGGACCGGAATTCGGCCACCAGAGCCCCAGGGCTTCCTATGCAGACAAAAATGGTGACTCTGCCTCTCGAGGAAATGGTTACATGAAGCAATTACAACTCTAATAGCAGCCGGCATCACGTGCCTTTAATTCAGTGAGGCAGAAATCAATTTGAATTTTATGAATGAAGAAACTGAGGCTCAGAGAGGTCAAGTAACTCCCCTGAGATGACACAGTACATAAGCAGCGGAGGGAAGATTCGTGGCTGGGTGTGCATCAGTGCACAGCACATGACCTTTCAGATACGCCTCGCTGCCTTCATGCGACGTCCCTGGAGCAGTCCCTTTACACCCAGGCCTCACAGAATGGCCAGCTAATGTGTACCTGCTGAGTCCCCATCACTCAGGGCCTCAGGTTACATCCGGAATGAAACGCTGCCATCCTCCCATCATGGGGAACACGGTTTGCAGAACAAACACAAGCGAGCCACCAAATAAGACTCGGCATTGTAAACAACGCGATGTTGTGGTCAAACAAAGGGATGCCTAGGAGAGGAGCCGCTGAGGCCACGGTAATTAATTACGCTGTCTTAGTGACAAGCCGGTGGCCAGAAAACAAGTGTGTGCGGAAGGGAACAAGAATCGGCAGCATTAAGTTCTAGTAAGAGCAATACCCTAGTTATATTTGGTCCCCTAAGAAACGTGCAGCACTCGATGCTGCTCTTCTGTTCTCAGGTTGTCAAGCGATACCTAAGTCACGCAAGCCATGTCCCTGCTTCCTTGTGGGAACACGGGCAGGTGGCACATTATGGGACACTTTACCAGGTTTGAGAACGTCAGAATGCCATTGTCCTGAGTCAAGAGGTTGGATCGAAAAACACCACCACTGAGGGACAAGAGGACCCCGGGGAGGGGCTGGTCATCTTCCGCCTTTATCTGGGGGCAAGAAAGAACAGCAGAGCAAGGGCAACTCCGTTAGCCACTGGAGGTAACATTTCAAAAGCCAAGAGGCAATTCTTCTGGGTTGTTTTTCTCTTATTGTTATCCATCAGTAGACAGAAGGTCTACTCTTCGTCCCCAGGGGTAACTAATGTTAATAGCTTGGTACGTCGCCTACCAGAACGGCTTCTACGCCCACATAAACGTGCAAACATTACAGCTAGCGCTGACCGACTGGCAAGTTTACAGCAGGGAGGGTGGGCAGGTGGCCCAAGCTCTGCACCTGCTGCTTCTCTCAAGTACGGATCCCGGCCTCCCTCCCCTGCCGGGCCACATATCTACTGCACTGTGTCTTAATGCACATCATCCTAAAGCAGGGGGCGGCCGAGCTCTGCATGAAGACCAGCCACCTACTTCTGTGATAGGAAAGGAGATGATCGAAACTTCCTGGAACATGTGTTCCTTGTGCACTTATTTGCCTCAGTTCCTGGGAGTAGAACTGTTGGATGTTGTGCACTTTGAATTCAGAAAGACACCCCCACATTGCACACCAAAGCGGCCATAACCAGTTACAGTTCCATGAATTATCTATGCATGGGAAAATACACGCAAAAAAATGGATACTGTCTGAATCACGGCAAATCTAAGCTACATCCCAGTGTTTCAATGGTAACTTACTTCCTCCAGTCACTTCTGAAGTTGGGCATTTCTTCTAGTTTATCAGCCACCGGTATTGCTTCTGTAAACTGCCTTTTCATATATTTTGTGGTTCTTATTTCTATCAAATTGTCTTTTTCTTATCAATTTTAGGAGTTCCTTATCATCTTGGGTATTTCTCCTGATATAAAGATTTCTTCCTGATTTGAATGTCTTTTAATTTGCTTTAAAAATGAATCCTGCGTCGGGGCGCCTGGGTGGCTCAGTTGGTTAAGCATCTGACTTCAACTCAGGTCATGATCTCACCATTCCTGAGTTCGAGCCCCACCTTAGGCTCAGAGCCTGGAGCCTGCTTCAGATTCTGTGTCTCCCTCTTTCTCCTCCCCTCCTCCACTAACGCTCTGTCTCTCTCTCAAAAATAAATAAACATTAAAAAAAATTATCAAAAAAAATGCATCCTGTGCTACAGAATTTGAAATCTGTATGTGATGTAATCTATCCTTCTTTTCCTTGAGCCTCCCTCTATGTTGAAAATATTCCCACTTAAGGACCTCCAGACTCACTCCGGATACCACACACTTCTTCCCAGGAAGGATGGTTAAGAAGAGAGGGACATCAAATACTGCTACAGGAACATTCTGTCCTTTTCCACAGAACACAGTTAAGGATGAGAGTTTAAAGCACTTCCCAAAAGGTAGGCAAACAAGCTAATGTCAACAGGTCTCCAAATTATGCTGAGTGAAAGAAGGCCTCCCCAAAGGAGTACATCCTATATGGTTCCATTTGTGTCAAACGCTAGAAAATGCAAACTAATCCGCAGTGACAGAAAGCAGACCAGATGAGCAGGGAGATCGGGAGGGAGGGGGTACCAAGGGGTACGAGCACACTGAGCAGGGTGCCTGACTGTCACTATACTCCCGGGTGCACCCGTGTATGTAGAAACTAGCAAATTATATGCTTTAAGTGCAGTTTATCATACGCCAATTATAACTCAATAAAACCACTTTTCGAAAACGTAAGGGTTACCTCAAAGCTTACGCCGGCCAAAGCATAAGCCTTAAAGTCTCCTATGGTTCCCTCGACCGCGGTCAAAACGTAGCCTTCCTTCTGCGAGGACACTGTGTACTCCAGGTCACTGTGCAGGGGCCCGACGCTAAACAAAAGAAAGCAAGAGCCCGCTGGAGATGGCTGCGCTTCAAGCCTGCAGGAGGCCTCGCCGGCCCCACGGACACCTGCTCCCAAGCATGTGCTTTGTCACGGGCTTACCTATAGGCACCTTTGTCATCAGTGAAGACTGTGATCAGGGGTGAGCTCGCCCCCTTTTCACTGATGACGATCTCGACTCCCTCCAACTCCGGGTGGATCTGGCCTTCCAGAAATAAGCCTGCTTTCCCGTGGATCTCAATCAGCTTCCCTGGGCAACTTTCTAAAGAGGGAACAAATAGAAGAACGGGACTTAGCTGCAGTGGGATGGGGGCATTTTGGAAGGGGGCTTCCCGTTAAAGAAGGGCTTGAAACTGAGATATATGAAGCTAGTTCCAAAGGAGACTGTTCACTATATATATCAGAAGCCTCAGTAATTGGGTGGCCCACACCTCCCTCCATTCCTGAAAGAGTTTGCTCAATGGCCAGGAACGTGAGCACACAAATCTAACTAGGCTGGGTTCTCACTACCCCTCTCTCCACTGTCACAAGGCCTATCTGGTGGAGGAGAGGCTGTGCAGCTGGACCCGGCGGGGAAGATCACCCCAAACAAAACGCCCGCTGGGAAGCCGCACTATTCAATACGCTCTCCTGCCGAACACAAACTGCATAAATGCCCAGGATCCACTGAACCCATGACGCTAGAGAAAACTGTTGGAAGCCAAAAGGCAAATACCCCACCAGCAGTCACTTTAAATTGTCCAGTCCCAAAAAGACCCTCTCTCGCTCCTACCAACAGATACACACACCATCAACAGTTCACACATATGATGCCTAAAGCTCTCATTTCAGCACCGGATGGTTTTGCTTTTCACCTACCTTTCAGTAACAAACTAAAAACATCAGGGAAAAAAGTAATCCTTCCTCAGAAAGATCACCCAACTTCTAATAACCACAGTAACTTTCGGGACACCTGGGTGCTCAGTCGGTTGAGTGTCCGACTTTGGCTCAGGTCATGATCTCACGGTCCGTGAGTTCGAGCCCCGCATCGGGCTCTGTGCTGTCAGCACAGAGCCTGGATTCGGCTTCAGATTCTGTGTCTCCCTCTCTCTCTGCCCCTCCCCTGTTTGCACTCTGTCTCTCTATCAAAAATAAACACTAAATAAATAAATAAATAAATAAATAACCAGTTACTTTCACGGACTGAGACGATCCATTCACTCAGCCACTCACCAAACGGTAACAGCTATGTGCCAGTGCCAAAGGGGATTATAAAGATGGTTTCACTGTAACAACCACACAAAATAAATTTTTAAATGCAGGTAAAAAGAATGGTGAACTGCAGAGATGTGTCACTGGCTCACCGAGTTGACACTTACCTCCGCTGACAGTGGCTTCCATGGACGGGGGATAGAAGAGTAGCTCTTTAGAGGAGGGTGTGACGGTGATTTTCTCTCCAGACCTAAAACAATGAAAATACTTCCATGTGGTTGGTTTTCCCCTCGGTTAGGAAGGGTATGGGAAGAGAGGACGCCGTAGAGAGAGAGCTCACCGTGCCCAGTAAGAGAAGTCATAGGAGAAGGGGCCTTGCAACTCGTCGACCATCTCCTGCGCGGGGGGTTTGGTCCTTCCTTCCCCAGCGTCGTCCTTGCCATTCTTCTCCCTCTCCTGCCGGCGGCTCTCGATCTCGGCCAGCTGCTGCTCCCTCCGCAGCTCCTGCACGGACTTCAGGGGGCCCAGGACCAAGGCGGGTTCACTGTCTATGGAAGATCTGGAAGAAAGGAAGGAGCAGCCTAGAGCACATGGTCACTTACCCCCCGCAGTCGGTGGGAACCGGACATTTCTAAAAGGAGTCACCCGTCAGTAAAAGCCTGACCGCCTTCTGATGCCACCCCAGCGGCACACTCTGCTCCTGTTCTGCATCAACGAATCGCTTTCCAAAAAATAAAAACTGAACTTCTTTGTGACAGTAGCAGTATCTAGTAGGTCCAGGGAACCAGTAACCAGGACAAATGACACTCCCTAACCATGTGGAATCCACATTCCAGGGGGGAGAGACAGACAATAAACAGAAAATGATGTCAGACTGAATACAAGGGAGTAAAATAAAGCACCGTGGAAGGAGACCGTGCTGGCAGCATGGGGGCGCTGTTCTTTACCAGGCTCCCGGGGTGGGGAGTGTGGGCAAGGAAACAGCAAGTAAAAAGCCCTTGGAGCCTCGGGGGCAGTTCCCCTGCCATGCCCAGGGGACAGCAAGGAGACTGAGGTGGCCTGGGCAGCGGA
This sequence comes from Puma concolor, assembly GCF_028749965.1. Classification (NCBI taxonomy): domain Eukaryota; kingdom Metazoa; phylum Chordata; class Mammalia; order Carnivora; family Felidae; genus Puma; species Puma concolor. The sequence goes on from NC_141682.1 coordinate 29,568,084, forward strand.
CCCAGGGAAGAGTCAGATGTGTCAGAGGGTCCAGGGGGAGCAGGTGTCAGACCCTGGATTTCATTCTGGGTGGGATGGAGAGCCACTGGAGTTGTAAGCGGAGGAATGACAACGTCCCTACTTTAAAAGGCCTCTGGCTTCTGCACAGAGAACACAGTCAGGAAGCAAGAGCCCATAGAGGAAAGCCAGGCAGGACGGCCGTGGCAAGGATCCAGGCAAGAGACAGTGGATGGGACCAGAGTACCGAGGCAGCGTGCTGAGAAGGGACAAGATGATGGGCATATTTCAACTGCAAAGCCAAGGATCTGCACGTGGACTGGCTGGGTACGGATGCAGGGGAAAGAAGAGTCGAGAACCATCGAGAAAGATGACAAAGGGTAGGTCTGTGGAGGGCGACAACCAGGAGTCCGGTTTGGGAGCCGGGGAGCACAAGATCCCCATGAGGGATCCAGGTGGTCCTGTCCAGCTGAAACATGCATCTTCTACAATCCCCAGCACAAGCAACCAAAACAAAACCCCCCTCCGAGGTTTCAAAGATATATTCAATAAAGGCTGAAAATAAGGTAATACACGGTCACTACTGGTCCGACCAATAATTGCTACTTTCCAAGCAGGAGGAGGGTAAAAGGCACTCTTCCAGCACCAGGCAGCGCCCTGGGCCCACCAGGAACATGCCCAAGTCCTTTGCCTAGACCCCTGGCCGCCCTGGGGAACGGGACACCCCTTCAATCCACTCCCCGCGGCCAGGAGCTGAGGGCTGTCCCCGACACTCGTCCCGCCTGACCCCACTGGTCGGCGATGCCACATGCTGTCAACTCCATCTCCTCAACAGCACCCCCAGGCATCCACTGCTCCCCAGCCCCACTACCGTGCATCTGGCCGAACCTCCACTGACTCACGCCTACACCCCTGCGAGGGCCTCCGCCCCCTGCCTCATGCGGCTTCTTCTGTGTGTCCACTCAGCAGCCAGGGGGATCTTTGTGAAGCACAAACACCATCCCTCTACTTAAACACATCACAGTGTCTGTGTGACAATGCTGAGACCCTTAACTCGGGCTGGCCCTACGGGACCTACCTCCCCCCGACACACACCCCAAGCATCCACGGGGTCCAATTCAAAGCCCTCATCATAGGTGCAACCTCACAGTCCTGTGCGTGACGCCTGGACTACTGTCTGTGTCCCCTGTGAGACCGTGGCTGTGCCTGAGCACTGAAGAACTCTCAACATTTGCGCAGAGGTGGATGAGCTGAAAAGGCGGGGGACTGAAAGACGGACAAACAGTTGAGGTCGCTTAAGGTAAGGAGGGGGAAAATTACTCAGATTTCCATTTTCTGGCACAAAGATGATCATGTTGCCAAAAACTCTTTCATTTCTCGAGGAAATTACAGTGTCGGGCATCTAACACCTCACCACACAGCAAAAATTCCTCTCAAAGAGGACATTCGCATGAACCTGACTCTCAGGGAGGGTCTGCCTTTCACGTACTTTCTCCCTCATGACCCTTCACTTATCAGGTGCTCTCTACTTTCCAAGACTTCAAGGAAACGTCTCTAGGAAAACAGGCAATTTTTCCAAATTTGCTAAAACACATGAAATACAATGAACAAGCCAGAGATTTTTTTTTCCTTTAGCAAAGACAGGAAGTGTAGAGAGGTCACACAGAAATTTAAGGCACTGAAACGAGCTGTCAGAAGACTCTCCCTCATCCACAGTTAATTCTTGAGTCATAAAAGGAAAGGATGAAGGCTGCCATGAATTTATGGGTATGTCATGTGAGCAGAAAGGCCATTCGTATACATACCTAGAGATAAGAAATCAAAAATAATTTTCAGAGTGTCTGTTAGAGAAGTCCCCAGCCCTCATCCACCCCCTCCTGCGCTCAGAACACCGCAGAGCACAAGTCTTACTTGATTGTCACGGTGACATCCATCATTTTGTCAGTGGTGATAGTTCCAAGGACATGGTGGCGGATGGCTGTCAACGTCAAGATACTGGGTGAAGACCTATAAACCAAAGTGGAAAGAAAACACTAGCAACATCACCTAGTTCTTCTCAAAGGGTCACAAGCAACGCCCTCCAGGGGCACAACCGTTCTGACCCTGAAATATACTACCGAAATCACTCCTAGTTTGGGATGAGGGACCTCCCGAAATACCTATCAGTGTTTAAAGAATAAACTAATTTTCCAATCCAAAACTTTACGCTTCCGATTCTTGGTGAAACTCTCAAGCATTTGTGCAAAGGGAAAAATGGTAGACTGGAGTCCAAGCAACTCCCATCGGTGAGAACTGGAAGACTGAACCAAGATGATAATTAAGGCACTTGAAAACCATACCCTTCCATCCTGGGCTTACAGAATTCTTGGGAAAGACAGCTCATCTCCATCTCCTCAATAATTCATCCAAATGTCTTGAAATCCTTACATAGAAATTCTTTTTAATACCTAACTTTACCTCTTCCATTAAAAATACCAAAAAAAACAAAAAAAAATCCTTTTGTCTTCCAGAAAGAACTCAAGAAGAGACACACACTCACTTGACCCCAGAGAAGGCTCACAAACACCATGGGGCAGGGAAGACCCAGCTTACGTGTCATAGGTGTAGAACGCTTGCTCAAACCGGTGGCAGGAGCGGGGGGTCACCTTGTATACACCTGCAGCCGGGAAAGCAAAAGTCATTTTCAGAGGAGAGTGTCTGTGACACTGAGCGCTTCCAACATCTGAAATCCAAAGGCAGTGCCTCTCACTTGAATACGCAACACACAGCAGATGGGCAATGATGGGATCAGAAATGCCTTTTCTGCTGCCTGTGACAGCTTCTTTCCAGCGACCCGGTCCATTTAATGGCCCCTCACAAGCTCAGGATTTCATTTTCCATAATTGAACAACTCACAGTAGTTTAATCTGCACAAACCGAGCCAACAGGGCCGTGCAGAAGGAACAGGAAGTACATTTCCACTGCAGATGAGAACGAGAATTTTCCACTTAACAGATTCTATTAAAGATCCAAAAGATAACCACAGCCTGACCGCCCTCCTAGAAATATTCCTAAAACAGGGCACAGAGCAAAGCCCAAAAATTTACGCAACAATCGCAGAGAACACTTTAATGCCACGAGCCTGTATAGGGAAACACTCAGGTTAGGGGTATAAGTAGTTTGGCAGAGGAATACTGTCAGTTTCAGGAAGGAGCAAAGTCTAACAATTTATTCCCCCAAATGATCATTAACCAACCTTTTGGACATTCTTCCTACAAAGACCTGAAATTAGTTCAAACTGCCTCTGCTGTTTTCATCACACTGAGGAACCCCCTGTGCAATAACTAGCAGGAAAAAATGCTTAGGTTTCTCCATTCGCTTTATTCTTTCATCCTACAAATATTGACAGAGCACCAGCACCTACTATAAGCCAGGTGTTGTGCTAAGTACGAGTAGACAGCGGAGAAGACTTTGTATTTCAGCTTGGGAACCGAGAGAAGTCACTGAATTACCCACTAGGAAGAGGCAAAGTAAAGCCACAATGAGATGCTACTTTATACCCACCAGGATGGCTAAAATCAAAAAGGAAAGTAACGAATGGTGTGAACATGTGGGCAAACAGGAACCACCGTGCACTGCTGGCTAGAGTACCAACTGGCACATGGGGCCCCTTCAGGAAACAGTCCGGCAGCTTCTTAGACAAGGAAACATCAACTGACCATATAGTCCAGCAATTCCACCCCTGGGCCTCTAACCCAGAAGAGAGGAAAACAGATGTCCACATAAAGACTTGCACACAAATGTTCACAGCAACATGGTTCATGACAGCCACACACTGGTGAACGCACACACAAAGTGTGAACTATCCACACAATGGGATCCAGTAAGGGAAAGCTACAATCCACTAATACCTGCTCCAACATGAACTTCAAGACACGAGGACTCGAAACCAGGCTAAGTGAAAGGAGCCAGCCCAAATACCGGTATGGCAGGACCTCACTTGTAAGTAATGTCCAAAAAAAGGCCAATCCACAGAGACAACAAAGATCAGTGGCTGCCTGGAGCTGGGGGCAGAGATTAACTGTAAACATGCATGAAGGATGCTTCTTCCAAGATGAAAATGTTCTACGCTAGATTATGTGTATGGTCGCGTAATTCAGTACGTTTATTAAAAATCCTCGTACGTTGTAAACGGGTGAGGTTTAGGGTCTGCAAACTGTACCTCAGTACAGTTGGTAAAAAGGGAGAGAAGCCACCGACGGATTTTAAGCAAGGTGTGAGATGGTCCAAATTTTATCTTAAAAAGATCACTTTTAAGGAGAGATCACTGCCCAATGGTGTAGTATTTTTCAAGGGGCAATGACCTAGTGGTCTCTACCTAACTCAAACCCAAGGAGACCAGGAACACTCTCTAGCTCCCAGCTCTAATTCTCTCGGTAAAAACAGCACTCCCTCCAGAGGAAAGAGACGGAAACACAGGGGTACACTAACCACAACCGAAATCAATAGCCTGATACACAAAGAACCACGGTAGGAAAAAAAAAGCCCTTCACAATGATCCTCGGGTGCCTTTCCATTTCTCTAACTCAGAGCCCATCAATCCTTCCAGACTCACCAGGCTTGGACAGGCAGAATCGGTTGACTCCTTTGGAGAGGTTATAAATCCCCACGTTCTCAGGTCCATTTCCATCCTGATAAAATTCCTAAGGGACCAAAGCCAATACAATGACTTACTAGGGGAGACGGAGACACCAAGATGATTAATAATATTTCTGTTTCTGAACCAGTCATCTGTTTTACCCATTAATCATTTGAGCAGTTGGGCACTACAGGAAAATTAAAAACCTTCAAAAACTTCCCACAAAAACATGCTCTTTTTCACTCAATCAACTAACATTTATTGAGCACCTGCTATGTGACAGACCCAGGGCCGGGTCCTGGTGGCGGAAGCAGCTCCTGCTCTCAAGGGGCTTACGTTCTAATACGGGAAGACAGAAAATCCACTGTGGTCAATAAAGAAATTAGATTGCGGCTAATAGTAATGGAGAGGTGGGGAAAATGACCAGGAAAGCAGGCTAAAGCATGATCACAGCAGGAGCTTTTCAGCTTGCTGGGCTCAGGGCAGGCCCTCTCCTTCAGCAGGTAACATTATGGCTACAGCCTGAATGATGAGAGGAAACCAACCATGTGCATTTCCAGGGAAGACGCAGTTGCAGGCGGAGGAAAACATGTGTGCAAAGACCCAGAGGAGGAAACCAGCCTGGTGCAGAAGCGGCGAAGGCTGGTGTGCCAATGCCCAGGGAGCAAGGTGGAGAGATAAGGAGGAGGTCTGGGCTAGGGAAGGGCCATCGTTAAGGAATGTGGATCTCATCCTAAGGGAAAGGGAAACCTGCTGGAGACTTTAAGGGAAGGAACAACTACCTAAATGTGTACCACCGGCTCTCAACTGGGCATCAGCTGACCCATCTCCTGGACAGCTGCTTCTTGAGCATTTGTAGCAGTTAGAATAGTCCACAGGACCTGGAGACACCAGCGGCAATCCCTCCACGTGTCTAAAGTAAGCAATCGCTTCACTGTCGTTTGCCTCAGTTTCTCCACTGGAACCTGACAATGACATCTGCCACTGTCTGAAGCCACAAAGGTCTATAAAATTCATGAATGGACCTAGACAGTCCTACACACATGTTCTCCTTCCTGAAACCCAGGTGGTACACTGCCTATCAGGGAGCTACCTCAACAAGACAGTAAGATGTTAGCAGCTCTGTCCTTTGCACTGGAACATACTAGAGAAACTGACCTAGCTGTACTTATTATTAACACTGACAGTACTGGGGCGCCTGGGTGGCTCAGTCGGTTAAGCGTCCGACTTCGGCTCAGGTCATGACCTCGTGGTCCGTGAGTTCGAGCCCCACCTCGGGCTCTGTGCTGACAGCTCAGAGCCTGGAGCCTGCTTTGGATTCTGGGTTTCCCTCTCTCTCTATCCCTCCCCCGCTCACGCTCTGCCTTTCTCTCTCTCTCAAAAATAAATAAATATTAAAATAATCATAATAACAATAGTAGTGCACACCAAGGAAATCAAATACATAAGAGGTTTACTTAAACTTCATTACAACACTGAGAAGTGGACATTATGATCTGAGGGCTACAAAATCAATACACTTTACACGACATCAATGGCTTTTCCAAATCACTAATCAAAGTTAGAATTTAATGTGGGTCTAGGACAAGAAAATCTCCCAAATCAAGGCATCCTTCTGCTAAGGGACTTTAAACAAAGCTTCCTGACTAGGCTTTCCCGAATAAGGGGGAGAATCGAGGGGCAGAAAAGTAAATCTGACTTAACTACGGTTATAATATTCTTGGCATGCTGGTCCTTCCTGCTTTCCAAAGGACCCTCCAAATAAGAGAATCACCACAAGCCATTCATACCAGAGTGATTGCGTGAGAAAGGGAACATCTCAGCATATAGCCCGTCTGCCTAAACTCAATCGTGGACACATCGTCTTCCAGAACCTCCACCTCCAGACTCTTGTTCTTCCAGCACCAATCTTCATGCATGATGCTCACTGGAAAAGCCACAACACAGACACACGTGGGCATAGAGCATATCACCTCCCTCAACAAAAACTGTAATGACTTAATTTTTTTAAATGTGTACGTGCAGACACACACACACACATACACACACACACAGCAAGTCGTGCTCAGAACTGAGTACTAAAGAGAAAATGAAACCAACGGTCATTAACGTCAACAAGAAAGAAACTAACAGTAATTCAAGATCACACTTACAAGTAAAAATATTTAGGGATCAACAAACTTTTTCTATAAAGGGCCAGCAAGTATATTCCACTTTGCAGGTCAGGCAGTCAAATATTCAACTCTGCCTTCATAGCATATGAGCAGCTATAGATGATACGTAAGCAAATGGGTGCGGCTGTGTTTGAATAAAACTTTATAAAAATAGGCAAGTGGCCCCCATTGGCATAGTCTGCCAAAACTTGATATAACAGAAAACAATTTCCCAGAAAAAAAGATTACTTTGTAAGTTATTCATTGCCACCAGCTCCAAGTTGAGCTTTGAAGAAGCAGAAATATAGGCAATGGGAGTTTTCAAACTGCAGGGAAAAGGGAACCAATGTTGGCCAGGCACTGAACAAACTATATTTCATTTTGTTTGGCACTCTACAGAAAGGCTGTATTACTCCTATTTTAGCAGAGGAAACAGAGTCTCAGGGAGATCAAGTAACCTGCCATGGTCACACAGCTGCTAACTAGTAGAATACATCACTGGAAATATTTCATGCGCTCTGTTCTGGCATTTAGAGTGAAAACGGCATGAATGAGGGCCCCCTTCCAAAACGGAAGAAGTGTGTGGGTTGTCCTGACAAGGTGGTAGTTATGCATGGAAGGAACATCAATTCTTACACAATCATCCATTGCTAAACAACGCACGTTCAAGGTCAAGGGGCAAAGAAAAGTTAAACAAGTAAAGGTATATAGCTGGGATGCAATTTGAGAGCTGGGTTTTAGAAATTTTAGAAAGACAGGAAGTACGTGAAGGCCACAAGCCGGTGCCTATGGTTCTTACTTTTGTATTTTCCCGGAAGCACGTTGTCAAAGGTAAAAGTCATTGAGTTGACCTTGCCGGACAGCTGGAGGCTCCGCTTCTCGCCCTGGCGGCTCAGGGACTGCAGTGTCACCAGCAGGTCACCACAGGTGTCTGCAGAGAAAAGACAGGAAGGCTTCACTTGGCTGCCCTCACCAACGCCAGCACAGGTCTGAACCCTCCACCTCTGTGTGCCGCTGGCCACCATTTACCTCCTGAAGGGCAAGGCCAGCAGGGCTCCTTCAAAGCCAGGACGGGTCTACTTGATTCCAGGACATCTCCCCCTCCCCCTTGCAGGTCATTAGTACCACATAAAGAAGCCACCGAGGTTGAAAGCGACCCATCACTTGCTGAGTACCCCTATGCAAGGCAAAGAAGACCAGGAGAGGGAAGAGTGTCACAGGGCACCTACTAAAGCAGACGCGAAGTGAAAGAGGGGAAGCGATATTTATGGAGCACCAGAAGAAGACAGAAAACCAGCAAGAAAGATCTGGGGTGCCTGGGTGGCTCAGGCGGTTAAGCGTCCGACTTCTGCTCAGGTCATGATCTTATGGTTCATGGGTTCGAGCCCCACGTCGGGCTCTGTACTGACAGCTCAGAGCCTGGAGCCTGCTTCCGATTCTGTGTGTGTGTCTCTCTCTCTCTCTCTCTCTCTCTCTCTCTCTCTCTCTCTGCCCCTCCCCTGCTCACATTCTGTCTCTCTCTCTCTCTCTCTCTCTCTCTCTCTCTCTCTCCCCCCTCTCTCAAAAGGAACAAAGATCAAGGAACTTTACTGAATGGCACAGAACTGGGCCCTTTATCATCATAACATCACCTGTGACAGCAAAGATTGGCATGACTCTTACTGTGTTCCAGAAACTCGCACAGGCTCTCCATGCGCTAGCTCATTTGAGCCTCACAACAACCCTCCGAGGCAGGTACGGTTATTATCTCCCTATAACGGAGGAGAGACTCAAAGCACAGAGAGGTTAAGTAACTTGCTGCAGGTCACATAGCGAGGGTTCAAGCCCACAAGCCTGGTTTCAGAGTCCACGTTCTTAACATCTGTGCCACACAGCCTGACATGACCACGTTTAAAACCCTCTGAGAGCCGTTAATGTTTCCATGCTACAGAAGAAAAACAGGCTGGTCGAGTAAGTGCTTACTGTCTCACAGCTGGTAAGTGACAGAGCTGGGCAAGAAACCCCGTGTTCTTTTAGGAGCCAAAGCAGAAATGCTCCAAGAGAAATGTTTCTGGTGACGCCGTGTGGCACTTAGAAAGAATCGAACACAATATGGATCCACCTTTTACACTCTCCAACAAGGAACAGTTCACCAAAATCCCACTTCTAACTGCCTACTCCTTTGAAGCTCTCTGTTCTGGCTTTCAAATGACATCTTACCCAAACAAGAGACTTTCCCAGAAACCGATGCCAAGAACTGTACAAAGGCCACGTCCATCACGGGCCTATTGGTCACAGTAAGAGGAAACGTCTGGGGTTTCAAGGTCAGCCCCGCTCTGGTCTCCACCTCAGGGACCATCACCTGTGGGAACACACAGGACAACGTCAGTGTCTGCATCAAGGCTGCGGCTCCCCCGGCCTGCAGGGCACCAGAACATTCACCTGGGCCCAAGGCTAAGTACTTTGAAGGACAAAGGTCCACTTCTAGGCCGAGTTTTATAATCACAACAAATCCTCAAACAGGCCACGGAAAGAACACACATTTCTTTTCTTTTTTTAATGTTTTTTTTTCTTTTTACATTTATTTATTTTCTGAGAGACAGAGAGACAGAGCACAAGTTGGGGAGGGGCAGAGAGAGAAGGAGACACAGAATCTGAAGCAGGCTCCAGGCTCTGAGCGGTCAGCACAGAGCCCAACACAGGGCTCGAACTCACAAACGGCGAGATCATGACCTGAGCTGAAGTCAGATGCTTAACCAACTGAGCCACCCAGGTGCCCCAAGAACACACATTTCTAATCAGATACAAAAGAACTAGCCTTCAGCCGTGCCATGGTAAGCACAAAGGTGTATCTGGAGGGCTCCAAAGAGGCACACAGCTGTCACCAGTACCCGGGGGGGGTGGGGGGAACTGCACTAAAGCCCAGAACCTTCTGGCTTGAGGTCACTCATGACATAAGCTATGAACTTGTCAATGCTATGTGGATGAGCTCCTGGCAGAGTGAGGCCTTTTCTCTGGACGCCTGAGCTAAGAAGGACTGGGGAAGAGTCCATCCCTAGTGAAGTCTACCTCCCCAAGTTGCCCTTCCTTGGCAAGTCCCTTAGGCTTCGAAAGGGCTTCCAAAGGCCTGTCAATGTGGCCAACTTCACAAGAGCTGGCTGACTGGCAAAGGGGCTAAGTACTGACACCACACTGTTCAGCGGAAGCAGGGAAACCACTCTCCTCCCACCCCATCTCCTCAGGGAGGGGAGTCTGCCTGCTCTGGGGGAGAGCACAGTCTCAGAGGGACCCTTCCCAGCCCTCTCCCTCACCTCACCTGCCCTTCTTCAGGGCAGAAGAGCAGCAGCTGACTGGACAGACGAGAGCCCGAGCTGCCCGGGGACACGAGAGCCCGAGCTGCCCGGGGACTCAGCCTTCCCCGTGAGCAGGGCGGTGGCACTGAAAGGCACGGTGTGCTGACCTCCGGCTCTGTCCACCTCTTGCCTACCGTCCTGTGCTGAGGCCTTCACCCCCCTCGGTGAGGCCAGAGGCCAGGGTGTCCCCAGCTTCTGTGCCTGCCTCGATGGAGAAATCAGATGGTGTTCAGGGTGAGGTGGAAAAACACAAGCTCCATGTTGGCCTCGGGGGCCATAAGCCATGCACTGTGGACCTGCCATCAGTAAAGGGTTAATGTTGATCTCCTTTGGGACTTATGGCTAGTCTATAGCAGCCAGAAGCCTAGGAAGGTGCAGGTGTGATCGGCAGCCTGAAAGTAACTCCTGACAAACATCGGGACTGGAAAAAAGAGACGCCTGAGTATCATTTTCATACTGGGTGCCCATCGGGCTCTATTGTGACATGCAGGAACGTAAAGACTTCAAATAAGAAACTGGGGACAGAAACGCTCCTTCTGTAACTCTATTCCGGCTAATGATAATCCTTCTAAAAATCACTGAATACCTTAAATAACTTAAGTAGAACATCAAATATCTCAAACAAAACAAAACTCATCATACCTGGACTTTGTAGGTCCCTGGCTTTGCTTTAAAACAAAATGATCCACGAGCATCCGTCTCCACGGTGACCAAAGACTTGTCCTTGTCTTGAGACGACAGGACAGCTTTGTATTTGCTCATCTGCTTGACAGTGTCAGGGAGGCGAGTGATTGAAATCTGGCCACAGACACTGAACCTGTAACAAGGGGACCACCCATTCCGGCATGAGAATTCAGTTGTGACAGGAGAGGCACTTACCAACCCCAACTGCGCATCCCTCTTCCTGCCCCGGTCCCCAGGACTAGTTTAACCTTAAGAAAGAGACAGAAAAGCAGCCTAAATGACTGTGGTCTCAAAAAACAACCTTTGGCGGGAAGACTGAACCCCTCTCTGTGTACGGGAAAAGACACAGTGGGAGCCCAGGATGGGGCAATCCCCCACCGAGGAGGCCATTTTCAGAAAATCTGCGGATGATAAAAATGTTTCGGGTAAAGCGGATCATCGATGGCGGAACAGCCTCGGACTCAGGACGTGGGCTGGGCTTACACGCTAGAGCTGTGAGGAGCCTGACGCTGTGGCATTGCCCGGGCAACGAAACGGGGCGGCGTCATCAAAGACGCCTTCCTCGCCTGTCATTCCATACAGTTCAGGATAAAAGCAACTGGGGAGATGTGAACAGAAAAGGTAATTAAGTTAAAAAAAATTACAAGGCCAAAATAGAACTCCAGTAGCCACCAAAGCGACTTCTAACTGAAAGGCCCTATTCAGGTAATGACTCACACTGGAGGCTCTAAGTGAGCAGCGTGTTAAGTGCTGCGAAGTGTCCCCGGAGAAGCACGTGAAAGGCGCGGCCCTTCGCTGCCGAAGACCAACCAAGACCATCATCCTGCACAGTGACGGTCTTCGTTTCTCAGTCAGTTGATGTGTTAAAGTGTAATAAAGCACAGGGCTGGAGGCTCCAGTTGTATCTTCGGCTGACTAAAGGTTGTATTTTCTAATCTTAATGGATCACTTTAAGTAAAAGTCAGTTGCTACTTTTGACAGAAAGAGAGTAAGTTGGATTCGATGCTGGATAATTACGGAGTACACACGACGTCGGAATGCCCACCCGCTGCAAATAAAAAATGGCAGAAAACAGCACAGCGGGAAGCTGCGTGTGGGGTCTAAGAACGGTGACAAGCCAGTCGTGTCTGCAGAGTGAAGTGACCAGCCTGCCACATGAGCTCACAATCTAGAGCAGGGGCCCACGTGCCAAATCCAGTCAGCTGCCTGTTTCTGGATGGACGGTGGGCTAAGAAGGGTGTTCACACTTTTACTTCCATACTTCTGAAGGGTTAAAAGAGAGGCGGAAAAATCAAAAGAATAGTTCGACCCACAAAAATCATACGAACCTCCAATTTCAGGGTGCTAAATAAAGATTAACTGGAACACAGCCACGCCAAGTCATTCGTGAATTGGCCATGGTGGGTTTCGTCACAGAGGCCGTATGGCCCGTGAAGCCCACCATATTTATTCTCTGGCCCTTTACACAGGAAGTGTGCAGGCCTCTGATCTAGAGTTAAAGGCACACATTTTGGTTCTCACTCTCCCCAACTGGGCACTTTGAGAGTAAAAGGACAGGAAGGGGATATGGGTGAGCTATTTTCTTCCTTTTATTAGTGTTTATTTATTATGACAGAGAGAGCGCGCATGCAAGCAAGAGCAGGAGCAGGGGGAGGGGCAGAGAGAGGACAGACAGAATCCCAAGCAGGCTCCACACCGCCAGCAAGGAGCCCAACAAGGGGGCTCGATCCCATGAACTGTGAGATCGTGACCCGAGCTGAAACCAAAGAGGTGGATGCCTACCTACTGGGCCACCCAGGCGCCCGAATGGGTGAGTTGTTCTTTCACGATGTCTTAATTTATATACGTGTCATGGGTAACGTCACTTTTTTGTTCTAAATTGAACCTCTTTGTCTCTCAAAGTTTTTTTTGTTTTTTTTTTTTTAATTTTTTTTTTTTCAACATTTATTTATTTTTGGGACAGAGAGAGACACAGCATGAACGGGGGAGGGGCAGAGAGAGAGGGAGACACAGAATCGGAAACAGGCTCCAGGCTCTGAGCCATCAGCCCAGAGCCCGACGTGGGGCTCGAACCCACGGACCGCGAGATCGTGACCTGGCTGAAGTCGGACGCTTAACCGACTGCGCCACCCAGGCGCCCCTGTCTCTCAAAGTTTTAAATATTTTACCCATCCCACCTGTTTTAGCTCATAGTCTCAAAGATAACTATCCAGTTACCCTAAACCTCAAATGCACATTGGCTTTAGTTTAAAAAAAATAAACTAAAAAAAAAAAAAAAAAACTAGGACAGTGTTGTATTACACTGAAGCCCTCAAAAATTGATTCGTGTCAACAAATTCATGAGGTGAATACGTTTATTCAGAAACTGATGATTTTGATGCATTACAAGATAATTATATTCTCATAGTCACTTGGACAGAAGCCAAGGCGTTTCCTTCTCAAATAAATTGGGAATTGTTTTTTAAATAAGATACATGAATGAATTAAAGGGAAATGTGTTATTTTAGCCCAAAAGGAAAATGAGTTTTTCGAAAGATGCTTGACAAATGTCGTTTTTCTCTCTTTCGACCCAAATACTCCACTTTAAAGAAAAAAATAAATACAAGTATCATCCCTCATCTCCGTGAACGGCACCTCCTCCATCTACACAGTTGCTCAAAAAAGAAATCTGGGACCCCGACAGCACCAGTCTGCCGACCCCCTCCCCACATTATCTGTCAAAGGCATCTACTTCCTGTCCTCCCCTGCCGGTACCCTGGACCTGCCACCACCCTATCCCCTCCAGACAACTGTCACCGTTTCCTGTCGAGTCCCTCCATGGATACTCTGGGTTCCCTGCCATCCCTCTTCCACAGAGCGGCCAGAGCAGGACAAAAAACATCTATTCTAAATGCCCTGATCCATACTGCTTCCTTGCCGAAAACGCTTCAATAGCTTCCCATCACGGGTGGGGAGAAGAGCCCACCTCCACAGCCTACTACAGGCTCTCAAACCTTGCCAGCTGCCTCCAGCCATGCTGGCCACCTTCCAGAAGGCTCCTCTCCCACCCCTCTGGGCCTTGGAACACACCATTCCTGCTGTCTGGGAAGCCTCACTTAGCTAACTGTTAGTCCCCCCGGGTCTCAGTGACCCAGTGAGGGATCTCTCTGGGCCCCGGCCCCCTTCCCTGCACACCTACTGGAACTTACTACCACAAGTTACTCAGCTCGAGCCTGTCTCCCCAGGAAGACGAAAGCCCCATCTCCGTCTTGCTAGTTTGGTTCACTGTTACACACCCAGCCTTTATCACAGGGTCTCACCCCGAGTAGTTGCCCAAAAATGTTTATGAAAGAAAAGGAGGAAGGGCGTGAATCCAAAATGATTTTCTGAGCTCTAGCACAATAGGGACAGAAGTACCGGGTTCCACTGGCGATGTACTTCCTTGTCTCCCAGTTGCCACAGAACCTCTGACTTTGACCCCTACCTGTGTACAGAAAATGTCACCGTGGCCTCCTCAGTGACCAAGCCAATGCACTGTGCTTTCAGGGCTCAGCTCTGGGGCCTCCCTGACCATCAGGTACCACCGCATACTTAAACCCTGTTGCCTGGATCTTCCCGAGGCTGCCCCTCAAACGCCAGCGTTCCATTTTTGGTCTACTGTTACCTGCTCTTACACATCTAAGTTGCTGGTGGCCGCCTGGCCCCGTCTCCCCGAATTACCATCTATCCGGGCACCTAGTGAAGAGCTCCACCTAGTGGTCCTACAGATCTAGAGGCCACGACTGACCCCTTGTCACCTGAGGGGTTCCTCTGCCCTGCCCACAGCCATCCTGCTTCTCAAACCGTGAACCCCTAAATACTTTTCCAACCTGTCCCTGATTTCCCTGTAAGGTGAGGCCTCAGCAAGTCTGTTTTCACGCCACCTGTGCCCCAGTCTTGTCCCCTTCACAGCCACCCTCCACCACGGCCGCCGGAGTGCCTCAGTGAATATGAAAACCTAACCCGTGTCACCCTCCATGCTCAAAATCGATCACTGGCCACCAGACCCCTGGTAGAGAAAACCCTGTTCTTCCAGTGGGAGTGTGAAGACGTCCTCTGAGATCTGCCCCTCCGGCCTCGTCACTCTCCTCGTCCTGCCCAGACACACCAAGCCTTTGCTCGCGTTGCCTCTCCCCTGGGAGACCCTGCCCCGCTCCGTTCAAGCCACGGTTCAGTGAGCACTGCTGCTGTCTCAGACACAGATGGTGGCAGCCCAGGCTAGACATTCCACGCAGGGGAGACAAGGACCCGATGTCTGACTCCAGGGTTCTCTGTACTACGGTGCATCACTACAGGATAGAACTGCACAAATTCAACCACCGGATGTCCCCTCGTGTGCTCACGGTAGGTACAACAAAGGAGGAAGAACTCTGACAGTGACCGGAAGCATCTTATGACAAACTTTTCCCAAGCAACTGTACTATCTTCCAAAGTCCTCAAGAGTTAAGCCATGGAAGGTCTTGGAGATGTGGAGTCAGACATGAGAGATCTTCTTCTAACTTAGACCCATTTTAACTTCGAAGCAAAACAATTTTCTGTAAGTATCTACATAGAAGTACCTTTAGTTTATAAAACTTAGCACTAACCTTTTGGAATTTTTTTTTTTTTTTTTCATTTTATTTTAGAGACAGCAGAGAGTGGGGGAGTGGGGCAGAGACAGAGAATCCCAAGCAGGCTCCAGGCTCAGCACGAAACCCCATGCGGGGCTCGATCCCATGACCCCAGGATCATGACCTGAGCCAACATCAAGAGTCAGACGCTCAACTGGCTGAGCCCCCCAGGCGGCCCAGCACTAATCTAAGAATGCCAGCCTGGATTTCGCACAGGTGTCTAAAACCCGATGTGGATCCTTGGCAGAAACACACAGTCAGATTAAAGGTAATTGTGTTCTCCCGTGGCTGCGAACATCCACGCTGGTACTCCCAAAAACAAACACAATGACCTTACCCTGTTGCAATGATGTCAGCCAGCTGAGGTGTGTTAGGCGCAATTTTGATGGTGACAGTTTCAAAGTAGAGGTGCTCTTTCTGAGCGTGGATGGTGTATGTCCCAGTCGTGATGTTCTCCAGGCGGAATGAGCCATCGGCTTTTGTTTTGACTATAAAACAAGAACATGCAAAAGAAGATGAGCCAAAAACAACCGTATGTTCGCTCCGTCTACACGAGAATGCTTGAGACAAAAAGCTGGCATGTTTTCACAGTCTTTAAGATGGTTTCCTTTCCATTTCTCTCTGTGACCAAAAACCAGCCCTGGCAAACAGTCCCGGGGGCCAACGCATCTGCTGACCTTTGATCTGGTTATTCAGAGTGACCACTGCCTCCGGAACACCTTCTCCTTCGGGTCCATTCAAGACCCTCCCGGTGACTGAGAATCCCATGACGTGGAACACGGGCTGGAAGATGAAGAACAAGGTCTGCAGGTGCCTGAGCGCAAGAGCCTCCCTGGTTCACTCACGCCACCAGTCAGAGATGCCACTGCTCAGCCCAGCTGCCCATGTGGGAGCCCCGTGTGCCAGCCAGGCCCCTCCCGGCCCCCCAACTCACGCTGCTCCCACACCGCTGCGCTTTCCCCGGGGTCCACCTGCTTTCTTACATTCCCAACACGTTGATGTCTGTCAAATAACTGGATGACAGAGATCTAGAAGTTTACTCCTTCAGTTAAAGCTCACGGAGTCAAACTTGAGAGAGCCCCCCACCCTTGCTCCCAGCTGCCTCCTCCCCTCCAAATGCCCCCTGTTCCGCTGAACCGCACCACCCTCCAGTCTCCCAACCTCAAGCCCCAGCGTACCTGAGACCCCTCCCCACACTCCGACACCTATCTGTTCTCTGCATCCCACCCCCGCCAGTCTCTTCCCACCACAACCCGGATTCATGGCCTTGTTGCCTCCACCTGGGCCACCTTCCTCATTTGCCATACCCCATGCTTGGTTTACATGTGTCTGTGCCCCCGCTCGTGAGTGCCATGGCTTTGCTCTCCCTGGAGTCGCTCTGTTCCAACCCCCCTGATCTCTGGGGCCTCAAGCTGACCACATTTGGGCACGGCAGGCACGCCTCACGTGGGCCTGTTACACCAGCTGCTCTCTCGGCCTGGATCACTCTTTCCCACATGTGGAGATCGGGGCGGAGGCCTCTCCTTCTCACCACTCAGGTTTGGGCTCAAACCATTAGCACCTCTGTCCAAGAGGCCTTACCTGACTGTCCATCCCATCTCAGGGGCCCTGCCTCCTGCCAGGGCCGGTCACCATCTATCACGCTAAACTGTTTTATTAGCTTCGTCAGATTTTTACCACTATCTGAAGTGACCTTGTTTGATTTCTTATTGTTTGTCCACCTCTTATTGAATGCAAGCTCCATGAACATAAGGACCTTTTCTTAGCTGGTATACAGTAGGCACTCAATAAATAGCTCCTGAATGAATGCACGCATGCATGCATACATACAAGAGCGTCTGAGAGAATTTCAAATAAAATGGCTTTTTTAAAATTCAGGAAGCCCCTCTTGATCCTTCCAACAAGATGTGGTTTATCCACATACTGATTCCTATATTCACCCAACAGCTACTTGTATGAGACACCTACTATGTGCCAGGCACTAAATCACAGTAGGAATAAAGAATGACGCTCTGATGGCTCCTGACCTCATGCAGCTCACAGGCCGCACCCTGAAATTTTATTCATGTGTTCAAAAACTTGCATTTGGTTGAGATCTGGGAATATCCTTCCCCGCTCACCTGCCCCATCCTTCTCTGCCAGCCCCCTGAAGCAAAAGCAAGGACATCTCCTCACCCCCTGCCTACTCCGGCATGCACAAAACAGTCAAGTGCTTTACAGAATCTTAAAAAGCAGTCAGAACCCCACTGAGCATGTGACCTAAAAGCTAGCTCCTACCAATTTAAGCTACTTTAACATAGTACTTTCAAATGTAACATTAAAAGAAAGTGATTAAAATCTAATTTTTTCAATAACTGTAACACTGGGAGGTCCGTTTTTGGAGACTACTATTTTCTTTGGGGATCTGCTCTATCTAGCAAATTTTCTACAGTAACCATTATCTACTTCTGTAATTAAAGATAAAATGTGATGGAAAACACATTTACCACCTATTTTAGGATCTAGGGAGTTTGTCACCTCTCACTCACCCCCTCCCTGCAGCCCACACTCTCAGCTCCCACCTGGTTCATGGCCACAGCCTCCTAACTAACCCCTCCCTCACTTCCACCTTGCCCCTTGCAACCTCTCCTCAACATGACAGCCTGAGGAATCACACCTCCCCTCTGCTCAGAACCTCAGTGGCCCACCAGGTCCTGTGCTATCTGCCCCATCGTCTCTCCCTTCCCCACGCCCTCCATCCCAGCCACCCCGGCCTCCTTGGGGTTCCTCAAACCCTCTAGGCACACTTCGGCCTGAGGACCTTTGCACCTGCCACTCCCTCCGTCTCAAACACTTCCCACCCTGCCTCTTTCCCCTCAGGTTGTTGCTCAAACACCACCCTCATGGTGAGGACTTCCAAGGGCACCCTGGAAGACCCCAACCCGTCTCAGTGTGTCACCTCCTTCCTTGCTTCATTCTTCTACACAACACTTATCACCTTCTGATACACTAGTGAATTTACCTATCGGAGCCACTGACGTCTGAAAGAACAGAATTTTGTGTCTCGTTAGGTCCCCACTGTACCCCCACCCGTGACAGTACCTGAATCGTCTGGCACTGGCACGCACTAAATACATCTCATGGCACAAAGTAGCTATAACTCAGGCTCCAATTTTCTCAGATGAGGAAATTACTGAGAGTGGATCCCAGGCTGAACTGGAACAGAGCACAAGATTCTGTTTTTCCCAGCAGCCTAGCCCTTACAGATACAATACTGGCTGTTTATTCTTAAACACGTTTGCAACGCCTGTGCCCAGGGTGGGCAACTTGGACACCTGTCCCTCCAGACGGCAGGCAGGTCTTACCTCAATTTTCAGGCTGTCATGTTCCACTGTAAAGTCACGTCTAGAAGGAGCAACATCAAAGGTGATCCTCTCTCCTCTATAGAAGGGGATCTAGAAGGAAGGGTCTGTTCATTACCAAGGGCCAACAACAAGATTCAACCATCAATATTAATAACTGACCCAACAGGCCACAAATGACAGGGGGTTTGAGGTGAGCTGAGAGACAAAATATTAATCCTGTTGCCAATCTTAAAAGAGGAAGGCCCAAACTTTTTCCAGCTATTTATTACCAAAGGGTCAGAATCTCGTCTTAAATAATTAAACTACATAAAATGGTCATGAAACTGCAGGTCAATCATTTATTCCTTTTAACACCCAAATGGCATTGATTCTTGCTGCGTTGTAAGAGTCCCATACATTCACAGACGCAAATCTCCTCCACTCACCACAGTGTAGTCCCCACTTGGCAAGGAATAGAAGGAGAAGGAGCCATCTTCTTTGGAGACCACAAAGCACAAATACACCAGACTCTCGTCTTGGGGCTGGAAGCCGGGCACTGGTGAGATGTTGCAGCCCAGGACATCCTGTGCCAAGGAGGGGGGTAGGGAGGGTGAAAATGACTTCCTTTTCCACTTACGTGCTCTGATCATCAGCAAATGGCCATGCTATTGGAAAATTTTTCTACGTTTTATGTCACGAGATATGTATTTCTGAAATCCAGGGCATAGTACTGGAGATAAAAGGAACACGGACTTTTTTTTTTTTTTTTTTCAACGTTTTTATTTATTTTTGGGACAGAGAGAGACAGAGCATGAACGGGGGAGGGGCAGAGAGAGAGGGAGACACAGAATCGGAAACAGGCTCCAGGCTCCGAGCCATCAGCCCAGAGCCCGACGCGGGGCTCGAACTCACGGACCGCGAGATCGTGACCTGGCTGAAGTTGGACGCTTAACCGACTGCGCCACCCAGGCGCCCCAAACACGGACTTTTTTACACTCAAGGTGAGAAGTTAAAAATTGGCACAGTCTCCTTGGAAAAAAATGACATGGCTGTCTTCATCTATGACGGGTCACCACTCTCAACAAGAAAATGGAGCACAGGGAGTCGAAGTGGCCGGCCCACACAGCCAGCAAGAGGCAGGGTGGGGACTGGTCTGCACCTGGGTCGGACTGATTTCAGGGCCTGTGCACTTTCTGACATAGTTCACTCCTATCAAAGCCACTCAACTTCTCGGGAGTCAACCGAGAAACACAGTGTTCTTAAACGTTGAAACAATACACCCACCTTGAGCTACATTTTCAGCAGTGTGTTCTTGGTCTGTAAGCCCGCAGCCCCGCCCACAAGTTTGTCTGTTCTCCACTTTTCTTTACTTACCTCTTTGGATACTACAGATGAGAAGAGAAGGAACTTCACCCCTTTCATGGGCTCCCCGTCGCTGCGGACTGACCCAGACACATTGTAGCCGGCTACGATGAGGGGGCTGGCGGCGTGGGCGTTGGAATTGGTCACCCGCACGGTGGTGCTCGCCTATGGAAGAGGGGAGTTTAACTTTCCAAGCAACAACCCCTCAGGATGTTCAACAACAGGAAGAAGTGCTTCAGCTAAAACAGTAACAGGGGGCACCTGGGTGGCCCAGCCAGTTAAGCCTCAGGACTCCTGGTTTCGGCTCAGGTCGTGATCTCACAGTTCGTGAGTCTGAGCCCCGCATCAGGCTCTGTGCTGACAGCACGGAGCCTGGTTGGGATTCTCTGTCTCCCTCTCTCTCTGCCCCTTCCCTACTTGCTCTCTATCTCTCTACTGCGCTCAAAAGAATGATTTCCTTGGCATGGTAACACTTTACTTTTTCACATTTTTCCACCTTCCAAAATGTCCACCTCTGTTATCACTCCTGCTCCCATGCTGTTCTATCTGCTCCAATTTTTTTAAATGAGCACGCTTTACTTTTTTTTCCATATTTAATGGTGCAGATGCATGCATTTTTAAAGCTGTCTGCCAAAGCACAGTTTACACGGAGAAAACACACACGCTCAAGGTGTACAGCACAGTGATTTTTCACAAACTGAACACACCCTGTGACTAGCACCCACCAACAGAATGGAACCAGCACCCAGAAGCCTCCTCACACTCATTTCCAAGGCACTGCCCCCCAAGGGCACTCATTATCCTGATGTTTAGCAGCATGCCCTACTTTGAAACACAATTTTATATTAATAAACTCAAATTCCTTTATGCATACAATTAACAATGTAAGCCTTAAAATTTATCCTAATCAGAATGTATACGCCATGAGTTTTTTTGTTTTTTTTTTTTTTTTTAAGCCATTGGTTTTAAACAAAACCTTTTTAAAACCCTGAAAACTGGCAGGCGTGAACAGTATACAGAGAAGTCTAGGTGTGAAACCCTACTATCTGTTATACATGCATAAAACCTTTTCAATAAAAACAGAAATAGGGGCGCCTGGGTGGCGCAGTCGGTTGGGCGTCCGACTTCAGCCAGGTCACGATCTCACGGTCTGTGAGTTCGAGCCCCGCGTCGGGCTCTGGGCTGATGGCTCGGAGCCTGGAGCCTGTTTCCGATTCTGTGTCTCCCTCTCTCTCTGCCCCTCCCCTGTTCATGCTCTGTCTCTCTCTGTCCCAAAAATAAATAAATGTTGAAAAAAAAAAATTTTAAAAAAAAAAAAAAAAAAAAAAAAAAACAGAAATAATGATTCTGATGGTTCTTTCGCAAGAATGAGACACAGTCTCGGGGCACATGGGTGGCTCAGTTGGCTAAGCGTCCAACTTCGGCTCAGGTCATGATCTGACGGTTCATGGCTTCGAGCCCCAAGTCAGGCTCCGTGAGGACAGCTCAGAGCCTGGATCTTGCTTCAGATTCTGTGTCTCCCTCTCTCTCTCTGCCCCTCCCCCACTCAGGCTCTGTCTGTCTCTCAAAAATAAATAAATGTTAAAGAAAAAAGAATTAAAAAAAAAAATGAGACACAGTCTCAAAACTAGTATAAAAGTTAACATGATGAAATGTCCTTTAGATCTTTCTTCAATTTGTTTTTCCACAGATTACAAAAGCTCACCTTGTCTGTTTCTTCCTTTTTTTGATCTTTTACTACGAACGATTTCCATCAAACAAAAAGATATGAAGACTACCCTAAAGAACACCTATATATACACTCTAACCAGCCGAAGAAATAAAAGCAGAAACAAAATTCAGGACCCTTGCGTATCTCCAAACCCCTACCTGCCTCCCTCCCTATGGATGTCAATGTCACCATGGACTTGGTGTCTGCCATTCCAAAGCACAGCTTCATGCTTTGTCTACATAGGAAGTACCCTGAATGTTTGTCATGACTATCTAAACAATACTGTGTTTCCTTACCTTCAGCTACTTGCCGTTTTCCCTCAACTTTATGTTTTTTTTTTTACTTTATGGTTTTTTTTTTAACGTTTATTTTTGAGAGAGAGAGAGAAAGAGAGAGCGAGCAGGGGAGGGGCAGAGAGAGAGGGAGACACAGAATCCAAAGCAGGCTCCAGGCTCTCAGCTGTTAGCACAGAGCCCAACGCGGGGCTCGAACTCACAGACCGCGAGATCATGACCTGAGCTGAAGTCAGATGCTTAACAAACTGAGCCACCCAGGAGCCCCAAACTTTATGTTTCTAAATGTACTCCTATTGATCTACGTAGCTCTGGTTCATTCATTTTTGCCGTCCAACAGAATTCTACTGTGTGATGAAACCACTCTCCACCTAAAGGACATCAAGGTTGCTTACGATATTTTGCTATTACAAGCAAAATTGCAATAAACATTCTTTTATATTCTCCTTGGGCACACGTACAACAGGTTTCTAAAATGTTAAGTGTATTTATAGATTGCTGTTTCAGGGTGGAAAAAGAACAACAAATAAATCTAATCGGGTCCTTCTGGTGTTGATTCAGCTTAAAATAGCTACAGTTAATAACAGACCTATTTCACAGAAGGAAGGCAATATTGTCACCTAAAACCAAAAGCAACATAAGCAACATCTGCTACACTGAGTTTTATCTTATAAATACCACCAAACCAATCAGTAGCACTGTCATTTTTCATCTACTTTCAGAAAAACCATAAACCCATTTCATACTTTGAACTGAAATCCGTACGTTTGTCCCCAAACCAGAACACTGCTGGCACAGCTATCAACATAAATGAAACACTCACCTCCTTCAATGCCCAGGTTGGATGAGTTGCAAGAATTTCATAATCTCCAGGAAGAACTTTAAAAAATGCAAACCTAAGACATACAAAGAGCCAATAAACTTTCTTTCAAAACAACCCAAGTATACTAATTTATGACTAGTATCGGAAGCACTAGAAAATAATGTTCAAATAATTATCACAAACTAGCCATTAGCTGGTTAAATGAGCATAAGCAAAATTCAATCCTTCACTGTACAAATCACATCAGGGAGCACTTATTGAGTACTTCCTGTATATGAAAACAGGTGTCTGTGGGCTGACAGGAAGGAGGTTTTAGGTTTCTCCTAAACCCCAAGGATTTCTGACCTGAGAACCAGTCACTGTGGCTTAGCCAGGGATCAGTCACAGAACTTGCAAGTGCATTTTGACAGAGGCGTTAGGCATGAATAGGCATAGAGAAGGGAAGGGGTGCCAAAGGAACAGAAGTGGGAAGGCAGGAGTCCTGTGTAAAGAAGAGAGAACAGATCCGACAGGCTGAGGCCATCGCTAACACAGGATGATGCTGATGACACTGGTAGGGCAAATGACAGCAAGCTTTGAATCCTGTGCCGGAGAGTTTAGATGTTGTTAGCAGAAACAAACAGAGTAAAAGGCGTTCCGGGCTCTTGCACAAACTACTGTGATGAAATCAGATGCTGACAAAGACCAGTTAGGTAGCTGTAGACAAACCAGCCCCAGAGTGACAGGAGATGAGGCTGGGAAGGCCACCAGCAGGATTCTGATATATTTGACCCTTTCAAAGTGCAAAGCCCAGACGACGAGAGGGCTAACTCTAGTGAAATGGACGATCAAAAATCCACCTAATTTCTTCTCCTGTGGTGGTATTTTGCTACTTTGCTACAGGAACATGGAAATGACTACTGGATTTTGCAATTAGTGAGATTTAACCTCTACTTCTGCAGGGTAAGATCACTGTTTTAGATAAGTGCAGAGGAATGAGATTCAACAAGTTCAGGTCACTTTTCCCAGAGAGGTCAAAAGCAAACTACTACTAGTCTACAGAAAATGGAAGCCCGGCGTCCCCCAGCAGGCTTCAATCAAGTAGAAGTAAACGTTATCCCCAGACTGAAAAATAATTTCGACAACCCTCATTTAGAAACTGGATAGCTTACCAACAGACTCATTATCAACTTCTAATTTGCAGTTAAGTTGGTTTTGTATACTGAAGGAGTAATGATTTGAATGCTTTCAAAATTATCAGTTGGAACTATTCTGAATTAATCTTGGCACATCTGTTAACACTTACAACTTGATGACATAGATCCATTAAATAAATGGCTTTAAATCTGACTCAACAAGGTTAATTTAAATAGTTGTCGCTTCAAACTACAAAATAATTTTCATGTAATAGTGATGAAATGATTTTTTAAAAATCATAATAGAGCAAATCTATATGGCGCTAACACGATTAAGCATGTATTCCACACCAGGCAGTTTGAAATAAAAATATTAATTTAATCTTCCTAATAACCTTGGGAGGTGGGCTCCACCACCACCGTCACTTATAAATGAGAAAACTAAGGCCCAAAGGCATTAAGTAACTTGTCTGGGACCAAACCCAGTAAGTGGGAGAACAAGGACCCAAACCCAGGTTTTCAGGCTCCAGAGCCAGCCCCAGCTGTTAAATGAAGGCCTACTACGTGCCAGGCACTGCTGGAGGGACTGTAGAGACCTTAACTCATCTCCTCAGTGCTGGAGGAGAGAAGTCAGATGACTTGTTTCACAGACAAAGGGTTTGAACTTGCCTGAAGAGTCCAAACCAGGATTTAAACCCAGGACTCCCTATACCTGAAGCTCCTCCAGCCCCAGTAACAGCACCCCCTCTCCATGAGGCAGGATGACACGGGCACAACTCACTTTCCACCAGGCTGGGTCACGGTGGACTGGATCTTCGCTTCGGTCCCCGTGTTTCTCAGAGACACCTGAACTCCTGCAGGGCCCAGGGGCTGCCCTTTGCTGAGAACCTGGCGAGGAGAAGGAGGTCAGGACTGAAGCCAGGTGCAAAGCTCTCTCCACTTAGGAGAACTGCCCGGCCCATTCATGTCCCCCCTCATGGAGCTTATATCCTTCCTGGGGTCAAGACTCCTTTACAAAGATTAGACAGATCACGGAGACCCTTCCCAAGGAGAGCTGAGGGGCTGAGAGAGGGAGTAGTAACAGGGAAATAATACTTTGTTTCACTGACTCTAAGACACCATCAGCCAAAGAGACACCATTATTCTACAATCTCTACAGAGAAAGAAAACAATATCCATGATCCTCCTCCCCAGCAAGAAATTCACACATGAAACCAGGACCCCCCCGCCTCATCCAAGGGTGAGCGCCTCACTCTCGGTGTAAAGGTAAAGGAGAAATGAACCCGCCGGGAAGAAAAGGACAGCAAAGAAATCTGCACGTGTCAACCCTGGTGCCGGATGGAGGGAGAAAAAAAAAACTCCCCTGAGAATCTGAGCTCGAAGCTGCCATTCGCACAGGTTAGCACTCTAAATTCACACGACCAGGGGGGCCCAGAAAACTCTCAGAGAATCCAGTTTACTGAGACAGCCCCTGGCGAGGGGCCAAAGCAAACGCAAATCCTGTCTGGAAGAGGCCAGCTTGGGTTTCCCTCAGTGAGGACAAGATGCCACCCGGTCGGGGGCCTCCGTTCTTCCTGTCCTCACCCCTAGGAAAGGCCAGCCCTAGCAGTTATTCGCCAGCAGCCTTTACAGGGGAATGGCCTGGCATTCCCTCGCAAGCGCCCTTGTGGAAGAATGATAGGGAACCTAGATCTGACCCTGAAAAACACCCACTACCTTGTACATGAAATTCCACCATCCTGAAGCTTACCTATGGGTCCCGTGTGGGCTTACTCGCCCCATTTAAAGAAGGTTAAGAGAAGACGCAGTATATAATACAGAGCAACCATTAAAAAGAACAATCTTCCAGAGCCAAACCTTTCCATTCACAGAGAACCCCGTGAACACAAAGTTGATGTCCCCGCCCTTTGTGCAGATGTCGCTGACGCCGTCCACGTAGAGCTCCACGTTTGTTGGCTCTGAGAAGTGAAGGTGGGAGGGGAGGGAACAAACAGGATACGAGACACAAGAGCAAGTTTAGTGCTGAGGTAAGGTGAATGTGCCCGGGCAAAACACCTCTTACCAGTTAACTTTCATTTATTTTTGAGCACTTACTACGCGCGCAGGGTTAAAACTCCAAAGGTACCAGGAGGTATGAGGAAGGTCTCCCCCCGACCTCTTCCCCGGACACCCAGGTTCCCACCCCAGGGTGAAACAGTGTGTGCAGGATGATGCTTTGATGACAGTCTTTCGGCTGAGCCGTATGTCAGAGCCTCAGTGACAATTCAGGACGCACCAAATCGTTTCAGTTCCTGGATGCTTACCACGGACCAGACACGGAGCTAAGTGCGCGTGTTCCTCACAACTACGTGAGCAGGGGGGTAAAAACGCCTCCAACTGATTATTCAACTGACACAAGGAAAGGTTAAAGGACCCCCCTCCCCAAAGTCACAGAGCTTGTGAGTGACAGAGCCCCAATTCAACCTGCAAAAGCCTGCCTCCAAACTGTCCCCTGACCAAGTGCGTGAGTGCAGCCACCGCAAAACGGGACGGGGAGCTCCAATGCCCATGGGAACCAAGCAGGGAGACAGGCCGCATGGGCCTATGCTGAATGGAAAAGGGGAAGCCACCACTCACTTTGTACCAAATGCCAACTTTCTCACAAAAAACCGGAAACCTGGATTTTTATGTGCTATCTCCAGAATTTTCAGTATTAGCAACTAATTGATTTTGTCTAAAAAAACTGAAGAGGTCATCATAACAAGGGTTCAAGCTTTTAAATTTTTTTTTTTCAACGTTTATTTATTTTTGGGACAAAGAGAGACAGAGCATGAACAGGGGAGGGGCAGAGAGAGAGGGAGACACAGAATCAGAAACAGGCTCCAGGCTCTGAGCCATCAGCCCAGAGCCCGACGCGGGGCTCGAACTCACGGACTGCGAGATCGTGACCTGGCTGAAGTCAGACGCTTAACCGACTGCACCACCCAGGCGCCCCTAGGGTTCAAGCTTTTAAAAGGTTAGGAAGAGGGGCGCCTGGGTGGCTCAGTCGGTAAGTGTCCAACTTCAGCTCAGGTCATGATCTTGCGGTCTGTGAGTTCAAGCCCTGCGTCGGGCTCTGTGCTGACGGCATGGGGCCTGCTTGGGATTCTGTCTCCCTCTCTCTCTGCCCCTCCCCCGCACATGTTCTCTCTTTCAAAATAAATAAATAAACTTAAAAAAAAGTAAAAGGTTAGGAAGAATGTGGAATGATAAGTAGAGAAAAAAATGGGAAAATCAGGAGAATTTTGGGTAAAGAATTACACACACGCACACACACACAGAAGATGCCAGTAAAAAATGCATAAAAGACTTAAACAGACACCTCACAAAAGAGGCTGTCAACATGGCCAATAAACACATATAAAAAGCATTTATCTCATTGACCGTGGAGCAAACATGAAATACCACCACATTACCACCAGCATGGCTAAAATAAATAAGAGTGACCATACCAAGTGCTGGGGAGACGACGGGGCACCTGGAACCCTTGCTCACTGCTGGTAGAGCAGAATTTGCCAAACCTGCTTGGATATTTGACAAGATCTACTACAGCTGCACATGTAAACGCACTGTCACCCAGCAAGTTCCCTTCTGGGGTATACCCAACAGAAATGCAAACATGCTAAAACATGTACCAAAAGATATGAACAAGGACGTTCGCAGGAACACTATACTTTAGTGGCCAAAGTCAGCAGCCCATATGTCTGTCCACAGAAGGGGGTGAATCACCTTCTATTCACACGGTAATCAAATGAGTGAACAAAAGCTACAGGTAATACAGATGAACTTCTTTACCAACGTCAAGAGGAAGAAACCAGTTGGCAGGAGGGGAGGGGACTCAAACAAAACACTCCCACAGGGTGCTGAATCTGTAGCCTCTGCTTTAGTCCTATGCTAGGTTTCCTCCATCTCCGGCTTTCTGGAAGGCACAGGTCAGGTCCCCCCCCAGCTATGAACTGGAAAAGAACTTTCCTCACAGAGCCACACTAGCTCTCGGCCATGTGAGCTGCACTTTACCCTTTGTGATGGCAGGGACTAAATTCTTCCTCCTCTAACTCAGGAGCAAGATGGCCTGAACCAACCAGCACCCCAGCCCCCCCCTTCCCAAGCTACAGAACAGGGATAAACACACATCCGCTCTTGGAAGCCACGACAAAGCAGAGCCCTCTCTTCTTATCTCAACCCCGTTCCGTTCCACATCTCCAGCTCTGATACAAGGCAGACACATCAGGAAAGTTTTGAGCTTCTGTCTCTATGTGTGCAGAATGCTTTTAAGTATTTATTCCCTACTAATTATGTGCCAGCCTTTCTCAGCATGTACACACACTAGCCCGTTAAATCTCCAAGACAGGCCATGAGGCAGCTACAACCCCTCCCCTGACCCCCTAGCGAGAAGACACCAACCCAGGGGGAAGTAACTGATCCAAGGTTGTCACAGAGCCAGTAAAGCCCAAGGATGCCAGATCTTGTGATCTTTTTTTTTTTTTAATGTTTTTATTTATTTTTGAGAGACCACAAGCGAGGAAGGGGCAGAGAGAAAGGGACAGAGGATCTGAAGCGGGCTCTGCGCTGACAGCCTGACAGCAGAGAGCCTGATACGGGGCCTGAACTCACAAACTGAGATCATGACCTGAGGTGAAGTCAGACGTTCAACCACCAAGGTGCCCCTCTTGTGATCTCTTAAGAGAAGTAGATCTGGATTTTCACGTGAAATCTCACGACGTTGAATATTTCAATCAAGTCACTAAAAATGCCCCAGGGGGCTAAGAAAGAAGCGATCCTAGGACAGGAAAAGAAGTCCCCACTCCTGACCTCTAGAAGTCATTCTGCTGCCACTTAATGAATGAAACTACAAAAGCAGAGCTTCCTGAAGCAGATTCAAGAAAGGACGCCTATTTTAAGAGAAATGACAGAAAACCTTAAGGTAGGTCCAAGATAAATCCAATTTACTCTAATGTAACAAGCAGGTGGGGGGCGCCTGGATGGCTCAGTCAGTTAAACTTCTGACTTTGGTTTAGGTCATGATCTCGTGGTTCACGGGTTCGAGCCTTGCTTCGGGCTCTGTGCTGACAGCTCGTAGCCTGGAGTCTGCTTCAGATTCTGTGTCTCCCTCTTTCTCTGCCCCTCCCCCGCTCATACTCTGTCTCTCAAAAGTATATAAAAAAGTGTATATATATAGTAGCAAACAGGAAAAAGCCCTGTTCCACACTAGAAATGTATCCTTAATATTTTAACAGTGTACGCACTCCAACAATTTAAATTAATATTCAGCACACAATCTAATCCTTTACAGAGTATGTCTGGCTATTCAGTTAACTTACCAAAACTCCACCCTAGGGGAGGCTCGATCTTCAGAATGAAATCTCCCTAAAAGAGGGGGAAGAAAAGGTAGAGGAATGAAAACCAATGACCTTTCAATTAGTTTAATTTACTTCAGGGCTACCATTTAATCTAGCATTTTCACACCTGCAATGAAATTCCAAGTATAGGGGCGCCTGGGTGGCTCAGGCAGTTAAGCGTCCAACTCTTGATCTCAGCTCAGGTCAGATCTCACGGTCCATGGGTTTGAGCCCCACATCAGGCTCTGTGCTTACAGCATGGAGCCTGCTCGGAATTCTCTCTCCCTCCCTCTGCCCCTACCCCACTTGTGCTCTCTCTCTCTCTCAAAATAAATAAATAAACTTAAAAAAAAAAAAAGAAAAAGAAATCCAAATATATATTGTGTCCTTCTAAGTCGCTGTGGGCTGTCTGGTTCCCTTCGGATGTGGTGGGCTGAAGCTGGCTGCCCAGAAGTCCCCATCCAACCAATCACGAGACACCACGTTAACGCCCATGGGAGAGTTCTAAAGGCGTTATGCTCAGCCACTCACTGTCTTCTGATGCCAAACATGCGACTAATGGAGTCTCCTATTAACCCTGCCTACGTCCAAGGTTGCCAGGGTCATTGTGTATCTTTAGGAACAAAAGTCATTTCTTAAAACGAGATGTTACTCACACACCTTGTTTTCTTGAGAATGATACGAATAGTTAAAAACAAAACAAACAAACAAAAAATGATTTTAAGACCAACCTATAGAAGTCACCCTTACATACTGTGGTGAAAGATGTAATTTCAAGAATAGTGTTGTGTTATAATATTTTAAATTGGGAAAAGCCTCTACGCCTATCAATAGAGACACGGTTACATAAATTGACAGTTTTGATTTGATTCTGATGTGCTATGCGGCCATTAAAAATAAATCAGTAGACCTGTACACGCTGATGTTGAAAGTGTACCAAGATGTTACCATAGGGGAAAAAAATCAAAAACTGCAGAATAATTCGTGTTGTTTAGTTCCATCCGATATAAAAAAACAAAGCCAAAGCTATGTGTACACACTGACTATTTTTTGCAACTTCCTGTGAACCTACGTTTCTAAATAAAACGTTGAAATGGGAAGGGTAATGAGGGTGGGGTGTAAGTAGGTGTGGATATGCGTCTATGCACACACGCACATATGTGGGCATCTTTAGAATTATAAAAATTTTTTTTTCTTAATGTTTATTTACTTTTGAGAGTGAGAGAGAGAGAGAGAGAGAGCACGGTGGGGAGAGGCAGAGAGAGAGGGAGACACAGAACTGGAAACAGGCTCCAGGCTCTGAGCTGTCAGCACAGAGCTTGATGTGATGCTCGAACCCACGAAGTCTAAGATCATGACCTGAGCCGAAGTCAGACACGTAACTGACTGAGCCACCCAGGCGCCCCTTTATAATTATAATACAGAGAAAGCTGTCTCTTGGGATACACATCAAAACTATTACCAGTGGTCATCACTACAGAGGGATGAGAAATCGGGGGGCAAATGGATAAATTTACTTCAAATACTTCTAAAGACCTTATTTTGTTGTTTCCCACAAAGCTCACAAATTCGAGTATCACTTGCACAGTTTTTTTTAAACAATATTTTAAGCTGCTTGCAAATAAAGAGTTCTATTAAATCAGGGTTTCTGGATGTCGGCACTGCTGACGTTTGGTCTGTCCTGTGCAGCAGGTTCAGCTTCATTTCTGGCCTCTGCTCACTAGATAAAGACGCCCTCCCCCAACACCAGACAGGTGTCACAACCAAAAATGTCTCTAGACATCGGCAGATGTCCCTGCAGACACTGAGAACCACTGTTCGGTTTGTACTCAATCAACCCACTTTATAAATTGTCTCCCTCAAAATTTGGCCAGGACTGTAGATTCCACTTATAATTTACAAAAGAGACAAGCATTTGCTCATGTGCCAAATAAAGCCTGCTCTGGTTAGGGCGGTCCTGGAGGCCACACCACTTCCGATCATAAACGACTACAGTAGTCTCTCTTACCTTATCGTACAAGGGGATCATAAAGTAACCATTATTAGGGGCACAGTCTGTCTGGTATTTCAAAGTCCCGTGCTTGGTATACAACTTTATCTGGAAGGCAAGGAAAGAAGAAAAGTCATAATATCGCCTTTGAGAATTAGCTACATACATTACACCACAATGCATTTGGCCAATATGCATTTGCTGAGGACCTACTATGTGCTGTGATGAACACCAGGCACTAAGGTCAGAGACAAATAAGACAAAGTATCCACGAAATAGTGTAATTAGATATTTTTTAGGTTAGAAACCCTCTAAAGACTACCCTGCAAAGTCATATTTTTCAATATTTTTCAGTGTATTTTTAGCGGCTGTCTCTATGGATATAAAACAAATTTTCCAATGTGCTATTAATAAGGTGCTTATTAAAATGCAATCCCCAAGCCCCACTTCTGTTTCTAAACTAGAAGGTCTTGGGTGGGGGGACAGGGATCTACATTCATCTCAAATGATTCCCAATATTTGCGAGTTAACACTCATCTAGGAATTTTTAATTTCCTCTTTTATTTTCATTCTTAGGCAAAAATAAATCAAAAGGCACTTAATGTATGTCTTTCCAAGGGATCTCTAAAGTTCTTGTATCCTGGGCATTTCCAAATACAATCTCTTAACCTTTTAAGACACTCAAGCAACATCTGGGTTTTCCACATGCTGTGTGATAGTCATTTAACCTCCTGAGGTCCAGTTTCTTCATAAATACGAAAAGAGCCACTCCCCTTCTTGGTGATTATACAGACTCACATCAATGCATATTAAGCACCTGGCAGACAGCATGGCTCAAAAAAAATAAAAAGGGGGGTTCTTATTATTTTACTATATTACTATGTGGTAGTACTAACTTCTCTCTGCCTTTACCTTTCTCTCGGAGCCCCAGGAAACTAAGTAGCACAAAGCCTTGCAAGGCAGCTTCTGAACTGGTCTGTGCCCACACACTGGGAGGCAACCCAAGAGGTGGCACGGGCACCCAGCAGAGCCCTAGAACCCTGCCACTGCCAGTGGGTTGACTCATTAAACACCTGACTTAGGATCAAAACTGGCAGAGAAGCGAGAGACAGAGGGGTCTTGAAGGTGATAATTATTTTCTTTAGTTAATACATGGTGCTGGATTCTGCTTCTGTCTCAACACCCTCCTACAAGAACAAAAGCTGGGATTTGGAACAAGGCCAGGGCGACCCAGTGGAGTGTGGAATCTATTTTCTACCCTCCCCAAACCCATCTCAGCAACCAGATTTGTAGAATATACTGGTTCATTCCTTCACCACAGCCCTTCAGCTGCCAGCAATGGACTGGCTCAAATGTGCTTTCAGTCAGCCTTTGGGGTCTTAATCCCCCCAAAGTCCCTTCTCTTTGCCAGCTAATAGCCTCTTCCTTTTTTCTCTCTCTCTCCAATCCCCTTCTGCCCCATCACAGTACCCTTCTAAGACAGAGGCCAGCCCTCCCTCAGGTCCCCTCCCATCTATCCTGACAAGTGACCTTACTTTTCACAAAAGCTTTCTGGGCCATAATGCCACTGTATTGATAATCATGTAACTGCCTGGGGCTTTACAACTTAATAAAAAAGACTTCAGCTCAAATCTCCAGCATTAATTTCTCTAACTACCCAGAAAGACATTCAGGGCAGCTGCCAACTCTCCATTTTTAAAGGAAAAGGAGTCCCGGGGTGGGGGGATATCGGGAAAGATTAAAAATACATATTCCCAGCCCCAGAGATGCCAACAGAGATCTACCCGGACAGGATCTTTGGGATGGGAATCAGTGCTCTCTAAAAGCATCCCTGGGGGGTTTCGAGGAGTGGATTAGAACTTTTGGGGGCTCTGAGACGTGGGGTACATACCTCTAGGTCCCCAACCCCACTCCGTAGCTGACCCCACGATAGGAACCCCCACCCCAGCGCGACGGGGAGGGCATGGGATGGTGGAGAGCCCGCGGGGGGCGGAGTCTTCAAGGAGGCAAGGACTCCTAGAACGTGGGGCAGGTGGCAACCGCCTGGCGTTTGAGGCGAGGCCACCGCAGCCCAGACAGGTTGAGTAACTGGCTCAGGGTCACACAGCGAGCTCCGGCCCCGGCCGCGGGGCGGGCGCTCACCTCGATGAGCGAGTAGTTGATCTCCACGTCCGACTTGACGAAGCCCCCGCAGCCCACCACGATGTCCTCGGAGGCGCGTGCCGGACCCACGCCACTCAGCAGCAGCACCACAGCGGCGGCCACCACCACTGGCCCCGGCGGCCCCAAACCCCCGCACCCCCGCATGGCCGGGTCTCTGCCGCCCGACCCTTCGCAGGCCTCCAGGTCCCGCCCCTAGCTCCGCGCGCTGCCCGCTGCTTCCTCCTCTGCCCGCCGCTGACAGCCCAGGCCCCGCCCCGGCGCTGCTGCGCGTGCGTGCTCCGGCGCCACGCCCCCTCGCCAGACAGGCTAACTACAGCGCATGCTCAGCAACAAAACTAGCCCATTAGTGCCCTACGGTGGCCTGGAGGACTCCGCGCACCGTCTGTCAGGTGCAGTTGCAAGGTCCCTGATTACAGTCACAAACTCCCAAGTTTAATTATGCTTTGGAATTCAATATCGCTGAAACTGGAACGACAAGAGACTGTTGATTTAAGTATCCAACTACTCCCCCGAATGTTTTTGGCACATGTATTTCACAGGTGATATATAATCTCAAAAACCCGTTTAGGAATTTGAGTCAGTGCATTTTTCCATTATAAATAATCAGTACTTTTTAAAAAAAGCAATACATAGGCCATTTAAGGTCAGCATTATGTTTTTAAAAAAAGGGTATTTGAAATTTATTTTAATCCCAGTTCTAATAACATTTGTGTAGAAACAAACTTGAGGGTTTTTCTCCCATAAGCAAGAGATGCAAACAGTTAATTTACTTTGAATTGTCTGTGATTTGAAGCATGGTTTGTCAGAAAACAAGTTCAAATCTCAGCACGTTGTGCTTTGCCCCAAGATTATACATATACTATGACAAAAACTGGATTTAACTGCAAGTTACCACATCAAAAGAGACAAAAATTGCTTTTCTGACCTGATATTGGAATTCTTCCATTTTGCCCTAAAAGAGAATCAAGCCCTTTATTTTGATAGTTTTTATATTTTATTTCTAAACAACCAGGTAAGAGAGAAAATTTCCCACTAGAATTTATCGTTGGGACCAAGACTTAAGCAATATACAACTATGAATCATAGGGAGTTTAGACCATGCAATGGTTAAAACCTTCATGGGTCCTATAATGGAATGATACATCCCCCAAGGATCTCAGTCATGAGCACATCTGATTTCAGTTTCTCACTCTGCACTCTCACTGGAAATACAGTGAAATTCTCAACTATTTGGTTATAGAGAGAATCTAGCTTAATATTTATTTCATTTATTGGGTATTTATAACTACAACTGAAACAGATGCCCTTTCCTCTCCCTAGCATGAGTCCCTGTTTTGTCTTAGCAAATCCGCATGGGGCTGAAAGCCACCAATTAGGAAATGCTGACCCATGGAAACTTCTCACCTTACAGAATGGGAAACTGAGGCTGAGAGGGGGAAAGGGACTAGTTTAGGGCTCTGCATTCAGCCCTGTACTGTTCAGAGGACTGGGTTCTGTTCTTGGCTCACCCAACTGATTTCCTCTGTGTTCTTCCTTACTTTCTGACCATTCCCCCAAAATTCCCACCATTCCCCACAAATTCATCTTCACATATACAATAAACACTAGGACTGTGGCAATGCCTATCAGAGGTGGGGTCACATGGGGTCACAGTAAGAGAGGCCTCCCCCTAATTTCCATCAGCCTCCACCAAGATCACCTCAAATAAACAGACATAATTTATAAATGTGAACAGCAGACCTGCCACACTCGGCTTCAAAACTGAGTTTGTTCTCTGTGTCCCTGCTCTTCCAGAAGACCCAGGCTGGAGGACAGCTGAAGGCATACTGACTTGGGCCCCAGGCCAGGGTTGGGAAACCCCAAAAGAAAGGGGAGCCCACACAGTGGAGGCCATGCGAGAAGTGGCATTCAAGAGCTGCAGAAAAGTGACAGGGCGATGTGGAAAATGCATAGAGTCTGACTCCTTCCTCCAAACTGAGTACCTGTGTTTGCCTGTCTGAAAAAGCTGTCTTTTCATTTCTATCTTGAAAAGAATACATGCTCGTGGCAGAAAGAAAGAAAACAGAAAAAGGAAAGGAAAAAGAAAAGAAAAATGAGGATTTCCATGATCACTGCTGGACTGCACATCCATTTTTAAAATCTATGCATACATGTTGCATAAAGGATTTCCCAAAAAGAGCTACTGTCTGGGAACACACCTTGCTTTAACACCCAGGAGAGGAAGGCAAAGATTTGACTTCCTTCTCCCCCTTTCCCCAACCTAAGAATATAGTTTTTTTTTTCATAAATATTATAGCCTATTTTGTATTATAATCTTGTTTTCATTTAGCATTTAGCAACTATCTTTCCATATTATATTTCTGAAATGGCACAGTGAACCACTGCTTAGTAACCTATGGATAACATAACATTACTAACACTAATAATCGCTAACTCGAGCGTTTACTGTGCTCTTGGCACTGTGCTAAACTCTTTATTAGTAATCTTAGTATCTTCCCACCACCCTACAGGCAGACAGTGTCCATCCCACCTGTTGCGGGACTGGAGGGTTTTAGCGGGATGCCACTGCACTTTCCGGGGCTCCAAGATCCCCTCCCCCAATGCCGGCTCGGGCCACCCAGAGTGCCCCCTCCAATCGCCTCGTCTCATCCCTTCCCGCCCCACCCTTGGCGCGCGGCGGGACCTTGCCCCGGGCCTGGCGATCCCGGAGCTGGAATCCCAGCCTAGCCTGTCAGTCTCCGCCCCTTCCAGGACCCGGAGCGCGGCAAAGGAGGCTGTCTCGGGACAGACGGACAGACCGCGGGCAGACAGACGGACAGGCACGGGAGGCGCGCGATGGCCGCGGCTGCAGAGCCCTGTGTGGGACAGGGAGTAAGTCCCCCCACCCCCACCCCGCCTCCTGCCCCACTCTCCTTTTCCGGGCTTGGTAGGTCTCTCCGGCAGCTTTCTCCAGGGGGTGATACCGGGGAGGGGAGAGACCACCAAATTCCCAGGCAAACAGCAGGCAAGTGCGGGCCCTTTAACCGAGCCTGCCCCTGGAGACCCCAGCACCACTAACGGGGCCTCCCGACCTCCCAGCTGCCTGCAGGCTTTGACCTCTATTTGCATAAAGCTTCAGGACCCCCACCTCTCTGGCCGGCTTCCTCTTTCATCCAGGCTCTTAGCGAAGGACTCTGGCAAAGAGGCTCATGGGATGGGAGCAAGGGTCGCAAACTCCCAGGATTTCAGGGGCCGGGCCGGTAAGGCAATAATAATAGCTGATATTAATTGAGGGCTTACTTTGTGCCCCACATCCTCCTATATGCTTTATTGGTACCAACCCATTTAATTCAATCCTTAGAGGTAGATTCTCTGAACACCACCCCTCTCCTTTGCAACAAAGGAAACTGAGGCACAGGGAAGTTGAAGTTCACAGAGCTGGCCAGTGGCAAAGTGGGGAGCAGTGAAGAAAGATAACCAGTGTGGGAGAGGGAGGGCTGTTAATATAGTAGGAAGAGAACTGAAGAGCCATGTTCTCTGAACTTCCCATTCAGACTTTTTGTAGCGTTAGAGAAGGCCAGCCAAGAGGCTGAGAGAAGAATCACAGACCCAGGGGCACCTGGGGGGCTCAGTCCATTAAGCATCTGGCTCTTGACTTGGGATCAGGTCATGATTTCATGGTTCATGGGTTCAAGCCCCGGGGCTCAGCTCTGACAGCATGGAGCCTGCTTGGGATTCTCTCTCTCTCCCTCTGTCTCTGCCCCTCCCCTACTCCTGTGCTTGTTCTCTCCCTCCCTCTCTCTCTCTCTCAATAAATAAACTTTAAAAAAAAGAATCACAGATCAAGACCCTCTGTAGAACAAGCTTTGGGGTCAAACAGGCTTCATGGGAATTAGCTCTGCCACTTTCTGTATGTGTGGGCCTGAAGAAGGCTGTTCCCCTCTCAGTGCCTCAGTTCCCTGGTCTGTGAAATGGGAACAGTAACACCTGCCTCTTAAAATATAAGGCTTAAACGACAGTCTGCACCCAGTATTCATCCTGGAACCCAGGTATCCCAGACTCCAGGACCCAGCCACCTT
This sequence comes from Puma concolor, assembly GCF_028749965.1. Classification (NCBI taxonomy): domain Eukaryota; kingdom Metazoa; phylum Chordata; class Mammalia; order Carnivora; family Felidae; genus Puma; species Puma concolor. The sequence goes on from NC_141682.1 coordinate 29,605,691, forward strand.
GGTTCAAATCCCAGCACCACCACTTTCCACCTGGGTGACTATCACCCAGGTTATGTCACCTTTCTGGGCCTCAGCTTCCTCATATGCAAAATCGGTAGCATAATTGCCTGTACTTCTTAGGGCTGATATTAGCATTAAAGGAGTTGAGACTTATAAGGTACTCCAGAGAGTGCTGGGCCCATTTTCATGTCAATGTTAGGAGTCCAGATGGTTGCCTTGCCCCCTAATCAGGTGAATCTGGGACTCCTGCATTGTATGATCACAAGGGTCGCCCCGGTGTTCCCTCAGGTCTGGAACTGGACAGAGCCTGAACCCATTGCTGCCCACCTATTGAACGTGTGCTTCCTGAAAACGGCAGGGATCTGGGTACCCCCGATGTACCTCTGGGTCCTTGGCCCCATCTACCTCCTCTACATCCATCGCCACGGCAACAACTACCTCCGGATGTCCCCGCTCTTCAAGGCCAAAATGGTAACCGCTGCCTCTGGGAGGCTGTAACCAGACAATGGTTGGGAGGCGTGGGAAGCTGGCTGGAGCCTTGGCGGAGACCCCAAAGTGGACACTCCTCCTTTCAAGGAGCACCCAGGGTGGGGACGAGACGGGGACCTCTTAGTCAAACAGAGCAATACTCCAGAGAGGCTACAGAGGTAAACTCTGTGGAACCAGATTCCCCCAAACAGATATGGTGACAATGAAAATCCACGCATCTGCAAACACACACATCTGGATGTTCAGATGTTCCTGGCCAGTTTGTGACTACCATACCTTGGAATTACTCACAGGGTGTGAGGTATACTCCTAAGGTACACGAGGTGATTTTAGGGTCACACTTGGGTGAACTTTTAAAAATTTTTTGAACAGTTACGCGTTGATTTTTATGTTTTCCCACTGGCAGTTCTAAACACCGGTTCTTAAAATCGTTCTGTATTTATTTTAGTGTGTTACAAAAACACGGGCATTCCAAGTGTGAGCCTTTCTGCTCATCCATCCCGTTCTCCAAACTTCTACAAGAATGTCCTTCCCAGGCATTAAGGAATCTGCCCCTGAAATCATTGTTGCACTATATACTAACTAACTTGGATTAAATTTAAAAAAAAAAAAAAAAAAAAGAACGTCCTTCCCATACCACCTCGTTAATTTTTGTCCTATTGTCGAACTCTTCCTTAAAGGGCCAGACAGTATATATTTGAGGCTTTGAAGGTCCATGTGGATTCCATGTCACCTACTCTGCCATTGCAGCAGGAAAGCAGCCACAAACAACAGTCAATAAATAAGCATGACTGTGTCTCGATAGCATTTTCTCGAAAGTCACTGAAATTTAAACTTCATGTAATTTTCACACATCACGACATATTATACTTTTTTGAGTTTTGTTCAATGATTGAAAAATGTCAAAAACCATCCTTAGCTCACAGGGGATACAAAAATAGGCAGCGGGTCAAACCCAGGCCGCCAGTAGTACTTGGAGCCCCGCTTTGGACTGTGAGGTGCTTGTAATAGTTGCTGCTCTGCGCCCAGAGGCCTCGTCTTCTCTCCCACCTGTGTCCACCTTCTGCTTTCCTGCTTTCTCTCATTCAGAAGAGAGATCCCCGCATCTTAGAGAAAGGTCTGGAGACATACCAGTCCTGACAGAGCTTCTCCTTGATTTTATAGCAGGGGTCACGGGTGTCTGGGTGGCTCAGTCGGTTAAGCATCCAGTTTCGGCTCAGGTCATGATCTCACTGTTGGTGAGTTCAAGTCCCGCGTCAGGCCGTGTGCTGACAGCTCAGAGCCTGAAGCCTGGTTCAGATTCTGTGTCTCCCTCTCTCTTTGCCTGTCACTCACTCGTGCTCTCTCTGTCAAAAATAAATAAACATTAAAAACTTTTTAAAAATAGTAGAGGTCAAAGGGACTTGAAGAGAGTGTAACTTTTTCATATCCTGCGTGAATGTTGTCCCCTGCGTGAATGTTGTTTCAGGCCGCTTTTTTATTTATTTATTTATTTATTTATTTATAACTGTTTGTTTATTTTCGAGAGACACAGAGTGTGAGTGGGGAGTGGGGGGAGGGGCAGAGAGAGGGAGACACACACACACACACACACACACACACACACACACACACACACACACAGAATCCAAAGCAGCCTCCAGGCTCCAAGCTGTCAGCACAGAGCCCAATGTAGGGCTCGAACTCATGAACCATGAGATCGTGACCTGAGCTGAAGTCGGACAGTTAACCGTCTGAGCCACCCAGGAGCCCCTTTTTTTAAACATTTTTTTGATGTTTATTTATTTGAGAGAGAGACAGACAGACAGCGCATGAGCGGGGGAGGGGCAGAGAGAGAGAAAGACACAGAATTTGAAGCAGGCTCCAGGCTCTGAGCTGTCAGAGCCCGACGCAGGGCTTGAACTCACGAACCATGAGAACATGACCTGAGCTGAAGTTGGACACTTAACCTACTGAGCCACCCAGGTGCCCCCATGGCCCTTCTTCATACCTAAAGCACCTCGCCTGCGTACTCTTGGTGCACCCTGCCCCACCCTCGCATTCTGGAAAATACTGGGTTGGCCTGGGTCCCTGGGGCATATTATTTATAGGACACTTCCAGGTCAAGGTGAATCTGTAGGTAAGGCTCCCCTTCCTGCTTCTTATTCGGCATCTCTCACACCGGCACTGCTAAATTATGATGTTGGGACCTTAGCAGTGCCTCATCCAGAGCCACTGCCCAGTGGGCGTGGGGTCCCTGTCTGGTTTGTCCCCCACCCTTCTTTTTGCCCGCCGGCCTTATCTAGCCAAGCCTGTTTCCCAGGTGCTTGGGCTTGCCCTCATCATCCTGTGCACGTCCAGCGTGTCTGTGGCTCTCTGGAGAATCCAGCGGGGAACACCCCAGGCCCCAGAATTCCTCATTCATCCTACTGTGTGGCTCACCACGACGGTAAGGACAACCCAGGCTTGCTGGGCTTGCTCCTGGCTGAGAGGCTTCTCTTGCCCTGGTGGAGGGTGTGGGGCAGAGCACAGCTCCCTTCCGCCCTCCCTGCCCCTGCCCACCTTAAGGGGCCTGTCCTGACTCTCCTGTCCAGAGCTTCGCCATGTTCCTGGTCCACACGGAGAGGAAGAAAGGGGTCCGGGCATCGGGGCTGCTGTTTGGATACTGGCTGCTCTGCTTTCTCTTGCCAGCGACCAATGCTGCCCAGCTGGCCTCGCAAGGGGTAAGTGGAAGCCTGGGGAACCGATGTGGCAGTTTCAGGCCGTGGGTTGCCCTGCCTCCGTCCTTCCTCCTCCCCTTTCCACACATGACTTACTGTCTACACAGGAACACACACCACGGTTGCTTAAACTCCAGCGACACACAGGCACACTCACTCACACAGGTGTATGCGTCATCCCATATGTTTTTATGGACACTCATTCCCAGGGTCTTACACACTTAGCTCACACACTTCACTTGCCCAGCAGACGCACCCCTTTGTGCCCCACCTTTCATGCATCACACAACTACCGTCTGAAGCACACCCACCCCTGCCGCCACCCAGTGTGTCTGCGCCTTCAAGCTCCCACACGATTCAGGCACATGCATCGCCCATTCCCACACTGCACACCCATGCACACGTCCTCCCTCGCACCACTGGCCACAGGTGCAGTGTTGGTTCACGCCGTCAGGAGCTTCCCCGATGAAATTTGAAAGTGGCCCCATAGGGGCGCGTGGGTGGCTCGGTCGGTTAAGTGTCTGACTTCAGGTCAGGTCGTGATCTTGCGGTTTGTGGGTTCGAGCCCCGCGTCGGGCTCTGTGCTGACAGCTCGGAGCCGGGAGCCTGATTTGGATTCTGTGTCTCCCTCTCTCTCTGCCCCTCCCTCACTTGTACTCTCTCAAAAATAATAAACAATCTCTCTCAATAAATAATAAAAATTTAAAAAAAATTAGGTCTAATTTGTATTAGGTCTAATACCTGATACTCCAGATGGTAGCTGGCAGAGTTAATAAGCAAGGCGGGGGCGCCTGGGTGGCGCAGTCGGTTAAGCATCCGACTTCAGCCAGGTCACGATCTCACGGTCTGTGAGTTCGAGCCCCGCGTCAGGCTCTGGGCTGGATGGCTCAGAGCCTGGAGCCTGTTTCCGATTCTGTGTCTCCCTCTCTCTCTGCCCCTCCCCCGTTCATGCTCTGTCTCTCTCTGTCCCAAAAATAAATAAACATTAAAAAAAAAATTAAAATAATAAGCAAGGGGACTTACAAGGCTTGTCCCAGGCACCACAGGACGAGTAGATGTCCGCACCTGCCACCAGAATCTTCAAAGTATATAGAGGCTTATGTCCAGACAGTCTCCACAACATGTTACTGTCTCAAGTTTGTGTTCTTGAAAAGGCTCCAAGTGCGAGACACGAGTGAGTGGAATGACCTCCCAAAACATACCTGCGCACACAATCTTTCTGTATGAGTGTGCACATCTCCCCTCGTTCTCACCTACCCTCACCCATGCTCCCCTCTGGACATAATACGCATTGTTGCATATCCATCCGTATTTCTTTTTCATTTTATGTAGAGAGAGTGAGCACTGTGCTTTCAGCTCACTCTCAAGACCATGAGATCAGGACCTGAGCCAAAATCAAGAGTCAGATGCTCAACCCACTGAGCTACCCAGGCTTCCCTTCCCCCCACCCACCTCCCTATATTTCGGTTTCCCATCCTGGCCAATAGCAGTTCCGTGTTAAGGGACACATCGGATCTGTTTACCTGCAAAGAGAGAAATAGCCCAGACCTCGGTTCCTCAACCTCAGCATTCTTGACATCATTCTCTTTGGGGCCGGGGGGAGCCGTTCTCACCTTATCGGATGTTAAACAGCATCCCCGGCCTCCACCCGCTAGATGCCAAGTGCACACCTTCCCTTGATGGTAAAACCCAGAGTGTCTGCCCTTGGGGACAAATTTGCCCCAGTTGAAAAGTGCTTGCGTAGTTTGGATGCTCACCCCAGATCTGGAGACCCCCTGCAATGGGCTGTAGATCGTTTCTCCAGCCAAATGGTTGCTCCAGTCCTGCTCCCAAAAGGAAAAGGCAGAGACATACCATTCTGTCCTTAAGGACAGATTTTCACAAAGTAATCTTCGTAACCGATGGGAAAATTGCACAGGCCATCCCCTGATGTGTGCAAAGCTAGGTTCCCCCAGCGGCCAGATGCAGCACAGAAATAATAATATTGTGGCCACGCATTAATATTGTGACCCCAGCCACATGCCAGGCCCTGCAAAAGCCACTTTATGTCATGTCTTCATTGGATTCTTACAAGAATGTGCTATGGCAGATTCTCACAGTCCCGTTTTAAAGATGGGGAAACCAAGGCTAAGAGAAATGAGCGGCCTCCTCAAGGTCACACGGCCGAGGAGCGCAGAGCCCAAGTCCATCTCCCCCGAATTCAGAACAAATGTCCCGATAGAAACAGTGGTAAAAATGGCATTAGAGGGGCGCCTGGGTGGCTCAGTCGGTTAAGTGGCCGACTTCGGCTCAGGTCATGATCTCGCGGTCCGTGAGATCGAGCCCTGCGTCGGGCTCTGTGCTGACAGCTCGGAGCCTGGAGCCTGCTTCCAATTCTGTGTCTCCCTCTCTCTCTCTGCCTCTCCCCCGTTCATGCTCTGTCTCTCTCTGTCTCAAAAATAAATAAACGTTAAAAAATTTTTAAAAAATGGCATTATAGAGAAGGTGAGCCACGATGTAGCTGGGATATCAAATTGTCTAATACCTCAGAAAACAAAAGTAAGAACAAAAGAGTAGAAATCCCGTAGAGGAACTGCCATTTGAAACGAGGGCTCTTGTTTTAAGCCACAAAGACTCAACTCACACTAGCTTAAGGGGGGAAAAAAGTCTGGAGGAATTCATTAGCTCCTACATGGGGGCTCTCCTGGGCACGGTTGGTCTAAGTGTTCAGATGACGCCATCAGATAGATCTCCATCTCCTTCTGTCTTTTGGTTCTAGCCTGTTATTTATTCAACAGTGGGGTGGCAAGAAGAACCAACAATCGCACTAGACCTAGGCTCCACCCCTGCAGCAACCCCAGTGAAAGATCTCGGGATGGTTCCAGCTCTCACTGGCCCAGTGTGGGTCGTATGTCCATTCCTGACCCCATCACAGTAGCCAGGGGACTGGAACGTACTCACTGGTCAGACCTCAGTCCCCTGCCCACCACCTGAAATGGAGTCACTTCTGCATAAACCACATACCTGAGCATGGGAAAAGAAATTAAGGGAGTCTGACAGAGGGGCAGCAGATACGAAAGCCATCACGGTGTGGCAGCAAAAGTTCTTGATTTGGATCAGATCATCTGGGTGCCCTTGAGCAAGGTGCTATTGCTTCTGTGAACTTGGTTTCTGCATGAGTAAAATAAAGCAGCTAAACTCCAGCTGGGGTCAGAGTGGGGAGGGACTTGATGAGACAGTGCCCAAAAACACTCCCGCATAGGCACAGGGTGGAGTAAATGCTCACTAAATCCAAAATCCAGTTCCCTTCTTTTTTATTTAAGTTTATCTATTTATTTTGAGAGAGAGAGAGCATGTGCACACATGCATGCAACCGGGGGAGGGGCAGAGAGAGGAGAGAGAGAAAATCCCAAGCATGCTCTGCACCGTGAGCCTGAGCCCGACGCAAGCCCCATGGGAGGCTGGATCTCACAACGGTGAGATCATGACCTGAGCTGAAACTGAGAGTCCAATGCTTAATCGACTGAGCCACCCAGGTGCCCCAAACCAGTTTCCCTCTAAAACCAGAAAACACTGGCCATGAGGAAGCAGAATGGGATATTGGGGTGGGGGCTGGAGTAGAGAAGGGCTTTCCTCCGTGGCACAAGGAGAAAGGAAAAGTATCCCCCCTGCTCACATTCCAGGGGCTGTGGTCAACTGTCACCTGCCTAAGGGGAGACACATGCCGCCCCATTTCACGCAGAGTATGGGGGTCGGGTGTTCCTAAATCGGGTCACCAGGCATGCCGGGGGCACTGGCTTTCAAACCCTGTGGCTCTGGCTCCCTGCCTGGGCACTGCTCATAGCTTCAGAAACCTGCTCAGCCGTGAGCATTCCTCCCCTTAGAGACACCCTGCCCAGCCTCTGCTCCCCACAGGCCTCTGGCTGCAGACTTCACCATGCCACACTCGATGGGACTTGTGCTTTCTCGCCCACAGGGCTTCCAGAGTGACCCCTACTACCACCTGTCGACCTACCTGTGCTTGTCTCTGGTGCTGGCACAGTTTGTGCTGTCCTGCCTCGTCGATCAACCCCCCTTCTTCCCTAAAGACCCCCAACAGTCTGTAAGTTGCCGTGTCTCCAACCCAGCACCTCCCTTGTCCCTGTTTCATTTCGGGTCTCAGTTTCCCCGTGGGACAGAAGGGAGCTAAACTAGGACACGAGCCTTTCATAATTTTTTACCCATTCTTTCATTCAGCAAAATGTGTATTGTATATCTGTGCCCTAGGCTGGCCAACTTTTTCTGATCAGAGCAAGACAGAAAGTATTTTAGGCTTTGTGGGCCATATGGTCTCTGCAGCATCGATTCAACTCTGTTGCTGCTGCACAGATAGTATGTCAAAGGAGCATGGCTGTATTCCAGCAAAATTTTACTTGCAGAAACAGGCACTGTGCCAGATCTGGCCCAGGAGCCGTGGTCCAGTCCCTGCGCTGTACCCCAGCTAGGTGCTGAGGATCTATGGCAAACAAGCAGACGTAGTCCCTGTCCTCATGCAGCTAACAGCCAAGTAGAGCAACCAGACATTAATCACATAATTGCACAAGCACATAGAAAGTTACATTTGGGGCAAGTGCCCTGCAGGAGAAATTCGGGGTCCGTGAGAGTTTATAACAGGTAGCACTGAACTAGCCTGTGAAATCAGGAAAGAATTCTCTGAGGAAGAGACAGTTGAGCTAAGGTCACCTAAGGAAAAAAAATGCTCAGTGACATGAGTAATCAAATGAAGACTCTAGAACTTTTTTGTTCTGTGAGAATGAAAGAAAACATTAAAAATTGCTAATAAGCTGTGATGGCAAAGATGTGGTGAAATAAGCAGTCTCGTGCTCTAGTGGTAAAAGGTGAAGATGCGTGCAGTTTTTCTGGAGCAGCTGGCAACGTCTCAGGACAGATCCCTCCGCACTTCTCACCATATTCACTGAAGGATGTTGTCGAGGATGTTACTGTCTGTGTCGCACATGCTCCGTGCTTCTAGGAGGTTCTTAGTCTCAGTATTAGTAATAGTTGTTCCCCTGGGAAGCTGTTAGTTCTTACCTATTGGTTGCTGTCAGATTTGTGGCACAAATCGCTTTGGGCCTTACCTGCTAGGAAGCACCTAGCCCACAGGTATTCACCTGTAACAAGCAGTCAGGGCATCTCAGTGCGCACTTCCAGTAATACCGAGCTCACGGTCCGTTCGTCCGGTCTTCCTGACCTTGGTTCCCTTGCCTTATACTGGCCATGGAATGTGAGACTTGCGTCCTTCACCAACACCATCTCTTGTCTTTACAGAATCCATGCCCAGAGGCTGGAGCTTCCTTCCCTTCCAAGGCCATGTTCTGGTGGGTTTCTGGGTAAGTAGAGTAGCAGGGAAGGGGCCAAGGTGCATTTGCTTTCTTATTCGTCACTACACCTCTTCCCCCCAAGATGTTTCCGGTCAAGCCTACCAAGGTCAGCCAGGCTTTCTTCCTCCCAGCCTCAGTGCTTCTCTGTCCGATGTCAGTGTGTCCAATCTCCACACCCCATTCCCATTCACTCACTGGAGTGAGATCTGGGTTTGAGTCCGGCTTTCCTTCTTAGCTGGCCCGTATCACAAACATTCAGGACCTCAGTTTTCCCCTCTGTAAAAGGGGAACAGCTCTACCTTCATTAAATGTACATTGCTTAGTGCTTATGCACAGTAGGTGCTCAACAAAACCAAATCTATTCCTTGGCTGCATTCATTCCACCAGCATCTAATATGCACCTGCTATTTGCTAAGCACCGGGAGTAAGGACATAAGAGACCACATCTTTACTCCCCAGAGGCTCCCAGAGGTGGAGAAGACATGTGTTTCTCCAGGGCCAGCACACCAGGCAGTGAGGATGCCCTGTCCCCTCCAGACCACATTGCAGTCAGATCTTGGCAGCCCCTGGATTCGAATCCTGGCCTCGCCACTTCCTGGCTGTGTGACCCTGGGCAAGCTGCTTAACCTCTCTGCGTCTCAGTCCCCGCCCCTGAAAAGTGAGGATAATAAGAGCATCTACCTAATAGGGGTGTGGGAATGAAATGAAATAAGGCTTCAAAGCACTGAGCACAGGGTCTGGCCCATAATGAGTACTATACAAAGTGGTTGGTGAATACATAAAGACTAGAATGCCCTCGGGGTGAGGAATTGATGGGAAGTGCATACAGTTTGGCCAAACAGCTCTAGAGAGGACCTAGCCCTCTTTTTCCCAAATGTAGGCATTTGTGGATCATTCTTCAAGCTTTTTGCCTTATTGGGATTTTATTTTCCTTCCTTTACTTAGTGGTTTTTTTTCTATTTTTAAACTCATTTTTCTTTCTTTTTTTAAAAACTTTTTTAAAAAGTTTATTAGTTTTAAGACAGAGAAAGAGAGGGAGAGAGAGAATTAGTAAGGGAGGGACTGAGAGAGAGGACGACACAGGATCAGAAGTGGGCTCTATGCCAACAGTGCAGAGCCCGATTTGGGGCTTGAACCCACAACCCGTGAGATCATGACCCAAGTCGAAGTTGGATGCCCAACCGACAGAGCCACCCAGGCGCCTGGTTTTTGGGGGTTTTTTTTTCTTTAAATCAACTCACTTTTTCTACTTTAATAAACTTTTTTTAAAGGAAACTTTCTATCACTGCCAAGTTGGAAAAAAACCTATTAAATCACTTGCCACATAGATCTCCTCCCCCCAAAATTTCAGTGAAAACCAGGTCATGTTAATAATTTCTAGGTCAGAACTAGATTGGCTGAATTTGCTCTGCATTAAAAAAACAAAAGGAGGGGCGCCTGGGTGTCTCAGTCGGTTAGGCGTCCGACTTCAGCTCAGGTCACGATCTCACAGTCCGTGATTTCGAGCCCTGCGTTGGGCTCTGGGCTGATGGCTCAGAGCCTGGAGCCTGCTTCCGATTCTGTGTCTCCCTCTCTCTCTGCCCCTCTCCCGTTCATGCTCTGTCTCTCTCTGTCTCAAAAATAAATGTTAAAAAAAAAAAAAAAAAAGGAACTTGGAAAGTCTCCGAGGCGAGCTTAGGACCAGCAGCAAACAAGACCATCTTCTTGGTATTATCAGAAAAATTACAGACACCTCAGAAGTAATAAACCATGCTCCCGCCTTGAAGTCTAGAGTAATTGATCTCTTGTGTATGTGTGCTGGTTCGCAAGCTGGCCCCCAGCTTGGCAAGGACAGACTGAAGACAGAGCAGACCGTTCCAATTGGCAGGTGGTGGTTTTAATAAGCAAGGAAACTTAGGAGGCTTGTCCTGGGCGGCCACAAAGCGAATAGATCTCTGCACCCGCCCGCCAGAATCTTACAAGTTAATGCGGGGGCCTCAGCGGGGTTCAGGCACATCTACCATCCAGATAGTTTCAACAACACATTGCCTTCTCAAGGCTGCATCCTTGAAACGACTTTTAGTGCAGGCAGAGTGGGCAGATCCTACTTTCCAAGGACAGAGGACGGGCGAGGAGCCTCTGATTGCCCACGTCCAGCTTGCGGGACACCCGGAGGTCATGTCCTCTCCGTGACTGCCTCCAATAATGTGCCACCTACAATCCAGTCCAAGTGTTGGTAAACTCTCATTTTAAGGTGAGAGAATTGAGATCCACTGGTGGGAAGGGAGGTGCCCAAGGTGACAGAGCTGAAAACTGGTTTTATTTGACACATCTTTGGTCCTGTGTCAGGAGGTGAGGATATAGAGGAGAATAAAGGCAAGTGCTTTTTGCCCCCATGGAATTTACCATCCAGTGGAGGAGAAAGACACTCAACATATAACCATATCAAAAAAGTAAGTCATAATGGCAACAAGCATTGTAAAGAAAAGCTCAGGAAAAAAGTCTATAATGGGAAAATCTACGTGGACTGAAGGGCCATCAAGTGGGTATCTAAAGAAATCACGTCTAAGCCCAGGAAGCGGCCAGGTGAAGAAAGGCAGGAAAAGGGTTCTAAGCAGAGCAATGTACATGTGCAAAGGTCCTGAGGCCAGGTGGCTGCAGAGGTGAACAAGGCACTTAAAGCTGAGGGTGGAGCTCAGGTTTCCAACTCTGGACTTCTGACTCTGGGGAGGTTTATTTCCCTCGCCACACAGGCTGTCCATTGATTAAGTCACTGAGTGTCTCTGAACCTCGATTTCTTCTCCTCATCTGTAAAATAGGTCAATAGTTATCACTGAGTGTTCTTGTGTAAGATTTAATGGGATGATCTTTGTAAACTGGGAAGTGCCCCACAAATGTTGGGGGTGCTCAGGCTAAATGCTTTCATTTTCCTGAGGGGCCAGCAGAGGAAAAGTGACTTACTCAGGGTCACATAGCTCCCAGGGCAGGACCCTGTGGGGGAGGGGAGGAGAGCATGGAGGGAGGAGCTTGTCCTGGTGACTCTCTTTTTACAGGCTGGTCTGGAGAGGCTACAGGAGGCCACTTGGGCCAAAAGACCTCTGGTCACTTGGGCGAGAAAACTCCTCAAAAGAAATTGTTTCCCAGCTCGAGAGGGCATGGACGAGAAACCGCAGTGCGGCCCAGCGGTGAGTGTGTGAGAAACGAGAGCCCGGCCCAACGCTTGGCCAGCAAAGCTCATCACTTGGCCCCGAGTACGACCCCAGACCCTACTCTGGGCTCCACTGCCATAGTCCCCTGCCTGCCAGCTGATCCCAGTAAGCATGAACTGACCAGGCCCAAGGGACATTTCCTCCCAGAGTGCTTCGCAGCTTCCAAGAGGACACAGTGGGTGCCTCCAGAGGGAAGCTTGGATGTTGGGACAGCAGACAGGAAACAGATGGGGAGTGAAAGGTTCTGTGGTGATCCACAACATGCAGGCAACTACTTAGTATCTAACCCAAGGGATTCGTTCCCTGGCCCTCGGTTTTCTTATCTGTTCAACGAGGATGCCATTAGCTTCTGGGGGATGAAAAAATTTGTAGAAAAGAACTGAGCAAATACCTCAACAATGGTAAAAGCTCCAATAGTGTCAGTTATCTGGAGGATTTCCAACCCTTTCTAGTCCTGCCAGCTCTGCCTCACCCTTGCCCTCTGTGGCATCTCTGGAAACTTCTGTGGTCCCCTCTGACTCTGAGGAACCCAGTTGGGAACCTCTGGTCTACAGAAAAGAGCTGTCAACATAGGATTCATTAAACGTGGGTTAAAGCAGTCTTGCCATGAAGTAGTTGATGACTTTGGCCAAATCATGTGAACTTCGTGTTTCAGGGCACTGACAAAAGTGCCTTCGCCCTGTGGGAAGAGTTAGAGGGTTCCCCTGTGTACTTTAGGATTTTGTGGGGGTTGTTGAATCCTCCAAATTAGAAGAAGTGAGAGACAGTCTATTGGCTCACATAGCTTAGAAGGTAGGTCTAGCCTCAGGTGTGGCTGGATCCAGGGGCTTGCATAATATCCAAATTCTTTCTCTCCATCTCTCAGCTCAGCTGATGTATTGGCTCGCCTCATATCCTGCCAGTGCAGCAACCCCAGCAGGAGTGTCTCTCCTAGCATCTGTACAGAAAATGCTAGGGAAGGCATTGGCTGACTTGAGTCAGGACCAATGCCATAGCCGGGGGCAGGCCCCATGATCGGTAGCCCCTTCAGAGCCACAGTGGGGTATGTTTTCCCAAAAGGGGTAAATGATATGAGCAAGTCAAAATAGCAGCTCATTGCAGGAATATTTTGTTGAATTGCCCCTCTAGTCTTACATGATTTCTAAGTGGCCGAATTCATTCAAAAGGACCTTAGAGGGGGGCGTCTGAGTGGCTCAGTCACTTAAGCGTCCCATCTCATGATTTGTGACTTCGAGCCCCACATGGGACTCTGCACTGACAGCTCAGAGCCTGGGGTCTGCTTCGGATTCTGTGTCTCCCTCTCTCTCTGCCCCTCCCCCACTCACACTGTCTCTCTCAAAAAGATATAAACATTAAAAAAAAAAAAAAAAAAAGAGTCCTAGAGGTCTTGCCCACTCTCTCCCAGCTGTGACCTCCCCTCAGGGGCATGAGAATATTGCAGCCAGGATAGAAACATTCTCCAGGACAGATTAAGAATCCATAGCAATCGACAGAAGACATGGCCATACAAAGGCCTCCCTGAGTTTTTTTCTGAGTTGACTGATTACACACAGAAAGAACCTTGGTTTTATTTCTGAAGTATTTTGCAATTTTGGGGGGAAGGGAGAGGACGTCATCCTGAGAGGTCAGGAACCAGCCACTCGCAGACCAGGTCAGGTTCCCAAGGTATGTTTGGTCCATGTGTTGTTCGGGGTTTTTTTCTCTTTTTTTTTTTAAAGTTGCCAGTATTTAAAACATTGGAGATTTCATATAAAAATCTGGAATTCTGGTGTCTTTTAAAGGACATGGGCAGTGCCGGGTCACGTCCCCTGCATGGCAACAGGGGAGTGGATCTGGGCAGGCCCCAGTGGGCTGGGCATTGGTTGGCCACAGTCTGTTCCACTCCCTTTTGTTTTCCCAACTTGGACCTGGACAGTCACCCCCTGCCTCTTCCTGTGGTCACGTGTACACCCTGCACTAAATGGCCTCCAGTCCAGAGACCTAAAACCTGGACTGTGAAACCCACTGGAAAGGAGGAACCTGGTTACAGAGCCTTCAGGTGGACCCCAGGGATTCCGAATTCTGGGGTGAGCAGCCAGAACAGGACTGAGCAAAACATCCAGCTGGAAAGAGGCCTTCATCATCATCTCCTGGCCACCCCATTTTGCAGATGGAAACACTGAGGCTCAGGGAAACGGGGACAGAGCAGGCGTTTGAATCTCAGGCTCCTGCCTCCAAGGCAGGTTCTGTCCATCAAACCAGATTTCCTTCCTTCCTTTCTTCCTTCCTTCCTTCCTTCCTTCCTTCCTTCCTTCCTTCCACAAATCTTCACAACGGTATGCACATTTATTTATTTTTGAGAGACAGAGAGAGACAGAGCACAAGCGGGGGATGGGCAGAGAGAGAAGGAGACACAGAATCCAAAGCAGGCTCCAGGCTCCAAGCTGTCAGCACAGAGCCCCATGTGGGGCTCGAACTCATAAACCGTGAGATCATGACCTGAACCCAAGTCGGACGCTTAAGGGACTAAGTGGTTGACACTCCTGTTAGGCCCTTTATACACGTCACACATCTGTTATTTTTTCCATTCATTTGACAAGTATTTATTGAGTGCCTACTACATTCAGGAGCTGAATATGGCGGGGGGGGGGGGGGTGGAATACAAGCGAAGTCTACCCACCTGGAGTGCTAACAAGATAATTACATACAGGTGAATATTGGAGAGAGTGAGCAGGGCCTTGAGGGCAACGAATTAAACACTGGGCTGTGATGAGGAGGGGTGGCCAGGTGACAAGAAGGTGACATCTTCTTGGCATTGGAGACCCAAATACCAAAATGTTTGTGAGCAGCAAGCCATGCCCAGCTGAGCGACAGACCCTCCAGAGATGCCAAATCAAACAAGCCGGACCGTGGTCAAGGGGCAAGGGGGCAAGGCCTTGGCTTGTTAGCGAAGGTCTGGCCACCAGTGTTCGCCAAGGTTGGGGTTTTTTTTCCCCCTTCTTTCTAAAGATTTTTGTCAGTGGGGCTCACAAAGAGGAACTATGCGAATCACGAATTGCGACCCGGTCTCAAACCCCTGCTCTGTCCTCACTGTGTGACCTCAAGCAGCTATCACCACCTTTCAGAGCCTCAGTCTTCCCCTAGGGAAAACGGGGAGTCCATGGTAGGGAAGTCAAGAAAAACCAACAAGCTGGTGCATGTACAGAGCTGATCCCAGAGCCCAGCCCCAGGTCCCGGCTCTGTAAACAGGCACTGAAATTACTGATAACCCCAGAGGTTGTCGGAGCTGGAAGAAGCTCAAAGAGTGGGACCAGCCCCTTCCTTGCAAGCATGAGGACACAGAGGCACAGAGAAGGCGATTGTCTGCCCAAGGCCACACGGCACCCAGACTCTCAGCAGCTGAGGACCTGCCTGCCTGGCTCTCCCTTCCACTCCCCACCTTCCCCCCAGCTTCCATCTGTGGTTTCATCCAGACCAGGAATGCTGGGCCCATGGACATCAGCTGTGATTCTAAACTGGTTCTAGACCAGCTCTAAACCACCTAAGGGCTAGCCAGTTACGCAAGGGAGGAGGAGGAGTTGCATTAATGGCTCACAGAATGCCTAGGCTCTGAAGGCACAGAGCTGGGATCAAATCCCACACACTTCTCAGCTGTGTGCCCTTGGGCAAGGTCATTCTAAACCTTCTTTTCGCCATCTGTGAAATGGGGTTAACACCTAGCTGGCCAGCTTCTTCAGAGGACTGAGGAGTGCCTGGCACATAGTAGGTGCTCGATGCGTGTGCAGTGCCATCAGCATCCGTAACGCCTTAGGGCAGCCCTCCTGCCCTGCCCCTTCCTGCCCCGTTGTCTCATAAAGGGGTCCTCTGGGGGACACAGAAGAACAGTTGAGAGAGCAAGGCGGGATGCTTACCCCGTCATCCCCCTTGTTGGGAAAACGGTCCTGTAATGCCTGGTCCTATTGGAAACTCATCTGCCACCTCTGAGAATATGTGAAAGGACTGTCTTAGTCCATTCAGGCACTGTAACAAAATACCATAGGCTGAGTGGCTTCTAAACCACAGGCATTCATTTCTTACCGCGCTGGAGGCAAGGCTGGGCACTCCAAGATCAAAACCCCACAGATGCGGTGTCGTGGGGGCCTGCCTCCTGGTTCACAGATGGCTGCATCTAAGGCTGTTCTCACATGCTGGAAGGAGGAAGGAGCTGTCTGCTCCCATTCATGAGGGCTTCACCCTCATGACCTCATCACCTCCCCAAAGCCCCACCTCCAAATACCATCACCCTGGGGGTTAGATTTCAACATGTGAGTTTTGGTGCAGGACAGAAACAAATATTCAGTCTCTTGCAATGACCCAGAGCCATTTTCTCCTCTCCCGTAAGGCACACCAAGGCAGGAGCAGCTAAAAGGTGTGGCACGGAGGTCCCAGAGACGGAGGTCTTCCTGCAGCAAGAAGGGAGCCAGAGCGGCTCGCTGCTGAGGGCCATCTGGCAGATGTTCCGTTCCACCTTCCTCCTGGGGACCCTGAGCCTTGTCATCTCTGATGTCTTCAGGTTTGCTGTCCCCAAGCTCCTCAGGTGGGTCCAGACCTTGGGTGCCTTGCTCAGGCTGGTGGTCCTTTCCTTAATGGTGTCTTTCCAGAGTCAGGGGGCACCAGCTCTCTTTCTTCCTCTTCCTAGTCCTCCGGTGCCCAGGGCACTGGAGAGTGGGTGAAAAGGATACTGAGGAAGGGACAAAAGTACGGAGAAATTGACTAGCCTCAGGGAGAGAAGATGAATGAACTCAACCCTGACTGTATCAGTTAGCTTTTGCCGTATAACAAAACAACCCAAAAGCGAGGGGCTTACCACCACTTCCTTAGCGCGTGATAATGTGGGTCAGCAGTTGGGGCTGGGCTCGGCTGGGCAGTTCTTCCGTCGTGGGTTCCCCCGTGTGTCTGTGCTCAGCCGTGTGTGAAGCTGGCCGGGGGCTGGCTGGTTGGAGACGGTCTCAGCTGGGACAGCATGTCTCTGCTCCATGCGATCTTTCATGGCCCACAGTGCTAGCTCCGGCTTGTTCACATGGCCACCTGGCAGGGCTTAAAGACCCAGAGCAAAAGGGCCACTTTCTCTTGAGGCCTCGGGCTGGGGGCTGGCACAGTTTTACCTGCACTGTTTTCTGGGCCAAAGCTGGTTGCACGGCCAGCCCAGATTCAGGGGATAGTCGATTTGTGTGCTGTGGCTACCATGACAGTATTACAGGCTGGGTGGCTGAGACAACAGAAATCCATGTTCGCACAGTGCTGGCGACGAGCGGTCCAAGATCAAGACGGATTTTATGAGGCCTCTCTCTTGGATGCGCTGTGTCCTCACGTGGTCTTTCTTCTGTGTGTGTGTGTGCCCATAGTATCTCCTTGTGTGTGCAAGTTTGCTCTTAGAAGGACACCAATCAAATGGGATTACGGTTCCACCCTCATGGCCTTATTTTAACTAAATTTCCCCTTGAAAGGCCCGAACTCCAAATACAGACGCATTCTAAAGTACCGGGAATTAGGATTTAACATAGGTATCTGGTGGGGGCACAATTCAGCCCATAACACGTGGAGACAAAATACTCCCCTCCAGGTCAAAGGAGCAGCAATCACATTGAAAATGAATGTGCAGGGGGTGCCTGGGTGGCTAGTCAGTTAAGCTAAGTCTGACGTCGGCTCGGGTCACAACCTTGCGGTTTGTGAGTTCGAGCCCCGCGTCGGGCTCTGTGCTGACCGCTCGGAGCCTGGAGCCTGCTTCGGATTCTGTGTCTCCCTCTTTCTCTGCCTCTCCCCTGCTTGCTCTCTGTCTCTCTCTCAAAAATAAATAAACATTAAAAAAATTGTTTTTAAAAAGAAAAGGAGTGTGCAGGGGGGGCTCCTGGGTGGCTCAGTCAATCAAGCCTCTGACTCTGATCTTGTCTCAGGTGATGATGTCACAGTTCCTGGGATCAAGCCCTGCCTCGAGCTCTGTGCTGAAAGAGGGCAGCCTGCTTGGGATTCTCTCTCTTTCTCTCTCTCTCTGTCTCTCTCTCTGCCCCTTCCTTGCTCATGTGCTCGTACTCTTTCTCTCTCAAGTTAAATAAACTTAAAAAAAAAAGAAAGTGAGTGTGGACAGCGGGAGAAATAACTTGCATTTTTGCAAAAATATCTACCACTCTGTCTGATCCTCTCAGGCAAAAGGAACAACCATGGATGCCTTCTCTTACCGCTCATGCTCTCCCTCTCTCGAAAGCCTTTTTCTGGAGTTTATTGGTAATCCCACGACCCCGGCCTGGAAAGGGTATCTCCTCGCGGTGCTGATGTTCCTCTCTGCCTTCCTGCAATCAGTATGGGAGCAGCAGTACATGTACAGACTCAAGGTGATGCAGATGAGGCTGCGAACTGCCATTACTGGCCTGGTGTACAGGAAGGTGAGCCCTGGGCGAGAGGTGCGGGTCTTTCCCGTCTCCCCATCTCTTCCAAATTTATATGAAACATTCTAGCCCAAAAGGGTCACATCATATCATCTGTGCCTGAAAATGCCCTCATTCGTTACTTTACTACACTCTCACCTTCTTGGTTATTTCCATAAGACCTTGAGTGATGTGACCCTGGCACCTCTCCAACTCTATAACAACACACACCTGCTCTCTTGCTCAACCCACTCCAGCCACAAACATACCAGGCAACCTCCGACCTCAGGACCTTTGCGCTTGCTGTTGCCACTACCTGGACACCCTTTCCATTTCTTTTCATGTACTTTCCACTCATCCCCCATGAGGATAAAGGGCTAATCTTGGGCTGTGTGGAAACCAGATGGAGGTAGACTATCAGCTACATCCCCAGGCAACGCTGCTTATGGTAAAAATGACTCCTGACCCATTGGTAAATTCATCTGGGCTGAAAGTTCTGTCGGTGGAGCATGAGTACCTGATGGGAAGCCATAGCTTGGAGCTTCTTTTCCTGCTCTTGTCCCCTTGGGAGCCCTGGGAGTGGAGCTCACAAGACTATCTGCCGTAAGACTATCGGACTCTCTGGCTCCCGTGGGGTCTGCAGCCCCTGAGCCTGGGCCACCCAGTCCCCGCGAGTCTCCTGTCACGCCCGCGCTGTCCCCTGGGGGAGAACCAGGGCAAAGGGAACAGCCCCTGGACGGCTGTGTGGACGGCTCCCCTGACCGCGTGGCTGCTGTGTCTTAGACCCGGGCAAGCTCCGGGTCAGTGTGGCCCGTCTGGTCTTGTGAATCCACGTGCCGAGCTGAAGCTTGAGGCCGTTGCTCTCCCATGCCCACCCTTAGGGGAGCCCTGCCCATCTCCTCAGAGGTCAGCCCCCGGCTCCCCGCGCTGCTCTGCCTCCCCGTTAACCGTGTCTGCTTATTTTCCGGACCTGGTACGTAGACAGGGCTAGCCAATTTCTAGACGTAGGACATGACTCGCCAAGAGCGTCCCTTTCATGCCAACTACCCAGTCCAGAGCCCACACTCCCAATCGCCCCCTGATGGGGCTCTCGGCACTCTGGGCCCCCACGCGCCTGCCCCAGTCACCCCAGGGCCAGGTGCTGGACGAGGGACAGCTCCTGTGCCCCAGAGCCCACCAAAATTATTCAAGCTAGCCAACCCTGCTTCCCCTCACCGACCCTTCCTCCCTGTGAACACCACAATTAAGGCCCCACAGTCCACCTTGCTAATAGGCAATAATAGTAATTATTATTATTGATGTTACTGAATAATATTATCTTAAAACATTGCTTCATCACACGCCTCATAACTGCCGTTAAAGAAGGAACTATGTAAGTTGTGATTCAATTTTCCTCCCCAGTTCAAACTCTGCTGTGGGAGAGCAAGCCCCCTGCCTCTATCTTCTCGGTACTCCGTTCACTGTGAGGCCCACACTAGGTACTCGATAAAGACTGAAAGATTCTTCTGGAGATTTTCTACTCAGTCCTTCCTGGCTGACTCATTTACCGCCTTACTTCTTCCCTCACACACTCGGCAGACACGATGGCAAATAGAGCTTAGCATTCAACAGGCTGGAAGGGGTCCACTGTGACCCCAGGGCCCACATCTGGGGCTGCCAGAGAACCAGGTCTGGTGTGTGAGGGGCACCGTGTAGATGCCTTCAGGGAATTGATCTAACACCCTGTCTAGCTCCTGTCTCGCCTTGGTCATCCTAGATTCCAAGCTTGGCCTAGCCTTTTAGAAGGGCCTTCAACTTTGGGTAAGTTGGTCAACTTCTCTGTGCCTCAGTTTCCTTGGCTGTAAAGTGGGGTTAGCAATTCTGCACTTCATTGATCCCAGTCTCACTTTTTTTTTTAACCCTTCTGAAATCAAGATGTGTATCATGTGTCTTAATTTAATCGCATTTACTTTTTTTGCCCTTAGTGACACAAAACCAGAGCGTTTCGTCCATAGCATTGTAGACTGAATGAGATATGGCAGCACCTACTCCATCTGGTTGTGGGTTGGGCCCCATCACAGAAAACGGTGACCCTGTTCATTTAGCACAGTGCCTGGGGCATGGTTGGAATTCAGGAAACGATCCCCAGTATCATCATGAACCCAAGGGTTTTATATATTGTGCTACTAACTTACCACAACAGTGTTTTAGGGATGTCAGAGGATTTTTTTCTTTGGTCATCTCTCCAAATTCTCACGACGGCCCTGGGAGGTTGGCTCAGGACATTCACTAGCCCACTTTACAGACGAGTGAACTGAGGCTAGATAGGGAAGAGACCTGCCTCTGCCAGCAAGGGCAGACCAGCTTAGACCCCAGACCGGCCAGGTGGCTGTGCTCTTGCTCCGTCCGTGCTTTGGGCCTCCCTGCCCTCCTCCACCCCACTCGTCCCGTCCTTCCCTCTGACTCAGGTCTCCATCCTCCCACCCCGCCCAGGTCCTGGTCCTGTCCAGCGCCTCCAGAAAAGCCAGCACGGTGGGTGACGTGGTCAACCTGGTGTCCGTGGACGTGCAGCGGCTGACCGAGAGCGTCATCTACCTTAACGGGCTGTGGCTGCCGATTATCTGGATGATCATCTGCTTCGTCTACCTCTGGCAGGTGTGCCACAGTTCACAGGCCCCCGGCAGGTGTATCAGCGGCATAGCGACAGTGAGCGAGCACAGAGTGGTCCCAAGTACCATCCAGTGGGTGTCGTCACGGTGACTGTAGATCTACGCCTACTGCCCCTACCCTATGGGACACGGGGCCAGCACCCTTTCTGACTGGCCGCCTTGTAGCCAGGGCCCAGCATGCAGTGGGCACACGTAGGAAGAGGGAGGGGGACGAAGGACTCCTGGGAAAATGCAGAGCCATTAAAGGGGCAGACCCCTGACCCCAACAAATCTGCAGAAGACCCACCCATCACCCTCCTGGTCTTTTGGTGGATGGTCCCTAACGTCAGAAGGTCACCCTGAAATCCTGGCCCGCCGGGGGGGGGGGGCAGACATTGAAGTTGCCACAGTTAGCATCTGTAGCATTTTTCTCCAAATGATACTATTTTTGCCAGAGAAAGCTTAACCTTCCTTTCACCTTTCTTTGAGTATTTTCCCAATCCTGGCGGTGGGCTGGTTTGCCTTCTGGGCACTTCTCCACTTGGCCACTGGGTGGCGCGATTGCTGCATAAATGAAACAAACAGGCTTGCTCTGTGGTCAAGGAGATTACAAAATAGTGTTCTTAAAAGCTGAGAGGGGAAACTGAGGGCCACAGACTGAAGAGGGGTGGGGCTTGTCTAGAGACTGGCCCCAAATGATGCGGGAGGAATCTCAAACAGTCACAACCACTTAGAAATCATCTCCCCCACCCCCAGCTCCACATTTGCACCAAAGCAGGGGCGCCTCTGTGGCTCAGTTGGTTAAGCCTCTGCCTTCGGCTCAGGTCATGATCTTGCAGTTCTTGAGTTCGAGCCCCACATCGGGCTTTCTGCTGTCAGCCTGTCAGCACAGAGCCCGCTTCGGATCCTCTGTCTCCCCTCTCTGCTTTTCCCCCGCTTGCACTCTCCCACCCCCCCCAAAAAAATGGGGGGGGGAACCAAAGCCAAGAGGGAACATAACTGTCCCAAAGTCACAAAGCTGGTGGGGGTAGGGCTGTCAGACAAAATACAGGATGTCCGATTAAATATGACTTTTAGAGAAACCAAATAATTTCTTAGGATAAGTATATCCCAAATATAGCATGGGACATACTTATACCAAAAAGCCATTTGCTGTTTCATCTGAAATTCGTACTTGCCAAGGCATCCTATATGTTTTTTGGCTAAATCTGGCAACCTTGTCAGGGGTGAAATGAAGACCTAGGATAACGACTGTATGACACGGGCACTTATTCTAGGTGACAGGCAATGCTGGATGTCCCTTTCACGGATGAGGACAGTGCTGCTTAGGGAGGTTAGGTAGTTTGCGTGAGTGTCCTCAGCAAGTGTCAGCTGGCTGCCCTCGCCAGCTTCCCTGGGATGCCCTGCCTTAGGACCCAGGTCTGACCAAATCCCTCGGTGTCTTCAGCCGGGCTCCTGGAGGCGTCTTGTGACCTCCCACCCTCTCTGTCTCCAGCTTCTAGGACCCTCTGCCCTCACTGCCATCGCTGTCTTCCTGAGCCTCCTCCCTCTGAATTTCTTCATCACCAAGAAGAGGAAACAGCATCAGGTCTGACATTTGGGAGAAGGGACACACTGGGCGGCAAGCGGGGCAGGGAGCCTGCAGGTCACGGGACTGTTGCTGGTGCAGGTACGGGGAGATGAGGAGGGGACGGAGGGCCTGGTGGCATGAGCCTTTCCAGTCACTCAGAGCCCTGCCTTCCTCCCGGTGCCCCCAGCCCTGTGGATGGCTGTCGCATGCCTCCAGCGTCTGGGCCACAAGCCAACCATGGTCAACTCGGACGCCTCTCTTGTTCTCACACACCGTCCCTCAGCAGATGCATCCGGAATGATGGCCCAGTCTCACCCTCACTGGGCGCTCCTGCTCCTGCCCTCGTCATCCCTCTCTGCTCAGAACCACAGTGGCTCGCATGTCCCCGAGAGTCAGAGCCGAGACCCTTGGTGGCCAGCCGTGATCTGGCCTCACCTCCTGCCCCTCTGCCCTCCCCTGACCCTCAAGCTCCAACCCCACTCCCCCTCTGCCCTCCCCGACCCTCAAGCCCCACTCAGGGCCTTTGCTCCTATGGTGCTCTCTGCCTGGAACACCTTCACCCCCAGACATCCCTGCCCCCCCCACCCCAACCCCTCACAGACCCCTGGTTACAGCAGCAACACGCCCCTCCCCTCCATATGCACCTGTTCGGCAACTTGGCCTGCCCGTTTGCCAGATGCACCTGGCTCCTCTCTCTCTTCGGACTGAAAGCTTCCCGGCAGCAGGGAATATGCACTGATGCAGTCTCAGCTTCTAGAACAGTGCTTGGCAATCAGGAGGAGGGAGGGAGGGAGGAAGAAAGGTCTCACATAGACTGTTTCTCCAGCCTCCTGTTTGGCCTCCTCTAAGACACTGTCCACACCTGCCCCTGTGACAATGCCCCTCCTTAGTGGGACACAGGATCCCCGACTCCTCTGCCTGACCCCCAAGTCCCAACGTGGTGCAGCCCACCTCCCTCCTGTAGCACCCCCCCCCACCCTCTCTGACCACACTGCCTGCCTCTGGGTCGTGCTGTCCCCTCCGCCTTCCTTCGTCCACCTCACCTACCCATTTGCACACCCAGCACCTGCTCATCATAGCTCACGGTCACTCCCACCTCCAGGAAGCCTTCCCCGTGGCACCACACCCAGGCTGGTTCAGGGTTCTGCCTCTCCCACCTCCTCCCTGGTCTGTGGGAGCTTCCCATCATTTCTGGCCCACAATGAGGGCAGAAGCTGGGGGACAGGAGGGAGAAGGCGCCTGTGGGGGTCCAGGGACAAGATGACAGTGACTTGGGCCAGGACTGTGGGGACAGCGATACTGAGAGGCAGACAGCCTGGGACCTGCTGTGGAATCAAGGGCATTTGCTGAAGGTGGGGTGTGATGGTTTGGGGGAAGGAGAATTCTAGACGTTTCCCTGACCTCTTCCCTTCTTCTTCCCTCTGGTACCAGGAGGAGCACATGAGGCAGAAAGATTCTCGGGCACGGCTCACCAGCTGCGTCATCAGGAACATGAAGATGGTCAAGTCCCACGGCTGGGAGGGAGCCTTTCTAGAAAGAGTCCTGCACATCCGGGGCCAGGAGCTGGGTGCCTTGAGGACCTCCAGCCTCCTCTTCTCTGTGTCTCTGGTGTCCTTCCAAGTGTCCACGTTTCTGGTGAGGTCACTCTGATCTCTCTGCAGAGCATGGACGGAGGGAGGGAATCCTGGGGAGGGGATGAGGTAGGCAGAACTCCCCCCTCCACGCCCCCCCAGATCCTGGAGCCTTTCTTTGCAGACCACGCTGTCCGTTCAAACATACCTTTCCTGGATCCTTCCCAGTCAGGGATCCTTGCTTTGTGCTGAGTTAGCTGATTCTGAAGCTGGTAGTGGCTAACAAGGTCTGTCATTCTCCTGTAGAAGGTTCCAGCATCTGAACTGTTGCTGCTTCTGGCATGGGGAGGAGGCAACAGGGGCAGGTTCTGCTCAGGTAGCACCCCCGGTCCACACTGATGCCGGCTGTCAGATGGCTGCAGGGGCCCCCCTTCCCCACATCCACACACACTGGGCACTGTCCTGTCCTCCAATTTATTTCACAAACTGCTGCCAGATTAGCCTTCCTAAAGCACGGCCAGCCGTGACTTCAGTCCATGTGGGGTTGCAAACAAACCTACAGTAACTCACTGCTGCATAAATAAATAATCCAAACTTCATAAAATATTCAAGGCTGGTGGCAGGTGGGCCTTAATCACTTATTTCCAGAAGGATTAGACACTTCCCCCCCCCCCCCCCCCGGGACGATCTGGAGTTACCAACACAGTCATCGCTGAGAAACACAAGTAGCATTGCTTACAGCCATGAGAGCTCCCCGGAAAGGGTCATTGAGTCACCATCACACCGAGCGACCATCACAGTGGGCATCATGTAGAGTGGTCAGCACACTAAGGGACCATCATATCATCACCAAGTGGCACCTAGAACTGAACTACCCCCTCGTGACATCTAGAGCCACAAATGCCCCCAACCCCCAAGGCTCTCGAGCGCTGCTGATACGTGCAACTTCAGGGTCATCTCCAAGAATTTCTAGACTCACAAGTCCCACCCATGCCTAGAACCCCCCCAAACCCTACCCAGACCGCATGCTGCAGTGTCCCCAGATGCCTGGAACCAAGAGTTTCTGGTCCTAGAACAGGGATTGCACACACACCTCCTTTCACTAATACGGTTGTATTTTTTCAGAGAAACACAGCTTTGTGAACCAGGAGTGAGAACTGGGGCGGGTAGCAGAATTTAGGGTGAGAACCAGACGGGCAGGAACATTCCAACGTGGCAAGGCTTGGCCAAACAGGCCCCTGGAGACGCCTGCTCAGGTTCCTGAGTTGTGCCCTCAGCTCATTGTCACTGCCCGTGTGTCCCCAGGTCGCACTGGCGGTGTTTGCTGTTCATTCGCTGGTGGCTGAGGAGAATGCCATGGATGCTGAGAAAGCTTTTGTGACTCTCGTGGTTCTCGATATCCTCACCAAGGCTCAGGGTTTCCTGCCCTTCTCCATCGACTCCGTGGTCCGGGTGAGGCGGTGGGGCGGGGAGGCCATCTGGGCAGAGACCCGCAGGGGTGTAGCAGGCAGTGCCCCGCCTCTGTGCATCCCCACACTGCCCACAGGACCGACAGGGGAGGGAGGGAGAGTCCGGGAGGGGCAGAGGATACAAGGAATGGGCAGCAATCACTGTTCTCTTATTATGTAAAGTGTTTTTATTTCCATTCTCTTCCCTGTCTCTGCTCACACTGTGCCACCTTGGTGTGGTAGAAATGAGAGCAAGTTGCCTCGCTGAGACATCTCTATTTAAATTTTTTTTTTTTTGATGTTTTAACTTATTCTTGAGACAGAGAAAAAGTGCATACTGGGGATGGGCAGAGGGAGAAAGGAAGACAGAGAATCCCAAGCAGGCTCTGCACTGTTAGCAGAGAGCCTGATGCGAGGCTTGAACTCACGAGCCACCAGATCATAACCTGAGCTGAAGCTGAACGCTTAACTGAGCCACCCAGGCGCCCTGAGGTGTCCCTATTCAAATGCCGCCTCCTTAGTTCCCAGAGATGGTTTTAGGGCTGAGAGCAGAGAGGGTTCCCTTAGATGGACAGAGTCTGGAACCATTTCCAATAATGGTCTGATGACCCCCTTGGAAAAGCCACCATCTCCTTCTGGGGTCTGATCTGCAGAATGGCAGCCCAAGTGTCCCTACTATGCTAATTAGGGGTGAGGAGACGGGAGGTCACCACCGTCATCGTCATCACCACCTCCGTGTGCACAGTTTCCCGTGACCTGGAAAGCCTTGCGCTAAAGCTTTGCAAATGCATCAGGCTTGGGAGACCGGAAGGTTTTCCACATCCCGAGGCACCAGGCACCTGAAGCCCGAGTTCGTGTTTTGCTCTTTGGGCACCAGTGACCTGAGGCTTTGGTTTCCCCAGGCCCGGGTGTCCTTGGACCGTCTGGCCGCCTTCCTCTGCCTGGAAGAAGTTGACCCTGGGGCTGTGGACTCAAGTCCCTCCAGACGCTGTGAGTGCGGAGTTCAGCAGGAGGGGGATGGGAGGGATAAGAGGAGCGGTTCCCGCAGTCCATCGACCAAAAGCCAGGGTCCCAGCTGGGGCCGCTGGTGACAGGATGGCACGCGCAGATGAGGTCACCAGCCGTGCAACGTGGAAACGGGCACGGTGACACTTTCTGCCGGTCATTCAGTGGCTACCCGTGCCCACTGACGGCGCGTCAGTCTGGGTTACAGCAGCCAATCCTCTAACAGCCCAGGTCCTCGCCCTCGTGCGGGAAGTCCGGGGAGACAAACACGGTGATGTGTTTGTCGAGCTGGGAAATAAAGTCGGAGAGATTACGGGCACCCTTGTGTGATGAGGTTCTCCAAGCACGGGTTGTCTGGGTTTGCCCTCCAGCTGCTGGGGACACGTGCATCAGCGTGCACAACGGCACCTTCGCCTGGTCCCGAGAAGGCACCCTCTGCCTGCGCAGGTACAGCATGGCTTCTCCGCAAACTGCCCTCCCGGGGTCGGGAGGACTATGCGAGAGCTGCCGCGGTGTCCTGTGTGAGAGACGGTGCAGGCTTCCCGCGGAGCGGGGGGGGGGGGGGGGGGGGGGCGGGAAGGGGGGGGAGAGGGGCTGGAGGGCGGGCTCACCCACGCCGCTGTTGTCAGGGAGGTTGGGACCAGCCCTGGCAGAGAGTTTGGGGAAAGCAAGACTCTTGGGGGTGGAGGAACGGTGAATCAGCCTCCCCAGTCGGGGAGGGAACACCTCCCTGGTCCCCGCTCCCCACGCTGGCCAAGATGACACCAAGGGAGGCCTAAAAGAGAGGCCCCCCCCAAGACCCCGTCAGCCATATCTGCTTCTCTCTCTCCTCTGTTAGCTCCCAGGTCATTGCCACCTGCAGCCCCACTTTCGGTGGGGTCTTTGTGGCAGAAAACCCCAGCCAGCCCCAAAACTCTATTAAGAAGGGAAAGAAAATATCCTGGGCGGTATTCATGTCGACTGCCATTCACTCCCCTCGTAGTATTTATTAAACGCTTGCTATGTGCCAGCCCCTGCTGTAGGCTCTGGGGACAGAGTGAAGGAAACGCGCAAGGGCCCTGCTTTCTTGGGGCCCACGTGATGGGGGCACACAAATGAGAAAGGGTAAGGGTGTGATGTTGAGGGAGGGGCATGTGTAGTGAGGTCATAATAAAGAGAAGGAATGAGCCCTGCGGGTGTCTGGAAGAAGAGCTTTCTAGTGGTAGGGACAGCAAGTACAAAGGTCCTGAGGCAGGAGTGTGCCTAGACCAAGGTTTCTCCATGTCAGCACTACTGACATTGAGGACTGCAGAATTCTTTGTCGTAGGGGCTGTGCTATGCATTGGAGGTTGGTTAGCAGGACCCCCAGTATCTGCCCACTAGCTTCTAGCAGCAACCACCCACCAGGTGTGACAAATGACACTTGGGGAGGGGCACAGTGCCTCCTACTTGAGAACCACTGTCCTACTGTCTTTGAGAAGAAGCAGGAGGTCAGCGTGGCTGAGGCCGAGTGGCTAAGGGACAGAGCAGTGGGAGGTCGGACGTACTTGGTGAATTGTCGGGACGCTTTACCTTTTATCCTGAGTGACATGGGAACCGCTGGAGGCTTCAGCGAGGAGGCATCATGATCCCACTTTTAACGGGTTTTAACGGGTCCTTCTGGCCACGGGGTGGAAGATGGGCTACAGCACACGAGCAGTGGTTGAGGGCAAGGGCAGAAGCAGGGAGAGTGGTGAAGAGCCTACTGTAATACCCTGGACAAGAGGCAAGGCTGGTTAGACCCTCCTGCCACAATAAACAGTGTGTGTGTGTGTGTGTGTGTGTGTGTGTGCATATGTGCAAGCAGGTGTGTGCACGCACGTGTGCACATGCAGGCATGAGTGCGTGTGCACATGTGCACTAGAACATGTGTGTGAATGTGTGTGCACTTGTGCATACACGTGAGTGTGCATGCACATGTCTGTGGCTGCACATGTATGTGGTACGTGTGGTATGCTAAGGGTGTGCGTTTGTATGACTGCAGGAGTGTGCATGAGTGTGCGGTGTAATGCACGTGTGTGCTTGTGTGACGGCACGTGTGTGTGTGCATGTGCACGTGTGTGGGGCAAGGTGGCCACTTAAATAGCTGCACAAGGACTGTGAGAGAGAAGGACAGCTCCACGCTTACCCACAGTGACCTCTGCCTGAGTCGCCAACAGGAAGGGCTGGCTCTGTCGGGGTTCACCAATTCCACGCGGACTCAGGCTGGGCCCTGCCCAGGGACATATCTCCCTTCCTGTGTTGCCAGGATAAACCTCACTGTGCCCCAGGGTCATCTGCTGGTGGTTGTTGGTGCAGTGGGGGCAGGGAAGTCCTCTCTGCTCTCTGCCCTGCTTGGGGAACTGTCAAAGGTGGAGGGATCGGTGACCATCAAGGTGAGGCTGCCCCCTGCCTGTCACAATGTCCCTCTCCCCGCCTCCCTCCCGGTCCCCCCCACTCCTTTCCCCTCCTCCCCTCTCCGCTCCCCCTACTTCCCCCAAATCACTCCTACCTCCATCCCTACCTGCCTTTTGATGACCGAAGTGAGTTGTATTTTAGGGTTCCGTGGCTTACGTGCCCCAGGAGGCCTGGGTCCAGAACACATCCGTGGTCGAGAATGTGTGCTTCAGGCAGGAGCTGGACCCGATGTGGCTGGAGAGGGTCCTGGAGGCCTGTGCCCTGTGGCCAGACGTGTGCAGCTTCCCTGCAGGGGTCCACACCAAAATTGGGGAGCAGGTGAGGGTCTCGGGGCCTTCTAGTGGCAGGAAGGCATCGGAGCTCGGGCCATTTGTCTCCCTGGCATGTGGGCCGTGTGGTGGGAGGGACAAAGAGGACACAAGGAAGCAGCAAAGCGGGACAGACGAACGAGTTTAGTTCAGGGCCAAACACGTAACAAATGCTCAAAAATAGTTGTTAACGAGTGAATGATTGAAAATAGAGACCAAGGCAGAGACATGTGGCAGGGTTTGGAGGCGAGGGCTCTCAGCGACTAGGAGTGAGGAGACCTGGGCTCCTGTCCTGCCCTGCCCTGCTTTTCTGGGTGACATTGGTCAAATAGCTTTTCCTTTCTGGGATTCACCAAAGGGTCTGGGGCAGGGATGTCCAATAGACAGGATATATACATCTGGAGCTACAGATTGGGCAGGGGTCAGCAAACGATGACCCACAGGTCAAGTCCAGTCCATCACGTGTTTTTGTAAATGAGGTCTTATGGGAATACAGTGACGCCCATTCATTTAATGGCGGTCCATGGCTGCTTTTGCATGACAGGAGCAGAGACCAGGGTTAACATAGTTACTGTCTGGCCCCTTACAGAAAAAGTTTGCTAGCCTCTGGATTAGGCAGTTGAGAGTGAAAAACTAGGAGCTGCCATTAAGGAAATGAGTGGGTTTCCAGAGAGAACAGGAAAGGGCCCAGGACAGGGTCTGGAGGAGTCCCTGTGTGGCCTGAGCCATAAAGAGCGGCTGACAAGGAGTGTCCAGGGAGGAGGATGGGTGTCCCGGAGGCCAAGGGAGGGTGTGTTCCAGAAAGAAGGAGTACTTGCTGCCCTCCCTCTGTGACCAGCTGTCACATCCTTAACCAGACATGTGCTCTCCCAAAACTTGCCCACCCCCATCCCCAGTGATGGGAGCTGCATCCCTCCAGAGCTTGGATCCCAAACCTTGGTATCATTCTTGGTTCTCCTCTCTTTCATACACCCATACATCTAATCCATCAGCAAATCCTGTTGAGTCCACCTTCAAAGAGGACCCAGAGTGTCCTGGCATCATCCACCATCAGTTCCCCCCTACGTGGCTGCCCTGCTTTCTTCTGTCGTCACGCCTGATAGCTTAAGCCCGGTGCGGCAGCCAAAGGGATTCTGTTCATGCCTAAGTCAGACCTCATCCTTTCTCTGCTTGGGAATCTTCCAAGGTCTTCCCATCTCTCTCAGAGTCAAAGCCAAAGTCCTGATAGTCCGCAACAAGTCTTCTCAAGGTTTGGCCCCACTCATCTCTCCAGCCCCATCCTATCATGCTCCCCCTTTCCTGTTTCACTCCAGCCACATGGATCTCTGTATGTTTATTACACACCCAAAGCATGCTCCCACCCTGAGGTGCTCTTCTATCTGCCGTGGATCCACATGGTTCATCCCTCGCTCCCATTGGGTCTCAACCCAAATGTCCCCTTAGTGGAGAGGCTTTACCTGACTGCCACCCCCAGCACAGCAACCCTGTTCATGCTGGTACAACATACACGTTAATTCTGCTTAATTCTTCATAGCACATAACATCTTCTGATAGGTGATAGATTTGACTTGTTTATTAATTACATGTCTCCCACCCTACCCTCATTAGAGTGCAAGATCCATGAGAGCAGGGACTGGGTTTTGTTCATTATGGTATCCCCAGAGCCTAGGACACTGGGTGTAGTAGCCATGTGGAACATATGAGTGGAGTGGAGTGGAAGAAAGGAAGAGAAAAAGAAAAGAAAAGGAGAGAGAGAGAGAGGAAGGAAGGAAAGAAAGAAAGAAATAGAAAGAAAGAAAGAAAGAAAGAAAGAGGAAGAAAGAAAGAGAAAGAAAGAAAGAAAGAAAGAAAGAAAGAGAGAGAAAGAAAGAAAGAAAGAAAGAAAAAGAAAAAGAAAATAAGGTTGGGCAACCAGAGAAATGACTGGTGTCCTGAGGAAGGCGGTATCATACGGTGGAGAAGCGAGAAGAGAAGCCAGACTCAAGGAGAAGTGAGCCGGAGGAGAGAAAGTCGCTTCCCCCAGGCAGCTTGGCTGCAAGGGGAGAGGTGATGCTGGGTGGAGGCTGGTGGGGATGCTGGTTCGAGAGTAAGTGTTCGAACCTGGGAGCTGGCCCTCACTCTGATGAGCATGACGTCCACCCAGGCCCCTGTTCCTCTCCTGTGGCCACAGGGCATGAATCTCTCCGGGGGCCAGAAGCAGCGACTGAGCCTGGCCCGGGCCGTGTACAGGAAGGCCGCTGTGTATCTGCTGGATGACCCCCTGGCAGCCCTGGATGCCCACGTCGGCCAGCAGGTCTTCAACCAGGTCATTGGGCCTGACGGGCTGCTCCAGGGAACAGTACGTTTGGGAAAACGTGTCAAAGTTCACAGGGCAAAGGCAGGGGAAGTCCTAACCCAACCCTCTCCTCAAGTCCAGTTTTCGTCTTTATAGTGGTCAGCTTTTGCTCTGACAATGCTGCCTAACAAACACCCCCCCGATCCCTGTGGCTTGCGACAGCAGTTATTTCTTGCTCATGGGTCTGTGGTTAAACTACTCCAGCCGTACCTCAGGTCACCGGCCAGGTTCAGGGAAACCCTGTGTCTTGTTTCAAGACACAGGTTGAAGGAGCCCCTCTATTTCTCCACCGGAACATAGAGAGAGAAGGCGGGAGGACAAGAAGGGGAGCTCCTCCCACACACGGCCCCAGGACACTGCCTGCCCCTGAGCCCCCAGCTCTGGATGACTGGTCAAACACAGCAGTGTAACCTCTACCCCTTCTTTTCCCAGACACGGATTCTCGTGACCCACGCACTCCACGTCCTGCCCCAGGCTGATTGGATCGTGGTGCTGGAAGACGGAGCCATTGCAGAGATGGGTTCCTACCAGGAGCTTCTACGCAGGAAGGGGGCCCTGGTGGGCCTTCTGGATGCAGTCAGAAGGCCAGGAGATAGAGGAGATGGAGGTACGGGCTGGGCTTTGCTGGTTCTCTGTTGCCGGGATCCTGCACCCCCTTGAGGAGAAGGCTCCAAGGATCCCACAGTCATGCCTGGAAGGCTCTGGCCACACCCTTCCTGGGAGCCCAGGCCTTGAAGCAGACAGCTCTCTGGAGAGGCCACCCAACCCCCCAGTTAGAGTGAGCGACACCTTCTGTGAGCCAAGGAGAGTGCTAAGTTCATTGGATCTGTCTTATGAGGCATGTGCCCTTTTGGTTGCCATCTTACTAATGAACAAACTGGGGCAAAGGCAAGTACTTTTTCTGAGGTCACAACATTAGAACTTGGGTGTGTTCATATCTGGAGTGTTCAAGTCCTAACTGCTGCAGAGGCTGAGCAAATGGTCATTTGGTGGCTAGAGGCCAGAAGGCCCACAACACGCCAGCTAGGGCTTCTAATAACCAGAAAATACCATGCCTTCTGGAAAAATGATAACGCGTTGGAAGTGATGTCACCGATCCAAGCTCACCCATAGTGGGTGATAAGGACCCCCGTGGCACCTCACATACATTAGCTCATTTAATCATCGCGGTGCCTCTGTGAGGTCAGTGCTGTAATTATGTCCATTTAACAGGTGAGAAAACTGAGGCCCAGAAGTGAAGGAACTAGCCCAAGTTTACATGGCTTATAGGTGGCAGTGCTGGGATTTGAACCCAAGCAACTTGACTCCAGAGCATGTGCTTTTTCATCAGTAGGCTGTAGGCTGCTCCCCCGCCCCTGGCTCTCCCCCAACCCCCACCACCATGGAAAAGCAAGGACCCACAGCCAGGTGCCCCCAGAAAAGGCTCTGCCTTTTCTGAAAACATCTGTTGCCCAGAACAGGGGCTCACCCTGGTAAAAGTCCTAAGCGTCAACTTGCAGTATCATCATCCTGGAGCTCGAAGATGGGGCCTGCCCAACCTGGAGGATGGTCAGAGGCAGGGTCCTTCCTGAGGAAGGTGACCCCTGAGGTTGGGTGCGAGTTGCCTAGAAAAGAACATTCCAGGTACAAGAAACTGCTCATGCAAGGCTGTCGGGGGACACCGGAGAGGTTTGCCTTGTGCAGTGTTTGCTACTGTTTTCCAGCCCCAAGTTCATAGCAGGTGCGCAATTATATTTGCGAAGTGAATGAGTGCACGAATGAGTGATTCAATGAGTAATGGTCCCAGAAGAACCCAGGGAGGATTGAGAGAGGTTGCAGGAGCCAGATCATGGGAAACAGATGCTCAGACAGGTTGAGGCCATACAGCCGGTGGGTGTCAATGCCCGCGTTTGGACCCCGATTACTGGCCCCCCATCACACGACAAGACTCCTTTGACCTTGCAGAAACAGAACTCACGACTGATGCCAAGGACCCCAGAGACCCTGCTGGAAGTGGGAGGCCCGAGGGCAGACCCGAGAGGTGAGTCCGCCTCGGTGCTGAGCGTGGGGAGGGCGCAGGCTGAGGCTGTAAAAGCATTGCTGGGTCAGCACCCGCAGCGTGGGCAGGTCAGGGCAGCCAGAACCATTCTGGACCTCACAGCTGCTGAGTGCCCGCTCTGGGGGCCAGACCAGCCGAAAGCTTTTGATCTTCAATGGGCCAAAGTGGTTAAGTCCTCATGTGGCCAGTTCATAGCAGGACCAGTTTGCCCTCAAATATGATGAATGCCCTAAAGTTTGTTAGGTTGTGTCATTGCCAGAGAGGGGCAGGGCTGGTGCCAGAGAAAGATCCTCGCCATAGCTGTTAATGATGTGCCCAGCCCTGTCGTTCGTCATGCTTTTTCAGGCTTGCTACACGAAGGGCTTGAGTCTACACGCGTGGGATCACTTGTTACAGGCCAGAACACACGCGTGGGAGTTCACCAGGAGGCCTCCTGTCCCCTCGTCCCTAACCCCTTCTAGACAGGCCATAGCTGGACTCATTGTGGGGCTGTCTGCAGCCCTAGAACCTTGCCACCTGGTACTCGCCCTTTTTATGGAAAGTGACTTTGTCAACAGCAGACCACTGGGCAGTGGACACAGTGCGAGCTTAGGTGACAGTTGTTGGGGAGCTCCTGGGGTACTGTGAGGGTCCTTGGTCCCTGGGGAATGTAGAGGCTGAGCACAGCTTCTCTCCATGCCAGGTAGCCACCCCGAGCACTCCTGGGTCTTACACTGGGCAATCCCACTTGTCCTCACTGTGCACAATAATCCCAAGATCAGATAGATGATATAGGCAGGTAGGCAGAGAGAGAGAGAGAGAGATGACAGATTGATGAATGATGGATGAGTGGATGATTGATTGGTAGCTAGACAGACCGACATAGACTAACCCCATTTCCTCAGCTGAGGAAACTGAGGCACAGACAGGATACGTCAGCTGCCCACGGTTTCACAGTCACCAGATGGCAATTCACATTTAAGTTTAAGGCAGCCCCCTCATCCGCAGACGAAAGGAAGATACAAGAAGTCCTCAACATTTGAATTGCACAAAACTGACCTTCTTCCAAGGTGGACTAACAGATCTGCGGGTAAACAGCAGGGGCAAAATGACCGTAGCAATGCTTAGGCCAAAAGGAAAACTCTGAAAAACAGGTCCCAAAGTTGACTAAATAAGTTCATTCAAAGAAACAGCATCGGGAGAACAGGCTTGCTCGCCTCCGGGGAAGGAGATGGCATTTAGCTGGGCACCGTGGAGGGAGGACGGAGCGCGATGCCCCGTGGTGCTCCATATGCTGGTTGTATGAGTGAGCGAAGGAATGAATGAGTGAAGAGTGTATGTCAGAGGTCACCGGCTCCCAGTGGCCATGAGGGTTGGGTGCGCACACACCCCCTGGACAGAGACGCTGACTTGTCTCCATTTCCTCTCAGTGACAGGTCCATGAAGTTGTTGGTCTCTGAGAAGGACAGAGCCGCTTCAGAGGCCCAGCCAGGGGCTCCCCTGGATGATCCAGAGTGGGCAGGATGGTCAACAGGAGAGGATGGCATCCAGTATGGCAGGGTAACCACCAGCTGCTCCCTCTCCTCTACGTCCACTGCTACAGCTACGCACTCCCCAGGGCCCAAGACCTCCCATCAGATACAGTGCTGGGCAGGGAGGCGGGGTGGGGGAGACTCACTTTACTGGACACCTACTGTGTGCCACGTTGGACTCTGGACACTTCATGTTTCTTAATGCTCACAACCACCCCAAAATTAGATGGTGACAGCTCCGTTTTAGAAATGAAGAAACTGAGGTCTTAAAGAGTTTGTCTGCGTTCTCAGAGCTAGCAAGGGACTTAAATCAAGGTTGCTCAGAGCAAGCAACCTGGGACTTAAACCTAGGTCAGTCAGAATCTAAAGTTTGTACTATTTCTTTTCTTTTATGATGCTTTGTCCACCCCTCCTTTCACCTACCTACTTTTTCATTCCTCTGTCTGCCTACTTTTCCATTTATTCACCATCCACCCCATCCTACTCACCCATCCAGCCACCTACCCATCTACTCACTCATCTATCCATCTCACCTACCCTCTCACCCATTCACTCATCCAGCCATTCATCCATCCACCTACCATCCATCCATCTACCCATCTTCCATCCATCCATCCACCCACTTATCCACTCACCCATCCATCTACCCATCTTCCCTCTATTCATCCTTCTACCCACTTATCCACCCATCCACCCACCCATCCATCTACCCATCTTCCATCCATCCATTCATCCATCCACTTATCCACCCACCCATCCATCTACCCACCTTCCATCTATCTACTCATCCACCCACTTATCCATCTATCCATCCATCCACCCACTTATCCATCTATCCATCCATCCACCCACTTATCCACCCATCCATCTACCCACCTTCCATCCACCCATCCATCCACCCACTTTTCCACCCATCCATCTACCCACCTTCCATCTATCCACCCATCCACCCACCTTCCATCTGTTCATCCATCCACCTACTTATCCACCCATCCATCCATCTACCATCTTCCATCCATCCATCTATCCATTCCACCCACCCACTTTTCCACCCATCCATCTACCCACCTTCCATCTATCCACCCATCCACCCACCCACCCATCCATCTACCCACCTTCCATCTGTCCACTCATCCACCCACTTATCCATCTATCCATCCATCCACCCACTTATCCATCCAGAATCCATCCATCCACTCATCTATTCATCTGCTCTTCTATAGACTCACTCATTTATTTATCCATCCACTCATCTACCCTTTCATTCACTCAACTACCCATCATCCCACCCAACCATACACCTACTCATCCACCCAAAAAACATTTACAGAACCCCCACTACATGCAGGCAATGTCTCTACTTTGGTGGATGTTGCACACTAGTGGCGGGAGACAGTCAGCAAATAATTAGGCTAATGAGCAAGGTAATATCAGATAATGATAAAAAAAATAAAGAAGGGAAATGAGATGGAGACCAACCAACTGAGGGTCACGAGCCTGCTTGGATTAAGATGCCCTAATGGGTGATGCTCGAGCTGAGCCCTAAAGTAAGGAACCAGCAGCTGACAGAGGAGGAGGGAGAGCATTCCAGGCAGAGGGAACAGCAGGTGAAAAGGCTCTGAGGTGGGAAGGAGTTTGGGGCACCAGAGAAAAGAAAGAAATCCCATGAGACCAGCAGATAGTGAGTAGGAGGTAAGGTCAGAGAGACAGACTAGAAGGTGAGAATTTCTTCTGAGAGCAAGAGAAAGCCATGAGCAGACCAGCAACAGCAAGATAGGGTCAGGATGATGTTTCCAGAAGTTCACTCTGGCTGCAGCCAGGTGAAGAACTTCAGATTTGTGGCAGCTGGACCTTAGCAGGTGTCTTAATCTCTTTGTGCCTTTCTTTCCTTATCTGTCAGGTGGGAGTTATGATGGGGGTAGAGACACATGCCTGTCCTATAGTATGTGTTCAATAAATCACTCCAAAGCCAGAAAGTGCCACAGCTTTAAAGCTCCCACTGGCCTTTGGAGGGTTCTGCAGAGGAAGGGGGTCTTGAGGCTAGGTGGGGCCTATAGGAGACCTGGTGCTCCAGGTGGTAGGAACCGAGAGAGCACAGGTTAAGGTCTGCACCGTGGTTCCATCTGCCCTGTTGAGAACCTCACCTGGTCTTTTCTTCTTTCCTTTCCCTCCGGGGCCTCTCTCTGTCCCCATCCCCCCTACCTGTGCTACAGGTGAGGGCCACCATGCACCTGACCTACCTACGGGCTGTGGGTGCCCCACTGTGCCTCTATGCACTGTTCCTCTTCCTCTGCCAGCAAGTGGCCTCCTTCTGCCGTGGCTACTGGCTGAGCCTGTGGGCCGACGACCCCACTGTGGACGGGCGACAGACCCAGGCGGCTCTGCGTGGCTGGATCTTCGGGCTCCTGGGCTGCCTCCAAGGTACCCCTCGCCCGCCTTCCTCACCCTCCACCCTCCCGGCCCCATCTGAGGTGCTCAGGGCTCCCTGGCCTGCCCATCCCTGTCCTTTCTGGACATCTGTGCAAACATCCTGGGCCCAAGCGCAGACCTGCATCCTTTAGATAAGGCTGGAAGGAGTCGGGGGGCAGGACACATCCCTCCTTTCCTGGGATCTTCAGAGTCTGTGCCAGACTCCTCAGCAAGTGCAGAACCTTGGCCCCCAGATGTTGGGGTAGCTGAGGACTTGGGTGGGGACAGACCAACTGCAGTGGTTTGGATGGGCCAGAGACAGTTTGCCCCACCTCAGAAACGGAGTGAAGTCAGCCCCATTCCAGGCACATAGATGGGCATTGAGAGAAAGGGGGTATATTAGTTTCCTAGGGCTGACAGAAATTACCACAAACTTGGTAGCTTAGAACAACAGACACTTCATCTCTCAGCGTCCTGAAGCCAGCAGCCCAAAGACAAGCTGTCGGCAGGAGTGGTTCCTCCTGGAGGCTTTGAGGGAGCGACAGTCCCATGCCTGTCTCCTAGCTTCTGTTGGGGGTCTCCAATCCTTGGCTTGCATATGCCCCCATTCTGTGCCTCTGCCTTCATATCACCTTCGTCTCTGTCTCCGGATGTCTTCTCTTCTTGTAAGGACGGGAGCTATTGGATTTAGAAGGCATCCTAAATCCAGGGTGTTACCACCTTAGGATCTTTCACTGAAAACGGCCACAAAGAACGTGTTTCCAAATAAGGTCACATTCCGAGATTCCTGATGGACACGAGTTTGCAGGGTGGGGAGGCACACTGTTCAACCCACTGCAGGGTGGTTCCATCAGGGGATACTCAGGATGGCCAAAGCATAAGATGGCCATCATGGGGTAGTTGGGGGAGGGCGGTCTCGGCTCTCACGCTCTGACACCCGCTCTCTCCCCAGCCATTGGGCTGTTTGCCTCCATGGCCATGGTGCTCCTGGCAGGAATCCGGGCATCCAGACTGCTTTTCCAGAGGCTTCTGTGGGATGTGGCACAGTGTCCCATCGGCTTCTTTGAGCGGACGCCCATCGGGAACTTGCTGAATCGCTTCTCTAAGGAAACAGACACAGTAGATGTGGACGTCCCAGACAAACTCCGGTTCTTGCTGATTTATGCCTTTGGACTGCTGCAAGTCAGCCTGGTGGTGACGGTGACCACCCCTCTGGCTATTGTCGCCTTCCTGCCGTTGCTGGTCCTCTATGCTGGGTTTCAGGTACGGAGAGACTGGGGAGGCCCCTGGGGCCAGCTCGGGTCACCTCAGCCAGTCTCTTGTCTCTGGACAGGATTCAGCGTAAGAGGCTCTGCACAGTGGAAGAACCCCTAGAAGAATTCCCAGAGGCAGAGACACCACAGTTTACTTCTAACACCTACACTCACCACTGTCTCCCGAATGTCCGTGTCTAAGTTCTTAATACCTTACATTTTGTCCTGCTGCTGCTGAAATCAGCTTCCCGTTGTCCAATTATCTAGAAACCAAGGAGGCATTGCAAGGTCTCCAAGTGTTGTATTAGGCTTGACTCTTTCAGTTGCCAGAGCTGGAGACCAACTGAAATTAGCTTAAACAAAACGACAGAAATTAACGTCTTACGTCCCTAAAGTGCAAGGAGCCGGTTATCACCAGGATGCGGTCACTCTCTCCATATCTTTGCTCAGGGGGTCTCAAAGTGCCATCTCAGACCAGCAGCGTCAGGACCACCTGGGAGCTAGTGAGAAATGCATGTTCTCAGGCCCCACCCAAGAACTACTGACTCTCAAGTCACGGTAGAAATGGAGCCCAGAAATGTGGGTTTCAGCAAACCCTCCAGATAATTCTGATGCATACTAATGTTTAAAAACCACTGGCTTTAGCTCTGCATGGCCTGATTTTGGACGCACTGTCTTTCTAGGGTCTGATGGGTCTGATGGCCCCTGGCAACCCTATACTCACAGCATCCCACCTCAGCAAGTCCAACCCAAAGTAACTTTTACTCCAGCTCCGCATTCATAGGTCAGTCCCAGGGAAGATTTGACTGGCCTGTTTGGGGGCCCGTGTTCATCCCTGAGTGAATCACAGTGACCAGAGGGTTAGCACACTCTGACTGGCTAGGCTGCGTGAGGCTACGTCCTCCGTGATCGGGTCCCACATTTGAACTCTACCCTCCACCTCCACCCCAGGTAATCAGAAATAGAAGAGAAAAAAACACGGTAGTCAGACAAAAGCCACAGCCACCACTGTCTTCTCGATGTCTTCTTGACCTGGGGAGGGACAGCTTAAGGGTCGGACGGAGGTGGATTTGAATCCAGGCCCTGCCACTTGCTTGCTGGAGAGGCCTGGACCAGCCACTTGATCCCTCTGGGCCTCAGGTTTTCTCACCTGTAAACTGTGAAGGACACCAGTGCCTACCTCACATTAATAAATACTGTTTGTAAAGAGGCTGGCACACAGCCTGGCTGGCTGTTCAGCAGATGCATATCCTTCTGGCTGGCACACAGCTTGTGGCGTCAGAGCAAATAACCCCACGGATCATTTGGGCATTGTTATGTTCCCAGCACCGGGCAGGTAACCTCCAGTTAAGTGAGCGGATTCCACTTGGCCGACTGCCTTCCTTGTCCTTTATTGTTTTGTTCCCACAATGACTGGCCCTAAGTGAAGCAGTTGGCTTTAGGGCTGGGAATGAGACATTCACACTAGATGAGTGGTTTCTCAGTCCTGGCTGTACGTTAGAATCGCCCAGAAGGTTTTTGAAAACTACCAAGGCCAAGGTGGTACCACCAGAGATTCTGATTTAATAGTTCTGGGATGGGGCACTGGAGGGTTTTGCAGCTTCCTGGGTTCTTCTTTTTTCATTTTTTTCATGTTTTTTTATTTTTATTTTTGAAGGAGAGAGAGGCAGTATGAACAGGGGAGGGGCAGAGAGAGAGATA
The DNA here is from genome assembly GCF_028749965.1 of Puma concolor. NCBI lineage: Eukaryota > Metazoa > Chordata > Mammalia > Carnivora > Felidae > Puma > Puma concolor. The sequence continues at coordinate 29,645,977 of NC_141682.1, forward strand.
GGGAGACACAGAATCAGAAGCAGGCTCCAGGCTCTGAGCTGTCAGCACAGAGCCTGATGCGGGGCTTGAACTCGTGAACCACTAGATCATGACCTGAGCCGAAACCGGGTGCTTAACTGACGGAGCCACCCAGGTGGCCCTCTGGGTTCTTCTTAAAAAGAACCATGTAACTCTGATTCTGCAGGGAAAATAGAACCCAGAGAGGGGAATCAACTAGCCCAAGGTCCCACAGCAAGCTGGTAACAGAGCCTGGTCTGAAACCCTGTACTTGAGGCTCCCTGTGCGTCTCAAACTACCTCTCTGTGTCTGTGACTTCTCCCCTCCCCACCTGTCCCACTTCAGAGCCTGTACGTGGCCAGCTTATGCCAGCTCAGACGCCTCGAGTCAGCCAGGCACTCGTTCGTGTGTTCCCATGTGGCCGACACGTTCCAGGGCATCACAGTGGTCAGAGCCTTCCAGGCCCAGTGCCCCTTCGTGGCTCAGAATGACATGCACGTGGACGAAAGCCAGAGAGTCAGTTTCCCGCGGCTGGTGGCTGACAGGTAGGAAAAGCACGGGGGCAGGCAAGACCCTGCAAGACATCTGTGTTCCCAGAGAGTGAGACGTAGGGTCACGCTATGTGGCCAGAGAGATCAAGCGGCCTGCCCAAAGTCACACAGCAAGTCAGAGATAAAGCTGAAGCTATACCCCGTGGGTGCACTTGGCTCATACCGTGAGCAGATGGAGTCTGGCCTGAGGAGTCCTCAGCAGCAGGTGGACAGGAAGTACAGATGTCAGCAGAAGGGAAGAAGCCTCTGTTGCCAGGCCGCTGGACCAGCCTCTGTTGCCTTGGTGATAGAGCAGCTACGTAAGCATCCTCAGCCTCTTTTCATTACTAAGTAAGAATACTCAGGCTCTGAGCACAGACAGGGGCTCAAATCCCAGCTCTGCGACTTACCAGCTGGGTGATCTTGGGCAGGTTTCATACCTCTCTGAGCCTCGTTTGTCAAGGGGGATGTCACTTATGGGGTGGCTATGAGGATTAAATAAATACACTCAGAGCTAATGCTTGTAACATGCTTACTATATGCTCAGCACGGTACTGAGCGCTCTACATGGATTTGTTCTTTTAGTCCTAAAAACAACTCATGAGGCCGAGACTGTTTTATGGATGATGAATCTTAGGCACAGAGAGATTTAGGAACTTGCCCGGGGCCGCACAGTGAATGTGGTAGAGTAAGGATCCGAATCCAGGTAATCTGGTGCCACAGTGTGGAGAGGGCCAAGCACACAGTAGGTGCTCAATAAATGTGAATTCCTTTCTCCTTTATGCCCCAGGTCCCTGGCCAGCTGAGGCTATCCGGCCATGTGGCTGTGGGCAGCATCTCAATCCCATAAGCCTTCTGGGCAACCTGCCCTGCCTCTTCCTGGGGTCCTAGTCCAAGGAGGAAAGACCTAATGAACATTTAGAAAGCACCGGCGATGTGAAGGCCCGGTGATTTCTATGGTCTGTATGGCAGATCTCATTTAATCCTCTCATCTGTAAGGAGCCAGATTTTACTTCATTCCACAGATGGGTAAACTGGGCTTTCAAGAACAAAGGGACTCTCCCAAGATCAGCTGTCTAGGAAGCAACTTATGTATTCATTTGCTGGTTGGTTTGTTGAAAACCACCATAACCTAGTGGAAAAGGTTCATGCTTCCTGGTATGCATCAGGGTGATGTGGCTTCTAAGACTTTCATGTGTGTGGACTCTGGCAAGTACCTAACTCTTCTGAGCCCCAGCGTCCTCATCTGTCAAATGGGGACAACAATACCCCGCTTTGTGGGGTTGTTAGAAGGACTAGATTCTCCATGTAGTGAAGCCCAGAGATCCCTGAAGACAGATTCTTAAATTGGATCACTGTGTCCCCAGCACCTGCAGCAGACATGACACACAGTAGGTGGTCAATATGTTTGTTGAATGAATGAAGGAATGAATGAATGTTGGAGTAGGAATGCAAGAGAAGGAGGTGCCTATTTATCCACTCAGTTTATTATTCATTGAGCACCTACTACGTGCTGGGTCCTGTGCTAAGTACTGGGGACAGTCATGAACGAGACAGAGTTGCCACCCTCATGTTGCTCACAATCTACTGATGGAGACTGATGGTCAAGGACTGATTAAATCGTTTAATTATTAAGAGTGGTAAGTGTTATGAAGGGAGTTATGAGCGATGTGTTAGAGAGAAAGGGAGGAACAGGCCAGGAAGGCTTTTGGAGGAGGTGACGTTCAACCCAACCTGTGCATGAAGATGATATTGGCCGTATGAAGATAGAGGTCAGGTCCAGGCAGGGGGACCCCAAGGGATACAGCCGGGCATAGCCCAGGGACGGAAAATCGGCACCATGGCGAAACTTTACTTGAGCACCTACTGTGTGCCAGGCTCTGAGCTGGGCACAGGTAAGACAAAAGCATCAACTTCCCCCACCCACTGAGCTTGGGTGGGGCCTGGGGTGTGGAGGAGACCAATGCTGGGACCCCTGTGGGACTCAGCTTGGTACGATGACCAGTCCTTGTGCCCAGAGAAACAAGTCCTGCAGACAGGGCCCTCCCCCCGCCCTGCTCTTACCTGCCTCTCCTTGCAGGTGGCTGGCTACCAACCTGGAGCTCCTGGGGAATGTGCTGGTGTTGGCAGCCGCCATGTGTGCTGTGCTGAGCAAGGCCCACCTTAGCGCCGGCCTTGTGGGCTTATCTGTTTCCGCTGCCCTCCAGGTACACCTGCCTCCCAACACAGACCCCTGCCAGTCGGACCTTCAAGGACCCAAGTCCAAACCACCAACCAGTGAGGAAAATATAGAGGCTTAGCTGGGGTGACCTTCCTAGACCTTGGGCAAGAGTCTTCCCTCGCAGAGCCTCAGTGTGCTCATCCGGAAAATGGGGCAGTAATCTCTTCACTTCAGACATTGTAGAGCCTTGTTGAGATAAGGTATATAGAGTCCATTTCCAGGGTAGTGCTAAATTTTGTTAACTATTAATAATAATATGTCATGTCAGGTCATGATATCTATGAAGGAAAAAATATATATGCAAGTAGCATTCTTCTACTGAATTGTTCTAACAGCTTTGTAAATATTAACCCATTTAATTCTGCCCACAACCCCATCGGGGATACTATTATTATCCTCATTTTACATTGAGGCAAAATGATGGGAAATCAGGGAAGAGACACTCTCAGAATGGAAGTCAGTGGGCCTGAGCCCTGCTGGGTGTCCTTGCGAGAGCCATACACCCTCTCTGGTCCTCTCGTCCCACCTGTATCAAGATGGGTTGGACAAGCTCCTTTCTACTCTGCATACTCCAGTTCTACCGAAGGAAGGTCCTGGTGATGACAGTCAAAGCCCATCCCCTTACCTGTCCCCACTTCTGCCTCCTGCCCCTGCCTCAGGGGGGCTGATGCAAGCCTGTGATGTCTTCCCCCCCCCCGCCAGGTGACCCAGACACTGCAGTGGGCTGTTCGCAGCTGGACAGACCTGGAGAGCAGCATCGTGTCGGTAGAGCGGATGAAGGACTATGTCCAGACGCCCAAGGAGGTGATGGGTGGAAGATGGGGACGGGGGTGTGGACCCAGGTCTATGCCTGCTATGGGCTTTAGAGCCAATGCCACTGAGGGCTGGGGTTGCAGCCAGGGCGACAGTAATGGTTAAGAGCGTGGGGTCTGGAGCCAGGAGAAATCCTTGGTCCTTTGCTTCTTCACTTGGGCAAAGCAGGTCATTCTTCTGAGTGACAGGGGACCATAGGTAACAGCAGTGCAGTAGCAGTAGAACAGCAACATGACGGCCACATCACAGACACATCACAGCAACGTTCTAGGCACATCACAGCAAGATGACAATAACGGAAGAGTGACATGGCAAGGTAACAGTGCGGGTGTACTGGGGGGTCAGGTGAGATCCCACGAGAAAGCACTTAGTGTCAGGCACACCGTAGACAGGCCCTACACGCCCACGGCTCTGATGGGCCCCCTTTCACCTCGAGGGGATCGAGGACCTATTCAAGGTCACAGGAAGAGCACACAGCAGCTAACGACCCCCTCGTGCACAATCTTGCCCTCCTCACAAAGACAAAGGGGAGAATATTATTCTACCCCTTCTAGAGGAAGACAGAATCTTATTTGACAATTAATAGTGGCTAATAATAATAATAAAGATAGAGTAGCCAATACCATCATTATTTTTATAATCTCAGAGGTCACCTGTTTATAGCTCTGCTATGTTCCAATGCCCCCGATGACTCTGTAAGATAGCAGTAAATATGCCCATTTTACAGAAGAGGAAACTGAAGCTCAAAGAGAGAGCGGCTCCTCTGACCCTGTGCCCCTCTCCCATCCCAGGCACCCTGGAGGCTACCCACATGTGCAGACCGGTCCCCCTGGCCTCACGGGGGGCAGATTGAGTTCCGGGACTTTGGGCTGAGATACAGACCTGAGCTCCCACTGGCCGTTCGGGGTGTGTCCTTCAAGATCGAAGCCGGAGAGAAGGTGAGCGGCTCTGGCCCGTCTTCCTCCTCCTGGAAGCCAGGCCTAGGGTGGGCAGTGCCCAGGGTCTAGGCCCTGAGCACCAAATGCTTCCTCCACACCCGACTTCAGGCCCTCCACTCTGAAGACCCACCATGCCCTAACTGAAAGGATCATCTCCCCCAGGCCTGCCGCCATCTTGGCGAATGCCACCACCCACCCACCTTGGTGTCCTGGGTAAGGAGGCGTCTCTCCAACCTCCTTCTTTCTCTTTGCCTCCGACGTGAGTGCTGTGGCAGAGTGCTGGATGTTCCGCATACGCGATCCAGTCTGCATGGGCTCAGTTCCTGGCTTTGCCATGGCTGACCCTGGGCAGGTCACTTCATGTCTTGACCTCAGTTTTTCCATCTGTAAAATGGAAATAACAATGTCAATCTCACAGAGCTCTTATAGCAAGAGCTGCAGAAGCGTTTGCCCGGGGTTTTAGCAATTATCAGGTGCACTTTGACAACGACCCTACGAAGAAGTGCTAGTATTGTCCCATTTTACAGATGCTTAGGAAACATTTCCCACTTGCATTTCCTTCCTGCCTCCTCCTAGACTGCTCCAGGCCCCCAGTTGAGCCCCCAGCCTCCCATTTAGTCACCTCCAGTCTGTTTTCCGTGATCTTTATTTGGGCATGACATTCCCCTGCTTGAGACCTTCCCCCTGCTCCCAGCTTCCCTTACAGTAAAGCCCAAACTCTTGAGCTTGGCATTCAAGACTCTGCCCAGCTCTTCATTCATTGCCCTGCCAGGGCTCAGCCAACACTTGGGGAGTACTGCCTCACGGGGCCAGGTGGGCACCTGGTGCTGCCCTCAGGGGGTTTACCTGGCATCTTCCCCTACCCCAAACTCCTGCTTATCCTTCAAGGTTCCACTCAAGTATCACCTCCACCATGAAGCCTGCTCTGATTACCCTGTTGACTTCTATCCCAGGCGGCTTCACGTCCAGAGTCTGATTATAGAGGGGGCTTTTTCATCAAGTGTATTCAAATTAAGTTTGCTCAGTTGCATTATTTCCAAGACCAGACAGTGAGCCCTGTAGAGCAAGGATTCCTTAATTTCTCTATTCCTCATGCCTAGAAGAGTTGCCTGTCATACAGTGGGTAACACAATTCATTTACTGTTTTTTTTTTAATGTTTATTTTTGAGAGAGAGAGAGAGATTGAACGTGGAAGAAGGGCAGAGAGAGAGGGGGCTACAGGGTCTAAAGCAGTCTCTGCGCTGGCAGCAGCAAGCCCGGAGTGGGGCTTGAACTCACGAACCGTGAGATCACGACCTGAGCCAAAGTTGGACACTTAACTGACTGAGACACCCAGATGGCCCATATTTCATTCACTTCTTAAACATATAGTGTTGAGCCTTCAGCGAGTGTTGGACATTAAGAATGCAGCAGTTGGGGCGCCTGGGTGGCGCAGTCGGTTAAGCGTCCGACTTCAGCCAGGTCACGATCTCGCGGTCCGGGAGTTCGAGCCCCGCGTCGGGCTCTGGGCTGATGGCTCAGAGCCTGGAGCCTGTTTCCGATTCTGTGTCTCCCTCTCTCTCTGCCCCTCCCCCGTTCATGCTCTGTCTCTCTCTGTCCCAAAAATAAATAAACGTTAAAAAAAAAAAAAAAAAAAAAGAATGCAGCAGTAAATGCTGAGGACGGATGGGGGCAGGAACAATGATGGGCAGATGGATGGAAGGATGGAAAAACGGGAGGGTGGGGGTACAGCAGGAAGTGTGGGTGAGTGGGCAGAAAGATGGGAGAGGTGAGTCACAAAGGGGAGAAGATAGAGAACTATGTACAGAAAGAAGGCTGGATGGAATGGGTGGACATATGGAAAGGTGGACAGATGGACAAATGCTCAAAGGATAATGGATAGATGGATGTATCTTGGATGCAGGGGAAATACCTCGCAGAGATGCCCAGGGACCCTCCGGGCTTCTGGGCAGACGTGGTCAGAATGAGCCTTGCCCTCCCATCCCCTGGCAGGTGGGCATCGTTGGCAGGACAGGGGCCGGGAAGTCCTCCCTGGCCGGGGGCCTCCTGCGGCTCCTGGAGGCGGCCGAGGGTGGGATTTGGATCGACGGGGTCCCCATCACCCACGTAGGGCTGCACACGCTGCGGTCCAGGATCACCATCATCCCCCAGGTGAGGCCCGGGGCACAGGGTGGGCAGAGGTGGGAGGCGTGGCTGGGCCCGGCTCTGACCCACTGCCCCTTCCGGCCAGGACCCCACCCTGTTCCCTGGCTCGCTTCGGATGAATCTGGACATGCTGCAGGAGCACCCGGACCAAGCCATCTGGGAGGCCTTGGACACGGTGCAGCTCAGAGCCCTGGTGGCCAGCCTGCCTGGCCAGCTGCAGTATGAGTGTGCTGACCAAGGTTGCAACCTGAGGTAGGCTTGCCCCGCCACGACCAGGGCCTGGGAGGAGCTGCGTGGAGAGGCGAGTGTGGCTGAGGCTCCCCGCACTGCCCTGTCCCCAGGGTAACATGCCCTGGAAGTCTGCCTCCCCCACGGGACTACCAGCTTCATTCTGTTAGTACTCACAGGATGAATCCCGTCCCTTATCAGCAATTCTGAACTCCAACACAGTCTCTGACTATCCACTTTTGTCTTCCTCAATTCGGTTCCTCAGTTTATTTGGGTGACAAAACCCAACCCTTACTGACACAAGGCTACTTATAGTCTATTTATCCCTCTCAGCATTTCTTTTGCTACGAAAGTATCGTGTTTGATGTGGGCACGAATTCCACTCTCACTGTGGGTTCTAAGTAACATATGGTATACGTTTCTTTCTGAAGAAATTTTAGGGGCGCCTGGGTGGCTCAGTTGGTTGAGCGTCTGACTCTTGGTTTCAGCTCAAGTCATGATCCCAGGGTCATGGGACTGAGGCCTGTACCACGCTCCGTGTTGAGTGTGGATCCTGCTTAAGATTCTCTCTTTCGCCCCCTCCTCCTCCCCCCCGCCCCTCTCCCCCACTCGTGCTCTGGCTATCTCTCAAAAAGAAAAAAAAAGAAATTTTAGTTGTGGTAAAATACACCTAACATAAAATTTAGCATCAAAAAAATTTTTTTAATGTTTATTTATTTTTGAGAGAGACAGAGCGTGAGTGGGGGAGGGGTAGAGAGAGAGGGAGACACAGACTCCAAAGCAGGCTCCAGGCTCTGAGCTGTCAGTACAGAGCCCGACCCAGGGCTCGAGCTTATGAACTGCGAGATAGTGACCTGAGCCAAAGTCGGATGCTTAACCGACTGAGCCACCCAGGTGCCCCAACCATTTTTTTTTTCTTTACTAGAATACATTCATCTTTATTCATACATACTGGAAAATAGGGTCTACTTTTTTTTTTTTTTTTACTTTGCATCCAAGTTAGTTAGCATATAGTGCAACAATGATTTCAGTAGATTCCTTAATGCTCCCTACCCATTTATCCCAACCCCCCCACCCCTCCAGTAACCCTCTGTTTGTTCTCCATTTTTAAGAGTCTCTTATGTTTTGTCCCCTTCCCTGTTTTTATCTTATTTTTGCTTCCCTTCCCTTATGTTCATCTGTTTTGTATCTTAAATTCCTCATGAGTGAAGTCACATGATATTTGTCTTTCTCTGACTAATTTCGCTTAGCATAATACCCTCTGGTTCCATTGACGTAGTTATAAATGGCCAACCATTTTTTAACGTACAATTCGTAGTGTTAAATACATTCACATAATTATGCGACCCATTTCCAGAACTTTTCCATCTTGCAAAACTGAAACTCTGGACCCATGAAAAAACAATTCTAGGAGCAACTGGGTGGCTCAGTTGGTCGAGTGTCCAACTTCAGCTCAGGTCATGATGTCCCAGTTCATGAGTTCAAGCCCCATGTCTGTCCCTTTCTCTCTCTGCCCTTTCCCTGCTCACACACACACACACACACACACACTCTCTCTCTCTCTCTCAAAAGGAAAATAAGCCTTAAAAAAATTCTATTTTCCCCTGCCCACAACCTCCAGCAACCCCATTCTGCTTCCTGTTTCTGTGACTTTGACTACTCTGGGTACCTCATTTAAGGGCAGTATTACAGTATTCGCCTTTTGTGACTGGCTCGTTTCACTCAGCATAATGTCCTCAAGGCTCATCAGTATTGCAGCATGTGACAGAATTCCCTTCCTTTTTAAGGCTGAATACTATTCCATCGTAGGGACGGACCACATTTTTCTTGCCCATTCCTTCACGGATGGATGCTTGCGTGCCTTTTTGAAAACAAAGACGCTCTGGATCCTAAAACCCCATCTGCCCCCAGAGGTGTGAGGGTAAGAGGCTGTGGGTGGCAGCCTCATCAGAGCTTCTGCTCACTAGAGAAGCACTGTAGCTTGGTGGCTGAGAGTTTAGACACGCGTCAAATCCAGCCTCCCCCAGTTACCAGCTCTAGGACCTTGGGCAAGTTCATCTTCTCTGCCCAAGAGAGAAGTGAGTGAAAAGAGAACTATAGTGAGTATCTCCTTCCTGTTCGAGGATTGACTTATACGTGTTAAGTTGCAGACACAGTGCCTGGATGGAGGGAAAAATAATGTTTCCCTGTAAACCTCAGAGAGGCCCCCTCACGAATCCCCTTCTGCAGGATTGGCTTATGAGGCTTGAAAGTTGCCCCGGGGTCACCCAGCTCGCCAGGGGCGTGGCCATAGCGGTCCTGGTTCCCCAGAGACGCTGCTGGAAGGCTTCACCGTGAGAAGGAAGACCGCCCCAGACAGCCTTGGGTCTCCAGGGTAGGAGGTCACTGTGTGACCTTCAGTTGCAACTGTGTGCTGTGTGCTGGGGCCTTACTCTGTGACAAGCACACTGCTAAGCACTTTTATCGGGCTTATTTTGTCCCTGCACCCTGATAAGTCACAAGACTCATTGGCACAGTAACTACCTTTGTGGTCACCGTGAGACGTGAGTCAAGACATGCACAGGCACGTAGGTTATGTCTGGCACAAGATAAAGAACACTGAGTAGAAGTGGAAATAGCCATTTCACTGGGGGAGAGGAACTGAGGCACGGGGGTTTGAATGTCTTGCCTGGAGTCTCCCTGCTCAAAAAATGGCAGGAAGGGGATTCCTGCCGGCTCTGTGGACTGGGGACCCTCGTGAAGGAGTGTGTGTACCTGCCCCACTAACTTCTGCAGCTGTCGGGGGATCCGTTTGTGGGCAGGCCCTGCAAGTCCTGAGATGCAGGTAGAGAAACGTCGGGCCTGACCGTCCCACTCCTTCCCAGTGTGGGCCAGAAGCAGCTCCTGTGTCTGGCACGTGCCCTTCTCCGGAAAACCCAGATCCTCATCCTGGACGAGGCCACAGCCGCCGTGGACCCAGGGACGGAGCTCCAGATGCAGGCCGCCCTCAGGAGCTCGTTTGCCCAGTGCACAGTGCTGGTCATTGCCCACCGCCTGCGCTCTGTGATGGACTGCGCCAGGTAAGCACCCCTCCCCGAGTAGGCCCTCTCCCCGCTCCGCCCCCACGGGCGTAGAGGAAGGCATCAGGGTTTAGAGCCGCACGGGCGCTGGAATGGGTTATCACGTGCGCACTGTACAGGTGGCAAAACTGATGCCCAGCAGGGAGATGAGCCCAAGAACACGTGCCCAGAAGACGTTTCCAACCTAGCTGTCAGGGTCAGGAAACCGCAGGGAAGGCCGGACTTTGCCAGAGCAGACATGCTGGGCTTTCACTGGTGCAAGCGCTCGGGCGGATTGGGCCGGTAAGGGCTCCCCATTGCCCTCTCTCCTGCAGGGTGCTGGTCATGGACAAGGGGCAGGTGGCAGAGAGTGGCAGCCCGGTCCAGCTGCTGGCCCAGAAGGGCCTGTTTCACAGGCTGGCACAGGAGTCAGGCCTAGTCTGAGCCCTCTGCCCTCGCCTTGCCAACCCGGAGAGACTGCTGTGCCTTGGAGGTACAGGTGACCCAGGGGTCATCAGCGGCACCCCAGTATTGGATCTAGACCCCTCTGATCTCTGGGAGGAAAATGGCAGAGAAAACGGCCGATCATCACAAACCCAGGAGGACACGGCAACACCCAGGTTGGCCTGATGAGGGCTCATCCCGCCGCATCCACCCTGGACGGGCTCCCTGTGCCGCCCGCCCGTTGGCCTCACCTGAGGACCTTAGAAACCTGCACATGTCTGGGCTCCACCGCAGACCAAAGAAATCAGCATCTCTGGGGCTGGGGAGCCGGGACCGTGGTGTGTGTGTGCCTTTTACAAACCACCCCCTTAATTCTGAGATGGTTGTCGAGTGACAAGCCACGACAAGAATCCAGAAAGTTCCTGCGTAGCTTTACTCTGTTTCCCCCACTAGTAACATCTTGAAAAACGATAGTATAATATCATAACCAGGATGTTGATAGTGGTACAATCGGCCAATCTTGTTCAGATTTCCCGCTTTTACGTGGATGTGTGTGTGTGTGTGTGTGTGTGCACACGCGCATTTCTACGGAGGCTCCTGCACCTACCCCCACCAGACGGGATGCTGAACGTTTCCATTACCACAGGAACCCCTCTGCTTGCTTTCGTAACCATACCCACCTCCCTCCGCCCACAACTGCTGACGCGTTCTCCATTTTGGTACCTATTTTTATTTTATTTATCTTGAGAGAGAGAGCACGAGCAGGGGAGGGACTGGAGAGGGAGAGAGAGAGAATCCCAAGCAGGCCCCACGCTGCCAGCGCAGAGCCCGACGCGGGGCTCAAACTCATGAACCACAAGATCGTGATCTGAGCCAAAACCAAGAGTCAGACGCTTAACCGGCTGAGCCACTCAGGCGCCCCTTGGGACGTATTTTCAAAGCTTCTGGAGTATTCCACACCTCTTGGTGCCCCCCTACCCTCGGAGATGAGCCCCTAGGAGTGTCTTATCTGAACTGTCGCACCAGCCACACAACCCACACCAAGAGCAGACCGTCCCGGGAATGAGCACGTGCACACTTTCAACTCCATAAATAGGGTTCACGGAGCCAGCCCCCCCAGACTCCCACTGAGAGAATCTCCTCACCGCACACTTCCTCCGTTTGTTGAAGACCAAATTCCAGCTCCCCAGGGGAGTCCCAATGGTGGTTGGGACATCCAGAGCAGCCAGAGGCCTGGATAGGGATGGCTCAGGGCTCGCTTTCGTGAGGGGGAGTCACCACACGCTGTGCTGCTCGGGCCGGTTTCCCATGGCACTCGGAAATCGGATACAGGGCTCCTAAAACTGGCTTCAGGCACCAGGCAAGGGGGACAAGAGTCTAAAATAGGCCAGCCTGAGGCCACACAGGCATATAGCTGTGAAGGGCAGCCTGAGAAAGGAATCAAGTCCCTGGACCAGAACTTGAGGCCAGCCCCACGGTTCTTTAGTGACCTCACGGCATGGCTGCAGAGGTGAGCTGGGCACCAAATGCACGCCCAATCGATGTTCACTATAGTCGGCAATCCTGTTCTATCTGAGGACCTCCGTGGGTCCTCCAGGGGGTAAAGGCTTTACACACCAGGATCTTTTTAACCACATCACTCTTTAAAAAATGTTTATTTTGAGAGAGAGAGAGAGAGAGAGTGCTGGGGAGGGGCAGAGGGGGAGAGAGAATCTTAAGCGAGGTGCAGGCTCAGCGTGGAGTCCAATGTGGCTCTCCATCCCATGACCCTGAGATCATGACCTGAGCCGAAATTAAGAGTCAGGTGCCAGGCGCCCTTTAACTGCATCACTGTTAACAGGTGGGCTGATAATTCTGGGTTGGGAGGGACGTTCAGCAGCAGCCCTGGCCTCTTTACTAGAGGCCAATAGCACTGTCACCTCCAGTTGTGCAAAAATGTCTCTAGATGCTGCCACTGTCCCCCAGGGGATCAATCACCTGGTGAGAGGCACTGGGCCTACCCGACCCGTGGTTAATCCGCTGAGACGTGGACAATGGCTGTGCTGGTATATCAAGAGGGGCCTGTGGACACCCACCTGCTTGCTGGGACCCGGAGCCCGCCCTGTCCCAGCCCGGTCACGGGGACTTTCAGCTGGTCCATTCAACATAGGGTTTTCAGCCCAGAGTAAACCAAATCTAGATCTAATCTAGATCTAGTGCCTACCTCCCTTTGCCAAGGGGCGGCCAGAAGCTCCTGCTGTCGCCTTGCAAGCAGAGTGGGAGGTCTGCACCCCTCGCCTGCCCCTGGTGATGCCTACAAGGGGCCGGCCCCACCATCACTAGCACCTCCCAGCTCGTTTTATAAACGAGGAAACTGAGGCTCAGTGAGTTCACATGACCTGCCAATGTCGCCCAGCTTGTAAGTGGCCGAGTGGGGGCTCTGCTCCTGGGTCTATTTACCACCACAGCCCAGGACGTGGCGTGGGGGGCGTCTGCCCAACTTTGAAGCAGAGGAAGGGACCAGACACAGCACTTTCCATTTCTCTACTTGGAACGGAGCCCCCTGATGTCCGGGCAGAGCGACCGCAGGCCAAAGAGGCGGCCGCTGTGTGTTTGGCAAACCCACTGGGGGTCATTCGAAGGCTTCTTTCATGGAGGGAGGTGGTTGGCCAGCAGGCGGAGCATGCTCCCGGGGAGCCAGCGCTAATGAGGCTGTTGTTGGGCCCACACCACGGCTTCCTGGAGACTGGCCTGCAGGGGCCACCCAGGCCATCCGTCCCCCTGCCACAGGCTCGGGGGGTGGGGTGGGGACACAGATGCAGGAAAAGCCATGTACAGACCTTCTGTGGTCAGTGCCGGTCTCAGTAGGTCTCTTACCTTCACCTGTGTCCCCTCCCGTCACTGCAAATGCTTACCAAGCCCTACCCCAATGCCTGCCACAGCCTTCTAGGGAACCCTTACAACAGGAGGAGGAAGGTCCCATCATTATCCCCTTACTAGGATGCTTTGAGGAGGCCCCTTTTACACATAGCATAAGGAGGGATCCGAACCCAGGTGGCCGGGCTCCAGAGCTCATGTCCTATCCACTGTACCACACTGCCTCTCGCACACTTCATTAGCTCTAAAACACCAGCTCGCTGCTAGTTGAATTCCACTCTGGTATCCCACCAGAAGCGAAGGAAAGGGCTCCTTTCCTTTCCTTTTTTTTTTTTTTTTTTTCTCTTGGTTTATTTATTTTGAGAGAGAGAGAGAGAGAGCGAGTGCACAAGTGGGGCAGGGGCAGAGAGGGAGAGAGAACTCCAAGCAGACTCCACGCAGTCAGCACAGAGCCCAACTCAGGGCTCGAACTCATGAGCTGTGAGATCATGACCTGAGCTGAGATCAAGAGTCGGATGCTGAACCAACTGAGCCCCCCAGGTGCCCCAGGGCCCCCCTTTCCTTCTCGAGGCAAGGGATTTGTTCATGTGTCTTCACTGTGTCTCCCAGCACCTGGCATGGTGTGCAGCAAACGAGAGTGCTCAGTGACAACTGCGTGACTGGATGGATGGATGGACGGACGGATGGATGGACGGGCGGATGGATGGACGGGCGGATGGACAAAGCAATGAATCCTACATCATCATGTAGGACGGTGTCCTGAGGGCCGGCTGTGGTGCTGGGTGCTTTACCTGGATCTTTTTCCATCCCCACACCCACCTGGCCTGGTGGACATAATGATCCCAGCTGTACCAAGGAAGAAACCACAGGTGCCGAAAGGCAAGTTCTAGAGTCCCCGATGACTTCGCACTTGGCTCAGGGCCCGGCACAGAGGGCTTGTCCTGGATCAGAGAACCCAGTCACTTGGATACATGCTACATGCCCTTGGTGGGCCATTCATCAAGGAATAAACAGATCAACCCCCTGCTCTCACAGAGCAGCCACTGTACCACCACCAGGGGAGGGACCAGCAAGAGGCAAGACCCTCTTGGTCTTGCATCCTTGGGCCTGCATCCTGCACCCTGGAACACCAGCAGAGTGTGACTTGTGGCTGGAGAGGCCAGTGAGGTGGCCAGAAGGGAGCTGCGGGCAGAGGTCATGGGAAGCCAGATTACGTGGGGTGTCTGGGTGCCGAGATGGGGACTGCAGGAGGGTTGTGATGTGATTTTTTTACAGACTTACTGCAGGGAGGGGGCGGCCAGGGCAAAAGCAGGGAAACCACTGAGGTGGTGGCTGTCACAGGAACACGAGAGAGAGACCAGCGTGGCAGGAATGGGAGGGAAGAGAAGTGGTCTGATTGGGAGTGTTTTTCTGGAATGAGCTGCAGGACCCGCACGGGGGTGTGAGAATGAACGGCGGACAAGAGCTCAACACTGGGAGGCACCATGTCCACTGCCCGCTCCCCTCTGGCCCAGGGGTCCCTTCCCGTGTGAGCAACGCTCCGCACTGAGCCCAGGGCCTGGCACACGGCAGGTGCCGTCTCCCTCGTTAGGAAAGCGCTCACCCGGACCATACCTGGACGAGCAGGCGCCCCTGCCCCAACCCTGGCGCTTCTGGCTTCCACCTTCTTCAGGGTTAATGCGGCTTGCGGCCTTCTCTTCGTAAAGCAGAAGGAGCTCTGACTCAGGCCTGGGACCCTCTGGAGTCCCAGTTGTCTCACAAAGCACACCCGTAGGCACACGCTCAGATACCTGTTTAACAGACCCGGCTTGGGGTTTTAGTGATTCAGGGTCAGGCTCCACAGAGACAGGAGACAGGAGCACACCTCCCTTCTCAGACCGACACCCCCCCACCCCTGCCCCGACCCGGCACGTATAAATACCTCCTTCCAATGGTAACACCCTGACGGGAGCCCTGTACTGAACACTCAGGCTTCAGTCCCTAAACGCAACGACGTGCGAGGCAAAGGTGTCAGTCCAGGGACAGCAATGTTGGAGGGAAGACCGGCAGGGTCGGGAAGCTCCCTCTGCACATTTACTTGGTGTGCGGTTTTAGGGTGCAGCAGACATGGCCTGCTCCCCAACTACAGGGAATTCTTCACCATCGAAACTCGCCCAATTCAAACTCAGAAACCGAACATGCCAGCCTCACTCACGCACTATCCAAACCCCAGAAAACATGCGAGTGACTGCAGGGAGAGGTACTGCTCTCCCTTACGCGCCCCTGCACTTCCCAGCCTCTTTTGCAGTGTGGTTGGGGCCGTAGGACTGATTCCGGCCAACGGGCTGAGTGGAGCTGACTTGTGTGGCTTCTGGTTTGGGACACTGAAAAATGGGTGTCCATCACCCACACTTTCCCCTCCCCTGCTGTGGTCTCTGGAAGCCAGCCTCGAGAGGTGATGTCATAAGCCCAGAAGGGCCTGGATCACTAAGCTGCTGCATGGAAGGCAGGGACCCTAGAGAGGCACCCGATGCTCATCAAGACACAGGAGTGAGAAACAAACCCTTTTGTTCATTTCCTAAGAGTTTAGGGCTAATTTGCTAACTGCAGGGCAGCCTGTCCTGTCCTGACGCAAAGGGATTTTCTAGGGTCATTTTGGCCACATGGGACTTTCACCCTCCTTGTGTCTTAGAACCTGACCAGGGTTGTGCATATCAGACACACTGCTACTTGTCTCCACAATCCCAGGAGGCAGGTACGATCAGCCCCATCTTACAGATGAGGCTGCCGAGGCACAGAGACCAAGTGGCTCACACGGCCAGTGAATCCAAGGGTGGGATTCAAACCCAGCCTCTGTCCACTGTGCCATGCTGACTCCCCGCTAAACTGCACCTGCTTAACCTCTAAGGTCCCATTTCCAGACGAGAGCTCCTGCTGGAGACGACAGGTGTGCCAAAGAGAAAGAAGAGAAGCAGATGAGAGGGTACCCAGTCCTGACTCCTGAAGGACAGGGCTGAAGCCTCTGTTAACGCCCCAAGAACACAGGACAACTGTTCAGTAAGAAACAAAATATTTTTTTTTACTGCAAATTATTTGCAAATATTCACGTTTCCAGTGTAAGTCGTTAGAAAAAGATCCCCAAGAAAAACTTGGTTTATCTAGTGTGAAAGAATGGTATAACTTACAAAAAAAATAAATATGTATTTCCACCTAAAAGAAAGATGCCTCTCTGGGTTTGAAGTCAGCAACGTAGTTCATAGCAAGTATGAATCTTGGAGTAGCAGTGACCTTCCTCTGCTTTGGGGTCTCACCGTGCTCCCTGAGAGCTCTAAACAGGACGGGCCTCGAAGGACTCTGCTTCTCCGTTCTCCTCCAGGAACACGTGGACCAGCTGTCAGAAGCCAGCCGACGTGGCCATTCCCTGGGAATGCTGCTCCTTGGCTAACCCTTCCTCCCAAGAAATTAAAGTCTTGAGACTGTTTTTCTCCCTAGAGCAGCATTTGAAGGAAAAAAAAAAAAAAGAAGAAAGAAAAAGCAGCAGTCGCTGATGTTCGTGAACGGGTCCTTTTCTCATCCTGGAAGAGACTCAGTAATGAAATGTCGAGTTCTCCACACTGCCACCTTCAAGCTAACCAGAAGCCAAGGGCGAGAAAAGAAATCTAAATACCCGGAGGCGCGGAGGGGGATCAACAGGGCTCATTTAGGTACCAACGCGTTGTACTTAGGAGGTACCTGGTGCTCCCTTGACCTTGACCGCTTCATAACCATTGGCAGATCTTCTCTCTCAGGGACTACAGAAGTAGAGCCATTCTAGCAATGGGTAGGAAGAGGGAGGAAGGAGAGCAGGGAGAAGACTGGAGCGGACAAGGAGCTGAGCAGCCAGGCTGAGGAGTCAGCACTGAGATGATCTCCGGGCCCAGACAGCCCACAAGTCCTGCTGAGTCCCGTCAGTGAGAAGTCCATGGACATGGGGGCTGGCCCCATGTGTGACACATGTACCAGTGAAGTGGGGCTGGGATATCAGTACCTAGCGTCTGAGCGCCTGGAAGACCAGAGGGTTGGTGACAGGAGAGTCCCTGGCCCTCAAGGTACTGTCCGAGGGTGAGAATGATCTTCCCAGGCCCCTCACCTCCCACCTGCAGCCCCGAGGAAACAAAGCATTCTGGGAGGAGCCAGACAAGGAAGGACGTCAGAGGCGCCACGGGCAGCTGTCGGGGGCCGGCGAGCTTCTCAAAGACGGAATCCACAGACTTTGGCTGGAGAGATCTGAGGCAGTTGGCTGGATTTGGTCACTAGCATATTTTACGAAACCCATTTCTCCGGCTGTCTGGCCACCAAACCTCCTAACAAAGCACCAAGAGCACAAGTGTGCACTCCCAGGGGCGTGAGAACGTATATACATCTTGTAGGGGCAATGGAGGTGAGGGTGGGAGTGTTTGGGGGGGCTGTATCTCTGGGTCTCTCCTGGTGCTTCATGGTCAGTTCCAGGTTGGGGGCCGGACGGGTTGCTTTGTGTGTGTTTTCATTTTTTATTTTTTATTTTTTTTTCTTTTTGGTTTCAGTAGACAGGAGGCTTGGGTTCCCCAGAACAGCGCCTCATCCCTGGATGCTGCCCTGTCAGCCCTGTAATTCCGACCAGATGCACCAGCTCTGGGGCTCACACCAGGCCAGCATCTTTGGCCATGCTGTAGAAAAGACCTCTCTCCTGCAGGAGGTCCAAGGGGTGGCCACACTCCCGGATTTCTCCTTTGTCTAGGACGATTACCCTGCAAGAGGAGGGGACACAGACATGAGGGACAGGGAAACAGTTGGCACCCTGGGCCCCCAAGAGCCACATGACCAACTCCCTGCTTTGGGTCAGGGCCCTAATGCCTCGTGTTAGGACTGGTGCAGTAGCCTTCCAACTGGCTGCCCATCCTCAATCCCTCCTCTTGTCACTGTCTAAGTCCTGTGATGCTTACGCTCATTACTGGCTGTCACTTCTTACATTTCCTTCCCGGAGCAATCAGCTTTTGTTCGTTGCTGTGTTTGCTGTCTATATCCTATACACAGCCCCCAACTAACCTATCAGGTCCCTCAGGCAGGCTCCTTCTCTGATACCTCCTTGCTGAGTCCCCAGTGCCTGGAACAGGACCAAGAATGTGGCAGGGACTTCACACACGTGTGTCGATTGAATCAATAATGGAGTGATGCCAGAAACACCCAGCGTAAAGAGAGGGCTGTGATTAGACACGGGATGATGCTGTACAAACGGGTAAATCCCAAGGCTGACAGGCCTTCTATGCCAGCAGCATCACCTTGTGTAGTCCATGATGGTGTTGAGCCGGTGAGCAATGGTCAGGACAGTGCAGTCGTCAAACTGCGTCCGGATGGTAGACTGAATGAGGTCATCGGTTTCGAGGTCCACGGCCGCGGTGGCCTCATCCAAGACCAGGATCTTTGTCTTCCTCAGCAGAGCCCGGGCCAGGCACACAAGCTGACGCTGCCCAACGCTTGAGCGGAGACAAAGAGCAGGAGACAGAGTGTCACAACCACCCCTGACCCTGAGCCCAGGCCTGAGCTGGGAGAAGAGAGAAGAGACACCAGGAAAGCACTGCCACTCCCCGCTCCTGCGCCCACGGCAGACGTTAGTGATGCCAGGACATTCTTGCTGCTGACCTAGAAGCGGGCTCAGGATCATTTTCAACACGGGACTCGGAGGGGATATCCAAAATATGTGACGAGGGCAACACGGGCGATGTGACATCACAAGATGGCCCCACATGCGTGCCTTCTGTAGGACCCTCCCCGTTGACTCTGGACTCAACTACGTGTCTTGCTTTGGTCAAGGGCATGCTGGCAAACATAAGGCCAGCAGAGGCTTGCACCGGGAATGCACACCAGGGTTTATGCACTCTTGCACCTCTGCCGTCACCATGACAACGTGCTTGGGCTGGTCTGCTGAAGGAGGAAGGACATGTGGAGCAGACCCTAATTGCCCCCGCGGACCCCCAGCCAGAGGAGTGAGCCACGAACAGCAGAGCCGCCTGGCCGATCACCCCAGGTGTCTGAACGGTCACTGCCACTGCTCAACACATCTGAGGCTTGGGGGTTGGCGGCCACAGAGATGGGCAACTGAGCCAGCCACTGACTAACAACACTGGAGCAGGACTCTGGTTTGCTGTTGTGCCAGACATGAATACTTTGGTTGCTGGGTCATGGGTGGATCCTGGGACAAGGGCCAACGCAGCTGGGGCAGTGAGTGGTGACTCAGAGGGCTCAGAAAAGTGCTATTAACCGACTGACAGAGAAGCTTTTCAACAGTTTAACAAGCGACAGTCACTCTCAATTGAATAAATCTGGTGGAAGGAAGGAACCGTATTAGCCATCCCGGTTATAGTTCATGGTAAAAAGTCAGTCTGGACTGAAACCCATTTCACAGATACTGAAACTGAGGCTCCAAGAGGTTAAGAGAAATTGGCTTGTCTGTGGCAGAGCCGGGACTCAAACCCAGGTCGGACACATATGCATAAGGACCAAGGCGGAGCCGAGGAGACCCGGTCAGGGCCTCACATGCCTGCCTACCTCAGGTTCTCCCCGCCTTCTGCACACTCGTGGTTCAGCTTATCGGGAAGGGCTGACACAAAGTCCTTGAGGTGAGCCAGCTCCAGGGACGTCCAGACTTCTTCATCAGAGTACTGGCTGAACGGGTCCAGGTTCATGCGCAGGGAACCCGAAAACAAAACAGGGTCCTGTTCGGGGAGAAAACGGCAGATGGCATGTGAGGCTCACGTCATGTTGGGTAGGGATGAGGCAGAAGGGTGGGGTGTGAAAACATCTGATAGGGTCCCAGGGCTCCTTGGAATCACCCTTTCTGGAGACGTTAATAATGGGGGGAAAACAGTTTGGAAAACCTTGGGTTAAGTGAAATAAAATAGATTTCTTGTTGGAAGACTTTCCAGAGGCTTCAATATGCAAATGTACTGGAACTTTCCAGAAGAGAGAAGCAGCCTGGGTAATCCCTGATCATCAAGTGCCATGGATTCCTCCCTGTTCCCTGCCTACAAAGTACAGTCTTAGAAAAAATCTTAGAGAAAATAACATGACAAGTAAACACATTAGGGAATCACCACCTACAGAAATCAATCTAGAAAATCCATTTTCCTCTCCTGGCTCTTGAGAGACTTATTCTCGTCCCGACTGGAGCCAGCGGGAGTGAAGAAATGATATCCAGTTAATTGCCACTGTTATTTGTATGCTAAGAGGAGATTCAGTGGCAAAGAAACCGTATGGTTTCGATGAAAATAACAAAATAGGAACACATTTACATTTGTCCTGAAAATACACCTACGTAAGCTTTCAGGGTGCCCCACTGACGCCCTCGGCACACCAGACCCCACCTGTGGGATAATGGTGATCCTGAAGCGCAGATCATGTAGGCCAATCTTGGCTATGTTGATGTCGTCGATAATGATCTCTCCCTCAGCAGACTCGTTGATCCGAAACAAGCCCAGGGTCAGGGATGACTTCCCCGCTCCTGTCCGCCCCACGATGCCAACCTGTGGGGCAGGAAGGGCCCAGGGTAAGGCAGGAAGGCTGGTATCTGGGGGTTACCTCTTGCCCTCCCCCAGGGGGCCCGCATTTCAGGTATCCACCCTAGAACAGTTCAGTCACCTGGTCGACCCAGTGTCTACCACAGCCCTCCCCATCAGTAGCTTCCCAGGGACATTCCTTCAGGGGCTGTTTTGGCCAAGGGTGAAGAAGGACTTCTGTCTCGGGGCGCCTGGGTGGCTCAGTCGATTAAGCATCTGACTTTGGCTCAGGTTATGATCTTGCAGATCATGAGTCTGAGCCCTGCATCGAGCTCTCTGCTGTCAGTGCACTGCCTGCTTTGGATGTCTGACCCCCTACCTCTCTGCCCCTCCCCAGCTCATGCTCTGTCAAAATAAATAAAAAAGGGGACTTCCTTCTCTTTGTCAGCTCTTTTTATAAGTTAAAATTATAATCACTTCTTTTGATAAGTGAGCACAGATCTCCCAAAGAGGGCTCAGGCAGAAGGGGTTTTCCATAAAGCCCCATTTGTTTTCAACTCTCGAAAATACTGGTAATCAGGTATTTTCCCCCTACTGTTTTTCAGTCCTTTGATGGTGAGTTTCCCATCCCGAGCTGCTGAAATATCTCAAAGATTCAAGCAGATCCCCCTGCACACCACACCTTCTCCCCTCGACCCCAGCTGCATGAGCAAAAAAGAGGTTATGGATAGGACCAGTCTCCCTGTTCAGTGGCCAATGATGGACATTCCTGACACCCAGTTACAACTCTTGCCTTCTCACCTGGGCTCTTGAAAGGCAGGCTTCCTCCAACCTCTAACAAAAATGTCACAGAGGAGAGTCTCATGATACAACACAAACCATAAAGCCTCAGTGAGAACACCACCCACTCTATTCTTCCCCTTGTTCTTAGAGAAATTATCTCACGGGAATAAAACGTTCTGAGCCTCGCAGCAGGAACGGCTTAACAAACACACATGTTTAGAGATGAAGGAAACACTGTCCCATGGCAGGTGACCAGGAAGACCCTTAAGTCTGATTCCTGAGGAGGGTCTAAAGGTCTCAGGGCAAGGACGTCTTACAGGAGCAGCCTGGGACCAGGGGTACATTCCAAACTTCTGACACCCTCACATGTTCATCGAGCCACCCCTACTAGTGATGACAGCATCTTCCTATTGTAGAGCTGGCAAACCTGAATGCCTGCAGGGGACAGCTAGGCACACAAGTGAGACAGGGAGGGACAGGGTGAGCTGAGAAGCTCTTGTCTGGTCTAGAAAAAGCCAGGCAGGGAGCGTAAGCCCAGTGTTGCTACATGTTCTGATCTTTTTTTTTTTTAAATGTTTATTTATTTTTTTTGAGACAGAGAGAGACAGAGCATGAACGGAGGAGGGACAGAGAGAGGGAGACACAGAATCTGAAACGGGCTCCAGGCTCTGAGCTGTCAGCACAGAGCCCGACGCGGGGTTCGAACTCATGGACCATGAGATCATGACCTGAGCCGAAGTCGGACGCTTAGCCGACTGAGCCACCCAGGCGCCTCCCCCGCCTTTTTTTTCATGTTCTGATCTTTCAAGAAAAGCAGGAAGTGCATCTTTACAGAAGGCACACCAGATTTTTCATAATTTTCAACATACTCAGATTTCTTCCCCCCCCCCCCCGAAAACACACAGGTGGGCCTCATTTGGTGCCCGGTCAACAGTATGCAACACACCTGGGACACTGAGCAGCTTTTACCTCCACAAGCCCCACCCCCACGGTCCAGGGCCGTGATAAACTGGGGGAATGAGGCACCTGGTTTCGCCTGCCCCACTGTGAACGGATGGGGGAAACAAGGTACACCCACCTTCTCCCCTCCATGGATGGTGACGTTAATGTGCTTGAGAACCAAGTCCAGGTTTTCCCGGTAACGCAGGCCGTAGTCTCGGAATTCTACTCGGCCAACCTGAGGCCAGGTGCTGGGCGGAGCCGTCTCGGGGATTTGCCAGGGAGCCTGTGATCGGGAGTGGGGGGTGGCAGTAAGGGATCTTCAGTCCCATGTGACCCAAGGCTGTAGGTGACCTGCAGGTCCCCTCTGACCTCATCTCCCTCCCTCTTGCTTACTTGGCTCCCCACGGGGCTGCACTACCTCTCAAACACACCTGCGTACCTCGGTGCTGGGCCTTTGCACCTGCAGGTGCCCCTGTCTGGAATGCTCTTTCCCAAACTACCCTCTCATGCTCTCCCTGGCATGCTGCAGATCTTCCGCCAATTCAGACCACCCCCTGCCTCTGTGGCCTCCGTCCCCTCCCCTGCTTCGTTCTCCTCCAGACCACCGGGCACCTCCTAGCACCGCAGGTGTGCATTAATTCGCTTATTCTGTCACCCACGCCCCCTGGAACATCTCTGTCAGGACAGGTTCTTTCCCTGCTCGCTGTCATACTCCAGGCACACAGTAGGGACTCCACGAATATTTGTGGACTGTACCAATAAGTGAGTGGTCTTCTCTGGTCAGACACAAGGGCAGAGGTGTCAGTCTGAATGCCTTCTACATCTGGACACCAACTATGCAGCAACGGCTAATGAGAAAGATCACGGTCCCATGACCTCACTTCATCCTCACTACAATCCCATGAGAGGGGTCCTTTCATTACCCCCAGTTTACACATGAGGAAACTGAAACACAGAGAGGGTGAGTAACTTGCCCAGAGTCACATAGCCCCTATTTCTGAAAAGCTTCTTAAGTTCAGTTCAGCATTTCCTGAGCTCTACAACTGGATGTGCTCCGGGCCAGGCTGGAGGCTACCTTTGGGGGAGCTGAGGAATGGAGGGGACAGCAAGAGAGAACTTTCATCCTTTCTCCCCCATAAGCTTGTTACATTAATTTTCATTTACAACAAGCACAGTCCCCTTTTACAAATTTATGTATAATGCAGGGGATACGCTGTAAGAACACGGAGGGCACTGGAGAGAGAGGTGGGTGGAACTTTCTAACTGTGAAAATATATTCTATATAAATACATATTTTTAGTAGTGCTAAGACCCTGGATCTTTACATTCTTTTGTATTTTTCAAGTATGCTCTTATTTGAGAAATTAAAAAAGTAAGTAATTAAAAAAGGAAAAACAAAAATTTTTTAAATAAATTTAATTTCGGGGCACCTGGGTGGCTCAGTAGGTTAAGGGTCTGACTCTTGGTTTCAGCTCAGGTCATCTCATGGTTCGGGAGACTGAGCTGACAGCACAGAGCCTGCTTAGGATTCTGTCTCTCCCTCTCTCTCTCTCTCTGTCCTTCCCCTGCTTGGGCTCTGTTTCTCTCTCTCTCTCTCTCTCAAAAACAAATAAAAAAACATCCAGAAATTAAAAAAAATAAATTTAATTTCATACTTCATGCACAGTGAACTGCAGGCCATGTGAATTAGATCTTAAAAACTAAAAAAATAAATTCGACGTTGAGCACGAAAACCCCTGGTGTAATACACTCTTATTTCCACAGGGGGCGCTCACACCATTCTGAATAATGCTCTCCCATGAAGCGGGACCTGGTTCACCTGTGTAAGTCTTAAGGACGGGGCATTTTCTTGGCAGGCAGTGTGCCAATGGCCACGTAACCTTGAGCAAAGTAACTTAACCCTGTGTCTTAGTTTCCTGATGCGTAAAATGGGGATCATGACAGAACATGAGCTATAAGGCTACATAAAGATTACACGAATTACTCTACATAAATTGTATGAATTACTCTATGTAAAACGTGTAGGACAGGGCTGACAGCTCCCGAGGGCCCAACATGTGTCCCTAATATTACTGGTGGTGGGGGCGATGAGGGAATCCACTGGTATTGTCACCATGATCACTGCCAATGCCACCAGTGACAGCGTGTAGACAGAAAACGGCACTTTCTAGGGGCAATGTGGCACTGATGTCTGGACACTTGGGTCCTACCCTGACCACGTGTGACCTTGGATCAGTCACTGTCCCTCCCCAGGCGACCCTCTCCTCCATCTATAAAATGGGGACTTGGGTCAAACAACTGCCGGGTTCCCCAAACTTCGGTCGTGATTTTTACAACATCCACGTACTGACTCTCTTGCTGTTGACTTTCAGGGCTTTGAAACAACTGATATTTAATTTTTAAATGTGAAGATGAAACTCGTCTCATTCTGCACCACACAAGTCCCTCATACAGATAAGTAATAAAGAACAGAAGACAATTTTCGCTGAATAGGGGTTGTCTGTTGAAGGCACCCAGGTCGCGCTGATGAGGTCAGGTGAGGGCAGGCGAGGGCAGGCCAGGGGCCGGCTTTACCTCCTTCTCCGTTTCCGAATACTCCTTCAGTCTCTCCACGGCCACGATGTTGGTCTCCAACTCGGACGACATGCGAACCAGCCAGTTCAAGTACGTGGTGACCTGTGCACAGAAGAGTCACATGGAGCTTCTGGGGTGAGCAGGGGCTGCTTTATCTTCAGCAAGTGATTACGAATTACGCAATTTTTTTAGGTAAGAAAGGTACCAGCCTCACGTACCGCCGTCGCCAGACCGCACCTCTTAGGCAAGCACGTTTCAAAATAACCCCTGGGCCACACAAGCAATCAGAAAGGGCATCAGAAAAGATTTCCAACGAGATGGTAATAAGGGAAAACCCAATGTATCAAAATTTGGGCAATGTGGCTAAAGCCGGAATGAGAGATAAAGTGATAGAGTGAAAAGCATTTTTCCTGTCGCTGGAGGCATCCTCTTGGTTCATCAAGGGCTTTCCTTGACTGACGGGAGAATCCCGGCCCTGTGTCTCATCTCCCTCCAGCACCAGCAGGTCACTGGGCTTCTCAAACGCCGCTTGGCCCCTCACCTCTCCCCCAGCTCCTGCGGGGATTCAAAGCAAAGTCCCGAGACCCTGACAACCGTAAGAGAACGCAGCTGGGGGCACCTGTCTTACCTGCAGTGAGTAGGACACCGAGAGGCCCACTAAGCCGGCGCTGAGACTGTGCCTGGAGACCACGGCGAACAGGGCAGCAAACAGGACGATGCAGTTGCCTACGCACTCCAGCCGCACGGCCAGCCACCTGCTCACAGACACACAGGCAGATGGACAGACACACCAGGAGTTGGCTCATCAGAGATTTGGTTTCTGGCTCAAGCCGGGGAAGGAGGGAGGCACTTTGCTAATGGAAAGAATTCCCCGAGAGCTCCCGAGACAGGCCTTCAATCTGTCCTCTCACTGGGGAAGGAGAGCCAAAGGGACACGGTCTCACTAATTCCTCATTGACCTCGCAACCCCGGGGGACTGAAACGGAGTTCTCCAGAAGGAGCCTTCCTGGGAAACTAAAGCTTGCCTTTTTAAGAACCAACTTTTTTTTTTTACGGACACCTTTATAACATACCCATGTACACCCATCTGCAAAGACAGGTCCAGGAAAGTTCCTAAATACTAAGAAGTCATCAACTGTAAGAGGCAGCACTGTTGTAAAAATAACCTTTCCTTGGCAGAAGGGGGAAGGGAGAGTGAGAAATGAAATACTATTTTCAATGTAGCTGTAATGTTCCTAGATCACCCTCCTTTTAGAAATGTTAAAATACACTGTTTTACCTCTTGGAATATAAACAGATAACATTATTGGTTTAAAGCGAACTTCCCCAGCGTACCTCCAAGCGTTAGGAATATTAGTGATTTAAGGTGTAAAACATTTTAGGGAAATGGTGTTGTTGATCTTATTTCCACTACAGCCCTTAAGATTCGTGTGACTGGGGGTGCCTGGGTGGCTTAGTAAGTTGAGCGTCTAACTTCGGCTCAGGTCATGATCTCACGGTTTGTGGGTTCAGACCCCACATCGGGCTCTGTGCTGACAGCTCAGAGCCTGGAGCCTGCTTCCGATTCTGTGTCTCCCTCTCTCTCTGCCCCTCCCTTGCTCACACTCACTCTTTCTCTCTAAATATATAAATAAATAAATAAATAACATAAAAAAAAATTTATCTTTTTTTTATTAAAAAAAATTTTAACATTTATTTATTTTTGAGAGATAGAGTGAGTGAGAGTATTAGCAGGGAAGGGGCAGTGAGAGAATGGGGACACAGAACCCAAAGCGGGTTTGAACGGGGCTCGAACTCATGAACCATGAGATCATGACCTGAGCCGAAGTCAGACGCAAAACGAAGTGAGCCACCTGGGGGCCCCAAAAAAAGAAAAAATTTAAAAAGATTCACGTGCCTGATCTTCCTGGGTGTGAGCTTATCCTAAAAACAGACCCAAATTTGAGAAACTCCCTGACGATTCTGCAGGGGAAGGTCAGGTCTCCAGTGATTCATGGTCTCCCCACCCAGTCTTACCTTCTGGGATTATATTGTGTACGACGGGGCAACAGTTGGTTACGACACGTTGCTCCCAGGGTGAGTCACCCCTCTCCAGAATTTCCTATCCCACATCTCAAAAAACGTATCAGGACATGAGTGAGGAGAATATTCTTTTAGGGCTAAGTCAGATACTTTTCTGAATTTAGTCGACAAGTAGCGAACTCCTGTCCCTTCTTTGGGACGGATGCTTTTTTCATCATGGCCATTTCACGTGGTCCATCCTTAGGCTGGTGAACGGCTTCCAAAGCTCATCACACAGGGGTGGTGGGTGATCACCCCCGTCAGCTGAGAACCAGGCCACAAAAATATCAGCTGAGCCCGCCTGTCACCAATGACCTTGTACCGTCAGGACCACAGCGAACGGATAGTTCCTGCAGCATTTTCTGACTCCAGAAAATCTTGCTCCCTGTTGTTCCTCAGTGCCACCGGAGTGCCTGTGCTTCAAGCTGCCAGTGCTCCTGTCTGCTTTTAATGTTACTCTGTCCCTTCCCGCCCCCACCAAGTCTAACCATCCCGTGTGTGAGGCCCTCCTCCAGGAACTAAGGCTTCCTTCACCTCCTCCAGCGGGCTTCGGGTGCCCACCTGTTGGCCACGATGCTGGGGTAATAGGCCTTCTGGTTCTCGTCCACCTTCAGGTCGCTCTGGCGGATGAAGCGCTCCTGTTCCTCGAAGGCGCGGATGACACTGACCCCCAGCAGGGTCTCGTTGAAGTGGGAATACACTGGGGAGCGGCTGACGGATTCGAGGCGTTTCAGCTGCCGGGACGAGGCCACGTAGAACCTCTAGGGGAAGAGAACGGACCAGGGAGCTCGCAAAGCCCCTCCCATGCCAGCCACCCCCCACCAGGACCGCACTGGAAAAAGCCTGGACACACACGGCACCTCCGGAAGGCAAGATGGTGGAACTGGGCTGCTTTTTAACAGGTGTCTCTGCTCACCCGATGCCAGCACAACAGAATGACGACAGCGACCACATAATGCCAGCAGCTCAGGCCCACAGGGAGCCGACTACCCTAGCACAGTTTGAAGTCCTTCCACAGAATCGGCTCATTTCATCGTCACCACACAGCTAGGAGTCGGTGCTCATTTGCACGGACCGTCAGTAAACCCAGGCACAAAGAAGCTCGCTGACCTCTTCCCCCTCAGGTCCCCCTCAGGCGACAAGTGGCCGAGCTGGGGGGCTGGACTCGGAGAAGCTGGCTGTCAAGGGTGAACCCCAGCACTGTCCTGCCTCTCTCAAGCCACAGACCTCTAGGGTTTTCTGGACCCAGCAGCGTGGCCTTTGGCCTCCACCTGTCCCCGCGGGCAGTCACCCCATCGGCTCTGCTCCTGCCCTAACCAGGGCAGATGGAACAAAAGCAAAGCAAATTGCGCCCTGGAAGCTTCGAGGACCCGCCCTTAGATGACAGACTGGTCACGTGAGGACATTTAGTTCTCGCGGCCTTAGTTTCCTCGTCTGTACAAACAGGACCGGGGAGACTGAGGTTCCCCATTCTGGAGATGGCACGTATTGTGAAGGCAGGTGTTTCACAAGCGACACAGCCAGACAAATGAACAAGACAGGGAACAAAGGGTGGTAAGGACACGGCCTCCCCGCCTCCTGGGGCCCTTGTGGGGGCAGAGACCTTCCACAGAGAACAGTGAACATAATGGAGGAGTCGGACGGGGCTCCGAGTTTAGCAGCTGCTTCCTGGACGGCAGCGTGTGCGGTCACCTGAACCCACACCTGGGCAGCCTTCTGGGTCCTGGTAACTCTGTAAGCTAACCCAGCACCACGCCAGCCAGGGCAGGCCCACGATGGTTGTTCTGCCAGTCCCGAGGGTAGGCCAGATGCCGTCTCTGCTCCCGAGCCTCTCGGCCTTGAACAAAACCCTGATGCCTCGGCCCCACGGGATCTGCCCTGGGAGGGTTCCTCTCCCCGGCTTTCTTTCTAAACATCCCGGATGGAAATCATTCTCAAGTATTTTCCCTGCTCAACCTACTCCACTTTATTTACTGTAGAAAGCTACCCTGAGATGTATTTGTCTTTAAATTGTTGTTTGCTTACTTATTTTTAATTTTAAAAAATATTTTATTTATTTTTCAGAGAAGACAAGTGGGGGAGGGGCAGTGAGAGAAGGACAGAGGATCTGAAGTGGGCTTTGTGCGGACAGCAGGGGGCCCAACACGCGGCTCGAACTCATGAACCGCAAGATGATGACCCGAGCTGAAGCCACCCAGGAGCCCCTAAACTCAGTCTTTTAAAAAAAGAACTATTAGCTAGCTTCCCTTTTATTATTTTTTTTAAATTTTTTTAATCTTTATTTATTTTTGAGAGAGAACGTGTGAGCAGGGGAGGAGCAGAGAGAGAGGGAGACAGAATCTGAAGCAGGTTCCAGGCTCTGAGCTGTCAGCACAGAGGCCAATGTGGGGCTGTAACTCACAAACCGCGAGATCATGACCTGGGCCGAAGTTGGACGCTCAACAGACTGAGCCACCCAGGCGCCCCACTAGCTTCCCTTTTAAACTCTATTCCAGGAGACATAATTCACCCCACCAGACTCACCTTACTTTTTCAGAAACCAAGTGCCTGGTGCTTGTAAATAAAAATAACTGCTTGCTGGGCACCTGGGGGGCTAGGATGGTTATGCATCCAACCGCTGATTTTGGCTCAGGTCACGATCTCACGGGTTCATGGGTTTGAACCCGGTGTTGGGCTCCACGCTGGCAGCACGGAGCCTGTTTGGGATTCTGTCTTACCCTCTCTCTCTGCCCCTCCCCGAGTCGTGTTCGAGCTCGCTCTCTCTCTCTCTCTCTCTAAATAAATAAGCATTGGGGCGCCTGGGTGGCTCAGTCGGTTAAGCGTCCGACTTCGGCTCAGGTCACGATCTCACGGTCCGTGAGTTCGAGCCCCGCGTCGGGCTCTGTGCTGACAGCTCAGCGCCTGGAGCCTGCTTCGGATTCTGTGTTTCCCTCTCTCTCTCTGCCCCTCCCCTGCTCACACCCTGTCTCTATCTCAAAAATAAACATTTAAAAAAATAATAAATAAAATAAGTAAATAAATAATAACCGCTCGACAAGCACCTGCCTGAGCCAGGCAGCAGGCCACAAGCTAAGGTACTTGGAGCTGTGACTGGGCAGTTTTTCAGACACCAAAATATTCCATAAAAGCAGAAATGCCTTCTTCCAAGCAACAAGGACGCCCCAACACAAGTCCACATCGGCGTATCTCTTCATCTTTTTATAAAAATGACTTGCTTTTAAATTAAAACGTTAATGGGTCGCCATTTAAAACGCTGGGGGTTGGGGGAATGATACAGATGGGAATATTAAAAAAAAAAAAATCACACTGCAGCCATTACACTCAGATAAGCACTATTCAAATCTCAGTGTATAACCTTCCAGATCTTTTCGGAGGAAAGAGAAAGAACCTACGTGTATCGAAAAGCCACTTTTTAATCAAGATATAACACACATTATGCTGAAAAATGCACCAAATCTTTACAGCTTGATGAAGTTTACATTCATTCACACCTGCACCCCCACTTTCTGACCAAAATCTAGAACATCTCCAACATCCATAAAATTCTGGTGTCCTCTGCGTCAAAATTCTCAAGTTATTTCTAGTTTGAGGCTATTATGAACCAAGATGCTAAGAACGTTCTAGCACTTTTTTTTTTTTTTTTTTTAGTAGATGCATTCTCTCATCTCTATTGCATATATGCTGAGGAAGGACTGCTGGGTGGTAGGGTAAGTGTGTATTTAGTCAAAAGTCATTAAACAAACAAATTCTCCCATAATCCCAACCCTTGGGGACACCAAGTTTTCCTTTTCCTCTCACTGCTTCCGTTTCTGGCCCTGCACAAGCACATTATGCTTGCATCTTGGTTATAGTAACAGTGTGTATATAATATGATCCTTTGCTGAACTGTCTTTGTTGTTTAAAAATAAAATCCATGGAGGGGCACCTTGGTGGCTCAGTCGGTCAAGCGTCCGACTTTGGTTCGGACTTTGGTTGCTTTAAAATCTCATGGTTTGTGGGTTTTTTTTTTTTTTTTACTTTCTTTCAATGTTTTCATTACTTTTGAGACAGAGAAAGATAGAGCGTGAGCAGGGGAGGGGCAGAGAGAGAGGGAGACACAGAATCCGAAGCAGGCTCCAGGGTCCGAGCTGTCAGCACAGAGCCCCGACGTGGGGCTCGAACCCATGGACCGTGAGATCATGACCTGAGCCGAATTTGGACGCTTAACCGACTGAGCCACCCAGGTGCCCCTGGTTTGTGGGTCTGAGCCCCAGGTTGGACTCTGTGCTACAGCTCAGAGCCTGGATCCCGCTTGGAATTCTATGTCTCCCCCTCTCTCTGCCCCTCTCCCACTCGTGCTGTCTCTCTCAAACATTAAAACATTAAAAATAAATAAATAAAAAATAAAATCGGTGGTATCACAACAACATCTCCGTAATTATCTCCATTAAGGAACACGAGATCCCATCGCTGAGTGAAAAAAAAAGCTGGCACCAACTTAAAGAGAACACAATGGGGGTGTCGCAGTGGGTCCTGCTCTCTCTGGTTCCACCTTCATTCATGCACACCAACCACGGGGCCACAGCGTGGTGGAGCCTGGGGGAGGGCTGACGACCAAGGGCTCCGGACCCCGCGTGAGCAGGCCACGGCACAGCCTGACGCGTGGAGGTCTTGGCAGCTCTCCCTCTCGTTTTGTGCTGTAGTGATTGTCTCCCATCTAAACCACTGTCTCCCGCCAGCAACTGTGCTGCAGGTAACCTTTTCGAGGCAGAAAGGGGCAGTGCAGCACCGTAGTTACCAACGCAAGCTTTAAAATCAGACAGACGTGAGTTCACACTCCCAGCTGCACCACCAGGGCCTCGACACGCTCCTCCGTCAGCTGCAAGCACAGTTTACGTGGCCATCACCTAAACAACCACACTGACTCCCTTGCTGTGTTTGTTCCCCTTCCTCGGTCTTGTATTCTGAAATACACATTGATGGCTGGAGCTCCAGCAACCACCTTAGACCATGAGGTCAACTTAAGAATGGAAGGCTTGTGCAAAGCTGGGAAAACTTAAAAAAAAAAACCACAACAGCGACGAAGTCTGGGACATTAACAAATGTGTGCAACTGCCACACCAGAGCTGAAGGGCCCACTTCTAAATTTCTACTATGAGAAAAAAATAAATAGAAACAACAAACAAATAAGTATATACATTTCCACTAGGAGAGAGAAAGACAAACATCTTGTCTGAGCTGCTGTTATTCACATCTCTATTTTCTGCAGGGGGGCTAAGACCTAAAGAATTTAATAAAACTCTTCTAAGTTTATTTATTTTGAGAGAGAGAGAGAGAGAGAACACGCGCGCATGTGTGTGCACGTGGGTGGGGGAGGGCAGAGAAAGAGGGAGAGAGAGAATCCCAAGCAGGCTCTGTGCTGTGAGCACAGAGCCCAATGTGGAGCTCGATCTCCCAAAACCATGAGATCACGACTTCAGTCGAGACCACGAGGTGGACACTTAACTGACTGCCACCCGGGTACCCCCATAATGTTAATAATCAATTTTAATAATCAAGGTGTCTTTACTACTGAAAAGTGACAAACACCAGCTGGGCCCTCTGCCGGCAAATCGCGCACAGCGCCGTGCCGCGGAAATGGGAAGACGGCGTGAGGCCCGGACTCACACGGGAGCGTGAAACCCAGGAGGGCTCCTCCTGCAGCCCCGAGACCCCGCCTCTCACCTGCACGAAGAAGTAGATGAGGCCCAGCGGCGGGATGATGATGGCAGCGATGGGCGTGGCCAGCAGGATGATGGTGCAGGCGCCGATGACGTTGAACAGGGAGCCCATGAACATCTTGATGACCTGAGGGATCATCGAGTCCACCGTGTCCAGCTCCTTGGAGAAGCGGTTCACCAGGTTCCCGCTGGGGGTCCGCTCGAAGAAGCTCATGGGGGACCGGAGCACGTTCTGGAGCAGGTTCAGGTGCAGGCGGCGGGAAGCGAAGATCCCCCCGATGGACAGCGCCATGGAGTAGCCGAACACGGAGATACCTGCAACGTTCTGGCAGTAAACACCACAGTGGGGCCCGGGCCCGGGGTGGGGGTGAGGACAGGCCATGCAGACGCAACAGGCCTGCACGCTCAGCTTCGAACAAAAACGGCAAAGGTAATGACGAGAGTCGTGGCTGCTGTTTACTGAGGACTCAGTGTCTATTCAACACCGTACAAGAGTTTTACATGTTAATTTTTTAAAAAATTTAAATGTTTGTTTTTCAGAGAGAGAGAGAGAGAGAGAGAGCGAGCACGAGCAGAGACAGAGAGAGACACAGAATCCGAGGCAGGCTCCAGGCTCTGAGCTGTCAGCACAGAACCCGACGTGGGTCTCAAACGCGAAACATGAGATCGTGACCCGAGCCGAAGTCAGATGTTCAACTGATGGAGTCACCCAGGTGCCCCACATGCACCTAATTCTTTTTTTTTTTTATTAAAAAAAAATTTTTTTTTAACGTTTATTTATTTTTGAGACAGAGAGAGACAGAGCATGAACAGGGGTGGAGCAGAGAGAGAGGGAGACACAGAATCTGAAACAGGCTCCAGGCTCTGAGCCGTTAGCACAGAGCCCAACGCGGGGCTTGAACTCATGGACCGTGAGATCATGACCTGAGCCGAAGTCGGACGCCTAACCGACCAAGCCACCCAGGCGCCCCCACATGCACCTAATTCTTAAGACTGACTCTGTATAAATCCTATTAGCACCCATTTTACAGAGAAGGGAGCTCAAGGTCAGACAGGTGAACTCCTCTGCCCTCAATACAGTCAGCCAATCAGCAGCAGAGTCGGGGTTCTGATCCAGGAAGCCTGCTTGCTCCAGGGTCATGCTCTTAATCTGTATGCCACATTCCTCTAGACCAGTGGCATGCAACACAACTTTCTGGAATGATAGAAATGTTCTGGACCTATGCAGTCCAGTGTGGTCACCTCCAGGCACACGTGGCTACTGAGCACTTGAAATGTGGCCAGTGCCACTGAACTGCTGATACTGTTACTGAGGTTTGAGGAACTGCAATTCAAAGAGCCACACTGTGGCCAGCGGCCACCAGAGTGGACAGCTCAGCTCTGGAACAGACACTGCTGCTGTGTGAGGCAGGGAAACATCACACCCACTCTGTGTCCCACCTTCCCTCAAGGACAGTTTGGAGGCCAGTCCCATGCCCAATGACGAGGTGTTAGGGATGAAGAAATCTGGGAAATCCATGTCTACTCTTCTGGTTTTGTTTTTTTTTTTCAAAGCCATCTCCCAGAGACCATGAGACATCTGTGGCTCCTCTGAACAAGCCACAGCGAGACAGCCGTTCTTTGCAAAGAGACTTCATAGGGATGGAGAGGCTTACTCTCGGGAGCAGGGGCTGAAACAAGTGGCTGCAGCCAAGCACTGCCCAACTGTGTCTTTGCCACCTACCAGCTGTGGGACCTTCCCGCAACCTCTAGGCACCGGGGGTCCTCCTCTATAAGATGGCAACAATGATACGTAACCTTGTAGCACTGCTGAATGTGAAGGGCAGTGTGCCGCTGTACAGAAAGTACTCAAATGTATCAAACCTATACTTACGTATCACAGACACTGAACACACGTAGGTAGGGACAGATGCACACTGCTTTTAGGAGTCTAAACACACGGCTCGGTTAGCATAGTGTAGCACAGTGATCAAGAACAGGGGCTCCTGGGCCAGACCACCTCATTCAAAGCCAGCCCTGCCCATGTATTTGCTGTGCAACTTCGGGCAACTTAACCTCACTGGGGCTTAGAGTCTCTATTTCTTTTCTTTTCTCTTTTTTTAAAATTAATTTATCTTTATTTACAAAATTTTTAATGTTTATTTTTGAGAGAGATAGAAAGACAGATGGAGTGCCTGGGTGGATCAGTTGGTCAGGCATCCAACTTCAGTTCAGGTCACGATCTCGTGGTTCATGAGTTCGAGCCCTGCGTCAGGACCTGTGCTGACAGCTGGGAGCCTAGAGCCTGCTTCCAATTCTGTGTGTCATTCCCTCTCTGCCCCTCCCCTGTTTGCACTCTGTGTGTGTGTGTGTGTGTGTGTGTGTGTGTGTGTGTGTATCTCTCTCACAAATAAATAAACATTAAAAAAAAAATTAAAACGAAAAAGAAAAAAAAGAGTGCAAGCAGGGGAGGGGCAAACAGAGAGAGAGGGAGAAACGGAATCTAAAGCAGACTCCAGGCTCCGAGCTGTCAGCATGGAACCTGATGTGGGGCTTGAACTCAAATCACAAGATCATGACCTGAGCCTCAGCCATGAGCCACCCAGGTGCCCCTACTCATTTTTATTTTAGAGAGACAGAGTGTGTGCAAGGAACATGGGCAGAGGGAGAGAGAAAATCCCAAGCTGGCCCCACGCCCAGTGCCGAGCTCAATGTGGAGTGTGATCCCACAAGCCCGGGATCATGACCTGAGCAAAAATCAAGAGTCAGAAGGGCAAGTGACTGAGCCACCCAAGTGCTGCTAGAGTCTCTATTTCTAAAATGTGGAAAATACTAGCTGTGACCTCATGACACCTGCTGCAAAAGCAAAATAAGTTAAAACACCCAAAAATGTTTAGAACGTAACCAGTACCAAGTAAGTGCTCGGTAAGCAACAACTCTTATTATTAACGCTGTTGTGTTTGGGGACCTTTGTGGAACCACAAGAAGGGTACACAGGGTTTCTCAATTTCGTCACTACTGACATTTGAGGCTACATCATTCTCTGTTGTGGGGGCCGGGCTATGCACTGCAGGACATCTAGCGACCCCCCTGACCTCTACAAGGCAGTTGCCCCCCCGGCACTGCGACAGCTCTAAGTACCTCCAGACATTGCTAAATGTCCCCCCAGGGGACAACATTGAGCACCACTAGCATAATCGAGTTCCCACTCTCAGGGAGCAGGTTCAAGTCCACAGGTGAGAGTTTACAGAAGCCCTATCACCCTGACCCAGGAACAAGGGGCAAAGGCCCTTGCTTGCCAAGGCTTGAGGGGGCTGCTGTTCCTCAGCTTTCCTCATCTGTAAAATGGACACATTGAAGTGCTCTTCATCTCCTAGGGCCCCATGAAACAGAGCATTCAAGAAACATTCCCTCTACAAGGTATCTGAGTGTCTACTAAGTGATAGGTACCGGTCATGTGACTTTGGCTTAGTTTGGGGGTCTGCAAAACCCTGACAAATGGGGGACCCAACTGCATAATAAGACATGGAGACATTTCAAGTGGCCAAAATTGGGTGGGCAGAGGAGGATGGGAAGGAGACGGCCCCCACCTTGCAAAATGCCCAGGGCGCCGTAGACGCTCAGCCGGACTTTGGTGTGCTCCTGGGTCCCGTTGACGATGGGGTCATCAGTCCAGAGGCTGAGCCAATAGTTAGAAGCCAGGGCAGCAACGTGGTTGCACAAGAAAAGGAAGATGCTCAGAAAGGAGATGAACAGTCCGATGGCCTTCATGTAGTCCCAGTACACGGACAGCTTGACCTGCAGACCCGGGGACAGAAGGCATTCGGAGGGTGTTCCCACCACACACATCCAAGCTCAGGCACTCCAACAGCACCTGTGTGATCCAGTCCCCCACCCCCACCCCCCCCCCCCCCCCGGTGCTCACGCCCATGGCACAGTCCCCCTTAGTTGATGGATAAAGTCAGCAGGAGAGAAAGTCAAGGTCTCTGCCCTCACGGAGCTGCCAGTCAAGTGGCAAGAGAGACATCCAGCGTCCAGGTGAATGTGTCATTATAGAGAAGGGCCAGAGCAGTGCAGCATTCCCTCAGAGCGTAAAATTGGGCATCACGACCTGACTGAACGGGGAGGTAACCTGACAATCTCCCTGAGGAAATGGTGACCAAGAACGGAAAAAAAAGCATGTAGGGCAGAGGAAGCAGCATGTGCAAAGGCCCTGAGATAGGAAGGAACACAACACGTTTAGGGAACCGAAGGGAGGCATGGGTGGCTAGAACACGGTCGAGCTACAGGACGAGCGGCGGTCACACCACACAGGGCCTGGACGATCCCGTTTAGCATTCGGAGCTTTAGTCCAGGCCCATCGGGAAGGTGTGACCTGTGGCCTAGCAACCGAGAGACCAAGTGTACCTCCCCCCCCCCGTTTCCTCTCAACGCGTTGGTTCCACTGGCTCCTGGATGGTCACTGCTGGCTTAGTCTGTTCCTCGGCTCCAAAGGGCAACCAAGGACTTCTCCCACTCCTCCCTTCCCTGTGGAGCCCAGGAGCAGGGCTACATGATTCTGTGTAGTTGTTCAAAGGGGGGCCTGAACACCAGAGACAGGGGCAGCCTGCTTTGGGCCAGCCCTAGGCCCAATGTGCCCGGCTCGGTTTCCACAAACGCCAGGTATCCGTCCTTGTGTGGGTGTGCCCATGGTCGCTTCAAGCTCTCATGTGCTGAATTTGGGGTCATAAAAACCACTGATGTGAATAACAGTCGGGCTGAAAGGTTAACAGGTGAAAGCCCGGAGGTCTCACGTGTAACTGAGTGCTTCTTTTTGACTTTTATTTTGTCCTGTTTTTCCAACTGAAATGGGGGGTGGGGGGGGTGGGGGGGCTGTTCCAGAATTACCACGTTTTTGTCACCGTTTGGCTTTGTCACACAGCCAAGCAGCCTGCTGCTGATCCCGGAATTACACTGCGGGACTTGGGGACCTCCCCAGCAGCAGCAGAGCACGGTGGGCGTGGGAGTCCAAGACTTCCGAGCGAGCTTGCTGAGCCCAGCTCCACTCCCAGTCGAGCTCCGGCAAGTCACAAGCCCCCTGCTCTGTTTTCCTGGCGTATAAAAGGCAGGTAATACCGGGCGGTGTGGGATTAAATAAGCACTAAGTGGGCCCGGCATTCCTTCTCCGGTCTTTGATTTGGGGTCACTCCCCTGGCTCCCCAGAGGACCAGCGAGAACAGGAGGGAGGATACACTACAGCCACCTCCACCCCTGACCAAGGCTGCGATGAGAAGAGGAGAGAAGAAGCCTGAAACGGAGGATTCCAGGAGCTTCCGGATGCATCCAGGTAGATCTCAGAGAACGGTGTCCTGACCTCGCTGGTTCCTGAACCACCCCACATGGGGTGTGTACTTCTTATTTTAAAAATTCCATTCCCCTTTTTTTAAAAAACATACCACATGTATTTTTAAAAATAAACTCTGGATCGTTACCATAAATGGAAGATTATTGACACACGCCCAAAACAGGGGAGCATAAAACACATACAAGAAAACAAGGGCCTGAAACCAATTTTCCCTGGGACAACAAGACGTCAGCGCCTGTCAGTGCTACAGACTTGAATGTTTGTGTCCCTCCAAGTTTGGATGTTGAGATCCTAACCCCGAGGGAGATGGTATGAAGAGGTGGGGCTCTGGGGAAGCGGTCGGATCCTCAGGACGGAACCCTCACAACGGGGTTAGTGCCTTTAGAGGAGTGGCTCCACAGAGCAGACGGCTGTCTGCGAACCAAGAAGCAAGCCCTCTCTAGAAACGCCTGCTGGTACCTTGGTCTTTGGCTCGCCAGCCTCCCGAAGTGCTAGCAATAAAGGCAGGTTGCTTCTAAGCCACCCAGCCTATGGTTTTCTGTGACAGCCGCTCACCAGACTAATCAGGCATAAAAGATAAACGAGCATCTAACTCAGACTTTCTAGGTAATCATCAGGGTTAAAACAGAAATCAAAGACTCGCATTACGCAACGCGACAGAGATGTTATCTCAGAGGCAACCTTACCTTGTACACAACTTCCCACACGTGGGAAGGCAGGATTTAGAGCACCCAGGTCACCTACAGAAAGCCCCCAGCTGCTCAAAGGAGGTGGTGGTCCGTAGAGCAGAGGCTACAAACGTCAACCCTGGAGTCTGGCTGCCAGGGTTCAAATCCTAGCTCTGCCGTCCCCTGGCTGCGACCTTGGGTAAGTCATTTAGGCTCTCGGGTCCCCGTTTCCAGCACTGGGATATGGCACTTTTATAGGCTTGTTGAGGGGCAAGACACCAGCGAACATAAACAAGGCGTTCTGCACAGGGCCCCGCAAGCAGGGACGCCAGCCACAGTCCTCACCTGCCCCGTTTGAGCCTTGTCTGCCTCCACCAGCTTCCACGCGTCCTCGTCCTGGGCTCCAGCTTTCTGCGGCTCGGCGGTGCTCGTGTGGTGGCGGCTAACGTCCCCGCTGTAGGAGGAAGAGTTGCTCAGCTGTCTGGGGAAAGCAGGGCACACGGGCGTCAACCAAACGGGAGCCTCGGGGACAGAGGCAAGCCCAGCAGAGCATCAAGCTAGTTCAATCCTCTGATTTCACAGCCGTGACCCAGGGAGGGGACCTGCGACACAGGACCCCACGGAGAAGATGTTCCCTCACGCAGGCAGTGCTCAAGAAGCATCTCTGGCCTGCCGGTGGTCGTCATCAGCTTTAAACACCACGATACACTATCACCGATCGTGTGGCCCAAAGCCCTCTTTAGAGCCTTCCCCGAGGTAGCCCCACCCCCTGGGAACTTGTCACCCTGGAGAATGATGCAGGCGTGCGTGGGCATATGCACAAGAATGCCCTCTTGAGCCATGGCTCAGTCCCACACGGGCAAAGGGATGGGATGTGACTTCCATCCTGGTTGGGGACTCTCCCCACTGCCTTCTTGGTTTGCAGGCATTCATGAAGCCTGCAAGCTCCTCAGGCCAGCTGGGAGTGGAAGGGGCTCCAGTTAGAAACTGAGGACAGTGATCCGGACCCTGAGGAACTGATTCCTGCCAACACTCATGTGAGCTTCGTAGTGGATCCTTCCCCAGCCGAACCTTCAGATGAGACCCCAGCCTGCCAGGAACCTCAGATGTGGCTCGTGTGAGGCCCTGAATGGACGAAGCGGCTCAGCCGTGCCCAGATCTTCCAAAGCCACAGAAACTAGGAGATGACAAGCCAGTAAGTTTGAGGTCATCTGTTACAAAGGAACTGTTAGGCCCAGTGTCCCTGACGCTTCTGCTCAGTCCGCTCATGGTTCTCCCTGGCAAGCCCCCCACCATCACCACCTGTAGGTCCCAGGACCACCTCGAGGTGCTGCCTTATGTCGGTTTTCTCAGCAAATTCTCCAATCGCAGCAACCATGATCGACTGATCATGTGCCTGAATCCCGGCAGTGCCCCCACAGCCCCGGGGTGAGGCTCAGTTCTACGTGCCTTACACACATGTAGCTAGCTCACTGCCTTGACGGGTGCACCAACAGAGCAGGAATATTTCCACCTGTCCCGTACAACAAAAATCAGGAGTCTAGGGGGCTACTGTGTGCAGTGTTGATGGGAGGAGCTACTCACGCCAATTTCCTTCCCAGCCCAGTGTCTGTGGAATCCACCCCCACCCGGAGCAAGATAACTGCAGGCAGCCCCAGCTCACCCAGTTATAAGTGAGTGCTGTTTACTGGATGCTGATGGAGCAAGGTGCTGTGCTGAGTACTTCTCAGGCACTACACGGTGTCCGTCTCACTACAGCCAGCCCCCTGCAGTAGGTACACCGCAGACCCTATCTGACACATAAGAAAACTGAGGCACAGAGAGGTTAAGCAAGCAGGCTCACGGAATGCTGCTCCTCCAAATCCCAAACCATCTAGCTGAAAACAACCTCCTTTAAAGCAGCAAAGCCTAGACCTTTGGAGCACTGGCTCAGAGACCAGGATTGGGTTCGAATCCAAGCTCAGTTTCGGGGCACCTGGGTGGCTCAGTCAGGTAAGCATCTGACTTTGGCTCAGGTCATGATGTCACAGTTCGTGGGTTCAAGCCCCACGTCGGGCTCTGTGCTGGCAGCTCAGAGCCTGGAGCCTGCTTTGGATTCTGTGTCCCTCCCTCTCTCTCTCTCTCTCTCTCTCTCTCTCTCTCTCTGCCCCTCCCCCGCTTGTGCTCTGTCTCTCCCTCTCAAAAATAAATGTTAAAAAAAAAAAAAGTTCACTTTCTCTCCAGCTGCATGACTTAGGGAGAGTGCTCAGTTTGCTCATCTATAAAATGGGAAGGTAAGATTTCAACAGACCATACAGGGCTGGTGCCATGACTGGCTCCTAATGGTGGATTGAACATCGTGGTCGCTACGTGTGACCATTTTGATTCAAATACTGGCTCTTACAGCCTGACCAGTCCAAGCCCCTTTGAACGACTTGAGCCAAGATCGATATCATGTGGGGAACCTGAGTGTCCCAAGTGCAGACAGATGGTTAAATCTGGAAGCCTGTGTGAGAGGTGTGATCTGGTGAACAGTGCCAGGTGAGGTCTCCTAATGATTTGGGAAAGGAGGCAGAAAGCCCACATCTTCTAAGACCTCGGGGAGCTGAAGGCCTGGTCTCGGTAGGTCAGACAGGCTGCCGGCACTCCCATCCCTCTTGGCTCCCAACCCAGGCAGGTGGCAGAGACAGGGCGCCTGGAGAATCCGGAGGAACGGGTCCGCCCGTACCCCCTACCTCTGCAGCTGCTTCCCCGCGACGTCCGTCACCAGCATGCCATTCTCCATCTGCTTCGTCTCCTTCCGGGGACTACTGATGCCTGTTAACCCGGGCAGAAGACAGGAGAGAGGGAAATCGTGATATCAGGAGCTGGACACCAAGACCCAGGACATTGAGGAAAACCCATCACTTGAACGCAGATAACCTGACCCCCAGGAAGCTCAGAAAGCAGGAGCTGCTTTGCTGAGGCCACAGACAGTCTCCCGGCGCAGGTGTGGGAGATACGTGTTGCTGGCTGGCTCCCTTGGGCCACAGGTGACGGCCTGCGACCACCTAGAGGGCCCCGCAGGGGAGGGTGCCCTGTGCCGGCAGCAATAGGTATAATGCAGTGCAGCTAACAGCGTCTCAGCTGCATGAAGCTTAGTCCAAGGGGCCAGGAAGCAAGGAGCCTCGTGGGGAACGGGGCACAGCTCACGGGTCCCTAAGCATCCCGAGCAAGGCGTGTACTCAAATAACAACCAGTTTTGACGAGAGCATCAGCCAACAGGAGGAGTCCGGGAAGGCACTCCAGCCGCACCTCCCAGGGCCAGTTTTCAGTTGCCAGATCGTGGGGAGGTCCAGACGTCTAGGGTAGAGGGTGCCTGGAGCAGTGCCTTTTCCCCCACAGTGACGAACTTCCCTGACGACTGGTGGAGCCACCGTGAGAAATACCAGCCAGGCATGTGCCCCCGTCCCAGGAGTCACACCCTCAGCATCCACACTCATCACCGTAACCTCGACGGCAGTGGCTCACATTTATTAAATAGGTGGTGGCCGCTGTGCTGACATACGGTATCTGCCTTCATTCTCCCGACCCCTCGGTCTTATGTTATTATCACCCCCGCTCTGCACTCAACTCTGCATGCGGCTCCCAGGACAAAGAGAGAGCGTACAAGAGAGACGCACAGTGTAGGACTCCAAAGGGCTGGCCCGGAAGAGGAGGGGAGGGCATGCGGGGGAGATGTTACTAAAGGGACAAATACGCAGCCAGCAAGGGCAGGGCGACCCTGGGAACATGCTGATGGGACGTGAAGTGGCGCAGAATGCAAAAAGGCAGGCTCTTTCAGATGAGACACTGCAGAGCGGGGCAGGCAACCATTCCTGGGTTGGGGGCAGGGAGCTCTGAGCTGGTGATTCTCCATCTTGGCTGTGAAGGATGCACCCCCCTGGGGATGCCCCCTGCCCAGGTTCGGTCCCTGCAATGACGGCATGCAGGGAGGCCAGGCGCCCATTCTGAGTGAGAGCACAGTCAGGAATGAAGCGTTCTCTTATTTCCCAGCTGTGTGGGCTAGGGAAGCAATAAACCTCCTTGAGCCTCAACTTCCACATCTGCAAAGCGGGAGTCACAGCTACCTTTGTAAGCGGGAGGATGGATGAGGCCGTGCACGGGGCTTGGTAAGGGAAAGTACCACGGTGGTACTTAGCAGCACTCACGCCTAGAAACACGTTCTGTAGATAATTACGGGGTGCAGCCAAGATTGACAATCACTGCTTTATACGTTTCTTTTTTTTTTTTTTTAACATTTATTTATTTTTGAGACAGAGAGAGACAGAGCATGAACGGGGGAGGGGCAGAGAGAGAGGGAGACACAGAATCGGAAACAGGCTCCAGGCTCTGAGCCATCAGCCCAGAGCCTGACACGGGGCTCGAACTCACGGACCGCGAGATTGTGACCTGGCTGAAGTCGGACGCTTAACCGACTGCGCCACCCAGGCGCCCCCCAGGAAATAGCTTCTTTTTTTTTTTTTTTTTTTTTAATTTTTTT
Source organism: Puma concolor (assembly GCF_028749965.1). NCBI lineage: Eukaryota > Metazoa > Chordata > Mammalia > Carnivora > Felidae > Puma > Puma concolor. The sequence continues at coordinate 29,689,228 of NC_141682.1, forward strand.
TTTCAACGTTTATTTTATTTTTGGGACAGAGAGAGACAGAGCATGAATGGGGGAGGGACAGAGAGAGAGGGAGACACAGAATCGGAAGCAGGCTCCAGGCTCCGGTCCATCAGCCCAGAGCCTGACACGGGGCTTGAACTCACGGACCGTAAGATCGTGACCTGAGCTGAAGTTGGACGCTCAACTGACTGAGCCACCCAGGCGCCCCTATACGTTTCTTTTTAATGCAGCATCTTTCTTATTTTTTTTTTTAATTAAAAAAGAAACTACATCACAGAGAAGAATGATAACAAGGATTTTCCATGCAGGCAAGGACAGCCACATATGTGCCCGGCACTGGAGGCCCCGGCCTGGCCTTGACCGTCTTTCTTTGCGCAGGGACAGGGATGCCCGAAAGCACGCCCAGAGACACCTGCGCTGTGGCAAGGGCTTCAGAGAGCCCCACTCTCAGGGCCGCACAGGCTGCCCTGTGCAAGCTTCAGCCTCCCATTCTGCTCCTCACCCAGTATGAGCCATAAGGTCTGGATGGGAGACCTCACAGTGGCCTCCCATGACCCCCTTTCTCAACCCAATTAGCCCACAGGTTGATACAGCAGCTGGGGCAGCTGGAAAACTCTCCACCGAAAGGAGACAGACTGAGAGTCCTAGGGGGGCAACATGAACATGGGTCGATCCACCACTCCGTCTTCCTTCTTTGCAAGGCGTCAGCCCCTCCCTCTTCCTACAGTCTCTTCCTACAGGCAGGCCACGGGGGCTCTGCCCAAGGGCAGAAGCTTAGTCCAAGGAACCCCTTCCCCATGACTTTGAACTATCAGTGACCCGACCAGGACTAAAGACAGCTTGGGTTGATCTGTCCTAAAGGAACAGGATTCCCGGAGTTCCTACTTCCTGAGTCTTGCTCATTTGGTTTGGCCTTTGATTTCTGAGCTACCCGGTTCTCTTCCTTGTTTCAGCAGCCGGAGTCGGCTTCTGTGGCTTACGGAAGAGCCCTTACGTCTGGACCCTTAAGACATATTGCTGTTTAAGGAAGGCAGGAGCGATGGGTCCACTCCAGTGGCTGGTGATGCCTTTACCTCGCCAGAGGGAGCCAGCACAGCCTTCCCAGCTGTAATTCTGCTAACAGACAGCCCTCCTCTGGGCGCCCACAGACACCTGCAGTTACTCCATCAGGCATCTCCCGGCTCTGCCTTGGGTTGCCTAGGTCCTGCCCATGCCCAGCAAGTAAGGATGGGATCATAATAACCACACTGTGGCCATTCACTGTCCATCCACTACGTGCCAAGCATTTTGTAGACAAGATCTCCTTCAAGACATGCTCATATCATGGTCATCTGACCTACATGGCAGTCAGGCTTAACCAAGGCCACCAAGCTGATGAGTAGATCTGGGGATTCAGACTACATCCCCAAGGGTCCACCAGAAAGCCTGGCACATAGTAGGTGTCCAATAAAGGTCTGCAGACCGTCAAGGGCCTCTCTCCAAGCACACAGCTACAGGACCAGTGCCTGGAGTGGGGGCACCTGGGTGGCTCAGTCAGTTGAAAGCCTGACTCCTGATTTTAGCTCAGGTAATGATCCCAGGGTCAGGGGATCGAGCCCCACGTTGGGCTTGGCACTGACCGTGGAGCCTGCTTAAGATTCTCTCTCTCCACTTGCCCCTCTTTCCATCTCGCACTCTAAAAAAAAATAAAAATAAAAATAAAAAAATAAATGTCCAGAGGGGATGGGTGGATGTTATCTCCTAAGGATGAGGGGCAAAGCTATTCAAGGGGCCTGCTGCACCTGTGCCTCAGTGGCCCCATCCCACATGTAACGGGTAGATCCCTGACAAGCACACTGCACGGGGCCAGCCCTTTCCCTAAAAGTTATAACCATGTCAAACATAAAAAGATCTAGAAAAATGCAAGCCAACCCTCTGTCTGCACTGGTCACAGTGTAACAGCTGGGTGGGGTGGGTGTGGCAGCTGGGGGACCGCACACAGGCCTCCACTCTATCACACGTTTCAGGTAAGAAAAACGACTTGTGGCAAGGGAGTCATTTCCCCCAAATTCACACAGGTGGCAGGACTGCCGTTTGACGCTGGGCCATCAGGCGCCAGGGCCTGGGCTTCCTGCGCAGGCCCTCAAAAACCAAGGGGCCATTTAAAATTATTTTCTTACTTGCTTACTTAGCCCACAGCCCTCGGTTCCTCGAGGTCGGACGCTGCTCACAACAGGGGTCTGGGCCACAAGGAAGCTTACTCTGAACCAGCTACAGAAGGAGCCAAGAAAAGGGGAAGAGAAGGTGACTTGGCTCAGATTTCATCTTGGTCCCCCCCCCAGCCCCCCAGGCTCACCTCCATCACTGCGGTTAGCACCACCACGTCGTTGATTATTTGGTGTTTGTTTCCACCATCCAACTGTGAGCTCTTGAAAACAGAGAGGAGGTCTTTTCCACTACTCTATTCCCATCATCAGGCACATTGGATGGCCACATAGGGTGTAACAGACCGTGCACTGCTCAATCCAAGAGGCACCATTCTACACAGTGGCTCAAGTACTGGGTGTCCCCATGGCACACACCAAGCGCTCTGTACACACCTGACACGCAGATGGACAGATTAACACATCAATGGCCAAGTGAAGCAGAGATGACCTTCCAGGGCCAGAATGGGCACCCCATTGGCCACCATGATGCCATCTCACATCCCACACCCACAAAGCTGGTTGCTTTCTTCTAATTTTTTTTTTTAATGTTTATTTTTGAGAGACAGAGACAGAGCATGAGCAGGGGAGGGGCAGAGAGAGGGGGAGACCAAGAATCTGAAGCAGGCTCCAGGCTCTGAGCTGTCAGCACGGAGCCTGATGCGGGGCTCGAACCCATGAACCACGAGATCATGACGTGAGCTAAACTCGGATGCTCAACCGACTAAGCCACCCAGGCGCCCCGTAAAGCTGATTTCTAAACCAACCCTGGAGACATGGGTAAAATCAACGCATATTTTCGTCTAATCTGGGATCTTTATACAGCTGTGTTAATGTTCAAAGCTTACATAGGATGTGCCTTCAACAATCAAGGCATCATGCAACCATTTGCTTATTTGACACATTATACTGAGCGTCTACTGTGTGCCAGGCACTGTTCCCAGTCCTGGGGATATACAAGTGACCAAAAAGCCCTCATGGAGCTTAAATTCCAAGGGAAAGGGAAAGGGAAAGGGAAAGGGAAAGGGAAAGAGAGACAGAGAGATAATACACGAAGTAACAGATCTAGACTTGGCTGTCAGGCAGTGGTTAGTACCAGAAAGAAAACTAAAGCAGAGAAAGTGGAAAATGAAAGGGGGGAGTAGGGGGTGCTATAAAACAGCAAGAGTTTTTTTTTTCAGCAAAGGCACCAAACTTCTACTCCAATACATGTTCTTCCAGTGCTTCCAGGTACCAGGTAAGGGGCTGTCCCTTACCCTTGGGGTGTAAGGGTCCCTGCCCTTGGACCTCCTAAGTGCCCTTGCCTGGGCTCCGTGTCCAGCCAGCCACTGGCCCTCAAAACCAGCACCTCGGAGCTCTGTTGTTTATTCTCAAGAAGGTTCTGGAACTCTGCCTGGGCACGGGCCAGCAGGCAAACCTCCCTCAAGGGAAGAATCCCAAGTCGCTGCGTTACAGTCAACGCTTCGTTTTTGACCAAAAACGGAATTGACCGGCTGCATCGCCTGGCCCAATCCACCAGCCTAGGCCCAGAAAGTTCTTCGTACTCAGGAGGAAGAAATATGGCTACTGAGAACAGCCTAAAGGAATGTGCCATCTGGATGCTGGACTCTCCAGCAGCTGGTCGGTGTTTATGAGAGACTTTTGCAATATGGGGCGGTGCTTATGACCCACTGTTACCACTGTTAAGGAAAGAAAGAAAGGAGACCTGATGGCTGAATGCACAGAGGGCACTCCTCTGCTCGGGAGTAAGGCCGAGGCAAGACAGACACAGACAAACACTCTGGCAGGTGGGTGAGTGGATGGACATTCTTTTTCCTGGTTTTGTGGGTTTTTCTGCAGCTTCCAGCTGTCTAAAATGAGCACATATTGATTCCCTAATCAGTAAAAAAAAAGAAAAAGAAAAAAAAGAAACTGTCAGCAAAAATCTGAAAAACAGAAAAAATTAGACATGAGGTTGAGATGTAGTAAGGTTCTGAAAAGTGGGAGAAAGGTGTTTCTCCCAAGATGACAGGAAAGAACCTGGGGAGCGTGGAGTCAGAGCATATGCTCTATTTTCTGGGGGGGGAGGGTGTGGGGGGAGAGTGCTGTGCATTGTAGGATGCTTAGCAGCGTCTCTGGTCTCCACCCTCTGTGTTAGCACTGCCCTCCTCCATCCCAGTTGTCACAACCAAAAAAGTCTCCAGACACTGCCAAGTATCCTGGGAGGCACAGATGTTCCCCCGCTAAAAACCACTGCTGTAAATTTTAGGGCAGTCTTCCTAATAAAGACACCAGAGTACATAGGAAGGTTCTTTACCTTCCGCATACCTTCCGCATACAAAGGTTAATGAGTCAGTTTGTAACTCTCTTTGCCAAGGGGAGGGGAGGGGAGGGGAGGGGAGGGGAGGGAAAGGGAAGGGAAGGGAAGGGAAAGGAAAAGAAAAGGAAAAGAAAAGAGAAGAGAAGAGAAGAGAAGAGAAGAGAAGAGAAGAGAAGAGAGAAAAGAAAAGAAAAGAAAAGAAAAGAAAAGAAAAGAAAAGAAAAGAAAAGAAAAGAAAAGAAAAGAAAAGAAAAAGGAAAAAAAAGTTTCCTATAAATCAGTGTAATAAATCCCTGCCAGGACTGGTCAGTATCTTCTCTTCCTAAGCCTACTTCCTGTTACCTCTACTATTCCCTACCCCCCTGGGAAAGAATCCCCCCAAACCAACCACTCTCCCCCTTCAGCCTGGGTGTTCTAAAAAAGATCTGAGTAATCCAACAAGGGAAAAAAAAGTTTCCCTTTAGGGGAAGCCAAAAATGTGGCTCAAACAAATTCAGGGTCATTGGCTCTTGGAAACCTGCCACAGCTGAGCAATATCGGACCCCGATGCCAAGCTGCAGTGCCGGGGGCCCCTCAGAGAGAGGGAGAAAGTGAAGATGCCGCCCAGTGTGAGTTCAGACCCACAGGGCTGAAGACTTCTGGGGGAGGCTGTACGGCTAAATTGGGAAAATGACCCTGCAGTGGTGCAAGGGTGGCATTTTCATTGCCAAATTAAGTGCTGACGTGGCCAAAGGAAAAAAGAAAAAAAAAAAAAAAAAAAGTAATTGGCAGTATTCCGTGTTCTGCACCAAATGCTTTGGATCTGTTGGCGGTGGTGGAAGAAGGGGAGTGAAAAAACCCATCTGTGGTCAGCAGAGTTTAAGGATGCTCCCTGTGCACCTGGATACAAAGGAGGGCGACCTCGTTCGGGGGAAAAAGATTCAGTAAAAGGCACACGTGTCACCTGAGAGAGCATACAGGGTTGTTTTCACCTGAAGGAAGCTGGACTGTGACGTACAGGGGCTGTGGGGTTGTCTCATCCAGCACGTGGCAGTGGCATGACAATCAGAGGAAGGCAACTCTGAAGCAGGAGGGAAGCAGGCTAGACTTAAGACAGAACTTTCCGGCCCCAAGAGCAGAGACACGTAGAAACTCATTCCCACCAGGAATGATAAATTGGAGGCATTTCTTGCCTCACGCTTGCAAAAGGAAACACTTTTAATACCAAGAGGGTTCAGAGCAGCACAATTTGTAACAGCCAAAACATGGAAACAACTCGACCTGTCATCACCTGACTGAATAAACAAAATGGGGTGTGTATTACCCAGCCACAGAAAGGTTATCAAGTAGAGACATGTGCTATCACACGGGTGAGCCACAGAAACATCACAGGAAGCGAAAGAAACCAGCTCACTAAGGACCACACGGTCTAGAATTCCATTTACATGAGATGCCCAGAACAGACAAATCTAGGGGCAGAAAGATGAGCAGGTGCCAGGGACCTAGGGGGCTGGGAGAAAATGGGGAGTGATTGCTAATGGCCACGAGGTTTTCTGGAGGGGTGACCGGAATGTTCTAAAGTTGGTTTTGGTGATGGCTGCCCAACTCTCGACGTGCTAAACATCACTACACTGTATGCTTTAAATGGGAGGATCGTATACTATGCCAACTGTATCTCAATAAAACGTGACAAACCACTGGGGCTCCTGAAGCACACTAATGCAGAGGCAATGGATGAGCCCTGACCCCAGGCAGACACATAAAGCACCAAGGGAAGGAACAGACGACTGAAACTTAGGCCAGACTTGAGGTCCCACCCCTGCCTAGCAGCCACTGTGTGTCCTTGGCCAAGTTGCTGCCCCTCTCTGGATGCCCGCTGCATTGAGACCAAACCCCAAACTCCTCACCCTGAAAGGCCATCTCCCACCACTGTCCCTTCACCCACCATGGTCTGGCCACCCCGGCCTCCTTTCCGTTCCCTGTGTCAGCACACTGTTCCCCGGATTTTCTCCTTGCTGGCAACCTTCCATGCCAAGGTCACCTCCTCAGAAAGGGTGTCTCTGACCAGGTGTCATCCGTATCTCTCCCCAGCTCATCATCCTGTGTGGGTTTTTTTTCTTCATAGCACTTAACGCTCTAGGAAACCATTTATTTCTTGATTTGTGTTTTGCCCTTTTCTCCCAACAGATTCCAAGCTCCATGAGGATAGGGATCTGTTTAGATGCCATTCACTTCTGTCTCCCCAAAACCTAGAACAGTGTTGTTCTAGGAATTCCTGAATTCCTAGCCCCCAGGAGCTCCGAACGTGACTGTATTTGGAGACAAGTTATCTGCAGGTGTAATGAGTTGGGGTGAGGTCATTAGGGTGGGCCCTAATCCCATATAACTGGTGTCATTACAAAAAGGGGAAATTGAGAGGCAGAAACACGCCAGGTTTCTGTGTGAAAGACGGAGGCAGATGTGGGGGTGAAGCATCCATAAGCCACTGGCCGCCAGCAGCTCTCCAGAAGACAGGGGAGGGGTGGAACAGCCCTCCCTCAGAGCCTCGGAAAGAATCAGTCCGGTGAACACCTCGGTATTTGGCTTCCATTCTCCCAAACTGTGAGAGATTAAATTTCTGTTGCTTAAGCCACTCAGCCTGTGGCACTTTGTCAAGGAAGCGCTAGGGAGTTAATACAAGCACTCAACACATAGTAGTAGATGCTTAATAAAAATCTGCTGAATGACTACCTCGATGAACAGTAGACAGCTCTTTCTTAGGGACCGGCCCCATTCACAGCTACAGGAACCCGGCCGTCCCTGACACAGAAGGGACAAGTTTCCCTAAACCTCACTTTCCTCACCAGTGAACCGGGAATAACAATTCTACTCCCTCATGAGTCGATGGAAGGGGTCAACAAGGGAACTCCGGCAGAGAACAGGGGCCCCGGGAAGCCCTCAGCAAGCAGCGGCTGTGTCTTAGATCCGTATCACAGACGTTCCGAGAACAAAAGCACCCGTGCAAATTGCCCAACGAGGCAGTCCCGCAGCCCTGCCCCTGTGGACAGTCTATCTGAGGCCTCCCTGGGGACAAAGCACATAAAGAACGTGCCCCGGAGGCTGGGGGAGTCTGTAATTTGCTCCTGGAGATGGGAGATCAGGGCCGGAAGAGCAATCTCTCGTTTTCATTCTTAGCAATCGCCGCGAGCCAAGGAGCAAAGGTGTCAGATGACCTCTTCCCTCTCTGTGGGGTCAGAGCTTCAAGCAGAGAGGGGAGGAGAGGAGCCTCTGAGATGCCAGTCTGAGTGATGAAACACAGGGCAGCCTGAAGGCGGCAAACCAATCCCCTGAAATTTAAGCCAACAGAGAGGAGAGGACAGATTCTTAGAAGTCTCACCACAGAAGCCTTCAAATAAGGACAGGGTGAGGTTCCAGCTTTCGGAGTCCTGGCCCGAGAGGACACAGTGGGTGCGGCAGGTGGGAAGGGGGCAGGTCTGCACTGACCTGGCAGGTGCCAAGGGCATGGGGTGAAGAGATGGGCACTCTTCCCGGGGCGGGTAATGACAACAGTTGTCATGGCCCGAACACTGTGTGCCAGGCACTACGCCCAAGGCTCTATGGAATTCAGCACATGAAATCTCCACCGAGTGCCAGAAGACTGTTCTGTTATTATCAGTGGGGAAACTGAGGCTCAGAAGGGTTTGGGGGACCCTAGTAAGAGGGGCAGTGGGGGGGACCTGGGTGGTTCAGTCGGTTAAGCATCCCACTTCGGCTCGAGTCATGATCTCATGGTTCATGGGTTCGAGCTCCACGTCGGGCTCTGTGCTGACAGCTCGGAGCCTGGAGCCTGCTTTGGATTCTGTGTCTCCCTCTCTCTCTGCCCCCACCCTCTCTCTTTCAAAAATAAACATTAAAAAAAAAAAAAGAGGGGCAATGGGACTCAAACCGAGGTCTTGCCAACCAGCAGCCTACAACCCCCACGACCCTCACATCTGTTCTAGATTATGCCATACAAAGTCACTGCTTCCCACAGCCTCTTGAGAACCTCACCACCGTCCCTGTGCCTGCCGAGAGAACACTTAAGCTCGGCCCAGAGCCACATCGCAGGAAAGTAGCAGGACTTGGGCCCAGATCTGCTGCCCCGCCGCAAAGCGCTAGCACCCCCTCTCAATGCGGCCCCCAAAGCATTGGGACCCTGAAGAGGCTGGCCCGCTGCCGACAGGCCACCGCGGAGGGGGTGTGGGGGAACCTCCGGGAGGCAGCGGGGGCCCAGCGAGGCACCCCGCGCACCCTACCGTCATCCTGCTCGGACTGTTCCTGCTCGGTGCTGGCGTACGTGCGCAGGAACTCGGCGAAGGCCCCGTCCCGGGCCAGCAGCTCCTGGTAGGAGCCCATCTCGGAGATCTTGCCTCCGGTCATGACGATGATGACATCCACCTGGGGCAGGTAGCTGATACTGTGTGTGACCAGGAGCCGTGTCTGCGGGCAGAGCGGGGACCCGCGAGTCAGCGCCCGGGCATGAGCGCAATTCCCCCACGCCTAGCGGCCAAGCTCGAGTCTGAGCGCTGGGGACGCCCCCATCTATGGGTGCCTCCCTTCAACACTCACCTGCCAGGAGCTGGGGGGCCGCAGGGAGGGAAACAGATCCCAGCCCCACACTCCAGGGTCGGGGGAGAAAGGACCAATACAAGCGCAACACGGCGGGTGCTGGGGGGGTATGAGACCGAGGGTGGAAGGTTGCAATTTTAACAAGGGTGATGGGGAAGCCTATCTGTGAACAGAAATCTGAAGGATGAGAGGGAGGCAGGGAGGGTACCATGCATGTGTCCAAGAACAGAAAAATGACACAGATACAAAGCAATCTGTGTGCCGTGGCATAATTTTCTTTTCAGGTAATCCCCCACCTCCCAAAAGACACTACAAAACTCCTACGTCTGTATATATTTTATCCAGTTAAGTCAAGGTTTGGAAGGACGTTCATCAAACGACACGAGTCGGCAAACTTTTTCTTAAAGGGCCAAATGGTAAATACTTTTGGCTTTATGGATCCTCTGGTTGCTATAGCAACCGGTGGTGAAGTTGCCACAGCGTGAAGGTGGTTGTACATACGATGGAAAAAGATGGTCTGTGACCCAATAAATATATATTATATAAATAAAATATGTACATGTATTATATATAAATATAAAAATATATTTAAACTCAATGCAATTTGCATATGTCACAAATTTTTTTTTCCCCCTCCAGATTTTTTCCAACCGCTTCAGAAATGTAAAGACCAGTCTTAGCCAGTCTTAGCTCAAGGGTGGTACAGAAACAGACAGCAAGCGGCCTGGTGACACCTGTCTCCTGAGACAGGGCCTAGGGCGCAGGACAAAGGAGGGCCATTTTTTTTTTTTTTTTTTTTGCTTTACGTATAACTCTTACACTCTTTTAGATTTTTGATAACGAAATTTTTTAAATTGAAAATTATGTTTATCCAGAATTTTTATGGTGTGTACAGGATGATGCTTATAATAGGTTAAGTGGCTTGAGGTCCATTATGTACACACATGACATGATAACCTATTTATAAGGCTTGAAATAAAAAAATCTGCATGAGGTAGGGTTGTCCAAAATTGCTTTTTTTTTTTCTTTGTTGTGTTTTTCTGCATCTTTTCCATTTTCCCCATGGACATGCGGAAAATACTTCTTTCTCCAGAAGAAAAAAACCGAAAAGCAGTACTCCTTCTCAACCATCCTGTAATTCCCCTAAAAATGATGATGATGATGATGATAAACAGGTGAGGACACATTTCCTGTCATGTACGGGTGCTATAGGCATTTTTCCTGCTCCCAACCTCCGTCCCTCAGCCTACAGCCACATCAGCAGGGAAGGGAGAGCTGCCCCATCAGTCAAAAGGGATAGGATTTCCCTCTGCAAAGCCGCCCATTATTAAATCGGGAAGAGGAGCCTCCTTTGGCCACGTGAAGGCAAGGACTTCAAGTCAGTGTCAAGGACGTCCCCCTATAAGGACAAGAGCAAGAAAGCTGTCCCAGAAAGGCGTGCAAGGGAAGCATTAGAAACGTGTTCTGAAGTCCAATTAAAAAAATGGGGGGGGGGCACCTGGGGGGCTCAGTTAAAAAAAATGGGGTGGGGGACATCTGGGTGGCTCAGTCGGTTAAAGATTTGACTTCGGCTCAGGTCGTGGTCTCACAGTTTGTGAGCTTGAGCCCCGTGTCAGACTCTGTGTGGACAGCTGGAAGCCTGGAGCCTGCTTCGGATTCTGTGTCTCCCTTTCTCTCTGCCCCTCCCCCGTTCATGCTCGATCACTCTCTCAAAAATAAATAAACATTAATAATAATAATAATAAAATAATCCTGAAAGGGGGGAAGTGAAGGATTCCCAAAGGGGGCACATTTTGACTGAACAAATGCACAAGGACGGCCAGAGCTGAGCCCTGGCCCTTCGGCAGGTACCTTGTTCTTCAGCATCCCCTTGGGGCCAACCACATTTTCAAATATGTGTTTTCCCACATGGGCATCCACCGCCGACAGGGGGTCATCGAAGAGGTAGATGTCAGAGTCACAGTACACGGCCCGGGCCAGGCTCACACGCTGCTTCTGGCCCCCAGAGAGGTTCACGCCCTGGGGAGAGACACAGCAGAAGGGGGGGAGTTCCTAGGGAGCCCTGCTCAGAAGGCAGCAGACCCCGGCTGGCGGCCCTGGAGGGCTGAACCGCCTCCCGTCGTCTGAGCAGGAAGCAGAGGCAGGAGATTGTATCTGCACGGACTGTGCTCAAGGCCGACCACGGAATCCAGCCTCAACCCTAAAACAGGCAGAAGAGAAAACTGGAGCCCCTGGGAGCTGCTGAGCAGACAGCTGGCACAGTGTGGGCATTCGGCAAGGGGCGGCCCGTGGCACCAAGCAACAGGAAGGCTCCGGATCTTGGAGTCTGACAGAAGGCACCGGCAGATGCCGTAACGAGCCTGCTGCTGCTGCTTTAGTTAATAGCTACCACTTTGGCGCGCTTGCTCTGATCGCTCACTCACGGTGAAACCACAGAGAGCCAAGGCAGGCTGCACTCTGGGGGTGCCGACGTCCCCCCCCCCCCACTCACCAGTAGGAAGGGCACCGATTTCTAATTCACACCAGGGCGCTCCATGGAGCACACCGCAGCAGTCACAGCTCTCCCTCCGACTACAGATTATCGATTACTGACTGTCATTTCCATCTATGGCTGGGAAGTCCAAGTGGACCCCACCGGGTTAACGGGGCCCAGTCTCTGCTGAGAGAGATGCCTGCCCTCCCTACACACCCAGGTGGGGCTCAGGCAGCCAGGTTCTTTTTGATGGCCCCTCCGGCCACAGCTCTTTGGCCCGGGGCAGACGCCAGACCCAGTCATAGTCTCTCGCTCTAGACTTTTATTGGCAGCCAGACTGGGACAATGAGGAGTCTCCATGTGGCAGAAACAGACACGTGCGTTAAAACAACTAACTCAGGGCCACCTGGGTGGCTCAAGTCGGTTGACCGTCCAACTTTGGCTCAAGTCATTATCTCACAGTTAGTGAGTTCAAGCCTCGCATCAGGCTCTGTGCTGACAGCTCGGAGCCTGGAGCCTGCTTCGGATTCTGTCACCCTCTCTCTCTCTGCTCCTCCCCCGCTCACGCTCTGTCTCTCTCTCTCTCAAAAATAAGCAAACATTAGTGGGAAGGTGTTTGGACAAGTCACTTAGCCCCCTCTATGCCTCTCTTTCCTCAACCATGAAATGCAAATGACAGTCAATCCCCTCTCATGGGCTTGCCGTGAGGATGAAATACATAAAAATGTCTATCATGGTGCCTGGCACATAGTAAATGCCCAACAGCTGCTGGCGACCATATTATTTTTACTATTATCGCTGCTTTGAAAGGGACTGTGGACATCTGAATCACTGGCACCCCTCCTCCCTGTAGAGCGCCCTGTCATGTGACTCCACAGTCACATGACTGCAAAGGCGAAGGGCACTTCCTGCTCTCCCATCTTTCAGTTCAACCAGGTGAAAAGGACAATATGCTTTAAGGGACACCATGTGGTTTTTCTGTCTCTCTTGGGCTTCTGCTGTCACCATGAGAAGGGTGTCCCCTGTAGAGCTATCACCCCTTCAGCCAAAGCCCCAGCAAGAAGCCATGCGGGACGGACCCCAGCCAAACCCATGGCCTAGAGAGGCGAGCTCAGCTGGCCTGTGACACGGAGCAGAGCTGCCTGACTGAGCCCAGTGTGGGTCAGCCAACCACAGTCAAAAGGGAGAATAAGTGTTTAGCACAAGCCCCGAAGATTTTGTGGCTGACTGATACAGGCACCATGCTGAGGCTGTACCGACTGACCTTCTCACCAATCTCCGTCCGGTCCCCGCTGGGCAGGATCTCCAGATCTGGGAGGAGGGCACAGGCTTCGATCACAGCCTTGTAATACCGTTCCTGGAGGGGGCGTCCGAAAAGGATATTTTCTCGGAGAGAATCATTCTGAATCCAGGCCTGCTGGGGGACGTAGGCCACTGAGCCCTAGGCAGCAAATACAGAAGGCAGCAAGACAGACAGACAGACTTGGTTAACAAGATGGCAGCTGGCCCATCCACTCGCCAGGAGGATTCTACTTCCCGAGATGCTCAGCAAGGGGGAAACTGAGTCACGACAGACTCAGATGCCAGACCTGGGATCAGACCCCACACTAGGTCAATCACAGACTCTAATATCAGGAATTCAAGAGTGGAAATCCGCATTAGTGAGATTACAGTTCTGTATTTAGTTAAGAATTCACTAAATGCCTCTAGCAGTGAACAAAACTCCTGCCTCTCAAGAAGTGGGGCACCTAGGTGGCTCAGTCAGTTAAGCATCCGACTTCGGCTCAGGTCATGATCTCATGGTTTGTGCGTTCAAACCCCAAATCGGGTGAGCTGTGTCCCCGATTCAGGCTCTACAATGATACTGGAGAGCCCGTGTGGGATTCTCTCTCTCTGCCCTTCTGTGGCATTCTCGGATTCTCTCCCAATCTGTCTGCCCTTGCTCACTTGCACTGTTTCCCAAAAATAAAAAAACTTAAAAAAAAGAAGTCCCTGATGTGATAAAAAAAAAAAATTATTTGATTACAGTTTGGGGTAAATGCTAAGAGAGAAAAAAAATGAGTCCTTTAAAAAGTCCTTTAAGGGGCACCTGGGTAGCTCAGTTGGTTAAGTGACTGACTCTTGGTTTCAGCTCAGGTCATTATCTCACGACTTTGTGGGTTCAGGCCCCACACTGGGCTCTGTGCTGGCAGCACAGAGCCTGCTTGGGATTCTCTCTCTCTCTCCCTGTCTTTGCCCCTCCCCTGCTCATGCTGTCTGTCCCTCTCAAATAAACAAACCTTAAAATAAATAAAAATAAATACATACATCAATAAAAAGTCCTTTAAAAGGGAGCTAGGATGACTCAGTCGGTTCAGCGTCTGACTCTTGATTTCAGCTCAGGTCATAGTATCACAGTTGTGAGACTGAACTCTGCACTGGGCTCTGTGCTGAACATGAAGCCTACCTGGGATTCTCTCTGTCTTTCTCTCAATAAATAAATTAAAAAAAAAAAAAAAAAGTCCTTTGAAAAGAGAGACCTAGCTTGGGTCATCAGGGAAGGATTCCTTGGGGAAATATCCTTGATGAAATTTAATCAAGGTTACTTCTATGTCAAGTCATCTGTTTCAAAGGACCAACAGGTGAGGGTTAGTTGGTGTGACAAAGGAGAAATGGAAAAGCATTCCAGTCAGAGGGAACAGCATGTGCAAAGGTCCAGAGACAAGTAGAACCTGGCACATTCAAGGAACAGGAAGGCCAGGATGACCGGAACATCGTGTGAAGGGGAAGACAGGTAGGAGTGAGCTGGAGGGCAGCAAGGGCCGGCCCACCCCAGGCCAGGGATCCGGGTGAGGAGCCTGGGCTTTACTGGAAGGGCAAGGGGAGCAAAGATTATTATTATTTTTTTTAATGTTTATCTATTTTTGAGAGAGAGAGAGACAGAGAGAGAGAGAGGCAGGCGCACAGAGCGTGCATGTGTGCGAGCAGCAGACGGGGGGACGGGGAGCGAATCCCAAGCAGGCTCTGTGCTGCCAGGGCAAACCCCGATGTGGGGCCTGAACTCACAAACCGTGAGATCACGACCTAAGCCCACCAAGAGTCGGACACTTAACCGACTGAGCCACCCAGGAGCCGCTACGAGTGAAGGTTCTTCCATAACGGAATTCTAGAGGGATACGGTTGGGAGAGGGACCCAGGTATTTCAAATCTCAATCTTCATTCTCAGATAGATAACTAAACTAATACCCTAACTGACAAGAGGCCAAAATGTCACAAAGTCTCACCACAGAACCCACAGAAAATTCAGACACGGCATACCCAAGTAAAATATTTGGAGAAAATTAGTATTTTAAACACATTTCTAGCATGCTCCTTTGCAGGGCAAAATAACCAGTCAGAGAAATCAGTTCATCAAACCAAATACTCAGTGCACCCTCAACTTCTAGATGCATCATTTCTGCATTTAAAGCCTTTTTTTTGTTTTTTACTTTAAAAAATTTTGCTCTCTGGGGGACATGGGACAACATCTAGACACTCCTGGTTATCACAACTGGAGTCTGCTATCAGCATCTAGTGGACAGAGGGCAGGAATGCAGCTAAGAATGGTACACAGCATAGGACAAGCCCACCACAGCAGAAAAGCATCCAGCCCGACACGTCAAGAGCGCTACGGTGGTGGAAACGCATTAACAGAGCAGAACACAATGGGGACAGTTTGGAGTCTACTTCCAGAAACGTAGGGCACACTGCCCATTAAGCTCACTTTATAACGTGTACTTTCAAAGCAGCGACGGAATATTTCTGAAAACCGCAGCTAAATGCCTTTAGTGTATGGGGCGCCTGGGTGGCTCAGTCAGTTGACTTCAGTCAGTCCGACTTCGGCTCAGGTCACGATCTCACGGTTCGTGAGTTCGAGCCCTGCGTCGGGCTCTGGGCTGATGGCTCAGAGCCTGGAACCTCCTTCCGATTCTGTGTCTCCCTCTCTCTCTGCCCCTCCCCCGTTCATGCTCTGTCTCTCTCTGTCCCAAAAATAAATAAACGTTAAAAAAAATTAAAAAAAAAAAATGCCTTTAGTGTAGACCCAACTAACGTAACGTATACTTTTCTACCGATGCATACCAGGCTAAAGGGCCTCATATAAACAAACAAAAACACGAAACAAAAAAACAAAAAACCCAAAGAACAAAAAAATGACTTTGCTCTGAAGTAAAAACAACTCCATAAACCAGCATTCCTAGGAGGAGATTCCAAGGGACAGTAGTTCTGGGGATGCAAATAGTTGCACGGGCCAAGTATGCCTGGGACACACTGGGTTAACCAAACTTCAATAAGTTTTCTTCTCCTTGTGGGACTTCTCAGAACCTTTACTTTATTCACGTTTATTTTAAGTCTCCAAGAGGGAGGGGAGCTGCGTGTGCATTCTCTCCCGAGCCTGTCTGAGCCTAGAACTCTCCTCCTCAAACAACCGCAGGATGAGTCTAGCAGACCAGGCTGAAGGACTGGTGGCCAGGAAACTTCGAGGGACGCTTCCTACTCCAGGGCAACTCCTTCATGGCGAATCAGCTAAACGCAAAACAAGGCTCTTGACTTACAGGGAGATTCATGTGTTCACTGAAGCAGCCTCTTAAATTCTCTCTTGAGGAATATTCCAACTTAGCTCCAAGTCCTGTGCATTTTAAAAACCAATAAATCTTGGGGCGCCTGGGTGGCGCAGTCGGTTAAGCGTCCGACTTCAGCCAGGTCACGATCTTGCGGTCCGTGAGTTGGAGCCCCGCGTCAGGCTCTGGGCTGATGGCTCAGAGCCTGGAGCCTGTTTCCGATTCTGTGCCTCCCTCTCTCTCTGCCCCTCCCCCATTCATGCTCTGTCTCTCTCTGTCCCAAAAATAAATAAACGTTGGAAAAAAAAAAAAAAAACAATAAATCTCTAGTTCTTCTTCCATTCTTCTATTAAGAATTCAAGGAAACACTCAGAATTTAAACAGCTCTCTTAACAAGAATTCTCCAACACAATATCCCAAAGACACAGACCAAAAATGTTACATTTTGTTACATTTATAAAAAGAGATACAGACACAGATCCACGGACAGAGACAACAAGCCAGAGGGACTCACGTGTCAAGAGAGACCACAAGATGCACACTGAGGGCCAGAGATGGGGAGAGGATTAGAGACAGTGAGTGGACCAGGGAGCATCCATGTGTTCACAGAGTATTTATTGAGTGTCTACTACTTGCTGGACACTATTCTCTGTGCTAGGACACAGCGGGAAATCAGCGACATCAACTCTTGCCTTCGAGGGGGCACAGAGAAGAGCAGGGCGAGTGAGAGAGAAGGAGGCAGACCTCGCTGCTCTCGCTTCCTGCACAGGGGCCGCCATGAAACAAACCACAGCATCGCACTTGACTCTCCTCTCAGGCCAGCCACGCCCCCACCCCCCTCAGTCCTTGTCCTACCTTGACAGACACGTGGCCCTCCACCTTGTCCATCTCGGCCAGGAGTGCTGAGAGCAGAGACGACTTTCCACAGCCCACCTGGCCCACCACGGCCACCAAGGAACCTTCCGGAACGGAGAAGGTAATGCTGAAATGACATAATGTGCTCTGCCTCAGCCACACCCTTGCCTGAACAGGTGGTGGCCCACCAGAGCTGGATGTACCCAGAGCTGAGAGAAGCGGACGGCAGGGCTGGAAGGAGCCTTCCCAGTCTGGAAATGACCACCGCTGTCCCTACTGCTAAGCTTGGCTCAGGGAGCGTGCGAGGGCCTGGGCACATGAGGCTCCAGGCAGGCGCTGGGATGCGCACGTGTCTTAGAGACGCAGAGGCAGCGGGAGTCACCTGGGCGGCCAGATCATGATCAGGGGGCCAGATTAACCATGCAGGCGACCTGAGGGACAGACAGGAGCCTCAACGTGAACTGTGAAGGAAAAGTAAGCAGCACCAGACACAGAAACCCAGGAAGAGCTTAAGAGAAGGCCCAAGGGTGTGAACGGACAGGTGTGATCGGGGCTTGACAAGTCGACAGCAAAGGACGAGGCAGAGGGGAGTAAGGCCAGCCCTAAAGAGGTGGGTGGGCAGCAGGCACGCCCGAAAACCTCAAAGCTCGCTGTGCTGGGGGCCTCGGAGTTTGAAGCGGGGGACCTGCCATGGAGGAATCCGAGTCTGAAAACACGTCTCTATGGAAACCATCCTTTCACAAACGATGGTACCCCGAGTACGACAGTAAGCTCCAGGCTCCACTGGCAAGACTGCCCGTTCAATGACACGGGCCAGTCGCTGGCTACAGTCAGGGCCTCTTTGGGTTTACTCACCCTGGCTGTGCTTTTCGATGGATGCCGTTACGATTTCAACATATTAGTGTAAATGTTAGATTCTATCGCTGACCGTTTAAAGCTCATGAACCAATTATGCTTTTGTTCCTGAGCTGAGGGGCGAATGGATGAGGGGGCCACAATAGAAGAGGACACCCAGCGAGGCGGCTCCTGTGACTGTCCAGGTGAGAATGGGTTATTTTTATAGGGTGAGGAGAGAAAAGGTTTGGGTGGGGAAGGTTTGGGGAGTTCAAGAGCGGAAGTGGGGGTGGGGCGCATGGAACAAAAAGACAAGAGAGACAGACAAGAGAGAAAAGCTAAAATTGAAGCAGGCAGGAGCGAAGTTGGACATAAGGAAGAACTTCCCAAGCATGCAGCCCCACCATGAATTTTCCAGGTGTAGAAAGAATTTTACCAAGATTCTTTTCTCTAGACAGTCTGTCCCCCATGCTTTCTCAGTCGATATACAGCAATAATTCGGCTACCCAGTGAGGAGGTAATTGAGAAGGGGCATGGGGGATAAATCTGGCCCCTAAAAAGGTTCCTTCTGGCCCTGTATTTTGGGGACTCCTTTGAGGAAGCCTGACAGAGCCGGTGAGAAAGGCCTCCCCAGCTCAGAAACAAATAAGAGGCACTTGACAAGTTGCCTGGGGAACCAGGTCAATTCCTGGACACTGTGCTTTGGTACCAGATGGGGAGGTGGCAAGGAAGGGTGACTCGGCAGCTGTAGGCCTGGGAGAGGACAGAGAACAATTCCATCCTGACAAACGCCTTCCGACAAAAATTCCTTTCAGCAGACCCAAGCCTGCCTGCAACCTGTAGCATCGCAGCCTTAGACCCAGCCTGGCCAATCAGAACGCGCTCTCTCTCCTGGCACAGTGTTTGGCTCAGTGAGGGGCACATGACCCAACCTGGACCAATAAGAGCCAGCTGGGTCTCCCACCGAAGTTAAGAGGCACACTGGGAGCTGACGGGGTCTATTTCCCATCATGAGTGGGGAGGCAGCTTGAGAAGGAAGCAGCACACAGGGAAACCGAACAAAGTCAAGATGGAGAGAATCCTGATGGCACAGAGTCCCTGGATCATGCTGTACCTGACAGTGGCTCTGAGTTATGCAAGCCAAAAACTGTTGCCCAAACCCATCTGTGCACGGTTTCTGTCTTTTACAATCCAAGGGAACCCTCTGTGCCAGCACACTCTCATCTGCTCCTTCCTGACAGGTAGGACTAGACCTATTTCCCGACGGGTAAATTGAGGCTCAGAAAGGCACAGTGGCTTATTCAGGGTCAAAGAGCTAGAGTGTGGCTGGAATCCACATTTGACCAGAGCCTCCTGGCTCTCTCCACGTCCTGGCTTACCCATTCAGCGTTGGAGGGTCACTCCTGGCCCATGTGAACGTGGCATTCTTCACAGTGATGCTGTTTGTGCCCCCACCTGAAAAGCACCAGACACAACAGGTCAGGCACAGATGAAGCCTGGGGACTGAGCACGAGCAGGAGGCTCTCTCTCTTTTTTTTTTCTCTTATCTTTTTTAAAGCTCAATGGCAGGTGCTAGATACTTGCACCAGACATTATCTGGTTACAGTAGCTCTGGTTTCTAAAGAAACCCAACCAGACCCACAAAGCAGAAGGAACCACAACAGGGCTCTGCCTCGAAGGTTACACCATCCAGATGCCCATCTCGCACAGGGTGGGGGGAGCCCCTGGGGGTTTACTCATAGCTCTGAGGTCCCCGTCCCCCCATCTTGGGAAGATCGGGCAGCTCTGGCTGGGGACGCTGAGCAGAAGCCAGGGTCAACAGGGAACAAGCAATGCTCTCCACCGGGTGGGCCTGGCCCTTGGCCCTCACCACCCCCTGGGCCCTTGCTTTCTGTTCAAAGTGGGGTCCTTGGCCCAGAGCTCCTGGATTGCAGGGTGGCCTCCTAATGCACCTCCCAGGATCCCTTCTCCCGCTACCCCTGCTCCCATCGCAGCAGGTCCAACTTCCTGAAACAGCAGGCACGGGAACTGTGAAAAAGCAGGCTGTGGAACAGGAGGTGGGGTATCACAGGCTGGAAGGGGGAGGGATGAGCGGTAGACAAAGCCCGCATTCTGTGGATAACGGCTCCTGGGGATTCTAAGCTCCCAGCACCTCTTCCTTTACTTTCTCTCCCCTTCTCTCCCTTTTAGACTTTATGCCTCCTTACTTAAAAAAAAAAAAAAAAAAAAAAAATTTTTTTTGACCCTTCATTATGAGCCTCCGTAAAACCACCTAGAGATAAGATGGGCGTGTTTTCAAGCTGTCAAATAAAGAAGTAAATTCCCCCACACAGAGAAGAAACAAAAGCCCATTGCAAGAGGAAGTTACTGGTTAACCTAACCTAACGAGCCCGGTCCCCAGGCCTCCCCGTCCCGTCTGGTCCCGTGTAACACAGATCAAGGAGGAAACTGGAAGGTGCTATTTAAGGAATTTAAAGAAAAGCCACTTGAGTTAGACAAGCTAGAAAACCACCAGACCCAGCCAGGAGTGGCCAAAGTGGCCCCATCTGGCACCCAGGGAGTGTGGATAAACATCTCAATAAGTCAAACAGCCTAGGAGACTGTCATTAGGGTGGAAAGGGGGTGCTGAGGCCCGGACCACACGAGGAAGCCTGGGGTTTTCCAGAGGCCTAGGGGTTTTCCAACAGGACACTTGCAGGTAATTGTGAGCAATTTTACTCCTCTGAAACCTCCATGGGCTGTCCCAAATTTCAGGCCTGTGTTAGGCAGAGAAATGTGACCAGGAGTAGATGGCACCGTACCATTTACGGGGGGTGGGGGGGGGCCTAGGTCCTCAGGATGGGAAGAGGTGGGGGGGGGCCTAGGTCCCCAGGATGGGAAGAGGTGGGGGGGAGACTAGGTCCTCAGGATGGCAGAAACTGGTAACCACAGGCCAGGAATGTTGAGAAGAAGATTCCAGCATCCAGTGAGCAGTGGTTCTTAACCAGGGCAACTTTGCCCCCCAAGGGATATAATGCCCAGAGGCATTTTTGGTTGTCAAAACTGGGGTGGATTCTACTGGCATCTAGTGGGTGGAGGCCCGGGATGCCCCTCAGCACCCTATAAAGCAGAGGACACCCCCCCCCCCCACAGCGAAGGACCATCTGGCCTTGAGTGGCAGCAGTGCCGAGGCTGGGGAACCTGGCCGTAGACGGCTGAGTTGAAAATGTCCCAGATCGCTCCTCTCTTACACTAGGGACATAACGGCCACCACGACCACTGGGTCAGCAAGCACTGGGCTAAGCGTTGCACACACCACCGAAGACATCTGAATGCCTACTTGGTGCCAGGCACTACTTGTACCTTACAACCAACGTCTACACACATTCATGCCTCGGACGGTATTTACTGGGCTCCCGAGCCCGACTGTTTGAGTCCAATCCCCGCGTGGCCATGTCCTAGCTGGAGAGCCTTGAGCCAGTTACTTAACTTCTCTGCGCCTCATTTTCCTCATCTGTCGACTAGGACCGATAATAATGAGACAGACCACACAGAGCTGTGCTGCTTGGTGCACAGTAGGTGCTCAATAAAGCTCAGTGAGGGAGACACTGTCCAGTGGACTGGAGCACAGATTCCACTGGCCGGCTGTGGGTGCAAATTCTGACTCTACTTCTTATTAGCTGTGTGATCTCAGGCAGGTCACTTAGGCCAGTTTCCTCATCTGTAAAATGGGGGTTTCCAGAGCTCCTCTGTGTGATGTGTGAGCAGCGGGTGGGGTAGTGTCTGCACGTCCTTAGAGCACAAAGTGTGTGACAGGAGTGTCACTTAAGTGGAAGGAGTCACTGCTCGTAATGCTATGAATATTTATTATTAAGTGCTTAGAGATATAGCCATGAGTAAGATCCCCACTCAGGGAGATTGATGAGGAAAGGATAAATTAGTAAACTACAAAAAAAAAAAAAAAAAAAAAAAAAAAAACCCCAAAAACAACAAAACCCAATCAACAATAAAAATCCACGTTAACACCCTGCTAGAGAAAGGCACCTTCATCCTCATGACCCATATGGGGAAACTGAGACTCAGAGCAGTGAAGTGACCTGCCGAAGGACACAGAGCAGGAAGGTTGGAGCTGGTCTCCCAACATCCGTCCTCGGTTTGCCCGCCCATCTGCCCAGAACAGAATCAAGATCTGAGCTCTGGATCCTGTCCCTCGGCGGGAGGCCTCACCTCCAGCTGCCTCTCGGTGAGGACACACCAAGGAAACAAGCTGAAGTTCAGCCGCCTGGGCGGTGCAAGATAAGGCCACCCCACTCTGCAGAGCCCCCGCTCCCTGGGGCCTCGCAGATGGGCTTCTGGGCACAGCCAAACCCAAGGGTAGCCTTCGAGGTACAGGGGAACCAAATGCACACACCGTCTTTGCCAGGCTTCCGCTCGATGCTGTCGGCCTCCAGCTCCTCGTGAGACAGAAAGATCCTGAGGCGTTTGAGGGAGACACTCGCCTACAGAGAAGGCAATTACAGGGTGCAGTTATTTTTAAAAGCATTTTTGCAAAAACAGACCGAGGCCGACTTTCAGTGGTTTCCTCTGGGTGTGGAGGGGCCCACATCCTCCCTCATTTCTGGAGGCTCTGCGTTTCCTACAAGAGCGGGACTTAGAATAAAAAACAGAACAGGTTTTGGTTCTTGTTTGTTTTCCTTTAAAAGCCCACGATTCGTATTAAAAAAGAGGGTAGGGGGACTGTCCCAGATGACAAGGGACTTGTAGAAACAATGACCAAAGGCAGTGGTCCCGCGTAAGGGTTAAAAACTTGCTACCAGTGGGGGCACCTGGGTGGCTCAGTCGGTTAAGCGTCCGACTTCAGCTCGTGTCATGATCTCACAGTCCGTGGGTTTGAGACCCGTCTAAGACTCTATGCTGACAGCTCAGGGCCTGCAGCCTGCTCCAGATTCTGCATCTCCCTCTCTCTCTGTCCCTCCTCCACTCGCATTCTGTCTCTCTCTCAAAGGTAGATAAAGATTAAAAAAAATAATAATTAAAAAATTAAAAAAACTTGCTACCAGTGGATAACTAAGTCCCTGAGATACAATGCAGAGTGACCACAGTCAACAACACTGTTTATGAACTTCAAGTTGGCTTCTTACTGGTTGCCACCAGAAAAAGGAAACGAAAATCATGTGATGTGACAGAGGTGTTAGGTAACATGCCCGAGGTAATGCCATTGCAATACGCCAGCATATGAAATCAACACGCTGTGTGTACCTTGAATTTAAGCAACGGTACTTATCAACCCTATCTCACTAAAGATAAGTTGAAAAAAAAAAAAAAAAGCAGAAGAAATTTATGCTGAAGCATTTATGGGTGCAATGTCAAGAGGTCTGGGATTTGCTTTGAAATTCTTCAGGGGCACCTGGCTGGTTAAGTCTGTGAAGCATGCGACTCTTGATCTCAGGGCTGTGAGTTCAAGCCCTGAGTTGGGTGTAGAGCTTGCTTAAAAATAAAATCTTAGATAGATAGATAGATAGATAGATAGATACATAGATACATAGATAGATAAATAAATAAGTTTCTTCAGCAGAGAAAGAAAGGAAGGAAGTGGGGCAGGAGAGGAGACAAGAAGATTTAGATGAATCAAGTGTGGCAAAATGTTGAATCTGGGGAGTGCTACACACAGTTCATTATTATTATTATACTGTTCTCTCCCTACCTGTGTGTACGTCTGAATTTATTCATAATAAAAGGGGGTTTTATTTGCTGGCTTATTTTTTTTTTAAGTTTATTTATTTATTGGAAGAGAGGGAGAAAGCACAAGTGGGGGAAGGGCAGAGAGAGAGAGAGAGAGAGAGAGAGAGAGAGAGAGAGGGAGGGAGAGAATCTCAAGGAGGGTCCACGTGGCCAGCATGAAGCCCAACACAGGGCTTTAACCCACGAACTAACTATGAGATCATGACCTGAGGCGAAGTCAGATGCTTACCCGACTGAGCCACCCAGAAGCCCCCATTTCCTTGTTTATTTCATTATTTTTTTAATAAAGCATACCCACAGAGCTGTACAACCCAATCTTAAGGCTGATCTGTGGCTGAAAATGGGGTTTTCAACATGAACGTGTTCAACACTGGTGAGAAAAATGCGAAAAATACTACCGGCAGGAAGGTGGTGGGAACGTCACAGAGCGACTAAGTGGCCGGTTTCCTCTCTTTACAGGGTCACTGTGTGGACCTTATTAACTCTGGGTGGGTCTGGGTTGGGGTTTTTCCAATGGTGGGTCAAGGCCCATCAGTGGGTTGTGAAATCAATTTAGTAAGTCCAGAGGTGCATTCTTTGAAAAAGCAGGTGAAGATAGGGCAGGGTGGAACAGACCAGATCAGAACACGATAAAATATTTCAGAATCTTACAGAGCACCTGGCTGCATTCAATATTTGCTTTGTATGCTCAAATGTGAGTTCCTCGCCAAGAGGTAAAACGGATTCCTTTCTTTGGGCTGTGAGCAAAACAGCACGAAAGCCCCCCGTGGGGGCCTCATCGAGCCAACCGGGCACGGTGGGACGGGTCACACAGAGGGAGCGGTACAGAGGGGGATTTGCGTCATTTCCCCTCCTGCTTCATGTCCCCAGAGAATCCCTCCCTGACCCCCCACCCCCACCCCAGCCTCGCCTGTACCTGCACGATGCTGCTGATGACCATGGGGAGAATATTCAGGGGAAACCGGAGGATGTTGAACAAGGCCAAGGACACGAAAGCTTTCTGGGCATCCAGGATGTTGTTCTTGTTGACAGTCACGTAGACGGCAAATGTAGACAGGGCCACCTGCAAACAGAGCGTCCTTTACTGACTTGTGTCCCCTGGGCAGTGTGGTCAGGCCTGCCCCGTGACAGGCCACCAGAGGCAGGTGAAAACACCTAAGACAGTGTCTAGAACCCGGCAAGCACTCACTAAACACTCAAAGAACTAGACAGGTGAGTGACCAGGAGCTGGAAGTCATGGCCTCTGTACCAACCTTCTCCAAAGCACACCGTACAGATATCCAGAGAATTCCTCAGGAGTGGAATCGCACCTCTGGGCCGTTGCCCCTGCAACCTTCTCTTCCGGAAACGACCTTCCATCCAGACCGTGGCCTGGCTCCTCCCGCTGACCCTCTGAGAGGCCACCCCACCCCCCTCTGCCTGAAACAACCCTGTGACTGCACCTACTGCACCTCCCGCATGTCACAGCACCTACTGCTACCTTTTACTGCAGGACTGTAGGTATTTGTTGTCGGTCTCTTGCACTACAACATGACCTCCACCAAGTCAGGCGTGGGGTTTGTCCCGGGCAGCATTCTCGGTACCTAGGACAATCCCCAGGCAGGATACCTCCTCTCGCCATGCCTCACATGCCTGATCCGTGAAATGGGTGTGGAGGCGACAGGGAATGCCGCTATTTCAAGTTCCTTCCAGCTCACAGAATTTATGATTTTATATCCCCGGGAAAGGAACATTTAAAAAAAAAAAGGGGAGGGGTGGGATCAGGGCACCTGGGTGGCTCAGCAGACTGAGCGTCCGACTCCGGCTCAGGTCATGATCTTGAGGTTCGAGCCCCACGTCAGGTTCTGTGCTGTCAGCGTGGAGCCCACTTTGGATCCTCTGTTCCTCTCTCTCTGCCCGTTCCCTGCCTGCGCTCTCTCAAAACTAAGTAAAACATTTAAAAAAAAAAAAAAGAGGGGCACCTGGGTGGCTCAGTCAGTTAAGCGTCCAACTTTGGCTCAGGTCATGATCTCACGTGGGTTTGAGCCCCACGTCGGGCTCTGTGCTGACGGCTCAGAGCCTGGAGCCTGCTTTGGATTCTGTGTCTCCCTCTCTCTCTGCCCCTCCCCCACTCACCCTTTGTCTCTCTCTCTCAAAAATAAATATAAAAAAAATAAAATAAAAAACAAAAGGGAAAACAAAAATAACGGCCAAAGGTACCACCTTTCCCAGAAGTCAGACTTGCATTAAGCCCTGGGGTGCCTCCTGGGATTTTACTACGCAGGCTGCAGGCCGACCAGGATGGGGGTTCAGTTGTCTGAGACAGCAGCACATTACCTCCCTGACCAGGAGAAAGGGAGGACGCCCTCAATAATCCAGGGCCGGGCTGCTCAGCTGGGGAGGGAGGCATGAGATCACCAGGGGGATTTCTGTGCCTCTCCCTTTACTGCTGGCGACACAGAATTGCCAGGGGTTGCCGGGCGAGGCCAATAACAGGTGTCCCACGAGATCACCCAGGACACGCTATCAGAAGCAATCTGGACAACCCTGGACCCCGACAGACAGACACAAGTCCCTGCCTCCCACATCAGCCCCAGGATCACAGAGCCATTAAAGGCTTTCCCTGTGGGAAATAAACTGCCCAGGCCTCTGCCTTTCTAAGCTCAGAGCAGACTGCCGGGAGCCAGGATGTCTGAGTTTGAGCCCTGTCCCTGGTGCGGCAGTGGTCCAGGGCATTTTCAGGGTGTTTGCTGCCTCATTTCTTTGCTACCTACCGGAAGGCAACACAGCTTAAAAATGAAAACCAACAGCTTTGCCGGGAGTCAGCTGTGTGACCCTGTGTCACCTCCCGACTCCAAGCAAGCCTCTGTTTTCCTATCTACAAAATAAGGGAATCCGGCTCCACGTGCACAGGGCTGCTGGCCGCGACAAAGCAGGCATTTAAGCAAAGTGCTTAGCACACTGCCCGGCGCACGGTAAAACGCAATATATGGCAGCTGTTTTTATTTCTGGTTACAGGACCCAGTCCAAACTCCTTGGTCCACTCTTCCAAAGAATCTATTCACCGGGCCCCAAGGGCAAGGCACTGCAAAGAAGAGCTGGAGCTGGTTCCTGTTCTGGCTCTGAGACATCAACAAGCTACATGACGCACTAGCCTCTCAGCTGAAGACACTCTCACTCAAAATGCCCGACAGATCCACACAAAGGAACAGTATTCGGCCATAAAAAGGAATGAAGTGCTGACACGTGCTACAATATGGATGACCCGTGAAGACACGATGCTAAATCAAAGAGAAGCCAGAACGAGCATCAAAGACCGTGTCTTATGTGATCCCAGGGATAGGAAACGTCCACAAGAGGCAAACTACAGAGACAGAAAGGAGATGAGTGGGGCGCCTGGGTGGCTCAGTGGGTCAGGCGTCCAAGTCTAGATTTTGGCTCAGGTCATGATCCCACGGTTCGGGGGTTCCAGCCCCAGGTCCAGCTCCACACTGGCAGCACGGAGCCTGCTTGGGATTCTTTCTCTCCCTCTCTCTGACCCTCCTCTGCTTGTTTTCTCTTTCTCAAAATAGATAAACATTAAAAAAAAAAAAAGTAGGTTAACGTGTGCTAGCTAGAGCTGGGAGAGTAGGGAGGGACTGTCAGTGACTACAGGGCTCCCTTCTGGGCTGTTAGAAATGTTCTGGAACTAGACAGTGCTGATGGTTGCACAACCTTGTGAACATATTAAACACCACTGGGTTGTATGCTTTAAAACAGTGAATTATATCTCAGCGAAAAAAAAAAAAAACTAAGAACAAAAAAACCACCTCCCTAAAGTCAGTCTGCTTTACTTAGTGGAGAAGCCAAGTCTTCACTCAGGCCCCAGGGCTTGTCTGGTTTGTAAAATCCTTTCCCTGTAACTTGCCTGACCTCCTCTCCTATCCTCCGCCCACTCGTGCCGTTCCAGCCCCAGTGGCCTCCATGACTATTCCCTCTATGGGGTGGGCACAGTCCTGCCACAGGGCCTTTGCATGTGCTTTCCCCTCTCCCTGGTGGGGGCCCTCACTTCCACCGGGCCTTTACTCAAGCATCACCTCCTCAGTGAGGCGCTCAACCACCCTTTTTAAAACCACAAGCCCTCCCTACCGCTCTGTCTCGAATCTTTTTCTTTTCCGTAGCCCAACGGATTAGCGTGCTATATGGTGTATTTACTATCTGCACGAAGACAGGGAGCAACCGCACGTGGCCCATCAGTTCCACAGCCCTGGCTTCTCCAGGAAGTGGAGTTCATTCTTCCTCAACGACTAATTGAGCACCTGCTGTGTACCGGCACTGTGTGGCGAGGGGCGAGGCAGGCTGGGCATTCCTGAGACTCACAGTCTGGGGGAAGCAGGTGTCAACAGAGTTCTCTCCAGCAGTGGGGTATCTGGACGTGTGCGGAGGCGAGTGGGGTCAGCGCAAAGACTGGGGCTGTAGGCGAGTTGGGGGCTGGAGTGTGCCACAGCCTTGTAATGGGTGAAAGTCAAGGAGGTGAGGAGTTTTCTGCAAGCAATGAAGAACAAGGGTGCCGCTCCAAGAGCTAAGAGTGCCTCCACATTGAGAAATGCAGCTCACAGGTGAGCCCATCTACTCCAGCCCAACTCCTCTTGTGTGTGTGGACCTGTGTTCTTTTTGTCTGCCCAGCATCCATGCCTGCTTCTGGTTACTATACTGCAATTTTCTTTTAGGAAACAAAATCTCTCCGAGTATCAGGACGTGACTTTGGCCATAAATGAACTGCCCCAAAGAAAACCCCATGGAGAATGCAGAGCTGAGAGACAGAGAGGGGGTCATTCCCTTTGAAATACCTAGATCCAGCCATTCCTGAAACCCCACTCATGCTCAAAACCAGCACTTTCCTATACTTTTCAATTTTGACTTAAAAATCCCACTTTTTTTTTTTAACTGTAGTCAGTTGGAGTTAGGTTTCTGCCAATTGAAAAATAGTTCCTAACATGGCTTATTCAAATCTTTTACTCATTCAGGTTTTCCTCCACATTACATTTAATGAATGTGTACCACGTGCCCAGAGATACAAACAGGGGGAAAAAAAAAAAAAAGATAAGGTCCATGTATGATCTGATCAGCAGAGAATAATTGCCATATGGAATGATAATCGTCCTAACGAAGGGAGATACAGGGTAAATAGAAGGCGAAAAGCTCATAAATCTTCTAAGACAGAAAATGCTAAATATTGACGGCTGCCTGGGGCTACTATTTTAGCAAAGTGCATTAAGCGTACATGATAGATGCCAGGCTCTGCATTTCAGAAAAACAGGCCCATTAATCCCGCCACAATGTCAGCCCTGTTCCTGTCTGACCTCCCTAGGCCTCTGTCTTCCATCAACCCTACTGGGGGGTAAACACCTCATCATTCTTGAAGCGCAGGAATTCGCCAGTGGAAAGAATAGGCCAACACCTTCCAAGAGAACCAAACGCTACATATTTCATCCTAATGTAGTCAGAGGCTTAGGTGTCTGGGCCGGGGCCACGGTCCCCAAGTGACACCCAGGCTCATCGGTTTCATGCCCAGCAACTTAATGGACTCCGCCCTCTGGGAGCCCGCTGCCCCTGCCTTTCCCCATCCCCACTCCCCCGTACTGAGTGGCAAATTCACGGTCCAGAAAAGCCAGTCCCCCTCTTAAGCATCTCCTGGGCCATGGCTTTCTGGTGGAGGCTAGGGCAGGAGACGTGAAGTGAAAAGTCAGCACATACAGGGGACAAGCTAGAAACAATACACTGGGTCAGAGGACCTGAGGACCAGAGGACCAGAACCAAGGGTCATGGGAAAAGGCTTCCCCAACTGAAGTCTAACCAAACCCACAGATTAAAAAAACCCTGTCACTTACTCCCCCTGGCTACAGATCTTTACCTATTAGAAAAAAAACAAAAAGTACAATTCAAAACGCCTTGGATTTCTTTATGATTTGCCATCACTTGTATGAAAGTAAAGTAAATAAAAGAGATGCATAGGTTTAATTACATTTATTATGTATAGTCACTGCTATGCTGATTTATGCACAGGCTTTCTGGGCACTCAAAAAAAAAAAAAAAAAGATAGAAGCTGAGTGACTAGGGCTGAAGAGGAAAAAGGCTGTGCCTTTCCCTGCAGACCAGCAGTTCTCAACTGGAGGGACACCTGACAAAGTCTGGAGACACCTGTGATGGTCACATTGCACAGAGCCTGACGCTATCTCACAAACTGTGAGATCATGACCTGAGCTGAACCCAAGAGTCAGACGCTTAACTGAGCCACCTAGGGGCCCCACGTCCAACTCTTGATTTTGGCTCAGTCATGATGTCGTGGTTCGAGCTGACAGCACAGAGCCTGCTTGGGATTCTGTCTCCCTCCCTCTCTGCCCCTCCCCTGCTTGCATTCTTTCTCTCTCTCTCAAAACAGGCAAAACTAAAATTAAAAAAAAATGAGTATCACCTGTGCAAAGCAGAATATTTAATAGTTACAAACACACAGAAACTATTTAACAGTTTAAAGGAAAAATAATCAAAAGCACACCCTACATAACCACCATCCAGTCTTCGAATACTTTTTACTTCTAAAAACCAAAGAAAGCCATCAGAGACCTGGAGAAAGTTAGGGAGACCGGAGTGTTCTGAAAGAATGAGCTGGCAGAACCTTCTAGCCCAGAAGGCTGGTGCATGTGAGCCAGAAAGGATCGAACAGAACTCGGAGTCCCAGAACAGCTAAAAGATGTCACTTCGTGTGCCAACTGTAGTCAGCTGACAGCAATCACCTGGCGGGCCGCCTGGGAGAGAACCCCATGACTGGCTGGGGATGTCCAGGGTGGGCATGGGAGCGGGGGGCAGGCAGGGGCCCACACGTGACAAGCCCTGTGGCCTAACCCCTTCGTATTTCTTTTGCAAAAACCCAGAGGCAGGGAGGTAGACTGACCGGCCTCAGGGCACACCGTGAGCTGGCAGTAAAATTCAGCAGGCATCCAGACTCCAAGCCAGGGTTCCACACCTGTTTTTGTCTGGCCCACGCGCTTAAACCATTTTACACGATTCATTTTTTTTTAAATATCAAAATAATAGTATTTTATGACCCAGGAAGATGACATGAAATTCAAATCTCAGGGTCTATAAATACATTTTTACAGGAACACAGTCACGTCCGTTTATGGAGGTATTATGCACGGCCACACTGGCAGACAAGAGTTGGGGCAGATGCTGGATAGCTCAGAATGTCTACGTTTACGGACTGCTCCTTTGTAGAAAAGGTTTGCTCACTTCTGCTTTTTGCCAGCGTTTCTCAAACTTCAATGTGCGTACCCACCACCTGGGTGCGGGGCGGAGGTGTTCAGTAAATTCAGATCCTGTTTTAGGCCGGTCTGCAGTAGGGCCTGAGTCTCCATTTCTAATAAGCGACTTGGCGATGCTGATGCTACTGGACCTCGGACCACACTGTCAACAGTGGGCATCTACTCCACTCCTCAAAGTGTGGACCCCAACCAAGGGCAATCGGTAACGCCAGGGAACCCGTCAGCAATGCAAATACTCAAGCCCCACCCAGACCTACTGGGTCTTGTTTCAACAAGCCTCCCAGGTGATTCTGATGTGGGCTCGAGTTGGATCCTCACTGCTTTCCACCCCACTGCCTCCTGGGCGAGTTCAGACTCTGGGAGACATGAAGTCGAGCCTGATGAAAAACCCAGCGTCAGAAGGAACACACTGTGACACACCCTGAAAATGCAAGACTTTCCTTAAACATTCCACCTGTGACTCAAATGAAGCTGATAATACTGTAATAGAAAAGCTTCCCATTTATGAAAACGTGTGACTGCAGTTCACAGAAACCTCCCAAAAGAATATATATTCGCCAACAGGGCTGAGAAATAACAGTCATTATTAGGACAGCATTAAAATAATCATGATATAATTAAAAATATAAAGACACAAAAAAATGAACCCAGGGGCATGATTCTTAACTATATATTTTTTAAGTTTATTTATTTTGAGAGAGACAGAGACAGTGTGAGTGGGGGAGAGGCAGAGAGGGAGGGAGAAAGAATCCCAAGCAGGCTCTGCACTGTCAGCACAGAGCCAGATGTGGGGCTCAAACTCATGAAATGGGGAGATCATGACCTCAGCTGAAGTCAGACACTCAACCCACTAAACCACCCAGGTGCCCCTATTCTTTTTTTTTTTTTTTTTAGTGTTTATTTTTGATAGAGAAAGACAGAGTGTGAGTGGGGGAGGGGCAGAGAGAGAAGGAGACACAGAATCAGAAACAGGCTCCAGGCTCTGAGCTGTCAGCACAGAGCCCGACGTGGGACTCGAACTCATGAACCGTGAGATCATGACCTGAGCCAAAGTCGGACGCTCAACTGACTGAGCCACCCAGGCGCCCCTATTCTTAACTATTTGTAACAGTGCACTGTGCCTAAGGGGTTTCCACAGCCCATCTTTATATGGTCTCGTGGCCTAGAGGTAGAAACTTTGTCTTTAAACTTTCAAAGTTGGCCAGCAAGGGAAAGACCCATTAAAGGATTCAAGACTTGCATATCGGAACATTCAATGCAACACGGATCATAATAGCAAAGAACAGGGGCTATCCTAAAAAGTCAGCAATAAGAGATCGCTTAAGTCCACTCTGGCACATTCATGCACTGAACATCCACGCTTCATTACAACAGATGAAGCAGGGCGCCTGGGTGGCTCCATCGGTTACATGTCCGACTCTCGATTTCAGCTCAGGTCATGATCACACAGTACATCAGTTTAAGCCCTACATCGGGCTCTGTGCTGACAGTGTAGAGCCTGCTTGGGATTCCCACCCCCTCCCTCCCTCCCACTCTGCCCCTCCCCTGTTCATGTGTGCTCTCTCTTCCAAAATAAATAAACAAACAGATGAAGCAGATGTGAATGCACGAAATGGTCATATCTCAAAGTACAAAAGAGGTATAGAACACTAAGTATGTATGACTCTATTTGAATATATTAAGAATATTTTTTTTTTACCAACTACATCCACAAATATTTTTCTAAAAAGATACATGAAACTGTCGCTTTGGAGGAAAGGGACAGACGGAAGGGAATACAATATATTTTCATCTTCGGACTTTCTGAATCATTTCACCTGTTGTTGTTTTTACAGTGAATGACCAGTATGTGTTGAGCACCTACTACGCACTATTGTATGCACTGAGGGTGTAGCAATAAACAGAGAAGACACAGTCCCTGCCTTCCCGGAGCTGACATTCTAGTGGAGACAGACAGACAGTAAACAAGGACATTGTGCAGTGCGTCTGGCTCTGCCACCTCCACGATTTGTGACCAGCCGGAAAGAGATCAGAAGCTGACACTGTAATGTAGCCCAAATGTGGCACCAAGAACACCGCTGGGTTCAGCTGGTCTGCTTTCTTAGGAAGACGCTCTCAGGGAAGGAAGCAGGGAGCCTGACTGACATTCTGGCACAAATTTCTTATCTCATGAGCCCAGCAAGCGGTTCCTGAACTGGCTACTTTGGAGTGTCCCTGGGCTGGAAGCTACTGAGTGCTGTTGAATAACATAAATTTGTGAGGAGGGAGCACTTCGTGAAGGGAGTGGGAGGAGAGGGCCCTGCTAACTCATGACCTTTTAAAAATATGTAGGTTTGCAAACACAACAAAACATAAAGCGAGGGGGGCCGGGATCAGGTTGGCCTCACTCACCAGGAAAGGTGTGCAGACCCAGGTGAAGGTCCCCACGGCTGCCAGGTAGGCCGATTTCTTCAGCACCTTCAGCTCCTCCTGCCTGATGGCCAGCACCTTGTCTTTGAAGGCCAGTTCCCACGCGTACAGCTTTAGCACTTTGATCCCGTTGAGAATCTCATTCATCAGCTTAATCCGATTGTCTTTGCTCTTCATGTGGGCCACCTTTGGAGAGACAGGAGCAATCAACACCACAGCAAGGGGCTCACTTCTGGCCCTGGCCCCAGGCCATCCCAGGCCATCATGTCCCAGAAGGGTGGGGAATCGACCCTGCAATCCTTATGAATGATACTCTCTTTTACACCAGAGAAAAAACTGCTTTGGATCCCTTCCGCTGGACATAGAGACACCAATTAGATTTAGATTTGCGAAGCAGGTGTCCAGGGAAGGAGAAAGGCAGGGGTCCTACTCTGCTAATCCAAACACAAGACAGATAATGATGCTGGACTTATTTTCTGCTCCATTTTTTTAGCTTCTTTACTGGGCCATACCACTGTTAAATGCTGCTAATACCATCTGGCATTTTCCAGATGCATCTGACATGCACCTAGTCATTGAAGGCTCTCAAGAACCTATCACGAGTGCCGTGGTCACTCCTGGGTCACAGATGAGGACGCTTCTTTTTTTTGTCACGTGAAGCAGAAGCCAGTGACTGAAGTGGTTTCAAGGGAGGGCCATAGGGACAGAGCCTCTTCACTGTTTAACCTATTCCCACCCACACCTGCTGAGGCCTCTTTCTAACAGGACCCAGGTCCTGGGATGCATCTCCTACTGCGTCATCGGTGTGGCCAAGCGCTCTCAGCTGAAATCCCACAGGCACATCATAAATAGCCATCAATAGGGGATGAGAGACAAAAACCTCGACCCCTCTCTGTTTCGGACCATCTCACACCAGCTCAAGAGAATGAAGTCAGGCTCCACACTACGCCACAGAAGGATCCCTGAGACGCGGTGACAAATGCTAAAACCGTGCTGGCCAGATGGGTCGGTGTATAAACATATATGATGGTAACAGCACAAAACACACACAAAAAAAACACGCCAGACCCAACTAGATAATGAGATCTCTCTATAAATACATGTAAAGTTCTAGAAGGCTTTGCTTTGGTGTGTTCACTGGGACTGAGGGAGCAGGGAAGGGGGCATTCCCTTTTAATCTACACACGGTGTATCCACTGAACATCTTTTATAAGGAAAAGGCATGCGCTGTTGTTATTGGGATGTTTTAAAAGTTAAAAAGCATTTCTGAAAACGGTGGAAGGGCTCGCATAAGGTAATGGGCGGCGGGGAGTCAAGGTTAGTTTTTATCCCACTCTTGAAAATGCACATGAAACACATAAATGACTAAATTCCGTGGGAAATAAGGAATTCTCAGAGGCCCACGGATGTGATTTTCGTCACTGGCCTGTGAGGCCTAACTATTTTGGGAGTTCTCAACCTTGGCTGTCCGTTGTCATCACTCTGGAACCTTCAAGAACTGATGCCCAGGCCTTATCCATATTAGGTGAATCAGAATCCCGGAAAAAGAGCCCAGGCATCAGCATTTGCGAGAACTCCTCGGGGGATCCCAGCAGGGATGTGAGGCTGAGAACCCCTGGGCCTGGGCAGAAAGAAATCGGCTAAAATCCAAATGGAAAGGCGTCCAGCAAGGGCCTCCGCGTGGGGCCCTATGGAGGCAGACACCCTACCTGGTAGGTCTTGGTTTTCATGGCCATCACGGCGTTGACGGGAACCATGAAGATCATCACAGCCACTCCGGCCAGGACGGAGGGGCCCAGATTCTAAGGACGGAAGAGAACACAGGCCTTCAACACAGGGCTTTCCAGCTGAGCCCCTCCACAGGGACTCCACAGACCTGGCCCAGGGCATTCAGGACAACTGTGTCACTTTTACCCTGTGACGGGCTGTTAGGAACTTGCAGATTTATTCCTGAGCATCTCTTGGGGTCCCACAACCCCTTTAAGAGCATGCAGGCCCCTTATCTGAAGCCCTGGGGTCCAGAGTAGCTTCGCAAATTAGAACTTTAGGAAGGTATCGAGACGTTAAGCAGAAGAGAGTTAACACAGCTAGCCTGGCGCTTTATCTTGTTTAAAGGCCTGCTTTACAAATTTGGCCCCTGGCTGGGATCTGGGAGCTTGGATCTGGGGAGGGTTACCACCATTCTCAGGACTGGTAAGAGGGGCTCACCGGGCCTCAACTCTTTGCACAAACGATATGGTTTACGCAGAACACCCCCCCCCCCCCCCGCTTTGCCTTCTGGGAGTCTGCAAGTTTGTGCCAGGCAGAATCTGCCTATGTGACCAGCCCCCGATAAAAACCCTGGGCGTCCGGTCTCTGTCAAGCTTCCCTGGCTGGTAACATTTCACACGTTGTCAGAACTTGCTGCTGGGGAACTGAGTGCATCCTGTGTGACTCTGATGGGAGAGGACTCTTGGAAGTCTGGTACCTGCTTCCCCCAGACTCCGCCCCCTGTGCCTTTACCCTCTGCTCATCCTGCTGTACAAATCAGGACCATGAGTCTTCCTAGCAACTCGTCAGCCTGGCGGGGTCTTGGGGACCGCTGACACCCGCGTGTCCCTACGCGCCCAATGGGGCCCTGGCAGTGCCCTCCATAATCAAATACAGTGATTTTTCCAGCATCAAAACCAGAGTATTCACACTGAGAGAAATCATCAAGATCATAAGTACTTCACATCAGTTCAAGTAAGGTTTTGGCACCAAATGAATTAAGGAAAACTTTCAGAGCTTCTGGATTTGGGGATTTGTAGATAAGAGGCGGCAGACTTGTTCTGTTATCACAATTGCAGATAAGGGATCGACAGCCAGATTAAGAGGTCAGGATAAGCCACAGATCTACATCTTGTACCTTCTACACCTAAAAAGAAACAGCTTGAGAAACTGGCCCAGTGCACATGTACTCAGCAGCTACACACAGATGGAGCCAGAGGGTAATGTGATTTTTTTTTCCCCATTCGGCATTTGGAAAACCAGGAGCGTTAGTCTCTTCCGGGTAATCACCCTCAGGGACAACAGTCCTCGTCTCCCCAAAAATGCTGCTGTTGCTCCAGACGGTTTGTGACGTATCTCCGTCCAGGGACGATTAATCCACCTTTGAGAATGAAGGTGATTTCTACCACCCACCTAAAGCATTCAGGATGAACTCTGACAGCAAATAGTAATGAAAAGACACTGGGAAGATCTATATACCATGCACTGTTCTCTGAACATCACCTGCTTTGATTCATTCCTTGGTCCCAACATCCCTGTGATGAGAGGTACCGTTACCATCACCAATTTCCAAAGGAGTGACATCAAGTAACAAGGTCACAAAGCTGACGATGGAAGAGGCAAGGTTTGAACCCAAGCAGTCTGACTCCTGAGCTCACTCCAGCATCGCTATCCTATACAGTGTTTGTGACGGTCAAACAGAAATCCTATTTTCTTTCTTTTTTAATGTCTTTTTGTTTTTGAGAGAAAAAGACACAAAGAGGGAGCAGGGGAGGGACAGAGAGAGAGGGAAACACGATTTGAAGTAGGCTCCAGGCTCCGAGCTGTCAGCACAGAGACTGGCGTGGGGCTCGAACTCACGAACTGTGAGACCAGGACCTGAGCCGAAGTCAGACGCTCAACCAACTGAGCCACCCAGGCACCCCGAGAAAGTCTATTTTCTATCTAAACTAGTAACTCCCAACCAGGGAAGAATTTTTCGCAGGACACATGAGGCCATGTCTGGAGACATCTGGGTCCCAAGCGGCATGGGGGTGGGGGTGGGGGTGGGGGTGCGGAGAGAGATTTGTGTTGCTGGTATTTTGTGCAAAGAGGCCAGGGACTCTGCTCGACGATCCTGCAGTCCACAGGCTAGTCCCCCAACAAGAAAAAATGATCTGACCCCAAATGTCAATAGCACATTCAGCAACCCTCATCTGAAACAAAACCATTTTCCTCATGCTTTATACATCAGCCCTGAAGGCCAATTCTAAAAGATGTGCTCCAGAAATATTTCACCCAGGGCTGTGCTTTCTGGGGAGGTGGATACCCCAAGATGTAGGCCCAAAAAGACATTTAGATTCTGGTATTTACTTCTAAGTTTCATTACCAGAAACAATTTATAATCCCTCATCTGCTCCATATACAGACCAAAAAAATGTAAACTATAGTCATATCAACAGATAATTGACTGTGCACCTATTAGGCACCAGGGCCCTGTGGGACTGCAGTCGTGGGAAATAAAAAATAAGACAAGAAGGACACCGAGCCCGTGAGGAACCGACACGTTTATCAGGAGAGGAGGGGCTGGTACACTGAGCAGCAAAAGACTATTCCAGAATGTAACATCACAGGAACTCCTATACTAAAGTTAGTGGGTTTAAAAAAAAGGAAGAAATTTGTCTCATTGAGAACGAAAAGGAATTAGTGGTGGGGTGCCTGGGTGGCTCAGTCGGTAAAGCGCTAACTTCAACTCAGGTCACCATCTCATGGTTCTTGAGTTCAAGCCCCATGTCAGGCTCTGTGCTGACAGCTCGGAGCCTGCTTCAGATTCTGTGTCTCCCTCTCTCTCTGCCCCTCCCGTGCTCACTCTCTTTCTCTCTCTCAAAAATAAAATAAACATTAAAACAATTTAAAGAAAAAACAAGGAATTACGGGGCGCCTGGGTGGCGCAGTCGGTTAAGCGTCCGACTTCAGCCAGGTCACGATCTCGCGGTCCGTGAGTTCGAGCCCCGCGTCAGGCTCTGGGCTGATGGCTCAGAGCCTGGAGCCTGTTTCCGATTCTGTGTCTCCCTCTCTCTCTGCCCCTCCCCCGTTCATGCTCTGTCTCTCTCTGTCCCCAAAATAAATAAACGTTGAAAAAAAAAAAAAATTTTAAAGAAAAAACAAGGAATTAGTGGATGTGGCAGTTGCCACAGCCTTAAACGATGGGTAGCACTTCATTCTTAGCAAAGAAAGAGGGAAAGGAATTCCTGGCAGAAGAAAAGGCTCAGAGGTGACAAAGAATAAGGCAGAGGTTAGGCTACGAGCATCTCATCAACTTAAGTGCTCCATGAAAGTCTGGCTGAGGCAAGGAAGAATGCAATATTCTCTTTTCTTGGACACCAGTCTCAGTAAAGAGGATATAAACCTAAAGGGATAGAAGCCATTGAGAACAAAGTCAACTCAAAGGGAAATAGGGCCAAGAAATGATGAGAAGGGTGAGACTGAGTCCTCATGGCACTGCTTGAACTCCTGGATCCATCCATGCCTGAAGCCATACTCTGTACTCTGCACTCTGCAGTTGCATGCACCCACAAAATTCCCTTTATTTGCCTAGATTGTTTTAAAATCCATTTCTCTTCCTTGCAACTCAGAGAATCTTGACCAACACAGTTTAGGACTAGTGAATAAAGGGAATCTGGTTAGTGTTTGGGAGGATACAGTAGGAGACATACGGTGTGTATGTTGTGAGGTTACTAATTACATGCACTGTCAAAAAAAGACAAACGCAAACAACTGTCATGCCACCAAAAAAAAGGGCATAAACCCAGGGACCAAGGGAAGGGATAAGATATCCAGCAATTGTCTAACAGGCCAGAAAGTAAAACGTGAATGACGGCAAGGAATACAGAGGTTCTGCTTACGAACACCTACTCCCTCACCCCCCGCCGCCCGCATGTGGCGGTCCCTCCCTCTGCACCACGCGAATGATGTCAAACACACACCAGCCACAGGAGGTAGAGGGCAAGGACGACCTGCAGAGGGGCTGACCAGATCATGTTGATGTACGTGGCCAGGTCCATGAACCTCTGGGCATCCACGGACATGAGGTTGACGATCTCCCCGACCGTGGAAGACCTTCTGGCTGAATTGGTGATCACCAAGGCCTGCAGGACAAAGGAGAGAGGAAGAAGGTGAGTGAGGCAGGAGACGGCCCGGGGCTCTCCCTCCAGGCCCCTGCGAAGGAAGAAGACAGCTCAAGAGTGGAAAGCCCACTCTCTTTTCTCCTCCCTCGCTGCCTCGTCTGTCCCATCGCAAAGCTCCCGCTGTTACCAATGACATTCACTGCCTCGCCCTGACTTCTTCAACAGGGAAAGGACCCCAGAGACGGCCTCAACCAGGGCCTCACACACTTCAGGGTGCACACACATCACCCGCGAAGTTACTTACAGTGTGGTTTCAGATTTGGTAGGACGGCGATGGAACCTGGGGCTATGCATTTCTTACAAGCTCCCAGATGATGCAGATGCCGTTTGTCTGAAGAGAACACTCAAGGAGCAAGGTCAAGGTCAGGGCTTCTCAACTTTGGCATTACTGACATTTGAAGGTGGGTATTTCTCTGTGGGACCAACCTGTGCATTGTGGGGTGTTCACCACATCCCCTAGATGGCCTCTACCCACTAGATGGCCCCACTCCCAGTTAAGAGAACTAAAATTGTCTCCATACATTTTCCAAACATCTCCTGGAAGGATAAAATTATCCTGGTTCTCAAACATGGTTTCACACTATTACCTGGGGAGTTTAAAAAACATTGGTGCCCAGGTCCCACCCAATATCAGAGATCCTGATTTTGTTTGTCGGTGGTGTAGCCTGGGGACCAGGGGTTTTGGAAGGTCTCCAGGGGAGGCTAACTTACAGACAGGGCTGAGAACCAATGACCAGTCCACGGTTCCTGACTATCTCCTAGGCAGTCTCTTGTCAACCCTGCTCAAGCAGTGTCTTTGCCCCAGAAGCTAAGAAATGAAGGAACCAAGAAATTCCTTTAAAGCCGGATGTACAGGGGCGCCTGGGTGGCTCTGTCGGTTAAGCATCCAAGATCAGCTCGGCTCATGATCTCAGAGTTCCTGGGTTTGAGCCCCGCATCGGGCTCTGTGCTGACACCACACAGCCTGCTTGGAATTCTCTCTCTCTTCTCTGTCCTTCCCCAACTTGCGCGTACTGTCTCGCTCTCTCTCTCACAATAAATTAATTAAAAAACAAAAACAAAACCAGCTGGCTGTGTACAAATACTATGTATTCCACTATTGAGGGAAAGGACGTCCTGCTCAGTGCAAATGGAGAGTTAGAAGCAGCCCAGAGTATCAACAGCAGAGACAGGATGTGAACCCGTATTTTCCCACGTCAGGTGCCACCTAAGAAATTCAGCTACCCAGGCGCCTAGGTGGCTCAGTCGGTTAAGCGTCCGACCCTGGGTTTCGGCTCAGGTCACAACCTGTTTTGTGAGTTCAAGCTCCGCGTCAGGCTCTGTGCTGACAGTGCGGGGCCTGCTCCAGCTTCTCTCTCTCTGCCCCCCCCCTGCCCACGTTGCTTTGGTCTCTCTCAAAATAAGTAAGTAAACTTAAAAAATTTGAAAAATAACAAGAAATCCAGCTGCCCGTGGCCGACACGGCCCCAAGCAGATGCCCCACACCCACGGCTGAAATCAGCTTTGCTAAGGTCTCGCGCCTGATGGGTCAGTCCCCGCCACGTGCGGTCACGGGGGCCACCCTCACGCTGCTGCTCCAGAAGCAGGGCTCGGCATCCCCACGGTGGTCCCGGGAGGGGCGGGGGAGGGGGGTGACCCGGCCAAGCCCCCCCCCCACAGGGTCTGGGGCCATGGCCGGGCCCGTGCGCCAGGCCTGGGCTCACCCACCTTCCGGTAGACGGCCCCGATGACGGCCGTCTTGATCCTCATGCCGCTGACGAAGCAGATGTGGAAATACTGGTGCAGCACGAGGGTCTGGAGGCAGGCGCTGACAAACAGCAGCGCCGTGTAGAAGTAGCCCTGCCAGTCCGGGGCCGTCGTATCGTTCACGAAGTTGATGAGCAATCTGCGGGGCGAGGAAAGAATGCCGTGACCGTGACGCACGCGGCAGGGACTTCAGCGTCTCGACCGTGTCCGGGGTGGGCGGGGCGGGCGCTATTCCTTAGTGTTACGCTTGGGAAAACAGACCCGGGGCGGTGACGGGGCTGCGCGGGTGGCCTGAACCTGCTCCCGACGGCGCGCCCCGCGCCTCCAGTCTCATCACCGGACAGTCACCCAGAGGTGACCAAACAGAGACTGTGAGAGGCGGCATTAGCAAAGTGGAGAGAAGGGACATGTGGCCCCAAAGAGACAGAAAGAGACAGGTAAACAGAGAGAGCAGAGAAGGGAGCTCCTCTCTGACTTTCTGCTTTCAGGCTGCAGTGCGACACGATCTGGCTCATTCTCTTGTCCTTGGTTTCCACAGATAATCCTCTCTCTTGCCCCTTTCGGCTTCAGGGAAGCCTGGTACGTTTCTGTTCTTTGCAACCAAAGTGGCCTCAGCTTGGATGGTGTTCGAGCAAAGCATGAGGCAAAGCGGGTCAGGGCAGAGAGGCTTGGCTTCAAGCCCACGGGGCCAGGCCACGTGACCCCGAGGCAGAGGTTAGGGTACCATAAGTGAAAGGTCAAGGACACAAAGACTCATGCAGCGGGCAGGGAAGGGGTCTTACTTTAAGATCTCCGGGCCGGCAAACATCATCAAGTCATGGAGGGCCTTGAATAAGAAGCTCATGAGGAAGTAGGGCCCGAAGGTCTTGTATAACACCTTGAACAGAGACGGCTCCCGGCCCTTCTGAGGGGACTTGACAATCAAAACCTCGGCCTCCTCGTTCACGTCCACCTGGGAGCTCCCTTTCGGCTTGGCGGGATCCTTGGAGGAGTACGTGATCTTCGCCTGCTGCCTGGAACACAAGGAGAGTGGAGCGGTTCTGGGGTCTTCCTCAAACCGGGCCAGCCAGCCAGGGGGAGGGCCAGGGCACCCCACCCCCTCAGGGGGGCCCAGCCAAAGAAAACCAGTCACGGCAGAAAGGCGGCCGAACATGCTGGTTAGGAGTACAGATGCAGGCTCCTGGCCAGCCAGCTCTGTGACTTCGAGGTCAAGTGGCTTCACCATTTTAGGCCTTAGTTTCCTCATCTGCTAAATGGGGACACAGGGACGAGTCTACCTCACAGGGCTGTTGGGAAAATTCAGTGTGTTCATATACGTGAAAGGCACTGAAAAGTGCCAGCCCCACCGTGGTGTACAGATTCTATGCAATCTCTGATCAGAATCCAAGTTGAATGACAAGCAGATTCTAAAATTCATATAAAACTTGAGGGACCGAGGACAGCCAAAACAATCTTTACAAAGGAAATCAAAATTGGAGAATGCACACTTCCCGATTTCAAAACTTAATCAAGATAGGCATAAACACACACACACACACACACACACACACACACACACAGAGCCACAGACACACACATTATCAGTGGAACCAGAAATAAACCTGACTGATTTAGGGTATCCACAGTGTCAAGACTGTTCAACGGAAAAAAGAATAATCTTTTCAACCGGTGGCACAGAGAAACCAGACAGCCACGCAAAAGAAGGAAGGTGGACCCTTAGTTCATTCCACGTACAAAAATCAACTCGAAATGGGTCAAAAAGACCTAAACACAGAGCTACGACTATAAAAATTCTTAGAAGGAAACATGTGAAAATCTTCATGACCTTGTATTTGGCAATGGATTCTGAAAAATGACACAAAACGCAGAAGCAAAAGAAAAAAAAGATAAACTAGATGTGGTCAAAATTAAACACGTCGGGGGTGCCTGGGTGGCTCGGTTGGTTGAGCGTCTGACTCTTGATTTTGGCTCGGGTCATGCTCTCCGGGCCGTGAAATCGAGCTCCACAATGGGCACGGAGCCTGCTTACAATTCTTTCTCTCCCTCTTCCTCTGCCCCTCCCGTGCTCATGCATGCTCGCTCGCGTGCGCACGCACTCTCTCTCCCTCTCAAATAAAACATTCAAAAACATGTTGTACTTCAAAAGACACAATTAGGAAAGTGAAGAGACAACCCACAGAATGAGAGAAAATACTTGCAAAGGGAATATCTGATAAAAGACTTGTAACCAGAGCATGTAAAGAACTCTTACTACACAATAAGGAA
This sequence comes from Puma concolor, assembly GCF_028749965.1. Lineage (NCBI taxonomy): Eukaryota > Metazoa > Chordata > Mammalia > Carnivora > Felidae > Puma > Puma concolor. The sequence continues at coordinate 29,732,351 of NC_141682.1, forward strand.
AAAAAAAACCCAATTTCAAAAAAGACAAAGAAGATACGCAAATGACCATGAATTGCTGCTTGATGTCATTAGTCATCCGGGTAACACAAACCAAAACCACAGTAAAGATATTACTTCACGTCCACTCGGTGGATCATCAGAAAGTCATATAATGCCGAGCGTCTGCAACCATGTGAGAAACTGGAACCCTCACATTCACCCCGGTGGAGTCCCCTCCTACTCGGAAGAGGACAGAGCAGAAACAGTAGAGTGTGGGCCACTTCCGAGATCAGGTCACGGCAAACACAGTGGCTTCCGTCTTGCCCTCTCTTGCATCGTTCACTCTGGGCAAAAGCCAAGTACCACAGGAGGAGGAAATGGGGGGAAGATCCCATGGTGAGACGCTGCAAAGAGCCAGCACTGACTTGCCAGCCACACGCAAACTAAAAGCAGGGCCTACGGCCCCAGTCAAGCCTTCAGATGACGTGGCCCCAGCTGCTCTGCCCAGCACACCCTCCAGAGACGCTGGGCCGGGACCAGCCTGCTAGCCCACGACTGGATCCTTAACCCAGAGAAGCCGTGTGAGATCGTAAACGCTGGCTCTCATCTTCAGCTGCTACGCACGGGGGAATACGTTATGCAGTGAGAGACACACACCCCAGCTCCCATCTCCCAAATTACAGTCAAGGCAACACATTCCAATGGCCCGATGTGGGCTCCACCCCGAAATACACGGCGCATCCTCACCCAACCCAACTTTTGTGATTTGCGAACTCCTTCCATGGCGGGAGGACACTGAACAGCGCTCAACTGCAGAGGACTCGCATTTGTCACATCTATGCCACATCTGACCATTTATACCACCTGCCGCTTTCTGCTGGAGACCACAGCCCTCCAACCCGCCCTGGCTGGCTCCCCACCCCCCAACCCCCAGGAAAGGGCCAGAAACATGGGAATCTCCTCCATGCTCCTGGGCTGACCAGGCGCGGGTCCTGTCCATCTCCCTCCTGGGATGTGTGCTGACATCCATCCACCCTTTCCATGTGTGCGGCCTCTGGCCCATGCAAGCGACCACCCCCCGGGCCTCCTCCCCGCTCGCTCATTTCCTCCCACTCTTGTTCCCGGACAACAAGTCCTTCACAGCAGCCAGAGGGACCTTCCTGATAACAGATCATCCCCTGATAGCTTCCACTGCACCCAGAATAAAATCTAAACTCTGGTGAAACTGCTGTAACCAACTACCACAAACTTCGTGGCTTAACGCAATACAAATTTATTGCCTCGTGGTTCGGGGGGAGGGGGTCAGAAATCTAAAGGGGGCCCACAAGGTGGCCTTCCTTCTAGAGGCTCTAGGGGAGAATCTGTTGCCTGGTCTTTTCCAGCTTCCAGAAGCCACCTAGATTTCTCTGTTTTGTGGCCCCTTCCTCCAATTCAAAGCCAACTACAGACCATCCTCTCTTTCTCTCTCCCTGACATCCTGCCTCCTTTTACAAACAAGGACCCTGGGGATCCTATCAGGCCAAGTCCCTTTGCCGTGTAAGGGTTTGGGGATCAGGACACGGACATCTTTGCAGGGGAGATATATCCCTCCACCAACCCCGTTGTCAATGTCACCACACAAGGTCTTTCCTGCTCCCTTTACTGACCGCCCCCAAAGCTGGGATTCCAGCTAGGAGTTTCAGAATTTTCTTCAGCACACGCAGGCGTCCTTGGCAAGGAAGACAAGAGGGCGAGGCAGACAGGAAGGGAGTGGCTCGGCCCTCTCCATTCATTCTCTGCACCACTTCCTAAGCAGGACCTGACCCTGGGCCTGTGTGGGCTGCTGGTGACCCAGGGCTGTTTCCGGTGGCCAAGAGACAGGTGCCAAAGGGTCAGGGAGAAGGTCTTGGGCAGGCAGAGAAGGAGGAAAGCTCAGGCCCGGGTGGGAGAGGTCAAGAACAGTGGGAACGATCAGCTAAGGCCAAGCCAAGAAAGAAAACTATCCAGCAAAAAAAGAGGCCCACAGAGGAAGAGGGCACTCCAGGAGGGGAGAGGAAGCAAGTAGGGCATCTGTGAGCTCAGGCTGGGAGGGGAAAGGAAAGTTGGAAGGGAAAGGTCTGAGTCAGGAGAAAACTAACTGCCCAGGAGCAGGGGAACCGAAAGGGGTAGAGAGGCTGAAGGCTCAGAAGAAAAAGGGACTTTCTCTGTGGATCGGATTCCAATGTAGGCAGAGATGCCCATCAGTCACTCGTCCACTAATGAACTAAGCACATGGCTCTGGGCCAACCACTGGAGACAGCCCCACAGAGCCTCATGAGAAAAAAGGATTAGCAATCATGACTTCTCAAGACTGTGTGAGGGGTGCTATCACGGGGGGCTTCCCGGAGGTGACGTCAAAGCACAGACACGCAGGATGAGAGAATGGGGAGAAGAGGATGGGCAAGGCCTGGAGCTAAGGATTTGAAATGAGGTCTGGCAGCCCTTCCCAGAACACCAAGAACTTCAGGGTAATCTGAACGGGACAGGGAGCAAGTAGCCTCACCAGGGCTGGAATCAGCCAAAGAGCAATGAGGAGCTACAGATGACTTTGTCATTCATCTTCAAGGCTTCAGGAGAGGCCACATCTCAAGCTTAAAACAGTCTCAGCTCAGAGCTCCTGGGTGGCTCCGTCGGTTAAGCATCGGACTTCAGATCAAGCCATGATCTGGCAGTTCGTGAGTTCAAGCCCCATGTCGGGCTCTGTACTGACCGCTCAGAGCCTGGAGGCTGCCTCGGATTCTGGGTCTCCCTGTCCCCCCGCTCGTGCTCGCTCACTCTCTCTCAAAAATAAACAGTAAAAGAAAAAAAAAAGTCTTAGCTCGATTAAAATTTGCACATTTTCTGGATGTACTCTGAACATGGTGTTTGACCTGTAATAAATTCCCAATCGAACACAGAAGGGCAGACTACCTACAACCACAGGGAACGGATTTTACAAACCTAACGCACATACTCACTCAGAGGGAACATTACACAGAACAGTAGTTCTGGAAACCACAATGGGCGTGGGAAACACCTGCACAGCCCCTCGAAACTTGTAGCCCAGGCAAGATTTTAAATGCGTTGTTTACGAATCCAAATGACTCAAGATCTTTCCCCTACTCTCCTACCCTTTTCTAGTTTTCTGTTTCTTGAATGCTTTCGGTTCCTCAAAACCAGAGGTTCTCAAAGAGAGGGTTGTTTTGCAAATTCCACATTCTCGGTCAATGATGGAGCCAGACAGCAGAGCTTCTGTGACGGCCAGAACTTCAGTCCCCCGCCACCCCCCAAAAAAAGATCCCAACAGCAATGCGTGTAGCTTGAAGAGCTTGCCTGAAATGACCTAAGCCCGGAATCTAACTCTGTTTTTAGACATAAATCCGTATTGTGTAGTGTTTTGTGGGGTTTTGTTTGCAAATTTAAATATACCTCAAATTTTTTCAGGAACGCAACTATTGTTGACATTAAGGGAACATTGCATTTTGTTCAGAACTTTGTCAAGTGTTGGCCACCACTCTGCAAAACGACTTCTGTGAGGGTGACTGACAACGGTTCTGGAGATGTGGAGGGAACAGCAGCTGTCACAGAGCATCCTCCACAGTGGGACAAGCGGTGACTCTCCATTCTGTTCTTCCAGCGTGCACCTGAGCATTTACTCATCGAAATACATGCCGTCTCACTACAAATCGCTTGTACTTCAGTTTTTCTTTCGTGTTGAGGGAGAGGGGCGCCTGGGTGGCTCAGTCTCGTTAAGCATCCTACTTCGGCTCAGGTCATGATCTCCACCCCCGTGGAGCTCTGTGCTGACGGCTCAGAGCCTAGAGCCTGCTTCAAGTTCTATTTCTCTCTCTCTCTATGCCCCTGCCCCCGCTCACACTCTGTCTCTCTCTCTCTCAAAAATAAACATTAAAAAAATAAAATAAAAAACAAAGTCTAATAAAAGCATTTTGCTAACTTAAAAAATTTTAGATATGTGGGTGGGTTATTTCTACTGATATATTACCTTAAAGTAACTGTATCAGTGTTAGAAAATCTTTTGGTCTCAAGGCAGCAATGAGTCTGAAAGGTTGAGAACCACTTTTCAACATGTGTATGTTGGTGCTTTGTTTTGTTTTTTTGTATTTTGTTGCATTTCTTTATAAAACAAAGACAATTGAGCAAAATACTCAACCTCATCTTTTTTTAATTTTTTTTTTACATTTACTTTTGAGAGACAGAGACAGAATGTGAGCGCGGGTGGGGGGGCACGGTCAGAGAAAGAGGGAGACACAGAATCCGAAGCAGGCTCCAGGCTCCAAGCTGTCAACACAGAGCCTGATGCGTGGCTCAAACCCACGAAACGTGAGATCATGACCTGAGCCGAAATCGGGAGCTCAACCAACTGAGCCACCCAATCTTTAAACACTCTGATTTTTTAACATATTAGCTTTACTGAAGTATAAGTGATGTATGATAAACTCCACACACGGGAGTATACAATTTGGTCACTTTTGACATGTAGGGATACATACAACTGTGAAACCGTCAGCAAAGCCAAGATTGGGAACACATCCATCACCCCACAAAGTCTGCTGGAGCCCCTCTATAATTTCTCCCTCCCACCTGCATCCTGTTCCCTGGTGAAATGGAGAGGCCTTGCTACAAAAGGCCACACCAAGAAATCCCACCTCAGAACAGGACTCTCCAATCGCCCACCACTTCCACAGAGGTTACAGGTGCCAGATCTGGCTTACGCCTCTGGAAGCAGAGCGAGTGACCCATCTGCCAATGACCCAGGGCGTTGAGCCCCCATGCTGAGAACCCCTAATGGCCAAGGTAAGAAGACAGCCAGGGACGTCCCTGAGGCGTGGCCCACGATGGAGCCTGAGGCGCCAGCTCTCACCTCGCCCACCCAGGCAAGATGGGAGCGCCCAGCCTGTGGCCGCACCCACGTAATAAAGACAACTTGTGCAGTTCCACCTGCCCGCCATTTACCCAGGCCTAGGACAGAGCTGATCGGATGATGCTGATCTCACTGAACCGTCAAGAAAGCCCTCTGAGTACAAAACAGGGGAGGAGGGCACAAAGGGACTTGAGGGACAGCCTCTCCAAACCCCGCAGGTCTGAAAAGACTACACATTAGCAGCAGATACCACATATGCTGAACGAATGCAGTAGGGCCAGACCGGCGGTAGACAGAGCTTCCTGTGCAAGCCCAATCCCCGTCTCTAGCAACCTGCTCATCACGAAGGATGCCACCGGCCAGGGCTTGCGAGGGAAGCTGTGCCTGAGAACCTTCACGCGGGTCACGGGCACCAGACTCAGCAGGAGCAGGATGTGCAGAAAACACCTCCCGTCTCGCCGTGCTCACCCACGGAGACTCACGCTCAACACGCCTCCCCTAAGAAAACTTCTCCCGTGTCCATGGCCACCACGGACGGGCCACCAGCTCAGAGTCACAAGGTCCTCTGCTGGCGTCCTAGTGGCCGATGGCACCAACGTCCCCAATTCCCACCCACGAGCCCAGCCTGACCCAAGACCTATATGCTGGGTGTTCCAGCAACGGAGTGAGGAACCAAACCTCAAGTCCAGGGTTTCTCTCCGGGAGGGCCAACTGCTCTCGGGCAGATGCAACACACCAGGCTGGCCCCATCGTCTGCCAGTGCAACTCAACGACAGGCCCACCGCATAAAAACCACAGGACTGATAACAGCCGCTTTTTGTTCTGCCCCTACAGCCACCAGCCGCTGCCCCCAAGTCACTCACAGCTTCTCAACCGGCTCCTCTGGACCCAGGATGCACAGGGCCAACGACCTACCTTAGTACGACAGCCATTTTTCTTTTCTGTTGACACGTGACGTAATGATGTATCACACAACTGACATGTCTCAGATTTGAGGAAATTAAAGAATGTGCTGGGGAGGCCCTGGCCTGATTCCCAAAATAACCGGGGAACAGAGGCGTCTGGGTGCTCAGTCGGTGGGACGTTCAACTTTCGGCTCAGGTCATGATCTCATGAGTTCAGGCCCTGCGTTGGGCTCCATAATGATGGCTCAGGGCCTGAAGCCTGCTTCAGATTCTGTCTCCGTCTCTCTCTGTCCCCCTCCCACTCACTCTGTCTGTCTGTCTCTCTCTCAAAAATAAACACAAAAATTAATAAATAACGCAAGAAAAGAGGTCATGCGATGGCATGCAGCTTATGTGGGAGGAGCATCGAAAACCGAGGACGCTACGGATGAACCATAATGCAAACTAGAGACTCGGGGATGACAATGACGTGCCGGGTGTAGGTTCATCCATACACCTGGTCGGGGCTACTGATAATGACAGAAGCTGTGCACGTGCAGGGACAGGGGGCACACAGAACCCTCTGCGCCTTCGGATCGAAAAACTAACGTCTATTTTAGTTTGAAACCCAGCACAGTCAAAAGCACCCTCGACGGGGGCTTCTCTGGCTGAGCACCCGCGGAAGTGATGGGCGTGGTGTGTGGAAGGAAAAGCGCGTAGAACAGCAAGAACACCCAGGAGGCCAGATGCTGTGAGTGAGGCAGGCAAAGTGGGGCGGCCTCGGGGAGTGCGGCTGGGCACACACCTGCTGAGCCAACAGAACCAATCACTGCTCGATGCCCATTTTTGTGTCTTCTTTCCTACTCACGCTGCCTTCGCTACAGGTACAACCCTTGCCCGTTTTGCAGATGAGCAAAAACTGGCTCGGAGGAGTAAAGCAGCTTTTGCCCAGGACCATGAAGTCAGCGAGAGGCGGCAGGAAAGGGGTGGTCAGCTCGTCGCAGAGAGGCTCACACTTACCTTCTGGACTTGGCACACTCCTTCTTCCAGTTCTTAACCAAAACAGGCACAACTTGCTCTGAGGTGTCCTCCTTATTCAGGGACCAGAGGTCAGCGCTCTCCAGGGGCTGGCGGTAGCCCCGGACCATCAACCTGGGGCCAAAACACAAGGGGGAGGTGATGACAGTCTGGAGAGGAAGAGGAGGGTGACCCTCGCTGCCGACACCTGCCATGCCAGCCCGCTCTCCATGCCAGGGCAGCCGAGGGCAGTGCACAGCTGGCAAGAGTGGAATACGCATGGCACATACGGGCACATTAAATGATCACTGCTAATTCTGTGAGGCCGCCCAGGGCAAAACGGCCTCATTTTTTAGAGACACAAACTATTTAAGGTAGAGATCATTACAATCGCTCTGATTTGCTTAAAAAATATTTTGGGGGCAGCGGCGGGGGGGGGGGGGGGGGGTGCCTCAGTCAATTAAGTGTGTGACTCGATTTCAGGTCCGGTCATGATCTTGTGGTTCGTGAGATCAAGCCCTGTGTGGGGCTCTATACTATCAGCATGGATCCTGCTTAGGATTCTCTCTCTCTCTCCCCGCCCTCTGCCCCTCCCCAGCTCTCTCTGTCTCTCTCTCTCTCAAAATAAAATAACCTTTAAAAAACTCTTTTAAACATATATATATTTTAAAATTTTTGTTAATATTTATTTATTTTTGAGAGAGAGACAGAGACTGAGTGCAAGAGGGGCAGAGAGAGAGCGAGACACAGAATCCAAAGCAGGTTCCAGGCTCTGAGCCGTCAGCACAGAACCCAACACGGGGCTCACACTCACAAACCACAAGATCATGACCTGCGCCGAGCTGCATGCCCAACCGAATGAGCCACCCAGGTGCCCCCCCAAAAAAATATTTTTTAAGGCCAAGTGGCAAAGCATCAATAATTGTCAAATCTGGGTGATGAGTTTATTGAGACTGATTAGACTAATCTTTCTACGTGTTTGAACACTTGCATAATAAAAAGTAAACCTATCACTGTAACTTGCTATTTTGAATTAATACCAAAGTCGCAGGAAAATCACTTGAATTGCACAAAAAATCCCAGTCCGCCCTCCGCCTGCTTCACCGCTCTGTACATCTTGCCACATCTGCTGAGCCATTCTGGGTCTCTAGCCATAAACACACACGTCCACAAACACACTTCTTTTCTGAGACACTTCGGACTAGGTTGTAGCAGCGTGTATCCCCATAAGGAAACCCACACGCTGTCACAGAAGCCAAAGCACCGTTACCAAAATCAGAAATTTGAGCGATGATGGCAGAGCCCGCAGTCCACATTCAAATGAATGCTCTGACTCTTGGGGTCGGCTCAGGTCATGATCTCGCGGTCTGTGAGACTGAGCCCTGTGTCGGGCTCTGGGCTCACAGCGCGAAGCCTGCTTGGGATTCTCTGTCTCTCCCTCTCTCTGCCCCTCCCTGGTTTGCTCTCTCGGTCTCTCTCAAAAGAAACAAAGTTAAAAGTAAGTAAGTAAATAAAGAAATAAAACATTAAAAAATTTTAAAAAGCTATTTCTTAACAGTAATTTGAAAGCTACTTAATAAAAAAAAAAAAAAAAAGGTATTTGGGAAAAGTTTATAAAGACAAGGGACCATGCTTATCAGAGGGGAAAAGGATTCAAATAATCCCAGGTAAGATGGTGACGACGTGCAGGAAAAACTGTGCCCCAAAAAGGACCAGAGGGGAGCCCATCACACCGCTGTCAGTGGTCGCCTTGGGTGTATTCTGCTTGTTGATCTATGCGTGTTCTTACATTTCCTACGGAGCACGGGTATTACTTTTCTGCTAGCAAGGGGTGTGAAACAAGGCCAACGTTGGTAATTATACCTGACATAAAAAAAAAAAAAAGCACCCAAACCTGGAAGCTCAGAGCACAAGGCTTGTAAGGGCCCCAGGTGAAGCCGTGCGCAGAGGTGCGAGCCGTTCGTGTTTCACGCAAGTCGAGTCCGTGCATGTGGGCGCAGGGTCAGCGCCTGGGACCCGCGCCCCCCGCAGGCACGCTCGCACGCACCCGGGGGAAGGGTGAGGGAGGGAGAGCACCGGCCGGGCCTTACCCTGTGATCCACCAGAAGGTGACTCTGGACAGGAAGGAGGCACTGGATTCCGGGCAGGGGTTCTAGCGGAGAGAAAACACAGGGTGGGAGGAAAAGAGAAATGATCCGTTAATCTTCTCATCCAGGCCGGCGCTCGTGACCAGTCTTCCTCTCAAATGACCGGCAGCCACCCTCACGCCGAGGACTGGCACCCCAAAAGGGTTTCCCTCCCGAGCCCCGGCGGCCTTCAGAGAAACACACAGCAGCTTCCCACTTTCACCCAGGAAATATTTCCTGAATGACTACTATGTGCAAAGATGGCACAGTGTGCCACATCCCTGCCCCCTCTTAAATCCCCACCGCGACCCAGTGGCTGTGGTGCTGCCCAGGTCCCCCGAAGTTACCCCAGTCATTCATTCACTCATTCATTCAACAAGTATTTTCTGAGCACCTGCTATATGCCTAGCACCATGCACACAAATCTGAGCAGACACAATCCCTGCCCTCAGGAAGCCCACAGTGCACAGGGGTAGTAATAACACCTGCTAAATTCTCTGCGAGCGAGCTGTGTTACAAGTACTTTATGCAAATGATTTCATCTCATCTTTAGAACCAGCCTACCAAGGAGATAAAAGCATCATCCTCGCTTTGGAGATAAAGACACAGAGGAACAGACAGATGGAATGACCTTGCCAGGCAAGTGGTGAAAACAGACTACGAGCCCCTCGCAGCGTCCGGAAAGAGCCATTAATCAAAGGATCTTGTGAGCAGGCACTCAACCACAACTGCAGTGAGGATTGTTTCCTGAAGATAGGTCAGTATTACCGGTGGGATCACTGGTATCTTAGTGAGCTCACGGCAAGGGATCGGATAAGCGGATGGGGGCTGAAGGAAGGTCAAAGGAAGGTCAAAGAAGGCCCACCCCGAGGTGGGCTCTGAAGAGTAGAGGATGACAAGTAAAGGGGAGAGGCAGGGTAGTCTTGGCAACAAGGGTGTGTGTGCAAAGGCCCCATGGCAGAAGGGAACATAACCCTATTCCAGGAACTAAGAGGAGGCTGACCAGTCTACACTGGAGGCCAAGTAAGGGGTTTGGGTCTCATCCCAAGGGCAATGGGAAGTCACCGACACAATCCAACAATAATACAAAGAGCAGGAGAGTGATGTCAGCACGGAGCCTCGGTGACCACCAGCAAGGGCCGACTTTCCATTCCAAGCAGATACATGGAGGTCGGCATTCTGAAATACACACTTTGGTGAAGGGCGCTCACCAGGCAAGGATGAGGTCTCTAGCCCTTTTTCAGAGACACAGCACGGGAGAGCCAGGCGAGAACATGCGTTGTGCCTTGGTGGTTTTCCATCCAGGCTGCGAGCAATTTAAAAAAAAAAAAAAAAAAAACACACAAAAAACCTGTACCTGGTCCCCACCTCCCAGAGATTCTGATTAAGCTGGCTGAGGGTGGGACCAGGGCATCAAGTTTTTGTTTGTTTTTAACTCCCAGAGTCTCCTTGGCAAAGGGGTTTGGCAGGAAATATACCAGATAAGCCTGATACCAAGGAAACTAAATTCGCGTGGAGTTTAAATTTTAAATTAAAAAAAAAAATTTTAATGTTTTATTTAGATTTGACAGAGACAGAGAAAGAGAGGGAGGGAGGGAGAAAGAGCACGCACGGAAACAGGGGAAGGGCAGAGAGAGGGAGACACAGTCCAAAGCAGGCTCCAGGCTCTGAGATGTCACCACAGAGCTCAACGTGGGGCTCGAACGCACAAACCGCGAGATCGTGACCTGAGCTGAAGTCGGACGCTTAACCCACTGAGCCACCGAGGCGCCCAAGACCTGAGAAGCAACCAGAAGTGACTCCTATTAGCCCAAAAAGGGACAGTGCGAGTCACAATCAGGATCCTAAGTAGAACATCCATTTAAACATCACATGTGTTTAAATACACAATCTCACACGGACGCGGGAAAAAAAGCAACTCTCTGGCATCGTGCGTGAAAAGACACAAGTAAAGCAAGCCATTGTTCTGAGAAGAGAAGAGGGGCAGACAACAAGCATTTTCCCACCTTTTCTAAAGGAACTTCCCCACAGGGGAAGTGTCTCTGCATAGAAGTGGTCCAGCTAATATACAAGGAAGGAAGGACAGAATGTTAAGAAGACGTGCCACGTTGCAACCACAATGGGTGACTGGAAAACTTGACGAAATCCAACAATTATTATTAATGCTTTCAGGCCACATAGCAGTAGCAATGGTTTACTGTTTAAAATCCTTCTCTTTCAGGGGCAACCTGTGTGGCTCATTTTGTTAAGCGTCCGACTTCGGCTCAGGTCATGATCGCGCGGTCCGTGGGTTCGAGCCCCGTGTCGGGCTCTGTGCTGACAGCTCAGAGCCCGGAGCCTGCTTCGGATTCTGTGTCTCCCTCTCTCTCTGCCCCTCCCCTGCGTGTGCTCTGTTTCTCTCTCTCTCTCTCAAAAATAAACGTTAAAAAAATGTGTTTTTTTTTTAACGTTTATTTATTTTTGAGACAGAGAGAAACAGAGCATGAACAGGGGAGGGTCAGAGAGAGGGAGACACAGAATCCCAAACAGGCTCCATGCTCTGAGCTGTCAGCACAGAGCCCGACGCGGGGCTCGAACCCACGGACCGCGCGATCATGACCTGAGCCGAAGTCGGCCGCTTAACAAAATGAGCCACCCAGGCGCCCCCCCAAAAATGTGTTTTTTAAGAAAATGCAATGAAAGAACTCTTCTCTTTCACCTACTCTCACTGGGGAGAAGGGCAGACAGCCATCCTACCATTTCTACAACCTTGTGTAAGTCAAGTTATTTCAAAATAACAAGTTACTAAATACGTTTAAAGCCCTGCCTTCCAGAGATACACGCTGAAATGTTTACCTACGACGCGGTGCAGGGTGAAGAAAGAGTCTGTGGCAGTTGGTGATACCCTGCTGTCTACGTATGTGCACACGCAGAAGTTTCCATCATGAAAAGCTAGATGAAAAGCTTCCCCAGTGACTCAGACACGCATCCTGGGCTCCACTCTGGGGCCATGGAGTACCAGGAGTTTCCGGAGTGTCCCAGCCCTACCTGTGCCAGTGTCACCTGAGAAGCTCACCAAACACGGTGGGCCAGGGTCCCACCCCAGACCAGCTTAGACCTCGGGCTAGGGCTCTGGCCTCAGATTTTTTTTTTTTTTTTAATGCAAATTTTATTTTTGAGAGAGCACAAGCAGGGGAGGGGCGGGGTGGGGGTGGGTGGCGGGGACAAAGGATCCAAAGCAGGCTCTGTGCTGACAGCAGCCAGCCCAACCCGGGGCTCAAACTCGTGACTGTGAGATCATGGCCTGAGCGGAAATCAGACGCTCAACTGACTGAGCCGTCCAGGTGCCCCCTCACAAAAGTTTTTTTTTTTTTTAATTTTTTTTTTTTCTTTCAACGTTTATTTTATTTTTGGGACAGAGAGAGACAGAGCATGGACGGGGGAGGGGCAGAGAGAGAGGGAGACACAGAATCGGAAACAGGCTCCAGGCTCTGAGCCATCAGCCCAGAGCCCGACGCGGGGCTCGAACCCACGGACCGCGAGATCGTGACCTGGCTGAAGTCGGACGCTTAACCGACTGCGCCACCCAGGCGCCCAACAAAAGTTTTAATAAGGAAATCAGACACTGCCGCCTCACAGACCTACGTTCCAGACCAACCTAACACAGAGAAAGTTCCAACTGTGGAACCAGGGCTCAAATCCCAGGGTTGCCATTTTGTACCTGAATGACCTCAGGCAAGTGCCTTCACCTGAAAGCCTCAGTTTCTGAATCTGAAAGATGGGAGCAGGTCTTCCGGCTGCTCCGCCTTCCTCACAGGACTGTAAGGAGGGAGAAGTGAACTGTGTCCGTGGGACAGTGTTGTAAGCTGGAACTTTTCCAACCCGGGGTGGCAACACTATTCGTGGAACAGGTGGTGGTATTTGCTCTGTGGGCTGGTGGTGAGCGAGTTATCAGGGAATCTCACATGCACTTCAACTGTAGCCCAATTCTGACGCACCGGGAAAAGCCGGGGTTCCGGCAGGGAGCGGGAGGGGGAGGGGGCACAGCTGGCAATGACTCATTTCTTGAGCAAACGTTTAGGGAGGGCCTGCTTATATGCCAGGAGATGGCTACGGGCTGGGGACAGGGCTATGCACGACACAGTGAGGTCCCCACCCAATACCGCGTCCCAGCTTGGGGGGATGAACAGTAAGCAAACCAAGATGCAAATAAATACAGAAGTATAAACACAGAGGGGCGCCAGGCTGGGTGGTTAAGCGTCCGACTTGGGCTCAGGTCATGATCTCACGGTTCATGAGTTCCAGCCCCGTGTCGGGCTCTGTGCTGACAGCTCAAAGCCTGGAGCCTCTTCCAATTCTATGTCTCCGTCTCTTTCTCTCTCTGCTCCTCCCCTGCTTGTGCTCTTAGTCCCAAAAATAAACAAACACTTAAAAAAGGAAAAAGAAGGGTAAACAGAGAGAGCTGCACCAGAGGAAAAAAATGAAGGTCCCAGGAGAGAAGGGGGCCAGGGGGGTTGCTTATGTGAGAGGCAACAAAACAGCAAGGAGGTGAGAGAGAGGCTCTGAATCCCAGCCCTGCCACCTACTTACTAGCCGTGACGACCTTGGCCAAGGGACCTGGTGATGCGCTTAAATGAGACAAAGCATGTTACGTCCTTAGAATAGTACCTGGTGCGGAGTGACTGTGGGAGAAATGGTATTAATGGGATTAATACTAACAGTAGAAACAATAGTACCATCTTCTACTTCTCGTAGCATCACGATGCGCCAAGCACTGTACCAGATGCTTCACATAAGGGTTGCCAAAGAAAGGCCCACAGGCTGGCTGCTGGCAAAGTCAAGTCTGATGGGTACATGGTGACGCCCACTCATTTACATAGCTGATAGTCAAATCTGATTGGCACACGGTGACGCCCACTCATTTACATACCGTCTGCATCTGCTTTTGAGCTACAATGGCATAGGTGAGTAGGTGCACCTCAAACTACGTGGTCTACACAGCCTAAATATTTACTATCTGGCTTTCTACAGAATAAGCTGGCTAAGCCCTGCTTACATCAGAGCCCACAACACCCCGAGACAGCGGTTATTAAGGCGTAAAACCAGAGCTCAAGTGACGGCCGTTTGCTTCCAAATCCAGTCTTCCTTGAGTCTTGCCACAGGACACGGAGCATAGCTGTGCGGGTTACAGACCTCATACAGAGATGCCCAGCTGAGGGGCAGGTGGGGGCTGAGACACAGCTCAACAAGACCCCTGAGTCTTGTGCCTTTGAGGGGCTGCATCAGCCTGAAGGAGGCCGGCCGTTCCCAAACTCATCCACCCGGAGGGGGTACAATGTCTTTTTCTCATTTGCACAGAGACACCGTGCAAACAGCAGGGCATTAGGCATCTATGCGCACAGGGGGCTCACCAATCCCGGCATTCTCTCACAATCAGGCAACTCCAGCCGTGGCACAAGAAGGAAGCAATACTGTGACTGCATAATCGAAGGCACGTTCATTCCCTTTTCGCCCTACTGTATACAAATGGGGGTCGTACCCCTGAGACTGCAAGAAACGATGGCCCAGAGGGAAAAGAGGAATCCTCACCCCAGCTAGTAAAAATCCCAGCTGCTGCAAGAAAATGCACCCTGCCAAAGCAGTGAGATCACATTATTTACAAGAACGTTTCACAGTTTCTAATTTGCACTCTCCAAGAGCTTTGTCCCAGTCACTTCCCCCCTCCTTTGAATCCAAACAGGGATTTTCAGGTTTTTTTTTTTTTAAGTTTATTTAATGTTTATTTATTTCTGAGAGAGAGAGAGGGACAGAGACAGGGACAGAGCATGAGTGGGAGAGGGGAAGAGAGAGAGAGAGGGAGACACAAAATCCGAAAGCTCAGACCTGGACGCGGGGCTCAAATCCACGACCCGTGAGATCATGACCTGAGTTGAAGCTGGACACTTAACCAACTGAGCCACCCAGGCACCCCGGGATTTTCAGATTATTAGGAGTCATGTCAAGCTGACAGAAGGTCCCCACTGCCGTGCAGAAAAGGAAACAGGTAAGTTGGAATCTGGTTTCTGGAAGCCCCTATCTGACATAGAAGGCTTTATCTGATAAAAACAACTTGAGCTCTAAAGTAGTCAAGAACCGGTAATTTTTTACGTTTATTTATTTATTATTTGAGAGAGAGAGACAGAGACGGCACGAGCAGGGGAGAGTGGAGAGAGAGAATCCCGAGCAGCCTCTATGCCATCAGTACAAAGCCCGACGCGGGTCTCAAACTCACAAATCCCTGAAATCATGACCTGAGCCAAAACCAAGAGTCAGATGCTTAACTGATGGAGCCATCCAGGCGCCCCAAGAACCGATAATGTAAAAAAAAGAAAAAGAAGTGGGCTGGGCGCTGGATGAGAACCCAGACCGCATTCCATTCAATGGAAACCAAGCAGAACATTCTGACGTGACTCATGAATGGCAACGCTGTCAGTGAGGGGGTTTCCCAGCCTTGGAGGCTGAAGCAGAGCTAACTCCTGTCCCTGCATGTAGGAAGCTTATTCACTGGTCCCCCATTCACCTAGAAAGGAGAGTAATTCAGACAAGCCCTGGATGAAGGCAGAGGGAGAGTCTGATTTATGCAACGTACAGAGAGAGCCACATTCTTTGGCATCTGTATCTGGCACCCGGCGATTTGGCCAAAACCCACGTGGCTTAAACCAATTTGGTACAACAGCCCCAGCACTGGTTCTTTAAGAGCTGGTCATTCATTGTCTCCCACCAGGCAGTTTGGGGAACGGGCCTTTCAGCACTCTGGCCTTTTGGTCAGAAATGCTCGGGATCCCCGCTCAGCGTTTCTGGTTTTGACTCTTTTAGTCTCCTGCCGGTCACTCGAACTCTGCACCACCCAGATGCCCAGCAGTAAGGGGAGGATGACACAGCCATACGGCTTACAGCAGGGGTTCTCCGACATGGCCCTCCAGTGCCAGCATTCACGGTGCCTGGGAAGCTGTTAGAATTGCAAATGCATGGGTCCCGCCAAGAGCTACTGACTCAAAGTCTGGGGGTGCTCCCAGGGCCTTCCAAGAAATACACACTCAGGTGTGCCAACCCTGAGGAAGAGCTTCTGATCCAGCCTGGTGAACTCAGGCAAGACACTTCACCACTCTGGCCCTCAGTAACCTGATGTATAAGATGAGACTCACAGCCCTGCCTCATCAGGAGGCTTCAAGGACTAAGAAACTTAAAAACACAACACACAGGGTCACTGACTGGCTCCGCCCTCCTCCTGACCCGCCTGAGCTGCTGAGCTGGCTATAAAAGTGCCACCAGCCCCTCCGTGTCCCAGGCACCCTCCTACTTTCAGCCAGAGGGGTCCCCGAAAACACCTGCAACCTGAGTGTGTCACACACACCCCCCCCCCCCACGCTGAGAATCTTCCAACATGGCCAAATCCCAAGTCTTCATGGTGACATGCAATTCTACCCTTGATTTTGCAAGCTCACCCCCGAACCAACCAAGCAGAACCCTGCAGTTCCCCAAACACCTACAAGGTCCTTTATACAGCTGGACCCTTTTACGTGCTGGTTCCTCGACCGGGAGCCCCGTCCCGTCCGGCCTTACAAGCCCGGCCGACGCCTCTTGTTTCTCAGACTCAGGACTCCCCTCCCCTGGACGCTGGCCCTGGAGCCTCAGGCTGAGTTAGGAACCTCTCCTCCAGCCCCTCAGCCCCCAGCACTTTCCTGCCTCGGAGCCCCACTGTCCACAGCTCTTGGTTTATTTGGCCAGTGCCCCCTCCTCAACGGTCAAGTTTGTTCATTTCAGTATCCAGAGCCCCTCCACCCTGCACCCCTGCACAATACCAAACCACTGTGACCAACAGCATAAATGAGAGAAGCCTTAAGAACAGACTTCATGAGGGGCGCCTGGATGGCTCAGTCGGTCAAGCGTCTGACTTCGGCTCAGGTCATGATCTCGCCGTTCTCGAGTTCCAGCCCTGTGTTGGGCTCTGTGCTGACAGCTCAGAGCCTGGAGCCTCCTTCGGATTCTGTGACTCCCTCTCTCTCCACCCCTTCCCTGCTCATGCTCTTTCTCTCTCAAAAATAAATACACATTAAAAAAAAATTTTTTTTTAAACAGACTTTACGATGCGTTCATAAAGCAGTTCATGTTCAGTGGCTGCCTCTATTGTATGAGGGGTCAAGACTGACCATGAAGGGCAGGAGGGAACTTTCTGGGGTCCTGGTAGTGTTCTGTAGCTTGATAAGGGCTTGGGCTATTACTCATTTGTCACAACTCCTCAACCGGTAACTTTTACATTCAGGAATTTCACTATGCAAATTCTGCTTTAAGAGAAACATAAAACAGAAGCATATACAGATACTGCACTCTGGCTAGTGGTTTGCATGGTGCAAATGTCTGGGTAACGCATACTAAGTATTTCAAAGTACGTTTCAGATACCAAAAAAATGAGCCAGTTGGCTGGCTGGTTGGCCAGATATGTGATAAAGCAAGTTGAGCACAATGTTAACTGTAGAGTCGAACTGGAGAGTGGATGGGTACTCACTTTCTGCGTTCACAGCAAAAGTGCCGGGGGAAATATTTCCCATATTTATGGACAGGACTAAAACTACCTCTTATGCCAAATGAGCTGGGCAGTTTTACATGCGTTTTAAATGTCCTAAACCAATGCTTTTCAACCGTGCACCACCCGTAGATCCTGCTAAAATGAGGCTATGACCCAGCAGGGCTCAGTGGGCCCAGGACTCTGGATTTCTAACAGCACCCAGGGAATGCCAGTGCCGTCGGTCCAAAGACCCCACTTTGAGGAGTGGGGGTCCACTATATGACCACATTTGCCGTTGATGCCTCCAAGGGCAAAAGGAAACACCTCCCTCCTTTCACGGGCCCCATTCTAAGCAGCAGCCTTGGGGCCAACAAGGATCACAGAAAGGGCCAGACAGGAACCCCAAGAGAGCCCTGGAAGGCTAGATGAGCCGCTCCCAGATTCCAAGCAGCCCAGGGCCTGGAGGTACAGAGGGGAGCAGCCCCAAGGAAAAACCAGGGCCAACACAGCTGTCTGAGTCATGCAAAGGGCACAGGGCCAGCTGGAGAGGAGGCCGACTTTGGTGACTCAGCAGGAGCGAGCCTGGAGAAGCCCAGTGCTGCCAGCTTCCACCCAGGCCCCACCTGCCCCTGGCCACCCCAGGGCAAGGCTGACTGCTCCCTGTGTGCACAGACAACATGTGACTGCGGCTCCGAAGTCAGGACAGCAGCTGGGGCTGGGCTCTCCCCATCTTCTGAGCTCCACTATGATGGGAGCCCTGAGGATAATGGGGAGACAGGCAGAGAAAGCACCTAACGGTGTCCTCCTCCCCCTGATCACCGGCCTCAGATCCCAGCACCAAATGGGGCTCAACCCACTTTCAAGAAGGGAACACTGAGGTCCTGAAAGGAGGAGGGACTTGCCTGGGGTCACAAATCTAAGTCCCATAAGCTGATTCCCAGCCTTCCCAGCCTGCACCTCAACTGCAGGTACACGGCTGTTTGCCCACCCGTTCAATGGCTGTCCCCCACGAGGCCACAAGCTTCCTGCGGGTACACAGCAGACTGCATTGTCCAAAGAGGGCCAGACATTATCTGCCATCTCATGAGTTCGTCTTAGAATGAGACCTGACCGCTCCCCCATCTAGAAGCGGGGTCTGTGTCCCCAGCCCTCGAACCCAGGCTGACTTCTGTGAATGCCTCCGTCAACAGACTGTGGCAGGAGTGACACTGTGTGAAATCTGGGACTGGGTCGTAAGAGGTGACACAGCTTCCACCTGGCACTCTCTCTAGGAACACTCATTCTCAGACAAGGGCCACCACACTGTGAGGTCACCCAGACCACCCTGACATGGACCGTCAACCCTAGCTGAGGCTCCGGCCAGGGGCTGGTGCTAACCACCAGCCCAGCGAGTGAGAAGCCGCCTTCCCACTGCTACCATCAGGGAAACCCCGAGGGAGAACCGCAGCTGAGCCTGGGCAACAGCCAGGACTATGAAACGTAACAATAAACTACTAGTTTTTTTATTTTGAGAGCGGGAGTGCGCAGAAAGAGAGAGGGAGACGGAGAGATCCCAAGCAGGCTTCGTGCTGTCACCATCAGATTCAGGGTGTGAGTTAGGGTCTAACGGTCCAACCATCTCTGTAAGCTTAGACTCCTAAAACTGAATGGTTGGGGACAAGAGACGGAGCGTCCCAGTCCTGGGCAACCCAGCCTCCAGCTGCCCCAGTGTGGCAGAGCAGGCCCAAGGCCCAGGCTGCTGGGAACGCAGAAAGCACAACGGAGGAAGAAGCCAGCTCTACGAACCACCCTAATGTATGGGCACCCGGGGAAAGAAAAAAAAGGAGTTTTTATCCAGATCCCCAGAGGGAACCAGACATCAGAAATTCCCTCTCCCGAGGTGCCTGGGTGGCGCAGTTGGTTAAGCGTCCGACTTCAGCTCAGGTCACGATCTCGCGGTCTGTGAGTTCGAGCCCCGCGTCGGGCTCTGTGCTGACGGCTCGGAGCCTGGAACCTGCTTCCGATTCTGCGTCTCCTTCTCTCCCTGCCCCTCCCCCGCTTGTACTCTGTCTCTCAAAAATCAATGTAAAAAAACATAATAAATTGAAAATAAATAAATAAAGGTTTCCTGATGGGGACATGCCGCCGACCAACACCCACCGCCATGCGCACAAACCCTGCTCAGCAGGAGACACGGCAGCCACACACAAGTGAGCCCCTCTCCTCCTTTGTGGCAGGCGTGAGCCGGGATCCAGTGGGCGCCCCAGGCGTCGTCGCTGCCCTTGTGAACTCTGCACACGTACAAACACACACACGCAACCAAGAACACGCTAACGCGCATATGCACACGCACACGTGAACGAAAACAGATGCACATGCACACATACAACAACATGCACATATGCAAACACGCACACCTATGTTTTTTAGACGTAAAAACTCGGCTCCTCAGAGCCAATTCCCCACAGCTGCCTTCGTCCCCCTACGAAGGCAGCCTCAGCCTTTTGATGAGGCTCAGGCCAAACCCCAGAGAATCGCAGCAGCTAAGAACTGCCCTTGCTGCCATTTCGCCAGTTAACAGCTGACTAGCCACGAACAAAGCGTCAAATAAATGCTCCAAAGGTTCCCCTCCCACTCAGAGTAAAGTCCAATGGCTCACACAACTGCAGGCGATGGTCCCCACCTCTGAGACGCCACGTCTTAGCCCTCCGTGGCCTCTCGCTGCTCCAGGCACACTGGCCTTTCCTGCTGCTCCCTTGACAGTCCATGGCAGCTCCTGCCCCAGGGCCTTTGCACTTGCCAACCCCACCTGGACCACTCTTCATCTGGTATTTGCTCAGCTCGCTCCCGCACTGCAGTGAGGTTTCATGAGGGAGGCCTTCCCTGATGGCTCCTATCAACTCGAAACTGCACACAACCCTCAACCATCACATGCATTTCTTCTCCATGCTTTCCTCTCCTCCTCAAGATTCACTGCCACCTGACTGATATACACTTGGGTCCAGGGTTACAGACTGTCTCTCCGGCCCACATGACAACATAAGCGTGAGGTGGGCAAGATCTCTGTGTTAGGCACTGCCACAGCCCTGTGCCCAGACCGGGGCCTGACACTTGGCACCAGATGGAACGAGGGAGGGAAGAAGCAGGAGAAGGAGGGAGAGGGGCAAAGAGGAAGGAAAAGGGGGAAGCCAGGAGGAAGAACGGAGGCAACAGTGGTCAACGACTATGTTCCCTTTTATTCTGTCAACAGGAAGACTGGTCATTTCCACTGCACCCACTCACACCCACTGGTCCAGAGAAGATTCCTGCTTCCCTCAAAATAACACAAGAGACTCAGGGTCTCAAACTCAAATCCCTCAAGGGCCAGGGACATACCACGACAGAAGGAAGCAGACTGTGTAATACAAGAGGGAGTGCTGGGCACCGTGTAGACTAGGGCCGCACTCCTCCGCGGAGCTCAAGTAATGCTGTGGGGGGCAATGGCCCGAATAGTGACACAACTTCTCGTTATTCTAGAAAACCTGCATTGTTAGAAGGGGAAATATCTTCACGTTTAAATGTTTTGCTCACATTTTCTAAAATCGCTATGGCAACCAAATGATCAAACCAGCAGGCCTGTAAGACACAGACGTTTACAAGTATGAAGCAGATTCCTTCCTTAACTCCCCCTAGCCACACAGAGGCCTCAGTTTTTCCATCTGTAGAGTGGGAAGGAGGATGTTACCTCTCTCTCTGGGCCTTGGCGGGGTAGGGGGGGAAGATGGAACGAAATCCCACGTGGATGATACTGTCACAGAACAAGTGTCTAATCGATGTTAGCTAACACCGTATAATATTTCTCTCACACACACACACACACACCCGTGTCTCCGATCACACTTACCGGGTCGTGGATGGTTTCAGAGAACAGAGGCGATCGGTCCGAGAAGCAGGACAACACGAGCTGAATCAGCACGAGGGAAAAGTAAATGTAGAAAGTGACATCGCGAAACACGTCAATTTCAGCACCCTAGAAGTGTGGCAAGGAAGGAGGAAGAGAAGGTCACTTTCTGGAAGCAGCCTGCAGAGGCCAGGGAGCAGGTGCAGACCCAGTAACAAGCTTTCCTGCCCTAACAGAAGAGAGGCAGTCCCATCACGGTGTGCTCCCGGATGCCTGGTGAGGGCATCCAATGTGGCAAAAGGAGGCTCAGGCTTGAGAGTTAACCAGCCCACGTTCAAGGCCTGGCCCTGCTCGTACTGGCCACGGGGTTTCGTCAATTCACTCAGCCTCTGTGCACTTGAGTTTCTCCATGGATAAACAGATCAGTGGTTCTCAATCACAGAGGATTTTGCCTCCCAAAGAACATCTACTAGCATCTGGAGACATTTCTGTTCACCCTAACTTGGGGTCTGCTACTGGAATCCATGGGCAGAGGCCAGGGATGCCCCGCAAACATCCTACAAAGGTCAGGACAGTCTCTTACAACAAAGACATCTCCGGTCCAAAATGTCCATTAGTGCTGAGGCTCAGAAACCCTGTCGGAGTAATTGTCAGCAGTCGGTAAGATTCTTCGCGGAAAAAAACCTTGGTCAAGTATCGGGCCCCCTAGGGGGGCAGCCGCTCTGCGAACACCACTCCCCGCTCAGCTCTGGTGCACACTGAAGATTATCTACAGTTGACTTGCCTTGCTGTTCACTGCTGACTGGGGCTCAGAGGGTGGTGTGCACCTGTCTGGGGCTCCCACCCCTAGAGAACCCACATGAGCCCCTGAAGCTACACAAGTAAATGGGGCTCTGAAGAAAGAAGGTTCTAGATGAAAGGCTGAATGAGCTAGCAAAATCCCTGGGGGAAGAAGCTGGGCCCATATACTATTCATTGTCTGGATCCCAGGGCAATGCACGATTTCCGCATAAGCTGGAAGGAATAAGCACCTTTCCCAAGGGCCGCTCGAGGCCACCACTTACCTCTTTTAAGGCAGTCATGATTTTGGATCTCAAGATGGCAAGGGCGCACAGTAGGGCTACAAGCCAGAAAGTGAGCATGATCCCTGAGGACTGGACTCCCTTCCTTCTCTCGAGCTGAATTAAAAAGGTAGCAAGCAGCTGGAAGAGAGAAGCATACAACAGGAGTTGTCACAAGACCGGGCCCCACGGCCGCCCACAATCCCGGCAGCTGTCAGGACTGGATCAGCGCTGTCCTCAGCTCAGTGGTGCAAAAAACAGCCTGGGTGGGGGGACCTGGCTCCAGGACCAGCTCCGCTCTCACCTTGCTGGGTGACCCTGAGCAACTCACTGAGCTTCTCTGAGCTTCCGCTGCCTCATCTGCAAAATGGAAATGCCAATAGCATCTAACTTGAAGGTTGTGGGAATTTAAGAAGATCATGAATAGATCTGGGGCAGGATGAAAAGTTGGGGGGGAAGCTCAGTTTAGAACAGATGTAGGCAGGGTACCTGGGTGGCTCAGTCGATTAAGC
Organism: Puma concolor; assembly: GCF_028749965.1. Lineage (NCBI taxonomy): Eukaryota > Metazoa > Chordata > Mammalia > Carnivora > Felidae > Puma > Puma concolor. The sequence continues at coordinate 29,755,192 of NC_141682.1, forward strand.
CTCCGACTTTGGCTCAGGTCATGATCTCACCGTTGGTGGGTTCCAGCCCCACATCGGGCTCTGTGCTGACAGCTCAGAGCCTGGAGCCTGCTTCGAATTCTGTGTCTCCCTCTCTCTCTCTGCTCCTCCCCTGCTCATGCTCTGTCTCTGTCTCTCAAAAATAAGTAAACATTAAAAAAATGTTTTTTGGAACAGACATAGGCCCACTTTTTCTTGAATGAATGGGCATGGCTGAGTGCCAATAAAACTTTATTGACAAAAACAGGCAGTGGGCCAAGCCTTTATTTACAGGTAGGAAGACCTGTGTTCAAATCCCATCCCTGACTGGGAAGAATTCTTCTCTGGGCAACAGTGGTAACTGTTCTCCTTCAAAAGGAAATGAAGCTTACTTTTAATCTACCTACAATTACGCATGTCACCTACAGGGGACTTTATGAGAATGATGGCTGGCGGGGGAGAATGGGATTTTATGTCATTCCTGACACCTGAGGCTATTACTTCCATTTCACACCGATTTTACGATCAGGGAGAGAAAACAAATGATAAAACTACTTTTTCCTCTACAGAAGGAACTGCCACGGTCATTCTCCAGACAGGCAGAGCTGGCCTCCCGAGGCGTGTCCCCAAAGCCAGTCACGAGGAGCTGAAGGGTCACCCACGGCCCCTGCCCTTACTCCCCAGAAACACAACCGCCTGTCTGTCCTCATCTATGCACCTCGGGTGGGGGGGGGGGGGGCGGGGAATCTCTCTCACTCCCTACAATCTATCAGAAACTTGCAGATCTGCCATCAAGGCAGATCCTCACTTTAGCCACTGCTCACCCTGGCCTCAGCCCCCTCCCAACACTCTGGGTCACCCCACGGGCCCCCCACTGGACTCCCAGCTTCCAGTTCTGCCCCAACAATTCAATCCGTTCTCCACTCAGAGGCCACAGTCAGCTTTTCAATACACAGAGCCAGGCGTGACACACCCTCGCTCAAAACCTCTCCCTTCAGGACTTGGGGTTTCAACCTGGGGTCCAAGGACGGGCTGTGGCTGGGACCCAGAGATCCATGAACTTGGACAGGAAAACATCTATAGCTTCACTTTCTCTCATCAGCATCCCCAGCTGTGAGTGATGGCAATAAACCACGTAGTATTAGTAGTACCTGGGACACTGTCACCATTAGAAATCCCACCTGAAGGGGTGCCCGGGTGGCTCAGTCGGTTAAGCGTCCGACTTCGGCTCAGGTCATGATCTCACAGTTCATGAGTTCGAGCCCCGCATCGGGCTCTGTGCTGACAGCTCAGAGCCTGGAGTCTGCTTCGGATTCTGTGTCTCCCTCTCTTTGCCCCTCCCCAGCTCATGCTCTCGCCAAAAGAAACATTAAAAAAGAAAATTTTAAAAGAAATCCTATCTGAAAATATACAATTGAAGACGTTACATGTCCAACTATCACATATAGTTATCACTGCTCGGGAATTACAGAGGCATCCTACCCGCTGGTAGATCTTGATTTGAAATGCATATATCTATTTTGCTTCTTAATCTTTCACTGCATTTATTTATTTATTTATTTATTTATTTTATTTTATTTATGAATGACAGAATGTGCGCAGGGGAGGGGCAGAGGGAGAGGGAGAGATCTTAAGCAGCCTCCATGCCCAGAGCAGAGCCAGTCTTGGGGCTCTGTCTCATGACCGTGACATCAAGACTGGGATGCTTAACCGACTGAGCCACACACACACCCCTTTTGCTAACTGGTTTTACTCAACAATGGATAAACACTGTATGGCAAAACCATGCCACCAAATACACTGAGCAGCTTGAAAAAAAAACAAAAAAACCTCTCTGGATTCACACAACAGGTCAGAGAAGTCAGCCTCAAACTGCCCCAGCCAGCAGAGTGCCATTCACATGACGTTCTGGAAAAGGCAAAGTGACACGGACAGAAAACACACCAGTAGTTGCCAGGGGACAGGGGTGTGGAGGTTGGGGCTGCCCACAAAGGGGGGGCAGCATGACGGAACTTTTGGGGGTAATGGGCTGCTGCGGATCTCGGTTGTGGAGCTGGCAGTGTAAGTGGGTTTATCAAAACTTAGGAACTTATTTAAGAAGAAAAAGTGAGTCCTACCACATGTAAGTTAAACCTCAAGTGGAAACATAAATGTAATCACAAATTCTTCACATATATCAATGTGTGTGCCTGAAGGGTGTCCTCTGTGCTCCTATGCATTTGTGTTAAGGACATTATCCTGAGACCTGACTGGCCAGGGAGAAAGGGGCCCATGGCGCAAGGAAGTTTTACAACCCAAGTTTGGGAATGAAGAACAAAACCAAACCCACTTAACCTGAAGCTCAAGGTCCTATGAGGTCAGCCCTCTGCCCTTGCTGCCGTCCCAGCTGCCCTCCCCCACTCTTACTCCCTCTCCCTCAGCCACACAGGCCAACTCTCCATTTCTTCCTGTGACCCCAGGACTGTTGCACGTGTTATTCTCTCCAAATGGAGAGTCCTCTGCCCGCAGACTATGCAACTTTGTAACATCCTGCTCATCCTTCAGCTTCAGCTCCATCACCCCTTCCTGCCTAGCCCCCAGACCCAATACATTTGCCAAACTTCACCCTTGCAGTGCTTTGCACAAGAGCAAACATTTTGTGTCTTTTTGGGGACTCATTCGTCGAGTGTCTGTTCGCACAACCAGACATATACTCCATGAGGACAGGAACTGCGTCGGTCTTGTCTCCAACTCCTGGCCCGAGAAAACTAGGAGGCTGCTGGTGCCGCCTGTGACTTTTTCAAGAGGAGCCAGATTTTTGGATTTTTACCGGGAGATGTGAGATCTTCTCATTTCTTTTTTCAGTTTATGCATTCACTTTGAGAAACAGAGAGAGGATGAGCAGAGGCGGGACAGAGAGAGAGGGAGAGACACAATCCCAATCAGGCTCTGCACGGTCAGTGGGGAGCCAGAGGCGAGACTCGAACTCACGAACCCATGAAATCACGACCTGAGCCGGACGCTTAACCGACAGAGCCACCCAGGTGTCCCGAATTTCTAAACGCTGGCTGCTAGTTTTGGTCTCCGTGGGGCCTGGTACACGGCTGGCTCCTACTTACCATAGTGATGCCCAAGAGGGTTGGGCTGACCAGAAACACTGGGGCCAGGAATTTGCCCCAACTTCTTTCCCAGAAAGAGTAGAAGAGGTCTGCCCAGCAGACGATCCACAGCAAAAATCCCAAGGCCTGGAAAAGAAGTACACACGTCTTACAAGGGACAGCAATGGAACTTTCCCTAGCACCCCCTGTCCCACAACTCCCCACCAAAAAGCTCAGCCTTGGAGGGACCAGTCAAGCCCTCAACCATCAGCTGTCTTTAGACATAGCACACCACACACCCTCTGGAACACGCGCAAGTCCTGGGGAGGGGGAGCCACCCTCTGGGGCATCACACACCAGTTTGTAACCAGAGTACGACGTCCTCTCATACCCTCTCATACTCTCGTTGTCCGTGCACTGCTCTTCCCTTCCCCTGACAACTCAAGATCTCAGTCTACGGCTGACCTCCATCTGCCACCCTGGATGCTTGCATAAGGCCCCTCCTATAATAAGCGTTCATTAAACAACATGCATCCAACCCAAGTTCACTGGGGGCCCACTAAGGGCCACATACTTTTCAAAGTGCCAAGGATACAGCAGGGAACAAAACACAGAAAAATCCGTGCCTCTGTGGAGCGGAGACCCTCGTGGGAAGAAATGGGCAAGAAACAAACTGGAAAAATATAGAACACCAGAGAGAGTAAGCGACATGAAAAGGTAGCACATGACACAGGGTGGTCAGGAAAGGCCTTTCCAATCTGGTGACCTACAGGTAGTGAGCCAAACGTGGCTATCTGAAGGAAAGAACAATTTCGGCAGAGAGAACAGCAAGTGCAAAAGCCCTGAGGTATGAACATACGTGACTGGCTTATGGTTGCTACGTAATGAGCAATGAGTGCGGTAGATGGCTGAAGACGAACCTGGGGCCAGATCAAGCTGGGCCACTGTGAACATTTTATTCCCTGTGGTAAGAAGCTACTGGAGGGCTTTTAGGCAAGGCTTTTGTTTTGTTTTTTGGTAAAATCTGTTTTACTTTTTTTTTTTTAATTTTTAAAGACTGTTTCTCAGTTTTGTTTTTTTTTAAGTTTATTGATTTATTTTGAGAGAGAGAGAGAGAGAGAGCACGAGCAGGGGAGGGGCAGAGAGAGAGGGAGAGAGAATCCCAAGCAGACTCCGCACTGTCAGCACAGAGCCCTATGTGGGGCTCGAACTCACAAACTGTGAGATCATGACCTGAGCCGAAATCAAGTCAGATGCCTAACCGACTGAGTCCCCTAGGCGCCCCCTGTTTAACATTTTAAAGGGAGACGTTGCTCTCCCCAAAAAGTACAAAGTGCTCAAGAGAAAGACATTGGATCTAGTTGAGGACCGGGAAATTGACAGCATTTCACGTGGTATGAATGAGACGGGTTTCCATGAGGGTCCTATGGGCAAAGGGAGAGCCTCGGTGAAACCACTCAAGTTTCCCTCTTTCTATGGAAATCAGTCTTGGGAAATATGAAAACCAAAAGAGACCCCCCGTGACTAAAAGCAGCACAGGATCTGGACAGGATCCCGAGCTGGGGTTGGAGGGGGGTGGGGGCGCTGGAAAGGACAGTATTGGGACAAGTGACAAAATCGGACGCAGGCCGTAGATTCTTTTTACAAGTATTACGCCCATGGCCTCCACTAACTGTACTGCCATTACGTGAGAGAATATCCCTGTTTTGAGAAAAGACACACTGAAGAATCAAGGGTCCATGTGGCAGGGATGGTTCCAATTCTCAGATGGTTCAGGAAAAAATAAACGCGTCCAGGGAGAGTGCCAGAGCAAAGCACAAAACAAAGGTGGAAACGTGTTAGAAATTGTGAACGTGACTAGCAGGTGTACAGGGCTAGCGGGAGCTCCTGGGATCTTCCTTGCCGAGCTTCCGCAATTTGAAATTATGTCAAGGTAACAACACTTTTGGGGTAATAAAAATGACAGCCTCGGGTCATACGGCCAGCGAGCCGAGGAGCCAGCGTCTGCACCCACGTCTGAACCCAGAGCCTCAGCCTTTATCCACCACATCACTCGTCCGCCTTCTAGAAAAAGGAACTCAGGGCCAATGAAGTACAAGAAGCAGGTCAGTCTTCACAGCCGCCACCCCCACCCAAGCACACCCCACCTCCCCCACCAGGAGGAAATGCCAAGCGACTCACAGTTTTGGTTTTGTTGAGATATGTCATCTGAATGTAGCCCCGGTCATGGTGGCAGAGATAGAGGAAGTAGAAAGGGAAGCAGACCCAGAGATAAGAACAAGGCACCCACACGAGGACGGTGTTCTGAAAGCACTTGGTGAAGTCGGGGTTGCTGGTGTTCCATGTGACACTCCACTCCTGCGGACAGAAACACAGGGTCACAGTCAAGAGGCTGCACCAAAGAGGCACAAACATCTGCATGGAGTTCAAAGCTAGATACGACGGGTTGAGGAAGACAGACAAGGCCCTCCGTCCACCTGAGGCCTTCTGAGGCAGCGCACGTAAACTGGAGAGACCAGGAGCCAGCAAGACCATGAAACAAAAAATAAGAAATAGAGGGGCGCTTGGACGGCTCAGTCGGCTCAGACGGCTTCACTTCGGCTCAGGTCATGACCTCCCACTTTGTGGGTTTCAGCCCTGCGTTGGGCTCGGCGCAGACAGCTCGTAACCTGCTTGGGATTCTCTCTCTGCCCCTCCTGCCCTCAAAATAAATAAACTTAAACGTTAAAGAAAGAAGGAATCGAGGTAGGCCCTGTCTCACATAAGAGGTCCTAGGACCTGTCCCAAGTTCCACAATCGTACAAGAGATGGGCACTGCCATTTGGAGGAACCCGGAAGGGTATTCTCCTGTCAGCTAAGGAATCCTTTGGTCGTCATGAATCATTCTACTTTGCAATCTTGTCAGCTGAGGGCTTTAGAAAGTCTGCTTCATCCCCACCACTGCCAGGATCACGACCATTAGCATCACCTGCATCGGCATCATGGCTAACCCCCAAACGACAGTCCTCTGTACTAAGGGGACCCTATTCTAAGTTCTTCATATGGATTGCCTCCCTTCATTCTGTGAGTACTTCATCATTCCCCTTTCATGAGGGAAAGCTAAGGCACACAGAGGTTTGGTGATTCGTTCCTGCATCACCCCGCTGGTAAGATCTGAAGCCCAATTCGAACCCAGCCAACTTGGTTCGGAAGTCCCTGCACCGAACCACTAAGTTATCCAGCCTCAGAAATAAATTTGGTTTAATTGTTTATTTTTTTTAAAAAACCCACATGTATTTCATTAGAAACATGCCAAATAGGAGCGCCCGGGAGGGCTCAGCGAGTTGAATGTCTGACTGGATTTTGGCTAAGGTCATGATCCCAGGGTCGTGGGATCGAGCCCAGGGTCATGGGATGGAGCCCTGTGTTGAGCACTAAGCAGAGGGTGGAGCCTGCTTAAGATATTCTCTCGCTCTCTCACTCTCTCGCTCTCTCTTTCTCTGCCCCTCTCCCTCACTTGCACCCTCTAAAATAAAAAGCTTTTAACTTAAAACAGAAACATGTCGGGGCGCCTGGGTGGCGCAGTCGGTTAAGCGTCCGACTTCAGCCGGGTCACGATCTCGCGGTCCGTGAGTTCGAGCCCCGCGTCAGGCTCTGGGCGGATGGCTTGGAGCCTGGAGCCTGTTTCCGATTCTGTGTCTCCCTCTCTCTCTGCCCCTCCCCCGTTCATGCTCTGTCTCTCTCTGTCCCAAAAATAAATAAACGTTGGAAAAAAATAATTAAAAAAAAAAAGAAACATGTCAAACAGATAAGTAGCCAGACACGTAATCAACAGAATGGGTTTATCTGCCCAGGAAAAAAACTTTCAACCAACAGTTAGGACTTCTATAATGAAGAACTGAATTCGAGTCCTGATTTGACCACTGACCAGTTACACAACTTTGGGAAAGTTACTCCCCAACCCGTGGGTCTTAATTTCCTATTTCTACCATGACTGGGTCAGGTAAGATTAGAGGTCTAAAACAGGTGGCCCTCAGGCCAATTCGGCCCAGAGACAGTTTGTCGTTACTCCTGTTTTCGCACGCTTTTAAAAATCATCTTCGCTTAGCTGCCAACATCCAAAATCGGGAAACTTCATGAAAAAACTTAGATCTGGCTTCTCTCAGAAAAGCAGGAAAGTCTGGCAGCACGGAACCCAAAATCCTGTTTTACAGCCGTCGCCAGGTTAGGACAAGGTCAAGGCCCCATGCAGCCTACTTCTCACCCAGCAATCTCTCCCCACCACTGGCCGACGTGCCTTCCAGAAAGCTCCAGAGATCCCCGATCCCAACTGCCTCCACACATTCAGTTCAGCGAGACCACCAAGGAACTCCAAGGAACCTGGAATCTTAGGGCTCCGTGACAAGCCTTAAAGCCACATCAAAGAACATTGAAAAAACAAGAAGGTAATGGGAACAGAAAGATCATTTCACTTAAAAAGCACGTTTGACTATCTGATCGAACTACAAGCTTCGAGCTTCTCAGAAAAGAGACCTCGTTATACACAACAACGTGAATATACTTAACGCTACTCAAGTCTACGCTTCAAAATGGTTATTAAGATGCTTAATAAAAAGAAAGGATTTGACTTTTAAAAAGAGTGAGCAAGTGAGGGAGCTCTGGGTATTAACGAGGCACCTGAACGGCTTCTTCTGAGGTGTAATTATTCTACGATATCAACAATTATTTTTTCCGGAACCAAGAACAAGAAATCATTGAAAAATAAACTTAAAAAGGTCACCACACACAAAGGGGTTAGCTGGGAAACTTCTAGACACAAAGAAACCCGAAAAAGGACAAAAGTCATGCCTCTGGGGACTTGGGCATGTGGAAGACGGCCTTGTCAACAAGAACGTGATCAGGAAAAAGAATGATTTATGTCGAAGACCCATTATTTTAACTACTTTCACGCCACTTGTAATTCTTCAGGGGGTGGTGCAAACGAGATTGAAATGCTGGCGGTTGTGTTACATACAGAGCCGTTCCTTGACCAGTTGCCAGAAAAAGCTCATTCCAAAGGAATGTGGCCTTCTAGTGAAACACAATGCTGCGCCTTAATGTAGGCACTTAGGTATACCAGAAGGTCGGTTCGTGTGAGACATCCCCAATTATTCCTTGCCTGGACTCCCGCAGCCATTTCCTAACCATTCCCCCGCTTCAGCCCTCCGGGCCCCCCCTCAGGGCTTCCTTCCACCCACCGCAGCCAAGTTACCTTACGTATCCAGACATCCATTCATGCATCCAGATACATACCTACCCCCCCCATCCATGAGCCCGTCCACACATCATCCATCCACTAGTCTATCTAGCCAGCTACCCGCTCACCCATCCGTGCACCAACTCCTCCACCTACCCACCCAAGCATGCATCCACCCATCCACCCATCCTCTACAAATGCAACCATGCATGCACACATGCCCACCCATCAACCACCCACCCACGCACCCAACCACCCAAGCATCCAGCCATGTTTCTCTGTGTTAATTCTAGGAGCTAAAAATTTTTCAAATCACACACAACGGCATACATGTGGTGAAAGAGAAGCCTCCCTCCCCGAATCTGCAGCCCCCATTCCACCCCACAGGCAAAACTACCATTGCTAACACCCAAGTATCTTCCAGATACACTATTTTGTTTCCCCAGAAAGCACAATACATAACCCATTCTGTATCTCGCTTTTTAAAAAAATATCAGACGCTGATTTTAATCAATAAAATAGAGGTCTTATTCCTTTTATTTTTTTAATTTTTTTAAATGTTTATTTATTTTTGACAGAGAGAGAGAGAGTGAGCAGGGGAGGGACAGAGAGAAAGGGAGACACAGAATCCAAAGCAGGCTCCAGGCTCTGAGCTGTCAGCACAGAGCCCGACGTGGGGCTCAAACTCACAAACTGTGAGATCATGACCTGAGCTGAAGTTGGATGCTCAACTGACTGAGCCGCCCAGGCGCCCCTAGAGGTCTTATTCTTGAGAACTTAATTTTATTTCTTTTGAAAAAGGAAAAGTGACCAGCCATCTTCCCACCCCGAGTCCCTAGGTCCTATCTGTAGGAGCAACCATTATTGTTTTTTGTGCATCCTGCCAGAAACTATTTTATGCGTGTATATTAACAAAAATACATATTTTCTGTTACCAAATGGAAGGCCACATACTCCTTACACTGTTCTGTCCCTTGCTTTTTTCTCTGAAGAATTTTTTTTTAAGTTTATTGAAGTACTCTCTGCACCCAACGTGGGGCTCAAACTCAGGACCCTGACATCAATAGTCACATGCCCTTTCAACTGAGCCAGCTGGGCGCCCAGCTTTTCTCACTTAATAACAGATCTGAGGGGCGCCTGGGTGGCGCAGTCGGTTAAGCGTCCGACTTCAGCCAGGTCACGATCTTGCGGTCCGTGAGTTCGAGCCCCGCGTTGGGCTCTGGGCTGATGGCTCGGAGCCTGGAGCCTGTTTCCGATTCTGTGTCTCCCTCTCTCTCTGCCCCTCCCCCGTTCATGCTCTGTCTCTCTCTGTCCCAAAAATAAATAAAAAACGCTGAAAAAAAATTAAAAAAAAAAATAATAATAATAATAACAGATCTGAAAGGTCATCCTACACTGCACACAAAGTGTTTCCTCATTCTTTGTTCCAGTTGCTTGGTATTCCGCTGTATGATGGACTTGACTTTATTTGACCAGCCTCCTGCTGAGTGGGCACTGGGTTGCTCTAAGAGACAAGCAATGCAGCAGGGATTTGACAACCTGGAAAGTGCCTCATTTCCCACACACGCAAGCATATTTATAAGATGACTTTCCAAAAGGGAACCCACTGGGACAAAAGGTGCCTGCTTTTAAAATTTAGACAGACATTGCCCCCCACGGGGGTATCAATTTATACTCCACCTAACAAGGCACAAGCACGACGAGTTCCCCAACACCGTGTATTACAAGCTTTCTGACCTCTGCAGACGTGGTGGTGGAAAATACCTCTCTGGAGCTTAAATTCCTTTTCCCTTGGTGTTGAGTGAAATTGGAAGATCTTTCCATGTGTGCTTAAAAGCAGTAACACTCTCCTGCTCAGAGGAAAATCTACAGACTTAAACATCTGTGTTAACAGGGGGGCTTGGGTGGCTCAGTCGGTTGAGCGTCTGACTTCAGCTCAGGTCATGATCTCAGGGTTCATGGGTTCGAGTCCTGCGTCGGGCTCTGTGCTGACAGCTCAGAGCCTGGAGTCTGCTTTGGATTCTATGTCTCCCTCTCTCTCTGCCCCTTCCCCACTCGCACTCTCTCTCTCTCTCAAAATTTTTTTTAATATTTGTGTTAATAAATAGGACAGATCTGATTGTCCTCTCCCCTCTGGGTAACAACCTCAAATGGCTCCCTATCACCTTCAAAAGCTGATCCTTGCTACGGCTCATGAGGCCTTCCACATTTGAGCCCCATCTGTTTCTACTATAATTTCTCTCACTCCAATGTGTCAACACAGGCATTCGCTCAAAGAAGCATGTACCAAGCACACGTCAGGCATTGTTCAAGGCTCTTGAGATTCAAGAGGGCCAGGGTTCCTGCTTTCAAGGCAATCCCCAGTTGCTGGTCAAATCAATGGTTCTTTGGGATACTTCTTGCTAGATGCTCTCCCTGCAATGTCTTTCCGCTGTCACAAACTCCTACACATCCTTCAAAACCCAACTTGGATATCTCTTTTAAGAAGTTTTCCTTTCCCCCAACCCTGCTCCAAAACGGCTTTCCTCCCCACCTCCAACCTTTGCAATGATTTTTTTTTTAATTTTTATTTATTTTTTGAGAGAGAAAGAGACTGGGTGTGAGCAGGGTATAGGCAAAGAGAGAGGGAGACACGGAATCCAAAGCCAACTCCAGGCTGTCAGCACAGAGCCCGATATGGGGCTCAAACTTCTGAACCATGAGAGCATGACCTGAGCCGAAGTCAGATGCCTAACCCACTGAGCCACACCTCTGTCCTACAAGGACCATGCAAGGACCTCAGTGCCAGGACCATGTGTGTTTACTCTTCGCTCCTCTCCTCCTAACCTGGCAGGTACCCAGAAGTTACTGGGTACCCATGCCATGCCTCCCCCCCACCTCCCCTGCCCAACATCATTTCCTACTTTGCTTTAAAGAAAAAAATAACGCATCCAAGTAGAACCTGGCTAGGATCCCCGGCTTTCTAGCTACGGCCTGAAACTCAGGCCCTGACCTCGTGCGAACCCGTGCAGGTCACCTCACTTGTCCAAGCCTCAGTCCCCTCACCAGTAAAATGGTCAGGAAAATGCAAGGGCCTGGAAGGGTTTTGGCCACTTTCAAACGACCTGGCACGAGAGGTGCTTCGCCCAGGACTGGCCGGGTCCAGAGACGAGCGGTGACTGTCAGCAGCAGATGCTAATAATTACTGATGATCGCCACCACTGTCACCAGCACGGGCCGGAGTCAGGAAGCTTAAAGCGCAGAGAAACGCTCGAATCAGGAAGTAAGCAGGAGGAAACCAGGGAGCATCTAAGGACACGGGACTCTGGCAACGGGAGGCCGAAAACCACTCAGCTCAGCGAAGGAGGCGCTGGCTCTTCAGAAGCAGCTTCCCGCTCAAAGCCACACGCCTGCTACACGCCAGCCCTGACCCGGAGGGAGAGGCGGGAGGGGGAGGCCGGGGAGGAGGGGCACGGGAAGAGGGAAGATGGGCTTCTGAACGTTGACGCTGCACTGCTGTGGGAAGCAGACATTAGGCTACGGGCCCCCTGCCTCAGCCGGCCAACGGTGGCCCTGACGACCGTCACCGGAGGGCAGACAACAGCGTCAGGGCCTCCGGCGCAGCCCTCGCTGGCCGGGACTGGATGGAATCTTCTGTGCGAAGGGACCCCTGCCCTGCCTTGACCGTCCCCGGAGACCCGCAGCGCGACCCCACCACCCGGGGTTTCGTGGGCAACAGTGACGCAGAGGGACCGCTGGATGGCTTCGGGAAGGATCCCGATTCCTGGGGAGCCTGCCGGCCCCTCGTGGCTCCCCACTCCGGGGCTGGCCGCCACCCTGCTCCTCCTCCCCGCGGCCCTGCCCCCCGCATCCGGGGGGCTTCGGAAATCAGGCTGGCGTGACCTCCGCTCTCTGATTCTGAGGACGGAGCGGCCATCGGCCCGATGCTGGTGACAACACTCAACCTGGGGGAAGCCGGTCCAGGAAACAGTCAGTCACCAGCGCTGGCCCAGGAGGGCGCCCGGGGGGGAATGTGGTCCAAGGAACCCTTCGTACAGAAGGTGCGTCGCGGATTCCCCCGGCCGCAGCTTCTTCCACAGGACACCTCCACAGCTTGGTCACCCTTTTATGCTCCCCACCCCCCGCCCTTAGCGCCGACACTCGAGGATGTGGGGCATGAGCCCAAGTGGGCTTGGCCCGCGTGCTTCGGGAGTTCGTGAAATTTCTACTGAGCGGTGTCACCTCTCATCCGTCTCCCGGGGCAGAATAACGACAGGCAGCTGAGCACCTGACGTACCAGGCACGTCAGCCAGTCCTCAGAAGAGACGCTGCCACCAGCCCCATTACACAGACGAGAAAACCGAGGCACTAGGCAGGAAGATACCTTCCCAAAGGCCACGCTGCACTGGCTCTACGTTGTCCCCACCCCAACCCACACATACATCCCCCCTCCTCTAACAGCCCCTGGCCGTCGTTCATAAACAAATCCTCCTGCACCCTCAGCCACACACTCGGGGCAAAGCTCCTGGGCCAGGCCCTCATTAGAACCAGGCAATCAGCAGAGTCCTTCACCTGCTTGCTGGCGATTAGATCTAGAAGGGCCGCCTAATCCACATCAATCCCATCACAGCAAAGATGCTACTCTCTTGTCCCCAGTGATGGAGGGTGAGGACGTGGGATTTACAGATGTCTCGGCTATTTACGAGACAAGCACCAAAAGTTGGGAGGGGAAAGAAGTGTCACCACTATGAAGAACTGAGAACAAAGTGGACATTACAAAAGGTAGAGACGACCTATGACCCAGTGATAGCACTGCTAGGAATTTACACAAGGGACACAGGAGTGCTGATGCATAGGGGCACTTGTACCACAATGTTTCCAGCAGCACTCTCAACAATAGCCAAATTATGGAAAGAGCCTAAATGTCCATCAACCGATGAATGGATAAAGAAATTGTGGTTTATATGCACAACAGAATACTACATGGCAGTGAGAAAGAATGAAATATGGCCCTGTGTAGCAATGTGGATGGAACTGGAGAATGTGATGCTAAGTGAAATAAGCCATACAGAGAAAGACAGATACCATATGTTTTCACTCTTATGTGGATCCTGAGAAACTTAACAGAAACCCATGGGGGAGAGGAAGGAAAAAAAAAAAAAAAAAGAGGTTAGAGTGGGAGAGAGCCAAAGCATAAGAGACTCTTAAAAACGGAGAACAAACTGAGGGTTGATGGGGGGTGGGAGGGCGGGGAGCGTGAGGAGATGGGTATTCAGAGGGGAACCTTTTGGGATGAGCACTCGGTGTTGTATGGAAACCAATTTGACAATAAACTTCATATATTGAAAAAAATGAAAAAAAAAAATAAAAGAGATGAAAGAAAAATGGTTCTTGGTGCCATGGGGGGGGCAGGGGAGGTGCTGCTGGACTTCACCTGCAGTCCTTCCTCCCACAGCACCTCTCCAATAAATCCACTTTATTGTTTCACATACTTTTTTTAAGTAAGCTTCACACCCAATACAGAGCCCAACGCAGGGCTTGAACTCACGACCCTGACATGAAGCCCTGAGCTGAGATCAAGAGTCGGACGCTTAACCGACTGAGCCACCCAGGCACCCTTGTTTACACAAGTTTAAAATGAATTTGCTCTCACTTACAACAGAAAGCATCCAAATAATACAAGTTCTGATCCACTGAATCAACTTTTATACAAGACTGTGATTCAGAATTTAACATGCATGAATTTAGGGCTTATTCCACAACAAGCAGTAGTATACTTACTTTCTGGGTAAATCACTAATCTTCTCTGAGGCTCAAACAGTCCACCAGCCAAGTGGGGATACTGCCTTCTTCTCCCAAGGGGCCCATAAAAACCCATACATATGTTGATTATTACTATTATTTACAACCTCTTCAGCTGACTTTTTTAGAGCCCACTTCTTTCCTTCTGTTCTCCCCTTTTCCTATTCTTCCCCACTACCCCACCCCATTTCCCCAAAAAACTATTCCCTGGTCTCTTAAAGACACAGTTTCCTTCCTTATTTGCTGTGTGACCTTAGACAAGTTACTTAGCCTCTCTGAGCCTCATCTCTGACTAAGGCTAAGAATACCTATCTCCTAGAGCTATTCTCAAGATTAAATAAAATTGCATGCACACAGGGTCCTACACACTCAATAGAGAACTACTGTCAGTAACCTTAATTCTCACACCAGTAATGGAAATAAATGAAGTTTATATCGTTAAACTCTCAATATGGTGATCTTATGTTGTTATTGATAATAACAATACCACCTAGCATTAACTCAACACTACGTGCCAGGCATTATTTCTATGCGTTTGAAGTGAATTAATTCATTTAACCTCCATGACTACTTAGAAGGGAGGTTTTGTTTTGATGCCCCTTTGAGAGGTGAGGAAATTGAGACAGAGAAGACACACAGCTTGTATGTGATGAGGCTGGGACTCAAACTTAGAAAGTGTGATTACTGAGCTGTCCCCCAGGAATGGGTAACATGAATTTTAGCAGGCCCTTCTGGAGCTGCGCCTGCAACCATGGAAAATCTGGGCCAAGAAGATGTGAATCCTCAAATCGTCACCAAGTTCAGAACCCCCTACCTGTACTCACCGCCTATGGCTGCCGTTACAAATCACCACAAACTGGGTGGCTTCAAGGAACACAAATATTCAAACATACAGTTGCAGAGGTCAGGAATCTGAAAGGGGTCTCGGGCAGGGCTGCATTCCTTCAGGAGACTAATGGAGAATCCGTTTCCTTGCCTCTTCCAGCTTCTAGAAGCCGCCCACATTCCGTGGCTCACCGCCTCTGCTTCCATCTTCAAAGCCAAGGACACCAGACCAAGTGCCAGTCACACTGCTGCCTCTCTGAATTTACTCTCTTGTGTCTCCCTCTTGCACATACAAAAACCCTCGTGATACCTGGGCCCACCCAGATAACCCAGGACCCCTGCCGTCTCAAGGTCAGCTATGACCTTGAGCCTAATTGCACCCGCCATCCGCCTTGCCCTCTGCTGTGCAACATCACATAATCACAGGTTCCACGGACCAGGCCACGGGCATCTTTGGAGAGGCCATTATTCAGCCCACCAGGTGCCCTCAGGTTTACTCTGGTCCATCCTGAACTCCATTCAATGGCTCTCCCTCACCCTCACTCCTCTTGGCTGGGTCAGGTCGAGAAGCCACCCCAGTCGTGCCCAGCACAGGCAAGTGGCACCCCACACTTAGCTGGCCGGCCCCACTCGGTTCAACCAAGCTGGTCACAGAGGCACCGTGTGCCGGTATCTCCTCGGCCGGAGCCCCGCGGGGATTCCCCGCCGTTCTGATGCTCCGGCCTGGCCACGCAGCTTCTGGAGGGACACCAGACAGGGGCCTGCAGGCACAAGGGAAAGAGCTTTGCCCGGGGTCCTGCTAGCTGACCCCAGAACAGGAGGGGTGCAGGGAGACAACAGAGGGGAACTTAATTATGAATCTGAACTGCTCCTCTGTGCCACCTGAGTCTGGGAGTAAAGGTTGCTCTGACCTAGTTAATTACAAGGACGGACTCTGTAATGGGCATTCCACTGGGGCCTGAAGCGATCAGCTCAACAACGTATCACATTCCGCTTTCCACCACTAAGTGGACTATTTATCAGGACTATTTATCAGGACTATTTATCCACTAAGTGGATTATTTATCAGGAGAGTACTGTGTGCCAGTAACATCTGGAGGTCAAGGTTCTACTCTCAGAGTATCATTCTAGCAAAAGAGGCAGGGGCGTCTGGGTGGCTCAGTCGGTGAAGCATCTGATGAGGTCATGATCTCACAGTTCATGGGTTCGAGCCCTGCGTCGGACTCTGTGCTGACAGCTCAGAGCCTGGAGCCTGCTTCAGATTCTGTGTGTGTGTGTGTATCTCTCTCTCTCTGCCCCTCCCCAGCCCTCTCTCTCTCAAAAATAAATTTTAAAAAAAAGTTTAAAAATTTAAAAGAAGAGGCAAATACTAAACAGATAAATAGCTATATGCCTGTCCAATGTTAGCAAATGCCCTGAAGAAGAGTAAAAGGGGGCAGAGAATAATGGTGGGTGCTAGGTGCTATTACAGAAAAAGAGCTCCGGGCCGGGATGATATTCCAGCATAGACCAGTAGGGAACATGTATGTGCCACCTTCCTCCATGAACAGCAACAAAAAGACTGAGGGCTTACTGAGGTTCTCAGCGGCATGTGCCAGGACCGAGCTAAGTGCTTTATATCCCATTTAATCCTCACAAACAACCCTGGGAGGCAGGCACTATAATTAAATCTATTTTACAGATATAGAAACTGAGGACAAGTGACATAACCTGCAAGCAGCATGCATAGCCGGGAATTTAAATCAAGTGTAGATGCCTCTATCCACCAAGAAAATGTTCAGTTTGCTTTTTTTTTTTTAACGTTTATTTTTTTTAAAGGTTTGCCAAATTTATATTTTTAATTTTCTTTTTTTTTTACATTTATTTATTTTTGAGAGACAGAGAGAGACAAAGAGTGAGCAGGGGAGGGGCAGAGAGAGGGAGATACAGAATCCGAAGCAGGCTCCAGGATCCCAGCTGTCAGCACAGAGCCCAATGCGGGGCTTGAATGCACGAACTGTGAGATCATAACCTGAGCTGAACTTGGACGCTTAACCGACTGAGCCACCCAGGCGCCCCTAACGTTTATTTATTTTTGAGAAACTGAGAGACAGAGCACGAGCAGGGGAGGGGCAGAGGGAGAGGAAGATACAGAGTCCGAAACAGGCTCCAGGCTCTGCGCTGTCAGCACAGAGCCTGACGTGGGGCTCAAACGTGTAAGCCACGAGATCGTGACCTGAGTCAAGTCGGACGTTTAACTGGACTGAGCCACCCAGGCACCCTTCTCACCCTTCTGTTTGTTTTTGAATCACATACATGTACTACTGTTCCCATTTAAAATTAGTATAAAAGGATCCATGGAAGATTCTGGAGGCAGGGAAATTTTCTTAGAAAGATACAAGAAAAACAAAAGCTAGCAGCTACTACCTCCAGGGGGTAGAGCTGAAGCTGGCGAGAAGACGTTATTCATTTTGTTTTATTATCTTTAGCGCTATTTGTATTTCTCACTCCGTAGGTATTACCTCTAAACCGCTAATAACAAAACGAATTCGCACTTTCAATAAACAAACAGCAACAGCAGGGACTTAAGGGTAGAAATTTCTAAATGCTGAGCTGGGCTCAACGAGAAAGCACGTATTTACTGGGCACCTATAATAACCCCAAGAGACGGGGCGCCTGGGTGGCGCAGTCGGTTAAGCGTCCGACTTCAGCCAGGTCACGATCTCGCGGTCCGTGAGTTCGAGCCCCGCGTCAGGCTCTGGGCTGATGGCTCGGAGCCTGGAGCCTGTTTCTGATTCTGTGTCTCCCTCTCTCTCTGCCCCTCCCCCGTTCATGCTCTCTCTCTCTCTCTGTCCCCAAAATAAATAAAACGTTGAAAAAAAAAATTTTTTTTTAAAAATAACCCCAAGAGCTGAAGGGCCAGGCAGAGTGCTAAGTGTTTTCCAGGCAGGAGTCCATTGAAACCCTTCCAAAGGCAGGACTATTAAACCTTCCCCTTCTCAGACCAGGGGACTCTGAGGCCCCACAGTGGTTATGGAACTTGCTCGGGGCCACAGGGCCGGAAAGAGGCAGAGCCGGGCGCTGAAGTCACACGGTCCGACACTGAGCTCCAACCTCCCGAGCTGCACCACCTCTCAGCCAGGTACTTAGAAGAACTCCAGGGGCTTCCCAGGGGCTTTCCAAGGTCCGTGGCCTCACCGCCCCGCCCGGGGCAGCCTCAAAGGCAACGTTCTCTGAGGCAGGCCACCAACTGTCCTCAGACATCAGGGATTCCGAGTTCATCTGTGTGGGACGGAGAAGCAATGTTCTGACCCAGATGTGGAGATATTCTACAACCGCCCCCACCCACCTACCCAATGTGCGCAGCAAGGGCGATGGCTAAGAAACACGAGGTTGGGCCGACTGGGTCCTAGTCTCTACCTCAGCACAGATGTGCACCCGAGAGCAGGGTTTCTCGGCCTCGGCACTGGTGACATTTGGGGCCAGAAGATTTTTGCCTTGAGGGGGCCATCCTGTGCACCTGAGGATGTTCAGCAGCATCTCTGACCTCTGTCCAAGAGATGCCAGTAAGTGCACAATCACATTTAATCCTGACAGACAACCCTAAGAGGCACGTACTAAACCCCATTCTGTAGACACAGAAACTCAGCTCCCGTATAACCTGAGAGCAAGCATACACAGCCAGGGGGGACCATCAAAGATGTCTCCAGAATTTGCCAAATAACCCCCTGGGGAGGCAAAAAACTGCCCCTACCATCCCAGAGCGGTGGCCTCACCAGGCCTCGGTTTCTTTATCTGTGAAAAGAGAACTCACCGATTAGAGAACCACCAGGAGGGCTAAATGACAGACCCGAAAGGTTCCAGATTTAGTTCCTGGCCAAGAGACCAATCAATAAACCCAAGGGTTATGGAAACCAATTTGACAATAAATTTCATATATTAAAAAAATTTAAAAAATTAAAAAAAATAATAAACCCAAGGGTTGGTTGGTTTCATTCATTCACTCATTCATTCATTCATTGTCTCCATCACACAATGAATATTTATTGAGTACCTACTCTGTACTGAGCTCTGGACTAATCAAGGAGAGTAGGAATAAATCAGGCACAGTCCCTGCCCCCTTAAGACTCACAGTCCACTAGGGGCGCCTGGGTGGCGCAGTCGGTTAAGCGTCCGACTTCAGCCAGGTCACGATCTCGCGGTCCGTGGGTTCGAGCCCCGCGTCAGGCTCTGGGCTGATGGCTCAGAGCCTGGAGCCTGTTTCCGATTCTGTGTCTCCCTCTCTCTCTGCCCCTCCCCCGTTCATGCTCTGTCTCTCTCTGTCCCAAAAATAAATAAACGTTGAAAAAAAAATTAAAAAAAAAAAAAAAAGACTCACAGTCCACTAAAGATAGAAGGTCGCATGAGGCACCTGGAGGGCTCAGTCGGTTGGTTAAGTGTCTGGCTCTTGATTTTTCTTTTTTTTTAATATAATTTATTGCCAGGTTGGCTAACATACAGTGTATACAGTGTGCTCTTGGTTTGGGGGGCAGATTCCCGCGGTTCATTGCTTACGTACAACACCCAGGGCTCATGCCAACAAGTGCCCTCCTCAATGCCCAGTGGCTCTTTTTTTCAACTCGTGTCACGATCTCACCGTTCAGGAGTTTGAGCCCCGCGTCGGGCTCCAGGCTGACGGCACAGAGCCTACTTGGGACTCCCTCTCCCCGCCTCTCTCTCTCTGCCCCTCCCCCACTCGCACACCTGTGCGCCTTCTCTCTCAAAATAAATAAGTAAATATTTTATAAAAGATGTAAGGTCACAAAACATAACTGCGAAGATGAATGCTTGTTACACAGGGAGGGGAAGTGTCAGGGTGAGGTCCGGGAATGGGGCATTTCAACAGAGGAGAGTGCCAGGGTCAGAAAGAGCCAGCCGTGCAAAGATCCAGGGGAAGCACGTCTGAGGCAGAGGGATGGCGGGGGCAAAGGCGTGGGGAAGACGCTGCGTGGGTATCCACCTTTTCAAAATGCAGAAGGGAGGGAGGGAACGAATCGAACGAATTCAAGCGACAGCAGCAAAGACTGGAGACCCTGGAGCCAGAGGCCGGAGTCTGAATCCAGCAGCCACCGCTCACCTGCCCCTTGACCTTCAGAAAATCAGCTCACCTCTCCGGCTCTGGTCTCCTTCACCTGCAAATAGGTCTAATAATGGATGCCGCGCAGACTGCGGGGTTAAGGGTTTAGCTTGCCCAGAGACGCCTCATCAGCTCTGGGCAGCATGGGCTGGGAGCGGTGGGGTGCAGGGCAGGCCGGCCACGAAGCTGGGGCAAACCCCGCGGGACTGAAACTCAGGCTGATAAGAGCACTAATAAGTCATCGCCCGCGGAAAGTACTGACCATGCGCCAGGCACCGTGTTCCTGCTTCAATGTCCATCAGCGGAGCCACACCCTGTAAGGCGCGTCCTGCATTAATTAACCCCATTCCACAGAGGGACACAGAGGCAAACAGAGGGAGGAACACTTGCCGGAAGGTATGTGGGCAGGACCTGGTGGAGCCTGGATTTGAACCCCGACAGGCCGGCTCCAGAGCCCCAGCAAAGGGACGGATGGAGGTGTGCAGGACGCTACTGGGCATCGGCCCCGCCTCGGAAGGGCAGAGGCGAGGCGACCGGTGGCTGACAAAGCCATATCCAGAACCGGTCCAAACGCGACAGGCAGCCGGCACAGGGGTAGCTCTAAGCAGAAGCAAGCTGAGAAAAGGAGCTGCAGGGAGGCCAGCAGTCGGGTGGGGACCTGCTGGGCTTCTGGACATTAATCCTGTTTTCAGAGACAACATGGGGCCTCCGCTTGCCCAGCACAGGCCGGCCAGAGAGACACGGGAGGTCTAAGGCCGCCCTGCCCCGACCCAGCACGAGGCCAGGGCTCCCTGTGGCGGGAGAAGGGCAGCAGGAGCCAGGGTCACGCGGGCAGTGACATCCCCTGCCCGCTGCCAGGCTGAGCTGTAGTCTTTCCTCACTCTCTGACTCACCAGAGCTAAGAATAAAACCTAGAAGTATTAAGGCAGGGGGGAGGGTAGGAGGGCCACATCCAGATCTTAGCCCCGGCACCCGGGAAGGCAGGGCACAGCCCTGCTCAGGCAAGAGCCCCAGATCCCCACTAAATCCTAACACCCAAGGCGCAGAGCTGAACATCTCAGCAAGACAGGGACTGGGGCCACCCGCGAACCCAAGACTCCTGTCTTAAAAGGACAGCCAAAAAGACGACAGAGCCGTGTCCAAATGTCCACGGCGGCAGCAGCCTGTTCTGACCCGCCGTGACCCCGACGCTCCCAAGGACGGGCCCTTCCCTACAAAGCACACATCTGCCCTCACCGTCTCCATCCAGCCCTGACCGTCTTTGTTGACTTTTGTCCCCAGCCACTTCCCCTCCTCTGATCAGACTCTGGAGCTTCACCAAACCCTCCATTTGGTCACGTTCCAGGGACCTGAGCGGGTTCAGGCATGTGCCAGCCAGAGGCATACATCTAAGGACACGGCAGACAACAGGACGGACAGCATGCATCCACTGACTGAGCATTGCTTCCAGATGCTGAGGACCCCGCGATGAACAGCAGAGCAAACGGCCTGCCCTCCTGGAGCGGACAGCCTTGTAAGAAGAGACAGAACAGGGGCGCCTGGGTGGCGCAGTCGGTTAAGCGTCCGACTTCAGCCAGGTCACGATCTCGCGGTCCGTGAGTTCGAGCCCCGCGTCAGGCTTTGAGCTGATGGTTCAGAGCCTGGAGCCTGTTTCCGATTCTGTGTCTCCCTCTCTCTCTGCCCCTCCCCCGTTCATGCTCTGTCTCTCTCTGTCCCAAAAATAAATAAACGTTGAAAAAAAAAAAAAATTTAAGAAGAGACAGAACAGACAAGATAGAAGGAAAAAATATATAGACATAAAAAATACACATAGTGTGCATGTGTGCATGTATTATGATGAAAAGGACTCGGAGAAGTGGCAAGGACTTACTGAGAACGTGTATTTTGGTAATATATTAAAGAAACAAGGGAATAGGCCAAAAGGCCATTTGGGGAAACAGCACGGAAAACAGCTGATGCAAAGGTTCTGAGGTAGGAACACGTGTGCTATTCTGCAGTAATAACAGAGAGGTCAATATGACTCGACAGTAATGGGAAATAAGGTCAGGGAGGAAGCTAGGGGACAGGGAGGGACAGACTGGAGGACTCAGAGGCCACTGCAGGCATTTCTAACTTTTATCCAAGTGAGGTGGGGACCATGGATTTCATGTCATCATCGGATTTATTTGTTTCAGACGGTGGTTCTCAAGCGGGGCAAACTTTCCCCCAGGGGACATCAGACAGTGTTTGGAGACATTTCTGGTGTCACTACTGCCACCATGCTCTGGACATCTTGTGGGCTGCTGAACATCCACAATGCAAGGACGGGCCCACAACACTCACTGAGCCCTCAATGTCAACGGTGCTGGGGCTGAGAAGGAACTCCGCTGAACGCAGTCCCTGCCCTTATCAAGTTTAGACTCCTTGTTCTCCAAACACAACCCTTATCAAGCAGAGTTTCAGCTTCTCACCACGTGACAATCAACCAGGCCTCAGTTTCCACATCTGGACAGTGGGGATACCCATGAAATGAAGCAAATTAGCACGTCATTAAGCACAAGCCGGAGCACGTAGTAGGCACTCAATAAATGTCACCGCTACTACAGGGACTGCGTCCAGATCCACCCCCTGCCTCAACCCTTCCACATTTCCACCAGTTAAATGCAAAGTACCACCATTTCAACAAGGAGCATCTGCATGTTACCGCATACAGCAGGCAACACAGACGGGGCCAGCAGGAAGCAAGGGCTGGTTGTGCCCCCACCAAGCCGCCTCTCCTTCCCGCCTCCAGCCCCGGTGCGGGCTGTGGCCCCCGCCTCCTCACCCTGCCCTGGCGCTGTCCCGAGTCAGCTCAGCCCCAAAGTACCTGCTCTGCCTGCCCGGGGCGCTTTCTGAAGGACGATCCCTGCCTCTCCCATGGGGGAGGTGCTGAGAAAATGCCTTTAAACGAAGCTGAGAACAACAGAAAATACTAACTTCTTTTGTAATTGATTTTAATAGGCAGTACGTGGGGTGGCCTGGGTGGCTCAGCCAGTTAAGCGTCTGACTTTGGCTCAAGTCGTGATCTCACTGTTCGTGAGTTCGAGCCCCACATCGGGCTGTGTGCTGACAGCTCGGAGCCTGGAGCCTGTTTCGGATTCTGTGTCTCCCTCTCTCTCTGCCCCTCCCCTGCTGGCGCTGTCTCTCTCTCTCCCTCTCTCTCTCTCTCTCCCTCTCTCTCTCTCCTCTCTCTCTCTCCAAAATAAACATTAAAAATTTTTTTTAAAAAACAAGTAGTATGTGACTCAAATTTAAATATGTGTGTGCATGCGTGTCAAACGGCAAAAAGTTACTGTTATCTCCCCCACAAGCCCCATCCCGTCCCCTCTTCACAGCCCCATACACCCCTCCCCGTATACAAATCCAACCACACGTGTGAGTTCCTGTGTACCCTCCTGAAATTCTTCAGGCAAATACAGGCAAATACAACATGTTCTTTTTTTTTTTATTATTTATTTTGGGAGAGAGCGAGCGAGCAGGGGAGGGGTAGAGAGAGAGAAGGAGAGAGAGAATCCCAAGCAGGCTCCGTGCTGTCAGCACAGAGCCCAGCGTGGGTCTCTATCTCATGAACCATGAAATCATGACCTGAGCCGAAACCAAGAGTTGGATGCTTGGTTGGATGAGCCACCGAGGTGCCCTACAAATATACATTCTTATTTGTCCTTCTTTGTACCTAAGAAGTATCAGACCAAATATGACGAGTGTATCTTGATGTTTTCATTAAAAAAAAAAAATCTGAATCTTGGAAGCTGGCCTTGTCCTCACCTTTTACTTTCCTCTGGAAGCATCCCCACCCCTCCGCTGAACGGGCGGGACACAGCATATTTACTCAGGCCCCTGATGCCCACCTCTCGGGTTGCTGATCTTTTGCTCTCCCCAACAATGACGCAAGGGCTCCCCTTAGAAGTTACTCCTTGGGGCGCCTGGGTGGCGCAGTCGGTTAAGCGTCCGACTTCAGCCAGGTCACGATCTCGCGGTCCGTGGGTTTGAGCCCCGCGTCGGGCTCTGGGCTGATGGCTCAGAGCCTGGAGCCTGTTTCCGATTCTGTGTCTCCCTCTCTCTCTGCCCCTCCCCCGTTCATGCTCTGTCTCTCTCTGTCCCAAAAAATAAATAAATGTTGGAAAAAAAAAAAAAGAAGTTACTCCTCAAGTGAAGAAAATACAGAAGGCCTGACCTGAAGGCCAACGGCTTCGCTTAATTGCTACTAAGCCTCACGGGCAGAACACAAATTACACCGGCTTAAGTATGATAACCTGCAGCTACACAACGAGAATTAAAAAAATGATGACAGGGGCGCCTGGGTGGCGCAGTCGGTTGAGCGTCCGACTTCAGCCAGGTCACGATCTCACGGTCCATGAGTTCGAGCCCCGTGTCGGGCTCTGGGCTGATGGCTCAGAGCCTGGAGCCTGTCTCCGATTCTGTGTCTCCCTCTCTCTCTGCCCCTCCCCCATTCATGCTCTGTCTCTCTCTGTCCCAAAAATAAATAAAAAACGTTGAAAAAAAAAATTTAAAAAAAAAAAAAAAAAATGATGACAAATGTTGACCTGGTCATCCCCATGGGAATTCAATCTGTACAACATCACAAAGTAAATCCAACGTAAACGCAATTCCGATCCTCGAGAGAGATGGGCGTGTCACATTCACTAGAGCATCACTCACAACAGGCAAGACATGGAAACAACCTCAAAGCTCACTGGCGGATGAAGGGATAAAGGAAGGTGGTGTATACCTATGTAATGGAAATATCATCCAGACATTAAAAAAGAAGGGAATTCAGAGAGCGAGGGAGGCAAACCATAAGAGACTCTTAAATACAGAGAACAAACGGAGGGTTGATGGGGGTGGGGGGATGGGGAAGAGGGGAAAAAGGGTGATGGGCACTGAGGAGGGCACTTGTTGGCATGAGCCCTGGTGTTGTATGTTAAGCGATGAATCACGGGAATCTACCCCCGAAACCAAGAGCACACTGTATACTCTTGACAATAAATTATATAAAAAAATATAAATTTTTTTATATAGCCAACTTGACAATAAATTATATTTTTAAAAAAAAGGAAGAAAGAAAAGAAAACCACTAACTCAAAAAAAAAAAAAAAAAACCAAAGGAAATCTTGCCATGTGCGACAACGTGGATGGACCTCGAAGGCATTATGCCAAGTGAAATGAAGCAGAGAACAACAAATACTGTATGTTCTCATTTTACATGTGGAATCTAAAAGAACTGAACTGAGGGCTCCTGGCTGGCTCAGTCGGTGGAGCGTGTGACTCTTAATCTTGGGGGTCATGAGTTTGAGCCTCCGTCGGGTGTCGACATTACCAAAAAAATAAAATAAAAATAAGCTTTAAAAAATAGAAATTAAAAAGACTAGGGGGTAGGGGAAACAGGGAACTGTGGGTCAAAGGGCATAAACTTCCAGTTATAAGATGACGAATTAGCTCCGGGAACCTAACGTACAACATGGTGATCACAGTTAGCAATTACTGTGTTGTATACTTGAAAGCGGTCAGGAGAGCAGATCTCAGGAATTATAGGTGGAGGTCAAGGTAATAATGGGAGGGAATGGAGGTGCTAAGTAACCTAACTGCATAATCACTTCACAACACACGGGTTTAGCAAACCATCCTGTCCTATACACCTGAGCTTTACATATGTTACACATCGATACCTCAATAAAGCTGGGGGTGGGGGGGGGAATCACTTAAATGCAGGAGTGTGCATTCCTGGCGGTTTATAGCTCTACAAATATTATCTAATGTCTGATTTTTAACAAAGTAACAGAAACCGCAGCGTCCAATACACTAACTACCAGCCTCACGGGGCTACTGAGCACTTGAAATGAGGCTGGACCAAACTGGGATGTGCTATAAAACTAAAACACTTAGTATGGGAGCACATGGGTGGCTCAGGTTAAGCGTCTGACTCTTGGTTTCAGCTCAGGTCATGATCTCACAGTTCATGAGATCGAGCCCCACATTGGGCTCTGCACTCACGGCATAAAACCTGCTTGGGATTCTCTCTACCTCCTCTCCCTCTCTCTCTCTCTTTCTGTCCCACCCCCCCACCCCACACCTCTCAAAATAAATATTAAAAAAAAAAAAAGACTCAGTACAAACAAAATGCAAAATACCTCATTAGTTACATGTTGAAATTCCAACATGTTGCATATATGGAGTTAAATAAAATATATACTTAAAATCATTTCACCTGTTTTTTATTATTTTTTTGTAATGTGGCAACCAGACAAAACTCCATACATGGCCTGCATTCTTTTTCTATCGTATGGTGCTGGTCCAAATAATAGAAGATAGGGGATTGTTCAATTCATTCCACACCTGGCAAGTATTTATTTACCTAGGCTCCTAACTGGTTGCTGGCCTCCCCTCTGGGCCACCCTTCACCCCACAGCCAAAGGGATAGCTTCAAACCGTAACCAGATCCTGACACACTCTGCCTGAAGCTCCTCACTATGCCTATGGCCACCCTATGCCTCAGGACCTTTGCACGGTCTGTTCCCCTGGCCTGGAGCTCTTCTCCCCTCGCTGCCCTGGCTTCAACTCAGAGGCAGCCTTCAGGCCTCAGGAGAAGCAGCCCGCCGTCCTTCCTGCCCATGCCCTGTCAATCACATCTTAACTTCCTAATGGAACTCTGTACATTTCCTGTAGAGCACCCACCCTACGGTCACTAAATATTTCTTTCGGATATTATTTATTTGATGTTCTACTTACCATCTTAACACCGTATGTGATATGTGTTATGGAGTATGCAATATAGTATACATTACATGTAATACACGTAACTACGAAAAAACATACAAATTGCCGTTTGCACAGGTCAAGAGTTGGCAAACTACAGCCCGTGTACCAAATCTGACCCTCTGCCGGCTTCGTCCCCAAACTAGGAAAGGATTTCACATTTTTAAATATGAAACGTAAAACAGATGGGTTGCTAGGGCACCTGGGTGGCTCAGTCGGTTAAGCGTCCGACTTCAGCTCAGGTCATGATCTCACGGTTTGTGGGTTCAAGCCCCGCTTCGGGCTCTGTGCTGACAGCTCAGAGCCTGGAGCCTGCTTCGGATTCTGTCTCCCTCCCTCTCTGCCCCTCCCCTGCTCATGCTCTGTCTCTCTCTGTCTCAAAAATAAATTTAAAAAAAAAATTAAAAAAATAAAAAATAATTTTTTTTTTAATTTTTATTAAAAAAAAAAAAACAAAAACAAAACCAGATGGGTTGCCTGCTGCTAAGAGTAGTCATTTGATTTTGCCTTGGCCCACAAAGCCTAACCTCTTTACCACCTGGCTCTTTCCAGAAAAAGTTTGCCAACCCAGGAGGGAGGTCAAAAAACACCAAAGGTCGGCAATTTCCTAGGATCTGATGCTACTTACTCCAAACATTACTTTGCCAGATCTGCCCTCCCCTTAGGCTGTCAGGTCTGTGGGGACAGTGAATGCCCAGGTAGCAGCCCTGGACTTTTCACCCCCGACCTGCCCCAGGCCCAGACACATGGCAGGTGCTCAGAAGCACCCAAGGAGTCTATGAACCAGAACCCAGAGTGAGTCTCAGCAAACTGAAAGTTAAGAGGGGACGCCCGGGCGGCTCAGTAGGTTAAGTGTCTGACTCTTGATTTCCGCTCAGGTCACGATCTCAAGGTTCGTGGATGGAGCCCCGCGTCAGGCTCTGTGCTCGACGCGGAGCCTGCTTGGGGTTCTCCCTTTCCCTCTCTCTCTGCCCCTCTCCCGCTCACACACACTCTCTCAAAACAAATGTAGAATTTTTTTTAAAAACCGTACACGGGATGTGGCCAGCATTTGAGCCATCACAGCAGGCACACACGGGGCTGGGTCTGAAGGACACAAAGATAAATAATGTTCCAAAAATCAACCGTGATGATGGATGCACACCTCTGTGGCTGTCCTAGAAGCCACCAAATCGTGTGCTTTAAATGCACGAATCATATGGTATGTGAACCGTATCTCAATAAAGCTGTTAAAAAATATATATATATATATATATATATATATATATATATATATATATGAGGAAGACCCAGGGTCATTTTAACTATGTCATTTCTCACTTCACACGGTGTCTTTAGAACCTAACATCCCCCTCAGAAACTACTAAGGACACACAGACCCGACTTCATCACCTCACTAAGAAGACACGTCATCTAGATGGGACTCGTTTGCATTTGTTAAAAATATATATATTTGAATGCAATGTGACTTCCCACTGCTATGCTGCTTCTAACTAGATTACATGTGCCCTTAACCTGAGATTTCTCACCCTTGGCACAGCTCACCTCTGGAGCCGGCTAATTCTGCTGTGAGGCTGTCCTGTGCATGGCGGGAGGTCCGGCTGCATCCCTGGCCTCGACTCCCCAGATGCCAGGAGCATCCTCCCCCCGCAAACCATGACAACAAAAACTCTCTAGAAAGTGTCAGTATCCGCTTGGGGGAGGGGGGCACAATCACTCCAGTGGAGACCCATTGTCTTAACATTGTTTCCAGAGGGCCCCACCCCCACCACCAATACCTACTGACTCCAAAGACCAACCACCTGCCTGTCCATTCATTCAACACATACTGAGCCCTGCTTCATAACAGGAGTTGAACCACAACACCCACCTTTGTATCCTGCCCTCAAATAGCTTAGAATCTTATCCAGGAAGTGGGGTGGGTACATAAATAGCTGTGACAAAAGATTTTAAAAGCACTGAGTGTCATTGAAGAGGTGCACATAAATGACACGAGACCTCCGGAGCAGAGAGAGGGGTTAATTCACAAAGCAAAGAGGAAGAAAACTCAGCTTCCTCATGCTCACAGCAGGGACCACACCTGCCTCTGAGAGTCATTATGAACATTAAATCTACACATTGCCTGATTTCGCTTTCATCCCCAAATGGGTACTCTTGCTCCCATTCTGTAGAGAAAGCAACTGAGGCACAGAAAGGCAAAGCAACTTGCCCAAGGTAGCACAGCCTGCAGGTGAAAGTAGCAGATGTCAACCCAGGCAGGCGGGCTCATGGCCGCATGTGCTGCCTCCTTGAGAAGTCAAGCATGGGGACAATAAATGGGCACCTGGTGACCAGTCTATTAGTGGAAATTAGTGTCACTGTTGTTTCCCCTTGGGAGCTCAGAGCGGGTTTCCTGAAGGAGGTAAAACCTAAGGGGGCAAACATGCCAAGAAACAGGCCATTGTGGAGACAGGGCGCCGGTGTTTCAGGGGGGCACAGAGCAGCATCCAAGAGAGTCACCAGACAAGCTTCGGGTGGGCATGCCCATCAAGTAATAGAACAAAGTGCCAGGAGGGGACTGGGCAACCGAAAGGGCTCAGAGAACAGGCCAAGGACTGAGCGAGGGACGCAAAGGAAAAACCAAAGCTCCGTTCGGGATTCCCACCAAGAAAGTGCCGTGTCACCCACGTGTTGCAAAAGCTCCCAGACATTGTGAAACTGTGAAACCGAGAGCCCAAGTCTCAAGTGCAGCCCCAAAACAGGAACTGGCGAAGCCACCGTCATCCCCCAAAACTGCCCTGGAGCCACTCCGGCCCCGGCCCCCCTGCCCCAGAGTACGTGAGCTGGCCCACCTGCCAATCCCAAGGTCCCTCAACTCCACACACAAATCCAAGCTACGTGCTCCTGGTCTGTGGCAGACAGCGTCCCAGTGGAGATGGGCCCCAGGGAGCAGGCAGTGTTGAAGGAGGACCACGACACGGGGGTCACGAGCATGGGCTCTGGTGCAGAGCCCCAGGCTCGACACCTACAACACGACTTCCTGGCTGTGTGCCCGTAAGGAAGTCAATCCACCTCTCTGACTTTTGGGCACCCACCTCTCACCAGATGGCGCCCACCTCTCACTCAATCCTCAATGTTAGAGGAGGGGGTCGCTGTGGGGGCTGAGTTTGCTGCTGGCATTTCTACATTATTCCTGCCGCATCACCATCATCGAGTGACAACAGCAGCTCAGAATGCCAGAATGCCAAAGCCCCCCCAAGGGACTGTTATCCTGTCCTGCTACGGGATCAGCCGGGGTCATCTGGCACAGCCTGTTGGAAAAGACGCAACCTGCCGCAGTCCTACCCTACCACTGACCTGGAAGCATCCACAATAGCTATTTTATTTTTTTTTTTTAATTTTTATTTTTTTTTATTTTTTAAAAAAAAATTTTTTTTTCAATGTTTATTTATTTTTGGGACAGAGAGAAACAGAGCATGAACGGGGGAGGGGCAGAGAGAGAGGGAGACACAGAATCGGAAACCGGCTCCAGGCTCCGAGCCATCAGCCCAGAGCCTGACGCGGGGCTCGAACTCACGGACCGCGAGATCGTGACCTGGCTGAAGTCGGACGCTCAGCCGACTGCGCCACCCAGGCGCCCCCACAATAGCTATTTTAAAACAGGCCACTAGGGACACTCCCATCACAGCGCAGGACGGTGCCACGCCTCGGAGCCTAGACTCTGGGCCAAAGGGCCATGGGTCCATCCTGGCTCTGTTACCTCTGAGCTGTGTGACCTTAAGCAAGGCACATAACCTCTGTGGGCCTCAGGTGCCCCATCTGGACGATAATCAGTCTATCAGACCTGACAGGGCCTTTTGAGGATTAAATGGAAAGCATTCTGAAGAGCGCCTGGGGCTGGCCTCCACTTGAGCCCGTGACACGGCGCCCCAGCCTCTGCCGCTCTGGCTGCGAAGGCCTCTCACCGCTCCCCCAGCTCCCCCAGCTTTTCCGTACCGGCTCTGTCCTGGGCCTGGAATGTTCCAGGTCCGGTCAGGGCTGCCTCAGCTGCCAACTGGTGGACAGAGGTCTCACCCATCGAAAGTGCCCGTCTCCGCCATAACTCACTACAACCGCAACGTGCATTTCCCCCAGCACCCCCGTCTTTATGTTCCTGTAGCACGAGGCAGAGGTTGCCAGCCAGATTCCGGGCATGAATCTGGTTCTGCCATCCGCTAGCTGAGTGACTTCACTTCTCTTGGCCTTTGTTTTCCCATCCGTAAGTTCTCAGGGTCTCTTTCCCTCCTACCTGTCATCTCCCCAAAGCAGGACCTCGTCCTAATTCACCTGCACAGAGTGGGCACTCATCAAATGCTTGTTCAACAAACGAAAGAAGGGGTGAATCAATCTATCTGAAGAGCAACCCAGAAACATGTGAGGAAAACCCAGAGACTCCGTGGCCTGCTGTGACCCAATAATCCCCGCTATGGGCACGGGTCCAAAGGAAGTAACTCCAAGAGCAAGAAAAGGCGCCATCTGTACATGCTGGCCCGTTCACAGCCAAAACCAGGAAGCTCCCAGGCACGCGAGACCTAAGCAAAGGGGGCCAGAGGATCCTGCGGAAAATGACCCAGTTGTCATGACCCAAAGCGAGGGGCCAGCCCCAGGCCTGGAGAGGCCATCAGTAAAGAGGGGTTAGCCCTGGCACCCTGGGCTTCATGCTCTCTGCCCAAGAACTAAGGCAGACGCAATGCCTAAGAGCAGGATCAGGGGTTAGGGGAGGGTTCCAATCAAGGAAAGGGGGAAGGGGGTGGGGGTATCTTTTTTGCCAGAGAGGTTTACATACCATCAGAGCACATCCTTACACAGCGCAGGCACAGCCTAGGGCACTGGGCACATCTCAGTTTGTCTAATCCCTCAAACAAACCTATGAGGACACCAGTACCATTACTGTTCTCTGTGTTACAGATGCAGCAACTGAGGCACAAAGTATAAAGGTCTCCTGACCTGAGCCAAGAAGGCCATGTTACCCAGAGAACCAGAAGTTAACAGTGGCTAACTTGAGGGCGGGGGGGGGGGGGGGGGGGGGAGGGCCAACCTAGAATCACATCACCGTCCGGTACGTCCTCCATCTCTGGGTCCTCCCAGATCCTCCGGATTTCCCTTTGGACCAGAGCAGGGACTGCTGTGTGATGATGAAGATGGCCACGGTAACAATGACAACGGATCAGCAATAGTAACAATAACACCACTTAGTAACGGGAGGAGCACATTCGTCCTACTTCAATTGTTTGAATTTTACAATGCTATGAGGTAGGCACAGCTATTATCTCCATTTTGTGCATGAGAAAACGGAAGCACAGAGAGGTGAAGCGACCTGTCCAAGGTCACACAGCAAGCAGCAGAACCAGGGTCTAAGCGGAAGCCACACGGGCAACCTGCACTGTTCTGTCCCTCTAGACATCTTCACATCCGTGGCCTCCGTGAGACAGGGAGGCTGCGTGTTTCATTGACCACATACATATTCCCGGGCATCAGACCTACGGCAATAGAAGGATTAATACACACAAGAGGGAAGAAGGGAGGGAGGTACAGGAAGTTATCATAATGCATCGATTCTAAAACCCAGGTTTCAGGGGCGCCTGGGTGGCTCAGTCGCTCGAGCGTCCAACTTTGGCTCAGCTCATGATCTCGTGGTCCATGAGCTCGAGCCTTACATGGGGCTCACTGCTGTCAGTGCAGAGCCTGCTTAGGATCCTCTGTCCCCCATCTCAACTCCTCCCCCGTTTACACTCTCCCAAAAATAAAACATAAAAAAAAAATTTTTTTTAAATAATAAAGTAAAACCCGGATTTCTTCACACTTTACTGTGATACCCGTTTCTCACGCTCGGTGCCCCCTTCAACCTCTGCCGGCCGTGTCTTCACAGCAAGGCATCTCTGAAATGGGGATCCTCGTCACCGCTGCCTATCTTTTGGATTCGATGACATGTGGTGCAGCCCGGACCCTTTTCTAATCTAACTAATCTTTAGGGATGGCAAGAGGCTTCTCCCTAAGTTTCGAGAAATCAAGAAGGAAAAATGGGGGTGCCTAGGTGCCTCAGTCTGTTTAGTGTCCAACTTCGTCTTGGGTCACGATCTCACGATCCCTGAGTTCAAGCCCCGTGTCGGGCTCTGTGCTGACAGCTCAGAGGCTAGACCCTGCTTTGGATTCTTTGTCCTCCCTGTCACTCATGCTCTGTCTGACTCTGTCTCTCAAAAAGAAATAAATATTAAAAAGAAGAAGAAGAAGGAGGAGGAGGAGGAGGAGAAGGAAAAATGAAAAACGCCCTTACTGCTTGGCCAAGCGCACCCTAAGGGAGAGCCGGCAGTCAGCCCGACCCCACCACCTCACTACTGCTCCATAACAACGCCATTAACTCTCACGGAGGGGGCGTAATTGTCGAGCTACCTGGCCGGGCCAGCTGGGGCAAAGCTGCCAACCGCTGATCTGACCATGCCCACCTGCCAGCTGCCTGCCTGTCTCCACAGTTCCTTCCCCAGGCCAGGCTGTCTGTGCCAAACCCAGGCAGAGGGGAGGCAGTAAAACCAATCTGACAAACCACAGCCCTTTCCAATGGGGCATGGTCACCAACAGGCCCCATAAGAGAAATCCTCTTGCAAGCAGAGTATTCTTCCCAAAACACGGCACTCGAGTAGGATTTGCCTGGCGAAACGGTTATGAATTTCAAGCACCTCAGGGTCCACAGGCTCCCTTCTCTCCAGTTTCTTTTTATTTTTTATTATTTACTTTTGAGAGAGAGAGACAGAGACAGAGCATGAGCAGGGCCTCCCCTGCTCAGAGAGGGAGACACAGAATCCGAAGCAGGTTCCAGCCTCTGAGCTGTCAGCACAGAGCCCGACGCGGGGCTCAAACTCAGGAACCACGAGATCATGACCTGAGCCGAAAGTGGATGCTCAACCGACTGAGCCACCCGGGCACCCCCTTTTCCCCAATTTCTGTAAGGTGCTGGGAGGGGGTGTTAGGCAATAGTATCCTGAATTCACATCCACAGGTAAACTACAGCACAGCTATTTTTATTGGAGATCCGACATTAGGTGTGGGCACAGACCTGAAAATCACTAGCAGGCTACAACTAGAAACTGTCACAGTCCCCAGTCACCCAGAAGAAGAACTGCACAGAGTTAGCGGACTAGCAGACCGCTGCTGTACCCAAAAGCTGGCAGCATGTGGACTGAGCCAAGGCGAGGGCTTCTCAACCTCAGCACTAGTGACATCTGGGCCCCGATCGTTCTTTGTTATAAGGAGAGGAGGGCCTTCCCTGTACATCGTATTACATCAGCAGTGTCCACCCACTAGATGCCAGATGCCCTCCCTCCAGTTAGAACAACCAAAAATGTTTCCAGATGTTGACAAATGTCCCTCATGGGGTAAAATCACCAGGCGGCAAGAACTGCGGGTGTAGGCAGTTTGCAGAACACCCTACTCTTTCCTATGAGTAACGACCTAGTTAAGAGCCATTTGGTAAATACGCGACCATGGCCACCCTGTGACTTCACATGTATAATCAAGTAATAGGCAGCTTGAGTTTAGGATGAATTTATTTGGCTTAAAAAAAATGAATTAGTTTAAAGGAAAGAAGTCATTAAGCACAGGGCAGACACTACTGGTGGGCTAGCCTCTCCCAACTCCCTTCTCCCACTAAAAGACTGAAAAACCAAATGCTCACTTTCCCCATCCACCTTGTACCAAGAAGCGGCCAAGCCCAGGGCAAGGACATCCAGGAAATCCTCAGAGACCGTCGACTCAATGGGGCCAGGCCAGGGGTGAGAGTCCAGCCCCAAAAGCACTGAACTTCAGAGGTTCCGTCTCCTGCACGGGGTGCCTAAGAGGGTCCAAGACGTGCCCCTCCAACACCCACCCACTCAAGGCTGGCTTTGCATTTTCCCTAGGAGCTCCCGGTAGAGAGGCTAAAAAACAACGCCAGGACCAACTGCTTTAAGAGGCAACAATTACTGGCAAATTACTTAATTAGGTTCATGATGGCATTTCATCAAGTAAAATATGCTCATTAAAAATGGGTCACATCCAAGATGTACTAGTGAGTGAAAACAAAAAATAAAGAATGTGTTTTTACAGATCATCCTTTTTTATTTTTTAATTTTATTTATTTTGAGAGAGAGAGAGAGAGAGAGAGAGAGAGACAGAGCACGAGCAGGAGAGGGGCAGAGAGAGAGAGGGAGAGAATCCGAAGAAGGCTCCAGGCTTCCAGCTGTCAGCACAGAGCCCAAAGCAGGGCTGGAATCCAAGAACCATGAGATCATGACTTGAGCTAAAGTTGGATGCTTGATCAACTGAGCCACCCAGGTGCCCCCCCACTTCCTTGTGTTCAAAAGATACTGTATATGTTTAGCATCCGTGGTGAAAACAGACTGATTTGAAAGTTAAAACACCAATCTACCAATATGAGATTATCTCCAGAGAGTGCAGTTATGGAAGATTTTCTTTTGACTGTACTCGTCTCTGAACTGTTTCATTTTATACTGTAGCTCTTATAATATCAGACCAAGACGAGAGGAAAAGAAAAAGTCCCTTTAAATAATCCAATCACTGCCATGTTTGCAAAAAACCTAGAACTGTCCAAGTATGTGAATGTCAGCTGCACTCAAAGTCATCTCAACCTGCTTTCCCTTGTTCATCAGTGATTTAAATACTCAAGCACATCTTCTGATTCTTAACCGATAGAGAAAACCACGGGAAAAATGAATTTCCCCACACATTAGCTGATACGCGACACCTCGGCATGCCTCTCCCAGACCTGGGAACCCACCCCGCCCCCCAGACACCCTGTAACAACTGGGCCAATTCACTTGAATTGTCTCAGACGCTGGGGGCAGGGGTCTGAATCCCTGGGGTCAGGCTGGGCTCTGTTCCAACTCTGCCAAGGCCTGTGTGGGGCCGGAGGCCACAAGGAGATGATCCACCAGAAGAGAATCACCACACCCGAAATCCCCCCTCCACTGCCCTCCATGCTCTACCGCTGTCCCTCCCCTATTGTCCAGCCGCCTCCTCCATAACCACAGCTGGCGTCTGCTCGCCCTCTGCCAAGCGCTCTGTACACGGCACCTCCTCCTCACAACTGTGTCAGATAAGCAACGTGATCGTGATCCCCACTTTACAGCTGAGGAAACTGAGGCTCCCAGAAGTTAAGGAACTGGCTCAGGGTCACATGCTGGGCAGTGGCACGACGGATTTTCAAACTCAGGCTCCTGAATCTGGCCTCCTGACCCCACCCATGTTCTTCCCTCGCTTTCTCTGGAACTGCACTTTCTTGGCCGAAGCAGCCCCGTGCCTTCAGCCGCCAATGCTCGTACCTCCCCGCCCAGTACCCCCTTTGAAAAGAAAGAGGCTCTGACTCAGGGCTGAGCCCTTTCTCCAACCCCTCCCCCACGAAGTATGCAAGTGCACTGGAGGTGAGCAGCCCATGGCCCACCCAGACCCCAGGGATCTCCATGGCACAAAAGTAAAAGCCGAGAGAGAGCCCCCATGACAATACAAAAGCAGTCCTCGCGGAGTCTGATCATCTACCATGTGTCTTTTTTCCTTGACCTTGACTTAGTAACTTAATGATCCTGAGGAAGATGGCTTATCAAAGGGCTCCTAGATAATCTAACCAACTTATTTAGTTATTTATTCAGTTGATTACCAACCAAATTGCTTAGTCACCTTCCCAGCATCTGCAGCTCCAAGTTCCGCCTGGGCCACTGGCCTCCAGTCTATCAGGTTGACTGGAGGGACCGGAGAAGACACTGTCACTTATACGTACCTATCATCTGCCCATAGTAATAAAAACAATAATGGGGATCGTTAGACCCTGCTAGAATGGCAAATTAACTCAACCCCTTTTAAAAAACAAGGCTCTAGGGGCACCTGGGTGGCTCAGTCAGTTAAGCATCTGTTCATCTCAGCTCAGGTCATGATCTCACAGTTTGTGACACGGAGTCCCACACCAGGCTCCGTGCTGACAGTCGCAGAGCCTGCTTGAGATTCTCTCTCCCTCTGTCTCTGCCCCTCCCCTGCTTGGACGTACTCTCTCTCAAAATAAAGAAAGAGGGGCCGCCTGGGTGGTGCAGTCGGTTAAGTGTCCGACTTCAGCCAGGTCACGATCTCGCGGTCCGGGAGTTCGAGCCCCGCGTCGGGCTCTGGGCTGATGGCTCAGGGCCTGGAGCCTGTTTCCGATTCTGTGTCTCCCTCTCTCTCTGCCCCTCCCCCATTCATGCTCTGTCTCTCTCTGTCCCAAAAATAAATAAAAACGTTGAAAAAAAAATTTTTTTTTAAAAATAAACAAAGAAATAAACATTTAAGAAAAAGTCTCTAGCTAGACTGAAATCTTTTCAAATGTTCTAAGATACTCACTCCACCCCTGAGAATAAGTTCTAAAAGTCAACAGGCACTATCCACGTGACACTGTTACAATGTTTTCTTTAAAAGAAAAAAAAAAAAGAGAGACAGCAATCTAAAGGTCAAACCACAGGTAGTAATTATATAAATTATAGTTCACCAATACAAGGAACAACTGCTTCCACGTTGTATAATTTAAAAAGTTACACAGGACCGTGGGAAAATCCTGACAACAGCAAATGAAAAACATAAGACTGAAAATAATACGCACTGGCCACACGCGACCTTGGAAACTGCACACAAACCTGGACGAGAATCAGATGGTAACCCACCAGTAAACAAACAGTGGCCTGTGGGAAAATACCTGTGGCTCACCTAAGGGGCAAACTCCCAATATATCAAGAGCTCCTGCAAATCAACAGGAAAAAGACAAAACACACACTCACGGAAAAGAACACGCCTATCACTGGGAAATATACTGCTGGATGCTCAGCTTCTGACCTAAAGGGAAATGCAAACACCAATAAGGCATTTTTTAACCCATCAAACTAACAAACTTGTTTATGCCCAGTGCTTGGGATGATGCAAAGAAACAGGAATTCTCATTCACCGTCAGTGGCAATGGACTTGCTACATTTTCCTTTCTGGAAAATAACCAGCTGATACCTATTTTAAAAATTTTACAGGGGGCGCCTGGGTGGCTCAGTCGGTTGGGCGTCCGACTTCGGCTCAGGTCATGATCTCGCAGTCCATTGAGTTCGAGCCCCGTGTCGGGCTCTGTGCTGACAGCTCAGAGCCTGGAGCCTGTTTCAGATTCTGTGTCTCCCTCTCTCTCTGACCTTCCCCCATTCATGCTCTGTCTCTCTCTGTCTCAAAAATGAATAAACGTTAAAAAAAAAAAATTAAAAATTTTACAGAATTCTGACCCATGTACAAGGATGCTTACTGGAGCACTGTTCACAGGAAAGAAAAATGGAAAATCATGCAAGCAGTGGTTACTAATAGGGAAGTGACTGAGTTAATTATAACAAAACTGCAAGCTGGAATATTAAATAATTATGAATATTATATATTATATTAAATATCATTATGTTAGGGGTGCCTGGGTGGCTCAGTCAGTTAAGTGTCTGACTCTTGACTTGGGCTCAGGTCATGATCTGTTTGCGGGTTCAAGTCCCACATCGCGCTCTACACACACAACGTGGAACCTGCCTGAGATTCTCTCCTCCCCACCCCTGACCCCTCCCCAGCTCCTGCACCTGCACACATGCTCTCAAAAATAATATTTTAAAAATATATTATGTAATACGTAAAGAGTATTATATAAATTCTACGTATTGACATGTATCATGTTAAGTGGAATTAAAAAGCAGAGTGGGGCGTCTGGGTGGTTGAGTAGTACATGTGACTCTTGATCTCAGGGTCGTGAGCTTACGCCCCACGTTGGGCATGGAGCCCACCTGAAAAAATCTTTTAAATAAACAATAAAATAAAAATCCCTATGATGACTGCGTTGTAACAAAAAGTGTCGCTCTTGTAAGTCACGCAACGGACGAAACCAGAAAGCTTACGTGTGAAAAATTAAATCGAGTTGCATCAGCATGATGGGACTCTCAAACTTTGCATGTCGTTCAACTGTTGACATAGATGCACTTTTGAAATGACAGAGAAGGGGCGCCTGGGTGGCTCAGTCGGTTGAGCGTCTGACTTCGGCTCAGGTCATGATCTCGCAGTCCGTGGGTTCGAGCCCCGCGTCGGGCTCTGTGCTGACAGCTCAGAGCCTGGAGCCGGTTTCGGATTCTGTGTCTCCCTCTCTCTGACCCTCCCCTGTTCATGCTCTGTCTCTCCCTGTCTCAAAAATAAATAAAACATTAAAAAAAAAAAAAAGAAAAGAAATGACAGAGAAGGCAAAGAATTTTAAAATTCAACCATATATATTTCTTTAATGGGAGCAAAACCAAGCACTCTCCAGACAGAACTCCTTAGAATGTACGGTTTAACGCAGCTGGACAAAAACGCTCTCCTGTAGGAGGGAAGCAACGTGAACCTGGTCAAGGTCCAGCTTGCTTCCTCGCCTCATCAGGCCAGCAACACAACGGGTGCTTAATAAATGCTGCTGGGTGGTGGGTCCATGAGTGCACAGCGGCCACTAGGCGATCAGAACTATCAAATTTTCAAAGCACAGGTCCCCTCATTCCAGCCATTCCTCAGGGAGGAACTTATTCTGCTGAGTCATTTACATCTCCTCGCATGCAAAGATGAGTGCCCGGGAATGCTCCAGGCAGGACTGTTTATCATGCCAAAATTCTGGAACGAAGACCCACAGAGACAAAGGTGGGGCGGAGGTGAGTACCAGGCACAGTCATGTGACAGAAAAATGTATGGCTTTTAAAGAAGTGCTATTTCCTTTTTCTTTCCATCTGCAGGGACTTAACGTGGAAAAAAAAAATTGACACTGCTATTTTTTTAATCGTTATTTAATTTATTTTGAGAAAGACAGGGAGAGAGAGAATCCCAAGCAGGGTCCTTGTGGTCAACACAGAGCCCCATGCAGGGCTCGCTCTCACATATGTGAGATCACGACCTGAGCTGAAATCAGGAGTCACACTTAACTGACTGAGCCACCCAGGCGCCCCAATTTTGGCTTTTAAGTGAAGGGAGCAAAATACAGAACATTATTTAGAATACAAACCCACCTAGGGAGGAACAAAAGATATCCATACTCCCTCACCCTTTCATACATATTTGCGTATGCTTGGCATTTTTTCTAGGATGCCCAAGAAACTCTATCATCAATGGCCACCTCTGAGAAAAGGAGGGGGAAGAACTAAACATCTGCTTTCCCGCTGTAGAGACTATTCACATTTTTAAAAATAATAGCACAATCAAAACAGTTACCACCCAAGATCTTCACGCTATCAGCCAGATCAATTGAACATCTAGTTTCTTTTTTTGTTTTTTTTTTTGTTTTTTTAAATTTTTTTTTTCAACGTTTATTTATTTTTGGGACAGAGAGAGACAGAGCATGAACGGGGGAGGGGCAGAGAGAGAGGGAGACACAGAATCGGAAACAGGCTCCAGGCTCTGAGCCATCAGCCCAGAGCCCGACGCAGGGCTCGAACTCACGGACCGCGAGATCGTGACCTGGCTGAAGTCGGACGCTTAACTGACTGCGCCACCCAGGCGCCCCTGAACATGTAGTTTTAAAAGAGTTTTCCTTGGGGCGCCTAGCTGCCTCAGGTGGAAAAGCATGCAACTCTTGATCTCAGGGTTGTGAGTTCCAGCCGCATGGTGGGTGCAGAAATTACTTAGAAATAAAACTGAAATAAATAAATAAATAAATAAATAAATAAATAAATAAATAAATAAATAAATAAATAAATAAATAAAGGAAAAAGAGTAAGAGTTTCTTAGCAATTTAAAGAGAGTCATCTTAACTGGTCAGGAAACGCCTTTGGAAGAGAATCAAGGGCAGCTGGGAGTGGGGAATCCCAACTCGGTCTGACCCTGAAGGGTTTTCAACTGTGCTTCGAAAACAGGAGACTCATAAAAAATATACATTGAATTTCACTATAAAAACCCGAGACTCGTTCCCACCTAAATGGATCAGAGGCCCATGCCTCTGCAAGTATTGCTGTTTCCTCGCCAAGCTTCCTCTTTGGAATTTTCAGGCCCTGATTATTAGCCCAAGCCATTTTATTAGTGCTTTATGCCTATTTGCAGGATGCTGCGGCCAAGAGTTTTATGAGATGGGCTCTGTAGTTCTGTGGAGTTAAACTCTGTAATACTCTGACCGCTCCAGGCACCCCAGGGTCTTTGCACTTGGGAGTTCTCATTACCTAATACTTCCTCCCCCTAGTCCTCTCATGGCCAGCTTTGCCGTTCAGATCACAGGTCAAATGTTACCTCCTCTGCAAGGCTGTCCCTG
Source organism: Puma concolor (assembly GCF_028749965.1). Classification (NCBI taxonomy): domain Eukaryota; kingdom Metazoa; phylum Chordata; class Mammalia; order Carnivora; family Felidae; genus Puma; species Puma concolor. The sequence goes on from NC_141682.1 coordinate 29,796,240, forward strand.
GGTATCCCTCTATCACAGCTCGCACGCCATGCCAGGTCCTCTGGTTTCTGTCCTTGTGGCACTTATCACGCCCCAGAATTATTGTGGTTATTCCTAGTGTAAGCTCCATGAGCATATGCACCTCATCTCCTTTGTTTGGGGCTGCACTTCCAGCGCCCTCCCCACAACAGGGCCGCAGACACACAGATGTTCAGTTAACAAGGCTAAATCAATGAACGAATCGGAAACAGTTGTAGGAAGAACAAGAGATGAAATCCAGTGTTGGGACACCCTGGGGGCTCAGTCGGTTAAGCGTCCAACTTTGGCTCAGGTCATGATCTCACGGTTTCTGGGTTCGAGCCCCATGTCAGGCTCTGTGCTGACAGCTCAGGGCCTGGAGCCTGCTTTGGATTCTGTGTCTCCCTCGCTCTCTCTACCCCTCCCCCACTCATTCATTTTCTCTCTTTCTATCTCAAAAGCAAATAAAACACTGAAAGAAAAAAAAAAAAACCAGAAATCAAATCCAGTGTTTTAAAAGACCACTCTCAAGCTCTGCATACCAGGAAAACTTTCATAAATGCTCTGCAAAGAGGAGGGCGTCTCCAATCAAGTAGCCACCTACGAGGCCAATAAAAGGTAAACCAATAAAAGGTAAACAGAGATTCTCAAAGGAAGGGAAAAGCCCCATAAAACCTCAATTACTACCTCCCCAGTCATCTAGACCCATTTTCCAGGACTTGGCAACCTCCCCCAGGACATGAATCCCACAATTAAGCTAAAGGGATACTTAAGTGGAGCCTCAACTTGGTGACTGCCCATCTATCCCGAGGCAGTTTAAAAAGAGGGAGCAAAGCTTCAAAGCCAACCTCGACAGAGGTGTTTTCGCCCTGGGACTGCAGCATCACACACACTAGGACCAGAAGGGAAGGGATTCCTGTCGAAAAGCAGAGCCCTCAGTGGAAACAGGCAAACGGCACGGAAAAGGCTGCAACCTCCTTCGTCGCGAAATTGGAGGTGAACCTTCTTAACGTCTCATTAAGCTTCTCCAAGGCAACCCCTATAAGCCAATTACATGAGGCGTACAACAGCCTAAAATCTCTGGGGAAAACGCAAGGGCGAGGGCAAGGCTTGCCCCCAATTTATTTTCCAGAATCCTCCACGCCAACGGCTGTGTGACTTCACCACCAAAGGGACATGTAGCAGCGTCTGGAGGGGAAGGTACTGTCACAACACAGGGAGGTAGACACCAAGGAGACCGCTGGACATCCCGCAGTGCACAGGGGAGCCCTCACGGCAGAGGATTATCTGGCCCCAAATGTCAAAGTGCCCAGGCTGAGAAACCGTGCTGTGCCTCCACCTCCCCAAACCGGCTTCCTCAAAGGGTCCCCGTCAGCCCCCAGCCTTCCAGAGCTAAGTATAGGTTCGCTACCGCCATAGGGAGACGCTGTCCCAGTTTCCACGCCAGGCTGGGGGAAACACCTGCCTCAGGATGTTCGAGTCCTTGTCATTCTTCCAAATCCTTTTATTAGCGCTTTCTCTTTGCAAAATGTTCAGACAAGTTTTGATGGGCTAGAGGTTTACTAACCATTAAGATATGATAATAACAGCTAGACCTTATCCCACCATGAGAACCTAGAGCCAACATACGACACGAGAGGCTGGTTTCAAATGCCTCGGGCATCACTGGCAAGGAGTTTATCCGCCCCCCTCCAGCAGACATGACCTTGATAAAGCCAGGGGTCTCTGCACCATTAAATAACCAATCAGATGGACCCCAGGCATTTCACCAAGAGCTTGGGCTTCAAGGCTACCGGTGCCAGGTGAGTTCTCTCAGTGAAGGAAGAAGACAGGGTGAGGAAACAATGAAAAACAGCCGGGGACCGACGCTGGGCTCAAGGAGGAGGAGGGCTTGCAGCAAACGGGGGGCCGGCAGAGGTCTGTCCCAGGGAGGGCAGCCTGCCCTCTCCCCACCGCCCCCAGTGACCACTACCATGTACAAATGCAGCCTCCCCCCTTCCCGTTTATCAGATCTCCTGATTTGTCAGAAGTCAGGAATCCACATTTTTCCGTGAACTCTTTCAATCAGTAAACAGTAGCGATTACAAGTAATCCACAATTAAAATAAGGCCAAAGCAGCACACTGGTGGACTAGATCTGATCCCCTGTTTGAAACCCGTACCTCAGACACTCTTATTTATTTTTAATGTTTACTTTTGCGAGAGAGTGAGCGAGTGCACGTGAGCAAATGGGGTAGGAGCAGAGTACGCAAGGGACAGAGGATCCAACGCAGGCTCTGTGCGGACAGCAGAGAGCCTGATGCAGGGCTCGAACTCAAGAACCGTTAGATCGTAGCTTGCCGCTGAACCGACTGAGCCACCAAGGTGCCCACTCATATTTAAATGCTGACTGAGCCTACTTATGTTTAAGGCGCTGAGTCCTAGGACAAGAGGGAGGGGCAAGACTCAGTGCTGACCCTTGCAAGGTAGAGTCTATGCCATCATTGGTGGAAGCTACAGGGCTTGGTCTCCGTGGGTATCCAATCCAGACAGGTGAGTGACTATTCTGTCCTAAGAGATGTCTGGGAAGACGCTGCAACCCAGCTCAAGAACCATTCCAGTCTTCGTGTCATTTATTCCTTTCACAAATATTTACTGGGCACCTACTATATCCCAGGCACCATTGTACCGTGGAGATAAACACAGGCCAAAAAAAAAAAAAAAAAAAAAAAAACCCACAAAAAACAAAAACCTGCCCCTGTGGAATTGACCTGTTTGTGGGAGTTTACAGAAAATAAACAAAGTAAGTAAAATATCTGATGTATTAGATTAGTTCAAGGGGGTGTGGGGACGGGTACAGGCCAGAGTGCAGAGAAGGACTGGGGGCACAAGGAAGTGGCAGGGAGTTAAGAGAAAGCTGCCTGAGGTGACATGTGACCAAACATTTGAAGGTAAAGGAACATTCCAGGCAAGGAAACAAGTGCAAAGGCCCTGAGGCAGGCTAGAAACCACTGTGGCAGGAGCAAAACGAGACAGAAAGTAGTAGGCGACGAGGTCAGAGAGGTGATGGGGCCAGCTTCTGCTCACTCCTGTAGGCCTAAACCTTTTCACTTCTACCTGAGGGAGGTGGGGAGCCACTGCAGGGTTTCATGCACAAGAGGGACAAGACCTGACCTGCGTCTTGAACAGGACCCTGCCAGCTGCTGAGGTGAGACTAGACCGTAGGGGGTCAAGGACCGAAGCAGGGAGAGCGGTGAGGGGGGAACGTTCAACTCCTGGAGTGAGCTGAGCAACGGTGGCTCCGGCCAAAATGAGGCGGGGGTGGCGGCCGGCTGTGAGAAGCTGGCAGATTTGGAAACATTCTGAAGCAGGCGGCAACAGCAGAGGCGTGGCAAGGGAGGGAAGGCGAGGAGTCAAGGATGCTGCGGGTTTGGGGCCTGGGCCTCCGAGGACGGGGCTGACGGTAACCGAGATGGGGAGGGTCCGAAGTCCCGTTTGGGACATGTCAGGTTGGAGATACCCACAAGACATCCCCCGGGGCGGGGCGATACCTACTCCTAAAAGTTGAATCCCCCACCACATTCAAAAGGTGACGCACCTCCAGGAGTATCCCAGACAGACCCGGTCCAGCTGGGGGAAGGCCCGGGAACCCCGAATCAGCTCTTGCCCTGCCCTGTCCCCTCAAAGGTTCCTCCTTTCTCCTCCCAGAGCCATTTACCTTCTTACCTCAGGCCCATCGTGCCGCCATTCTGGGCCTTGAATTCCTGCAGGAACCGATGGGGTGAGGGGAGGACCATCCAGGGTCCCTTTCGGCTCTAACAATCCAAAGGAAGGTAGAGGAAGGCCAAGGGATCGGTCTGAAAACCTACAGAAAACTTGGGGAGTGGCGGGGGGAGGTTAGGGGTGCAATTTGGCTGTTCAAAGTCTGTTGTGAACCCAGGAGGAACTATAAGAGATAAATACACTCACTCCAAGGCCAGATCTCACCCCAAGAGAAATTTCTAATGGCTTCTAAAATATTCCCTTTTCTCCCAGCCCTTGGCTGCTTATTCACATAGTCAGGGATGCCGTGTGTTCTCCACGGCAAACGGGAGCTCAGGGGCCAAGTATGAGCAGGACTCCATGAAGGGCAACACGGGCCTGTTACTTCTATTGGCCACTCTCAGCGACAGCAAGTGCAGCAGCAAAAACTAACTAGAGAATTCCAGCTGGTGTGGACCGCTGACAATTACTGGACGCTAACTGTATACTCAACAGCAATACCCTACGCAACTGCCAAGGATTTGCTCATTTGATCCTTGGGCCACCGGTCTTTGCTTAGTATTGCGTTGTCCCCCCGGGGTAACTGAGGCACACAGAGAAATCACTTGCCGAAACTGCAGAGCCAGGCTTTGAAGCCCGGGGACGCAGGCACTCGCTCTGAGGCACCACAGCGCACTGCTTACTAATTTGTTTCTCCGACTTTTTGACATTTTTCCGATTTTTCTATTCTGGGTCTGCAACATAATAAATATTTTTTAAAAATTAACCCACAAGGAGGGGCAGCTGGGTGGCTCAGTCAGTTGAGTGTCTGACTTCTGCTCAGGTCATGATCTCACAATTCGTGGGTTCGAGCCCCATACCGGGCTCTGTGCTGACAGTGCGGAGCCGGGAGCCTACTTAGGATTCTGTCTCTCCCTCTCTCTCTGCCCGTCCCCCACTTGCACTCTGCAAGTGTGTGTGTGTGTGTGTGTGTCTCTCTCTCAAAAAATAAATAAATATTTTTATTTTATTAAATTTTATTAAATTTATAAATACATATATATTTATAAATTTTTTATAATTTTTTATAAATTTTATAAAAATTTATAAATTTTTATAATATATAAATATAAATTTATAAATTTATAAAATTTATTAAATTTTATTAAAAAAATTTTTTAAGTTACCCACAAGGAGAGACTCCTATTCCCAACCACCATACAAACACCAGCCACAAAACAGCCCTTCTTACCAGCACTAATGGGAAAAACAAGCTGGTGCTGGTAAACCCAGCACCTATCTGGGTAAAGAAGCACCTCTTCTCTCCCTCCAGAGCATTTGCCTAAGTGAAGGTGGTTAAGTCCCTGGAACCCACACTGTGGGCCATTTCCACATTCTGGTTCTTCTGGACTTTTCAGTTCACAGGGCAGAGGCAGGCAGTGACCCAGGAACAAAGCTCTGATAAGAGTCTCACGTGGGCCAGTCCCTTTAATTTCTAAACACAAGGCCTTGGTCACAGAGAAGCCAGGTATAAGGGGCAGGGCAGCAGCCCCATCCCTCCGCCCCCTCCCCAGCTGAAGAAAATGAGAATCCACAGGAAGGACAAGCAACTGGAAATATACAACTTCACCTTCAGAAAGAAGGGACTCTATTCGGGGCACAGGCTGAGCCTCCTATACAAATGATCTCATTTACTCTTCAAACAACCCTAAGAATTGGGGCTTTTTTGGATCCTGCCCCCATTTTACAGATGAGGAAACTGAGGCACAGAAAAGTAAAGTGGCTTTCCTCTCCCAGCCTGTAGTGTGCCGCCCTAGAAAACACAGAAAGTAGTGTGCCTGGGTGGCTCCGTGGGTGAAACGTCCGACTTCGGCTCAGGTCATGGTCTCACAGCTTGTGGGTTCCGGCTCCACGTTGGGCTCTGTGCTGACAGCTCAGAGCCTGGAGCCTCTTCCAATTCTGTGTCTCCATCTCTCTCTGCCCCTCCCCTGCTCACTTGCGCACGCTCTCTCTCTCTCTGTCTCAAAAATGAATAAACATTAAAAAAAAAATTTTTTTTTTAAACACAGAAACTACCTGCTTTCTGTTACATTTGGTTTCTCTAGCTACCTAGAAGTTCTCACGCTGCAGTGGCCAGCTTTGAAACTCTGCTTCCAAGCTCCAAACCCTCCCTCCCCCACCCAAAACTGGGGCATCCAGGAATCCAGAAGAAGGGACAGAGGAAAGTCTGCAAGGGCAAAGACTCAGAAAAAGGGAGGGTCTGGCAACCAAGGCCATACATTGCCTGCCCCAAGCAAAACAACCATGTGGTAATTTCTGTAGCAAAAAGTCCAAAGAGAAAGAGAAAAAAAAAAAAAAAAGACACAATTGGTTTTCCTGGATGAACTTCTTAAGCTAAATAAACAGAGTACCCCCAAACACACTTTGCTTTGGAAAACCTCATTAACCATCAACTGCCAGTTGTCACTAATAAAGTCCATCCTGATTCAAAATGTGATTCCCAGTCAACCTATTTTTTCCCCCTGTGTAATCTAAGATAAGAAAATAAACAAGGAAGCACTCCAAAATTCACAGCAACACTAGACCAGATCTCCCTCTGGATCCTTGCAAAAAATAATCTTGCGGCTGTTACACCTGGCAGAGGGAACAGGGATTCCACAGGTTTTCCAAACGGAGTCCTACTTTGCAAATGCTCTGTCCTCCAGTCCCCCAGACCCCGAATGCAAAAGTTATCTGTCAGATTCCCAGCCCTAGAGTCAATCTCTCATCCTATCAGCCTGAAATCTGGGAGACATACGAAGGTGTATTTGATTGTTCTACCAAACGACACCCCCCACCCCCAAACAAAGCCTTCCCCTGGGGCCCTCAAGGATGACTTTTTCAACACTACAAAGGCAGCAGGCAAGGGAAGGGCCACAAAACAGAACAAGGAGGTATTTTTGGATGCTAATCACCAGCTCCTAAGAGCCAAGGCTGTTTCTCTCTCCTGAATCCAAGACAAAAGAGGGAAAACAAAACTATCCTGTCCAGGTTCGCATACTGTGTTTCCCAATAATCAAGAGAGTGTGCCACAGACGTGCCCTCCTGGAACAAAGAGGTAAATCGCATTAGAGGGAAGCTAAAGCCCAAGACAGTGGGGATTAAACCACAGAAAGGGAACTCAGGAGCCAGAGCCAGGCCAGCACTGAGCATGCAGAGGAAAACTTGCCAGGGAAAAAGCCACGTGCATCCCCACAGACAGGAGCCTCACATTACAGAGGTGGGACGGCCCTGCACCCCAAACCTGACAGAAGGGCCCGGTGAGGCAGCGGGGGACAGCCCTACCTTCTTTCCTGGCTGTTCCCCAAACTTCCCATATCCTTCCCGTTTCCCCAAACCCCCTTATAGTAATTAAGCAGACAGAAAGTAAAAGACGGCAAAAATACGTAACCACAGGAGCGTAATGTTGATGCAGCACAACCGGGGAAGGGGCAAACATCCCTTCCTCCAGCCCGAGCCTCTTCCCAGCTCAGCCCTTTGGGAATGGGGCGTTCTTGGCGAAAGGGGGGACCCCAATCCACAAAAGACATGGAAGAACTTAAGCCGGGAAACCACCCCCTGTGCCGCCGCCCTCCCCCCACCCCCCAATCCCTGGCGTCCCCTCCCGCGGAAGGTTATTTTTAATTGCAGGGGCAACCGCAAAGCAGGAAGCCCTGTCCCCCAAGCTCTGGCCCCTAACGTTTCCCCTAAAGCCCCGGAGCCGGGCACATGCACAGCCCCTGCCCCGTTCCCGGGAGCTGAGCTGCCAAGGTCCCCCCGCCCCTCCGCCCGGCTCCCATCGGCGGCGCCCGCGAGGGGCCGGGCGCGGAACCCCCGGGCCGGCTGCGGAGCGGACGAGGCGGCACCGGGCGGCCGCGGGGGGCCCCCGGGGGCTGCGGGGGACCGCGGGGGCTGCGGGCCCGGCCCGGCCCGCCCGGCGCTTCCCCTCGCGGGCCGTCCTCCCAGCCGGCGGCCGCCCCCTCCCGGCGGTCCCACGCGGCCCGGGCGGCCGTGGAGCACGTACCCAGAAGGGGTCGGAGCCATCGGCGCTGCAGAAGCCACGGAGCGCCATGCGGCGGGCGGGCGGGCGGGCGTACGGGCCCGGCTGCTGGCGGCTGCTGCTGGCGGCGGCGGCGGCGGCGGCAAGAGGGCGGGAGGCGGCGGCGGAGCGGGCCCGGGGCCGCAACGCCGCCTGGTTGGCCGGCGCGTCACGGGGATGCGGCGCCCCGCCCCGCCCCGCCCCTGCGCCCGACTCGCCTCCAGCCGCGGGGTGCCGGCGGGCTACGCTGCGCCCCTCGGCGCCCACCCCGGCGGGGGCCCGGGCGGGGGTGTGTGTCCTCCAGGAGCTGCGGGGACCCCTGCGGCCGGACCTTGCGACCCGTTTTCCAATCCCACGGTGGCGACAGCGACAGCAACGGTAATAGTATCGCCAGGAGAAAACAGGTACTGAGCCCTCCGCCAGCCAGGACAATGCCAAACGGCTTAGCTGTATCCTCATTGGATCCTTATTAGGAGCCCAGAGGTTGAGTGACTTCTCCGGGGTCACCGGGTCAGCCCCGCCAGCTGAGTCCAGAGCTGATACAGAGGACAGAGACAGTAGGAGGTGGATATGCTCATCGGTCTACCCTTCACAGATGGAGAAACTGAGGCCCAGAGAGGTGAAGTGACTTGCCCAAGGTCACACAGCTGCCAACGGCACAAGTGGGATCTGAACCCATGACCCATCTACGCCAGAGGGGTCATGGCGGGAAGACTCCAGTCTCCATCCCAAACCGTTGTCACCCCCCACATAGGTAGAAAGCACCTTGCCATTTTCAACATCATCTTTAGCAGCACTCAAATAACCAGGTTTTTGACCCTCTTAGAGGTAAACTGAGGCCTGGAGACATATCTTCCTCAACTCAGGTGGGGGTTACATGGGGCAAACCCATGTTAAGTTGAAAATATCCTATGTTGAAAATGCATTTAGGGGGCACCTGGGTGGTTCAGTCCGTTAAGTGGCCAACTTTGGCTCTTGTCATGATGTTCGGGTCATGATCTTGGCTTCATGAGTTCGAGCCCCACATTGGGCTCTCTGCTGTCAGAGCAGAGCCCGCTTTGGATCCTCTGTCTCCCTCTCTCTGCCCTCCCCTGCTTGTACTCTCTCTCTCTTTCTCTCTCTCTCAAAATTAAATAAACATTAAAAAAAAAAGAAAATGCATTTAGTATATCTAAGATACAGAACATCACAGCTTAGCCTAGCCCACCTTAAATGTACTAAGAACACATACATTAGCCTACAGCTGGGCAAAATCAGATCTAACACAAAGCCTACTTTGTAATAAAGTGTTGAATATGTCCCGCAATTTGTTGAATATTGTACTGAAACTGAAAAACAGAATGGTTGTGAATCAGTTTTAACTGCTCTTGATTATGTGACCAACTGGGAGCTACAGCTTGCTGCATGGTGAGAAACTATCATAGGGCATATCGCTAGCCTGGGACAAGATCCAAATTGAAAATTCCAAGTCCAGTTTCTACAGAGTGCATATAGCTTTCACCCCATCGTGAAATAAAAAAATTGTAAGTCAAGCCATCATTTAAGTCTGGAACCACCTGTAGTGATAATTAACAGGCATTCACAGTCATGGGACTTCCTAAAGGCATGTTCTTAGCAATGAACATGAATTAACTTACATGCTCACAACAACCCCATGAAGTTAGTATTCTTATCATGATCCCCATTTTGTGGTTGAGGAAACTGAGCCCCAGAGAGGCAGAGTGATTTGTCAAGGATTACGGAGGCAATAGGGCTACAAACCACTCTTTGAACTCAGGCAGACCGGGAAGGAAGGAATCTGTAACGCTGACCATTTTGCCATATTGCCTCAGCACTGTTTGATGTACAGGTAGTTAGTGACAGAGGAGCTGGGACTGGGGCCTGAGTGTCTAAGCTTTCACTGTGACACCAGCAATGCCTTTCCTTCCTTCTCTCCCCCTTAATCCTTTGCCTGATGTATAGTTTCCATTACACACGCGTTCGCGCGCGCACGCATGCACACACACACACACCCCAGCTGCACCAAATAAAACAGGAATGGTGATCGAATGTGAGACACCCCCCCCACCCCCACCCCTGCCAAGGACTTAGGGAGATAGGATTGGTTTCTGTGATTTTTTTATTGGCCGAGGCTCCCCTCAGGGTGAGTTTTTAAGGGATAATCTCTTTCAAGTGATAATGCTCCTTGGCAGGTTGCTTTGAGATTTATACATCTAACGAATACTTATTGAGCATCTATTATACGCCAGGGCTTGCTAGGAACGAGAGAAAGTTGCTGTTCCTATGCAGTTCGCAGTCTTAGGGTTGGGTTTTTTGTTGTTGTTGTTGTTTGATTTTTTTAAGTTATCTTTAAACCCAACATGGGGCTCGAATTCATGACCCCAAGATCAAGAGTCAGATGCTCTACTCACTGAGTCTCAGAGTGCCCCCAAAGTGTTGGGGGTTTTTTAAAGTATTTTTTATGGTAGGAAGGCAGGTTAATAAAATAATCACATAAAGCAAAGGCTATTTACAGCTTTGGTAGAAGCTGGGAAGAAAAAGTGGAAGAGGGCCAATGAGGGCCCCGGCCTGCTGGCAGTGGAAGTCAAGGAAGGCTTCTGGGGGGAAGAAGTTTATGCACTGAGATGCAACCGATGAGTCCAGTCTTGGGCCTGGATTGTGTTCCAGGCTGCAGAAAACAGCTTACAGAAAAGCCATGAAACAGGACAGAGCAGGCCGTCAGTAGAACTAGAAGATGGTCTGGGTGCCAGGAATCCAGAGAGTGAAGCAGATGGGACCCATCTGGGGCAAGACAGATCAGAAGGCTTGCAGGATCTTTTTGGTCAACGGGCGGGGGGGGGGGGGGGGGGGTCAGCTTGGCCCTAAGAGCAACGGGGAGCCACTGTTGGTTTCAAGTGGGGCAAAACGGACATTTTCCATTTTCATATGAACGTTTTGTTCATTAATTCTTTCAACAAATATTGATTAAGCAAACATATGAAAGGGTTCTTAACATCATCAGGGAAATGCAAAAAAAAAAAAACCAAAAAATAAGAAACAAAACAAACAAACCCAAACCCAGCCATTACAATTTACCAGAGTGACAGAAATGAAAATACCAAGCTTCAGCAAAGATACGGAAGTAAAACTCCTCTGTTAGCAGGGATGGACGTTGGTTCAACCACTTTGGAAAGCTGCTAGATAATTTCTGCTGAAGCTAAACATAGGATTACACAGGGGCACAGCAACTCCACTGCTTTCTGGGAGATGGGAGTGCTTATGTTCACTGAAAAACATCTATAAAAAATGTTCATAAGAGCTTTGTTCAAAAAACCCAAAACTAGATGTCACTGAGTGGCCCATCCATAGTCAAAAGGGTGAATGAATTGTGGCCTATGCACACAATAGATCACTACACAGCCAAAAAAAAAAAAAAAGAATCAGACCGCTGGGGTGCCTGGGTGGCTCAGTTGGTTAAGCGTCTGACTCTTCATTTCGGCTGGGGTCATGATCTCTCCCAGTTCATGGGTTCAAGCCCCGAACTCTCTCTCCCTGATTCTCTCTCTCTCTCCCTCTCTCTCCGCCCCTCCCTGGCTTTCTCTCTTTCTCAAAATAAATAAATAAACTTCAAAAATCTTAAAAATTAGAAAAGAATCAAACTGCTAACACATATAACAGAAAGAAAGAATGGAATCTCACCAAACGCAGGAAGGAGCAGAAAAAGCTAGGCACAAAAAAGTACATTTGTTCACAACACCGTTTATAGGAGGATCAAACACAGTCACCACTAATAGATTTTAAATGTTTTTTTTTTATGTTTATTTTTATTTTTGAGAGAGCATGAGCAGGGGAGGGGCAGAGAGAGAGGGGGACAGAGACTCTGAAGCAGGCTCTGTGCTGATGGCAGGAAGCCTGATGGGGGGCTCGAACCCACGAACCGTGAGATCATGGCCTAAGCCGAAGTCAGACACGCAACTGACTGAGCCACCCAGGCGCCCCACAACTAATAGATTTTGATTAGAGTCAGAATAATGGTTAAGTGTGAAGGGGGTATTGATTAGGAAGGGATACAAGAGAAACTCCTCAGTAGCTGGTAAAGTTCTATAACTAGATCTGGTGGTAGTTACATGGTTTACACATACACATTTTATTTATTTAATTTTTTTTCAACGTTTTTTATTTATTTTGGGGACAGAGAGAGACAGAGCATGAACGGGGGAGGGGCAGAGAGAGAGGGAGACACAGAATCGGAAACAGGCTCCAGGCTCTGAGCCATCAGCCCAGAGCCCGACGCGGGGCTCGAACTCACGGACCGCGAGATCGTGACCTGGCTGAAGTCGGACGCTTAACCGACTGCGCCACCCAGGCGCCCCTACACATACACATTTTAAAATTCACTGAGCCGGATGTTCAAGGTGGTTGTTCTTTGCTCTAGAAAAGTTACATCTTATGTAGAAATGTTAGAGAATGAATAAATGCTAAGTATGAGTAATAAGTAACGAGCATACCATTTTCCAGGAATAGGCAAGGTAATGGGCAAGGTCCCATAGCTGGGATGTGGCAAAGACAAGGCCCAGCCCTGCTCTGACCTGCCAAGCCCTCCCCATGCTTCTCCCACAGCCACAGACCCGAAGGCCTTCCCTTCTCTTCTCTGTCCCCTTCCTCCCCATCTTCAGCCCTTGTACAATTAGGAAACACCCTAGACCAAGAGGCTCTGGGCCCTGAGCCAAACCCACCCAGTGGACAGCCTACAAAATAAAGGGTGATGAAAATGCAGGATGGAGATTTCAAGCACCAGCCCCTTTGCTAGTACGTGATTCAGTGAATCCAGCCGACAAGAATGCCCAAGAGATCCTTTTTAGTTCTCCCTGAATCCTCGCACCCTGTTCCTGTCGGTTTATTTTATAGTACTGGTCACTATTTGCAACCATTTAATTGCTCATTTGCTCCACAGAGGCCTCCCCAGCCACACTGGAAGGTACCAGCCATTGCTGTCGCTCTCGGGAACTGCTACACCAGCCTCCTTCCTGGTGTCCTGTGCCTGCCCCTTCCCACTGCCATCAGCAGCCAGAGGGGTCCTGTTAAAAGCAAGGCAGCTACACACCACCCCCCCTACCCCCCCGCACAGAACCTGCAATGGCCTCCCCACCATGGTTAGTCCACAACCCGGCCAGATACGATCCAGCAATTCCATTTCTGGGTCGGCACCCACAAGAATTGAACGCAGGGACCCAAACAGATATTTGCACCCTAAGTTGATAGCATCATTATTCCCAAGAGCCAAGCAATGGAAGCCATCCAAGTGTCTGCCCACTGTTGAATAAAGCAAATGTGTCTTCTGCATACGATGGAAAATGACTCAGCCTTAAAAACGAAAGAAATGTTGACACAGGCTACAAACTCTGAGCCTTGAAGATGCTGTGCTAAATGAGATAAGGCAGTCAAAGAAGGGCCCATATGGTGTGAGTTCTCAGAGTATTCAAATTCATGGGGATGAAGAGTAGAATGGTGGTTGGCAGGGGCTGTGGGGAGGGGAGAAGTGGGGAGTTCGTGTTTAATGGATGTGAACTTGGAGTTCTGCAAGAGGAGAGCACTCTAGGGATGGACGTGGTAAGATCTGCCCAACAGTGTGGACGTGCTTAATGCCACAGAAACGTCCCCTTAAAAAATGCTTAAGATGCTTGGGGTCGCCTGGGTGGCTCAGCTGCTTGAGCATCCGATTGTGGCTCAGGTCATGATCTGCAGGTTCGTGAGTTCCAGCCCCATGTTGGGCTCTGTGCTGACAGCTCAGAGCCTGGAGCCTGCTTCGGATTCTGTGTCTCCCTGTCTCTCTGCCCCTCGCCCACTCACTCTCTGTCTCTCTCTCAAAAATAAATATTTTGTTGTGTGTATTTTGCCACAATAAAAGAAATTAGAATAAAAGAAGCAAAATAGAGCAGTTAAAAAAAAAAAATCCTACGAGGCCCCGTGTGACCAAGCCCCTGGCCATCTCCAACGTCATCTTATACCTCTTTGTCCTCAGTCCCTGTTCAGCAGGCACACGGAGGGCTTTCTGTCTCTCGAACACGCCAAGCTCATTCTCACCTCCTGCCTTCAACTCCTGCTAAGCCCTCTGCCTGGAGCCTTCTTCCCCCAGATCTTCAAGTGGCCCTTGCTTCCCCTCAGGGCTCCCAGAGGCTTTCCCTAATTAACTTACGCTGAGTAACCCCACTCCCTCTAACTCATCACCTGCTTTATTTTCATGCTAGCATTTAACACTACCTGAAAATGCTTAATTGGCTCTTCTCTCCTCCTAGATGAAAAACATGCCCTTGTCTTCCTTCACGAACTCACTCGACAAATATTTATGGAGCATCAGGCAGTGTCCTGGCCAGGAGCCAGCAAACAGCCACCAGCCCTTTGTTTTTGCAAATGAAGTCTTATTGGAACGCAGTCCCATACATTTCTTTATGTCTGTTTTTATGGCTACTGTGTCCCTACAACCTCAGAGCTGAGTAGTTCCAACAGACACGGTCAAATTTGGGAACCAAAAAATCCTGCTGGGTCCTCAGAGGCCAGATCAGGTAGAGGCCGGCCTCCCAGACCACCACAGGGCACATGGCTTATTCTTGGAGTGAGGCGGGACGTCATGGGAGGGAACTGAGCAGAAAAGCAGTGTAACTTGAGTTAAGTTTTTTGGTTTGTTTTTAAGTCTATGTATTTTGAGAGAGCGAGCAAGGGAGGGGCAGAGAGAGAATCCCAAACAGTCTCCGCATTGTCAGCGCAGAGCCCGATGCAGGGCTTGAACTCACGAACCGTGAGATCATGACTTGAGCCGAAGTCAAGATTTGGGACGCTTAACTGACTGAGCCACCCAGGCGCCCCTTGAATTAGGTTTTAACAGGTCACTCTGGCTGCTGGATGGAGAATAGACCGTGGGCTTGGCAGTGGGAGGGGCAGCAGAAGCGGGGTATGATAAGATCAAAGCAAAACAGCGTTAGGACTAAAGGGGCTAATATCAGCCTTGACTGCAAAGTGGACCCAGGGTAGTGAAGTGACCGGACTGTTGTGCTCAGAAAGCCCTTATCTGCAGCTCTGTACCTGTGTTGGAAATCAAGGTAACTTCTCCCATCTTCTAGGAGAGAGACAGGTGCTTCCTTGGTAGTGATATCATTTCAAACTGCAGATTTTCTATAATTTTAGAAAGCAAAATTCTCAGTGAGTAAGAAAGGGGCAGTCAATCAAAGAAGGAGGTGACTTTGGTGCCTTACAGGTATGGAGTATCCTTGAGAGAAATCTCGTTTCCTGTTAGCTTTGCAATTAGTGTTGTTGTGTCTGTTATCCCAGCCTGAAGAATGGCCAGGCTGAGTGTTTCCTCTCTCGGTCTGAATCTAATTTCTGCTTACTCACAATTAAGGATCATTTACTGCATTTCCTTGTCCTGAGCCTTAAGTGTCATTTAATGGACAGTCCCCCATTTTTTTAAAAAAATTTTTTTTTCAACGTTTTTATTTATTTTTGGGACAGAGAGAGACAGAGCATGAACGGGGGAGGGGCAGAGAGAGAGGGAGACACAGAATCGGAAACAGGCTCCAGGCTCCGAGCCATCAGCCCAGAGCCTGACGCGGGGCTCGAACTCACAGACCGCGAGATCGTGACCTGGCTGAAGTCGGAGGCTTAACCGACTGCGCCACCCAGGCGCCCCTCCCCCATTTTTTTTTTTAAATAACATCATCTTGCTGAAGAGAATGAGCCAATTATACCACATGTCCCACATCCCGGATTTCTTTTGTTTCTTCGTTGGTGTGGTTGAATTTGTTCCTCTGTCTCTTATGTATTTTGTGAACTTTAGATCTGAAAGTTTCATTGGATTCAGGTTAATAAAGATGCTTTCTGAAGAGGATGCTGCTGACAAGGACAGTGTTAAGAGGATCTGTTTTCCACATAGACCTTCCACCCGGCTCTCTCCTAGATATTCAAGCAAGAGAAATGAAAATGGATGTCCACACAAAGACTTGTACTTGGAGGGGCATTATTCATAATGTCCCCAAACTGGATATTTGGGACAAGCCAAATATCAACAGGTGAACGGGAAACAATTTGCAATACATCCATATGGCGATTACCGCTCAGCAATGAAAAGGAGCTACACCTTAGATCCATCTCAGAATCACCGTGCTGAGTAAAAGAAACCAGATGCGAAGGGCCACCTGCTGTATACGGTGACTGAAAGCAGACCACTAACTGCCTGGAACCTGGGAAAGGAGGAATTGACTGGAAGGTTGCAGCAGGAGGGAACATTCCAGAATGATGGACATTTCCTTCCTATATCTCGAATATGGTGGGGATGATACAGGCGTATATGTCAGAACTCATCACAGTGGTTACTTTAAATGGGTGTGTTGTATTGCATTCAATTATATCCCGGTGGGGTTTCGAGCAAAAGAGAATCTGTGTAGATCTCTGCTTCTGTGTGTTCTCTCTCCTAAAACCCATATGCCTGTGAAAGTGCCCGAGGTCCAAGGTGTTCCCTCCTTTACAATTGTCCTTCCTCCACTGCACAGAAGTAAGGCAATCCTTGTCACTCTTGTCAGGACCTACTGAGGATGTAGTCGTTCTCCAGTATAAAAACCTGGATGCCAGACAAAAGCATCATGTGAAATCACCGTGTGTGGCTAAGGAAAGAGAATGACCCCAGAGACCATCCAACACATCCTTTTGCAGTTCTGATGGTTTCCTCTCTCCTTCCAATCTCCATGGAGGAGGCATGGCTTGTTGGGTGATAGATGACTACAAATAATTTCTGATAATGAGTGACAATGTGATATGTGGCAAATTACACAGGAGTTTCAACATGTGTGACCTTGAGTCACTTAGCAATGACAAAATTTCCATTCCAGTCCCCTGTTTCTGTGAAAACATTTCTCAGTATTTACTACAGTAAAAACAAAACATTGGAATAACACTTATCCTAAAACTCTGTCCCATTCCAGCCATGAGGAGTACATATCCACAGGTAGATGAACCTGAAACACACACACACACACACACACACACACACACACACACACACACACACCCCACCACCACCAGCCCCATTCCTCTCATTAAAAGCCTCATTTAGGGGACACCTGGGTGGCTCAGTTGGTTAAGCAAACAACTTAGGCTCAGGTCACGATCTCGCGGTTCTTGAATTCGAGCCCCATGTCGGGCTCTGAGCTGTCAACATAGAGCCTGCTTCTTCGGATTCTGTGTCTCCCTCTCTCTCTGGCCTTCCCCCACTCGTACTCTCTTTCTCTCTGTCTCTCTCTCTCTTTCTCCCCAAAATAAATTAAAAAAAAATTTTTTTGAAGCTCCATTTAGATTTTTTTTTTTCAACGTTTATTTATTTTTGGGACAGCGAGAGACAGAGCATGAATGGGGAGGGGCAGAGAGAGAGGGAGACACAGAATCAGAAACAGGCTCCAGGCTCTGAGCCATCAGCCCAGAGCCCGACGCGGGGCTCGAACTCACGGACCGCGAGATCGTGACCTGGCTGAAGTCGGACGCTTAACCGACTGCGCCACCCAGGCGCCCCTTGAAGCTCCATTTAGAATGAAACATTTTATATGTTGTACATCTGAAACTAGTATCACACTGTATGTTAACTAACTAGAATTTAAATAAAAACATTTAGGGGCGCCTGGGTGGCTCAGTCGGTCAAGCGGCCGACTTCGGCTCAGGTCATGATCTCGCGGTCCGTGAGTTCAGCCCCGCGTCGGGCTCTGTGCTGACAGCTCAGAGCCTGGAGCCTGTTTCAGATTCTGTGTCTCCCTCTCTCTCTGACCCTCCCCCATTCATGCTCTGTCTCTCTCTGTCTCAAAAATAAATAAACGTTAAAAAAATAAAAATTAAAAAAAAAAAAGAATAAAAATGAGTTCCCAAGATCACTTCTTAAAAAAATAAATAGGGGCGCCTGGGTGGCGCAGTCGGTTAAGCGTCCGACATCAGCCAGGTCACGATCTCGCGGTCCGTGGGTTCGAGCCCCGCGTCGGGCTCTGGGCTGATGGCTCAGAGCCTGGAGCCTGTTTCCGATTCTGTGTCTCCCTCTCTCTCTGCCCCTCCCCCGTTCATGCTCTGTCTCTCTCTGTCCCAAAAATAAATAAACGTTGAAAAAAAAAAATTAAAAATAAATAAATAAATAAAAACATTTAAAAAATAAAACAAATATATGTAAATATATGACAATTACCTTTTTTTCAGTATATGTGCTGCTAAAGAGAGCAGTAGATAACAATTACTGATCATAATGTGGTATATTTATGCTGTTTTGATCAATTACATTCAAATAATAATTGTAGTGATAAGTCAGAGAAAAATGGTAACACAGCCTTAAGAACACAGGACAGTCTTCAAAATTAGACCCTGGGGAAAGAGGACTTAAAAAAAATAAATATAACTTCACGAAGGCATTTTTGTTGCAGAGAAGTATGATAAAGTGACTAATAAAAAAACCTTTTAAGTATATTACATTAAGGTAGAAACCTGTAGGGCAAGTAGAATGGAAATACAAGTTAAAGGAGCAAAAAAGAAAAAGTGAAATAAAATTTCCAACTGTTAAGAGCCTGTTCTTGTATTTTTTTTCCTACCTAATTTCCATTTATTTTCATGATCTTGTGTGATTAGGCTCATGGAGTTTTGGGGGGTTTTGTTTAGTTTTTACTTCATAATAGTAAACAACTCTGCAATCCAGCAGACTTGGAGGAAGATAGGAAAATATGGAACCCATAGGACTTCAGGGGGAGCACAAAGATGACAAGATATTTTGAGCAAATGGGGCTGAGGGGGCGAAGCTTTGCTGAGCTACAGAGGAATCTCTGGTAATCACGATAAAACACAAGTCAAATACTGGGTGCCTGCCCTGGATGGTTCCGTCATCAAGCTTCCAACTCTTGGTTTCGCCTCCAGTCATAATCTCCCGGTTTATGAGTTCGAGCCCCACATTGGGCTTTGCACTGAAAGCTTGGAGCCTGCTTGGGATTTCTCTCTCCCTTTCTTTCTGCCCCTCTCTGGCTCTCTCTCTCTCTCTTTTTCTCTCTCTCAAAAATAAGTAAGTAAACATTATAGTAAAATTTGTAAAACTTAAAAAAAACAAACTGCAAGACAAATTTATTAGATTTGTCCACAGTCCACAATGGTGATCTTCTTCTTGGTCTTGCCATTCCTGGACTCGAAGCAATCCATGGCTTCCGCAATATTCCTGCCCTTTTTCACCTCGCCAACGAGCATACACTTGCCATCCAACTACTCAATCTTGGCGGTGGGGATGAAAAACGGGGAACCGCTTGTATTGGGTCCAGCATCTGCCATGGACAGGATGCCAGGACCCACGTGCTTCAGGATGAAATTCTCATCATCAGATCTCTCCCCATACACGGACTTTTGCCAATGCCGACGTGGCGTGTGACGTCACCGCCCTGGCGCATTCATCCCGGAATCGTCCTGAGAAAGCAGGAAGCTTTATAACCAAATGCTTTCTCCCCAGTGCTCAGGTCAGGAAAGTTTTCCGCTTGCTGGCTTGGGAACTTTGTCTGCAAACAGCTCCACGGAGATGAGGCCCAAGGGCTGGCCGTCCACGGCAGGGGTGACCGTGGCTGGGTGGTGCAGGCGGCTCCAGGGTGGTGGCTTCTGCTCAGAGATTTTGTTTTTTTAAAGAGTGATGGCAGGTGTATTTAAAAATGTGCAGTAAAAGTTATAGCCTAACATATGAATATGATAATTGGGAAATTAGGCTGCCACTATTTAAACTTATGATACACAAATTGTAGATTCAACTTGGAAATGTGCAAGGGGAGGGGCGCCTGGGTGGAGCAGTCGGTTGGGCGTCCGCATTCGGCTCGGGTCATGATCTCACGGCTGGTGGGTTCGAGCCCCACGTCAGGCTCTCTGCTGGGAGCCTGCAGCCTGCTTCGGATTCTGTGTCTCCCTCTCTCTCCAAACCTCCCCCACTCGCTCTCTGTCTCAAAGGTAAATAAACATTAAAAGAAAAAAAGAAATGTGCAAGGAGAACATGGTTCTTAGAAGTTCTTTTAGGAGAGGGGCGCCTGGGTGGCTCAGTCAGTTAAGTGTCTGGCTCTTGATTTCGGCTCAGGAGATCGAGCCCCGGTGTCCAGGCTTTGCACTGACAGTGTGTAGCCTGCTTGGGATTCTCTCTCTCTCTCTCTCTCTTTCTCTCTCTCAAAATAAATAAATAGACATTTAAAAAGAGACGATCATAAGGAACAGAAAATGCGTTTAGAGTACTGTACCACATTTATAGAAAAAAGTCTGCATGTAAGTGGACCTCCATGGTTCAGACCTGTGTTATTCAAGGGTCAACTGTAAACAGTTGTTTACAGAAAGTTCCTTGGGTTGGGAGGGGGAGGGTTGAGTGTTGAGGCCAGAGGGGCAGATGAGTTGGTCAAGGTAAATCTCACAGGGGAGGTGATATGTGAGCTGAGACCTGAATGAAAAGGGTGTCGGCAACCAGAAAATCTGGGGAAGAGCGCTTCATGCTTAGGAAACAGCAAGTATGAAGGTCCTGTGGCAGGAACAAGCTTGGTAGGTTCCAGGAATGAAAAGAAGATGCTTGTGGCTGGAGTAGAGTGTCCCAAGGGGAGTAGTGAAAACCTAGGCTAGGGACTTGCAGATGTACTAGAGAGTCTGAATTTTATTCTCGAGATGGTAGAAATCCCTTAGAGCAGAGTTTTTCAACCTCCACCCTATTGACATTTGGTCCAGATAAGTCTTTGTTGTGCGGGGCTGTCCTGAGCAGTGCAGGATGTTTGGAAGCATCCCTGTCCTCTACTCATTGAATGCTAGTAGCAGCCTACCCCACTCCTGGTTGTGATGACCAAAAATGTCTCCAGACATTGCCAGTTACCCCTCTGGAGGGATATATCCCTAGAAAGGCACATTACCCTGCCACCAGAAATGGTGATGCTGGTCTACGCCTGATGAATGAACAGGAAAACACTCCTGACCCCAGCGAGACACAGCACAGTGAACACATTTTGTCTCTGCTCCCTCTCGTAACCTCTCTGAAATGACCATCAAGGGACAAGAAAGGTTTCGATTGATGAGGACAAGGAGAACAGGAGACGAAACAACCTGAGATGAGGGATGGGCACACGATGCTAGCAGATGGAAAAAAAGTGGTGAGCCAATGAGCGAACTACAGGCATGGAGGCCGGCAAGAACTAAGCTAATCCCTACCCTAGAGGCCAGAGGAGTCTGAGAAACAGTTACACGTGGAGGCTGAGACCTGAAGGGCTGCGTGGAAGTCAGCACAAGGAAAGGCTGGATTCCTCCCGCCCCACAGAGCAGGTGACATCTTCCCCAGCCACAGCATAAGACAGAAGGTATTAGCGAGCCTGTATGTGGGAAGGGGCAGGGTGTGGGAAAGAGTGGGTGGTAGAACTCAAGACAGAAGGATTCAGGGAGAGTGTACCTGGGAAAGCGGGGGGAGCCCCAAGCCCCCACCCCCATTCTGCTCCCATGATGATGACAGGCAGGCCAAGACCTCTTAAAAGTCAAGATTGGCTAAGTCATGCTGCGGTAACAAAAAACACCTGAAACCCAGTAGTTCGAAACAACTAAGGTCCATTACTTTTGCTCAAGCTTCGTGTCCTTGTGGACTATATTTACTCAGTCTGTTAGAGCAGTTGTGGTCTCACCACACCACACCAAAGGGAAAAGAGGGGTTCACAGGGTCCCACAGTGGTCATTAAATGCTCTAGCTTGAAGCGACACATACCATTTTTTAGATGAAATTCAGAGTGTAAAATTCACCATTTATTGATTTTTATTTTTATTTTTTTAGAGAGAGAGAGCATGTGAATGGGGAGGAGGAACAGTGGGGCAGAGGGAAGGAAAGAATCTTAAGCGGGCCCCATGCTCAGCACAGAGCTGGACATGGGACTCTATCCCACGACCCTAGGATCGTGACCTGAGCCAAAATCAAGCACTGGACACTCTACCAACTGAGCCACCCGAGCGCCCCCCAAATTCACCATTTAAAAATGAACACTTTGGGGCACCTGGGTGGCTCAGCCAGTTAAGTGTCCAATTCAGCTCTGGTCGTGATCTCACAGTTCGGGGGGTCGAGCCCCACATCGGACTCTGCACTGACCGCTCAGAGCCTGGAGCCCGCTTCGGATTCTGTGTCTCCCTCTCTCTCTGCCCCACCCCTGCTCATGCTCTGTCCTCTCTCTTTCAAAAATAAATAAACAGTAAAATAAAATTTTTAATTAAAAAAATGCACAATTCTTGGGGCACCTGGCTGGCTCAGTCAGAAGAGCACGTGACTCTTGATCTTGGGGGTATGAGTTCAAGCCCCACATTGGGTGCAGAGATTACTTAAAATGTTTAAATCTTAAAAAACAAAACAGAACAAACGATTTGCTGGTATTTAGTACTTTCACAATATTCTGTAATCATCACCTTCTTTCGTTCGAAACACTGTGATCGCCCGAGAAAGAATCCCGTGCCCATAAACGGTTGTTCCCCAGGCCCCTCCCCACCCGGCCTCCAGCAGACATCCATTTACAGCATTATATCTCTGGATTGACCTGTTCCTGATCTTTTACAGATATTAACCCTCATTACTTGTGGATTTCATATTTCTGAATTTGCCTACTCTCTAAAATTTATTTGTAATCTCACAATCAATACTTGGGGCTGCTTTCACGGTCATTCACGGAAATGTACAGAGTAGCAAAAAATTTGAGTTGCTTAACACGCATGTTCCCAACTGAGGTCAAACAATGCAGTGGTCCTTTTCCTTCAGCTCTCACACTCTAAACAAGTATCCTTCTTGCGGTATATTTGGTGCCATGTGTTTTGCATTTTTATTGGCGCTTTTTGTCGGTGATTTCACTGTTTGAAGTGGTCCAGAGGTGCCTGGGTGGCTCAGTCGTTTAAGCTTCTGATTCTTGGTTTCTGGTCGGGTCATGATCTCATGGTTTCTGAGATGGAGCCCCACGTTGGGCTCTGTGCTGACAGCGCGGAACCTGCTTGGGATTCTCTCTCTCCCTCTCTCTCTTTCTCTGCCCCTCCATTGCTCACACACATGCACTCTCTATCTCCCAAAATAAATAAATAAACTTTTATTTATTTTTATTTTTTTTAAAGAGATGAGCTCTAATTTTTGTTTAATGTTTATTCATTTTTGAAAGACAGAGAGCACAAGCAGGGGTGGGCGTAGAGAGAGGGGGATACAGAATCCGAAGCAGGTTCCAGGCTGTGAGCTGTCAGCACAGAGCCCAACACAGGGCTCGAACCCACAAACTGCGAGATCATGACCTGAGCTGAAGTCAGACGCTCAACTGACTGAGCCACCCAGACACCCCAATAAATAAACTTTTAAACAAACAAACAAACAAATAAAAATGGTCTCAAGCATAGTGCTGGAGTGCTGTCTTCTGTGCTATGAAAGTATGTGGGTTAGATAAGCTTTGTTCAAGCATGGGTTATTATCTACTGGCTGTGACTTCAATGTTAATGAGTTAAAAATATATATACAATATTTTTTTTAAGTTTATTTACTTATTTTGAGAGAGAGAGAAAGAGAGAGAGCAAGAGCACAAGCAGGGGAGGGGCAGAGAGAGAGGGAGACAGAATCCCAACCAGTCTCTGAGCTGTCAGCTCAGAGCCCACTGTGGGGCTTGAACCCAGGAACTGTGAGATTTATGACCTGAGCCAAAATTGAGAGTCTGACGCTTAACCGACTCAGCCACCCAGGCGTCCCTCAATGTGATTTCCTTTTTTAAAAAAAATGTTTATTTATTTATTAGAGAAAGAGACAGAACGTGAGCAGGGAAAGAGCAGAGAGAGAGAGGGAGACACAGAATCAGAAGAAGGCTCCAGGCCCCGAGCTGTCAGCACATAGCCCAGTGCAGGGCTTGAACTCACAAACTGCAAGATCATGACCTGAGCCAAAGTCAGATGCTTAACCGACTGAGCCACCCATGTGCCCCAATATGATTTCTTTAAAAAGAAACACACAGAAATCAAGGGGTTATGTATTCATTAGTTCATAAACATGTTGTGGCCAGAGGCTCACATTTCCCTTAGGAACTGTATTTCCCCTAGGAACAACAGCTCAGTACCTGCTAATTCAGTGTAATGCTTTATTGAGCATTACTACCATGAATATTGAGGATCAACTCTAAATGGAATCATATACTCTGTGACCTTTGTTCTGGCTCCTTTCACTTAGCATAATGTTTTTGATGTCCGTCCATGTCATAACATGTGTCAGAAGTTCATCATTTCAATGGCTGGGTGATACTCCATTGTGCGCACACACCATGATTTGTTTGACGGTTCATTAGCTGACGGACATCTGTACTGTCTCCATCTTTCAGCTCTTGCGAGCAGTGCTGCTATCAACATGGGTGTCCATGCATATTTGTTTGAGTACCTGTTTTTAGTATTTTAGGTGGCTACCTAGGAGTGGAATTGCTGGGTCGTGGGTAACTCTGTGTTTTAAGTTTTTGAGGAATCAATGTTTTCCACAGCAGCTGAACCATTTTACATTCCCACTAGCAATGTATGAGGGTTTTGATTTCGTCCCACCCTCACCAACACTTGTTATTTTCTGTTGGGTTGTTTGTTTTCATTGTAGGTAACCTCCTGGGTGTATGTGCATTTCCTTGATGACTAATGATGTGGAGCATTTTGTTATGTACTGGCTGACCATTTGCCTGTCTTCTTTGGAGTGTCTATTCTAAGTCTGTTGCCCGTGTTTTCATTGGGTTGTCTGCTTTTTTGTCATTGGGTTAAGTGTTCTGCATATATTCTGGATGCTAGGTCTTTATCAGATATATGATTGGCAAATACTTTTTCCCATTTTGTTGGTTGTCTTTTCATTTTCTAGATAATGTCTTTTAATGCACAGAAGTTTTTAATTTGTGAAAGTCCAATTTTTCTATTTTTTTGTTGTTGCCTGGGCTTTTGGTGTCCTAAGAGTCCACCAGCAAATCCATGATCATGAGGATTCACCTCAATGTTTTCTAAGAGTGTTATAGTTTCAGCTCTTATATTTAGATCACTGATCCATTTTGAATTAATTTTTGTTTATGGCGTGAGGTAGGGGTCCAAATTCACTCTTTTGCACACACATATCTGGTTGTCCCAGGACCATTCATTGAAAAGACTGTTCTTTCCCTCAAGGATTGATGTTGGCACCTTTGTAAAACATTACTTGGCCATTGGTTAGAACTATTCATGCGGTCCAGGCCAACTTCAAGGGTTCAGATGTGATTGAAAGGAGGGAGACAAAAAAAATACTTGGTAAATAAAACCAATAACTACCACAACCTTCATGGAGGAAATTGCAGAATTCTTCTCCAGGAAACTGAGTGGTCCGAGAGGAAGATCTACAGATACTGACATTTGATAAGCTCTCCAATGATAAACCTGTATCCCTCACATCTCCCTACAATGGAACCGACTGGTCTACAAATCTCTCTTCACTGCAGACCTTTCCAGAAGCTTTTCGTGTCTCACTCTAGAACATGAACAGGCAGCCAAAGAGTCCAGACATCTGAGAAAAGCTGTTATTATGAAAGACAAATCCAAAACAATTAGCAAAAAGGGATTTGGAGAAACAATGAGGGTAATCAAGTTCCGAAAAGCTACTGTAAACATCGTAGAGAGATAACAGATGATATATCATACCTAAAACATGAACAAGGTATCTTTCAAAAGGAACATTCAGGGAACAACAACAACAAAAAAGGCTCTGAGAAAGAAGAAATCAAAAAGTAAAAAATATTCAGTGAAACAAGGGGAAGAAAAAACTGAGGACGTCTTTCAGAGAGAAGAGAAAAGAGGACATTAGAAGCTCACAACAGAAGGCCTAACATCTAAAGAATCACAATTTCTCAAAAATAAAACTGGAAAAACAAAGGAGAGAAATTTATCAAAGAAATAATATGAAGGAAAATTTTTCAGAGCTGAGGGACATGATCATGTTTTGTAGATGTGACTGGGAGTCGCATGAACGTGAACTCATGACTTCTGTAACTTATCTCAGAATATTTCATCAAACCACAACGAGATACCACACTGTATGTTCTGGAATGGCTGTAATAGAAAAGGCAGCATCAAAAATGGACGCGGTTTCTGGTTTCTCTTCCTTCTCCTCAACAACATCATGTCTAGCTAGCTCTTTTGTCCCCCAACTGCTGGCGTTGCTGATACCACAGCAACTTGAGGTCCACCATCCAATAAAGACACAGCAACTGTCTACTGAATTCTCCACCAGCTCCCACGATCGTGTAAGATTTAATTCTCAAAACAGACCCCTTATTATGAGTAGTAAGGACTCACACCGATTCTGCTTCCCCAGTCAAACCTTTGATGTAAGGTTGGTACTGATTATCCAGGGAAAGGTGGCCACGTATGTATTCATTAACACTACTGCGAACGTAGGACATCTCTGAAAGGCCTTACGAGCCCCTGGTAGCCACAGGATATTTGGAGGGAGGGGTTTGGAGGTCAGGGGGGTAGAAAGACCTTTTTCCTAACCTGTTTTTGAAGAAGTTTCTTTCGAGCAAGAGTTTCTAAATTCAGTTCAGTTGAATTTATTAACCTATTTCCTTATTGCTAGTGATCTCTGTGTCTTATTTAAGTCTTATGGTAAGTCTTGATATCCAATAAAGCAAATCTTTCACTTTGGTTTCCCCCCCAACCAAGAGTGTCTCGCGATTTTTGCCTCTTTCCATTCCCGTGTACGTTTTGGAATCAGATTGTCAAGTTCTGGAGAAAAAAAAAAAAAAAAAGCTGAACTTTTGATCGGGGTTGCATTTGATCCATAATCATTATCAGGGAGAATTAACACCTTTAAATCTTGAATCTCCTAATCAATTAACATGGTATATAACTCTTCATTGATTTCGGTCTTCTTTAATGTCTCTCAAAAATTTTTTTCTACAATATTTCAAAGAGGTTTAGTACCTCTTCTGTGAGACTAAACTTTTTAAAGTTTATTTATTTATTTTGAGAGAGAGAGAGACAGAGAGAGTAAGCAGGGGATGGGCAGAGAGTGGAGGAGAGAGAGAATCCCAAGAAGGCCTCGTGATGTGGGGCTAGAACTCACGAACTATGAGATCATGACCTGGGCTGAAACCAAGAGTTGGATGCTTAACTGACTAAGCCACCCAGGTGCCCCTGGATCTTTTTCGTAGGTACTCGTTGGGTATAGGAGGGAGTCTTGCTTTTCACTCTTTTGAACTGTGTGAATTTTTTTTTTTACCATATGCATATATTTTCAAATAGAATTTTTGATCATCATTTATTAAGTTGTGCTATGCTAAGCATTTTATATACTATACCTGTTTTCTCTTCTTCTCCCAGGAACCAGAGCCCATGTACTCATCCAGTGACAGAAGGCAGAGTGCCTAAGCCATGATACTTACTTTTAGGGCCCTGTGAAAAATAGTTTAACTATTTAGAATCAGAATAAAATGATAAATAGGGCCCTGCCTTTATTGTATTTGTCTTTATGCCAACACAATCATAAAATATCGTGTTAGATTGCTTTTTATGCAGGAAAGCAGCCCAACTGGTAACCCTACCAGGTGGGTACTATTGTTATAAAAATATTCCAAGGGAGGAAGCTCCCTTGGCCAAAGTCAGACAGCTGGGAAGTGTGGGAACAGGGACTTGAACCCAGGCCTGGAGGCCCCTCAAGCTCATTCTTGGCCACCAAGCTCAAGGACGTCTGGATCAAGCATGTTCATACTGAGGGGATGAGTCTGGCTGGAGTCAGGGAGATTTACTCCAGGAGGAGAAGAGTTAGAAGAGATTTTACACAGTCTCCAAATATCTTAAGGGCTGCCACGTGGAAAAGGACTAGCCTTGTTTGAATTGTTCCCAAGAACGGAGCTAGGGTAGGTGCGGTGGGGTTTCAGAGAAGTAGATTTTGATCCAGTGATACAATGAACTTACTGGAAGTAACAAGACCTCTGGCAGTGGCGGTTTCTCCTGAAGACCGTAGATGCGGAGTCTGACCCCAGCCGTTGACAAGAGGAGAATTCAAAATAAGGCTCTGTTGGAGAGGCTTGTTGCCTTGGGAGGAGATTTGGATGAGAGCAAGGTGAACTTTTATGTCCCTTGGACCTGAAGAGTCTACAGCTGTAAACTTGACCAGTTCATCAGTATAAGGAGGTGGGACCTTCCCCACCAGTATCCCCAGTTTGCCCAATCCTTACTGAGCCCTCTCATACACCATGGGTGGGAGCCTAGATGGATGGTCTCTTTGGAAGAGCTGTTCACAGTATCTGTCAATATTTAGACTCTTGGTACTTTGACTTAGCAATTCTGTACAGAAGAATCTCTTCACAGTATAAACACACAGATATGCACAGACATGTGCCCAGGGGTGTTCGCCACAGTATGTTTATAATTGCAAAAGTTTGGCAACAACTTAAGTGCCCATCGGGGGACTGGTTAAGTGGATGATGATATAGGATTGATATATTGTGAGTGATATCCCCACCTTTGAGGATGTGTCCCTGGGGGAGTGTGGGGGAGCGTCAGACAATTAACAAACATATGTAATAACTTAAATCATATAGCACATTAGAGGGTGGTGAGGGCTGCTTTGTGAACTTGGGAATGTGGGGTGCGGGTGGAGGCAGGATGCAATTTCCAGGAGGGTGGTTGGGGTAGGTTTCACTGGGAAGGTAAGGACTCGAAACCTCAGGGGGAACCTGCCCCTTCCAGTCATTCTTTTTATAATTTTTTTTTAAGTTAAAAAAAAATTTTTTTTTTTAAGTAGGCTCCACACCCAACGTGGGGCTTGAACTCACAACCCAGAGATCAAGAGCCGATGTTCCACTGAGTCAGCTGGGTGCCTCCTTCCTTCATGGGAAGGGGGAATTTGTGGGGATAACACCTTTGGTGGGTCTGGCAACCAGCAGGCCTTGCAAGGACTGTTGTTCATTTTAGTCCCGAAATTAACAAGAGTTCATAACACTCTTGTCTAAGGAAGATGCCCCAAAGCATTTCAGTTTGCAAATGAAGAGTGGGAGGTCTTGAGCTCTGGTGGCTGTCTTATCCACTTCCCAGAAAGGAATTCAAACATCTCCACTGAGGGAAAGGTCCCTGCCTGGGCCGGCTGTTTGTTTGCCTTCCTTTGTAGCAATGGGTCCATTGTGTTTCCGTCAGTTTAACTGCGTGGGGAGGTTCCTCAGCTTTGTCCTTGATAAAGCCCCACAGGGCTTCCCCCAGTAGGCAATGATGAAGCCACTGGTGTGGTAAAGTCTCTCCCCTAGACAGGAGGTTACTAATCAGCAACTCCTTAAACCACAAGAATTTGTCCCTATCAGTGCATTTATTCTGTGTCTTGGCAACAGACAGATGGGAGTCACCAAAGGGATCAGTTGCTTGCTTTCCCTGACTCCAAGCAGGCCTTATCTGGTTCCTTCTAAAAATGGCTCTGGCCTCTTTAGGGTAACAGGTGTCTAATGGGGGTCTGCTCTGGTTTACATGTTACCTGAAGTAGAGAGAGGGGCTCCTTCGAGAGGACAGGAGACAAATAGATTTTTGCACAAAGCCAGAAATAAGTATCGCAAGACGGATCAATAAAATCCCAATGAGGGGATGAGGGAACGTTTCACCGACACCAGCGACAGTGATGTTGGGGCCAGAGAAGACACAATTGGGGTTTTGACCTAGGGAAATGGGGGGGGGGGGGAGGGTGGCGTCCTAGGCAGAAGGCACAGCAAAGAAAATCGCATGGGAGCTGCAAACAATGGAGCATATTCAAGCTGTTCTAAGTAGTTCCTTGTGTGTAAAACAGTGACAAAGAATAAATAATAGTAATAACTAACGTTTGTTGTGTACTTACATATGCCCAGCAGCATTCAAAACACTTTCTACTCTGTCTGATCCTCATAACAATCCTGTAGGCAAGTTCTGTATATCAATATCCCAGCTCCCTAGGTCAGGAAGCAGAGGCAAAGATAGATTGATAATTTGCTCATTGGTGGCACCACCAATAATAATAACCACAATAATCAGCTGCCACTGATTGGTCACCAAGCACTCCCCTGACTGTTAGATGTACCTTCTCTTCTGATTTGACCCTCCCTGTTCAGGTGAGGAAACTGAGGCTTGGGTAGGAGTAAGATTTTCATACATTATTGAAGCTAAGTTGGTACTCATTCTAACCAGCTTGTTTTAAATTAAGATGTTAATTGTAGTTTCCAGGGCAACCTCTAAGAACATAACTGAAAAATATATAGTACAAGAGATATAGGAATCAAAATGGTATACTAGACAACCTCTATCTAATAAAAAAGTAGGCAGTCATGGGGGAACTGAGGAACAAAAAAGATAATGACACAGAGAAAACAAATAGCAAAACCGAAGTAAGTCTTATCAGTAATCGCGTTCAATGCAAGTGGATTAAACTCTGCAGTTAAGGAGCAAGTTGACAGAGTAGTAAAATAATAGGAACCAACATTACCCTCAAAAGAGATCCAAAGACATAAACAGACTGAAAGACAAAGGATAGAAAAAGATAATCCATTGTAAACAATGGTTATACCGATAGCAGAAAAGTAGACTTTAGGCGCACCTGGCTGGCTCAGTCAGTGAAGCATGCAACTCTTGATCCCGGGGTTGTAAGTTTGAGCCCCACATTAGGTGTAGAGGTTACTTAAAAGTAAAATCTTAAAAAAAAAAAAAAAAAAAAAAAGAGAGAGAGAAAGAAAAATAGACTTTAATAAGAAACTGTTACAAGAGACAAAGGACATTATGTAATGATAAAAGGGTAAATCCATTAAGAATATGTCACAAAGATTAATCTATATGTACTCTGAAATATATGAAATAACAACTGCCAGAGTTGAAGGAGAAATGGTTCAACAATAATAGTTGGAAACTACAACACCCTACTTTCAATAATGGATAGAACTGCTAGATAAAAAATAAATAAGGGGAGGGGCGCTGGCGCCTGGATGGCTCAGTCAGTTGAGCATCTGACTTCAACTCAGGTCGTGATCTTGTGGTGCATGGGTTCAAGGCCCATGTTGGGCTCTGTGCTGACAGCTCAGAGCCTGGAGCCTGCTTTGGATTCTGTGCCTCCTTCTCTCTCTGCCCCTCCACTGCTTGTACTCTGTATCTCTCTCAAAAAGAAAAATAAACATTTAAAAAAAGTTTTTAATAAATAAATAAGTAAACGAACAAGGAGAGAGACAACTTGAACAACACTCCAAAGTAATTAGACCCAACAGGCATATATGCAACATCCCACTCAAAAACATCACGTCAATAGAATGGAGGGGGAGAAAAACCACATGAACATCTCAGGCGAGGCAGAAAAAAAAGCGTCTGATAAAATCCAACACCCTTTCATGATCAGAATACTCCACAACTGGAAGGGAACTACGTTAACGTCATAAGGGGCATATAAGAAAAACCCTTCTCACATGCAGTGGTGGGAGACTTAAAGCTTTCCCCCTAAGATTGGGAACAAGACAAGAATGTCTACTTTTGCTAATTCTGGTCAACATTGCCCTTGAATATTTTATAGTGCAGGCTTTATTATTATTCGGGTATGATGAGGCCAACAGATCCTGAGAGGACTGCCATTGAAGAAAAGTTTATTGGGGCGCCTGGGTGGCTCAGTCCATTGAGCATCCGACTTTGGCTTGGGTCATGATCTTACAACTTGTGGGTTCAAGCCCCGCATTGGACTCTGTGCTGACAGCTCAGAGCCTGGAGCCTGCTTCGGATTCTGTGTCTCCCTCTATCTCTGTGCCCCCACCCCGCACTCTGTCCGTCCTTCAAAAGTAAACATTTGGGGCGCCTGGGTGGCGCAGTCGGTTAAGCGTCCGACTTCAGCCAGGTCACGATCTCGCGGTCCGTGAGTTCGAGCCCCGCGTCGGGCTCTGGGCTGATGGCTCAGAGCCTGGAGCCTGTTTCCGATTCTGTGTCTCCCTCTCTCTCTGCCCCTCCCCTGTTCATGCTCTGTCTCTCTCTGTCCCAAAAATAAATAAACGTTGAAAAAAAATTTTTTTAAATAAAAGTAAACATTTAAAAAAGATTTTTAGTAAAGAAAGAAAAGATAGTTTATTAGACCCACAGATGCCAAGAGAGGGGCATGCCATATCATGGGGTAGGGAGCACGCAGAGAAGGCCTGGGTCAGTCAGGATAAGGGGTACCCATGGGCAAGAAAGACCCTTTGTTGGAGTTTCAGAGGGAAGAAATGGGAGAGGCAGAGTAAACAGGTTTTGGATTGGCTAGTTTGAATAGTTTCAGTGGGCTCTCAGGTATAGAGGCCATCCCGAGTTGTCTGATACTTGGCCTCCTAAACTACAAAACGTTGCTGAAAGAAATTCAAGAAGACCTAAATAAATAGGTCTTTTGTGTGTTTATGGACCAGAAGACTTAATAGCATTAAAATGGCAACAGTATACAAAAGCAATCTACTGATTTCATGCACTCCCTATAAAAATCCCACTGTCCTTTTTAGCAGACACGAAAAAGCCAAATCTAAAATTTGTATGGTATTTTAAGGGACCCTGAAATGCCAAGAGAATCTTGGGAAAGACCAAAGTTGGAAAACTCAACTTCATGGTTTAAACCTCACTACGAAGGGGCACCTGGGTGGCTCAGTCAGTTAAGCGTCCGACTTCAGCTCAGGTCACGATCTCATGGTTCATGAGTTCAGGCCCCGTGTCAGGCTCTGTACTGACAGCTCAGAGCCTGGAGCCTGCTTCGGATTCTGTGTCTCCCTCTCTCTCTGCCCTGACCCCACTCACTCTCTGTCTCTCTCTCAAAAATAAACAAACATTAAAAAAAAATAAAGAAATAAAAAACTTTACTACGAAGCCACAATACCCAAACAGTTTGATAGCAGCATAAGGATACACATGTAGATGAATGGAATAGAGTTGAGATTCTGGAAATAAGCCTGTACGTCCACGGTTCATGGATTTTGACAAGAACACCAAGACCATTCATTGGGGGAAAGAACAATCTGTTCCACAAAATGATCATGGAACAACTGGACATCCACACGCAAAAGACGGAAGCTGGACCTTGAACTCACCTTGTTTGCACACACACAAAAGACAGAAGCTGGATCTTGAACAAACATAATTTACCAAAACTAACTCAAAATGGATCAACAACCTAAATATAAGAGTTAAAACTATAAAATACTTAGACCAAAACCTAGAGGCAAGTCTTCATGATCTGGGATTGGCCATGGTTTCTTATCCGTGGCACAGAAGCCCAAGCAGCAACAAAAAAAGATTAGTAGCAACAATAATCAATAATTTCCTATTTATCAAAACTGAAAACGTTTGTGCATGAGAGCACGCTGTCAGGAGAGTCAAAAGACAGCCCACAGAATAGGAGAAAATATTTGCAAATCGTACATTTGCTATGGCTCTGATACCCAGAATATTCTAAAACAAAAAACAAAACAAAACAAAACAAAACAAAACCCCAAAAGACAATGATTACAACTCAAGAAGAAGAAAACAACTAACTCCGTTTAAAAATGGACCAAGGGTTGGGGCACCTGGGTGGCTCGGTTGGTTAGGCATCTGACCCTTGGTTTCAGCTCAGGTCATGATCTCATGGTTTGCGGGTTCGAGCATCGCATGAGGTTCCAAGGTTCCATGCTGACAGTGTAGAGCCTGCTCAGGATTCTCTCTCTGCCCCTCCACCTCCTCTGTCTCTCTCTCTCTCTCAAAATAAATAAATGAGCTTTAAAAAATATGGGCCAGATGTTTGAAAAGACATTTCTCCAAAGAAGATACTCGAATGGCCAACAAACACATGCCAAGAGGCTCAACACCATTAGCTACCAGGAAAATGCCAATAAAACCACAGCAAGACGCTTCACCCACACTAGGATGACTGTAGTAAAACAAACAAACAAAAAGAAAGAACAATCCTTTGGATGTGGAGAAATTGGAGCCCTTAGACATCGCTAGGAACGTGAAATACTGCAGTCCCTGTGGAAAACAGCCTGGCGGTTCCTCAAAAAGGTACACAGAGACTTGCCAGGTGATCTGGCACTCCCACACCTGGGTATACATCTCAGAATGGGAAACACGTGTTCACACATTAACCTGAACCTGAATGTTCCCAGCCTCTTTGGTCATAACAGTCCCAGGGAGTGGGGGGAGTCTGCTCAATGGGGATAGGGTTTCCCCTTGGGGTGATGAAAATGCTCTGATGTAGATAGTGGTGATGGTCATGCAACATGGTGAATGTGTTAAAAGGCACTGAATTGTATCTTTTAAAATGGTGATTTTTACGTTATGTGAATTTCACCTCAATAAGTTAAGAAATGAATAGAAAGGAGACCCAACATGAGGAGAGTTTTGCTAAGTGTTTGTGGGGAAGTCCTTGGATCTCTGGGGGAGATTCTACAGGTTGTTCTTTTCTCCTCTGACCATCGTGGTGTTTGAATGTGATCTTTGAAACGGCTTGGGTCACCTCACCAACCCTTTAGAAAATGGTGTCCCTCTATGAGAACGCCACTGACACGCAATTTTGCACTGTGCCCTGAATAAATGCTCCCCACCGGGTAGGTAGTTGGGGGCTGAAGTTTTCAGCCTGTGTTCTTCCCTGTATGTGGTTGAGTCCAAGGAAGGGGTTTTTTTTTAAAAAGTTGTTTGCCAAGAGGGGTGCCTCCAGAATCTCCTTAACGCCACCACATATACCCACAGCAGCCTTGGAGAAATCCGTGAGAATATGAAGAAAGGGGGCCAGGGACAAAGGCATGAATCAGCTTTTAAACCTGCCAAGCATCTGTACTTCTAGTTATGTTTCATATGAATTTTTCTTACCAATGAAGAGATTTCATCTGCACGAAAAGTCTAATAAGGGGCGCCTGGGTGGCCCCCTCGGTTGAGCGTCCAACTTCTGCTCAGGTCATGGTCCCACGGTTTGTGGGTTCAAGCCCCGCGACAGACTCTGTGCCGAGAGTCCAGAGCCTGGATCCTGCGTGGGATTCTGCCTCTCTCTCTGCCCCTTTCCCGCTCACGCTCTCTCTGTCTCTTTCTCTCTCTCAAAAATAAACATAAAAAAAAATGTTTAAGTCTAATCAATCAGCTTAAACCAAAATTTATTGACTCCTGTATCTAAAATGTCCAGCAGTAAATTTGGCCTCAGTCACGGTCCAGGAGCTCAACAGTCTCCATCACTTGGTTCTGGCTTTCTCTTTGTTGGTGACATTGTCAGTCAGGTTCTCCTCACTCACAGACAAGACGACACCCATAACTTTCAGCTATATTTCTCCTAATAACTCCCAAAGAAAGACTATATCCCTTGTCCAATAGCTCCCGCTGATGTCTTGGGTTTGAATCTCATTGGCCCTGCTTGGGTCACACGTCCGTTCCTGAACCGATTGCTGAGGCTGCTGTGCTCGTGAGGAATGTCCTCAGTGGCCAAAACTGGGTCTTCTGTCCACTGTCCACAGCCCCAGTGCAAGGGGGGTTTGAGAGGGAAGTTAATAGCTCCCCAGTGGCTCTCTGGGGTGCTGACCATTCTGGAAGAACGGACACTGGAACCTGAGCAGACAGACAAAGCCCTGTGCAATCTGTCCTTTCAAATTCAGTGTCTCTCTGACCCTGGCACTTGGCGCTTTCACTTCCTCCCGTGTCCTCACTGTTTCACCTCAGGGCCTTGCCACATGCAGTTCCATATTCCTGGAACGCTCGTCCACCACGGTGCCTAGCTAACACCTGCTTATCCGTTAGCTCTCAGCTCGAACAGCACTTCCCCAGGAAAGCAGTGACAGTTTTGTATATACAACTGTAACTCCCATAGCACACGCTGATCTTGTAAGATGACTCTGACACTGCCCATTGAGACGGGTGGTCTGTGTTCCCTTGCCCTGAATCCGGGGGAGCTTGAGACGACCATCGAAGTGCCATTATGTGACTTTGGAAGGAGTGACATTATGTGACTCTCATAAGAGGTGGAAAGCTTTTGCCCGGTTGTCTGGGGACGCCCAGTGTTGGAACCCAGGTGCCAGGCCATACAGAAGCCTGAGTAGCCAGGGAAAGGTCCCCGTGGTGGGGAACTGGGATTCCTGGTCCTTATCCCTGCGTGAGAGCCAGTTGATAGCGGGCACTGACTTTCCAGCCAGCCATGTGATGAGCCGTTTTAAAAGTGGATCCTCCAGGGGCACCTGGGTGGCTCAGTCGGTTAAGCGGCCGACTTCGGCTCAGGTCACGATCTCGCGGTCCGTGAGTTCGAGCCCCGCGTCGGGCTCTGTGCTGACAGCTCAGAGCCTGGAGCCTGTTTCAGATTCTGTGTCTCCCTCTCTCTGACCCTCCCCTGTTCATGCTCTGTCTCTCTCTGTCTCAAAAATAAATAAACGTTAAAAAAAATTAAAAAAAAAAAAGTGGATCCTCCAGAAAGTTGACAGACACAAGAGACCACATATTGTATGTTTCTATTTATATGAAATCCCCAGAATGTTAACCCCTATAGGGACAGAAAGTAGAGTAGGGATTGCCAGGGGCTGGAGAGAGGGACGCATGGGGAGTGACTTTTAATGGGCACAAGATTTCTTTTTAGGGAAATAAGAATGTCCTGGAATCAGATCCTGATGATGGCTGCACAACCTTGTGGACCTACTAAAAACCACTGAGTTGTAGAATTGAAAAGGGTGAGTGTTATGGTAAGTTGTATCCTTTTTTTTTTAATTTTTTTTTCAACGTTTATTTATTTTATTTTTGGGACAGAGAGAGACAGAGCATGAACGGGGGAGGGGCAGAGAGAGAGGGAGACACAGAATCGGAAACAGGCTCCAGGCTCCGAGCCATCAGCCCAGAGCCTGACGCGGGGCTCGAACTCACGGACCGCGAGATCGTGACCTGGCTGAAGTCGGACGCTTAACCGACTGCGCCACCCAGGCGCCCCGTAAATTGTATCCTTAAGAAAGTAGACCCAACCATCCCAGTCAAGCTGCCCCTGGCTGATGCCATGTGGGGCGCAGTCTTGCTGTCCAGGCCAGATTCTGCCCAAATTGCAGCTTTGTAGACAAAAATAAACATTGCTGTTTTAAGCCACTAAGTTTGGGGATGGCTGTTACACAGAAAAATAGATGCTGATATAGAAACTTTCCCCAACCACCTCCTCAGTTGTAGGGCAGGGCCCTCCAGGTCTCTGTATGAATTACACTACCATATCAGTTTGTAATTAAATATTTTACTACTTGCTGTCTTCCTCATTGGCCAGTAAGCCCTGTGCAGTGTCTTCAGTAAGAACCAGTCCCCAGAGGTGTATGGACCCACAGTGGCTGAGAACCATGCGGCAGATGTCAAAGTGGATGGAAACGGGGTCGAGCGGGCTTTGTGGCACACAGCTGGGCAGGAAGATTGTGATCACTGGAGGCCCCTCTCCTACCTGGACACTCATGCTCTCCTGACGCATTTCTCTGCTGACAGGCTTAATAGTTTAGAAAACATCATAGAAAAATGGAGTCCGGAAGTCAAGCGATTCCGCCCCAACATGCCCATCGTCCCGCTTGCGAACAAGAAGCATCTCCAGAACGATGAGCGCCCAGGGCACGAGCTGACCAAGGTGAAGGGGGAGCTGGTAAAGGCCTTTTCTGCCTTCCTTTGGTTTCATGCTTGAGGCACCCATACCCAACCAGCACTCACTCCCCCTTCTGAGGACCCCGCCGTGGTGTCACAGGTAGGTCCATCAGAGCTGCAGGGGGCCAAGGATGTGTTTGTGAGAATGTCATCAAGAGCCAGTGACGGTGACCAGCAGAGCCAGCAGCAGGGTGACCCATCCAGGTATCCCCTTGCCTGGCTGGGTTCCAGACTGGCTCTGTGCCACCAGTCCCCTACGTGGCCTCGAGCAAAGTGCCTGACCCCTCTCTGCTTTCGTTTTAGTGTGTATATTCTCACAACGTCAGAGAGGAAAGGGAAGCCCTTCAGGGAACAAAGATTAGGAAAACTGGGGGAGGTTTGGGGGAGGGCATCAACGGGGTCCCATATTCTTTTCCAGCATGCAAAAGTCCTCAGTGTGCAGAGCTGTGAGCCCATTGCAGCAACCGCCCAGCACAGGTTCGTCTCATCCAGCTGGAATATGAAACCATCTGTCCACGTGAGCAGAGGAAACCCTAGGACCTGGCATCAGACTGTGAATGTGGTTGAGACTCGGCCCAGCTGTCTGAACTTGCGCAGGTCGCTTCAATTTCTCAGTCTCACCTTTAAATCAGGATAACGGTAGCACCAGCCTCCTGGGAATGGATTCAGTGGTGCCCACAAAATGTCTCACACAGTATCTAGTATAGGGGTGAGTACTTCAAAACCAACGGCCACTCCTGTTTTTTTGGAGTGTGCTCAGAGCAACAATATTGCACATAAAGACAGAAAGAAGCAACTTTCCCCCTTCATAAATCCAGAAAGGAGGGATTTGAATTTGAATTTGAATTCCCCTGGGATTTCAGGCCCATCCCTTTGAATCAGCAGTTCGGAAGCGGTTGCCATCGTCTTGGTGGCCATGAATGGCCGATGTGGAGGCATGTCATATTTTCAAATTAAAAAAAAAATTATTGTTTTTTATTTTTAATTTATTAAAAAAAATTTTTTTAATGTTTTCTCATTTTTGAAAGACAGAGAGAGACAGAGCACAAGCAGGGGTGGGGTGGAGAGAGAGGGGGGCACAGAATCAGAAGCAGGCTCCAGGCTCTGAGCTGTCAGCACAGAGCCCCACGCGGGGCTCGAACTCACGAACTGTGAGATCATGACCTGAGCCGAAGTCGGACGCTCAACTGACTGAACCACCCA
Organism: Puma concolor; assembly: GCF_028749965.1. NCBI lineage: Eukaryota > Metazoa > Chordata > Mammalia > Carnivora > Felidae > Puma > Puma concolor. Next base: position 29,834,778 of record NC_141682.1, read on the forward strand.
GGCGCCCCCCCGCAAAAAAAATTTTTTAATGTTTATTTTTGAGAGCGAGACAGACCGTGAGTGGGGGAGGAGCAGAGAGAGAGCGAGACACAGATCAGGAGCAGGCTCCAGGCTCTGAGCTGTCAGCACAGAGCCTGACACGGGGCCCGAACTCATGAGCCACGAGATCATGACCTGAGCTGAAGTTGTATGCTTAACCGACTGAGCCACCCAGGCGCCCCCAATGTGTCATATTTTCAAAAGCTGCCTCGACTTGTCTGACAAGGAGATACTGTTTCTATAACGTAGTTGTCTCCAATTTGTAAAATTCCATCTATGGATTCTCCCCCCCCCTTCCTACTCTCTACTGCCTCTTGCTGCACATCCTAAGAAAAGTCATGCCTACCAGGAGGGCATAACTAAATCTCCGTAAGACACTCGACTCGTTTAAACTCAACTTTGTCCAGCTGGGTTCCTCTGATAAAACACGTTTCACCCAAGAGTTACTCAAGAATTCCTTAATCCCTAATCCTTTTGGTAAACAAGGCATTGAATAAATGTATTGCTCATCCCTCTGAAAAAAAAAACCTTTCAAAAGGTTCAGAAGGTGGCATTCTCATTTTACCTGGCGGATCCTTTTTACTTCCTCCAAAGGACTGACATTAATATCCACCGCCTTCCCCAACGCCCGCAAAAAAAAAAAAAAAAAAAAAAAAATCTACATTAAAACCTCCCACATGTCAACATTCCAGGGTGAGAACCATGTATGTGCCACAGTTCAGAAGTCGGAACCTGTAACCTCCATGGGTTGCATTTTGTCAGTCACTGTAGAGAAAAGCTGGGGTATAATTCCACTCCCACCACACGGTCTACTTGCTTCTGGCCAGTTAGTTGTCTCCATGTCAGTTTCATCTGTGAGATGCGTTGCTTTGCGGGACTTCATTCATTCATTCTATAAATATTTGTTCGACCAGAGATGAGCAAGACAGGTAAGGTTTCTGTCCTGCGAAGCAATCCAGTGTGGGCACTGGTGTGAACAGAATCACAGCCCCAGGGTATGGAGGCCGCGCTGCCATGATGAGGGTGCAGGGTAGGGGAGTTTGGGGGCCGTCTGAGGATGAATTTTGATGAATTCATACATGACTTTTGATAAATGCATACAATCACATAGTCACAATCAAGATGTAGAACAGTTCCAGGACTCCCCAAATCATGTTATTCCATCTTTATAGACAGTCCCCTTCATTCATCCCAGCCCCTGGCAACCACCTTCCACACACTTTTCCAAAGTTCACACCAAAGAGACTTTGCCTCTTCCAAAATATGTAAGTGGAATCATACCTGATGTAGCTTTTTGAGTCCTGATTCTTTCACCAAGCACAATGCGTCTGAGATTCATCCACGTTGTTGCAGCTATCAGTGACCGGTTCCTTTTTATTATTGAGTATTTGTTATTCCATGGTACAGGCATATACTACAGCTAATTTATATCCATTCACCAGCTGGAAGGCATTAGGTCATTTCCAGGTGGGACGATCACAAATAGACCTGCGATTATTTCATACTGGCTTTTGTGTAGACGTTAAGTTTTTATTTCTCCTGGGTAACAGCGAGGAGTGGATTACCGAGTTGAATGGTGAGTGTATGTTTGGCTTCATAAGCAGTTGCCAAACCAATTCCCAAAGTGACTCTACCACTTTGGATTTCTACCAGCAATGTATGCACACTCACCGGCATTTGGTATTGTCATCGTGGCTTGTTTTCATTTCAGCCATTCTGATGGACACATAAAGATTTTTGTCTACTATAAACAGGGCTACACTGAATATTCTTATGCACACATCGTTGGTAATTAGATGTGAGTGTATGTGTGAGACACATTTCTAAAACTGGAATTGATGGGTCATAGGGTGTGAAAGATTGACTAGATATTGCCAAATAGCCTTCTGAGAAGGTGGGGCCAATACACCCACATTCCAGCGAGGAATGGTGATGCCCCTGTTTCCCCACATCCTTTCCAGCACAGTGTAGTACCCAATTTCAGTACACGTTTTTCAATGAAATTTTACCTTATATACATATTTCTTAATATTTAGTTTTGAGAGACAGAGAGAGAGAGAGAGAGTGAGTGATAAGAAGTGGGGGAGGGGCAGAGAGAGTAGGAGACACAGAATCCTAAGCAGGTTCCAGGCTCTGAGCTGTCAGCACAGAGCCCAATACGGGGTCTAAACACACAACCCCCAAGATCATGACCTGAGCTGAAATTGGACGCCTAACTGACTGAGCCACCCAGGCACCCTGAAATTTTACTTTAGATGATTGCTGTGTGAGTATCTACCTCATCGGGTTGTTGGTGACAACTTTAAGTAAGGCTTTAGAGGTGTACCTGTCACACAGAGAGTGGCAATGGATATTAACTATTGTAATGATTACCACTACTAATCAATCAATTGCATTACTATTTGTCTCTCTCTCTGAGTTCCTCATCAACATATCCAGCAATGCTTTTCTCTGAGGAGCTCAAACTTCCTACCTATGGAATTTAGTTAATCCTTATAAATCTCTTGAGTTGTTGGCCAGGAATTCAGGCTCTGTGGGTTTTACAGAATAGGGAAGTGGGATGAATAGGGCCTTTCTAAATTTACAGAACAGATCTGAGTTCTACAAGGTCAAAATTAGGGGATGCCTGGGTGGCTCAGTCGGTTAAGCGTCCCAAATCAGCTCAGATTGTGATTTCGTGGTTTTTGAGTTCAAGCCCTGCATTGGGCTCTGAGCTCACAGTGCAGAGCCTTCTTGGGATTCTCTCTCTCTCCCTCTCTTTCTCTCTCCTTCTCTGCCCCTCTCCCACTTGCATGTGCACATGTTCTCTCTCTCTCTCTCAAGATAAATAAACTTTAAAAAAGGAGGGGGGCACCTGGGTAGGCTCAGTCAGCTAAGTGTCCAACTTTGGCTCAGGTCATCATCTCACTGTTCATGAGTTTGAGCCCCAGGTTGGGCTCTATGCTGACAGCTCGGAGCCTGGAGCCTGCTTTGAATTCTGCATCTCCCTCTCTCATGCTCTGTCTCTCTGTCTCTCAAAAATAAACATTAGAAAGAAAAAAATTAAAGGGGCATAGTCAGGTAGCTCAGTCAGTTGAGCGACCGACTTGGACTCAGGTCATGATGTCATAATTTGTGAGTTTAAGCCCTGCATCTGGCTCTGTGCTGACAGCTCAGAGCTTGGAGCCTGCTTCCGATTCTGTGTCTCCCTCTCTCTCTGCCCCTCCCCTGCTCACATTCTGTTTCTCTCAAAAATAAACATTATACATTTTTTGTTATTAAAAAAAATACTCCAGGAATGAGGACACACACATCATGACTGAAACAAAAGTTTCAAAAAACAGTATTTCCTTGTTTGCTGTTTGTTCCATTCCATTTCATTAAAAATATGTTCACCGGGGGCCACTAATAAATAGATTTTAAAACCTACTATGGGTAAAGACTAGCAGTTTAAAGAGCACTGTTCTATGATCTAAGTCACAGATGCTGGCCTTCCTGGCAATGGAAGGAAGCATAGAATTGGACTCCTAACTGGAATCACAGAACCTCCCACTGTTTTGGGTACAAAACTGGGATGGTTGAGTTTATTCGTTCATCAATTATTCACAGATAGCTCTTGGACTCCTCATGTGTACTACCCAGTATTAAGTGTCAGTGGAAGAGAACAGGCCTAGAAAAGTAAGAGGCCTGGATTCCAATCACCTCCATTTGCTGGTGATCTTGGTTAGGCCTCATCAGTTATCAAAGACTCAGTTGCCTCCTTTGTAAAATGGGAGTAATAGTAGAGAAATCAATGAGCCAAAGTGTGTAAGATTTAGCACACTGTCAGGCTCCTAGTAAGTACTTAATACAGGGTTCTCAAGGTGTGATCCCCAGGCCAGCAGCATCCCCGTCACCTGAGAACTCGTTAGAAAAGCAGTTCTCGGATCTCATCCTAGATTGACTAAATCAGCAACCTCAGGAGTGGGGCCCTTTAACAAGTCTTCAAGACACTCTCAAGTTTGAGAACCACAGGCTCAACACATGGTAACCATTGACAATTAGTCCCTGAGGCTGCAGAGACGAGCAGTGGGGACACGTCGGAAATATTAGTCAACTTAAGCGCCAGTGGCACGCAAAGGTAAAGGATCTTAGTCCTGACTCCTCCTCCCTCCTCCCGCAGCACCTAGAGAGCTCGCTGATTGGTGAATTCCCTCCGGAGAGTCACCACCTAACCAACCCCGGAGAGAGATAACTGAAAGGGGTGGGACCGAGTGTAGATAGAGCGGCGCACCTATTGGCTGTAGACCATGCCGCAGAGAGGGGCGGAGCTGCGCGTGCGCACAGCCGAGGCGCGCCCCTGACGGCGGTTGAAAGATGGCGACTGTCGCCGAGCTCAAGGCTGGTGAGTGCGCGTGGGCCGTTTGCCTGGTGAAAGACGTCTGGCCTTCCTCTTGTGAAAAGGATGGAGGGAAAGGAGAGCGCGCGAAACAGAGTCAGCCTTTCCGGGGGCGCGGGGCTCGTTCTGCGGCGTTAGGGTCGGCAGGGCGTCCGGCTGGTGTGGCGGCCGCTGCGCCCGGGCCCTGCGTGAGGGAAGCGGTCGCACTGGGGCAGTTTTGAAATCGGCTTTGAGCTGGAGCAGGAGCTGCGGGACCCTCATGTGCCCGAGGGGCCTGCAGTCCTGCACGTTGGGCCTCTGGGCGCATTTGTGAGACCGCTCTCGGGCCGAAGCTTTGGGCCGCTTCCTTCATGTGGGACTGAGTGATGACAGTACCCACAGCCATTATTGGGGTTAGGTACAATCCCAAACCGTTAGCTTAGTTGTCACTGAATCCTTGCAACAACCTGTGAGGTTCGTCCCGCTCTCCATGGGGAAAAACTGGCGGTGGGTAGCTGCCTGGCCATTCTCCTGGAGTTTTCAACAGAGTTCCACAAAGGTGCGAGTCGATTAAGCTGGAAACGTTTGTTCACCGTTGATTTTGTGTGATCGGATGTCCAGACAAATAATAGTAGTTATAGTTATAAGCGACAGAGCCTTAAATGTCAAGCACTACCCAATCCCAGTATTGCCTAATAGATCCTGTGTCACAATCTCATGCCCATTTTATAGACTGGGAAATAGAGGTGCCGAGAGGTGAAATAGCTCGCGCAAAGCTCCTTCCCTAGGAGGCCCAGTGCGAGAGCCTAGATCAGCCTCACCTGAAGTCCAGGTCTTAATCCCTGGGTGATACTGCTACCCAGTTAATAAAACCAGTTGAGTTTTCAGGGAACTTGGGATCCAAATCAGTAATTCTTAAAGATTTGGCAGGGAGGGGTTGAATCCCTTTGAGAAGAGGATGCTGGAAGCATTGATGTAAATGTGTGTTTGGGCGCCGGGCTGGTGAACAGTCCTGGAAAAGGCATGCCTTTAATCTACAAGAACAGAGTTCACGGGAATCCGATCTCACTCCCCTCAGGGAATACGTAACACATGTGATATTGCATCAGCTCCAGAGGATTTATCTTTTTTTTTTTTTTAAGATTTTTTTCAGTTTATTTATTTATTTTGAGAGGGAGAGGGACAGAATCCCAAGCAGGCTTTGCACTGCCACCACGGAGCCCGATGCCAGGGCTCGAACTCACACGAGATCGTGACCTGAGCCTAAATCAAGAGTCAGAGGCTTAACCCACTGAGCCACCCAGGCGCCCCTCTTCAGAGGATTTAAAGATACTTTGGGAAGGGGGGCACCTGGGTGGCTCAGTGGGTTAAGCCACCCACTCTTGATTTAGGCTCAGGTCACGATCCTGTGGTTGCGAGTTGGAGCCCCACTTGGGGGCTCTGCGCTGACCGTGGGGAGCCTGCTTGGGATCCTCTCTCCCTGCCCCTCTTCCTGCTCATGCGCTCTCTCCCCCCCCCCCCAAATAAATAAACTTAAAAAAATAAAGGTATTTTGGGATATTAAGGCAAGTTAAGAACCTCTTTCTGAAGTTGTTATAGCACCGTGTTTTAAACATAATAAATAGCAGGAAGGGCAAAATAATACAGAACCCCAAAAGAAGATGTAACCTTGGGGTTTAGGAGTGAGTGTCCTTCACAGATCTAGGGAGCCCTTTATGTTTTTTCTGCGTTGCCCGGTTCTGAATATGCTCTGTGTTGAAGAGAATCTCAGTGACAATGTGTTTCCCAGTCAGTTATCGTACATTTGTATGGACTTGTGCCTTTTTGAAGCTTGCACATCTTTGCATCTCCCTTGGTTCTGCCTCCGAGAGGTGGAGCTCATCATGTTGGAGAGGGCAACTGAGGCGTGAGCTGGCGACGAGACGGACAGCCTAGATTTCCTAACTGCAGCTTCATTAATTCCCATTTCTCTGCTGAATTTGAGGCTGTGCTGTGTGCACATACAGCCTTTGGGACAGGATCCTGGCCAGCGAAAACTCTCCCATCTACTTCCAAAGATGGAGTTAAAGAACGGGTTCGGTTATGATCCCTAGACTGTGATAAGGCTGGACCTTCCTTTTATGGGCCTGTTACAAAGTCTGATTGGGTGATAACTGTACTTGCATACCTGCCAAATAGGTTGAAGGGATGATTTAAAAACAAGGAGCAAGAAAGGTTAAAATTCAGTCTAGATTGTATCTCTGTAATGGAATCCTAAGACCCAGGTTTTTGTTGTTGTATAATAAAGCTTTAAAGGAATTTTATGACAAATGGATAAGTTCTTTGGGCTCTGTTTATGAGTTTTTCTTTATGTTGATGTACTTATTTGGTGCCTTGGGTAGGGCACAATATGTATTAAACTATGTTTATTACACCCTGTATTATAATGCTCCCAGGTAGAGTTTTTGAGCTCTTACTGTGTTCTAGGCACTGTGGGTGAGAGGTGTTGATTGTCTGGGTTTGTTACTTAGCCTTGAGGGACAATGTGAACGAAGAAGGTTCCAGATCACTGCAAGGAATGATGCCAATTCAGCCCTGTGCCCGTCAGTATCTATACTAACATTTATAGGTAAATCTCATTATCATAACTGATACAGCAATCCGACCCTTGCTCCTCAAGAAGTTAGATTACACTCAACATATATATCCCCGATGTCTCAAGGTGGCAGTGATAGATTTCTAACTAGGCTAATCTACGTGTTAGATTTCTAACTAGGCTTATAATTTCAGAATCCTGTTGTTTTTTAGGAAATTAACTTGTGTCTTAAAAAAAAACAAACCCAGAATACCTTTTTGCTCTGAATGGGCCATTCCCCAAGGGTTCTGGATAGCATAGGTTTTTATCAAAAGACAACATATTCCTTCCTTTTATGGAATGTATTCATTGTCTTTAATCATCTTTCTACACCAGAGATGTTTGTGACATGTAGACCCTATCTGCAGTGCTAAACACTCTTGAACAATACCAGACTATAGCTACTGACAGTGATGATGTTAGAAAGATAAACTTGAGTTTGCTTAAATATATTAAAATAGCAAATCATGGCAACTTGAGAACTTTATATTTTTATTACAAATATGAATTGTGGTAGCTAATTGGATAACTTCCATTTAGCACATTGTTTAGATCAAAACAGTGGGTATTAGGCCACTTTACTAGTTAGACATTTTTCTTCCAAGTATGCCTAAGAATTGAGGGGTGCCTGGCTGGCTCAGTTGGTGGAGTGTGCGACTCTTGATCTCAAGAGTTTGAATGAGTTCAAGCTCCATGTTGATGTAGAGATTACTTAAAAAAAAAAAAAAAAAAAAAAGAATGACCAAATTTGTTTTATAATTGAAACATAATATTTTATATTTAACAGTTTTAAAGGACACCTTGGAGAAAAGAGGAGTATTAGGGCATTTAAAAGCAAGGATCCGAGCTGAAGTTTTCAATGCCCTGAATGATGAAAGTGAACCCCGACCGCCGTTGTCTCATGAAAACCTTCTAATTAATGAATTAATTCGGGAGTATTTGGAATTCAACAAATATAAGTATACAGCATCTGTCCTCATATCAGGTAAGAGGTTATTGTTACTTACCTGAAACAACATCTGCTTTTTCCCTGCCCTCAATTCTCAGAAAATGTTTACGCTGGAAATCCGATTCCATTACCACAGTGTCATCTGAGTGACAGGGACATAAACATCTCATGGGTTCTTTCCATAGCTTGAACAAGTTCTCATGGGGCTTACTGTATTGTAGGGGAAAATAAATAAACACTAGGTGCACCCTTTGAAAAATCGCCTGATACTGAGAATAAGCAGTTGTTGACATTTTGTTTGCTGCTAGCTTTTTTCTATAGATATACTTTAAAAATACAGTTTTGATGTATATAGTTTTTGTTAAAAAATATGAAGCACTAGAGATAAAACTTTAAAATACTGCTACTATTATAGGTGAGGGATATATGCAAATGTGTGTAAAAGCATGATATTTAAAATGGATTAGGGGGGCGCCTGGGTGGCGCAGTCGGTTAAGCATCCGACTTCAGCCAGGTCACGATCTCGCGGTCCGTGAGTTCGAGCCCCGCGTCAGGCTCTGGGCTGATGGCTCAGAGCCTGGAGCCTGTTTCCGATTCTGTGTCTCCCTCTCTCTCTGCCCCTCCCCCGTTCATGCTCTGTCTCTCTCTGTCCCAAAAATAAATAAACGTTGAAAAAAAAATAAAAAAATAAAATAAAATGGATTAGGAAGGAGTTTACTTTCCTATTGGGGGTTAACCTTGGTTTTGGGGGGGAGGAGATGGACAGTTGAAGAGACATTTGTCTGTTAAATTTTATTTGTGAAGAAAGTAAAGAACTGAAAGGAATGCGCGGTAGTCAAGACTTTCCTCTGGGCTGAGGGAGAAATGGGATTGGAAGGATTGTACCTGTATCATTTGATGGCCTTGTTTAAGGTTTGCTCTGTGCTTTAAGATTGTTTCACCTCTCTTTAAAGAAAAGAAACCATGAAGTAGATTTTGGAAGAGAGAATGAGTTCTTTAAGATGCTGGAACTTTGATTTAACAGCCCTTTTATTGATATTCTAGATGTCTTATTTAATGTTAAGCGTATACCTTAACTGAATAAAGACCAGGATTTTTCGTGGTCTAAGGATCTTCAGTATCAGTATCCACTTTCCTCAGTTTGTTACAGAAGGCTACATAATACTATTAGTACTCAGAAAAGAAGAAAACTGTGAAAATAGAATGAATGCGGTCTTGGACTTGGGCTTCCCTAAAATGAAATATGGTAACCATCATTTGAAGTTTCATATTAAGTGTCTCGGCTTTGTTCAAAAACTGAGGTATAGTTAACAGTACAATATACCTTTTTTAGTATACACTTTGATGAATTTTACCAAATGCATAGTTTTGTAACTACCACCTCAGTTACAGTCTCAATGTAGAGTATTTTTATCACCTCAAAAAATTCTCTGCCCTGTTGTGGTCAACTTCTTTGTCTACCCCCACCCCTAGCAACCACTGATCTGTTGTTTTCTGTACCTGTCATTTGCCTTTTCCAGAATGTTATAGAAATGAACCCATTCAGGAAGTAGCCTTTTGAGTCCGCTTCCTTTCACTTAGCATAATGCATTTGAGATTCAGCTGTGTTGGGTTTTTTTCCCCCTGAATAGCACTCATTTGTATGGCTGTGCCGATTTTATCCATTATCGCTAGTGGTTTGTAGTTTTTGGCAATTATCAAGCTGCCATAAACATTCACACACAAGTTTCTGTGTGAAAGTAAGCTTTCGTTTCTCTTGAGTAAAGAGCTAAGAGTGGGATTGCAAGGTTGTGTGTGGTAAGTACATGCTCAGCTTTGTAAGGAATGGCTCAACCCATTTCCAAAGTGGCTGTGCCATTTTGCCTCGCCTACTGAAAATCTGAAAAGTCTGTATACCTGGTGAGTGGTTCTTATCAAAATCATATGTGCTTTTTAGATGAATAAAGACACCTGATTTTTCCTCCAGAATCTGGTCAGCCGGTAGTACCATTGGACAGACAGTTTCTCATTCGGGAACTAAATGCATTTGAAGAATCAAAGGATAACACAATGTAAGAACTTTTTTTTTTCTATAATTTATTTATTTTTTTATAATTTGCATTCAACTTAGTTAACACATGAAGCAACAGTGATTTCAGGAGTAGATTCCTTAAGCCCCTTACCCACTGAGCCCATCCCGCCTCCCACAGCCCCTCCAGCAACCCTCAGTTTGTTCTCTATATTTCAGAGTCTCTTCTGTTTTGTCCCCCTCCCTGTTTTTATATTATTTTTGCTTCCCTTCCCTTATGTTCATCTGTTTTGTATCTGAAAGTCCTCGTATGAGTGAAGTCATATGATATTTGTCTTTCTGTGACTAATTTCGCTTGGCATAATACCCTCCAATTCCTTCCACGTAGTTGCAGATGGCAAGATTTCATCTTTTTGATCGCTGAGTAATACTCCATTGTGTGTGTGTGTGTGTGTGTGTGTGTGTGTATAATATATATATATATTATATATATATATATATATATACCACATCTTCTTTATCCATTCATCCATCAGTGGACATTTGGGCTCTTTCCGTACTTTGGCTATTGTTGATAGTGCTGCTATAAACATGGGGGTGCATGTGTCCCTTTGAAACAGTACACCTGTGTCCCTTGGATAAATACCTAGTAGTGCCATTGCTGGGTCGTAGGGTAGTTCTCTTTTTAATTTTTCAAAGAACCTCCACACTGCTTTCCAGGGTGGCTGCACCAGTTTGCATTCCCACCAGCAATACAAAAGAGATCCTCTTTTCTTTGCATCCTTATCAACATCTGTTGTTGCCTGAGTTGTTGATGTCAGCCTTACTGACAGGTGTAAGGTGGTATCTCAGTGTGGTGTTGATTTATATTTCCCTGATGATGAGTGATGTGGAGCATTTTTTCCTGTGTTGGTTGGACATCTGGGTGTCTTCTTTGGAGAAGTGTCTATTCATTGTGCCAATTTCTTCAGTGGATTATTTATTTTTTGGGTATTGAGTTTGATAAGTTCTGTATGGATTTTGGATACTAACCCTTTATCTGATATGTCGTTTGCAAATATCTTCTCCCATTCCATCAGTTGCCTTTTAGTTTTGCTGATTGTTTGCTTCGCCGTACAGAAGCTTTTTATTTTGATGAGGTCTCAATAGTTCATTTTGCTGTGGTTTCCCTGCTCCCAGAGACGTGTTGAGTAAGAAGTTGCTGTGGCCAGGGTCAGAGAAGTTTTTTCCTGCTTTCTCCTCGAGGATTTTGATGGCTTCCTGTCTTACATTGAGGTCTTCCATCCATTTTGAGTTTATTTTTGTGTCTGGTGTAAGAAAGTTGTCCAGGTTCATTCTTCTGCGTGTCGCTGTCCAGTTTTCCCAGCACCACTTGCTGAAGAGACTGTCTTTATTTCACTGGATATTCTTTCCTGCTTTGTCAAAGATTAGTTGCCCATACATTTGTGGGTCCATTTCTGGGTTCTCTATTCTGTTCCGTTGATCTGAGTGTCTATTTTTGTGCCAAGAACTTTTTTTAATAACTTTTTTTAAAATAAAAACTTAAAAATAAATTTTTAGATAGTGTTGTATTGGAGTCATAATCACATAGTGGTGGTTTTATTTCGTTTTAACTCAGCAGGTATTTATTTGGTTCGAGTGTGTGTCTAACACTGCACCAAATCCAAGGTGTGTAGCAATAAACAAGATAAGGCGTCTGCTCCCTGGAGCTAAAACTCCCGTGGTTTCAGAGGACTGAGCAACAGTCCTGCTAAGGGTCACGTTTCTTGGTTTCTTGGTCCATACCCCACCCCCCACTTTTATTTCCCATCTGAGACTATCTTTTATCACTTGTTTCCTTACTCACGCTGAACTCTTCCTCCCAATTATTTCCTTCACTTCAACTTAGGATCCCCCCCAAAACCCAATCAACTTGTTTTGACCATTGAACTTAGTGAAAACCAACCCTCTGTTTTCATTTTGTTACTGTCCCCTCTTTTGCCCTCTCTGCATGTTAAATTCTCCTATCACCATTTAGACTGAAACTCTGCCCTTGAAAGGAAGGGTGACCACTTTTGAGTAGTTTCTTGGTTCTTTTCTTACTTCAGAGTTGCTTAAACTTTTCCCAGAGAATCCCTGAATGGCAAAAATAAAATAAAATTAAATTAAATTAAAATAAAATATAAAATATAAAATAAAATAAAAATAGAATGTACATAGGAGGCCAGGGGACATGGCTCAAAGCAGCCTTTCCATTAGCAAGAAATTTCTTTGAAATCTTATGTTTTCTCTTTCGAAAACTTTATTGAATTTTTCTCTTTCTACTTCATGATATAATTGTTCTACCATAAAAATGTTATAAAGGACATAACCAATTAAATTGAACTTTCCCACAAGTCTTTGCACAATGAATGTTCTAGGATCATACTCCACCTTTACCCTGTACTTTGTCCCAAGGCCCCGGCCCCAAGAGTGGCTGTATATTGTGTATTTCCAATTTCAGAAGCTCAGTTTCACTGGAGTTTCTGTGGCATTTTGTAATACTGACGCTTCTCCCTTAAAACACCTATTGTCATTTGTCTTTTATGACCTTTACTGTCTAAGTTTTTCTTTCCCTAACAGTGTTCTCAATTTCTTCATTGGCTCTTTTAGGCTTCCTTTAAATTGTGACCACTCAAGTTTTGTCCTTAACAAAACTTTTCATCTTGTCCCCTCGCCCACTTTTCTGAGTATGCCTGAGTCTTTAATGGTGCCTCTGAGCTGTGACTCCACTTTAAATCAAACACATGCCCTAAGTTGTGGGCCCACGTTTCTGCTGGCATCTTAAACTCACCGTGTCCAAAAATTGAATCTGCTGTTTTCATCTCCTTAAACCCCCCTCGTAGGTTCCTCATGTAGCCATTTGGGTCTTAAACTCAGAGTCCATTTATGTTTGTGGCTCCAGCTCCTTTCTCCACCAGTCACTTTGCACATCGCATTCCTTCTACCTCTGCGGTATCTCCCATCCACTCCCGCTGCCCCACGCTGTGTTGTTGAGAAGCCGTCTGCTTTCTCTGTCTCTAGTCACTTTCTTTGCCAACTTACACTTCAAACTGCCAGCAGTTTGCTTTCTGAAAGACAGTTACTGCTTTGTTTAAAAACACTTCTGTTGTGAAGTTTTCAGATTTTAAAAAGTAATATGGATTGTAAGATAGAAATTTTCTCACCCACAAAAGTAACACACACATTGACAAAAGTAAATGTGTGAGATGATGGATATGTTACTTAATTCGCTGAGGAGAATTCCTTTGCCGTGTGTGTGTGTGTGTGTGTGTGTATATATATATATATATATATACATACATACACATATATGTGTATATATATACATACATATATATATACATACATACACATATATATGTGTATATATATATATACACATAAATATCAAGTTATCACCTTATATAGTTTAAATACCTTACAATTTTATTTCTCAGTTATATGTCAGTAGAGCTGGGGGAAAAAGGGTAAAATGGTAAGTATACCACATACTAGATACATGTGCCAGTGTGAGTGTAAAGTGGTTTTCCACAAACACATTCATATTTTTCAGAGAAACTTAAGAATTTGCACACAAAGTAGGATAAAGTCTAAAATAGCCTTATGTTAGGTCAAGCCATGCCACCAAATGAGTTTGCCAAATTTATGAAGAAGACTAGTTTTCAGAGTTTCTGTGTTTTAACATTGCAAATAAAGTATTGTAAGGCCGAACCTGAAAAAATATTCTCCTTTTTTAACTTGTATTTTTTTAATAAATTTTTTTTCAATGTTTATTTATTTTTGAGAGAGACAGAGACAAAACGTGAGTGGGTTGGGGCAGAGAGAGGGAGGTGCAGAATCCGAAGCAGGCTCCAGGCTCCGAGCTGTCAGCACAGAGCGGGGCTCTAACTCACGAGCCGTGAGATCATGACCTGAGCTGAAGTCAGTCGCTCAACTGACTGAGCCACCAGGCGCCCCTTAACTTTTATTTTTTAAAAAATCTTAGTATCCATGAATTTGTGGATTAAATATACTAGTTTTTTGTTTTCTAATAACATTTAAAAATACCTGAATCTTAAAATTTTAAATCTTAAAAACTTTATTGATGTTAAGAACAAGATTGTTTAAATTTAAAAATCTTCTTGAACCAATTAGCTCTTTGGGACACATTGGTTTAAAATAAACGAAAAGACCTATTTTATGTTCCTGGATTGTGAGATATATTCCTTTCATAAGAGTTGAGGCATCTTAAATAGAGAAACTTACTTTCCTCCTTTCCTTGTGTTATGAAACAGTTGGCATGCAAGGAGTTACTTATTGCTGCGTAACACACTGCCTCAGGATTTGGTGGCTTGTAACAACAAACATTTATTATCTGTGGTCAGAAATCTCTGGGTGGGGCTAGTGGGGCATTTCTCAGGAGATCCGCTTAAAGGGTAGCCAGGGACGTCGTCATCTGAAGACGTGGCTGGGGCTGGAGTATCCCCTTCTGTGTGGCTCACTCACATGGCTGCTTGCACGAGACTCCATTCCTTCCATGTGTACCATTCCCTAGGATAGCTTGAATGTCCTTATGACATGGTGACCCAGCAGAGAAGGCAAGGAGGAAGCCGAGGGGCACGGTGGTTTGTGACCCAGTCTTGGAAGTTGCACAGCACTCTCATTTAATATGTTTTTTGGTTCAAAGAAGTGACTTGAGCCCACACTCCAGGAGAAGGCAGTTAGGCCCCACCTTTTGGAGGGAAAGGAATGTCATACTTTAAGCTATCACACCAGCTAATAAATAGTTGTCCCCAAAAACTCAGTTAAGTTGTATTTTCAGTGATGAGATTGGAAACATTTCTGGTGTGCTTCTGTCTCTCCCATCGTCAGCCGCATAGCTTCCGTTTGTGCAGGGATGCTCGTGTACATCTCTGAGCAGTATATTGTAATGCAAAGAGTATGGGACTTGGGATTCAACTGGAAAGTTTGTTTACTTACTATCTAAGGAATCTCCAGGGGCGCCTGGGTGGCTCAGTCCATTAAGCGTCCGATTTCGGCTCAGGTCATGATCTCACAGTCTGTGGGTTCGAGCCCTGTGTCAGGCTCTGTGCTGACAGCTCAGAGCCTGGAGCCTGCATCGGATTCCGTGTCTCCCTCTCTCTCTGCCCATCCCCTGCTCGTGCTCTGTCTCTCTCTGTCTCAAAAATAAATAAAAACATTACAAAAAACTTAAGAAATCTCCAGCATATCTTCCCTGAGCCATGGTTTTCTCACGTATAAATTGGGGATGATGATTATGACATCTACAGGGCGAAGATAGAATGGAGAGAGATTTGGAAACTGTAAAAATCACTTTTTCTTTAAACTGCCTGCCCTAAAAATAGCTTATTAAATATTAGTTCTTACCTGACTCCTGAACAGCTAACATTTATATGCCATTTAATATGTGCCAGGTATGGTTTTAAACCCTTGACATTTATGAACTCATTTAGTCCACAATAACCCTAGGAGGTAAGGACTACACTTATCCTCATTTATAGAGGAAAAAACATTTAAGAGGCTGGGGACATTAAGAATCTTGTTGAGGTCAAGTGGTAAATCCAGGATTTGAACCCAGACAGCCTGGCTCTTGAGACATATGACCTAATTTGACAAGGATTTATTCATCCAGCGTTTCCTGAATACCTGTTGTATTCAGACAGTGCTAGGTACTGGGAAGTCTTACACTGGACTTTAAAGTTGAAAAGCTGAATTCCTGTGTATTATTTGACTTTGTATTTCAGTTTAGTTGATGTTTAAGTTGGTAACATGGGTTCTCTGGATTTTTAAATTGTCTTTCGAGTTAAATGGTACTCTTAAATTTAAATATTTTTTTTAATATTTATTATTAAGACACAGAGAGAGACAGAGTATGAGCATGGGAGGGGGAGGGGGGGGGACACAGAATCTGCAGCAGGCTCCAGGCTCTGAGCTGTCAGCACAGAGCCCGATGTGGGGCTCGAACTCACAAACCGTGAGATCATGACCTGAGCGGAAGTCAGACACGTAACTGACTGAGCCGCCCAGGTACCCCAAATGGTACTCTTAAATTTAAAAAAGCATGAATAGTTTGTGATTTGGATAGTAACCCTGCATCTTCTTTACGTATAGAGAATTACGTGGCCATACAGGTGGCAGAGGCTGCCTTAGAGTAGAGTTTTGGGGGCGCCTGGATGGCTCGGTTGAGCGCCCAACCTTGAGTTCAGCTCAGGTTGTGATCTCATGGTTATGAGATGAGCCCCGAGTCGGGGTCTGTGCTGAGCGTGGAGCCTGCTTGGGATTCTCTCTTTCCCTCTGTCCCTCTCCTCTGTGCGTGCATGCTCGCTTTCTATCAAAATAAACATAAACATAAAAGAGAGGTTTGTTTTAAGCTTTTCCTGTATCTATAATTTTAACTGATTGTGGTTTTCTTCCTGCTATAGACCTCTTTTATATGGAATTTTAGCTCATTTCTTGCACGGAACTAAGGAGGACCTCCAAAATCCATTTTCGAGAGGGTCTTCACTTCAGCCTCCAAACCCAGATCTTGGCAGACAACCTAGCGGAAGAAGGCAAAGGGGTATGAATTTCCTGAACTTCATCATTTTGCTGTCAGCACGTGTATTTTCTTAAATATTTCTCTCTGGAATAGTTTTTCTTGAGCTTTTGAGTCGTAGTTTAATTCTACTTACACTTAATACAGGTTTGGTCTGTGTTCCTTACCATCCTAAAAACAAAATGCTTTTTGGAAGGAGAATCTGGAGGGGAATGACTGGACAAAATTCTCAGATATTATTTCTATACAGAAGTTTGGAAAAACCTGATTTTCACATAGATTTGTACTCTTTGGAGCAGGTTAGATTATTGGTATACTGAACAAATAGCATTTTATCAAATCATCACTTCCCCCCCCGAAAAGTGAGGAAAGATCTCTGCTTACAGATAGAGAAGCCACATGTTTCTGTACCCTTTGCATTTTTATTTAAAAAATTTTTTTTAATGTTTATTTATTTTTGAGAGAGAGACAGACAGACAGCATGAGTGGGGGAGGGGCGGAGAGAGAGGGAGACACAGAATCCGAAACAGGCTCCGGGCTCCGAGCTGTCAGCACACAGCCCGACTTGGGACCCGAACCTACAAGCTGCGAGGTCATGACCTGAGCCAAGTCAGACTGACTGAACCACCCAGGCGCCCCCTCCCCCAGTTTGCATTTTTAGAATACTGTTTGTGGAAGACTGGCAGCTACCTATAAATAACGAATTCTTAGGAGGACAGCCTCGGTTTCTTTCAGAATGCTCCCTTTTCAAATGAGCTTTCTGTTGTTTTGTTCACATCAGCAATAGGCTGTCATTTTGCTAATCTGAACTGAGTGGTTTATTAGCTCCTCCTTTCCAGCTTCGGTCGAGTTGACCTCTTTCTAAGGCCGGTCATAGGTGGGGCTCAGGCAGCAGATTAACAGAACAGCTATAGCCCTGGAATGTGGAAAGAAACTCGTAGAAACCTCTGAAATACAGATCGCCCTTGGTAGTTTTCATAAACTGCTGTGAGCGGTATTGATCATGCTAAATGCTTGCTGTGTCTCCTCGGATCTGAAAGTGAAGTATTTGTGAGGCAAGGCAACCTCTTGAGGAGGTGATTTCTGATTTCACCATGAGTTATCCATTCTCTTAGAATGCTGAGCTGATAGACCGTTGAAAAAGAAATCATCCCACCTCCTTCCTTACTTTACGCTTGAGCAAACCGACCCTGAGAAGTTAGGTGACTCCTCTGAAGCCTGCAGCTGGTCATTTTTAGCCGAGTCGGCATCCCTCCGTGCCCTTCTTGTACACTTTTCGGGGTTTGTGAGGAACTGTCATGAGTGCCTACTGGCCGGCAAGTACTTAAAACAATTACGTGAGTAAATGTCGAAACGTTCAGATAATACAGTGTAAACTTCCCTTTCATCTCTTCCGTCTTGTCTGGGCCCCACTCCCCACTTTCCCTCCCTTCCACGGAGGGAAGGCCCCCGTTAGGAGGTCGGCAGGTCTCCCTCGGGATCCGTTTCCTGTGTATTTATGTATTCTGCTCCTGTGCGTGTCCTCCTGCAGTTGGCTTTTCTTCACTTGTCCTGTCAGCACGTGGACATCCCCTTCTACCTCGTTCTTAACTTCGTGTAGTATCGCGTGGCTTTGCTAATCGTTCTTTACCGATGTGCTGTTATGTTTTTAATTTTTGGCTTCTACCATGTAGCGGTATAGAATTACTTCCTGCCCACACAAGTGTTTGTCTTGTGCGGATGCCCAGAAGTCCAGTTGCTGGTTCAGAGCATGTACGTACTAAAAAATGTAGTAGATACTGTCTGATTCCCCTCCAGAGCGGCTTTACCAGGTGACGTGCCTACCGAGAGCGTACGATAATCGCACTTTCCCCGCGTGATTGCCACCAGGGGATGTTATACACATGAACACTCGCTCACGCGGCAGACCCGCGACACGGGTATTTTCATTCCCATAAGGGAAAATAATCTCTGGAGAAAGCACGTTTCTGGCTTGCAAGCTTTTCATTTTTATTTTCTTCCGTTGTACGACGTGGTAATTCAGCACTTGCCTACAACACCTGGTGCTCATCGCAGGTGCCCTCCTTCATCCCCATCACCTCTTTCCCCCACCCCCAGCCGCCTCCGTCGGTGTGCTCTCTCCAGTTAAGAGTCTCTTTCTTGGGGTGCCTCTCTTTTCTTCCCCCTCTGCTCGTGTGTTTTGTTTCTTAAATTCCACGTAGGAGTGAAATCATAGAGTATTTACTCTTCTGACTGACTTTGCTTAGCATAATCCTTTCTAGCTCCATCCATGTGGTGGCCCCGCTTGTAAGCTTTTTCTAATCGATCTCATTCATGGCTAATGGCTAACAACAAAGTTACAAGGAACAGAGTATTTCTTAACTGAGTTCTGTTGTTTTGAGATGTGGGTCACAGAGTAGCAAGTTGTGGCTTCACACCTGGGAGGTGGGAGGGCTGGGGAGTGGAAGAGAGAGGGAGGGAGAGGGAGGGAGAGAGCGGGCGAGCCGGGCGAGCCAAAGAGGGAGAGGGAGGAGAGTGCATTAGTTACTTTGGGGCCTTCAGAGACTCCGCTTAGAGTAAACCTTTGGGCGTTTACTCTGTGGAAAGCTCAGAAATGAGGATGGCAGCTGAACTAAAGAAGAACGTGATTTTGCAAGTTATTTTTCTTGACCGTCAAAAATTTTCTTGATAACAATGAACTCTTTGTGCAGTGATTAAAAACAAATTTTTTTTAATGTTTATTTTTGAGAGAGAGAGAGAGAGAGAGAGAGAGGCAGAGTGTGAGTGGGGGAGGGGCAGAGAGAGAGGGAGACACAGAAACGGAAGCAGGCTCCAGGCTCTGAGCCGTCAGCACAGAACCCTACGCGGGGCTCGAACTCACAGACTGCGAGATCATGACCTGAGCCAAAGTCGGACGCTTAACCGACTGAGCCACCCAGGCGCCCCTGTGCAATGATTTGTGAGGAATTATCAGCCCAAAATTGCATTGTGTCCCAGTCGCACACTCGAGTATTCTGTTTACTTTCTGGATTCTAGCTTACTGTTTGATGGAAATGTGTTTGATTTGACAACATTGACAAGGTTATGGAGACATGAAAATAATTATTCTTCAGATTACAATACCTGATCTCTACAGAAGCTCATCCGACTGAAACATAAAACACTTAAAATGAAATTCTCTTTTATTTGAACACAAGCCTAAAGCATTCCAGCATGAAGGCACTTCCTTTATCAGAGCTTTCAGAGTGCTGAAAAAAAGAGGGTTTATGTAGACACTCTCACCTTTGGAATGGTAACCAGTTCATTAGTGGTGCTGGTATTAGTGCTTGAAATATGGAGGCAAAGTAGTTTTGGGTATAAATAAAAAACCAGATATCTCATAGCAGAGAAAATCATTAACGGAGCTTGATAGCCCATCTGTAAGGTACATGCATAACAACTTCATTTCTTTACAGTGCTTTTCTAGAAAACCTGAAATGGTTGTGGCCTCAATTTTGTTCTGTCCAGCAAAGCTGCCTAAAAATGAGGGAGGTAGTCGTCTGTGATCCAGACCAGTAGTCTCCCATTTTTTATGAGGGTGATCAGCTGTGGTGGACTAGTGGGAATGGGTGTAGAAGCAAATTGTCTTTAGAATTAGAAAATCCAGGAGCACCTGGGTGGCTCAGTCGGTTAAGTGTCAGACTCTTGATTTCGGCTCAGGTCATGATCTCCTGGTTTGTGGGTTCGAGCCCCACATTGGGCTCTGTGCTGACAGCTCGGAGCCTGGAGCCTGTTTCAGAGCCTGCTCCAGATTCTTTGTCTCCCCCTCTCTCTGCCCCTTCCCTGCTCGTGCTCTGTCTCTGTCTCGCTCTCTCACACAAAAATAAATAAACACTAAAAAAAAAATTAAAATGAAGCATCAAGAAAAGAAAATCCAGTATGTGCTTGCGGTGCTAAAATTGCATATTTCTAACAACTGCCTAGATTTGTATTCTTTTTCTCTTGTCATCTAGTTGTCATAAAAATGGGTTTTTCCATTGTAAAAAGTGTCTGGGGAATATTTTCAGTTCTTCACAATTCTCAGAATTTAGTCTTTGCATTGCATTTTTGTTGCATTTGATTCTTTTAATCTAGAACACTTCTGCCCTCTACGCCTTTGCCTCCATGACAAAAGAAATTCAGCAGAAGTGACTAGGGCCCCTTCTATTGCCAGAGCACAGGGGGTGGTCACTGGGGCCCTGGGCGTTTCTGAACTCTTCCTGGAGCTTTATTGTTGTGTTTTTGACTGAAGATTTTCTACAATTTCTGCGATACTTTTCTGATTTGGGTAGGAAGATGTAAACTGCTAGTTTTTTTTTCTGGCCACAAGAGGGTGCTGCCGAGAGGCATTTCTGTTTGAAGAAAAGTTTCTTAGTTCTTAGTTTCAAAGGTAGAACTTAGTTTCAAAGTTCTTCTTAGTTGAAGAACTTAGTCATCCTTCAAAATGCTCATTGCACACTGTCCTTGCAAATTCCATTCCTTACGTATCGTGTAAGAGAAGTTTATAACTACTACTTACCCATGGGTTTACTCCAGGATGCTCTCTGTTCCACCCTTGAGAGTGAGTCTTTAGTACTAAACATTTCCGATTTCCTCAATAATGGTTTAAAAATGGTGAGTTCCTTTCTTTGTCCCAAGTCACCTGAAGAACTCCTACAATATCAGGGGCGCCTGGGCGGCTCAGTCAGTTAAGCGTCCGACTTAAGGTCAGGTCATGATCTCGTGGTTCACGAGTTCAAGCCCACTGTCGGGCTCCATGCTGACGGCTCGGAGCCTGGAGCCTCTTTCGGATTCTGTATCTCTCTCTCTCCCTCTCTCCCTCTCTCCCTCTCTCCCTCTCTCCCTCTCCCCCCCCCCCCGCCTCCTTCTTTCTGTCTTTGTATCTCAAAAATAAACATTTGAAATCTCTTTCAAAAAAAGAACTCCTACAGTATTCAAGATACAGCATTCAAAAATACACGTAGATATGTCTGCACACTGCTTATTTTGACTTGGGATGAGTACTGACATGTGTTTCTGTCAATTTCAGATGTGACCACCTAAGAAAGGAGAAGTGGAGTATTAATGATATTGAGGATCCTCTTGTTTCTCAAGCAGTAAAGAGATGACATTTCCATCTGGGGCGTCTTTTGTCTTAAAATTGTGTGTATTCAGTACCCTATTTATTCTGCCAACATTACCAAAATACATCACTAATGTTTGTACTTTGTAGAAATTCGAGTTTCTGCAAAACATTTAGCCCCTCCTGTTTTACTACATTTGTGAATAAAAACTAACTTGTAGCTTCCAGCTTCTTGGATTTGACTTGAAAGAGAAAAAAAATACTGTTTTCAGAAGGTATGATAAAGTTTTTTAAATTTGTAAGAGCTAAAGGGATTTTATTAGTACCTCTATGTTCTAAAAAAAAAAAAAGTTCAGGCCTTTATAGCCATATGCTCTGCTCTTTAACAAGGTTACATTAATTAAATTTCCTTCGGGCTGGAATTAGGTGGATTTGTAGAAAAATCCATTCATGTTCTGAGAAAACATTTAAAAGAACACTAGAGCCAGAAAAAACTGTTTTCTATAAACTTTGTTTTTTTCCTTATGATTAGTGGTTTTTCAGATAACCATTTATAATTAGGTTTAGATATCTGAATTACTATCTAAATTTGAACTTTTAAACTAGGTAACAATGTACTTTTTCTTTCCTTGGACCATTTTGGCTTCTATTGGAAGATTTAATTAAAAGGAAGAGGGGGAAATAATTCTTTTAATTTTGCTGTAAGTAAAACAAAGAGTTTATTTCATTATATAAAGAATGTGGAGTAAGCATGAAGAGACAGGCTTTAGGAGAAATACCAGAAGGCACTTTTTAAAAGATGGCATTGTGTAACCTCCGTGTGGCCTTCAGCTGTGCACTTACAAGGCGAGCTACACCAGGGGCCGCCACTACCTACTCGGGCTTCGGAAATCTCATTAAATGCCAGTTTTTCGTTCTTGGGATAAAAAAAAAAACAAAAAAACGGTAAGAGCTCTTAGTGTGCGATCTCTAAAATGCTATTTTGATATTTATTCAGACATTTTTATAACGTGGAGTCTCCAGACCGATATCCCTGACAACACCTGTTACAATAGCGCCCGGTTGGCCGGAAGTCGCAAAGCGTGTCCTGGGCGTGAACTGCGCGGGCTCCGTTTACTGACCGCGTTTAGCTTGAACATTTTCCACAGGGAAAGTGATCACGGCTGGAGCTGGAAAAAATGGCGTCCTCTTCAGGGTGCGGACTCTGTGCTGCCTGTGGAAATTACCGACACTTATCATTGACTTTCTGTGCGGTGGTCAGCGTTCAGTCCTTACACCTTAACCAAGAATTTTTATCTGAGTGCCAAAAGTTTAAAGAAGTCCCCTCAAGACATACTTGACAAGTGAGAGGATTTTGCGAGGCCCTATTGACGAGCTAGAATTACTTACATAGAGAAGTGCCATCAGGGCTCCTTTCCATTTTTAAAATTAAATCTGTAATCTATGGTAACAGTCACGAATTCCATTGTATTGGGTGTGGGGATGTGAACATCTGAATTCTTCTCAGAAGACTTGGTTTACATGCAAAGATGTTGGCAATGGACGCTAAGTTTACCTCAGGAATTACAATCATGCAGGACTAGATTAAGAAAAAATTCTGGACTTTATCATTTTGGATACTGATATAAACTCATCACAATAGAAGCTGAACAGAATTGTCGCGTGTAGTCGATAGTGCTTTTGTATGCATTGTCCTGTCATTTGTTTGTACCCAGGCCACTTTTATACTTTCGATGTATCATTTAATAAAAAACACTGGAGCAACTCGTCTTTGTGCAGAGGCTGTTCCTGTGCCTGTTCGGTCATCAAGAGGTGGACGCCAGGACGGGAAGAATGGTTGGAGGCGGCTCCCCAGGCCCCCCCTTCCCCCTGCAGGCTCCCCGGCAGCCTGGGTGGAGGGTGGAGGGTGGAGGGTGAAGGGAGGGAGCTGTGCCCCGCGTGTGCCCTTGCCATCAGCCACCTCACCTGCCACACTTACTCTTCACCCCGGGGGCTGGTGGGGACGGTGTCGCAACCGGGGACGTGGCCATTTAGGGCTTCAGAAGAGCACATGCAGCACTCTTTTTTTTATATTTGGAAAAAGGGAAAACCACCTATTTTCAAAAAACTAAGATTTTTATGATTTCCACAGAGGACCTTAGGTTGAGAAAAATGTACTCCAGAAATGTTTATACTCAGGATATTTGAACTGTGTCAATTAATTTATAAGCCAGTAGTTGAAGAAGGTGCATGGGCTGAGATAGCAAAAAAAAAAAAAAAAAAAAAAAAAAATCTGAATACAGAGGACCCATCAAGCTCTTGTCCTCTAACTCAAAAAACTAAATCTGGGGGCGCCTGGGTGGCGCAGTCGGTTAAGCGTCCGACTTCAGCCAGGTCACGATCTCGCGGTCCGGGAGTTCGAGCCCCGCATCAGGCTCTGGGCTGATGGCTCAGGGCCTGGAGCCTGTTTCCGATTCTGTGTCTCCCTCTCTCTCTGCCCCTCCCCCGTTCATGCTCTGTCTCTCTCTGTCCCAAAAATAAATAAACGTTGAAAAAAAAAAATTTTTTTTAAAAAAAAACTAAATCTGCATCACTGCTGGTGGTTTTCATGGGTTGTTAGGAGAAGTTCTCTTCCAGAAATACAGAGAAGTTTTAGGGGAAGACTTGGATTTACACAAAAATAGGATGGGAATTGGGACTGAAGAGGGATTTAGGAAAAGTGGAAATCTGAAACTTGGGCAGTTAAAAAACAGCAGGAACAGAGGTGGCGTTTGAAGATGATAAATTTAGCTTAGCGTATATGTTTGCATAGAGTAAACTAATAGCTTTATAATTATGTGCAAGAATGCATTTGTATATGACTCGCATGCCTGTATGATTATATAAAATTTGATGTGTTCCTTTAACCTAAAGCCAAGTGTACACAAAGGATTAACATTTGTGAGAATATGCCTTTAAAGGCATTTAGGACAATCCTCCCCAGCCACTTGGGTATTTGATTTTTGTAACAACCGTTCTGCAAGGATTGTGTGGTCTTAATTTTTTTTTTTTTTAATAAAAGGTAAAACTACCTCTAAAAAAAAATAGACCTTATTTCTTGAATATAACGTGCACAGAGTTTC
Organism: Puma concolor; assembly: GCF_028749965.1. Classification (NCBI taxonomy): domain Eukaryota; kingdom Metazoa; phylum Chordata; class Mammalia; order Carnivora; family Felidae; genus Puma; species Puma concolor. The sequence continues at coordinate 29,859,440 of NC_141682.1, forward strand.
CATACACCACCTATCCCCACACTCGCAGCCTCCCCCATTTTTAGCAGCACCCCCCCCCCATCAGGGTGGCACGTTTGTTCCAATCGATGGACCTGCAGTGACCACATTCTCACTCAAAGTCCATAGTTCACATTAGGATTCATTTAAGGTGCTGTTCATTCTATGGGTCTGAACAAATATATCATGACCTGTATCCACCATTATAGTATCATGCACAGTATTTTCACTGCCCTAAACGTCCTGTGTTCTGCCCATTCATCCTCCCTCCCCCCAGGCCCTGGCAGCCCCAGGTCTTTTACCGTCTTCATAGTGTTGCCTTTCTCAGAATGTCAGATCTGGCATCCTGCAGTGTTTGGTCTTTACAGACCAGCTCCTTTCACGTAGGAATATGCACCTAAGACTCCTCCATGTTTTCGTGGCTTGAGAGTTGGTTTGTTTTTTAGCACCAAATAATAGTGCATCACCTCAGTGTCCCACGGTTTGTCCACTCACCTGCTGAAGAGCATCTTGGTCGCTTCCAAGTTTTGGCAATTCCGAACAAAGTTGCTATAAACCAAGTGCAGGCTGCAGTATGGACGTAAGCTTTCGACTCGTTTGGGTAAGTCCTAAGGAGTATGATTTGCCGCATCGTATGTCAAGAGCGTGTCTCGTTCGGGCAGGCACTGTAAAACTCCTCGAGAATTTTAGGGGCCTTCCTGATAGAGAATCTGGAGGTACGAAGGCACCATGGGTGGAAATGGATGAAGGAAAGAGCGTCGCAAGTCACTCTGCCGTGGGGTCTTGTCTTGGAGAAGTGTGGAGCCGTCATGACTGAAACAGAAGTGCCTTCTTGCAAGAGCGATCGAGCCAGGCTTGTGGCCAGGAATGACATCCCTTCATTCACAAGAAGGCACGGTCCTGTGCAAATCTTGGGCTGGAGGTCTTGAGCGCTGATACCCTTCTACATAATTAGGTCGCGAGGCACATGCAGGAGTGAACCATGCTTGACCCCGATCTTTGATATCATTAAAAACTGGGGGACAATCACATTTTTGAGCTTTTTTGCTAAAAGGAAGACTCCGAGAGAGAAATTTCCCCTCTGCCATCTTGTTTGATGAGTTTATGGAAACTCCCATTACACAGCACCTCAAAGAAAAGACAAGCCAAGGAAACCTACTGGACAGCTCTCAGAGTAACACTTTTTTTTAAAGTATTTTTCCCCCTTGATCTTAAAATAACTGGCTTTTTGAGCCATGAGAAATAAAACAGGCATTTGCTTTAATTACTGTAACAATGCACTTTTGAAGATTCAAACATCTGAGCTTTGGCACTGGACACATATTTAATGAATGACTGTCCCTGAGCACTGGTAGAACGTACCAGAAAGGTATGGAATGCTTTATATAAGGCCTTCACATATGTTGTCCTGTTTAACAACCCAGTAAGGTAGTTGAGGCAAAGATTCTGTCGCTCTGTGCTCCTCCTTGAGAAAACACAGGCTCAGTTCACGGACTATCCTGTGGCTTCAGAATAGAGAGAGAGCAGGCTTCAGAAAGCAGGAGGGCCTGAGGAAGTGATCAAGAGGGTCTGAGATACTCTGGGGAGCCGGGTGGCTGGAGGGGGGACAGGCCGGCCCTCGCCATCAGGCACCCAAGGCCTGTGGTTTCAAGTTGGCTGGGAATAATAGCTAACAGGAAGCTGCACAATGTGTCCGTTTCACATGGATCATCTCAACGACTGTTTACCAACAGCCAGGGCATAACTGCTGCTCTTCCCATCTCACAGATAGGGACGCTGAGGCACGGAGCAGTTAAAGGAATGGCTCCTGGCGGAACGGCTACAAAGGGGGCACCGGCCACTAACCTCGGAGACCTGTCTTTAGCCTGCAGGCCAATTCACCTGGGCATCTCCCTTTCCCTTTAAAGTCCTTGTGGAAGCGAATCATGGCAACGGTGGGCTCCAGTCCCATTGGGAGCCTGGACAAATCTCTTCGCTGCTCTGGGACCTCAGTTTTCTCACCTGCAAAATGGGGGTGATCAGGCAAGCCCCCTCCCCCATCCGATCCGGTTACCCAGGGAGGGGTTGTGGACCTAGGTGGGGTGCGTGCGAAGCCGGGAGCCGGGCGGGGGTCCTCCCAGCTCCTCCGACCCCCTCCCCAAGCCCTGTGGCTGGGAGTAGCTGGGGCCCACGTGGGCCCGCGCGGCGCAGTCGCAGCGGCCGGAGGCAGCGCGCCCTCCCCCGCGCCCGCCGCGCCGGGAGGCCGCTCCGCACCATATTTAGTCAGGGGGAGCGGGCAGCCCCGGGCTGGTATGCGGCGCTGGGGATTCCTGCAGGAAGGCGCCCGCGCCTGCCCTTTTTGGGTTGTCGCCCGCCCAGCGCCCCCCGCCGCGCCCGCGGAGGGAGGACCGGCCCGGGGACCCGGGGCCCGTGCGGGGCGGGGAGCGGGGCGCGCGGGTCCCCGGCCTGGCGCGGGGCCAGCCCACCGCCTCGGCTTCCTTTTATGGCCTGTGTGCGTGCGGGCGACGGAGCCCGGGAGAAGACGGAGAGCCGGGGAGAGAGCCGGCGACGGAGATCCGGAGCCAGAGACACAGGGCCAGAGATAGAGGGAGACAGTGGGAGACGTCCGGGAGAGACACAAAGCCAGAGACCGCGGGAGAGGTCGGGAGAGACACAGGCCAGAGGCAGAGGGAGACAGAGGAGAAAGTGAGAGACAGAGACATACAGAGTGACCGCAAGGCAGGAAGAAAGAGTGACGGAGAGTCACTGCATCAGAAGTATGGGAGAGAGACGAACAGATTGACAGACACAGGCAGAGGAGGGGAGGGAGGGGTCCTACGAGAGAGGGGAGCAGGGGTGAAGTTTTAAGCAGCTTCTTCATTTGCAGGAACTTCTTGGGCGGGGGAGGAAGAGTTGGGAACTTGTAAGGGCAGGGTCGCACCCGCTTTCTCTTTGCATCCTGACTCACACCTTGCAAGTTACATAAATATACCCTCCCCGACACACACACCCACACACCCATTTTTCCGCTGCAGAGACTGAGGCTCAGAGCAGGGAAGTGACTCGCCTGAGGTCAGGCAGTCAGCGAATGGCACATCGGGCCTCAAGTCCCTGCAGCAGGTTGTTGGGTCCCCCCCCCCAACTTTTTCTTGTGGGTGGAGGTGGAATAGCAAGTTGGGAAAAATAAAAACTTCCCCTTCCCAAACGATTCCCAGCCGTCGGGGGCTCCTGCCTTGCACTTTGCAAAGTTCAAAAAATCCCCTTCCTCTACCCTTCATGCAGTGCGGCCGGCCCCCTTTCCAGGCACTGGATGGCGAATAAAAGGGGGAACGGGGCTGGGAGGTGGCAATTCAGACCCCCACATTTGCCCCCTCCGAGGGGAAGGAAGAGGTTAAAATCGGGGTCGTGCACTGACTGAAGGGAGACCTTCTCAAGCATCTCCCCTCCCCGCTCCCAGACGCTGATCGCTCGGCCCCTTGCTCTGGGAATCAGAGCCTCGGTGAGTGTCCCAGAGCCGGGTTGGGGTGGGGGGGGCGGTGTGAGACACCGGCCCGAACTCTTCTGCGGGGAGCGCCACAGCCCCCTGGGTCCCCGCCAAGTGTGCGCCCCTGTCCCAGCGCCGCCGCAGGTGAGGCCAGGAACGGCACAAAACGCCGCGCTTCCCGGGCCCTGCAGGGGGCGCTGCGGAGCCAGCAGCCTGGGACCCTCCCTCCTCCTCCCCCCCGGGCCGCCTCCTCTTTCCCACCGGGGGCAGCTCCGGGTCTATAAAGACAGGCTTCCCGGGCGAGCCGGGAGATTTGGACGCCCCTGCCTGGGAGGTGTGCCAGATCTGAGCTCTCCACCCGGTTTCTTCTCCGCTGTCCCCCCAGTTGGAGATCTGTAAGTAGGGTGGTACTGGGGGGTGGGCAGCTGGGTAGGGGTCATCCTACAGGGGCTGGGGAGCAGCAAGGTGTTTCTGTTGCCATCCTTGTCATACGGTCAAGGACTCTGGTGAGGAGGTGGGGATTCACAGTTTTCATTTCTCTGCTTCATCAACCTAGGTTTTCCCCAAACCTCCATCTCCCCAGGTGGCCAACCAGAAGTGCCACCTTGGGGGTACTTGTTAAAGACAAAAATTCCGTGCTCACCTCCAGTTACACTTGAATCTCCAGAAAAACTGTACTTAAAAAAAAGGAGGAATCCCAGATGATTCTTATGAGACACATCTGGGAGATGTGATCCCTTCAAATCTCAGAGGAGCAGCTTCCATTGGCTTCTAACTTTTATTCTAGGCACAGATAAAGTACAGCTGAACTTCCCTAGAAAGTCATTTCCAATCACAGAGGCGGGCAAAGTAACGCTCTGAGTAGATTTGGAAGCCTGGCTTAATTCTGTTGAAAATGTGCTAAATCAGTGAAAAACACGTGGGCAGATGCTTCCCAGAAAAGGGAGTGCGTTTTTCATCAGTTTAGAGGATGTGTTTGTTGATCACGCTAGAGAGGGAGGGCTGGTTATGATGCAGTTGATTTATCACAGCCCAGTTTTCTTCCAGACTCCCCTCCCCCATTCCAAAGTTTAAAAAAAAAAAAAATCTTATCCAGGTTGACCCCAAGGGCTTCAAATACCCAGACAGATGGGACAGTTTCGATTTGCATCCATGGCCTGCAGGTGTGTTAAGTAAGAGTGCCCTGGGATTTCCTGTAAGTAGCTGGCACCCCTGTTGCTCTGAACGTCCCCACAAAGTGGACCAAAGTGAGAAAAAGTCTGGCTGATGTCTGTTTCAGGTTTCCCCCTGCACAGAGAGCTGGTGGGGATTTTGCTGCCTGAGGAAGGGCGCCATTCAAAGCTATGCTGATCAAGACGTTAGAGAAAATAGTTAGAAACCCAAGGAGAGGGTTTGGTTACAGTGTTAAGAACTGAGAGATTAAATGGTTAAGTGGCCAGGGTTTGGCCAAGGGAAGGCAGGTGGATTGTTAGTAAACCGATTTGCATAGTTGTGTTTTGCTTCGTCTTCCCGATTGGTTTAGTTTCCTTAAAGGTACCAATGGAGAGGTTTTTCTGTTTTGTTTGTTTTGTTTTTACAGAGAGGGAACTGGAAGGTGCTGGGCTGAAAGGCATTGGATGGCAAGGTGTAAAATAGGAGGTTGAATTTCTGTGGAAGGAAGTCTTCCCTTGGTGCTTTTCCATTGAGATAGCCACCACTGATGGGATACTTATGTACCAGGCACTGTAACGGTGTTTGATTTAATTTATCTCATTTAAATGCTGCAATGACCTTTTAAGGAGGCACCATGATGCCTGTTTAGTCAAAAGGCAGCTGAGGCTCAGGGAGGTTAAGTAACTCGCCCAGCATCACACAGCTAGCAAGTGGTGGAACCCATTCCTGGGTCTGTCTGATACCAACGCTATGTGGTCTTGACCCACCACCTTTTGTCTTTACCATGAACAAAACGTCTTTTGGAGTCAAGTTTCTGGGGGGACCAAATGCTTCCGGAAAGCAAGGGTTTATCATCTTCTCTCTGGAGAAAACATAAGCTGACCTTTTGGGAATTTAAAATAAAACGCACCGTTTGTCCCCTGGTGGTGTGGTAATCTAGCTGGGGCCGATGGGTAGACTGCCATCCCAAGAGTCTAACTCATGAACTAGACGAGCTTTCTCCAAGAAGCTTCTGGGGCTCGCCTGGTACACACCGTGGTTTTTTATTTTCGCATCTGAAATAGACGTGTTCTTCCGTACAAGGTATTTGTTATGGATTTGTTATCGTTACTTTTCTGTCCGAGGGCTGAGATTGAGGCAAACATGGCCATGTATGGTAGTGTTTTCCATGAGGCCATACCCGGCTCGCTTGCAAATTAGCGTCGTAACACAGCTTTGTTGGTCGTGACTCTGGGGGATTTCTTGGCCCTTGTCCTTCCCATTTGGGAACAAGTGGAGGAGCCCGGAGGAGAAGACATTTGGGAGGAAAGGAGGATTATTTTTCCCTGCTCCTCTCTTATTTAGAATTTTTTTTTAAATTAAAAAAAGGTTTTTAGCCACTCGGGTTTATTAAACTACTGCTTTCCAAGATAGGAGTAGAAAACAATACCTGGTGATTATCTTTGCCAGACCATATTGCACTGGCAGTGAACTAACTCCAAGGCTCCACAAGACCATAAGGATTACTGTCCAATCCTGTAACGAATTTCTCTAACACTCTTCATTCGGGGCAGGCCCCCACAGTCTCCTAATTCCGTGTCTTCCTCTGACATGGTCTCCTCTCTGTTCCCTCTTCCCGGAGCTCTGCCCCACCAAGGTTTGGCCAAACCAGCCAGTCAGAATCGTGACTTGACCGACCGTCATCCGAATTGATTCACCTCCAAGGACCTGGGTCTCCTATTCAGCATTTGGTGCTCATTACTGAATAAATCAGTTAGATTAGAACTTGTGATCTTAGGGACCTGCAGGGGAACGTTCTGGAGGCTGTTGATGTCCAGGATCAAGGAGCTGGCAGACTCGGTTCTTGGTGAGGGCACTCTTCCAGGTTCGAAGAAGGGTGCCTTCTCGCTGGGCACTCACACGGCCTTTCTTGACAGTTTTATTTTGGAGGAAGAAGGGTCTCTTCTTTCTTCAGCACATCAGGGCCAAGCAGGCGGACGCCCTGTTGGAAATTGAAATGGATTTCCGTGTAATTCTCAAATCAGATCCGTCTGAGATTTTTCCGGAAAACCAAGTCCGCTGTTAAATCCGCTGGAATCCTAGAATGTCATGAGCAAGTTTGGAAATCCTCCACACCGGACTTCACAAACCTCCATTTTCCCATCTGAAAAATGGGGGTGGGGTGGGGGAGAATAGCTCATGTTTGGTGAGCACTTTGGCCAGTTGACACGCTGAGCCCTTAACTGGCATCATGTTACCATCTTCGCAACAACCCTTGGGAGTAGATATTGTTGTTGGCCCCTTTTTACTACTGTGGTCTGAATAACTTGCTCAGGATAGCTTGACTGGCCCAGGAGGAAGACTGGATCCTGCAGATCCAGCTCTTTGTAACTCTAGAGCCCAAGGGATTACCCTGTCGGGAGGATTAAGTGGGATAATGCACACGAAGGGGGTAGCATCGCCTGGCCTCTGCCTCACTTCAGTGGGCGATTATTTACCACGTACGTGCCCAGAGACCTTAAGGATTGTGCTTCATGTGGCACAGCTGGTACTTAGCAGAACCAGAAAGCCTATCGTATGACCTTTATGTCAAGGAGAAACTTGTCCCTTATTTTCCTTTTGTGTCCTGCCTCCATAATCCCAATCCCTATTTGGCATGAAGGTGGTAGTTAGAACCTTCTACTTGAATGTGGCCACACTTGCTCCCCTACGCCAGGCACATGGCAAATTCCAGTTCTACTGGGCCATTTGTGATTCATTTCGGGCCATCATGGCATCCTGGAAGGGCTCACCTAGGAATGGGAACCTATCTGGCTTTTCAGGTGGCTCTTTGGCTCCCTGGGGTCTCTCCGCCTTCCTCCCCTGACCTTGAAACAGTTGAGCCATGGCCACACGTTGGAGGAAAGGCTGAGTTCGGAGAAGGCCAAGCGGGAATTTGCAGGAATTTTGTAAGGCTCAGGTGAGGGAGGAACTAGTTAGTGCTGTCCATTGCTCCTGCACGGGGGAGTCCTGTATCTTGAACCTGCATTAGTGATTCAAGGGTTTGGATGGAACAGCCCTCATCAAAGTCCCCAAGAAAGGGCCCACTGTTCACTCATGCAGGCTTGAACTTGCCCCATTACTATACCCGTTCCTTCCTTCCCCTGGTGAAGCGAACCGTGGAGCAGATGACGTAGAATCTCAAAAGGGGCCTCGGTCTGAGACCGCTGGGTCCTGATCTGGGGTCACGATTGCCAGTCCCCCGTCTCCTCGTAGAATGCCTGTCTCCCTGAGCCCCTTCCTCCTTGCCCTCTCGATTCTTCCTTACCCCCTAGGTGTAATCACGGTCAGTGTATTCTTGGGTGTCTTTCCAAAACTTTGCTACGTCGAATTTCCTTTTTGTCAGACAAAAAAAAACTGGCATTCCGGACATTAGGATTTTTTTCCCCACTTAATCGTAGATCTTCAACATCTTTCTCTATCGGCATGTTTTGGCATGTTTAAAAATCAGCTGTATAATCCTCTATTATTGGAAAGTACAGCTTCTTACTGAAATAACCCCTTATGGAAACATACCAGCTGCTCCCCATCACTTAGAGTGTTTCAGGGAACATCCTAGATCTATTTTGGTCTAATTACATGAATTTATCTGTAAGATCAATTCCCAGCAATGTGATGGCCAAGTCAAAGGGCACGCGCATTTAAAATGGATAGATATTGAGAAATGTCTGTCACATTCGAGACTGTACATTAATTGTAAGCACGTTATGCCAGGGCTGGAAGATAGAAAATACCCTGGGGCTTTGAGGGCCGGAAATGACCAGTTCTCTCTTTCCCAAAAGTGTTCTTCATAGGAGCTATATTGTGTCTCTTGCTAACCAAGTTCTCTTGGTAGGAGAGAAAAATAATTTCATTCTACTAACTAAAAAACTTCCTTCTGGAGTTACTTTATTTCTTAATGTTTATTTATTTTTGAGAGACACAGAGAGAGAGAGGCAGCATGAGCCGGGGAGGGGCAGAGAGAGGGGGAGACACAGAATCCAAATCAGGCTCTGGGCTCCAAGCTGTCGGCACAGAGCCCGAAGTGGGGCTTGAACTCATAAACTGTGAGATCATGACCTGAGCCAAAGTCAGACCCTTAACCGACTGAGCCACCCAGGTGCCCCGGAGTTACTTTAAACACAGTATTTAAGTCAGGGGAGATGTCTCAAAACAACAGTGAAATGGTCCACTGCTCGCCTTTTTCCTGTTAAGGTGAAGTAGGGCTTCCTTGGGATCACAGCCTGGGGAGGTGGAGGGTGGTATGATTGATGGGGGGAGTGCGGAGGGGGCCAGGCCTTGAAGCAAGCAAGAGCTTTTCTGCTAAGAGTAGATTGGGCGTCAGGTGAATCTGGGTTTAAATCTCGACTCCAGCTTTTGCAAGAGAAGGCTTTTAATTTAGTTTACTTTCCAGGACCTCTGTAATCTTACAGGAATAATAAATTATGCTCACCTTGCTGAACACTTAGGACACATAGCAAGCTGGGGTATTTAATAAATGGCCTGGCCCGATACCCCCTGAATAGAAGGGGCCCAGTAATTACAGTGGCTATTACCAATAACAGATTTAGAATCCAATTGTCTCATGCAGACAGCTTGGGGCAGAGAGAACTGATGCATCTAGGGATCCTGGACCCTCTCCTGTTTCCCTCTACACGCCCGGCTCCTTCCACACCTGCCCCAGGACTTGAACTAGTTTCTCCGATGCGGAGGTCCTTCCAGCTGGTGGACTGTGTCCTAGACCGGGCTCAGAGGGCGTTCATTTTGTCTACACGGCGCTTAAACTGTGCGATGATTTAACTTGAGTGGCGGCTGTTTCGCACCTAAAGTCAGACTTCTGGGTCGACTGCAAGCCTGGAAGTTCAGGGTCCACATACTCATGAGGTGACCCTGGCTGGAATGAAGGAGCTACCACCATCTCTAGGCGGGGTAAGAGGGCTCTCGGCCCAATTGCTTCTGCGACCCCTGTGGACACTTAGGTTTGTGTCTGTGGTCCAAGCTCTTGAGCCGGCCGCTTGGCAATAAAGTCTTCAGGGAAGCTGTCGACCAGGCGTGATGATGTGCAAATCCTATACTATTCGGGCCCTGGGGTATTTGATTCATTTTTTATTAGTGCGGAAGCAGAAAGGGCAGGATCTTTTTACCCCTGCGTCCCTCTGGGGAAGATAAAGCTGATGTTAAAACACACCAAGCTGAACGGTCTTGTGTGGTCTGATTCCAGCCCTTTGATACGGAATCACAGATCCCATAGAATGTCAGTGTCAGGCCAGCCCACTTTCTTCCCCCAGATGAAACATGCAAGGCTCAGAGGGGGAGAGTGACTTGGCCACAGGCACCCCGCGAATTCGTGGCGGAACTGGGACTTGTAACCGGGTGGTTTCACAGAGGCTGAAGAACGGCTTGTTTGTGCTGAAAGAATGAAGCTGTGTGGTGTTGGCGGGGAAATCAGGAACGCGTGCACAGCGGACACACTGAGCCGTGTCGTGTCACACGTTGCTGACCTCATAGCCACAGAGTCCTTTGTTTTCATCAAAAAGTTTGAGAGCACCGCTCGATCCCTGAAGCGTCCTTAGTGTCCATCTGTCCTTTGTAATACCCCTGCAGGTGCCCCTTCAGCCCCCGACCTCTGGGCGTCTGCGTCTTATCTTGGGATGTGTTCACTGCCCCCGTGTCACCTCCAGCAGTTGGCCTTCCAGGTTGGTGTGGACAAAGTGGTGACTGTCCTCAGCCTTAACTGTCTTCCACAGAGAGTCCTGGGTTTTCTTCTAAAGCAGTGGTTCTCACCGGGGACGATGTCGCCCCACCCCCCAGGAGACATCTGGCGATGTCCAGAGGCCTTTGGGTTGTTAAAACTGGCAGGGCCAGGGGCGCCTGGGTGGCGCAGTCAGTTAGGCGTCCGACTTCAGCCAGGTCACGATCTCGCGGTCCGGGAGTTCGAGCCCCGCGTCAGGCTCTGGGCTGATGGCTCAGAGCCTGGAGCCTGTTTCCGTATCTGTGTCTCCCTCTCTCTCTGCCCCTCCCCCGTTCATGCTGTGTCTCTCTCTGTCCCAAAAATAAATAAATGTTGAAAAAAAATTATAAAAAAAAAAAAAAAAACTGGCAAGGCCGGGGGCGCATAGGCGGCTCAGTTGGTTCAAGAGTCCGACTTCAGCTCAGGTCATGATTTCACGGTTCGTGGGTTCGAGCCCCGCGTCGGGCTCTGTTGCTGACAGCTCAGAGCCTGGAGCCTGCTTTGGATTCTGTGTCTTCCTCTCTCTCTGCCCTTCCCCCGCTCGCACTTTGTCTCTGTCCCTCTCAAAAATTAATAAACATTAAAAAAAAAAAAAAGAAACTGACAAGGGGAGGAGCTACAGGCATCTAGTAAGTACAGGACAGGGACGCTGTAAACAGCCTAGAATGCCTAAGACAGCCCCTCCCCCAACAAAGACTGACTGGCCTTCAAGCGTCCATGGTGTCAAGATTGAAAACCCCTACTTGAGGGGCACCTGGGTGGCTGAGTCGGTTAAGCATCCGGCTTCCGCTCAGGTCATGATCTCGTGGTCTGTGAGTTCGAGCCCCGCATCGGGCTCTGCACTGGTGGTGTGGAACCTGCTTGGGATTCTCTCTTTCTCTCCCTCTCTCTGCCCTTCCGCCACTTGTGCTCTCTGTCTTTGTCTCTCTCTCGCTCTCTGTTTCTCTCAAAATAAATAAATAAACTTAAAAAAAAACCCAAAAAACGAAAAACCTCCTTGGAAGTAAGGACCACAGCAGGGAACAGGAAGGAGACCAGGTTTTGTTTCCACTTAGCACAAGGAGAGTCCTCTGACTGGAACTGATCATTGCCGTTATTTTGCAAGCTACTTTTTATTTTCTTCCTCCCAGTGCCTCCCCTAATGCCCCACCTGGGACTTTTTTACCTGGTTGTCACCATCCCAGATTTTTGAAAACTCAAGGCTCTGGGTGCATGCTGAGGCACGTCCTTATAACGATTAAGCCAAATTATCCGGAGCCTTCTACACTGATCCAGGATGTTTCTCGGGTGTGCCTGTATTTCCTGTCCTCAAATGTTCTGCCTGTTTCAAAGAAGACAAAGCAGGAAAGATCACCTTGAAAATACACCTTTATTCAGATTCCACCATAGCTGGCTGTGCCATGATGGGCAAGTTACTTAACCTCTCTGTGCCTCCCTATCCTCGTCTGTAAACCAGAGTTGATGGTGCACCCTGTAGTGTTTCTGAGGGGATTAAAGGAGACCATAGCTGGTACCCAATAAAGATTTAGCGGCTCTGATTACTAATATTAATATTATTAACTTGCTAGGCTCACTACATTTTCTCAAGGGCATATTTGTGAGATTTCATCGGTGTTTGGTGGGAAAAGAAGTCTGTGGCCAAATGTTTTGGGGAGCCTTGGGTCTAAAGGAGTAAAATCGCTTTCGGGTTTTAGGACCTGACAAAGTCTTGGATGTCCTGATACTGTCCTGCCTTTCCATACACAGGTGGGGGGTGGGGATGTGGGTGGGGCAGGGGGTGGGGGGAGGGAGCACTTTGCCAGTGGATTTAACCGCAGAGTCGTTTTCTTTCGAAGAGTATCTCAATCTCCCTGAATCCCACCCAACTCCCACCCCTTAATATTTCAAGGGATTAGGGTTCCAGGGAGCACACTCTGGGAAATGCTGTTCTCGGGTGAAGCCAGGCTTCCTCTTGCCTGTGACCAAAGCAGATATGGTGCATCGTAACAGTCAGAAACAGCAAAGCCCTGAGAAGCCAGCCAGCTTCTCTGTCTCCTTTTTTGGACAGAGACGGACTCTTTACACTCGGTCTTGTTTGTGTTTTTGATTCTTAGATTAGACAGAGTTCCTGGCGACGGGGATTCCTATGTCCTTGTATTTTTCTGTTGTGTTTTTTGGTGTTTTTCTCACTTTTAAGGCAGCTGACCAACATTGCAATTAGAAGGAACCCAGTTCATTGACATGTTGCTCAGAACTTTCCCCCAAGCCCTCTTGAGTATATTTAGAAACTATTTTATAATTTTTATAATTTTTAGTTGATTGATTGAGTGAGTGATTGAACCGGGGAGGGGGGAGGGGTGGGGGGGGCGCGGTTAGGGGACCGAGGATCCGAAGTGGGCTCTGTGCTCACAACAGACAGCCCGATGCGGGGCTCGAACCCACCAACCGTGAGATCATGACCTGAGCTGAAATTGGATGCTTAACCGACTCAGCCACCCAGGTGCCCCTTGGTACTATTTTAAAAATGCTTCCTTGCACACTAACAAGTGTACTTAACACTATTGAACTGTGCACTCAAATGGTTAAGGTGGTCAATTTTATGTAATGTGTGTTTTAGCATAAAGAAGAAAAAAGGAAACCAGAAGTTTTCATGGAAGTGAATACTTTGTATCAGAAAAGTACACGGGGCCGCCTTGGTAGCTCAGCGGGTTAAGTGTCCAACTCTTGATTTCCACTCCGGTCGTATCTCCAGGTTTGGGAGTTTGAGCCCCAGATTACGCTCTGAGCTGACAGTGCAGAGCCTGCTTGGGATTTTCTCTCTGTTCTTCTCTCTCTGCCCCTCTCCCACTCTCTCTCAAAATAAATAAATAAACTTAAAAAAAAAAAAAAAAAGGCAGCAGAACATCAGCCCCGTAAGCCCCCCTCGGCTTCTGTTCTTCCAGTTAAGACATCGGACTTGTGTCACCATAGGGACATTTTTGCTTGGTTTTGAACCCTCCTATAAACAGAATCACGTAGTATGTCCTTTTTTTGCGTTTGCCTTCTTGGTTCAAATGTGCACGTGAGGCACTGTGTTGGGTACCTGCTAGGGTCGGTTCACTTATTGCAAATTCTCCGTCGAGCTTCTGCTAAGCCCATCGGGCTCACGTGGGAGGCAGAAGGGCAGGGGCTCTGGAATCAGACGTGGGCTCAGAACCTGGCTCTCTTACTGTTGAGCTGTGTGACCTCAGGCAGATGCCATCACCTCTTTGGGCCTCTGTGTCCGGATCTGTTAGGGGGAGCTGACCGTAAGGCGAGATTCCCAACAGCGTGCTGATGTTACTTGCTGACCCCGCTGTGAGTGTTGACTATCCCTGCTGGTATTCAGAAGACCTGGCCCCGGCAATGACCTACGGGCCAAGTGGGAGGTGTGTGACAGCGATATGGCTTACACACGGAAGACAGTGGCACGCAGGTGATACAGTAGCATTTTCCCTTTTTTTTTTTTTAACGTTTATTTATTTTTTGAGACAGAGAGAGACAAAGCATGAACGGGGGAGGGTCAGAGAGAGGGAGACACAGAATCTGAAACAGGCTCCAGGCTCCGAGCCATCAGCCCAGAGCCTGACGCGGGGCTCGAACTCACGGACCGTGAGATCATGACCTGAGCCAAAGTCGGCCGCTTAACCGACTGAGCCACCCAGGCGCCCCAGCATTTTTCCTTTTAAAGAAAAAGGTCAAGCGTGCAGAAGTCAATGCAACAGCGTAACCCCCCTGAGGCACCCCATCCCTCAACCCCAGGTTTGTTACTTCAGATACAACTTCTTCCCACTGGCTCTGAAAAGAAGGCACCCTAAATACATTTTAAAAGTTTACTCATTTAAGTGATCTCTACGCCCAGGGTGGGGCTCGAACTCGTGACCCCGAGATCAAGAGTTGCGTGCTCTTCTGACTGAGCCAGCCAGGCGCCCCGGAAGGGACCCTAAATAGATGGAACCACAGTGCCATTGTCACATCGAAGAATTTAACAGACTCCCTAATATAAAGGATATTGTTAATGTTGAATTTTTCTTGATTATCTCCTACATTTTTCTTTCTGGAGGCATGGGTCGGGACTTTGTTTTCTCTTACAACCGCATTCGCTTTCTCAAAACTTTCCGTGTGAGGGGTGGCTTTTTATTTTATTTTATTTTTTTAAGGTTTCTTTATTTTTTTGAGAGAGCGCAAGCAGGGGAGGGATAGAGAGAGAGGGGGACAGAGGATATAAAGCGGGCTCTGTGCTGATGGCAGAGAGCCTGGGGTGGGGCTCGAACTCATGAACCGTGAGATGGTGACCTTAGCCGAAGTCAGAAGGTCAACCGACTGAGCCACCCAGGAGCCCCAGGGGTGGCTTTTTAAAAATGTGAAATGTGCCCTTGCTTCTGATTTGCCCTGTATGTGTGCATTGTGGGGAGAGAATGTGTGTTTCTTCCCCTTCCTCTCTCCCCGGTAGTCTTTTATTGTCCTTGTCTGACTTTTTCATTGTGAAAACGTTCCAACATATGCCCAAGTAGAGAGGTCACTAGGACACCCCCCCCCCCCAAGCACCTAGCGCTCCACTTTGGTAATGATCAAACTGGGCTTTGTTTGTCTTCATCTCCCGCTTTTCCTCTGTGTCTCAGAGCACCCCCCCCCCCAACGCTTCTAGTTTATAAATTTCTCTCCTTTTTTTCTGTATGTTCTTAAAGAAATGGAGTCATTTGTCTTATGCTTTCCCACCTGTGGATTTCATTGCACCGCCCCTCCTCTTCCCCCCATGACAGTATATAGTGTGTTCCCTGTGCCTCGCGTTTCTTGGGGTGTTGGACCCAGAGGCTTTGCCCGCTTTGGCCCCCATCCCCAGCCCTTTTCCTTTCTGGAAGAATATTTCCTTGGTGGTAGAGGCACTTTCTATGGTATCCCATCTGGGGGCACATCGTTCTAATCGACTCCTTACTGTGATGGTTAATGTTGATTAACACGTTTAGGTGACCCCTCCTGATGTATCCATGATAAAGTGCTCTATCCACTTTTCATCTTACACCATGGGTCTGAAAGTATAGACCCCAGACCCATATTCCTCATCATCGCCCAGGAACTTGTTAAAAATGCCAATCCGTGGTTGCAAGTGAGAGAGGGGCAGAGAGAGAGAGAGTATCCCAACAGGGGCAGAGGGAGAGAGAGAGGCAGAAAGAGAGAGAGAGAAGCCAGGCTTGAGCTCGAGCTCAAGACGTGGGACTCGAACTCATGAACTGTGAGATCATGACCCGAGCTGAAGTCAGATGCTTGATGACTGAGCCACCCAGGTGCCCTAGATGGGAGTATTTTTTAACATCAGTTTAAAGTGAGGTTTTGGTGGGAGGAGTGGGATGCTCTTGGGATGATGTCCTAAGCAAAACCCGTAAGAATTTAAAAATGCAGGTAATGTGATTGTTAAACCCAGGGCCATGTGTCTGTCTGCAATTCTTTGTTTCACTCCTTTTGAATGATGAAGTGATTATTCAGATTTGGGGAATAATTTGCTCATTTCTCCATCTTGTTAAAAATGAACTACTAGATCATGACTCAGGGGAAAAGTTACCACCCCCTCTGAGCTTATCAGTTTCTTATCATTGTTATTTTCACCCCTGAAGGAGAAGAGGGGAGGTCGGCGTACTTGCCTGTCCTTTCCTGCCTTGCAGTCTGTGTCTCAGGAGTTGGCTGCCCATTTGTGAGATGTGGGGGTTATTTTGGTGAACTCAAAAGAGCTGTGAATTCTTCTCTGCTGAAGTAGGGCGTCAACCACACAGTATGTCTTGGTGGCCGTACATCCTAACTCAGCCTATGTCTTAGTTCCTGGAGGCACAGCAGCAGTGGGTGGGGGAGGACCGCTGGGGCAGGTGGGAGGACCTGGCTGGCAGCAAATGTTACTAGGGCAGGGGCAGCTCCTGCAGGAACGGTCTGGAACGGGCTGCTAGACAGAACATTAAGAGTCTGTTGCCTTTGGGGCGCCTGGGTGGCGCAGTCGGTTAAGCGTCCGACTTCAGCCAGGTCACGATCTCGCGGTCCGTGAATTTGAGCCCCGCGTCAGGCTCTGGGCTGATGGCTCAGAGCCTGGAGCCTGTTTCCGATTCTGTGTCTCCCTCTCTCTCTGCCCCTCCCCCGTTCATGCTCTGTGTCTCTCTGTCCCAAAAATAAATAAACGTTGAAAAAAAAAAAAAGAGTCTGTTGCCTTAGCACCTGCCTGGTGGACACATCCAGACGGTAGGAGGAAGAATGGGCTCCTCATGTGGAGAGGACGGTCACTGACTTGGAGTTGTACATACAGACTTTTCTTTGTCAATTACTTAGTGACCTCAAGGAACTAAGGGAAGTCAGAATCAAGGTTTTGCTTCCCTCCCCGACCCCCCATTCGTTACCAGTTTGCAAAATAACGTCTTGGTTCCCCAGCATCTTACCTGGCTGGCCTTTAACATTTATTTTAATCATCATGCCTCATGGGTTTAAACGTATTCGTCTCTCCATTCTTACCTTTACGTTTCTTACTGATGTTCAAACTCTGCCATATTGGACCAGATAGAACCATAGTTTAATATTTTAGCATACAATATTCTAGACTAATTTTTTAAGTAATCTCTACACCCAACGTGGGGCTCGAACTGAGATCAAGGGTCGCACGCTCCACCGACTGAGTCAGCCAGGTGTCCCAGTGTTCTAGAATTTTATTTTTATTTTTTAATGTTATTTATCTATTTATTTATTTTTGAGAGAGCGAGAGAGAGAACACAGGCAAGGGAGGGACAGAGAGAGAGGGAGACACAGAATCTGAATTAGGCTCCAGGCTCCGAGCTGTCAGCACAGAACCCAACGCGGGGCTCGAACCCACAAACTGTGAGATCGTGACCTGAGCTGAAGTTGGACGTTTAACCACCTGAGCCACCCACGTGCCCCTATAGTGTTCTAGACTATTTTTTTAAGGTACTCTCTACACCCAATGTGGGGCTCAAACTCACAGCCCTGAGATCGAGGGTCGCATGCTCCACCAACTGAGCCAGCCAGGCTCAGTGTTGTAGACTTTTAAACATGTATACACACACACACACATACACACACACACATATAATTATAAATATATTTATTATAAATATTTCAATCAGCTTTATTATGATATAATCTACATACAATAAAACTCACCGTTTTTTAAAAAATTCACTGGCTTTTAAGTATACATACAGCCCAGTGAGTTTTGAGAAATATGTACTGATGTGTAATCACCACCATGATCAGAATATAGAAAATGTTCCTCCCTCCTCCGAAAGTTCCTTTGTGCCTCTTGGCAGTCCGTTCCCCTCCCTGTGCTGGAAGCTAACTACTGATCTGCTTTCTGTCGTAGTGGTTTTGGCGTTTCTTGACTTGTAGGTCAGTGAAGTCATTGAGCCTTTTGGGTCTGGCTTCTTTGGCTCTGCATAATGCTTTTGAGATTTGTCTGTTTTTTCCCCCGCTGAGTATTCTATTCATACATAATTGTTAAAGCATCTTTCGATGTTTATTTTGAGAGAGAGAGCGTGTGTGTGTGAGCACGGGAGGAGGTGAGAGGCAGAGAGAGAAGGAGAGAGAGAATTCCAAGTAGGCTCCACACTTTGTGCTCAGCACAGAGCCCCGACGTGGGGCTCATTCTTCCAGCCGAGAGATCATGACCTGAGCCGAAATCAAGACTTGGACGCTTAACCACCTGAGCCACCCAGGTGCCCCTGTACATAATTTTAACTTGGACATACATCATGAATATCTTTGCACGATCAGTGGTCACCTATTGTACGATTCCATTGATAGGAAATGTGTAGGAGAGACAAAGCCCTAGAGACAGAGAGTAGATGAGTGGGTGCCAGGGACTGGGGATAGAAACGGGGAATGTGGGCAGACCAGCGCAAGGGATGCCTTTTTTGGGGTGATGGGAATGTTCCAAATTTCGGTGTAGTGATAGATGCACAAGTCTGTAAATTTGCTAAAAGTCACTGAATTGTATGTTTACAGGAGAGAATTTTATGCCATGGGAGTGGCCCTTGGATGAATAGGTTAAAAGGAAAGGGTGAAATTTTGGCATAAATGCAAGCCACAGCCTTGTGCGTCTCTTAGCCCTTGTCTGTTGCCTTAGGCTGAACTCCTAGCAATGGAATTGCACGTGAAGGGGTTTGCAGAGATGTTAAGGTTTTTCCATCCATAAAGGTGGCCTGTGCAGAGGCCCAGCCCCTCCAATGCCTGACAACACCGGGAATTACTGATAGTTTTCATCTCAGCCAAGCTGATAGGAGAAAGTCAACATCTCACTGCTTTCAGATTCTTCCTTTACTGGCGAGGTCGAGCACCTTTTTCTCATGTGTAGTGGCCGTTGGAAGCTTTTTGTAAAAAAAAAACAAAACAAAACAAAAACCCGATTTTTGTTGATCATAAGTTTAACAAAAAATTAGGGAACCACAAATACGGTAGGGGCGCCTGGGTGGCCCAGTCGGTGGAGCGTCCAACTTCAGCTCAGGTCATGATCTCGCGGTTCATGAGTTCGAGCCCCGCGTCGAGCTCTGTGCTGACGGCTCGGAGCCTGGAGCCCGCTTCGGATTCTGTGTCTCCCTCTCTCTCTCCTCCTCCCCCGCTCACTCCCTGTCTCTCCCTCAAAAGTAAACACTTTGAAAAATTAAAAAGCTACGAAGACAGTAAAAAGACATAATTAAAAGTATACCCATGTTCACAGTAGCATTATTCACAATAGCTAAAACATGGAGGCCAGTCAGGCGCCTATCAACAAACCAACGGAGGAGCCAAATAGGGTGTATACATCCTGCGGAATACTATTCTGCCTTGAAGAGGAAGGGAATTCTGACACATTTGCCAGCCTAGATGAACTCTGAGGACATGATGCTGAGGCCAGTCACCAAAAGACAAACACCACTTGTACGAGGAACTTAGGGCAGGCAGAGTCCTAGAGACGGGAAGTAGAACGCTGGTTGCCGGGGGCCGGGGGAGGGGAGTGGGGAGTTAGTGTTTCCTGGGGACAGGGTTGCAGTTCTGCACGACGTAAAAAGTTCTCAAGGTGGATGGGGGTGACGGTTACACCCCAGTATGAATGCACTTCATGCCGCTGAACTGCAATGACCCTTAAAAATTGTTGATAGCAAATTTTGTGCTACGTATATTTTACCACGATGGAAAAAACTGGGAAAAAAATGATAGAGAGTGAAAAATCCCAGGGGTGCTTGGCTGGCTCAGTCGGTTGAGCATCCGACTTCAGCTCAGGTCATGATCTCGCGGTTTGTGAGTTTGAGTCCCATATCTGGCTCTCAGCTGTCAGCACAGAGCCCGCTTCAGATGGTCTGTCCCTCTCTACCTCTCCCCAACTTGTGCTCGCTCTCTTTCTCTCTCAAAAATAAACATTTAAAAAAGAAAGTGAAAGGCCCCTCACACTTAAACTCATTAAGTGCATATTTCTCCATTTTTTTGCCTGTATTATTCTAAATATTTTATTTTTTTTCTTTATTAAATGTTTATTTGTAGAGAGCGAGAGTTGAAAGGGGGAAGGGCAGAGGGAGAGGGAGACAGAGGATCTGAATGAAGCAGGCTCTGTGCCAACAGGAGAGAGAGAGAGAGCCAAATGTGCCGCTTGAACCCACGAACTGTAAGATCATGACCTGAGCTGAAGTTGAACGTTTATCCAACTGAGCCACCCAGGTGCCTTGTATTCTAAATACTTTAAAATAAAAATGGGGTATTATACCTACTGTTTACACTCTCCCCTTTATTTCATTTTTTAAAGCTTTACTGAGATATAATTCACGTGCCATGTAATTCACTCATTTAAATGGTACAATTGAATGGCTTTGAGCATATTCACAAAGCTGTATGTCCGCAGCTACAATAAATTCCAGAACATTGCCATTACCCCTAAAGAAGCCCTGTAGCCCTTAGCTGTCACTCTCCCAGGCCCTGGCAACCACCAATCTGCTTGAATCTCTGTGGATCTGCCTGTTGTGGACATTTCATATAAAGGGCATCCTACAGTCTGTGACACCTTGCGACTGGATTGTTTGACTTGGCGTAATTTTTTTGAGATTCTTCCGTGGTGCGGCGTGGATCAGTACTTCTGTCCTTTTTCAGGCTGAATAATATTCCACTGCATGGATAGACCGCATTTTATTTATCCGTTCTATCTGTCCACGGACACCTTGGTTCCTTCCCTGTGTTAGCCATCGTAAGGAATGCTTCTGTGAACTTTCGCTACGAGGTTTTGTGCGGACGTCTGTCTACTTTCCTCTTGGGTTTACACTTGGGAATGGAATTGTTGGATCCTATGGTATCGCTGGGCTTAACTATTTGAACGCCTCTCTTTTATTTTTATAGTAAACAGTAAGACGTGGACCTCTTTGGATGTCCACGCACGTAGACCTCATTCTTGCTTCGAGACCCCTGGATAGTAGTATCTTGTCGCGTGAAAATAATGTGGTTTGTGGATCCGGTGCCATGATGGCTGACAACAGGCAATGATGCAGACCCTCTCCTGAGGGACTTTGAGTTGTTTGCATTCTTTGGCCACATGAACATACCGCACAGAACATCCTCCTACTTGGCAGAATGTTCCCTAGGCATGCGAGGCAAGGGCTTCGACCGTCTTTGGGGCTCGGTTCTGGCCCAATACTGATGCTGTCGCTTTATTCCACAGGGGACCAACCAGGCACCATGGCGCAGAAGGGCCAGCTCAGCGATGATGAGAAGTTCCTCTTTGTGGACAAAAACTTCGTCAACAGCCCAGTGGCCCAGGCCGACTGGGCCGCCAAGAAGCTGGTCTGGGTCCCTTCGGAGAAACAGGGCTTCGAGGCAGCCAGCATCAAGGAGGAGAAAGGGGACGAGGTGATCGTGGAGCTGGTGGAGAATGGCAAGAAGGTGACGGTTGGCAAAGATGACATCCAGAAGATGAACCCGCCCAAATTCTCCAAGGTGGAGGACATGGCAGAGCTGACGTGCCTCAATGAGGCCTCTGTGCTGCACAACCTGAGGGAGAGGTACTTCTCCGGGCTCATCTACGTGAGTGTCTTGGGGCAGCCAGTCCCTTCGTGCAGGCCTACGGGTTGGGAGGGGGAAAGTTTCGTTGGAGAGGGGCCCCATGGTGACGTGGGATCATTCAGACTTGGGTCCAGACCTCGGCCCCGCCCCACTTAGTTCGGTGACACCAGAAAATGCTGCCACTCACCAAAGCCTCAGTTTACCTGTAGGTGAAATGGGAATACCCCCCCCCCCGCATGTGAAGGAAGTGCAGAGATGGCACGTGACCCCACATGCGACGTGCCAAGGGACATCTTGGAGGTGACGAGGTGCGTGAGACCTCTTGGGAAGGCTGGACCCCCTGGGCAGCCAGGCGGGAGGCAACCTGGGGGTCTGGCTAGGTTCTGCGGAGGCCTTCCCTGGCACAAATAGGAATACCTAGATTGGACCCGGGACTCCTCTGGGTCGGCCGTGCAGACCAGAGCTGCCCTGTCCACTGTGGTAGCCACCGGCCACCTGCGGCTAACTAAATTTAGATGCAAGTTTCTTAGAAGTCGGAATGCATCTCTTTGGTGGCACTGGCCAATATCCAGTGCTCGACCGCCACCTGAGGCTGGTGGCTGCTGCATTGCATAGCACACTTCTGTTCCCGCAGGAAGTCCTGTGGGGCAGCCTGGGATAGATGATGGGGGACGACGTGACTCGGGGGGTGCGCAGGTTCCTTGTGGGTTTGGACCCACTCCCCGGAGCCAAAGGGACCTCGGTGGCCCCCTGGTGTTCAACTGCTGGGCAGAGGGCCCTCCGGGTTAGACTCGGTCTCTTTGCCTCTCGGAAAGGGCACGCCGATCCCTTGGGTGAGTTACCTCATTTCTCTGGCATTTCGTTGCCTTCTCTATGAAATGAACGCAACAAGAGTACCGTCCTCACGGAGTGGGTTACGCTGAAAAGAAAGCACTTGTCACGCCTCTGGGCACATTGTCGGCGCTCACAACGCTCGGTGTTACTGCTGGTTATGCCGTTGTTAGGGTCTTGTTTCTTGGATCATTTGCAAATTGGCAAAGACAGTCACTTCATCATTGTGCCCTCCGACCCCGTCCCTTACATGTTGCCGCGTGAAAATTACCAAAGCAAACCAAACCAAAAAAACCCCCTTGTCATCTATAAAAATGCTCTGCAGACTTTTTTTCCTAATTAGGAAATTAAGTCACGTTCATCGCAGGAGATTCGGAAAGTTCTGAAAAGCACAGCCGACACAGAAACCAGTCCTCGCCCAGAGATCACAAACTAAGATGTTGCCATGTTCTCGGTGTTTCTCTGTGACTATGGTACATGTTTACCTATTTACGAGCCTGTGCACATAGGTTAGTGGCTCGCTCTTTCTTCTGCATGAGTCAAGGCCAAGCATTCCCACATTTCCATTATAACCCCCCAAAATACCCTCTTAGGGGCTATGTAATCTCTAGGGTAACCCATGTTGTGTAACTTGACACGTCGTACCTCATTTAACCAGCAGACCATCCGCTGAAAAGTATGCTTGTCCCATTTTACACATGAGCAAGCTGAGGCTCAGAGAGCTAAAGCCTGTCCTTAACTGCCCTGAGCGGGGAAAGTACCTTTAGTCCAAGCTGTTCCTTGTACGGCAATACCATCAATCTGGAGCTGTCAGCACAGGACGGACGTTTCTAAGGAGGCCAGCCTGCAGGGAGCTGGGGTAAAGTGGGAGTTCTCCCAGGTCTCCCACCAAAGATGTGTTCTCTCCCGGGGGGAGGTCAAGGACGGGCCTGTGTGTAAATCTCCCCTCCTGTCCTCTGACCCAGCGTTTGAGCCCAAAATAGAAACCAGGAAGAAATGAAGGCCTCCTGAAGGTCCCAAGACCCAGAATATCTAATCTGACAAACAGATGGAAGCTTTGATTCATTTTTTTTTAAATTGCTGCTATGCTTCCCTGCACAGATTAGACGCAAAGCCTCCCGGCCTTGTGACCACGTGCCTACTCCTGTCTCCTTCCTTTCTGCTCAATTTAATCACTTAAATAGAACCGGTTGTCCATGGTGGAGGAGATCAAGAAGGAATCGGGGGAGGGGAGGCACAACCAGTTAGTCTCCAAGCACCTGACAGCGCTTGGAGCAGGTGGGTGTTGGCAGGTGATGCTGGAGCATCCGGTGTGTGTGTGTGTGTGTGTGTGTGTGTGTGTGTGTGTGTCCGTCCGTTCATCCGTCCATCCAGCTTTGCCCTTGGTAATGAAGAGAACTTTCCCCTCCGTTCTGCAAAGTACACCTCAAATCAAGACTGCTGTCCTCTTGGTTCTAGAAGAGTCCATAGAAGCCACTGGGTCCTATTTCATGAGCCTTTTGGTGCAGGTTCTTGCCATCTTTGTGCAGGTTCTGATCCTGGCACACGGCAGGGCAGGGTAGGGGGTGATTCCGAGTCCTCGCCCACCCTCACCTGCCCTTCTGGGCGCTGGGTTCCCTCTGCCCAGAGCTTAGTGCGACCACTCAGCAGTTGGCTCTATTTTTAGTATATGGAGGATGAGACCAGGGTTTCAGGCACAGGAAGATCAGTAGAGTGTGGGCTTTGCCTGTCCTGGGTCCCATCCCAAGTCCTTCCCAGCGTGTTGTGTCCTTGACCCCACTGGTGACAGCAAAGGTCACCTCCCACTCTGCGCATGACCTGTCTGAGGCAGAGACCTGACCTGACTTGCCTGGGAAGGGTGGGACCTGTGTCACACTCGGCTGGCCTGCCCAGCTGGGGGATGCGTGGGCTCTTGCTTGTTCTGTTTGCATCGCTGTGGGATTCCGGGGGTTACACGGCTCAGCCCGTGCCCCGAGCAGCTTGGTAATTAAGAGGAGGAAGATTAGACACACTTGAGCTCGAGGCAGATGCAGGAGATAGTTTCTAACATGATGGATGGATTAAGAAAATGTGCTGTATCCGTACAACAGACTATGATTCAGCCTTAAGGAAATCCTATCATATGTGCAACAGGGACGAACCTAGGGGACATTATACTGAGTGAACTAAGCCAGTCACAGAAGGACGAACAATCAGGATGTCACTTACCTGAGGCATCGAAGATAGTCACGCTCAGAATCACTGTGGAAGGGGGGTAGTCAGAGGTGGGGTGTGTTGGGGGGTGCGGCTAAAGAAACCGGTGGGGGTGGGGGCCTGGGTGTCTCAGTCGGTTAAGTGTCTTGATCTTAGTTTGGGTCATGATCCCAGGGTCCTGGGATCGACCCCCACATTGGGCTCTGCCCTGACAGCATAGAACCTGCTTGGGATTCTCTCTCTTCTTCTCTGTCTGCCCTTCACCCACTCTGTCTCCCTCTCTCTAAAAATAAATGAATACATTTAAAAAATTAAAAAAAAAAAGAAAGAAACTGGGTTTTAAAAAGTTTAATAACTTGATAAGAAACAGCTGGGTCTTGAAGCCGGGAAGGCTGGCCCTGGGAGCAGTGCTTCTAACTGCTACTCATTTATTCTTTCCAATGATCCTGGGAGACAGAGGCTCTTACCGCATTTCAGAGACCAAGATACTGAGGCTCAGGCGTGCTTGGTCCTGTTGCTGGGATTCAGGCAAGGTCTGGCTGCCTCCAGGGCCAGAGTGACGACCCCTGGATGGTAAGGGGCTGTAGGATATCTGGAGGCTTGAGCAGGAGGTGATGGCTGTGGGCTGGGGCATGTGGGGATGATGCCACGGGCACCATTAACTTTGAGCTCGACAAGCTTTACGTGCACAGAAGGAAGAAGTCTAACTTTTCACTTAGGATTTCTCGAGCACCTACTAGGTTGTAAGCCTTTGGCCCAGAGTGAGTAATTTTTAAAAAAAATTTTTTTTTTTCAACGTTTATTTATTTTTGGGACAGAGAGACACAGAGCATGAACGGGGGAGGGGCAGAGAGAGAGGGAGACACAGAATCGGAAACAGGCTCCAGGCTCTGAGCCATCAGCCCAGAGCCCGACGCGGGGCTCGAACTCACGGACCGCGAGATCGTGACCTGGCTGAAGTCGGACGCTCAACCGACTGCGCCACCCAGGCGCCCCAGTAATTTTTTAAAAATGGAGGAGTTAATTTGGTACATCTCTCCCCCTTCCTCTCCAACTGCCCCCCCCCCCAAAAAAAAAAGAAAAAGAAAATCTCAGTTGCTGGCATTGCTTTAAAAAGCAGCCCCTGGGCCATCCTGTTAGGTGGGCTGTGGGCCTTGTTTTTGCATAGGCCTCACTGTTCCCTGTTGTCTCCCAGACCCTGAGGCTGAGAATTGTTGGCCGTTAATCACCTGCCTATCGTTCTCCTCCTACCTGGCTTACTTTAGTCCCGCCTGACGTGCTTGGTCCCTGTAAACAGTAGGACTTTCCACCCCTGTTTCAAGCCCCTGGGGTTAGGAACCTGATCCAGAGCGAAGGCGGATGGCCTCTCCTATTGATTGGGTTTCCGAGCCCAAATTCCCGACTTGTGAACCCCAAAGGATATTTCCCTCGTTCTTCCGTCACTGTTCGAGGAAGACCAGGGGGTAAGGAAAGGCCTTCCTTCCAAAGTCAAGCAGGGGATGATGTTTTCTTTTTGGACACTTGGCTCAGTGACCTGAAGGGGTACCCACCCAGGGATGCTGAGAGCAGATGATGAGCAGCGGCCTCTTGAGTGCCAGAGAGTCCTGGAGGGTGGGAAAAAAAAAAATACATGACTGCACCGAGTCTTAGAAGGTAGAAAGAAAACACAGCTGGAGCCTACCCTCTGCTGAGCCCTGTGAACTCACTATTCAGATCTTTCGAATTGACATGGCCTCAAACCTTTCTAAATTTTTTTTTCAACGTTTATTTATTTTTGAGACAGAGAGAGACAGAGCATGAACGGGGGAGGGGCAGAGAGAGAGGGAGACACAGAATCGGAAACAGGCTCCAGGCTCCGAGCCATCAGCCCAGAGCCCGACGCGGGGCTCGAACTCACGGACCGCGAGACCGTGACCTGAGCTGAAGTCAGACGCTTAACCGACTGAGCCACCCAGGCGCCCCTCTCAAACCTTTCTAGTAACGTGAGGCTATCCATGCAAAGACCTCAAGAGAATATTTAAAAATAAGAAGCATACATGACGTCTTGTGGCTTTTTCTTGTGTTTGTTTGTAACTATCTAGTTGAATTTAAAACATGGGTTTGAATAGGTAACACATACAGATAGGAAATAGTATATCAGCGTATCGGGAATTTTGCCTTTCACCCCCATTCCTTCTGATTCCCTTCTGTAGAGGAACTGCTCTGGTGTTTCTTTCATAGGCTTCCAGAAATACTTTATACATATACAGGCAGATGCATGTATATTTGTTTTGGTGTACATTCATGTATATGTACAAACACACTCTTTTTTAATGTTTACTCATTTATTTACAGCGAGAGAGCGTGAGTGGGGGAAAGGCAGAGAGAGAAAGGGAGAGAACCCCCAGCAGGCTCTGCACTCTGAGTGCAGAGCCCAAAGTGGGGCTCGAGCCCACGAACCCTGAGATCACGACCTGAGCCGAGATCAAGAGTCAGACGCTTAACCGACCGAGCCGTCCAGGTGCCCCTAAATATACTCTTTTTAATGGCAGCATGCCATAATTAAGAAGCTAGCCCCCTGATGATGGATATTTAGGTAGTTTTTAGTCTCTCTTCCCTTTTGAATCAAGGCTGCAGGAAATTGCATTCCTGGTGGACCGTGTCTGTCTTTAAGGATAGATGTTGCCATGACATTGTGTGACAACCTGGCAAAGAAGGTACGGTCTCCATCTTTTTATAGACGGAGAAGAAGATGGGGAAGAAGAGACTCAGGGGTCCGGCCACTCCCGTGAGTCACACAGGTGATGAATGAGGGCAGAGCTGAGGTTCTCCCCTGGCCCGTGCGGCTCAGAGCCTGTGTTCTTCCCACTTTCCTCCGTTGGTGTTTGTCCCTGCCGCAGGCTGTGGGAGCAGACTCCTGCTCAGAGCTCTGTGGCTGACCATATAAAGTGTCAGGGAAAAACTGGAGTCACTTCCTAATACGGTCACAAGAGGGAAACCCTGGGCCTGTGGCTGGGACCTGCTGGTGGCATGGGGCCCTGAAATGCTGGCCGGGACACAGGAGGCGGGGCTATTGAAACCTCTGAACTTGACCAGCTGGAGAGGACCTTGGGGACAGTGAGGAGGCAGAAACACCGCCACCAGCCGGTGAGCCCGGCGGGTCTGGTGAAGGCAACGGAGGTTGAACACTGTCGATCAAACCTCCAGATTCTGCAGCCCGCCCACCCTGCCGGGGGCATGCCTGCTCAGCCCTTCCCCTCGGGGCGTCGTGCCCTGGAAAGATTTGCTGCGCCGAACAGAGATTCAGATCTGCCTGGAAGCTCGGGTTAAGTGCTTGCTGGGTGCTTAGCACCAGGAGGTGTCCCAGGCGAACAGGGGGAAAGGGACAGTTCTTCAGAAGCTGGTGATGGATTTGGGAGAGCCACACATTCTTTCTTTCATTCATTGCCTTCAGCAACTATTGACTGGGGTCTGCCTTGTATACGGCCCTACGCTGGGTGCTGGAGAAACTGTGATGTGCAGCTTGCGGTCCAGAAGGTGACATTTAGGATGAGCCCTGGAAGAGGAGACGGAAATGGCTCTGGGAAGATTGAGGGGGGTGGGGGACATACTCGAGGTACAGAAGCAGCACCTGCGAAGCTTCCAGGCTGACAAGGGTTTTGTCATCATGAAACCAAGGCAGCATGGTATGGTCACTAATGTTTATTGAGCACCTGCTGTATACCAGGCACTCTGTTAAATGCCTCACGAGCACTCTCTCACAGCAAGCCTTTGAAGGATCTGTTACATACCGTCATCTCGTAGTTGAGGTTAGTAGGCTCAGAGAGGTTAAGAGACTTTCCTGGGGTCACACAGCCAGGAAGTAGCAAAATGAGAGTTCAAACCAAGTCCTCAGTACTCAATTCTGTATCCTTAGCCATTGACCTTTACTGCCTCCAGCTCAAGGGCTTGGTGAGGGTGTGGTTTGGGCTATAAATGAGCATTGTGGTTGGCAGTGGGCACAGCCCAGAAGGATCTGGAGGTGGCATTCAGACCTGAAGGAGAGGTAGGACTTGGCTGACGTTCATTCAAACAAGTGATCGTTGACTGGGCACTTAGTTTACGGGAGGCTTCGCACTGGGGACCAGGACACAGATGAGTGGGGGACACAGAGCCCCTGTTCTGGAACAACTGTGCCACCAGCTCAGCAAACATCTCCCGAGCACGTACTGTGTCCCAGCCCAGTGCAAAGCCCTGGGTCACAGAGATGAAGACATCAACATCGGGGGTCCCTGCTCCAGGGCAGATTTGTAATCAGCTTACCCCTCAGTCATTTATTGAGCAAGCATTTAGTGACCACCTACTGTATGCCAAGGCCCAGGCCTGAACTGAAGCAGAGGAAGAGGGTGGTCCCGCCCTCAGGGCACTTGCTCTGGTGGGAGGGGCCTGGAAGATCAGATCTGGGAGTGGGGAGTCGGGCGGATGGTGGACTCATCCGTCTCTGTGCGGTCTGGCCCCTGCCCGCCTCTGCAGGAGCCTCACCCCTCACCCTGGCTTGTCCCCTCCTCGATGCTCCAGAAATACTGCACTGCTTGCAGGCTGCATGCACACACTCGCCCTGCTGCCTTCTGTGCCTTTGCTACCTCCTGAGCAGTATAAGCCCTTCTTGTCTCTCGAGACCTCCTAACTGGAGGTTTCTCTGACCGCCCCCAGGGTGGGTTAGGGCCCTGACTTCCTTGCATCCCTAATCCCCTGGGCTCCATCCTGGTTCCTTGGATGTTATTGTTCAGTGTCCTTGTCCCTGCTCTGATCTGTGGGTTCTTCTGATTTATTTATCTCCAGCATGGTGGAGACCTGTCTAGCACAGACCTGTACACAGTAGGTGCTCAATAAATGGCTGATGGATGTTTCGACAGGCCTGTGCGACCTCATGTCTGCCTTTTTAGGGGAATGGTGAGAACCTGAGAGATTATTCCCTCCTTCCCCCACCAGTCCTGTACCTTTTGAAGATTACTGTCCACCTCAACACCATTGTCCCTTAGCAGACCGAGCTCTGGAGAGACCCTCCTCCAATCAGCTGTAGCCAGGGCTGAAGTCTCTTTGAGGGCAGGACCTTGTGTTCTTTGCCTTCTTTAACCCCAGAGCCTTGCACGGTGTCTAGGACGTGCACACTGAATGAACAAGCAAGTGAATGAACGAACGATGTGTTTCTCTTTCTATAGGATGGGCAGGGGTCGGGTAGCCTCATGGGCGGCGCTCAGGCCTGGGAGTTGGCCAAGCTGGGCTTAGTGCTGTCAGGGTCTCCCTCTGTAACTTTGGTCAAGTTGCTTAACCTCTCTGGTGTTGGCTTTGCCCTGAGGGTCGCCCAGAGGTGGACCATTGGCTCTTCCTTGAGTCCCTTCTAGGGGGAATTGGAGGGAGGACAGGCTTGGGGGCTGTTGGAGCCCTGGGAAGCCCTGATGGTATCGTTCAGGAAAAGCAGTTCCTGTGGGGCGGGAAAAGCAGAACCTGTGCCCTGAGCTATGACTTCAGCCCAGGGGCCAATCTGATGTCCGGTAAGGAACAGCCATAGCGATGATAGTGCCTCCCATGTGCGCGCGTGGTGGGGCTTGCGGCGTGCCTCCACCCCCTTTCCCTGTTCTGATCATTTCCAGATGCTCCTGTGCCCTTGGTAGGGCAGGACGACGATTTTGTTTTAATTGTGGTAAAAACCATATAACATACAATTCACCACCGGATCCACTTTCAAGGGTACAATTCAGTGGCCTTCAGCACATTCGCTGTGTTGTGCAGTTATCACCCCTGTCTCGTTTCGGAACGTTTTTATAACCCCATACCCGTGAGCAGTCACCGCCCTCCCCCCCCCCCCCCCGGCCTGCCCCCTGCCCTTCCCAGTCCTTGGAAACCAGGGATCTGTTTCTGTCTCTATGGATTTGCCTGTCCTGGCCATTTCATATAAATGGAATCATACGCTATGTGACCTTTGTGTCTTTCATAGTGAGCATACCATTTTCAGGGTCCGCCCATGTCATACCTTGTGTCAGTACCAATCTTTATATATATATAAAATTTTTTTAAGTTTATTTATTTTGAGGGGTGGGGGAAGAGAGAGAGAGAGAGAGAGAGAGGCAGAGAGAGAGAGGGAGGGGCAGTGCGGAATCTGCCATGGGTCTCGAACCCACAAACCTGTGAGATCATGACCTGACCCGAAACCAAGAGTCAGATGCTTGACCCACTGAGCCACCCAGGTGCCCCAGTACCAATGCTTTTTAAGGACAGCTGTGTTTGTCCCTGTTTTGTTTTTGTTTTTGTTTTTTTCTACAGATGAGGGAGTACCTTGTTAACTGTGCAGAGCATGAGATCTGGGGAGGAGGCGTCGTGGTCTCTAGGTGCAAATTTCTGGCCGGCTGTGTGTGTGTGACAACCTCCCGAACCCTGTTTCTTCATCTGCCATATGGGCGACAGGGAAATCACCGTGCAACTGTCACAGGGTAGATGGGAGGCTAAATAGAGAGATGCCCGTGAAGGGCTTAGAGCTCAGTGTATACAGTATACAGTAGGTGCCCAACAGTTGGTGCTGTGGTCCAAGCCCGTGAGTCTCTGGGAGGTCTGAACCTGGACGATTGGAAAGCACGCAGCTATAAAACAGAACGCGGGTGGTCCAGAAAGCCAGTCTTGCCCCTTGGTCCTCTTCCCCCATCCCTGTCCTTGACAGGGATGCCAAGGGGTTCCCGTGAGGGCTCTACGCCTCAGTTTCCCCATCTCTAAAACGGCAAGACGAACGCATCCAACAGTTTTGCTGTGAGGATGCGGGGAGAAAGTGCACACGGAGCGCTCGGTAAGTGTTCGAACGCAGGCAGTGACGGCTGTCGCTGCTCCCGGACCTGCGGGCTGGGCGGCCGTGTTCTGGAAGTCAACTCGGGTTCTCTGTCCGCAGACGTACTCCGGCCTCTTCTGCGTGGTGGTCAACCCCTACAAGCAGCTGCCCATCTACTCGGAGAAGATCGTGGACATGTACAAGGGCAAGAAGAGGCACGAGATGCCACCCCACATCTACGCCATCGCTGACACGGCCTACCGGAGCATGCTGCAGGGTGAGTGGGGGACGGGGACCGGGACAGGGACGGGGCTCCTCCCCTCCGGGCCCGCCCGCCTGCATCCTCGCCAAGAATGTGGAGCTGGGCGGGCGGGCGCTGGGCCCCTGGAGCCTTGAGACTGAAAAAGGGAAAGAAGGCAGCTGAACATCTGGGCGCTCGGCTGGGAGGGCGAGAGAGAGAGCAGGCAGCTTGGGCAAATACAGGCATGGGCGGCCGGGGCGCCCGGCCCCTCTGCTGCCCCCCGGCCCTGCGTCAGGGTGCGCACCGCATGGTGCCCTCACCTCCGAAGGAAGGGGGTGACTGCCAGCCCTGGGGCTGGGCCAGCCTGCCCTGCACTTGGAGCCAGCCGAGGCTGGAGTCCCGGGGGGTGGTGTGAGAGGTCTTCTCCTCTCCAGCCTCAGTTTCTCCATCTGTAAAAAGGGAGTGATAGGGTCCGTCTCGCAGCTTGTGGAGATTCTAATGCAGGCGTTTCCAGTCTGAAGGCCGTTGCTTATTATCTCCATGTTGATGCCTCATTATTATCACTATTCTTAATGAACTTTTAGCTGAGGCGAAATACACAGACAGCAGGGGGTGGCCAGATGTCGTGTCCAGCCTAAAATTGATTTTTGCATAGGTCTGCGGTCCTATAACCACCACTCAGACCAAGATGTGAAAGATTTCCAGAAAGTTCCCTCATGCCTCGACCTAGTCACTACCTCCTTTATAACCACCCCCCCCGAGGTAACTGTTATTGTGACTTCTATCACCTTCAGTTTTGGCTCTTGTTAGACTTCATAAAAATTATGTCCTTATATTCATATTTTTCTCATAAGCTCCCTTTCTCACAATCTAGTTCCAACTGAACAAGATTTAGTTAAGAGCACAGATTCTAGAATAGGGGCGCCTGTGTTTAAATCCCGGCTCAAGGGGCGCCTGGGTGGCGCAGTCGGTTAAGCGTCCGACTTCAGCCAGGTCACGATCTCACGGTCCGTGAGTTTGAGCCCTGCGTCAGGCTCTGGGCTGATGGCTCAGAGCCTGGAGCCTGTTTCTGATTCTGTGTCTCCCTCTCTCTGCCCCTCCCCCGTTCATGCTCTGTCTCTCTCTGTCCCAAAAATAAATAAACGTTGAAAAAAAAAATTAAAAAAAAATCCCGGCTCTGCCACTCAGTTGCTGTGTGACCTTGAGCAAGCTACTTAACCTCTCTGTGCCTCTGGTTCCTCATCTGCAAAAGACAATGACAGTAACTGTGACCTATCTCATAGGCTTATGTGAAGATTAAGTGAACTATTGAACATGCAGGGCTTAGAACAGAGCCTGGTACTTAGCCAAAGCTCACTAAGTGAAGGAGCGCCTGGGTGGCTCAGATGGTTAAGCGCCTGACTCTTGATTTCAGCCCAGGTCATGAGTTCACAGTTTATGAGTTTGAGCCCAAGTCAGGTTCCACGCTGCCAGTGGAGAGCCTTCTCGGGATTCTCCCTCTCTCCCTCTCTCTATGCCCCTCGCCTGCTTGTGCTCTCTACATAAATTAAAACTAAATAAATAAGTAAATAAATAACTCAATAACTCAGCGTAAACTATTCTCATCATCGTGCATAAAACCGGATGTTAGACATTGCAACTATATACGGTTTTTTTGCATGCACATTGAAAAGAATATATAACTATTAAAATTATTATTATTATTTTAAATTTTAGAGTGAGAGAGCATGAGTGGGGGAGAGAGGCAGAGGGAAAAAGAAAGAATCGTAAGCAGTCTCCCTGCTCAGCACAGAGCCCGATGTGGGGCTCAATCCCACGACCCTGGGATGAAATCCCACGACCTGAGCTGAAATTAACAGTCAGACTTTTAACTGACCGAGCCACCCAGGCGCCCCTGTGACTATTAAAATTAAAATCATAATCTGAGGGGCATCTAAAATCACTTTGTTGTGCTTCATGGGTCATGGACTGCATCTACTGTGCTTCATGCAGGGCTGGGTATGCCAGAAGCTTGGAAAACAGACGTTTGCAGTTGTGGGGCCTCTTCTTAGCCTCTATTTGAATAGCACTTTGGGTCAAGGCACAGACCTCCTTTAACATGAACACACACATTCTCTTTTTTTTTTTTAAATCTTCACCATCTATGGGATAGGGTCGGTGTTACTACCTACACTTTCCAACAGAGGCAAATGAGTTTCTCAAAGTGCTTGGAAACCCAGGCCATGACCCAGGAGGGCTTACTCCAGGAAGGCAAGGCTGGTTCACTCTTCAAAAATCAGTCAATATGACAGTCTAAAGAAGAAAAACCACACCATTATATCCAGCGGTGCAGAAAAAAGCATTTGACAAAACTTAGTATCTGTTCACGAGAAAGTATCTCAGCAAACTAGGAAAAGGAGGGACTTTCATCAACCTGGTACAAGGAATGTCCAAAAAATCTATAACATCAGATTTGACAGTGATAGTGACAGGTTGAATCCTTGCCCCCTAAGATGAGTAACAAGGTAAGGGTGTCTCCTCTTACCACCCTTGTTCAACATCATATGTACTAGAGGTCCTAGCCAGTGTAATAAGGCAAGAAAATGAAACTGGGGCATCTCCAACTTGTGAACTTTACCTGTTGGACAACCTTGGTCTTCTTTCAACACATCCCTTTGCCTCAGCAGGGTCGAGCCCCTGCTTTCCTCCTCGGGTGTTTTGGGGGCATCGTAAAAAGAACAGCACACATCCCAGTGCCGTTGATCTTTGGGGAGGGGTGAGAGGATTTTTCATCTTATAAATGGATCTGGTCTTGAGATACAGGAGTTCTCCTGTCTCCTTACGCTTGGGAGAGGGCAGCAGAAAAGGGCTTTTCCAGTCCTAAAGCTGTATATAATTGCTACATGACTATGAGGTGCAAATAGTCCTGAGGTTGTGAGTCAGCAGCTAATGGGCTGTATCCAGCCTTCAGATAACTTTGGTTTGGTCCACACAGAGTTTTCAGGATACTTGAAGTAGTTGTCAACTTTTTTTTAATGTTTATTTTATTTATTTTATGTTTTTTGAGAGAGAGAGGGAGACACATAACTGGATACAGGCTGCAGGCTCTGAGCTGTCAGCACAGAGCCAGACGCAGGGCTCGAACTCCTGAACCGTGAGATCGTGACCTGAGCTGAAGTCAGGCACAACCGACTTAGGTTCTTGTGAAAATATCGGAACATCTGCCAACACTGGGCCTGTGTTCCCACATGTCAACCATCCGTTTAGAGAGGGCATGAGTTTCCCAGGACTGGGGGCACTCATTTGTGTTCACTGCCCGGCCCTTGGGTCTGACTTTTCAACCTCTGGGATAGCTACCTCCAAGAGTGTTCTGAGTCAGGAATGGAGAACTCCGTTCTGGAAGTTCCTGAGGGCAGGGATCCAGGTGTGCCTTGGAGACACCCCTCAAGCTAGAGGGTCTCAGGTAGAAGTGCCCCCAAGTTACTGACAGAGCAGGTCAAACCCTACAAGTAGACCCAAGCTGGACCACTGCAGACCTGGAGCTGCCATTACCTTCAACAACCAGCAGAGGGAGCCTTGCAAAGATGGCCACATGGACATGTAATCTCAGGTTGTGACGCGATGGTTCCTGGAGTTAGATGCGTGTCATTGTTTAGAAGAACAAACAAACAAAAACATTTCTTTGTGGTCTCCCTTGATGGAAAAGTTAACAGTGATGATTCACATACCTTTTTAAGGAAGTTGAACATCACAAAGTTGCAGCATTCATGGCATTTGGGGGTGCTTTGGGTTGCAAAAAACTCCCACGTAGCAACCAATTAAAGCGGCTTAAACAATAGGAGTTTATTATCTCACGTAACAAGAAGAGAATAGGTGGACGATTTCAGGGTTAGTTAATCCAGCAGCTCAAAAACAGACCTCTCTGGGATTTTCTCGGCTTCTCCCTCATGGTTACAAGATGGCAGCCATTGCTCCAGATATCATGTCTTCATGTGATGATAGCGGAACGCATGAAGGAAGTGGAAGGCTAGGTTCTTTTTTCCATGTCTCTTTTTTTTTTACCCGGGAGAAAAAGCTTTTCCAGGAATTCCTCAGCAGGCATCCCCTTACATCTCATTAATTAAAACTTGGTCACATGCCGACCTCTAAACCCAGGGTTGGCAAACAGGACCGGGACCTTCATAATTGGTTCAGACTATTCCTGGCTCTTTCCTGGAGCTGAGGGAGCTCCCACAAGCCCATTTTTTTTCTGAATACTGGAATGAAATGAAATTCCATTAGCGAAGGGGAAGGGAAAGTCACAGGTAAGCACTGCCACAGTGCTCTTAAAATACATGTGTGTAAGTTTAAAAAAAAAAACCTTTAATAATTTATGTTATTCTAGAAAAAATAAAAACATATACTTAAGCTAATGAGAATATACCACCACCCATAATTCTCTCACCCAGAGGTCACCACCACTGACCTTTGGTATGCAGCCTTTCATGTGGTAACTGAGCTGAAAGGCTTGAAATGAAGGGAGTTTGGAGTGTCTGAAAATAACTGATTCCAGGAAAAAAAAGGTCACTTACAACAGGGACCAAAGTTTCCCTGGAAGGGGTGGGGGGGGGGGGGAGACGTTTTGACTGGGC
This sequence comes from Puma concolor, assembly GCF_028749965.1. Classification (NCBI taxonomy): domain Eukaryota; kingdom Metazoa; phylum Chordata; class Mammalia; order Carnivora; family Felidae; genus Puma; species Puma concolor. Next base: position 29,895,434 of record NC_141682.1, read on the forward strand.
TGGGGCAATGGCATTGCAAATTGTAAATTTATTTTATCTGCATACGATAGGAATTTGGCTATAATTGGAACTAGATGCCAATTCTTACACTGAGTATAAAATTAAGGGCTGGTTTTTTTTAATGTTTATTTATTTTTGAGAGAGAGAGAGAGAGAGAGAGAGAGAGAGAGAGAGAGGGAGCAGGGAAGGGGCAGAGAGAGAGGGAGACAAAGGATCCAAAGTGGGCTTTGTGCTGACAGCAGACAGCCCAATGCAGGGTTGGAACTCACGAACTGTGAGATCATGACCTGAGCTGAAGTCGGATGCTTAATGGACTGAGCCCACCCAGGCGCCCCAGGGTTGATATTTTTTAACCTTTTTTTTTTTCTTTTTGGACAAAATCACGTGAGAGCATATCGCAGCATTCCTCACGTCGTGTTTGATCTCTGCAGCACCAGCTAAAGAGGATAATTTTTGCAGACTTATTAGAGTGTTCCCAAGTGTTCTTTTGTTTCGTTGTTCTTAAAATACTACCATGTTGTCGTTCGCGGTGACTCTGTGGTCACAATTTAGTTGTGAATGGACGTGACTTCCTTCGTGGCCTTTCCGAGCTCATTGACCTCGCGACACATTGCACCTTCAGGGAAATTGTCTGTTGTGCATGGCTGCTGCTTTGTTGTGTGTGTGTGTGGATGATGGTGGGTGCTGACACCCCGTCATCGGCAAGATAAAGCTGCTGAGTTGGATAAGAGGCAGTGATGGGGACCAGAGAGGGCTGCTTCAGTGGGGTCTGGTTTCCTAAGTGGTGAACTCATCGAAGAATATTTCTGTGTCTGGATCATTTGGCTTCCACAGACAACCTCCCCTCCCGACTGTGGGGCACTGTAATACTCGATGACGGGGATCCCCATGTCAATACATTCCATTCCCTGCGGGCTCTACATTTTGACACAAAATCACATAGTGAGATGGAAAATGACTCAGAAGCGTTGGCACATTTTAACCCCCAAGGGAAATCCATTAACTGTGAGCACGCCCATCCGTAAAAGATAAACTTTTGAGTGTGAATGTTAATCAGCAGTTGCTACTTAGGCGTTCATTTTGGCATTACCTGGTCCTTTCTGGAAAACTGGCAATGGTAGACTCCAATGAAACAGATCATGGGAAAAAAGTGGAAGCTTTGGGAAAAAAACCTTCTTCTCTCTAAAGGGGAAATTTGGTTTTTGCAAAGGAAGGTGTAGGCCCAGTTTGTGACTCCGTTGATGAATATTGCTGTCCCAGTCTGTAAGGTCATTCGGCTGGGAGCCACAAGGAGCTTTCTGTCTTTTATTTTTGGTTTGTTTTAATGTTTATTTACTTTTGAGAGACAGAGAGAGACAGAGAATGAGCAGGGGAGGAGCAGAGAGAGAGGGAGAAACAGAATCAGAAGCAGGCTCCAGGCTCCGAGCTGTCAGCACAGAGCCCGGACGCGGGGCTTGAACCCACAAACCGTGAGATCATGACCAGAGCCAAAATAGGACGCTTAACCGCCTGAGCCACCCAGGCGCCCCGAGCTTTCTGTCTTGTTGGAGACATAAAGCAAGCAACTGTGGCTTCCTCCTCCACAAGGTTTTTGTAGAACAAGATGGGGTGTGAAGAGGTGGGTTGGGATGGATAACACATGTGGTGAATGTAGAATGTAATCTTTGAATGTGTTACATGAGTGATACCTTAAGTTCCTGAGGACCCATCAACTGCCTAAGAGCCAGACTGTATCCTTATCTGCCTATTCATTTCTGTATCTCCAGCATACCTACTGGTGCCCAGCATATAGAAGCTGCTCAGTTAATACTTGTTGATAATTAATGGATGTACTTAATCACTAACTCTTCCCCAGATTCTCCTTTCTAAATGTGTTAATCCCCCTTCACTATGTCTAGATATGTGTTGGGGACCCTACTTACAGCTTCTCCTTGAAGGTGGTTGCAACTGGAGCCTTCTGAGCTGCCCTGGCTACCCTCCATGACTGGTAACTGACATCCGAGACCTTCCTAACCATGCTTGGAATTCACTTCACTGCTCTCTTGGTGGATTCCTTGGCCCTGGTTTCATGCCTTCTTCTTCCTTGATTTGCTGTGCTGTTTAAATGGAGCACCTTTTCTAGTACCTTCTCAAGAAAGGATGTGTATGAGGCAGATTGAGATCCTGCATATCTCATCTGAAGACTTGATACTTCTCTAATATGTGACGGCTAGTTTAGCTGGGTTTAAAATTTTAAGCAACGAATAGTTTTCTTTTAGAATTTTGAAGGCATCGCTTCACAGTCTTCTAGCTTGTGTCATTTTTGAGAAGATAAAAGCCACTTGGATTCTTAATCGTTTATGTGTGACCAATTTATTCCCCTCCTTCTCTGGAGGCTTTTAGACCCTTCTTTATCCCTCTGTTCATGATGAGGGGATTTGTCATGGATCTCTTTTCACCCATTGTGCTGGAGACTTCATGGACCCTCTTAATCTGTAAACTCATGGCCTTAAGTTCTGGGACATTTTCGTGAATTACTTCCTTGATGATTTCTTTCTTCTCTGTATTCGCTGTTCTGCTTCTCTAGAAGTTTTCTCATGTCCAGAATTGAACTCTGGCACTATCCCTTTTTCATCTTCTTATCCTTTTCTGGACACTTTCCTCAACTTTGTCTTACAAACCTTCCATTAAATTTTAATTTCTGTTTGTGTGTGTGTGTGTGTGTGTATTTAATTTCTAAGAACTCTATTTTGTTTCCTGAATATTTCTTTCTTATAGCATTTTTTCCCCATGTGCTGTGATGTCCTTTTCCTTGGAGGATTCGTCTCCATGTTGAGTCTGTTACTTCCAGGATGGTTCTTTTCCTATTGACTTATTTCCATTTCTCTCTGACATATTAATAGCTTTCTTCAGAAGTTTGCTGATTCTTGGCTGTCCGTGCATCAGGGATGCATCAGTGCATGGGCACCACAGCAGTGATGGGCACTCTGAACTTGCACGAATAGCTTGCTGGGGATGAGCTTGGCTATTCCCTGGGGGCATTTCTAGCTGCTCTTTGCATCTTTCCTTGGGCTGATCAGATTTTTCAGGGAAGATTTGTGTTGTCTTCTGCCTGGAGGGTCAAGATCTGTCCACAGTCATTTTGGTTGCTTGTGTGTGTGTGTGTGAGAGAGAGAGAGAGAGAGAGAGAAAGAGCTCATGGGTGCGAGCAAGTAAGAGGGGGAGGGGAGTAGGGGGAGAGAGAGAATCCCAAGCGGGCTCTGTGCCAACAGCAGAGCTCAACATGGGGCTCAATCCCATGAACCGTGAGATCATGACTTGAGCCAAAATCAAGAGTCAGATGCTTAACCCACTGAGCTGCCCAGGCGCCCCTGTGTACCAGTATTTTGAAACTCTAGTTAAGAGGCTAAGGGCTTCAAACTGTGGAATGAAACTTGCACATTTTCCTTTCCACATGGTCCCTGGTGCACCCCAGGCCAGGGACTCTCTGTTTAATGCTCTCCAGAGAATAAAATCTGCCCCTTTCTGTGGGCTGTGGGAAGGGCAGCCATTTGGCTGCAGGGAGTGTGGAAGGTATCTGGCTTTTCCAGCAGCTTCTCAAGCCGACTTTGAGCTCATCCTCATGTTTATAAGTGCTCCTTCACCCATTCTTCCAGAGACCCCCTGGTGCAGCTGGTTACTGAGGTTTGGCCAGTGGAGGGGGAGAGGGAGGATGCACAGGGGATTCTGGGATGAAATCACATTTCTTCCAGTCTTCTCCATTGTCAGCTCACACTTCTTCCCTGGGATTGCCATCACTCATCCTGTTTTCTGCCTTCCCAGATTTCGTTGCTATTTACTCTCTCTTCTCCAGTTCATTTCACCTGTTCCACGTGTGTTTGAAAAATCCCTTTACCGTCATTTCACTCAGGTTTGAGGAGGAAGGAGCCTAAATGCATGTGTTCAACCCACTCTCCTTCAATGGAAACTCTCTCAAACCTTCTTTTCCAAAGTGGTGATAAGGAGAATAGTGGATTTATCTATGCTTTCTGGGAATATTCTCTATCAATCCTTACCCCAAACCTACAAGGCGGACAGGATCAGATTAACATCTTTAAAATGAAACCTTGGGGTGCCTGGGTGGCTCAGTTGGTTGAGCGTCCAACTTCAGCTCAGGTGGTGATCTCCCAGTTCATGAGTTCAAGCCCCACATCAGACTCACTGCTGTCAGCCCAGAGCCTGCTTCAGATCCTCTGTTTCCCTCTCTCTCTGTCCCTCCCTTGCTTGCACTGTCTCTCTCAAAGTAGATAAACATTAAAAAAATAAAATAAAATCAAGCCTTGAAACTATTATAGTGCCCACATATGTAATCTAGAATACAAGCAATACTAAATTGTAAAGCCAGGAAGGCCAACAAAGTTTTTATGTTTCACCCTAACATTTTCCTTGCTGGTTTTCATGAAACAGCAAATACTATGCCCTTCCAAAATTGTTCATTATTTTTCCCTTCATTCCTTCCCGTGTGTGCATGTGCACGTGGGCCTGTGGTTATGTGAGTTGTCAGATAATCCAACATGGGAAGCGGGTGCTAATATTAAATTTTTTTTAATGTTTATTTATTTTTGAGAGAGAGAGGGGGAATGAATGAGCGGGGGAGGGGCAGAGAGAGAGGGAGACACAGAATCCGAAGCAAGCTCCAGGCTCCGAGCTGTCAGCAAAGAGCCTGACGCAGGTCTCGAACCCACAAATCTTGAGATCATGACCTGAGCTGAAGTCAGACGCTTAACCGACTGAGCCACCCAGGTGCCCCAAGCGGGTGTCATTAGTAGCCTCCTTTTATAGCTGGGGAAACTGAGGCTCAGAGAGGAGAAGAACTTGCCAAAAGTCCCAAACATGTCAGAGCTGGATTTGAACTTGGGCTTATCTGACGCCCAAGCTGAAGGCTCGCCTGGTCAGTGGGGGGCTCCAGCTGCTGCACTGAGCCCCTGACTGTACCCCCATGGAAGGTTGTTTGCTCCTAGACGGTCTATCTTATCACAGCTCAGGGTGTTGAAGCCCGGGCTGCCTAGGACCGTTTGTTGACTGGGGCAAATTAACATGATACATGTGGGGAAAACACCTCCCTTGACGTAGCACTTTGGGTCTCCCGCCTCCCCTGCAGTGGTTTGCAGGTGGGCGTAGGGGGGAAGAGTGTGGAGGGCGCATAGGATTTCATTCTGATGTGCTGAGTACAGCCCTCAGGATGTGTTACCCCATGCAAGATCGCGTCTGGACGCGTTTTGTCCTCGTGTAATTAGCACCAAGCGGCCACTCTCAGGGGATTAGAAAAGAAACAACAGCCAGCTGGCCTCTGTCAGCTCAAACCCTCTTTAAGCTGGAGAGCCATCTGGGAGGTGGGGTGACCTAACCTCTAGGCTCTCTTGCTTTGCAAGTTCCCACACTCAGTCGCATCGCTCTGTCCGTGGTTGGCGGGCCCTGGGGGGTGGGGGGCAGCTCAGGGTCACCAACCCCCCCGCCAAGGGCTGCTCTGCGAACTTGGCAGAGAGAGGAAGGGCACCCATGTCCCCTCCACCCCCCTGCCCCTGCCCCGGCTCACTGCTCTGTAAAGCCTGCATGGCTCGGCCCTCTCCAGCACCACGCAGGGCAGCACCCTCCTGCAGAACAGCCTCCCCGTTAAACAAAAAGGAGACTCGGCGTACCAGGTGACTTGGCCCTTGAGCCCTTGTGCAGCTGGAGATGTCACCCTCTGCCACCCTCAAAACACTGATTTTTCCCTCGGCGGTGGTGTGGTACCAGAGTGCCGTTGCCCCCATTTAACAGACCAGGAAACTGAGGCCCCAGGAGGCTAAGGGACTAGCTTGGGCCTTCCCATTAGAAAGGGCCGGACCTGGCCTAATACCCCGTCCTCTTGGGATAGAATCACTGCCGTCTAGACGCCTTGGCAGGCTCACTATTTTGGATGACGTTGATGATGGCCCTGGTGACGAGCCTAGCGAGCGCTGCGTTCTCCGACGTGCCGTGGGTTAATTGTCAGCTTTGTGCATCCAGTCTGACATCACTGTTTCCATATCCTTGAAGGGTATGGATTTTTATCCCTCTTCTCCTCAAAAGAACAGTGTCTTGCCCAAGAGGCGGGACCAGGAAGTCATGTCAAGTCGTTTTGCTCCAGAGACCGTGTTCCTACAACGCGCCCCCAGAGAGGGGACCGGATGCGTGGTCTTCGGCCTCTTGGAGATTTTGTCGCGGCTGTGTGTCTGGCCTGGCAGGGCGATGGGGGGGTGGCTCCATCTGCCTGACTCGGTCCTCACTGACACGCCGTGACCAAGCAAGGTCGGTGCTGAGTTGTCATGGGCAGTTCACGTTCTTTGCCAGGAAATGCGGAAGCATAGAGGATCGTCTGATGAGCCTTTTAGGGACCGCCCTGTGGTGTCTTACACGGAGGGGAGAGAGCTAGGGAGAGTTTGTTTATTTTTTAACAAGCAGTAAATACTGAGTTGAAGGAGCAGGCATGCTCAAGGGACTTGGGGAGCTCTGGCTGATAATCGCTGATGAGAAACGCACGCTCCGGCCTCCTCCTCCCTCTCTGTCCTCCCAACCCCAGAGGAAATCCCTGGTCGCCTTTGATTCAACAGTGTTAACTGAGGCCCCGCTGTGGGGGGGTGGGCTGGTGAGGGGGGGGGGCACAGTCTAGTCCGTGGGGACAGACAAGGGGAGGGAGACGCAGGTATTCATCAAATCATTGCACAAACACACGTGCTATGTAAGGGACTTCCAGGGGGACGCCTGGGTGGCTCAGTCGGTTAAGCCTCCGACTCTCGATCTCAGCTCCGGTCGTGATCTCGCGGTTTGTGGGATCGAGCCTTGTGCTGGGCTCTGTGCTGACCGTGAAAATATCGGCCTTCCCGCGTCCCACCCGCCAACTGGCCACGTCTGCTGTTAAAGATGCCAGAGCCTGCTTCGGATTCTGTGTCTCCCTCTCTCTCTCTCTGTCCTTCCCCTGCTCACCCTCTGTCTCTCTCTCAAAATAAATAAAGATGAAAATTTTTCTTTAAAAAAAAAAAATTTTTTTTTTTAACGTTTATTTTTGAGACAGAGAGAGACAGAGCATGAATGGGGGAGGGTCAGAGAGAGGGAGACACAGAATCTGAAACAGGCTCCAGGCTCTGAGCTGTCAGCCCAGAGCCCGATGCGGGGCTCGAACTCACGGACCGCGAGATCATGACCTGAGCTGAAGTCGGATGCTCAACCGACTGAGCCACCCAGGCGCCCCAAGATGAAAAATTTTCTTAAAAAATTAAAAAAGAAAAGACGCCAGACCTGGGGCGCCTGGGTGGCTAAGTCAGTTAAGCATCTGACTCTTGATTCCGGCTCTGGTCGTGATCTCACAGTGGGTGGGTTCAAGCCCCACGTCAGGCTCTGCACTGGCAGTGAGGAGTCTCCTTGGGATTCCCTCCCTCTCTCCCCTTTTCTCTGCTCCCCCCTGCTCGCTTCCTCTCTGTCAAAATAAGTAAACAAACAAAAAGATACCAGAGCTTTGGGTAGGTCTGGAAAATTCCTGCTGGGTCCTGCATGAACCCTCAGAGTATGTCTCTTCCCACTCAGAATCTCTTGCTGCCCACTCTGCTGGGGGAGAAGGTGGCAGACCAAGACCAGAGAAAGAGAAGGGCCCTGACCTCCAGGGTGGTAGGTTCGGGCATCAGCTCCTGAGCTGGGTTCAAATCCCTGTTCTGCCGATGCACCCACTCCTTTGTGCCCCAGTTTCCTCTCTTGCCCCGTGAGGCTAATCACTGTGCCCACCCCAGTTGTTGCAAGGGTTCACAAGTGCACGGGGAACACGGTGCCTGTTCGCAGCAGGTGTAATAAGCATTAGCTGTCGTGCCAGGACCCGCAGTCGAGGCCCAGCACTGACATTCACCGTGGGTCTGGAATCCTCCGACAACCGCCTTCACACGTGGCACTAGGGAGCTCCTTCTCTTCTGCGCACGGTGGGGCCTGTGTCCTCCCTTCTTGACTGGCTGCGGTGAGGGGCGGCGGGGTGGGTGGTGGTGACCCTAAGGGACACGGACCTGGCCGCTGCCCTCTCGCTGGGTCCCACAGCAGCCCGGCATGGGAAGGAAAAGAAGCAGTGAGCCTGGGTCTGTTTTCTCCTTTTATGGTCAGCCTGCAGGCCTCTGGCTTCCCAGCCATAAACCACGAGCTTGTGTTTGGGATCGGGCCGAAATAGCTGGTCTGTGGGGGGCTGGGCGTCCCCTGAGAATCTTCAGGCCAGCTTCGGGGGACGGACCGCTGGAGCCCGTCATCTGCTCGGAAATCTCACTCGCAGACTTGCACGCCCAAGGCCGGACCCCGAGTATGGGGGAGGGAGGGGTGTGCAGGGGTGCGTGTGAGGTGAGGGGAATGCCGGGTCTCTGGCCTGAGCGACCTTGGCATGCCAGCCCCGGCCCTGCAGATCTCTGCTCCCGGACGGTGTCCCTTCCATCTCTGACCTACTGTGGCCCAGGCCCCGTGCTTGAGATGCTCTGCTTTTTTGGTGTCTCCTCCTGGGGAAACGCTACATGTCTTTCTCCAGGTAGCACAGAATCGCTTCAGCTGAGAAGACTGGTTGGCTCTCAGGCAGCTGCCAAGCTAGTTGTCTTACACAGTATTTTGGGCAAATACCCGTCGTAGGATCTGCTCGCTTTATGTATTTATTTTTTTTTAATGTTTTAAATGTGTATTCATTTTTTGAGAGAGAGAAAAACAGAGTGTGAGCAGGGGAAGGGCAGAGAGAGAGGGAGACACAGAATCCGAAGCAGGCTCCAGGCTCCGAGCCGTCAGCCCAGAGCCCGACACGGGGTCTGAACTCGTGAACCGTGAGATCATGAGCTGAACCAAAGTCAGACGCTTAACCGACTGAGCCACCCAGGTGCCCCCAGCATTTCCTCACTTCCTGAAGTCATTGCTCTACCCATCTGACTCCCACACTGGATCATCAGTCTCTCAAAAGCACACTGAGTAGGTCTTAGTGAACTTGAGGTTTCCGGTGGCTGGCACACAGTCGGGGGTCAGGACTTGTTTGCCAAGGGGTTATGTGAACACAGACATAAGTGTTTCCCGTTGCTTCGGTCTCAACTGCCTTAGAGAGAGCGAGATGCCAATCAGTTAGCATTTCTTGAGTACCTCCTATGTGTCCGGCGTTGTTCCCGGCACCCGGAATCGGGGCCAGCCCTTGACCTCCAGCAGCTCACAGGCTAGTAGGAGAAGCGTGAAAAGCAGTTTTGAAACCTCCGAAAAATGAATAGCTCTGTTGAAGGAGTCCGATCTCTTAATTCAGAGATGGTGTAAAATTAACATAGTGTTTTTATTTATTTATTTTTTTTTTTTTTTTTTTTAATTTTTTTTTCAACGTTTATTTATTTTTGGGACAGAGAGAGACAGAGCATGAACGGGGGAGGGGCAGAGAGAGAGGGAGACACAGAATCAGAAACAAGCTCCAGGCTCTGAGCCATCAGCCCAGAGCCCGACGCGGGGCTCGAACTCACGGACCGCGAGATCGTGACCTGGCTGAAGTCGGACGCTTAACCGACTGCGCCACCCAGGCGCCCCTAACATAGTGTTTTTAAAAAGGTTTATTGTGGTATGCTTTATTTATTTTTAAAACGTTTATTTATATTGAGAGAGAGAGAGAGCATGTGTGTATAGACTCATGTGAACATGAGCAGGGGAGGGGCAGAGAGAGAGGGAGAGGGAGGGAGAGAGTCCCAAGCAGGCTCCAAGCTGTCAGCGTGGAGCCCAACTCGGGGCTCCGTCCCATGAACCGCAAGATCTTGACCTGAGCTGAAATCAAGAGTTGGACACTTAACCAACTGAGCTGCCCAGGTGCCCCACAGCACCATCTAATTTTATATTTCTCTCACCCCAAGAAGAAATTGTGTGCCCATGGGTAGTCACTTCCCAGTCGTGCCTCCAGTTCCACGGGATGCCTCGTCTACTTTCTGTGTCTCTAGATTTGCCTGTTCTGGAAATATCCTATCTGTGGAATGAATGAGACACTATGTGGTCCTGTGTGCCTGACTTCTTGCCCTGAGCGTCATGGCTTCCTTCAGGCTTTATCCACATTGTGTCCAGTGTCAGGGCTTTATTTCTTCTTTATGGCTGAGCGATACTCCATTGTATGGATGCACCGCATTTTGGGTATCCATTTAGCAGTCGACAGAGGTCTTTATTGTCTCTACTTTGGGGCTATTATAAATAATATAAAGTAGCATAAGTTTTACTAAGGCGGAAGAGAAAAATTCTGCCTGTTACATGGCCCATTACTATTCCAGATAATCTGTACCCTTCCCTGCTAAGAAGTATTGAGGTTGAAACAATGATCACAGTGAAATTAAGTGCTACAGCAGAGGGAACTTTTGGACTGTCACAGCCAGGGCCACCACTAGGCCATGTGGTGCCCTTATAGAAATAGAAAAAGGCACCCCTTTCTCAAGGCACTTTTCCTTCATCTGCTGCCACATTGTTTTAATAAATATACAGATCTATAATGACCAGTGTGAATGGTTCCCCTTAGAGTTATGCAGTGTACAACTTGAACCACTGCCCCTGGCAGCCCCAGACGGGGCATGCAGTTGAAAGGCCTCCAGCTGAAGTGCAGGGAGGTATAGTGTCAGAGAAAATCATAGAGGAGGTGCCTTTCGAGGTGCCATTTCAAGAATGGATTGGGGTGTGTACCCCAAAGAATTGAAAACGAGCACTCGAGTGAAAATTTGTGCTTGGATGTTCAGAGCAGTACTATTTACAACAGCTCAAAGGTAGAAACAACCCAAACGCCCATCAATGGATGGATGGATACGCAAAATGTGCTCTACTCGTACAGCGGGATGTTATTCAGTCCTAAGAGGGAATGGGATTCTGATACACATCACAACAGGGGTGGACTTCGCAAACATCGTGCTAAATGAAAGAAGCCAGGCACAGGAGGCTCCATACTGTACCGTTGTATTTACGTGAAGTGACTGCCAGCAGGTGTGGGAGGTATGGCGTGAAGGGTGCCTCCTGAATGGGTAGGGGCTTTATTTGGGGCTAGTTTTGGAACTAGATGTGCGCAATGCTGTGAATGGACCACATGCCCCCGAATCATTCGCTTCATTCGGTTAATTGTGTGTTATGTGAATTTCACCTCAATGGCAAAAAGAAGAAAGAGAACGGATCAGGCAGGAAGAGGGAGGCGTGAGCAGAAGAAGCAGGGAGTGCAGAGCTCGGAGGAGACCCTGCTCCCCGCGTTCAGAGGGCTCTGCTCTGTTGTGTCAGATACAAGCCCAGGCTCAGGAAGGAGGCGGGACGAGCCAGGAAGTCGCGGGTCGGTACGCGGTGCCCGTTTCAAGCCCTCTTGGTGCCCGTAGCCGTCGCTCTATCAGCTTCCCACGCTTGGAGGCCGTGTGTTTCCGATGGGAATGTCTCCGGCCAGAGGTCCCCGGCAGCCCCCAGCGTGGAGCCTCCCTGGAAGCTTCTAAGCCTTCCCCTAGGACCTGCTGCCTCTCTCCTGGGGACCTTGCGGGGGAAAGGCCCCAGGACGGGCATCTGACCCTATAAATCTCCCAGGGCTGCCAGGAAAGTCTGTCTTTTCCCCTGAAGCAGATGCATCGAGATAGCCCCTCTGTCTGTCGCAGAATCATTCCTGAAAATAGTGGAGGTTGTGCGGGCCAGCCCCAGGGCGGTCTCTCCCTGCCTGGCTCTGATCACAGGCTTCTTGGTTCCTCTCCTCCATGCCTGCTTCCTCGGTCTGTGTTTAATGGGTTTCTTACTTTGCTCTGTTCCCGGGCAGATTCTCCTCCTCGGGGGAAGGTGGAGGCACAGACATCCGTATTCCCTGATTGCAGAACAAGGAGCCCGTGGTTGTGTCAATGCCGGGCACCTCCCTCTGCCGATCTCCCAGATATAAGGAGGGGTGACCCTGACTTCGGTCTCTCTCCACAGTGCCCTGGGGAGGCTAAAGGTTTTTTTTTCTGTTCTTCCCCCGGACAAAGTGCCACCAGTCCACAAGTGTGGGTTCTCCGAAGAAAGAAAAGAACGGTGCCGTGGCAAAAAAAGCAAAGGGTTTGGAGTCCCACAGACCGTGGGTTTGAGTCCCAGCCTGCCACCTGCTAGCTGTGAAACCGTGTTCATTTTCATTTTCTTTCTTTCTTTTTAATTTGTATTCAAGTTAGTTAACATGCAGTGTAGCCTTGGCTTCAGGAGCAGGACCCAGTGATTCATCACTTCCAGACAGCACCCAGCGCTCTTGCCGAAAAGTACCCTCCTCAGTGCCCATCCCCCGACCCCCTTCCAGCAACCCTCAGTTTGTTCTCTGTATTGAGGAGTCTCTTATGGTTTGCCTCCCTCTCTGTTTTTATCTTATTTTTCCTTTCCTTCTCCTATGTTCGTCTGTTACGTTTCTCAAATTCCACATAGGAGTGAAGTCTTAGGATATTTGTCTTTCTCTGACTAATTTCACGCAGCATAATACCCTCGCGTCCCTATGAATCAGCACTCCTGTATCCCTTGGGTAAATACGTAAGAATGCAATTGCTGGGTCGTAGGGTAGTTCTGTTTTTAATATGTTGAGGAACCTCCACACCGTTTTCCAGAGGGGCTGTACCAGCTTGCATTCCCACCAACATCTCCGCATCCTCGCCAACATCTGTTGTTGCCTGAGTTGTCAATGTCAGCCCTTCTGACAGGTGTGAGGTGGTATTTCATTGTGGTTTCGATTGGGATTTCCTGGATGATGAGTGATGTTGAGCATCTTTCCATGTACCTGTTGGCCATCTGGATGCGACTGTGACCGTTCTCTAGGGCGGCTGTACAAGCAGCTGCAAATGTCGTGGCCAAAAACCATGGGTTTGGTTCTCCCACGCCTCTGCTGGCCTGAAGTCAAGGCGTTGGTGGGATTGCCTCTTTCTGGAGACTCTGGGGGAGAATCTGGGCCATGCCTGTCTCGTGGCTCCTCGTGGTGGCCTGCAGTCCTGGGCTTGCAGACACGTCACTCCGGGCTCTGCCTCCTTCTTTATGCCTCTGCCTCCTCCTTCCCCCTGTGTCTCTAATCTCATCCTCCTTTCTCTTAGAAGTAAAAACACCCGTTATTAGGTTAGGCTGCACCCCAGGTCCGGAGTCATCTTATCTGGAGATCCTTTAATTCCGCTTGTGAGACTCTGTCTATAAATAAGGTCACCTTCTGAGTTTCGGAGCAGACCTCTCTTTTGGGAGGCCACGGTGACCTTGGCCGGTCACCCCACTTCTGCGTTCTGTTTTCCTCGTCTGTACAATGGGGGTGATGTCAGTGCCCACCTCCGGGGCTGCCGTGGGAATTGGATGGGTCGCTGTCCCGAAGGAGCTCCACACAGGTGCAGTGAGCAACGCTGGAGGGGGGAGCGGCTGGGGGGCGTCGTGGGTGACCGCTGTTCCTCTCCTGTGTCCTAAGCTTTGGGGTTAGAATGGTTTCCTCGAGAGCAGTAAAGAGTATTTTTTCGCTGACCGTTTTTTGGTGGAATGAGGGAATGGTTATGCCTGCTCCCGTCACCAACATGACCAGGTTAGAAGCAGACGGAGTGACAGTAAGGGTCCCTCCTGTTCTGATTCTCAGTCCCTCAGACCCTCCCCTCGGGGACAGCCACTGTTGGCCACATCTAGAGTGTGTCTTTGCAATATATCTGATGCATATACATGTATGTGTGTGTGGGCATGTGTGTGCATGCATGTGTATGTATATTCCTCTTTTGAAAACACAAAAGTCATAGTGCTGTGTTTCCTAGCTGTTTGATTTTTAGCTTAATATATCTTGGTATAGAGAGTGTTCTGCGTCAGTCTGTAAACGCCTCCCTGGCTCTTTTTCCTGGCTGCCTAATGTGCCATAATATGGCCGTGCCAGAATTTAAATACTAACAGTTATTTAACTAACTGTTCTTCAGTGGACGGGCCAGTTAAATAGTTTGCTTCTGGCCTTTGCTACTACTGATGTTGTTGGAGTAACCAACTTGGGTGTCTGTCTTTAGACACAGGTGTGGGTGTTTCTGGAAAGGTATGGGGCGGCCAGGAATTGGAGAAGAAGATGGGGGTGTGGGTAGCAGTCAGTACAGCTATACTGGAAGAGGGGACCGTGTGGTGAGGGAGCTCCGATGCGGAAGGGGAGCGCTCTGTCTCTCTGTCCTTCGGGTTCCTGGGGCCCTTCTCCCTGCAAGGGAGAGGCAGCTGAGGCCCATGCTACCCCCTCAAGGTGGAAAACGTGAGAGCAAGAAAGACAAAATAAATAGCCTTTTGGTACTTCTGCCTTTTGCTGTGAGGGTTTGGCTCGACCAGGCCACCAAGATGTCCGTCTGTAATCTGAGAGAAGAAAAGGAAGACTGACTGGAGGTGGCATAGGATCCATGGAGCTTGCTCATTCATCCCATTCATCTTGCCCTGCGGTGGGCCACATCTTTCTGTGACATAAATGGCCCCTCTAGATAGGGTCATTACTGTCCTCTCTGTTCCCCAGTGATACACAGGAATGGCATTCTCCAGTTCCATCCATCCGTCTGTCCATCCATCCATCCGTCCATCTATCCGTCCATCCATGTGTCCATCCATCCACCCACCCACCCACCCACCCACCCATCCATCCATCCATGTATCTACCAATTAATCTGTCCATCCATGTATCCATCCATTCATCCATCCATCCAACCATCCATCCATCCATCTGTCCATCCATCCATCCATCCATGTGTCCATCCATCCATCCATCCATCCATGTGTCCATCCATCCATCCATCCATCCATCCATCCATCCATCCATGTATCTACCAATTAATCTGTTCATCCATGTATCTATCCATGCATCCATCCATCCGTCCATCCATCCATGTATCTACCAATTAATCTGTTCATCCATGTATCTATCCATGCATCCATCCATCCATCCATCCATCCGTCCACCGTCCATCCATCCATCCATCCATCCATATATACATACATACATACATACATGCATCTGTCCATCCATCCATGCATCCATGCATGCATGCATGCATCCATCCATCCATCCACGTATCTACCAATTAATCTGTCCATGCATGCATGCATGCCTCCGTCCATCCATCCATCCATCCATCCGTCCATCCATGCATCCATGCATGCATGCATGCATGCATCCATCCATCCATCCAGGTACTGGAGATAAAATGTTAAACAAAACATACAAGCCCCCACTTCCACAGTAAAACTTGTTTCCAGTATAGGGAGATAGACAATGTGGGCCGCATGAGATGGTTCTTAGACCGACCATGACAGTGGTGGTAGGACAGGTTTACAGATTTAGGATCCAATTCTTGGGAAGTGGACCCTTCCAATGCAGAGACCCTTTCATGCCTGGGTTCCTTCTCCCACCTAGACTTGAGCATAGCTTTTTCCTGGCCTGGGAATAGCCCTCACTCCTTCACGTGGCTGGGTCCGTGCTGGTCTCCCCAAGCTGCCTTGTCCTCCAGCACCTTCCCGGATCCCCTGCAGCCTGAGCCCCTCAGGACCCACGCTCTATCTCCTGTACTGCAGGAAGCCGAAAGAGCCCACACTCTGACCCACAGTGCTTCAAAACCCTAGTCGGTCACCGAAGTGGCCGTGTCACTTTGGGCCACCCAACCTCTGGTACCTCAACCTGGAAAGGGTCGGGATCAAAGGTCACACATAGGAAGTGCCTGCCACTGTGTCTGTCCCAATAAATAGTAGGTGCTGGGTTCAGATCCTGCCTCATCCACTGCTGTGTAACTGTGGGCAAGTTTTAAGATTTCTGTGTGCCTCAGTTTCTTCATCTGTGTAATGGGAATAAGATAACCTATCTCTAGGGTGTGCGAGGGCTGAATGTGTTAAAACAGGTCAGTGCTTCAAACGAGGCCTGGCACAGAGGAAGTGCTATGTATTACCTGCTACTATGAGATATTTTTAGGGCTCGCCATCATGTCTGATACATGGTAGATACCCTGAAAGTATTTGTTGAATGAATGAATAAATGAGTCAATTTTTCGCACCTAGATTGAGCTTCCCCATCAAGAAGTGCCCTTCTTCTAGGTTGGGGGGTAGCTTTAACAAGCTAAACTTTCTGTATCTGGAGCTCAGGGCTGGGGAGCTGGGAGGTCTAGAAACTGAAGGAAGAGAGTTCCAGAACTGGGTGCTTCTGCCTGAGGATCTCAGGGTCCTGTGGGGGCACAGACACAAGCAATGGAAAAAAGCCCACCTGGGACCGAGTGCTTGGGGAGCACAACTACCATGGGACCAGGGGCACGAAATGTCATATCTGTCTTAGGGAAGGGCAGGAACCAGTGACAGCTCCTGAAGGTCTGCCTGGGAGGAGCTTGGAGGCCGACATTACTGAGGGGGCCAGAGGCTTTTCTTGGGGCTTAGTGTCTCTAGCAAGGTTACCTATCTGTGCAAGGTTGACATTGTTGAAGGAGATTTACAGCCAAGCCATCCCCTGGCTCCCTCTCCATGGGGAAGGCTTCTTGGAAGAGGTGTCATCTTTGAGGCTGAGGGATCAGGAGGTGGTCAGGAAACAAAGAAAGGAAGGCCTGTGCAGCAGGAGCGATCTGAACAAAAGCAAGAATACGCTTCGTGGGGTCACTGCACATTGAAGTAAAGGACGCATGGGCGCCAAGCCTGGGAGGTGGCCGGGCTGGTCACCAGAGGCCTTGGGTGCCCTGCTCTGGAGTACGGGTCTTCTCTAAGGGCACTGGCTTATTTTTTTTTTTTAATATTTGTTTTTGAGAGAGAGACAGTGCATGAGTAGTAGGGGGGCAGAGAGAGAGGGAGACACAGAATCCAAAGCAGGCTCCAGGCTCTGAGCGGTCAGCACAGAGCCCGACGCGGGGCTCGAACTCACGGACCGTGAGATCATGACCTGAGCTGAAGTCAGAGGCTTAACCGACTGAGCCACCCAGGCGCCCCTAATGTTTATTTATTTTTGAGAGACAGAGAAAGAGAGAGAGAGCACAAGAGGGGGAGGGGCAGAGAGAGAGGGAGACACAGAATCCAAAGCAGGCTCCAGGCTCTGAGCGGTCAGCACAGAGCCCGATGCGGGACTCGAACCCACAGAGTGTGAGATCATGACCTGAGCTGAAGTCGGACGCTTAACCAATTGAGCCACCCAGGTGCCCCAGGGCACTGGCGTTTTAAAGACGGCTTTATTGAGATAATATTTGCGTACCAAAAATTCACCCATTTTAAGGGTAAACTTTTCAGAGGATTTTAGTAAACCGACGGTATTATGTAAGCATCACCCTAATCCGGTTTCAGAACCCCAAATGCCGATTTGCAGTCACCCCACCCCCAGCCCCGGGCAACTGCTGATCTGCTTTTTGACTTTATGGATTTGCCTACTCTGGACATTTTGTGTAGACGTAGTCCTACAATATGTGGCCTCTTGTGTCTGACTTAGCACAGTATTTTCAAGGGTCATCCGTGTTGTAGCTTGTGTGACAAGTACGTCACTGTCTTTATAGCTGAATGATATTCCCTTGTATGAATAGACCACCTGTTGTTTATCCATTCACCAGGTGATGGGCATTTGGGTCCCTTCACTTTTTAGCTCTTACGATAATGCTGCTGTGAATGTTCAGGGGTCCGTCTTGCAGAGATACAGGCTTTTAGTTCTCTTGGGTATATGCCAACAAACTGGAGAGCTGATCACATGGTAAATTTATGTTGGACTCTTTGACAAACTTCTAAAGTGGGAGAGCGTTAAGTCGCAGAGTGATCGGCAGCTCGGTGCATCAGGAAGATCGCTGTGAGAGGGGTTTGGAGGGGGATGGGACAAGATCTAGGGAGATCTTTGGCGAGGTGCAGATGGAGAGGGGGATCCATAGAGTGGATTTCAGAAATGCCTTCCACTCTGATGTTGCCCGTCGGCAGACAGGATGCTCTGATTTCTCAGTTACGGTTAATTCGCCAAGGATTGAAGGTGTCCGTAACTCTCCCAGTATCCCTCGTAGGAGAGGAAGTGGGTTCCGGAGCCTGGCTCCATCCTCGGAGGCCCCTTTAAGAGTAGAAGGTGATGTGTAACGTTTGCTTGATCCTGTTTAATCTCATGATGCCCTGTGTCCCCTGCCTGGGTTCTCTGGTGGTCAGCAACAGAGACCGGCTTGGCATTCCTTATCTAGGAAAGGAATGAATGCAGGATTATCAGGGGGCTCACAGATGGGGTGGGAAGACTGGGATCCGGCCTCAGAAATGGCGGGGATGGGCTCCTTGGGATCTGGGGGCAGGAAGTAAGGCCCCTCGGGGCTCTGTCCACCTGCTGTGCATCCCCATCCACTTGGCTGGGGGACCAAGTGGGGCAGCCCCACCAACATGGGGTATATGATGCCAGGGGTGGGGCCAGGGCACGTCTCCTAGAGGAACACGGGATGGTCTTCCCAGAAAAGGAAAATGCTAGGTTTTCAAACCCAAACTGTCCACTTCCCTACATTCCAGGTGCAGGAACTGAGGCACGGAGGGGTTAAGACCATTCACCCAACGCCACAGAGTTGGAAAGTGGCCGAGTGGGACCCCAGTCTGTTCTTTCTGGCAGAGTGAGCTCCTGGGACCCCCCCACAGCTGGTGGGGCTGGGATGCCCACTGCCTTCTGAACTAGTCAGACTCCAGCAGCCTTCTGGGGCCGCCTCCAGGACTCTCAGGGGTAGGGAAGAGTATCTAAAAGGGCTTTGCTGCCCTCCTGGCTCTGCTCTTGTCCCCTGTGCCCTGAGCAAAGAGCCCAGTTGGCCCCTTGCCACCTTTGGTGGGGCCAGTGAGCAGGAGTTTAGGACGGGGGCGGGAGGGGGGCGCTGAGGAGGGCCATTAGCTAGGAGCTGATTCTAATTCACGGCCTTTTTCCTTTCTGTTCTCAGATCGAGAGGACCAGTCCATTCTGTGCACGTAAGTGGAACTCGTCTTTCCTGTTTTTCTACAGTTGAGGTCCAACCTACTGAAGAAAAAGGTCCTTGAGGACAGGGCTCTTTGATGTGTTCGAGGGAGCTGGCCCAGAGCAAACTCAGCGTTTGCTTGGTGGATGGCCTCATGCTGAGGCCGGCACAGCCAACCCATCAGTGATGCCTGGTTCCATCTTGTTCTGCACCATCCGCCTTTCTAAAACGAGCATTTTGTGCTCGCTTACTGCGTGCCAGGCCCTGAAGCAAATATTTCACAGACAGATTTGCATCTAATTGCCTAACAGCCCTGTGAAGGGAGAGGGCATCTCTGTGAGGGAGGAAATCTGGGCCTGTGTTAAACTACTGCCCGAAACTGTCACAATCAGCAACCACATTTGTGCCATATTTAGTGGTTGGGGTCACTGTGTCTTTGGTGAAGGCCCAGAGACATCGTCAGAAGCTACTACTCAATTTAGAACCATTCAGAGAATCTTTGACATTCAGGAAAACCCCTCTTGTCATGGGCAGAGCGATGGGTGCCCAGCGATCTCCACCTCCTCATTTCTGGAACCCGTGGCCGAGGCAGGTCACGTGGCCTGGGGGAGTGAAGGTTGCAGATGATATTAAGGTTGCTAATCAGCTGACCTTACAATAGGGAGATTTTCAAGGTTATCCAGATGGCCCAATATAATCACAAGGTTCTTAAAAGTAGAAGAGAGGGGAGACATCAGGGCAGAGGGCCAGAGATGCAATGTGAGAACTTGACCTAAGGTTGCTGGCTTTGAAGAGAGAGGACGCCAGGGATGAGAACAGCTTCTAGAAGCTGGAAAAGACAAGGAGCTGGACTCCTGCCTACAGCTCCCAGGAAGAAATACAAGCTGGGATGCCTGGGTGGTTCAGTTGGTTAAGCATCCAACTCTGGCTCAGGTCATGTCTCATGGTTCATGGATTCGAGCCCCACATCGGGCCCTGCTGTGAGCACAGAGCACGCTTCAGATCCTCTGCCCCCCCTCCCCTCCCCCTACTAGTGCGCTCTCTCTCTTTCTCTCTCTCTCAAACTCTCGATCCCTCTCTCTCTCTCTCTCTCTCTCTCAAAAATAAATATTGAAGAAAATACAACCTTGCCAACACCTTGGTTTTAGCTCACTGAGATCCGTGTCAGCCGTCTGACTGCCACAGTTGTGTGGTCACAGATGCCGAGTTTCTAGTAATTTGTTACAGCAGCAACCAGAGGCCAATACCCGTTGCTCCCACCTGAACCCCTGTATCACTCCCTCCATCATTTGTTACCCAACAGACTGAGTGGGCCAGGGATACACACTTGTGTATCCAATGGATACACACTTTTTCAATCACCGAAGTAAATGTATAATGACAAACTGTGAAAGTTACAAAGAATGAAATATATTAGGAACTAGGAGAATGTGTAAATGGGAGTTGTTCTAACCGGGGAAAATAGGAAAGGCCTCTCCAAAGTAGCGCTGTGGCAGGCTCTGTTCCGTCAACGCAGAGCCCGATGTGGGACTTGAACTCCCGAGCCATGAGATCCTGACTTGAGTCACAATCAAGAGTCAGATGCTTAACTGACCGAGCCACCCAGGTGCCCCTCTTCTGCTGGGCAGAAATGGCAAAGAAGAAGGGAGGGGAGCGGTTGCAGCACGTGCAAAGGCCCTGGGGTCAGATGCATCATGTTCTAATTAAGAAACTGAGAGATCAGTTTGGCCTGAGCATGTCCCCCAGAAGAAGCCCTCTTTCTAGGAAGAGCCATTCCCAGGGCTGGTGGCTTTTATATTTAGTGCGTTGGCTTAGGGGAAAAGATCTGCAGCCTGCCCATGCTGGCTCAACCACTTACAAAGCATGAGCTCAAATCTTTGTGATGAGTAAACCCTGGGAGAATTTGGGAGAAGAGTTTCATGTGGGGAACAGCAAGGGCAAAGTTTATGGGGTGTGGGACCATTTGCCTTTTGGGGGACAGAGAAAGTCGAAAAGGCTGGTCAGAAGGGGATGGGCAGGAGGATGTGGTCAGAGAGCAGGGCCTTACAGGCTGGGGTGAGGGTGTGGACAAGAGGCAGAGCAGATCTTTCTGACCATTCAAGGGGCCCAGAGGTGCCACTTGGGGACATACGCTGGTGCTGTTAGGGTCTGGGGGGGGAGGGCTTGCATGAGCCACCTGGGAACCCCCATCCCTGTACTTCCCACTGGGTTGCTCAGACTCAGTGGTGGGAGATGCCAGTGTTGGGTCATTCTCTCCTCCAGGGGAGGTGACTCAGGCTGACAGCAGCCTTCTGCCACTCTCCCCCAGGGACAACATTTCCTCTTATAAAACTACAGGGTTTCCAGAGGTTTTCCACTGGGTTCTTTACCTATGGCCGGTGTTCCCTCCCATGTAGGCTTCCTGCTTTCACCCCGTCTCCCCTCATCCCTTCTGCTCTCTTTTTAATGTTTTTATTTGTTTTTGAGAGACAGAGAGAATGAATAGGGGAGGGGCAGAGAGAGGGAGACACAGAATCTGAAGCAGGTTCCAGGCTCCGAGCTGTCAGCACAGAGCCCAATGCGGGGCTCGAACCCACAAACTTTGAGATCATAACCTGAGCTGAAGTCGGACACTTAACCAACTGAGCCACCCAGGTGCACCCTGCTCAATTTTTTTTTAATGTTTATTTATTTATTTTTGAGAGAGAGAGAGAGCAGGGGAGGGGCAGAGAAAGAGGGAGAGAAAGAGAATACCAGGCAGGCTCTGTGGTGTCACTGCAGAGCCCCATGCGGGGCTTGAACTCCCGAACCATGAGATAGTGACTTGAGTCACAACCAAGAGTCGGATGCTTAACCGACCGAGCCAGGCGCCCCGTTGGGCTGTTACTATTAATTAAACTGTAGACCTTAGTTTTCGCTAGTTTTTCCAGTATTGTCTTGATCCAGGATCCCATCCAGAATTACATTGAATCATCATGTCTGCCTGAGCGTCTCCTGGCTGGGACAGTTTCTCGGGCGTTCCTGGTTTTTCACGACCCTGCTGATTTTGAGGACTGATGGAGGATTTAGTAGAACGTCCCTCCGTCTGGATTTGTCTGATGTTCTTGGTCATGAGACGGAGGTCATGGTTTTGGGGGAGAATGACACGGGAGTGAGGTGCCTCCTCCACCCCACCGTGCCAGGGGGTACCTCACATCCACGTGACATCCAGGTGACCTAACATGACCTTCATCACCCGGCGCAGGTTCAGCTTCTGGGTTTGGTAGTGATATCTGAGCCAATCGCCCCTTCCCTGGTCAGGTTGCTTTTGGACCATGTCCTGCGTGAAGCCATCTCGGGTACCCCTGGGTGTGGGTCCTGCCAGACTTCTGTCCCCAGATGTGGCTGTACATCACTTCCTTAGTGACTGGTTCAAGAGACCAAGAAACTGATCCCCTGGCTTCACCCGGAGACTTTTTTTGGGGGAGGGGGGGGCAGAGTCAGGGTTTGTTTGTTTATTTTAAAGTTTATTTACTCTATTTGGAGGGGGAGGGGAAGAGAGAGAGGGAGAGGAAGCGTCCCAAGCGGGCTCTGTGCGGTCAATTTGAACCCACGAACCATGAGATCATGGCTTGATTCGAGTCAAATGCTTAACTGACGGAGCCACCCTGCGCCCCTTGATTATTTTTTTAATTTGAATTTTAGTTAGTTAATACACAGGGCAGTGTTGGTTGCAGAAGTAGAATTCAGTGATTCATCACTTGCATTCATCCCCCAGTGCTCATCCCAACAAGTGCCCTCCTCAATGCCCATCCCCCATCTAGCCCACCCCCCCCCCCCCCGCTCCCCTCCCCTGTGTGTTCTCTATCGTTAAGAGTCTCTTGTGGTCTGTTTCCCTTTCTTCTCCACCGCCCCCCTTCCCATATGTCCATCTGTTTGGTTTCTTAAATTCCACTTGTGAGTAAAATCCCATGATATTTGTCTTTCTCTGGTTGACTTATTTCACTTAGCATATTGCCTTGTAGCTCCATCCATATCATTGCAAATGGCAAGACTTCATTCTTTTTTTTTTTTAAGTTTATTTATTTATTTTGAGAGAGAGAGAGAGAGAGAGAGCACAAGCCAGGGAGGGGTAGAGAAAGAAGGAGAGAGAGAATCCCAAACGGGCTCCACGCTGTCAGCGCAGAGCCCGATGTGGGGCTCAAACTCACGGATGGTGAGATCATGACTTGAGCCGAAACCAAGAGTCAGACACTTAACTGACTCAGCCACCCGGGCGTCCTTCATTCTTTTTGATGGCTGAGTAATATTCCATTGCATGTATATATACCACGTCTTCTGACTCGGTGCCTGGGGCAGGGCTGGGCACTCCCGCATTTTTATCTAGTGTGGGGCGCTTGAGAAGCGGGTAGGCCAGCCAGTGAGCTGGGAGGGAGGCAAACACTGTCACAGGCATGCTCGCAGGGGACGCCGAGGGTATGGCTGGATCGGAACTCCGTGCGCCCGTCTGCCTTGGGGTGGAGAGGGGGTGGCGTGGCCCTGGGAGCAGGGTCCCTGCCAGCAGAGGAAAGGAGCTAAAATGCCACCCCTCTGGGGCCCATTTGGGAGCCCGGAAGGGGAGGGAGGCGTGAGCTGGGGGAGGACTAGGGGGTCCAGGAGATTCTGATGCACACTTTGCAGTGGGACTGTCTGGTTCATCCCCCAGATTGCTGACCCCTGGGTGCAGGCTTTGTGGCAGAAAGACTTCTGGGGCTACCTGTGCCTGCAAGGCTTGAAGAGAGGCCCCTGGTCTCAGCTCCTGGGGAGCCTCGACTGGGAGCAAGCCCAGCCCAGGATGGGGGTCCTCAGACTGTTAGCCGACTCTCCTGGCTGGCGAAGTAAAGCATTTTGTGGGGGGAGGTACTGGCGTCCTTGACGCTCCTAAGTGACACTGTCACGACAGTTTGATGCCCTGAGCAGGTCAGTATGAGCCATTTTGGCTCTAGGACAGGCTAGATTTTCACTTTAGGGCAGCCCGTGAGCTAAACAGGGAAGAAGGGAGTCCTGGACTCAGCTCTGCCATGAGAGCCACTTACCCTGTCTGAGCCTCAGTCTCCTCACCTGCAAAATGGACAACTATACCCACCTCACAGGGCAGTCGTGAGGAATCAGTGGGTTAATTCATGGAAAGCACTGAGAGCAGGGCCCGGTGATGCCGTTTTGTGCGCAGTGAACAGAATTGTTACTTGTAAGTTACTTGCGAAGGCAAGTGCCACTTCCTGCTCAGCCACGAAAGCGAAAGCAAGGGGAAGAAATGTCCAGAGTGACAATGAATGGTAGCGATTCATATTCATGATCAGTGTGTCCCTATTATCTTAATGCGTTGTTAGGCGTGGCCAGGGGTCCTACAGATAGCTGCTTACAAACATTCTTTGTATCCCCAGACCAGGATTGACAGAGGCAGATGCTCAGGGCAGCCTGGCAGGTGACAGGAAGGGGTGGGTTAGGCCAGGAGCACAATAGGCAGTGGTGGGGACTGTGGCAAATTGGAAGTTCACACCGTTCGAGGGGCGGCTGTGGTTCTGCCCCAGACAGCTTCTGCCGCAGGAGAACGCTGACCCGGTGTTCCCGGGGCTAGGCGGGTCTTTTCCCCTCCCCAGGAGGATCCAGCTGCCTTCTGTGCGTGCTGGTCTGCCCTTGTGTTTTCTACTCAGCAGTGCCCTCGAAGTATGTTGTATCTCATCAGACATAAACCAGCGTCCCTCCTCCTAGTGACTGCCCAGACATGCCGTATTTTATTTACCCGCCCCCCCACCCCCGTGGATTGTAGCTTTGATTGTTTCCAGACTTAAGAACTAAATGTAAGCGTGTATATAAGGATACACGTGCGATCAGTCCTTATTATTTACTGCTGCCATATTTGCAAATTCATTGCTACTTGCTGATATGTATTTGTAACCTCCAACTGATGCTCATGGTGCTTGTGTGGGCGTTCGAGGACACGTGCAGAGCCAGGAAAAGTCTGAGTGGCCTGCCAGCTGAGGGAACCCTGCCGCCTTGTTTCAGCTCTCTGGCTGTGAACAAGTGTCCCTTACATGCTAGATTTAGCACCACAGTTTTTGCATTGTTGTGGCTTTTGGTTGGTGACTTCGCTGTTGATAATGCCCCCCAAGCCTCCAGCTGAAGTGCTATCTTCCCTTTTTAAAAAATGTTTATTTGGGGCGCCTGGGTGGCGCAGTCGGTTAAGCGTCCGACTTCAGCCAGGTCACGCTCTCACGGTCCGTGAGTTCGAGCCCCGCGTCAGGCTCTGGGGTGACAGCTCAGAGCCTGGAGCCTGTTTCCGATTCTGTGTCTCCCTCTCTCTCTGCCCTTCCCCCATTCATGCTCTGTCTCTCTCTGTCCCCCAAAAAATAAATAAACGTTGAAAAAAAAATAAAAATAAAAATAAAAAATAAAAAATGTTTATTTATCGTTGAGAGAGAGAGACAGAGACAGAGAGAGAGGGAGCCAGAGGATCCGAAGCAGGCTCTGCCCCGAAAGTGGAGAGCCCAACGCGGGGCTCAAAATCACGAGCGGTGAGATCATGACCTGAGCCGAAGCCGGATGCCTAAGGAGCTGAGCCACCCAGGCGCCCTGAAGTGTTGGCTTCCTAAGCACAAGACGGGTGGATGTGTCCTACGGAGAAAATTCATGGGTTGGATGACCTTCATTCAGACATGAGTTACAGGGCTGTTGGCCATGAGTTCGATGTTAGCGAATCAACAATATATATGGTAAAGGGTCTTTAAACAGAAAGGCACACTGGGGCGCCTGGGTGGCGCAGTCGGTTAAGCGTCCGACTTCAGCCAGGTCACGATCTCACGGTCCGTGAGTTCGAGCCCCGCGTCGGGCTCTGGGCTGATGGCTCGGAGCCTGGAGCCTGTTTCCGATTCTGTGTCTCCCTCTCTCTCTGCCCCTCCCCCGTTCATGCTCTGTCTCTCTCTGTCCCAAAAATAAAATAAACGTTGAAAAAAAAAATTTAAAATAAAAAAAAATAAACAGAAAGGCACATAAAACAAGGTCATAGAGTGAGCAGCTGGGGGGAGCCTTTGGAGCACCTGTGCCCCAGGCGTGTGTGTGAGCCTCGCACCTCCCAAGGTTCCCAGGAAGAAACAGCATTGCTCGTCGGCATCTGTAGGAACATGGCATTTCTTGTCCACGTCTGCTGAGTGAACAGATGCAACGTTGTACCAGAGAGGAGGAGGGAAGAATATGGCTTACTTACAGATGGCTTCCGACCTGTGTGACCCTGCACGGGTCACTTAACCTCTCTGAGCCAGGTTTATGGAGAGGCCGTGAGGATGAAAAGGGAACCACCCCACAACATCGGTTGAGCGACCGACTTTGGCTCAGGTCGTCACGGTCTCGCGGTCCGTGGGTTCGAGCCCTGCGTCGGGCTCTGTGCTGACGGCTCAGAGCCTGGAGCCCGTTTCGGATTCTGTGTCTCCCCCCTCTCTCTGCCCCTCCCCCACTCATGCTCTGTCTTTCTCTCTCTCAAAAATAAACAAACATTAACATTTAAAAAAATACATAAATAGAACAGTGCCGGCCAATAAGGCTTTGTGTGCTGATGGCTGCTGAGAACTTGAAACGTGGCTCGTGTGACTGAGGGGCTGGATTTTGTTTTAACCGACTTTAACTAATTTAAATAGCCTATAGCTAGTGTTTTCTGCATTAGCATGGTTCTGAAGTATTTCTTACCTCCATCCACTCCTCTGATTCTGCCCATGTCTCGTTCAGGCTACTTTCACCTCTTGCCTGGACCACTGTGGTAGCCCCCTAACTAAACTTCCTGCAGCCGTGCCCCCCCTGCTCCCCAGTGTGCCCATGTCTCATTCATGCCTGGCTGCCTGCCTTCCTCCCTTCCTCCCTTCCTCCCTTCCTTCCTTCCTTCCTTCCTTCCTTCCTTCCTTCCTTCCTTCCATAGCTACTCATTGTGAGAAGTCATATGGCACAGTAGGGTGTGGATTTCAGAGTCCAACCTCTTGGGTTTTGAGGTCAGCCCTATCACCAACCAGCTTGTATGCTCCCAGAGCCACGTTGCTTAACTTCTCCGAGCCTCAGTCTCCCCATCTGTAAAACGGGGCAATAGGTGCTCCGCTGGGTGGTTGTTTGTGGGATTCAATGAATTAATTTGTGTAAGAGAGAAAGCAATGCCACTGCCTCCTGGTGAGCCCCCCTCTTCGCCGCCCCCCCCCCCCCAAGAATCAGCTGCCTGCACTTTTGATGTTTCCGTCACGGGTCCTCAAGCCCCATTCCTCTCCTGAAATGGTTTCCTGTACTTGTTGGAATGAAAGCAAAACTCTTCACCGCAGCCGAGAAGACTGTCCGTGATCTGGCCCCTTTCTTCCCTCATCACTTACCACCACCCGCCTCCCTCCTGACGCTCCAGCCACACCAGCGCCTCCCTGCTCCCTGTATGTGCAGAATATTTCCCTGCGGTGGATCTTTGCCCTTGCTGTCCCCTCTGCCGGCTGCCCCCTACCCTTGGTCCTTCCTGCAGGGCTCCTTTGCATTTTGTAGGGCTCCGCCCCCATTCTGGCGACCCACCCATGCCCCCCCCTCCATCTCAGCCCCCCATCATGCCACCCTGGCGGCAATAACGGACCCTCAAATGACCCTAATTGCTTATTTCCTTGGCTAGGGTCTGTCTCCCTCTCCTGGAATGGGAGCTCAGTGAGGGTGGGGACAGTCTCCTTGTCCCCTAGCCAGTGCCCAGTAAGCAGGCATTGGCCGCACCAGTAGCTGGGTTATGGAAAGAGCCCAAATGTCCGTCACCTGATGATGGATAAAGATGTGGTGTGTGAGTGTGTGTGTGTGTGTGTGTGTGTGTGTGTGTGTGTGTGTGTATACACAGCAGAATGGAATACTAGGTGATGAAAAAGAATGAAATCTTGCCATTGGCAACAACATGGTTAGAACTAGAATGTATTATGCCAAGCAAAATAAGTTAGAGAAAGATACCATATAATTTCACTCCTGTGTGGGATTTGAGAAACTTAATAGATGAGCATAGGAGAAGCGAAGGAAAAATAAGATGAAAAAACAGAGAGGGAGGCGAACGCTAAGAGACTCTCAGATACAGAGAACAAACTGAGGGTTGCTGGGGGTAGGGGGTGGGTTCAATGGGTGATGCGCATTAGGGGGGACACTTGTCGGGATGAGCCCAGGGTGTCATGTGTAAGAGATGAATCACTGGGTTCTGTTCCTGAAGCCAAGACAGTGTAGTTAGTTAACTACACTGTATGTTAACTAACTTGAGGGGGGAAAAAAAAGCAGGCATTGGCCGTTGTTCTAAAGGCAATCCCAACCATTCCGCTGTTATTTGCAAATATATCCAGTCGCCCCGGAACTGTCATCAGCTTAGCTCTGCTTATTAAATTTCATTTTGGCCATTGTTAAAATCAGCCAGAGTGATTTGAGGACCAATATGTTGATAGCAGGGTATGAGCTTTGACAAAGTAGCAGGGGTCAAGGTTAGCCCAGCTGGGACTAACAGTTTGCTACAGATGATTATGCAGTCAAGAAGCTGGAAAGGGAGCAAATCTGATTTTTAGACCCGAGTCCTGTCTGGTCTAGGAAGCAGCTCATACAGTGCGAGTAAACCTGGGAGCATGGGTGAGGCGTGGAGCGGCCCTGGGTTGAGAGAGAGCTGTGTGTTCAAGGAGTAACCCGTGTGTGACGAGGGGCTGGATTAAGAGAGAAGGGAGTAGGGGAGGGGGAGATCAGAGGGCGGTAAGGGGGTCTTCTAGGCCCTGGGGAGGATGTTAAACTTTAAAATGGACAGGAGAGGGGCGCCTGGGTGGCGCAGTCGGTTAAGCGTCCGACTTCAGCCAGGTCACGATCTTGCGGTCCGTGGGTTCGAGCCCCACGTCGGGCTCTGGGCTGATGGCTCGGAGCCTGGAGCCTGTTTCCGATTCTGTGTCTCCCTCTCTCTCTGCCCCTCCCCCGTTCATGCTCTGTCTCTCTCTGTCCCCAAAATAAACGTTGGAAAAAAAAAATTAAAATAAATAAATAAATAAATAAATAAATAAATAAATAAATAAATAAAAATAAATAAAATGGACCGGAGAGCACGAGGAGATACAGCCAGGGGTCAGCAAACTCTGACCAGCGGGCCAAATGAGGCCCTCCTCTATTTTTGTAAATAAAGTTTTATTGGCACACAGCCGTGCTTACTTGCTTTCCTGCTACCTCGGCAGAGCTGAGTGGTTGGGACCGAGAATGCATGACCCACGAAGCCTAAAGTATTGACTGTCTGGCTCTTCACAGGAATGGTTTGCCACCTCCTGGCTTATCCAGTGGGAAAATAGGACGTGATTTATATTTTAGTAATAGAATACGTGTTGACGTTATTGATATAAACAGAATATAAGCATTGTGGAGGCATTAATATAGAAGTATTGATACAAGCGTTAGGGAAGAAATTAATCATTAGTAAGGAGTAATAGCTCACATTTTTGTGTATCTGGCATTGTTCTGAACATTTTATATATATACATGCTCATTTAATCCTTATAACAATCATGTAAGTGCTTTAATTATTCCTGTCTTATAGATAAGGAAACCAAGGCATGGGAGTAGTTAAATGACCCGCCCAAGGTCATACCAGTAATTGGCGGAGCAGAGATTTGAACTCAGTCTCACCTTGGAGCCCATTGTGCTATTCTGCTGATTGATGCTGTGGGGGAAGGTGGTATTGCTTCTGCCTAGAGGCAGTATTCAGAAGAGAGGCAATGCTTACCTGGGCTTTGCAGGGTATGTAGGAGTTGGACAGCTGGAGGACAGGAGCAGGAGTCACCTGAGGACTGGGGACTGAACAGCTTGAAACCCAGAGTTAATGTGGCTTTGATGCCAAGGGCAGACCGCAGGCTGAAATGGGCTTGTAAATGGGGTTCAGCCCTGGGATCCAGGACCAGCAACATGATGTGTAAAATCATGCAAAATGAAAATGCAGAGCCTTTTATTCAAAAAGCATTAAGAATTTGAAGACGGCAGCAACATAAGCGATCATTGCCGCTGGGGCAGGACTGGGTAGTGGGGTAATTACAAGGCCAGGAGGCCTTGCATGGTCGCAAGGAGGGGACCAGGCAGCAAGGGCCCTATGCAACAGGACAGTGGTTTAGGGTGCTAGGATCAGGAAGGCATCTTCACCCCCAGGGATCAGAGGTCAAAAAAGCAAAGATACTAATGTTTTGAAAGCAGCCCAGAGCACATCAATCTTCAGACACCCATGAGCCTGGAGCTCGGGGTGTTTTCTTTGGCACAACCTCCCAAGACAATTTATTTTTATCAATAAAACTTGGAAACTCTTGAGCCAAGCAGTCCACAGGGGCAGGAGCTGATTCCTGGAGTGTATGTCCCTCTTCCCCTCCCTTGTAAGGTGGAAGGCCAAGGCCACAATCATGGTCAGGCCACATCTTTGTTGTAAAAGAGAAGAGGCAGGAGAGGCTGAAAACAAAGATGGAAAATGAGGAGGTTATAACGGGAAAGAAGAGCATCTGGGGATCTGGACGCTGGGATACTGCGTCCTGACTCTTGCCTCAGATCGGAATTAGGCTCAGGACCACCTGCCAAGGTGACTTCCCACGCTCAGATTTTCTCTCCTCCTTCTTGCTCTGATCAGAAGCTAGCCCCTTCAGCCCAGATGATGTCTGTCAAGCATTCTGAGGTTAACCTGATTGAAGTAATTCATAATAAGGTGTAAATGACTGAGTAGTTTGGTTCATTTGGTCCCTGGTTACATTTTCTTTTTTTTTTTTTTTAATTTTTTTTTCAACGTTTATTTATTTTTGGGACAGAGAGAGACAGAGCATGAACAGGGGAGGGACAGAGAGAGAGGGAGACACAGAATCGGAAACAGGCTCCAGGCTCTGAGCCATCAGCCCAGAGCCTGACGCGGGGCTCGAACTCCCGGACCGCGAGATCGTGACCTGGCTGAAGTCGGACGCTTAACCGACTGCGCCACCCAGGCGCCCCGGTCCCTGGTTACATTTTCAAAGAGCCTGCCATGGCGAGTCAAGACTCCCACATATATGGAAGAGCCCTTGGATGGAGAGGGCTTCACTCTGGTCACTCTGGGTTTCACTCTGTCTTTTCAACATTCCATCCTCTCTTCTCACTTACCAAAATAAAAAGGCAACGGGCAAACAGCAGTTGTGGCATCGAAGAGACCCACACCAGGACCTCACTTCTTCTCCATTACCTCTTTGTGTGATAGCAGGAGCAGTCACGATCTCCAACAATTCCTTCAACCTCTCTGAGCCTCAGTTTCCCCAGGGGCGTGATGGGGATCATCAGTGAGTCTTTCGTTAGGTTGTTGGGAGGTTTATGAAAAGCTTCGTGAGCCCAGTGCCTAGCAGAGTGTAGGCCTTCAACAAACATCAATCCCTTTTCCTGGGCCCCTCTTCTGGCCTTAGTGCTAAAGCAAGTCCCCCGAGCGTTGGGCCTGTCTTATGGAATGACCGGGCAAAATGCAGTAGAAAGAGTCCTGATGACATCGGCATCAGAGACCTGACTGTGCCCTTGCCTCGCTGTGTGATCTAGGGCAAGCTGCTTACGCACTCTGGGCCAGAGTTCCACTTCTGTAATAACCAGGAAGTGTATGTCGTACCCTCAGGATTAGGGGAGGGAAGGTAAAGGAGACAACGCATGTGAAACGGTGAGCATAGGGCTTCTACTCCTAAAAAAGTCAACTCTCTCCTTAAAATTTTTTTTTTTTTTTTTGTTTGGACTCTCTTTCCCCCTGAAGAAAGGGGCATAATGACTCCACGGCTCCCCATTCACAAAGTGCCTCTGAGGCCACATGAAATAATGTGGCCATTGGGATAAAGACCATTGGGAAGAGGGAGAGGGCTGTACTGAGGCTGGCTTGAGGATGTGTCCTCATACCTGGAGATCAGACGCTTGATGTCTGGACGTCGGGCCCCAGGGCGCTAGGTCCGGAAATTCAGCGCACGTGTTTCTTTTTTAGCCCCGAGCAAAGTTGTTAGCGGGTCCTTGGCAGGGCAAATTCATTTCTTTCTTTCCTAATTAGGAAAAAAAAAAAAAGAGCAGGGACTGAACTAGTGCTGTGGCACCGGTTCAGCATGTACAGCCTTGAGCTGACCTCGCGGTAGACGCATTCTTTTCCAGACTTAACAAAAATGCTCTCTTGTGTTTCAGAATATTCAGCGAGCTCAGAAAATCAGAGTCTAGGCAAATAAGGGAAAGTCAAGAGAAGAAAACCAGAGGGGAGGACAAGAAGGGACGAAAGTTTTGGTTGAGGCCCTGTCTTTCCAATTAACTAGAAAAAATGGGAGAGTTAGAGGCAGTATCTGGAAACCTCAGATTAAACAGTCCCACTATGATGATCCTTGGTGGCCAAGAGAGGCAGGTGGTTTGAAAAAGCCATTTGATTAAAAAAAAAAAAATCTGCTCATTTTCTAGGAGTACTCTTTTGAAAAAACAAACAATGCTCTGCCCATCTGAATGTATCAGTCATTTACACTTTAGTGTGAATTACTTCAACCAGGTTCATTCTTTGATGTTTGACTCCGATCATTAGCTAGCCACCTTACAATCAGAGTGGGCTTCACCAGAGGATAAAGTGGCTTATATCTGCCCAACAGCTGGTAAGATAACCTGTAAGGGAAGCTTCTAAATCTTTGACTTTAGGTTCTGATGCTGTGAGAGGTACCTATTTCCTTCCTGGAAGGCTGCCCTTTGCCTGATCTTTCTATTGGTAACAAAGCTAGTGATGTCTTAAAAGTAGATGATTTGCAGAGAAACTATTCTGTGTGGTTCTATAATGGTGGGTTCGTGTCATTAGGCACGTGTCGAAACCCATAGAGTGCACAACACCAAGAGCGAACTCTGGTGAAGTCTGGACTCTGGGTGATGGCTGTGTCAGTGTATTCTTTGATTCTAGCAAGCGTAACGTTCTGGTGGGGGGACGTTGGTGGTGACGGAGTCTGTGCACCTCGAACTCCAGGGGGATAGAGGAACTCAGTGTTCTTTATGCTCTGTTGTTTCTGGGTTCAGGTCATGATTTCATGGTCTGTGGGTTTGAGTCCCTTGTTGGCCTCTGTGCTGACAGAGAGAAGCCTGCTGGGGATTCTCTCTCTTTCCCTCTCTTTCTGCCCCTATCCCTTCCTGCACCCTCTCTCAAAATAAATAAATAAACTTAAAAAAAAAAATAGAGGAGGGGCGCCCGGGTGGCTCAGTCGGTTGAGCGCCGACTTCAGCTCAGGTCAAGATCTCGCAGTCCGTGAGTTCGAGCCCCGCGTCGGGCTCTGTGCTGACAGCTCAGAGCCTGGAGCCTGTTTCAGGTTCTGTGTCTCCCTCTCTCTCTGACCCTCCCCCGTTCATGCTCTGTCTCTCCCTGTCTCAAAAATAAATAAACGTTAAAAAAAAAAATTAAAAAAAAAAATAATAGAGGAGTCCAAATAAACCTAAGTTTGGACCTTGGTGGGAAAACTCAGTTTTTCTCTTTCTGTCTTGCCATCTGAATTCTTTCTGGCATGCTCTCAGGAGTAGATGGAGCGAGTGGCCAGTGTTTGGGGCCCGGCCCAGCTCCGTCCCGGTGGCACGACCCTGGGCGAGCCTCCCTGGTAAATGACCCAGAGCTGCAGAAAGATACCCGCAGAGCACCGGGGGCAGTGATTTCCAGCGGCTCACTGTTCCCGTGTCTTTCAGAGGCGAGTCTGGAGCCGGGAAGACGGAAAACACCAAGAAGGTCATCCAGTACCTGGCCGTGGTGGCCTCCTCGCACAAGGGCAAGAAGGACACAAGCATCACGGTGAGTGCAGCACCCCTCCGTGGTTGTGCTCGTGACCTAGCACACGGGTCTCTGGGCTCTGGTGAGAGGGCCAGGCCCATATTTACCGGCCCCTTGCCCCAGCAACTCACAAGGGTGGTCTTTTCCCACCCGGGTGGGCCCTTAGGGCCTGGCTGCTTCCTCGCCTCAGCCAGGATCATCGTCCTGAGGGTCCTGTTCCATGAGACGGGACGAGCCCTCTCCTGCCACCGCAGGACCCTTGCTTCACCTCAGGGCTTCCCAGTACTGGGAACTGCCATCTTGGCCTAGTCCGTTCTCTGCTGTGGGGCTGCCTTAGGTGCTGTAGGACTTTGAGCAGCCTCCTGGCCTCTCCCCACATGAGGCTGTCCCAGGTGGTGACAACCGAAAACCTCTGCAGGCATCCCCAGGTGCCCCTGATTGAGAACCACTGCTGTAAACTCCCTAGAGCTGAGACGCACCTGTCCCTCTTCCACGTGCCCCTTTGGGACCCCAGGGCCTGGGAATACCAGCGTCACCCAGCTCTGGGCTTTGGTCCAGCTCAGTTGCCTGAGTATCAGCTGGGTGGCGGGCATCGTGGGATGGGGTCCGGTGCTGAGTCCAAGCGATGCCGTGATTCTAACCCACCGGGCTTCTAGACGCTTGGGGAGGAGAGAGACTGTCAAATAACCATGCAGATAAACCCACGCTGCCACAGTCTGGGGGCTCGGAAGGAAAAGAAGAGTAGGTTTCTGGAATCCTCCCTTCCTCGGCCCGTCCCTCTCCTCCTCTGTCTTAG
The DNA here is from genome assembly GCF_028749965.1 of Puma concolor. Lineage (NCBI taxonomy): Eukaryota > Metazoa > Chordata > Mammalia > Carnivora > Felidae > Puma > Puma concolor. Next base: position 29,929,803 of record NC_141682.1, read on the forward strand.
CGCTGACTCATCTGTCCCACAAGAGGGGACACTCAGTGGGGCGCTCTGTCTCAAGGTCTAGGGCCGGGGAGATGGCAGAGTGGATGCTTCAGGACAGCTTTGGGCGGGGCCCCGGTTCCTGCCATTCCGGGTCTTGCTCTCCAGCCCTCTCAGGTGACTCAGTCACAGGGACAGCTGGCCCGGAGGCGCTGGGGGAGCAGGCACGGGCGCTGGAACCCTGCGGGAGACTCAGGGTCCTGCCTTTCCCCGCCGTCTCTGGCGCAGCGTGTAGGAACCTAGAACCCCGCAGCTAAGTTTACCTGGCAGTTAAACGTTGCTTCCTGCCATCTTTTCTCCCCCTGTAATCGTAATTTGACATAAGAAATAATAACGCTTAATAACTGGTCTTTACCAGGTGCCTACGATGTGCCAGACGCTTTGTTCTCTGTGCGCGCAAACGCGTCTCAGATGCGTCTCATTGATAACAACATTTTAAAGAGCCCCCCTCGGCCCCAGCAGTTACAAAGCCTTTTGCGACGTCTCAGTCGCTAAGAAATGTTAAAAGGGAGCAAGCAATACCGAAAGGCCACGGAATCAAAGGAAAGCCGCTGCTTCCCTAGTTATCTCGGGGAATCCAGGCTGTCTGGTGGGGGCGGGGAGGGGGCGGGGAATGGAAATCCTAATTCTCCAGACCCCGACGCGCGTGCGATTGAAATAACACTGACGTTTCTTTTATACTGTATCGTTCAACCACAGCAAGGCCCGTCTTTTGCCTACGTGAGTAACTGAGAGTGTTTTCCTGGTGTGGACGGGAGGCACAGAGTGTATTAGGCCTGCATGCTCCTGACGCACCCACCGAGTCCCGTAGCTGATGGTAGAAGGGGCCCTCGAGTTTCCCAGCCCAGACCCAGCTCCCCGGAGTGCAGTCCTGCGGCGGTCGGATGCCAGGGTGTGGTGTGGGGGCCCGTATACCAGCCGCAGGACCCCCGTCGGAATGCCCCAGGGTGTCCTCCAGCCAGAAACGGATGTCCCCAGTTCCGAACGAAGCTCCTCGCCCTTCCCATGAACGCATCTGCCACCGGTTCCCCTGACTGGACCGCCCCAGAAGCGTCTGTCCCATCTGGTTGAGCGTTTCAGGACTGCCTGTCCCTAAAGCTTCCCTGGCTTGATTGTCAGTTAATGGCCCTGCTGTGGCATGCCTTCCTCCCTCCTCCCTAAATTTCTTCCCTGAGCCCTGCCCCCCACGCACCAGTGTGCCCTTGTGCATGTGTGTGCAGTGTGTGTCTGTCTTTGCATGCTCGCTGCTTGACCCGAGGCTCCAGAGCCGGGAGACTCGGGGTTTGCGATGCCCTGGCTTTGGTGGCACGGTAAGGCCCCAGCTACGCGACGCACGACAGGGTCCTGCGTGGGCCTCTGCAGATACAAACTCATCTCTAACGCAGAGCTTGGGGGGGGCTGACGTATGGGTCCCATTCTGGAAGAGACCCTCAGAAGCCCTAGCATGTGCTAGGATCACCCTGAGCCCTTAGTTAGCTCCTGGGAGGCAACGGCATGGGTGGATCAGAAGGACAATTGGGATTCTTGTTTGGGATCTGCTGCTGGGTGACCTTGGCCAAGTCACTTAACTTCTCTGAGCCACAGTCTCATCATCCATACCATGAATGGATTGGATCAGACCCCCATGTTTAAAGCCCCCCTGAGAAGGATCTTTTGGTCCCACCAGCTGGATTTCCCATTCTAGAAAGGGAATCTTTCTCGGTGGATATTGGGACCCCAAGTTTGGGTTGACAGGAGTAATCCCTTTAGTTTTCTTCCCACCAGCCAAGGAGAGCCCGGTGCTCTCCTCGTACGTGTCCGCGGGTCCGCTCAGATGGGTTCATCTCTGGGAGCTGCAGAGAGCACGTGGAGAAATTAACACTGTCCCCTTTAGGGACAGCTTACCCATGATGCCCTCCCCGTGTACAGCAGCCCAGGGAGAGAGCTGTGTGCTCCTTTCCCCCTCTAGAACCATTCCTGGCTTCTCTTTAGCCCTGGCCTGCTGGCCTGAGCAAAGGGGCTGGGAGCACAGCGGAGGGAACGAGGAAAAAACCCTCAGAACCCAGCCTTTCCCCGGGGGAGACCTGGGGGAGGAGCTTGGACGGGAGGCCACTGGACCAGTCTGCAACTGCCGTGTTTTGGGGCTAGGCAAAAGCAGCTCATCGCTTTCCCGGCATGCGTTACCTCATTGGCCCTTTCCCGCCATGATTAATCACATGACCGCGTTTGTGCACAGGAGACCCCCTCAGAAAGGGCCGGTGGGCTGTGTACAGTCTCAGCTGCATTTAACCTGATGAATGAAGCTCAGGCAACCTGCTTTGAAGCTTTTTCCTGCCAGTCAGTTAAAAGTATTCCCCGCAGGTTTTGTATTCTCTGTTTGTCTTTCGTAAAAGACTTCAGGCAACTCGTCCTGAGAAAAGAAAAATTGCAACTTAAAAAAACAAATCACACTAAAACCGTCAGGAGAGGGATTGTAGTGGTTTAGCTTGAAGACAGATGCTTGTTAAACATGAGCAGTAGCAGGACCGCCGTGGACAGCAGGGCAGGTTGTGCACTGCACAACTCCAAGGAGCAGAATTCATTACGATATAAATGACATCCCCAACATTGTGCAGCGGTTCTGAGTGAAATGGCATTGTATAGATAAGCAAGCCCTGGTCAAAAAGTGGCCTTGCTAGGGATCCGGTGTCCTAGCTATCAGGGAGCCCAGCCAGTTGCTTCTCTCCTGAAATCCTTGAGCAAACCTGGACATGGGCATTGGAGTCTCAAACAGCGTAGGCTATAGGATAGGAGAGAACCTGTAGATAAAGGGCAGAGTTTGGGGACAACATCCGTCTAGGGCAGAACTGTCAGTGCCTGGGTTACTTTCTCCATTAACTAGATGTGGGTAACTTTTAGGGTGAGCTGGAGAAGCAGCTTCTACAAGCAAACCCGATTCTGGAGGCTTTTGGCAACGCGAAGACGGTCAAGAACGACAACTCTTCACGGTTTGTAAGTAGCAAAACTCCTGTGGCGTCCTCCCCTGCTCGAGAATGCAGAGTCTGTGCATGCAGGGGACCCGCGACGGAAGGGGTGGAGGGCGCACATCACAACAGCACTTTGTTCCGTATCTTCGGTCCTGCCTCAACCTTCCGGTGCCGCAAGGAAGGGCTCCTGCCACACATCCCCTCATTCGTTCATTTGTTCGTTCGCTCTTCACTCAACGGTTAGCCAGTGAGCATCTGTTGTATACTAGGCACCTGTTAGGCGTTTGACGTTTATTCAGTAGACATTTACTGGGCACCTAGGAGGTGCTGGACGCTTAACCCAGTGCTCATTCAAAACGCAAATTGGGCACCCACAGTGTCCAGGCACGTACATCCTTCAGCAAGTATTTATTAGGCGCCTACTGTATACAGTCACTCGTATGCTTTTACGGGCACCATTCTCTTTTGTTTTCTCAGTGGCTCGGTTAGTTATTAGGCACCCACTGTGTACGAAGATGCTGCACTAGGCTCACAAGATTGTAGCAAGCAGTGCAGAAGCTGCTCCAGCCTTCATGAAGTTTGTGGTCTAGTTGGGGAGCTGAGAGTCCCCACCACCTTCCCACAGATGCGTCCCTGGGCTCCAAGGGTCTCCCTTTCTCCCTTGAGCCTAAGGAGGGGGCAGGAGAACCCTGAGAGTGGGTGGTCAATGACATGAAGACATGGCCCACATGTCCCAAAGAGGAGGATTGATTCCCAGCTGGATGAACTTGACCCTGGTGGGTTGTGGCTGAGCCAGCATGCTTCTGGGGTGGGGGCAGGGAGGGAGCCCTCCAGCCACCGGCTGCCCCAAAACTTGCCTTCTCCTTACTTATGGTTCTACCTCTCAGGAGCAGTATCCCTTTGGGCAGGTCGTACTACCTTGCCCAGCCTCAGTTTTCCCACCTTGAAAATGGGGATAACCAGAGCCACCTGGGTGGCTCAGTCGCTTAAGTGTCCGACTTGAGCTCGGGTCATAATCTCACGGTTCGCGAGTTTGCGCCCGACATCGGGCTCTCTGCTGTCAGCGTGCAGCCTGCTTCAGATCCTCTGTCCCCTTCTCTCTCTGCCCCTCCCCCACTTGCACGCACGCTCTCTCAAAAATTTAAAAAAAAATTTAAACGAATAAACAAACGGGGGTTGCCATGACTGGCCGAGGGCCAGTGCAAGAGCCAGATGAAATTGATTTGCGAATGTGTTTCACATCGCGAGGCCTGGATCCTCCCCCAGCTCAGCTGGTGGTAGTTCCTTCCGACATGCTGACCTGTGAGACTCTGAGTGTTTGCAAGAAACCTCTCTCTGTCCCCCCACTCCCACCCCCAAATGCTCCCCGACACGTCTCCACTTGCCTGCAGGGTGGGGGGTGAGGAGCTGAGGCTGGGGAGCCCCCCGTGAACCGTGTTCTCCTGTTGGCAGGGCAAATTCATCCGCATCAACTTCGATGTCACTGGTTACATCGTGGGAGCCAACATCGAGACGTGTATCCTCTGCTGAGCCTGGGCCACGCGGGACCCGCTCCGTAACCCACCTCCCGCCCTAGAGCCTGAGAGGCCCAAGAAAGGTGGCAGAGCGGCCCCTCCGTCTCCAGGCTCTCGGGCTCCTTCCAGAACAAATCTGCCTGGGGTTGTTGTGGTCCCACAAATGCGGACCCCGGTTGTGAGCCCCAAACAGCTTGCCTTCGATTCTGGGTTGACCTCTCCTTAGCTGAGTTACCTTGGGCCAGTTACTCGACCTCTCTGTGCCTCGTCAGTGGAGTGGGGGTGATAACACTGCCTGCCTCTCAGAGGGATTGTGAGAATGAATTAACTCATGAACAGCTCTTAGAACCACACGAGGGGCAGAATGAGGCCGGTTGAGGATTGGCTTTTGCGTGATCGTGCCTTCATCCTCCTTGAGCCGTGGACCCCTGGTGCTGCTTAGGGAGCTGGTCTGTGACCGGTGTCCAGCCCAGAGGTAGGAAAAGGTGGAGGAAGAATCTGCCCCCAAGGAGAGAATCTGGTTGGCAGAGCGGAGCCCCTTGGAAATGCCTGGACTCGGGGACCAAGTCTATGGTCCAGTGACGGATCCCCTGAGAAGCATGGCAGGTGCCTCTCAGGCCCAAGGACGTTGTATTTTTATTGCTGCTTGCGGAGCATTTGCTTGGCTCCTGGGACCCTGGGGAATGTTCTAGTTGCATTTTGGTGCCCTGGATGAGGGGGGAATTTGGAGTGGCTCAGGTCTCTGTCCATTCTCAGCTCTGCCTCATTTGCTGTGGGGCTTGGGGCAAGTCACTTGACCTCTCTGAGCCTCATTAAAAAAAATTTTTTTTTTTAATGTTTATTTACTTTTGAGGGACACAGAGAGAGAGAGAGCAAGTGAGCCCGAAGCAGGCTTCAGGCTCTGAGCTGTCAGCACAGAGCCTGATGCAGGACCCGAACTCCCGAACCATGAGATCATGACCTGAGCCAAAGTCGGATGCTTACCCGACTGAGCCACCCAGGCGCCCCTCTGAGCCTCACTTTTGCCACCAGTGAAAGGGGGGTGATAACAGCACCTACCTATGGGGCGGCTCTTAAATTGTCATTTAAATGAAATGACCCGCGTGGCCCTTGGCCCAGGGCTTGGCCGGAAGTGAACGTCCGTGGCTGTCACATCATCGCTCTCTTGGGTCATTTTCCATTTTAATCCACTCAGACATTTTCCCCCCAGAAAATCAGTATTCGTCTGGCCTACGATGTCTGTATTCATCTAGGGAGGCATCCACAGCCAGTGGGAGCTACTTGAAGTCACACGTGAGAATCAGACTCTGTATCACTGTATTAAAATCAGCAAAACCCTAACCACTAAAGAACAGAGGGCCATGCATTTCTGCTCTGTGCCCCCCAGACCCCCTGGATTAGATGGTGTCCTCTCCCCTGCTCTGCTGTGTCAGGCCATGAAGAGTGGTTTTGCCTCACGAGGCCTCTTCTAATTTAGGTCCACAGATTCTAAAACCCAGAAACTTCTGGAAACCAAAACTCGGCTGGTGGTAAAACCCGCCGAGCACACACGAGGCTCTTTGTAGTCTCTCTGTTCCCCGTAGGAGAACAATGACATCTTTGGCTGCAGGACTATCAGTGGGCTCCCCAGAGCCATTGAGAACCTTCTAGAATGTTCGTAGTATGTCCACAGTGGTCTGTCCACAAATCTAGAAACTTCTGAAACTGTTGGGAAAAGAGATTGTAGACCTTGTGGTATTTTTATAACCGCTAACCTTACGCAGGGATTGCTGTGAGAGGGGGCGGGGCACCGGCCTGGGCCCTGGGCTCACTGGGTGTCCTGGAACTCTGGCCCGACTCTGGGAGCTGCCCCGAGCTTCCACGGGGCTGCGGATGAGCAGGAGCTGGGCACTGGCGGGCCGGTGGAGCTCGGATTCTTGAGGCTTTACAGGCACAGCTTCCCGTTGGTTCGGTGGGAAGCGGGCCCCGGGCCTCCAGCCAGCCCAGCCACGCTGACACCAGGTGCCCTTTCTGGGCTGAGATGCCCCCTCTCGGGGGGAAGAAGAAGAAGATTCTGTCTTACGGTCTGTTCTCCGGTCCCTTCACACATGCTTCTCAGCTGTTCGTTTCTGGTGTTGGTGGCAAATCCTGGGCAGAGGCCCCGTCCCTCAGCTTCCGCCCTTCGGGTCAGGGACCGGGACGGTGTGCTCCCTGCGTTGCCTGCTCGACACACAGACCTCCCGGTGCTTCCCGGGCCTGCTGACCTGGAATTCCGGGGGTGGGCCGGCGACCTGGGTGTTTACGGGCCTTCTAAGGCCGCACAGGTGGCATTGGGCTCGGGAGGGAGAGGCAATTGCCGGCCGGTTTTAGGGCTCCGGGAGGGCCTGCCCCACGGTCCTGCAACATCACACTTAAGGAGGAGAGATCTACCCGGTGCAACCGCCCAGCCACCCGTGTGCCCTCCGCCACCCTCCGGGACCCCCGTGGTCTCCCTGCCCCTACACAGGGCAACAGGCCCTCCTTTCCTTCATTAGGGCTGTGTTCACGTTCCCTTTCCCCAGGCTAGTTGGGCCCCAGCCCCTTGGCCAGGGTGGTTTTGGCCACCCACACATGGCTTTGCCACCTGCTAGCTGTGTGCTCTCGGAAAACGACCTCCTTCCCTGAGCCTCCGTTTCCCTATATTGAAAATGCAAATAATATTTGCCTTTACGTCCCACGATAGTTGGTGAGGCTTAAAAGAGCCCACCCCCCTCCCTCAGTTGGTGAGACAGGGAGGGGGAGGAAGGTTGGGTTCCCGAAAGGAGACACTCTGTGGTATCCCCGGAATTCTTAACTCCTCCCAAACCAGATCTGCTGGAGAAGTCTCGGGCCATTCGCCAAGCCAGAGACGAGAGGACGTTCCACATCTTTTACTACCTGATTGCTGGAGCGAAGGACAAGATGAAAAGTAAGCAACCTGTGAGGATGCATCACTGTGGGGAGGGTGGGGGGAGCCAGTGGGGGGTGGGGTTCAGCCCTTCCCATGGGCAATACGTAAACCAGTGGGCATAGCTGTGTTACTATAAAACTTTATTTACAAAGTAGGCAGGATGCCATAGTTTGTTCACCTCTGTGGTAGGAAAAAGTATTTTTACGGAGGTATAACTAACATATAACATGTTACCTCCAGGTATACAACGTGATGATTCTATATTTGTAGATATTGCAAAATGGTCACCACAGTACGTGTGGTTAACATCTGTCAATGGTAGGGGAGATACTTTTCCCATAAATGCAATATACTGTGTATCAGATTCCAGTAGGAAATTGCATGTATGTCTGAACTTACCGCAATTTGCTAACCAACCCCCCCTTTTTTTGCATATGCTTAAAAGAATATGCAAATCACATACCTGAAAAAAAGGAATCTACCAGTGAATGTATAGGTACATAGTGCAGTCTAAATCCTAGTAATAATTTTAAGACTGAAATGTTATGAAGACAATCCAGACTTTGCTTCCCATCGGTTTTGTGGCCCAGGGTTCGTCCTTTTGCTTAAGAAAATCACCAACAAAGATGTGTGTGCTGGTACCTTTGCTGTGATGAGGCGTATTTCAAGGTTCAGCCGCTGGGGGAAAGTGGGGAGGTGCCAAACATATGCGGTACCTTGGAAATTAGATTAATTGTCAGTTACAGTGTGGGACCTTATGAGGTGGCTTAGGGAGAATGAGCCAGTTTTGTGCTCTGTCCCTAGTCTTTAAGGCTAACTACTGAAATTCTTACGGGCCATTTTTATTCTTGATGATAGATCTGGAAAACGGTGAGGCTTTTAGAGAAGATCAGATATCTGGCAATTTACCCATAGTCTGCGAAATGAAATCTTGGCAAAGACCCAGATCCTTGTGACTTTAATCAGGCATCAAGGCTAATCCACAGGCTGGAGTTATCTGGTGTCTTGGGTCACTTTAACATCAGGCACCTTCCAAGTGACTTGACCCATAAAAGACCTTTATTTAGAAAGAAAAGCATCTCATTGACTTTCCTCCAAAAATATTCAACCAAATCCAGCCTCATTAAAGATTGATCTGGAAGAGGACGCTTGATGTGCCAGAGGGTGTCCTAAAAGCAAAGAGCACAAGAAAAAGGGAAGCAGTTATAAATTTGGGGAGAGAAAGGGGAAGAGAGAGCTGAGTAGCAACAACTAAGTGTAACCATAGAATATACTTTACAGAGAACAATGTTTCATGATAAACAATGTTTCATGATAGGAACCAGGAGTCGCCACAAGGAGTCGCCACAAATGTTTTTGCTAAAGGGCCACATGGTTTTTGCTAAAGGACCGTATGGTTTCTGTTGCAGCAACTCAAATCTGCCTGCCACTGTTACGTAAAAGCAGCCATAGAAAATCGACAAGGAAATGAGAGTGGCTGTGTTCCAATAAAACTTTATTTACAAAAACAACCAGCAGACTAGATTTGACAAGCTCTGATATCAACTTATGTAGCGACTTGACTGGAAATAGTTGGAGGTAGGGGGAGGTGGTGTGAGAGAGCTAAATCTTTATCCACCATTATAGAGGGGTCAGTAGGTAAGATCTCATCTTGAAATATCCAGAAATAGCCTATTATACGTGATATGGAAACATAACATTATAACTTATATAAGCCCATGTAATATAGGACATGTTATGTAGTATATACAAATGTATGTTACATGTGATTAAATTAAAGCTATTATGTAGAGATCGTGGTAAGTGCCAGAAGAAACAGCCCAAAGAGTTAAAAGCAGTGCTATAGGGTAAGGTAGGAATTGGAAGAAGGGCAGACAGGGAATGGTGTTTTTATTATAAACCTTTTGGTAGTAGTTGATTTTTAAAATTCATGGGAATTAGCGATTTGATAAATTTATTTATTTTTAATTTTTTTTAAACATTTACTTATTTTTGAGACAGAGAGAGACAGACAGAGCATGAACAGGGGAGGGTCAGAGAGAGAGGGAGACACAGAATCCGAAACAGGCTCCAGGCTCTGAGCTGTCAGCACAGAGCCTGACGCGGGGCTCGAACTCAGACCGTGAGATCATGGCCTGAGCGTAAGTCGGACGTTTAACCGACTGAGCCACCCAGGCGCCCCAGCGATTTGATAAATTTTCACAAATAGATGGATAAGGATTGATCTTGCTTTTCAGGCAGCGTTGTTCCTAACGGCAGGGTGTTCTTGGGCAATTGAGATAAAGGTGTGCCTTCCTCCAGCTAGCTGCAAGCCTGTGTCAAGGGACATGGCTTAGCAAGGGGAGCCAACACTGGGTTTTAGCTTCCAGGCACCCTGGAGCAGTGCACAACCTATACCACTGTATTAGGCCAGTGATGGTTGGTGAGGCCTTCTGTGTGATGGAACCAGAAGGAAGGTTTTAAACCGTCCACGGCTCGGGACAGGTTCCTGCCTCATGTTCAAAGTCCATCCTCCTGACCACCACCCCATCTTCCTCTCCTTCCAGATGACTTGCTTTTGGAGGGCTTCAACAACTACACATTCCTCTCCAATGGCTTTGTGCCCATCCCAGCTGCCCAGGATGACGAGATGTTCCAGGAAACCCTGGAAGCCATGGCGATCATGGGCTTCAGTGATGAGGAGCAGCTGTGTAAGTCTTCATGCCTTCAGGCTGGGTGCCGGCACGGAGGCCCGGATTCATGCCCTCTGGGCCACTAACATTAGTTAGAGAGCCTTCCCTGGTAAGGACAGATTTCTGCTTGCTGAATTCTGCTCCGCCCCTCCCCACCCCCGCCCTCCAGACACCCTCAAAAAAAAAAAAAGAAGAAGAAGAAGGAAAGTGAACATTACCTTAAGGTAGCTTATTGGTGTTTTAGAAAAGTGGCTTCATATGTTAGGGTTTTTTCAGTTACAAATGACCCAAATTGGCTTAAGCGAAAAGGAAAATGATCTCACAGAGCTGGAAAGTTCAGGGATATGGGTTTCAGGTACGAGGAGTTCGATGGGCTCAAAGAGTGTCTCTGGAACCTGGTCTCTCAGCAGTATTGTCTTTAGGTAGGCTGCAGTTTCTTGGGGACAGAATGGCTGCTGTAGCGCCAGCCCTTACATCCCTTGGGTTTATGTCCAGCAGGAAAGAACAGATTGGAATCCCTGCCTGAGTCCCTGAATGGAGTAGGCTGATATTTCTTTGGTGCATATTCCTGAGTTATTCACAATGATCGGGGTTATGGAAAACTCTGAGAGGCTTATGTTATGGTCTCTACTCCATTTTGGAGCTGGAAACAGAGAGGTTGTTGGTCTCGTCAAGAACACATGGGCAGAGGATAGGCGGGGAGTGGGGGGCATATCTGAGGCAGCAGGTTTACTTGTTCTCTTCCTGGAAAGGCAGTTCTGGGGATAGGCCAGTACCAATCAATGTCACCAGCCCGTGACCAAGAAACACATTTGGTTCTGAGATCAAGAAAGCCCAGAGAGATAATCTTGGTTTCCACACTGGGCTTTAAGAAATTCTTTGCCTTCTGGGTTAGACGTGCCCCAGTGTTCAAGGTTAATCTCTTTTGGGAACACCAGGACATGGTTGTGGAAAATGTTTCTTCCTTCCCACGCCCACACCCCTTTGGAGCCCCAGAATAGTGCTAGGGTTGCTGCGATGCAGCATAGAGGGAGGGACAGCTTCCCTGGAGGTAACTGGGGGCCCAGAAAAAAAGACTCTGTGGGTCAGTTGACAAATGGGTGGTGGTTGTGGATTTTGGCCAGAGCCCCACATCAGAACCAAATATTAACAGCATCCCTTCCTGAATGGCATGGGCTCTCCCAGAATGATTCATTTTATTTGGGACACGAGTCCTTTTTACTTCTGATCTTGGCTTTGGAAAAAAACAAAACAAAACTACACACATGAACAGCTAACGATTAAATACTTGCTGTATGCCAGACATTTGCGAAAGCCTCTTTTCAAAAAAAGGTACCAAGGTGTCCAGTTTTAAATAATAAAAAAAAAAATGAAACGAACAAACTAAAACTTTGACCAGTGAAGATTTACTCAATTATCATTGGGCCTTAAGAAAGAAATCGATAGGGTCTTCTAAATTGTTCTAGAACAGTATTGACTCATATGGAAATGGTTCTAATACATTTAAAGTGAAGATGTCAGGTGACACAGCAGAAGTGCTTTATATGCATTATTTAGTATTTTTTTTTTATTTTAATGTTGATTTATTTTTGAGAGAGACAGAGACAGAGTGTGAACAGGGGAGGGGCAGAGAGAAGGAGACACAGAATCCGAAACAGGCTCCAGGCTCTAAGCTATCAGCCCAGAGCCCGACACCGGGCTCAAACTCACAACCCATGAGGTCATGACCTGAGCCAAAGTCGGATGCTTAACCGACTGAGCCACCCAGGCGCCCCCATTATTTAGTATTGAAAGAACCTGACGATGTGGCCACTGTTATCCCCAGTTTGCAGATGAGGAAACTGAGGCACAGAGAAGTGAAGGAACTTGCCCAAGGACACACAGCTGGAAGAGCTAGGACTCCCTCTGGGACCTCAGGGACTCCCAAGCCCCACTGTGTGGTCCTCTGTGCTCTGTTTTTGTCTGTGGGGATGTGGTTTTTGTCCTTTAAACCCTTCCAAAAATCCCTGTCAGAACCAAGGTATGGGAATTGAGGCTAGAAGGAGCCCGGTGTATTCTGAAACGTGGACTCGTGGCATTACTAGTCACGTGGAATCCCACTGCAGGATGTTTTGCTTTCTCTGATCCTTTCAGCTCTCCTGATGACTTTCAAGGAAGAGAGTAGCAGATCGGCACCCACTAAGTCCTCAGCCCCTCTCTGGTACTGGCTAATGTCCCCTTTCACCCCGGAGAGCAGACTCCAGGCCTGGCATCTTGCTGGAATTTGATAATATTATTCCCTTTCCTGTATTTATTTGTATAGTTGCCATCTATTTATGGCAAGGGAAGTTGATTTTTTTTTAATGTTTTTATTTATTTTCAAGAGCGAGCATGAGCGGGGGAGGGGCAGACACAGAATCGGAAGCAGGCTCCAGGCTCTGAGCTGTCAGCACAGAGTCCGACGCGGGGCTTGAATTCACGCGCCGTGAGATTATGACCTGAGCTGAAGTTTGGACGCTTGACCGACTGAGCCACCCAGGTGCCCCAAGGAAAGCTGATTTTGCATTTGTGAAATCATTTCCTAGTAAACTGCAGGAAAGAAAAGTAAATGAATAATTAGAAAAATGCACAGCAGCCCCAGTTAGAACGCCAGAGCTGATCCCAATGCCCCACCGAGAAGCTGAAGGAGAATGGGGCTGGGGGGGGGGCGGGATCAGTGCAAGCCCTGGAGCTTCGTGGGGCCCCAGGAACCACCCCCTCTGGTTCCTGGAGCTCTTGTGAGGGACAAGTACTTGCCTAGGCCACACAGAGAGTTAGCAGCAGTAGAGGACTGGAACCATCATAACATCCCAGCAACTGATGTTTCTTGGGTACTGACCGCGTTGAGGCGCTTTGCGTTTACTCCACATGACAATCCTAGGAGGTGGATGTTTTGATCGGCCTTCAAATGGTGAAACAGGGGCCCAGAGAGGCTGATACCTGACTTGAGGTCACACAGCCAGTAAGACTAGGGCCAGGATACGAACCCCCTGGCAGCTAGCTCCGGCACCCAGACAGACCCTCCCAGGGACTGTCTAGATCCATTTCCCAGATGTCCTCATTTGTAAGTGACTCCACTTCCAGGTCCCAGCCATATTATCGTTGGCTGACAATTATTGTGCACAGTGTAGATTTCTGTAGCCCTATACTGCTTGAACTTTGTCCGAAACAACAATTTCTGTACAATCACTAATTGTATGTCCTTACTATTTCTAGTAAGTTAGAATAAATGCCTAAGGATCTAAACTTTTGGAAAGTTTTGCCCGTCACCTAGAATCATCCGTTCTGGGTACCCTTGGCAGTGCTTAGGCCTCGTGTTAGAAAACCCTCTTTCTTATTCTTCCGTAAATAATGGCGGTAAGTCCGTTCGCTGTGGCTGCTCGAACAAATAACCACAGACCTGGTGGCTTCAAACAACAGAAATTGATTTTCTCACGGCTCTGGAGGCCACAAGCCCAAAGTCACAGTGTTGGCACAGCTCGCTCCTTCCGGAGGCCGTCAAAGAAAACCCACCCCGTGCCTGCTTCCAACTGGGCGTGTCCTCTCCTCTTCTGCTACCAGGACACCTGTCATTGGATTTGGGGCCCACCAGGTTCATCCAAAATGATCTCACCTGAGATCCTTGACTTAGTTACCTCTGCAGGGTTCTTCTTTCTGTGGAAGTTCACGTTCCCAGCTTCCGGCTGGACATATCTTCTGGGGTACAAGCCACTGTAGGTGGCTGTTCAGTAACCACTGGGCCAGGCTCCTTGCTTGCCTCCACCGTCTGGACAGAAACTTCTTGAAGCACATGCTCCAGTTTGCAGACAGGGAAACTGAGGCTCAGCACGATGCAGCTGGGGTTTTCTAACTCCAGAGTGCCTGGTTTCACTCACTGCCCCAGACCGCCAGCCCTCGCCGCCCTTGCGTTTGGTGTAGCCCCTTCCAGCCACTTTGGTGCCCACTGGTACTCTTTGGGATGGTTCAGTTCCTGTGGCCTGAGTATGGTGGCCATTCTTCCATTTCTGTGATCCCATTATCGGTACCAGAAAAAGCAGCGCGATGGGGCCTGAGCCCACAGGGAGGGATCGACCTACACAGGCTTCAAAGTTGTTGTAAGTTGGCTCCCAGCATTTAAACATGAGTAGGTTTCACATTAAGAATCTGGGTTTCCATCCGCTTTGGATACATCGGCCTGGGAGCAGCACTGGACTTGCTGCATGACTGGAGTCCAGCTGTACCCCTTCAGGTGGGGTTGTGGCTCCCATGCGTCCCCACAGTCCCCTTCAGTTTGCTTTATTCATTTAGACCAGTGGTTCTTAATCTGCGGAGGTTGGCCTCCTAGGGGGCGTTTTTTGTTCTCAGAACTCAGAAGAGGGAACGCTACTGACACCTAGTGGTGGGAGACCAGGCGTGCTGCTGAACATCCTACAGACAGGCACAGGGCAGCCCCATGAGTGATTTATCTGGCCCCCAGTTTCAATAGTGCCAAGGTTGAGAACCCTGAGTTAGACGGCTTCCCTGGGCTCTGGAGTCACTTCAGCAATTCTTAGTTTAAACTTCGAGTTCAGAAACTGTTAGTATAGCGGGCGCCCCGGTGGCTCAGTCGGGTAAGCATCCTACTCTTGATTTTGGCTCAGGTCGTGGTCTTGTATTTTGTGAGATCAAGCCCTGCATGGGGCTCTCTGCTGGCAGTGTGGATGGAGCCTGCATGGGATTCTCTCTCCCCTCTCTCTGTGCTCCTCCCCCACTCTTTCTCTCTCTCAAATACATAAACATTGAAAAAAACTATTAGCACCTAATAGTTTACAAAGCCCGTTTAGTATGGTTTTTTTTAATGTTTGTATTAATTAGTGATCTCTCTTTCCATCCATCCATCCATCCATCCATCCATCCATCTGCCCATCATTTAGTCCATCCATTTGTCAATCCATTGATCAACCCATCAGTGTATTGATCCATCCATTGATTTATTTATCCATTGTTTACTCCATTTTCCATCCTTCCTTCCATCCTGCACCCCCCATGCATCTTCCCTGTCTCCCCATGTGTATCTGGACCCTTAAGTAGGCTTTGAGAATGCAGAGACGATAGGACAGCCCCCCATTCGCCAGTAACTCATGGTCTTGAGGGGATTTCAGACATAGGCACCATTTTAATAGTAACATGGGCTGAGTACGGAGTCAGAAGGGCTCCAAGGGTCTGGGGACACATTATTTTGTCTGGAGACACCTGGCTGTCAAGTGGGAAAAAATTTCCCCCTTTTCAATCCTCGCCTGAGCATCTTGTATATTTAGCCAGACTACATTGAGAAGCACGGGGATTGTTGCTTTGTTTTGTTGGTTTTTAAATAACTCTTAGTGACATACAATTTACATTTAGAAAATCATGTATATCATAGGTGCACAGTTTGATTAACCTTTATGGACTGAATACACCTGTACTGCTAGTAATCATTTTAACTAAGAGAACACCAACAGAGCCCCAAAGCTTCCCCATAGCCCTTCTAGTAGATTCCACCAGTGAAGGATAACCATCATCCTGACTTCTAACGCCATAGTTTTTCCTGTTCTTGAACTTTCTGTAAGTGGACTTACATAGTTACTTTATTGTTTGCCTTTGGCATCTTTTGTTCTGCATCTGTGAGATACAACAGTTTTGTTGTTTATGGTGGTAACTCATTCATTCTTCTTGCTGTATAGTGGGGATTGACAAACATTTTCTGTAAAGGGTCACGTAAGTAAATACTTTAGCATTTGTGGGCCATTTGATCTCTGTTGCAACTGTTCAGCTCTGCCCTTGGAGCAGCCAACAGCTATTGACAATACGTAAATGAATCATTATGGCTGTGTTCCAATAAAACTTTATTGACAACAACAAGCAGTGGGCCAGAGTTGGTCCATCGGCTGTAGTGTGCCAGCCCCTGCTTCACGGTGTTCCTTTGAGCACAAGATTGTCAGCAAGCATCTGAACATATTCTGCTACCCCCAGCCAGGTTTTCTACCCTGTTAGCATGGTATTAGATTAGTTTGCCTCTTTCCTAGACTTAGGAGCTCAGAACTGAGTCTTCTTTCGAGAAAGATGTAGGCTGACTCTAAGGTCCCCAATAACTTGTAGATTCTAAACCTCCATGGCCCCTCGGTGTTGAGGTCTATGCCTTATCTTCTCTTCTGTCCTCATCCAGCCATACTGAAGGTGGTGTCGTCCGTCCTGCAGCTTGGAAATATTGTCTTCAAGAAGGAAAGAAACACAGACCAAGCATCAATGCCGGATAACACAGGTGCTTGCTGCCTTGTCCCAATAACTGACAATGTCTGTGGTGGGAAGGAGTGTTTGGTTGTTTTTTGGATACGGTTATTAACAAGAACTAAACTAAGTTATTTTCGCTGACTTCTGTCCGAGACTTTTTACTGCTGAAGATCCTACAGTGGGAAGTTCTTGAATCAGAGTGTGGGCGAGGAAAGCTAATAGTTTTAGATCACACAGGATCCTTAGGGACCATCAGTTCTATAACCCCCTGTTTGTTAATTTTGTTAAGCAAATATTTTTGGGCCTGCACCATAGCCAGGCCCTGGGATTCATCGGCAAACTAGACAGGAACAGCCCCATTCCTCACGTGGGGGACACAGACCCCAAGTTTCTCCGCAGTTAGAGTTGCCAGATAAAATAGAAGATACCCAGTTAAATTCAAGTTTCAGATGCTCAGCCAACATTTTTTATTATAAACTGTATCACTCTATAATATATTGTATGTTCCATGCAGTGTTTGGGACCTAACTATAATTTTTAAATGTTGGTTGTTTCTCTGAAATAAAGGCTTAACTAGGCATCCTGGTTTGTTTGTTTTTTTCTCAATATGCCAGCCCTACCTGCTAATACCTGCACTGTTTTGTGTTATGGAAAGGTTGCTTGGTTATCTATCCCCCGTGCTTGTTGGTGGCTGAGCCAAATGGATAGCAAGTTCCTGGCTTGTCTACCTGTTGTCTGAACATGCCCCACACAGACTATATACTGCGTTGTTTTTGAAGCTCCCCGGAGCTTACCCTCCACAGGCCCTGCCAGTGGTTTCTGGTGTCGCACACTCCGAAATATGGCGAGTTAAAGGTCTCCTCCCACCCAGGAGACAACTTCAGGGAAAGACAAACCAAAAAAAAAAAAACTAAACAAACAAAACCAAAAAAAAAAAAACAAAACAAAAAACAAAAACACACCCCTTGCAAAGACAGGGAAAAAAATCCTAAAACCACACCGCGGATCGTCCACCACGCATAGGCAAGCCATCAGACAAGAGTAGCCTTCGTGTTGAGCAAACAGTAATGGTGGATGATGATTTTCTTTTGAGGACGAGTTTTAAGAGAAGAAATACATGAATATTACAAGAATCCACCATCCAGAAGTGGCATTTGTGAATATGTTCTAATGCTGCCTGGTCGTTAACATGAAACAATGTAACCCACGTTGACGTCCCAGTCACCTCCTTGTCTCCCGGCAACCACAGCTGTATGTTACTATGTCCCCTTCCAGTTGTATTTTAGGCTTTTCACACACATGTATCTAAACCATATATAGTGTTGCTTTGTGAGTGTGATTTTAATGTACATAAGTGATTTCACCTGGGAGTCAGCATTCTGCAACTTGTTTTTCTCTCTGCTCACCCTTGTCTGGATCAGGGTTTTTCAACAGTAGCGCCCCCTGGTGTGACAATCAAAAATATCTCCAGACATTGCCCGATGTCCCCTGGGGGCAAAATTATCCCCAGTTGAGAAAGAGAGTCGTTCCTTCTAACTGCTGTTTGGTATTCATGGTACATTTGTTCGCTCCCGTATTAATGGACATTTAAGTAGTTTCCGGTAGTTTCCACCACACATAATGATGCAATGCATATCTTGGCATAGTGGGACACATTTATTGGTAGTTGACCATGTGCCAGGCACTTTACCTGCCTTCCCTCGTTTCATCTCATTGACAACCCAACAAGGTACCAAATGGTTGTGTCTTTATGAACTGAGAAAAGCAAGACTCTAGGAAGTTAAATAGCTTTTCCCAAAGCACATGGCCCCATCCCACCCCATCATTGCCACTTAGCAAAACATTGGGGATGAGGTCACCAATGACAGCAGTTTTCAGGACCCTTTCATGCTATGTTCACTACGTCATGCTCCATTTCTCAAAAAGTACCAATTGCATACACAGATCACAAGTATCCCAGGTGATGTGCCTTCGTTCCTAAGCCTTCTCTTTGGTGATACACTTAATATGCTTTTTTTTTCTCCATCCAGCTGCTCAGAAAGTTTGCCACCTCATGGGAATTAATGTGACAGATTTCACCAGATCTATCCTGACCCCACGTATCAAGGTTGGGCGGGATGTAGTACAGAAAGCTCAAACAAAAGAGCAGGTAATGATGCATTTGCTGTTTGTTTTTGTGTGTGACATTTATTCCTGAGCTTGCATATTTTTCTGCAGACTCTTCCATCCATCTGTTCATCCATCTATTCTTTCACCCATCCATGCTTCCTTACTTCCATCTCTCCATCCATCCATCTATCCATTTATCCATCCATTCACCCATCCATGCATCCATCCGTTCATCCATCTGTTCATCCATCCAGCCATCCATCCAGCCATCCATTTATCTATCCATTTACCCACCATCCATGCCTCCTTCCTTCCATCTCTCCATCCATCCATACATCAATCCATCCATCCATCCATCCATCCATTTATCCATCCATTCATCCATTCATCCATCCATTCATCCATTCACCCATCCATGCATCCATCTGTTCATCTATACATCCTTCCATCCACCCATCCATTTATCTGTTCAACTATCTATCCATCTGTTCATCCATCTATTCATTCACCCATCCATGCTTCCTTCCTTCCAGCTCTCCATCCATCCATCCATCCATCCATCCATCCACCTACCCACCCACCCATCCATCCATCCATCCATTTATTCGTTCAACTATCCATCCCTCCATCCCTCCATCCCTCCATTTATCCATCCATTTACCCATCCATGCATCCATCTGTTCATCCATCCATCCATCCATCCATCCCTCCGTTTATCCATCCATTCACCCATCCATGCATCCATCTGTTCATCCATCCATCCATCTATCTTTTTATCCATCTGTCCATCTCTTTATATCTCATCCCTCCAATACTGGAATACTCAAAATCCCATGTCAGGTTTTGAAGATCCACTACTGAACAAGAACAGCAGAGTACCTCACTCATGATCTCATCCCGCTCTCTTAGTTGTGCATCCAAAGTCAGAGTTAAAGATACATTTTTAGAAATGACTGTATACCCTTTCTAGAGGCAGAACTGACTACCTCTAAATTGCCCCTGGGAAGGAACAGGCTCTCCCCTGTTCCAGGTTCCTCTGACAAGAAGTGTTTAATTCTCCACACAGTCATTCCTTAGGTCTGGCCACTGTCTTCCTTACTGCCCCTCCCCTTCTAGTTCCAGAGATGGCATAATTTCTTTTGTTGTTGTGGTTTATTTTTCAAGAACTGATTACAGGCAGAAGAGGAATAAAAATCTGAGCTGCCAGCCGGGCTCATATGAAAAGACAGCCCACTGGAGATGAACCTGTTCCCTCACTTCTCCCCACAGGCAGACTTTGCCGTAGAGGCTCTAGCCAAGGCCACCTACGAACGCCTTTTCCGCTGGATACTCAGCCGCGTGAACAAAGCCCTAGACAAGACCCACCGGCAAGGGGCTTCGTTCCTGGGGATCCTGGACATTGCTGGATTTGAGATCTTTGAGGTACAGCTTGGTGGGATCATGACAGCCGTGTTCTCGGCTCTTTGGGCGGAAGCTTCCCCTCGGAGAAGTCATTATTTTGGAGAAAGGCGGGCCGATGGCGACTTAGGGTGGGAGGCTGTCTAGCTGAGGTTAGATCCTCAAGGGTGTAGGACGCGTGTTGGTTTCTGGAAGTGGGATGGCCAGAGCTGTGGCTGGGTGCGACAGGCGAGGCTTGATCCCTGCCACCTCTCTCTTCAGTCCTCCGCCACGAACTCTAGGCAGCCTTCGCTGGGGACAAGCCCTCTCTGGGCCCTGAAATGGCAGACGGGCTCTTGTGGAAAGGACACAAGGGTGGCAGGCAAGGGGCTCTCGCCGGGCAGAGCTCCCCCGGCCCCTGTGTCCCCTGACCAGGACGCCCCTCCCCCACCCCTCTCGCGGGCGCAGGTGAACTCCTTCGAGCAGCTGTGCATCAACTACACCAACGAGAAGCTGCAGCAGCTCTTCAACCACACGATGTTCATCCTGGAGCAGGAGGAGTACCAGCGCGAGGGCATCGAGTGGAACTTCATCGACTTCGGCCTCGACCTGCAGCCCTGCATCGAGCTCATCGAGCGGCCGGTGAGGGCCCGCCTCTCGCTCGCGTGCGGCCTTGTCCGCCCGCATGTGGACCCTGCCTTCGCCCCTCCCCACCGAGTCCCTGCGAGCTCCAGCACGCTTCCCTTAACCCGCAGTGTGCTGGCGAAGGCATTTCCTTTTCTTATTTCTCTCCCCTCCCCTCCCCTCCCTCCCCTCCCCTCCCCTTCCCTCCCCTCCCTTCCCCTTCCCCTTGCCTCCCTTCTCCCTTCCTCCCTCCCTTCCCCTTCCCCTTGCCTCCCCTCCCTCCCTTCCCCTCCCCTTCCCTCCCCTCCCTCCCTCCCCCTTCCCTCCCTTCTCCCTTCCTCCCTCCCTTCCCCTTCCCTCCCCTCCCTTCCCCTTCCCCTTGCCTCCCTTCTCCCTTCCTCCCTCCCTTCCCCTTCCCCTTGCCTCCCCTCCCCTCCCTTCCCCTTTTCTCCCCTCCCTTCCTCCCTTCCCCTGCCCTCTCCTCCCCTCCCTCCTTCCCTTCCCCTCCCCTCCCCTCCCTTCCCTTCCCCTTCCCCTTCCCCTCCCCTCTCCTCCCTTCCTTTCTCCTCCCTTGTCCTCCCCTTCCTTCTGCCTTTTCCCCTCCCCTCTCCCTATTCCCTTCCTTGTCTTCCCCCTCTCTGACTCATTCATTCCCAAAGGCAGCGGTCTTTGTTTTTCTCACTGATGGATCCCCAACTCCTAGAACCATGGCCACAGTAGGTGCACACTAAGTCACTGTTGAATGACTATTTACTGAGCACCTATTCTGTGCCGGGCCCTCTCTTAGGGGCCGGAGATGTAACCATGAACAAGATGGACATAGTCCCTGCCCTTCCTGAAGGAGCAGACCAAGAAACAAGACAGACAAAGAAAGCCACTAAAACTTCTCTGATAAGGCCTCTGCGGAGAATGATTTAAGGAGGCCTGCTTTGGACAGAGCAGTGAAGAAATAGTTCTCAGGGTGCCTGGCTGGCTGGGTCGGTGGAGCATGTGACTCTTGATCTCGGGGGTCATGAGTTCAAGCCCCACGTTGGGTGTAGAGCTTACATTAAAAAGAAAAGAAATACTTCTCTAGCGAAGTGAAGACCATTTCTAGCAAAGTGAATGGCAGGTGTGAATTTGGCTGTGCTCCTGGCCTGTCTGGGCCACAGAGAAGAACCCTGAGGTGAATTTATATGCAAAGCATCAAATTCAAGCCTGAGATCTTTGTGCTGTTCCGCGTGTACTGTCCACGAGGGGGCAGAATTGCACACGTTCTGTTGGCGCCTGCCCTTCTGTCCTCAGTGTGGGTCCATCGGCCACAGGGCCATCTGAGGATAGACTTGTAGGTGTGGGAGGCATAAATCCGACTTTGTAGGCAGATACGGTCACAGAGGTAGGGGCTGCCTACGGTGCGTTTCGGCGGCCGGCTCTTTCTGGCAAGCCCGAGGCTTGAGCACCCTAGCTGTGATCCCACCCTCCGTTCTTTCCACAGAACAACCCTCCGGGTGTGCTGGCCCTGCTGGACGAGGAGTGCTGGTTCCCCAAAGCCACAGACAAGTCCTTCGTGGAGAAGCTGTGCACGGAGCAGGGCAACCACCCCAAGTTTCAGAAGCCCAAGCAGCTCAAGGACAAAACAGAGTTCTCCATCATCCACTATGCCGGGAAGGTACCAGCCATGGGCCCCAGGGCTCTCCCTGTCCCCGGGGACCAGGCGGGGCATCAGAGTGGGAGTAGTTAGGGAATGGCAGAGCCCAAAGGCATCTGGTGTAAATCAATCCAAGCGAGTCCTATGTATGATTTGTCTGAGTGTCTGTAAGAGGTATATGTCCTAAGACATAATTGTATATCTATTCTAACCTCTGTAACCTATTCCAACCAAGGTAGCCAGGTAATTCTTTCTTGCGTAGACTCTGAATCCTTCCCGCTACAACTTAAACCCAACAGGAAGGGCCAACTGGGATGGGATGGCCAATAAACACACCTTCACACCCTTCCAACAAAAGTCTCCCTTATCACAGCCTTGAGTTTCCTATCACATGCCTGTGCTGTCCAGGGAAATAGATGATGGTTGTTTTCCTGCCCCTCCTCCCCCTGCTCCTCCTCTTCCTCCTCCCCCTCCTCCCCCTCCTCCTCCTCTTCCTCCTCTTCTTCCTCCTCCTCCTCCTCCTTTTTCTTCTTCCCCTCCTTCTCCTTCTCCTCCTCCTTCTTCTCCTTCTCCTCCTTCTTCTTCTTCCTCCACTTCCCCTCTGCCTCTTTCTCCTCCTCTCCCTCCCTCCCTACTTCTCTCTTCCTCCTCCTTCTTCATAATGATGATCATCACCTGATAGCTGTAAATATATAGGACCTTCGCCCATGGCTCCTGAGGGTCCTGGATAGTGTAGAAAAGACACAGCTTAGTCTGGCTTGCAGAATCTGAGTATTTTATTCTCTCTCCCCTACCCGCCCCCCAACTGCCGCATACAAACAGGCAATGCCCTATACCAGGGGTTGGCAAACCACGGCCCATGTGCCAAATCTGGCCCACAGCCCGTTTTTGTAAATAAAGTCTTACTGGCACACAGCCACGTCCATTAATTTACATAATGTCTTTGATGGCTTGTGACAGTATGTGACAAAGAAGTTGTGGCCTACAAAACTGAAAACATTTACTATCTGGGCCTTGTACCAAAAACGCTTGCCAACTCCTACCTTATATTCAAGGGAGTGTACGTTCCCTTAAGCACCTAGAGTAACACTTTTCTTTTCCCTACTTTCCAAGTGATAGTTTTTAGTTCCCTCTCCCATCAGGCCTGGCTATCATCATCATAACCCACATCCCGTAATAACCCACCAGAGTTATTTTACAAGTTCTTTCCATTTCATAGTCACAATAATAGCATCAAGAGTTTGGCCACTGTCAGTGTTCAAGTTAGGAATTTAAAAAGCTCTATGTATCCTTTTTCTTTATATCCGTATATCAGAATCTCCAAGTTACCCAAACTACATTCATCACAGATGGGAAATGAGATCCTCAAACGTAATTTAATTGTTGCCCCGTCTTCTCCACATGAGAGAAGATCTTTGGGTGTGAGGGAGAGTGTTTGCCATCCCCCAAAGCCCTACACCTTTAGGAGGTCACAGCCGTCCTTCCGGGCTCTGGAGAAAGGAGGCTGCCAGAAACTTGCTAAGAGAAGGCAAGGATAGCTCGGCAATGGCTACTGTTGGCTGATGCCCCACCATGCACAGGGCCCTTGAACATACTGATCTATCGGTCTCTCCATTGGTGTTTGCGGATTCCCATCATGGCGGCTCTAATGCCATTTCCGCTCTGACCTGGGAGGATCCGGGAGGGAAACAGGAGGCCGTGGGCCCTGCCCTTAGTTTGTAACTGAAGCAGAAACACCTGACCAGTGGTGGGATCCTTGGCAGGTGGACTACAATGCCAGTGCCTGGCTGACCAAGAACATGGACCCGCTGAATGACAACGTGACTTCCCTCCTCAATGCCTCCTCGGACAAGTTTGTGGCCGACCTGTGGAAGGACGGTGAGGCCCTGCCTACTGGCGCTGGAGGACTGGATGCCAAGTCCTCTACCTCCTTGCAGTTATCCCTGGCCTGTTCCCACGCCTCCTCCCAGGATGGGTGGGCCTGTGTGGGGTGGGGAGAGGGCAGTGTGGGCGGGTGTCGGGGATGACTTGTTGACACATTGAGCCACTTCCTGAGTGGTGACCCCTGACCCCTCAATCCCACACCTGGACCCCAGGGGGAAGGTCTTAAATCAAGGCACAGGCTGTAATAGAGGAAACGGTAGTGCAGGGGTCATGGCGAGCTCCCATCTGGAGCCACAAAGACAGTCTTGTCTCTGCCCTGCACTAGCTGTGTGATCTTGGACAAGTCTCTTGACATCACTAAGCTTTAGCGTCCTCTTTAGTAAAACCGGGAAGATGACAATAGTTCCCAGCTCTCCTAGGATTATTGTGAGGGTAGAATTAGACCAGAGGCTCAAGCTTGAGCATGTATTAGGACCTCCAGGGTGACGTGTCAAAACTCAGACTGCTGGGCCGTACCCCGGGAGGTTCTGACTCAGCAAGTCTAGGTGGGGCCTGGGAATTTGCATTGCTAACACATTGCTAGGTTCTGCTGATGCTCTGGGCACCACACTTTGGTTGCCTCTGAGAACCGGTGAAGAGATAATCCATGTGAAGGGCTGAGCACCTGCCACACCCATAGGAAAGGCTTAGTACATGCCAGCTGCTGTGATGACTCTTAGGGGCAGTGGGCTTTTCTGCTTTTGTTCCTGGACCTTGGTGCCCACAGCAAATTCTGTCCTTGGCACAGAGCCTGTGGGTGTTGGGCTTATAGGACCAGCCACCCTTGATTTTGGTGTGGTAGAGAATTCTGCACATGGGGGTCTGCTGTGCCAAATGTCTCCTGAATGCTCACCATGTACCAGGCCCTGGGATGGGGTAATGGCATCTCCCCCTGGGATTCCTGACCAACCCAGCAAGGTCCTTCTCTCAAGGAGCCCAAAGTCTTGCAGGAGACAAGACTTGATTACATGGAGCCTGAGTACAAGGAACAGAAATGGGGCATCTTAGTGCCAGTGGAGTTGAACTGAACCACCATCAACCAACTGAATATAACTGTCTTCTATAGACGGCTTCATCCAACAATGGACGAATACACATTCTTCTCAAGCTTACATGGATGGAATGGTCACCAAGATAGACCACATTCGGGGCCATAAAACACACCTTAATGAATCTGAAAGAATAGAAAGCATAAGGTGTCTGCTCTTAGACCACCATAGACTCAAACCAGAAATCAGTAAGAGAAAGGTAGCTGGAAAATCCCTGTATCCATGGAGATTAGACAAGACACTTCTAAGTAACAGGTGACTCAGAGAAGAAATTTCTTGTTGTGTGTTATTTATCAAGAGAGATTTAAAAATGCTTTGAACTAAATAAAAATGAAAACACAACTTAGCAAAATTCATGGGGTGCAGCAAGAGCAGCTCTTTAAGGGAAATTCATAGCAATGCCAGTGGTTTGAGCTTGGCATGCGCAGGACCCACTGGGCTGGTGAAGTCTCTCCTTCTGTTCTGAAAGAAAAAGAACCTTCTGGTGGTTGCAATAACACCACCACATATTCTTCGTTGAGCATTTGTAAATGTGCCAGATTCCTTCCTTGGAATACTTACTACATCTTCTGCCCAGAATATTATTTTTATGGATATTTACCGGATCACTCACTCACTTCTCTCAGGCCTTTGCTCAAATAACTTATCAGAGAGATCACGCCCACCACTCTCTTTCCCCCTTTATGCTGCTTTATCTTTCTAAGCATGCCTCACCACTTAGAATATTGCTTGTATACATAACATTTATCCTTCTCTTTCCATTAGAATATGTGTGGAGTATGGGCTGGGGTGTGTGTGTGTAGAGACACAGGGTCTTTGTTCATGGCTATATCCACGGGGCCTGGCACATAATAGGCTCTCAAAAAACATTTGTTGGTAGATGAAGGACTGAAGGCAGGCAGGAGGGGTAAATGCTCTCCATGCCTTATTCACTTACTCCTGCCCTGTAAAGTAGATGCTGTTACCACCCCCATTTTGTAGAAGGAGAAACTGAGGCACAAAATGGCACCAGGCCAAGGCCATGGCATGAGCAGGATTTATTCCCGGGTCTCTGTGACAACATCAGAGAGAATTTGGGCTTTCAGGGGCTTTCAGGATTTCCCAACTAGACAATACACAGAAAGCAATCCTCTGCACACCTCCCTTTACCTATTGCCAGAGGAAAGGTGTTGGCTAGCATAGGAAAGAAGGGGGTGGTGCTCCCCAGGAGGGAGCAGAGGACTTGGGGTCTCCACACTCTGGTCTTCTGGCCTGTTGTGGGGGGTTGAGGGCTCCTGGGTGGGCCAGAGGCTGACACCAACATTAATGTGCCCCACAGTGGACCGCATTGTGGGCCTGGACCAGATGGCCAAGATGACCGAGAGCTCACTGCCCAGCGCCTCCAAGACCAAGAAGGGCATGTTCCGCACGGTGGGGCAGCTGTACAAAGAGCAGCTGGGGAAGCTGATGACCACGTTGCGCAACACCACACCCAACTTTGTGCGCTGCATCATCCCCAACCACGAGAAGAGGGTGAGGCCCCCTGCCCGGCTCCTTGGGTGGTCAGAAGGTCCTCCCTGGGGCTAGCGTCCGGCAGCTTTGGGAAAGGGAGAAGCAGACCCGGGTAAAGGGGCAGGAAGAAAGCTTCCCTCCATACCCCAAGGGCTCCGTCTGACATGGGAGGCAGGTTGTCTGAATTTGGTACCCATTCCGCATCCTGGAGACAAAGGAAAGCAAGGGAACAGAAGGGGCTTTCAGCCCTGGAGTTGCTGGCCAGGGCATCGGGTCCCTCACGCGTTCGTTATTCCAGTCAATATTTACTGAGCTGCACCTGTGTCAGATGCTGGGGATACAGTGCTGGATGAACTGCAGTCCCTGCCTGCAGGTTCGCATCGTGATCTAGTGCAGGGGTGCTCGGCTGGGGCGGTCGTGTCCCCCAGGGGACGTTTGCCCATGTCTGAAGACACTGTTGGTTGTCATAACTGGGAGGGAGCTGCTGTTTGCATCCAGTGCATAGAAGCCAGGGAGGGATGCTGTTAAACACCCTGTGGTGCACCGGGCGGCCCTCACGGATGGAAAAGCAGAGACCAGTCCAGCCCCGGGTGCCAGTGGTGCTGATGTTATGGGAGATCCAGTGGGAGAGAGAGACAAATGAGCTGCTCTCACAGTGTAACATGGTAAATTATGAGAACAACGTGTAGCTGGGCTTCCACTCCAGCCTCAGGGCTCGGAGAAACCTGCCTCCGGAAGGAGGAGGGATCCCCTTGGTGAGGTGGGGCAGGCATCCTAGGTAGAGGGACCGGCAGAAGCAAAGATGTGAGTTGAGAAACGAAGGGTCTAGGTAGGGAAACACTAGGTAGGTCGTTGTTTCATGCGGACGTGTGATGGTGTGAGGCCGGGATTGGGGAGAGACAGGGCTGAATCACTTGGCAGGGGCTGGTCCTTGTGGGTTGCCCCGAGCTTGGCCTTCCTTCCAGAGGATGCCACCGGGGGCTTTTGAAAGCAGGGGTATGTCATGATCCGACTGACGTTAGAGAAGGGGTATGAGAGGTTGCAGGGGGGAGGCAAGACAACAGTGGGAAGCAGGCGGGGTGCTCTGGGGGTGAGCGGATGGCAGTGGAGAGAAGCGGGTCCGTCGGGAGTTCTTTGGGAGGTCGCTGCTGTAGAACTGAGGAAGGAGAGGTGACGAGGAGGAAGCCGCAGTGTCCAGCCACATGATGCTGGTGTCACCAAGAAGCAGAGAGACCTCTTGTGGGCCTGATGAGGTGGGACCCCAGGCCTGAGATTCGGGGCTCGCTGCTCCCGGAGTCCCGGCCCCAGGGGTCCACTGGCCTCCCTGTCCTCACAGTCGGGCAAGCTGGACGCCTTTCTGGTGCTGGAGCAGCTGCGGTGCAACGGGGTGTTGGAAGGCATCCGCATCTGCCGTCAGGGCTTCCCCAACAGGATCGTCTTCCAGGAGTTTCGCCAGCGGTGAGCCCTCCGGGCAGGCACGGGGTGGGGTGGGGGTGCAGGGGCCGTGTGAGCCAGGCCGGGGGGAGGGGAGGCGTTGGGTCAGTGACACCCGCCCTGTGTCTCCAGCTACGAGATCCTGGCTGCCAACGCCATTCCCAAAGGCTTCATGGACGGGAAGCAGGCCTGCATTCTCATGGTGAGCCCTGCCCCCAGCCCCTCCCCAGAAGTCCGACGGCAAACCTCCCGGCCCCTGGTGGCGTCGCCAGGAGCTCGTGGGGGGCGGGACCCTCCTTAACATGCCTCACGTAGGCCCCGTGTCCCAGCCGAGAATAGGAACACCTGTCCCCCTTTCTTCCTCCAGATCAAAGCCCTGGAACTCGACCCCAACTTGTACAGAATCGGGCAGAGCAAAATCTTCTTCCGAACGGGGGTCCTGGCCCATCTGGAAGAGGAACGAGACTTGAAGATCACCGACGTCATCATGGCTTTCCAGGCCATGTGTCGCGGCTACCTGGCCAGAAAGTAAGGACCCCCATGCCGTATCGCCTCCTGGCAAAGGCAAACAGCCCAGACGCGCACACTCCCAGAGGCTCTCGGGCCTCGTGTCCTGCTTCCCTGCTTCTACGAGACGGTGTAGTTTCGGAGGCATCCGTGACTGACTGGCTGCTTTTGGTGGCAGAGACAGAAATGGTGCGGCTTTAGAGACACGCACTAGTCACAAGGGCAGGCGGGGAAGGGGGTCAGATCGTGGCCTTGGAGTTTTAGACGTGGCTCCCCACTTACTTGCTGGTGAACCTTGGGCAAGTTCCTCTCTCTCTCTCTCTCTCTCTGAGGCTCAGGTCTCTCCACTGGAGAATGAGGATACTCCCATCTGCCCCATGGGGTTGTCAGTGAGGAGTCCATGAAGTGTGGCATGAAGAGAGCTGAGAGCAGGGCCTGGTTATCGTGTGAGAAGTGTGAGAATGTGGTAAAGAATCTGAGGAAAGAGTGTCGGGCTGCACCCGTAGCCCCGTGTCCGAAAGGGGTTCATAAGGCAGAGTCTTGGACGATTGTGAAGCCTGGGGTCTGCGTGAGGGCTGAGGTTCCTCAAGGAAACTCACATCCCAAAGAGGACGACACCAGGGCTGGCAGACCGGCTCTCTATCCAGGGCGTGTGTTACCACGACGTACAGACCACGCTCTTATCGGCAGAGCCCTGATAGTGTTGGGGGGCTTCATTGCCAAGTGGATCCAAGACAGGCAAGGCCAGAAGTGGGGAGCTTGCAGTCCAGGGACAGACCTCTGTTGTTGAATTTCATAACTAAATTCTCTGATGCCGCTCCTCCCAGCCTCACTAAGTAGAGAGTTCACCCGTGTTTCAAGATGGCGGCCGAGCAGGGGAAAGAGGAAGGAGCTCTCTGTGCTGTGGTTTCGCAGACCCAGCAGCCCTTAAACAGGAAGAGCGCTGGTTCGGTGTCAGATTTGAGATTTCTAAAATGCACCCGAAGGAGAGAAGAGGTCTGTCAGACACTCAGCTTTGGGGAAGACACGGGACGGTTGGAGATGTGTAGGAATGGCCTTCCTTGGTGTAGTTTGGACCACCGTCCCGAGTCCAGGCTATTTTGTGAGCTGGGGTTTTCCTGGCCCATGAAGGAGCAAGGCTCTGGCCTCCAGATTAGTTAAATGGTCTGTGCCCAGACAACGTGCGTGTGCTGATGCTCGGAGCTTCCTGAAGAATCTGAGTGGGAGAGGGGCGCCTGGGCGGCTCAGTCGGTTGAGCATCCAACTTGGGCTCAGGTCATAACCTCACTGTTCGTGGGTTCAAGCCCCACATCAGGCTCTCTGCTATTAGTGCAGAGCCTACTTTGATCCTCTCTGCCCCTCTCTCTCTGCCCCTTGCCCACTCAGACTCTCTCAAAAATGAATAAACATATACATATATAAAGAATATATATATATCAAGAAACTGAGCTGGAGAGAATGGGGGGATGTCCCCACACGAGTCACAAAACCACATGCCCAGCAGATGCGTCTTGCTTTCAGGATGCTGCGGGACAGGACCCCGTGGACAACACGGGGAGGCGGGCCCGGCTCCTCACGACGACCCCTTTCGTCTCCCCAGGGCCTTCGCCAAGCGGCAGCAACAGCTGACAGCCATGAAGGTGATTCAGAGGAACTGCGCGGCCTACCTCAAGCTGAGGAATTGGCAGTGGTGGAGGCTCTTCACCAAAGTGAGTGCTCCGCTCCCCGCCCCCCCGCCCCACTCTGGGGACGCTCAGCCTGGGCGGTCCCCTCCAGATGCTCCCGAACCGGGGCTGTTGACCTTGAATGACCTTGGCTGTGATCCAGAGCATTTCCATCACCGCAGGGACCCCCTCGCGTGGCTCATTTATGGCCACACCCACTTCCCCGCCATTGTCCCGTCACCGCTCATCCGTTTTCCGTTACCGTGATGTGGCCATTTCTAGAACGTTACATAAATGGAGCCCTCCGGTATGTCATCGTGGGGACTGGCTTTTTCACAAAGCACCCTCCCCTGGAGATCCTTCCAGGTTGTTGGGGTATCCACTGTGTGCTCCTCTGGGGACAAAACTTGTTCTTGCCGGGTCACTAGCTGTCACGAACGGTTGTGCCAAGTGGTGACAGACAGTGTGTGACAGACACAGCCTCCTCTTATGTGCCTTTGAGTGAGAAAATTGGCACAAAGCTTTTTCGTCGAGCTATATTGATCGAGCTCCCGTTGTGTTCCAGGCATGTGCGAGGTGTTGGGGGTACCGCAGCGGGGAAGAGACATCATGGGCTCTGGTCTCATGAATGTTCTAGTTGAGTGGGCGAGCAGACAGGGAGCAGATAAACACGGAAATAAATACCTAAAGGTGAAGTGGGATAAGTGGAGGGAAGGAGCCAAAGTCTACACAACAGGGGATTCCCTGGGGCCAGTTGAGGGCTTGAACACAAGGAGTCAGGAGTCAGCCTAGGGAAGAACAGGAAGGGGAAGCTTCTTCTTGGAAAGGTTCATCTTCATTGACCTGACTTCTGAAACACTGTCCTAAGGAAGCCATCTGAAATAAAGAAAACCAGAAATTCAGGGTATTTGTTATGGCCTTGTTAAAATAGCAAAATGTCAGGGCACCCGGGTGGCGCTGTTGGTTAAGCGTCCTATTCTTGCTTTCAGCCCATGTCATAATCTCACAGTTTTGTGGGTTCGAGTCCCACATCAGGCTCTGTGCTGAGCGTGCAGGGCCTGCTTGGGATTCTCTCTCTCTCTCTCTCTCTCTCTCTGCCCCTCCCCCACTCATGCTGTCTCTGTCTCTCTCAAAATAAATAAATAAATTTTAAAAAGAAACTTTAAAATAGCAAAATGCCAGTGTCCAGCCCCAGCAGACTCATTAACTCAATAGAATATTTTTAACTCTTAAAAATGATGGCTGTCTAAAAACCCTCGACAAAGTAGGGTTGGAGGGAACATACCTCAATATAATGAAGGCCTTATATGAAAAACCCTCCGTGAACATCATACTTGATGGAGAAAACCTGAGAGCTTTCCCCTAAGGTCAGGAATGATACAAGGATGTCCTCTCTCACCACTTTTTTTTTTAATGTTTATTTTTGAGAGAGAGAGAGACAGAGCTCCCGTGGGGGAGGGGCAGAGAGAGAGGGAGACACAGAATCCCAAGCAGGCTCCAGGCTCTGAGCTATCAGCACAGAGCCCAATGCAGGGCTTAAACTCACCAACTGTGAGATCGTGACCTGAACCAAAGTCAGATACTCAACAGACTGAGCCACCCAGGCACCCTCCCACTTTTTTTTTTTTTTACGTATGTTTCTTTACGTATTTTTGAGGGAGAAAAAGAGAGTGCACATGAGCAAGGGAGCGGCAGAAAGGGAGGGAGACACAGAATCCCAAGCCGGCTCCACACTGTCAATGCAGAGCCCAACGTGGGGCTCGAAACCACAAACCGTGAGATCATGACCTGAGCCCATATCAAGAGTTGCACACTTAACTGACTAAGCTACCCAGGCGCCCCTCACCACTTGTGTTTGACAAAAATGACAGCTATCAGAAAAGAAAGTTGTCAAGATGATAGAAGGGCATGGGGTAATAGTAATAATAATAACCACCTTCCAGTTTAAAGTAATGGAAGCAGCATATAAAATTGGGCAGCATGATCTTGGGTGTATTTGGTAAAAGGCTGGCGGGAAGTGCCGATAACGCCCGTAACGACCTTGATGGGGGGGTAGGAGGTGGGAGATTTTTTTTCTTTTTTCTCGTTTTCCCCTCGGAAGGAAACATGTTTGTTTGTCCGCAGTAACGCTCTCTGGGCAGGGACTGCATGGGAGAAGGGGAGACTTTTTCCTTGACGCTCGGCGCCTTTCTCGGTTGCCCTAGTTGATGGTTTCCCAGCCTCGGCGCCGTGGGTGTCCGGGGATGGACCGTCTTGTGTTCTGGCGGTCGTCCCCGTGCGTTCTAGAACATGCGGCGGCGTCCCCGACCTCTGCGCGCTAGGTGTCGCCGGGGTCCCCGGGAGTTCCCGGGGGTCCCCCCCGGGGGGGGGGGTGCGGGCCGGGGTACGCCCGCCCCTGGTGGCGGAGCGCGATCTCGGTCGCGACGGGAGCCCGTCCCTCGTGTGCTGAGCGCAGCTCACGCGTGCCCGCGTGCGCGCAGGTGAAGCCGCTGCTGCAGGTGACGCGGCAGGAGGAGGAGATGCAGGCCAAGGAGGACGAGCTGCAGAAGACCAAGGAGCTGCAGAAGAAGGCGGAGAGCGAGCTCAAGGAGCTGGAGCAGAGGCACACGCAGGTAGCGGGCCGGGCGCGGCTGGGGCTGCGGGCGGCCGGCCAGGCGCGCCCCCGCGGGGCTCAGCCGCCGCCTGCCTTCTCCCCACGGGCAGCTGGCCGAGGAGAAGAGCCTGCTCCAGGAGCAGCTGCAGGCCGAGACGGAGCTGTACGCCGAGGCCGAGGAGATGCGGGTGCGCCTGGCGGCTAAGAAGCAGGAGCTGGAGGAGATCCTGCACGAGATGGAGGCCCGCCTGGAGGAGGAGGAAGACCGGGGCCAACAGCTGCAGGCCGAGAAGAAGAAGATGGCCCAGCAGATGCTGGTAAGGCCCCGCGGGGGCCGCCCGCGGCAGGGGTGTCCGAATCGCTTGGCCCTCACCGCAGGGTCCCGCGGGTCCCCGTTGGCCGGGTGTGGGGACCGGGGGTTGGAGAGGAATGGCCGTCTGCCCCAGGCCACACGGCCAGGGTGGGGACTTGAAGGCAGGCCCCCCCACTCTCTTCCGCCCGGCACTCCGCCCATGAAAACCTTCTCAGGCACAACCCCACGTGAGGGGCAGGCGCATCAGTTAGCCATCGCTGCGGGAGGAAGCCCCCCAGAACTTAGCAGCCGTTGTGTCACAGGGTCAGGGGTCTACGAGCGGCCCGGCCGGGAGGTTCTGGCTCAGGGTCTGTCACGAGGCTGCACTTGGGACGGGAGCCCAGGGCTGGAGAACGCCCCCCCGCCCCCCTCCATCCACGAGGCTCACTCCGTGGCTGTCAGCAGGAGGCTTCCGTCCCTCACCTGGGGGCTGCTCCCTGGGGCTGCCAGAGGGTCCTCACTGCAGAGCAGCTGGCTCCCCTGCAAGGAGGGGTGCATCCAGAGAGGGAAGAGGAGAGGAGAGCACGGTGCCTCGTAGAGCCTAATGTCGGGCGTTACACTCCGCGGCTTCTTCCCGATTTTATCTGTTGGAACCACTTTGCTAAGTCCGGCCCACGCTGAAGGGGAGAGGACCAAAGAATTTGTGGACATAGTTTGAAACGGCCACGGTATCTACTGTTCCCGTTGACGGGCGGGGAAAACTGAGGCCCCGTGAAGCCAAGTGGTTTCCCAAAACTTGTATTTCCAGTAAAAGGAGACCGCAGAGCACAGGGGCGAGGAGGCCCAGCCTCTGGGTGGGTCAGTCCCCAGAGCTCCGAGGAAGGGACTCTAGGGTGAGCGAGGCTGTGATTTTTTTTTTTTCCCCTTCCCCCACCAAGGACCTGGAGGAGCAGCTGGAGGAGGAGGAAGCTGCGAGGCAGAAGTTACAGCTCGAGAAGGTCACGGCCGAGGCCAAGATCAAGAAACTGGAGGACGATATTCTGGTCATGGATGATCAGAACAACAAGCTGTCCAAAGTGAGTGGGGCCAGCGTCTCCGCGGGCCGAGGGCTCCGGATACTTGCCCCTTCGGGCCAAATACAAGACGCCGGAGGCCACGCAGAGGGCTCTGGCTTTGGCAGCGGGAGGCGGCCTCCTGACTGCCATCCAGATACCGGCGGGCCATGGACGGGGTCCCCGGTGGTCCCACCAGCACCGGGTCTCAGAAACTCCATGCCAGTGGAGCCCCCCTGGGTATGCAAAGGCAGCCACGTGTGCCTGACTCTTGGGGGCCTCTCCCTCATTCTCATGGACTGCTTCCAGTCCGTAATAGGGTGACCGGCTGTCCTGCTTTGTCTGGGACTGAGGGCTTTCTGGGATGGGGACTTGCAG
The DNA here is from genome assembly GCF_028749965.1 of Puma concolor. Taxonomy (NCBI): domain Eukaryota; kingdom Metazoa; phylum Chordata; class Mammalia; order Carnivora; family Felidae; genus Puma; species Puma concolor. Next base: position 29,964,244 of record NC_141682.1, read on the forward strand.
TGCCCAAAAGTCCCCATGTAAACTGCAGTGTGCAGGCCCCCCCTAGGCAATAACCACTCCACAGCCCCACCGAGTTTGGGCTCCCTTTAGTTCTTTGAGCTAGATGTCAGCTGGCCACCTGCCATGAGCCAGGCCCTGTTTTGGGCGCAGGGCCTATATGGTGAAGGAGGGCGCTGCCCTGGCAGGGCTCATACTCTAGTGAGGCAGAAAATAGATAATCATACACCTAACCATTACTGACCATCACAGTCAGGCTTCTGAAGGAGGTTCATCATATTGTAAAAATACAGCACTGAGGGATGGAAACCAGGCATTCAGGGAAGGCTTCCTGGAGGAAGCGGCATCAAAGTGGGAACCTGACAAATGAAGAGAGGCTGGAAGGGGAGTGGAGGAACAGCTCAACAGATAGTCCTATCTGTGCATAGTCCCTGTGGCAGAGAACAGCTGACATGTGCTCATAAGGGAAGAGGGCACGCCTGCCCGGAACATGAAGTAGGATGGGCAGAGGTCCCACGAGATGAGAAGTGACTGGGTTATAGGGAATTACTGTTAAGGAACTTCTCTTTATCATTTTAAACCTCGACGTGGCACTTGGTATTCATGGGGGTTCCCTGCCAACTGTTGATCTGGAAATTATTAAAAGTGAAAGGCCCGTCTTGCAGAAGAGAAACAAAAAAAGCCACCGATATTTCTCTTTCTTTTCCCAAAAAGGAGCGAAAACTCCTCGAAGAGAGGATTAGTGACTTAACCACAAATCTTGCAGAAGAGGAGGAAAAGGCCAAGAACCTTACCAAGCTAAAAAACAAGCACGAATCTATGATTTCAGAACTGGAAGGTAACCCAGCCACCCCCAACAGGGTTTCAAATGGACGTGGTAAAGCTGGGAAGATCAGAGAGCAGATCTGAGTGTGGCACGTTGTTTCAGGAGAGGTACAACCCTCCCCAGGCTCCCGCAGCCAATACGCCAGTAATCGTCAAGGCGCTTTTCATCAGCACTGACTTTCTTGCTACAAGATAGCAGTCTGGGCCGTGACAGTTACCTGTAGGGCCGGGTGCATGCGTACGTGCGTGTGTGTGTGTGTGTGTGTGTGTGCGCGTGCGAACTGCCCGAGCAGAAAGGCTTGTCCTCCGGGCGCCTTTCTGGTAGCTGCCGCCTCCTGAGGGGGCCCCTGGCTTTGTCACAGTGCGGCTGAAGAAGGAGGAGAAGAGCCGGCAGGAGCTGGAGAAGCTGAAGAGGAAGCTCGAGGGCGAGGCCAGTGACTTCCACGAGCAGATAGCGGACCTGCAGGCACAGATCGCGGAGCTCAAGATGCAGCTGGCCAAGAAGGAGGAGGAGCTGCAGGCCGCCCTGAGCAGGTAGCCTGGCCTGCGGGGGGTGCATCCTGACGTCCTGTGTTCATGTGTCCCGGGGGGCCACAGTGGGCCCCGTCTTCCTCCTCCTCCAGGCAGGCCTCCGTCCTCCCGGGTGCCTCCCCTGCCCTGCTTGTACTTCCACAACGGTGCCACTGACTTTCTTCTGTCCCCGCCAAGCCCATCCTGTCTCTGTGTGTCCCCTCCTCCTGCCGCGTCTGCCCCTCAGACCTCCAGGCCTCCGTCATCTCTAGTTGCCCATGGAGTCCATTCCACCGGCATGTCCGAGGCCGGGATGAGCCTCCTGCCCCTCCCTCGTAGGGCCCTTGCCGTGAACGCCCGTCTCCCCTGACTTTTGCCCACCGCTCTCCTCCCGCCCCCGGGCTGCAGCAGCCCCCAGATCCCGCCAGTCCTTTGGAAGGGGTGGCGACCCCATTCCCTGTTTGCCCTTCTCCCAGCTCCTGGCTGGGTTCATGCCTCATACTGGGAATCTTGCAGCCCCAGCTAAGGGTTGGTTTCCTGTTCGCTGCGTGCCGGGCTCTTTCCAGACGGTATGTTCTTTCACACCTGGCCGGTACGCTGCTGTGATCTCCACATCACTGAGCAGGAAGCCGTGCTTGGGGACGTGAAGGAACGCGTGATTGTCACACAGTCTTGTGGAGGCGGGGCTGGGGTGAAAGCCCCAGAACTTTCTCACTGATCCCCTGGCTAGGTCTATCTCTTCCAGCGTGGGCTGCGGGGGGCGCGAGGGCGATGAACCGCAAACATCACCTGGGGCGTAGACCCGTGCTGGCTTGTGCAGGGAAGGCCGGCTTCCTTAGCCTGGTGCTCAGAGGCCCCCTCCCCGTCCCCCCACCGCCACGTACAGCCGGACCCAGCCGACCATCTAGCTTTCTCTCTTAACTGCTCCCCATTCCCAAGCTCACTACCATCTCACCTCCCCCCTGCCCTTTGCAATCTTGCCTCTGTGCCCTCTCTTCACGCTTTTCCCTTTCCATCCACCACGGCAAAACAAGAGCTCGGCTCCACCGTGCGTCAGGAGGGAGCTGCCTTCCATGAAAGTCCTCATGTGCTCCCGGCCATTTGGACGAGGCTTCTCCCGTCCCACCTTGACCCACGGTTGCTGCCTCCCCCACACTGGGGGCCCTGGTTTAAATACCTCCCCGAGCAATACCTGGTCACGTGCTTCGCATGGAGCAGGCACTCAGCCACTGTTAGAGCAAAGAGGAGAAAGGAAAGCGAGTAGTTGCTAGGGAGAAATAATTGTCCGATGTTTACAAAGCATCTGTTAAGCACCTGCTGTGTACTAGGTGCCTTGCTAGTCTGGGGCCATGCTCTGCACACACACACACACACACACACACACACACACACACCACTGTTTGTGGACCTCAGACGAGTCCTAATGTGCACGCAGTCCAACCTAGCAGGAAGGGGTCCACCGTGTCTCGGGGACATGGGGGGGAACATGCTTTTGATATCCAAGGAACAGAGTTATCTGGTCCCTGGAAACAATTTTTGGCCACGCCGTGAGATCTCGGGGGCCAGAGACCCCAGGGCCTTCACCATGCTGGTCTGTCGCTGGCAGGCTGGACGATGAAATCGCTCAGAAGAACAACGCTCTCAAGAAGATCCGGGAGCTGGAGAGTCACATCTCAGACCTGCAGGAGGACTTGGACTCAGAACGGGCCGCGAGAAACAAGGCCGAGAAGCAGAAGCGGGACCTGGGGGAGGAGCTGGAGGCGCTCAAGACGGAGCTGGAGGACACGCTGGACAGCACGGCCACCCAGCAGGAGCTCAGGTGGGAGACCGGCCGCAGAGCCGCCCCCGCCCCGCTGCGTGCATCCGGTGGCTGGTGGAACAGGGGCAAACCCAGAACGGATCCTGAATGACAGGGTTCCTTGGGCCCTACGGTTACCGCCTTGGGTTTTTTGTTTATTTATTTTAAGAGAGAGTGCGAGAGCAGGGGAGGGGCGCAGAGAGAGAGAGAGAGAGAGAGAGAGAGAGGGAATCCCAAGCAGGCTCTGCACCGTGAGTGTGGAGCTCGATGCAGGTCTCGTACTCACGAGCTGGGAGATCATGACCTGAGCCAAAATCAAGAGTCCGAAGCTCAACCAACTGAGCCACCCAGGCACCCCTGTGATACATTTTTAAAATAACATTTGTTGGATTTGTCCTTAAGATTTGGTACGGGCTAACAGACACCAGCAACAACAACAAAAACACTCCAAAACAAAGAAACCAAAAAACCCAGAACAGAAACAGATGACTTGTTGGATAATGAATGCTGAGTTCAATGAAAGTAGGTCACTTATTCATTCAACAAACATGCACATGGATTTTGAGTGCATCCTTTATCAGGTGCTGTGCTAACTCTGAGGTTGATGTCCCGCACTTCAGGTTTTGTGCCACACCTGTCACCTGGGCCTAGAAGCCAGCAGTTTTCTGCCCCCTTCCCACCTGGCCAATGACACAGAAAAGCCCTTGGTGCAGTCTTCAAATGCACGAGCTCAAAGCCAGATCATTTGGGTTCAGATTTTGGCTCTATGACACAGTGGATGTACCAACACGGGCTAAGAATCTCTTGGCCTTAGATTTCTCCTCTGTAAACTGGAAAAATTAATGTATCTCCCTCTAAGGGTCACTCTGAAGATTATACGAGATGATGTCTATAAAGAACTTAGGTCAGGGCACCCAGGTGGCTCAGTCGGTTGAGCGTCCAACTTCCATTCAGGTCATGATCTTGCCGTTTGTGAGTTCCAGCCCCGTGTTGGGCTCTGTGCTGACAGCTTGGAGCCTGGAGCCTGCTTCGGATTCTCTGTCTCCCTCTCTCTCTGTCCCCTGCCCCCTTGTGCTTCCTGTCTCTCTCAAAAATAAATAAACATTAAAAAAAAAAAAAAGAAAGAAGTTAGGTCAAGGCCTGGCATATAATAAGTAAGCTTAATAAGTAAGAGCTAACATTATTTGAGGAACATTTTGTAATTCACAGATGTTCTTTCAACACGATTTTGAGTATTCTGTGTATTTATTTGCTGGCCTTGAGAGTGTATTGGCCTTTGGTGTATTTTTGTGCTGGCCTTGAGAGTTTCTGGGCAGGTGACATGCTCTTTACTTTGCCGCTGAGGAAATGCCCGGTCCAGAGAGGTTAGGGGACTCAGCCGAGGTCACACAGCCAGGGAGGGCTGATGATGGGGACTTCAGCTCTGGGTCCCCGGAGATCTCTTGTTGCTTTGCATGGCACTGTCGGAGGTGAACCCCTGTTTCCGGCCGACTGCCACCCACCGTGTTCTTCCTGCCCAGGGCCAAGAGGGAACAAGAGGTGACGGTGCTGAAGAAGGCCCTGGATGAGGAGACCCGGTCCCACGAGGCGCAGGTCCAGGAGATGAGACAGAAGCACACGCAGGCGGTGGAGGAACTCACCGAGCAGTTAGAGCAGTTCAAGAGGGTAAGTGGTGATTCATGTGTGTGTGTGTGTGTGTGTGTGTGTGTGTGTGTGTGTGTGTGTGTCAGCATCATGCCGACAGCTTCACATAACCACGTATCAGGGTGTGTGCTGAGATGAATCCTACACCACACAAGAGCCTCATGACAGTGGTGGCAGCCAGCATTTATTCAGGGTGCGCCGTGCACGTATCCGTTAATCCTCACATCCACCTATGACGTAGGTACTCGAGCCCATTTTACACACGAAGGAACTGAGGCCAAGAGTGTCTAGAGGTGGGGGCGCCTGGGTGGCTCAGTCAGTTGAGCATCCAACTTTAGCTCAGGTCGTGATTTCATGGTTCGTGGGTTCAAGCCCCACGTCAGGCTCTGTGCTGACAGCTCACAGCCTGGAGCCTGCTTCGGATTCTGTGTCTCCCTCTCTCTCTGCCCCTCCTCCACTCACGCTCTTTCTCTCTCAAAAATAAACATTAAAAAAAAAAAGAGTGTCTAGAGGTGAGGAGACTCACCCAAGGTCACACAGCTAGTGACAAAGCCATGATTTGAACCCAGGGAGTGCAGCTGCCTGCCTACCTCCTGCCCACTCCAGGGCAGGGTCTACAACACCCTGCCCTCCGCCCCCGTTGCTTAGCCACAGTTGAGAACAACTTCTGGGTCGCTTAAGATGGAGAACATTCTTTCCGTCTTAATTTCCCTGCAGGTTGGAGGAAAACAGCTCGCTCTCCGGCAGAGTTTGAGAATGACTGGATTTAGTCGTTCTTTTCCCTCGTGCTTGGCTATCTGGGGTGTGTGGGATTCGAGGCAGTTAAGTAGCCCGAGTCTGAATGCTTCACACCCAAAACTTCTTCTCCCTTGGGAGAATTTCCTTGTGTTTCCTTCCCAGGGGTGACCTGTTTAGCTTGCGACATCCGGATGGTGTCCCTAGAGATCTGATTGCATCCCCCTCAGCACTATGGCTCCCCTGATCCCTGCCCTTTCTAGATATCCGCCCCCCCAAGCTAGACCAAATGGGCACAGCATTACCTAAAAATTGTGGGCAGTTTGGGTTTGTTTCTCTCGCCAGCCAAGGTCACTCTTCTTCCCTGAAGGGGTTTACTGAGCACCTTTCCGCCTCTTCTAGAAGAACCTTCAATTTTCCTGTACAAGAGAACAGTGGCAACAGTCCCTTAGGTAGCACTATGTGCCTGATACTGTTCCAATGCTTTCCAGACACGAGTTCATTTCATCTGGGGCCTTTGTTAAAATGCAGATGTCCGGGCCCTGTCTTCCACCCTCCTACAGGGGGTCTTAGGCCCAGTGTCTGAAAAGTGCAGGGCAAGACTCAGCCCCCACCCCGCACCTTCCAGGTGAGTAGAAGGACTCTTGTTAAGTGGGAGCTGAATACTAACGTTGAACACTGTGTCACTTCTTTGGACAAATAAGATTTGCTAATTGTCACTACACAACATACATTTTCTCTTACGGTGCTATGCTGGGTAAATGTGGTGAGAGTGAGACCCTTCTTGTTCCTGAAACTCTCACTTCTTCCCCACTGAGGATGTTTGTGTTTAGCTTGGGTTTTTTTGTTTGTTTAGAGATGGAGAGATAGAGATAGGAAGGGGCAGAGAGAGCATCCCTAGCAGGCTCCGTGCTATTAGCCCAGAGCCCAAGGCGGGGCTCAGTCCCCTGAAATGTGAGATCGTGACCTGAGCCGAACTCTAGAATTGGACACTTAAGTGACTGAGCCATCCAGACGCCCCTAGCTTGTTTTTTGAAAATCAGAATTATTGAGGTCTGTGCAGTAAGACTCAGTAAGCTTGTTTTTTGAAAATCAGAATTATTGAGGTCTGTGCAGTAAGACTCAGTAAGGAGTTTTAACTGTATAGTTCAACTAATTTCGACAAACGTATGCATTTGTGTAACCACCACCTGTCATGATAGAGAACACTAGATTTTTTATTTTAAAAAATTTTAAAATTTATTTTGAGAGAGAGAGAGAGAGAGAGAGAGAGTGAGAATCCCCAGCAGGCTCTGAGCTGTCAGCGCGGAGCCAGATGTGGGGCTCGAACTCCCTAACCACGAGATCAGCATCTTAGCCGAAAGAAACCAAGAGTCGGAAGCTTAACCGACTGACCCACCCAGGCGCCCCACAACACTACATTTTTTTTAACTGATGCTGGAATACAGTTTTATTTTTTCTTTATTAAATGTTGGCAACAAAGAGTAGGTCTATCGGGACATGATGACAGGCTGGATGTAGCTTGTGGAATGGTTTGCAACCTTTGAGCTTTAGCGGAACAGAATGCAAAATGTCTCACCGTGACCGTGTGTCCCCCACGCTGCTGCGTTTCTCCCCAGAGGGGACAAGCACGGGTCCCTGCACCTCCCTGACCGGAGGGGAAGGGAAGGAGGAAGATCCACCAGTGACAGAGTTAGGTTCTTAACCCGCTTTCCTGGCCACAGCTGTAATGCCTTCCCTGCCCTGTGCTTCCCCCGGCCAGGCCAAGGCCAACCTAGACAAGAACAAGCAGACGCTGGAGAAGGAGAACGCAGACCTGGCCGGGGAGCTGCGGGTCCTGAACCAGGCGAAGCAGGAGGTGGAGCACAAGAAGAAGAAGCTGGAGGTGCAGCTCCAGGAACTGCAGTCCAAGTGCAGCGATGGGGAGCGGGCCCGGGCTGAGCTCAATGACAAGGTCCACAAGCTGCAGGTGAGCGGCCTGCACGGCCAGCGGCCCTTGGAGCCATCCCTGGGGGGAGACGAAGCTCTCCCCGGCTAACTGAAGTCTTTGGCTGCAGAGCAAGTTGGTTCCCTCTTGTAAGGTCCCTCGAGGAGAGGAGGGCTTCTCCCTCCTCAATTCACTCTTGAAAGGCCTTCTTCTGCTCCTTCAGCAAGTGTATGAGTATTTGCTGTAGACCATGCACCATGTTTGACCCTGAGATACATCAGCAAGAAAGACACATTCCCCGCCCCCATAGAACTGTGACCTAGTGGAGGGAAAGGCGTTTAAAATTCCATGAGTGAGTGTAAAATGACACTGTATGTAAATGGGGCGGGGGTTGGGGGGGCGGGGTCTGGCCGGCGGGAGGAGTCGGGAAAGGCTTCCCGAAGAAGGAGGTATCATCTGAGAGAAGTAGAAGTCTACCAGGCAGAGGGGACAGCATGTGCAAGGGCCCAGTGGTTAGTGGGAAATCAGAAGAGACCACATAAGTGACGCCAGAAAGCTGAGCTGGCAGGGGAAACATGGTGCAAGATGGGACGAGGGAGGTAGGTTGTGGCCAGATGACACAGGGCCTTCGAGGCCCTATTCTATGTACATTCATCTTTATTCCGTGCGACAAGTCGTCATTGATGGGTTTTGACCTGAGCAGTGACAAGGTCTCTCGGTCTTTGGTCTTAGTTAGCTTTGACTTAGACACTTGGCCTGACGTCCATTCATGGGATCCAGGCAGACTTTTGATAAATCAGTGTGCTTACAGCCTGGGACCAGAGGGCAGGGGGAGCATTAAGTAGGATTTCTTTCCACATGCCGTTGAGAGCAGGGGTTCTGCTACCATAACACAGGCAGTGTCCTGGAGACGTAGAGTCAAGATTATTTACGTTCTCCTCGTAAGGGGGAGAGGGTGGACGGTTGAGTGATACCTCAGTAGAGGGCTTCTTACCTTTAGTGTCTGCATCTCTGGTTGGGGCATGAAGGTCAATGAAAGGGCAAAGAGTAGAGGCGAGGAAGAGGGTGGTGGGAACAGGGCCTTTGGAAGTAAAGGTGCCATCTGCATCCCCCTCCAACTTCAGGGAGCAGGCGAGTTGTCTAGACTCTCTAACCTGCTGCTTCATTTTTGCCAACCTTGGCAAGGATTCAGGGTCCATTTAGTAGGATCAGGAACAAGCCAATACAGTCTGGGGCTCAAAGAGGTTCTTAGAGCCAGGCCTCCCAACTTATAGGTGCTACACTTCCCTTGGGGGCCATGGGGTTACCATGATCAGGCCCCATAGCCCATGGCTATTTCTTAATCAGTGAATACAACAAGGCCTATCATGTGAGTCGAGAGACCTTCTCTTACTTAATAAGGATCCTGTTCTAGAGGGCTCTAACCACAGTCTCTTGGCACCCTCAGAATGAAGTGGAGAGTGTCACAGGGATGCTCAACGAGGCTGAGGGGAAGGCCATAAAACTGGCCAAGGATGTGGCATCCCTTGGGTCCCAGCTCCAGGACACCCAGGTGGGTATTCTGCCACGTGATTCAGAGGGAGCTGGGGTGTGGACTTCCTGGGGGTGGCTCCCTGAGACTTCCACATGGCATTTCGTAGGAGCTGCTTCAAGAAGAAACCCGGCAGAAACTCAATGTGTCCACCAAGTTGCGCCAGCTGGAGGACGAGAGGAACAGCCTGCAGGACCAGCTGGACGAGGAGATAGACGCCAAGCAGAACCTGGAGCGCCACATCTCAACTCTGAACATCCAGGTGCTGGCCGTGTGTCCTTGCCTTTCTAGGTGTAAGCCTTGAAGGGTAGCTCAGGAGCTCGGAGAGGCTGTGGTTGAGTGTTGGCGCCATTTTGTTTGGCTCACTGGCTCCCCCTGCTGTTGAATTTCCTCCAGGAGGAGAAGGTGGTCTCTTCTCAGGGTGGAGTCAGGGATGGGACTCGCTCATTGGCCCTCCTTCTACCCCAACCCGGACACTGTCATTTTAGCTCTCCGATTCGAAGAAGAAGCTACAGGACTTTGCCAGCACCGTGGAGGCCTTGGAAGAGGGCAAGAAGCGGTTCCAGAAGGAAATCGAAGGCCTCACCCAGCAGTACGAAGAGAAGGCAGCTGCTTATGACAAACTGGAAAAGACCAAGAACAGGCTTCAGCAGGAGCTGGACGACCTGGTCGTCGATTTGGACAACCAGCGGCAACTGGTGTCCAACCTGGAAAAGAAGCAGAAGAAGTTTGATCAGGTAGGGGCTGGAGGGCCGTCGGCTCTGTTCACGGACACGGGCTGGGGCGGGAGGGTCTTTGAAGCAGCTGGTGTGGCTGCCATGTATGTGTCTCCCACCCATCCTCCCAAGGAAAGCTAGCTTGCCTTGGGTGACCATGAAGCATCGGGGTTCCTAGGTCAGAGTGAGGAGAGCACTGGCTCTTGGACGTGACTTCCAGATATCCCCAGCACCAGGGCCACCTGCGACCCCAGGGATGCCTTAGTTTCTAGCCCTGAGAAGGAAGGAAATTTATTTCACTTCACTCAACAAGTATTTATCGAGTGTCTCCTGAATACTCCACATAATTTAATGTTCCACCTTTCGATACCACTTCCCCCAACATTTCATGATGAAGAATTTCACGCACACAGCAAAGCTGAAGCACTGAAGAGTGAACACCTGTATACCCACCACCTGGATTGGATCATTAATGTTTTACCAAATTTGGATGAACTGTCTCTGTCACTGGATGCATTTCAAAGCAAATGGCAGGTTTCCCCCTCTATACTTCAGCACTCTTAACTGGAGTTCTTCTTTAACAGAAAATTTTGCTTCTTGTGTATACATGCAAATGCACAAATCTCAAGTATCCACTCACTGGAATTCTGGTAAATGCATAATACACCCATGTGGCCCAAACCCTTAAAAAATGCCAACTTTTAATACGCTACTCAGATTTAGCAAAGCTGATTTGGTGTGCAAGTGACTTGGGATGATCCTCGAAATCAATCTGGGGATTGTTTTGGGAGGCCAATGCCAGGGGTGTGGGGGTTCACTGCCCCTCCCTGCCTGGGCTCAGAGGAGCAGGCTTCCAGGCGTCACCCTGGCTCTGTCCTTCTCCATCTCAGGCGGCCAGCCTGTCTTCACTGCTTCCACTATGCTGCCCCATTACTGGCTTGAGGGCCTGGGCTTGCTTCTTTTATTTCCCTGTCACACATCACGTAGGGTTTTGTGCTGACTGCTGTTTTGGGGGCCCCTATTACTTACCTGTCTTCGCTCACTTCTCAAAGCCTGGTTTTTGGATGTGTCAGTGTATACGCTTATGCCGCTGTCTGTGCGGATGACATTAACGTCGGCCTGGAGTGTTCCTTGAACTGCCTCTCCAAGCACAGAGCTAAGTATGTGCCGCTCTGTCCACACACTCACCCTTTCCCTACTCTGGCTCAGAGAGTGCTTTTGAGGGCTGGAGATGAGTGGCCATGATAAAAAGAATTAGTGGCCTCTGGCAGGATTAAATGTCACTGTGACCTCACTAGTATGTTCGAACCAGCACGGGCAGCATTAGTGATTTCAACGCACAAAGACTCAGCAGGTGCTGGCTCTGAGTAAGGTCCACCTACTGGAAGTCAGAAGGAAGCTCTTTATTAACTATTTGCATAGATACCTTAATGACTTCCACTGCCTCTGAAGAAATTCAGGCAGGAGGCTGCTTGCGCTTATTTGCAATTGAAAGGGAGCCTGGGTGGCTCATTGGGCTAAGCGGCTGAGCGTCAGACTCTTGGTTTTGGCTCAGGTCATGATCTCTAGGTTTGTGGGTTCGAGCTCCGCGTCGTCGGGCTCTGAGCTGACGGTGCGCAGCCTGCTTCAGATTCTCTCTCTCTCCCTCTCTCTCTCTGCCCCTCCCTGCTTATGCTTTCTCTGTCTCTCAAAATGAATAAAGTTAAAGTTATTTTTAAAAAAAAAAGGGGGAAGTCAAACTTCACCTCCGGGGCTGGGCTTCCGTTGTGTTGTAGTTGTTAGCCGAGGAGAAGAGCATCTCTTCCAAATACGCGGATGAAAGGGACAGAGCCGAGGCAGAAGCCAGGGAAAAGGAAACCAAGGCCTTGTCGCTGGCGCGAGCCCTCGAAGAGGCCCTGGAAGCCAAAGAGGACCTCGAGAGAGCCAACAAAATGCTCAAGGCCGAGATGGAGGGCCTGGTCAGCTCCAAGGATGACGTGGGCAAGAACGTAAGTGGCTCCTCCCTGTCTGTGCCTGTCCACAGGTCACCAGCCCCCTCCCCACTATGCATTACCCACGGGGCGGGACGCGGGCACCCTGAGCCTCTTCCACGGGACAGGACCATCAGGACTGAAGGCCGTCACGCAGACGGGGACTGGTTGGAAACAGCACTTGGGGGGGGGTCCCCAAGGAAGACTCTGGCCTTGACTCTTGGCCCTGCATCCCGCAGGGGGGCAAAAGCCATCTGTGTGACCTCACAGAGCTGCCTGTCCCCGGGGGTTGCCTGAGCGTCTTCATGAAGTCTCCCCTCCCGTGAAAGGTCCACGAGCTGGAGAAGTCCAAGCGGGCCCTGGAGACCCAGATGGAGGAGATGAAGACCCAGCTGGAGGAGCTGGAGGACGAGCTGCAGGCCACGGAGGACGCCAAGCTGCGGCTCGAGGTCAACATGCAGGCCCTCAAGGGCCAGTTTGAGCGGGACCTCCAGGCTCGGGATGAACAGAACGAAGAGAAGAGGCGGCAGCTCCAGAGGCAGGTAGTCCGGGTGGGGGGATGTGGGGTGGGGAGGCGGCGGGGCCCGGACCCAAAGAGACTTGGTTCTCTCAGCCGCCTGCAACCTGGGCGCCTGCAACCTGGGGACGAGCAGACCCCCCTGGGAGGGGCAGGGTGGGGGGGAGCTGTGCCCCCCTCTCTCTGCCCCCGGAGCTCTCCAAATGCCGGCCGCGGTGAGGGTAGGGCCTCCGAGGGACGGCCCGACCCAGCAGCGCCCCCCTCTCCCCCTCGCTCAGCTGCACGAGTACGAGACAGAACTGGAAGACGAGAGAAAGCAACGTGCCCTGGCAACGGCGGCCAAGAAGAAGCTGGAAGGGGACCTGAAGGACCTGGAGCTGCAGGCCGACTCGGCCATCAAGGGCCGGGAGGAAGCCATCAAGCAGCTGCGGAAACTGCAGGTGGGGGATGCGGGGCACGGGCCGAGGGAGGGGGTGGCTCCTCACCGGAGGGGAAGCCGGGCCAACAGCCGCAGGACGCAGGCCTGTCACGGGTGCCTGAATATTCAGCTGGGGTTTTCCACCGGGGTTCAGCCTCGGGGGGCCGTTTCCCGCCCTGGGTAAGGCACGATCACCAGGCCTTTGGCCATGGTCCTCGGACCACATGGCCATGTTGAGGTCTGCTGAGCCCCTCCGGAACGGTGCCCCCCGACAGCAACCTGGCCCCGTGAGGTGGGGTGGGTGGGCCACGGGGACCTCTCTGTGGTTGATCTGAACTTCCTCGGGGCTGGCATGGAAAGATGGTGAGTTAGGACCTCTTGGCTTGTCCCTCCTGTTGACTCACGCAGGCCCAGATGAAGGACTTCCAGAGAGAGCTGGAAGATGCCCGTGCCTCCAGAGATGAGATCTTTGCCACCGCCAAAGAGAATGAGAAGAAAGCCAAGAGCTTAGAAGCCGACCTCATGCAGCTACAGGAGGTAGAGCCTTCTCGATGTGGGCCTTGGGGGGGGCGGGGGGGTACTGTGGGTGGAGCCCGTGGCACCCATGCACCTCTTTCCCTCGTCCAGCACTCCACAGGGGCAGGCCCCTGGAGTGACGACAGGGGCAGACGTGGGATTTTCTCTTGTCTGGGACATGCAGGGCCTCCCCTGAGCTCAGAGGCGGCTCAGCTGCTTTCCGGGGTGGCCGTGGCCGTAGAAACTGCTGGGGTCTGAAGCAGGTGGCTTCTCCCTGGGGTTCAGCCCTTGCCTGGCAGATCAGTGGTTTTCCCCCTCCCCTCCCCCGTGCTGTCCAGGATCTGGCCGCAGCTGAGAGGGCTCGCAAACAGGCCGACTTGGAGAAGGAGGAACTGGCAGAGGAACTGACCAGCAGCGTCTCAGGAAGGTAGGGGGCCGCATCGGGAGAAGGGGGTCCCAGGCTCAGATGAGGACAGAGAGGCAGCTCATGGAAGAGACTCCTGAAAATGACAGTGTCCAGCCAAGCTTCTCACAAGGGTCTTGACCCCATTTGGGCACGTAGCCAGTTTCATTGGTTCTGAATGAACAGCATGGTGGGAGGGGACACGGGGCCGGGGGAGGGGGGAAGACATCCAAGAGGAGAGAGCTCGTCTTTCCTCCAGGCCCGGCTTTGCCCATACCAACGGGATAGAGTCCCGGCTCACTACTTCCCAGCTGTGTGACTTTGGACAAGTGTCTAAGCCTCACTGGGCCTCAGTTTCGTTTTACAAAGGAGGGCGACTCCAATGCATCACCTCACTCCTCCACACAGAGGTTATTTCCTAAGCCAGAGGGAGGCTGGAGCCCCAGACCCGCCTGCATTTCCCTTAGGAACACACTTCAGGACGAGAAGCGCCGCCTGGAGGCCCGGATCGCGCAGCTGGAAGAGGAGCTGGAGGAGGAGCAAGGCAACATGGAGGCCATGAGTGACCGCGTGCGGAAGGCCACGCAGCAGGTGGGGGCAGAGCAGGGCCAGGCTGCACCCTGTCACACGCCCCACACTGCTGCACTGCAAGCTCAGGGTTGGGGTGGAGAGCGGGGAGACGGGAGCAGGGATCAAGCGCATCTGCTCCCTGCACCCTCTCCCTCCCCGCGTGGGCACGCGGCCCCCGTCGCCATCTTATCAGGCAGCCAGTGTATGTCTGGCTCCCTCCGGCAGACAACGTGGGCCTGGAGAAAGGGCCTCGGGGGTCTCCTTCTTGCTGTCGCCCCAGCCTCTGGCCCCGGCCTTACACCAGTGAGCACTCAGTGACATTACTAAGCACCAGCTCCGCAACAGGTGCTGGGGCCCCGCCTTGTGACCTAGAGACAGGGAGCCTGGGTGGCCCCAGGACGCTGCCTTTTGTGCTGCACCTTAAAGGAGGCCCAGGAAGGAACTGGTGGCTGGAGGAGGTGGGGAGGGCTCCTGGGTGCCCCTGCCCCAGCGACCCACATCGAAGCCCACCAAGGCTGGAGGCCACAGGCATAGTGGGTCCTCTCAGCGGACGCCACCCCCACTCCCACTCCCACGCCCTCCACCCCCTGACCTTCACTGCCCTCCACAGGCCGAGCAGCTCAACAACGAACTGGCCACGGAGCGCAGCGCGGCCCAGAAGAACGAGAGCGCAAGGCAGCAGCTCGAGCGGCAGAACAAGGAGCTCCGAAGCAAGCTGCAAGAGATGGAGGGGGCCGTCAGGTCCAAGTTCAAGTCCACCATTGCGGCACTGGAGGCCAAGATCGCGCAGCTGGAGGAGCAGGTGGAGCAGGAGGCCAGGTACGTGGGGCGCGGGCTCCAAAGAGCGGCCTGCTGGCCAGGAGTACACGGCGGTCGGGGCTCAGGCTCTCTGGACATCTGTCCTGGCTGTGGAATGAGCCCAGTGGTCCCCACGCCGCAGCTGTGTGTGGAGAACCGCGTGTGATCAGGGGAGCGAGGCAGGCCTGGCCCCAAGAAGGCCCGTCCCAAACGGCCTTGAGTGGCAGGGGTCCTCCGTGAGGTCCGCTACCTTCCCGCGAGCACACTGGCTATGCCTGGCCTGTGTTCTCAGGATGTCGTGTTCACGGCCACCCAGGAAAGTGCAGATCAGCAACCCCATTCAGCACGTGCCAATATGGTCAGGCTTCTCGTTATAAAGAGAAAATAAGATCACGGCCCTTCTGTGACCATCAGACTACGAGGATTCTGACCCACTTTTTTTTTTTTGGTAGTGGCTTTCTTGCCAACTCACAGACCATACAAAAATTCAGCCTTTTCACGTGTACTGCTCAATGGCCCTTTAGTATAGTTGTGGATAGCTGCACCCTCTGTACCGTCCAGCGTGGGACAGTTTCAACACCTCAGTAGGACACACTGTACCTCCCTGGCCATCACCCTGACCTCCCCCAGCCCTCTGCAACCACAGATCTACTTTCTGTCTCTCTTGTCTCTTGTGGATGTTTCATATAAGTGGAATCCCACAGTCTGTGCCCTTCTGTGACTGGCCTCCCTCCCTGTGTCTTCGAGGTTCGCCCACGTGGTAGCAGACGCGAGTGCTGCGTTCCTTTTTAAGGCCGAGTACTGTTCGTCTGATTTGGGGGGTGAGCCCTGACTTGGGGCCCCTCAGGGAAAGCGCTCACAGTCGGGGAGAGGCTGGTCGGGTCTACGTGCCAGGTGCAAGGGAGCCCATCCCCGCGTCGCCCCCCTCCTCCCCCCGTATGCAGAGAGAAGCAGGCGGCCACCAAGTCGCTGAAGCAGAAGGACAAGAAGCTGAAGGAGGTCCTGCTGCAGGTGGAGGACGAGCGCAAGATGGCGGAGCAGTACAAGGAGCAGGTAACCCGGGACGCCGGCCTCTCCCAGCCCCGCAGGGACCCCACGGCGCCCCCTGCTCACCCCCGGGCCTCTCCCTGACAGGCAGAGAAAGGAAACGCCAAGGTCAAGCAACTCAAGAGGCAGCTGGAGGAGGCGGAGGAGGAGTCCCAGCGCATCAATGCCAACCGCAGGAAGCTGCAGCGGGAGCTGGATGAAGCCACGGAGAGCAACGAGGCCATGGGCCGCGAGGTGAACGCGCTCAAGAGCAAGCTCAGGTGAGGCTCACGGCTCACGGGCCTCGGGTGCCCACAGGGAGTTTCTTTCCTGATGCAGAGGACACCCCCCCCCCCCCCGCTGCCCCCTGTTCCTTTCCAGGTTCTCCCCCCTCACCAGCACTTATGCGGCACCACTGTGTGCCAGGCACATGAACAGGCCGCGGATCCACCAGGGCCCTGCCTTGGAGCAGCGGACCCTCAGTTCGAGGGGGAGAGAGCATCCCAAGCAGGCACTGCGCTGTCAGCACAGAGCCCAATATGGGGCTTGATCTCACAAACCATGAGCTCATGGCCTGAGCCAAAATCACACGTCCGACACTTACCTGACGGAGCCACCCGAACGCCCCCCCGTGTGATTTCTTTAACGATGCACGTCCCTTCCCAGCCCACCCTTGGGCGAGGAGAAGGAGAGGGAGGCACACCCCCTGTCTCCTCAATCCTTGTCCTCACTGCTGCATTGCCTGTGCGGGTCCCTTCTCTCCAGAACCTCTTTTCTGGGCTTTCTCTTGACCACTTTGGTCTAATCAGGGTCTCCCATCCCTGCTGCTGTTTGGGGCCGGATCATCCTGCCTCACAGGAGCTGGCCTGTGTTTGCAGGATGGGGCATGGCATGCTCTGGATTGTGACAACCGCAAATGTCTCCAGCCGTTGCTCAGTTCCCTGGGTGGGGGGTGCGGTCGCCCGGGGGTCTCGAACCACCGCCCTAACCAGGGCTGTTTTCTCTCCCACGCCCCTGTCCCTCTGGGCCTGAAGCTGGATAGGCGACACCCCTGCTCCTCAGGCCTCCTTCCCACCTCCACTGGTTCCCAGAAGGCGTGGGCCCCGAAGCTTCCTGCCACACTCACCCACACCCCTCCAGGGGGGTGATCCAGTCTCTTGGGTCCTTGGTCTTGTCTCCTCTGCGATCCTGCCACCCCATGGGCCCTAACACTAGCTCTAACTTGCCCATCAAGCCCAGGCTCGGTGGTCGGTCCGCCTCGCACACACCCTCAACACCCCAGACCCCTCCTGCTTTGAGGTATGCACTTGGTGAGTTAAACCAGACTTTCCACCTTCTGCTCAGGGAAAAGCAAACAGGCACACTGCCATTTCGTGCTGGGCCTTGTCTGTCACCACAAGGAGCTGACCTCACTCGGTGCTGCCTGGGCCTGACTCCCCTCCCCCTTCCACTCTCTTGGACATCTGGTTTTCACTGTCTCCCCAGTCTTACCATCCCCACCCATCCTTACAAGCTCTCATGTCCCCGTCAACCCGCCTCCCCGCAGCTGTGTCCATTTCTTCTACTCTGTTCCCAGGCTGAACTATCTAGCACCAACTAAGGGCATCACATCAGGTACACCTACCTCTCTTGTTCCCTCAAGGACGTCGCTCCAGAAATTCTTACCCTTCTCCTTTTCACCATTTTCACGTCAACAAAGTCATTCCAGGAGCTGAGAAAGCCTCTGAGTCCCACGCCCCCTGCCCCCTGCTACCCTTTACCACGAAACCTTAATGGTCAGTCCTCAGTCCTCCCCGACTGAGCTGCAGCTTCCTCGACCCACACCGGGGTTTGTTCCTCCCCTCTGGGTGTCTTTCCTTGTCTCCTCTGCTGGTACCTCATCTCAAAGCCCGCCTGCCATTGGCCTGCCCCAGGGCGCCATCTTGGTTCTCTCTTCATCTCCTTCTCTGCTCACTCCTAGGTGACCTCACCCAGCCTGGTGCCTTTTGAGTTCCACCCACAGTGTGTGGCTTCCTGGCCCAGACTTCTTCCTAGAACCCCAGACCTGCTTGCCCTTTCCCCTCAATGCCTCACAGGCAGCTTACACCTTGAGCTGAACCCCTTCACCCCCAAGTCAGCTTCCCTCACGGTCTCTGCCAGCTCAGCAACTGGACTGATAAAGCTGCTGTTAACCCAGTCCACTAATCTGTGCTCTTTCTTTTTCCCTCTCCCTTATATATAACATCCAATCTGCCATGGAATCTGATCAACTTTCCCTTAAAAACACTGAGCATCCGGGCACCTGGGTAGCTCAGTCAGTTGAGCGTCTGACTTCAGCCCCGGTCATGATCTCATAGTTCATGAGTTCGAGCCTGTGCTGACAGCTCAGAGCCTGGAGCCTGCTTCGGATTCTGTGTCTCCCTCTCTCTGTCCCTCCCCGGCTCATGCTCTCTGTAAAAAATAAAAACTTAAAAAAAATTAAAAAAAAAAACAACACTGTACATCCACAATCCAAGAGACAAATGTTTCTTGCCATCCTCATCCAAGCTACCCTCTCCTACCATCTAGGTAACTTTCACAGCTTGTGTTTCACTTGTGTTTATACTCCGTCTTTATAGTCTGTTCTCAACATGGCAGCCAGAGGGATCCTGTTGAAATAGATAGGAGTCACAACCCCCCTTTGCTTGGAACCGTCCAATGGCTTCCACCTCATTCAGATTGAAAGCAACACCTTTATGATGGTCGGTTCCACCAGGCCCTATGTGATCTCCGTCCACTGCCTCCTAAATGAGCCCTCTGCCTCTACACATGCTGCCCGGGGCCCTGGCACGGGTGGTTCGCGCTGCCTGGAAGGATCTTCCCCCAGCTCTTGGCATAGCTGGATCCCTCCCTTTCCTTTCCTTCAGGCATTTACACACCCAGGTTACCCTGTCTACAACTTCCAACCTCACGCCCTGCAGTTCTCTTACTGATCTGTCACCATGTAACCTGCTGTTTATTTACTTATCTCATTGGCAGCCTTCACTCTGGCCCCATGAGCACAGAGGTTCTGTCTGCTTATTCATCCCTAGTGTCTGGGATGGTGCTGGGCACAAACCTTCAATCACCGAGTCAGAGCTGATGTTTCCCTAAACTGATTCTCATACCACCTTGGCCATTTTGCCTTAGCCTTTTACAAACTGCACCATCATTGACTTCACGGTGTCTTTGAAATTAACTGGTCTAATCATGAACACATCTATTTGCAAATAAAATTTACCATCCCTGTATTGTTAAACCAGCATCACCAGCAGCAACAGGTCACAACGAAATTAAAATACAGTGAGAACAAAACAGTAATGGATTCTTCCTTTTCTGACTACAAGTTGATGACTAGGACCAGAAGCCCTCTTTCTCAGTTGACAAGGGACTGACAGAAGATGACATTAGCACCAAATAGACCGTCCCTGACATAATGAGATGTATTTTAAAAAGAGTGGGAAACGGAGTACTTTTCTCACTGTGCGATCGAGTTATCCAGGGGCACGCCCAGGAACCATCTGAAACCACCGCCATTATCAACTCCAGACTCTGAGCATCACTGCAGGCAGGTGATGAGGGGACAGCCCAAACCCCTTTCAGAAGGGGGAGGATGGCTGGCGTGGGGTACAGGGCTTTGGGAAGGAGACCCCAGATCGCACAAGGCTGGGGAGGGCCTGTGGGTCCCCCCAGTGAAACAGAAACAAGAAGTAACCTCTCAGGTCCAACAGGGGCTTGAGAGCAACACCCAGGAAGATGGTCAGCAAGACAGCTGTTCTCACATGGAGCTGTCCCCGCTCTCCCCTCCAGAATTTGCTTGGCTGGTGACTGAACCCTGCCCTCCTCAGTGCCAGGCCGGGGGGTGGGGAAGCAGTCAGCCAGAGTGGCTGTCACTGCTCCCTGTGGTCAGGACCCCTGATTCTCTTAGCACATGTTCAACATACCTTGTGGGTTCTGCCCCCCAACAGCTGACCCTCCTCAGGGCCTACAGGCGAGTATGGAACAGACTATTTCTGACACTCCCGGTACGAGCATACCCTAAGGCAGGGCCAAGAGCGGTCACACCCTCCTGCGTCCTCTGGGTCCCACGTGCAAAACCTCAAGTCCAGCACTAGAGCCGTGAGTGAGGTTAGCAAGCCTGGCCAGCTCTCAGTGAACAAGGAAATGCGAAGCGAGTTTCATAGTCGTGCCGACCGGGTAAACCTCAACGTGAGCGCATGTTAAAGAGCTGGGCCCGGCCTCTGCCACACCAGCAGATGTGAGCTTCTTAGCTGAACCAACAGCTTACGCGTGCCGGCCTCAGAGTTCTTGGTGTCCCGTGCTTCTCTGCCAGGTTGACTTAGAAGTGCCTTTGATCATTTCATCGAAGGGAATGCCTTTAATGATTAAAAAAGCACTTAGAGGACTCCCTCTCGTTGGCGGAGGATAACCACCAGAGACTCTCTCTCTCTGTTTCAGAGGCCCCCTTCCCCAGGAAACTCCGCAATGACTCACCAGGTACCATGCCTCCAGCTTCGTGGCTCATGTGTGTTGCACTTGGTTTCCACTTCCGTCTGCCCTCCCAGTCCCTGCGACCCCCTTTTTTGGCCCTCACGAACCTCCATGGGATTCCTGCAAAATCTGAAGGCCTGGATGTCTTAGTTCAAAACTCTTTTTATCATAGCCAAGATCAGTACAACAAGACTTAATCTCTTGACCCGTCTTCCTTCCCTACTTGTGCTTGGGCATCTGACACGGCACCAAATGTGTCCTCGTCACCGTGTGTTGACGAGCGCTTAAGAGGCTGCGTGTGTGTCACTTGGATTGTTGGTACCTGCATAAGTGGGCCTCTCTCACACTTGGCAGTAGGACACTTGGCTTTGCTGTCCTCCTCCATCTGGTTAAGATGCTGCACTGAGCGGGTATGACACTTCTACAGCCTGGGCCCTTTCGTGGAGAAGGGCCTCAAATCTGGTCCACAAATAACAATTCACAAGCACAGGTTCACGGGAACCACAGCCCGGCCTCTGGTTGTCCCCACAGCCGGGCTTTCATACGCATGTCTGCGAAAGAAATGGGCTCTCACTGCGTGTTCTACAGTCGCTGGGGCCACATGAGCCTTGAGCAAAGCCTAGCTGATAGCAGCACTTTCCGCACGCTAGGACACGTGCTGGCCACTGCGCAGCCAAGCATGGTCCGGACGGAGCCTTTTCCAGGGGTCTTGCGAGCCCGTATACACAGCGGGGGACGGACAGGACAGCCGAGACTCGAGGAAGGACACAGGGCCCTTCACACGACAGAGTTAAGAGGCCTCGACTTGTGTGGGAGTCTACCAGCTTTTCACACGTGACGTTAGGCAACCAGGGCCTGGTTTTCCTCTCATCTTCCTTGAGAGGCCAAGCAGGCCCTGGCTTGTGTCCCTCTTCTCTTTTGGAGAAGTAGCTGTCGCTAACCCAATACTTAAAGCTGGATGAGGGACTGGCAGGAGCTCTAGGAAGAGTGCCCGGCCTCTTGAACATGGCTTTCTGAGCAGCGCTCCTGCCAGCTCAGGCTGGACGGTGGGACCCACTAGTCGATGGGAAAGTGAGTCCTTGCAAATCAGTGCTTCTGCTCTGGTGCTGGATCCCACCATGCCACTAGTGCCTCAGAGAAGTTCTCAGAGTCTGTGAATAGAAGCCAGACTCTCCAGGACCAGACACTTGAAGAAAATCTTTAGAAGGGGTCCCTTACTTCCTGTGACTGATGTAGCCAGTGCCCACCTCGGCCTTGGATTTGAAGCCAGTTCCTTCAGGAAGGGTACCTGAACCGGAAGACAGGCTCACAGAACTGGTGGCGGAGCAGGGGGCTAACAGTGACCCGGGACATGATTTACGTCTTAGATCAAAGGAACACATTTACACCTCAGCTCTTGTAGCTTGCAAATCCACACTGTCTTGGGAGGCCAAGAGTGCCGGGAGCCTGGAAGGGTAGGGGAGACAGTTTCCCAACCCCAGGCTGTCCCACCGAGTTTTGAACCAGGAGGATTAGAAGCGGGAGAGACGCGTGGAAGCTACTCTCCTTTCTGTCCTGTCCTCCGAGACCCTGCTTTCAGACCCAGGTGCTTGGAAAACACAGTGCTAAAGACTTTTTAAAAGGTCACTTCTAGAGAGGGTGATGGAAAGTTAGTTCCAAGGGCACAGGGCACTTCTGAGCTTCCCTCTGACGTGAGTGAAGCTGGCCTGAGTCTTGAGCTGGGAGTGGTTACAACTTTAAGTATTCATCCCTGATCGTGGCCCCTCAGTAGCATTCTGTGAACCTAGGCGGGTTTTCCCAGCCCGGGTTTCTCCCACCCTCGGACCCCAGAAGGCTCACGTTGGGACTCCCCTTCTCAGTGTTCAGGATGTTCTGGGCCTTCCTTTTGCCTCCAATCTTACCTCTCTGAGTTGTCTCTTTGGACTAAAAAATCTCTAACGGGGATGGACTCTCCCTCATAGCTTTCAAAAGTCCAGCCTCTGCGTGGCGAAGCGGGTCATTTTTTATGACAAAAATTCTGCATTCCTCTTAGGCATCCTAAAATGAGTTAAGACCTGTCTTCTGATTCAGGTCAAACAGGGCCAGATCACCAGAGCCAAATACGATTATTTGTTGTCCCAGAAAACACAGCAAACATTTCTTTCCTGGAGAGGACGCTGAGTGCTGGTTATCTGACTTCTCCTGCCACCTGCCTGCCCTCCTAACCAAAGCCACACTGCAGGTGACCTGGGCACACCCTGGCAGGAACTCAGGGCATCCGGCACTCCAGAGACGGGAGCCATAAGCACACAGAGAAAGGGGTATCCTACCAGCTAAAGCTAAAATACACCTTAGATTAACATGTCTAGCTTACTTTTCTAACAAATATTCATTGGGCACCTATTATAGGCCATGCACGGTGCCTGTGTGGTGAGTAAAAATCAGCAAGATCTCTGTCCTGGGAGAACTCACACCGAGAATTCTGCTCTCAAACAAGCAGGGGACCCTGCGTTGCTTTGACCAGAGCGCACACCTCTGGCATCCGCACGGTGACCTCTTTGCCTCAATGCTGCCTTTGATGCTCTTTTCCACCTTCTTCCGGTTGAGAACCTGAAACCCTCCGCTTTGGGGCACCTGGGTGGCGCAGTCGGTTAAGCGTCTGGCTTCAGCCAGGTCACGATCTCGCGGTCTGTGAGTTCAAGCCCCGCGTCAGGCTCTGGGCTGACAGCTCAGAGCCTGGAGCCTGTTTCCGATTCTGTGTCTCCCTCTCTCTCTGCCCCTCGCCCGTTCGTGCTCTGTCTCTCTCTGTCCCAAAAATAAATAAACGTTGAAACCCTCCGCTTTGTTCCCTTCTGAAGGCAAGGGGGTACAAAATGAGAACACGTTCTCCTTCACACCTGCTCCACAGGGTATGAATAACCCCACGGGAATGTGTCAGCCCCCGCTTGATTCGTTTTTTTCTTCTTTTCCAAATAAAAGACCACAGAAGAGAATCCTGTGGGCCATCAGATGACCAAGCCCCAATTTTTTTTTTTTTTGAGAGAGGTGTGGGGTGGGGGTGGGGGTGGGGGTGGGTTGGAGAGAGAGAGAGAGGGAGAAGATCTTAAGCAGATTCCATGCTCAGTGTGGGGCCTGATGTGGGGCTCGATCCACTACCCGGGATCATGACCTGAACAGATATCAAGAGTCAGAGGCTCAACTCACTGAGCCACCCAGGCGCCTGCACTTTTTTTTTTTTTTTTAAAGCTGATTCTCTTGCTTTGAAAAATCTACTTTCCTCCCGTTCCAGCTGATTAAACGTTACCACACCTTGAGATAGGTCAGCGCTTGACTTTAACCTGAATATTTTCATTTCATTTCAGTTTGTCTGTGTTTGTTTTCTGTCCCTTTAAAAGCCTCTTCCAATCTCAAGGGGGGGCTTTCTGTACTAAAGAAACGTGTATTCTTTTAAAACCCACAGGCGAGGAAACGAGCCCTCCTTTGTTCCCTCTAGAAGGTCTGGAGGACGTCGAGTTATTGAAAACGCCGATGGATCTGATGAGGAAATGGACGCTCGCGATGCGGACTTCAATGGAACCAAAGCCAGTGAATAAACAACTTGCGAAAAGCAGAACAAAACCAAACCCAGTGGACTCTGCTTAGCACTGTCTAAATCCATTTTCAAATCCCAAATGTCACAGACACCCCTCACAACGAATATAAAAACCACCGCCCTGCGTCCAGGGTATCGATGGAGTTTTGAATGCTGTACCAAACGAGAAAAACCCAAGAAGCGACACAGACACCCCCGCTCCCCCCATCAGTGATTTGTGCAGAAATCTTGGGTTTTTAGGAAAATAGAACCACAGTAACTGATCACTGGCAACTTAGTTTACGTGAAACGGGGAGAAAGTCACCAAAATGGGTGCCACTGCCTCACGCTCCCAAGCCATTCCCTGGCCTGTCTACCCTTCCAACGTCTCGAGTGGGCCCCTGTTTGAGTTCTTTCCCCTCTTGGTTACCGCACGTCAGATGCACACAGTTCACCGAGACCAAGTGCCTTCGGTAGTCACATGAATTCAAAAGGAGACGCTGCTCCAGCGGGATGAGAGCAAGAATGTTACACTGTTTTATATGCACCCCGATTGTACTTAAGGACACCTTCACTAATAAAAGGTTATAAATCACTGGAGTGCAGTCGGCTCTTCTGTTGTTTTCTACGGAGTGAAAGAATGGGGTGTGTTCTTGCTTAATCCTTACGATGACCCTGGGAAGCCAGTGTTCATAAATGGGGAATCTGAGGGCTGGGGACGGGAAATAAATTATCTGAGATCCCACAGCTGGCCAAAAAAAAAAAAAAAAAAAAAAAAAAAACAACAACAACCCAACAGCAAGCAAGCAAGCACAGATGTCACATGAGTCTGTGTGAGAGGACTTCTCCAAGCAGAGGCAGGCAGCTCCAGGCCCAGGAAGTAGGAACTTGACCATGAAGAACATCCTTATCAATCAAAACTCATACGTACATACTGTGAAGGATATAGGATATCCTTGAATTAAAAAAAATTTTTTTTAATGTTTATTTTTGAGAGACACAGAGCAAGAGCAGGGGAAGGGCAGGGAGACACAGAATCCGAAGCAGGCTCCAGGCTCCGAGCTGTCAGCACAGAGCCCGACGTGGGGCTCGAACTCATGAACTGCAAGATCATGACCGGAGCCGAAGTTGGACATTCAACCGACTGAGCTGCCCACGCGCCCCAAGATATCCTTGAATTTCAAAAACGTAAGACTTCATCCAGCAGGGATCGACAAACTTTTTTTTTTCTTTGAGAGCGAGAGTGAGGGAACATTAGTGCTTGAGCAGGGGAGGTGCAGAAGTGGGGGGGGAAGCGAGAGAGAATTCCAAGCAGGCTCCTCACTCAATGCAGAGCCTGATGCAGGAGTTGATCCCATTAACTCTGGGATCACGACCTGAGCTGAAATCAAGAGTCAGACGCTCAACCCCCTGAGCCACCCAGGCACCCCAAACTTTTTTAAACTTTTTCTGTAAAGGCTGAGAGTCAATATTTTAGGCTACATGTGGTCTCTGTCACGTGTTCATCTTTCCGTTTTTGTTTTCCCCTTTAAAAACATAAAAACCATTGTTACTACGGGGGCCATGCAAAACCAGGCCGTGCGTCCTCTCCTTGCAGAAGTTCTATTCCACACAAATTGATTCCACCCACTGATTCCGTAGAGGTCAAATAGATTTGAGAAGAGGTATGGCAATGGAAGAACTCAAGCCAATAGCCAAACGTGAACCTACCCTCAACAATACACAAACATATCCTAAATACACTTCTAAGAAGCTGACGTGAAGAGGAATTTTTTTCAAGTAGAGTTTTTTCGTATTTGATTACTTGGTTCAAAAACAAACTTTCTGCCACCGTTCGAGCAAACATCAAGGCACAAAGCAGCATTTACCCACCACCACCACCACCACCACGTGGAAAATGAGTTTCTCTTGATTTTATTGTTCTTTTAAAAAAATAGAAGTCCGTCTTTTCCCGATACAGGTTAGAATGTTCCCATGGTAACGAACTGGGCACCAGAAATTAATTCTCTGTTGAATTTCAAAAGCACTTGAAAAGTTCTATTTTCAACTCAAGGATATTTCTGCTATTCTCTTGGAAAAATAACTTAGCAACAAAGGGTGGTTAAGCTGCGCGCATGCTCCCAAATTCACGTGTTCTTTTTAACTTGCCTCCAAAAGTGTGAGCCAACCGTTCACGACGGGCAGGGCTGAGCACATACTCCGTCCACGTGAAAATCCCGTGTTTGTGTCTTCTTTCACAAGGAAGCTTCCAACAACAATCCTGTGGTTCAATCCTATGTGGAGGCCACCATGGTTACTTTATCATGGCTTTGAACGAAGTTCTGTTCTTAGGGGCTGTACTCATAAGGCCACGCCACCCCAATGACCGTCAGGGGAGGTCACCCCCAGGGCCAGGGCACAAGTTCCAGGAAACCCAACGATCGGGAACGATCTAAAGAAGATACAGATGTTTCCATCGCCCTCGTCCACACAAGATCGCCTCTGAAACACAAGCACAGCTCCCAACGCCTCAGTGAGAGGCAGAGTGAGTCCCAGAGGTACGCTACACCATAGTGTGTTTTTTTTAAAAAAAAGGCACGTGCCTATCCTACTCTTCTCTCTTAGACACAATTTCAGTACACAGACCCTTCTGGTGCCACAGAGCACGGAGATTTTCTTATGGAAGACAGCCTGGGCCTGAGATGGGCTCACATCCCATTTTTAAGGCAATTCCAGTCATTAAAAAAACACCCCCAAATCCTTCAACACTCAGGTCAGTTCAAAATGATGGGGTGGCCTC
This sequence comes from Puma concolor, assembly GCF_028749965.1. Classification (NCBI taxonomy): domain Eukaryota; kingdom Metazoa; phylum Chordata; class Mammalia; order Carnivora; family Felidae; genus Puma; species Puma concolor. The sequence continues at coordinate 29,990,962 of NC_141682.1, forward strand.
AGCATCCACACCACGGAGCCCTGTCCAGAGGGTCCGGTTTGTCCCTGTCGATTTGCAACGCACTGGCAAGGAGGCTGGGGAGGAGGAGACAACCTTTCACGGGGACAGCTACCAGGGGCCATAGGCGATGGCCTCAGCGGCTAGGGTGACTGTTTGCTCGTAGTTCTTAAACTAACTTAAACAAAGCAAAAACCTAGTTTAAGGAGGGAAAGAAAAGCAACAACTCCCACACAGACACACCAGGGGCTTCGGCTTCCGTGGATTTCCTAAAGCAACATCTTGACTACACCCTGGGCTGACGGCAGCGACGGTGAGGAAATATTTGAAGGCGGCTTCCCAAATTCCAGGCGTTTTCCCAACCTTCGGACAGAGCAAACCAAATTAGGCGGACATTACAGCTGTCACAGACTGGCTAACATCAGGGCCCACAAAGTTCTAAGAGTAAAGAGAGTCAGGAGCAGGGTCTCCCTGGGTGTCAACTTTCTCTCCTGCGAAACGAAGAAAAGGACACTGGCCATCGAGCTCGCACATTCCCGAGGCCACACAAAAAGCCCAGTCACACCAGACCCACTAAAAACACCCTCTTCGACGGGGTCAGAAGTCACGTGCGCAACGTGGAAAACGACTCTTTGTTCCCCATCATCTCTCTGTCTGCCCCACACCTACCCAAGTTACTTGGCTCGGGGTCCAGGAACATGGCGACGCAGCTTAGGAAATCAACCCATCCAGAAGCTGTCCTGATTTTCCTCAAGTAAGAAAATACCCAAAGCTGTCAGAGTCTGAGTTGTGCTTTCCCATCAGGTTACTGGAATCTAGTCTGGCTGGAATGGAGTCCCTGTTTCCTGAGGTTCTAAAGATTTTTTTTTTTTTTTTCTTTTTAAGGAAAAAGAAATCCTCCTCTAGGGGAAACAGAGAAGCTTTTGAAGCTCAAGTCCCAAACAAGTGTTTCATACAGGACATTCTCACAGCATGACCAGGAGCTGGGGCTGCAGATTCGAGTAATAAAAACGAGCCTCTTCCTGGCCATTCGCCCTTAACCTTCACCGGAAGACACCACCTCACTGCGTCCCAAGGGGGTGGAGGGTTAAGGTTCATTGACCTGATCCTCCAACTTTTACAAAATGGCTATCGGTCAGGGGTGAGAGGCTCCCCCCAGGAGCGGACAGCTAAAAAGGTACTGACCCTTTGTCACCTAGAGGCACGCCGCTGCTGCTTGGCTGTCTCTCGCCACCGCCATCTCTGTGTTTGCTCCCCCGCCCCGAGGCCGGGCCGCTTGTTCGGTTTGGGGACTGATCGTACACGAAGTTCCGGCAGGATGCAAGTTTGGACTCCAGCGCCTGCATAGAAACGTGCTTTCATCTTTCAGGTTCAAGAGCAGACCTCCCCTGTCCCCAGAGCCTGTACACAGACAATAACCTCAAACGGGGGTTCTCGAACTGTGTTGTAGGGCGCGAGTTCCAAGAGTGGGGCCCTGAAGGAACCCCGCGTGCATCCGCCCTTTAGAGCCACTGGCCTAAGACAGTTAGGAGCTTCCTGGAAAATCACCAGCCCTGCCAATGATCCAGTTCTGCCTATGGGAAACGTGAAATCAACTTTCGGGATGATCTACTCTTTTGTTTACCTTTATCAAACGTGCACAGAGTGGCTTGTGTGGGAGGACTGTGCCTTGTTGGAAAGAGACCCCATAAAAACCAAGAGAGCGTTGAGACCGCCCCAGGCTTATCTATACTCTAACTGTGCAAAACATTTAAAGAGAAACATGTTTACAGAACAGAAAACCAGAAAACCAAAATCTCAAAGTAAAAACACGAGAAAAGAGTCGCAAGCTTCTATGAAGGCGCAGCTCTGACTACATACATTCTGGCTGACGACAGGCTGGCAGGAGTTAAATCATGTGATTCGCCAGGCATCATTTTAAAAAACACAAGCAACAGCTACACAAAATACCTGTGTTATTTCTTAAGCGCACACAAAAAATCTTTCCCTGTAGTGAAAGTAAAACCTCAAGTCGAGTTCTTTGCTCTAGCCCTTTGAGATGTTGTCTTTGACTCCCTCATTTAAAAGGCAAAGAACTTTCAAATGTTTCTCAGTTTTCTTAAATTAAGAAAAACATCACAGACACCAGCCAGCTTTCCCGAATTCCAAGGAAAAATGGCAGGGGAAGAAAGATATGCACAGAGGTCAAAGGGCTGATGGAGTCAGAGCTCTGGGTGTTAGTCAACAACAAAGCCCACAGGAGCTCAAATGACGCTAGGGGACGCTACGGGACGCTCTGTTACAGGGGAAAGGAACCAGTAAAGTCGCCCCTCTCAGGTATCCTGAAACACAGGCAAGGAACCACACCAAACCCGGGAAGGCGGCGGTCTTACCCCTACTTTCCGCAGCAGGTCTCCCACAATGTTGAGGGCCGATATCCGGGCTGCGGGCGTGAGGGGGGTCCCACCCGTGGAGTCATCCAGACCTGGGTGTGCAAAGGGAGCACATATAAGAGCGATCCCCAGTCTAAGTCGGTGCACTCATGTCCCTACATGTGGAACCCTGGTGAGGGGGCAGGGAGGCTAATCCCCATGCTCTGATCCTGGATGCTGCCCGTTTCACTCAAAAGTTAACTAACACGCGAGGAGTCTATGGGATGACCGACCTTTTGCAGCCTTACAATGACTGTATTAACTGTTCACCTTTACACGTTACTCTTTTAAATCAAAATCCAAACAAGTCTTCTTGAAATTCTATGAATTCCATACAGTTAATGAACATGAATAGCATCCAAGCAAACCACATCTGGAAGGGTCTTAACTCTCCAGAGCCTCTCTCCTCCAAGCAGGAGCCGGGGACCAGAGGCACCAGGATCACTGGAGTGCTGGTTAGGGCGCAGGATCTCGGGTCCCGCCCAGACCCGCTCAATCTCAGGTGCATTTGAACGAGATGCCCCGCTGAGTCATGTGCATACTAAAGTGTGGAAAACACTGCTCTAGATGGGCATTCTGGAAATCTCACCAGTCTCTTCATCCCAGGGGATGAGCCTAGGGATATGGCAGGAACAGGGAATGTGAGCTCTGGAGCCAGCTGGCCTGAGTCTGAATCTCAGCTCTGCTATTTACCGCCCATATGACTTGAGGCGAGCTACTTTCCTCAGGGCCTCAGTCTCCTCATCTGTCAAATGGGGACGGCACCTGGGCCAGTGCTAAGAATTCAGTGAAGTCACACGTATGCAAAGCACTTTAAGCACAGCGGCTAACTAGCCCACATGGAGCACTAGTAGCTGCCTAACTGTTATTTCCTATTAAGCAGCCTGATAACAGCCTCTGTGAATCAGCAGAGGAGCTGGGGCAAAATCTCCCATTTCTCGTTGTTGGGTTTTTTGTTTTTTTTTTTTTTTTAACCATGCACCCCAGGCTACACCAGCTCCAGTTCTAGACACACGTCTCACTAGACCCACGAAACGTTTTCTAAATTTTTTATCTGATCACTGGAATTTTAAATTTAGGAGTTCACGTTCAACGAGAGGATTTCTGGCTTCTGATGAAGAACGGAAAGGTCCGCTAATGCTGGGCCCACATGTCACGGGGTGGGAGCACAGTGGCAGCCACCCCTGGGAAGAAGCTTCCATTGTCCGGCTCACCGCAGACTCCACCGCTCCCTACTGCCTCACACCCGAGCTCTTCCAGTTTGTCTCAAAGCTCTGCCCCTCTGAGCACCCAGTTTGCTCCCTGCAGCACAGCCAGTGCCAGTACCTCCCTGACCCAGCACCCTACCCGTGGGAGAGCTTGGTGAAACAAGGCAAATACCCCTGACTGCCGTTCTCTTACCACGTCTGAACGTCCCCGGTGTGTTTAAGCTGGCGCTGGGTCCCCGGTGAGCTATGGGGGTGGACGGCACGGAGCCCGTGGCCTGCACAGCTGTGTCTGTCTTGTTGGCCTCCACCGAGTTGGGCATGGGCGTCCTGGGTTTCTCCTGCTTCTGCTGCACAGCCAATTCCTGCCGCAAATCTGAGCCAGGACAAGGATTCAGATTAAGCCTTTGCTTCAGGAGACGGGGCAAAGGGAGGGTCGACAGTAGACACTGGTCACGGAAAAGAAGCACCAGAATGAAAACCCATGGGCGGAAACCCTCAGGGGAGTGAAACCCACAGGACCTTGCCTAGCAGGCTTGTGAAACTACACGATTTTGTAATAAAACCAAAAAGGTTTAGGGGCGCCTGGCTGGTTCAGCAGGTAGAACATGTGACTCTTTTTTTTTTTTAATGTTTTGTTTATTTTTAATACAGAGAGCGAGCATGAGTGTGGAGGGGCAGAGAGAGAGGGAGACACAGAATCCAAAGTGGGTTCCAGGCTCTGAACCATGAGCACGGAGCCCAACGCGGGGCTTGAACTCACAAACTGTGAGATCATGACCTGAGCCAAAGCTGGAAGCTTAACCAACTGAGCCACCCAGGTGCTCCTAGAACGTGTGACTCTTGATCTCAGGGTTGTGAGTTCAAGCCCCATGACGGGCATGGAGCCTACTTAAAAATAAAAACAAAACAAAAACAAAAAGGTTTAAAATTTTTGAAAAACTATGGCATTGATAGATACACTAATGCTTTACTTGCTTCAAGATATTTCCAGCTCAACAGGGTATACAGCATACTAAGGGAAAAGACACTTTCCCCACCAACCCCCATATGGGCCTCCTGACTCATTATCACTATAATATGGGGGAGATATTTTCAATCCTTTTTTCTCTGCGTTTTCAGATGTACAGTTTATCTATTATCTATTAAGCGTATGTTAGGAATAATTCTTACTAAGTGTAAACAGAAACACGTTTACAGTCTACGATTTATCTTCCTTCAACGGTAGGTCTTAATCTAGCCATATTCACATCTATACCTTATTTGTTTTAACAACTGTTTAACGTTACATAAAATAAAATGAATCTCTGTCATTTATTTAACCACTGCAGAACTACCTTTCAGACCTGCAGGTTTCTTCTTTTTAATCCCCCTTCTACTGGCTATACATTAGAAACTAAATTAGTGTTATGAACAATTAATTGGGATGTTCAAGAAGTTCTTCTGCACCCAGATCTACCCCAGAACTGCAAATTTCCACGGAGCAAATGCTGATGGGAATTCAGAGCTGGAAACCACTGCCTCGGCTGCCATCAGGTCAGAGAAACAATGGGCTAGCTAGCAATTCCATCAAGACTTTTCTCCCCACAAAACTCTTACACTCCTGCTGAACAAAAAGCCAGTGGTGATTTGAATACCCACAGAGGGTCTTTACAGGGTCAGACATCTGACAATTCTTACCATGGGGCGGGGACAAGGCCTGCCCAGTGTGGTTCTATGCCCTCTGACTAGGACAGGTCACAGATTTCCAGCAAAGGTAATACTGGGCAACATTGTAGGAGAAGCTGTTCTCAGGTAGGGAGAGGGGAAAACACCGGTCAGGGCACACAGAAAAAAGCCAAGTCTTCCTGACCTCTGGCTTCATCTTTCAGGCGCTGAACAGATTCGAGAAGATTCTCCTTCTCATCAAGTTCACTCTCCAGGAAGGCATTTCTCTCAATGGCTTGATTCAAACGCTGCTCAAAGTCCTCCAGAGACATGATCGTGGCCCTGGTAAGAGAAAAGCAAAGTTGTCCCGGAGAGCAAACAGTGGCATCCATGTGGTGCCTACAGAACAGGGAGATGAGAAAGGGCAGACACAGGGGGCATGAGTCCCAGCATGGGCACCTCCTGGACACCACAGACTTGAGCAAGCATCTTAACCTTCTGGGACCCAGGCTGTTCACCTGCAGAAGGAGAATCATCTTAGCTCTTGAGGTACACAAAGCCGTCCTGAGGATTAAGTGAGAAATGTCCATACGGCACTTAGCAAAGGGCCAGCACCTTATTTAGGACAACATACAGGGTCCAAATGCCAGGAAAGGAAACTCCCATCTCCTCCTGGAGACTCAAAATGCAAATCAGTGTTCCGAATACCCTACTAAAATAAAATTGTACTGTTTTTAAGGTTTTTTATTTATGTATTTTTTTTTTTTAAGAGAGAGAATGCAAGCAGGGGAAGGGGCAGGGGAGGTGGGGGGAGGGAGGGAGGGAGGGAGGGAGGGAGGGAGAGAGAGAGAGAGAGAGAATCCCAAGCAGGCCCCACGCTCAGCACAGAGCCCAACACAGAGCTCAATCCCACGACTCCGGGATCATGGCCTCAGCCAAAATCAAGAGTTGGATGCTCAACTGACTGAGACACCCAGGAGCCCCAAGTTTTTTTTAAATATAAAACTTGAGTATTCCAGAACTTTATTCATTCTATAATAATGACAGGGGCCTCACCTCTATCTCATCTGATTTTAACACCCAAATGTTCAGCATTTGGCAAAAATGTGAATACATATATAGAGGGAGAGAGAGAGAGAGCGCACACGAGAGTGAGAAATGTAAGAAAGAAATGTAAGAAAAGAAAGAAAACCCAGGCTAACAGCTGTTTAAACCCTGCCCTGCCACTGTGACTGATCGACTAGAGAGAGATCAGAGAACTTGACAGTAATGAATACATCAGACAAAGCTCCAAGAAAAATGACAAATTCTCAATATTTTCAATCCACATCAACAAATATATAAAAGGTCTCCTAGAAATGAGAAACAACCAGCAACCCAAGTTTAAAAAAAAAAAAAAGGCAAAGTTCAGAGAAAAAGAAACAGAAATCATTCTTAAATATATGAGAAGGAATCTATGTCACGCATAATTCAGAAATGTATCCACTGGGCCCTGACTAGATTGGCAGAAATCTGAAGTCTGAAAACCACTCTGTGTGGAAAACAGGACACATAGCTGCTGGGAATGTAAAGCGATGTAACTACAGAGAGAACAATCGGGCAACAACTATCAAAATCACACATGCGTCTATCCCTTTACCCTGCAATTTCACTTCTGGGGATTTATTCTCCAGATAAACATCTGTGCAAGCAGTGTTCATCATTCATCACAGCAATGCTGATCACCGCACAAGAATGCAAATGTAGCAGCTATCCATCCACAGGGGACTGGACAAATAAAGTATTATGTATTATGCAATACCAACCATACAATAGGATATTATGCACTTGGGGGGAAAAAAAGAACAAAGAATTCTCTGTGTCCTGATACAGAAAGATCCCCAAGATCTACTGTTGTATGAAAGAAGATGTACAACAGCGTGTATAGAATGCTGTTGGGGAGGAGAGTAGGGATAACACCAATTTCTATTTTTATTTGCCTGAATTTGCATAAAAAACTCTACCCTTTGTGTATTATTTTTCAACCACGTGAATGGTAGACTGGCTCCCATGAGAAGTGGTCCCAATTCTCCCTCCCTTCTTGCATCCACATCCTTGCCATGGCCTGTGAGTGGAATGTACTTTCCCAGCTCTGGACTTGGGCCACATGACTTGCTTTGATCAACGAAATCTGGGTGGACTTTGCATCTTCATAAGTTTTCTGCCTACAGCTCCAGTGATGGAATCCACCCTACATGGGAGCCCCAAATTCTCTTCCCACGTCTCTGGCTAACACTGGGACCATGCATCTGCACAGCGGCCTTGAAGCAGCCCTGAGGTAACCTATATGGTTAGAATTAGCAGAAAAAGACTTTAAAGTAGTTTCTTTAGCTATGCTCAAGGATATAAAGAGAAACCACAGTAGAGGAATGGAAATTACTATTTTTTTTTTTTTTTTAGAGGAAATTCTAGAACTGAAAATACAATCTCTAAAAGCTCTATTGGAATTGGCTTATCAGCAGACTGGAGAGAAAGGTGCAGCGAACTTGAAACTAGATCAACAGAAATTATCCAATTTGAAGAACCGAAAGAAAAAATATTAGAGGAAAAAAATAATAAAAGGACCAGATCCTCAGAGACCTGTGTGGCAATTATCAAAATGACTGATGTGTGTAGTTGGGGTCCCAGAAGGACAGAGGACAGAGAGAATGGGCCAGCGCAAATCTTTGAGAAATCATGACCCAAGTGAAATCTGTCAAGAGAGATTTACAGACTAAAGAAGCCCAGCAAATCCCTGTCAAGATAAATACATATAGGGGCGCCTGGTTGGCTCAGCCAAAGAGCATCCAACTGTTGATCTCAGGGTCACCAGTTTGAGCCCCACATTGGGTATTGAGAATTACTGAAGGAAATGAAAAAAATCTATTCTGGTTAAATCCAACACTTAAAAAAAAAAAAGACACATGTATATAAAACTGAGGCACATCATAATCAAACTGCTGCAAACAAAAAATCAAGAGAAAAATCTGAGAGCAGCTAGGAAAAAAAACACATTATATACTGGGGAGTGACCACTCAAATGACCACTAACTTCTGACCTAAAGCAAGGAAACCAGAAAAACAGTGGAAGAACCCACCGAAAGAAAAAAAACACAACAGTTGTCAACCCAGAATTCTACATCCAGTGGACAAGAATGAAGGCAGGGGTGCCTGGGGGGACTCAGTCGGTTAAGCACCTGACTTCAGCTCAGGTCATGATCTCATGGTTCACGAGTTAGAGCCCCGCATCGGGTTCTGTGCTGACTGTGCGGGGTCTGCTTGGGATTCTCTCCCTCCCTTTCTCTCTGCTCCTCCCCCACTCTCTCTAAAACAAATAAACCTAAAAAAAAAGAAGAACACAATGAAGGCAAAAGACACTTGGAGATAAACTAAAACAAGGAGACTTCACCATCAGCAGACCTTTGCTATAAGAAATCTTAAGGGAAAGGGCGCCTGGGTGGCTCAGTTAAGCGTCTAACTTTCAGCTCAGGTCACGATCTTGTGGTTCGTGAGTTACAGCCCGACATCGGGCTCTGTGCACACAGCTCAGAGCCTGGAGCTTCTTCAGATTCTGTGTCTCGCTCTCTCTCTGCCCCTCCCCACTCATGCTCTGTCTCTGCCTGTCAAAAATAAATATACATTAAAAAAAAAAATTAAAAAAAAAAAAAGAGAAATCCTAAGGGAACTTCTTCAAGCCCCAAGGGAGGGGATACCAGAGGGAAATCCAGATCCTCAGGAAGGAATGAACCCAAAATGGTAAATATGTGGGTAAATATAAAAGGCTATCTTTTGGGGCGCCTGGGTGGCGCAGTCGGTTAAGCGTCCGACTTCAGCCAGGTCACGATCTCACGGTCCGTGAGTTCGAGCCCCGCATCGGGCTCTGGGCTGATGGCTCAGAGCCTGGAGCCTGTTTCCGATTCTGTGTCTCCCTCTCTCTCTGCCCCTCCCCCGTTCATGCTCTGTCTCTCTCTGTCCCAAAAATAAATAAACGTTGAAAAAAAAATTAAAAAAAAAAATAAATAAATAAATAAAAAAAAATAAAAGGCTATCTTTTTACTCTCTTCATTTCTTTAAAATATACTTGGCTTTTTAGGGGCACCTGGGTGGCTCGGTCGACTTCAGCTCAGGTCATGATCTCACCCTTCCTGAGTTTGAGCCCCGAGCTATGCTGACAGCTCAGAGCCTGGAGCCTGCCTTCGATTCTGGGTCTCTCTCGGCCCCTCCCCCACTAATGCTCTGTCTCTCTTTCAAAACTAAACAAACATTAAACAAATTTTTTTTAATAAAATAAAATACACTTGGCTTTTTAAAGCCAAATCGATAGCTACGCATTTCAGAATCTACAGCATTTGTAGACACAGCAGTATTACAAGTATAGCATAAAGTTCAAGGATGGTAAAAATCAAACTGTAAGGTTGCAAGGCTGTTGCATTTTACTTGAAGTGGTACAGTGAAGTTATCCTAAAGCAACCGCTAAAAAGTAACACAGGGGCCTGTGGGGGCAACACAAAGCTTCCCCATCTTAACAAGAGTGTGGGTCGCGGGAGCGTATATGCCATTTGCCCAAACTGATGGAACCTGTACGCTAAAAATCTGTGCATGCCACTATATGCAATGTATATCTAATTTTTAATGTGTTTCCATTAAAAAAAAGGGGGGGGCTGGCACAGAGTAGTTTTTCAATAAATTTTAGTTATCATTGGTAGTATTCTGCTCAGCAACAGAATGTCAGTTTACAAAATACCGTTCTTCGGGGGCGCCTCGGTGGTTCAGTTGGTTGAGCACCCTACATCGGCTCAGGTTGGGGGCGCCTGGGTGGTTCAGTTGGTTGAGCACCCTACATCGGCTCAGGTCACGATCTCACAGTTTGTGTGTTCGAGCCCCACATCGGGCTCTCTGCTGTTAGAGGTGGAGCCCACTTTGGATCTTTGTCCCCCTCTGCCTGCCCCTCCCCTGTTCGTACTCTCAAAACTACATAAACATTTGCAAAGAAATACTGTTCTTTGAACACGCTTACCTTAGGGCGGTAATGAGCACATGTGTGCCTTTCTGCCTGGAATGTTCTCACCTCATACTCTTCCCCTGGGTCATGCATATACATCCCCCTGGTCTTAGCCTAACTGCCACTTCCACTGGGAAGCCTTGCCTGACATTTACCCACTGATGGTGTAACTTCTGTGTCCACTTAAGCACCCCCATCGCACCTGAACTTGCAGCACTTACTGCTGTCATCAGGTTGCACTGATGTGTCTTTTGTCTGTCTCCTGGACGGTCACTGGCTTGGTGTGGCTCACGGCTGAATCCTCTAGACTCAACACGGTGCTTGGCACCCACGTGCTGGGAGCCAACAGCAGAGAAAAAAGGCTCCCAAACCCGTTTCTCCTTCCCGACGTACCGTTTTGCTCTTTCCAAGTCATCGTTGGCTTGCTCCAGCTCTCTGATGTATTTCTGAAGTTGATCCTTGATTGCTTTGGTCTGGGCGAGGTCATCCTCTAAGGCTGAGATCTGCCGGTGGCCTTCAGAGTGCTGCGTTTCAAACTTGTCCTGAAGATCAAAATCGACACTGAGTGTGTGATTTAAGACTTCTGATAAGCTATGTTTATCTCCCTTCCCTGGCATTGCCTTAAAATACCGAGGATTACTCCTGGACTGTGCCCACTCCTGTTGTCATGGGCGCTGTTGCTTCTAGCTCATGAGCATCCGTACCTCCCCGTGTGCACAGCCCGTCAGCGCCCTGATTTCTTTAAGGGATTTAGCTCCTCCTTAGTATAGGATCTTTATGGGGTCATTCTTCCTATCACTCCCCAAGGTGGCTCCAGACAGCCTCGTGGCCACCCACCACAACCAGGGGACAAGCCTAACCTCAGTCAGTAGAACCTTCTCTCCACAGACACGGACTCTGAAGCAAAGGAGGGCAGATGGCAAGAACGGGGCCACCGCTCAAAGCTCTTATGTACCAAGTACTTCCTGCCTCCCAGCCCACTAGCACCTTGCACCACCCTGCCCCCTCCCAAATTTGGTCCCTGCAGCCTCTGGGTAAGAAGCCCCCAACGATCTTCAAAGCCATCATTTTGTTCAAGGGCATCCACACAGCCACAGAAAACCACATAAATGTCTCCAAGCAACATCCACAGGGCAATACAGATCCACCTCACATGACATCCCTGGATTACATGTAAGGAATCACAACAGCTTTGGTTGCTGCTGCCTCGTAACAAGAGCAAAAAACCATGTGCTTAGTTTGATAACTGTTCTAACTTTATGTCGAGACTCCGCGTGTAGCATGGGGGTTTGAAAGGGATTTGGGGACCTTTGGGGGAGGAAGGGAAGAAGGGAGGGAAGCAAGGAAGCAAGGGAAGGGAAGCAAAGGAAGGAAGCAAACAAAAAAACCCCACAACCTGTTACTTATCACCAAAAGTAGCTTAGTGTGATTTGACTAGTGCTTTCCAAGGAAGGGAACAGTCAACTGCAGCAGCTAACATTCATCGCATGCTTACTGTGGGCCAGCTTCTGGGCTCAGGACCGTGCTTACGATGCCTCGCTGAATGCCATTTCGGAGATGTGAACGGAGCCTACCCCATTAGCCCCAAGTCAACTGGTAGCAAATGCCTGAGCCTAGATCCAACCTGGGCCACTGGGGCTTGTGCTTTTCCTTTTTTCGCCTTTTTTTTTTTTTTAATGTTTGTTTATTTTTGAGAGAGAAAAAGAGACAGAGACAGAGCATGAGTAGGGGAAAGGACAGACAGAGGGAGACACAGAATCTGAAACAGGGTCCAGGCTCCGAGCTGTCAGGCCAGAGCCCGATGCGGGACTCAAACTCACAAACTGCAAGATCATGACCTGAGCTGAAGTCAGACGCTTCACAGACCGAGCCACCCAGGCGCCCTGGGGCTTATGCTTTTAAGGAAACTGTGCTAACGGCACCACTTACTTCAGCTCTGGTCATGGTCTCGAGGTCCATGGGTTTGACCCCTGTGTTCGGCTCTGTGCTGACAGCTTGTGGCCTGGAGCCTGCTTTGGATTCAGTGTCTCCCTCTCTCTCTCCCTTCCCCCGCTCACACTCTCTCAAAATAATAAACAAACAAAAAAATTAAGAACAAAAAACCAAAGAAACAACTATGCTAAAGTGTCCTCAACCATTTCATTACAGGTCACATAGGTGTACACACACACACACACACACACACACACACACACACACATATATTCTGCTCTGGCTCCTTTCCCAAATTACCTTCCTTCACCAAACACCCTTACTGCTTTCCCTTCATCTACACACAAAAGAAAACACTTCCCATAGGAAAGGCCCAAAGTCAAACTGGGAAGTTTGAAAAACAGTCAAACTCTTCTGGACTCAATTGAGTCAACAAAGGCGTTGCTAGAAACAGTCTGGATGCACCGGGAGAATGACACAATGGTGCCCAGGCCAGAGAGGTGTGGCGAGAGCCCTGTGAAAGACACACTCCCGCAGAACAAGCAGATTATTTACAGGGTGAGGACACGGAGGCCATTCCACATCCTCACGCTGTCCGGTCCCCTCTGATACTCTGTTTCCTGGCCAGTCCCCTCTGATAGTGTCTCCTGGCCGCAGCAGAGGAAGCATCCCCGCTCAGTCAAGGAGGGGCAGACCAAGACCCACACAGGGGCCAATTCCCAGGCCTGGCTCTCACGGCCTCACAACCTTTATTTGTGTGCATCTCCAAATAAAACAGGAAGGCATGGGATCCTAGGTCATTAACCTAAATTCAAGCACAGGTTCAAGAAGATGCAGTTAACGGGCCTCTCCACCAGCATTCAGATTCAAATGATGTCCTTTGAACTTGCAGACATGAAAAGCTGTTGCTAAATGTTGCGCTTTCATTTGGCGCTAATTATTATAAGCGGTCAGTTGATGGAGCCATCAACAGACGCTCTGTTTGATCCCTTACAGGCTTTTACATTCAACTTGTGATGAATAAGCCAGTTGTCAAGAAGTCTGACACAGCCGAATACATTCCCCTTAGGTGACTGACAAATAGGTGCTGGTGGCAGTTTTTATTTACTTATTTTTTTAAAGTAATCTCTACACCCAACGTGGGGGTCGAATTCACTACTCCAAGATGAAGGGTTGCACCCTCAGGGCGCCTGGGGGGCTCAGCTGGTTAAGTGTCCGACTCTTGATTTCGGCTCAGGTCGTGATCTCAAGGTTTTTGAGTTCAAGCCCCACGTCAGGCTTTGTGCCAACAGTGTGGAACCTGCTTAGGTTCCCCTTCCCCTCTCAAAAAATAAGTAATTTTTTTTTTTTAGTTTATTTAAGACTCGTATGCTCTTACTCGACTGAGCCAGCCAAGTACCCCAAGGCAAGTAAGTATTCTTCATTCCAAGGTATTTCTATTGCTTCTCCTACTCTATGCTCCGTGCCTCATGCATCTGTCATGTGGCTGTCATAAAAATGTCTTCTTGAAGGGGGCTTCTTGAAGTCGGTTGAGTGTCCGACTTCAGCTCAGGTCACGATCTTGCGGTCTGTGGGTTCAAGCCCCGCGTCAGGCTCTGTGCTGACAGCTCAGAGCCTGGAGCCTGCTTCGGATTCTGTGTCTTCCTCTCTCTCTGCCCCTCCCCTGCTCATACTGTGTCTCTCTCTCTCTGTCAAAAATAAATAAAACATTAAAAAAAAATTAAAAAAAAAAAACAAAACAAAACGGCTTCCGCAGGTTCAAGGGCTCAGTCTTGAAACAATTACTTCATCATTGCTCAGTATTAGTCTGCCTCCGTGGAGGGCCTTGTTCCTTCTCCCAACTGTCATTTATGCTGCTGCTGATCTTCCCTGCACACGGCTTCCCACCCCGAGTCCCCTTCAGGCTAAGAGCTATAGTGATCCCTCAGTGCTCATGGCAGGGGTCAAATACTAATGCCTGTAGGGGCCAGGCTGTTTTGAGTTGTGTGGGCCAGGTGTAGGCATCAAGCAAGGGACACTCATTCCTCAGTGTCAGAGACAGAGGTGGGGGACCGTAGTGGGGACTGGGATGGACTGGTGAGCACTCAACCATTACTTGGCTTTTCGCTGCCGGGGAAAAATGCAGGCCTGGTATGGCCAGATCCGCTGATGCTCAAAGGAAGTCAGAAATCCCAATTTTTATAGGAAGCCTCGCAACTTTGAATACCGAGGTCAAACATTTAAAAAAAAACACTACAGATGTAAGTTTTACTATCAAAAGAACGAACTATACACAAAACCTCAACTCTAGCTAACACTAACACGCCGAAGTATTTACAGGGAGGTAAACAGGTATCTGCAAACCACTTTGAAATGCAACAGAAAAGTAGACCGAGGGAGGGATAGCTAGGTAATAAGAATCAAGTACGGCAGAGGTTACTGGTAGAGCACAGGTGGTGGATGTACAGACGTGTGCTGGAAAATTCTTTCAACCTGGCTGTGTGCATGGAAGCTTTCAAAATATACAGAATAAAGAGCCATTGAAGGCTGAGCAAAAACCGTGCATGTGCCAGAATGACCTGTAGATGGCCAGCTTGGGGTCTGCGGTCTACAACATACAACTTGCACTCCACAGCTCAGCTTCTGAGGACTTCAGGGTCTTTCCTCCGCCCCTCCCCATCCCTCAATCCCCAGTCCATTTGTTGGCCCCGCTGTTTCCCATGAACTCACAAAGCCAGGATTCCCAGGTCTGCTTGACATCTGTTCTCGTCTGTGTCTGTGGAAGGTCCAGATTAGCTCTTCCTTAACCCCTCTGCCCCGATCTGCTGGCCACACAAACACAGACGCACACACCCTCTTCTCACCTTCAAACACCAACTCAAATCCCTCCCAGCAGCTGTGTCTCCATTGCATACAGACCTTTCTGTGTGAAGGATCTCTTGGTCAGTACTACGTCACGGAGTATCTTTTCCCTAGGTGCTTTTGGGAGTTAGGTTTGTCTTCCCCACAAAGCTGCCAGAAGGCTGGGAGCACACCTTCCACTATCCACCACACCTCCCCTAGCAGCTCGTCAAAATTTACATGGTGAGCTTTACTAAAAAAAAAAAAAAAAAAAAAGACAGGCAGACATGCCTGTGTCCCCCCACCACAGACTTACTGAGACCAGGACTCTCACGGCGGGGGTGGGTGCAGGCCTGATACTTACGAAGCTTGCCGGGTGATCCTGCTTATCAGTGAGGGCTGAGAAACTCAGTCTCCGGGGCACAGTGTTAGCGATTATCTGCTAAGCCCTATAGCATGTCCAAAAGGTAGTCTTTACCCTTTAGACCAGTGGTTTTCCAGATACGTGGCAATGTCCGAAGATATTTTTGGTTGTCATAATCTGGGGCAGAAGGAGCTACTGACATCCACTGGATGCAGACCAGGGATGCTGTTAAACATCCTACAGTGTGGGGTGCCTGGGTGGCTCCCAACTCTTGATCTTGGCTCAGGCCCTGATATCTCATAGTCATGGATGGAGCCCCACATCAGGCTCTGTACTGGCAGTGTGGAGCCTGCTTGGGATTCTCTCTCTCCCTCTCTGCTCCTCCCCTGTTCTCTCTCTCAAAATAAATAAATAAACTTGAAAGGAAAAAACAACAACAAAGAAACCATGGGTAGCCTGGGTGGCTCAGTCAGTTAAGTGTCTGACTTCGGCTCAGGTCGTGAGCTCATGGTTAGTGAGTTTGACTCCCGTGTCGGGCTCTGTGCTGACAGCTCAGAGACTGGAGCCTGCTTTGGATTTTGTGTCTCCCTTTCTCTGTCCCTCCCCTGCGCCTACTCACACTCTTTCTGTCTCTCCCTCTCAAAAATAAACATTAAAAAATTTTTTTAAACAAAAAAACCCCCCACAAACATCCTAGTGTAAAACTCAGCCCCCTATGGGCACCTGTGTGGCTCAGTCGGTTGGGCGACTGACTTCACTCAGGTCATGATCTCACAGATTGTGAGTTTGAGCCCCATGTCAGGCTCTGTGCTGATAGCTCAGAGCCTGGAGTCTGCTTCAGATTCTGCGTCTCCCTCTCTCTCTCTCTGCCCCTCTCCCACTCACGTTCTGTCTCTCTCCTTCAAAAATAAACATTAAAAAAAAAAAATTTAAAAAACAAACAAACAACCAACTCAGCCCCCTAAACTGAAAATGACCTGACCTCAAATGTCAGCAGCGTCCAGGCTGAGAAACCTGGTCTCGACTGGCTCTGTCCGACAGAACTTTCTGTAATGATGGAAATATCCTGCACCACTCTGTCCAGTAATGATACCCACTAGACATGCGGCTGTCGTGTAGTTGAAACGTCGCTGGTATAACCAAGGAGTTAAATTTGTCCCTATTTTACTTTAACTTAAACATCAGTAGGCATCTAGGGGCTATCATACCCCCGATCAGCAAATCTAGTGACACTCCATCCTCTCAAAACGTTTTCTTTTGCAGGCCTTGTGGGACTGCGGTAGACACCCAAGAATGGGCCACAGGGACACCTGTGTGATATGCTCCCACAGAGCTCTGCCCATGGGGGGCAAACAAGGGTTCCACCACCACATCCGCCCAGCAGGCCTAGGGGTGGGAGGGAGCCCGGGGCTGGCCGCGGCCCCTCGCAAGGCAGGGCTCCCTTGTCCAGGCGCACACCCCACACCCCACACCTGCTGCCCGTTTCCTCTCACCTTGATGGTTTCTAGCTCCAGGCGAAGGCGATTATTTTCCGACAGGAGGTCCCTGTTCCTGGTTTCAATCTGTTGCAGCTGCGTCTCCAGTTCGGCTTCATACTCGCGGCTTCCCTCCTGGAACTCTCGCAGCTCCTCTTGGGTATTTTCGGCCCTACAGAATTGCCGGCCGTGTCAGGGGAAGCATTTATCGAGCACTTAGAGCTACTGAGGGTTATGCATGGATTAGCTCTTCACTCAACTGAAGCGGAAGCGGAAACTATCACTGACCTCACTTTACAGATAAAGCCAGGCTCAGACAGGCCGACTGACCTGCCTCAAGGTCACACGGGTCAGAGGCAGACCTCAGGCCTGAACCCAGGGGTGCCTGACTCCAAAGCCCATTCACGCTTCACTCATTCTTTCACCATATATATATATTTTTTAACTCAACGTGTGGAAAGTATTCGTGGGATTGCACACCCTCTGCAGATTGACTTTTACGTAGAAACCGGACCTAAGTACTTCCTTGTCCCACTGGAAGGGGGACAAACACCCAATTCCAGCTTTTCAGTCCTTAAAAGTCAAGCAACACTTTTTTTTTTCGGTTTTAAATGCTAAGCCTGAATTATCTTTAAGTCGAATTAAGAGTAAGGAAGGGGCGCCTGGGTGGCGCAGTCGGTTAAGCGTCCGACTTCAGCCAGGTCACGATCTCGCGGTCCGTGAGTTCGAGCCCCGCGTCAGGCTCTGGGCTGATGGCTCAGAGCCTGGAGCCTGTTTCCGATTCTGTGTCTCCCTCTCTCTGCCCCTCCCCCGTTCATGCTCTGTCTCTCTCTGTCCCCCAAAAAAATAAATAAACGTTGAAAAAAAAAATTAAAAAAAAAAAAAGTAAGGAAATTAGGGGTGCTGGGTGGCACAGTTAAGTGTCCTACTTTGGTTCAGGTCATGATCTCCTGGCTCGTGAGTTCGAGCCCTGCGGCAGGCCTGGAGCCTGCTTTGCATTCTGTCCCCCCCTCTCTCTGCCCCTCCCCTGCTTGTACGCTCTCTCTCTCTCTCAAATATAAACATTAAAAAAAAAAATTAGAGGGGCGCCTGGGTGGCTCAGTCGGTTGGGCGTCCGACTTTGGCTCGGGTCATGATCTTGCGGTCCGTGGGTTCGGGCCCCGCGTCGGGCTCTGTGCTGACGGCTCGGAGCCTGGAGCCTGTTTCAGATGCTGTGTCTCCCTCTTTCTCTGACCCTCCCCTGTTCATACTCTCTATCTCAAAAATAAACAAATGTTAAAAAAAATTAAAAATAAATAAATAAATAAATAAATAAATAAATAAAATTAGGGAATTAGAGGGACTGGAATAAGACCTCCCTACGAAGAGTGTAAGAGCCCACAAGAAATAAAAAGAAGAAATGCTGAACACACACTCTCCTCCCAAATATGGACGCAGAATCACTTCTTTCAAATTTAAAATCTGCTGGGAAGGAACACGGTGGTTTGCTTGGGACCACAGGCTTTGGTGCTCACATCCTAGGCCTGCTCCTTACTGGCCGTGTGACCTTGGTGGACACATTACTTGCCTTCCCTGAGGCTCAGCTTCCTCATCTGTAAAATGAGGTGACAACTGTTTCCTCACAGGGCCGTTTTGAGATTTAATGGAGAGAATGTATGTCAAGTCCTTCGTAGTGCTTGTGGCCTAAGAGCGACAAAATCGATGGCTGCTGCCACGGTGATGGGGAGAAAAAGCAAGGTGGACTTAGGAAGACTGACCTCTGCTTGTAGGTCATGGCCAGATCTTTCCAGTAGCTTGCTTCTTCCTCCTCAGAGCTGAAAGTCTTTCCCGAGTCCTCCATTGTGGAAACAGAGGAAGGGGTCACTCTTCTTGCAGCATGGTGTCTGGGAGAGAAAAGCTTTAAAATTATTTGCATATCTGGTTCAACAGCAGATGTTTATAAATTTTTTTTAATACTTATTCATTTTTAAGAGAGACAGACAGAATGAGCACACAGGAGGGCCCGAGGAAGGGGCACAGAATCCGAAGCAGGCTCCAGGCTCCGAGCTGTCAGCACAGAGGCCAACATGGGGCTTGAACTCCCCAGCCACGAGATCATGACCCAAGCCAAACTCGGACGCTTAACCCAATAGTGGATCTTTAAGAGGGAGGAAAAAAAAAATTCCTGAATTTTATGTCGGGTTAAATGATAAAACATTGCCAAAACTTGACATCAAAGGCAGACAAAATCCAGCCCACCCACAGGAAACATTCCACAAATAGACAAAACTACCAAGATTTTATTTACTTCATTCGAGGAGGGGCAAGGA
Source organism: Puma concolor (assembly GCF_028749965.1). Classification (NCBI taxonomy): domain Eukaryota; kingdom Metazoa; phylum Chordata; class Mammalia; order Carnivora; family Felidae; genus Puma; species Puma concolor. Next base: position 30,010,142 of record NC_141682.1, read on the forward strand.
AAAAAAAAAAAAAGGAGCTGAGGACATCTCCCAGGGTTCCAGCTTAGACACCCGGTGCCCCCACCATCCTCATCACCAGAGACAAATCCTAAGAGAAGGAATGTCTTTGAGGAGGAGGATAAGGAGCCCAGTTTGGGACACTTCGGGTTTGAGAAGCCTGTGGCACATCTAGAAACAACAGTGGATCTGAGACTCTGGGGCGAACCCTGGGCTGACACAAATTTGAGAGTCCTGAGCCTGTAGCTGCTTCTTCCCTTTATCCTGTGATGGAACCGCCAGACAATCTAGGGAGGACTATTTATGGAACTCTGAGGAATGCCAATGTTTGCCTGGTAGGCAAAGAAAGAAACAGCAGTCAAAGGAGACAGCGGAGAAACAGAGGCAAGAACCAGACGGTGAGCTGTCCTGGGAGGACGTGCCGTCTAGGGGAAAGGAGGGAATGTTCCCCAGTATCCACGACGCAACAGAGAAGCTAAGATAAGGGCTGGAAAATATCCAGGAGACTTCGCGAAAGAAATGTCGGTCACCGGTGACGTGGGCAAGAGTAGTTTCAACACAGAGGAGGAGGGAGGAGGAATAAACGGGGTGGAATTACCGGGAGGCAAAGAAGAGGAAGTAGAGGGAATTTTGGAGAAGTGGGTGTGAGAAGACAAATGGGAGGGGAGCTAGAGGGTAGGGGGTGGGAACGGGGCCTTGGCTCTGAGGGCTCAGAGAAATGCAGGAGAGGCTAGAGCACAGATCTTTCCCAACAGCTGTCAGGTCACAGACTCCCTGCTGATAGAGCCTCTCCGTGCAAAAGCTTATTCCCTGAACTTATGTAAGGCTCTGAACTTGTCAAAAATGCAAATGAGAGGTCTCCAAGGTCCCTTCCTTCCCTCCAGGGAGCTCTCGGTCTGGTGTGTGTCCTTCAGGACCAAAGAATGAATGCAACCCCTCACTCCACAAGACATAGCAAGCTGTATTTTTGACTACAAACATGAATCATTCAGCTAAATAAGTTAGTGTTGGCATGGACAAAATCACCAACTTCTGGATCCCTGGTTAAAAAAAAAAAATCAAACAATCATAATTCTATTTGAGTGCAGCACTTCTTGATAAATAGATTTGTTAGTACCAATATTCACATCTTCTTCGTAATTTCTCTCCCTTCCCTATTCCAGGGACAACATGCTTGTTCCCCACCCCACTCCCACGCCCTTTTGGGGAACAGAGTCTGTCTGAAAGCTTGATGGAAGCACAGAAGCTGGGTAGAACAGAATGCTGTTCATTCGTCGTTGTCTTTTTTTTCCAGTCCAGCATTTTTTGTTTCATCTTTCTGTAACAACACCCTTATCTTGGGGAAACCAACCCTATGCTCATTCCAGAGTGATTCAGATGTACTAGATTGACTCAGTATCAGCATCTGGGAGGAGGCACATGATGGAATGGATGTCTCCATCATCAGCCTAATCTCTGCTGAGCCAATGATAGGGGTGGGCCTAACCCAAACTAGGTCAGTGATTGGTTCACAGGTGGTCCCAACCCCAACTGAGCCAAAGACAGGGGTGGGCCTAACCCAAGCAGGGCCAATCAGTGTCCAGGCATAGGGCTTTTGCAGAGCCAACGAGAAACACACTCTCCGTGTTAACTAATCTTATTGTGGTAATCGGCTCCCAATATATGCATGTATCCACACGTCATGCTGCACTAACAGGGGCGCCTGGGTGGCTCAGTCGGTTAAGCGTCCAACTCTTGGTTTTGGCTCAGGTCATGAGCTCATGGTTGGTGGTTCTGAGCCTTGTATCAAGCTTCACGCTAACAGTACAGAGCCTGCCTGGGATTCTCTCTCAAAATAAATAAACTTTAAAAAAAAGAAAAAACCAAATCATCATGCCTTAAACTTACACAACGTTATACATCAATTATATCTCCATAGAGCTGGGAGGAACAAAGACAGACATTCTTTCCACTAGGGTAAGGCAGTAGGAGGTAAGCCTGGAGTTGTCCGTGGTCATTCCTCCACCACAAAGGAGGGGTCGGCCAGAGAATGAAGCCAAAACCGAGGAAAGCAAGGCCAACAGGTGGAGACACTGGGTCCTGATGACATCATTTGAACACCTGGACCCAGTCATACCTGATTTAAGGTTATGACAGATGACCAACTCCCTTTCTTGAATGTACCACTTAGGGTTGGATTGCTGCCCCAAGAATCCTAATGAAGGTAAGTAGTGAACGATCTTGTTCATTGGAAGTAAAAGGAATAGAGCAGCTGGAGTGTAAATGACAGTAATTAACGTGGCAATGGGTGAGGGTAAACTTAGGTCTGGTAGGTACTCCCTGCTAGAGCCCGAAGCTCTAATAAGCCCAGATCTCATCTAATACCAAGGCACAAACCAGTGCCGACAATGTCAAGAGCCCGCGCGAGTGAGCACCGTGTGGCCACTGATCATCTTACTGAGGACAGTCTCAAATGCGTGGCACGGGGGTCTGTATAGTAGGGCAAGAAAGTGAGGAACAAGGAACAATGGATGTAGGCGGACTTTTCCCGCTGTTTGGAAAAACAACATGTCCAATATTCAATGTAATTAGTTCATGCATACTTCTCTAAACGTTCTCTACCTCAGACCCCAATCATTAGCTTACGTTCAAGCTACGTTGCCTTCTTTCTGTTCCTTGAACATACCTCGCTTGCTCCCACCTCAGGGCCTTTGCACTTGTTATTCTCTGCCTGGAATGCTTCTCCCTCAGATCTATGCCCAGGTGTCCCTGTTATCATTCAGATCTCAGCTGAACCGCCTTCCCCGAAGAGACCTTATTTTGATGCCCCACCTAATACCCCCTCCAGCCCTTCTCTCTTATATTAACCTCTGCTTTCTATCATCATTTTGAGTTTTGTTTTTGTTCATCTTCCGCCACGGGAATACCAGTTGTTGAGCACAAGGGCCTTCCCTGTCTTGCTTTTTTTATCCCAATGCCTAGAAGAGTGCCTGTCATGTAACAGGCACTCAATAAATGCTTGTGGAATGGTAGTAGCACGAAGAGGATGTCAGGTGAAGGAAAGGCAGGAAGCCAGAAAGCTCTCAAGACCAATTTATGGCTGACATCTGTAAATCCTTAAGATGCTCGTTAGGATGGGGAAAGCTCCACTCTCCCTCAGCACCTGAGTGGCATCTCTTTAGCGGGAAGGATCTGGGGGAGAAGATACCACGTTGGAAACTACCCCCTTCCCGGGTTTACGTGACAAGTATCTCATACTGGAGTTTAATAACCTTCATCCTGAACTCTTATGACAGATGAGTTTTAGGGAGAAAAAGCTTCCTAAAACATTTACTGTAGCCGGTGAGAACTAAAACTGAATCCTCAGGAAGGGACTTTGAGATGTTTTAAGAGGTATTTCCACTGTGAGAGGCTCTAATTACAACCATGCTGATGGGAAAGCTCTGGTTTTGTTTTTTATTAAAAAAAAAATTTAATGTTTTGTTTCTTTTTGAGAGAGAGACAGAGCACCAGCAGGGGAGGGGCTGAGAGACAGGGAGACAAGGAATCTGAAGCAGGCTCCAAGCTGTCAGCACAGAGCCTGATAAGGGGCTCGAATCCACGAACTGCAAGATCATGACCTGAGCCCAGGTCGGACGCTTCACCTACTGAGCCAGCCAGGTGCCCCTGGTTTTGGACTTCAGGGCGAGGGCAGGGGAAGCTAAGCAGAGACCTGAGCTCCTACCGGAGCCTGCACAATCTGTAACTAATTCAACTCAAGGACCAAAACCACAGGCCTGGCATTTCAACCAGAAACCCCTGCACTGGAATAACAATCCTTAGGGAAGAGGAAAAACATGTTATAGAGGAAGAAGTAACAGCTGAACCTCACTTTGCTATGCAATAACGATCTTAAAAAGAGGTATGATTTTCGAAACGTCTCACATTCTAATGCGCATTATTCTTTGCCATGGAAAGCAAGTAAGAGGACTCGCAAAGACTTCCTTCTCCCGGCATAATTTCCTCAAGTGTATCACCAGCTTCCATTAGCCGTGTGCTGGGCACCTAGGAAGTTATCTTCAAGTTTATGCTCTTTCAGCCGTTCGACTGCAAGAATCAGTAAGTCAGTCTCTTGGGTTCTTAGGACCAGGAACTGGAGCAGAGACACGGCATACCTTGGCCATCTCCACAGGCAGGAGCCAATGGCAGTGGCACCCCAAACCCAAGTGCAAGTTGGGGGAGGGTGTTGTCTTTGAATCCCAGTTCAAGATCTCCTTGGGGTTGCAAACAGGCTAATGAGAGGTCAGATTCACCCGTTTCATCTGGCCCACACAGTCTTTTAAAAGGCGCTGTGGCAGGCAGCTGTTAACGCTGGGTCTCAGTATATACAACTCTGTAGCCACTAGCTTAAAAAATGAGCGAGTGCTCCTGCCTTTCTTCCTTTTGTGCTACAAGTGTTACAGGCCTTCTGCCTCCCGGCTTGTGCTCTCAACACACCATCGTGCCACCGTGTCCCAGCAGCTCTGTGGACAAACCTAATGGGCACCTCAAAAGTATATGCTACAGTATGCAAGGAGGAACAAGCTGGGAGCAAGAAGCTAGAAAAGCATACATTCTCTACTTGGCATCGCTTAGATCTCCTACTCCTACAAAAATGTGTTTCCGCAAGCTGAAAACATACTTGAGACACACATACCTTTGATTTCAAAACCCTAGAAAACACAAAGCAATGTCCCTTGGCTCTCCTCTCAGCGAAGAAAGCCAGCACAGCTGGTCAGGAGCAAAATACATGTATAGACTATCAAGAAGTAACTCGCCGCCCTTCACCCCAGCCTCAAATCCTTCCCAATCAAAACACACAGAAGAGCCGAAGGGAAAGGGAGGGAGGCAAAGACACTGCCAGACGTCAGCACGTGCTTCCCCAGCTTCTGGCGGGGCAGGGGGGTGACGTGGGCTCTGCATTTTGCAGAAGTGGCATCACTGGGGCAACACCAGTCAAGAGTCAGCAAGTCTGGCTTCGGTCTCTGTGCTTTCAAAGTCTATAATGATCTTCCTACAAAAATACTCAGATAGGCATGCAAGGACATATACTCGAGGGTGCACGCCATCATCCACTGATGTGGAAAACTGGAGAAACTCAACTGTCAACAGGGGACTTCCTGGAAAATTACGCAGTTGTTAAGAATCATACGAACTAATATGGAAGAAAGTTCATGCTACGTTAAGAAAGGGTGCCTGTTTTGTTTATAAATGTATCTCGCTCTCTCTGCATACATGAAAAGGGTCTGGAAGCTTGTACCAGACGGGGTAAAGCAGGCAAAGAGATCAGAGCCTGTAACTGACACACTGCTAAATACATTGATTTTTATGGTAAGCATATATTGCCTTTGAAATTTTAAAAAGCTTAAACTGGGATCAAAAAAATAGAACGGCTGTTGTTCCAGGATAATTTTATTCTACTGAATCAAGATGCCAAGGGAAGAACTTTCCCTACTGTGGCTTCTCTCTCCACCCCTTCTCAAACATTTCCAAACACCTATTAAGTGCCAGGCGCTGCTGGGACAGGCAGAGACGAAGCACCCACGTCAGGTCTAGGTGCAAACAGTACTAGCTGCCGACACAAACCTTCTGCATGCAGCCCCACTCGCGTTAGGAAAGTATCTGGTAAGGAAAGGGAGTGTAATCTCCCTGGGCTCACACATTTCAACGCGAAAGAACACACTTTGGAAACAAAAATAACATCCTAAGAGAATCACCCAAGTTAAGAAACTAATATCCGAAATGAGAGAATAAAATATGCCAAGGAGAGGCCTCTGAGACCTCAAGGATCTAATGCTACACGAGTGACACACTAAGAGGAAAGATTTAAGTTTCAATCCCGATTGAATACCAGGGTGGTGGTGGGGGCAGAAAAGTGGCTCTGGGAGCCACTGGGATCCAATTGCTCTTCAAAGAACCCTACCCATGTCCTAAAATGCCATCCTATCCAAGAATACAGAAAACAAAACCAGCATAGAAAATGACAAAGTTCTGCCCAGTGCACGCTGTAAAAGGCCATTTCTTTAGAAAGGAAGTTAAAAGGGGCCTCGAGGCTAAAAGTAGAAAGAGGCACAACCTGGTACAAACCCTGGACAAAGAAATCAGGGAAGCTCAGACCCTCAGGAGGCAGAGAACTTGAGATGACTGGAGAAGATAAGGTAGCTTCCCAAGGTGATGGCGGGATTTCCCACGACCTCGGAGAGGCAGGTGAGCCCCACGACTGCATTCAAACTGTAGAATAAGCGTTTTCATCCTTTATCCAATCCTTCCCCTAAGTGCTGTCAGGGGAAATCTGAACCTTCCCGCAGCAGAGATCTGAGAAAAGCAGAGGGAAGGAGGCTGTTCCAAACACGTTCCCGAAGACAGGGAGATGCCAAGGAGGGGGGAGGTTTTTGGAAAGAGGCCTGCAGTGAGGGTGGAAGTAGCAAGGGGCAGTGGACGAGAGCGGGGAGGAGGAGGGACGAGAAGGAGGGGGGGGAGTTTGGGGCAGCAGGAAGAAAGGAGGTGGCGAGGACTGAGAAAAGGCCGAAAACAGCGAGAAGAGAGACTAGGGGAGTCAAAGGGCAGCCTACGGTGGGGGTGAGAGGAGGGTTGGAGGGCAAAGGAGCCGGGCAGCGGGGACTGGGGACGAGGAGGAGAGCAGGTCGGAGAGAGGCCAGCGCTAGAAGAGAAAGGAAGCTGGCAAAGGCGAGAGGTGGGCGCCGAGGACACAAAGGTGGGAAGGCACAAAGTTAGCAAGGGAGGCTCCAGAGAGCGGGACTTTTGAGCCCAGCGCCCGGGAAGCGCGGAGCGCGGGCAGCCGGGAAGCGACGGGAAAGCGAGGGGCGCGGCAGGTTCCCTGCAAGGCGGCTCCTGGGAGTCCCGAGAGCGCGGCGGGCGCCAGGGCAGGCGGAAGAGTTTCCCGGCGGTGGCGGCGGTCCCGGGACGGCCCCCACCCCCGGCCACCGCAGCCCCGAACTTACCCGGGCTTGGTTCGCGAGGACGGGCGGCGGCGGCAGCAGCAGACTGCGCTGCCCCGGCCTCTAGCCACCGCCACCGCCCCCGCGCTCGCGGCGGGCGGCGTCCATTGGCTGCCGCGCCGCGGGACCGCGTCCGCCTCGGCCAATCAGCGCCTAGCAGCGCGGTTTGGAAACTTTTTTCCCAGGCCAGGGCGCGGCGTGGCCACGCGGCTGCACTGGGCCAGCGCCGGCTTGGGAGGCTCCGGCTGCTGGGCAGGGACCTGGCCAGCTTTGGAGTGTGCAGGCGGGTCCCTGGACATCCCGGGACGGGCTTGGACTTGAGGGCCATGCTCTTCAAGAAAATGCGACTCCCTCCCCTAAACACCGATAGCATTTTCCCCAAATGGAGGGAAGGACAAAGATCCAGGTCCACTTAGGCTAAGCAACGCTCCATGTCCTTTACACCCAAAATAAAAATTTCAACATCATTGTCCTCTTCAAGGAGAGTAGACCTAGAGTATGTTTGGTTTCCAGACTGGCTTTGAATTCTGGCTTTACTCCTACTAGCTGGTTGATCTTGGGCAACTGACCTAGACACTCTGTGACTTAGTTTCCTCATCTCTAACACGGGGGTTCATAATAGGATTCTACCTACGGGTTATGTGGAGACAAAATGAGGTAACTTGGAGTTTGTAAAACGTTTAGGACAATACCTAGCACACAGTTAAATACAGTCTATGTAATTGTGAAGCCATTGTGATTTGCTTATTGGTTATATGTGTCAGGCACAATGCTAACCTCTTGACATGGGTTTTCTTAATTCTCATAACAATCCTAATTGTTCACCAACAAATATTTATTGAGCAATCAGGCTTAAGACACAATGTCAGACAAGATGCCAATCCTCAAAAGGCTATGCTAAAAGCAAGAGAGAAAACCAGCGAACGGTAAAATAATTTCAGATGTTAGTAAGTGCTAAGAATAAAGCAAGGTCACTTGATAGAAAAGGGCTGAGAGAGGTCACTTCACATAGTCAGGGAAGTCTGCTCTATGGAGGTGACAATGGACCTGAGACCCAGATAATGAGGACAACAGAAAAGCACTTTTACTGTCCTCATTTTAAAGATGAGAAAATAAAGGTGCAGGAAATTAAATGCATTGCCTAAGGGGTGTTCCACTTAGTAATTACAAATCAGTCCTCAAACCTGGGTCTGTTTGACTCCTACACCCACATTCTTCAGCACTACCTTAGAGGCAAAGAGATTTTTAGCTATTTTGAGGCCTCTCTCCACACTCCTGGAATCCTTCCTACCTCCCTGCCTTGGGTAAGACTGACCTTTCTCTAATTCGACTTCATTTTGACTCCTTGCTAGTTCCCAAAGCTCAGAGACCCAAAAGGGAACATCACTACCTACATCAACAGGGTTAAGGAAAGTACCAAAATGTCTTTTTTTTTTTTTAGCTTTTATTTATTTTTGAGACAGAGAGAGACAGAGCATGAACTGGGGAGGGGCAGAGAGAGAGGGAGACACAGAATCTGAAACAGGCTCCAGGCTCTGAGCTGTCAGCCCAGAGCCCGACGCAGGGCTCGAACTCTCGGACCGTGAGATCATGACCTGAGCCGAAGTTGGACACTTAACCGACCAAGCCACCCAGGCGCCCCCCAAAATGTCTTTTAGGAAACTTCCATCCTGGTCACAAACACTAATAATTTGCAGCCTCTTGATACTTTTCCTCTGATGCTTTCTTTCACTCTCAGAATTTTATTTGACTCTCTCTATTCCCTGGGGTTTCTGGGCAGGGAGTAATCATCCCAGTTTACAGATAAACTGAAGCACAAATCGATGAGTTTGGCCTGACTAAATGTCATTGATCATGTCACTTAAACTAGTTTCCAATTTCCTTCATTTTCCACAAAGACAACAGGGAGGATACTGAAATGATCATGAAAATCCTCTTCAGGAATACTTTAGGGAAATGGATTGGTTATTGGGTAAAACCTTTAAAATGAAATGAAAATTTTGGTGCACTTTAAAACCTTTTCCTCCCTTTATTCAATTTGTTTTCCTTGTAGCTTTTATATATTAAGAATTAGCATTAGAATAATTAGAATTAGCAAAGAGTTGTTTTTCTTGCTTATGTCCTTCCATCATAATTTATTATTGCAAAACACTGAACTGAACATAGGCAGGAGAGAAGTTGCTGGGGGAGAAACTCCTGTAGTGGCAGCGAGATTAATTGAGGTGACTTAAATGTAAAGTAGCCGCTTAAATAGCCCCAAAAGAAAACTTCATCCCGGTTTCATAAATGTGAAGATTATAATTTGTACAGGGAAAAACTGGAAGTTACTCTCTGATAAAAGAGTTTGCCCAGGAAAGAAACAGGAGTAAGATTAACAGGCCTATATTTAAGAAAATATATCTTCAGAAAAATGTGAAAGCACTCTTTCACAAGTATCAAATTGCATTTCGCTTCACAATTGCTTCCAAGCGCTGGTGTCCTCTGCTTAGGCTGTTTTTCTACAGAAAACACTAAAACTGCATTTCATCAAAAATTATTTGTAATTCAGACTTTTCATTAACTTTCCATAACCGATTGGTTCCGTTTTATTGACTGCATTTAACTTGTTGAGATCAGGCACAGTTCTGGGCTTGAAAGAACGCCAAGCAAAGTCCAACAAAATGTGTCTGCTCTGTATTGTTCTTGCGACTAAAAGTCTTTTTTAAAAGGCAATTAAAATCCACAATTACTTTGTTTCCTTTTTATATTTTCAGTTACTTTGGTCTGTGTTTAGCGGCACTCAACTGCAATAAAAAGAAAAACTCCTCCAAAGAGAAGCATTATTTGTTTCGTACTTTGGGAGGAAAAAAAAAAACAAAACAAAACCACACTAGACACAGGGCTGTTTTTCCTCTGTTCTAATTCCCACTTGGAAAATAATACCCACACACAGACACAGCGAAGATTTACTCAGCAGCAATAAATACCTAAGCAGGCAGATGATGTGTGTGCTTGTCATCTGCCTTCTGGAAATTGAAAGGCAAGCACGAAGGGTGCTTCAGCTGCGTGTTTGATCTTGCCCTCCACAATAGGCGTCTACAAGGACGTCTACAGGGATGGATCAGCTTCCCCTGAAATTTCCCCCACTTAATGCGAATTGCCTAATGAAATTGCCTCACCCCGCAGCCTGGGGGTGGGGGAGGGGTGGGGCGGGGAATCTCATTGGGTGGTTTCTGCTTATTCTTCTGCAAAATTCATCTGTTTTCTCAGCAAACTTCTAGGTCGAACTCAGCCAGCACATCTTAAATAGGTCTGGATTTAGACAGGCGCTTTGTTTTTCTCATTGGCAACAGGAAATCGCGAGCAGTTGGCAGTTTCAAAAATGACCATGGTGCTGAGCTTTAAAATAAAACCCTTCAGGTCACAGTAAAGACTGCGAAGCACCTACCCCACCACCACCACCACCGCAACCATGGCACATGCATCCACCTAAAACCCAAACTGTCACTGGCTTCCCAGGGCTTCCCCCAACCGGTCCCTGGAAAAGTTCACATGCGTTGGAACGAGCTCCGGACCAGCGCTTTCAAAAAATGATGTTTTCTGGGGCGCCTGGGTGGCTCAATCGGTTAAGGTCCCACTGTGGCTCAGGTCATGATCTGGCGGTTCAGGAGTTCAAGCCCCACTTCGGGCTCTCTGCTGTCCGCACAGAACGGGGTTCCGATCGTCTGTCCCCGTCCTCCCCGCCCCTCCCTTCAAGCACGCTTCTGCGTGCGCTCTCTTAAAAAAAAAAAAACAAAAAACCAAAAACCACACATTAAAAATGACGCTTTTTAACTAAAATCACGAGGACCCCTTAAGAGTAGGTGACACTGTCCCGCCGATTCCGGGTCCACATCTTCATTTCTGCCAGCGGGGCAAGAAGCCCCGCTGGCAGTTATTTTTCTCTCCTCTCGCCGCTAGGCCGCACTAGATTAAGGATGTTGTGGAAAAAATGCGTCATTTCATTAAAAAAAAAAAAAAAAAAAGTAGACTCGTCACGTGACGGGAGCAGGGCGCGAGGGAGAGCGGAACGCGCGCCAAAACGACTTTTTTTTTTTTTTAAATCGAAACCCCACTTAAACCGTCTTCCCTCAAAAGACCGAAAGAGCTGAATTGTATCAATTCCCGGTTGGGAGGTTTTTTTTTCCCCCCGGTTCCACCTCACAAGCCCCCTCATTCTTCGCTTTCAGGTTCCTTTCCACTCCACCGCGATAAGCAAGGGAGAAGGCCTCCTTAAACTTGGGGTTTTCGCCAAAAAAGCCGGGGTCTCCTCCGGGAAAGGACCCTATTTAGGGGTTTATCGGGAGGGGACTGAGCCTGACGAGGCTGCAGGGCCGCGAGGCCCCGCCCCCCCCGGGGTTCCCAGCACGCCCCGCGCGGGAGGACGCGGCGGCGGGGGCGGAGTGGAGGAAGGGGCGGAGCGAGGTGGGGAGAGAAGGGCGTCGGTTTTGCGACAGGGGCGGTGCGGTGCGGAAGCGGAAGTGGAGGGTGCGCTTGGCGGCGGCGGCGGGAGCTGCGGAGTCGGGAATCAAAACAAAGGGCCTGGGGGGGCGGGGGGAAGGCGGCGGGGCCGGAATGTGAGCGGAGGTGGAGCCGGCGGCTGAGGTGAGTTGGCTGGCAGCGCTGGGTACTAGTTCCTGACGGACTCACTGCTCTGGGGCCACCAGCTGGAGGCGGGACAAGTACCCCCCCTTCCCCTGCCCTTTGCTGGCGGGGGTGGGGGAGGTTGGCTACTCCGAGGTGAAGGACTGGGACCCACCAGTCAGGCCGCCAGCAAAGGTTCCGGTTGTCTCCCTTTCAGGTCCGTTCACGACTGTCATTGCTGCGCCGCTACTGCCTTTTGGGGGTGTTTGGCTCCCCGCCCGCACCTGCCTCCCTGCTCCCTGTGGGGCTTCCAGGTGTGGAGAGCAACCCTTCTCGAGCAGTGTGCACAGTTGGAAGGTTCAGAGAGGAGTAAAGGGGCGGGTGTTTTTAACCCCCGCCCCGAGCGTTTTTGCGTTCTCTTCGGTCTTTCAGCACTCTCTAGGGTGTAGTCTCTGGCTTGACAGATAAGTGTTGAGTTGCCCTGAGCCACTCCCACTACTAATTGCAAAGCAACACCGTGGTACACGTGTTAGTTTCCCAAGCACCTTTCTGGTATTACCAAGAGCTTTCCGGTTACATTTGTATCTTTTGGACTCCCCAACTTCTCTGAGCGGTAACTGTGGTGTTTTGCCTCCTGGGAGATGAAAACCTAAGTGGTCTTCCTAGACGTTTATTGAACTCTTCACTCATTGGACAGTTGTTGATAGGTACCGGACACTGCTAGGTGCAGGAAATACAGCCCTGAATGAGAAAACATGATGCCTGCTGTCATGGAGTTTATATTCAATAGGGGCGACGTAAAACATCAAGCAAATAATTTTAGATAGAAGACCTATGAAAACAAAGTAATGGGTTGGGGTGGTTTGTGGATCCAGGACTAGCTTGGGTGTTAAGAGAAGGCCACTTCTAAATTTCATGTGACTGTCTCATTAAATCCCAACAACAGCCCTTTGAGGATGCTGCGGTTACTATCAGGCCCATTTTACAGATAGGATTTGAGGTTCGGAGAGGTTGTGAGCTCTCCAAAGCCGCACAGATAGGAAGCCGCAAAATTGGGACTTAATACACAGACTAACAGTAGAGTCTGTGCTCTCAAGCACTGTCTGAATTGTTCAAAGACTCTAACTCACGTCGGATAGAACTTGCTTTGGCTGCCTAAGTACTTAGTGGCATTCCCAGGAATGCTTGGGAAATATTCTGGGTGCGGGCCACTAACCTGCTAATACATTTGTACTTTCTGTTGATTGTGTTGGGCAATACGGAAGGCACCTTGTTGTGGTGGATAGGGGTGGACAAGCCTGGTTCTGCCCCCTCTCTGCCAAGTGTGATCTTGGCAAGTTGCAAAACTTAATTAAACTTCTGCTTACTCCTCTGTAAAATGTGGCTTATTTCTCTCTCGTCTATCTCACAGATTGACTGTGGGGAAAAAAAAGATTACATAAATGGATCTTACTGTCTGGTTGCTTTCATCATTGTATCTCCTGGGCCAAGCACAGACCTGTTATATAGTAGACACTAAATAAATATTTACTGAATGAGGAAATAATGTTAAATAAAAGTACTTTGTAATCTGTATTGTACTCTCCCTGTTACCTCACTTTCAGCATTGGCCTTGAAGAGGTGAGAGAGCACATTGAAGTTGTGTATTGTGAACATCACAAATTCCTATGATCTAAAGAGGAGATTGTAAGGGAATATAAGACCTGTCTTGAGTAAGAAAAACAGCTAGTATAGCTATTATAATTTATCATTGTGGCTGTTAATGCTGTCTCTGCTTCTAACTTAACTCCTAACTGTATGTAGTAGGTAAATAGTTACTTTATTCATTCCTTCATTTAACAAATAATTACTTAGTATGTAAGGTTTAGCAAGCCCTGTGCTTAGCACAGACTATACATTGGTGAAAACAAATGGATGGGGAGCGGGGAGGAGTCCTTTGTCTAATCCCCCCCCCCCAATGCCTTGGAGGGGGAAAAATGAGGCACACTCTACAGAGGAAGAAACTGAAACTTAAGGGCCAAATAGTAAATGTTTTAGGCCTTCCCCTCCAGTCTCTGTTTCTGGTAACTCAACTCTGTAGTTGTAGTGCATAAGCAGCCCCAGACAGTACTTAAACAAACTTCTCTATTTATAGATACCAAAAGTTGAATTTCATATAATGTTGTGTTGCACAATTTTTTTCCCCTAAGAATTAAAGATATATAAAATACATTTAGTTTGAAGGCCATTTAAATACAAGCAGCAGGCTGGTTTTGGCTGGCCGGCTATAGTTTGCCTACCCCTGCTTTCTGTGATCAGTTGTATATTTTAGAGTACTGGTTAGTCATTGTTCCCTTCACCATATTGTGTCGATGTTAAACTCTTGAGAGGAGCATCTTATCAGAGTGATAGCTAAAAAAATTGTTTTCAGGGGCGCCCGGGTGGCTCACTCGGTTAAAGTGTCCAACTCTTGATCTCAAGTCAGGTCTTACGGTATACGGGACTGAGCCCTGTGTGGGGCTCTGCGCTGACCATGCAGAGGCTGCTTGGGATTTTCTCTCTCCCTCTCTCTCTGCCCCATCCCCACTCATGCCCTATCTCTCTCAAAATAAATAAATAAAAACATTAAAAAAAATTGTTTTATTTATGTTCAGGTGAATTTTCTGATAAATTGATGACTTTAAAATGGCCACTGTGGGTAAGAAGAGGTGGTTGTTTGGTATGATGGCGAAGACTTGGAATTGACGTTCTGCTGTCCTTACCATTGGCAGGCTGCCTCCATGCCCAGTGGCTGTTATCGATTTGATCTGCTTTTATTGTACTGTTTAAGACTTGTAAGAATGTGGTTGCACTGGAATAGATATAGCACATCTGTGACTTGAGATTTCTCGGTTGGATTTTTGGTGGTATATCAGATTGCACTTTCATGATAAGTAAATGAAGGAATTGTTTCGATTTGTTCTGTAGCAGAATCACATTCAGAGTCCACAGAGGTCACTTAATTTGGACCTTCTGTAGTCACATCAATGACACAGTGGGTTAGGTTGCTGTTAAGTCAGATGCCAGAGTCTTACATAATTGGAAATGAAGACGTGTGTTTGTTCTTTTACTAAAATTACATGCTCTTGTCTATTAACATTTTGACCCTCGCAAGTAGAGCCTTTAGGGGAGAGATGGTTGAGAAGAATTAAGAAAAACTGTAGAAAAGGCCTCCTCGGGGCTGGAGGAGGTTGTCCCTTGGCTAGAATTCTACTTTTGTTTCTATGATCTGACTTACTGGGAGCTATTGTACCGTAAATGTAGTTGCGCCATAAGTACGGTTGAAGTTACGCTTTTTAATAGTAAAATTTGTCCTTATGCAAATAACTGACGTTGAGATCTCGTTCTTAACAGGGTGGAAGAATGACAGAAAAGAAAGATGGGAGAATGTTGAACCACTTTGTATGGCTGTATGATGGAAGGAAACGGAACTGAGGACCCCTGCAGTAGAACACTTGGATGGCTCCGACAAAATAATGATGCTAAGCCATGGCTCTGGAAATTTTCTAATTGCTTTTCTCGTCCTGAGCACACATTGCCACTTAGCCCCCACACGGTAACTATGTGCAAGACTGAGGATGTAGCAAATTCCTTATGCAAATAGATGAGTGGCCCATTTGGTCTGGGGCAGTCTCTCTTTCCCTGGAGTCTGTGCTAAGTTTTACTTTGCATCCTGCTTTTTCCTCCTTGTAGCACATGATTATAATTTCTGACTCAAGAAGAGCATAATTTTTTAACTGTAGCTGCTTTGAATATTTAGTGTTAACATCTTGGGAAGACTTCTTAGGAAAGTCAGAGATTCCATAGATGAAATCCAAATTGTAGAGTCGAATCAGAGGGAAGTCTAAAATAGACTTTATTCTACTGTAGCCTTCTGAGGTTTGAGTCTTAAAATCAAGGGAAGATTGAAAGGACCTTATTGGCGGTCTTTTTCTGTTCAAGATTTCTCTTGAACATTTAAACATGTCTGCAACTTCTTCCTTGGTTTTTTCATAGTGATTTTGACTTTTTCTGATGTCATGCATGCATCATGCTCCCACTTTTCTGTTTTTTCTTTCCTTTTTTTGGCTTTTGCCTTTGGCATTTGAATGAGACTTTATGAATTTATATAAGGGCATTAATAACTTTTTAAAACCTCAGCTAAATTCCTTATCTCCTCCAGGGTTTCATTATATAGTTCTCTTTTTTGCATGGCATCAGTAATTGTGGTCATTTACTTTAAGGACATCTGACAGCAGGGTTGGCACCTCAAGCAGGGCTTCCTGGGATGGTCGGTCAGGCCCCCGTGGGGTCCGACAATACAGGATTGCACTTTCACTTTATAGATCCAGACACCTGCTTCTTTCAGTGGTGCCCAGACCTGAGTCAAGACCATAAGAGCCAGATCTATATAAATCTGAATGCCAGTAAATGAATTTCTAGCCTGAACTGTAATTACCAAGAAAGCAGGACACGCTGCTTGTTGGCAGTCAGTCAGTTATCAGCAACCCCCCCCACCCACCCCCGCCCTTTTAGGAGAAGTTGTCCTGAAAAATCCTACATCTTCAGATCCTGATTTCTCCCAAATGAGTGTTCTCTCCCAGGTTAATGTAGAACCACAGCCAAAGGGGTGAAACCATAGCAGTCAGATGGCCCATTCTGTACTCTGAGGGAAGAGCATGTCTCCATCACCATATCTGCTTTCTCTTAATAGTTCCTGCAGCCAGCCAGGAAGGGCTATCGATTAGTTAGATCCCCTTTCAGTGACCAGGTACCCTGCTGAGTGCTTTATGTGCACTGTCGTGTTTTATCCTCCTAGCCGTTGTAGGAGCTACATCGTGTTCCCAACTGAAGCATGAGGAAACCGAAGTATGGAGAGGTTATGTACCTTACCCCAGGTCCTACAACTGCTGAGTATCACATTCCAACCCAGGTCTCTAACACCAGCGACAACACAACGTCCTGTGTCTGTGTTGGAGGCATATGACAAGCTATTTCTCTTGAATATTGTGCCCAAACAGTTTTCTAATTAATCCTTTTCACTGGCTACATAGCAGTGGTTGGCCTTGTGGCTTTAGGTCATGATAGCCTGGAGTTTGCTTCATGTCCCCAACAGCATGTTTAAGACTCCATGGATGGGCCATGTGGGCAGATAGCTGATCTCATCTGAAAGTTTGGAATCGTCTGGAGGACCTTAGTAAACCCTTTATGGTCTGACTGCAGGAACCATTAAGTATTTTCCTCAACGCACTTGGCTTGTGAGCCATCCTTGTTGAACGCCATTCGTGATTGTGTTGTTTTCATACCACCTGTTTTGTCTTCAGAAGACCCTGTGAGGCAAGGGGAAGTTATCAAAGGGAAGTCCCTGAGGCACAGATGGTTAACCTGCCTTGCTGACCGTGTAAGCAGCACCCTGCCCCAGTCTCTTAAAATCCAGGAAGGACACGGTCTTGATTTTGTTTGTCCGTTTCCCTGTTCTGTGAATGAGGCCCCTGCTTTCAGCCGCCACTCCGTTCTCCTTCTGTTTAGTTGTGATCGAGTGATGTAAACAGGACTGAACAGTACTTCTGTCTCTAGATTGCAGTAGGATGTGAGTGACCAAAACTCACCGGCCCCGTGAAACTAACTTGCCTTCTGGTCTTCTCTTCCCAGAAAGATTACATGGAGAACAAGAAAGCTGCTGTGGAGTTAAAGGACGTGCCGTCTCCCCTTCATGCTGGCTCTAAACTTTTCCCAGCAGTCCCGCTTCCAGATATTCATTCTCTCCAGCAACCTAAAATACAGCTTTCACCTGTCCCCAAAGTAAGCTGCTGCGCTCATTGCCCTAATGAACCCTCCACTTCGCCGATGCGTTTTGGTGGTGGCGGTGGCGGCGGTGGTAGCGGAGGTAGCGGTAGCTTGATTCACCCAGGCGCACTGTTAGACTCACAGAGCACCAGGACAGTCACGTGTCAGGTAGGGTCAGGGTTTGCCTTCCAGTCTGCATCTTCGCTCCAGAATGCCTCAGCTAGGAACAATTTGGCCGGCCTTGCAAGTGACTTCCCCAGCATGTGTCTAGAGAGTAATCTATCTTCCTGCAAACACCTGCCCTGTTGTGGAAAGCTTCATTTCCAATCCTGCCATGGTAACGTGCACAAGCTGCATCAGTTTCCGGCTCTCCAGGGCTGCGCCTCCGCTGGCTATTTCCCCTGTTCTGATTTCACAAGCGGGGCTCCGGGGCATTTGGAAGAGCACATTTCACAGTCGGAGCTAACGCCTCACTTGTGCACCAATTCTTTGCACCTAAACGTGGTACCTCCGGTTTGTTTAAAGGGCTCACTTTACTGCGAAGACTGTCTCAACAAGGTGTGTATCTTTTTATTTGTTATGTTGGGTGCAGCTGACTTTTGAGGAGTGACTTTTTTAAAGTGGATCTATCTCGAAAAGTCTTTGTGGTGCATGGGGCTGAAGATTCTTCTGTGAGGTAGCTTTCTCCCCAGCAGCATAGCCTCTGTCGGTCCCGAAAGAGGCGAAGGGTAAAATGGGAAGGCCCATCCAAAAACGTGCAGAGTCCTTATTCACGTAGTTTGTGCTTTTAGAGGCTCTCGTTGTAATAAATCCGTTGCCTACACGTACACCTAGTTCGGCAAAGCTTCGGGTTCTGTTGTGTCTTTAAAGGCTAGAGTTCTCATAACTAACACTCACCTCATATATGGACCCATTCATGTTAACATAGGTCACCTCATGGTGTTCTTTGGTAATAATTTGAGGGACTTGGAACTTGGCCTCGATCACACGGGTGTTCAAGTAAAGATTTTAGTTTCCTTTACGGAAAGTATGTCTGGGTCTCCTCTGCAGGATACATACGCCCTAGGCTGTGAAAGTCATCCCAGACCATTTAAAGTCACTTTGTGAAGTGAGTTTGTGAATTAACAGCTGATAGTTCTGGGAATGCACTGAAATATTGAAAATACATTCTGTCAGAGGCGACAGATTCTAACAGGTGGAAAGAAGAAACACTTAGAATGTGTTTTCAGTTGTTGTTTATAACTCTAGGTTCTGAAATGATGTGTCTGAAACCTCCTCCTTTTTTTAAAAAAATTTTTAAAACAGCCGGCAAGAAATAGTATAATTGATGCTGCTAAAGTCTGGCCAAATATACCACCTCCAAATACTCAAACTGCACCTGTTACTATTCCTCTGTGTAATGGCTGTGGAACCAAAGGAGCAGGGAAGGAGACCACGTTGTTATTGGCGACCAGTCTAGGCAAAGCTGCTTCGAAATTTGGTAAATGACAGTATGGTATAAAATGTGCATATTTAAGTAGTTTTCAGTATCTGATACACTGCATTTAATCACCTTGAAAAGATTCTTGTGGTCTAAAGCTACTGTGTATGTGCATCTCCATTTCTCCCTCTTGGTAAAAAATCTTTTCATTCTTAGACACCGACGAGTCATTTGCCTTTTACGTTGCACTGAGGCTGTTTGAGGTCGGATGCCGTATACAGAATACTAGGTATACGAGGTATATATTAGGAGAGATAAGTGCCAGAGGGGACTTAGTGTCAACTTAGGTTCCTAATTACACTTCTTGATGGCGCACTCCATAGAAGTATTTACTATTTAGAAAGATTTAGTAATGGTTGATAAAAAACAAGAATTGAAAAACCTAGTATCATTTCCCCAAAAAGTAGTTAATGTGATATTTTGTTTTTGGAAAACTTTTTTTTTTTTTTAGTATTAAATCAGATGTTAACGCAGTGTTAAATTTTTTTTTTTTTTTAATCAAGGACAGTAACAACTTCACCCTTTGTCACCTCTTCGTTGCTCTTCCATACTGAGCAGGTAGACACGCGTGGGCAGAGCATGACAGGTCCCAGAGCCGCAGTGTCCATTCGCCTACGTGTTAGTGTACAGAGAAACGTAGACATAACGGTCAGCATGAGGATGGCTCATGCTTTGCAATGGATTTGTTGTGGGCCTGAAGTAACTTGACCTTTAGATTTGTTCTTTCCTGAAAAAGAGGAATAATCACTTAGGAATGCTATTGCAACTTGGGGTTGTCCTTTTGGGTCAACCAGTGAGGTTGGTATCCTTAAGCTTAACATCAATCAATAATTTCATTTTTCTGCCACTAAAAATGATAGGTAGCTACCTATTATTTTAATTTGCCATTATTTTTTTCACTATGTGTGATTGGAAGTGTTAACATTTCCTAAGGGTCACCAGAAGTTGCACTAGCCGGACAGGTGCTGGAAAACTTACCCCCCATTGGAGTTTTTTGGGATATTGAAAACTGTTCGGTTCCCTCTGGCCGCTCAGCTACTGCTGTTGTACAGAGAATCCGTGAGAAGTTTTTTAAAGGCCACAGAGAAGCAGAATTCATCTGTGTGTGTGACATCAGTAAAGAAAACAAAGAAGTTATTCAAGAGCTGAATAATTGCCAGGTAAAAAAAAAAAAAAGGTTTTTTCATCTATTATGGTACAAGAAGAAGCACATGTGTGTTTTTTTTTAAATAATTTTAATTCAAAATTTGTTAAATATGTATTTCTACTAGGTTGGCAAATAAAGGAAATTAGCAAAAGATTATCTCTGAAGTACTAGAAATCGCTTAATCGTATTTGATCTTTCAGTAACGCCACGTATATGTGACTAGTGCTGTGTCACAGCATGGTTACGTGTGCATCCTTTCTTTTGATTTTCATGACTGCTCTATGAAAAGGGCTCATAGGATTTATTATTTGAAATTTGCAAATTCACCTGAGGCACCAAGATGTTAAACAACTTTTTAAAGATCACGTGGCCGGTAACCAGATGAGCTAGGATTTAAATCCAGATTGTCTGACTGCAAAGTCTATTCTCGTAAGCTGGAACTAGATTCTAGTTCTTTTGACGCTTAGACAAGTAATTCTGTTTTTATGCCATATTGCTGCCTAAAATTACATACTTATGCTCCTTAAAAAACTAATAAATCCTATTGTGTATTGTATGTAGTTGAAATGCCTCTCAAAACCTCTCCTTGCCCTTGGAGACTTCAGTATAAGCCTGATAACTTTAACAGAAATAAATCCATTTTTGCTCTTTTGGGGACAGATGCCTTTCCTCTCCCATCACCTAACCCCAGATCCTGAAAGCTATAGACTATGTGTAGCAGAGACAAGTGACATCATATACAGCCCTAAATCTTTGGTTCATCATCTCTGTCCATCTCTGCTACTTCCTGGTTGTTGGCAAAAGCTGTTAGAGCTGCATTACTTCATATCTCACTTCCTTGTCTGCCTGTTTTCTGAAAGGGGGTTGGATGAAGTACAAGAGCAGATGAAGAGAGGCGTGCAGGGCTAACAATGGATCTAGTTCATTTGTACAGAGACACAAATTTGAAATTACTGAGATCCGTTTATGATTTTTTTTTTCATTGCTAAGTGGCAAGAATAACAACAGCTAGAGTTTCGTTCCTTGAGGACCGTCTCTGAAGATGTGGGCAGAATGTGTAGTGATTTCCTAAGCTCAGCTCTTACTCATTTGTCCTCACTCTGAATCAACGCAGGTGACCGTTGCCCACATCAATGCTACCGCCAAGAACGCGGCTGACGACAAACTGCGCCAGAGTCTCCGAAGGTTTGCGAACACTCACACTGCTCCAGCCACTGTGGTTCTCGTGTCGAGTAAGTGCAGAGACATCTGCTCATTTCCACTAAACTCGCTGTGTGGGAATTATTACAGAAGCCAGAACACATTCGAGTGAAATATGCCCCCAGAGAGGCTGAAATGCACAGGCCATGTTTGTGCTTACCTCTGAGAACGGTTTAGAGAAAAAAGCGGAGTCTGTGTAGATTTTGTGGATTTTCTCCTTAGAGCTTGAATATGGATTCTTGTGGGGCCAGTTAAAGAAAATGTAATTTTTTATTCTACTTTATTTTTTTGTATCCTGGGCCCAGTATTGCTAGTTTTAACAATCTAAGAAGAATTTCCAAAGCTGATGCTCCCGAAATATTAATATTTGCTCTCTTTTACTATTGGAAGTAACGTGTCTTGGAATTCAGTAGAAGTATGTGATAAAATTGCCCTACGGTGTTCATTCTTGTGTGAAACGTGTTCCTGTTTCAGTTAAGGGGGTGGGAGCTGGGGGGCGGGGGGGTGGAGCAACTCTGAGTCCAGTCCAGCCATTCCTTCCTTCTCAGTAGGGGGCAGTACAGCTGTGTGTCTGTGTCACGTCTTTCTAATGTTTGGGGACGGGGTGGGCTGTGCCTTTTCTTTCAGCTGATGTCAATTTTGCATTGGAGCTTAGTGATCTGAGACACAGGCATGGTTTCCACATAATTTTGGTCCATAAAAACCAGGCCTCGGAAGCACTGCTGCATCATGCTAATGAGCTGATCAGATTCGAAGAGTTCATTTCCGACTTGCCCCCCAGGTTACCACTAAAAATGCCAGTAAGTGGGTTTGCATTCTTCTTTTGCTGCACTCTAATGTTAGATTTTGGGGGCTGAAGACCGCCCTTAACGGGGTCACCAGGTGAGGCTGTTCTTTGTAGGAGGCTGGCCAGATTTTTGAAGTAAGGCTTAGAAATAGTTCTTTTCTTACCAATAGAGAATTGGCATGTATGAATGTTGCTTTTAGCTTGTTTCACGGTATCGTGGGGAATTGGCTTGTAGGTTTATCTTCCCAACGCCTCTGGTCAGTGTCTCCAAAGCCAGCAGTGTTTGTGTCAACTGGATGAAAGCAGTAGGGAAAGATTTATTACGTCTTTTTCTTGCAGTCACGGGTAAAGAATATGGTGATGGTTTGCACACACTCATGTGGCTGCAGTCAGATAAACAGAGTAAATCGTACACGTCTTGGGCATTTAATCCTTAAACTTCAGTAGCCCTCTGAGCTGGTTTTGCATAGTTCTATTCCCCACCATGCATGTGCACGATTTAGAGCGGTTATTGCTACACCTGTAGCTTATTGAGCCGCGTGCTAGGAGAAAGTGCGCGTATTTCCAGCAGGGTGAGCATTCCTTATGGTCTTGATTTGGGAAAAGCACGTTTACTACACTCTTGAGCTGCATTTCAGCCATTTGGAGAATATACATATGACTCCTAAAGAAATTGGCATTTACTTTTCTAGCCTCAGAGGCCTTTAAGTCGAATGTAGTATTTTAGGTCAGAGATTGCCCACTTTTGAGGTCCCTGTTCTTCATGGTTAAAAAGAAGAAAAAGACTTGATTATTCAGAGCATTAAATCTTGCCATTCTCATTGGCCAGAGTGGTACTTTAAGGTACATTTCCCTCTTTCTGGGTTTTTTCGGTTTAAGTAAGTTCACCGTCTTCCCTCAAGATCATTACCACCTCCCCTCCGAGGTTGTTAGCTTAAGTTTGGAGATCACTCCTTGTTCTTCTAATTTTGTAATTGAATGTGTGCCCTTGAGTTAACCCGTTGTAACCCTTTTCCTCTGTATCAGCAGTGCCACACTCTGCTCTATGTTTATAACCTACCAGCAAATAAAGATGGCAAGAGCATCACCAACAGGCTCAGGCGCCTGTCTGATAATTGTGGTGGGAAAGTGCTGAGTATCACAGGCTGCAGTGCAATTCTCCGCTTCATAAACCAAGATAGTGCAGAACGGGCTCAGAAGCGAATGGAAAACGAAGATGTCTTTGGTAATAGGATCATTGTGTCATTTACTCCAAAAAATAGAGAACTCTGTGAAACAAAGAGTTCCAATGCAATTGCTGATAAAGTGAAGTCTCCCAAAAAACTTAAGAATCCAAAATTGTGCCTCATCAAAGATACGAGTGAACAATCTTCCAGTGCCAAAGCCACGCCTGGAAAAGGGTCGCAGGCAAATTCTGGATCTGCTACAAAAAACACAAATGTTAAAAGTTTACAGGTAACTTTGATACCTCTTGCTTTCTGAAGTTTACGGTAGGTTCGGTTTCTTCTTCTCCGTGTTTTACATGCCCCGCTTGCTTTCGGCATGTCCTTTTTTGTTTTCCGTTTTTGACGATTCTCAGTTACGTGTTTTCTGTACAGGGTTTAACACATCTTGGTCGCTTCAGTTTTAAATTCCGTTGCGCTTGTCTCTTTTAAGGAGCTCTGCCGCATGGAGTCAAAGACTGGCGCTAGAAGCAGTGACTCCCAGCAAGGCCACCTGAGGCTGGTGGCGCTTCCCCACAGAAGCTTGAGCGCTGCAGCGCCCGCACCCAAAAACTCGGGGACGGCAGAACCCGCTTACAAAACCAACCCGAAGTAGGTTACGTTACTCTTCCTCACGGCCTCTTGTCTAATGTGAAGGCAAGCACGTGACCTTTTCCCTTCATGTGTTCCCTCCATTAGGAAAGAGAACCCCTGTCCCCGGAGTGTCACCAGCTCTCCTGTAGAGAACAAAGAGAAAGAGGAGACTCCGTTCCAAGTGAGTTACCCATCTGCTTTCAGCAAGCTGATCACGTCACGGCAAGTCAGTCCCCTGCTCGCAGCACAGTCTTGGTCTTCTCGGTGAGTCCACCTGCTTGATCGTGGGGTACTTGCGTGCAGTAGCAGGGATGATGACACGATGCTGGTTCAAAGGAACTCCGGCGACGCAAGTGCATGAATACAGAAATAAGAGATGAGTCCTCCCCTCCTCGTCCTCCAGCCCCCCTTCCTCAGGCCGTCTTAGCTTATGATGGGGGGCCATGCTCCTCAACGTCTCTCCCCTCCACGTGGGAATCTAGGTAAGCAGAGATCACAGAAACTTAACTCGGACTCCCTGGCCATGATGGGAGGCACATGTAGATGTCCTTACTGTTTCCTCCTCACTTTGTCATGTTGGGGAAGCAGCCCCAACTATACGTGCCCTGGTTATTCTTATTCACAGGGTAATTGCAGGGAGCCATTTGAGAAGCAGGAGTGGGGGGCAGTCTGTAGACGACTGTACTTATCCAAGTAACGCTTACCTTATCTAAGCTCTCCAGACTCACACTGAGTACTTCTGGAAGCTTGGAGGACAGGAGCCATGAGGCCACGTTGCACCTTGTGAACTCCTTCACACATTGTATTTGTTGCGCTGAGTTGCTGAAGGCTCGCTCCAGAAAGTGACTTTGGATCTGCAAAGTTAAAATTAAAAATTCACATAAAAGGCTACAATACGTGAGCGACAGTAGCGTTTTCAGAGCCAGGGAGAAGTTAAATGACTTTTATTGGTATCGCAGGCTAATTCACCAAGAATCAATACCCAGAGTAGAAAATGAATTCACCGGGTCTGCCTATAGTTTCTGCCTCTAGTGTTAAATAATCCAATGAAAGAATATTTGGTATTAAATTGTGTACTGGTTGTTAATAACAGGTCAATAGGTAGTACTTTTAGAAATAAGTCTAAATCAGTGTACATTTAAGATAAAAATACATTTGAAAACCAAATATTCTGCTTGGTTGCATTACGGAAAGCTGTTTTTATATATAGCTTCAAACAGAGCCTAAGTGATTTAAACTAAGTAAATAGAATAACAGTTTTTAAAAATACTCCACCATGTATGTTTTAAGCAGGAGTATGTCTCCAAACCTTTTAAACAGAGCGTCCCCACTTGCTTTCAACATTGCAAATTCGAGCATTGGTGCTGACAGCCCAGACCCGTTTGCAAATGGTGCTGACATCCAGATCAGCAACATCGACTACAGATTATCCCGGAAGGAGCTGCAGCAGCTTATGCAGGAGGCATTTTCTAGGCACGGCAAGGTAACCTTCTCACCCCCTCTTGCCTTCCTTTTACCCTTTGCTAGCGCTTCAAGTCGGGAGAACGTAGTTCAACACACGTAAGCGCAGCCAGGATAGACGTATCACTGAATGAGTTTGAACTCCTTCCTTTTTCCTGTGGTCTGCTCACGGTGATGCTGTACTTGTAGTTTTTAGGGCGTAGCCCCGGAGAGCAGGAGACCTAGGGGAGAGGCACTCGTGGTCACGGGCACGGATTTAAGTGGCACTTTGGGGAATAAAACTCTGACGGATTTTACTTCACTCTGGCTGCTAAAATACAGAAGTAGGATTCTAAAGTAATGTTGGCTGTTTTTGTGAGTATCTTACTGTGTCTGATGGGGTTTTTAGGTGCCGTTTGCTAGAAGTGCACCTATTCCAGATGATTAAAATGGCTATGCCCCGGGTGTTTGCAGGGTCTGGAGAAGACCCCAAAGACTCCTCGCACATATTGGCTCCCGAGCCTGCATCAGAGAGCTGCGCGTGCCAGAGCACGCAGCCAGGCTGGGCCGATTTCATGTCTCTGAAGGTCACCCAGTCCTGGTTCACTTAGGTTTTGCTTGGCAGAAGCGTAGCGTTCAGACATGTTCCCTCACAGAAGCACGGAAGTCCACAGACGTGTTCCTTCATAATTCACCTTCAGGTTGAAGCTGACAGGGTTCGGGGTAGACCTAGCATTCCCTTTTCCTTTTTACTGCTGTAGGTGAAGAGTGTTGAGCTCAGCCCCCATACAGATTATCAGCTCAAGGCTGTTGTTCAGATGGAGAACTTACAAGAAGCAATCAGTGCGGTGAATAGCCTCCACAGATACAAAATTGGCAGCAAGAAGATCCTGGTCTCACTTGCCACAGGAGCTGCTAATAAATCACTCTCTTTACTGAGGTAAAAACAAACCATTTATTTCAGGAAATAACTTCTTGGCCCAGAAACAACTTTGGAAAAAATAAAATAGATTTCATCACATTCCCAACCCTCTTTGATGATTACACACGCAGCAATGTTTATTCTCAGTTGTGACAGAACTTAGAAAATGAGCTAGAAGGTAGCAATAAGCTGGTTAGAATAATTCAACTCTTACTCAAGTCCACTACTCAAAGGTGAAGTACAGCTTAAACTTGGCAGGCGGTTAGGAGTAAAATAATACACCGCATATCCAGAACAGGTTCTAAAAATAGTAGCCCTCTACAGTAAATGTTTATAAGCCTGGAAAGTCTGCAGTGTTCCCTTCAAATCTTAGGAGAAGGTGGGTTTGTCTGTAGAGGGTAGATGTACAAAGCTGTAAGCTCTCAACCTGCAGATATATCCTTAGCATCAAATAGACACTCAGCTCTGTAAGTCTGCCTTCAACTCTGTCAATTGTAGGAATCTGGTGGTGCTTTCATTCTTAATGTGCTTTGATTCTTCTTCTTCGGCTTTCCCTGTTTTGGGGACAACTAGTAAAACAGAACTCACTCCTAAAAATCTGTTTAAACTCTCAAAGATCTTTTTCCGTAACGTGTACTTCACCATTATTTTAAATTATGTTTTTTTCCCCTAGAATAAAAATAACAATGCTCATTGAAGAAACTTTGGAAAGGTCAGAAATACAAAAGAAGCTGGGGGGTGGGGGGTGGGGCGTAGTGGGAATCCATAATCCTGTGGCTCGAAGCCAGTCATGCAACGGTTTGCCTATTTGTTTTCTTCTGATCGTTCTTGGCTGCCCTTTTTAAAACTATAGTTGGGATGATATTGTATCTGCTTGTGTATCCTCCACTGTGGGAATTCTACGTCCACGTCTCTAACACGTGACACACGACGTGGCAGGAGCCATTCAAGCTGTTCTGCCTTTTTTTTCTGTTAACAAGGTGTTTGTCTCATTTGAGCGGTCATTGTCCTTCTGATACACAGGTGTGAAAAGTGCTCTGCTTGAGTCTGATAAAAATCCCAGTGTCTGGCTTTATATTCTTTAATCACCTTGTCCCTAAAGTCTTTCTTTTTCAAGGTTTTCCAGAAAATAAATTTTGACATACCAGAAACTGGTAAATTTATGTTGTGTATACAGTTGACCCTTGAACAGCTCAGGGGTTGGGGGTGCCAACCCCCCCCATGCAGTCAAAAATCCCCATGTAACTTCTGATTCCCCCAAATCTTAACTACTAATCGTGTACTGTACTGTTGACTGGAAGCCTTTACTGATATAGTAACATAAACAGTTAACACCTAGGTTGTATGTGTTATATGCTACGTTCTTACAATGAAATAAGCTAGGAGAAAGAAAATGTTTCCAAAATCATAATGATGAGAACATACATTTATAGTACTGTACTGCATTTATCGAAAGAAATCCACATATAAGTGGACCCGTGAAGTTCAAACCCATGTTATTCAAGGGTCAACTGTACATTGTGTTAATCAGTTTTATGAACTCTGTTTTTGTTTTTGTTTATTTTTCCGCTCCCTATGAACTGTGTTTTTAAAATACCACTTGGAAATCCTCTGTTGATATCGAATGACATCTGTTTTCTAATTGAGTAAAATTTTGTTTTACAGTGCAGAAACAATGTCTATTCTTCAGGACGCTCCTGCCTGCTGTCTGCCTCTTTTTAAATTTACAGATATCTATGAAAAAAAGTAAGTTAGGTTTATTATTATTTTTTTCATTGATCTGGTCAGTACTGATTGGCAGCTTCCAGAATTCCTATATTGGTTGGTGATTGGCATAAATCTCTTGAGGAAAAGCTGTTGAGGACTATTTCCAGCCTGGTGGAGGAAATGATGTAAAGACAATGGTATCCAGATTCACGTTTCTATTTTTTTTTTTTTTTTAATTTTTTTTTTCAACGTTTATTTATTTTTGGGACAGGGAGAGACAGAGCATGAACAGGGGAGGGTCAGAGAGAGAGGGAGACAGAGAATCGGAAACAGGCTCCAGGCTCTGAGCCATCAGCCCAGAGCCTGACGCGGGGCTCGAACTCACGGACCGCAAGATCGTGACCTGGCTGAAGTCGGACGCTTAACCGACTGCGCCACCCAGGCGCCCCTCACGTTTCTATTTTAACATACATTTTAAAAACGTCTTTCATTTTTAATAAATTTAGACCTCAGTCCCTAAAGCTGTATGTTTTTCCCATTGACTGATTCGTTTTGTTCATCACTGAATGAACATTTTCGAGCACCTTCTAGGCTGTAAGCTCTAGGACAACAAGGACTGGATCTGACTTATGACCATCTCTTCAGGACCCAGGGCTTAGTAGATGCTCAGGAAGTATGGGTGGTATGGAAGTCTAGGGGCACCCGGCTGGCTCAGTTGGTGGAGCGTGTGACTCTTGATCTCAGGGTTGTGAGTTCAAGCCCCACGTTGGGTGTAGAGATCACTTTTAAAAACAACATCTTTTTTTTTTAATTTATTTATTTAAATTGAAGTTAGTGAACATACAGTGTAGTCTTGGTTTTAGGAGCATAACCCAGTGATCTAGCACTAACATAGAACACCCAGTGCTCATCCCAACAAGTGCCTTCCTTAATGCCCATCACCCATTTAGCCCATCCTCCCCAAAATAAAATCTTTAAAAAGTCTGAGCCTCTGTGGAGAGTGCAGAGCTGGGAAGACACGATCCTTGTCCTTGAGCTTCTGTCTGGACGGGAAGAGGAAATACTCGTAAATCATCAAGAAAAAAGAAAACTATCCCCAAGTGAGTGAGGAGGAGAAAATGCTCTAAGGATGGAAAAAACAAAGAGCTGGACTGTTACTCTGAAGCCCCGGAGCCCTGAGTAGTGGCGGAACAACGGGCCATGTGGTGGCGGTGCAAGCTGAGATGGAATGAACAGGGCAGAGAAGGACACAAAGAAGGGACAGTGCTGTCCCAGTCCTGGGTCCAAGCAGATGCTGTTGGAACACCGAAGTTTCAGTTTGTCAGTGAAATAGGACATTGTGACTAGTTTTATGTAGCAGGCAAGATGGAGAGGAGAGGCAGTTTGATTCTGAGTTGTTTTGTCCTGGCTGACTGAGAGGATGCTAGTATGGTTAAAACAGAAATAGAAAATAAAGCCTGTCCAGAAAGTGCAGTGAGGTTTTGACCTTGGCTTGGACATTGGAGATAATGAAGATGTGACCGTTACTTTCCTAAAGGGGATCAGGAGAGGCAGGGAAGCAGGGAGGGAGTGAGGGGAAGCCAAGAGAAGGGCAGAACTGGATGGAATACCACCTGGGACGGGAAGCAGGAGAGAACCAGGAGGTGAGGGTGTTACCAGGACATGCGGGGATGGCTGGCGTCATTGAGGGAGCGGAGAATGTGGCATGGGGTTTTGTGGGGAGGGGAGGAGGAAGCCGCTGGTGACTTGAGAGCCATCCCTCCCGAGTCCTGTGGATAAAATCCTGGAGAGAAAAGGATATGAACTCAAATCTGTCTGCCTTCCAAGCCTGTGCCTTTAAGCTCCCAAGTATGAAAGATACACACACGGTGGGGGGATGATTGAGGAGTCCAGTCTCAGGAAGTGTGGGTCTCAAGGTTCAGGAATAGGTGAGGTGAGGGAGTAGCTGGAAAGGAGCCTACCTCTTCTGAGGTAGCAGAGCAGAGATGGGGAGGGCTGGTACAGAGGGATTTCCAGCTTGGGAAGTGGAGTCAAAAGAGGTCATGTCAGATAGCTTTCCATCTGAGACAGTGAGGTGAGGTCATATGCAGCAACTGCAGGGGTTCGAGGGTTAGGTAGCAAATGACATAATGACTGATGGGCAGTGAGCCAGAGGTGACTCAAAGGAAGTGCCAAGTGTTACTGGCTTGGGAGTGAAATAATTTAGAGTAGAATTAATCCCATCTTACTTTTGAAGAGGTGGAGGAACCGTTCTTAGCAATAGCCCTTTACTTAATCAGTACAGGCGTTTCTGTGTAATCAGAGAAGAACATTCCAAGTCAACTTCTGTCCCCTTATCCTTGCTTTTAGATTTGGACACAAGTTGAACGTATCGGATTTATATAAGTTAACAGACACGGTGGCAATCCGCGAACAAGGAAACGGAAGACTGGTGTGTCTGTTGCCCAGCAGTCAGGCCCGGCAGAGCCCCTTGGGGTCTTCGCAGTCACATGACGGCTCCTCGACAAATTGCAGCCCAATTATATTTGAAGAGTTAGAATATCACGAGCCTGTCTGCAGACAGCATTGCCCCGATAAGGACTTCAGGTAGAACCTCGTTTCCTTCTAGAAATAATCCTTGTGTATAAGGTCCTTGAACGTCTGTTAGTTACCTTGAAGACCTTTTAGACCACTGAGAAACGTCAGCTAACTGTTTTGTTCTCTTTTCTGTAGTGAACACGAATTTGATCCAGACTCCTATAAGATTCCTTTCGTGATCCTCTCTTTGAAGACATTTGCGCCCCAGGTTCATAGTCTTCTGCAGACACATGAGGGCACTGTGCCTTTATTAAGGTGAACATGTCAAAGCCATTGAGATATGAGGCCTTAGTTCTCCTCTTTCTAGAAAGTCTGCCCTCTGCCCACACCTCTTCCCAAGCAAGTATTATAGAATGCTTCATCCTAACATTTTTAGCACCTTGCAGTCAAAGTAGATCTGAAATAGGATCCATTCACTCAATACTTGAACAAGAAAATTTGTGCAGATTTTTAGAAACATAAGGAATGAATAAGAAAGCTTGTTCTCCACAAAGACGAGATTATTGTAAGTGCTGTACTACAGGTGCACACACGTGCTAGAGGAGGGTACACAGCCTTCAGCCCTGGGCTGCAAAATTTGAGAGAGAAAAGCCACTAATGCGTTGAAGCAGGTAAATCACTGACTGAGCACCCAGTTGCCTTATTTTTAACACCCTCTGCTGGGAAAATTGTTTAGGAATTTCTGGTTTCATCAGACTGCATCAAAGAGGTCAGTGCCACAGTGATTGTCTCCCCTGCCTCGGACCTTAATTCTAATGTTCAAACCCAGATCCTGGGGATTTAAACAGAAATTACTTATTTGTGGATATATTAAGATAGAGATTTCTGTTTAGCAGGTGCTTTGCTTTTCCATTATTGTAATTACCCTTCTTTTTCCCCACTTCAGCTTTCCAGATTGTTATGCTGCAGAGTTCGGTGAACTGGAAATAGTGCAGGAAAATCAAGGGGGTGTCCCCTTAGAACACCTCATCACCTGTGTTCCAGGTGTAAACATCGCCACTGCACAGAATGGTGTCAAAGTGGTCAAATGGATTCACAACAAGCCCCCACCTCCAAACACAGGTAGGAGGCAGGTATCGGATGTTTCTGAGCCACCACCTACTAGGAGAGGAGGCTGTTGGCCTTTATCTTCCACAGCAGCCCTGTTTGCCAAGCACAAAGCACTGTGGATGTCTCCTTTGATCTTTTTTTTTTTTTAAATGTTTGTTTATTTTGAGGGAGAGTGAGATGCATGCCCATGCACGCGAGTGAGGGAGGGGCAGAGCTAGAGGGAGAGAGAATCCCAAGCAGGCTCCATGCTGTCAGCTCAGAGCCTGATGAGCCCAAGAACCGTGAGATGGTGAGCTGAGCCGAAATCAAAGAGTCGGATGCTTACCCAACAGCCACCCAGGCGGCCCTCCTTTGATCTTTTAAAAACTACTCTCTAAAGTGCTTAAGGTTTGGCAGAACAAGACTTTTGGGGAGTACCAGCATAAGCTATGTAAAAAATGTAAAATCCTGGGGCGCCTGGGTGGCGCAGTCGGTTAAGCGTCCGACTTCAGCCAGGTCACGATCTCACGGTCCGTGAGTTCGAGCCCCGCGTCAGGCTCTGGGCTGATGGCTCGGAGCCTGGAGCCTGTTTCCAATTCTGTGTCTCCCTCTCTCTCTGCCCCTCCCCCGTTCATGCTCTGTCTCTGTCTGTCCCATAAATAAATAAAAACGTTGAAAAAAAAAAAAATGTAAAATCCACATTTCACAATGACGAATCTCTTTAGCCCTACCTAATTTTGTGAGACTTTTTGGCTTGTCAGTTGGCTAGCCTTTTAAAAATAGTTTCAAGTAGTTGAAGGAAAATCTCTCTAAATGCAGATTTACCTGTGAAATTCATTGTGGTCAACATTTCTGACTTGGATAAATCTGAAAACAGATTTAGCTGTTAGTATAAAAGACCAGGAAATGTGAACCCAGATTTGGGTGGGTTGCTGAGTTCTGGGCATCCCTGAGTCGCAGGTGTCTAATCCCATGACCTGTGAACAGCACTGCAAATCGTTGCCGCTATATGCACATTTCCTTCTCTTTGACCCTAAATACTTCCTCCCTTTCTTTCCCCCTATAGGAAGAAGGGTGAGGATAACCAGGGAAGGAGAAAGATTGGTAGCAACGCTGCTTGCCACCTTCTCCTGCCTTTCCCCTCAGCCCTGGCCTGTGCAGGCTCCCGGGCCTGTGCTGTTTCTCCTTCCTCCTGTGTTGTTAGCCTGCCAGTGTCTTAGAAAGGTTTTTGTCTGCTTATACTTTTATAATGAAAACTTTTCCTCAATTACATGGGCGTTCAAGAAAAATTTCTTTCTTACTCTTATATCAGCTAGTTTTACATTGCTGCTTTCCGTGATTTTCTGGGTAATGTTTTCAGCTTCCACATGGGTTAGCTCGGCTCTTCTGGGCTACCTGCTTGCTGACCATCTATAACTTTGTTTCTGTGGGAAAGTATGCTCCGCAGGACCAAGATGCAAATGAGTCGTTGAAATACGAGTTTATAAGGTGGAAACTTGCTGTGGAATTTCACTTCTGCTTTAAGTTAACACTATGCTGAACTGTGCTTTGACTACTGGACTTCGAGAAATAGTGGGAAAACATCTGCCAGCCCATAAAGAAGTTGGGCTGGCCCATTGATTATTATATAGAACCCGAATATAGATGCTGAGAAGTAAAGAGGCCCTTTGGTCTCATCTGCGTCGTCATGGGTGAGCTCAGGCGAGCGAGTGCAAGGTTAGTTACCTTTGTTTCAGAGGTAAGATCCCACTTTATATCTTAGGAATGCTCTCTTTTTCTCCCCCTGTCTAGATCCTTGGCTTCTGCGTTCTAAAAGTCCTGTGGGTAACCCCCAGCTGATCCAGTTTAGCAGGGAAGTGATTGACCTGCTAAAGAGCCAGCCGTCCTGTGTCATCCCAATTAGTAATTTCATCCCGTCCTACCACCATCATTTTGCAAAGCAGTGCCGGGTATCAGACTATGGATATTCCAAGCTGATAGAATTACTGGAAGCTGTGCCTCATGTGTTGCAGGTAAGGAAAGTTCAGGAATTATTATTATTTTAAAGACGAGAATGTTCCTCTGTGGCTTTGGCTACCTCAGCCGAAGAAATGGGTTAGCTGGTAACCTCATCCAAGATGGCTTCTTGGTTTTTGCAGAAAGCTGTGAGTTTCAACTTAAAGAACGAACTCCTTAGAGCACTGTCAAGTGTTGTTCTTCTAATCTGTGTAGACTGACCTCCCTTCTCCTAACCCAGAGCTCTCCAGGGTTGTTCACTCTTAGAGAGGAGCTGCCGAGAACACGGGCTTACCTCTCGTAAATGAGTGAAAGACGAGCTCCTGGGCTGGAGCCTCATGTTGGTTCCTAAGGAATCTTTCTTTACCTGTTAACCTAGACTGTTATATAGCTTCCTACCTGTAAAACAGCTTCCCACTTGTAAAATGGCTTGGAATACCTTAGCTGTCTTTTGTAGACAAAATTAGTTGCTTTTTGTGTCTGTATTCACAACTATTTGAGGAGGGGTATGAAGGGCAAACAAAAAGGGGGTGAGGGGTCCCAGGCACTTGAGCAGATGTTCATTTTGAACATCTACATTCTGTTGATCTACATGTGTTTGAAAATGCAGACATCACACATAAAGGGGCTTATTGTCTGAGAGCGGTAACAGGAGAGAGAAAATGCCATCAACCAGAAAGTCAGTATGTGCCAAGGTCTTACGAGTATAAATAATCAAAGTGTTTGATTTACAGATCCTCGGAATGGGCTCCAAAAGGTTGTTGACCCTTACCCACAGGGCCCAGGTGAAGCG
Source organism: Puma concolor (assembly GCF_028749965.1). NCBI lineage: Eukaryota > Metazoa > Chordata > Mammalia > Carnivora > Felidae > Puma > Puma concolor. Next base: position 30,044,354 of record NC_141682.1, read on the forward strand.
CTTTACTCAGGATTTACTAAAACTTCTCAAATCCCAAGCCAGCAAACAGGTCATTGTGAGGGAGTTCTCACAGGCTTACCATTGGTGAGTTGATGAGAAGGGGGAGAAAAATGAAAGCAAATATTTTAAGACACTTTTTCTTCCCACAAATCTAAAATAATTACCTAACGTTTTCTATTTAACATTCTTTTGGAAAACTTACAAAGTTTATTTAGCAAGTGATATGTCTCATTCTTTACCCATTTCCATGGTTAAATTCTAGGTGTTTCTCAAAAGACTGGGATGTCACTGAATATGGTGTTTGTGAATTGATTGATATCGTATCAGAGATTCCAGACACAACCATCTGCTTGTCCCAACAAGATAGTGAAATGGTGATTTGTATCCCCAAAAGAGGTATGTTGACCTTAATGTGCTGGAAGACAGTCGCATATCTCAGTGGTTATCTTAACACGGTCTCACATATCCTTTTCCCTGCCCCCATGGTTCCCGCAGATTCCATGGAAGGAGCATTGTGAAAACTATGTGCTGTGCAGTGGATCCTAGGTTCTTCAGAGCAGGAAGCCACTCACCAATAAGAAAAGCTGGTTTTTTAGAATTTAGAATTTTCCCTCTAGGGGGAAGAGGGGCATAACCAGCACTTTGCCAAAATGCCTTCTTCAGCCTGTCTATGGCTGTTGACACCATAATTATCCATCTGAGAGTCGGTTACCATGGCTCTTGCTTGACTCTTATCTTTAACTGAGCTACCTTACCATGCACTCTGGAGAAGGAAAGAAGGCTCAAGCAAATGTTTCGCTTTATCTTTCATATTTTGGCCACTCTGGTTGAGGTCTGGGAGCTAGGGCAGGTGAAATTACATCTGTCTACTGTCCTCTTCTCCCACTGTTATTAATCGGTGATTGTTAACCTGTGTTCCTGGAGAACACTGATAATTCATGAAATTATGGCACTCCAGAGCTTTTTGGAGCGAGGAATGTCGGTCTTCTGACTCTCATTTAAAAATCAATAGAGGGGCACCAGGCTGGCTCATTTGGAAGAGCATGTGACTCTTCATCTGGGGTTATGAGTTCAAGTGCCACATTGGGTGTAGAGGTTACTTAAAAATTTTTTTAAAAATATTTTTATTTTTTATTTTTTTAGAGCTTGTGAGCAGGGCAGAGGGGCCGGGTGGAGGGGGGAGAGAGAGAGAGGGAGAGAGAGAGAGAGAGAAAGAGACTCTTAAGCACGTTCTGTGCTTAGTGTGGAGGTTCAGATCCCACAACCCTGGGAACCTGAGCTGAAATCAGGAGTCGGGTGCTCAACTGACTGAGCCACCCAGGTACCCCTAAAAAAAAAAAAAACTTTTAAAAAATTTCTTTTTGTTTTTTAAACGTTTATTTATTTTTGTTTTTTAACAAAAATTTTTTTTTCAACATTTATTTATTTTTGGGACAGAGAGAGACAGAGCATGAACAGGGGAGGGGCAGAGAGAGAGGGAGACACAGAATCGGAAACAGGCTCCAGGCTCTGAGCCATCAGCCCAGAGCCCGACGTGGGGCTCGAACTCACGGACCGCGAGATCGTGACCTGGCTGAAGTCGGACGCTCAACCAACTGCGCCACCCAGGCGCCCCTTATTTATTTTTGAGAGAAAGAGACATAAGCAGAGGACAAGCAGAGGAGGGGCAGGGAGAGAGGGAGACAGAATCCGTGAAGCAGACTCCAGGCTCTGAGTTTCAGCACAGAGCCCAATGCAGAACTCGACCTCACAAACCGTGGGATCATAACCTGAGCTGAAGTTGGGCGATTAATTGAGCCACCCAAGCGCCCTAAAAACTTTCAAAAAAAATTACATGCATAAAAATTAATTGAAATAAAAAGTGAAATGTAAGCTTTGCCCTGTGTTTTTGTTAAACTTTTGTTGCCTGATACTCTTTGTGCTAACAGTTTTAACTGAAGGTCAGAAGAATAAACAAAGCATGTGGCTATTCAGAAGTGCGAGTTTACAGAAATAATTTCTAGGTTATTTTTACAAGTACAGAGATCTGTCATGTACATGCTTGTATGTGTCAGGCTCCTATATATGGGATAGGGGTGGGGGACAGAGAGCTAGAAAAAGTATGTCCAGCTTGCAAGGTGAAATTACATGGGTATGTACGTATATTTCACTGTGTACCATAATAGTTTCTTGGCCTCCTGGTATCGTGTCCTTGAATGAGTTTGAAAACCATTCTGCAGAGAGAGCATATGAATGTGTTTGTCTTAGGCTGTGTGCATTTGGAAGGCAAAGATGATACCTCTTGTAATCTGTACACAGGACTAACTATACCACTAATGTTCAACACAAATCAATGGAAGACTGTGATGACTGATCAATTTTTTTTTTTTTTTTTTTTTTTTTAAAGAGCGTACCCAGGATGAAATAGAAAGGACAAAGCAGTTCTCCAAGGATGTTGTTGATTTGCTGCGGCACCAACCCCATTTCCGGATGCCCTTTAACAAATTTATCCCCTCCTACCATCACCACTTTGGCCGGCAGTGTAAACTTGCATACTATGGGTTTACTAAACTACTTGAACTTTTTGAAGCCATACCTGATATTTTACAAGTGAGTAGAGATTCCAGTGATATTTTTCTAAACAATATATGGGAGAATTTTTTTTTTTTTCTCTCAGGCCTCTTTTCCTGGGAAGTAAGTAGTTAGGAAATAGGAAAACTGGAAATATTTTGATCAGAGAAGCTATGTTTTTGGCTCATTAGTATTTCAAGGTAAGTGTGGGGTTTTTTTTTCCCCTTCCATGAAGAAAGAAACCATCTTCAAATTTATTTTAGAGTAATTATTGTCAAAAGATGAAATAGTTTGATTCTTTTTAATAGTTTGTTTTCTTAAATGGAATGTTTTTCCATTAGTGCCATATTTTTCAAATCTCTTAGGTTGGTGCTGGGGACGAGTACGCGAGGCGATATGAATGCTTAGCTGTTAAGCCATTGCTAAGTTAAACCAGATTTTTGTTGTTAATTTCATTAGCATTTGTGTTTTTTTAAATTTATTTATTTATCTTTGAGAGAGAGCGATACCGGAGTGCAAGCAGGGGAAGGGCAGAGAGAGAGGAAGGGACAGAATCTGAAGCAGGCTCCAGGCTCTGAGCTGTCAGCGTAGAGCCCGATGCAGGGCTCAAACTCACAAACCAGGAGATTATGACCTGAGCTGAAGTCAGACGCTTAACGGACTGAGCCACCCAGGCACCTAAAGTGCTTTTAAAATTCTTCTTGGGGCGCCTGGGTGGCTCATTCGGTTAAGCGTCTGACTTCAGCTCAGGTCCTGATCTCACAGTCTGAGTTTGAGGCCTACATCAGGTTCTGTGCTGACAGCCTAGAGCCTGGAGACTGCACTGGTTTCTGTTCTCCCTCTCTGCCTACCCCTCCCCTGCTCATGCTCTGTCTCTCTTGCTCTCAAAAATAAATAAACATAAAAAAAATTTTTTTTAAAATTCCTCTTGTGTGTGGTCAAATACACATTACTTTGTTAACCCTTTTTAAGTGTGCAGTTAAGTGGTGGTAAATGTATCACATGCTGTGCAACCAATTTCCAGAACTTTTTCATCTTGCAGAACTGAAGCTCTATATCCATTAAAGAACACCAAAGTGCTTTTCCGTTACTAACCGAATACATTTCCATGCCACTTAATTCTATGAACAATCATAACTTGTTCAATCTCGCCTTCTTCCTGCTGTGTGTTTTCCAAGGTATTGGAATGTGGAGAAGAAAAAATCCTCACTTTGACAGAGGTAGAACGATTCAAAGCTCTTGCTGCCCAGTTTGTCAAACTCCTTCGGTCCCAAAAAGATAACTGCCTTATGATGACAGATCTGCTTACGGAATACGCTAAAACTTTTGGTTACACGTTTCGTCTCCAAGACTACGATGTCAGTTCAGTTTCAGCTTTAACACAGAAGCTCTGCCATGTTGTAAAGGTTAGCAGATTTTTATTTTCACGGCAATGTGGCGTCATCTTCGCTGGGGTGTTTTCCTGTGCTTTCGCGTTTCTTAGTTCACACCTTGCAGTAGTTTCTGTTTCATAGTAAGTGCTTTGTTTGCTGTTAATACCTTATTAGGTGATAGGAGATTACCCTAATAGGGGCTCTGGTTTGGCAGCTAAGATTTTTGGTCTTGCTTCTGTGTGTTTGTTCAGGGCCTTGTCAAAGGAATGACTCTGAACTGATGAGGTGTCTTTTATCCGAGGATGTTTTTTTCCTCAGGTATATTCTTCTAAATGGATCATCGTTTCTGAAGTTTTGGGGAGGCTGTAATCCCAGATCTCTTTCCCCACAGATTCTGACTCACTCGAGTAGATTTAGGAGCAGGCTAGGCTCACAACAGCCCTTGTTGCTGGTAACACGGGATTGGAGAGGGTAACTTCCTCTTCCTTCCTGCCCTGGACTGAATTGACCCTCCCTGTCCTAGACTGAGCAGCTGGGTGGTTTCAGGCTGCCTCCAGCCTGGGGCCAAGAAAACTCACTAAGAGGAGGCAGGGTGGAAGTGCCACCAAGGGGGGCAGCCCTGGTTACAGACACGGAAGGGATGCATTCACGTCCTGTCCAGTCGAGGGGAGAACCTTCACAGGACCCAGAGTAGGGAGGACGCTAGGAGTGTGGCACTCCCAATCCAAGGAGGGGAAACGGCCAGCACTGTCACCTGCTGGGACGAGTGAGGCAGGGACTAATGTGACCTTCGGGCCTGGCTACATGGAGGAACTTGGTGTTGCTGGCCGGGCGGGGTCGCCACCAGTGAGTGGGGACCAGAGGCACGCTGAGCAGGTCGAGGCATGAGGAGGACTAGGAGGCAAGAAAACGGTCACAGGTAGTACAGCCTTTCGGCTTGTCTCCTTGTGAAGGAGCAGCGGGAGTGCACAGTGGCCGCAGGGCCACGGGACCGAGGGAGCCCATGAGCTTTCTGTGGCTGCTTTGCTCCCAGGTGGAGAGACCCGAGCATGGTTGAGAGCCACCAGGAAGGATGTGCTCGAGGGAGAGAAGAGAAGTACACAGACAAGAGGTGGTGGGGTGGGGTTTCCGAGGAGGCAGGCGTGGGAATCGGCATTCAGCAGACGGCAGGGCACACACAGCCCTGATATTAGTGCTTCGACCAGAGGGGGTGGTAGCGGGCGGATGTAGACACGGGGAAGTTTGCTGTTCCTGTCTGGAAAGAGGAGGGGGGTACCCACCACGAGCTATTTGTCTGTGAAGTGAAGGTGAGAGCAACTGCATAGAGGATGAAAGGCACAGGATTCGAGATTGAGGCCCCTCACGGCACGGTGCGGTGTGGGGGGCCCGCCAGGACAGGAGGCAGGGGCACGGGGAGTAGGCGAGCCCCGCAGGAGGGAGGCGGTGCCCACAGCGCTACCCTGGGTTTGCTGCCGGCTCGGAAAGCAGACCGTCGGGCTTGAGGTGGGAGTTTGCCAGATGGTGCAAAGAAAAGGCACCAAAGGGACAAAGTTGTTTACAGAGCATGACAAGAGTGGTAATGAATTCATGGCCTATCAGCGCCAAGGTGGACACGAGAGGAAAGTGAAGAAGGCAGAGGGTTTTAATTGGGAGGAGGTGCGAGTCCGTGCAGGTGAAGCTGGAGAAGGGGAGGAAGAGCCGATCATTCGAATCTCTTTTCCGTCTCCCACCCCAGCATCTGCCGCAGGCCTCCTTTGGCGCACAGGGTGCACGGGAGGTTTGCGTGAGCTACCTCGGCAGCGGGCGGTAGATGGCGAGATCCCACGTGCGACCTGGGAATGGGTGTCCACGGTGGAAGTCAGTGGAAGGGGATATCCCCGGAGATGAGGAAGTTGAGGAACTGAAAGGCCACAGGATGGGAGGGGCCCCCTGGATACTCAGTCACCCAGCATAAAGGCAGTGGAGTGCTTCAGTGGGTAGCAGGACTCAGCCATGACCAGAGACTCTGATAAGCAAGGGCGAGTGAGTGGGGAGTTTGGGCGCAAGCAGTCAAGATGGGGGAGGATTGGAGAGGCTCCGGGGCGCTGCCCTGGCTGCTGCTGCATCTCCGGGAAGCTTCTGGGGAATGCTGAGAAGCGGACCCCTCCACCCCGCCCCCCCCCCCCCCCCCGAGATTCTGATGCAATTAGGCCCAGTGTGCTCTGAGCATTGGCATCTTTTATAAGCTCCCTAGAGGATTCGTTGCGTAGCATGGGTTCAGAATCAAGAGATGTATCTAAGTAGCCTCGAAAGAACAGGTTTTTATTTTTACTCCTTGAAAGGCTACAATAGTAGCAGTGGTCTAGGCTTTGAACAAGATGACTCAGACTCCCCTAGACCTGACTCTGTTGATAGGGGAAATCTGTCACCATGGTAACTGGTGTGGGGGTCTGCCCTCCATCCTCCTGCCTGGGCTCTGGGTGAGCGTCCGAACCAGGGTCACAGTGGGATGGCGACAGTTCCTCAGGTGCTGCTCTGCCTGTGAGAGCCCAAAGCACACAAGCCTGTGGTGACCCAGCCCACGCCGAGGCACTGAGACCTGTGGTGTTGGCTGGAAAACCAGAGGGGAAAACACGTAACAGTAAACCTTGGCTTGCGTGCCAACACCTCCACGGTGCACTTGCCTGGGGTCTCAGTTACCAAACATCTGTTTCTTCACGTGCTCTTTGGTCCCTCAGTGATAACCTCTGTCTTTTTCAGGAGCTTCCCCTTCCAGTGTGCTTCATCACTCAGACCCGTTATCTCCTTGAGAACCAGAAAGAATCGAGGGGTAGACATGTAGTCAGGAAAGTACCCACTTACTGGCTAGTGATGACGGACTAGAAGAAAATGCGGGTGTCCTTAAAGTGGGCCTTCCATCCCTGCCCCAGTCTAGCTCCTGGGACACAGTCCAAAGCCCTCCCTTGCCTCCTCCCTGAGCGCAGCATCCTTCAGCTCAGGGGCTTGGGGAGTGGAAGGAGTGCCCTCAAAGAGGGCTGGTGTTGATGGAAGTTTCTGATTGTGGACCAGCAGAAAGGGAGAGAACAGCTCCTGCCCCAGTGTCCCCTGAGATGGTGGTCTGGAGTCCCATAGCAGCTGGAAAAGAAGAAGTTAGAAAATCTCCCTCCGTTGGTCTCACTAGCCCAAGGACAGTAGCTGAGTGCGTGTGGCATGGCACCCCTGTCTCTAGCTGGGAAAACACGTGGGCTCTTGTCCTCCCAGGTTGCTGACATGGCGTCAGGCAAACAGATTCAGCTGATCAACCGCAAGTCCCTGCGTGCTCTCACTGCCCAGCTGCTGGTGTTGCTGATGTCTTGGGAAGGAGCCACCCACCTGTCTGTCGATGAGCTCAAGAGGCGTTATGAAACTACCCACAGTGCTCCCCTCAACCCCTGTGAATATGGATTCATGACCTTGACCGAACTTCTGAAGAGTCTGCCCTACGTAGTGGAGGTATGAATATTGACAGTTCTGTGGAGCCGTCTTATGAGAACCGCTGAACCATATGTTTCTGGATCACTTGATGGTCTGGCTTAGAGGATGTAGAGCTGGAAGGGACCAGTCGGTCATTTCGTCGTTGAACAAACCGAGGCGTAGCAGGGGTGTGGGCACCTTGCCCAAACGAGTAGCAAGCTAAGAGGGAAGCCTGGGCCTCCTGAGTCTCAGGCTGGGGTGCTTTGTTATATACTGGCTGCAGTTTGCTACTGTTAGGTATGTCTGAATTAGATGGATTTTGTGGGGGCTCCGGGCGACTCATCAGTCAGGCACAGGTCAGAAAGGAAGGCTGGTCACCCAGGTTGCCTTTTAAGAATAGCACTTAAGGTCAGAAAAATCATAAGACAATACTACAGAAATAGATAAAGCCCCCTCCACCCCACAAAATTATCAAAATTGACCCTAGATGTTAAAAATTCGACCAGTTACCACCAAAGGGGCTATAAGATCGTTGAAATTTACGCCAGGACCAGATAGGTTCACAGCTGGATTTTTAACTGACTTCTAAAGCATAACTCCAACTTCCTAAAAACCATTCTAGGCCGTGTTGAAAGCACATAACTCACCACTTCATTTTATGAAGCCGAAGAAACTTTAATACCAAAACCTAAGAGTCCCCCAAAAAACAATGGTTCTAAATAGGATATTAACCAGTAAAATCCAGCAACATAGGAAGAGAGTGGTATACCATTGTTACCAAATAACCATGTGATTGATAAGTAAATAATTAAAAGATACTGACAAAAAGTCTCTCCTTGGCCAAACTTAGGCCAGCCTCCTGGGAGCCGCCTTATAGACTAGACAGTGACCCTGGATGTCTTAGTAATTTTCCATCCACCAACACCCCCTTCCTCCTTGCCTATAAATCCCCACTTTTCTCTCTTGTATTCAGAATCGAGCCCAATTCTATACTGGTGTTCTTTCTTTTCCTTTGTTGTGGTAGTTCTTAAATAAAAGGTATTTTTCCTACTTTAACTACTGTGCAGTTCTGGTTTGTTCCCCAGTACCAAATCCAACATTTTCTAGAGTCTCTCAGTTCTCTGTTACATGAACACTGGTTCTAGGAGGCGTAAATAGATGATCCAATACAAAAGGCTTTCTGTGGCCAGTAAGGGTTGGGAAATACCCCTTCCCTTAGAGATTTTCAGTGTACATTAAGACTCTGGAAAGGTTTCTGGTAAAGGAATTTGTTTACTTGAGGACAGAAGAGCTTTGGGGTTTCTTTCCTTAATGCCCCGCAAGAATACCACTGGCGTCATCCTGCAGCACAGTGTTCCTTGGAAGGCCACTTTGGGAGTGCGAGTTCCCTGGGCTCAGTCCCTGCTGTCTGATGCAGCTCTCTTCCCTCCTCACTGCCTCCTTGTTTGAGACCCCCAGGTTGGCTAGTGTCCTTCCTTTCTGACACACAGTTCCCTCAGACCTCTGCTGGCTTAGAGGCACAGATAGAACCAAGGTTTGCTCAAGGCGCTGCTTTCTCTCTGAGGAGATCCTTGGATGAACCCCTCCTCCTCCTCCCTGGCTTGTTGTCCCTTTTCAAGTTGACTTGGTGCCTTTTCATTCTCAGCTGGAGGCCCGGACCCCTTGGGGGCAAGGCCAATACTCTGGGAGTTTCTAATGCGTCTTTTTCTCTTGAGCCAGGTTTTTACTAATGACAAGACAGAGGAGTGTGTGAAGCTCACAAGCCTGTATTTGTTTGCCAAGAACGTGCGGTCTCTACTCCATACTTACCACTACCAGCAGCTTTTTCTCCATGAGTTTTCCATGGCCTATACCAAGTATGTCGGAGAAACACTGCAACCCAAGACCTACGGCTACAGTAGTGTGGAGGAGCTCTTGGGAGCAATCCCTCAGGTGCGTGTCTGCCGAGTTTCTTGGAGAGCGTCTTCCGGGACAGCCCCAGGCCCGTCTCCTGCACAGGAGGTGGAAATGCTGCCGGGTCGATGACGTGGTGGGCATTTTGAAAAACATACCATTGGCATAAAATGAATGACTTCAGCATTTCTCCTTCATTCTGCGAGCCCGTATTAAGTTCCTGTCTGCCAGGTGATAAGGTGATGGAGTGAGGTCAGGGCACCTGAACAGGTGATGAGGCAGTGCGGTCGGTGCAGCCATTTTTGGGTGCAGTGAGGAGGGACCACGAGCAGGGCCCATGCCCGGGCTTGGGGTTCGTTCTAGGGCCGAGATGTCGGGGATGCATAGAAGTGAACCCTGTGACAGAAGGGGCTGTGTAAGCGGATGCAGGGTAGTGACCAGCAGTGTGGAAGGTTCAGGGCATTTACAAGTAGGCAGGGGCCCATCAGTGAAGCAGGAGCTCACTTGAGGGGGCCTTCCTCCTTCAGGTGAGCGGGAGGCCTGGAGGGGAGGGCAGGGGGGAGTCTCAGGTTTGTGTGCGGAAAGCACCAATGTCACTGCTGCGACCCGGACCGGTGGGAGGGGAGGAGAGGGCTTGGCGAGGATCCTGGCCGTGGCCGGAGTCCAGGTAGGAGTGACACCCAAAGCGCACCTGTGCGAGAGGGATGGGGGAGGCAGGGAGGACCTGGTGAGGCTGAGGTCGGGGGCTCGGTGACAGGTGCGTGTGGGGCGGTGCAGGGAGCGAAGGACCTCTGCTGCGCTCTTGCTCTGCTAAGGACGTGGAGAGAGGACTTCGTTTTAGACGTAGGACCGGGGACTTGCTTTGATTCATCTCCATGAATCCTCTTAGGGTATGTTTACTAGAAAAGTTAGTAAGGGCTCTCCTGTGAGAACTGTCTCCTTTAATAGACCAGAACTGGCGTTTGGGAGATGGTCTTTGGAAGAGCCGCAAAGCATATTTTTAAAGCTGAGTCTCACCGTTTTTAGACTACGCATCTTCTTGTAAGGGACGTGTTTCTGCCAGCTTCTATCACTTTAAGAGCTAAAAGAAGCATAGAAAATTTTTCCTTGGCGTCACTTTCTAACTTGTGAGGTATTTTGGGTCAGCACAGTTGGTCACGTTCTGCCTGGATTTAGGACTTATTTCCTCTCCTTTTCCACTGCTTAACCACTAGTATGTCTTGTGTGCAGGTGGTCTGGATCAAAGGACATGGTCATAAGAGAATTGTAGTGTTAAAAAATGACATGAAAAGTAAGTAAGCACCCATCCCCTCCCCGCTCTGGAAACCCCGGTTGTCTCACCGACTTCTCCCTCTGATGGGCCCTCTTGGTCCTCCAGGCCGTGTGAGTTCACTCGGGCTCTCCCCTGTCAGTCCTGAAGACCAGCCCTCGGCCACAGAGCACATCCCGGCGGTGCCCGAATCTTGCACAGCCCCGGAACCCAGACTTGGAGCAGGCAGCGATGGTAAGCGTGGAAAAACGGAACGAAGCTTGTGAGATGCTGCAAGTGGCTGGGAGTGGGTAGGGGGTGGGGGTGGAAAAGGACCACAGTGGGTTGTTTTCCTTCGTTAAAGTCAAGTCTTCTTACATTTTCCAAAGCAGTCTGGCGTTTAGTTGGTACCTGAAAACCTGGCCTGCTTTTGATGGCATTTTATGGTTAGCGGTTAAGGCTTTTAAAGCATGTGGACGCCCCTGTAGTGACAATATGTGAGCCCAGTTCAGATGTTCGAGGACAAAATTTCTTGGACACTTGTTAAAACGGTATTTTAAGACTATGGCAGTAGGGTCAACTCTGCTGCACTAGAGGAGGGAGATCGAACTCAGCTCTGAATACAAGGGTGAGGGGGCAGTGTGACTGGGTGGCTCAGTCAGTTAAGTGTATGACTGTTGATTTTGGCTCAGGTTGTGATCACAGGGATTGTGAGTTCGAGTCCCGTGTCGGCCTCTGGGCTGACAGTATAGAGCCTGCTTGGGATATTCCCCCTCCCTCCCTCCCTCCCTCCCTCCCTCCCTCCCTCCCTCTCTCTCTCTCTCTCTCTCTCTCTCTCTCTCTCTCAGAAATAAATAAATAAACTTAAAATAAAAGTGGGGTGGGTGGGGATGTTTTAGTCAAGGAGCAGAGTGAGGGGGGACATCTGGGGTGGAAGATTGGGGACCTTGTTCAGAGAGCAGGGGTGCGATTTCTCACAAAACCCCGCAAGATATTTGCTAAGAGCAGACTTGGCAAGGACCGGACAGACATGGAAGGCCAAGGTCAAGGCCTGTGGGGAAGAGGGTTCAAAGGGCCTGGGCTAAAGTTGGATCAAGGATAGTCTTTGTCACAGGATCTCCCTGGGAAAGACTGGATAATAATATATTAATAATACTAAGAACAACAGTGGCTCACTTAGATTTTATGTGGAACCTTCTCTGGCTAGAAGCTGGCTTGAGCTCTGTAGCAATTTTAACTTTATTGTAAGGGTTTTGGGTGGGTCCATTGCTGTGTATGCGCCTTCAGTCTTCATACGACCGCGTTAGTCGCTAGTTAGCAGTGTTGCCGTGGCCTGTGCGTGTCCAGCGCCTCACGTGTGCAGCGTGTTAGACTTTCTAGAGCTCCTGAAGGAGCTCTGTGCCCTCAGCTGTCACGCGTTGCCTCCAGTCTACAAATGAGGGACCCAAGTTCTGGGAGGTTAAAGGGCTTACTTACCCAGGTTCACTCAGTTGGGGAGTGACAGAACCGGGGTTCAGCTCTTCCGGTTCGGAGCTCTGGCTCATTTAACTACTTTATACACCATCTGTGGATTCTTGTTTCTCCTCTTTAGAATCCGATTGTGGAACCCCCCCCCCTTTTTTTTTTTTTTTTTTGGCTCTGGCCCTTAGGAGATTGCTATTCCTGAGAACGGGAAATACTGGCTTGTGACATTTCCCTCACCAAAGAGTGACCAAGGCCTTTCTGTTAATGGCTTTTTTCTTTTTTCTTTTTTTTTAAACTGAGGGTTTTTGAGTACTTCCTGGCCTTTTTCATCCTGAAGGCCGGGAAAGAAGGCCTCAGGTACAGTCTCACGGTAGAGTCACGCCTGCCTTCTCTGTCCAGGGCCCCATCAAACCGAGCAGGAGCTCCTCCGCCTGACCAACGACTCCCCCGTGGACCTCCTGTGTGCGCCCGTCCCGTCATGCCTGCCGTCCCCTCAGCTGAGACCAGATCCTGTCATCCTCCAGTCTGCTGATCTCATTCAGTTTGAGGAGCACCCTCAAGCGCCTTCTGGTAGGATGCACTGTGTTGTCACGGGGGTTTTCTCTGTGGATTAAAAGAGAAAAGAATGATGCCAGCGTGGTAAACGTTAGATGGAGGTGGGGAGCACCTGTGGTTTTTCAGGCACAAAAATACCTGCACTGATGATGATTATTCAGGACCCTGTTTTCCTGTCAGTCTTCCTGCAAAACTAGGCTCACAGCCCGGGGTGGCTCAGGGAGCGGCAGGCCCGGACAGGCAGTGGGTCTGGAGGGCTGATGCAGCCAGGCTGTGGACCAGGCCCCGGGGGCGTGTGGAGGGCTTGCTGGGCGTGTGTTCCCCGCCTGCATATAGGGCAATGGCTCGTGGGCGCACCTGGCACCAGCCGCACGCGGCAGCCCAGTCTGGCCTAGAGTTGGGTGGCTGCCCCGCGTCCCCGGGCCTTGTGAGGCTGTGAGCAGGGGAGGGGGAGAGGGCGTCTGTGATGTGAACTCTGGGCTCTGCACAGTGATCTGAGAAGGGACGGGAAGCTGGCCGCCTGGAGCACCGACCTGGTGCTGGCCCCGTGTGTCCCCCTTGTGCCTGACCCCACGCTTGGGCTCACAGGCATGTTCATGCTTCACCAGAACCACAGCCTTGCAGGGCAGGTGACGAGGGGTGCAGCTTGGGCCGCCACTGGAGACCACGCTGGCCCCAGGCTGCTGGACTGGGAAGTGGCTGAGCCGGGGTTTGAACCCCAGCCTTCTTGTCCTGCTTCTGTATCACCTGGTTTCCGCAGAGGATGGCCCACCGCCTCTATCGAGGCCCTTCCCTTGTCGCCTTCGTCTATCACAACGAGTCCTTCTCCGCTCTGTGTACTGTTTCTGGGGAACGCCAGGCATAGCCTCGTGTTGCCCGGTGAAAGAACTGAGGCTGTTTATCTGGAAAGTGGGAGGGGAAATATACACGTGGCTCTTGCCCCTAGAAGGTGTGACCTGTGACAGAAGCAGGAGCGTCCGTCTGTCTCAAGGAGGCACAGCTAGAGGGGCGTATGGTGGATAGTAATGCTTCCGTGGGGTTGTGGCTGTGGTGCATTTAGTAAACGTGGGCTCCCCCATGCGCGTGTGACGAGGGGCACAAATGTGATTGCAATGGCGTCTGCTGTTGTCCTGAGTGTCGGCCTGAGCAGGGAGCCGGGGGTCTGCATCCCGACTCTCACTCTCTCCTCTCTGTGCCTTCGGTGTGAGAGCCCCTTACACACGCAGGAGGGTCTCTTCCAAGCAAAACTGGCCCTGTGTGTATAGCGGGCCAAGTGTTTGGGGCTCAGCCAGAGAAAGAGCAGCCTGTAAACACTGCCGGAAAAGCGGCTGTGTTTCAGTGTCTGGGTACTTGAGAGTGATTCCGACTCTGCAGCTCTCTCCCTGTCTCTGCCCACCTTAGGTCCACGCAGAGTGCTGTCCTCTGTCCGTGGAAGGGCCCGGGGCTTCCTGACACTGAGGTCCCTCCTGGTGTGAGAGTGTTCGGGTCCCAGGAGGCTAGTGGGTCTTTCCCTGACAGAGAGAATGTTTGGGCACAGGATCCAGAGTGGGGAAAAAATGTTTCTGAACCATTGGCTGTTGAGTTCTGGCCAAAATGACGTTCTCTAAAACCTCATTCCCGGGAGAGCCGATGTGCAGTTCATAAAATACGTGACTTTAAGTGACTCAGAGTGACCACATAGCAGGTACGTACATTGTGACCTGGGCATGATGTTTGGTGGGTTGTTTTTGAAACATCTTTTGAGGGGCCCAGGGTGGCTCAGTAGGTTAAGCGTCTGACTCTCGGTTTCGGCTCAGGTCATGATCTCACGGTTTGTGAGTTTGAACCCGGCATCGGGCTCCACGCCGACAGCACGGAGCCTGCCTGGCATTCTCTCTCCCTCTCTCTCTGCCCCTCCTCTGCTCTCTTTCTCTCTCTCTCTTAAAATAAATAAACTTTAAAAAAGTTTTACAAGACATTTTTTGAGGTAATCTTAGAGAGAAACTAAAAACCAACATGTCGGGCAGGTCCTAGAACTGAAGGGGTTTGCTTTTCTGTGTTTACAGAAATCATGATTTTAAACCAAGAAGAGAGCATTGAAATTCCAGTACCAGTAAAGAACAAAAACCCGGCCTCCAAGTCCAGCTCACCCTGCATCTCAGCAGCTGCCCCAGTGCCTCCCTGCCCCTCCTCGGAAACCTCAGAGTCCCTGCTCGGCAAGGACCCCGTGGAAAGCCCGGCCAAAAAGCAACCCAAAAATAGAGTAAAATTGGCAGCCAATTTTTCCTTTGCACCTATAACCAAGCTTTGACTCGCGTTTTGAACATAGAATTAGGATGGGGAAACGCTGTCTGATTCTGCACACAAAAGTGGGTTCAAAAAACACAGCCTTTTCTGTTTGAATGAAAACCCCCTAGAAGCCACTTACTTCATCTTTAGACGTATCCCATAACGTTTTGTTTCTTTTACATTGAACACAGCCTTGAGCTGAAATGTTTTTCTTTTTTCCTCCCCTAATTATTTGGGAAAAAAAACAACAAAAAAGCCACCCCAAAACCTCCTGGCATTTGTTAAAGAATTCTTAATATATTTTACCCAGTTTTTCTTATCACGAAATGTAATGATGTTCTCTAAGAAGAAAGCAGTGAGAACTCAGCTCGAAGGGAGTGGTTTTACTTCCCTTCAAGCCACACCCGTGGTCAAATCTTACATGTAGCACAAGATAGCCTCTGAGCCTTTGCTTCCTGGTGTTTCCAGACAGTCTGAATCAAGTGCATGGTGTGTCTTTGCATTGAAGCCTGCTCCACAGCCTGTGCGTTCACACACGGAAGCAGAAGGGCGGGCGAGGTGGTGAGAATGTGTTTTCACGTTGGATTAGGAAGGTTCCTAGCTTCCATGTGACTTGTAAGCGTGCCTTGGTTTCTTTTGTTTTTTGTAACTATGTCTGTAGTTGACAAATGTGGCTTCATGACGAAAATTTTTAAATGTTTCCGCTTCAGGGTTCCACATAGGAGCTTTCTAGAACGTTGAGGATGTTTTAAGCTTCCCTTTTATGTTCCATTCCAGTTTGATAGGCATTGGGTTAAGGAAAAGGAGATGGCCTTGGTGTCATGAATTGAAAGTCAGCATCTGAATTCTAGCACACAGTGTTGTGTGTTGAGAGGCAATGTTGGGAAGAGAGTCTGATTTCCTAAAATATGCATGAGATGCATAAATTACAAATCAGAGCCGAGGGGGTGCGTTAACAGGAGTGATACCGATACTCTTTCCACTAGGAAGAGACAGAATTCTATCTATACGTGTGAAGGCCAAGGTTGATCATCTTAACCTTGTATTTGTCATTTTAAACCTGGTTTCGGTAGCCGGGAAGCTTTCTGCGCGAGTGCATGTGTGTGCGCGTGCGTGTTGGCTCCGTGTCTTTTAAGAGTGTCCGCTTTTACTGTTACTTCTCGCTGTTGTTGGAAGCATGTTTGGTTGTTTTGCGGTGTCTGATGTTGCCCTTTGGGAAAAGCCAGCCTCTGAGGGAGCACTGCCCTGTGGAATGACCTTCGCCTCGAGGTGGCAGAGGCGTCCGGTGACGGTGACCTCTCACCCCTCCTGGAGAAACCTGACATTTACAATGGGTTGTATTTGTTGGGCAAAAAGGCGGATTCATTCATAGAGCAGAGAGAACCCGTGGGCTTAAGGTCTTCTGCTACGGAGATGGTTTCTTTGGGGGAATTGTTCATATTTTGTAATTTCTAGAAGGCCAGAGAGTGGGCTCTGATTTCTTCATAGCCAGCATTTGGATAAAATGCCACAGAACAAGGGCTAGAGAGAGATTTTTACAAGTCAGGTTTTTGTTCCCCAAAATCTCTAAAATGAAGCCAGTGATTCTCAGTTCTCCACACATGGCCCCAGTCGAGATGGAACAGCACTGGAAAAGCCTTCCAAGCATTATGGCCCCTCTGCGAACCCTCTGGGAACGAAGGCATTTCCTCTACAGACATAGGACGGCAGGAAGTCAAATACAGATGTGCAATTTTTTTTTAAGAAGCTTTTAAACAGTGTAATAAAGTTGGTGTTGAGAACCTCAGTTGCCTTATCCTGAGACTTCTTAAGGCTGAGTTTGCACTCTTGGACTTTAGTTTTGCTCGCAGATGCGGGATTGACTTTAAAAACGTAAGAGGTACCATTACAAGTCACTTAGGGACAGTCTCAGAGCGGCTTCTTTGAGCAACAGACAGAGAAGAGCCTGCAGACGTACGCTGTCATGGGAGTCTGGTCGAACCGAACCGCTCGCCGGGGTCACCAGTCAGCCTGGGACGCGTGTGTGACTCTAACGGTCGCTGTTGGAAGGTGAGAGAACACAGAGAGAGCTCGGTGTGTCGGTGATGTACTCCACAACGGCCAGTCTGATCGTGATCTATTTTTTTATCCAGAGGCTTAATTAAATGATGTGACAAAATGATGTATGAGAATTAAGACAATGAAATTCTTTATTTCTGGGTGGAAAGATGTACCAGATTAGATTTATCTGTTTAAAAAAAAACAAAAAAACAAAAAAAAACAAAAAGTCGTCACCAAACCCCCCTTTCCCATCTTGCACTGTTTGTTTTGGATTGGGCTTGGGGGAAGAGATGTTTTTCTTAACTGTCTACTTTGTTTCAACACTTTCTTTGTGGTTCAAGTGCTGTTTTGTGTGTTGGGACCAAACAGTTGTCAATAAACTTTACAAAGCAAGCATCTAATTGGAGTTTTCTGAGTTGATGTGGGATTTGTTTGTGGGGTGGGACGAAAGGCCAGTCCAGCCCTCTCTCCGTGTTGGGTTCCCCCAACTTCTCACCCCTTCTGAAAAGTCTGTCAGGGAGAGCACATCAACCTGACATCTCAGCGGCCCTTTCCGTTTGGCACACGGCCCGGACGGTGGTCACGCTGTTGGTGCTTCGTGTTCTGGACCGTCCAGGGTCTCCAGCCGAGTTCCAGGCATGATCACACGTGGGGCGAATGACAGTAGCCGCAAACCCCCTCTGGTTATAAGCCTGAGATAATCCCTTGGATCTCTGTCCCTGTGAGAGAAATCCATTTTTGCAGGCTACCTTGTTTTTTGGCCACTCCCTGGGCATGCTTTCCGAACAAGCCCATCTGGAAAAGACTTCTTACACAGATTCCACTGTGAAGCCCGTCCCCTGAGACCACCGTGACCCCTTGCAGGAATCTGAAAGCACCTAGAAGACACCTGAATGTTTGGATAAATTGCTTCTTCATGAAGTACAATTATTTTTTAAAGCCCAACGTTAAAAAGCTCTTAAAAGCCCTTGGCGATCCTTTCCGAACATCTTCCGCGGTAGCAAACCTTTGCAGAAAACCTTGGGCGGCAACCGTACCCCTTTTGAGGGAGGCAAGGAGGTTTCGTGGGTCCGGACTGGGATTTGCGATGGGCACTGCCTCTCTCCTTGTGCATTTCCACGCGGTGTGGAGGCGGTGGCTTCGGAGATGGCCAGCTGAGTGAAGGCCCCCCCTCTCCTTGCACAGGAGGTGGGTGTCGACATCTAGAACCTGGCTCCAGAAGCTTCGCCCTAGCTGTTCCCCTCACCACCATGAGGAGCGTGGTGCCCTGGGATTTCTCTTCCTGTTTTCTAGCTGCTTCATGTAGGGAGAGGCCGAGTCGCGGCTCAGGAGCATCCCCGCTGCTCCCCGTACTGGTGACCTGCCGTAGCCTCCCCTCGCGCCGTGGATTGGACGGGTCGCACGTTGGCCCTGGGCCTGAGCAGGAGCGGGCCCCCTGACTCGCTGCCCCATGAACCGGCGGCCAGGGTGGCCTCCACTCCTTTCTTACCTGGCCTGCACTCCTTTACCACCCGGTCCCACAATAGATAGATAATGGGCAGTCTGCTGGTTAACAGCATCAGCGTCCCCTAATGCCAGTCTTTGAGGACAGATGCAGAGAAGACCGAGCAAATTCGCTTGTCTGCGTTACTCCTTCCCAGGAAAGTTCTAGACTGTCTCCCTGGGAGGCTGGCAGCCCTGGGAAACAGGAGGAAATAGCCGGTCGTCTCTGGGACAGGGTCAGCAAATGATGGAAATAGCGGGAAAGAGAGAACCCCTCCCCCCCACTTTTCAGGTGCGCAAGGCCAGGAGCTTTGAAGATCTCAAGTCAGAAATAGAGGGCTGGTACTTTCCTCAGCAAGGCAAAGAGAACAATTCCCATTTCCTGGGAAGGAAGGATTTGGAAATGGGGAACTCGGAGCACAGAGGAGGAAGGAGGAAGGACATGTGGGTGGAAAGCAAGTGGTGGCTGCCACAGTATGAACCAGCCAGGAGCGCTGTGGGGGGTCAAGGGCAGGGCGGAGCCGTCTCTTCCGGCCATGGGAAAGCCTCTCCTAACACCCTTGCCCAAAAGCCTTCCCAGATGTGGGGCCTGGCATAGGAGAACCCCCCACTCCCGCTTCCCACCCTTTGTCTCTCAGAGTTTATTTTTTTGAATTTTTTAAAACATTATTTTTGAGAGACAGAGAGAGCGTGAGTGGGGGAGAGGCAGAGAGAGGGAGACACAGAATCCAAAGCAGATTCTAGGCTCTGAGCTGTCAGCGCAGAGCCTGACGCAAGCTTCCAACTCACAAACCACAAGATCATGACCTGAGCCGAAGTTGGATGCCCAACTGACTGAGCCACCCAGGCGCCCCCTCCCTCAGAGTTTCTGATGTCACTCAGAGTGAGTGCATGCAAGTGACCCACAGGCTTGCAGGGACCCTGCCCTCGGTGTAGGCAGCCTCTGAATCTGGTGTGTGGCCCAGACATGGGATCGGGAAAGAAATCCCTTTTTGCTTCCCTATGTGAGGAGGATAATAGGGTTTTGTACATGTACGTGGACTCTGAGTCCTGACCCCACCGACCTCCCCCATCTTCCCCGCCCCCCCCCATCACGCATGAGGACGAAAGCCCTGGGTTTTGTTGGCTGTCAGCTGGAAGCCACCTGGAGGCCATCCACCGTTCCCTGCCACATGGGATCCCTCAAAACGGCAGCTTAGTTCATCCAACCCGGGAGGAGAACCTCCTCCAGTCCTCTAAGAGGGAGCCTCATAGAATGTGACCTCATCAACAGAGGGGCCTCCCGTGGTCCTTGCCAACTTCCGTCAAGTAGAAGAAGCAAGCCACAGGCGCCCAGGTGATCCTGGAGTATTTGACGAATGAGGGAGTGACCCAGGAGGAAGGCCTGAGACACCCAGTCGAGCTCCTGGTGTGAGAGGAGAGGGGTCCCGGCCCTAAACCTTCCGAGGGCCGGCAGCCAAGTTTCACAGCCGCAAGGGCCCTGAGAGACCGACTTGTAGTTCACGCGCCTTCCACCTCCGCGCCGAGGTTTCCAAGTGGGAACAGGAGGCTTCGAGGACTGAAGCAGAGAACCCCCCACCGGCCCCGCGAGGAACTCGGGGCTGGGCATGTGACTGTTAGAAAAACAGGACAACAGGCCCGAAATGGAATTGCTGATGCTGAGCTCCGTGTCACCAAACCGGCACTTCCCTACCGTTTTCGGCTCTTCCAGAAAAAGAATCCCGAACCAGTCCGTCAGGAGTCTCCCGATCGGCTCTGATCAAGTAATCTGCCCGACAGAGCCCTGTGGCCCCCTATTCCGTTAGCTGCCCCCTCCCACATTCCCGCCGCCTCTGTGCTTTACTGCTGGCCTAGGGGGACAGAAAGCTCACAACTGTTCGTCAAGACGCGAAACCCGCCACAGCTGCTTCTCCTGTGGGCGGAGAGTCAAGGAGCCACATACACCTTCTCGGGAGAGAAATAAACCTTGGTGGGCGGAGGGGGCCCCGGGGGCCGGCTAGCAGAGTCCTAGGCTTCTCTGGAAACGCCACGGGGCCTGGAGTGAGGTCAGCGAGAGGGCGGCAG
Source organism: Puma concolor (assembly GCF_028749965.1). Classification (NCBI taxonomy): domain Eukaryota; kingdom Metazoa; phylum Chordata; class Mammalia; order Carnivora; family Felidae; genus Puma; species Puma concolor. Next base: position 30,064,724 of record NC_141682.1, read on the forward strand.
GGAGCTGAACTGTCTCACGGCGGGAGGGCAATTGCTGATGGGGAGGCCAGGGACACACGTGAGCCCCGTGGGGGCTGGAGGCAGAGCTGGTGGCAAAAGGAGTGGCCCATCTTCACTGGTGTGCGTGGCTGTGATGCAAACCCGCACCCACCTCCGTAAGCATTCTGGAAGGTCGGCTTCACGTCCCAAGGCCTGTGCAGCTTGCCTTCTGTGGCGAGTGGGGAAAGCTGGTGAGTTTCCTGTGGGACTTGGCAGGAGGAGGGAGGGGACAGCCGTGGGAAGGGGTGTGAGGGGTGTGGAGAGCTGGTGGGGGGCGTGGTCCAGGGCACGTGTGACTCAGGGACCGTAAGCCCCGGGAAGGTGCGAACATCTTGGAGAAGCACGGGGAGTGGGGCTTCAGGTGACATTCAGGTTACGACGACTCTTATTGCCTGTTCCCCCGTCTGCTCACGGTCAGCTTCACGAGGGCAGGCCCCAGCGGGTCTTACTCTCTGCCCCAGGCCCCCCAAGAACCCCGGCGAGGCTTGGGCAGACCGTGGCTCCTAAGAACCCGCTTTTCTAAGCGCATCTTTAGTGCCTTATCTACCACGTGCACTGCTCCAAAGCCATCCCACGTAGTTCATGTCCCGCGAATGCCCCACTGTTCTCCATGTGACAGGGCTGGACGCGGAGGTGCAGAGCGGGGAGGCATCGTCCGGGCACACCCGGGAGGGCTTCGGCTGGGATTTTTCACCCTGGCGGGCTGACTCCACGCCGAGCCCTTCGTCGCCTCCTAGGTTACTTGCCCTTTTGCTAAGCCTGCTGGTCGGGGGTTTTGTTCAGATTTAACCCCGGTGAGAAGGCCTAGCCCTGCCCTCCTGTTTGACATTCGTCTCCCCCACTGGAACGCAAGTTCCAGGAAGGCAGCACCGCCCCCGCCCCGTTCTTCCGTGTCCCCCGGCCCCTGCCGGGTGCTGCCTTCACCGGGAGCATTAAACACACGAACGAATGGAAAAACCACCTGGCTTTGTTCCTCAAACCGGCTTTCCCGAGGGTCTTGCCCCAGCCCCTGGCGCTCACCCAGCCCTCCTGACTCAGGACGTGGCCACATCCCGCGGGCCCCTTTGACCAAATTCTTAAGGTCGCGGGACCTCTGTGGATGCTGCAGAACCTCCGGGTGTTCCTGCTGCTCCTCCAGTTTGTTCCCTGAAAGGACGGTGTGAGCAGGGGTGTGAAGCCGGGCGAACAGTGAGGCTGGAGGTGGAAAAGGCCTCGGAGGTGCTGGGCCTCAAGTAAAGCGTTGCCAACCGGGCCCAAGCCCCAAGCCTTTACGACGAGGGCGGGGGCAGGTGCCGGAGAGCTTGGGCCTGGGGAGCAGCAGCACGTTAGATCTGCATGTTAGGAAGGTCATTGTGGCTTCAGCCTGGCGCACAGGGTAGACCAAAGGAAGGGCTGGCAGGGAATCTGAGGAGTTCGTGGCACAGGCAGTGACACGTGAGGGCCCGGGAGAGGTGACAACAGGCGGCAGAGCGGGAACCACATAACCCCAGGAGGCTTCGGTGGCTGCGGCACTACAGCTGAGGGGATGCGACGGGGTGGAATGGGGTGGGGGGAACGGTGTAGGAAGGGGCCGGGTCCAGGGGGCCTTTTCATCCGCGTGGGAGAAGCCGGATCTTGCCCTAAAGACGCGGGCACCATTTCACAGAGGGAATGACATTTACATTTGCGTTATTCAGAAAATCAGCCGGCCGCTGGGTGGAGCGTGACGGGTGCTGAGGAGGCCAGTGACGAGCCACCGCAGCTGATGAAGCAAAAGGTGACGGTGGTTACACTGGGGGCGTTGTGGTGTGGACAGACCCTGGGGAAACTCAGGAGGCAGAAGCTAAGGACGCGGCAGTCGGGTGGGTGTGTGGAGGAACGGCCAAGTCAAGGTCAAGTCCTGGGACAGTCGTTCTTGAGATGGGAAACACCAGGGGACGCTGAGGCAGTTTAGGGTGGGGGTTAGCCAACTTTTTCGTAAAGGGCCAGAGTAAATATTTTAGGATTTGCCGGCCATGAGGTCTCTGTCATAACTACTCAACTCTGCTGTTGTAGCTGAAAGCAGCCAGAGACACCATAGACACAAATGCTCTTGACTATCTGCCAATAAAAGTCGATTTACAAAAACAAGTGATGGGACAGTTGACTGACCCCTGATCTAGGACACGGCACATTTGACGTGCCTACTCTGGTTCCAAATGGAGATGCTAGGAAGCAGTTGGGGGAAATGAGTCTGAGTACAGGGGGGCGAAAGGTCTAGGTGAAAGAGAGACTCCGGGAGCAGTCGGGGGCCATGGCCATCTAAGGCCAGGAGAAGGGAGGAGCAGAATGCTGAGAGCCGGGCTTGAGGTCAAGGACAAGAGAAAGGAGACTGGAGAGAGGTCCTCCCGCTTGGTGGAAGTTTCGCCTAGATGATGAGGGAGCGTGGGGCAAGCTGAGGGCAAAGTACAGGCTAAGAGCACCCCCAGCACCCCGCCCCCCCCCCCCAGTACCCCTTCCTCCTCTGCAGGTGGGACTTGTGTGATATTCCTCAGACACTCCCGGCTACCCAAGAACAAAGGCAAGGGTAGTTTAAGTGCTTGCCACAGCGATGTGGGAAACAAAGGCAAAGGAGAAATTAAATCCCCTTACTGCCTACAACCCACTGACAAGTCCTTGAAACAGGCAGAGCCCCCTCCCTCTAGAAGCTCAGCTGTCTCGCTGATGACACTTTGCTAGGGGCAAAAGGGAATCTCAGCTTAACATTATCCTGACTCCCCCCAGGATCCTGTAAGTCTACGTCAGCATAGAAAAAAATCCTTTGGAAACTTCCTTTATCTCAACCTCCTCCAAGATATATGCAGGCAACCATACTCCAAGCTTATGGCCCCCTGATAGATATCTGAAGGGTCTCATGACTGAGGTTTTACTAAAGGGTAACAAATGGCATTTCCTTAGCAACAGTTAGCCCCTCAGGGTCCTGGAAACCTTGCTTCCAAATACCTTAGAGACTTACTCTATCCCTAAGCCCCTCCCAACCTGAGGGTATTATACTGAGTTATATGTCACTTCCCGCCGCAACCCCACCACAGCTCTTTCTGCCCACGGGTCCTGTCCCTGTGCTCTAATAAAATCACCTTTTTGCACCAAAGACAGCTTCAAGAATTCTTTCTTGGCCGTTGTCTCCGGACCACCCCACCATCACCCCAAAACTTCATCACAGAGAATGGGACGTGTTGGCATTGTGCGTCATAACACCCCAGGGAGCTACCGTGAGGGCTGCGTGGATTGGATGTAAATTGGGGGTGCCAGAATACGCCACCCCCAGAAATGCCACTTTGGCGTATGGACTATTTTGAGCTGAAGGCCCTGGAGAACCAGCAAGTGCAGGGAAAGCTCTCCTTTCGTAAAGGAGACCACCATTTATAAAGGAAATTTCCATTTGTAAACTGTGTCTCCTCCTCCCATACCAGGAGGAGGGAGAGTCTGAGCCACGGAGAAGGCAGATCTTAAATCTGCGTAACAAACCTTACTAAACAACCCTTGTTTACCATACTTTTCCTGGCCTTCCACCCACCCACAGGAAGCTCAAAACCCCTTTTCCTCTTAGCCCAGATAGGATGTAACGTGTTCTAAGGACCTCTTTGGGTTGTTCATTGCTGGGTGTTCCCATGTGTACCTGTGCAATGCATGTGTTAATAAATTCCTGCTTGTTCTTCTCTCAGTCTCCTGTCTTTGACGAATCTCATTTATAGGGCCCCAACTGAAGAACCTAGGATGGATAAAGAAAAGGATTTTTCCATGGGGTGCCTGAGTGGCTCACTCAGTTAAGCATCTGACTTTGGCTCAGGTCATGATCTCATAGTCCATGGGTCCAAGCCCAGCGTTGGGCTCTGTGCTGACAGCTCAGGGCCTGTAGCCTGCTTCGGATTCTGTGTCTCTCTCTGCCCCTCCCCGCCTCTCAAAAATAAATAAACATTTAGGAAAAAGAAAAGAAAAGGATTTTTCCTTCCCTTCATAGCTACGTGGTGACATCCCTTGGTGCGAGGGGTCAGTGATAAGAGAGTGACAGAAACCAAATTGAAATAGGTTGAAGACCGGACTGGAGATGAGGAAATGGAAATAGCATAATGGTGGACAGTTCTCAAAACTAAGACTGTGAAGATGAGAGGACGGTGGTGGCTGCAGGGGAAGACGGGAGGGAGGGCTGGCTGGCTGGCTGGCTGGCTGGTTGGTTGGTTGGTAGGTTGGTAGGTAATGGGAGAGATTTGTTTAAATTCTGGGGAGAAAAGAAAGGACTCTGGAGGCAACAGGAGGAGGGCTGGGTTGAATGGGGATTCCACCACCACCAACCCACAGGGCATCGCTCAAAGGACCTGGGACCACTCCCTCATCTATATGTGGAAGTGATGAGAACATCTGCCTCTGGGGTTGATGTGAAGAGCCATAGAGAAAATGCACATGTAGCTCTCAGTAAATGCTTCTCTTGTGTTATCTTTCCTGCTCCAGATCCAGAACAAGTGAGTCTGGGTTTGCAAGATTTCCTGGTTTTGCAGGCAGCCTTGGTGATCCAGCAGCATCTTGAATTATTACTTTCTTCTGCCCTTGTGCGAAAGCCTGAATAAATGATGGGGTTTTTGTTTTGTTTTGTTTTGTTTGTCTAAAACAAATCAATAGAAATAGCAGGAGCATAAGTCAGGTGTACCCCGGGGCTCAGGGGGATGTACTAGAGCCAGGATTTTTATGAGGGTTTAGATCTTCTTCGGCTCATTGGATCAGTGAGTGACTGCTCTCTAATTGGTCTGAGATCAGGCCTTCCAGACGGATGTTTTCTACAAAGAAGCGAGAGTAGCGGACCCTTTGCAGCGGTTTTTATTGCAAGAGTGGGAAACATCTGTAGAGTGGCTTGAATCGCGACCCCCGCCCCACAATTCCTATCTCAGAATGTGACCTATTTGAAAACAGGGTCTTTGCAGAAGGAATTGAGCTAAGGATCGACACGAAAGCGTCCTGGGTTTAAGGTGGACCTTATAAGAAGAGGATGGGACACAGATACGCATGCAGAGGAGGAAGCCACGTAAAGACAGATGCAGAGACTGTAGTCGTGAAGCCAAGGAAGACAAAGGAGTGCCAGGAGCCCCTGGGAGCTGGCAGCCGTGAGGAAGAATTCTTCCCCAGAGGCTCCAGAGGGATCATGACTCTGCCCACACCTTGGTTTCAGACCTCTGGCCTCCAGAACTGTGACAGGGTCCATGTGTGTTGTTTTAAGCCACCCTGGTTGAGGTCACCATGTTATGGGAGCCCTGGGAAGCTCATACAGTCCGGCTTCCTGCTTGGTCTGAGGCAGTGAAGGAGGACGCCGGGTCCCCTGAGGCCAGCATGGTGGCAAAAGGGAGTGGCCTGAGGCAGAAACACATCTGAGATGGTGGGAGGCGCTGAGGGCATGTTGCCCACTGGGCCGCGAAACCCAAGGCTACAGGGTCCTCCGTCATAGAGACTTTGTGTCAATCGCAAAGCTGCTGTGACTTGAGAGACATTCAGATTAACTTTTGACTTACAAATATTTTTGGAAAAGGTGATCTAGGAACTTTACTTTTATCTTAAGGAAAAATCAGAAATTCCGATGAAGCTCTCTCTGTCCCCCAGGATGTTTATCGTGACATTTTTTTTTTTAAGAGAGAGAGAGTGGGCGGGGGGGGGGGGTGGGAGAGGGGCAGCGGGGGAGAGAGAGAGAGAGAGAGAGAGAGAGAGAGAGAGAGAGAGAGAGAGAATCTCAAGCAGACTCCATGCTCCATGCGTAGCCCTGGGCAGGGCTTGATCCCACGACCCTGGGATCATGACTTGAGCTGAAATCAAGAGTCGGACGCTCAGCCAACTGAGCCATCCAGGCGCTCTGTGACATCTTGATAAGACTTAAAAAGTAGAAGTAGCCTAAATGTCCAATAGGAAGGAAATGGTTAGATAAAGTCATAGCCACAAGATGGATTACTAAGCAGCCATTGTGAATATTTATGAAGAGCGTTTAATGTTACAAACAGCTTTTAATGCCGTGGGAAAACGATAGTGATAATAATGCTAAATGAGAAAGGAAAACTGGTTATAAATGGTACAATATGATGCCAATCATGGGAACAAGACAAAACAAAAAAGCATAAAAAAAAAAAAAAAAAAAAAACCTGGAAGGAAATCTCCCAAATGTCAGCGTGGTCTCTAGTTGGAAAATTTGTGGGAGATAAAAACAGAAAACAAACAACGTCCTTATCCTTTCTCTACTTTTAAAATGGTTTACTGTGTCCTGGGGTTACTTCCACAATCAAGAAGAAAAGTAAAAACTTTAAAAATGCTGTGTACTTGGTTTCCATTTTTATTTTCTCCGATAGATGATTGCACATCAGCACATCTTGAGTTACGCTAACTACTTTAGGCCGGTCACGACACATACACACACGTACAGAGAGGTCACACGGGCTGTGCCGAGCTGGCTGTAGCAAATGTACATCAAGTTACACAGGTGGAATTATTAGGCTGGTTAAAACACACCACCGAATGATGGGACACAGTTGGGTCAGGCCACCTCTCCCGCCCGCCGCTGCTGTTTCCAGAGGTCTGTGTGTTAGGCTGGTGAGTGGTGTCCTGCTGGCAGTCCCTCCGGTGGTCCCCGGTGGGCGGAGAGAGCCTGGGTCAGCATCTGCTCTGGGTCCCCTCCTCATCTGCCCTTGCCTGGTGTCGGAGCCTCTGGCCCTCTGCTACCTCTTTCGAGCACTGGCTGTGCTCCAGCCTGGGCCCTCATCCCCACTGTGCTCCACACATCTGGGGCAGACATCGCAAGGGAAGGAAGAGCCAAGAGCCGGTGAACACACTCCCGATGTGAACCGTGCCCAGACACAGGAAGGGAGGAAGCAGGAGACATAACCACAACACCACACACAAGCTCAATCTTTATGGATGGACCCTCTTGTCTCCAAGACGTCTGGACTGTGTGGAGCCCTCCAGAGCACAGCCCCTGGGAGAGGACAGATGGGGGACGGGAGCTGTGCCCATGTGGGGCAGGCCTGACAGCGGAGCTAGGAGGGTGGATGGGGGATGTGTCCAACATGGTGCTAGATTGTTGAAAAGTCACGACTATACACACCTGGGGATCATGCCCCTCTCCCAGTTCATTCGCACAGTGGGTTAGATATAGATAGACAGAAGTGGAGATATACTTTTTCAAGGGAGGGCCTTTCCTGGTGGTTGGATAAACAGTGAGACAGAGTCCTGGGTTTGGCATGCTCTGGGGAGGGCCATGCGACGGTGAGGGACTCCCTATTGCTACACTCTGTACAGGGCGGCCGGGCCCGCCCGCCACGCCCACGGCCCCTGGCGGCAGTCACAGGCTTGCCTTCAACCCCTTCCACCTTGGAGAGCTCTTGGGCCCCAGTGAAATGGGGGCTATGAAGACAAGAGGGTGGGAGGCGGGGTCCCCGCGGCCCTGGGGGCACCCCACACTGGGGGCTACATGATATTGCACTGGGTGGCCCCACAGCAATCCTTGATGAGTGCCAGCCCAGTCTTGGCCACTGTGGGCTTGCTAGGTGGGGGTTCTGCTTTCTTCTCTGCTCGGGAGCCTGCAGCAGGGTAGGGGCATGGAGGGAGAGAGGGAAAGAGGGAGAGAGGAAGAGGTGAGATGAAGAGAGCCCTGACCATCTGCATCCCCTGTCCCATCCCAACTCCTGGCCAGACATTGCTCCAGCTCCACAGATCAGGTGTTGTGGAGAGCTGGCATGTGTTTTATATGGTTCCAGTGACCGTTCCCACCTCCCTGTGGGCCCAGTGGTGTTCAGTCCTCAGCTTCCAACCACAAACTTTAGCTCTTATCCTATTCAGTTCTCTGCCAGGTCTAGCACAGGGTCTGGCATTCAAAGTATTTGGTGAACGGATACATGGGAACTTTTGTCCAAGTTGTTTCAATCTGAGGGCTCCTGTCTTTCAATTTTGGAAAATGCTCATACGTCATCTTTTCAGATACCTCTACCTCTTGTCCGTTATCGCCCCTTCTGGAATGCCTATTAGAAATAAGTTGGACCTTATTATTCTATCTTCCATGTTTTGGAAGACATTTTCCATCTCTTTGTGTCTTTGTGTTACATGCTGGGTAATTTCCTCAGGTTTGTCTTCCAGTTTACGAATTCTCCCTTCAGCTGTGTTTAACCCATTGGGTTTTTACTTCCATGACCCTAGATGGTTTTGTTTAGAAAGCTGAATTTTTGTAAATCTACCTATTCTTTTTTCATGCAATCCTGCTATTTCATTTTGGGTTTTATCCCTTCTCTTATCTCTCATTATTTTATTTTATTTTTTTTAATTTTTTTTCAACGTTTTTATTTATTTTTGGGACAGAGAGAGACAGAGCATGAACGGGGGAGGGGCAGAGAGAGAGGGAGACACAGAATCGGAGACAGGCTCCAGGCTCCGAGCCATCAGCCCAGAGCCTGACGCGGGGCTCGAACTCACGGACCGCGAGATCGTGACCTGGCTGAAGCCGGACGCTTAACCGACTGCGCCACCCAGGCGCCCCTTATCTCTCATTATTTTAAATACACTTACTTTATTGTCTCTTTTAGATAGTTTGTTATTTCTGGTTCTTGGGAGGACATTCTCTTGGCGACTCCACTCACAGTGGTTCATTTATTCATGGGTTTTAAATTTTTATTGAGAGCTCATCTTCACGGAGGTTGTTTTATCTATGGGTTACATATTATGGGATACAGAAGGGTCCCTACTGAACAGTATTGCATTTGCTTTGTTGGGATTAGAGGTTTCACTGTTGTTTTTTCTTTTTTTTAAGTTTATTTATTTTGAGAGAAAGAACACAAGTCAGGGAGGGGCAGTCAGAGAGGGAGAGGGAGAATCCCAAGCAGGCTCCAGACGCCAGCTCAGAGACCAATGCAGGGCTCAAACTCACAAACTGCGAGATCATGACCTGAGCCAAAGTCAGATGCTTAACTGACTGAGCCACCCAAGTGCCCCTTCACTGGCTTTATATTAGTTTCAGATTTTCAACTTTGGATCCCAGCACTAGAAGAATAGTGTAAATTTGGACATTTGGCCCCTTGCATGGGGTGAAGGCTTGGTGTTTTGATTTCTTGCCAGATTTTTTGCTATCCAGCACCATGTATAGAAGGCAAGTTTCCTTTCTCCTTCTCCACACGGTTAGGTGGAGTTTTTCTAATTTGCCTTTCACGGAAGAGACAGTCCCCTGAGGATGCTGGATTTTGGTAGCGACTATGTGCCTTGGGATATTAAGGGCCTGCAGAATGGACCTTCTTCTTTCTTTATTCCCTCACAGTCCACAACCATATTTCATGGGATGTTAATAGCTGGTCAGGAAAAACTGAGTTTGTGGCCATAGTAGATGGTGGCGGCCTTTGGGTTTTGTCTTCCTAGCAAGATTTCCAGTCCCTTCACCTCTGATGACAGTACATGTCCCTGTGGCTACAGGAGTGGGCATGCAATGCAGAGTGGGCCAATCACAGCATCCCAGCCTGATACCAGTGATGGCCTAGGAGGTAGGAACACGATCCAAGAAGGGCCAATCAGAATATTCCTCTGAGACTGATGTGTTTGGGTATGAGGAGAAAGAACAGATGGTATTGCTTTGCTGCTGCTAAGTTCTGGTTCTGGAATTCGGGCCCCATGAAGAAGCCTGTGTAATAGGAGAAAATGCAGAGAGGGGCAGAGATAAGAAAAGTCAGGAAAGCAAGGGCATTCTAACAGCATCCAGCCTCTGAAGCCCCCTTTTTGCTAGGGCCAGTTTGAATAGGGCATCTGTTTCTTATAACAGGTCATTGACAGCAGGACCTGTTACCACTTTTATATGCTAATGGACACTGGCACCAGAGGGTCAGATAGGTAGCACTTCCCACACTGATTTCACACGGAACCCTTTTTGCTCTGAGTGTCAACAGAGGCCAGAGTTCCCTGAGCCTCAGCCCCCACCTTTTGGCCTCAGTGGCCACACAACTCCTTCTAAGAAACCCACCCAGCCGGGGGAGCCTGGGTGGCTCAGTCGGGTAAGTGTTGGACTTCGGCCCACGTCATGATCTCACAGCTCGCGGGTTCGAGCCCCGCGTCGGGCTCTGTGCTGACAGCTCAGAGCTGGAGCCCACTTAGGATTCTGTGTCTCCCTCTCTCTGCCTCTCCCCCGCTCAGACTCTCTCTCTTAAAAATATTAATAAACATTAGGGGCGCCTGGGTGGCTCAGTTGGTTGGGCGTCCAACTTCGGCTCAGGTCATGATCTTGCGGTTTGTGAGTTTGAACCTCGCGTCGGGCTCTGTGCTGACAGCTCAGAGCCTGGAGCCTGCTTCGGATTCTGTGTCTGCCTCTCTCTCTGCCCCTCCGCCACTTGCATGCTGTCTCTCAAAAATAAAATGTAAAAAAAAAATAAAAAAATAAATAGACATTAAAAAAAAAAGAAAAGAAATCCATGAAGCCTGTGATTGGTAAGGGGACAGCTGCTACCATGACCAGCTGCACAGTTCGTGCAAAGTGACAATGCGGGGCCCCTTATTCTGAAACTATTAGGAATCTCAAGAGAGCAACAGCAGAACATGAAAGCGAGCACAGCGCCCCCTTCCAGGCATCGGGGCCTGAGCAACCTGACAGCAACCTTGCCCTTCATGAAGCTGGCCCTGCCCAATGCCATCCTGCACCCAAGGTTGCTCTCTAGATAGCATTTTGTTGTTCCCCCTCTGGCTCCCGGACCTCTTTTAAATCTCCTTTTCTCTTGGATGGGGGGAGGATGAGGAATAACATGTGCACTCACTGGCTGGAGATTTGGTTACTTTATCTAGAGGTTTTAACTTGATTCTCAGGAAATCCGCCATTTCCTTGTCTTCTTCTTGCTCCCTGTGGACATAGGTGTATAAAGACAAGAGAAAAGTAAAGTAAGCAAGGAAAGCATTAAGGAACCGAGGGAATGAGGCAAGAGGTCAAGTGTGTGAGACCACGTGTCAGGCTTGGTGGCTGGTGTGGGTACGCTGTGTGTTGGGTGTGGCTGGGGCATATATGTTGCCCTGGGTTCTGTGTGGCGGGTGTGCATATGTTGTTGTGTGTTACGCATATGTGGCGTATGCATGTTGTGTTTCATGAACTTGCTCAGAAGCACAGACACTATCAACAATGGAGTAACTGTCTCCCTGGGGCCAAGGTGAGATCCCAGCGCAGAAGCAGGGACATTATAAGACTCAGCCTCTGCTGAGGGTGCTGCGAGCTGAGGAACACCCCCTCCTGACCCTGTACCTTTGAGTCACCCTAGACATCTGTGCTCCCATGAAGTTCATGGCCAGAGTCAGAAAGCAAGTCACCTGAACTCTTCCGAGGGTCACCAGGAACGAAGGCAGCGTTCCTCAGCTTGGCTGAGCCAGGCAAGGTGCATTCCAGGCCTCGGAGGACCCAGGAGGACACAGACAATAAAGAAGTTGCCTTCTGGGTTGAAGGAGGCCCTGTGAGCCTTTCTCCTTGCAGAGGGCTCCAAAGGCCCTGCTCCAGGACAAAAATATTCGAGAATCAGCATTCACATCTTTTCTATGCGGGCCTTGTCAGGGGACTTCAGGTGCACCAGGGCTCCAGCGCCCACAGATTTCCAGAAAAAGTGGCAGGTGCATCTGCAAATAGGAGACTGAGGGCTAGGAAGGGGGCACTGGAGCCACCAAGGGGAGGATAAAGAATGAAGCTGGGAAGTGGAGAGGGCAGGGAAGGAAGCAAGTCAGTACAGGGGGCGGGGTTTCTGCAGAAACCCGATGGAAGTTTCCGGAAGGTGCCTTGATGAAAAGTTTGCCTTGGGAGAAAGGTCAGTGAAGAGAATGTGTAGGAAGCTCTGCCATGTGTTATGTGACGTAATTCTTGCCCGGTCACCTCCTTGAATAACACTGACTTAAGACCCAAAGGCCTTCGCAAGACTTTTTTGGAGCTGGATGCCAGTTTCCTTTGAACATGAAACAGGTCCTCAGGCCACAAGGCTGGCGATTCATTTGGATCCAGTGTTTGGGAGCATTTGCTGAGGCCACACCTGTCAGGCCAGACTGGGAGACCCTGCAGCAGAAGGTGGGCCTAGGAGGAAGCCGAGCCTGCGTTCCAGCAGCCTGGTGCGCGGGGACAGGAGCCCACACTCACCTTAGCCGCTCGACCTCCGCATCATCCACCAGAAAGTCTCTCTTCTGCACCAGCTTGTGGATCTTCTGGATTAGCTCATCCTCTCTCTGCTTCTGCAGCTTGGTCTTTTCTTTTTCTGGGAAGGAGAAAACACCGGCAAAGAAAACAGTCGAGTGTCTCTGCTGAAAGCACGTGAGTCCAGGGGCCAGGGTTAGTGACCAACCAGGTCACTCGCTGAGGGAAATTGAAGAAGCAAGGGGACCTCCTCAAGCCTCAGTTTCCTCTCCTGTAAAAACACACGGAGGGGCTTAAATGCAGTGGTGTTAAATGGCTTAGCAGAGAGCTAGGCCCGTGGTGAGCACTCAGTCAAAGGTAACGGTGCAACGAGTCGGGTCCTGCGCAGGGCAAAGGGGTTGGAGGGCTCGGGCTGGGGTGCGGGAGGGAACGGCTCTACAGCCAGGGCAACCCAGTCTGCAGATGGAAATCATCCACGCTAATGGCAGTAGTCCTATCCCAGATACCCAGGGCTAGAAGGCCAAAGAGAAATCCAAAGACCCCAGGGCTGGAGAGGATGACCGAGAACAGTAGAAGGGTAGAGCAGACCCCCTTCAGAAGATAAAAAGTAGGGGGCAGCAGATCTACAGGCACCACCCACCTGCCTGCAGGCACCACCCACCTGCCTCCGGGCACCACCCACCTGCCTGCAGGCACCACCCACCTGCCTGCGGGCACCACCCACCTGCCTGCAGGCACCACCCACCTGTCTCTGGGCACCACCCACCTGCCTGCAGGCACCACCCACCTGCCTCCGGGTACCACCCACCTGCCTGCGGGCACCACCCACCTGCCTGCGGGCACCACCCACCTGCCTGCGGGCACCACCCACCTGCCTGCGGGCACCACCCACCTGCCTCCGGGCACCACCCACCTGCCTGCAGGTACCACCCACCTGCCTCCAGGCACCACCCACCTGCCTGCAGGCACCACCCTGTCTCTGGGCACCACCCACCTGCCTGCGGGCACCACCCACCTGCCTGCAGGCACCACCACTCAACTTGGTGATACGATCTTTGGCTTGCCAACGTCACCCACCTACTTGCCAATGGGAACTGCCAGCCTGCCAGGCTCACCCTGTGCTTCCTGGCACCACACACCTGATCCCTAACATCTCCATGTGCTTACCCACATGACTCTCTTACTCCCTTGTCATCCCCTCCAGCAACCTCCTTAGCCCAGGCCATCTCTTCCTGGACCACGTGTGCCCTCCTAACTGCTCTCCCTGGCCTGTCCCCCACAACATGACTGTGAGCACCCATTGGAGACTCAGACGATCCTGGCTTGACGCCCTAGCTCCCCCTCTTCCTAGCTGTGGGACTCTGGGCATGTTCCTCAACCTCTCTGAGCAGCTAGTCTCTCAACACAGATAATCCTGAAGTTGCTGCAAGTTTTTAAGAGAATTAAACCAAGTAAAATAGGCTCGCTGCCTGGTTTGTAGCAAAGGCTCATGAACAGCCGGCTACTCTTATTATAAGCTGTTATTTTACATCCTCACTGTTGTTTTAATGACTAAATGCCCACTTCTTTAATATGAATTGAATCAGGTACAAAAGAAATAAATACCGATTTAAAGAAGGAAAAGCAAGTCTCACGGCATAAGTGTGCAAATGATAAGCGCTTCATAAATTGCAGCTATTATGTTCGTATTCCCATGAGTTTGTCACGTTCGTTTAATCTGTTTCCCAGCCTGGGCACTACTGATATTTGAGACTGGAGCATCGTTTGTTGCAAGGGCCGTCCTGTGCACTGGAGGGTGTTTAGCAGCGTCCTTGGCCTCCACCCACTAGAAGCCGGGAGTACCCCACCCCGGATGTGACACTCAAAATGCCTCTAGGGGGCAAAGTCACCCTGCTTGAGAACCACCGCTTTAATCCTTTCTAACAACCCTACGAAGGAGACGCTATGTTTACGTCTGAGGGGAAAGTGCCACGGCCTCTACAGCCAGGTCTACGCATCCCCAGCTCTGAGGTAGCAGTGATGGCAGAGATGAGACATCTTGGCTTGTCCCAGAGAAGCCCTCAAGGCAGGGAGGGCCCTGGAGGTCTCCCCAACCAGTCACCTGCACCCACCATGGGGAGCTGGTGAATGATGCGACTCTGGCTGGAGAAGTGTGAATTTCTTGGCCATTCAGTGATCTCTTTCCTTAATACCTTTATTGATGTGTTGCCGGGAGCATTGTCTCCCCTCCTCCCCTCCCCCTCCCCCCAGCTTAATCCAGCTAGAAACCTGGCTCTGGTCCAGGGAATACACAAAGACTCAAGGAGGATTTAGGGAAGAGGTGAGGAGGAAATCAGGAGAAGAAAGAAAACTTTAACGTGTGAACTTCTGCCCAAAGACTCGATTTCCTGGGGAATCAACGGGACCAGCGTTAAGGACCTGGGCTCCGTTGCCAACTGGTCCTGTGACCTTGTCAACCTGTGTTTCTCAGCCGGACACTTGATGGCATTTCAGGTGAAATGTGCTCTTCATTGTGAGACTCCCCCTGCGCTGTAGGTTTGAACGTCCTTGGACTCTGCCTACTATCAGTACTAATCTTGTCTTTATTTAAACTTTTGGTATTTTAGGGGGCGCCTGGGTGGCTCAGTCAGCTAAGCATCAGACTCCTGATTTTGGCTCAGGGCGTGGTCTCCCGGATCGAGCCCAGCATCTGACTCTGCACTCACTGTGACCAGCACAGTTGGCTTAGGATTCTTTCTCGCCCTCTCTCTGCCCCTCCCCTGCCTCTTCTCTCTCTCTCAAAATAAATAAACATTAAAAAAAAAAAACTTTTGGTATTTTGTTCATCGTGGATTGTGTGTGTGTGTATGTGTGTGTGAGTGTATTTCGGTATTTTAAATATTGCATTAATATATTATTTGCCCTGATTACTGAATTTTTGTGCTCCAGCTGTCCTCCTTATCCTAGTCTCAGTCCTGGTTAGTTAGGAACCCCAGGGACTATGTGAAACAAAGACCTTGCTCCCACCCATTTCCACCTGTGTTCCAGAGGCTGCCACAGCCCCGACTGGAGCCTCTGTGGCCTGGAGTGGCTCTGGTTGGTCCCGTGCTCACACACTCATATCTCTTTTGCCTCAGTGGCCCCCACGTGTTCTGCTGAGCCAATGGTGGGCTCGGAAATCTTTCTTCCCAAGACGAAGAAGGCAACCCACGTTTGACCCATCAGAGTTCTCCTGGGAGGCTGAAAATTAGGACACAGAGGTGCTGAGGGTTGGACTTTTGTGTTGGACAATCATGGGAAGGAGACAGGAGTGGCCTTGCTCAGCTCATCTGCTAGAGGGAGAAAATGGAGACTGTGTCCAACATGGAAGGAGAGAGAGAGAATGAGACAGACAGAGAGAGACAGGGAGGGAGGGAACATTCCAACAGCTTTCCTGTTTCTGGTTCCAGACCCTTGCGAGGATGGGTGGAGCTTCATGCTGGTATTGGGTTGAATGGTTTCCCACCCACCAAAATGTCATGTCTACCCTGTTTGGAAATAGGATCTTTGGGGCACCTGGGCGGCTCAGTCAGTTGAGTGTCTGACTTCAGCTCAGGTCATGAGCTCACGGTTCATGAGTTTGAGCCACATGTCGGGCTCACTACTGTCAGCCTGTCACTGCAGAGCGACTTGGGATCCTCTGTCTCTGTCTCTCTCTCTCTCTCTCTCTCTATGCCCCTCCCCCACTTGTGATCTCCCCCAAATAAATAAAATATTTAAAGAAATATTTTATAAAAGAAATAGAATCCTTGCGGGTGTCATTAGTTGAGATGAGGTCATACTTATTAGGGTGAGCCCTAAATCCGATGACTGATGTCCTTGTGAGGAGGGGAGAGGACACACAGATGTACAGGGAAGAAGCCACAGGATGACAAAAGCAGAGACAGGAGCGGGTCAGCTGCAAGCCGAGGAGCACCAAAGACTGCAGGCAGCCACCAGGAGCTGGAAGATGCAAGGAAGGATTCTCTTCTAGAACCTTCAGAAAAAGCACGGCCCAGCCGATGCTTTGCTTGCGGACTTGCGTCCTCCAAAACTGAGAGAGAATAAATCCATGTTGATTTATGCCACTAAGTTCGTGCGAATTTGTTAGAGCGGCCCCAGGAAGCTAACACGATGGCCTTGGGCTCCAGGAGCCTCCCTGATCCTTCCAGTAACTGCCCATTTTGTGGTTCCCTAAGCTTGGGTGGGTTTTCTCCGCGGGATATAAAGCGCAACAGCGGACCCGGCCTGGTGGCTCTCCACCCTAGCTGCTCCTCATAATCACATGACGTTTTAAAAAATGACCAATGCCAGAACCCCACACCAACTGAATCGAGTCTCTAGTAGGTGAGCGTTGTCGGGCCATTGCCGCTTTTTCTCCCTTCTTTGGCTGTTTCCTGTTTGAAATTTGACTTCCTGTGGTACGGTTTTATTGGGATATAACTCACATACCATCACAATTCACCCATCGAGATATGCAGCCATCACCACAGCCGATTTTAGAACAGTTTAATCGAGGTGCCTGGGTGGCTCAGTCGGTTAAGCGTCTGACTCTTCATTTCGGCTCAGGTCATGATCCCGGGGTCATGGGATCCGCGTTGGGCTCTGCGCTGACAGCACGGAGCCTGCTTAGGATTCCCTCTCTCCCTCTCTCTCTCTCTGCCCCTCCTCCACTTGCGTTCTCTCTCAAAATAAAGAAATAAATAAATACATATTTTTGTGAAAGAACAATTTAATCACCTAGAAGAGAAACCCCACACCCACTTGCTGCCACCCCACACGGCCTGGCACCTGTGAGTGCTCCTTAGAGGAACGGTGCCGGAAGGACGACGGGCTCCCGCTGTACCCACCACCAGCAGAACAGGAGTGTATGTAAGGCCCAGAGAAACGAAGGTGCTACATCAAGTTCACCCGTCTGGTCAGCCTGGATTCAAACCCAGACCACGGGACTCTAGTGGTTCTCAGACGGGTGGCAATTTCGCACCTCCCTGCCGGGGTATATCTGGCAGACATTTTTCACTGTCACGACTGTGGGGGAGATGCTGCTGGCATCCATTGGGCAGAGGCCACTGCTAAACATGCTACAGTGCACAGGACAGTGTTCCCCACCCACCCCCCCCCGCCCCGGCCCCAGCAAAGAATGGCCCAGCGCCACATGTTCCAAACGAGAAAGCATTTGGAACGGTGTCCTCTTCTACAACGCATTCTGACGGACTTCCTACTCAATCGTAGCTGCCACTTACTGGTACCCGCTGTGTGCCAGGTCCTGTCTGAGTGACCAGAGTAGGGGATCCTTTTCTCTTCCTCAGCGCATGTGCAGTGCTAGCTCAAAGCCTGCGGCAACACAGCGGCTGAGACATACTTACCAGACGGATAGAAGGGCAAACGTACTCAAGTAGAAGCCCATGGGGTGCTTATCCGGCCTGGGCGGCTCCTCCCCAAGGCCAACGCAAGGTTCCTGGGCCAGAGTTGTGTATCTGCCTCCCATACACCTTTCCTGTGCACCTGCCAGACCTTCATACCTGCGCATAACCCAGCCTGGATGGGCAGGGAAGGCTCTCTTGGGAAACGGAGCCAAATCAACCATGACCTGAAGGAATTGGTAGAAATGTGTGAGTGTGTGTGCGCGCATTGTGTGTGTGTGTGTGTGTGTGTGTGTGTGTGTGTGTGTGAATCAGGACTCATTCCATATTCTGAAGCAAAAAGACACTTTCCAACGCAATACATATCAAAGCAGATATGATAGCATATTAAACAAGTTGTAAAAGAGATTTGGTAAATTTAAAAAAAAAATACCACTTTTCTCATTAAATATTTGTGGATTTAGAAAAGACAATAGTGGCTCATAAAATGGTACTTAGGTTACAAGGTAATAGGTTTATTACTGTCATTTTAAAATGAATTAATAGGGGCGCCTGGGTGGCGCAGTCGGTTAAGCGTCCGACTTCAGCCAGGTCACGATCTCACGGTCCGTGAGTTCGAGCCCCGCGTCGGGCTTTGGGCTGATGGCTCAGAGCCTGGAGCCTGTTTCTGAGTCTGTGTCTCCCTCTCTCTCTCTGCCCCTCCCCTGTTCATGCTCTGTCTCTCTCTGTCCCAAAAATAAATAAACGTTGAAAAAAAAAATTAAAAAAAAAAAAATAAAATAAAATAAAATGAATTAATATATAAATATGTTACAAGGATGGGTAGGAATGTGTTGAGTTACTGACAATAACAACGGGAATAATTTATTAAGCACTTGTTATAGGATGGGAGCTGTGGTTAGCACCGTATATGTTTTTTCCCTCAGTCCGTCTCACAATGATCCTATAAAGTAGATGCCACTATTGTCCCAGTTGACAGGTGACGAAATCGAGTTTTAGTGGAGTCACTTGCTCAAGGTCATGTCATTAATAATCGACAGATCTAGGTTGAACCCCGAAGTCAGAGCTTGTAAAAATACCACACTCTACCTGCCCCCAAACAGAACAGTAACAATCATTAATACTTACCGGACTTTTGGGGCGCCTGGGTGGCTTAGTCGGTTAAGCATCCGACTTCGGCTTAGGTCATGATCTCACAGTTCATGAGTTCAAACCTCACATTTGGGCTCTCTGCTGTCAGCATGGAGCTTGCTTCGGGTCTTCTGTCTCCCTCTCTCTCTGCCCCTCCCGCCGCCCCTCTCTCAAAGAAATAAACGTTAAAAAAAAATACTTACTGGATTCTTAACCTTTGGGCCAGATATGAAGCTAGGCTCGTGGCTTGCAATGTTCTGTGTATCACAATGAGATTTATACCCAGCGAGTTAAAAGCTATACCTACTCCTACCCCATTTCCGGAAGAAGGGAAACTGAGCCTCAGATAAAGTGACTTTCCCAAGGTGAAAGAGCGGGCCAGAATTAGTACTTGAACCTGGATCCCCCTCATGTAGAGGACTGCACTGCAAGAATGGGGCTGCGGTAGAAGAGATGAACTCTGTCTTCCAGACCCAAGGGGCACCGACAGGGCCGGACAGAGGACTCTGAGCGGCTCCTTAACGAGGGTGGAGTCTCACACAGTTACCTGGGATGGCGACCAAGTTCTGTAGCTCTTGTTTCAGGTCCATAATATCGTTGCAAAGCTGGATGTCATCCATCCTGGGGAAACAGGACACCACACCACAGCAGTTTACATCGACAGAATATTCTACACCCTGAGCACCACCCGGTTTAAACAAAGGGTTTGGGGGCGGGGGTTGTCCTTTGTAAAGGCCACACAGGCTCTTTATACAAGTTGTGCCTCAAAAGAAGAAAAACAAAACGTGCCTATTGTCACACGACTCGGAAATGATCGATCGCTGTTAATAACACCTTGATGAGAATGGCTTCCTGTCTTCACGTCCTTGCTTCCGTTCCCTTATACCAGCGAGCTCACGCTGCAGATTCGTGTTTTCTTTACCGGCTGTGTTTCTCAATTTTAAGCATCGCAGAAATTCACACTATAGAGAAAATCTCCCTCAATCCTTTAGAAAAAAACCCCATTGTCAACAGTTTGGTATATATTCCGCCAGATTTTTAAAAATGTTTATGCCTGTACTATAAGTTGTAACACCATTGTTATTCTACAAACACATCTTGCAATATTTTTAACTTCATGGTATATCTTAGGCATTTTTCCATGTCAGGACATGCAAATCTCATTGAAAAAAAAAATTTTTTAAGTTTATTTTTGAGAGAGAGAAACAGAGCATGAGCAGGGGAGGAGCAGGCAGAGAGGGAGACACAGAATCCGAAGCGGGCTCCAGGCTCCGAGCTGTCAGGACAGAGCCCGACGTGGGGCTTGAACTCACAGACCGCAAGATCATGACCTGAGCCAAAGTCAGACCCTTACCAGGCACCCGTAATTTTTAATGGCTGTATACTATTCCATTATACCAATATACAGTGACTTATATAACCATTCCCCTATACAGAGACGTCTGGGTTGTTTCTAGGATAAATTCCTAGAAATACATAAATTCCTAGAAAAATTAGTTCCTAGAAATGCAATCATTGGGTCAAGTGACATGAACACTTGCTTGCTTATTTATTTATTTAGAGAGTGGGCGAGCACAAGTGGGGAAGGGACATAGGGAGAGAGAAAATCTTAAGCAGTTTCCAATGTGGGGCTCCATGCAGGGCTAGATCGCATGACTGGGAGATCATGATCTGAGCTGAAATCAAGAGTCGGACGCTTAAACAACTGAGCCATCCAGGTGCCCCAACCCTTGCATTTTAATTAGGAACTTCCAAATTGCCCTCCAGAGGGATTGTGCCTGATAGTCCCACCAAGAGCATGAAAGGATGGTCACACTTATGACCTCAGCCATCGACTGCATGTGCAATTTTGCATTATGTATTACAGTTTTGTAGGTGTGCTAGGATATTAACTTATATTACTGTAAATAACGTGTATACTGGATATCTGGAATTTCAGCAAATCGATTTATAAGGGCTGCTCTAAATTGTTTTAATGTTTATTTATTTACTTATATTGAGAGAAAGAGAGAGAGAGAGAGAGAGAGAAGGTGGGGGAGGGGCAGAGAGAGAGAGAGAGAGAGAGAGAGAGAATCCCAAGCAGGCTCCATGCTGTCAACACAGACCCCAATGTGGGGCTCAATTCCATGAACTGTGAGATTATGACCTGGGCTGAAATCAAGAGTCAGACTCTTAACTGACTGAGCTTCCGAGGCGCCCCAGGTTGGCTTTAATTACCATCATATATAGATATTAAAATTTTTTATTTAATTTATTTTTTTTGTTTACATCCAAGTTAGTTAGCATATAGTGCAACAATGATTTGAGGAGTAGATTCCTTAGTGCCCCTTACCCATTTAGCCCATCCCCCCTCCCACAACCCCTCCAGTAACCCTCAGTTTGTTCTCCATATTTAAGAGTCTCTCACGTTTTTGTCCCCCTTCCTGTTTTTATATTATTTTTGCTTCCCTTCCCTTATGTTCATCTGTTCTGTATCTTAAAGTCCTCAGATGAGTGAAGTCATATGATATTTGTCTATCTCTGACTGACTAATCTCACTTAGCAAAATACCCCCTAGTGCCATCCACGTAGTTGCAAATGGCAAGATTTTATTTTCTCGTTGCTGAGTAATATTCCATTGTATGTATATATACCACTTCTTCTTTACCCATTCTTCTTTGTCCATATTGATGGACATTTGGGGTCTTTCCATACTTTGGCTATTGTAGATAGTGCTGCTATAAACATTGGGGTGCATGTATCCCTTCGAAACAGCATACCTGTGTCCCTTGGATAAATACCTAGTAGTGCCATTGCTGGGTCGCAGGGTAGTTCTCTTTTTAATTTTTTGAGGAAACTCCATACTATTTTCCAGAGTACCTACACCTGTTTGCATTCCCACCAGCAGTGCAAAAGGATTCCTCTTTCTCTGCATCCTCCCCAACATCTGTTGTTGCCTGAGTTGTTAATGTTAGCCATTCTGACAGGTGTGAGGTGGTATCTCATTGTGGTTTCGATTTGTATTTCCCTGATGACGAGTGACGTTGAGCATTTTTTCATGTGTAGGTTGACCATCTGGATGTCTTCTTTGGAGAAGTGTCTATTCATGTCTTTTGCCCATTTCTTTACTGGATTATTTGGTTTCCGGATGTTGAGTTTGATAAGTTCTTTACAGATTTTGGATACTAATCCTTTATCTGATATCTTGTTTGCAAATGTCTTCTCCCATTCTGTCAGTTGCCTTTCAGTTTTGCTGATTGTTTCCTTCACTGTGCAGAAGATTTTTATTTTAATGAGTTCCCAATACTTCATTTTTGCTTTTGTTTCCCTTGCCTCCAGAGACATGTTGAATAAGAAGTTGCTGCGGCCAAGGTCAAAGAGGTTTTTGCCTGCTTTCTCCTTGAGGATTTTGATGGCTTCCTATCTCACATTAGGTCTTTCATCCATTTTGAGTTCATTTTGTGTATGGTGTAAGAAAGCGGTCCAGGTTTATTTCTCTTCATATGGCTGTCCAATTTTCCCAGCACCACTTGCTGAAGAGACTGTTTTTATTCCACTGGATATGCTTTCTTGCTTTGTCAAAGATGAGTTGGCCATACATTTGTGGGTCCATTTCTGGGTTTTCTATTCTGTTCCATTGATCTGAGTGTCTGTTTTTGTGCCAGTACCATACTGTATTGAGGATTACAGGTTTTTAATACAGCTTGAAGTATGAGATTGTGATGCCTCCTGCTTTGGTTTTCTTTTTCAAGATTGCTTTGGCTATTCGGGGTCTTTTCTGGTTCCATACAAATTTTAGGATTGTTTGTTCTAGCTCTGTGAAGAATGCTGGTGTTATTTTGATAGGGATTGCATTGAATATGTAGATTGCTTTGGGTGGTATCGACATTCTAAAAATATTTGTTCTTCCTATCCAGGAGCACGGAATCTTTTTCCATTTTTTTTTTGTGTCTTCAATTTCTTTCATAAGCTTTCTACAGTTTTCAGTGTATAGATTTTTCACCTCTTTGGTTAGATTTATTCCTAGGTATTTTATGGGTTTTGGCGCAATTATATATGGCATCGATTCCTTGATTTCTCTTTCTGTTGCTCCATTCTTGGTGTATAGGAATGAAACCGATTTCTGCACATTGATTTTATATCCTGCTACTTTGCTGAATTCATGGATCTGTTCTAGCAGTTTTTTTGGTGGAATCTTTTGAGTTTTCCATATGGAGTATCATGTCATCTATGACGAGTGAAAGTTTGACCTCCTCCTGGCCAGTTTGGATGCCTTGTATTTCTTTGTGTTGTCTGATTCCTGAGGCTAAAACTTCCAATACTATGTTGAATAACAGTGGTGAGAGTGGACATCCCTGTCTTGTTCCTGACCTTAGGGGGAAAGCTCTCAGTTTTTCCCCATTGAGGATGATATTAGCTTTGGGTCTTTCATATATGGCTTTTATGATCTCAAGGTATGGTCCTTCTATTCCTACTTTCTTAACGGTTTTTATCAACAAAGGATGCTGTATTTTGTCAAATGCTTTCTCTACGTCCACTGAGAGGATCATGTGGTTCTTGTCCTTTCTTTTATTGATGTCATGAATCACATTGATTGTTTTGCAGATATTGAACCAGCCCCACATCCCAGTTATAAATCCCACTTGGTCGTGGCGAATAATTTTTTTTCACGTATTGTTGGATCCGGCTGGCTATTATCTTGTTGAGAATTTTTGCATGCATGTTCATCAGGGAAATTGGTCTATAGTTCTCCTTTTTCGTGGGGTCTTTGTCTGGATTTGGAATCAAGGTAATGCTGGCTTCATAGAAAGAGTTTGGAAGTTTTCCTTCCATTTCTCTTATTTGGAACAACTTCAAGAGAATAGGTGTTAACTCTTCCTTTAATGTTTGGTAGAATTCCCCTGGAAAGCCATCTGGCCCCAGAGTCTTGTTTTTGGGGAGATTTTTGATTACTAATTCGATTTCTTTACTAGTTATGGGTCTGTTCAAATATTCTATTTCTTCCTGTTTCAGTTTTGGTAGTTTATATGTTTCTAGGAATTTGTCCATTTCTTCCATATTTCCCATTTTATTGGTGTATAATTGCTCATAAGAAACTGCTATTATTGTTTGTATTTCTGCTGTGTTGGTTATTATCTCTCCTCTTTCATTCTTGATTTTATTATTTGGGTCCTTTCCTTTTTCTTTTTGATCAAGCTGGCTAGTGGTTTATCAGTTTTGTTAATTATTTCAAAGAATCAGCTTCTGTTTTCATTGATCTGTTCTACTGGGTTTGTTTTTTTTTTCGATAGCGTTGATTTCTGCTCTAATCTTTATTATTTCCTGTCTCCTGCTGGTTTTGGGTTTTATTTGCTGTTCTTTTTCCAGCCCTTTAAGGTGTAGGGTTAGGTTGTGTATCTGAGGCCTTTCTTCCTTCTTTAGGAAGGCCTGGATTGCTATATACTTTCCTCTTATGACCACCTTTGCTGCGTCCCAGAGGTTTTGGGTTGTGGTGTTACCATTTTCATCGGCTTCCATATACTTTTTAATTTCCTCTTTAACTTCTTGGTTAGCCCATTCATTCTTTAGTAGGATGTTCTTCAGTCTCCAAGTATTTGTTATCTTTCCAATTTTTTTCTTGTGATTGATTTTAAGTTTCATAGCATTGGGGTCTAAAATATGCACGGTATGATCTCGATCTTTTTGTATTTGTTGAGGGCTGATTTGTGTCCCAGTATGTGATCTATTCTGGAGAACGTTCCATGTGCACTGGAGAAGAATATGTATTCTGCTGCTGTAGGATGAAATGTTCTGAATATATCTGTTAAGTCCATCTGGTCTAGTGTGTCATTCAAAGCCATTGTTTCCTTGTTGATTTTCTGTTTAGATGATCTGTCTACTGCTGTAGGTGGGGTATTGAAGTCCCCTACTATTATGTTATTATTATCAATGAGTTTCTTTATGTTTGTGATTAATTGATTTATATTTGGGTGCTCTCACATTTGGAGCATAAATGTTTATGATTGTAGGTCTTCTTGGTGGATAACCCCCTTAATTATGATATAATGCCCTTCTTCATCTCTTGTTGCAGTCTGTATTTGAAAGTCTAGATAGTCTGATATAAGTATGGCAACTCCGGCTTTGTTTTGTCGAACATTAGCATGATAGATGGTTCTCCATCCCCTTACTTTCAATCTGAAGGTGCCTTTAGGTCTAAAGTGGGTCTCTTGTAAACAGATAGATAGATAGATAGAGCTTGTTTTCTTATCTGTTCTGTTACCCTATGTCTTTCGTTTGGAGCATTTAGTCCATTGAAATTTAGAGTGACTACTGAAAGATATGACTTTATTGCCATTATGTTTCTTGTAGAGTTGAAGTTTCTGGTGGTGTTCTCTGGTCCTTCCTAGTCTTTGTTACTTTTGGTCTTTTTTTTTTTTTTTTTTTTCTTTTCTCTCCTCAGAGAGTCCCCCTTAAAATTTCTTGCAGGGCTGATTTAGTGGTCACGAACTCCTTTAATTTTTGTTAGGCTGGGAAACTTTTGATCTCTCTATTTTTTTTTAACGTTTATTTTTGAGACAGAGAGAGACAGAGCATGAACGGGGGAGGGTCAGAGATAGGGAGACACAGAATCCGAAACAGGCTCCAGGCTCCGAGCTGTCAGCACAGAGCCCGACGCGGGGCTCGAACTCACGGACCGCGAGATCATGACCCGAGCCGAAGTCGGCCGCCTAACCGACTGAGCCACCCAGGCGCCCCTTGATCTCTCTATTTTGAATGACAGCCTTGCCGGATAAAGAATTCTTGTCTGCATATTTTTCCAATTCAGCACGTTGAATACAACCTGCCACTCCTTCCTGACCTGCCAAGTTTCTGTGGCTAGGTCTGCTGCAAACCTGATCTGTTTTCCCTTGTAGGTTAAGGATTTTTTTCCCTTGCTGCTTTCATGATTCTTTCCTTGCCTGAGTATTTTGTGAATTTGACTATGATATGCCTTGTTGATGGTTGGTTTTTGTTGAATCAATAAGACTCCTCCGTGCTTCCTGGATTTTGATGTCTGTGTCTTTCCCCAGGTTAGGAAATTTTTCTGCTAAGACTTGCTCACATAACATTTCTACCCATTTTTCTCTCTCTTCGTCTTCTGGGACCCCTATGATTCTGATGTTGTTCCTTTTTAATGAGTCACTGATTTCTCTAATTCTTAAATTGTGCTCTTTTGACTTAGTCTCCCTATTTTTTTTTTTTTCCGCTTCATTATTCTCCATAAGTTTGTCCTCTATATTGCTGATTCACTGCTCTGCCTCATCCATCCTTGCCACCATGGCATCCATTCAAGATTGCAGCTCAGGTACAACATTTTTTATTTCATCCTGACTAGGTTTTACCTCCTTTATCTCCACAGAGAGGGATTCTAATCTATTTTCAACTGCAGCTAGTATTCTTATTATCATGATTCTAAATTCTGGTTCAGACATCTTACTTATATTTGTGTTGATTAAGTCCCTGCCTGTCATTTTTCCTGCTCTTTCTTTTGGGGTGAATTCCTTTGTTTCATCATTTTTAAGGAAGAAAAGGAATTAATAGGTAAAAAAAAAAATCGAAATTAAAGACAACACACACACACACACAAATGAAATAAATGATGCTAGATCCTAGGTGTGTTTTGGTCTGGTTGTTGAAAGGAGCTTGATAAATTAGAGAAAAAAGCGGGGGGGGGGGGGGGAGGAAAACGTTTGAGAATTTGAAAAAATGAATACAATAAAATGAAATGATGGAAGTAAAATAGAATTGGAAAATTTACAAAAAGGTAAAAAATATAGTAGAAAAAATTAAAGAAAAATATTCTTAACAAAACTGAAAATAAAAATAATTTTTTTCTCTTTCATATTCAAGAAAAGAAACGAAAGAGAAAAAAAAAGAAAACTGAATAGATGGACCAGTGAACAGACTGAAATATGATTGAAATTACCTGGTTTTCCCGTAGAAGTCAAACTATGAAGGGTTTTACAGTACGTAAACTAGGCAGGCGGAGAGACTTGTGTTCCTGAAGAGCAAGTTTGGCCCAGTAGGGCGGGGCTTAGTGTAATGACTTCGTTCTCCACTAGATGGCGCTGCTCTGCTTACTGGAGGGGATTGTTGTGGGGCTTGCAGGTGTGTAAGCGCATGCGCGGGAGAGTTAAAAATGGCGTCATCCATCTACCCAGTCTCTAGTATAGAAATCTGTCCTCTTCCTGACCAGCAATTGCACGCCCGTCCTTTGCCTCGGGCTTCCATTACCCCCCCCCCCCCATCCGTGACCAAGCCGTCAGGTTGCCAGGCGCCACCTCCCTCCTTTTATCTCAGTCGCGGCTGTGGGCTGTGTTTCCTGACCCCTCCCTTTGGAGGGACTGTGGCTCGACCCGCTCGGATCCTCTGCGGGAGGGTCTCCCCGAGCAATGGCTGGTGGCGGCCTCACCCAGGAACGTTCGCGGGACTGCTTCTGCTGCCAAGCCCAGAGACCGCGGCCGGGCTCCAGCCCGCCCCAGAGAAAGTTCACGCGATCGCGTAGCAGCGGCGTTTCAGGGATCATGGAAAATCACAACACGCATCTGGCCCCAGGCTTCTCCCTTAACGACCTTGTTCCACCACCAGCGAATGTGGTGGTTCTCCGGGGTCTGCTGGGCCCGGGTGGCCACACAGCCTCGACCAGATGTCCTCCCAGCATCTCCCCGTGTGGTCTGAGGATAACTGGACTTCACTCCGCACCTGGGGATCCTCCCTTCTCACCAGAGCCCCTCCAGGTAAGGAGCTGCGGAGTTTCAGACTCTGCCCTCCCCTGTTTGTAGAGTCTTAATAGAATTTCAACCCTCTCCTTTCTCCTTTCTCCTTTTTAGTTCAGTCCCTGAGGCTGTTTCCGCTTTTCCATTTTTTCTCCAGCTGCTGCTGGTGGGGGGGGGGGGTCTTTTCCCAAACCCTCCCCCGTCTCCGTCCTCTCTCCACAAACAAAAACAGCTCCCTGATCTCCACAGCTTCTCTCTCCCCCAGTTCACCTCTCTGCACTGCATACCTGCTGAATTCTGTGGTTCAGGTTGTGTAGATTGTTGTGTTAATCCTCAGATCACTTTTGTAGGTGTGCAGGATGGTTTAGTGTTGATCTGGCTGTATTTCATGGATGCGAGATGCAAAACAGCTTCCATTCTGTTTGCCATCTTGGCTCTTCTCCCAGCCCCCTATCTTGATTACTTAGGGGGGTTTTCAAGTTGGGTTTTTTGGGGGGGTGCTATTTTAGCTACTATTGGATGTACATGGATTCACATAAGGCTTTTTCTTCATGTTGGATTTTTTGGAGTGGGGGCCATGGATTCTCAGATGTGGTACCACGGAGTAGAAAGTACTAGACATGACTACGGCCATTGAGACCTATTTTCAGATCACTCCCCCGTATGGTGTGGAGGGGCTGCGCCTTCATTCTGCAGGTGTTTATCGAGCATTTCCCATGCCCACCAGTGTCGTGGGCTCCAATCATGCAGCAGCCTCCTCTGCCCCCATGAGCCGAATTTAGGTGACAGAGGGTGACCACATATCTACTAGAATGTCACATGCTCTGAAGAAGAGTAAAGAGAGGGGCCGGAGGCTGGGCGGCCAATTTGAACACATCATCCTACTACCCCAGGATGAGAGAGAGGGGAGCGTTCGTGTTCTCGAAAGACTCGACTGAATCCACACAGCAAGTGTCAGTGGGTCCACTGATCTTTCTGCCTCTTTGCGTGGGTCCCCTGCCACCATTCAGAAGGGCCATCCACACACCAACTTGGGTCTCCCTGCCCTTTGCCTGTCGAGAATCGCCTGTCTTACCCCTTCCAATCCCAGCTCCTGGCTTTTGGGACAAGCCGCAGGATCACGTCCCTGTTGCCAGAGACCCTCCAAGCATTTGTCAGGCCCTGCCCTAAAATGTCCTAGCAGGTGGCAGCTGCCTCGAGTGAGCGTGGGGGCTCGCCAGAAAGGCACAGCCTGTTCCCATGGGCTCCTATCGGCGATTGTTCAACTGGAAGCACTCCAGAATCCATCTCCACATCAGCTGCAGAGATCAGGCTGTATCAGCAGCTCTGATGAGGATGCTTTTGGTCCCCAGGGATATTAGGCAACGTCTGGAGATGTGATGGTTGTGACAACTGGGTGTGTGTGGTGACTGCCGCTGGCATCTACTGGGTAGAGTCCAGGGATGTTGCTAAACATCCCACAGGGCACAGGACAGCGTCTCAGTGGAGAATTCTCCAGTCCAAAGTGTCAGTCACGTTCGCATTTAAATATCTTGGGTTATAACCACAGAATTGAGACGGGCACTGGACTGGTCGTTTTTGAGAGATGAAAGAAAGGCAGAGAGAGGAACAAAAGAGGGACAGACGGTGGTCAGAAGTCAGAGCACTGGCACCAAAATTCCTCTAGTTCAAAGAGGCCGTGCACCAGCGACTTAACCTCTCTGAGTCTCACTGTCCTCACTTTTTATTTTTTTAAGTTTATTTATTTATTTTGAGAGAGATCATGAGTGAGCAGGGGAGGAGCAGAGAGAGAGAGAGAGAGAGGGAGAGAGAGAAACCCAAACAGGATCCACTCGCTGTCGGCACAGAGCCTGACATAGGGCTCCAACAAACCGGGAGATCATGACCTGAGCCGAAATCAAGAGTCTCCGGGACGCTTAGCCTACGGAACCACCCAGATGCCCCTCACTCTCCTCATTTTCAAAACGGGTATAATAACAGTCCTGCTTCCCAAGATTATTCTGCATGTCAAGTGCCGAGCACATGCCTGGGACACATAGAGTAAAATGCTCAATCATTGGTATCTATTATAATTATTAGCTATGACAAAGAAGCAGACAGAAAAAGAGGGAAAATTATGCTGGGGAAATATCTGACAAAGGCAGCTAACATGTCTCACCTTGAAAAATAATAATAATCTTTATTGGTTGTACTCTTCTATGTACAAAAGTTTTTTAAGTTTATTTATTTATTTTCGGAGAGAGAGAGCATGAGCAGAGGAGAGGCAGAGAGAGAGGATCCCAAGAAGACTCCGCACGGTCAGTGCAGAGCCCGATGTGAGGCTCGAACTCACGAGCTGTGAGATCATGACCTGAGCTGAAATCAAGAGTCAGACGCTTAACCAACTGAGCCATCCAGGCGCCCCTCTATGAAAGTTTTAAAATGAATTCTGTTCTGCTTGTAGAACAGAATTGGGAAATACAAGCGAGTACCAAGAAGGAACCTAAAATTACAACATAACCTTGACCTCCTGTGCACCCAGAGGCCGTTGTTCCACTCTGAGTATCTCCTCGTAGCTCATGGCCAGTCCTTTTCCTTTCTGTAACCCACGTGTTACAGAACACTTGCCCTGGGGGCCTCAGCCCTCGTTCTCTGTCCTCAAAACTGCAGTCAGCATGACTTTGAGTTCTCTCAAACATCTTCAAATCCACCACCATCAACAGGTAAGGTGGAATTCTCGTGAAGGTCTCATGGGGAGCCATGCTGCAGATCGTCATTATTAGGCAGCGCTATGGTTGTCCTCATGTTTCTCTCTTGTTACCAGCTTCTGTCTCTTCTCTTTCTCTCCCTTCCTCTTCCATCCACCTTACAGCCAAAGGAGGAGGCCCTCCCCGCCCCAGCCCCATCCCAAACAATTCAGCTCTGGTCTTCAACTTACAAACCCCTGTTGGCAAAACCCAAAGCCTGGTGGTTCCTTGAACATCCCACCAGGAAAGGAGCTTGTACCCTCATCCCCCTCCCCAAGCTGTCTGTCAGACTATTCACCTAAATAAAAATCAAGTCTTTCTCTGGAAGATGGAGGGATGGGTTCCACCATTAAGGGAAACAAAAGGTCAACATTTATTGAGCATTTACTATGTGCCAGGCACTGTCCTCAGCATTTTCTTTTTTTTTAATTTTTTTAATGTTTGTTTATTTTTGAGAGAGAGACACACACACAGAGCATGAGTGGGGAAGGGGCAGAGATCAAGGGAGACACAGAATCTGAAACAGACTCCAGGTTCTGAGCTGTCAGCACAGAGCCTGATGTGGGGCTCGAACTCATGAAGCAAGAGATCATGACCTGAGCTGAAGTCGGATGCTTAACCAGCCGAGCCACCCAGGCGCCCTGTCCTCAGCATTTTTTGTGCATAAACTAATCTAAATTCTCACAACCGTCCCATGAGAGAGGTGTTTTTATCTCCATTTCACAGAAGAAGAAATGGAAGTCAAGCAACGTGCCCAAAGCCCCACCCTGGAATGTGGCAGCTGAGGTTCAGCCTGAGCTTATGCTTTTGATGGCTTCGCCATGGTGTCTCTTCTCCATGTGGCTCCATGAGCTGCAGCCGACATGGTTCGTGGTCCATTGAACTGACCTTTGCTCTCCATCTTCCTCTCAGAGCCCTGATTTGTTCAGGAAGCAATGTCCTCAGCCCCCAAGGGAAGCCAGTTGACTTCGTAAGCTCAGGCTGCTATAATAAAATGCCATGGGTTGTGTGGTTTAAACAGAGAACGCTGATTTCTCACAGTTCTGAAGGGCTGGGAAGTCCAAGATCAAGAATTCAGCCATTCCATTCCTTGTGTGAGGGCCT
Organism: Puma concolor; assembly: GCF_028749965.1. Lineage (NCBI taxonomy): Eukaryota > Metazoa > Chordata > Mammalia > Carnivora > Felidae > Puma > Puma concolor. The sequence continues at coordinate 30,095,904 of NC_141682.1, forward strand.
CCTTCCTGGTTTGCAGGTGGCCACCTTCTTGCCATAACCTCACATGGTGGAGAAAGAGAGCATCTCTCTGGGGTCTCTAGTGTAAGGGCCCTAACCCCATTCATGGGGGTTCTACCCCCATGACCTAAGTACCTCCCAAAGGCTCCACCTACAAGTACCATTACATTGGAGACTAGGGCTTCAACATACGAATTTCGTGGCAGGGTTTGATGGGGGAGAAAATTCAGTCCACATCAACAGGTATGGCAGTCCCGTTTGCCTTTGCTGGACATCTACTTGTCTAGCTCCGTTGCAGCTGGAGGTAGCCATGACACCTGCTTCGGGCCAATGAGATGGAAGAGGAAGTCTGCTTGGGAGGGCGGGCTCCTGGGAAGGACGATGTGAGTCCCGAGTTCTACCCCACTCCTAGTCCTAACGCACCAGCCATCTCACTGTGGTGAGAGTGGCAAGGGGAAGTGGAGGAAAGAGCCACCCTGCTGACTCTCAGACCAGCTGCATCTGGACTCCCTGTTAAGAAACTATTAAATGTCCTTACAATTTAAAGAGTGACCAACTGTTTTGGTTTGCCTGGAACTGTCCCAGTTTTAGTACTGAAATTCCGATTTCCCAGAAAACCCCTCAGTCCCAGGCAAACTAGGACCATTGGGCACCTTCGATTTAAGACACTATTAATCGAATATTCTGTTACTCGCAGCTGAACACATCTTCAGTGATAACATGTGTGCGGATACGTGCGCTTTTAATAAAACATACGTATGCTCTGCTCATTGCAAGCATCATAGCGTGACGTATTTCAATGCCATTAAATAATACTGTTAAGAAAGCATTTCAGTGGTTCGTGCAAAGCATTTTTGAAGCTTGGCTGGAAGTTCTGAATAAGCCACAGCCCAGTTCTCTACGGGAATAGAGCTGAGCCCTGGAAATCAAACTCTGCTGCTGCCAGCTCATTCCCAGAAAGAGAGAGAGAGAGAGAGAGGAATGGCACCTCCAAGAACCTGATTAATGCAACAGGGAAGAGAAGCCAGCCGTGTCATTCTGCATCCCAGTTTTTCATGCTGGAACGATGGAAGAAATTGGTCATTTTACCAGCTCTGGGTGGGGAGAGGTGATCACGCTCTGTCAGAATAATAGTGCGGCTGCTTTACAAAATAATCTTTGAAAATGACACGGTCTGGAGCCTAATGGGAACCTACCAGAGACCACAGTGTGAAGGTAGACCACAGTGTGAAAGGAAAGGGTTGACTTTTAAAAACAACATTTATCTGGCTCCTTCTTTTATAAATTATGGATGTAGTGGTGTTGTTGGGATGGGTGAGAAGTAACATCCACCCAGAGATGAAGCCCTGGGTTTAGAGGAAGGAGCCTGGACCCCAGCCTAAGACCCACTGTCAACCTCTCCGACGGCTAAAAGAAAAAAATCTGTTTTTCTATACACTCTACACTTCTGATACCAAATGTGTGCAATTTTTTCCACACCGAGCAATTCTCCAATTCTTGGTGGACCCTGACTGGCTGTCCTACAGTTTAACTAAATTCTGATACTCACTGTCTGGGGTTAGAACAGACCCCAAGGTTAAGGGCTTAAGTCCCATAAGACCACCCCGGCTTCAGATGCCAGTCACAAGCCCAGGTTACCTGTACCTCTGACCAACTGGCCATACGTCAGAGGTTCCCGTGACCCCCCTCCTCAAGCTCAATACTTTGCTAGAACTGCTTATAAAATTCAGAGAAACATTTATTTACATTTTCTGGTTTATTATAAATGATATTATGAAGGATACAGATGAACAGCCTGATGAAGAGGAAACACAGAGCAAGGTATGGGGAAGGGGCCTGGGGCTTCTATGCCCTCTCTAGGCTCTCCAAACATCATACTTTATTATTATTTTTTTAAGTTTATTTACTTAGAGAGAGTGCATGCAAGTGGGGCAGGGTCAGAGAGAGAGGGAAAGAGAATCCACGCTGTCAGCGCGGAGCCAGATGAAGGGCTCAAAGTCACAAACCATAAGATCGTGACCTGAGTCAAAATCAAGAGTCAGATGCTTAACCAACTGAGCCACCCAGGCATCCCAGTATGATCACTTCTTTAAAACAATTTTTTTTTAATTTTTTAAGTTTATTTATTTATTTTGAGAGAGAGACAGAGAGAGTGAGTGGGAGAAGGGCAGAGAGAGAGGGAGAGAGGATCCCAAGCAGGCTCTGCACTGTAAGCGCAGGGCCTGATGTGGGGTTTGAACTCATGAACCATGAGATCACAACCTTAGCCAAAACCAAGAGTCGGAAGCTTAACCGACTGAGCCCCCCGGACACCCCCAGTATGATCAATTCTTAAGTCAGCCTCCAGATCCTCTCCCTTAGTCTTTCTGGTGATCTGCCCCCATCCTGCCATCTAGGGGCCCCAGCCACCAGTCATCTTATTAGCATACAAGGAGACACTCTAATCACCCAGGAAATTACCAGGGTCTCATGTCAGGAACTTTGGTCAAAGACCAAATAGTAGAACAAAAGATACTCCTAGCATCTCCTATCCCTCAGGAAAGTATAAGAATTTCAGGAGCTTTGTGTCAGAAACTGGGGTCAAACCCCAGACATATTTCTTCTTATGCCACAATGACTCTGAGCAAGTGGTTCCTCCCCCAGGACCCCCAGGACCTGTGTTCCCTCATGTATGAAATGAGGGGATCCCTGGGGCCATGTCCTGCTAGCACATAGAGGAAATAATGTGCATAGACCCAGCCAGACCTGAGAACGTCCTCAGTTCCATGGTTCACTGACTGTACAACTTGGGCAGTGTGAGAAAAAAGCCACTGCCCCAGTCAGAGGAGGGACCTGGAGACTCGGAGCACAGTGAAGCGGGGCTTTAATTAACATTCTTGCAAGAGCAGATGTCGGATGGAGGACGCACTCGAGGTGGTTACAGCAGACAACTTATCTCCTAACATCAAGTCCCTCTCCTGATTCCTTATTGGCTGAGTACTACAGAGGTGACAGCCTTATCTGGTTGTCACCTATGCCCGTGCAAGGCAAAAAGTCGTCTGATTGGAACAAATGATCCTTGAGGTGACAGAGACTTCGGTTCTTTGGCGCATGCTCATTGCAAAGCCCGCGAAACATACACCTGCGAAATGGAGAGGGGAAGAAGAACCAGGAAGTGAAGTGTCTATGGGTTTGGGGCTCCATTGTGCCAGGGGTGCAGTGGGGGGGGGGGGGGGTTGTAAACCTATTGTTTAATAAAAAATTTTTAATGCTTATTCATTGTTGAGAGAGAGAGAGACAGAGAGAGAGAGAGAGAGAGACAGAGTGCAAGTGGGGGAGGAGCAGAGAGAGAGATACACACAGAATCAGAAGCAGGCTCCAAGCTCTGAGCTGTCAGCACAGAGCCCAATGCAGGGCTCGAACTCATGAGCCTTGAGACTGTGACCTGGGCTGTTGTTAACCAGACAGCACGGCTTTTATTTGGTATTTCTGAAAATGGATCATCTCCCTTACTTCTCACGGGCAGGTCCCTTCATTGCTCTGGGTCTCAGTGCCCTCACTGAGGAAAAGAACTGATACCTTCGTCTTGGGGTGGGGAGTAAGCTCACAGTGTGGGGCAGGCAGCCCTGCGCTTGGCACGCACCTCAGCATCCTGTTGGGGATCCAGGGACCAATGAGGTACCTGCTGCAGGTTTAGGGGTGTCTTTGTGACGCATCACTGAAGAGCAAGCTGCCTGTTTGCTCCCCGTGGTTTGCTCATGGTCTGCGTGTTAACTGGCTTCTCCTTCGGTTGTAACCAGACCTTCATTCCTAGATGCGAACTTCTTTTCCCAAAAAAATGTCACCTCCCTGGAGCACAGATTACTCTGCTCTCCTCCAGAGCTTTATACATTGTCTCTCTTTTGAGTCAAAGGCAATTACTAATCCTGAAAACTCATCAAGGTGAACTGTGTGTGGTCTGTGCCCTTTTCTGTGTGTATGTTACATGTGAATTTAAAATTTACCTGAGAGTCACCTGGGTGGCTCAGTCGGCTAAGCATCTGACTTCCGCACAGGTCATGATCTCACGGTTTGTAGGTTCAAGCCCTGCGTCAGACTCTGTGCTGACAGCCCAGAGCCTGGAGCCTGGAGCCTGTTTCGGATTCCGTGTCTGTGTCTCTCTCTGTCCCTCCCCAACTCGTGTTCTGTCTCTGTCTCTCAAAAATAAACGCTAAAAAAAATTTTTTTTAATTTACCTGAAAAAATTACCAACAACATTGTTTAGTTTTATTGTAGCCCTGGAAGGGTATTTCTGATCTTTTGTTACTATATAAATATGCTTTTATTTATTTTTATTTTTTAAATTTGTTTATTTTGAGAGAGAGAGAGTGAGCAAGTGGAGGGGCAGAGAGAGAGAATCCCAGGCAGGCTCCCCACTAACAGCACAGAGCCTGATGCGGGGCTCGAACTCATGAGCCATGAAATCTTGACCTGAGCCAAAGTCAGATGCTTAACCGACTGAGCCACTCAGGCTCCCTGTGTTATATAAATGTGCTTTAAATACAGCCTCCCTGTAAAAATGGCAGACAGTATAGAAATAAAATTGTAGTTGTGTTTATTAATGATTTGGTGCTATATTGGTGCCAGGCTCTGGGCTAAGGATTTTACACAAACCATCGCAATTAACCCTCATAGCAACCCGCTTAGGTGGGGACTATTATTATCAGCCCGGTGAAGATGTTAGGAACTTGCTCAAGGTGACAGAGTAAGTGACAGGAACTTGAACTCAGGCAGCCCGCTCTCTCCCCTGGGAATATGAAAGTTCCATCCCATATTGTGGTGTGAGCTCAAGGAAGACAGAGATCAGAGTAGTTGGTGGGGGATGGTTTTCTCAGCTTGAGGTGTCATAGAAGCACAGCCTCGATGGTCAGGGAGAAGGGTACCAGGCGTTCAGACAAACAGGGAAACTCACTCCATCACTTAACTGTAGAAAGAGGTGTGGTGACCTGAGTATGTGGCAGTGAAAAGTCCACCTGCATAGGACATATTGGTGGGTCCAGGTTCTGAAGGACTACCATGGGAGCCATCTTAGATTCTACAGTGATAGCATGGCACGACAATGTGTCTACAAAAGCCAGTTTGGTAGACACGGTGGCCCATGTGTATACATCAAGAAGAAAGAGCACCCTCACTCTGAACTTTCTGTTTAAGGTGCTCAGGAGACTTCGTGGAAGATGGGCTGGTTCATGAATCTTCAGCAGCATTGACAAGCTACAGCCCACAGGCCAAATCCGGTCCAGTGTCCGCTTTGGTACGTCTTACAAGGTAAGAATGGTTTTTACATTTTTAAATAGTTAGAAGAAAATTAAAAGAAGAATAAAATTTCCGGACACATGAAAATTATATGAAACTCAAAGATCAGTGTCTATAAATAATGTTTTACGGGAACACAGCCGTGCTTGCCCATTCATGCGTTGTCAGCGGCTGCTGTCGCTATAATTGCAGGGCTGAGTAATTGGGACAGAGACTGTATTCTGTATGGCCCGCCGAAGTCTCAAAGTTTTCCTAGCTGGCTCTCTGTAGAGAATGTTGTGGGGTCCTGATCTTCAGAAAGAACCATGCGTTAATCAGAGTCTAATCTGGTTGCTGAGGCTGGAAGAGCCCTCACCTTATGCGGATGAAGAAACCAGTGCCCAGTGAGGGGAATACTGATCACTTATGCACTGACTTGCTGATTTGTCTAATAAATCAATCATCCAGAAAACATTTATTAAGAGCCTACTGTGCGCCAGGCTTCCTGACTCAATTTTCACTTCCATAAGGCACCACGAATCCAGGCCAGCCACCAAGGGTTCTCCTGCTTTCACTCAGAGTCCAGTCCGCTCTCTCCTCCGTGCTCCAGTGGGGAATTGGTCTGTGCCCAACACATAGACAGTTGGCCAACAGATTGCCTGCAGGCACCAGCTAATGCGATCTGGCGGTTTCTACAACTGCACTTGTCCTGAGTGTCCTTTGTCTCTTTAAAGGAGATAGAAAGTTTTGCGATTTCATTTCTTATTTTGTGCTTATCCCTCAATCTCTTGCCAAGATAGAGCCTAGACTGAGACATGTAAGTTGTCCCCTGGATGGCTCAGCAAGCCAGGAATAGAAGAGGGGTTCTGGCTCTGGGTTTCCCTATTCCCAGCCCTGCGGCCCTCAGCTGAGTGGCTCCCCAAGAATTAAAGACGTGGACGAAGATTAAGCTCCAAACTGGTGAGGGTGGGAGGGAAGAACAAGAAAGAGGAGGGGTGCCTGGATGGCTCATTTGATTAAGCGTCCAACTTTGGCTCAGGTGACGATCTCACAGTTCGTGGGTTCGGGCCCCGCGTCAGGCTCTGTGCTAACAGCTCAGAGCCTGGAGCCTGCTTCGGATTCTGGGTCTCCCTCTCTCTCTGTTCCTCCCCCACTCAGGCTCTGTTCTCTCTGTCTCTTGAAAATGAATAAATGTTTAAAAATTTTAAAAAAGGAGAAGAAAGAGGAGAAGGAGGGAGAGACGGAGAAAGGAGAAGAGAAGGGAAGAGAGAAAAGGAATCACCATAAATGCCCAATAATAGCACATTAGTTCCATGTATAATTTTCTACCTCTACGAGGACCAATTCTATAACCATTACAAGTTATTGCCGGTCAGCCAGCAAGGTTTGCTAGAGAGGATGCCTTGAGAAAATACAGCCAACAGAGAATAGATGAGGTAAGACACTAAGGGGTTAGGGTTTCCAGATTTAGCAAGGAAAAAAGCACCCTATTACATTTGATTTTCAGATAAATATCGAACAGTTTTTTTTTTGTTTTTTTTTTTTATTTTTTTTTTTCAACGTTTATTTATTTTTGGGACAGAGAGAAACAGAGCATGAACAGGGGAGGGGCAGAGAGAGGGAAACATAGAATCAGAAACAGGCTCCAGGCTCTGAGCCATCAGCCCAGAGCCTGACGCGGGGCTCGAACTCACGGACCGCGAGATCGTGACCTGGCTGAAGCCGGACGCTTAACCGACTGCGCCACCCAGGCACCCCTCGAACAGTTTTTAGTATAAGATGCCACCACGCAGTATTTGGAATGTACCTGCTCTAAAAAAAATGATCTGTTGCTTATCTGAAATTCAGGTCTACCTCGGTGTCTCGTGTTTTCTCTGGTTATCCCACAAAAAGATGGGAGGCCCGAGTTTCAGTATCAGCCTTGTTGTCTAAGCCCAGGGAACGGGGAGCCCATTCTGTGCTGGGAGAGGAGGGAAGTCTTCTGTAGGCTGCAGGGGCCACAATAACCGTGGCATCTCCCACACTTACCCCTCCCCACTGCCACTGGAGAGCCCTCTGCTGACAGGTTTCCAGCAATGTAGGACTTTGAGAAGACAAGGATGGAAAGTCACAAGGAGAAATAACAAATAAGGCCCATGGACCGATGGGGCAAGAAAACTGAGGACGATTTGAGGAGGTGGGAGGAGGAAACTGGGGCCTTGACAACAGTTACACTCTTGAGTCTGCCGATTCCATTTCTAAGATTTCATCCTAAAGAGATCGTTAAGGGTACCATAAAAATTTAGCGATGATGCAGAACGTAGCCTTGTTCGCAATAGCAAAACACTGGGCACAACCTCAGTGTCCACCAATAATAGCAGACTGCTTAAATTAGGGGACATATGCAAAATGGAATTCATAACAGAGGCATTAAGAATGCTGCTCAGGAGAGATGTGATTGATATCAGAGAATAAACCACATAAAAATGGTTAACCAATGTTAGGATCCAATTTTGCCAAGTACATAGGCATACCCTCCATTTGAAATGTGACAATGATCATTCTGAAGGAAGTTTTATTTCTTTCATTTGCTTCTCTGTGTTTTAATTTTTTTTTTTTCACAATATGCACGTATCATCTGATACCACCGTGGATGGAAAAGACGCTTTGGTCTATGATGTCTGGATGACTTTTAAAGCTTTTTGGTTTGGGTTTGAAATTGCCACGGGTCACCGCTTTCCTCAGAGGCAAACCCGGCCAGCCTTGGGTCACTGCAGCCACAGCAGAAGCCCGTCCGTGCCCCTATCTTTCTGACCTCATTTCTGGGCACGGAGCACCCATTCCGGGCTAGCAGCCTACCTGCAGCCGAGGCTCCCGTCAAGTCTTCCCCAGGTCAGAACACCTTTGTCTCAGACTCCTTCCTAAGCAGCCTCCAAGGCAGCCTTCCTGATGCTCCCGGGCTGGGTTAGGTGCTCTTCATTCACACTGCCCATGCCCCATGTCCTACTACAGACCGTCCCCCTGACAACCACCTGGGCACTTGCGTTTCTCCCCAAATAGACCGTGTACCCTTTAAGGGACTTCGCCTCTTCCCTCTGTGATTCTAGCACATCGCCTGTGCCTGACGCATCACAGTAAGCCTTTGCTGAAGAAAAGGCAGGCAGGCGGGCACAGAGGAGCTCCCACAGTCCTGGAGCTTTTATTAAAACAAGGCCTCGAGACTGCAAGTGCAGGTGGACAATTTTCAAATCCCGTGACAGAGACCTCATGAGGGCAACAGCATTTATCAAAGGCACTGAGTCACCCCCAGAGAAATCCAATTAAACATCCGTGTTTCAAGTGATTCTGCTCTGCATTCTGCTCTCAGTACAGTTTCTATTCTGAGCCCCCTCAGCGTTTGGGCCTTCCCGTGCCTTCCGTCCTCCGCCACCTGCTGAGTTCCTGGCCGTATCTGCTCTCCCAGACCTACCTTCCCCACTGCCACGGCCATCGCTCATGCCGATGCAGTACTAGCAACAAGCCAGCCTTCACCTGAGCATTTACCCCGGTCAGGAACTGGAGCTGGCACGATCTCGTTTCATCTATAGGGCAGGTATTATCATTCTTAACTTTGTAGAAGGCTCAGAGAGGTTAAGCAACTCGTCTAAGTTCACACGGCTGACGAAGGGTGAAGGCAGGGTTTGAAAGAAAGCAGTCTGGCTCCAGAGCCCTAACTATTGCCACTATAAGAAGGTGGCTAGAGAGGTGACCCAGATACACCAGGTTGTCCGCTCTGCCCCAGGACCCCCATCTTTTGCCCCATCCTTGCAGACAGGAGACTCTTCAAATGCTTTCAACAATGTGGACTTTCTTGGGGGGAGGACTTTAGCGCCATCCCATAATTTCCATTTGCCAGCAAAACCACCTTGACATGTAAAATGTTTTTTGAGACGGGCAATAGAAATTTCCCCCCAATCTTGCATAAAGTAGAAAACCATGTTTCTGTTACTCTGTCCCACCCAATGTTGGTAAAGGCTTGCTATGATAGATGCAACTTTCCAATAAATCCCCTGCTCCCTCCTTATGACCAGATTGCTGGCCCAAAGCCCCCCTGTACAGGAATTCCAAAGCTCTCATTCCTTACTGAGCATCTAAGGACAGCAGGAAAAAAATCTTAGAAACAGTTTGCAAGCTCCAACCCAGGAAAGGCTCCCTCACCCCTCTCCCCACCCATCCCTGGTAGTCTGTGCATTAGACTGCACTTCACAATCTGGCTTAGCTCTAGTCCTACCAAAACACCAAGCGCTTGGGTGACTCAGTCCGTTAAGTGTGACTTCCGCTCAGGGCACGATCTCACGGTCCGTGAGTTTAAGCCCGGCCATCAGGCTCTGTGCTGACAGCTCACAGCCTGGAGCCTGCTTCGGATTCTGTCTCCCTTTCTCTCTGCCCCTCCTCCACTGGCGCTCTCTCTTTCAAAAATGAATAAACACTAAAAAAAAAAAAAAAAAAAAAACCAACACCAAGGATCCTTCTGGACCATGAGCTATCCACAATCACCATTCGAATTTCCTGTTAGACTCACTACACCAGCAGAGAAGGATCTGTTTTTGATGATAAGTATATTAACATCTAAATCAACCTTATGTTTATTCCGCACCAGTGATTAACGGCCTCCTTTGTAAGGAAGCAGAACCTTAGGGCTTGGCTGAACCACAAAGAAACAGCAAATGTCCTCTGCTGGATGTCCCAAAGGCAGGCAGAGTAGGGTTATAATTAGTGGTGCTGCTGGCGAGAATTTAATAGCTGGCTAGGAGCCGGGAGGACATAGGAGCCTTGGTCTGTATCATTTGCCAATTTCCATGGTGTAAATAGTCCCGCCACAGCAGATTTTGAGCTTCCAGCAGTTCAACAATGAACTGGCAAAGATTCCTGCAAGTTTACATCACTGGTTGGAATGAGCAGGTGGGCAAATTGGGGGAGTACCTCTTCACTATTCTTTAAATATTTATTCAACAACTACCTAGAAAGAGAAGCTGAGAACTGTGTAGGGAAAAGATTACCAGTGGTGATGATGATGGTGATTTTAGCTATAATTTATTCAGAATTTACCATGTGCCAGGCATAAAGGGCTCTGTACAGATTATCCCCATGAATCCATATAGAGTTATAACAACGCTGAGAGGTGGCTACTTATGTAATCATAAGCATCATACTTAGGTGATCATCGCTCATAGCTGAAGATCCTGTGGCTCAGAGAGGTTAAGTGGCTCAACCAAAATCACACAGGTAGTTACATGGTGGATCTGGGGGGCACCTGAGTGGCTCCGTCAGTTGAACATCTGACTTCGGCTCAGGTCATGATCGTGTGGTTTGTGAATTCGAGCCCTGCATCAGGCTCTGTGCTGACAGCTTGGAGCCTGGAGGTTGCTTCGGATTCTGTGTCTTCTCTCTGCTCCTCCCCCACTCACAGGCGCACTCTCTGTCTCTCTCTCTCTCTCTCTCTCTCTCTCTCTCAAAAATAAATAAACATTAAAAAAAAATTTTTTTAAATGTTGGAGCCAGGTTTTAATCTGAGTGGTCTGACTCAGGTGCTCACATTAAGACAGAAAGAAGCCTCTCCTTTATTCCTCCAAGAAATTTAACTCTGACACCAGTTCAACATAACCCCCTTAAAGACAAAAAACCAAAATCCTGCAGATGGCAGGATCTACTTAGAAAGTTGCCTAGAGGCCATCTATTGTTATTCACACCACGGCCCTTGGAATGTGTTTGGGGGGGTGGGAGGGGGTGGCTTGCTCCTTTACTGGAGGAGAATTGCAATTTGGGGTTGCTCGGTATCCAAACTTCAAATTTGGGAGAACCATTCAGTATGTCAGTTTTCATCAGAGAAGTTACAACAGGGAGCCCCCCCTCCCCGCCCTCACGTTCCCAGACTCCACCAACCAGAAGATCCTGCCAAGACCACTGAGCAAATGGCACAGCGGTGAAAGCGTGGCGAGGCGGGACCTGTAATGTCCAGCAGCGATGACTGTGGTGTCCTGATCAGATCAGACCTACGGCCAGCCTCCGGACCCATTTTCCAAGCCTGTCCTTCAGACTCTCTCTTCAGTTCTCTGCGGCCCCCCACCGCACCCCACCCCACTGTCTGTCTTGCAGTCAATCTCTTTTCATTTTGCTTGAGTCAGGCAAAGTTGATTTCTGCTGCTTGCAGCCAAGAACCCCACCCAAAACAAGCTTCTCCCCCAAGGGGCTCCTGCCACCCCCAGGAATCCTCCCTCTGAGGGAAGTTCTGATGGGGACAGTTTTCTCCATCTTGTGTCACTTTAATGAGTCTCTACCACCTTCTATGGATTGATACCTGGCTAGCATGTCCCTTCATTCAGGGCAGGAAGATGTCACCAAGAAGGTGTTAGAAAGGACTCATTTTAAGACGAGGGCTTCCTTTAGGTGCTTTGGGGGCCAGTTTGAAGGCAGTGGGCATTTACTCTGAATTATTGTCAGCAAGTGGGGGCGATCCTCTGATAAGTTATCTCAATCATTCCTCCCTATAAAGTGAGCAGAACACAGCAAACTGAAGCTGTGGTTGGCAAGGAAGCAGCAGTCAGTCACATGAGCCAAGACATGGAGACGTCTGGTCGTTCGTGAGCTTTACACAGTGTTCGCGCCTTATTCACTTTCGGACACCCTCATGAAGTTGTTTTACTTTTGTTCCGATCTATCACGGTCTCAGAATGGCCTTGTCTGCTGTTGGTGATCTGCACAAGTGTTTACATCCAGGGGCGCCTGGGTGGCTCAGTCGGTGGAGCGTCCGACTCTTGGTTTCCGCTCAGGTCACGATCTCGTAGTTTGTGAGTTTGAGCCCCGCGTCGGGCTCTGGGCTGACAGCGTGGAGCCTGCTTATGACCCTCTTTCACCCTGTCTTTCTGCCACTTCCCTGCTCGCTTGCCTTCTCTCTCTCTCTCTCTCAAAATAAATAAAATAAACGTGAAAAAAATTGTGTTAAAAAAAAAAAGAAGTGTTTACACCTAATAGGAGAACACTTTGGCCTGGCTCTGAGTACCGAGCGAGCTCCTGGCTGCCAGGGGCTGCTTTTCTCTTCCTCACAGCAGAAGAATTAATTTATATACTTCCTATCTCCCCATAAGTAACTATGAAGCCCTTGGCTCTAGGGACCAGTCCTACCTATTTTCATCTTCCCGACGGTGCCTGGCCTGGTGCCTTGCACACAGAACGTGCTGTGGGAATGCTCCCCGAACTAAATCATGAGCTCTCAGGGGCCTGGCACTATGGTTATGATTCTGCTTGATGAATATGCAGAAAATATGCAGAAGCATATTTGCAAAATTTAAAAACGTGACTCATACAACTAGGGAAGAAACACTTGTCAAAAATTTATTTCACTCATTAACTAGGGAACCGGGAAGATGGCAGAGCTCATTGTCAGAGCATTGAGAGACTGGATTCATAGGTACTTAAAAAAAATTTTTTTTTGAGGTGTATTAATTTTTGACCGCAAAAGAGAAAGAGTGTGAACAGGGGAGGGACAGAGAGAGAGGGAGACACAGAATCCGAAGCAGGCTCAGGCTCTGAGTTGTCAGTACAGAGCCCAATGTGGGGCTTGAACCCACGCACCGTGAGATCATGACCTGAGCTGAAATCGGATGCTTAACCAACTGAGCCACCCAGATGACCCCAGATAATTCTCCTTTTAATGTATTGTCAGGTTAGTAGTAGCCTAACGCTGTGTCATAACGCCTGTGGCATTCACCTCAGTTCATCTAGTTACATTAGACCTTTTATCATCTCACATCATCACAAGAAGAAAAGTGAGTACAGGACAAGAAGATACTTTGAAAGAGAGACCACATATTATTACAACTGTTCTGTTTTATTATTAGCTACCATCGTTAACCTCTTACTGTGCCTAATTAACAAGTTAGACTTTATCATAGGTATAGGTATGCGCGTCTAAGAAAACACAGTATAGGGGCGCCTGGGTGGCTCAACTGGTTAAGTGTCTGACTCTTGATCTCGACTCAGGCCATGATCTCATGGTTCATGAGTTGGAGCCCCATGTCGCACTCTGCATTGACACTGTGGAGCCTGCTTGGGATTCTCTCTCTCTCCCTCTCTTTGCCCCTCCTGTGTGTGTACTGTCTCTCTCAAAATAAATAAATAAAGTTAAAAAAAAAAAAAAAACACACAGTATATGTAGAATTTAGTACCAGCCATGATTTCAAGCATCTACCTGTGTATGTGTGTGTGTGTGTGTGTGGGGGGGGGGTGTCTTGGAGTAACCCTGCAAATAAGGGAGAATTATTATATAATATATAATATAGTACATATAATATATTGGATATATTGGATATATATGTTTGGGGTTTGTCCCTGATTCCTGGCACAGAGCTTGGTGGAATTCCACCCTTGCTGGAATTTCTGGAGGAAAAGGAATATCCTTTGTTGTTCATAATGATCTCCTCAGGCACAAACACCTGAGTTTATGCCAATGAGACGATCAGAGTGTGACCCCTAGATAGCTTCATGTGGGGGCCTATCACCAAAAAGACCAAACATGTGATTAGAAGGTAGGAACTTTGAGTCCCACAGCCCACCTCTGATTAGAGGAAGGGGAATGCAGTCTGTGTTATAAAAAACACTTGAACTTCTGGGTTGGTAGGCACACCTGGGCTGGGAAGGAAGTGTGCCCCGAAAGGACAAGGGAGCCCTACGTCACCCCACCATCCCTACTCTTGTGTCCTCCACATCTTTTCCATTTGGCTGTTCCTTCCTAATAAACCAGCAAACACAAGCAAAATGCTTTCCTAAATTTTATGAATCAATCTAGCAAATTACCCAATCTGGGGGAGTGGGAGGGAAACCCCAAGTTTGTACTTGGCTGGACAGAAGCGTAGCTGGCCCAGGACTCGTGACAAGCGTCTGAAGTGAGGCAAGTCTTGTGGGAATGAGCCCTTTCTTTAGCTTATGGGATCGCACTGTAGCTCCAAGGTAGATAGTGTCAAAATTGAATTAAATCATTGGATACCCAGTTGGGAGGTGTCACAGAATCAGATAATTAGTATGGGAAAATGACATGCATTTGGTCAAACACACCAAATACTCAACAAGAGAAGGTAAGCAATTTGCCCAAGATCACACAGCCAGTGAGCCACTCAGCTGGGATCCCAGCTCTTACACAAATAAAGCTCTTGCCCTTCAAGCACCCCATATGCTTTCTCCAGCTTTGCTGACTACCTCACATCCTCCAGCAGAGGCAATATTCATATGCCTTTTGCAGGAAAGAAGGCTCAGTATGGCTAAGTCAGTGTTTCCTAAACACCTGTCTATCACCATGGCAATGACTGCCCGGTCTCATGTGTGCTCCACTCTTATTCAGTATTTTTCTTACCATCGATTCATTTTTTATATGAAAAAAAAATTTTTTTAATGCCTATTTTGAGAGAGAGCGTGTGCAAAGGCACGCAAGTAGGGGAGGGGCAGAGGGAGAGAAAGAATCCCAAGCAGGCTCCACACTCAGTGCACAGCTGGACACAGGTCTCGATCTCACAACTGTGAGATCACGACCTGAGCCAAGATCAAGAGTCAGATGCTAGGGGCGCCTGGGTGGCTCAGTCAGTTGAGCCTCTGACTTCACCTCAGGTCATTATCTTGTGGTTCGTGAGTTCGGGCTCTGTGCTGACATCTGGGAGCCTGGAGCGTGCTTCAGATTCTATGTCTCCCTCTCTCTCTCTCTCTGCCCCTCCCTGCTCGGGCTCTGTCTCTCTCTCAAAAATAAACATCAAGGGGCGCCTGGGTGGCGCAGTCGGTTAAGCGTCCGACTTCAGCCAGGTCACGATCTCGCGGTCCGTGAGTTCGAGCCCCGTGTCGGGCTCTGGGCTGATGGCTCAGAGCCTGGAACCTGTTTCCGATTCTGTGTCTCCCTCTCTCTCTGCCCCTCGCCCGTTCATGCTCTGTCTCTCTCTGTCCCAAAAATAAGTAAACGTTGAAAAAAATAAAAAATAAAAAAAATAAACATCAAAAAAAAAAAAAAAAAAAGAGTCGGGGCTCCTGGGTGGCTCAGTCAGTTGGGCAACTAACTTCACTGGGGTCATGATCTGCCAGATTGTGAGTTCGAGCCCCATGTCAGGCTCTGTGCAGACAGCTCAGAGCCTGTAGCCTGCTTCTGATTCTGTGTCTCCCTCTCTCTCTGCCCCTCTCCCCCTCACGTTCTGTCTCTCTCCTTCAAAAATAAACATATTAAAAAATTTAAAAAAAAAGAAGAGTCAGATGCTCAACCAACTGAGCCATCCAGGCGCCCCCATAAGAAAACTTTTTAATATAAAACGTTTTACAGCACCAGAGACAGAGAACCAGTATTTTTCCTTAAAAGATATGAAAATAAATTCTTAATGAATGTTCCCCAGCCACCACCTAAAATCATCCCAGAGTGTAGCCCACTTTGGGAAAAACTGGACCAACTGAATCGCCTGAGGTCACACAGCCTAGATCTCAACCCAGGTCCCAGCTGCAAGTCCAGAGCTGGTTCAGCCACAAGCAGAATCCCCCTGTCCCTGACCACGCCCTGTTTCTCATTAACTGTGCCAGCACAGCAAGAGGAGAGGAACTCTTGAAGTTTCTCAAGATGGCTCAATGTGACCAAAGGGGAGAGCAGACAGAGTGATGGCAGACGACAGATGGCCGGAGGGCTGACTCCTCCAGGCAGTTAATGATGCCCTGGGCAAGTCTCCCTGAATTTAATCAGAGCGCATCAGGGACTGAGACACACATCGAAACTGTGCCAGCGGCACATGGAGTTTCCCCCCAGAATGCGAAAGGCCAGCCGTAGAGGGCCTAAGGGCACCCGGAGACAGGGAACAACACTGGATAATCACCTGGGGGCGGGAGGGCGCTGAGCTCCCTTTTCATGACCTGGGACAGCTCGCCAAACTCCAGTGGGGAAAACGTGAAGCCAAAACGCCAGTTCATTCAGGCGTTTTCGCCAGTGTTGCTTTCAAACCGAAATTTAGATCTCACTTTATAGACGGACAATTTTTGTCTTGGGCCAACCTCTATCTCCACAACTCCCTCACGGAATCACAGAAAGGCTGTGGTGAGCATTCTCACGGCTAATACGTAGGCGCCACTTAAGGGGCTGGGGTCTACCCCGAGTTCTTTCCACGCGTGTATGCACCTCTTTCTCATTCCAGCGCTGTGCGGTGTGAATTTGTACCGCACCAGTTTCGCACAACAGGGACCCGAGGCTTAGCGTTTGTGCAGTTAGTCAGTGTAAGGCTGGGGGCGAATTTCTGCACCATCCAGCTCTACAATCCACCTTTATCGTATCACATTCTAATCCCCAAATCCCTCTGCAGTTCAGTGAAGAAGCCCAGAAACTCACTAATCTTCCAACTCTCGGCTGGCTCGCTTGATCTCTTCTAAAAAATAAAAACAAAGAGGGAGACCGTGTGTTGGTTTTCAGAGGTCAAAAACAGGTGGGTAACAGAGCGAGCTGAAAGCGATCGTCGCTGAGTGATTATAAATTCGGCCTTTGGTTATAAGCTTCTAGAAAGCTAATCGCTGTGATTTTCTGGACAACTACAGCACCAGGTTCAATTAAAGCCTTAATCAGCGTATTTTGATAACAGACACGATGGTGAAGACAACAGATGGCACTGGGATTTTCGCACGCCACGGGAGACCACGCACATACATTTCATTCTGATCCCGATCACGATTCTAAGCAACTGGAGAGAGAGGTACCTCTTGCCATGCCAGGAGCCATGCTAATGCGGGGTAGATTTTATATGTTGAGGCTGAGACCAATTTTCATCAAGAAAACATTGTGAAAAGAAAGTAAGAAGATGAGTCAGCCATAAGCAGCTGACGGCCACCAGAGTTCTGTCTGCCTCACCCAGGGAGAGGTGAGGGGCTGTTTGTGCAGTGGGAGGTGGAGGCGAGGAGAATTACCCTGACTTCTTTTTTTTGTTTGTTTTTAAGTTTCTTTATTCTGAGAGAGACAGAGAGTGAGTGGGGAAGGGGCAGAGAGGGAGGGGGAGAGAGAATCCCAAGCAGGCTCCATGCCATCAGTGCAGAGCCTGATGCGGGGCTTGAACTCACGAACCATGAGATCACGACCTGAGCTGGAACCAAGAGTTGGACGCTCAACCAACTGAGCCACCCAGGCGTCCCGTCCTGGCTGCTTTTAAAACTTGTAATGGCTGCACTGTGCCTCGGGTCAATTAAACCAGACTCCAGGGTAAGACCCAGGCATCAGCATTTTCTCTAAAGCTCTCCAGGTGATTCCCATGTGATTCACTGCCTCCAGCCTCCGGCTGCTTCTTGTGTAAAGGCTCTGGATGTAGACCCGTCTGGGCTCCATCACGGAAGCTGAACCACCCTGAATTACGGGGCAAGGGATGCACTGTGGCAATTAGACCTTCCACAATTGTGGGAAGAGCTGGGGACGGGAAGGTCTGGGAGGGGTTGCTGAAGGCCACAGGGGTCACCGGCCAGCCCAGCTGGCAGGTTAAGGATGCAGAGGGAAGGCAGGTGGAGGGGTCTATGGGAGGCTGTTGCCTTGTCTGCCAAGCTTCTAGAAGACATAGGGCCACTGTTGGTCAGCAGGGCCAGCAGCTGGGATGACAAGCTGGATGGGAAGTAGGGGAGAGTGAGGATAAGCTGGAGCCTCTGTGGCCTTCTCTATCTGATTACCTCCTCATCCACATGGCGGCCCTCCATGAGCAAACGCTGCGCTCCCCTTCTTCCTCTCAGATCTCCCACCTTTAACCCGGAACCAGACAAGGAAAAGGATTCTGGGAAATGGAGCTCTCGGCACAGCTGACAGAACATCCCAGCACGGACTAGAGGGAAGAGAGATCTCCTCCAGCTCCCTTGATGCAAGATAGTTTAGTAAAGGTGTAAAATGTGGGGAGAAAGGTTGGCACCTTAACTGCCAGGATCCAGATTTATTTGGGGGAAGAAAGAGTTTTTGCTCAGAATCATACTTGGACAAACCCCTAGGGTAGTGTTTCCGAGCCCAAGCATCGTTTGGTGCCCTGGCTTCTTGGAAACAGATGAAACTGTACACGACAGGGAGGGGAAGTTGACTTCCTCAGAACTGAGAGGTTTGAGATAGAGAACAGCAAGCGAGGTGGCGAGTCTGGGTCCCGCGCATGCAGAAAGGCCGAGAAAAAGGAACCGCTTGGTACAGGATGTCTAAAAGAATCTCGTTGGCTGGGAATGTGGACTGTGGCTTTTTTTTTTTCAAAAAAATTTTTAAACGATTTTAACGTTTATTTATTTTGAGAGGAAAAGAGCACATGCAAGCAGGGGAAGGGCAGAGAGAAGGGGAGAGAGAGGATCCCAAGCAGGCTCCATGCCCATTCCAGGGCTCGATCCCATGAAATGCGAGATCATGACCAGAGCCAAAACCAAGAGTGGATGCCTAATCGACTGAGCCATCCAGGAACCTTTCGGGGGCGGGGAGCAGTTAATTGCTATGGAGAGCTCAGTGCAAGCCCTTTCCGGATGCTCAATTGGTCAACTCCTCAGATGACCTATGGGGGTAGCCTAGGGCTTTGCTATGTTCTGTTGTTATGGAAACTGGTGAAGCATCCAAGTTTCCTGCCCACGTGGATAGGGTTCCAGGACCCAGGAAACCAAGCCCAGGAGCAGAGCTGAGAATGGAAACCCTGGAAATGCACAAGCATCCCAAGCGGTGGATTTTGGATTGGCCCAGGCTGTGGCCACACAAGAGTAAGACAATTCTACAAGGGTCTGGAGAGGGGATACCCACTGGCCCACCCCATCTGAGGCTTCCGTGTATCATGCAAGAATCATCCAGCTTCTGTCTCCTCCCTTGGACTGCATTAGGGCAGAGCCCTCGTCTAGATTGTTCATCCTACATTCCCAGGACTCGACACATGGTAATTACATAGTAGATGCAGGTTGAATGAAGGAAGGAATAAATAAAGGCTGGAATATCCCCAGGTTTGGAAACTCATTACCTCCCAAGGTTCCAGTTTTTTATAGCTCCAAGTGTTTGGAGAGGCCTCTCTCATGCTGAGATAGTAATCTGATTCACCGGTGCCTTCCATGGTTCTGGTTGCCCATAGAAGAAACAGACTCCCTCTTCCCCATGATAATCTTCAGCTGTTTCAAGACATAGCTCAGGTGCCCCTGAGGCTTCTCCTGTCCAGTCTGTACATCCTTGTCATGGAGGAGACCTTCAGTCTACCTTCCAATCTCCTCCCATCTCCCATGTCCCCTGTTGAAGATAAATCAAGTACTACTAAAAGCCAAGAGCATGGGTCCAACATCTGTTCTTACTAATGCAGATATGTGTTCATTTCCAAACTCAATTTCTTCCTGAAGGAAAGGAAAGTAATATTAAATGAGCACTTAACTTGTGGTAAGCACTGGGCTGGGCAGTTAATACAAATGACTTCTTTTATTCCCCATAACCACCCTGTGTGATGTTGGAGCCATCCCCATTTGACAGATGAGCCAACTGAAGCTCAGAGAGGTTAAAGTATTTGTCCAAGACTGCACAGCCTGTAATGGTAGAGCTAGAGTTCAAACGTGGGTATAATCTGACTTGGAGCGAGTATAGGTCTCTCTCTTTATCAGAAAGCAACCTGTCAAAGGTGAGGACACTCAGAACTGAAAATACAGGCTGCCCTTCCACTGGTAGAACCCAACTGGGAGTGTCTTAGATTGACTTAATCTAATGCAAACCCCTTGGGTTTAGGGGACCGAGGACAGGAAGACCAACAGTGGGTCAAAATTCCAGAAGGAAAAAATTCACGTAATGCATCCTCCAATGAATAGCAGCCTATTAAATAAAGTAAAAAGACATAAATCAGGATATTTACATCTCCTGGGTGACTGGGGCCAGCTAAGCTTGTCGACCCAAAACACAAAGGCATACCTGCTAAGCTCTCTGTGTTTTCCATCCTTGCTTTTCTCTTTGAGCATTGTATCTGGGAAATATCAAGAGAAGGCTGGCTCTCACGTGAGTAGAAATGTGGAAATGAGGCCGGCCCAGTCAAGCATCATCTGATTCTGCACTGAGTGCAGAGGAAAGAGCTGAACCCTCAATTGAGACCATCAAGTGATACAGACAAGCACTTTTCAACCTCTGCTGCCACTCATATCAGCAATTTTCCAGAAACAAGCAAAGAGAGTGAGAGACCCTTAATTGTCAGGCCACTGTACCTGCATTTCTGAGGCTCCCTCTGTCTCTGTCTCTCTCTGTCTCATAAGATGCCATTTCTTTGGGAGATTTCAGAAAATAATGAGAACTTAGCATAAGATGAAGTAATGTGGGCTCTCCACGTAGAGTGTGCCTTCCCCTCCACTCAGCCTTACCACCGCCCTATCTGTCATTGTTGCTGCCACACTGGGGCTCCAGCTCAACGCTGGGCCCTTAAGCGAATTGCTACAGTCTCTCCTAATGTGGTCGCCCGAATAACGTCCTTCAAAGACATGCTTGTCCTTGATCCCTGGCACCTGTGAATGTGTCACCTCATATGTCAAAAGGGACTCTGTGGGTGCGATTACATTAAGGGTCTTGAGATGGGAGATTTTCCTGGATTATTCAGCTGGGTTCTAAACATCACCACAAGCATCCTTGTAAGGGGGTGACGGAATGAGATGGGACACAGGGGAGGGAAGGAGATGGGTAATGTCAGCAGACAGAGGTTTAAAGATTCTGTCCTGCTGGCTTTGACCGTGGGGGAAGGGGCCACCAGCCAAGGAGTGCAAGAAACACAGGAAGAAGATTCTTCCCTGTGGCCACCAGAAGGAGCATGGTCCCTTGGACACTTGATTTCAGCCCAGGGAAACCAATTTCAGACCTCTGGCCTCCAGAACCATCAGAGCACGAACGTGTGTTATTTGAAGACACCAGCTTTGTGGTAGTTTGTTACAGCAGCCACAGGAAGCCCATATACTTAGTAAAGTGTCTACACTGCAAGCTGTGTAGACACTGTCACACTGTCACTCTGGAGGAATGCTACGAACTGGACCGACCCACAGTCTCACCATCAGAGGACCAGGCAGCTCTCACTGCCAGGGTTTGCCACCACCAGGAGACCCCTTGAAATGAGTCAGACACAGTACCAGGATTCTGGTCGGAGAAAGATACTGAACACATACTTACACCAATGGATGTAGATATTAATGGAGGGAAATGTTTCTTTTTTCTTTTGTTAAATTCTTTGTTTTTGAGAGAGAGAGAGAGAGACACAGAGAGCGCCACATGAGCAGGGGAGGGGCAGACAGAGAGGAAGACAGAGAATCCCCAGCGGGCTCTGCACTGACAGCAGAGATCCCGATGCGGGGCTCGAACTCACGAGCCGTGAGATCATGACCTGAGCCAAAGTCTGACACTTAACCGACTGAGCCACCCAGGCGTCCTGGAGGGAAAGGTATCTAAGGAAAGGATATGGTTATGGGGATAAGACTGGACACAGACTGGGAAGTGCTGGGAAAGCTTCCTTCAGGTGGAAGCCTGGACCTGAGCCCTGCAGGGAGAGGGAAGGTGAACCAGGCAAAGAGGGTGGGGGAGGAGGGGTGCAGGCAGTGGGAAGGACACAGAAAGCAGACCCAGTGGAAGGGCAGACCCCAGACTGCGGGGGGGGGGTGGGGTGGGGGCGGGGGTGGATCTGAAAGGCACCCTGCAGGGTGCAGAGCAGGGGTGGGGGCTGCGGGTGGAGAAAAGATGAAGAACAGCGCCGAAGAGGCAGAAATGGACCCAGGGGGACCTCATAGGCTTGATCATAGTAACAAATTCAGGAAAGTGTTTGAAACTGGGAGCTGTGGTCTGATTTGCATTCCGAGAGACTCCCTCTGGCCATGGTACCCTGGCCTGGAGGGCAACACAGTGGGAGGCTGGGAGGCTGTTAAGATCCAAGAGACAGATAGAAGTGTGCACTTGGGTGGTGGCCGTGGCGATGGAGAAACGTGATGGTTCTAAAACTATTTTAGGAGGTAAAATGTGACTCAGTTTGGGGATGGACTGAATATGTGAGGTGGTAAACTGGAAAGAGCCAAGAATGGCGTCTAACTTCAGAATTTGGCGTTCCCACATGGGTAGAGGGTGGTGCGGTGCCGTTTGCAAAGCTACGTTTGGTGGGGACAGGCTAGGGGATGGCACGGGGATCATGAGTTTCGACTTGGACGTGTTGCGTTTGATGTATCTGAGATATGGGTGCAAAGATAACAGAGATCATAAACTTCCTTCCCTTTCTTAGCATTTTTCCTTTAAAAAGGTGTGTGTGTGTCCAAAAAGCAAACACTGTATGATTCCACTCATGTGAGGAACTCAGAGCCATCACAATCATAGGGACGGAAAGCAGACTGTGGTTGCCAGGGGCTGGGGGAGCATGGCGAGGTATTGTCTAATGAGTACAGCCTTTCAGCTTTGCCAGTTGAAAGTTCTGGAAACGGTGGTGGTGCCACGGTGGTGATGGTTGTACAATGTAAACATTCTTAACGCCCGTACAAACGGTCGTGATGGTAAATTTTATGTTACGTGTATTTCACCACAATAAAAAAAACTGGAAAACAAACGTGTGTATACGTGTGTTTGTGAACTAGATACAAATGTGCTCATAAAGTACATACATACCGTTTAGGGATTAATAAACATGTCTCCATCATCTTGCCTGAGTCATAACCTGTACAGGACCCTTAAAAGCCCTGTCGTACCTCATTCTCTGAGGTAAACACCGTGCTGAGTTTATCTTTTTCTCTTTAAGTTGGCTGCACACCCAGTGCAGAGGCCAACACAGGGCTCAAACTCACAACCCTGAAATTGAGAGTCAGATTCTTAACCAACCGAGACATCCCGGCGTCCCTAAGCTGAGTTCATCTTAATACTTTTTTCTTTTTATAATTTACTATCTCTACATGAATGCCAGCACGGTTTTGGGTTTTACATATTTTGCCCTTTACATAAGCTTGGCCGAAAGTCTTGTTTTTGAGATGCATCTGGGTTAATGCCTATAGTGCATTCATTTTCACTGCTCCGTAGTATTCCACGGTGTGATTAGGCTGTACCTGGTTTGTCCTTTTCTACTGCCGATAAACACTTGAGGTATTTCCAGTTTTGTTGCTCTTACAAATAAGGCTGATAAGAACATTCTGGAATATTCCTCCTGGCACTCACGTGTGAGAGTTTCTTTAGGGCTGTGATGATGGAAATGTTCTACGAAAATGTGTGTGCTTTCCAATAGGACAGTCATTAGCTACAATTGACTAGTGAGCACTTGAAATGTAGTAGGGTTACTGAAGAACTGTACTTTTTATTTTACTGTAATGAATTTAAACAGAAATAGCCATATGAGGGGCACCTGGGTGGCTCAATCAGTTAAGCGTCTGACTTGATTTCAGCTCAGGTCATGATCTCAGCGTTTGTGGGATCAAGCCCCACGTCAGGCTCTGTGATGACAGTATGGAGCCAGCTTGGGATTCTCTCTCCTTCTCTCTCTGCCCCTCCCAGCCTGCACCCGCTCACTCACTCTCTCTCTCAAATAAATAAACATTAAAAAAAAAAAAGAAAGAGCAACATGAAGCCTGTGCCTACCCAATTACACAGAGAAACCCTAGGGTATACTGAGGCAAGAAATGGCTGGTTACTGTAGAGTTAAGTACATGCTCATCTTTACTAGGTTCTGCTGGGCTGTTTTCCAAAGTGCTAGAGCCAATATCCCTTTATCTTAGCCTCAGGGCCCCTGGGTGGTTCCCTGGGTTAAGCGTCTAACTCTTTTGATCTCAGCTTAGGTCTTGATTTCAGGGTTGTGAGTGGAAACCCCTCACTGGGCTCCACACTGGGCATGGAATCTACTTTAAATTTTTTTTTTTAATGTTTAGTTACTTTCGAGAGAGAGAGAAAGAGAGAGAGACAGCAGGGGAGGGGCAGAGAGAGAGGGAGACACAGAATCCGAAGCAGGCTCCAGGCTCTGAGCTGTTAGCACAGAGTCCGATGTGGGGCTCGAACTCACAGACTGCAAGATCGTGACCTCAGCCGAAGTCGGGACACTTAACCGACTGAGCCACCCAGGTGCCCATGGAGTCTACTTAAAAAAAAAAAAAAAAAAAAAAAAAAAAATCATTCTCCAACTTCCTAGGTCTTTTTTAGCTAAATACAGCATCCAGATGGAAGTTTCTGAGAATAAACAAGGTTGTATTTGTCAGGATTCTCCCATGAAACAGAAGCAATAGGAGACTTGTTTGATTGATCTGTTAATTAATTATAAGAAAGCGGCTTATGTGATTGTGGAGGCTGACAAGTCCCAGGATCTGTCATCAGCAAGCTGGAGACACAGGAGAGCCAACGGTATAGCTCCAGTCCAAACGCCAGCAGGCTCAAGCCTCAAGAAAAGTCGATCTGTTAGTTCCAGTCCACAGGGAGGAAAAGATCAATATCCCAGCTCATCAGTAAGGCTGGCAAAGTTCCCTCTTACGCAGCCTTTTTGTTCTATTCAGGCCTTCAACGGATTGGATGAGGCCCACCCACGTTGGGAAAGGCAGCGTGCCTTACTCTGTCTACTGATCTGAATGTTAATCTTACCCAGAAACACCCTCATTGACTCCCCCAGAGTAATGGATGACCCCAGCATCTGGCCACCCAGTCAATTGGACACATAAAATCAACCATCACAAGAGCCTAATATGGTGATCCCCCTCCCAGCTCACCAGAACCCAGGAGGCCCAGGGGAGATCCTTGGAGCTAAGAGAATGAAGTCCCTGATGGTAAGGTCATCTGAGTTCCCAGAGAGAAGAATGTCCTTCCAAAAGACAACTTGGAATAGCAGAAACTTGTCGAGTGGGGGCCATATATCTTTCTCCAATCTGATCAGCCCAGATTCCTACCCTCACCCCTACCTTCCAGCACACTTAGAAACTCAAGAGGGTGCAGTCAGAGGTGCAACCTGGACCATTCTCCTCCCTCCTCTGTTCTTCTCCATCCATTTCCTGCCCCCCTTTCTCCTTGCCTCCCCCCTCCTCAATTTCCTGTACATTTTGTTCAAGACAAATTGTTTTCAGATCTTCTGCATCTGAAGCCATCTCTTCCCACCTGATATGTACGGTGGCTCTTGCAACAGTGACCTGTTCTTAGGAAACGCTATTTAAAACCCAAAGTGCAACCAGTGTGACGCAGGACTCCCGAATGTGGCTAAGATGTGTCAAGTTACATAAACCCGCATGCTTCATTCTGCCCTTGGCTTGAAGCTTTTCCTAACAGACTTCAGAATTATCAGCTCATTAAAGACAAAAAAAAAAAAAAAATGCAGGTGCATAAAACATTTTTAAAAATAACAAGAGTAATAACAAAGTCAAGGCCCCGGGGTAGAGTTGGTCGTAATGGTGGAGAGCTGCTCCCCAGCTTCTCGGGGAGAGGAGTGTTTTCTGAGTATTCTCTGGAGATGACTAAGCAGCCCCGATCCCTTACTCTCCCTCAAGGTGCAGTGCTGACAGTGAAAAGGAGGAAGGGGATTTTGATTTGCTTATTTCCTAGGAAAAGCCACCCATGTTCATACACGTCCTTGCTACAGTGCTCCCAGGGAAGCGTCAATGCCCCTATTGTACAGAGGGGGAAACTGAGGCTGGAACAGGGCTAAAAGAAACTGCTCCAGGCCACAGAGTTGGTAAAAAGTAGAACCGGGGTTCAAAGCCAGTTGACAGGCCCCATAGCGTGATGGTTGAGATGGACACCAGGAGTTATCATTATCTGCTCTTAATGGACACTGTGCAATCCTAGGCAAGTTATTCGACCTCTCTGTGCATCAGTTTCCTCCTCTATAAGATGGAAAATAGCCAGGGAGGGAAGATGTTATCTATCTGTATAGTTGTAGTGAGGATTAAATGAATCAAGGCAAGTAAAATATTTCAAACAGTATCCAGCATGGCAAGCATAAAAAAAAGCTGGTTATTTACAAGTCATGCACTTTCTACCCTCCCAACCTGAAAGTCTGCCAGATTCGAGGGCTTGGCCTCTTCACCATGCTGGGTACTTCTTAATAAATTTTTTCAATGTTTATTTATTTTATTCTTTTTTGAGAGAAAGAGAGCGACGGGGGGAGGGGCAGAGAGAGAGGGAGACAGAATCCGAAGCAGGTTCCAGGCTCTGGGCTGTCAGCACACAGCCCGACCCGGGGCTGGAACTCAAAAACCGCGAGATCGTGACCTGAGTCAAAGTCAGACGCTTAACTGACTGAGCCACCCAGGTGCCCCTGGGTACTTCTTAATAAAATGAAGTGACTGGGGTCCAAGCCCAGACAACGGAAATGCTGAAACGCAAGGGCTCCGCTCCTGACCTCCATCCTTCACACACCCCCGCCTCCCCTGCCTGTTGCAGTTCTGAGTCTCCCTGATTAAAAGCTGCCACTGCCCAGGGCAAGCTGAGAGACAGAGCACGCTATCCCTTTTATGAAAATCCAGCAAGCAGGTGTAAAATGAAGATAACCACCCCCTGCCCCTGCTCAGAGGCGGAAGATTCTTAATTATCTGAGACCCAGATAAACAGCAGGGCCAGGATTGTACAGAGGATGCAAAAATGCTGAGGCGGGCAGGCACGGGCTGCAGAATTCTGCGAAGCTAATAGCGCGATTCAGTGCTTGGAATTAAAGGTGAGAAAATGAGTCTGAGGTTGTCGGCAGCCTCCGTAGGACAGGATAGGGACATGGAGCAGAAGTAGGAGGGACAGGAGGTGGGCAGCTCAGAGGATCAAGGAGAGAAAAAGCGGACTTCACGCTTTATCTCTGGGACATTTGCCACCTATTACAGAGGCGTTTTGGGGGGGTTATTGACTCATTCAAATGAAACTCATAAAATTACCAAACCTCAAGAGGGAGAGCTCCAACGACCATGTAGCAACCTACAAACCAGAGGACAAGCTAAGGAAGACAGTGAGCGAAGATACACTGTGCCCTCCAAGGTCACTCATAGTCCTTCCCTGAACCGTACCTTAGTCGAGGCGAACAGGAGGCTGCCCCTGATTCATCCTTCCATTAGTAAGCACTTTTCATAGCTTATGTGATAATGTGTGCTCAGGGCTGGTCCACTGGAAGGGTTCAATAAATGTTGATTTCTATGGTCCCTGGGAACCCTTACAGGGCACTACAGCAAACTCCTAGCAGGTTGACTTACAAAGCTCACCGCCTAAGTTAGAGCTCATCACTCTAGGTTCCAAATAAATCACTTATCTCCAGAGAAAGTATGGAAAAGCCCTGAGTGAGTCCTGTTTACTGAGCCTGCCTCAGCTGAATTCTTTCTATTTCTACCACACGTAATTCAAGATGGCGGAACAAGACAAAACCCAGTGTGGGATTGTGAGATTATGGGATTGTGCGTGTCCAACCAGGAGTTTGAATTTGCATTCTCGAGTGCTGGGTGAAGAAGAAAGGAAATAAAAAGTAAACAGCAGTTCTTTTGTGCTCTGTTATGCGCCCAAGGACACAGACCGAGGACATGGGAGAGCCAGGAAGACCCATGAGTCCACTTCTCATGAATCCATGCTAGTTCTCTGTGGATTGGGTAAATCTCCCTCTTCTACTTCTTCACCACCCTGGCAAGAGGATTGTTGAACCAGCAAGACAAGAACATGGAAACACAAATGCTAAACATTGCGGTGGGGGGGGGGGGGGAGCGGTGCTTGGGGGGCAGCAGCCATTGGACCCTTTCTTAAAAGAGTCAATGTAGCAGGAGACAGTAAATGTGAGAAGACACCCTCAACCATGAAATATGGTCTGACTCACACAGCCTCCACAGGAGCTGATGGGTATTAACTTGATTACTTTGGAGCAGGTGTGACAAAACCAATCTCATCCTGGTTATTACAGCTACAGTCATTGGGACTGTTTCAGTCCATGACTGTCACATTCCTGTCACTCAGAGCTTCCCCACCTGAGTCTGCAAATGCTTAGTTAGGTCTGAAATTCTATTTCCTTCTTATCCTGTGCCAAGGACCCGTGTGTGTGTGTGTGTGTGTGTGTGTGTGTGTGTGTGTAGGGAAGTTGTTGGGGTAAGGATGGAGTGTGAAAGAATAATTTATTGCACATTCAACAAATATTATTTTGCTGAATAAATGCTAGGTGCTGTTCAAGATTCTGGGAAGACAGAACAGTAAGGAAGATAAGATTCCTACTCTTGTGGTATATACTCTATGAAGTATTTCTTTCATTTGTTTCCTCATTCACTCGCTTAATCAATTCTCTGGAATCATTGCACCCTAGCTTGGCTACTTAATAGCCAATGCAACCTTGGGCAAAATTTTTAACCTCTGATTTTCTCTTCTCAAAGGGACACAAGAGGGGTGCTTGGGTGGCTCAGTCACTTAAGTGTCTGACTCTTGATTTCGTTTCAGGTCACGATCTCGTGGTTCATGGGTTTGAGCCCCACGGCGGGCTCTGCACTGACAGCATGTGGGATTCTCTCTCTGCCCCTCCCCCATTCACAGACTCTCTCTCAAAATAAATAAACCTAAAAAAAAATAAAAGGGATGCAAAATAGGGCCCCTCTAGCTGTGTAAGGGCCTGGCTCTGAGAAATAGCTAGGAAACTGAATCAAGAATGGCCCATGCCTGTCCTGCTAGCCTGGGAGGCCGCAGGATGATGGATAAGGCAATTGTTCAGGTCTGAGTGGGCACTGATCTCTAGCCTGTCCTTCCAGGGTCCATCACGTGCCTCTCAGATTGACAAGGTGGGTGCACCTCCACGCAAGGTTATGTACTACGCCAGGCTGGAGCTGGGGGCAGCCATCAGCTTCATCCACTGTTGTCTGCAGGCTGCCAGCAAGACTCCCCAGGGGCCTGGAAGCCGGCCACTCCCTTGGAGAATGTCAGTGAGCCCCTCTTCTGTCCTGACTACACTGACATCCTCCTGTATTCTTTGAATAACATGATTCATTCAAGTATCTACTGATGCACTGGTGCTAGGGTGGTGAGCATAGCTGCTTTCAAGCATCTACAGTTGACATCTGTCCCTAAGTGGGCATAATGGGGAAATTCAGTGAGGTCGCAAGTCAAGAGTTTCATGCAGTGCTTGGCCCAGAACTAGAACTTAAACGTGAGCCATTCTTGTCCTTGTGCACTCAGTGTGACACCTTGTACATTCACTGGCGTGTACCATATGCTGGGATACTGTGTGTGTGTGTGTGTGTGTGCACGTGTGCACGTGTGTGCACCCGTTGCAAAGGTCAGTTGATGCAAAGTGGCAGCCATTGTTCCTGTAGCAGCGAAAGCAATCTCTGGTCCCTCTTGAGCACCTGCAGGCTGAGGGAGCTATTCGGTACTTTCTAGAACTCATATGTTTTCTGTCTCCTTTCTTTTGAAACAGGAGAAGGATATTATAAGTGTCAGTCATGTAGGGTATTTTTTAAACTGGAGAAAATCAAATTTAATTATGTAGTATGCTGGCTCCATAAGAATACGAGGCCCAGTCATGTGCTTTTAATGTTAAAAACTATCTATATATGAGAACAGAAGCTTAATTATAGTTTTAGAACCAAATATAAGTGTGATCCTCACTGCGAACATAAAGAAGTAAAAATTGGAAGTATAAAAATAGAAAAAAGATGTGAAAGCAAGACCTGGGCACTAATTTAATTCTGGTGGATAGTATATCCTGATTAAAGGTTACATATTAAGTAATAGAAGAAAAGTGGTAAAACTGTCCATCAGAATTAATAAAAAACATTATTGGGGTGCCTGGGTGGCTCAGTTGGTTAAGCATCTGACCGGCTCAGGTCATGATCCCGTGGTTCATGGGTTTGAGTCCTGCATGGAACTCAGTGCTCACAGCTCAGAGCCTGGAGCCTGCTGCAGATTCTGTGTCTCCCTCGCTCTCTGCCCCTCCCCTGCTCACCCTCTGTCTCCCTTAAAAATAAACATTAAGGGGCGCCTGGGTGGCTCAGTCGGTTAAGCGTCCGACTTCAGCTCAGGTCACGATCTCGTGGTCCGTGAGTTCGAGCCCTGCGTCGGGCTCTGGGCTGATGGCTCAGAGCCTGGAGCCTGCTTCCAATTCTGTGTCTCCCTCTCTCTCTCCCCCTACCCTGTTCATGCTCTCTCTCTGTCTCAAAAATAAATAAAACGTTAAAAAAAAAATTAAAAAAAAATAAACATTAATAAAAAGGGAAATTGTTTAAAAAATAAAATAAAACAGAGGAAGAAAGACTTTTAATTTGCACATATACAGTAGTACAGGCGCACCTCCCTTTACTGTGTTTCACTTTATGATGCTTCGCAGATATTGTATTTTTTACAAATTGAAGGTTCAAGACTTAGATGGAGGAAGTCACTGCAGATGTGGTAGAAATAGCAAGAAAACCAGCATTAGCAGTGGAGCCCGAAGAAGGGACTGAATTGCGACAGGCTCTTGATGAAACCTGAACCGATAAGGAGCTGCTTCCTATGGAGGAGCCAGGAAAGTGGCTTCTTGAGGTGGAGTCTCCTCCCGGTGAAGGCGCAGGTGGTCGAAATGACAACATTCCATCCACTTCATGGATGAAGCAGAGGCAGAGTTTGAGAGGGACTCCAGATGTGAAAGGAGTTCTACTGCGGGGGAGATGCTAGCCAGGAGGAGTACCATGTACCACAGAGAAATTGTTCGCGGAAGGAAGAATCCATCGATGGAGCAGACCTCATTGTTGTTGTATTTTATTTATTTTTAATGGGTTTTTTTTAATGCTTCTTTTTGAAAAAGAGAAAGAGAGAGAGAGGGAGAGAGTGCAAGCAGGGGAGGGGCAGAGAGAGAGGGAGACAGAGGGTCCCGAGTGGGCTCTGTGCTGACGGCAGAGAGCCTGCAAACTCACGATCGTGAGTCAGATACTTAACCGACTGAGCCACCCAGGCACCCCAATTGTTGTTTTATTTTAAGAAACTGCCAGAGCCACCCCCACTTTCAGCAGCCACCGCCCAATCAGTCAGGAGCCGTCAACCTCGAGGCAAGATCCTCTACCAGCAAAAAGCTTACCACTCGCTGAAAGCCCAGACAATGGCTAGCATTTTTTGGCAAAAAAAGTATTTTTTCAAATTAAGGCATGCGCATTTTTTTGGAGACATAACACTATTGCACACTTAATAGACAACAGTATAGTGTAGCCCTAACTTTTGTATGCTCTGGGAAGCCAAAAAATTCATTGTACTCACTTTATAGCCATATTCACTCACACTCACTTTATTGCAGGGGGTCTGGAACTGAATCCACAATACCTCTAAGGTATACCTGTAGAATTTATAGACTGTGGCAATCTCAAACTCTCCTGTTGGCACTGAATTCTCAATCCTTCCATACTTTTTCTCCAGAAGTTTGAGAGCTGGCTTTCCCTTTGTCCTGACTCCATCCACGAGGAAGAGCAGCATGGAGATTTCAGCTTTCCCCAGAGCCTGGACTTTGCGGTCTACTTGCTTACGTGGGGTGACTATACCCATTACTCAAATCCAGGAATGGCCGTTCTGTGGGCAAGCCCCGAGAATCTACGTCTAGTTCAGTCTCCCACATACCTCAAAGACACAGAACTTCCTGCCACTCATCTGTACTTGGGTGCCCCACAGGCACCTCAAACTCATGTCCAGTCCTGGCTACCTCAGTGGTTGGAATCACCTGATTTTTGCTGATACTTCTCCCACACAACCAATCCTTCCTCAAGTTCTTCTGAAAAAAAAAAAAAAAAAAAAAAACCCAAAAAACATGACAAGGGAGGGATTGTTTCTCAACACTCATGTACTCATGTTGAGTACTCATGTACTCGACACTCATGTATTCCCAGATCAAAAGGAAGAGGTTTCTTATCTGTAGATGGGGGATGTTCTAGAACTTTCCTCGAAGGGCTCCTGTGAGAAGGGATATGGGCTTCTTGTGCATGTGAAGCATTTAGGACAGGGACTGGCCCACACAGAGAGTCGAATAAATGGCAGATGTTACTACAGTGGTCCGTCTCATGGGCTGAGAGAGAAGGGCACATGATGCAGTCCATGCAGAGGTCATATAAGGAGAATATGGGTTTTGAAAGCAGGAAGAGCTGGATCTGAATCCTGATTGTTCTATTTACTAGCTGGGAGGCCCTGAACAGGTTAACTTCTCTGAGCCTCAGTCTTGCTCATCTGTAAGACAGGATAATCCCCTAACTGGCCTCAGTGAAATCACTGAAAGAATGATTTCTTTCTTCCTCCAGTGGAGACAGGGTCAAATCATGTGACTCTGAGGTTGCCAGTGACCCCAGGAGAGAAGTCTTACCATTTCCCCCCATTTCTCAACTGAGAGAAATGTAGCCCAGAGAGAAGCTGTCCAAGCTCTCCCAGTTTTGTTGGATCTCAGAACTATCTGAACCCTGAGTGTGCGGTCTTAACGACACGGGCACAGGTACCACCTCTGGGTCCCCATCTCTGTCTGTCTGTCTGTCTCTCTCTCTCATCCCTTTCCTCTTCTCAAAAGGAAAGTTACAAAGAGCTTGGGCTTTGGAGTCAGACTGGCTTGAATTCCATCCCAAATTCAGGTCTTGTTTATAAGGGAAGGCTCTGATAGCCATTTCTCCAGGCAGTAGTGAGAATCAAGTAAGACTTTTTAAACGTACATAATGCCTTCATGCCAGCGCCCAGCCCACAGTCATAAAGAGCAAATGTTAGTTTCTCCGGGTGTCCTCCCCTCCACACCCCTTCCTTTCCTCGGCCGCCTCCCCGAGGCACTCACATAAACCTGAGCTCAGACTCCCGTCGGACCAAGACTTCCCGGAGACGCTGAATTTTCGCCATCTCCAGCTCGATCTCCTCCGGCATCATGGTTGTCTCTGCCATGGAGATGATGTCCAGCTGATCTGTGCAGGAGACAGGAATCGTAGGCGTCAAGACCCCAAGGCCACGCCGGTTTTCAAGAATTCCCTTAGGCTAGCCCTTGTCCCCATTCCAGGGGGCAGCCTTGCCCCAGCGTCCTTGACACTCCAGGAGGGTGCACGTGCGTGTTTATGAGCCAGCCCTTTGGAAACTGGGAAAGACGTTTTCCATGTGAACCCTGTTATGAACAAGAGGAGGCTCTGTTGGCTCACCAAACCTGTTCAAGGTTCTATATATGGTCTTGACAGTCCCTGCCTGGTCCCAGCTCCTGAGTCTCTGCTCTCTTTGACTACAGCCATTTATCCCTGTCCCAGCCTCAAGACCATGGCCAATGTTAGGCAGAAGATCATTTTATAATAATTATTTTATAGCAATACTCTGAATTATTATCTTACAAGAACACCAAGTAATGTAAGTCATAGTAATATGAAGTAAGACAAGTTTGTTGTAGAAAATTCAGGTAATAGGTAAGCGAAAAAGAACAAAATAAAGTCATCCATGACTTCACTGCCCAGAGAGAACCACTATCCACATTTTGATAGACATTTTTCCTGTTTCATATTTATAATCAGAATTATATTTATGGTAATATACATAAAAGAATATATTTTTAAACTGTGTGTATTACCATATATATGGAAAGACACTACATACATATGCATATATGTATCTATATATGCATGTGTATTCATTCACTCGGGCTACAGTAACAAAATACCAGAGGCTGGGGCTTAAGCAATAGACATTAACTTTCTCACAGTGCTGGAGACTAGAAATCCCAGTTCAAGGTCTGGCAGCATCAGTTTCTAGTGAGAACCCTTTTCCAGGCTTGTACATGGCCACCTTCTCACTGTGTGATCACACAGCCTTTTCTTTGCACACACACAGGCAGAGAGCTCTCTGGTGTCTCTTCTTATAAGGACGCTAATCCTGTCAGATCAGGGCCCCAGCCTTATGACTTAATTTAACCCCAGTCAGTTCCTCAAAGGCCTTCTCTCCAAATTAGCCACCCTGGTTATTAGGGCCTCAACATATGAATTCAGGGGGGACATAAAGATTCAGTCCATAACAATATGGATGCATGTGTATACTTATATATGTATACGTAATAGCACATATATTGCTATTAACATTTTGGTGTAAATTCTTCCTATATATATATATATATATATATATATATATAGGGCAATTTACATGATTATATATAATATATATGTGGTGTGCATACATAGGGTAACACATATGGGTTTTTATGTATTTTCTATGCATAATATTATATATACCCATACATACATACATTTCACAACAGCAAAGATAAGAAATAATCTAAATGCCTATCAATGGGTGAATGGATAAAAAAGTATATATATAATGGAATATTATTCAGCCACGATGAAGGAGGATATCCTTTGTTACAGCAGGGATGGGCCTTGAGCACATTACACTAAGTGAGAAAAGTCAGAGAGAGAAAGACAAGTACTATATGATGATCACTTGTATGTGGAATCTAAAAAGTCAAACTCGTAGAAAACAGAGTAAAATGGTTGTTACCAGAGGATAAAATTGATGTCGTTTAAGAGTTGTTAAGAGTACAGGGGCGTCTGGGTGGCTCAGTCGGTTAAGTGTCTGACTTTGGCTCAGGTCCTGATCTCACAGTTCGTGGGTTCGAGTCCCCCTTCAGACTCTGTACTGACAGCTCAGAGCCTGGAGCCTGCTTCACATTCTGTGTCTCCCCCTCTCTCTACCCCTCCCCTGCTCATGCTCTGTCTCTCTCTGTCTCTCATTAATAAATAAACGTTAAAATAAATAAATAAATAAATAAATAAATAAATAAATAAAACATTAAAAAAACTTAAAAAGAGTTGTTAAGGGTTCAAACTTGCAATATATAGGGAATACACATATCTTTCTTTTAAAAAACTGGAAAAATGCTTACTAAAATGTTAATACTCCCACACACTATTATATACATATGTATCCATCATTATACAGGTCTGGTTTTTGTAATATAAAGTTAGGGTCTCACATTTTATTACCTGTTCTTTTCATTGAACATATCGTGAGCGTTTTCGCACATCCTCGGATGTTCTTCCCCAGCAGCAGTGTGAGAGGCTGGGTAATCTTCTATTTGTGGCTGTATGATGAATCACTCCACCAACCCCCAGGCACTTGGGTTGTTTTCCATTTTCTCCACCACAAACAGCCCTGTAATGAGCATTCTCTAAGCTCAATCTTTACGTGCACCTAAGAGGTGTCTTTAGGCCACACTGCCAGAGTGAATGGCTAGGTTTTAACGGATACAGATCCTACAGTCTTTCACAGGTACAGCCAAAGATACAGGGGAGGAGATATTCTTGCTTTAGTGAAGCCAATTTCACATGACCTACTCTGCTTGTCCCGTCTACACCCGGCACCTTGGTTCTGCTGCCTGGTGTTTGTCTTTTTCCTTACCTCCAAGTCAAGGGTTTGGAAAGCTGCTGTCTCTCTACCTGTCTCCCTCCTATGACCTGGAGCCCTGGCCCTGCACACTCCTCAGGGGCTGGGGACTGCAGACTTCCCTGAAGTCACCCCCTGCCAGCCTGGATCTCAGAATGTTGCCCACTCGCAGAAGCCTGTACGACTGCTGGGAAACTCCTGATCCTGGGTTCTCCAGGATCAGGGGTAAATTGCCATTCCCTTCAATCATCTACCCCTAATAACATCCATTCCATAAGCCTCCTCTCCACCCATCAGGATCCCCCATTTTGCTGAGGAATCTCGAAGGAAGGGCAATTACCTTTAGCTGTATCTCACCTTGAAATGAATGGCCTCCCTAACACTCTCTGAGATAATTCGTAATTTGTATGAGATAATGAGGATAAAGGCAAGGGGAAGGACCAAGAAATTAGTCAGGGCAAAGAAACGGTGGCATCACAGCCGTAGGTCTGCTGGAGATCGTCTCCCTCCCTACCTGGCCTGGCTTCTCGGAACAGCATCTGTTTCTCCTTATATTTTCCGAGAGCTCCTAGATTTCATAGCATGGACAGTGCATGGTGTTGAGTTGGGGAGGAAGGCAGCGCACAGTGGTCTAGATGGATGGCGGGGACATGGGCAGAGGGAGGAAATGTTAAATCAAGGGTATTCACTATCCCCTCCCCCAGCCCTCCAAGAGCAGGAGGTCCTGGAGATCATGCCGCTGTCCTCTGTCCGGCTGAGCTGGTGCTGAAATGCGGGTGGAAGGGGGGCCAGAGAGGAGCAGGGCGTGAGTCTGAGAAAGAGGAGGGAGAGGGAGGGGGAGCAGAAGAGCTGTCTCAGGACTGGGACTTGAGAAGAGAGACAGATGTCTAAGGAGGAATTTTAGGAATTGTCCATGTGACATGCTGAGTCATGATCTCAAGGTCCCTGGAATCAGATTTGGGGTCCTACTGCCCCTGACACCAGACCTAGATGGCTCCCGGGGCTGCAGCAATGAGGTCTGACTTGAGGAAAGAGGGAGAAAGGAAAGGACAGGAGAAAAAAGTTAATATTAATTGAGTGTTACTGTGTGCCAGGCTCTAATCAGGCTGGAGGACCAGCTTGGGGGAGCATGGACTCTGGGCACAGGGTAATAGAGGGTTGTGGGGAGGAGGGGTAGGGGGTGTTCTGGAGTCAGGTGGCCAGAGCTTGTGTTCCAGCTCTGCCCCTCACTAGCTATGTGGCCCAGGAGAGTTAGTTAACATCTCGTGACTCAGTTTCCTCATCTGTAATGTGAGGACAATAAGGGACCCCACCACCCAGGGCAGTTGTGAGGATGGAATTAACCAAGGGATGAGAACCTCCGTGCATGGTGACGATTCCCTTTGTTATTACCACCAGCCGCTCTGCCGTGCTATCTCTTCTAATCCTCACCATAAGCCAGCAGGATCAAGATGTTCTCTGTTGAACAAACAAGGAAAGGAAGCCCAGAGCTGAGTAAGGAAGGAGCTGAGCCCTTGTCTGCCTCCAAAACGCTGGTGCTTTGCCCCATCACGGCTGCCCTTTTTGCACACAGGTGCTCTGAGTCCAACTACCACTGTCCATCCACATCTGAGAGTCAAGGGCAGTGTCTGAGTTCCCCATGGCTGCCGTAACAGATCAGCGCAAACTCAGTGGCTTAAAGCAACAGGATATTATTCTTTCTCCGTTCTGAGGCTGGAAGTCCCAGATCAAGGTGTCAGCAAGGCTGTGCTCTCTCCAAAGGCTCTGGGGGAGGGTCCCTCCTTGCCTCTCCCAGATCCTGGCAATCCTTGGCTCGTGGCAGTATTGTTACAACCTCTGCCTCCGTTTTCATGTGGCCATCTTCCCTGTGGCTCTGCGTGTCCTTCTCTGTCCTTTTCTGAAAAGACCCTATTTCCAAATAAGGTCACATTCTGAGGTTCTGGGTGGATGTGAATTTGGGAAGAGCACTATTTAGCCCACCAAAGTTAAATAGCTTGCAAGTTCCCCCAATAGCCATGTCAACTTCTCAAAGAGCTTTGGTCACTGCACAAGGAGCCAGCCCTAGCTGGAAGCAGCCCAGGCCCCAGGAAGCAGTCAGGGGGAGGGGCAGAGTTAGAGATCCTTGGTCTGAAGCCAGTCACGGGCTATATGAGCTTGAATAGGCCCTTTACCTCTTAGCTTCTCTTTCTTCCTTTGCAAAATGGGGTTCAATAGCTGCCATGTTCTATGCTGTGGCTGAGACCTCATATGATCTCATTTAATCCCTGTTTTATACCTGATGAATCTGAGGCTTAGAGAAGGAAGTGACTTGGCCAACATCACACAATCAGAATGTTGCAGAGACAGAATGCAAACCCAATGCTCAATCTCTCTCTCTAAACCACATTACACAGCCTCTGGGCAAGGGCTAAATGCATCTATGGATGGGACCCAGCAGATGTAAGTATCCTCATTTCTCAGATCATGGTTCAGATGGGTAATCTGTTTTCCATGGGACAGTTGCTGAAAACGGCAGTACACCCTGGGGCGAAACGTGGGACAAAGACTTAATCACCCACCATGGATTGACATTTTACCAATTTCCAGGTGCCGAGATGAACATTTAGCATTGACCTGGAACAGAGAATGGGGCTGATACCTGTGTTGAAAAGCCTTGCTCCTGGAAGCTTTCCTTCCCCTGGAGAAACGAGCGAAGCCTACACCTCACATCAGATAGAAGATAGTTAGAATGCCGACTTGTGGATAGTGCTCTGTGTCAGGCTCTGTGCTAGGCTCATAATAGGCCTCATCTCTTTTAATCTTCACAGCGTCCTGGGTGAGGGGTTAGCAACTATGGCCACAGGCCAAATCCGGGCCCCTGCCTGATTGTGCAAGTAAAGTTTTATTAGAACACTGGTCATGCTCATTGAGGCATTATTTATGGCTGTTTTCACACTACCACAGCAGAACTTTGTAGTTGCAACAAAGACTGCATGGTCCATAAAACCTCAAATATTTACTGTCTGGCCCTTTACAGAAAAAGTTGCCTGCCCTAGATGGTAGATGTTATAATTTCCCCAGTTTAAAGATTTACTTATTTCTTCTTGAGAGAGAGAGAGAGAGAGAGAGAGAGAGACACGAGTGGAAGAGGGGCAGAGAGAGAGAGAGAGAGGGAGAGAGAGAGAATCCCAAGCAGATTCCACGCTGTCAGCACAGAGCCCAATGCGGGGCTCGAACCCATGGACCATGAGATCATGACCTAAGCCGAAGTTAGAGGCTCACCTGACTGAGCCACCCAGGTGCCCCCAAAATTGAGCATATTCTATTGCACTGGGTAAGTGGGAAATATCTGTTCTCAAGCATTAGCAGACATGGTGATTATCCGGGCAGCTTGTTAAAAAGGCAGAGTCTCTGTTTCTACCCCAAGTGGCTAGGATAACACCAGGTTACTTCAAGCTGTACTAGAAAGCTATAACCATCAAGACAGTATGGTACTAGCACATAAACAGACACATAGACCAGTGGAACAGAAAACCCAGAAATGGACCCACAACTATATGGTCAACTCATCTTCAACAAAGCAGGAAAGAATACCCAGTGGAAAAAAAGACAGTCTCTTAGACAAACGGCACTGGGAGAACTGGACAGCAGAAGAATGAACCTGGACCACTTTCTTACACCATACACAAAAATAAATTAAAAATGGATGAAAGACCTAAATGTGAGACCGGAAACCATCAAAATCCTAGAGGAGAACACAGGCAACAACATCTTTGACCTTGGCTGGAGCAACTTCTTACTAGACACATCTCTGGAGGCAGACAAAAGCAAACATGAACGACTGGGACTTCAAGATAAAAAGCTTCTGCACAGTGAAGGAAACAATTAACAAAACTAAAATGCAGCCTAGGGAATGGGAGAGGATATTTGCAAATGATATATCTGATAAAGGGTTAATATCCAAAATCCATAAGGAACTTATCAAACTCAACACCCAAAAAACAAATAATCCAATGAAGAAATGGACAAAAGACATGAATAGACACTTCTCCAAAGAAGACAACCAGATGGCTAATAGACATATGAAAAGATGCTCAACATTACTCATCATCAGGGAAATACAAATCAAAACTACAGTGAGATACCACCTCATACCTGTCAGAATGGCTAAAATCAACAACACCAGAAACAACAGGTATTGGCGAGGATACAGAGAAAGGGGAACCCTCTTGC
The DNA here is from genome assembly GCF_028749965.1 of Puma concolor. Taxonomy (NCBI): domain Eukaryota; kingdom Metazoa; phylum Chordata; class Mammalia; order Carnivora; family Felidae; genus Puma; species Puma concolor. Next base: position 30,135,586 of record NC_141682.1, read on the forward strand.
ACTGTTGGTGGGAATGCAAACTTGTGTAGCCACTATGGAAAAGAGTATGGCGGTTACTTAGAAAGTTAAAAATAGAACTACCTTATGATCCACAATTGCACTACTAGGTATTTACCCAAAGGATACAAAAATACAGACTTGAAGGGGCACATGCACCCCAATGTTTATAGCAGCATTATCAACAATAGCCAAACTTTGGAGAGAGCCCAAATGTCCACTGACTGATGAATGGATAAAGAAGATGTGTTATACACACACACACACACACACACACACACACACACACACACACACACAATGGAATATTACCCAGCCATTAAAAAGAATGAAATCTTGCCATTTGCAATGACGTGGGTGGAGGTAGAATGTATTAAGTTAAGCGAAATAAGTCAGTCAGAGAAAGACAAACACTATACAATTTCACTCATATGTGGAAGTTAAGAAACAAAACAGATGAACATACGGGAAGGGGAAAGAAGAGAGAGGGAAACAAACCGTAAGAGTCTCTTAATAACAGAGAACAAACTGAGGATTGATGGAGGGAGGTGGGTGGGGGATGGGCTAGATGGGGGATGGCCATTAAGGAGAGCACTTGTGATGAACACAGCGTGTTGTGTGGAAGTGATGAATCACTGCATTCTACTCCTGAAACCAGTATTGCACTGTGTGTGAACTAACTAGAATTTAAATAAAAATTTGAAAAGGAAAAAAAAAACGGGTAAGACCAGGTTGAGCCATTGTGTCCGGGGACCTCATGCAGGAGGTCTTTACACCAGACTCTGAGAAATGCTGGTGCCGGTCATGAAGAAATGAACGTCACACATGATCACCTTCTTTGTAGACTGGGCTTCCATGATAGAACTAGCATGATGGAAACTTTCTTGACAACGTTTTCCTGCTAGAAGGCAGGCATCCAACAGCTGTTGGATGGGTGTGCCCATGAGGAGGACAAATCCTGGAAAAAGACGGATAGTGTTTCCAGCTGGCTACAGAAGATGGCGGTCACAAGGCTGCTGCGTAGAGAGAGCAACGCTCTAAAGCATGGAAGTCCCCAGGGCTCTAACTGCCACTGACGTCACTGAGCTCCCAGGAGCTGAGTCACTTCTGGGGGATGAGGCAGCTAAATCCATCTTTTTATCCCCAAATGCCACCACACCGGGGAAATGCATGCCCTCATTTTAGCACTGCCCCACAAGCAAGCAAGAGCTGAGCACTGGGCATGACTGGGACATACCAACAGGTCTCATTACATACCTTGAAAATTTAAAGCCGTCCTGGGACAGGGTGGGGGCAGTGGTGATGGTAGATGAGGGCTGGCAATCTCCTAGAAGCTTGTAATTTAAGTATAGGCAGGAAGGGGTAAAACCATGCTGGGGAACAGAGAAGTCCTCCCTTTCCAACGATGGGTCCAAGTAGGAATTTAAGCCCAGGGTCTCCCGGACAATCCCTCCTCTTATTTCTGCCTTGTAACTTTCACACACATGGTATACGCCCCCAGAGGTCACTCACGTGGAACATTGCTGGTCGGCATGGTGCTGTGTCACCACGTACCTAAATGCCTTGGCAGGAAGATACTATCATTATTGCCTTTCCTTTATAGACAAATAAGTGGGCTCAAAGAGATCAGAAGTGATTGGTCACAATCACTGAACTAGGGAGTCCCAGAGTTGGAACTCAGACCCAGGTCGTTCTGATTTCAAAGCCCATGCTGTAGATCAAAGGGCTATTGAAGAGCATTTCCCAAACCTCAATCACTGCACAGAATTCACCAATGTACTACCTGCTGTGCCCTCAATGTTTGGGTCCCATCCCCCAAATGCATAGGTTGAAATCCTAAACCCTCGTCTGATGGTATTAGGAGATGAGGCTTTTGGGAGGTAATTAGGGTTAGATGAGGTCATGTGAGTGAGGCCCCATGATGGGATTAGTGTGCTTATAAGAAGAGACATCAGATTTGATTTCTCTCTCTCTGCTCTCCCCCATGCAAGGACACAGTTAGAAGACAGCCATCTACAAGCCAGGAAGAGGTTCTCACCAAACATGAGATGTGCCAGTGCCTTGACCTTGGACTCCCAAGCCTCCAGAACCGTGAGAAATCAATGTTTGTTGTTTAAGCCCCCCAGTCTATGGTATTTTGTTACAGCTGCCCGAGCAAAGTCACTCTCTATATAATCATTTCCTCAATAGTTCTTTAGGCTGACTTTTTATTCTTTTATTCAAATAAACTCCTTAAAGGAAATCTCATATCATATCCATAAAGAGTAAGTCACTATCACTTAGCATAATTGGGAAGGAGCCATAAAAATAATTCCAATGGAAACAAAGCAGTGTTATTAAATTCTGGCTAAATGCTCAGATTGAAGCCGAATTTTTCTTTCTTTCTTTCTTTTTTTAAAATTTTTAATGTTTATTTATTTTTGAGAGGCAGAAAGACAGAACACAAATGGGGGAGGGGCAAAGGGAGAGACACACACACAGAATCTGAAGCAGGCTTCAGGCTCTGAGCTGTCAGCACAGAGCCCGACGTGGGGTCGAACCCACAGATTGTGAGATCATGACCTGAGCCAAAGTCTGGACACTTAACCGACTGAGCCACCCAGGCACCCCTGAATTTTTCTTTCTTAACAATGTGGATTAGCAAGTTCTAGAAAGCTCGCAAGTGCTAGAGAGGCATTAAAGGCAGACCACCAAATTGAGGCTTGCTTCTTTGGTAATCGTGAAGGTTGATAATGGCGGGGGTGGGGGGAGGAGTGATTTTCCCACAATGTAATTCGGTCTTGTTTGATGCTAGAAGCATCTGGGTACCATGGAGGGTACCCTTGTCACCCCACCCCACCCCTGGAAAAGCCGTCGTAGAGTGGAATCCCAGCCCTTTGGGTTGGAAGGGCATCGGAGGTCACTTAGTTAAGTTAATATCTGTGTCTGACAGGCTGTCACCTGACTCAACAGGATGCAGTTCTGAGGGTCCCTTGAGAAAAAGCAATAGGCCCAAACTCTGGTGTTGTCCCTGGAAAATTAAATGAGAACAGAAGCCTGAAGGAAAATTCTCAACCATGTATCAAATTTCTCACCCAAAGATGCATCAGCCATTTTGAGTCATTATTTCAACCCAGCTCATATCATAGAGGCAATTACATGAGTGGACCTATTCATTTCGGCCCCAAGAAACATTTCTGAGATGTCTAGCATCCTTAGAACAACCTCAGAAGGACACGTGAGACAAGGGCCATGGTAGTTGTCTGTGGGGGACTGGGAGGGGTCAGTGTTGGGACGATCACTTCCACCTAATATGTCCATTGTTTGAAATAAAAAAAGTTTTTAACATTTATTTTAAAGAGACAGAGACAGAGCACAGGCAGGAGAGGGGCAGAGAGAGAGAGGGAGACGCAGAATCCAAAGCAGGCTCCAGGCTCTGAGCCGTCAGCATAGAGCCCGACGAGGGGATCAAACCCACAAACCATGAGATCATGACCTGATCTGAAGTCGGACACTTAACTGACTGAGCCACCCAGGCGCCACCTCCCGCCTTGTTTGAATTTTTAAATAGACTTCCCATTTGGGAGTGATTTTAGATTTATAGAGAAGTTACAAAGATACCACGGAGATTTCCCATATACCCTTCACCTACTTCCCACCACTGCTAACATCACCAAGACACTGATGTTGGCGCATTGCTATTAGCTATATTGTTTGAATTTTAGCATGAGCAGATGTTATCTACTCAAGGTAGATTTAAAATAAAGAAACAAAGGGGGCGCCTGGGTAGCTCAGTCAGTTAAGCATCAGACTCTTGGTTTTGGCTCAGATCGTGATCTCGCAGTTCATGGGATCCAGCCCTGCTTTGGGCTCTGCAGTGGCAGCATGGAGCCTCCTTGGGATTCTCTCTCTCTCTCTCTCTCTGACCTTCCCCTGCTCACTCTTGTATGCGCTTTCTCTCAAAATAAGTAAATAAACTTAAAAAATAATAAAGAAACAGGAGCAAAGAAAAAAAAAACTGGTGGGTGCAGGTGCTGAGGGAGCGAGGCAGCCCCTGAAGAGGGCAAGTGAAGGGGGCAGTTATGGGCATGGGTTTTGGGGTCTCAGGGCTGGCTCCTCTGCTGACCTTGGTCCCACCCATTGATGACTCTGGGCCTCAGTTTCTTCATCTGCAATGTAGGGACAATCATACCCATTTCATAGGTGATGTATGTAAGTGGCAGGCATATAGCAAGTTCTTTCTATAACTCTCTCTGTAATATCTGTTCTTATTACTCCTTTAATAAATATACATTAAAAACCCACTTGGTGCCAGATACCGCTCTAAGCAACAGGGATGGAACAAGATAGATGAAATCCCTGCTCTTGTCAGGTTGAGCTTCCAGGAAAGGGCTTACATGTCAGGGAAGAAGGTCATTAGCTCACCATCAGCTCACTCCTGATGGCAGATTCCGGTTCAAGTCTCAGATCTACCACAAAGTGTGGGATCTGGACACACCACTTAATCTTCCTAAACTCAGTTTCCTCTTCTGTAAAATGGGCCAGTACCTCCCACCTCACAGAGCTGCTGCTGTGGAGGTGAACTAACGTGTCAAGGGCTGGGTGTGGTGCCTGGCACGACAAAGGGTGCTCAATAGCATTCTGACTGTCATCCTGTGTCCTTCCCCTGGAGGAAGCCAGACTAACGCGGGGAAGGAAATAGAATGAGGGTCATCGTATCTGGAGAACAACAGCTTGCATTTGACCCATTCCTCTGTCCCTCTAGGTAAGACTGTGGTCCTCCCGTTCTGCCTGCCTGGAAGCAGGGTCCAGAAGGTTCCCCCCAGCCCTCTGTCAGGAGCCAGTGCCTTAGCTCAGCACTGGGTGTGCATAGGCACGTCCTCCCACCCAGCAGTCTTAAATACCAGGGAAATGTATCTGAGCCCCATTACTGGGCAGAGACTATCCTGATGCATTCCTAGGGCTCCTGGGGACACCCCAGTCTTTTATTGTCATCAATCATTCACGTAGGAAAGAGGCTCATTTCAGCCCCCAAACGTTGCGTTATGGGATGCACCAAGCATCTCCCCCTTCTTGGTATAATGTGAATATAATAGGAAACAGCCGGTTGCTTTTAATGACTCATCATTTCCCAAGAAGACGAAGTAACTGCTTTTAGTTCAAACGCTCCTGGCTGCTCCACCCCCTCCCCAGCCTGCCTTGTGAAGGAGGGTGCCGCCCGGGTCCTGATGGTAATCATCCCTCCTGGGGCACCGCGTCTCCCCGAATGTCCTCTTTATACTCACGATCACCCCGCAAGGAAGGTTTTGCAGTGGAGGAAACTGACTCGCCTCCAAATCTTGACAATGGTTATTATTCTCTCAAGTGACTTTGGGCACATTTTTTAGCTTCTCTGAGTTTCTAGTTTCTCAGCCACATCTGACTTGTCTGAGATCGCAAGAGTAATTAGGAGACAGCACCCTCAGCCCTGGGGTTAAGAAACAAGCTCCTGAGTCAAGCCAACTTGGGTATAAATCCCGGCTCTGCCCCTTTCTAACTGCTGACCTTGGGCAAATGACTTAACCTTCAGGCTGAAGTAAACCTTAAGGCTTAAAGTAAGCCTCGGTGTCCTTATCTGTAAACTGGGGGTAAAGAAGTAGAATGTGAGAATACTGAAGTCTCATTCTGAAAGCTCGGGGACGGAAGCTAAGGCAAGGGTTTTATCTTACTTTCACTCAGTAGCCTCTAAGCCCTTTGCCTAGACCAGAGTTTCTCACCCTCAGCACTAATGACATCTAGGGCCAGATCATTCTCTGCTGAGGGGGCCGTCTCGCGTGTCGTAGGATTATTAACAGTATCCCTGTCTTCTACCCACTAGATGCCCGTAGCACACACCTACCAACCCCAAATGTCTTCAAACATTTGCAACTATCCCCTGGGGGGCAAGATTATCCCAGACCGAGAATCACTGGTTTAGATCCACTTTTTCAGGAGGGCTCCTAGGAGCATCTTACTTCTTGTTTGCTATACGAGGTAACATATTCACAGGTTCCGTGGATTAGGTTGTGAACATCTTGAAGGTGCCATTATTCAGCCTATCACAGTTTACATAATAGAGAAGGCCAAAGAAATCTACCATGGAGGGTCCTAGGATGGGATCGTTATCATCCTTGAGGGTAGAAACTCTGGTCTGTAGGGAGGAACCAGCTCAGCGAAGGACGTGGAACAACAGAGCAGTGAGACTGTCCTCTTGCTCACTGGGCATTGTCCACTTCACCCAGCTTAGTGCCAGCAGCCATGGTAGAGCACCGCTTAACTGATAGCATGGCTCAAGTTGGAATGTTGGCTCTGCCCCTTACTGGCTTGTGCCCCTGGACACGTTATTTAAATTCTCTGAGCTTCCTCTTTCTCGCTTGTAAAGTGGGACCAACAATACTCACTTGCAATATTTGTTCATCCCGTTTGCACAGTTGTTAAGTGGGTTATGCAACCTTACCCACCCTCAGCATCCATCATTTGTTAAGTTGAGACAATAATAGAAACTATTCATTGGCTGTAGTGAGGGTTGAGTCAGAGATTGTAAGTCTAGGCTAGTACATCAAAAAGACCAGGTTAGATCTTGATAAGTGTCAATTATCATTCACCATCATCATCACCATCACCACAAACATCACCATCACCATCAAAAAAGAGAAAGCATCCAACCTTAGAATCCACCACATCTGGAGCTAAGGATGGGAAAGGACACAGGAGATCAGCCCCTTGGGAACCCCTGGCCCCTTTACCTCCCTTCCCAGAACTCTGTTCATTGGGAATACCCCACCTCATACACCATCTCATCTCATGTCTTCTTAAGGATGAGAAGCAACCAAAAGCCACGTATCCCACCTACATCATCCACAAAACAAGCACTAGGCCTGGGGTGGGGGAGTGATATTAAGGTAATGGAAAAATTTCTTTTTTTTTTTTTTTTTCAACATTTTTTATTTATTTTTGGGACAGAGAGAGACAGAGCATGAACGGGGGAGGGGCAGAGAGAGAGGGAGACACAGAATCGGAAACAGGCTCCAGGCTCCGAGCCATCAGCCCAGAGCCCGACGCGGGTCTCGAACTCACAGACCACGAGATCGTGACCTGGCTGAAGTCGGATGCTTAACCGACTGCGCCACCCAGGCACCCCGAAAAATTTCTTTTTTAAAAACAAGTATTCTAGAACATTATCCTTCAAGGAAATCATCTTGGAACACTTTATGATCCTAATAATACCAACATTCCTCAAGCCTTTTAAGACGTTTCTTAGGCTCTTATACCACTATTAAATCCTTTCTGGATTAAGGAGAGGTACTAATAAACAAACTTTTTGATAATTGCTTTCAAATCAGTTTATGAGTCATCGAAGAGGAGTAGTTTAACACATTTAAATTCATGTTTTTATATTCACATGATCTGATTACCCACTTTATTTGCACAATCTGGCTCAGAATGACTTTTGGTAGTTCCAAAAAATCAAACTCCCTCTCCAAGGCAAAGGTTTATCACCCTAGTGGATGTTCACAATATCTCAACACAGACTGGGACTACAGGTTCAAAAGAGGATTTTTAGAAAGGTTTTCATCTGAATAATGTGTGTTACCATCAAGGTGGGGCTTTGAAGGTGATGACACACGAGTTTTGGCAGATTATTTAGCAGTGTGTAATGTCATTTTTCATTACGTGGCATCCTCCGTCCGACACTTCTAAGTGACCTTCAATGAATCATCAAACAGCTCTGTCATATTTCTCCCAACCCCGAGCAGAAGGGCTTGGGTTAGTTTCTGAGATCCTTTGAGACCATATAAGAGAACGAAACATTCTCGCTAATTCAGTGGGAATTGTTACGGATGTCGAATTAAAACTGTGGAAATCGATAACCCTGTAATAAACAATAGAATGATTGTCCAATTAAAATTGCATAACAACAAATGTTTCTCAGCACTTCTGCAGGTTCATTCTATTATTCCAAGTTCATTTAAAAAAACATCCTCCAGCCCTGCAACCTCAATGATTTCATGAATATAGGCAATTATGAATCTATCCTGAGCCGTGATTCATGCATCTCTACTAAGACGCCCTAACACTTGCGATTTACAAACCAATTCCGAAGTAAGTGAAGGGCGAGGGTCACGCAAGGATGGGTAGGAAACCAGATGGTGCTGCTGAAAACCATGCTTGGTGAGGCTAAAATTATTGGAATCTAGAGGAAAATTAATTGGGACTGTCAAAAGTAATATTTCAGTTTTTAAAAAGTGCCTAGCCTAGAAATCATGTGGCTCATTTCATCCCTCACCGGCTGGAAACTTAGGGATAAACTGCTTGGAGAATATTATTTTCATTAAGAAAATTCGAGACAGGGGACTATAGCATGGGATAAACCATCGTATGAATGGGGGTGATTTGGGTGTGAGTTGAGGAGTCTGAGAGCACCAGCCAAGGAAAGCCAGTGCAAGGATTGCATGTAAGCATGGGTGGGCCAAGGTCAATGTTCACCAACACAGATGGCACGCGGGGAAGCCAGAGGCAAAGCTGGATCACAGGAAATGCTAGATGGGAAGTCCAGCCTAAGAAGTAAGACATGCCCCAACAGGAAGATCGACCACAAAGGCAAGAGCTTCAGGATTGGAAATACTCAAGGATTTTTTTTTTTAATGTTTATTTATTTTTGAGAGAGAGAGAGACAGAGTGTGAGCAGGGGAGGGACAGAGAGAGAGGGTGACACAGAATCCAAAGCATGCTCCAGACTCTGAGCTGTCAGTGCAGAGCCCGATGCGGGGCTCGAACTCACAAACCGTGAGATCATGACCTGAGCTGAGGTTGGACGCTTAACCGACTGAGCCACCCAGGTGCCCCTCAAGGATTTGTTTTTTAATTAACTAAAGTCTATACTTTATTCAGATTTCCTTAGTTTTTACCTAATGTCCTTTTTCTATTCCTGATTTCATCCAGGATAACCATACGACATTTAGTGGTCATGTCTCCTTAGGCTCCTCTTGGATGTGACAGTTTTCCTTGTTTTGGAGGATTTTCCTTGACAGTCTGGAGGAGTACTCATCAGGTATTTTGAAGAATGTCCTTCAATTCTGATTTGTCCGATATTTTTCTGATCATTAGACTGGGGTTCTGGGTTTGAAAGAGAAAGACCACAGAAGGAACGGCCATTCTCATCATTTTCTATCAAGGTCACATGTTCTCCAGATGACTCATCAATGCTGACACTGACCTTGAACACCTAGCTGAGCAGTGTTTGTCAGGTTCCTCCCCTGTGAAGTTATTCTCCCCCTCCACCCCACTCCTTCCCATACTGTCATCTTTGGAAGGAAGTTGCCAAGCGAAGCCCACATTTACAGGGTGGGAAGTTATGTGCACTTCCTCGAGGGTGGACTATGGTATTATTGTCATAATCAGAAGCAAAATATTCCCACATCAGAAGATAAAGAGGGTCACAGGCCCATGGAGCAAAAGCCAGAATTTCTTGTGTGCCCCAGCTAGAACTGGAGGTGTGGCGAGGGCCAGTTCCCCAGCAATGTTGCAAGACTCACAAAATCTGGGCATTAAGTCCAAGGTCGGAGGGGGGGTGAGGAACCGCATGCAAAAATTAAAAAAAAAAAAAAAAAGGCACAAAAGGAAGACAAAGGTTCGGCCAGTTAGTATTGTTTTTCATAGGCCCTGACGTTTTTCATTCTCTCCAGCATCCCTTTTGAATACTCAGGGCTCTGTCCTCTCAGGTGGCCCTTCCTCTGTGGGGCTCCGGGCCAATGACAGGGCTTCATACGTCATTTGATGGCGGTGTATTCAACATAACCACCACAAACCAGACCATATTCTAGGAGCCGGCCTACGGAAATGAAATATCCATCCTCGCAGGGAAAGTGGACAGTAAGCAAGAAGACGGAAGACATCCTTTACGTTGACGGGATTATGCAGTGAGTAAAATGCAGTTATGAGCTACCAAGTGACAAACGGGGGACTCCTTCGGACAGTGGGGTCACGGAAGCCACTCTGACAAAGTGACATCCGAGCTGCCGTTGAATGACCAAGAGGCGCAGGCTTGGGAAGACGGAAGGAAGGATCCCTACGGGCAGATGCAGCTGTAGGTACGGAAGCCCGCAGATGTAAACGAGCTTCATGTTCAAGAACAGAGAGGAGGCCCACGTGGATGGAGCAAACTGAGAAAGGAGAGCAGTGCTCTGGGATGCAGAGACAGGAAGGGACCAGAGGACGCCAGGCCTGGAGGTCCTGGTGTTTGATTCCCAGTGGTTGACCCACAGAAGGCCGTTAAGTGGGGGCAGTGAGATCTGATGGTGGGTTTATTTTTTCTTTTTTAATTTATATATTTTGAGAGAGAGACAGAGCGGGTAGGAGAGGGGCGGAGAGAGAGGGAGAGAGAATCCCAAGCAGGCTCCACACCATCCGCACAGAGCCCGACATGGGGCTTGAACCCACGAAACCGTGAGATCCTGCCCGGAGCCGAAACCAAGAGTCGGATGCTTAACCGACTGAGCCACCCAGGCGCCCAGAGATGTAATGGTGTTTTTAAGAGTTGCTGTCTCCTGGGAGAGAGCACACTGTTGAGGGAACAGGCACAACAGACGCTACACCAGCCTCCTTCTATGGCCTCAGAGGGCTGCTGAGGATTAAATGCATCGTAAAGTGTGCAAAGTTCTTAGCCCAGGGCCTGGTCATAGCAAGCAATCGATAAGCGCAATAAAATAAAACAAAGGCAATTCCTGCAAATGCAGTTGGGCAGATGCCTGCTGCTTTTCCCCATTCAGCCACAGCCCACTGGGCAATAACCCGTCCTAAGGATGTTTGCTGAGTGTGGGACAGCCTGGGGGCTGCTGGTGCCCATCCTGTTCCCTGGACACGGCTGACTGGCAAGGAGGCACGGTGTTTTGGGAGCACACACACACAAAGTGGGGGCGTGGTCTGAAACACCAGCCCAGGCCCGGGTGAGCCCTGGCGTGTGTCCAGAGGGTTCCCTATGAAGGCTAGCAAAACATGCCATCCCCAGATTTGCCGCTTTGGCCTAACAATTATTTTGAGCTGGAGGCATTTGAGAAAAAACAAAAGCAAACAAACCAGAAACAAAGAAAGCTCTCTGCCCTGCCCCTACCTACCTAAAAGCAGGACATAAATCTATAAAGGTGTCTCCTTCCCCTGCCTATCAGGAAGGGCAGAGGTTAATCACTAGAGACAACTGTAGACCCTTATCAGCACCAGACAAATCTACCAAACAAACGCTGCTAAAAATTAGCCCTTATCTACTGTTCATTTTCCCCACACAGTTAGCTTCCCACAATGTACTGCCTAGAAGCTCAAAGTCCCTTTCCTTTGCCTTGTCACTTCTCTAAAAATTTATTGCTTTTGTTAAAATGCTCTATAAGCTCTATACACTTTTTTTTTTTAAGTGTATTTATGTATTTATTTAGAGGCAGGGAAGGGCAGGGAGAGAGGGAGAAAGAATTCCAAGCAGGCTCCGCGGGGGTCAGTGAGCAGAGCCTGATGTGGGGCTCGAACCCACGAACCATGAGATCATGACCTGAGCTGAAACCAGGAGTCAGACGCTTAATCGACAACACCACCCAGGTGTCCCATAAGCCCAAATTCTGACCGCTACCATGAGTTAGTTACTCATCACAGGGTGCTCCCTTGTGTATGCGCGATGCACGTTAATAAACTTCTGTTCGTTTCTCTCTGGATAATCTATCTTTTGCCAGTCTAAATTATAGGGCCCCAGCCCAGGACCCTAATTTGGGCAGAGGAAAAAGATTTTATTTTCTTTCCCTACACCTGCTTGGCATCTCTCAAAGTGGGTGCCAGTAACTGAGGGCCACAGTCTGGGTTCAGCAAAGGCTGGGGGAATAGGTGCTGAATCTGGAATGGGTCTTATACAGGGCGTAAAAAAATGGGGTGGGAACAAAGTGTACCATGGGTAAACTTGAGGTGATAAAAGGTATTTGGGTAATGTTAGGAACAGCTAAACTCCGCGGTGTGGAGATCAGAATACACTGTCAACGACACCCGTGAACCTGGAAAAGTCCGATATGAATCATGGAGAGCCACGTCAGGGAACGGCTATTTTGAGCCCAGCTAGAGAGTTGGGCTCTGTCTGCCTTTACTGAGAGGGATGAGTGGCTGAGCCAGGCTGTTAGCTATTCAAGTCACTGCTTCCCCTCAACGGAATTTCAATCAACTGAGGGCTAGGAGTCTAGGCCACCTATAGCTCATAGCTCAAACCTGCCATCGCACGGATCCTGAGAGCAGAGCCTTCATGGAAGGGGGAAGAACCGAGAGATGGACAGAAACAAATGAGGGACTTGGAAACCCTGGATCAACTGCTTCTAGAGAAATACAACCTAGTGCCTCCCCTTTTTGCTTAAACAGCTCTAGTGGTGTTGTGTACAACCAGGAGAGTCGCACAAACACTCCACATCCTTTTAGGAGAAGGATGGGAGAACGGAGGGAGGAGGAGCAGAGCTGTGGATCAAACGGCCGTCCCAGTGTCTCCCGCCTGCCTTCAGTCACCATGCCCACACGACCATCTCCTCAAGCTGGGTCTGCAAACTACAGCCCGCGGGCCAGATCTAGCCCACTGCTGTTTTCGTGTAGCCTGTGAGCTAAAAATGGCTTTTACATTTTTCAAATTGTTGGGGTGGGGGTTCAAAAGAAAAGAACTAGATTGTGACAAGCGAAAATTACAGAAACTTCAAATTTCAGTGTCCATAAATAAAGCTTTATTGGAACATAGGCATGCTCATTTGTTTATGTACTGTCTCTGGCTGCGTGCACAGAGTTGGATGGTTGGGACAGAGACCATATGGCTTCAAAGACACAAATATTTACTATTAGCCCTTTCAGAAAAGGTTTGCAAAACCCTGTCCAAAGGGTCCTTTAGACACCTAGGAAAAGTGATTCTGTAACTTGTCTTTTATAAAGTAGGATATTAAAGGTTTTAATTTCCAAACTTATTATGTTGATGAACTTGGTAAAAACCAGTTGGTCTTTCTTGCCAGGTAAAATGAGCAGAATAGCTAATTATTTCTATTAATTTGTTTAGAAGGAATCCCCATTCAAGTTTTAAGGTTGTAAACTGAATGTATATCTAGAATTTAAATAGTAATCCCAAAGACAACAGCAATTATATATTCAATTGAATACATATAAATAATATACATAAATATATATATTTATAAATATAAATAAATGGTTATTTAGCCCAATTTTTCCACAATCACAAAACTTCTCTTTCTAACACTATTTTTTCATAATCTGATAAATAATCCAAGCCAGAGTTGAAATAAACTTTTCAGTAAGAATAATAGCTATTATTTATTAAGCCTTTACTATTTGCCAGGCAGAATTCTGAGCATTTTCTTATTATTTTTTTTAAATGTTTGTTTATTTTTGAGAGAGAGAGTGTGGAAGCGGGGTAGGAGCAGGGAGAGAGGGAGACACAGAATCTGAAGCAGGTTCCAGGCTCTGAGCTGTCAGCACAGAGCCTGACGCGGGGCTCAAACTCACGAACCGCGAGATCATGACCTGAGCCGAAGTCGGATACTTAACTGACTGAACCACCCAGGCGCCCCAAGTTTTACTTACAGTAACACATTTCATGGTCCCAATGAACATATCAGGTAGGTACTAACATCATACCCATTTAATACATAAGAAAACTAAGACATAGAGGCAGACTAAGTATTTTGCCTAAGGTCACATGTAGCCAACAAATCCTAGGTCTAGGATTCAAAGCCCAGGAACCTGGCCCCCTGAACTGGGCTATGCTATATTTATCTCAGCTCTATTTAAAAGAGGTGAAGATGGGGCGCCTGGGTGGCGCAGTCGGTTAAGCGTCCGACTTCAGCCAGGTCACGATCTCGCGGTCCGTGAGTTCAAGCCCCGCGTCAGGCTCTGGGCTGATGGCTCGGAGCCTGGAGCCTGTTTCCGATTCTGTGTCTCCCTCTCTCTCTGCCCCTCCCCCGTTCATGCTCTGTCTCTCTCTGTCCCAAAAATAAATAAAAAACGTTGGAAAAAAAAAATTTTAAAGAGGTGAAGGTAACAATATCTCACTGTCTTTGAAATTTAGTTAGTCACACAACACAGTTGACCCCAGAAAAACACATAGATATCTAGATAGATACATAGATACACAGATAGTTACATAGATAGATCTGTTGGGTTTCAGTTTCTCTGGAGAATCCTAAATGATACCAGCCTAGACTCCTTGAACAGTATCTCCTTTTGCCTAAATCGAACGGGTTTCGATTCCCTACCCGATTAAGGGCAAAACAGTCTTCCAATTTTTATATTCTCCGAATCATCAGCATAGGCCGTTCAAATAACAGATTTTCTGGGTTTCTAATTATTCCCTCGGTTGTGCACTAACTAGGCCAGCTCCCAAAGTTGCTGATTTGCAGGTGGGGAGACTAGTTGACTTTGCCTAAAATGGATAATCTGGGAGTCAGCAAATTGGTTTAGGTTTTCCGGTGGATGTTTGTTTACTTACCTTCTCTCTTCCTGAGAAGGAAATAAATATCCTGCCCCATTTTCCTCCAGCGGAAGAGCCGGAAGTGACAGTTTATACTTGGGATGGAGCCGGGGGAAGATGAACAGCGTCTCAGAACCAGTTACTGAAATGACCAGAAGGGATGTCAACCGAATGCATAATTTCCTCGTAAGTCCCATTTCTCAAGGTAGAAATGCTTCAGACATAATCCAAACACTTTTCTGCAGAGATTAAGCGAGTGGGATGGAAAGAGAAGCAGAGCAATGGCTTCCCAGGGCTGGTAGTAATTGGCCTTCAAATGGGTGTGATGGTCCCCTGTATAGATGGACAGTGTGAAGTCCTGAATGGCCAGGAGATTTGCTAACTGATAGCAAGGTCAGAATCAGGCCTCTGGCCTCCAAGTTCAGCTCTGCAAGCCCAGTGACCTTTGCATGATGTCTTTCTTTTGCCCCCCAGCCAGCATCCATTTCCTGATTTTCCTTTGGGAGGCTGGGCATGTGATCCAGAGCCTGGCCAATCAAAATATTCCACTACCCCCTCTTTCCTTCTCTCCTGTCACAGTAATTGGTTCAAGCTGGCAAATTACCCCAGTTGGAACAATGAGAGCCAGTCCCAGGACTTTTAGTGAAACTATTGGAGAGGACAACTCTTTCCGTGCTGGAATCACCAGCTGATGGGTAATGTAAGCTTGGAGCTGTTGGCATCACCACATGAAAAGAACCTTTCTGAGAGTGAAGCCAACACTGGTAGGTGCAGAATAAAGAGAAGATGAAAAAGACTCAGTCCTATTGATCCAGGACTGAAATGATCTGTTTTTGAACCCCTGGATCTAGCCATGCCTGAAGCCAACTCAGTCTGTTCATAAGCCAATAATCTCTTTGTTTAGCTTGAGCCAGTTGAGTTAGCTTTATTGCTTGGACCTGAGAGCCCCGAGTGGTGGCAACTGTCATCCTGCAGCTTGCAGGGCTGGCCAGTTCCTGCCCTGCACTTTTCAAATACCTGGCAATGACCAGCAGGCTGAAGGTGACAATGGCCATTCTGGCACGCACAGTTTAGTGAGCGCCTACTACATGCCAGACACTGGGCCCAATGCTCCAGACACAGAGGTGAACAAGACAGACCCACTCTCCATCCCCACAGAGCTCAAAGAGAGACGACGGAGTCAACTATTACAACAGAGTAAGTATGTGTTTTGGCAGGGGGAAGCATCAAGATGTTTCCTAGTTTAGGGGTCAGGTACGTGTCCCTGAGGAACTGACCTTTCATCCAACGCTCAAAGAATGAGTGAGCTGTGCGAGAGGAAAGGAGAACACAGGGAGAGTGGGAAAGGGGGGAAGAGAAGAAGAGAACTATACATAAAGATTAAACAACAAGAGAAAGGGAAGATAGCTGAGGATTTGAGCTAGGAACTGGCAAGAGACAAGGCTGGGGGTTCCTTGCTCTTCCTTATCTGCAGGCCTGTTAACTATACTTCTAAAACATATCCCCAATCCGTCCATTTCACACCATCTCGTTGCCCCATCATCAAGCAACTGCTAGAGCCACATGGTTGCAGTCTTGAACCCATACAATCCATCCATCACACGGCAGCCAGGGAGGGGCAGTAGGGAGCCACCGAAAGTACATGAGCCGAGAAGGGGCATGCTCTTCCTAGGACAGGGTCTCTACTTTGCCCACAGAAGAGACCGTCTTTAGCTATCTCTAAATTGGGGGCCCTGAAGTTATTTCCTGGATGTGCAGTCAGACCACCAGTAGACTTTCCTGCAAGAGCACCCCAGAGGGATCCTGCCTGTGTCGGCAAAGCCATCCAGGCTGCTCTGAATCAATGTGCAGTGAGTAATGACTTGTCAGAGTTCTGGGTCTTCCTTGAACTCTTCAGCCACCCAGGCAGGGAACTTGCTCAGGCCTGCTGCACTTCCGATCGGTTCAGCAAAGTGTGTTCACGGCTTCCTTTGCGGAGGAACCACTTGGCAGAGGTCAGGGGCTGGGGGGAGGGGGTGGACACACGCGACAATGTCCTGGGGCCAACCCCACGGAGAGAGAGAAATTCACGAGGCAAAGGAGGAAAAGCAAGGAGAAAAACTAGTTCCGACGTCAGAAAAGCGAATATGGTGAGGGAGGCCAGACTCCAAAGGCCACATATTGTATGACTCCATTCCCAGGCAACATCCTGAACAGGCAAGTCCCCAGAGGCAGAAGGAATAGTTCAGGACAGGGGTGTACTGGAAGTGATGGGCTTCCATTTGAGGTGACACAAACGGTTTGCAACCAGGAAGAGGCGACGACTGCATGACCTCGTGAATGTACTAAATACCCTGAACGATACACCGGGTAATGGTTAACCTTACGCTATGCGACTTTTGCTTCGATTTAAAAGCAACACAAAGAAAAGAAAAAGGGGGAAAGGACATAACTCTAGCCAGGAAGATACCAAAGATTTCACGCAGGTTGTGGCATTGGAGCTGGATCCTGACCGACGGTTTGGGTCTTGTCCTACAGACGTCAGCAATCAGGAAGAAGGTGAAAGACATTTTCTGGACATTGGTTATGCTCAGGGCAAGCCTTCCAAGAAGGACATAATACATTGCCCTATTTTATAGATGGGGAAGGGAGGCCCAGAAAGGGAAATGAGCTAAATCAGGTTGCACAGCTGGTGAGCAGCAGGGAGCGGAGATCAAAGTCAGGCTTGTCTTGCCCTGAGCTGGGTTGGGCTGCCTTCTACAGAAGAGCGTGTACACTCAGAATTCTCCTTTAAATTAATTTATCCAAGGGGCGTCAGGGTGGTTCAGTCGGTTAGGCGTCCGGCTCTTGGATTCAGCTCTGGTCATGATCTCGCGGTTTCATTGGGTTCGAGCCCCACATCAGCCTCTGCGCTTGATGGTGTGGAGCCCATTTGGGATTCTTTCTCTCCCTTTCTCTCTGCCCCTCCCCCACTTGTGCTGTCTTTGTCTCTCTCAAAATAAATAAATAAATAAACTTTAAAAAATTAATTAATGGGGCACGTGGGTGGCTCATATGAGGTGTCTCTCATATATATATGTGTGTATATATATATATTCTCATATATATATGTGTGTGTGTATATATACATATTCTCATATATATATTCTCATATATATATATATATATATATATATATATACACACACACACACACACACATATATATATACACATAACACTTCTTCTTTATCCATTCATCTATCAATGGACACTTGGGCTGCTTCCATAATTTGGCTATTGTAGCTTTAATAGCCTTCTCAGATTATTGAGGATATTCTTATTTTCCACCACACCAAAACTCAAGTAGTATCTTCAAGGGTAGCTGCACTGTGGAATCTGAACCTGTTAGCAATGAACTTTTTATAGGAAAATCCATTCGTCTGTTACAGGAAAATCCATTGGTCGGTCTTACTCTTTGAAGAGATCTTTTAACCAGGCATAATTTAGTAATACCATACATTGGTCACTTAGAAAATATTGGTTCACTGGGGCACCTGGGTGGCTCAGTTGGTTAAGCGTTCAACTTTGGCTCAGGTCATGATCTCCCCGTTCACCAGTTCGAGCCCTGCGTCGGGCTCAGAGCCCCGACGTTGCTTTGGAGTCTGTGTCTCCCTCTCTCTCTCTGCGCCTCCCCCACTCGTGCTCTGTCTCTCTCTCTTTCAACAATAAATAAACATTAAAAAAAGAGAAAATACTGGTTCATTGAGTTACGCGAATCCCTAAATTTTGACACATTTCATCACAAAAATCATATTAATTCACATTCCTACCAACCTCATCAGAAAAGTCTTGGACTGGGAAGCTGTCAAGCTCATGGGAACAGATTCAAGTTTTCCAAAATCATAATCATCTATTGAAAGCTCAAGTTGTATCACTGGCAACAAACACTGTCAGTTGTTTCCCTTAAAGTGAGAGGCTCGCTTCATTGACTTTTGCGAAACTATCAGCAAACACCCAAGCCTTGAAAACTGTCAGTTATTCCTTTATGTAAAAATGGCATTCTATACCAAAATAAATAAATAAATAAATAAATAAATAAATAAATAAATAAATAAATATAAAAAATAAAAAGCAGCGAGTTCAGTACAAACAACTGTAGTGCTTTTCCTTCGGAATACACAAAAGTGATTTGTATGTACTTCCCATCTGGCACCCAGAATATTTAAAAGACATACGACTCAAGGGTCAAGAGTCCAAAAATTAAGAATTTTTATTGTTTCATCACGAACATTCTTTTAAAATATTTATTTTTGAGAGAGCACCGGCAGGGTAGGGGCAGAGAGAGGGGGACACACAGAATCGGACACAGGCTCCAGGCTCTGAGCTGTCAGCCCAGAGTCCAATGCGGGGCTCAAACTTGTGAACTGTGAGATCATGACCTGAGCTGAAGTCAGTCGCTTAACCAACTGAGCCACCCAGGCACCCCTCATTGAGAACATTCTTAAGTGAAACTGATGTTTGTTTTTAACTGTGAGCGCATGACAGCAAAGAACATAATGATTACTCAGAGTTCGGTTCAGACTTAAGTCCTAATACGTCAATAATTACTTAGGGGCGTGTGGGCGGCTCAATTGGTTGAGCATCCGACTCTTGATTTTGGCTCATGGTTCATGGGATTGGGCCCCATGTCGGGCTCTGCGCTAACTACATGGAACCTGCTTGGGATTCTCTGTCTCCCTTTCACTCTTCCCTTTTCCCACTCATGTGCGCACGCGTGTTATATATATATATATATATATATATATATATATATATATCTCCAGCTTGTACAAGAAGCTCAGTTTAAATATGACAGTATAGGCAGATTGAAAATACAATGACAGGAAAAGGTATATAAATATCAATTGGAAGAAAGAAGGAGGGGCTATACTAGAATCAGATAAAGTAGACATCAGGGCACAGAAAAGTGCAACAGGGACAATATATAATTATAGAAGGGTCAGTCCATCAAGAAGATACAGCAATCCTGCTTATGCACCAAATGACAAAGCCTCAAGATACATGATGCAGGCTGACAAAGCGGAAAGAAGGAACAGGTCCATAGTTATAGTTGGGGACTTCAATACTCCACGGTCAGCAACTGATGGGGCTACTAGACAGGAAAGCAGCAAAGGTACACAAGAAGTAAACAGCTCTACCAAGGAACTCAGTGTACTTGACATTTATGGAACCCTCCACCCAACAACAGTAGAACACACTTTTCCCCCAAGTGCCTATGGAACACTGATCAAGATAGACCGTATCCCTGGCCCCAAGACCAAATTTAACAAATTTAAAACAATTGAAATAATACAAGTTGTATTCTCTGGTCATAATGGAATCAAACAAGAAAAAGCTCCCAATGCTTGGAAATTAAACAACCTACTTCTAAATAATCCTTGCTTCAAAAAAGAAGTCTCAAAGGAAATTTAAAAAAGAAGAACCAAATTTATTTATTTATTTATTTTTAAATGTATGTTTATTTTTGAGAGAGAGAGAGAGAGAGAGCACATGCGTGAACAATCAGGGAAAGGGCAGAGAGAGAGAAGGACACAGAATCCAAAGCAGGCTCCAGGCTCGGAGCTGTCAGCACAGAGCCCAGTGCAGGGCTCAAACTCTTGAACTGTGAGATCATGACCTGAGCCAAAGTCAGCTGCTTAACCGACTGAGCCATCCAGGCACCCCAAGAAGAACCAAATTTAGATGAAAATACAATATATCAACATATATGGAATGCAGCAAAGACAGTACAGAGAGGGAGATTTATAGCACGAAAATGCCCACGTTACAAAAGAGAAAGGTCTCAAATCAATAATCTAAGTTCTTGTCTCAAGAAACTAAAAAAAGGATAGCAAAATAAACCCAAAGAATGCAGATGGAAGGAAATAATAAAGAGTAGAATCAGGGAAACCAAAACCATGAAAACAATAGAGAAAAATCAATGACAAAAAATCAAATTCTTAAAGTAACAACACCAAAGTTGATAAGACTCTAGCAAGACTGACACGGATAAAAAGAAGATACAAATCACTAGTATGAGGAATGAAACAAGGCATAGCTCTACAGATCCTACAGCCATTAAAAGGATGATGGTGGGGGGCAGGCAGGGGCGCCTGGGTGGCTCAGTCAGTTGAGAGGCCGACTTTGACTCAGGTCTCGATCTCACGGTTCATGGGTTCGAGCCCCGAGTCAGGCTCTGTGCTGACAGCTCAGAGCCTGGAGCCTGTTTCAGACTCTGTGTCTCCCCCTCTCTCTGCTCCTCCCCCACTCATGCTGTCTCAAAAATAAACATTTTTTTTTTAATTTTTTTTTCAACGTTTATTTATTTTTGGGACAGAGAGAGACAGAGCATGAACGGGCAAGGGGCAGAGAGAGAGGGAGACACAGAATCGGAAACAGGCTCCAGGCTCCAAGCCATCAGCCCAGAGCCTGATGCGGGGCTCGAACTCACGGACTGCGAGATCGTGACCTGGCTGAAGTCGGACGCTTAACCGACTGCGCCACCCAGGCGCCCCAAAAATAAACATTTTTTAAAAAGGATGATAAGGCAATACTACCAACAACTTGACACTCAGAAACTTGATCACTTAGAAGCAGCATAGAAGAATTCGGCAGTTTCTTACAAAGCTAAATATGTGTTTCTGTGTGACTCAGTAATCGCACTCTTGGGTATCTACCTCAGAGAAATGAAAACTTATATTCACACAAAAAATTGGACGAGCGTTCAAAGCAGTTTTATTCATAAGCCCCAAACTGGAAATGATCCAGGTATCCTTCAATGGGTGAAACACCCTGTGGTACACCCATTCAATGGACTACTACCCAATGACAAAAAGGAGTGAATGATTGATACATACAATTTGGATAGATTTTTCAAAAAAAAATTTTAATGTTTATTTTGAGAGAGAGCATGAGCAGGCGAGGGGCAGAGGGGCAGAAAGAAAGGGAGAGTCAGAATCCCAAGCAGGTTCCACACTGTCAGCACAAAGCCCAGTTCAGGGTTTGAACTCATGAACTGCAATATCGTGACCTGAGGTGAAACCAAGAGTTGGACGCTTAACCAACTGAGCCACCCAGGCATCCCAGATTTCTTTTTTTTTCAAGTTTACTTATTAGAAAGAGAGAGAGAGAGAGAGAGAGAGAGAGAGGGAACCAATGGGGAGGGGCAGAAGGAGGGGTGAGGGGTACTGGGGATCCAAAGCAGGCTCTGTGCTGAGGGAACCAATGGGGAGGGGCAGAAGGAGGGGTGAGGGGTACTGGGGATCCAAAGCAGGCTCTGTGCTGACAGCACAGAGTCCAAACTCAGGAACCATGAGATCATGACCTGAGCCAATGTCAGAGGCTTAACCAACTGAGCAACCCAGGTGCCCCTGGATAGATTTCACAAGAATAACAGTGACTACAAAAAGACAATCTCAGAAAGTTACATACTATGTGGTTCCATTCATAAAGCTCTTAAAATGACAAAATTATGGAAATGGAGACCTGAATTGTAGTTGTCAGGGATTGAGTGGGGGAAGGTAATTGTGGTTATAAAACTAGCCTGAAGCATCCCTGTGAGGAAGACACTGCTCTGTTTCTTGACTGTGGTGTGGTCACACAGATCTAAGACAGAGTGCAAACGAGGGAGGGGAAGACAGAGGGAGACACAGAATCCGAGGTGGGCACCAGGCTCCGAGCTGTCAGCATAGAGCCCAACATGGGGCTCAAACCCACGAACCGTGAGACCATGACCTGAACCGAAGTCGGACAATTAACCGACTAAGGCACTCGGGCGCCCCTGATGGTATAATTCTATTTTGTTTTCAGAACACATGAAATTATTTATCGAATGCAATGTATTATTTGATCCACTAATATAAATTCTGTAATTTTAACAATAAACATCAGAGGAACTTTCTGTAGATCCACCCTCCTTTAGTGTAGCTCCAAAACCCTCTATAATAAAACAACACATCAGAGAAAGATGTACCATTAGACTTAATGTGAAATGATTAGGGAAATTGTCTTTAACAGTAACATTTAAATGTTTAACTTTTTTTTTTTTACTTTTTTAATTTTATTTTTTATTTTTTAAAATTTACATCCAAATTAGTTAGCATATAGTGCAACAGTGATTTCAGGAGTAGATTCCCTAATGCTCCCTACCCATTTAGCCCATCCTCCCTCCCACAACCCCTCCCGTAACCCTCAGTTTGTTCTCCATATTTATGAGTCTCTTCTGTTTTGTCCCCCTCCCTGTTTTTATATTATTTTTGTTTCCCTTCCCTTATGTTCATCTGTTTTGTCTCCTAAAGTCCTCCTATGAGTGAAGTTATACGATTTTTGTCCTTTTCCGACTGACTAATTTCACTTAGCATAATACCCTCCAGTTCCATCCACGTAGTTGCAAATGGCAAGATTTCATTCTTTTTGATTGCCGAGTAATACTCCATTGTGTATATATACCACATCTTCTTTATCCATTCATCCATCGATGGACATTTTGGCTCTTTCCATACTTTGGCTATTGTGGATAGTGCTGTTATAAACATGGGGGTGCATGTGTCCCTTCGAAACAGCACACCTGTATCCCGTGGATAAATGCCTAGTAGTGCTATTGCTGGGTCGTAGGGTAGTTCTATGTTTAGTTTTTTGAGGAAGCTCCATACTGTTTTCCAGAGTGGCTGCACCAGCTTGCATTCCCACCCTAACAGTATAATTTTAATACACACACACACACACACACACACACACACACACACACACACTAATACACATACAGTGCATGTAAATCTGGGGAAATCTGAATATATCAATGGATTGTATCAATGTCAATTTCTTGCTTTTGATATTACACTGTAGTTACACAAAATTCTATTGAGTGAAAATGAGTGAAAAGTAAACAGAGATCTCTCGATTACTTCCTAACAACTGCACGCATAGTAAAATTATCTATAAAATGTTAAAAAAAAAAAAAAAAAGGCCAGAGGGAGAGAAGATATTTATCACACACAAATATACCTATGGTCAGGAATCAAACATAAAGAATGCCCTGAAATTATCAACATAATAGGAAAACAACAACAACAACAACAAAAATAAACCAGCAAAATGATATAAACTGAGGATTCCCTGAAGAGGAAATTCAAATGTCCAATCAACATATGAAAAGATGTTTAACCTCACTGGCAATCAGGAAAATGCAAAAATGAAATAACAAACAGGATTTCACACTCATCAGGTTGGCAAACTTTTAATAATCTCAATAGCTGATGGCTGTCTGGGGTGGATATTTTAAAAATGGCTACTTGGACCTGCTGGGAGGGCTGCAAATTTGTACAATCACAGTTGGATAACAATTTGACAAGGTTTATTAAAACTGAACATGTGCATACTCTCTGCTTAGCACTTCCTCTTCTAGATAAATACCCTGTGGAAACTCTTGCTCCTGGGCCCAAAAAGATGCATACCGGGATGGCCATGATGGCAGCATTTGCTAATAGTGAAAAAACACAGAAACACACAAACGAACAAACAAAAAACCCATATATTATCAATAGGACATTGGTTGAAGAATTTGTGGTATATTCATATGCTATAAATACTTTGAACAGTAAAAAAAAAAAAATTGGTCTACATGCATCAACGTGCATAAATCCTGAAAATGTAATGTTTAGTGGCAAAGACAAGAGGTCAAATGATATGTACAACATGAGATCACGTATTATTTATGGGTGTATACATCATGCAGTAAAAACAAAAACACGTGGGGAGCGTGGCTCAGTCTGTGGAGCGTCCCATTCTTGATTTCAGCTCAGGTCATGATTCCAGAATCGTGGGATCAAGCCCCGAGTTAGGCTCCATGCTGTCTCTCTCCCTCTGCCCCTCCCCCACTCACGTGCATGCTCTCTCTCTCTCTCTCTCTCTCTCTCTCTTTAAAATAAAAAAAAAACACAACATGTAGGTAGGAAGGATACAACTATTTCAAATAGGGGTCACTTCTAGAAAAGCAGGGGACTAGCAAGGGATCTTTAGCTGAATTTTTAAGGGTGTTTTTTTCTTAATCGATGTGAAGTAAAGACCCTAGTATTTGACAAATCTGGATGGCAGATACAGGAGTTTAGTTTTTCTCTGTGCTAGTCTTACGCCTGAATTTTGTTTTAAAAAGCACACACAGAACGAACCCCCCAAGTTTGCTCCACGATGCAGGGGCATACCCTCATGTGGAAGACGCAGCTTTTCGATGAAACAGCCTCACACTAGCAGTTGCTGCGGTGGGAGTAGGGGGTTGAGGATGGGGGAGAGTGAGGGATGGGGTATTCAGGTGGCTTTCCCTGCATATACTCTCCAAAAGTGGCATCCCTTCGGGAATATTTGGGGTGAGAAGTGACTGTGATCTTTCGTAAGGCTACGATGAAAATATATCAGAAGAGGGTGTGTGAAAGCCAAGGTCAGGCTATTCAGTGGTTCAGTGAGGCAGGCAATGGAAGCTGTTAAAAGGAAACATCTTTAAACATCTTTTGGGGGCACTTGGGTGGCTCCGTCGGTTAAGTGTCCGACTCTTGGTCACGGCTCAGGTCATGATCGCATGGTTCATGGGTTCAAGCCCCCAACTGGGTTCCGTGCAGATAGCATGGAGCCTGCTTGGGATTCTCTCTATCTCCCTCTCTCTCTGCCCCTCCCCTGCTTGGGCTCTCTAAATGAATGAATGAATGAATGAATGAATGAACAAATAAATAAACTTTAAAAAAAAAAAAGAGAGAGAGAGAAACACCTTTTATGCCACCTGCCCCACCTCCACATTCCCCTTCCCGGCTTATTCACCATTCACTTTAGGACCTGGCTGTTTCTGCTCTTAAAGGGGGCTCAGAGGATGCCTTTAAGGGTATTTCAAACACCCTACTACCCTTGAAACCATTGGAAGGAAGCATAGTACCTTGTTCCTGTCATTGGATTCAGAATGACCTTTCCCCTCCTCCCCACACCCATGCATCCATGCTAGAATTTCTCACCATCAGCACTTTTGACATTTGGGGCCAAATAAATCTTTGTCGGGGAGGAGGGGGGCTGACCTGTGCATTGGGAGTTTACTACCATTCCTCGCTGTTTACCCACCAGACACCAGTGGCACCCCCACTCCGGGTGTGACAATGAAGAACGTCGCCAGACCTTGCCAAATGTTCCCTCCGGCCAAATCGTCCCTGATTGAGAACCGGTGCTCCAGACAATTGGCCGGATGCACAATTAGTGTGCTTTTGGTCCAGGTCCCCCGGCCACCCTTGAAGCTTCCAGCAGCAGCTGTATTTAGGACACTCACTCTCCCTGTTCACCGTGGCCTTCCAGCCACATGGCAAACAAAACTTCCTTCGTTTCCTGAAAGGTTTCCCCAGATCAGTTAGGCTGCATTTTATATTCAGGCGGAAACAAACTGGCTTCCCAGAACCCTTCCCGGTTTTTGAATCTCTCCATGGATGCGTGTTTGCAGGCAAAATCGGATGCACGGAGGGATGACTCTGCAGGTTTAAGAAGCCTGTGCTGCCCGCTTCCCAGCCTCTGCGCCTGAGTTATTTGACGTCTGGCAACAGAAGGGCTGAGTGAGTCCAGCATACATCTTTCCTGACTAATCTTTTAGAATCAATAACCTGAGTCACCGTACCTGACATTTGAAGCACCCTCTTTAGAAACGTGATCTATTTATTCGTTTTACAATTGCACCTCCTGTCTCCGCGTCCCAGTGAATTATATACCTATCCTTAGGCCCCAGGGGCCTTCTCTCAAATGCTCTGTGCAGGCAGCTCTCTGCTTCTGTTCCTGCTATTTCCTCCTCCAGGAACACTTTCCTTTCCCGGACTCCTCTCCTAGGTAAAGCCTTCTGTTGTACGGACTTCACAGTGTCTCCGACCAGCTCCCTCACTCTACCCAAGACCAGGCCTTCGGGCCGGGAGATCTCATGGTATCTTGGACTTATGGTGGCCAGGTTTCACAAATGAACTCTAACTTCAGACAAACAAGAGTTTTAGTATAAGTTTCTCCCAAATATGATATGGGGTATACTTATACTTAAAAAATCATTTGTTGTTTGTCTGAAAGTCAAAGTTAACTGGGCATTTTTATCTGCCGGCCCTACCTGGGATTCTCCTGCAGAGCCCTTACCACAGGTGGAAATTCTATTCCCGTTGTGTGACTAGCTTCGTGAGGCCAATGGATAGGTCTATTTCCCCCCTGTTCTATTCCTGGCTTCTCGCACCAAGTTTTGGGCACAGAGGGCACGGAACGAACTCTGATAGGTGAATGGATGAGTGGGAGAAGGAAGGAGGGATGGAAGGAGGAAAGGAGGGAGGGAGAAAGGGAGGAAGGACGCAAGGAAGGGAGGAATGGAATCCATGCCAGGCAGGGATAACGGATTGCTTTTACTTTCCAGGAAGCACTACACTGTGACTTTGCTCGTTCCCTTCCTCTTCTGGTTCACTGAGCACAGGGGTCATTTCTGTCTGAATGCCTTCCTGGGGTCCCCAGGCTGGGTCAGAAGTCCCTGAGTTCCCAATGTACCCAGATCTTCCCTCTTATGAGGCACTCAACATATTGCATAATTACGTATTAACGTGTCTGTCTCTCTCACCAGCCCATAAATTCCTTGAGGGCAGGCACAGTGTCTCGTGCATCTTGGAAACCCTGTAACCAGACAGAGCCAGCAAATGCTCAGCCATTGATGTGTCAAACTGACTGCATAGCCCCAGTGTGGTCCGCCCCTGCCTGTACCTTTGGCCACCTTCAGGCCATTTGGGCATATGATAACATCAAAAACAAATTCACAAAAACAAAATAGAAAGCAAAAACAACAAACCCGGCTCCAATAGTAAGTAATATCTTTTTTTTAATTGAAGCTTTATAGGGAAATGGTTACCTGACTCATCTCAGAGCAAAATTCCTGAATATTCTTTTGATTTGCCTCTCTTCTCCTTTATACCCCCTTTATGCTTCCCTGAATCTCCTCTTCACTTCTCCTCCCACCCCTCTCTGGCCACGCTGGCTCCAGGGACCCAATCACCTGCCCCAACTCCCTGTACCTGTAGTGCACAGGTTCTTTTTCTTAGGTGGGGCTGTTTAGTCCTCTCTGGACTTCTCCAATTTGCATCCCACTCAGAGAATCCTCAACCCCCTCAGAGAATTCTTCCTGGCAGTCAAATTCCTTTGAAGTTGGAGAAGGATAGGGGAATTTTTTCTAACATTTATTTATTTTTGAGGAGAGAGAGACCAGAGAGAGACAGAGAGAGAGAGAGCATGCATGCATGGGCAGGGAGGGGAAGAGAGAGAGGGAGACAGAGGGTCGAAACAGGGTACGCTCTGTCAGCACACAGCCTGATGCGGGGCTTGAACTCATGAACCGCGAGATCATGACTAGAGCTAGAGCCGGCTGCTTAACTGACTGAGCTACCCAGATAGCTCCTAAAGCAATCATTTAAATTAGGGCTTCCTGGGGTGCCTGGGTGGTTCAGTTGGTTAAGCATCCAACATTGACTTTGGTTCAGTTCATGGCCTCAAGGTTTGTGAGTTCAAGCCCCACAAGGGGCTCTGCTCGGACAGTGTGGAGCCTGCTTCAGACTCTGTCTTCCTTGCTCTCTCTCTCTCTCTCTCTGCCCCTCCTCCACTTGCTCTCTCTCTCAATAATAAGTGAACATTAACAAAAAATAAATTGGGGCTCCCTGTCACAGCAGAAGATGATACTGTCCATCCCAGAGTGGGACAGGAATCAAAGTAGAAAATGTGCTCATTCAGGGCAGACAATGTAGGGTTGCTGTGGCATCGAGACCAGAACTACCGAGAAGTGAGATGTGGCAAGAGGGAGAGCAACCAGTGGAAAGGAGACCTGAGAAGAGAAGAAAAGGATGAAATTCTGAAGACTAGGGGTCCCGATGTTGAGAAGGGGCTCTCAGACATTCCCCCGTGGCTCCACCTAAAAACGATGGCGCCTCTTCTCTTAGGCTATTTCCTACTGATGTTGCTGTGATTTCTTTTCTGCATCAAGGTCAGCACCATCAAGGTGCACCTGAGCACGATGATACCTCAGAATGGAATAAAGGGGAGGCCACCAGGTAAAGAACCTGGAGAGGTTCCAAGGGATGCATCTGAAAACACATATAACTCATTCTCCCCTTCCCTTCTACTTTCGTGGTTAGACGCATGTATGTGTATAAATTTGTAACTTCCTATTGTACTGACCCTTTCATCATTATAAAATGTCCCTTTTTGTCTCTAGTAATGCTTTTTGTCTTAAAGTCTATTCTGTTCAACATTAGTAGAGCCACTCTTGCTCTCTCCTGTTTGCCTGTATATATTTTTCCATCTTTTTCTTTTTAACCTATTCGTGTCTTTGAATCTAAAATGTGTCTTTTGCCAGCAGCATGGAGTTGGATCTTTTTTTTAGTTCTAATCCAGTCTGACAATCTCTGCTTTTTGATTGGAGCATTTAATCCATTTACATTTAATGCAATTATTGATGTGATTAGATTTACACCTGCCATTTTGCTATTTGTTTTCTCTATGTCTCATGTCTTTTTTGTTCCTCTATTCCTCCTTTACTGACTTCTTTTATGTTAAATAGGTATTTACTAGCATACTACTTTAATGCTTTTGTTTGCTTTTTTATTATCTTATTTTGAGTTTATTACTTCAGTGGTTGCTCTGGGGTTCCCTTCAACTTTCAATTATGATAAAATCACAGAATTTTGTATAGCTGAATCTAATCACTTATTTGTCAGGTTAACCGCTTTATTCCACAAGGAATTATCAAACACTGTTTGATGTGTCAGTGTGATAAACACTGTGATAGACACTGGGACTTAAAGTTGAATAGGTCATGGTTTCTGCCCTCAACAGAGGGATATGACCCAGACAAAACAGCCATTACAATGCAGTGTGATTAGAGCCACATTACAGAGGATGTGTGGGGTAACAAGTTATGTCCGCAAAGGAAATATGGCCTAAAGGAAAGATACCCATTCAACTTGTAGGGGTCAGGAAATGCTTCTGAGGAGGCAAGAAGCCCATGCTATTCATTGAAGAATGAGTAGGAGTTAGCAGGTCAGAGAAGTGGGAACCAGGTATAGGTATTCCAGAAGGAGGGAACAATCTGAACCAAAACCTGGAGGCATGATAAATTGTAAGCCTTGAGAATAATACAAGGACATGGTGGCAGCTGGATCACAGGTCATGACGTGTGAAGGGAGAGAAAGTAGCCAGGCAGGCTGCTAGGGACAGTGGCATCCTGAAGACAGTGGTGAATTCCTTCACCATTGGATTTAAATAGGGGGTCATACTCACATTGTGCAAGATGACTCTGTCCACTATCTGGAAGATCCATGAGACATGATGCAGTGGAGACAAGAGTCAGAAAGCTTTAGGGAATTGTTGGAGGTCAATTAGGTTTGGGGTGAACATAGACAGGAACCAAGGAATTCTGATTTCCAGCGTGCTGCTTTTTCCCACTACACAATGTCAACTTTGAGTATTTTTTCTCTGCCTTGTTAAGAAGTTTTAATTTAGTCTCAAAATGAACCCCACAAAATGAATTCAGACTTATATATCTCTTACATTCCAGACCTAGCCAAACACCTTTAACTCAGCAATTCCACTTTTAAGAATCTATACAGAGGAAATAATGGGACAGATGTGAAAAACCTAAAAAAGAAGGGGGGGGGCGGTGTTGTAGCATTGTTTATTTATTTTTATGTTTTTTTTTTTTTTTTTGAAAGAGAGAAAGACAGAGCACGAGCTGGGGAGGGACAGAGAGAGAGAGGGAGACACAGAATCTGAAGCAGGCTCCCGGCTCCGAGCTGTCAGCACAGAGCCCGACGCAGGACTGGACCCCACAAACTGTGAGATCATGACGAGCTGAAGTTGGATACTTAACCAAAGGAGCCACCCAGGTGCCCCGTAGCAATATTTATGAGAGCAAAAATGTTACGTGGCTTAAATGTCCCTCAGTAGGGAATTGGTCAAGTATACCCAGACATTGGAAAATTATGCAGTCGTCGAAAAGGATGAGATAGTTCTGTATTGTTGGCATAGGAAGTTGGCCATGATATACTGAATGAAAAAAATTAGGCTATGTTTACTATGTATACTTCCTTTCATTAAAAAAATAACATATGTTAACACGTGTCCAATCAAAGACTGGAAGGATATACACCAATTCTGATAGTAGTTTGAGGGTGAGAATTGGCTTTTTCTTCCTACTTTTTACATTCCGTATTGCTTGGATTTTTATAATGAGCACATATGACTTTAAAAAGGCTTTGAAAATCTTACTGACAGCATCTATGCAGCCCCTGCAATAAATGCCACGAAATTAATTCAATCTCTTAAGCCTCAGCTGCTTGAAGAGAAAGGAAAATGTCAACTCGATTAGCTAGAAATTGCTATAAAGAACAGTCAGGCATTAACTATGGTCCTTTCTGAGAACATGGATGGAAAGTCAGGCCAGAAGCCTCCCGGCCTTATTGGTGAATACACTTGAAAGGAACATTCTTTAAAGCTGTTTCCAGGACACCTGAGTGGCTCAGTCGGTTAAGCATCAGACTCCTGATTTTGGCTCAGGCCATGATCTCGAGGTTCGTGGGATAGAGCCCTGAGTCAGGCTCTGTGCTGTCAGCATGAAGCCTGCTTGGGATTCTCTCTCTCCCTCTCTGTCTCTGCCCCTCCCTTGCCCATGCTCTCTCCCTCTCAAAATAAATAAATAA
Source organism: Puma concolor (assembly GCF_028749965.1). Lineage (NCBI taxonomy): Eukaryota > Metazoa > Chordata > Mammalia > Carnivora > Felidae > Puma > Puma concolor. The sequence goes on from NC_141682.1 coordinate 30,166,783, forward strand.
ACTCAAAAAAAAAAAAAAAAAAAAAAAAACAAGACAAAAAAAAACAAAAAGTTGTTTCCTGTCCTTGCAGTCTCCAAAGAACAGTTAGTGGTAGAGCAGACAGTGAGCCTAGTTTACCTGGGACTCATAGTTTCCTGGAATGCAGGACTTGTCAGTGCTAAACTCAGGACGGTCCCAGGCAAACCAAGATGGTTGAACACCCTAGTGGTGGCCATCGTTGGGTAGTTTTTCAGATGACATTTTTCTAATATTCCCCTATTCATTTCCAGCCTTCTTCGTTGCAAGAGACTGTCGATGCTTCAGAACCCACATGAGTGATTTCTCACAAAATACTCATTATAACCAAATCCCACTAACTGAATGGTTGCTATGTTCAAAGAATGGCCTTCCAAGTGTGATTTTCAGAGTGTTGCTCTCCATTTTTCCTGCTCCGTCCTCACCATGTTCACAGTATAATAGAGTAGTGATCTTGATCTTGTAGCTTTAACGCAAAGTCACTGATGGTTCAAAGCCTACTGCATATCCCCAGAGATTAGAATCTCTATTTGGACTGAGATGGTGTGCGGGTACAGGTGACTTTAGTATGTACCCCGGGAGAGAAACTGACCCAATGGAAGGCAAGTAGGGCTGGAGGAAACTTGACAGTTCTTGGTCCCTTCCAATGGCTTGTTGGAGAAGGACTTGTTAGCATATTCAGGCTTCAGTGCTCTCCACCAAAGCAGTTAATATTTAATTATTGGCCATGGCTAGGCTTGTGATGATTACAAGTTAGAAAATAGAAGAAAAAATCAGCTAGGCATTAACAGAATGAGTCATAAGTTTTGACACTATGATTTGATTATGGTATGGCTTGACTTTGCAAAACACGCTTCAACAATTCTACTACATGCGTTTATAATTGCAACGTAAAGGAATTAATCTTGCAAGCTCATTTTTTTGAGACTTCTAAAACACTCCTGAGATCACAAAAGACCCTCTTCTATGACACTGAAAATTATTTGGTCCTAGATGCAGGATTTCACATATTTTAGATGACCTCTGCTATGATGCCATATACTCATTAGAACCTTAACAAATGTCCTAGGCTGAATTGAGGTGCTCTGCGAGTATTAGAAAAACAGGGTTGGTCATTATGCAATTAACATCAAGCCAGGCTTTAAGATTTAGAGAATTTCAAACTTCTTTAAAAAAAAAAAACTGTGATTAGGGGTGCCTGGGTGGCTCAGTCGGTTGAGTGTCTGACTTCAGCTCAGGCCATGATCTCATGGCCTGTGGGTTCAAGCCCTATATCGGGCTCTGTGCTGACAGCTTGGAGCCTGGAGCCTGTTTCGGATTCTGTGTCTCCCTCTCTCTCTGCCCCTCCCCTGCTCATTCTCTCTCTCTCTCTCTCCCTCCCTCTCTCTCTCTCTCTCTCTCTCTCTCTCTCAGAAATAAACATTAAAAAAAATTTTCTTTTTAATCTGTGATTAGGGGCACCTGGGTGGCTCAGTGGGTTAAGCGTCTGACTTTGGCTCTGGTCATGATCTCATGGTTCGTGAGTTTGAGCCCAGCAACGGGCTCGCTGCTTCCAGCATAGAGCCTGCCTCGGATCCTCTGTCCCCCACTCTCTCTGTCCCTCCCCTGCTCATGCTCTCTCTCTCAAAAATAAATAAATATTTTTTAAAACTGTGATTAAAAATGGGGGTGGACCCGATATTTCTCTTGAAAATACAAAATCAGGTAATAACACTTGGCACAGGGGAAGAAAAAAGTTTTAGTATTTTTCCTCACGTTGTTGAATGTGGTCTTTTTTGTTTGCTCACTTCCAGACTTGAAAGTGAGTGACACCTCATATGTGGCTGCCCAAAGGGAACAGAAAAGATCCATGGGGTCCCTGTGGCTTCTGGTCTGTGACCCCATATCCCCAAAACATGAGTGAGTTTACTAGCCACAGAAAAGCCTTTCTGGATTGAGTGTCAGAGAGCCAGAAACAGAAAGCCACAAGTTATCGCAGCATTCTGGAAGGAGATTTCAACAAAGGTCAGAAAAGGACATTAATATTCATTCTTTTAATCAGACAGCTTCTGCCCCACTGACCAGATCTGCGGGCTGAGTTCGTGGCTTCTTCTCATCTCCCTCCCTTCTTAAAATGAAATTTTTACTTTGGAATAATTTCATATTTGCAGAAAAGTTGCCATCATAGTGCAGGGGGTTCCCGTGTCCCCTTCACCCAATTTCCCCCAAGGTTCACATCTTCTAGAAAGATGGTGCATTTGTCAAAATGAAACATTAACAGTGGTACGATACTATTCATTAAACCACAGGCTTGATTCGAATTTACTAGTTTTCCCATTAATGTTCTTTTTTTCTGTTGCAGGCCCAGCCCAGCCTCACACACTGCCTTCGCGTCTCTCCTTGGTAAGTAAGAGCCACCCCGTCTGCATCAGGACACCCAGCCTCAGCTCCCTTTTCTCATTAGAGTGTGTTAGAAACTAGACCGCAGCCCCGACACGGAATCACTCATGCCAAGCCCCACATCGCCAAACGAAGACTTAATTACAGTTCTGGCTCTCCCAGAAATGGAACCTTAAACCAGTCAGTCAGGAATGGCCTGATCAGATGAGTTACCTCATCTGCCTGATAAACCCGTGCCGTCCCCTGAAAGACAGTAAGCAGCTGGCCGTAACCAACCCGCTTTTTTGCCTAGTACAGCTTCCCTCTTCCTGCTCCCTCTGGCTACAAAGTCTCTTGCCCTGTACCGCTCTTCAGAGCTCCCTTCTACCTACTAGATTGGTTGTTGCCCAATTCATGAACCTTTGATGAAAGCCAGTAAGATCTTTAAAATTTATTCAGTTGAGGGGCACCTGGGTGGCTCAGTGGCTTAAACGTCCAACTGTTGGTTTCGGCTCAGGTCATGATCTCAAGGTTCGTGAGTTCAGGCCCTCCCTGTACCAGGCTCCCTGCTGATGGTGCTGGTGCAGAGCCTGCTTGGGATTCTCTCTCTCCCTCTCACTGTCTCTCTCTCTCTCAAAATAAATAAACTTTGAAAAAAAACAATGTTTAAAACTTATTCAGTTGAATTTTGTTTTTCAACAAGAGTCTTCTCACATTGGACACATTCATTTATTTTTTTATTCATTCAGCAGATATATTTTTTTAATGTTTATTTACTTTTGAGAGAGAGACACAGAGCATGAGCAGAGGAGGGGCAGAGAAAGAGGGAGACACAGAATCCGAAGCAGGCCCCAGGATCCAAGCTGTCAGCACAGAGCCTGATGTGGGGCTCGAACTCACGAGAACTGTGAGCTCATGACCTAGGCCAAAGTCGGATGCTTAACCGACTGAGCCACCCAGGTGCCCCTCATATAGCAGATATTAATTGAGCACTTGCCGAGTGCAGGGCAAATAAAACAGGTGTGATCCCTTCTGTAACAGAATTAAGGGTAAACAGTAACCACGTGATAGGAAGAAAACTGTGGCAAGATGGAAGGGCTCCGAGCCTGCCGGAGGAGACCGCGGAAGGCCTTTTGCGGCGAATTTCTAGTTGAGACCTAAAAGGGTGAGGAGGAGGAGTTTGCCAGGTGAGAAAGGGGAGAATCCAAGCAAAGGCACCCAGGAGAACGGGTTCCCCTCCCCGGGAACTGACAGCAAAGCAAGGAACTGGAAGGGGATCCAGGTGAGGCCAGAATGCAAGACAGACAGGACACCCTGCTCTGAAATGAACATGGATCAGAACAAACGAGTCGGCTGCGTATCAGTGGCTGTGTCCCCCCGGCGCGTGCAGGTACGGGGGGCTGGCGTGAGCCGTTGTGTGTCATTGTCTCCCCTCCTAGAAAGCGAGCTTCTTGAACGAAGCAACTCTGCCTCACTCACCTCAGTTTCCTTCCCCCTCCCGGTCCCCAGCAAGCCGTGTGCACAAAAAGAACCAAAACGTGTGTTTACTGGATCAAGTTAGACTTTCTGTTACATCCCATTCCCGTTACTGTTGGTTTAGATTATACGTGTTTCATCTAATTTGTCAAGCGTTATTTTCTCTTAGGCTGCCACTTCTCCACCTGCTCTGGGCTGCATGCAGCTCTTTAAGACTTCCTTCGTCCAGGGGCGCCTGGGTGGCGCAGTCGGTTGAGCGTCTGACTTCAGCCAGGTCACGATCTCGCGGTCCGTGAGTTCGAGCCCCGCGTCGGGCTCTGGGCTGATGGCTCAGAGCCTGGAGCCTGTTTCCGATTCTGTGTCTCCCTCTCTCTCTGCCCCTCCCCCGTTCATGCTCTGTCTCTCTCTGTCCCAAAAATAAATAAACGTTGAAAAAAAAAATTAAAAAAAAAAAAAAAGACTTCCTTCGTCCAGACACTAAAAAGGAAAAGAACCCTCTGTTCTGTCCCTAGGCAGGGGGGGTGTGTCCCCTAAAACAGTGGAAGTGCATGCGAAAAGGGACCAGATTCCGACATGTGATTTGTCTCTCGGCGAGAAGCGTGATTCAGAGGAGGAGGAGAAGGACGGGTAGGGGGGCGAAGAGGGGAAGGAGAGGAAGGACAAAGGGACATCTGGACAAGGATGTGCTCAGCGGTTATCTGAGGGTGGTGGGATTATTTTAAGTGACGGGTGCATCCTTTGATCGTCTCCAGTATTTTTTAATTAAAAAGATCATGACTCAGCCATGCCTACGTGATGAAGCTCCCATAAACAGGGAGACGCATCTGCAAACTCACCACCCTTCCCCCCCCCCCATACCTTGCCCTACGCATTTCTTCCATCTGGCCGTTCCTGAGTTACGTATCCCTTTCTAATCAACTGGTGATCTAGTTTTTAAAAACATATGCACATTCATCCTCTTACCTGCAGAATAAAGAAGCTGGTTATTTTTATTGGAGAGGGGAAAAACAATCTCACCCCTTCGTGGGGCACCTGCAGGGGGACTAAGGGATTTTGCTCTGTAAGAACCTGCCGTCCTTTCTCTGGTCACGCGCCTCTACTGCATTGTCTTGAGAGAGAACACCTCACTCGTCGAATGCTGTCTGCTGGGACTGGCCTTCGCGATGCCCCACCCTCCCTCGCCCCGGGTTGGGTTCCGATCCAGCTGGACCGACAGACATGTTCAAGGCTTTGACCTCAGCTTGGTTTCCCCCAACCCCCATTCGGCCGCTGTTTGCTCATAGAGCTCGTCCCGTGACTGGGGAGGGCCCACTGGCTGAGAGTGGTTGTGAAGGTCAGCAGTGGGAGGAGGCACTGGGATGTGGGGGAAGTTCAAGGGGTCCGGCGCCTAGGGAGTTTTCACACACAGGAGGCAGGATTGCTTTCAAGCAACAGAATGGACTCTGGTTAACTCAGAGGTTTTTCTCTCTGTCCTCTGCTTGGGTATTTGAATCTTGAGCACTGTGGCTCAGGGATGAAAACAGGAAAGGGGGTGCTGATTCAGCTCGAATTTTCTACCACCTGGACTTTTATTTACTTACTTATTACTTACCTGGAGCTTTATAGGTGGCGGGGGCAGGGGGGGGCTCTCCTTTTTAAGGCCTGCCCAGAAAAAGTGTGCCAACCCCTGGCCTAAACACTAGAGGGAGATTAAAATAGAGTTTAGGCTTTGTCCCTGCTCTAAAGGAGCTTATGATCGACTGCGTGAGGCAGTCCCCATATAACTAAACCAGATCCAGGACCCAGGATGGAAAGTGTAACAGGAGGTCAGAAATGGAAGAAATTCTTCATGGGAGGTGAGCTAGAAAGAGTGGTGGCTTCTGGAGCCTTGAACCTTTGGCAATGCCTATATTTCTCTGTAGGTGGGGCTTGGAGACAATAATCTGGTTGGGAACTTGGAGCTACATGTGCAGTGTCCTTTCCATAAGGGGCCGGGGTCAGCTGTGCATATCACATAAAAGGAGTGAAGGATGCAGGGTGGGGGTGGGGTGTCAATGAACCTGCCACCAAGGAAAGGTAGGATCAAGCTTAAGCAGAGAAGAGAGGGTGGCATGTCACAAAGAAAGGGGGAACAATGACGTCAACAGCAATAATAACAGCAGTTACTATGATCAAGCCCTTCTCGTGTGCTGGGCACTGTGTCCAGTGCCCCACAGGTACTATCTTCATTGAATGCTCTCCGTAATTGTTATGAGGTAGGTACATATTATCCCCGTTTCACAGAAGAGGATGTGAAGGAGACCAATACCCAGATCAGAGGTGCATTGTAGAGCACAGAGGGAAATAAGTCTATGGAGAGGGAGAGAAGGTGTGGATTATGGAAAGTGGGGAAGACCAGGCAGAGGGTATTATACTCCAATTAAAAAATAAAGACAAACAACCAACAAAATACAATAGAGAAATTTGTAGTTGGAGTCAGTAGCAATGGGACATTTTGGGGAAAGGGAGAGATAAGCCAAAAAAGACGGTGATGAAAATTCTGGTCAACAGCACAGCGGGCAGAAGCAAGGGCAAGAGACCAGCTCCGAGGCAGGTCTCACACAGCTTTGAAATTCACAACGTGCTTTGGCCTAGTAAGGACCCCTACCATCAACAAGTGTGCGTCACTAAATTTCACCCAGCAATTTCCAAACATATCGACCCGAGTCCTCCCTTTTTCTTAGAAAACCCATTAACAGCTGCTATGTCTCCGCTTAGAAAAAGCTGCCTTTGAGAAAAGGCTTACGGTCATACGAGAGATCACGTTATTGGACACTGAGCATCCAGATGGCTGATTTTATAAATGCGGCAAAAAGGCAAATGGCTCCATGCATTTCTATCTTTAAATCCTGCCTCCGATATGCCTCTGTGCGGTGTCTCCAGATCTTTATACACCAAACAGCCGCGTATGTCACCCCAGTAAGTAATCGAACACCAAGGGGTTTAGACTCGCTCGCCAACTTCAAGCTGCTTTGCTTTATTTTTAGATAATAGAAATGGCAGCTGAGTAAATACTGTAAATCTAGATACCCGATTCCAACCGCACAGAGGCCAAAGTAATTTCTCTCTCAAGGCCATTTTTAGAAGCTTGTTAGCGTCTTGCCCAGTCTCCCTACCTCCTCAGGAGGTGAAGCAACGTTCTTCAGTTGCTTAGGAATCAAATACATCGATACAATTCAGCTAACACATACTGAATTCCTAGTGGGTGCCGATTCCTGTGTTTAACAGCCTCTTCTTTGAAAGGAAGATCTGTTAACCAGGCAGCGTTGGTAGATATCAACCCCAGGATGTATGGTAATGACTCTGATCTTAAATATGAGAGAGAGAGAGAGAGAGTCATTTTAGTTTGCAGAGCAGCTAAGTGACAACTACGAGATTTACCCACCGCTCAGCTTCAATCAAGCTGAACATCTGGATGTTTATTACATCTTGACAGCATCGAGAGAGAAACCTCTGGATAATTAATAGACTGGGTTCTCGCTCATTCTTCAGTCCCCCTCGGACTCCACGTTTTCAAGTACAGACTTTCACTAGACCAGGTTTCATTTGAAATCATTTTCTGCTCTGAAGGATGATTTCCCTGTCGCTCTTGAAAACTTGTAGCTTTCTTTGTGCTGGAAAAACTGGTTAATTCAATTCCTGGAGTCTCATCGCTACCTCTTCAGGAGAGCATGTAGGTCATTTTGGGGGGAAAAAGTATTTCCATGGAAGATTATGCCTCTAGAGGTCACCTCTCCAGGTTACCTGATTCTAGTCTCTCCTTGTCTTTGAGCTGTCTTACAACTCTGTGAGAGTGGTATAATGAGGCAAAAATAATTCTTGTGCACAAGGAAATCCATGCCCAGCTGGTAGAGATCCCACTGACTTCTCTCTCCTTGAGGGAAAACTCAGTTTTACTTTAATTTACCCCTTCATTTCAATATCCCTGCTCCGCAAATCAGAATATTCTTCAGATTCTGTGGAATCGGTTATAACATCGAGTTGGTGCCCTCATTGAGCAGAATACAAATCTTTAACATGTGTTTATTTGTATATCATCGGGAGAGTCATGATTTTACCTTTTCCTGAAAAGTATCTTTTAACCTTAACCGTAACAGAGAAAGATACATCAACGTTTTTCCATATTCCCTCAAATATGCCTTGTCTCTTGCCTCCCGCCCCATTAGAACCACGAGTGAATTTCTCCTGCACCAGAACAGTCATGTTGTCATAGAATAGCAAGCTGAGAAACACATCAGCCAGTGGGCAATTATCTTTTCAAAATACAGTTTACTGTGCTGCAGAAAGGGAGTTACGTTAATGGTGAGGCCGGGCTACCTAACACAGGTTATGCATCTCTCTAGCCGGGACAAATGTTTGAATACGACTGCTAATCATAATAGCAATAGTATCTTTTGCATTCAGGAATAGATGCCGCATCTAGGGCAACAGGACTCGTGGGTTGAGTTGTTTTCCCAAGAGCAACAACAGATTTACAATTTAGGATTTAATCATTTATTTTGCTGAGAGTTTTCAGGTGGTGGCCATCAGGGTCCAACAGAGGAAGTCCTTTATTAGGAAGGGAAGTCTTATTTACTGACCTCCTTTCGGATATACAGGATAAATGGGTCCAAGTAGTACTTTAGCATCTGCCCAGCTTGAGCCCCTGGCAAAATCACCATCCCTCTGGGGTAGGGGCTTCTAGTCCATTAAAAAGGGAGGTGGGGAAATGGGTTAACTGTATTAAAAGGTACGGGGGCGGGGGGGTGCAGTTCTAATGTGCAGCCGGAGTTGAGAATCACACAGAACTAGACGATCTCCAGAAATAACAATTTTTATCCTGTGCCCTATACAAGCAGTAGAATCAATTGAACATAAACATAGGCAGACGTAAACACACATGGTCTTTCTTAAAAGGAGGAGGAGACACCTGAATCATCAGGAATATTTGATTTCCTAGTAGACTTTTTTTTTAGTTTTTGTTTATTTATTTAGAGAGAGAGAGGGAGAGAGAGCAAGCGTGGGCAAGGGAGGGGCAGAGAGAGAGGGAAGAGAGAGAGAATCCCAAGCAGGCTCCATGCTGTCAGGGCAGAGCCCAACACGGGGCTCGAACTCACAAACTGTGAGATCATAACCTGAGCCTAAATAAACCAAGAGTCGGATGCTTAACCAGCTGAGCCACCCACACACCTGTTAGTATACTTGTATATACTAAGAAATTCATCAAGAACCTTAAAAGAACTAAGCATTCTGTCTCCTCCCTCACCCAGCTACAAGAAGTGCTCATGTCAGCTCACAAGAATGGAGATGTCATCTGCCACCCGGCGCACTCCATTTTCTTGGTCCCTTTCATTACTGTCTATGCACCCTTTGAGGTGCTAACAAAGAAAAAATGGTCAGTCCCTGGACACAGTTTTCAGGAGAACTTGGAGCCAATGTTCTCCGGACTGACATAAATCCCCCTCGTTTTGGTAGCAGAGTCAAGGGCTGTTGTTGGAAGGAGTATTTCTATTTATCCACCTGAAACATTTTCTTTGTTATAAGTGAAAGTGACAATTTCTTCTTCACTTCAGGTTGTGGTAAACAGAAGTCTTCCCAGGCATGAATGCCTTGAGGAAAATCAAATCCATTCTGCATGGGGAGATTTCTTTATGCTTCAGGGAGTTCATAATCGGGTTTCTCTTGGCTTAATCTTCACATCCAAGACGTTGCTTATCGACAATGCTTTGTGTGTGTGAACAGACAGCTGTGAGACATCTGAAGAAAAAGAGGGCAGAAACCTAGGGACCAAGGGCAGAAACCTAGGGACCAAGGGCAGAGATGGCATAGAAAAACTCCGGACTCCCCCGCATCACAAAACTAGAGTACCTGTATCAAAAAAGAATTAGGCCTGATCAGTGCTTCTCAGCTGGGGACAAGTTTGCCCCTCTACTGAACATTTGACAATATCTGGAGATATCTACGGTTGTCACAATTGGGCAGGAGTAAGGGGGTGGTGGTGGTACCATTGGCACCTGGTGGGCATAGGCCAGAAATGTTACCATCCTACAATGCACGGGCCAGCCCCCACAGGTCAGCGTGATCCAGCCCCGATGTCAATGTCAACAGGCTAAGGTTGAGAAATCGTGGACAAATGGACTCCACAAATTTCCTTCAGCCCTAAGACATCAGGATGCTAAAACATCATGCTCAATCCCAAATAAGAAGTCTATTGCTATGGACTTAATTGTCCCCCAAAATTCCAATGCGGAAGCCTTAACCCTTGGTGTGACTGTATTTGGAAGTAGGGCCTATAAGGAGGCAGTTAGGTGTGATGAGGTCATAAGGATGGGGCCCTGAGCAGAGAGGATTAGTGTCCTTGTTAGAAGAGACATCAGAGCCCCACCCCACCCCCCCACCCCCGCTTTCTACCTATGCACTTGCACAAAGAAGTGGTCACAGGAGCACAGAGAGAAAAGGTGGCCTCCTGCAAGCCGAGAGAAGAAGCCTCGGAATGAACCATACCTCACCAGCACCTTGATGTTGGACTCTGCAGGTTCCAGAGCTGTGAGACATAAATGCGTGTTGTTTAAGCCATCCTGGCTATGGTATTTTGTTATGACTGCCTGAGCAGACTAAGGCAGCTGTTTACAGTAATCCCATTGCTAACCTGTCCTCACACAACCACTCTGCGCCACGCGCTGTGCTAAGCCCTTGACACACCTACTCACGCTTACTCCTTGACACGCCCTCGTGAGGTGGCAATTAATACTATTCTCCCTACAGAAGAGTCAGTGAAGACTCAGAGAGGTCACACAACTAGACCAAGATCAACCGGTTGGTAAGAGAGAGAGGTGGGTTCTGAGCCCAAAAAGCCCGACCCCTAGTTAGGAATCCCTACATTTCATGACCACAAGATACCACATTCCCAGACGCTCTTTCTCCACACTTGAAATTATAAACTTGAAGGGAAGGATGAAGAAAAGGGCCAGCAGAGAGAGAAATTGCCACAGAGTGGGGAGGCCACAAGTCCCTGTACCTTCTTCAAAAAGCCAAATGCAGAATTACCCCCTGGTTTGACAATATCACTCCTACGTACATACCCAAAAGACAAACAAGCAAATACTGCTCATAAATGTTGACAGCAGCGTGATTCATAATAGCCAAAAGGTGGAAACAACCCAAATGTCCATCAAGTGATGAGTGAATAAACAAAATGTGGTATATTCATAAATGGAATATTATTTAGCCATGAAAAGGAATAAAGCATTGACATCTGCTACAAAGTGGATGAGCCTTAAGAACACTACACTTGTGTAGGTGGCTCACTCGCTTAAAAGCATCCAACTTCAGTTCAGGTCATGATGTCATAGTTCGTGACACACATCGGGCTCTGTGCTGACAGCTCAGAGCCTGGAGTCTGCTTCGGATTCTGTGTCTCCTCTCTCTGACCCTGCCCTACTCCTTCTCTGTCTCTCAAGAAGAAAATGAAGCTTAAAAAAATTTTTTTTAAACACTACACTCAGGGCACCTGCGGGCTCAGTCGGTTAAGCGTCCGACTTCGCCTCAGGTCATGATCTTGAGATTCAAGAGTTCGAGCCCCGCACTGGGCTCTCTGTTGTCAGAGCAGAGCCTGCTTCGGATCCTCCATGCCCCCCTCTCTGCCCCTCCACCACTTGCTCTCTCTCAAACGTAAATAAACATTTAAAAAAAAAATCACTACGCTCAGTGAAAGAAGCCAGGCTCCATGTAGTAGAAAACACCCAGAATAGGTAAATCTGTAGAGACAAAAAGTAGTTACCAGGGACTAAGGGAAGGGGTGCATGGGGAGGGACTGTTGAATGGGTACTGGGTTTCTTGCAAGTGCATAGAGGTGATGCTTGCCCAAGACTGAATGTACTAAATGCCACTGACTTGTCTATTCCAAATGGTGAAGGGTTAATTTTATGGTATGTGAGTTCTACCTCAGTTAAGAAAAGACAAGAGGAGAAGAGAAGAGAGAAGAAAAGAAAAGAAAGAAAAGAAAAGAAAAGAAAAGAAAAGAAAAGAAAAGAAAAGAAAAGAAAAAAATCTCAATAGAGAAGGAAGACACATAAAGCTAACCTAGTCCTGGCTAAGCATTTGGGAAATCATAAAACCCTGCTCTAAGGTAAAGCTGATCCCTAAGAAAGCAGACCTCTTAGCTCTTGGAACCCAGCCCGGCCGCCCCGGGCCCAGGGCTGAACCGCTCTTTACAGATGGCGTTTGCACCAGATTTAACCACCAGGATGTGCTCCGGGGACGCCTTGCCTATGTCTATTTAAACAGGATGAAGACAGATGGATCCTGCGGTGGGCGGCAGGTCTCCAGCATGAACACAGCACTGCAAACACCTAGGGGGCAAAATGGTCTCACCTGCTGTGCTGGGCACAGAAGAACCAAATAGAACCAAAGCAGGAATAACTTTTGTTCCTTGTCAGAATGATGGCCACCTTTTAAGAGCTACCTGCTGGGGCACCTGGGTGGCGCAGTCGGTTAAGCCTCCGACTTCAGCCAGGTCACCATCTCGCGGTCCGTGAGTTCGAGCCCCGCGTCAGGCTCTGGGCTGATGGCTCGGAGCCTGGAGCCTGTTTCAGATTCTGTGTCTCCCTCTCTCTCTGCCCCTCCCCCGTTCATGCTCTGTCTCTCTCTGTCCCAAAAATAAATAAATGTTGAAAAAAAAAATTTAAAAAAAAAAGCTACCTGCTAAAAGCATTTCACCCCCGGAGTGGGGCCTGGACAAATGTCTAGTTTTCAGCTGTCTTCATTCCTTCCAGGGCTAAGGATGGTGCTATATAGATTGAATGTTTATGTTCCCCCTCCCGCAAATCCACATATTAAAAAGCTAACCCTCAGGGCGCTTGCAGCCTGATGCAGGGCTCGAACTCATGAACTGTGAGATCATGACCTGAGCTGAAATTCAGAGTTGGATCCTTAACCAACTCAGCCACCCAGGTGTCCCAAGTTTCTGTATTTTAAAAGCCACCCAGGTAGGGGCACCTGGGTGGCTCAGTCGGTTGAGCATCCGACTGTTGATTTCGGCTCAGGTCGTGATCCCAGGGTGGTGGCATTGCTCAGCATGGAACCTGCTTAAGCTTCTCTCTCTCTCTCTCTCTCTCTCGCTCTCGCTCTCTCTCTTCCTCTGCTCCTCTCCCCCGCTAAGTGCTCTCTCTAAAATAAAATAAAATAAAATAAAATAAAATAAAATAAAATAAAATAAAATAAAATAAGAGTTATAAAAACTACCCAGTTTATGGTCTTTGTTATAGCAACCTGAGCAGACTAAACACAGGAAGAAAAACATGAGTTAAGGAAATACTGGTATGTCTCTTCCTCTGGTGATTATTGCCTCTTTCCCAAATTTCTCTCTGAGACCAGGATTATGGGGAGTGAGTGGTTTCACTTCTCAGCCCTGGAGACCACCAGGGGAAACTGGGAAGCACAAAGAGAGAAGATCTAAAGGAACATGGTCCACACTGCAATGACCCAGATTCTTAAAATAGGGCTCCACAAACCATTGCAGATGTCTTTCCTTTCTAAAAAAATATGAAATGCCAATGGAATTTAACATATTTGGAAATTTACAAATAATTGTAGAGGGAAAGGCATGAACTTTTTAACCAGTCTAGATTCAAATCCTTTCTCTATGGACTAATGGGGCAAGATTTCCATCCCTCTGCTACACACACACACACACACACACACACACACACACAGTGCTTCATCTTACAGGGTTGTAGTGAGGGTTGAATCAGGTAAAACTCTATCTCCTCAATTCTGAGGTTATTTCTCCCCAACCTTTTTTTCTTAAGTGTATTTATCTTGGGCGGTGGGGGAACAACAAGTGGGGGAGGGGCAGAGGGCGAGAGAGAATCCCAAGCAGGCTCCTTACGGCCAGCATGGAGCCCGATGCGGGGCTCGATCTCACAAACCGCGAGATCATGACCTGAGCTGAAATCAAGTCGGACACTCAACCAACTGAGCCACCCAGACACCCCTCTCCCCAGCATTTTAACGTTCCTGAAGTTAGCATGCTTCTTCCCCCATCCCACAAATATATACCTTAACACAAATATCTAAGTACGATAATATTATCGGAGGACTTTTTTCGAGTGAAGAATTTTTTTTTCTTTGTTCCTCGGCTATCCACTGTCACCTCCTCGTCCTTCCCTCACATCGGCCCTGTCCCCAATTAGATCCGCTCACAGACATCTTCCTGGATCGCATTTTCCTCCTTCAACCTACCCCTGAAGACAACAATTCTTGCTCTACTTTTTGTCTTTTTGAAAGGCTCCAGCACATTCCACACTGGATGAACAATAATTCATGCAACTGCCCTTCTAGCGATGGGCTTTGTTTTTGTGTCCAGTGTCATTTTTTTATTTGTTATTTATTTATTTATTTATTTATTTATTTATTTATTTATTTTTGCACATATGTCTTTGTATGCTGGTGTTTTTATTTCTGTTGGATGGAATCCCAGGAGTCTAGGACTAGACCGCTAGGTCAAAGCAATAGGAGCCTTTTAAAGTTTAATATCCAGAAAGACTGGAACACGCAACAGTTCTACCAGCAGCGTCTAAGACGGCTCTGTTCTCTGCATGAAATTAACGTGGCCATGTTTCTCTTGTTCTGGAAAGGCGTGAGGGACTATGAATAGTGTGCCCCCACCTCTGTGGATCCTAATAGTCAAGGAGATACGGCTTAAGTATAAAGTACCTAGCAAGCCTGCACCCATCATGGCCTTGTCCGCATACCTCCAGTTCACAGTAACCTTACCTACTCCTGCTATTTTGTATCTGATCCAAAATTCTTGCCTCTTTCCCTCAAAGCAGGAAAGCACGGCTAATCTAACTGTAGTATCAGGAACAAATGGTCTCAACCGGGAGACGGACAGGCAATTCAGACCAAGACTCAGCTCACTTGATTCTTTAGTCTGACGACTTCGAAGGTTTACAAAACACGATTAAATCATTTGCACCTCGGTCTTTGTGGATTAACAGCCACCTAGTTCGGCAACTATTGATTGAATGAGAGGCTTCTCGGTGCTGGCCAATTTGGCAGATGCCAGGTGTTCAGCACCGAGCAGCAAATATGACACCCAGGGTTTCTGTGGTCGTTGTTCTCGGAGACAGAATCATCGCACTGCACTCGGATTTGCCCAGAAAATGTGGTTTGACTCTATTAGGAGTCGTGTTCTCAAGGGCTTTCAAAAATACGCATAAAGGGGCGCCTGGGTGGCGCAGTCGGTTAAGCGTCCGACTTCAGCCAGGTCACGATCTCCCGGTCCGTGAGTTCGAGCCCCGCATCGGGCTCTGGGCTGATGGCTCAGAGCCTGGAGCCTGTTTCTGATTCTGTGTCTCCCTCTCTCTCTGCCCCTCCCCCGTTCATGCTCTGTCTCTCTCTGTCCCAAAAAAATAAATAAACGTCAAAAAAAATTTAAAAAAAAAACAAAAATACGCATATAACAAAACAACTTAATTCATTTCTGGGCAACATTTAGCTCAGAGGGCATTGGGTCAGCACATTGAGCTGAATCCTGTTTCTGAAGGACTTAAAGGACATTATCTCTTGGTCCTTTGGTTTGGCATCACGGGTCACAGGGACAGCTCCCAGTAGACCCCCTTTTTTCAGCTTGGTTGCGGTATAACTGACTGATAACATTGTAAGATCTTTAAATTTTGTTTTAGGCTTATTTATTTTTGAGAGAGACAGAGCGCGAACAGAGGAGGGGCAGAGAGAAAGACGCAATCTGAAGCAGGCTCCACGCTGAGTTATCAGCGCAGAGCCCGACAAAGGGCTCGAACCCACAAGCTGTGAGATCATGACCTGAGTTGACGTGGGATGCTCAAGAGACTGAGCCACCCAGGCGCCCCTGTAAGATCTTTAAAGTATACATTGTGACGATTTGTTACAGGGATACCCTGTGGAAGGACTCCTACTACCTAGTAATTAACACATCCATCACCTCACGTATCTATCTTGTGTGTATGTGTGAGAAAATGTTAGTTCTCCTCTCTTAGAAATGTTCAATGATAGGATACAGTATTATCAACTGTAGTCACCACATTTTACATCAGATCCTCAGAACTTGCTCATCTTATAACTCGCTAGTTTGTACCCTTTCTACTAACATCTATTTCCATCATCCTCCAGCCCCTGAGCAACCACGTCCCTGGTCTCATAGGAACGTTTCTATGAGCTTGACTTTTTATTCTTTTTTTCTTTTTTTTTTAGATTCCACATATAAGTGATATCATGCAACATCGTCTGATTTCTTTTACTTAGCACCATGCCCTCAAGGACCATCGTGTTGTCACAAATGGAAGATGGCAGGATTTCTTCCTTTCTCCTGGTTAAATAACATTGCTCTCTCTCTCTCTCTCTCTCTCTCTCTCTCTCTCTCTATATATATATATATATATATATATATATATATACTCTTTATCCATTCATCCATTGGTGGACCTGTAGGTTGTCTCCATATCTTGGCTATTGTGAATAATGCTGCAATGAACATGGCGGGGCTGATCTCTTCAACATCCTGTCTTCATTCCCTTCGGGTCTATACCCAGAAGTGGGATTGCTGGATCATATGGTAGCTGCATTTTTGCTAGTAGACCTTAAATCCCTTTTAAAGGCAGGGGGCCGTAAACATCTTACTCAAAGCGCTACCATATTCTCAAGAGCTTAGCACAATAATTGGCATACAAAGAGGCCAAAAGTAAATACGTACTGAATGGATGAGGGAATCAATGGATAGATGGACAGATGGGTGAATGAAAGATCTCCCTGTTTGGGAATTTCAAATGAACAGAATAATTAGCGTCACACATTTTCCAGGTTGGATGTTATGGAATCTAGACATACTTCTTACCATTTGTAATGCAGTCATTCGTTGTTCATTCAAATACAAACGCCCCTAGAAACCCTGCTCTAGTGCAAACAGCCTGGACTGTTCGGTCCTTGTTCAGCCCCTCCTGGCTGTACCCTTCCCTGGGGTGAGTCCTTCGCCTGTTTACCCACACCCAAAGGAGCAGGACGGTTCCAGCTCTTGGCTGTTTCTTGTAAAGGGTAAATGAAAAAAAAAAAAAAAAAACACAGGAAAAATATAGATTAGAAAGTGCTGTACAAACGTCGGGGGCCACTATTCTCCCCATACCTACAATCCCCGTACCTCTTGAAGCCCTACTCCAAGTGAGAATGGGCAGGACTGATTACAATATATTTAATTCCTACAACCCCAGGCTAACCATACTGCTGTTCCCTGCTTGTCACATGGCCTGCCCTTACAAGACCACCCCCCCTCGGCCCCCTCTGTAATCAACTGCTGCTGTCTCCTCCCCTCAGGATATCTGCCTGGCCCCTTCCTCTGCACCCACTGCCACTGCTTTACATCCCAGCTCGTGTGACCTCATGATCAGATGATTCCAGAACCCTCCTGGTTGGTCTTCTTACCCCCGCGGTCCTTGCCCTGCCATGGTACAACCACTGCCAGACAAGTCTTCCTAAACTGCTACTTTCTTTACCTCTATCCCTTGCCCTGCTTCAGACACCTGTCATGTTTCATCTGGCCACGTCTAGTGACCCTTCTCAACCAACCTCACACCTCATGACTCCTCTGACTCAGCCAAGGTCGCACATGCCTCCAGCAGCCGCCACACGCTTTGTCGCCCCCATTCTTTTCCAAGGCTGGTCCACCCACTGTGACTTCCCTCTTTCTCCCCGGTTGTCTAAATATACCCAGTCATGGCTCACTTTATGTCCTGTTCTATCAACACCATCTCTCCATTTACCGTGTGCTCTGTGCCAAGGGCTTTCACATATTTTCTCTTTGGATCTTCTCCATTACCCTATGAGGCGGGTCCTGTTATGATCTCCATTAAGTAGATGACAAGACTGAACTTCAGAGAGGTTAAGTAAGCAGCCCAGGGTCACACAGCTAAGGAGGCCTAAAGCCAGGACTCAAATGGAGGCAAAGCCTCCACTCCCAAACAGCACACTCCTCTGCCCCTAAAGTGTCCAGGTTTTTCCGGATCACCCAAAGGAGGCCTTTGTCTGGGAAACGCTACACTTCTTCCTCACCACAGAAACGCTCTTCCTGCTGAATTTCCGGGAATGCATTCTGTAGTCACCACATTCGCTCCCCTTTCACCCTGAATGCCCTGGGAAGTAGTGAGATGTAGTCCTCGAGTGTCCAAGGGACAAGTGTGTAATGGAAAAGTAAATTAATCAGCCAGAGAACAGAATCAATACTAAGAAATATGAAGACGTACTAGAAACACTAATGGACCTTATCTGCCTGAATTAATGGCAGCCCCAACCAATCCTAGGAGATACGGAAGGCAGTAGGACCGAGTCGCCATGCTTGGGCTCAAGTTCCAGCTCTGACACCCATTAGCAGAGTGACACTGGGCGAGTCGCTTAACCTCTCTGAGCCTCGGTTTCCTCATCTGTAAAAAGCCAAAAATATCTCCATGTACCTCACATCCTGGGGTGTTTCATACAGCCGGCACACGGGAAGTGCCCAGGGCATGGTATTTGTTACAATCATTCCCTTCTACTTCCCTTAGAAAAATTCTTTCTTTTCTCCTTTAATGGTCCCTGTATATAGAGGCATTGTAATTAAAAAATAATTTTTAGCAAGTCTGACTCTAATTCATTCAAACAAACTTATTCTAGGAGTCTGGTCCTTAGTCGCCCCATTTGGACCCTGTGGGAAAGTTTTGTCTCAATGGGGAGTTGAGCCTTCTACATCGAGCCTTCTATGGACTTACCCCTGGGCTGCCGAGGGCACTCACTTCCTGCTCTGCTCTGGTCTCCCTCAGGCGTTCAGAGCCTAGCAAGCTTTACTAATACAGTTCCTAGGTCACAGGTGCTGTCTCATGTCTGTGTCTCTTCACAGGGGCTGTTCCCTCTGCCTAGAATGCTGTTCCTCTGAATCAATGATGAGATACTGTTCATCTTTTCAGGCTACTTCAAGACCCACTATTGGGGCGCCTGGGTGGCTCAGTCGGTTGGGCATCCGACTTCGGCTCAGGTTGTGATCTCACGGTTCATGGGTTCGAGCCCCGCGTCAGGCTCTCTGCTGTCAATGCACAGCCCATTTTGGATCCTCTGTCTCCCTCTCTTTCTGCCCCTCCCCGGCTCTCTCGCTCTCGCAAAAATAAACATTTTTTTTTAATTTATAAAAAGAAAAAAAAAGAACCACTTTTACTCTGAGACCCCAGAACCATCCCTCAATGCTACCACTTAAACTTAGTATATGTTTTGTGCTGTTATATGAATATACCTGTATATTAAACATACCTCTTTTAATTTTGCTTTTTAAAACCAATTTAATAACACAATTTTTACTGGGGAAAAACACATATAAAATATGCCATCTTAGCCATTTCAAAGCGTACAGATGTGCGGTATTAAGTACACTTCCATTTGTCAGAGGAGGAAACTAAGGTCTAGGGAAGGTAGGCGACGTGTCGAAGATCACAAGGCAAGAAGTAGAAGAGGGAGGCCCGGAACACAGGCAGCCAGACAGCTCTTTAAGGGTGGGGTCTGTATATGCCAACTAATTTGGATGTAAATTAAGAAAAATAAAATTAAAAAAAAAAAATAAGGGTGGGGTCTGGGTCTTTGTCCTCTCTGTACCTCTGAAGGTAGCACACAGTAGGGGCTCAAGCCTGCGAGGAAGTGACCAGTGAAGGAGTGAAGGCACCGCATGGTCAGCACCCCTGGGGGCCTTGGGAGTGCCGACCTGAGTGGCTCGGCCAAAGAGCCTCTGCCTGTGCTGGCCTCTAACCCGCAGGCTCATCCAGGTAGCAGATGATTCACATCAGTGAACCAGGCAGACCCTGAACCCTAGGACGCAAGAGCCAGGGGGAAAGAAAAAGGTTGGGGGAGGGAGGGTCCCAAGTTCATGGAAACTGCCCCTTGGGATTTCCACCTCCCTGCCTGGGGCCGGGAGCTCACCTGAAATGCCCTTCTCTCCTCTTGTCACCAACGGAAACCCTGCTTAGCCTTCAGGCCCAGGGCTAGCACCCCTTGCTGTCGCTCTGGGGTCCCCCAGGAGGAGCTGACCTCTTCTTCCTCTTGTTTCCCCGCTGTCCCTTCGGAGCGTTTGTTTCGTTTTACTGGCATTACAAATCATGCTGTTCCTTACATCTGTGTCTCCACACTCCCCAAATCTGTAAGCTTCTTAAGGGTGGGGGCATCTAACACCGTGCTAGGGATAACAGACACTGGCGAGGACCATTTACAGTCACGGAGGGCTCGAATCAGGCTCCAGCCCAGCCACGTACCAGTTTTGTGACCTTTGGCAAGTTTCTTAACCTCCCGAAGCCTTGATGTCCCCATCTGTAAAAGGGGAATAAGAATCCAGCTGACAGGGCGCCTGGATGGCTCAGTGGGTTAAGCCTCCGATGTCGGCTTAGGTCATGATCTCACGGTTTGTGGGTTCGAGCCCTGCGTTGGGCTCTGTGCTGACAGCTTGGAGTCTGGAGCCTGCTTCGGATTGTTATCTCCCTCTCTCTGCCCCTCCCCCACTCACACTGTGTGTGTGTGTGTGTGTGTGTGTGTGTGTGTGTGTGTAAAATAAGTAAACACTTAAAAAAATTAAAAAAAAAAAAAAAAAGAATCCGGCTGACTTAATAGAGTTATGGCAAGAATTGAATAAGCCCAAGTTGACAGCTAGAACTCATTAACTACTATTATTATTAATAAGTCTTTAATAACGAATCAGACCAAGAACAGGCACGAACAGTTTTTCCTTCAGTTAACACCTAAGAAGGAAATGCAAAAATGAAACAATGGTATGAACAAACAAGAAACATAAATAACTAGGTTTGTTCTAAGCACACGCTAGATACTAGGACGTTCGTAATCTCCCGCGTTCCTGGCAACAGTTCCCACCACGGCAAGTTACACAGTCCGCTGCCCATCCAGCATATCCCAGAGACTGTCGCATCTCCTCAACCTTAACCAGGAGCGTGGCCCCCCGGAAGACATCCCAAGCTGCCCCTACCCCTTGTCATACCTTTCACACTCAAGGAAATTCCTACCACTGATACATGGGGTTGATTAGGAAAGACTCAGGACTACAGCAAAGGACAATTGCATTGACGCCCCTCACTTGCCCCCTGTCTTATTCTCCATCCAGGAGCTGATGTGACCTTCGAAAATCAAAACCCAGCTCATGTTAGCTTCCTGCTTAACACTCTGCCCCAGTTCTCCTGCAATGGGAATAAATTCTGTACTTTTTTTTTTTTGTAACCACAATCTACAAGACACTAACCACCCAGTGTGGATCCTCTCTGATCCATCTCCATTCTCTTCCCTGACGCTCTGAGTGCCAGCCTTCCTGGCCGTCTGTCTCTTCCTCTAGTCTGTCTCTTCCTCTAACGTAGGAAGAGGTCCTTTGCATTTGATCAATGACATTTACAAATATATCTCTTTCATAGGGAAGCATTTCCTGACCATGAGATGGAAAAATCCCTCCCCTATTAATTTGCGTGACACTTACCATTTGAACTACAATATTCGTTTGCCTAGGTATTATCTGTACTCCTTCACTTCCCTGAATAGAAGCTCCCTGTGGTCAGGAACCTTGTCTGTCTTGTTCGACGCTGTATCCGTAGCCCCTAGAACACCTCCTGGCACTTACAAAACACTCAATACCTATTTATTGAATGAATAAATGGTTGGGGGGGGGGGTAGGGAGCAGATTACAGTCATTTTTCACTTTTATATTTCAGATGAAGTTGAATTTTTTATAAAGTGCACATACTATTCTGTAATTAGAAATAACGCCAGAACAAAATAAAATGGAGATAATGAAATTAGCATATTTAATCAGACAGATGAAAGGAACACAAAACCGTTCCCAAAAGTTGATTATGTGGATTGCTGGCAATCCATATTATTTCAGTCGCCACACTGTTTATGAAACCAGAGACATTGGCCAGTGTAACGATCTGCTTGCTAGCCAGACTAGCAAGACTTTTATTAAACAATCGTCACCTCCTCTGGTGATTGAGTTTCCCACTTTATTCCAATCCCCTACCCTCAGCACTTTTATTTCTACCTCTGTGCTTCTGGCAATGCTGTTACCTCTCAGGGCATTGCCTCCCATCCTGTGCCACCCTCCCCCCCAACCCCACATTTCCCCTGTCCAAAATCTCCATCACCCTTTATGGTACATTCAAATCTATCAAGAAATGGCTACAACCACAGCCGACTGTGCTTTTTAAAAAAGCTCCGTGCTTTTTCAAAAGTCACCTTGTCTTTGTGTCTCCCTCAATTAATTACAGTTGGTGGAAAGCAATATTTTTATACATCTAACCACACTGAAATGTCACTATCCATTTTCCAACTGAGTAAAAAGAAAAAAAAACACACACAAAGAAAACAATACCTCACTGCTAATGGAAAATTGCTGTCTAAGGTGGATGGGAGCAATTGCTTGGAATCCTTCTCGAAGGAAAAAATGCCAGGTGGTTTTCGAGGGTTCGAAAGTCATTCCCTCCTGCATCCCCATGAGGAGGAAGCTGGTAGATACACAACTGTCTGCAATTGACAAAGCAACGGACCCAAGAAAGAACTGACTGGTAAGCTTGGAATAAATTTCTCCAATGCTATCGGGCGCCATCCGCTCATGTCCTGTTATGACGACCACTCAGCACTGACTGAGCGCTTACAGGGTGCCAGGCTCTGTGCTAAATGCATTATATACACTATCTCGTTTAATCCTCCTGACAGCCCCAAGTGGTCATTATAATTATTATCCTGTTGGGGGAGGTTATGGAGAGGACATGACCGCCATTTGACCCAAGAGCCGCCCCGGGAGCAAGTGGAGACTCCTCACCCCCCTCCCTTGTCCTTGAAATGTACAAGTATTCCCCCAGACGGAGCCACTCCAAGGACACAGCTACGGAGAGCATCTGGAAGTATACGTGACTGAACCCTGTTCTGGCCTCTATAAAAACTTTTAATATTCAGGCAAGCAGGTACAGAGGTCTACTCCTCTCACAGCCACCTATACATTTTCTTGTTTATTACACCTGCCACCTACCCATCGGGAACGGTCCCTTTCTTGTGTCTCCGTGTATGGGGGGCCAGTTTCAAATTTCACCCGGGGAAGCTCTCAAGATATCGAACCAACATATCCCCATTTTACAGATGAGGTAACTGACACACAGAGAGGTTCAACAATTTCCCAGCGTGTCAAAGCAACAAAGTGTTAGAGCTGGTTTGGAGCCATTTAACCTGATTTCAAAACTCTCATTCTTTGCTACTAAACTATACACATCTTCCACCTAAAAACAATAATTAAAATAGGGTGCCTGGGTAGCTCAGTCGGTTAAGCCTCCTACTCTTGATTTCGGGTCAGGTCATGATCTCCTGGTTCGTGAGACTGAGCCCCACATCGGGCTCTGGGCTGAGCGTGGAGCCTGCTTGGAACTCTCTCTCTCCCTCTCTCTGCCCCTCCCCTGCTTGTACTCTCTCTGTGTCTCAAAATAAATAAATAAACATTACTAAACAAGTTAAAGATAGCAGTTAATACCACCTACACTGAAGACGACAGGTTCTGCAATCCTTTCTTCTTTTTTCCAACGCAGGGCTTGAGCTCATAACCCCAAGATGGAGAGTCGCATGCTCTACCAACTGAGCCATCCAGGCACCCCAAGCTCAGCTCCTTTTTATTTTTTAATGTTTATTTATTTATTTATTTATTTATTTATTTATTTTTAATTTTTTTTTCAACGTTTTTATTTATTTTTTTTGGGACAGAGAGAGACAGAGCATGAACGGGGGAGGGGCAGAGAGAGAGGGAGACACAGAATCGGAAACAGGCTCCAGGCTCTGAGCCATCAGCCCAGAGCCCGACGCGGGGCTCGAACTCACGGACCGCGAGATCGTGACCTGGCTGAAGTCGGACGCTTAACCGACTGCGCCACCCAGGCGCCCCAATGTTTATTTATTTTTGAGAGAGAGAGAGAGAGAGACAGAGTGCAAGCGGGGGAGGGGCTGAGACAGAAAGAGGGAGACATAGAATCCAAAGCAGGCTCCAGGCTCTGAGCTGTCAGCACAGAGCCCAGCGCGGCGCTCGAACTCACAAACTGCAAGATCATGACCTGAGTGGGAGTCGGACGCTTAACCGACTGAGCCACCCAAGTGCCCCAAGCTTAGCTTCTTTTTAATGGGCCCTTGTTTCCCCACCAGCATTTCATGCATTACAACTTACGTTGGCTTGGCAATAGTTATTCCACAGAATCAATAGCACTAATTTTCACACTTCATTAATAAATAAATGGAGGTCGCAGATGTTATAGTTATGAATCCATAGATCCCAGGGAAGTTGAGAGGGAGTTAAAAAAAAAAAAGCTACTTGGATCAAAAAAGGTTCAGAGATCAAAACTCTTTAAAGGTAACGATCCCAGATTTAAGAATCAAAATGGGGACCCTGGATCAGTGTCTTAAGAAGATTTCAAGTTTGGATAGGTAGGGCGGGAGGAAGCAGATTTGGGGATCCAGGGAAAAGGAGATGAGATACTGTGGTTTGTATGTGAATAGGAAGCAAAAGTCAGAGTCTTTGATGGCTTGGAACACAGGAGATGAGAAAGCCTTTCTGCCCAGCTGTTAACAGTTTGCAGCCTAAGATTCAGAAGGATAAAAATTTCAGGAGCTAACATGCTATCAATTGGGGATTCAGTGCAATTTTTCTGTACATTTGAAAACTGTCCCAGTAAGACAGTGAGAAAATAAAAAGCTGTAAGAGAATTATTAGGCAACTGACCGACACGGCAGTTTGAGTTCAGAGTGCTGCTCTGTGGAGTTCCTTGCAAAGAATGAAAGCAGGAGCTTTCTACAGATGCAGTAATAAAATAATCGGAGGAACCAACATGTATTGAGCACTTACCTTGAGCGCTACATACATCTTCTTGAGTATTCACAATTCAGCTATAAAGTAGGTATTATTATCATCTCCATTGCAGAGAACAGAGGCAGAGTAAGGCTTAGTAAGGCTGCCTAAACTCACATAGCCAAGCAGGGGCAGAGCCAGCATTCAAACACAGGGCTTATTTGAATACAGCTTCTACTCTGCAAGGACCCGGCATTCTTTCAAGGCCACTGAGAGCTCCAGAGACCAACAGGGTGGCCACATATTCGTAAAATCACTGTATATGTTCTGGGACTCTCTCAACAGATGTAGAAATCTTCCCGAAACTGGGAAAGCAATAAACCCTCATGTGAAAAGCAGAAAGGGGCTCTGGGGTCTGACAAAGCTGGGTTCAGATCCTGGCTCTGAAGTCTAAATGTCACAGCACCTCACAAGCCCCAGTTTTTCCGTCTATGGAAGGGAAGTTATAATAGTCACCTCAGGAGGCTGTTGGGGGATTGAATGAGACGGTGCCTTTAAAGTTCTTGCATGGCAATCTATCAATAAAAGGCAGCCATTGTGGGAATTATCCTGAGCTTGTAGGAGGCAGAGACCCTCAGCCTTGGTGTCATGCCAAAGCACCAAAGCCAAAGGGTTTTCAAAGCCCGAAACAGGAGGAAGGACCCAGATTTTAAAAGGAGCAAGAAAAGGAAAGAGGTTGGGACACTATGGGTTCCAGGTGCAGCAAGACATTTGACTGTGATTTCAACTTGAACCCTTGAGAACCAGAATACAGTTGAGCCATTCTAGGAAGATTTTCTGAATTTGTAATGACAGGTATGGAGAAAGGGCACACACACACACACACACACACACACACACACACGATCTTCTACCCGGTCAAAAAAAAAAAAAAGAGCACATTCACAATACTTTGGTCCAACACAGCTGAGCATGGTTACCCAGATCCAAAGCAGGAAGCTGAGGGTCCTTGAGAAGGGTGAGAAGCCCTTCCATGCCCGGCAGGAGGCACCATGCTGGGCAAGCAAGGCAAGGGCAGGGGCACCGGGAAGAGCCCCGGGTTTGCAGGGAGGGCTGGTGACCCTGGAGCCCTTGCGGCTGCCTGTATACTTTGAACGCAGGAGTTTCAACCACTGCGTCCTATTAATTAAAAACAAAACACCCTTCGCTTGTTTGTAGACGTTGTTGACACCAAAACACCGTGGGGAGACTCAGCAAATAATATCGGCCCGTTTCAGAAGCGCCTTCTAGGATTGTACCCAAAGACTGAATGAGTCAAAGGGGAAAGGGGAAGGATGTGCACAGGGTTAACCTTCCCCTAACCCTTTCCCTCCCATCCGCGACCCAGGACAAGGCGGGGGAATAAACGCTGGGAATTTCAGCTGTGCCCTGAACCTCGCGCCGGGGTGGGGGAGAAACACGGCAGAAACCCAGCGGACACTCCCCCCTCTCCAGGGACGTGGGCGCTTTCCAGGTTGGTCCAACGGCTACCAGCGTCCTGGCGCATCCTGGGCGGGGAACCGACTCTCCTCTCTCGGCTGCGGATAAGATCCTACTTTCCAAGACCAGCTGCGAGCTAACGGATCCGGGACTACCGAGTCCACCCCAGGCTCCCGGCTTGCTGCCTCGCGATTTCCCGAGCCTCCCGGTGAAGCCCCAGCCGGAGGGTCCCCCTTTTGTTCGCGGGAGAGCGCGTCGCTGCGCCGCGCTGCGCATCCCACCGCCCCCCGCCCCCCGCGCCGAAAGCCCCGCTGCGGGGGCGCTCCCCTTGGTCCGCTCCCTGCCCTCCCCGCGCCCCCGCGACCCCCAGCGCCGGCGCACGGCTCCCCAACTGTGCCCCCCTTCCAGCCGAGTACTCACTTCTCCCCAGTCCCTCCGCGGTCCACGCCGTCTGCTCCACCGCCCCATAGCGCCTCAAAGGCTTCTCGGTTTCCAGATGGGTGGACAAAGATTGCTTTAACTCCATCGCTGATCCCCGCGGGCAGGTCGACGGGTCCCCCTTTACTCCATCCCCGCCGCGGGCTGCAGGGAGGGAGGCGGCTCCAGCCAGCAGCGTTTTAAGGGGCCGGGCGCTCGTGACGCTGCTCCATCTCTTCCGCCGCCAGGGCCGGGGAGCGCGGACTGGTACCCAGAAGGCGGAGGGATGCAGGACGCATGCGCAATGGGGGTAGGAGCGGGGGCTTGGGGGCTGGGTAGGGAGAAAAGGGGGCAGATGATAACTCTAAGAAGAACAACACAAACAACAACTAAAATAGAACCAACTCAAAGGAAGTAAAAACAAGGCCGCTGCCCAAGCTGGAGCCGGTGGTGATGCCTGGCCTGGGCACCGTGCGCAGCTTGTGATCTGTCGTCGGGCTGCCGGATTTTGAGTGGGATTTGTGAGCGCGTCTCTAGCTGTGGGCGATGGATCCATCTTTGTGGGGAGTGTGCAGAATCCTGAGCGTGGACCTGAGCGCATTTTTGTGAGAATCTCTTGTGATTCGCTTCTGCGTGTATAACTTGAATATGAAATGGAACAGTCTTGTTATGAGGGTGCCTGTGTGGACACGGTATGTGTTTGCATGAACTTGAGAAAGGCACGAACGTATTTTGGACACAGTAATAACAAAGCTGTTTGGAACAGGGGTCTTTACTTTCCAGAAACTCGGGGGGGGGGGGTTTCTTACTAGCAAAGCATGGCAGCATTAAAAGTACAAAGTAAAATGACCAGCTAGATTGATAAAAATTAATAACAGTTATTGAACGATGGCTAGGTGGTAAACACTTCCTAACAACTGTGTGAAAAAGATGCTATTTTGTTGGCCTTGTTTTACAGAGGATGAAACTGAGTTGCAAAAAGATTATTTGCCCCAAGTCCCACACTTACCAAGTAGCCTGGTCAGCAATCGAATCCAGACTCAGTTTCTTTATTATACTGGCTCCTTAGATTGATATGTTTTTTTTTTGTATGGTAGGAGTTGGAAAAGGCGCTATAGGATATAAGGTATTTGTTGTTTGGTGTTGCTTTTAAGATGTCATATGGGGGGCGCCTGAGTGGCTCAGTCGGTTAAGCGTCCGACTTCAGCTCAGGTCACGATCTCGCCGTCCGTGAGTTCGAGCCCCGCGTCGGGTTCTGGGCTGATGGCTCAGAGCCTGGAGCCTGCTTCCGATTCTGTGTCTCCCTCTCTCTCTGTCCCTCCTCCACTCATGCTCTGTCTCTCTATGTCTCAAAAATAAATAAACGTTAAAAAAAATAAAAAAAAAAAGATGTCATATGGGGCAACTTTTGTATCCCCATGGTTTGTGGAAGTGTAGAATGGCCCAGATGTTTAAGAAAATTATTTGGCCACCTGTAGTAAGTGTCCTTAAAAAGTTACTATCAATAACGAACTTCTAAATAGCCCATGAGAGAAAACGGAAATAACAATGAGAATCATAAAATATTTAGAGCTGAACAACCATGAGAGTACCACATATCAAAACTTGTAAGTTTTGATAGAAGTAATGTATGGCCCTAAAAACATGCATTAAAAAATGTAAGACTAAAAATAAGTGGGTTAGGGGTGCCTTGGGTGGTTCAGTTGGTTAAGTGTCTGACTCTTGGTTTCAGCTCAGGTCATGATCTCACAGTTGATGAGTTCGAGCCCCATGTTGGGCTCTGTGCTGACAGCAAAGAGCCTGCTTGGGATTTTCTCTCTCCCTCTCTCTCTGCCCCTCCCCTGCTTGCTCTCTCTCCCTCTCTCTAAATAAATAAACTTAAAAAAATAAAATAAAATTAAGTGGGTTAGGATGAATGGATAAGCAAAACATGGCCTATGCATACGGTGGAATACTATTCAGCCCTAAAAAAGGAAGGATGAACCTTGAGGACATTATGCTAAGTGAAGTAAGCCAGTCACAAAAAGACAGGTACTGTGTGATTCCACTCACATAGCATATTTACAGCGGTCAACTATCATAGAGGAAAGAAAGTAGAATGGTGGCTGGGGAGGAAACAATAGAGAATTCTTGTTTAATGGGCATAGATTTGCAGTTTTACAAGATGGAAAGAATTTTAGGGATGGAGGGTGGTGATGGCTGCACAAAAATTTAATGAATACCACTGACTTACACACTTAAAAATGGTCAAAATGGTTTTTAAAAAGCAGATTAAGTGTTCAACTGAAAAGACTTTAATAAAAAAGAACAGATAAAACCTGTGAAGTAGAAAAAAGAAAATAATAATGATAATAGCACAAATTAAAGAAATAGAAAACCAAGAAGCAATAGGGAAGATCTGCAAAACCAAAGCTAATTCCTCGGGTTGGGGGAGGGGAATGGAATACTGATAAAGAAGTCAAACCTCTCAAGACTCACCGGAATAGGCACCCATGAGTAACATTAGGAATGAAAAAGGATACATAATACAAATACAGGAAGGTTTTTTTAACTGGTTGAAATAGATAACTTTCCTTTTTTAAAATTTTTTTTTTAACATTTATTTATTATTGAGAGACAGAGAGAGACAGAACGTGAGCAGGGGAGGGGCAGAGAGAGAGGGAGACACAGAATCCGAAGCAGGTTCCAGGCTCTGAGCTCTCAGCACAGAGCCCGATGTGGGGCTCGAACTCACAAACCACGAGATCGTGACCTGAGCTGAAGTCCGACACTTAACTGACTGAGCCACCCAGGTGCCCCAAAATAGATAACTTTAAGTAGCAAACTACTAAAATGTATGTAAGAAATAAAAAACGAGTTAATAGTCATTAGAAAAACTGAATTCTTAATAAAAAAATTTATTTTTCTCCTCAGTCCCAAAAAGGCATCGGGCCCAAACAGTTCTGTAGGTGAACTTAAATAAAATAACAGATAGTCCTTATTTCATAAAAATTGTTTCAGAGCTCATTTAATGAGGACAATATATGACCTTGATATCAAAACTAGATTAAAATGGCACAGTAAAAGAATTCTAGGGGTGCCTGGGTGGCTCAGTCGGTTAGACGTCTGACTTTGCCTTGGGTCATGATCTCACAGTCCATAGGTTTGAGCTCCATATCAGGCCCAGTGCTGACAGCTCAAAGCCTGGAGCCTGCTTCAGATTCTGTGTCTCTCTCTCTCTCTGCCCCTCCCCCACTCACACTCTGTCTCTGTCTCTGTCTCTCTCTCAAAAATAAATAAATGTTAAAAAAATTTTTTAAAGAATTCTAGAGTGAGCTCACCTATAAACACAGGTACAAAACCTCTAAATATCAAAATACATCATGAACATTTCCAAGATGTAGTAATGACCCAATATCAGAAAATATATTGATATAATATACCATATTAACAGATTAAAAGAAAAAACTGATTACCTTAATGGATACAGAAAGAGCATTTGAAAAATTAGTAATCATATCTATCTTTTTTCCCCCTTACAATTAAGAATAGAAGATCATTTCCTTAACCTTCTAGAGAGTAAGTATCGAAAGCCAACAGCAAACATCACACTTACTGTTGAACCTCTGTGTCTGATCATTAAGGTCAGGAACAAAGCAAGGATGCTTACCACCCCCACTCTGGGAGATCCCAGCCAAGTTAGGCAGGAAAAATAAATTAATCATTAGAATTGAAACACAAGAAACAAAAGTTTCTTCTTCAGACACTATAATTGCCTCTCTAAAAATGCAAACAGGTCTACATGTAAGCTATTAAAATTAATAAGACCAAGTTTTTGGAAACGAGATAAACATACATAAAGAGTAATATTTCTGAACATTATTAATCAAAGTTAAAGATATAACATAATACCAAACCCCCCCCCCCACAACCTTTAAGGAGAAAACTATTATTTTGTGTCAACTGGGACAATTAATGAATGAGTGAATTTTATGTTGCATTAGTCAGCAACAGAAAAAAAGTGAAGAGATAGATATGTGATGTTCAAGGGTACAAAAGAATCAGTCTCATGAAGATGGCAATTCTCTTCAGTTGCAATTGTATTTGAAATCTCAGAAGGGAGTAGGACTTTAAAATCAACTTGGCAAGCTGACCCTAAAATTACATGGAAGAACCAAGGCCAATGGGGAGCCTGTGTGGCTTAGTCAGAGAGCATTCAACTCTTGATCTTGGCTTGGGTCATGATCCCAGGGTTGTGGGATTGAGCCCCGCATCAGGCTCCGTGCTAAGCTTCCTCCTCTGTCCCTCCCCCATTCATGTGCACTCTCTCTTTCTTAAATAAAAAAATAACAATAATAAAATAAAATAAATCTAAGTGCTAGGAATAGGCAAGACAAGGGTGAGGAAAATGAACAGGCAGGAAGAACATAGCTAGCATATGCCAAAAATCGAGAGCCCCCAAATAGACCCACATGTGTTTGGAAAGCTGGTCTTATGACAGAGGAGGTATTCCGAATCAGTATAGAAAGGATAGGCCATTTCCTAAGTGGTAGTGAGATAATGGAAAACTAAAAATAAAAATGTCGCCCTTGTACTTTCTATCATATATACACACAAACTCCAGGTCAATTAAACACCTGAATGAGAAAAAGCAAAATGTTTAAAATGAGTAAGTCATATAGAAGAATGTCTTTATTCCCTTGCAGTGGAAAGATATGTTCATTAAGACCCTGAAACACAAACCTTCAAGAAAACTATTAAGTTTGACTCTATTAATTTTTTTTTATTGAGGTGAAATTCATGTAAGCTGAAGTTAACCATTTTAAAGTGAATAACTCAGTAGTATTGTCCTTTCACAGGGTTGTACCATCACCCCCTCTATCTAGTTCCCAGACATTTCATTACCTTTTAAGGAGACCCCCGTGCCCATTAAGTAGTTATCCCATATTTCCCTTCCCTCCAGTTCTTGGCAATCACTAATCCTTTCTTTCTCTGTGAATTTACCTGTTTGGGACATTTCGTATGAATGGAATCGTATGCTCTGACTTTCTGTGTCCGTCTTCTTTTGCTTAGCATGCTGTTTTCAAGATGCATCCATGTAGCAGGTATCAGTAATTCACTCCTTTTAATGGCAGAGTAGTCTTCCATTGTACAAATACCCCACATTTTGTTTATACATTAATGGACATGTGGGTTGTTTCCACCTTTTGGCTATGGTGAATGGTGCTGCTGTGAACATTTGCATGCAAATATCTATTCAAGTACCTATTTTAAGTGCTGAAGAGTGGAATTGCTGGGTTATATGGGAATTGTGCTCAATCTACGTCCAGCTTTTCGAGAAATAGTTCAACTGTTTCCCACAGTGGCTAAACCATTTTACATTCCCTCCAGCAGTGTACGAGGGATCTAATTTCACCACATCCTCACTAACACTTATTATATCTCTATATATACACTCATATATAATATGTATATATTCTATACAATATATGTATGTATACATATATAATATGTATATATTCTATACAATATATGTATGTATACATATATACATGTGTGTGATTATAGCCACAGCAATGGAAAAGAACAACTACTACCGAAAAAAAAAAAAAAGTAATGACTTTTAGAGACATAAGATTAAACAAAAGAAACCAGATACAGAATAGTACATGCTGACTGATTCCACTCATATGAAGTTCAAAAACAGATAAAATTTATCTATAGTGATAAGTGTTAGAATAGTGGTTACTTTTAGGAAGGGGAACTTGTTGGAATGCTAGAAATGTATTGAAATGATTAATGACATACTGGGATGTGTGTGTGTGTGTGTGTGTGTGTGTGTGTGTGTGTATGGATGGATATACATATACATGTGTAGAGATATAGATAATCATTGAGAAAGCCACTTAAGATATATTTACTTTACTATACAGGAATTATATCTCAGTATTAAAAACCAAGTAAATAAAAGTGTGTATAACTGTTAAATAAAAGATGGTCAGAAGGTTCAGGGATCTTTGTCATGTTATTCTCTTTACGTTTCTGTGTTAAACCAAATTAAAATTGAATGTCATAATTTAAAAGGAGGAGGAGGAGGAGGAAGAGGAGGAAGGAGAAAAGAAAAAACAGCCAGATATCTTAGATCCAATAATTCAACTCCTAAGAATCTACCCTGAGAAATATTTGCTATACTAAACAAATACTTACACACAAGGTATTTCTTACAGTTTTTGTAAACTGTGGGGAAAGGCTAACATCCTACAAAAGGAAAACGACTAAATCAATTCTTATTTAAAATTACAAAAGAATTCGAACTGTCATGGGGAAATATCATAACACAATGATAATTAAAACGTTAGAGGAAGAGTGGGATGCACATTGTAATGAACGGTATGCTGTTCTCTATCTTTTGGTTAAGGTCAAGTGTACCCTGTGATCTCAATCATATAAAGTATTTTATAGAATGATAATAGTAGAAATTAAGTGAAAAATAATCTGATCCCAATTTTGTTATCTGTTCACATCTATACACACATATGTACACATATAGAATAAAAGATAACATTAAAATGACACATACTAAAGTATTGAGAGTGACTACCTTTGATGGTCAAAATAATAAATAACGTTTTGTTTGAATTCTCCAGTATTCCTACAAGGTATATGTGTTACTTTTATAATCAGGAAAAGACCAATAACATTTTTAATGCTAAAAAAATAAAAATATTAGGAGTAAATACACAAGTATATTTTTAAACATTTTATATACTTTATATATTAATATACTAATATTGTGTATTTACAACCACAATAATAGTGGTTATTTCTAAGAGTTGAGAGTTGGGGAAAATCTTTTTTTTAAGGTTGAAATTATTTTTATTTTTTTATTTTTTTAATTTACATCCAAGTTAGTTAGCATTTAGTACAATGATGATTTCAGGAGTAGATTCCTTAGTGCCCCTTACACATTTAGCCCATCCCCCCTCCCACAATCCCTCCAGTATCCCTCAGTCTGTTCTCCATATTTAAAAGTCTCTTACGTTTTTGTCCCCCTCCCTGTTTTTATATTATTTTTGCTTCCCTCCCCTTATGTTCAACTGTTTTGTATCTTAAAGTCCTCATATTAGTGAAGTCATATGATATTGGTCTTTCTCTGACTGACTAATTTCGCTTAGCGTAATACCCTCTAGTTCAATCCGCATAGTTGCAAATGGCAAGATTTCATTCTTTTTGATTGCCAAGTAATAGTCCATTGTATATAGATACCACATCTTCTTTATCCATTCATCCATCGGTGGACATTTGGGCTCTTTCCATACTTTGGCTATTGTTGATAGTGCTGCTGTAATCATTGGGGTGCATGTGCCCCTTGGAAACAGCATGCCTGTATCCTTTAGATAAATACCTAGTAGTGCAACTGCTGGGTCGTAGGGTAGTTTTATTTTTAATTTTTTGACAAACCTCCACACGGTTTTCCAGAGTGGCAGCACCAGTTTGCATTCCCACCAGCAGTGCCAAAGAGATCCTCTTTCTCCGCATCCTCACCAACATCTGTTGTTGCCTGAGTTGTTAATGTGAGCCATTCTGACAGGTGTGAGGTGGTATCTTATTGTGGTTTTGATTTGTACTTCCCGGATGATGAGTGATGTGGAGCATTTTTTCATGTGCGAATTGGCCATCTGGATGTCTTCCTTGGAGAAGTGTCTATTCATGTCTTTTGCCCATTTCTTCACTGGATTATTCGTTTTTTGGGTGTTCAGTTTGACAATTTCTTTATAGATTTTGGATACTAACCCTTTGACTGATATGTTGTTTGCAAATATCTTCTCCCATTCCATCAGTTGCCTTTTAGTTTTGCTGATTGTTTCCTTTGCTGTGCAGAAGTTTTTTATTTTGATGAGGTCCCAGTAGTTCATTTCTGCTTTTGTTTCCCTTGCCTCGGGAGACGTGTTGAGTAAGGAGTTGCTGTGGCCAAGATCAAAGAGGTTTTTGCCTGCTTTCTCCTCGAGGATTTTGATGGCTTCCTGTCTTACATTGAGGTATTTCCTCCATTTTGAGTTTATTTTTGTGTCTGGTGTAAGAAAGTGGTCCAGGTTCATTGATATGCATGTCACTGTCCAGTTTTACCAGCTCCATTTGCTGAAGAGACTGTCTTTATTCCATTGAATATTCTTTCTTCTTTTGTCAAAGAAGAGTCGGCCATACATTTGTGGGTCCATTTCTGGGTTTTCTATTCTGTTCCATTGATCTGAGTGTCTGTTCTTGTGCCAGTACCATTCTGTCTTGATGAAGACAGCTTTGTAATACAGCTTGAAGTCTGGCATTGTGATGCCTCCTGCTTTGTTTTTCTTTTCCAAGATTGCTTTGGCTATTCGGGGGTCTTTCCTGATTCCATAAAATTTTAGGATTGTTTGTTCTAGCTCTGTGAAGAATGCTGGTGTTATTTTGATAGGGATTGCATTGAATATGTACATTGCTTTGGGTAGTATTGACATTTTAACAATATTTGTTCTTCCTATCCAGGAGCATGGAATCTTTTTCCATTTTTTTGTGTCTTCACTTTCTTTCACAAGCATTCTATAGTTCTCAGTGTATAGATTTTTCACCTCTTTGGTTAGATTTATTCCTAGGTATTTTATGGGTTTTGGTGCAATTGTAAATGGGATCAATTCCTTGATTTCTCTTTTTGTTGCTTCATTCTTGGTGTGTAGGAATGCAACTGACTTCTGTGCATTGATTTTTATATCCTTCCACTTTGCTGAATTCATGCATCCGTTCTAGCAGTTTTTTGGTGGAATCTTTTAGGTTTTCCATAGAAAGTAGCATGTCACCTGTGAAGAGTGAAAGTATGACCTCTTCCTGGACGATTTGGATGCCTTTTATTTCTTTGTGTTGTCTGATTGCTGAGGCTAAGACTTCCAATACTATGTTGAATAACTGGTGAGAGTGGACAGCCCTGTGTTGTTCCTTACCTTAGGGGAAAACTCTCATTGAGGATGATATTAGCATTGGGTCTTTTGTATATGGCTTTTATGATCTTGAGGTATAATCCTTCTATACCTACTTTCTTAAAAGTTTTTATCAGGAAAGGATGCTTGCTGTATTTTGTCGAATGCTTCCTCTCCATCTATTGAGAAGATCGTATGGGTCTTGTCCTTTCTTTTATTGATGTGATAAATCACATTGATTGTTTTGTGGATATTAAACCAGCCCTGCATCCCAGGTATTAATCCCACTTTGTTGTGGTTAATATTTTTTTCATGTATTGTTGGATCCGGTTGGCTAATATCTTGTTGAGGATTTTTGCATCCATGTTCATCACGGAAATTGGTCTGTAGTTCTCCTTTTTCATGGAGTCTTTGTCTGGATTTGGACTCAAGGTAATGCTGGCTTCATAGAAAGAGTTTGGAAGTTTTCCTTCCATTTCTCTTATTTGGAACAACTTCAAGAGAATAGGTGTTAACTCTTCTTTAAATGTTTGGTATAATTCCCCTGGAAAGCCATCTGGCCCCAGAATCTTGTTTTTTTTGGAAATTTTTTATTACTAATTCAATTTCTTTTTTTTTTAATATTTATTTATTTTTGAGAGAAAGAGACAGAATGTGAGCAGGGGAGGGGCAGACAGAAAGGGAGACACAGAATCCGAAGCAGGCTCCAGGCTCTGAGCTGTCAGCACAGAGCTCAACGTGGGGCTCAAACCAGTGAACCATGAGATCATGACCTGAACCAAAGTCAGACACTCAACCAACTGAGCCACCCAGGCACCCCAACTAATTCAATTTCTTTTCTGTTCAAATTTTCTATTTCTTCCTGTTTCAGTTTTGGTGGTGTATGTTTCTAGGAATTTGTCCATTTCTTCCAGATTGCCCATTTTATTGGCATATAATTGCTTATAATATTGTCTTACTATTGTTTGTATTTCTGCTGTGTTGGTTGTGATCTCTCCTCTTCCCTTCTTGATTTTATTTATTTGGGTCCTTTCCTTTTTCTTTTTGATCAAGCTAGTGGTTTATCAATTTTGTTAATTCTTTCAAAGAACCAGCATCTGTTTTCATTGATCTGTTCTACCGTTTTTTGTTTTTGTTTTTGTTTTTTGGTTTTGACAGCATTGATTTCTGCTCTAATCTTTATTATTTCCTGTCTCCTGCTGGTTTTGGGTTTCATTTGCTGTTCTTTTATCAGCTCTTTAAGGTGTAGGGTTAGGTTGTGTATCTGAGGCCTTTCTTCCTTCTTTAGGAAGGCCTGGATTGCTATATACTTTCCTCTTATGACCGCCTTTGCTGCATCCCAGAGGTTTGTGTTTGTGGTGTTATCATTTTCATCGACTTCCATATACTTTTTAATTTCCTCTTTAACTTCTTGGTTAGCCCATTCATTCTTTAGTAGGATGTTCTTCAGTCTCCAAGTATTTGTTATCTTTCCAATTTTTTTCTTGTGATTGATTTTATGTTTCATAGCGTTGGGGTCTAAAATATGCACGGTATGATCTCGATCTTTTTGTATTTGTTGAGGGCTGATTTGTGTCCCAGTATGTGATCTATTCTGGAGAACGTTCCATGTGCACTGGAGAAGAATGTATATTCTGCTGCTGTAGGATGAAATGTTCTGAATATATCTGTTAAGTCCATCTGGTCTAGTGTGTCATTCAAAGCCATTGTTTCCTTGTTGATTTTCTGTTTAGATGATCTGTCCATTGTTGTAGGTGGGGTGTTGAAGACCCCTACTATTATGTTATTATTATCAGTGAGTTTCTTTATGTTTGTGATTAATTGATTTGTGTATTTGGGTGCTCTCACATTTGGAGCATTAATGTTTACAATTGTTAGGTCTTCTTGGTGGACCAGCCCCTTAATTATGAAATAATGTCCTTCTTCGTCTCTTGTTACAGTCTGTATTTTAAAGTCTAGATTATCTGATATAAGTATGGCTGCTCTGGCTTTCTTTTGTCAAACATTAGCATGATAGATGGTTCTCCATCCCCTTACTTTTTTTATTTTTTTTTTTATTTTTTTTTCAACGTTTATTTATTTTTGGGACAGAGAGAGACAGAGCATGAACGGGGGAGGGGCAGAGAGAGAGGGAGACACAGAATCGGAAACAGGCTCCAGGCTCTGAGCCATCAGCCCAGAGCCCGACGCGGGGCTCGAACTCCCGGACCGCGAGATCGCGACCTGGCTGAAGTCGGACGCTTAACCGACTGCGCCACCCAGGCGCCCCATCCATCCCCTTACTTTCAATCTGAAGGTGTCTTTAGGTCTAAAGTGGGTCTCTTGTAAATAGCATATAGATAGATCTTATTTTCTTATCCGTTCTATTACTCTATGTCTTTCAACTGGAGCATTTAGTCCATTGACATTTAGAATGAGTACTGAAAGAGTTGAATTTATTGCTATTTTGTTTCTTGTAGAGTTGGAGTTTCTGGTGGTGTTCTCTGGTCCTTCCTAGTCTTTGTTACTTTTGGTCTTTTTTCCCCATCTTTTCTCCCCTTAGAGAGTCACCCCCCCCCCATAATTTCTTGCAGGGCTGATTTAGTGGTCACGAGCCCCTTTAACTTTTGTTTCTTTGGGAAAGTTTTGATCTCTCCTTCTATTTTGAATGACAGCCTTGCTGGATAAAGAATTCTTGACTGCATATTTACCTGATTCAGCACATTGAATATATTCTCACACTTCTTTCTGTCCTGCCAATTTTCTGTGGCTAGGTCTGCTGCAAACCTGATCTTTGTTCCCTTGTAGGTTAAGGACTTTTGTTCCCTTGCTGCTT
Organism: Puma concolor; assembly: GCF_028749965.1. Classification (NCBI taxonomy): domain Eukaryota; kingdom Metazoa; phylum Chordata; class Mammalia; order Carnivora; family Felidae; genus Puma; species Puma concolor. The sequence continues at coordinate 30,205,121 of NC_141682.1, forward strand.
TCACGAGTCTTTCCTTGCCTGAGTATTTTGTGAATTTGACTATGATATGCCTTGTTGATGGTCAGTTTTTGTTGAATCTAATGGGAGTCCTCTGTGCTTCCTGGATTTTGATGTCTGTGTCTTTCCCCAGGTTAGGAATGTTTTCTGCTGTGACTTGTTCACATAACCCTTCTACCCCTTTTTCTCTCTCTTCCTCTTCTGGGACCCCTATGATTCTGATATTGTTCCTTTTTAATGAGTCACTGATTTCTCTAATTCTTAAATCATGTTCTTTTGCCTTAGTCTCCCTCTGTTTTTCTGCTTCATTATTCCCCAGAAGTTTGTCCTCTATATCACTGATTCGCTGCTCTGCCTCATCTATCTTTGCCGCTGCAGCATCCATTTGAGATTGCAGCTCAGTTATAGAATTTATTTCATCCTGGCTAGCTTTTGCTTCTTTCATCTCTGCAGAAAGGGATTCTAATCTATTTTCAACCCCAGCTAGTATTCTTATTATCGTGATTCTAAATTGTCGTTCATACATCTTGCTTGTATCTGTGTTGATTAAATCCCTGGCTATCATTTCTTCCTGCTCTTTATTTTGGGATGAATTCCTTCATTTCATCATTTTGAAGGAAGAAAAGAAATTAATAAGGTAAAAAAAATTAAAATGAAAAACAACACACACCCACACACACACACAAAAATGAAATAGATGATGCTAGATCCTAAGTGTGTTTTGGTCTGGTTGTTTAAAGGAGCTTGATAGATTAGAGAAAAAAGGGGGGGGGGGGGTGGGAAGGAAAACATTTGACAGTTTGAAAAAATGAACACAATGAAATGGAATAAAGTGAAATGGAAGTAAAATAAAATTCAAAAAATTTACAAAAAAGTAAAAATATAGTAGAAAAAATTAAAGAAAAACATTTTTAATAAAAATTGAAAAAGAAAAATAAGTTTTTTGTCTTTCTGTATTCAAGAAAAGGAAGTGAAAAAGAAAAAAAAAAGAAAACTGAATAGATGGACCAGCGAACAGACTGAAATACGATTGAAATCACTTCGTTTTCCCCTAGAAGTCAAACTATGAAACACTTTATAGTTCGTAAACTAAGCAGGCGGAGAGACTTGTGTTCCTGAAGAGCGAGGTTGGCCCAGTTGGGCGGGGCTTAGGGTAATGACTTCGTTCTCCACTAGATGGCGCTGCTCAGCTCACTGGAGGGGATTGTTGTGGCGCTTGCAGGTGTGTATGCGCATGCGCGGGAGCGGTAAAAATGGCGTCACCCAGCTGCCCAGTGGCTAGTATCAAAACTCTGTGCTCTCCCCAGCCAGCAATCGCGCACCCATCCTTTGTCTCCAGCTTCCTCTGTTCCCGCTTCTACGCCGTTCGTGACCAAGCCATCAGGTTGCCAGGCGCCACCTCCCTCCTGAGTTTTATCTCCGACGCGGCTGTTTCTCGACCCCTCCCTTCGGAGGGACTGCGGCTCGGACCGCTCAGATCCTCTCTGGGTGGGTCTCCCCGAGCAATGGCCGGTGGCGGCCACAGCCAGGAACGTTCGCGGGACCGCTGCTGCCGAAGCCCAGAGACCGTGGCTGGGCGCCAGCCCGCCCCAGAGAAAGTTCACGCGATCGCGTAGCAGCGGCGTTTCAGGGATCATGGACAATCACAACACACATCTGGCCCCAGGCTTCGCCCTTAAGGACCTTGTTCCTCCACCAGCGAATGTGGTTGTTCTCTGGGGTCTGCTGGGACCAGGTAGCCACACAGCCTCGACCAGATGTCCTCCCAGCAGGGAAACCGCCTCTCCCTGTGTGACCCGAGAATAACCAGACTTCACTCTGCTCCTGGGGATCCGCCCTTCCCACCGGAGCCCCTCCAGGTAAGGAGCTGCGGAGTTTCAGACTCTGCGGTCCCCCGTTTCTAGAGTCTTAATGGAATTTCAACCCTCTCCTTTCTCCTTTCTCCCTTTTAGTTCAGTCCTTGTGGCTGTTTCTGCTTTTCCACTTTCTCTCCAGCTGCTTTGGCGGGGGGGGGGGGGGGGGGGGGTCCTTTTCCTGAACTCTCCCCTGTCTCCATCCTCTCTCTGCAGGCAATAACAGCTCCCTGCCCTCAGCGGCTTCTCCCTCCCCCAGTTCACCTCTCCGCACCACGTACCTGCTGAGTTCTGTGGTTCAGGTTGTGCAGATTGTCGTGTTAATCCTGAAATCAGTTTTCTAGGTGTGCAGGATGGTTTAGTGTTGATCCGGCTGTATTTCATGGATGCGTATTTCAAAAACTTCCATGCTGTTTCACCATCTTCGCTCCTCCCTGAAATCTTTTCCTTCTTAATTCTCTGAATTCTCCAGTCATCTATACTGGGCACATGCTGTTTCATCTGTGAAAGATGGATGAATTCTGATTCTAAAAACGCATGAGTAATACAATTCTGTAATCCTCGAGGACAAAACCAGCCCTCACAGCCGTGCCCAGAACCCTGTCTGTTTGCATTAGTCTAGGATGATAATGCTTCAAGTTCAGTAACTGGTTGAAGTAACCATCTGCGTGGAATTATTAAATGGCTCTTCCAGCCCTGGCTTCTCATCCTGGCTCAGTGCTCGCCCTTCAGAGAATGCCAGATTCAGTAGGGATGCTGGATGATTACAAAGAGCCAGGACAGCAGTGGGGCCCAATGCCACACACTTTCGTAACTATCATCTGGGTTGATTGAAAGGGAAAATAATGCAATATCGTTTTGGTAATTTGATGCTTTAGCCAGCGTGTTAACAATTTGCAAATGTGAATGACACTGAGTTTATCAGAGCGGCACAGTTTTCAAAAACACAGGCTTTGAAATTTGGAGGATCTGAGTTCAAGCCCCCATGCCGCCACCTGCCAGCTGTGTTACCCTGTGGGACATATCACTTAGTTTCTCTAAGCTTCCCTTTTTTACCTCTAAACCTCTAATGACACTCCCTACCCCAGAGGGCTGCCATGGTGACAAAACGTGATGACGCATGAGAGTACATCGGGGGGCCTCAACATGAGTGGTTGCCATCATCATCGTTGTTGTTTTTATTTTTATTACTACTACTTCTACATTGTGTTGGATGACCTTTTGAGTTCTCACCTTTTTGGGCATTCACCCAATGAAGTCTCCAAAACAAAACATTGACTTATTTTTTTTTCAACGTTTTTATTTATTTTTGGGACAGAGAGAGACAGAGCATGAACGGGGGAGGGGCAGAGAGAGAGGGAGACACAGAATCGGAAACAGGCTCCAGGCTCTGAGCCATCAGCCCAGAGCCTGACGCGGGGCTCGAACTCACGGACCGCGAGATCGTGACCTGGCTGAAGTCGGACGCTTAACCGACTGTGCCACCCAGGCGTCCCACAAAACATTGACTTATTAAATGACAGTGGGAAGAGAGGCTGGAACCCTCACACGTTGCTGGTAGAAGTGGACAATGACACAGCCACTTTGGGAGGCAGCCTGGCAGTTTCTCAAAAGGGTAAACACAGTTACTGTAGGACCCAGCAATTCCTATCCTGGCGATGCATCCATGAGAAATGAAAAAATATGACCCCAGGAAAATGTGTGCACAAATGTTCACAGCAGCGGCCTCCATGAGAGCCACAAAGGTGGAAACAACGTAAATGTCCATCAACAGACGAATGGGCGAACAAAATGTGGCGATATTCTCAGAGTGAAATAGCGTTTAGTAATTTTGGAAGTACCGATAGATGCCACAACATGGATAAATCTCAAAAGATGCCAGTCCTCATAGACCACATGTGTGTTGTATGATTCCATTCGTATGCCATGCCTGGGCTGTAGATCTATACAGAAAGCACATCCATAGAAAGTCTGTAGAGAAAGGAAGCAGGTAGTGGTTGCCTCGGGCTGGGGGTGGAGGGAGGTGGGGTTCCAAAGCACAACAATACACTTTCATCATGCAGGGCTGGGGTTACCATAGACCGTCTCCCATCCAAACTGGTTGTGTTGTTGGGTTTGTTCTGTTTGTAAAGCTCGTGATCGATGTCTGAGGCGGGCATAGCATTCGTAAAGCAAATCTGGTTGTGTTTGTTTGGCGTCTACAGTAAATACAGATGGAGCACAATAGAGTGAATTGTCAGTAGAACCCCTCCTGGCTTAGGGAGAAGTGACTATGGAATTAAGAATGTAAGTATGAGTCTGGGCTTTAAGGTTTCATCTCTGTAACGATGAAGGAACATATCATTGGTTCCAACACACACCATCACACAACAGACACTACCAACATTCCAGTGTGCACGTACATCCAGGTTTATAGTCCTAGCTGCACCCCTTGCTGGGTCATGACCTCAGCCAAGTCACTTCTCTCCATGCTGCTGACATAGCTCCAAGATCCCTGATGGTCTATTTATTGCCATATCCAATAACACCGTTTCTGTCGTCATCCTACTCAGTCTCTTAAAAAAAAAAAAAATGCAACCTTGTGAGCCAGACCCTACTCTCAACTCCGGCTCCACCTGGCTTCCAAGATTGCTCTCTCCTGGTCCTCCCGGTTCCAGCCCCCGCTGTTCCGTCTCCCTCACGAGCTCCTTCTCCATTGCTCACCCCCTTCGGTAATGGTTCCCCAGTGCTTATCCTCTGCCATCTCTTCTCTTCACATTCTTCACCCCTTCCCAGGTAAAACTATCCTTTTTTTTGTGGCCTCACCATCAGTGGCTTCCAATCTCCATCTCCGGCCCCTGTTCCTCCAGTGAAGGGGGAGGAACCTCTTGGAAGGTTCCTACCTTCCAAGGAACCTACCCCACCTCTTGGAAATTCCCAGAAGTTTTGGAGAAATTGATAAGAGGGAAATGGATTTGAAGAGAAAATAGAGTTAAAGAGAGTTTCAGAAGGCACACTGTGTCTGTTCTTCAAGGAGGCTTAGGAGAGAGAAAAGAAGCCGTGGAAATATGTGCCCAACCCCTCAGACCTGAAATCCTGCATCTGTTAGAGAGCAGGGACTGTTGCTTCTGCATGAAATGCTCAAGGAGATGGGATCAGCTGTTTTGGCCCACACTGGGACGTGATACTCTTATGGAAGGCACCAAGTCTAGTGCCTGGGTAGGGTACGGAGGGAGTCAGAAAAATCCCAGGGTGTGTGGGGACTTTCCCTGTCTATGGTGCTTTTTGTTTTTGTAAAGCTGACATTCATTGAGCGGTTACTACATACTGGGCACTTTACAAGACCTACCCGTCTTCACGCTATATTCTGAATATCCTGAGACGGGGGCTTTTCGTTCAGAGAGGCCCTCACTAATAAGTAAGTAAACCACTTACTAACAAGTGCAGGACCTGTACACAGTCTCAGCCAGCCAGTCTCAGAGGCCAAACACTTACCCACAGTTCATACCACCTCTCAAAGCTTTCCTTCCTTCTCAAGGAATCACCATGGCAATGACGGGGAAAGGGGTGTATAACCTCGGTCTGAACATGTTCACAATCAGACTCCTTAGATCTCTCTCCCAAACCTGCTCGACCTGAATTAGAAATCTCACATGTTTCCTCAGTACCTTATTCTTAAATATTCCACAGTCTCCCCCCCACATAGTCGGTCACCAAATCCTACTGATGCTACCTTAGGAATCTCTCCCAAATCCAACAGTGCCCCCCCATTCCCACTGCCTTGCTTTAGGTCAGTTCTGCATCGTCTTTGACTTAGACTATTGCAAAAATCATCTTCTCTGTTTTCCCCCCACTAGAGACCATTCTCCACACTGCTTCTAAAATTATCTTGAAACATACACACATCCAATGCCACTCATGTGGTTAAAAACCTCCATTGGATTCCCGCTGCCTGTAGAATAATTTACATAACCAGTCTCCTTGGTTTTGAGGAAATCAGGTTATCCCCAGCTTCTTGAGATTATCAAGAAAACTGTGAGGAAAATCTCGCAGTTAAAACTTGGTAGACATCTTTTATTTCCTTAGGATGAATTCCTAACAGTATAACTGCTGAGTCAGAGGATATGTGTATTGTGAAAAGCATCTGATGCCTTGTATTAAACCATCCTCCAGAAATGTCATGCCAAGTTATATTCACCAGAAGCCTGTACTGCAACTTACTACAATTCACATGTTTACAGGAGTATATCCGTGGAGTAGAAATGTGCTCTGTGCACTTTCAAATCATCAGAGCTGGAATATCAAATGGCACAGAGTAGATACTCAGTACACGTTTGTTGAATGAATGAGTGAACAGAGTAAATGGAAGAAAAGTCCACTAAATGCTCCCTGATTTGTATATAGCTTTCATAAGCATATCATAACCCAACTGCTCTGGGCTGTGTCTTCATTCGCCTGACTGTTTCATGTGGAATCGTTCAGAAGCATCCCTTTGTACACGGGGCTGATATTTTTGGATGCTCCACCATCCTGCTCCATCCAAGGAGCGAAATCCTTGCGTCCTATCCACACAGACTATGTAGGTACAGGCTCAATTCTACTCTCTTCAAATTTCCATCATCACCTAGGCGGGTTAGTACTCTTTGCAAAAGGGTTGACATAAACGAGGTAGCAAACTTAGTAGAGGTGCTGAAAGTTCACAGATCTGTGTTCCCAGATGCATATATACAACTCTGTTGGACAGCTCCACTAGAATAAATGTCCCAGAAGCACTCAAATCCCTTCTCTTCAAAACCAGCCACAGCTGATGACATTTTTGTTCCAGCCAGTCGTGCAAGCCAGAAAAATGTGTATTTTGACCTACAAATCTTGCTGATATTAGCCTGAATGCATCTATATTAATTAACCTATAGTTTATCCCTTCCTCTCTGTTTCTACTATCATTGAACTAATTTGGGCTCCAGTGATCTCTTCTCTGGATGCGATAGACATTTAGCATTTACCCTTTTAACAAATGTTTGTTAGCACACATTCTGTGCCAAAGAATGTACTAGATTCCAGGGTTCAGCCATGATGAAGTGTTGTTCAGTAGTTGGCAGAAACTGTGGGCTGATGCAGGTGGCCAATGCATAATATATCACCTTCTTGGAGATTCATGATGAATATTAGCATCTTGGAAGCTCTGAGAACTGTTGAGTTTTGTGTAACCCTGTGTTTCCCACACTTCTCTGAACAAAGAACCCTCTTGTCAGATAAGAGCTATGAAGTTCTTAAAACCAGATCTCAAAAAGCACATACTGGGAAATCCTCATGAGAAGGAACATAAAGGTTTCAACCAAGAGCTTATTATATTTATTTCCCTGGGGATGCCCTAGTTTGCTAGGTTCTGTCTATAAACAAGCTGCTTTTGTGAATATGTGATTTCCCTGTTTTATGAAACAAATACGTATGTAACTGGCCATCTGCAAAGAGTGCTGTGCTAGAGGTAAGCAACAAATGCCAAGAAGCACTGGTTTAGATGAAGAAGGTGACACATGAGGCTTCCTGGAGGAGGTGACATTTGAGCTAAGTTTTGAGGTATGAATAGGAGTTCATCAGGTGAAGAGTGAAAGATTTCCAGGCAGCTGGAACAGCAAGTGTAAAGACACAGATGTGTGGGTCTAATGAGTTTGGGGAGGTCCAAACAAAAGTGGCCACTCTTGGTGCGCCCAGGTGGCTCAGTCGGTCAAGCATCTGACTTCGGCTCAGGTCATGATCTCATGGTTCGTGAGTTTGAGCCCCACGTTGGGCTCTGTACTGACAGCTGGGAGCCTGGAGCCTGCTTCGGATTCTGTGTCTCCTTCTCTCTCTGCCCCTCCGCTGCTCACACTCTGTCTCTTTCTCTCTGTCTCTCAAAAAATAAAAAATAAACATTAAACATTAAAAAAAATTTTTTTAGGTAGCTCCTATTTTGAGAGCTTGCTGTATGCCAGGCTCTGAGCTCTGGGTTCTGTGCACATTACAAGCCTATGAGATAGCTTTTCTTATCCACCCACACGCATGCCTTTTTTCCCCTTCTTTTTTTTTAAAGTTTATTTATTTAGAGAGAGACAGAGACAGCATGAGTGGGGGAGGGGCCAAGAGAGAGGGAGAAGAGAGAGAATCCCAAGCAGGCTCTGCACCGTCAGCACAGAGCTCGACACGAGGCTCAAACTCACCAAACTGTGAGATCATGACCTGAGCCGAAACCCAAGAGTCGGACACTTAGCCCATTGAGCCACCCAGGCACCTCTCCCCTCCTTTTTAACAGATGAAGACACAGCCTCAGTGAGATTCCCAAAGTCACATAGGTGGTGCCAGATATTGAACCCAAGTCTTTGTGCCCCTAAGGCCCATGTGCTCAACCACTGAGCTATCCTGCAACTGAGCTGCTGTATGCATACAAGTCCAGGGCCAGCACAGGCAGAAAAGAGCCACATTTGCTTCCCAGGTCAAAGGAACTTGGAGATTATCCAGAAGGCCACAAGGAACCATTGAAGGAACGATTGATTTTTAGCAGGGAAGAGACATAGTCAGTACTTCTGAAATATCCTATGATGTTACAGGGGAGAATGGGTTGGAGGAGCAGAAATGACATAAAATCAGAGGCAGGGGCATCAGTTGGGAGGCTCTAGTGGTAAGATACAAAAGTGCTTCTCAAAGTTTAATGTGCTCAAGTGGACATTCTGATCCAGATGGTCTTGGATGAGGTTCTGAGGTGTGAGATGTTGCCACGTGATGTTGAGCAGCAAGGCTCTACGTGAGAAATGTCGGGGGCTTGAAATGAACAATGGCACTGAGATCCAGTGGAGGGGATGGACCCAAGTGACGTGAAAGGGACAGGACTTGTTGACCAAGTTAGCACGGGGTAGCCACTGTCAGCTGGCATAGCTCTTATGAATGGCAAAGAAGGAATGTTTGAATTAATCTAGGCGGCTCTGCTTGTAAGTGACAGCTTTCCTCTCAGTTCCCTGTGTTATCGTCAAGGACCCATGGAGATATTGGGACCCTCGGGTTAGGATTCTCTGGCAATGTATATTTTTCAGAAGCATAAGATAAAATAGAAAACATTTATTCGGCGTATGTCATGAGCTAGTCACTCCATGCATGCATCTGAACACGTTATACCTCCTTCTGGACTATCTCCATGCCTACCTCACACACACACACACACACACACACACACACACACACACACACACGCACACACACACACGCACTCACACACACACGAGTTAATCATTCCTTCGTGTCGCTACTGTACTTTTCACCTACCTTTTACACTACATTAAAACTGCGGGAAGTACAGTCCTAGAAAAGGTGAGGATTTGGGAGTCATCAGAACTTTGGTTCAAGTCACAGTTCTGGCGTGTATTGGCTTAGTGATGAAGACAAATACTCTCATTCTCTCAGCTCTGAAAACGGGCGCGAGATTTACTATGAGATCATGTGTGATGCTCTCCTTCAAGTCACAGGAAACCTAATTCACAGTGCTTTCAAAAACAAAAAAACAAAAAATAAAAAAATAAAACAAAAAACAAAAACCGGCAGATTTACCAGCTATGGTAACAGAGAAGACCAGAGATAGGGTAGGCTTTTGACATGGGTTGGTCCAGAAATTGTGAAATCATCAGAGTTCCTCTGCGATTCTGGCAGTAATATTTGCCTCTTTCTTTGCCCTCCCCTCATGCTAATAAAAACGTGTTATAGGCCTCAAATGGGTATTAACACTCCAACCAGAAAATGAGAGCATGCCTTTGTCCTGGGTTTCCCAGCAGGTTAGGAGGTTCACTCTAATTGGCCCATGGCGGGTCACATGGCCATTTCTGAACCAATCACTAGTCAGGGGCAGGAAATGTACAGATCAGCTTAGCTGTGGGCCTGTGCTCCATTGCCTGATCCAGGAATGGACTGACTTACTACCCCCCTGAGCATTCCCAGTAGAAACTGGGAGCTGTAGGGGAGGAGGTTGGGAAATGAATGCTAGCAACTATTCAGCACGCCATGCCCATTAGCACATTATGTAAAGGGCGTAGCACAGAGCCTTGGCTGCAGTCAGTGGGCACGCATTAAGCTGTAGCTCTAACTGGCTTACATGTCTGTCTGCTGAGAGTGGGATCCTTTCTTCTCTTACCTCAGCCAGTCCCTCGGTTTTCCTATACTGGCTGGGCCATAGCTGAAATATTTGTTGAATTCATGTGAATGATTGGAGCGGGAACTACAAAGTGATAAAGTTATGGAAACTATTTCACCCAGAAGAAAAGAGGATTGCCTGACTTCAGGCAACCTGAAAACATAAGCTCTTGCTGGTTCATGGCATTAGTAAAATAAACAAGCTGGATACACCTGCATTATAGACTGGGGTTAAAAACAGGATATATTCCGGTCTGTATTTTAGTGGTCTGCTCTAATTTTTTGTCAATTCAGAAAAGAAATGCTAAGTAAAGGATCATGGGATGCTTTGCCTGTCGTGAGAGTAGAAAGGGAAAAGATTAATCTTTTTCTTTTCCCCACTTAACATCTATTCCAGAAGCATCCTTTGTGCATACAATATGTAATCCCCTACTACACCAGAAAATACATTTCAAGAGAAAGGCTCATCGATCACTTCGTGGATCTTAAGAATCAATCTCTATCTATTAAAAAATATACTAACATTGATCGATCCTATTACGTTCCAGGTACCGTCCTTCAAATTTGAACACAGTTAATCTCATTTAATCCCGAGTAGTTTGAGGCTGTGAAAGGTTGAGTTGCTTCCCCACAATCACACAAGCAGTAAATAAAGGAGGAGGTCCTGAGAGTCACTTGCTTCATCCTCCCTGTTCTTATTATTAGAAAAGATTTCCTTGTATAAACCTCAGGGACTTTACAAAGGAAATATTGGATTACCGTAATGTGACTCATCAGTCCGATTTAATATTACCTATTCATTATAATGTAATGATGCTTGCATAACAGGAAACGTTGTTGTATTTCCCCCTCCGGCTCTGTAGCAGCCATACATAGACCACAGAACCGTACGCATGGGCTAATTATATGACCTACATACGCAATCAATATTAAGAAAATTTTCAACTGCTCATATTTATGTGGTTGAAAATATATGGTCTAATTTTGGTCAGCAGTAGCATCTAGGTAATGCTGACTCAGAAGGAAAACATTTGTTGTTGCCATGAGAAATGGAATAGAAGATCTGAATCATACTGTACCACATCAGATGTTACCACTATTAATATACCATGCGCTCAATAGTGAGCAAGATGGAATTAGACCATCTCTGACCAAGAGGTTCCTCATTACACCAGCAGACAGATGCAAGAAATACTGTCACAGCCCTGTGTCACTTCATCGTATTTTGTTCTTTACCAACTAAGCCAATAAGCAATTGGTATTCTGGCCAATGTCACCAGCATAACGTATCATCAAAAACACGGATCGCAAACTCGTGGCGACAGGGCCAGGTAGGTAATGGAAATAAATACTTCGGGCAGACTGTAAGAGTACAAGGTATGAAGTTGATGGTGAACTTTCTAATGGAAGCGAATACTATCTCACACAATGCTTAATGGAGGACCACAGCAACCATGAGGCCTTCCCATTTTTCAAGAGATCCCAGAAACTCATCTTTTTTGATAATGTTTATTTATTCTGGAGAGAGTGGGAGAGAGAGCACAAGCGGAGGAAGGTCAGAGAGAGGGAGGCACAGAATCTGAAGCAGGCTCCGGCTCCGAGCTGTCAGCACAGAGCCCAATGTGGGGCTCGAACTCACAAACCGTGAGTTCATGACCTGAGCTGAAGTCAGACGCTTAACTGACTGAGCCACCCAGGCACCCCAAAAAACTCATATTTTTAAAATATTTTTTAATGTTTGTTTATTTTTGGGAGTGAGAGACAGAGCACGAGTGGGGGAGGGGCAGGGAGAGAGGGAGACACAGAATCTGAAACAGGCTCCAGGCTCTGAGCCGTCAGCACAGAGCCCGATGCGGGGCTTGAACCTGTGAACTGCGAGATCATGACCTGAGCCGAAGTCAGATGCTTAACCAACTGAGCCACCCAGGCGCCCCTAAACTCATATTTTTAACATAAAATTTCCCAAGACTTCACACCTTGTGGGTGCCATAAAAAGCCACTCTCACCCGCAAGCATCTATTAAAAGACTTCTGGTACACCTCTCATCTCTTCTTCTTTCGTCTGGAAGGCTAAACTTGCTTAACGTCCAGTTTTCCTTTTGAGATCAGAGTCTCTGGTACATGCTATGTCTGTTTATTTGAGACATCAGGAAACTTTAAATCAATTTTTAAATAAACTATTGCTGCTTGTGGTTTTAATTCACTCATTCAGCCAAAAATATCCATGGAGTACCCATTGTATGCCAGGTGTTCTTCTGAGAACTTGACATACATCAGTGGGCAAAATAGACAAAGAGCCCTGCCCACCTGGAGACTGAGGGAGGAGGATGGGAGAGACATACAATAAGCAATAAATGTAATAAATAAGCATATAGGATAATAAAAGACGTTATGTGCCATAGAAAAATAATGTAGATCAGAGTAAGGAGTATTGGGAGAGTACGGGGGGAAAGGAGACTGGTGACCATTTTTTAATTTATTTTGATTTATTTTAAATAAATAAATGTTATTTATTAAATACATTTACTTATTATTTATTTATTTTGGTTTATTTTGAGAGAGAGAGGGAGCGAGAGTATGCATGGGGGAGGGGCAGACCGAGAGGGAGAGAAAGAATCCCAAGTTGGCCACCATTTTAAGTAGGGCGGTAGGGGTAGACGACCTTAATGGGAAGATGCCTCAGAGCAAAGAATTGGAGAATTTGAGAGAATTGGCCATGTTATCTTAGGGAAGAGCCCGTGCAAACACCCTGTGGTATCCAGCCTCCAAGATGGCCCCCAATGATCCCTGCCTCTGGGTATTCGTACCCTGAAGGGCTGGATTTGGAAGAGTCTAGAATAGAGCGTGGCAGAAGGGTGTCTTGAAAACGAAGTCATAAAAAGCATGCGTGGGCATTCTCCCAAGTGCCTTTCCTTTGGACCTGGCACTCTGCCAGGAGCTGCCCTATGGACGGGTTCGCGTGGTGAGGACCTGAGGCCTCCAGTCCCCAGTCATGTGAGCGAGTTGGGAAGCACATCCTCCAGCCCCAGTCAGTCTTGTCCGCAGACCGCAGCCTCAGCTGACGTGTCAGCTCATGAGAGACCCTGAGCCAGAACCGCCCAGCTAAGCCCATCCCAGATTTCTGACCCACAGAAACTCCGTGAAGGAATCAGTGTTTGTTGTTTTAATTACATCTGGGGGCAATTCGCTACACAGCCACAAGGGTAGCAAACGTGCCACCTTCACTACAGACGATAGAATTATGTGTGCTGAGCTGCAGATGACCAGGAAACCTGCTACTGTTTTTTAAGACATTTACATTGCTTCGTTTTAAGCTTCTGAAATTTTTTTCTATTTTTAAGCCATGCCTTTTTGTGCATACACATATATGTATGTGTATATATTTGAAGGGCGCGCACATTTCAAGCTTCAAACATTCGTCTAAGCCCTTAGAAAGGTCAGAGTGCTCTCAGCACCGTGCTCGCAGTGCCCACAAGACAAAATATCCTGGAACTAGCTTCTTTGTACCCAGATAGGTAAGCCATTATTGTGTACAACTTCTCGACTTCGTACACTTGACATTTAGGGCCAGACGATGCTCTGTCGTGGGGGCTGTCTGTGCACAGCAGGGTATCAAGTGGCATCATGGCCTCTCCCGCTAGCGGCCAGGTTGTGACGACCAGAACTGTCTCCAAATATTACCAAATAACCCCTGGGTTTAGGGTTGCCAGATAAAACACAGAACTTCCGGTTAAACATGCATGTCCGGGGCGCCTGGGTGGCTCACTTGGTTAAGCATCTGGCTCTTGGTTTCGGCTCAGTTCACGATCTCACAGTTGTGGGTTCATATCCTGCATCGGGCTCTCTTGCTGTCCGCGCACAGCCCATTTCACATCCTCTGTCCCCTCCTCTGTTCCTCCCCTGCTCACATGCTCTCGCTCTCTCTCTTTCTCTCAATAATAAATAAACATTAGAAAACATAATAAAATAAAATAAACATACATGTCAGATTAACAGCAAATCATTTTCATTCATATGCCCCACATTTGGGGCATATTTAGACTAAAAACTTATTCGTTGTTACCTGAAATTCACATTTAGCTGGGTGTCCTTTATTTTTATTTGCTAAATCTGCCAACCCTCCCTCAAGGGCAAAATCCTCCCCAGTTGAGGACCATCGTCCTTGATCTTAATTCCCACCCTCCAACGCTCCTCTTCTCCACCGACTTGAGGTTTAATGGCATATAAGTTATAGAATAACTAGCACAATCAAAGAAACCCACTTTCTTAAATTTCAGGAACTTTCTATGCACAAATGCAATTAATGCCAATGTGAGTACCCACTGACACAGAAATCCACCAACAAGTATTTCTTGAACCCCTTCGGGCAAGGCACTGGGCTGGAGGGATACAGAGCAAATCTAAAGCATCATCCTTAACTTCAATGAGTTTCGGTTTTGTTGGGAGAAAAAGTAATATACATGAGATGGGCTCACAATACACAATAATATACAATTGTGCAGTTGTGTGGTACAGACTATAAATGTTCCGAGAGCCAAGAGGGGAGAACTTGAGGCACAGCCAAAACAGGCAGAGATGGCTTTATGGCAAAGTGTTTGGGGTCGGACTTTGAGCACCAATCTTATTAAATACTTTTTTTTTTAAGTTTATTTATTGAGAGAGAGAGAGAATGAGTGGGAGAGGGGCAGAGAGAGAGACACACACACACACTGAGGATCTGAAGTGGGCCCTGTGCTGACAGCAGGAACCCAATGCAAGGCTCGAACTCACGCACCGCAAGATCATGACCTGAGCCAAAGTCTGACCCTTAAGTGACTGAGCACCAATTTCAAAACAAACAGTAGCTGCTCAGTTCAATAAATATCTGTTGAATAAATGGATAAATGAATGAATGAGCAGTAGGTACTATCGCGAATTTTTTCTAGTCCCCCACCTCCCTGTGTTGCATCCATGGCTCTTCCCTAGCTCCAGCAGCTCAGGGGAAGGAAGATACAGTGAAAAGGTACAGGTAACCCAGATGTCAGTCAACCATTAGCTTCTGGACTTCAAAATGGGCTTTGGAAACTCATCATGGAAGGATGGCTTGTAAATACCTCTTACAGTCCAGTAATTTACCTCTCAGAATCAAGAGTCAAGTCCCAGAGGGCTCAGGGTATACAATTCCAGCAATGATTAATAGATTTGTGGAAAATACACAGAGACTCCAATTTCCTTGCACTGGGAGGCAGACAGATAGAGGGAGGTGAAACAGAAGTGGGGGAGACAGAGCAGAGAGTTCCCTGGGGCTGGAAATAGAGAAACCCCATCTGGGGAGGACTTGAGTCAGCACTGAAATGCTCCGGCTCGCTGGAGTGAGCACCGGACCCCACCAGCAAGGAGGAGCTAGGTCAAATGTTCAGAGATAGCCCAGATCACTGCCTAAGACAGCACCAGTCCGGGTCCACGCTCGGGAGCCACAGGGCAGAACTGCCCTGCACACTCACCTTCCAGCAGGACAGACCCATCTGTGGCTCAGTCGTGGCCCAGCCCACTAAGTCACCCTGTGTGCATAAGCCCTATTTTCTTTTAACAACCTCGGGGGAAATAGAGTCTTTAGAACTGATACTGACTAGAGCCAGCACAGGAATGAATATTAACCTAGCCAGAAAAGAAAGAAAGAAAGAAAGAGGACTTATGTGTAGAATTTGAATTAAAAGAGGCAAAGACACGATCTCCTAAGAGGGGACACCCCAGCAAATGTCAGATGCTCTGACAGGACCATAAAGAAACCAGTCCACAGCAATAGGTAGCAATAGTGGAGAGGAATAAAGAAAGGTCGATTTTCCCCTTTAACATTTGTGAGAATTGTTCATCATTCTTTCTACACATTCACAGTTAAAAATCGCCTCCTCGAACCTTCACCTTACAAGTGACCATTTTTTAAAAAATGTTTATTTATTCTTTGAAAGAGAGAGAACAAGAGGGAGATGGGCAGAGAGAGAGGGAGTCAGAAAACACCAGCAGGCTCTGCTCTGTCAGCAAAGAGTCCGACGTGGGGCTCAAACCCACGAACTGTGAAATCATGGTCTGAGTCGAAATGAAAAATCAGATGCTCAACCAACTGAGCCACCCAGGCGCCCTTCAAAAGCGACCATTTTATACACTTCTTTTCACCCTCGTGAAAAGTTTTTCATTGCTTCAGGTAAAAGCATAATTGCTCCAAACGGTTGAGAAATGACTCAAGATGTATATATTGCTTTTTATAATTTCTCCCAGAGGGTAAAACAAACCGCTTGCGATCATTAACTCGATTCAAAATTTTCACACATCACCTGCAGGAAATCCTCTAACGCTATTCTCACAAATTCATTATTGGCCCAAAGCCTGGAAATCGTGGTTCATTTTCATATTATTTATCATTATGGAATAAAAACAGTCTGCAAAAATGTGACAGATTATAATTTCTCCCTGGTGGGTTTATATCTTACTATTCAGTATATTAATGTAATACTTCTGGTTTCTTTATTAGGACCTCTAAATATTATTCACACGTTTTCTCTGGCATTCAACCCAAACATAAACTGATTTTTTCCTCCTACCTTCCTGTAGTAGCAAATAAATAAATAAATAAATAAAACTGGCCAAAACATACAAGAATCTGTACTGACACAGGTTTTGTGTTTGTGTGTGTGTGTGTGTGTGTGTGTGTGTGTCTCCCGTAAGAACATTCTCCTGATCTTCACTTTGGAAGCCTGCTATGAAAGAAATCCAGTGAACGGGAAATATTTTCACTTTGGGTTAGTAGTTTTTGTTTCCATTTTCCAGTTTATAATTCTTACACAGAAGACATTCAGATAAAATGATACATGAACATTCCACAAACCTGAACTCTACGCGTAATTTCATTCCATTTGATCAATCCCCATTCAAATTCGAGAACTAAAAGGCAAGCGTTGTGTACAAGGAAAGGAATCCTGTCCCCCATCCTGCCAAGTTAACTTCCTGACGACTACTTGCTATTCCCATTATACCCAGAACAGGGTTTTTAAAATTTTAATTCCAGTATAGTTAACATACAGTGTAATGTTCGTTTCAGGTGTACAATATAGCCATTCAACACTTCCCTACCCTACTCAGTGCTCATGACAACAAGGGTACTACTCCTTAATCCCTGTGACCTAATTCACCCATCCCCCACCCACCTCCCCTCTGGTAACCATCAGCGTGTTCTTATAGTTAAGAGTCTGTTTCTTGGTCTCTCTCTCTCTCTCTCTCTCTCTCTCTCTCTCTCTCTTACCCACAACAGCGTGATTCTAATACTGAAACCACAGAAAGGAGCCTAAAATGAAAATGTGGTAAATACAGCAAGAGTAACCACAGAAAGATCGAGTGTGACCTTGAGGTACGTGAGTATGTGCGTTCATAAACAGGACAGATGTATAAATGTTTCCTGAACTCCAGAGCAATGCAACACGTTTTTCAAATATGTATTCTCAGTTAAGAATGAACACATTCAATGAGAATTGAATTCTCATTGAATGTGTTCAGGGAAATCTATTTCAGCCAAGACAGTAGGAAAGAATTTAAATCACAAAAGAAGAAATTAGCAGACTCCAGAGCAAAGGAGCCATGTGATCACTAGATGGAAAAAGTAGCCTCAGTAACTTGAAGTTGAAGCTCAAGTTTGCCTCCTTGGTATTTGTAAGAGGAAACTTCATACTGCATTTTTTTTTTCCTACTTAGGCTCAAAAAGAGTGACTTTTGAGAAGCCAGTTGGGGAAAATTTCAATTCTAAATTTTTGGCTCTTTGAGAGTACGTATGTACATACATAGGAAGTAAGCCAAACATTTGTCAAGAATTCAGTAACTGACAAGGAACACATATAAACAGACAGGACAACTTGTATCTCAATCCAAAATAAAGGCATAAATTTCGTATTTGCAATGAAGATGATTAGGGAAGATTACAGGATGTAAGTCTCATTTCCTTTACATATTTCCCAGAATGTTCCTACCACCGATAACACACAAGAGTCAGAGTCATTTGCTGTGCTTAATTAAAATTCGTTTGGGGGCGCCTGGGTGGCGCAGTCGGTTAAGCGTCCGACTTCAGCCAGGTCACGATCTCGTGGTCCGTGAGTTCGAGCCCTGCGTCAGGCTCTGGGCTGATGGCTCGGAGCCTGGAGCCTGTTTCCGATTCTGCGTCTCCCTCTCTTTCTGCCCCTCCCCCATTCATGCTCTGTCTCTCTCTGTCCCAAAAATAAATAAAAAACATTGAAAAAAAAATAAATAAAAATAAAATTGGTTTGCTTTTTCATGTACATGACATCACATTATACCAAAAATTTAATATATGTATTTTATACATAAAATTTAAACTTAAAAATGAAGCAACTCGTGTTGCCCTTACAATACTTCCCACCCCAAATGTGAAAAGAACATCCTGGCTCCGTGGCTCAGGGGAATAAGACACTCACCAAGGACTAGAAAATGAACAAATACCCAAAGGGCAATATTCAGCATGGCAGGTGTCTGACCAACTACTTGACCTCAGCATAGAGGCGGAATATCAGTCACATTGACTGAGTCCTTCACTAAGAAACACCGCCAAGCACTGGAAGGGGCTCAGCTCCAAAAGGGGTTGCCGTTTAACCAGAATCCATTCTCAACCCCCAACATTCACAGAATTCACAACAGACCTACTCCACCCACTGTCAAGCTAAAAACGAACATACAGTCAGTTCTGCTATTTGGCGATTAGCTGGCTCTCTGGCTGAACTTGTGTTTTTAGGTCATAGAGATTTGTGGTCCTAATAGAGAGGCTGTGGGATTAGGGGTGGAAGACCACCCTCACGGTATGGTTTCAGGGGTCCCGGAAAGTAATGTTCGGTGTAATTCTGCAACCGTCGTGAGCGGGGCGGTCATCGCCGGCAGACAGCCACAATGCAGGAACCACAGACTATGAAATATTAACATACGTAAACAGGGGTATGTAAACAGGTCAGTGTTCTCCAGAGAAACAGAACCAATGGGATGTGCATGAATATATAGAGAGAAAGAGATTGATTATAAGGAATTGGCTCACATGATTATGGAAGCAGTTCCCTCTGCCAGGTGAGTTGAAAGCTGGAGATACAGGAGAGCCAATCATTTAGTTCCAATGTGAGTTTGAAAGCCTGGGAACCAGGAGAGCTAATGGTGTGGCTGTCATCTGAAGGTCAACGGCCTCAAAACCCAGAAAGGGCTGATGTTTCCGTTTGAGTCCAAAGGCAGGAGAAAAAAAAAGAGTATCTCAGTTTGAAGGCAGGCAGGTAGGAAGAATTTTTTCTTACTTGGAGGACATCAGCCTTTTTCTTTTAATTGGGCTTTCAACGGATTAGATGAGGCCCACCCAGATTGGGGAGAGTAATCTGCTCGAACCATTCTAGCTATTTAAGTACTAATTTCATCTAAAAACACCCTCAGAGAAATGCCCAGAGTAATGTTTGGCCAAATATCTAGACCTCCCAAGGCTCAGCCAAGTTGACACATAAAATTAGCCATTACAAAAGCTTTTCTAGTGATTTGGAGAAAGTCCAACTACAATAATTCCGCCTAATTCTCAAGGACAAATAATCCTGCCTTCTAAAGATGTGATTAAATGGCTTTCTAAGGAATATGTGCAAGTTGGGCACGGGGAATCAAAGCCTACAAGTCACAAGCATCCCTAAGAAACTGAGCCTAGAGCTGGAATAGGTGAAGGTCTGGGCTGTGCTGACCTTAAGACAGGATGGCTGCCTGCATATGGGGATGAAAATGATAGCAAGATCAGTCCAGATTTCTCAGCACCAATCAAGGGGCAAAAGGCAACAGACAAGAAATCCATAAACTACGTGAATTCATTCAGCAGTGTCAACAGAGTTTCTGCTGTGTGCTGGACACTTCAGATACAAATGTAAATAAGAAATATATTCTTCCTGGGGCGCCTTCAGTCAGTTAAGCATCTGACTCTTGATTTCAGCTAAGGTCACAATCCCATGGTTTTGAGTTGGAGCCCCACAGGGGCTTGGCACTGAATAGCATGGAGCCTGCTTGAGATTCTCCCTATTTCTCTGCCCCTCCCCCACTCAGTCTCTCTCTCTCTCTCTCTCTCTCTCTCTCTCTCTCTCTCTCTCAAAATGTATAAATAAACTTAAAAAAAAAAAAAAAAAGAAACATGTTCATCGCTCCAGAATCTCACCGTCTGGTAGGGAGTACAAATATGCAAATAGATAATGACCACTCATTCTGGAAAGTTTACGGTACATTGTGATGACCTTGGTTCGGCTGGTTTCAAGCCAATGGGAAGTGGACGGCATATCAGAAGACTTCTGCCAAAAATACATCATCTTCTCTTGAACCTCTTTGAACCACAGCGATCATTCCTGAAACTCCATCCAGAGATTTGTGTTAGCAATTTAAAAAAAAAAAAAAAAAAAACTCAGCTAGAAGGGCTCTCTTCCATATCTCAATAAATTAGTTTAATAAACTCCTTTTCTACGTCTACCTGAAATCAGCCACAGGGAGAGAATGGGAGTTTTGAGAGGCAAGGAAAGGAAACAAGAACTAATTTGGAAGATACAGTATTATAGCCAGAGAGCATGCAGGGAAAGGGCACCTAGATGGAAGAGGGCATCTCTGAAAAGAAAATGGGCAAGGCAAGGTCTCAATCTTCAGGCACAAGAATCCATTAATTTTCTAATACTTTTAGAACATGAACCTAAGTTCAAATGGAAGCTGCCTCCAGAATGTTTACTCACTTCAAAATTCTCCTTTATTGCTGATCAAAATGAGGGGGTCTCTGCTACCATCTCTCTAAAGCATGACTGCCATGCCATTGAACTGCTCCAGCCCCTGACCTCATCACAATTACTCTGTCCTGGAGTGTTTGGGTGGTCATGGATGGGGGGAGGGGGTGAAGGACAGAAGGGGGTTAGGTATGGCCATTCGACAGAGAAAGAAGAATATATTGGTGAATAAAGATTTAAGGAAAGACAGACTTACAAAAGGGAAGAGAACTAAAAGCAAAGCTTTTAATTGATATATATCCAAAATGTTACTCAATTATTAATTACTCACTTCTGTTCACTTGGTTGGCTACTGCTCTCAGCTCTTTATGGGTTACCTTTACAAGCAGGGGGAGGGGCAGAGAGAGAGAGTGGGGAGAGAGACAGAGACAGAGAGAGAGAGAATCCCAAGCAGGATCCCTGCTGTCACTGCAGAGTCCAACTCGGGGCTCGATCTCATGAACCATGAGATCGTGACTTGAACCAGGATCCAGAGTTGGATGCTTAACCGATTGAGCCACCCAGGCATCCTTATCTGTTATTTGGCAGTATTAAGAGGAAATATTTCAGTAGTTTTTAAATTGCATTTTTTTGTGATTTGGTTCCTTTAGATTCCAAACATTATGGGTAAAACTAGATTGAATGTAGCCAATTGTAAAGTCTAAATCCTCAGGCACAAACATCTACTAACTTTCTAATACTTTCAGAAGATGAACCTGATTTCTGAATGCAAGCTGCCTCCAGAATATATTGTTAAGTATGTTCCGGATAGAATTTGTTTTGCTACATATTCCGTAAAAATCCACATAAAATTCCACTGAACTAAAAGTAAATTGCCCACGTAGCAAAAAAGATTTTTTGAAAGCTTCAAACAGATTCTAAAGGGTGACAATCTTTGGAAGAAAAACAGTAAACAAATAAAGTATATAACAATGATACGTGAGTTAGAAATTGTAGTTTTAGGTAACATACCTCAACTAAAGAGCCTACCTACGTTTAATTTGGTTGGTTGTGGTTAATATAGTGATCTGGCGACCTATTTTGATACAACCTCAAATATCAAAGTTAAATCTCTTATCTACAATTTTATTGTAAAAGAAATAAATTTTTCTTCAAAGAATTAAAAAAAAAACAGACTTATAATTATTAATAAAGTCCTACAATGTTGAAATGTTTTCCTCTTTGAACTGTATCTCTTAGTGGCTTTAATTCCTTATGTTCATGAAACAGTTTTTATTCTGGCCCCAAAAGTATCCATACAAATCAGAAAAAGTTTTCCCAAAGCATCCTTCATTTGTATGAACCCCTAAATGCCAAATTCACTAGCTATAGAGTGGACAAATGATCGATTACTTTATCTACCCAATCGCCTCACTGCACAGATTTTGAGGAAAATATTTTCACGTGCTTCTCTCAAACTTGGTATTAGAAAATTTAAACATATGCAAACTTATACATTGCCTAATTCTCTCTCCCCAAACCATGATATAGATGAGAGGGAATCACTTTTATTAATTTTCCTACAAATGAAAAATACCAATAAGTTGCAAATCATGCATGATTTTTTAAATACAAGTAAGCTAGCTAGAAGCATTTACATTACCCAAAGTTGAGGAAGGGTCAGTGGACATTTCCCTCTAGGTTAGAACTTAAAGACCTTTTCTTGGGGCACCTGGGTGGCTCAGTCGATTGAACATCCAACTCTTGATTTTGGCTCAAGTCATGATTCCAGGGATGTAGGATCAAGCCCTGCATCCATACTCAATGTGGAGATTTTCACTCTTAAGATTAAGATTCTCTCTCTCTCTCTCTCTCTCTCTCTTCCTCTGCCCCTCTTCCTCACTCCCATTCTCTCTCTGATAAGATATAAGATACTTTTCTTGCTTTGTCTTTTAAGATCTCATCTCATCTGATCCCATCCTACAATCATCATTCCACATTGCAGACCTCTAGTCTTGTGACTGTCCATCCTTTGGGACCCAACTTAGGCATCTCCTCCAGGAAGCCTTCCTAGATTACTCAGGGCACCATGATTTCAAAGTACCTGCTGCTTATACCACTAACCTACGACTGGGTGGTTTTATTTGTGTAAAATCCAAGCTTTCCATTGACCACTTGTCATAGATGCTGCTCAAGCACTCAATGATGAGTTGGACTAGATGTCCTGAGAAATTGATTATCATTTTTTTTTTTTTTTACTTTTACTCCCAAATAGACCATGATTCTTTCCACACACTTCTCATCATGTTGTTTATCCTCTTTACACCCCCACACTGGCCATTTAATAACATTTGTTGGATGTTTACATGAAGGCTAGGATTATGGTTATTTTATCTGTTACTTTATCTGGTGGATAATAAGAATGGTCACATCCATTTGTATGGAAGTAAAGATCGCCCCTGGATTGGGAAATAATTTCTCTCAGTTATTTGGGTAAGAGGTCTATCTCCGAGACTGGAAATGGGAACCAGTCATCCAATAAGACAGGACTCGAGCACTCTTGATATTAATGACAGCTCCCTGGTGGTGGTGGTCAATGGTATTATCAAACAGTGACAATCACAGAGTCCGAAAAAAGGAATGCTGGAAGGTACTATTCGAGGCACAGGGTAACTACCCCAAATGCCTGGACCAAGGACAGGATTTGTAATCTCTGAGTTCAAACTAACTCATGAGACGACCAGAATTCGGTATTCTGGGGGCACCTCAAAGGCTCAGTCAGTTAAGTGTCCAACTCTTGATTTCGGCTCAGGTTATGATCTCATGGGTCATGAGTTTGAGCCCCGCATTGGGCTCTGCACTCACAGTGCACAGCCTGCTTGGGATTCCCTCTCTCTGCCCCTCCTCTGCTTGCATTCTTTCTCTGTCTCTCTCAAAAATAAATAAACATGAAAAAAATAAAGAATTCAGTATTCTGTAAAATTTTTATAAAAAAATCGTTTTGACAGGGGCACCTGGGTGGTCAGTCAGTTAAACATCCGACTTCAGCTCAGGTCACGATCTCACGGTTCATGAGTTCCCTCCCCACGTTGGGCTCTGCTCTGACAGCTCAGAGCCTGGAGCCTGCTTCAGATTCTATGTCTCCCTCTCTTGCTGCCCCTACCTCACTTGTGCTCTCTCTCTCTCAAAAACAAAATAAAACAAACATTAAAAAAATGATAATAGTGCCATGTCATATACCCTTTTGCATCTTTCTTTTAAAAAAAATGCTTTTGACATTTTTCAAATTCCCCTTTCAAATTTCCCTTTTGTTTTCCACACGCATTAAGTAAAGTTGTCTTTGAAAATCTGGTCTGTCTCATGTCTGTTCATGGAATCGAATTATAGGCTTTGCCTTTGCCTGAGCAAGCACGGGACCAGAAGAACACGGTGGGCAACACACAAGGGCGTTAAAGAAACCTTACAGAATGGGAAAATCAGGAGGAACAGTGGGGGCCACCTGTTCAATTCCAAACCTGGGGAGGTTTAGGGTTTACCAAGAGTGGCAGCATTTTATTTATTTTTTTTTAATGTTTATTTATCTATTTTTGAGAGAGGGAGGGATAGGGGAGGGGCAGAGAGAGAGAGCGAGCAAGAGAATCCCAACCAAGCTCCATGCTGTCAGCGCAGAGCCCGATGCGGGGCTCGAACTCAGGGACCATGAGATCCTGACCTGAGCCAAAATCAAGAGTTGGACACTTAACGGACTGAGCCACCAGGGTGCCCCAGCAGCATTTTAAAACAGACAAACATTGCATTACTTGGAGTAACTTTCATTTCTCACACTAAAACATGAAAGTACTATTGCATAAAAATCAGAAGTGTATCACTTGCAAAAATTCAGAGAATGCATGCTATATGTTCTCTACAGCACAGGGCAGCACGTGACTGAGTAAAGATGATCACACTCATTTATGAATAATAAGCTTTTCCCCCTTGATGGTATAAACAAGGTCTGTGTTCCAATTACTTCTTTTTAAAAATCTTTTAAAATATTTATTTATTTTTGGGAGAGCGAGAGACAGAGCACAAGTGGGGGAGGGGCAGAGAGAGAGGGAGACACAGTATCTGAAGCAGGCTTTGGGCTCCGAGCCATCAGCACAGAGCCCAATGCAGGGCTCGAACCCACGAGCTGCGAGATCATGACCTGAGCCGAAGTCAGACGCTTAACCAATTGAGCCACCCAGGCGCCCCTGTGTTCCCAATTACTTCTATACAAAATGCAATTATTCCATCAAAAAAGTAATGCTGAAGCTTGTCTAAAAGATTGCCAGGCAGTAGTTTATCATAGTTACTCTAGATACACTTTTTCAATGACAAAATCTGTCTTATATATTATGAAATAGCTGTTGTATTAACTACTTTCAAAATAATGTGAGTACTGTAACAAATTTTAGAATTAAGCTATCTAGAAACGTTCTCACCATTCTCCCAATAATGTAAAATATATTAATACCTAGTAAATTCAAATAAATCATAGACATGATATAGTTAGGACTTAAACACATTTATATTACAAATTATATGAATTATATGCTTAAAATTCTTAAGTGCACATTCCTTAATTTTAAATACAAATTCTCAAGATAAATGCATGAACACTTCAGCTCTTCCCATGTTAAAACTTGTGAAATGCTCATGAAAAACTCGTGAAAAACAGCATTGGGGTGCAATTTTTAGGTGAAGTTTGCTGAACCTTCCTGAGATATCCACAGCATTTTTAGACCCACTGGTTTTGAGGTTAGACAAACAGTAAATCAGAAAGTCTGGATCAGGTTTCTCACACCTGCCTCAAAGACTGCCCATAAAGATTTATTTGAAAACACTGATTTTTAAAAATATAACATCGGTGTGAAATTTGGGGTAACTGTTTTCCTTGGAAACCTATGAAATAGAGTTTTCCTTCCAGAGGAAGAAAATTTGTTCATTTTCTTAGAAAAGAAACTTCACTCAATATATTTTTTAAAATTTTTTAAAAATGTTTGTTTTATTTTTGAGAGAGACAGAGCATGAGGGGGAGAGGCAAAGAGAGAGGGAGACACAGAATCCAAAGCAGGCTCCAGGCTCTGAGCTGTCAGCTGACAGCTGTCAGCTGTCTGACGTGGGGCCTGAACCCATAAACCATGAGACCATGACCTGAGCCGAAGTCATCACTTAACCAACTGAGCCACCAAGGTGCCCCTCAATATATTTCTTTAAGAAGCCAGATGTTGTGTATATTTCCTAAGTCTAGAATGCAGATATGGGATACTTCGGCCTGAATTTGCTCAAAACTAGAACACATGAACTAAAAAGTACTTAACTTCAAAATTACAATAGTTGTATGGGGCGCCTCGGTGGGTCAGTCGGGTAAGTTTCCCACCTCAGCTTAGGTCACGATCTCACGGTTCGTGGGTTTGGGCCCTGCATCACCCTGTGCTGACAGCTCGGAGCCTGGAGCCTGCTTCAGATTCTGTGTCTCCCTATCTCTCTGCCCCTCCCCTGCTCATGCTCTCTCTCAAAAATAAACAAACGTTAAAAAAAATTTTTCAAAATTACAATAGTAGAAGACATCCATGAAATACATTTCTATACAGGACACACCAATCACATACTATTATTATTTTTTTTTTGATGGCATAAAATGTTCTTACAGAACTTAGCATCAGGAGAACAAGAAATTATTCTATAAAGTATTTCCAGAAAAAAAAAATCCAGTTATTCAATCTTCTCCTTGATTGAGCTCTATGTAAACACCAATTTACTTATATAAGGAATATTTTTGGTATAAAAGTTCAACAGATCCAAAGTGTTTAGGAGACAACCTGAGATTTTAGAAGCAAAATGGGTTCTTTAAATCAACTGGCATTAAAATATTAGAATAGAAATAGTAATAATTGCAAAATGCCATGATGGCACAGTGGTCACCAAAGTATTAGAGACGTGAACACAGTAGAGAAGTGATACTTTCAGACTAGCATGGGGAAAAAAGGTTTGAATAAAATTTAAAGTATTCATTGATACTTAATCGGTGGGTCTATGCAATAGTAGTTCTCCAAAATGGAGCACAAAACTGATGAGTAGACTCTTATCTGCAAGCAATCCACTGCATCAAAAAATAAAATAAAATAAATCCGTCATTGTCAGGGAGTCCTTGGCTTCTCATTTCTCGGGAGGCCTTTCAACGGCACCGGCCTCTTTCACATGAAGGAAGGTGAAAGCAGACTTGAACGTGCCATCACCGCTCTGTTGTGAAAAGCAGAGGAAGGTAGCCCACAGAAAACCACAAAGTCCAGTGTAAGCTGTCCTCCAGTGCGTGGGAACCAAGCTGAAGTTGGTCAGCTGTAACAGAAAGAAAGAGTATGCGAGGCTCCAGACAAACCACAGCCATGAATTAGCATTCTGAGTCGTTCGACACTCACCTGCACAAAGGGCCAGTACATCAGACCACTCTGGAATAAAGAAAAACTTTATTAGAATGCGTTTTAATCACACACACACACACACACACACAATCCCACAGCTCATGCCATGAAAGATTAAGAAATACCAGGCAGATAAAACGTGGAGGTGGTATTATGTTTCAGACTAAGCCGCTTAAATCAGACTACTTAAAGTCTCTCAGGCAGAAGAGGGTAAGAGCTGTGCAAAGAGATTTCAGGTACGAGATATTTATATTAGTCATATCCACAGACCCAGAATGAGAAGACTCTCAGAATCAGTACCATTTCTCTTAGCCGCTTTCAAAATAACAACACATATTTATACATTGTGGTTTTACTGTTAGGCCAAGCAAATGCTATAGGAGTGTGTGTGTGTGTGTGTGTGTGTGTTAAAAGAGATAGAGAGCACTAGTGGGGGAGAGGGACAGAGAGAGGGAGAGAGAGTCATACACAGGCTCAATGCCCAGAGCGGAGCTGATGTGGGTCTCCAACCCACCACCCTGAAATCATGACCTGAGCCAAAATCAAGCATTGGACGCTGAGCCGACTGAGCCACCCAGATGCCCCAGGAATATATTTATAAAAGGATCATCAGTAAAGTTTTAAATTTTTCATTCTTTATGGAATGATTTGTTAATAACATAGTCTATGTCACACAATGAGAGCCAGAGGGGACTCTAATTTTATCTAAAACGTTTGATTTTTTATGTAAAAAGATTGAAGGCAAATAATATATTCTACTATTTCTTGCTATAGAATAAGTTTAGCTGACATTCTCGTGTATTACAAAATACCGCCAAAAAGGGAGTATTTTGTTTTGGGGGTTTTGTTGTGGGGTTTTTTTGTTGCTGTTTTTTAAGGGGAGAAGCAAAACTGTATTCTTCAAAAACTAAAGTGTTGAGGGGCACCTGGGTGGCTCAGTCAGTTAAGTGTCCGACTTTGGCCCAGGTCACAATCTCATGGCTTGTGAGTTCAAGCCCCCGCCCATGGAGCTCTGTGCTGACAGCTCAGAGCCTGGAGCCTGCTTCAGATGCTGTGTCTCTGTCTCTCTCTCCTTCTCTGCTCCTCCCCCACTCGCAGTCTGCTTCTCTGTCTCTCTCTATCAAAAATAAAAATAAAAAAATTAAGAAAAATATATGTGTTGTAATAGACAAAAGAAGGCTAAGGAAATTTTCCCAGTTAATGGAGACTAAAGAGACAGGACAACTAAATGCACTACCTGACCCTAGACTGCATCCTCTACCTTTTGAAAGGAAAAGAAATGCTGTAAAGACCATTAGATAGTGAATTTACAAGCATGGTATAAAGTTGGTGGGTGAGATAAAAGGATTATCACCGTTGTTAAATGTATCGAAGTTGCTAACTCTGCTGTGGTTATATAAAAGAACATATTTATTCTTAGAAAATAGATACTTAAGTATCTAGGGGTAAAGGGTAATTCTGTGTGTAATTTACCCTCAAATGATCCAGAGAAACAGATAGAAAGATCGATGGATAGATGGATAGAGCCAGGAAATAATAAAACAAATAGGCAAAATGTTAACTATAGGCAAATATGGGTAAAGGGTATTCTTTGAACTATTCTGTTATTTTTCTGTCAGCTCGAAATCATTTCCAAGTTAAAGTTTTAAAAACCTATAAAAGATGGGGCATCTGGGTGGCTCAGTCAGTTAAGCGTCTGACTTCGGCTCAGGTAATGATCTCACGGTTCATGAGTTCGAGCCCCTCATCTGTCTCCGTGCTGACAGCTCAGGGCCTGGAGCCTGCTTCAGATTCTGTGTCTCCCTCTTTCTGCCCCTGCCCTGCTGGCTCGCTCTCTGTCTCTCAAAAATAAACATAAAAATTTTTTAAAAATAAAAACCTATAAAAGAGAAGAATGTAATACTAGATATATTTCTAAGAGGGAATATACCTGAGCCACCATATTGCAGGCAGTGAAAGGAGACATAAATTGCAAGCTATCTGTACAGAACAAAGTAAAAACTCAAGTACTACCTACATGTAAACAACAAATAAATGAGACATGTTCTTTCCACCTTCATCCAAAGAACTTGGGATCGGGCGTGGGGTTGATTCCTCAGCAACCAAAAAGCAATTCTGCTTTCACTCACATGTCCCTCGGGCTACAAGAAAGCCTTTGTGACAGATTCTTTTTGGACGCTTCTTGTCTTCCAACTCCTAGTGTTTGTGCTCTTGGTTTCATTGATCAAGCTTGGCTCAAAAGCCCGGTTTTAACCAGTTTCTCCCATATCTAATGTCCTTCTCTCTGGGCTCTCCTCTGTGCATCTGGAAGTCTCCCTTTGGATATTCTAATGGCATCTAGAATTCAATATTTCTCAAACTGAACTCATCTGTCTTTTTTCCCCAATCGGCTCGCTGTCCTCTATGCACTATCCCAAGTGATGAGCTACCACTCAAGGCCATCCTAGATGCATCCTTGCCCCATTACCCCTACCACCAATCATTCACCCAGAGCGACAAATTCCACCTCCTAAATAGCTCTCCAATCAGTCCTATTTTTTTTAAGTTTTATTTATGTATTTTGCGAGCATGAGTGGGGGAAGGGCAGAGAGAGAGGGAGAGAGAAAATCCCAAGCAGGCTTCGCACTGACAGCTTGGGGCTCGATCTCATGAACCGTGAGATCATGACCTCAGCCGAGATCAAGAGCCCAACGCTTAACCGACTGAGCCACCCAGGCACTTCCCCGCCATTCTCTGTTTCTAATGTGACCTCGGTTACACTGACCCTCTAGCTGGTTTCTCCTGCCACTATTCCTGACGTATAGGATCCTTGGCAGGATATCCAACACCCAATAAAGGTGGCCTGTGTGTCTTAGTTAAGGGAGGAGAATCTGAAAGACCTGCAAGTCCCTGCTTAAAGCCCCTTTCTTTCCCAATTCTGCTGGCTTGCTCTTTTTTTTAAACGTTACGTGTAGATGCCTCCGTAGGATCTCTGACATAATGGGCAAACTTGTTTCTTTTTCCAAAATAAAGCAGAAGAAAATCACATTTGGATTTGTGAGTCACGATGGGCTCCTGATTTCTGCCCCAAGGGAAATAACAAGAGCTCTGAATACTCTTTCCCCTTAAAGGAGAAGAAACTGGGGCACCTGGGTGCCTCAGTCAGTTGAGTGTCCGACTTCAGCTCAGGTCATGATCTCACGGTCTGTGAGTTCAAGCCCCTCTTCGGGCTCTGTGCTGATGGCTCAGAACCTGGAGCCTGCTTCAGATTCTGTGTCTCCCTCTCTCTCTGACCCTCCCCTGTTCACGCTCTGTCTCTCTCTGTCTCAAAAATAAATAAACATTAAAAAAAAAAGAGAAGAAACTGTCCCTGAGCATAACGGCAGGGGGGGTGGGGAGGGGAGCATGCAGCTTCCGCCCTCCCTACCATCTGCCTCCAACCATCAAGCAGGCAATGCTGATTCTGGGGCTCAGTTACTCCATAGAAGATGCCAGAATCAGTACAGGCAATAGCCCGGTGTGGCTTGGCACCGCCTCTGATAGGGAATTAAACACAGGTGAAGCCCAAGGCCCAGTCTGTGCATATTCGGCCCTCCTGAAAACTCACTTAATTGGGATTAATAGAATAAAACATGCTCTAGGCCAGGGACAGAAAGCACCCCTGATTTTGCCAGGCCTTCGGGGTGCTGCTCAATAAATCTTCAGGGAATAAGTTAATAAATACCTGTTGGACTGGGTTGTGTATATTTGTATTGAGCAAACGGTGCGACACGTGACTTGCTTTTAGTCTAGAAGTGATCTTGGGGAACATCCTTCACAGGGATGCAGCAGAATGTACACCTGGGGACATTGGCTCTGAATGGGCATGATTCCATTAATCACTCATGTGTTACTATTCCTCTTGTGCACCAACCTCTTTGGGTCCAAACTTCACTAAATAAACTATAACCATGATAAGAGTAAATTTTCAAAACAGGACTCATCATGAACATTGACTAAAATTCAGACACGCATGTATAGACACTCCCAATATAGAGACACCCTTAAAGCGTCTTACTCATTCACTAGCAAAACAATCTTAAGATCTCTCCATCAGTATATCGTCCCCTGGTGCCAACCAACTGGAGCCCTAACTTAAGAAGAGTTTCCTTAAAATGTACTTAATTTTACAAATATACGAAAAGATCTGGGTTACCTTTTCAAAAGTCTGTTCTTACCTTGTACGTATTCCAGAATTTCTGTTTCAGGTCCAAAAATATGTCATCCTTTTCCTGGAGAATACTCATGCCTATTTGTAAAAACACACACCAAAAGAATTTTTGAAAGATTCAGTGGGAAGAATACTGCCTAACAGTTAAAATTTCCTATTTCAAAATGCAAAGTAGCCGGTGGTATCTTCTCATTCATCATGTCCCTTCTGACCCAACAGTGAAAACGACATAACCTCCATTCTAAAACCAGATAAATCTTTGGGCACCTGGGTGGCTCAGTTGGTTGGGCATCCAACTCTTGATTTTGGCTCAGGTCATGATTTCACGGTTCGTAGGATGGAGCCCCAAGTCGGGTTCCAGGCTGACAGCAAGGACCTACTTAGGATTTTCTCTCCCTCTCTCTCTGCCCCTCCCCTGTGCATCTTCTCTGTCTTTCTCTCTGTCTCAAAATAAACAGTTTTTAAAAACAAAAAATAAAATTTGAAAAATCCTTAAATAAATAAACAAAAACTGGATAAATCTTAAAGGAGTGATAAATATGAAGTAGAAATAGCAGAGTATAAAAGTGATAGAAAAAATACACATTTTTTTTTTTAATTTTAAGAGAATTCACAGCATTCAGATAGCAGGATGATTGGTGACTTCTCTGCCTTCCAAACTTTTTGTAAGATGTTTAAAATTTTAGAAATATAGAGGTGCCTGGGTGGCTCAGTCGGTTAAGCGTCCAATTCTTGATTTTGGCTCAGGTCATGATCTCCTGATGCGTGAGATCAAGCACCGCGTTGGGCTCCAGGCTGACAGTGGGGAGCCTGCTTGGGATTCTCTCTTTCCCTCTCTCTCTCTGTCCCTCTCCTGCTCACAGGCGCACACACGTGAGCTCTCTCTCCCTCTCTCTCTCTCTCTCAAAATAAAAACTTTAAAAAATAATTAATAAATGAATGAACAAATATTTAATTTCCTTCTTTAAAAAAAAAAAGTGGCTGACGGACCCTGGGTGCTCTGGCAACTACAAAGTTCCCCCTCAATATTCTAATCAGAATTATTCCAGTATCATTATTCCAATCAGAATCTGAAAGCAAGAACATCGCTTGAGCCTTCCTAAAAACATTCTGAAAACTTTGCATGTTCAACAACCCTGAAAAGAAATTCAGGGAGCAAAGACAAAATCCTCCTATTTTAGGAAGGAGTAAAAATAAAAGTGCTTTAAAAATTCTCCTTCAAATCTGATTAGGAGGAAGGGGAAATGAGAGGTGTTTTTTTCAGCCTATTGCAAGGGATTTTTAGAACAGAATTTAGGAGAATTCCCTTGCATGCAAGTATTGGTAAGGTCGGGTTCCACTTAACCAGCACTAATTAAGCGTTAAGCACTTTATGTGCCTTATTCCATTTGACTCCCCTCTCCAACAATCTGCGGATGTTGGTAGTTACAGAAGCAGAAAAATGAGCTTGGGGAGGTTAATGTTATACCACGTCCAACCCGGGTGCAGATTCCCAGCTGGACCTCTCCATCATAATCCAAGCTCCCCCAGGTGGCCCCAGCACAAAGGATCATCTGATACAGGCAATTTCCCAGTTGGAAATGCCTGGAACAAACATCCAACCCACTCCTCCCACCTTCATTTTCACACGAGGAGAGGGAAATCAGGCCAGAAATCTAAAAAGCAAAACAAAGCAGCCATCTGGGTAGGGATCCATGTCAAGAGCCAAGGGCCTCAGACTTGAACCGCAGGCCTCCTGGAGCCTGGTTACCGAGGCTTCTTTCTGCTTTCACACACAGTGACAACACCCAAGATTAAGAACACGGTATGGGGGTGCCTGGGTGGCTTAGTCGGTTAAGCGTCCGACTTTGGCTCAGGTCATGATTTCACAGCTCGTGGGTTTGGGCCCTGTTTCAGGCTCTGTGCTGACAGCTCTGAGCCTGGAGCCTACTTTGGAATCTGTGTCTCCCTCTCTCTGCCCCTCCCTAGCTCGTGCTCTGTCTGTCTCTATCTCTCAAAAATAAATAAATGTTAAAAAAAAATTTTTTTTAAAAAAAGAACATGGTATGGAATGGATTGTGTGGATTATGTTGTCTTTTGGCAAATCACTTAACCCCCTTCGAATCTCAGTTTTCTGCTCTGTAACACAGCAATAATAAAGTGGATCTGCCTCCCTTGGTTGTTTGAAGATCAAATGGGAATCCGGTTCCCAGAGGCCCAGCCCCTATGTCCCAAATCCTCACCAGCGTTCAAGACCACTGCAGTAGTGGCCACGAGGAACTTCCTTGCCAATGTGGCATGGAAGTCACACCTTGGTACCAGGCACCCAGCAGCCCCAGCCTTGGGTCCTCTATTTCCCTGACCCCACTGACCCCATCAGCCATGGGATAGCTGAGCCCACAGCAGGCAACGAGGCCCTTCATGCTTCCTGTGGGGTCTGTGAGAAAAGGAACGGAATCTGGCCCCCCAAAATAAGACCCATAAGGCATTGTGGTTTCTTCAAGGAGATGATCGGAGCCCCACAACCCAGTTTAGAAGGCACCAACAGCCACTGAAAAGACGACCTACTTGGGGGAATCTGTTATCCCCAGTGCAAAGGCCAGGCCCAGGACCCTTGGATTTTCTTACAGAATTGGTGCCACTCCCCTGCCCTCGCCCTCACCCACTACAGAAACTGCTAGGAGGACAGAGGCTACAGAGCCCCTGGCATTGGTTTTGGCATTTAAGGTCCTGTGGAAGATTCCCAAAGTCAGCCCTTTAGGACCCAGGGTGATTTTCTGAGGAAGGGCCTCGTAGGTCTTTTCCTAGGCGTAGAGTTCTCTATGGCAAGATCCGAGGTCCCCTCACATTTTCTGTGGCTTTTTTATACAGGGAATGCCCAAAGGAAATTCTTGTTACCAAAGCAGGACTGAGGCCTTGAGCATGAATTTTCTGGGGGACTCTGTTCCACCTGCTCTGCGCCCATGGTCCCCAGTCCCCTCCCATTTCATTGATGTGTCTGCCAGTAGAAAGGGGGCCCGTAGCCCTGAGCGTGGATTTTCCCAGGAGCAGGACTGCCCTGTCCCATAACTAGGTCACTAGGGTTGCAGCCGCCATGGATAGGAGCTATGATCTCCTCGACGTTTATTCGGACCTTTTCCAAGGGGAAAAGGCGGCCCCCCAGTCCTGCCTCCCTCCAGGTCTAGCCGACTTCCCAGGCTCCCTGAAACCTCCAGCCACTCAACTATGCACAACCCCAGCGTCCCAACTCCGATCCTGGACCCTGGCCTCCTAGTTCTCCGCTTCTCCAACCACCACCTCTGAACTTCTCCCCTTAATCTCCTGTCCCCAGACTTGTCAACTCTTGCACCTCGACCTCCTGCTCTTCCCTTGGCTCTCTCAGCAGTCTGAAATCCTGCCCTCACCCCCACCCCTTGGCTTGCAGCCCGGGTCCGGCCCCAGAGCCCCTGGCTCCATCCCAGCCCCCAGGAGCCCCCAGCCCCGGCCTCCAGTCCCCCAACCTTGGCTCCAGGCCCCCTCGTCGGATCTCGCCCTGGACCCGGTCCCCGCCCGGGCCGCTCACCGGCATAGAAGGCCGAGACGGCCACTGGCCCGCCGATCGCCTGATCGCACAGCACCTTGAGCAGCACGGCGCGCGGAGCACGGCCGGGCAGCGCGCGCTCCAGCACGCGCAGCCATACGTAGTTGAAGTTGGCGTGGAAGGTCACGGCCACGGTGGCCACGCGCCGCGTCTGCTGCCAGTCGGCCGGACCGCCCCGTAGCCGCTGCTGCAGCGCGTCGCCGGCGGAGAAGAGCGCCGCGTAGAGCAGCACGTTCGTGGGCCACGGGTAGCGCCGGGCAGCGCGCAGCAGCGCCCGCCACCCACCCGCCATGCCCGCGCTGGGGGCGACCGCCAGCTACCGCCGCGCAGGCCCCCTGGGCCACGCCCGCCCGCCGGCCCTGCCCTCGGCGCCGCCTCCGCCACCTGCACCTGTCTTCCCAGATGCTCCCGAGTCATTGGGCGGCCCGCGCACACCCAATCCGCGCCGTCCAATCCCGTGGCCACTAACCGTTGCGGGGCTGAGCCTTTGAAACGTGGCCGGTCCACAAAACGCGTGGTCCATGTCCGTGAAACGTCCAGAATGGGCTAACGCGCAGCGACGGAAAGTAGACTAGCCGTTGCCAGAGGCTGGGCGATGGAGAGAACGCGAAGCGACTGGGTGTGCGGTTCCTTGGGGGGCGACGAAAGCGTTCTCTGTTAGGGGTGATGGTTGTACGGAAAACCATTGCATGCTATTTCAAACGGTGGATTCTATGGTATGTGAATTGCAGCTCAAAAAAATGGGGGCGGGGGGAAGGGATACCAAAATTCAGTTACCAAGAGGATGGTGTATGTTAAGTGTTTACAGGCACGGAACTCACTCTTCCAACGCACACAATACACTTGTGTCGCTTAGAGGTAAAGCCACAAGTTAAAATGTGAGGCCTTTCGTGGATGGGGAAGTGAGGCTGGGGGACCTATTGCCTTCACTTCAGTGTGTGGACTCCCTGAATATTGCCTCGGAAAACGTGCGGAGCTCCCAGGCAGAGTCCCTGAAGCACGGCTCAGGGGGGACCCCAGCAACAGATGTCATCTCTGATCTAATGGAACTCAGTTGTCTGCTTTTTTTCCTCCCTTTTTTCTTCCTTCTCTGTCACATTCAAACCCATTCTCATTCTCTCTCTTCTTCTTCTTCTTCTCTTTTTTAATTTTTATTTATTTTGAGAGAGAGAGAGCCATCCAGCACGCCAGCAGGGGAGGGGCAGAGAGAGAGGGAGAGAGAGAGAATCCCAAGCAGGCTCCACACTGTCAGCACAGAGACCCTCAAGGAGTTAAATCTCACCACTATGAGATCATGACCTGAGCCAAAATCAAGAGTCAGATGCTTAACTGACTGAGCCACCCAGGCACCACCCCTCCCTTCTATTTGTTTACCCTATTTTATTTCATTTTAGGGTTTTTTTTTAACTCTTGGCTTTTCATTTTGAAACGATTCCAGACTTCAAAAAAATTGCAAAAATTGTACAAGAGTTCCCATATAGGCATCACCCAAGCTTCCCCCAAATACTGACGTCTTGCATAACCATAGTACAATGATCAAAGCAAGAGAGCAGTCGCTGATGTCGTACTATTACCTCATCTACAGACCTTATTCAAATTATTGCCAATTGTCCCCCTGAAGTCCTTTTTCCAGTCTCGCATCCAACCCCCAATCACTTTGCGTGGCACTGAATCGTTACGTATCTATCACCTTAGTCTCCACTCGGGGGCACTAACCTGTTATTTTGCAGACTTCCTCCACGTGTCAATCCTGTTGTTAGGGGATGAATTGTGCCCCTCCCAAAATTCATATGTTGGAGCCCTAAGCCCCAATATCTCAGAATGGGGCCGTTTGGGATATAGGGTCTTTAGATGGGACCCTAGTCCAATCTGCCTAGTGTCCTGATAAGAAGAGAAAATCTGGACACACAAATGGGCACCAGGGTAATGCACACACAGAGGAAACGCTGTGTGGGGACACAGTGAGAAGGAGGCTATCTGCAAGCCAAGGAGAGAGG
Organism: Puma concolor; assembly: GCF_028749965.1. Taxonomy (NCBI): domain Eukaryota; kingdom Metazoa; phylum Chordata; class Mammalia; order Carnivora; family Felidae; genus Puma; species Puma concolor. The sequence goes on from NC_141682.1 coordinate 30,242,012, forward strand.
CCTCCAGAGAAACCAGCCCGGCTAATACCTTGGCCTCAGACTTTAGTCTCCTGAACTATGAGAAAAATACAGTTATTTTTTAACCCACTTCATCTGTGGCATTTTGGTCTGGCAACTCTAGCTGACTAACACACCCATTCTCTTCAATTCTTGGGAATCTACCAATTTCTGTGTTCTTTGGCCCTTTCTATTTGCATAAGTCAGCATCTAGGCATTCTTCCCCAGCCCACCCCACCCCCTCGTTCTGTTGTCACATAATCTTTTCTGACTCTGACCCACCTGCCTTCCTCTTAGAAGGACCCTTATGATTACAGTCAGCCCATCTGGATAATCCAGAATAATCCCCATATATCAAGATCCGTTCCTCAAGGGTCATCTACAAAGTCCCTTTTGCCATGTAAAATAATGTATTCGCAGGTTCTGGGATTCAGATGTGGACTTCTTTGGAGGACCAGTATTCAGCCTACTGTAACTCCCCTTTATCGTGTCCTCCTTCTCTGTAACCCTTCTGATCTCTTCTGACAGCAACTGATCATGTTAGCTGAAATCCAGCTGTCCATTTCTCCATGTGTAGAGATTAGGCCCGTTTGTCCACACTTTTTCATTCATTCACTTAATTGATCGGTATTCTTTTTTTTTTTTTTTAAGTGTATTCATTATTTCTGAGAGAGAGAGCAAGACAGCGAGCATAAGTGGGCAGAGAGGAGGAAACAGAGAATCCGAAGCAGGATCCAGGCTCTGAGCTGTCAGCACAGAGTCTGATGCGGGGCTTGAACTCCCAAGCTGTGAGATCGTGACGAAAGCCAAAGTTGGATGCTTGACCGACTGAGTCACCCAGGTGCCCCAGTTGGTCATTATTCTTGAGCACTATTATGTGCCAGGCACTAAACTATGTATTTGTGGCAAGGGTTTGTATTTGCAGGGCCTTTTTAAAAAAATCTAATCCCTGGGGCACTTGGCTGGTTCAGTCGGTTACGCATCTGAGTCTTGATTTTGGCTCATGTCGGGATCTCACAGTTCTTGGGATGGAGCCCCATGTCGGACTCTGCACTGACAGTGCGGAGCCTGCTTGCGATTCTCTCTCTCCCTCTCTCTCTGCCCCTCACCCACCCGCTCGTTCCCTCTCTCTCTCAAAATAAATAAACATTAAAAACAAAACTAATTCCTGCCTACATCGGGGGGCAGTGTGGCCTTCGTTATGAAAAAAAGAAAATCGCCCTCATTATTCCTACACAACTGCCTTGACCAGGTTTGTTAGGGAGAAAAACAGAGCAAAATTGGAGACTGGAAACAGGGAAGCGGGGTGGAGAGGGGTTCGAGTTGCCAGATCAAATACAGGATGCCCAGTTAACTTGAAATCTTCAGACGAGTCCTGCATAACGTTTTAGTGTCGGTATGCCCCGTGCAATATTCAGGACACACACTAAAAAAAATTTCACTGCTCCTCTGAAATGCAAAGTTAATGGGGCACGCTCTATTTTTTTTTAATTTATTCTGCTAAATCTGGCACCCCCAAAGGATGGTGCTGACAGTCATTGAGGGACCACTACGCATGTCCATTATCTACGAGGCACCCGATGCATTAACTCATTTACTCCTCACAGAAGCCCAGTGAGGCAGATTGCTGACAATCCTCAGGGGGCCACGTATCCTCCAAAATCTACCGCGATCTTTATCAAGCAGCTCAACAGATTTGCTTAATGGGAGTTGAAAGAAAGAGAAATAAATACTAAGAAGGCTGACATGTTTTTACATGAGTTGCTATATACTTGTGTCTTCCTAAAAACAATAAAAAATCCAGTTAGTAAGGACAATCTATTATTCAAGCAAACGCTGAAGGACCCGCATGGCCTTCAAACAAGAGGCGATGTTCTAAGATGAATTAAGTCGTTACATTGATGCTTCCTCATCTGTGCAGGCTGTGATTCAGAGCCCTCCGGCAATAACGAGGCAAGGCTTTCCATGTGACATTAATATCCCTGAGCAGCGCGGGGCAGGGTAGCTGGAGAACAGAGTGCTGTGTTAAAATTTAACAGAGGAGTTTTGTGAGGAAGCTTTGGGAATAAAGCACTGATGTGGGAGCTGAGTTTCAGTTTACAACTAAGGGTCACATTAAAAATACATTAGCATGATTACAATGAGGCTTCTCGTAAGTTATTGTTTCACGTTATTTAAATGAATCGGGGCTTCTTACGAACCACTGAGTGCGCCACGGTGTCTAAAACCTCCTGGCTCCTCTTGAAGACTTCTCTGAAATTTCTACTGACAAACTAAAGGTTTCCAAGCTTAAAAAAGGCCGGAAGACTGACAGGTCTGTTTTCCAAAGCGCAGAGAAAGCAATCAGTTAAGGCTACCCCTAAAAAAAAAAAAAAAAAAAAAAAAAAAAAAAAAAAAGTCACTGAAGCTCTTCAAACCTTTTCAAAATCACCTATAAGAAATGACTTGTCTCCAGGAATGGGCACAGAGCAGGAAACTGTCTTCCTCCTTGTCACCTGAAATGAGGTTCAAGGGAGGCTGGTAAGGATACTATGGAAACCTCCCTCGTTCCTCGTTCCTCGTTTGTTTGCCCACCCATCCCTTCATTCCAGAGCCGTCCCTTCTTAAAGAAGGCTCTGGAATTTCCCCAGCAGAAGGAAGGGAGCTATGTGTGCCCAGCGAGCACAAGGTTTTCGCTTCGTGTGGCTGTAGGCGGATAAAAAAAGAGCTATGCTTTATGCAAATTTGACTACAGTAGTCCCATCCTCCCACCCCCCACCCCGCCCTACCCCTTATCTGCGCTTTGGGGGACCAGAGGTCAACCCCTACCAGGAAGCAAATGATCCACCTTGTGACGAATCCTCAGAGGGTCATTCGTAGCCTAACCTGAGGTCACAGCGCCTAAGTCACTCACAGCACTTCAAGTCATTGTGTGGACATTTTATCACCTCCCGTCACCACAAGAAGGGTGAGTACAGGACAATAAGATATTGTGAGAGACCACATTCACATAACTTTTGTTACAGATTATAGTTACAATTGTTCTATTTTATCACGAGTTACTGTTTTGAATCTCTCGCTGTGCCTGATTTATAGATTACACTTTATCATAGGTAGGTATGTATGGGGAAAAAAACCCTAGCTTATACAGTATATATGTTCAGTACTGTCCGGGAGTTCAGGCATCCACTGGAGGGATCTTGCAATATATCCCCTGACGATAAGGGGGGACCTGTTGTATGACTTTTTTTTAAGGTTATTTTTATTTGGATGGATTTTCTTTGAATGATGAATGGGATTGAAATTATAGGGGTGGGAGTAAGAGGCACCACCCACTGCTCGACCCCTATCTGAATGTGCACCAGGAGGTAAAGAACAGGCACTCCAGATGGAAAAGTTCAGAAGGAAGGTTAGAAGGAGGAAGATAGATGGAAGCCCGCTTCCCGCCAGAGTCTCAGTTTCTCCTGTTAACAGAAATGATATTAAGCAATTCTGTCACGAAATCATAGCATTTCAGCTCCGATGTGGAAAAACCATGTCTAAAAATTCTGTCCCACGGCATCTACGTGTCTTAGTCGGTTGAGCATCTGACTTCAGCTCAGGTCATGATCTCGCAGTTCGTGAGTTCTAGCCCCACATCGGGCTGTCAGCACAGAGCCCGCTCCGAATCCTCTGTCCCCCTCTCCCTACCCCTCCCCTGCTTTTGCTCTCTCAAAAATAAGTAAATATTTTTTAAAAATTGTGTCTCCATGACCTAGCGATTCTCATACCCTTGACATTGACACAAATTATGTGAAAGGTGCTTGGATCGATATCATGGGTTTTAGGACATTTTGATGTTGGCCAGATGTGAAACAAAACACGGAGGCTAAATATCTGTTCTTTGCTCTTGTTTAGAAATTTGGAATACTTCCTCCTGCTTCTATCCTGCCTCCAGTAGAATACTGAAACATGGCGGGGCGCCTGGGTGGTGCAGTCGGTTAAGCGTCCGACTTCAGCCAGGTCACGATCTCGCGGTCCGTGAGTTCGAGCCCCGCGTCACGCTCTGGGCTGATGGCTCAGAGCCTGGAGCCTGTTTCCGATTCTGTGTCTCCCTCTCTCTCTGCCCCTCCCCCGTTCATGCTCTGTCTCTCTCTGTCCCAAAAAAATAAACGTTAAAAAAAAAATTAAAAAAAAAAAAAGAATACTGAAACATGGCAATAGATTTCTTAACAGGGATGGTGGGCTTTATAGATCCCACCTGCAACTTGGTATTTTGAACTATTTTTTTTTTATGTTTATTTTGAGAGAGAGAGAAAGAGAAAGCACGAACAGGGGAGGGGCAGAGAGAGAGAGGGAGAGAGAAAATCCCAAGCAGGCTCTGTGCTAACAGCTCTTGGGGGGGGGGGGCTTGATGAGGGGCTCAGTCTCATGAACCAGGAGATCATGACCTGAGCCAAAATTAAGTGTCAGAAACTTAACCGACTGAGCCACCCAGGCACCCCACAACTTGGTATTTTAAGATGGTTCTATTTGAAAGAAATATTTGAAGTAGAGTGTTTCTCTGGCAAAGGAAGTCTGTTTTCATCAGCTTTATTTTAAGCAACTATTTCTCACAATTGGTGTGGGATAATAGAGCAATTAAATTTATTTTATTAATTTTCCATTGTTAATTTTGGGGGAAAAGAAATACTTTTGCAAGTCCTCCTTAAATACATTAAAAAGAGATGAAATTTAAAAATCTGAAACCAGGGGCGCCTGGGTGGCGCAGTCGGTTAAGCGTCCGACTTCAGCCAGGTCACGATCTCGCGGTCCGGGAGTTCGAGCCCCGCGTCAGGCTCTGGGCTGATGGCTCGGAGCCTGGAGCCTGTTTCTGATTCTGTGTCTCCCTCTCTCTCTGCCCCTCCCCCGTTCATGCTCTGTCTCTCTCTGTCCCAAAAAATAAATAAACGTTGAAAAAAAATTAAAAAAAAATCTGAAACCATGGAAAACCCAACATCAGAGGGAGCTTTAAAGATAGTACATATTCAACATGCAAATGAATTAAGCATTTCCACATAAAAGGTGAATTAATTATGGAGACGTTTCTTTTCCAATTATGCTTTTTTTGAACTCTGAAACTCCAATTACTGTAGGAAATGTATGACTCTACTAATATGTGGAAGAAATAACTAGAATATGGATCTAGGGACGGGTTTAGTACTCTATTCGTCTGATCCAATCAGAGAGAGAAATCACGTTGTAATAAGAAAAGGGAACGTATACTACAGTTGATTCTTACTCTTCAACGTAGATACATTGCATAAAGTTGCTATGCACCTTAAATTAGCAAATGTTGAACCATTACTTTTCCAGGATTAGGTTCCCTTGAGCCTCTGGTCACAGCATTTTCATCAACTGATGAATCCATAAATTCGTTTTGTGTTTCTGTTGAAGGGCACCCCATTTAATATGTACTGTTGATTCATTAGCGTTGACCTCAGCCAACAACATTATATAACTCGTGTCTGAACAAAGCTTATCTATAGGCGTTTTCTGTTGAAGGCTCACGACAGCCTTCTTGCGCTCAGGAATGCTAAGCACTGCTTTAAGCGCTACGTTTAAGGGCCATTTTATTTTTTATTTATTTATTTATTTTTTTAAATTTTTTTTTCAACGTTTATTTATTTTTGGGACAGAGAGAGACAGAGCATGAACGGGGGAGGGGCAGAGAGAGAGGGAGACACAGAATCGGAAACAGGCTCCAGGCTCCGAGCCGTCAGCCCAGAGCCTGACGCGGGGCTCGAACTCACGGACCGCGAGATCGTGACCTGGCTGAAGTCGGACGCTTAACCGACTGCGCCACCCAGGCGCCCTAAGGGCCATTTTAAATAGCGAATTCATTCAGAGCACAAAAAATGAAGAAAACCTGGCACTAAATAGATTGAGAAAGGGACACTTGTTTACAGTCTGAGAGCTGCGATATGAAGACAGAGCGTCACCTGGTTCAACGGCAGCTGGGAACACACAAGCTGGTTGACTCAAATGTGTTGCTGCTCTGTGCGTGCACATGACACTTCGAATGACAGCAAAAGCATCAGGAGTGTAGATGTGGGGGTTCCAAACAAACTTTAGCGGAGCAGTTGAGTTTGCAAATATGGAACCCACCAATAATGAGGATTGACTCCATACAGAATTGCTGATGGGGAATTGGAATAATGAGGGGTTGGAAAACAAGAGAACTCTGAAGAGTATACAAAGGGACAGCTGCTGTCCCTCCTCCTGCGACTGAGATGAAACACCCAAGGAAGAACTCTCCTCACTCCCAGGGCTGAGATCCTGATCTTGTTGGGAGGACACAGCCGCGGCTTACTGAAAGGCAAAGTCAGTGGCTAGAAAGGCCTGCTAGCTGCTGGCATTTGCTGGAAATCTGCCCCCTGGGGTAAGCTGTTATGGGGCAGCGTCTCATTAGAGGTCCTCTGTTACAAAACCACTAGAGACAGGGTGCCAACAGGGGATATCATGATTTATAATAAGAGATATATATTTGATCTTCATTCTGTTTCTGGCTGAGAGCTCCTAAAACCCTTGGAATTTCCTGAGCAATCAGAGAGCATTTTTTGTTATAGAATTTGATTTTTTTTTTTTTGTACTCAGCTCCTGAAACAGCTCCAGAGCCTTAAAGCTGAAAGGAGTGTCTTAGTATTTGTCCCAAGCCCCTTTCAACCACACCCGAGTTTGCGTTTGTGTGAATGAAGCGACTCTTGAAAGCCTTTAAGGAGGCGTGGCGGGAGGGGCGGGGGCTATTTCCAGCAGAACCAATCAGGTGATTAGAGGGTGGGATGTTTCAGCTCCACCCCCAGCCGCCTACCTCCAGGGAAGGGACAGGGGGTGGAGCCTGAGTTCAATCACCAGTGACCAGTGATACAATGAATCATTTCTGTGTAAGGAAGCCTCCATTAAAAAAAAAAAAAAAAAAAGATGAGTTCAGAGAGCTTCTGGGGTGGTGAATACGTGGAGATTTGTAGAGAGTGGGGCCCTCAGATGTGGGTTCCACATCCTTTCCCCCTACCTCGCCCTATGCTTCTCTTCCATTTTGCCTTATATCTTTTTTTTTTTTTTGTAGACTTTATTTGATTATTTTGAGAAAGAGAGAGAGAGTACAAGCAGGGGAGGGGCAGAAAGAGAGGGAGAGAGAGACAATCTCAGCATTCTCTGTCTCTGCCTCTCCCCTCCACCTTCTGTTTCAAAATAAATAAATAAACTTAAAAAAAAAAAAAGTAAAGCTTATATTACACATGCCATTTTCTTTCCTTTTTGAATTAACAGCATATCATCATCCCATGTCAATAGGAAGGTTTCCACATCACTATTTTTAAAGGTGTGTATGAACCAATTTTACTATAATTTAATCAATTTCATATATTGTTGAATATATAGGTTGTTTTAACATTTTTACCATTATATACAATGTTGCTGTTGACATTCTCACAGTTAAGTCTTTAACTTCATTATCTTACATGTCTGGTAGTAGAATTTGGGGAGAAAAGATACGTATATTCTAAGTTTTTTGTTGTTACTGAATGCCAAATTACATTCTGTTCAGTACAACTGAAACTTATAGAAGATTTAATAATAGTTTGAAATTCTATCAGTAATGCAAAAGAGTGTTTTCTTCTACTTTAACAGTAGATATTATTAAAAACAAAAAAAAAACCACGTTGATTTGATAAACAAGAATGGTATCTCCTTTGATTTTTACACGTTTGGTCACTAACAATGTGTGTGTGTGTGTGTGTGTGTGTTTATTGACCATTTGCACATCTTTTCCTTTTTAAATATTGTATGTTAATGTTCTTGTTCATTATTCTTTCGAGCACAAAGTTTTAGAGAAGGCTGAATTATTTCATAAAATATAAATAAATCTGAAATGAATGAAAAGTAGAATTTACCTTTTTATACTATTTTATCTTTTTGCAATGTCACCTAAAATAATCACTATCATCTAAAATTTTACTTTAGGGAAAGAAGACTCTGAAACATAAGTAAAAATTAGCTTAAAATGCAAGATAAAGGGGGCGCCTGGGTGACTCAGTTGGTTGAGCATCTGACTTCGGCTCAGGTCATGATCTCATGGTCCATGAGTTCAAGCCCCACGTCGGGCTCTGTGCTGACAGCTCAGAGCCTGGAGCCTGCTTCGATTCTGTGTCTCCCTCTCTCTGCCCCTTCCCCAGCTCTCTCTCTCTCTCTCTCTCTCAAAAGTAAATAAACATTAAAAAAATTGTTTTTAATGCGAGTAACAAAATTCTTTTTCATATGGCTGCCTCAATCTTAACATACCTGCTTCAGATTTTCCAAGACTTCATGCCCAACCCTGATTCCATGATATTTGGATGATGATACGTCCGTGAATTGCCAGAACTACTCCAACAGCAAAGAAAGGTCCTTTGAGTAATGGCAAAATCAATGGGGATGTCTTCCTCAAGGTTTTGAAAATCAATGATAAATTGTCCATGGTAGTGGTTGGTCTTGCTTAATTTTCTTCTGTTTCCAGCTGATTATCAGTGAACAAATATTTTCAATGTTTTGGAACAGAGATTTCAAATTTACAGCCTGAGGGATGGATTCATTCATAATTTACTCTCTATTCTCTTATCCTGCTCTATTTTCCTGTTGGTACTCACAACTAGTTAATATTATATAGCTATTTGTTATCTCTCCGTTCCAATGGAATGTAAGATCCACAAATGCAGAAACTCTTAATAATTGTATCCCTGATTCCTAGCATATAGTGGAGTCTCAGAAAGTATTTGTTAGATGCATGCATTCAGTAATCTTTCACTGAACCCTCACTGCATCCCAGACACTGGGCTATCAAGACTTGGGATGTAAAATTGCTTGCTTGGCTCGCAGAGTGTCTTTAACGTGTGATACTCATTTTTTTTTAATGTTTATTTTTGAGAGAAACAAAGACAGAGCACAAGCAGGGGAGGGGCAGAGAGAGAAGGAGATCCAGAATCTGAAGCAGGCTCCAGGCTCTGAGCTGTCAGCACAGAGCCTGACACGGGGCTCTGAGATCATGACCTAAGCCAAAATCGGACGCTTCACTGACTGAGCCACCCAGACGCCCCAACATGTGATACTCATTAAAACCAGATTGAAAACAATGGGAATGTTTGGAAATAAAATCTGCATGTTGTGCCAGTGTGTAAATTCATTATCCATCCATCCATTCATTTCACAACCGTTTTCAGAGTCTACCTGCTTGTTACTGGGGACAAAATAATATCAAAGACAGACTCTGTCTCTGTAGAAATGGCGTTTCTAGTCTATCCAGAGAGACAGACATTAAATAATAATTACAACCGTTCCAAGTGCAGGAGAGAAGTGCAGGTGCACTTATGATGTTTCCCTGAGAAAATGATACTTAAACTTCTACCAGAGAGGTTAGAAGTTTAACAGGGGGAAAGAAGGCAAGAACAATGCAGTTAAAGAAAACCACTTCTCAGGAAGGAGTCTGCTGTATTATAAGAACAAGGAAGAAATGACAGCTCAGACCCAAGGAGGTAGAAGGGGGCCACATCGTTGTGTGGACCACGTGAAGGATGCCTGCTTGGCTCCGTGGATAAGCCAAGGCTTCCACGCAGAGGATCGGACTTCTCTGCTTAACAGACTACGTAGGTATGGCAGGGTCCCTGTGTGGAGCTGGAAGTGAGGACAGCTTCGAGAGATACTGAGGAAGTTTACATGGAACACTGATAACACTGATTGGAAGGGCCTGGGGAAGGAGAAGTGTGTGAGACACACACCAGGGTTCCTGTCTTGAACCACAGGGTGGGTGATGGTGCCTTTACTGGGATGAGGAATGTCAAGGAGACCCTCGTTTTGGAGGATGAGTTCAATGCCCATCTATGAATGTACATGACTGGAACACAAGTTTCAGAAACACGGTTACCCTTTACTGCGTGTGATGCAATCTGATATCTTTTAAATCAACATGATGGAAGGGTATTTTACATATAGTAAAGTATATCCATATTACATGTTTAGTTTAATGAGTTGTGATAAATGTATATACCTCTGCATACCACTGCAATTCAAATTAAAATTTCTATCACCTCCAAAAGCTCCCCATCACCCATGTGCGGTTAATTACCCTTCATCCCTGGCCACAGGTTTTTGGATGAGTCTGCACTGTCCAGAATTTCACATAATTGAAATTGCACAGTATACACATTCATTTATATGTGACTTCTTTCACTCAGCATAATGTTTCTGAGATTCATCTATGACAGCAGTCCACACTATGGCTTATTTAAAAAAATTTTTTTAAATATTTATTTCTTTATTTATTTTGAGAGAGAGCGTTCATGAGAGTGGGAAAGGAGCAGAGAGAGAGGGAGGGAGAGAAAATCCCAAGCAGGATCCATGCTGTCAGCAAAGAACCTGGCACGGGTCTCAAACTCATGAACCATGACCTGAGCCGAAATCAAGAGTTGGATGTTCAACCCACTGAGCCACCCGGGCACCCCCACTACCTACTTATAGAAAGGTCCAAGAGCTAAGAATGGCTTTCTATTTTCAAATGGTTGGGAAAACACTGGAAAAGAACATTTTATGATGTGGAAATTGTATTAAATTCAAAATTCAGTGTCCATGAATAAAGTTTTATTGGAACATAGCATTGACTCATTTGTTTACATATTGGCAATGACTCATGCTATACAGAATTAAGTAGTTGTGACACAGATTGAATGGCCCCCAAAACCTAAAATATTTGCCACTTGGGCCTTTATAGAAAATGCCGACTTTTATGGTGTTCCACGTGTAAGTCGTTCGTTCTTTTTTATGCCTGTGTAGTATAGATAGGTAACAAATATTTTTCTTTTTGCCTGTTGATGGACATTTGGATTGTTTCTTAGTTACCTTTATTCCATATAATGTGCTCTGGTGTTTTCTGTTTCTTTTCTTTATTTCTCTCTCTCTCTCTCGCTCTCTCTTTTAGTGCAAAAAAAGGTGATTTTGTTAAAGCACAAGGACAGGACCCATGGGCAGAAAGAGCTGCTCTGATCTTTTCTATCCAGTTCAGTTTTTTCAAAATTGCTAGCCACCACCCGCTAGGCTGATTTCACAACTCATCAGTGGTTTTGACTGTCAGTTTAACAACCACACTGCTATAGATGTTAAAGAAAAAAAATGGAGGATACAAGGTGGAAGAAAAGAGCATTAGGGCTGAGTGCTGAGGAAATCCAGCAATTAAACATAGGATAGAGGAAGAAGGATGAAGAAGAGACAGAGAACACAGTTTGATCTCGGGAAGCAAGGGAAGTGTCGATTTCAAAAAAGAAGTGATTATCTGGATCTAATGCAGCTGAGACATCATGTAAGCTGGATGGGGATGATTTTAGTGAGATTTGTTTGGGTGGAACGAAGGCACTGAAACCACATTGAGATGAGTCGGTGGAATGTGCATGATGAAAATTGAGACCATAAGTGTAACTGGAGGGAGCTATGGATGGGCTCCACTGAGGAGTCTTTGTCTGCCTGGTTTTGGTGTGCCTTTTTTTTGTTTTTTTTTCAACGTTTATTTATTTTTGCGACAGAGAGAGACAGAGCATGAACAGGCGAGGGGCAGAGAGAGAGGGAGACACAGAATCGGAAACAGGCTCCAGGCTCTGAGCCATCAGCCCAGAGCCCGACGCGGGGCTCGAACTCACGGACCGTGAGATCGTGACCTGGCTGAAGTCGGACGCTTAACCGACTGCGCCACCCAGGCGCCCCAAGAGTGTTTAAAGAACACTAAAAGGCAAGTATAACCTGAATTTTACAGATGAGTAAACTAAAACAGCGCAAAGTCAAGCAACTGGCCCAAGTAGCTTTTCAGTTTGAAGAGCTCCGATTTACTTGGATCTACAATCTGAGCTCTGACAGTGTGCTATTCTAAAAACCAAGAAAAAGCTAGCCCATGGGTAGTCCAACAGTTGTACCTGTGATTTACAAGTCTGCAGTTGTAGGAATACTTTTAAAGTCTTTGGTAGACGTTGGGCATCTTTTCATGTGCCTGTTGGCCATCTGGATGTCTTCTTTAGAGAAGTGTCTATTCATGTTTCCTGCCCATTTCTTCACTGGATTATTTGTTTTTTCAGGTGTGGAGTTTGGTGAGCTCTTTATAGATTTTGGATACTAGCCCTTTGTCCGATATGTCAGTTGCAAATATCTTTTCCCATTCCGTTGGCTGCCTTTTAGTTTTGTTGATTGTTTCCTTTGCTGTGCAGAAGCTTTTTATCTTCATGAGGTCTCAATGGTTCATTTTTGCTTTTAATTCCATTGCCCTTGGGGATGTGTCAAGTAAGAAATTGCTGCAGCTGAGGTCAGAGAGGTTTTTTCCTGCTTTCTCCTCTAGGGTTTTGACGGTTTCCTGTCTCACACTCAGGTCCTTTATCCATTTTGAGTTTGTTTTTGCGAATGGTGTAAGAAAGTGGTCTAGTTTCATCCTTCTGCATGTTGCTGTCCAGTTCTCCCAGCACCATTTGTTAAAGAGACTGTCTTTTTTCCATTGGATATTCTTTCCTGCTTTGTCAAAGATTAGTTGGCCATACTTTTGTGGATGAAAGCTACACTCAGATATCACCTCATGCCAGTCAGAGTGCCTAAAATGAACAAATCAGGAGACTACAGATGCTGGAGAGGATGTGGAGAAACGGGAACCCACTTGCACTGTTGGTGAGAATGCAAACTGGTGCAGCCGCTCTGGAAAACAGTGTGGAGGTTCCTCAAAAAATTAAAAATAGACCTACACTATGACCCAGCAATAGCACTGCTAGGAATTGACCCAAGGGATACAGGAGTGCTGATGCATAGGGGCACTTGTACCCCAATGTTTATAGCAGCACTCTCAACAATAGCCAAATTATGGAAAGAGCCTAAATGTCCATCCACTGACGAATGGATAAAGAAATTGTGGTTTATATATACAATGGAATACTACGTGGTAATGAGAAAGAATGAAATATGGCCCTTTGTAGCAACGTGGATGGAACTGGAGAGTGTTATGTTAAGTGAACTAAGTCATACAGAGAAAGACAGATACCATATGTTTTCACTCTTATATGGATCCTGAGAAACTTAACAGAAACCCGTGGGGGAGGGGAAGGAAAAAAAAAAAAGAGGTTAGAGAGGGAGAGAGCCAAAGCATAAGACACTCTTAAAAACTAAGAACACACTGAGGGTTGAAGGGGGGTGGGAGGGAGGAGAGGGTGGGTGATGGGTATTGAGGAGGGCACCTTTTGGGATGAGCACTGGGTGTTGTATGGAAACCAATTTGACAATAAATTTCATATTAAAAAAAATAAAGTCTTTGGCAGGCTTCTTGGGAGGAAAATGTGATTATTCACGATCTGAGATTTGTGAACAGCAAGAAATCCGTCTACTTTTAAATCAGGTGGGGCTCTGGTCCATACAACATGTTTATGGAGGAAAACCACTAACCTACAAAATACCAACATTAGGATCTTCTAAAAATAAATAGAAAACCCACATTGATGGACATTCTATAAAGTATCTGTCCTGTCCTCATATCTGTTGTGAGATACACAAATAGTCCTTCTGTTGGAAGAACTATTCAAGAGCACACTATTCTAGACTTTCTGCCAAGGACTTATCTGGGGAAAAGTGTCAAAATATGAATAGAGTCTATTGATTAGAAAGTAATATCATCAAGTTATTTAGAGACAAAAGGACATCATCTGCAACAAATTGCAAAATGATTCAGGGGCAAACTATGTGTGTTCATATTTATTTATTCACTTAGAGAGAACAATATAGCAAATGTGGTGAAATGTTAACATACAGGAAATCGGGAAGAGTTTGAGAGAATTCTTTATCCTTTTCTTGCAACTTTCCTACAAGTCTGAAATTATGTCAAAACAAAAAGAAAAACGAGAGGGTGGTAAGAAATCGTATCTTGGCAAACTTCCTTGGATATAAAAATATACGTGGCATAGGAAAATTCACAGCTTTTCTCATTTAGGTCAGAATTAATGTAAAGTCAAGAATGTTAGTGTCTGCTAACAACACAAAAAAAGAAAACGAGGTACCATGTGCCTTTTGACGAAGAGAACAACAATCATCTCTGAATAAGTCCCCAGAACTTCAGACCTAAACCTGATTAAGCCTAGATCCAACCGCCAATTTGCGGGAAATATAGAAAACAGAGGGAAATTCAGACTAAGGAAAATTCTACAACAGTAACATGATGTCTTCAACAGATCAATTGTAAAGGAAAAAAAGATATAGGAATACCTATAGATTAAAAGATAATATGTGTGTGTGTGTGTGTGTGTGTGTGTGTGTATATATATATATATAGAGAGAGAGAGAGAGAGAGACTATATATTAAGAGACTATATATATTAATGTTTCTTTATTTTTGAGAGGGGTAGGGGCAGAGAGAGGGAGACAGAGGATCCAAGGAGAGCTCTGTGCTGGACACGGGGCTCGAACTCACGAACCAGGAGATCGTGACCTGAGCCGAGGTCAGATGCTTAACCAACTGAGCCCCCCAGGAGCCCCTAGATATATTTTTATAGTGTTTATCGATGCATGTTTGGGTGATAAAACCGCAAAGGAATGATTAGGACATGATTACTGTAAAGATCCGAAAGTGGTTATTTTTTCTTGGGGTGAGGGAGCTGGGATTTTTTGGGGCAGGGCTTATGGGATGTCTGAGAAGGTTCCTCTCATGGAGGAGATGGTGATGACAGGGTGTTAGTTGGGGACAATTCATTTCTTTTAAGCTGTTTCCTATATTTTCACAACAAAATTTGTCTTTGCTGCTTTTGTTTCATTTTGTTTTGAGCTGTGTTGGTGAACTTAGTGAAACTAATGAAACAAGGTAGGTTACAAATCGTCTCAGTGTTGCCACCTTAAGTCTCCTTGAGGAACCGCAGACTTCTCTCCGAAATTGCCGGGTGAGATTTAAAAAATGATTGAAATCAATTTTTTTTTTCCAGGTAATTGACTTAACTTCGATTCATGAGAGAAATGCACACAAATGGCAAATATCCAGAGAGTGTAGAAGAATAGAAAATGGGATATTGCCAATTTCTTTTCCCTCGTCTGTAACCCCCCTGCTCCCATTCTGTAGAAGCTTTTACCTTCTACTTTGTAAAAAATATCGTTGTGTCTGTTCCTTAATTTAGAAAGAACCTATTGTTTCCTTACTCTAAAAAATGATAAATTTATTGCCATTTGCACCAGCTCTCCTATCCTCTCCACTTCCTGATTTTTGTTACTTAATTTTATTTCTTCTAGAAATAAAAGCGAACACCCTTTATGCCTTAAAATATTACACTTAAAACTTTGAATCTTGACTTTGCCATTTCAGACAGTCTTTACTTAGTGTGAAATGAAGTTGAGGACATTGGTGATTCCACTTACATTCCTACTCACCTTGCCTCTTCCCTCCCACTTTTTGGTAATTTACTAATTTTCCATCACCCTGGTGAATGATAAATACATCTTCCATATATATCACTTGGTTGATTCAAAAAGTTAAAGGTTACTTTACAGTGTCACCATGGAAATGGCATCCCTCAAAAGAGTTCCTTTTTTAGCTTGTGGTGTTTCAGATTGATAATTCTGCCATTCTCATTTCATTTCCTGAAATTCAGGGTCGGCTTGTGAAAAGTTGTTAAACAACATGCTAAATGTGAAATGTCAATCCTCACTCTAAACTTTCCCTGTTCAGAGCATCAAATGAAGAATTCATTGGGTTATAGCGGCTTTCTGATTTTGGTAGTCCATTGAAGAAGGGAGTTTGAAAGTTGTTGTATACTGATAACGATTTTCTGCCCATGTCCTGCCTGAAATAGCATGATTGTTTATGAAGGGTATCTTTAATAAAGCTGGATACAGTTTGGCTTGGGAAAAAAAAAAGCTAAAGGTTAAAAGCAACATTTACAATACGTTTATGTAAATATCAATCGGGACACAAAAAAATTATGTGAATAGACTCAAAGGGGAAAAATAACCACAAACTTCTTTTATTTGGTTTGCTTTTTGCCTATTTCAAGAAAAGGTCTGTATTGGCACATATAAGCCAAATGTTCTCACAATGAGTGGTTTCATGTTTTGTTTTCCTACAATATTTTTCTCATATGTCTGTACTAGCTCATAGAATGCTACATTTACATAGCTGTCCATCCACAAGCGAAATGGTTTTAACTTATTTTGCTGTGTGTGTGTGTGTGTGTGTGTGTGTGTGTGTGTGTGACAGACGAGTATAAAATGAAAGCTATGGACATTTTCCCCAAATGTACTCATAGTACAAAATTTTGGATATAGTTTCAGGAGTTTTACGGGCCTCCCCCTGGGTCACAAAGTAAAAACCTCTGTTCTAAACAGTGTATCCTTAAAGGCAGGGATCTGGTCTTATTTTTGTATTTCTAGCATCTGACTGTCCAAGATGGCAGCCAATACATATCTTTGGGTAAATATTAAATACACCAATTATTTGCAGTTTTTCATGGGGGAATAATTTTCATGTTTTAAGTTTGCTTTTAAAGTAGAAGAGGTTTGGGGCGCCTGGGTGGCGCAGTCGGTTAAGCGTCCGACTTCAGCCAGGTCACGATCTCGCGCTCCGTGAGTTCGAGCCCCGCATCAGGCTCTGGGCTGATGGCTCAGAGCCTGGAGCCTGTTTCCGATTCTGTGTCTCCCTCTCTGCTCCTCCCCCGTTCATGCTCTGTCTCTCTCTGTCCCAAAAATAAATAAACGTTGAAAAAAAATTAAAAAAAAAAAAAAAAGTAGAAGAGGTTAGGGGCACCTGGCTGGCTCAGTTGGTAGCGCACGTGCCTCTTGATCTCGGGGTCGTAAGTTTCAGCCCCACATTGGGTTTGGAAATTACTTGAAAATAAAATCTTAAAAATAAATAAAATAGAAGAGGTTAATTTCTTTTTTTTTTTTTTCAACGTTTATTTATTTTTGGGACAGAGAGAGACAGAGCATGAACGGGGGAGGGGCAGAGAGAGAGGGAGACACAGAATCGGAAACAGGCTCCAGGCTCTGAGCCATCAGCCCAGAGCCTGACGCGGGGCTCGAACTCACGGACCGCGAGATCGTGACCTGGCTGAAGTCGGACGCTTAACCGACTGCGCCACCCAGGCGCCCCTAGAAAAGGTTAATTTCATCTGTCTAGTTTCTGTTTTGTAGAATCTACTTTGTGACATAATCCAAAGATACTTGGAGGTGGTTTTAAAAAGTAAGATTTTGCGGGGAGCCTGGCTGGCTCAGTTAGTGGAGCGTGTGACTCTTGATCTAGGGGTCCTGAGATCGAGTCACACTTTGGTATAGAGATTACTTACAAATAAAATATCTTTCAAAAAATATGAATATTTAATGATATCCTTGCTGATATGTTCAGGGATGAAATATATCCATGTCTGCAATTTTGAAATGTATCAAAACAGAAGACATATTGGTGAACAGACAGATGCTTATGTAATAGAGCAAATATAGGGAATTGTTCATTGTAAAATCTAGAAAGTGGGCATGTGGGTGTTCATTGTGCAACTCTTTCAACTTTTTCTAAATGTTTGAAATTTTTCATAAGTCGGAAAAAGTGATTTGCTTAAGCAGAGGTACATTCAATGTTGGATCTTGTAAGGCATAAATAGACATAAGTCTTTCTTCTGTTTGCAGAACTCTGGGGAATCTGAATAGTTCCCGGGGTACACTCTGAACTGGCACGCAAAGGTTCTTTTGGTAGAAAACAATTTTATTAACATACCTGGGCAATTTACCAAAATACAAGTTAGAGAGCGCAAAACATGTAATTACTGCGCTGAAAATATGACCCAGTCATTTACGCAGATTTCAGAAGAGATGCGCACAAAAGAGATAAAAGGAATGGTTTTGTGGTTGTAACGTCATTTTGGTCTTTGCTGAAGTGTTTTCTGACTGCAAACGTGGTACGCTAGTCTCTTTCAGTATTCCTCAGTAGAAGAATATAATAAGCAAATGTATGCCCTCTCCCATTCCTTAGAAACACATGATTCTACAGCAGGGATGGAAGCGGTTAGGAGGCAGTGTGTGTGGTGGACAGGCGCTGCGGTCACGGTGCTTGGGTCTGGCTGGATCCTACCTAGACTGGCACCGGGATATGGATAACTATCTCTCCATCATAGAGCTGTTGTGCCATAAAGTGGAACAGCAGCAGCTGACCTATTATTATCACCTGACATATCATAATTATGGCTTGACATAATGAAAGAAGCCGGACCGGTTGTTTCAAAGTCTTTTCCATCTGGAATTCCGCGGTGAAACAAATACCCCAGCTCGCATCAGCACCGCTTTTAAACACCCGCGATCACTTGGGAACCTCATACCTGAACCCCCGGCAAACCCCTCGGCACCTAGTAAACTGGCCATCCTGCGCATGTGCGGGGGTGCTCCCTAGCCCCGCCCCTCTGTGGTGCATGGCCTGTTCCATTCCTGAGGGATGTTGAAGGTGCGGAAAACTTGGAAGCGTAGGACAGGGAAGTACAGGTGCGTGAGTAGTATTTCCAGCCTCTCAGTGCAAGAGTGGTCACTTGTGGTTATTATATGTTTACTCCGACGCCTGCGACGGGCTTGTGAAAGTTTGCAGCGGCTGCGCCGTGCCTTCCCCCCCCCCTCACCTGGGCACGTTAGGGCTGGCCGGCGGGACGGCCAGGTACGGAAGCCTAGAGGGCCCCGCCCACCCCGAGGGGCCCCGCCCCGCCTCCCTGAGACCCGCAGATTGCCCACCCCGCGGCGACGCCTGGCTGCTCCTCCCCGTCTCCGCCCCGCCGGCCGCGGCCGCGGGGGACGTCAGCGCTGCCAGCGTGGAAACCGCGGCGCGGCGCGGGAGGCGGAAGTAGCGCCCGGACCGCGGGGCCTTTATCGGGCTCCGCCGGCCGCCTCAGCCATGGACGCGTCCCTGGAGAAGGTCTGTACTCGGGCTGGGGGGCGGCCCTGCGGCCCGAGGCCTCCGCCTCCGAGGCGACTGTTTCCCGGTGGCGAGCTGCCATTGTGACCGGGGAGGGGCCTGGGGGCTAACTGGCCCTGACCGAGGGGGCCTGGCCGCGAGGGCGTCCGGCCGGGCGGCTCGCCGCTGAGGCCTGGTCACGTCACGGGGCCGGGAATCCTTCGGGTGCCCGTGGGCCGAGAGGGACTGGGCCGGTTCTGCCGGGAGCCCATTGCGGGGGCCGCGGGGCCGACCTTGGGGCCTGCCCGAGCTCGGCTCACCCTTTCGGCTGACGGAGCTAAAGACTTGCGGCTCCAGAAGAGCCTGGACAGCAGCCCCAGTTTCAGAGCCGACTGCAAGCCTGTGGGTTTCCTGTAGTCTCCAAGTTAGGGCGGGGGGGGATTGTTGAAGCAGTGGGTTTCCCAACTTCAGCGTGACTAGGAATCACCTGGGGCCCTTGGTAAACACCCACATTTTCGGCCCTCGGGTGGGGAACCTCGTGGGGGCGGGACGGGGATCTGCTTGTTTAACAAGTTCCCCCACGTGATTCTGGTGCTGTAGTTTGTGAAGACCCCTGAGGTCAGGAAGGGGTGGGCCTTCTGCGGATCGTGAATTGCTTTGGGGGATTGCTGCTCTTCCGCAACTTGTGACTCCCCCCTTTTCGTGCCCGGGGGAGACGCTCGCGTCGATCTGAAATCCACTGGTAGCAGCCCTTTCCTCTAGTTTGTCTTGGGGAAGCAGCAGCGTGATGATGCACCTGGCCGATTGCTCTGGCAAGGGAAATGGATTCTAATTGTCCCGGATTTAGGGCTTGTAAATGAGAACCAGTGCTTGGATCCCTCTTTGGATACCTATCTGCAGAACCTGACATTTTGCCCGCCCTCAAAGTCCTTCTCCCTCTCCAAGCTTGGGAGTCTGCCTGTGCAGACCCAATTTTTTTTTTGCACATGTAGAATTCTGGAGCAATGCTAGGGTTTTAAGACTGCTTTATTTTAATTTTGAACCGGTAGCAATAACACTTGGTCATTTTTCAGTGCGGCAGTCCCTGTAGATTTGTTCCCTTGTCACTGGAAAGTTGAAGGGATGATGGTGTCTTCATGGGCACACAGCACGACACCCCGGGTCATTTCTCATAAATTGGGCGGAAGGCAGTCAAGAAGAGAAAAAGATTGTATGTGTTGAGCGTTACATGTTTATTGGGGAGGAATGAAGTCTTTCGAGGCTTTTGATTAGTACAGTGTCTACCTTGTGGTACTGCGAGTTCCAGGCCAGATCAGTGATTCTCAAGCACGGTGCAGTTTTGCTCCCCAGGGGACATTTGGCAGCTTGTCTGGAGTCGTTTCTGATTGTCACAACTAGTGGGTAGGCAGGTGCGACTGGTGCCTACTGGGTAGAGGCCGGGGACGCTGCTAGACATCCTGGAGTGCACAGGACAGCCTCCACGGCAGAGAATTCTCTGCTTTAAATGTTAGTAGTGCTGAGCCTGAGAATTCCTGCTCTAGATCATATGTGTGACACCCATAGCTGAATATAAAATGATGCTAAGATTATCTCTTCAGTGTTGTTTCCTGTCCAGTTTCCTAAGACAGGATGGCTCTGTGTCTTTTCAGTTAGAAACCTAGAAACTGGAGTGATCCTTCCTCCAAGAATAGTTTTTTATGGGCAAATCTGCAAAAAAGAGTGGGTCGGAATCCTGCTTGAAATACTACTTTTCTGGCATTTGATTAGTAGATTACACTGGTTTCTCCCTGTAAACATTAATGGCTGATAAAAGACCTTAACCTCTCCAAATGAAGATCAGAAAAGGTACTGCAACTCCAGGGTGCTTAAGGCTGGAGCATTCGCAAAAATGGCAGTGATCTTTGAGGAATTCAGAATGTGTGGGCCGGAAGTTTCTGCCTGCTTTAGGCCAGTATGGAAATTCTGAATGTAAGTGTTTCAGAACTAGGACTGTGTCTTATTTTTATATTCCCTGAAGCAGTGGAGGGCCTCATCCGTAATGAACAATCTCTGTTCGTGCTAAGAGAGCAGAAAAGAAAAAGAATTCCTATAGTATTCTATAGGAATGTTGAGGATTTTATGTTGAGAAAAACAGTTTGAATCAAAGTAGAAACATTGAATTGCATCCATTATTCCTGTTTCTTTGAGGACTAGACTATTTTGGGTGAAATTCTACGTTGCGAATATAAAAATGAGAACTCTTTGAGCAGTTCCGAATGATCCCATTTAAACCGATCCTTGCATAATTTATACTGGCTACAGAAACCACAACGTTATTTGATTCCCATTCTCTCATTTCAAGTAATCGCTCTCTCTAGAATGTAGTGTGCTATCATCATTTAGGAGAATCAGACACTGCGTTCCCTCTGGTCCAGGTATGATTCTGTACGCTTGCTTTTTCTTCAGATAATATGTAGATGGGAGACCTGTGACAACAGGGCTGTGTTCTTGCTTGCTTCTCTCTCTCAGTACTGCCTGTTGTCTCTGAAATTAGTGAGGTCTCAAGAAACCAGATAGGTCAGTTGAAGGGGCAAGGAGTTTAAACTGGAAGAGTAGTAGGGGAGCCTCAGCCCCCCAATACCGTATGTCCAGCTCATAAGGAACAAGGCCCTTTGCATAGTCGCACAGAGTTTACTTCGGTTAATAGTCAAGTTTAAAAAAAAAAAAATGCGACAGGAAGGAATTATTCTGATGCTCTAGGTCTTATTACGTTAACACACCTACATACATTTTTTTAGCAAAAACTTGCTACTTTTAACTTGTCCCACAGCCCGGACCTTTTTCTGTTGCTTGGAAAAGCTCATTCTTCCTGGGTATTATGTTTAGACAAAGTGTGCTGCGTTTTATTTGCGTTTACTTTAATTCCCACCTTGAGTAAACTGAAAGCAGGGTGTCTCAAACTCAGCGCTACTAGCATTCTGGGCTTATTCTCTGTTGTGAGAGGCTGTCCTGTAGAATGTTTATTTTGACAGCATCCCTGGCCTCTACCAGTAGCACATCCCACAGTGTGGCAGCCAAAGTCTCCAGATGAAGCAGTTGTTCCCTGGGGGTTGGGGGAACTGCCTCTGGTTGAGAACCACTGACTTGGAGAGTCTGGAGCTGTATGTCCAGTACGGTAGCCACTAGTCACGTTGGCCTACTTAAACTTAAATTTAGATTAATTAAAATAAAATAAGGGGCGCCTGGGTGGCGCAGTCGGTTAAGCGTCTGACTTCAGCCACGATCTCGCGGTCCGTGGGTTCGAGCCCCGCGTCAGGCTCTGGGCTGATGGCTCAGAGCCTGGAGCCTGTTTCCGATTCTGTGTCTCCCTCTCTCTCTGCCCCTCCCCCGTTCATGCTCTGTCTCTCTCTGTCCCAAAAATAAATAAAAACGTTGAAAAAAAAAAAAAAAGAATGAGTCCGAGGGGCGCCTGGGTGGCGCAGTCGGTTAAGCGTCCGACTTCAGCCAGGTCACGATCTCGCGGTCCGTGGGTTCGAGCCCCGCGTCAGGCTCTGGGCTGATGGCTCAGAGCCTGGAGCCTGTTTCCGATTCTGTGTCTCCCTCTCTCTCTGCCCCTCCCCCGTTCATGCTCTGTCTCTCTCTGTCCCAAAAATAAATAAAAACGTTGAAAAAAAAATTTAAAAAATAAAATAAAAGCTAAAATTCAGTTCCTCAGTCGGCACATTTGAAGTGCTCAGTCACAGTGTGGCTTGTGGCTGCACCTCCTGACTGTCGATGTAGAACATTTCCATGCCCACAGACCGTTGTGTTGGACAGCGCTCTAGAGAGGGGCTCGTTTGCTTGTCGTAGATCTAATGCTTGTCTCTAAAAGAGGCAACTTTGACCCTGGGTCTGATCTAAATAATTAAAAACCCAGCCCATTACTTTTTCTTGTACTCATTCTGAGCAAAAGTCGCCCCCTCCCCCTTGGACCTGATTTTGGAAAATTCTTTCATCGTACTGTTTGTAAGTTTACAAGGAGCAGTAGGAGCATGACTGGAACATTCCTGGTTATTAGTGATAAATACTACCAGAATCTCTATTCTGTTTTTTATTTTAAAATCTCACTAAGGAATCCCTGTTAGCCACGTTTGAAATGACCATTTTCTGTGGTCTGATTTTGTAGATCTTAAATAGAAAAGGCGACAGGAGAGGAGGATAGCCTGTAATTTTAGTACTCATTTAAAGCTGATCCCTGTATCATCATCATGTGAGGGTTTTGCATGCAGGTGCATGATGGCTAAAGTGGTAACTGATTATCAAATGTTGGGTGTCAGGGAAAACATGGTACAGAGTTCCCGATCCTAAAAATTTATGGTCCCGGTAATTTTTGATTTATTCAGGATCGTGGAGGTAGTCAGTGCGGAGCTGTAGAGGGTCCCCATTCCAGTGTGGGCTCCACCATATCTAGGATGATGAGTTATAATTATAGATAGGAGTTGCTTGAGTTTAATGTCAGCTGTTTTTACTAAAGCAGTAACCTGGTTTGATTTATAATTTTTATTGAAGGCCAGCTATGGTCAGAGCCCAGTGCTGAGAGAAACACAAGGTAAATAAGACACGATCCTCGCAGGAGGTTGTGTTCTGGTAGGGGCATACATGTTTACACAAGTCCTTGTATAACAAGGAGGGGTTAAAAAGTATCAAGGAAAAGATGGGGAATGCATGAAGTTGAGTGACCAGGAAAGCTTTCTGTGGAAGAGACTCTTGAGGTAGAATATTTCGTTCGGAATCCTGGCTTTTCTGGAGTGTTTTAAAAATGTAAATAAAATGTGGATGCTTACTTTATTATATGATTGTGCCTCATATTACTCCTGGTAGAACATAAATTAAGGGAAAGGAAATCTGCTTCATATTTTGAAGTTAGACATCAAAAATATGCTTCCAATCACTTTGAAAATGTCCACAATCCGAAATAGCTCTTTTCTAAGCAATATTCAAAATTAAAATATTATTTTTAATTTATTATTTAATTTTTGTTCTTGCAGTCGTTTTTGCTTTCCTAAATGTTAAGTATTTAGTTGCCTTAAAGTTGGATGGTCCTTGAGGTCTAGCCTGGGATCCCATCCACATTTTATTTCTGTGGAAAATACATTCTGAGTTTCAAATGACTGAGGGAGGAGTATGCTTTTCCAACATAATCTTCTTCCTATATGCAGAAAAGCAGAAACAGCAAAATAAAGCCTTCACTTTAAAATGCAACTCCGTGACACCTGGACATTTAGCTACAGTGAGCTTCTCAGGATTCTAGTGAGACCGGACATTATATTAGGTGCAGTCCTATGAAATGTAATTTTGTACATTAAAAACAGTTGAGGAGTGACTGGGTGGCTCAGTCAGGTCACGACCTCATGGTTCATGAGATCAAGCCCCAAGATCGGCTCTGCACTGGCAGAGTTAGGATTCTTTCTCTCCCCCTCTCCCTACCCCTCCCCTGCTTGTGCTCTCTCTCACTCAAACTAAATAAATAAACATTAAAAAAAAAAAAAAAAGACGGGCACCTGGGTGGCTCATTTAGTTAAGCATCTGACTTGAGCTCAGGTCACTATCTCACAGTTGGTGAGTTTGAGTCCTGAGTCAGGTGAGCTCATGCCCTGCTTAGGGTGAGCCCCACTTTGGGTGAGCCCCCTCTTCTCTCTCTCCCTCTCCCCCCCTCCCCCTCTCCCCCTCTCTCCCCCTCCCCCCCCTCTCCCCCCACTCCCCCCTCTCCCCGCTCTCCCCCCTCTCCCCCCACTCCCCCTCTCTCCGCTCTCTCTCCCTCTCTCTTTCTCTCTCTCCCTCCCCCTCCCTCTCCCTCCCTCTCCCTCCCTCCCTTCCCCTCTCTCTCTCTCTCTCTCTCTCTCTCTCTCTCCTCTTCTCTCCCTCTCTCCTTCTCCCTCTTTACCTCCCTCTTTATCTCTGCCCTCATGGGATTCTTTCTCTCTCCCCCCAATCCTTGCTCACTTGCAACCTCTCTCAAATAAATTAAATTAATTAATATATTTAAAAAACAGTTGAATGTTGGCAGTTTCACACAGTTCAACCTGGAAAGTCCAAAGACACATAGATACAAAGGCTTCAGAATTGATGGGTTCCTTAAGAAGATAAGGCCAGCAACATTAATTCTACGAACTTCCAATTCAGTGTAGGACAGAGTGACATTGATGAGGATGATGGGTACCTTTATCTTTCTGATTCCGTCCCCAACAAGTCCTAGGAAAGACTCCCAATAAGAAGCATATCTCAGTGAAAGATTTACATTTTCCAGTGACTATAGCATGCTTTTCTTTAAGCAGTTTTCTTGTGTTCTAGAATAAGTGTGTGATTCCAGATAAACTAGTAAACGTTACAGAAATAGAGCTTGGCTGGTATGCGGTGTTCTTCCATCTGTGTAGTTGTTAGGAAGTATTTATTCATGATACAAAGTCTGAGTGAATTGATTCTTCAGAGCAGCGGTCTCTGGGAATACAGTTTTTGAAACTTAGACTTGGACCCCTAGCATTCCCAGCATAGATCTTCAGGCGAGTGATCTGAATGCTCTGTTTTTGTTTTTGTGTTTTAACCCTCATATTGCATACGTCTGTGACAGGTTTGATCTGAAGTTACTAAGGCTGCCTCCTTGTCTCCACCAGGTTTTTACCTCTCGGTCGTGTATTTTTGCCCCTTCTTCTTCCCATATGTTCTTTTCTGCTTCTCTTCTTGATGAATTGGTAAGATTAAGTATTAATGCCCTATGCAATATTTGCATGTCCTTCTTCAACCAGGAATATTATGCTACTTCATGAGCCAGTAATTAGAGTGTATCTTCATGTTCTCCCACACACACTCAAGCAGAGAGTCCGTGATAGTTAAAAATAAGATTTTCCAGGGGTATCCAGTTCTTAGAAGACAGACGGTAGTGCCTAGTTCTTAATGAAAAGCTTTTCTTTAAAAATCAGGCACGAGCATTTACAGATCTAGAAATTGAGATTACAAAAAGGTAAGCCAGGTTTGCGGGGCACTCTATCAACTTCCCAGAAGATCCCTGTCATTTTCTCTTGACATTGACCTGAGAGGAGCAGGTGCTGCTGTGTTCTGGGTGCTTCTCAGAGATGTGTTGCATTTGGGGTACTTGAGGAACTGGTGCTGGGTAGCAGGCACTGTTTCTGTTTTCACCGGGGAGGAAAATCAATGATTTTGAGAGAGTTGACAGTTGCACGATTATCACTCTCTGGGATTAACATTGTTTAGGAAGATGTGGAGGGCCACAGTAGTTGGTATGTAAGAAACACAGCATTTTGAAGGTTTCTCTGATCGCTGTGATCTGTTGGAGAAACGTGGTGATTTTTATGTCTAACGCGTGTGTTGTAAATCGGCATTTGACAACGCCGCAGTCTTCTGTCCAATATGAGCAGCTGGTGCTCTCGTGTGCCTCAGTTTTTCTTTGTTAATAACTCTGATTATGAATGTTCCTCCCCTGAAAAAATTATTGAAACTACAGTATCGTTTACTTCTATTGATGAATGTTGTGATGTATACGTTTTAAAATATGTTAGACTGCCTTTTTCCCTCTTTATGGGGACTGCTTTGTGTTTCCCAAATAGCAGTTATTTATATGCCATTTTTGAATTTTGCCACTGCACTATACCACTCGCACTATTATTTGCTTACTATTTCTTTTAAGTTGAGTTTAGGGGCGCCTGGGTGGCTCAGTCGGTTAAGCGCCCGACTTCGGCTCAGGTCATGATCTCACGGTCTGTGAGTTCGAGCCCCGCGTTGGGCTCTGTGCTGACAGCTCAGAGCCTGGAACCTGTTTCAGATTCTGTGTCTCCCTCTCTCTGACCCTCCCCCGTTCATGCTCTGTCTCTCTCTGTCTCAAAAATAAATAAACGTTAAAAAATAAATAAATAAGTTGAGTTTAAATCCGCTCACCTACCTTTTTTTAAATTGAAGGACGGTTTATATGCAGTAAAATTACCCACTTTAATGCTACAGTTTGAGTTTTGGCAGTTATACACCCAGATAGAACCATCAGCATCATCAAGATACAGGACGTTTGCATCTCCCTGAGAAGTTCCCTTGTGCCTCTTTACAGTGGATCCCAGATCTGTTTTTTGTTCGCATAATCTGTCCCCACTTTATTTTTAACTTAGATTTTGCTAAGCAGTGGGGTCTATGAATTCGGTTTGAGGTCTTATTTTTTCCCCTAATTCACATGAAAATAAAGATATAATTTTGGTGTCACACTTGGTTCAACTAAAGGAAGTGTATACAAGAGCTTGTTTAAGCATGCTTGAAAGCTGAGAACATTAAAAAAAATTTTTTTAAGTCTATTTATTTATTTTGAGAGAGACATGAGTAGGGGATGGGGCAGAGAGAGAGGGAGAGAGAGAGAATCCCAAGCCGGCTCTGCACTGCCAGCTCAGAGCCCAGTGCGGGGCTCAAACTCACTAAACTGTGAGATTATGACCTGGACAAAAACCAAGAGTCGGAAGCTTAACCAGCTGAGCCACCCAAGAACCCTGAAAGCTGAGAACATTTTAAAAGTGACTGTAGAGGGGCGCCTGGGTGGCGCAGTCGGTTAAGCGTCCCACTTCAGCCAGGTCACGATCTCACGGTCCGTGAGTTCGAGCCCCGCGTCAGGCTCTGGGCTGATGGCTCGGAGCCTGGAGCCTGTTTCCGATTCTGTGTCTCCCTCTCTCTCTGCCCCTCCCCCGTTCATGCTCTGTCTCTGTCTGTCCCATAAATAAATAAAAACGTTGAAAAAAAAATTTAAAAAAATAAAATAAAATAAAAGTGACTGTAGAGCAATAGTTCCCAAATTTTATGCCCTAAGATTATTATTTTTCTACTGCAGTTTCTACTTTCGAAAGGTTGTTATAAACAATTTTATAGTAAGTAATCTTTATCAACAAACGATTGTTTATCTGATTGTTTATAATTGCCAACATCCATACAGCACGTTGCATCCTGCAGGTGGGGTGTCAAATCAGTGTCTCAGGTCATGACCACAAGTTGTTGAACAATGAAATCGAACAAAATGATAAATAGAATGTATTCGAAATAAGGGTAGGAATAGTACCAGTGCTACTTCATACTGAGTTGATAGAATTCTAGCCAAAAGCAAAAATAAGTGATTTTTTTTCATTAATCCGTGCAGCCCTATTCCAGATGAATTTGGAATTTCCTACTAGGTTTTTGAAAACTCAAGAATTACTCCCCGACTTCCTTTACTGTTTTATCTTGCATTTGACTCTTGACATTTTTCCTCTAACGTTTAAGTTGTGAGAGCTTCAATTGGCGATATTTGTGAACATTACAAGTGTGTTATTTCTTCTTCTGATAGTGACAGGATATTTTAATACTTCACACTGACTGAAAGTGATGAAAATCACCTAGTATAAAAATGGCTCTCAAAAATGCTTCTAAAATGATGAACGGTGGGTCCCGTTTTACACAATGAGCTGTTTCAGTTCCGTGACAATCACCATACAAACAATTGAGTGGTTCTTCTTAGGAGCCTTGAAATTGCATTAAGCCCTACCACGCATCTAGGTTCGATATAATTGAAGCAAAAATAATGAACCCACTTCATTACACAGCAGAATCAGCCGTAGCAGAAATGTAATTCATAAATGTACAGGCTACTGACTAGCAGTCTAATAGCTGTCTCTGAATCCTCAGTGATGAGTATTTAGGTTTCATGATTAGGTATGCACGCTCTGTAAATGCTTCGTTGCTCTGTTTTGGTTTGCTTTTTTAATAGTAGGACTGCTGCGAGCGTCTAAGGCTGAGCGACCCAGGGTGAGAGGAGACTGTACGAGTCCAAGCTCAGATGTCTGAGTTGGCCACCACTCCCTTTCCTAGAAAAGCATTTTTTTTTTTTTTTTTTACATTTATATTTGAGAGACCGTGAGACAAAGTGAGAGAGAGGGAGACACAGCATCCGAAGCAGGCTCCAGGCTTTGAGCCGTCAGTACAGAGCCTGACACGGGGCTCGAACCCACGGACCGTGAGATCATGACCTGAGCCGAAGTTGTACACTCAACCAACTGAGCCACCCAGGCGTCCCTGGAAAAGCATCTTAAAACACTACATTCATATGTGCTGTTACCTGGACTGTCTCTTAAGGTCAGAAGGAAAGACAATGGAAAGGAAGCAGACTAAAGACCCCTGGTCTCCAAAGGGGGATGATTGGAATCTCTTGGTGATTTTATTAACAGAGGGACCTTTTTCCAGTTGTTTCTGGAAACAGCTTCTGGGAAAAGATTTTTAGTCAAGTCACTTGACCAAGATTTAAATGAGGGAGAATGTATTCAGTTGTGTTTAGAGGCAGGCAAAGAAACCTGTTGTCCCAATACCTGCACTTCAGGGGCACTACTTGCAAATTATATGTTGTCTTTGATTTTACATTATAACTCAAACAGCCATGGCCACAAACATTTGCGTGGGCTCCACTACGTGGAGCGATGGTGTGAGCGTTTTGGTGAACGTTTTAGTGAAGGCCTGGTTTGCCCGGACTGTCTCAGCTCATCATACCTGTTGTCATGGCTTAATTGCTAATAGTGCTTCCTTTCACTCTTGAAAATGCCCTGGTTTGGATGCTGAGTTTTGGGTCATGTTGTTGAGACTGTGAAATCTTACCGATAGGGAGAGTCTTCTGATACACTTTTTATCTAGGTGAAAACATTAATCACACAAGGATCATCTTTAAGACGCCTTAAGAGGCCTTAGCTCTAATTGTGACTTTTGAGTCCAAGGCTTTCTCCAAGTGTGAGTTGGTTTGTTTACTTATTTGATAAAATTGAGAGGTAGTATTGCCTAGTGGTTAAGAGTGCTGGTTCTGGGATAGTACAGGCCCTAAAGCATATGATCTGTGCCTTTGGGTTAGTCAAGAAGTGATGCATTTAGAGTGGTAAGTTAGCATAATGCCTGGAATATAGTAAGCAGTCTGTTAACTGTTAGTAATTATTAAGGATCACAGATCTTATTGAGCCCTTTTTCTGTGCTAGACCCTGTGCTTGGGGCTAAGGAATTAAAAAAAAAAAAAAAAAAAGACATTCTTCCTAGGAACTTTACACAGAATGCTGTCTTTTCCCTCTCTCCAGATCCTGAAACAATCTCCATCCAGATGCCAAATAATAAATATTTTTATACAACTCATTGTTTCTCTCACGTAGGTTTGTGTCTGTCTGATGCCTTGCTGTTGTTTATTAACATTTACCACCCAGCTGCCGCGTCTGGCACTGTAATAGGTCTTGAGGGTGTGAAATGTTAGTAAGATAATCATGGCTGCCCTCACTAGAAGCGTATGGAGGCATGGTTTTTAGTTTTAAGGGACCAGTTAACAAACACATGTTTTTCTCAGAGCATTCCTTGCCTGACAGAGCGTAATATTATCCTGCATCTGGCTAACATTTTGTGTTTTGGATTATCTAGTTAACACAACAAGCACATGAGGGTTTGTGGAATTGGGGTCACATATTCACATTTAATTTACTGGAGCATTACTATGTTTTTGACCCACCCACTTCTCGCCACCTCCTCCACCCCCAACTTCACTTCCTAAAAGAGAGGAGAAGCCAGAACAATTTAAATGTAAACCATGCCTCAAGGGAATTAAGAGCAAAAATGAACTATTGGGACCTCATCAAGGTAGAAAGCTTCTGCACTGCAAAGGAAACAACAAAACTAAAAGGCAACCGACGGAATGGGAAAAGATATTTGTAAGTGACATATTGGATAAAGGGCTAGTATCCAAAAATCTATAAAGAGCTCACCAAACTCCACACCCGAAAAACAAATAATCCAGTGAAGAAATGGGCAGAAAACATGAATAGACACCTTGCCAAAGAAGACATCTAGATGGCCAACAGACCCATGAAAAGATGCTCAACATCGCTCCTCATCAGGGAACTACAAATCAAAACCACACTGCGATAACCACCTCACGCCTGCCAGAGTGGCTAAAATGAACAAATCAGGGGACTATAGATGCTGGCGAGGGTATGGAGAAACAGGAACCCTCTTGCACTGTTGGTGGCAGTGCAAACTGGTACATCCGCTCTGGAAAACAGCATGGAGATTCCTCAAAAAATTAAAAATACAACTACCCTACGACCCAGCAATGGCACTACTAGGAATTTTCCAAGGGATACAGGAGTACTGATGCATAGGGGCACATGCGCCCCAATGTTTATAGCAGCACTTTCAACAATAGCCAAATTATGGAAAGAGCCTAAATGTCCCATCAACTGACGAATGGATACAGAAGATGTGGTTTATATATTCAATGGAATACTACTTGGCAATGAGAAAGAATGCAATCCTGCCATTTGCAGCAACATGGATGGAACTGGAGGGTATTATGCTGAGTGAAATAAGCCAGGCAGAGAAAGACAGATACCATATGTTTTCACTCATATGTGGATCTGGAGAAACTTAACAGAAGACCAAGGGGGAGGGGAAGAGGAAAAAAAAGTTACAGAGAGGGTAGGAAACAAACCATAAGCGACTCTTAAATACTGAGAACAAACTGAGGGATGATGGGGGTGGGGGAGAGGGGAAAGTGGGTGATGCGCATCGGGGAGGGCACCTGTTGGGATGAGCCCTGGGCGTTGTATGGAAACCAATGACAAGAAATTATATTAAAATAAATAAATGCAAGCCATTCCTCTCAATGAGCATGTGCTCTGTGCAGAGAAAGACTCACACGGGAGAGCATGAAGCTGCATTTCCCCCCACCTTTCACTGTGTAAACATCTCACTATCACATGTGACTTCTGTGTTTAAAATAAATATTGTTCATAAGTAGTGAATTCTAAACTAAGTCAACTATTTTGTCTACTCTTAACTGAAAAATGTGTTCCAATCCTATAGGAACATTAGCTGTGTTGACCTTAGAACCTGTATGTTGATGTCCTTTATGCTGTGGCTTCCTAAGGGGTTTCAGAGGTAACATGACAGTCCGAGAATGAAGCTGACTGGAGACCTTTTGTCCTACAAAAGCAATCAAAATTAGTAAGAGTCTGAATCACTGCCTTCAGGAAGCTTATCATCTAGAAGGATCATCTCTAAAACAAGTCGCAGTAGAAGATGTAAGGAATCATAAGCAGCAATTGCATGTTAGAATGGCCCCAGTTTCAAGGGTTGTGTTCCATTGTCCCCATAAATACATACAATTATGTTTGTCAAGCAACAGGTTCAGATTATTTGGCCTAGAAAAAATGGGATTGATATCTTTTTTTTTTTTTTTTAAGAAAGCATGTACAAGCAGGGGAGGAGGCAAAGGGAGGAAAAGAGAGAATCCCAAGCAGCCTCATGCTCAGCATGGACCCTGGTGTGGGGCTCAGTCCCATGACCCTGGGATTGACCTGAGCAGAAATCAAGAGTCAGACACTCAACTGACTGAGCCACCCAGGTGCCCCGTATTGATATCTCTAAAGAGAATATGAGAGAGTGAAATGGCTTTATCCATAAAAGTTTCTTGCAAGTACTGAATTGTGATTTAATAGCTGCAGAGAGAAAAGGCAGAAAGGCATTTCAGACATGGCAAGTGTTAAAAGCATCAAACATCGAGGTGTGGTTGATCAAGCAAAACTGTTTGTCTTTTCCTTTGGCCAAATGATTGGGGACACACTGGAGTGTCACAGGAGGTGAGAATAATAAGGAACGTGGCCGTAGACTGAGGAGTTAAGATAAATTCTCTAGACCATTATCTGTTCCTCGTATCCCACTCATGATCTTTAGCTGAGAACACTGAGACCATTTTAGATGGCATTCTAACCCATCTCATGGTTACATTTAAATTGTGGAGTTGATTGTAAACACCATTTTTAGAATGATTTTTCTGTCTTGTGTAAAAATCATATTGGACATGGCTACATGCTTATTTTTGTAATCCCTTTTGGGAGTCACTGTGATGTAATAAAAAAGGAGCCAGGAAACCCGGAGTATGGCACCACTCCACCATCTGTTAGCTCTGTGACCTTAGGCCACTCGCTTCACCTCTCTGAGTCTTAGTCCTCACTTATAAAATGGCAGACCGGACCTTTACATGTTATACTTTGTTTGCTTTCTTTTCATTAATTTTCTTCTTATTGTTATGAAACAGATCTGTTCTCCTTAATGGAGGGTTGGGAGCTGAAAGCCCCACCTGCCTACCCATCCGCACTTTTCCAGAGTTCTTCCCAAGAGTCCTAAGACTCAGAAGAACACAAGTGGAGAATCCCTGGACCACATCCCTAAGGTCTCTTCTAGAATGAACATCTTCTATACTTACATTGATAGACTGAGTATAATTTCTTTTTTTTAAATATATTTTTTAATGTTTATTTTGAGAGACAGAGCATGAGTGGGGGAGGGGCAGAGAGAGGAGACACAGAATCCGAGGCAGGCTCCAGGCTCTGAGCTGTCAGCACAGAGCCCGATGTGGGGCTCGAACCCACAGACTGCGAGGTCATGACCTGAGCTGAAGTCAGACGCTCAACCAACTGAGCCACCCAGGTGCCCCTGAGTAGAATTTCTTAAAAACAATTTTGAGGAGATACTGCAATACTAACTGTAATACAACCTATTGTACATTTACTCCATATAATATTAGGTGTAGTAGGAAATATGAAGAGAACAGAGCATAAATACACTTGGCATACACTTGAGTAAGAGGGGAACAGAAGAGAGCCTCTGTAACTGTTTATAACCCAACTCATATAGACATTCAAGACAACGAATATGTCTGCTTTAAGATTGCTAGGGAGATTAAGAAAAAAAAGAAAATGAGTTTGTTTAATTTTGTAAGATTTAAGAAATTTTTTATTTAGAGGTGCCTAGGTCGCTCGGTTGAGCATCCAGCTTCGGCTCAGGGCATGATCTCACGGCTCGTGGGTTCAAGCCCCACATTGGACTCTGTGCTGACAGCTCGGAGCCTGGAGCCTACTTCAGATTCTGTGTTTTCCTCTCTCTCTCTGCCCCTGACCTGCTCGTGTTCTGTCTCTGTCTCTCTCAAAACTAAACCTTAAAAAAAAGAATTGAAAAATATTTTTAAATTTATTTTTTGAATGTGAGATAGTCCAAAAAGAACATAAAGGGGCACCCTACTGTTGATTTTGGCTCAGGTCATGATCCCATGAACCCGTGAGATGATCTCACAGGTTCGTGGGATCAAGACCCCCATTGAGCTCTACACTGACAGTGTGGAGCCTGCTTGGGATTCTCTCTCTGCCTCTCTCTCTGCCTCTCTCCCTGCCTCTCTCTCTCTCTCTCTCTCTCTCTCTCAAAATAAATGAACATTTAAAAAATGTTATTTCAAAAAATCAAAAGGAAATGAGCTGAAAAGACTCCTGATACGATGATGGCTGTCCTTCCAGAAGCTCCCTTCTCTGGAGGCAGTCACTATGACCAGCTGGGTAAGCTTCCAGAGTGTATGGAATCACTCCCAGATTTCTGAGAGTATTTATTTCCTGTGGCTACTCTGACAAATGAGCAAAAACCGGGTGGCTTAGGACAACAGAAATGTATTTTCCCACAGTCCTGGAGGCCAGAAGTTTGAAAGCTGTATCACTGGGCTGAAATCAAGGTGTTGGCAAGGCTGCACTCCCTCCGGAGGTTCTTGGGGAGAGTCCCTCCCCTTCTGGAGCCAGTATGTTGCCAGCCAATCCTGATTCCTTGGTTTGTGGCCCCATCACTCCAATTTTTGAGGCCAGCACCTCAAATCTCCCTCTGCTCTGTCTTCGCACAGCCTTCGTGCACGCGTGCGTGCATGCGTGCGTGTGTGTGTTATGTAGCCTCCCTCTACTTCTCTCGTCTGCGTATGTGTGACTGCATTTAGAGCTCACCTGGACAAATACTGGGTAATCTTACTATCTCAAGATCCTCAACTTAATCACTTCTGTAAAGACTCTGCCACATAAGGTAACATTCACAAGTCCCAGGGATTACAATGTGAATATCTTCCGGGGGCGTGGGGTGGGCATTTTTCAGCCTACTACAACAGTAAAACAAGTAGCATACTGTACAGACTTTTCTGGACCTCGCTTCTAAGTGTAAAACTGGAATAACCTAACGTTAATTCACTACCAGTTAAGTGATTGTAATCCATAGAGTGGAATATGGTGTTATTACTAGGAATGAGGTGGATATACTACTGATATGGAACCATATTCACTGTAAAGTAAAAGCAAGTTGCAGCAGTACATATGAGTTAGGTGAGAACTTGGAAAGATACATGTCAAACTTGAGTGGCATCCCTTAGGGAGTGGACTTTTTAATGTTATGTTTGTACTTTGGAATTTATTTTTTTTAAGATTTGTTTTATTTATTTTGCTGGGGGGGGGGGGGCAGAGCGAGAGGATCCCAAGCAGGGCTAGAACCCATGAACTGTGAGATCATGACCTGAGCCAAAATCAAGAGTCGGATGCTTCACCAACTGAGCCACCCAGGCGCCCCATACTTTGGAATTTTTTAATCACATGTACTTTACAGTAAATCTGTGTGTTTTATATTAAATCCAGAAGAAAATGGACTTGAATTTAATTTTTCTGCATGGATTATGTTGCAGAAATAATACAGGATTATCCCGGTTTTAACCTTTTTTTTTTTGACTTCGCCAGATAGCAGACCCTACACTGGCTGAGATGGGGAAGAACTTGAAGGAGGCCATGAAGATGTTGGAGCACAGTCAGAGGTGAGCGTGGGGCGTCATTGACCCTAGGAAACGTGCTCAGCCTGTTGTGAAGCCGGTGGCACTGGTTTCCTGCCGGCAAAAACTCCTCTCGGTTTCAGAATGTCACGCGTAGTTGAGCTTCACCTGACTGGAAAGACGGTGTTCGTCTTGGGTAGAAGGTACTTTGTAATGAAAGGATTTTGAAATTGAGGGGCAGGACTTAGCGTTTTCAGTTCTGCCTCTTAAGAGTTTCATTTACTTAATATATTGATTTGAATCTATAAATACTTTTTACTGTATATTTATATCCTAGAGGGCATCGGCTAACCAAGAAATGGGTTAAAAAGTGTCATTTTTTTTCATGTTCTTTTCCTGAGATTCGGCCTGTACCCCCAACTGGGGGCTAGGGTGATAGGGGTAGGAGAAGAGATGTGATAAGTGTGTTTCAAATCCTGTATCAGTTACCGAGAGGTTACAGGCAGCATTGTCACCTGTTGGCCTGTTCGGATGTTAGCAATTTGGTGACATCGTTTTTTATTTCCTTTAAATTAGAAGAACAGAGGAGGAAAATGGAAAGAAGCTGGTATCAGGAGATATTCCGGGGCCGCTCCAAGGCAGGTAGGTGGCAGTGAAGGTGCCTACTTTTAGTTAGGGTATGTGTTTTCTTTAAACCAAGATTTTACAAACCATTGTTGGTTTATAATTTTAGTTGTGATAAGCACAGAGCAAATTGAGCGTCCTGTGCAGTGTAACACCAGGAAAA
Organism: Puma concolor; assembly: GCF_028749965.1. Taxonomy (NCBI): domain Eukaryota; kingdom Metazoa; phylum Chordata; class Mammalia; order Carnivora; family Felidae; genus Puma; species Puma concolor. The sequence goes on from NC_141682.1 coordinate 30,278,288, forward strand.
CAGACTGCCATTGGTTGGTTGGCGAGAAATCTACCTGCTTCTTCCCCTTTCCCATTCAGGATCTAATTTAATTTAATTTCCCATTCAGAATTGACAACCTCATGACTCAAAAGTGAATGCACAAGTTTGTAACTATAACTCGACTATCATACTTAGTTCCTCCTTGAAACCCATTATCTATTCAGTAGACAGAGCTTTGTGGTGAGAGATACTTTAATTTGATAAGATTTATTATGTGTATAATAAAGTAAAATGAAAATGTCAACTTTGATCATTTGTTGGCAGAGTGATTTCTTTTTTTGGCAACTAAAACCAATCTGTCAAGCGTGTGTGGTTTAAGCTAGCAGGGAAAATAACAGGAAAAATAAGTAGCCGTGTAACTAGAATTTTCACAGGATGTTAGCACTCAGTGTGGACTTAAAGTCCCAGCCCCGCTTCCCTCAAACAAGCTTGTTTCTTCTGTTGTTTTATAACCAGGAAACTGCACATAGGTAAACAGTACAACTCCCTTAAATTGTCCTTTGACCTGAGTATGAATATATACGAGGTTGCAAAAGGAAAGTTTGGAGGAAAGCCACAATGTGTCATTAGGTGTCATATCTGACACACCCAGGTACTAATATTTTGAGACAGGCGCTCCTGTGGGTTGCCTGAATGGTGCCGATTTGAAGCCCTCTAGCTGTAAGGTAGGTTCTGCAGCTGACAGTGGGAGCCAAATCCTGTCAGTCCTCTCCACCCAGAGCTGTGGATGGGAATGAAAGTGTTCTATTAAGCCCACAGAAGTTTCCCTAGAAGAGATACTACCAAGAACATCTGTAATGCTCCAAATGGGAGGGCATTAGAGCCACAGGTCAGGAGCTTTCACACTTAATATAATAATGCCAACGTCTGAGATAGCGCGTGGCTAGGCACAGCATTAAACGTTTTTCATCCACTGATTGCATCCTCACAGTTCCATAATGTAGGGTCTGAGGGAGTTCAACGGCTTGCTCAAGGTCACTTGGTGGGCCCCCACTCCCCACACAGTGTCCAAGGACCAGAGCCCCTGTCACATGAGGGTCAGCACCTTGGTTTTGGCCTTGTTTTGGCGGTGCTTTTGAAAAAGAGAACTTGGTATTAGTTCTCACTGATTGGTCCAGTCCCATTAATGGAATGATAATGTCTTTTCATTAGAGTTACTGCAAGTCGCCTTGCCATTGCTTTACTGCTTTAGCCATTGACGTTCTTCGCATTAGTTTTCAGACAGTCACGTAATAAGCACTTAATGTCATATCTGGGAAGTAAACCTGTTTATACCGTAAGCAGATCTCAGATCTCTAGTTTCCCTGCTTGAGGAAGAGGTAATAAATGATGTTTGCGTTACATGTTTCAGTTGGTTAGAACAGACAGGACTCCTGCGTGGAAGAAAACTAGCCATACCAGTGGCATTGGAGTATGGTTGCTGCTTTTGTGACCTTCCAGCATCTCAAAAGGACTATTTTGGTTCCTATAACATGCTTTTTAAATACTCTTCTTGGATTCGAATGAACAGGTAGACAAATATTGCTAATGTAATCCTGGTGAAATTTTCAGAACTCAGTCTCCTATTTGGATAGAAGATTTAAATACCTGGTTATATTGAGAATTCAGTTAATATGAGGTTTGTTTTTAAAAGCTGTATCCTGTATCTCAAACACGTTCTTTCTCCTCTAGCTACTCAATTAAAAAACAAAACAGAAAACACAACTTACCGCAGCTTGTTTAAATGAAGGAAATAGAGTGGTGGGGATGTGAGCTGTTTCCACCTGTCTGTCAACTCTCTTTTGATTCTGCAGTGGACAAGATATGGTGAGCATCCTCCAGCTAGTTCAGAATCTGATGCACGGAGAGGAAGAGGAGGAGTCCCAGAGCCCCCGGTAATGGACACCAGTTGGCAGCTTCTCTCTGAAAGTATATGTGACCTTGACTTTGATAGTGACTGCGTTCTGACCAGTTGCTGAAATAGCTGTGCTTCATTCACAGTTACACATGATATTAAAACAATGTCCGTTTTTTCTCTTCTCAGCGAGACATTTAATATATGTTGGGTAATATATTTCGTAAAAGGAAGGCATTTATGAAAACGAAATCCTGTAGCTTATATGGCATCGTTTCTCAGAGAGGGGCTGGCGGAGGGACCAGAGAATAACTGCTGTGTGCGTGTCTGCTTCCGGTTGCTTCTGCTGATGTGCTGCGGCTTCTGACCGCTAACAGGTGCCACAGCTCGATCTGTTGGTGGCAGGGCCCTGTTGTCTGTGAAACCTCCGTTTATTTTTTTTCATCTAGCTTAGCTCCCTATTTAGTTTCATGTTTAATAGTTTTAAATTTAATTTTTTTGGAGTAAGTCATTCTCCTTTTTCAAATATCAGAAGCTACAAAGAGTACAGAAAGGCAGTTTTCAGTCAGCGATGTGATGGCATGTATTAGCCGAATCCAGAGTTGATGTAAATTCTAAAATGACAGTGACCTTGAATGAAAAGGGGGTATTTCCTTCGTACTCTTCCTCCCCAGCTTCTTGTTCTCCTTAGAGACAGCGGCCTTGCCAGCTTCTTGTGTACTCTTCAGAGATACTCTGTGTGTACGTATACACAAGCCGAGTGCACTCCCTCCAGGACGTAAACGCCATTTGGTGTTGTGCACCTTGCTTTCGTCATCTATGTCTCGGGGTTCACTGTATATCAGTGCCCAAGGAGCACTCTCCTGGAAGAGCTGCTTCGTTTTACTTTGGATGAGTGAACGGTGTTTTATGTAACTAGTCGCCTGTTCATGTTCCCTGTTGCAAACATTGCTGCAGCCGGTGACTTTGTACGTGTGTCCTTTATCATACCAGCAAGTGTTTCTGGAGATGAAAGTCCTGAAAGTGGGATTTCTGGGCCAGGTAGGCTGTGTGTCTGTAATTTGGATAGCTCCTGCCGAGTGTCCCTCCGTGGAATTAGGCCAGGTTACAGTCCCACCAGCAGTACGGGAGAATAGCTCTTTCCCCACACCTTTGCCTGCAAGGCTGTTTGTAGACTTAAGGACCATTGCCAGTCTGCAAGGTGAGAAATGGTATTTCAGCATAATTTGAGTTTGCATTTTTCTCATGAATCAGGTTAAGTGGCTTTTTTATATGTTTTAAAAACCATTTATATTTCCTTTGCTATGAACTATCTCCTTTGCCCAGTATCCTGTCTAATTTTTTGGTCTTTTTCTTACTGATTTACAGTTACTTTTTATAAGGGACGGTATTCCATCCATTTTAATGATACATAAAACATACCCGGTTCCCTTGAATTTGCTGTACTGTTTTAAGTAGCTGTTGAATGCAGGGAATTGACTTCATCTAATGATTCTTTAAAAAAATTAATTTCTGCACATTTTGTCTCAGCTCTACATGCCATAGTTCTTATAGCAGGCATTTGCTGTTTTAAAAAATGGGGGATAAAACTATTCACAGTTTGTATATGTAGTAGATATTCAATAAAATCTTCCTTAGATCATCATTACTTTTTACGCATTGAATTTTCTAAACTTATCTGGATTTCTGCCTTCTAGGCCATTAGGTGGATTTCAAGTCTGACAGATTTCTGTAGAAATGCCATATCTCTAGGTTTTATCTTACTCCTTTATTCGTATTTTGACTAACACTTTAATATAATTGATTTTGATTAACAGAATCCAGAATATTGGAGAACAAGGTCATATAGCTTTGTTGGGGCATAGTCTGGGAGCTTATATTTCAACTCTGGACAAAGAGAAGCTCAGAAAACTCACAACTAGGATACTATCAGACACTACTTTGTGGCTGTGCAGGATTTTCAGGTAAGGACGTATATGAGTTGGGTACAGACTGTTTCCTGGAGCTCTGCTGCCTGAGTTCATGTAGGCCTTTTCCCCTCCCTCTTGGAAGCCTTGCATTTAAAAAAAAAAAAAAAAAAAAAAATCTATGTGCCTCAGTTTCCCCAGCTGTTCAATGGGGGTAACGTCAGTATCTGTTTCATGGCATAGTTAGGAGGAATAAATGAGTGAAAGAACTAGCTTATGTCAAAAGCTGAGAACATAAGCACATACATTTTGGATAATGTCAGCAGTTACTTATTTTTAGGATTCCTACTTGACACTTGTCTATAGAAGAAAGAGCAGGAAAGTGGTCACAGGTATTTTTAATCAAAGGATTAGCTTCTCCTTTAGTAGAAGGAAAATGCTGCCATAAGGAAGTTGAGTATGTGTTATGAAATTGAACGCTTTATGCTGTGCGAAATATCACGCTTTATGCTGTGATAATGTTGGCATTATTAAGGAGTTATAGCACATAAGGATTCAGTAGAAGACACAGGACCAGTGGTATTTTGGGGCTTATGCTGTTACTTTTTTTTTTAATGTTTGTTTATTTTTGGAGGGGAGAAGGGAGAGGGGGAACGGGCAGAAAGAGGGAGACAGAGGATCCAAAGTGGGGCTTGAACCTCACAAGCCGTGAGATCACGACCTGAGCCGAAGTCGGGTGCTTAACCGACTGAGGCACCCAGGTGCCACTATGCTGTTGCTTTTAAGGAAAAGGAATGTTTGCCTAACACTGGAAAATTTAAGTTGACAGACTCCCTTTCAGATGTTGGAAAACAGCTTGGCCAAGCAAGAGTTTAAGTTTGCCTAACTGAATCGCAAAGGAGAGATTTTCTTCTAATAAAAATCTGCCACCCGTAATTGAAATTCTCTCTCCTTACTTTTCTGGAAGATGGAGAAGAATAATTTGCCCCAGGCAGACAATAGTAAAAGCAAAAGTTAGGCTGACTAGCAGCTTTCACCTTTTTCTTTACCTGGAATGTTTTTGGACTGAAACTGCTGAGGACCTTGCCTGCATTATCCAGTGTTGGCCTTCTTGTAGAGTAAGCTGAAACCGTGATCTCTGGCCTTTTTGTATCTAAGGGACTCCTATTCTCTGCTGCTTTTTTTCATAGTTTCTGCTCTTTTTGGAGTATGGACAAAGGGTGATTGCCTCCATTCTTTATAACCTCCAGCTGTTGAGGTGTGGTCAGCCATCTAGGATGAGGGCGATCCCTATCTCCTTTGGGTGCTCTAGGTGAAAATTCCTAGATTAAGAAAAGAATTACTCCCAAGACTAAAATTAGGATGTAAAACTGTCTCTTATCAGAGACAAGAACACCCCGAGAGATGGCTGTCTCTTCACAGGTATGAAAACGGCTGCGCTTATTTCCACGAAGAGGAAAGAGAAGGACTGGCAAAGATCTGTAGGCTTGCTCTTCACTCTTGTTACGAAGACTTCGTAGTGGACGGCTTCAACGTGCTGTATAACAAGAAGCCTGTTATATACCTTAGTGCTGCTGCTAGGCCTGGCCTGGGCCAGTACCTTTGTAATCAGGTAATATGGGATAAGGTGGACATGTGAAAGAAATGGTGTTCCTCTCTGTTCTGGAACTTTATAAAGTGCATAGGCCCATTTCTTTAGCCGTGGTTCTTTTCAAATGAAAAGAAACAATATGCTTGTTTTGTCAATATAAGAAAATATGTAAATAGATATTAATGAATTTTCAGAGGTGTGTACGTATATGTATTGCTTAGTTGCCCAAAGGCAACCACAGTTAACATTTTTCTTCCCCAGATTTTAATCAGAGAGTGTGTATGTGTTTTTACAAGGTTATGTTTGGCTTTTTTCACTTAGTGTTATAACAGGCGCATATCCTGTTTTAACAGTTCTTCAGAGTACAGTTTATTTTTAATATCTTCATAATAGTCATTCAAGTCACTGTATAGTGTTTTAGGCAACTGTTTCCCTTTTGGACAGTTAGAGCATTTGCATTCTTTTGTTTTCTGTGACCATTTTCAGGAAGTGCTCTTTGCATAGTGTTAGGGACTTTTTTATGCATATAGCTTTTTCTTTATTTAGAAATTTCTATATTTAGAAAGTACTTTCTAGATTATATTCCTTAGATAGATTTTCAGAGTCTGTCTAGAATTACTAGATCAAAGAGCATTACCATTTTTGACGCTCATGGGACGTCATTACGCTCATTGACATGTAGCCCAATTAGGGGGCTGCAAAAAAAACGTTCAGCCTCTTGGCGGAAAATGTTTTAGTTTTGTTTTTGGGTGTTTTTTGTTTTGTTCTCTTATTGAGAGAGTGAGAGAGAGAGCGAGCACAGGACAGGGTAAGCGGAGGAAGGGCAGAGAGAGAGGGTGAGAGAGAGAATTCAAAGTAGGCTCAGCGCTGTCAGCATGGAACCCAACCAGGGCTCAAACCCACGGACCATAAGATCGTGACCTGAGCGGAAATCAAGGGTCAGACGCTTAACCAACTGAGCCGCCAGGGGTCCTGTGAGGGTTTATCTTTTGTAAGATGAAGGAGTCCTGTGGAGATCGGTGGGGGAAACTCAGGGACTTCAGCTGATTTTGAGCTGTGGTCACTGGCAGCAGGAAATGACGTCCTCTTTTTGAGTGTGTACAGAATGAAGAGATTTACAATGTCCTTACAGAAACCTGGAACAAATTACTTACTGAGTACCTACTACAGGCCAGGTTCTTCTAGACCCACAGCTGCCTTGTCCCAGCAGTCCCGTCTTCAAAAGCTGTATGGGGGGCAGGGGTGCGCCTGGCTGACTCAGTCAGAAGGGCATGCAACTGACTTTTCATCTTGAGGTTGTGAGTTCGAGCTGCATGTTGAGCATTGAGCTTACTTTACTTTTTATTTTTACTTTTTTTTAATGTTTATTTATTTTTGAGAGAGAGAGAGAGACAGAGTGCGAGTGGGGGAGGGGCAGAGAGCGAGGGAGACACAGAATCCGAAACAGGCTCCAGGCTCCGAGCTGTCAGCACAGAACCCGACATGGGGCTCAAACTCACAAACCGTGAGATCATGACATGAGCCAAAGTTGGACGCTTAATCGACTGAGCCACCCGGGCACCCCATAAAGCTTACTTTTTTAAAAAAATGTATATTTTTGGGGCGCCTGGGTGGCGCAGTCGGTTAAGCGTCCGACTTCAGCCAGGTCACGATCTCGCGGTCTGTGAGTTCGAGCCCCGCGTCAGGCTCTGGGCTGATGGCTCAGAGCCTGGAGCCTGTTTCCGATTCTGTGTCTCCCTCTCTCTCTGACCCTCCCCCGTTCATGCTCTGTCACTCTCTGTCCCAAAAATTAAAAAAAAAAAAAAAAAATGTATATTTTTCATACCTAAAAAAATATATATGAATACTTAGAAAATGTTTAGAACGTTTTATACTAACAGTAGCTAATTGTTGGCTTATGGGGTGGGAGGGCATTTTCACTTTTAATTTCTTTTTTTTTTTTAATGTGTGTTTTACTCGGGTTTCCTTTCCTCATAATTTAAAAGAAGAATTTTTAAGGAGGGAGAAGGTGTGCATAAAGTGTTCGTTAAATGTTTGGTCTCTAAATGGTGCTACCAAGTCTAGTTACAGAACAATACGCTGCAACTGTTTAAAAATTCCTGAAAAATTCCTCAAAATTCCTCAAAGCTGAAAATAAAGAATATAAAATGTATTTGACAGTTACTATCTCCATTCATAACACTGACTTCACTCCTTTTAAGAAGTGTACATCTGCTAATCCATATTTGTTGCTTGTTAAGAGTGGGTGGATCCATAAATAAGATACTGTTCTTTGAATGCCTTTAGCTGGTGTTATTTACCACTAATGCTCAGAGGAAGGATCCTAAATTATCTCCCAAAATGCTCAAAGCTTGGTTGTTCCTTAGTTTGGAAAAGTGATTTTATTTTTTGTTATATTCTAGAATATAACAAAGATAATTACCCATTCAGCTGACTCAGAGAATTTTACGTTGTCTGTGTCGTCTTATAAGAACCTCATCTGCTAGAAATTTTAGCTTGACATTCTAGATGTACTTTAACACATATTTATAATATTAGGAATTCCTAACAAGCGAGATTGTTTAAAAAGAGTAATTGTGACTTGTCTTGGTGCCACAGTCTTTAGGGGACATGAGTGGATGGTGACAAGGATCTTGATTACAGAATTGTGTGTTTCTTCTGGCAGCTCGGCTTGCCCTTCCCCTGCCTGTGCCGCGTGCCCTGTAACACTATGTTTGGATCCCAGCACCAGATGGTGAGTTCTCTCTTCGGTTTGTAGGATAATACAGAATTGTGTTTTGAAACGGTGTCTTCTTCCTTTCAACTGAGGTTCTGTTTGCTGGCCTCCACATAATTATTAGTTTATTCGTTTATTGCTTGTATCTTCCCATTGCTTAATCCATGCTTCTGGGTTTGAAAGTCCGCGAGGGCTGGATGGCATATAGGTCAGGAGCACCTGCCTCCTCAGGAATCTTGTCATTACTGTATCACCTGATTTAAGTAGAAACATGGGAGTCCAGATGAGCACCATAAATTTCTTCTAAAGTTCATCCTTTTAAAGGTTGTCACTGTTGCCTGGATTTGTGAATGGGCAGATTTAGAAAATGAGGTTCTTTATTGTAATGTGGGATTGGAATTGGATTCTGCGTATTTTTAGGCCTTCCCATACTGAAGACAGAAGCAAAAAGGATAGGTTTTAGGGTCCTGTGTTTCTTTTTCCAAGGTACCTTGATTATCTGGTTCAGATACATCAGTGAGTAATATCAAAGACAGATTTTTAGGTACATATGGGGACTTGAGAGAACATTTTCTTTAAACCTTAGTGTTTAAAACTAGCGAAACATTTATCCTGTATGTATACAGTTTTTGACTTTAATCTCATTTAGCTGTTTTTTGTAGTTAGTCTTCAGGGGAAACTATTTGATTTTCATCTCCCTGATTAGATAAAATGGAAAAATGGTCAAGAATAAGAATTTTGTGTGGTTATTTTGAGAGTCCTTTGTTTTTGTTGAAAGTTGTAAGTTCTTACTGTACAGCTTTATGCCCATTGCTTCATGTTTCTGTGATTTGCCTTTCAATCTAGGATGTTGCCTTCTTGGAGAAACTGATTAAAGAGGATCTAGAACGAGGAAAACTGCCCCTTTTGCTTGTAGCGAATGCCGGTAGGTATCGTGAACGGAATCTGCCATTTCGATGTATAAGAGAAAGACAAGGTACTTAGCCTAAAAAAAAAAAAACAAACCCTGAGTTTTGAGAAATGTTTGTCTGCCTCGTGTTTAAGGTAGTTTGTGTCAGCATCGTGGTGAGAATTAGAACACGGCACTCGGCTCCTCGCATCCCCTTCAGTTGTTGGTTTGTTGGGGATTTACTCTGTTGGTGTGTATGCTTTTTCGTTTAGGTTGTAAGTAATTATCTTGCATGTGCTTCCTTTCTGAATCGCATCCTAAAATGTCACGCTTGAAGGTCCACCTCGCATGCAGCAGTTCAGCTCCCACTTTCTGCTCAGCTTCCCATTACCGAATTCAGCATGATACTTGAAGTTTGAGGCAGCGCATCAGGGAAGAAAAATCATTAAGTGACAACACCTATTAGAAAGAATAAAATGTTTTTACTTGCAGACGGCATGATTATATAGATAGAAAGTCCTAAGGAAACTAAAGAAAGGTCTTCGGCACTAATAAACAAATTGATCTGGAGTGCAGGATTTCTGTGTACCAGCAATGTACAATTGAAGTTGAATTAAAAATGCCAGTCACAGGGGCGTCTGGGTGGCTCATTCGGTTGGGCGTCCGACTTCGGCTCAGGTCATGATCTCGCGGTCCGTGGGTTCGAGCCCCGCGTCAGGTTCTGTGCTGACAGCTCAGAGCCTCGAGCCTGTTTCAGATTCTGTGTCTCCCTCTCTCTCAGACCCTCTCCCGTTCATGCTCTGTCTCTCTCTGTCTCAAAAATAAATAAACGTTAAAAAAAAAAAAAATTAAAAAAAAATGCCAGTCATAATAGCATCAAAAAAGTGAAAAGTGAAAACTTTATGGTTAAATTGAACAAAGTTTATGCGAGGGGCACCTGGGTGGCTCAGTAGGTTAGGTGTCCGACTTGGGCTCAGTCACTTGGGGCGGTTCGTGAGTTCGAGCCCCGCGTCGGGTTCTGTGCTGACAGCTCGGAGCCTGGAGCCTGCTGCGGATTTTGTGTCTCCTGCTGTCTCTGCCCCTCCCCTGCTAGCACTCTGTGTGTGTGTGTGTGTGTGTGTGTGTGTGTGTGTGTGTGTGTGTGTCTCTCAAAAATAAATAAACATTAAAAAAAAAACCAAAATATATGCAAGATCTGTACGCTGAAAACTACAAAATAATGCTAAGAGAAATTCAAGAAAACCCAAATAAATGGAATGGTATGCCGTATGCTTATGTTGGAAGACTCAATATTAGAAAGTCTAATTTCTCCAATCTATAGATTCTATAGATCAATCCCTATCAAAATCTCAGCACGCTACAATTTCTTATAAAAGTTGATTAGCGGATTCTAAAATTTATGTGGAAATACAGAGGATGTGAGAATAGCCAAAATAATTTTGAAAAAATAAAATTCGAAGACATAGGCTCTCTGATTTTTAGACTTACTATAAAGCTACAGATAACCAGGAAAGTGTGGGAATAATTGAAGACAATAGAGCTTAGAAGACTCACATGGGGGCATCTGGGTGGCTCAGTCACTTGAGCATCCAACTTCAGCTCAGGTCGTCCTCTCATATCATAGTTTGTGGGTTCAAGCCCTGCATCAAGCTCTATGCTGACAGCTCAGAGTCTGGATCCTGCTTCGGATTCTGTGTCTCCCCCTCTGTCTGCCCCTGCTCTGCTTGTGCTCTGTCTCTCAAAAATAAATAAACGTTAAAAAATAAAAATTAAAAAAAAAATAGACTTACATGTATATGGTCATTTGGCTTTTTACAGAGATGCCAAGTTATTTCAAGGGAAAAAGGTGGGTCTTTTCCACCAGTGGTCTTGGAACAAGTAAATACCCATATGGGGGGGAAAAAAAAAACTGAACCTTAACTCTTCCCTCACTGTCTATACAAAAATCAGCTATAAATGGTTTATAGACCCAAACCCTGCAAAAGGACCACTTGCATCGGTTGGGTCTGTTGAGGCAGTTGGTTGGGATTTGGAAGCTTACTGGGTGGGGTTCTGCTAACTGGAAGTTTAAGACAGTCAGGAGAATGCACGAGTTCAGGTTTTACTCATGCTCTGTGAAGAGGGACTTCCCTACCCAACCTGTAGTGTATACATACTTAACAAGGGGTGGGTTAAAGTGTTCAGTATGTTTAAACCAACTTCAAAATGCATGTTCTGTTTTAAAACAAAGGACTTTTCATACTAGGTTTAAAAAAAATCCACAAATTTATCTCTGTGTATAATGGACACACCTAAATTAAAATAACCCAGGGGTACCTGGGTGGCCCAGTCGATTAAGCGTCAACTTAGGCTCAAGTCAGGATCTCACGGTTTGTGAGTTTGGGCCCCATACCAGTCTCTCTGCTGTCAGCACGGAGCCTGCTTGGAATCCTGCTTGGGATCCTGTCTCCCTCTCTCTGCCCCTCCCCGGCTCTCTGACTCACGCTGTCTCAAAAATAAACATTTTTTTTTAATGGTGGTTAATTAAAAAATTAACCCAGTGGGGCCCCTGGATGGCTCAGTCAGTTAAGCATCTGACTTACGGCTCAGGTTGTGATCTCACGGTTCGTGGGTTCGAGCCCCGTGGAAGTCTTTGTGCTGACAGCTCGGAGCCTGGAGCCTGCTTCAGATTCTGTTTCTTCCTCTCTCTGCACCTCCCCTGCTCGTGCTCGTTCTCTCTCTCTCTCTCTCTCTCTCTCTGTCAAAAATAAATAAACGTTAAAAACATTTTTTTAAATAAAAAACAATAACCTAGAAATGACAAAAAGCAAACATGGAAAAGGGTATCTTGGGCAAATGGTGACAGAATGAAAGTACTATAGTGGTGTTCGTGTGAGATAAGGTAGACTCCACGCTAATTAAAATTCGTGTAATCCGCTAAGGCACAGTAATTAAGAAAGCTTATGAACATACCTGAAATGTATAAAGGAAGATTAAAGGAAAAATAGATAGGCTACAAGTATAAATTGACAAACCCACAATCTTGGTGAGAGACTTTAATATGTTTCCCCAGAAACAACATTAAGTGGATGGAAAACAAGTATATGGAGATTTTAAGTAACAAAATTAACAAGCCTGATTTTATAGATACATAAAATGGAGAACATGCACGCTTCAGACCTTGAAAGATCAACTTGTAACAGTTGGTTTTAAGCCAGCTCACGTACACAATCTCAATAAAACAGATACAGTGTCACTTCCTTCTTAGATAACGTATTTATAGGCTTTTATCCTGCCGTAAGGGCTCAAAGTATTCCTTTCAGTGTCGTTTTTTGTGTGTTTTATCCTAGGAACCGCGGCAGTAGGGCACACAGATAAGATCGGGCGTTTGAAAGAACTCTGCGAGCAGTATGGCATATGGCTGCACGTGGAGGGGTGAGTGCGGGGCGAGGGTGGCTCCACGTTGGGCCTGCACCCAGTGCTTGCGAAAGGGTGGCCGTCTGTCCAGCCTCTTACTTTGTTGTAACGATTATCATTATCGCGAAGGGCTCTTTGGGTTGCGTAGTAAAGATAACAAAACAACCCAAAGTGGTGTCAGCGAGAAGAGATTGAATTGGCTCCCATAACAATGAGCCACCATCTCCCTCCTCCCCCTCCCCCCACCCCCACTTGGCCTGATTTTTTCCATGTTGCCTCCATCTAGAGATAACATTTTCCTGTTTTGGTACAGAATAGTTGCAGTGGCTCCAGTTTGCTTGCCAGTTTGTGTTCTGAGGGTCATAAGTCCCGACAGACGCCTCCTACTGAGCCAGTTGCCGTGGCCAGGGAATTGTAATGGCCTGCGGTTCGGGTCACTTGCCCACCCCTGGAGCAGATGGTGGCGTCTCGTCCACCCGAGGCTGTGGTCTGATAGAGGAGATTGGGGTGGAGGATACCCGGCAGCCACGGTGGTCTGTACTCAGCAGGCCATGCGGGCCGGGTTTTCATTTGATCTCTCTGGCAAAGAGTGATGACAGGAAAATAATAGCTACGAAAGATATAAAACGAGACATAAGACACGTAAAGTGCATTTTCAAGGTTTTGCCGAAATGTGTACACACCACATTTTCTCTTGTTGTTTTAAAAGCTGATCACCCAGCTGAAAGACACTTAAATGTCACATTGGAACAGCACCTCCTTTTTTTTTCTTTCTTTTTTTTTTTTTTTTTTTTGTTTAAGTGTACTTAGGGGATAAGCAGCAATAAATAATTAGTGTTGTGTTTTTTTCTTCCAGTGTGAATCTGGCAACATTGGCCCTAGGTTATGTCTCCTCGTCAGTGTTGGTATGTTATGATTTACTAAATACTGTGTTTTTAAGAAGGAATTACAATGACCTAATCCCTGATGACTTCCCATGATTTTTATGAATTGAGGGGGGTGCTGGCTTTCGTGTACTCTGATGGTCTGTAACAAAACCTTGTTTTCTTCGTTAGGCTGCAACCAAGTGTGACAGCATGACATTGACTCCGGGCCCGTGGCTGGGTTTGCCGGCCGTCCCTGCAGTCACCCTTTATAAACACGACGATCCTGCCTTGGTAAGCTCACTCTCACTGGGAGGGAGTGGGGAGAGGCTAATAGTCAGCATGGAGTCTGGGAGCAAAATACGGAAAAAGTAGAAATATCCCTGATGCTATTTCTGTGACTTTTTTTTTATCAAAAAAACCCTGTTCTTAACACAAGTGGAACTGTACTGAATACATTTATTCTGTTGTCTCCCTTTACCTCCGTGTGTACAAAGAACTTTTTATGACCTTTTATGACTCTGTAATATTCTGCCTTTTAAATACTACAATTTTAGGGGCGCCTGGGTGGCGCAGTCGGTTAAGCGTCCGACTTCAGCCAGGTCACGATCTCGCGGTCCGTGAGTTCGAGCCCCGCGTCGGGCTCTGGGCTGATGGCTCAGAGCCTGGAGCCTGTTTCCGATTCTGTGTCTCCCTCTCTCTCTGCCCCTCCCCTGTTCATGCTCTGTTTCTCTCTGTCCCAAAAATAAACGTTGAAAAAAAAAAAAATTAAAAAAAAAAAATACTACAATTTTAATCTTCCTTTGTTTCCAAACTTTGTTACTAACATAGTGAGCATCATTCTGTATTTCAAATTACTTCCTTAGAATAGGCTCCCTGAAGCACCGTGAGTATTGAGAGTAGTTAAAGCTCTTGATCCCCATTGTCTAGAAGGTTTTAATACTTTTTTTTTTTAAGTGGTTCTTGATAGTGGATCAGTTCAGTGATTCTTACTAAAACAGTTAACGTCTTTCTAGGTCGATAACGGCCAGGTGTTTGAGGACACTCAGAACAGCCGTGGAAGGGGCTACCTCTTGGGGGCCTGAGAGCTCTGGCCCATCTGGATTCTCCTCCTGGCTTTGCCACACCTTAGCCATGAACCCTTGAAAGCCAGGTCTCGGTGCTAGGCTGCCTAGAATACTCCCCTCACAAGACTGTTAGACAGACAGATGTTTAGCGTAAGCCAAGTGCCTGGCGTAGCATCTGACGCATACAAAGTGCATGGGAATATGCCAACCAGTTACGTCAGCTGTGTGACTTCATCGGCTTCGGTTAATAAACCCATATTGGCTTTTTCAGACTTTAGTTGCCGGTCTTACATCAAACAAGCCAGCAGATAAGCTCCGTGCCCTGCCGCTGTGGTTGTCTTTACAGTACTTGGGGCTTGATGGGATTGTGGAGAGGATTAAGCACGCCTGCCAGCTGGTGAGTAGAAACCTGCAGTTTAAATGAGTCACAGATACTCCTTGGCGAAGGCAGAGACAGAAAACTGCCTCGTTGCCTTACTCATCATCCAATACCGTGTTGTCTGGACTTCGCATCTCCTAAGCAAGCAGACCTGAAGTGCACACTCGCCGTTGGAAGTTCTGGGGGAGACTGCTGGGGTGTCCCATCGTTAGTGGCCGGATGAAATCATATTAGATGAATGCTCGTGTCATTGTAGGATGAGGAAAGAAGTGATAGGATGAGAGCCAAGGAGCGGAGAAGGAGCAAAAGGGGGGCGGAGGGGGGTAGTTAACATGGCCCCCAGCCGGCTGTCTCTTGAAGGGGGAAGGAAATATGGCGGCCTTAGGGGTGGGGATGGATTGATTGCCTGCGTATTTTTAATACCAGCTGTCTTGGGCTCCCAAATGGCAAGGCTCTAGAGATGCTTCTAACTCTCCTTCTGTATGAGGTGTTCTAATTGTGAAAGTATATGTATAATTATGCTACAGTTTAGAAAGCAAAAAAGAGGTCACGTTTATGCAGTTTGCGAGCTGCGTCCTACCTGAGTCTGAAAGCATGGTGTCGCCTCTCTGTAAGTCCGTTCGCTTACCTGGGGGACAGGGGTGATGTGAAAGATGGTTAGGCCTTCATGAGCTTGTGCATGCAAAGCTCTTGGAGTGTTGCCTGGTCACATGCGGATGGGTTTAAGAATAAACCTTGGTCTGCAACGTGTTCTGTGGAATCGGTACTTCCTCAAGTGTCATTTTTATAGTGAGGAAAAATCCATGTTTTTGTGTTGCTGTGGCAGCTGCCTCTTGGTTCATCATGTCAGGATGGTTCCTCCTGACGCTAGTTTCTGATGCAATAGGGAGATTCTGAAGGAAGTCGTTTCATTGTCACATGAGGTAATGTTGAGGTCTGTGTCATTATGTTTCCAAAGCACGTTTCTGAAAAGTTTCCTCACTGGGCCGTCGGCTCCCATGTTGAAGTTTGGTTGTTCGGAAGGAGAGGCCTTTATTTCCCCGGTAACTTAGTCACTTTGGGGAAGGTTCGGGCCCTCGGGGGAGAGCCCTTCAATTCCCTTTGGCCTCCGGAGGGCAGGGAGATAATGAGACATTTTCTGGCAAACCCTCAAGGCCGCCGCAGCTCTGTCTGCCTGCAGGCACACGGAGCGGTTCGCAGTCCTGCCGAGGACCTCAGTGACATCCTGTCGCTGACCCTGTAGTGGGAACTGCAGGGAAATGTAGCCCCTGCGGCTGTCACCAGGTGCCGGGTTCCCTGGGGGCGGAAGTCAGGCTCCTCCTCCTCCTCCTCCTCCTCCTCCTCCTCCTCCTCCTCCTCCTCCCTTCATCATCATCATCATCATCATCGTTGTCATCGTCTTCATACTCCGGGGAGGCCATCAGGACTTATTTTCTCTGCAGCCACCTTGGTGCCCTGCACACGCACCGCCTCATTTGAACCTCACCGGGGTGGAAAGTCCGCTGATAACACACCAACAAGTAGTGTTCATGAGGGGTTTTCCAGCGTCCCACACTCAGTAAGCGTTGGAGGGATGAACCCCGAACCCCTGAAGTACACGTTCTTTTATTCCCGTGGCAGTGATGAGAGGTCTGGGGCTGGGACGCTTCTAGAACGGTGAGGATGGAAGTCCTCACGTGCATGCTGCCCTCCAGAGACCCCTTCCCGGCGCTTGCCATAACCACCCTGTCAGATAGCTGCTGCCCTCCCCGTCTTATAAGTGAGGGACCTGAAGCCCAGAGAGGCTAAATGACTTGTCCAAGGTCATAGCTAGTAAGTGGCAGATGAACTTAACTCATCATCCTACAAGTGGGGTATTGAACTCCGGTTTGGTTATTCCAGACCTTGTGTTCCAAATAGTCGTAATAATGCTGTGTTCTCTCACTTACCTTTTCTTTTCCTTCCCCAGAATCAGGTACTGTGCCTGGCACACATGTGCACTCAGTAGTTTGGGTGGGGTTTTTTGAGCTATAATTAACATATTAGTGTCAGGTATACAGCATAATGATTCAATATTTGCATATATTGGGAAATGATTGCCACAAGTACGAGTCTAATTAACACACATCACTATACATCATTACATAATTTTTTATTTTAAGTAGGCTCCACACCCAGTGTGGGGCTTGAAGTCACAACCCTGAGGTTGAGTCGCACACTCTACCAACTGAGGCAGCCAGGTGCCCCTGGAAATTTGTATCTTTAAACCACCTTGGGGTGCCTGGGTTGGTCGGTTGAGCATTGGACTTCAGCTCAGGTCATGATCTCACGGTTCGTGGATTCAAGTCCCACGTCGGGCTCTGTGCTGACAGCTCAGAGCCTGGAGCCTGCTTTGGATTCTGTGTGTCCCTCTTTCTCTGCCCCTCCCCACTTGCGCTCTTTGTCTCTCTGCCTTTCTCTCTCTCCTTCTAAAAATAAACAACATTAAACAAAAATTTAAGTCACCTTTATTACCCATTTCTCCCAGCTCCCAACCCCTGCCTCTGGCAACCACCAGTCTGGTCTGTGTATTTATGAGTTGCATGTTTTGTTTTGTTTTGTTTTGTTTTGTTTTGTTTTGTTTTGTTTTAGATCCCGCATGTAAGGCAAATCATACCATTGTCACAGATGGCAAGATTTTATTCCTTTTTTATGGTGAATAATATTTCATTGTGTATGTATGTTACATGCTGTATATTTTCTTTTATTCAGCCATTGATGGACACTTAAGTTGTTTGTTTATCTTGGCACTTGTAAAAAAATGCTGTCATGATGGTGAGGGTGCAGATAACTTTTCAAATTGGTGTTTTTGCTTTCTTCGGATAAATACCCAGAAGTAGAATTGCTGAATCATAGGGTAGTTCTATTTTTAATTTTTGGGGGAGCCTCCATACTGGTTTTCCATAGTGGCTGCACCAGTTTGCATTCCTACCAACAGGGTACAAGGGTTCCCTTTTCTCCACATCCTCACCAACATTTGTTATTTCTTTTCAGCCATTCTCACAGGTGTGAGGTGATATCTCATTGTGTGATTGATTTGTGTTTCCCTGATGATGAGTGATGTTGAGCATCTTTTCATGTACCTGTTGGCCATCTGGATGTCTTCTTTGGAGGAAAGTCTGTTCATGTCTTCTGCCCATTTTTTAAGTCAGATTTTGGGTTTTTTTGCTTGCGTTATATATATTTTGGATATTAATCCCCTTATCAGATAAATTGTCTGCAAATTTGTCCTCCCATTCAGTAGGCTGCCTTTTCATTTTGTTGATAGCTTCCTTTGCCGTGCAGAACCTTTTCAGTTTGATGTGGTCCCACTGGTTTCTTTTTGCTTTTGTTGCCAGTTACTCAGTTTTTGAACGAGAGAATGGCTTATGTTGCTAGTAGGACAAATTCACATACGTCTCATTAGAAACCGCTTTTTTGGGGGCGCCTGGGTGGCTCAGTCGGTTAGGCGTCTGACTTTGGCCCAGGTCATGATCTCACCTCCGTGAGTTCGAGCCCCGCGTCGGGCTCTGTGCTGACAGTGCAGAGCCTGGAGCCTGTTTCAGATTCTGTGTCTCCCTCTCTCTCTCTGACCCTCCCGCATTCATGCTCTGTCTGTCTCTGTCTCAAAAATAAATAAACGTTAAAAAAAAAAAAATTAAAAAAGAAAGAAACCGCTTTTCTGGAAGCCCCAAATGTAACTTTCAATTGAAATCATCAGGGAATATTTGCGGTTCTGGAAAAGCAAGAATTGGCACCCTAACTCAGGAGCCATCGAGTGACAGATGGCTTTATTGGCCTGAGATCTTTGTCTGCAGGCCTGCAAAAACCATCATGGAAACCATGTTTCGATATGTTGTGTCAATCTAATGGATATCATTAATCTAATGAAGTTATAACCTAAGTAATTATTAAATAAATACATATAATCTAATGAAATTATAAAAATTAGAAGCTATTTTTTGTCTTTTTTGCAGAGTCAACGGTTACAAGAGAGTTTGAAGAAAGTGAACCACATCAAAATCTTGGTACAGTATATATGATTTGATCCATTTTTGAAGTTAATAACTTAACGTCAGTGACTTGGAATGATCTCCAGATTGGGTGCATCTCAGTGGAATTGTGACAGCTCCAGTAAAACCACATTCTTCAGAACAGATTCACGCACCAATGACCTAACTCTACAGAGAGCACAAATCTAGAGATTTGTACCATATGCTGAACCCCTGCGGTGCTTTTCATACAATCGTGTGTAGTTTTGTTCTGTTAAAATTTAGAATTGCACAAAAATCTAACAAACCCTATTGACTTCCTCTGCCCAGTGATTTTAGAACATTCATATTACTGAAATGAAAAGTCATTTTGTCTCTCATAGTGTTTGGGGCAACTTTTTCTGAAACCTTCTGACACCAGAGTTTTCATTTGCACAGATTGGGGAATAAGGAAGAGATCAAGTGGCCTTGTTTTTTATTCCCCCAGTATCCTCCTAAAATATGCCAGAATCTATCAGACATTGCTGCTTAAGGGCAGTTATTAGACCCAGGACGTGAGGATTTAGCAGGGCTAATAACGAAGTATCAGTTCAGGTTTGAATGTTCTCATGTTTTGCCTCGTTATATTTTAGAATTTCAGGAAATAGAGGTCAGATTCTAATTTAAATAAGGCCACTGAGTGTTACTTTGACGATCCTGCAAGATGCAGTTAAGTTTAAAACTAATACTTAAGTTTTTCTGGGGTTCGAGTTGATATAGTTGATTCCATTTTAGTGCACGGTTTGCTTTAAGTGCCTGAGGGGGGCGCTGCTGTGCGTTGCCTTCTGAGTAGGAGCTTGGAGCCTTTTCAGTTGACCTGAGATGACCCAGGTTCTAGCTTGGAAGAGGAGAGTGGCCCCTTGGAGAAGCAGAGGGATGAATGTAAGTCAGGAGACTTGGGTTCTAATTTCAGCCTTACCACTGACGCCCTATGACATGGAGTCATTTTCTTTGCTGCCTAAGCCTGTGAGCTCAGTTGTCGGCAAAGGTATGTTGGTTGGACTCCTTTGGTTGTAAACAGAGAAGCCCAAACTGGACTAGCATGAGCAAGATGGCAGGAATCAAGGCGGTGCTGGCCTGTGGACCTTGTTCCCCTCCCTCACTGAGCCCACTTGGGCTCCTCCTCACGTCCCCTCTGCCCCCCTGTCCTTCTCCAGGCAGGGAGATTGTGCTGGTGCTAGTTAATCACCAGAGGGTTTGGAGCATCTTTGGAAGGCGGTACGCGGTCCGGGCATGAGCCCTGCTGCATCCCTCCTTCCCGTGGATGCTCGTCTCCGTAGATACACAGTAACTGGCAAACACCGTGAGGCACTGTGACTCCGGTAATAATTGTCATCACAGCAGCTGTTCGTGAAATGCGCGCCGTGTACCATGTGTACCACACGTGGCGCCCAGCACACACGTTCCTTCATTTAACCCTGACAGCAGCCGCCTTCGTATTTGCTCTTCCTTCTACCTGGAAACACTGTTCCCTTCAATTCATTTCATGCCTGCTTTCTTACCCTTGAGGTGTTTGTTCAAGTACCCCCTCTTCAGAGAGGTCTTCCCTGGCCATCCCCCCTAAAGCAGGCCTACCACCGCCCCTCACTCTGTCCCCTGGGTTTTGTTGTTCGTGGCAGTTATTACTACCTGAAGTCGTATATTTGTTCATTGTCTATTTTTCTCTGTCAAAGCTTTGTAGAGGCAGGGACTTTTGTCTTGTTTTTGTTTCATGGTTTTGTGTACTGTGCCGGGTACTTGGCATAGATACTGGAGCCTAAGTCAGTCTGATCTGGGAATCGGTTGCAGCGGCTGCCGCATCTTTACTGGCGAGGGAACTAAGGCACAGAGAAGTTAAGTGACTTGCTCCTGCCACACAGCTAAGATGGGATAGAGCTGTGATTCACACTCCGAGGCCCGTGTTCTTAACCGGTGGACCAGTCTGTGTCCGGTCAGTTTACAGAAGTTAGCACTTGTCCTCCTTCAGTGGCTCGTGACGAAGGGCGTATCAGATAACGTATGAGAAAGCAACATGAAAATTGTAAGGCACCGTAAAATACAGGTCAGTATTAAATGTCTTCTGTCGCCACGATATCTGTGTAGTGCTTACATAG
Source organism: Puma concolor (assembly GCF_028749965.1). Lineage (NCBI taxonomy): Eukaryota > Metazoa > Chordata > Mammalia > Carnivora > Felidae > Puma > Puma concolor. The sequence goes on from NC_141682.1 coordinate 30,299,072, forward strand.
ATACCGCGTCCTCGGGTTCTCGAGATGTCACTGTGGTAGAGCGGTGTTATTTCCGTCTCTGTGTGGCGGTGTGGTCGTGTCCTGAGCCACATGTTGGTATGTGGCACAGCCAGGACTTGACCCCGGGGTGTGTGAGATTAGCCACGTCTGTGCACAGTGGCTCCTTCCGCAAGCTCCCCGGGGGTCTTCTTGCCCATGTAGGCGGCCGGCCCTGGGGGAGCCTCTCAGGCCCGAAGCGCCGACCCGCTTCCCCAGCTCACCAGGGGCCGGGGCCGCCTCCGGGGCACAGGGAGGCCGCGGGGAGCCCCTCTGTCCGTGTGTCAGTGTAGGTCTTGTCCGCAGCCGCCACTGAGGCTGCTGTTGTGCTAGCTCGGTGGCACGTGGGCTGTGTCCCACACTCGCGCTTAAGGGGGAAATAGGGTATTTCACCCTCACACCTGCAAGTCTCAGCCCCGTGCGGCATTTACGTCTCTGCTGTCCTTGAGGCTCTCCAGCTTCTGCTACTTTGACCGTGGCCATGGTGTGTCCGAGTGAGGACTGTGTAGATCCTGCTTGGTTGGGACTAGTGCTCATGTAAGCTGAGGAGTCTTTTTTTTTTTTTTTTTAAATTCTGTGCAGTTTGCGTTTTCATATATGACCTCCTTCTCCGATCTCACCAGCATAGTGAACATTGTCACGGGTCCGTCTTCCTTCAGCCCCTCTCCTCCTTCCCGCCTCTGCCTCCTGTCCTGGCACCTGAGCAGCCTCTCATCTGTGTCGGCCGTGTTTTCACTTTCAGTGATACCTGCCTCCTTCCAGCGTGTTCCCTTGAGCTCTTGTTAAGTCATTGTTCCCTTTTTGGACATCCTTTTTTCTTTTTCTTTCCTTTTTTGTTTTTGTTTTTATGCTTCCTGGTCCTCATTTCTCTAAGCACGGTTGTCAGAGTATGTTTCCTTTTGGAGCACAGATTGTCCCTTGTTGCGTCTGCTGCCGGGTGTGTGCTTCCCTTTTCATTATGAGCTGCATGTTTTTCTCATGTGTGACAGGCGAAGGTCCGTCTGTCAGTTCCACAGCTTCGGGACTCCCGCACCAAATGGCACGTACGGCCCATGGCAGTGCATACCTGACGTTTCGCTCTGTGGTGCATTTTACTCCCTGTGTAGACGGAGCCTCAGGCCGCAGGAAGCCCTCTTGCTGGTCGGCAGATTGAGCTTTTCTGCCCCTCTTCTCCTTTAGGGGTCCTGGCATGACGTGCGCTCACCACCATCTGCACACGGGCCCGAAGACCCTGGGCGTTACAGCGGGTTCCCCTCCCTGCTCCCCGCTCGCCAGCCCCTGCTCCGCTGACGATATTCTTTGTTTTCTTTCTCGGGTCACTGTTTTTGTGAGCTTAGCAGTGGTTATGTTGGATTTTTTGGTTTTTGGGGGGTTTTTTTTTTGGTTTTGGTATATGTCATCCAGCATTTCAGTCTGCCATGTTGCTAGAGCCAGAATTCTCTGTTTATAACCATGTACAGTATTTCTCATGCACTGACATTTGAGTCCACTGAGCTCAAAGAAATAAGAAACCAAGACTGTATTAGACTATATATAGAAGTCTGGTTACTCAAATCATCCTGCTTCATTCATCCTGAGGTTCGGGGAATGGGCATAGAATTTTATTGCTTTTGTTTCTATTTGCTTCTTGGATTTACTCCATTCTATTTAGATATTAAGGCTCTCCAAGTGTTAAAAGTACTAAGAGAAAAAAAAAGCATTAATAGATTTATGTTCACATGAAAGGTAAAGGAGATGATAGATAGGTAACACAGCAATCAGCTTAATAAGGTGGCAAATTTGATACACATCTTGCTTGGCCTAAATCACATCCCTGTGTTCCGTTGACAGGTTAACAGCCCAGACCTTGGGCCAGCTACTTCCTGGCTTTGCAAGTTAGCATTTCCACTATGGAGACATCACACGCAGAGCCTTGGAAAATAGGCTTTATAACTAGAACTGTTGAGTGCTTAGACATCTGTCCCTGTGTGCCATATTCTGTCAAGAACATTGCTGTTCCCTTTGTATCCTGACCCCGTAGTGGAGCTGATGAGCCGCTCCACTGTTCGATGGCGTCCGTGAACTTAGTGCTGGCTTGGCTTCATGCAGTGAACATTTTCGTCTGTGATGAAATCTGCTAATGAAGTTAGTCATTAATGAAGTTAATGAAGGACGCCTGTCCTGAACATAAGTACCACTTCAGTGATTTAGGAAATACTTAGACTCAGCTCTAGACTGTTTATCTTCATTACCAGCAGGACTTACATCCTGTTCTGAGAGTTTTACAAAGTGAGAAGAAAGGAGTTTTCCTCTTTCTGTTTGTGACTATATAAAAAGTTTCAGGGGTACCTGGGTGGCTCCGTCGGTTAAGCGTCTGACTTCCGTTCAGGTCATGATCTCACGGTTTGTGGGTTTGAGCCCCGCGTGGGGCTCTGTGCTGACAGCTCGGAGCCTGGAGCCTGCTTCGGATTCTGTGTCTCCCTCTGTCTCTGCCCCTCCCCTGCTCACACTCTGTCTCTGTCTCAAAAATAAATAAGCATTTAAAAAAATTTTTTTTTCTTAAAGTTTCAGTCCTGTTTAAGTTAGCATAATTTCTAGATTGTTGAAAGCTTCCACTCTCCCAGCACTGATTCTGGTTCTTATTTTTCCTCTTCTTTGATCTTTAATGGCAGGCCTCTGTTTATTATTATTACAGTTTGCTCCTGCCTTAATTTCAGTATACCTCTGTCAGATGTCATAATCCAGGAATGTGTTCTCAGAACCGGCTTATAATTATTTCTAGGAATTTTACTAAACCCTTGATTTCTATTTCTGTAGCAACTGAAATTAACCTTTGAATTTTACGTGTTTACAAAGAACCTATGCTATCTGTAGCCTGCTTTTCAAACTCACTGTTTCATTTTGCAGGTGTTGGATGTAATGTTAATTGGTAACATCGGATTGTATTTTTCAGGTGGAAGATGAGCTCAGCTCTCCAGTAGTGGTGTTCAGATTTTTCCAGGAATTACCAGGCTCAGGTAGGTGACTTTAAAAAGCATAATTTTTGTGTTTGTGTCTAAGGGCTTTGGATTTTAAACCATTTCAAGTTACATAGATAGTCCAAAATATTTTGACTGCTAAAATCTGCAGTCATCATTTTTTCAGAAAATGTTAATGATTTTCACAAGAATTCTGGTCCTAAGTGCCTTAATAGCATTTTAGTGATAGTTTCCTGTGATCAAACCAGTGGTTTCCAAATGCCAGTCCCTAGACCTAGTGCTAGAATGAGTGAAGAGAGACTAGGATGCGTGCACGGGTACACACACACACACAAATAACCTCATGTTTTCATGCTCATTTGCCATCGTGTTTTTAATGTATGTTTACACTGTATTTTAAATTATTTAAAACGTAAACTATGTTAAGCATAAAAAAGAAAAGAAAATAGAGATTTGGGGGCTCTACTTCCTAGATACTTTGATTCATGAGGTTGGATCCAGGAATCTCTATTTTTACAGGGTGCCCCAGCGCCACCAGCCTAGTCCAGGGCACTGTTACTTCTCACCCGGACAGCCGCGGTCCCCGCTCGACTGATCTGTCACTTCTGTGTACTGCACATACCCCATTCCAGCCCATTCTCTGCATGCGGTCAGACTGGGCAGTACATGTGGGAATCCATTCGCGCCCTTCCGCTGCCCAGACCCTCAGTTTCTTACTATTTGTAGTGAATAAGGTCCAGACTCAGTACCAGGCCTTGTAAGGCCTATGGAGTCCAGCCCTTGCCGTCTTCTCTGACTTCCTTTTAGGCCACCTCTCCTCTCGATCATTGTGACTTAGACTGGTCTTCTCTGAGTTTCTAGAATATTGTGCCCTTTCCTAGAGCAAGACCTTTGCACTTGCTGTTCCCTTTACCTCGAGCACATTTCCCTTCACTCTTCTTCTGGCTGGCTCCCTATCACCATTCAGGTCTCCGTTAGGTGCACCTCCTTAGAGAGGCCTTCCCTGTCCATGCTAAGGCGACTCCATCATGCTGTATCGGAGTCCCCGCCTTCTTTCATGGCACCAACAACAATATATGGTGATTTCAGTTCTTTCTTTATGGTATTTCTTCAGTAGAATGTAAACAGCTAGATGACACTTCCTTATATCTGGCGTGCCCAGCACACCGCCTGGCAGGAGTAGGCGCCCTGGCCATTTGAAAGGAGGAGAAGTCTGTTGTGAGGCCCGCTTGGGGTGCTCTCAGGTGCTCTGACTTCCCTCGCATAGGGGTTGATAGACTAGCTGGTAACTTATAGTGTTACATTTTGATTTCCTCTGGAAGTTCCTTTGAAGAAAAACTTCGCAAATGAGACTAAGAATTCTATTTGTGAGACAGTATTCAGGTGTTATATTTTCCCCGAGAAAAAAACTGGAAGCTTAAATCCCCTCCTGTGGGCGTCTGGGTGGCTCAGTCGGTTAAGCATCCGACTTCAGCTCAGGTCATGATCTCCCGGTTCATGAGTTCGAGCCCCACATCCGGCTCTGTACCGACAGCACGGAGCCTGGAGACTGCTTCATATTCGGTGTCTCCCTCTCTCTCTGCCACTCCCCTACTCACGCTCTGTCTCTCTAAAAATAAAGCTAAAAAAACCCTTCTGTAAGATAAACACATGCAAAAATTTTTACTTGTGGTAAAATGTGTACAGTTAAGTAATGCTGCACAGATTCACGTGGTTGTTCAGCAGCCCTCCGGAACTTGTACGTCTTGCAAAACTGAAACTCCACACCCCTTAGACACTCCCCTCCAGCCCCTGGCAGCCACCATCTACTTTGTGTCTCTGAGTCTGGCTACCTCAGGGTCCCCATAGAAGTGGAATCATACAGTGTGAGTCTTTGTGTAACTGGCTTATTTCACTTGATGTAACGCCCTCACGTTTCATCTGTATTGAGCACGGGACAATTTCCTTCCTTTTTAAGGATGGACAACACTACACCTGTATGTACGTACTCATTTTTTTCTATCCATTCCCTGTGACGTCAGCACTTGATTTCTGTAGTATTTGAGGCTTTTCTCCCGGGTTAGTGTTGGGAGCTCAGTGAAAGGGGCTTTGAGGAGCGTGTGTGGAGCTGTGTTTCCGGAAGGTGAACCCTCTTTTCTGTGTTTTGGTGTCAGATCCAGTGCCGACAGCTGTCCCGGTGCCTAACATGGCACCTTCAACGGTCGGCAGGGAGAGACATTCCTGTGATGCTCTGAACCGCTGGGTAAGAATGGGGGCCGCGTGCTCTCGTCTGCATCCCAGATGGAGTGATGCGTGGACGTGTCTGGGAAGTCGGGCCCGTAGGAAGGATGCCTCTGCAAAGGCACTGGGCTTCCTTCCAGGGCTTCTGATCACATCACTGCTCGGCATGCCACGCGAATTCCGGCAGGGCCTTGCAGAATCATTCCCTCGGTGACCATTTCCTTGCTGCTACATAGTAAGGCCGCAGACTACCCGCACGACGGGGACCGCGGCTGTGGTGGGCGCCTGGAGCGATGTTAGGAGGCCCGAGAGCCAGAGCCCCCTGACCACCGGGCACCTGACAGTGTGGACCGAACGCACTGTGCTGTGGCTGCCTCGGGACACTGAAATTGTGCCTCCGGGGTTTTTGTGTCAGGGCGTCCACCACAGCTGTGTCGGTCCTACCATAACGGGCTCCTGCCCCGCCTCGGGCTTCATGAGGAAGTTAGGATACGTTTGTGCCACGATATCGAAACAGCCGGAATAAACTGTTTAGCTGGACATATACGGCAGAAAGGAAATGGTCATCGCACATTATAGGAAAAAATGCAGGTTACCACACAGCATGTCGAACAAAACGTTTCGCGGCGATGGAAAATATAGAGACAGAACGGGATGGGTATATTACGTGTCAACAGTGGGTATTCTCACTGGTGCGTTGTGGGTCATTTTTATCTTATTCTTTGGGTTTACCCATATTTCCTAGATTTGCCTACAACGAACTTATATTTTTTAGTAATTAAAAACATAAAACTTAGTCTCTTTAAAAAAAAAGTTGCCGTAAGTAAGAGAATGAGAAGATTTAGGGAACCTCGCCCCTGGGAGTCTCTTGGGTCTGGGGCTGAGCGCATGAGGGTCTGTGGGGGGAGCCGGGAGTCCCTCCGTGTGGGCCCTCGTCACTCTGCCCGTGTCCCCGCAGCTGGGAGAGCAGCTGAAGCAGCTGGTGCCTGCAAGCGGCCTCACCGTCATGGACCTGGAAGTGGAGGGTGTGTGCATTCGGTTCAGCCCCTTGACGACAGCAGCAGGTAACCAGCCATTCTCCACAGTTGTCCTCCCTTGTTCCGGGAGCGACACTGACGTGTCCGTTCAGGTCCATGCTGTGGCCTGGTTTCCTTTCCCTTGTGATACTCTTTTTCTTTGAAGAGGCTTTTTCTTTGCCTTTGGGCTAAATTTGGGTAGACGAGCTTTCCAGCAGAACTTCCCAGAAGTAGACTTCTAAAGTCACTGGAGTTCCTATGTTTTGGCGTCCTGTGGCCCTTCGTCTTCCCTTCTGTGGTTCTCTGGGCACACCTCACGTGAGACTCACCCATGGAGCTTTGCCAGCTGCCGGCGGCCGGGCCCCACCCCGGGGATTCTGGTCCATGGGGCATGGAGCCCACGCGTCTCTATTTTTTTTTTTTTTTAATTTTTTTTTTTTCAACGTTTTTATTTATTTTTGGGACAGAGAGAGACAGAGCATGAACGGGGGAGGGGCAGAGAGAGAGGGAGACACAGAATCGGAAACAGGCTCCAGGCTCCGAGCCATCAGCCCAGAGCCCGACGCGGGGCTCGAACTCACAGACGGCGAGATCGTGACCTGGCTGAAGTCGGACGCTTAACCGACTGCGCCACCCAGGCGCCCCTATATTTTTTAAAGCTCCCCTGGTGATTAGGGCGGACCAGAGAAGGTTGAGGGCCTCCACGCTTAGGTGTTTGGGAAAGCGGTAGAGCGGCAGGTGCGTGGGCTTGTGCGACAGAAAGTCTTGGGCGCATATACTTCTGTCGCCGCTTCCCGCGTGTGGGATCTTGAGCAAGCTTCTCCTCCAGGACTGTTCCCGCGGCCTCACTGTAGCCGTGTGAAGATTGAAACCAGATCACATGTGTGAAATGTCTTAGGGGGACTCGTGTTTGCCGTAGTGGAGTAGGTCTTAAAAATCAGATTAAAAATCTGATTGTCTTTTTTTCCAAGATGAAGATTTTCAACAAACGTTTGCTGTTTTTTCATGGAATGTTTTCAACATTTTTGGTCTTTACCCAAAGACCTCAGTATAGGGAAATGTGGGTAACTGTCCTGCCAAGAAAAGCCCATCATGAAGATGGCCGGTGGCATCCAGATCTCAGAGCTGGGGAGTAGCTGGGTGACGTGGGGCTATAGTTAGGACTGGTGGGAGAGTAGGACGGAGAGGTCGGGGAGTAGGAGGGGCTCTGGGGTGTGTAGCCCCCGGGGGAGCGAGGCTCGTAGGCAGGAGATGTGGGTGAGCGGCCTGGAGATGTGGCACCACCTGGCAAAGGGGACGTAGGGGCTCGAGGGGCCCTGGGAGCCCGGCGAGGGGGACCACGCCGGGGAGTAGCCCGGGCTGAAGCCGCTGGCATCCGAAGCAGCACCGGGGAGAAGCCAGCCGCCCCTGGGGTCATCCCACTTCCGACACTGGGAGACCAGGTGCCGTAGGCCCGAGTGGCACCCTGGTTCCAGGGAGCCATGGCCGGAGAAATCCCTCCCGTGGGACCGGGCGCTGAGCCGAAGAACATGCCAGTGGGTCCGGCGGCCCCCAGGCCGGGCATCACGTACTGAGGCTTAATGTAGTCACTTGCCACATTTGAGTCGCAAGCGAGGGGCAGCGAGGTGGGCTCCCTGCAGCCCCAGGGGCTCTCGGGCTGTCCTTGGTGCTGTTGTCATCACCCCGCCCTCCTGCTGCCCCGCACACACGCCTGCCAGAATCCCTCTCTCTCCGGGATGCTACCGTGCGTGCCTCTTCGTAGCCTGCGCGAGGAGCCTTGTGCGTAGACTCCGGCGGAGTCCTGGGCCGAGACTGAGAGTTTGCGTCACACGGAGGGGCTGGTCTTATCTTCGGTGCGAGACAGAACGGCGTCTGCGCCCGGATGCCACCTGCCTCAGTCGTTAACACCGATGTTCCCTATGGGCTTAGCGGCTTTTAGGTTACACCTTTGCTCCAGCTCACGGGAGGCCCCGCGGCCGCTGACCTTTCTGACGGCGGAAGTGGGAGCCCTTCCTCCCGCTCTTCGCTAACGCCCGGGGTCGTTCTCAGTTTTAGGAACTCGGGGAGAGGACGTGGATCAGCTGGTAGCCTGCATCCAGAGCAAGCTGCCGGTCCTGACCTGCACGCTGCAGCTGCGGGAGGAGTTCAAGCAGGAGGTGACAGGGACCGCGGGCCTCTTATACGTCGATGACCCCAACTGGCCCGGAATAGGGGTTGTCAGGTACGGGTTCGGCCTCCTGGCGGGGGTTGACTCTTCTTAGCCGTGTCAAGACTGTTGGCGGGTCATTTTGTGGACCGGCTTGGAAATCGGAGGTGAATATGTGAGGTCACGGTGTCGGTGTCCCCTGGAAATGCAGCGAGATGTTTTGGACACGTAGAAAAGCCCAGCGCGGTGGCGGTGTGGCCACCCTCGCGCTCATGAAATAGTTGTCGCTGTACTTTCTGTGCCGGCTTGCAGGTTACTGGGGAGACCGTACAAGTGCACAGCTGACGGACGGTTACTACCGTGGGGTATGGAGCAGCACGGCTCCCTAAGACCGAGAACCAGCTCGCCGGTGGGGCACGCCGCTCGGTCCCCTGGAGTGCTGCGTGTACCCTTAGCCCTGTGCCTGCTTTCCTCTCCTTCCAGGAGGGAAGGCCCCTAATTGCTTGGCTTTTTTTTTTTTTTTTCTTTTAAGAGAGCTAGCAAGCTAGCACAAGTAGGGGAGAAGGGCAGAGAGAGAGAAAGAGAGAATGAATCTTAAGCAGGCTCCACGCTCAGTGCAGAGCCCGACGTAGGGCTCAGTCCCCTGACCCTGGCATCGTGACCGGAGCCAAAATCAAAAGAGTCAGGTGCTCAACCGACAGCCACCCAGGGGCCGTAAGACTCCGTGATTCGATTACAAACGATGAGGCTTCCAGATCTGGCCTGAGCTTCGTGGACCGGAGACTTGTACCTTCCTTGCCTTGAGACGCTCCGAGTGGCTCCTGTGCCCATTTGTCTCACTCACCTTGGAAAACTTCAGTAGCTTATACTCTACCTGCAATCCTGTGTCTGAAGAGGCATTTGATCTTTTAGACTGAAATACTGTTATTTGATATTGTTTGTAGGTATGAACATGCTAATGATGATAAGAGCAGTTTGAAATTAGATCCGGAAGGGGAAAAAATCCATGCTGGACTCCTGAAAAAGTTAAATGAACTGGAATCCGACCTTACATTTAAAATGGGTAACTACTACTTTTATAAGTCCACTATGAACTTCCAAAGGCTGTCTCCTAACTGGCTTAAAGGCCGTTGGGCTCTGTTTCCTCGGAAGAAATGATAGTTGAGTTCTTTCTAGAGTGAGCTAGCTCTCTTCCCCTTCTGCAGCCTCTTGGGGCACCCACGTCCTCATTAGTATCCTTGTCCTCACCCCGTAAGGGAGGTGCCTTTGTGCGCGGTCATGCCATTGTACAGGAGAGTGGCCCCAGGCAGCCTTCTGACCGAGGACTTGGGAGCCAAGGCAGGCGGTGGTCTCTTCCCACAGGCCCGGAGTACAAAAGCATGAAGAGCTGTATTTACGTTGGGATGGCAAGCGACGACGTGGACATTTCTGAACTGGTGGAGACCATTGCGGTCACAGCCCGAGAAATCGAGGAAAACTCAAGGGTCTGTAAGACTAATCTGTGCCTCGTTCCTCTCCTGGGTCTTCTCTGGGCAGCCAGCTGGGGTCACGAAGGAGGAAGCTACCCTCAGAAATACGTGTTCGTTCCCAAAAAGTGCAGAAATGGTTCCAATGAGCCAAGCATTGTACCCGGAATCCAGAACCCCCCGAGCATTTGATGCAGTCCCTGCCCTCAGTGGGCTCGTGGCTCGGGGGAAGAGGTCCATGTAGCCAAGTAGGGTGGAGAATGCCGTGGAGAAGTTAGGCGTAGCTGAGCATTTGGGGAAGACGCAGTGGCATCTGCCTGACGAGGTGAGGGAAGACTGCAGTCGCAGCTGGACCCTGGGCTGCGTGAGGCACGTGTTTTGGATGACAGGACTTCCCGCCAGGGATAGACCTGCTTCTGCTGGCCAGCAGGCATGGAGACCTAGCTGGTGGATGTTCTGCAGACCGGACATGTGAGTCACTAGGAATCACTCAGGAGCAGAGGAGGGACGACAGCGGGATGGGTCTGAGGAGACAGGCACGCGTGGTGGCCCGTGGCTGCTAGGGAGGGGGAGAGCGGGAAGTCTGCCATGAGGCCGAGGAGCCGGCTTTATCGTTGGGTGGGCTTCCTGAAGTTTCTCCCAACCCGCTGTGTCACTTCTGATCCCATTTCCATGACTGTGACGCGTGTGTCTCTTTTCTGTGGATGTGACATTGAGATCATCGGGCAGGTGGTTTCTCTCCTCCTTTTCCTGGCAGATGGGGCCGGTCACCAAGGTGTCTCCTCCTTAGCGGGGCATTTTGTCCTCTTGTGTTTGCTCGCCGGTTTTACTTCGTACCCTGGCATCCAGAAGTGTAGAATTCCGTTTACTAACAGTTTTGAAAACCGTCCCCGGTGCTGTGTTAATAGTTCTTCTAGGTCCCGGGCAGGAAGCTTAGACAAGTAATCCCTTTCTCGGTCCTACCACAGCTTCTGGAAAACATGACGGAGGTGGTTCGGAAAGGGATTCAGGAAGCTCAGGTTCAGCTGCAGAAGGCAAACGAGGAGCGGCTGCTGGAAGAGGTGAGGCTGGGCAGCAGACTCGCAGGGGGCGTCGGGGGCGTCAGGCCGGGAGCGGGCCGGCGGGACGCTCACGAGCGGTGGTTCTGCTCTGCAGGGGGTGCTGCGGCAGATCCCTGTCGTGGGATCCGTACTCAATTGGTTTTCTCCGGTACAAGCTTCACAGAAGGGAAGAACCTTCAATTTAACGGCAGGTAGGACCGCCGCCGCCCCGGGTCCCGTTGACCTTGTGAGTCCTTCCCGGGATCCCCCGCCCAAGCCAGGAAGCCTGGTGCGCGCGCGCGCGGCTCCTGCTCCTCCGGGGCCGCGTCTGTCTCGGGAGGCCTGGTGGGTCTGCCCTCTTCCGCCGCAGCAGCCGCAGCAGCACGGAAGCAGGTCCCCCCCCACCTCCCGCCCTGCCCCCCATCCGCGGCAGACCCCCCTTCCTGCGGGCCGGTCTGAACGTGGCCACTCAGCTGTCGGGACTCTCCAGTGCCCCTGGCGTCGTGTTCGGTGTTGGGTGTCAGTACTCCCTGCCGTCCCCGTGAGTGCTTTGCCCCAGGAAGAGGCTGCTGTGGAAACGGGAGGTGACAAGATTGTAGTCCAGTCTGTAGCCCTGGACCAGCTCATTTCGAACCAGGCACCCCGCAAGGAGGACTGGTTGCTGGGGTTTGGGGACGGTGACGTGCGCCTCCAGGTCCCCTTCTTCCCTGTGTTGGGGGGGGGACAGTTCCCTGCACGTGCCCCCTCCCCCCCCCCGGGAAACCGTGAGCACACGTGAGTGTGACAGAGGATCCGTGTCGCTCCGAGTGCCTGCCGTCAGCCAAGGGCCGCCTGGTCCCTGCTGCTACAGTACCGTTCCCACCGGGGCGTGGTCCCCAGGCACGCGTGGGCCACGCCGGAGCTGAGTGTGCCCAGGACACCTGGGGACGTGAGGGTGAAACGGGCCCGCAGGGCTGGGCCTCGCGAGCGCGGCCGCGAGGTCGGCTTTCTCAGCTTCGCGGCGCGCTTCCGACGGCCGGGGGCTCTGCCCTGCCCACCTGCGAGGCCCAACGGCCAGAGCAACTTTCTCGGGGAACGAGGCTGCGGGGGTTCGGCTCTCAGGGCGGCCGGAGCCGGGGGCCTCTGCACACCGCTCTCTCCCCTTCCTCGCAGGCTCCCTGGAGTCCACGGAACACACGTACGTCTACAAGGCGCAAGGCGCGGGGGTCACGCCGCCGCAGACGCCCTCGGGCACTCGCGCCAAGCAGAGACTTCCAGGTACAGCGCGTCTTCTGAGTTGATTAAGGCTGAAGAGAACCGTTGGTTCTCTTGGGAACACAGACCCTTGCGTCTTGGGAGGCTTGTCCTGTTGGGTGTTAGCTGTGTTCCTGCGTTTTCTTGGTGCTTTGACCCCATGTCCTGTTCCTCCTCACTGAGGACCAGCCGTCCCTGTAACCATTTCAGTAGCCTGGGGCTTCAGCCTGGGAGAACTTTCTCCGTGGCAGCCCAAGGGGGAAGTTCGGGTCTTGAGAACTGGCATCGTGTTTAACCTGGTGTTTACTCGCCTGAACTTCTCCTGACCATGACCTTGGGAGCCGTGTCGGTGTCCTGTCGGTTCTCATTTCTCACCTCATCACTTTGGAGCCTCAGAGCTGGGGGGCGCGGGGGTGTCTCCGGAAGCAGTTGCGATTAAATAAAGCAACCACTTGTTGGACGGAGGGCTTTCAGCACTGTCCGTGCATCTTTCTCTAGGCCAGAAGCCTTTTAAGAGGTCTCTGAGAGGTTCCGATGCTCTGAGCGAGACCAGCTCAGTCAGTCACGTTGAAGACTTAGAAAAGCTGGAGCATCTGTCCGGGGCGCCGGAGCCAGATGGCCTGGAGCCTAGCGGCCCCGAGCGACACCCTGGGGCTCCCCCTCCGCAGGAGGCCGAGCGGACGGGGGCCTTCCAGAACGGGGCCCAGCGCCCGGAAGATGACCGTCCACAGGTAGAAGAACCGGAGAGCTTAAGATAAAATCCAGTGTTTGCTTTGAGACTGTACCGGGTGTTGTTCCAGGGAAGATGAAGCTGTACTGAAAATGTGAGCCGTGCCACAGCTAACGCAAGAGAAATGACTGTTGTTTGTCCTTCGCTGGGATTTTTGCACAAATCTGTGCCTGAAAGCCAGGCTTTTTAGACGGGCAGTTGATGGGTCTCATTGGATGGGTCTGTAGCATGACAGCTGGGGTTCCTGCCCACGTCCTTGTAGGTGGTCCCATTTCTCCCCCACGTTCCCATAAACACTCGTTGTTCACGAAGAACACTTAGAATTCCAAGTGCCCGCCACTTGAAACGCTTGCGCTTATTTTTCTAAAACCTAAGCGTAAGCCGTGACGAGGTTACATACAACTTTTCGTTAAGTCAGCTCTAGAACCTTCCGGGTCCTCTGTTGTGCTGCTGCACCAGAGAGGCAGCGCAGTCTCCGCCATCTGTTTGGGTCAGCGTTCAGTGTGGGCAGGCCGCGGGGTACGGCGGGCTCGGGTTCGGCGCGATGCCGACCTGAGCCCGAGCCGCCCCCGCCGCTGCTTCCGAGGTGTAGAAAGGACCGTGCACTCTGGCTGGGGCAGGGCCGTGGGCAAGCCACTTCCCTCTGCCCCGAGTCCATTCCTCCCTTTATATACTATTTGTAGACAAATTAAAGGATTATCTATTAAGAGTAACTGTAAAACTCTTGGCCATATATATGTATATTTTTAAATACTGGTAAAGCTTTTAAATTGGCACACAGATACACACTGTGCTCGTTTCTATGTTTAATATCTGAAAAGCCGACAGACGCGAGTCTTGACCTGATACTAACTCTGCTGTGGAGCACCCAGTTACGTTTCAACCCTAAAATAAGTATACCCCCCTTTGACCTGTTTTACATGGGAGTGTGTGTGGCTTCTCCCCACGAGCAGCTCACCCCTTTGGGCCCAACTCAGAGACGACCTGGGCCCTCGGTCTGGTGAAGCCAGACCACTGCTGAGATACTGGAAGCGAGTGCTTAATTACTGCCTCTTTCTACTTTTCCAGAAGTCCTGCACCTCTTCGTTTTCATAGGTAAAGGTCCCTGAGCCTTTAGTCCAGCAAAGTCAAGCTTTGGGACGCCTCAAGACGGTGGGGGTTCACACTGGACTGGGGACTGTCGTGTTGGAAGCCTTAGGTACACCACATTAAGCCTATAATTAGACACCGATTTGATGTGATTTCTGACTTTTGGCACTTGTCAAAATGCAACTTTTTTTTCGGTGCAGATGATTAAAAGTCTTCCCTGTTTATTTGGTGCAATGAAGTATAGCAGATAAAATGGGGAAAAGGGACATTATCACCTTTAACAAGATTAATTTTTCAATGTTTTTATATATATTTGGAATTGCTAAATTGGTTTTGCTGAAACAGAATTTCACCCTTAAGATACTATTTGAATGTTGGTTTCAATAAAGGTTCTTGAAATTGTTAACCTGTGGGTTCAGTTCCTGAATGGTCATCAGGCAGAGCGATTCCCCCGAGGATAGCAACTTCAGAGAAATAAAGGCCTCGGAAAGTCTGACCTGCAGACATCACGGTGTGGCCATTTTAATGACCTCACACCTAGGGCAGACTTCGCAATGGCTTCGTGTAACTCTCACATTAAGTTGAGTCTCAGATTGTTTTCTTTTGCAGAACAGTCTGATGAGATTCTGGTTTTCCTTCTGGGCTTTTCATCTCCTTCACCTGGAAGTGGAGTAGCAGTTGGAATTCATGCTACTGAAATATTTGGGGGCCAGAAAACCCCTCTGTGAGATGGATACGTTCTCACGGAATTCTGCTGCATTTGAAATACCATTTTTCAAACAAGCTTATGTATAATGTTCCCTTGATTCCCTAATTTAGCAGGAAGAGAACCACTTACCCCAAGTCTGAAACAGCGGCTTGCAGGATCACGCGGCAGGCGGCTCCTCCTGGGCCCTCGGTGCCGAAAGGCAAGGCCGGGCGTCCCCTTCGGCAAAGCAGAAAGGACACCTCGACAAATGCCTTCGCGAAAATAAGATTTTATTTTTAAAGTCATTTGAAGGACAGTAAGGAAGGAGACCTAAGATTCAGCGGATGCGGATTCTGGTTCATATTCTTTCCAGGCCCCACGGTCCCCATGGTGGTGTCTCTCAGGCCAAAAGTTGCCCTTTGGTGATGCCCGTGTTTAGCTTCCTGGAGAAGGGATCTTTTCCCATAAACCATCTTCATTTTTTTTGTAGAGGAGAGCCTTGTTTCCGGGAAACAGTGCGTTGGTTGGAGATGGGTGTTTTTTTAAGAACATCAAGGTAGATCTAATATGTTCGACAAAGTGGGGTGGCTCAGCCAGAGGTGAAGTGGAGAGGTTCTGGAAAAACAAGATTCTGGGTCTGAGAGAGGAATAAGCTGGCTCTGTTACCCTCTTGACAAAGCTGTCGAAGTGTCTCCGGGTTCTTAAACAGTCCGGATGGTCTCAGGTCACCACGTACACAGAAGTCGTAAAGTTACGGAAGACGGGAGGTGTACTGCGTTAACGAGGAAAAAGCAGTCGGCTGTGTACTCCTTCGACCCATGCAAATGCCCGGCCAGGACCTTACTTATTCTCGGCTGATCTAGAGGTTAAATGGGGTCTGCCGAAGGCATCCTAAAAGTAAATCCCACCCACCGAAGGAAAGGCTGCTGTGCTCTCGCCTAAACCCGTCTTCTTCTTCTAGATGACGAAACCAGGGTGCGGCGATTTAAGACCGCCCCAGCCTGTAAGTTCTCACCTCTAGTATTTGCTTATCATCTTGCTGCAGCCAGAAATCCACATGTGGAAATGGCATCCAGGAGTACGGTCCTATACGAAGTTGTTCTGTCTTTGCGTCGTAAATACTAATCATCTGAAAAAGAACATTTCGAGGACATTTCAAGGAACGTTCTCTGCTTCTCGAACCCCACCATTAGTGCAAGCTCCAGCGCAGTCCCACATTAACGTGGAGGGATGAGCTGCTTTAAACGGTCTAATAACCAAAGCCGCTACTTATGGAGTCCTTCCAGTGTGTCTGCTATTGTACTTTGGGAGTAACGTACGTGCTTTTGTTTAGTCCTGACAAAAGTCCTCTGGGAAGACGGCATTTTTCCTACTTTGGTCGGAAACCTGATGCTCAGAACGGACAGGCACTTTGCCCACAGCGACATTGCTGGTAAGCATGAGAGCTGGGACAGAAACCCAGGTGTGTGTGGCTCAAGTCCACGGTCCTCAATGCCACATAAAACACCTCCTCATTACTTATGCCCCAGCAACTAATCACCTTGCAACTTAAAAGCCCGCAGTGCGGCTGCCCCATCAGGAGCAAGGAAAGTGCTTATTTGCCAATCAATTCCCTGAATTCCCCAATTTGTCAGTGGTAGTTTTCAGCTTAACCAGCGACCCTGGCTTTTGGTTCCTGAGACTAAAGCAAGTTCTGAATATTAGCTAAGTCAAGGCTATTACCCTGCTCGAGAAACAGCAAAGGCATCTGACAAACGTTAAAGGTTTGGCAAAACATCACCGTGAACGCACACACTCTCAACGAAAATGTCAACGTTCTATCAGTGAGGAATCTGAATGCGCCTTCTCTTTTTTCACACCTCTGCCTTCAAAGCGGAGAAGTGGGGTCTAGCTTGCAAGAAACAAACGTTTCGTTCCTAACGCCTATAAAACGTGAGGCTCTGGAGCGGGACGCCCCTTTTTTCCCCTTAGCACAGAGGGTCTCACTCACTGGGCCTCCTGTCAGAGCTCGGGCGGCACGCAGCTCCTCCTCCGGGCCTCGGTCTGGGAAGGAGGCTCTGTAAATCTCTGCAGTTTTAATGTTGACCGCTGTGGGGACAAAGAGGTCCTCCGCATGGACTAAAGGCACAAGTGGAAAGTTGGCACAGCCGCACCACGTCTACGGCCACGGGTGACCGAACGTGGCCGGTCGCCCCAAGAAGGGGAAGAGGGGTATGGCTGGACCGCTGTCGCTGAGCAGCTGCGGCTTCCCCTTTGTGCAGATGGAAAGCGCCACCTTACGGCCAAGCCCGTGTCCGCCGGGGCCCCGGCCCGACCGAGGGGCGACCTCCTCCCTCGGGAAGCGCCAGCTCTTCAGGCCGGCGCGGGGCGACCCTCCCTGGCCAGCGCCGCGGCCGCGCCGGGGGCAGAAGCGGGGCCTGGGGTGCTGTCCGGGTCTGGCGGTGGTGGGGGCACGTTCCCGCCACGCACCTCTGCCGGGCTACGGGCAGTAGTACGATGACCCCCTGTGCGCCCCGCCGGGCCATGGCATATCGGGTGGAAGTTTCACCGGCTCTCCCCCTCCGGGGATCCGGGGCTGCGGCGGGAGGGCGCTCCGGTCTTTCCTTGGCCTGCTCTCTCCTTAGCAGGACCCTTATTCCCCGCCGGACCCCACCAGGCCCCCCACTGTGTGAGGGGACCGACCCCCTGCCCGGCCCCAGCCCCGGAGACAGGCTGGAGAAGGGCGAGCAGACGGCCCCGCTTCCCGGCCGCCACCTCGTCCGTCCCCGGTGGCCGTAGGGAGCGGACGTCTCTGTTTTGTGGGCAGCGGTCAGAGAAGGCAAGCTGCTTGCCCGGGGCCCCCGGTGGGGCACAGGGAGCCAGGGTCAAGCTGGCCCCGGGAGCGCGGCCCGGCCTCCGGGCCTCCGAGAAAAGCACTACTTACCGATGCCGTAGATGATTGGAAAGTGCTTTTCATTTTCTTCCCGGTCATTTAGTTCTAACGAAACGAAGAAAAATGCTTCTTAAGGAGTGATTTTTAAGAAAAACTGAACAGGTGCTTTCATTTTCTATAACTGAGGCCAACAGGTTTCTATAACTGAGCCCACACTGCAACGGGAGGAAAAAGGACATGCGAGGGACCGTGTTCCTGTTTCCCTGCCAGGTCCCACCGGAGCCGTCAGGTTTCCACCAAAACGAGTGCTGCGTCCCGAGTCAGCGCCTCCCGGCTCCCTACACGCTCGGCCACCAGCCACCTGCCACGCGTGGTGGCGGGTGGCTCCTTCCCAGGAGCAGAGGAAGCGTCTGAAAATCCCGAGGAAGGAAAGAGGGGGGCCGCGCTGAAGGGGGTGGGGGTCGGGATGTCCTCGGAGGCCGAGCGGGACTTGGGCTTGGGGGGCGGGCGGGCCACTGGCTGCAGAGGGCGGAGGGGGCTCTCCTGTGGCTGAGGGGCTCGTGCGCGAGGTCTTGCTTTAAGGGTGAGGGCGCCGGCTGTTGGGGGAAGGACGGCAGAACTTACCTGTCACACACAACGTCACTAAGTGAATGTCATCTTCTTGTCTGTCAAATTCACCTACAATGAAAAGTTTCAAAGTGGACGTCAGAAACCCACTGAGCAAGTCGAGACGGGGCCGGGCCCTCTCCGTCCCGCCCCGTTTCCGCCACAACCCGGCCCGCGCGCGGAAGCCAGATTGCTGTGAACCGACGCCAGGGAACCCGGGTGACGGGCACGCCCCTGGCCTCGAGCCCAAAGGAAACTGTGACCAAAGCTGTCCCTTCGTCTCTTCCTTCTCAGGGGTTTGTGGGGACAGCGGACTCCGAAAATGTTTACCCCTTACTTAAATAACTTTTTTTCCTTTTTACCAGCCATTCTAAAAACTTGATCACTGTAAAAAAAAAAAAAAAAAAAAAAAAACCGTGGAAAACACAGGCAAGTGTAAGTACATGGGTCTTTCGTAGTACAAGGACACAGGCTTCTGATGCCCACAACCCCAGCAGTTAACAGTCCGTGTTTCTTTCCTACCGTCTGTGTACTGCCGAGCCCGCACCTCTTAGACAGCTACGTCCTGACTCTGCGGCCACGTGTGCTTTCCCGTGCGATTCACCTCTTCCCAAGTACTTTTTAATGGCTACGTAACAATTTCTTTGCTGACGGACATCAGACTGTTTGCTAACGTAAAGGATGTTCCGCCCGCATTTGGGCATGAATCTCTGTGCACACTGCAGATTATTTTCTTAGAACAGACTCCCAGAAGGGGAATTCCCAGGGCAAAGGACAGGAACCTTGTTAAGACTTAGGCCACGGGGCCAAATTGCTTTGCCGACAGGTTACAGCAACGTATGTTCCAGTGCTGGGTGCGTAGGCCCGCCTCGCCGCGGTTAACAGAACGAGGTCTTTTTTTGAATCCTCGCTAATTTAATGGGAAAAGGTGGCATCGTCGGCGTTTTACCTTCCTGCAGGTTAAAACGGACATCGCTGCCCAGAGGGCTGGTCACCATCTTATTCACCGCCAGCGTTTACCGTCTTGGACCGTGTCGACTACCGTTTCCAGGAAAATCTCGTCCCCCTCCCATTGGCCCCTGAATCGTAGCTCGGTCCCTCCGTCCGAGTCCAAGCCGAGCCAGTCAGGCTGCTCCCAGCAGCTGCCCCGAGAGGCTGTGCACTAAGTAGCGTTTTGATCCAAACAAAAGCGGGTGCAAGTTTTCATCAAAGTTGGGGAAACCGTGAACTTACTAAGAAGTTGATGAGTAAGTTTTTGTGACAACTGCCTGTCATCACTGAAGCCTCCCACGAGGTGCACTTCCAGCCTGGCAAAGAGACGGGACGGTGGTCAGAGGCCAGCACTCCGGCCGCGGGGCGCCCTGGCTTTGCTCGGGACCTCGGTTCTCCGCCTCCACGAAGCCGCGCTCCGCAGCGGCGCTTCCTCCCGGGGCCTCTTCCGTGCCTCGCGGCGGGGAGGACGCGTCTGGGCGGCACTGGGAGAAACGGGGGAGGCTGCCAGGGCCGCGCGAGCCGCTGGGGACGCGGCCGGGGGCGCTGATGGCGGACGGGAGCTGCGCCTGCACAAGAGCGGCCCCGATGCGGAGCTTAAGACGCTCCCCTCGGTTAGAATAGGGCTGTGGCGCACTTCGAGAAACCTCTTCGGCATCTCAGCCTAAGGGGAACCGGGGTGCAGGGCCGGGAAGGGGGGCTGGCAGACCGCTCACCTCACTCTTGTCCAGCAAACCCGGAGCCAGGGACTGTCGCCTCCCAATTTCAAGACGGGAACCAGGTCGGTTTCTACAGGCCATGCTTACCCCCCCACACCAGCTTTTCCAGGTTGGGGGAACCCTGCTACTCCCCCGGGGTGGCCCTTCTGGGGACTGTCACTGCACACACTAGCACAGCACAGCTCTCAAACTCCTGTGCTTGAGCCTGTATTCTGCCCCCCCCCCTTGTCTGCGAGCCCCCTCGTCCACAGCCTGGGACAACCCAAGGGAGGAACCCGAACCGGCCAGAACCGGCATGAGGACAAGCATCACGTGGCCCCACACAAACACGAATGGGCCAGACGAGCCGCGATCACCACGGCTTTGCTCGACACAGGGCCACGGGTTTGCCTTCCCAGTCTTGGGAAGGCACGACCACGTGCGTTCCATGGACAGACCAGAGATCCCTCCTGCCACGTCTCAGCACCGCACCAGGGGGCCCAGCGCAAAATGACACTGCTGGCCCGGCCTATGTGACACTAGTGACACCAGGAAGAAGGGCTTTATTATTCTTTTCGTTAAATCCCTAGGATTCTGAGAACGTGTAGATGACCAGACTAGTCCGTTCTGTGGCCACCCCCGACTTTCTCCCCAGCGAGGGGCAGGAGGGGGCACAGGTGTGTGTGTGGGGCCCCTCTCCCCCAGCCGTGGGACCAGGTCCCCTGTGTTCCAGGGTGACAGCTGTTGGGAGGGGGCGGCCACCTGACGGGCCACCGTGGGAAAATGCACCCTCACCCGCACCCCCCTCCCCCCGCCACGGTGGGTTCCTCCCTGCCTCGGCCTCCACGGCCCTTCCCACCCTTGAACACCCTGTTTTGCTTCCTGCCGGCCTCCTTGCTTCAGGGCACTTCGGGGGCAGGTGTCTGTCTACTGGCCACGGCTATGGCCCCGACACCTGTTAACAAGCTCCCCCTGGGAGAAAACACCCGACAAGCAGCTGCCGGAACGAACGAATGAAGAGAAGGCATCTGGGATTCGCTGACGCGTGAGCGAGCATCCCACGATACGGGAGCAGAAACACAAGCTGAGGTTCCAAGTCAAAGCTTCATCCGCAGGCCAGCCTGCACCCGCCACCCGGTCTGCTCGCTCCACGGCCACCGGCGAGGGACCGACGCTGTGCCGGCTCGGCTCCAAACGAACGAGCCGGTCGCCGTGGCGGTGACCTTCCATGCGGCGGCCACGGCCGTCCCCTCTACGTGACAGAGCGCGGGGCCCGGCACCACGGGACACAGGAACGGGGCGCTCACCTTCCACACGGAGCGTGGTCGGAGAAGGATTTGATGGAGCTCATGATCAGGGGGACCTCCGCTTTGGTGTCACTTCCGTCACAGTGGGTCAGGCAGGTGGCCCCGTTACCTGAGGCAAAGGGGGGAACGACTCACGTTACTCCGGGTGAGGGCTCCGGGCTCGAGCCAGGTCTACTCCCATCCCTTCAGACGCCTCCTCTGTCAATGCCCTGGAAGGAGACCCAGAAGGATCTGTGCTGCCCCGCCCACCCTTCTGACCCGGGTACCAGGGAGATGCCATGCAGATTGGGGGGGGGGAGGGGGGAGGGCAGGGTCCGGCTGCGGGCAGGACACCAGGAATGTCACAGGCAGAGACGCAACGCTGCCCTTCCTCTCGCTCGCCGTACCTGTGTGCCTCAGGACCACAATGTGACAGGTGGTGGCATCATCAGAACCCAGGATGGAGATGGAGCCTGGTTGGAAAAGAGAGAAAATGAAACATCCAGTAGCCCCGGGGGGTGATGCCCGATGCACGGCTTCCTAACCTACCATCCTGCGGGGAGGCCGCTGCAAGCTCTCTTTGCTGAACATACAGAAGGCCCTGGGGTCCCACTTGCTGAACAGACTGACCTCTGAGAAGTCTGGCTCTTTCCTGTTCGATTAAAACAAGATAAGAGAGGGACGGAAATTAGTGATGACTGGGTACCTAGAGGGGTGGCGAGGCCCGACGTGCGCCTGGGCGGGAGACGCAGGCTCTGTGGGGTGCCACCAGGCTGAAAGGCCACTAAGGGTGGGGGGAGGCGGAGCAAAGGAGACGGGTGAGCTCCCGGGCTTTGTTCTGCCTGCACCTGAGGGACCAGAGTGCAGGCCTTTCTCCTCAAGCGCAAGAGATCCTCCAGGGCTCTGCACCGGGGAAGGGAAGCCGACCGTCGGCCCGAGGGCCCGGCAGGCTCCGAAAACACGGCCCTTGTGCGAGAGAGGCGGACACTGTCCCTGCCCCCGAGCTGGTCGTCCCCACGCTGGGAATCTGGACCTCTGGACCGGGGAACCTCCCTCCCCCACCAACGCACACACCCGGGTGGCTCGGAACGACAGAGGTGAGTTACGCCGAAGAGACTCACGCTATTGCACAGTCAGGAAAAATGAAGACTAAGAAAGATGGTTTTGAAATGCAAACTGACAAAAAGTATTAAAAAAAAAAAAAATCTTTAAAAGTTGTAAATAAGGGCGCCTGGGTGGCTGAGTCAGGTAAGCGTCCAACTTTGACTCAGGCCATGATCTCGTGGTCCGTGAGTTCAAGCCCCACGTCGGGGGCTCTGTGCTGACAGCTCGGAACCTGGAGCCTGCTTTGGATTTGGTGTCTCCCTCTCTACCCTCCCCCGCTCACGCTCTGTCTCAAAAATGAATAAACGTCACAAAAATTTAAAAGTTATAACTCTGCGGTGATGATCACAAGGCTCAAGTGTTGCCACGTGGGAGGAAGCATGAGGAGATTCACCCGCATGGCCACGGCCACGGTCAGACAGGGCAGACTGAGTGCGTTAGCATTTACTCTCTCGCCTTGTCCCGATTCCGTAAATGTGCTATGACGGAGCCGTGACCGAGGCAGACAACCAGAAAGGGCCCGTCCTAAATCAGCAAATTCATGAAAAGGCTATGTTGGAATCAGGTGTCCAAACCTTCTCTCACTTCGTATTGGCAGAAATTCTTACGCAGGAAGCCCTGAGTCGTGGGTGCAAGCGCTGACTCGCCACACTGTGCCCCTGCAACTAACAGGTCACTGTATGTCAGCTGTACTGTAATTCGAATTTTTTTTAAAAAGTCTTCCACACTGGGGCGCCGGGGTGGCTCAGTCGGTTAAGCAGCCGACTTCGGCTCAGGTCATGATCTCACGGTTTATGGGCTCAAGCCCCGCATCGGGTTCTGTGCTGATGGCTCGGAGCCTGGAGCCTGCTTCGGATTCTGTGTCTCCCTCACTCTCTGCCCTGCCCCCGCTGGTGCTCTCTCTCAAAACTAAAATGTTAAAAAACACAAAAATGCCAGATCGATACAAGAAATTACATCACACGGGGTACGTAGACGGGTCACTACTTCCTCCTGACTTGCAACAAGTCGACTCAAAGAACAGACTGCGACCCAAATGCACAAACCCAGAGGAGGTAGGTGGGGTCCGGCCAGGACCCCGGCTTCACGGTCTCACACCGGCCGCTCACCACGGCTGAGCATGGTGTGCCCAGTGAGGCTGGCACTTGCTTAATCAATAATAAGATACAAGATATATTAAAAAAAAAAAAAAAAGATCGCTTGATTCATTACCCAGAGTTTTCTTCTCTTAATAAACTCTCGTTAACTGGAAGCAAGGCAGCCATTAGCACGACGGCGGCTCCTCAACAGAACAAACGAGAAGGAGTAAGTGGGAGTAAGTGAGCTGCCGTGTCAGTCGGCCAGGCTCGGCCGCAGCGGTCAGGGAGGAACTGGCCGTGACTCACGGTTCTGCAACTCGGTAAACACCTCGCCTCCCGGGTGCTCTGCATGTCACACGCTCGTCACCTCACCTTGATTCGAAATTAGACGCAGGACAGCGCGCACTTTCCTTTCCGTTAGCCCCGGGACACTTACCTTGGCCTCTGTGCTTTCGGGGGCGGGGGCGGGGGGGGGGGGGCGCCGGGCCAATGGGGGCCACAGACGTCCACGCTGGGGCCACCACCCCAAAGGCAAAGCCGTGTGTGCGCGTGAACTGCCACTTGCGTGCCCGAGAGCAAACATCCCAACGGCCCAGCTCCCCCCGCCCTCGCCCTCCCCACCCTCTTCCCCCCCCCTTCGCCCTCCGCCCCCCCCCCCCCCCAGTGTCCCAGACAGACAGGAGCATAAATTATCAGAAGAGATGATGCCGCAAAGCGAAAAGAACATGTTGTTTTGGTTTTCCGCTTTTAAGGAATGAAAAAAGTTCAGCCAACTTCTCCTCTGTGGAAAAACACAGAGAGCTACTCCGTCAGCTCCCATCCCTCCCCGAAATACCGGCCAGCCTTCTGGGCCTCTGATACTCTCCGGACACTAACATTCATGAAAAAAGCCTCCTGTCCAGTAGTCCCTCCCTTCCCAGCTCCTGCCCCACGGCGCTGCCCTCCTAGGCCGGGGCTCAGCAAACTTTCCTCCGAAAAGGGCCGGAGAGGAACTATTTTGGGCTCTGCTGGGGTGCGGTCTCCTGTTGCAACCACTAGGCTCTGCTGTGTAGCCTGAAAGCAGCAGGGACAACACGTAAACAAACGGATGTCGCCGTGTCCCCAAAAGACTTGATTTATGGGCGCCACGGAAATCTGAATTAACTTCACTGAATTTCACATGTCACGAAGTAATACTATTTTTTCTTAACGGTTTTCTTTAATTATTGAGAGAGACAGAGAGAGAGTAGGAGGGAGGGGCAGAGACAGAGAGAAGGAGAGAGAATCCCAAGCAGGCACCACACTCAGTTCGGAGCCCGGCTCGGGGCTCGAACTCCCCAACCTTGAGATCATGACCTGACCTGACCTGAAAGCAAGAGTCAGACACTTAACCAACTGAGCCGCCCAGGCGCCCTGAAATAGTGTTTTTTTGATTTTTGTAGCCCCACCACTTAAACCTGTAAAAACCATTCTTGGCTGACTGGCTGTCCACACGTGACCTCTGGCGTGGGGCTGGGGCCTGAGGACCCCTAATTCCCCAGGCACTTAGGACAAACGATCACGTGCCCCTTCCCCCTGCTGCTCTGTTCCGTCCGCCCTTCACATTCTCCTCCTCCGGGAAAAGGGGATCGTGCCGTCTGCTCCTCAGGTCGTGTGAGGATTAACGGACGGCAGGTTTGTCGTGGGTGGCTGTCGCCAGGCCCGCCCGGGTCCCGACCCCGGGGTCCCCCGTGTCCACGCTGCCCTCCCCGGTGGCTGCCAGCATCACTGCTTCAACACACGGCTCTGTCACAGCCCCTTTCCTGCTCAGAAATCCTTGGAGTCCAGCGATGTCACTCGCAGGAATAATTACAGGGGTTTACAAAGATTCAGCTCCGTGACTGTTTCTAACGCAGCAGATTTATAAATATCCTCCGTGCTTAGAAGCAGGAACTAAGATGCGGTGCATTCGTTATCGCGGAATTCTACGGAACCACACTTAAGCCAACGCTGCTGGCCGAGCATCCGGTGACCGGCTGAGAGCAAAGGCTCTCGGACAGCACGGCCCAGAGGAACTTTCTGCGGTGACGGCAGCCGTCTATTTCTGCCCCGCCTCGTACAGTAGCCACGAGCCCCACGTGGCTGTGGGGCACTTGGAAAGTGGCTGGTAGGACTGAGGAAGTGATTTTTACATTTTCTTTCACCGTCATTACATGAAAATCGCCTTACGTGGCCGGGGCCACCGCACTGAGCACTGCAGCGTTCTAGACTCAAAGGCACCCTGCCAGGGTCCCGATGGGGACTTCGCCACTTTGGGGACGTGGGACCTTGGGCAACCCGCTTCCACCTCTCTGCGCCTCACAGTCCTCATCTGTAAAATGGGAGCGGGAACGGCGCCTGCTCCCGGGGGGCTGGGCAAGTCCCACCGCGTCACGGCCGTGACTATTCTGTGCTGGGCGTGGCTAGGGACAGGCTAGTAACCGCTGGTCCTGCATGTGACCGGCTGTGTGGCGTGAAAAAGACACATCACAGAACGGAAGAGGCAGTATGCTGTCGTGTCTAGAAGGGTCTCATTCCCACACAAAGAAAAACCTCTGGAAGGGTGTTTGCCAAAATATGAATAACGGTAACGCTCACAGATGATTTTTTTTCTTCTTTGTGACACTTCTGTTTTCTTTTCTCTTACAAAGGGGACACGCGACTTGTAGAAAACAAGCCATGAAACTTTTCATCTCCCCCTCTTCCTTGAAAGATGCACCAAAACCCCTCTAATCCGGGTGCGACCCACCTCCCTGGGTTTACCTTCCACGTCCCCTCACCCTCTCTGCGCCAGGGAATCTGGCCAGTCCACCTGCCCTCGGGGCGCTTCCTCCCTGCGCTTGGTGGCAGTCTTGCTTGCTCACCTAGAATGTTCTCTCCTGCCTCCCCACTCGAATCTCTCCCATGCGTCCATCCTTCTTCCCTAAGACTGCTAAGTGACCCGTCCCCCAGGTTCCTGTGATGCAAATCGGCCCCCAGGACACGGCCTTTCCTTTCAAGAGGGCAGGCCACCCTGGCCTGTCACATCCCTCCCCCCCCACCCCACCCCCACACAGAGTGTGCTGCCTTGGACACTGATCTTTCTATCACAGAAACTTCCCGAGAGACATAAAGATAGCGTCACCTTAACTCCTTAGGCAGCTGAAAGTTTCTCCCCTTGGTGAGTCCTACTGGGACTTCATTCCTTCGCAATGTGCCGGCGATGTGGCCCAAGGAAAGTGCTTACCACAGGGCCTAGTGTCGGCTAAGTGCCCAGGAGGTGCTGGCTAAGGTGCCTCCTGTTTTCCCGAAATGGAAGCTGCGAATCACAGCGTGGTCCCCTTTTCCCGGTAACTCCTCAGCCTTCAGGTCATTCTCAGGGGTCACTGTGCTCATTCGTTTATATAACAAGTAAATTACAAAGTGCAGATTCATTGCCAGCGGCTGCCCCAGGCTCTGAGGACACACACAGTGACACATACTTCGTCTGCCTTCAGGAAGCTTACATTCTGGGGGACAGATCAAGGGACAATAAAAAAGAAAAAAAAAAAACAGCAAACACCTATGCAGACAAAGTGATTACAAACCGCGCAAGGGTCCCAGAGGAAACCTCAAAAATACCTTCTCCGAGCCTACAGACTGTCAAGTTCCTCTGCTTCCCAGTTCAGAGGGGAAAGGGGCATTCTTCCTTTAGGACACTTAACAGTTTGCGTATTCGGAGCCATTTGTGATTAGAAACCATACCCTCTAACTAGGCTGTAAAGCAGTCCGCCCGGATTGTAGGAAAGAGGTCAACACGGCGCCCAACATACGGTGGAGGCTCAGCATGTCCCTCCAATCAATGAACTG
The DNA here is from genome assembly GCF_028749965.1 of Puma concolor. NCBI lineage: Eukaryota > Metazoa > Chordata > Mammalia > Carnivora > Felidae > Puma > Puma concolor. The sequence continues at coordinate 30,326,153 of NC_141682.1, forward strand.
ACTGATTTCCCCCTAACTAGATCCGGGACAAGGGGAAGGTTTGGACTCAAGAAGCCCTTTCCAAACTGTCTCTGCACAAGCACGGATTAGGGGTTCGGAGACCTATTTGAGGACAAAAGCAGGAAGACAAAACCCAAACCCTTCCATCAGGGCGTGGTCCTCAACACGGCTCAGCTGGGGAGAAGCAGGGCCCTTTCTTACGGCTAAAAATACTACCCGGAGGCCCGTGGGAGCTGCCGGGTGCCCCTGCCCGAAGCCCGCTGGGGGAAGCCGCTCCCCGCGGTGTGTGGGCCCCCGTGAGAGCCCCCGCGCAGGGGCCCTTGCCCCGGTTGGCCTCAACGGGCAAGCCCGGCTCGGAGCGGGAACCCGCCTGCCCAGGGTCGAGAGTCCCCGGGCACCCTCCAGCCGCGGTGCTGTCCGACCTCGGGCAAACCGCCTAACCTCTCTGGGCCGCCGGCCCCTCCTCCGGCAAAGAGAGGCCTCTGCACGTGCCCTCGGAGGCCCAAGGAAGGTGAAAGCCCCACAGATGCCTCGAGCGAAGGCATAAGATCGCTGCCGGCGGCCGGCGCTCCCGACGTGCCGAGAGCGGCTCGGCTGCGCCAAGTTTAAACCCTGCCTCGGGAAGAGCGGCTGGAGACGGCGGGGTGGGGAGAGTCGGGCGCGTCCGGCAGGTCCCCTCGGGCCCTCCTCGGAGCCCCCCCCCACCCCGGGCCCTGCTCACCTCCAGAAGCGGGTGGGCGCGCACGAGGTCCCCCGCGGACTGCGGCAGCCGCACTCGCCGCCCCTCGACTAGCAGCGGCATCGCGGAGGCGGCCGCCCCGGCAGGCCCAGGGAGGCGGCGGCCTCCCCAGCCCCGGGCCGCCCGCGGCCCCCGCCCCCGGGCCGCCCCGCCGTGCCGCGCCCCGCCCCCCCCCGCGGGCGCCGCCGGGAAGTGAAGTCCCACGGGGGCGGTGCAGGTCCACGCGGTTCAGGAAATCGGGAGGGGGGGCCGCAAGGCCCTATGGGAGATGTAGTCCAAACGCGGGAGACCGGCCCTCGTCCCGCCCCCCCCCACCCTCCGCAGGGGGCGCTGGGAAATGTAGTCCCGAAAGCGTGGGCGTCAAAGCCAGGGGAGGAGCTGGGCTGTGGAAGAGAGCCTTCGCCGGGTGCCCCCGGCTCAGTCTTAGTTCACATTATCGGCCAACCGTCCCGGCCCAAGAACGGGCTCTGGGGTCTGACTGCCTCCATTCAAGATCACGGCTCTACTACTCCTCATTGTGACCTTGAGCACGTTAATCCGAGCTGGGGAACCTGCTGTGCTGCTGCTCCATAGGATTGTGTTCAGTGAATAAACGTAAGCCGTCTGAAACCGAGCCCCACTGATGATTTAGAAATCATCAGTAACACTTGCTGCTCGGCGTACAGCAGGCGCTCATTGATGGGCCAAGAGTCCGGGGAGTAAACATCGACGAGGTACCGTCCGGTCCCTACTAAGGGCAGGTACCCCGGCGCAAGGCTCGTGACCTAGGGGCTCTCTATCCCGAGATTTGGAAATATCACTTAAATACACCGGACTCCACCATACCTTAACCAAAACGCAGTTTTACAAAACTAGTGGTGAAGCGAAGAGCCACCTCACAGAACAAGAACTGTTGCGAAGGCATCGCAAGGGGATTCTGGGACCAAGAATTAAAAGCCACCATAATAAGCCACACCTGGCAGGGGGCAAACGCTGTCCGTACCTCTCCAGGTGAGGCCTCTTTAGCGGGTACCAAGGAGGCAATCAATGTGGATGAAGTGAAAGTTGTCTTTGCCTTGAAAAGACCCTCCCGTGAAAGGGCTTCCTGCCTACTTTCTCCCAAGGTAGCCAAACAGCTACTGCCTCTCCCTGCGTTTTCACTGAATCCTCCCAGCCCTCAAGGAGGTGGTGGTCATTTCCACTTTACAGCTCAACGTGGAGCTCCCAGAGAGCCTAGGTAACTTGCTCAAGGTCACACAGCTAGTTCGAGAAGCCAAGTCTGACCCCCGTGACACTTTAGAAGTCCCTGGTCCTTTCTCACCTGTATAAATTAGCCACTTCTCATTAAGGAAGACCCACCCATTGCAGACAAACAGGATGGGCCCTGGAACTCCTACCCAAATAAAAGCCCGCTTTTCAATAGTAAGAGGATTAGAAAACTCTTTTTTTATATAATTCCCGAAGAAACTTGCCAATTTTTTCCCCACGATGTTCCTTCCAAAGTGCGTGCATTTTTTGAAGCGTTTGTTTTCCCGGAACCAGGTCAAGCCGCAGCGGCCCTCGTGGCTAGGCGTGCTCACGGAGTCACTGACACCTTAGCCAGTCCTTCTCATTACCAGCGTGTCCCTTACTCCCCAGCTGTCCCCTGTACCGCTCTGGCAGTATTCCCGCCTCTTTAAAAACCGTGTGATGTGTTAGCTGCAGTTTCCTGACAGAGCTTTCATGTTCGCCAGTACAAACCAAAGAAATCAAAACATCCGTTTGAGAAGCCTCTTTATTGGGGTACCTCCCTTTACTCCATTACTGGTATAAGAACAAAACATCCAGATTAACCATATCACTGTTCTATGTTCACAATGTTTTTTTTCCTCAAACTCTTCTGATATTAAGCGGACTTACTTGTAAAGATACCCTTCTACACTAAAACTTCTCAACCCACAAAGGCCCACTCCACTTACCGTTAATTTCTATGGACACATTTCATGGACCCGTTTCATCCAGGTCACAAAAATCCCACCCACCCCCCCCTTTAGCCAGCAGTTAAAAAACCAGAGAACCTAAAGGTTCTCCGATGACTGTCCACCAAGTCACCAAAAGAAAATCACCAATATCCAAAACTTTTTAAACCAATAAAAATTTGTTTTCCAAAAGCGTATTTACTCTACATCACCATCATAATTATACAAGAGCATACAAAGCCCTAGGAAAGAGAAAGTATTTCATTAGAAAATATTTGCGATCGAGAAAATATTGCTTACTTTTAAATAATAGGAAAAGTGGCAAAAAATAAATATGTTTAGAGATGTCCATTTTCACAAGTAACACAAAAGTATACACACAAGGAATGAAGCTAAAATACGCATGAGCCACAGAATGAGCCCAGCCGTGCGCTCACACACACGTGCTACGAAGTGAGGGTGTTTATTAGACTCCTCTCTGTCAGTGTTTAGTTATAAAAGTACAAAAAGAGTCTCCCCCAAGGAGGATTTCACCGAGCTGAACTCCATGATACATCAGCTGGCAAACGGAGGCTGCAGCTATAACCTTGGCTGTTGTCGCTAGCAAAACCATTCCACCAAAGAACCCAGGCTCCTCTCCCCTGCTCCATCAGCACAAAGAAACTCTCAAAATGACCAAACTGATTCTAGTTAAAAACAAACAAACAAACAAACAAACAAAAAAAAAACAAGTAACATTCCACTACAAGCAAGCACTCCCAGTCCTAACCACCCTCCTGGGAGCCTCACGGTAAAATCATGTGCTGTGTTTTATAAAAGTCCAACTCCACTCTCAGTGTATGGGAATTTCATTTACCCGGAACTCTGTTGTTCTTTTAACTCCATTCTTCCACTCACGAGCGTATGACTTGTCTGCTTCCGCTTCCCTAAATCCTGCATGTCTTTCCTCGGGGACTTCCTCGGCCTCTGACAATCCCTGGAGACCTTCAGTGCCAGCTCCGGCTTCTAGCGTCAGGGACCGGCTCGGGCCACCTTCCCACTTTCCTCCCGCCCCCTCCGCATCCCAGTGAAATCCCAACACACAAATACAGTTCCAGCTGAGGGTCAACACTGTACTCAAAGTAAAATCATTTTAAAGATGTGGAATAGTCTCCTAGAGGATCTTTTTCACTGAAAATAAACTGGATCAACAAAGTCCTGTGATTATGGCTCAGACCAAACCTATGTGCCATCCCGCTAAAACAGGCCACTGCCCAGATCAGAAATTTCACAACGATGCCAGAAAGCTATAACAGAAATAAAATATACACCCACCACACAAGTCAAGCCTTCAACACTGATCATCAACTCTTTTCTAAAATATTGCACATGATACTCCGTCTTTTCTTTTGTTTGCACAGGAGCAAAAAACAAAAAGGAAAAAAAAAACCAAAACAGCACATCTGTTCAGACACCAGAGTACATCTACCTTGCAAGTAAGATGCCTGAGGCAGATACTCGCTCTGGTTCAAACAGGATGATCCCTGGTACCGAAGGGCACCGTGGGGAGAGACGCTGGTCTCAGTCTCAATCACAAATCCTCGTGGTCACAGGGGACTGGTCTGGCAGGTAGAACACAGGAGGGGAGCCCACGCTGCTTGAGGGACTTCGGAAATGCGGGTCAAAGGAGCTCGGGGCCACGCCAACTTCACCTTTCAAAAAGTCATCATCTTCATCCTCCACCACCTGCTGTACAAGGACAAAAGATTACCGGTCAGACCACCAGTGGCGGTGTGCAAAGCTTTCGAGAATGTCTTTCAGGAATGTGCCGCTTCTGGAAGGATGAAGGTAGAGGAAATAGTTTTTTGTTTTTTTTTTTAAGTAGGCTTCACGCCTGCCCGGCATGGGGCCCAACACGGGGCTTGACCCCACAACCCCAAGATCATGACCCGAGCTGAGATCAAGAGCCAGACACTTAGCCAACTGAGCCACCCAGGTGCCCCAAGAATGTCTTAATTTTGAAAATTTACTCCGAGGCACACTTCATCCCCAACTGCCCACACAACTGCTGATCACATGGGACTACTTGTTTAAAGTCCAATTTTTTAAACAGATTTTAAGCTCAATGAGGGCAGACGGCAATGACCTGTCTTTCTCACTCAGTGTCATCCCCCTTGTATCTAACAGTGTAAATGAGTGAATTAATGACCACCCCCAAAGCAAAATATAAAGGAAAAAAGAGTTTTCCAATGATTACTTATGAAAAAAGAGACATAAGTAAATCTGAGATTGTTATTTGGTGGTAATGACCATGTAATAAAGATCCTAATTTGTTAAGGGGCGCCTGGGTGGCTCAGTTGGTTCAGCATCCAACTCCTGGCTTCGGCTCAGGTCATGATCTCAAGGTTTGTGGGTTCAAGCCCACATTGGGCTCTGTGCCGGCAGTACGGAGCCTGCTTGGAATTCTCTCCCCCCCCCCCCCCCGTCTCCCTCCACTCTTTGTAGTCTCTCTCCCTCTCTCAGGATAAACTTAAAAATAAAAATAAATAATAAAAAAAAATTGTAATATGTTGAGCTGACTTTTAATTAACCTTCACTTCCCAAAGTCAGCTTACAAAGTATCTAGTTTTTTGGTTCTGTTTTTTTAATTTTGTTTATTTTTGAGAGAGAGGAAAACAACACGTGAGCGGGGGAAGAGCAGAGGGGGGAGGTGGAGAGAGAATTCCAAGCAGGCTTCGTGCTGTAGTGCAGAACCCAATGTAGGGCTCAATCTCACAACCCTGAGATCATGACCGGAGCCAAATTCAAGAAGTCAGACGCTTGGGGCACCTGGTGACTCTCTGTTGGTTAAGCGTCAGACTCTTGGCTTCGGCTCAGGTCACGATCTCACAGTTTGTGAGCTCGAGCCCCGTGTCAGGATCTGCTGACAGCGTGGAACCTGCTTGGGATTCTCTCTCTCCTCTCTCTGTGCCTCTTCCCCACTTGTGTGTGCCCTGTCTTTCTCTCAAAATAAACAAACAAACAAACAAAAGCTGGACACTTAATTGGCTGAGCCACCCAGGTACCCTGCGAAGTATCTAGTTTAAACAATTCATCAAAAAAACAAAAACCCTTTTCATAAGAACATACCGTGAGCTTGGAATTTTGTAAAAGCAAAAGGAACAAAATGCAGTCTTTAAGTGTGACACTGCTAATTACTACGTGACTGTCATCCATGTCCACCAAGGACACTCCCAGCCGGGGTGCCAAGTCACAAGCGTACCTTTCTGACAGGTTTCGTAAACTCTTGAAGCTCCTCTGCACTCATGTTTTCCCAGATCTGATAAATAGGATCAATGAATTTCTTCGACCTGTCGACAGAGATCACATCTCAAAATCAAGTTCAATGCTACTGTGACAGTCAGACATGTCTAGAGCCCTTCTCTCACAGGATCCACTACCCAAAATAAAAACTGTGGTTCAAATAATCGCTGTGTCAAAATCCTGCATGTCAGTACTGTAAATGATGTGGCTCCTTCTTGGTAAGACTTCCCCCACTCAGATGGAGTATTAAACTAATGTCTCATCTTTTTATCGTCAAGTGAAATTATTCCTCAACTATGCAAAGCCTGACAATGAGTTAGAATATGTCCAAATGAAAACAAAGTGATATTCCTCTGAAACTTCATTTTTTGTATATCCCTACAGTAAATCTACTAAAAATGAGTCTGGGAAAAAAGACCCACCTGGTTTTCAGTCAACCAAGACTCGAGGGACCAGATGACCCTGAATCGTGTTGCTAGTTAGAAATTGTACCGTAAGCGAAAGTCCTCCTTCCTTATACAAGTGCAAAGTTAAGACTGGCTCGGTGGGTTTTCTGAATTACCCATCCAGATAAATTACATGGCTGTTGATGACCTTTCCAACAGCGTGGAATGTGGTCTCCAGAGGAAAGAACAAGTCGCTAGGCAGAACATTATGAACCACGAAAGGGCAGCATCCTCCCCATCCAGGCTCTTCTATCCCCATCCCCTTTTATGTTTAAACCAACAGGTTTAAAGAAAAACAAAAAATAAATCACAAGACCTTTGGTGTCAATCCAGGGTTCTTCCTGAGCTAAAGATCGGCCCCGCCCAGTGTGCTCAGAGCAGGCCGCAGCGTCTAACGGGTATTCCCTACTCGGGGTCCGTGAAACACGTGCCTGGAGACCATGAGTTGCCGACACACAGACACGAATGGCCACTCGATGACCAGGAAACCCCACTCGTGGGAAAAGCCAATAGACACCACACATAAACTCACCACCCGACAGGGGGACTAAGAGCACCCACCTCTTAAGCACACAAGGATCGAAGGGGAAGAAGGTGTCGAGTGGGTTCGTGCAGGTTCGCACGGAGTCCCCTCCGGCTGTACTTCTAATAACTGGGAGCATCTGGCGATTGTTCCTCTCAATGATCGTGTAGCAGAAGACCAGCTGGTATTTACTGCAGAACCACAAAACCAAAACACAGACGGGCGGCGTTAACACGGTGGATGGTGGAATGACTGCACGGACGTGCCTGTTGTGTGCGACACCTGTTCTAACCACGCGGATACTGTCAAACGTATTAAGTGCAAGAAAAGACAACACAAAACAGAAAGCAATGCTTTTAGGGTACAGCTTTCCGGGTCTACTATTTAGAAGCGTGTTAATAATAAGGAGAAAGAAAAGTGTGGCTATCACCTTGAGAACGATAGAGCGGGCTGAGATTATTAATAGGCATGACTCACTAAACATGAATGTGTTCGCGGTGGGACTCTTAGAGTCTGCAGAATTACAGAAGTGGTCTCTTTTTGCCGTTTGTAAGAGAATAAAGGGGTTCAGGATTTACGGACAGGATAGCGGCTGCTGAGGGAGAGACCTGGCTACTGAAGCCACGAGAACTGTACTGGTTTACCTACAACGTCGCCCCTAAGCTGCTGTTCCCAATTCTGAAAAAACTAACAACTTAAACCCCAACAAAGGATCAACTAAAAAAAAATTAATGGAACATGACACAGCAATTAAAGTCCAAATGCAGTTGTACGGGTCTATGTGTATCTCAAAACCACTAAGCGAAAGCAACGGGCACAGAACGACACAAGAATTCCACCTCTTGCTCTTAGCTCTCGACCTCACATCTCACCCCGAGCAAGCCTGCCGCCCCACCCCACGCCGACAGCCTGCTGGACAGTCCACTTGCCAACCCATGCCCTCTAGTCCCAGCCCAGGAACGTTCTCGGCCACCTGCCCCGCTTCACTCAAGTCTGCTGCTTCCCATCTTCCTGCAGTGTGCTGGGACCCTTCACCTGCCGAATGCGCTTGCTTGTTGTTTATTCCTTTCCCTGACTCTGTTACCATTTCTGAGATCTCAGGAGAGACACGGTACCTTGAACTTGATGGCCAGCAAATGAAAATTAAGGTTACCGAGTAAGAGCAGCAAGCAGTCTAAAGGGGAACAAGGGATGGAATCTTTGTCTAATAGAACAGACTCTTGTGCGTTGAAGATTTTAAGCTATGACCCTACCCTGAGTATCCCGTCGCCAACTCGCTGTGTGCGCCAAGCAGACTAACTCGGGGAGGGCCAGGCTGCCCGCACTCGAATGTTGGCTCTGACACAGTCAAGCCACTGTGTCTCACGGGTCATTCCCGCTCTCCGGGCCTCCACCTCCCTGTTCTTAAACAGGGCCTTACCACATCAGTCCCGGGACTGTGAGGACGCAGCGAGCTCCATGTGAAGGGCTTCCGAGCGTGCGCGAGCCGGAGCCCCAGGCCCGACAGAACAGTCCTGCACCAGCCCGCCTCCTACTGTGGCACATCCCTCTCGCGTCCAGTCTATTTTCCTTACTCTAATAAACATCTTTGGTCTGTAACTCTCAGCTTACTGGCTGCCTCACTCGTTTCAAAGTGCCGAGGCTTCTGCTGAGTTACAGTCTTTGAACAAAAGCAGGAGCAATTTCCATTACCACCAAAGTAAGAACAAAATCCTAACTGCAGCGTTCCCTGTAAGTACTGCATTACTGGCTTTTACGTGTTTTATGGTCATTAATTTGACTGAATAATTTCACAGAAACTTAATGGAACTTTAAAGTATTAATATAAAGTTGTTTTTAAATAATTCCCACCAATAAAGTATTAACTTACCTTGTGATTGCAGCAAAAAAGTTAACTACCGAAGGCAGACAAATCTTCAGGGGATTTAGCTGACTCATCACTATACGTTCAAAATTTAGACTCTGAAGGTATGTCAAACCTTTGATTAAAAAACAAAACATTTTTAAAAAGTACAAACATAACAGCCCAAGTATCTTTAAGCAGCACAGATTTCACACTTTAAAAAAACTTCTCACGAGGGGCATCTGGGTGGATCAGTCGGTTAAGCAACCGACTTCAGCTCAGGTCATGATCTCGCCGTTTCCGAGTTCAAGCCTCGCATCGGGGTCTCTGCTGACAGCTCAGCAGAGCTGTTTCAGATTCTGTGCCTCCCTCTCTCTCTCTGTCCCTTCCACACTCGTGCTCTGTCTTGCTCCCTCAAAAATAAATAAACATTAAAAAAAAATTTTTTTTTAATTTTTCACAGAGCTACTTGCAGAAATGCTTTAAATACAGGTCCATATGGTCATACAACAAAGAGCCTAAGAGAAGGTCACCACGCTTGCTTAGGACTAGGTCACCTCTTCTAAAGAAAACAGGGTATTCTTTCAAAAACCCAGGAGGTAATCATACATCCCTAGTGGGCTATTAACTTACATGACAATTTGGGATTCAGATACGCATAAGCTCAGCACACGTTGAGTTTACAGAGAAAAAAACACTGTGATCTGATTTCAGTTAATCATGAAATTGCTACAAACTGGAGGTAACAAAAGGAGGCTCCGTCCTGAGAGGTTCAGGACCGAACCACCTGAAACTCCCCCTTCCTGCCATCCCCAGACAGACACACATGCCGATCTGACAACAGCCAACGGACAGCAGGACCCGCGCGGCTGAAAGCATCAGTGCGGTGGAGCGTCCCACCCAAGGGGGGACAGCTGCTCGTACTTCAGGTGCTGCACTGGGTTTTTTTTTACAAGGAAGCCAGGGAGGTAGAGTAAGAATGAGAAACTGCCCTCTGGGAACTAGGAACTATTAATTCTCTCCTATGTCAGTAAGAGAAAGACACCATACTGATTTCAAAAGGCAAGCAAACCCACTTGTACTTAAGTATATATTTTTAGGAGATTCTTGGATGGTTTGTTTTTAAGGTTTCTTTATTTAAATGACATCTACACCCAGCACAGGACTCAAATTCACGACCCTGAGATCAAGAGTTGCATGTTCTTCCAGCTGAGCCAGTAAGGCTCTCCCCATCTGTGATGTGTATTTTGATAAAAATGACTAAAAATGGGATAATGTCATGGCTTACAAGAAATACATCCTCTTTACCAAGACTCTTACCATTTATTTATACATAAAAAAAAAAAAAAAAAAAAAGACAATACTTAAAACCCTTATCCTACTCCTGGTTTATACAACTAATTTTAACCCCCACATCTTTTCAAAAGTGACAGGATATGAGTAAATCCATACAATGCAACACACACAAGTGTCCGTTTAGAGCTGTGGTTCTCAACTCAAAGCAGCTATGCCCCCAAGAGGACACGTGGCAGGTTCTGGAGGGTTTTAGCTGCCACAACAGAGCAAGGAGGGGATGCTAAGCTTCCTACAGTGCAAAGGATGTAGCCCCTACAGCAAAGGGTTATCCAGCCCCAAATGTCAGAGATTGAGAAAATCTGGTTTAGAGAAAACGGCCTATTCATCCATTTGAATTTTTCACACAAATAAACAAACACATTTAAACTCACTTCACTGGGGGCGCCTGGGTGGCTCAGTCGGTTGGGCGGCCGACTTCGGCTCAGGTCACGATCTCACACTCCGTGAGTTCGAGCCCCGCATCGGGTTCTGTGCTGACCGCTCAGAGCCTGGAGCCTGTTTCAGATTCTGTGTCTCCCTCTCTCTCTGACCCTCCCCCGTTCATGCTCTGTCTCTCTCTGTCTCAAAAATAAATAAACGTTAAAAAAAAAAATTTTTTTAAATAAATAAATACATAAATAAACTCACTTCACTGGCGTTGTTCTTGTTACACTAACCTAATATACAAGCTTCATCGGGCAGATTTAAACTCTGCACAACTCTGAGAAATTAGCAAGAGTGAAACCTGGAAGATTAAGGCTGAAGTCCTTAGATAAAGCAGCATAACCGTTAGGACCACAAGCTTCAGATTCCTACTCATCTGGTTTTCACTTCTAACCCTGCCAAACAATATCCTGCATGTGCCTAGGTCCCCCCGGGACGCCCGCCCTTCGCTGCCAATCAAAGTGACAGGCAGGAAGCACTGCTCCAGGCATCACCTCTGAAGAAGAGCCCCTTGGTGGGTCACAATCACTCTAAAAACATGGGTGCACACGCAAACCCATCCACTGTTAAGGAGGGCGCTTAAAGGGCTTTAGGGGCCCCTAAAGGCTGCTTGAAATTATGGGCACAAGTCTGAGTGCATTCTGACTCCACTGTTTTCATCAAACCCTCCATCCTAAAGGGCGACTAGCAGTCAAGGAAAAGCCAGTTCACATCCATCAATCCCACATCACTGACCTTCTTTGAGGTTTCCACTTAAAAGCTGCTTGTGTCTAAAAACAAAAGTGTAGAACACAGCTTGGCAGGCTGAATAAAATGGTCCATGGAGAGCAACATCACAAAAGGCCTTTGTTCCCGAATCCTGGTTATTAAGGTACATGTGCAGCCAGTTAACCAAAAGATCTAGGCATGATTTTACAGTACTAGAGAAAAGAAAAATTCGAGTCAACTTCACTTGTTTCATAGAAACACAAGAGTGACATAAAAACACACGAGTGACTTACAAAACAGCACACAACTGGCTCTCACCACAAACTAAGAGAAGTCAATCTATAGGCCTCTTGATCTGTTCCCCAAGGGCACAGAGGGGAAGGAAAGGACGGGCGAGCAGGAAGGCAGCTTTTCAATTACAAGGCAGAGTGCACGGACCTTCGAGGAATGAGAGGCAGGCCCCTAAGGATGCCTGAGGCCCCAAGGGATGGACAACCGTTTCTCCTCATCAACTCCGAAGGACTTCTCTGACGGCCACCTGCCCTCTCAGGACAGTATGGCCGAGGAATAAGCCACGTTTACCAACGTCTTACAAGGGAAAGATGGTCGGGCTGACTCCACCATTCCCTACAGGGTTCTCCTTACAAGGTTCTGATAAAGTTCTATGGCCTACAATTTAGGACAGAGGGACAGATGGCTTTTAGTTTTGGGAGATGCGTTTTTTTAATAGCATCCTCGCCCAAAGACATCTTCATGGATCACTGGAAGAAGCAGGCCTAGAGCTGGCCTCCTAAATAGATATTTCTATTACCTTTAAAAGACTTTTTTCTTCAGCTTTAACAGATACAATTGATTCAGAATGCAAATGAAAAATGACAAACCTATAAAAAGAATTAAAACAGTATACAACACTGTACAATATTCATGAAGACAGATGGATCTTCGTGTTCAAGTGTAACCACGCAAAACAAATGACAAAAGCTTTCCATATGAGGTTTTGTATCTAAAGGAGACATTTTATTCTGAAATTGCCTTTTGGAAATGTAAACATCTTGCATAGTGTGGAGGAACAGATTTCCTCACTTGAAAGTCAGACCAGAAGAAAAAAAAAAAAAAAGGCAGGGGTTTCTCTGATTTAAGACAATGTTATAATCTTTTTAAAGCATGGCATGAAAAAACACTTGAAAATTAGGTTACTTACATAAGAGGAATAAATTTAGCTCTTGCCAAAAAGCTTCCAATATAATTTCCAGCAGCTTGCCTGATGATGGCAGGATTATTTGGATCCTGCAATTTTTTCCAGAGATGCTCCAAAAATGCTTCTGCAAATCCCTATAAAAATAGAAGGTATTGCTCTAAACTTTTTTGATGTTTAAGAAATTCTGGCTATTGGAATCCTAAGATTTTTAACTCACCAGTAGAAGAAAGTGCTAGTATCTCACACTGCCAGTTAAATAATATATGCAGTTATCATCATTCATATTTGTACAATACTTGGAGATAATACTATTAAAAACAATGTTCCCCAGCATTAAACAAGATCCCAAAAGGTGCTGAACATCAAACTCAACTCTCCACACTTCACAGTTTCAGTGACAGGGCTCTGGAGTCCACCTGTTCTAAAAGCTCCACAAGTGACTCGGATGGTTAGCCAGAAACAGAAACCAGCAATAACCCCCACTCATGTGGGAGCCGTGTGGCAGTACGTTCCAGAGTGTAAAGTATTCTCCCAGTCTCTGACTGAACATAATGAACTTAGCCAGAAACAGAAACACAGATCAAAGTTCAGTGTTTGACTGATTATGCTAATCACAGAAAAAAGACTAATTAAGCTTCTTTTTAACAAAGGACACAATCACCAACTTCTCCCAAACAGCTCTTTTCTATATTTAAATATTTACTTATTTATTTATTTATTTAGAGGGGGAGAGGGGGAGAGGGAGGGAGGGAGAGAGGGAGAGGGAGGGAGAGGGAGGGAGAGAGAGAGAGAGAGAGCGAGAGAGAGCGCGCGCGAGTGCGCACACATGCACGAGGGTGAGGCAGACAGAGAGAATCTGAAGCTCCACCCTGACGGCGCGGAGACCGACATGGGGCTTGGACTCATGAACCATGAGATCATGGCCTGAGCCAAAATCAAAGGTCAGACGTTTAACTGACTGAGCCACCCAGACACCCCCCAAATAGCTCTTTTCAAAAGTTATTAACACATACTTTGGGGCAAAATGAATTTAACCTTCTTACCCATGCCCAGTACTCTCCTGACTGTTCTAGGAAGCTACAAAAGAATTGTAAGGAAAGAATCTTCTGTATTTTCATTTTTTTCCAAAACAAAAAGCCAAAGCCTGAAGATTTAAAACTCTGGGTTTAGAAGTTGTTTGGGGCTAGTTAGGATCAACTGAGAAAACACAACAGTTAAATATCCCAGAGGATTTTAATAGCAGAGGCTCCAATTAAGGGGAAGGACACCGCCTAGTGGAGCAAATGCAGAATGGCCCTTTCAGAGCACTTGGCAGAGCTGAGCCGGCTGGTGCTGGCTGGCAGCAGCCAGCAATGCCCTCTGTTCTTTCCAGCTCTTTCCACATGTTAAAAAAGAACAAGCTATTTTATGAAGGGCACTGGTAAAGTGAGCTCAAGGAAAAGAAACACTTCGTGTCTCTCCTCCCTACCCCTCCACCCCAGTTTTTAAGGGGAAATCATGGGCAAGAATAAACTAAGCTGAGCTAATGGTGCCCCAGTACTCACCAATTTAAAGCTGCAGAGGTAAAACATGAAAAACTGTACATGGCAGGAGGCGTGAGTGGGCAACAGGAGTTTGTCAAAGATGGTTATCAGGTCTCGATATAAATCCTTTGTTTTGTTGTTATCTACCTTACCTAGAGAGAAAATTTGCCATTTAAGCTTCACACTTTTTTTTAAGCTACCACTTTCATTTCCCAAAATTTTTAAAAATAAAATACCATTAAGGAACGTCACCCATTAAGCTACGATTATAACAAAATGCCATTTTTATTTTGCACAGATTTTCCTTTTAACTGTAATAATCCAGCAGTGACAATGAAGCAGAACCTCATCTCACACGCTACTGTGATGCCCTAAATTTGAAGGCCCCCTTTTTTTAAATGTTCTATTTACGTATTTTGAGAGAGAAAGAGAGCATGTGCAAGCGGGGGCAGGGGACAGAAAGGGGAGGAAAGAGGATCCCAAGCAGGTTCCGTACCGTCAGCATAGAGCCCAATGCGGGACTCGAACTTATGAACTGTGAGACCAAGACCTGAGCCAAAACCAAGAGTCAGACTGACTGAACCATGCAGGCGCCCCAATATGAAGCCCTTCTAAAGGGCAATTTTCTATTTATGTGACAGGAGCCCTTTGATCCCCTAATTCTACTGCTAGGAACTTACCCAACAGGTAACTGGACACATATATACAAGAATGTCCATTACACATTCATAATGGCAAAGGGGGGGTGGGGGGGGTGTGGAATGATACCAGTTAAATCCATACGATCAACAGCAACCTAGAAGAACAGTGAATGGCCTCAGACAATGCACAACAAGTGAAAAGGGCAGATTATGAAACAATGCGTATAGCATGACCCCCAAATCCACTAAAAAACACACTCCTGAATACACACAAGTTAACAGAAAAAAACAAACCATGTTAATAATGGTTCTCTGAATAGTACAGATGCAAACATTTAAGTTTTATTTTTGGGGACATCTAGGTGGGCATCTGACTCTGGATTTCAACTCAGGTCATGATGTCACGGTTCGTGGGTTCGAGCCCCACATCTCACTCCATGCTGACAGCACGGAGGCTGCTCGGGATTCTCTCTTTCTCGCTCTGCCCATCCCCGACTCATGTGTGCACGGTCTCGCTCTCAAAATAAACTTTAAAAATAAAAACTTAAAAAAAATAAAACTAAATTGCCTTTTTAAATCCTTTCCTTTAATCCTTTCCAAATTTTCTCTCAACTGCATTACCTTTACAACAAAAGATTAAAGAAATAACACAGTCAACTCAGATTCATTCTGGGAATCATTCTTGAATCTTCACATGAATGGAAGAATCCTGTTTTGATGGCAAAGCCTCTAAACGAAAAGTTCCAGAAGAGCAAGAAGCGCACCAACTGGTTCACTACAGCACCGACACGTGGCCCAACACGGCACAAGGTCTCCAAACTAACGCGTGACACTAAGCACCACACGCCAACATGGACTACGCCCTTAGGTGTCTTCAACAGCTCGAGTGTGATCCGATCTCCACCCAACACTGAGCAGACTCCATACTCTAACCCTTGACTGCCTCTGAAAGGATCAGGCGGCTTCGAAGAGAAACACAGCCGAGCCTGAATCCAGTCCCACCACTTTCAGGCTATGTCACACTGGCAGGTAACTTAATCTCTCTAAACCCTCTTTTTGTCCTCCTCAAAACACTAATTTTTACAGGATGCCTATCGCTGCCAGGTTCCACAGGAGCTACTGTGACTACTGCACGTCGTTACCGTCTACATGGCAGACGTCCTTAATGTAGGACAGAAGCAAAGACAGCAGGATGTCCAGGCGCTCGGCTACAGGATGCACCATACGATCGGGCCTTTGTGCGTCAGCCTTTGTTTCACCGCCAGGGTCTTCGTCCTCATCCTTTAAAGACGAAGGAAAAACTGACATTAGAAACTGTAATAACAGTTCTCAGAGATAATCATTTCCCTTTTTTAAGTTGTATTTATTTAAGTAATCGCTACATTCAACGTGGGGCTCGAACTCACGACCCCAAAATCAAGAGTCACACACCAGCCAAGAGCCCCAAAAAGGTAAAGCAAAGACACAGGTCCCCTCTCGGCAGGAGCTCCCCACCAGAAGTACGACTCAGAACCACTCAAGCAAGGAACTCAAACTAGAAGCAGATTCAGAGCCCCACCTGACTCGCATCTCGAAGACCCACGCAAACCAAGGCCGTGCCAACACTGCAGCTTTCCCCGAGCACCTGGAACGCACTGTGCTGGGCACTGCTGGTGCCCAGGGCTCCTCTCCCAGAACAGGGCACCCCTGCCCCAGCTGCTGTGAGCACTGGTGGCCAACAGCCTCTCCAGAGGACCACCCTCGCACTCCCTCCTGCCCTCCCTGTCCAGAATGACCGGCTGACAACAGGTCACACAGGAGGCCATCTCCCTGCCTTCAAGCTGGAATCAAGTCTATGGCGCCATTCCCGCTCCAGAGCTCCTGGGACCTGGGGTCATCATGCTATAGCTGGAACTCTCCCTTGTAGTCCCTTCTCCTGCCCTTTGTCCCTAAATTCCACCCTCCCACCCCCCCACCCCTGCTCAGGCTCTCCTCCGGTGAACCCTGCCCCAGGCAGAGAGGTACTGCATTAAGGCACAGACTTCGAAAATAAAGAAATCACACTGGGACTTTTCTATTTACCACTCCCTCGAAAACACACGTGCTGTGCAAAAACAAAAAAAAAGTACGAAGAACAAAAGTTAAGAATAAAAATGAAATATACTTCACCACACCCAAATTCACAGCCATGGAAAGAAACGAACTCTCCTGGGCAGTACGCAACACGGTAACAGCTACTCATTCAAGAATCACTGTTGGGACGCCTGTGTGGCTCCGTCGGTTAAGCGTCCAACTCTTAATCTCGGCTCAGGTCATGATCTCACAGTTCGTGAGACTGAGCCCCCATGTCAGGCTCTGCACTGAGTGTGGAGCCTGCTTTGGATTCTCTCTCTCCCTCTCTCTGCCCCTCCCCAACTTGCACTCTCTCTCCCTCAAAAAAAAAAAATAATAAAGAATCATTTTTCAAGTTTGCTGAACTGTGAACTACTGTTTTAACCTAAAGCCTTGAAGAAGAGGAGCCATGAGCCATTGCCTCCCGCCCCCTGGAATTAAGACCTGCACACATGTGCTTTCGTTAGGAAGCACTGACCATGCTGAAGAGTCCTTCTGGGGCATCTGTCCCACCGCCAGTCTGAGCAGCTACTTCTTCGGCATCCTCAATATCTTGCCGGGATGCGTTCACCTACGTTAAAGCAAACGGGTGGAAAAGAATAAAATCATTGAAAGTACCTGGGAAGTGGAAACCCACCTGATTTACACACTTTCAAGGGTCCACCTGAGCACCCTTCCCAGCACTGTGACTCAATATACAAGTATGGTGCAAACCCATGCACTGGCCTGGGCCCCGAAGTAATTTCCAAGACTACAAATCAAACCCCCTTCACTACATAATTCTACAAAATCATTAGGAACTGCTGTGTGGTCTAAATCAACCTCAACAAATTCAACATTCATTCCGACTCTTACTACGCACAATTCACGTACGTGTCATACATAAAAGCATCTCATCAATCAACTGAGCAGGAAAATACAAAACGCGAGTTAAATTTGAATGACTGAATATTCATCTTGGTATATGCCCCTTCAGATACCTAGTTTAACACACCATTCAAGTCCTGCCTTTTTTACTATCATACAGGACCCCCTTTCTAAATGTACTCTAAAATGTTCTGTTAGTACGTACGAGAGAGGACTTTACAGATTACGTAGGCGGTTGGCCAGACAGGTGGACCTCCCGGGAAGCAGTGCACCGGCCCGCCCACCCTCCGGCCCCTCCCAGACCTGCCCCATTGCGGCCTCGTTCTCCCCACAGTACCTCTCTCTCCTCCATCACTCACGGCTCCTCGGCCACAAACCTCCAGTCTTCCCAACCCTAAAGTCTCCCCTCGGCCCCGCTCATCCCTTCCTCACACCCTCAACCGAGGCCCCCGACAGCCCCACTTGCCAACCACCCACACCTTCCCCTGAAACGCAGCTGCCCCCTCCGGCGACACGGCAGCAGACGACCTCCTCATCACCAAATCCAAGGACTTTTGTTTTGCTCGTCCTCCTTA
Organism: Puma concolor; assembly: GCF_028749965.1. Classification (NCBI taxonomy): domain Eukaryota; kingdom Metazoa; phylum Chordata; class Mammalia; order Carnivora; family Felidae; genus Puma; species Puma concolor. The sequence goes on from NC_141682.1 coordinate 30,344,305, forward strand.
CTTAAAAACATCAACCACAGCTCACCCTACTGAGCGAACCCTGCCTGCTTCCAGATCCTCCCTGGGCATCCGTACCCGGTTTCCCGCCCACTTCCGATCACACTCCCTCTCTCCTGTCCTAAACAGCATCACCGCGCAGGTTTGCTCTCAGTCCCCTGCCTGCAGCCACCACTGCTTGCTGAGTACTCTCCCCCTGGCTCCGCAGCTGCACCCCGGTCCACCCAAATATGGAACTCTTCCTCTTCCGACCTCCTCCTGACCATCCTCCTTACCACTAACGGCCACGCCACACTCTATTCCACAGAGAGCTGCCTTTCTCTTCCTCTCGACTTCTGGTCCAGTCTCCAGGACCAGTTCTCGCCTTTCCTCCCCGATGCCACCAGAACCCACCACTGTCACTTATTCCCTCTGCACTCCACTGCAGGCCTTTTTAAAAAAGAGTGTAAAGAATTCAACACTGCTTCCTTAGGAATGCCTTCCTGAGCCCCTCACTTACATCAGGTTCTCCAGCACATAACGATGCATGTATTCCACTTACAGCATTTCCCGCAACTGTACTTTTTTCTTTTTAACGTTTATTTATGAGAGAGAGAGAGACAGAGCACGAGCAGAGGAGGAGCAGAGACAGAGGGAGACACAAAATCCGAAGCAGGCTCCAGGCTCTGAGCTGTCAGCACGGAACCCGACGTGGGGCTCAAACTCACAAACCTTGAGATCATGACCTGAGCTGAAGTTGGACGCTTAACCGACTGAGCCACCCAGCTGCCCCACGACTGTACTTTCACATGTGCATGACCATCTGATTAATGCCTCGTTCCCCAACCATGAGATGCAACTGTCTACAACCACCAGCACATCCATCAAGTTTAAGAAACATTCAAAGAAATGAATCAAAGATGGAAATGTGGATTCTTCCCCATTGTTGCTACTATTGCTTCACGTACTGCTATATATATTTAACGAATGCAAATCAAGGAGAAAAACAGATTACCAGATACTTACATCCAACTTGAGTAACTTTTCAATCACAAGCTCTAGAATTTCATGCCTCAAGGTTGGAAAATATACACTAATCCTTAGCAAGTTATGAACATAACATTCCTAAAACATAAAAAGACAAAACGTTTCAACAGAGAATAAATGTTTCATAATTAGGTAAGCAAAACATCAATTACATGATCTTTAGTTTCTTTTTTTAAGTTTATTTATTTTGAGAGAGAGAGAGAGAGCGTAAGCAGGGGAAGGGCGGTGGGGGGGGGGGGGGAGAGGGAGAAAGAGAGAGAATCCCAAGCAGGCTCCATGAAATCAGCACAGACCGACATGGGGTTTGAACCCACAAACCATGAGATCATGACCTGAGCCAAAACCAAGAGCCAGGCATTTTACTAACTGAGCTACCCAGCTACCCCACAACCTTCAGTTTCAATTAAACAGAAAAAAAATAGACTATCCAGCAACACAGAAACTATGCTGTTTATCTATACAATGTTCAGTATAATTAATCTAATCACCCCCAGTGAACTAAATTTGTGATCTGTACACTTCTACAAGTGTTTTCTTTAGAAAAGTTTGAGATAAAATTCATACACAAATCATCCATTTAAAATGTACAATTCAACACTTTTTAGCATATTCACTTGTGTAACTGTCCCCATAATCAATTTTAGAACATTCTCATCACCCTAAAAAAGAACACTGTATCTTTTGTCTAACGTGTATTTATTTGTGAGAGGGAAAAAGTGAGCGAGCACACGTGCAGGGGGAAGGGCAGAGAGGGAGGGGGACAGAGGATCTGAAGAGCATTCTGTGCTGACAGTAGACAGGGGCTTGAATTTACAAACCATGAGATCATGACCTGAGCTAAGGTCAGCTGCTTAAATGACTGAGCCACCCAGGTGCCCCAACACTGTATCTTTTAGTCATGTACCTCCTCCCAGCCCTAAGTAACCACTAGTCTACTTTCTATGGATTTGCCTATATTCTAGATATTTCACATCAGTAGAATCTTACACTATGTGGTGTTTTAGCATGCCTTCAAGGTTCACTCATTTTGTAGCAAGGAAACCACTCCGTTTTAGTGCCAAATAACATTCCACTGTATGGACATAATACAACACTTGTTTATTCATCAGCCCATAAACATTTGCTTATTTCTGTATTTTGGCTATGATGAATAATGCTGCTTTTGAATATTCACGTAAAGCTGTGTAGACACATGGTATCTTTCCTCTCGGACAGACACTTCTCAGCGGAAATGATGGGTCACGTGGCAATGTTTAACCTTTCTAAGCAACTGCCAAGATGGTTTTCCAAAGCAGTTCTACCACCTACTGTCTACACTCGCACCAGCAATGTGGTGAAGGTTCTGACTTCTCCCTGTCCTCACCACAACTTGTCACTGAGTATTGCCATCCTAGCGGGTATGAAAGGAGATCTCTTTACTAAAGGTTTCGACTTGTGTTTTCCTGACAGCCAGTGATTCACATGTTCACTGACCATTTGTACATGGATTCTGGAGAAATATCCATTCAGATCTTTTGCCCATTTTTAAATTGGGTTATTTGCCTTTTTATTATTGAAATACTAAGAATTCTTTATATATTCTATTTTAAGTTTATTTTCAGAGAAAGAGCAAACACCAGTAAGGGAGGGGCAGAGAGAGATGGAAAGAGAGAATCCCAAGCAGACTCTACACAGTCAGTGCAGAACCCCACTCTGGGCTCAAACTCACAATTCAAGAAATCATGACCTGAGCCGGAACCAAGAGCCAGACACTTAACCGACTGAGCCCCTCAGGCACCCCAACAGTTCATCGTATATTCTCGATATACTCCTTGATACAATACGTGATTTGCAAGCCCGCTGTTTGATTTTCACTTGCTTGAAGGTGTCCAATGAAAGAAACACAAATGTTTAATTTTAATCAAATCCAACTTGTCTGGTTTTCTGTGGCTGCTTGTGCTTCAGGCATCCTATCTAGAAACTGTTGCCCGATTTCAGGTCACAAAAATGTTCACCTATGTGTTCTTCTGAGAGCTGTTTTTAGCTTACATTTAGGTCTTTCGTTCGTTCTGTTTATGGGGGATCAGGGGGCTCTGCTCTACCCCATTCTTTGCATGTAGATTTCCACTTGTCCCACAACCATTTGTGGAAGAGATCATTCTTTTCCCCATTAAACTGCTTTGGACAAATGGCTTGTGTGTGTTGATATTACATTTTATAACTAAGCTGAACTCACTTTAGTTCTAATAGTGCTCATGAGGAACCTTTAGGATTTTTCTAAATGTTAAGATCATGTCATCACAAATAAAGACAGTTTTACTTCTTTCCAATCTGGATGCCTTTTCCCTTTCTTGCCTAGCTTCCCCTGCTAGAAGAACCTCCAGTCCACGCTGAACAAAAATGGCAAAAACAGGGGCTCCTGGGTGGCTCTGTCGGTTGAGCATGTGATTCTTGATTTCAGCTCAGGTCATGATATCACAGTTGATGGGTTCAAGCCCCGAGTTGGGCTCTGGTGTGGAGCATGCTTGGGATATTATCTCTCTCTCCACCCCACTCCCCTACCTCTCTGTCCCTCCCCCTCTCATGCTCTCACTCTCTCTCAAAATTAAACTTTGAGGCACCTGGGTGGCTCAGTCAGTCAAATGTCCAACTCTTGGTTTTGGCTCAGGTCATGATCTTACGGTTTCGTGAGCTTGAGCCCCACATGGGGCTCTGTGCTGCCAGCACAGAGACTGCTTAGGATTCTCTCTCTCCCTCTCTCTTTCTGCCCCTCCCCCCACCCTCACACTGTCTCTCTCTCTCTCTCTCAAAAATGAAAGTAAATAAATAAATAAGCAAAATTTTTTTAAAAAGGGGCAAAAGCAGACATCCTTGTTTTGTTCCTCATCATAAGGAAAAGCTTGCAATTGTTCACCATTGAGTGGGATATTACGTGTGAGTTTTTCATAGGTGCCCTTTCTCAGGCTGAAACAGTCCCCTTCTGTTTTTGTCATGAAAAGGTTTTAGTGTCTGTCAAATGCCTTTCTGCATCTGGTGAGATGATCATGTGGTCGCTATCATCTGTTCTATTGACATGGTCATTATATTAACTGATCTTAACAAATATTACATAAACCATGAATTCCTAGGATAAATTTCACATGGGCATAATGCATACTCCTTTTATGCTGCTAAACACAGTTTTCTACTGTTGAGAATTTATCTATATTAGTAAGAGATGCAAGGTTTATAATATTCCACTTGAAAGTGACTATCACAAGCATTAGCAAAATTTATTAACTCCTTATTTAATACTTAGAAGACTATTTTTGACAGAGAGAGCATGTGTGCACGTGCACATGTGAGCAGGGGAGGGAGAAAGAAAATCTCAAGCAGTCTCCGTGCTTAGCGTGGGGCCCCACTCAGGGCTCGATCTCATGACCACAAGATCATGACCTGAGCCACAAATCAAAAAGTCAGACATTTAACCAACTGAGCCACCCAGGCATCCCTTATAATACCTTATTTAGAAAACAATAAGCTATGCTTAGAAGGAAACCATTATTCATTACTGAAAACCATAGGTCATCTAAATATTACACAAAAACTTAAAAATTCATCCATAGAAAGTTCTGCCTTTATGTTCAAATAAGGCATGTTTATAACTGGTAATACATAAACTATTACCTTCTAGTAATTGTTATGTGTATAATCATTAAGCCTATCCAGATATTTCTGAAACAGACTCTGCCCTTGACTTGCGTCAGGGAAAAAGGCACTGGGGATCCACAGTCAGTTCCTAAGAAAGGAATTTGAGTCAGGTTCTTAGTCTTGCGTTTAATGTATAAGACAACTGGTAAGAAAAACACATAACATCACCTAAAAGTAACTTACAACTTTTCCGTTATTTCTCCCATGAAAAGATTTCTTACCAAGGTTCTCTCGGATTTTCGAACAAATGGAAATTTTTCCACCAATATTGGCATAAGAAACCACGGTGTCCTAAAAAAACAAAAGGAAATCAACCAATCCATGTTAACTGGGCTTTCTTGGAAGGTAACGTTTCCGTTCTAAGAGCAAATATGGAGGCAAAAGGTAAATGGTAATCAACTATCTCAAGTAACTGGAACCTAAATGCATAGCTTCAGAGAAAACCTATGATAACTTAGGGGAATATAACCTTCCATCAACTTTGGTATCAATAGCAAGTTAAAGGGGGATTCTTAGTTCTAAAAAAGCAATAGAGTTTCAGTTTAAAACTTAAAACGTTTCCCACTGCGTGTCCATGTATTACTTTAAAAACAAGAAAAAATTGTCAACTTAGGTAATTTTTAAGTTAGTAAATAATAAACTTACAAAGGGAACTTGAAGTCCACTCCCCCCAAAAGAAACTTAAGCTTCTCTTAAAACTGTAATTTTTTGGGGCGCCTGGGTGGCGCAGTCGGTTAAGCGTCCGACTTCAGCCAGGTCACGATCTCACGGTCCGTGAGTTCGAGCCCCGCGTCGGGCTCTGGGCTGATGGCTCAGAGCCTGGAGCCTGTTTCCGATTCTGTGTCTCCCTCTCTCTCTGCCCCTCCCCCGTTCATGCTGTGTCTCTCTCTGTCCCAAAAATAAATAAACGTTGAGAAAAAAAACAAAAAAAACAAAAAAAACAAAAAAAAAACCCTGTAATTTTAAAAAAATTAGTATGTAACGAACAATACTGGAATTGCAATTTTTATTTATATGGCATGACACGGGGATTGCTCACTGAAAATTTTTGGACATAGTATCTGTTGAAGATAAAAGCAGAATTTCAACGACCACTATACAAACTTTGGAAGAGAGTCTGCGTACAAGTTTTAAATAATTTAAATAATACTAATTAAGTTACTAATTCTTAAATAATTTAAACAACTAAAGACAACGAAGAGAACTATAATGCCATTTTTTTGTAGAATGTGATGTTGACAAAGCCTACAGAAACATGTAGCATACAACCTGAGCTTTGATGCTATGAACATAGTAATTTTCTACTAATTGGTTATCATTTTCTTGAGACTTCAAGACCATGATTCAAAAAAAAATTAACAGGATACTCACGATGGGACATATCTTGCTATTATTTGCAAGGCTCTGTGACAGGTGTCAAAAGTGGCAGGAAGATCTACAAGTAGAAAAGTAAGAGTATGAGCATAACAATAAAACTGAAACCTGAGAAGTTACAAAATTTTTTTTAAGTTTATGTATTTACTTTGGGGGGCGGGGAGGGGACGGGCAGAGGGAGAGGGAGAGATAGAATCCCAAGCAGGCTCCGCACTGTCAGCGTGGAGCCCGATGTGGGGCTCAAACTCATGAACCATGAGATCATGACCTGAGCTGAAACCCAAGAGTCGGATGCCCAACCGACTGAGCCACCCAGGCGTCCCCAAAAGTTACGTATTTTAAGCTAAAAACACCCGCTAACCAAAACTGAATCATTTACTAGCGAAATGTTAACTTGGAAGGTTTTTCTCTAACACCAACTATCACTGCAGACTAAGTGGATTAGTTAAATAAGTAATGCACTGAGGGCAGCTGATCAGACGTTCTTGCTGAAGGTCACAAAAAAATTCCATCGGAGGTCGCCATTTGCTGCTGCCTACCCATTAGAACAGCTCCTGGCCAGGGCGCCTGGGTGGCTCAGTCAGTTGAGCGTCCGACTTCAGCTCAGGTCACGATCTCGCAGTCCGTGAGTTCGAGCCCCAAGTCAGGCTCTGGGCTGATGGCCCAGAGCCTGGAGCCTGCTTCCGATTCTGTGTCTCCCTCTCTCTCTGCCCCTCCCCCGTTCATGCTCTCTCTCTGTCTCAAAAATAAATAAATGTTAAAAAAAAAAATTAAAAAAAAAAAAGAACAGCTCCTGGCCTCACCCAGTGCTTTAACATTGAGCACGCATTCTCTAAGACACAGGCAGGTCCCTTGCTTTAATCTTCTTTATACTTACTATCATCTTCGTCATCGGAATCCGAAACATCTATGTCACCTTCTTTAATGACCACTCGTGCTTTGTGAGGGAAAAACAAAATACGTTATTCTTTTTGTCACTGACCTAAACGATCAACAGCTACACAAGAAAGTGATTTTTTCCACTGTGCAAACTTAGTACAATAATTAAATTTACAGCCAAAAAAAAAAAAGTCAAGTAACTTTACAGTTAAAGCTAAAATTTCTGAGTTCTAAGATTCCATTAGAATCTCATTAAGGTAAATTCCAACCCATAAAACAAACAAACAAAAACACAGCAACAAATCCAGATGCTTCTACAGACATCATTATAGAGAACAGACATGCACCAAAACTGCTAAAATGCAGCTCAGAATTTTCCATGTTGGCACAATCCCCACAGTGTTCCAAGAAGTATTTTAGTAATGGGGTACTTAAAAAATGAACAATCAAAGAAAGCAAAGAACCACTTACGAGGTACAAAATGAGAAACAATCATGCTGAGACACGGTCTAAGGAAGACAGTCTGTGCTGATACAAGATTACCAAGAAAAGCCAAATACTCCTCCACCACCGTCTGACTTCTGTTTAACCACTGCAATCTCTAGAGGTGGGAGGAAGAGAAAGATAAAAGAAACATGTTACTGATACAACATATTGTTTCCAGAGTATTGAAATCACATACTAGTCAATAAAATAAATGGTAAACTTACCAATAAAATATTGATAAGCTGCTCAAAGTCTTTAGTCAAGTACATGATGGAAGAACGGAATTCTAACAGCCAGTTAATGATTTGGTCATCCTTAAGGCAAACAAAGAAAAGCGCTTTCAAAATCACAAATCCTCTAAAATAACTGGAGGTAATACCTACCTTGCACCAGACATCTACCAATAGTATTTAAATTAGGAGAAAAAAGTCACAAACTTGCACTAAAGCCAAAACTGGAATGAAAATGTCTTAATTTGTATCAAAACAAAAGAACGTTACATTTTCTGATTTTAAAAAGTAACACAGGGATGCATTCGTGGCTCAGTCAGATAAGTGTCTGGCTCTTGATTTCAGCTCAGGTCATGATCTCACGGTTTGTGGGATCGAGCCCCCTGTTGATTCTGTGCTGACAGCATGGAGCCTGCTTGAGATTCTCTCTCACCCTCTCTCTCTACCCCTCCCCTACCTGCGCACACGCTCTCTCTCAAAATAAGTAATAAACTTAAAAAAAAGATATGCTATATAAAAATGATGGCTCCAGTACGTCATAAAATATTTTTCAGGCAATAAAATTCCTGTTCATAATAACTTTTAGTGACATGGGAAAAACTTCTAAATAAAAAGAAAACAAGCCATGTATAAAATATGCTATCAGTTAGATAAATATAAAATATCAACTATAAGGACACCTGGCTGGCTCAGTTGGTAGAACATGCAACTCTTGATCTCAACGTTGTGAGTTCAAGCCCCATGTTGGGCATAAAGCCTACTTAAAATAATAAATAAAAATAAAAATAAAAAGCTTTAGGGCACATGAGTGGTTCAATGGGTTAAGCATAGGACTTTAGCTCAGGTCATGATCTCATGGTTTGTGAGTTTGAGCCCTGCATCAGGTGAGCTCAAGCCCCACTTCTGGTGAACATGAGCCCTACTTTGGGTAAGCCCCGCTTCTCTCTCTCCCACTTTGCACCTCATAGGATTCTCTTTCTCTCTCTGCCCCTTGCTCACTTGCACCTTGCCCCCACTCTCTAAAAACATAATAAAAATAATAAATTAAATATATACATATATATAATATATTGTTTGTATTAACACATACACACAACATACATAAAAAACTAAGACCCTCCAATTTTGAAAGAAATGGTTAATGCTGATTAAGACTCAACACAAGAGGGGCGCCTGGGTGGCTGTCAGTTAAGCATCTGACTTTGGCTCAGGTCATGATCTCACAGTTTACAGGTGCGAGCCCTGCAATGGGCTCTGTGCTGATAGCTCTAAGCCTGGAGCCTGACGCCTGCTTCGGATTCTGTGTCTCCCTCTCTCTCTGTCCCTCCCCTGTTCACACGCTCTCACTCAAAAATAAACATTAAAAGTTAAAAAAAAGTAAAGACTCCACCCGAGAAAGGGACATACAAATACACAAAAGCAATGCGTTATAACCATAACAGTAGACTGTTAATAGACAGTACTGTACTTACAGTAATAATGAGCAAGTGAGGGAGGGGCAGAGAGAGGGAGACACAGAATCCGAGGCAGGCTCCAGGCCCTGAGCTGTCAGCACAGAGCCCAAAGGGGGCTCAAACCCACAGACCACAAGATCATGACCTGAGCTGAAGTCAAACACCCAACTGACTGAGCCACCCAAGTGCCCCACTTCTAGTGATAGATTTTTACAGACAATATTGTACCTACAGTGATAAACCATCAACAGACAGGGCTGCACCTGCTGTTACAGACTGATACTGACAGGGAATATCGTTCAGCAGGAAGACACCAGGCACCAGGCACGGTGCTCAATACCATGCGTCTGCATCTTTTACTAATCCTAACAATGCTGAAAATGGACTCCTGGTATTCCCATTTTATAGTTGAGGAAGCAGAGACTAAGAGAAATGAATAAGCAACCTGCCCATTCAAGAAGCTAATAAAGAGGGGCGCCTGGGTGGCTCAGTTTGTTAGGCGACTGACTTCGGCTCAGGTCATGATCTTGCAGCTTGTTAGTTCACGCCCCGCGTCGGGCTCTGTGCAGACAGCTCAGAACCTGGAGCCTGCTTCAGATTCTGTTCACCCCTGTCTGCCCCTCCCCTGCTCACACGCTTGTGTTATCTCTCTCAATAATAATAAATAAATGTTAAAAAATTTTTTAAGGGGCGCCTGGGTGGCTCAGTCGGTTAAGCGCCTGACTTCGGCTCAGGTCATGATCTCACGGTTTGTGGGTTTGAGCCCCGCGTCGGGCTCTGTGCTGACAGCTCAGAGCCTGGAGCCTGCTTCAGATTCTGTGTCTCCTCTGTGTCTCCCTCTCTCTCTGCCCCTCCCCTGCTTGTGCTCTATCCCTCTCTCTCAAAAAATAAACATTAAAAAAAAATAAAAAGTAAAAAAATTTTTTTAAAAAGAAGCTGAAAAAGAACCAGGTTCAAACCTGTCTGTCTGGGGCACAGCCTATGCTCCATCCCCTGTCCCACAATCCCTTGCTCCACTCAGGAGCTCACCACCTCTTCCCCACCTTCATCCCACCACTGACTGCTTTCCACGTGCTATTTGTGATGAACTTCATTGAGACTATTTCCTGAAGAAACCCCAAGTAAGCTGGCAGTAAAATAACGTAAATCACAACTCGCTTGCACTATGGTAATTTCATATGTCCACCACCATTAAGGATAAGTTAATGGTGGCTCACCAAGGTCTGAGGCAGTGAAGACAAACTAAGTTAGGTGCAAATAAAAATACATGAACTCTATCCTATCCCTGTTCCACCAAAAAAAAAAAAAAAAAAAAAAAAAAGTGCAACAAAATTATAAAGATAACATTTAAAAAGCTCCATTTTTTAAAGTAACCTAGTCATAGTCTTTGGTGCTTTAGTACTGAACCATTATTAGAAGCAAATTGCTTCCAACACTCTGAACTAACATAGACACACGGATGCATTTCTTAGTATGCCAAGACACCAAGAAGTGCTGGTAAAAAAATACAGCAGGACAAAGAAAATGGTCCCTGGAACCTACAGAAGAACACGAGGATAAGGGAAAGCTTGAGACAGCGCCACTTCTGCTGTCGGTCTCTGGTGGCTACATCCTCACAGAGGGACAAGCACGTATTCAGAAAACCAATAGTACAGCTATGGCTGGAGTAGATGGTAAGCAAGCCAACAGATAAATCTGGGAATCGAGGAGGGGACAGATAAATGACAGAAGTCCTTGTAAGTCGGATTTGTAACTAGGAAGATCTGCTAGAAGGGTGGGAAATGGAGTGAACATGTGCTTAGAGAGAACCAAGGAAAATTCCAGTAAAGAGGACACTTCAGCTGGATCTTAAAGAGTAGGAGTTTAGTAGGTAAAGCAATAACAGTGAACACTAATATAGTAATCACCGTGCCAGGCACTATTCTAAGATTTTAACACATACTAACTCATTTAATCCTTACGATCGTAATTCCACGAGTACGTGACACCATTGGTTCCCATCTTACAGATGGGGGCACTGAGGCAGGGAAGTGCAGTAAATCTGCCCTCAGCCACAAAGCCAGCATGGGAGGGGAGGCCATGTAGCCAGAGCCCATGCTCAAATAGATAGCAAATAAAGCAGATACAGAGGACCTCTCCCAGCCACGAAGAAAAGGCACATGCAAAGAGATAAAGATGAAAAGAAGTAATGCTCCACGTGAGTTGTAGAGATTACCTAAATTAATTAAATTAAATTTTAAAAAGCTGAAAAGAGGGGCGCCTGGGTGGCGCAGTCGGTTGAGCGTCCGACTTCAGCCAGGTCACGATCTCAGGTCCGTGAGTTCGAGCCCCGCGTCGGGCTCTGGGCTGATGGCTCAGAGCCTGGAGCCTGTTTCCGATTCTGTGTCTCCCTCTCTCTCTGCCCCTCCCCCGTTCATGCTCTGTCTCTCTCTGTCCCAAAAATAAATAAACGTTGAAAAAAAAAAAAAAAATTAGGAAAAAAAAAAAGCTGAAAAGAGGCAAATTCATGGAATAAAGTATCTAGTGAGGACTGAACACAGAAACAATGTCGCAGACCATGCTAAGAAGCTGGTTCTGTGTGAAAAAGGCATGAAGTTTTCTGGCAGGATGGTGCCCTATTTTAGAGATGCCTCAGGCTGCACTGTGGAGGGTAAAATTGGTGGTGGGTGGAGGTAGGGGTGAGGGGTAATGTGACATAGAGGAGAAGTGGAACCTAGGTAAGCTAAAGGAATTAAGGGAAGAATCCAGACAAAAAAGCACCAACAATGCAAGAAGCCTTTAAGGATATTTTTTTTTTCCCAAAGGCCCTGGTAAATCAATGGATACAAGGGGTGAGAAAAACCCCAAGGTTCCTTGCTCAAGAATTAGGTAAGCAGTAAATCAGTTAAGCACATAAAGAAGGATGCAGAGGAGTGGGTTTGGGAGACAGAAAATGCTAAGTTTGGGGCATCAGTATTACTTATGGGCTGGCAGTTAAAAAACCAGTCTAGGGCCCACAAGAGCCATCTGAGCTCTAGATACAAATTTGGAAGTTATGAGGACAAAGGTAAATTCCAAAGCTTAAAGGGCTTAAGGAGATCACACAGGAAGAATCTTTAGAATGAGGAAAGGGTCAAGTTTGGAAACCTAATCAACACCAAATTTAAGAACCCATCACAATAATGATTGGACAGAAGTGATAAGAAGACCGCAAGATCCTAGAAACCAAAGGAAATTTAAGAAGTGGGCAGCCGAAGGGGCCTGGGTGGCTGTCGGTTAGACATCCAACTCTTGATTTCAGCTTAGAGCATGAACATGCGGTTCGTGAGTTCGAGCCCCACACTGGCCTCCAAGCTGACAGTTCGGTCGGCCCGCTTGGGATTCTCTCCCTGCCCCCACCCCACCCTTCCCTCATTCTCTCTCTTTCAATATAAATAAATAAAACCTAACAACAACAAAAAAGTGGGCAGCTAACGGTGTCCACTGCTACAAGGAATTAGTATGAGGCTTGAAGAAAAGTCCACTGAAATGAGCAGAGATGAAACCACTAGTAATAGGTCACAGTAACCACCGCAGTGGATCTCACAGGGGATTAAAACATGCATGAGCAGTGAGACAGTTTGAGCTGTCACCAGGAACAGTTAACAACCACAAAGCCCTTTGTGTCAGGAGCTGTTCCAAGTGATTCTCGTGTATTAACTCACTGGATCCTCTAAAACGTCTGCACTTAAAATACCTCTATTGTTTTCCTGACTTTATAAAGATGAGAAACACATGCAGTGAGTTAAACAAGCTGCCCAAGATCACACACTGGGCAACCACAGAGGAAGGATTTTTATCCCAGGCAATCTGACTACCATGGCCATTCTTCCCAAAACTGGGCAAGAAGGGAAGAAAAGGGAAATGAAATTTCCTGAGTTGTGACGAGATGACAGGTATGTATTTAGAAAGGTGCACCTCTTGAACTTCTTGCACCATCTGCAAAGACGCTAAAAAGAGCAGTTGCTTGAAAGGTAAGTCATCTTTTCTTCTTGTTGTAGCAGTGGAGAGATGTGAGAGCTGCATGCGACACAGAGGAAAGAGGCTCTAGGAAAGACGGGCCCCGGGGGCTCAGCTGGTTGAGCTCCGACTTCAGCTCGACTTCAGCTCGGGTCATGATCTCACGGTTCAAGAGTTCGAGCCCCACATCAGGCTCTGTGCTGATGGCTCAGCACAGAGCCTGGAGCCTGCTTCGGATTCTGTGTCTCCCTCCCTCTCTGCTCCTCACTCGCACTCTGTCTGTCTCTCCCTCAAAAATAAACATTAAAAAAAATAAGAAAGGAAAGATAAAGCAGGGATTCTCAACCTGAGGACTACCAACATTTAGGACTTGATAATTCTTTGTTGTGGAGGGCTGCTCTGCGCATTCAGTGCTGGATGTTTCAGTGGCATCCTTGTCATCCCCTCCCTAGATGCCAGTAGTACCCACTCCCTCCCCCCAGATGTGACAACCAAAAATGTCTCCAGTTCATCACCAAAAGTGCCCTGGGGGCAAAACTGCTCTTGGTTGAGAACCACTGCATTAAAGTGAGGATCACACAGAGAGCCAGTTCTAGAGGCTGGAATAGGACCAAACGCGCAAATTAAATCCATGCAAAATGGCAAGAACTTTGCTAATGATCAAACATAAATTAATTACCTTTATGTCTGGATCTGACAGCTGGTTCTTCAACAACTCAAAGTCATTTGTTTCACCCTAAACAAGGACCAAAAAAAAAAAAAAAAAAAGTAGTTTTGCTTGCTTCAGTTTGCTATTAAAAATCAAGAGCAGGACTTTTAATTCTTACAAAAGGAACAGCGTAACATTCACACATCAACTGTGGATTATAAAATTGTAACTACAAACATTTAAAAACTCATGTTAGTGGAGCTGGACAGCTTGGAAAAAAAGAAAATGACTACTAAAAAGCTGTTCACATTCAGACCTACTTGCATCCTGACATCTGACGATCACATTCGATACAAGATACCATCCGTTTGCGTATTCGCACTTAAATGCTTATATATATGAAAACAAATATTTATATTTTCCCTCCATCGCTGAGATTTAACGGAATCCCTTCTCAACTACCACAAAACCAAACCAAAAACAAACAAAAAACCAAACCCCTCTTGGAAAGCTGGTTTACTGTCCCAAAGCAATGCTTAGGTAATTCTTTCAGAAATAAAACACTCTGACCTAAGGATTTTTATTCCAGCACTTGCTAGAGTTTTTTTAAAGATGCTACATAGGGGCGCCTGGGTGGCGCAGTCGGTTAAGCGTCCGACTTCAGCCAGGTCACGATCTCGCGGTCCGTGAGTTCGAGCCCCGCGTCAGGCTCTGGGCTGATGGCTCAGAGCCTGGAGCCTGTTTCTGATTCTGTGTCTCCCTCTCTCTCTGCCCCTCCCCCGTTCATGCTCTGTCTCTCTCTGTCCCAAAAATAAATAAAAACGTTGAAAAAAAAAATTTAAAATAAATAAATAAATAAATAAAGATGCTACATAAATGGAACATTTGAAGATATGAAACCTCAGCAAAGAGGTTATCTGAGCTGTCAACATCATGCTGTTATTAAAGAACTGACTTCAAACCGATATCTAAATTCATTTTATTATGTCTATGTGGCTGTTGTATAATGGCTACAACTGTATCCTGACCCACCAAAACCAAACCTCCCTGTGTCAATTATATCTCAATTAAAGCAGGGGGCAAAAAGCCACCAAACCTCATGTTACCTCCTCTTACCTTTTTGTACTTCAACAAGACTTCTGTCACAGTCCCACCAAACCGAACGGTTTTTCTTGGAGGAGAATTGAAGAAATCATTCTCTAACGTGAGCATATCTGAAAGTCTATAGAACCAAGATAATCATACTATTATACGCAGGGCAGAGAATAAGAAAAAATCAGAAGAGCCAATGTTTACTGAGCCAACATCATTCAGTGGGACTTAATCACTAAAGCCTCCTAACTGGCTTCCTTGCTTCCACTCTAACCTCCAAAGTTTTTCGTTCAATGACCTAATGATCTTCCCCAAAATTGCATCATGCTATCCTACCCTCCCTGTTAAACTCTCCAAAGGTTTCCCACCTCACTTAAAATACAAATCCAAGCTCTCGGTCTGGGTCTTCAAGGTCCTATAATAGTCTGGCCGCTGCCTACCTCTGACTCATCTCCAGCCACTTAACATACTGCAACCATAGTGTCCTTTCTATTCTTCAAACTTGCCACGCTGATTCCCATTTCTTTTGCTGTTCGCTATCAGAAACACTCATCCTCCAGATACGGACACAGCTGGACTCTTGTCTTCCCTCCAACTGAAGCTCAAATGTCAGAGAGACGGCAGATCATCACTGCCTGAAACCATCCCTTTCCGTTATTTACTGGCCTCTTCACTGTCTTTCCCTCCTGAGATTGTAAGCTCTGTTGAGAGCAGAGATGTTGTCTCTTTTGATAGACTACTGTCTCCAGGGTCTAACACAGAGAGAGTATAGGTGCTTAATAAACACCATAAATGATACTATGCTAAGCGTTTTACAAAGTTTTCTTCCTTCAAATAGAGCAGAGTAGTTGGGGGGGGGGGGAGGGGAACCACACCAGTATCCTACTAATGACTCTCAAAGCCAAACCCCAAAATGTTTTATGGGGGTTAGGGGCTTTAAAAGTGGAAGACAGACTGTTAAGAAAACGTGTATGCGGAAACAAATTTCAAACACCAACAAAAAATTAAGAGTCGGTTTGCCATTAATGATAGCATTCGCCTGATTATTCAAACAGCCCAGGGAACTCTTTCCAAATCTACGTGAAGAAAAGGGAGGAATGAGGTAGTACCCAGGCCTGGGACGCTAGGCGGGAGCCCACTGGGGAGAAAAGACCCTTGAACGGAGAACAGATGCATTTTCCCAGCACCTCTCCCACCTTTACTACCCACTTAAGGGCACGGGCTCACTCTCGAGAACTTGAGATGACCCTCTACCGTTGCTCCCAGGACTCCTTCAGCTCTGCCCCAGGCCCTGTCACATTCGCTTTCCTAACCCCGATCCTGAGCTTTGGCCCCAGAGGCGCAGAAGGAAGCGTCCCGGACTCTCACCCGGTCCTCGACGCCCCCAGCGTCTTGACTGCAGACGCTGAGGCTGCCGCATCTCCCGGCAACCGCGTGTGAAGCAGCGGGGTCGCCATTGGGCCCGACAAGCGCGACGACTGCGCCTCTCCCCGGAAGTCGTGGGCCTTCTAGTCGCCCCTGTGGCCCGGAAGACGTGCGCGCGAGCGGCGGCCTTCAGCCAATCAGGAGCGCCATGGGACCGCTCCGTGATCCCGGCGGGCTAGAGCGCCGCCGAAGCTTTCTCCTCCCCGCCCTGCCTCCAGGCCCCTCCTCTCAGTTGGAGGACTTTCCCCGCCTCGCCAGGTGCGGCTATGAGAGCGGCCAAAGCGCTGCGAGAAGAGAGGTCCTTGGCAGCTCCGGCCAGCCCTGAGGGTCCCGAAGGAAGGGCAGGGACCGTTAGTGGACCCCTACTGGTCGGGTGCCACGAGTATTATCTTTTTGGAGTCAAAGCATCCCTTAGTCAAACTGAAGAAACCAAAGCTCTGGTTAACACCAGCACGCAGAGACAAGGGGCAGCCGGGATTCGAACTAGGCTGCTCCACCCAGCATCTAGTGGGGGTTGGGGGAGGGCTCTATACCCTCTGCGCTATCCTCACAGACTTTGGAACTAATCTTATCTTTGCGGAAACTGAGGTTTGACGGAGCGATCTACCCAGAAAACTCAGAGCTGAAATCAGAGAGGAGTCAGTTTTCAAGAGGCGCTAGTCCTTGAACTTAATTTTTTTTAATTTATTCATTAATTTTGAGACACAGAGATAGAAAGCATGAGTAGGGAAGGGGCAGAGAGAGGAGAGAAAGAATCCCAAGCAGGCGCTGCACCGCCAGTGCAGAGCCCAACGCCGGTCTCCATCCCGCAAGCTATGAGATCATGACCTGAGCTGAAATCCAGGGTCCTCAGTAGCTTAACCCAATGAGCAACCCAGGAGCCACTGAACTTACATTTTTAAGGGAGGTCCAGGGGTCCGCCAGACCTGCTGCAAGCAGGGAAGGGTCTTTTAGTATAGGGAAGGGCAGGGCCCAAGGCACGGTGGGGGGGAAGGAAGCAGAGGGAGCCCCTCCCCTTAGTTTCTAAGAATGGAAAATGTTGCAACCTTTGGAAACTGTATAGAATTATCAAAAGGACATTAAGCCAGCTACAGCGACTTGTTACATATAAAGCACTGTTCGATTTTGCAACAGTGTAAAATAAGTAACTCTCTGCCAACTCTATAAGGCACCACCATTTCTTACCCCACTGGTTTAGGGTTCCTTCAGAATGTTGGGCAGAGATTTTCAGTGTCCTGAGAGCAGGGGAAATTGTACCCTAGCTCACAAGGATTCCTCAAGACAGCCGTTGAAGTGGGAATCTCTTCCCCTCCATCCCCAAAGCAGGGGGGGGGGGGGGGGGTAAAAATCACAATTCGTTGGAACTCTCATACACTGTCAGAAGTTTAACTCTGCACCGCCAAGCAATTTGACAATTACTTATCCTTTCATTTTTTTCAAGTCTGACATGCACGAAAGAGTGTAAGTTAAGAGCTCCCAGGTGGCTCAGTGGGTTAAGCGTCCCACTCTTGATTTCAGTTCAGGTCATGAACTCATGGTTCATGAGTTCAAGTGCTGTGTCAGGCTCCATCCTGACAGCGCGAAGCCTGCTTGGGATTCTCTCTCCCTCTCTCTGTTCCCCTCCCCTGCTTGTGCACTCTCTTTCTCAAAATAAACTTAAAAAAAGAGAGAGAATATAGTTAATCTAAGTTATAAAACATAATAAATACCTGTGAATGAACGTACCACCCAATTTATGAAACAGAACATTAACCCTTACTATGGAAGCTTCCTGTGTGCTCCTCCCAAGTCCCACCTTCTCCCTGCTTCCTCCTAAAGATAATTACTATCCTAACTTTTTAAAACCATTTCAACTTTTCTTTAGGTAATTACTATATATATATATATATATATATATATATATATATACACATATGTATGTATATATATATTACACACATATGTATATACACATACACATACACACATATGTGTGTATATATATATATATATATATACACACACACATATGTATATTCCTAAAATACATATATGTTTTTGCTTGTCTTTCCATCATAAAATTATCTCCATTCTGCATTATACCTTCTACTGGTTCATCCCATTCCTGTTATATTAGTTGTTTCTCGCCATGTAACATTCATCCATTATATGAATATCCCACAATTTATATTTCCATTTTCCTATCACCAACATTTAGATTATTTTTTCCTCCCCCCCCCAATTATGTACAGTGCTGTGAATATGCTTCTACAGTCTCCTGAATCATGTGTGTGAAAATTTTTCCAAAGTAGAATTGTTGGCTTAGAGGGCATATAAGACATGTTGAGTTTTCCAAAGTGGTTGTGCCAATATACATTCTCAGAAATATCTCCTTAAATTTGAGCACAGCTCCTTCCTTATTTTCCCAAAGCACAGCGAAGACTAAGCTTCCATGTTAAAAATTTTTCAGCGGAAGCTTCATCATAATATAAGGAAAATCTGAAAACTAAACAGCTTAATTCACTGTTGGGAGTTCTTTGATCATGTCTCTTCATTGAAGATTCTTGATTCAGTTACCCTCTTCCATGGGCCAACTCATCTTGCCTTTTTTATCCAGTCTTGCCTTCCCTGGAGTCCCATCTCTTTTGCTCTCCAGCTCTAATCTAAGAAGGTAATGGCTGGAGCACCTGGCTGGCTCAGTCAGTAGGGCATGGGACTCTTGATCTCAGGGTCATGAGTTCAAGCCCCACGTTGGGCATAGAGATTACTTCTGGAAGGAAGGAAGGGAGGGAGGGAGGGAGGGAGGAAGGGAGGGAGGGACGGACCTCCAAATGAGTAAGAGAAAGGCAAACAAGTATTAACACACAGCATGTAAAGACAGCCTTGCCCACAATGTGGCTGTTCTTATACATCACAGCATTGTACTTGTTCATAATTGTTCTGAGCTTCTTCATTCCAGGATGAATTTTTGCTTTACTTTCATACACCCAGAAGACCCATTAAACTGTTTTTCAGAAGAGCGGCCTTCACCTAGAGATGAATTTTACAATCATCCCTAGAATAGTTCTGTTGGTTAAAGTTTCTTGGCCTGAAAGTAACAGAAACTATCTCAAGAGGGCTTAAGCAGAAAAGAATTTGATACTAACGATACACGGATGTCTTAAGGCAACAGAAAGTAATTTCTCATTGGCGAAGTTTGAGTCGAGTGCCCTTCTCTAACTCAATCGAGAGAGGTGAGGTCATAGTGTACCAAATGGCTTCCAATGAATACTTGCTACAGATGAGAGGTAGTTTATTTATTTTGAGAGAAAGCTCGCGTGTGCTTGAGCAGGGGAGAGGCAGAGAGAGGGAGAGAGAGAAGCCCAAGCAGGCTGTGCGCTGTCAGCGAAGAGCCGGACAAGGAGCTGGAACTGTGAGATCATGACCTGAGCCAAAATCAAGAGTCGGCTGCTTAACAGACTGGCCCCCCCAGGCGCCCCTAACCATTTCTAAGCATAGCGCCCAGTAGTGTTAGCTACATTCACAATGTTGTGCAACTACGTCCAGAATTCTTTTCACCTGAAACTTGATGCCAGTAAACAACTTCCTCTTCTTCCCTCCCCCCAGCAACCACCATTCTTTCTGTCTCTATGAATCTGATTCTGTCATATGAGAAATGTCATAGAAGTGGAATCATTCAGTATTTGTCTGGCTGTGACTGGCTTACTTTACTTAGCTGGATTACTTCACTTCCGTTATTCTTTTTTTCCAAATATCTGCCATGCGTAGTCTTTCAGCCTGAGTTAATTATTTTAAATTATAATATAGAAATATAAAATAGAAATTTTAAATATAATATAGAAATTATAATATAGAAATATAATACAGAAATACCAAAGCATGGGACAGAAAGGGGGAAGAAATATAAAACAGCTAAAGTTTTTGGGAGTTTTGATCAAAAGTATCGTACCACCTGAAAACATGCTTTTGCCTATAATGGAAATCTCTAAAGAAAACTATCCCGATTTTAGAGCATTCTTGCATAAATAACCTACTGATACAAAGAAAGAATATAAGAAGACACTCTCAAATGAATTTTATTTGATTACCAATAAAATGTACAACCCAATCAGATTTTAAAAGCCTTGGGAAAAATAAAAATCCTTGGGAAAATGGGAAATTCATGTTCACTAAATGAAATGAACATATAAATATAAATTGTAGCATGTTACAATGCATTGATTGTGTTGACTTTTCTATTAGTTAATGAGGTCACAAAGTAATCTTAAATTCAGAGTTACATTTTCCACTGTCCGTTTCTGTGGGGACTACACTTACTTCCGTCTTCACCCAGAGTTTGTGAGGCATTATTTTCTACTTGGAATTCTCTCACAAGAAGTCTATTTTAAAAACCAACTTTTTTAAAAAACAAAGATCATTTAGAATAGCATAGTTTATTATGGCTTAAGATTCTGGCAATAACTTTATGATCTGAAGCTGGAAAATCCTCCCCAACACTGACACACGTACACTTGGCAAAGGCCGTTCTAGTAGGCCCACTGGCCTGAGAGAGATCAGCACTCCACATGGAGGTTTCTGAAACGAGGTTAAGAGGTAAGTACTTGTGCTTTTATAAAGTTGGCACTTAAGTCTGTAGAAACACTGGTGATTCTGGAAAGAAAAAAGCAATTTGTATTTGAGATGATATTTATAAACAGAGTGGAACAAAAAAATTACAGAGCTCTCTCTGGGAACACAGCTTTCAAAAGAGGAGCCACCCATAGGTTGATGTGGGGTATTACAGCTCAAGTTACAATTGACGGGCTTACGAAGAACGCTCTTTAATAACTTTAACTTGAAAGGAAAGCTTATAATCTACGCCTTATAACAAATCACACATCAATTATACCTCAATTCCGGCTCCAATGGAGCCCACCTCTGATTGTTAGGACAAACAAGACAATCCCTGTACATTACTTAGTACAGTGTGTAGTGTATTATAACACCCAATAAATGTTAGCTGTTGTTATTGACAAATGCCCCAAGTGCATCTTAATTCAAAATGGGAATATGATGATAAATATAACAGGGGCTCCTGGCTGGCTCAGTTGGTAGAGTGTGTGACTCTTCATCTTAGGGCCCCGAGAACAAGCCCCATGTTGGGTGTGGAGACTAGTTAAAAAAATAAAAATTTAAAAATTTAAAAATAATTTTAAAAGAAAAGATAAATAAAACAAAGGTGAATAAGATCTTCATGGTCTAAAAGATACCATGACTAATTAAGAGCTAATAAGTCCTCTGAGGATAAAAATATTTTTCTTTAAGTACCTCGTGAACTATAGAGCAATTTTTTTTATTATTCTAGATCAGGGTTCCTCAATCTCACAGTAATAATGGTTTGGGTGGAATAATTCTGTGTTGGAACGGGCCAGCCAGGGCACTGTGTTTTGCAGCACCTCTGGTCTCTACCCACCAGATATCAGGGGCGCCCCTCCTCAACTCTGCATCTTTCTGTTGCTGGGGACTATCACTGTGAGTTCAAAGGCCAACGTGGGCATCAGTTTCCACCCCTGCTCCCCCCAGAGCTCCCGATGCCTGCCTGTCTGGCCAGTGTCTGCTCAGGGCCTGAACATCACCATCTACACATTCTAGACTCCACGAGGGGCAAATGCCAGGCACCAAACAGTGGAATCTCAAGCTGGGAGTCAAAGACTCTGGAAATCACCTCCTCTCAGGCCAGCGGAACAAGAGATGGCCAGGTTCCCTGAAAGATCAATGCTCTTAGATGAAAGCCTCCAGATGACTCAACGGGAGTCAGAGGAACTATGCAACCTACCCACACACACTGGGGGCCGTTTTCTTTTCTCTCTCGGTATATAAGCAATCGCATAATATCCTTGATTTTGTCTTTTGGCCCACAGAGCCTAAAATACTTACTATCTGGGTCTTTATAGAAAAAAATTGTCAACTCTTGTTTTAGGTAAGTATCTTATGGTCAATATAGAGAAACGTGTCATAACATTTGGTGTTCATTCTACCTGACGTCATCTTTGTAGCAAAAAAAGGGGTGGGGGGTGTGCCTGGGTGGCTCAACTGGTCAAGTGTCTGACTCACGGTTTCGGCTCAGGTCATGATCTTATAGTTCGAGAGTTTGAGCCCCGCATCAGGCTGTCTGCTGTCAGCACAGAGCCCACTTTGGATCCTCTGTACCCCTCTCTGCCCCTCCTCTGCTCTCTCTCTGTCTCAAAAATAAGTATTTTTAAAAAGGATTTTAAAAGAAGTTATGTGCAAGTAAATAAACATCTGAAAGCGTTTTCCAAGATGAATGCCCATGGAGCCTACACTTGGGTTAGAAACTGTTGCTAATGTCTAAGAGGCCTGTTTTCAGCTTAGAACTGGTAAAGACCTTAGAATTATTATCTAATTATTGGCCGACTGCCATTACCTTACAACAGAGACCACAGGTAGAATTATAACACATCTTATCTTTCTTTTTTTCTTTTTTTTAAGTAGGCCTCATCCCCAGCACAGAGCCTAGCAAGGAGGGGCTTTAACTCATGACCCTGAGATCAAGACCTGAGCTGAGGTCAAGACCCCAAGGCTTGGGGCCCCTGGGTGGCTCAGTTGGTTTAGTGTCCAACTCTTGATTTCAGCCCCAGGTCATGATCCCAGAGTCATGGGATGGAGCCCCGTGTCAGGCTCCACCACTTGGGATTCTCTTTTTCTCTCTCCCTCTGCCTCTCTCCCCTGCTCACGATCTCTCTCTCTCTCTCTCTCTCAAATAAAAACATAAAAATAATTTAAAAGCTTTAAAGAAAAAGAGTCAGAGGCTTAACCGAATGGGCCACCCAGGCGCCCCCACACATTATCCTTCTTAACAAGCCTAAAGAAGAAAGAAATTAAGAGTTTGACTTCCACAGAATATTCAGTTGTTACCCCTCGCCCCCCCCCCCCGGAAATGAAACCAACCAATATGAAATAACCTTCTTGGATAACATGTTGATAGCATTTAAACAGGGAGCATTAACATAACCTCAAAATACTGCTCTGCTCTATACTCTCCCCACCTCCAGAGCAGGTCATTTATGGAATAGGATTAGAGAAAAAGATCAGGAAATTGATACTCAGCAGTGAATACCATTATGACAGCACTTAACCCACTGAGCAGGGTCACCAATTTTGACCTTCACATGACCTTTTCTACCTTTCTAATTGACAGAAGGTTGAGGAGTTAAGTGGAATTGGTCCTCAATAGCCTCAAGCATAGAGTTCATCAAACAGGTTAGCACAGAGACTCTTGTGATCTAGTAGAAAGTTCATGGGATTTAGTACAAATAGCCAAATGTTTTCCAAACTTCAGGATCATTCAACCTTCACTATACAATTAATTTTTTACCTTTAAGTTGGCTCATGTAAGTGTTTGAGTTTTTTTGGTTTTGTTTTGTTTACTTAACTATGAAAAGTTACTTATACTGTGAAAAGCAATTGGCACTATTGTAAATAGAAAAACCAGTTATTACTGGGCATAAATAGAAGTTACCCATTGAAATAACTTTAACACACACGGTATTAAATCCTAGCTGGGTACAGTTGTTGCCTACCAAAGCATAAGAGAGGTGCTGGAGATCACGAACCCCAAACTAAGGATGTTCTCCTGGACAGAATCAAAAGGACCACAAAAGAATTTAAAGGGGAATAACTTTCCCCCTGGAGGACTTGTTGCTATTTAATGCTGTGCCCCTGTACTGCCTACAATCATCCTGTTTCAGAAACATTGCCGAGTCCCTCTCCCCACCGCACCCACAGCTCCTGGTGGAATGTCTTACTTACCACCCTGTCCTTAGTAAGCCTAAATAAGAGAAATCGTTCTCACTCTGGGGGTGAGCAGGTAAAGCTTTAACAACACTGTTCCACGCACAGCACTAGGTTTCAAAAACCTCCCGAAGTTCAAAAGATCTAATCCATGCAGGAACAGACCACTTCACCTCCACTTGCCTCATTTTTTTTTTTTCCAACAGAAGGGAGTGAGGAAACCAGCAGAACACAGACCTGGAAACAATCAAGGAATACTACTTCCAAAGGCACTTACTTGGCAAAGGCCTGAGCAGCCACTCGGATGGCTGGGGTCTGGTTCTGTACTAGGGAGGGTGACTTCTCGTCTCTGAGGCAGGGACAGGTGTGTTCTCAGGGGGCACTGACTGCTGGGCCTGGGACCCAGGGGATGGAGATGCGGTGGCAGGGGGTTCCTGACTCAGCTCCTGGCTCGCTGGTAGTGGAGTCTCAGAAGCCTGTGCAACTGGCTTCTGAAACTCTTGGGCAGACGCAGACTGGCTGGGAGTCATCTGGCTGGGAGTCATCTCTCGAACTAAAGACATGATGCTCTGGGGGTCCTGCTGGGTGTGACACAGGGCCTGAAAGTCTGGGACAGCAAGGGAGAGCCGCAGGTCCACAGTTTGGTTCTGAAAACACTGGGATGACAGAAGCTGGATCACAGACACAGGGGTGCTCAGGGCCTGGGCTTGGGGAGCCAGAGCAACTGGAGATGTAGTTGCAGAGACCAGAGAAAGATTCTCAGTCTGGCTCTGTGAGGCTAGGGGGGCTTGGAGGTGGCTCTGTGAGGCTGCAGACAACAGCCAGTAGCTTTGAGAGGCCAAAAGGGCCTGGAGGTTGCTCTGCGCAGATGCTGGCACCAGGGGATGACCCTGAGAGGCCACGGGCACCAAGAGGTGGCTCTGACTGGCCACGGGCACCAAGGGTTGGCTCTGCGTTGGCAGAGACACCAAGGACTGGCTCTGAGAGGCAGGGACGAGTCCAGGTTGACTCATGGAGGTCGAGGGGGCAGCGGGCAGACTCTTAGAAGCCAGGATGGGCGCAGCCTGACTGCCGGAAGCCAAGGAGGCGGCAGGCTGACCCGCAGTGGCAAGACTGACTGCAGGCCGGATCCTCAAAGAACGCACAGCTGGAGGCTGGCGGGCGGAGGCCCAGGGGACTCCGTGCTGGCTCCCGAAGGGGAGGACGGCTGGGGCCCGAGGCCGGTCGGGAGGAGACACAATGAACTCAGGCGGCCCCAGATGCGTGGATGACGATCCCTTCACGAACCCTGGCAGCCCGGCCCCAGGGCCTGGGGAGCGAACTCCCTCGGAACTTCCGACCGGTTCAGGTTTGGGGCCCAGGTCCTCTCCGCGCAGGTCTTGCGCGTCGCCGCTCTCCTGGACACTTTGCGTCGCGTCTTTGTCCTGGTCCTCCTTCTCCAGCCGGTTTTCGAGCTGGCCCGTGACGGTCATATCCAGCGAAGCAACGGTCTGAAGGAACCTCCTGCGGCTGCAGCGCCGCCGGAAGCCCCTCAAGTTCCGGGACACGTTGCAGATGGTGAGAGAGAAGCGGTGGCTGACCGTCTGGCTTAGCGCGTCCACCATGGTGGAGGAGAGCACGTGGAAGGGCCTCTTCGAGGGCTCTTCCGCAGTCAGTTCGATGTTGCCGGTGTACCAGAAGACCCACCACAGCAGGCTGAGGAAGATGATGATGGAACCCAGGTAGAGCAGCAGGTCGGAGAAGACCAGGCGCGCGAAGACCCCGGTGAACAGCACGGTCGCGCCCACCGTGTCGAAGGCGACGCCCAGCCAGAAGAAATGCCTGCAACGGCCGAGGCCCGTCCGCTTCCGGGTCTCCTCCACGGAGTTTCTTGAAAGCTCCATGAGTTGCCACTGTCGCCGCCGCCAGGTCCGCAGAGGAGACCAGCCCGCCACCCTCCGGTTGTGGCCTCTGGGTCGCCATGGCAACGCCCCCGACGGGAGGGGGGGTAGAGTGGGCGGGGCGAGAGGGAAAAAGAAGCCGCCTATTACCTGCCGTGAGAAAAAAAAAAAAAAAAGGGCGGGGGCACCGCCCAAGCGAGGGGCGCATGCGCCGTGCATCCCGTCGCCCGCGCGCACGACCTCCCCGCATGCGCAGTGTTTCTGCCCAGTGCGTGTCTCGCGTTTCCCCAGCATCAGGACCCGAACGTGGGGACTTTCGCTCTGGCGCCGGTGGTCTCAGTCCCGCTTTCGGCGGGTGAAGTGCTGCATTCCAATGCTCCCCACGCCCTGCCTTTGAGGGCCCGGGCGAGCTTTGAAGGAGAGCAAAGGTCAAGGACCCTCTTCTAGTAACTTCGCCCGCAGCTGGGAGTACAGCGTGGTCCCAGGTGCTGCCACCTCCTGAGGAGTTAATGGTGTCCTTTGTTTTGGTGAAGAAGCGGCTAGATTAGGATCTATTGTTAGAGCTTAATTCCCATTTTATCTATTTGCTGGTAGTTACGTTCTTGCCAGTTAACAGCACACCTAGAAGTGAATTCTCTGAGGGTTTTTCCACTCTCCATTGTCTTTCCTTTTATTGTTACCATTTTTGTTCACCTGTTGGCCCTGGCCCCTGGGGATACTTAAGTATCAGCGTTTCCCACTCTTCGCAACAGAGTAAGGTAGGAAAACTGTGTCAAAAATAGGAACACCGACTGGAGCCCGAAAACCACAGTAGATTAAAAATGAGTTCATTGGAACCTTGGGAATTGGGCGTGAGAAAATTAAAACCAGCGTAAGACCTGGTGTCATTCAGGTTCTGTTAATAAAAAGTCACAGCCAAGCACCGGCTCCTGCTCTTTAAGTTGCTAAAGGTGGAATTTTTTTTTTTTTTTGATGATCTTTTATTTTAAAATACATTAGATGTGCAGAAAAGTTGTGAAGAGAGTATAGAGAGTTCCTCTATACCCCCCAAACACCCAGTGTCTGCGCTTTGTGTTTTAAAATGGATTACAAAGCAGCACCTTAATTCTCTTTATAGATACTTCTACAAGTTTAGGAACCAATGTTTCATGAATTTCTTGAATCATCAGTAACATTACTTCTGAACTTGAGTACCCCTGAAGTATGCTAAGGGATACCTGATGTCCCAAGACAAAATATAGTCTCTCTTCCTACAATGTCAGTTTTCCTTGATGGCAAGTATTTTAAAACAGTAATATTACAAAAAATAAACATGTTTTATGGAATAGAATCTAAAATGAGAAAGTAGGGGCACCTGGCTGGCTTGGTTGGTAAAACATGTGACTATAATCTGAGACTTGTGAGTTTGGGCCCCGCCTTGGGTGTAGAGATCTCTAAAATCTTGAAAAAGAAAGAAAGCCCCTATCCTGGAGATACAGCATAAATCTGTTCCTCCTATTAAATGCATAAGGATATTCTGTTCTCCATAATTTCCTTGTGTTTATTTTGATATTATTGAAACAGTTAAAAATATATACGAAAATAAAAGTTAATATTTCATGTAAAAATTTCTCCAGTTTGTTACTACCCCAGGGCTTGCTTGCTTTTAAAATTAGGAATACTAGATTAGAAAATTTCTTTTGAAGGGTTCCTGATTGGCTCAGTCGGCTAAGCGTCCGACCTTTGATTTTGGCTCAGGTCATGATCTCATGGTTCGTGAGATGGCACCTGAGTCTAGCTCTGTGCTGACAGCGTGGAGCCTGCTTGGGATTCTCTCTCTCCCGCTTACTCTCTCTCCCCCTCCTCACCCACCCTCCCTCAAAAATAAATAAATAAACATTTTTTTTTTAATTCTGTTTGAGAAATACTGCTGTATATAGGATGGTGGCATAAGAGAAACTCATTCATTTTTGGAGGAAAATAAAATAACCCTGCCAACAAAAGATGTCCATACCAATATAAAAGAGAGAGAAAACACAATTTATTACTGAGTAATTACTAATACGTTTATATGCATGTAAGGAAACACAAAACCTTTGGGTTACCTTTGTGGTGTCGATGTGGGAAACAAAGGCAAATGAAAAATTAAATTCCCTTGCCGCCTATAGCCCATTGACAAGTCCTTGAGACCAACAGGGTCACCTCCCTCTAGGAGCCCAGCTGCCTGGATGATGACACTTTGCTAAGGGCAAAAGGCAATCTTAGCTTAACATTATCCCAACCCCAGGATCCTGTAAGTCTGCTTTGACATCGAAAAAATTCCTTTGGAAACTGCTTTTATCTCTACATCCCAAGATACTTGTTGGCAATCCAACTCCAAGCTTATGGCCCCCTGATATACATCTGAAGGGTCTCATGACTGAGTTTTTACCACACGGGAATAAATGGCCTTTTCCTAACAACAGCTAGCCCCTCAAGGTCCCGGAAGCCTTGCTTGTAGAATGCCTCAGAGACTTAGGTCATCCCTAACCCCCTCCCAAGCTGAAGGTATATAGTCAGCTATTTCTCACAAACCCAGTGCAGCTCTTTCTAACCATGGGTCCTGCCCGTGCTTTAATAAAACCACCTTTTTGCGCCGAAGATGTCTCAAGAATTCTTTCTCAGCCGACAGCTCCGAACCCCAACACTCCAAACCACATCATTATTAGGATATGCCTCCTGAAGGAGGTGCCCCTGTGACTTCAGAACCAACTTGGTGCCCTATAAATACCGAGGAAATAATTTTCTTCTTGGTCCATGACAGCTCTGCCGAGCCTTCTCTGGAGTCATATTTCCCAATTAGCAACCACTGAACCTTGCCTATTCTGGACTCTTTCCCTTCTCGTCTGACATTTTCACAAGTTTTTATTGTACAAACTACCCATTTATGGAGACATCTGATGCTTCCCAATCTTAGCATGCTAAAGTATTCTTTACAGACTCAGGACTGTTTCTGGGGAGAGAAATTCTGCTACAAATTTAAAGAAGGGAAACACATTCAGTCAGGAAATGAATATACAAAATATCGAGACCTTCCTTCCAAGAAAATAGGTAGGGCATGCAGCCAGTGCCCAGCCAAGTCGTATTGATCGCAGAGGTGAAAGAAAATGTGTGCCGGTACATTTACACTTCTGTTACTTTTTTTTCTTTTTTTTTTTTTTTTTATGGTTAATTCTCCCTACAGTGTTAAAACATTCGAAACATATTGAAAAACTGAAGGGGCGCCTGGGTGGCTCAGTTGGTTAAGTGCCCAACTACAGCTCCGCTCGGGTCATGATCTCACGGTCCAGTTCGTGAGTTCGAGCCCCATGTCAGGCTTTGTGCTGACCACTTGGAGTCTGGAGCCTGCTTCAGATTCTGTGTCTCCCCCTCTCTCACTGCCCTTTCCCTGCTCTCACTCTGTCTCTCTCTAAAAAATAAATAATAGGGGCGACTGGGTGGCTCAGTTGGCTGAGCGTCCGACTTTGGCTGGTCATGGTTTCACGGTTTGTGAGTTCGAGCCCCGTGTCGGGCTCTGTGCTGACAGATCAGAGCCTGGAGCCTGCTTCGGATTCTGGGTCTCCTCCTCTCTCTGCCTCTCCCCTGCTCATGCTCTGTCTCTCTCTCCCTGTCTCTCAATAATAAATAAACATTCTAAAAATTTTTAAATAAATAAATAATAAATATTAAAAATTTTTTTTTTTAACTGAGAACTCGGGGCACCTGGGTGGCTCAATTGGTTGAACAACCAGTTCAGCTCAGGTCACGATCTCACAGTTCGTGAGTTTCAGCCCCTCGTTGGGCTCTCTGCTGATGCTTTGGATCCTCTGTCCCCCTCTCTCTCTGCCCCTTCCCTGCTTGTGCTCTCTCTCAAAACTAAACAAACCTTAAAAAAAAAAAAAAAAAAAAGAAAAAGAAAAGAAAAACTGAAAAGTGAAAAAACATTATTTTAAGTTTAATTGTAATATACCAAAATTAGAATTACAATTTTATATTCCTAGCTCTAATGGAAACAAATATTTTTTTTAATTTTTTAAATGCGTATTCATTTTTGAGAGAGAAAGAGAGAGAGAGAGAGAGAGAGAATGAGTGGGGGAGGGACAGAGAGAGGGAGACAAAGAATCCAAAGCAGGATTCAGGCTCGAGCTGACAGCACAGAGCCTGACACAGGGCTTGAACCCACAAACCGTGAGATCATTACTTAAGCTGAAGTGGGATGCTCAACCAACTGAGCCACCCAGGCACCCCGCAAATAATATTTTTTTAATGTTTATTTATGGGGGGGGGGGGGCAGAGAGAGAGGAAGAGTAGAATTCCAAGCTGGCTCCTGGCTGTCAGCCTGTCAGTACAGAGTCCCACAAACCTTGAGACCATGACCCCAGTCAAAATCAAGAGTCAGATGCTCAACCAAATGAGCCATGAAGGCACCCCAGAAGCAAATAATATTTTCAAAATATACTTCCTGGTGTATCTTGCTTCAGTAGAGAGAATTGCCATGTTTTGCATTTTCTCATGAACCAGTCACCATCACAAATAATTTTTGATTACTTTTGGGAATGCAAGCAGGTGCAGCCCCTCTGGAAAGCAGTATGGAGCTTCCTCAAAAAACTAAATATAGAACTACCCTACGACCCAGCAATTGCACTACTAGGCATTTATCCACGGGATACAGGTGTGCTGTTTCGAAGGGACACATGCACCCCCATGTTTATAGCAGCACTGTGGACAATAGCCAAAGTATGGAAAGAGCCCAAATGTCCATCGATGGATGAGTGGATAAAGAAGATGTGGTATTTATACACAATGGAATATTACTCAGCAATGAGAAAATGAAATCTTGCCATTTGCAACTACATGGATGGAACTGGAGGGTATTATGCTAAGTGAAATTAGTCAGTCAGAGAATGACAAAAGTCATATGACTTCACTCATAAGAGGACTTTAAGAGACAAAACAGATGAACATAAGGGAAGGAAAACAAAAATAATATAAAAACAGGAAGGGGGACAAAACAGAAGTGACTCATAAATATGGAGAACAAACTGAGGGTTGCTGGAGGGGTTGTGGGAAGGGGGCTGGGCTAAATGGGTAAGGGGCACTAAGGAACTTACTCCTGAAATCATTGTTGCACTATATGCTAACTAATTTGGATGTATATTAAAACAAATAAAATTAAGAAAAAATAAAAAGAAAAGAAAAAGAAAAAAAATAATTTTTGATTACTTTACACTTATTGAAACATTTTTCAGGACCCCGACATTGTGACTGTTATTGTAAAAAATATATATATATACATAAAGGTAGCTTCCAAATTTAGATAATACTGCATTAAGCAAAATTTGTGACTCAATTTTAGATGAACAAAACACAATGGTGAATTTTCAAAATACGAATTGTTGATCCTGAATGCTGCTAAAAATCACTGGAGATGAAATTTCAGCAGGACTTAATTTTGTCAGAATATTGGGGAGTCAAATCAGTGGCTACTGGCTCTAAATCAGATCTTTTTGAAAATAGTTTTCATAGGGGCACCTGGGTGGCTCAGTCGGTTAAGCGTTTGACTTCGGCTCAGGTCATGATCTCATGGTTTGTGAGTTTGAGCCCCGTGTCGGGCTCTGTGCTGTTTGCTGGGGGGTCTGCTTTGGATTCTGTGTCTCCCTCTCTCTCTGTCCCTCCCCCTCTTGCAGTCTGCCTCTCTCTGTCTCTCAAAAATAAATAAATGTAAAAAAAAAAAAAAGAAAATAATTTTCATCATATAATATCTGAAGACTGTTTAATATCCTAATATTTTTAAGTATGTCTATTTCCCATAATTGATAATTTAATCCAGTGGCTCATACATTTCCAGTTTATTTTTAAATTTTTTTTTTCTAATTCAGAGGGTATATTCATATGTCTTGCTGTAGTTTTCTGTGGATCAGGCATACTTACAAAGTGACTTTCCTTTGTTGTAACCAAGAAGATAGGGCTTCAAAGAAGCATGAAACTTTATACGTTGTCAGGTTTTCTCACTGGAGGATAGTATGCTTTTTTTTCTATATGATTCAAAATTCATCTCACACTGAAAGTTCCATAAAAAATGTGTGATCTGTTTGCATCGAGATGCTTTTGATTTCAGCAGAGTGTGTTTCTTCATTTGACATTTTAAGTGTTAGTATTGGGTGACAGCTAATTTGTGGGGTAAAAGCCCTGACTGCATCTGATCTTGATGTCCATTGATATCCTTATGTGTTTATGTTTTTATTTTAAACACACCCACCACAGAGCCTAACGCTTTGGGGCTCAATCCCACGATCCTGAGATCATGACCTTAACTGATATCAAGAGTTGGTTGCCTAACAGTCTGAGCCACACAGGTGTCTTTATGTTTTTAGAATAGACATAAGAATAGCCCATCTGCTTGTTGAATTTGCTAAATAAATTATAAGTCATTTATAAAACTTTTAAAAGTTATAGTTGAATCATAGACACAGATGTTTTGCATGTGAAATTATGGCAGAGCAAGGCACAAATGTGGGATAATCATTTGCGGGGAGGAAATGATGGTTTCTACTCTTTTATACACCTGCCATAGTTGCTCCATTATCTTTTCTCTGGCCACAAGCATTTGTATGTCAATATCATCCTCTACCAATTAAGAATTTCCAGGGGTGCCTGGATGGCTCGGTTAAGTGTCCCACTTCAGCTCAGGTCATGATCTCTCAGTTTGTGAGTTCAAGCCCCGCATCAGGCCCTGTGCTGACAGCTCAGAGCCTGGAGCCTGCTTCGGATTCTGTGTCTCCCTCTCTCTGTGTCCCTCTCCAGCTCACGCACTGTCTCTCTCTCTCTCAAAAATAAACGTTAAAAAAATAAAAAACAAAAAGAGCATTTCCAAAGCTTGGGGTGCCAGCTGGCTCAGTTGGAAGAACGTTCAACTCTTTATCTTGGAGTCATGAGTTTCAGCCCCACATTGGGTATAAAGATTACTTAAATTAAAAAAAAAAAAAAAAAAGAACTTTCTAAGCGTGACCATGTCAAAATTTTTCTTTCACTTCAATCAAGTCAATACATCTTTCTTGTATTGTTATGATAGTACTCAGTGTGAACATAATTTATAATCTGACACTTTTGTGTATGATGAGTTGCACCTGTTCTACTGCATCAGAAAGTAAGAAAGAATTTTCCTTCTTACATTCTCCATGGTATTTCAGGTCTAATGAGATTTCCTACTAGCATTATAAATTCCTTTTAAATTCAATTAAACAGAAGCACCTGGGTTGCTCAGTCAGTTAAGCGTCCAACTTCAGCTCAGGCCATGATCTCACAGTACGTGAGTTCAAGCCCCAAATCGGGCTCTCCGCTGTCAGCCGAGTCTGCTTTGGATCCTCTGTCTGCCGGTCTCTCTGCCCCTCCCCCACTTGCACTCTCTCAAAAATAAATAAACATTTAAAAATAAATAAATTCAATTAAGTAAATAAGGCACAGATCCCCTTCTATCATTAGCTAAATCAACATTATCATAAGCCATAAATTCATCTAAATCTCAAAAGATTCTAGGGTTTAGTCTTCTAATGCTCTCTTGTGATCCTCTAAGAGGTATATATTTTTTTTGCACAAAACGTAACAACACCTAAGATCCCTGGCAAATATTCCACCTTTTTTCTCTGATTTTTATGACTCTCTACTAAGCATCATCTAGCAAAGTGTCAGTTTGAGTCTTTTTGAAGCTTCTATTTTAGAAAACGTGATGAAATGTTTTCCATTTCATGATGATGCACCTTTATGGTCGCAAATTCTGTTTACATTCATCCTATCTTTGGGTTGTTTGGGTTGTTTTTGACTTGCAAATATTTGATTCTGTTGAACTACTGCCAAAAAAAATACACATGGAACTAAAACAAAGATTCTTTGGAATAAGAGAGACAGTAAAAATGAATCAACTTGCCATTAGAATATTTTTATTTACGAAGCAGTCTTTGGAAAATGATCAGCCATCATATGAAATGGATTCTCCAAAATCTGAATCCATCCCTCGTCTGGAGTGACCCACTTTTTTACAGAACCATTACAGGACACAGCCAGAACAGACCAGAAAACCCATAACATCATACACAATAGACGATTTTATGCTTATTTTTTTAAAACACCAGAATGTAGAAAGTAGATATACTTTTTTAAGTGTATATTAGTTTGTAGTATTTACTTTTCTTTGTTCTACAAACATGCTATTACTTAAAATTTTTTTAAACATGTATTCATTTTTGAGAGACAGACACAGAGTGTGAGTGGGGTAGGGGCAGAGAGAGAGGGAGACACAGAATCCGCAGTAGGCTCCAGGCAGGCTCTGAGCTGTCAGCACAGAACCTGCCATGGGGCTTGAATCCACGAACCAGGGTTCAAGGGATCATGACCTGAGCCGAAGTTGGACACTTAACTGACTGAGCCACCCAGGCGCCCTAAACAATGCTATTACTTTTAAACAAAATAACAATAGGACTGGTTAATAGTGGCAAGAAAACTTTGCAATTTTATTTTATGTTTTTTTTAATGTTTTATTTATTCTTGAGGGAAAGAGAGACAGAGCATGAATGAGGGAGGGGCACAGCAATACGAAGAGAGGGAGACCCAGAATCCGAAGCAGACTCCAGGCTCTGAGCTGTCAGCACAGAGCCCGACAGGGGGCTGGAACTCATGAGCCGTGAGATCATGACCTGAGCCGAAGTCGGACGCTCAACCGACTGAGCCACCCAGGTGCCCCACTTTGCAATTTTAGAGTCTCAAAATTACGGAGTTCTAACACAGGCCTAGGAAACCATCATTCTTCAATCTTCGGAGCTCAGTAGAAGGACTCACCAGTGGCCATCTTTTATGGAATGGGACAACCACCTTCTCTCTTATTGCAACTTCTTCAAGAAAGAGTGAATTGTCCAGCATAGAAACATTGTACTCTATCCTCCAGAGTCCTTCTTTTTGAGTTTCTCCATTTTTAGTTCAGGCTGGGTACAGTCATATTTTCCATTTGGGTTATGATAAAGTTCTCACTAGTGGGAGCCATCACCAGTATGAGACCCTATGTGAAGCTTGTACCCCCATCTTTTTTTAAATTAAATCTGTCAGTCTGATGCTTCATAGTTTATTATAGTTCTTACAAGTTTGCATTTACACCCTTTACACACGAAGACAGATTTCCTTGTATTACTAGAAGGTTTACGGTAATAGTAATAGCTTCACTTAAGTGCTTTCTTTGTGGTGGGACTGTGCACACTGACCTCTTTATCTGCACCGTCATTAATTTTCAGAACAGTACCGTGAAGTTATCATCAGTGTTTTATGGTTGAAGAAATTGAGAAAAGGAACCAACTTGTTCGAGGTCAAATAGCCACTAGGTGGCAAATCAGGACACAATTCAGAATAGTGCAGGGGACTAGAAGGCAGGAGATAGGGCTTCAAGACTGAAGCATTTTTTAAAAATTTTTTTTAACATTTATTTATTTTTGAGACAGAGAGAGACAGAGCATGAATGGGGGAGGGTCACAGAGAGAAGGAGACACAGAATCCGAAACAAGCTCCAGGCTCTGAGTTATCAGCACAGAGCCCGATGCGGGGCTTGAACTCACGGAGTGTGAGATCATGACCTGAGCTGAAGTCGGACGCTTAACCAACTGAGCCACCCAGGCACCCCAAGACTGAAGTATTTGAATACACACTCTGTGCTGAAAGCCGTGGCTCTGGGCACATTTGAGTGGGATGCTTAGAAACAGTTTACAGCCTGGGCTGCCTGGGCAGCTCAGTTGGTTAAACATCCAATATTTTTGATTTGGGTTCAGGTCGTGACCTCAGGGTGGTGATTTCAAGAGTCGTGAAATTGAGCCCCAGGTCAGGCTCCAGGCTAGGCATGGAGCATGCTTGGGATTCTCTCCCTCTCTCTCTCTCTCTCTCTCTTTTTTTTTTTTTTTTTTAATTTTTTTTTCAACGTTTTTTATTTATTTTTGGGACAGAGAGAGACAGAGCATGAACGGGGGAGGGGCAGAGAGAGAGGGAGACACAGAATCGGAAACAGGCTCCAGGCTCTGAGCCATCAGCCCAGAGCCCGATGCGGGGCTCGAACTCACAGACCGCGAGATCGCGACCTGGCTGAAGTCGGACGCTTAACCGACTGCGCCACCCAGGCGCCCCATCTCTCTCTCTCTCTTAATCTCTCTCTTCCTCCCCCTTCCCTGCTCGCATGAACAGGCTCTCTTTTGCACTCTCAAAACAAACAAACAAACAAACAGACAAATAAATAAAATGTAAAGTAAAAAGATGATTGTTTATTAAAATAAATAATAGTAAGAGCAACGCCTGGGTGGCTTAGTTGGTTGAGCCTCCAACTTCAGCTCAGGTCATGATCTTGCAGTTTGTGGGTTCGAGACCCACGTCAGACTCTGTGCTGACAGCTCAGAGCCTGGAACCTGCTTTGGATTCTGTGTCTTCCCTACTCGCATTCTGTCTCTTTCTCAAAAAAATAAATAAACATAAAGAAGAAGAAGAAAAATTGGAAAAAGAAGAAGAAGAAGAAGAAGAAGAAGAAGAAGAAGAAAAAGGAAGAAGGCAGAGGAGGAAAAGAAGAAGAAACCACTTAGAGCCTGATGGAGAGAGATATATGGCATCACATTTGTGTTACAGGTGCTGGAATAAAGGTACATACGAGGGACAGTGGAGAAATAGTGGCCAAGAAAGTGCATAGAAGTGGAGTACAGCTCTGTTCTGTTCACCTTAAAAATAAAACTGTCAATTATTCCATCAGCAACAGCTGCATTTATTCAGGAATAGCAGAGAATTGCAATTAGGGATAAGCAAGCTATGGCAAAACCATAGGCAATCTTTACAAAAAAAAAGAGAGAGAGAAAAACTTGTTTTGTGGAGAAGGAGGAAGTTGGGAGGGGTTGTTTAGAACAAAAGTCTATTGGAGAGAAGTGAGAGTTCAGGGTGATGACGGTTTCTCATCGGCTGAGCTGCATGGGTGGTTGATTTCTTGTATGAGATGTAATGTACATCTTTTCCCCTTTGGGGTGTGTAAATGATTCCTGTTGAGATTTTTCTGGTCTGGAATCTGTAATTGACAATTCTTCCTGTAATTGACACTGGGTGGCAGGGCTCCCCCTTCTGGCACCCAGAATCCACCTTAATGACATTTCCTTTCATTAATATTCGCCTTTCCCCTTTTTGATGAAAGTCTTTCCTTGAAAGCATCACTCATCAAAAGTTAGGTTTTTTGTGTATAGTGGTTTTGTCCGTCTGTGCCAGGAAGGACCCTTCCTGGTTGGAATGTCCCACCCTGGAAGGAAAGCGCATAGCAGTTGGAAACCACATAAGGCACATCTGAATAACAAGGAGGTAAGAAGAGAGAGCTCTCATGAACTTCCCATCTGAAGTCTGCATCTTCTCAAGGTTGTGAGTGTTGGGGATCGTCTTGAAGGATGGAGCCAGCATCACCTTATTGGGTACACTGCTTTTACAAAAGATTGACAAGTACAGAAGCAAAAATAACATGACAATTCCAAACTGTATGTTGGTACTAAGCCATGACCCTAGGTCTGAGGGTAACCAGCCCAAGATATTTATTGGCACTTTTTCTGACCTAGGAAAGAAAAGTTTGAAGGCAAACCTGGACTCGTATGCCTCCTGGAAGTCCCTGCTTAAAGCGGCCATATGAAAGCAGAATGGTAAATACTGCCAAGAGCACGCTGAAAGAGTTTACCTAGTGCTTTTGGGAACATACAGGGCAGATATACACTTAAAGCAATAGCCGATGAACTTTAAAGTATTGTTATGTCAGGGTACCTGGATGGCTCAGTCGGTTTATGGTAGGGCCCCCTCCCTAAGGAGAGAGAAAAAAAGAGAAAGAAAACTTCAAGGTAACCTGGCTATGCACCTGCGTGAGAACATCCCTCATGACCTTGTAAACTGAGACTACTTAATCAGACTGCACGTTTGTGTGTGTCACCATATATGGGAGACAAAGAAATAGAAAATGTATAAAAAACTAGGTCATGTGACATTCGGTGCTCAGTTCTTCGGGTACGAACCCAACTGAGCAGTCCCAGCACAAATAAAGTTGCTTCCTGGAAATTAAATAGCCTCGTTGTCAGGACTCTCTGTGTGAGAATCCTGCTACAGGTTAAGCTTCCGACTTTGGCCCAGGTCCACGATTTCCCCGTTCTGTGAGATTGAGCCCCGCATCAGGCTCTATGTTGACAGCTCAGAGCCTGGAACCTGCTTGCGATTCTGTGTCTTCCTCTCTCTCTCTGCCTCTCCCCTGCTCACACACTGTCCCTCTTTCTCTCTCTCTCAAAAATAGATGAACATTAAAAGAAAAATTTTTTTGAGTATTGTTATGTCAAAAGAGCTTTTGTGAAAACAAATGTTATTGAATAGTACGGTCTATAAAGTTGTAAATTAGGAGACCATGAATTTGGATAAAAACCCAACATCAGTAGTTCTGATGAATTCTGAACCTTCTAACCCTTCAGAAAAAGCAAGTGAATCATGGGATCATGATGATGCTGTTTCCAAAAAGCATAATCAAAGAAAAGTTTTCCCCCTTTCATAAGGGTTTGGGAAATGCAGACAAAGATGTGGTGTTTTCATGGGAAAGAGAAAAGAAGCAACAGTGAGAAAAAGTTATCAGGGCAGGTCAGGACATCCCAGGAAAGTGGTCTTTCCAGACGTCATCCTCAGCCAGGAAATCTTAAAAACTCACTTTGCCAGATGGTGTGCAGACCCACTCGGGGTTTGCTGTTTTCTTTTTGGATTGAAAAAAAATTTTTAATGTTTATTTATTTTTGAGAGAGAGAGAGAGAGAGCGTGTGTGCGCGCGCAAGTGGGGGAGGGGGAGAGAGAGAGGGAGATGGAGAATTCAAAGTAGGCTCTGTTAGCACAGAGCCCAACGTGGGGCTCAAACCCATCAACTGTGAGATCATGACCTGAGGTGGAGTCAGACACTCAACTGAGCCACCCAGGTGCCCCAAAGCATTGCATTTTTAATAGAAGCAATTGGGTCTTTACGTTCTTGAAGCAGATCTCCTTTTATCAACTGTGGGTCAAAGGAGGCAGGGGCCAAATGTATGACTTGGCCCTTGACTGTCTCAAAGGGTAAGGGTCCATGAGTTCCAAAGGGGTTGGATGTGAGATTTAGAAACACCAACGGCAGGGTGCCGGGGTGGCTCAGTTGGTTAAGCATCCAACTTCGGCTCAGGTCATGATCCCACGGTTCATGGGTTTGAGCACCGTGTCGGGCTCTGTACTGACAGTTCATGATCTGGAGCCTGCTCCCGATTCTGCGTCTTCCCCTCTCTCTACCCTCCTTCACCCCTCCCTGCTTGTGCTCTCTCTTTCTCTCTCTCAGAAATAAATGAACATTAAAATACTTTTAGAAGGACCAATGACAATGCTTTAGGGCAGGGTAGTTGGAGGGTCTTTACAGATTTTGCCTATGGAGTCTTAACAGTGCCATTGGTGTGTGTGACTAACCCTCAGGAGGGAGGATGATACTGCGCAGGGACAAGAATTTCTGTCCTCTCGAAGTTCCTTCCAGCTGGATTATGAATCAGATTGACATGACGTGAGACAAATCAACAGGAGAAAACGGAACGTAGTTTGCACACGCAGAGAATCCACATAGACGAGCAAATTCCAACAACAGGCGGAATGAGGTGTAGAGGTCTCCCTGAACTAAGGAGAAGGAGGTAGGAGTCTGGGACTTCAAGGGAAGGAATGCACTTCCCAGGGCGATAAGAAGGGCAGATGTTTGCTAATTAGATGTTTGCCCTGCTCTACAGATGGGTCGCACAGATAAAAGTTCTCTCTTGTAATAACCCTCATTCTGAGAAAGACGCCCAATTTATATTCTTCTAGGTAGTTAAGGGAGGGGCAAAGTTTCTTCTGAGCCTGCAGGCTCTTGAGTGACTTTGGCTCAAGATAATCTTGGGGTGCTTGGCTGACTCAGTTGGTAGAGCATACCATTCTTGATCTCAGGGTCGTGAGTTCAAGCCCCACATTG
This sequence comes from Puma concolor, assembly GCF_028749965.1. Taxonomy (NCBI): domain Eukaryota; kingdom Metazoa; phylum Chordata; class Mammalia; order Carnivora; family Felidae; genus Puma; species Puma concolor. Next base: position 30,384,231 of record NC_141682.1, read on the forward strand.
GGTGTGGAGCTTACTTAAAAAGAGAAAGAAAGGAAGAAAGAAAGAAAGAAAGAAAGAAAGAAAGAAAGAAAGAAAGAAAGAAAGAAAGAAAGAAAGAGAAAGGAAAAAGAAAGAAAGAAAGAGAAAGGAAAAAGAAAGAAAGAAAAAAGAAAGAAAAAAGAAAGAAAGAGAGAAAGAAAAAGAAAGAAAGAAAGAAAGAAAAAAGAAAGAAAGAAAAAGAAAGAAAGAAAGAAAGAAAGAAAGAAAGAAAGAAAGAAAGAAAGAAAGATAACCTTCATGCCAGAGCGGCTCGTCTTGGGGCAGCCTGCCCACGGCTGTGCTGACAGCTCAGAGTCCAGAACCTGCTTCGGATTCTGTGTCTCCCTCTCTCTTTGCCCCTCCCCCGCTCGCACTCAGTCTCCCAAAAAGAAAATAAGTGTTAAAAAAAAAAAAAAAAAAAAAAAAAAAGATATTGGTTAGGGATGCCTGGCTGGCTTGGTTGGTGGAGGGTGTGAATCTTGATCTCAAGGTTATGAGTTCGAGACCCACGTTCGGGGTAGAGATTACTTAAAAAAAAAAAAAAAAAAAAAGATACTGGCTCTCCTCATCAGTGCAAAACTGCACAGCATAGATCAGTTACAGTGAAAAATTTGCTTTTGGAGGGGAATATACGTGAGTGGCGCATGGGGGTTAGGAAAAACAGAGTGCTGAAGAATAAAAGTGTCATTTACTGTTTGACGTCCTGAACAAACCTCCATCCTTGGCAGTGGGTTTTCTCACAGGTAAAATAGGGGTATTACAGGGGATAGTGCAGGGGATTATGAGGTTCTGAGCCTTATAATCTTCTATTACAGGCTTGATGCTTTGAAGGGCTTCTTTACTTATAGGAAATTGATTCATTAGGGGGAGAGGTTTTGAGGGATCTATCTGAGTCTTGATAGGAGATGCACTGTGGATTCTGCCATCAGTTGAGGACTTTTCCCATAAAGAAGGTGGTGGCTGATTCAATAGGAACAAATGCCCCGTGTCCCCAGACACTGCAATAGTCCCATCAGAGACAGAGCCCCGAGGAGATGCCAAAAGGTCATTTATTTCCCCTGGTGGGTTATTTCAGTTACTGCTATCAAATTCTAGAATTATGTCTTTCTTTTGGGAGAAAGGAATTCCAGCATGGTACTTTTCTTTTTTCTTTTTAAAATTTTTTTTTTTCCAACGTTTATTTATTTTTGGGACAGAGAGAGACAGAGCATGAACGGGGGAGGGGCAGAGAGAGAGGGAGACACAGAATCGGAAACAGGCTCCAGGCTCCGAGCCATCAGCCCAGAGCCCGACGCGGGGCTTGAACTCCCGGACCGCGAGATCGTGACCTGGCTGAAGTCGGACGCTTAACCGACTGCGCCACCCAGGCGCCCCCAGCATGGTACTTTTCTAAGAAATCTCAGCCCAAGAAATGAAGAGGGCTAGAGGAACTAAGGAGAAAAGGGAACATTATCTCTCAAAGAGCCTCGACAAAAGGGAATGAGTTCAGACATAGGAACCTGTTGAGGTTTATTAGAGACCCCCACGTTTGAACTGTTTTAGTACTCCGAGACCCAGGGTGCTTTATAGCAAAGGGGTTGAGCACCAAGAGTGTGCTTCCAGTATAAACAGGGATAGAGTGATTGATTCCCAATCTGGAGAGTGCTTTCTCTGAGCCGTGGAGAAGGAGGGTTGGAAAGAGCCCCTGTAGCTCCTTGGATCCCCATCGTTGATAATTGCTTCAGTGGGTAACTTTGTATTTGTTTTTGTTTTTTTTGTTTTTTTTTTTTTTTTTTTTCAAATGCCCTGGCTCTTTGCAATAATAGCAGAAACTAGGGGATTTTTTTTTTTTGTTTAGAACCTTCATTTGCTGGAGGTGAAAACTGAGAATTTTAGCAGCCTTTCTTTTAGGGGATTCATCTAGGACGTGAGCAAGCCGGTTTGCCAAATTACCTAACTCTGGAGTGGGCACCTATGTGAAAATGTTGGGGTTCGGAGGGAGAGGTCAGGAAAGAATTCTGGAGACATCTTTGGTGCAAATAGGTGGTTTTTTATTTTTTTTTTAAATTTTTTTTTTCAATGTTTATTTATTTTTGGGACAGAGAGAGACAGAGCATGAACGGGGGAGGGGCAGAGAGAGAGGGAGACACAGAATGGGAAACAGGCTCCAGGCTCTGAGCCATCAGCCCAGAGCCCAATGCGGGGCTCGAACTCACGGACTGCAAGATCGTGACCTGGCTGAAGTCGGACGCTTAACCGACTGCGCCACCCAGGCGCCCCTAAATAGGTGGTTTTTTAAATAAAGCACAGAGAAGGGACCCAAGGGCAGAAAGAGCAGCCCTGGGACTGTGAGAAAATGGCTGCTTGTATACTTTCGACAGGGGAGGGGTTTGGGGATAGCCGACTTCTTCTGTAAGGAATTTTGGAAGCAAGGTTTCCAGGACCTTGAGGGGTTAGCTATCGTTAGGAAAAGGTCATTTGCTACTGTCTAATAAAAGCTTAGTCATGAGACCCTTCCGATGCGTATCAGTGGGCCATATGCTTGGAGGGGGATTGCGAACATATATCTTGGGGGGTAGAGATAAAGGAAGTTTCCAAAGGACTTTTGTGTGTTTAAGTGAGACTTACAGCATCCTGGAGGTCAGGATAATGTTAAGCTAAGATTGCCTTTTTCCCTTAGCAAAGTATTAACCTCCAGGCAGCTGAGAACGTAGAGGGAGGTCACTCTGTCCAAAGGACTTGTCAATGGGCTGTAAGTTGTAAGGAGATTTAACTTTTTTCTTTTGCCTTTTTTCCTGACAGGAGGCAGTTTCCCATTCCATCCTGATCTTTTTAACTAAAAGAGAAGGATCTCGGTTCAGCTGGTTAATAACCACAGTGTTAAATGCGACTGGGGTGGATTCAACATCTAAACGGAGGTTGGGGGCGCCTGAGCGGCTCAGTTGGTCAAGCATCTGACTTCAGCTCTGGTTATGATCTAACGACTAGTGAATTCGAACCCCGCCTCAGGCTCAGAGCTTGGAGCCTGCTTTGGAGTCCGGATTCCATCTCCCTTTCTCCCCTCCCCTGCTTGTGCTGTCTCTCTCTCAAAAATAAATAAACATTAAAAAAATTAAAAAAAAAATTTTTAACACTTACTCATTTTTAAGAGACAGAGACAGAGCATGAGTTGGGGAGAGCAGAGAGAGAGGCAGACACAGAATCTGAAGCAGGCTCCAGGCTCGAGCTGTCAGCACAGAGCCTGATGTGGGGCTCGAACCCACGAGCCATGAGATCATGACCTGAGCCGAAATCAAGAGTCGGATGCTCTGACTACAGAGCCACCCAGGTGCCCTAAATTACTTTTTGTTAAGTCAGTAACCTTAGTTACTAACTTCGTAACTTAGTTGTAAATGTGCATGTGGAAGGACTGTAGTTTTGCTTTTGTTTTTTAATTTTTTTTTTTAATGTTCATTTATTTTTGAGACAGAGACAGAATGCGAGTGGGTTAGGGGCAGAGAGAGAGGGAGACACAAAATCTGAAGCAGGCTCCAGGCTCCTAGCTGTTAGCACAGAACCTGACACAGGGCTCGAACCCACGAACCGTGAGATCGTGTCCTGAGCTGAAGTCAGACGCTTAACCAACTGAGCCACCCAGGTGCCCCTTGCTTTTGTTTTTTAAATCAATGTTATCAACATTTCTGGGTGTTTTTTTTATGCTTATTTATTTTGGGAGAGACAGAGAGAGAGTGCTCAAGCAGGGGAAGGGCAGAGAGATTGGAGAGAGAAAGAATCCCAAGCAGGGTCTTTGCCGTCAGTGGGGAGCCCCATGAGGGGCTTGAACCCATGAACTGTGATATCACCACTGAGCTGAAAGCAAGAGTTGGACACTTAACCAACTGAGCCACCCAGGCACCCAAAAGGACCATAGTTTTTAAACATAAAACAGGCCAGAGTTTCAGTAGGGAGGGAAGAATCCCATTTCTTAGAGTGGAAAGAGAACAATGACTAAACAGCAGCTTCAGCAGGAACAGCCTGGTCCCAAAAAGGAGTCAGACCAAAGGCCAGCAGTTTGGTAGGAACAGTCCAGTTCCAACTAGGACTGATACCAAAGGGTGAAGAAGTACTCTCAGAAGGTAAAAGCAAACAAACAAAAACAAGAAAGACAAGAAAACCCAAGGCCTTAAAGAAGACCTTGAACATACGGCATACAGCTTGAAATTCTGGAGAAAACTTACCTTCAATCTCCAGGGTTGGAGAGAAAGCAGTGAGCCTGATTGGGTGTGTGGGTACTGGCACCTGTTTGCACACCAGCGTCAGAGTTTTTAGGGGTCTTCTCTGGATCCCACATCGGATAATCAAGTAATGTTCACCCTAAAAATAAAACTGCCAATTATTCCTTCAGCAACAGCTGGGTTTATTCAGGAATAGCAGAGAATTGCAATTAGAGATAAGCAAGCTATGGCAAAACCATAGGCAAGTCTTACAAAAAAAAAGAGAGAGAGAGAAACTGTTGTTTTGTGGAGAAGGAGGAAGTTGGGAGGGGTTGTTTGGAGCAAAAGTCCATTGGAGAGAAGCGAGAGTTCAGGGTGATGACGGTTTCTCATCCGCTGAGCTGCAGGGGTGGTTGATTTCTCCTAGGAGATGTACTGTACATCTTTTCCCCTTTGGGGTGTGTAAATGATTCCTGTTGAGATTCTTCTGGTCTGGAATCTGTAATTGACAATTCTTCCTGTAACTGACACTGGGTGGCAGGTTTCCCCCTTCTGGCACCCAGAGTCCCCGTTAATGAGATTTCCCTTCATTAATTTTCACAGTTGGAAGCATAAATCTGAAGGGAAAGGAGGGCCAGCATGCGTAATGGGTCTTTCAGCTAAGCGGGGCCATTGTGTGAGCAGGGGACAATGAAAACAACCTGGCATATTAAGGAAACTGCCAGTGGACCAGTGTCGTTGCTGGAGGTGCCTATGTATTCGGGGAGAGTGCTGGAGACATGGGATAGAGACACACAAGTGGACAGATGAGGCTAGAAGGGGTTCAGTGGTCAAAGAGTTTAGGACATGATATAGGGGTTAGCATTTTGTGAGCAGGGGGAAACCACAGAAGGGCGCTAAGCAAGGGAATGATAACAGAATTACGGTTTTGGAGACCGCCCTCTTAGGTAGTGTGAAAGGTAGATCGAAGACAACAAGTTTATCATCAGCGTCCCAGTTGGTTAAAGTTCAAGCAGTATTTCAGCGTTAAAAGTATGGACTGAGGCAACAGGCGTGGGTTAAAGAATTAATGCCTGACACGGGGCACCTGGGTGGCTCAGTCCATTAAGCGTCCGACTTCAGCTCTGGGCATGATCTCACGGTTCATGAGTTCGAGCCCCGTGTCAGGCTCTGTGCTTACAGCTTGGAGCCTGGAGCCTGCTTCAGATTCCGTGTCTCCCTCTCTCTCCCCCGACCCCACTCATGCTCTGTCTCTCTCTCAAAACAAAATAAACGTTAAAAAAAAAAAAAAAAAAAGAATTAGTGCCTGACAAGAAAAGAGTTAAGAAAGTAGAATTGACAAAGGAGAGTATGAGGGAACTTTCACTGATGAGTCATAGCCCGCAGCTTTAAAACACTGTCCTGAGGTCCCCCCTGACCCGGTGGCTTTTTTATAGTCTGAAGTGTTTTTTGTTTTCTTTAAAAAAATTTTTTTAACGTTTCTTAGTGAGAGAGAGAAAGATGGACAGAGTGCGAGTGGGGGAGGGGCAGAGAGAGAGGGAGACACAGAATCCAAAGCAGGCTCCAGGCTCCGAGCTGTTAGCATAGAGCCTGATGTGGGGCTCGAACCCACAAACCATTAGCTCATGACCTGGGCCAAGGTCAGACACTTAACCGACTGAGCCACCCAAGTGCCCCATATAGTTTGAAGTTTTATACACTATATCTGCTATTTGTTTGTTTGCTTTATTGAAGTAGAATCAACATACAATGTTCTATTAGTTTCAGGAACACAACATACTGATTCAACTATTCTGTACTCAGTGCTCACCATGACCTGTGTGGTCGCCAGCTGTCACCATGCAAAGTTATTACAATATTGAGTCTCTTCCCTACGTTGTATTTTTCATCTCTGTGACTTATTTATTTTATAACAGGAAGTTTCTCCCTCTTAATCCCCTCTTTCCTCCCCCCCCTCCCGTCCCCTACACCTCCCCACCTCCTCTCTGGCCACCACCAGTTTGTTCTGTGTATTTAAGGGTGTGGTTTCTTTGTTTGCTTGTTTTGATTTGTGAGATTCCACACATACAGTAGGTCCTTTAAATCACAGGCTTGGAACCTCTGTGAAGTCAGGGCCCAACATCCATCGTGCTCACCACTGTATTCCTGCTGAAGGATCCTGAAACAGATTTTAAAATAGCTATTACAGGGGCGCCTGGGTGGCTCAGTCGGTTGAGTGTCCAACCTCTACTCAGGTCATGATCTTATGGTTCATGGGTTCCAGCCCCACTTCGGGCTCTGTGCTGACAGCTCAGAGCCTGGAGCCTGCTTCAGATTCTGTGTCTTCCTCTCTCTCTGCCCCTCCCACGCTCACCCTCTGTCTGTCTCTCTCTCAAAAATAAATAAACGTTAAAAAAAATTAAAAAAATAAAAAATATAGCTATTACAGACCAAAGATTAAACAGTATGTTCTTTGACTAAAAGAGTTAAAGTCTGGCATCAGATGTGAGAAGAAAATTCAAGTTACTTAGCCTGATACAAGCAAAGTTTTTTTAAAAAATTGTTTAAATGTTCATTTTATAATTTTTTGAGAGAGAGAGAGAGAGACAGAGCATGAGCAGGGGAGGGGCAGAGAGAGAGGGAGGGAGACACAGAACCTGAAGCAGGCTCCAGGCTTTGAGCCATCAGCACAGAGCCCAACGCGGGGCTCGAATTCACTAACTGTGAGATCATGACCTGAGCCGAAGTCGGAAGCTTAACTGGCTGAACCACCCAGGTGCCCCACAAGCAAAGCTTTTTGGGGGCTTAAAAGAAGACCACATCAGAAATTTTATTAAGAACTGCTAAAAGCTAATGACATGTGAGAAGATTTTCAAATTCTTCAAGTTGAACAGGGCTTAGAAGAAATTACACCTGCATTTTTCAGTGTTTTTTTTTTAAGCCATAAGATATTTTCTGAGTACTCAAAAAAAGTTATTATTTTTATGAAAGAAATGCTTACTTTACTTACCTGATGGTGAAAAGTAGTTCTTATACAAGAACATAGAACAAAGCCTTTCAAGACAAAAAGCACAAACGGGCAGTGGATTGTTAAAAAGCAATGCCATGGCAACTCTTTCTTTGAGGCAGGGTCTTGATTAGATACTTATGACAACATACCTTCTCAGAGGAAGCCACTTTCACACCTCAGATGAAGCCACTTTCACACCTCAGATGAAGTGAATCTTAATTTTTTAAAGTTTGTTTTTTTTACTTCATTTTTTTTTAATTTTTTTTTAATAACATTTATTTATTTTTGCGACAGAGAGAGACAGAGCATGAGTGGGGGAGGGGCAGAGAGAGAGGGAGACACAGAATCGGAAGCAGGCTCCAGGCTCTGAGCTGTCAGCCCAGAGCCCGACGCGGGGCTCGAACTCACGGACCGTGAGATCGTGACCTGAGCTGAAGTCGGACGCTCAACCGACTGAACCACCCAGGCGCCCCACTTCACTCATTTTTTTAAAATGTGGTAAAATACACGTAACATAAAACTTACCATTTTAACTATTTTTTTCCAGCTTTGCTGCGATGGAATTGACATCTAACATTGTGTGAGTCCAAGGTGTAAGATAAGTTGATTTGATACACTTGCAAATTGCAAATTGATGACCACCATAGAGTTAGGTCACATCTCCATCACATCACCTAATTACCATTTTCTTTCCCTGGTGAGAACAGGGGAGGTTGACTGTCTTAGTAACTTTCAAGTATATAATGCAGGATTTTTTTTTTTTTAATGTGTATTTATTTTTGAGAGAGAGAGAGAGAAAAAACAAGAGTGGGGGAGGGGCAGAGAGCGAGGAAGACAGAGGATCTGAAGCAGGCTCTGTGCTGACAGCAGCGAGCCTGATGCAGGGTTTGAACTTATAAACCATGAGATCATGACCTGAACCGAAGTCGGAAGGTCAACCGAGTAAGCCACCCAGGTACCCCGATAATACAGGATTATTAATTAAAATCACCATGCTGGATGTTAGATCCCCAGAACGTACTTGGCTGATAACTTAAAGTTGGTACTCTTTGCCCAACATCTCTCTATCCCTTCTACCCTTGCACCTCGGCCCCCTAGACGCTGGTGACCACCATTTTCCTGTTTCTACGAGTGTGGCTTCTTTAGATTCCACTAACACTGTATGTGATGAACAAACAGCCCTTGTCTTTCTCTTGCTTAATTTCACTTAGTAAAATGTCCTCAGGGTCCGTCCGTGTTGTCTCAAATGGCAGGATTTCCTTTTTGCTGATGGCTGAATAATATGATAGTGTGTATATGTAGCTCTTTCCTTTCTGATTTTATGTGAGTCTTGTCTTTTCTTAATCTAGCTGAAAATGTGTCAATTTTGTTTATCTTTTAAAACAATGCTCTCAGGGGCGCCTGGGTGGCTCAGTCGGTTAAGCGTCCGACTTCGGCTCAGGTCATGATCTCACAGTTTGTGAGTTCGAGCCCCACGTCGGGCTCTGTGCTGACGGCTCAGTGCCTGGAGCCTGCTTCAGATGCTGTGTCTCCCTCTCTCTCTGCCCTTCCCCTGCTCATGCTCTGTCTCAAAAATAAACATTAAAAAAAATTTTTTTTTAAATAAATAAATAAATAAATAAATAAATAAATAAATGCTCTCTGTGTCACTGATCTTTTTTATTGTTTTTCAGGTCTATATTTCATATATTTTCTGCTCTGATCTTTGTTATTTTCATCCTTCTGGTAACTTTGGGCTTAATTTCTTCTTTTTCTAGCTCCTTGAGGTGTAAAGTTAGGTTCTTCATTTGAGATCTTTCTTTTTAGGAATTTATAAAGTTGCCTCTTAGAACTACCTTTACAGCATCCCATAGGTGTTGTTGGAATGTTGCATTTTCATTTTGGTATGTTTCCCTTTGATTTCTTCTTAGACTACTTGTTTGTTCAGGATTGTGGTGTTTAATTTCCATATATTTGTGAATTTTCCAGGTTTTCTCTTGTTGATGTTTTTTGAAGTTTTCTTTATTTTGAGAGAGCGAGAAAGCAAGAGGGGAGGGGCAGAGAGAGAGGGAGAGAGAATCCCAAGCATGACACCCCAGAGCCCCACTCAGGGCTTGATTCCACAACCCTGAGATCATCACCTGAGCCAAAATCAGAAGTCAGACACTTAACCAGCTGAGTTACCCAGGTGCCCCTCTCGTTGATTTAAAAAAAAAAATTTTTTTTTAATGTTTATTTATTTTTGAGAGAGAGAGATTGGGAGACAGAGTGCGAGTGCGGAAGTTGGGGGGGGGGGGGGACAGAGAAAGAAGGAGTCACAGAATCCGAAGCAGGCTCTAGGCTCCGAGCCGTCAGCACAGAGTTTGACGTGGGGCTCAAACTCACGAGCTGTGAGATCATGACCTGAGCTGAGGTCGGAGGCCCAACCCCCTGAGCCACCCAGGTGCCCCTCTCTTTTTGATTTTTAATTTTATACCACAGTGTTTGGGAAAGATACTTGGTATGATTTTAATCTTCTCAAATTTGCTAAGACTTGTTTTGTGACCTATCATATGATCTTACCTGGAGAGCATTCTATATGCTATTGTATAGAATGTGTATTCCGGTGCTGTTGGATGGAATATTCTGTATATGTCTGTCAGATGCATTTGCTCTACAGTGTTATTCAGGTCCTCTGTTTCCTTATTCAATGATCTATCCACTGTTGAAAGTGGAGTATTGAAGTTTCCTTCTATTATGGTCTTATCTATTTCTTCCTTCATATCCACCAGTATTTGCTTAATATGTTTAGGTGTTCATATGTTGGGTGCATATGTATTTACAATTGTTCTATCTTGTGCATGAATTGATCCCTTTATCATTATATAATGAACTTTTTTGTATCAAACCATTTTTAGCTTTAAGTCTATTTTGTCTGGTAGAATGGTAGCTATGCCTGATCTCTTTTGATTTCTACTTGCACAGAATATCTTTTTTCCATTCCTTCACTTTGAGTCTAAGTGTATCCTTAAAGCTGAAGTGAAAATTTTGTAGGTACATATAGCTGTGTTGTTTTTTGCTTTTATAGGGTTTTTTTCATGTTTATTTATCTTTGAGAGACAGAGCATGAGCGGAAGTGGGTCAGAGAGAGAGGGAGACACAGACTCCCAGGCAGGGCTCCAGGCCCTGAGCTGTCAGCGCAGAGCCCAACGTGGGGCTCGAACTCACAAACTGCGAGATCATGACCTGAGCCAAAATCAAGAGTCGGATGCTCAACCGACTGAGCTACCGGGTGCCCCCCATAACCACTCTTCTACCTTCTATCTCCATGAATTTGACTATTCTATGTCCTTCAGAAAACAGGGATCATACAATATTTGTCCTTTTGTGTCTGTCTTATTTGGTTTCTTTATTTTAATTTTTAATTTTTTTCTGATGCAAAAAAAGGTGTTTTTATTGAAGCCCAGCGACAGGAGCCATGGACAGAAAGAGCTGCCCTGGGGTTTGTGAGGAGCAATGGCTTATATACCTTTAAGTTGGGGGTAAAGATAAAAGTAAAGATAAAAGAAGTTTCCAAAAGGATTTTCCTCTGTTAAAGAAGACTTGTATATCTTGGAGGTCCGGCTGTGGTCGAGCTAAGCTTGCTTTTTGCCTCTAGCAAAGCATTAACATTTAGGAGGTCGTGTTCCTTGAGGAATGTCATACTCTGTATATCTCAGGTATTCATCAATGGCTGCTGCTTGGAAGGAAATTTATCTACATTTCTTTTGTCTTTGTCCTCCTTATCACTTCCCCCTTGAACAATTTTGACCACCTGGAGCCAAGACTCCTTGACTGCCAAAACTTCAAGCCAACAGATGATCCTTTTTTTTAAAGTTTATTTATTTTGTGGTTTTAAAAACAATTTTTTTTTAAAGTTTATTTCTGAGACGGAGGGAGACAGAGCATGAGCAGGGGAGGGGCAGAGAGAGAAGGAGACGCCGAATCCAAAGCAGGGTCCAGGATGCAAGCCGTGAGCACAGTGCCCAACGCGGGGCTCGAACTCACGGAGTGCGAGATCATGACCTGAGCGGAAGCCGGACGCTCAACCGACTGAGCCACCCAGGTGCCTCCAGATCATCCCTTCCACTCAAGGAGATTCACACGTGTTGTCCACCTTGGATTCGGCGACCTCTACCTTTCGTAACTCTGATGTATAAACTCCCCAGCTGACCAACGTTGACCCATAGGCGACATCTCTGTGCCCCAAATCAGCAGGAAGAAGTGACAGAAGAGAAGACCTTCCGCTCTCAGCAACCTTCGAGATTTAAGTGTCCGTCTTCTTTCAGTTAACACCCATGTTGTTCAGGTTCATTGTTGTGGCACGTGTCAGGATTTCATTCCTTCCTGAGCTCATTCATTTCCATTGAATGGATAGCCTGTGGGGCACCCCGATTGAGGGGAGACCGGCGGCCCAGGTGGAGAAAGAATTCATCCAGAGCAGAACAAAGGAAATCCGGCGGCCCAGGTGGAGAAAGAATTCATCCAGAGCAGAACAAAGGAAATAGAAATGTACCGGATACACCACAAGGGAGTGGCAGGCAGGACCGCAGGGGAGAGACTTGTCTACCACAAGGCAGTGGTGGGGGCTGTAGTTGAGAGGGAAGGTGAGGAGGTAGGAGAACATACGGACTTTTCGTTTTTATGGTAACTGTATCCAGGTGTAAGTTACCCAAGGGTCAGCTAAGGCTTCTGGATATTTGGAGCTGGGTCACTTGATGGGCCTGTTTATAGTTAGTCTGGAGGCCACTGTGGGTCCTCCTACCTTCCTCAGTTTTCCATTGTTGAGGCTGGTTGCCTAAAAGAAGCTTCTACACAGACATTCTGTTTATCCATTCATCAGTTGATTGACGTGGGCTCTTTCTTCCTTTTGGCTATCTTGTCTTTAATCTTTTTTTTTTTTTTTTTAATTTTTGAATGTTTGTTTATTTTTGAAGGAGAGAGAGACAGGGGAGAAGGAGGAGGAACAGAGAGAGAGGGACACACAGAATCTAAAGCAGGCTCCAGGCTCTGAGCTGTCAGCACAGAGCCCGATACGGGGCTCACACTTATGGACGGTGAGATCTTGACCTGAGCCAAAGTTGGACGCTTAACTGACTGAGCCACCCAGGCTGCCCTGTCTGGGCTTTAATGTTGATCGTCAGTCCAAGAATCCTATAAGTAGTCCTCCCCATCAGTGTCATTTGAGTAAAGTACGAGCTGTCTGGAAATGAACGAATTCCAACCTCCTTGCAATGATCTTTAAGGAAATGATAGCCGAAGACCCCTCCATGTTACATGTAGAATCTACCATTTGAACTTTAAAAATGCATTTTTTTTAATTACTGGTATCTGTTTATTTCTATGCCATCTGTCTGTTGAACTCTTTCCTCCTTTCCTTTAAGAAATTTAATACTTTAGGGGCGCCTGGGTGGCTCAGTTCGTTGAGCATCCAACTCTTGATTTTGGTTCAGGTCATGATCTCAGGTTTGTGGGATCGAGCTCCGCACTGGGCTCTGTACTAACAGGCACAGAACCTGCTTGGGATTCTCTCCCCTTCTCTTTCTGCCCTTCCCCTGCCCATGCTCGCTCTCTCTCTCAAAAATAAGTAAGTTTTTGAGAGAGAGAGAGAGAGAGAGAGAGAGCGAGCATTCGTGCAGGGGAGAGGGGCAGAGGGGGAGAGAGAGAGAATCCCAAGCTCAATTCAGAGGCCAACATGGAGCTTGACCCTGGGATCATGACCTCAGCTGACATCAAGAGTCAGATGCTCAACGGACTGAGCCACCCAGGTGCCCCTCACCTGGTTTTACCTGTTCCAAATTTGCCAGAGTGAAATATACTAAGAGAAGGATAATTGTCGTCCGCCTCAGTTCAGTTTTCTCTACAAAATGATTTATTTTAGCCATTTATTAAAATAAGAATGGGACGCCTGTGTGGTTCAGTCAGTTGAGCGTCCAACTTCAGCTCAGGTCATGATCTCATGGTTTGTGGATTCGAGCCCCATGCTGGGCTTTGCGCTGGCAGAACCCTGGACTCTCCTTCGGATTCTGTGTCTCCGTCTCGCTCTCTGTCCCTCCCCCACGCATGCTCTGTGTCAAAAATAAAAACATTTTTAAAAAATCTTCAAAATAAGAACGTGTATTTTTAGAAGACAGATGTTTATTATGAAAAAGATACATCATGAAAGGGAACCTGGGAAAACAGAACAAATGAAAGTGTAATAAAGAAAAACGTATCATGCATAACAAAGTCTCCAAGAAAACGCACCAAAGGTCAATGGCAATTAGGATTAGAGAGGCACTCAAAAAACATGAGTTACACAATTTTTTTTAAATAAACTTTTAAGTAGGAAGAATTCAGAATAATTTAAGTTACTTTCTGGAAGAGCCCTCATTTTCACCATGGGGGAAACAATCAAAGCACTAAACCCTATTTGTTGCCCGTATATAAAAACAATGCCAGGAAAGAGGCCAGTTAAGATACTCACTGTATCTCTCTAATACTTCTCAAGTTAAAAAATATTCTGAGGACCAATACCCATTATAATCCTTTCTAAGCAAAAAGATCTTACCTTCACACGAAGGAAGTGTTTGTTTCAAAGGAAAAGTAAACAACTTCTGAGTAACACCAAGGCATTTTATAAGAAATTTTTATTATGTTTACCAATTACAAAAAAAATAGCTCTTAAGCAAGGAATTAGAAGCCATTATAAGAAACAGGCAAGATATCTTTTAACCATTAGAAACCACCTATTTCTGCAGAGAAGAAATAAAACATACAAGTCTTCTCCACCTCTTGCCTGTTTTAAATATATGGGATGGATTGTCCTTAATTACAATACCATGGGTTTTCAGAGGGACTCACGTTTACGGCTCCAATTTGTCATTTTTTCCCCTAATTAAGCTTGTGGCTTCGTGTTCTTCTCTAAGTGGTGAAGGATCTCATTAACAGAGGCTGTGAGCAATATTTCTTACTACAGGGAATGTTTCTCAGTCCTGTTGCCCGGAAGAATCAAACATCTAAGTTGCTTTAAAAAATACAGATGTGGGCACCTGGGTGGTTCAGTCCATTAAGCCTCCGACTCTTGGTTTCGGCTCAGGTCATGATCTCACAGTTCATGGGTTCCAGCCCTTCATCTGGGTCTGTGTTGACAGCATGGAGCCTGCTTGGGGTTCTGTCTCCCCCTCTCTCTGCACTGCCCCCACCCCCACTCTCTATCTCAAAAATAAATAAATACACTTAAAAAAAATACAGATGCTTCTGCTCTGCTCCAAAACACCTGCCTGGTAAGAATTTCTGGGGGCCACATCCTACACCAGAAGAAATGAAAAGTTCCCAGGTTGTTCTAAAGATCATCCAGGGTCAACACCTAGTACTGCAAAAGAAGTAATTTGAAGGTAATTATGTATAAAATTAGAAAGTAATACAATGATTTTATGTATTAGTTTTATTAGTTAAAATATCTTCAAAAAAAAATTTTTTTTATGTTTATTCATTTTTGAGAGACAGAGACAGAGCATGAGCAGGGAAGGGGCAGAGAGAGGGAGATACAGAATCCGAAGCAGGCTCCAGGCTCTGAGCTGTCAGCACAGAGCCCAACACAGAGCTCGAACTCAAGAACTGTGAGATCATGACCCAAGCTGAAGTTGGTTGCTCAACGGACTGAGCCACCCAGGCGCCCCTTAAAGTATCTTTTTTTAATAAAGCACTATAATACCCCTGGAGGTGCGGTAACGCTGGGTTAAATACAGGATTCCCAGTTAAAACAGGAGTTCCAGGTAAACATTCAATAATTTCTTAAGTATAATTTTGTCCATAATATTGTCTACGATATACTAAAAAACTCATTGTTTGGGGAGCTGGCTGGTTGAGTCGGTGGAACATGCAACTTTGGATCTCAGGGTTGTGGGTTTGAGCCCTACGTGGGGTGGGGCTTAAACTTAAAAATAAAGTCTTAGGGCGCCTGGGTGGCTCAGTTGGTTTAGCATTTGACTCCTAATTTCAGCTCAGGTCGTTCTGAATAGGGAACCTGCCTGGGATTTGCTCTCTCTCCCTCTCTCTTTTCCTTTCTCTCTCTTCCTTTCTCTGTCTCTCTCAAAATAAATTAAAAAAAATTTTTTTAAACTTAAAAAATTCATTGTTTATCTGAAATCCCCATGTAACTGGGCATACCATATTATTTATTTATTTATTTATTTATTTATTTTTTAAGTTTGTTTATTTTGAGAGAGAGAGACCACAAGCAGGGGAGAAGCAGAGAGAGAGAGAGAGAGAGAGAGAGAGAGAGAGAGAGAGAGAATCCCAAGCAGGCTCTGTAATGTCAGTGAGGAGCCCGATGTGGGGCTTGAACCCATAAACCTCAAGACCATGACCTGAGCTGAAACCAAGATTCGGACATTTAACTGACTCAGCCACCCAGGTACCCCCTGTATTTTTATTTTCGAAATCTGGCAATCCTATTTAAATTTCCCCAACATGGTTTTAAATTTTAGACTTTTAAGAACAAGGTGAATATACCCTTTTCAGAATAAATGCTTTTTTTCTTTATAAAAATAATTCCATATAGAAAATTTGGAAACGATGACTCAGTTAAAAGAAGACAAAAAGCATCCCATTCACTGAGAATTCAGTGTGAAAAAATACACGAGAATGTTCACAGTGTTTATGCCAGGTGGAATGCTCTCATGAGTAAATGACATTATTTCCATATAGACTTGAATTTTGAATAATTCAGAACAGTTTGAGTTATTCAGAAGTATTCCCATTTCACTGAGGCAACATGAAACACAAAAGGGGGTTCTCAAATGATTTAAAAAACAAACAGAAAAGAAAAAGAAAAATCAATCATGGAAAGTTGATTTGGAAAATTTGTAGAGAAACAGAGAGTATACTTATGGAGTCTTTATTTTAATTAGTTTCCACTTCTCTCACTGGAGAACTTCTGCTGTGGGGAGGAAGGTCCTGGAAAGACACAGATTAAGCATGGAATTTGGTGGGGAAAATGGAGCCTGGTTTTTGGCCTTTGAAAACATATTTTTAAACATTTCTGTTTCAGGGGTCCCCTGGGTGGCTCAGTCGGTTCATGAGTTTGAGCCCCGCGTCGGGCTCTGTGCTGACAGTCCAGAGCCTGGAGCCTGCTGCTAGGCGCCCCTCATTTTTTTTTAAAGATTTATTTGTGGGGCGCCTGGGTGGCGCAGTCGGTTAAGCGTCCGACTTCAGCCAGGTCACGATCTCGCGGTCCGTGAGTTCGAGCCCCGCGTCAGGCTCTGGGCTGATGGCTCGGAGCCTGGAGCCTGTTTCCGATTCTGTGTCTCCCTCTCTCTCTGCCCCTCCCCTGTTCATGCTCTGTCTCTCTCTGTCCCAAAAATAAATAAACGTTGAAAAAAAATTTTTTTTTAAAGATTTTATTTGTAAGTAATTTATACACCAATGTGGGCCTCGAACCTACAGCCCCAAGATCAAGAGTTGCATGCTCCACTGACTGAGCCAGCCAGGAGCCACCCCCCAAAAGAATTACCTTCTTCTTAAAACATGGTTTTAAGAAACTAAAACATAGTTTTAAGAAACGGATTGGAAAAGTAATACTTATTTTTTTGTACAAAAATTAGAAAATTATAGAAAAACACAAAGGATAACAACCAACAGAGAAAATTTGATTATTTGTATACAGTATTTGTGACTTTTTTCAACACCATATAGACATCTAACAAATGAAGGGATATATATTACTACACTTAGTGTCTTGTGACCTAGTTTTTTAGCCCCCAAACATATATCAATCCTTTCTCAGATAATTACATTTTCCCTCACATAATTGTGATGGGGACATAGTAGCTACTTATAGGAATGGTTATATAATTCTGTACCCCTCCCCATTGTTGATTATTTACTTTTCCTAGGTTTCCCAGTTGTGGATATGGAACATCCTTGGATTTACGTGTGTGTGTGTGTGTGTGTGTGTGTGTGTGTGTGTGTGTGTGTGTTTAAGATTTTATTTATTTTTAAGTAATCTCTACACCCAACGTGGGACTCAAACTTATAACCCTGAGATCAAGAGTCACACCCTCTACTGACTGAGCCAGCCAGGCGCCCTGATCCTTGGATACAGGTTGTATTGTATATATCTGATTATTTCCTTGTCCTTAGAAGGGGCTTTTCTGGATCACAGGGCATTCTTCTTAAATGCAGCCACAGGAATTTCACAGGACATTGGGGCGGACTTTCCTTGATGCTCCAGAAATGGCAAAAAGGACCAAAGTCCTTCGCAGGGGACAAGACCTTCAGCCACCACCCTGACCATCCATTCCCTTGCTGTCTATTTAAACTGACCTGGGAAGGAGAGATATCAGGCTTGGGAGCTTTGTGGGCAGTGCCAGGAAGGAAGCCCCAGGCAACGACTTACAGAAAGACTTAGAGGAGGAGGAGGCTGTAAAGAAGGGAGAGCAGGTAGCTGGATGTGTGCTAAGGCAGGGAGAGAAGGACCTGGGAGATGGGAAACCAGAATGGTGTTGGTGGATAGGCCAGCTTTCTGCCATCTGCTGTAGCGAGGATGTAGGAGTTTTCCCTGCCCAGGTGGACCCTGGGGAGGTAGAAGGTTTTCAATAGAAAATGCAAAAAATATAAATTTTGAGAGATTGAGATAAAGATGAAGCAAATAATATATACATCTATATTTTTTGTTTCGTTTTGTTTTTTGGAAGGGCGAAAGAGCATGAGCTGGGGAGGGGCACAGAGAGAGGGAGACACAGACTCCCAAGCAGGCTCCAGGCTCTGGGCTGTCAGCACAGAGCCTGACGCGGGGCTTGAACTCACGAACCATCAGATCATGACCTGATCCAAAGTCGGATGCTTGACCGACTGAGCCATCCAGGTGCTCCACGAAGTAAATGATGTTTGAAAAAATCTCACCAACCACAACAGCATCATCCTGTCATTAACTGATACCTGGAGTCCTAATGCCTAGTTAGGGTAAGTTTCAATGTTAACCATCGTGGACATAAAAGCCTTTCTTCAAGAAGCCTTCTTGATAATTTTCCATTTTCTTGGTGGATTATTATTTTTTCAGATATGATTAGATTGTTATTTTTACCTCCAATATAGTTGGACAAGAGCTCCTTGGGGGAGTCAAAGAGGCATCAACTCTGCCGTTTTTTGGTTTCTGCCCATTTTGTGAAGGTCAAGTTAGAACTATTTTTTTTTTAATTTTTATTTTTAACGTTTATTTATTTTTGAGACAGAGAGAGACAGAGCATGAACAGGGGAGGAGCAGAGAGAGAGGGAGACACAGAATCTGAAACAGGCTCCAGGCTCTGAGCTGTCAGCACAGAGCTGGATGCGGGGCTCGAACTCACAGACCGTGAGATCATGACCTGAGCCGAAGTCGGACGCTTAACCGACCGAGCCACCCAGGGGCCCCAAGTTAGAACTATTTTATAATTTGTAAATCCAGTGACTACCCATAGGGGTACACACAAAATCCTGAAAATGAACAGGTGAGAGAGAATGTCACTGTCAGCTGCTTTCTGTTGTGGTTCCTGTACTCTCCTGTTAATAGATCTGGGTGCTGACATAACCCATGGAAAATGTGGCTGTGACATCACGTATTCATCTACATTAAGTTACCAGCAAAGTTTCACATCTTTCATTTTCTTTATAAACTTAAAAAAATTATTTTAGAGGTGGAGGAAGGGGCTGCGGAAGAGAGAAAGAGAGAGAGAGAATCTTAAGCAGGCTCCACATCTAACATATATATATATATATTTAACGTTTATTTATTTTTGAGACAGAGAGAGACAGAGCATGAATGGGGAGAGGGGCAGAGAGAGAGGGAGACACAGAATCGGAAGCAGGCTCCAGGCTCTGAGCCATCAGCCCAGAGCCTGACACGGGGCTCGAACTCACGGACCGCGAGATCGT
Source organism: Puma concolor (assembly GCF_028749965.1). Lineage (NCBI taxonomy): Eukaryota > Metazoa > Chordata > Mammalia > Carnivora > Felidae > Puma > Puma concolor. Next base: position 30,403,302 of record NC_141682.1, read on the forward strand.
GACCTAAGCTGAAGTCGGACGCTTAACCGACTGAGCCACCCAGGCGCCCCAAGCAGGCTCCCCATCTAGCATGGAGTCCAACGCAGGGCTCGATCTCACGACCCTGGGATCTTGACCTAAGCCAAAATCAAGGGTTGGACGCTCAACCGACTGAGCCACCCAGGCAGCCCTCACTTTCTTTTTAGATAAAAAGAAATGTAAGTAGAAGTTTCCATCTTTTCTCTCACACCCCCAGTGAATTTGTTCATTCCTTTAGGTTCAGGCACCTCTCTATGAAGACTACTGGCTTAGGAAAAAAAAAAAAAAGGAAAATGAGGATATAGATGATGTCCTGCCTCCTCCATTTCATCTCTAACTGCAAAATGGGTAGGAGGAAGAACCACACATCCTTTACAACAGCAGGTTTTTATCAACGTTTATTTATTTTTTGAGACAGAGAGAGACAGAGCATGAACAGGGGAGGGGCAGAGAGAGAGGGAGACACAGAATCGGAAACAGGCTCCAGGCTCCGAGCCATCAGCCCAGAGCCTGACGCGGGGCTCGAACTCACAGACCGTGAGATTGTGACCTGGCTGAAGTCGGACACTTAACCGACTGCGCCACCCAGGCGCCCCTAACAGCGGGTTTTTAAATGAAAGTGGAATTTTTCAAAAAAGACTTTATTTTTTATTACTTTTTTAAATGTGTATTTATTTTTGAGACAGAGAGAGAGAGAGAAAGAGAGAGAGAGAGAGTGTGAGTGTGGGAGGGACAGAGAGAGAGGGAGACACAGAATCCGAAGCAGGCTCCCGGCTCTGAGCCGTCAGCACAGAGCCCGTCATGGGGCTTGAACTCACAGACTGCGAGTTCCTGACCTGAGCCGAAGTTGGGACGCTCAACCGACTGAGCCACCCAGGTGTCCCAAAAGACTTTATCTTTTAAAAGCAACTTTAGATTTACAACAAAATTGAGAAGAAGGTACAGGATTTCCTGTGTACTTCCTGCCCCAGCACACGAATACTCTCTCCCGTTATCGACATCACTCAATGAGCCTACGCTGGTCCATCATCATCACCCAACATTCCTAGTTTGCTTTAAAGCTCACTCTTGGTGTTGCGCCTTCTGAGTTTGGCCAAAAGCATGATGACCCAGATTCATCATTATAGCATCATATAGAGTATTTCCACTGCTCTAAAAGTCCTCTGAGCTATGCCTGTTCATCTCCCCGAACCCCTGCAACTATGGATCATGTTGTCGTTTTCATAGTTTTGCCTTTTCCGGAATATCATAACGTTGGGATCATATAGAATGTAGCTTTTCCCGGGAGAACTTCTTTTCACTTAGTGACATGCATTTATCAAGTTCTTCCATATCATTTCTCTTTTTCCTTTTTTTTTTTAAATATATATTTTTTAATGTTTATTTACTTTTGAAGGAGAGAGAGACAGAGTATCAGAGGGGCAGGGGCAGAGAGAGAGGGAGACAGAATCCCAAGCAGGCTCCACACTGTCAGCACAGAGCCCCATGTGGGGCTCGAACTCAGGCACTGTGAGATCATGACCTCAACCGAAGTCGAGTCCCACGCTTAACCAACTGAACCACCCAGGCGCCCCTCCTCCGTATCCTTCGTGGCTTATAGCTCATTGCATTGTAGCGCTGAATACCATTCCATTGTCTGCATGTACCACAGTTTATGTAGCCCTTCACCTCATAAAGGGTATCTCGGTTTGTCTCCAAGTTTTGGTCGTTATGGTTCAAGCTGTGTTCAGTTTTTGCGTGCACACGATCTTTCAGCTCTTTTGGGGGAATCCCAAAGAGAGCAATTGCGGATCACGTGGTAAGAGTATATTTGGTTTTGTAAATTGCCAAACTGTCTTCCCACTGAGGCTGCACCATTTCACGTTCCTGCTAGCAATGAACAAGAATTCTTGTCACTGCACATCCTTGCCAGCATCTGGTGATGTCAGTGTTATGGATGTTGGATATTCTAACAGGTGTGTAGAGATATCCCACTGTTGTTTTATTTTTATTTTTTGTTTTATTTTTCTCGCTGTGGTTTTAATTTGCATTTCCCTGCTATAATAGGGAGGATCTTTTCCTATATTTCTTTGCCCTCTGTATATTTTGTCGGGGAGGTGTTTGTAAAGCCCTTTGGCCTATTTTTAAACCAGGTTGTTTCCTACCCCCCTTCCCCCTTTCTTTTTTATTGTTTTATGATCACTGATAAGAGACTCACAAGAACTTGCAAAAATAGCACAGAAAGTCTCCATATACTTTTCATCCAGTGTATCCCAATCATTACATTGTACATAATTATAATACAATGTGAAAACCAGGAGATTAACACTGAAATGATATGTGTATATGGTTGGATGTTATTTTATCACATGGGTAAATGATTGGCTTCATATTTCTGTTTTTTTAAGTTGTTTATTTATTTTGAGAGAGTGTGCATATGCAAGCAGAAGGCAGGGAGCAGAGAGAGAGAGAGAGAGAGAGAGAGAGAGAGAGAGAGAATCCCAAGCAGGCCCCACGTTGTCAGTGTGGAGTCCACTGCGAGGCTGAGTCATGATCAAGAGTCAGATGCTTTGGGGGGCGCCTGGGTGACTCAGTCGGTTGAGCGACCTACTTGGGCTCAGGTCATGATCTCATGGTTTGTGAGTTCCAGCCCACATCGGGCTCTGTGCTGACAGCTTAGAGATTGGAGCCTGCTTCAGATTCTGTGTCTCCCTCTCTCTCTGCCCCATCCCCACTCATACTCTGTCTATCTCTGTCTTAAAAATAAATAAAACATTAAAAAAATTAAAAAAAAATAATTCAGTTGCTGGGTTGAAAGGTAAATACATATGTCTTTATATTTATTAAACAACAACTTCCTCCTTTTTCCTCCCTTAGCTCATAGTAACCACAAGAATACGAAGTTTTCTAAAAAATTCAAAACGGAAAACCCCAAACCAATGAATATTTCTACTTTTATGCCTTTGTTTTTGTGTTTTTAGAATAATACCAAGACAACTTTTCAATCTTTTTTTTCAATCTTTTTTTTTTTAATTTTTTTTAACGTTTATTTATTTTTGAGACAGAGAGAGACAGAGTATGAACGGGGGAGGGTCAGAGAGAGAGGGAGACACAGAATCTGAAACAGGCTCCAGGCTCTGAGCCATCAGCACAGATGCCTGACATGGGGCTTGAACTCACGAACCGCGAGATCATGACCTGAGCTGAAGTCGGATGCTGAGCCACCCAGGTGCCCCTCAAGAGACAATCTTTATTGAATTAAAGCTTACGGCTTTGTTTCGATTTTTTCCCCTGTCTGAATCACAAAAATTGAGGTTCTCATAGAAATTTGAAAAATAAAGAGATAAAAATAAGATCCAAGCAACTCCAGCCTCAGAAAATAATCAGAATCTGGGGCGTCTGGGTGGCTCAGTTGGTTGAGTGACCTACTTGGGTTCAGGTTATGATCTCATGGTTTGTGAGTTCAAGCCCTGCATCCCGCTCTGTGCTGACAGCTTGGAGCCTGGAGCCTGCTTGGGATTCTGCGTCTCCGTCTCTCTCTGCCCCTCCCCTACTCATGCTCTGTCTCTCTCTGAAAAATAAATAAAGAGGAAAAAAATTTTTTAAAAAAGTACATTTATCATGATAAGTTTTGGGGATATATAGAATTGAATTACTATATTGTACACCTGAAATGAATATAACACTGTACGTTAATTATACTGGAATTAAAATAAAAAAGATAATCAGTATTACATTTTGATACCTTTCATTCCTTTTTCCTATCTTTCTTTTCCTTCTTCTTCCAGAGAGCCCATGGATCTATGTGCACTGGGTATGTGCATAAAGGCATGCTTATACATGGCTCTGTCTCAGTTGTATAGTCTATAATTATAAAGGTAGGATTATACTGTAACTTTCTGCTTGTTTAAGTTTTTTTTGTCTTTTTTTTTTTTTTTTTTTTTAGAGAGAGAGAGCATGTGAGTGCAGGAGAGAGGCAGAGGGAGAGAAAGAGAAAATCTTAAGCAGGCTTCACACTCAGCAGAGTCCAACTTGGAGCTCAATCCCACGACTCTGGGATCATGATCTGAGCCAAAAAATACCTTTCTAAAGTATTTTTAAGGGCACCTGGGTAGCTTGGTTGGTTAAGTGTCCAACTTCAGCTCAGGTCACGATCTCACGGTTCATGGGTTCGAGCCCCACGTCAGGCTCTGTACTGACAGCTCAGAGCCTGGAGCCTGCTTCGGATTCTGTGCCTCCCTCTCAGCCCCTACCCCCCTCTCAAAAATAAACAAACATTTAAAAAATTAAAGTATTCTTAAATGGCCACTAAATGTTCTTCAAAAACATCCTCTATTAATTAGAATGGATGTGTATTCTGGCAGATGAAAATCCCATGAAGTTACTACTGTCTTATTGTTGGAAACTTAGGTTGTTTCTAGGTTTTTGCTCTCTGGTCGTGACCAATGTGGTGCCTAAATCTTGTTTAGAGCGTTTGATTTTCTTAGAACTAGCCCCTAGAAATAGCTGGGTCAGAGGATGTGGGAGTCTGAGAATTCACTATTCTGTTTTCCCGGGTCTCATGGGCTGGAGAAAGCACACAGATCCACAAGCTCCCCTTTAGATGCAGAGAGTTATGTTAAGTGTAGAGGTCGTAGAAGATACCCACTTCTGTCAGAAGAAGAAATCATTTCACTTAGCAAACATTGGTAGAACCTTTTATCAACGGACTGGGGTGAAACCTGAAGGCGTGTTTAGACTCAGACCTACACCAGGGCACATCTCATTGGTCCATATAACTCCCCCTTGGGAAGTGAGCCCGTTTCTGACTGCATTCCATTCTGCGATATCCCCTCATCTCTTAGCACATTCAGCTGAGGTGCCTTTGTACATGATTTATAATTTTGGTTATTTTTAATGTGTTAATGGAGAAGAGCGTGACTTCAGTATCTTTGGGGATGGACCCGATGCCTCCATTTTTTGACATAATTGTGAGCCGATTATTCTGTGCAAACGAGCCTTGCATATGATGGAGGCTAACTAACCAGTTAAAGTGGTCAAGGTTGGGTACACAAGTTCTGATGCTGAGAACAGGTTTTCCTGACTTCTTAATTATAATGGACCTATTGTGGCAAGTTGGCTTTTCCTCTGTTTATATTGACTGGGAAATTCCTTGAAAGCAAAAACATTTCTCCTGGGTTTACATGGGTGACTTAATCTCCCATTGCTCGTGGGAGACCCTGAGAAGAAAATGTTTTTTTACCCCATGTTTTGGAAAGTCTGACACCCATACTCCCTGAGTGGGCAAGCCTGCATAGAACACTTTTTCTGTGTCAGGCAGGCCCCTTCTGGGTGTTCAAGAGAGGCCCAGGCCTTGCCTTGAGGGGCTCACTCCATTGGGGGGGACAGTGAACACAGAGTGGGGCTCACTGCAGTGGGGGGACAGCGAACGCAGAGTGGGGCAGCTGCACGGCCTGATGTCTCAGGCTTTCATAGAAGGAAGCAGACGGTGACTGAGCACCAGGCCAAAAGGAATTTGAATCTGGACCCTCCTAATTCTTGGTTCTTCGCTTCTCTGATCCTCAGTGTCTGTCTGTGAAATGGGGACACTGGGGGTCTGAGGTTGTGATAAGATCTGGTGCCGGCTGCCCTTAGCACACGACAGCTGATGAGCCATCGTCACCTTTGTTACTATTACCTTCACCAGAGCTCGGCTGCTGCAGGTGGGGAAGGTGGGGGGTTCCGCTGGCAGAAGTAGTTATGACTCAAAATCAACAGAAATTGCTGACTAATTTGGGTAGGGCTAGCACCAGAGACGAAGGAGAACCAACGAGTGTGAGCGTCGCGATTGTCATCTGTCTCCAGTACCGAGCACCTGCTGCTGTGGTCGACCTTCCCAGGCCTCACGTCGTCGCCCCTCGCGGCCCTTCTTTGCCCCCGAGCGGATGGGAAGCCCGAGGCGAGAAGGGACCGCGGTGTGGGTTTTGCTCAGACCCGCCTGCAGCCTCGTCCCCCTCCCCCACGACTCCAGCTCCGTCTAGGAATCTAGGGTGGGGGCGAGGGGGGGGTCGCGGAGGGTTGATTCCGAGTCACGTTTCCCGCATTTAAACTGTTTAAGATCATCAGAGCGGTTCCGCCCACCCCGCCCAAGACTTGTGCTCCTTTGGGGCGCCCAGGTGAGCGCCGGGGGGGGGGGGGGGGGGGGGGCTGCAGGTGACCACCGTGAGCAGAGCACCTCTGTTGCACGTTTGCTCCTGGACCCGACCCGTGCCCTCTCTCCGTAATTCTCCCCAGTTCCCCGTCCGAGACCCCAGGGCCCGATTCTCCCTCCGGCCGGGCGCGCCCACTGCCCACCTGGGGGCCCAGCTGCGGAGGTCCTGGAGCGCCAGCCCCGCCCGCCCGCGTGCCGGGGGCCCCGGTGTGGGGGGGGGGGGGGAGGTGGGGGCCGGCTGAGGCCGGGGGCGGGGCCAGGCGGGGCGTCCGGGCGCGGGTGCGCCCGGCCCCGAGGCTAGTCCCGCCGCCTGAGCGGCCCGCACCTGCAGCCGTCCCTCAGTCCGCCGCCTCTGAGCCCGCGCGTAATGCTGCCGCTGCTGCTGCTGCTGGTGCTGGGACCCGGACTCGGGCTCGGCGCGGGTGAGTGAGTGAGGAGGGGGGGCCCCGGAGGACCCGGGAGCCCCGCCGCCCCGTCCCTCTGCAAACCCTCCGACCCATCGGCCTCTCCAGCGTCCCCGGAGCCCTACAGCCCCCAGCGCTCCTTCCTGGCCCCACTGCTGCTTTCCTTAGCAAGTTTCCAGGAACTCTGTCCCCCCTCTCCCCGCCAGACACCCGGCCTGGGGTCTGTGAACCGATCCTTCACTCCACCTGTCCCTGAGGTAGGACTCCCTGGGGGACGCCTGGGAGAAGCAGGGGAAGTACACAAGGTGGCTTTCTCGCCTGCCCCTGGCCATCACCCTTGGGGAGGTCTCCTCGCAGCTGACTATTTCTGGGGTGCACAGACACAACCACTCACAGGAAAATACACAGACGCGCCACAAGCAGGGAGACAGGCGGGCACAGGACACCTTCAGCCTCACACATGCAGACACAGGCAAAGATACCTCGGAGGGAACACACACACACACACACACACAAACTCACACATACCAGACAGCCCCACATAGACACACACACACACACTCTCTCTCTCTCTCTCTCTGTGTCTCTCTCTCTCAGGCCCACGGGACGCCTGGATAACCTTGGTGCTGTCGTGGGCAGACAGAGCAAACAGACCCCAGAATGACCTGCCTCACCTAAGTTGGCATGGAGGGAGTGTTTTTCTTGGTTCCAAACCCAGTGCTGGGCGTCTTCCCCATGTCTTGGTTCTGTGTAGGGCTGTGCCCAGGACCCTGAGATGCCAGAGTGTGGTCAGGTCAGGGCGGAGGACCTCTAGGGAGCGCTTTTGGGTGTGGGGTTAGGACTGGGGCCCTGTCAGATATGCCGGGACTGGGAGTGTTCCAAGGGGCTTGCTGGATCCAGGGATCAAGGGACTTTTTCTGGAAGCCCACTTCGTGCCAGCGAGATCATCTGGACCTGTCTACAGCAGAGATCCGCCCTCAAAGAGCTCCCAGTCCAGAAGGGCCACTCCCATAGGCAGACAGCAGCCCAGCGTGGTGAGGACCCCTGTGGTCACCTGGGGACCAGGCAGATTATAGAAGGAGGTGACAGGTGAGCTGGGTGAGCATGGGGTGAGGGCATTTGCAGCGAGGGGGTGTATGTGATAGGAAGTTTGGAGGAGAGGGTACTGGTGAGCATGGTCCATGTGGGGGTGGTGAGACAGGACCGCTCCTACAGGACCTCTGGGTCGTGGTGTGGCCCCTGAGCTTTATCTGGAGGGTGGGGGAGCCACAGGCAGAGGTGTGGGCAGCTGGGAGCAGCACCTGGCCAGTTCGACAAGAGCAAGGACTGATCACCCAGAGAGGAAGGCGAAATTTTGAACTAAACTCGTTTCTACCTTTTCTGTTTAACTCATCGCTCTCCTCCTGCCCCAATAAATGTGGTAATTTTTTTTTTTTTTTTCCACTGAGAAAAAACAACAGTGGGTTTAATTTTGGCCGGGACTCTTCACAAAAAGTCAGGGTGGGGCGCCTGGGTGGCTCAGGGGGTTAGGCGTCCGACTCTTGGTTTCGGCTCAGGGCATGATCTCACGGTTTGTGAGTTCGAGCCCTGCATCGGGCTTTGTGCCAACAGTGCAGAGCCTGCTTGGGATCCTCTCTCTCCCTCTTTCTCTGCCTCTCCCCTGCCAGTGCTGTCTCTATCTCTCTCTAAATAAATAAACATTAAAAAAAAAGTCAGGGTGATGAAAACTTGTTTCAGATGAAGAGTTGAGATGTTATGGGCGGGTGGAATGCACAAACCCTCTCTGGACCCTCAGTCCCTGAGCGGTGGAGAGCAGACGCCCAGGAGTCAGGCACAACCCGGCGGGGGTTACTGCTCTGGGCCTTGCCAGCCCTGGGAATCTCCTACCCTCAGTCTCCCAATCTGTAAATGGGGTAATGGCTGCCCACAAGACAAGGCCGCTATGCTGTTGACAACAGGAGATGCCTGTAAATTGGGGAGCACAGTGCTCGATGGGAGGTGAGGTTTAAGGGATTGGTTTTGACCAAACACCAGAGAGCAGACTCGTTGCTTCACCAGAAGGAGGAGGTGCTTTGCGATTCACGGATGCCCAGGTCACAGCGGGTTTGGGGGCCCCTGGCCCCAAGCCGTGGCCCCATCGATGCCCCTCGACTCTGTCACCCTGCCTGGCCTCCTTCCCTTGCTGTTATTGGTGAAGAGGAAGGTGTGGAGGTCATAAGCCTGGGCTGGAGCCCCCGGGTCAGATCAGGTTCCTGTTGACTGTGGGGGTCGTCCTTCCTACGCGGCTCTCCTGTTCCTCATCTGTGAAATGCAGGGCTGCGTGTCACAGCTGCACGGGGATCCAGAGAATGGCTGGGCACAGGCTGCAGGGCCTTCCAATGTGGGAGCAAGCCATGCCTGGGCAGTGGAAATAAGGAGATGCAGAGGGCCCAGAGCCAGACTCTGGAGGGGACTGGTGGGGGAGGGAGGGCAGGGGAGACCCAGGGATAGCAAAGCACCTGCAGAGGAGCCCTCCTTGGTGGCAGGGACCCTATTGAGCTCATCTCTGGTGCCCAGTGCCCGGCACAGGCAACTGGACAGATATTTGATGTGGGACTTGCGATCTGACTTCATCTGGAGTTGACTAGGGCAGGAGATTGGAAATCAGGACATTCCAGGAAGAGGGGCCAGCCCGTGCAAAGGCCCAGTGGTGTGCTCTTTCAGATACGGTGGCTCTGGAACTTGTTTTCTCTTTCATGGCTGCCTTGAAGATAGTAATAACAGAGCTTGTCATGTGCCACGTGTTTTACATGTGTGATGTCATCTCATTCTATGAAGCGAGGTCTCCTTGTCTCCCTGTTTTATAAATGAGAAAACCAAGGCACAGAGAGGTTGAGTACATTGTCCAAGGTCACACGGCTAGGAAGGAGGAGAGGCAGGATTCGAACCCAGTCATCCAAGCCCTTCTTGGACTAGTGCCCTTACTCAAGCCCTGCCTTGCAACCTCTGACCTTTGTTTCCCCCTAGCTTCCTGGAGGTCACATGTGCACCGGCGTGGGCTTCTAGAATTGGCAGGGACCATGAACTGTGTTGGCACCCGCAACCCCCTGTCCTACATAAGCTACGGCTGCTACTGTGGCCTGGGTGGCCATGGCCAGCCCCGGGATGCCATCGACTGGTGAGTGCACGCTCCAGCCTGGGCTTGAAAGGTCCCCCACTCCCTGGGGTAGTTAAGGCCTATAAGGAAATACCCACAACTGAGGTTGCTGTTTGGACTAAGAAGATTCCAGCACAAGGTACAGCCTTGCAGGAGGCTCAGGGCCTCCTGGGTAACATGGCCAATGAGGGCACACCTTGGTGTCGGCTGCCCCCCAGCCTGGCTGTGGGCTGATTACTTTGGTTGAAAAAAAAAAACCCATAAAGTTGATCCGACTTATTATGCACCAGGATCTGTCCTGAGAACCCCTCTCATCCTCACAACAACCCATTTCAGAGATGAGGACACTGAGGCAGGAGAGATGAAGTAACTTGTCTGGGGCCACATAGAGGGCAAGGGGTGGGGGCTGGGATCTGAACCCAGGCAGTGTGGCTGGATTTGTGCCCCTAATCACTCCACTCCGCTACCATGTGAGAAGTGCCTGTTCTGTGCAAGGCTGTGGGTTTAGATCTTTCCAGACTGGCTTTCATTTATCCTGGTCATCCTTGGAGGCGGGCAGGCGGGCCGTCCCCGGAGGCTCAGGGAGGCACAGCCACCCGTCCATTTCCACACAGCTAGTAGGTGGCAGAGGGCAGAATTTGACAGTCTCTTCCCTGGCTTAGAGGATTTGATTGTCAAGGACAGCTTTTGGCTCCTCCCTGTCCTTCCCCGGCTCCTGCTGCCGGCCCTGCGTGGTTGTCTGCTTTCTCCAAGCCCTCCAAGTGCAGCCCAGGCACTGCCCCCTTTGGGAAGACTTCCCCGAAGGCTGGCTGGGCCTCGCATACCCATTCTGGCCTCTGGCTCCCAGAATCCCCATCCCTTTTCCCCCACTTTCCAGCACTTCTCACCAAGCGCGTGGGGTCTGGTGGCTTGTTTCTCCCCCACCAGCCTGGGGGCTCCTTGAGGGCGGAGCGGAATCTGGCCGACCTCTCCCTGCAGGACCCCACCCCACCGAGGGCTCCACAGAGCTACTCCACTGGTGGCTGGAGGGAGACAATACCAGTGAATGAAGGAAGGAAGGACAGGGTTAGGGACATTTGTGGATGTTTCTCAGAATTTCGCAACAGCCAGTTATTATTATTATCACTGAGATCCTCTTATGCAGCAGGCCATGGCTGGACACGGGGGAAACTGTGCAGAATGGAGCAGAAATGGTCTTGTCCCCATAGAGCTCTGGGGCTCTGGCCATTGAGGAGGACAGAAGCTGATCAGTCTTCTCCGGAAAGTGAGGGTCTCATTGTAAACCTGCCCTGAAGGGAAGGACCTAGCTTTATGAGAGGGTGTAACCAGGACGCTGTTATAGACTGGGGAGGCCAGGGGCTGGATGACATCCTGGGATGGGAGCAGTTCTTGGGCTGAGACCTGAGGAAGGAAGGATGGGCGGGAAGCTGCCCCAGGCAGAGGGCAGGTCACGTGCAAAGTCAGGAGGCACGCGGGGCTCGGCTCACTCCCAGCACAGAGAGGCAGCGGGTGTGGCTGCAGCTCAGAGACACAGAGTGAGACAGGCAGGGGCCAGGGGACCGTGCCAGGGCGCCCCACACTGGGATCAGCAGAATCATTTCCCAGGGGGGGATTCTCGGGGACAAAGCTCGGCCCAGAAGATGCTGACCCCCTGCGAGACTTCGCTTACCCGGGAGGACGGCCGAGAGGGCATCCCCGCCTCCACCCACCTGCTGGCCTGCCCGTCTGCCACCCACAGGTGCTGTCATCGGCACGACTGCTGCTACACGCGTGCCGAGCAGGCCGGATGCAGCCCTAAGGTGGAGCGGTACTCGTGGCAGTGCGTCAATCAGAGCATCGTGTGTGGTGAGTCCCCAGCACCACCCGCACTCGCTTCCGCGAGTGGCCCCGGGCGTCCCGGCTGCAATAGCTCACCCCAGCTTCCAACGGTCGACACCACCCCCCGGGGGGATTTACTACAAGCGTTCTTCAACACGGAACGCTGACAAAAACAAAGAGGGGCACGGGGGTGGCTCAGTCGGTTAAATGTACAGCTTCCGCCCAGCGCATGATCTCGCGGCTGGTGAGTTCGAGCCCTGCGTGGGGCTCTGGGCTGACCGCTCGGAGCCAAGGGCCTGCTTCGGATTCTGGGTCTCCTTCTCTCTCTGCCCGTCCCCCACTCGTGCTCTGTCTCTCTCTATCAAAAATAAATAAACGTACCAAAAAAAAAAAATGCAAACAAAGAAACCTATTTCTTTGTTGTCTGGACCAAAGCTAAAAGAGATATCACCAGGTACCTCCAGCCCCCATGCCCATCCGATGGGGCCTGGGTAAAGAAACCCATGAGGTATTCTTACTGCGGAAGACGACTGTAGCGAGCGGAGGAACAAACCACAGAATGATATGTCCAGGAAAGCACCATTTCTGTTAAAAAAAAAAAAAAAAAAAAAAAAGCAGCAGCAGCTTGCAAACTAGTAGCCTACTTGCTTTCCGTGGCTACGTGTAGACACTTGCAGAGCTCAGAAAAAGGTATGTAAAGATACACTGCATGACGGGATCAGGCTGGGGGCGGCGGTGGCAGAAGGCAATTTCACGTTCCTGTAATGTTTTCCTTCCCCCCTCCCCCCCCAAAGAGAATGTCTTCATGAATTACTGGTGAATCACAGCTTAAAAAGAAAAGGAATAGGGGTACCTGGGTGGCTCAGTCGGTTGAGCGTCCGTCTTCGGCTCAGGTCATGATTGCGCGGTTTGTGGGTTCAAGCCCCGCGTAGGGCTTTGCACTGAGAGCACGGAGCCTGCTTCGGATCCTCTGTCTCCCTCTCTCTCTGCCCCTCCCCTGCGTGTACTCTCTCTCTCTCTCTCACAAATAAACATTTAAAAAAAAAAAATGCTCTTTGAAAGAAAAAAGAAAAGGAAAGGCATACACAGCCTGAACTTTTGAAGGGTAAAGTGCCTGATCTCTGCAAATTACCCTGACCGGCATTGAAACAAAACACAATAAAAAGGTGGACAGACAGATGGGTGGGTGGACAGACGGAGGGGTAACGGGTGAAACAAAATGTCAATGGTAGACTCTACGAGGTAGGTATGCAGATGTTCTCTGAACAGTTCTTTCAGCTTTTTTCTGGGTTTGAGATTTTCTACAACAAAATGTTAGGAAGCAAAAGCAAATGAAAGCCAAGAGCTTAGTGAGAGGGGCCCACGCCTCCCTTTCCTCACCTCCCAGCCCCAGTGGGTGAGTCTCAAGATGCAGGCGAGCTCCACCTTGGTATGGTTTGATGACCCCCCTATGCTATAGCTCTGAGACTCTGGCCTCAAATGTCCTGTGCTAGGAGGACCAGAGGCTATGGGTTCTTTCCTTGTGAAACGAGGGTGGGGGTGGGGCGGGGAGTAGAACTTGGACTGACTTTGTAGTGTGAGTGCTCATGTCACTGGCCCTTCCTCCCTAAGGCTGAACCGGCGAAACAAGTCCGTGTTCTACAGACATCTACCACTCACCATTTGGGGACCCCAGGAAAACCCTTTCCTCTCTCTGGAACACTGTGGGCTCCTCTCTCAAAATAGGGATAACAGTATCGCAGTTTGGTGTCCCGTGGGCTACATTTATCCTGCAAACATCTTGCCTCACCTGCACAATGTTTGGAACAGTTTGAGCCAGTATTTAAAAAATCAGGGGTGCCTGGGTGGCTCAGTTGGTTGAGCGTCCTACTTCGGCTCAGGTCATCATCTCACGGTTTGTGGGTTCGAGCCCCGCCTCGGGCTCTGTGCTGACAGCACGGAGCCTGGAGCCTGCTTTGGATTTTGTGTCTCCCTCTCTCTCTCTCTGCCCCTCCCCTGCCTGTGCTTTTTGTCTCTCTCTCTCAAAAAAAAAAAAAAAAATAAATACACATTAAAAAAAATTTTTTTTTATTAATAAAGTAGGCTTCACACCCGGCATGGAGCCCAAAGTGGGGCTTGAACTCATTATCCTGAGATCAGGACCCAGGCTAAAATCAAGAGTTGGATGCTCCACTGACTGAGCCACCCAAGTGCCCCCTCTTTCAATTCTCTTGATTTTTCTAACTTTGTGGAGGAGAAGTTCTCAGTTCATTGGTACTTTAGCTTTCACATCTCTGGAATATTTGCTGAATTTTTTTTTTTTAATGTTTATTTATTTATTTTGAGAGAGAGAGAGAGAAAGAGAAAAATCCCAAGCAGGCTCTGTGCTGCCAGTGCAAAGCCTAACGTGGGACTCAAACCTACGGACCATGAGATCATGATCTGAGCTGAAATCAAGAGTCGGATGCTTAATCACTGAGCCACCCAGGTGCCCTACTTTTTCTTTTTTTTTTTTTTTTTTAACAGAACAGGCTTCTGGCTTATATCCAAGAACACCAGTTCATCAATTTAATTCTGGCTTGAAAAAAAATTCTTCCTATCTACCCATCCATTTATCTACTTATCTTTACCTCCAAGCGGCATGCATTTAATGAGGATAATTGTAACAGAATCTATCCTAACCTTACTGTACATTTTATAGGCCCAGCCACTTCTGAAATTAAAAGAACAATAAAACAGCAGTTAAAAATGTTAAGTGTCCCTCAGGGCAATCTTACTGTTTTTTTTTGTTTTGTTTTGTTTGTTTTTTAAACAAAGCAGTAAGAAAAGAACTGGGGCATTTATTTTTAAAAAAAAAAATTTTTTTTTTCAACGTTTATTTATTTTTGGGACAGAGAGAGACAGAGCATGAATGGGGGAGGGGCAGAGAGAGAGGGAGACACAGAATCGGAAACAGGCTCCAGGCTCTGAGCCATCAGCCCAGAGCCTGACGCGGGGCTCGAACTCACGGACCGTGAGATCGTGACCTGGCTGAAGTCGGACGCTTAACCGACTGCGCCACCCAGGCACTGGGGCATTTATTTTTAAGATTACCTTCTGATGGATGGATGATATTTTCAATTTACAGCTTCCTTTCAGTTAAAAAGTGGAATCCATTTTATTTTATTTAAAAAAATTTTTTAATGTCTATTTATTTTTGAGAGAGACAGAGAAAGAGACAGCATGAGCAGGGGAGAGGCAGAGAGACTGGGAGACCCAGAATCCCAAGCAGGCTCCAGGCTCAGAGCTGTCAGCACAGAGCCTAACAAAGGGCTCGAACCCACAAACCGTGAGATCATGACCTGAGCCAAAGTTGGATACTTAACCGACTGAGCCACCCAGGTGCCCCTAGGTTCACCCATGTTGTAGCAGGTAGCTAAAACTCCTTCCTTTTACAGATGAGTAACACTCTGTTTGTAGGGATCAACCACATTCTGTTTATCCATTCATCTGTTGGTGGACATTGGGTTCTTCACACCTTCTGAGTACTGGGAATAGTGCTACTCTGAACATTCGTGAACAAGTATTTGTTTGAGTGCCTGCTTTTATTTCTTTGGGGTACATCACTGCCAGTGGGATTAACTGGGTCATCTGGTAATTCTCTGTTTTACTTTTCGAGGAGCCACTCAACTTTTCTACAGCAGCCACACCACATCACATTCTCATTCAGCCGTGTCTGAGGGATCCAGTTTTTCCACAGCCTTATCAACGCTTGTTATTTTCCATGGTGTTTTGTTTGTTTGTAGTGGGGGTGATGTGTGTGCCTCAGTGATTCTGGTGTGCATTTCCCTAATGGCTAATGCTGTTGAGCATCTTTTCATGTGCTTGTTTGGCCGTTTTTATATTTTCTTTGGAGAAATGTCTATTCAAGTCTTTTGCTCATTTTATTCATTCATTCATTCATTCTTTTTTTTTTTTTAATTTTTTTTCAACATTTATTTATTTTTGGGACAGAGAGAGACAGAGCATGAACGGGGGAGGGGCAGAGAGAGAGGGAGACACAGAATCGGAAACAGGCTCCAGGCTCTGAGCCATCAGCCCAGAGCCTGAGGCAGGGCTCAAACTCACGGACCGCGAGATCGTGACCTGGCTGAAGTCGGACGCTTAACCGACTGCGCCACCCAGGCGCCCCTCATTCATTCATTCTTAAAGTTTCGCCTTTTAAGTAATCTCTACACCCAACATGTGGCTTGAACTTGCAACCCCAAGATGGAGAATTGCGTGCTGTACCAACTGAGCCACCAGGCTCCCCTTAGCTCATTTTTTTTTAAATTTGTGCTTTATTTAAAAGATTTTTTTAAAAGTTTGTTTATTTACTTTTAGAGAGAGAGAGGGATGCAGAGAGAGACAGAGAGAGAGAGAATCCCAAGGAGGCTCCATGCTCGTCAGCACAGAGCCCAACTCGGGGCTCAAACTCACAAACTTTGAGATCACGACCTGAGTTGAAATCAAGAGTTAGGTGCCTTAAAAAAATTTTTTTTAAGTTTATTTATTTTGAGAGAGAGAGAGAGCAGGGGAGGGGCAGAGAGAGTGGGAGAGAGAGAGAATCCTAAGCAGGCTCTGCACTGTCAGCACGGAGCCTAATGTGGGGATTGAATTCACGAACCATGAGATCATGAGCTGAGCCAAAACTAAGAGTCGGACACTTAATGGACTGAGCCAC
Organism: Puma concolor; assembly: GCF_028749965.1. Lineage (NCBI taxonomy): Eukaryota > Metazoa > Chordata > Mammalia > Carnivora > Felidae > Puma > Puma concolor. The sequence continues at coordinate 30,419,528 of NC_141682.1, forward strand.
CCAGGTGCCCCATCCCCTTTGCTCATTTTTAATTGTGTTGTTTTTATTGTTGAGTTATAGGAGTTTTTTATATATTGTTGGTCCTGGATTCTTATCAGATACGTGATTTGCAAATGTTTTCTCCCAGGTTGTAGGTTCTCTTTGCATTTTATCAATAACATCTTGAATGCACAAAAGTTTTAATTTTGATCAAGTCCAGTTTATCTATTTTGTCTTTGGTTGATCAGGTTTTTGGTGTCCTAAGAATCCACTGCCAGATCCTACGTCATGAAGACTTACCCCTCTTTTCTTCTGATAGTTGTATAGTTTGAACTCTTACATTTAGGTCATCGATCCACTTTGAGTTCATGTTTGTATATGGTGTGAGGTAGGGGTCCAACGTCATCCTTTTGCCTGTGGGCATCCAGTTGTCCTGGCACCATTTGTTGAAGAGATTCATCTTTCTCCATTAAAGAGTCTTGGGACCCTTGTTGAAAATCACGTGGCCCTAGATGGATACCTCCCTGAACTTCCATTCCCTTACCTGGAAGATGGGTGTTGTACAGATGAAAAAGGGGCTTATAACATGAGAAACAGATCCAATGGGGGTTGTTATTCTCTCTCCTCCCTTCTCCAGCTGTCCTCCTGATCTGAACCTCTCTCTGACCCCTGCCACCTCCACCAGAGAAAACAGAGGCTCTGGCATGGCTCTCCATTAAGCCCGCAGCTTCTGTGCTGCAGGGAGGAAACCGTCAGAGCGGTTACCCGAAGGGCTGGTCTTAGATATTCATGGGCTCTCAGCTGTATCTCCCTAGCATGAATCAGCATTTGGCACAGAGCAAAGCTGAATTAGTATGGAGATATGGTATCAGTTTTTAGGAGCCGAGAGTACCTCAGACATCCTCTCCTTCAATCCTCTTACTTAGAGTTGGGGAAGCTGAATGAAGGTCAGGGAAAGAAGTGTCTCACCTAATGTGGTGGTCACGTGTCTACTCCCAGGCACATCCCCTGTCCCCCTCCCATTGTGAGCAGAGAGAGGAGGTGAAATAGGGCTTGCCAGGGAAAGCTGTTAAAGATCTCTGCCTTCTCCCTCCGACCTGCATGTTTCCCTTGCCCCTAATCATATGAAAGTGGTGTCTATAAAATATTTATTGGTGTGTCTGCTGGTGGAGCCCATGGCTGTTTACAGACCTGTCCTCCCTGAACCAAACGAAAAGAACCAAAATATCTATTCTGCATTTTAGGGGGGCTAAAAATATTCTCTTATTCTGTTTGGAGATATTCCGAACATAGCTGTTTACCTAATTACAGATGTTGCCCATTTCCCATTTATGGGCCTGGCTTCAGTATATTAACATTTTTTTAAGCCTGTAATAATATTTACTGGCAGGCCTTTATTTTAAACTTAATCCTTGGGGGCTGCGTTTCCTTTTAAGTTTTTGTTATTCCTGTTTTTAAAACATGTTTATTTATTTTGAGGGAGAGAGAGAGACAGCATGGGCGGGGTGGGGGGGAGGGGGGTGCAGAGAGAGAGATGGAGAGACAGAATCCCAAGCAGGCTTTGTGCTGTCAGTGCAGAGCCTGGTGCGGGGCTTGCTCCCCCGAACCGTGAAATTATGACTTGAACTGAAATCAAGAGTCGGACGCTTAACTGGCTGAGCCACATGGGCACTCCCAAGTTTTTATTATTCTTGGATAACCTGATGCTGTCGCTTTCCTAAGGCCATGGAGCAGTGAGGCCAAGTCTTGCTTTTGAGAGGAACTTTCTTGCTCAGGGAAAAGGGTGATAGCATTAGGCAGGTACAGGCATGGGGTCAGCCGATCCTGGGCTGGAATCCGGGTCCCCCCTCTGCTTAGTGCTGTGACTTTGGACAAGTTACTGAATCCCTTTGAGCTCCTCTTTCCTCAGCTGTCAAATGAGGATAATAAACTTTAGGTGCTGGGCTTGGATGAGAATTGGGAACGGCGTATGGCTTTGCTATTGTTCTCCCAACAGATGGTAAGAATCTGCTCTGTGCCCGTCTTCATGCTAGGCTTTGAGCGGGAAGGAGAAGCAGGAAGCTATAGTCTAAGAGGAGGAGAGGGAAATCGTGTCTGTGCTAATTGCTATTGTAAGTGCTGTGTTGGAAAGTTAAGGCAGAAGTATCACACCTGCTACGAGGTGGATGAACCTTGAAAAAGTCATGCTACGAGAAAGGAGCCGGACGCAAAAGGTCACCTAATGTGTGATTCCGCTTATGTGAAAGGTCCAGGATAGGGATAGAGACAGAAAGCAGATTCGTGGTTGGCAGGACAGACTGCTGGGACTCAGGTAAGGGATCATGGGGAGTGACTTCTAAATGGGAGTGACTTCTAAATGGGGTTTCTTCTGGAAGTGATAGAAATGTTTCGGATCTAGATAGAAGTGATGACTGCGCGATGTTGTGAATGAACTAAATTCCACTGACTTGTGCACTGGAAAATGGTAAATATTGTCAGGGGAATATTGCCTCAATAAAAAATGCAGCAGAGCAGGTGGGGGACACTCTTTTCTTTTTAAATTTTATTGTTTGTTTGTTTGTTTATTTGTGAGAGAGTGCAAGCAGGGGAGAGGGGCAGAGGCAGAGAGAGAGACAGACAAGGAGGAAGAGAGAGAGAGAATCCCTAGCAGGTTCCACCCTCAGTGTGAAGCCAGATGCAGGGCTCAATCCTGTGACCCTGGCATCATGACCCTAGCCAAAACCAAGAGTTGGACATTCAGCCGACTGAGCCACCCAAGCGCCCCAGGGATACTCTTTTAGACCCTGGGTGCAGTTGTGCAGATAAATACCTTTAATCAAGTCTGCTCACAGCAGGGCCTGGGAAGATGATTTCCAGAGAGTGCCTGCCTTCTGTCTCCTGTCATCCTGTCCCTCCCTCCTGGTGCAGCCAAGCCTTCTGGCTCTCATGCTTCACCTTGCAATGGTCTCCGAGGAACATTTTACTTTAATTTTTTTCTTAAAGGAAGGAAGTTCTTTTTTTTTTTTTTAATGTTTTTTAAAAAAATGTTTATTTTATTTTTGATTGAGAGAGAGACAGCATGAACAGGGAAGGGGCAGAGAGAGAGGGAGACACAGAATCCGACGCAGGCTGCAGGCTCTGAGCTGTCAGCACAGAACCCGATGAGGGCTCACACTCATGAACTGCGAGATCATGATCTGAGCGGAAGTTGAACGCTTAACCGACTGAGCCACCCAGGCGCTCCTAATGTTTTTTTATTTAATTATTTGCTTCAGAGAGAGAGAGCACAAGTTAGGGTGGGGCAGAGAGAGGAGGACAGAGGATCCAAACAAAGCAGGCTCTGCGCTGACAGCAGGGAGCTCATGTGGGGCTTGAACTCATGAACTGAGAGATGGCAACTGAGCCCTAGGTTGGATGCTCAAACGGCTGAGCCCCCAGGCGCCCCTCCAAGGAACACTTTAAGAACCGATCCTTAAGGAGGTCAGCTGCAGCTTACTGAGTGCCTGCTGTATGCTGTGCATTTTACACGTTGGGTAAAATGACCTGTTGGGTGTTTTCTCACTCTCCCAGAAGCCCTTAGAAGTAGGTATTATTAGTATGCTCACGTTGGCCTGAGGAAACATCTGGAAGGGGTGAAATGATGTGTCTGAAGGCACAGAGCTGCTACATCCGTGGCTGAGCCGGTTAACTCCAAAGCTGGTGCTTCACGGTGCCTCTGGAAGGAAATTTGGAAGGATTTAATGGCGGGTGGGTTTTATATTTACATCTATGTGAATAACTAAAAGCTAGCACTAAAAGGCCACGGGTGGCATGGTTGGGGGGGGGGGGATTTCCAAAGCTGTTTCAGGCATTATACCTTCTAGATTAGTAAGATACCACTTGAAGATCACCAAATCATTCTAGTCCCAGGTTGGGAATCTCTAGTGGGAGGATCACCAAGGTAGAAGGAGACTTTGGGTGGCTGCCTCTGTGCCAGGCAGGTCCTGGGCTGGTGGGGACAGATGGACACTCCAGAAGGAGCATGTGGAAGCGATGTGGAGAAAGAAGGCAGAGATATGCGGGTGGAGCCAACGTTGACCGAGTGTATGTCCTGTGCCAAGCCCTTCTGGGTGCTTTCTGTGGGAGTTGTCACTCAGGCTTCCCGGGAGCCCTGCCAAGTGGGTATGCCCCTGGTTTTCCAGGAGGATTTGGCTCCGAAAGCTTAGGCAAGATCACACAACCAAGAAGTAGCAGAGCAGGTACCCCAGAAAAAGCTCTAGATGGTTCCCGGGCACCTACCTACTGCTTATCAGAATGGATCCTCAGATGAAGGGGTATGCAAATATATATACTATATATATATATACACACACACACATATATATATATATATATAGTACATATATATATATATACGTATATATATACATGTATATATATATATACACATATATAGTACATATATATACTTATATGTATATATAGTATATATATATTATATATATAGTATATATATATACTATATATATATGCAAATATATATATTATACATTATATATATAATATATATATTATATATATATAGTATATATATATACTATATATATGCAAATATATATACTATATATATATATGCATATATATATAGTATATATATATTCATATAAAATGTTTTGGGGGAGAGACACAGAGAGGCAGAGAGAGCCTCAAGCAGGCTGCACACCCCAGTGTGGACCCCGACGTGAGGTCGATCTCACGAACTGTGAGATCATGACCTGAGCCGAGATCAAGAGTCGGACGCTTCACCGACTGAGCCGCCCAAGGCTCCCCGAAGCGGTGTAATATTGATGCGGAAGAGAAGCCAAAAGGTCGCACGGACTTTGAACTTTGCATCCGAAAACGCTTCCCTGGCCACTTCGATTTCCTTTTCTGTAAAATGGGTTGGACGCCACCTCCCTCCGGAAGCTGCCATGACGGAGATCACGCGGTGATTTGTCCGTGTCGCATAGATGCGACGTATGACGCTTCCCGCCTCCAGCGTTGTTGGCTTCCCTAGTGCCTGTTCTCGAGTCTCTGCCACCGCCTGCTCTAACTCAGTCTCCCCACTTCTTCCAGGACCCGCGGAGAACGAATGCCAAGAAATCTTGTGCAGGTGCGACCAGGAGATCGCTAACTGCTTAGCCCAGACTGAGTACAACCTAAAGTACTTACTGTACCCGCGTTTCTTGTGTGAGACAGACTCGCCCAGGTGTGACGGACCAGCCTGACGTGGAATGTTCTTTTGCACGAGGAAATAAAACTCTTTTTCGCTCATCAGCAGCTGCCTTCAGTTCTTGGCAGGAGGGAACGGAGGCCGAGTGTGAAGGCTGCAACCCTTGTTTGCTTTCTCTCCCGGAACTTGGGCCGGAGCCTGTGTGGTTTCCAGCTGAAGGTCAAAAGTCCCATGCTTATTTTATACAAACCACAACCGTGCTTGGGGCTGTATTGGGTTTGGTGCCATTTTTGAGGCTCGCCCTTTATATGAAAAGGGCTGAACTCGGTCTTCTAACCTGCTCCTGGTGGCGGGTGGTCAAACGTGAAGGAACACCCACCGTGTGCCTGGCCTGGCTCTGGGTTTCCGGACGAGGCCGTAAACAAGGTGCTCGCTCTTGGGAAGATCTAGTCTAGGAGTTAGGAGCTTAAGAAGGAATATTCTTTCCCATCCGTCTCTGCCTAATGGTTGAACTTCCTGATTACAGAAGTGGTATATAGTCAGTGTTTACAAAGATAAAGGAAAACAAAGACAAATATAAAGGAGGGGAGAAAAATCACTTCCACGATCCAGAAAAACCACTTGTGGCATTTCTGTGTGCTACTGTCATTGTTTTCTGTAATGTTCAAAAATGCAGTTGAGACCATCACATGGGATTTTTCTAAGTTTTTCCCCAGGTCATTAAAAAACCTTTGATAACTTCATTTTTAAAAACGTTTTATTTATGAGAGAGAGAGAGAGAGAGAGAGAGAGAGAGAGAGAGAGAATCCGAAGCAGGCTCCAGGCTGTCAGCACAGAGCCCGACGCAGAGCTCGGACCCACAAACTGTGAGATCATGACCTGAGCCAAAGTCGGACGCTCAATCGACTCGAGTCACCTAGGCACCCCCAGAATTTCATTTTAAATGGTTACCTACTGTTTTATAGGTTGCCGACTTTGGGGGTACTGGTGATATTTCCAGTTTTGATCGATTGTTGATGTGATGAGGATGCTTGTGAATCTTTGCCACACCCCCCCACCCATGTTTTGATTGTTCCTTAACCCAGAGTAGGGGCCGAGGGCAGGCGGCCCCAACACGGGAAACTCTGGCCTGAAGATGATTTTGAGCTGAAGCAACAGAGACCCTGCAGGCTCAACAAGAACCCCCTGCCCCTCCCTTAACTACCTCGAAGCATCTAAATTGGGGTCTGTCCTAGAATAAGGGTTATTACCAGAGATAAATTTTATCTGAATGGCCCATCTGTATGGCAGGGCAAACATCTCATTACCAGACATCAACTCTTCTTGCCCCGTGAAAGGCATGCCTTCCCTTTGAAGTCCCACACCCCTACCCCCTTCTCCTTAGTTCAGGATGGACATAAAGGCCTCGTTTTGCCCGTCTTTGGAATATCCATGCCCGTGTGGCTCCCCCGTATGTACCAAGTTAAATTTGATTCTCTCCTATGAATCTGATTCTTACTCGACCTGGAAGGACCCTGAATGGGATCAGGAATTCTTGCTCCCTGACAGCAGATTTGCAGAAGTGGAGTGTTTGCATCAAAGGGTCTGAATGTTTTTGACCAACGCCTCCTTCTGATGTACCCAACCCGCTATGATCGAGTGGGTCTGAGGGAGGAGGCAGCCAGTGGCCCTTGCCCTGACTGTACCTGTCTCTGCTCTGGCAATAAGAAGCCAGAGTCTGGCCCAGTCCGCTTGCTCTAGGCCAGTCTTTGCCCCTCCTCCTTCGCAGGGCATATGTGGCTATTACACACTCATCTTTGGAGCAGGATGTGGGGAGCAGGTGGGGACAGCGTGAGGCCACAGGGTGCACGTGGGGGCACTGGACCGGCAGCGTGGCCTGGGCCCAGCTCCACCAATGCCAGCCAGCCTCCACGTGCTCATCTGGACAGGAGAACGGTGGCTCAGCCAGGCACCAGACCAGCGATGTCAAATACTGTGCGGGGTCTCCAGACCTGTCGCTGTCCGTGAAACACGCAAAGTCAGGCAGCCCTGGGGCCTGACGAGCAAACGCAGGAGGTAAAAAACACTGTCCCTCCTTTCACTTAAGACACCTTGGGGTGGCTCCCTGGTTCCATGTTCACAGCAGGCTGGGGGATTTAAGCGTGACTAGTAGGTTGGTCAGGCAATGCAGATTTTCTGCACAGTGTCTAAGCAATTTTTTCTCTATATAGAATTAAAAAGATTTTTTTTTAAGTTTACTTATTTTGAGAGGGGGCGGGGGAGAAAGAGAGAGAGAGTGAGAGGGAATCCCAAGTAGGCTCCACTCTGTCAGCCCACGTGGGGCTCAAACTCGAACCGTGGGATCATGACCTGAGCTGAAGTCGGACGCTTAGCCAACCGAGGCACCCAGGCGCCCCTAAAATGTTTTTTAATGTTTATTTGCTGGGGGGGGGGGCAGAGAGAATCCCAAGCAGGCTCCCCGGTATCAGTGCAGAGCCCCATGCGGGGCTTGAATTCACAACCTACGAGATCACGACCTGAGCCAAAATCAAGAGTCGGACGCTCAACCAACTTGAGCCACCCAGGCGCCCCTATAGAACTTTTATCTATATAAAAATCTTTATTTTACTTTCAAGTGATTTCTTCAAACTTTCAGATGCAAAGTTTGAGTGAAATCTTCAAAGATCAAAGGAGTAACGAGTGGTTCACAGTCACAAAACTTACCTCTGGGGCCAATCTTCAGATGGCTCAAATTCACACTTGATGTCTTCATACCAGAAAGAAATAAGGGCCCTGACTCATCTTATTCATATTTACAACTACAGCACTTGGTGTAATTATACCTTGCTGTTTTATACGTCAGAACAGGACAATAAGAGAATACAGTGCGAGGTCAAAGTACAAAATGTTTCCTTGAACATAAGGGCTCTCCTGGATTTTACAGATTAAATTCCTGAAAACCAACCAAATAAACCCCCACACAGTAATTTTAAGTGGCACTGAGGCAGCGCGCCTGATGAGAATGACCCTCCATTACTGCCTGACTTCGTCCTTGACACCCCCCTGGGAGTTAGGGATCCAAAGCTGCAGTGATTAAATGCAGAGAACACTGACGACAGTCTGACCACCACTCCGTCTCGAACCCTTTTAGAGGCTTCCATCTGAAAAACCTACCACCTCTTTAATAATACAGAATCGTCCATCGGATTTGGGCTTTTCCTCCGTATTTTTTATGCGCAACTGTCTGTGCCTATGACAAAATCTTTTCCCGTTTTCCTAAATTTGATTCAGAGGACAGGCCTGGCCCCAGCAAGCCTGGTCTCAGGCTCAGCCTTGTGCTGCCAACTCGCCCTGGGAGCCTCTGTCCGTCACTGAGGTCAGGGCAAGCGGGACTGCTGACCAAGCAGCCTTCTGAAGTCGCCAGACTGCATCCTCTGGGGACCACAAGTCCCTGACAGCCCCGGTGGACGGGGCCTCCCAAGTCCCTGTGAGGAAGGCGGCTGGAGGGGGAGGTGCTATCGCTGTGTCGGCCAAGCTCTGGGATGTCAGTCCCCGCTGCCACGATGCCACAGGCAGAGGGACAGAGGACCTGGTTGTAGCCTCTGACAAAGCAGCACCTTGTTCGCGGGACGGAGAAACAGGAAGTCCACCCCCCCCCCCGCCCCCTACTCGAGCATCGGTGCGCACATGTCAAGGAGGCTGGAAGAATCCTTCAGAGCCTGGGCACTGCCAGTCACAACACCTGGGTTTCCAGCCGTCGGACTTCCTTGACCACAAGATCGATATTAATAATTGGGTTGAAGTACAGGGCCCAGTAAAATAGACAGTTGCAGACAAACTGAGGAATGAGGGGCCAGAACATGGCCACAAAAAGCCCCTGCGTCGATACTTTCCAAAAATGGCTCCACATCCTCTGAGGCACAGTCCTGTAAAAAGAAGAGAAGCCTCTGAGAGGTGGACTCGTGACGGGGTCTCTCGTGACGCCGCCCAAGTGCTCGGACGCCGGGCCTTTATCCTGATGCACAGCCTGGCTGCCTGTGCTGCGCCAACCTTGCTTCCTCTCCCCTGGGGCCTGAGACGCACCTCTGCCTGACCGACCCATCTTCCACCCCCAGGAGGCAGCCCCACACCAGGTGAGGGCCCCCCAGCACAGCCCCACCTGCTTCATCGCTGTGTCGCACTTGTATGTATCTCACAGACACGGTTTCTCTGTGAGGCTGTAGGCCGTCAGGGTCCAGACTGTCTTCTCTTTTTGTTTTTTGTTTTAATGTTTATTTATGTTTGAGAGAGAGAAAGAGCACAAGCGGGGGAGGAGCAGAGAGAGAGGGAGACACAGGATCCGAAGCAGGCTCTGGGCTCTGAGCTGTCTGCACAGAGCCTGACACGGGGCTCAAAACCATGAGCCGTGAGACCATGACCCGAGCTGAAGTCAGATGCTTAACTGAGCCACCTAGGTGCCCCCAGACTGTCTTCTTTACCAAAACATCTGCAGTGCCCAGCAGAGAGCCCGGGACAGAGCGGGGGCTCAACTAACTGTGCATGAATGAACCAATAGGAGATTCTTGTCAGGTTTTTGGAACTATTTATAGGGCTGTTACTGACTGACGAGGCCAAGAACTCTTTGAGTCATGGGATGTTTAAGGCCGGTGCGATGCTGCTGTGGGGCTGTGTTACTTCTACCTGTCTAGGAGCCACCCCCTTTCTTGTGGTCTCGGTGGGGCTGATGAAGCCAGCCCTTGGTTGGGGGGTGAGAAGAGGTCCTGAGCCTGGATAAGGAGAGCCTGGCATGACTCTGCATCATGTGGGAGGTCTGGGTGGGCATGTGACCCAGGCTGGGCCAATCAGAGCAAAGGAGCGTGTGCCCCCCCCCCCCCCTTCCCCGACTGTCAGTGCTATGGGGAAAGAAGTGCCCTCTCTCCACCAGGGTTGCTGAGCTGCTCAGATGTATGCCCGGAGTGACTAAGGGCCCTGCATGAAGTCAGCTGAGGCTGAACAACAACACAGCAAAGAGAGGGAGAGGGCGAGTCCTGATGACAGCATTTGGGTCTCTGGGTCCAGCCATGCGGGAAGCCTTGACTGGGCATTTCTCTTTTTAAGAAAGCCAATTTAGGGGCACCTGGGTGGCTCAGTCCGTAAAGCGTCTGACTCTTGGTTTCAGCTCAGGTCCTGACCTCACAGTTCGTGAGTTCAAGCCCCGCATCAGGGTCCAGGCTGACAGTGTGGAGCCTGCTTGGGATTCTCTCCCTCTCTGCCCCTCCCCTGCTTGTTCTTTCTGTTTCTCAAAAATAAAGAAATAAACTTTAAAAAAAAAAAAAAAGGAAGGAAAGCCAACCAAGAGGCACTTGCAACCAAGAGTCCCGGTCCAACTCTCTCATTTTATGCATTAATCTAGAGAAGTTATTAGTGTCCCGGCTGACGGCACAGCAGGATTAGAACTCATGCCTACAGAATTCCTCACCAGATCTCCTTCTGCTCTACCCTACTGCCCCTTTCCATAAAGCACCCACTTCTCCTCACTTACGTATTCCTTCATCAAACCCTTCACGCACACCCCCACCCCTGGGAATGACATGGTATGTTCTCACACGGGGAGAAGATAAATGGAGACACACTTGTCCAAACCCGCCCCCCCCCCTCCAGACACGAGGAAATTTTCCCATCTGCTGCTTAAGCCACATCTACAAATCAGAGCAAGGAGTGTTTTCACGTCTGTGTAATCAAGAGGACTCTTCTACTACCTGGGACCGCTTTCTCAGAAGTGCCTGCTGCTCCTGCCACCTCCAGTGTAAACACACACTTACTTCAGTTCACTTCGTGACCAGATCCTCCAAAAGGAGAATAATTCCAGAACCGAGAGTAACATGGCATTGACGATGAGAAAACGTGATGTCCAGTAATGGACCTCCAGCCAGTCCCAAGCAAATTCAGCAATCAGCTGGTATGGAAGGAAGGAGTATTTGACGAGGAATTCTCTCCATTGCTTCCAGGTGGGCTCTCTTAGATCCTTTAGAATAACATAAAAGCAAGCAAAAGGTGGACACGAAAAATCATCAGGATTGACTCTTACAGACTATACTGCAGTCATCACGGTGAACTTTACATTTACTAAAACACACAGATATCCAACAACATAACACGAAATTTTCCACCCATCGACTCACCTTTTAAGAATCTTATACTGGATAAATGTTACTGAGGAAGCTGAACAGAGATGCTGGTTATGGAATTGTGGAAGCTCAGAAGTAAAAGTAAAAAAAACTCCAAAGCCTGAGATAAATAATGAGGGTGCAGGGGCGCCAGGGTGGCTCAGTCAGTGGAGCATCCGACTTCAGCTCAGGTCACGATTTCATGGTTCTTGAGTTCGAATCCTGCGTCGGGCTCTGTGCTGACAGCTCGGGGCCTGGAGCCGGCTTCGGATTGTGTCTCCCTCTCTCTGCCCCTCCCCCACTCATGCTTCTGTCTCTGTCTCTCTCTCTCTCTCAAAAGTAAATAAACATTAAAAAATAAAATAAAAAAAATAAATAATGACGTTGCAATGAATGGAAATTAACCAGTTTTAAAATTTCTTCATCACTGCATGGGTAGCTCAAACGATTTCCTAAATTCAACATCTTTGCTGTGGTAGGATAACAGATCATGGGAAAATTCAACATACACTTTGAAAAAGTAATTTTGGGGAAAATAAAAAACTCACTACAGTTATTAGCAGATAATAAACCAGAGCATTTAAACAACTCATCGAGGCATCCAGAAGGCTTACGGAAGTGTAACAGGACTGTGCACTATGGAGCAGATACTAAGTATCCCAAGAAGAAAGTGAGCCTCGTGAGCACAGGGGTTGTTGAGGCTTGTGAAAACGGAAAGGTAAGAGGTGGGGTCTCTGTTCTCCCAGTCCAGAGAGGGCAGGTAATAGCAGGAAACTGGGTAATTAGGCAAACACTGTGCCTAAGGGCTAATTAGCAGGCTTTCAACTACATCCAAGGCTCAAGTCAGGCAGATACCTGACTTTAGTATTTTAAAAAGGGTTTTTGGAGATTTAGAAATTCGTAGTTTTGTTTTTTTAAGTTTATTTGAGAGAAAACATGGTGTGTGCACGTGTGAGCTGGGGAGGGGCAGAAAGAGGGGGAGAGAGAGAATTCCAAGCAGGCTCCATGTGGTCAGTGCAGAGCCCGACACGGGGCTTGATCTCATGAACCGCCAAGATCGTGACCTGAGCTGAAATGAAGAGTCGGATGCGTGACCGAGGGAGCCACCCCGGCACCCCTAGAAATTATTTTAACATTTATGGGTGTGGATCATACACGATGCTTCCTACATCCATGTGACTTTTAATTTAAATAGATCAGAGGGACTGCCCCAAGAGCAGCAATGCAAAGGACAGTACCCTGCAATGACCAAGCAGACACAGAGACAGCCCTGTGTAAGTGGGATCCAGCAACAATTCTGAAGACACAAAAGCCAACGTGGATACCTATCTCTGCCAGGGGCCTATGGTCAGCTGAGGTGACCACTCCCATCAGTGAGCTGGACAATGGCTTACTTTTCTGAGGCCCCCAGGATGGATGCTAACCCTCCCTTGCAGTGGGACAAATGATCATCCTTCGGGGATCCTCTTCGAGACAGACCACCAAGCTGGAAGGTCCATAAATTTAACCCTCAGGCAATCTGAACTTATTCTATCTTCTTTTATAACAAAAGCGATGCTGGTTTTTCCCCCCGTAAATATTTCAGGTCCAGAGGGTAGCCTTCTTGTTACGCAATGCAGGAAATAAAACAGGCTTCTGGGAGTGGGGAAGTTCTGCTTGATTTTCTTTTGGAGGGGCTCTCCTTGCAAAAAACAAATGAAGGCTGGGCGTCGTTGGCTCTTCTGTGACAGCTACAGCCCCGTCTCCAATTCCATACCGCACCAAGGAGTGCCATTCAAGGCACTGTGCAGACCTACCAGAAGCTTGGTGATGATGTCCTCCCCAGAATTGTCTTCCTGCAGGGGGCAGATGGTGTGGATGAAGGGCAGGAAGGTGTCTGTGTAGTCAAATAGGTAGAGGTATAGCAGACCAAGTCTCGGGGAGCTCTTGAGGGCATACAGCAGGAACAGGGACCTGCCTGGGTTCACCGCCTGCAGAGGACAAGGCGAGCGTGGGGTCACATCACAACCACGGCAGCCAGCTCCCCACCCATGCTCCCTCCACAGTCTCACGCCCTTTGCCTTCAGCTTTTCTGTGTGTGGTTTGAATGAATGGATGAATGAATGGGTGGCAAGAAGAGGCCAAGGAATCAATCTGTCGGGCTCTATTTAATAAAGACCCAATCCTTCTCCATGGCTTTGGTGTGTGCGTGTGGGGGAGGTAGGGGGGTGCTGAGACATACACTCCCAGGCGCTGCTAGTAAAACCCAACTTTTTTGGAAAACAATTTTGTAAAATGTATCAAAGAGTCTTCAAAATGTTCAATTTAACCAATGTATTAGTGGGCACCGCTTAAAAGGAAATCAGAAATACAGAAGGCTTTATGCACAAAATGTTTCGTGCTGCACTGTAAGAGAGAAAAAGTGAAATCTGAGAGCTAAGTAATGAAGTTACAGTGGATGTTCAGCACAGAGTTCACGCAGCCCATTGAAAAGTGAATATGGGCATTTTTGGATGATGCTCTTGTTACAGTGTTAGGTGAAAAAAGGATTCCAAGACATGTGGCAATCCGATCTCTGCGGTGTCAGCCCCACACAAACCAGGCCTCTTTCGTGACCTTTCCTAGAGCAGCACCTGGCTCACAACAGATATAAAGATTTGTGGAATGAATACATAAACAAAAGCACAATTAAACTACGCACAAAAAAACTGTCTAAGAAGACAGAGCAAAATGCAACGTTAGCCATGTCTGGCTCTCAGGTGGGATTATGGGCCATTTATTTTCATTTTTATCACTTTGGTCAATTTTGCTACAAAGAACGTGTATTTATGTTTTTCCTGATTGTAAAAGTAACTTCAGACGATTCTGTTTACTTGGTGCTACTAAGCATCAAATAAAATGGCCAAAAGATATGAATGGCCACTTCACCAAGGAAGATACAATAAAATAAGCACATAACAAGATGCTCAAGAGAAAGAGAAAACGGAACCAGTTTTCCACATTAGCACCGCGTACTTTATTTGATGGGGAGGGGTGGGGAGCAGGGATCACAGAGGGGCAGGAGGTGGCTTTGGGGACAGATGAGTATGTTCGTTAGCTTGATTGTGGTGATGATTTCACAGGTGTGTGCAGTATGTCCAAACTTACCAAATTGCTGAATGCGGAAAGATGATGTGGTGTATATACACACCATGGAATATTACTCAGCCATAAAAAAGAATTAGATTTTGCCATTTGCAACAATATGATGGACCTCCAGGGTATTATGTTAAGTGAAATTAAGTCACACAGAGAAAGACAAATACCAATGATCTCACTCATATGCGGAATTTAAGAAACAAAACAAACAAACGAAGAAAAAAAGAGACAACCCAGACTCCTAACTGCAGAGAACAAACTAATGGTGACCAGAGGCGGGGGGGTGGGCGGGGGGGGGGGTGTGAAGCAGGATGGGGATTAAAGAGTACACTTATCTTGATGAGTCCCGAGTAATGCACAGAATCGTTGAATCACGATCACTGAAGCTAACATAACAATGTACTTTAATTATACTGGAATTTACAGAAACTTATCAAATTATACATTTGAAATATGTGTATGTTAACTGCAGCTCAATGAAACTGTTAAAACACATTCAACTTATTTGATGCTATTAATGGCTTACTGTTAAATGTTAAGAAAAGAGTCCTTCTCTTCAGAGATTTACACTCAAGTATTTCAGGGTGAAATAATATGATGCTTGGCTATGCTTTAAGATAACCCCATGCATTGCGGGTGTGTGGGGTGTGTAAGAGTGGGTGGAGGGGTGTGTAAAAATAAGAATGGCCACTAGTCAATACTCACTGAAGCTGGACAGGTGTATACTCTTCTATTTCTGCATGCACCTGAAATTCTATAGCAAAAAGGTTTTTTAAAAAGGCCCAACCTATGAAATGGCTGATTTCAGGTCTGGGATAGAAAAGGTACAAGAATAACTTGAACATCCTGTCACATAAGGAAAGAAAGTATCTGGATAGCAACACGCAAAAGAATGAAAATGGACCACTTTCTTACACCACACACAAAAATAAATTCAAAATGGACTCAAGACCTAAATGTGAGACCCGAAGCCATAAAAATCCTAGAAGAGAACACCGACAGTAACTTCTCTGACATCAGCCATAGCAACTTTTTCTAGATATGTCTCTTGAGGCACGGGAAACAAAATAAAAAATGAACTATTGGGAGTACATCAAAATAAAAAGCTTCTGCAAAGTGAAGGAAACCATCAACAAAACTAAAAGGCAGCCTATAGAATGGGGGAAGATATTTGCAAATGACATATCTGATAAAGGGTTAGTATCCAAAGTGTATAAAAAACTTATAAAACTCAACACCCAGGGGCACATGGGTGGCTCAGTTGGTTAAGTGTCTGACTCTTGATTTCGGCTCAGGTCATGACCTCTCAGTCAGTGGGCCCTGTGCTGGGTGTGGAGCCTGGTTAAGACTCTCTCTCCCCCTCTGCTGCGCCCCCCCCCCCCCCCCCCCCCGCTGATGTGCTAGCTCACTCTGAAAACAAACAAAACACAGAAGACAAAAACAAAAACAAAAAAACCCTCAAGATGCAAAAAACGAACAATCCAATTAAAAATTGGGGAGAAGTCTTGAACAGACATTTTCCAAAGAAGAAATACAGATGGCCAACAGACCCATGAAAAGATGCTCAACATCATTCATCATCAGGAACATGTAAATCAAAACTACAATGAGATACCACCTCACACCTGTCAGAATGGCTAACCCAACAACACAGGGAGCAACAGGTGTTGACAAGGATGTGGAGAAAAAGCAACCCTCTCGCACTGCTGGTGGGAATGCAAACTGGTGTAGCCACTCTGGAAAATAGTATGGAGGTTCCTCAAAAAGAAAAGTTCCTTAAAAACAGAACTACCCAACCTACAATCCAGCAATTGCACTACTAGGTATTTACCCAAAGAATACAAAAATACTAATTTGAAGGGATACCTGCACCCCAATGCTTATAGCAGCATGACCTACAATAGCCAAATTATGGAAACAACCTAAGTGTCCACTGATTGATGAATGGATAAAGAAGATGTGATGCGTATATACAATGGAATAACACTTAGCTGTAAAAAAGAATGAAATTTTGCCATTTGCAATGACGTAAATTGAACTAGAGAGTGTTATGCTGAACGAACAAGTCAGTCAGAGAAAAACAAAATGCCGTATGATTTCACTCATACTGAAGGAAAAAAACCAACCGAGCAAATGGGGGTAGGGAGAGAGATGCCAACTACGAAACAGACTCTTAACTGCAGAGAACAAACTGATGGTTACGGGTGTGTGTGTGTGTGTGTGTGTGTGTGTGTGCGCGTGTCTGTGTGTGTGCATGAAACAGGTGATGGGGACTAAGGAGCATACTTAATCATGAGTATCAAGTGTTGTATGGAGATGTTGAATCACAAGTATTGTACTCCTGAAACTAATATTACACTGTATGTTAACTGGAATTTAAATAAAAACTTAAAAAGTATCAGACTTTTGAGGTCATGTCAAAAGGACTCATCATGGGCAAGTACATTATACCTCAATTCAAATGTTAAATTTTAAAAATAGACTCAAGGGGTGTCTGGGTGGCTCAGTCAGTTGAGCGTCAACCCTGATTTCAGCTCAGGTCACAATCTCAGGGCCGTGGGATCGATCCCCACGTGGGATCGAGCCCTGCGTGGGGCTCCACACTCAGTGTGGAGCCTGTCTGGAATTCTCTCTCTCTCTCTCTCTCTCTCTCTCTCTCTCTCCCCACCCCCATCCCCCTACTCTCCCTCTCTCTCAAAATAAAGCTCAGGGGCATCTGGGTGGCTCAGTCGGTTAAGCATCTGTCTTCAGCTTAGGTCACCATCTCGTGGGGCATGAGTTCGAGCCCTGCACTGGGCTCTCTGCTCTCAGCACAGAGCCTGTTTCAGATCCTCTGTCCCTTTCTCTCTGCCGCTCCCTTGTTGTGCGCTCGCTTGCTCTCTCTCTCTCAAAAAACAAACAAATGCTAAAAAAATAAATCTTAAAAAAAAAGAACACAAAATAATTTCAGGAGACTTATACTCCAAAAATATGGGACAATCTGAGCATCAATTAGAGTAATTACTGAAAGGTATTCAAACATATCAGGAATTTTAAAATCCTTAGTTAATAATGATCCTAAAGAAAGAAACTGGTTACCTATCTAGGTAACAGAGAACCAAATCATTATTATCAAACTGGTAAATACAGGGAAAGAATCAAGCATTTAACTGACCTTTCTGTATAAACTGTGCTTAGGGTAATCAAAATGGTTGCTGAGTGAAATTTTCCTTTTTTTTAAAATTTAATTTAATTTTTTTAGACGTACTTAGCTAACACATGAAGACGTGACAGAATTACAGAATCACCATTTTGCAGGCAAAGGATGAACGATCATGGTGGCTGCTACCATCAGAGAGAGAGAGAGACAATTAGCCATGCTGCGCCTCCTAATGGGAGAAGATGCCACCAGCTATGAAGCAGTCTTGTCAAAATACCTAAACCAATGCAAGCCGCTAGATTTCCCTACTGAATTATGGGATGTACAGGACACATTACGTGTCTGGTGACAGAGGAGCCTGTCAGGGGACACCGCAGAGGGACAATGAGCAAAATTTAAGATGTGGGCAAACTACGGGACAAAATGACCTGGTTTCTTCAACAAACAAATGCAGGGTGACAAAAAAAGGGAGGGAAAATCCAGACAGTAAAAGAGACTTAAGACACATAATAACCAAATGCAGACCTTGTTTGGAACATGTCAACTGGAAGAAGAAAAGATGTGGTCTATTTGAATACCGACAAGTTACCTGATATCAGATAATTCAGTTTTGTCTTTAAAAGAGTCTTTACTTTTTAGAGATTCCCAATGAAATACTTACCTATGGGAAAATAAGATATCTTAGATTTTCAAAACAGTCAGGGGCGGGAGGTGGAGGTTATCACTGAAATGAACATGGCCATAAGTTGTTATAGCTGGTAAGGGTACATGGTAGTTTTGTACTCTTATCCTGTTATTGTGTGTGTTTGAAATTAAAAAAAAAATATATGTAACTTTAAAAAAATTTTTTTAATGTTTATTTTTGCGACAGAGAGAGAGAGCATGCGTGCGCACATGAGTGGGGGAGGGGCAGAGAGAGAGAGAGAGACACAGAATCTGACAAAGACTCCAGGTTATGAGCTGTCAACACAGAGCCCGACGCAGGGCTCTAACTCAAGAACAGTGAGATCACGACCTGAGCTGAAATCAGGCGCTTAACCGACTGAGCCACCCAGGTGTCCCCCTCAAAAACCTAACTTCTAAAGATATCTTTGCCTCCTAACTTAGATGAGAAATAGGGGGGTAGTTCTTTATCAAAAGTGTTTCCCAACCTGTTTTTTTTTTTAAATCAGCCCTTAAGAAATCTGTTAAAAACTTTTTGTTTTTCCCCATAATCCTGCCCCCATGAAATGTTAACACCACAGATATACTATAAATCTGTTTATGTACTGTGGTCTTTTAGAGGGGGCCGCAACTCCTGTATTACGGGAGACTTGTGCGTTCCACGCCTATCGTCGCCCTGGGGGCAATCCTGCTCTTGCTGAATACGCAAGCTCTCTCGGAGCACCGGTCCCAGAAATAAAGTCTGCATGTGTCCAACCACATCATGGTTAGTACAAGAGAAAGGGAGAAGACCAGGTTATGGATTTGTAGGTCTGGCGTCAGGGTGGGTGCTGAGGCGGTGAGTGCTTGGCTATTTCCTATCAGATAAGAAGGAAAACCAACCACCCAGTAAGGTGGTTACCAGGAGGCACTTCAATGGGGAGCGGTCTCTTTCCCGTCTAATGAGAATAGGAATTGCACCAGGCACTAGGGTTGGCGGAATCTTATCACACACCTCTCGGCCTTTTGGCTAGTTGCCTGATTGTCAAATGGCCACCCGCAGGGAGGGGCTGGTGGCACAGAAGAGCCAAAGGAGCCCACTGATAAGATTCTGCCTGCTTTCACACTGGGTGCGGAGTCACGTGCCCATTTGCTCTGGTTAATGCTAAGATTACTTGTATGTTTTTTAAATAGAGGGTCATCGCTGGATGCGTGCCCCACGAATGTTCTGCCAGACACTAAAAACCTACCAGAGGGCTAATATTGGCTACAAAAAGCCCAGAGTTTACTGCATAAACAAAATGGGTAATTTATGATAAAAGCGGGGATTTTCCAAAATTAAACAAATAACAGCGATAACACAAAAAACAACAAACCTTCTACCTAAGGACCTCCAAGCCCATTTGTCAAAATTTCTGAAACTAATGTTTTTTTGGGTTTTAAGATAATACGTGTACATAGTAAACACAATGTTTTCCAAATGGCACAGAAATGTGTTAAGTGACACATAAAATTCTCTCTTCCATCCAAGTCTCAATCCGTAGAGGAAAATACTGTAACAGTCTGCGTATCCTTCCAGACACATTCTGTGCATATGACAACATACAGATATGTACACGTGTGGATTTTCCAATGTGCTTTTCCCTACTTTCAGTTAACAATACAACGTGGGCATCGTTCCTTATTAGCACACCAGCATCACCACCTTCTGCAGTGGATCCACGTTGGGTGGGCCCAATTTATGGAACCTGTCCTGGTGACAGGCACTTCGCTTGGTTTCTTTGTGCTGCTGTTACCAACGACGCTGCAGTGAACGTCTTGTTTAATGAAGCTCAAACTTCAGCTCTCACTGCGACTGTCACTCTGTGAAGTCATTTACCGAGGAGCAGATGGGCACATAAGGCCCGGGTGCCTGCTGGTGTTCCACAGCCAGCGTGTCCTGGAGAAGCCCAGCGAGCAGCCCAGGCAGTCAGGCGCCTAGCCCTGCTCTTCACCTTGACCGCCCCCCCACCCCCCACCATGCCGCCTGTGTTCCAGGTGCAAAGAAGTGAAACGGCAGATCACAGGGCAGGTGCGGTTTGAATTTGAACACTTATTGACAAACTGTTCTACAAGGAGACTGCGTCAATTTAGCACCCACCACACCCACGAGTGTCTTTTTCTTCGTATCGTAATGCTCTCTCATCCTTGACAGTAACATGGGTGAAAACGATGCCATCTGGTTGTTTCAGTTTACACGTCTTTAATTATGAGTGAGCGTTTTCTCCCGTGAACTTACTGGTTATGTGTAATTACTTTTCTCCATGCAAATGCAGAAATTTGCCATGTCGGCACATTCCAGGTATCTTATGATTAAAAAATATTCATTTTATAGCACAGCATTTGCTAACTCTTCGTGAAGGAGAAATCAGCTGGTGCAGTCAGAGCGAAGAATAATTTATCAATACCTCATAAAGCTGAAGATGCCTATTACCTGTGAACTACTAATCCCCTGCTTCAGTATATAATCATAAAGTATAAAAACTCCCCAAGAATTTCCACAGCGGCACTGTTTCTAAGGGCAACAACCTCCGTGTGCATGGACAGGAAAATGCACGAACTAAGATACGCTCAAAAGAGAAAATGCGTGAATTGGAGCCAGAGAGGTCAACGCTCAAAGCTACTTGCAGAAGGACATGCTCAGTTCATGCCTCTCACGTTCAGGCTGAGGGCTCCTAGCGCCTGCGTGTACAGACCTGTAGTCCAAGGAGGGAAATGCGCCCAGTAAGGGCGCCTGGCTCAGCTGCGGGAGCATGGTTCCGCTAGAGAGGGTGGGGAGCCGGGGGCTTCAGTTGTGTCTGTGGTTTTCCTAAGCAGCGGGCACGGAGATGACGGATGGGCCGTTCTCTCTACTTTTTTCAATTAAAAATAAATAAACAAAGAGCTCACCTTATATTCCCAGAGATTCTGGGGGGGCTTCACCCCCAGTGCTTTGACACGCTCCAGTTCCAGGAGGATGGCTCTTCTGTGGCTGCTGTTTTCTATGTTATATGGCGCCCTTGAAAATTCTTCCTCTGTCAGAGTTAAAAGCAACCTGTTGGGGGGGAGGGGAGCAGTAGATTTCTTGTGAGATTATACACCGGAAGCCAACTCTTCACACCCAGGGTTCCAACCTATCAACACAAATACTTCGGGCTTCCGGTAAGGCAAGATACCTGGTATATGAAGTAACAGTAATAACAGCAAACTACTGAATGCTTGTTAATTGTTAGTGACTCTCTGAAAGTACTTCCACAAACCGTCACCAATCCGCTTAACAATTCTGCAGAACAGGTGGAATTATGAGCATTACGTGCATGACAAAATGGTTTGGAGGAATAGAGTGGCTCGGCCGAGGCACACCCTGGTCCGTTTTGCTCCTAACTTCTGATCTTTCAGCTAAGCAGCTGAGTTCTCCCAGGGTACTCTGTTTTGCAAAGAAAAATGTAGTATATATTTTACATAGAATATAATATTCTATATAAAATTATATATAATATGTTTCTGTAACATATAGAAAAAAATTGGACAGAAATCCAATAAAATGTGATGACTCGAACAGGAGCTGTTCTGGGGTGGGGGTGGGGGTGCGCCTTAGTGGCTCAGTCGGCCAAATGTCCGACTCTTGGTTTTGGCTCAGGGCACAATCTCACATTTCATGAGTTCAGGCCCAGCATCGGGCTCTGTGCTGATGGTGCAGAGACTGCCTGGGATTCTCCCTCTTTCCCCCTCTCTCTGTCTGTCCCCCGATCACACTGTCTCTAAATAAATAAGTAAATAAATAGAAAAAAAAAAAAGTAGCTGTTCTGGGGTTGTAATTTAATAAAAATATTTGTAGATCCCTTATCTGGTCCCTTCCATTGGAAAATATGACTCCGACTCCACAAGAGCCAATCGTTAAAACCACCCCTGTGCACCAGCAAGCGGAGACCCAGCAGGCACACAACCACTGGGGGAGGGATGTAAACTGATGTCCTCTCGTGGGTGATTTGGAAACATTGATCAAAGTTATAAAGGCTTATTTCCTTTGACGTGGAAATTCCAGTTCTAGGAATCCATCTTCTGGAAGGAAGGCAATGAGGCAAAGATGTATCAGCCAGGTAGACAACAAAAATGTTTTTAACCACAATTCGGGGGAGGCGCCAATTCTTACAAAAAGCAGACAACTCAACTGGGAGCGTGTGGCTTTCCCAAAGGAGAGTTAAGAGTTGAAAGTTCAGTTCGGGGGGAAAATGTGACTGGGGTGTGAGGTGGGCAGGCAGGGGCCTGGATGGTGCATCTGAAACAAGCAGATTAGCAGGAGTGGCTGTTCTCAGCACTGCGTGGCACACTATACTCTCCCTACACAGTCCCTCCAAGGAAGGAAAGAGCCCAAGAAAGATGGTCAGTGTTCTGGAAGGGGGCACGGGGACATGCTAATGGGCAGAGGCAGGCCTGCCCATAGCCTGGCAATCCCATCCTGGAATTCCTTGTATCAGGGCATTTGCTACAACATTGCTTGGAATTGTCTGGGACAGGAAAAAGGAAACAGCCCAGACGTGCCTTGGTGAGATCAACTAAAGAGACTCTAGTACACACACATACGTACGTACATATGTATACGTATATGTACCTATAATCACAGATCTGTTTAATACAGTTGTATTTCCAGTTTAAACAAATAATATACACTTATGTGTATCTCTGTATAAACATGGAAGAAAATCCAGAAAGATGTCCAGAAACATGCTAACAGTGGTTTCCTCTGGAGAGTAGAATTATGAGGGTATTTCACTTCCATACCCTACAGTTCTATGTTAATTTTAAAATAACTAAAAAAATACATGGTTCTTTTCTAATTCAGAAGCAACACACAAAATGCCAGTCACATAAAATGGTTCGGCTGCTCTGGGGAGCGGTGTGACATTTCCTCAAGAAGGGAAATACAGAAGGTGACTTCAGGCCCCAGCAACGGCACTCGGGCAGACATGCACGGGCCCTCGGAAGCACAGGGTTACACAAAAACCCACATGCAAAGGATCAGAATAGCTCTGTTCGTGAGAGCCCCCAAACAGAGCAACCTGAACGACTGAAGGATGGGTACTCAAGTGCAGCGTAGCCACAAGTGGGAATACTGCTCAGCCATAAAGATGAAGGAAGGATTAGGGGTGCCTGGGTGGCTCAGTCAGTTAAGTGTCTGACTTTGGCTCATGTCATGATCCTGAGGTTCGTGGGTTTGAGCCCCACGTCGGGCTCTGTGCTGATAGCTCAGAGCCTGGAGCCTGCTTCGGATTCTGTGTCTCCTTCTCTCTCTCTGCCCCTCTCTCGCTCGGTCTCTCTCTCTCTCTCTGTCTCAAAAATAAATAAACACTAAAAAAAAAAAGACGAAGGAAGCACTGACCCACGTGACAACTTGGATAAACCTTGAAAATGCTCTGCAAGGTGAAAAAGCCAGACGCTAAAGGATTCCGTTTACAGGGATTACTCTAACAGGCAAATCCACGGAGCCAGAAAGGAGAATGGTGGTCGCCTGGGGATGAGGGAGGGGGCATGAGGACCAAAGAGGGGAGGGTAAGAACTTTCTTTTTGGGGTGATGAAAATGTCCTAACACTAGACTGTGGTGATGGCTGCACATGTCTGTGGATACATTAAACGACATGGATTGGACACTTTCAATGGGTGAATTTCATAGTATGTGGGTTATGACTCAGTAAAGCAGCTTACAAAAAGGTCAATGACACGTCAGAAGACCCAGCGTCTCACCTTCCATTCACTCTTTCAGATAAAAACCGGTCTCTGTAGAGAGAGGCCCAAGGGCCCAGCTGCTCCAGCCAGAGGACCACTTCTTCAGCTGTCCATTTGGCCACAGCCTTGTGGACCAGGAGGTCGTGCTCAGATTCCCTGCTGCTCCAGTGATACACGAGGAGGACCACCTGGGGACAAGGGACAGAGGCCTTAAGACACAGAAAGGTCAGAGAAGCCAGCTTCTCACGAGTGTGGGGCGGGGAAGGGAAGGCTGAGCTTGACGGGAACGACGCCGAGTCGGTACAAGGAACCACTGGCACCGAGAGTTGCGGAGGAGAACTCCAGGTGGGCCCCTGTCTCTGCTGGTTGTGGGGCTGTGAGGGAACAGAGATGGGAACAGGACTCGGCATAGAGCATCTGGGAGCGCAGCACCCTGGGCCCCAACATCCTGGCCAGCATAACTGCCTCATGTGCCTTTTCTACTGGAAAATTTGTAACCTTTAAATTTGTGTAGCATGGGGCGCCCGGGTGTTAAGTGTCTGAGTTCAGCTCAGGCCATGATCTCGTGGCCCATGGGTTCGAGCCTCACATCAGGCTCTGTGCTGACAGCTCAGAGTCTGGAGCCTGCTTCAGTCTCTGTGTGTGTGTGTGTGTGTGTGTGTGTGTGTGTGTGTGTGTGTCTTTCTCTCTCAAAAATAAATAAACATTAAAATAATAATAATAATAAATTTTCGTACCAGGGAACCGAGAATAAAACAGTCTCCGTGTGAGATGTTAGTAAAGGGCTATGCTCAAGACTCAACCACCCAGGTAGACAGGGTCTCGGATTCCAGTTCTCACACCTTCCTGCATCTGTCCCCTCACCTCTAAAATGGGAATAACTGGGGCACCTGGCTGGCTCAGTCGGTATAACATGCGACTCCTGATCTCGGGGTTGTGAGTTCAAGCCCCATGCTGGGGATAGAGCTTACATTAAAACCAAAATAAAAGAAATGGACAAATGGGATGGGAATAATCACGGTGACTATTGCAGGGGTGAGGAAGAGGATGAATGGAACGAAGCTAAGAAGAACTGGGCCCTGAATATTATACTGCCTACTTGAGTACACAGCTTCCCTGAAGAATCATCTGACCCAGCGGATGTCAAATGCATGCAATGAATGACCACATACAGGTAAGCTATCAATTTCCACAGAAGTGATGTCAGTGAAAACTGGGAGTGGGTCAGGGGGCAGAGAAACACAGCGGTACACTTACTGCCACACCAGTTAAAGCGGTGAGCACTCCGGAAAAGAATCCCCCACCTCTCTGTGCATTCACTCGGCCTGTGTTGGTAGCCAAAGGAGCCTGATCATTCCCATATCTGTGAAAGGCTGCAAGACTCTGGATTATGTCATTATTCTGCTGAATGTCCTCAAATCGCATTCTAATGGCATCAGGAAATAATTTTTCAGTGGCATCCCTATGAAGAATAGGAAAAAAAATCACGTGACAGTTGTTTGACTAAATACACTTAGGATGTTTAGAGGCTAAAATAAAACTAACAGTCAATATTTAACAACATACAGGCACTTTAGAACAATGGTCAAGACTGACTATGGCCCGGTTGGTAACACCAAAAAGGACTGGAAACAACCGATGTGTCCACTGTTAGAGAAACAGTCAAATTATGGTCTATTCACACAATGGAATGTTACAAAGTTTTAAAAATGAATTTACTGGATATCATTTGTATCGAGATGGATAAATTTAAGACATACATATTGTTGAGCGGAAATAATAAACGATGGGGTCGCCAGGGTGGCTCAGTCGCTTGAGTGCTCAGATTTCGGCTCAGGCCATGATCTCACGGTTCGTGGGTTCGAGCCCCACGTCAGGCTCTGTGCTGACAGCTAGGAGCCTGGAGCCTGAAGCCTGCTTCGGATTCTCTGTCTCTCTCTCTGCCTCTCCCCCGCATGCACTCTGTCTCTCAAAAATAAATAAACATTAAAAAAAATTAAAAAACAAAACAAAACTGTGGAGCCTTATAGATAGTACACCACTGATGTGAGGAAATACTTGCATTTCCTGCTGGCACACATAGGTACAAAAGTATCGTTAAAATTCTGAAGGAAATCACAACAGAGGCATGACTGAAATGACTCTGGGGAAAAGGAAGGACGTGGTGTAAGATGGGGAGGGGGAGGGCAAAGGGATCTTTATCAGTAAGCACTCTCATTTTTTAAAAAGAATATAAACAAATGAAGGTTATCTATGTATTGCTGATGTTATTCAACATTAATTCCAGAAAACAAGTGGAGCTGTCTTCATTTTCAATTACACATAATCAGAGAACCTTCCTTCAATTTAAGATCAATCTGCAGGTACCCCAGGCTGAGAGGTGAGAGCAAAGCGCTTGTCAACGGATCTCCCATGAAAAAGAGAATGTTAGGTTAACGTTTTCAGGGAACTTTCTGGTACTCTGTTAGTATCAGGAAGGCAACAGAAGAAAAGCAAGGACTTTAGGCTCGAAGACATGACAGGTGCAATATGCATGCAAGCAGAAAGGAACCCTCTCTCTGAAAGGTCTTGTCATTTGTTGTGTGAAGCTATACACGGGAGACCATCTCTACTGATATGAAAACTGGAACAGTTTATCAAAGATTATGAAAATCAGTAGCAAACCGATTCGTACAGAGTCGTGCGGTGACGCCATTTTCTCTATGAGACCTGGGGTGTTCTCAGCGGATACAAATCGATAAAAAGTGTTATAGGACAAAGCATTACAAGCAATGGTCTGATAACCAGAATTTGTTTTTTCCTTTATGATAAATAAACACAAACAAATCACGGTCACCTGTGAGGAAGGAAGTCTGGCTTTGCAGGTCCTTGAGCCCCCCGACTCCCAGGCCAGCAGATCTAGAATGACAGTGGGGGTCGGCCCTGCGCCTCTGGCCTTCTCAAACATGGCTGCTCCCATGAAGACAAAGCATAGTGCGCAAGCTGTATGGGCTACCGATACGGACCGAGCGTTACCTGAGGAGAATATTGACTTTGGGGAAACCTTCCCATTTTTCTCTGCATTCTGGACACTCTGTTTTCTTCGAAGAGGCCCACCATAAAGCTAGGCAATGCCGGCAGAAGCTATGCCCACAGTTCAAGGTGGTGGGGTTAACCAGGATGTCGTAACAGCAGTGGCATGAAAATTCACTAACAGAAATCTGAGGGGTGGTGCTCTTGAGAGGGTCACCTTCCTCATGGGTCATCTTGTTCAGATCGTTCTGTGCAGGCCCCTCCATCTCTTAGAAAATCCTGGGGTTCACAAGCACAGAAAATTTCAGACTTAGGAAACTGCTCCAAAGCATCATTAAATCTAGGAAAAAAAAAAAAAGAAAAGGCAACAGAATTAGGACAAGGGTTTGAGATTACTGCCGTTCTGTTAAAGGTTTTTATAAATGTTTTTCTTTACATTTTGTTTACTTTGAGAGGGAGTGAGAGCATGAGTGGGGGAGGGGCAGAGAGCAAGAGGGAGAGAGAGAGTCCCAACCAGGCTTCTTGCAGAGCACAGTCATGGGGCTTGATCCCATGTCCATGAGATCATGACCTGAGCTGAAACCAAGAGTCAGATGCTTAACTGACTGAGCCACCCAGGTGGCCCCATTAAAGCTCATTTTTAAATGTGATCAATTTGACTTCTAAAAATTCACATTCCAGAAACCA
Organism: Puma concolor; assembly: GCF_028749965.1. Classification (NCBI taxonomy): domain Eukaryota; kingdom Metazoa; phylum Chordata; class Mammalia; order Carnivora; family Felidae; genus Puma; species Puma concolor. Next base: position 30,447,142 of record NC_141682.1, read on the forward strand.
AATAAACCTACTGAATTTCTTTCTGCCCTGTCATACTTCTGAAAATTAGGTGAAGCCAAATAATGCAGTAGAAAGTTCAGGGGACTTGGTGACAGTGGGGAATTCTAGATCCTTCTCTTTCACTAACTTACTTGGAAAATGTAATTCCTCTGGCCTCAGTGTTCTTAATTACATTTCTAAAGTCCTTTCTTGTGTATGATTTTACATAAACCAACTTCTTGGTGGAGGGGGCGGGTCCCTGGGTGGCTCAGCCAGTTGGGCGTCCAAGTCTTGATTTCAGCTCAGGTAATGATCTCACGGTTTATGAGATGCAGCCCCACATTGGGGTCTGCAATGACAGCATGGAGCCTGCTTGGGATTCTCTCTCTCTCTCTCTCTCTCTCTCTCTCTCTCTCTCTCTCTCTCTCCTCTCTCTTTCTCTGTCCCCCTCCCCCCATTGTGTACTCTCTCTCAAAATAAAGAAAGAAATAAACATTAAAAAAAAAAAAAAAACACAGCTTCTTGGGCCAGTTAAATGTCTGAAGTTGGCAATAACAGATGTACTTCATGTAAATAATGCATTTTTTTATCCAAATGTTTTCCCAGTAGATAATTATTTATGTTTATTTCATAAACATGTGATTTCAGAGGCTCCCACAGGTACAGTACCAAGAAGTGAGTGAAGCCTTATTTTGTGAGGTGCCCTGTGTCAGGTCAACTCCCTAGAGGCTCAATATACCCTTTCCTCCCAACTCAACCCGAACACACATCATGCCCTCTGGATCTGGCCAGTCGGGTGCCACAGAAACATGCCAATGTCGCTAATAAGCAAATGGCAGAGGACCATCTTCTCGTTCTCATCCGGGTCTTAGGAGACTGTTTTATTGAGAGGCAGGACGGTGCAGGACACCATGGAGTTAGAGTCGCTTGCTCTGTGACTGTGCACAAGTTACTTGAGCTCTCTGAGCCCTGTGTTCTCAACTGTGAAATGGTAGTTAACAGTATAAAAACCGCCAAGGTTTCTTGTGAGGATCAGAGAGGTTGAAAGTAAAGTGGCAGGGACGGTGTATGATGTAAACAGGGGTTAATGCAATGACTATTCACACTACTCCTGGTATTAAGACAGTGGAGGCCCTGGTGAGTAAGGGTTTCTCCATCTCACTACTGTGAAGAGAAAGGAAGTAGTAAATCACTCTCCATCACCCACAGCGATCATGTAGAGAAGGGCTCTTGTTTTTGCAGTAGGGCTGCCTGCGTTCTTACTAAATCTCTGCCATTCGCTAGCTGTAGGGTCTGGACTTCTTGGGAGTCTCAGCTTCCTCGTGTTTAAGTGTGTGTGTGTGTGTGTATGTGTGTGTGCGCCTAAGAATAGCATTTACCCCCACTGGGAGGTTTAAGAATTGAACAGGAGAATGCAAGTGAAGTATCTGATCCTACAGAGCCTGACATGTGGTGAGTAAACCATATAGGGTAGCAATTTGCCTGATTTTCAAATACAGTCATGAGAATCTTATCTTTTATTGAGTGACATATTATGCTTATAGAATACCATATTTTACTTATTTATTTATGAATGTTTATTTATTTTGAAAGAGAGAGAGCGTGCGAATGTGCAAGCAGGAGAGGGGCAGAGAGAGGGAGAGGGAGAGAATCCCTGACGGTGTGGGGAGCCTGGGGCTCTATCTCATGAACTGTGAGATCATGACCAGAGCTGAAGTCAAGAGTCAGACACTCAACCGACTGAGCCACCCAGGCACCCTTAGACTACTATAGTCTAAATAAGCAAATCTATAGGGGCACCTGGGTGGCTCGGTCGGTTAAGCCTCCAACTCTTGGTTTTGGCTAGGTCACGATCTCAGGCTTTGTGGGTTCAAGTCTTGGGTGTTGCTCTGGACTGACGCATGGAGCCTGCTTGGGATTGTCTCTCTGTCTCTGTTCCTCCCTCACTTGCTCTTCCTCTCAAAAATAAATAAGTATTAAAATAAAGAAGCACATCTATAAACAAAGACAGAAGAAAATACAATGAAGTATTTGTAGTGGGTCTGGGTATGCTGGGTGGGGGAGGGTCGTGATTATTTTGGTTTTCTGTATATACCAAATTGTTTTTAATAAAAATGTATATTATAATAATTACAAAAACACATATAAAATTGTAAAAAATGTATTGTATTCCCTTTGACACAACACTAGTGGGGGATTTTAAACTCCAACAATAAACACAGCTAAATTTTAAACTCAGTGTTAAAGTGGAATAAAGGTCCTCATCAGTACTAAAAACACAATTAGGTAAAGATAAATATAAAATTAAAGGATTAAATATAAAATATAAAATTTTAAAATATAATATTTACATTCATACTGTTATTCACAATAATAAATTATAGTAAAGAGGGGGACCACCTTCTGTATAAGCCTAAACTGTTGTTTTTGGGGCACTTGGCTGGCTCAGTTGGTGGAGCATGCTACTATTTAAAAAAAAAAAAATTTTTTTAATGTTTATTCATTCTTAAAAAAAAAATTTTTTTTTAAATGTTTATTTATTTTTGAGACAGAGGGAGACAGAACATGAGTTGGGGAGGGGCATAAAGAGAGGGAGATACAGAATCAGAAACAGGCTCTGGGCTCTGAGGTGTCAGCACAGAGCCCGATGCAGGGCTTGAACCCACGAACCGTGAGATCATGACCCGAGCCGAAGTTGGACGCTTAACTGACTGAGCCACCCAGGCGCCCCATGTTTACTCATTCTTGACAGAAGACACAGCATAAGTGAGGGAGGGGCAGAGAGAGAGGGAGACACAGAATCTGAAGCAGGCTCCAGGCTCTGAGCTGTCAGCACACAGTCCGATGCAGGGCTCGAACCCATGAATCATGAGATCGTGACCTGAGCCGAAGTCAGACGCACAACGGACTGAGCCCCCAGGCACCCTGGAGCATGCTACTCGTCATCTCAGAGCTTGAGCCCCACGATGGGGGCAGAGATTACTTAAAAATAAAATCTGGGGGATGGGATGCCTGGGTGGCTCAGGGGGTTTCAGCTGAGGTCATGATCTCACGGTTCGTGAGCTCAAGCCCCATGTCAGGCTCTGTGCTGACAGTGCAGAGCCTGCCTGGGATTCTCCCTCTCTCTCTGCCCCTCCCCTGCTTGGGCTCTCTCTCTCAAAATAAATAAACTTAAATAATAAAAATAAAAAATAAATAAAAATAAAATCTTGAGGTGCCTGGGTGGCTCAGTCAGTTAAGCGTCTGACTCGATTTTAGTTCAGGTCATGACCTCACGGTTTGTGAGTTCGAGCCCCACATCACGCTCCAACTGTCAGTGTGGAGAGTGTACCCTTTTTCTCTCTCAAAATAAACTAAAAAAAAACCACTTTTTTTTAATCTTAAAAAAAAAAGCTGTTCTTTTTGGAAGAAAGAGTTCAAATAAATATTCTTAATGACAAACTCTAAATCAATTCTGATCATCATATTTACTTATTAGTTGTATGTTTAGTAACACTAAAAAAATTCCTAAGTGCTTTCCTACAGGCAGTCCCTTCACATTGCTAAGTGGGAGATGGAGATCTTATGCAGATTTTTAGAAAAAGGAATCATTTGCATAAGGTAGTTCCTTTATCTGGCTAATATTGATTAAACAACTGCCACGAGGGGGCCATTATCCCAGGAAATAAACAACTGAACCACTGCTATTAACTGAGCACCTCCTACGAGCTGGGCACTGGGCTTGCCTTCTAGGTACATTCAGGATCTCATCGGGATTCAGTGTCAGAGGAAAGATCCCAAGTGAAGGAGGGGCAGGGGAGGGGTCAGGAAAGATGGGCCGGACTCAGTGCCTTCGTGGGGAGCAGTGAGTGACCCAGAACTACCGGTCTGATGTGGGGTCGTGTGTACCTAGGTAATGAGAGGTGGGCCAATGGGAGAAGAGAAAGGTTTCAGAGGCAATGGGATCAGCAAAGCGGTGCCAGAGGATGATAAATCTCCTCAGGAAGGAGGGCCGGGCTAGGACATCCTAGAAGTAAAATGTTTCATCACTTCTGGGACTGAGGGGATAAAGAGGGAAAACAGCACAAGAATGACAAGTGATAAAGAAAGGGATCGATGCTATCTGAGGGCTGTTAAAGAAATAACTTACAGGCTCTGGGGACGAGAGAGAAGAAAGACCAAAGATGCTGGCCAGGTGTCAGAGCTGGGGAGGAAGAGAGGTTCCCTTCAGCAAGCCTCAGAGAGAAGGTTAAGTTGAATTTTAGAAAAGGTGAGTTCGAGGTGATGACATGACTCCCAAGTAGGATGGTCTAGTGAGCAGCTGGAGGGACCAAACTGCAGCTGGGAGTTAAGAATGAGGCCATTGTACGCACTTGCGAGTAATCTGCAGAGAAATGACAACTTTGTACTGAAATTAGTTTCTCACCTATTAGCCTTTTAAAACTAGAAGGTACCAGTCGTTCCCAGCTTACCCGATCTGAAAGTTTATTTCTCCTGAGAGAAAACAAACCACACGCTGACATCTAAAATGTACTTTTGGGGCGCGTGGGTGGTTCAGTTGGAGCGTCCGACTCTTGACTTCGGCTCAGGTCCTGATCTTGTGGTTCATGAGTTTGAGCAGACCCTGCTTAGGATTCTGTCTGTCTGTCTCTCTCTGCCCCTCCCCTGCTTGCTCTCTCTCTCTGTCTCTCACAATAAATTAAAAAATAAACTGAAAAAAATAAATCAATAAAACATGTTTTTTAAAATTAAAAAAAAAATTTTTTTAATGTTTATTTTTGAGATAGAGAGAGCACAAGCAGGGGAGGGGCAGAGAGACGGAGACGGAATCTGCAACAGGATCCAGGCTCTGAGCGGTCAGCACAGTGCCCGACGCGAGGCTCGAACTCACAAGCAGTGAGATCATGACCTGAGCCGCAGTTGGGCGCTCAACCAACTGAGCTACCCAGGTGACCCTAAAGCATATTTTTAAGTCGTATTTTGAGAAGCTGAGGTGGTCACTACTTTTGTCTTATGACTGTCTTTAACAAACTAGAAACGGCATGGACTTGGATTACATCTTGGGAATTTTGCTAGTTTCAGCTTCCCCTAAATCCAAAATGTCAAAGCGAACAGAGAAAAGAGTCCACATCTTAACCAAATTCAGTTGATCTTTTCTGCTATTTCTGTCTGCATTTGGGTCACTTCCCTGAGGGAAAACAGCACTTTCAGGGGAAGAAAGTGCTCTTCAGGGATAAAACGCAGTTCAAACCCTGAACTTCCAAGGTGTGGGTCAACACACCCTCCCGCACTGGCAATGACTGAAGGCCTCTTGGGAGCACAGCGTTCCCAAGGATGTTTACAGATGTTCTGTATAAACTCGGCCCGTGGCAGGAGCGAGAGGCTCTGCTGGCTCTGAGTTCCTGCACAAGTAAGCACACATGAGGCCTCAGAGAGGACGCTGGGGGTGGGTGGGGGTGGGGTGGGGGAACGTAACGTCGGTAGGACTGGGGGAGGAGATTCATTCCCTTTTCCAACTCCTGTGCCCGGTCCACACAGATACACTTTGGTTTGTGTTTAAGCATCACGTGAAATGACAAGTGTTAATTATCTAGTTCAAAGCTAAAGGGGAAGAATGCCTGAGTTTGGAAAAGTCTGCAAGACTGCAAACAGAGACAGGATTAAAACGACAGGTTGAACACCGCAGCATTGAAGAGTACAGTAAACCTCTGGGGACTGAGCCACTCTGAAGAGCTGTGGTTTCTGGATAAAAACTTGGGTCTTTAACTGATGTCTATAAGGCACGTCAAGAGGTCTTTTCACGCAAAGAAATTATAAGCCAAGCTTGCGGTTATCCTTATGAGGATGTAATATGAACTCTTGCCTAAAGAAGTCGATAGGTTTTACTTAATTTTTTAAAGTCCTATTTAAGTAATCTCTACACCCAACGTGGGGCTTGAACTTACAACCCTGAGATCAAGAGTCACATACTCGTCTAAGCCAGCCTGGCACCCTGGGAAATCTATAGTTTTTATTAGGCTCTCAAGGAGGACCAAGACCGAAATAAGGTTAAAAACTGTTTATCCACTAGGATAAAGACTTTTAAAATGTTCGCCATCCCACTGGTCCTGGAGTGGTCACGATGAACCCAGGTGAGCCTTTCCACAGTGACGTAGCATCATCGTCATGCACTCCCACCCTCTGGGTCCTGGAACAGTCTCAACACCAGTAGCCACCACTCCACTGTGGTGACATCTGGCCTTCAGGCAGGCTTTCACATGCTGTTTCTCTTTCTCCCTCTCTCCCTTTCTCTTGAATTAGGTGCAGCCTTTAAAAAAAAATCTGATTTCAGGGGCACCTGGCTGGCTCAGTTGGTTAAGTGTCTTGACTTTGGCTCAGGTCATGATTTCACGGTTTATGAGTTCGAGCCCCACATCAGGCTCGGCGCTGACAGCACGGGCCTGCTTGGATCCTCATGATCCCTCTCTCTCTCTCTCTCTCTCTCTCTCTGCCCCTCCCTGGCTCTCCCTCCCACTCTCTCTCAAAAATAAACAAACAGGGGTGGCTCCGTCAGTTGAGCACCCGACTTCGGCTCAGGTCATGATCTCGTGGTTTGTGAGTTTGAGCCCCACATCAGGCTCTGTGCTGACACCTCGGAGCCTGGAGCCTGCTTCGGATTCTGTGTCTCCCCGTCTCTCGGCCCCTCCCCTGCTCATGCTCTATCTCTCTCTGTCTCTCAATAATAAATAAATGTTAAAAAAAATTTTTTTTTAATGTTTATTTCTGAAACAGAGAGAGACAGAGCATGAGCGGGGGAGGGGCCGAGAGAGAGGGAGACACAGAATCTGAAGCGGGCTCCAGGCTCCCAGTTGTCAGCACAGAGCCTGATGTGGGGCTCGAACTCACAAACTGTGAGATCATGACCTGAGCCGAAGTCAGTCGTTCAACAGACTGAGCCACCAGGCACCCCTAAAAAATAAAAAAAAAACAAAACAAAACATTAAAAACCTTTTTTTAAAAAGGAAAGGATACATGCACCTTTATAAAAAAATTTTTTTAAATTCAAAAAAAATCTGATTTCACATAAAAATGCAGACTCTTGGTTTCTCCTGAAAAAAATCCGATCAAGCAAGACTGGGATTGCAATTGGAGTGACAAGAATCATCGCAAGCTGCATAACTCAGCAGCTGCACTCTTCAGGGAGGGCCTATCTGCTCTGGTTTGCAAGTCCTCATCCACTTGTGTTCCTCCCTGACCTTGGGGGTATTTGCATTTTCGTGACCCCTCCGTAGGTGAGACCGGCAGAGTCTACTGATGAGCTTATGTTTCTGGGTTAACTGGTCTTAGGCTGGTAAGCTTTGGGAGTTCTATCAGCTGAGAGTCTCCCTGTCTCTGGATTTGCTGGCAGGTTGTTTATCATCATTGCTGAGAAAATGATTGCCTCTGAGGTCTTTCACCAAGTTTTCTGAACTATTGCTTCTATTCTGTTACAGACCCTGAGGTCGGACACCCCTACTCGGCAGACTCTGTGTGTGAAAGGCTGTGGGTGAATCGGAGGGCAAGTCTAAAGATTCTAGGTTGTCTTTTTTCCTCATCATTTCCCCAGAGACCTAGGTCAAAATGAATGAAGAGTTTGTGGGCTCTTCTGTGAACCACATATTTAGTACGGGCGTTTAAAACGCCGGCTTTAATATTTTTGAGGTATTTACTTCCGGGTTCTGAGAAACTGTAATTACACCACATTTTTTTTCCTTCTGTTTACTTGTATCATATAACAATGATGTATACTTCTCAGTTTTAAAGTCAGATGACATGTTCTGAGTCCCCTCCCTTCACTACTTATGAGCCATGAGACTGTGGGCGAATTACTCCCTCTCTCTGAATCTCACATGAGCATATATAAGGCATGGGGTTCCCACTCCGACCTCACAGGGCTGTCGTGAGCATTAAGGAGACGCGTGTAAGCACCAGCACAAAGGGAGTATTCAGTAACTGTGGTCTCTTCTTCCACATCATGGTTCCGGCGGGACACTTCCCAAACCGTCCAAGTGAGGAATCCCAAAAGCTGTTCGCATGCTCAGGCCATATAATCAACAACTTATTCTGACATCTCATCAATGTAACTTTTAAATGTTTATTTTTTTGGAGACAGAAAGAGAGAGAGAGAGAGAGAGGGAGGGAGAGAGGGAGAGATCGGGGGTGGGGGAGGGGCAGAGAGACAGGGAGACAAAGAATCCCAAGCAGGCTTCCCACAGTCAGCGCAAAGCCCTTTGCGGGGCTTGAACCCGCGAACCGTGAGATCATGATGGGAGCCGAAACCAAGAGTCAGATGCTTAACCGACCGAGCCACCTAGGTGCCCCTCACCAATGTAACTTTTAGAAACACCTGGAGAGATATTATTTCCTGAGGAAAATGCCATCTCTAAAATTTCAGGGTCAAGAAATGGCATAAAGTCTTAGAAAGCACAACATGAACGAACTGGGTCATTGAGCTTTTCTAAAATGTTGAGCTGTTGGCACAACTGACAGGAAACAATTATCACAGCGTCACGACTTGGGCAACTGCAAGAGCTCTAGCACTGGAACCTTTTCCGTGTTTCCGCAAGAAATACCTAACTGACATGGTACAGTTATCTGAAAAATCTAGGAAGGAAACAAAAGGACTGGAATACCATATCCCAGCTATTCTGTGTGATTAAAGAACTGGCAATAAACGTGGCTATTGCTCCCTCGGAAGGAAAACTGTTTGATTTGGTCAAGTACCGATCTGTAGAATCATCTAGAAGAAGTGGTGGAAGGAGGTGGTGTCACTGCCATTAACTGTTTGATTCTTTAGTCACCCCGAGGTCAATTAATACAGTAATTGTCACTGAGTTCAAAGAAGTATGCATTCATAATGAGTTTAAATGGAGCATTTTTATACCTCAGCTTATAAAGACTGCATGCAATGAATCACTAAATACTACTCCTGAAACCAATGCGACGCTATATATTAACAGACTTGAATTTAAATAAATGAAATAAAGATGTCACGTAGTGATAGTTAACTCTTTAGAAGTCATAATCTTCAAACTACTTTGTTCAGTGACATATAATTATGGTTCTACCTTTTTGTTCAACAAGACGTTTATTGTGACAATAGTACATACCTAATGTTTTAGGAGTAATCTTTCGGAGGACTAATTTATTGGGATTCTAACCTGAAAAGAGGATCTCAATCACTACTTAGCAAAGATGTTTCCCTGCAAGAATAAAAAGATTTTGCCTTTGTATCGTCTTTTAACTAGGTCATTTACTTCTTTTCATTACATATTACCTGACAGCAAAGAAGAATGACAACCACTAGCATCTAATGAGAGCTTATCATGTGAAAGATGATCCTATGAGATGATTATTGCTCTCATCTCCACTTTACAGATGAGAAAAATGGAGGCCTAGTTAATAGAGGACAGAGCCAGGTTTTAAACCATGGTCTGACTTCTGGGGCACCTGGGTGGCTCAGTCGGTTGAGCGTCCGACTTCAGGTCAGGTCATGATCTCACAGTTCGTGAGTTCGAGCCCCGCGTCGGGCTCTGTGCTGACAGCTCAGAGCCTGGAGCCTGCTTAGGATCCTATGTCTCCCTCTCTCTCTCTCTCTGCCCCTCCCCCGCTCATGCTTTGTCTCTTTCTCTCTCTGTCAAAAATAATTAAACATTAAAAAAAAATTAAAAAAAATTTAAACCATGGTCTGACTTAAAGCCTGACCTCATAGCACTACATTATTCCAATAAGGTAACCAATATGTTATTGGTTCAAAGAACTAATTGGCCCTTCTATCCTGCTACTACAAAAGCTGAGCAATCCAAACTGCAGAAAATAAACCAGGAAGGGACAACACCACTGCGTTTCGGAACATGAACTCTGGCTCGATGAGCATGGTGTTGCGTGAGACAAGCAGACGCAGTCACAAGAGAAAGTGGGGTGAAGGGTGCTGGGTGGCTCAGTTGGGTGAGCATTAAAAACTCTTGATTTCTTGATTTCAGCTCAGGTCATGATCCCAGGGTGGTGGGATCGAGCCCTGCGTCTGACTCTGTGCTGAGCGTGGAGTCTGCTTAAAATTCTCTCTCTCTCCCCACCCCACCCCGCCATTCTCCTTCTCCCCCACTAGCACTCTCTCTCTAAAAGTTAACAGAAAGAAAGAAAGAAAGAAAGAAAGAAAGAAAGAAAGAAAGAAAGAAATGTGAGGGGTGCCTGGCTGGCTCAGTTGGAACAGTGTATGACTCTTGACCCTGGGGTGGTGAGTTCAAGCCCTATGTTGGGCATAGAGATTCCTTGCATAAACTAAAAAAAAAAAAAAAAAAAAAAAAAAAAAAAAAAGAAAGAAAGAAAGAAAGAAAGAAATAGTGGTGAGAGTAGTTGGGAACTCCCTTATTTCTGGCACCCCAGGTCTACTTCTGGGGACACCACTATAAACACAAGTAGAATACTACAGACATTTTAAATGTCCAAAGAGTGACCACACATTTCTAGCGACTATGAAATGAAATGTGCCCAAATGCAAGCAAGGCAAAGGCCATACATGGCAAAAATAAGAGAATATTGTGTACACCTCTTGTAGGTGGCAGAAAGTGGCTTTCATGAACACAACAGAAGCACTTCCAGGCTCTTCCCATAAAAAACCTTGTCCAAAAATATTTTCTTTCTGGACGGAGTCAGACATTACTAGGGCAAAGGTAGCTAGCTAGCGCACTGGCTGACGTGCTGCCTGAACTTTGAGACCCCGTGATTCACTGCTCGTGAGGGATGTTGGGCAAGACAAGAGAACACTGAGAAGAGTGTCCTGGCTCTCCCTAGAGACTCTTCTTTTGTTTATGTTATGTGGCATATATTCGGCGACCTATCCCGTATTAAATGCTGTAGATGTCCAATAACTTGGGATAAAAAAAAAAACTGATTAGAAACCATACTTTAATTATTGGTTTGAGTAGTCTCTCCTTCTCCAATCAAATTCTGAGCTTCTTGAGATGAGGAACCAAGCCACAGAATTCTATCATCGTATTTGCAGTAGCTGGCACGAGGATGGGTTCTGGATACTTGTAGATGAAAATCAAATCAGCATATATCTGACTCCCTATCACAGTAATTTCTTAGAACCTCTGACATAATCATCTGAGTTTTGTGAAGCTGAAATGAAAAAGGATATCTGACAGAGAGGCTCAAGAATGTACATTTTATTTTATTTTATTTCATTTTATTTTATTATTTCTAAGTAAGTTCCATGCCCAGCATGGAGCCCAATGCAGGGCTTGAATTCATGACCCTGAGGTCAAGACCTGAGCCAAGATCAAGAGTCAGATGTTTGGGGTGCCTGGGTGGCTTACGTAGTTAAGTGTTTGATTCCAGCTCAGGTCATGATCTCAAAGTTTCACGGGTTCAAGCCCCGTGTCAGGTTCTGTGCAGACAGCTCAGAGCCTGGAGCCTGCTTTGGATTCTGTGTCTCCCACTCTCTCTGCCCCTCCCTTGCTTGGGCTCTCTCTCAAAAATAAATAAATAAAAAAACAAAAAAACAAAAAACAAGAGTTGGATGCTTAACCGATGGAGCCACCCAGGTCCCCCAGAAGTGTACATTTTAAACAAGCCCCTTAGGAGATTCTTAATGCACACAGAAGTTTGGGAACTAGAGAGTTGTTACATACAAATAAATAAACACGTGTGTGCCTAAATACATGTTTCAGACAAGGTATAGGTAAGGTGTGAACAAAATAAAGTTTAAACAACATTTTCAAGCTCATTTCCTCTACTCTCCAATCTCTCCTCTCTCCAGTGCCTGAATCATCCTGCTGTAACAAAATTCTGATCAAACATTTCCTTTGCTCAAAACCGTCTTGACCGTGAGAAACTAAAACCCATAGTTGTAAGCTTGTCATTTAAGAATCTTTACGGTCCACAAATCAACAGAACTTTTTAATGAGGTCTTTTGTTTTTGTTTTAAGTAGGTTACATGCCCAATGTGGGGCTTTAACTCATGGCCCTGAGATTAAGAGTCGCATGCACTACAGCTTGAGCCAGCCAGGTACCCCAACACAACTTTTTAAACAAGAGCACATCATAAAAAAAAAAATTAAAAAAAAAAAAAAACCAAAAAACAAGAGCACAAAGTCTGGAGCCAGAATGATCGATTTCAAATCCCAGCTCACCAATCACTAGTGTGATCTCATGCAAGTCACTTAATCTGTGTGCCTCAGTTTCCTCATCTGTAAAACTGGGATATTAATACCACCTTACTGATGGGGTTGTTGATAGGATTAAATGAGTTAATAATATACACACCGCACTCAGAATAGTGGCCAGCACATTAGTGCAAAGTAAATGTTAGTTATTACTATTATTACAATTATTCCCTACTACTCATCTACTTACACACTACACTTTGGTCCCATCTATAAATTCCTGCTCCTTGGGCATTTTTTTGTCACATTGTTTCCTTCATCTGTAACCCAGCTATGCACCATCCCTGGGTCAAAAGTGTTCAATTGACAAGACCCGAATCACCTGCCACTGGAAAGTCTTTAATGGCTAATTCCACTCACACCCAAATTAATCCTTCCTGCCTCTGTGCATTACTGTAACTTTTATTTGTGTGTTTAGTCATCTCCTAGACGGCTATTTCCCCTGAGAGTCTTGTATACTTAAAACGTTATGTTCCCAGGAATGGAGACCTGGGTGCCAAACAGGTCACATTTATTTTAAGCCTCATATTTCTCATTCATAAGTTCAGGATAATAATATCCACTCTGAAGGAGGTTTAAATAACAAACTCTATCCATAGGTAGTCAAAGAAGAGTACCGAATAGTGATAGGATGATTAATAGCTGCCCTTACTGATGTCAGCTACGTTACTGGCGTCAGTGCCAAGCACTGGAGGAGACAGTTTTTCCATCTCGTTTATGGAAACAGGCTGGGAAACGCAGAACACACCATACACCCAGACAGGCTGTTTACAAAACAGCCGGGACAAAAACAAACCAAACTACCTAACTCGCACGTGCGCTCTGCGCCGGCTCTGGGGCGTGTCCGGAGAACAGAGCAAACCTCTTTTCTATTGGCCTTTCAGAGGGTGACATCAAGACCACCCCCAAAGGACCGACCAATGGGCTTTAGCGGGGAGGACCCAACGGCGACAGCTGAGGGCATGACAATGTCTGGACTTTTATCACCTCTCCACCAAAGTTGGGGGGCCGTCTCCTGCCCCGCCAAAGAGCCTCGGCTAGACACAGCCTGATCTTCATTTACCCCTCTTTATATTTTCTTTTAACGAGAACTTTTTGTACAAGTTCCCATTAGAAGCCGTGAGCATGGAATCATAACAGCTGTGTTCTAGCCTAACCCTAGTGCGACTCTGGGGTTTCACTTTCCCTTTTGAGCGCGTCCGTTACCCTATTTTATAACGGGAGCAATCGTTCCGCGTTAGGGCAGGAACTGCCTCTCCAATCAGACCCGTAGCTCAGTCTAGCACCAACCTGATCAATTCTGGACGCGCAACCAACGGCTGCGGCAGGGGCTCCTGGGAGGCAGGCGTCCCTTCGTTCCACTCCAAAATGTGTGGAAGCGATGCCTCCTCCCTCCCGCCCTGGGGAGATCCTGGAGCGGTAGGCTCTGACCCTGACCCCTGAGGGGACGCAGGCAAGTCCCGGCGATCCGCCCTGTCGACGTAGGGCTCTCGGGAAAGGACGGGGAAGTTGGCCACGCGAGGGTCCGGGCCCGGTGGCCGAGACCGCGGATGCTTAGGACTCGGGCCTGGGCGAGGAAAGCCCCGCGCACCTGCTTCTCTAACCCGTCCCCCACAGCCGTCCTGAATACGCCGCCCCGAAATGCAGCCCGGGCCTCCCTTTGCCCTTTCCCGCCACGCTGGGGCTTACCACTCTGTTCCTTCCGGGCCCACCCGGCCGCCGCCCTCCTCCCGGACCCCCACGGAAGCAGAGGAAGAGGTGGCCACTTCACTTCCGGAAGTAACCGAAGACTTACTGGGGAGAAGAGTGCCCCGGCCCACGACCATAGAGGGGAAGCCGCACTCTTCTCCCAACCCTCTCAACCCCGCGACCTCCCCGCTGCCTAGAGCGGCCACTCCCCGGCCGAGGATTTCGGCGCATGCGTGCCACCGCCGGCCCCGCCCGTTCCTCTCTAGAAATAAACTCGGGGCCACGGTGGCGTTACACCCAGAGGGTGAGGCGGGTGTCTGGTTCAGGTCCTCTTGGGAGGTTGTCTCTGTGTCTGGAGGAAACAGCTTTACCCAGAACTTAAATAATACCGCACTGTACTCTCCACAAAGATTTTTTGCAGAAAATCCCAGGACTTTGGCGGAAGTTCTCTGTGTAGTGTTAAGAACGGGAATTAAAGTGACTTTATGAACCTTTTTTTCTCCCATTGTTTCGGGGCGTTGAGAATTCATGCTGGGTATTTTTAAACAACTGGCCTGGAGTTTGTTAAACTGATCATTTGGAGTGACATTTTTCTTTCTAACATAACAGATTGGCAAGGAATTAAAAGACTGGTCCTATGCTAGGGCAGGGAGTGTGAACTCATTTTCTGGAGGGTAATTTGTGTCAGTGTCAGTGTGTATGTGTGTGTGATACGACATAAAATTTACCATTTTAACCATTTTTAAGTGTACAGTTTAGTGGCATTCAGTACTTTAACGTAGTTGTACATCTATCATCAGCATCCATCTCCAGGACTTTTTCACCTTAGCAAACTGAAAATCCATACTCTTTAAACATTTCCAACCCGCACTTTCTCTCCAGCCTCTGGGAACCACCTTTCGACCTTATGTCTTGTCAATGTGACTTCGCTAGGTACTTCACGTGAGTGGCATCATACTGTATTTGCCTTTTTGTGACTGGCTTATTTCACTTAGCATAATATCCTTAAGGTTTATCTACCTTGTAACGTGTCAGAATGTCCTTCCTTTGTAAGGCTCGATAACATTCCATTCTAAGTATATACAACTTTTTGTTTATCTGTTAATGGACACTGGGTTGTTTCCACCCTTTGGCTATTGTGAATAGTGCTACTAAGAACACGTGTGTGCAAATACCTATTCAAGCCTCTGCTTTCAATATTTTTAGGTGCATGCCCAAAAGTGGAATTGCTGCATTACATGATAATTCTATTTAAAAAATTTTTCAGAATCTCCATACTGTTTTCCACAGCAGCCACACCATTTTAGCTTGCCACCAACAGCACACAGGGGTTTCAGTTTCTCAGCGAAGGGATGTGAAAGGATTGGAAAAAAAGAAAGGCAGCTCTTTCTGCCCACAGGTCCTGTCCCAGTGCTTTAATAAAACCACCCTTTTTTTGCGTCAAAAAAAGGGGAGGGGATGGGAAAGGATATCTCATTACTGTTTTGCTTTGTGTTAGTGATGCTGAACATCTTTTCATGTGCTTACTGGTGATTTGTACATCTTTGGGGAAATGTTTATTGAAGACCTTTGACTATTTTTTAATCAGGTTCCTTTTTGTCATTGAATTGTAGGAGTCCTTTATGTATTGCGGATATTAGTCCCTTATCAGATATACAGTTTGCAAATATTTTCTCCCGTTACATGGGTTGCGTTTTCACTTTGATGATAGTATCCTTTCCTGCACAAGTGTCATAAATTCTGATGTCTGATTCATCTATTTTTTCTTTTGCTGCCTGTGCTTTGGGTATCATATTTAAACAATAAAATCATTGCCGAATACAATGTGAGGAGGCTTTTGCTTTATGTTTTCTTCTAAGAGTCTTATAGTTTCACCTCTTACATTTAGATGTTTCATCTATTTTGAGTTAATTTTTTTAAATGTTTATTTATTTCTTTAGAGAGAGAGAGAGCATGTGTGAGCAGGGGAGGAGCAGAGAGAGAGAGGGAGACCCAAGCAGGCTCCCTTCTCTCAGTGCAGAGCCCAATGTGGGGCTCAGTCCCACAAACCCTGAGATCATGATCTGACACTTAACCAACTGAGCCACCCAGGTGCCCATATTTTGAGTTAATTTTTATTTTATATATAATTTTTCTTTGGTATAAAGTAAGGATCCAACTTCATTCTCTCCCATGTGGACATCCAGTGTTCCCAACACTATTACTGGCAAGACTGTTCTTTTCCCACTGAGTGATTTCAGCACACTTGTAAATCATATGTCCTTAAATGCAAGGGTTTATTTGGGGGAAGGTCTCTATTTCATTGGTTTCTAGGTTTTTCTTTATGCCAATACCACACTGTTCTGACTACTGTAGCTTTGTAGCAAGTTTTCTTATGTATTTATTTAAATTACTTAAATTTTATTTAAATTACTTAAAATTACTTATTTAAAATTATTTAAATTACTTAAAATTTAAATTTAAGTGCCATATATATTTAGTTCTTTCTGTATTTGACTTTTTTTTTTTTAAGTAGACTTCACACCCAGTGTGGAGCCTAAAGCAGGGCTTGAGCTCATGACCGTGAGATGAAGACCTGAGGTGAGATCAAGAGACCGACGCTTAGCTGACTGAACCACCCAGGCACCCTGTATTGCACTTTTTAAGCCGAAACAAAAAAAGGCAGAGAAATATTTCAAGCCTGAGGTTCGACTACTTATATTTTTCTCCTTCCCATTTCCCCTGAACTCTAGAATTCACATTTACTCTCCGCTGTTCACATTAAGATAGTTGACATAATTACCTATTTGTAAATTTCCACTGAATGAGGCAAGGGAAATGAATTTGTTGACGGAATTGGTGGGGAAAATATGGCCAGACTCTTATGTGTTCTTTAGAATATTTAATACTGCATTTTGGGGGGGAAATGGTCATCTTTTTTTTTTTTTTTCTTCAAAAAACAGAACGGATTTTGTACTCAATAAATGTCAAAGTAAGGTGTGAACGCAAGGGAATTGTGGCAAGGCACAACTCTAATCCTGTCTTACATTGATGCAGCACTCTACACTTCACAGACATCATCACCTATCCTCAACCCTATTTAGTGGATGAGAAGATCGAGGTTTAGGAGTGATGAATACGTTCCAAACCTAATTAATGGCAAAGGTAGCCTTTGAAAGCTGGTCTGCTAACCAACTACATAGTCGGTTTTTGTGAAAGATGAAAGTGAATTCATTCACTCAGCTATGTTTATCGAGCATCTACTATGTATCGACACCGTTGTAGGCTCTGGGGATCCACAGTATACTCCAAACCAACCAAACCAAGACTTCATCTATTTTGTTCGCCAGTCCCGGTGGCTAGTGCAGTAGGTCTCAGCTTTGTATTCTCTTCACCTCTCTTAGGTAACCCTCCCTCCAGTTATCCCCCCCCCCCCCATTATTTTTATTGCAGGACCGGGCTCTCGCTCTTCATAGCGCTGATTGTGTTTCCAAGTGGCAAGTTTGATACCTGCCTGACTTTCCCCCTTTTCCCCCAAGTTAAGCTCCAAAGGGGCAAAGATTTTGTCTCCTCTGTTCAACACTGTATCCCCACCCGTTTGAGAGCGCCTGGCGCATAATATCGCCAGGAAATATTTGTTCACCAATTGGGCGTCAAGACATGATTATTTCTTAATCTGAACTTGCTGTCCCACGTCTGGCCTCGCAAGTTAGCCCAAGTCTTGGCGATTTCCATAGCCACGCCCCTTCCCCAGCCCTGAAGTAGTGAAAAGAGCCCAGGCTGGCACCGCCCCCGCCGCTGACGCAGACACACGTGACGCGCGCCGGCGCGCGCTGTTTCCGGAAGTCGCCGCCGCGGTCTCCGCCGCTTCTGCCTTCGCTGCTGCTGCGGTCCCAGCGGAACTTTTCGTGTAGAACGGCCGAGGCGGGCCCAGGCGGGGCCGGGGTTCCGGCCACTCTGCAGAATGGAGATAATCAGGAGCAGTGCGTGTCGCGCCGTGCATCACCCCGAGACTCAAGGCCCCCTCACCCGGCCTGCTAGGCCCAGACCAGCGCCGGTGTGCTTGGCGGGGCCTGGGGCTGAAGCATCCCCTCAGGGGTTTGCCTCCCCTGAAGTCTGTGAGCTTTAGGGGGTCTTGTCCCTGCCTTGTCCTGCCTTGTCCTGCCCGGGCGTCCCCCAGGGCTGTGTGCCTCTGTGGCCCGTGCACCCTCGGGGCTGGTCTTCCTCCGGCCCACGCACCCACTGGGGACTTGATCCCCTCCCACCATGCACCCCTCGGGGACTTGATACTGTGTCTTGTTTATCCCTCTAGGACTTGTCCTCCTCCCGCCTGAGGCCTCAGGATCTTCCCAGCCCTTCCCTTTCCCATTAGGAGCTCTTGGGCAGGAAGCCCGGACACCGGTTCTGAGCCTCTTCTCGGTTTCTCCGCAGATTTTAAGAGTAATCTTCAAAAAGTGTACCAGGCCATAGAGGAGGCCGACTTCTTCGCCATCGATGGGGAGTTTTCAGGTATCCCTCGCTTGCAAGCTGGGGGCTAGCGATGCATAGCCAACGCTCCTCGTGACCCTCTGACTCCCCGACCCCCCCCCCCCCACTTCTGCCTGCTGGCCCCTCCTGTTTGTGGCCTTGGGCGTTGGTTATATGAGTCTCATCGATTTCTCTTAAGCGTTTCAGTGGCATGGAAGACGTGCACTGGGTTTGTGAGGGTTACAGATAGAGATTATGGTTTTGGTGCAGCTGAAAACTGACATGCACGTGGTAGGGTAAAGGTCAGGCTTTTTTGTGCGTATGATAAAATATACATCACTAAAATTTACTGTTTTATTTTTTCTAAAGATTTTATTATTTTTTAAGTAATCTCTGTACTCAGGGTGAGACTCGAACTTACAACCCCGGAGATAGTCACAGGCTCCACCAAGTGAGCCAGCCAGGTTCCCCTAAAATCTTACTATTTTAACCATCTTTAAGTGGTTTTACAGTTCAGTGGCATTAAGCACATCCACATTGTCTTGCATCCATCTCCAAAACTTTTCCATTTTATCAAACTGGTATTCTACTAATTGGACAGTAACTCCATTTTTCCCTCCCCACTGCCTCTGGCAGCCATTATTTCTGTCTTCTATGAATTTGACTGTTCTAGGCACTTCCTGTAGGTGGAATCATCCGATATTTTTCCTTTATGACTGACTTTAGCGTCAGGCTCTTGGAGGTAATGAAGGTTTTCCTTTATGCATTAGTGGAAGTGTTCATTGCCTACCTCCGCATGGGTGTATATGTGTGTGTAATGCTTTACCAACACTTACAGGTGCAAAGTTTTTTTCTCCCCCTTTGGATGAAAGACTAATTTCTGAGTTTTTGAAGTCAGTGTGAACAATTGCTATAGATAGCCACTTTTGCTAGCAGATTTTATATGTTAAAAACACTTCAGACCTTTCTAAAGGAAATATGTTCCTTACCTTTAAGCATGAAGTGTTTAGCTGGAGTCAGTTCACTGAGAAGCTGTGCTTTCACCAGAAATAAGTTTTCTCTTTGACCTTCAAAATTCCTTTGTTGTGTATAGATCTTTCTCCAAACTGTTAATCAAGACTTGTACTCTAGCAATAATATGCGTCAGGATTCCTTGATGTCTGATTATGCATTAATCCTTTTGAAAGCAGAAAACTTAATTAATTATAGAGATTGCTTTCTTAAGTCATTACTGTGTTTTGAAACCTATTTTAGACCCTGGAACTGGGTCTAAATGGAAGCATTTACATCTCTGAATTCGTTATTACAGAGTTCAGCTTGGTGGCCAGTGAAATTAATACTAATTTTGAAAAAGTGAAGTAAGGAGTGCTTTCAAGTACTCTTAATTCATAAGAAAATGAAATTACACAGCCTTTGAATAGTTGACCTTTTTATATTAGTGTTAAAATTTTTTATTTATTAAAATTAGGAATCAGTGATGGACCTTCAGTCACTGCATTAACAAATGGTTTTGACACTCCAGAAGAAAGGTATCAGAAGCTTAAAAAAGTAAGTGAAAATCTTTTTTCCCCCACGTTGGTCTTCCTTATGTTGAATCGTAAAGAAACGTTGTCATAAACTTGCACGTTAACTTCTCTAATCCCAGCTGTGAAATGATATTTTAGTGATGTTAAAAAACAACAGCAAAAATAATTGTTTGCTGGAAAACATTTGGGGAAGGTTTACTATTTTCATTGTTAATTTGATTGATAGGAAGTATGATGGGGTGATAGTAATCATTTGCAGATTGGCCTACTGTGATGCTCTGGTTGGTGGATAGGTGGTTAATCAGGAAAAATATTAAGAAGCATTTATAAGTTAACGCTTCTGAATCAAAAGGTGTAGCCTGTTGTAATCGGAAGTATTCTGCTAAAAGTCCAATTGAGTAGTTAGAAACCCCACCTGCCTGAGTGTACTCTTGTCACATTGAATATACAGCACTGATTTGACAGGTGTTTTGTTTCCCTTTTCCAGCATTCCATGGACTTTTTGCTGTTTCAATTTGGCCTTTGCACTTTTAAGTATGACTACACAGATTCAAAGTAGGTTGTTTTAACAAGCAGTGGATTTCTTTTCTCGTGCTATAATGTAGCCCACTAAGACCCCTTTTATCTTATTTCCCCCAGGTATATAACGAAGTCATTTAACTTCTATGTTTTCCCGAAACCCTTCAATAGATCCTCGCCAGATGTCAAGTTTGTTTGTCAGGTTGGTAGCAGAATTGATTTTCTTCTGTTATGAATTGTTGATGAGGCAGTAACGTGGAATCAGAATTCTTTTTTAAAATTCGGTTCTACTACTACCTTTGGGCTTTCGGCAAGCTGTTCCACCTCTCTGACTCGCAGTTTTAGGATTGTGAATGAACAACACTGCTGTCTTCCTCTTTGCTTCAGAATCAAGAGATAAGAGCAAGAAACAGTCAGATGGAAACCAGAACACGAGGTGTATTGTGAGCAAAGCTGACTTTGGGAACATGGCTTTGTTGGGGACTTTTAACGTCTGGCCCCTGATTTGAACCCATAGATCAGGTCCTTCAGGCTTCTTCCCACCCCTTTATCTTTGTTCCCATCTCTAAGGGTGGAGCTTTATTTTCCAGAGGAATAAGTATGTGTGTATCTCGTTTAAAAAGAGAGAACCCAGTTGGGATGAGCACTGGGTGTTGTATGTAAGCCAGTATGATAATAAATTGTATTAAAAAAATAATAAATAAAAAGAGAGAACCCAGAAGGGGCTACACTGCATACATATGCTTATTTCTTTTTCCCAAGTTTCCCAGTTAGGAAAAAGAGTCCACGGTTTGCCCCTGAGGAGGAGAGGGCATACTTTCTGAGCCAAGGTAAGGATACAGGGAGGTTTCCCTTTAGAACATCACCTTTAGAATTGGAACCCATCTGTTTGACACTAAATATCAGTTTCCTCTTCCTGTACTCTTAATAATCTGTGATAGTGATAAGGAGGGTGTGAAAAAGCTGTGTAGTATATGGAAATGTGATTAGGGCTGAGGGTCGATCTTGTTTTCCCTTCCAGTCTTGTGTCTTCGCTTCTCTCCGGGTGGCATCATTAGTTCATGTGAGTCTTGCCATCCTTCCCTTCTCTTCCACGTAACTAGGAACACAGCTGGGAAAGCCTGGGGGGTAGACTTCTGAGTGACTGAGCCGTACCAGATTCTTTGTGTAATATGGCAAGAGAGAAACAAGTGAAATAATGAGTTATTCATATGTCTGGGGCTGAAGAGAAAAGGTGAAGGCAGTTTTGGTCTTGTAACCTGGCTTCTCAAATTACCAAGTAGGCCTTTATTCAGCAATTGGTTGATAACTACTTAACAATTCCCTTAGTAGGGGATACTAATGAGACAGTATTTATAGATTCTAAAGTTTTCCAGCGGTACCAGGAGAAGACAGAAATGTAAGTGGGTTCTATGGCTTTAGCCGGGAGTCAGTCAGGCAAAAGTGGACATTGGCCATGAGACACCTTTGGATGATGCTTTGTTCTAAAATGCCACCACAAGTACAGTTATTCTAGGAGATCCGCTAGAAGTGGATCAGAAGAATCTACCTGTTGTACAAAGCTATTCTGTGGCTACACCTGGGATATTTAATGCAATCTAGTTGCTAGCCACTCCCTAAAAAAAATACGTAGGGGCGCCTGGGTGGCTCAGTCGGTTAAGCGTCCGACTTCAGCTCAGGTCACGATCTCGCGGTCCGCGAGTTCGAGCCCCGTGTCGGGCTCTGGGCTGATGGCTCAGAGCCTGGAGCCTGCTTCTGATTCTGTGTCTCCCTCTCTCTCTGCCCCTCCCCCGTTCATGCTGTGTCTCTCTCTGTCTCAAAATAAATAAAACGTTAAAAAAAATAAAAAAATAAAAAAATAAAAAAAATACGATAGATTTGAACAGGCTAGAGACCCCTGTCTAAAATGGACAATGGGTTAAGCGTGTTAACAGTGTTTTAGTCTGAAAAAGCAAAGGCAGAGAAAAGATTTACACTCAGTATGAACTTGTGAATTGTTTGGCTGGAGTGAATGATAGTATTTTTGGGGCATCTGGGTGGCTCAGCCAGTTAAGTGTCCGACTTCGGCTCAAGTCATGATCTCATGGTTCATGGGTTCGAGCCCTGTGTGGGGCTCTGTGCTCACAGCTTGGAGCCTGGAGCCTGGAGCCTGTTTCAGATTCTGTGTCTCCCTCTCTCTCTCTGCCCCTCCCCTGCTCATTCTCTCTCTTTCTCTCTCTCTCTCTCTCTCAAAAATAAACATTAAAAAAATTTTTAAGTGAACAGTAATATTTTTGAATTTTCTTATTTTTGGTTCTCAATCTAGGGTGGTTTCTGTTTTGTTTAAAATTCTTTGAAAGAATTTTTTTTTTAATGTTTAGTTTTTGAGGGAGAGAGAGAGTGAGCAGGGGAGGGGCAGAGAGAGAGACACACACACAGAATGGGAAGCAGCCTCCAGGCTCTGAGCTGTGAGCACAGAGCCCGACACAGGACTTGAACTCACGAACTGCAAGATCATGACCTGAGCTGAAGTTGGATGCTTAACCGACCAAGCCACCCAGGAGCCCCTGTTTTGTTTAAAAATTTTTTTTTTTCAACGTTTATTTATTTTTGGGACAGAGAGAGACAGAGCATAAACGGGCGAGGGGCAGAGAGAGAGGGAGACACAGAATCGGAAACAGGCTCCAGGCTCTGAGCCATCAGCCCAGAGCCCGACGCGGGGCTCGAACTCACGGACGGCGAGATCGTGACCTGGCTGAAGTCGGACGCTTAACCGACTGCGCCACCCAGGCACCCCGCCCCTGTTTTGTTTAAAATGCTAAGACTGCAGCACTTGCATCTTACAAGGAAGTTAGCTTCTTGACTCACAGAGCAGGGTGAAAATTGTGTCTGGTCAAAAACCACTCTTGGAGGGCACCTGGGTTCACGAGTTCGAGCCCAGTGTCAGGCTCTGCACTGACAGCTCCGAGCCTGGAGCCTGCTTTGGATTCTGGGTCTCCCTCTCTCTTTGCCCCTTCCCTGCTCTCTCTCTCTCTCTCACTCTCTCTCTCTCAAAATTAAATAAAACACTAAAAAAATTTAAAAATTAAAAACAAAACAAAATATGAGATCATGACCTGAGAGCCAAAATCAAGAGTCAGACGTTCAATCCACTGAGACACCCAGGAGCCCCCATGTTTCACTTTCAATATGGTATTCAATAAATTACATGACATACTTAATGCCATATTATAAAATGCTTTGTGTTAGATGATTTTGCCCAATAGCAAGCTAATGTAAGTGTTCTGAGCACGCGTAAGATAGGCTAGGCTAAGCTGCGATGTTCAGTGGGTCAGGTATACTAAAAGCAGTTTCAACTTAACACTATTTTCGACTTAGAGTGGGTTTATTGGGGCATTCACCATCGTAAGTGGAAGAAGTTCTGTGTATGTATACATGTATGTAAAAGCTAGAAAAGAGTGAGATGGGGAAGGAGGTGGCATGTGGAAGAGGGTATTAAAAAAAGAAACTCGTTTCTTACCCTAGAGTCAGGAGGAGTATTTTCATATGTCACAGTCGTTTACGTATTATTGTCAGTGAATTCAACATTTGACGTTCAGCTAGAAAAATGGAGAGAAAGAGATGAAAACAATGTGAATGCCTAAATATAGATGGTTGCCAGAGGGGAAGGAGGTAGGTGGATGGGCAAAGTGGGTAAGGGGAGTGGAAGGTACAGGCTTCTGGTCATGGAATGAGCAAGTGATGGCAACAAAAGGTACAGCATAGGGAACACAATCAGTGATGTTGTAATACTTTTGGAGGGTGACAGGTGGTAGCTACCCTTGTGAGCACAGCATGACATACATACAGAGATAGTGAATCACTATGTTGTACACCTGAAACTAGCGTGATATTATATATCAGCTGTACTCAAAAAATTTTTGAAATAATGTAAATACCTGCCATCCCACAGGATGGGTACCTTCCCTGGGAGTGTGTGTGGTTCTCAGTCTGCCCGTTCTTCCATATCCTGCCCAGTGTGTGAGCATCTCACTGTGCGTACAGACGCTTATTTTGCAAGGAGCACCTTCAGTTGCTTTGTTTCCAAACTCTATCTGCTTTAACAGTGATAAGAGCTTTCCAAGAGTGATTTTTTAAAAAAAAAATTTTTATATTTATTTATTTTTGAGAGAGAGGGAGAGAGACAGAGAGCAAGCCGGGGAAGGGCAGAGAGAGAGGGAGACACAGAATCCGAAGCAGGCTCCAGGCTCTGAGCTGTCTGCACAGAGCCCGACGCAGGGCTCGAACCCACAAGCTGCGAGATCATGACCTGAGCCGACGTCAGACGCTTTACCGACCCCCATGATCTCATGGTTTTGTGAGATTGAGCCCCGTATCGGGTTCTGCACTAACAGTGCAGATTCTCTCTCCCTCTCCCACTGCCCCTTCCCTGCTTGTACTCTGTCTCTTCTCTCAAAATAAAAATAAATAAACATTAAAAAAAGAAAGTGAAAGACAGAATGGTTGTAAGTGCTGGTGTTTGCGTGGCTGACCTAGAGCTGCGGCTGGTGCCGCTGTCCAGCATCGTGAGAGAGTCTTGTACTGTGTATCACTAGTCTGGAAAAGGTCCAAGTTCAAAACTCAAAGTATAGTTTCTACTGAATGCACCACCATGAGGTGGAAAAATCCTGAGTTGAACCATTGTTAAGTCAGGGACCATCTGTATCTGTGTGTCTACACACATGTATGTAACTTTAGTTCTTTTCTTTAATATACACAGCATTCTGATACTCACACTTTAAATAACTTGATTTTCCACTGAACACAGTTTGTACATATTTCACAGCGTGGATGTGGGTAATTTATTTAATTTGAATTTAAAAGTTTCCAAAGGTTCTCTATTTTAAATAATGTTAGAGTCAACATTCATGTGCAGTGTATCTTTGTGTATATGTAGGAATTAAAAAAAATTTTTTTTAATGTTTATTTATTTTTGAAACAGAGAGCACGAGCAGGGGAGAGGCAGAGAGAGAGGGAGACACAGAATCTGAAGGAGGCTCCAGGCTCTGAACTGTCAGCACAGAGCCAGACGTGGGGCTCGAACCCACGAACTGCAAGATCATGACCTTAGCCGAAGTCGGACGCTTAACAGACTGAGCCACTCAGGTCCCCCCCCCCCCTTTTTTTAAGTAAGCTCTACATCTAATGAGGGGCTCAAACTCATGACCCCGAGATCAAGAGTCGCATGCGTGCTCCACTGACTGAGCCAGCCAGGTGCCTCCTGTATGTAGGAATATTTTTATAGGATAGATTTCTTAGAAGGGAAATTGCTGAATCATAAGGCATATGCATTGAAAATTTTGATAGAGGCTTGAGATTGTCATCCCAAATAACCGTGCTTATTTTTGGAATCCTGAAAATGATACATTTAGGACAAATCAAAGTTAGTGGATACTAAGCACAAATATATTGTGTAGGTTCAATGGATTTTTTGTTTTTAATTATGGTAAGAAATACGTAACATAAAATTCACCATTTTAAGTAATTCTAAGTTCAATGGCATTAAGTACATTTCTCTTGTGTAACCTGAAAGGTGGTATTTGAGTGGAAAATACAGAGCTTCAAAAAAGGATAGATGAACTTTTTTGTTTTACATTTATTTATTTTTGAAGGACAGAGACAGAGCGCAAGTAGGGGAGGGGCAGAGAAAGAGGGAGACACAGAATCTGAAGCAGGCTCCAGACTCCAAGCTGTCAGCACAGAGCCCAACGCAGGGCTCGAACTCATAAACTGTGAGATCATGACCGAGCAGAAGTTGGGTGCTTAACCAACTGAGCCACCTAGGTGCCCTGGAAAAGAGATGCAGTTTTAACTGGATATTGATTTTATTTATTTTTTTTTAAAGTTTACTTACTTATTGTGAGAGAGGGAGTGAGCATTCTTACCATGTGGGAACGGGGGAGGGGCAGAGAGAGAGAGGGAGAGAGAAGGAATCCCAAGTAGGCTGTGCTCACATCACGGAGCCCCATGCAGGAGAGATCCCAACAACAAGGGGATCATGACCTGAGCTGAGATCAAGAGTCGGATGTTCAGTGACTGAGCCACCCAGGCACCCCTGACTGGATATTTAAAGGAAAGGAGGTTAGGGTGTTTTGGAGTCTAGTGAAAGGAGGACAGAAATGCCTTTCCGTAATCCATCTTTCAGTGCCTCTGTCAGTGGGGGAATGTTTTGTGGGCAGAACTGCAAATATTGAGGCATGGTGGACAGAAAGGAGGCTTGTGGCCCAAGCCAGAAGACATTGGATCTTGGTTCAGAACAAGATATAAAGGGAAGATGTGGAGGGAAAAGTTGCTTGTTCTAAACCACAGAGAAGCTGGAGATGGTGAAAATAACGTGCATGTACCCGAGTGTGTGTGCGCGCGCGTGTGTTTGCGTATGTTTGTGTGTGTGCACGTTTATGTGTGTGTGTGTGTATGGTAGGGGGTTAAGATTGCCATTTACATCTCATCACTTTTTAAGAAGAATCTGTTGTTGATAAAGATAAATATAGTGTTTACTTCTTAGCATAAGGCTTACAAAATGAGTCAAGGAAAAATTGGAAGAAATAAAAAATGAAGACAGGATTCCTACAATATGAATAGAACAC
The DNA here is from genome assembly GCF_028749965.1 of Puma concolor. Lineage (NCBI taxonomy): Eukaryota > Metazoa > Chordata > Mammalia > Carnivora > Felidae > Puma > Puma concolor. Next base: position 30,474,073 of record NC_141682.1, read on the forward strand.
AGGAATTTGTGCTAAAGAAAGTCTCTGCGCTTCCTAGCAGCTAAGACAGGGGAAACACACAGTCGCTTCTGTGGTCCACAGGATCAGCACAAACCAGGGCTCGGAAGTAGAGCTGTGCTCAGGCTAGAGACCTCAGGACGTGCGCCTTTCGTTATCGTATGGAAATCACGCATGTAGAAACCCTTGTCTTCAGCTGTAGCTTAGCGTGAACACCGTCATGAGTGTAATGGGGCGGACACAGCGTCCCTCATCTGGGCTGATGGTGTCCTGTCACAGTACAGGTCAGGAAAGGTAGTTCTGTGAGGAACCAGATTAAAATGGCCCAGGCGTGTCGCCCTCTCATGTTCTGATGAGATATTAGAGTAGCTGCGGTCCTTTTTGTGGCTCTTCCGTTAGATCGAGTCCAGAGCTTTGTGGTGTTTGCCATTCTTGTGTACCAGGTGTGGTAGTATCTTTAATATTTTCACTGAAATTTACTTCTGTATTGTTGCTCACTGCATATTTGAGATGTGTTGGTTTAATAAGTCGTTACCAAAAACTTTTCTCTATTTTAATCTCAAGTGTGAAGAATAAGTTATTAGAATCTACCTTGAGGTGGATATTGATGTGTTAGGATTTCTACATGTGAGCTACTTTAAACTTGAACTGAGTGTGGGGGGGGTGGGTCAGATAATATCAATACATTTTTTTTCTTTTTATAGTTTCCTACTCAGTACAGTGATCAGGAGTTTTCCGCTTCTTGGAAGGCTGTGATGTTTACCCAGTATATTTTTCTTAAATATTGTGAAACAAAGGATATTGTTTGTAAGCCACAAAGGAGAACAGCCCACCTAGTTTAAGTGAATGGATTATATGGCAGCCTTGGAGTAGAAATCTTAATTTTCTGACCTTTGACCTGCTCCTTCGTTGCCTGGCTGCCTTTGTTTACTTGTCTGAGTTATCTCTCTGTGTCTGTTCACGTATCTGCCACCAACATCACCAAAATGTATGTTCTGTTCACTCTTGTTTCAGAGCTCAAGCATTGACTTTCTAGCAAGCCAAGGATTTGATTTTAATAAAGTTTTTCGCAATGGTAAGATTACATCTGACTTCTCCTTAGCGCTCGTAAATTTGGGTTTGATTGAGAATGATCTTTCTGTGCCTGCTGTCTGAGACAGAATCTCAGGGTCCTGCCACACCATGTGCAGCCTTAGAGTTGTAGACAACTCTTTTATCATGCCTTTGAAAACCTTTAGCCTCGTCAGCCACGAACGGGGAGAGTAGACAGTACTTCATTTTGCCCTAACGAGGCCATGCCAACTCCTCATTTTATTTTATTTAAAAAAAATTTTTTTTTTAGTTTATTTTTTTTTTTTTAAGTTTATTTTTGAGAGAGAGAGAGAGAGAGAGACCGAGTGCAAGTGTGGGGTGGAGGCAGAGACAGAGGGAAGCACAGAATCAGAAGCAGGCTCCAGGCTCTGAGCTGTCAGCACAGAGCCCGACGCGGGGCTCGAACTCACGAACCGTGAGATCATGACCTGAGCCAAAGTCGGATTCTTAACTGACTGAGCCACCCAGGCGCCCCTGTTTATTTTTTTGAGAGACAGAGTGCGAGCAGGGGAGAGACAGACAGGGAGAGAGAGAATCCCAAGCAGGCTCTGCCCTGGCAGCCTGGAGCCTGATGCAGGGCTTGAACCCATGAACCACAAGATCATTACCTGAGCCCAAGTCAGACGCCCAGGCAACCGAGACACCCCAGCGCCCAATTCCCGATTTGATTGAGTGGAATTTATTCTCCTGCTGGTGTTGTGACTCAAGTGGCCTAACAGACCCGCTGTGGAGAGCACAGTTTCCCCCATTTTCTTCCAGTGAGACAGGTGTTAGAGGACTTAAGAAAGGACCTGCATTCGAGTAAATGCCGTAATGAAAAACTCCCTCTTCCAAGTGATGCTTGTTTATTATTCAGAGAGAGTTGCTTAGTTCCTCACACACGGCGCAGTCATGACAGCTCACCGGGTCGTGTGACAGATGGGCGAACGTGCTTAGGAAAGGGACTGCATCTTATACATTTCATGTCCCCAGGGCATAGCCCAAGTCATCTTCTGTGTCAGGGAGGTGACCCTAATATTCGATGAGCGAATATTGGCCGTGAAAGTCCCTACCGGAGTTTTTCCCTTCCTTTTGTTCCTGAAAAGTGTTTAGGAAAGCCTCTGGTTTTCCCAGCGGTTTTCAGCACCTGCTGCTGTAAGGTCAGTAACTACTTTTACCTAATCTCATAAATTGTATTTTTTTTCCATAGTGAACGCCCAATTATTGAGTGAGTTAAGGAGGGAGATTTTTTGTAATACAAGTGTTGGAACACATTCAGAAACTTCTCTTCCCCTCACCAGGATCTCCTTGTGAGCCCTTCAGAACCCACACCATAGTGTTTTTTAGTTGACTCAGTGGTGCTGCACCTTCACTTTTTTTTTTGTTTATTTTTGAGACAGAGAGAGTGAGCATGAGTGGGGCAAGGGCAGAGAGAGGGGACAGGGGATCCGAAGCGGGCTCTGCACTGACAGCAGAGAGCCCAAGGTGGGGCTTGAACTCACCGACAGTGAGATCATGACCTGAGCTGCAGTCGGATGCTTAACTGATTTAGCCACCCAGGTGTCCCTTAACTTTTATCGATTTTTTAAAATGTGTATTTAATTTTGAGAGAGAGAGAGAGAGAGAGCATGAGCGGGGGAGGAGCAGAAAGAGAGGGAGACACATACTTGAAGCATGCTTCAGGCTCTGACTTGTCAGCACAGAGCCCAACTTGGGGCTCGAACTCATAAACCAGGAGATCATGACCTGAGCCAATGTTGGATGCTTAACTGACTGAACCACCCAGACACCCCAATGTTTTTGACTTTTTGAAAAAAAAAAAAAAAAAGATTTTGGAGCCCAAAACGCTTAATGCAGTGAGTGAACCAGCTGGGCAGCACAGTTTGGGTATTCTAAAAATTTTTTTCCCTTTGGCTCAAACTTGACTCTGAAAGCTGTTATCAAATACAAGTTCCAAATGTAGTTAGAGCGCTCTATTGGAATAAGTGCAAAAATCTGTTGAAGGAACTGCTTTAACCAGTCTCCTGTGGATGTATAATTTCCAGCCTGATGGTTTTATTTTCATAAAAGGAGAGAAACAGCCAAGTTGGAGTGTGTGCCTCATTCTCCTTGTTTTATAGTCAGACCTCGGAGTATTTTCGTCACAACTGAATCGGGACTCCCAGGACATCTGTCATTGCCAGACTCTTAGCCCCACACTGTGGCTGATACTCTCTCAATCTGTTCTCGACCGTCCCTTCTCTTCCTTACCAGTTTTTTGCACTCGGGCTCTGCAAATCCAGACCCTTTTCTTCTGGCCGTCTTCTCAGAAGTGCCTTTGACTTCCTTGCGTGAAAGGGAATCAGGTGACTCTTGCTTCACTTCCCCTGCACCCTCTGGAGCATAGGTGGTTTTACCTCTCTCTCTCTCTCTCTCTCTCTCTCTCTCTCTCTCTCTCTCTCTGTCTCTCTCCAGGCAGGCATTGGTGGGTGTCCTTGTTCTACCATGTCATGTGACAGCCACGTGGATTCCCTCTTCCCAGGAGCCACGGGATGTGTCACGGGCTCTACGGCCCCTCTTTTTGCTGATTTCATGGGTGTGGCATTCACGACAGCCTTGGCTTCGGCTTTCTGTCTTCTCTCCATTCCTAACTCCTCATTATGGGTGACATCACCACCCACAGGGATGACCAGCAAATGCCCTGTCCTGTCTGTTTCTCGACCAGTTGCTCAGCGGTCTTTGCTTCCAGCTCCCCTTAGCCATCTCTGCCCTTGGGAGCACCATGGGTCTCCTCACCAGTAACTGAACGCACCTCCAGCCTTTCTTTCTGTGACAGCACTACCTCTTGTCCTTCTCAAGTACTCAGTCTCATCACTGGTGGTGTTACCTTTTTTTTTTTTTAATTGTGGAAAAATGCGCATAGGATTTACCATCTTAACCATTTTTAAGTATTCAGTTCAGTGCTAGTAAGTCCATTAACGTCGTGCAACTGATGGTGTTATTAATGTTGATCGCCTTTTCCGCCAATTAGTTTTAGCATTCACCGATGATTCTTGCATGGAATGATTAGTATGACTGATAAATGGTGATTTTTCTAATTCTATCATCAAAAAAGTTTATTACTGTCCCGTGGCTTTTAATGCCACCCGTATTCTGATGATACCTAAATTTATATCTCATTACCTTTTTCCTGAGCACTAGGCTTATATCCACAGCCCTTAATTCATATATACCCTTAGCTTATTTATGTATTCAGATAGTAGGTTTTGATTTTCATGTCTTGGGCCCCAAAGCTATTCTTTGCCCAGGGTTCCCTACCTCTGTAAGTACACCTGCTGTCTTCCCAGCTGCTTACACCTAACAACTAGGTAGCGTTTTCGATTCTCCTCTTCCCTTTATCCCTCCTTTCCAGTATATCAGCAGGTTATATCTCTCCTATCTCTGTATTCATCTTCTCTGTCTCTAGTCTAAGCTGGGTCACAAACCAAGACCCACAGCCCATTTTGCAAATAAAGTCCTATTGTAAATAAAGCCATGTCCATTCATTTACCCGTCATGTGTGGCCATTTTCATGTTACAAGAGCAGAGTTGATTGGTTCCAACAGAGATTCCCCATGTGGCCCACAAGCCTAAAACATATACTGTACGCTTTAAGAGAAAGATTACTGACCTCTGATGTAAGCAGTTATCTCTTGCCTGGATAATTGCTTTTAACTGGCTTCCCTACTTCAATCTTCATGGGAGTCGAAATGATCTCTTTAAAAAACAAACAGATAATGTAATTGTCTTGCTTAAAACCTTCTAATGGCATTCTCTTGCTCTTCAAATAAAACAAGTTCTTTTTTTTCAATTTAAAAAATAAAAAAAAAATTTTTTTTTTTATCATTTTAATTTATTTTTGAGAGACAGAGAGAGACCGAGTGTGAGCAGGAGAGGGGCAGAGAGAGAGAGAGGGAGACACAGAATCCAAAGCAGGCTCCAGGTTCTGAGCTGATAGCACAGAGCTTGATGCGGGGCTCAGACTCACCAACCGCGAGGTCACGACTCGAGCCGAAGTCGGACGCTCAACAGACTGAGCCACCCAGGCGCCCCTTTAATTTTTTTTAATGTTTATTTATTTTTGAGAGAGAAAGAGAGTGAACAGGGGAGGAGAAAGAGAGACTGAGACAGAGTCCAAAGCATTCTCCAGGCTCTGAGCTGTCAGCACAGAGCCCTGTGTGGGGCTCGAACTCACAAAACCATGAGATCATAACCTGAGCCAAAGTCCGACGCTTAACTGACTGAGCCACCCAGGCGCTCCCAGTGCCCCTGAATAAAACAAATTCATATCATGACCTGTAAAGGCCTGCACAGTCTCACACCACCATCTCCATGCTGACATTGTGCCATTCTCCTGTTCCCTCTGTTCCGGTCACGCCAGCTTCCTTGCTGTTTCTGGAGCTGTCCACACCATTCCATCCTCTGGGCGTTGATCGTTTTTCCCCAGCCTGAAATACTCTTCTCCTGGCTCCTTGCTGGCCTGACTCCTTCTCACCCTTGCGGTCTTTGCTCTCAGTGGCCTTCTCCGATCCTCCTGTCAAAAGTCCTTCCCTTCACTATGGAGCAGAAGCTGTCTGCTTTGTTCCCTGTTAGATCCCTTGGGCCTACTGCAGTACCTGGCCCGGTGTAAGTGCCAAAGAAACATTTGTTGAAAGAAGAATGCATGGTGCAGAAGCAAAGACCAGTGTATTTCAAAATCATTTGTCTTTTCTGTTGATTTTTTTTGGGATATAGTTAAATATGGTAAGTCTTGCCGGAGCATTTTAGATTCACTGGTTTGCTAAAAAAAAAAAAACAAAAAAAAACCCCAACTTTTTATGTTGAAATTTTTATGTTTAGTTATCTCTGCTAATGCATTCTTTTCCAAATTACACTTAGGAATTCCCTATTTAAATCAGGAAGAAGAAAGACAGTTAAGGGAGCAGTATGATGAAAAACGCCTACAGTCCAATGGTGCAGGAACTCTGTCTTACGTATCTCCCAGCGCGTCAAAATGTCCTGTGACGATTCCTGAGGATCAGAAGAAGTTTATTGACCAAGTGGTGTAAGTTCCCGGACTAGAAGAACGCATCACGCAGATATGTTGGGGCAGGACTGACGTCTGTGTCTCAGGCTTGTGCTGCACGAGCACTGCACACACGGGTGTGATATCGTGAATGGCAGGATTCCACTGGGTCATGTCTGAATTTGTGCAATCACAGCACATTGTAAAATAGAATTCTGTGTGCTGTACTTAGACTTGTAGCGTGTCACCCGGCAAGAGACTATCTCAGTAAGTGGGCAGACCTCCCAGTTGGATCGAGTAGGCATGGATCAAGGGCCTGATAGGCACTGTCCAGTTTCCCTGAAGGCAGAGGAATGAAGCAGGCCTATCCAGATATTTACAACATACCCACATTTTTTAAAATTAAAAAATAAGCTTATTTATTTATTTTGAGACCGAGAACCTGGTTAGGGAAGGGGCAGAGAGAGAGGGAGAAAGAATCCCAGACAGCCTGTGGGCCAATAGCAAACCGTGAGATCGTGACCTGAGCCAAAATCAAGAGTCGGATCCTTAACTGACTGAGCCATCCGGAGCCCCTCGTTTTGTTTCTTTGAATGAAGTTTCTGACAAGTACGCGTGCCATTGGAGGAGTGTCTGGTTTCACTGGGTTTTCAGTATAACTGCCTTACGAGGAAAGTAAAAATTAATCACTTGATTTTATTGGAGTATAGTTGACATGTTGTTACATTAGTTTCAGGTGTACAAGGTGGTGATTGACGGGTTTATATATTATGCTGTGTTCGCCCCGAGTGTAGCTACCATCTGTCCCATTACATCACTGTTATACCATCATTGATGGTATTCTTTTTGTTCTCTTTTTATTGCTGCGACTTACTCATTCCATAAGTGGAGGTCTGGATCTCCCCCTCCCCTTCACCCGTTTTGCTCAACCCTCCACCTCCTCCTGTAGAAAAGTAAAAATTTAAGTTCCTTGTATCAATGAATCCTTGAGAAGTTGTCACGAACTCATGAATAACAACAACGAAAAGAATACGTCCAAATAAAGTATTTTTCTTTAAGGGTAACCAGGTATAACTCTAAGTATAACTTACAACTTATAACCTGATTGGGTAGAGTTACATTGTCCTGGGTTCTTATATTTAAATTGCTTCAGAGTATGATTAATCTCTTGGTTGGTCGCTTCATTCCTGAAAGGTACTGATGGCGATGTTTTCATTTTAACTCCTCAGAGAGAAAATTGAAGATTTATTACAAAGTGAAGAAAACAAGAACTTGGATTTAGAGCCATGTACTGGGTAAGTTGCCCTAAATATTTTCACATGTTCTTTTTTTGGAGAGTGGATGATTTCTGGCATGTGCTCTATTTTTGGTTTTTAAACCCACATTCATAAACGGCCTTTTTATTATAGGTATGTTCCCAAGATGCAAGCCCTAACTTTAGCATTAACACATTGGGGACACTGGTATATTGCGACACTGAGTGAACAGTTTGTCCTGTCCTGGAGGGGAGAAACCCGTTGTTGCATCTTTGACTTTACGTTATGCTCCAGCTATGCTCTAGCATGGCATAGCTACTTGAGCCTCGAGGGGTGCCTAATACATAAAGGCTTCAAAGAAAAGAATTCGCCGTCGGGCTACGTCTATCCTTTTAATTTCTCTCTGCAGTAGAAAACATCAGTGTTTCAGAGTCAGTGGCTCAGATAATTTGTGCCTAGCTTCACAAAAGCGTTTCAGTGTGTATGTCTACTTTAAACTCCTTGTACAGCCGCAGGCAGTAACACTGGGGTTGGAGAAGAACTTCTCCCTCTTCGACCCATGCGATACAATAATATTAAAGAACATTCTGATGAGGACAGATGGTAGGAGATCCTGCCACTGAAACATCCTGCCGGGTTTTGTTTGTGTGAGACCTGTCGCTTCTCGTGGAGTCGCTTTGAAAAATTAAATGTCTTTCCTAACCAGTGCTTGATCAGTTAGGATTTTCTTTTAATGAGCCCCAATCAGTACCTTCTCTTTTGTTTTTATAGGTTCCAAAGAAAACTAATTTATCAGACTTTGAGCTGGAAGTAAGTGTTTATATTCTATGTGAGAGCTCTGTGAGGGACCCAGGATTGAAAACTAAGTATTATGTCTTAGCTCTCCTTTCACTTCTGAGATTCTTGGTGATCTGACCATACCATGTTCTTGGGCAGTGCTGTATTGAACTTCCCCTTACTTCTTAAGTTCCTTGAATACCCACTGATTTTCTTTGTTGTTATTTCGTAGCGGATGCTTTTAAACCTTTTAAATTTCCTTTCAGTTGTCACTTTGGCGATAGGTTCATTAAGTTCCGGATGTATAGTGTTTTGTTCTTTGAAGGTTAAATGATAAAGATTGGGTTTTAAGATCTAGGAAATAACTCAGATGAATGCTCTTTCTCAGGCAGGGGTTAGACCATGGGTACGTTTTAGGCGGTCTGTGAACCCCCTGAAATAATATCCAAAATTGTGTGCCTGTATTTCTCCGGCGCTGTGTCCGTTTGTTTCACTGTATTTTTGAGCAGACCTCTAACCCCAAATTGAATATCGTTGTCGAGCAGGGGGAAGTTTGCATTCGACTTTATTTGGGCCTCTTGTTCTTCCATTAGAATCTACCAGTGATGTATGTACCTGGAGTTTACTTTGAACAAGACTGGAGAAGGGCCACTGTCCTCTGACTAGGCTCCTGGCCTGTCATGTTGTCCTTTTCAGTGGACTCCATGGGGGTTCCAGATCCCTCTCCTTGGCTAATGCACGCGCTGGTGCCAGACTATAGTAGAGTTACTCTTCTCAAACCTCCTCTGTGTATGCCCCATACCATTTAAAACAACCTTCACAATTTCACTTAGGAAGTAAACGTTATTGCATTTGGGAGGAAGATGCCTGTGTCCTAAAACGTTAATTTGAAATCAGATATGCTCTGCATTTTTTTTTTTTTTAGTTTTTATTTTTTTTAATGTTTATTTTTGAGAGAGAAAGAAAGAGCATGAGTGGGGAAGGGACAGAGAGAGAGGGAGACGGAGGATCCAAAGCAGGCTCTGTGCTGACAGCAGAGAGCCTGACGCGGGTCTCGAACTCACGTCAACCATGAGATGATGATCTTCATCGAAATGAAGTCGGACACCCAACTGGCTGAGCCACCCAGGCGCCCCTACACTCCTGCATTCTTAAAGCAGACATAGGGAAACATTCAGTAGCTGAAATATTATGGAATAGGTTTACTATAAAGCCTTTGTTGTAGTAGTATTTATTTTATATTTAATAAGACTTCTTAACATAGCTGTCAAGTTGCTTTTTAAAACACCTAGGGTTTTAGCTGTCATTGGCTCATCTAGTGATGTCCTCTTGTCTCTCTCTTCTTTAGGTATCCCAAAGGCATTCACGTTGAGACTTTAGAAACTGAAAAGGTAACCCCAAGAACTGTCCAGGGCCAAACACATACAATGATACAATGATGTGCTGAGAGTCAGAATTGACTCCTGGCTCTGCTTCCTGTGAGCTGGGTGACCTTGGGCAAGTCACTTCACTTCTCTAAGCCTCGTCTTCCTCCTTTGTACCCTGGAGATGAGCATGGGGATGGTGATCTGTGCCTGTTTTGATCACAGCTGTTTTGTGGTGATCAAGCAGGTCAACGGATATGAACATGATTTGTAAACTTGAAAGTATGCACATGTTACTTTGTTAGTATGTTAGTATGTGTTCTTGTTACGGCAGAAAGCTGTAGTGGTCTGCATGAAAAACTGGCTTCCTGTTACGTGGGCACGGGAAATGAAATTCTAGAATCTGGGGCATAAGCGTGAGCATTGGGAATACATTCAGGCATGTGTTCCCAAGGTGCGCTGATGGAACCGTGATGGGTAATGGGAGGCTGAGGGCGGGTTCCTTTAGCAAATTTTAGAATTTTAGAATTTTGTTGTTAGTCTTTTTTTTTTTTTTTTTCCACTCTCTGTTGTTGCTCTTGAGTCAGATGTCAAATGAGAGATGAAGTAAATTAAAAAAAAATCTTGCTTGAAGATAAATCTCAAACTTTGACATAGAATGTGGTGTGCTTACTTGATTCAAAATGGAATATATGAGAAAGAAGGGACTAGTTTTCTGACACGTTACCTGGAAATCCAGGATATGTTTCTAATGTCGATGAAATGAGATACAGACATTTTATTTTTCATTGAAAAAAAATTTAAATTGTAGTTAACATACAGTGCAATATTGGTTTCAGGAGTAGGATTCAGTGATTTATCACTTACATACAACACCCAGCGCTCATCATGATAGGTGCCCTCAGTCCCCATCCCTCATCTAGCCCAACCCCCACCCACCTCCCAGAATCAACCCTGTTTGTTCTCTTTCGTTCAGTCTCTTGTGATTTGCTTTCCTCTCTCCCCCCAACTTTTCCCCCCTTCCCCTATGTTCATCTGTTTTGTTTCTTAAATTCCATATCTGAATGAAATCATATGGTATTTATCTTTCTCTGATGCACTTATTCAGCTTAGCATAATATGCTCTAGCTCCATCCACGTCATTGCAAATGGCAAGATTTCATTCTTTTTTTTTTTTTTTAAATTTGTTTTTCAACGTTTTTATTTATTTATGGGACAGAGAGACAGAGCATGAACGGGGGAGGGGCAGAGAGAGAGGGAGACACAGAATCGGAAACAGGCTCCAGGCTCTGAGCCATCAGCCCAGAGCCTGACGTGGGGCTCCAACTCACGGACCGTGAGATCGTGACCTGGCTGAAGTCAGACGCTTAACCGACTGCGCCACCCAGGCGCCCCAAGATTTCATTCTTTTTGATGGCCGAGTAATAGTCCGTTGGTGTGTATTCACACACACACACACACACACACACACACACACACACACTTGCGCGTGCACACACGCCTATACACACTACATCTTTCTCCATTCATCGGTATGGATATTTGGGTTTGGGTTCTCTCCATAGTTTGGCTATTGTTGATAACACTGCTGTAAACAGTGGGGTGCCTGTGCCCTTTGGGTATCTAATAGTGCAATTGCTGGATTGTTGGGTAGTTCTATTTTTAGAAGTAACTCCACACCCTTCTCTAGAGTGGCTGCACCAGTTTGCATTCCCACTAACAGTGCAAGAGGGTTCCCTTTTCTCCACTTCTGCGCCAACACCTGGGTTTTGTGTTGTTAATTTTAGCTATTCTGACAGGTGTGAGGTGGTATCTCAGTGTGGTTTTGATTTGTATCCCTGATGATGAGTGAGGTTGAGCATTTTTTCATGTGTCTGTTAGCCATCTGGATGTCTTTGGAGAAGTGTCTATTCGTGTCTTCTGCCCATTTCGTCACTGAGTTATTTGTTTTTTGGGTATTGAGTTTGATAAATTCTTTATAGATTTTGGATACTAACGCTTTATCACGTATGTCATTTGCAGATGTCTTCTCCCATTCCGTTGGTTGCCTTTTAGTTTTATAGATTGTGTCTTTCGCCATGCAGAAGTTTTTTATTTTGATCAAGTCCCAGTAGTTCGTTTTTGCTTTTGTTTCCCTGGCCTCTGATGATGTGTCTATTAAGAAGCTGCTTCAGGGAGCCTGGGTGGCTCAGTTGGTTGGGCGTCTGACTTTGGCCAAGGTCATGATCTCATGGTTCGTGGGTTTGAGTCCCGCTTTGGGCTCTGTGCTGACAGCTCGGAGCCTGGAGCCTGCTTCCGATTCTGTGTCTTCCTCTCTTTCTCTCTCTGCCGTTCCCCTGCTCACACTCTGTTAGTCTCTGTCTCGAAAAATAAATAAACATTAAAAAAATTAAAAAAAAAAAAGTTGCTTCAGCCAAGGTCAAAGAGGTTGCTGCCTGTGTTAGAAATTTTATTTTAAAACTGACTATTTAAAAATTCACGTTCACATGCAGTGTAACTTCTTAGTGTTAGTCGTGGAAAGTGTCTTATTCTCATGGTCTATTGATACTTCTTTAAAAAAAATTTTTTTTTTTATTAAGTTTATTTATTTTGAGAGAGAGAGAGAGAGAGCACAGCAGGGGAGGGGCAGAGAGAGGGAGAGACAGAATCCCAAGCAGGCTCCACACCATCAGCGCAGAGCCTGATGCGGGTCCTGAACCCATGAACTGCGAGATCATGACCTGGGCCGAGATCAGGAGTCGGACGCTCAACTGACTATGCCACCCAGGCGCCCCTCATAGTCTACTGATACTTCTGATGTCGGTGGTGGTGAGTTAATAAACTGCAGGAGGATGTCATTTCGGCGCAGAGGCAGAATCTTGGTTTGTAATGCATCAGCTCAGTTTTCTGCAGCGTTTCAAAATGCTTTCAGGGTATTTAGCCCATGAAAGGCTGTGTGGTGATAAAACATATAACTTCAAATGGTAGCAGTATCTGAATTGCTTGCCGTCCGGTTGCTTGCAGAAAGTTGTACGTCTGGCTTATGTCTTTCAGAAGGAGCGATACATCGTCATCAGCAAAGTAGATGAAGAGGAACGTAAAAGGAGGGAGCAGCAGAAACACGCTAAAGAACAGGTAATGGAGTCATGGTCACGTTGTTTGGTGAGAAACAGCATCTAAGTACTGATTTAGTCCTTTCGGTGTGTTTGCAGATCACGTGTCACATTCCAGTGTAATGAATAGTTTCCTATCACGGCAGAATTGAACTGGCAGAAAAACCTAGAACGGAATGAGAGCAACTTAACGGTGAAAAGTGTAGACATAGCCACCAACAGGAGCCTGACATGGTGGTTGACCACCGTTCACCTTTGTGAATCTGTCTTGAGGGAAGTGTTCTTGGTCTGCATTCAGATTGTGTGGCACGGAACCTCATGCCCGTTAACTGATACTGCTGTGTTGAGCCTCGGGCACGGTTGCTGTTTTCCTAAAACGAAGGGTAGTACGTGTGATTTGACAGGTTAGGATGGCTTGGTTGGATCTGCGTCGTTAGCAGCCTCCTCCTGGTTGCTGTTATGTGCTGTGGAGTAAGTCACCTGGCCAAGAGGTGTCGGTGAGCGAGAACAGAACAGTGAGTGAGTAGCAGTTGAGGTGGAACCTGAAAGCATTTAGAAGGTAGAATCGGTGGAATTTGGGATGGGGTGCGGGTGGCGAAAGTGGAAGGGGAGAGAAGAACGATAGTTAGGCCAGAGATCGGAGCTGCTGAGACGGATGGCAGGTGGGGTGGCCTGGAGTGATACGTGGGTGGAGGAGGCCAGGAGGTGACCCAGGGGTGAGTAGGGGCCACACCTGACCGATTGAACCAGTAAAGATGCAAAAAGCCACTGTTGGATTTAGGCAGCTTATTATATAAAGAAGGAGGATCAGCCAGTGGTGCCAACTACATCTGGTCCCTGTCCCACACACCAGAAAGACGACACTGAAACCAAAGGGGCCAGGGGACTGCGGTGTGAGTTGTGGCTACCCGTTACCGAACAGTCAATTCTAGACCACAGCTAAGTGCTTTTCTGTGCCGTAGCTCCATTCTGCAAAGGAGGGTGGGGCAGAAAACCCGCATGCCTCATCAGAACCTGAGAAGCGGTGAGAAACCCATATGACAGCCTCCTGGGAGAGAGAGGGAGGCGGGCGGGAGATGGCCAAGTAGCAGCTCCTCACAAGCCCCTGCGTCCCACCCATCGGCTCCCCCTGGGGTGTTCCAACAGGAGATTGGTCCTGACTCAGGCCTTGGCCTGTGTGTCTTCAGTGGATATGTGCAAGGGTGAGTGTCCTGTAGGCAGGCTTTTCATTCTGGAGCGCAGGAGAGAAGGTGAGGTGAGGGCTAGGTGTGGTTGTTGTGGGCGGAGAGACTGGGCCTGGGTTGGAGCACCTCCCATGTGCTGAAGAATGAGAGTAAGATGGTCTGGGGTGGGTTCCTGAAAGATCTAGCATTTAAATGTTAGGCAGAAGTAGAAACATGTGCCCAGAGAGTATTGTGGCCAGCAGCCCAGGAAAGAGAATGTTCAAAGAAGGGGACGTAGGCGTGGAGGAGTAAGGATAAGGACTGAGATGTGGCCGTTGGCTTAGCCTTGGGAGGAGTTGTTTTTTTTTTTTTTAAAGTGTTGCAGTAAAAGTTTAGTAATAGTTTTGAGAGATAGAATTCCAAATATCTGTTCTAGTTTGCCAGAGGACAGAGGAGAAAGAGACAGAAATCTTGAGACCCAAGGGAACCGGGATATTTAGCTGGGACCCCAACCCAGCACTCCCCACCACAGGAATTCATGCACTTGACGAGAAGGACCTCTGGTCACAAGGAAGAATCAAAACTTTGGTATAGGAATTAGGGTCAGATTATTCACCATTTATAACATATTCCCCATATGTTCAAGCGTTATGGTAGGTACAGAGGGTATAAGAATAAATGATTCCTGGCTTTCCTGTCTAAGAGCTAACAGTCTGTCTGGGAGGAAGCCATCAAAATGTCATTAAAAATTTGCATAGTGATGTGAAGTTTCTAAAAAACGGTCTTAAAAGTTAAAAAAAAGTTTTAATTGTGGCAAAATACACATAAAATTTACTATCCTATTTCTTTTTTTACATTAAGATTTTTTTTTTATGTTTTAATTTTTATATTTGAGAGAGAGAGAGAAAAAGAGAGAGATGGAGTGTGAGCAGGGGAGGGCAGAGAGAGAGGGAGACACAGAATCTGAACCAGGCTCCAGGCTCTGAGCTGTCAGCACAACCTGATGCGGGGCTCAGACTCACGGACCATGAGATCATGACCTGAGCCGAAGTCGGACGCTTAACCCACTGAGCCACCCAGGTGCCCCTAAACATTTATTTATTTTTGAGACAGAGAGAGAGAGAGAGAGAGCGAGCAGGGGAGGGGCAGAGAGAGGGGGACAGAGGATTAAAAAGTGGGCTCTTTGCTGGCAGCAGAGAGCCTGAGGCGGGGCTCAAACTCACAGACTCAAACTGTGAGATCATGACCAGAGTGGAAGTCAGACACTTATCTGACTGAGTCCCCCAGGCGCCCCATCCTATCTCTAAGTGT
This sequence comes from Puma concolor, assembly GCF_028749965.1. Lineage (NCBI taxonomy): Eukaryota > Metazoa > Chordata > Mammalia > Carnivora > Felidae > Puma > Puma concolor. The sequence goes on from NC_141682.1 coordinate 30,489,127, forward strand.
ACATACAGTTCTGTGGTAGTAAGTATGTTCACCTTATTGTCTAGCCATCACTGCCATCTGTCCTCGTAACTGTTTTCGTCCTGCAAAACTGAAACTCTGTCCCCATTAAACACTGGCTCCCTGTCTACCCACTGCCCCAGCCCCTGCCACCCACCATTCTACTTTCTCTCTCTAGGAGTTTGACTACTCCTGGTACCTGGTGGAGTCCTACAGTGTTTGTCTTTTTGCGACTAGCTTATTTCACTTAGCGTGATGTCCCCCGGGTTCATCCATGTTGTAGCAGGGATCAATATTCCCTTCCTTTTTAAGCTGAATAATAGTCCATTGTCTGTATATGCCACATTTTCTTCACTCATGCATCATGGATACTGGGTTGCTTCCACCTTTTTGATCTTTGTGAAATAACGCTGCTGTGATCAAGGGTGTGCAAATATCTCCTGCTTCAGTTCCTTTGGGTATATACCCAGAAATGAAATTGCTGGATCATATGGAAATTCTTTATTTAATTAAAAATTTTTTTTAAAAGCATTTCTTTATTTTTGAGAGGGAGAGAGACAGAGTGCAAGCAAGACGGGGACACACAGAATTCGAAGCAGGCTCTAGGCTCCAAGCCGGCAGCACAGAGCCCGACGCGGGGCTTGAACTCACGGATCTCGAGATGACGGCATGAGCTGAAGTCGGATGCTTAGCCGACTGAGCCACCCAGGCGCCCCTATGTATTTAATTTTTTGAGGAACCACCATACTGTTTTCCGTAGTGACTGTGCCACTTTCTGTTTCCACCAACAGGGCATGAGTGTTACAGTTTTCTCCACATCCCGGCCAACACTCGTTAGCTTTGGGAGCTGTTGAAAGAGAGGAGCAGCTTCAGTGAGGGAGAGGCCAGAGAGCAGAGGGCTGCAGGTAGCTGGCAGAGAAGCTGGAGCTAGTGAGCAGAGGGAAGACTTGAGTTATGTAGCCATGATGAGAGCAGACGGGGCTGCGGCTGCTCGCAGGATAGAGAAATTGAGCCCATTTACCCACCACCGGGAAGAAAGGAGAGACAAAACCGAATGGGGATGGGTCTCAGAATGTTGTACTGTAAACGTTGTATAAAAAATGCATTTGACGAAAAAGCCGGGAGAATTTGGAGAATGCTTGATGGGATCCGTCAGCTGCTGGATAGGTTTCCTCAGAATTTAATGCAGTGTTGAATTTGGTCAGCAGGTGGCAGCTGAGAAAAGTTTGTGGGTTTTTTTTTTTTTTTTTATGTTTGTTTATTTTTTGAGAGAGAGAGACAAAGTGTGAGTGGGGAGGGGCAGAGAGAGACATACACTCACACACACAGAATCCGAAGCAGGCTCCAGGCTCTGAGCTGTCAGCGCAGAGCCCGATGTGGGGCTACAACCCACCAGCTGTGAGATCATGACCTGAGTCAGATGCTTAACTGAGCCACCCAGGCACCCTGAAAAGTTTGTGTTTTTAAGACTGCTTGCTAGCCATAGAAATTTCAGCAAACATTGTGCAGTGATGGGTAAACCCTAGGCACTGTTAGTACAGTAACTAATAAATATTTTGCTCCTTGCTAGTTCCATGTTCTAAAACAGAAGAGTGGTCTATACATTGATCATTTCAGATGCAGTTGTTTAGGATGATGGAGACAGAATATGGGAAACTAAAGCTGTCTTAACTCGATGTAACATTTCAGTGCTTTTTGGGGGCTAGGTTTTAACCTGTCCAACTAAGGAGTATATGTACGTCAATAGTTTCCTTGGTTTGTTTCTCTAAATTAGGAAGAATTGAATGACGCTGTGGGATTTTCTAGAGTTATTCATGCCATTGCCAATTCGGTAAGTGAACCAGGGTCTATCTATTTTCCTTCCTCTCTTCCTCCCTCCCTCCCTCCCTCCCTCCCTCCCTCCCTCCCTCCCTCCCTCTTTCTTCCTTCCTTCCTTCCTTCCTTCCTTCCTTCCTTCCTTCCTTCCTTCCTTTCTTTCTTTCTTCTTTCTTTTTTTAAGTTTATTTTGAGACAGAGAGACCATGCGTCAGAAAGAGGGAGGGAGAGAGAATCCCAAGCGGGCTCTACACTGTCAGCATGGAGCCCATTGTGGGGCTCGAACTCATGAAATGTGAGATCACAACATGAACTGAAACCAAGAGTTGTACCTTTGACTCAGCCACCCAGGAGCCCTTTTCCTCTTCTTCTTTTTTATTTATTTATTTATTTATTTTGAGAGAGAGGGAGCGAGAGTGGTGGGTGGGGAGGGGTGGGGGCGGGCAGAGAGATTATCACAGGCAGGCTCTGTGCTGTCAGCATGGAGCCTGATGTTGGGCTTAAACTCATGAATCATGACCTGAGCTGAAGTCCGACGCTCCACTGACTCAGCCACCCAGGCACCCCCAGGCTTTTTCTTTTTAACTAGGTTTCTGAATATAACATCTAAGGTGAGATGCTTAGTTATGATTGTGGATGAGCCATTTGGTCACGTGTAGAATGTTTACCTGGTATGGAGGGAGACTGGTTATAATGCACTGGGTGGGACATTGTAATTGTTGATTGGATCCACACCATTTTTCGGAAGGTTTTCTCGTAGGGGCGCCTAGTTCCTCAGTGAGTAGAGCGTTCAGCTCTTGATCTCGGGGTTGGGAGTTCGAGGCCCATGTTGGGTGTAGAGATTACTTTAAAAAATTGAAAAGAAAAGGTTTTCTTGTAAAATGCATAGGATTATACTACAATGTCTTTATATGGCTGCGTGAAACTAACATTTATTATTCTCAAAACTAGTAAGAAGTGGAATAAGAAAGGACAGAGTGTGGGGAGAAATAATCAGGTTTCTGACTGAGGGCGTTTTTGTTCCTTAATTAGAAGAATCTAGAGGACAAAAATAATGGAGTTCTGTATAACTGTAACTGAATCTTCTATCTTGATAGCGTTGATGATATTTGATGAGTTTTCAAAATGTGTTGACCATTTGTGTATATATGCTAGAGGGTTCCATGATAGGTATGGTAGACATTTTTGCTTGTTTCCTAAGTTCCTTTGGCAAAGAGGCCTCCACATCTTGCACAGATAAACTGGGTCAGGCTGCTGGTGGTTTTGCAGATTGTATATCCGAGTCAGGCAGCTTGCTGGGTTGCTAAATAGCCTGGAGTCTAAGACTTTCTGTTCCTTGAGTGTCGGCCATGGAGAAGGAATTGTCCCCCCTAGAGACGGAATCATCTTGTCCCTTAGATGCCCAGCTTTGTATCAAGGACACTTTAAGGCTGTAGAGATCCTCCCAGAGTTCCGTGGCTGTCCCACCACCAGGTGTGGGCTTGTCAGATCAGGTCTTGAGGGCAGGCCTGCCACTGTCCTCGACTGGGGACAGACAGCAGTGACAGAGCCCTGAGCTCACTGGGAGCTGTTGGTCTGAAGTGAGTGAGGTAGTCAGAGTGGAATAGAAAGCCAGATGAGTCTGGAGAGAAACAAGGTGAGAGTCTGTTCAGAAGTGGCTAGGATAACAGGTATCCAGAGGAGCAAAGAGGGTCTTCTGGTCACATTTGCTTCCATTATACACACTCAGCCTGCGGACTTCAGTCAAGTGGTTAATTTGACTGAGGCTGGCCTGTACAGACATGCGGGGCATCATTTGGCTTTGAGCTCTGGTAGCCATCCTGAGAGTGTTTGTTTTCCTGGTTCATATTCAGATGCCTTCGCTGGCTGTGTGTTTGTTGGTTTTCCCTCCCTGTTGTCCTGTCTCCTACAGAATAATTCATAGCATGTTGATGACCGTTGGTAGTTAACGTCACAAAGCGTACTACTGAAGAAAAGTCCTACTTCTTAGCAATCCAGACATTTAATATTTCTAAGCCACGTCCCTTAAAAACAGAGTCGGGCTATGTAAAGCCAGTGAACACTGAACACTCTTAAATATTTATATGACACCACATTCTCTCCCTGGCACTGTTCATAGTAAATATGTATTTTCTATAGTTTAAGAAACTATAGACAAGTTGCAAAAATAGTAGAGTTTCCGTAGATCCCTCGCCCAGCTACCCTTACACTGATGCCTCATATAACCACGGGGGTATCAGAACCAGGAAATTAACGCTGGTACAGTATTATGAACCGGACTCTCGAGCTTATTTGAACTTCCTCACTCTCCCCACTGACTCCGTTTTCCATTCACAGTTCTTTCCAGGATCCTACGTCGCATTGAATTGTCCTTTCCCTTTAGTCTTCAGCCCTCTGAGCAGTCTCTTTTTGTCTTTTGTAATTCGATGTGCTTAAAGAATGCTGATTGTAATTTTGTCAGATATCCCTCAGTTTGGGTTTGCCTGATCTTTTCTCACGATTGGATTGAGGATGTACAGTTTTGGCAAGAATCCCACGGAAATGATAGTTTGTGATGTTGACCTTGATCACCTGGTTGAGCTGGTATCTGCTGGAATTGTGTACTGTGACATTATCATTTGTCCCTCTGTGGCTAATAAATTCGGGGGGATACTTTGAGGCTATGAAAATGCTGCTTTTTCTCAACCTCTTGCCCACTAAAACAGCATGTCAGTGGATTTTGTCTGCAGCCATTATTGCTTTGGTGTTTTAATGGTGAGTTTATATTTTCTTCTTTCTTTCTACCCTTGTTCTTGGAATTCTTCTGTAAGGAAGCGATGTCCCTTATTTCATGTTTATGTATTCATTTAAAAAATGTTTAAAGAAGCACACACTTCGAGGAATTTATGTTATTCTACAGATTGTAATCTGATATTTTTATTGTTTATTTTGTTGCTCGAAATGTATCACTTTTGGCCATTGGCGCTTCTTCAGCTTGGCTCCTGTGTCCTTTGAACAGGCCCCCATCCTTCTTGGAGCACCTCCTTACTCTCTGGCATCACAGAATGTTCAGACTCCTATTGTGTTTTCCCTGCCTTAGTCCTAGAACCGTAAGGTCTCCACGGAGGCCTGGTTCCTTTTATTGGATAATGGTGTTTAGAAACCAGATCTGGCAGTAGGTTCCTACTGTGGTAGTTACTGCTGTGGCCGAAAGGAGAGCTTGTCTGTTGGATTTGGAAGATTTTGTATGGAATTATTTATTTCAGAGAATTGTGGTTAGCCCTATGAGTCAAGGAGTATCACTCTGGAGGTGCACTGGGACCCGGTCAAAAGCTCCATGGTAATGACCAGATGCTTTATGTTAAAAATGGTGCCACCTGGCTGGCTGAATGTAGGTCAGTGTTCCATTTTGATAGTTAAATTTTTATCATGATGGAGTAATTGATTGAACACATATTGTAGTTCAGTTGGTTGAAAAGCAAAGCAGCAAATGGCACTGGAAATGCACATGAATTTTGACATAGATGTGAAGGAAATGGAAATTCATCCTGTTTAATAGAACTCAAGTTTATTTATTTTTACCTTTCAGCGTTCTTGCGAATGTATCTTTTAAAAATAAATGAGTTGTTTTAAAGAACACACTCCTAGAATAGATGTTTGGAATCTGTTGACAAATTATGGACAGGTCAAGGTAGTTAGCATTTTCAGTTACTTTTTTGAGCTCTTCAATAAAAATTTTACTACTTCTGATTCTTGAAGGTGGCAAGATGAATAAAAAGCAGAGAAAAACATCAATGAAATCAAAGTCATTGGTGCTTTTACTTTGCATTCTGGATCTAATACGCTGAGATTAAAGAGGAAGAAAGCCGGGCCCAACTTATTTATCCACATATAAGGTTTTTTTTTTCCATGTCAAAAAGTAAGTTTAGGACAAAGTCCTCATAGAATCTGAACCACACATTTCCGTCTCAAGCGCCAATATAATTTTGTGCCAAGAAGTCTTTTTCCTGACCTTGACTTTCTGTAGGGAAAACTCGTCATTGGACACAATATGCTCTTGGATGTCATGCACACGGTTCATCAATTCTACTGCCCTCTGCCTGCGGTAAGTGACTCAGCCTGGGTCCAAATTTTTTTTTAATGTTTATTTATTTTTGAGGGAGAGAGAGAGAGAGAGAGAGAGCGAGTGAGCACAGGGGAGGGGCAGAGAGAGAGAGGGAGACACAGAATCCCAAGCAGGCTCCAGGCTCCGAGCTGTCAGCACAGAGCCCGATGCAGGGCTCAAACTCACGATCTACAGGATCGTGACATGAGCCGAAGTCAGACGCTCAACGGAGTGAGTCCCCCAGGTGTCCCAAGCTGTGTTAAAACTTCATGGTTCTTTGCCATGGCAACGACGTTGGCGGAGCTAGAGAGTATCATGCTAAGTGGAATAAGTCAGAGAAAGACAAACACTGTATGATTTCACTCATGTGGAATATAAGAAACAAAACGAACGAGCGAAGGAGAAAAAGAGAGAGAGGCAAACCAAGAAACAGGCTCTTGACTGTAGAGAACACGCTGATGGTCATGAGAGGGGAGGCGGGTGGGGGATGGGCTAGGTCGGGAGGGGGAGGAAGGAGTGCACTTGTTGGGATGAGCTCTGGGTGATGTGTGGAAGTGGGGAATTACTATGTCGTCCGCCTGAAACTAATATTACACTGTGTGTTAACTAACTGGAATTTAAATGAAAACTTAAAAAAAGAAGAGAAAGAAATTCCCAGTTCCTTATTACTATGACAGTGTTCTCTACATGAGAGCTGTTTCCTTGTAGGCACCATGTTCCCAGGGAGAGAGTCTCATGTGCTTAGTCGTACATTTTTGAAGAGATGTACTTACAAGCCGTTATTGGGAATCTTCAGTCATCCGCCATTGCCAGAGCAAAGTTGGACCTTTGTTCCGTCTTGACGCCAGTGGTTTGCTCAGTTAGCGCTGGCCGGGGCTTCTTCGGCCACGGCTGTGGTCTCCCAGTTCGCTGCTGCTACCTTTAGCTATAATGGGGCCTTTGAAGGCCAGTTGTGCTGCAGGTCAGCCAAGCTGGATCAGGTCCTACAAAATTCACGATTACCTCTTGTGGGGCTGCCTCCCTTAGATTCTCTGTCAACCTTGCCGTTTTTGCTCCTGGAGCCAAGTTGTCTCAGTGCACCAGGGTACAGGCTTCTTGGGCCCTGCAGGAAAGGAGGTTCTCTTCTGTCTCTTCCTCCTCTGCTCCCAACTGTGCACGTGGCCTCATCTTGCTTACCCCCCATTGCTCGTCCTCCCCTCTCCTTTATTGGCTCTCCCTACTTTCCGCCTTCGGGGATCTCACCCACACTCATGCCGTCAGCTGAAGACAGTGCCATCTTTATCTCCAGCCGTAATCTTTCCCCGGATGCAGGTGCACAGTTCCCGCCGACTCCACACGACTCCATCCGGATAGCCTTCAGACCAGGAGGTGTTTGTGATTTATAGGTCTCAGATGAGATGTGTAGCTTACACTGCCTTTCTTCCCTTCTCACTCTCTCCCAACCAGTTATCTCTCCTTATTCCTTTACTATAAATTATAAATGATACCCTCTCACCAGTACTGTTTTTTGACATTAGTTGGGCCTCTTCCTCGTCACTTACAGAATCCTGACCACTTGTCTCCGTGCTGTCTCTCACATTTGGACCTCTTCGTTTTAACTGCAAGTAGCCTTCTCATCTGGAGCCTAGCAGACCCCAGACAGGCTTCCTTGTCTTTCAGCTCATCCTTTAAAACAAAGGTTGGCAAACTTTTTCTATAAATGGCCAGATAGTAAGATATTTTAGGCTTTGCAGGGTGTACAGTCCATATCACAGTTCTCAGCACTGCCATGATAGCCCGAAAATGGCCATAGAATGGATAAACAAATGGGTGTGGCTTTGCTCGAGTAAAACTCTGTTTAAAAAATAGGTAATGGGCCAGATTTGGCCTGTAGGCCATGGTTTGCCAATCCCTGCTTTCAGCTGCCACCACATTAATCTTTTATGACTTCTGGACTGGAAGAGCTCCTTCAGAGCTCAGTGTCGCTTATACATAGGCAAAGCCTGAGTTATTTCATGTTTCTTATGAGACGTTATTCCATCGCCGTCTTGATTGCTTTCTTTGGAAAAGTCTAGCAAAGCCCAGCTGAGAATACAGTGGATCTGCTGCTCCCCTTGTCCTATTTCTGTACCCTCAGGACTGTCAGGGCTTTTAGAACAACTGTATCACCCTCTGGGACTCAAAGTTTTCGTAGTGGTGAGTCTCAAAACAAATAGGACCGGTGTGAATTTGCAGTGTATAATCTAAACAGCTAATGTTTATTGCAGATCAGCCACTTCTGTTGGCCAAGTACAGCAGCTCCTCTCGTGACTTTTTTGACCTTTAAACCAGTGAAGTGATTGGTAAGGAAAGAGGAAAGTGTATTACATCCTGCGTCTGAACGCCGAATAGAGCTTGGCACAGAGGAGGCATTGAATGTTAACAATTGAGCTATCTTCCGACTGTGCTAGTTTTATAATCTTCTGATATATGGCTCTGTTCACATCACTGACCCTGCTCAAAAGTCTGAACCTAATCCCACATTCTTTGCTTTTCTATACAGCTGATTCTTTGTAGCTTGGCGTATCCAGCTTCTCTGTGATCTGGCCCAGCTGTCCTGTGCCTTCTAGTCACTTGTTGGTCTCCTTTCGGCCAGCAGGCCCGGCTCATTTGTTCCTGGGAGCTGCTTTGTGCTTCAGCCTGTCCGTGGTTTGGTCTACCATTTCCTCCACTTTGGATTTTCTCCACGTTTGCTGTGTGCAGCTTTCCCTGTCTTACCAAGGTCCAGCAAATGCATCTTCCGTGAAGTTTTCCATGCCCGCTTGCCTTGCCCAAGAGGTGATCTTTCCTTTCTCTGAACCCTCACAGAACTGTGTACCTCTTGTGCCTACAGTTTTTGTTGACAGCTCTCCCCCTTTCTTCTAGGTGATCGGCTCCTCTGGAGAAGGGGTTTACGGGTCCAAACGCCTAGTATAGCACATTGTCCACGCGCTTAATAAATGTCACCTTGAATGAAACTATTGTAGTTCTGAATTCAGTTCTAGTAGAAAGGGCATGTGATTTGCCACAGAGTCGGACATGAGTTAGGAGACTTGGCTTCATCCCTTGCTTTATTACTAAGGCGACCTTAGTAAGTAATTGAACTTTGTGTTCTGTCCGTCAGAAGGAGAAAATGGTTTTCTTCCAGCTAGTTTTGGAAGAAGCATTGAGAATAAATGCGAAAACATATTTAAAATGGGAGAACTTTTGCATGCACTAGTAACACATTTTGCATTTAAAAGTGTTCTGAAGAATCCATGTTTTGGAGCTGCCTTTTAGGGGAGAGTCTCTTCTGAAGAATCTTCTTGGTACTTAGGCATGACCTTTTAGAAGGCATTGGTCCAGAGCTCTGTTATATATGCTAGCACTGGAAGGAGCCAGAATTCTAATTTTTTCTTGCTTTTGAGGCTCTGTGATGGCATTGAGGGGTGACAGCAGTCATTGTATTTTTGTTTGGCTTCAGCACTGAAACCACTTGTTCACGTATTGTCTGTTAATTTAACGACAGCCACTGAAAAGCTGGTAAATATTCCAAACTAGCTAAATACAGTGTGTATTTATAGACTTGGAAAGCTAATTGGAAGTGGCAGTTTGCTATGAAGCATGAATAACGCTGAAGAGAAGTGTAGTTACAAAGGGTCAGGAGTATGACGATTCAGTCTAGCGTGGCAATTATGTATGTAAATGAGTTCATTCAAAATTGGAGTCGTCTCCCTTCAGCTTTAGACTTCCTGATCAAAACAAACCGGGAAATAAATTGTCTAACTTAGGCACTTGCTACTGGTGCTTCTTTAGCAATTTTCTGAGCAGTGAAAGCATGCATCTTGCATATTGGAAGGTCTGTGCTTTAATGGCCTTTTTAACTAGCATTTCAGAGGCGTTCTCAGTAACAGTATAGCCTAGTTTACACAATGCCCATTTCCTATATAAACCATTCTATTTAAATAACCGTGCTAGTCTCGCTGTTAGGATGGATTTGTTGAATAGAGCTATTACTAAAAGCTTTCTTTGTGTAACAGAAACCTTTCCCCCTCCTGTTTCAGCCATAAGATACTGGAGTTTGTCTATTTTGGTTATGCAAAGGTTTTATTTCAGATCATAGGATCCCAGTCAGTGAGGAGATTGTGAAGATTTTCAGAAAGTAATTATTAACTGGAAATGAATCTGGCTGTTGAGTTTAAAGGGCCCGCGTGAGTATCACAGTTTGAAGAGAGAGCTGTGAAGCTTGAAATGTTCATGTATGTTTGCAGTATTGTGAGTGTGTTTAGTAAAATCACAGCAAGTCATCGTCCGTGTTTTGTTGTTGTTTTTTAGGACTTAAATGAGTTTAAGGAGATGACAACATGTGTTTTCCCCAGGTAAGCTTTCTTCAAGGATTCTTTTTGTCTTTCATTCAAAACAGTGCTCCTACTATCTGTGATACAAACAGGTAATAAATAGTAATAATAGTAATTACCCGATCATGGTTACGATCCAGTTGATACAAGCTGGGAAATGTTTTAACAGGTCCAGCTGTGATGGTTTGATTTTATAATCGATGGTTTGTTTTATTCCATTAAAAATCAAAATTTGAACTCAGAGTGAAAATAGACGGCAATTTATTTCTTCTTGTCCCACACCCTGCGGTCTGAAAAACCGGTGGAGACTTCTTGGATTGGCTCTTGTCTCTCTGATACGTTGAACCTGCCTTGTCCTTGTCAGGTGTCCAGTTGAGAGTATTCTGTAGTTTGTCAAGAACTTTCTGGCTAGAGATTTTTTCCCTCAACTCTGAGTTTACCTGTTAGTGTCACAGGTCCCATGTCAGCCATGTGGAGCCTCCAAAGCGAGGGTCTGTGTGTGAGGACAAGTCTGAAGAGGGATGGGCATGGTAGCAGAGCCGTCATTCTTCTCTCTGGGCTAATTCTGTCCTGTTACCTACACTGTTCACATTTATGTCAAAAGAGACAGCGTTTTCATATTAGTGTCTCTCTCCTTTTTTTCTCTTTTTTCCTTATTCTAATCTCTGAAACCGAATTCTAACAAATAACAAGAATACCATGAAACTAACAAATGCAGATTTTTCCTTCCACGAGTTTATTTTGTACAAATCTGGGTAGGACAGCAGTTGGTAATGGTGTTGGGGGGCGGGGGGGTGGGTGTTAGACCTGCAACCATATTTGAACCATGTAAAAACTTGGGAAGATCTTTGCTTTCTCCTTGAGACTGACATAGCCCACACCCTCTCGGGGTCCAAGCAAATCTAGAGCTGTGCTCTGAGTGTGGTGGAGTCCCGTAGTCTCGTGATGAAGAGGGGTTGAGAGGACGGAGTCCCAGTCTGATGTGGAGATGCCGGCCCTATGTCAAAATGGCTCACGTGTTTAATTCTCCTGTCGGCTTTTAGGACAGTAGGCTTTTCATTTGAGTAACATTCGTTTTGGACCGTTTGCCTTATTGAAAATTCTTTTGTTTTTAGACTCTTGGATACAAAATTGATGGCCAGCACACAACCTTTTAAGGTATTTTTAAAATTTGAGCTATCACTGATAAGCTATGTTTTGATGTGTTTCGAATTGCCACTAGGAGCTTGAAATTCTGGTCTATTTATTTTTTTTTAATTTTTTTTTTTTCAACGTTTATTTATTTTGGGGACAGAGAGAGACAGAGCATGAACGGGGGAGGGGCAGAGAGAGAGGGAGACACAGAATCGGAAACAGGCTCCAGGCTCCGAGCCATCAGCCCAGAGCCTGACGCGGGGCTCGAATTCACGAACCGCGAGATCGTGACCTGGCTGAAGTCGGACGCTTAACCGACTGCGCCACCCAGGCGCCCCAATATAAACGTTTTTAATGTTAAAATATATAATGTGTTTTTTTGAGGGAGTGCGCTTGGCTGGCTCAGTCAGTAGAGCATGTGATTCTTGTTCTTGGGGTTGTGAGTTCAAGCCTCATGTTGGGCATAGAGCCTACTAAAAATGTGTGTGTGTGTGTGTGTGTGTGTGTGTGTGTGTGTGTGTGTGTATAATGCATTTTTTAATAGGTTACACATTCACACACTTCATTATTTTGCTGATTTTGTATATTTTGGTTCTATTTTCTAATCAGGAAAATTCAGGTAAAAGTATAGTTGTCTGCTGTTTTGTGAAGTAACTTTATATAACTGAGCAAAATGAATGCCAGAACTGTATAGGTTTCTGGCCCAAGTTCTGTAGGTACTTAACATGACTTAAAAACCTTTCATGTGGTGATACTTACCAAGCATGGTGAAAATGACACTTGGCTGTCTTTCACATTGAGTGAATGATGACTCTTATGTTTCTTCAGAGAACACAAGGGGGCAGTACTAGATACTGGGTTTTTTTTGTTTTTTTTTTTTGTTTGTTTTTTGTTTTTGTTTTTTGTTTGTTTGTTTTTTTGGGGGGGGTTCTGACATTCAGTGAATCTCTGCTGTAAGTTGTACTGAGATGATTTAAGCTCATACATAATTCTCTGCTTTTCTGGTTTGTAGGATATCATTAACAACACATCTCTTGCAGAACTGGAAAAGCGGTTAAAAGAGACACCTTTCAACCCTCCTAAAGTTGGTAAGAATATAAAGTGATCCTGATAGTGCCCAAGGCCCTTGTGATCATTACTGACGTATATCACACAAGGAAGGAGAAGTTGCTCTGGAAACCAGCCGTGTACATTTGTGGATCTTGGCTGAGTTGCCTTGCTCCTGCCCTGTGTTGACTTATGCTTTCTGAACAAAGCTGGTCTCATAATCCTACATCTATTTTAGGTTAATCAGTCAGGTAGCCTTGCATTGAGAAGTTTAGCAATTAAAGCTTCAGGGCTTTTATTTCTTAATGCTTGGAATTCTCCCAAAACTTGATGTATCTATCTTTTCTATGGGGCATTGTTTAAGCAGAGACAAAGAGTTGGTGCTTAATTGCCAGGGGTCGAATGGAAACACACTTTTTGTCTCAGGAAAGCCCAAGAACTGGGGGTCTAGGAAGGAGGGTCTCCACCTTTGCCTCCCGTCATTGGTGGCCAAGCTATGGAAGGGCAGCAGCGAGGAACACCAGAAGTAGGGAGGGATGTTTCTCAGGGCAGAGATGTTTTACCATGTCTGGTCATGGCCCCTACCCAGGTAGGGCCCTACCCAAGCCACGTGTTCCTTCCTTGGTTCCCGTTCGCCTCATTTTGCTGCTGATACCATAATTGGCATTCCATTAGCTGTAGTCTGGAAACTTCTGAAGACATTGATAATTGGACTAATGGTTCAGAAATTGACAATGGAAGGTACTAAAGCAGCCAAGATTACAGCCATTTGTTTCCCTTTCTGGGTAATAGTCCAAAAAAGGAATTAAGAAAAGGAGGGAGGGTGAGGGAGGAAAGCCTAGACCTTTTTGTCTAACACTATGATGGAAATCATTGATTTTGGAAATAAATGTGTGTTTCAGTTGATGGTAGAGTAGAGCCTCTTACCTACTTGGCGTCATGTTAACAGATTTTTTTTAAAGCTTAATGTCTAATATTTAATACAGAGGTTAAAAAAATTCTTGCTTAAAGACCCTTATGTTGACTTAAGAACATTCACAGTCTAGGGGCGCCTGGGTGGCTCAGTCTGTTAAGCCTCGGACTTTGGCTCAGGTCACGATCTCTCTTTTAAGAAAGAAAAAAAAAAAAAGAACAGTCACAGTCTTTTTGTTGTTAATTTCCATTCATGCTTTTGGTTTTGTTGCAGCATTTTGATACTCATTTCCAGAATGGTGCTAGGAAATATTTATGAGTGATAGTTGTTTTTTTGTTTGTTTGTTTTTGTTTTTGTTTTTTGTTTTTTTTTAAAGAGTTAGAGTTTTACCCTATTCTTTCTGTGTAATATTCTGGGACGTGGCAGAGAATTTACTCTAAAGCAGGTTACTCTTCCCAGACACTGCGCTCAGCATCTGTGCATTGATCAGTGTGACGTAAGAATCGCGTAAAGCGGTCTCTCCTAAGAAGTGGCCCCGTATTTGATGGGCAGCATTTTTCTTTAATGTTGTTTAATGTTTTATTTATTTTTGAGAGAGAGTGAGAGATACAGAGCGTGAGCAGGGGAGGGTCAGAGAGAGAGGGAGACACAGAATCCGAAGCAGGCTCCAGGCTCTGAACTCTCCGCACAGAGCCCGACGTGGGGCTCGAACTCACGAACCGTGAGATCATGACCTGAGCCAAAGTCGGACGCTTAACTGACGGTGCCACCCAAGCGCCCCTCCATGGGCAGCATGATCACACGTTCTGATCCAGTTTGGGAGTTAGTTGTACCGTCATCTTTAGATCCATACGTTTGGAAATGTGGCAGAGGGCAGTGCTGATCATTGGCAGAGTTGCCAATGTCGAGTGGCGTCTTTTGCCTCCTGGGAGGGTTACCTGGGGTATTGATGGATGACAGTTACCAGGCATTTACCACGTGCCAGGCACGATGTGAGAGCTTTACTGACATTAGGTCGTTTGATCCTCACAAAAGCCTAATGAGGGAGGTTTTCATCTCCATCCTGCCAAAGTGGAGGCCCCGAGGTGAAGCGACTTGCCTAAGATCACATAGCAAATAAATGGTGGAGCCAGGATTTAAACTCAGACGGCGGGACCCACAAATCCATGCTCTTAGTCATGACTGAAATACCGATTACGTCTCTCTATCATCAGGGAAGAAATTCCTCGTGACCTCAGAAAGCGGGCAGAAGACAGGTCATTGTCATAGAGCAAGTTATACATGATCGTAAATAGCACCCGCCCGTGTGCAATCGGGAGGCCTGTGGCTGGGTCTCTGATGATGTAACTGAGGCATTTCTCCAGTCTAGACCCAAGTTCTCATGTTCAGTGACCCTTTTTTCTCATATTGCAAGGTCTTGTGTGGAGAGAATGAAGAAGTAGATAGACTTTTCCTGCTTGTCTGGGATATTTATACAGCATACCAGTGCAATTTGGATGTGGTAGGGTAGCGTGCCTACTAGTCTTCATGATGTGTGATGTCCTTGGGAAAACCCTTTGTTTTTTTTTCTCTTTAGAAAGTGCAGAAGGTTTTCCAAGTTACGACACAGCTACTGAGCAACTCCACGAGGCAGGCTATGACGCTTATATCACAGGGCTGTGCTTCCTCTCCATGGCGAACTACCTAGGTACTCACTAGACCTGTTTCCTCCAAACACACCACGGTCGGGGGCGGATCTTGCCTGTCTGCCCTTTACGTGGGGCCCACTTTCCCAGGTAGAAGTGGGGGGGCGGTTGGAGGTCAGAGTGGGAGGGCTTTGCGGTAGGGCGTGGAGAGTGCACAAGGAAGACCCGTTGACACTTAACTGGTGTGGCGCCTGGCGCTTGGCCCTTACGAGTGCCTCTGACCCTTCTGAACGGGAGAGTTGATTGACATAGGCTGTCGTCTGAACTTTCAGGCTCTGTCTCCTTGACCGTGTGTAACACTCTGCTTTTTTTCTTCATTAGGTTCTTTTCTTAGCCCTCCAAAAATTCATGTGTCTGCCAGATCAAAACTCATTGAACCTTTTTTTAACAAGTAAGTAAGCAGAGCCCCAGTGGCCATGTTCTCTCATGATGTCAGGGTGATTGGGAGCTCTTGTGCATTTTTACATAAAGGATTTCTCATCTCTAGTGACTCACGTGTTTTTTTGAAAACAGAAATTGACCTTCTGGGAAATAATTTATTAAGTACATTGGCTTAAAAAGAAAGAAAGAAAACACTGCCAAAAGTAATGGGTCTCTTCCAAGACGAAGAACTGGTGGTTTTGGCATTTGAATTGCCTTTAAGGGAGACTCAGAGAGAGAGAGAGAGAGAGAGAGAGAGTGTGTGTGTGTGTGTGTGTGTGTGTGTGTATGTATACACAGTTGGACCTAACACTGCTAACATACTTTACACGTGAGGTTATTATTTATACTTGCATTATTATCTCATTAAAATTCTTTCTAAGGAGATGTTGGTTACACAAATGGCTTTTAAGATAATCTATGGAGAAGTGTCTTGATTGTCATTTCATCCTGAGCTTTCATCTGCGTGGATTCAATGAAGTAAAAAGCTTGCTCACGTACTTACAGTTGGAAGAAGTCTGTGTGATTTAGGGAGACGTCAAAGTTCAGAGCATTTTCAAAGACTCTCGAGATGATGACTTCAAAGTGTGGCTTGTGCTTTCTTGGCATCGTTGAGACTAAAGTTATGGATGTGACCCTCAGGCCGGCCACAGTCGGGCTCTGTGCCAGAGCCCTAAGCCTTCTTTACCCCTGCTTTCTTAACAGAATTTGTTCTAGGAGATTCTGGGTGAGCCAGAAAGAATGAGGCAGCCCACATCGGTCATTCCCACTGGGAGAAAGAACTGTTTGAGCGTTGGGTTGGTTACATCATTTCCTCACATTATACACAGCACTTTACAATTCTTTCAGTGAGAACACCATCTCCTTTGGATGTCTCTATAAATGCTAGTATCGCAGTGCTTGTACTTAAGTGACATGCTGCAGAGACAGATGTTAATTGCAAACATCTGGATTCCTACAGGTTTGGAATTTGTGTAGTCTGAGTTAGTAAATTTTATCACACTGTGGCTTCTGATTTTTAAATCTTCTTTTATCTGAAAGTTCAGAGGTAAATGTGTTTGATTTTTTTTTTTATTTTTTTTATTTTGAGAACGAGGATGGTGGGGGGAGGGACGAGGGGGAAAGAGAATCTTAAGCAGGCACCACATTCAGCGTGGAGCCCAGCACAGGGTTCACTGCCGTGACTGTGAGATCATGACCTGAGCCGAAATCACGAGTCAGATGCTCAACCGACTGAGCCACCCAGGTGGCCTTCTACTGTGTTTGACTGTCAAAACGTCTTTCAGAGAGGAATGGGAAGCAATGTAGTATATATTGAAAATCAAGTTGAAATTTTTAATTAAGTTTTTAATTTTAATTCCAGTATAGTTAACATACAGTGTCATGTTGGTTTCAGGTGTATACTATAGTGATTCAGCAATTCTATACATTATTCAGTGTGCATCATGCTAATGTACACAGTTTAATTTCTTTTTTTATGGAAAATTAATTCTGCTAACAGTTGAGCCCTTGCTGTCTATCCAATTCCTTATGGGAAAAACAGAATATTCTTAGCTCTTAACTTTTATTTTGGGGGTTGTGTTTATCTTTGTAAATCGTTGAAAGGGCAGCTTAAGTCATAGACCATGGAGTGTGCAGGTGACCTTAAATATTGTTTGGGTCATGGCCATTCCTTGCATTTTTATGTGCAGGATGTTAAGTTCATTGTTCAGTGATATTTTTCAACTGGGACATGTTTACTCATTTTTTTAATATAATTTTAAAAATCAGTTTATTTTTTATTTTTTATTAAAAAAAATTTTTTTTAAACGTTTATTTATTTTTGAGACAGAGAGAGACAGAGCCTGAATGGGCGAGGGTCAGAGAGAGAGGGAGACACAGAATCCGAAGCAGGTCCCGGGCTCTGAGCTGTCAGCACAGAGCCCGACGCGGGTATTTTTAATTTTTAAATGTTTGTTTTGAGAGAGAGAGAGCCTGCGTGAGGGTGGGGGAAGAGCAGAGAGAGAGAGGGGGAGAGAGAATTATAAGCAGCTCCACACTGTCAGGTGTCAGCACAGAACCCCATGCAGGGCTTGATCCCAGGAACCGTGAGGTCACGACCTGAGCAAAAATTAAGGCACCCCCATATTTACTCATTTTTAAATATTTAAAACAATGATCCTGCTTCTCCACTAACATCAAGTCCTTATAAAATCAGGTGATGGATACAAATTGGGTTTGATAATAGGCTGCATCTAGTTTATCAGTAATCTGCGTGACCGACATGAAGAGCAATCAAAATTAGCTTTAAGAAATTTAACAAAGACTTGATATATTTCTAGAGGAATTTGTTATTGCTGATAATATGCAAGGCTATTACTCAAGAGAACTGGACAATTTCATTAAAAATTTTTTTACGTGTATGTATTTATTTTGAGAGAGAGAGAGAGAGAGCGAGAGCATGCGTCTACGCACAAGCGTGAGTGGGGGAGGAGCAGAGAGAGAGGGAGACATAGAACCCGAAGCAGGCTCCAGGCCTTGAGCTGTCAGCACAGAGCCTGACGTGGGGCTTGAACTCACGAAACATGAGATCATGACCTGAGCTGAAGTTGGTCACTTAACTGACTGCGCCACCTAGATGCCCCAAGGACAGTTTCAGTTTAAATTTGGAATGTTCATTTATATTTTTTTCCTGAAACCTCGCTGCATAGCAAAAATGGTTGAGGATTTAGGAATCCTCCTGTGATATTGCACTGAAAATTCTTGATTTTTTGCTCCATTTCCCCCCCCCCATCTGTAAAGGAAGAATATTTTCTTCGTCTTTGAAGGAAAAAAAGTCCAGCAGGATTTGAAATGCAAAATAGGAACTATTTTTATTGTGTATTGGAATAGCATGGTCAAGTACAGTCATCCATTTTTCTTTGAAAAATAATTGGTATGCAACGTTGTGTTAGTTTCAGGTGTACAAAGTAGTGACGTTATATTTACATACATTATGAAATGCGGTCATCCCTTCTCAACCCATTTAGAAAGTGGGAAAAGCACTTGCTTCTTTGAACATCTCTTTCTGTGTTAGTGACCTCATTCTTAACTTCCATGCATGTTTGATTTATGACATTAACCTTGATTTTGCCATTTTTTTCAAGATACCCTTGTAGAGAAACATCCAGAAATGGCCATCAGCATTCCCTCAAGTGGTTGATTTTAGAAAAATCTGTAAGTTTTTCTGAGAGTTTATTTGTTTGGCACCAGGCTTTTCTCAGCGTGAGCTTAACTAAATATTGCACAGTCCTAACATAAATTTGGATGGAAATCTAACTGCCTACATATGCAGAGAACGTTTTGTTCCTCTCTCGCCAGATTTATGTTTAAAAAGTAAACCTTGAGGGGGAAATAAACTGCACCTATTTCTGCATTATTCGGAATTAGCATTTGGCTACATTAGTTATGCCTTCTTGGGAAGTTTTTATTGAGAGCTATCGGGAGCTCCCTGAGACAGCTGGCATTGGAGAGGTCTGCGGAGACGGAATGAAGCGTGAGGTGCTTTCTGAGCCATATTTGGAAGATCGTCCTGTGAGGATTTTGCATGCTGCCATTTTGTCTCTTTCATGGTCCCGGGCACCTCCTACATTTCTCCTTCCTTTGTTGGAAATCGAAGGAAAGTCCTAAAGGAGTAGAGCAGTGGCAGTCCGCATCAGACCGCTGCTGCTGATTGGCTGTGTGGAGTGTGCCCTTCGTTTATGTTGTAGGCTCTCTGGGCAGGAAGTGATTCACCTCCTTTTAGAACGTTGGTCAGTTTTGATCAATGCGTGGAAAACCAAACTTCGAGAAGATCCTTTGGTCAAATCCTTTTAGGCTGGAAAGAGCTAAAAATACTCTCTGCTTTCACTTCTTTTCATACCACGGAAGGCACAATATCAGGCTTTTGCCTTAGGTTTTGTTAATAGTCATCTGTGTCTGCAAGGCACGTTGAACTCTCGCTTGATAACCTTTTCTGAAGGTTTTTGGGAAGGTTGTTTTCTATGGACCTCATTTCTTAGAAGGAGGAAGGAAATGAGCAAATCTTTTATTTTGGCTAATCTCTGCAAGTAAGGGAATTAAAAAGGAAGACTTGCCTGCAGTTTGCTGTAGAGGATGGCCGTCTTGTTCTTGACCCAAGTGTCCTGAGTAGGAACAGGATTCCTCTAGAAATCTAGGCCTTCCTGGGATGACATTGCTGGATTTTGTCCCTACACTCGAGGTGAGGACAAGCCAGAAGAAGGAATGATAGGCTCTTGGGCAAATTGTTTCCTCCCCTGTAAATTGGGGATAAAACTATTCATCTCCCATAGAAGTTACCAAGATTGCATGAGGTGTTAAAGTTCATTGCCTAATATTTATTATTTTCCTTTCTTGAAGCGTAAGAGAATTTAGCACGCTGGGGGATCTGAAAAGGAGATGCGGTGGTGGATGTGTTTTGTGTTAATGGTTTCATGATAAAGGAGAAAGTTGGTTATCATGTGGATATAAAATTAGAGCACATGGAAAGTGTTTGCTCTTTTTTTTTTTTTTTTTGAATGTTTATTCACTTTTGAGAGAGAGACAGTGGGAGTGGGGAAGGGGCGGAGAGAGAAGGAGACAGAGAATCTGAAGCGGGCTCCGGGCTCTGAGCTGGCAGCACGGAGCCCGACGCGGGGCTCGAACTCATAAACCATGAGGTCATGACCTGAGAAAGTCGGACACTTAACCGACTGAGCCACCCGGGTGCCCCAGGAAAGTGTTCACTCTTGCTTGTACCCACCTTTTAGTGTTTGCATGTGAGAAATCAGGTGGTGAGGAAGTGTTTCAGATTGGTCCATGGCGGAAGCAAGTTTGCTTTGGTTTGGAGCATTTATATTAAAGTTCTGTTAGTCAGATGAATACAGCAGTTTTTGCAAAAGGTTGTGTAGGTACCAGTAAACGTGATTAGCGTAGAGGGGGAGGGGTCATTATGATGCCTGAAATAAAACACACTGTGTTTTTTCCCATTTCCTCTGTGGAAAGCAATCACGTGCTCGCCGCAAGTTGTTTTTTTTTCCTTTTGTTTAAAACCTCTATTCATTATTTTATTTTATTCTACTTATTTATTTAATTTTATTTCTTTAATTTACATCCAAATTACTTAGCATATAGTGCAATCACGATTTCAGGAGTTTAAGATTCCTTAATGATTCCTTTAAGATTCCTTAAGATTCCTTAATGCCCCTTACTCATTTAGCCCATCACCCCTCCCACAGCCCCTCTAGTAACCCTCTGTTTATTCTCCATGTTTGAGTCTGTTATGTTTTTCCCCCTTCCTGTTTTTATATTATTTTTGCTTCCCTTCCCTTGTGTTCATCTGTTCTGTGTCTTAAAGTCCTCACATGAGTGAAGTCATATGATATTTGTCTTTAATTTCGCTTAGCGTAATATCCTCTAGTTCATCCACATAGTTGCAAATGACAAGATTCCATTCTTTCTGATTGCCGAGTAACACTCATTGTGTGTGTATGTATGTATTTATGTATATATATCTATATATCTATATCTATATCTATGTCTATATATCTTTAAAATTTTTTTTTAATGTTTATTTATTTTTGAGAGAGACAGAGATAGAAGGTGAGTGGGTTAGGGGCAGGGAGAGAGGGAGACACAGAATCCGAAGCAGGTTCCAGGCTCCAAGCTGTCAGCACAGAGCCCGACGTGGGGCTCAAACTCAGGAGCTATGAGATCATTACCTGAGCTAAAGTCGGACGCTTAGCTGACTGAGCCACCCAGGCACCCCACATCTTCTTCTTTTTTTTTTTTTTTTAATTTTATTTTTTTTATTTTTTTTTATTTTTGGGACAGAGAGAGACAGAGCATGAACGGGGGAGGGGCAGAGAGAGAGGGAGACACAGAATCGGAAACAGGCTCCAGGCTCTGAGCCATCAGCCCAGAGCCTGACGCGGCGCTCGAACTCACGGACCGTGAGATCTTGACCTGGCTGAAGTCGGACGCTTAACCGACTGCGCCACCCAGGCGCCCCTAATTTTTTTTTTTAACGTTTATTTATTTTTGAGACAGAGAGAGACAGAGCATGAACAGGGGAGGAGGGTCAGAGAGAGGGAGGCACAGAATCTGAAACAGGCTCCAGGCTCTGAGCGGTCAGCACAGAGCCGGACGCGGGGCTCGAACTCATGGACCGCGAGATCACTACCTGAGCCGAAGTCGGACTGAGCTTAACCGACTGAGCCTCTCGGGCGCCCCCACATCTTCTTTATCCATTCATCCATCGATGGACATTTGGGCTCTTTCCATACTTTGGCTATTGTTGACAGTGCTGCTATAAACATTGGGGTGCACGTCCCCCTTCGAAACAGCATCCCTGTATCCCTTGGATAAATAGCTAATAGTGCAATTGCTGGGTTGTAGGATAGTTCTATTTTTAATTTTTTGAGGAGGCTTCGTACACTTTTCCAGAGCGGCTGCACCAGCTTGCATTCCCACCAACAATGCAAGAGATTCTCTTTCTCCCGCATCCTCACCAATATCTGTTGTTGCCTGAGTTTTTGATGTGAGCCCTTCTGACGGGTGTGAGGTGGTATCTCATTGTGGTTTTGATTTGTATTTCACTGGTGATGAGTGATGTTAAGCATCTTTTTCATGTGTCAGTTGGCCATCTGGATGTCTTTTTTGGAGAAGTGTCTATTCATGTCTCTTGCCCATTTCTTCACTGGATTCTTTGTTTTTTGAGTGTTGAGTTTGAGAAGTTCTCCATAGATTTTGGATAGTAACCCTTTATCTGATATGTCGTTTGCAAATATCTTCTCCCACTCCGTCGGTTGCCTTTTAGTTTTGCTGATTGTTTCCTTCACTGTGCAGAAGCTTTTTATTTTGATGAGGTCCCAATAGTTCATTTTGGCTTTTGTTTCCCTTGCCTCCAGAGACATGTTGAGTAAGAAGTTTCTGTGGCTGAGGTCAAAGAGGTTTTTGCCTGCTTTCTTCTTGAGGATATTGATGGCTTCCTGTCTTTCGTTTAGGTCTTTTATCCATTTTGAGTTTTTGTGTCTGGTGTAAGAAAGTGGTCCAGGTTCATTCTTCTGCATGTCGCTGTCCAGTTTTCCCAGCACCACTTGCTGAAGAGACAGTCTTTATTCCAGGGGATATTCTTTCCTGCTTTTTCAAAGATGAGTTGGCCATACGTTTGTGGGCCCATTTCTGGGTTCTCTATTCTGTTCCACTGATCTGAGTGTCTGTTTTGTGCCATCGTTTTTTCCCTTGTAATATATGCGTGTGCATCACACTTAACATCAGAGAGATTCAGAACTGAAGGACTGTAGGAAAACAAAATATGTCCTTTTTGTCCAGCCCTTTCACTGACCACGGGGAGAGCCACGCTCATTTGCCCCATTTGCTAGCAACTGCCATTCGTACGGAGCAGCGTGGAGTGCTGGATCACTCGTGAGTTGTCCGTGGGCACAAGTGTTCGGAAGTGCAGACCCTGCTTGTCTCTCGAGAGTGCTACCCAATCACCTGCCAGGTGATTGCTTATCCTCTTCCTGGTGGTCCCTCCCTCATACAGAAGGTGCTGGAATAACAGGAGGACGAGCCTGCTCTGTTCTGATTCCCTGTGTTGGCTCTCAGTTTTTAGCATCCTGGCTGATGGGTCAAATGTGTCTTTACTGACTGTTCCGGTCGAGTATAAATTAAGTCTGTCCTTAGAAGCGTTACAGTGATTTCCCCCACCATGAGACTTCTGACGTCCCAACATAAGTGAGAGTTACAACACAGTTTGTACCATTGGTAAGGCATGGCTGGGGCTGTCACAACAGTCTGCATAATTGGTTCCATTTGCTTCTCAAATTTTAAAAGACTTGTTTAACTCCTCTAGTAGAATTGTTTCATTTTGGGATATCGGGTGGTAGCACAGTGCACTTGTGGTCTTTGTGGTCAGGTACCTGGGTTTGAATTTGAATCCCAGTCCCATTTCTTAAACCTGTGCCACCTTGGGCAAGTTACTTACCCTCTCTGTGCCTCAGCTTCCTCATCTGTCAACGGAGAACGTTCCTGCCCATTTGATAGGCCTGTAGTGAGCGTAGAATGAGAGAATGTGTGTAAAATGGACAGTGGCTGGCAAATCGTGGTGCCCGGTCAGCCTGGGGCTGCTACGCTGCCGTGGGGACATTTATACCTGGAGGAGGATGTGCTTCTCTGACCAGCTTCCAGAAGCACACACAGGGCTGTTTGACTTTCATAGAAGACACCTTACGATCATCCCTCCTGTGCTGCCCACACCCTGAAAGTACGGTTCTCTATTCATTTACGAGCCTTGATCAGCAAAGGGAAGGCGAGGAGGAAAGGCCGCCTGTAACTGAGTGGTGTCCAGGGAGAGGACCTGAATGTGTTTTCTTCTTTTCCTTATTGCTTTTGTCCTTTGAGGCCTGTGGTTGTTTCTCAGCCTTTGTGCTGTGTAGCATTTCCAGGTGTGGATTTTTACTGGGAGAAGAGAGGAAAGAGATAGCATTTACTTAGTGACCTGTGGGAAGCTGTTTCTTTTTATTTTTTTTTAACAGCTTTATTGGGATGTAAATTCACACACCATATAATCCACCCATTTAAAGTGTCCGATCCAGGGCGCCTGGGTAGCTCAGTCGGTTGAACGTCTGACTTCGGCTCAGGTCATGATCTTGCAGTTCATAGGTTCAAGCCCTGCATCAGGCTCTTTGCTCACAGCTCAGACCCTGGAGCCTGCTTTGGATTTTGTGTCTCCCCCTCTGTCTGCCCCTCCCCTGCTCATGCTCTCTCTCTTCCTCTCTCAAAAAGAAATAAATGTTAAAAAAAGTAAATAAATCATACAATCCACTGGTTTTTGGTATATGACATTGTTACTTCTTTTAAATTATTGTAAAATATGTGTAACATCCAATTTGCTGTTTTAAACACACGTTTTTAAGTGTACAATTCAGTGGCATTAAGGACATTCACAGTTTGGTGCAACCATCATCCTATATTTTCAGAGCTTTTTCCTCACCCCAAATAGCAACTCTGTAACCATTAAGCAATAACTCCTCACCCCTGCCTCCCCTCAGCTCCTGGGACCTTCTTCTGATCTACTTTTTTGTCTTTATAAATTTTTTCCTTTTCGTGAGCTGTTCCTTTTTGAGCACCTCATTGCTTCAGTGAGATTTTAATCTGTTAGAACAGATTACACTTTGCAAACACCTGGGGCATCTTTCTTTCCCATTTGTTTGGTGTCTTCTGTTTCGGTCACTTCTGAGACACACGCACCTCGAGATCGGTGGATGCGACGTTGTGCGAGTACCTCGGCCGAGGGTTGCTTGTTGGCAGGTCTGCGGAAGCCTGACGAGCGGAGCAGAGGCCTCAGGCTGGGCCATCCCGCCACGCTGCTGGGACAGTCATCCTTTGCGCCGCTGGGCTTCTGCGTCTGGGAAACGGGGTTAATAAACTTCGTCCTGGTCGGGTCGACCTGTAGCTGCACCGCGGCATCGGCGAGGCCGCTCAGTGCGGCATGCGGCCTGTCGTGGGCACACAGAGTGCGGTTGTCGCTGTGACTTTGACCGAAGTGAACCTCCAAGAAGGGAACGTGATTCTCGTTTTTCCTGGTAGCAGGGGCAGTGGTAGATAAAGCAAGCAGGCTGTGTGTGCGTCGCTGAGTTGTCTTGGGGCCGAGGTGCACGATGTCCATGAAAACCTTTCTCTAGACGACAGCAGCCCGGGATCTGCTCAGAGAGTGCCGCCTGTCTTCGCGTTGGAGTGAAAAAGGTCTTGCTGCGAGGTTGGGTCGTGAATGGGAACCGG
This sequence comes from Puma concolor, assembly GCF_028749965.1. Lineage (NCBI taxonomy): Eukaryota > Metazoa > Chordata > Mammalia > Carnivora > Felidae > Puma > Puma concolor. The sequence goes on from NC_141682.1 coordinate 30,514,336, forward strand.
AGACTCTGCCCGTGTGCCGGTCACGCTCGCGTGTGTGGAGACTTACGAGGCCGGCGAGGCAGCCAAGTGAGGCACACGGTGTCCTCCGTTCGTCCGCCACCGGGAGCAGCTGTGCCGTGTGTGCGTCTCTTGCCCCAGCAGCCTCCGGTGATGCCGGAGCCGAGGAGGTCAGGGAGGCGGGACGGAGGCAGGCCGTGGCAGTGGTGATCGTGGGACCCTTCGTGTCCAGTGGGCTGGTTTCCCCAAAAACATGTAGCGGTTGTCCTTTAATTCCGTATTCGCAGTGCTGGCATGAAGGGGTCATGTTCTCTGCCCCTCACCTTCTTCCAAAACTGGATTTTGCACCAGGGACAGGGAGCAGAGTCCATCACTCATTCTGAACTGAGTAGAAGGGGACTGTGGTGCTATTGTGGAGGTGACCTTTTCGTCATGAAGAGCCAAGCAGTAGGAGTCCAGGGGGCGCCCGGGTGGCTCAGGGGGTTAAGCGTCTGACTCTGGCTCGGGTCATGATCTCACCGTTCATGAGTTCGAGCCCCACGTCGGGCTTCACGCTGACAGTGCAGAGCCTGCTTCATTCTTGCTCTCTGCTGTCTCTCTGCCCCTCGCCTGCTCATGCTTTCTCTCTCTCTCAAAATACATAAATAAACTTAAAAAAAAAATGGAGTCTGGGGGGCGCCTGGCTGGTTCATTCGGAAGAGCATGTGATGCTTGATCTTAGGGTCATGAGTTTGAGGCCCATGTTAGGTATAGAGATTACTTAAATAAATAAAAGAAAAAAACTTAAAAAAAGAGTCCATTTTCAACTTTTCCAATTTGTGCAAATCTTGGAGTCTGGCACCATGAGGAGTAAAATCGCAGCACTGCAAATGCTTAGAGCAGCCTCCCAGATTCCAGAAGGATTAGAGCCGGTTTCTCCCTAGCTTCCAGAATGTGTTTTACTCTAGTACACAGGATGTATTTTATCCTCACATGCCTTAACCAAAGCCCTTTGTTTATTAATTTTTTAATATATAAAAAATGTTTATTTATTTTGAGAGAGAGAGAGCACACATGCACAAGCGAGAGAAGGGGCGGCGGGGGGGGGGGGTGGGGAGGAGAGAGAATCCCAAGGAGACTACGTGTTGTCAGTGCAGAGCCCAACTTGGGGCTCGATCCCATGAACCGGGAAATTATAACCTGAGCTGAAATCGGGAGTTGGACGCTTAACTGACTGAGCCCCCCAGATGCCCCCAAAGCCCTTTATTTAAACCCGAGTCATGTTTGCTTCACTTTTGGTTCCCCGAGTTACTAGGATAGAAAGAATCTCCAAGAATTGACTTGGTTTGATCACCCCAGAAATTCTTAAGTACGTTGGTTTTCAGGAAGGTAGAAAACTGCTGAGTCTCGGGCACATTAAATTCTTCTCAGGCCTTTAGTCTGGCTTAAGACGGGGACCCTGTGGTTGTTTCCATGACTTCTTCAGGGAAGAGAGGGCTCGCCTCAAGTTAGTATCTCCTTGTCTAATTTTGACCTTGCTGTCTTGATTGCTGGAGATCAGCTGAGATGTGTCTGTGGCTTTATCAAAAGGCTGCTTTTGAAGAAAACGTAAGGGGCACACCACACACACCTCTTCTTGTGTTGTCAGCCCCGCGGGCCCTACGGCGGCTGTGCACCTGCTGGGCCGTGCCAACCTTGTGTTGGCTCTCCTTACTTTAAACTACATTTCCCCCGGCTTAATAACTTGTTTATCCTTACGATAAACATATCACTTGTAGAGGTAAAAAAATCAACCAACCCCCAGGTAGGTATGTAAGCAGCTCCCTCTTCCACAGAAGGGTATTGTATTAGTTTTCCTGTTGCTGCTGTAACAAATCACAGCAAGCTTTGTGGCTTTAGACAAGAGGAATTTATTCCCTATTCCCTTCTGGCCTGGAGGCCAGAAGTTTGAAATCGAGCTGTCGGCAGGGCTGCATTTCCTCCAGAGGCTCTGGGGAAGGATACGTCCCTTGCCTGTTCTAGCTTTCGGTGGCTGCTGGCAGTCCTTGGCTTCTGGGCACATCTCTCCACTCTCTGCCTCCATGGTTACATTGTGGCTTCCTCTGTGTGTGTGTGTGTGTGTGTGTGTGTGTTCTCCCTTTGCCTCTCTTGCAGAAGGACCCTTGGGCTGGCATTTAGGGCCCACTTGGGTAATAATCCAGGATAATGTTCTCAAGAGGCTTAACAATGATTAATTACATCTGTTGGGACCCTTTTTCCATATAAGGCAACATTGACGGGTACCGGGATTAGAGTGTGTGTCTTTTTGGAGACCACCATTCAGCTCACTATAGGCTGTTAGTAGTAAAGTCAGCATTCTTAGGTACTCCTCGCCTTGCTTTAGCAAGGAAAAACCAGGTGGTGGTTATTTTTAAGACTATGTAACATTTCATTCGTACAATTCGAGGGTCACCAGTGTACCTAATATCTGATAGTGGCTACCCCAAAATCTTCTCTGTTGAACACCTTCCACTCTTCGGTGAGTTCCCTACATCATTTATTCACATTCGCTCTAATTGCTTCCAGCAATGCTCAGAGGTAAATAATAATGTCCCCACTTTAAGTTCTTAATTTTAAAAAAAATTTTTTAACGTTTATTCATTTTTGAGAGACAGAGTGTGAGTAGGGGAGGGCAGAGAGAGACGGAGACACAGAATCCGAGGCAGGCTCCAGGCTCCGAGCTGTCAGCACAGAGCCTGATGTGGGGCTCGAACTCATGGACCACGAGATCAGGACCCAAGCTGAAGTCGGACGCTTCACTGGCTGAACCCCCAGGCGCCCCTTGAGTTCTTACTTTTAAGTAATCTTTCCACCCAAAGTGGGACTCAAACTCACAACAACACCAAGATTAAGAGTCACATGCTGTACTGACTGAACCAGCCAGGTGCTCCAATCATGTCCGCATTTTATTTTTTTAATTAATTTATTTAGAGAGAGCTCACAAGTGGGGGAAGGGTGGAGACAGAGAGAGAGGAAGAGAGAGAATCTTAAGCAGGCCCCACACCCAACATGGAGCCCAGTGCTTACAACCCTAAGATCATGACCTGAGCCAAAATCACGAGTCGGATGTTCAACTGACGGCCCCCCAGGCCCCCCAGTCATGTCTGCATTTTAAGGCTAAGACTGTCTGCCGAGGGTCTCAGAAATGGCAGAGTCGGGGATGACCCAGGTCTGTTCTCGCCCAAGAATGGTTTCTTCCTCCACAGCACGCGGTTTCTAAAGATTCAGTTCTGTGGTGGTTTGCTCATTTTTGTAAGAGACGGTGCCAGTATCTTTGAAGGGTTTCCTTTTCTTTTGGGGTTTGGCCTGAGCAGTGATCATAAGAGATGTTGACTTTGACCCCTGGGTTCTGCGGGACTAGTTTCCTGTGACATTTTACAGTCCACCCTTCCATAGGCCGTACGCGTGACTTCTTTGTATAATGCTTAGTTTAACGTTTTTATGTGATGCCATTTGATACGGTTCATTTGGTGGGGACTGTTCACATGAGCTGCTGCTCTCACCCCCCTTCCTTGTTTCTAGTGTTGTATCTGTTTAAGAAAGGCCATGAGTTGGCTTCAGGACAGATGTCGGGTAACGCTCTATTTGTCAAAACATCAAGTGACTATAGATGGAGAATTGGGTGCCTCCTGCCCGAGTGAAATTAAAATAACTGATGCCACAGCCAGTCCCTTCCAGCCCGCGGATGTCTTCGTATTTTGCACGAGAGCTTTAGCGAGCAAAATAAATGAGCTTGTTTTGTGAGAGATGTCTGCATGCTTCCTACCCTGGATGATGAGATTAGTTTTTTATGGCACATAAATATGTATAATGATGAGCCCTTGCGTACAGGGTTCTCATGAAGTGCTTTTCCCGCTGTGCCCTGAAGGAAATACCGAGACCGTTTGCAAGTACAGGAGAGCTGGCCGCCGTTAAAGGTTGCAGTTTTCCTTTGGAAGGCTCAGGACGTGGGGCGAGCCTCAAATTAATTCACTGCTCACATTGTGTAGAGATTAGATTTTACTCCACATCTCTGTATCCCAGTCTTCAGTGGTGTGAGGGGAATGCAGTTTTACTTGGAAAGCTCTTTTCTGAGACAAAGCTTCTTAGGAACAGAAGCGCAGTCTGGAAGAAAGCACTTGAGCGAACGCAAATGTTTAACTCATCGAATGAAATCCTGCGTTTCTAGGAAGAAGAGCAAGGCGTTCGGGGGCTAAAGGTTTTTCTTTTTGTTGGGGTGGTGGGGGGTGGGGGCAGGGATCAGATGAGCACTGTTGTACTTTATTCAGACATGCCATAACATTAGAGATCCTTCTAGATCATTCAGACCTGGGTGTTATGTGTACAACTCTGATGTTACAGGAGGCAGACTCTCGTATTCAGGCGCCTATAGGTCTCCCAGGCTGGGATGTGCCGGTTGGAGAGTTTTCCTGAGGGCGATCACCGCGCGTGGGGGCAGCTGTGCCTGGGAAGCCTGGGAAGCCCGAGGCCCAGGCAGCCCATGGTAGCAGTTCTTCCTGCATTGCAAACAGGGGAAGATTGTCCTTTTCTTTTCTTTGAAGATTATATTATTTATTTTGAGAGAGAGAGTGTGTGTGCGAGTGGGAGAGGGGCAGAGAGAGAGAGAGAGAGAAAGAGAGAGAGAATCCCGAGCATGCTTTGCACAGAGCCTGACGCCAGGCTCTGAACCCACAAACCATGAGATCATGGCCTGAGCAGAAACCGAGAGTCAGACGCTTAACCAGCTGCGCCACCCAGGAGCCCCAGAAGGTTGTCCTTTTTGTCTGTTGACAGCCTGGCTTTCCTTGCAGCCTGTCCTTCCCATTGCCTTGAAATTTCAGCCTCCCCGCAGCTCTTGCTCAAACGGCAGCCTCATTATGTGCCTGGGCTTGGTTATAATTTAATCGGCCATTAGAGCATTACCAAAAAAATGTTTCTGGGACCTTGTGTCTGAAGCTCTTGCTTCACCTGGGGCTTGGGTAACGACTGAGGACTAAAAACGTGACTCGTCCCTGTTTGTTCCTGCTGGGGCTCCAGCCTCAGCATTTCACATCGAGGCTTTGGAAACAGCTCAGGTTACAAGCCACACGTGAGAGGGGTACCCAGCAGAGGCGGGTGGGCATTACTGTAGAGCTGGTAGTGAGAAACTTTGGGCCCGAGTCCTGTCTCTGCTCCCGTGGCGGCCAAAGGGAAGCCAGTGAACTTGGAAGAACCTTCTTCCTTCCTGGTCTGATGAGACTGGTACTTATCTGCCTGTCCCGCAGACACCAGATGAGATAGGGTAAACATACAACAATACGTTTTGTCTTTCTGGCCAGGCACTTTGTGCTTCATGTTTTTTTGTCTCATTGAAACACAAAATACCCACTCATAATTCCACCAGCCAAAAAAAAAAAAAAAAATCCCCTCACTTTAGAGCATGTCTCAGCAGTGTGTTTTCTGTGTCTGTTTCATTTACTAATTGAGATCAGTATGATTCATTTACTGATTGAGATGGTACTCGTTTTATAATTTTGTAACTTAAAAAAATACAGTAATGGATTTCCAAAAGATATTCAAGCCAGTGGCCAGCATCACGTAGATGGCTTTCAGTGGTTCGTCGGTGGATGTATCATGGCCCTCTTACAACCTAACCTTCATGTTTGGGCCTCTTGTCAGTCACCACGTCCCCTGCACTGTGATGGGCATGACCATTTTTTGCCAGTTGCTTTTTTTTTTTTTTTTTGAGAGAGGTGGAGTGTGAGTGGGGGAAGGGCAGAAAGAGAGGGTGACACAGAATCCGAAGAAGGCTCCAGGCTCCTAGCTGTCAGCACAGAGCCCGACGTGGTGCTCAGACCCATAAACCATGACATCATGACCTGAGCCGAAGTCAGACGCTTAACCCACTGAGCCACCCAGGCACCCCCCTGCCAAGTTGCTTCTTAAAGTGGCCATCGACACACCGCTCTGATTTGCTTTCTTTCTCTACCTTTGGATTTAGCCCTGGAAAGCATGTTACTGTGGGAGCAGAATTAAATATTTTCTTTCATTTCCAAATAGAATCGCTGATCTTATACATAGTTATGGTTATGCAGAATTTCAAAGAACTGTAATGATCTTTTCAGTTCCCCGAGATTTGAGCCTCTAGTGAATAGTATTCCTGAATCACCTTTGGGACTTCTTGCGTGCATTTTTGAATATCACTTTTGCCCTCTTTGTTTTCTTTCTTTCTTTCTTTCTTTCTTTCTTTCTTTCTTTCTTTCTTTCTTTCTAATATTTATTTATTTTATTTCTGAGGTGGGGGGGGTGGGCAGAGAGAGAAGGGGAGACACAGAATCCAAAGCAGGCTCCAGGCTCTGAGCTGTCAGCACAGAGCCCGATGCTGGGCTTGAACTCATAAACCCATGAGATCATGACCTGAGCTGAAGTTGGACACACAACCGACTGGGCCACCCAGGTGCCCCTGCCCAGGTCTTTGTTTTCTTTAGCAAGAATTAAAACAAAAAATGTTTTAACGTTGATTTTTGAGAGATAGACAATGAGCAGGGGAGGGACAGAGAGAGGGGGAGATACGGAATCTGAAGCAAGTTCCAGGCTCTGAGCTGTTAGCACAGAAACAAGTTCCAGGCTCTGAGCTGTTGTTAGCACAGGGCCTGATGTGGGGCTTGAACCCACGAACCCTGAGATCATGACCTGAGCCGAAGTCAGATACTTAACTGATTGAGCCATGCAGGCGCCCCTGCTGTCTTTGTTTTCTTGAGCTTAGCTGCACAAAATGGGTTAACACTGGCATCAGCTTGGCAATCCGTTTTTATTCACCAGACAACTAGGGAATGATGGTTCAGAGAAGCCATAGTCCAAGGCAAGCTGTCGTGTCATCAAAGAATAACCTTTAATCTAAGTGTACTTCTTTGAGCAGCCCAGTGTGCTTTGTGGTTGCCAGAGTCAGAGTCTGACACTTGCTGGTGAGGTCAGAGAATTTCGATAAGGTTAGAGGTGTCTGATTCCGTGTGTCGGGCATGTTACTCACGCCAAGTGTTGGCCAATCTTCGGTGCCGCGTCAGTGCTGAAGTTTAACGCGTGATGCTAGAGGTGTTCATCTGTAGCCAATTCACAGAACCGGGGGGACTTTTGCCTTAAGTTGGCAAGAGAGTCATATTAGTGATCTTTTTGCGCCTTTCTAAAAAATGAGAACCACAGTTGTCAGCAATAATGTCCCCGCAGTTTAGCTCTTGCAGAGAAGCTAGTTGCTGGTCACAGTTGACCTCCTGGTCTCAGGGAGTGGTGGAAGACTTATGTCATTGCTTCCTTGGTTTTTGTTTTGGTAGTTCTGTGTTTTTCTAAGCCAGACTCATTTAATGTACACACATCATTAAGACTGATGCTTTTTTGGAGCCGTTGGCACAGCTTCTTGGTCCTTCTTATGCTGGTTGATTACTGAATCATCATTAATGGCAATTAGCATGAGATTGAACACGCTCTTTTCCTGTTCTCTCAACTTGGTGGTTCTCAGTCTGTAGAGTTTCTGAGTCGGTAGGTCTTCGGTAGGGCCCGGGGATTTGCCTTTCTAACAGGTCCCCAGGTGGTACTGATACGGCTGGTCTGGGGAACCCCATTTTGATTAGAACTCAAGGTTCTGGGCTGCTAAGAAGTTTTATACCTGGAATGAGCTTCTTCAGTGACTAGCAAGCCTCCTCACGTAGTCTAGGTCCCAATGTCATACTGCCCTGGGCTGGAAAGGATATGGGCAGATGGCTTTTCGTGAGTGCTATGCAGCATATGGGAAACTTTAGAGATAAAAACATTGTGCACAGTAGCCCATTAAAGAGGCTGAGCTGAAGTTACCTCGTCTGATGAGCAAAAGACCTTGGAATTTGCTGTGCTTTACTGTTGGATCTTTCCAGACGTGTTTGAAAGCCGAGATAAACAGCATCATGAATCATTGGAGAACACTAAAAATCTGACAGACGCCCACAAGGGTAAACTTTGTTTCGCGGCATCTAGAATGTGAACTTGAGTTTACGGTTTCCTAGAATAGGATCTTGGTATAAAATTGGCGATTGTACCAAATAGGAGTTTTAATTTTAACCTTTGATGGAGTTAGTAGCGTCAGCCCTTTTAGAGGGTAGGTGCTAAAATAATATTTCATCAGAAAGCTTGCAGGGATGTGGCAGGACTTCTGCCCTGTCATGTCTGTACTCAATTACAGCCATCTTGAATCTTCTCGAAAATAGAAATACCATGTTGTGCAAGTGTTGGTCCAAATGTCTTTGACACCCGCAGATTCTGAAGGCCTTCGGCAAGAGCATTTTTCAGCACAGTTCATGGCCAAGGAACACTCCTGAGCGTATTTACCGGCGTTTCTGCCTGCCCAGCGCGTTGTCTCGTGTGTTAGAATGAACACCGTCAAGCAGATGACCCCCGTGTGAAGTCTTTGATCACATCATTTCAGGCCTTTTGACAGCCAGTTTGTATGAGGCAAGCGTACAATCAAATGTTGTAATTTTTTACCTCAAAAGGGCAGGGATGTGACCAGAGCGGTGGCTTGCAGACAGCCTGGCACACAGAGGTGGGGGGGGGGGGCACCGGGGAGTTGACTTTGGTTCAGTTCCACCGACGCTCAGCTACGCTTTTAGGGTCGGTTTCCCAGTGACACAGCTTTCTCCAGAGTTGCAGTTGGCCAAGTCACACGCGCACTTGGTTTGCGTGTTCTTCCAGGGTTTAGGGCTATTCATTCCTCTCTAAAGCCCAGACACAGAGGCATCGGGGAAGAGTGAGAAGCGCTATTAATAATTTATTTGAAAGGGGTTTCTATTTAGTGAAAGTGTTGAGTGAGCAAACAAGATAGTGTGGAATTAACTAACTTAAAAAAAAAAAATCTTTGTGGAGTCTTTTTGCCAAGAACAGATTTTTATTTATTTCAGTCAGAGGAAATATGAGAGAACAAATAGCCTGTATGTTGGGTGACAAAAGATACCTTTCAAAAAAGGGTTTGAAACATTTAGATGGTGAGAGGGATTGGGGAAGTCTTTTTAAGTATAATTCTTGTTGCAATTCATAGCACCATTGATTTTCTCAGTGTGTTAGTGAGGTGATTTTAGCATGATTTTAGAAACAAAATGATACTTTAAAAAAGAAATCAAGCAATTTCAGACTCAGACATGTGATTTTACTTTATATTCCTCTCTCCACGACGGGTAAGATGGGGCACAAGATTGATCTAAGTGGCATTTTTCAGTCAGGTGTCTCTGGCAGTCTCTAGTTATTTCCCCTGGGCCTCCCAGTTCTGCTAGCCTTTAGTTTATTTTTTAAGTTTGAAAAGTAATAGTGGGGGCACCTGGGTCGCTCAGTCAGTTAAGCGTCTGACCTCGGCTCAGGTCGCAGTCTCACCATTGGTGGGTTTGAGCCCCGCGTTGGGCTCTGTACTGACAGCTCAGAGCCTGGAGCCTGCTTCGGATTCTGTGTCTCCCCCGTCTCTGCCCTTCCCCTACTCATGCCCTCGCTCTCTCAAAAAGAAATAAACATTAAGCAAAAAATTTTCATTGTTAATTTGGATCATTTAATGCTGTTAGAGAAGATGAGCTATTATTTACCGACAGCCCAGTGTATTATTGAACCTTAAGGTCACTTTTGATTTTGGGGGTGTTTGTGTAGCAATGAACATGTTGATTCAAGCTTTTATTCTTCTGTTGAAATTAGAGTAAACATTTTAAATTATTTTTATGGTGCTTGCTATGTTGCATTAACTTTTAAATTAAGGGTTTTTTTGTTTTTTTTTTTTTAATTTGGTTTTTAGAATCGGAGACTATCTCTAAATTTACTAAATGGAAAATTGAAAACTTTATGAAGCATAAAAATATTGAGCCTTCTCACCCAGGAGTAACTTCATAGGTTCTGGTCGGCAGTAGTAGTAATAGCTGCCGTCAGTGACAGACTCCTTTGTGACGGGTGCTCTGTGCGATAGTGTCTTCTGGCGTCCCAGGTAGTGTTGATTGAATTGGGTAAAACGGCTCCCAAGGGCGCCTGGGGGGCTCAGTTGGTTAAGTGTCTGTCTTTGGCTGAAGTCATGATCTCATGGTTTGTGAGTTCAAGCCCCGCATCAGGCTCCATGCTGACAGTGCAGAGACTGCTTGGGATTCCCTCTCTCTCTCTCTCTCTCTCTCTGCCCCTCCCCTGCTCACGTTCTCTCTCTTTCTCTCTCAAAATAAATAAATAAAAACTAAAAAAACCAAAACCAAAAACGGCCCCCAGAGCCAGAATAGTATATGCTTGAGCCTAAATTAGTGAACTAAAAATAAAATTGGTTTCTTAGCCATAGGATTTGGTTTATTAAATTGTAGGCCAGGCAACAAGTTCTTAAACCACAGAGTACCATGGCTTTGTTTTTTCTGGCATTAACCAAACAGTGTTATTTATACTGATGGTTCCATTTGTAAACTAGATCATGCCCTGCTTGGCGTTTGAATGCCTGAATAATATGCCTTAATTGTGGGTCAGTGAAGCCAAACTAATTGCTTGTTGGGCTCTTGGATTGCCTTTTTAATTTGCTGTATAATGCAGTCTCCACCAGAAACATACCATGTATTGTCATCTAAGCAAAGCTTATTAAAATCATCTTACAAACAACGGAATGCCTGATATTTTGTCCATAATCTTGCAAATAAAAAAATTAAATGTATTACAGAGAGTTGTAAGTTACAAATACGCTTTCTTGAGTGCCTTTGTATCTGTTTCGGAAAGTATACATAAAATGCCTGTTCTATGTTTTATATCAATATGATTGCTTTCTTTACCACGGATTGTTTCGCTTTGTGCTTTTAATACGTTTTAAATGACAGTAATGGCATGAGCTTCTAAGATGGTCACTTATTTCAGACTGTGCAATTCACCCAATAAGATTGGTATTGGTATTCATCCAGTGACTTTCCGTTTCAGTAAAAAAAAAGAAAAGACACATTTGCTGTCATTCTCAGTTCTCCAAACACCAGTCATAGGAGTTCCCTTTATAATTTGTAGGGACAGTTGTTCAGAAGTCGGTAAGATCGTTAGCATTCTCCGATACTTGTTTTCTCTCAGTTTCTCTCAACTAACAAGCAGACCTGCAGAGGACTTTCTTTTGACTCTCTGGTCACTAATTTCGTCCATGTAGCTAATATTTATTGAACAGCTGCTGAATGCCAGGAACTGTTGTAGGTGGAGTGATGCCACAGGTTAGTGGTTGGTTGTTGTTGTTTTTTTTTTTCTATTTATGATTAATATTTAGGCCTAGAGAAAAATCTTTGAGGTGAATTGTAAGAGCTTTTTAAAATGATTTTAGAAATGGAGTAATATATTTAAGAAGTGTCTACTTAAGAATTTAATAGATGCCTATGTCGGGTTTTCAGTAGAAATTAGCCCATTACCTGTTTTTCTTTTCTTTTTGTAGGTTATTTCTTATGAGAGTCATGGATATCCCCTATCTCAACTTGGAAGGACCAGACTGTAAGTGAATTTGTATTTTCTCTTTGCATCTGCACATGTGAGTGTGTGGTCTGGAAGGGATAACAGGAAAAGTACGACTGAAGAAAGAGCTTTATTTACTTAAAAATAGGCAGTGATTTTGTGGTGGATATGAATACTATGCTTAACGTAATGGTACCCTTGGGTCTTGATTAACTCATCTCTTGAGTTACATTTTCCAGTTTATGCATGAGTTGAATGTTGAAAAATGTATATCTTCTCTTCATTATTTCGTTTTCACTCAGAACTCTAAATTCATCATTTCCCATAAGCGCACATGATAAATTTTGAGATGTGTTAGCTGTGTTACTAACCATAAGTTCTCTATTTTCCAGTTACTTGAGTATGTATATTTTTTGGTTGGGTAGGGTTTTTTTTTTTTTTTTTTTTTCATTTTCCTTTTTCATTGAAAACCTTGGAAGTCCAGTCCTTTAGGGAGATGGTTACTGCTGCTTCAGATTAGTTTTCTACTTCATCCTCCTCACCTTGCCACTTTTCTTTTCCATCGCTTTCTTTTTTTTTTTTTTTTTAATTTTTTAACATTTATTTATTTTTGAGAGACACAGAGAGAGACAAAGCGCTAGCAGGGGAGGGGCAGAGACAGAGGGAGACACAGAATCTGAAGCAGGTTCCAGGCTCCGAGGTGTCAGCACCGAGCCCGATGTGGGGCTCGAACTCACAAACTGCAAGATGATGACCTGAGCTGAAGCCGGCCACTTAACCAACTGAGCCCCCCAGGCACCCCTCCATTGCTCTCTTTCTAACCTTGGTTTATGGGCCTCAATCCCTGCCATTGGATATAGATGTGGGAGAACTGTAACTGATGGTAACAGTCCTTGCGGTGATGATCAGAGGACATAGGTGTTGCATTCCATATCGGAATTCTGTTTCGGTGTACTCTTGTCACAAGAATTCTGCCACCTCAGTGCCCTCATTCCCGGTTTATAGCCACGAGTAGCCAGAGCGGTTCAGTCCTAGGACTACCTCTGCTTAAACTCAGCCCATTGAATGTGGACTGTGCGTTACCTACACATGCAGACAACTAGATTAAAAGGAGAAAGTTAAACACTTAGTGAAATATCTTGAACAGAGTAGCCTTTTATTTTTCCCCTTTAAATAATTTTCATGGGAACTTCGTGAGTTCCTGTGGTCTGCATAGAATTGTCAGGATTCAAATTGTTGTGGGTTCAATAAAGTATCAGAGCCTGAGTCGAGGGTGAGATGGCAGAGTGCTGCCGTTCCAAAGAATACTTTTAGGAGTTGTTTGGTAATCATGAGTCCTTCACATCAATTCCTCAAGTTAGCTTGGAGGCAGTTCCTTTAAAGAACCACTGGTATATCATTCACTTTTCAGCTGTCAACCTTTTACCCAAAACTTGTCTCCTAGTGCAACCAAAACGTGATCATGTTCTCCATGTGACATTCCCCAAAGAATGGAAAACGAGCGACCTTTACCAGCTTTTTAGTGCCTTTGGTAAGTAAATCACAAGGACATATGTACTTTTAGGATTTTGCTATGTTTTTGGTCTGTGCAGGTGGCCACAGGTATATGACAGCTTCAGCTCGGACGTGAAAGAGTATTGCTCTGCAAGAGTTTAGTCGCACTCGTGGAGTATTTCAGGGTTTGATATATTGCTATTTTTGTGCTAATGTGACCTGAGGAACTTTTAATAGCGCCCCACAATAGAGTGCTATTATTAATCCACGGAAAGCAGGATACTATTACTGTGACTGCCCTTAGTGCTGACCATGGAAAATAAATCTAGGCAGAGGATAAATCATGTTTAAGATTAAATTCAGAGAGAACGTCTGTTTCGTAAGGGCAAGTCACGGCTTGACACTGAATAGTCCAAGCACATGAACACAGATGTTTAAGAGGACCGAGATAGGAGTTATGAGGGCGGTAGGGCACCGTTTCATCAGGTCAGGTGATAGGTGGAATCGAACAGTCTTCCGATGAGGGTTTATAATGACCCTTCTGAAGTCTTCAGCAGTTCCTCTTTAACCAGTGAAATATTTAAGCTGTTCTCCTTTAAAATTTTAGGTAAAGGCAGCACGAAATCTAAATGGCCAATACTAAGACTGTCCGTTAATGTTTATGTACCTTTTCACCGGGCTAATATCCTCTAAAATGTAGCCCTTTAAAGAATATCTGAAGAGTTTATTAAAAGATGGTAAAGTGTTTATATTTTAACATTTCGTGTAAAAAGCAGGTACAAAGTAGGATTCCTATATAACTTTTTTGTTAACACTTTGTATAGAAACCAGACTGAAAGGAAGCTTCATGCTATTACCACTGACTGTTTTGAGTTTTTTTATTTTTTATTTTTTTAGACAGAGAAAGTGCGAGCAGGAGCAGGGAGGGGCAGAGGGAGAGAAAGAATCTTTTTTTTTTTTTTTTTTTTTTTTGAGAGAGAGAGAGGGCACAAGTGAGCAAGGGGCAGAGAGAGAGAGAGTCCCATGAGGGACAGAGAGACAGAGAGAGAGAGAAAGTCAGGGCTCATGTTTCTTGCCCCAAGCAGGGATCGAGCTTACCCGAAATGGGGCTCATGGAGAGAGAGAGGATCTTAAGGAGGCTCCACGCTCAGAGTGGGGGTCCAACACAGGGCTCGATCCCACGACCCTGGGATCATGACCTGGGTTGAAATCGAGAGTCAGACGCTCACCTGACTGAGCGACCCAGGCGCCCCATCGCTGACTGTGAGATAGGCTTCTTTATGCTTTTCTGTATTTCCTAAAATAAGCATATATGTATTAGAATTTATAAGCAAAACACTTTACAGACTTAACTTTTAGAAACCTAAGCAAAGCAAGGTATGTTTCCCAGTCTTTGCAGCCATCTCAATGACGTCTGAAATTCTGGTCTTGCTTGTTAATTTAAATACAGATCTGGAAATGCAATTGAATTTCATGGCTAATTTGTTTTGAGAGCTTTTGATGTTGTTGCCGTTCTTTCTCGAATTGCGAAGTGCTTACCCTATTTAGTCAACCTTTAATTGGGTAAATTAAGTAGAAGGCTCAGGGGAGAATTTTGTTTTCTTTTTTTTTTTTTAACATTTTTTTAAAAGTGTATTTATGTATTTGAGAGAGAGAGAGCACAAGCAGGGGAAGGACAGAGAGAAAGGGAGAGAGAGAATCCCAAGCAGGCTCCACGCTGTCAGTGCAGAGCCCAATGCGGGGCTTGAACCCATCAACCCTGAGATCATGACCTGAGCTGAAATCAAGAGTTGGACGCTCAACCAACCGAGCCACCCAGGTGCCCCTCAATTTTTTCTTTTTAAGTTTATTTATTTTGAGAGAGCGAAAAAGCCTGGGTGGGAGAGGGGCAGAGAGAAGGTGAGAGAGAATCCCAAGCAGGTTTTGCACTGCCATCTTGGAGCCTGATGTGGGGCTGGAACCCATGAACTGTGACATCATGACCTGAGCCTAAGTCAGACGCTTAACTTGACTGAGCCATCCAAGCGCCCCTGTTTTCATTTTACTTAAAAAACAAATGAGTTGTGTGATACTGGACAGATAATCTCTCTGTGTGTCTGTGTCCTCACCGGAGATGCTGATGATGCCACTTACTGTATTCAGCATTTCACGAGGACTAAATGAGCTAATTCGTGGAAGGCATTTAGCATAGTTTGTGGCCTACAGCGACTAAATAAATGTTGACTATTATTATTTATCTAAAACACACACAATAGAGAAGGGACTTTAGTCATTGAGGAGAGCGGTAGCAGAATAATTAGGCCTCTGCTTCCCCTTCAGTTTTCTCGAGCTCCTGCCCCACCACGCCTGTCCTTCCTTCTCCCCAGCGCCCTCGTGCCTTCTGTCTGTCTGCAGGTGGTTAGCCTTTCTGGAAGGTCTGTCTCTCTTCATGTGAACATCACTTGGTTTCGCTAGACTGCTTTCTGCCCCTCTCGGTTTTTTCTTGCCTCCGTTAGTCCGTCTTGGTTTCCTCTCTCTGACACCTTCTTTTCTTTGGTCCTCGTCTACCTGCTACCTGTTTGCTTTACCTGGCCTTGAGATCAACGTTGAGTTTTTCTCACTTCTTGCTACTTGGATTCCTTTTGTGTTTTCCAGTTGTAATTTTCAAAGCTTATGCCTCTCCTGAAATGCTTAATGCAGTAAGTGCCATCGTCATCATCTGATGAGGACAGAGATGCAGAGAGATTATCTGTCCAGTATCACACAAGTCATTTGTTTTTTTTAATTAAAATGAAAACAGGGGCGCCTGGGTGGCTCAGGCGGTTAAGCGTCCGACTTCGGCTCAGGTCATGGTCTCACGGTCTGTGGGTTCGACTCCCACATTGGGCTCTGTGCTGACGGCTCAGAGCCTGGAGCCTGCTTCAGATTCTGTGTCTCCCTCTCTCTCTCTGCCCCTCCCCTGCTCATTCTCTCTCTCTCTCTAAAATAAATAAATATTAAAAAGGAAAACTAGGGGAAAATTTTTAAAAAATTAACACATTCTGAACTATATCAGACATGCAAGTGACGTCTGGTAGTGATCTGAAGGGTCACATGTTCCCTTTACTTTTATTTCGCTATTACAGGTAACATTCAGATATCCTGGATTGATGACACATCAGCGTTTGTCTCTCTCAGCCAGCCCGAACAAGTACAGATTGGTGAGTGCTTGGGGTAGAGGTTTTGTATATGAATGAAAATGCAAGCTTGCCCTCTTTATGCGGTGGCTCCAGTCCTGTGATTCACAAGCATTGCTGCCTGGTTTGTTTAGAGCTGTGTCTAAAATAAAGGGGGTAATCAGTCAGTATCACGTGTAGATTGCCTCCTTTCTGTTCCCCTCGCGTTGCACTTTTTTAAAACGAGTTGCAGATTGGCTTTGAGAATTAAAAGTGGCAAATTGAGCAGAATGGGGAGCATCAAAAAGTGATACCTGTATCCATTGTTCGTCTCTGTACTTTTTCCATTTATTTATGTTTTTGTCATCTATTCATTTCATTAAACTTGTCTCGAATACTTGTTTTACAAACACACTGGAAGATGTTTTATTTGCTTTCAAAATAGAACAGTAAAAGATGGAACACCACATCTCTTACTGGATCCTAAATAACTTTGCTATTAACCATCTGAAAATGTATTTCCTTAGGATTGAAAGTTATTGATAAAATATGTGTTGTTAAACAGCTGCTTCCTCAAATAGATTTCAAGTTTCCCTGGTGCTTAATAATGTAAGCTGTGTGGAATTTTAAAGCGTTATGTCTTTTTTTTTTTAATGTTTATTTATTTACTTTGAGAGAGAGAGTGCTTGTGTGAGTGGCAGAGGGGCAGAGGGAGAGAGAGAGAGAATCTTAGGCAGGTTCCATGCTCAGCAGCACAGAGCCTGACGCGGGGCTCGATCCCACGACCGTGAGATCATGACCTGAGCTGAAATCGAGTCTGACTCTCAACCGCCTGAGCCACCCAAGCTCCCCTAAAGTGATATGTCTAATTAAACTTTTGTTTATTTAACAAGGTACCACATACTGAAACTATATAATTCTGATAATGTAACTAAATGAGTAACTATATATGAAAACTTCCACAAGTACGCCCATTCAGATCAGAGTATTTTGGTGTTTCTTCTTAATTATATGACCACTGCAGGAATATAGGTTACATTGCAGTGAAGAGCTTAGGCTCTGGAATCACACTGCTGCCCTACCTGTAGTTGTATGACCTTGGGCAAGTTCTTTAACCTTGACAAGCTTCTGCTTATCTCTGTAAAGTGAGGATGACAGTATGAATTTATTGGGGTTATTGTGAAGATTACAGGAGATGATGTAGGTGAAGCTTGGCACAGCTTTGAACGTGTATGACGATTACTTGGTAGTGGATTTCAGTGTGAAATGTCCTTCAGGAGCATGTGACACCGAGAATAGTGTTGGATACAGGGTGTGAATGATGTTGCTTGTTAAATGTTTTGGTATTTGCTTATTTCTGTGATTCATTCTCTTGCGATCCTTAGAAAGGCTGTTGAGATGGCCCCCAGAGGGACTGATTATTAGAGAGGCAAAGATAACTTTGGGGAGGGGAAAGGGACTCTGAGATCGAGAGTGTAACAAGACTTTCTTGCGGCTGCAAGGACACAGAACTAGAACTTTTGGCTGGAAGTCTAGCCACACCTCCTTGGCCCAGCATCACCCTTCACCTCCCTCACAGCGCATACTTGTGTGACACTGAAGCCACACGGTGGGGTAGAGGAGATGCAGACTGCCCCGGGGCCTACCCTCGCCCCACCGCTCGTCGGCTGTGTGTCTTTGGGCAGGTTATGTGAACTCTCCAAGCCATGGGCTCCTCATCTGAGAGGTGGATTCGGTGACGGGTACTTTGTGAAGTGAGGTCACGGACATTAGTGGGGGGCCTGGCACTCCACCAGCGGTGCTTGACAAATGCTAGGTGATTATTCCCATATCTGCGTGGCCTCCCTTGCTGCGAACAGTAAAAATGAGAGTGTGCGAACGTGCCGTGAGATGTGTAAAGCACCAGCTGGTGGTATTTGCTTGCACACACGAGCAGACTCCTCGTTTATGTGTATGCGGTATCACAGCTTCTTGTGACGTTCCTGTGGTACCATGTTTGACGTCTAGTAATGCTTGCTCCCTTACTTACGATCGCAGTATGCCTCCAGCGGTAGCTTTCGAGCTCAGTATTTCATTCAGCGATACCTGAAATCTGGGAACTGCATTTCAGAATCACGTTGCTCCGGAGGCACATCATTTGATTGGTTTTGTGTGTTGCTTCCCTCAGGGCAGTATTGAGTCTGCCTCATTCCCCACTGACTCCTTCTCCAGTGCCCGGAACGCACCGTGGCATGAGTAGAAACGTGTGTTTGAGTGGGTAACATGGGGAAGAGGCCCAGATGAAATTAAAATGAAATTAAAGAGGCCCAGATGAAATTGTGACCTTTTTACCTTTTTCCTCCTACCTGAAGTAGGTGACTATTGTGTCTCAAGAGATGCAGCTTTACTAGTAAAGTCTCAGTTTCCATTGTAGGTTCTTACACAGAGGACAACACTTAACAGAAATACCTGGCCATTTGCACATGCTGTGCCTATGACCATAAGTTTCTTTGCCACAAGCCACCTCTTTACCATCCTTTTCCTCCAGAGCTTGGCTATGTCCCGTTTCCTGCCTCATGTCGGCTTAAACATCCATTTCTCTGGATGTCTCCTTCTCTGGGCCCCATTTCTGTGCAGCCTGGCATCCTTCATGGATATACCTTGTTTGATTATCTTCCCTGGTGAACTGTAAACTCTTTGAGAGCAGGAACCAGACCTCTTGCTCACCGTGGTGTTTTTAGTGCTGAGAGTAAATGTTTATTGAGCTGGGTAAATGATAGTCAAAGTATCATGACTTGGAAATGCCTTTTTGCTGGGGCACCTGGGTGGCTCAGTCGGTTAAGCATTTGACTTCAGCTCAGGTCATGATCTTACAGCTCGTGAGTTTGAGTCCCGTGTGGGGCTCTGTGCTGACAGCTCAGAGCCTGGAGCCTGCTTCGGATTCTTTGTCTCCCTCTCTCTCTGCCCCTCCCCTGCTTGTATTCTGTCTCTCTCTCTCAAAAATAAATAAAAAAACATTTAAAAAGTTTTTTTAAAAATGCCTTTTTACATGGGATGGATATTTATAATGTCTCTGGTCTTTTGCCGTGATGTCTAAAATTATGCAGTTTCATTGAAAGTGTAAAAATCTGTTTTTTATAGTAGTAATTCTGATGATGAGAGAGACCTAGGATAGCTAATGTGCTGCAAATCCTATTAGTGTTAACTTAAACAAATTACTTATTCATTTCAGCGGAAACAAAGGGCCTGTTAGATCAATAATGTAACATTGGAAAAATCATTAAATGCCTATTTATATAGCAGCTTGTAATGGCTTCTTTGGCTCTGTTACAAACTAATTTTTGATTTACATTTAAGAAATGGCTTCTAAACTGACACCTGTCTTTTGATAATACTAAGTCTAACCAAGATTTAAAAAAAAACCAAAACATTTTCAGTATCTTGAATATGAAAGTTCTCTTTTTCTAGGGAACGTTGTTGTACTAATAATTAAAATCTTTCTACTGAGTGCCATTTGGTTTGATTCCTGATTGTTTTGTTTGTTTGCAAAACATCAAGGTGAGGGTCCTTGTGGCTTTGGGCTGTTCAGGTGGTGATAGCCCATTCAAGCCATACATTGAGCATTGTTCCCCGGTAGCTCTTGAGGTAAGGTAGTTCGTGACCATGGAGAATGTCACTTAATGTCACTGTTGGGGAATTTTCCTCAAAGAACTGGAGTGAGAAATCACCTTTCATTGTAACTTCTGAATTGCTCATTCATATTTAAGATTCTTATATTCCTGGGGCACCTGGGTGGCTCAGTTGGTTAAACATCCAGCTCTGGGTTTCAGCTCAGGTTATGATCTCATGGTTCGTGGGATTGAGCCCCGCCTCAGGCTCCGTGCTGAGAGCTTGGAGCCTGCTTGGGATTCTCTCTCCCTCTCTCTCTCTGCCCCTCTCCTGTGTTCTTTCGCTCAAAATAAATAAATAAAAATAAACTTGCAAAAAAACCCAAGATTTTTATATACCTAATGTAGTTTTGTTAGGGAGGGGCCCAGCAATATTTCAAAAGTTCAGAGAACCTTCTAGTCATACCCTCAATGTTTAGACATTGAGTATTTTTGTCTTGAGTGTCCTAAATGCATCATACATTTTCATAGTAATAGCTTGAGAAAAAAAAACCTTTTCACTTATGTTGAAAGCTGGAAATTATAGCATACTGCCAGAAATATTTAAAAAGCAGAAATTGATAAAGGCACTTCAGAAGAGGTAGAAATCTGACAATTATTTTGTAAAGCCAGCAGGTAGTTGTATAAATTTCTGATATGCTGCCTTAGGAGCTCGTTCAGGACAGTTTGTTGGGATGGAGGGAGAAACTTGCTTCACTTCACTTTAGAGTATGAGCATGTTTATATTAAATTGTACTTTTAAACGCACAGCTTTTATTTGCGCAGAACAGGCAAATCTTTGAGTTGTGGATATGACCCGAGGCGATTAGTCAGCATTGTTTTGCTAAAGGGTGCTTATAATTTTAAAATTTACCTGTGCTTTTTGTTTTCCTTTTAATGCCTGCAGAGTCTGTAGTGATAATGCCTTGCTTCATATGTGATATTAGTGATGTGTGTTCTTATTTTTCCTTGATCATGCTTGGTGGGGTTACTAATTTCGACGGTCTTTTCAAAGAATCAGCTTTTGTTTTAATTCATTTTCTGTATTGTTTATTATTGCCTATTTACTGGGTTTCTGCCCTTTTTTTTTCTTCCCTTTTTCCTTCCTTTTATTTGCTTAGGGCTTACTTTGCCCTTCTTTTTCCCACTTCCTGAAGTAGAGCCCTATGTGATTGATTTTTATTTTATTTTATTTTATTCATTTTATTTTATTTTATTTATGTTATATTTTATTTTTTGGGGGGGGGGTACAAAAAGGTGATTTTATTAAAGCACAGGGACAGGACCCATGGGCAGAAAGAGCTGCCTTCTGTGATTGATTTTTAAACGTTCTTCTACACTTGTTCACCCCTGGCTTCCTAAAGGTCGCCCCTGGGTCAGTATAGCTCAGTGGTCAGCCAGGGAGTGGTCATGTGTGTGCTTAAATACCTCGAGCCGGTGAGGCTTCTACCTTTTGCCAGCTGGGTTGGGGAAGATATGTGACGTGTAAGCAGTTTGCACGTCTGCCCCGTTTCTTACTCTCAGCTGTACCTTCTTACTTTCTGTGTGGGTGTGCAAGCCCTCACAGCCAGCTAGCACTGTGGATGTAGCCGAGGCTCTTTCCTAGCCATTGACTTTGACCTTTTTTGTTTCCAATATAAACATTGCAAGCCACAAATTATTCTCTAAGCACTGCTTTAGGTGCCTCCCACAAATTACGTGTTGTAATCCCATTACTATTAAATTAGATGCATTTTCTAATTTCTCCTTTGACCCTGGATTGTTTAGAAGCATATTGCTTCATTTCCAAGTGTTTAGAAATTTTCCTTGAACTCTTGACACTAATTCCTAATTTAATTCTGTTGTGATTAGAGGTTTCGCTATGATTTCAGTCTTCTAAAGTTTACCGAAACTTGCTTTTATGGCCTTACGTAAGGTCTACCTTGCTGAACATACTGTGTGCCCCGGAAAAGAATGTGGGTTCTGCAGTATATGGTTTGGTGTATAAAGGTTACTGGTGCTTAGATATTCAATGTCTTTACCAGTGTTTTATTTAATCTATTAATTTTTGAGAGAGGGTGTTAATAAAATCTCCTGTGATTATGGAATTGTCTATTTCCTTTTAATCGTGTCAGCTTTAAGACTGTGTTATTAGGTGCATACACATTTTTTTAAGTGTTATTTATTTTTGAGAGAGAGAGAGAGAGAGACAGAGAGAACAAGTGAGGGAGGGGCGGAGAGGGAGTGGGGGGCACAGAATCTGAAGCAGGCTCCAGGCTCTGAGCTGTCAGCGCAGAGCCCAAAGGCGCCTCAGTGCTTTTGTCATTTTAAAATTTGTTCTTTGTTCCCTCTACTTTTGTTCCTTTGTTTCTCCCTCTCCTGTCCTCTTTTGGGTTATTTGAAGTTTTTAAAGAATACCATTTTAATTTCTCTCTTGCCTTTCTAATGCTCACTTCTTTACATTATTTTTTAGTGGTTGCTTTAGATATTTTAACATCTGTTCATAACTTTTCAGTGTAATTAGAGTTCATATTATACCACTTCACACATGATGTAGAAAGCTTACATTCCATACAGGTTCATTTATTGCAGTCCCCATTGGTTTTCAAGCTGTATTTGGTGTATGTATAATATTTGCATGCATTATAAATCCTACAAAGTCGTGTTATAATTTTGCTTTAAGCGGTCATATGTATTTTAAGATATTAAAAGGGTGGATTCTTTTCTCTTTACCCAGATACTTACCAATTCAGATGTCTTCATTCATTCCTGAAGGTCCAAGTTTCTTTAGAGTATCATGTCGCTTTAGTGTAAGGAACTTCCATCAGTATTTCTTATAATGCTGCTGTTGTGGCAGCTGATCCTCTTAGTTTTCCTTTATATGAAAATATCTGTATTTTGTCTTCATCCATGTAGGTTATTTTAGCTGGGTATGGAATTCTGGGTTTCTCTTTTAGCATTTTAAAGATGTTGTTCCACTGTCTCCTGGTCTCCAACAGTTTCTGAGGAGAAGTGTACAATAATTGCATCATTGTTGCCATATAGAAATATAGATATTCAAGATTATCTCTTTATCCTTGGTTTCAGCAGTTTGACTATGATGTGTTTAGGAATGGCTTTATTTGTAATTATCCCATTGGGTGTTGACTGAGCTGCTTGAATCTATAAATGTATGTCTTTCACCAGATTTAAGAAGTTTTTAGACATTATTCACATATTTTTTTTCCTGTTCTGTATTCTCTTGTATCTCCTCCTGGGGGCTCCAATTACCTATATGTTAGAGGCTTTTTGATGTTGTTCCAGTAGTTCATTTTTTTTCCTACCTTTCTTTTCTTCTTGCTGGGTATTTCTGTTGATCTACAAGCTCACTGGCTTTTCCTTCAGTTCTCATTTTTCTACTGTTAAGCTCATCCAGTGAATTTTACTTCGTGTATTATATTTTTCTGTTCTGTTATTTCCATTCAGTTTATTTTTATCTTTCCTTTTTCTCTGTTGAGGTTTCCTGTCTTCATTTATTTTGAGCCTCTGTTCCTTTACCTCACTGAACATAATTAGAATAGCTTATTTAAAGTCTGTGTCTAATAATTCTAGCATCTGCATCACTTATGTGTTGGTACCTGTTGATCACGGTTCCCTTGAGATGGGTCATGTATTCTTGGCTCTTCACATGCTAAGTAATTTGGGATTGTTTTCCTGGACATTGTGAATATTCTTTTCTGGAGACCCTGTGTTCACTTAGATCCCTCAGAAGAGTGTTGATATTTTTAGTTCTAGCAAGCATTTAGTTTAATTAAACTCAGACTACAAACTCATGTCTGTGGCAGGTCTGTGGCTCAGATCTCAGCTCAGACTGCTTTCAGTCTGCCACATGTGAGGTTAAGTAAGGGTTGGAGCACCTGGCTCAGTTGGTAGAGCATACAGCTCTTGTTCTCAGGGGCGTAAGTTCTAGCCCCATGTTGGGTGTAGGGATTACTTAAAAATAAAATCTTAAAAAGGTTAAGTAAGCATCATGCAGACACATGGGCTGAGGCTATACACCAAATTTGGAGTTCCCACTTTCTGGTTTCTTCTGTTCTGGGATTCCTTTGTCACTGGTTGCCTCATGCTTCTGGTTCCTCTTACCAGGAAGACATAGGATTCTTCTTTCAGAGTTTTAGTTGCCCTATACCCCTTTAGCTGCAATTTCCCTTGAGGGCATAGTCTCTGTCTCTCTCTGTCTCTCTCTGTCTCTCTCTCTCTCTCACACACACACACACACACACACACAAACAAACCCCCAGGAAATTCACTTTGTGCCAGCTGGCTTCCTCCAATTTTTGACTCCTTTGCAAAATCTACCTGTTTCTGTTTATATTCCAGAGCCCTCAGATACTTGGGGTTGTTTTTGTTTTTTCACTTTTTCTCAGATCAGCAGAAAAGTTGATTTGTCAGAAGCATATTTCTCCAGTACTGGAGGCAGATTACCTTTATTTGTGCTTTTCAATTGTGTAGTATATGATTTCGGTGGAACACTTCCTGCCATATTATTATGTCGTGCTTAACTACCTCTTTCTGTTTGTTAAATAACATTTATTAAAAAAATTTTTTTAAATGTTTTATTTATTTTTAAGAGAGAGAGACACAGAGCTTGAGTGGGGATGGGGCAGAGAAAGAGGGAGACACAGAATCTGAAGCACGCTCCAGGCTCTGAGCTGTCAGCACAGAGCCCGACACGGGGCTCGAACTCACGAACTGTGAGATCATGACATGAGCCAAAGCTGGACACTCAACTGAGCCACCCAGGCGCTCCATGTTAAATAACATTTTAAAATATCATGTTAATGCATTTAAAAACAAAAAACAACAAACAACCTGGGACTTAGCTCCTTTAACCAATTAAAAGTGACTTAAATTCAGTTCCTTTTGGGTAGGCATGTATGCCAATAGACAAAATCAAAGGATTTGATATCTTTGCTTCTTTCTATTTGTTGCCTTTTTCATCGTTGGCTCGTGCGTTATTGTGTATTTACTCTTGTCAAAGAGGAAATGTGCAGAACATTCAAGAAAGAACCAAAAAAAAAAAAAAAAGAATGTTTTTCCTTTCATGTTAATTTTCCTAATCTTAAACTCTGTGTAGTGTTACTGTACAACAGTTATCTTGAATTATAAATATAGCAATAGATAAATGAGTTCAGCTGTGACATGACTTTCTAATGGTTCTATTAAATGAGCTCGTTTTAGAGGGAGGCCCTAATAAATTACTTGTGTGTTTAAATGATACATGAGTTTCATGCCGTAAGTACTGCATCCGAGAAACAATGCATTTGTTTTTATACAGGCGAAGTTTTTGTAGTAGTGGCTTATTGGCAAAGGAAAATTATTATTAGTGAGATAGTGTGAATGTCTTGTTTTGTGTATATATATCTTCTGTTGAAAACTTCGTAAAGCAATTGGCTTTTTTTTTTTTTTTAACTCCTCTAAATCACTTAATCTGCAGAAAGTACTGTGGAAATTTTTAATAATATTTATTAAGAGCCTTGTTTTCCTAATTCTCCCATGTGTTTAATCTTGAGAATTAGCAGTGTTGCACATCTGTCCTATGAGATCTGTATCAGGCAGGTTTATTTAAGAGAGTAGCGATAACTTGAAATCTCCCTAATTAGTATTCTTTAGGGCATTAGCTGGTATGAGAATAGGGCAGAAAGCTTCCTGACTGCCAGATAAGGCTTCCCAAGTTCTTAACATAATTACCCGCTTTAAAGCAGCAATAAGAAAATGAGTTCTGTGGCAGTGAGAATGTAACCAGGAGAAAGAGATGCAGTGTTAGAGCTCTGGAGGCTGAATCTTCATGTTCTGTTAAATTGTTTCTGGTCCATAGCAAAGCATGGGATTTGATTTTTGTGTTCTCGAGCCCATGTTGTCTGGATCTAAGAATGTTGGCTTTCTGTTACACTATCAGAGTATTTAGTGGATCTGTCATATTTAATTGTAGTATCACTTGTAACAAACTGCTTTTGTTGTGCTCTCTTGCCCCCAGTTTTAGAAGTAAATCAAATTCATTGTTCGAAATGTGAAAAATACTTGAAAATATGAAGAAGAAAATTCGACCATGGTCTCACAACCTAGTCATAAATACTAGTATTATTTTGATTAGTATTTCTTTTTAGTTACTGTATTTTGTAGAGATGAGTATTTTCATGACTTTTAAAAATCAATTGGGATCTGACTTCAGATGCATTTTTGAGTCTGCTTTTTTAGTTAATATTAGGTCATGAGCGTTTCTCGTGCTGTCACACGGTTTTCTGGGAGTGTTTTCTTTTTCGGATGCGTTGCATTTCACGTAACTTATTTAACTATGTCCCTTTTGGATGACAGGTGTTTACTATTTTAAATTCTTTAATTTAAAGAGTGTCTTTATTAATGCCTTAGTCTATCTTTCATTTCAAGACATTTTTTTTCAAGTTTATTTATTTTGAAAGAGAGAGAGAGAACAAGCCGGGGGTAGGCAGAGAGAAGGAGGGACAGATTCCAAGCAGGCTCCGTGCCATCAGCGCAGGGCCTGACGGGGCTCAGACTCACAATTTTATTTTTAAAATAAATTCTGGAGATGCAAAAATCATTAGATTCAAATGAAAACAAAAAAAAAAAAATCTAAAAACAGCTCATTTTTTTCTTAGTAAACAGTGATGATTTATTGTTATTAATAGTAACATTTTAAACTACCAGAGAACTCAAAAAATTGTCCAGTGTCCCTCTCTTTATTAACAAAGATAATTGCAGTAATATTTGCGATTTACCTTTCACTTGTGTATATGGTATTTAAGTGTATATTTCATCTAAAGTAATGTATGCTTTGCGTATTGTTTCACAGTTTGTTCTTTTAACAGTTTTCTTTGTTGGACATTTAAGCAATTCTAGGCCTCTTGACTCCTATTCCAAAATAAGCTTTTATTTATTCTTCTGATTGAGCTTTAGAATCGTTTTGTTAGGGTCAGTCAAACAGCCCATTGGTATTTTTCGCTGACATCTTAACCAATTAATTATATTGACATCTTTATTTGGACATACTGAATCTGTATGACTAGGGATATGATGTGTCCCTTTATACACTCAGATAATTCTGTGTATCCTTGAATGGAGTTGTATGTTTCATTGTTATTTTTATCGTACATACTATTTAAGGTTATGCAGAATACTAAATCGTGCCTGATTTAGTGCCGTGTCGCTCTTAGTACATTTTTGGAATGTTGGTGGTAGTAGGACGTTTAAAGCTGTGAGGCCGATCTGTCTGATTGTTTTCAGGCCCCTGATAGACAAACTTTGAGGACTCAGTGTGAACGTTGTGCCTGAGTGCTGTTCCTGAGGCTTCCAGTGCCAGTAGGTGTTGTGTTTTTGTCATCAGAAATAGCAAACTGCTGATGAAGTAGGTTAGCTGTGTCCGTCTTTACGCGTTTACGTTGTTCTCTCATCCGTGATTCCACATTTTACAACCTGATTATTTTTAAAAATGAAATAAATCTGGTTTTAGCAAATCTGAAATGGTATACGTGAAATAATTTGGGGGCACATCAATGGCTAATTCAAAATACTATTTTGTGGGGCGCCTGGGTGGCGCAGTCGGTTAAGCGTCCGACTTCAGCCAGGTCACGATCTCGCGGTCCGTGAGTTCGAGCCCCGCGTCGGGCTCTGGGCTGATGGCTCAGAGCCTGGAGCCTGTTTCCGATTCTGTGTCTCCCTCTCTCTCTGCCCCTCCCCCGTTCATGCTCTGTCTCTCTCTGTCCCAAAAATAAATAAACTTTGAAAAAAAAAAATTTAAAAAAAAAAACAAAATACTATTTTGTTACTAAAAATGTCACCAGCGAGTCACTTGGGGTGATGGAATTACAGGTAGTTTTGCTTTATTGTGTGTTGTGGTTTTTCTTTTTTTTTCATTTTCTGACTTTTCTAGAGTGAACAGGTTTTACCTATGTGTTAAAATATTTAAATTTAAGACTGAAACATTACTTGCCTTTATATACGTGCAGGAGCACAGCAAAGGGAAACATTTGGCTTTTGAAACAGACGGCTGGCAGAATAGTTCCTTCATACGGTTTGACTGTAGTTATTTTATGTGTCTGTTTTCTAATCCTGAAATTTATGGAATTAGTTTCTCTGAATTTTCCTCCTTCAATTTCTTGGCTTAAATCTGCTATTCTGAAAGGATGAATATGAAATATTTTTGATACGTGATATTTGTTGATAATATTTTCACTGTTGAGTATTTTTACAACCTGTCTTTTCTTGTTTGGCCTGGAAAGAAGCCCAGATATCACTTTAGTAGCAGGCTAAACGTCACTTCATTATGTTTAGCAAAAATGCCAGAAAATGCTAGACAACTGAAGTGTTAAGTAACTTATAATTGATGGTGGTGATGGCCCCTAACACTTCAGACCATGGCTTTGCCTTAACTTCCATACCCCACTTCAATATATCTAGGTATTAGTGTTTTTCAAGTTGTATGATTATAAGAAGCAAACATTGCTTAAAATAACTGTTTAGTAACAAGGCTTTATATTAACACTGTCCAGTTAGAAGGAATGGCCTTTGTCCTTTCTACATGTTAATTGGAGAAATGTGGGGTACTGTTTTTTTTTTTAAGTTTACATATTTATTTTTGAGAGAGAGGGAGGGGGAGAGAGAGGGACACTGTGAGTGGGGGAGGGGCAGAGAGACAGGGAGGGAATTCCAAGCAGCCTCCTTGCTGTCAGCCGTGAGTCAACTAGGGGCTCAATCCCAGGAACCACAAGATCATGACCTGAGCTGAAATCAAGAGTTGGGATGCTTAACCCACTGAGCTAGCCAGGTGCCCCTTGGTTTGTTTTCTAATTGCATCAAAGGCAGGGAGCAACCTGCTGTAGTATTAGGAAAAGGGAGCCTAGAAAAGGCAACACATTAAAATAAAACTTTAAAACTGAGTTTTTTTTCCCCACATGCATCCTTTATTACCATGTAGTTAACAGGGGAAGGGAAATAAGTTATGACAGCATATTATGTAGCAAAAAGAAAATATGAGCCACTTACAGGACATCTGATTTCGGTAATTGTTTATTTTTAATGATTTAAAATAATTATTTAATAATTTAAAATCATTAAAAATTTAATAATTTTTAATAATTAATTGTTTAGTGTTATTTATAGTAACAACGTAGAAGAGAATAATTATGAAGGTATGTTGCACAGTTTTTAATTACATGGTTTTCTTCTGAAATCTGCAGTGTTCATCTTTGCATAAATATTTGCCGGTCTACTCTTGAAGAACGGAGGGACTAAATTTAGATGGGAATAGATATGAAATAATAGTCTCTGCACTCAAGGAATTCATGGCCTAATGATGCAGATGGGTATCTAGGCAGCTAGCGCGTCCACACGCGCTCAGTGCCGTGATGAGGGAGAACCCGCCCCGCCTGGCGTGGAGTTGCAGACGGGGTGGGGGTGGGGGGGGGGACAGGGAAGGCTTCCTGGAGCAGGTGACGCCTTTGCTCACCCCGGCAGGTAACCTGGTACAGGAAGGCTCAGAAAGCTTTGCTGGAGAGCACGACTGGCGCATCCTTTGGTGGGACTGGAGCAGAGGGTCCATGTGGTGGATTGGCTGGAGGGGAAGTTAGAAGGTAGAAACACAGAAGTTTGTGTGTTTGAATTTTACCCTTTGTACACATCTTGCTGTAAGGTTGGTTCGGTGTTTTGCTTTGTTTTGTTTTAATTCAATCAAGTTTTAAAAATAAAATACTACGTCTGACTAGTTTTCTTTTAGAAGCCGGGGCTTTTGAGAGAATTTCCAGGTGTTGAGTGCCAAGTTTGTCGACCAAACAGGGAGCCGCCTTTGGAAAGCCTCATTGTTGTCGGAGTTGGCTCCCCCGTCCCCACGGCACTCCTCCATATGTGTATGGTGGCGTTGTGGTACCGAGTCAGAAATAGACGGACATATTCGAGCAAGTTCTATTTATTTTTAAAAGTCTAGAAGCGTGGTTTTTGCATTTACTCTAGTTCATAGCCCTCTCTGAGAGACTGAGGCCAAATTGAATTTATCTGGGAAGCTGCCACCTCTATAAATGCTGCACAGAGTAATAAATGGGCCATTGGCTTCCAAGAATTGGTG
This sequence comes from Puma concolor, assembly GCF_028749965.1. Lineage (NCBI taxonomy): Eukaryota > Metazoa > Chordata > Mammalia > Carnivora > Felidae > Puma > Puma concolor. The sequence goes on from NC_141682.1 coordinate 30,544,098, forward strand.
ACAGTGCACTTCGGTTCCCAATTTAGACTTCATGAAAATTATCCCTTGACAAACAAGATTATAAAAAAAAGAAATTCCACTTGATGGATCCATCTTTTGATAAACTGTTAAATGTTGTTTACGGAAGCATTTCTGGGGCGAGTCAGGGTGGGGAGTAAATGACCGAATGAAGGAATGCCGGTGGCAGGTGTTTTGTGTTCAGGGCAGGGGAGGTGTCTGAGCCAAATCTTGTCGCGCTCGCTTTGTCTCAGTAGACTAGGGTGGGAACCAGCTGTGGTTGTTCATTTACATCCTTGGAATCTGGGAAGGTGCTGGGCGCTGAGCTGGGGAGGCTTTGAGGAGAGGCCTGGGTGTGGTCCTTGAGAGGGCTGCCTCTGGGTTAGCTGAGAAGAGGGAGGCACGTGCAAGCACCAGAGGGCCGAATGAAAGTGGATGCTGGCGACAACGTTTATCAGACGCTGCTTCACACTCTCTCTGTGGGTTGTGAAATCATTTTAGTGAGCATGACCAGCTTTTTAAAAAAAATGTTTAGGGGCGCCTGGGTGGCGTAGTCGGTTAAGCGTCCAACTTCAGCCAGGTCACGATCTCGCGGTCCGTGAGTTCGAGCCCCGCGTCAGGCTCTGGGCTGACGGCTCAGAGCCTGGAGCCTGCTTCACATTCTGTGTCTCCCTCTCTCTCTGCCCCTCCCCTGTTCATGCTCTGTCTCTCTCTGTCCCAAAAATAAATAAACGTTGAAAAAAAAAAATGTTTAGGGGCGCCTGGGTGGCTCAGTTGGTTGAGCGTCCGACTTCGGCTCAGGTCATGATATCGCAGTACGTGAGTTCGAGCCCCACGTCGGGCTCTGTGCTGACAGCTCAGAGCCTGGAGCCTGTTTCAGATTCTGTGTCTCCTTCTCTCTCTGAACCTCCCCCATTCATGCTCTCTCTCTCTCTGTCTCAAAAATCAATAAAGGTTAGAAAAATTTTTTAAAAAAATGTTTAGAGAGATTGAACGTGCATATGTGTGTGCGTGCAAGTCAGGGAGGGGCAGAGAGAGAAGAGAGAGAGAATACCGACAGGCTCCATGCTTTCATCACAGAGCCTGGACTCAGGGCTCAATCTCCTGAACCGTGAGATCACGACGTGAGCCGAAATCAAGAGTTGGATGCTCAACCGACTGAGCCACCCTGGCACCCATGAGCAGCATTTTTTTTTTTTTTAATTTTTTTTTTCAACGTTTATTTATTTTTGGGACAGAGAGAGACAGAGCATGAACGGGGGAGGGCATGAGCAGCATTTTTATAAAAGGAAGGATTTAGGAAATTTCAGAGTGAGTCCCATATAATAAAGGTAGGCTTGCTTTTTTTTTTTTATTAGTTTTTTAAAATTTACATCCAAATTAGTTAGCCTACAGTGCAACAATGATTTCAGGAGTAGATTTCCCTAATGCCCCCTACCCATTTAGCCCACCCCCTCTCTCACAACCCCTCCCATAACCCTCAGTTTGTTCTCCACTTTTATGAGTCTCTTCTGTTTTGTCCCCCTCCCTGTTTTTACATTATTTTTGCTTCCCTTCCCTTATGTTCATCTGTTTTGTCTCTTAAAGTCCCCTATGAGTGAAGTCATATGGTTTTTGTCTTTCTCTAACTGACTAATTTCACTTAACATAATACCCTCCAGGTCCACCCACGTAGTTGCAAATGGCAAGACTTCATTCTTTTTGATTGCCGAGTAATACTCCATTGTGTATATGTACCACATCTTCTTTATCCATTCATCCATCGGTGGACATTTGGGCTCTTTCCATACTTTGGCTATTGTGGATAGTGCTGGTATAAACATGGGGGTGCATGTGTCCCTTCGAAACAGCACACCTGTATCCCGTGGATAAATGCCTAGTAATGCAATTGCTGGGTCGTAGGGTAGTTCTGTGTTTAGTTTTTTGAGGAAGCTCCATACTGTTTTCCAGAGTGGCTGCACCAGCTTGCATTCCCAAGGGTCGCTTTTTTTCATGTAACCTTTTTAGGTATAAATCTGTACATGCAGATATACGTGTATGTGTACCAGGTTGTAATAAAACAATATCATTGCAGGTTTGGTCCCCAAGGTTTGAGCTCGCATGCTTTAGGAGACCGCCATGCATGCAGAGCACGATAGCTGGTGTTAGTAGTGGGGGAGGAAGTGAGGGTAACGGACAAAGATCTTGATCCTCGGGTGCTTCCTGTCTCTAGACCAGTCTGGCGCCACAGGTTCGTGTGGACAGCACCTAGGAGGCACGTTCATTCCTTTACATCACATCTCCAAGGGCCAGGAGGAGACCTTTACGCTTGTCACCAGGAAAGGGAGATTACGGTTAAACATCTGACCCTGTTGTCCGTCCCCCTTGTTTGGGCCTCCCTGTGGAAGGAGGACGGATGTCATTATCTGATTATCTCACAGCCAAGGGCCTTTTTGGCCGGGAGGTAGGGGTGCTGCATTGAAGAAGGCAGGCCTGGAAGCCAGCTGTTGGGGTCCCTTGTGGCAGCACAGACTAGGAAGCAGTGGGGAGTGTAGAGGCTCCTTGCAGCCGTCCGGTCTCTTCACGATGGGGTCTCCTGGGCTGGTTCTTTTTGGCGGTGGTAGCAGCTGTGTAGTAGGAGGCCCCGTTTACCTCAGGCCCAAGATCCATCTCCGACGCCACCTCCTGAGGAGTCCTCGACTTTGGGGGACACAGAAGCGAGGTTGAGTCACATCTTCCATCTTTCTCTCGACTTGTGAGGACCCCTGAGACAGGGTGATGCTCCCCACCTGCCATCCAGCACCAGTGGGAGGTGTGGTCGGAAAGGGCCAGATTCTGACGGCCCGGGTGGCGGTGGCTGGCCCCGTCACATTTCGGTGTGGCATGTGAGCCACGGGAAAGGCTTTCTGCACACCCAGCAGGGTATGGGTGTGACCCTGGGGACATGGTGAGGAATCTCTTTCACGGGGCATGACAGGTTCTGCAGTGTGGGAGGGCTGAGAGGCTGGGTGGGGCTCTAAAGTTTCCAGAAGTGGAATGACAACCAGTAGGGACCCCTTGTTCAAATTGTGTCTGTTCAGGGGCGCCTGGGTGGCTCAGTTGAACGTCTGACTCTTTATTTCAGCTCAGGTCATGATCTCACGGTAGTGAGATCCAGCCCTGCATCGGCCCGAGCTGGGTGTGGAGCCTGCTTAAGGGTTCTCTCTCTCTCTCTCTCTCTCTCTCTCTCTCTCTCTCTCTCTCTCTCTCTGTCTCCTTCTCCCTACCCCTCCCCCCAAACAAAAAAAATAATTTTTTTTTTCTGTCCATGATTGGCCTCTTAGGGTGTTTACTTACCACTGACATGGTTCAGATTTTGTGAAAGCTTCATTTTCTAGTTTGCCTCCCCTCTGGGTCAATTACCAAACTGTTGAAGGGCTGTTTAACTCCACAGCCGACTTTGTGTCTTAGTTACGTTTCACCAACCAGAAGATGGTGCTGGCGTGCTGGCAAGCCAGTCCTCCGTTCCCTCTTGAAGGGAAACTTGTCAGCCGAATGCTTATTCATGCTAAGTAATGCAGACAGATTTAGCAGGCTGTGTGCGCCGTGTACCCCTCATGCAGTGTGTCGCCGGATAGGCAACAAGGAACATTCGAGGGATCAAACCTTCAGGACCTGGGGCTATAGAAAGCTGCCACAGGGGCCCTGGTTTTAAGGTGCTCGCTCGGGGCCACCTTTGCACTTGGGGTAAAGTGATACTGTTAGAGTCAGAGTGAAAACATCCTTTAGGTGCTATGTGCGTTTGTAAACTGACCCCCGTACTCACAGAGGACACGGGGAGACAGCAGAAAGAGGCAGACCGCCCCAAATGGGTAGGCAGCAGGTTTAATAAGGGAACTTACGAGGCTTGTCACGGGCGCCGCAAGACAAATAGATCTCTGCTCCTGCCGGCCAGAATCTTCCAAGTTTATGTAGAGGCCTTAATGAGGTTCAGTCACGTATACTGCCCAGATGGTTGCAACACCACCTTGTGGTCTCAAGGCTGTGTCCTTGAAACAGCTCCCACTGTGGGAACGGTAGGCGGGCAAGGACAGGGGAGGGGGTGAGGATCCTCCGAGGGCCCAGAGCCAGCCCGTGGGTCAGCTGGGGATCACGCCCTCGCCATCATCTCCCGTAGCATGCATTTCATCTGCGTGCAGTCTTCCATGATTTGGTTTGAAGATTTCTGAATAGAGACAAGAACAGTTTCCATAGACGGAAAACATTTTTTCCTGTTCTCTTTTTGGAAAAGATCTGAGTACTTAGAGGAAGACTCATGAATTAACTTGTAAGAGATACTGTGCGTGGTTCAGGGCTTAATTAAACCCTGAACTAGCGTTCAGCTTGAAATACCTGAGCCATCTCTCGATTTATTTTAACCTCTTGAAAGAAACCCAGATGGGATGATGGACTTGGGAGTAAAGTTGTGTGATCTTGGGTGCCCGATTGCACCTCTCTGAGCCTGCAGCTGCGACCTGACGTTGGAAAGATCCACCGCTCAGGGCTGGGAAACATTGACGGAGGTCATAAAGGTAATGTTCTCAACACAGTGCCTGGCACCAGCTGCTTGGTCAGTGTCCACTTCTTCCCCCCATGTCACCCCTTTCAGAAGGGACATCGGATTAATTCAGACATTAAATAATATTCAAACACGAAAAATCAGAAATTCAGACATTAAAATAAGCTCTTGGCGTTTGCTCAGCTTGCAGGATGATGTGGCCTTCAGGTGAGGCCACGTTTGTTGCTGTAAGGGACTTCCAGTTAGAAGCTTCTCCTGCCTGTACCTTTTGAACAGAAGGCCCGAACTGTTGCCACAGTGGTTTTTAGTTGTCTTTCCTTTTCTCTTCCGTGGCTTCCGACAGCCGGACTGCCATTCTAATGAATCCCTTATCCTTGTAATGAGGGCTCTCCCCCCGAACCTTCTCGGTGGGTCCACCTGACAGTTCCTGGCTCAGCTGTCCGTGATGGAGGGTGGCTCTCCAGCAGATTCCTCAGTAACAGGAGAGTTCTGCAGACACAGAGAATTCTGTAAGATTGCTCTGAGGTCGGCCTATGGATTTATCCTCAGACTTGGTTTGGGTAGCTGGTCTGGGGACGGTCTCCAAAGTACAGTCAGTCCTCATTCTGCACAGATTCTGTGTTTGCGAGTTCACCTACTCGTTAAAATTTTTTTGCAACCTCAAAATCAGCACTCTCGGAGTTTCTGCGGTCACTCACTGACTTGCGCAGAGTGCTGAAAATTCTAGTCGCCCAACGCACGTGCTCCCCAGTGGAGGTTGAACAAGGAGACACTCTGCCTTCCCGTTGCAGCCCTCAGACTGTAAACGAGTGTCCTCGCACAGTCTGTTTAGCGCCACGTTTTCTACATCTTTGTGCTTTTTGCCGGTTGGTCTTGCTCTCTGAAATGCCCCCCTCCCCCCGGCACAGTGTGCAAATGCTGTCAAGTGTTCTTGGGCCCGAGAAGCCTGGGATGTGCCTTCTGGAGCACATATGGGTGTCAGACGCGCTTCGTCCAGGCACGAGTCATTGTGCTGTTGTTAGCAAGTTCAGTATTAATGAACCAACAATGTATATCAAGTAAGGTGTCTTGGAACAGAAGCACGCATAAATCAGGAGTGCGTGTTGATTGGTTTACGGAGATGGGACTAAAGCCTCGAAGGAACCTAACCCTGGTTTTCTGTGGGAGCAGTGGGTCACAGACCGCCGTTTGTTCCCTTCTGCCTTCCTTTCTCCTCCAGGGGGTTTGGCCCAGAGCCCTTAGGGAAAAGGATTTCTGGGCCACCTGCTTTTTATTTGTTTTACAAGGGCAGGTACCTATTCATAAGAGCATCCTGGCCCTTACTTGACAGGAGCACTGGGTTGTCTCCGCGACGCAGTGTCGCAAGTTGAGTTGCATACTCACTGGCTGTGTCATAGAGGATTAGGTGGATGGAGACATAGGGTCTTTCTTTGGTGAGACGAGAATGTCGAGCCATATTCTCAGTTTATTACAACTTTGGTCACTTTTTAGAAATTGTAGTCCCTATAGGTAAAGGATTGAGATTAAATTTATTTGTGTATTGAACATCTGTGCTTTTATTTATTTATTTTGGTTTTATTTATTTATTTTGGGAGAGTGAGAGAGGGAGAGTGAAAGAGGGGCAGAGAGAGAAGGAGAGAGAATCCCAAGCAGGCTCCACGCTGTCAGCGCAGAGCCTGACGTGGGGTTCAAACTCATGAACCTGTGAGATCATGACCTGAGCTGAAATCAAGAGTTGGAGGCTTAACCAGCTGAGCCACCCTGGAGCCCCAAATATCTGTTCTGTGCTTTTTATTCTGTGCCTTGAATTTGACTGTAGTCAAAGATGATGTTGTCTTTTTCTCTCGATACCTCCTGTCTCCAGATCAGTCCTCCGATGCACTTCTACCTTAACTGTTTCCATCGTGGGGTGAGGTTTGGCAGAAGCACGGCCACGTGGTTTGCCTTGCCGGCCCTTTCATTTCAGGCTCACTTTAACTGGTGAGAAAATTTCAACCCTTGAGGGAAGAAAGGACTGAGATGGGAGAAGAGTATAACCTAGTGGAGGACTCCGTTAGTTCTTTCAGCAGGTGGCTGGGAAAGGAACGAGTAGAAATCTGTCGCGCTCTGTGTTCTGCCTTCGCACCTCTGCACACGTGCCGCACGGACCTCCCCCTGTAGAGCCACAGTGAAGGAAAGTGCCGTGTTCACCCTGTCAAGCGAATCAAATCCTTGGATTCACTGCGCAGCTCTGACCTGTCCTTTGGCCTGCAGGACCCCTTTCCAGGTGGGCGATAATGAGGAGAGGCAGCAGGGAATGTGGTGGACGTGCCCAGCCGGACCGTCCTGTGCCCCCGTGACCGCCCGGCTGGCCCGCCACCGCCTTCACTCATCCACCCGGGAGCCTGTTCCACAGACACGGCCTCACCGACTTTCATCGGAGTGGGGTGTCTGCGCACCCTGCCTCCGTCTGGGAACGATGGGGTGCCCTGCCTTGCTGTCTTGGACGGGTTGCCCCTTTGGTGACCGTTGCATCGACGGGACCATTATCAGTATTAACTACTGACACTGACAAGCCTTGGCCAACTTCAAGCCAGGCTTCCTGCATTTTCCAGACACATCCCTATCTTTCAGATGGGAGGGCGTCATCTGTTTCATTTCTTGGCAGAGAATGGCCTGTATCCATTGGTGCGTTTCCTTCCTCATCTGTAGTTAAGAGTGGCATAGGAACCTAATCTGGTTGTTTTCCCCAGAGGTCTCCAGACTGAAATTCTGTGACAAGATTATCTGTAAGTATTCTGGATCACGTCAGACGGGCAGAAACAAGGAAATACTTCAAGACCCCCGTGTGTTGGTTTTTAAAAAACTTAGGAGTAGTAGTATTTGTTCAGGAAAATATCTAGCTTAGACTGGTTTAAAATCTGTCATCGTTTAAATCCTCCTTTTTGTCCTTCCTCATGAAGTTAGACCTTTCTTCCTTGCTATTACATATACTGGGTCGGGCTGTATTTGAAAGGATGTATATACGTACATATGTAAAACGCAACCGCAGTATCTAGTAATAGAAAGATTTGGTGGATCTGAATGAGGAAAGATACACACCATAACCATAGGCCAGGGTCTGAATGGCACCACCGATGACTATATTTTGTTGATGTTCACTCCTTGGAGAAATTTTTACAACCAGTCGATAATCAGTTTTAATATTGCTTCAGAGACATTTTAAGGGAAAAATGTGTGCGAAATTACATAAAAGTGGAGAGGAAGTGTTTTCAGGAAAGCATTTTAAGTAACTTTAAAGACTTTCCTCTAAATTTTCATTGGATTTCTCATTTGAATACAGGGAACTTTTCCCCTGCCATGCTTGCTAGCATTTGGAAAAGTGATTATGTCAGAGCTTGATCTTCGGCTTCTTATCTTGATAAATCGAATCCTCTTAACGCTGCCATCTAGCAGCCTCGGTGAGCAGCTGCCCCTAGGAGTAAAGATCTTTTTTCATAATTCATGTTTGGACAGGAAGGTGTACCCGGTAATGAATCTTGATTATCTCAACTGCCGGTGACGGACCGGGGTATGATAATATACTGGTTTGCCTTCAGGCCTCGGCTTTTCTTTGAGAGCTTACTGATAAGGAAAAACAAAACAAAAGAATCCATAGGTAGTTGTCCTGGGGAAACAACAGCTCCTGAAATGTTTTAGGCGTTTTAGACTGAGGAAGAAAGAGAATTTAAATAAAGCTCACAGGTTAGAACCAGCTACTTGATTCGTCTCTGGGCTCCCCTGAAGGACTTAGTCCTTTGTTGTCTCCTTGATCCTTCATGGCTCCCAGGAGACACTGGGGTCAGGCAGGTTTTGTTTTCCTCATGTGGTTAGCTGCTCTGTCTTTGATATTGTGTCATAATCATTCCTTGTACTATATGAACGTATAGCCTTTCCTGTGGTCGTACAGGAAGTCTACGTATATACAATATTCGTGTTAAGTTAGCTGGAGGACAGACTGTTCTGTGCTCAGAGAAATGGGGCAGAAAGTGAGGATTGTTCCAGTTTGTACCCCAGTCCTCACCGCAGAGTTCCTGGCTCTATTCACATCATGTTACAGACTGTGGTTGAGACGGTCTTGGGTAGGGGCTCCTGGGTGGCTCAGTTGATTGAGCGTCTTGCTCTTGATTTCTGCTCAGGTCATGATCCCAGGGTTGTGGAATTGAGCCCTGAGTCGGGCTCCGCACTGAGCGGGGAGCCTGCTTAAGATTCTCTCTCTCTCTCTCTCTCTCTCTCTCTCTCTCTCTCTCTCTCTCTCTGTCTCTGTCTCTCCCTCTGCCCTTCTCCTCCACTAGTGCCTCTAAAAAAAAGGTAGTCTAGGGACATCTGGGTGGCTCAGTCGGTTACACATCCGACTCTTGATCTTAGCTCACGTCATGATCTCATGGTTCGTGGGATCAAGCCCTGAGTTAGGCCCTGTGCTGACAGTGTGGAGCCTGCTTGGGATTCTCTCTCTCCCTCTCTGCCCCTCTTCTGTGCACACACTCTCTCTTAAGAATAAATAAAGAAAAAGAAAAAGATAGTCTATGGTATTGGTTGAATTTTGCTTTATAAGACCAGGTTCATTTTTGTACAAATTCCAAGTGTGTTTGGAAAGAAAGTATAGTTTTCTAACTGTGAAGTGTAGGGTTCCATATGTCCGGCAGATCCAGCTTGTTAAATATGTAGTTTTAACGTCTTACTTATTTGCGAATTACTTTTGTTTGTTTGATCTATAAATCTATAATTGGGATTTTTTTTTTTAACTCCTACAATGCTTTTGACATGGTTGGTTGTCCCTCGTAATTCTGTCCATTTTTGCTTTGGATAGTTGAATGTTGTCCTTCTAATTAGTGATTTGTTGTCTCATGGTTTGGACCTGAACCCGATTTTGTCTGATATAACTTGTTGCTAGTAAGTTGTTGCTTTCTTAAGCTAGTATCTGCCACAGATGTCTTTGTACGTCTTCTTACTTCCAGCCTTTCTGCGTGGCTCCAGGCGTGCGTATATGTCTTTGGTGAGTTGCATTTAGATGCAGATTTGCGTCTCTTCAGTCTGAGAATGTTTGTGTTTTATTTATTTTAATTTTTAACTTTTTTGTTTTTTAATTTTTTTTTTTTTTATGTTTAATTTTGACAGAGAGAGGGAGAGACAGGTAGAGTATGAGCAGGTGAGGGGTAGAAAGAGGGACACACAGAATCCGAAGCAGGCTCCAGGCTCTGAGCTGTCCACACAGATTCTGATGCAGGGCTCAAACCTACGAACTGTGAGATCATGACCTGAGCCAAAGTCGGACACCTAACCAACTGAGCCACCCAGGCGCCCCCAACTTTATTTCTTTTAATGTTTATTATTTTTGAGAGAGAGAGTGTGCGTGTGCGTGGAAGGGGCAGAGAGAAAGGGAGAGAGAGAGAGAGAGAGAGAGAGAGATGGAGGGAGGGAGGGAGGGAGGGAGGGAGAGGGAGGATCCCAAGCAGGCTCCCACTGTCGTGTCAGCTCTTCATTTGGAGACATTGGGCTCGAACCCACGAACCGTGAGCTCATGACCTAAGTTGAAACCAAGAGTCAGATGCTCAACCGACGGAGCCGCCCAGGCGCCCCAAGAATGTTTATCTTTTATTTATTTTTATTTATTTATTTATTTAAAAAAAATTTTTTTTTTCAACGTTTATTTATTTTTGGGACAGAGAGAGACAGAGCATGAACGGGGGAGGGGCAGAGAGAGAGGGAGACACAGAATCGGAAACAGGCTCCAGGCTCTGAGCCATCAGCCCAGAGCCCGACGCGGGGCTCGAACTCACGGACCGCGAGATCGTGACCTGGCTGAAGTCGGACGCTTAACCGACTGCGCCACCCAGGCGCCCCGAATGTTTGTCTTTTAAATGGTGTATCTGGTCGGGATGCCTGGGTGGCTTGGTCAGTTAAATATCTGACTTCGGCTCAGGTCACGATCTCACAGTTGGTGAGTTCGAGCCCCGCGTTGGGCTTGGCACTGACAGCCTGGAGCCTGCTTCAGATTCTGGGTCTCCCTCTCTCTCTCTGTCTCAGCAATAAATAAGTAAACTTAAAAAAATTATAAATGGTGAACTTGGTCAATTTATCTTTACTGTTTACCATGCTTGTTTCTTTTTTTGTCACACCCACTTGTGGAGGAGGCTCGAGGTGTGATTTCTTCTCTCTTCCCAGCTGCAGCCTTCGTCAGGGACAGATTTGGTCGGCCCTTCTCCGGGCCAGTTGGCTGGTCTCTGTGAGAGGGCAGCTCTTCTGTGTGCCCGGCTTGGTGCGGGGCCCTCGGGTCAGCTTCCCGCCCACACACGCCTGCACCCGGGTCTGGATCTGTGTGTGGCTGCTGGTGTTGGGGCCTCTACCCAGTTCTGGTCCTCCTCTCAGGACCGCCTCTGCTGCTTCTCTTCTGAACTCCTGGCTTTATGTTCTCTTCTTGGTGACGCCTAAGGGTTTCCTTTTCTTTCTTTTTAGCTCCGCTGGACGTTTAGAGGGGGGAACGTGGTGCTAGTTTGCTTTCCCTGCCATTCCTGTGTGTTTCTGGTGGGAGGAAACGCTGCATCGTGTGTTAGCTCCCTCGGCCTCCTCGATGGCACCTCCCTCTCTTTGCTTCTTCACGTGATATAAGTGACGGCTGTGGCTGTGGGTCTTCCTGTGGTGGTGGGTCGGGCTGTTTTGCTTTTACCTGCTGAACTGCTTTTACCTTTGACGTCGCCCCCTGGTGATATTTCACAGAGATTCCGAGTGGAAAATAGCCGTATTTGTCTGTTGGTGTGCACGGATGTTCAGTGGCTCCACGTGTTCATTTACTGATGCGTGACTCTGTCCAGATTTTACCACGCGTCGGATGTTTGCCCTGCTGGAGGATCACGGGTGGCTGGGACCTGTGGCCGTTGAATTTTTTGGCAACCCTGGTTTGCTTTCAGGAAACTGCTATAAAAGCTTGAGTTTGGGGATGTGTTGGCTCCATTTATTGCTTGAACTCCTAATGCCCATGAGAGTGAATGTTCCAGGGGAGCCAGATTGTGACTTAAGCCAAAGATGTCTTAGCTGATGCCTAGGCCTCGTCTGGATTATTCTGGAAAAAAAAGATTAGAGGAACTTGGTCTGTTGCATGTCAAGTGCTCTATTTTCCTTTAACATGTGAAAAAGAAAAGAGAATGCTTTGGTTTGCCAGAGTGTGTTGTTATAACAGCTCTTGGGAGAGCTGAAAAGCAGCAGAAGCGAAAATGCCGTTCTGACAAATCTTTTACCTTAGTTAATTAAGCTCTTTGGGGAAGTAGAGTGGAAAACTGAAGGGTAACGCATTGCAGCATAATTACCATAGAGGCCAGTACGATGGAGAGTCTTGGGCCACAGAAAATTCTTGTAGGCTCTTTGAGGGGCATGAGGAGGGGAGGGCAGAGGCTCCCGTGGTCTGGTTGTCTACTTGGGTGAACTGTTTTTTGTTGTTGTTATTGTTGTTGTTATTTTAATGTTTATTTTTGAGAGACAGAGACAGAGCGTGAGTGGGGGAGGGCCAGAGAGAGAGGGAGACACAGAATCCGAAGCAGGCTCCAGGCTCTGAGCTGTCAGCACAGAGCCTGACGCGGGACTCGAACTCACAAACCACGAGATCATGACCTGAGCTGAAGTCAGACACGTAACCAACTGAGCCACCCAGGCGCCCCTGGGTGAACTTTTTATTGTAGATAACTTTTAAAGATAGCCAGAAAAGACAGAACAGTGTCATAATGAACCCTTCTAGGACTCACCCTTTCCCCCTTCCTCCCTACCATGGCCAATCCTGTTTGATCTCCACCAACCCTCACTCTCTCCCTTTTTGTCTTACTTTGAAGCATGTTCTAGATACCACATCATATTCACTGGTAAAAAAATAATACTCCACTGTGTATGTCTTAAAGACAATTTTTTTTTGCAACATAGCCACAATATTATTATTGCTCTTAACACATAAGTTCTTAATACCATCAAATATTCATTTGCTGTTACAGTTTCCAATTATCTCACAAATATGACTTTTTCTTTTTCTGTTTGAGTCAAGATCCATGTAAGGGCCACACATTGCCATTGTTGAAATGTCTCTTAGGTTTCTTAACCTGTAGGTCCCTCTCAGAGTCTCTTCCTCTCATTTATTGAGGAGACAGGGTCACTTGTCTGCAGTTTCCCGCAGTCCTGATTTGACTGATCGTATCCCCTTGTGTTGTTCTACGTATTCTTCTGTCCTCCTCTTTAACCTAGATCCATTATTTCATTAGCAGTTGCTATATGGCAGCTATTGTAATTCTCGCATTGCTTTTCCTGTATTTGTTGGGCTACATCTATATAGAGAAACTCTCACTTCCCTCCTGTGTGGCTTGCAGTTGGGATAGGAAAAGCAGAATATATATTTGATTCTTTTCTTTTGTTTACTGCTTGTTGAAAAAGTGAGTTGCTTTACTAGAATTCTCCATTGGTGACCAGTCAGTTAGTTACTTTGTTTTACTGTCCTTATGAACTCATGGACATATGACATCTAAATATCTTCAGTGTGATGCAGTCATTTACAGTTTGACACTTACTAGTGATCTAGTGCAAGTGAGAGCCTCTCTAGGTTGGCTGAGTCCTTTTGACTTGCCCTGTGATATGACAAGATGTTCCTAGGCTCATTTTGTACATTTTCTGCCCCCTGCCTGCAATCAGCACTTCTCCAAGAAGCTCTGGTTACTTTTCATTAAAATACTGTTTCAAAACCACGACCTGAGTGTTAGAGTTAGCTAACCAGTACTCGGTTGGTCGTAGTTTCTGAGCCTTTAATAGACAGAGCTAAGAAAATTTATTTTCTCTTTGTTTCTCTCTCTTTCAGGTAAAAATACATCTTGAGTTCAAACTAGTATTCCTTATTCAGCATCAAGACTACAGTTTTTTTATTTAACCTCTCTGTGTCCTACATATATATCTTCTTTATCCTATATGAAGAATCCTGGTTCTTAATGATACCAGGAATGGTAGAAATAGAATAGCATATAATTATTCATTTGCATTATCTGAAAATACATACCCAGCAGTCTCAGAATAACAAAACCAATGCATTCACCAACAGTATGACATTGAGAATAGTTTAATATTTTTTTGCATTCCTTTTTAGCTTAGAGTATCTCCCTTGATGGAAGCCCAATCTGATAGCTGTTTTAAAGCTTCCTCAGTTCTGTCATTATTTTATATTACATACGTATGTGCACAAGTCTTTTATACAGATAGTCTTTCTCTATATGGTCTGTTTTATTTATTCTCTTCTCCTTTAATTAGTATGTTTTTTGGTTATTTTCCTGTCTTTTTTTTTTTTTTAGAGCAACCTCACATTTTTATTCTGAGGGCTGCATATTCTAATGGCACTAAATAATTCCTTAGCCACCCCCTTGTTTTATCATCTGTTAGTACCCTTTCTGTGCGTGATGATTGTTAATATGCCTTCAGCTGAAGCAGATCACATGACAATTTTAGATTCAAGGGAGAAGTAAGTTTACTCTTGATGAAAAGAGTAGGAAAGCCACATTGCAAAGGGTGTACCATAAAAATAAGGCAGAATTTTTGGCCATTTTATAATCTGCCACAACTAACACTATGTAGTATTTTTATCTGGTCTACTTTTTGTCATTGTCTGTTGGTTTCCCACGGTGAGCAGTATTGAAATTTAGCCCGTAATCTTTCATTTTCCCTGCCTTCCCTCTCCCGGGTATCTGATTCGAAGAAATACCCTTTTACTCACCATTGTTAACTGTAGGGAGGCACCCCTCTCTTTCTGCTTTTCTTGTATACCCTCCCTTGTTTTCTTTTTCTTTTTTATTTTTTTAACGTTTATTTATTTTTGAGACAGAGCATGAACGGGGGAGGGGCAGAGAGAGAGGGAGACACAGAATCTGAAACAGGCTCCAGGCTCTGAGCCATCAGCCCAGAGCCCGACGCGGGGCTCAAACTCACGGACTGTGAGATCGTGACCTGAGCCGAAGTCAGATGCTTAACCGACTGAGCCACCCAGGCACCCCTCTTGTTTTCTTTTTAAATAACTATACCGTACCTGCATTGTCAGAGCAAATGGCCCTTACACACCACACTCTCTCCCTCACAGCCATCATTTGGTCTTAGTTGGACAGGTGAATATGTAATGCTCCCTTTTAGTTCCTCCGATGACGCTTCTTCAGTTTGGCTATCTGAAACTTCTTCTCTAGTAAGGTTTTTAGGAAGTCGTGGGAAAAATGCTCCCAGAATTCTGGCATGTTGGTTTGAAAGCCAGTTTAGTTAGATATATATTTTTATTTAGAAGAGTTCAAATATTCTTTCCTTGAGTATTTTGAATATGGTATTCCATTTCCTTCTGACTTATAGCATTTCTCTTGGAGTGTTAGGGCAATTTGGTTTTTTTTTTTTTTTTTCTCTTCTAAATGACTTCTTTTTTTTTTTAAGTTTATTCGTTTGTTATTTCTGAGCGCGAGAGAGAGAGCACACAAGCAAGGGAGGGGCAGAGAGAGAGGGAGACACAGAATCCAAAGCAGGTTCCAGGCTCTGAGCTGTCAGCACAGAGCCCGATGTGGGGCTCGAACTCACGAATCTCGAGATCATGACGTGACCTGAAGTCAGACGCTTACCTGACTGAGCCACCCAGGCGCCCTGCAGTGTGTCTTTTTGTTGTGCAGGAAATAACCGTGTCTTTTTTTGTTGTTGGTTACTTCAGCCAAGTTGTCTTGAGTTAGCATTGTCAGCATTGTTCTGTTCCGTTGCTTTTGTCTTTGTCTGTGCAAACACAAACCCATCTGGGCCTTTTTTTACCTGTCTTCTGTGTCACTTTCTTGCATGTCATTTTGAATCTCTTCATTCCTTTTGGTTTAAAACGTGTCTTCCTTCTCATCTTTTCTCTCCTAAGACACGTTGCACGTACTCACCTTTGTATTCCGATTTCGTCATCTATAAAAGTATTTCTTTTGTGTCTGATTCTTTCTTGAGTTCTGTTCTCTTAAGCGCCGTCACCTCCTTTCTGAGTTTTTCTCCTTGTGATTTTGTCCTCGTGCATTAGATCATGGTCTTAAATTCTTTCAGTTCCTTTCAAAATATTAGGTTCAGTTTTCATCTCTTTTGCAGGCATGTCTGACTGGCCTGCTCTCACCCGCTATAGGGATAATTTTTCCACTGCTTCTTTATAATAACTTCCCATGGGATTTGAGCACAGTCCTGTTCTGTTACTCATTTTGGCTGTACTCTCTTTTTCTTTTTACTACTAAAACCCCTGAAGAAACATTAAATTGGCAATAAAATATGTTCTTGTACACATACTTGAGCTCACTTGTCAGTCCAGTGATCTAACGGCAGTGAAGCGTACCTGAGATTCACTTCCTGAGGTGAGTTACAGCCATTTCATGTTTATGTTGGGGACATTGTTTAAAAAGGAAGTGAGGGGCGCCTGGGTAGCTCAGTCGGTTAAGCGTTCTTCTTCAGCTCGGGTCATGATCTCACCCTCTGTGGGTTCGAGCCCTGAGTCAGGCTCTGTGCTTACAGCTCGGAGCCTCTGCTTTGGATTCTGTCTCTCTCTCTCTCTCTCTCTCTCTCTCTCTGCCCTTCTCCCACTCGTGCTCTGTCTGTCTCTCCCCCTCAGAGATAAATAAACATTAAAAAATTAAAAACCACAAAATACGAAAATAGGACGCGAGCATCTCCCCAGTCCATGGGTCCGCGTTATACGTGAAATGCTTATGTCTGAACAGTGAGAGTCAACAGCAAGTACGTATTTTAGAATTTGACCAACACAATGACATGGGCAAATTTGGTTCAAGGGGAGAGTAAGGAACGGGCAAGTGTTGCTTTGGGCCTCCTGTAAAGAGTGTGTTCCCTGGACCACGTGACATGTTATTACCAACAGAGGAGTTCTGTGACGAAAACTTTGCTTCACCTCTGCAGCTGTGATCACGAATAGTTTCACTTCACATGGCTCCTCTGTGCCCCGTCTCCTTTGTACAGAACGTCATTATCAAGTGCCCACTGTATGCCGGCTTGTTCCAGGCTCACTCCTGCTGTGGGCCTTTCCACTGGCTCCTTCCTCCACTTGGAATGATCTTTCCCCCAGAAATTTGGTGACTCACACTCTCACCTCAGCTCCTGTGAATCAGTGCTCAAAAATTCTTCGTGGTGCTTTGCCTTGCCTCACTCCACTGAAAAGTCACTCTTCCATCCCCGCCTGCTTCCTTGCCTTATTGTTCTCCAAAGCAATGTGACTGTTTGGTTTTCCATTTTGCCAGCACCGCCCCACCCGCCCCATGTCTGTTTCCCCTTATCAGAACCTAAGGTCCAGGAAAGATCCCTGGATCCTAGAACAGTACCGGATCCACCCTCGGCACGCAGAGGTTTATTTAATGAGTGCATGCATGCTGGGCCCTCACCTCGGTGCTGAGGATAGTGCTGAGAGCAAGTTGCCCCCACCCTCATGGAATTTTGGGGGCTAGTGGGAGAGGGGACTTAAATTAGTCCAAGTGGGGAAAGTGCTGTATGAGAGGGCAGAGCAGGGATGCAGAGCTAGTCCGGGGCAGTCGGGTTGGGCTTCTCCAAGGGAGAATTTTGAGCTAAAAAATGAAGGAACAGTGGCGTATGAGCTTTGTGACCGTGGTGGGGAGTGTTCCAGAAAGACGGAGCACCTTTCTCAAAGACTCAGTGGCCAGCGGGAGCAAGGGTGACCTGTTCAGTTCAAGGAATTGGAAGAAGGCCAGTGCAGCTGGAGCCCCGGCGGGGAGCTGGAGAGAGGTGAGCGGGCGAGAGGTGAGCAGGCAGCTGGGTGCAGCCGCCCGCCCAGCAGACCCTTTAGGCCCAGCCCTCGACTAGCTCTTGGTGAACTTCCGGAAAGCTATACCAGTCACAGTCACGTCGCTTGGGTCAGAACCTAGACAGTACGGTCTATCACAAGATGTATAGTAAACACAGGATTTTACAGGACATCCAGCATGACATTAGAATGATTAACAATGGAATCCATTCTTCATGGCCCACAAATGGTTCCCTCATAGCGATTTTGAGAGCCCTCGGATAAAATGAACTTATGTACAGTAAATGGTTCATGTTTGCATTATGTGTTAGCAAGGTTATGGTACTGTGATGTTTTTGTTCTTACTAGTACACTTATTTGCTGAATTTTGGCAAATATTATTTTAAGTGCTCCTGGAAGAGAAGCATTTATTTTAGTTGTAAGATTAAAAAAAGAAGGGGGGGAGGAAACCTTTAAAATGTACTAGATGGTTGCTTTCAGTGCTAGTCTCCCTCGGAAAGGTCAAGTTTTATAGATCCGTATGGATGAAAAAAAGTATCCAAGGCACTAGGGCAGAATGGACAGGCCTGTGTGACTTCTGGGTCCTGGCTCTTAATGGCTGTGTGACGTCGGCCAGTTACTTGTGCAGTCTTTCTGAGCCGAGGCTTCCTCCTGTTTTAAGACAGAGCTGAAATCCTACTTTGCCCACCCACCTATAGCAAGTCAGGGAGCCTCCCCTCCACGGAATCAGGAGCTTCCCCTCCTGGGAATGGAGCCCCATTCCCAGTAGCTGCTTTGTCACAGGCCTGGAGGCTGGGTGACGATATGTGAGAGGCTGACTAGCGCCACACTCAGCCCGGGCCTGGCCCTTCGGAAGCGCCCAGCTAAGTGCTAGTAGCTCTTACGTAGGGAACGGAAGACAAAGTTATGTGTCTTGCTGGGTTTTGTACACAATTAATGGCTTTTAAAATATGCCTTCCAAAAGGAGAAAATAAAATCACTTATTTTTAGACCCTGGAGGTTTTTTTTAGAATTACTTTTGGATGCATTTAACCCTTTGGGTCCATGGGTCTCAACTTGAATCTGTTAAATGTAGTAACTGCAGAGGCATACGAGAGCCAAGAGATCTCAATCTTAACTTTGTCTTGATTTCAGTGCGTTGATTCAAGCTTATGTTATGTGTGATGTGTTTATCAGCTACCCTCTCTGACTAATGTTGTAATCATCTCTTGCTTGAATGCATCCCAAGAAATTTTTTTTTTTTTTTTAACGAACCATCAAATAGGATGTGGCTTGGGGTTTTCTCAGCAATGGGAATATACATGTGTTAATATGTCTAGACTCTCTTTCCCCCTTCTTTGTGATCAGCAGAATTCATTTCCAAGCAGGGTGTTAGGGATATAGACTGTGTCCCTAGAATGAGCCAAGCTATCTCATCCTTGACCTTTAAAAGATAACAGGACCTTGGACTTTCCGCCCTGCCCTGTGTTAGCTCATGGAGATAAGCGAGGTCTGTGCTTTATAGTCTGAGCTGGCAGTGAATTAAAAAAAAATTTTTTTATGTATAAGGGAAGACCATTGTACAACTTAAAGAAATATTTGTATAGATTGTAGATAAAATAAGAGTAAGAATTTGTGATCTGATTTTTGTGTGTTCTTGGGACTTTGAAATGGAAAATGATCCAGAAAGTACCTTATTGTACAACCTCATGATTGGGTGGCGTTCAGAACTTTGGAAATTGGTGAACCCCTTTTTTTTTGCTTTGTGGTTCGGTTCTTTTCTACCTTTTCTGCTCTTTGTGTGGGTTTATTTTCTTCTCTTGTCTTTCCTCCTTCCTGGTTTATCCTAACAGAAGAGCAAGCTTGGCTGGATGATAAGCGTTGTCTGCATAGCTAAGTCAAAACACCATGTCACAAAGGGGGTGGTAGGTACATGGTCTGATGCCCTGTGCTTCCACTGTGTGCAGACCCAGGGCTCCAAATGCAGGGACCTCCCGTGGTCTTTGGAAAAGCAGAATGGTAGATTAAGGAACTAAGTCCGGCTGTCGGTTTGGGCTTCCTTCTTTGTCATTGTCACTAAGCAGTTATTTCCTTGCCTAGATCATCCTTTTTCCTCTTCAAATCATACAGATTAATCTCTCTTCTTGTGCTTTAAAAAAATGAGTGTTTAGGGCCTCCTGGGTGGCTCAGTTAAGCGTCTGACTCTTGATCTCGGCTCAGGTTATGATCTCACAGTTCCTGAGTTCGAGCCCTGCATCAGGTTCTGTGCTGATGTCATAGACCACCACCCCTCCCCCCCGCCCCCCACTGCCAATTATATGCTTGCTTGTTCGCTCTGTCTCAAAATTATTAAATAAACTTTTTAAAAAAGTGAATTTTTATAAATCCCTGTATCATTTGTGGTTCTACACAGGGACTTAATTATCCCTAAGTAAATAGTTTTCCCAGCCTTCATTTTTTTCTAGAATTTGTAAGAATGATAGAAAAACACAGTACTGGTTAAATTAGCTATTATAATATGTATTAGGAGTTGCCCTGGATGGCAGTTTATAGTTTTAGGAGAATATCTCTTTTTTTGCAATTCTTGTTGAAATTTGTTTGCTGAAACTCATTATTACCCCCAAGGTTTGGAAATGGCCCTGACCTTTTCTTTTCCTCACAAAAGAACAAATCCCCAGCCCTCTGCTGTTGTATTTCCCCTCCAGGGAAGAGTCTTAGGCAGCAGACAAGCTTGAAAGTGCCCCGTGGCAATACTGAGTAGGTTAAATTAGTAACCGTTGGATTTCTGGGAATCTTCACTGAATACAAGTGTTTCTGCCAGCTGTTTCTGTCACTGTTTTGTTGGGATGTTTTTGTTTGTTTATTGGCTCTGGATAAGGAGTTAGAACTTTCTACTGAAAGAAAATTTAGGACCATGGTAGCACGATGGGTTGTCTACCTCCACTCTGGAGAGTTGTGAAGCCCATTTCTTAGGGACCAGGAGGAACAAGGGCACTTAACCATATTCTTCCCTACTAATGAAAGTTGCTACCCGAGTGTTTATTCCTTCAAGACTAGAAAAATATATATAATCCGCCCCACCTCCCACATGGGTTAGAAAATGCACTTTTTCTTTTTTTGTTTTCAAAAAATTTTTAATGTTTTATTTTTGAGAGAGAGAGACAGTGCACACATCCATGCGCCTACGGGGGAGGGGCAGAGAGGAGAGAGGCAGACGCAGAATCCGAAGCAGGCTCCAGGTTCCGAACTGTCAGCACAGAGCCTGACGCAGGGCTCAAATCCACAAACTGCAAGACCATGATCTGAGCCGAAGTGGGACGCTTAACCGACTGAGCCACCCAGGGGCCCCAGAAATGCACCTTTTCTTGTGAAAGGAATTTCTCCCTGGAACACTAGATTCTGTAGGCTTCTGTTTGTTTGTTTTTTACTTCAGCTATGCAAGTCTCTAATTTGCTTTAATACATTTTTACCCTAACACAGTGTTTCAGTTAATACTACAAATAAAAATGCTTTTCAGGTACTCTTAGATATTGTGATCTTTGATCAAGTACTAGAGCTTAATATTTGTGAGTTTTAAATCATAACAAGAATGATCAGAGTTTACAATTTGATATTCATTTGATAGCTCTTACGAGATGGGCAGGGTTAAGGGTTTAAACATTTCGTCCCCCAAGTATTCCTTCCCATGAAAGTGGATTGGTAGTTACAGTGCTTTACCATCTGTGACATTTCAAAATAATCTCTTCTAGCTGCAGAGAAACTTAGTAACTAATCATGCAATACATCATATTTTTTGGATAGAGTCTTCTCTTCCCCTTCTGGCCACCCCCAGTTCAGTAACTGTTAAGTGCACACTGTTTGTTCTTTCTGTGGGGAAGCAGCATGGCCAGTGTAATGACGACATTCTCACAACGGAGGCTGGAGTCAGAGTACCCGTCTGTGCGGTGGTGTCCTTGTCTGCATGGACAAGGGGGCCGACCGGGGAAGTCAGAGAAGCAGGTTGACACAGTGTTGTTTAGTCTGGCAGCTTGTAGCCTCCTGGGAAAGGTTCCCTTCTCAGTAGAGGGGGCTTTCTTGGGAGATTCGTCTCAGTACGCACAGTCCACTACGTGGTTTATTTTATGGCAAACTTTACGTATGATTTCAGAATAATTTTTATTTTTTAGTCATTCAGCTTATTTGGAAGTTTTACCTCCGGGATCCTCATAATGATTTTATTATTCTCAGAATACTATACCTCTAAGAGTAATTTTTAAATTCTATCAAATGGTAGAAATTGTCAAGTTAAGATGTTGATTTGCATACGTTCCACAATGATAGAGAGGCGCCTGGGTGGCTCAGTCAGTTGAGCGTCCAGTTCTTGATTTCGGCTCAGGTCATGATCTCGTGGTCATGGGATCGAGCCCAGCCTCAGGCTCCGTGCTGGGATGGAGTCTGTTTGGGATTCCCTCCCTCTTTATCTCTCTCTCTCCCTCCCCCTCTGCCCCTTTCCCCCACCCGCATGCACACTCTCTCTCTCTCTCTCAAATAAAAAGATAAATTTTTTTTTTCAACGTTTATTTATTTTTGGGACAGAGAGAGACAGAGCATGAACAGGGGAAGGGCAGAGAGAGAGGGACACAGAATCGGAAGCAGGCTCCAGGCTCTGAGCCATCAGCCCAGAGCCCGACGCGGGGCTCGAACTCACGGACCGCGAGATCGTGACCTGGCTGAAGTCAGACGCTTAACCGACTGCGCCACCCAGGCGCCCCAAAAAGATAAATTTTAAAAAAGAAATGATAGAGGGATTTCCATTTACTTTGTGATCTCTTAAGCCAGTGAGTAGTCATAAATGAAATGAATTGTGGAATTTTGGTTGTGTCTCGATTAGGATTTTTGAGGTTGAGCTATAGCCAAACACCGAATTAATTAAATAAAATATTGAGACTGCATTTATTTCGGTGTTGGCTGGCATTAAATCAATCCTTTTGAGTATCTAGCATTTCAGCATATTAATAATAATTTGTGTAAACTTATTCATAACTCATAGCCTTCCTCTATAATTTTCAGAAACTTTGCTATACCGCGGCCAGATAAAAAGTTTTCTTTTTAAATAGAGCTCTCTCCTAGTTATTACAGAGGACAGCACTGTAGGAACATGAGCCTGTATTCCCTGCACCCAGTTTTCAGGTCATCAGACAAGGTAACTACAGTAACAAAAATTTCACTATGTTTCAAGTCTAAGATTGCCAATTTTTTTGGTCTTTTATTTAAAAAAATTTTTTTTTTTCAACGTTTATTTATTTTTGGGACAGAGAGAGACAGAGCATGAACGAGGGAGGGGCAGAGAGAGAGAGGGAGACACAGAATTGGAAACAGGCTCCAGGCTCTGAGCCATCAGCCCAGAGCCTGACGCGGGGCTCGAACTCACGGACCGCGAGATCGTGACCTGGCTGAAGTCGGACGCTTAACCGACTGCGCCACCCAGGCGCCCCAAGGTCTTTTATTTTTAAAAGACACTTTAAAAAATTTTTCTTTAGGGGCGCCTGGGTGGCGCAGTCGGTTCAGTGTCCGACTTCAGCCAGGTCACGATCTCGCGGTCCGTGAGTTCGAGCCCCGCGTCAGGCTCTGGGCTGATGGCTCAGAGCCTGGAGCCTGTTTCCGATTCTGTTCCCCTCTGATCCCCTCCCCCGTTCATGCTCTGTCTCTCTCTGTCCCAAAAAAAAAAAAAAAAAAAAAAATTTTTCTTTAATGTTTACTTTTGACAGAGAAAGAGACGGCGGGGGGGGGGGGGGGCGGAGGGAGAATGAGCAGAGGAGGGGCAGAGGGAGAGCGAGACACAGAATCTGAGGCAGGCTCCAGGCTCTGAGCTGTCAGCACAGAGCCCGACACGGGGCTGGAACTCACAAACTGCAAGATCGTGACCTGAGCGGAAGTCAGATGCTTAACGGACTGAGCCACCCAGGCAACCCTATTTACTTATTTATCTTTAAAGTTGATTTATTCATTTTGAGAGAGACAGAGACACTGCGAGCAGGGATGGGCCAGAGAGAGAGGGAGAGAGAGAATCTCAAGCAGCCTCCATACTGATGTGGGGCTCGAACCAAGGAACCGTGAGATCATGACCTGAGCTGAAACTAAGAGTCGGACGCTTAACCGACTGAGTCACTCAGATGCCCCTAAAAATACTTTAAAAAAAAAAATCAGAATACATGCTCATTATAAAATTTCTTTAATGTTTTACTTTTGAAAAAGAGAGAGAGAGACAGAATGAGCAGTGGAGGGACAGAGAGAGAGAGGGAGACACAGAATCCAAAGCAGGCTCCAGGCTCTGAGCTGTCAGTACAAAGCCCGAAGTGCACCCTGAACCCATGAACTGTGAGATCATGACCTGAGCGGAAGTCGGAAGCTTAACCTACTGACCCTCCCAGGTGCCCTGAATACGTGCTCATTGTAGAAAATCAAGTAGAGACACACAACACACCAACAGAATTAAAAAACAAAATCACCTAGAAATAATCGTGATGACATTCAGGCATATTTTCTTGCTGTATTTTGCCTCTTTATCTTATGTGGGTAGAATCATACCATACACAGAGCTTGAGGTTTTGTTTTTTTTCAATAACAGTTGTGAGAAGTTTTCTCAAGTTATTTTAACTCTGTGAAAACTGGCTGCATTCGTTAAATCAGTCTGGGTCGATATACCATGATTTACCCAACAATATTATTATGGAGTTTTTAAGCTGTGTTTCATTTGTAGTGTTATCAATAACACTGTCAGACCTCTTTGGGCACAAGAATGTTATATGAAAGAAGAAATTCCATGTGCAAAATTCCAAGTCTCTGGAGTGTCACTTGGTCTCTGTCTGTGGCACGATTTTTGGTTTTATAAAAGGCTTACAAATCAGAATTTCTCATATTGCCAGTTTGCCCCATGCAAAGGTGTTATGTCGGTTTATAATCCATCCAGTGTTAGGTTTTTTTTTTTTTTTTTTTTTCAAAACATTATCAGCACTTCTTTGATTGCTGAGGAAGGATGTATTTTCTTTCTTTGTTTTCCTTGCAGTTGGACTTGATGCATTTTATTTTGTTTAGTTTTTGCTATTTTCCCCAACTTTATACTTTGAGAAGTTTCAGACCTGTAGATAAGATAGCAACTTTGTCGTATCTGCTTTAACTCCCCCTTAGTCTCCAGGCACATACATGTGCACACACACATATACACGTACATTCATAACAAAATAGCGTATATCAATGTGTGTGCGTGTATTTTTCTTTGTAGGAAATGCATGATCTTGGTTTAGGTCCCAGTTAATGCCTATTAGAGTTTTTTATTATTTTGAAACAAGAACCAGTCATCACGTATTTAGTCCTCATGGCTCTTCAGTGTTCCTTATTCTAGAACAGTTCCCCAGCACGTTTTTGTTTTTCACAGCGTTGACATTCTTGAGGAGTTCAGCCCAGTGGTCATTTTGCTCTGTGTGCTTTGTCCGTCCCATAAGATTCCAAGTAAGAGCTTGTGGCGTGAGTCTTACCTAGGCGATGTGTTCTCAGCGACAGTGTGTTCCATTATTACTGATGTTGCAGTAGATGAGCTCGTTAGGTGGTGACTTCTCTCTCCCCTGTAGCTTTCCCCCTTTGTGATTAATAAGCACTCCACAGATAAGACTCGTGCAAGGATATCATCTGTTCAGTGTACTTGTTGTCCCAGCGGCCCTGGGGTTACTTTGACAGTTTAATTGGTTCTTCTTATTTAGAGAATTGTGTGCTTTTCTTACTGATTTGTAAGTATACTTATGTTATGATTGTGATTTATTTTTAATACTCAGCGAACCATCGGTTATTAGATATTAGATGCTGTTATCAAATTTTCCTAACAACTCTGTGGAACACAGGTATGATTTCCCCCCTTCATTTCACAGAAGAAATGGATGCTTAAGGAGATTAATTCTGGGTTTTGTGTTTGCAGATATTTACCCCCGTTTGTCATGTACTTCCTCACATAGGTCTATTTGACTACACCACACCTTTGCATTTTTCCATAGTAACAGCTATTAATTTATTTTTTCATAGTTTCTACCTTTGGCATCTTCTTTAGAAGCATGAAATATTTAATCCAATAGGAACGAGTTTTGCTCAAATGACACTTGTTGGTAAATATTTAGGGTTGCCAGATTTTGCTTAAAATAAGTGTGTCTCAGATATCGTATAGAATGTACTGATACTAAAAAATGATCTGTTGCTTATTTGAAATTCAGCTGTAACTGGGCATTCAGTATTTTCATTTGCCTCCTCATCAGGAAGCCTTTCTCTATGTCATTTAAAACTGTAAAGCCATCTCAGCACTCCCTGCTTTTCCTTTTTTCCAAAGCACGACTCATCTATGGTGTATTTTCAAGTTTTTGTTTAGTGTGTCTATTTTTTTTTTTTTTTTTTACATTTATTCACCTTTGAGAGACAGAGACAGAGACAGAGAGAGACAGAGTGTGAGCAGAGGAGGGGCAGAGAGAGAAGGACACACAGAATCTAAAGCAGGCCCCAGGCTGTGAGCTGTCAGCACAGAGCCCGACGCAGGCCTTGAGCCCAGGAACCATGAGATCATGACCTGAGCCCAAGTTGGATGCTTAACCGACTGAGCCACCCATGCACCCTTCTTCTTCTTTTTTTTTTTTTTAAGTAGGCTTCATATCCAGCACAGAGTTCAATGCGGGGCTTGAACTCATGACTCTGAGATCAAGTCCTTAGCTAACTAAGATCAGGAGTCAGACGGTTAATTAACTGAGCCACCCAGGTGCCCCTAGTGTCTGTATTCTTCTATTGGAATGCAAAATCCATGAAGGCAGGACTTTTTTTTTTTTTAATTGAAGTTTAACATACACAGAAGTGCATGTATTGGGGCACCTGGGTGGCTCAGTCAGTTAAGCGTCTGACTCTTGGTTTTGGCTCAGGTCATGATCTTATGATTTCGTGAGTTCAAGCTCCATGTCCAGCTTTGCACTTAGCAGCACGGAGCCTGCTTGGGATTCTCTCCCTCTCTTTCTCTCTCTCTCTCTCTCTCTCTGTCTCTGTCTCTCTCTGTGCCCTCCCCCACTCATGCTCTCTCAAACTTAAAAAAAATTTTTTTTTTAAACTGCATGTATCATAAATGTACTTCTCAAAGAATTATCTCAAAGTGAACATACCCATCTAACCACCATCCAGAAGGGCAGAGATTTTTATTCTAAATGTATTTTCAGTGCCGAAAATAGTGCCTCACGTATAGTGGGTGATCAGCACATATTTGCTTGAGTGCATCAGTATTGTAACCTGTGGGCTAGGCATCCAAGTTACTTTTGTCCAAATAACTAGCCAGAGAACTTACTGATTATTTGTTTGGTTATTATCCCTTTGAAAGGCATAACTTTTAGTGAATATGACTAGCACATTACTTAGCTTTTACCCTACTGTTGAACATTTAGGAGGTTTATTTATGTTTCTCTTTTTAAGTTTTATTTATTTATTTTGAGAGCAAGAGAGAGCACGAGTAGGGGAAGAACAGAGAGCAAGAATCCCAAGTAGGCTCCGCACTATCAGCACAGAGCCCATTGTGGGGCTCAGACTCACAAACTGTGAAATCATGACCTGAGCTGAAACCAAGAGTTAGAGCCTTAACTGACAAGCCACCCAGGTGCCCCTATTTATGTTTTTTTAAATGTATGTATATACATTTTCACCTCCAAACGTCTCTGTGCATAAAAAAATCAGTTCTCATCTTAGGTTGTTTTCATGGACTGGTTTCCTAAAAGAAGAATCACGAGGTCAAAGGATATGAGCTTCTTTAAGCCCCTTCTCATGTAGATAGAACATTCACTGACAGTCTGTGGACTGTCTGCTGCAGAAGGCACACAGAGAGGACTGACGGGATGGGACTGTGTCCCCTATGTCCGAGAACAGCTAGCGTAGGTGGCCAGTGCGTGGCAGCTTCCTTGCTTTGGTCGCTAGAGTGACCGAATGCCTTGTCTGGGAATGCCACTTTCTCGCATTACATAGGCTGCAAGACTTTGGTCCAGTCAGTTCGCAGATTTCAGTTTTCTCCTTTTACACAATGTGGGGAGCAGAGGGTAGTGTCAGCGGTGTGGACCATGCCGGATGTGGTCTCAGCAAGTGTCAGCGGCTCCTTTGGTGCACGTGGCCCCCGCTGCTCAAAGTTCCCCCAGGCCCTGGTCCGTACCATTCAGACGAGCTAGCTGACTGATGCAAGGGGACCCCTTCACCCAGGCCAAGACATAGTTGTCCGGTCAGTGAGGGATGGGGTGTGAGCTTGCAGGACAGGATTCCCACCTTCCATTGTGCCCACACCTCCGTGGGTCAGAACCCCTTTTGGACAGATTTATTTGAACTTTGAGAGCGCACCCTCATAGCACGGGCTGCCCCTGCCTTTCCTAGCTGGTCCACGATACATCCGTTTCTGGCACCTTTGCTGGAAAAGTAGATATTGCATTACCCATTACCCTTTTCTCATACCAGTCAGCTCTTTCCAGGACTGCTTCTAACTATAGAGAACTCCTCTAACAGCGCCATGAATGTCGTTTGTGAATCTAGAGTACAAATTGTCCTGTGTAAGCTACTCTCTATGTATATTACATCCACCTCCTGGCTGCCAAGAGAAAGTGGGGGTTCCTTCTTCCTTCTTATATTCTCACTCTAGCAGAAAAGAGAATTGGTCATTCATTCAGCCAGTATTTATTCCCAAGGGCCTCTGTGGGAGAACGTGATTCTTAAAATCCTGAACTTCCACTAAATACCCCTAACACCAAAGGAGTGCCGGTAGGAACGCTCAAGGGCATTGGGGGCGAGGAGTGGGGGAGTGGAAGGAGAGATAGAGGAAGGAGTTGGCATTTCTGTGCAGTCTCGTGTTTTATTTAAACCCTTCTCACAAATTTAAAAAATTCCACTCTATAATACATCTTTTATTTTAGTATTAAAATGTTTTAAATTACCAGATTAATTATTCAGCTTTTCCTTCCCGATCTCCAGTAAAATCCATGCTCCGGGAAAGTTCAGATGTGGTTATTCAGTGGCTTGTAGTAAGTCTGCAGGCACGGGGCTGTTCGGAAGCAGAGAGGTAACCGTATGAGATATTCTCTCCCAGAGAAACGTCACTGGTGATACAGGATGACTGAAACACATTCCTTGTCTTCCGAGAACTGGCCTGGGCGTGTGTGGTTAGAGGACAGGCACAAGGCGTGGATTGTGTAGTCACTAGTTTTCCAACCACAGTTGCTTCATAACATTTTTAAGCTTGAGTAAATTCAGCCATTCAAACTTACTCATTTGGGGGAGGTGGTTTTTTTTTTTTTTTTTTTTTTGCAGCAATACTGGTTTTGCTGGTCGCTCCACCCAGTGAAAGGATGCATCCAAGTGAGTCGGAGATGAAATGGGAAATACGGATCTGCTTCTGCCATGTGAATATCAGTTCTCCCCTTCTGCCCGTAGCGAGCTGTCTAGAGTGTGGTCAGCTGCGTGGTCCTCACGTGCGCCCTGTCTTCCGCCTCTGGTGTGGGAGGGAAGAGGAAACGCGGTGTACGTTCTGACCTTGAGGGGAGGAACAGCCACGTGGGATGCCAGTGTGGCACCTCTCAAGGGCATTTTCTCTTCTTTTTTAAGTTTTATTTATTTATGTTGAGAGGGACAGAGATGGCGTGAGTAGGGGAGTGGAGGAGAGAGAGAGAGGGAGTGAAAGAAAGAAAGAATGAGAATATCTCAAGCAAGCGCCACACTGTCAGCTCGGAGCCCGACGCAGGGCTGGAACTCATGAAACCGTGAGGTCGTCACCTGAGCCAGAACCTAGACTGGGGCGCTTAACTGACTGAGCCACCCAGGTGCCCCCAAAGGGCAAACGTTTTCAAGGGTAACTTTGACGCAGTCTTCCTCTTTAGCCTCCCTGCACACGTGCACACTCTTGCAACTCCGCAGCGCTGGTCGCCCGCCCCCGAACCGAATGCGGAAACACCTTGACTTGTCAAAGATAAGACAACAGTCGTCTGGGGAGGCTCAAGTGCTGGTAGCCACTCAGTCCAGCGGTAACTGCCCAAGCCCAGAAGACACATCCTCCCACTGGGCCTGTGCGCACGCGGTCTTAGGAAAGTCTTTCAAACCGTGAGGCGATCACACCGTTTTCCTCCCTTAAATAACCCACACAGCATTGAGTCCAGGCTTCCAGGGAACCGGGGACTGGCTCTGCCCGAGCTCTCTCTTTGGCAACTGCGGTGCCTGCCGGCCGCGCTCTGCCTGGAGTTGGAGAAAGAATATGCCCCCTGATCGGCAAGGCCGCCTTCAGGTAGCTACTCCTCGCGTTTCACCCCTGCCCCCACCCCCGCCCCCCATGTTTGTGGGGAGAGAACGCGCAGGGGGAGCCGCGGAGCGCCGGGATGCAGCCTTCCGGCCCGCCCTCGGGACTCCGCCGGCCGCCGCTGTGAGAAAATGTGGACGTGGGGCGGTGGGGATTTCTTTCCTCCTTCCCGTACCCAGAAGCCCTGCGTCAGCGCCTGCCGACCGCTCCGGGAGGAGTAGCGGATAAACTTGGTTCTGCGGGCCGGCCTCTTTAGTGTTCATGCCTTCGCCTGCGCTTTGACATTTGTTGTCTTTTCCGTTCTCGTTTGCGTGTCATGTAGTTGGACGCTCAACTGTCTCAGCCACCCCGGCACCCCTAAATGTTTTTAGCAGCTGGACGGTTTGACTCCCACATCGAGTCCTGAGGGGAGTTAGCTCCCGAAAACACGCCCTTTTGTGTAGAGGAGTCGGCATTACTTTGTTTTTCTTTTTTTAATTTAATTATCATTTAATTTACATCCAGCATTACTTCATTTGTGAATCAGGCCCGTGGCCGGTCTCCCTGAGCGTCAGCCGCGTAGCAGCAGTCTGTGGCCAGGCGCATCCTTGCTACGGATTTGGTTTTGATGACGAGCCAGCCTGGCTCGTCCTTGTCCTGCGGTTGAAGGCCTCTGACGGCTGCCCCATCCTGGCACAGGGCGCTGTGTGTGAGCTTGCTGAGAAAATGTGCTTTGTGGAGCTCTGCCTCCGGGTCCCAGGGACGTCGCTGTCGCACACTCCCGTCTTCCTCCGTTATGGTCATAGCACGGTGCCATTGCAAAGGCAGCGTGAGCACGTCCAGTCACTACACAAACATGCTGGAGCTGTCAGGCCTTCAATCGAGACGGCTGGTGTCAGAGGCCCTAGATGCGGGGCCTCAGAGGTATGATTTAAAGGACGGTACCGTTTTTGTAGGGAGAAGTAAACGTAGAGTACTTTTAAAAATCCACGGATGCCGCATGATCAAGCACTCTGCGTTCTGGATCGATACGAGATTTTCAGAAGCCATTGTCCAGCTTCCCAGTTTGTGTCGGCTGTTTTGACGTTGCGGGAAACCCTTGGGTCGTTGGGAATTTTAAGAGAAAAATGTTACACAACATTCCAAAATACGTCAAAGTGTAGTGATGTCATGACGCTTGCCACTCTGTTGTTGTTTTTCATGTAAACGGCTTTGTTATTTATGTACGTAGGTAGTTATTTTAATTGCTTTTTTCTTTTCTGCATGTAAATGTTTTTAATTAATTAATTAACTAATTAATTTTCATTAGAGAAAGAACACGAGCAGGGATAAGAGTCACAGGGAGAAGGAGAGGGAGAGAGGGAGAGAGGGAGAGAGAGAGAGAGAGGGGGAGAGAATCTTAAGCAGATTCCATGCCCAGCACACAGGTGGATCTCAGGACCACAAGATCATGACCTGAGCCAAAATTGAGAGTCAGACGCTCAACTGTCTCAGCCACCCCGGCACCCCTAAATGTTTTTAAGTGTGACACTTGGCTGCGTTATCTAACCAGTTGGATTTGGCATTGAATGTCCAAATAGACAAAAATATCTACATTACTTTCTCCTTAGGATGTAGAAGACAAAATGAGTATTTAGAACAACTTAAGAGATAGTAACAACTCGAGGCAGGAAAGCTTAACTTAAAAAAAAAAATCAGAGCGCCTGGGTGGCTCAGTCGGTTGAACGTCCGACTTCAGCTCAGGTCCTGATCTCGTGGTTCACAAATTTGAGCCCCACATCCGGCTCTGTGCTAACAACTCAGAGCCTGGAGTCTGCTTCGGGTTCTGTGTCTCCCTCTCTCTCTGTGCCTCCCCTCCTCGCATTCTGTCTCTCTCTCTCTCTCAAAAATAGTTGAAAACATTAAAAAAAAGTTTTTAAATCTACCTCGGGGCGCCTGGATGGCTCAGTCGCTTAAGTGTCTGACTCTTGGTTTCAGCTCAGTTCATGATCTCATGGCTCGTGGGTTCAAGTCCCGCAATAGGCTCTGTGCTGACAGTGCGGTGTGGAACTCTCTTGGGATCCTCTCTCTCCCTCTCTCTCCCTCTCGTTCTGTTCCTCCCCCACTTGCGCTGTCTCTGTCTCTCTCAAAATAAATAAATAAAACTTCAAAAAAAAAACCCCCCAAACCTTCCTTTTTCTCCTGCTGGCAGAGAGGCTCGTAGGTTCTTCAAATGTTCAGGAGCAGAGAAGCACTCGTTCTCTGATTTTCTGGGAGGCACCGCCTTCCGAAAGCACTTACCACATGGGAAAAGCTGTTCTCCTGGCTCTCCCCGCCCACTTCCCCTCCTTGTCCCTCTGTCCCTCTCTTCCTCTCTCTCTTTCCTTCTCCCGCTCGCTCTCCTGTGTATACATATGTTTGACTGGAGAGAAGTGTCACTGAGTCGGCCTCAGCAGCTTTTGACAGCCTGACATGCCCTCGTCAGAGCCCAACACTGCCTGTCGGGCTGACCACGGATTCCTGGCACCGGGAGCCTGCCATCACAGGGACACAGACTTACTTAGCAAATAAAGAGGTGACCAGTCTCCCTCAGATTGTGAAGTCCCTAGAGAAGTGATTTGGTAACATGAAAGGAGAAAAATGATGCAGGCGCAGAATGAACGTGTTAAGTGCTGAGTGGGGAGGGGCTTGGAAATTGAAATAGTTCTCATCCAGTTTCCTGCTGCCCCTTTGGCATGTTTGGGCATCCTTAGCGTTTTAATGTGTCCCCTACACACGGGACCCACCCGTGAAATACATTAGTCTTTGGGCACATCTCAGCAAAGCAGAGTAAACTTGATGTGGAAAATGAGACTTCACTTTGTAATTCTTTGTTTGCCCTTTGGAGAAGTGTGTGATTTCTTTTTGGATACTTCTCTTCTGAGGCCAAGCATTGCCAGTTACAACAAATGCATTTCATTGTGTCAAGGCAACCTGTATCTGAAGAGCAGATTTCATTCCTTTTGTTCTGAACTGATTACCTCCCCACAAAGGGTGGGCCCCGGGCCAGCCAGGAGGGCTCCGTGAAGGCGCGGAGGTGGCTGGCCTCAGTGTTAGGTGAGGTTGTTTTGGCATTTTTCCGAACCTTTCTGGTGGTGACAGATCCTACGTGGGGTGTCCCGGAGACGCTGAGGAGGCGGGTGCGTTTCAGAATGTTCTGTAGGCACATCGCAGGCGTAGAGTAGAGGAGATGAAAGGTAGAGCTCAAGAGAACGTTCGCGTTCACATGGTGGCCTCGTGGTGCCATCATGAGAGCGCCGAGTGGGGCCAGACTGGCGGCATGACAGGAAACAGTTAACGGGACCCACACGCAGAACTGTCAGGGTTTATGTGGAATCCTTTCCTTATTGGGAAAGGCTTCTCCCTCCCAGGGGTGATGACTCACCTTGCAGGTGAGATGGCTTGGCCCTGCCTGGCTGATAAGGGCCTGTCATTCTTGTCTCTCCAGGGCTCTCCTTCCCTCCCCGGTTCACTTGGCTAATGAATAAGCTGAGTCATGAGGTGTAAGTAAATAAATGCCTTTATCCAATGAAAACCACATCAAAACATCCAGCAGAGACATTTAATGAAGGTGTAAATATT
The DNA here is from genome assembly GCF_028749965.1 of Puma concolor. Classification (NCBI taxonomy): domain Eukaryota; kingdom Metazoa; phylum Chordata; class Mammalia; order Carnivora; family Felidae; genus Puma; species Puma concolor. Next base: position 30,577,263 of record NC_141682.1, read on the forward strand.
ACAGCCCAGCATCCCGTATCTGGTTGGCTTATAAACAAACAGACTTTAAGCTTTTCACTCCTGAAACCTTTAAATCTGAAAATGGAGCTGCCCTGTCAGGCTTTTTGCAGACAGGGCTTTGGGAAGTAGAGGGAAGATGGGATGCTTATGCTTTATCGCAATGGCACTGACATTGTGGCAGATTTAATGCTTCATAAACAGCGCAACAAGCTGCCAGAAGTATTGTCCTGGCGTGTGTGGTGTGCGTTGATACTGGGCGCATATCTGGATCTGGCATCCGAAGTGTTAGCGAGAGCTAGTCCGGATTAGAGAACCCACTTAAGTCGGACTGTGGGCCCAGCCACTGCCTCCAGCCGGCACGCAGTTCAGTTACAGGCATGCTCTGGTCGGTGAATAGGTTGTGTCCTAAAAGTTCCTTTGTTGACTAACCTTTGAGAACACAAAGCTCATTGTCGCACAGAAATGCCGTTTTGAATGGTGGGCGTCAGTGAACCGTGGGGTGTCTCAGACTTCGGATCAGGGCCCATTTGTGGGCCAGGAAATCAATGCTGGTCGACAGCAGTATGAAAAAAGAAGGTAGAAAGAAACAGAGCAGAAGACATCAGAGTGGGTTGCGTGTCGTCAAGGTGGGTATTGTTTGGCGATGCTGTCACAGCTTAAAACTTACTGCGCACTGCTGCCTTTGGAGCCCCAAGGACTCTGATGCAGGGGCGTTGTGCCCGCGGTGACTTAAGTCTGTCCATTTCCACTGTCTAACACTGTGACATCAGGCAAGTGACTCGTCTGGGGCTCTGTCTTGTCATGTTCACGATAGGGCACTTCTGTGGAGGTAGGGTTACAGACGGAGTGTGTGTTAAGATTAATATATTAAGATCCTACAGAATATAGGGTAACATACCAGGGGTGGGAGCTAATATCACACTTTGTGCACGGTAACCGTTCCGTAAGCCATGATGATTTTTCACTTGTGCTCCTTTGTGATGTATATGGCCAGACCTTAAAGACACTGTTAGAAAATAGTGTAACTGAGGCATGTACTATTTATATTTAGTCTTCCCCGGAGTAGAATTTATTCAGTGGTCTTGACGTTTAGGGTCTGATGTTTCAAATCTGCTGTGCTGCAGAATCTCGGAGATCTTTGATTTTACCTTAAATTATTCCTGTGTAGTTGAGACATCAATCTTGATCTTCTCCCAGGGAGGATGAAGAATGGTGTAAATTACTTAGGTCTTTCAGCTGTCAGGTTGACCAAGACTAGTAAGTATGGGATTCTTCCCAAGTCCTATTTTAAGTTGTGTGTCTTTTTTTTTTTTTAATTTTTTTTTTTTCAACGTTTATTTATTTTTGGGACAGAGACAGAGCATGAACAGGGGAGGGGCAGAGAGAGGGAGACATAGAATCGGAAACAGGCTCCAGGCTCTGAGCCATCAGCCCAGAGCCTGACGTGGGGCTCGAACTCACGGACCGCGAGATCGTGACCTGGCTGAAGCCGGACGCTTAACTGACTGCGCCACCCAGGCACCCCTTAAGTTGTGTGTCTTAAATAAAAGGGTGGGGGGCATTCTCTCTCTCTCTCTCTCTCCCCGCCCCCACTCTCCCTCAAAGTAACTCTCACTTTTAAACTTTGTTGGAAGTTGGTCCACTCCTGTGTGACTCCATCGTGAAATCCCTTCTTCCTTTCTGGTCTCCACGCCTCAACACCACTTGTAAGGAGCTGTGTCAGCACTTGAGACCTGCTTTTTGTTCGTTTGTTTTTTGTGGCTAAGGTTTAGAGCCGCTGCTTTGTGGACGGCCGTGAGGGGTAGGTTAAAACAGTCATAGAAGCATGGCATCAAAGTCAGGGGCGTCTGTCAAAATAGAGTTTACTGCCCAGCTCGTGGGGTTGTTTTGAAGAGAAGGTGCAGGGGCGCGTCGGTAAGTCCGCACAGATGGCCGCTGTCTCAGGCCGGATCCTCATCTCATCAGCAGCTGGCCCCACAGCTGTTCTCCCGTTCTCTCGATCTGCACCCCGGTGCTCACCCAGGAAACAGCCAACTTCCGGGTGCTGCCTCCTACCCCTGGATTCCTAAAGCTCTGCGCCACACCTCCCTTCTCTCAGAAGCAGATCCCATCGTGTGCCCGGGGCCCCGTGTCCTCTCCGGCGCCCTGTGCTGCACCTTGTCCCTGTGTCCACCCGTTGACTTCTTCCCAACAGCGTGGAAACCTGCTGAATCCCTTCTGTCTTTTCAAAAGACTCGCAAGATCCCAGTTCGCCTTTGCTCCTGATGATGGCTTTCCTTCTGTAAAGTCAAGTGCCGTGCATGTGTTGCCCCGTGTCCTCCCTCACTCGGCTGTCGGTGGACCCCGCGCACCACTCAGTCACTCTTGCAAATGTCCCTGTGACCTCTGTGCCATAAAGCCACCAGGCTCTCCCCTCCTCTGGCCTTGGTCACTCAGTCCCCTGTCCTATTCCTTCTTGGATTCCACAGAGCCGTGCTCTCTAGGTTAGTCCCCCTCCTCCTTGGCCTGTGGCTTCCCGGGCGCCCATGCCTGTGCTTCCCCACGTGTATGATGAGGAAGTGTTGGCGTTCCTTGGAGTTCTGTTATGACTTCTTTTCTTACTTCGGGCTGTCTCCATTCCTCTTGTTCTTGCCCCATCAGGGGCAGCGGTCTTGTAGAAACACACATCAGATCACATCCCTCCCCCTGACTAAACACCCCGTGGTGACTCCCCCTGCATGCAGCGTGGCCTCAGGCTGTTGCACTGTGCCCCTCGCTCTAGCTTTAGCGTGGGCTCCTCTCCGCCCCCTCCTCCGTGTCCGCCATGATGGTCTTCTACTTCCTCGGCCAAGGCTGTGCTTCCTCATTCATAGATTGGTCACTTCATGTTCCTTCTGCCCGGAACACAGTTCCCACCCCCAAGTAGCCTCCCAACATTCCAGTCTCAGGAAAGAGCCCAGTGTCTTTTCCTTAGGGAACCGTCCCCGCATCCTGGGCCTGGCCAGCTCCCCGTGGGGCCTCCAGAGCGCCTCTCCATTTCCATCCCTCCGTACACGTGTGGTGCTCTGTTCACAGTCTGTCTCCCGGCGAACACAGGGCCTGTGTCTCTGACCCACCCTCACAGCCCCGGTCGCTGAGGCTTAGAGGATGGCATGTTTGTTCCTGAATGAATGGATAGATGGATGAATGGACAAATGAGAATTTAATACATCAGTGTCTGTATTCATAAACTAATGGATGCACGAAGAAGTGACCAAGTGAGAACTAAGTACATTTGTTTGTAAAGCGTTAACATAGTTCTTATAGACAGTAAATACTCAGTAAATGGGAGCTTTATTTATTTCTCGTTGACTTTTCAGCTAGGAACTACGAAAAGAAAAAGAACAAACGCAACACCAGCCAGTTAATGGAAGCAGTGTTCCTTAGTGACCTCGTTCATTGGATGCTAAGGCGCTTGGCGTAGGCCTAGGCCTCGGGGGCTTAGAGCCCAACTATCACCCTCGCCCTCAAAGTCTACCTTTAGCCAGTTGGTGTTGGTCCTCCCCTCTCCTTCCCTCCTGCCCTCATGTGAACATCCTCATGCCTGGATTCTTGCCTACCTGGTGTTTGCTACCAATCTGTTCCCTTCCTGTCCTCCTCTAGATTGTGGGCCTCTTCAGGGCGGAGAATGTCCCATTTCTCCTGCCACACCCCGGCGCCCAGCGCATCACGCGGCGCCTGTGTTTGTGAATGAATGATTGAGGTGAATGTCTGTAAAGCTGACTGTGGTGTTGTCAGCAGAGTTAGTGAAAACGATTGGATTTGTTTTGGCCTCAGTACGGTTTTGAAAAATATAGTTACAGACTTCTGGATTTTACACTTGTCGAGTACGGTTGGTATACCGGTCCCCCCGTTTTCCGTTTGGTTTCCACGCTTTTGCGTGGGAAAGCTTTTGCTAGATGGCATCCGTGTTCTAAACGACGGCGTGTCCCATGAGCTAGTGCGGACTCGGGGATGTCAGGCCACGCTCGCCTCGGGCACACCAAAGCGTGGTGAGTTACAGCTCGCTGATTCCGTGTCAGCTGTAGAACATCCATATGGGCCGCAGCGCCGTTCTCTTTGTCCGAACTACATGTTTTGTGATTTAACAGCAGTAGCCTCCCTAACGAGGCACCTACTATGTGCCAGGCCCTGTGCTAAAAGCTTTGCATGCACAGTGTCCACGCTTCTAGCCGCTTCATAAAGTAAGTAAGGAAGCCCATTTTATGGGTAAAGAAAAGAAGCCAGGGGGCACGTTAAGATTCAGGCAGGATTTGAACCCAGGCCTCTGTGGCCTCAGAACCTATGGTTTTGTCACTTCGTTGCCTTCCTTTTAAATAAGTCAGAGGGTGGGGGGGCGCCTGGGTGGCTCAGTCGGTTAAGCGTCCCACTTCGGCTCAGGTCATGATCTAACAGTCTGTGAGTTCGAGCCCTGCGTCGGGCTCTGTGCTGACAGCTCAGAGCCTGGAGCCTGTTTCAGATTCTGTGTCTCCCTCTCTCTGACCCTTCCCCCGTTCATGCTCTGTCTCTCTCCGTCTCAAAAATAAATAAACGTTAAAAAAAAAAATTAAATAAGTCAGAGGGGTTTTAAGGTTTTAAGTCAATGTCATCCCATCTACATGCCAGCCTTTCTGCACTTTGCAGAGTGGGTTTTCCTTGCCACTTCTTCGGCCTTAATTAGAGAGTTGGGAGGTGACATGAGGCATGGGAGCAGCGGGCAGAGTGAGTGGCCGTCTGTCTTTAATGGAGGGGGTGATGTGGAGAGAACACAGTCACGGGCACGGCCTGCAGGTGGCAGAGCCAGGGTCACACGCACTTCCTTCTCTCAGCCTTGTCAGCACGCAGGGGCGCCGCCTGCCCTGGCGGTGAGGAGCCCTGAGCGGGCTCGGTAGCGCTCTGCTCTCCCTCCGCCTTCACATTTCTGTAGCCTGGTCCCCGGCCGCCTTCTCTTACCGGGTGCCTCCTGTGTGTCAGCCGCTCCGTGGGGGACCTCGGGGAAGCAGAGATGACAGCATCACGTCCCCTCTGCCTCTTCCCTCGTTATTTCTGTGCGTCCTCTTCCACAGGCCTTGAGGGCTTTCGTTTCCACCCTTTTATTAATTAATTATTATTATTTTTTAATGTAATTTTTTGTGAAGTCACCTAACAAACAGTGTGTACAGTGTGTTCTTGGTTTCGGGGGTAGATTCCCAGGATTCATCGCTTAATACAACACTCCGTGCTCATCCCAACAAGTGCCCTCCTCAGTGCCCATCACCCATTTCCCCCTCTCCCCTGCCCCCCACTCATGAACCCTCAGTTTGTTCTCTGTATTGAAGAGTCTCTTATGTTTGCCTCCCCCACTCTCTGTGTGTAACTATTTTTCCCCCTTCCCCTCTCCCATAGTCTTCTGCTAAGTTTCTCCAGTTCCACAAATGAGTAGTGAAAACATATGGTATCTTTCCCTGCCTGACTTATTCCACTTAGCATAATACCCTCCAGTTCCATCCACGTTGCTGCAAATGGCAGGATTTCATTCTTTCTCAATGCCAAGTGGCATTCCATTGTGTATATAAACCACATCTTCTTTATCCATTCATCAGTTGATGGGCATTTAGCTCTTTCCATAATTTGGCTGTTGTTGAGAGTGCTGCTATAAACATTGGGGTACAAGTGCCCCTATGCATAAGCACTCCTGTATCCCCTGGGTAAATTTCTAGTAGTACATTTGCTGGGTCGTCGGGTAGTTCTATTTTTAGTTTTTTTGAGGAACCTCCATGCTGTTTTCCAGAGCGGCTGCACCAGTTTGCATTCCCACCAACAGTGCCAGGGGGTTCCCCTTTCTCTACACCCCGGCATCTGTAGTTTCTTGAGTTGTTGATTTTAGCCACTGTGACTGGTGTGAGGTGGTATCTCAGTGTGGTTTTGATTTCTATTTCCCTGACGAGGAGTGACATTGAGCATCTTCTCATGTGCCTGTTGGCCATCTGGATGTCTTCTTCGGAAAAGTGTCTATTCATGTCTCCTGCCCATTTCTTCTGGATTATTTGTTTTTCGGGTGTTGAGTTTGGTGAGCTCTTTATAGATTTTGGATACTAACCCTTTATCTTATATGTCATTTGCAAATATTTTTATCCATTCCATCAGTTGCCTTTCAGTTTTGTTTAGATTGTTTCTTTGCAGTGCGGAAGCTTTTTATCTTGATGAGGTTCCAATAGTTCATTTTTGCTTTTAATTCCCTTGCCTTCAGAGACGTGTCAAGCAAGAAATTGCTGCCGCTGAGGTCAAAGGTGTTATTGTCTGTTTTCTCCTCTAGGGTTTTGATGGTTTCCTGTCTCACATTTAGGTCTTTGATCCATTTTGAGTTTATTTTTGTGTATGGTGTAAGAACGTGGTCCAGGTTCATTCTTCTGCATGTCTCTGTCCAGTTTTCCCAGCACCATTTGCTAAAGAGACTGTCTTTTTTCCATTGGATATTCTTTCCTGCTTTGTCAAAGATTAGTTGGCCATACGTTTGTGGGTCCATTTCTGGGTTCCCTATTCTGTTCCATTGATCCGAGTGTCCGTTTTTATGCCAATACCATACTGTCGTGATAATTACAGCTTTGTAATACAGCTTGAAGTCCAGGATTGTGATGCCTCCTGCTTTGGTTTTCTTTTTCAGTGTTACTTTGGCTATTCAAGGTCTCACTCTTTTAGCCTCAGCGCTTTGAAAAAATAATTTGGCCCAGTCGCCAGAGCATGCAACTCTTGATCTCGGGTCGTGAGTTTGAGCCCCACTTTGAGTGTAGAGATTCCTTTAAAAAATAAAATAAAATCCTTAAAAGATAATACCATCTGTTGGAGAAGTGCCCACTGCATGGAAGGAAGAACAAGGAACCAGGAATTGTGGGTCTTGAGTCCTCACCCGGTGACTAAGGCTTCCCCAGTCTCAGCTGTCAGCAGTGCTCATGCCTTGCTTTCCCAGTGTCGCTGTGAGGTTCAGGCGGGGTGACGTGCACCGATTGTCACTGCCCCGGGAAGCCCGTCTTGAGAGCCGGAGCCAGAGCCTCGCTTGCAATCCGGGGCTCTCGTACACCAGCTCGGGCTTCAGCATGGACTTCTTAACCGAAGAGGTTCTGCATTTTCCCTCTCGGATGGACACAGGCTGCCAACAAGTATCAAAGCTGTGCTTCTTCCCCACCCCTCTCCTGCCGCAGTCTTAGTTGCCAAAAACATGGCTAGGGCACAGGCCCTGCCCTCAGAGAGCACCCGGGCCTGTCGGGTAAGAGTGAGGAAAGAGCGGGCATCGAGGCCGGCAGCCGGCCACGCGAGGCTGCGGCTGACGGCCTGGACAGCACCCTAGCACGCTGGCACTTTCTCAGCAAGACTCGAGAAGGGCCTGGCTCTGGAGGGGAAGGAGGGACAGCAGAGGGTAAACCAGAGGCCGCCGCTGTCCAGGCTGGCCGGCTCACCGCCGTGACCTGTTCAGACAGCAGCGCACCTGTGTTCGGTCCCCCATTCCTGCCCTGGCCTCGGGCTGGGCCTGCTCTCTCTGATCGATGGAGGGGATGTCCACTCACAAACACAGGAAGATGTTCAGAGTGACCGTTAGGGTCGAGTGTTGGTGTTTTGTTTTGAACTCCTTTCTCTAAAGACTTTAAAGCGGGGCGCCTGGGTGGCGCAGTCGGTTAAGCATCCGACTTCAGCCAGGTCACGATCTCGCGGTCCATGAGTTCGAGCCCCGCGTCGGGCTCTGGGCTGATGGCTCAGAGCCTGGAGCCTGTTTCCGATTCTGTGTCTCCCTCTCTCTCTGCCCCTCCCCCGTTCATGCTCTGTCTCTCTCTGTCCCAAAAATAAATAAACGTTGAAAAAAAAAAAAAGACTTTAAAGTTTGGGTTCCAGTAGGATCCAAGAGAACAGCTGCCATGCTCTGTCTGGTAAACGGGGAAAGGTGGTCAAGCTGTTGTAAACCCAACCTGGTCAAAATCAGGTGGAACGTGAGAAAACTCGTGTTTACCACATTCATATTTAGATAAACGAGCAAACACAAAACAACATTTGGCGTCACCTTGGTGTGGGGTGACAACCCAAAATGACAGCACCGTGGTGCAGGGCCCTGAGCTGCGGTCGTGGGAGGAGGAGGGAGAGGACCTCTTCCAGTGTCTGACGTAGGCAGGCATGACGGTTAAAGCACACGCTGACGCCCAGGGAGTCGGGCTGCGGGCTGCGTCTGCAGAGCGTCTTCGGCTGGTGGGTGAACGTACTGGCTTACCAGTCTTCTCTGTCAGGTACACAGAACTGTTGTGGAGAGACAGACTCTGATTCTCTTGAAAGACAGAGGTAGATGCCTGCATTAACCCATCTGGGACCCTTGCAACGCCCATGGTGTCATGAAAAGAATGTAGGCTTTGGTTTGGATCCTAGCCCAAGCACTTCAGGTCCTTGGGCTAGTCCCTTGGTCTGAGCCTCACTTTCTTCACCTGTGTAGTCACGATAACGCCCACAGGATTCCCTATGCCTGGCGGAGGGAGCATCCAGTAAATTTCTCCTTCCCAGAGCGATTAGACTAGTAAGAATGAAGCGTGAGACATTGAGAACTTAATGTCCGCTGTGGATGGCCGTTGCAGACGCCACACGTGGGGCTGATGGTACACCTTACCGACCTCAGCCGTCAGGTGGCCAGGTGGCACTGATGTGCCTGGCTTCCTGAGGAAGTTTGGAGATGCGGCACCGCCGTATCACTGAGGACATTGAACCTGGAGAGACTCTCACCTTGTCTTTGAGACACCTTCCAACTTGGAGCATCTGTCCCAGAAACGGCCCTTAGTACTTGGACAGGGTAAACTACAGAAAACCTGAAGAATTTGTTTGTTTCAGATGTAAGGAACATCTGTGAAACTGCCACTCAACCAGGGACCTAAACTGCTAATAAATTACATCTTTCTGTTGTTCCTCCCGGCCCCATCCTTCTGGTTCCCTGCCGGGGGCGACCCCTCTCCTGAAAGCTGTGTTGATCATTTTCTTGCTTTTTTGTTCTCTGTCTCTCTGACTGTCTCTGTCTTTGTTTCTGTCTCTCTCTCTCTCTCTCTCTCTCTCTCACACACACACACACACACACACCCGCACACCTCCTGGGATATGTTTTTTGTTTGTTTGATTTTTGTTTTAGAACACAATAAAAAGGTGTCATTCTGCAAATGAACTTCTAAGACTTGAATTTCTCATTCACTATTACATCCCTAAGATCTATCCATTTTATTATATGTTGTTGTAGTTCATTTGTGTTTACTGATACATAGTATTGCATTGTGGGAATATACCACAATTTGTCCATTCACCTGCTGATGGACATTTGGATTGTGCCTGCCTGCCTGCCTGCCTGCCTGCCTTCCTTCCTTCCTTCCTTCCTTCCTTCCTTCCTTCCTTCCTCCCTCCCTCCCTCCCTCCCTCCTTCCCTCCCTCCCTCCCTTCCTCTTTCCCTCGCTGCCCCCCAGCTGTTAATAACCAGTGTGTTCTTTAAAAAAAAAGAATCCTTGTATTTACCTTGTAATACGTAGTATTTTATATTTAGGAGTAGAATTGTTGGGTCATAGGGTATGTGCATCATGGTCCACTTCAAATGAGAATGCTAAATTGTCTTCCATAGCGGTGGTACCGGTGGAGATCCTATTGCTCCACATCTTCCTCATCATTGCTCTTAGTCTTTTCTGTTTTTGCCAACAAAACAGGCACAAAGTGAGATCTTACTGTGCTCATAATTGACTTTGCCTAAGCTTGAGCATCTCTTTAAATGATTATTGGCTTTCTGTGCTTCCTTTTCTGTGAAATGACTGTGCATGCTTTTCATGTCTTTTGCCCATTTTTGTGTTGGGTGTTTTCTTTCTGATTTGTAGGTGTTTTTATGTATTCTGGTGCTAAACCTTCACCAGTTCCACGCATTACCAACATCTTCTCCCGGTTTGTGGATTGGCTTTGCTCTCTAAAGTGTCTGCTGATGGACAGGTTTTTATTTAATGTAGTCCTACTAACTGACCTATTTTAATGCTTAACGTTATTTGTGTCTTCATAAATTCTTTCCTACTTCAAGCTCAGAAAAGATATGCACTTATATTTTCTTTTCAAGTTTTCAAAGTTTGCTTTTGACATTTCATTTCTTCATCCATCTGGAGTTGATTTCTCAGCGTGATGTGACTAAGAATCCAATTTCGTTTTTTTTTCCTATGGATAAACAATTTTTCCAACTTTTCCTTTCCCACATTTTCTGTCATGTTGTCTCTGTCAAAAATCAAAGTTTCAAAGATGCATCAGTCTGTTTCTAGGCTCTTCTGTACCCTTGGTCAGTTTGTTGATCTCTGTGTATTTATACACCATCTTAGTTACTTTGGCTTAAAGGAAGCTTTTATAGCTAGCAAGGCAAGTCCCCCTTCCTTATTCTTCTTCAGAAATGTCTGGGCCATTGTTGGCCCATTTGTTCTTCTGTTTAACTTTTGGAATCAACCTTTCCAATTCCACAGAATAATTGGGGTATAATTTTTGTAGAGTAAAAATACCTTCTTTGTTGCGCAACTCTGTGTTTCAGCAAATGCATATAGCCCTGTAACCACCACCGCAATCAAGATATAATAAGACTGTTCCATCGCCCCCCAAAATTCCCTCATCCCCTTTGTACTTCACCTCCTCCCCCAGTCACCCTGTTCTGTTTTCTATTGATACTTGTTTTTAATTTCATTTTTAATTTTTTCGATCTTTTATTAAAATGTGGAATTAAGTCTATAGATCAAGTTAGGAAGGAATCTATATCTTAAGTCACCTCATCCATAATCTTAACGTATCCACCAACTTCGTTGCAGAGGCTTTGCGTGACAGTAATAGAAAGTTCTTAAATTTTTAGGGAAAAATCTAAACATTCTTTAAAACCCCTAGTAAAGGAAGCATTTTAGAAGACAACCATCAATCTAAATAACCACATAAGTACATACAAATATATGGCAGACACATGGTGGTATCACCTAAAAAGTCATGTTTTGGTTCCACACCAGCTTTGTCACTTGCCTACAAGACCTTAGGCCAGCAGCCTGGCTTCCCTGATGTCAGTCTCTGTCCCTGGGTGGTGACTAGAGCATCCCTTCCCTGCGGGGCCCCCGTGAAGATGAAATGCTGTAATGCGTGCCGGGTGTCAGGAGATGAGCGGCCCTGGCCCAGGGAAGCTGTGGTGGGCGGGGCTGCCCTGGCTCCCCTCCAAGGAGGTGGGGAGGGCCGTTAGCATGCGCGCTTCCCCAGAGGCTCTAACCAAGTGGCACCACCAAAAGGTGGCCTTGAATCATTTCCCTGACAAATTTGGAAAAGGTTAGTATTACCGCGCGGCTCGCTACATGCTGCTGCTGACAGGCGAGCTGGAACCACTGGAGGACACAACTGACAGCCAATTCATTTTGCTGATTCATCCGTTCGAGGAGGGGTGGCTGTGAGCCAGAGCTTGGCTTCCAGATGAAAGGCCGCGAGCTCTGGAGCTGCTGGGACGTGAAGGAATGCTGGTAAATGACTGCCATGTGAAGGCCAGCGGTGAAAAGTGGCTTGTTATTTGTTTCCCCTTTTAAGTGATCCCCATTCCACATGTTCTCGGGTAAATTCCCCACCGTGGTCAGGGGCTTGTTGTAATATTTGTCCGTGGGGCTGCGCGCTGGATTATTGGAAACGACCAGATACTGTTAAATAGATCATCTTGGCTCCTTTATGACCCTATCATCACCTTTGCTTTCATGGGGAATATTGACTCAAGCCTACTCTTTTACTTGGGAGTCCAAATGAAACTCGAGAGAGGAATCATTGCAGATGTCATCCCTTTGGGGCATGCTCGCAAAATAAACCTGCTGGAAGAAGGAATGGAATTTAAGACAAGGAAATTCGGGAGCTGCTCATTGGCCGACCATCAGGACCGAACAGTGATGATAGAATCTTTGGGTTCTCATCATAGATCACGCTGAAAGTTTAACCCGTGTCAGTAAGGTGGTCTTACGCTTCCAGTGAAATCCCCTCCACGTGACGTTTGCATGTGACAGGATAAGCTTCAGAGAGTGGAAATTGTGTCTCGTTCTCCCGAACATCTGACACGGTCCCCGGGACAGCGAGCAGTGGCCAGGTGGGAAGCATGGGTGGTTGATGTGTATTGGATGCATAAATGGTCGGGTGGTTAAGTGAGCGGAGAAAGTCAGAAATGCAGTCCACTGAAAGCAGCAGAAGTAGCTGTCCCACGGAGTAAGATTTTCAAGAAAGGATCCCGTTTTCTGTGGTTCTGTGCTCAGAGTGACTTTGGCCGGTAGTGCGTCTCCAAAACTGGATGCTTCTTCTGTTTATCTTCTTGCGAGTGAGTCAGGGCACGCCGCCTTGAGCACACATCTCAGCAACCCACTCTCCTTCTCTGGGAGACTCGCTGTAATAGGGAAGTTCTGTAATACTCTGAGGGTCCTCCCTCCCACCTTTTTTCCTCTTTAACTCTAGAGTGATTATTTGAAAAGTTACAGCAAACTTCTTAGTAAAAATACGTGTTTTTCTTCAAGAGTGGAGTTGGTTTTTTTTTTTTTCCTTTCTTTCTTGTTTTGTTGTTATGTTTTGCTCCTCAGATGGCTAAACGTTTAGGGCATGACATTCTGTAAACCACTGCTGTGCTTAGAAGTTTTAGGCAAATCTGGCCCACTTAGAGCGAAGGTGAGAAGCGTTAGGTGTCAGATATGTGGAGCCTCTGCCTCTCATACAGTTGTCTTTCCCTCTGATTTAAGGTCCCCGATGTCCTGGAGTCCCCTGTCTGGTTCTGATGTGCTCACGGGCCGTGCGTGCTTGTCACTGCCGTGCATTTGTTTGCGTGTTATTTACTGAGAACTACTCCGCACCCAGGACGTTGCCAGGAGTGGGGACACGGACCCTCTTGTAGACATCATGGTGCTTTTGCAGCTGTCCAGGTAGAAGGTCTGCCCTTAACGGCCCCTGCCGGCATGGCCAGGCTCTCGCCGTCTCACCGCCACTGTGGGCAGTCACTGTTGGTGGTGACCGTGGGCTCGGAGAGTCTATGCGCAAGCTGCAGAAGCCAGAACCAGCAAAATGGCCACCCGGCCACCAACAGGTCTTCCCCGGGTCGTCGGTCCCACGCTCCCAGAGCGTTCTGTCCACCAGCCTCTGAAGAGCAGGCAGCGAAGACTGTAAGAAAAGTGACCTGGCCTTAGTGAAATGTCAGCACTAAGGAGGGAATGAGCTCCAGCTTCCAAGCGCTCCCGCCAGCCAGAGGCACATTGCAGAGAATTAGCAGTCTTTCGGTGTGGAAGGAGGAGAGGCGTGCTTGTGGGGATATCTTGAATTTGCACAGTTGAAAGTGACGTGCAGAGTGACAAGAAGGGCCCTGGCCTTCGGGTCCAGGCAGCCTGGTGTTGCTTCCCAGCGCTGCCACCAGCCCGCCGTGTGGCCTGTGGCAGCCACCCAACGTCTGTGCCTCGCTTGCGAATGTGTTGTGAGGTTAGACATCTCGTATGGAAGGCACTGGGCACAGACATAGGGTAGACCTTCCATATCGGACACGGTGGTCTCAGCTCTGCTGTCAATATTGCTTTCATTTTCATTTTCACTTTCTAACAAGGAGGAGTTTACAGTTTTCCCTTAGTGGGTTTTTTTTTCTCCCATTTTCTTACTCTGAAAATGAGTAATTTTCAAGCCAGTAATGTTACCTGCAGATGCACTTTACTTATCTCGTAATGGTTCTTTATAGTTTACAGAGCACTTGCACAGAATCACAAAGATTGGGGTATGACGGCTCTCTTTTCTCCCAATGAGAAAACAGATTTGAAGAGCCTGTGGGACATTCCCGAGGCCACCTGGCTTGTAAATGGCACAGCTGGGGTCAGAACTCAGACCTGAATCCCTGGTTTCTTTTACTACCTCTGGCCACCTTTTGAAAGTGACATCTCCAGGGCAAGGCCAGACATTTTTACATGGATTTTTTTTATTTTCCTCGTAGCCGTCAATACCAGCAAATACGCGGAAAGCTATCGGATCCAGACCTATGCTGACTATGTGGGAAAAAAACACGAGGAGAAGCAGATCAAGAGAAAGTGGACAGAAGATAGTTGGAAGGAGGTTGAGAGAAAGCGGTTAAACACTCAGTGCATATCCTATGCTCTGCAGAATCACTATCCCCACGCCAATAGGTAAGAGTTCTCGGTGCTTGATTTAAATGGGCAGAGTTGTTCTAGCAACGGCTTTTCTTGTTCTCACAGGACTAGAAGTCATAATTCTGACTTGTGAGAAAGAGTGTTTTCTAACTCTCCACGTCATACCAGAAGTTATTGCCACCTTCATTCCTTCCGTGCCGTGTAGACCCAACTCCTGTGCTTAACACTCACACGGCCCCACTGAGGCAGACCGGATACGTGTTCTTCCCAATTGAGGGTGCGGCAGCTGGGGCTCTCTGACCTGCCCGCCAGTCCAGTGAGAGAACCAGGATCAGAGCTGAACCCCTTCCGTGTCCAGTCTATGCCCCCTTCCTCCCCCCGGTCCACCATCGTGCCCCTGCCTGAGTGTCCGGCCTCCTTGCAGATCCCATGGAGACACTGAACCACATCCCTGCTGTAGAAAGAGAACTTGACTTACTACCCCTCATGACCCATAACCTTTCCTTCAGAAGATATAGGCTGGTCACATGCTGTCTCTTAGTAGAAGGACAAAATACAGGTGTAGAAAACCAGGAGGGAAAGTTCATTACAGAAAACGATGAAGATTAGAAAAGTGTGAACTTAAAGAAGAAAGTATGAACCATAATCCCACCACCCAGAAACAATCACTGTTAATATTTTGGATTGCCCTCCATGTCTTTTTTCTTTTTGTTTCTTTCTTTTTTATTTTTTAAGAGTGTGTGCGAGCAAGGGGGAGGGGGAGAGAGAGAGAGAGAGAGAGAGAGAGAGAGAGAGAGAGAGAGAAAGCGTGCAAGTGGGGCTGAGGGGCAGAGGGAGAGAGGGAGAGAATCTTAAGCAGCCTCCATGCCCAGTGCGGAGCCCAAAGCTGGGCTCGATCCCACAACCTTGGGATCATAACCCGACCTGAAATTGAGAGCCAGATGCTCAACCAACTGGGCCACCCAGGCCCCCTGATCCTTCATGCATTTTAAGTGGTTGTTTAGAGATTTTAAAAATTGAGATATAATTAATATATAATAAAATGCATAGGTCTAAGATGTTTATTTCAGAGTTTTTTTTTTTTTTTTAAGGAAAAGATTTTTTTTTTTTTTTTTTTAAGTTTATGTCTTTTTGAGAGAGACAGAAAGAGCACAAGCAAGGGTGGGACAGAGAGAGGGAGAGAGGGAACATCCCAAAATGGCTCCATGCTGTTAGCACAGAGTGTGACCCGGGGCCCGGTCCCATGAACCGTGAGATCATGACCTGAGCCAAAACCGAGAGTTGAATGCTTAACCGACTAAGCCACCCAGGTGCCCCCTTCCTTTTTTTTTTTTTTTTTTTTAAACAGTCAATACTTTTAAAGAAAATAAGGGTCTAAAACATGATAAAAATGGCATACGTATACTCACAAAAATTCAGGCCTTCCTAGTTAAAGGTACAGTTAAGATTGTGGGGGCCCTTATGGTCGAGAGGAAGGACCCCTGCAGCTGCGTGCCTCACTTCTCTCAGCCTTAGCGAGTGGACTCCGAGACCCTGGGAGCGCTGTCACCACCGCTGAGCTTCTCCCGGGGGCTATTAGCAGTGCTGATAGAAATGGACATTAGTTTCTCCAGCTGCTTGCATTGGTAAGGCACATGCTTCTTTTCTTTCCGGTGAGAGATTCAGTGTCCAGAATATTCAAGAAGTTTAGGTTGATAACTGGACAAAACTAGGGCTGAGATTCTGAGAAACTGGACCGGACATAAATTTGCTTGAGGGAGAGATTTGGTTGGGTGGCATGAAATCTGAATAAATAAATACAGGTTAGCACGGTGTCTGAAGAATCCTTCTTTACAGTAGATACTTAAACACTTAAAATCTCCCTAATAGGTATTTAGTCCCCATAAGTAAACACTGATGCTCGAAAGATTCCTGAAAGGCAGGTGCTGTTACCATTCTCATTTTATCAAGAATGTTCTGTAATTAGAGAAAAAGGTTTTCCAAAGCCACTTTGTCCTCAAAGCCACTTTGTCCTCAAAGCCACCTTGCCCTTTCGAGATTTGGGTCGGTCTTATCTACAGATTATTTGCAATTTGGCATTTTTCACCTGTTGGGAAAAACCCTTTGGCTCGTCTCTTCTTTCTAGTCTTTTCTGTCTGTGAGACTCCACTGCGGCCTTCCTTGACAATGTAGTAGCTCCTGGGAATTCCTGCTTATGTAAGAAACGCTAAAGCATACATCAGAGTTACGGTTTTCAGATTCCACATGATTGTCGTCAAAAGTTAGGGCTTTCTCCAAGTGACCAAATGAGCTTATTACAGTAGGGAAAAGGAGGGGCTGCCCTTTAGAGACCAAGAATTCTGATTAACCTGACTGTATTCCAGGACCCATTGCTTTGTCAGACTGCTGCTTGCACATTTACTTATAAATGTGGGACAGGTGTTTTCTCTGTTCCTACTGAAAAATGCCCTGGAGACAGCAGGAGCCATGGAGGGGCGAGGCCGTGGAGGGGCGAGGCCGTGGAGGGGCGAGGCCGTGGAGGGGCGAGGCGGCTGACTCCCCAGGCAGCTAGCAGACAAGGGTTCTAGTTCAGGCTCTTCCGGTACCTTGGAAATGACATCGTTCGCTCTTCCCTTTAGTAAATACCCTTCCAGAGCCCAGTATCTGCCTCTGTCTTCTCATCTTAAAAGAGGCATTTTGTTAAAGTTCATTTGGGTCTTAAATTCCAGATGTATTTACTATGTACAATGCGAGGAAGAAATGGACGCACGCTTTGGAGACCCTTTGACTTTCTCCTCAGGGAGCAAGTAGTTTCTTCTCAACCTGTGAATGAGAGTGCTGAAATGCCCCTGGTTGGAGAAATTTTAGATAAGGAACATATAATAAAGACCAGAATGGGTGAACCGGTGTCACAAGCAGACCTACGAATGCCTTTTACTGCAATGAAATCGTAAACGACGGTGCACCAAATGCAGAAAAGATCCCTGACCATTTCAGTGGGCACTGCCTTTTAACCTCCTCCCTGCCGCCTGTACCTACTCTAGAATTTCTCAGAAGCTCTTCTCCCTGTGATTCAGGATGATCGGAAACCACTAGCCCGTGGTGCATCCGACTGGGTCTCAGCCCTTTTTGTCCTCTGTGTCTTGGTCCTTTGCTTACACGTTCATTGCCTTCCCGCTTCTGTGACTAGAGGGGTGGCCTCTCGCCTTCAGGCCCCCCGCACCCCTCCCACTGTCTCAGAATGTCTCTGTAGCCGAGCGCCACCCATTTTACCCTGGTGGCAGCTCACTCTCAGAGACTGGGCAGTGCATTTGCAAGCTCCTTGTTGACCATCGCTTGCTTCTTTTTTCTTGCCCTGGCTCCATTGGTCCACGGCAGAGATCTTCGTTCAGCTTTTTCTTCTTCTTCTTTTTTTTTTTTAAATTAAAAAAAAAAAAAATGGAAGTAGGGGCACCTGCGTGGCTTAGTAGGTTAAGCATCCAACTTCGGCTCAGGTCATGATCTCGCGGTTCGTGGGTTCGAACCCCGCGCCAAGCTCTGTGCTGGCAGCTCGGAGCCTGGAGCCTGCTTCGGATTCTGTGTCTCCCTCCCTCTCTCTCTCTCTCTCTGCTCCTCCCCCGCTCATGCTCCATCTCTCTCTCAAAAAAATAAACATTAAAAAAAAATGGAAGTGTAGTTGCCATATGATATTATATTAGTCTCAGGTGTACAATACAGTGATTCAGTACATGACTGTATCCATGACTCAGTGCTCATCATGATAAGTGTAGTCACCATACAGCGTTATTACAGTGCTGTTATCTGTATTCCCTTTGCTGTGCCTTACACCCCCGTGACTGGTTTGTAACTAGAAGATCGCACCCCTTAATCCCTTTCCCCTGTTTCGCCCATTCCCCCCACACCCCTCTGGCAACCACTAGTTCCTTCCGTTCAGCTTTAACTGCTGCTGCTTCTCCTGGGGGACATACCGTTGTTTTCCTTCTTGTCTGCTTCTGGGTTCTGTACTTTAGGAACAGACGTGACGTCCAAATGACGTTTCCCCAGTTTGCATGTTCCCTTGGAAAGACCTTACACTTCCTGGGAGGGCTCCTGAAGTTTTCTCGGCTAGCCACCTTGCAACCCTTCCTGTATTTGGGAAGGGCGGGTGTCGGCAGATTCAGTGTCGAGCCTGTGGGTTGGGTACGTTTGAGCAGAGATGATGTTTCCCGTGACACTTTTTAAACCATTGAAATGATAAACGCACATAATCTTTAAAGATTTGCCTAGGACAGGAGTATATAAAATGCAAGAGGAGAGAATCGTTGCTCCTCCCTCCCCGCCTCTTCTTCCCAGTGCCTGCTACTCTTCCATTTTCTTTCTTTCTCTTTTTTTAGTTTATTTCTTTATTTTGAGAGAGAGAAAGAGAGAGAGAGAGAGAGCCAGCATGGGGGAGGGGCATAGAGAGGGAGACAAAGAGAATCCCAAGCAGGCTTTGTACTGTCACCACTGAGCCTGACGCAGGGCTCGCATTCACGAACTGCAAGATCGTGACCTGAGCTGGGATCAAGAGCTGGATGCTTCACTGATGGAGCCATCCACGTGCCCTTTTTCCTTTTTCTTTCGGTGGTTTCCGCTCTACCTCTCTTACCATCTTTGACCAATATACCTCGGTCAGTTCTCTAAAAGACAAATTTAGCACGTGCATATTACCTTCCATCTCTCTGTTTCTCTTGTCCCCAGCGTTCGTTATATTATTTATATTGTTCACTACTTTTTTGTGTCTCTACTTTTGTGCTCTTTTGAGAAGTGGATTTTAAGAGATGGCAACAGGCATACGTCCTGTTTATATTATGATTATGTAAATGCAATTGTCTGAAGGAAAAAAGTTGCAGCAGGGCCCACGGGGAAGAAAGTGTATTGCTGTGTCATAAAACTTTGCTGTCCAACCAAGAAGCTTCTAAATATCCCAGGCTTTTTTGTGTAGATCTTTTTGAGAGAAGCAATTTCCTTTTGCTTGAGTGATTTTGATTTTTTTTTTTTTTTGCGTATATAGTGTATGGTTAGTAAACCCTATGAAAATGTGTCTGTTTCACTTTCATAATTGATAATGTTGCTGGATAGAGAATTCTAGATCATAAAATTTTATCCTCTCAGAACTATAAATACATTGCTCTTCCCACTGTAACCAATAATCTGCTTTCCTGTTTTCCTTCAAGGCAGGTGCCACGTTTTCTGTGTCTTTTTATCTCTCGCACCTACCCTAGAGTCTGACCCAGAGTTACATTCGCAGACGTTTTTGTGAATTAATGGATGAATAAGTACTGGAGTGTCCGTTTCCTCAGTGTGGGCTCTGGGCTAGGTCATGTTTTCGCTCTTGTGATGCTCACAAGAAGCATCATGAGGGAGGTGAGGTCTGTCCCCCTCTCCCAGAGGCTCAGGGAAATTAAACAGCTCTTGGCAAAGATGTGGGTTTGATATCAGGATTATCTACAGAGCCCTGTTCTTTCCACCATGTCCCTCCCCGCCCCCCTGCATCTTCCCAGTTCTGGTAGATCCAGTCCTGTCCTCAAGGGAAGAAAGGACTCAAATGATTGCCTCTAGGTACGTGCCACATAGGGGACAATTGTCTTGACTGTAGTCCCCACACCAGCAAAGAAAACGTCTTAAGAGCTTGTATCTTTTCATTTAAAAGCAATATCCTGGGAAGCACAAGAGAGGCCCTTTTGGATTTCTGCTTAGAAGAATCCCAAAGCTTTCGTTACAGAAAAATCTCAAGCATAAACAAAAGTAGTAAAAATAATATAAGAAAGTCTTAGCGTGCTATCACAGAGTGTCAACAGTTAGTGTGTGGACGGTCCTATTTTAATTAATACTCTTTCTCTCCTTCTCCCTTCTGGTCATTTTGAAACAAATCACAGACTATTGTTTCAGCCATAGGTCTATGTAAGCATGTATCTAAAAGATAGGCAGTCACTTAAAAACAGAACTACATTGCTAGTAACAACAAAAAAATTAACAATGACTCCCAAATATCAGAGAGCCGGTGTTCAAATTTCCTGCTCACTGATTATTTTATTTTTATTTTTTTAACTTTTAATTTTTTAATTTTTAAATTAAAAAAAATGTTTTATATATATTTTTGAGAGACAGAGAGATACTGAGCATGAGCAGGGAAGGGGCGTGGAGAGAGGGAGACACGGACATCGAAGCAGGCTCTAGGCTCCGAGCTGTCAGCACAGAGCCGGAAGTGGGGCTCAAGCTCATGAGTTGTGAGATCATGACCTGAGCCGAAGTCAGACACTTAACCGACTGAGCCACCCAAGTGCCCTACAGATTTTTTTTTAACAATTGTTTTGTTTGAGCTCTAGTTTCCAAATAATTTGTGTATTACATTTGGATGATATGTCTCATCTTCTCTCAATTTAGAATTCCCTCTGTGGATTCTCCCCCAACCCCCAGTGTGCTTAAGAAGGTAGGTTGTTAGCTCTGTAGAATTTCCCACATTCTGGTATATTCTTTTAAGTTTAACACATCCCCCGACTACTGTATTTGAAATGAACTGGTAGTGAGATTTACAAACTTGGTCAGATTCAGGACTGAACTCATGGCAAGAATATTTCATAGGTGGTGATGTATTTTTCCTATAACATCACATTGGGTGGCACCAACTGTCTACTTGTCTGTCTTTTTGTGATAAGATTGATCAGGTGGCTTCAGATGTTGCCATCCTGGTCCATCCAGTGTAAAGTTCCCTATCAGCTTTTTACCTGATGGTTTTACTGACCATTAATGATCAAAGGCTACATTCATTATTTCATTAAGGATGCAAATGGTAATATTCTAGTTTACTTCATTTCTTATCCCAAATGCTCTTACTAAATTAAAAAATTTCTGGGGTGCCTAGGTGGCTTAGTCCATTAAGCATCTGACTCTTGATTTCGGCTCAGGTCATGATCTCAGGGTTGTGAGATCGAGCCCCTGCATCGGGCTCCGTGCTGCTTATGGATCCTGCTTAAGATTCTCTCTCCCTCTGCCCCTCCCCTGCTCACTCACTCACTCTCTCTCTCTCTCTCAAAATAAAATAAAAAATTTCTTCTCATCATCTCTTTGGTTACCTGGAGATACAGTTCATATAGGAAAAGCAGAATAAATTGTTTAATCTCTCCCCCCCCCAAAACACCTTGTAAAAACCAGTTTTCAGGATAATTATTTGGTTTCCTATCACCTTCTAACAGTGGGCAGTGAGATTTTGTTTTGTTTGTTTGAATCACGAGGTTTCTAAAATACATATGTTTTATGTATTTTAGTGCATTACAGTTGCTGTTTTTTTTCTTAATGTTTATTTAATTTTGAGAGAGAGAAAGAGAAAGTGAGCATGTAAGCAGGGGAGAGGCAGAAAGAGAGGAAGACAGAGAATCCCAAGCAGGCTTCTCGCTGTCAGCACCAGCCTGATGCGGGGCTCAAACTCAGGAACTGTGATATGACCTGAGCTGAAATCAAAAGTCAGAGGCTTAACCGACTGAGCCACCCAGATGCCCCACTGTTGCTGTTCTTTTTGATGCTCTAATTATCTTGTTTCTGAGCACTGGAAACAATTTTGAGTTGTCTCTTGAGTCTTCTGGTACAATCCCAGTAGCCTTTAATAGCCTCTTTCACTGCTAGTATTTTTTATCCCAGGCTCTTCTGTGTATTTCCTCCCTTATGTTTAGAATCAGCCATTTCTCCAAGGGGCCTGTTCCTTTTGATGGAAAATGGTATTTAGAAACCGTAATCTGGGTTCTCAGGGTGTTTATTGATATTGGATTCATTGTTGTTTATAGCCGTTTTGAATTAAAAGGGCTAACAAGGAAGTCTTCCTTCTTTCTTTCCTTTTTCTTTTTAAAATTATTTTATACTGTTATTTCCAATTCCAGTTAGACTCCAGGACTTCTTTAACTTTTTAAGATTTTGTTTCTTTTTTCTTTTTAAAATTTTATTTAAATCAAAGTTAGTTAACATAGAATGTAATAATGGTTTCAGGAGTTTTTTGTTTTTTTGTTTTTTTCTTATGTTGACCGTTATGGTTCTCAGTGATATTAAAGTAGTTTTTTTATTTGCTTTATACTATTATATATAATAATTTCAGAATAACTATAACAGTACCACTACAAGTAATATAATTACTGAAAATAATTTTTTTGCAGTAATTTTTCCCCCTAGAGTGTATCTGACTAGAGATGAACAAACCACCTTATTTTAAAGTCACTTGAGATAATTCCTTTGTGTGGTTAATCTGCCAGCTCAATAAACATTTATGTTTGTTTCATTTCTAACTTTAGGGATTGCCTTTTTTCAAATCAGTTTTGCCTTATAAGTATGCAGAACATTTATGTGGTTCCAGAGTCAGATCTCCTCAGCTCTTCTCCCTGCCTTCCCCAGCTGGTTTTCTCCCTCCCTCGTGGCGACCAGTTTTGTTAGTTTTTAGTATATTCTTCTATTTTACAAATGTATTAAGCAACTTCATATATAAACCCTCACCTTCTGCTAGGTAGATGGGAATGGACCGTATGGACTTTTCTCTACCTTCCGTTCTTTATTTAGCCATGTGTCTTGGAGGTCCCTGTTACTCTGCTTTAGGTGAAATGAGATTCTTTGCACTGCAGATGGCTTTAGTGTTCTTGAGCCTCCATAACAGAACATCCCACACAGCTAAGTCTGGTGTGTGTTCCTAGTTCATGGGATCAACCTCATGGTGAAATTCACGAAGATTGTATGTCAGATGGTTTGTGAAAAATGAATCCATGACCTGTGCTCCTTTTGAGAGGCGTCATTCTTCATTTCCCTTTTCTCACCTTCCCATCTCTTCCTCTGTCCCATCAGTGTGAAGGTGTAAAACTCACCGACACCATGCCTGCTTTTGGAATATCTTTGGACCTAAGTGAAAAGCAAGAAAATGTTCATATATATTTGTTTTTTAAGCAGATTCTTCATTCCAGGCACTGTGCTAGATGCTTTACATCTTTTAAAAAAATCTGTTTAACAACTCAATGAAACCCTTGGTGATATTTTTAATTTATGTATGAGAAAGTTGAGCCTCAGAGAAGCTGAATAATTTAGCTGAAGTGACACACAATTCTTACTTACAGTGCATTATGTTGCCTCTTAGGAACATAGCACATCTACACCTGTGAGCCTGCAAGTTTGAGAGAGATGCGGTCTCATTTTAATAAATTATGTTTTCTTAAGAAAACAAAACAAAACAAAACAAAACAAAACAAAAAAACGTGTGTTAAACCCTAAGTCTGAAACCTCTGAATTTCAACCTTACTTCTTTGGGGAGTGGATTTAGATGTCTAGTCATCATCTACATCATCAATGTAAAATTGTTAGCTTAAAAATAATTTTTCTTAATTTTTTTTTTTTTTTTGAGAGAGAGAGAGAGAGAGAGAGAGAGAGCATGCGATCATAGGCAGGGGAGAGGGAGAGAGAGAATCCCAGCAGCTCCATACTATGTGTGGCTCAAACTCACGAACTGTGAAATCATGACCTGAGCTAAAATCAAGAGCCAGTCGCTTGGGTTGCCCGGGTGGCTCAGTTGGTTAAACCTCCAACTTTAGCTCGGATCATGATCTCACGGTTCATGGGTTTGAACCCCTCGTCAGGCTCTGTGCTGACAGCTTGGAGCCTGGAGCCTGCTTTGGATTCTGTGTGTGTGTGTGTGTGTGTGTGTGTGTGTGTGTGTGTGTGTATGTTTCTGCCCCTGCCCAACTTGCGCACATGCGCACAAGTACACACTCTTTCCCAAGAAAGAGTCAGACGCTTAATGGACTGAACCACCCACATGCCCCAGTTTTTAAAAAATTTTAAAAGAAACAGGAATGACCCTGTACAAGCCAATAAATATCAAAAATCCTGAAGTGTCATCCCCTGGTATGTTCAACACTTAGTAGAATCCAGTCTTGGGCTTCGATGGGTTGAGGGGTTGATTTTAAGTAGAGGAACTACAGCGAGGCCGGAGGAACATAACTTGGCGGTGAGAAAGGACAGACACGCATGGTGTGTTCAGCCTGGGACAGCCACTGGAGGGAAGGGCAGGAGGAACCATGGTTAAGATCCTGAGGTGCCTACGAGAAGAGCAGTGATTTCTCTGTCCTCACCCAGGGCTGAGGAAGAACCTGGGGGAGACTCAGGTGGCATTATTAGTGTGTGTCCTGCTTGCCTCCTAAGAAAACTCAGAGAGGGACATGCCTTGTTCCGGATCCTGGAGCTGGTGCTGCCATAGACAGAGCTCTTTCTGCTGCCTTCCCCTCCTCTCTGCTGATTTTGGCCAGGCCTAATTGTCTTCTGCGGGCTGTGCTACTTTCAGACTGCAAAGCTGGTGGAGACCTTTAACATCTGTTCTGAATGATTTTTTTGTAATAACTGAGGAAAAATGACCACGGCCCTCCACTCAGCCTTCCTGCTTCTTCCTTTCCACATCTGAGCAGTTGGAAGAAAGGATCAGTCTGGTCTCAAGGGGGTATTTTAAGATATTGGAATTAAACACGGAGCATAAAACTAGAGTCTGGTTAATATAAAATACAGAGTTTTAAAGTACATAGTTACTAATAAAATGGAATGATTAACCATGCAAATTGGGTTTACCACAGAATGTCCCTAAGACATAAAACCTAGGAGGGGCGACTGGGTGGCTCATTCAGTTAAGGGTCCAACTCAGTTTCGGCTCAGGTCATGATCTCACCATTTGTGAGTTTGAGCCCCGTGTCGGGCTGTCTGCTGAAAGTGCAGAGCCTGCTTGGGATTTTCTCTCCCTCTCTGCCCCTCCCCCACTCAAAATAAATAAATAAACTTAAAAAGACATAAAACCTGAGAGATTTTAAAACAGGATGTAGGAGCAACTCTTTTTTTTTTTTTATTTTTTATTTATTTATTTTTTTTAATTTTTTTTTTTTCAACGTTTATTTATTTTTGGGACAGAGAGAGACAGAGCATGAACGGGGGAGGGGCAGAGAGAGAGGGAGACACAGAATCGGAAACAGGCTCCAGGCTCTGAGCCATCAGCCCAGAGCCCGACGCGGGGCTCGAACTCACGGACCGCGAGATCGTGACCTGGCTGAAGTCGGACGCTTAACCGACTGCGCCACCCAGGCGCCCCTAGGAGCAACTCTTAAGAAATATCCCTTGTCCCATCCACTGGCCAGCATTAGGGAGAAAGGAACTGATTTAGCTCGTCTCTCCCCTTCAACTTCTCTTGGGCCGGTAGATCAGGACACCACTGCTTTCTCTCGGAGGAGATACGTCCATAGGATTCCTGAGAATCATATAAAAAGAGGCACAAGGAGATTGGATAAACAGAATGTGGTTGATGCATACAGTGGAATATTAGTCAGCTTCACAGAGGAGGGGGAGTCTGACATGTGCCACAGCATGGGTGAACCTTGAAGACCTAGCGTTCAGTGCAGGAAGTCCGTCTCGCAAAGACACATACTGTACGATTCCCCTCCGACGAGATAACCTGGAGTTGTCGCGTTCGTGGGCGTGAGGTGGAATAGTGACCACCATGGTGGGGGCGCGGGGGGGCAGAAGGAGTGAGGAGCTGGGCGTTAGCAGGTGTAGAATTTCTGTTATGCGAGATGGAAAGAGTGTTAAGAGGTCAGTTGCGCGGCATTGCGGGCATACCTAACGGTACTGGCCTGCACGTTTCAAATGGTTGAGGTGGTAAATTTTGTTATGTGTATTTTATTTTATTTTATTATTTTTTAATGTTTTATTTATTTTTGAGACAGAGAGACAGAGCATGAGCAGGGGAGGGGCAGAGAGAGAGGGAGGCACAGAATCCAAAGCAGGCTCCAGGCTCTGAGCTGTCAGCACAGAGCCCCACGTGGGGCTCGAACTCACGGACTGTGAGGTTGTGACTTGAGCCGAAGTTGGATGCTTAACCGACTGAGCCACCCAGGTGCCCCATGTTATGTGTATTTTAGAGCCTTTCTTTCTCGCGGTACCTGGGGAAGGGAGGGCGCTGATGATAGACCTAGAATACTTTAAAGATTTGAATAGAAAATTATGAATTTGATAGAAAAAGAGGGGATGAAGTCATCTTTTTCAGTTACTGCTCATCTGTTTTATACTTTATTTAAATGTGTTTGTAGATGAAAAATTGTCAAGATAAGACGAGAAGTTGTTGAATTTGGTTGGAATACGCTGCTGAGATCTGGCCTTTCTTTTCTCGTCTGTTGTATGGGCTGTCGTGTGGCTGGCACCCAGATGGGTTGATTTGTAGATGAAGGTCTCCCGTAACAGATCTAGAGTACGAAGCGTCAACGCTGCAAAAACTGACAAAAGCAAAAAATGGAAAAGGCTTCTTTTCCTTCACAGTTGAAAGCAGAATGTCCTGTCAAGATTTTATGTTAAAGAACACGGAAGCTCAGTTGAATAGCATCTTGCGCTCACACGACTTCTGATGACTGGAAACGTGTTCATGTCTCATAATGGCAGTGGTGTTTGAGAATTGGTGTTTTCTTTCCATATGCTTGGTGTTATTTATTTGATCAACCATAATTAAAAGTAATTACCTGTGTTTCTAATAATGTGTTACATTCCTCATACTTATCTTCATGTAAGAGTATAATTTTTTTTACATTTAAGTTTATTTTGAGAGAAAGAGAGAGAGACCATGAGTGGGGGGGGAGGCAGAGAGAGAGGGGGAGAGAGAATCCCAAGCAGGCTCCCCACTGTCAGCACAATGCAAGGCTCTAACTCCCCAACCCTGAGATCATGACCTGAACTGAAACCAAGAGTCAGATGCTTCATCAACTGAGCCATCCAGGTGCCCCGATTATAATTTTTTTTAATGGTGCTAACAATTGAAATTGCCCTCGGCAGGCTTAGATAGGGCAGGGAAGTACTTGTTTTTATATGTCTGTTAACTAAAGAAAAACACATTTCCTGTTTCATTTCCGCAGATCAGTGCAGTTAGGATTATTTCTGTATTTCTTGTAGTACTCATAGCTGAAATAAAATATGAAATGTGAAAATTGTGTAGATGAATTTTGAAGTATAGACATTTTTCACGTTTTTCTGGCAGTTCTTTTTTTGACACTGTATGCTTTTAAAAAATTCTGGGGGCGCCTGGGTGGCTCAGTCGGTTGAGCGACCGACTTCAGCTTCAGGTCTTAATCTCACAGTTCGTGAGTTCGGACCCCGCATCGGGCTCTGTGCTGACGGCTCAGAGCCCGGAGCCCGCTTCGGATTCTGTGTCTCCCTCTCTCTCGCTGCCCCTCCCCCGCTCACACTCTGTCTCTCTCTGCCTCTCAAAAATAAAGAAAACTAATAAAAAAAATTTTTTTCAGTTCTGCTAGTCCATCCTAAGTCAGCAGAAGCAACAGGAGGTTTGTGTTCATTTGGCGAAGGTCAGCTGTGAGGCCCAGCTATGGTTGCTGTGGCCCAGCACCACGTTGGCCTTTGTGCTCGTAGGCGCTTCCGGGTGTAAATGCCGTCCACAGATTTGAGGGGCTCCGCTTTGTCTGTTCAAGGATCCCCGAAGCACAGATTCCGTTTCGCTCGGTCGCGCTGCTGGTAGTGCAGACAGCACGTGGATGCTTGCCAGATGGGAGCGTTCACAGCCTCCCTTTTGTGCCCCTTTTCCCAAATGCAAAAGAACTAAAATTTGCTGTATATTTTCGTATCTTCAGTCCCAAAGTAGAACTAACCGTAGAGTCTAAGTGATGGCTAAATGGATGTTTACTGTGCGTTTCTTGAAACTTTTCTGTGCATGTGAAGTTTTCATACTGCTGGGGAAGAAAACGGAACCGTGTCTTGTGGAAGCCTCGTGTACATTTCCAACAGGGTAGGGCGTTTGGGAGGTTCTTGACGATCTGCAGGTTCCACGCACCCATGAGTCGGACAGGTGGCAGTTGGCCGATGGCTTCACGCCCGCCGGGGAGGCTGCTGGACACCTGCCCTCCTCCCCCTGCGGCCCGTACGACCTGTGCAGGCTGCTTGCGACTCCCTTCCGCTCCCCCTTCTCTCTGTCTCTGTCTCTCCTCCTTTCCTGATGGGTTGCGAGGGTTTGGACCCCGGCTCTATAGACTCACATCAGCATCATCTCCAAAAACATGCCCACCCATGCCCACCGCATGACAGGGAGGGGACAGCGAAGGGACAGCAAAGGCACCGTTGTCCGGGTGTCTGCCACGTGCCAGGCACTGTAGCTTGGGCTCTTGTATTTCTTTTTCTTCCTTCGTCCTCGTCATAGCCTATTCCTTAACTGAAGAGACTGAGACTCACCAAAGTACGGGAATTTGTCCGGAGTCCCCAAACCAGTAAATGACAGAACCCGGATCCGGGCCCTCATTGCTCTCATCCCAGATCCCATTTGTACTCTTTCCAGAGTGTCTGCCCCCTCCTCATACACCCTTTTGTGATCCTTCTCTGCTGCCAGAAATGCCTTCTGAGATGCCGTCCAGGCCACCTGGGATCCTCGGGAATTCTCCGCCTTGGGGAAAAGCTACCGTTTATTTATACTGCGTTCCAGGACCTAACGTATGCCTGGTGGTCACTCAAAGAAAGGTTTAAGTAACTGAATGGATAAGAGAATTCATAACACCCTGGGAACATACCTTCTAACCTAGTGTCGTATTGGGGAAAGGTCCTGAAGACTACTTTTTCCCTTTTTTCTTTTTTTGAGGGAGAACATGCATGCCTATATGTGCAGGGGTGGGAGGGGGAGGGGCAGTCGGAGAGGGAAAGCCTTAAGCACACTCCTTGCCCGGCACGGAGCCCAATGAGGGGCTCGATCTCACCACCATGAATCACGATCTGGGCCAAAATCAAGAATCGGCCGCTTACCTGACTGAGCCACCCAGACGCCCCTGCTTTTTCCTTTTTGAAAAATATAGATCATACTAGGAATGCTTTCTTTGCTAAAAACAAGGCTGAAAGGAATGACATTCTTTTATAATTATACCATAATCCACTTTATTTTATCGTCTTGTTGTTTAGACTGAAAGAGCCGTATGAAGGTGGGTGTAGATTGACTGGATCCTTGGAATATCAGCTCTGCAGAAGATTGTTCACGTGTGCCTTATCACAATGTTTTAAGGGAACATAAAAGGCAGTTAATCTCATGCTACAGAAATCCGTGTTCAGGCCACCATTTTCTGAGTATCACATCAGTTGTCCTCGATTTGGTAGAAGAATCAGGGAATTCTTGGGAGCAATCATGAGGTCGTCATCTTAGATGAACGGTTGTAAATTCTTGGAAGGGATTTGATTCTAGCGTGCTGCAGTCACAAATTACTCCAGAAGGATCTTCAAAACCCGAACCAGGATGCAAGAAGCGTGTGGTTTCCTGATGTCAGAACAGCTTCCGGGAGGTCCTCTGTTCCGAAGGAGCAGAGATGATGTTGTCTTGTCCTGGTAAAGCCATTATACCCTGTTGATTCATCAAGTCAGATCGGTAGTGCTAATGAAGTCATCGCAGCATTAATTTGATTAAATATGTGATGCAAATGTCCGTTCAGAATGGTGGAATTGATGGCTGTAGTGAAACTACTAACTAGACTTTAGAGTGGCATTTTCCATGTGGTCAGTAGCGCGCTCTCTCTCTCTCTCTCTCTCTCTCTCTCTATCTCTCTCTCTCTCTCTTTTTACTATCTTTCGTCGCCCGTGTCTCCCTCTCCGTTAGTTGAGACCATTTTGGCTGCAGTAAGTGTGAGTGCCCATCCAGGGAGGAAGAGTTGGATCCTTCATGAATATGATATCCCACCTACCTACTTTCTTCTTCATCATTTGTGGAACAGTTTTCTTCCAAATTTGAGCCTGATGCTCACTTGACATGGGTTTTTTTTCCTTCTCAGGTTGGATTTGGTGGGTTTATAAGAAAAACTGGGGCACTGGGGTGGCTCTTTCAGTTAAGCGTCCAACTCTTGGCTTCTGCTCAGGTATGATTTCTTGATTTGTGAACTCGAGCCCCACATCCACACAGAGCCTGCTTGGGATTCTCTCTTTCCCTCTCTCTCTTTCCCTCCCCTGCTCTCTCTCTCTCTCAAGATAAATGAACTTTAAAAAAGTCAAGAGAAAAAACACCAGTTTCCAAGGAGATGGGATGTCTTAAAAAATATATAGGATTAAAATCCTAATGCTTTGAATTTCATTGTTGTTTGGGTAACTGGTTTTAATTTTTTTCTTAAGAGTCGTTTCTACTTGCAAATGCTCAAAACTATGCAATCCTGTGTTACCACACTAATTCTGACGGATGGAAGTGTAGACTGAAGACTAGTCTACATTGTAGGACATTTGCGAAGAAATGTGATAGATTCTTTGAAGGACTCGGTCGCACCTGTAACTGTGTGAGCAAAAGTTTTACTTGATCACACTGTACGCTCGTGGAGCCGGAAGATGCTTGAAGGTGATCTCGTCCGCTCTCCCTGGAGTTAGAGAGCAGAACTGGAGGCTCTGAAAA
The DNA here is from genome assembly GCF_028749965.1 of Puma concolor. Taxonomy (NCBI): domain Eukaryota; kingdom Metazoa; phylum Chordata; class Mammalia; order Carnivora; family Felidae; genus Puma; species Puma concolor. Next base: position 30,607,776 of record NC_141682.1, read on the forward strand.
GCGGTGTCTTATTCGAAGTCTCAAAGGCAGTGGGTGTAGGAGAGCTGAGCATGCCCGTTTAACATGGACAAGTAAGGACCTACTACTGGTATGAAGGTTTTTCACAACGCCAAGTGCATCTTCGGGAAGTCCTTGGCTTTTTTTTCTTTCCGAATGTTTTCAGCGAAATACACGAACATTGTTTTTTAAAGCCAAGTAATAGAAAAATTTTATAATTGAAAGCAGCTGTCCCTGATGCCCTCCTCCTTTCCCTGAGGGCCAACCACTCTCCACTCTTTTCTTTTGATACTTACTTTTTTCAAGTAATGCAATTATTGCTGTGTCTTAGTTTTTCTGTTTATCCCTTGACTTAGAAAAATGGTAGGCTTGTCCAGTCATTTTTATGGTCCTAATAGTGTGTGGAAAGACTGCCCATAGTGGTTAAAGTTTTCCCGCCTCCCTGCATTGTCTGTTTCCTCAGAGTTGATTCTCTCTTTATGCTGGTCTGCTCTGGGTTTTGACTCTTGTGTTGAAGATTTTCTTCAAATATCTGACTCCTTTGGTTTCTGTAAGAATAAACTGAAAAGAGATGAGAAGCTGTGGGTGTGGAGGCTAATGTCATTGGTGTCTTTTCTCTGTGGAGCGATGAGGTGAGAAGCTGGCTTTGCAATTACATGTGTTTTCCCTGAGGCTTCCGATTTTCTTTACGGCTTGTGCTTTTTGTGATCTACTTAAGCAACCCTCGCCCAAACCAGAGTCAGGAAGACTTTCTTATTTTCTTTTCTGTAAATTTTACAGTTTTTGGTTTTATGTTTAGGCACGCGATCTATTTCGAGTTGATTTTTCTGTGTGGCGTAAGACACAGGCACAAGTGCATTTTTTGCACATAGGTGTCCATTTGTCTTGGCAACACTGCCCTATGTTGAATTACTTTGACTTCTTTGTCAAAAGGTGTCTACATGTCTATCCTTTTACCAGCACCACACTGTCTTGATTACGACAGGTTTACAGGGAGTCTTAAAATCAGATACTAAATCCTTCATTTTTGTTCTTCACTTTTCCACATAAAGTTTAGGGTCATTTTGTTGACTTCTCCTAAAAGCCTGCTAGGTGGGGTGCCTGGGTGGCTCGTTTAGTTGAGCATCCCAACTCTTGACTTCGGCTCGGGTCACGATCTCATAGTTGGTGAGTTCGAGCCCCACGTCGGGCTCTGCACTGGACACTGTGGAGCCTGCTTGGGATGCTCTCTCTCCCTCTCTCTCTGCCTCTCCCCCACTTGCGAGCACGCGTGCTCGCTCTCTCTCTCTCTCTCCCTCCCTCTCTCAAAAAATAAACTAAAAAAAAGCCTGCTAGAACTCTGATTGGGGTTATGTTGCATCTATAGATCATTTTAGAGAGAATTCACATCTTAACTGTGTTGAGCCTTCCAACTCATGAACGTGGTATATCTTCTCACCTGTTGAGGTTTTCTTTGATTTTTCTCATCAGTTTATTATAGTTTTCACCATACAGATTTTACATATGCTTTATTACAGTTGTCCCTAAGTATTTTGCTTTTTGATGCTATTGTACGTCATGTATTTTCAAGTTCTGATTCCATTCATTCATTTATAATATAAAGAAATACAGTTGATTTGTATATCTTGACCATGTATTGTTGAAACTCACTAAATTCACTTCTTAGTTCTAATAACTTTTTTTTTTAGTTCTAATAACTTTTTATAGAGTATTTGATATTTTCTGTTTAGACAACCATATCTGTAAGTAAAGGCAACTGTATTTTTCCCTGCCCAATGGACCATATACATTTTTCTTTAAAAAAAATTTTTTTTAAATGTTTTTATTTATTTTTGAAGGAGAGACAGAGTGTGAGCAGGGGAGGAGCAGAGAGAGAGAGAGAGAGAGGGAGACATAGAATTTGGAAGCAGGGTCCAGGCTCTAAGCTATCAGCATAGAGCCTGATGTGGGGCTCGAACTCACGAACTGTGAGATCAGGACCTGAGCTGAAGTCAGACACTTAATCGACTGAGCCACCCAGGCACCCCTAAATTTTTCTTTTTTAAAAAAAATTTTTTAACGTTTTGTTTTAGTTTTTGGAGAGACAGAACAGAGCGTGAGCAGGGAAGGGGCAGAAAGAGAGGGAGACACAGAATCTGAAGCAGGCTCCAGGCTCAACGCTGTCAGCACAGAGACCGACACAGGGCTCGAACTCACCAACTGCTCAAGATGACTTGAGCCAGAGTTAGACATTCAACCGACTGAGCCACCCAGGCGCCCCATATATAAATTTTATCTCTTTCTCTTGTCTTATTGCACTGGCTAGGGCCTCTAGCACACTGTTAAGTAGAATAGTGACAGCCAGCCTTGGCGTCTTATCCCTGATCTTAGGACAAAAGTATTCAACATTGTGGCATTAGCTGTAAGGATTCAGGTATTTTTAGATGTTGATTTTCTGATTTGTACCTCGGGGGAAGTGAGCCTGACTGTTGGTGCTCTGAGTACTGATCGGCAGGAGGGAGCTGGGGGCCTCCCTTCTCAGGATGTGGGGGATGCTCCTTCCCCTGTTCACCGCTCCTTATTGTCCTAGTCAATCCCACTCTGCACTTCTGGGCTTAGTGCCTCTGGGAGAAAGCAAACCCCCCCCCCCCACTCCTCTTGGCCTGGGGGTATGCTGGTCTCCGGCTTCCCTGGGACAGGGGCGGGGATCCTAGGAGGCCTTTCCTGTCTTGTCACCTCCTTGTTTTAGGAATCTGGTGCCTCTTATTTGCTGAGACTTTGCAGGGCTCTGCTGAGAGTGAATCAGCTTTTTATACAACACTTAGCTTTCTGTTTCCTCCTCTGTGCAAAGTTCTTTGGCACTCTTCTTTGTCCTTGTCGTCTCCAAAGAGTGTCTCCAAAGTGAGCTGACATCCTGTCCTCTGATGCTGCCTCTCCTGTTCTCTGTGCCTTGGTCAAGTTATTTATATCTCTCTACAGATAAATATGTGTGTCCAACTGGTCGTGTTTAACTTCCTGGAAATTTTTAAAAAGCTGTTTATTTTCTGCAATAGTTGGACTTTTGGTATAGGGGGAGTTGTTTTGATTTGCTCACATTACTGATTTGATTAGTAAATCCATTCATCAGAGACAAAAGTAAACTTTAGTGCGAAAGTAAATTTCATCCCAGCCTCTGAAAATTTCACATGTTTGTTCTGAATTTGGCTTCAACTAATTATGTGTTGAGTATAAATTCCTTATCTAGGAATTATTATTAATTTCTCTGTGCATCATCAGTTAATTTTTTCTGTGTTGAATTAAAGTGAGTTCAAACCACGTTGAATGCCATTGATTCTTTGCAACCAGAACCAATTTTTCACTTATTTAGGCCAATCTCCTGTTTAACTGTGAACTTGATACCTAGGACTGAGCCACATACTCACACAATATATTCATATATTCTCTTTCTTTTCCCTGCTTCCCCCATATGAGGGGGGAATAATGCTTCTCTCATTCCTTAAGAGATATCCCTTAATCCTGGGTAGCTAGCATACAGACATACCTTATTTGATTTTAATTTTGCTTTTCAAACTCAAATTCTTTGTTAGAAATGAGAGTCACAGTTCATCAGCTGTGTCCAAGGGATTGCCTTCTGAATGGAGCGTAGCCTAGTAAACATCCTCCCCTGGCCACCCAGATCATGCCCACAAACACAGAGACACTCATGCTCGTGGAATTTGAATTCAGCATGAGAATTTGTGAGAACAATAAAAATGCATTTTCTAGCTCCCACTTCCGCAGATTTTTCCAGTTCATTTTGCTTTGTGAGGTAGTTTGCTCAGAGGGAGATTAGATTCCTTCTTTCCGTTAGGTATATCTCATAGGGAATGTGTTTTTATCCAGACAGATAGGGAAAGTTGACTATATACTGGAATGTAAACCATGTTAACATCATACATAATTGAGGATGAAATGAGCAGTTTGTTGTTTGTCGCTTGCCTTCTTGCTCTTAGAGGGGAAGCATTCACTTCATTTATTCCATCCCTTCAGCAAACCTTGACTGCAGAGGGTTGACTGATAGCCCCGACCCAGGTACTGAGAGGCCCCTGGCCATCAAGGATTGTGAGAACCTGTTCTCACGGAACTTACATGGTAGTGGCAGAGAGAGAGAATAAACAAGCAAAGAAGTAAATGCAAAGCCCGGACAGAGATGAGTCTTCAGAGGAAAACAAAACAGGGGCAGGGGCCTCTCGGGCTCTGCAGGGTGTCCAGGGAAACTTTTCGGAGGGCCTCTTTTTTCACGTGGACCTACAGAAGGAGCACTAGCGCTGGGAACTTGGGACTGGGCAGGGCGGGTAGGTAGTGAAGCAGTTTGAAGGCCCTCTCGGACTGGGAGGACCATCTCAGATCTACCTAACCGGCTGTCCAACCAGGGGGAAGTCACTTACTCTGAAGGTGAGGTTTCTCGCCTGTATAGGGGAATGAAAACACACATCCAGCTTAAAATGTTCATCTCCAAGTATCAAACGAGAGAATTTTGTAAACCGGGTAGCCCTTTAAAACGAAAAATGGCTATTTTATCCAGCAGCATGAACCTCCCAGCCAACTGAAGGACTTATCCTCTGTCTTTAAGACTTACTATAAAGCTGCAGATATAATAACAGTGTGGTGCTGGCATACGGAACGACGAATAGATGATGAAACAGAATAGAGTGTCCAGAAACACAACCACACATTTATGGTCTGTTGAGTTCCAGCAGCGTTTCCATGCAGGAATCTCTTCCTGACATTTCTAGGGACTTTTTTTTTTTAATTTAAATTTAAATTTTATTTTAGAGAGAGAGTGTGCACAAGTGGGGGAGAGGGACAGAGGGAGAGAAGGGGATAGAGGGAGAGAGAGGGAGAGGGAGAGAATCTTAAGCAGTCTCCATGCTTAGCACAGAGCCCGATGTGGGGTTCAATCCCATGACTAGAGGATCATGACCTAAGCTGAAATAAAGAGTTGGATGCTCAACCGACTGAGCTAACCAGGCACCCCTCTAGGGACATTTTATGTTATTCCAAGTTGTGAGAAAAATCAGTCAACTAATCAGGATAAAGGAAGAAAATCTGTGGGCCTTAAAGTTTAATGATCAACATAGGTATTACTAGTTCAAAGGAATCCACTCACATGAAGTTGAAAGCAAGAGTGGAATCAGTGTCAAAGGTTAAGGTCAGCATTTCAGAGACCAGCACAGGATCGTACGGAGCAGAAGGGGCCACGGTCACATCCGTCATTCCCATTCGTCACTGCCACCATGTTGTAAGTGTATGGTCGTAGCCTTGGCTGTTGCTAACAGTGAGTCATTTTTATAAATAAAAACATATTAATGAGTTTACTCACATCAGTACACTTTATAAAAATCCTGCAAATCTTGTTCCAAGAAATAATAAGTTTTGGAAGCAGTCTTTAAATTGGCAGTTCTGAAACATGTTTCTCTGTAATAGCTCTATGGACCTTGCCAGGATACCCAAATGTTATGTCATCTTAATGGAATCCAGTGGCGTTCTAGTGTTTGAATATTTGCTGTAAGGCTACAGTTCTTTGTAATTACCTTTACGGAAGAAATGCAAAGGCAAGATGTAAATAGCATCGTGGAATACTTTGATGTGCAATCAGCTCATCCAAAATATGAATTAGGCCAAGCAATATCAAAACCAAAATCAAGGCAAGCAGACAAAATGTTTTCATCCCTCAAAGAGGAAATGAGCTTACATGAAGCAATATGTAATCTTAACACCCAGCTTGTATTTGCTTTGGACACACTCAGAACAATTTGACCAACTTCAGCACAACATGAAAGAAACTTTTCTGCATCTGGATTATTTGTCATAAGACAAATAGTAGCAATTAGTAGTTATGTATTTTATTTTATTTTATTTTTTGTTTTAAAAAAATTTTTTTTTTCGGGGCGCCTGGGTGGCGCAGTGGGTTAAGCGTCCGACTTCAGCCAGGTCACGATCTCGCGGTCCGTGAGTTCGAGCCCCGCGTCGGGCTCTGGGCTGATGGCTCAGAGCCTGGAGCCTCTTTCCGATTCTGTGTCTCCCTCTCTCTCTGCCCTTCCCCCATTCATGCTCTGTCTCTCTCTGTCCCAAAAATAAATAAACGTTGAAAAAAAAAATAAAAAATAAAATAAAAATTTTTTTTCAACGTTGAAAAAAAAAATAAAAAAATAAAAATTTTTTTTTCAACGTTGAAAAAAAAAATAAAAAAATAAAAATTTTTTTTTCAACCTTTATTTATTTTTAATTATTTAATTATTTAATATTTTTATATTTAATATATATTAATATAATATAATATATATATTTAATATTTTAATAATATTTAATTATTAAATATTTGTGACATTTTTTAGTTAAAAAATTTTTTTAATGTTTATTTACTTTTGAGAGAGAGAGGGAGAGAGAGAGAGAGACACAGAGCGTGAATGGGGGATGGGTAGAGAGAGAGGGAGACACAGAATCTGAAGCAGGCTCCAGGCTCAGAGCTGTCAGCACAGAGCCCGATGCGGGGTTCAAACCCGTGGACTAGGAGATCATGACCTGAGCTGAAGTCGGATGCTTAACTGACTGAGCCACCCAGGTGCTCCATTTTTTAGTTTTTAAATGATGTTTATTGGGCATCCATTCAGTGCTAGTGTTTTATCCTTTTAATGTTTTCTGTTACCAAATATATATATCAGGTAGAGATTATTTTTACATGTTATGGAAATACATAATTTTGTCACACTATATAGTTTGTAATCATAATAACCATACATTTATTATTATATCTTATTTTACTGAACTGATCCCTGAAACTTTAAATATAACCCTGTCACAGAAAGGTGATTCATTATTTACGATTATAACTATTACTTAAAAACATGTAGTAAAGTGCTATGAAAAGTATAGAATAATTTATTATTCAGGAATTCTGACTTCTTGTTCTCAAACTCTCAAGATTAATAACTGTCAGGAAGTTGGAAAAATTTGACATTCCTGACAAAGGTGATGATAATCCAGGAGGCAGAGTTAGGTTTGTCAACAAATAGTTGTGAAACAATTGTGTAGTGGTATGCAAAAATTGAACTTCTCTTAAATCACACCATATACATGGTTAACTTGAAATGCTCATAGACCTAAATTTAAGAATTAAAACTATAACACTTCTAGAAGAAAAGATGGAAAAAAGTATTAGTGACCTTGTGCTATTAGTCTGAATTGTGGCACCTGCACCCCCAAGTTCATGTGTTGAATCCCTACCTCCCAATGTGATGGTATTAGAAGATGGGTCCTTTGGAAGGTGGTTAAAGTTAGATAGGGTCATGAGGGTGGATCCTCATGGTGGAATTAGTGCCCTTGTAAGAAGAGGAAGATGGAGAGAGCTGGCTCTGTCTTCCCAACAACAAAACACTGCCAAAAGAAAGAAGATCTTCATAAATGAAAAGATACCCCATGTTCATGGATTGAAAACTTGATATTGTCAAGATGTCAGTACCAGCCAGACTGATCTATGGATTCAGTGCAATCCCTATCAAAATCCCAATGACATTTTTTGCAGACATAGAAAAGTCCATCCTAAAATTTATATATATTCTCAAGGAATCCTAAGTAGCCAAAACAATCTTGAAAAAGAAGGACAAATTTGGAGGACTAACACTTTGATTTTAAGACTTACTGCACAACTACAGTAACCAAAACAGTGTGGTATGGGCCTGAAGACAGACACAGAGACCAATGGAATAGAATAGAGAGCCCAGAAATAAACCTTCCCATATACAGTCAAATCATTTTTGATGTAATAATGCCAAGACCATTTTGTGCAGAAAGGACAGACTTTTCGGTAAGTGGTGTTGGGTAAACTGGATATCCAAATGCAAAGAATGAAGTTGGACCCTTACCTTACACCATACACAGAATGAACTCCTGTCTCCGATAATGGATCAATATCTAGCATTTACAGGGAACTAAAACTCAACAGAAACCAACCTGATTCAAAAACAGGCAAAGATCTTGCATAGATGTATCTCTGAAGAAGATATACAAATGGCCGATAGATAAGCTCATGAAAAGATTCTCAACATCACTAATTATTAGGGAAATGTAAATGGAAACCACAGTGAGATACCACCTTATACCCATTAGGATCACTACCGTAAAAAACAAACAAACAAACAAACAAACACAGCAAACCAGAAAAGAACAAGTGTTAAAGAAGATGTGGAGAATTTGGAGCCTTATGCACTGTGTTTGGGAATGTTGCTGTGAAAGCAGTATGATGGTTCCTTCAAAACTAAAAACAAACTTAACTGTCTGATCCAGCAATTCCATGTCTTGGTATATGCCCAAAGGAATTGAAAGTAAGGTCTTTGTACACCCTGGTTCAAATTAGTATTTTTCACAGCTAAAATACGGAAGCATCCCAGATGTCCATTGACAAATGAATGGATAAGCACACAATGGAATAGTATTCACCCTTAAAAGGAAAAGATGTTCTAACACAAGCTGCAACGTGGATGAACGTTGCGTGACATCGTGCTAAGTGAAATAAGCCAGTCACAGAAGGACAAATACTACACGATTCCACTTATATGAGATACCTGTTAGAGTAGTCAAAATCAAAGGGGAAGAAAGAATGGTGGTTGCCAGGGGTTGGGAAGAAGGGAGAACAGGGAGTGACCGTTTCATGAGTACAGAGTTTTAGTTTTGCAAACTGAGAATACGGGAAATGGATGGTGATGGTGGTTTCACAACATTACAAATGGACTTAATAACACTGAACTATACACTTAAAGTGGTTAACATGGTGAATTTAATGTTATGTGTATTTTACCATGACTTAAAAAAAAAAGATCCAGAACAGCCTTTCCGCAAGTGTTCACGGTATTATTATTTATGACAGCGAAATGTAAGAGGCAGCCCAAATGTCCGTCTGCTGGCACGCGAATTGTGGTATGGCCATACTGTGAAATGATGCTCAGTAATAGAAGGAATAAAATGGCAGCACTTGCAGCCGCATGGCTGGTTCTCAGGGTATAGTGTTAAGTGAAAGAGTCAAACACAAAAGACCAAAGACTGTGTGATTTCACGTATACCAACTCCTAGAAAAGGCGAAACTATAGGGATTGCAGGCAGATCGGAGAATTCGGGGCAGAGTGGCCCAAGGAATCTTTTTAGAGAAAAGGAACTCTTCTGTTTCTGTTGTCTTTGTCCTTACATAGTTGTACACACAGTTGCAAAAATTAACCAAACTGTACCCCTAAAACGAATGAATTTCATTGCATGTAAATAATAGCACAGTTACTGGCCCCAGGAATTTAACATTGATATAATATTTTAATATACTGTTCATATCCAAGTTGTATTACTTGATCTAGCATTATCTGTATCACTTTCCCCCGTCCGTTAGAAGACCCAGTCTGTGAGAATGTCTAACATCTACTTTTCGGTGGCTCTCTGGTCTCTTTTATGACAGTGACACTGTTGAGGAACACCAGCACCTCCCCTCAGCACCCTTTTTCAGTAAAATGGTTTTCATTTGGGTCTGTCTGATGTTTCATCATGGTTACGTTTCTGTCACACAGTCCTGACCGGAATAGTACATAAGTGATGCTGTGCCTTTGTGACGGTATCACTGTGTTGGGAGACACTTTCAGACCGTGAAGATATCCTCCTCTTCATCAAAACATCTCCCCAGATGGGGCACCTAGGTGGCTCGGTTGGTTAAGCGTCTCACTCTTAGTTTCAGCTCAGGTCATGATTGGGGTTTGTGAGTTTGAGCCCCACGTTGCGTTCTGTGCAGACAGCGTGAAGCCTGCTTGGGTTGGGATCCTCTCCCTCTCTCCACTGCACGCGCATGCTCTCTCTCTCTCTCTCTCTCTCTCTCTCAAAATAAATAAACTTAAAAAAATAATAATTAAAAAAAAATCTCCTCAGATGTAGCAGCTACCGATGATAATTGCCTCAACCATCCTTCGTGTGATGGTTGCAGAAGGGTCACCTGGGAACTCCATTTGTCTTCTGCCATTACCATTTCATAGTTACTACTCAACTAGAAGAGCTCTCCCTTCTCCCTCCCCCCTACCCTGTATTATGTATTCTCTAAACCCATGGATTTCTATGTTTTCAACAGTTTAGAATTTGTTATTGCCTTTTAATTATTTTGGTGCTTAAATATCTGGCCAGTGAAAGCCCTCTCCACCTGGTCCTTAGGTCCCGTGACATACACACCTCATCATCTCTTGAGCAGTTTCCTCCTTTGTGGTAATATTGTGGGATGTTCCAGGCTCATTCTGTGCCTCCTTTAGGCCACCTGTGGAATGGGCCAGTTCTTCGAGAAGCCCTGGTTTTTTTTCAGGTTATGGTATTAGAAGTTAAGATATGGACACTAGATGTGCTCCTTGCTCCTAGGCCCTTTCAGTGGGTAGCGCACGGATATACACACGTGCACACCCACATAGTGGTGCGCACACATGCACGTGTGTGGATGCGCACATGTAACGTACTTGTTTTAAAAACCGTTCCACTCCATCCCCATGAGGCTCTTCCTTGTCTTCCCCCATTCTAGTATTTTTATGTCTGGCTTCCAGCAACATCAGCGCATTCAGATTCACTCAGTGCCGTAACGCATCTAAGTATTTTCGGAATGGTTTCACTCACTGAACAGCAGAAGATGCAAAACTCCTTAAGGGTTTTTCCCCACACCCCACTCCAGATGGGGAGTACTGGGTTCATAAGTTGCATTTTTTCACCTTCCTTACTAGAAATCCTTCCCTATCAGTGTTCTGAGATCTTCATTGTTTCTTACAACTGCTCCGAACTTCATTGATTATGTGTACACAGTTTACATAACCAATTTCCCATGCTTAGACATTTTGGCTGTATTTCCTAATTACAAATAAAGCTGCAGTGGGGCACCTGGGTGGCTCAGTTGGTTAAGCGCCTGACTTCAGCTCAGGTCATGATCTCAGGGTTCAAGGGTTTGAGCCCCACGTCGGACTCTGTGCCGACAGCTCGGAGCCTAGAGCCTGCTTCAGATTCTGTGTCTCCCTCTTTCTCTGCCCCTCCCCTGCTCACATTCTGTCTCTTCTCTCAAAAATAAGTAAACATTTTTTAAAAGTTAAAAAAAACCCAAACAAACCGTAAGCTGCAACGAATCCCCTGTGCCTACATATTTTTGCAATGTTGGAGGTGTGCCTTCCAGATTCCTAGAAGTGGGATTGTGGGCTCAAAGAGTAAATGAATACATAGTTTTGTTAGATGTTGTCACCTTTCCCTCCATAACAGTGAATTCATAGCTTTGCCCATTTTTCTGTAGGATTTTTTATCCTTTTTTCTCTTCAGTTTGAGAGTTATTTGTATATCAGGTACATTAACTTTTCATCTGTGATGTATGTCACAGATATTTTTTCTTGGTTCCTCATTTGCCTTTTGATTTTGCTCGTCTCATTTCTTGCCATGCAAAAGGTTTTTATGAGGTCAAACTTATAAATTTTTTATTGCATCTGGATTGTGAGTCATAGTGAGAAAGCCTTTTTGTATACCCAGAATTCACCCATGTTTTGTTGTGGTACTAGAGAGTTTCTTTTTCTTTTTCTTTTTCTTTTTCTTTTTCTTTTTCTTTTTCTTTTTCTTTTTAACTTAGAGAGCAAGCAGGGGAGAGAGAGGGAGAGGGAGAGAGGGAGGGAGAATCAAGCAGGCCCCATGCTCAGTGCAGAACCTGATGCGGGGCTTGATCCCACAATCCTGGGATTGTGACCTTGGCCAAAATCAAGAGTCAGACACTCAGAGCACCTGGGTGGCTCAGTCACTTAAGCTTCCGACTTCAGCTCAGGTCATGATCTCACGGTTTATGAGTTCGAGCCCTGTATCAGGCTCTGTGCTGACAGCCAAGAACCCGGAGCCTGCTTCAGATGCTGTGTCTCCCTCTCTCTCTCCTCCTTCCCTGTTCATACTCTGTCTCTCTCTCTTTCTCTCAAAACTAACATAAAAAAAAAAAAAGAGTCGGACTCTCAACCAACTGAGCCACCCAGGCGCCCCTAGATAATTTCATTTTTTACACTTAGATATCTGATCCATTTGGTGTTTATTCTTTTGTACCAAGTGAAGAATGGGTCTGATGCATCCTTTTTCAGCTGTTCCAACCCTGGAAAAGTGTTGAAATGTTCATCTTTGGCCCAGTAGTTTGAGATACTACCTTTATCATACTCTAGATTTCTATGATGCAGTTGGGGCTATTTCTAGACTTTGTATTTCTCAAAGTCCCAGCTGAGTTTTCATTAAACATTTATGTCTCAGAGGCTACCAGGTTCCAGGATTTACAGTACAGAGGAATTTTTTGGCCCCTTCCCCTTTTGTGGTAGAAAAGCAGGTCCTTATTGTTTTTTAACACTTTTTGAATTTTCTGAATGTTCAGAAACCGGCCAAAATTATTTTTGTCTTTAAGAAAACTTTTTGTTTATTTATTTTTGAGAGAGAGAGAAAGAGAAAGAGCGAGTGAGTAGGGGAGGGGCAGAGAGAGAGAGAGGGAGACACAGAGTCCAAAGCAGGGTCTAGGCTCTGGACTGTTAGCACAGAGCCCGATGCAGGGCCTGAACTCATGAACTGCAAGATTATGACCTGAGCTGAAGTTGGACGCTTAACCTAAGACTGAGTCACCCATGTGCCCCTTTAAGAAAACTTTTAAAAGATATTATCAGGGTTTTTTTTAAGTTCATTTACTTTGGGGTGCCTGGGTGGCTCAGTCAGTTGAGCGTCCAACTTTGACTCAGGCCATGGTCTCGTGGTTCGTGGGTTCAAGCCCCACGTCAGGCTTTGTGCTGACAGCTCAGAGCCTGGAGCCTGCTTCGGATTCTGTGTCTCCCTCTCTCTCTCTCCCCCTCCCCTGCTCATGCTCTGTCTCTCTCTGTCTCCCAAAAATAAATAAATGTTAAAAAAAACTTTTTTAAGTTCATTTATTTTGAGAGAGAGAGAGGGAGAGAGCAGGAGCAAGGGAGGGGCAGGGAGAAAGAGAGAGAATCTCAAGTAGGCTCCATGTTGTCAGCACAGAGCCCCACACGGGGTGTGAACTCACAAACCATGAGATCATGACCTGAGCTGAAATCAGGAGTCCGTCACTTAACTGACTGAGCCACCCAGGCGCCCCAAGGTATTACCGGTTTTTAAACCGTAAACTTCAGCATGAATTTTTAATAACCTCCCAAAATATTACCATTGGTATACCCCCTTAATATCCCTTCCATAAAAGAGGTGTTTCAGAAAAGTGCATGTAACGTATGTGAAAAAGAGGACACGTGTGAAAAAGGGGCCAGCTAGTCTTTCGAGGCCGTGTGCTCTGAGCTCTGTTCTGCCTCGTGTGGCTTCTAAGAACCACCAGGGAAGCAGTTTATTCCTCTCCTTCACGTGAGTGAACGAGTATAAAGTACAGAGCAGCTGTGAGTGCAGGAGTAACATGGAGGAACTGGAATAATCGGCTGGCCAGTGTTGTTTTGTATGCAGCGTTTTAAGTATTCACTTCCTAGAAAAGGCTTGAATAGGGGTATGTACGCATTTGCTCTCTGCCTTCCCGCCCCCTCCCTGTTCCCGAATGGCCGCCCTCAAGTGGAATGAGTTGATTCTTAAATGTTTCTCATAACTTGGGGGCTCTAATAAAAAAAAGATCTATTTATAAGACCCATTTAGAGGAGACAGGACTCACATCGGCCATGCGGTCTCTGTTTTTATCAAGTTATATTTCAGGGAACATATTTTCTCAAGGAGAAATCAGGACATGTAATTTGATTTAATTCAACATGTCACATCCTATAAAGCTTTAAAAGAGAAGCCAGGTTTAATTATAAATTTGACAAGTCACTGCTTTGGAATAGAAGAGAGTTCTGTGAAGGTGGGCTCTGCCCTGTAAGTGTATTCAGATGACGAGCAGCGTGACAGCTGACACACTCAAGAAGTGCCCTGTTGTCCCGTGTGTCCGTGAGGCAGTCATGAAGGGAACAGGGCTGTCTTCCAATGTGGCGCCACGACGACTCTTATCTTGTTATCTCAGCTCTACTCTTCTGTTCTGCTCTTCTCCTGCCAAACAGAGACCAGGAACTTTCTTTAAAAAATGTTGTCCTTTGAAGCACTCAGAGCAGCTTCGATTCGTACGCATAGGGACACAAGCGTAACGTAGAACGTGCTCCTGGATAACCTTGACTTGCATGGGGAAACCTTTGGATTTCAGTTCGCATTAAGGTCTTTAACTCGTACTTGCAGGTGGCAGCCACCCATGTTGTTGACTGCTAGTGAAGTGGTAATGGACTTAAGAGTATTAAGACACGTTATAGGCTCGTCTTCCTGATAGTCTCCACACCTTTCATGTCGTTCCTCTGTGTGCCTTTCAGTCTTACCTCGACCAGCACGGTAGGAAAGAGAAATCTGAGCCCCAGCCCAGCAGAAGCTGACTTGGAGACCAGAATATCAGGGGAGATTTCTGACACTGAGCTGGAGCAGACAGAGTCCTGTGCAGAATCCCTCTCCGAGGGAAGGAAAAAGGCCAAGAAATTAAAAAGGATGAAGAAGGAGCTTTCGCCAGCAGGTTTGTATAAGGTCTTACTCAAGTTCTGGAGGTGTGTACTCTTTAACGCTCTAGAAACTCATATTTTGGGCGAGAAATGATAGCAGGGCTTCGGTCGGTGGCAAAGCCCATGTGCAGTAGTCTCCCCTTGTCCACGATTCGCTTCCCACGGCTTCAGTGACCCGCGGTCCACCAAGGTCCAGAAGCACGTGATCCTTGTCAGAAGGTCAGATGTATCGTCCGAAGGTCCACAGTCGCCTAATGCTAGGTCACGGTGCCTACGTCACTCAGCTCACTTCCGTCTTGTCACGAGGGCATTTTATCATCTCACATCCTCACAAGAAGGGTGAATAAGCTATTTTATTTTATTTTATTATTTTTTTTTAATTTTTTTAATGTTTATTTATTTTTGAGACAGAGAGAGACAGAGCATGAACAGGGGAGAGTCAGAGAGAGGGAGACACAGAATCTGAAACAGGCTCCAGGCTCTGAGCTGTCAGCACAGAGCCCGACGCGGGGCTTGAACTCACGGACCGTGACATCATGACCTGAGCCGAAGTCGGCCGCTCAACCAACTGAGCCACCCAGGCGCCCCTGAATAAGCTATTTTAAGAGAGAGACCACGTCACAGAACTTTCATCATAGTACATTGTTCTAACTGTTCTCATTTGCTATTAGCCATTGTCGATCTCTTCCCGTGCCTCGTTTATAAATTAAACTTTATCCCGCATGTGTATGTGCAGGAAATCACGTGGTACCTAGAGAGGTTTCAGGCTTCCTCTGGGGGGTTTGGAATGTGTCCCCCGCAGATGAGGGGGGCTGCTGTAGTTTTCCATGGGACCAGCTGCTTTTAGGATCCATTTAATTTAATTTGAGGAATCCCTAAAAAGCCCTGTCTCTTGATAGAGGAAGGCTTGGCAGGGGCCTTCTTAGTTAAAGATGGTTAGTCCATTTTGGTAATCCTCTCTCTCTCCTCCATGGTTTAGAGGTTTTGCTGATGTGTGTAAGTAGCCTTGGTATTTTAAATGTGCATTTCAATTTGCACGGAGGCCTACTCCTACACGTGTTATTTTCAGCGGCAGAATTTTCACCGTTCCCAGCAAAACGCCAGGCAGTCTGGATTTCTCTCATAAGCAGAATTACATAAGAAGCAGAGGAAACCGGAGGCCAACCCATGTTGAGAGCCTAGTATGTGCTAGGTGCTGTGGCAGGAGCACCAGGCCTGCCCGAAGCCGAATGCCACATTCTCTCCACCACCCGGATGCTGTGGGGGTGGTTTTCATGACCTAACCCAGCCTTCCGTGCACAGACCCTCTACGGCGCCGGACCGTGACGTGAGGGACGGGCTTGCTGTCCGCGGGGCCACTTCCCTGCCCGGGAGATCCAGCCATCACCTACCGGGTCCACCAGCTGTCACAGGGACGACAGTTACGTCCCCTGCTGATCCCTGCTTGCTAAGGGTCCGGCCTGGCATCTCATGCCCGGCAGAAGTGCTTGGCTCTAGTGTTCTGAGGTAGTCACCATGGTCCATTTTACAGTTCAGAGAATAGAGAACTTAAAGTTTAACGTGACTTGCCCAAGGTCACGGAGCCCTTAAGTCTGCCCTGCAGGAAAGCCAGGGCTTACAAGCACAGTTGCATATTTTCTGCTCCGGATGGGAGGGCGGGAGGGCCGCTGACCGAGCCCCCGTGGTTCCTCCTCTGTCTTGGATCACCGCGGTCTCTGGGCAGCAGAACCTACAGTCAAATCAAAGGAAAGTGGTAAAGCCCTGGAACTTGGTTCATACACAAGCTAAAGAGTTCATCGTGTTTCAAATCAGTTCCTTCTTTTACATGTGGCCTGATCTGACCACAGGGAGTTTTCTGAATCTCCTTGATAATAATGAAATCAAAGAAGCAGCAGAAATGTTGCATATGTTTTTATACATTATGCTGAGGTTTAACTTCAACTAAAAACTGAACTCCTGTTTGAAGCCCAGATTGTTTATTTTTTTAAATGTTTTTTAACATTTATTTTTTGAGAGACAGAGCGTGAGCGGGGGAGGGGCAGAGAGAGAGGGAGTCGCAGATTCCAAAGCAGGCTCCAGGCTCTGAGCTGTCAGCATGGAGCCGGACGTGGGGCTCGAACTCATGACCTGAGCCAGATTCAGGTGCCCAACCCACTGAGTCACCCAGGTGCCCCATCAGATTGTTTATTTTAGCTGCCTCCTTGAATCCCGGGTTCTCCTTGACTTGCCACCCTTCCCTTCCCTAAATTGACTTTGGAGAAGTTTTTAATCTGTACCATACTTCGTCCTCACCTGTGATACCTTCTTACCACTGGCACATTGTCCTTGCTCGGCGAATGTTCATATTAAATGTTGGCATGACTTTCAGAGATCAGGAGCAGCGTGCCGTATTCTTTTCCTTCTGACCTCATTCTCTTCTGAATTTTCAGCTTATCTGTTACTTCTCAGGGACAGGATGACAGGTGGTCTCCCCCCCTTCTGTCTCAGCATAATCTTAAAGGTATTAACATTAGAATACCTAACAATAGACCACATGAATAGATTAGCTCCTTTTTATAACTTTAATCTTGCGAAGTGAAAACTTTCTACAAGCTATTTGGGGTCTCGAATGTGTAATGCCGTCATTAAAATAGGTTTTTATTCTCCTCCCATTGACAGTAAATCTGTCACGGCCTCAAATTAGGGGCTAAAAAAGAAAAAAAATGATAAATTTTGTATTTCTTCACCAGTCCCACTAAAAGAGAAAAACATCTTGACAGCTTTTAATTGAACCAGAGACCTGGAGATAATTGGGCTTTCTGGAGCAGCATTCACCGAGTGAGACCTTCCAGCAGCACAAAGCTGGGAGTTTAACGGGTCATTCTTAGCTGCTTTGTGGTAAGCAGTTAGTGCTAATGTTGTCAGCAGGATGTGGGTCGGGATATCAGGCTCTGAACCTGTGGAGTCAATGACTTCGGTGACTTTCACGAGGTCCTGTATCGAGGGAGAATACAAAAGTCTGACCCCACAAAGGGTCCGTGTTAAGCTCTGAAGGGTTCAGAGGATTCCAGGAGCTGTGAGGGTTGGGGGGTGTGCGGCTACCGGGTCGGACACTTCGGTGCAGCCTGGGGAGGTCTGTCTTGTCCAGGCAGCTCCCAGCTCTCCTCCTGGCGAGAGTGTCTTGACAGGACCTCAGGTGATTCACGAAGGTGTGTTGGGTGCCCAGCACTGTCAGCAAAGGCACAAAAAGTGTAAAAGAAAGCGTTTCATCTGTTAGGGAGCTTGCTGTTTTCCAAGGAGGAAGTTGCAAAAAGTAGGACCGTAGAATATTGTCTATAGTAGCAGTCCTGGGGCAATTGGTGCTCAGTGAATCCCACACAAAATTGTCTTCTGTGTCAGTTATACATTTTATTTTTTTTTCAACTTTTTTTTTTTTTTTTTTTTTGGGGGACAGAGAGAGACAGAGCATGAACGGGGGAGGGGCAGAGAGAGAGGGAGACACAGAATCGGAAACAGGCTCCAGGCTCTGAGCCATCAGCCCAGAGCCTGACGCGGGGCTCGAACTCACGGACCGCGAGATCGTGACCCGGCTGAAGTCGGACGCTTAACCGACTGCGCCACCCAGGCGCCCCAAGTTATACATTTTAATATCTAAGATACACAGGAGTTCACTAGACCCCTTTCCAGCTAATAAAATGACTTAAATTGCAAAAGGAATGACTGTTAATTTATCACGTACCAAGCATTGTGCCAGGAGCATCCTTTACTGTCTGTCCCGTATAAGAAGCTTGTAAAGTATAGGTGTCATTATTTCCAATTTCTAGAGAGGAAACAGGCTCAAAGAATTAGAAACTTGCAAAGCAAAATATAGCTGGTATTGGGGGCCGTGGGGAGGGCTCACACACTGGACCACTCTGCAGTATGTGAAATCTACCCAAACTTTTTAGTTATTTTGAGAGAGAGAGAGAGAGAGAGAATGAGCATGAGCAGGGGGAAGGGCAGAGAAAGAGAATCCCAAGCAGGCTCCACGCTGTCAGTGCAGGGCCTGATGCAGGCCTTGAACTCAACGAACCGTGAGATCATGACCTGAGCCAAAATCAAGAGTTGGACGCTTTACTGGCTTAGCCACCCGGGCGCCCCAAAATCTTACACATAATGTAGGTCCCTCCTTTCAGATTTTTAATGATTAGCGTAGATTGGTAGTGTTATCTACTTTTCCTTGGGAGAATTCAAGGTACATTCTCCATTGGCACATAAAGGAACCCAGTTCCGCGTGTCATCTATGCTGGAATAAAGTATCCCTGGGAAATGTTCTCTGGGCAGTGCTTAATGGATGCGTTTCTACAGCACACTTGTTCTCGAGGATAAGTGAATAGTGTCCCCCACTGTCCTGATGCTGACAAGACTGGCCGTCCTCAAAATACTGATGGACCAGTACCCAGGGGTTCTCTCGGGTCCTGTGAGCGCACAGAGGAGTGCCCAGAGACACTCTCCCTGGTGATCCTTTTCGTCATATGATAGGCCGCTACAAGTCTTTTTCTTCCTAACGTTTATTTTTTTTCATTATTTTTAATGTTTTATTTATTTTTGAGAGAGAGAGAAAGAGACAGAGTGTGAACGTGGGAGGAGCAGAGACAGAGGGAGACCTAGAATCTGAAGCAGGCTCCAGGCTCTGGGCTCTCCGAACAGAGCCCCACTCGGGTCTTGAACTCACGAGCTGTGAGATCATGACCTGAGCTGAAGTCGGACGCTCAACCGACTGAGCCACCCAGACACCCCATTTCCTCCTTACATTTAAAACACAACACATTAGACCTTTAAATGTTTACCAAGAACCAGCAGTTTCACTGGGGTCTTGACTAATCTGTTGAACCTTTCATGCTTAGACCCGTAAGGTTACAGCATGGAAAATGGAGGATCTACTTAGATGTCACTCAGTCTGCCTTTGCTGAGCACTCAGTCCAGGCTCAGGAGGTCCAGCCAAGCTTTTTAATTCCTCAATGGAAATGTGGTTGACGGCCTCCGTGTGACCCATGAGGTGTGTGCTGCTCAGTCCCCATTCCTCATGGCAGCCCGCCAGGGCTCCCCGTAAGCCACCCGGGAACCCTGCCTTCTCGGGGGTGGGAAACCGCCCCCTCACCAGGCACTTTGGAACGTTTCCCGGTTAAAAGTGTTTGTGTAACACCCCAAAGGATCTTTCTGTATACAGAATTCCACTCTGCAGAAAATGATATGATGGCACTTTTCCAGGGTACCATGTAGTTTTTTAGATTCTGCTCTGGATTCACCTGAGGGAAGAAATCTCTTACCTCTTAGAATTTCTCCCTGTCAGCTCTGTCAGGAGAAAGGTACACAAGCACCAACGGTCACCTGCTGTGTTGACCACTTTTCATTTTCTGTTGTGGTCTTGTTAATAAAAATCGTGCGCTCACTACGAAAATCTGTAAAATGAAGAAAAACGGGAAGAAAATGAAGCCCCGTGGTTGCCTGATACTCTGTTCATAAGTGTTTTTAGTCTGTCTGGGATTTTTATATGTAGTTGGTTGGCATCATGCTTCTTAGGCAATTTAGTATCCAGTGTTTTTCCCCATTTAAAAAACTCTCAGTCAAATCATTTTAATTAATAGCATATTTTATTTTTACATTTTTTGGCTTTTTTTTTTTTTTTTTTTTTGAGAGAGAGAGAGGCACACACAGGGGAGGGGTAGAGGGAGAGAGGGGGAATCTCAGGCAGTCTTCAGCGTGGAGCCTGACATGGGGCTTGATCTCACAACCGTGAGATCATGACCTGAGCTGAAATCAAGAGTCGGATGCTTAACTGATTGAGCTACCGGGGCGCCCCAGTTTTTTTTTTTAGCTTTCTTTTTAAATGTTAATTTATTTATTTTGAGAGACAGTGTGTGTGTTTGAGCGCACAAGCAGGGGAGGGGCAGAGAGGGAGGGAGAGAGAGAGCATCCCAGTCAGACCTCACACTGTCAGCACAGAGCCTGACATGGGTTTGATCTCATGAACCTTGAGTTCGTGACCTGAGCCAAAATCAAGAGTCGGACGCTCAACTGACTGGGCCACTCGGGTGCCCCAGTTTTGTTGGATCTTGAAGCAACATTCCTAAGGGTCAGCTTTATTAAGATACAATTTATGAATAAACTGAGGGTTGATGGGGGGTGGGAGGGAGGGGAAAGTGGGTGATGGGCATTGAGGAGGGCACCTGTTGGGATGAGTACTGGGTGTTGTATGGAGACCAATTTGACAATAAATTTCATATTAAAAAAAAAGATACAGTTTACGTACAGTAAGTCCTCACTTCTAGGTGCACAATTTGAGGAATTTTAACACATGTGTACAGCCATCATTGTGATCAAGAGAGAGAATGGTTTTATCATTCCAGAAGATTCCCTCATGCCTCCATCCCTCCTCCCACCCCTAGATCCTGGCCCTGATCTGCTTCTTTCTCAGCCAAATGCGTTCGAGATACATTCATGCTATTACATCTACCAGTGGTTCCTTACTCCTTGCTGCTGAGTAGTGTTCTTTTTATGGACGTATCCCTGTCAGTCCATTTTGCCAGTTGGCGTGTAGGTTGTTACCACTTTTAAGCAAGTAAAAAAAATGCTGTAACCATTTGCGAACAGGTTTTTGTTTGAACTAAGTTTTCATTTCTTTTGGGTAAATACCTAAGAGTGGAATTGCTGGGTCAGGTAGTAAGTGCAGTGTTTTACTTTATAAGACACTGGCATGGCCTTTTCCAAAGTGGCTGCACCATCGTGCATTCCCGCTGTCAGCGTGTGAGGGCTCCAGCGGCTCTGCACGGTCACCAGTATCGGGATTGTCCTTTGTAGCCCATTTTAGTGGGTCTGTAGTGATATCTCGTTATGGCTTTGACCTGAACTTCCTCTAATGAGTAATGATGCTACGCATGTCTCTGTGCAGTTATTTACCATCCAGATCTCTTCTTGGGTGGAATGTCTTTTCACATCTTTTGCCCATTTTTTCATGGGCTTGTTTGTTTTCTTCTCATTGAGTTTTGAGAGTTCTTTGTATATTCTGGATCCAAGTCCTCTTGGGTTTTGCTCATTCTTCCAGACTCTGCTTTTCTTTTCATCTTCTTAATGTTATCTTCCAAATAGTAGTTTTCAGTTTTGCTGAAGTCCATTGTATCATGTCTGTTTCCTTGCATTATGCTTTTGGTGTCACAACTAAGAAGTCTTTGCCTGACTCTACATTACAAGGATTTTCTCCTGTGTTTTCTTCTAGAGGTTTTATGGTTTTAGGTTTTATATTTAGATGTACAACCCATTTTGAGTTAATTTTCGTGTATGATGCAGGGTATGCATTGAGATCCATTCTAGCAGGAGGCAGATGTCCTGAGATACTCATTTAAAAAGAATCGTTCCAGAGTAATTCTCTGCGCTTTAGTAAAACAGGCCTGTGAAAATGAGCTCCCCCGAACACTGACCCCAGCTCCTTACCCACTAGCTTTGAGACTCATCCCTCAGTCTACAGTGCTCCCTTTCCAGAAAGTGCTGGAAAGAACACCATCACTGACCTCCAGCCCCCTCTGGTCTAGGTCTCCTTTATACGGTTCTTAAAGTTCTGGTTCCTCTGGACACATCATTGTTGCTCAGCAGCTGTACATTTTAGGCAGTGGAAACTAGGCCCTTCTTGACTGGAGGCTGTTGGCTTCCTGGGCAACGACCATGTTCAGTGTCGGGCCACCTTACTGATAAGAAGAAGGGACCTGACATGCATTAAACATGTTCATGTGTCAGGAACTGCCATATCACAGCAGGCCAGTGTGGCATGAAAGTAGTCTTCAGTCCCACTGATAGGTGAGGCTGTGAGAGTTGTTCAGAGCCATACAGCTAGTCACATGGCCAAGCCAGGCTGGCCTCATCCAGAGCTCCCGCCAATTCCATTCCTCCTCACCAGCTCTTGGGCGAGTCACTTCCTGTGTTTTCTGCCGGCCTGCAGCCACGCCCACACCCAGTCCCATCCAGCCAGCAGCAGGTGCTCTTGTAAGGATGACTTACGCTTTCAGCCATTTAGCTGTTTTATTTGTTTTCCTCGCAGCTAGTTTTAATTTACTTCAGTCCCCCACATTGGGCAGTGTGGCTCTTGCCTTTAAAATGGCTCATTGGCGGGGTGCCTGGGTGGCTTAGTCGGTTGGGCATCCAACTTCGGCTCAGGTCATGATCTCACGGTTCGTGAGTTCGAGCCCCCCATCGGGCTCTGTGCTGACAGCTCAGATCCTGGAGCCTGCTTCGGATTCTGTGTCTCCCTGTCTCTCTGCCCCTCCCTGACTCATGCTCTGTCTGTCTCTCAAAGAATTAAACATTAAAAAAAATTAAAAAGAAATCTTTAAAATGGCTCTTTGGCTGCTGTAATATTTCTTTTGGTATGTGAATCATACAAATGCCCTCATCGATGTTTCTTTTCCTCCTTCCAGTTAGGCATTGTATAAATGCATGATTGAGAAGGTCAGGCTGGCCAGGTCTCATCACAGCCCGTCTGCAGTATTTCCTTGTTCTGGGGAGGGGAGCCTCTCTGCGTTTCCTTCTCTGATCAACCTGGATCCCCAGAACATCTCCTGTCCCTCATCACTGCTCACCGGAGGGGCCTCACGGTCTTTACTGTGAGTGCCGACACATGAGTGTCCGACACAGAGATGAGACCCAGGGCAGAAGACTTCCCGAGTGTCCCTCTGCTGGACCCCTCGTCCCATCTGTCCACACTGTATCTCCGGCAGTGATCCCACGCGGAAATTCTTGCCTTGGGTGACCGAGATCCCGTGTTACTTGGTGTGTTCAGATCTGGTTGTCTTTGGACATTTCCTGTCCCTCAGGTGGCCACTGGTGGCCATATGATTTCCTACTTTGCAGGACGCTGCACCTCCTCCGTGTTTTAAACTTCCCATTTTATTTTATTAAAAATTTTTTTTTTCAACGTTTATTTATTTTTGGGACAGAGAGAGACAGAGCATGAACAGGGGAGGGGCAGAGAGAGAGAGAGACACAGAATTGGAAACAGGCTCCAGGCTCTGAGCCATCAGCCCAGAGCCCGACGCGGGGCTCGAACTCACGGACCGTGAGATCGTGACCTGGCTGAAGTCGGACGCTTAACCGACTGCGCCACCCAGGCGCCCCTAAACTTCCCATTTTAGGCAAGCGTCAGAGCCCTCTCTCCTTTTGGAATGCTGGAGCATTTGCCGCTGGGGTTAGCCTTGCCGGCTTTCCCTGCCAGCCCTGCCTGAACCCCGGGGCCACCCCCCCCCTCCCCCCCCGCCCCGGTCTGTCCCACTTTCCATCGCAGACACGCTCTTCCCTGACTTGATTCCCCTTCTCTCAGCCCCGGGCATGCCTGGTCCAGGCCCAGACCAGCTGTGCCGCTGCTGTTCCAGGGAGTGTCCTGAGTGGAGAAGAGCCTCCAGCTGCCTGGTGAAACTGTTTAAACTGGAGAGGACCTTCAGGGCTTAGCCAGTGTTGCCAGACTCTGCAAAGGCTGCCTTTTGGGGTCTCTCTGAACCCCCATAGGTCAGCTTCTCTCCTCTGCAAAGCCGCCAGCCCTTCGGGTTTCTCGTTTGGGTGCCGGTACGGCCCAGCACAGAGGAGCCTGGTGTCCTGGGACGCGACAGGGCCCTGCATGCCATGGGAGGAGCCAGTCCCATCTCAGCCGCTCTCTGGCAGTGAGACTGGTCATCTTACTTAGCCTCTCTGAGTCTGCTCTTGCATCTGTAAAATGGGGATACTGGTACCACCATGCTGGGCTTTTATGAAGATTAAATGAACGGAGGGCTGCCTGGCTGGCTCAGTAGAGCATGTGACTCTTGAACTTGGGGCCTTGAGATACAGCCCCATGTTGGGTGTAAACCTTGCTTAAAAAAAAAAGGAGGGGCACCTGGGTGGCTTAGTCTGTTGGGCAGCTGACTTCAGCTCAGGTCATGATCTCACAGTTCAGGAGTTCGAGCCCCACATTGGGCTTATTGCTGCCAGCACAGAGCTCACTTCAGATCCTTCCTCTCCCTCTCTTTTTCTGCCCCTCCCCTGCTTACAAACCTCTCTCTCTCTCTCTCTCTCTCTCTCAAAATAAATAAACATTAAAAAAAAAAGGATTAAATGAACCAAGTGCCCAGTGTGGTGGCAAAGAATACAGTACGTGCTCCCCGAGAGATATGTGAGCATCCTTGCTTTAACCCCCGTGAAGTTAACAGAGGCGTCCGTCCAGGGAGGTGTGTCCCTAATCCTACGTGCGAAGTTTCTGTGGGGTCGCCGCCGTCTGCTGGGCACTGCTGTCCGTGGGCAAGGCCTGTTGTGAACCATCTCTGCCCAGCCCAGCCCCGTCTGCCTCGGCCTTTGCGGCTGGCAGTGGGCGCTCTGCTCCCAGCCGGTCGCTTGGTCCCCCAGGTGCTGTCCCTCTTCTTGTTCACCTTGTTTTGTCCTTCCCCCCCCCCCCAGGAGGCCTCCGGGGCAGCCCTGCCAAGCTCTTCGAGGTTCCCGACACGTGGTAACCGAGACCCGAAGGAAAACAAATCGCTGGTGCCGTGGCTGAGGAGGACCCAGCTGGCACATTCAGAAGCCATACTGTATTTAATTTCATGAAATGTGGTATGGGAGGGGTTTGAAGCCAAGTCTGTGTCCTGGCAAAAACCCAGTTTCTTTTATTTGTGTGGCTGTGTTTCTTTTCTTCCTTTTTAATGTAAACTGTCTGCTGACACTCAGCACGGTTGTAGGCCGTCTTGAATGTGCACATTATTAACCAGTTGATGATTTGTTGCTCACGTGAAACCCCTTTTCCAGTGTCATGAATTTTAGCGCGTTTAAGAACCTACCTGGTGGGGATCGTCGGCTGTGAAATAAGCGAAGAGCCGACATTCTTGGGCGCCGGATCGTGAGTTTTGGGGTTGAAGTCTTTACTGCTTCGAGAGATTTCTTTTCGTGTTCTCGTGCGCAGATTTGGGGGCCTCCGCAGCACGCGGTTACAGTCTCCCCCGTGGAGAGACCCCTCACGTCTGCCCACTTCCCGCCATAGCTGCCTGAAAATACTAAGCACTCCAGCTTGTTTTTCCAGTAGGAAAATGTCTAACGCCGTCCACCCATAAAGACGCTTACCATATGCCTTGGCCTTTGGGGCATTTTTATTTAGAGTCCTTCTTCCTAACTTGTGAGTTTCTCAAGGCGAACTGGACGAGTACAAAAAGTTCACTTCTGTTTTTACACGTAGTGCTGTGTTTGTTCCCTTTTCCGTACCTTAGCCTGCTCGCCGTCTCTGTTCGGGAGTGTGTCCGGGGGTAAGGTGGCATGTGTGTGTACACGTGCGTGTGTGTGTGCGTGTGTGTGTGAAATCACAGATTACAACGTGTACCAGCCCTCTCTCTGTTGAAACAGATCACAGCAGCGACAGGATTTCATGGATGTATTTCCGTAGGTCTGTTTCATGTAGATCATTGTTAGATATTTAACATTTTTTTTGTATCATGGAAAATAAAAATGAAAAATGTATTTCCAAGAGATGAAAATTAAAGAAATTTTCTTAGGATTCTGGTTTTCTCCTGTTTCTTTTTGGTAAGCGAATGACGTATTTGATCTTTACATAGATGTATTTCTCTCTAAAGATCACCCCTAAAAAGCTCTGGTAAGTCAGGAAGCCTGGTGTTCGTGGATTTTTTTTTCTTTTTTTTAACCTCCAACTCCTTATACTTGCGTTAACGAGTCAGATGCCCGTTGCTGGAGCCAAGCCCTGTGGAGAGTGGCTGTGTAGGAGGGTCTGGGTGTCCTGCGTGGCGGGTGGAGCCCTCTGCCATCAGTGGTGCTGTGTGAATTCGGATCAGTGAGACACTCTCCCCAGTTGAGAGCCTCTTAGCGCTTCCCCTCCCTCCCCCACCCTGCCTTACCCAAGAGTTTGTGCGGAGTTACAAACCCAAACTTGTCTGGGAGGAGCTCCCACCCCTTCTAGAGCTTCGTCCCTGCTCACAGCCCAGCGGGGTGGTGCACAGGGAGGTGCAGATAAAGGCTGATGTCTACAGGAGGCTTACAGGGCACTGCCAGGGCTGTGCCGGGTCTCAGAAACTGACAGGTAGGAACAGGTAGTGCCTGATACTTTCTAACGTAGTAAACAAGAGGGAAAACCAACCACAGACTGTGATTGGCGCACGTCGGAGAAGTACGTGTGGCCTGAGGAACACACTTGCGTGGCACCCTGAGCCCGGTTCTCCCTGCTCAGAAAGCTTTACACACACACACACACACACACACACACACAGACACACACACACGGCTGCTCCGACTCCAGAGGAGGGCTCGGGGAGGGGGCGTGCTAGAAGGGGCCTGTGCTCTGGAGCCTTCTAGAGCTGGACTTGCACCCCAGCTCCAGCCGTGGGTTCTCGGACACATTGCCCTCTCCCCGCCTCTGTTTCCTCAGTGATAAAATCAGGGCGATAAACCTGCCTCTCAGGGTGGTTGCCAGGACTAAAGGAAATCACGTAAAAGGCCCAGCATACACAAGTGCGCGGTAAATGGCAGTTAGATTTGAAGATGACGCTTTTGAGACCCTGTGTCGTCGTCTGTCAACTGGAGCTGAGTCACCGGGGATTTGGCTCAGGATTAAATACATGGCAGAGCCCTCATCCGTGCTCAGACCCCTATTTTCTTCCCAACTGGACCCCGTCACTTGGAACACTTGTCCTGGGTTGGCCCTCAACCCACCCCACACACACATACAGGCTTTCTCGATGTCTCTTGGGGCATCAAACCCTAGGGTGGTGCTCTGGCTTTCGAGGCGGAGGCCCAGGGCCATATGATGATCATGGATCTGTGTTTCTGGCTTTTGTTACCTGTGGAGCCAAAGCTGCAGGTGGGTGTGGAAGTGGGGACCTCCGTTTTTCCCTGCAGATAGTTCTGTGGTCCTTTGATTTCAGGGCTGGGGTGGAGACTGAATGCTGCGTTCTGTCCTTTTCTGTAGTTTTGAATTCACTCAGTACCTCCCCCCCCCCCGCCCCGCCACATTCTGTTGTCAAAAATTTCAAACATGCAGAGAAGTTGAAAGAATTACTCAGTGAACACCCATTTACTCACGTGCCTCCTAGATGGTACAGCTACTATTTTGCTATCTTTGCATTATTACATAACCAGCTATCCCTTCTTCCATCGGTTCATCCTAGTTTTTGTTTGTGTTGTTTATTTATTTTGAGAGAGAGAGCAAGGGAGGGGCAAAGAAGGGAGGGAGAGAGATAGAGACAGAGAGAGAGAATCCCAAGCAGTCTCCATGCCATCCACACAGAGCCCCACACAGGGCTCAAACAAACCGTGAGATCATGACCTGAGCCAGAATTAAGAGTCAGACACTCAGCCAACTGAGCCACTCAAGTGCCCCAATTCAGCCTAGTTTTTGATGTATTTTGAAGGAAGTCATAAACTTGGGTGCACGCCCCCTACCAGATACTTCAGCATGCTTCTCATTAGCCAGGGTTTAATATTTGTTGATGATGGGGGAGTCAGTGGGGATAAAACTTACAGTGAAATGCTCAAATCTTTTTTAAAAAATTTTTTTAATTAACATTTTTTTGAGAGAGACAGAGCACAAGCAGGGGAGGTGCAGAGAGAGGGAGACACAGAATCGGAAGCAGGCTCCAGGCTCTGAGCTCTCAGCACAGAGCCCGATGGGGGGCTCGAACCCACGAACTGTGAGATCATGACCTGAACCGAAGTCGGTCGCCCAACTGACTGAGCCACCCAGGCGCCCCTGAAATGCTCACATCTTAAGTGTACCAATTAAGAAGTTCTAGCAAATGCAACCATAACTACCAAGATACAGACATCCCCATCACCCCCAGAATATTCTCTTCTGCCTCTTCCTAGTCAACCCCAACACCGCTGCCACCCCCCAGAGGCACCCACCAGCCTGCTTTTTTTTCCACTACAGAGTAGTTTGACCTTTTCTGGAACTTCATGGGAATAGAATCATGAAGGGTGTGCTCTCCAGTGAGGCCTCTTTCAGCATGATGTTTTTGAGTCTCATTCATGCCATTGCTTGTGTCAGGAGTTCCTTTTTGTGGCCGAGTCTGTTTTTTTAGAGAATTTTTTCAATATTTATTGTTGAGAAAGAGAGAACAGAGGAGGAACAGAGAGAGAGGGGGGGACACAGAATCTGAAGCAAGCTTCAGGCTCTTAGCTGTCAGCACAGAGCCCAATGTGGGGCTCGAACTCCTGAACCGCGAGATCATGACCTGAGTCGAAGTCGGACGCCTAACCAACTGAGCCCCCCAGAAGCCCCATGTTTTTAACTGATGGACGCTATGACTGTTCCCGTTTTGGGGCTTCTAGGAATAAAGCTGCTGGGAACATTCTAGAAACTCCCAGGTCTTTCTTAAAGTGGTCGTAGCATTTACATTCTCACCCACAATGTATGAGTGTTCCAGTAGCTTTCGTCTTTGGCAACACTTGATGTTGTCAGTCTTCAGCCATCCTGGCAGATACATCGCGCATCTCATTGTAGTTTTCCTTTGCGTTTCCGTGATGATGGCTGATGATGTGTTTATTGGGCATTTGTATGTGTTCCTCTGTGAAGTATCTGTTCAGTCCTCTTGCCTGTACTTTATCGGGTTGTGTCTCTGTTAGTAAGTTGTAGATGCTCATTATATATTATGGACGTCAGTTCTTTGATAATTATTGTGTAAATGTTTAGTTCCAGTTTATAGCTTGTCTCTTTTCCTTCTTTTTCTTCCAGCCTTACTGAGATACAGTTGATACACAACATTGTGTAAGTTTAAATTTCTTTTAATGTTTATTTACTTTTGAGAGCGAGAGAGACGGTGTGAGTGGGTGAGGGGCAGAGAGAGAGGGAGACACAGAATCCGAAACAGGCTCCAGGCTCTAAGCTGTCAGCACAGAGCCCGATGCAGGGTTTGAACTCACAAACTGCAAGATCATGACCTGAGCCAAAGTCAGAGGCTTAATCTACTGAGCCACCCAGGTGCCCCAACATTGTGTAAGTTTAATGTGTTCAGCGTGTTGACCCAATACATTCCTACACTGCAAATAATAACCACCATAGTGCTAGCCAACATGATCACATGATCACCTTTTTTTTTTTTAATTTTTTTTTTAATGTTTATTTATTTTTGAGACAGAGAGCCACAGAGCATGAACAGGGAAGGGGCAGAGAGAGAGGGAGACACAGAATCTGAAACAGGCTCCAGGCTCTGAGCTGTCAGCACTGAGCCCGACGTGGGGCTCAAACTCACAGACTGTGAGATCATGACCTGAGCCGAAGTCGGACGCTTAACCGACCGAGCCACCCAGGCGCCCCCTTTTTTTTTTTTTTTTTTAATTGGTGGTGAGAACATTCAGGATCAACCTCCCAGAAGCCTGTTTATTTTCTTAACAGTATCTTTCACGGGGCAGAAGCTTCTGATTTTAATGAAATCTATTTCGTACATTTTTCTTCCTTCCTTCCTGGGACCCATCTGTGGGGATATCATGCCAGATCTCTGCCCTTTCTCAGAAACCCCCAGGTTGTAAAGGTATCCTTTCATGTTTCTTCTGGAAGCTTTAGGGTTCCAGGCTTTACGATTACGTGTCCGATCCGTGTTGCGTTCATTCTGTGTGTATGGCCTGAGGCAGGAGTTGAGGTCCCTTTGTTTGCATGCAGATATCTGGTTATTCCAGCCCCATTTGTAAAGAACACTCTTCCAATTGGATTGCTTTGGTGCCTTGCACAAAAATCTTGCGACCTACTAACAAAGCTGGGTCTTAGCATGTGTGCTTTTATCTGTTTTTTTTATTAATTTATTTCACATTTATTGATTTATTTAGAGAGAGTGTGAGTGGGGGAAGGGCAGAGAGAGAAGCCCAAGCAGGCTCCGCACTGTCAGCGCAGTGCCCCACGCAGGGCCCAAACCCTCAAGCAGTGAGATCATGACCTGAGCTGAAATCAAGAGTCGGACGCTCAACTGACTGAGCCACCCGGGTGCCCCATCCTGTGTGCTTTTAAAGTGCACTGTCACTCTGGCCAATCAGCAGCACAGAGAGGCTCTCATGCGTTCCTGCATGTGCATTTCCCACTCTGACATCTTAGGGCCGTTCGCTTGACGCGGAGAGGAAAATGCTGTGATCCTTGGTTCCTGCTGAGGCCAGGCCACTCTCTCCTGACCTGGGAAACGAGTGAGTGTTAAAAATAGTCCAGTCTTTTTGGATGTTTTTTGTTTTGTTTTGTTTTGTTTTGAATCTCCTGACCTAAGTTTCATGACTTCGACTGAAATCTTTATTTCCCCCCAAATGATTCATGGGGTAAATTGATGCGTCCGATTTTGTCGAGGAGGGGAAATGGAATACCTGGAGGCCAGTTCGTGTTTCCCCTGGTTGTGAGCCACCCTGGCCTGCAAGTTGTCTGGTCCCTGGTGAGAGCAGTTCAGTCTGTCTTCTGCCGCTTGCCCATCTCCGTCTCGGGCCCCCCTCGGTCTCAGCCAGGCCATGGCCCTGAACTTGAGTAAAAGCTCTTGGTGTGGCTGTCCCTGCTGAAAACATTCACAAAAGCTGACAGGGTTAGGCAATTTAAAATTGAAATGTGTTAGACAAGACAACTCTGTCATAAAAGAAAGGACAATTAGAAAGAGTCCCCCACTAGGGGCGCCTGGGGGGCTCAGTCATTTGAGCGTCTGGCTTGAGCTCAGGTCACGATCTCGCAGTTCATGGTTGGAGCCTCGAGTCAGGCTCTGTGCTGACAGCTCAGAGCGTGGAGCCTGCTTTGGATTCTGTGTGTGTCTCTCTCTCTCTGCCCCTCCTCTGCTCACACTCTATGTGTCTCTCTGAAAATAAATAAATAAAACATTTAAAAAAGAAAAATAAAATAGAAAGACACCCCCCCGTTTTTTTCTTTTTTCTTTTTCTTCTTTTTTTTTTTTTTCTTTTTGAGGAAGGGAATGTGTTTCAGAAAAAAGATAGAACCCTTATGCCTGTTTCTTTTAAATGAGAACATAGGGAAATACTAGAACAGAGAGCTTGGAGCCAGAGAACCTCGCCTGTGTGTGTGATGCGTATACACGCGGGAACCCCGTGCAGAGGAAGCCAGTGTACCCAGACCTGTCTCGTGGGATCCATCTGTGGGGATGTAATTGCACATTTCTGAGGCCAGCAGGAGGACCAGGCGCCTGCCTCTTGACGCTTGCCTGCTCCAGCACAAGGACGGTGGAGACAGCAACTCTCCGTCCCGCCTCCCCAGCAGGTGGAATCTTCATTACTGGCAAATGGCCAGACCTCCAAAAAACACTGACTGAAGGGGGTTCCCTCCCTCTTCCTACAGTGACGAGGAGAGTAAACTGTGTTCATATCTCCTCCCCTCTGTGCACTGTGGCCCGGTCAGCCTAGCCTCTTAATTCTCAACACCCAGAATCTGGGCACCCGGCGTCATTCCTTGGACTCAGGAAGGGCTGATCTTACCCGGAAGCTTGCCCTTCATTTGTTGAAGGGGGCTCTGTGCCTACAAGCCACCTTGATGAATGATCGTGGTCTGGGAGTGTAGCCTTGTGCCGCTTTTGGAGGCTGTATCTAAGTCGGGGAGGTGGAGAGTCCTTGGGTGTTTTCATTTTACAACCCCCATCATTACTCCATGGCGCAGCTGAATCCCTCTTCTGTGGAGTGTGAATCGGGCGCACCCCACCTTATGGAGCCTCAGAGCCCTCATCGTCTCCCCTTTTCTGTCTGCCCACTGTCTCTTAAACTTGGAAGCCTTTCCACGGACACCCCGGCTTGAGAAACCGCATGGCCGAGGCAGCATGCTGTGAGGCCCAGCATCTGCAGTCGGGGATTGCCCAGATCTGAGCTCACGGCCAGGACAAGGACGCCAGCTCAAGTTCAGTCTCCTGTCCCTCCAGCCGGACCCCCGCCACCCCCTCCCAGATAATAGGTCTTTGTCCACTTGGCTGCCGTCATTCACTTACACTGGGAAAAACCCAAGAGTCTCCTGTTTGAAAACACATAACCCCTGTGCTCTGGAACTTTCCATTTCAAAGTAAACTCCTCCTCCAGTCTTCAGTCCTTGCTTTTTGAAAGTAAAATTTCTTGGGGCACCTGGGTGGCTCTGTCAGTTGAGCATCCGACTCTTGGTCTCGGCTCAGGTCATAATGTCACAGTTCGTGGGTTCGAGCCCCGCGTCGGGCTCTGTGCTGACAGCTCAGAGCCTGGAGCCTGCTTCCGATTCTGTGTCTCCCTCTCTCTGCCCCTCCCCTGCTTGTGTGTGAGTTCTCTCTCTCTCTCTCTCTCTCTCCCTCTCTCTAAAAAATGAATAAACATTTAAAAAAAGAAAGAAAGTAAAATTTCTTGTCTACCCTACTGTGTGTTTTTCTGTAATCATACTGGGGAATGCATATAGAAGCATACTCTATTCTAAATGCTTTGTGATTTTTTGACATGTAGATATCTTACGCCCCACTGAAGATAAAACCGAGGCTCCGGACAGTTAGGTGACTTTCTCTGGAGGTCACGGCCAGTGGCAGAGCCGGAATTCAAACCCCAGTGATGCCCATGTGCCTAATCAAGACTTGTCACTGCCTTATGTCCACATGAGGGGCATCACGTGGAACAGGAATAAAGAAGTGACAGCAGTATACGTCCTGAGGGAATCGGGGCCGCTGGCTCATGGGGGCACGTCCCGTGTCCGGCTGAAGTCCGTGCACTGGACTGTGGCCAAGTTCCCCTCTCTTCACACCCCACCCCACCCTGTCCATCCCCAGACCTGCCACCTCCTCGTCCAAGCTACAGGTGATGATAAGGCTTTGTCTGCGTCTTAGACAATTCCTTAAGGGACAGCTTCCCAGAGGAGGATTTACAGCATCAGGAAGCAGAGGCATCATAAAGGCTCTGGACATGCATGGCCAACTCGATCTCCGTTTTAGGATCCCACCAGAAGCCTCCACACTCTGAGCGGCAAGGTGTGGGAAAGGCCCACCTGCCCAGTGAGCCAGCCAGCCAGTCATTTCACCCGACGAAGCCCTGAAGGGGATCCAGAGCTGGAAGGCACACCCTGGTCTTTGAAGCTTGTGTGTTCCCAGCAGCTGCGTCAGCATCACCTGAGAACTTGCTAGAAATGCAAATTCTTGGACCTCACTCCCAGTCCTACTGAGTCACAAACTCCAGGGGCGGGGCCCAGCTGTCTGGAAACAAGCCCTCTGGGTATTTCCAGTGTTTGCTCAGGTCTGGGAGCCACCGGTCTTGGGAAAGCTGCAAGGGTAATGCACATGCTTTATAAACTGACTCCGTGAGGGCCGGGAGCAAATCCAAGGGCAAGGTCACTTCCATCTCCAGCTCACGGTCAACATCGTCACCTTAGCTGGTTCGCATCTTTAGGTGAATAATTAGAACCATGTGGAAAATGTTACTCTTTCATGTTAAGGATCTGGCTCTTCTAGGCAATTGTTATTTGTACTTAAGAGGTGTATTATGTGCCAGGCACATTATTATTATTATTATTTATTATTATTGTTGTTATTATTCCCTCCGGAAGGGAAAAGGAGGGCTTACAGCAGTTTAGCAACAGCCTAACATCACACAGCTTGTACGTGGCAGAACTCAAATTGGAACCCCGTCTGTCTGCCAGAAACTGTGCCCTTCATAGCCACACCGCTTGAGAGAAGGAGTTGAGATCCTTCCATAACGCGGGCGCCTTTCAAATGATTGGGTTTGTTGCTGTTCTGAAATCTTCCGAAGCTGTGTAGTAGCTTTCCCCCCGATTCCTGTAGCCTTGTACTTGGACAAACCCAAGCTGCTCTTGGACCCACCTAACTCTTGCCTGGTTGACCATCCCTAGCCGGTTAGTGAGGCGATCTTTTGTTTCCCTCCACGTGTTTCATTTTGACTCCTAAGGATTTCTTCTAGAGTTTCCGGACTGCTGACATCCCTTGGTAGGTAGGTGAGCGTCTCAGCTGTAGATCATTTGAGTTCTGTGACACTTTATGCAATGAGCTCTCAAGTCCTGTGTCAAGTGACAGGCAGGGGCCAGAGTCGCTCGGGAGGGCAGGGGTCTGAGGGGACGCTGAGTATGGGCACCTGTGTTTTGTCTGTTATCACCTGCCCCGGGCGGGAGGGGGCGGGGCGGGCAGAGAGCCTACAGTTTGGGATCCACACTGGCCCTCTGGCTTCCCCTGGGGCTTGGTGGCCCAGCTTCCAGGGAGTGGCAGTGGGGGATACCAGAGGCCAGACCGAAGAGCCTGAAGGCTTGCCACCACCCCAGAGGCATCCCCGTGGAGGGTCTCAAGAGGGCCTGCCATCAAAACAGAAGAGGCTGCAAATATTCCCTTTTGGGGCCACGGAAGGGAAGCCAAATGAAATGTGAAGAGGTGTCTGAAAGCCGAGAGGAAACCAGGAAGCCCTTCCAGAAGTTCTATTTGTGGGAAGAAACTTTGGCACGGGGCAGCCGGCCCTGCTGCAAAAATAGACCGAGATGCCGAGAAATGGCTCCATTCTGGAAGCAAATGTCCCTCTGCGCGGAGCTTGAGCGGGGCCTTTGGAAAGCTCGGCCCCGCTCCTCTGCCTCCCTCTGGACCCCAGCACTGAGGAGCAAGAGCGAGAAAAGCCAAACATTTAAAAGCAGTCTTGCCTGTCACCGGGGCTCCACCGTCACCAGTGGGGCCAATGGAAACACAGGGCAAAAAGGAAGGTTTCAAGTCAGTGCCTGGAAACCCAGCAGGTCTGCGGGCCCGGCTCCCCTTTGCCGTGTTCGTTCTCGGCTCTGCCCCCCCACGGGTGACACGGCTAAGAAAATGGGACGGCGCGCAGCAGGAGAAAGTGTGGCTAGACAGAAAACGCAGACTTCTAGAGATCGAGGGCGGTGCCCCTCAGCAAGGTGTCCTTTAATACACCAGCCTGACAGCCCAGCGGGGGTTGAGATGTGGCTGTGAAAGAAGGAAAGGTGGCAGGACAGACTCCTGAGGTCCATCGTGACTCCGGAAGGCTGCTCTCGCCCTCTCTCTGTTCCGTGCTCATCTGGCACTGTCTTAAGAGAGCGACCCTGGCCTGTCCGCAGCAGCGAGGGAGCGGCAGTGACCGCTGTCGGGGTCGGCCGACCTCCTGCCACCGCGGTGGGGCCAAGCCTGAGAGCCATCTGGGTGGTCCTCTGCCCTGGACTCCTGGCCACGCTACGTGCAGGGTCACAACAGAGTCATGTTCCTTGGAAAGGAGCATTTTAGTTTATGGCCCAAGTAGTTTGGAGGGGGAAAAAAAACACCCCATAAATGAGTGCAGACCCCAGGTCACCTTGCGTAGAACTGGGACACATCAAGCAAATCTGACCCGCTTGCCCCTTCCTGCAGGAGCTGGATGGGGTCTCTAACTTTGCTCCTTGTGGCCAAGAACTGTCAACGCCGCTGTGGCTCTCTGAGGAGTTGCGGTAGGAGTTGAAAAGGTCCAGGGTCCTCTGGAATTAGCAGCCCGGCTCACAGGCAGCTCTTCTGTCTTCAGAGGGCATGAGGGCAGCTGTGGGGAGGCTTAGGTGGGGACTGGCGTGGGGGTTCCCTCTCTGCCGACGGAGAAAGTGCGTGCTCAGGGGAGCGCTGCGGGGAGAATGGAGGGGTCTGCCCCCCAGGAACACCCCAGCTGGTGGTTAAGATCTCCCTGCAAACACAAGCAGGTGGGAAGGATGAGGGGAGACTGTCAGGAAGACAGAAAGCAGGGAAGAGGGAGAGAGGGAGGGGAGAGGGAGGGAGCCCGCTGCCCGGTTCAGGAGAGCAAGCATCTGCAACAAGCTGGGGCTGTAGGGCACTTGGGTTTAGCACAAAGCTGCATCTACGTATTTGCAATGCTGGACTGACGCAGAAATGGATTGTTTTTTGTTTTTTGTCTTTTTTTCTGGAAGCATCCCATTTCTTTGAACTCTCATGTGCTTCTGGCAAGACCTGCCTTTCACAGCCCCCCTCCCTGCAAGCAGGGCCCAGGAGGTGGGCACACGCCCCGGGGCCAGCCGGTCAGAGTGCCCCCGTCTCCCCGGGAGGGGCCAGTCACTCCCTGGGCAGTTTGGGGCGCTGCGCTGGAAGAAGGTGACCCGAGGCTGCTGGGCAACCATTTCTCTGGTCGCGTGGAGAACCCACCCGCCATAGTCGAGGAGGCCACCCGCTTTGGGAATGAATATAGACAGCATCCCCGGGGGCCTGGATCCGTGTTTTCCCACCACTGGATCCCTCCACCCCGTCCCTTCCAGTGACGTCCATCAGCGTGTCACCTCCCTCTTCCCGCTTATCTCAATTTGAGTTACATTTCTGTCCCTTGCCACTATAGAAGCCCCGACCATGAGAGGGAATATTTCGGCACAGGGGGGGCCTGTAGTCTGTGAAAACAGCTCGCCAGTATATAGACCGGCTGTAGACTAATGCAGAGTCAAACGGGTGTGTATAGCTTAGGTTGAGAAAGTCCAGGCTTTTCAGGCCCTGGAGAAACTGTCACTGACCTACGGCAAATCCCTCTTCCCCATTCATCCAGGAAGCTTCGTTAATGGGGTGAGTGCATGGAAGGAGAAGAAAGTCCTTACCCACAAAGAGGCCATGCAGACCTCTGGTTGATGGAAGGCTGCTGTCTCTGGCAGGTTCTGGGGTTTGAAATGGAGTTCACTGCTTGGGGGATGCCCCGTCTCAGCGAGAGCCTGCCCTTCTACTCTGGGGGGGCCTGACGAGGCTCTTCTCCAGAGGGGACAGCCTTGTGCCTTGGAGCGTGTAAGTCGGTCTCTGCTCCGAGAGGGCGTTATTGCATATGGCCCGTAGCCTCCTGCCCTGGCTTCAAACACAGACCATCTGTTGTCCAGACTTCTTGCTCTATCCAGCCTTCTCTATCACTTTTTCTGAAGCTGGGAACATTTCCCAAACCAACAACTGCCCGGTCCGCAGTGTTCCTTGCTGAGTGTCCCCACAGGAGAGATGGGGGACACGACGAATAAAGCCAGCCATCTTTGCTTCCCACCCTAGCAAAGGGACTGCTTTGCTGCAATCATAGACCACTTCTGTCTTCCGCTTGCCTTCACGTGGTATAAACCGTCTAGAAGATGGGGCGGGAGCTTCAGATGATTTCCCCCCACAGATCCCTAGAAGCATCGGGAGAAGGATACATTTTGTCATGAGACAAATTAGAAGTCAAGACCAGGCTATGGGGGCACCTGGCAGTTTAGTCATTGGAGCTTGTGATTCCTCATCTCAGAATTGTGACTTCAAGCCCCACGTTGGGCATGGAGCCTCCTTAAAAAAAAAAAGACCAAGTTCAATTACTTGCTTGCTTTGGACCTTGGATACGTTTTGTGAACCTCAATTTTCTGCTCTGTACAATGGAGATAAGAATGCAATAGGGCTTGAGACTGGTTCAGCTGTGAGCGACAGGGGTCTGCATATGGTGGCTTGAAACACTCGTAAAAGACATCCAAGGGTGATTGTTGCCAGGGTGTGGGGAGAGGGTGAGTGGGGAGTTAGTGTCCAGTGGGTACAGAGGTTCAGATTTACGAGTTGAGAAGTGTGCTGGGGGAGGATGGCAGGGGTGGTTGCATAGCTGTGTGAATGTACTTAGTACCCCTGTGCTATAGGCTTAAATATGGCTACGATGGGACATATTATGTCATGTGTATTTTAACTCAAAATATAAAATCACAATTAAAAAAATTTAATTCAGAAAAAGGATGTAAGGGCTCCCGGCTGGCTCAGTTGGTGGAGCATGCGACTCTTGATCTCAGGGTCATGGGTTCAAGCCCCATACTGGGCGTGAAGCCTACTTAAAAAAAGAAAAAACAAAAAACAAAAAGGATATTTGCAAAAAACAAAGCAAAGACTTCCAAGGCAGGCAGTCAAGGCTTGTAGGATAGATCTGTGAAATCATGGACCCGGGCTCCTTCAGTCTTCCAGCGCTAGTTTCATTCTAAAGGTCTACTCATGGTCCAAGGTGGCTGCTAGAACTCCAGCCATTACATTCCAATCTGTAAGAATGAGGAGGTACATTCTGACTCACCTTTTAAAGAAGTTTTTATATATTCTTAAATTTTTATTTTTGAGAGGGAGAGAGAGAGAGAGAGAGAGAGAGTGTGTGTGTGTGTGTGTGTGTGTGTGTGTGTGTGTGTGAAAGGGGGAGGGACAGAGAGAGGGAGGGGAAACAGAGGATCCAAAGTAGGCTCTGCGTTGACAGCAGCGAGCCCGATGCATGGCTCGAACTCATGAATTGTCAGATCATGACCTGAGCCAGAGTAGTACATGCACCCGACTGAGCCATCCAGGCACCCATGACTCACCTTTTTAGAAGCCGTCCCCGAAGTCCACCATAAAACTTCCACTTACGTTCCATTGGCTACTAGTGAGTCACGTGGTCATGTCTGGCTGCAAGAGAGTCTGGGGGAAAGGTAATTGTGGGAGGTAGCCTCTAAATTGGCCCCAACAATCCCTGCCTCCTGCTGTCCACTCCCTTGTGCAATTCCCTCCCCTTGAGTGTGGGCAAGACCTAGTAGCTTCCTTCTAATCAATAGAATCTGGCAAAAATGTGGGGAGGTCACTTCTGAGATTAGGTTACAAAAAGATGGCGGCTTCTATATTGGGTGCCCTCTCTTGCTCTGAGGAAAGCCAGCTGACATGTGAGCTGCCCTATGGAGAGATCCATGTGGCAAAAGGGACTGGTGTCTCTGGCAACACGAGTGAGCCTGGAAGGACATCCAGGCTGTCCTTCCATAGCCCTGGTGGGCCATCTTGACTGCAGTTTCATTTGGTTTTTATTTTTTTAAGTTTATCGATATATTTTGAGAGAGATGGAGACAGCACGAACGGGGAGGGGGCAGAGAGAGAGGGAGAGAGAAAATTCCAAGCAGGCTCCACATTGCCAGCACCGAGCCCGGCACAGGCTCAAACTCATGAACCGTGAGATCATGACCTGAGCCGAAACCAAGAGTTGGATGCCTAACCGACTGAGCCACCCAGGCGCCCCTGCAATTTTTTGAGACACCTGATCCAGAAAGCTCACAACACTGACCCACAGAAACAAAACATGTTGTTTTCAGCTGCTAAATTTTGGGCTCTTTTGTTACACGCGACAACCAACTAATACACTTTCCCAAGTGAACACATTCCCAGGGTTCTGTGAGTAAGGAGGAAGGGAAGATGGGCCTGGGAAGCAGCCAGTAGTCACTCCCGCCCCTGCCTACCTGTTGTAAGGATGAAATGAGGGAAGTCTGTAGACTGCCCACCTACGGTCTACCTGCACCCAGAAAGGGCCCAGACCGAGGTGATTCGTGATGGGCCACCGTCCAGACTCTACTTCCCAGGCTTCTTGCCAAACTCCCCCAGGAGATACCGTTGTGCTATGACTTTTATTCCTTTCTCCCTTCCTCCCTCTCCCTTCCACAGCTCACACCCCCACTGACTCCACCAAATCCAGCCTGGAGAGTGACTACTCCTGCAAAACCAAAGGTCCCCAAGCCGGCTCTTGGGCTCCCAAAACGGTGAGACTTCAGAGGAAAGGGGGCTTAATCCAGCCCCCGTCTTACGCTCTGAACCCCTCTGGAGTGATATCCTTGCCTTCTTCTCTACCTTCTCTCTGCACTGCTCTTGCTGAGGCAGAGCCCAGGGTTTGGAGCACTTGTGAAGTTCCCTGGTTTTGTCTTTGTCTGTGTCTGTCTTTGTCTGTCTTTGTCTTTTTTGTTTCCTTTTTCTTTTCCTTTTCCTTTTTCTTTTTCTTTTTCTCTTTTAAAGAAATTGCATTAGTTGAACCCAATTTTCTCTCCCCAAGAGGAGTTGAAGTCGGGTTTATGGGACATGAGGAGGTTTTTGAGTGAATAAGCACCGTATTTTCTCCCGGTTTCCCTTTGAGCTTTTGAGGACTTTTCCTCTTACCTGACCAGAAAGACCTAAGGTCTGTACAGTGTCTTGAGAGCCTATTCTCCATGTGTATAACTGGGAGAAAAATCTAGAGAATGCTCCCCTGGGTTCCACAGTAATGTGTGCACCTAACTAAGGCAAGAATTGAGTCTCCCCTTGAGACTCAAGAATTGAGTCTCCCCTTGTATCCCTACAACCTTCAAGGATGTAGGGATTTTTTTTTTTCACTGTGGAAGAAGGTGGGCTCCCAAATCATTTCACATACAATGAAAATCTCAGTTGTTCAGAATGGGTTGATAACGACCAAGGCCTTTCAGTGAAAACAAATATTCCAGGGAGAAACAAACAAACAAACAAAGGACAAGTCCCAAGACTTTAATGATGAAAGATAAAATATGCCAATATTCCGGCTTGTTATTTTCGTTAGTGAACTAGGATATACAAGAACTTACAGAAGAATGCTGTGTTAACACACTTTCTTAAATTTGAAAAATTGACTTAAATAGGTTTTTAGCATGATGTTGCAAATGCTTACCGGGTTCCTGCAGAGGAACTCTACCAGTATGAACGCTGTATGAGCAGAGAACTGTCTACTCATGTCTCCGCGAACACCTAATTTGAGAAGTCCGGCGTGACCTGGGGAGGTAAGGCATGGAGAGGCCAAGCGCTCTGACTTTACAAAGTTGTCACAACAAAATGACGCGTGGAGTGGTTTAACACCCTCTCCTCTGGGAAGGGAGAGCAGACTGAGCCGCGTGAGTGAGTGGGTGTGTGGGCACACACGCATATGCCCAGGGGGGCTTTGCGCAGGAGAGGAGGAAATTAACACTTCTGCTCTGATAAAGAACAGGAGCGTTTATAAAGCAGCAGGGAGGTGGGTATGTGCCTAGTTTGAGTCCTGGCGATGAGTAATTGATTGGTCTTCAGCTTAGCGACAGAGTTATAGACCCGTACCCAGGTGATTGCTTTTCTCCACACCGAGCTCTGCCATTATATTCTCTATTAGGAATTTGATACACTGGAAAGACAGAGTGAGTTGGCTGTTGGCTAACAATGGGCCTCTTGTGTCATCCGTAGGAAACATTACCTTGCGTTTTTGTGACCCTGGCATCAGTATTTAGCCAGCGGCAACTTCCTAGCCCTCACCTGTTCAGACCCCGGGGTGTGGCCTTGTAACCCCAGAGCTAAAGCTGTGGGTACAAAAGTCACTGGTCAAAGGGTGTCCGGGTGGGGACCCCGTGCCCACCAGGATTCATTTGGGATGGTTTCCCTCTCTCAGCCTGGTTTCCCCCACCCCATGCTCTGTGTGCACCCACTTCTCACTGTCGTGGGTGGTCGTGTGTTTGCAGCGAAGCAGGACTGTTCTCTCTTAGGTTTCATCGTGGGAGCCAGCCTCAACTGGAAGGCAGCGGGGGTCTGGGTGCATGGCTGTCTTGGGCTGGACCGGGAATCCAGTGAGGAGAGAACATGGTGGCCTCACCTTGTTTGTGGGGTGGGTCCCAGAATCTTCTGCGTGAAGCTGGTGCAAAAACTGAGCCCTGAAGAGGTTTCTCAGGAAGCACCAGCTTGGGAGGAAACAGGTAGCCACTGGCCATGGTTTCTAAAAACAGTGGCAAGGGAGTAATGACAAGGTTAGGCTCTCCGTCAGGTCAGCAGCCCAAGGAGGGAGGCTGGTGAGGGGACGTTTCAGGGACTCACCAATGCATCTTTACTTTTTCCTCCTTAAAGATTTGGAAGAAAACTTGATTTTTTTCCCCCTCTGTCTAATATTCAGCACTTTAAGAGACTTTTGTCCCAGGAGGATGTCCAGGTGTTTTAGGACTTCTCACCTGAGGCTTGGAAAGTGCCAGACAGGGTCATAACAGTGATAGTAAGAACGGGCATTTATGTGGCCGTGCTGTGAGTCAGAGATTGCTCTAAGTGCTTTGTGTGTGTTTAACAGCTGACCCCTGGCTCAGAAGAGGCAGATAGAGGGGCTAGAGGCTGGTGGGGGTTAGCAGTCAGTAGCCTTCTTGCTGGGATATGCCATCATTAGTTAGATGAATGAATTTCACTCCACAAACGTCACACTCCTTTTTTTCTTTTTTTTAACTTGTTTATATATTTATATATATATATAAATTCAAGTCAGTTAATATACAGTGTAGTCTTGACTTCAGGGGTAGAACCCAGTGACTCATCTCTTACATGTGACACCCAGCACTTATCCCAAGTGCCCTCCTCAATGCCCATCACCCATTCAGCCCATTCCCCCTACCCCACCTTCCATCAACCCTCAGTTTGTCCTCTGTAGTTAAGAGTCTCTTATGGTTTGCCACCCTCTCTGTTTTTCTTATTTTTCCTTCCCTTCCCCTACATTCATCTGTTGAGTTTCTCAAATTCTACATATGAGTGAAATCATGATATCTCTTTCTCTCACTTATTATCCATGTTTTTTGCAAATGGCAAGATTACATCCTTTTTCATTACCAAGTAATACTCCGTTGTATATATACATTATATAGTCTTTATCCAGTCATCAGTCGATGAACATTTGGGCTCTTTCCATAATTTGGCTATTGTTGATAGCACTGCTATGAGCATTGGGGTGTGTTTGTCCCTTTGAAACAGCATTTTTGTATCATTTGGATAAATAGCTAGTAGTGCAATTGCTGGGTCATAGGGCGGTTCTATTTTTAGTTTTTTGAGGAACCTCCATACTGTTTTCCAGAGTAGCCGCCCCAGTTTGCATTCCCACCAACAATGCAAAAGAGATCCTCTCTCTCCGCATCCTCGCCAACATCTGTTGTTGCCTGAGTTGTTAATGTGAGCCATTCTGCCAGGTGGTATCTCATTGTGGCTTTGATTCGCATTTCCCCGATGGTGAGTGACGTTGAGCATCCTTTCATGTGTCTGTTGGCCATCTGGATGTCTTCTTTGGAAAAGTGTCTGTTCATGTCTTCTGCCCATTTCTTCACCGGATTATTTGGTTTTTGGGTGTTGAGTTTGGTGAGTTCTTTATAGAGTTGGACTTTGGTTTACTTTGGATACTAACCCTTAATCAGATATGTCATTTGCAAATATCTCCTCCCATTCCATCGGTTGCCTTTTAGTTTTGTTGACTGTTTCCTTTGCCGTGCAAGGAATAGTTTTTACCTTCATGAGGTCCCAGTCGTTCATTTTTGCTTTTATTTCCCTTGCCTCCAGGGACATGTCTAGTTAAATGTTGCTGCATCTGAAGTTAAATGTTGTTGCCTGTTTTCTCCTCTAGGATTTTCATGGCTTCCTGTCCCACATTTAGGCCTTTCATCCATTTTGAATTTACTTTTGTGTAGGGTGTAAGAAAGTGGTCCAGTTTCATTTTCCTCTATGTCACTACCAAATTTTCCCAGCACAGTTTGCTAAAGAGACTGTCTTTTTTCCAGGGGATATTCTCTCCTGCTTCGTCGGAGATTAGTTGGCCACACAGTTGTAGGTCCGTGTCTGGGTTTTCTATTCTGTTCCATCGATCTCTGTGGCGGTGTTTGTGCCAGTGCCATACTGTCTTGATCACTACAGCTTTATAATAATAACTTGAAGTCTGGGATTGTGATGCCTCCCAGCTTTGGCTTTCTTTTTCAACATTGCTTTGGCTATTTGGGGTCTTTTCTGGTTCCATACAAATTTTACGATTGTTTTTTCTAGCCCTGTGAAAAACACTGGTGTTATTTTGGTAGAGATCGCATTGAATGTGTATATTGCTTTGAGTAGTATAGACATTTTAAGCTTATTTGTTATTCCAGTCTATGTGCATGGGATGTTTTTCCGGTTTTTTTGGGTCTTCTTTAGTTTCTTTCATACGCTTTCTACAGTGTTCAATGTACAGACTCTCAGACTTTCAGCTATTCGCAGCTGACTTGATACTCTACATGGAAAACACAAAAGACTCCCCTGGAAAACTGCTAGAGCTGATATATCAATTCAGCAAAGTCAGAGGATATAAATCAATGTACAGAAACCGGTCGCGTTTCTATGCACCAATAATGAAGCAGCAGACCGAGAAATCAAGGGATCCATCCCATTTACAATTGTACCCCAAACCATAAGATACCTAGGAAGAAACCTAACATCACAATCCTTTTAAAAACACTTGTTTATTTGAAAAATTTTCCAGCTCTATTGCAATAGAATTTACACATAACATTGTGTCAGTTTGAGGAATACAAAGTGTTGATTTGATACACTTACATGTTGCAAAATGATTACCACCATATCTTAGCTAAACCCCCCCGCATGGCATCCC
Organism: Puma concolor; assembly: GCF_028749965.1. NCBI lineage: Eukaryota > Metazoa > Chordata > Mammalia > Carnivora > Felidae > Puma > Puma concolor. The sequence goes on from NC_141682.1 coordinate 30,652,364, forward strand.
TTGGTGTCACTTAATCACCTGTTCTTTTTCGTGGTGAGAGCATTTAAGATCTACTGTCTTAAATACTTTAAAGGGGTGGTGGTGGGGCTGAGTCGGTTAAGCTACGGACTTCAGCTCAGGTCGTGATCTCACAGTTTGTGGGTTCCAGCCCCAAGCTGGGCTCTCTGCTGTCAGCACAGATCCCGCTTCTGATCCTCTCCCCCACCCCACCCTGCCCTTCCCCAGCTCATACTCTCTGTCTCTCCAAAATAAATAAAAACAAAAACAAAAACACCTGAAAAACAAACACTTTTAATCATTTGATACAGTGTTAGTAACTATAGTCATCATGCTATCCATTAGATCCCCAGAACTTATTTATCAAGATTTTTTAAATTTTTCATATTTTTAAAGAGAAGAGCACGAGTGGGGAGAGGGTCAGAGGAAGAGAGAGAATCTCAAGCAGGCTCCATACTTAGCGCAGAGCTTGACACAGGGCTCGATCCCATGACTCTGGGATCATGACCTGAGCCAAAATCAAGATTCAGACGCTTAACCAACTGAGCCACTCGGGTGCCCCTTATTGTGGTTTGGATGTGCATTTCTCTGATGATCCATCGTGCTGAGCATCTGTATGTTTTCTGTGGGAAAATGTCTATTCAGTTCCTCTGCCCATTAAAAAAAATTTTTTTTAATGTTTATTTATTTTTGAGAGAGAGACAGAGACAGAGACAGAGGGTGAGCAGGGAAGGCGCAGAGAGAGACAGAGACACAGAATCCGAAGCAGACTCCAGGCTCTGAGCTGTCAGCACGGAGCCCGACATCGGGCTCGAACCCACAAACAGTGAGATCATGACCTGAGCCGAAGCGGGATGCTCAACCGACTGAGCCACCCAGGCACCTCTCCTCTGCCCATTTTTTTTTTTAATTTTTTTTTCAACGTTTTTATTTATTTTTGGGACAGAGAGAGACAGAGCATGAACGGGGGAGGGGCAGAGAGAGAGGGAGACACAGAATCGGAAACAGGCTCCGGGCTCTGAGCCATCAGCCCAGAGCCTGACGCGGGGCTCGAACTCACGGACCGCAAGATCGTGACCTGGCTGAAGTCGGACGCTTAACCGACTGCGCCACCCAGGCGCCCCTCCTCTGCCCATTTTTAAACACGGATTGTTTTCTACTGAGTTGTAGGAGCTCTTTATATATTTTGGATGTTAACCTCTTATCAGATGTATCATTTGCAAATATTCTCTCCCATCTCTGGTTGCCTTATCTTTTTGTGGATGGTTTCTTTGGCTCTGCAGAAGCTTTCTAGTCTGATGGAGTCTCGCTCGGTAATTTTTGCTTTTCTTGCTTGTGCTTTTGGTGGCATGTCCCAAAACTCATTGCCAAGACCACTGTCCAGGAGCATTTTTCTCTGTGTTTTCCTCTGGGAGCTTTATGGTTTCAGTTCTTATCTTTAAGTCTTGAATCCATTTTGAGTTCATTTTTGTGAGTGGTGTGTAATAGAATCTGTTGATGGCTTTGGGTGGCGTTGATGGCTTTTGGGTGGACAGGATGTCTGTCTTTAACTCCTCTCAGTCAAGGGGAATGTGTTTTGAGTCACTATCTGTTTATTGGTACCGGGGCTCCCGCCCTCGCTCCTTACATTGGGGAGAGAGTCTCAGGACCGTATGGAGTCAGAACACGCATGGAAAGGCCTTCTCGTCTCGAATCCACACTGAGGCCACCCCGTGTTCTGACTCTAAGTGCCCGGAGCCCTCCAAGGTGGTCGCTCCACTACTCCTGAGCCAAGGGTGGGGACCAGGCCCCTTCCCAGCAGCCAGAAAGAACATTCGTAGTCTTGAGAGCCCTCACTCTACCCTCTGTCTCCCCACAGGGGCCTCTGCCAAGCCCCAGGCTCCTCCCCAGTCTTGGGGAACTGTTCCCAGCCCCCTCTTTAGCATGTCCACTTGAATCCCCCTACCCCATTCCATCCCTCTGCGATCTGGGACCATGCTTGAACTCCTCTTTTTGATTCTTACCTTCCTGGGTAGGCCTGGGGACTGAAATGCTCAAAGTGGCCTTGTCCCTTGACACTGTAATTGTTCCTTGTCTTCCACTAAGCAGGGACCAAACTTTGTCTAGCCCAGCAGCTGCTACAATACAGGTGTCAGAACAATAACCTTGGGAAGGTTGCCCAGCCCCCCCCGCCCCCGGACCTCAGTTTCCATGTCAATACGTTGGTTCAAGGCGCTTTCGCACCGTGTCCCAGTTCTCTCCCACAGTGCAGGCGTAGATGGAGCTTCAGGAGCAGCTGGATCCAGGCCCTCAAACGGGGTATCAGGAATCCTTTGTACTGACTCTAGTTTTCTCTGGGGTGGTTTCACACAAATGCACGTTCTGTCCTCATAGCAGCAAGATGGCTGCCAACTTGTCAGCTTCCCTAGGGTAAGTCGCAACAGAAGCCCAGGTCGAGTGTCCTTGGTGCTGATGGGGTCATCTCTCCAGGCCTGAGCCAATTCCTGTGTCACATGGGATGCACTGCTTTGATTGGCCAGGCCACACCTGAACTAGGCGTGGTATTCTCTACCCAAACCTCTTGAACCGAGAGCGGGGAAGGGGCAAGTTCTCCAAAGAAAATTCGGCCTCAATGCCACAAAGAGGAGAAAAGATGCCACTGCATCATCCATCGCCATCAGCCCCCACCCTGGCCACTGGCACGCCTTGACCGACAGCGCCTTCTTCCTCCTGCCTAGGTTCCTCCACTGCCACGGCACAGACCAAGGCAGTGGATGGGGCCCAGCCCCTGACCCACCATCCAGGCCTGGTGCAGGTGGATCCCCTGTCCGGGGTGGGGGCGGAGCAGGGGTCTCTACAGGACTGAAGAGCATCCCTCAAATTCATGTCTACCTGGCACTTGTGAATGTGACCCAGAAAGAAGGCCTTGACAGATGTAATCTGGTTCAGATGAGGTCACACTGGATTAGGATGGGCCCTAAATCCAATGACCGGTGTCTTTATAAGAAGAGGAAAATTGGGACACAGACACGCACAGGGAGAAATGCCAGCTGACGACAGAGAGGGGACCGATGCCTCCATAAGCCAAGGAAGACCAAGGGCTTTTCATCCACCAGCAGCTGGACGAGGCCAGAAGAATTCTTCCCTAGAGTCTATAGAGGGAGCACAGTCTTGCCAGCACTTTGACTTCGGACTTGTAGCCTCCAAGGTCGTGAGAGCATAAGCCACCAGTCCGTCTGTGACACTTTGTTACTGCAGCCCTGGGAGTCCAACGTAGGGGCTTTCCTGAGCCACGGACTTCTTGTCCCATCCCCTAGAGACTTTGAGTGGGACCCTGGGTCCCTTTCCAGAAGAAGAAATTCTCAGCCGATGAAAGGCTTTAGCAGAAAAGGCCACATTATGTTTGCAGCTGGGGCCACTTCAAAGGAGAGCCCGTATGGCATCTCCCTTGGGACATCATCCTCACTGCACCCCCCCACCAGCCCTCCCCGGCTTGTTCAAGCTCACAGAGAAGTCTCTGCTTCTTTGTGAGAAGGCCTTGGGCAGCTAGGGCCTAGGGTGACCAGCTCATCCCTGTGTGCCCAGGACTGTCCCTTTTTAGCATTGAAAGCTCTGCATCCTCGGAACCCCTTGGTTCTGGGCAAGCCAGAAAGGACGGCCCCCCTCACTAGGGCTGGGGTTTGTTACGGCTCCTTGGGAGCAGGTTGACAGACTCGAATACTTTGTGTCCCACATGCCCATAGGCAGTTTTTGAGCCTTTAATCATGTGCCGATTTGTACCCGGTGCCTTATGAACTATCCAGTCTTCATAACACACCCATGAAGCAGGTGCCACATTGCCCCCACTTTATAAGCCGAGGCTCCAGGAGGTGAGCTGTGTAGACAGCAGGTCATACGCTAGGGCCACGTCGGCGGGGCCCAGGCGGCTTCCTCACTCTGTGCCCTCGCCCCTGCGTTGGATTCGCCTTGGAGGGGGCGCTTGTGGGGAGGGCTGACTCCCAGACGCTTTCCCCACCTACCGGATCGGTGTCTCCTGCCCACGAGGGTAGCACGTTCCTTGCTTGGCCCCTGTGTGTGACCCCACGTGAGCCTCATGAGGGGCATCGCCAAGCAGTGAGCGGCAAGGACCCGGGAAGCTCACCGCTTGGGTTTGCATTCCATGCCGATCGTGTGACCTTGGGCACGTCACCGCTCTGTGTTTAAGAGATGGGGGCAAGGGGCTGCATGGGTTACGGCTCTGGTGTTGGCATTATTGTTGAGGGGTTGTAAGGTGCAAGGTGCTGACCTCCGTTTCTGGAGTCAGATGGAGCGGGAAGAAAATGGCAGTGACCCCCCAGGGCAGTTTACCCTGAACTGGAGCCTCCCACCTGTAAAATGGGGATAAGGCAGCATGTCTTCCTGGCGCTCCGGGCCAAGCACCCAGCAAACATTGCTCTGATTGACACAGGGGCTCAGGCCAAGTCTGTGAGTCGTTTCAACTGTGGGCAAACCTCCTAGAGTTGTTTTCCTTCTGATCCCGAGCTAGGCTGAATCCTCTGTGGTCACCATCGTGAAATTCCCGTTTTTTTTTTTTTTTTTTAATGTTTATTTATTTATTTTGAGAGACAGAGGGGAAGGGGGGCAGGGAGAGAAGAAGAGAGCACAGAGCCTGATGGGGGGGGGAGGGGCTCGAACCCACAAACCGCGGGATCATGACCTGAGCCAAAATCGAGAGTCGGACGCTCCACCGACCGAGCCACCCAGGTGCCCCTTCCTGTTGCTTTTTTAACAAGATGGCCTGAATTTTCATTTGCACTGGGCCCCACAGATTTCATAGCCAATCCTGCCTTTGACAGATATCTACAGACCACTGAAGGTGTGTGAAGCTGTGTGGCAGGTCCCGGGGATATACTGGTGGACGTAGGCTCTGTCCTCATGGAGTTGACAGTGGAAGAAGGCTGCAGTGGGTTGAACAGTGGCCCACTATGCACACTCACATCCCAGACCCGGGCAGCTATGAACGCAGCCTTATTTGGAAATAGGATCTTTGCAGAAATCTAGATGAGGTCATTCTGGATTTAGGATGGGCCCTACGTCCACTGACGGCTGCTCACAGACGAGAGCGGATCTGAGGCAGACACAGACACAGAGGAGAAACACAGAGGGAAGGAGACAGACAGAGGTCGGGACTGGGGTGATGTGTCTACAAGCTAACGAATGGCTGCTAACCATCAACGGCTGGGAGAGTCGTGGGATGGATTCTCGCCGGCAGCCTCCAGGGGGCGCCAGCCCTGCCGACTCCTTCATCCTGGACTTTTGGCCTCCAGAACTGTGAGGGAGAAATTCCTGCTGTTTGAGGCCCCCAAGATTGTGGTCGTTTGCTACGGCAACGCTAGAAAACTGACGTGAGAACAGACAGACGTTGATGAAATCATCACGTGCTAAAATGTGAAATTGCTAGTGTGACGGGACGCGTGAGGTGCCTGTGTTGGGGAAGGGTTCTCTGGGACTTGAAGTCTGAGAAGGAGCTGATTAATGGGGGCAGGAAGAGCATTCCAGGCTGCGGGAACGGCATGGGCAAAGGGCCTGGGGTGGGAGTTCACAGTCTGTAAAATCGAGAGGAGACACCTGGCATCATTCAGGCTGATGTGTTCCCTTGGCCCCAGAGAGCTTTAAAAAGACACCAAACGGGAAAGCTGTCACCGCTGTGGCAGTGGCAGCAACTTGGCGCCTGAGGCTTCCACTCCACCCATTCCACATGTTTATGGTACCGGACTGACCCCCGAAGGGAATCTGTTTACCAGGCCCTGACCTGCTGTAGCGTTTACCAGCGTCCTCTGACCCGGGGGAGCTGCTTCCTGGTTGCCCAGGCGTTTGCTGTTCCCAGCCACCAAAGGAGAGGGTTGTCGGCTTCCTCCACCTGGCTCGAGGCCTGGCTCCAGGTGTGGCTGCGTGAAGGACCCCAGACCTGCTGTTTCCGGGAGCAGAACGTGGCGGGAGCCAGCACGCAGTCTTGTGGTGCTGGCTGCAGGGGAGGGAGCTCCCCAGGCTGCCGGGAAGGACACAGATGGGGCCAGAGTGAGGCCAGCGGCACGTCCTGGGACACCTCCTCTCTGCGCCCTTTTTCCCGTCAATAAATCCAGACAAAATACTCTCATCAGAGTCTCCTCTGCAAGCCTGGCTACAAGAATGATCGCCTCGGTCAAGTAGCTGTGGGTGCAGATGAGAGGGTTGCACTTTCATTCATCAGAGACGTTTTCAGCAGCTGTTAGGTGCTCGGCGAACAAACACGAGACAGACATCTGTGCTCTCCTGGAGCCGACATTCCAGATCAGGGATCTGCCGACGACGGCCAGCAGGCCAGATCTGGCCAGTCGTCTGGCTTTGCGTGGATCAGCAGCAAAGAATGGCTTCGGCATTTTTATTTACTGATTTATTTTAATTTTTAAATATTTATTGATCTGGCAGAGAGCACAGTGGGGTAGGGCCAGAAAGAGGGGGACAGAGGGATCCAAAGGGGGCTCTGCACTGACAGGCTGACAGCAGAGAGCCCGGGGTGGGGCTCAAACTCACCGAGAGTTGAGACCATGACCTGAACCGAAGTCGGATGCTCAGCTGCTTGTTGACAAGTATCCAGGTGAAGCTGATCCTGTGGCCCAGAGGCCACACTTCTTGGACCACAACCTGAAATTTAACAAGATCCCCAGGGATCTCATATGCCTTAATTCGTTTGTTTGTTTATCTACCTACTTTGAGAGCGAGAGAGAGAGAGAGAGAGAGAGAGAGAGAGAGAGAGTGAGCGAGCAGGGGACGGAGCAGAGAGAGAACCACAAGCAGGTTCCTCGCTATCAGCACAGAGCCCGATGAGGGACTGCAACTCAGGGGCCTTAAGATCATGACCTGAGCTGAAATCAAGAGTTGGACGCTCAGCCACCTGAGCCCCCTGGGTGCCCCTCTTGTGTGCCCTTTCAAGTGGGAAGTATATTATCTGCTGAGGTGCCTGTGACTCCCTCTAATTTCTGGCACCTGTGAATATGTTAATGTACCTGGTCAGAGGGGCGTTTACAATGTGATTAAGGAACTTGAGATAAGGATGTGCTCCTGGATTATCCCGTGGGCCTGTGATGTCATCATGGGGGTCCTTCGAGGAGGAGGCAGGAGGATCAGAGGAGAGAGAGGAGATGTGCAGACAGAGCCAGGGGCTGGGAGAATGCGTTTTGAAAATGGAGCAAGGCCTTGCTGCAAGCCACGCCATGCCGGAGCTTCTAGAAGCTAGCAAGACATGGAAGTAGCTTCTCCCTTGGAGCCCCCTGGAGGAGCGCAGCCCTGCTCACGCCTTGGTTGGAGACTCCTGAACCTTCAACACTGTAAGAGAATACATTTGTCTTATTTTAAGTGGTTGAGCTTGTGGTAACTGTTACAACAGTAGTAAGACACGAGTATGGCCGCCATGATTGCCGTGATCATCGCCGTTCCTCCCCCTGCTGTCTCCCCGCTGAGTTGCTCCCGGCGTTACCAAACCCCAGTCTCCTGCTCTGTAGAATGGAGACAATGATTTTTTCCTTCCTCGGGCAGTTTGGGGCTTAAGGGAGATGATGTATGTGAAGTGGTCAATGACCTTCCCTGAGGAGGCAGTGGCCAAGGCCTGGCTCTGGGTGACCTTGGGCCAGCTGTCTAACCTCTCTGTACCTGACTTTCCCCACCTCCACGTTGGGGGCCATTATGGCGCCTGCCTCCCGAGGTGGTTGTGCGGCGGAATGAGCTCCTTGAGCATAACCCTGGGCCCTGGGCCGCGCTTGAGGAGAACGCAGCTGTGATGGTGGCCAAACTGAGGAACGCGGACCCAGATCTGTGCCCTGGGTGCCCCCCCCCCCCACCTCAGAGGTGTCCTGATTCAGGCCCTGAATGGTGGCCACGGCCTCTAGCTGGAGCAGACGCTTCTGTTTCCTCCGTTGCCCTGAGCTGCCCTTCGTTCTCCACTGTGGCTGCTGTAGACTAACCCTGGGGCTTCTGCCTCTCAGGGCCGGGGGCTCAGGCGGGCTCACCGAGGAGGAGGAAGGGGCCGCGGAGCCAGGGAGGGGCCCAGGGCTCCCGAATCTGGATCCACGGTCTCGCCTGTGCTGAGGCCCCGGCCTCCTCGGGGCCTCGCTGGGAGTCGGCAGTCTGAGGCCTGCCCATGGTGCACGACTGACCAGGCTGGTGTGGGCCTGCTTTGCTGCTCGGGGTCCTGGGAGCGTTTGACTGGGTTGCAACTGTTTCGTCTCTGAAGGGGTTTCTTATAGGCAAGGACCGGTTAGATTCAGCACTTGAGCCCGGCACCCAGCCCAGGGCCTGCATGCGGGAAATATTTCTGCACCGTGGGACTGAGAGACACCTGTGCAGACAAGAAGGGCACTCCTATTAGTGGATGCTTCCAGCTCCCGGGAAATGCTGGGTGACCAGGCATCCCCAGGAATCTGGGCGTCACCGGAGGGGCCTTCCAGAGCCGAGGGTTGGAGGCGGCGTTTCCCAAGTGCCTACTGCGTGCCAGCATGAAGTCCAGACCCCTCGACTACCCCAGGAGGGGCACCCTCATTTCGCTGGGAGAGCACACCAGGCAGGTCTGGGGTCTGGGCCAGGTGGAGGGTGGCTGCCTGGCTGAGCCCTGGGAGGTGGTCCTGGGAAATGAGGGCCATTGAAGGCTTTGCACTTTTACTCTTTATTTTTTTATTTTTTAAATAGTATTTTTTTAAGTTTATTTATTTATTTCGAGGGGGAGAGAGAGTGCATGTACCCGCGTGAGAGCGCGGGGAGGGGCGGAAAGAGAGGGAGAGAGAGAATCCCAAGCAGGCGCCACACTCACGGCAAAGCCTGATGCGGGGCTCAAACTCAGGAACAGCGAGATCATGACCTGAGCCATAATCGAGAGTCAGACACCTAACGAACTGAGCCACCCCGGCACCCCCCGCATCTTTGCTCTTTAAACATATTTTTTGTTTTGCTACTTTCTCCCCCAACATGTTGTTAGGAAAATTTTCAAACCACAACACGGACTCATGAGCATTTTCCTACACGCGGTTTCTCTCCTGTCCTTCCATTCTTGTGTCATGCATCTATCCATCCTATTCTGGTGCATTGTTTTTCCTTCTTGTTGGGGAGATTTTAGCTAGTCCCAAACAGGGAGGAGGCCGCATGAGCTCCCCCCTGCCCAACCCCCATCATCAACATCTTCCCCTTTCTCTTTCCTCCCTCTTCCCTGCCCCCATTTCCAACCCCCCTGGAGGCTTGTAAGCAAATCCCAGACATTATATGCTTTCACTTGTAAATTTTTCACATAAAGGTTCACAGTCAAATCCTCTTTGGTTGTCTCCAGGTAACTGGGCTCCCAGGGCCTGGCAAGAGTGGGCAGGTTGGCTGAGTCTCAGCTGGGAAGAAGAAATGGAGGGGCACCTGGCTGGTTCAGTCGGTGGAGTGTGGGACTCTTGATAGTGGGGTTGTGAGTCTGAGTCCCATGCTGGGTGGAGAGATTAATTTAAAAACATAAAATCTTAGGGGCTCCTGGGTGGCTCCGTCAGTTAAGCATCTGATTTCAGCTCGGGTCATGATCTCACGGTTCCTGAGTTCGGGCCCCGCACCGGGCTCTGTGCTGACAGCTGGGAGCCTGGAGCCTGCTTCAGATTCTGCGTCTCCCTCTCTCTCTGACCTCCGCTCGTCACATGCTCGCTCGCTCTCTCTCTCTCTCTCAAAAATAAACATAAAAAAAAAGAGAAATATTTAAGAACATAAAATCTTAAAAACAAAAAAAGAAGAACAAATAAAATGGGGATATGTAGGCCAGAGCAGGGCAGGCTGTGACCGCCCTACCCTGAGGGACTGCCTTCTGCACCTGTCCTGCCAGCCCAGCCGTTGACCCCTGGACACAGGGCATGGTGCAGGTTAAATGTGTGTGTGTGTGGGGGGGGTGGGGAACAAGAAGACTCCCATTCAGTCACTGTACCAGGGGCATGGGGGGAAGGCAGGTGCCTTCTAGGTCTCAGTATTATTAGTAAGGGGTGTGTGTGTGTGTGTGTAAATCACATAAAAACTAACCATTTGAAAGTGAGCAATTCCATGGCATTTAGTGAGTTCATAACATGCAACCACCACCTCTGTCAAGTTCCAAGACCTTTCATCACCTCCCCCCACCAGAAAACCCTGTGCCCACTAAGCGGTCCCTCCTCTTTCCAGCGTACCACCCCCCCCAACACCTGCCACTGCTAACCTACTTGCCGTCTCTCTGGATTTATTTTTCTTGGGTATTTCATGCAAATGGAATCATGCAACATGGGTTTACTTGTGTCTGGCTTCTTTCGCTTTGTATCATGATTTCCAGGTTCATCCGTGTCATAGTGTAGGTCAGTATCCAATACCCAGGGGGCAACCCTTTGCACATCTCCTTGTGCAAATTGTTCTTCGTGTTCTTCCGGGGAAACTCCCAGAAGAGGGGTTGCTGGGGCACAGACGTGCCTGCCTCTCCTGCCCTCCTGAATGTATCAGTTGACACTGAAAGGGTCGTTTCCGACTCGGAGGCCAATACTTGGTGCCGGCCGCAGAGTAACAGGGGAGGGGAGGTAATGCAGCCGTCAGGAAGCTTCTGCACAAATCTCAGTTCTCACCAGTGGGGGAACCAAACGCCCTGCTTTGCCCAGGACCGCCCTGGTTTTAGCACTAGAATTCCTATGTCCCGGGACATTCCTATGTCCCAGCAAAACAAGAGTGGTCACTTGCCCCAGAAAGTTCCTGCCGCCCCTGAACTTGGACCTTGGGGCTGAGAGAGGGACAGTAGCCCTGGATGGGAGCCAAGGAGCTCCCTTTTTGCAACAGGTGGAAATGGTGCTGGCCGCAGTTATGTGCTGCCCATGCTGGAATCCTCTAGTGGAGATGTTTTGCACCCAGGTCCAGCTCATCCCGTCCCTGTGCTGACCTGCCTGGTCGGGGCCTGGCAGCTGAGATCGGTGTCTCGGGAACAGGGGCTCCCACCCACTCACCCCTTCCTGCTGTCACCCAGCTCACGGAGCTTTTGGGAGACAGGCAACACGGTTTCTTGTCATATTCTGCGTCCATTCTGGTATGTCCCCTGCCTCTCCACCTGTACCTTAAATACCCCTCCCTCAGGACCTCCTTCCACGGGCAAAGTTGGCATCACTCATGGGGCAGCTGTTACAGAATCAGAGGCTGGACCAACTAGAGAATTGGGAATGGGCCAGGCTCCTGCTGGAGGGTCCCTTGGTGACATCCCAGTGGAGAAGTAGAGGTGGGGTGAATGGGAGAGGCTGACTGCTTTGATCTGTCCCTTCCATCTGTCCTTCTGTCCGGGACAGATCGTTTCCCTGGTTCCACTGCTCTGAGACAGGCTCCCAAAGATAAGGTAGGAGGACTGGGCGATGTCTCTGCATCTGGGGGTCAGGTGGGTGTGGGGTGTGTGTGTCACCTGTTGGCCCCCCCATCACAAAACCCCCAAATCAGGCTTGGGAGAAGGGGAGGCGGAGGATTTGGGGGGCCAGCTGCTCTGTCAGGTTGCATGTCCCATCTTTGGAGTCGGGGCAGTGTCAGGACAAGGGCTGTGTCCTACTGTTCCCCACTCTCTCCCTCATGCTTGTCCGGGGCTGGTCACGCTGTACGTGCTCAGCAGATGATTTCTGGGCAGAGGGATAGAATGAATGGTGGGGTGCCTAGGGGGCTCAGTCACTTAGGCGTCCCACTCTTGGTTTTGGCTCAGGTCATGACCTCACAGTTTCATGAGTTTGAGCCCCGTGTTAGGCTCTGCACTGACCGCACAGAGCCTGCTTGGGATTCTCTCTCTCTCCCTCTCTCTCTGCCCCTTCCCTACTCACACTGTCTCTGTCTCTTTCAAAATAAACAAACTGTAGGGGTGCCTGGGTTAACTCAGCCAGTTAAGCATCTGACTTCGGCTCAGGTCATGATCTCCTGGTTTGTGGGTTCAAGTCCCACATCGGGCTCCCTGCTGCCAGCTCAGAGCCTGGAACCTGCTTCAGATTCTGTGTCTCCCTCTCTCTGCCCCTCCCCTGCTCATGCTGTCTCTCTCTGTCTGAAAAATAAATAAACATTAAAAAAAAAAAAACTAAAAAAAAAATTCATGGTGACTAGGGGCCCCTGGGTGGCTCAGTCGGTTAAGCATCTGACTTCGGCTCAGGTCATGATCTCCCAGTTTGTGGGTTCAAGCCCCACATCGGGATCTGTGCTGACAGTTCAGAGCCTGGAGCCTCCTTCGGATTCTGTGTCTCCCTGTCTATCTGCCCCTCCCCCACTCACACCCTGTGTATCTGCGTCTCTGAAAAATGAATAAACGTTGAAAAGATTTTCTTAATGTAAAAAAAAAAAAAACTTTAATAAAAGAGAAGAAGAATGAACGGTACTAACTCATCATGTGACCTGGGGAAAGTCGCTTCTCCTCTCTGGTGTCAGTTTCCTCCTCTGTAGGATGGGCCGGGGAGTCCCCAAGGCTCCTCAAGGCTACCACTCCAGGCCTGGCCCATTTCTGGTCTTGGGCCATGCTCTCCCCTGGAATAGTTTGTGCCTGTGGAGGGCCACCTGGGTCAGCCCTGTGCTCCAGGGAAAGACCCTCTCCTGGGAGGGGAGGGGCTTGTGGATGGTGTAGGCCCCATTCGAAAACCCTTCACCTGCTCCCCAGGATGGTTGGCATAATCCAAAATCCTGCCCGCGGCCTGGCCCCAGCCCTGAGGAACCCCCAGCACTTCCTGCAGTCATGTCGTGCCTCAGTTTCTCCGCGGTGCCGCTCGCCTGGCCGGTGCCCACCCCCCCTGCCCGTTCATCCTCTGACTGTGCCCCGTTCAAGTCAGGCCTCTGCCCAGGTATTGGCTTCTCACGGCCCTTCCCTGAGTCGCGTCTGAGGTAGACCTCTTGCCCTGGCTCCCCAGCCAAGCGCCTCCCTCTTCTTCTGGGACTGTCAGCCTCCACGAGCCCGCCCTGAATCTCCTCATTAGAGGATTAGATTCTCTTAGCACCTAGGAAATGACAAGGGTTTCCAGGGCTCCGGGGCAGGAACCAGGGGAGAGACCAATATATACTTTCTCTTATCTCGCACCATTATTTATTCATTTTCTGTTGGGGGCAGGCTTGGGTCTGTCTTGTTTCCCACTGTAGCCTTATGTGTGACACAGAATCGATGCTCAGTAAGGATCTGTTGAACGAGCACCTAAATTAGGAGGATGCTACTGCCCCTCCCGGCCTGTCACGTTTCCACATTTCTAACTTGCTGAGGGCTTTTTGTTTTCGGTCCTGGGCACCGTGCAAAGCCCTCTGAGGGAAGTACTCCTGATTCTTACTCTTCACAGCTATGGCAGCCGAGGCTCAGAGAGGTGAGGTGACAGGTCCCAGGTCACACGGCATTGAGCGGGGGAAGCCAGGATCTGATTGAAGTTGCTCCCCCATGAGACCCACACTCCTCCACGTCTCCACCCAGCCGTCCTGAGGTGGGTCCCCGTCCCGGCCCCTGCTCTCTACCCTGCCCTGTGCAGAAGTACGGGCTGGAGAATTCCAAGAGGCCCCAGATTCCCCACCTGGACAGTGGCCTGGCTCAGGATAGCTCTGCCTCCCAGGCTCCGGGTTATGTTCCGCTATTCCTCACTGCTGCCCAAATTAGTTCCACGTTCAGCCCAGGGCCTGCGGTTTTCACTTGTTTTCTGTAACCGGAGCTTTCCCAGCGCTTGGCACTGAGATCCGGGACTCGGTGTCAGCTCAGGTTCCTGATTTCTTTGGATGCTGAAATGATGTCAAATGATTTCATTGGCAGAGAAAAGTCTGGCTGGGGTTCATCGGGCCGGTCACTTCCCCTCCCCGTAATCAGGTATCGGCAGCGCCAGCTTTTCTCATCCCGTCCCGGCAACACGGGATGAAACGTGAGCTCAGAGAGGTTGGGTGGTTTGCCTTTGTCACACAGCACATGAGTGGTAGCACAGAATGTGAACCCAGGACCCAAGGTATTCCTCCCAGATGCTAGACAGAGCCTGACCTTGGGGCCCCAGAGTGTCGAAAACCCAGGTCTTGCCTGCAAACGGCTCAAAAGTCAAGCAGAAAAAGACCAGATTGAGTGCAAACAGTGATCAAAGCGGTACCCGCCAACATGAGACAATATGTATTTTTAGACAGAGAGTGAGTCAGTCCACGGTGATTCACAGGCTTGGCCGGGCTTGCAGGGCAGCCCCAGGCCACCGAGGGCAGGGCAGGAGATGAGCCACGCCAGGGGACAGGCCGGCCGAGAAGGAGGTGAGGGCCGCACTGGGTGGGGGCCCCCTCCTTATTTCCCATTGCTCTACCAAGGGTTAGATACTTGCTGGATACTGACTTGTCTGGAAGATGTGGTTTTGAGTAGGTGCTTGGAAATGGCCCACGTTAACAGAGCTAGAAAGTGATGTTATTAGCAGCTTCCTGTCACGTCCGAAGCATCCACCCTGGGCTGGACACCGCACCAGGTGCTGGAAAGATCGCAGACGACAGCACTAACCAAGCCCTAACCTCCTGTGCCTTCTGAAATGCTGAAACAGGGGCGGGCGTGCTGTATCCATAAAGGGCCACGTAGTGAATACTTCAGGCTCTTGGAGCCATCTGGTCTCTAAAGGAGCGACTCAACTCGGCTGTTGCCGCAGGAAAGCAGCCACGGGCATTATGTAAATGAACCGTGTTCCAATAAAACTTTACTTATAAACACAGGAGGTGGGCCAGGTTGGTCCTGGCGGTTGCAGCTTGCTGACCCCTGTTCTCAAAGATGCCCTCACCGCCCACGTGCGCCCCCCTTCCTCTTCCTCGGCTGTCCCCGTCCCCCACCGTGACTCCTCAAACCACCTCCTCCCGGGCGGCTTGCTAATCCTGCAGGCGAAAGCTGGTCTAACCCTCTACTTCCAGTGAAAAGCTGTTCTTGTTCGGCCTCACAAGCCCCCTGCACACAGGGATTTATAGACCATATTGGACTGTGGCCTCCCGAGGCTCCGGCATCCACATATCACTCTGTCCAGCCTGGTGCTTGGGACATAGTAGGGGAGGGACAAGCCTTTGTGGGCTGTGCCCAGCCCCATCTGTTGTCTTCACTTTAGTTAGAAACAGATAAAGATAAAAGGGGTCGGGGGAGCTCTGTGACAGACTCAGGTCCCCTCTAGTCTTCCTCTCTGTCCTCCAAGGGGCCTTGGCATCCCGGTGTCCCTTCCCCACCCTGTGTTCGCACTGGGAGCGTGTGATGAGAGCAAAAACGCTGTGTGTTGTGGGTCCGTGGCACTGAGCCTCCGCCTCCCCATCTGTGAAATGGATGGCGTTAAGGCCTGCTCCTGTCCCTGAGCTCGCTCAGAGGCGCACACGAATCACTGTGCTACTTGGCCTCTCAGATGCAAGGCGAAGTGTCCTGAGTGTGCCTCTCCACCCTTGAGAGAGGTGAAGTTAGCTCCACTTTTATAGACTTTAAAGGCATTAAAGAGCCGGCCTGAGGTCAGAGCCAACCGGGGGAGAGCAGGGTTCAGACTCGGTCTCCTTGGGCCTCCCTTAACCCTTGGCCACCCTCCATGAGTCAGCCATATGTGACCGGCCGCCCACGAGGCTCCCTTTGCAGCCACCTGCTTCTCCACCAATAGGCAGCTGCCCCCTAACCCTCATCGCCACCTGTTCAGGGACAGGCTGGGAAACAAGGCTCCGCACCACTTCGTGGGTGTGCCAAGATGGAGGCAGCATCACGGTTGAGCAGCCATGGGGAACCCCAGCCCTAAAGGTTCCAGATGCCTGGGCTCTGGGGGAGGGGCTGCAGAATGGGCGTCTTCAGAGCCAGGTTTGAATCCCACGTCTGAGGACAGCTAGCCCTGTGACCTTGGAGAGGGGTTGCGTTCTCCCAAGCCCATCCTTCTCCTCTGCATAATCGGAATGGTAAATCATACACAGTGGGTTCTCGTTATTCACGGTATTTATATTCTACAGATTTACTGCAAACGAGGGATTAGCAAATCCCAAGCCATTGCTCTTAGGGGTTGTACAGGCTTAGCTCACGGTTTTATCGACTGACCGGTGTGTAAACTGGTTTTGTGTGTGTGTGTGGTTGGAGACCCCCTAATCACCTTAGTTAATACACGTTGTTGATTGATGGACATTGAAGTCACAGCCAGCAGCCCTGTAACTTGTGTCTGAATGAACTTGACCTAATGTGTGGTTTCTCTGTGAGGCTTATCCAAACCTGCTGGTACCTGGGGACACTAAGCAGCACTTCGGCGCTACGCTCGGGGGCCATGTAAAGTATTGAAATTGCCGGGGCGCCAGGGTGGCTCAGTCGTTTAAGCGTCTGACTTCAGCTTGGGTCGTGATCTCGCGGTTTGTGAGTTCAAGCCCTGCCCTGGGCTGTCTGCTGTCGGCATAGAACCTGCCTGGGGTCCTCCGTCTCCCTCTCTCTGCCCCTCCCCTGCTCACACTCTCTTTCTCTCTCTCTGTCTCAAAAATAAACAAACATTAAAAAAAAAAGTTTTAAAATATTGAAATTGCCAACCAAACAGCACAAAAAAATGCCGCCCAAAACCTCCCATGGGGCACTAAACAGATCTCGACAGGACGTTTGCTGACAGGATGAGAGCTGAGACAAGAAGGCAGAGGGTGTGGTTTTGTTCAGCGTCAGCTGGCCACGTGCGCGTTTCTTGCCATTCGGCGCATGTCTGAATGACCGCAAGAGCCCCACGAATATCAATGCTGGGGTTGTAAATAAATTCTCGCGAGTAGGCGAGTAGTTTTACACGCACAACGTCTGCTACTGAGTAATGAGGACTGATTGCCTGTGTGTCCGTATATGTCCACAGATCTGGAGGTAGACTCCTCACGTGTGTGTGTGTGTGTGTGTGTGTGTGTGTGTGTGTGTGTGTGTGTGTGTTTACTCCATGCCTCTTAGAAAGAGGCCTTAGAAGCCCTTCCGTGGTCAGTCACTGGTCACAATCGGCCTGTGGAAAGCCGACCTGTTCTTTCCACATCTGCAAACCTCTCACGTTGTTGAGAACTTGCTTTATGCCCTTCGCAGGCCTTACCCCCTTTCATCCTCAAGCAGCCCTGTGAGTTGGGTGCTATTGCTGTCAGCATGTTACAGATCGGTGCAGAGAGGTTGAGCAAATTCCCTGTGGTCACACAGCCAGAGGATGCAAACTTGGGCAGCCAGACCCCACGCACACACTGTCCCTCGCCCAGGGCTGACTTCAAGTGGTGGTCATAACAGCCGCCATGTTCTGACCAGGGGTTGGACCGAGGCGTCTCTAGATGCCAGGTGCACCGTACTGTGGCAGATGAATACATTATTATCCTCAAGAACAAAATTTCATTTTCCTATGCTTGAGGGTCATTTTAAGCAGCAGAGTCACCAACAAAACACCACAGAAATGTGAAAAGCGTGGCACTGCATAGACCACAGAAAGGACTTTTGCTTACAGTCGGAGAGCTGTAACAAGAAGGCAGAGTGCTGCCTCATTCAACCTCAGCTAGGAACACGCGTGTCTGATGGATGACTCAGCTTTCGTTAAGATTTCTTAAAAAAAAAATTTTTTTTAATGTTTATTTGATTTTGAGAGAGAGAGACAGAGCATGAGTTGGGGAGGGACAGAGAGAGAGGCAGACGCAGAATCCAAAGCAGGCTCCAGGCTCCGAGCTGTCGGCACAGAGCCCGACCCGGGGCTCGAACCCACAGACCACGAGATCATAACCGGGGCTGAAGTTGGACACTTAACCGACTGAGCCACCCAGGCATCCCATTGACTCATTTTTGTACAACTCTGTGCGTGTCCAAGAATGACTGAAAGTACCATATTGATTTGGGGGTTACAAATAAATTTCAGTGAGCAGCTAAATTCGCAAAGACCGAATCTGTGAGTGAGGAGGCTCAGTGTGGACACAGGGATTTTTATTTACTGAATATATTACAGTTCGTTATGGCTACTAGTCTTTCTGATGTTCAAAAGCCCCATTTGGGTTCTTCTTGTCTTTGATAGCTTTCGCGCTTTTTGACCTAAGATATCCTAAGCTCAGCTGGGATCCACCATTTCTCCCAAGAGCCTTAGTCCTCAGTGAAGAAGAGGTGGAATTCAGAAACCAAGACCAGAATAGTGGGTGTGTTCATTGTCCCTGGTGTGTCTGTTTTCTTTCAGCTTTTACAATGTGTAAAACTCTGTTGTTGTTTTCAATTTTTAATTATTTAATTATTTAGCGAGAGCATGAGTGGGGGAGAGGGACAGAGGGAGAGAGAGAAAGAATCTTAAGCAGACGCCATGCTCCGTTTAGAGCCCGACACAGGGCTTGATCCCACAACCTATGACCTGAGCTGAAATTGAGAGTTGGACATTGACTGAGCCATCCAGGCACCCCCTCCCCCACCCTGTCCCTTTACAATGTGTCTCTTTAATGGACTATTGGTCATTGTTTCTAGGTGAAGTAGGAACTCACTTTGTTCAGTTTCCAAACTGGTTGATGGCTTGATCAACCCTTTGCCAGCTGTTTGGAGAGGCCATCTCCCTGCAGACTAGATTCTGAGTCTCTTTCTGGGCTCTGTTCTCATCTGTGGAAGTGTCGATTCACGTTGTTACGGGTCCTGCCCACTCTTTGTCATACAGTCTCTAAATTCCCCCCTGGCCTACAGAATCCGGACACTGGACCCACCTCGTGAGGGTCTAGTTCAAATCAAATCATAGGCCCGAGCCATTCAGATGATGTATTGAGGTGACACGATTTTCTAGGATGAAAAGAGAGGAGAGGTGAGGCAGGTTCCCCCAGGCCACCAAGGGTGATTGCTGTGGGCTTGGAGCTGAGTTTTAGTAACTGGATAAAATGATCTGGGCAAAACGGGGGGAAGGGCAGTTGGGAAAAGTGTCAAAGCAAGGAGGCCTCAGAGGATGGGGCGAGCCAGGTGCATGGCAGCACCCCGTGCCAGGTGCTGGAAAGCCACTGAAGGCTTGACAACAGCAGAGCGGCCTGGTGGGTCTGGTTTGGTAAGACGGATCCAGGGCGGGGAAGTAGCTGCTTAAGAGGGGGTAGCGAAGGCCTATCTGACAGGTGCCCCCATTTTCCCCGGATCCCTCTGGGCTCTTTGACTCAGAGCCAAGGACAAGTCTGGTGGTCTGGTGGTCTGGTGGTCCAGAGGTCTGTCCCTCCCCTCCTGCTCCTGGGATGGGTTCACCCCATCTCCAGGTGCTTCCGGCGCTGGGGGAGCACACGGGAGCACAGTCCAGCCCCTGGGTACCCCTGCTACTCTTCCTTGTGAGAGCCCCGCAGGTGCACTGGGCAGGGACAGGACTCGGGGGAGGGTGAGCGCAAGGAGGGGACTGGCCTCAGGCCCCTGAGGGGAGTGGACAGGAGAGATGGGGGCTCCCAGGCCCACAGGGGAGGAGAGACCCCACGGGGTGGAGACGGGTGCTGGGGCTCTGCCCGGAGGCAGGGGCCCCTGGGACTTGCTATGGTGGCTCAGCAGAGAGCATCCCCACCCCTCCCACCCCCATGGCCTGGGGTGAGTGGCCCTTTCCCCTCCCCCAGCCTGGGACAGGGGCCCCTCCCATCTGTGGGACCTGGGATCCCACAGCTGCCCTGCCCTGTGTCCTGCCTGCTCTGTGACCTTGGCCGGATGAGCCCCCTCACCCCTCGGAGCCTCTCTCAGTCTCTGTAAAATGAGGGGATTATTTGACACGCCTGAGCCATCACCCACCTTCTCTGCACCGTCAGGGGATCTGTCTACACCCATCCCTCCTGCCTCTTCAGTTTGGCAGAAATGAAGGATCCTGGGCTGCTTGAAGGATTAGAGTAGAGGCGGGGTACCTGCCTTCAACCAAGAGACACCCACCCTTCCTGTGTCCCCAGTGCTCCCCCCACCCCACCCCACTCGGGGGAATCACACACACCCCAGCAGGCTCCAGTGCCTGTGGGCAGATCTCTCCTTCTCCCCCTGCCTCAGTTTGCTCGTCTTTAGGGACAGAGTTGGACCCAGTGGCCTTGAACATCCTTTGGAATCTAAACTCCAGAGAGAGGGACAGAGGGAGAATCGTGAACAGCACGGAGCCCAGTGCGGGGCTCGATCTCACGTACCGCCGTGACATCATGACCTGAGCGAAAATCAGGAGTTAGATGCTCAACTGACTGAGCCACCCAGGCACCCCAGGATTTTTTTTTTTAAGACAATTTACTCGGATATAAGTCACATAGCCTCCATTTTCGTCGCTTAAAGTAAAATTCATTGGTTCTTTGTGTGTTCACAGATAGGTGCAACCTATCACTATAATCAGAACATTTTCAACAGCTCCGTGAAAACAAACAACTAACTCGGTACGGGCTTAGCTATCACCCTCCTGCCCACTCCCCACCCGCCCACACAGCACAGCTTGGCTGGAGACAACCACTCACGTACTCGCTGTCTCACAGATTCCCCTATTTGGACTTTGATGTGAATCATGGAATCGGGGAACATGTGCCCTTGTCTGTCCGGCTTCTGCGACGTCGTGTAAGGTTTTCAGGACACATGCCTCCCCACGAGTTGAAACTGCCTGCTTTTTTGTGGCTGGAGGACAGTCCATGCGTGGCTGTGTGGTTTCGTCGATCCGGTCTTCTGCTGATGGACACGCAGCCCCTGGGAATAATGCTGCTGTGGACTTTTGTGCACAAGGTTTTGTGTGCACATAAGCCTTCTCAGGTGTATTCCTGAAGCGGGATTGGGAGGTCACAGGGCACCTCGATGTGTAACTGTCCCAGGAAGCGGCAGACTGCCTTACACGGCAGCCGCACCATTTTACATGAGGGGCCAATTGTCCGTAGGAGGGGGAAAGCAAAAAGCAAAATGCATCCCCTCTACCCACCCCTGGGCCCTGCCATGCACCAGCTCCTACATCAGGAGGAGACCCAGTGAAGAGACGAGGATCCCAGAAAGTTCTGTGTCCATCACCTTATTCCTTGCATTGGCCCATCAGGTGGGCACTGTTACCTTATTACGGCAGTTTGGGGGCTAAAAAAGCGAGGCTCTGAGAGGTGACCAAATTTGCTGGGTGTCAAACCAGCTCATAGTGGCCACACTGGCCTTTGAATGGCCATGCCTCCTACCCCTGAGCTACTGGGGGCTGGGATGCCGCTCTGCCCTGTGGCATTTCAGGGGTGAGGGGCTCTCGTCTGCTCAGGGAGCCTGGGGGTGGGGGTTGAATGTGGCTGATGCCAGCCGTCGGGGAGAAAGGGCTAAGGGGGGCAGGGGGCCTGATGCCAGCGGTCCTGTTCCCAATGCACTGATTACCCAAGCGGTGGGGCTCCTTCCCTGCCTTGGCAGCCCTGGGGGCCTCATCCGCTGGCGGCCCTGGAGGAGGTGGGGTGGCTGCCACAGCAGGGAGGTCCCCTCCTCCTGCTTTACAGATGGGTAAGCACCGGAAGGCTGCTGGTGGCCTCATGCAGGGTCTGGCTGGGGGGGGCCTGGGGGAGGGCGCGGTCTTCATATACCTCTGGAAGGCCGCCTGCTTCTTTTTGTGTTTTTAAATTTTTTCATGTTTATTTTTGAGAGAGAGAGAGACAGTGTGAGCAGAGGAGGGGCAGAGAGAGAGAGAGAGGGGGACACAGAATCTGAACCTGCTCCAGGCTCTGAGCTGTCAGCACAGAGCCCGACGCGGGGCTCGAACTCACACACCGCGAGATCGTGACCGGAACGCCCACCCCTCTGAGCCACCCAGGTGCTCCTGGGAGGCCTTCTTTTTTAACAAGCTTGAGTGAAATCTACTTTATACATCATAAAACGTGCCTCCCTCCGTGTTTGTAAATTCACAGAGCCGTGCGACCACGATGCAGTTGTGCGACTTTCACCCCCTGCCCCCCAAGTCCTGGTGCCCGTTTGCAGTCCTTCCTGTGGTTGGGCAGCATCTTTTCATGTGCTCAGTGGACTTTTTTTTTTTTATATCCCTTTTTTGGAGAAACGGCTCTTTAGATATTTTGCTCATTTTTCATCGGGTTATTTGCCATCCTGTTTCTGAGGGGTTAGGGTGCTTTATATATTCTGGATACAAGTTGAAGGAAGGCATCTGTGGTCTGTTTCCAGTGCAGGCCCAGGCCAGAGGGTGGTGAGATCCCACAGTTAAGACTCTGCCTGGACCACCGGGCCAGCTGTCTGTGGAGCCTGAGGTCTGAGCCGGCTTGGCTGGGGAGGGCCTGGGGGGAAGCTCAGGGCCCTGGGGTGCCTCTGGGCCCCAGCTGGCCTGGGATTGCAGTCAGAGTGGAGAGGGCAGTTCTCCTGACATCTGCCTGGGAGGGTGGGGATACTCTGGCCCTTGACCCCTGACCCTTCTCCCTTGCAGTGAGGGAGTCTCCTGAACCCTGGTCTTGGCTACCTTAGGGCCTCCAAGCCTGACTTATTAGACCCCTGACTTAGACCCCAGCTCCTTCCAGAGGGCCTCAAAGTGGCCTTTGGGGTTCATGCCCCCCTACAGAACCCCAGGCTGGGGGCCACCAGCTTCCAGAACATTCTTTCCTCCTTTCTCCTCCTACCCCACCTCTTACCCCCAAGCATTAGAGCTGCTGGCTTTGAAGATTGCAGTGTGAGCCCAGAGGCAACCAGACTCTGTTTTGTTCACCCAGCACAGACTCAGGGACTGGGTCTGTACCCCAAGGGCCAATGAGCCCAGCCCAGCCCTGGGGGCCCACACCCTCTCCTTGCTGGACTAGAATCCCAATGGAATTGTACCACCCCACTGTGGGATTTGCCATCATGATTCTTCTATTCCTAAAAGGAACAGAATCTCATGGGAAGGAGACCAGGACAGGTCTCCTTCTAGGTCTGGTGTCCCTCTCCGGGAGCTGCGGGCAACCTCAGGCTGGTGGCCTGCCTCCCTGTTCCTGTCCCACACTCTTTGGGTGTCACAGCATCATCCTGCTCTGTGTTTCCTGACCCATAAAGTTTAGGTTAAATACACATTAATCACTAGGAGTCACTGCCCTCCTGACGCCATACCCACCCCTGCAAGGTGAGGGACATTTACAAAGGGTAGTGCAGTGGCTCAGGCTATCCCCCTAGGAGCAGAATTACTTGGGTGCAGCTTGAGTCACAGTTACCAAGTGACTCTGAACTCATTTCCTTTCCTGTCCTTGCTTTCTTGCGAACATACAAAGAGGTAACATAATTAAAGCATTAGCGTGATGCCTGGTCCTCCAATGCTCAGTGAAGGAAAGTGAGCACCCCACCGGGCAGTGATGGAGGAGACCCAGCAAAGCCCTGCCCTCTGAGCCTTCCTCCTGGCTTCCTTTGTGCACTGGCTGCCACCTTCCTCTGTGGATAGGAGGTAGCAGCCACAGCAAGAAGGCTTGCTTCCTGTTCAGTGTCCTGGCTAAGCAGAGTCCTAAGCAGGGTTGCCAGATAAAATACACGACACTCAGTTATTCAGATAAAAAAATGAGTAAGTTTTTAGCATAAATATGTCGCATGCAATCTTTGGGATATACTTACACTAAAGTGGACTATACTTTGGGATATACTTATACTGAAAAAAAATTATTGAACTGAAATTCAAATTTAATTGGGTGTCTTGTATTGTTATTTGTTAAATGTAGTCCTGATTGCAGGCCCTACCCTCCACCCCTGAGCCTTGTGTCAGCCCCAGACTGACTGATTTAGGTCTGGGCCGCTATGTGTAGGACTACGATTGGTTTAAGCCAGTCAGGGTTCACTTTGGGCTTGTGGGTGATATGGGGTCCACGTCTTCCACCAGGCTGAAGGGGGTGCTGGGGAAATCACCCCAGGTCCCCACAATTGGGATGGTGCTGGTTACCGTGTGTCCCTTCCCTTACCCACCCAGAGAGACTTTGTCTAGAATGAAAAATCCACAAACCCAGGCAGTGTTTGAATTTCAGTCCCTTCTTGTCTCTGCTTCAACGGGAGTCTTGTCTGTTTCACAGATGGAGAGACTGAGGCAGGGACCCCTGGAAGGGAGTGGCCATAGTGGTATCCTGACAGCAAGAGACCACTGAACATTACTGAGCAGTGCCTGCTGGCCTCTCTTACCCTGTTAGCATCGGGAATTTTTCCAGGGCTGGGATGGTTCTGTCCATGCCCCTCAGCTATGAGGTGCACACACCTCCCCCTTTGATGTCGGAATGGAAGGGGCATTACTAGTCATTGTTGTCCCTTACTGAGTGCTCAGGATAGGCTGGCAGCCATCCTGGGAGCTTTAGGGAGGTCAGATCCCCTTGGGAGGCCGATACCTGCTTGTAGTCATGGCCCAGACGAGGGGGAAGGATGGGCTACAGTCACAGGGAGACTTAGCCACAGCCTGGGGTTCATACTCGGCCCCTGGCTTCTAATGCAGGTGGAATTCTTCTCAGCACCTCACTGCCAGCTGGACTCAGGTTTCAAGGTCTCTGCCCGGGGAAGACATGGGGGACATGACTCTGGATTATAACCCCGCATCTCATGCCTGCTGCACAGA
Source organism: Puma concolor (assembly GCF_028749965.1). Taxonomy (NCBI): domain Eukaryota; kingdom Metazoa; phylum Chordata; class Mammalia; order Carnivora; family Felidae; genus Puma; species Puma concolor. Next base: position 30,676,747 of record NC_141682.1, read on the forward strand.
GGGCCAAAAGAATGTGCCAGAACTCCCTCCGTTTTTAAGTTTATTTATTTTGAGAGAGAGAGAGTGAGAGAGAGCAAGAGCGTGGGTGCCAGCGCAGGGGAGGGGCAGAGAGAGAGGGAGAGAAAATCCCAAGCAGGCTCCTCACTGTCAGCGCAGAGCCTGAGGCAGGGGTTGATCCCACGACCATGAGATCATGACGTGAGCCGAAATCAAGAGTCACTTGCTTAACCAACTGAGTCACCAAGGTGCTCCCCTCATGTTTTTTTTTTTTTTTTTTTTTTTTTAAGCCTAGAAAGGGGACCTCTTGGGTCTGGGGGTTGAGAAAGGAGTGACTAAGACCCTTTCCCAGAAGTTAGAATGGGACACTTGTACTCCTGATGAATGTATGATGGTCTTAGGGTACAGTGGTGAGCCATGCTTTATTCTTACAGTTACATGTTGTCTTTAAAGCCACGAGGGCAGGTGTAAGTGGCCCCTTGGGCTGGGAGTTCACCAGGTAGTGACAGAACATTTCCATCTCAAGTGCATAACGGTTGTATTTTTTAAGGGCCCCTCTTGTAAAGGGGATTAGGTAAGTGACTGTGGGGATAACACACACCAATGCAGCGACCTGAAGGGGCCGGGGAGACAGTGATGAAGTTTGGCAAATGCAATCTTGGTGGAAGCAGCTGGAAACAAAAGCCCATAGCCTCCTTTACCTTGGGCTTCCTGCTGCGGCCACAGCCAAGTTCTGCTGCCTGGGTTGGAAAGAGTGACTCCCAGCTGGCTTGCCTCGGAGGTCAGGGTGACCGTGAGCCGGGCCCTGTGCCCACCACGCAGCCACACCCACCCAGCTTGGCCAGTAGCTCCCGTGGCCCTCGTGTGGGTGCGGAGCCCGGGGCTCCCCATCCCTGGGCCCCGCAGAGCAGACTCCCCCTGCCGACATCTGGGGAGCCCCTCAGGGTGTGCATCAGCTCCCCTCGGGGTCTCCCCAGCACTTGCACGGGCCTCGGCCTCGTGTCTCCTTGGCAGGACCCCAACGGCCAGGGGGCGCAAGCCGTTAAGCATTTGACCCCCGACCAACTGGTGTGTCTAAAGTAGGATAAAGTTCGGACCACCGGGGTCCCAGCTCTGTGGCTCCTCGCTGTGTCTCTCTGAGGCCTCCTGCGGCTTAAACCACAAAATAGGAGGGTACTTCCGGCAGGGCTCGGCATACAGTAAGTGTCAGATACGTGCGTGTTTGGAGGTTGCTGGACCCTCAACCCGCGGGTCTTCCTTCATTCATCATTCACACCTGTTTGGGAGTGTGTCTAGACATCAGGCACTTGCCTTTGGGTGTGAGCGGAGAGCCAGGTGCTACCCTCAGGGGACAGGCAGGGGACAGGATGGTGTTTCCAGCCACCCTCTGCTCTGCCTTTGCTGGGGCCCGTGCTGAACGTGGGTGATGGAACGAGGCTTCTAGGAGACAGAGGGATGGGACAGAGGCCCTTTGGATCGAGGGCTGTCTTAGAGGAGGGTCAACCCTGGCCTGGTGACGCCTCAGCCGTCTTTGTCCTTCACTCTGAGGGTTGAGGTGCGTACTACAGGGGATGGGTCCCCAGATAAAGGCCAGGAAGAAGCGGGGGGCTCCTTGAGGCCCATCCCATGGGTTTGGTGTCGGTCAAGAGGCAACTCTTGGGGATTCATGAAGACCTGGCGTGCCACCCCCTGTCCTTCCGTCTTGGGAGTGTCTTCTTGATATTGAACATGCCCTTGACCCCTTCCAAGTATCAGGAGCATGGCTAAGCGGTGCAGATGTATGGACTGCTGAATGGAATCCCCCTTTAGAGGTGCTGTGATAGAAGTGACCCTGGATAGGGGCGCCTGTGTGGCGCAGTCGGTTAAGCGTCCGACTTCAGCCAGGTCACGATCTCGCGGTCCCCGAGTTCGAGCCCCGCGTCGGGCTCTGGGCTGATGGCTCAGAGCCTGGAGCCTGTTTCCGATTCTGTGTCTCCCTCTCTCTCTGCCCCTCCCCCGTTCATGCTCTGTCTCTCTCTGTCCCAAAAATAAATAAACGTTGAAAAAAAAAATTAAAAAAAAAAAAAAAAAGAAGTGACCCTGGGTACACAGGGGTTAGTTCTACCAGGGGAGGGGGGTAAAGAGGAGCTGGGGAAAGTTTCAGGAGGGAAATGTCCACAAAGCAGCTGGGACAAGGCAGAGAAGGTGTTCCAGGAGGAGAGCGCAGCCAGTGCAAAGGCCCTGGGGTATGAAAGAGTCATGACATCAGCCCAGTTGCATGGCCTGAAGCCCCTCACACTGTTGTTGTTTTACAGATGGGGTAGGTTTGGGGTCAGCTGAGAGATGGACCGGCTGCCCTTCTGGGGCACGAGGTACCACGTATCTCCCCGATCCCAGCCCAAGTCAGAGGATCGCTGGTTTCTACAGAAAATGCCTCCGCAGCATTGTTGTGTGAGGTCTAAAGAGGAGAAGACTGAACCTGAGGTGGGAGCTGGGCCAGAAGGGCAGCTCCTCCCCGGGCCTGGGGGCAAAGGCCATGTCCCCTAGAGGCTGGGCCCGCGAGCAGATCTGTCCATGTGCCAGGCCCCGCTGATTCACTGCCTGTGCATGTGGATGAAAACATTCCAGCAGGTTCTCCTCTGGGGCCACCCCGGCAGGGCCACAGGAAGCGGCTCCCTGGCCTGGGGCTGGGCCCGGAGCTGAGCTTTCTTGGCAGGCATTCTAGCTGATTCCTCCTGTCCCTACTTGAGCTTCCCCATGACAGCCCAAGGGGCAGACTGGGGAGTGGGGGTGGGGGGGCTCATCTTCAGCCTCCCGAGCCAGCCTCAGATTCCTCATCTGAAAAATAAGGAAAATGCCACCTGCTGCCTGAGCCTCTTACAAGAGGTCGTGCTGGCCTGGCACTCGCAGATCTGGTCCGTGCTTCATACTGCGTATTCGTCCTCTGCGGAAGGAAGGGCCTGGAACGTGGGGTCACAGCCTTGAGCCACCGAGATGCCGCCTGGGGCCAGGCACAGGGCGCCCAGGAGAAGACAGCACAGACATGTCCTCGTAGGGGGCAAGGGTGCCGAGGGGGTACCTACTTTAGACACGATACTTTCTTGCGTCTGAGATGTAGTTGTTTTCCCTCCGATGTGAATAATTTCCAAGATCTGAATGTCTTCCAAATAGCAAGCCTGTTGAAGAGGCCTTGACATAACGTGTTTATTGTCGCTCACTGACGGCTGGTTGCTTGCGGGGCCCTGGGGAGGCAGCAGGAAGGAGATCGATGAAAGCCCTGGCTCTGTGGCGTTCACATCCACCCGGGGAGACCAGGGAAAGGAACACATTAACAAGGTGATGTCAGGGAGCCATGGGTTCCAGAAGGAAATAAAGCAATGCAAAGGGACAGGGAGTAACCAGCCAGGGGTCTCGGGGAGACCTGCCCTGGAGACGTTGGGAGGTAAAGCTTCTCAAAGGGGATGACCCCAGAACTGAGGCCTGAAGGGGAGAACTGATACAGGGTTCAAAGGGGTTAATCTTACGAGAGTGGAAGGAATGGAGTGGTAGGGGAGGTGGAAAGGGGAGGGAGGAAATGTCTGAGAAGGAGCTGGTCTTGGGACCAAGTGGGAACTGGCATCCTTGGCTACGGGAACTGCCCGGACAAAGGCCCTGAGGTATGAAATAATCTGTGATATTGGCCTGATTGGGTGGCTTGAAGCCAGTGAAGGGGTCACTTTACAAGGGAGTATGGTTGGGGACGGCCGGCAGATGAGTGTTCTCCCACCCACGCACACCCACCGGCTCAAGCCGTCTCTAGATCTGCTGGGAAAGTATTCCAGGCACAGAGAGTAGTGTGTGCAAAGGTCCTGAGGCAGGATGGAGTTTGACACATTCAGGGGCTGAAAGATTAGTGAGGCTGTTAGAGAGTGAAATGAGGGAGGGGGTAACATTCAGAGAGGTTGCCAGGGGCCACGTCATGTTGGATGTTAGGGATGAGGTGGGATTTGAACCAGTATATGTACATTTTTGATCTCCTTAGATGCTTTTACCAGCTCAGCAGTGGGTTAGGGAGGAAAGCAGTTAATTGAATCCTGTGTGCTGCATGACTTTAAAAGGCTCTGGGGGCCCCAGGGAATGGGGTCCCCTCACCCCAGGGAGTTCAGGGATGCTTTTCTGTGAGATGAAACTCCAAGGGCGAGGGGTAGTGGAGGAAGCTGGGAACCACTGTCTGTGTCCGAACTGCAGCTCCTCTAGGATTCCCTGAGGGCAGGAGAAGGAGGAGAGGGGCCTGGGCAGGCGGCCAGAGGCTGGTCCACCAGGGTTCCCTCTGTCCGAGGCCGAGGGGCGGAGCCGGCTACAGTCCAGCTTCGCGTGGCTTGTCCAGCCCCTAGATTCTATATATATTTTTGGAATTGCGGCGTTTATAAATCAGGATTAAAAAATAATCCAGGTGTCTGACTTGCTGGGACAACAGAAAACTCTGGCAGCCCTGGGCCCACATTCCTGCATGACAAGCACCAGTTGGAGCCAAGTGACTGCTGTCCAGCGTTGGGGGCCTGGGAGCCCCCTTGTTCACAGCCCCCACCACGCCTGTCGTCTCCCACCTGCCTCCTGCACTCCTGGGTCCCTGGCCTCTCCCTGAGGGCCTGTGAGTCTGTGGTTCCAGCTGGGGGCAATGAGAGGCCTCGTTAGGGAGTGCCATGGAGACTGGGGGATGGCTTGGAGGGGACAAAGTGTGCCAGGAGCCCGAGGTGTCATGGTCTCCCCGCCCGGCCCGCAGGAGCTGACAAGCCTTGACCGCAGGCAGTGGGTGTGGGATGGAAGGATGGCTCACTCTAGCCTCTGGCCCAGACCGGTCTTTCTGGATTTCTCACGATGACAGCCCGGGGCTTTGTCACCTTCTCCCCGTTGCCCTCCGTCCCTGTCCCATCATGTCCTTCCAGCTGGCCTCTGATCCCGCAAGGAACCTCTTCAAGTCTGGATCAGACGCTCCAGAAATTGCCCCATAAAGCTAGCCAGGAGGTGGTCATCGGCGATAAGTGAAGGCTTTCGGCCCCACCCTGGGGCTCCCTGGGTGCGGAGCCTTGGTTCGGGGTGCCTGGCTGGTGGGAGGGCCTCTGCAGGGTCCCCAGGGCTCTGCTTGCATTTGCCCCGTGCCTGTATGCACCCTCAGTCAGGAACCACTGACCAAGGTTCTCGGTGACTCAGCACCCCGTGCTGACAGTGCCTGTGGAAACCAGAGTTCCTCAGGGCTTTTCAGAAGGGGACCCTAGATAGAAGCTTCGGGCTGGAGACATCGCTTCTAGCTGCTTCTAGCCGTTTGTCTCTCCCCCACACACCAGCCATTCATTTTTGTGTGGTATGGCCTTCTTTTCCTCTCTGGGGGGAAGAAACGCTTCAGGAGGGAAGGAAAGTCACGGATGGCTGTGGACGTGTTAGGAGCACTGGCCACAGCTCAAAGTCCCTGGATAGTACTGGCCCCATTGCGCAGAGGGGGAAATAAAGGCTTGATGGCACAGTGATGAGGGAGGGGGGCATTGTTTCTGAGCTTGGCAGCCGGGAGGCCTGCCCTTTGCCTTCAAGCCCCTGCTGCAGCCCTCTGGCTCCTCTGTGACAGGTGATGTCGAGAAGGCCAGCCACTGGGGTGGCTGGGCTGGGGGCTCCCTCCCAGCTCCCCTCACCCCATTTGCCAAATCTGACTGGCTCTTTCTGGCAGGAGTTGTGGTCTTTGGCCCGGACTAGCCAGGCCCCTCCGGTCCCCACCTTCCCAGCTATGGCTAAGCGTGGGCAGGTGTTCAAATGGGAACAGAGAGACATTTTTCCATTTCCTTCCCAACACGGGCTTCAGCTGTGTGCACATACTTTAAAACTTAAAATCACCCTCACGCCTGGGGGGCTCAGTTGGTTAAGGGTCCGACTGCTGCTCAGGGCATGATCTCGCGGTTCATGAGTTCGAGCCCCGCGTCAGGCTCTGTGCTGACAGCTCGGGGCCTGGAGCCGGCTTCGGATTCTGTGTCTCCCTCTCTCTCTCTGCCCCGCTGCCACTTGCCTGCACTCTTTCTCTCCCTCAAAAATAAAAAAAATTAAAAAATTTAAAAAAAAGAGAAAACTTAAAATCACCTTCAAAATAATGTTTTCTGAGGGCCTTAAACTTGGTGCTTTACCTGCACATTTGAATCACAGCTCTTCAAGCTAATGCCTCCGTGACCTTGGGCAAGTTTCTTAAGCTCTCGGTGCCTTGCTTTCTCATTTGCCAGATGGGGGTGGTGATGGTGGTCTAATCTTGAAGGATCTGGTATGCACAGAGTCCTTAGTGCAGGGCCTGGCACCACGTGCATTCAGGGCATGGCTGTGACCACCTCACTCGGCCTCCGCAGCAATCCTGTGACATTCATTCATGCCTCCACTGGACCCATTTTATAGTTGAGGAAACTGAGGTTCAGAGCAAGAAGTGACTCCCCCCCCCCCCCAAGGTCAAGACATCATTGTAAAATCTCTTGAAGTAATAATGCCATTGAGGAGATGAGGTGGGGTGGACAGTCACGGCCACCCCCGTCCCCCAGGCACACTGAGAGACCAGATCCCCCTCCCCAGCAGTGACCAGCCCCTCCCCCACCCGAAGCCTCCCTTGCCTAGGAGCCAACTCCCCCCAGGTCTCCAGACTCTGCGGCCACCTGGGGACACTGCTGTGGATCTGACCTCTTCTCGGGACTCTTCTCTTCCTAACACCCCCCACCCCCGCCATTAGGAGCCATCTCCCACCCCCCATCACTCACCCTCTAACCCCACTTCCCAGAAAGTTCTCTCTCTCTCTCCTGGAGTTCAAAACAGCCCTGTGGACCCCTTTTGGCCTGGCCCTGCCCTGCAGATGGCCCGACAGACGTGTGACCCGGCGTGGCCGGATTCCACAGCGGTGGTTAAGCGTTATTTATTTCCTTTGATGCGCGCGTATACACGCACAGCCGCCTGGCAGGAAGCCCGGCTGCGGGCGGACAGTGAGTCAGGGCGCTGGGCTCCCGCGCGTGCGCGTGGCTGTCCGGGCGGACGCGGACCCGCCCCTGCATATCAGCGTTTTTAATTTAACGTCTTTACTTTGGAAAATTTCGAACATGCACGGAAGTCGGGAAGACCAGACGGTGATTCCGGCATCCCCACCCCGCCGCGTCACCCCTGGCAAGGTTTAGCAGTCTTGCTTCATCACCTCCTCATGGGCTCCCTCTCCTGCTTTTTCCCCATTTGGCTGGAGTATTTGAACGCAAACGGCAGACATCGGAGCATGCGTGTCATTTACAAAAAAAAATTTTTTTTTTAATTTGAGTTATGAAATAATTTTAGAGCCGCAGGGAATTGAGAAGATAAAGCCACATGGTGCTGTGTTCCACCCTTCACCCGGTTTCCCCCAATGGTTACACCGAACGTAATTATGCTACAATACCTAAACCCCGAACGAGATTAGGAAGGTGTGTATGTGCCTGTGGTTCCACGGCATTCTGTCACGTGTGTGGATTCACTTTGCCACCACCACAGTAGAGAACAGAACTCCTGAATCACTGTGAAGATCTCCTACACCCACCGCCCTGTCCCCCCATCCGCGAGCCGCGGACAACCACTGATCTGGACTCATCTGTATAGTTTTGTCGTTTGGGAAGGTTATATAAATGGAATTACATCGCACGTTCCCCTGGAGACTGGCCTTTTTCTCCCCCCCCCCCCCCCCCCCCGCACAGCATAATGTCCCTGAAAGCCATGAGTTGTCTTGCTTTTTTTTTTGATTGTTATTTTTTAATGTTTATTTAATTTTGAGACAGAGAGAGAGAGACAGAGACAGAGCATGAGCAGGGGAGGGGCAGAGAGAGAAAGGGAGACACAGAATCCAAAGCAGGCTCCAGGCTCTGAGCCGTCAGGACAGAGTCCGACCCGGGGCTCGAACTCGTGAACCGCAACATCATGACCTGAGCCGAAGCCGGACACATAACCGACCGAGCCACCCAGGCGCCCCTGAGTTGTCCTGCCTTTTAAGGCTGGGTAGCAATCCACCAAATGGATGAAGCCCAGTCTGCTTAACGGGCCACCTCTCGAGGGGCGTCCAGGCTGCTTCCGGTTCTTGGCCACCGTGAGTAAAGCCGCTACAGATGTTTGTGTGGATGGAAGTTGTCGTTTCTCTGGGGTAAATGCCCACTCAGGAGTGGGGCTGCATAAATGTCTCCTTCGGCGTTCAGTGTTTAAGAAGCAGACAAGCAATTTTCCAGAGTGGCTGTACAGGCTTACCTTTTGGAAGAAAAGCTTCTGTAAACAGGAGCTCCGCGGGGCTGGCCCGGGGCGTCCTCAGCAGCCTGTCCGCGCCCCACATCCCATCCACTGAACACCTCCTGTGTCCCGGGCTCCGCGTGTGGTCCCTTTCCCACAGGCGATGTGCAGCCCCGCTTTCCAGGAGAGCGTTCTCCAGCTCAGAGACAGCTTGCCTGAGGCCACAGCCGGCAAGTGGGGAGCACCGGGATTCAAATCCAGCCCCGTCCAGCCCAGAGCCTGTGAGGTTGACACCCACCCTTGCTGGGTTGCAGAACGTGGTACTGAATGTTTGGGGGAGCAGGGAGCAGACCGGAGAAGGGGAGGACGTGATGGGGAGCACAGACCTGGTGATAGGAGGGGAGACGGGGCCTGCCCGAGGCCTGGCTTCTCTCTCCTTGCCGGGCTGACTTCTGTAGTACCCCCTCCCTCCCTCCATCACAGGTGGAGCTGGTCCTGTGTTGTTAGCTGGGTCTCCTTGGCCCCAGGAGGTGACCTTGCCTTCCCTGCCACCTTGGTCCCTGCATGGGTGGGCTCCCCACCAGCCCCATCTACACCCTGGAACTTCCTGTCCTCCCCTGTGAGCCCGAGGAGCTGTGGATAATGCACAGAAAACCTGTCCTCTGCTCATCCTTCTTCCCTGCCGCAACTTCTGAGCCTCTATCCTCTTTGCTGTGTCTGATGTCGTGAAGATGCCCTTGGCGGTGAGAATAGCAATACCTACTGTTCACTGGATGCTGTGGCTGGTGCTCGGATATATGACTTCATGTGATCGCCGTGGCCATCCTGTAGGCAGCCCCGATTACCGCCACTTTAGAGATAGGCATTCAGAGGCTCACCCAGTTCACAAATGGTCCGGGTGACCCTGGAGGCTCCCTAGAGATGAAGTTTCTGCCTGGCCCGAGGTGTTCCAGGCTGGCCCTTCTCTCCAGCCAGCCACTCCTTACCTCACTCCTTGCCTTCCCAGCCGTGTGAGCCCAGGTGGGTGACTTGGGCTCTCTGAACCTTCTTGTCACCTCCCAGCGGGGGAATCAGGCTTTCCCAACCTGGCCTGACCATCAACAGACTGACAACCTGAAAAACACCCAGTGGTCAGAAGGCAGACAGGGGCACTGGCAGGTGAGGGCCCTGTACCCCGGGCGTTGGTCCCAGTACTGGCTGTGACCCTGGGCAGGTCACTTTAGCTCAGGGCCCTGTCACATAGCAAAGATGATTCTTCGGACAGGATTTGCTGAGTTGACTCCTACGACAGCTCTCTGTGAACCGTGGTGCCCGGCGCCTGGTGTGTGCTTTACCCTTGAGGGACTCACAGCACACTGGGGAGTCAGGAGTGAACAGACCATCACCATAGAGTGTGGTCTGGGGGCACCTGGGTTGCTCAGTCGGTTAAGCGTCTGACTCTTGATCTTGGCCCAGGTCGTGAACTCATCTCAGAATTCGTGGCATCGAGCCCTGCGTTGGTATCTGTGCTGATGGCATGGAACCTGCTTGAGACTCTGTCTCTCTATGCCCTCCCCTGCTTGCTCTCTCTCTAAAAGAGAGGAAGGAGGGAAGGAAGGAAGGAAGGAGGGAGGGAAGGAAGGGCACGAATCAAGGTCTGGAGGTGTACAAGTATAGTCACACACCCCTCCCCATCGCCATGTGTCCCAGAGGGTGTGAATTGCCCAAATCACTCTCCACAGTGGCCTCCCTTCTGGGTGCTGAGATTTACTTTAAGACTGGGCAGTTTCTGTCATGCCCAGTGGCATGACACTGCAGCGTCTTCTCCCCTGTCCTTAAAGATTTACAGTGTCATCTCTGCTTCCATCTCTCTGTCCATCTGTCCATCATTCATCCGTCTACCCGTCCATTTATCTGTCTGTTCATCCATCCATCCATCCGTCCGTCCATCATCCATCAGTTCATCCCTCCATCCGTGCATCTGCCTATCTGTCTGTCCATGCATCATCTATCTGTTCCCCATCCATCCATCCATCCATCCATCTGCCCTCTGTCCAGCCATCCGTCAGTCCAGCCAGCCAGCCATACAAAACGTATTTATTGAGAGCTGATGGCGTGCCAGGCCCTGCTGGGCACAGCCTTCCCTGGAGAGGCACAGAGCGGGTGATGAGCAGACGTAGGCTGAGGTTTGCTTTGCTCCACTGGGACACTGCCCAAGATGTGCACAGACTTGCCCCCAGAGTCCCTCCCTATCTCGGGCTGCCTGATCTTGTTAGGAGGGAGGCGGCCCTTGCCTCTCAGCCTGGGAAACCATCCCTGACAATCTGCTTTTGAGAGAGTCGCCTCCACAGACAGAGGGTGAGGAAATCAACCCAGACCACAGACGGCTGCGTGCTCTTCAGGACGTGGGCTTCCCCCCCGCCTCTGCTAACGACGCCACCCCTCGCTGCCTTTCTAGGGATGTGAACCCTGGGTGCTCTTAGTCACTGCTGATGGTGTGTCCAGCTTTGTCTCCCCATCCCGGGCCTTTGAGCTTCTAGACAAAACTCCAAGTGTTCATGCTGCCCATGGAGCATTTTTATAGCCTGTTCCACCTGGTCCCAGAGCCTGAAAGCTACCTTTTTCGGTACATAATTCGAAGCAAGTCCCCACCGATGGTACTCGGGAAAACCAAAGCCCTAATCTCACTGTGGACCCTTGAGTAAAGGAGTGGGACGTGTTTTACGTGGAGCTCTCAGCTGAGGGTGGAGAGTAGATGGGGGAGAGACACCAATACAATGCCAAGAGGAGGCCGTGGATAGTCAGAAGGGGTGAGATGTGGGAGATGTTTGAATGGGGTGCTGGGGACCCATGGCCAGTGGTGGCTTGGGGAGGAGGTGTCCTCTCTGGGAGCTTGGGAAGCCGAGCCCCCTCCATAAGGAGAAGTCACAGATCACTGGGCTACAAGGGTACATGATGTGGGCGGGGGTGGGGGGCAGGAAAGAATTTAGATCTGAAGAAGGGCGATGAGCTACATCCATGTCAAGGGAGAATGGGGGCATCTGTGGCAGATGGCACAGCATGGACTAAGGCCCTGTGGCAGCAGAAACAAAAAGGAGGAGGGGCCAAAGGTGGCCCGCATGGCTGGACAGGAAGCAAGGTGTAAGATGAGGTTGGAAGGTGCAGGAGCCAGTCGATTAAGCGTCTGACTTCAGCTCAGGTCATGATCTCACGGTTCGTGGGTTCGAGCCTTGCGTCGGGCTCTGTGCTGACGGCTCGGAGCCTGGAGCCTGCTTCGGATTCTGTGTCTCCCTCTCTCTCTGCCCCTCCCCGCTCACGCTCTGTCTCTCAAAAATGAATAAACATTAAAAAAAATGAAAAAAATTAAACTGTATACACCCTACGTATCACTGTCCTCAGGCTGTCATTGCAAGTTGATAGCAAGAGCTTGTCTGAAAACAATAGAAGGGGGTTCTCACAGAGTTCTTCAGGCTCTAACTCTGAAATTAAGGAGCCGGCAGGGCTGTGCTCTGTCTGAAGGTTCTAGTTTCTCGTGGCTGTAACAATCCTTGGTGCTCCTGGTTCCATAGGTACATCACTCCATTGTCTGCCTCAGCTATTACATGGCTTCCTCACTTCTTTAGAAGGATCCCAGTTCCTGGATCAGGGCCCACCCTAATTCAGTCCGATCCTACCTTGACTTTGACTATATCAATAAAGACCCTATTTCCAAATCAGGAACTTGGAGTTAGGACCTCAGTGTATCTCTTGCAGGGAGGGGGGCGGGGGCGGGGGGTTAGGTGTGGGGGGGGAGAGGACATAAATCAAGCCACAACACAACAGGACCCTGATTTTGTTTAAAAAAAATGCATTTGTGGTCACGTTCTGTTTCTTCATCGGGTTGCTAATTACGTGAGAGATTTCGCTCTGAAAATCCAGAAAGCTGTACGTTTCTGATCCGTGTTCTTTTCCACACATGTGTTACATTTCCATCAATGTATTGGCCGATAGGCACGTGCTGGAAACAGACTGGCAGCTGCTGTATCGTGATGCTAATGGAGGCTTCTCCTGGGTAGTGGGTTTATGGATCAATTTCATTTTCTCCCAGTATGTTCCAAATATGCTGCTCTAGGCATGCATTACTTTCATCAAGTAATAAATCCATGCATATCCTAAGAGAAGAGCTGGGGTTGGAACCGTCGTCAGTCACCCATCCTTCCCTGTCCTCAAAGCGATTGGAACAGGAGGTGGGTGACTGGATGGGAATGTGGCCTGCCCGGAGAATCTGCTCCGAATAAACATTTTTAGCCCCATTACCCACCCCCTTCAAATGGCCTGCTCATGACTGTGGCCCTGATGATCCACACAGGCTTTCTGTGGAGCGGGGCTTGGCAGTTCCCTCACCTGAGTCCTCTTTGGGAGGACGGAGAACCGGGGTAATAATAGAACTGACCTCACGGGCGGCTGGAGGCTTCACTGGGATAATGCACGTGAAACCCTGGGGCCCTGGCACGGGGACGAGCTGCCACGAATACCGTCCTGATGAGAAAATGCCCAGAGTACGCGGCAGGCAGCTCAGTGTCTTTGTTTAACGGTTCCACTTGTCGGGGAAGGTCCACTAAATGACATCTCGCCCCGTTGCACGGCATCCCTGGGGGACACACAGGGTGGCGAAGCCTCCCCTCCCCCCCGGCAAGTTTTCCCATTTTGCTCCTTTTTAACACACCTTGGCGCTCGCCCCCGCTCACCGTGGCTGTATGATGTTTCATCATGTGCCTTTAAGGCCATGTGCTGCCATCACAGCGAAGCCATCACCGGAAATTTTAGAGGAAGCAGGCGGGCTGAGATGCTGGGACGCTTGTGTCGCCCTCCAGGCCCCGCCCCTGCCCTGGCCCCACCCAGACCACGCCCCCAAGAGGCGGTACTTCACCAGGTCTCAGCCCCCACCCAGGGTTTGGCTCCCCAGGGTTTTGGGGATGGGAGCCCACTGTGTTTGGGGCTCGGTCTCCTTTGGCAATGTCTGTCCGAGTGGCAAATGCAGAAACCCTCTGCCCCAGCTGGGCTGCAGCCCAGCGGCAATCCTGCAGATAAACTTAGGCTCGTGGGACGTGATTTATGTACAAGGTTATCCTTTGCAACATTGTTTATAAAAGGGAAAGATTGAAAACAGCCTAAACCCACATCGGTAAGGAGCTGATTAAAGAAACTGGCAGAATCCACATCACGGGATACTGTACTCGGCCGCTGTAAAGAACAGTGAAGAACCATCTCTAAGCTTTATTAGGCGAGTAAAGCAAGGTTCCAAAAGCATTCAGCATATACACACCTCTTTGCATTAAAAGGGAAAGATGCGTCTATATTTGTATTAGCTTCTATTTACATAAAGAAACTGCAGCTACCCACTGAATGACTAAGTGTTACTTACGGAGGTGGGGGGTGAAACATGGGGACTTGGGGAGGAGAGGGGACAGAGATTTGTTTGAGGCCTTCTTTCTTTTTTGGACCCATGTGAATTTCCTACTTTTCAAAATTCCAAATTGAGGGAAATTGTAGCCTCTGTAAAACAAAGGCTGTCTTAAAGCAGCAGCTTCGGCGTGTCACTCTGAATGTCATTTCAGGCCCTCAGAGCAGTGTGACCTTGGGCAAGTTACTCAACCTCTCTGTTTCAGTTCCTCCATCAGTGAAACAGGGGTCATAACAGCTCCAGCTTTGGGCCGTTGGGAGAATTGAATGAGATCAACTGTGTCCAGCGCCTGGCCCGAAGTAGGCAAGCAGCAAGAGTGAGCGTCCGCGGTCTTCCTGAAAGTGTGGCCATCTGGACCGGGACCCAGGTGGCAGGATGTGAATCCCGGGGCCGCTGTGAGCCCTCTTCTGTCAGTCTGGTGGCTGTCTGTCCTCCATTGCGGGGGCCCTGGCCTCGTGGGAGCTGCTCATTAAGCAACAGTAGGGTCTCTCCCCGCCCTCCCCCTCCCATCCCCACACAGGCAGCAAGGGGGGGCGGGCTCTGGTAGGCTTGAGTCTTCAGCGTGCATCCGCCGGGGACCTGGGGGGAAGAGGGTTGATGTAAAACGCGTGAGCCTCAGACTGCTGACGCTGTGCATGAGGACACGGAATGGGGAGCCCCCCTTGGGGCCAGCTCCGGCCTCCTGCGCCGCCTGAACCTTTGGCTCCACTTTTTTGGAAACCCTATGAATGAGGAACCCCAAGTGTAGTCCACAGCACCAGCCGAGAGGGACGCCACCTCCCCCAAGTCAAGCAGTTGCCTACGAAGCATCCAGACTCTAGCAGTTTGTGGGCTCTCCCACTTCCCAGGGAGAGCTTTTCCTAGAAGGTTCAATAGAACCATGGCTTTAGTGGGTGGTTTCACTGAATAAACAGCCCCTGTGCCTCCCTTTGTTCACCTGTGAAATGGGGATGATAACCTTCCCGCCTTCTCCTGGTGAGCTGAGGCTGGCGGTTGCTCTGGAGGGACCAGGGGATCTCGTTTGTGTGTGTGTTGTGTGTCGGTCGGCCTTTACTCAGTGGAGACATTCCTGAAATATGAGTCAACATGACTTCTGTCACAATTGCTTTTTTTTCTTTTTTTAATGTTTAGTATTTTGAGAGAGAGAGAGAGAGGGTGTGCACAAAAGCAGGGGAGGGGCAGAGAGAGGGGGAGACACACAATTTGAAGCAGGCTCCAGACCCTGAGCTGTCAGCACAGAGCCCGACGTGGGACTCAAACTCATGAACCGTGAGATCATGACCTGAGCCCAAGTCAGACGCTCAACCAACTAAGCCACCCAGGCGCCCACAATTGCTCTTTCGATAAGGTGAACTTGGGTGGCTGTGTAAGACACAGCTCCAGACTCAGATCTGTTGGAACTCAGATTTTCTGTAAATTCATTTCATTTCTGTTTAAGCCTCCATCTGGTCAGGCTGGTGGAGATGTTCCGCTTGGCTTTTTCAGGACTAACCTGCCTTGCAGAGTTGACGCTGTGGTCCGAAGGCCCTGACAGAAACAGGTGATGTGTGGGGATATCAGGAACCCCTTGAGGTTCCGGAATTGGGGACTGCTCGGGACAGGACCCTGTGTTCAGGGTCCTCTTTTTTCCCTCTAGCAGTCTAACACTCAAGAATCAGAATGGTGTTCCCTTCCTCCTTTCTTCCCCCCCTCAGTGTAATCTTTACCCTATTGGCTTCCAGCATGTTCTTGGCGCAAGTGTGGTACCCTGGCCTCAATTCGCTGAAGCCCCTGAGGGCTAGGACAGGAGTTGGCAAAGCATCCATAAAGTGCCAGAGAGTAGATATTTCAAGCTTTGCAGGCTGTCTGGTCGCTGTAGCAATGACTCCACTCTGCCGCTGTAGGTCAAAAGCAGCCACAGAGAGGATGTCAAGCAAATGGCCGTGACTGTGTTCCAATGCAACTTTATTTGCATCAGTGCAAAAAAGAAATGATAAATACGCGACGTGAGAAAGATGTTAACTGATGCTACTGTGTAATCATGTTGCAATATCTAAATGTGTTAACGTATGGTACACCTTAACCTTACACAACGTTCCGTCCCTTCTATTTCAAAAAATGTTTCTGATCTAAAAAATACTTGAAAGCTTTGTTTCTTTTGCTGTGCTAGTCTTGAAAATAATCAGCAGACTGGACAGGCGGCCTACGGAGCAGGAGAAAGTAGCTGCGCGCCACATACTGATCAGGGTTGACATCCAAAATATATGAGGAAGAATTCCTGTAGCTCAATAGCAAAGCAACCAACCACCCAGTCAGAAAATGGGCAGTGGACTCGAATAGACCTTTCTCCAGAGAAGTCACAGCTGGCCAACAGGTGCATGAAAACATGTTCGACATCACTCATCGTCAGGGAAGTGCAAATCAAAACCAGTGAGGTATCACCTTGCACCCATTAGGATGGCTGTTATAAAAAAAAAAACAGGGGCGCCTGGGTGGCACAGTCGGTTGGGCGTCCGACTTCAGCTCAGGTCACGATCTCGCGGTCCGTGAGTTCGAGCCCCGCGTCGGGCTCTGGGCTGATGGCTCGGAGCCTGGAGCCTGTTTCCGATTCTGTGTCTCCCTCTCTCTCTGCCCCTCCCCCGTTCATGCTCTGTTTCTCTCTGTCCCAAAAATAAAAAAAATAAAAAATAAAAAATAAAAAAGAAAACAAACCCAACGAAAGCAAACCAAACCAATACAAGTGCTGGGGAGGAAACGGAGAAATTGTACCCTTGTACACCTGCTGGTGGGAATGTAAAATGGTGTGCCTGCTCTCGAAATGCTGTGGAGTCTCCTCAAAATATTAAAAATAGAACTACGCCTGGTTGGCTCAGTTGGTTGAGCGACCGACTTTGGCTCAGGTCGTGATCTCGCGGTCCGTGAGTTCGAGCCCCGCGTCGGGCTCTGGGCTGAAGGCTCAGGGCCTGGAGCCTGCATAGGATTCTGTGTGTCTCTCTCTCTGCTCCTCCCCTGCTCGTGCTCTGTCTCTCTCTCAAAAATAAATAAACATTAAAAAAAGAATAGAACTACCAGATGATCCAGTAATGCCACTTCTGGGCTGGAAAGCAGGCACCAGGCACAGCAGCCAGGATGTGGAAACGCCCTAAGTGACAGAGGGACGGATCAAGACAATGTGGTCAGGACCTGCAAATGGGATACTATGCAGCCTTACAAAAAGAAGGAAGTTCGGCCACGCGCGGCCTGAATGCGCCTGGAAGGCAGTAGGCAAAGCAGCACAAGCCGGTCACAGAAAGACAAACACCGTGTGATGGTACTTCCTCGAGGCATCGAAAGTAGCCCAGCTCCCAGATGCAGAGAGTCAGAGGGTGGTTGCCAGGGCCTGGGGGCAGCGGGAATGGGGAGTTCTTCTTCAACGGGTATATAAAGTTTTGGTCATGCCAGTTGAGAACGTTCTGGAGATCTCTACGATGCTGTGCCTGGAGTTAACAATAGCGTCTTGTGCACTGAGAAGTTTGTCGGAGAGGGTAGATTTCATGTTATATGAAATGTTACCACGCTAAAAGAAAGAAGGAAGGAAGGAAGGAAAGAAAGAAAGAGAGACAAAAGAAAGAGAAAAGAAAGAGAAAGAAAGAAAGAGACAAAGAAAGAAAGATGAAAGAAAGAAAGAAAAGAAAAGGAAAGAAAGAAAGAAAGAGAAAGAAAGAAAGAAAGAAAAACAAAGAAAGAAAGAGAGAGAGAGAAAGAAAGAAAGAAGGAAAGAAAGAAAGAGAAGAAAAGAAAGAAAGAAAGAAAGAAAGAAAGAAAGAAAGAAAGAAAGAAAGAAAGACAAAGAAAGAAAGAAAGAAAGAAAGAAAGAAAAGTACAGTGTGCTGTAATTGGCCCCACCCTGGCCTAAGCCTTTGGAACCCAAAGCCGCACAGGTCCAGAAAGTGCTCCTGTTTTGAAAAGCCATGCAGATATTCACCCTCAAACGCCAGCTCATGCTTGAAAACCTTTGTCAAGTCAGATATCACTCCCTAGTTGACCTTTGGGAAGGAAGAGATATTCTCTGGCCCTGGTTTGCCCACAGTTCCCTGTGCTTCATGCTGCCGGGGTCATCTGACTCTTGGCGTCTCTTTCTTGAATGCCCTGGGTTTTTGTTCGTCCCAAGAGCACCAGATGGGCGGCTAAGGCCTCTTGCTCGGGGGGGGCGGGGGCCAGGGGGGTCCAGCTGGTCTGGGGTGGAGTCCTGGTCACACTACTTTCTTTCTTCCCTTGGGCAGCATACCCATCATCTCTGGCCTTCGGTCGCCCAATCTGTTAACTGGGAAAAGCACCTCTGCTCAGGGTTGCCCCAAGGCTCACGTGCCACAGTGTCATCTACCTGGCCCTGGGCCTGGAGGAGGTGGGTGTTTAACCCAGCAACTCACTCCAGTTATGCTGGCAGGAGACTTGAGGCACCTGATTAGAGAGAGGGTTCGAAGGTAGAAAGGGCAGGACGTGGCACGTAGAATCAATCAAATCTCTTCACTCCTGTGTGTCCGTAGGTAGCTCCGTAACCTTTCTGAGCCTCACTTTCCTCGCCCGTAAAACAGGGCTGCTAAACGGGACCGACTCGGTGAGACAGCACGCAGTGTCTGGTACGCAGTAGGTGCTTAATAAGTGCGGCTCTTGAGTGTTTACTTCTGCCGGGTCCCGTCCTCAGTGCCATGTGCTTTGTGGACTCAACTAGGTTTACTGGCCAGGTTTCCGTTGAGCACAGAGTCTGGTCGGGGTGGGAGCAGGGAGGGTCCTCTATCCCAGGGTCACTCAGCAGGGGAAGTCCCTTGCTGAGGTTTCAGTCGTCCAGAGCAGTCGTCCCATCTGCTGGGATATATAATATCGCTTCCTTCCTTCCTTCCTTCCTTCCTTCCTTCCTTCCTTCCTTCCTTCCTTCCTTCCTTCCTTCCTTCC
The DNA here is from genome assembly GCF_028749965.1 of Puma concolor. Lineage (NCBI taxonomy): Eukaryota > Metazoa > Chordata > Mammalia > Carnivora > Felidae > Puma > Puma concolor. The sequence continues at coordinate 30,695,285 of NC_141682.1, forward strand.
TTCCTTTAATTTGTTTATTTTGAGAGAGAGAGACACAGCATGAGCAGGGGAGGGGCAGAGAGACGGAGACAGAGAATCCCAAGCAGAGTCTCCTCTGTCAGCACAGAGCCCGATGCAGGGCTCAAACTCATGAACTGTGAGATGGTGACCTTAGCCAAAATCAAGAGTCAGTTGCTTAACTGACTGAGTCACCCGGGTGCCCCACATCGCTTCCTCTTGATCGTCTCTGCACAGTTATCTTCTACTTACGGCCAATAGTTGCTTTCTGCAGTGATAGATGTGTGGCAAGCACTTTCAGAATGTTACTTGGTTTCTGGGACGCCTGGGTGGCTCAGTCAGTTGAGCATCTGACTTTGGCCCAGGTCATGATCTCCCAGTTTGTGAGTTTGAGCCCCTTGTTGGGCTCACTGCTGTCAGTCTGTCTGCGCACAGGCGCTTCAGATCCTCTGTCCCCTTCCCTCTCTGTCCCTCTCCCACTCGCACTCTCTCTCAAAAAAATAAACATTTAAAAAAAAATGTCATTTGGTTTTTATTTTCTATTTTTTTTAATGTTTCTTTTTTAATGTTTCTTTTTCTTTTTCCTTTTTTTTTTTTTTTTTTTTTTTTTTTTTTTTTTGAGAGAGGAAGGGGCTGAGAGAGAGGGAGAGAGAATCCCAAGCAGGCTCCATGCTGTCAGCACAGAGCCCAACACGGGGCTCAAACTCACCGACTGTGAGATCATGACCTGAGCCCAAACAAAAAGCCAGACACTTAACCCATGGAGTCACCCAGGTGTCCCTGTCGTTTGGTGTTTAAAAAGTAAGTTGGCTTTAAAAAAAAAAATGCAAAGAAAGTACAGGAGGGAAAAACGTGACTCGAGTTTGGGAAGCCCTGGAATAGGCCAGGGGCTTGATAGGTCACATGGCAGGGGTTTGAGATGGTGAGATAGCAGCCAAATTCCGTGGGAGTGCCCGAGGCCCTCTCCTTCCTTAACATCAGCCTCAGTTCCCCCATCTGCAAGATGGGGGCGGCAATAATTATGACAATTCACGGAGGCCGAGCCTATGAAATGCTAGGGACAGGGGCTGGCACGTCGTAACACCGAGGTACTAATTTTTAGGGTAGGGGTGGGGAGCCAAATGCCATGTGGCGCCCCGGATTGGGTCCTGCGAGAGAAAAAAGACATTGGTGCAAAAAACGGGAAGTCTGGATCAAGTCTGGGGTGTAGTTAATAGTCACGTACTAATGTTGATATCTTAGTTTTGACAAAAGTACTGTGGTTCTGCCAGACGTTAGGTTCGGGGAGGCTGGGCGAAGGCTGGGCAGTTGTGTCTTTGCAGTTCCTCCGTCGATCCAAAATTCTTCCGTAAGAAAGTGTGTTTACAGGCATTCACATTGACGGGGGGCAAAATGCTCTAGTTAATCAGGGACGGGAGGTGCTGAGTCGAGGGAGTCAAGGATAGGTGTCCTGAATGGGGGTGGGTGGAGGGGAAATGTCGAGTCCTGGAGGAGAAAAGGTGTTCCTCACGGAGGGAGCTGCTATCTCTGGGTGAGGAAGCATGGAACCAGACCCTTCCCCACCACCTGGCCTTTGCCCCTGCTGTTCCCCTACCTGGAACACTCTTACTCACCACCTCAAAGAGGTCTCGGGGCCCCATCCACTGTCACCCACTCTCAGGGACCCCTGTCCTTTTGCTTCTTGGCCTGAGCCCACCGTGTCATGCATTAGTTCTTTGTGGGATTCAGGGTGGGCTGTGCCACGCACCGGGCCTCGCTCAGAGGGGCCCCAGCCTTGGCTGAATGCTCTGCTGGCGCCATTTTGAAACGCTTAGTAAGTCTTAATCCGGGGCCCGCGTTTTCTTCTGCACCGAGCCCCCTGCAAATCGCGTAGCTGGTCCTAGTAGGATCCACGAGCTGAGCACCTCCCTCTGCTGGACCCCTGCCTTTGCTCCCTCTGGCCTTTGTAACAAATTACCACAGGTGAGGGAGTTCAAACGATGCCATTTGTAGTACCCTTGCCGTTGTGGAGGTCTGAAGTCTAACCTGGGGCCTCGGGGCTGTGTTCTTCCTGTGTCCGTTTGCCTGCCTTTTCCAGGCTCTAGAGGCGGCCGCACCCCTTGGCTTGCGGCCCCTTCCTGCATCTCTGAGGCCAGCACTGTAAGCATCTTCTGTCCGCTCTGACCTCTGCTTCTGTCCTCACATCTCTTGGCCTCCGGCCCTCCTGCCTCCCGCCTACAAGAACTTGTGAGTGGGTGGGGCCCACCCACATAACCCAGCTGACTCTCCCCATCTCAAGATCTCGAATTTCGCCACCCCTGCCACGTCCCCACTTCTGGTGAGGTTACAGGCACCCGTTCTGGGAATTAGCGTGTGGCCATGCTGGGGAAGCCATTATTCGGTCTCCCACAACAATGGTGGCTGGGATCCCGGGCCTCCTCTGCTCACCACCGCATCCCCCTGCCACGGTGTCGCACACGGCTGACAGCAGACGCTCAATAAACAACCGATGATCGCATGGGTGGGTGACAGGAGCAGCCATGTGCAGGCCGGGAGGGCAGGAGACTGGCTTGAGCCGGGACGGCCTAGTCAGTCACTCGGCTGTGGGTCGGTCAGCAGCCACCGAGAAGCTGGAGGATTATTTCCCCTGTAACTCTTTGTATGTCTGTGTCATTTTGGCGGACTCAGCTTCCGCACCCCATCTTGAAAGAGTCTTTCCTGACCCGCTCCTCTGAATGACCCAGTAGGGTCTTCCTTGGAGCGCCCCTTCCCCGAGCTCTCCACACTCAGGGGTGTGTCCCCTTCAGTTCTGTGGCCACAGTCCCTGCTCTGAGAGGCCCAGATTCTGGACATGGGAGACCTGGGGTCGAATCCTATCTTGGCTTCTTAGAACATGTCTCAGTGGGCCTTCCTGAGCGACACCCCCCCGAAACACAGCCACTTAAGACAGCGATTGGTTATTTCTCGTGAGGCTGTGGGTTAGCTGGGGAGGTCCTCTGCTGGCCATGACTGGGCTCACTCAGGGCGTCACCCGGACGGGAAGGTGCGGATGGCCTCCACCATGTGTGTGGCTGGTGTTGGCTGTTGCCTTCAATAGCCTCCCTTCTCCTTCCTGAGGCCTTTCATCTCCTGGGAGGTGAGACCAGCTTCCTCATGTAGAGGCCTCAGGTCGCCCTTCCACGTCAGCGAAGACGGAAGCTGCCAGGCGTCTTGAGGCCTGGGCTCGGGGCTTGTACTACTGCTCACGCACTCTATTGGTGAAAGCGAGTCACGAGGCCAGCCTGGGGGGCGGGTCGAGAAATACAGTCCACGTCTTGATGGGGGAGCAACAGGGGATGTCTGACCACGTTTAATCTCATGCAGTGGGCTGTGAGGTCTTTGGCCAGCGACCTCACCTCTCTGTGCCTCACTTTTCCCCACTGTGAAATGGGTCTGTTGGCATCTCTTGTATAGAACTGTTTATGGGGCTCCAACAGATGACGCGTGCGAAGTGCTTAGCACCCAGTGTGTCTGTCGCAAGGTGCCCAGTGAGAAGCAACGATTATTATTGTCGCTGTTAGTAACAACATTAATGAGAGTGGGAGACTGGCAAATGATGGGTAGATGGATGGATGAACAAACAAATGGCTTTCGACATTCAAACAGCCTACAGTCCCGACGACCTATCTGGGTGATAAGTCCTCTTATTTCATGGAGTTGACAACTAACAGCACCTGGCAAAGACCAGGGAGTTTAAACACTCTGATTTCTTGCTTTTTTAAAATTTTTTTATTTTTTTGGTAATGTTTATTTATTTTTGAGAGTCAGAGAGAGACAGAGTGTGAGTGGGGAAGGAGCAGAGAGGGAGGGAGACACAGAATCTGAAGCTGGCTCCAGGCTCTGAGCCATCAGCACAGAGCCCGATGCGAGGCTCTAACTCACGAACCGCGAGATCATGACCTGAGCCGAAGTCGGACGCTTAACTGACAGAGCCACCCCGGCGCCCCCAAACACTCTGATTTCTAAAGACACCTGATCTCTTGCTCAGTTTACTTTTTCGTCATCCGGATTTGGGAAGGGGGGAGGTCAGATAATTCTGCATGCTTTGTGCACAAAAGATTATATACAGCACTCTCTGTCTCTTTCTCTCTCTCAAAGACACCCCCCGTCTCCAGGGCCTCAGTTAAATGTAACCAAACACTACCAACTGTGACAGACTCAGCCAGGCTTCCCACTGGAAGGCTCAGCAGCAAACCACATGTGGCCGGAGCCCCAGGGAGTTTGTTGGCACACAGTCCCCAATGGGGGCCCGGCTGGGGTGCAGCCCAGGTGGGGCAGCTGTGAGGGACTCGCCAGCTGCTGTTCCAGAGCATAGCGCACCTTCTAGGTCCTGCTGTGGGGACCCTGCCGTAGCCCCTGGAGCAGGAGGCTGCCCGTGGGGCTGTGTGGACAGAAGGGAGCTGATCTTCCTGGGAAGTCTGGCCCTTTACGAGCATTTTGGCTCTGAGGCCGTCTAGGTGAATTGTCAGCAATTGGGGAATGTTGCCACCTGCTAGTGACACTGTCCCTGCCCCAGCCTGACACTGGGTGCGGGAGGGGCCGGGAGAGGGAAGAGGGAACAGGAGCTACCTTCGTTTCCTAGGTCTGCTGCAGCAGCTCTGAAAACCTGGCGGTAGAAAACCATAGAAATTCACACTCTCACGGTTCTAGAGGCCAGAAGTCCCAAATCAGGGTGTCGGCAGGACCCTGTCCTCAAAGGCGCTAGGGAAGAATCCTCCTTGCCTCTCCCTAGCATCTGGTAGCTTCCCGTAATCCTTGGTGCCCCTTGGTTTGGAGCCATATCCCTTCAGTCTCTGCCTCTCTTATCACATGGGCTTCTCCCTGTGTGTGTCTGTGTGTCCTCTCCTGCTTTTATTTTATATTTTTTAATGTTTATTTTTGAGAGAGAGAGAGTGAGAAAGAGAGAGAGACAGAGTGCTAATGGAGGAGGTGCAGAGAGAGAGGGAGACACAGAATCTGAAGCACGTTCCAGGCTCCGAGCTGTCAGCATAGAGCCTGACGCGGGGCTCGAACTCACAAGCCATGAGATCATGATCTGAGCCGAGGACAAACTGTCCTCGCCTCTTCTTACAAGGACCCCAGTCATTGGATTTAGGGCCCACCCCAATCTAGTAGGACCCCAGCTTATCTCGATTGCATCTGCAAAGACCCTTCAAATAGTGTCAAATTCTGACGTTCCAGGTGGACGTGAATCTGGTGTGTGTGTCGGGGGGGTGGGGTGGATACCGTTCAACCCAGTATGGGAACTAAGGCGGAGGCGGTCAAAGGACGGATGGTCAGGGTACAGATGCCAGGGGTTCTGCATATGAACCGGAAGCCCACGAGCAACCCTGCGTGAGACTCAGGCGAGGCTGGCCGCAGGATTTGGACGGGGCTCCCACCGGTCCTTCTCCAGTCAGGCCCTCCCCCACGAGGCAAGTAGCCATGGAGCCGGGGGCATGTGCCCACCGGGTGCCCACACAGTCGCGACTTCTGCACCACGTCCTGGGGATCCAGGACTCCAGAATTCCTGCCCCAGCAGCCCTGAGCCATTTCCAAAGCCTGTTCTGGTGTTTCTCTCAGTCTACCCTACTGATGGTACACCAGCCTCCCAGTGTGTGCACCCCTAACCTGAAGGGGGGCTCAGCGACAGCCATATGTGGGGGTCAGAGCAGAACTTGCACTTTCAGGCTGGGGTATCATTTCAGGTGCACAGGGCCCCTCAAGCTGCAGAACGGAGAAGGGTGGGGAGGGAAATGGAGTGCTCTGTGGAAGTCAAGAAATCTGGGAGAATTCTGAATTCAGTCCTGACCTTCCAGATGATAGTGAGGGTGTGTTTATTGAAGAGAGAGGACAGCACATATTTTATTTACATGATTTATAACTTTTAAATCTGTAGACATACAGTACCTGGGCCCCCATTTCTCTTCTTGCCCCGGGTCCAGCAGTTGTTATAGGCTACAAGTTGAAGCAAAGAATGTGGAAGGTTCAGCATCCAAGAATCACCCTTGGTCTCATCACTCTCTAAGTTATGTTGTATATGTTGTGTGAGTGTGTATGTGCATAACTTGATTGTGTCCGTCTTTCTCACTAGCATATAAGCTTCATGAGATCAAGGACCTCTTTGTTCCCCTCTGTTAAATGGGATTTGTAATACCATTGGTTGGTGTGCCTGGGTGGCTCAGTCCGTTAAGCGTCCGACTTCGGCTCAGGTCATGATCTCGTGGTTCGTGAGTTCGAGCCCCGCGCCGGGCTCTGTGCTGACAGCTCGGAGCCTGGAGCCTGCTTCGGATTCTGTGTCTCCCTCTCTCTCTGCCGGTCCCCCACTCATGCTCTGTCTCTCTCAAAAATAAATAAACATTGAAAAAACGTTGGTTAAATAAAGAGATAGCCACTGCTCTACAGGGCTGCTGGAGGAGTGAGCAAGTTAGTGGTCATGAAGCCCAGAGTATGGGGCCTGGCCCATGGCGGAGGTCTGTGAGATTCACTTGAGTTGCTGTTGAGTCACCTCCAGAGCCCCAGAACAGTGAACGGCGCCTGCCGAGTGCCAGCAACTATGGGTGGGATGAATGTCGGAATGGCTGAGTCAGTCAAATCTGTGCCATCTGGTCATCAGACCCAGTGTCCCCCAGCAAGGCAATGTGATCACACGGGCGTTTTGAGACAACTCCTCTGGATGCCAAAGGCAGCCATCCTGGAGGAGTGAGGCAAGGATGAGCCCCAGAGCACCAGGTGGGAGGCAATTCTTGAGGCCAAGGTTTCAAGAAATGAGATCGCGGAGAAGGTGGACGGGTGGACAGGGAAAGACGTAAATGCTCAGATTCAGTTTTGGACAAGTTGGATTTGAAGGGCCCCCAAGACACCCAGGAATTAGCCCAGGATTGAGTCCCGGAGTCCATACTGGCAACATTATCTGGGCAAGGCTCCCTCGCCACTCTGAGCCTTGGTTTCCCCATCTGCAAAATGAAATACCTCACTGGGTAATCGTTAGGACCCCCTGTGGGAATATATGCACATCGCCCGACCCACAGCCAGGCACCCCGAGGAGAAAGTGTGTGTCTGTATTACACTGTCACTTAGAAGCAGCAGACACACCGGGCACCTGGGTGGCTCAGCAGGTTAAGCGTCCGACTTCAGCTCAGGTCATGATCTCACAGTTCGTGAGTTTGAGCCCCGAGTTGGTCTCTGTGTGGACAAGTCAGAGTCCAGAGCCTGCTTCGGATTCTGTGTCCCCCTCTCCCTCTGCCCCTCCCCTGCTTGTGCTCTCTCTGTCTCTCAAAAATAAATAAATGTTAAAAAAATGAAAAGCAGACGCACAAGGCCAACTGGCTTCAACACCGAATTTACTGTTCCTGTCACTAACATTGGGGAGTAGATTTGACTTCCCCTACAGCTGCGTCTGGGGCTCAAGCATTGTCACACGGGCTTCATATCACCCTCAGGTCCCCTCTGCATGTGTTCATGATGGTCACCGGCTCAGCAAATCCAGTGGCGAGGGGTGCCTTCTCCTATAGTTCTGGCAGAAAAGTCTGTTCAAGGAAGATTCTGATTGGCCCAGCTTGGTCATGTGCCCATCTTAGAGCCAATCACTGTGGCCGGGCTTGGGTCACATGACTTCCCTTCTAGCATGGCTCCCCTGTTACTAAGAGGTGGAAGCAGCAGGAGCAGAGCCAGCAGGAGTCCAGCACGTTCTGTCTGTGCCTTGGGAGTTTCAGGATGGGAAGACCCGTGGACGTGAAGTTTCTGGCACAACAGTTAAGACCGAGATCCAGCCACAGTGCCCATCAGTGGATGGCTGGGTAAAGCAGACCTGGCATATACCCATGATGGAATATCACTCATCCGGAGAGAAAAGAAGGAAATCCTATCATATGTGAACCCAGGGATGAACTTGGAGGACGTGATGTTGCGTGAAATAAGCCAGTCACAGAGGGACAAGTCCTGTATGATTCCATTGATATGAGGAATCTAAAATAGCCACCCTTCTAGAGCCAGAGGGTGGAATGAGGATTGCTGGGGACTTCGGTAGGTGGGGAGGGAGAGGGAAATGGGGAGATACTGGTCAAGGAGTACACAGCTTCAGGTGTACAGGATGAGTAAGTTCTGGAGATCTCAGGTGCAGCAGAGTGCATATAGTTGACAATATTATGGTGTGCACTTAAAAATGTGCTCAGAGAGTAGGGGCACCTGGGTGGCTCAGTCGGTCAAGCGTCCGACTTCGGTTCAGGTCAGGATCTCGCGGTTTCGAGTTCGAGCCCCCCATCAGGCTCTGTGCTGACAGTGTGGAGCCTGCTTTGGATTGTGTGTCTCCCTCTCTCTCTGCCCCTCCCCCACTCGCACTCTGTCTCTCTCTCTCTCAAAAATAAACATTAGAAAATATATACTAAGAGAGTAGATCTTACATTAAAGGTCCTGATCGCCAGAAAAATTAAAGAAGGCAAGACAAAACTTTGGGAGGTGAAGGATATGTTCATGGCATAGGTTGTGGTGATGGTTACATGGGCGTGTACTTCCTTCCAAGCTCAGCAAGTGTATACATTAAATATATACAGCTCTTTCTAGGTCACTCATCCCTCAATAAAGTGGTCTTAAAGATAAATTGTTTTAGGGGAGCCAGGGTGGCTCAGTTGGTTCAGCATCTGACTTCGGCTCAGGTCATGATCTCGTGGTCCGTGAGTTCGAGCCCCGCGTCCGGCTCTGTGCTGGCAGCTCAGAGCTTGGAGCCTGCTTCCGATCCTGTGTCTCTCTCTCTGCCCCTCCTTCGTTCATGCTCTGTCACTCTCTCTCTCTCTCAAAAATAAATAAATATCTAAAAAATTAAAAAAATAATAAAGTTTTTAGCACACAGAAGGGATTGTGCTCCTGGTGGTGGTTTCTGGCATTAGGATTCTGACCAGAATGGCCCTCGCCCACATGTTCTAAAGTCCTTGACAAATGTGGCCTCCACATTCAATGAGTCCACTTTTCCTCGTCCTCCTCCAGGGATTCACCAAGAGGTCAGTCCAGGGGGGCTTGAGGCATCCCACGGTCTGCGTCACGGCTTCACGCTGTCATCCACGGTCAGCCACACATGGGCTCTAGGCATCCCTGTCGCTGACCCCCACCTGGCCACCGGGGGACTCTCTCTCTACTCCGGCGAAATTCCGGGACTTGGGGCACCACCACCTCCTCCCCCAAAGCCTGAGCTCTGGAGAGAGGCAGACAAGATCAAGAGAACAGGTTTTGCAGAGTTAGACAAAAAACCTTTGCGGTTCATAACGTCAGCGAGAAAATTCCAAAACCCCGGGGCGAGCTGTGATGTGGATGCTGCTATCAGAGGCCGGCCTCTGATTGGAGCCGCCCGGGGCCTCCCTGCCAATCAGCGCGCGCGCTGCAAAGCCTGGAACTTGAGAGCTTAGCAACGAGAAATCCGGAGGAACTCTGGAATTAATTTCAGGAAAGGGGCAGAAAAAAAGGAGAAGGGAATTAGTAGGCAGATAATCAGGCAGCGCAGTTTTATGATTACCTTGCGGCCAAGGCAAGTCACGAACGTTTGCAGCATTAATTACAAGCCCAGAGGGAACCAGCCAGCTATCTTGTCTCAAACGCTGGGGCTCGTGTTTTGTTTATATTTTGTTTTGGTTTTTCTTCCCCCCTGAGCTGGTGCCGATGTGAGCTGGTGCTGATGTGTTCAGATGTGAACAGGGCCAAGAAAGAAGGGGCAGAACAGGTCCAATGATTAAAGAAAACGCTCCCTCCCTCCCGGATCCTGGCTGCCACAGCTCCTTCCAGGAGCCTCTTGGCCAACCTTTTCCTGGGATCATCTTCTGTCATGTGACATCACGGATGCCAGCCTGTCTGAAATGGGAACTGGAGGTCGGGGTGGCTGTAGATGGTTTCTGTGATTTCAGACGGAGGCCCAGGCGAGGTGATGGCGGCATTGGTTGGGCCATTCGATGACTGTTCAGTAACTGCCTTCACCACCGAGACGGGGGCTGTAAGACAGAAGTGAACATCTCCTAACAGTCCCTGCTTCTGCGGCCTGACAGTCCAGCCGGGGGCGGGGGAGACTAGGTATTCCTGATGACTTAATCACGCAACTAGCCGTGTGATTACAACCGGGCTGATTCTGTGCAGGGACGGGTGGGTGCTAGGAAAGGGGCGTGTGGGTCGGGGCCCCTGCAATTAGAAGGGCCCTGACTATCCTGGTCCTGCTTCGCATAGCATGCAGCCTTCTGGAGGCTTCTGGACGGCCCAGCTGGGCCAGGCAAACCCAGCGCGGGGCGCCTCTGGGCCGGCAGAGTTAAGAGTTTGTCCTGAAGCAACGGGAACAATGAGAAACCATTTAGGTTTATAAACTGGGACGTGGGGTAATTAGATTTACAGCTGAGGTACAACACTCTGTTGGAGGAGAAGAGATCAGAGTCGGCAAGGAAGGGAGCCGGGTGATGATGTGTGGGTGGTACCCCCCCGGGGACCGCGAGCAGGACCCCTTGATTCCATGGGGGCCTTGTGGATGGTTGTCCTCAGCCAGCTCCGCCCCAGGGCGCCGGGTCCTCGAAAACACCCCTTTAGGCGCCTTGCTCTGCGATATAGCGTGACCGACTCACTCTGATTGCCTATGACCTGCTTGGTGTCAGCCTCTAAAGATCCTGTTCCCCAGGAACCCCAGGATTGTTGGTCCCCCTCCTCTGGGACGGGATTAAGTGGGTCAGAAGAGCCAGCTTCGCTCACCACGTGGGGGCTTCCTTGCGTCTTCTCCCCAAGCAACCTAAACTACAGGCTTAGCAAGCTGACTTGCTGTGTGGTCTGGAACAAGTTACTTGGCCTCTCTGGGCCACTATTTCCTCATTTGCAAAATGGAGTTTGACCTGGGGAGAGCCTGTCGGTCTCCTTGAAGCCCTGATTTCCTAACTCGGCTGCTGCATTTTCAAAGCTCGATCACAGCAGAGGACCGAGCAGAGAGGACAGGGCCATATACCCACGGTGCAGCCTTGAGCAAGGTGGCTCGCCTCTCTTTCCCTAGTTGCTTCTTGCATAAAATGAGAATAATAGTACTTATCTCATGGAAATGCGAGCATTAAGTTAAATAAAATTATTCTGTGTCTGGCATAGTTGGATCCTCTGGTTAACCAAAAATAAGCTGGAGACTTAGGATTTTCCTAAGTAGTGGCTTTATTTACCGCACTTCTACTCTTTTTAAGACTGCCTTTTACCTCTGTCGGTTCCATGAGGTGGAGCCAGGGTCCTTTTTGCCACTGTCTCCCCATAATAAAGGTTTGTTGAGCTAGTCGAAGTCACATTCTGCCCATTTTACGGGTGAGAAGACTGAGGCTCAGGGAGGCTAAAGGTCCTGCCATTAAGTGATGAAGGCAGAATTTAAGTCTGGATCTGATTCAGGGTCCTGTTCTTCTTTTTAAAAAATGGTTGTTTATTTTTGAGAGGGCACAAGCGGGGGAGGGGCGAGAGAGGGGGACAGAGGATCTGAAGCGGGCTCTAGGCTGACAGCAGCGAGCCCGACGTGAGGCTCGAACTCGTAAACTGCGAGATCACGGCCTGAGCCGAAGTCGGAAGCTCAGCCGGCTGAGCGTGCCCCCGGGACGCCCCCGGGTCCTGTTCTGTCTGCGAACTGGCCTCTGCTCCCTCGGGGTGGGGGGGCGGGGAAGGAGGGACAAAAGTGATAGGGAAGGGGTGCGAGCAGGCAGATGTGGGGAGGGCGCCCCCTGTGAAGATGTGTGAGTGGCAGTTCTCCGAAGGGAGCAGCTCCAGTGGCATGGCGTGACAGGAGCAGCCTGACCTGATCCTCATGTGGACAGGAGCATACGGGAGGCTGTTTGCTCCCATCACTGGTTGCTGTGGAAATGGATGTGCGTGTGTGTGTGTGTGTGTGTGTGTGTGCGCGTGTGCATGTGTGTGTACGTGCTGAGATGGACCTCAAGTCTACGACCCAGGCTTGCCCCAGTGCTGCCAGCAGTGGGTGGGCAGACCAAGCTAATACCCTTGAGAGGAGGGAAGGAAAAAGGGGGCGTTCTCATTTTTATCACGAAAATCTTTGTACACAGTCGTGGGGTCTACGGTACAGGAACCCCCAGCTACCCACCACCCACCTCCAGCAATCCCACCTCTTGGCTGATCTCATTCTGTCTCTCCTCCCTTCCCTTCCGCCCTCATCCCAGATACTTTGAAGCACATTCCAGACATCAACCGTTTCTTTTGCAAATATTTTAGTATATGACTCAAAAAAAAAAGGGATTTTTTTTAACCACCATCACCCCTACGAAAACAAACAGTAATGCTTTCATATCGGCAAATATCCGGTGTTCGGCTTCCTCTGGTTGTCTCATGAATGTTTTCGTCACAGTTGGTTCAAATGAGGACCCATATAAGGTCCATACGCTGTGGATATGTCTCTTAGGTCTCTCTTAATCTGTAGGTACTCTCTTCCTCCCTTTTTCTTCTCTGGCAATTTATCTGTTGAAACAACTGGGTTGGTTGTCCTGTGGCGCCACTTACGGAATGAGTTTTGCTCGTTGCGTCCCCGTATTGTTATTATATGCGTTCTTCTCCCCGCTATATTTCTTTCTCTCCCTCCCTCCCTCCCTTCCTTTCTCTCCTTTTTCCTTTCCTTTCCTTTCCTTTCCTTTCCTTTCCTTTCCTTTCCTTTCCTTTCCTTTCCTTTCCTTTCCTCTCCTCTCCTCTCCTCTCCTCTCCTCTCCTCTCCTCTCCTCTCCTCTCCTCTCCTCTCCTCTCCTCTTTTCTTTTCTTTTCTTCCTTTCTTTCTCTCTCTGTCTCCTTCTTTCCCTCCCTCTCTCCTTCTTTCCCTCCCTCCCTTCCTTAGCGAGCTCCTGGAGTCACGACACGAGCCACAATCAAGAGTTGGACGCTTAACCAACTGAGCCACTCCGGCCTCCCTCCCAGCTGTATTTCTGATAAATCCCTCGTTAGAGCTAGAAGCTCACTTAGATTCATGTTTCGTTTGGTGTGTGTGTTTGTATGACTACTCTTCAGTGGCCGTTTAATATTTCCCTTTGAAGGCACGTAACGTCTGGCTGCCCCTCTTCGCGGTGTTGGCAGTCATTGATGATGACGGTCCAGGTCGACTGGACCTTATAAGATTTTGGCATACCAGTTCTGTCCTTCTGTCTTCGCCCGTTAGCTGGAACACTTCCATAAAGAGAAACTTGCCCTTATCTACCGTCTGGTTACTGCCAGGTAGATATCGTTCATACCAGAAACGACAAGGGCTTGCTTCTTTCCCTTCATTTGACAGTTTTCAAAATAATGAGTTAGTTCCTCAGTATCCTCCAACGATGACAAAGGAGCTGCTGTTTTTCTAGGTATCTTTGTGAACCCATAGATTTCGATGCAAATGGCATGTTTTAACCCGTTGGAGTTACTATTCCTATTGATATCAAATGGTCCCATCTGTGGCCAGTGGGAGCCTCTTCACACTGTCCCCTGCATCCTTTCTGACGCGACCCCAGAAGTCTCTGACAGCTCCACACCATCTGGGTGACAGGATGTTTCCAGGCTCATTGTGCACACTTCCTGCCTCACACCTGCAGTCGGCCATATTTCCACAGAGCCCTGATCTCCGGCGAGAAGTGGTGTTTAGAGACCATAATGTGGGTGCCAGGAGTGCTGATAGCTACTGAACTGGTCGTTATTTAAAAAAAAAAATTTTTAATGTTTATTTTGAGAGAGAAAGGGAAAGAGAGAGGGAGGGAGGGAGGGAGGGAGAAAGCGCACAAGTTGGGAAGGGGCAGAGAGAGAGGCAGAGGCAGAGAAGCCCAAGCCCAGTGCAGGGCTCGAACCCACAAAACCACGAGATCGTGACCTGAGCTGAAAGCAAGGGTCAGACGCTTAACTGACTAAGCCCCCCAGGCGCCCCCATACCGACACTTCCAATTCAAATCTGGGGCTACAGGATTTTTACTCTGTCTCTCTGATCTTGCATTCACCACTCCTTTCTTTCATGACGTATGACAGAGCCTGCTTCTAAAAGCGGAGATCTCTGTTGGGTCTCCCCTTGAGCAGGACGCTGAAATCTTTCCCCTCAGACATGAACCCGAGCTCTCTTTGAGGAGGGTGTTTAGAGGAGGGTGTTTAGATGCTCTGGACTGGGAGCCCACTTCCAAGTCCACCAGGGGCCACGTTCTCACGGGAGGTGAACCAGCTCCGTCCACCATCCCTTGTGTGTGGATCCCCTCACCTAGCTGCTTTCAGTCCTGCCTGCACACTTGAATCGCTTGGAGACTTACAAAAACCCCTCCCGGTCACATTTAAGTCGGAATACCTGGGGCTGGAAACCTCTGATCCATAAACCAGTCCAGGTAATTAAAAAAATAATATATTTTTTTATTTTTTAGAAAGAGAGCAGGGGAGGGGCAGAGAGAGAGAGAGAGAGAGAGAGAGAGAGAGAGAGAGAGAGAGAGGAAGAATCCCAAGCAGGATCCACACTCAGCTTGGAGCCCGACACGGGGCTCGATCTCACGACCCTGGAATCATGACCTGAGCCAAAATCAAGAGTCAGACGCTCAAACACCTAGCCACCCCTAGTGCAGGTAATCTTAACGTGCAGCCAAGATTCAAATCACTGCTTTAGCTCACCCTCCTTGGCCAAAGGAAGAGAAGGAGGAAGTCAGGGGCAATGATGGAATAGTGTTGCCTTCGAAGATCATAAGCTTGGGTCTGAACCGTGGCACTCCCAGCTTCTGCCCTTGGAATCTTGGGAAGAACACCCACCACTAGAACTTTCTGCAGTACTCAGAATGGTCTCTATCGATGCTGTCCAATGTGGCAGCCGCGAGCCACATTGAACTAATTGCTGATGCAACCCAGGCTGGGAATGTGTGGATTTTTAAACTTAAAAAAAGAAATGTTTATTTATTTTGAGAGAGAGCGCGTGCGCACGCAAGCGAGCAGGGGAGGGGCAGAGAGGAGGAGGGAGAATCTCAAGCAGGCTCCACACTGTCAGTGCAGAGCCCGACACGGGGCTCAATTTCACAAAACATGAGATCATGACCTCAGCCGAAATCAGGAGTCAGACGCTTAATCGACTAAGCCACCCAGGCGCCCCTAGAGATCACATATATTAAGCTCACGGTGCACACAAGGCATTCAGTAAAATGCCCGTTTATTTTCCTTGTTAACATCGGCCTGTCGCTCTTTAAAAAAACAAAACGAAACAAACTTGCGTGAAAGTGAGCGCTCAGAAGCACCCCGCCACCGAGACGAAAAGTTCTAAGCGGTTCCACAGGACCTCCTGGAAAATATTCCTTAATTGTAGAAGTTCAATTGCAGCAGGACGTTATCAGTTGCAAGGGCTGTATTTCATTACAGATCTAGCCGCAGCTCAATAAATTAAGCAATCACTCAAAATAACATGTTGCTTTAATCCCCTCTTGGAACAATTTCAAGTTGTTTGGTTTCATATTAGCACAGCGCTTGAAAGGAGACTCACGTTGGCCTCGTTTCTTGTTCCTCAATTCATCAGCCCTTCTCCGGATAGGTCTTTGCGCGACTAGCAGGAGGGAGCCGAGCCAGAACTGCTTTTTTATCAAAACCCGGAGCGTTTCCATCCTCTGGCCTTTATGTGTGCCACGGCTCATTCGCTAAAATTACTGGCGGGCTTATCTGCAGCGAACACAGAAAGAGACACCTCTCAGCAGCCAGTTCTGGACGTGAAAAGCAAACTTGCAGGGGCTTTTCTGTTCCCATCTTCTCCCAAGTGGTTGGTTTATAATCTCACAGCAGAATTTCATTTCTCCTAGAAACTTGGCACCGGAGGTGTCAGCCAGGGAACATATTTGTTTGTGTAAATTAAAAGAAGAATATGTTTTGACCATATTTAAGTTCTAACTGCACTAAAGAAATAAATACTGAGCTGCACAACGCTTCTCCCTGCACGGTTCTGGCTCCCCTCCCCAGACTCTGCCTTTGTTTATAAAACCCAAGCTGATGAGAACTCTGAACAGGTTATCATCCCCGAAAGCTCAGGGGCCACGTCCACCTCACCCGGGGCCACGTGGGAAGCCCGCGTACCTCACTTGGGATTTGCTTCCCCTGACGGACTGTGCCCTTGATGGGGCGGGTGAGGGTGCGGAAACAGGCACCCCACGCATGCGCTGTGGATGGGCACCGGACAGCGGCTGTCGGAATTAGAAATGCACATATGCTCTGGACTGAGAAATCTCGCTTCTAGGAATGTATCCTAGGAGTGTACTTAGACCCGTGCCAAAGAGAGTGTATGTTATAATGGCGAAATCCTGCCGTTAAGTGAAATGCTGGCCGGTAGGGGACAGGTGACGTATGGTGCAATGCTAGAAGTCATTAGAAAGAATGGGGTGGGTCTGGGCTGTCACGTCTTCAAGATACATTGGAACGCCCCCGGCTCTCTTGACGTTATGAGCAAAAAAAAAAAAAAAAAAAAAAAAAAAGTGCACTTGAACATGCTTTGAAAATGTATGGAGATTATGCAAACTGCATACAGTGGCTACTTTTTAGAAAGGGAAATTAAAGAGAAATGGCCAAGGGGGTCCTTCATTTCCCACATTTTTCTCTTCTGTACTATTTTTCTTGCCATGAGCATGGTATTATTTTTACAATTTGGGGCAATGACATAACATAGTGTATTTAAAACGATGTCCAGGGGCGCCTGGGTGGCTCCGTCAGTTAAGGGTCAGACTTCCGCTCAGGTCATGATCTCGCAGTTTGTGAGTTCGAGCCCCACGTCGGGCTCTGCGAGGACAGCTCAGAGCGTGGAGCCTGCTTCGGATTCTCCATCTTCCTCTCTCACTGCCCCTCCGCTGCTTGCCCTCTTTCTCACTCTCGAAAATAAACAAACATTAAACAACTGAATAAGATGACGTCCACACTCAGGAACAATATAAAAGGGTAATAATCTTTCCTTACATTTCTGGCAGGCCAATGGAGTAGTGGTGGGGATCCTTGCTTCTCCGGCTTCTTAATGCAAATAATCTGTGGTGGGCTGCATGGTGGGTCCCAGAGAGATACCGGATACGTCTACCCTCCCAGTCACCGGAACCTATGAACATTACCTTGTGTGGCAAAAGAGGTGTTTAAGTCAAGGATCTGGAGATGAGTTTATGCTGGATTATCCAGATGAGTACTATGTGCCTCCTTAAAGAAAGAAGCGGAGACAGACACAGAGTTAGAAAGCAGGAAGACGGAGGCAGAGATTGGAATGATGGGGCCATCGGCCGAGGACGATGGGAGCCACCAGAAGCTGGGAGAGGCAAGGTACAGATTTTCCCCTGAAGCTCCGGGGCGGGGGCGCATGTGACCCTGCCAGACTTTGGACTCCTAGTCTCCAGGACTGTGAAAGACTCCATTTCTGTCACTGTAAGCCTCTTGGTTTGTGGTCATTTGTTACGGCAGCCCTAGGGAACTAACACCACGCCTGCTTTTCTAACACCTCTAAAATGCATGAAGGAAGCACAGAGGTATTTTAAGAAACAAGTTTGGGGGCGCCTGGGTGGCTCAGTAGGTTAAGTGTCTGACTCTTGATTTCGGCTCTGGTCATGCTTTCAGGGTTCATGGGTTCGAGCCCTGCGTCGGGCTCTGCGCTGGCCGTGTAGAGCCTGCTTGGGATTCTCTCTCTCTCTCTGCCTCCCCTGTTCATGTTCTCTCTTTCTCTCTCTCTCTCAAAATACATAAATAAACTTAAAAAAAGAAAGAAAGAAAGACTGGCTGGCCTGTGTGTTTGGGGGGAACACAAAAGATTCGTTCATTCACAGCACGGGTATTTCTTGAGCATGTCCTTGGTGACAGGCCCGGGTCTAGGTGCTGAGGGGACAGCGGAGAACAAAGATGCCTGACCTCCTGGAGCCGGTACACATCCCTGAGGTGGGAGGGATAGTATGTAAGATAAATGGAACATAGAGAAAGACCCGCGGTGGTGGAGGGGGCCAAGGAGAACAAGAAAACATGGAAGGAAGAAGACAAGTGTCCAGAAGGGGGCTGGGGCATGGGGAGGTGACACTGGAGTAGAGCCCTGAAGGCGATGTGGGCAGGAGCTGTGTGTCCACCTGAAGGGAGAGTATCCGGCAGAGGAAAGAAGCACAGAACTTGACCCCGCCAGTGACCCAGTGGTTGGACCACAACAAATAGGAATGAACTGCCCTTTCTCCCCTCAAGTTTCCTTCCCCACCTCCCTTCCTCCCACGTTTGCTGCCTGCCTACTGTGTGCCCGCAGCTGGGGGCCCAAAGATGTCCAGGGTCCCCAGGCTCAAGAGGTGGGGGGAGGGGACAGCCCTAAACAGATCACCGCAAACAACATGGCAGGCATCGGAGCTTGGCCAGGATAAGCTGCCTGCCCGGCCCATGGCGGAGAGCAGGGCCGGGCGGGGAGGAGAAATGGGTGTGTGTTGGAGGCGAGGTTGGGGAGACCTAGGCAAGCAGGGAAAGGGTGTGACTTCAAGTCCAAGGACGTAGCTCTGATCCAGTGGGAAACTAACGGTGCGTTGCGGCGGTGCCTCGAGACGTGCCTGGGGGTTGTCGTATTCTCAAGTACAGCAGGCACACCTTCGGGGGGGGGGGGGGGGAGAATGAGTTCCGAGGATAACCCACCCCTGTCGGTTTCACACAATCCACCAAGGGAACAGTCCCCACGTCTTGAGTGGGGATGCTCTGGGCCGCACAAACACCGGAACTGATCTGAGGTAGAATCGGGGATTCGCTACTCTGGCAGCTGCGATGGAAAAAGGGCAACGCTGAGCTGCTCCCGGATCCGGGACCCGTCAGGCTCTGGGGTCAGAAATTAGCGCCGGACTCTTTCCGTCCTCCCCACCCCACCCCTTCGCTCATGTCTCCCTCTTGCAGCTTATTAACCTCAGTCTCTGAGATCGCGGGTATCTCTGGACGCCAGAGAGTGGGGATGAGGCAACTTTTCCTCCAGGCCCAGGTAGGACGAGCCTTGTCTGGCCTTGCTTGGGTCCCATGACCCCACGCGGACCGCTTGTGGCCAGGCACAGAAGTGGGAGGCGGTGATTGGCCATATTTGGTCACGTGCCCATGTTTGGCCCAATTACTATAGCTGAAGGATGGGTGACGGCCACCTTCGGCCATATTTGCACATGGCGTCCGGTCTGTTGGCAGAAGGCGGGAAGCAGGTGCTTGCAAAAAACAAAAAATAAAAAACAAACAAAAAAACCCCCCACGAAACACAAGACCCACAAATAACAACAACAACAACAACAAACACCCAGAGGCACCCAACCCCTCCGGAGACATCTGCTGGCTGTGCTGCTTCTACCTTGACTCTGCCGAGAATTGCCTCAATCCTGGGTCAGACGCTTTGAGATCCACTCCTCTGTCCCCCAGCCCCAAAGCTGCCTGCGGGATTTACTCAGACCTGGAGTAGTTCTTTTTGGCTACTGCCATTATGTTACTCTGATCAAATTAAAAAAAAAATTTTTTTTTCACCTTTGGTTTGCAATGGCCTCTCCTGCCCCTATAGGTCCGCCCCTGTGTTGAGCGGGGCATTGCTTGACCCACAGGTGAAGGTGTAGGTGGAGAACGGAGTGCGTGGGTGAACGTTCACTTACTGCACATGCCGCCGGAGGAGGTGCAAGGTCCTTATCTGTTCTTTCCTCAAGGAGTCCCTCTCTCGTCCCCTGGCCCTCCTTCCCAGCCGTGTCGTATGCCCTCCGTGACAGGACCCTGGTGGCATGAGGGCCTCGCTGGGCATCGTCCAAACACACACTTGGGGGCTTCGAGTCTCTCGCGGTCTTGAATAAAGCTGATACGTTCCTGGGTTGAGACGCGAGCGCGGGAAATCCGGTTCATTTGGTCGGTGGAGCTCTTTGGAGCTGAGAGGGTTTGGGGCGCCATGATTGGTTGCCGGTGTCCGCCGTGGCCACCTGCCTCGAAAGGGCATCCCGGGTCCTGCCGCTGCGCTGGACTGTTTGCTAACCAGGGGGCCTCTGTTCTTCAGCCTGAAGCCCCGTCACCCGCTGTGAGATCAGGGGACACTCAGGGTCCAGGACAAAATGGCGTGGCTTAAATAAAACAACTGCAGGCTCTTAGGGAGGAAGGCTTAAGGCCAGTGGCTAATTCTTTTTTTTTTTTTAAGTACTTATAACCCACAAGTCAACTGGGGTCATCTTATTTTTGGAGATTCCAATGGAATAGGCTTGAACTCTGTCCCACGTGCCACTGTCTCCCACATGGGAGACCCAACTTTCCTTGGAAACGTCCCAAGCCTTGGAGGTGAGGGGTGCTTAGGTCTCTCCTAGGCACCAAGGCTCTAACTTCCCGTGTCTGATGAACTCGTTCTGCCTGGGCACCCTTTTCGCTGGCCTCCTGGGGACGTGACACGGACGGTTGCACAAGGCCTATGTTTGCTTTAATGCTCCGATGTTGTCATCTTGAACTCCTTAATACTTTGTGAACCAAGGGCTCCACACTTTCCCTGTGCCAACTATGTAGCCAGTCCTGCTTTTCTCAGGAGCTGTTTCCTTTCCACCCCACGTCGACCCACTCGGGACCGTGCCCCAGTTCGCCCATTCTCCCCACTTCCGTCCACACAAGGATGTGGGTGTAGGAGGCTCTGTTGGTCTGGGACAAAAGACAAGTGCCGACCTCTCAGCCAAGGGAGCAACCTCAAGTCAGCGCTTGAATTGGCTTTGGAACTCTTCAGAGAGTCACGGGGCGGGGGTGTGGGGGGCAGGACGGGAGGCAGATGAATCAGAACTGGCGAAGGTTGGTACTGGGTGGCCCTGGATGGTGGGCCCGGGGTGCTCCTAACAGCATTTTCCGTCCTTTGAGTATATACTCCTTAAAAGGCTAACCACGCATCTTCCACATAACCCGGAAAATGCCACCTGTAGGTATAACGCGGAAGAGAAGTGACCGTGACAGGGCACACCCACGCACGTGTGGAACGCTGCGTTATCCCTGACAGCCAAAACGTATGAACGATCCAGATGCCCGTCAGCTGGCAGGTGGGTGAATAAAACGTGGACAGCGCTGGGCCACAAAAAGGAAGGAAGTGCTGCCACGTGCTGCCGCGTGGACGGACCTTGAGAGCGCGATGCTGAACGAAAGAAGCCAGTCGCAAAGCGTCACGCCGCGTGTGATTGATAGGAAATGTCCAGAACAGGCGCATCGACAGAGAAGAAAGCACACGAGTGATTGCTCAGGATGCCGGGGGTGGGGTGGCGGGGGGGTGGGGGTGGGGGTGGTGGCAGATGCTAAATTTTTGGGTGATAAGAAGGAACTCTCTCTCTCCTGCACCCTCTCCCTGCGCACGCACGAGTGACCGTCTTCCTTTCAGTCACCTTCTCGTGCCTTAAGATGTTTTTCATTCTATTTCCCAGTCGTACAGACTTCAGAAAACGATCTTCTCTGAGGAGAAGCTCCTTCCACAGCCACAGTGCCCCGCTGAGGTGTCTTTCTAAAACTCGAACACTTTCCTCTTCAAAAGTTCCCCAGTCACAGCTACTAAAATCACAATTTTAAAAGCCCCCCCCCCCCCGTGTTCTGTTATGGCAGTCACTAATAATTCCTAGCAGTTGTAAATTCCAAGAGCTTTGTGATTCCCTCAAGAAACGAGAGGCCAACTCAGTCTCTCCAGAGCCAGGGGTCTCTGACCGAAAACGTAACTCTTAGTAGCCGCACAGGTAGGGAGAGAGGGTGGGAAAGAAATGTTGCCAGGGCCGAACCCGAAGGCAGGTTTCGAGTCTGAAACACACCGGCCGATCGCAGCCTGTGGACCAAATTCAGCTCATGTCTGTTTTTGTAAATAAAGTTTTATTGGAACACCCAGGCATGTCTGTTCTGTATCGTCCGTGTCTGTTTTTTTTGTCCTAATGGCTGAGTGGAGTAGCTGGGACACAGACCACGAGGCCTGCAAAGCTGAAAATATTTAGTGTCTGGCCGTTTACAGACAAAGTTTGTGGGTCCCGGGGATGGGAGAGCCAGGCTTGAACCGCAGCTCATCACCTGCTGGGTGTGTGACCTTGGACAGGTCAGTTCCTCTAAGCATTTCCTCATCGGCAAGCTGCGGACAGTTGTGCCTCCTTTTCATGTTGCTTGGGCAACTAAAATGACTTCATGTGTGTAAAGTGCCTCGTATATATAAAGCCCATAAAGTGGTTATGTTATTTAGAAAAGGAAGCTGCTAACTCCTCCTTTACAGGGTTATCTGCAGCAATGGAGATAATGCCTGTGAAAACAGTTGGCGAAAACATATGTTTATCATTGTCATAAATATCTTAAAGGCTTTTGAGATGCGCCTGGGTGGCTCCGTCGGTTAAGCGTCTGACTTGGGCTTAGGTCGTGATCTCACGGTTGGTGAGTTTGAGCCCGGCGTCGGGCTCTGTGCTGACAGCTCGGAGCCCAGAGCCTGCTTCGGATTCTGTGTCTCCCTCTCTGACACTCCCCTGCTCACTTGCTCGCTCTCTCTCTCAAAAATAAATAAATATTAAAAAAAGAAAAAAAAAAACATTTTAAAAAGGCTTTTGAGATGATTCCTTGCTTCTTAGTAATATTTATAATTTGAGCTTTGAGGGTATAAAAGACCTGTAATAACAGAGGAAAAAGGACCTTTAATCCACACATCCAAACCCTCTCATTTAACAATCCAGGAAACGGTGCCCCCTGGTCCCCAGCTGGGACTTGAACCTGCCCAGAACTAGAACCTGAGCATTTTTTTCAACTGAACTCTGCGTCTTCCCCAGTAACAGATGCTCAGGAACCCAGGCCCCCCGCATGTCTCTAAATATTTGTGCCGTGGCTGAGCTCCCCTCCAGAAGCTGTTGAAGGCGCTCTGCTACAGAGCGTTGGCACACGGGTTTGGGACGGGGAGGGGAGCAACCAGAAGCACATCCGCACCCCCTTCAGGGGCCGTCAGGGCTGGCCCCGCACCACTGACGACCTGCTTTCCTGGAAGGTGTCATTTACATAGGTTTGGATCAGGGGCACCTGGGTGGCTCGGGCAGTCAATTTTCTGACTTTGGCTTGGGTCATAATCTTGCTTTTGTGTCCCAGGAGCCCGCACATTACTGACACACACACATCGGAGTACACACGCGTGTATGTATGTCCCTTCTCTCAGATGCTGCCGCCACGCACACAGTGCAAAACGTACCCCCCCCCCCCCGATATGGGATAATTTCTTTGCTTACTCTCCCACCTGTGCCTCCCAACTCAGCTGGGAGCCCCACGGGGACAGGGGCTGTCGGGCTCCCGGCTGTGCCTCTGGGACCCAGCACAGTGCTTGGCACACAGTAGGCCCTCCATAGACACGTGCCCAGTGACAGGAGGCAGGAAGCCCGTGTCCAGCCGGGGCGCTCTGATCCAGAATGAGCGGCTGCAGTTCTCAGAACCTCCAGACTGAGTGGCTCAAGAACTTGTTTGGGGGAGATCCCTACCTAAAGGCACTCCTGGCTTTTCTCACCTGGGGGTCTCCCCCCTGAGCGGGAGAGAGGCACAGAAGGGGTGCCTGCGGGCCCAGCCCCCATCCTGGCAGCCTGCAGGGCAGGGGCGTGGGCTGTGCTCTGGCAGCTGGGCCGGCAGCTGGCCGCCAGGCTCTCGGTGCCTGCCCCAGCTGGCCAGCTGGGCCCCGATGCCACCCCCCACCCCATGACACAGCAGAAAGTGAAACCAGAGTCCGCCCCTGCCGGCTGGGGCCGAGCGCCCGCTGTTTCCCTGTAAAGCCACCAGCGCAGGGTGCGGGGGGAGGCAGGGAGCTGGCGCCCAGGCCTGGCATGGGGTGGCCTGTCGAAGGAGTGTCTCTCCAGGCTGAAGGCACTGCTGTGGCCCCTGCCTGTCTCATGGGGCTGTTGGTGAACCATCGTAACTGCCCCATGGAGCCCTGTGAACTCCTTGATCTGGGACAGAGGGTTCATCATTGTCCCCATGTCGCCGAGAAACTGAGGCCGACAGGTTCCCTGGTGAGGTCATGGGTCGTCACGACCCCAAGATGAGAGACGCGTGGGTGTAGGGGCAGAGGGCTCTGTGTTGGCGAGCAGGGAAGGGGTCGGGCACCCCCGAGAAGGGAACACCTGTGACATCCAGGCTGTCACAGGCGGACCCCTCCCCAGATTTGAATTGGGAACCCACCCTGCTCCATCTTGATTTCTGCCCCAGGCTCAGTCAACCATGTACCACAAAGGGCCCTTCTCCCCGTGCCCCAAATTGCAAACCACCTGCTTGCTGTAAATAGAAATGAGCTGTACAAAGAAATACCTATGAGAGAAACGTACATCCTTAGCCGGGTGCCGCCTTAAAGTTATTGAGTAGATCTGTGCATCAGACTCGGGAGATCGCTATTCCGAGGGGTGGGTTTCACGTGGGAGGAAATGGCAGTGCGGAGAGGTTGAGTCATTTGCCTGGGTAGGGGGGGGGGGAGGGACACAGCGGGGGTCACAAAGTGCAGGCAGGCTGATTCCAGAAACCTGTGCTCACTGTTGGGCTGTGGTCTCTCCTCCATGTCTGGGTCGTCTCAGCATATAAGGCGTGTGTTCAGTAAATATTAGTACTAACACCTTCCATGGTTAATGCCTCAACTCCCCCATTTTCAAAGCACCTTCGGGGCTTGTACTGCACTTGAGCGCATAGCACTGGGTACAACCAAGAACCCCTTGAGGCCAGATCCTGGGGTGTTGCCCTCCCTTGGCAGATGGGGAAACCGAGGCAGAGAGTGGGAAAGTGACGTGTCCCGGGGAGCTGGGGAGAAAGCCAGGACCGGCCAGGGCCCCGTGCCAAGGTGAAGATCCCAGAGGCCCAGGGCCAGGCTGAACGTGAAATTTTCGCCTCATTCGCCTGGTCAAACAGGTAATGCCTGTTTCTTTTCCACTTTCCCCACCTCCCCGCCAGGAACCCCCAGAGCAAAGGCCAAGGCCGACAGTCCCCACGGCTGCCCTGTTTCCCGGGTCTGACTTCCAGCCCTCTGCCCGTGGAGACAAAAAGCACGTTTAGCAACCAATGTCTGTGCGTGGCGCCTTTTTCTCGCTCGTGGCAGTGACCAGTTCTGAGCGCTGTGAGTGGAGAAGGAGGTGTCTGGGGAGAATGGGGGGGGGGGGGATCTTTCTCTCTTCCTTTGGGTGCTGGAGGAACTCAGAGCTGCCGTCTTCCCAGCCGGCCCAGGGGCCCCGAGGAATACTGCAAGAGCAATAAGGATTTTTAGGGGCATTATGATAGTGGAATAGAAACACATCTGCCCCCAAAAGTCCCTCATTTTCCCTGCGGTAACGAACCAGCTGGGCAGGAAGTGGTGGCTCCCGGAGCACCAAGAGCCAAAACTAAAAAGGAAGAAACGTACAAAGTTAGAGCAAATTTTAAACAAGCCAAAGCTTTCACGGTATGCGGCGGCTCCACCCAGGCTCCCCCAAAGGCTGACGATTATTGGCTGGTAATTGGCTACATGTGTCTGTGTGCGGCGGCTTCAAGACCGACGCGCCTCCTCTGTGCCCGGAAAACCAAGATCTGGAATCCCAGCGCGGGTCATGAGGCTCGTCCCCTGACGCCAGGTGACTCCCAGGACTCGCCCGTGACGTCTCTCCAAGACCCCGAATGGTTGATTACTCCCCACTGTTGTTACTGATCTAAGGAAACCACGGATCCCTCGATACCTCCTCGCGGGGACTGTGGGAAAGGTGGTCAACTTGGGAACCTGCGAGGAAACATGCGGGAAGGGAGCAGCTGTTTCCAACCAACTGCAGGTTGAAGGCTTGGGGAGGGGAGCCTGCTGGTCATCACTGATAGAGCACAAGGAGGGGAGAATGCCTGCTAAGATCCGGGATGCCACCTCTCAGGTCTGGCCGCTAGTGATTGAGGACTGGGAAGTCCAGGGCAGTGGCTGCCCTGGGGCCTGTGGCCTTCAAGGTCTCTGCAGGTGGGCCGCCCCCCCCCCCCCCCATGCCAGCCAGCACGCCTGGCTGAAAGGGTTAACCCTGAAAGGGTTAAGCTCTCCACAGTGGCTGACACCCAAGGAGGAGAAGGCTGCTCTCACGGCAGGCTGGCATATCACACTGGGCCATCGAGACAAGAGAGGGGCTGAAAACAGCCTCTCGGAGTTCTGTCAATGGAGGCCACCTTATCACCATCGGAACGAAAACAGGACGCAAAGCCTTCCTGACACAGAACCGGCTCCCTGGGCGCTCGCTGTCTCCTTGGCACCTGCCGCGTGGCCCCGGAGCCCTGGCGGGGACCCTGGGCATCTGTGCTGGTGAGCACCCAGCCGTCTGGGCCAGACCTGCAAGGGCGCGATTCTACACTCGCCATGTGACAGCTGGCAACCCGGCCGGATCTCTTCTTTCAAGCAGCACCTAAAATATTCTCTGGGTGAATCCGAGGCTAAATATGGCCTGGCCTACAAGTGCCTGGTCTGGACCTTTTAATGCCATCCTAAGAGACAATCAGGAGCCCACGAGGCCTTCTGGTGGCCTGGAGTCCGGTTGCTGGGGCCAAATGGGAGTCCCGTGGGACTGGTGACTCAGGGCTGGGTGCACCTTGCCTGAGCGGGCTTCCTTTCGGCGCGTTCTCCCTGGGATGCCCACCCAGTTCTCTCTGGGCTGCTGGCCCCGTGCCGTGCCCCCCGGGCCCATCCCAAGTGGAGAGTGGAGAAGACTTCCTGCTGGCCTGCAGAAGCACAGCTCCGCCCCTGAACCTTCTAGACTCACTCTCTCTGCTCTCGCCCAGGCGGATTTGCCCCAAACCCATAGGGTGGCCTCCTCTGTTTCCCTTTGAGCATCTGGGAGGCCGGGCTTAGCAAAGTGAGGTACTGCCCTCAGCACGGACCACGTGGTAACGGCCGGTGAGCCCTGAGAGTCTCTGGGGAGTCCCTCAGGAGCCACGCACCCCTCCTGTAGCCAAGAAATGCTGCCGGCTGGGTCCCGGGAGCAGAGACCCCCAGACACCTGTCTTGGGGCTCGCGTGGGCTCCAGCGGTGCCTCTAGGGCAACGTTCAGGCCTGGGCTGGCAGCGGTCCACGCTGTCTTGGGCAGAGATGCCAACAGGCCTGAGCACTGATCTCACGCACGATTCCAACAAGAGAGCCTAGTTTTCCACACGCCTCTGAGAACACCGCGCTGCCCGGCCGGCTGAAGACTGAAGGTAGACGCCGACTCCCTTCCCTGCGGAGGCCAGATCCTGGAGAAAAGGCTCAGTTTGCCCCCCTCCCTCCCGCCCCCCTCTTCCCGTGGCTCTTTTCCCCGTGGCTTTCTTGTGACAGCGACGTACACATTTTGTAGGTCTGTCTCCCTTTTGTGGAGTGGCGTGGCCATTCAGGGACACAAACTGGCCTTGTGGTTCCTTAAATGCAGATGTGTTATAAAAGGAAGATGATGTAAAATCAGAAACCTGAGGGTTCTGTAAACACTGACGTGCCCCCTGTAACGGAAGATGCGAGGTAAGGCTGCTCTGAAGAGAGCCCCAGGGGGTGCTCAGGGAGACGGGAGGGCCCCCAAAGTTCAGTCCTTCCAAACTCTCCACCACATCCACCCTTTTGCTTGTAAAAGCCCGCGCGGCTACGGGGCCCGAAGAGTCTCTGGTTGTTTAGCTCACGTTTGCGTCGTGTTTCAGGGTTTCTTTGCACCCCGTTCCATGCACAAGCCGCAAAGAAGCCTTTTACATCATCCCGATACCAGGCAAGAGAGAAAATTCCGGCTTACGTGAATTCTGATCAACACCATTTTCTTTTGTTGGCACAGGCACCTCGGGGCTGGCAAACGAGTCTAAGGACCTGAGTTTGCCTCAACTTTCATCAGGCTCATTTTTATCCTCATGCCCCTAAGAGCTGTATTTATTCTCCGATCCCAATGAAAAGAGGGCGCACCGATCCACTTCTAGAAAGCCATACCTTTAGCTGGCAAGATTCTTCTTTCTGTTCTTAATATAAAGTGTGTGTGTGCGTGCGTGCACGCGTGCATTTTTGGGGAGCGGTACTGGGAAGGGAGAAATAGAGGGAGTGGTCCCTCACAGGGACTTTCCCACTTTTCACTGGTTGGCATCACAAACGCGTTTCATTCTTAAGGAAATATTCGTCACACTACCCCCTCGTCCTCACCCCTAACTGGCTATACATTTCCACCCCCTTCTAAAACTTTTTGTCCCTAGGAGATGGGCTCTGCTTGTATATAGCGAAGAACTAATTTCAAAGTTGCTATTTTTTTTTCCTTCTAAACCCACACTTCTTGGTGGGGTGGGGGGGGGGGGGGATAGCAGCCGCTTCATGAAATTTCACACAGACGGGCCAAAGGAGAAAAGCCAAAATGCATTCAGCATATTCAGTGGTTACACGTTCCTTTTTTTTTTTTTTCTTATTGCTGCAGGGAGGGCAGGGAGAGGGGAGGGTGGTGGGAATATGAAAAGAAGCTGTGATTCTCTGCCGAATCACTGAGGACCTCTCACTGCAAAGTCCTGATTTATAATCTCTCCACCATACTACTTTGCCTGTTTCCAGACTCGGTGCGGGGGGTGGGGGGGCGGGGGGGGGCAGAGTTTGCTAAATGTATTCAGCGTTACAGGCTTGGTTTCAGAGGGCTTCGTGGAAGCAAGGGCTGTGCTCTCTCTCGTAAGTGCTCGCCTGACAGCCGACCAGCTCCACACGCAGCTCGCAACTCCGCCTGGCTCCCCGCACTTCGCAATCCAGCAATGTTAACATACGGCTTCCCCGCCCGGTTCTATGGCTCAGTATCTTGGGGCCACGTTCCCGATTCCGGCCTCGTTAATTCACGTAAAACACCCTATTTGTGGAAGTATCATTAAAGGCTAATTTGGCGAGAGATCCTTATTTAGCAAAGCAAATAGGATCTGACAGCTCTCTGGTGCGGCCAGGGCGGTGACAATTCAGCAAAGCACAAACACAATTTATGTCACAACGTGACAACTGCCCATCATTGAGCCACGCTGCAATTCTGGGCTCCTGGATTTTGTGCTGTTTCATCGTGTCCCATAACAAAGAGAAAGAGCCCGGGGAGTAAAGGACAGTTTTTGCCAAGGCCCCCAGCAGCGCAAATGTCATCTGTGTGTACATGTGTCGTGTCTGTTAAACACAGAATCCTCTAGCAAGAACCTTGTGTTCCCAAGTTCTTCAGGAACAGCTCACTTGGTTATTCTGTGCCGTGGACACCTGATTGAAACGCAGGTTTACAAGTAAATAAACTTAAGGTATGTGGGTGTCTGTATAGGTCACGGCTGGAGGGCAGGGCTGTGTGTGTAAATTAATACGACGTAATAAGGTCAGCGTTCTGGGAAGGGTATGGGTGCCCCCACCTCCCCCGCCTTGCAGAGCTCCTGGGAACCCAGTGTCCTGAGTTTCTTATAAAATGGCTTAGAGCGAGGTGGCAAAGAAATCCTGTGACTGCCGGTGGCAGCAAGCAGAAGGTTGCTCCTTTGACAAATTTGAAGACAAATCTAATGTAATTACCATTCCCAGTGTGATTCTGGGGTGTCAAACAAACACTTTGACATGACAGGTATGCCACTCAGTCCCTTCAAATCCTACGACATCTCACTAAACCACGGGGGGGGGGGGAGGGAAACAACAACTGTACAATTCCCTGATCTCTCTGGCCTCGCAAGGCAAGAGGCCCTTAAAAACATAGCAGGTTCAACAAACTGAGAACACACGCACGCACACACAGAATATTCAACCCACCCCCACCGTACAGCCTTTCACTTTTACCAAAAGTAGCAAACCTCCCCCCTTTTCTCCAATCAGCTTTTAGACGTGCAGCTTGGAGGTGTTAGCTCTTGGCTGGCTCTCTCCACGGGCTGCTGGGCCCGAATCCCTCGATGTTTAGAATGACCCCAAAAGCGGGACTTTGTGGGCCAGTTGGATAAAACATAAACTCATCTCGCCCTCAAAACCCCGATTCTGGGACCACAGCCTCCGAAACGGTTCCAAAGAAATGTGTTCCCCTCCACAGCTCACAGCACTGGGGCAGGCTGCCTCTGAGGCAGGATTTTGGAGAATCCTGGATAATTAAAGGAATCCTGGGTTTTCCTGCAGGGATGACAGTTGATCTCATGGAAAAGCCAGCACCGTGGTGGGAGGGATGGGGGAGGGTATCTGCCTGCCCCTTGGGGGTATCTTCTCCTTCTTCTGCTTCCCAGCCCCACTGTAAGGCCTGAAAGCTTCCCAGGAAAGACGCTGGGCGCCCAAAATGTCCCTCAGCGAAGCGCAAGTGCCCCTGGTGCCGCATACGGTCCCCACCCCACCCCCCATATCCAGCTAAAGTTTAGTTATTTATGCTCCTAATTGTCCTTCATTAAAGTCAAATTTGCTGCTTGCCCGGATTGGGGGAAATTATTTCCACCTTAATAGCTCAATTAGCCTCCGGGTTCTGACAAGGCCACCCCCCCACCTTTTCTCCCCACTTGCACCCCCCTCCTTTTTCACAACTTCTCCTAAAAATAAATTATAAATATGGATGTGTCCTCAGAGGATCTGAGCGGCACATTCCAACGCTCCCCACGGTGGGGATTGGAAGCGAGAGAAAGCAGAAAGGCCACTCCCCCCATCCCCAAATCAAAATGCCTTTTTTTCCCCCCTAACTTTTGCCAGAGCAACACGGTGTGGTCTCGGGCCCTGGCACCCGGATCTGCACCCCGGAACCTAGTTTTCCCCTAACCCTCCCCCCCTCCCCTCGCGCCTGCCCATCAGAAGCTAAGCCAACGTGCTATGGCCGCCTGCTCCTCGGAAGGAAGGGGGGAGCCGCCAACTTTACTTCGGGGAGGTGGTAACTCTCTGGGGACTGTCCTCCCTGCTTCTCCGTTGGTCCCCAGGGCCCGGCCCGAGCCCGCGCGGCCCGGGGCGCACGTGGAGTGGCAGGGCGCGGCGGGCGCGGACCGGCGGGCGGGCGGCCTGCTCTCCGCGCGGCATTGATATCGGGGTCACGCAGCGAGTCAGTTTCCCGCACGGGCTTTCCGGGGTGGGGGTGGGGTGGCCGCCTCTCCAAACGCCCATTAATTTCCCAGCCCCGGCATCGGGGGAGCGGGGGGCTGCCTCGCCCCATCCCACCTTCTCTCCTAACACGCCCCTCTCGGGAGCCGGGGAGGGGGCTGGGGGAGGTGGCCCAGCTCCGCCGCCTCGGGGGGCGGCAGCGGCGGCGGATCGCAGCCCAGACGAGCGTCTAGCGCCGGGTCCCCGGAGAGCCCGGCGCTGCCCCCGCCACCACCTCCCCGCTCGCGTCCCCCCTCCGCACCCCCCCCCCACCCACCGCCAGGCGGCCGCCCCGCACCCCTCCGGCCCGGGGGCCTGGGCACCCACCTGCCGCGGCCCCTGCCCTGGCGCGGGGGAGGGTGCCGTGCAGGCAAGAGGGTAGACTCACCGCCGCTACCTCCTCCGGGGGCGCAGGGGGCCCCCCGGGGCTGCGCCTTCCTGGGCTCCCGGGAGGCGTGCGCGGGGCGGGGGGCGCCCGCGGGCCCTGCAGCCTCCGCCTCGATTGGAGCCCAGCCTCAAATCCTTCACCGCGGGGGGTGGGGGGGGGAGACTTCCAGAAAAAGATCCCACCCCTCCCCAGACAAGATCCAAGTGATGGGCGGGGGGCGTAGAAAATCCTTTTCTGCCGAGAGCACGGAGCCGACGGGGCTGCACCCGGCCTCCACGGTCCGCTGCCGCCACAAAGCCGCGCCCCCGCCCCCCCCCCCCCGGCCCGGCCCCCCCCTCCCCCGCTCCCCCCCCCCCACGCCCTATGGCCGGCCCGGGGCGGGGGCTGGGCCGGCCCGGGGTTGGCGGCGCTGGGGAGGCGGCGGCGGCCCAGGCGGGGCGGCTCCTCCCCGGCCCGGGAGAGAGGGCGAGAGCCTGGAAGCGGCGCGCGCCCGCCTGCCCGGGTGGGGGCTGGGGCGGGGGCCGGGGTGGTGGTGGGGGGGTGCCTTCCTAGAAACCCTCGCCAAATATAGTCAGCGGATAGGGGCATTCCTAGAAATGCGGCGGCGACGTCAACCTCGACCTGTGGGGGCAGAGCCTGGGGTTCTCCAAACTGGGGGGGGGGGGGCTCGGGGGAGGGGGAGATCCCCACTTCCAACACCCCGTGGGCCGAAGGAGGGAGCCTGGGCTGGGCCTCCCTCCTGGGGGCGGGCAGGCGTCCTCCACATGCGCTCCAGGGATCCCTCAGCTGGGGTGCAGGGTGCCTGAATGGGGACACATCTACTTGAGATTCAGACTCGCCCCCAGATCTGCTAGCCTCTTTTGGGAACACTCAGTGACAGCGCCAGCAGGCGCTTTTAGCCGGTCCTCCCAATTTTCTTCATTCCCCCCCCACACCCCCACCCCCCATGCGCAAAGTGTATAAGTAGGAGCAGCGTCCAGACTGGTTCCCAGCCCTGGTGGCCACCTCTTGGTGGCCCCGAACCTGCTTGGGGATGACCGGAGTCCCTTGGAAGCCCCAGGTTTGAAACTGGACAGACAAGCTCTGTTCCCAAGAACTCCCCAAATACCAACCCACTTTCAGGCCAAAAAATAAAGTTGTGTTTTCCGCCCTCCCTGTTCCAATGCACTCTGTTGCTGTTTTCACAGCCGCTGGCCACCAGCTCTGGGAGATGTTCTGGAAATTGGAGGTGGGGCATTGAGGGTCCCCTCTCCACCCTGCAAAGATCTGGCCCCTGGGGTGACACCCCACTCCATAAGCTACATAAGGTTCCAGCCGTAAGGGGGACCCTCCCCTACAGCTCAGCCCCTCCTGAAATCTTCCCCACCTGCAGCCCTTGCCCAGGAACCCCCTGATCATCATGTAAGTGTCCCCTCTCGCCCAGACAGGATCCAAATAACTGAGACATGACTTGTCCCCTTCCACTGCCTAGCCTCTTTTCGAGTAACTGTGACGGGATCGAGAGCCTCCCAGGATCATAAAAAATGTATTTGCTGTCCTCTGTTGGCCGACATGTGTCACACTCAGAAAATATATCACCCAACCCAGTGGGCCCTCCTCATGCCATCAAGGGGGTCCCAGGGACCCCAACCAGAGGGAGTGAGCCAGGCAGAATCCTCTATTCCTTCTCTCCCAGGTGCACCCCTATCTCCTGCCCCCACTTTGCAGGGAGGAAGGGAGGAGGGGGTCCTCATTTGCAGCCACTGCACAGGACTTTGACCCACTGGTTTGTGACTGAAGTCCCTTCTCCCTCACTGGGCTCTAATTCCAGAAGCCTGGAGGACAGTGCTCAAGAAGAGGCCAGATAGGCTGTGTGTGTGTGTGTGTGTGTGTGTGTGTGTGTGTGTTGGCGTAGGGGTTCTCTGGGTTTACTCCGGGCCGAGGGACCCCTAGGGGATAGTATTTCTCATAGCAACTTGGAGGGGAATGTGACAGAAGAGGATAGGTCAAATGCCTCTTAAGGCAAAGGGCTGATCGCTGATAATCATCAGTCCCCATTTCCTCCTGAGGCCCTACTGTGTGCCAAGCATGTGACATATACTAACTTACTGAGCTCTTCCCATTTTCCAGAGGAAAACACTGAGGCTTTCAGGTCAGTTGTTCCTTGATCTAAAGCTTGCTTGCCCTCTTTGTGCCAGGCCCAGAGCTGACACTGGAGCCACCGTGGCCAACAGGACGGGTCCCTGACCCCAAGGAAGGCATCGTCTCCGGGAGAGACCTGAGCCAGCAGCCAGTTACCATGCTGACCCCTGTGGTCCCGGGCATGAGCTCTGGAGCCCAGCTGCCTTGGGTCAGGACACCATGAGAGACCAAAGCTGGGCTGAGGGTGTCCACTGGGACCCCCCCCCCCGGTCCCACTGGCGTGTGGTCTCCATGACTGGATACTGCCATGGGGTAGGACACGGGAGAGGCTGGACTCTCCCTGCTGGTGCTACTCATCAGCTAGGTGACTCTGCCTGGGCCTCAGCTTCCTCATCTGCAAAGTGGGAGTTATTATTATTTTTTAAAGTTTATTTACTTAGAGAGAGAGAGAGAAAACACAAGCTGGGGAGGGGCAGAGAGAGACTCCCACGCAGGCTCCACATTGCCAGCACGGAGCCTGACAAGGGGCTCGAACTCACGAACTGTGAGATCATGACCGGAGCGGAAATCCAGAGTCAGATGCTTAACTGACGGAGCCGCCCAGGTGCCCCTGTCAAGTGGGAGTTATAGAACCTGTCTTCTAGGACTTTCACAGGGATTCAGTGAGACAAATACCCTGGTAGGGGTATTTGGCTTTTTTTTTTTTTTTCATTTCTTCTTCTAAGTTTCTTCTTTTTATTTATTTTGTGTTTAAAAGTTGCAGGGTGAAGTACCACTAACAGAAAATCCGTCACAAAACCCTCCTAACAAGTGGAAAAAATAATAATCAGAAATGCCGCAAAAGTTGGCCCCGTTCACATATTTTCAGACTTTTACTGAGTATTTCCTCTGCTGCAAATTGGTTCTGTGACATTTATACAAGCATTTCCGGATGGCGCTGCGCGCTCCAGTTCATCACGGTCTCTCACCCAAAGCTGAGAGTCCCCGGCTTCTGAAGGCAATACCTGGGAGCCCGGGAGACGGTCCATCTGAGGCGCTGCGGACGTTGCTCTGTTCCTTCACCTAAAGATGTTTCCAGGGAGGCGGTGTTCTTGCGTTTCCCCCTTCTCTTTGCTCTCACCTCCCCACAGCGTCAGAACGAGGTTTTGGAAATCCAAAACGGATTTCCTCTGTTTTTGCGCTCATTCTTAGGGGCAGGGAACCCGCTTGCCAAGTTCATAGGTAGCTCCACACTGAGAATGGGGTTTCGCCCAGAATTTTAGCAACATTTGACCAAAGAAGGGCCTCTGAGTGAGTCTGCGAGATGGTTGGTTGTGCGTGGGATTATTACCTGGAGGAGGGGCTATTGGAGGAAAGAGGAAAGAGCTGGGGGCGGGGTGGGGGGTGTGGGCGTGGAGTCTGGGCAGCAGGTATGGCCTGTGCAAAGGCCGGACCGCTGGGGAGTGGAAATAGCTTCCTGGTGCCACAGCGGCACAGGCTCAGGGGCCTGGAGGGGCTGACCCCCACCCACGTCTGTGCACAGGGCCACAGGATTCTGGAAGCTCACTCATCACCCCCGGTCCAGGCCCTCGGAGCTGGGTGCAGAAAGAAAACGCACGCTGTGTTGGGACCAGCAGGGCCTGGGGGCAAGACCCCCCGAAGGCAACCAGGGCCCTGCCTTTACCTTGGACTTTAAAAGCCCCCTAAAAGATGTTCCCCCAATCCCTTTGAGGCCTGCTCTTGCCTGTTCTGGCTCAGCTGCCTGGGACTCAAGCTGGTGGCCAAGCTGAAATCCAGTTCAGCTCTGGAAGAGCCGCCAGACTCCGGAAAACAGTCCACTCTCCGGCCGGAAGCCCCAGGGGCCCGCTCCGGCCCTTCTCCCAGGAAGGAGCCTCACCCGCACCCGAGTTTCTGGCCCGGAGCAGATGCCAAGGCCCAGGCCGGAAGTGCAAGGTGGCCACACCAACCAGTAGGAGCCTCAGGGAAAAGGCCTGGATTCCTGCTACCCTGCCCTGTCTAGCCCCCACGGTAGGTGGGGCGAAATCAAGTTTTGTTAGAGAATGAATTAAAGAAAGAATGAAAAGTACTGGAAAGGAAGCAGCCGGGCTGGGACCATAGTGACGTCCCATCTGTGAAAATGTTGAGACTCCCAAGAGGGGGAGAACAACAGGCCCTGTGTAGACCGAAAGATAAGCTGCCATTTGGCGAGACCGAGGGGTCTGTGGTTCCCGGTCTGCTGGTGACAAGCCCCTCGCCTGCTAGAGGCATCATGACACAGATGTGTGAGAAAGGCCGGTTAAGAAAGCCTTTGCAGGGCGCCTGGGTGGCTCAGCGGGTTAAGCAGCTGACTTCGGCTCAGGCCATGAGCTCACGGTTCGTGAGTTCGAGCCGCACGTCGGGCTCTGGGCTCTCAGGGTGCAGCCCGCTTGGGAGCCTCTGTCCCCCTCTCTCTGCCCCTCCCCTGCCTCTGTCTCAAAAATAAATAAACATTTGCAACGGAGAGAAAGCCAGAGATCAATCGGGCTGTGACCTGGGACAAGTCCTTGGCCCTCTGGAGTTGAGTTTCAGTTAGTTTCCTGATCGCCAACAATGGGGTTGTTAAAAGGATTAAATCGCCTGATTCGCAAAGTGCTTGTTGGGGTCTGGCGCGGTGAGCGCTCAATAAATCGTAGCAACGATCAGTCGCTATTAAACGGGCTAGGAATAGATTCAAACGCCTGAGGGTTTCTCCCTTGTCTACTCTAAGTTGTGGTTGGGGTCCCAGGCACCAGGGACTGGGGTGGGTGGGTCAGACTGGCCCACGCGGGACCTGGTCCCCTAGAAATGCAGAGTCGGCTCCTTAGAATTTCAGCAGAGTGGCCAAGCTGTGTCAAGAAACTGGAAGATGAAGGAGTGGAGGGGGCGCCTGCGTCCGCATAGACCTGTCTGGAACCCGCGTGACAACGGACCTCGCGACGCCTATGGGGCCGGCACCAACTTAAAAAGAAATGCTGTTGGATTTGAAGTATTTGACCAGAGGTGGTGACGGGCAGCCCACAGGCCAAGTGGAGCCCGCGGATGTGTTTCGTTTGGCCCGCAGACCATTTAAAATAATAATAATAAATTTGACTTGGTGGCCAACATTTTTAAATCAGGAAATTTCATATTTAAAAAATCCAGATTTCTGGCTTCTCTTTAAAAAAAAAAAAAAAATCAGATGATCAAAAGACTGGGCAACGCAGGGCCGCATTCCGACAGGGCAACAGTCGGCTGGAGCAGGACAGTGGGACCCAGTAACAGTCAGGGGAGGCCAGCTGTGTGACGAGCCCAAACTTTCAGTGGCTGACCACAATACAGTTTCATTTCTTGGTCATATTATCACAGCCCAAGAAGTGGGGAGCACGGGGATCCACAAGTTCTCGAGGAACCGGGGCACCTTTTCTTTCACGGCTCTCGTATCGTCTAGGACTTCCTTCTTTCTCCGTGAACTGGGAAGACGGTGAAGGAGCCTCCAGGGAAAGCAAACCAACTAAGTGCATCGGCTAGGAAGTGTCCCACACCGGTGGGAACCAACCATGAGGCCCAGCAGGCACCTAAGGGGGCTGTGAGTTGTGGTGCCTGGCTCAGAGACCAGGAGGAAGAGGCGGCTTATGAACGCCAGCATCTCTGTTTCAGGTGACCGTCCCCGATGCTTCCTCAGCTCAGTCATGGAAGTTCTCTTCTCATTGTCTTTCCTCACCCCTCTGCCGCTCAGCTCTTTGGCTCAGAGGAAACAACCAGTCTTTGGTCAGAGAATAATCATGTGATACAATCCCCACCAATGAGACAAGATGGATTTGGATGTGATGCCTGGAACTGCAGCAGCCATTTTGGGCCAGCGTTGGGGTGAAACCGACATGCTGCTGGCAGAGAAGAGAGATGGTGGAAGGAACCTGTGTCCCGAATGGCCGCATGTCGTTGCTCAAGAAATCAGCTGAGAAACCCACCCTGCCTCTCGTAGTAGTACCCCCTGGTAAATGCATAATAAATTTCCTTATTTTGAAAGGCAGTTTAAGCCAGGGGAGCTGCTGTTCCTTGCAGAAAGAAGTACGCAAAGTGCTAAGGCCATATAGTTTTTGCCTGGCTGGATTCACTTAGGTCAGCTGCCTGGCCATATAGATATTTGGGCTTTGGCCCCTTGACTTAAAATTCTTTCTTTTTTAATGCAAAGCTTGGCCAGCGCCAAGCTTTATGGCCTGAAATAGAAATTTCTGAGTGTCTACCACTGGAGAATGCGATGTGCGACTTTCAGTGCTGCCTGGGACAACAGGGTCCCATCCAGGGCCTGCATCTCCACCTGCAGCCTTGGGAGTAAGGCCTTGATATGCCCATCAGGGTAATGGGTGAGGGGACCGGGGAACCTAGACAGGGGAGGGATACATTAGAAAGGGACAGAGAGTCTGAGAAAGAGAACGGATCGTGTAGGTGACAAGGGGACAGCTGGTCAGAGGAGAGTCACCCCAGCTGGGTTGGGACAGCGTCTGGGGAGAGGCCAGAGGCAGCTTCCTATGAGATGGGCCAGCCAAGAGAAAGTAGAATTCTTAAAGCCATGGATGTGGGTCGTTGGAGTCTCTCCCCACTCATGCTGGCTCTGGTATCTTCTGGAGGCCCACAGGGGGGCTTTAAAGGGCTGTTCAGTCCCTCTGGAGTGTGACCTTGGAATGCCACATTCCGCAAATGTCTGCATAAATCTGAGTCAGAGAAGGCTGGTTCAGGAAAAGGCCCAGGGATGGGCCATTTCTGCCTCTCTGCCCACGTGTCTCTAACCCTACCCCGTGCCATTCCATCCTCTGGACCCTGGGGACAGTACCTCCTCTCTCTTCTTCTCAATTATGCCATCGGTAAAGTGCAAGTAGTATTTTCCTCATCATTTATGTGCCAGGCTCTGAGCCAGGTGGCCTGGTGTGGGTTAGACCACACTAGACCCACTTTTTTTTTTTTTAATTAAAAAAAAAAAATGTTTATTTATTTTTGAGAGAGACAGACACAGAATGTGAGTGGGTTAGGGGCAGAGAGAGAGGGAGACACAGAATCGGAAGCAGGCTCCAGGCTCTGAGCTGTCATCACAGGGCCCGACACGGGGCGTGAACTCACGGAGTGAGATCATGACCTGAGCCGAAGTCGGATGCTCAACCGACTGAGCCACCCAGGCGCCCGCCCACCTTTTTTTTTTTTTTTTTTTTTTTTTGCCTGTAATTGAGAGGTATTTCAGGCTGACCCAAAACAATAGAGAATAATTTTTTTAAGTTTATTTATTTATTTTGAGAAAGAAAGAGAGAGAGAGCAGGGGAGGGGCAGAGAGGGAGAGAGAGAGAATCCCAAACAGGCTCCATACCAGCAGTGCTGAGCCAGACGTGGGGCTCGAACTCATGACCCATGAGATCATGACCCGAGCCGAAACCAAGAGTCTGGTGCTTAACCGACTGAGCCACCCGGATGCCCCAAAACAATAGAGGATAAGTTAATAGACACCCACAGACTACCACCTATGGTGGCTTAATTAATACGCAAGTCAAATAAATCAAATCGAGATTCATTCAATACCCCTCGTGTGCCCTTTCTCCCTCTCGGCCACCGCGGACATCCCCACAGACAACGCCGTCCTGAATGTAGACGTCATCACTTGCAGGCCTGTCTGTATGCTTTTACCGCCTATGTAGCCAGAAACAACTACAAGATGTTTGCTCTGTGCAACTTGCAAGATGTTTGCTCTGTATAAATGGTATCGAGATGCCTCCTCGTTCCCTGCCTGCCTTGTGTTTTGCTCCACGTTTTGTGTGCCTAATCCACGGAGTTGGATGGAGTTAGGGTTTATTTATTTGAACTGGCTGAGCTTAATTCTCTTCTGTGCGCACTCCACAGTTTGCTTTTCTCTTTTCCTGGACGGACACTTCGCCCTTCCCAGCAACGCTGCTATGAACAGCCTAGTGTAGACGAATTTCCGCACGGTTTACGGGCCAGAGCGGAGAGGCTGGATCTCACTGAACACGAGATTTTCGGAAACGTGGTGGCTCTTAGCCCGGCGTGGCCTCTCGGAGTCCTTGTTGTCTTAGACCCAGAAGGTCTCACACATTCACACACCCTGTCTGGCTCCCCTGGGCATCCGAGCTTTCGACCTCTGGTCTCGTGGGAAATGCATTGGGCATGCAAGGCGGTAATTGTAATGATTTGTGCTAGGTGCTGTGAAAGCAAGACACCCCAGGCACTGGTGCTGCATCGAGGAAATAGCAGCTCCAACTGACGAGTTCAGGAATGATTCAAAATCATAGTTAAGTTAGGCGAAGTTTTGTGGTATGAGTAGGAGTTTTCCAGGAAGCTGGAGGTGGAGAAAGGCCATGATAGGTAGAGGGAACAGCCTAAGTGCAGGCCCAGAGGACTGAGGAACAAGTCGAATTGAAGGAATAAGAGAGGCTGCTGTAAAACACTGAAGAGCACGGGGGAGATCGGTAGGACACTTGGGGCCCAGAATGCCATGCTAAGGAGGTGGGATTTATCCTGGTGGTGGTGGGCATATGGTGAAGGATGGAACGATAAGAGTGGCACGTTCACTGGTGTTTTCGAGAGGGGTCAGGTGACAGTGGAAGAAGCGTGGAAGAGAGACAAGACTGAAAGCAAAGGAAACCAGGCGGGAGTCTACTGCAATGGTCCAAGCACCAGTCATCAAAGAAGAAATGGAACCGTGAAGGTCTAAAGCAACACACAGGAGGTGACTGGCGAGAGTTTAGGCACTGACCAACTGGATGAGCAGGGGAGGAAGGAGGGGTGAGTCAACGGTTGGGGTAGGCAGAATAATGGTCTCCCAAATATGCCCACGCTTTAATCCCTAGAACCTATGAACATGTTGTGTTTTGTGGCAAAAAGGACTTTGAGGATGTAATTAATGTCATAGACTTTTATTTAATGTTTATTTATTTTTGAGATAGAGACAGAGCATGAGCAGGGGAGGGGCAGAGAGAGAGGGAGACACAGAATCCGAAGCAGGCTCCAGGATCTGAGTTGTCAGCACAGAGCCCGACGCGGGGCTCGAACTCGCAGACCACGGGATCATGACCTGAGCTGAAGTCAGATACTTAAGAGACTGAGCCACCCAGGCGCCCCCTAGAGTCATAGACGTTTAAATAGGAGGATTAGACTGGATTATCTATTGAGATTGAGGCGGGCCCAGTCTCAGTCCAGGAGCCCCTTCCAAGCAGAGAACTTTCTTTGGCTTGCATGAGAAAGAGGCAGAAGGCGAAGTAAGATTTGAAATGTGCGGATGTCAGGACACACACGTGCAGGGACTGGAGAGGGGCCTCGAGGCACCACGGAAACAGAGCCCTGTCCTACCCACGCGAGGAACTGAGTGTGGCCACCAAGCTGAGTAAGCGTGGAAGCGGATTCATCATTCTGGAGACCCAGAACCAACCTGGGCTTCGGACCTGCAGAAACGGAAAGATTAGCAAACGGGGTGGTTTTAGCTCGCTAGGGTTGTGGTAAGGTGGTACAGAGGCGGGAGGAAAGGGTCGCTAGCATGGGTTCTGGGTTTGTCGTTGGGCTGCGGGCAGCTGTCCCCGTGGACCTTGTGGGGACTTGGATGGAAACTAGATCTCCGTGTTCCTCATCAGACTCTTCCTGTGTTAATTATCTGTTCCTGCAGCAGCAAGATTACCAAGAGCTTGGCAACTTGAGGCCACAGGCATTTATTGTCTCCCAGTCTGCAAGCGGCTCCGCTGGGTCCTCTGCGAGGCTGCAGTCCAGGCTGGGCTCTCTTCTCGGTGCTCAGCTGGCGGCTTCCTCGGTTTGGGCTGCTGTAACAGGAGACCACAGACTGGGGGCAGGGGGTGCTTAAACAGCACACTTTTATCTCTCACTCTTCTGGCCGGGAAGTCCAAGATCAGGGTGCTGGGAGATTCGGTGTCCGGTGAGGGCTCATTTCCTGGCTTGCCGACGGTCTTCTTGTCCTCACAGGGTGGAGAGAGACCGAGCTCTCGTGCCCTGTCCTTTTTTTATTTTTTATAAGGCATTAATTCCACCGCAAGGGCCTCAACCTCAAGACCTCATCCTGCCCCAATTACCCCCCAAAAGGCCTCTTAGGAGTAATACCATCACACTGGGGATTAGGGCTTCGACATACGGACTGGGGGAGGCGGGGAGTAGGCGTGAGCTACAAACCTTCAAGCCCAGAGCAACCGGAAGGACTCATTTTCTTCCCTTTTCTTTTAAGTTTTATTTTTTTATTTTTTTATTTAAAAAAAATTTTTTTTCAACGTTTATTTATTTTTGGGACAGAGAGAGACAGAGCATGA
Organism: Puma concolor; assembly: GCF_028749965.1. Lineage (NCBI taxonomy): Eukaryota > Metazoa > Chordata > Mammalia > Carnivora > Felidae > Puma > Puma concolor. The sequence goes on from NC_141682.1 coordinate 30,736,962, forward strand.
ACGGGGGAGGGGCAGAGAGAGAGGGAGACACAGAATCGGTAGCAGGCTCCAGGCTCTGAGCCGTCAGCCCAGAGCCCGACGCGGGGCTCGAACTCACGAACCGCAAGATCATGACCTGAGCCGAAGTCAGACGCTTAACCGACTGAGACATCCAGGCGCCCGTATGTATGTATGTATGTATGTATGTATTTATTTGTTCATGTATTTATTTTTCAGAGAGAGAGCCCAAGCAGGGGAGGGGCACAGAGAGAGAGAGAGGGGACACAGGATCCAAAGCCGGCTCTGCACAGACAGCAGAGGGCCCGGCGCGGGGCCCGAACCCACGAACCGTGAGATCATGACCTGAGCCAAAGGCAGATGCTTCACCGACTGAGCCACCCAGGCGCCCCGGGACTCCCTTCCGAGTCCCTACGGCTGCTGACAATTCAGTCCCTCGTGGCCTGTTGGACTGAGGGCTTCGATTTCTTGCCATGTTGTTGGCCGGCTTCCGTTCCTTGCCGTGTGGGCCTCCCCAGCACGGCCGCGCGTGTCCTTGAAGCAGCCAGAGAGCGTCTGCTATCCAGATGGGTGCTGCCGTCTTATGCAACATAATCAGAGAAGTGACATCACGTCACCTGTGCCGTATCCCGCAGGGCACAGTCGTCCCACTTAAGAAGAAGGGAAGACACGGGGTGTGAACAGCAGAAGGCAAGAATCGCTCAGGATATTGTCAGAGTCTGTCCGCCAACGCTTCTCAAAGGAAGGTACGGGGTTTCTTTTCTGGGGGTGTTTCAAGAATTGTGAGGGATTTTGCAGCCTGCCCGGCCTGGAGTTCAAGGGTTCTTTTTTTTTTTTTTTTTTTTACCCACGGTAAGCCAAAACCCAGGTCTGCTCACCTGGGTTCGAAGGGCCGGGCTGGGATGGGAGGGAACAGACTCACGGGCAGCGTTCTTTGTGGGCCGGCCTGGTGGTTTGCTAAGCAAAACTCAAGTTGATATGACATAAACAACGTCTGCTGCCTCCAGGGGACTGCCACAATATTTTCTTTTAAGGGCTACTCGTGCCTGAAATACGCTTCTGGTTTTGAAATGCGGTTCTCCACTCATGCACGGCTACAAATCACTGACTCTCTTATTAAGAGCGCCGTTTTTTATTCTTTACTGGAAGTTTGCAAAGCACATGACGTCATTCCAGATGGGAGACACGCCGGGGCAGTGGGCTGGAGGCCTCTCCTTGGAGGGGGTCAGTTTGGAAGACAAGAGTGAGCTTTTTCTTGTTTTACTGTTATTTATTTTACAGAGGGAAAGACAGAACACGAGTGGGGGGAGGGGCAGAGAGCGAGGGAGACACAGAATCCCAAGCAGGCTCCAGGCTCTGAGCCATCAGCACAGAGCCCGACGTGGGGCTCGAACCCAGGAACCGTGAGATCATGACCTGAGCCGAAGTCAGAAGCTCAATCGACTGAGCTACCCAGGTGCCCCAAGAGGGAGCTTTTTCCCTGCAAACTTGGCATCTCATCCATGCAGGGCCAGCCCTGTGTGAACGCCTGTGCTCTCCAGAGCCCTTGGCATCTGTTTACTCTTTGTATTTTCTCTTTTTTCCCCCCCTGTTGTTAAGTTTGTAAGTTTTTGCTGCCAAAACAGTGCATCCGGAAGTAACACAGCTTCCCTTCCTGAGGCCATGATAATAGGAAAAAAAAAAAAAAATGGGTCCTTCGCTCTGTAATCCCTCTGTACCCCTCACGCCACCTGCACGTCTTCATGATCAACAGCAGGACATGGAGCCTTCTGCATGGGATGTGGATGTTCTGGAACACTCTGAGAAGCCAACATAAAAATCTCTGAGTATGGGGCGCCTGGGTGACTCAGTCGGTTAAGCGTCTGACTTGGGCTCATGTCATGATCTCACGGCCTGTGAGTTCGAGCCCCGCGTCGGGCTCTGTGCTGATAGCTCAGAGCCTGGAGCCTGCTTTGGATTCTGTGTCTCCCGCTCTCTCTCTCTCTCTCTCTGCCCCTCCCCCACTCACTCTCTGTCTCAAAAATAAACATTAAAAAAAAATTTTTTTAATCTATGTGTATGGATAAATATGCTTATTTATAAGCATATCGGCTAACGTTACAGCTATACAAGATGGACAAATTCTAGAGATCTGTACAACCTAGCGCCTATTGTTAACAGCTCTCTTAAGGGGCCAGATCTCACGTTGTGTTCTCAGACACACAAAAGAGCAAAAGGACACAGGAAACTTGGAAGTGATGGTATGTCTCTCACCTTGAATGTGCTGATGGTTTCCCAGGTGTGTGCTTATGTCCAAACTCATCAAATTGTATACATTTCAATATGTGTGGGGGTTTATTTGGTTGTTATACCTCAGTAAAGCTGTAAAACCACCTCCCCCAAACAGGGCACAGCTTTTCTTACTAAATGAATCTCCAGATCCATAAATCAATCCTTCCTTTTCATGGCGGCCCATGACGCCAGGGGATGGATGGATTGCCCTTTCACGTCCTGGTTGGTGGATGTTTACAATGTTGTCAGAAAGCCTCCGTCGCATGAGAACCAAGTGAGTGTGTGCCAGTCCAATTATAGAATGGGAGAAACTGAGGCCCACAGAGATTAAGTGGAGGGTCCATGGCTCCCCCCCAGGTTCTGGTAGATTCCCCTAGCGGAGAGAAACCATGGCGGCCCTGCTATTGCACGCTGCTGCCACACGGTGTCACTGTTGAAGCTTGCTCCCTGTGCAGCCTCTGCTAACAAACAGCCCTTCCTAGCTACCACCAGGAACCTGGGCTCCCTCTTTGCCGTCAGAATTCTTATATCACCTTCTTCTGTCACTGATCATCGTGATCTCTCCTTACAGAGCTCCCTGTGCAAACCCACCTTTTCCCCAGTGGTCAAGTTGTCACAGAACAAACACAGCGGACTTCAAGCTGACTTTCAGAAATTCACAGACAAGTTACGGGAACCCAAACATGGCTTTACAGATTCAGGAGCGCAAGTGGTTCAAACCAACATACAATGGCTTGCTTATTCAGACACACCATCAGCTTTACCCACTTCTGTGAAAAGAGGACCCAGACTCAGAATTTGGCTCACTAGTGTCTGATTCGGCAGCCTGCACCCAGCTGGTTTCACAGCTCCGTGGTATCCCCAGATTTCCAGCAGAGGTGATGATTTTGAGATTCATGTGTAGTCTTCCAGGCTTAAAAACAAAAAACCGGGGCACCTGGGTGGCTCAGTCAGTTAAGGGTTGGACTCCTGATCTCAGCTCAGGTCATGATCTCACCTTTCATGAGTTCGAGCCCCACATTGGGCTCTGTGCTGACGGTGGGGAGCCTGCTTGGGATTCTCTCTTTTTCCTTCTCTCTCTGTCCCTCCCCCACTTGTGCGTGCCCTCTCTCTCAAAATAAATAAACTTAAAAACAAACAAACAAAAAACAGCAAGCACTTCCCCACACATAAATATATACCCTTAGTTTTGTTCCATTTTTTTTTTTTTTTTTTTTTTTTTTTTTTTGGAAAAATGGTACCTACAGCACATTTTGTAACTTGCCTTTTCCTGAAGCCCATTCATCATGTGGGGCAAAGGAGGGTGGGCAGGGTGGGGACAGTTTTGGGGGGTGGTGAGAATGGGTGTTTTCCTAGGATGATGGCACTGAGTGAGGCTTTACTCTTTGGAAAGAGGGACAGGAAACTGTGTGGACTACTAACATCCTCCCACAGATACTGGCCTAACTGAGGGGGGTGGGGGAGGAGGAGTGTGGGTTTTTTGTTGTTTAATGGAAGGAACCTAAGTGTTCCTTTGTGACTTTTTTTTTTTTTTTTTTTTTTTTTTTTTGAGAAAGAGACAGAATGCAGGGGAGGGGCAAAGTGAAAGGGAGACACAGAATCTGAAGTGGGCGCCAGGCTCTGAGCAGTCAGCACAGAGCCTGACTCAGGGCTCGAACCCACGAACCACAAGATCATGACTTGAGCAGAAGCCAGATGCTTAACCCACTGAGCCACCCAGACACCCCTGTGGCGCTTCTTTAAAAAGAAATGAATGACTGCTCCAGGGGAGAGAAGACAACACTCCATCATTATCTGTCTTAATTCTGGATCATTCTAACTCGCCTGCCTCCTAATAGGTTATCTCTGGGTTTGTGGGCTCTGGAGAGATTCTGGAAAAAAAAAAAATTCTGCACGTGATACAATCATCTCCTATTAAATCTAAACAATGTGAAAGTTTTCAGGATAAGAAGTGAAGGAATCCTTTGCACAGATCTCCGACTGGCCAGCTGTTAATTTGATGTGGATCTTTCTACCCTCTGCCCAGTCAGGGAGGGCGGGGCCCAGCCACACGAGCGTCGCCCAGCCGCAAGTTAGAAATGCAGGGTCTCGGCGCCACTAAAGAACGAGAACCTGTCTTTCAAGGCGACCCCCGCGGCGAAGAGAGCTTCTCGGTGTGGTCTGGCAGCATCAGGGCCACGTGGGGGGTAGTCAGGCCGCATCTCGGATTTACCGAATATGCAGAAGCCCCGGAGGTGGGGCCCAGCGATCGGTGCTTAACAAGCCACGGGATGCTGAAGAAGGCTGACGACTGTGACAGCCGCTGCTGTGGGGTCGGGGACTCTCAGCCCCTGGCCGCTGCAGCTAGGCTCCTCGCTCCCCATCGCATCCCCCAGGCGCCCTCCCTCCAATCCGAGAGAGCCCGCCCCGATGTGGCTCGGTCACCGAGGTACCCCCAGAGTCCAGCTCCACCACGTATCCACCAGGAGCTCCGTTAACGCTCCCTTCGATTAGGAATCTCGGGCCGATCCGGGTTTCCCCGAGGTCAAGCTGGTTTTCAGAGGGCACAAAACCCCCGCGGGTCGAGGCCACTGCACGCGTGGTTAAATGCATTCGAGCAGACCCGCGGTGCATCCTTTCGTGATGCGAAGAAAACAGGTTCCCTGTGACCCCAGCTCCGTTTCCCGGGGCCGCTTCCACGGCCAGTCCGTCTGGCAGCACACAAACGCCTACAGCTGGCCAGGCGTCCGTTTCACAGAAGGGCAAACGGAGGCTCAGGCGGGTCTAGGTCGTCACGTCAGAACGGCTCTAGGTCTGGGAAGGATTTCCTCTCTTCATGCAGTGCCTGCAACGGATTTCTTTTTAAAAATAGCAAGCCAGCCAGCAGCTGCCTCTGGGTGTGGGCCCGGCATCAGGCAACGGCAGTCCTCTCATTAGAGAGGATAAAATTGGACTTTCAAGTTCAGGGGAAAAGCTTAGCGGCTCTCGAGTTGAGTGCCAGCAGCTGTGGGGTTTTTGCCGGGGGCCACGGTTTCTGGGGGCCCCTCCGCTTCCCGCGGGGGGCGGCAGGGGGCGCCGTCCGCGGGGAGCGCCGCCCGGAGCGGGCAGTTTGCGGACTCGCCGAGGCCGGACCACCCAGACGCTCACCTCCTTCGAGGGCGGGAGCAGAGCTTGGAGCCACACGAGTTGAAAACAGTTGGCCGGCTCCGCACCCATCTGCACCCAGGGGCGAGGCTCTCGGCGCGGCAGGCGGGCGGGGGCCTCTCCGAGGGCCAGCTCTTGAAAAGTGCTCCCAACCCTAAAAAGTCTCGCCGTTAGGGAGGCTCACGCTAGGCACGGACGGGGTTCGAACCCGTGATCTTCGGTTTACGAGACCGACGCCTTACCACTTGGCCACCGCGCCTGCGTTAGAATGGCGGCTCCGCGAGCCTCTATCCTGGCGTCGCTCCCGTGAGCTCGCCCCGCGGGCACGAGCGCGAGCGCGCCCGCTCGGCCCCCGCGGGGCCCCGCCCCCTCCCTGCGGCGGGAGGGGCGGGGCTCCAGCGGGCGCGCGCCGGACGCTCTCCGCAGACTCCCGGCGGCCGACCCGCTGGGCTTGGAGGGTAACCCGGTCCGCGCGTGTGGTGGGGTGGCGGCCCCGGAGTCCCCACGGCCACGGCAGGAGGCGTGTCTGGAGCTCCGGAGTCGGCGGAGCAGTTGTCGGGTACTCAGTGCCTAGTGTTCGAATCCCAGCTCCTCCAGAGACAGTCTGAGACCTTGGAGGGCGCTCCTCGGAGCCTCAGTTTCCCCTCTGGGGCGAAGCGGGAGAAGGGATGGCAGTGCTCGTTGCCATCCGGATTCCCCGGGCGGTCCCCGGCTGCCCTGCGCGGAGCACACGCTCGGCGACGGTTGTTGAATGAATGAGTAAGTGTTTAAGAAATAAGCTCAAAGCTCCTTTCCCCCGATGGCCGCGGTGAAGCCCAGGGTGTCTGCCTCGTCCCGGAGCAGCGCCATCACCTGGGAACTTGCCGCCCTGCGACTTGGCGGTTTCACCGGCACCTGCCAAATCACACCCGATGGTGGAGCCAGGCAACGTGGGCTTTCACTAGCCCTCCAGGCGATGCTGATGCGCCGGAAAGGCTGAGCCCGCTGCGCCAGACAACTGATAGACACATTCATATTTATATACTCAAATGTATGTACGTATTCAAACTTATTTTTATACACATGGACCGACTCTGCAGTTCTCTTGGATTTTTCATGAATGGATGTATGATGTATTAATACAGCGGCTTGTAGTCATAGAAAATAATCACAAGTGACAGTGGATTATTTAACAAACACTAATGTGTGTTTCGTTAATATTATGCATAACCCAATATTGTAAATTATATATACTACAGTATATACGGTAATATGACCATTCTACAAGGATGGGTTACCTTATTCTCTTTAATAGCTATTAGTGGTTAATTAGCTAATAGTGGTTTCCTTTTGAGTGGCTCTATCGCAGTTGATTTAATCAATTTCTGGGAAGTAGCTTTATGTTGTCCGCAGCTCTTTTGCTGCACAGAACGTTCTGCTATATGCATCTTTCCCGTCTGGTACCAGTGATGCTTGTAGGGCACATGAAGACATACATTAGGACACTACTCAACTACTCAACTGTATAGGCAAATAGGAAACTTAAATACCGGGAAGTTGTGTTCACCAAGTTGCTTTAAATGTCATGGTTTGGGACGGTGAGTGGAAAAGGCACCAACACTTACCCTCAGACACTGAGACAGGAACCCTGAGACACTGCACCCAGTGTGTGAGATCTTTCTGCAAACCTCACCGCAGCTCCCTAATTAAAAAAAAAATTGGGGCACCTGAGTGGGTCAGTTGGTAAACGTCCAAGTTTGGCTCAGGTCATGATCTCAAGGTTAGTGGGATGGAGCCCTGTGCTGGGATTCTCTATCTCCCTCTCTCTCTGCCCCTCCCCTGCTGATTCTCTCTCTCTCCCTCTCCTTCTCTCTCTTTCTCCCCCTCTCCCTCTCTCAAAATAAATAAATAAAAATTATCAAATTTGGGGCACTTGAGTGACTCAGTCGGTTAAATGTTTGACTTCGGCTCAGGTCATGATCTCAAGGTTTGTGATCTCAGCCCCGTGTCGGGCTCTATGCTGACAGCTTGGAGCCTGGAGCCTGATTCGGATTCTGTGTCTCCCTCTCTCTCTGCCCCTCCCCTGCTCATGCTCTGTCTCTCAACAATGAATACATGTCCAAAAAATTAATAATAATTTACAAAATTTTATAAGCATTTTTAAATAGAAAACTCAAGAACATTTTCAGAATTAAAACATTTCTTACTGAGCAATGCCTCTGACTAGTTGAGGATAAAATTGGTGCCAGTGTCTCCCTCCTTTTTTGGGTTGAGCAGTTGGGATGATTGTGCAGAAGTGGCAGAGGCTTAGCCAAAGTTAAAAGAAATTAGCAAATGAAGGAAATTCACATGGGAGCAGAGCCCAGAACTAATGGGGCAGGTGGAGCAGGAATCAGTCTCTTAACAGGTGCTGTTTTTCAGTTTTGTCTTGTGAGGCAAGGGAGGGAGCAGAATAATAGAGGGGCATCTGTAGCTTGTTGGGCAGGTGGGATGCCCCAGGTGTCCAGGATCGGAGGGGCCCTGAGAGAGGCGGGCCCTGAGAGAGGCTGGCCCTCCCACCTTCTGGGAGCTGGGTGGTCTGACTTAATCTGCCAGGCAGAAGACGCGCAAGAGGCCACAGAGCTTGTACACGTGGACGGAGGGTCTGTCCTGGTTCCAGTGTCCCAGAGCGGTACCTGCACAAGGTAGGTCCTCAAAACGTATTATGGAAGGAATTAACATTCAGGGTTTATTTCAGTGCGGTCCTCCTCGTGGTTCTGGGGAACCTCCTTGGCCAGTGCCCTCCAACCACAGTTCCAGGATTGTCCTGACACTGAACTTGTCTGGACTCCTTTTCAGAGGAAGCAGAAACTTTGAATTCCTTGGTGATGGGAGTTGTTCATTGTTTACTCTTGCAGAAAGAGCTTAAATCCAGTGAACGTTTCCTCTTTTCTGCGTCCTAACAAAGGCCCTGGGGCAGATGATGGCACAGAATCAATGTGACCCCAACCCCAGGCCTCCCGCATGCATGCGGGGTGAGAAACCAGGGTCTGCTGATCTGGTGACCAAGCCAGGTGATAGGATGGAATACTTTTGAACTTTTTGTTCCGTCTGTATATTCAAGTCACCTGGATCTGGATAATTCATGAGCATTTGCATTTCTTTTGTGTTGAAATGTCACTTTTTTTTTCCATTTTAGAAAAAAATATCTAGTTTTAAATCTTTCTCTTTTTTTTCCTGTACTTTTTTTTGTTTCTCTGTGCTCGTCCCCCAGGTTGATGTGGCTTGAAAAACTGAAGTTCTCTCTGGGACCCTCTCTCCTTGCAGGCCAAACTCCTGATACAGCCCGTGCCTGGGTCCTGGCTGCCCTGACTCAGGTGTGCTGCCCCCATTTTAGCGGCATTTGATAGTCCGGGAGGGCCTCCACCCACACTTTTTAACGGGAGCCTTCGTTGCAACCTTAGCCGCACATCTCACTGGGACCCCCACATCTTGGGAAGACGCAGACCCATATGGGGACTGTGGGGCAGCCTTTCCGACAAACTCCCATGTTATGCTGATGCTGCCGGTCCTGGCCCTCACTTTGAGAACCCCTCCTTTAAAGGATCTTGGGGGCGTCTGGGTGCCTCATTCGGTTGAGCGTCCGACTTCAGCCTAGGTCACGATCTCATGGTTCCCGAGTTTGAGCCCCACGTTGGGCTCACTGCTGGCAGTGCAGAGCCTGCTTTGGATCCTCAGTCCCCTTCTCTTTCTCTGCCCCTCCCCAGCTTGCTGTCTCTCAAAAAAAAAAAAGATCTTGGAGAGATTCATTTGCATGAAGAAGATGGCAGGGAAACCCTTAAGCTTGGATACTTAGGTCACCTGAGTTAATGACATCAGGTTTTTACTGATAACCTAAATCAAGCCTAAACAAAAGCTTCCTCAGCTCCTCCCAGCGTGCCAGTGACCACGCTGTTAGTCTTGGTGGGTTAGAGCCCAAGGCTGGAGCCAGAGAACACAGCCTGCCTTCATTACTTTCTGGGAGAAAGTCCATGTTTCCCAGCGGGCTGAGCACCTCAAATGCTAGGTAGGGGCCAGGCTATGAACGGAGCAGGCATAGGACACCCCGAGTAAGGAGCCTGGGCTTTTTAATTTTAGCTCTTCTGGTGGGTACGTGGTTGTATCTCATTGTGATGTGCATTTCCCTGGTAAGTGCCTCTTCCTGGGCCCATTAGCCGCTGCATACATCTTCTGTGAAGGGGCTGCTCAAATCTTCTGCCTGTTTTTGTAGCTCGTTTGTCTTTCTATTAGGGAATCCCTAGAGTCGGTTGTATAATCTGGATACAAGTCTTTTGTCAGATGCCTAGGTTGTGACTATTTTCACCAAGTCTGGGGCTTGCCTTTTCAAGTCTTAAAGATGTCTTTCAAAGGGCAGGAACTTTTAGTTTCAATGTAGTCCGCTTTATCCTTTTTTTTTTTTTCCTTTTATGTTTCATGCTTGTTACGTCCTTTCTAAGAAAGGACTCCCCAGGTCATGTCGAGGTAGGTCATGTGTACTTAGGTCACCAAGGTTTTCTGGAATTTTATCATTTGACGTTTTACATTTAGGCCTGTGATCCGTTTTGAGTCCATTTATCTGTATGGTGTGAGGTATGGCTTGATGTTCATGCTTTTCCCAGATGGCTATCAAATTGTTACAGCACCATTGGTTGAAATGATTATCCTCTCCCCATGGAATTGTGGCAGTACCTGTGTTAAAATTCAGTTTCCTATGTATTTGTGGTTTCTGGAGTGTGTGCTGTGTTTTGTTGATGAGAGTGCTTATTTGCAGGCCAGTTACCCCCCAGTCCTGATGGTTGTGTTTTCTGGTGAGTGCTGAAATCAAATGTTATAAACCCTCCATCTTCATTCTTCTTTTCCAGAATTGTTTCTTGCGTTCTAGTCCTTTGCGTTTCCGTATGATTAGTAGAAACCGCTCATCAGTTTCGACACATGCCTGCCGGAATTTTGATGGGGAGTGCATAGAATCTGTAGGTCAGTATGGAGGAAGTTGAATATTTCATTTCACAGTTGCTTCTTGCTGGTGCCTCTGGATCTTGGAGTCTAAATTCATTTCCTTTGCATTTCATTATGTGAATTTCCTGTGATTTTCAGTGGCGGAGTAGGTGGGATGCTTGTGGTAACCATGTTGACCTCCTTTTGGCATGCCATCCATGTGAAGGAATGGTGGGGGCCCCAGGAGGAGGGTTGAAGGAGGATGTGTTGTCAGTGTAATCTCGGTGACAACATTCAGAAGAAGCAATGGTCTCCTGGTTCAGAAGGGGGATCATTGCTTCAACACCCTTCCACAAATAATGCCAACCGTACACCAAAGGTTACAAAGATGTAAATTAAAATTTTCTGTGGAGACATTAGAGTTGTACAGAATGCCCTAGTATCATCTCATCAGATCAATCTTAGAACCTCTAACCTCGGGAAGTCATGTTTCAGTAGGTTCATTACAAAACTAGAATAAGCTCGAGTTGGCAGCTGTGAATAATAAGTTTTGCTCTTTTTCTTTTTTGGTTTTTCGGATAAGCTCTAAAAAGGTCAGATTATCTGAGGTACAGACATTAGCATGTAGCATTGACGGTGCTTTTATGTGTATGTAAAAAAGGCAGAAAGTAATGGAGAAGAAAATTGCTATTTCTCTTATTATTTGTTCTTTGTGTAGCAGGGGGCCCTACGCTCCCAGCTCTCCCTTCCCCTGCTTCCCTTCACCTTATTAGGAGTTTATTTTGGGTCATTCTGTATCTTTTTGTTTTGTTTTGTGTTGATGTGTATTTATACATGGGAAGTATAGTGTTTGGGGTGGGATTGATCTTCCCTCCAGTGATACATGTTATGTAGCTTGCCTTTTTAAAAGCTCCACAAAGCATCAGATGTCCAGCAGTATCATTCCCTATGGCTCTAATTCCTTTTAACTGCCGTGCTCTAGTGTGCTGGGTGACTGTAGCGGTTTTATTAATTCCCGTCTGGCTGGGGTTGTTTTGAGTTTTTCTTCATTACACACAGTGCTGCCCTTGTATCTTTGCTTGGGCCTCCTTATGCATGTGTGTGGAGGGTTCTTTAGCAGAGATGTCAGGGTGATTGCTTTCCTAACATAATTTTTCTGTTGCTTTTTAGCAGCCTTGAGCAAACATCCGTTTGGTGGCGAGTGAGCTGCTGTCTGTGCTACCAGGCTACAGGAACAATACTGGCTCTGTTTGAGGCTCTCATTAAAAAAAATTTTTTAGCAGTGCCTGGATGGCTCAGCTGGTTAAGCGTCTGACTTCGGCTCAGGTCATGATCTCATATCTTGTGGGTTTGAGCTCCATGTCGGGCTCTGTGCTGACAGCTCAGAGCCTGGAGCCTGCTTCAGATTCTGTGTCTTCTTCTCTCTTCCCTTCCCCTGCTCATGCTCACGCACACTCTCTCTCTCAAAAACAAATAAACATTAAAAAGAAAAAAATAAATAAAAAATAAATATATTTTAAAAAATTATCTAATTATTGTTTTGAGAGGGACAGAGAGAACGAACCATGGAGGGGCAGAGAGAGAGGGAGACAGAATCCTAAGCAGGCCCTGCGTTGCCAGCAGCAGAGCCCGATGTGAGGCTTGAACACACAAATGGTGAGATTGTGACCTGAGCTGAAACAAAGAGTCAGATACTCAGCCACCTGAGCCACCCAGGTGCCCATTGACTCTCTGATTTTTAAAGTCTTTTTTTTTTTTTTAATGTTTATTTATTTTTGAGAGAGAGAGAGAGACAGACAGACAGAGTGTGAGCCAGGGAGGGGCAGAGAGACAAGGAGACACAGAATCCGAAGCAGGCTCCAGGCTCTGAGCTGTCAGCACAGAGCCCGATGCAGGACTCGAACCCACGAATCACGAGATCATGACCTGAGCTGAAGTAGACGTTTAACCGACTGAGCCACCCAGGCACCCTGAGTCTCTCATGTTTAAGTTTGTGTGGAGTTGGTTGTGAAGAAGCAGAGACAATCAGTCACAAGCTCTGTGTGCTGCATGGCCGAGGTCCTCTCAGCTGGTTGAGACCTGCGTTTTGGGTACGGGTGTGTTGGTGCAAAGTGAACAAACATCTTTGGTTCTTTTCAGTATTGTAAGCTTGTAAGAGACAATATGTGAATGTCCCAAAATGGTTGTTTTGCAAATACTGCACTTTGTGTGAAGTAGTACCAGCATCTCCTGTGAATGATACATGGGGTGTGTTTCTCAATGCAGCAAAGCATTTATTTTCCCTTAGCTTTATTAATATTATATGGGTTTTCAAAAACTCACATCTTGATTCATATTAACCATGAAGTCATTTTGATTGATAGAGACCATTTTCTGGGCCTTGTGTTTCAAGACGACTGTTACATAAATGACACCTGATCTCCTGGGTTGCAATTTTTTTTTTTTTTTAACCAATACAGAGTTTTGGTGAATTTGTGCTTGTAATTGGGCCACCTTCCATATACACCCCCTTCCCTTAAATGTAGGAGCAGAAGCAGTGTTTACATGCTTAAAGATTACATGTATGTTATGAAGTTCGCAGTGACTTGAAAAATGTCATCTCCTGTCATCCGACGCCAATTATCATATCCGCAGGTTTGGGTGTGGGAGGCGATTATTCCCAGGGCTGTTCTTGGCAACTGGAAAAGATAAACGGGCGGAAGGAAATGAGAACAAATGTGAAGAGACCTCTACCTACAGAGCAGAACATACCTTTTGCGTTTTCCCCTGGTGGTTTTACTTTAGTGCTGTGAAAACATAAATGCGTATGTAAAACTTGGGGGCAAAGATGTCGAACGTGAAACGTGACTTTCCCCCCATTCCATTATGGACATGGGCGAATTTCTCCTAGGGAAATGTTGAATAAGATTTTACGGGAAACCTCTTAGGGTTGCTCTTTCTCACGGTTCTGTCCCTCACCATTCTTAAAAAGCTGTCGCTGTGTTTTCTTGTGATGCTTTGAGTCCATAGCTGCTCCCTGGGCACTTCGGTGCTGGAAGTGTGAATGGTTGCTCTGGTGTTTGCCTCTGTGTTTTGCTGGTTGTCATGGTATATTAGTGAGTGCTGTGTAATCTTCTGCTCTCTCTAAAAATAACACAGGGGCAAATATTTGGAGAAAGTACAAACACTACATCCAGACCTCAGCTTATCTCAAATAGAAGCCACTAGTTCCATTCAGGTAAAAACACCTGTGGAAATTGAGAGTGGCTTCTTTCTTTTGAGTTGGGCTGTTTGGTTTTTTGGGGGGTTGGTTGTTATTGTCGTCTTAGAATCTTTATCTCCCATCTTTCAGCAACTACTATCCTGTTTTCTGTCTCTATGTTAGTTTCCATATCCTAGAGTTTTACATAAATGGAATCAAACAGCATGTATTTTTTTTCTCCTGGTTTCTTTCACTCAACATACTTATTTTAAGATTCATCTATATCATACATGATTTCATGTGCAAGAATCCATTCCTTGTTACTGCTGAGTGGCATGGATATTTACGTTGTTTCCAGTTGAGAGCGATTACAGATAATGCTACCATGAACCCATGAACATTTCATGTACAGGCTTTTGAAAGGACATTGAAAGGCTTTCATTCATCTTGGGTAAATACAAAGGAGTGAGATGGCTGGACCGTGTGTTTATCTTTTTTTTTTTTTTTTTTAAGAAGGCGTCATGCCCAGTGTAGACTCCAGTGCAGGGCTTGAACTCACGACCCTGAGATCAAGACCTGAGCTGAGATCATGAGTCATTCATTTAGCCTACTGAGCCACCCAGGCGCCCCTGTATGTTTATCTTTTTAAAAAATTGGTAAACTGTTTCCCAAGGTGGTTGTGCCTTTCACATTCCCACCAGCTGGGTAAGAAAGTTCCAGTTCTCACTGGCGCCATCCTAACAGGTGTGGGGTGGAATCTCATGGTGGTTTTAATCTGTGTTTCTCTAGTGACTAATGATGTTGGGCATTTCTTCATGTGTTACTACTAATTGGTCTTTGGAGAAGTGTCTGTTCAAATCTCTTCTGCCCTGGGGTGTCTGGGCGTCTCGGTCCATTGAACGTCTGATTCTTGATTTCATCCCAGGTGATGATTGCACCATTCCTGAATTTGAGCCCCGAGTCAGGCTCTGCACTGACAGCAAGGAGCCTGCTTGGGATTCTCTTACTCTCCCTCTCTCTGCCTCTCCCCTGCTTGTTCTCTCCCCCTCCCTCCCTCCCCCCCCCCCAAAACAAATAATTATAAAAAGAAAAGGCATGCTCCTGCCAGGACATTAAAAAAAAAAATCCCTTCTGCATTGTTTTATTGGGTGGTTTCTTTTCTTATCGAATTGAGCAAGTTCTTGATCTGTTTTGGATACCATTACTTCATCAGAAATTTGATTTTCAATATTTTCTCCTGTGGCTCTTTTCATTCCCTCAACAGTGTCCTTTTAGGAGCAGAAGTTTTAACTTTTGATGACATCCACTGTGTCTGTTCTTATGCTCATCATTCTTTTTTTTTGTTGTTTATTTACTTTTGAGAGAGAGAATGAGCACAAGCAGGAAAGGGGCAGAGAGAGGGGGACAGAGGATTCGAAACAGGCCCTGTGCTGACAGCAGCTAGCCCAGTGTGGGGCTTGAACTCCTGTGCTGAAGTCGGAAGTTCAACCGACAGAACCACCCAGGTGCCCCACACATCATTCTTTTCTTGATGTATATATAAAAGAAATCTTTGCCCAACTCAAAATCACAAAGGTATTTTCCTATAGAAAGTTTTGTAATTTAAAGTTTGGCAAAAATGATCCCTTTAGAGTTAATTTGGTATATGATATAAGTTATGAACTGAAGTTCACTTTTTTGTATATAGAGATAAAATCGTTCCGGTATCTTTTGTTGTAAATCCTGTCTTTTCTCCACTGATTTCCTTTGTACCTGTGTTGAAAATAAGTTGTTCATATTCCTACTTCTGGCTCTATTTTGTTCCCTTGATCTCTTTGTCTGTTTTTACACCAATTCCACACTGTCTTAATTACCATAGCTTTGTAAGTCTTGCAATCAGGGTAGTGTTGGTATCCCAACTTTGTTCTTCTTTTTGATTATTTTAGTTCCTTTGCATTTTCTTGTGGATCTGGGAACCCGGTAACAGTTTCTCCAAAGAGCCTGCTGGGATTCCATTGAAACTGTAGGTCATTTTGGAGAAAACTGACATGTTGTCAGTACTGAGTTTCCCAGTTCATGAACATGATACATCTCTTGTTTTTTGTTGGTGTTCTTTAATGTGAACAGTGTTTTGTAGTTTTCAGTGTCCACATCTGTTACGTCTTTTGTCAGATTTATCCATATGTAGTTCATATTTTTGATGCTATTATAAATGATATTATTTTAAAAATTTCAATTCCTGATTGTTCATTACTGGTAGCTAGAAATACACTTAAGTTTCTTGCACCAACCTGACATTCTGCCATCTTGTCAAACTCACGTATTAGTTGTATTGTGGTACATTCCTCCAGATTTCTACACAGATAGTCATGTCATCTGTGAATCCTGAATTTTATGTCTTCCTTTTTTTTTTTTTTTTTTTAAATTTTTTTTCAACGTTTTTATTTATTTATGGGACAGACAGAGACAGAGCATGAATGGGGGAGGGGCAGAGAGAGAGGGAGACACAGAATCGGAAACAGGCTCCAGGCTCCGAGCCATCCGCCCAGAGCCTGACGCGGGGCTCGAACTCACGGACCGTGAGATCGTGACCTGGCTGAAGTCGGACGCTTAACCGACTGCGCCACCCAGGCGCCCCTATGTCTTCCTTTTTAATCTTTGTTTTTCTTTATTGGCTAAAACTTTCAGTACAATGTTGAGTAGAAGTGGCGAGAGACAGGCTTGGCTAATTTCTGATGTTGAAGAGAAACCATTCAGTGTTTCAAATTTAAGTGTGATGTTAGCCGCTGTGGGTTTGCCCTTTATTAGGTGGAGACAGTTTCCTTCCTTTGCCACTTTGTTGGGTGATTTTTTAAAAAAAATCAGGAATGAATGTCAGATTTCATCATGTTTTCTTCTGCCTATTGAGATGACCATGGCTTTAAATTTTTTTTAGTTTCTTAATATGCTGAATTACATGTTTTTCAAATGTTCAACCATCCCCACATTCCTCAGGTAAACTCCACTTATCTCATGATGCATTATGTTTTTATATATTGTTGCATCCAATTTCCTAAAAATTTGTTTAGAAATTGTGCACGTTCGAAAAGATACTGGTCAGTAATTGACTTTTCTAGTAATGTCTCTTTCAAGCTTTGGTGTCAGGGTGATACTGACATGTAGAATAAAGAAGTATTCTTACAGTAAAGGACGTATTCCCTCCTTTTCAATTTTCTAGGAGAGTTTGTATGGAACTGGTATTATTTCTTCCATAAATGACTGGTAGAATTCACCAGGAAAGGCCTCTGGGCCTGGGGTTTCCCTTGTGAAAAGGTTTTTAATTCACTATTAATTTCATTTCTTTCTTAGATACCGGTCTAATCTGGTTATCTATTTCTTTTTCTTCTTCTTCTCCTTCTTTTTTTTTTTTAAACCCTAACCCCAATTGTATCTATACTTGGAGCCAGGGCCCTTTTTTTTTTTTTTTTTTTTTACTGTTTTTTTTTTTTTTTTTTTAATTTTTGAGAGTGCGTGCGAGACAGTGCAAGCAGAGGAAGGGCAGAGGGAGAAGGAGACAGAACCTTAAGCAGCCTCCGAGCTCTGAGCTGTCAGCACAGAGCCCGATGCAGGGCTTGAACCCACTAACCATGAGATCATGACTGGAGCCAAAGTTGGATGCTTAACCGGCTGAGCCTTCCAGGTGCCCCTTAGTTGTTATATATTTCTTTTTAAGTTAGCTTTTGCAGTTGGCATCTTTCAAGAAAATTGTTCCATCTAAGTTGTTGAAATACCAACATAAAGTTTTTCATGATAATGCCGCCTTATCCACTTCCTGTTTGTGGAATCGGTCTGATGTCACCTCCCTCATTCCTGATATCGGTAATTTGGTAGAGGTTTATCCATTTTATTGATCTTCTCCAGGGACCAGCTTCTACTTCCATTTTCTTTGCTATTGCTTTCCTGTGTTTCTATTTTGTGTATTTTGGTTTTGACCTTTATTATTTACTTTCTTCTACTTTAGGTTTAATCTGCTTTTATTTTTCCGGTTTTTTAAGATGGACACTGAAGCCATTGATTTGAGACCCTTCTTTTTTTTTAGTTAAAAAAATTTTAATTTTTTTTTTTTAAATTTACATTCAAGTTACTTAGCATATAGTCCAACAATGATTTCAGGAGTAGATACTTTAGTGCCACTTACCCATTAGCCCATCGCCTCTCCCACAACCCCTCCAGCAACCCTCAGTTTGTTCTCCATATTTAAGAGTCTCTTATGTTTTGTCCCCCTTCCTGTTTTTATATTATTTTTGCTTCCCTTCCCTTATGTTCATCTGTTTTGTCTCTTAAAGTCCTCATATGAGTGAAGTCATACGATATTTGTCTTTGTCTGACTAATTTGACTTAGCATAATACCCTCCAGTTCCATCCACGTAGTTGCAAATAGCAAGATTTCATTCTTTTTGATTGCCGAGTAATACTCCATTGCATATATATACCACATCTTCTTTATGCATTCATCCGTCGATGGACATTTGGGCTCTTTCCGTACTTTGGCTGTTGTTGATAGTGCTTCTATAAACATTGGGGTGTATGTGCCCTTTCGAAACAGCACACCTGTGTCCCTTGGATAAACACCTAATAGTGCAATTGCTGGGTTGTAGGGTACTTCTATTTTTAGTTTTTTGAGGAACCTCCACACTGTTTTCCAGAGTGGCTGCACCAGTTTGCATTCCCACCACCAATGCAAAAGAAATCCTCTCTCTCTGCATCATTGCCAACATCTGTTGTTGCCTGAGTTGTTCATTTTAGCCATTCTGAC
Source organism: Puma concolor (assembly GCF_028749965.1). Classification (NCBI taxonomy): domain Eukaryota; kingdom Metazoa; phylum Chordata; class Mammalia; order Carnivora; family Felidae; genus Puma; species Puma concolor. Next base: position 30,755,240 of record NC_141682.1, read on the forward strand.
TGGTGTGAGGTGGTATCTCATTATGGTTTTATTAAAAAAAATTTTTTTTCAACGTTTATTTATTTTTGGGACAGAGAGAGACAGAGCATGAACGGGGGAGGGACAGAGAGAGAGGGAGACACAGAATCGGAAACAGGCTCCAGGCTCTGAGCCATCAGCCCAGAGCCCGATGCGGGGCTCGAACTCCCAGACCGCGAGATCGTGACCTGGCTGAAGTCGGACGCTTAACCGACTGCGCCACCCAGGCGCCCCTCATTATGGTTTTAATTTGTATCTCCTGGATGATGAGTGATATGTGGAGCGTTTTTTCATGTGTCGGTTGGCCATCTGGATGTCTTCTTTGGAGAAGTGTCTATTCATGTCTTTTGCCCTTTTCTTCACTGGATTGTTATTTTGGATGTTGAGTTTGTAAGTTCTTTATAGATTTTGGATATTAACTCTTTATCTGATAAGTCGTTTGCAAATACCTGCTCCCATTCTGTCGGTTGCTTTTTAGTTTTGCTGGTTGTTTCCTTCGCTGTGCAGAAGCTTTTTATTTTGATGAGATCCCAGTAGTTCATTTTTGCTTTTGTTTCCCTTGCCTCCGGAGTCCTGTTGAGTAAGAAGTTGGTGTGGCCGAGGTCAAAGAGGTTTTTGCCTGCTTTCTCCTTGAGGATTTTGATGGCTTCCTGTCTTTCGTTTAGGTCTTTCATCCATTTTGAGTTTTTGTGTATGGTGTAAGAAAGTGGTCCATGTTCATTTTTCTGCATGTCAGTGTCCAGTTTTCCCAGAACCACTTGCTGTTTATTCTTTCCTGCTTTGTCAAAGATGAGTTGGCCATACGTTTGTGGGTACATTTCTGGGTTCTCTATTCTGTTGCACTGATCTGAGTGTCTGTTTTTGTTCCAGTACCATACTGTCTTGATGATGACAGCTTTGTAATACAGCTTGAAGTCTGGGATTGTGATGCGTCCTGCTTTGGGTTTCTTTTTCAAAGTTGCTTTGGCTATTTGGGGTCTTTTCTGGTTCCATACAAATTTTAGGATGGTTTGTTGTAGCTCTGTGAAGAATACTGGTGTTATTTTGATAGGGATTGCATTGAATATGTAGATTGCTCTGGGTAGTATTGATATTTTAACAATATTTGTTCTTCCTATCCAGGACCATGAAATATTTTTCCATTTTTTTGTGTGTGTCTTCTTCAATTTCTTTCATAAGCTTTCTGTAGTTTTCAGTGTATAGATTTTCACCTTTTCGGTTAGATTTATTCCTAGGTATTTTATGGGTTTTGGGGCAATTGTAAATGGGATTGATTCCTTGTTTTTCTGTTGCTTCATTATTGGTGTATAGGAATGCAACCAATTTCTGTGCATTGATTTTGTATGCTGCAACTTTGCTGAATTCACGGATCAGTTCTAGCAGTTTTTTGGTAGAACCTTTTGGGTTTTCCATGTAGAGTATCATGTCATCTGCGAAGAGTGAAAGTTTGACTTCCTCCTGGATGATTTGAATGCCTTTTATTTCTTTGTGTTATCTGATTGCTGAGGCTAAGACTTCCAATACTATGTTGAATAACAGTGGCAAGGGTGGACATCCCTGTCTTGTTCCTGACCTTAGGGGGGAAAGCTGTCCACTTTTCCCCATTAAGGATGATATTAGCATTCGGTTTTTCATATATGGCTTTTATGATCTCAAGGTATGATCCTTCTAGCCCTACTTTGAGGGTATTTATCAAGAAAGGATGCTGTATTTTGTCTAATGCTTTCTCTCCATCTATTGAGAGGATCATGTGGTTCTTGTCCTTTCTTTTATTGATGTGATGAATCACATTGATTGTTTTGCAGATATTGAACCAGCCCCGCATCCCAGGTATAAATCCCACTTGGTCGTGCTGAATAATTTTTTTCATGTATTGTTGTATCTGGTTGGCTAATATTTTTTTGAGGATTTTTGCATCTATATTCATCAGGGAAATTGGTCTATAGTTCTCCTTTTTAATGGGGTCTTTGCCTGGTTTTGGAATCAAGGTAATGCTGGCTTCATAGAAAAAGTTTGGAAGTTTTCTTTCCATTTCTATTTTTTGGAACAGCTTCAAGAGAATAGGTGTTAACTCTTCCTTAAATGTTTGGTAGAATTCCCCTGGAAAGTCATCTGGCCCTGGACTCTTGTTTTTTGGCAGATTTTTGATTACTAATTCGATTTCTTTACTGGTTATGGATGGGTCTGTTCAAATTTTCTGTTTCTTCCTGTTTCAGTTTTGGTAGTGTATATGTTTCTAGGAATTTGTCCATTTCTTCCAGATTGCCCATTTTGTTGGCGTATAATTGCTCATATATTTTCTTACTATTGTTTGTATTTCTGCAGTGTTGGTTGTGATCTCTCCTCTTTCCTTCTTGATTTTATTTATTTGGGTCCTTTCCTTTTTCTTTTTGATCCAACTGGCTAGAGGTTTATCATTTTTGTTAGTTCTTTCAAAGAACCATCTTCTGGTTTCATTGATCTGTTCTACTGTTTTGTTTTTTGTTTGTTTATGTTTGTTTGTTTTGATAGCATTGATTTCTGCTCTAATCATTATTTTTCCCGTCATCTGCTGGTTTGGGGTTTTATTTGCTGTTCTTTTTCCAGCTCTTTAAGGTGTATCGTTAGGTTGTGTACCTGAGACCTTTCTTCCTTCTTTAGGAAGGTCTGGATTGTTTTATACTTCCCTCTGATGACCACCTTGGCTGTGTCCTGGAGGTTTTGATGTTACCATTTTCATTGGCTTCCATGTACTTTTTAATTTCCTCTTTAACTTCTTGGTTAGCCCATTCATTCTTTAGTAGGATGTTCTTTAGTCTCCAAGTATTGGCTTTCTTTCCATTTTTTTTTTCTTGTGGTTGATTTTGAGTTTCATAGCGTTGTGGTCTGAAAATATGTACTGTATGATCTCTACCTTTTTGTACTTCTTGAGAGTGATTTGTGTCCCAGTATGTGATCTATTCTGGAGAATGTTCCATGTGCACTGGAAAAGAATGTATATTCCGCTGCTGTTGGATAAAATGTTGTGAATATATCTGTTAAGTCCATCTGGTCCAGTGTGTCATTCAAAGCCATTGTTTCCTTGTTGAATTTCTGATTATATGATCTCTCTATTGCTGTAAGTGGGGTGTTGAAGTCCCCTTCTATTATGGTATTATTATCAATGAGTTTCTTTATGTTTGTGATTAATTGATTTATATATTTGGGTGCTTTCACAGTTGGAGCATAAATGTTTACAATTGTTAGGTCTTCTTGGTGGATAGATCCCTTAATTTTATGATATAATGCCCTTCTTCATCTGTTACAGTCTGTATTTTAAAGTCTAGATTGTCTGATATAAGTATGGCTACTCTGGCTTTCTTTTGTTGACCATTAGCATGATAGATGGTTCTCCATCCCCTTATTTTCAATGAAGGTTGTCTTTAGGTCTAAAGTGGGTCTCTTATAAACAGCATATAGATGGATCTTGTTTTATTATCCATTCTGTTACCTTATGTCTTTTGATTGGAGCATTTAGTCCATTGATGTTTAGAGTGAGTACTGAAAGACACGAATTTATTGTCATTATGTTGCTTGTAGAGTTGGAGTTTCTGGTGGTGTTCTCTGGTCCTTTCTAGTCTTAGTTGCTTTTGGTCTTTGTTTATATATATACATACACACACACACACACACACACATGCGCGCGCGTGTGTGTGTGTGTGTGTGTATGTATATATGTATATGTATTTTGTCTTTTTTCCACTCACAGAGTCCCCCTTAAAATTTCTTGCAGGGCTGGTTTGGTGGTCACGAACTCCTTTAATTTTTGTTTGGGAAACTTTTGATCTCTCCTTCTATTTTGAATGACAGCCTTGCTAGACAAAGAATTTTTGGCTGCATATTTTTCCAATTCAACACATTGAATATATCCTGCCACTCCTTTCTGGCCTGTGAGACCCTTCTTTTTTATTAAAGGCTTTTATTACCATTCATTTCCCTTCATGTACTGCTGTAGCAGCATATCATACCCTTTGATATATTGTTTTTATTTTCTTTCAGTTAAAAATACTTATTTTCTCTTTTGACTTATTTTTTTGACCCACAGTTTATAGTTTCCAAATATTTGGGGATTTTCAAAAGGATCTTCCTTTTATCGATTCCTTATTTAATTCCATTGTGGGAGGGGAAGATGTGCCTTTGTAAAAAAATGCATATTCTGTTGTTGGGTAAAATGTTTCATATGTATCAAATTGGTGGCTAGAATTTTAAAATCTTAAAAAAATCCCTACTCAATTTCTTTTGACTTGTTCTATCAGTTGCTGAGAGGATATTAAAATCTCTGTAATTGTGGGTTTGCCTGTATCTCTTCGAAATTCTGTAATTTTTTGTTTCATGTTGTTTTAATCTGTTAAGTACATAAACAGAATTGTTTTGACTTTTGATGAATTTATCATTATGATATGATCTTGTTTATCTCTGGTCCTGTTCTTTGCTCTGAAAATCTTTGAAATTTTGTCTCATAAAAATACAGCCATTTCAAAAAAAATAAATATAGCCATTTCGATAATTGAGTAGTATTATCATAGTGTACCTTTTTCTATATGTTTACTTTTAAGCTATATCTGTGTCTTTATAATTGAAGAGTATTTCTTGTAGGCAGCATAGAGTTAGGTTTGGCTTTTTTAGCCATTCTGAAAATCGCTGCCTTTTAATTGGATTATTTAGACTGTTTACATTTAATAAGACAGTTGATATGGATATGTTTATCATATTCCTGTTTGTTTTCTATTCCAGTTAATGATCCTTCAGGAGATTTAAATACTAAGAAAAGTTGTGATATACTTGTATAGTTACTGTTTCTGGTGTGCTTCATTTCTTTGTGTAGATCCAGAGATGCATCTGGAATCATTTTCCTTTGTTCTGAAGAACTTCCTTTAATATTTCTTGTTGTAAGAATCTGTAGGTGATGAATTGTTCCAGCTTTTGCATGTCTGAGGAAATCTTGCCTTCATTTTTGAAAGATAGTTTTGCAGGTAATAGAACCATAGGCTAACAGCTTTCTTTTCTTCCAGTATTTTAAAGATGGTACTCCATTACCTTCTAGCTTATATTATTTGCAACAAGAAATCTGCCATAATCCATATCTTTGCTCCATTATAAATAATGTGTACCCCCTCCCCCCGGCTGCTTAACCAATGTTTAAATAGTGGTAAAACACACATAACATAAATTTTACCATCTTAGATGTATAGGTCAGTAGTCTTAAGTACATTCAGTTGGGTCACCATAATTATTGTCCATCTCCAGAAATATTTTCATCTTGCAAAACTGCAGCTCTGTACCCACAAAACAATAAGTCTCCATTGTCCCCTATGACACCCCCTGCTGAGTACCATTCTGCTGTCTAGCTGTGGATCTGAATTGTCTTTCTTTGAACTTTTAAGGCTGAATAATATTCCCTTGTATGTATATACCACATTTTGTTTATCCATTCATTCATCAATGGAAATGCGTTTCTTTTACCTTTTTTTGGCTACTATGAATAATTCTCTTATGGACAAGGGTGTATGCAAATATCTCTTTAAGATCCTGCTCTCCTGAGTATATATGCAGAGTAGAATTGCTGGATCATACGGTAATTCTATTAATTTTTTTGAGGGAACAGTCAGGTTGTTTTCCATAGTGGCTACACCATTGTACATTCTTATCAACTACACAAGGGTTGCAATGTCTCCAAATCTGCACCCAGCAGTAACTGTTATTTTCTCCATCCCTCCCTTTGTTCTTTCTTTCTCACTTTCTTTCTCTCCTTCTTTCTTTCTCTTCTTTCTTTTCTTTTCTTTTCTTTTCTTTTCTTTTCTTTTCTTTTCTTTTCTTTTCTTTCTTTCTTTCTTTCTTTCTTTCTTTCTTTCTTTCTTTCTTTCTTTCTTTCTTTCTTTCTTTCTTTCTTTCTTTCTTTCTTTCTTCTTTCTCCCCCTTCCTCTCTCCCTCCTTTCCTTCTTTCCTTTCTTTCTTTTTAGTATTTATCCTAATGGGTGTGAGAGTATACCTCATGGGATTTTGATTTGCATTTCCCTAATGATTATTAATGCTGAACATCTTGTCATGTGCTCATTGACCATTACATACTTTCTTTGGAGAAAAGTCTATTCAAGTTGCTTGTTTATCTTAAAATTGGTGGCTTTTTTTGATTGTTGATGAATTATAGGAGTTATTGGTATATTCTGTCAGTGTTTGCTTTATATATTTCAGATCTGTGATGTGTGCATATGTGTATAGTCATTATATACTTGTGAATTGACCCCTTTATAATTATTTAGTGTCCTTCTTTATCACTTGTAAAAGTTTTTGATTTAGAGTCTATTTTGTCTGATAATAGTGTAGCTGTTCGTGTTCTCTCTTGGGTTTACTACTGGCATGGAATAAGTTTTTCCATCCTTGCACTTTCGGTCTATGCATGGTCTTGCGTCTGTGGTGAGTCCCTTACAGACAGCATATAACTGGGTCAGTCCTGTTTTTTTAATCCATTCTGTCAAGTTGTGATTTTTAAATGAGGAGTTTCATCCTTTTGCAGTTAATTACTGACAGGGGAGCGCTTGATATTGCCATTTTATTTATTTTCTGTACTTCCTGTGGCTTCTTTCTCCTTCATTTCTATCCTTCCTTCCTGCCTTTGTCTTCAGATGATTTTTTTCCAGTCATGACTAGTTTTGAGTCCCTTCTCATTTCCTTCTATGTATATTCCGTATATATTTTCTTTGTGGTTACGGTGAGGATTACATATAACATCCTAAAGTTATGACAATGTATCTAAATTGATTACTTCACTTCACTTACATGTAAAAATCCTGTATCTTTACCTCCCTTCCCCCCCTTAGATTATTGATGTCACAGGTTCCATCATATGTTATGAACCCACTAATGTAGATGTAGAATTACTTGCATGATGTTGTCCTTGATATCCTATGGAGGAGTAAAAAGTGCAGATAAGAACCAAAATGACAACATTACAATTTTTTATTTGTCATATATATACCTTTGCTGGAGAATTTTGTATTTTCACATGACTTTGGGTTATTACGGTCTGTTCTTCCATTTCAACTTGAAGGACTCCCTTTAGCATTTCTTGAAGGGCAGGACTAGTGATGTAGTCCTTCAGTTTTTGCTAATCTGGGGCTGTCTTAATTTCTCCCTCATTTCTGAAGGACAGTTTGTCGTATAATAAAATACTCGGTTGTGTTTTTTTTTTAAGGCTTATTTATTTTGAGTGCGTGAGCGTGAGTGGAGGAGGGGCAGAGGGGGGGAGAGAATCCCAAGTGGGCTTCTGTGCCATTAGCTCGGGGCCTGATGCGGGGCTCTAACTCATGAGCCTTGAGATCATGACCTGAGCTGAAATCAAGAGTCAGAGGCCTGACTGAGCACCCAGGCGCCCCTCAGTTGTTTTTTTCCCTTTCATCATTTAAATCCACCCCGCCAGCTTAATTGAGATATTGTGGACAAATTAAAATCATGTATATTTAAAGGTATACATTGTGATGATTTGATATATATTGTGAAATGATTAGCACAATCAAGCTAATTAACAGACTCATTACCTCACAACGTTCCCATATTTGTGTGTATGTGGTGAGAAAACTAAGACCTACTAAAAAAAAAACCTACTCTTTTAGCAAATTTCAGGTACATAATACAGTATGATTAAACACAGTCACCATGTTGTACATTAGATCCCCATAAGCTATTCATCTTATGCCTGAAAGTTCATACCCTTGACCAACATCTCCCTGTTTCTCCTCCCTTGCTGCCCCTGGCAACCATTATTCTACTCTCCTTCTGTGAGTTTGGCTTTTTTACATCCCACATGTACATGAGCTCATGTGGATTTGTCGGTGTCTGGCTTATTTCACATAGCTTAATGTCCTCCTGTTCATGTATGTTTTTGCAAATATCAGGATTTCCTTCTTTTTAAAGGTTGAATCCTATTCCGTTGTGTATACACACCACATTTGCTTTTTCCATTCATCTGTCGATGGACACTTAAGTTGTTTCCTTATCTTAGCTACTGTGAATAATAATGCAATGAACACTGGAGTGCATGTCTCTTTTTTGAGTAGTGATATAATTCTTCTGGATGTTTTCCTACAGTGGGATTGCTGGACCTATTGCTAGTTCTAATACATAGTTGTATTTTTAGTGTTTTGAGAAAACTTGATGCTCTTTTCCATAATTGTACCAATTTACGTTCCCAGTGTATAAGGGTTCTGATTTGTCTACATCGTTGCCGATAGCTGTTATCTTTTGACTTTGTGATAATCGTCCTTCCAACAGGTATGAGGGGGTATCTCATTATGGTTTTGATTTGCATTTCCCTGATGATTAGTGATTGGAACAATTTTCCACAAAAACTTATTCACACAAAAACTTGCACACAGCTATTTACAGCATCTTTATTCACGCTTGCCAGAGCTTGGGAACCACCCACCAGGAGATGAATTGATTAATAAACTGGTACATCCAGACAGTAGAATGTTATTCAGTGCTGAAAGGAGACGAGCTGTCAAGCCCCGAGAAGACATGGAAGAACCTTAAATGCATATTCTGAAGTGAAAGCAGTCAATCCAAGAAAGGCCTTATATTGTGTGATCTCAACTATATGACACTTTCGAAAAGGGAAACCATGGAGACAGTAAAAAAAAAAAAAAAAAAAATCAGTGGTTGCCAGAGGTTGGGTTGTGGGGAGAGATGAATAGGAAGACACAGGGGATATTTAGGGCAGTGAAAATACTCCATATGATAGCATGGTGATCAATACATGTCATGGTACTTAGTTCCAAACCCATAGAATGTACACCACCAAGAGTGAACCTTAGTGTAAACTATGAACTTTGGGTGATAATGGTGTGTCAGTGTAGGGTCATCAACTGTAACAAATGTACCACTCCAGTGGGGATGTCGATAATGGTGCAGAGGGTGTATAGAACTCTCTATACCTCCCTCTTAATTTTGCTGTAAGCCTAAGACTGCTCTAAGAGAATAATTTTTTTTAAATTGGTCATAAATATGAGAGTTTATTTCTGGACTCTCAGTCCTGTTCCATTGATTTATGTGTCTATCCTTTTTGTTTTTAATGTTTGTTCATTTTTGAGAGAGAGAGCACGCAAGCATGTGCAGGGGAGGGGCAGAGAGAGAGAGGGAGACACAGAATCCAAAGCAGGCTCCAGGCTCTGAGCTGTCAGCACAGAGCCCCATGCGGGGCTTGAACCCACGAGCCGTGAGATCATGACCTGAGCACAAGTCGGATGCTTAACCACCTGAGCCATCCAGGTGCTCCATACATATCTATCCTTATGCTCATACCAAAGTTTGGATTAATGTAGCTTTGTAGTAAGTTTTAAAGTCAGGAAGTGTGAGTCCTCCAACTTTTGGCTATTCTGGATACCTTGAATTTCCATATGAATTTTATGATCAGCTCATACATTCCAGCAAAGAGTCAGCTGGGCTTTTGGTAGGGAGTATATTTAATCTGGAGATCAATTTTTGGAATATTGCCATTGTAAAAATACTAAATCTTCTGATTCATGAACATGGGGTGTTTTTTCATTTATTTGTGTCCCCTTCAGTTGTTTTCTGCACCGTTTTGTAGTTTTCAGAGTATGTCTTGCACTTCCGTAAATTTACTCATAAGTATTTTATTCTTTTTGATGCTAATGTAAGTGGAATTGCTTTCTTCATTTTTGGTTTGTTTACTGTTACTGTTTAGAAATACAACAGGGGCACCTGGATGGCTCAGTTGGTTAAGCATCTGACTTCGGCTCAGGTCATGACCTCACGGTTCGTGAGTTGGAACCCCACGTCAGGCTCTGTGCTGACAGCCTGGAGCCTGCTTCCGATTCTTTGTGTGACCCTCCCTCTCTGCCCCTCCCCCACTCACACTCTGTCTCTCTGTCCCTCTCTCTCAAAAAATAAAATAAACATTTAAAAAAATTTGAAAAAAGAAATGTTAGATTTTTAGTGGATTCCTTAGGATCGTTTATATACAAGATCATATCATCTAGTATAAATTAACATAGTTTTACTTCTTCCTTTCCAATCTGATGAGTTTTATTATCTTTCTTGCACAATTGTCCTGGCTAGAACCTCTGGCACAGTTTCAAATAGAGGTGGTCAAAGTGGTCATCCTTGTTTTTTCCGTGATCACTGGGGACAAGTATCCAGTCTTTCACAGTTAAGCATGATGTTAGGTGTGGGTTTCGTTTAGATGACCTTTATCAGTTTGAGAAAATTCACTTCTAGTACTAGTTCATTATGTATTTTTATCATGAGGGGATACTGAATTTTGTCAGATGCTTTTTTCATCTGGTATGATTATATAGCTTTTGTACCTTATTCTGTTGATACTGAGCATTACATTAATCATTTTCAGATGTTACACCAACTTTAGATTCCTGAGATATGCCCCACTGGGTCCTGGTGTATAATACTTTTTAAACATTGTTGGACTTGGTTTGCTAGTCTTTTTTTTTTTAGGTTGTTTATGTGTATACTCCTAAGCAGTATTGGTCTGTTTCTTTTCTTTTCTGATGACGTCTTTATTTGGTGTTGGTGTCAGGGTGATATCTAATAGAATGAGTTATTTTTTTCAAAGATGTTTGTGAAAAGTCGGTATTCTTTGAATTTCTGGTAGAATTTACCACTGTGAAGCCAACTCATTAGTAGTTTTTAAAAATTAATTCACGGGCGCCTGGATGGCTCAGTTTAAGCGTCTGACTTCGGCCCAGGTCATGATCTCACGGTTCATGAATTGGAGCCCCAAGTCGGGCTCTGTTCTGACAGCTCAGAGCCTGGAGCCTGCTTTGGATTCTCTGTGTCCCTCTCTCTCTGCCCCTCCCCCACTCACAATATGTCTCTCTCTCTCTCTCTCTCTCTCTCTCTCTCTCAAAAAATAAACATTAAAAATTTTAAAAAATAATTCATTTTCTGTATTTGTTATAGTTGATTCGTATTTCTGATTTCTTAATTTTTGATAGTTGTGTCTTTCTAGGAATTTGTCTGTTTTATCTAAGTTAATTAATTTATTGGCATACAGTTGTATATAGTATTCCCTAATAACTCTCTTTATTTTAAATCTTTTTTTACATAAAATATTTCCAATTCACAGAAAAGAATGGGGGAGAATAAAGAAATCAACTACCAGTAAGCAAATGTTAATGGTTTTCTATATGGCTATAGAATTCTTAAAAAGAACAGTGAAGAAATAAAATATTCAGTATTAATTGAAACTTACTTTATACCTACTACTACCTAATTCCTTTTCTTTCTAGATGTATCCTGAATGTTGAAATTGATCTTAGAAATTGAAAAATTGAAATCTTGAATCTTTACCAGCCATGTTTTTGTACTTAGTATCTTTGTATACAGAAAACTGCACACAGCATTCTTGTTGTAAAATGTTACTTGCAGGTGCCTGCATGGCTCAGTCAGTTAAGTGTCTGATTCTTCATTTTGGCTCGGTCATGATGTCACAGTTCGTGGGTTCGAGCCCCACACAGAGCCTGCTTAGGATTCTCTGTCCCCTTGCCCCCCAAATAAATAAACATAAAAAAATGTTACTTGATGGGCACCTGGGTGGCTTGGTTGGGCGTGTGACTCTTGATTTTGGCTCAGGTCATGATCTCATGGTTGTGAGATCAAGCCCCATGCCAGGCTCTGTGCTGGGCGTGGAACCTGCTTAAGATTCTCTCTCCCCCTGTCCCTTTGCCCCTCTCCCCTGCAAAAAACAACAAAAAATGTTACTTAGGCCTGCTTCATCCTGCACTTTTTTCTCCTAAGCATTTTGAGATTCTCTTACACGGATACATTTGATGTGGTTCATTTATGTAAACTGCTTTGTTTAAAAGTTCTTCAGTTGAAAGGCATATGGGTTGTTTTTCTCATTGGCTCTGTAAACGACGCTTTAGTGTTGATTCTGGCACCTGTCTGGGGGCATGGGTGTTTCTCAAGGAGGTAGACCAACAAAGTTAAGTCACAGAGTTTATATCTCCAACTTGACTAGGTGTTGTAAAATTGTTCTGAAACTCTTGGGCTTTGGGATGTGCTTTAAGTGGCTACAGAAGTCCCAGCCGTGAGAGGCAGTGTTGGACAGGGAGTCACTCATTGTGTGTGGCTTGGCCAGCAGGTTCATTTACCATGCCCCAGTCGTGTAATCCAGGTTGTAGCTGGCTGGCCAGGTAAAAGCTGTGCCGTGAATGCCACACACTATTCCTAGGAGTAGCTACTTCATAAAATGTGTGAGACTGAGACTTGAGAGAAAGCCAGTTGGGGTGAACCCTTTGACGTAAATGAAGTCAGCTGTGATCAACTGAATCTGTAATATATCCTAATGGAGATGAAGCGTTGTGGGCACCAAGTCTGCAGAAATAGTCTGGGTTCTGGGGTATCAGAAGCGTAGTCTCAAATCCACGCTCTGCTTTCTTTGTAATTTTGGGAAAGTCATTCCCCTCTGGTCCTCAGTTGCCACGTCTGTAAAATGGGGGTAATCACAGTTCGTAGCTCACAGACTTGTGGCTAAATGAGGTAATACGCACGAAGTGTTTGGCACCGGGTCTGGGATCTTGCAGCATTGACTAGGTTTCTGTCCATGGTTGCATTCCCATTCACCAGTGCTGTGTACGAGGAGCGTGCACAGAAGGGTTAAGTAGCTTTCCGTTGTAGTGCCTTTTTTTGGTCTGCCCATTGTGGCTTCCGTATCTCCAGTGAATGTGATGTCCTGGTCAGCCTTCCAAGTTGCTTGACATAATTTAAGTAAAGCACATAAAGCTACTATGTCTCAACAGCTCCGCAGACCTTTTCTAGTGCTTTTTTGTTGTAACAAAACCACTGTAACTGCACTCTTGGTCTGGAGAACCTCACCGGCAGACAGCTTTGTTGCCATTCTGTTTAGCGTGACTTGACGTCCTTGCAGCCGTGAGACAAGGAGCACAGCAAAGCCTTCGAAGGCCTATACTGGAGTGTCTGATGGGAATTGCTTTAAATTCTTGTGTTTGTGTGTGTGTGTTTTTTTTTTAAGTTTATTTTTGAGAGAGAGAATGAACATGAGAGGGGCAGAGAGAGCCAGAGACAGAGAATCCCAAGCAGGTTCCACGCTGTCAGCCCGGAGCCTCACCTGGGGCTCGATCCAAGTCATGGATTAAGAGATCATGACCTGAGCTGAAATTGAGTCAGATGCTTAACCCACTGAGCCACTCCGGTGCCCCAGAAGCACTTTAAATTCTTAACTATCAACCTGAATAAAGGCCCCTCCTCCTCATCAGTTAAATTTCAGCTTTGGATACGACGACACTGGCATTTGCTTCCTTTGGGTTTTAGATGCTTTCGAGTCTACTACGTGTAGCATAGCATGAGTCCACTGGGGTGACCGCCTGCCGGGCCATCTTCCGTGGTCCCTTCCTGGAATGATCTGTGACACAGTCCTGCCCGACAAGAGGGTATTCAGAAAGTTGATGAGCATCTTTTGTTTTTTGTCTCATGACACAGTATGTGTATGATTTTAGTAACTTGCCATAAAAACTAGCAGAAAAGATGGCCAGGATATCAAAGTGAGGTTTCTTTCTGGAAGCTGAATTTGGTTCAAATTAACAGCTATCAGACTCCTCAGAAGCTAAGCTATGTGTGGGAAGAGTGGAGGGGGAATGGTCATTAGGTGATGAGAAACGCTGGAGAGGATCGTGTGGCCACACAAAAGGGTCGGTGGCATGAAGCTGACATCTGTCACCAAGTTGGGCTTGCCTTGGCTCAGTATGGCTCAGCGCACTTCCAGCCATCGCTAAGCCTGTGTGTCTGAGCTGAGAGATTTGGTACTCACCTCGATTCTAGAGCAAATGTGTGTACAGCGTTTGAAAGATGCTCAGGGAGGGCCGTGTCCAGGATCTGAACAGCTTTCCAAGGCCCTGTAGGACCCATCCCCGACAGAGTGGTCCACAGAAGACACTGAAGCCCCTCAAGGCCTGGGACCCTGGAGGGCACAGCTGCCTCCTACCTTTCCAGACCTTGTTTCTCAGACTTTCTGTGTGGAGTGTGTCCTGTGGCCAGACTCCAACATCTAGCCTGTGGCCAGGTGCAGAGGAGGGTCTCAGCCCAAATCGCTTGTTAACCCTGACCTCACACAGCCTGCGCTCTCTGCCCGGAGTGTCCTTTCCGTGTGTAAACACCGTGTCTTGTGTGTGCCTAAAGCTCCCTGCTCTGTCCCGTGGCCTCTCCTCAAAGGCCGGGGCACTTTCGCACGCTCTCATACCATGTTGTCTCTCCCCGCAGTGTGGGGGGCGGGGGGGACCTTGGCTGGTAACATGGGAAGTGACAATGTTTTAACCCCTTGGAAGCATCATGTACTTACTGATCTGTTCAGGCGGCTGTCTTGGTCCCTCACCGTCACAGTTAATGACCATCTTGTTGCATTGAGGGAATCAGTGATCTTGCTTTTTCCCTTTTGTGGCTATCGACACGGGGCCTATTTCATAATCAGGTATCGAAATGGACATTATGGTTTCCATCACATTTGCTCATCACCATTTTATTTCCAAAGCAAGGAGGAAAATATAATGCTGTTTTCCTCAAAACTTGATTTTAACCATGGGCTTTTGGGTTAAAAATTAAATGCCATCTTACTAAAAGAATACCTAATCCTAAAGACATTTTGTATGGTCTATAAAAACACCTTGTAGTGTTTTGTTTTTTTTTAAACTTGGTTAAATCGAAGGATTATCTGGGTCTTTCAGGAATTTTGTTGGTGCATTTCCTGCGATCAAAGTGTGTGCGTTTTCACTGTCCACGGATGTCCACATCAACCTCCCCGGGGGGAACCAGGTACTTGATCCTATCTTCCCGTCAATGTTTCTTTAGAAGAATGAACATGGCTTTGGTGTAAATCTTGCCATGTTCAGGTTCGGCCAGTCCTGATTTCTGTCTTGTCTCCCACGTTCCTGGACTTGGGGGAGGGCGGCCCACTTGGCCTGTGAGCTAGAATTCACCTCGGTGAGGCTACTGGTTTCGCCTGCAGCCAGGTGCTGTGAGGTGTGTGTTTGAAGGTGGGGTCTCCTCCAAACTCCGTGCCTGCGCCCAGCTCCGCGGTGGCTCTCCCGACCCGTAGGGTGTGGCCCTCCCTCTGCACAGCAAGAACCACAGTACATCAAAATGTTTTTTATTTGAGACACAAAAAATGCAAAATTGCTGAGATATCAAACGTTTCCCGATCGGCTACAATACTGCCACTATGTACAAAAGATCTGACGATCAGTGTGCACACATATAAAAATACAGTATGCGTTGCCTATGTACAGGACATGTGCAAAATGTATGGCGTTCAGACATGATACGGAATTGATTTCAGGGGTGCAAACAGCAAATACAAAGGCATCATGGTTTTTCTTTTAAAAAACAACATAAAGGCAGTACATGAATGGACCCCCCGATTGCCGTAATTTTTTTATTAGGCTAGTGCTTTAGTAAGCGGGGCTCTGTAGATGGGTATCTTTCTCCTTGTTTTCATAAAGTGAGATGCTAAGACATGATGTGACAATGAAAATAAGAAGAGAAACACCTATCACGCTGTGTTTCTACTGCAAGCAAGAAAAAAAGGAAACTAACCTGTACTTAGGAAGAAACTCTGTATTACTACTAAATATGCATTCTTCTGAAACCAACAAAACAAATCTATACTATTTTACATGAAAACAACAGAGAAATATCTACATCTTTGTGAAAACTATAACCTTAAATGGATAATACCTTTTTGGGACTGATTCTTGAGAGCTCATTAGTCTCAAATTTTAAATAAAAAGTGCCTCCTTTTGGCAAATACTTGGCAATGCCTTTGGTTCCTTTAAAGCGAGTTTGCATTACTACTGGTTACTTGAGGTTAAGTACTTTTGGTAGATACTAAACCCTTCCCTAAATGCTCCCTCTTCCTACCAAGTTAGCAAGTCTCCTTACAGCATCATGTAGAGAGGTAACTGTTACAAGTCTCGGTGATTCTGTGAACTGGGTTAAAGCTTTGTCTTAGTAGTTGGCACAAAGCTCTGTTCAACACAACAGCTGTGCTGATAATCGCCAGTGGCCTGTTTTGATTCCAGACAGCACCTTTGGTCTGAGACCGCCATCCTCGTGTCACAGAATTGTGACCTTTCTGGCTGGTAACTAGCAGAGCAGGGTGTAGTGGGGGGGCGGGGGGGGGGGGCGATGAGCACTCTGTAAACGTGCAGCTTTATGAAGCGTGGGCTTCGAATCAGCTCTGCAGGCAGGTTGGCCAGGGGGAGTGGGGAAGACACAGACCCCTCTTGGGTGTCATGCGGGCAGTCACTTCACACATGAGAAAGGCAGCCCGGACGGACGGTGAGTGAGCGACGGTGGGGACCAGGACAGAGAATCACTGCTTCTGGTGATTTTCCAGTTTTGACTGAAACCACTCAGAGGATGAGCTGATGCGCAGGTAGGATGCTCTCCCAATCCGCATCTCTGCACTTGTAAGCTGTGCTCCCTGATAAACCTGACCTTCCACTTAATGTTCTTTGATGGTGTGGGCTGCGTGGCCTCCAGGGTGGTGGACAGTTTGTGTGGTAGCCTGCTCTGGCGCCAGGAGCCAGCTTGCACACGTCGGCAGGGCCAGATGGCGGAAAATGGAGGGTTACTTGTGGATCTGGATAAATGGCCTGTGTTGCTCTGTTGGTAGACACTGGACAGCTGTTCTCCCGGAACTTATCTAACAAGTCCCTGGTGGTGCCACAGGCTCCCCCCCCCCCCCCCCCCCCCCCCGGCAGGCAGGAGCCCGATGAGGCCAGGCGGGCCCACTGCCTTCACCGCTTCTCTGTGGCCCAGTCTGTTGGCAGACTAGAGGGACTGTCCCATCACTTGCGGGGACGGCTGCTTGGCCAGCTCCTGTGGCTGCTTTCCGCCTAGGAATTCTGAAAGGGCTCTGAAGAGAGCCGTGTGGCCTGGAATGATTGGGGTTGAAAGGGCAGAGGAAGCCTGAGTCAACTTTGGTGACAGGATGGGCAACACGCCGCCGATACGCTGACTGTACAGTTCCGTGGTGCTATCTTCTTACCATGACTTTGCTTTCAGGAGGCGGCAGCTGGGAGGCAACACCAGGCTACCTTCGCCCCTGTTCCAAAACCGCACCTCCTCCAGCCTCAGTTACGTGGGTCACAGAACCGTGCAGTTTAGAAAGGGAACTGAAATGAGATCTCTCTAGTGCTATAAAAATAGTCCTATGAAACACAAAGCATCCGAGCAAGAAATCCCACGAATTGAGACCGTGTCTTTGTCCGAATAGGTGGCAAATACTGTACAGTAGATTGCACGATTCAGGAGAATGCTAGAACGTGAACCACCAACGACCCGCCTGCAGCAGCTCCCTAGACGCGCTTTGCGGAGATGGACAAGGTGCCCACGTGCCCCTGGGCTTCCAAAGGCTGGAGACGCTTCGGTGTCACTTTCTGTTCGTCCGGCCGCCCAGTGACGTGACCAAGAAAGAACTGCGTACACTCGAAAGGCAAGCTCGGTTCTGTCGTGTTTCAGGAACATTTAGGGAAGGAAGCGTGGATGTGAGGAAACGCATACTCTCGGAGCCGGCCGTTTCCTTGGCCAATGGCAGTCTGCAAGATGACGCATGACGCACGGCACTACGCACGACGTCTACGCTACAGGCGTTCACAACGAACGTCCACCGCCACCCTGCCCTGGGCTTCGGTGGCCGTGAGACCCCCACCTCGGACAGTAACAGCAGTCCTCTGGACTGCACAGCCTTCCTGTCGCGCTTCGTATCGCGTCCACAGACTCAGGTCAGGGGCCTCGTTTCCGTGTCCTCTTTGGTCTCGTCACACGCTGCCCAAGCTCCGTGTCCTCCTTCTAACCTAGAATGTGGAACGGGGGCCCCCGGCGGCCGCCCCCACGGCACGGACGCCGGGCTCGCCGCCCTGGCCGGGCCCCGAAGGAATGGTGCGAGCGGGAGGCCGGCGGACCCCCGAACGGGAGCCTCCTCGCCTTCCCTTCCGAGGAAGCCCTGCACGTGATGGCGACAACCCACGTGTGAAGCGGGCACCTTCGCGGTGCGTGGCGGGCAGAGGGCAGGCTGGGGAGACGGCCTTCTCCGCGCCGGGTCTGTATTTTGGAGAGCGGCCTTCCTGGGGCGTGTTTCAAACCCTGTTTGACGAGAGCGAAGAGGACTGCTGAGGGCTGGGACACCCGGTGTGCGCGTGGCTCAGGGTGACGGAAGCGGGGCGGGGGGGGGAGCGGGGTCGAGACACGAGGCGGCGCCACCGTCCCCTGCAGTCCCACGATGTCGGGTGCCAACCTCGTAAGCCTCGTTTCAATCTGAGTGAAGCCCCGGGCCTTGACCTCCCCTGAGAGGAGGAAGGGCCTGCCCGAGCGAACGGGCCCTCCATCCCCAGAGGGCGGCTGGCGCCCTCGCCCTTGCTCACGGGTACATCCTGCTTCGAAGTTTCTAGATTGCATGCGCCGGCCTGCCAGTTCCTCGCCATCTCAACTACTCAGACCACACTGAGCATAACCGCTTCTGCCTCGAACCACTCAGAAGTGCTTTCAACTTGGGAAGTGCCACCTCACAGAGGGCTGCAGTGTGCGGGGCGACCGGATACGGAAAAAACAAACTTTCCTTGCATGTAGTAAGATCGAGAAACCAAAATAAAAATCTGAAAGGAGGTCGGCTCTGCGGCAGAACGCAAACCCGGCAGTGATTCCCCAGTTCTTTCCAGACAGTGGGTCAGGCTGGCTCTTCCCACGTCGCTGTGGGGATATCACCACCTCACGACCCAGAGAGATCAGCCTGACCCTCGGGTTCACACAAAGCAAGGCGTAGAGCATGACAATGGTATTTAACAAACACCTTCACGCTTTTTGGTAGATTGCAGGGTTTTTCTTCAGTTATTTACATTTTATCGTATACTTAAATGACTAGCTTGACCTAATTTTGGAAGTCCTGTGATAGTTGGCATTTTAGAAAACTCTTCAGAAACTACTCAACAAACGTGACTTCTATGTAAAAAAAAAAAAATTACTAAAACCTCCAGTTTTTCAATCTTCGGCCTGATAATATAGCGAGAACTCGGGTATGACATCCAGTTACAAGCCTATAAAATGACAGGCAGGGAAAAGCGACAGGAGAGGCGGCCAGAGCTGGGGGCTGGCGGCCAGCCTGGTGAGAGTCTAACTCGGAGCCGCTGCAGGAATGTCCCGGCTGACGACAGCCTTCTCCCCTGCCCTCTCTTTGCAACTCACCAGCTCAGGAGGACCGTTCACACTGGAGCCTCCTGGGTTCTTTGAGATGGGTCTGGTTACCTGAAATCATTCAGCTTTTCTTTAAATACAGAAATACACATGGCTCAAGTACTCTAGAAATATTCTAGTTATTAAAACAAGTAGAACCGCTGGCTACCCACTCCCTTACCCCAGTGTAGGCTGTACATACCACATGTGAGAGTGTACATACAAGTGTCTAATATACACATGAAAATCAATCTAATCAACCCCGAGGGTTGCTAAGAGAATTTTCAGTGTTATCATTCATTATATGTGGACTTTGTACAGTGGTTTATGACCGTATTTTTTTTTTTTTTTTTTTTTTTTACATTGTCTGGTGATGGTGAAAGATCATCCATTTGAATTGAAATTTGGGAATCTAAAGTAAGATTCCCCAAACCACAAAATAAACTACAACACACAAAAAATTATGTTGGTTTCTGAATGGAACCGAAAATCTTCAGCTGGAAGCTGTCCCGGAACTGGCTGGCGCTCTCTCTCCACTGCCTGTGCTGCCTGACCAGGCCCAGGCCATTTCTAGGAAACACCACGTGCAGTGACCTCTCACCTCCCTCAACTGGCATCCTCTTGTGAGTGGAGCTGTCTGCCTTCTATTTGGGGTCTTAAAGCGACCACAGAGGTTTAAATGTAGTTGACGGAGAACCCTCATGTAGTTATCCTGCACACGTCACTCTCTGTCATGTCTTTATCTAAAGGTACTCTGCATTCTTTACTGAAGTCTGGAAAAACGAATGAGTCTTCTTTGACCAGCGATTTTTTCAGAAGGCCCCGTGCTATGTTAAATTGTAGAAATTCACCGCCGGATGCAATGACATGTTTTCACACTTGGTTTCCAGGCTGTGACCATCTAGCCACCCTTTCTATGACAACATATTTTAATTGCAACAACGCCGCTATGGATCTGTCTCTAAAAACTGCCCTCTTCAGAACGATCTTCATCTTCTTAGACGTCAGGAACTCGGACGAGAAATCTGTGATGTTAGTCCCATGGCAACGGCAGGTCTTGTGGATCTAGAAAGTCAGTGGAGAACATGCTGGGAGCGGTGGCGCTGAGGGGAGTGAGTCCCGACGTGTTGGGCATGGTAATGTCCAGCCACTCCATGTTGTCTAAGTTTGAGTCAGAGAGGTCAAGTGACAGACAGGGGGTACTTGCAGCAAACTGGGCTTCAGAAGTCTCCATGGGTGAGTGTGAATGGTCCAGCACACTTGAGTGACTCAGCAAGTCATTTTGGAGGTCCTCGATCAGAGAGAAGGGCTCTCTGTCTTCACTGCTGCTTTGCAGGGGAACAATTTCGTTGGCCGAAGGTAAAGTTCCATCCAAGAAAGCTTCTAGCTGGTTCTCTAAGCTGGCAGATAAACTGCTCAGGGGTTCTAAGGAGACGGGTGGTGCCATTTGGACTTGGGGCGGGGGCCGGGACACCACCGTGTTGACTGGCATTGTGGTGATGCTGGCTGTCACTGGTCTCATTTTGGAAATGGGAGAAGGCTCTTCTTTTATAGGGAGGGAAATCTCTGTGTAAAATAATTGAAGTGATTAGTAAGTAAGGACGTGATACTATTTAAACATTTTTATGAATTAGGACAGTTCTTTTGCTATTTTGTGAGGACTTCTACACAGTCCGTCTTAGGGGTAGGAAGAGAATGCTATTGGTCAGATAGAGTCCTTGATCGCCTGTAGGATGATGGCTCTTTTTAGCTGAATAAACATTTTCAGGTTATAACATTCTGATATGCTTTCTAGTCTTGTTACTTAAGAGCAGTAAGCATGACAAGCAGTGATATGGCACCAGGGAGGAGCTGATGGTGACATTTAATTGATAATTTGATCTTTGGGTCCTGGTTCCCAGGTACTTCAGGCTTCGGACAGGGTTCATGTCTTGTCCTATACCATGGATCTGCCGTCACAGCAGCAACCACCCTTAAAGTGAACCTTAATGTCACAACTGTGTTCCCAGTTTGTGCAGCCATGAAGTACATTCTTAATATCCTGAAAGCTCTATATTCTTTTTCCTACTATCATTATAGTTGAACTATATACGTTCTGTATAAAGTTCGAAAGAGATGCAATGCCCACCATCTTTTATTTCTGAATTATAGCTAACACACGGCTCCTTTGACCCTCTTTTTTAAGATGGGTCACCTTACTTTTCTGCCTTTTTTGTCTTGTTTTCTGAATTTATACAAAATCTTGAAGATCTGGCAAATGTCTTAATAAGCACTAAATCTGTGTTACTCGTTGCTGGATCAAGTAGAAAATTAACACCATTTGCATTAGATTGCAGTGTTGCTATAGATACATTTACTTAAATAAAGTATCTTTTTTTACTTTCTTAGGGTATCTGATTGGTTTCGTTCGTATGCAGACACGCCAGGAAGGGTGGATTTAGTAACAGCTGTGAGAGCTCAAAGGCCGGGATGCTTAATAAGGGAAAGAACCTACAGGCTGACTCCTGCTTGGGGACTGTCAACCGTGTGTGCTGACTGTGCAACTCTAGGACGGTCTGTGGTTTCTCAATTCCTGTAGTCGTCCCTAGAATTGTTCTGAAAGCTGACAGTGCGATCTCAGTAACCAGGCTCATAATCAACTATTTAAATCTCTGTGCTCATGATTACTGGCCGTGGTTTACAACAGGATAAAATAACATACTCACTGGATACTTTGCCATGAAAAAAAAAAAAAAATCATGCCTTGTAGGAAATAACTCATTTGATGACTTTGTCACATCTTAATTTCCAAATTTAGGCTGTAAAAATTATTCTTTCTAATCATATAAAAAAAATCTTTATTTTCACCAGATTTGGCAAAAAAAAAAAAAAACAAAAAAAAAACCCAAACCATTAAAAATATCCTAAAATCATGGCCATGAAATGTCTATTTCTTTTATCTCCATGGTGTAGATATACAATGAGTTTAAATTACTTTGTGATGCCAGTATAGTTCTTAGGAAAAGAAAAAAAATCTATTTGCACAAGTAGAACTATAGTCAAACATCAAGAATTTCCTGTGTCTTCAAAACCAAACAGTTATGCTATTTAGGGATAGAAGCTGCTATGAATGGGGAAATTTTGATCCCTGTTTAAAAAAGTGATTAAAACTCCTTTCACCAAGGTAATTTAAGAATACTTTATTCCCAGACAGTATTTGTTGAATTTTTAAAATACTGTTTTTTATATTTGTTTTGAAAGATAGGTTTGCGGAGGTTGAGATACCCTTGATTTCTTTTGTGTGTGGTTAATATCCCTTGTCTCTTTTTTGAAAAAAAATTTTTTTAACTTTATTTTGAGAGAGACAGAGACAGCATGAGTGGGGAAGGGGGAGAGAGAGATGCCAAGCAGGCTCGGAGCTGTCAGCGCAGAGCCTGATGCAGGGCTCAGACTCACAAACTGTGAGATCACAACCTGAGCCGAAGCCAAGAGTTGGACGCTTAACCAACTGGGTCACCTAGGTGGCCCCCCTTATCTCCTTTTAAGATGATACACTATAAAGTCTAAGATTTTCTTTTTTTTTTTTTTTTCTTTCTTTTTTTTTTTTTTTTAATTTTTTTTTTCAACGTTTTTTTATTTATTTTTGGGACAGAGAGAGACAGAGCATGAACAGGGGAGGGGCAGAGAGAGAGGGAGACACAGAATTGGAAACAGGCTCCAGGCTCCGAGCCATCAGCCCAGAGCCCGACGCGGGGCTCGAACTCACGGACCGTGAGATCGTGACCTGGCTGAAGTCGGACGCTTAACCGACTGCGCCACCCAGGCGCCCCTAAGATTTTCAATTATATGTAGAAAGTGCTTCAAAATTGCCTTTGAATTCTATAAAGTCACTACAGTCTGAACTAGGTAACCCGTGGTTGTTACAGAATTCATGTGTGAAGTAAGTAGAGCACTTTTATCCCATAACAGTGACATACATAGGGAACATGTTTTAAAGTTTTTCAGTGTGGAATTTAAATTTGGCTCTCTTTTGCTGTTTTTGAGATGGTCTGTTATTTTCAAAAGGCAGAGATCTATGGATAAAACTAACATTACGTTATTGTTTTCAGCTGAAACAATGGTTTTTCCTCCATTTTATAAGTTTTAGTGTCCTAATTTAACAGATTTAAAACAGTAAATATAGTTGGAATTAGAAAAATATGTTTCTCGCTACTCAAAGATATGCCATGAGCTCTAAAGGAAAATATTCAAAACCTTGTCATAAAAGGTGACTCTGGCGGGTTCTGATGTGACTTGTAACCTACCTCCACTCTTGATAAGTATATCAAAGAGGTCGTCCATCTGCTGACTGTGTGCACTGGAAATCTACAACAAAGAATATAAATTAGCTTTCTTTCATGCGGACCCAGAAGCATTAACAGTTGGGAGCATTAAGGGACCCCTTTCCCCCATTCAGGCTTTCTCTCTCAAAAATATAGATTAAAAAAAAAAAATAAACAGCTTCTGCACAGCTAAGGAAACAATCAACAAAACTAAAAGGCAATAGACAGAATGGGAAAAGATACTTGCAAATGACATACTGGACAAAGGGTTATTATCAAAAATCTATAAAGAACCTACCAACTTAAACCCGAAAAACAATCCAGTGAAGAAATGGGCAGAAGACATGAATAGACACTTTTCCAAAGAAGATGTCCACATGGCCAACAGACACATGAAAGGATGCTCAACATCACTCATCATCAGGAAAATACAAATCAAAACCACATTGAGATGCCATTCCACACCAGTGAGAGTGGCTAACAGTAACAACTCAGGAAACAACGGATGTTGGTGAGGATGCGGAAAAAGGGGAACCCTCTCGCACTATTGGTGGAAATGCAAACTGGTGTAGCCACTGTGGAAAACAGTGTGGAAGTTCCTCAACAAATTAAAAATAGCATTACTCTGTGACCCAGCAATAGCACCACTAGGAATTTATCCAAAGGATACAGGAGTGCTGACTCACAGGGGCACATGTACCCCAATGATGAAAGGTGTACTATCAACAATAGCTCAGTTATGGAAAAAATGCAGATGTCCATCAGCTGATGAATGGATCAAGAAGATGTGGTATATATTTACAGTGGAATGCCACTTGGCGTTCAAAAAGAATGAACTCTTGCCATTTGCAACAACATGGATGGAACTTGAGGGGGTACTATGCTAAGTGCAGTAAGTTAGAGAAAGAAAAATACCCTATGTTTTCACTCCTAGGTGGAATTTGAGAAACTTAATAGAAGACCATAGGGGAAGGGAAGGAAAAATAAGAAAAACAGACAGGGTGGCAAACCATAACAGACTCTTAAATACAGAGAAGAAACTGAGGGTTGATGGGGGTGGGGAGTTGGGGAGGGTGGGGAAAATGGGTGATGGGCATTGAGGAGGGCACTTGTTGGGATGAGCACTGGGTGTTGTATGTAAGTGATGAATCATGGGACTCTGCTCCTGAGGCCAACCTACACTGTAACATACACTGTTACCCTGTAAGTTAGCTAAAGTGATAATAAATTATTAAAAAAAAAAAGTATGCCTCTTCACACCAAGAAACAGACTCTGAACTATAGAAAACAAAACTGATAGTTACCAGAAGAGAGGTGGGTGGATGATGGATTAAATAGGTGATGGGGATGAAGGAGGGCACTTGTGATGAGCACAGGGTAATGTACGAAGTGCTGAATTACTATACTGTACACCTGAAACTATATTTCACTGTATGTTAACTGGAACTTATTTTTTTTTTTTTTAAATGTTTATTTATTTTCGAGAGAGACAGAGTGTGAGCAGGGGAGGGGCACAGAGAGAGGGAGACACAGAATCCAAAGCAGGCTCCAAGCTCCGAGCTGTCAGCAACAAAGCCTGACATGGGGCTTGAACTCACGGACCGCGAGATCATGACCTGAACCAAGTCAGACGTGTAACCGACTGAGCCACTCAGGCGCCCCTTATTTTTTTTTTTTTTAATGTTGATTTGTTTCTGAGAGAGAGACAGGGAGACAGAGTCTGAAGCAGGCTCTGCAGTGACAGGATGTGGGGCTCAAACTCATGAACTGTGAGATCATGACCTGAGCAGAAGTCAGTGACTTAACCAACTGAGCCACCACCGAGGTGCCCCGCTAACTGGAATTTAAACAAAAACTAAGAAATTTTAGTTATTATTTTTATCAACCGAAAAAAAAAAGTATGCCTCTCACTGATGTATACATTAGTTACGCATTGCTGTATTACACATTCTTCCAAGTTTACTGGCTTCAGATGCTATAGAGTTGTTATCTCCCGTTTTCTGTGGGTCAGGAATTTCGGAATAGTTGAGGTGGGCAGTTCTGGTGGGGGCACTTCCATGGGCGTGCAGTCAACATGCTGGCCAGGCTACAGCCATCTTCCAGCTTGGCTGGAGAGTACTATCGTAAAGATGGTTCACTATATGACTAGCAGGTTGGTGCTGGTTGTTGACGGGGGCGGGGGGGGGGGTGGTGGAGGGGGTGTGCTCAGTTTCCCATTGCACGGGCCTCTCCAGAGTGCTGCAGGACTGTCCACATGACAGCTGGCTTTCCCCAGAGCTAGCATCCAAAAGAGAGCAGGCAAGGCAGGAGGAGGATGCCTTTTATGAACTAGTATCAGAAGTCAAACACCATGGCTTCCACCACTTGTATTAGAAGTGAGTCACTTAGGGAGAAATGTCAAAAAAAAAAACCCCACAGAAATCTCTTGAAACCACTGCAGGGCTTCGGTTAGGCTGGGTCTGTTTTTTAGTCATTCTGATAATTTCTGCATTTTAATTGTCTTGTTTACTCCATTTCTGTGTCTTGCATAATCAGTGATAGGATTAAGTGTGTGTTTACCATTTTGTTTTGATTTGCCCTGTTTTTCTTGGTGGTGGTGGTGTTCCTCCTTTCTTGTGTTTTAAAAATACATATTCATTTATTTTTGGAATTCTAACTAAATGTTTCTATTTTGTAATAGCTGTACTTCTTTAGTTGTATGGGCATGCAATATACAGCCTTCATGTTTTGTAGGTTACTTAATGTTGTAGCATTGTACACAAGATATAAAACCCTGGTTAACATCTAGATCCACTTCCACCATCCGTTATTGATATTTTTAAGTGTTACATCTACATATTTTATAAACCCCTTTACAATGTTATTTTTTATAGTGCAGGTTTTCTGGTGATGAATTCTTAATTTTTATCTGAAAATATCTTTAGTTCACTTTTATTCTTAAAGAGTATTTCTACTTGATACAGAATTCTAGTTTGACAGTCCCTCTCTTCCTCCTGTTCCCCACTAAGAACTTTAAAGACATTTCTTGGGTATTTTCTTACTTCAGCAGTTTCTGATGAAAACTCGATCATAAAACAAATAGTTGTTACCGTTGTTACCCTGTGTGCATTGTACTGCTTTTTTTTGGCACTTTCAAGATTTGCTCTTTAACTCTGGCTTTCAGTAATTTGACTATGATATGATGAGGCCTTCTATTTACCCTGCTTGATGTTCAGTTAGCATCTGAAAGTTACAAACTTGTCTTTCATCATATTTGTGAAAAATTGGATTCTTTCTTTTTTTAAAAAAATTTTTGTTATGTTTATTTATTTTTGAGAGGGAGAGAGAGTGTGAGCGGGGGAGGGGCAGAGACAGAGGAAGACACAGAATCTGAAGCAGGCTCCAGGCTCCGAGCTATCAGCACAGAGCCTGACGCGGGGCTTGAACCCATGAACCATGAGATCATGACCTGAGCCGAAGTTGGATGCTCACTGGACTGAACCACCCAGGTGCCCCTATATATTTATTTTGAGAGAGAGACTGGGGGAGAGACAGAGAGAGAGAATTGCAAACAGGTTCCACACTGTTAGTGCAGAGCCCAACTCAGGGCTCAAACTCAGGAACCTTGAGATCATGACCTGAACCAAAGACACTTAAGCGACTGAGCCACCCAGGTGCCCCTTGACTATTATTTCTTAGAATATTTGGCCTGCTTCATTCTCTTCTCGGAATCCTATCATACCCATCTCAGACTGTCTGATATTAAACAACAGGTCTCTGAGGTTCTGTTCGCCTTAAAAATAAAATCTTTTCTCTCTTACTCACATTTGGATAAATTCTACTCAGCTGTCTTCAAGTTCACTGTCTTTTTACCTGTCCTCTCCATTCTGTTAAGGCCATCTCTAACTTTTTTCACTTTATTATTTTTTCAGTGTTTATTTTGTGAAAGAGAGAGCAAGTGCAGAAGCAGGGGGAGGGGCACAGAGAGAGGAGGAGAATCCCAAGCAGGCTCTGTGCTGTCAGCTCAATCCGACAAACTGAGATCATGACCTGAGCAAAAATCAAGAGTCGGACACTTAACTGAGCCACTCAGGCACCTCTTTCATTCTAGATCATGTATTTTTTAGTTTTATTTATTTTTAAGATGTTTATTTTTGAGAGAGAGAGTGAGAGAAGGAGTGGGGAAGGGACAAAGACAGAGATCCACCATGGGCTCTGTGCTCACAGCAGAGAGCCTGATGCAGGGCTCAAACTCATGATCTGCTAGATGGTGAGCTGAGCTGAAGTCAGAAGATTAACTGACTTAGCTACCCAGGTGCCCCATAGTTTTCAGTTTTATTATTTCCATTTCATCAAAAAAATAATTTCTGTATTTTCTATTTTTTCATTCATTGCAAGTACATTTTCCTTTACATCACTGATAGCTATAATAGCTATTTTAACACCCTTATTTGCAAATTCTAATACTTGGATTAGCTGGAGTTGCTCTTAATTCACTGCCTTTTGCCCTTCAGAAAGGGTTGCATTTTCTTCCTTATTTCTATACTGCATGTGGTGAATGGCTATGAATATCACATAGTGGAGACTCTATTCTGTTACTTTTCTCAGATGAGTGGTTTCTTTTGTTTTAGCATGCAGTCAACTTGGCTGGACTTGGAACTTCGGCCCAAGAAACATTTGGAAGGTCAATCACAGCTCACATCTTATCTTTAGCTCCGCTCCCATGACCACCCAATGTCTATGTGGCTTAGGAGTCAGCTCGAGATACAGACAGAATTTGGGGATCTTCCCCACTTGTTCCTTTCCTTTTAGGTTGCTCTCAACTCAGCCATCAGACTTCCCAGGGCATAAAGGCTATGGTTTTTCGACCGGTAACCTCACCACTTAGCTTGATCCCAGAGTAAAAGCAGCAAAAAGAGGGAATTCATGCCTTTTATCTCCCTTCCTCCGAGTCTGGACTCCTCACCAGAATATGCTGCATCAATTCACTCTTCAGTGCCCTCGTATTAATGCTCTTTGAATTAGGACCAGGCTTTACAGCTGTTATCTGTGGAAGACTTGCTTAGCCAATAGTGAAACTGGAAGTCTGACTGAAGGTATTTTGAAAACCTCAGCATGCCTGGAGTTCGGTGCTTAACGGTGTATAAAGAACACCAGACAGTGATGTAGAGCTGAGCTCCCTTAGCCTGTAAACAACAACCAGAGACAAACATGGCAGGGATTCCGGTCAGCTGTCTTTGGTTAAAGGGAGGTGAGGTTCCTTCTCTGCTGTTCCATGCATCAAGTGAGCAGCACATATGAACCTACACATGAGAACCGGGTTTGGAAGGATGCGTCCTACCTATTAATTTCTCACCAATTGCAGTTAAGCTCTTTGCCTTTCATTTCATCTCTGCTCTCCTGTGGAGAGAACAGGTGTCACTTCTTATGGACTAATGGGGAGGACCGTCTAGTCTAGCACCGTGTGTTCCCATTCTTTTTGTAAATGTTTAAAACTATTTCTGAAATTTGGTTCTCCCCTCACAGAGAAGGGCCCCTGCTGACTGTGGAACTGAAGAAAACCTTTTCAACGACAGGGACTGTGTTCCTTTGGCACTAAGCAGTCAGAAGCACATGGTAATTGCACTTCCCGGGAGGCAGGCCACCCTGGGAGCATGCCGAACTGTATGCTGCGGCCTGGGACCGAGCAATTTCTGCAGCTGTCCGCTGAGGCGGCTGGGTAGGTCATGGTGACCGCTCACTGCCTGGTTGAGGTGACGGGCTTGCTCAGTGCTTGCTACACAAAGTGTGGATCCTCTGTGAGGCAGGGGTTCTTTCTCGAAACTTACCTTTTAGTTTAGAGGGGGAGGGAGACCAGGAGACCAGGACAAAGTTTAGGGGAAGGTATGACAAGGTTGTTGTTGGGCACCCACTGCGGGCCGGACGCCTTTACCAACGGGAACTCTCTTCCCATGGCTTGCAATAGGGAGCAATGAGGAAGGCTCAGCGGACAGGGGGACGCCTGGCGCACCGTGCCTAGGAGCACCTGGTTGGGCTGTGGATCAGCGCCCAGTGAAGTCAGGAGGAGGTCAGTCTCCTCCAGAGTGCTCTTCCTCAAAACACTAGCAAAATGGTTTGCATAAGCTGGCCGACTGGAGCAGAGGGTTCTGGAGACGCGTGGAAGATGAAGCAGGGTAAGGTAGGGGCTGGGCAGTCCCGATGGCCAGCCAGGTGGAAGACCATCAGCTTAATGCCCCTGACGAATGGCAGCTTTAGGAAAGAGGGCCCCATAGAGGACTTCTGGGAGGATGGTGGAATCCAGGACCCTCGGCTCACCTGATCCCACGGACAAAGCCAGATGACCGCCACATGGGTATAAGAGTGACATAGCAGACTTCGCACGGGTAATGGTAGGAGAATACATGGAAAAGAGACATGGAAAAGGGGGGGGGGGCAGAGACGCAGTAGGGAATCAAGTTCCTGGTGAGACAGACCACAAAGGAGAGGGATACCACAAGCACAGAGAAAGGAGGGGAGTAGACCCCACCCCCATCAGGCACCCCTAACATCGGGGACCTGAACTGGGAAACGTTGAAAACCAATGGGCCTTAACTCTGGGTCCTTTAACAATCGGTGGGCTTAGCTCTGGGAGAGCGGGATGGCAATGGGAAACCGAGTCCCCACCCTTAAAGACCCAGCATAACGAACAACCCCACTGAGATACAGCATAGAAGGAGCAGTTTGAAAAGCGCCTGGGGTATAAGGGAAGCAGATTAATTTTGTATTTACTAATCTCAGAACATGTGCTGGAGAGGCAGGGATCTTTGGCAGACTTCTGCAAGAGCCAAAGAGCTGGTGGGCACCATTCTTCCCCTGCCTGCCAAGTTTAGACACCCGACACTTGTAGGAACCAGCGCAAATACTCTCCACCTGCCTTGGTAACCCCACATACTGATTGTCATTCTCTCGGGGACTCACACCATCCAACCTGCCCTGGGCAGATGGGAAGATAACCGCACACACGAAGGCTTGGGGCAGACAGGTGCTCTTATTAGTGGGCAGGGCTGGCAGTCAAAGGCTCTCAGGGACAAAGCAGGGAGAGTGCCCTGCAGGCTGGTATAACCATAGCCCTGTCAACTTGGGCTGAAGGCAGGGATCTGATCCAACTACAAGCCCAAGGCAGCCCCAGACTGGCCCTTTAACAGCATAAAGACGAAATCCTGCCACAGAAGGCAAAGTGGGTCACTGCAGCCAACTGGACTAAAGGCAAATGTGGCTCAGCCACAACAGTGGGGTGCATGCAACACACGTAAGAGACCCCCTGAAGCAACTACTTCTGGTCAGCGAGGCACATGGCACTACAGGGTACGACAGGACCTCTTCTTCATGAGGACCCTACTTTCAAAAGCAGGAGACATAGCTGATTTTCCTAGTACAAAGAAAAACAGGTTTAGACAAAATAAAGAGACAGTGGACTGTATCCCAAAATATAAAAAAGAACCAGAGAGTAAGAACTCAATAAGTGAAATTGATTCCCTCTTGTGTATTTTTAATCACAGAGGAAGCAGAGGAATGGATCAGTCACCTGGAAGACAGAGTAATGGAAAGCAACCAAGCTGAACAACAACAAAATAAAAAATGAGAATAGGTTAAGGGAATCAGCAACACAACAAACCATAACAATATTCAAATTATTGTGATCCCAGAAGGAGAAGAGAAAGGGGGATACAAAATTTATCGGAAAAATTAATAGCCAAAAACTTCTCTAATCTGGAAAAGGAAACAGACAACCCGATCTAGGAGGCATAGTGCACCCTAAAGAAGGTGACCCAAGAAGGTAAACACTGAGACACATTTCAAATGGCAAAAAGTAGTGACAAAGAATTATAAAAGCAGCAAAGGAAAATGGTTACGTACAAAGGAAACCCCATATAACTACTGGCTCATTGTCCAGCATAAACCTTCCAGGCCAGAAGGGAGTGGGATGATGTATTCAAAGGGTGGAAAGGAAAAAAAACCTCCAAGAATACTCTACCCAGCAAATGGTATCGTTCAGAATAGGAGATGAAGAGTTTGTCAAACAAAATTTAAAGGACTTCATCACCACCAAAACAGCCTTGCAAGAAATGTTCAAGGGGATTCTTTGGAAAGAAAAGGCCAGGTTCAGGAATAAGAAAATTAGGAAAGGAAAAAATTTCACAGGTAAATGCAAACGTAAGAAAAGTCATAGATTAGTCACTTATAAAAACCCAATTTGGAGGTTAAAGCACAAAAGCAGTAGAATCAATTATATCTACAAAAATCAGTCAAGGTATTTCACAAAATAAAAGGATGTAAAGTATGAGAGCATGTACATAAAACATGCAGAGGGAAAGAGTAAAAATTTAGTGCTTTTAGATTGGGTACACACTTAACCATCAACTTAATATATGCCTATGCCATATGCATAGGATGTTATATATCAACCTAATGGTAACCACAAATCAAAAACCAGTAATAGATACGCAAAAAGTAAAGTGAAAGGAATCCAAGCATATCATTCAAGAAAGACACCAAACCACAAGGGAAAAGAACAGAGAGGAACTAGAAAACGAACCATAAAACAAATAACAAAATGGCAATAAGCAGATATACCCATCAATAATTACTTGAATGTAAATGGATTAAATGTTCCAATCAAAAGACATAGGGTGACAGAATGGATAAGAAAGTAACATCCATCTATATGCTGCCTCCTAGAGACTGATTGTAGACTAAAGACACATAGATTTTGAAAAGTACAGGGATAGAAAAGTAATTATTATGCAAATGGAAGCAAAAAGCAAGCTGACACAGCAATACTTACATCAGATAAAACAGACTTTAAAACAAAAGACCCTACAGAATGAAATGGGAACAGTCCAATAAGAGGATATAACAATTACATATAGTTACGTACCCATCATGGAAGAATCTAAATACATAAAGCATCTATTACTAGACATAAAGGAAGAAACTGACAGTAGAACCTAAGGGTAGGGGTCTTTAACACCCCACTTACATCAATGGATAGATCATCCAGACAAAAAACATGGAAACAGTGGCTTTGAAT
The DNA here is from genome assembly GCF_028749965.1 of Puma concolor. Taxonomy (NCBI): domain Eukaryota; kingdom Metazoa; phylum Chordata; class Mammalia; order Carnivora; family Felidae; genus Puma; species Puma concolor. The sequence goes on from NC_141682.1 coordinate 30,787,841, forward strand.
GACACATTGGACCAGATGGACCTAACATATATTCAGACCATTTCATTCAAAACCAAAAGAATACACATTCTTTTCAAGTCCATATGGAACACTCTCCAGAACAGATCACATATTAGACAAAACAAGTCTCAATAAATTAAAAAAGACTGAAATCCTATCATGCATCTTTTCCAACCACAATGGTATAAAACTAAAAATTACAAGAAAAAAAATATAGAAAGAACAAAAATACATGGAAAGAACATGCTACTTAATGAATGGGTCAACCAACAAATCAAAGAAGAAATCAAAAAGGAAACAAAATATAAATGGAGATAAATGAAAATGAAAACATAATGGTCCAAAATCTCTGGGATGCAGCAAAAGCTGTTCTAAGAGGGAAGATTATAGCAATACAGGCCTACCTCAAGAAGTAGGAAAAATCTCAAACAACCTAGTCTTAAACCTAAAGGAGCTAGAAAAAAAACAAAGCCCCAGGCCAGTATAAGGAAGGAAATAATAAACATTAGAGCAGAAATCAATGAAATAGACTAAACAAACAAAACAAACACCTCCCCCCCCCAAAAAAAAAGAACAGATGGAGCAATGAAGCCAGGAGCTGGTTCTTTGAAAAGACCAACAAAATTGATCAACTTTTAGCCAAACTCCTCAAAAAAGAAACAATAAGACTCAATAAAATCAGAAATGAAGGAGAAATAACCAACACCACAGAGACACAAAAGAATATAAGAAATACTATGAAAGATTATATGCCAACAAATTGGACAACCTAGAAGATATGGATGAATTTCTAGAAACATACCATTTTCCCAAAGTGAATCAGAAAGAAATAGAAAATTGGAACAGACTGATTACTAGTAAAGAAATTGAATCAGTAATCTAAACACTCCCAACAAACAGAAGTCCAGGACCAGATGGCTTCACAAGTGAATTCTACCAAACATTTAAAGAAGAGTTAATATCTATTCTTCTCAAACTAATCCAAAATAGAAGAGGAAGGAAAGCTTCTAAATTCATTCTATAAATCCAGCATTACCCTGATACCAAAGCCAGATAAAGACACTACAAAAAAAGAAAATTATAAGTTAGTATGATGTCTGATAAACATAGATGCAAAAATCCTCACCAAAATATTAGCAAACCTAATTCAACAATACATTAAAAGGATCATTCACCATGATCAAGTGGTTTTTATTCCTGAGATGCAAAGGTGGTTCAATACTTTATGAATCAATCAAGAATGATACATCACATTAACAAGATAAAGAATAAAAACCATATGATCTTCTCAATAGATGGAGGAGAAGCATTTGATGAAGTGTCACATCCATTTAGGATAAAACCTCTCAACAAAGTAAGTTTAGAGGGAACATACATCAACATCATAATGGCTGTATATGGGAAAAACAGACAGGTAACCTCATACTTGATAGTGAGAAACAGCTTTTCCTCTAAGATCAGGAGCAAGTGAAGGATGTCCACTCTCACCGTGTTTATTCAACACGGTACTGGATGTGAATACACAGCAATCAGATAAGAAAAAGAAGTAAAAGGTGTCCAAAGTGGCAAGGAAGAAGTAAAACTTCTACTATTTGCAGAGAGCATGATACTATATAAAGAAAATACTAGAACTGATAATGAATTCAGTGCAGTCACAAGACACAAAGTTAATATATAGAAATCTATTGCATTTCTATATATTAATAATGAAGTAACAGAAAAAGGCATTAAGAAAACAATCCCATTTACAACTGTATCAAAAAGAATAGAATGCTCATGAATAAACTTAACCAAGGAGGTGAAAGACCTGTGGTCTAGAAACTATGAAACACTGATGAAAGAAACTGAAAATGACATAAACAAATGGAAAGACATCCCATGCCCATGGATTGGAAGAACCAGTATTGTGAAAATGTTCACACTACCCAAAGCAATCTACATATTTCATGCAATCTCTATCAAAATACCAACATTTCCCACAGAACTAGAACAAACAATCCTACAAGCTGTATGGAACCACAAAAGACCCTAAATAGCCAAAGCAATCTGGAAGAGGAAGAACAAAGTTGGAGGTAGCACAATCCCAGTTTTCAAGATACAAAACTAGAGTAATCAGAACAGTACTGTACTGGCAGAAAAACAGACACATAGATCAATGGAACAGAACAGTCCAGAAATAAACATGCCTTTATGGCCAATTAATCTATAACAAAGGAAGAGAGAATATACACAGAAGAAAACATAGTCTCTTCAACAGACGGTGTTGGGAAAACTGGACAGCTACATGCAAAAGAGTGAAATGAGCACTTTTTTTACACCAGGCACAAAAATAAACTCAAAATTGATTAGTGACTTAAATGTGAGACCTGAAACCATCAAAGTCCTAGAAGAAAACTTAGGTAATTTCTTGGGATATCAGCCACAGAAACATTTTTGTATATATGTCTCCTCTGCCAAGAGAAACAAAAGCAAAATTAAGCTCTTGGTACTACACCAAGATAAAAAGCTTTTGCACAGCAAAGGAGACCATTAACAAAACAAAAAGGCAGCGTACTGAATGAGAGAAGATGTTTGCAAATGATCTAATTGACAAGGGGTTAATATCCAAAATATATAAAGAACTTCTATAATTCAACACCAAGAAAAACCCAATCCAGTTAAAAATGGGCAGAAGACATGAACAGGCATTTTTCCAAAGAAAACATACAGATAGGTAACAGACACATACAAAGATGCTCAACATCCCTCATCATCAGGGAAATGCAAATCAAAACCACAATGAGCCACCACTTTACACCTGTGAGATGGCTGAAATCAAAAACACAAGACAACAAGTGTTGATGAAGATGTGAAGAAAGAGGAACCCTTGTGCACTGTTGATGGGAATGCAAACTGGTACAGCAACTGTGGAAAACAGTATGAAAGTTCCTTTAAAAATTAAAAACAGAATTGCCATATGATCCAGTAATCTCAGCACTGGGTATTTACCCAAAGAAAACAAAACACTAATTTGAAAAGAGATAGGCGCCCCTATGTTTACTGCAGTATTAATTACAACAGCCAAATGATGGAAGCAATCTAAGTGTCCAGTGATAGATGAATGGATAAAGAAGATGTAGTATATTATACACAATGGAATATTACTCAGCCACACACAAAAAAAGAATGAGACCTTGCCATTTACAACATGGATGGATTTGGCAGGCCTAATGCTAAGTGAAGTAAGTCAGTCAGAGACAAATACCAAATAATTTCATTCATATGTGGAATTTAAGAAATAAAACAAACAAAGGAAAAAGAGACAATAAAAACCAGCCTCTTGAACTACTGGGACCTCATCAAGATAAAAAGCTTCTGCATGGCGAAAGAAACAATCAGCAAAACCAAAAGGCAAGCAATGGAATGTGAGAAGATATTTCCAAATGACGTATCAGATAAAGAGCTAGTATCCAAAATCTATAAAGAACTTATCAAACTCAACACCCAAAAAACAAAGAATCCAGTGAAGAAAGGGCAAAAGACACGAACAGACCCTTTTCCAAAGAAGACATCTAGATGGCCAACCTACACAAGAAAAAAATGTTCCACATCACTCATCATCAAGGAAATACAAATCGAAACCACAATGAGATACCTCCTGACACCTGTCAGAAGGGCTAACACTAACAACTCAGGCAACAACAGATGTTGCCGTGGATGGAGAAAAAGAAACCCTCTTGCACTGCTGGTAGGAATGCAAACTGGTGCAGCCATTCTGGAAAACAGTATGGAGGTTCCTCAAAAAATTAAAAATAAAACTACCCTATGACCCAGCAATTGCACTATTAGGTATTTATCTAAAGGATACAGGTGTGCTGTTTTGAAGGGGCAAGTGCACCCCCCATGTTTATAGCAGCACTATCAAAAATAGCCCAAGTATGCAAAGAGCCCAAATGTCCATTGATGGATGAATGGATAAAGAAGATGTGGTATATATATATATATATATATATATATATATATATATATATACACACAATGGAGTATTACTAGGCAATCAAAAAGAAAGAAATCTTGCCATTTGCAACAACATGGATGCAACTAGAGGGTATTATGCTAAGCAAAATTAGTCATTCAGAGAAAGACAAACATCATATGACGTAACTCATATAGATGAACATAAGAGAAGGGAAGTAAAAATAATATAAAAACAGGGAGGGGGACAAAACATAATACTCCTAAATAAAGAGAACAAACTGAGGGTTGCTGGAGGTGTTGGGGGGGATGGGCTAAATGAGCAAGGGGCATTAAGGAGGACACTTGCTGGGATGAGCACTGGGTGTTATTAACATGTAGGGGATAAATCATTGGATTCTACTCCTGAAATCATTATTGCACCATATGCTAACTGGATGTAAATGTAACTTGGATGTAAATTAAAAAAGAAAAACACAACAACTAGACTCGTAAATTGCACTATAAGCTAACTAACATGGATGTAAATTTTAAAAAAAAGCAACCAGAGAACCTGGTTTACTGGATCACTATATTGTACACCTATATGTTAATTATACTTGGCTTTAAAAAAGTAAGAAGAGAAGAAAAGAGAAACGTGTATAAAATACATGCCCTGGCTACCATCACATCTATCCTTAACATGACCCACCCCCAAGGAGAAGTTAAAAGACAAACCCTGAATTTGTGAGTAAGTAGGAATTGCAGGTTACACAGCTGCTGAAATTGTTTGGCAGTCTTCACAGTGAGTGGTATTTTGATTTAAAGTAGATTTAAAGGAGAAGCATGGGAAATGGCAGAGTAGGTGGATCCTGAGCTCACTTCCCATGGACACATGAAGTGTGTAACTAAATATAGTGAAACTCCCTCTGAAAATGACCTGAAGACTAACAGAACCTCTCCCACAGCTAAAGATAAAAAGAAAGCCACATGGAGAAGGGAAGGAGGGGTGGGGTGTGGTCAGAAACCAAATCCGAGGCACTGTGATCCCTATCACCCATAAGTGGGAGTGAGATCAAGCCGCACAGTGGGCACCCCCAACCTTGGGGATCTCCAATGGGGACATGAACCCCCATAATCTTTGGCTTTGAAAATCAGTGGGGCAGGAGCCAGAAAGCTATAGGGAACTGAGATTCTGCTTTTAAAGGGCCAGTGCATTATATCACTTAAGTGCACAGAAGTAGCAGTTTGGAAAGCGTCTGGGGTATATGCGAAGGAGATTTACTTTTTAGGGCATGTGCTGGAAGAGCACAGATCTGTGGGATATTTGTCTATGAATGTAAATACTGGTGGGAGCCAGCTCTGACACTGTCCATCAGTCTTGCTAACGACGCTTGCCCTGCCCCACCAAGTGGGCAGCTTGTTCTGTAGAAGGGTGGGGCCAGCCCTGCCCACCAGCGTACCCACAGAAGTCTTGGCCCAGTCACAACAGCCCACACAGACATCACCCTCGAGTGCATGGTTCTGGTGAGCATCACCTGATTGGATTGTGTCACTGGGCCGTAAGGGACGCCTTCTACACAAAGCCACCACTTTTAAGACCAGATGGAGCCAAGCTACCTAATACATAGAAACAAACACAGAGTCAGACAAAATGAGGAGACAGAGTAATATGTTCCAAATGAAAAAACAACATAAAACCTCAGAAAAAGGACTACATGAAACGGAGATAAGCAATCTACCTGACAAAGAATTCAAAGTAATGGTCATAAAAGATGTTCACTGGATCTGAGAGAAGAATGGATGAACTCAGAACTTCAACAAAGAAACAGAAAATATAAAAAAAGAACCAGTCAAAGCTGAAGAACAAAATAACAGAACTGAAAAATACACAAGAGGGAATCAGCAGCAGATGAGGACGCAGAAGAACAGGTGAGTTATCTGGAAGACAGTGCTGTGGAAATCATCCAAACTGAATAGCAAAAAGAAGAATAGAAAAAAAAATGAGGTTAGGTTAAGAGACCTCTGGGTCAACAACTATACTGACATTTGCATTATAAATTCCTTGAAGGAGAAGAGAGAAAAAAAAGGGCCAGAAAACTTTTTTGAAGAAAAAATAGGTGAAAATTTCTCTAACCTGGAGAAGGAAACAGATAGCCAGGTACAGGTAGGTGGAGGGTTCCAAACAAGATGAACCTAAGGAAGTCCACATAATAACTAAAATGTCAAAACTTAGGGGTGCCTGCATGGCTCAGTCGTTAAGTGTAGGACCTCAGCTCAGGTCATGATCTCATGGTTTGTGGGTTCAATCCCCGCATCAGGCTCTGTGCTGAGAGCTCAGAGCCTGGAGCCTGTTTCAGATTCTGTCCCTCCCCTGCTCTCACTCTCTCTCTCTCTCTCAAAAGTAAGTACACATTTAAAACATGTCAAAAATTGGGGCGCCTAGGTGGCGCAGTCGGTTAAGCGACCGACTTCAGCCAGGTCATGATCTCGCGGTCCGTGAGTTCGAGCCCCGCGTCGGGCTCTGGGCTGATGGCTCAGAGCCTGGAGCCTGTTTCCGATTCTGTGTCTCCCTCTCTCTCTGCCCCTCCCCCGTTCATGCTCTGTCTCTCTCTGTTCCAAAAATAAATAAACGTTGGAAAAAATAATAAATAAAACGTCAAAAATTAAAGATACAGAGAAAGGCAACTAATTACATATAAAGGAAACACCATGAAGCTATACACTGAGTTCTCAGGAGAAACCTTCACAGAAGGTAGCAGTGTAATATATACAAAGTGGTGAAAGGAAAAAAAAATCTACAACGAAGAACACTCTACTCAGCATTCAGAATTGAGGGAAATTTATAAAGAGTTGCCCAGGCCAAAAAAAGTCAAAGGAGTGCATCACCACTGAACTGGCCTTACAAGAAATGTTAAAGGAACTTCCTGAAGCAGAAAAGAAAAGGCCTTAACTAGAAGTAAGAAAATTATGAAAGGAAGAAGTTTCACTGGTAAAACAGTTAAAGATAGTAGATCATTCACTTATAAAACTAGTATGAGGGTTGAAAGACAAGTAAAATCAACTGTATCTACAATAACTACTTAAGGGATTCACAAAATTAAAAAAATGTAAACTATGACATTATATACATAAAAGGGGGAATAAAAATGTAGTACTTTCAGAATGTGTTGGACTTAAGCAAACTGCCAACTTAGAATACTATATACCTAGGATGTTATTTATGAACCTCAAGGTAACCACAAATCAAAAACCTGTAAAAGACACACAACAAATAAAGAGAAAGGAATCCAAGCTCAATATCAAAGAAAGTCATCTAATCACAAAGAAAGCAAGAGAAGAGCTATGAGAGGAACTCTGAAAACAACCAGAAAACAAAAAACACCAATAAGTACACACCTTTCATTTTAAATATAAACAGACTAAATGGTCCAGTCAAAAGACACAGGGTTACCTAATGGATACAAAAAAACCCAAGAGCTATCTATGTGCTGCCTATAAGAGACTCACTTCAGACCTAAAGACATATACAGACTTAAAGTGAAGGGATAGGAGAAGATATTCCATACAAATGGAAGCAAAAAAGCCAAGGTAGCAAATATTTAAAAATTGACAACAGACAAAAACAGACTTTAAAGTAAAGGCTGTAATGAGACAAAGAAGGGCACCGCATAATGTTAAAGCGATCAATCCAAAAAGAGGACATAACAACTGTAAATACCCATGCACCCAACACAAGAGGCCCTATATTTTCCAGATACAGTAAATATTAATGGACTAAAGGGGGAAAATTGTCAGTAATACAATAATAGTAGGGAATTTTAACACCTCACTAACATCAATGAATAGATCATCCAGGCAGAAAATCAGTAAGGAAATCATGGCTCTGAATGATGCATCAGACCAGACAGACTTAATAGATATACACAGAACATTCCATCCCTCCACCCCCAAATAGCAGAATACACATTTTTCCAAAGAAGACATCCAGATGGCCAACATAGAAAAGAGTCATCAGGGAAATGCAAATCAAAACCACGAGATAACAACTTACACCAGTTCAGGATGGCCACTCTCAAAAAGACAAGAAGTAACAAGTGTTGGGAAGAATGTGGAGAAAAGGGGACCCTCTTTCACTACTGGTGGGAATGCAAACTGGTGCAGCCACTGTGAAAAACAGTATGGAGATTCCTCAAAAAATTAAAAAATAGAACTACCCTATGATGCAGCAATTCCACTTCTGGGTATTTTTCCAAAGAAAGCAAAAACCATTAATTTGAAAAGATATCTGTACCCTTATGTTTATTGCAGCATGACTTACACTAGCCAAATATGGAAGCAACCTAAGTGTCCATGGATAGATGACTGGGTAAAAAAGATGTGACACACACACACACAGAGGATTATTACTCAGCTATAAAAAAAGAGTATTTTTCTGGGGCGCCTGGGTGGCTCAGTCTGTTAAGTGTCCAACTTTGGTTCAGGCGATGATCTCATAGCTTGTGAGTTCAAGCCCCACATCGGGCTCTGTGCTGACAGCTCAGAGCCAAGAGCCTGCTTCCGATTCTTTCTCTCTCTCTCTCTTGGCCTCTCCCCTGCTCATGCTCAGTCTCTCTCTGTCTCTCAAAAATAAAACATTAAAAACAAACTACAGAAAGTATTTTTCCTATTTGTGACAGCAGGGATGGACTACGAGGGGTTTATGTGAAGTGAAAGAAGTTGGACAGAGAAAAGCAGATACCAAATGATTTCACTTCTCTGTGGAATCTAAAGAACAGAATAAATGAACAAACAAAACAGAAACACTCATAAATCCAAACACACTGGTGGCTGCCAGAGGGGAGATGGGGCGGGGGGATGGGTACAGTAAGTGGAGGTTATTAACAGTACGAATCTCCAGGTACAGAACAAGTCACAGGGATGTACAGTATAGCACAGGGGACACAGTCTGTGATCTCATAATAACACTGTATGGTGACAGATGGTAACTGCACTTACCTGGGTAACATTTCATAACGTATAGAAGTGTCAAATGACTGTCGAACACCTGAAGCCACTATAATATTGTATGTCAAGTATACTTCAATTAAAAAAAAAATAGCATTTCAAATGCAAATGAGGTTCTTGGCTCTGAAATTTGTGTTCGTACAGAGGCAAGCGCGTTTTAAACAAGGGATTCAGTGTGAAGACGACACCCCAGATACAAGCCCACAGACCGTGGCTGCTGGTCTCGCTTACTTACCTCTGGAAGGGAGGACGGGGCACCACGTGTCTGCTTGATGGCCTCCTCGTAGCGGGGAGGGTCTTTTGTCTTGGGGACCGGGCTCCCAAACAGGGAGTGCTGGACGACGCACTGCTGGGGTGGAGGGGGCGAACTAGGCTGAGGCAAAAAGAGGGGGGCACATGTCAGGTCTGGGCAGTGAGCTCAGAGAGCGGCCGAGTCACGGCGCTCCTGAACTCAGGAGCCTTCTCACCTCCAGCCTGTGTGGCCGATGGCACCGGGGCACCATCCTGTGAGGGAAGGGTCATCTGTTCCGCGATAACAGCCAAGCTGCCCCTTAACAACCGTCACCACGGTCTTTGGCTATTTTGTCCCATTAATATTGATACTCAGTCCCTCCACGCCCGAAGCACTGGGTTCTGCAATGCTTTAGGGCCCCATGAGCAAGCACTGTTACTGCTGCCCCGTCCGCACAGCACTACCTTGTTGGAAGCGGTAGGTCCATTCTGCAGGGAGGCAAGTGGTGCGCTTCTGGACTGAAGAACACTGGTGGAGGTCTTGTTCACAAAGGGCTGCTGGACCGCTGGAGCAGGTGGTCTCTCATACGGAAGAACTGAATTTGATGCCGAGTTCGTGAAAACCTGTAACGGACAAATATTTTCCATTCAATCTGTTCTTTGGCTCTTCCTACCGAAGAAAACCATGTTTTAGGACGAGGCTCGGCAGACTTGCCCTGTAAGGAGCCACCACGTGTGCAGCTTAGGGTCTGCAGGCCACGGGGTGTCTGTTGGAACTGTTCACCTCTGCCACTATGGCCCAGAAGCAGTTTGGACAACGCATAAATCAATGGGTGGGGCTGGCTTCCAATAACTTTATCTACAGAAACAGGTGGGGCGCTGGAGGTGGCCCTCAGGCCGTGGTCTGCCGACCCCGATTTTCCAGCATCCGTGGTCCCTTTACTCAGTGGCCTGTCTTTGATGGCGGTGTGGACTGTACCTTCTGGGAAATCAGCGCTTGCTCAGTATGATTTCTGTCTTAGGCGATAGCTGAATTTCTCATAATCCTCACCAGGGTGGTCTCATCTACTTTCACAGCTTTCATGTCCACGATTAACCTAATAATCCCCAAACCCACATCTTTTCCACCCTTGCTTCCAAGTGCCAAAGCCACATTTATAACCTTTATTTACAAACATAAATTCAGGACATCTCAAATGTAATATATTCCAAACGAAACTTTCCCCTTTCCTTCCACCACCACCAGCCTCGGAGGAAAAGTAATTCTTGGTTTTCCCTTCATTTATTTTTAAAACTTTGGTAAACGAAGCCATCAGTCTCCTCTGCTGTCTCCCTTCAGTGCTCACACGCCTTACGAATGCCTCCTGAATCAGGCCTCTGTCCTCCGCTGTCCTAATCCAGGTCCTTGCTCCTGATCACGGGAGTACCATGGCATCCTCTTCACTGTGCCTCCCTCCCTGTCGACCCTCTGCTACAGTTACAGCCTCAGCACACACCTGATGGAGCCCCCACAATCCCTGGCTCCTCTGTCCTTACGGTAAAACCCTCCTCTCTGGCTGGCACAAAAAGCTTCCACCACCCGGCCCCATTTCTGTCCGACCGGAAAGGCCACACAGGCTGCGGCCACACTCAGGTTTTCAGTTTGTTGAAAGTGTCTCCAAATCCTTGCAGGGCCCCATTTAAAATCTGCCCCCTTCTGAGAAGCTGGCCTCTGCTCTGTCAGGGAGCGGTGAGGACTCCCTCCTGTGGAACTAACAAGTGTCTGTTTAGCCCCCATCACGAGCCAAAGGTCTTATGGCCTTTTACAAATGTATGGTCACTGTGTGATTTTGTGATTGTATTTCACAGAGCTGATTTACTCATAAAAATATTTTATGTACTTTATACCACTAGTATTCTGAAAGAGAAAAACTTACCTCTGCGTTTCTATTGTAAACATACATATGTATTTCTTAAGTGGGCAAGTATATGTGCGTGCGTGTGTGTGTGTGTGTGTGTGTACCCACCCCTTCAAAAGGTACAGCTGCTCTGGGTGAGGAGTTCTGGAAGCATATTCCTCTTTGAAAAAGCTGGAATTAATGATCCCTAATTCTAGTATTGAGACTTAGTGAATAAACCCTTATTTCTCCTGTCTATATCCTGTTTTTCTCTCTCTTCTCTTAAAGAAAACTGTCTTAACATTGGAATGTTCACTGAGGCGATCACCACCCTAGAATGTTATTGTGAGCCCAAAGTCAGTAATATGCTGCTGTAACTCACTGCATTTCCCAGAGGAGATTCCAGAAGAGAGCACATGATAATGTGACTACTGATGACCTCAGGCGTCAATTTCGGTCTGCTGCTCAAGTGATCTTAGCCCAGACGGTTCACGCTACCTTGGGGCATGTCTACAGGTACACCTAATTATCCAAGTTCTTTTATGTTGAAGATTAACATTCTGGGACTAATAATTCTCAAGGTTAAAAATAATAAGACGTATTTTTGAGGCCTTAAGAGTTTTCTGTCAAGGAGATGTGCACACAGCTCCACCTGCTGGGTAAGAGGGAATTTTTGTAACTTCTGGGCTATTCAACATCACAATTTTTTGGTAGGAACACATGGAGGGGTTACTGAGTCCTAGACCAACACAGTCATCTGAAAGATGAGGAAAATGACACTCAGAGGAAGTAAGTGAATTTTGCATAAGGCCAAACCTGTAGGAAGTGGGGAACCAGAATCCGCACACCTGGGCCCTCTGGCTCTTAGCCCGCAAGATGGCAAACTCTTAAATATATAAAGATCTTATTCAAGGTAGACACTGAAAAAGTATCTTTTTCGACTTCAACTATTTCTTCCCAGGGAACAGCACTTCCCCCTCCCCCACAAGATGATTAATTTGAAAAGAAATTTATTTTAGAACTCAAAAAATCCTACATGAGGATTAAAAACAAACTTTTGAAACTTTTACTTGAAAAAGGGCTTAACTATTAAGATGACCGGTCTTTCAGTAAAAAAGAACCCTTTTTCCCTAATAACTGCATAATCTGCAGCCGGATGGCAGGTGGCCTGAGGCCCATCCAGTGGGAGGTGCTTCCCACGGAAGAGACCGCTATGAGGACACTTGCAGAATGGCTGAGCAGATGACAGTCACCATCGGCGACGGCCTGTCACTCGTTAGCATTCACCAACCTTTCTAACTTGCTGAGGCTGACTGAGCACATGTGGCGTGAAAGCTTCTTGCTTCTGAGGTACGGTCTGGGCTAAGCCTGAGGACAGGGTGGTGGCTGCTGTCTGCGGCTGAGTCTGAGTCTGGATTCCTGCTTGTGGTGGGGTCTAGGAAGCAAACAAAATATTGATTTAATTATCAAAATCAAACTCGGAATCAAGAGTGTAGGTGTGGGGGCACCTGGATGGTTCGGTCAGAAGAGCATGGGACTCTGGATCTCGGGCTTGTGAGTGGGAGCCGCAAAGTTTGGGTTGAGTTTGGGCGTAGAGGTTACTTAAAAAATACATACATAAACTGAAAACAAAAAACAGAGTTTACATGTGCAACATGCGATCATGTGGGGAACATATCTGAAATGAAGTGATAAAATACTTACAGGTAGATACACGCTTCATCGACAACACAGTTTGAACCTTAATTTTAAACCAGAGACCTAACACCAGACCAGTTTTTTTCACGCTCTTATTATTTCTTAAGTGGCTAAGATTTTCATTGGGAAATTTTGAGAAAACGGAAAACTGAAATAAAAACCTATAGTGGCTCTACACACAACAGGCCAGGCGTGACAATAATTTTAACAGCAGCAAGAAAATCTGAGGCCTAACTGCCCAAATAGTATGTGCTCCCTCTGGAGACAGTCAGCTATGTGCTGGGGCACACACGGGCCCAGAATGGAGAATGTCAACTCTAATGGAAGATTTGGGTGGAAAAATACATGTTTAGAAAAGCTGTGTCACAGAGTAGACTTTGAATTTCACAGACAGTCTAAAGGTCAAACAGGAGAATTAGAATGCTTGCACATGCCAAGGGCCTCTGGGTCATGCTTCCTAACCTCAGGGGCACAACCCACTGGTCTCTGCCATGAAGAGTATGTGGGTGGGGGGGGGGGGTGGTCAAAGCTGAGGAGCACTGTCCCAGGTAGTTTCTGTTCACCTGTCACCCACCCACTGTGTGAAAACCTACCAAATGCACTGCATAAAAACAAGGTTAATACACAGGTTATGGAGGAGGCATAAAAGGAGGTTTCGTGCTTACCAGTGGTTTATCAACTCCCTCAACACCTTCACTCCTAAGTTTGTGGTCACATTTTCCTCAGATGCCCCACATGCCTCAGGCATCTTGACTTCAATGGTGTCTTTCGAGAACCACGTTTAGGAGGCAGAACACACGAGTGGGCATAAAAGTAAAGGCCGGGCAGTTAGAAAACCTGGCTCTGTCCTAGAGCAACTTACCCAACGTTTCAAGGCCTCAGTTTCTCTATCTCAAAATGGGTGCCATCACTTAGATCTTCTGGGGGGGAAGGGAGAGCTGAAGGGAGTGAGCCATTTAAAATACACGGAGGAGGGGCGCCTGGGTGGCGCAGTCGGTTAAGCGTCCGACTTCAGCCAGGTCACGATCTCGCGGTCCCCGAGTTCGAGCCCCACGTCGGGCTCTGGGCTGATGGCTCAGAGCCTGGAGCCTGTTTCCGATTCTGTGTCTCCCTCTCTCTCTGCCCCTCCCCCGTTCATGCTCTGTCTCTCTCTGTCCCAAAAATAAATAAACGTTGAAAAAAAAAATTAAAAAAAAAAAAAAATACACAGTGGAGCATGTGACTCTCGATCTCGGGGCCGTGAGTTGGAGCCCCATACTGGGTGTAGAGATGACTTAAATAAATAAGAAAATAAAGTACGTGATCCTGTGCCTTGCACACAAAAAGCACTCAGCGACACCAGCTATTCTCACCATACTGTAACCGGTACCTCAAAATGTCTGCACGTTCGCTAACGATACCGTGTTCACTAAAGATAAAAGCGATCAAAAGCAGGAAAGCACCGCTTGCTTGTTTTAACTATGTGGAGACAATGCTAGCTATTAACATTTCTGAATTAAATTCCAGGCCCCCGCCCCCCACGCACATATTTTCTGCACCTCTGAGGCCCGGCTGGGGTGCATGTATGAGAAGGCTGGGGCGCTCGCCATAAGGCAAGTTTCCGTTCCATGCAGGCTGTAAGGCAAAGGAGTTAGAAGACACACTTCACACCTGGAGTCTGAGGCTGCCTACTGGGAGTTGCACTGAGGTGACACTGGAGCCCTGGATGGACAGCGGCAGCAGCAGCTGAGCGGTTTGTGTGGTCAGTAAAGCCTGAGGCTGAGCGACAACGGCAGGCGGCGGCTGTCCCTGGGAACTCACGTAAAACTGTGGGATGACGCTCTGCTGCTCGGCCTGGGCCACGGGGACCTCCTGCTTGATCACTACGGCCTTTTTGGCAACCAGGGTCTGGCCACCCGCCGAGACAGGCTGGCCCACAGGATGGCTGGCCAGCGGGCCAGGCCGCCTGGGGCTGGAGCAGTCGGGCAGCGCGGTCTCGTCCTTGACGGGGGAGCCCACGCCGCCATGCTTCGGATCTAACTTGCCGGCAGAGCTGGCCGCGGCACCGGGCTGGGGTTCCAGCGGCGGCTGCTGCTGCCGCTGCCCTCGCTTTTCAACCTCAAGCTGCATTTTCAGAACTTCCACGAGCTTCTGTTCCTGTTCCAGTTTCCTCTTTAGCTCCTCGATCTGCTTCTCTTTCTCCTGCAGCTTGCGGTCCTTCTCGGCCGCGTCCAGTTCCAGACTCGACAGCGTGCTGCTGGCGGGACTCGGGCTGTCCTCGCTGCCCGTCACTCTCAGCGGCGACGAGCACAGGAACTGCGCGGGAGACATCATGGTCATGATCTCGGTGAACGTGTCTGCCATGCTTGTGTCCTCGGTCCCGAGACTGGACTGCTCGGAGGGGGAAGGCGAGATGGGCAGGGGGGAGCTGACGCTCTCGGCGTGGGCGACGTTGCTGCTTCCGGCAGGCGGCAACTCTGCCTTGAAAGAGGGGCCTGAGCTCGTCACGGAGTTGTGCAGCGTTGTCACCGGCAGTGCCACGGTGACTTCTGGGTTGCTGGCGACGATGGCAGACGCTGGCACCGCCAGGACGCCGCCGGCAGCAACAGCGCTGCTGTTCACTTCCTGGTAGGGCTTCAGGCGTTCAATGAGGTCCGGTTTGGTGCCCGACACCGGAAGACCCCGTAACTTCAGCTCCGTCTTCAGTTCCGACACCTGCAAGTACAAACAAATCACGTCTCTTCTCTCGGTACCGCAACTCCCGACAGATCTACAGGACGCCCAGACGCAAAAGGTGCCTACCGCCTGTCAGCTCCACGTTACCATGTATGGGCAAAGGGGACGGTTTCTCTTCCCGACGCACACACAGCTACGGACCTGTGGCACTGGGAAGGCTGGAGGTAAAGCAAGGGCTTTTAGAGGGTAATTCCTGTTCTGTCTGAGGATTTACAATCAGAAATCGTGACGAGGACAGTCACATTCATTGAGTAATTACCACGTGCCACACACTGATGGAAGTGCTTTATACTTTGTCTTTTCTCTTCTTTTCTTTTCTTTTTTTTATTTATTTTTTTTTTTTAAATTTTTTTTTCAACGTTTATTTATTTTTGGGACAGAGAGAGACAGAGCATGAACGGGCGAGGGGCAGAGAGAGAGGGAGACACAGAATCGGAAACAGGCTCCAGGCTCTGAGCCATCAGCCCAGAGCCTGACGTGGGGCTCGAACTCACGGACCGCGAGATCGTGACCTGGCTGAAGTAGGACGCTTAACCGACTGCGCCACCCAGGCGCCCCTCTTTTCTTTTTTTTAAAGCAGACTCCATGCCCAGCGCAGAGCCCAACTCGGGGCTCGAACTCACGACCCTAAGATCAAGACCTGAGGGGAGATCCAGAGCTGAACGCTTAAGTGACTGAGCCACTCAGATGCCCCTATTCTTTCAATTAATCTTCACATGAGGTGTGGGTGTTATTATTATTATTCCTAGTGCACAGATGAGGAGATTGGGGCAGTGAAAGGCAGACTGTTATGTCTGACCTACCATGGATAACCAGGAGCTGAGCTGAGGGAGGAAGCCTATCCAGTCTGGCCTCGGAGAGGAGATTCTTGACTGTTAACATTTTCCTGCTTTTCCCAACTCAGCAAGGAGCGGGGAAGAAGAAAATCTCCCTCTGCGGTCACAAGTGTTCTGGTGCCCACACATGGTCTATGCTCAACAAATCAGAGTTATTACTGATCGTCTTCAAAGAAACCCAATGGACGTAAACAGACAGTACCCCTGAAAAGGTTATCTTACTGTTGGTAAAGCTGAAGGTCTATTGAAAACTTACCTACACCTCAGACAAATGTGGCCAATCATTTCTGTTTTTGTGGTAATGACGGGTGAATAAACTCTACTTTGAAGTATTACCTTTAAGTCATCCAGGCTAGAAGGCAGGGGCCCCGGCTTTCTCACGGAAGCAGATGGATTCTGTCTTGGTGTATTAGGCGTGGTGCTGTTCAGAGCTGAATTTCCACTGTTGTTATTTTTGTCATTGAGTGGCCTTCAAAAGGAAAAGAAAATTAGACTTGATAATAAAATCATGTCTGAATTTGATCCTGCTTCTGCTAACGACTTGACTGTTAATGTGTGAAGAGAAAATCATCATGGTCGTGGATTGGAAGACTCAAGAGTATAAAGATATCAATCAAATGAGACCCCCCCCCTGCAAGTTTTGCTTGCTTGCTTGCTTGCTTGGTAGAAATTCTGAAGGTGATTCTGAGCTATATATGGAAACACAAAGGACCAAGAATGGCCATGGCATCACTGAAGGAAAGCAAAGCTGGAAGAGCCATACCACTTATCAAAACTCATTATAAAGCCAGTTATTAAGATGGTGTGGTGCTGGTACAAGGGCAGAACAACAAATGGAAGAGAACAGAGAATCCAGAAACAGACCCTCACATATAGAGCCTCTTGAGTTATCGCCAAGATGGCACTGAAGTGCACTAGCAAGAGGGTGGTCCTTACAATAAATGGTGCTGGGCCACCCTGGATATTCACACAGATAAAAATAAGGCCCTTAACTGACCCCTACACCTCACACCATCTCAGAAACCTAAACGTGAATTATGAAAGCAGTAAACTTTTAGAAAACTTAGGGTAATATTTCAGGGTGCCTGGGTGGCTCGGTTAGTCGAATGTCTGACTTCAGCTCAGGTTGTGATCTGGTGGTTTGTGGGTTTGAGCCATGCGTCAGGCTCTGCACTGGCTCACTCTCTCCCTCTCTCTCTGCCTCTCCCTGACTTGTGCTCTTTTTCTCTCAAAAAAAAAAAAAAAAAAAAAAAGAAAAGAAAACTTAGGATAATATCTTCATGGCCTTTGGGTAGGGGAAGATTTCTTAAACAGGACACAAAACACACTAAGGGAGACAGCTTTAAGAGTGAAAAGTCAAATCATAGGAGAAGGTACTTGTAATACATATTTATTTTTTTATTTTATTTAACTTTTCAGTATTTATTTACTTTTGGGAGAGACAGAGTGTGAGCGGGGAAGGAGCAGAAAGAGAAGGAGACACAGAATCTGAAGCAGGCTCCAGGCTCTGAGTTGTTAGCACAGAGCCTGATGTAGGGCTCAAACCACAAACCGCAAGATCATGACCTGGGCCGAACTTGGACACTCAACCGACTGAGCCACCCAGGTGCCCCTCTAATACGTATTTCTGACAAGGCATCATATCTAGAATATACAAAAAAAAGTCTCACAAATCAGTAAGAAAAAGACAAAATGCAATGGGAAAATCCTGAACAAGCATATCACAAGAAAATCTATCCCAACGGTCCTTAAACGTGTGAACAAGGACTTAACACCTCATCAGACACGAGGAAAATGGAAAAAGGCACAACAAAACAGCACTGCACATCAAGCAGAACCGCTGCTGTAACAAGTAAGATGCCAATACGAAGCACTCGGAACATCGAGAGCGCTCAATCACGGCTGGGAGAAGTGTGAATTGGTACAACCACTTCGCAGAAGTGTTTTATGTTATCTACTAAAGACAAACCTGTGCCTAGCCTCTGACCCAATTCCATTCCTCGAGGGACACCTGACAAAAATCTACATACACGAACCAAAACACACAGGTCAGAAAGCTTAGTATGGCGTTATTCATAACAGTCCCAACCGGAAACCCAACTGTCCACCAAGAGGATGATGGGTGGATAAATGATAAAATACTAGACAGGAATAAAAATTAACTACTTCTATCTGCACCAGTAAAGATGCATCTCACGAACACAATGTTGAGCAGAAGAACTCACGTGCGTATGTATACCGTTAAGACTGCATTTATATAATGTTCAAAAAAAGGCAAAACTAATCAATGGGAGAGAAGTCAGGTAGTCACTGAGGGGGGATGCCAGGGGGCTTCTTGGGGTACTGATATTCTATTTCTGGATCTAGGTGTGGTTATGGAGGTGTGTTTACTTAGCATTGATTTTAAGTTATGATTTATGGACTTCTCTATCACTTAACACTTCATTTAAAAAGGTGATTTAAAAAATGTGTTTTATTTCTGTACTCATCTTCCCAGCAGAACCAGGTCCCCATCTAGCTTCTTCCCCCTAGGATACTCTTGGCAACAATGACATTTCCTCCCCTGGGTGGTTGACACTGTACAGCCAATTCCATTAGAGCCTCATGCTTTATCCTTACATGAGTCTTGGTGCTGAAGCATGGAGACTCTGACTTCCATGTTCTGAAACAGGGACCTGATGTTGCTTATGGGGAGAGGTCCCTGCTTAGATGAGCTTTGTCCAGTGGGTTTTTGGAAGATTGCGTTTGAAGCCATTTCTGGCCCTGTGAACAGCTAACTCTTGACATTCATCTGGGGTCTTTGAAAACCTGCCTAAATTTTATGGAAGTTAAATAAGTGTTTGCAACGAAGTTTCTTGAAATTTGGGTGGAATGACAAATATTTTATGTATCATTTATTTCCTTTCTAAAAATCCAGTTTTAAAATCTATTAGAATTATGAAAACATTTTATGTAAATCAGAACTTCTCAACCTTACTTATTTTCATTACTGTCTCCACAAGGAGACTTTCTACGAATTTTTTTTCCCTAATCGACCTCCCAGTGAAATCTTAATACCCTCAGGGATGTACTGTGTAATCACCTACGTACCGTATATGTGTCTGTGCTCTCTTCAATCACAAGTGCAGCACTCCCCCGAACCAATTTCTGCTCCCTTGTGAACAACAAATTATTCTATTGGTGCGTTTGGTTGAGATTCTATAATGCTTTACTTGTTACTACGATTAACAGTTCAGTGCTTGCTTCAACCTTCGAAATAACGAGAGTAAGTTGGACCTAGATTTTTTTTGTCCAGATCCACAAAGACAGAAAACATGCTGTGGGGGGACCCTGACAAATGTGATGTCTGTGTGGATGAGAAACCTGAAGTCCAGACACCTGAAAGGACCCTCCAGGAGCCCCCGTCAGTGTGTGGCTACAGCCCCATCTCCCAAGGTACCAGGGGCTGTGTTATCAGGTCAAATCTCACTGCTGTGGAGCTACAGACTTCTGCATTCAGCTTCCTGTACTGGAATTTTGGTGAAAAGAAACACTGTTTTAGAAAACAACACCTCCACTGTCAGGACCCGGAAATGAAACAGAAGTGACGTTCAGTCTTTGCGTGGTGCAATAATACACAAAAGTAAGTGACCTTTCCCCCTCTGTGTCCCCGGATCTTTGTGTGTGATGCTCTCCGGGGCTGGGTGGCGTGGCTGCTATGGTGGTGGGGGTGTTTGTGGAGGACAGGGGACCGGCAGCCTTAGTGGAAAGACAAAGAAACATTAGAGACCAGATACTCAGCTCCTCAGATGTACTCTTCCCATCTACAAACTGGCCCCACACAGTCAATTTCTTTCATTACAGAAAAGACTGTTTCATAGATACTACAAAAATCCTTTTATGGGATTTTCAGTTGTCCGGGTTTCCTCACCCGGGAGTGCGGTCAGTAACGTCACCTCCTCCTGGAGTTACGGTGAGGGGCACAGGGATGTCAACGTCGAGCACACTGCTGGGTGCATCGTAAGGAGCGCGCACAGGGGAGCCAGTCACCGCTCGTGTCCCTGCTGCCCGATGCCAGAGGAGGGAGGCGGCAGGGGAGGACGCCTCCCTCGGGCCTGGACGGAGCTGCAAAGCGGCGGTGGTCTGCGTCTGATGCGCTTCCAATCCTCTTTGGTCTTCCCTGGTTCCCTTCCAATGTCAACATCTCACTCAGGCCTGCTTGCTCTTAAAATAATAACATGCTACAAAAATTCTTTCTTTCTTCATCTCTGTGCCCTGATGTTTTAGATTTACGTACTTCACAGTAAGGTCCAAATGACTAATAGGTCTAATCTTCCTCGAGATATCAGGATCTTAAAAGAAAAAAGTGCATTGATAATCACTAGCACATGAGGACACGGTTCTTAACAGAGGAGCTTTTTAGCGGATCTCACTCCTTGTCTGCTCCTAGGAAACAGGGCTCCCTGTGGTGGAATGCTCAGCGTATGCGGAGAATATCCGAGTCGAATTTCCACACACCACACGGATCATGAATTGAGTGGCCTGCTCACTGAGAAAAACTTTCAACTCGAATAAACTTTGCACCTTTTTGTACAGTTTGTCTTGTGAGGCCAATGTAAATGTCCCTTTCTCCTGATAACTGAGGGAAATGAGAGACGAGGTATTTTCATTTTTACCCATGTTTCCTGGAAAATGCATACTGAGGATGGAGATCTAGAAATCTCCTTCTGTACATAATTAAAGTTCACTATGGATGTCTTGCTGTGGATTCAGTCTCAGAAGCTGTCAGAAGTCACTTCCTTCTGTCTCTCTCAACTGGGCTCAGACTTTGGAAACATGTTCCTTCTCCACAGTTGTTGGTCACCAAGACCTTGAACTGTCTTGGAAACCTCTCTCATCTGTTCTTTCCTTCCCCTTATCAATGCCCTCATCTTCTCACATCTCCTTTATTGTGAAATGTCTGTCTTGCCTGCTGCCAGACTCCCCTCCGTGACCAGCATCTCACTGTCCTTTCGTGCACTGTGGCGTCACCACTACAGCCCTCTGAATCACCTACCACGTCAAGATTCAAGGCTGCCTGGCTTCAGATTCCTCTGGACGGAGGCTCTACTCAGTTTTGTCTTCTACTTTTCATCCCATTCCTTATTCAGGCTATTCTCCCCGTCATCCCATCAACAGGCATGGCCCGCTCCTTCCTCTGTTCTCGCATGGGGGGGGGCGGGGGGGGTCACTCTCCTTTGCGTGAAAGGGCCCCGCCCAAGTTTCGGGCTCTTTCCCACAGAGGTATCCTGCCTGCTTTCATAAAGCTTTCCTTGACCACTCCGGCTTCTACACTCATCCCCCCGCACCCCGCCTTTTTTAGGCTGTTTATAACAAGACTCTCGCTCCTTACACTTTTCTCGTGGCGCCTAATACTACGTGGCAAACAACAGGCAGATCTCTCCTGGGCAAGTAATTGTGACGAGGCACTGCTACCGTGAAAGGCCAAGGCTCGGAACCTATCTTGGAGGACAAACCCTGGACTCACTGGCACGAGGGCAAGACGCCGTGGGACGGGCTTCGAGGACCAGGCAGTGAGACCGATCGCTGAGCGCAAGCGCCCCACGACATCCACCCCCTAGGAACCAGGGACGTGGCCCGCGCCGCCCCCGGCCCCGTACTTGAGCGGCGCGGGCAGGATGGTCTGGTAGTTGTAGTGCTGCTGCTGCTGGCTCAGGATCTGGAGCTGCAGGAACAGCTGCTGCTGCTGGAGCAGGCGGGCGTAGTTGGAGTCCATCTGGGGCTCGCTCTTCTCCCCCTTCTGGTCGGGCGGGATGTACTGGTGGTACTTGAGCTTCTTCACCCGTGGCTTGGGATCTTTGCACTTCTTGCCCCGGTGTTTGTCGTTAGGGTTCTTGGGATGGCTTTGCTGTTTTCGAGAGAGAGACAGGAGCATTTTAAGAGGCGCCATCACACGCGGCCTGTTCTACCGTGTGCCTGAATGCTCTGACGGTGACGTCAAAGAGCAAGGTGCCTCAGAAATTGGCGTAGCCGCTTCGGAAAGCAGTCCGCCGAATACGC
Source organism: Puma concolor (assembly GCF_028749965.1). NCBI lineage: Eukaryota > Metazoa > Chordata > Mammalia > Carnivora > Felidae > Puma > Puma concolor. The sequence continues at coordinate 30,810,177 of NC_141682.1, forward strand.
TGCCAGAGCTACGGAAGCGTGGGTCTACCTCCCTGGGCCGAGCAATCCGGCGCCTGGGGCTCAGCCGGTTGAGCTTCCGACTCTTGATTTCGCCCCAGGTCATGATCTCACGGTTTGTGGGTTCGAGCCCCGCGTCAGACGCTGAGCGGACAGCGCGGGGCCTGTTTGGGACTCTCTGCCTCTCCCTTGCTCACACCTTCTCTCTCAAAATAAATAAACTTAAAAAAAAAATCTGGCTCCTAAGAACTTACTTTCTCCTGTTCCTTGTTTTCTTACAGTAGGGGAAGGATATACTCCACTGAGCATTATCTATTCAAGTTCAACAAAGTTACTTTGGGTTTCTTGTTTAGACACACTTGTGTCTATTGTCTCCTAGTGAAAAAGAGGCTGTACGCCAAACATACAAATGGGAAAGGATTAGGTATGCTTCCCCCTGTGTCCTGTCTTGCAGTCATTAAAAATATACTCTATAGAGACTATGTAAAAACAGAAGAGTGCTTCTAATGGAACAAAGCAGACTATAAAGTTGTGTGTTTCTGAGGAAAACACAAACACACACAAAAAATACTGCAGTCTCACAATATTCATCAATTCACTGTCATCTGCTTATCGTGTTATCAACAGATTTTACTTCTGGTCAATCACTTGGAAACGTGAACGGGGTGTGAGTTAAGGAGGCTGGACTCTAATTGTTATGTAATGATACAAGTGACTCAGCCAATCAGGAAGGCACCTGTTGGTAAGGGAGGGGGGCAGGCACGTAAGAACCACTGTTCCTCAGACGAAATCTGCTCTTATTTCTTCACTCGCACATTCTCTCAGGAAGGGAGGGAGGGAAACAGCTTTCCTCACAAAAACCCAAAGAACTGTGGTCTGTTTCCCAGTACGTACCTGTCTTCTCCTCTGCTAGCAGAGTCCTAGGATCGCCTACCCAGCCTCTGAATGTCACATTCTTAAAGGATGCCTTTTGTCCCAGAATCAAAGCCCTCCTTAAAGAGGCACTCACTAGTGAAGAGGAGAAATTCAGAGGAGAGGAGAGGCAGAGACCTCTTAGGATCCACAGGGAAAGACGCACTGGCATTCAAACAGTCTTTGTGCCATCAGTGGTACGCGTTTGCGGACGTGGGCAGAGGGGTGCGAGCGGGCATTAGCTCAGCTGCCGCTTGCCACACTCTGGAATTTCGGGCTCCAAGAAGAAGTGATGGAAGATGCTGTAATGCACTGATCTGTGCCCTGAAGCCACAAACGCTGGGCCACCCTGACAAAGAGAGGCTGGAATAGAAACAGAGCCTTCTCTGCAGGAGGGATGAGGACCAGGAGAGTGCCAGAGGGTAGCCGGAAGAAGTGAGGAATCCGCCCCAGGTACCTCCCCTGGGAGAGCGCAGCCCTGTGTTCACCCGGAGGCAGAAAGAAGGCTCCCCAACCCTTCAGGGGGCCTGGGTCCTTCCTGGCCTTGTGACTTCTTCGGGCCTCACTTCCTCATCTGGTAGGTGCAGAGAGGGTCAGCTAGCTCTCTGATGTCCTTTTTTAGTTCTAAAAGTTTGAGATCAGGGTTCTGCTGCTTTTGGCAAAAGCTGTATCGGAACTGTTTAGACTATTCCTCTGTTTATCCCCCCCTTTATTTAGCAGTTCTAAATGGACTTAAAAAAATTTTTTTAAGCCTACTATATATTAAAATTTTTAATCTTCCTTGGGGCCTATTCTAACTGAATTGTTTCACCAAGTAAAATTTAGGGAACAGTGCCACCAATGTGCAGCTTCTCGGAAGAACAAAACGAGCTTCAGCGGGCCAAATCTGCTAAAGCAAAAAACGCATCCGCCTGTCTGAAGCCTCTGACCTGTCATGTGATACATCTGGAGTACCAGTGAGCTTGACCTTGTGTATAAACTCCAAAATTATGTTGCCATTAAAGACGTCTGTTCGTGAGGGGCGTGACTCCCCAGTGCTGTGCTGAAGCGACTCTATCCTACTCTCCTCCCAGTGTGTCTTTCATGTCAGCAGCCTGGATGGAAGCAGGATTGGGAACCGCCGACAAAATGTACCCTCAAGCCTTTCTGCGCGGCTCTGGGAGTTTTCTAGAGACCAAATTTTGTGCAGTTCTTTGGTGACTACAGAACAACAGGGCATCTGCTGAAGGTGGTGGTTTCCAATATTTTTTTTTTTTCAATTTTTTTTTTTTTTTTTTAATTTTTTTTCAACGTTTTTATTTATTTTTGGGACAGAGAGAGACAGAGCATGAACGGGGGAGGGGCAGAGAGAGAGGGAGACACAGAATCGGAAACAGGCTCCAGGCTCCGAGCCATCAGCCCAGAGCCTGACGCGGGGCTTGAACTCACGGACCGCGAGATCGTGACCTGGCTGAAGTCGGACGCTTAACCGACTGCGCCACCCAGGCGCCCCTCAATTTTTTTTTTTTAACGTTTATTTATTTTTGAGACAGAGAGAGACAGAGCATGAACGGGGGAGGGTCAGAGAGAGAGGGAGACAGAATCTGAAATAGGCTCCAGGCTCTGAGCAGTCAGCACAGAGCCTGACGCGGGGCTCGAACTCACGGACCGTGAGATCGTGACCTGAGCCAAAGTAGGACGCTTAACTGACTGAGCCACCCAGGTGCCCCGGTGGCTTCCAATATTAAGGCCTGACCTAGCAAGTCTGCCTGTGGGTTTTGTCTTCAAGGCTTCATTCAGGCTGAAAGGCGGGCTAGGAGGTGCAGAAACGTGCCTTTGTGTTCCCCGCATGGGCCACAGACGCGCCGCGAGTAAACCAACCTCACACCGGCGCGTGCCGGGAACCTACCTTCACCAGCGACGGGCCAGGCTTTGCTGAGGACACGGTGTTTGTGGGGAGGACAGGAGCGGGGGACCTGGTCGGGGGCTGATCCGGAGCAGGAGTTTTCAAGAATTCAGGAACTGCTGGGGACACTGAAGTAAACTGCTGGAAAAGGCGGAAAGAGAACAAGCGTGTGAACTCGATGGCATAAAATTAGAAAAACCAGAATTATAAGGGAATGACCTCATTTTCTGAACGTCCCCTAGGAAAGAAACAAAAGAAAAATATACTATTGTGTCTGAGACCCAGATGGCAGAATAACAGGCTTTACGTCAACGGACCCAAGTATTTAGTCTTTGCCCCAATGGCAATGAAAAGCAAAAGCTAAATAAGGTAATTCGATTGACTACACCCTAGTAGTGTTTTCTCAGAAATATGGTCAGAACCGCCCTTTTTTTGGCAGAAGCTAAGTCCAAGACTCTCGCAGAAATGATCAGAACGGTACGTGATACTTGTGAGGTTTTCTTGCTGTATAGATCACAGTCATGCCGGCTGATTTAAACGTGGCATTTACTTTCCCTTATGGGCCCGATCAGTCCCCTCCAGCATACCCCAGATCCACGGCCTGGCAGCATTCAGTAAGCAAGCTGCCACTCCCTGGAGGCCCCTCCACACACATGTGCTTTACAGCTTATGTCCCAGGGTCCGAGCCCGACTAGCACTCTCTTTAACCATTTCCCCCATTTCCCACAACAGTTGGGCATCTGAACAATGTATTATTCTAAGACGGCCTTGTTTGACTGAGGGCACTCTCACACCCAAAGCAAGAAGCTAATTTATTACCGAGGTCAAACAAGTAACCACTAAACCTGGGTGTGGTGTCGTATACTAACAGAGGAAGCTACCAAAGGCTTTCATAGCTTTTCTCAACAGCCTAAGAGCCTATTTCTGCTGACACTCTACTTTAAGTAGATTTTAAGTATTCACTTACTAGGAAGAGATATTAATTACTATTCTCACAAATCAGTTAAATGTTGCACAGCAATTACTACATGGACTTAACTATTACCAGCCTTAATTTAAGAAAAAAAATCTCTTCCTTTATCACTCTGCTGCCCTGCCCACAACTCTCAAATTCATTACAAGAATCAAAATCAGTTCTTTTGCTGATGTACTTGGGTTTAAGAATAGCAGACTGTATTTTCCTTCCTTAAAATAAATGACCTGAGAACTCAGAGGCTATTCAGCAGCAAGAAATATGAAGCTTGGCACATACTAGTTATTCAATAAATATTTGTTTAATGGGTGAATGGAAATTCCTTGTGGCTTTACTCATGCTGGGTCACACTCTCAAGGCCGGCTGAGACCGTGAGGATGTGTGTGAGTGTGCAACGAACTGTGCGTGCCCATGACGGCTCTCTCCCTAAGCATGGTTTTCCTTTCGCCACTGATTTCCACTTGTAAATAATTATTACTAACAGTGAGGGTTGACAATAAAAAGATGTGACTTTTGAAAGATGGCTATACGGTAACCCCCTTACCCACGGTTTATCTTTCTGCAGTTTCAGTGACCCATGGGCAACTGTGGTCCTGAAGGAGACGATCCGCCTCTGACATAGGGTCACAAGGTCAATGACAGCTTAACCCTACATTGCAGGCCTTTGTCATTCACCTCACTTCATCTCCTCAGGGAGGCATTTTTATCATCTCACATCATCAGAAGAAGAAGGGAGTGTACAATCATGAGATATTTTGAGAGTGGAAGCCCACATTCACATAACTTTTATTACACTTATAACTGTCCTATTTTTACAGTCGTTAATCCCTTACTGTGCCTCCTTTATAAATTAAACTTTACATTGGTATGTACATATAGGAAAAAACCAGGGTATACAGTGTTCTGTGCTATCAGTGGTTTCAGACACCCCCTGGGCCCTGGGAATGCATCCCCTGTGGGTAAGGGGAGAACACTGCACTTGATTTCATTCAAAGAGAAGTGAAAGAAACGAACTTCTCCAGGAGTCTCGACACCTGTACTCCAGGCTGACTTCTGCCCCCAAATGGCCCTGAGACAGCCGCTTCCTTAACGAACCTCTGACATGAAGGGAAGCTGATGGCCAGCTAAGTCACTGCTTTAAGGATATGGTTTTAAATTATTTGTTTTCCTCTCACTTTGCACATTTTTTGGAAGTGAGGATATTTATCTCTGGGTCAATTTTCCCATAGGGAAAAACATTCCTTGGCTGTTAAATAATTGGCATATGAAGTAGAATCACATATTTGTGTGTGTGTGTGTGTGTGTGTGTGTGTGTGTGTGTGTGTGTGTATAATATATATGTATATGTATATATGTGTATATATAGTATATTTAAAAATTGTATATACGAAGGTGTGTATATTCATATGGGTGTGTGTGTGTTTTGTTCCTTGCAGATAAATTCTACTAACCTGGCAAGCTATTTTACCCCTCCAGCCCCCCAATGACTAATGCGATTGCAGTGATGCATTTGACAGCTGTCAGTGTTAATAATCTGGAAAATAATCCAGTAGCATAATGTGCTATCAATTATAATATTTATGAAAATGTTTCTCCTGTATTTCTAAGACCTTGTCTAACTGACTTCAGCCTTGATTACAGATACTCTCATCTTACTAGTTCTTTTCAGTGTGACTCTGCTACCCAGAAAAACAGAGGCCCCCCCACCCCCCACCCCAGCATTAACACAAGAATGACCCAACTGAGATACGGTGATTATTCACATTACCTTATCTGATGATAAATTCTGGTTAAAATGGGAGAAACGTCTAAACTCTTCTTTACATTTGCCAGTCTTTGTTATGTGCCTTAGAAATGACCCCCTAAATAACCTTACATCCTAGCTAGACGTTAGGATCCTAGTGACTAGAGTTACCCAAAAATCGAGGTATCAGTACTTCTGAAACGACAGTATTCCAAAAAAGATGAAAACAATATACAAGCCATAAAGGACACCACACTTATGTTACCCCATCATAAAGTAAGCAGTATGTTAAAATCTTAAAAGAATACTTCAAATGTTTAAATTTCCACTGGCACCTAAGGTCACCTTTTGTACTTTCAAAATTTAATCTCAAATGATTTGGAATCTTTTCTCCAAGGAAACAAAAGAGCTGCAAGCTTTGCTCTGTTTTATTCGATCTGAGTGCTGTTCCCGAGCTACAGGTCTCATGACTGCCAATTCTTCAACTGTCATCATGACACCGTGACAGACAATGTCAGGAAAACACTGTTGTCTAATGAGGGATACTTAGGCTTTAAACAAAACCGAAAAGATTCAGTCTTTGAATCTTAAAGACTGACTTTTCTCTTCTTAGAAATTGCTAAGGGTAAGTTCTGCTACCAAAGAAAAAAATAAGTCAAGGTAAATGTTTAAGCTGATTATAATTTTATAATGTATCAGGTGTCTGCACTGGTTCCTTCTGAAAAGATGATACACTTGTCAAGGACCAATCACTGTTCTCTGGTAAGTTCCTTTTTTATTAGATTTCTTTATGCAATCCAGAGGGGCAGAAACTAGATATTTAAAAACAAAGTTTTTTTGGACTGGAGATTTTAAGTCTAAAATACATGTGTTTTTAATTTAGGATACAGCACAGATCTTCATTAAGATGGGAATATGCAAATAAGAAATTCAAAATGCAATTATTCTTTAAATATTGTTTCCATACTCTGATCCCCAGATAAATAAAACAAATGCTAGTCAATGAATGGGCTGAATACAAATCAAAAAACACATGCTTTGTATATTTAATAGATGGATACTTAATGTAAATTCTAGTTTTGCTAAAATATATCACTTAGCACTGACCACTTTATGTAATACACAGTTACAAGTTAAGATATTTCATTTTTTAAGTTTTTATTTATTTGTTTTGAGAGAAAGAGAGAGCGTGAGCTGGGGAAGGGCAGAGAGAATCCCAAGCGGGTTCTGTGCTGTCAGCACAGAGCCCAACTTGGGGCTCGATCTCATGAACAGTGAGATCATGACATGAGCCAAAATTAAGAGTCGGACGCTTACAGTGAGATCATGACATGAGCCAAAATTAAGAGTCGGACGCTTAACTGACTGAGCCACCCGGGTGCCCCTAGGCCTTTTATTTTTAGAACAAGGAGCTGAACATTAATATTTTGGCACAATATCTAGTGAACATTTGGTTGGTACATTTGGCCTGGTTAGTAAAGAGGATCTGCATGTATCCCTCATTTAAAAAATCTATTATTTAAAAAGATTGTGGTAAAATACATATAAGTTACCATTTAGGGGCACCTGGGTGGCTCAGTCGGTTAAGCTTCCAACTTCAGCCCCAGTAATGATCATGCAGTTTGTGAGTTCCAGCTCCGCATTGGACTCTGTGCTGATAGCTTGGAGCCTGGAGCCTGCTTTGGATTCTGTGTCTGTCTCTCTCTGCCCCTCTCCTGCTCGCGCTCTCTCTCTCAAAAATGAATAAACATTAAAAAAAATTTTTTTTAAGTTACCATTTAAACCATCTGATGTATTAAAAAAATTTTTTTAATGTTTATTTTTGAGAGAGAGAGCATGTACAGGGGAGGGGCAGAGAGAGAGAGAGAGAGAGAGAGAGAGGGAGACACAGAATCCGACGCAGGCTCCAGGCTCCGAGCTGTCAGCACAGAGCCTGACGTGGGCTTGAAGGCACAAACGGCAAGATCATTACTGGAGCTGAAGCTGGATGCCTAACTGACTGAGCCACCCAGGCGCCCCTAAAGCCTTTTAAAGTGTATAGTCCTATGGCATTAAGTATATTCCCACTGTTCTGTAACCATCAGTACCATCCACCTCCAGAAAAACGGAAACTCTCTTTCCATCGAACGACTCCCCATTCTCCCCTCCCACCAGCCTCTGACAACCACCATCTACTTAAATGTCTATATGAATTTGACTATTCTAGCTCTTAATAAAGTGGAATCATACAACATTTTTCCTTTTGTGATCGGCTTATTTCGTTTAGCATAATGTCCTGAAGGTTCATCCATGTTATAGCGTGGGTCGCTCAGAATCTCCCTTCTCTTTTAAGCCTCCACAACATTCTATTGCATATACACACTGCATTCATTTGTCAGTGGCCACAAGGGTTGCTTCTACCTTTGGCTATTGTCCACAATGCTATGAACACGGCTGTACAAATACCTGCTCAAGTCCCTGCTTTCAACCCTTTTAGGCATTTACCCAGAAATGGAATTTCTGGATCATACGGTAATTCTATTTTTAGCTTTTTGAGAGAACTGCCGTACCATTTTCTGTAGTGACTGTACCATTTCACAATCCCACCCAGAGGGCACAGGGATTCCAATTTCTCCACATCCTTACCGACGCCTGTTAATTTATCTTGTTTGGATAGCAGTCATTCTAGTGGTGTGAGGTGATACCTCATGGTGGTTTTGATTTGCATTTCTCTAGTGATTGGTGATGTTGAGCATCTTTTCATGTGTTTATTCACCATTTGTTGATCTTCTTTAGAGAAATCCCTATTCTGGTCCTTTGTACATTTTATTTTTTTTAGTGTTTATTTTTGAGAGAGAGACAGAGTGCGAACAGGGGAAGGGCAGAGAAAGAGGGAGACACAGAATCCGAAGCAGGCTCCAGGCTCTGAGCTGTCAGCACAGAGCCCAATGCGGGGCTCAAACTCACGAAGCACGAGATCATGACCTGAGCTGAAGTCGGACGCTCAACCGACTGAGCCACCCAGGTGCCCCTGTATTTCTTAAGTAACACAAAGAACAGCTGTCATTATGAGTTATAACAGGGTGATACGGGACGACGTGCTGGAAAAGGGTCTTAAGAAGAATCTCAAACTGATGGCATAATGAGAACAAAGTTATTACTTTAAATCCTGTGCAGGTCAGAGAGATGCTCTCTTAATGACACCTGTAATACGTGTAATGTAAGTAGCTCAGCGCCTGGCCCAAATAAGTGCCCAGCAAATGTTGGCCATTCTTTTTCATCCTCATCTCAATTATATTTGATAAACCCTAACTGATTTATGAATACAGAGGAAAGGCCTATTCTGTAGAAAGTATACTTTCCTATTGGTCACAGGAGAACAGAGTTAGGAGCTGGGTTGGAACACAACTTCACAGTTAATGCTGGAAACCAGCTCCAAATCTAAGTCCTCTCGACATGTAAGTTACATACAACGAGATTGGAAGGGTAACAATAGAAATTACCGCCAATATCTTTGATGCCCTAATTTAGGCCTTTATTGATAAGCATTTGTAATAAAAGTTAGTCCTGTTGTAATTATTTAATGTATGTGTACATGACCTTGCTCATTTTGTGAGCTTAAACCTAAGGTGTCTATATTATGTGGGAAAGGTCGTCTAGCTAAAAGTTGCTTGATACAATGGGAAAAAATGTACCAAGCTCCTCTAATCCCGTCCTCATGAAAGTACACAGAGGATCCGACCCACGAGGTTCCTTCTCAGCCCTACTTCCAATTCAGCACAGGAGTTGTCCCCGCAGCACAGACTTGGAAAATGTCAGGTCACACGTACAGTTAAGCATGTGGGTGCTTATAATAAACGATTAATTAAATGGCTTAAGAAATCGCTGAGGGAGTAAAGGTCTTCAGATTAAAAGCACCAGTGTAACAGCTCCTGGTGCTCACATGTAACTAGCTGTTTTTAATTTTCTACAGCTTTCCATTGTTCAAAAATTTCTTAGGCATAAAATAAATTGAGCTCCACCAATGTGTGATGTCTGCTCCATTAATGTTGTGGCAAGTTCCTTTCCATCTGTACTTTGATCGGAATTGAAAAGAAAAGAGAATCATCCAAGGAAGGGCAGTGCTAGTCTCTTACAGACCACACAGAATTACATATTTCAAAGAAGAATTTTTTTTGGTGGAATGTACATTTTGAAGGAAGGATATGCTGGATATTATGTGTTTTATTATTTTTGTTTTGTAAGGAATCTATCTTTTATCTGAATATTTTCCTGTAGGACTCAATCCTCTGGTATCTCTCCGTGTGTTTTGAGAAGGAAGTCAGGAGACAACATGTCCTAACACATTTTGGAATTAAGCAAGCCATAAAACAATCTTAAGCCTAATTTCCTCTAAAGTAATTATCTGTAAATATAACTTTTAAAGAACTAGAAAGAAATTCCCTACACTGGCTCTGAGATTTATATTAGGCCAAATAAAAAAACAATTGAATAGGAAAATTAGAAAAATGTGTTTGTTTTTTTTTTTAATTTTTTTTTTTTTTCAACGTTTATTTATTTTTGGGACAGAGAGAGACAGAGCATGAACGGGGGAGGAGCAGAGAGAGAGGGAGACACAGAATCGGAAACAGGCTCCAGGCTCTGAGCCATCAGCCCAGAGCCTGATGCGGGGCTCGAACTCACGGACCGTGAGATCGTGACCTGGCTGAAGTCGGACGCTTAACGGACTGCGCCACCCAGGCGCCCCAGAAAAATGTGTTTTAATCATGTGATTAAATGTGTAGCGCGAAGTGATGACTAATTAACATACAAAAAAGCCCTGGTTCCAGCAAACAAGAAGAAAGCGAAATCTATGACAGTTACTCTAAGTGGGGTCTATGGACTTTTGTTACCTGCCTGCTACAAGTACGGGAAGTCCCACAGAAATCTGGTGCTACCCTACTACTTTCGCTGTGTTGTGCAAGAAGACTGGTCCACAATGATCTGGAAAACAAGCTATGTAAAAAACACACACTAGTCTTTCACTCCAGGCAACCTGAGGACCACTGGTCTATAGTAACAAAATTCGCCATCCGAACTCCTGCCCTGAGTTTCCATTTTAAAGACTGAAAACTAAGACACCCAAGTTATAAGCTGTCTGTGTTGTTTTGTTGTCCTGTCTTTATACGGACTGTTTCCATAACAGGGAGGAGACTGACTTTGGGGAAGTACAGTGATAATTCTAAAGCAGGAAAAAAAAGAAATTACAGAGATAATCTCCCAAGTTTTTCATTCATTCAAGCAATAAGCACTTGCCGTGTGCTGGACCCTGCATGTTCAGGATGATGTCACCAAGATAGAATGAGGGGACATCCCAGCCCTTTGGAAACTCGATGTCTAATGAGAAGCAGTGTTTTCAGGTACTTTTCCCTTGAGCTACGGATGCGAAAGTAATCACGTTTAGGGAAACAAATATATTTTATATATATATGAAGTGAGATGCCTGGACAAATTCATAAACCAACACTAGAGAACAGTGAAAACAATTAAAGTACAAAATGTGCCAAAACAGACCCTAATTGTCATTTCTAGATGACACAAAAATCCCGAAGACGTTATAGGCATCACAAAGTTGCCTGTGCAGTCGACTGAAAAACAAACCCCCCAAACCTACAACATACTTAGAATCCTCCTCAAGGATTATTTTTCTTCAACATCAGTAGAGCACAGTTAACAGGGAGATGCTTCTTTAATCGAGTGAATCGAGGTGTGATATAATAATGAGAATCTTTGTCAGATTCTTTCCTTATAAATACTAACACACTACAAGGGAATTTTATGAAGGACATGCCACGTAAGAAGGTCTCAAGGTTTGTGGTGCAGAAATTATGTGACAGGTAAACGTGCGGCAGGCCAGCCTGAGGTTCTAGGTTCTTCTACTTGGATGTCTATGCAGGCAGCATACCCCTCTCTCTGAAGTGGGGCTTCCGGCGCAGGCCGAGCCGACAGATAAAAAGCAGACTGTTAAGGGTCTGCACGTAATAGGCAGAGCTGGGGCTGCAGCAACATCAGTGTTCTAAAAGCCAGTGTTTAAGTTCCCGACGACCCCAGGGCTTCATGTGTATTGCACTGGCAATAAACTGACCAGACTGATTCTTCAGGAAACACTGCTATTCCTTTATTCCTTCAAGGAATTCAGGAATGTCAGCCCACGGGGCGGGACTCTCTCTGGTTAAGGGTTCTCACTTAGAAACTTAGCTGGAGACCAAGTTTCAAGAGCAAAGCAGAAGACTTAATACAAGCAGTGCAGAGACGGGAAAACGCTAATCTCCTACAACACAGGGGGGCTGTCATGAGGCCATCACCAGGCAGATGGCTGACAGGACAAAAATTCCATGTCACTAAAGCCAAGCCCACTCTGATAGCTGTCTGATATCCTGACCTAAGCTGAGAACAAACAACCAAGATGGGTAAGTAGAACTGTTTTTTAATGGTATTGACTTGCATACCTGACATTCTTTTTAGCCCTATTTTTAAAGCTCAAACCCAGGGCACAGCAAATATGTGAGAATACAGTAGGGGCTGGGCTCCCTTGGTCTCCCTGTCTGCCTGCTCAGACCTCAGGCCGTGGGTCTGGTCGCTGACCCCACCTCCTTCCAGACCAGGTTCTAGCCAAGCAGAGAGGCCAGTGGCTCTCACCCTGAAACTCTGATAGGACAATCTGAACCCAGCTGCCCGCACTACCTTGGATGAATCTGAGCCGGAGAGGCTCTGCTCTCAAACGGAAGAACACAAACACTGACTGCTTCTACAATCCTGGCATCAGTCAGCGCTTGTGCTGAATTCAGTTCAACATTCACTGAGCACTTCTTCTGTACCAGGCCCAGTGCTGGACGTTGCAGACGCACAGACACATCACACACACACACACACACACACACACACACACACAGACACACACACACACACACACACACACACTAAAGTAGCTCTCGTCCCTCTCTGAGCGTCAAAGTCCCTCTCCTCAAGGGCTCACAGTTTAGTTGGAGGCATCGACACAATATGCAAACGCATGAATGTATTTCAGATCATGGTGATAAGGTCAGTAAGGAAAATCCTGCGGGAAGACCTAGTCCCTAACAAACAGACATTCAGGAATGAGAAGAAATGCTGAAAGAAAATATGCAAACATTTTTAATCACCAAATTTCCACACCCCTCTGAACCCACGCCTCCCCTGGTGTAAGGGTTAAGGCAGGTAATTGCTAAATTCCTTCCCAACTCAAAAATGCTATGATACTTGGCTTTAACAAGAACATTTTCTAATGAACTTAACCAGTTCCATTAAGTAGTTCAATAGCTCTGGCTTAAAGATAACTAAATAGCATTAAAATTTCAGTAAGGCAAAAAAAGACTATAAAGAGATGAACAACTAACTTATGTGCAGCATAAGACTTCTTACATAACCAAACGAAACATGAACACCCATTGGAAAGTAAGAAATGGGAATTTCCAATGCAATTATTAAAAACTATTTGTTAGATTCCTTTGCATGCACTAGATTTTCAGTTCCCAAAACAATCTGACACATAATACGTGCTCAGTAAATATTTGTCGAACAAAGAAGTTCAATCTAACCCAAATCAAGAAGCCAGTTACAACACTGAACTCTCCAAACAGTGTGCGAGGTTTACAGTGAAGACATTACCTACCTGTGGTAAAGACACAATGACTGTGGCAACCGTATTACCTTCTCGGAAGGCAGTTGAAATGCCCACCTTTTACCTAAAAAGGTCCAAATCCATTTCAAAACCTGGTAACTATCCAAAGAAATAATAAGACAAGTGCCCAACAACGTATGCATAAAAAACTATGGAGGGGGCGCCTGGGTGGCTCAGTCGGTTGGGCGTCCGACTTTGGCTCAGGTCATGATCTCGCGGTCCCTGAGTTCGAGCCCCGCGTTGGGCTCTGTGCGGACAGCTCAGAGCCTGGAACCTGCTTTGGATTCTGTGTCTCCCTCTCTCTGCCCCTCCCCTGTTCGTGCTCTCTCTCTCAAAAATAAATAAACGTTAAAAAAAGAAAACCTTCTGTGCATCAAAGGACACTATCAGTAAAAGGTGAGGACCAACACAAAGAATGGGAGAAATATTTGCTAATCATATATCTGATAAGGGGTTAATATACAAAAAACTCCTATAATTTAATAGCAGAAAAACAAATAATCTGATTAAAAATGGACAAAGGACTCAAACAGACATATCTCCAAAGATGACATACAAATGGCCAACAAGCATATGAAAAGATGCTTAACAGCACTACTCATTAGAGAAAGGCAAATCAAAACCACAGTGAGATACCACTTCATAACACTAGAATGGCTATTATCAAAAGAGCATAAACTATTAAGTGTTGGTGAGGACGTGGAGAAACTGAAACCCACGCATGCGGGAGTGTGAAACGGTACAACCGCTATGGAGAACGGCACGGAGGTTCCTTAATAAACTAAACATAGAATTACCATGTGGCCCATCAATCCCACTTTTGGGTATATGCCCCAAGGAACTGAAAGCAGGGTCTCAAAGAGATATTTCCAAACTCATGTACCTAGGGCTGTTACTCACAATAGCCAGAGATGGAAGTCAATGACTGCCAATGAGTGGATACACAGAGTATGGTATATATCCATACAATGGACTGCCATTCAGCCTTAAAAATGAAGGAGATTCTGTCACATGCTACAACATCAACAAACCTTGAAGGTATTACGTTAAGTGACATAAAAAGGCAAATATTGCATGATTCCATTTATATGAGGCATTTAAAGGAGTCAAATTCATATGTACGTATGTACATATTTACTTAAATTCCAGTATAGTTAACACACGTCATATTAGTTTCAGGTGTACAATATAATGATTCAACAATTCTATACATTACTCCGTGCTCATCATGGTAAGTGTACTCTTAACAGCCTTCACCTATTTCACCCATCCCCCACCCTAAAGGAGTCAGATTCTTAGAGACAGAAATGCAACGATGGGCGATCATCAGGGTCTGGAAGGAAGGGGGATGGGGCGTTACTGTTTAATGGCCACAGTTTCAGTTTTTTAAGACAAAAAGTTCTGGGTATTTGTTGCACAACACAAGTGTACTTAACACTACTGAGCTACAGATTTTAAAATGGTTAAGATGGCAAAAAAAAAGGGGGGGGGAGGGGAGGGTTATATCTTATAGTGTGCGAATTATACCCCCAACAAAAGTTATGTGAAACATTTTAAAAAGCAAGTTACACAACCATTTGTAAAATAAAAGTGTGTGTATAGAACAGAAATGAAATGTAAGAATCTACTGAAAAATGTTAACAGTGTTTGTATTACAGGTGAAAAATAAGTCTGTAGTTTCCCACACTTTCAGACTTTTCTTCTGGAGAAAATGTAATTACCTTGATATACAAAAAACAGGGCATGGTCTCTATTAAGGGGCAGAAACAAGAAAGCTGATACCTGGGCTGGAGTGCTTGTAGTCACGGGAGACGGCGATTCACTAACTTTTGGCTCAGTCGGGGAAGCGGCGGACCCCTGCGAGTCCTGGCTGGCTGGCTGGTCTGGAGACAGAGCATCACTGCTGTCTTCGTCAAATGAGAAATCGCCCTGAGTTTGAGGATAGTCCTCCTTCCCAACGCCTAAAGAAAGAAATGACTTTCAACTTAAGTTGACCTTGGAACACCAAGCTTACAATGATAAAGAAGGAGAAACACTGTTTAGTCCAAGAACTTAAGAAGCTGGTTTAAAAAAAAAAAACTGATGGGGCTCCTGGGTGGCTCAGTCGGTTGAGCGTCCGACTTCGGCTCAGGTTATGTATGATCTCACTGCTCGGGAGTTCGAGCCCTGCACTGGGCTCTGTGCTCACAGCTCAGAGCCTGGGGCCTGCCTCGGATTCTGTTTCCCTCTCTCTCTGCCCCTCCCTGACTCATGCTCTTTCTCTCCCTCTCTCAAAAATAAATAGTAACACATTAAAAAAAATCGAACATAATGTACTTCCCAGAGGAAGAACACACCAGTCACTACCTATGATGAATACTTGGGGAAGAAAGTCAGATCAGATCAGTCTGAATCAGATCAAGCCTTTGGATCCAACTACCAGTTTCGGGAAATACAGAAGACAAAAAAAGTTCTTAATGACACTGGGAACGCTAATGCATTCAGGAAAATCCAGTCTGTGGGCACGGCTAGCGAACAGAAGGCTTTTTCACCAACAAAGGAAGAAAAGTTAGAAGGCCCACCCAGGAGATCAAGATTTAAGAGCTATATCAGCAAAGACAAGGTGTGAACCTTGCTTGGACCCTGATGTGGAATACAAGTGTTAAAAAAACATCAAGAGGCACGGGAGAAAATGGAGCTATGGTTCGGTATCTGCGGATGAGTCCCACTTCATGGAGAGGCCCAGTTACGCTGATGTCTTGCCTTTTGGGGCCCATTTCTTTGGGATTGAATGGAATCATCATTGAATGTACTACTTAGAATTACTGACTACAAATTGCCTGAGATTTAAACCCATACTCATGCAAAATATGAAGTCCCCAGAGTAATGGAAACAAGACTAGTTTTTATAGCAGGATATTAACTTTTCAAAATTGCTTGCTGAACAAGCGGTATTATTATTATTATTATTGTTTCTGCTAAAACTTGTGCCGGAATATAAAGTATGCGTGGTGAGGAAACATTAGTAACTATGATAAGATCAGGATAAAATGGACAAATTTTACCATTCTTAATAAATACATCTGTCCTCATGTGCTATTTACGTTGTTGAACTAACACTGAACAAGATATTCATCTTTCCTAGAAGTACACAGAATTAAGTAATGAAAAATCTGTAAGGATCTTAAACAACACAACAGAAATTAAATAGTATAATGAGTAAGTTGAATTAAGAAAACATGGGGCGCCTGCGTGGCGCAGTCGGTTAAGCGTCCGACTTCAGCCAGGTCACGGTCTCGCAGTCCGGGAGTTCGAGCCCCGCGTCAGGCTCTGGGCTGATGGCTCAGAGCCTGGAGCCTGTTTCCGATTCTGTGTCTCCCTCTCTCTCTGCCCCTCCCCCGTTCATGCTCTGTCTCTCTCTGTCCCAAAAATAAATAAACGTTGAAAAAAAGAAAACGTCAGAATGAGGGGCGCATGGGTGGCTCAGTCGGTTGAGTGTCCAACTTCAGCTCAGGTCATGATCTCACGGTCCATGAGTTCAAGCCCCACGTCGGGCTCTGTGCTGACGGCTCAGAGCCTGGAGCCCCTTTGGATTCTGTGTCTCCCTCTCTCTCTGCCCCTCCCCACCTGTGCTCTGTCTCTGCTGAAAATGAATAAACATTAAAAAAAAAATTAAAAAAAAAAAGATGTTAGAATGAAATTGGAACTTAAGGACAGAAACCTCAGACGTGACAAGAGGAACTTCTGTGTTAACTGGTAAGAGATGCTTCATCTACCTTATTACATAAAAAACAAACAAAAAAAAATCCCAAGAATAACGGGAATTGGTGCAAGTATTAATCGATTTCTAATTCACCCAGAAAACAATACTCATGATCGGTGCTGGCTTTTTTATTTTAATGTTTATTTATTTTAAGAGAGAGAGAGAGGGCATGTGCACGAGAGGGGGAGGGGCAGAGAGAGAGGGGGAAAGAGAGAGAGAGAGAATCCCAATCCGACTCCACACCGACAGCACAGAGCCTGACGTGGGGTTCGATCTCATGAACCAGGAGATCATTACCTGAGCCAAAATCAAGAGTCGGACTCTTAAGTGACTGAGCCACCCAGGTGCCCCTGGTCCTGGCTTTTTAAATTAAATTTGTTTGAAACTTCCAAGTTTCTCTTTCTCCCAGAAATAATAAATTTTTAGAGTCTTGCCTATAATTGCTTCCTTAACACTGGAGTCTACAGGAAGGATGTTTTTCTCTACCAGCTCCATAGGACCAGGTCTTTGAGCAATCTTTTCATTCAGATCATCCGCTAGTCGAGCTCTTTTCAACTTCATCTGAGTAGCCTGCAGGGATGGTTCTGCAAATGTTTCTAAAAGAGGAAACATAGTTTTAACCATTACTTGAATTACTGGTTCCATAATGTTACTTCTGGCCAAGTGAATCTAATTTAATTTAAACTGGGTTAAACATATTTATGTGTTCTCAACACACTGATGGAAAGAGAAGTAGGCTGTTTAAGAATGCTGTAGTGTACGCTGTATATTTTTAGTCCTGGATACTTGATACTGTCTATATAATGCCCTTAGACGCAAATTAACATGAACTCAAGCCAAAAATGTGGTACTGCTCTTGTTCATTTATGGTGAGAGGATCACAGTCACATTTGTTAGGTATTGGGAGGTCTGGAGGATGAACACGAGGGATGTGGTCCATCCGTGGCCCAAGAAGTGTCCAGGTGTGATCTGGCCTCACTGCAAAGTCAGCTGCGAGACGTGGCACTGTTCTCTTACTTAGTTAGGTCCTAAAGCTTCTCTGCAGGAGCCAAAGGAAGAGCCAGAATCAAATTCTTGGGTTGATCCTTGTGTGTCTCAATCATCCTCACTAAGAATCTGGGTTTATTTCTGGGTATATAACCTTGGAACATTCAATTACATAGTCCTATGTCATAAAGATAGATGTCAATGGTCATAAAGAAGGCTCGGCTCATCTACTTGCAAACAGGAAGTTGTACAACAAATGCAAAAGTAACGTAAGTATCCTAGCTCATTCATCTGGGTAACTGTGTCAATGACTTGGCTTCTGGTACCTCTCATTAACATTTTATTACATTGTTCTAAGTAATGCTTAGAAGTGATTAAAAACATGGTGAGGTGTTAACCCCAAATTCTGAGGTGACAGTTGCCTGCCACTTAAATTACATAGCAGAAGGTCTTTTAATGAAAATCCCCATAAGTTATCTCAGGATTAACTGATGTTCTCTTTTTAGTGGGTACGACGTCCTGGCTGAAGCCCAAAGCACACCAAAAGCCCACGGCCCGTGAATTACTCCCCAGCACATCCGAGTGCTTTTCCTTCCACCAGCTGAACTACACGCTTACCAAAGATCAACCTTGAGGGTCCACAAAACAGTTCATATCATTTCATATCTGCTGTCAATACATAGTTTAACTACATCTTCTAGGAAAATGATAAACTTCAAAAATAAGACTATTTCTTGGGAACCTAAGTTAAATCCTTTGGAATGATTTGATAAAGGTGGGTTATTACAGAATAAGTCACTGTCAAATTAGGGCAATTAACAACTAAAATATTTGGGAAAAATTATAAAATCTAGGGTTTTCCAACTCAGATTGCTTTTCAAGTGTCTTTATGTTGTTTTTTCCACCCTAAATGGAAATTGTAGATGACGTATGATAGCTGTGCTTCATGCAAGAAAGATGATGTAAACTCCATTCACTTCCCTAATGAGGGCCCTGGTCTTAAATCAGAGTATTGGCTAATAAATGAACATTTCTGTAAGTGAAGATATCATGTGTGACCTCTCATTTTTAACATTTTCCTGTATAACCTTAGGCTGTGGCCCCCATCTTATTACATAAACCACTTCTAACCACACAGGAAGATGACAGGTAGAGAGAATGAGACCATGCCAATCACTCTTAGGGTGATTTTAAATGCTGTTGTTAAGATCTAGGTAGGACAGTCTTCTGCCTTTCTCCTTTCTCCCATCAACATTTCCATATCAGGAATATGTCTGGAATGAAAATATCCCGAAAGTAAATGATTAGACGCTGGGATTTTGGTATGTTTCTGTTTTTGGTCTTGTGATCTCCTCATCTCCACGATGCTGAGGTTAGATTTTAGCTGAACTTCAGAAAAATAATTTAGACTTTTGCCTGCCAAACATCCAATTCAATCAAAATTGGGGTAATGTTAAAATAAGTTGGGGGGTTTGAAGTTATTTTTTAAAATTACAAACAATATATATTCTTTCTTACTTTAAAAATCCCAACTTGGGAACAGATACTAAAAAAACATCAGTTACGGGCCCGCTCATGCACATAGTTGGGTTTTTAACCATTGGGTAATCTTTTCTTCTTCTTCTTCTTCTTCTTCTTCTTCTTCTTCTTCTTCTTCTTCTTCTTCTTCTTCTTTTTTTAAAGCAAATATGATTCTTTTTGATAGTTAAATGTATTTGCTTTGGTTTTAATTATATTAATAAAGCCTGTTAGAAGGCAAGTTGAAACAGACAGCATTGTTCCTTCAAAAATGTCCTTTATAGGTCGAGGTATTTTTAGGTGCAGAAGGAGCCCCGTCCCCAGTTACTTACCACCACAATTGCTTCTTGAAGATTCACTTAACCCTGACATTTTTTGGTAGCTGTTTCTACCCTACCACTTGAGTTCTGGAAAAGCTTTTTTAGCCCAATGGACTTCTGAGAACACACTAAGAGTAGTGGAAGGCATATACCCGTCACTTCCCACCCCAGATATGGAGATAGTCACATAATCATAGATTCTTTGGATTAGAAGAGACCCTACTTGGGGATGAAGATACCGACTTGCTACTTGGAATTTGTTTACAACATCCTACTGTGGTGTCATCCTGTGCTTCGTCCCCACCACAACAGCCTGTTTACTGCCATCGAGCCCTTTTCACAATCTGTAATTCATTTGTTTTGCCTGTTTATTATCTGTCTCTGCTACTAGATTGTAAGCTTCATGAAAGCAGGCATGGATCTGGCTCATTTGCTGGGTCTCTGGGGTCTAGTTCACTGGCCAATGAATGACCGCCTCAAATGAGCATAACCTTATTGCTTCTGGGACAGTTTTAAACATGTCTGACCTTCAGGATATTACTCCTTATGATGAGCGCCAATCTAATACTTTGTAATATCAACCTAATTCTAATACTAACTCTATCATTAGACCAGAGGAATAAATATAATATTCCTACTTGAGAAGAGTCTCTGAATCTTTGTGAGAAATTTCCAGATTCTTTCTGTATCATCTCAGGGTTTAACACACTCAAGACTATCACGGGTCAAGCTCCTAGTCCTTGCTTAATAAATCAGTCTGAGGAACAAAACAATGAAAGAAAACGTACTCAGGAGCTTATGGGGGGGGGGGGAATACTTTCAAGAATGCTCTGTCTTTAGACAGAAAAACATTCTGGTCTGAGTCATGTGTCTCACTAGATACAGAACAGAACTGTCCCTACCAGCTTCACAAGTGATGAAGCTAGACCACTGAGGAAATCCGGTGGGCTAAGTGGAGAGTATTTATATTAATGGTCAGATCAAGCTGGACTGTTGTGGGTACGTAATGACAAACAAAAGATGTTAGGTGTGGGCAGTGCACCAGGTAGATATAACAGGGTCCATCCAGATAGGTGAAAATCTAGGGTTACACTTGTGGCCACTGTACCCTTTATGACTTAATGGGAAAATATTCCTCACTGATGAAGAAATCCTCTGGACCAAAAATGTTTTTCCAGAACAGATGGTAGAGACATCTACAGCACCAGTTGGTGGGGCAGAGTCAGTTCATCAAGTGGTTATTTGGAGAATCAAACCTTCCCCATGTATCTAACATAACATTTTAGCTTTGGGTCTTCATGTTGGCTATCCAATTTGGAGGATGTCAGCCTGTGGGGTAAAAAGTTATTAAGATGGGAATAAACAGCAATGGTGGAATTCTCACTTCTTTTCTTGAGAAAATGCAGCAAAATAAGCAGAAATAAACATTTTTACCTTCTAAAATGTGCATCCTGACAAGTTCAGAACGATCTGGTCGGCTCCGAATCTTATGCTTCAAAAAGTTTTCAGTCTTGAGAGAGAGAAAGAGAGAGAGAGACAGAGACAGAGAGAGAGAGAGAGAGAGACAGAGAGAGAGAGAAAGAGAGAGAAGAGAGTGAGTCTTACTATAAATTGTTTATGACTTATTGTGGTTTTGCATTTTTCTCTCAAGGTACTCCATTTAAATAAATTGTATACTCTTTGGTCATGATTTTGAGAAGAAAAGAGTAGCAATTAGTACTTTGAAGAGCTATTATCCAATACATAATTTAAACTGCAGCCTTCAAAACTGCACAGGCACTTGAAATGCATGCTGGCATAAAGTAAGCACTTTACAGACTTTTATTTTAAAACTTGGAAAAGGCAAAAGGCTCATAATTTGCACAGACATAGGATTTTGATCATTTAAATATCTAATAGCTACACTTCAGGTCAAGTAAAAATCCACCTAAATAACAAATTTCCTTAAAATCCTAATGTGTTTTCATTGATGAATTTATATCCTTGATCATACTTTCTTACTCAGAAAGGTTCTCAACTGAAACAATAAGTCTTTCAAATGGGTTTTATATTTTACAAGATTCTAAGAGATCATTATCGCCTTCTGGGAAAATTCCTACGGAATTTTTGGAACATGCTTATTTTCATATTGCATGATAGAAGTATTCCCTAAAGCAAAAAGAATGAATGTGCATAATGGTACTTTTAAACAAAAGTAATGAACATGAATTCGATGTGCAAATGGCATGGAAAACTCTCAAAGAATAGAGTGGAGTTGAAACACAGCAACTTCTTTAATTCAGCCAGATTCTCCTGCCCTTGGTCAAACGTACAGCGGACGCAGACCCAGTAAGGAAACCACCTAAAGATGTGTGGTTGTCGGGACACCACTTGGGCTGTCGGTCTGCTGGGGTAACAAGCGGCAGAAATACTCCATGGTTATTCTAAAACCTGTTGGTATGCCCCAACACTGAAATGAAGAAATGCGATTTGTCCTTTATGTACAAAACCAGTTACTGGCTTTAAAAGAACAAAATTTGAACATCATGCATTTTCTACAAACTTCCAAGATTCAACTACCCCAGAATATATAACTCTGGAAGCCACCTGTCCTGAAAATACACTGCATTTTCTCTATGGATATATTTAGGAGTAAGATTGCTACTTGCCCACAGGTACTTTAAAATACAAGAGAGAAGCAGAGAAGCAGAACCTCTGAAACTGAAATTTCTTACTCTGGCTCGTTCCAAGCTTTTTATCTGCTCATGGAATGCAGCTGGGCTCTTCAAAGCTGTGAGAAGAATAAGAACCATGTAGACAGACGAGTTAATATTTCAGCCAAACGTTAGGGTACATTATGTTGATGTTCCTTCTTAATCTTACTAGTTTGCATCTACAGTTCCATTTATTACTAGTTCCTTTAGGAGATCTGCAAAATTTGAAACCTTAGACGTTTCAGAATTAAAATCATATATTCACAAATAAAACAAGTGAACATTGAGGACAGAGTTGTACACATAATGACAATACAAGTACCAGGTCAGACTACTTGGAGCCAACAGTTGGGCCAAATTACCATCACCAAGGGAAACGTGTGATGACTCCTTGATGGGTCTTTGCTCTTAGTGGCCATAAAAGATACCAGAAAAAGCCCAAATGTCCAGAGGACGTTTAGCCTACGAGTGGTCTAACCTTGGACACGAGGACATGCTACACTTTCTGTCTAGCAGAGCTGAGTTACCATTCACTGAGACCCCACATTGGACATAGTCCTACGCCCTGTGGTCAATCACAGTTATATCGTGGCTGATCGTCACCACCTCGCAAGGTAGGTATCAGGCCAAGTACAGACGAAAGGCTCAAAGTGGTTACCCAAATTCTCGAAGCCATATAGCTAAATTGTGATCAAAGTGGAATCTAAGTCTAGCATTGTGAATTAGAAGGTGTCATGCTCTTTCTATTGTACCACAGTGCAACTCACCCTAAAGACCTAATGATTCTTTAATATGTTAACTACTAGTACTTTAAACATTCCAGAATCCCAGAGGGAGGATAAGCAGTGTTTTACTAAAACATCACTTACTACAGTATTTCTATCAATTATCTTTGCAAAATCTTTTGTGTGTATGTCCACCTGTAAGAACTACAGGCAGTCAGACGCTGTGCATAGGATTTGGGCTAGGTTTACTTGGGCCGTCACCTCTAAAACTTGACTCTCTGGGTAGGATTATTTTCAGCTCTGGTACTTGAAGCACTGCAAAGATTCCCAGGAGACAAGCCCATACAGGTTTCTGTCTAGGGAGCAGCTCCCAAAATCAGACTAGAGCTGGCTTGGCAGTGGTGTTTTAAATACCACTGATACTATTTAATTGATTGGTTCATCATTGGGAAGGTGGTAGAGAAATCTGGCAGATCGTCAAACCATCTTTTGAGTCTATCATAATACTAAGATTCAAAATATTTAGATACTCAATTAATAGTAGTCCAGAAAAGTTTTATTGGGAAAAAAGTCTACTGCAGAGAACAACTGTTCTCATAAGCCAAAAAAAGGTAGGGACGCATAAATTCATTTTGTAATTTCTTCTTAGTCTTTTAAAGCCATATAAATTACTTCTTCGAGAGATCAATTTTTAGACAAATATCCATATAAATAATCATAACACCAAAGCAACCACTCTTCCACCTCTAAAACATGAAATTACCTCCAAACTTGGTGAGCAAAGGTAAGAAGGCAACAGGCGAATATTCTGAAATTAATCAACTAAAAAATGAAGGCCTCGAAATACCTCCAAATTATCTACTTGGGCAAGAAAGATTTTATTAATTATAAACAGAATGTGTATTAGTCCTGTAACCGAGATGCACTTAATTACAGACCAGACTGTACTGTATCAAGGATAATTAACTTGAATTAAATAAAGTAGAACAAGTTTTAAAATTAATTTTATCACGTTACTTTCGCAAGTCAAAGTAACACTGGACCTGTTAGGCAGAGAGGAGTCTGATGATTTCAAAACTAAAACGAGGGCTCATGTTGGAAGTGAGAACTGATTTCAACCTAACTACCCCGTTTTCAAGGTGTTCTTTGTGTAATACAGAATTAATTCAAGCCCATCTTTTACAGTGCATCTGGTTTTCAAAATGTTCTTTGAGAGGATTCTCTTAGGCTGGCAGCGCTGTTGCCCGGTTTTCCGTATCAGCTCACGTGGACGCCGTATACTGACTACGTGGACACAAGTGAAAGCAGAGTGCGGTCCAGGTTCTTCCCGGACGGGTGCGCTCTGTTACATCACACTGGAGGCGACAGTGACACTGAAATCTTACGTGGCATGATGCCCTGGTCCACCAGCTGTTCTCTCGTCCTCCTCTGTTGGAGCCTCAGCTGGAGCACTGTGAAAAGGAAAGGATCACCACTGAGTTTATCGGCAACTGCAGGTGCCAACAAGTGGATCCCGGAGGAGATACAACTACGCTTTATTAAACCCCTTCTACTTCCTAAGCGAGTGAGGATAATACCTGGCACCGTCCAACTTGTAAAAAGAAAACCGATTTGTAGTTTCTGCCAGTTTGGTGAGCTCGGAAGTTCCCTTGGCTTCTTTTTTGTTTAGTTAGTTCATAATCTTAATTTGATGAATTTAGCTAAGTATTTGTTGTTTAAATACAATCACAACATACTCTGCAAATAAACAAAAATAGTTGGCTTATACCTAAGTTAAGACTTGGGAATAAAAAATTTTAACTTGTAGAAATAGAAATGTGAGATTCCTTGACATTAATTGGCTTTTATTTTTTTTAAAGCAACAAAAATTTATTTTAAGATTGACTTATTCAGAGAGATTTGCTCCATCTGGAACGAGTTTTAAATAGCTTTAATGAAGGCCAAGTATATAACAAAAATTAGACTTGTGAGGTATTACTAATGACCCAAAGGAAAATTTCTAAATTAAGAACTTAAAGTTTAATAATCTTTGCACAAACATCACACCATGTCTCACTCTACAAGTTCTAAAAAAAGCCAAAATCAATCGATATCTTATCTTTTTAATGAAGAGAATAAAGAATAAATCATTAGAATTTGTAGAGAATGAAGTATACGTCACAAAATGTGAAAATCCAGTTTGCCACATTTAATAAAAAAAAAGTTTCCCCTGTATTTCTCCAGCAGCTTCCTTTCCTAGCATCTATTTTTGTCTGGAAAATGAGCTGATCTTCACAAAAGAATTACGTGAAGTAATTTTGAAAAATACTTTCCTTGGTTTACCTTATGTTCAATTTTAAGTTTCTATTTTGATTTTTGTGGTTTCATCTATGGATGAAAACCAAGGTTAGGATTATTAAGGGTCTGAGTAAGGCTTGCCAATATGCTAAAAAAAAATTACCTCTATGTACTTCTGGAAGAAAGAGAGAGAATTTTCTAGCAAGGGGGTGATGGCTGGCCCGAGAGGCTAGCTCAGGCCAGTCACGCACCCAGGCTCAAACAATATGCAAATGATGGCTCCTAGTTGTAACGACCCCCTGAGATCCAAAGGCACAGGGCCCAAGGCCCTTATATCCTTTGCTTTTTGCTTGCCCTTGTGCTGGGTGCACAGCACAGTCCTAGAGACAGTTCCAAAACAGTCTAGACTGCAAAATGGCTTGTAAACACATTTTCTTATTCAATGCTAGATATGAATGTCATCCTTTACTAAATGCTGAAAAATTTTTTTTGCTTCTTTTGGGGGCCGTAGGGATCACAAAGCATCAATGACCTCCCATTTAGAACCGAAGCAACTGACCTAAGATTCTATCACATAAAGCCAAGGAAAAATTTGATGAGTCAAAAAAATACAGGCACATGTTTCTCCCAGTAAAATGGCTGGTGATACTTTGAATCAATTATGCTCTAACACAAAGATCGTTTCCCTGATAACTTACAGTTTCCTGAGGACAGTATGTTCCCACCAAGGTACTTCACTAGGAACAAAAACAGCCAAAGAGATGACCTATGAACAGGATAGCACCCAAACGGCTGCATCTTCTAACATTCTTCTGTGAATGCTAAAGCTAACACTTGTGTGAACTTGAGACGGTCATATTCAAGAGGCCGAATCCCAAGAAGAGGAATACTGAGGGGAGAAAAGGGTCAGAACCGTCTCCAGTTCAAAGGCTGACACTTCTGGAACACGGTGGTCCATGTCTGCTGATGGATCTCTAGCAGTGGCAGCCTTCCTTTCTCACAAGGGGGTCCTCAAAGAAAGGTGTAAAATAGAAAGAGTAATGAAAACATCAACAGCCCCCTTCTTTGGTTTAAAACAAACAAGCAAAGCACCGTACTTGTGAGACATTGTGAGACACACGTATCAAACACGATACAGATCTTTAGGGTGCGTGGCATCTCGGGATGATGGACACATTTGCAACAGCTTCATCTGCAAACCACAGTGACGACAGTAAGCCACAGAAAGCCGTGAAGCGTCTCCTGACTGCACGCGGGTCAGCGGCCCTCATGCACTTTGCTGGCAGCCCTGCCCGCCATCAGGTCATTGACTAGACATCATATTCTCATGCTGACATGCAAAGCGCGTGTGCTACCAGGAGGGTACCACACAACGTGGACACACGTCACCGACGGTGAAGACGAAGCAAACACCAAACACAAACCACGTGTGTTTTCCATCCGGGTTCCTACGTGGCAAAACAAAGCACCTTTCTTATGCCATACTGCTTTCAGGGAGGGGAATCATCTTGCCCATCTATTCCCTTCTCGTTGCCTCTGTAACCTTCCCAAGAAGCAACATCATCGCACTATAGTGCTACTCAAAGCAGGGGAGGCGGGCGGCCTTTGTCTCCTAAGAGCCACGTACTGGGTGTCTGTTCGTGACTGCAAGGAACACGTGTGGGATGCACGGCCAAGGGCGGCAGGAGCAGCAACGGCCAGGAGTGGAGGGTGTGTGTCGAAGCAAAGACGTGAGGAAGAACATGAATGGAAGAGGCAGAGGTACAGATGACAGTCAGGGTGTAAGCCTGATGACCCAGTCTGGCTTAGTTTTCACCTCTAACAGGAGGGGGGCGGCCCTGGACACACTGCACGGACTGTCAGGCACAACGCCCCGTGGAGAGCCTAGGGTACGTTGCCACTTTGGGTCAGTGTTAAAACACAATTACAGGATTTGCCCACATTAAATATAACCAGTCACTCACAACCTGATGGAAGCTCTTCTGAGAATTTATAAAAAGTACAAATAGGTACAGGCTCATGATTCTGGGAAACAGCAAACCTCCTTTGGGTACTTCCCACTCAGCCCATCAGTAAAAAAGTTCACGTATCATAAGCGACAACCAGTCCGCACCCCAAAGGCAGAACGTCCAGCCCAGGAGAGGCGAGGATGGAACGATGCACACAGTGTGGCTGTCCCTCGGCACTGGACAACCGGAGCTGGCAGAACCGGAAGCTGAGCAGAACCGGAAGGGCAGCGAAGGCGCGAGGGGTCCTGGAGACAGAGGACCTGACTCTGTTAGTAATCAGAGCACCACTCGTGGTTGTGGGATCAAGATGCTTTCTCGACTTTCTCCGGGGCCCTTATGAATCCGGCCCGGAGACCATTTTCCTCCCTTGTGGGCTCCACACTCGTGCTCCCGTGGACACAGGGAAGGCCCGGCCAGCTGACCTCTGCCGGGCCTGCCGCACGGTTGTCGTTCTTAAGACAAAGGAGTAAACTGCTATCCCGGCTGGTCTCTGGAAAAGTGACACACTCTGCATGTGTCAGTAAGACTGTGCTTCTGTAGCCACGAAGGCAAGACTAGAGGCTGGTCCGGCGGGTGCTTTCTTGGGGTGGCGGCGGGTGGCCGAACAGTTGCCTAAGAAGCCAACGTCCCGGGCAATGGCCTTGCGTCTGAAAACTGAACCTCACAGCGTCCTCCCTGGTGCTGAGATGGGCGGATCAACTGAGCTACTGGGCTGACACCACAGCCTCCATCCTATGAGGAGATTAACTAAAACTGAGGGCTCTCCAAGGCCATTGTGCAAATACGACATGCAAGAGAAGAAAACATGTAAATCTAGAGAATTCTGAGGGAGAAAAAACCATAGTTCCAAACAGTCAGCGAGCGGCGACATCGTTTCAGAAAACAAAGGACACGGTAATAACAGAGCAAAATAGAATTCACATTACCATTGCTCTTATTTGAACATTTTCAAAGAATGCCTTTGTCTTTGAAAAATGTAGAAATGAAAACAATCCAACACATGATCCTGATAAGTCCTTCAGTTTAACATTGTTGAGTTTAAACTCATTTGATTTTCTCAACAACGGGGGGGGGGGGGGGGGTTAGATATAAAAGATACGTATCTCATTATACAGCTAGCACTGTACTCTCTGCGTAAAAGCAAATACCTCAAGTTGAGAATTCTACGACAGCTCTGTTTCCTGATGACAAGACTCACAAGAGGTGCTCAAAGGACCTCCATCAACGAAGGGAGAGGAAGTGACAGAGCCATTTGCATACTGTATGTGGCACGTCTTTCTTAATTAGCCGAGTCCAAGTCTTTTATTTTTTATTAGAAGAAAAACTTCTCATCTAAGAGTCAGATATGTTCATTACACAGGCTAAGAAAATATACCAAAGGAGAAGGAAGAAACTAAGCAACAAAATCCCTGAGTATATCACCCACAGACACACAACTACTGTAACCATACTGGTGTATTTCCTCTGTCTCTTATCTAGGCCTAAGTTTGGACCCTCTGCTTCCACACATCATACCGTACATGTAATGAAAAATACTCTTTTTTTAATGACTACACATTCTTTGGCGTGCACACTCCATGGTGTACTAAATATCTGCCTGTCATTTAGCACGGAGGTCGTTTCCGATTTATGCTACTATATACAATGATGCTATGGTGGAATTTTTGTGTATAAAGTTTGTTCCTTATTTCCAGGTATTTCCCTAATTCCTAGAAGGAGTAATGCCTCTAGTGGTCCATAGAAGGTATGGCTGTGAAGTAGTGAGATGCATTTCTTCGGGGGCAAACCAGCATCTATGGAAATTATAGCAGATGGGGGAGGGCGTGAATACAGACTACTTTACATCTACTTCCTGTAGAGAAAAAAATTCTTAATTATTGAATTTTCCCAAGGTGGACAGGTCTTAATACTTTTTAAGGCTAACCTTCAGGGCTTACTCTTATATTTCAGCAGAGAGAAAAAAATACAAACAATTTAAAAAATTCTATTTTGTGGTATTCTTTACTACAACAGATGAAAACAATAAATGTGTCAAGGGAAGTGCTGGAGGCTTGTTTTTTTTTGTTTTTTTTTTTTTAAAGAAATGTAAAACTTGGATTTTTAAGCACCATTCCAAAAAATGAAAGGGAGCTTATTCAATGTTAAAGAGGAAATGTCTCTGTTATACGGCATCACAGATACTCTACACATTGAAGAATATTTTCTTTTAGTTCCTTTCCCCTGCTTTTTGTTAAATGGATTCAAATGTTTTTGGAACAAAATTTCCAGGTTAGTTTCTAATAGAAAAAAAAAAGGAAACATAATATGCAATAATGTCTTTCACATAATACTTACACCCCACTTCAAAATTTTCAGCCGCTTTATGAGCCAAGGCGATTTGTCTGTTCTCTTTTTTTTCCTGTAAGTAGAACGTTTGAAGTGCTTCTATAATATGACATAAAGTGCTTTTTCACTCTAAAGGAAAAAAGCCCCATATTATGCAGCATTTTAATAACATACGACAGTTTAGCATGAACTGGATAAGCCAGAGCAACGCGCAGTTTTGGCGCAAAGGGCTTGCGAGGGGACATCTGAGGACTGTATACTACAAAAAAAGGGCAGAAATGACCCTTTCTGGGAAGCGGTGTGGCAGTGGGCCATGATCTTGGAAATTCTCAATAAATAGCCAGTTTCACTTATGGGGTACGAAGGAGGGTGGGACAAGAAGGGGAGGGGACATAAGCAGCTGTCAGTGCGTCAGAGAACCCGACTGCGGGACATCGGGCAGGATAAACCGCAGAATCACGGGGAATGAAAAGCCCCAAATCCTGAGCAGTCAAGGGAAGGCCGGCTAACCAGAGGCCAAAGCAAAGATGGAAAACCAAAGAATACTCTAGAATTGATGATGTATCGACTCTGAAGTCAATACCAGGCAAAAACCAGGCCCTGGTTTCAGTTTTTCGATTTAATTTAATTTTTTCAAACAGATGTTTGAGTAAAGGGAATAAAGTGATTGGGGTTTGGCAAAAATCTATTACGGACCGTTAAAACTGCATTAACTTAGGGGCCTGGGGTGCCTGGGTGGCTCAGTCTGTTAGGCGTACAACTACGGCTCAGGTCATGACCTCACAGTTAGTGGCTCTGAGCTCTGCGTTGGGCTCACTGCTGTCAGCAGCCCACTTTGTATCCTCAGGGTCCCTCTCTCTCTGCCCTTCCCCCACTAGCACTCTCTCTCAAAAATAAATTAACATTTAAAATAAATTAGGGGCCTGATGCTATGAAAACAAGACAACGTTATCATCATAACATCTTTTCAACAGATATGGGAGGGAGTGACGGGCCCCTAAGTCACATCTTAGGACAGTGAAGCCTGAGGGCCCCATTCAGTCCTGGATGCAGTGGTTTATTAAAGTGGCAGTTGAGTGGTAAAATGTACAACTACATTTGCTTACAGGTAAGGCCGAAAATTTGAAGTCTTGGAAAAATGTGATATTGAAATAGCAAAAGATTGATGAACTTTTCCTTGTCCTTAAAAATAAATGTTTAAAAAGGTGATAGTTATTAATACTGTACTATGACCACTATTACTCCAGATGCTTGGGAAAAATTACCATGTTTTCCCCTAAATATAAAACCATCAGGATTGTTAAAAAAAACTATTTTTTTTTAAAGCAATTTTAGATTTACAACAAAACCGAGAGGGAAGGACAGATTTCCCACATACCCCTGCCCCCACACATACAGTCTCCCCCATTATCAGCAAGGTTTTAAAAAATTTAATCCCACCAAGATTCATATGTTCTTGGTGTGGACGGGTACTCTATAGTCAGAAGGTCACATCCTGAGAATTCCATCTGGGCCCGGGTCTCACAAATACACCATTATATGTACCACCAATGCCTCTATTCAAAATCCATGTTTTAGGAGAATCTTTTCTATTTATTTGTTGAAATAAAAGTGACACACACACATAAAAAAGGCATTAAAAAGAACAGTGAATGTTGGTCCATCCCGCTCCCCACCTCTAGTCCTCCACCATAAAGGAAAGCATTGGGAAGCTTCCATGGCTCCAGAGGGTGTTCTGTGAATATTCCCAGAATATTAAATATAAAACATGCAAAGGAGATGTATGGGGTGAGATCTTACTATTCATGTAGTTTGGTGACGTGCTTTAAAACACCCCACGAAATCTAGCTCATTCTTACCAGCTGTGTTAATGGCTGTATCTAACGTGTGGAGGTCTCAATTGTATACACGTTAAGTCTCTAGGTTTTTTGCTATTATAAACCAGGTTGCAGTGATTGTCCTCATTCATTTTTTTGGTATCCTTTCATGATGATGATGATTATATAAAATGTATGATAACAGAATATGCACTTCAAATTCTGATAGGGGTGCTTTGCAATCCAAATGGTTTCAGCACTCTGTAGTCCCACTTACGACGTAAGAGAGGACACTTCTGTTCGTCCCTTCCCCAGTATGTGCGTCATCGTGTCTTAAGAGAAGTTTAAATTCAGAAACAAAGATCACTTCCACTCACCCCAGACCACTGGCAAATATCATGCCAAAAATAATAGTAAAATTTGATATAACTAATAAGGAGTAAGGGACCAAAAGACATCAAAAGAATTAGGGAGGGTGATGGGGCACGTTTTTGACTCAATGTGGAGACATTTACGGTTGTCAGAAGCTCTAGGTAAGCTTTGTGTTGCAAACCTCGTATTTATTCATCAACCTGGAAGAATTTTCTGATGTTCCTGGGTAGAAACCTCAAGCATAAGACATCTCATTTTTTTCCCCTTCAACACAGCTGAGAGATGTACTAGACAGATTTAAGATATATTTAGAATAAAATCAACCAGTACGTGGTAAGAGACTGGATGCTGGGCTTGAAGGGGGAAGATACAACCAAGATGGCTCCTGGGTTTCTGGCTTAAGCACCTGGGTAGACTGGTGACTGAGACGAACAATGCAAGTTGGCCATTTGGGAGCTCGGTCTAGGACGTGTGTGAATTAGAAGTGCAGATGTCAAAGTGACGATGGCTCTGGGGGTCCAGATTTCAGAAGGCAGGTCTTGGAAGGAGACTGAAATTTGAAAGTCGTCACTTAGGGGCGCCTGGGTGGCGCAGTCGGTTAAGCGTCCGACTTCAGCCAGGTCACGATCTCGCGGTCCGTGAGTTCGAGCCCCGCGTCGGGCTCTGGGCTGATGGCTCAGAGCCTGGAGCCTGTTTCCGATTCTGTGTCTCCCTCTCTCTCTGCCCCTCCCCCGTTCATGCTCTGTCTCTCTCTGTCCCAAAAATAAATAAACGTTGAAAAAAAAAAGAAAGTCGTCACTTATGCGGCATTTAAAGCCCTGAGAGTCTGCCGAGCTGGAGAATACGGAAAGAGAAGGCAAAGGAAGCCCGGGACTCAGCAACGAGGAACAAGGAACGTTAACAATTAAAAGCCCACTTATGGGTCAGCGAGGGAATGAAGAAGACCCAGAAAAGGAAGTCGAGGAAGCCATCTGTGAAGGAAGAGGAGCCTGGAGAGTGGTGTAAAAGTATTTTCTATAAGGGGGTCACGAGGAGCTACTGCTCAGAAGGATGGATGTAAGTCAGACCCGAGGAGGCGTACGGAGTAAAGGAGGGGAAGGGTGTGAATGATGTCAACGGAAGCAATGCTTTCAAGATGGTGCCCATGAAGGCAGGAGAGAAGGCGCAAAGCTTCAGGCCAGAACATACTGGAGCAAGTCTATACCAGATGAAGAGCAAGAGAGAGGAATGGGGAGGGGAGGGGAGGGAAAGGGTAGAACGGGGCTGAATGAACAGGAAGGAGAATGAACAGGAGAGTAGGAGGCGGCAGGTCCCTTGAAGGGAAGGGTGTCCGAGCACACAGAGACAGCTTCTGCTAAGAGCCGCTCCTTCTGGTGCAACAGGAGGGCAAACAGAACGGGGCGGAGCTGCAGGTAGGTATACAGATCTGGATTGGGCTGTCCAGAGACTTGCCAATGACGCCTTCTATTTCCTTGAAGGAGGAGGAAGCCAGGCGACGCGCTGAAAGTGAGGCGAGGGAGGAAAAGGTCAGTCTGAGGCCAGTGCAGGAGGTACGAAACAGTCGCTGTGGACGGTGAAGAGCAGGGTGAAAAGAAAAACAGGTTATTTGTTCCCGAGATGCTCCGACTAATGGTGGCAACAGCTTGGGGGTCAGAAGTCACTCAGGAAACTGGCAGGTCGCTCGTCAGCTCTGAACGTTATCACTGTGATCAGAGAAAGAGACCACGAGATACAAAATCACGACGTCTGGCAGTTCTCCCTAAAGCTCAGCAAACCAAGTTTTCGTCACGAGCAGTTGTAGCCCAGCAATTCCCCGTCTGGGTGAACTGGAAAGAATGGACGGCGGGGGCTCAGACACACGGGTGCATCCGTGTGCGCGGCGGCACTGCTGACAGTCCGCAGAAGTTGGGGACGGTCCCCATGTCAGCAGCGCATCAATGGATGAACGCGCTGCGGTCCGTCCACACAACGGAACAGAATCCAGCCATAAAAAGGAATGTAGCATGGACAGGTGCTGCCACACGGACGAACCTGGAAAACACGATGCTCAGTGAAAGACGCCAGACACAAAGGCCACCTGGTGGACCTGTGCCGCGTGTGAAATAGCCACCTGAGACAGAGTTCAGAGTGGTGACTGCTACGAACTGGGGTGGGGGTTGGGGGGTGGGAGGGGGGCGTGGGAGCAACTGCTTAACAGCTGCGAGGTTTTCTTTGGGGTGATGAAAATGTTTTGGAACCACAGGTGTGTCTGAGCAACCTGGTGAATACTACTAAATGCCTCTGAATCGTTCACTCTAAAATGGTTAAGTTTTTGTTATATGAATTTTAGCTCAATTAAAAAAAAAACCAAACACGTCAGCAGAACAAGAGACCTTAAGACACGAATAACTCAATAACCAAATTTCTCATTTCTCACCCACTCCTAGCTAGCCCTCACCACAACTCCATTAACCACTAACGCTGACTCCATCTTTTAATAATGTGATAACTATAGTCACAGCTACATTTTACACTCGCTGCCACACTGAATTCTAGGTTGTCCCAGGGCTGTTCTGGCCCCTATTTCCCCTTCTAGACCACATCCCTATATTCTAGCATCTTCTGCAATGCTCACAGTATAGAAGTTTCAATCAACACGTTTTACTTAACTTTGCACGGTAGACTTACAGTATGTAACGGAGTTAGGAGTTTCTAAGGAAAGAAAGCTCTGCCAATTTTTTTTTTTTAATACTAGGACAAATTTAAGAAGAGATCAACAGAAGAATTTTCGAGGGGCAAGGGCTTATCATGGGCAG
Organism: Puma concolor; assembly: GCF_028749965.1. Classification (NCBI taxonomy): domain Eukaryota; kingdom Metazoa; phylum Chordata; class Mammalia; order Carnivora; family Felidae; genus Puma; species Puma concolor. The sequence continues at coordinate 30,844,946 of NC_141682.1, forward strand.
AACCAAGATTATTTCAGTTTGTTGTAGGAATCTGAGGCTTGGGTATTTTTGAATTACTGTGGGTTGTAGAACAGAAAATAAAATTTAATACAAGACGACTAATAAGGGAAGGTGAAGGCAAAGGAGTCAAGAAAACCATGAAAACCTGGCAGATACCAGTTTGTTTTCATCTCCACTTACAATGACTGTAAAATTCATGATGCATTAAGGAAGAGAAAAAGCACTCAAGGACTCTCACACATGACAAAAGGGAGCAACCAAAGATCACAGGCCTCTGGCTTTATTTTCAGGGCTCTAACTTGCCAATTACAAAGTAAGCCTCTTCTTTAAGTGATGCTACAAATTAAAAAGCACAAAGAGGCCCCAAATAAAGTGGTGGCTTGTCTTCTAAGAGCCACGCCATCTGCACTGACGCGCAGGCTTCCCGGACCACGGCTTCCTTTCTGGAGCAACGCAGTTACGTACGGAGTGTACGTAAATCGACACTCCGACATGACGAAGGGCAAGCAGCACTGTGATCAAGAATTTTTATATTATGATTATTTTCCACTGAAGAAAGGGAGACAACATCAAATTAACTTAAAAAAATACTGCACAGGGGTGCCTGGGTAGCTCAGTTGGTTAAGCGACTGACTCCGGCTCAGCTCATGATCTTGCGGTCTGTGAGTTCGAGCCCCACGTCAGGCTCTGGGCTCTGTGCTGAAAGCTCAGAGCCTGGCACCGGTTTCGGATTCTGTGTCTCCCCCTCTCTCTGCCCTTCCCCCACTCGCACTGTGTCTCTGTCTCTCAAAAATAAATAAACTTTAAAAAATTAAAAAAAAAACCTGCACATATTAGTGTTTGAAAAAGTTCTTAGACAACATAGGAAATATTGCCTTTCTTTCCAATGTCAGAAAGACTGTAGCCTATGAACTCCCTGGGGGTGGGGGATATGGGAAGGGGCAGGTGAGACAAACTTTGGAATTCTAAACTTGCTGGTAAGGAGGTCACAGTCTAAAATGCACCATTTAGCCTCTATTAGGAATTAAAAGCAAAAACGAAGTAGAACCGAAAATGCGAACAGTCCAGGCTAACATGCGATAGGTTTCCTGAATTATTCTGCAGCATGAGGTCAGGAAGACCATGTTTTCAACATGCAGCTTTGGAAATTTACAGGCACTTTGATAACTCCGTGGTTGGCTGCTGCTTCTGTTACCATGGAAACAGACTGCTAAAAATGGGGCATGTTTCTTTAAACTGATCATACCTTCACACAAATTCCCTTCTCCTTTTTGTCAAAAGTTGGAATGAATTTGAAGTATGCCTCTCGTGGTATGACAACGTGATGTCAAGCTGGGGGGCCTGGTACAGAACAGCAGGGGTAACATCAGTCTGTGGCATGCATACAGAAGGCTATTACACATATACGCGTTTTAAAACATCTCATTTGGTTAAAGAGTGGTGGAAATGAAGTACCTAGTGGCATAAAAGGAAGTATAACGCAAATATCAGGCACTTTGAAAGCAAGATCATCCACTTAACTGCCTCATCACCAGCAACGTAAAGAGGTTAAAACAATACTTGATTTCTTTCTTGTTCACAATGGATTTTTAATCTGTAGGACCCTACTGGCTCTATCCCCGAACTTCCACATTTCTTACCCTACATGGTTCCCAGAGAAGATAATATTTTTCTTATTTTGGGGGCAATCAGAACTTCTCTATTCCACCACCACCACATCAGAATTCCAGTGTGCAGCTCTCGCTAGAGGTGCTGTTGAGTAAAAGCATCTTCCTAACTGCTCTAAGCTGGGAAGATGTACGTGGCATAAAACATTCTGAAATGTCTTAACGTAAATGCCCGAGGCAGGTTCTCTGAGTAAAAGGACAAGTGACAATGAAACAGGAAAACTGTGGCATATTAGGTACCTCTGATTTTTCCCAGACTAGAAAGCACATGCCACTCTTTTGAGGTCACTTGATCCTGGCTCAATGGCTTGGTTTTTCTGCCTACTTTGTGGATTTAGAAATGGGCCGCACACACACACACATGCCAATCTGCCCAGGAAAACAAGAGAACTGAGAAGTGGGCTAACCTGTGTGCTCTCCTAGCACCCCAGCGACTGTATGTGGTGGTGCAGACGAAGGGGTGAGCTGCGGCCCGTCAGGCCAATAGAGTAGGGTGGGGTGGGGAGGAGAGGCATTCTGGGAGAAAAGAGTGATGGAGGGACAGAAAAATGTGACTCGCTTCTGGACACAGGGGAGGAGGCCTCACTTGATGGAGAGGTCCGATTGGGTGGGGCGAGATGAGGAGGCAGCTTTTGGTCTACTGGAGTCAAGACCCCTATAAAGACTGTATTTGAGGAAAGGGACCTCGACGACAAGGGTGTGGCTGTGGTGCAATAATGCTGTGGATAGGATAAAGAAATACTGTTGAGGTAGAAGTGACAGATCTGGTGACAGGACTCGGTGACAGGTTATGAGGAGGAGGTCAGGGATCAGCCCTATTCAGGTGTCCGCCATGAGTCAACAGGTGGACAGAGGTGCCCTCAACAGCGACAGGACACTGGAGGAGTGGGTCTCATGGGAAGGAGAAGCCGGCTGGCGTCGCCAGGTCGAGGACTGCACAGGCCTGGAACCCGCGAGAGAGGCTTGACCATCCCTCACTGGACCAAAGTACACACGGGTTTCTTCTTTATCTTTTACGCATGTGTGCTCATTTTTACTCCTATATTATCATTTACTTTCTCACTTTTTGGGCTGTGAGCTCCTTGCATGCTGGCATAATACTAGGCATGCTCAAATTTCTGCAAAACAGAATTATTTCTAATAAAAAAAATTAAATAATTTCGTCTCAAAAAGAGCACGCACCCATTTTCTTTTTAAAAACACTGACTCATGTCTGGGAAGAGGGACCTTTTACCTTTTCCATCACACCTGTATGTTATTTCAATTTCTGAAAAGGACCATATCCTACTCTTTGAAATTACGTTTTTAATGTTAACTTAGTGATATCTCACTGTACAACACTTTCAATTTTGCAGAACACTGACAGAAAACAAAGAAAGGAGACATTCCCAGAGAAATCAAAATAGTTGTAAAACTCAAGTGCTTTTACTGTAAAGCTTTGTAGCATTCTTTATTTCAACTGCCTATTTGTCTCTCCCACCATGGCTCAATAAATGTATTTTAGTTAGGTCAGCAACAGAATCAAGATTGCACTATTACATTTTGTTAATTTTTGCTTACTTTGAAGGAGCTTAGACAGAGCCTATCTGAAAAGGGAGAGTGGCTAGATTTTGGCAAAAATCAAACAATAAATAACAATGCTAGCAATCTAGTGATGGTCCAGGGATCACTCTGTATATCTCCACAGCGCCTTAAGGAACCAATGCATTCCATTTGGGGGTTATTAGTTTATAGCTAATTATAAATTATATCTGATGGGAATAGTTCAAATGGTATTCTGCTTAAGAAGGCAGGGAGGCAGATAATACTCTTTAAATCCTTGTTGCATAATAATGTGTCTATGAGATAGATGCAGGACACTGGGGGTGAGGTATGAAAATGATCCAAATAAGGATTCTATCCCCCCAAATCATTACGGCCTAACAGTGAAGATAATAAAGATACAATAGCAAAAGGTAAGGGGTGCCTGGGTGGCTCAGCCAGTTAAGCATCTGACTTCGGCTCAGGTCATGATCTCACAGTTCGTGGGTTCGAACCCTGTATCGGGCTCTGTGCTGCCAGCTCGGAGCCTGGAGCCTGCTTCTGATTCTGTGTCCCTCTCTCACTCTGCCCCTCCCCCGCTCATGCTCGCTGCTCGCTCTCTCTTGCCCTCAAGAATAAACATTAAAAAAAAAAAACAAAAAACCAGCAAGACGTAAAATGCCATAGACAGACGCAGATCAAGTTATCGGGAACATACAGAGGGAGGAAATTATTCTTAGCTGATAGGGTCAAGTGACTTTCTTTAGGAAATGACATCGGGATTGGGTTTTCCCAGACTCAGCCTGCAGAGCTGAGGTGAGAGGAACATGGTGAGCAGGGGCGTGGAGTGGCGAGGGGAGAGCAACACCATCTTTCACAGAACTTTCGACACCGGGGGCAATCTTTTATCATCTGCGCCACTCCATACGGCTGGCTCTAACCACCTGTGCCTAATGTGATGAAGGAGCTGGATTTTAAACAAAGTGTTTCATTTTAATTACTTTAAATTTAAAGAGCCACACACAGCTAATGGGCAGCGCAGGTACAGCACGTACAAGATGATTTCCAACATTCAGAAAAGTTCTGGCGTTTAGGGAAAGGTATTTGTTTCATCTCTCCTCCCCAGCATGGCCTGCTTAGAGGACTTCAGACAAAGGTGCACTATCTTCTTACACAGCCATGGCCCAGCACACCGCATCGATCCCCCCACGGTTTACTATGCCACCTACCGTGAACTTTCACACCCTTTATCTCTACTGGGATTCACCGGCCTGTGACAGAAGTGGGAACGTGGTCCCCCAGTCTGGAAGCCTTCCCCCCGCCCACACCCACGAGCTGGACAACGCGACAGGAGCCCAGATCCCCCAGTCACCGAGAGGACAGCTGACCAGGGTGGCAGTCTGATCCACCTTGGGCAGTGCTGAGCGAGAAATGCACTTTGGTTCAAACGCTGAGTCTTGGGGCTGTCAGAGCAGCCCGTTTTGGTCAAAGGAAATTAATAGACAGCCCCGTTTTCTTTCTGTGGTTTTTATTCTCACCATTAGAGAGCTCTGGAAACTGGACATCCATTTTCCTGTTTAATTGTAACTAGCTGGTAGCACCGGTATTATGGTTCGTTACCTTAATAATGACTCTGATTAAACCACTCAATTGAATTAAAACACCTCAACTTATTTGATTTTTCTTCAAAATCTGTAATTATTAATTCTTCAGTTGTCAAGTCAGTGATTTGTAACGTCCTTTAGTTCTAGAACCAGAAATGAAATTTAAATCTCATCCATGTTGCACACAAACAGAAAATGTTCAAAGCCTTCTGTGGACAAGTCAAAGGCCGAGGCTCCCTGCTGCTGCTTTGACAAAACAAACTAGTCTAAGGAGAGTGTTCTGTTTTGAATTTCACCAGGAGAATCCGCGATGCTTACGGCTAGCCTCACCTAAAGCAACTGATAATGAAATTCCCCACTACGCACACGGACTGGTATTTACCAGGAACTTTATATAAGCATTCACAAAGCTGCGAGGTCATAGGCTTTGTTATCCCAACAGTTCTTTGGTATGTGATGACGACTCCTCGTAGGCTGATGGTACTTGGAACATCTTCCTCTTAACTTTTCAGTAGGTATTACTACCTTTTCTTGTTCAGGAGCTGCAGAGACTCCCTGAAGCCCGACACTATTTGCTAATACGTCTGCTTTTCCCCCTAATAATAATTCTGGCTAACCAGCACTGTCAATGGTAACAGGAATTCTGCGATATCCTAATGTAAGTAAGAAACAGGGCAACACTGGACTCCCAAGCCCTTACAGTCGACACACGTCAGAAACACCACAGAGACCAAGCAGTGTCCATGCCATTAGGACTAAATGGACCAAAATCCATTGTTCCTCATTACCTGGAAACTTGCGGTCTCAAAAGAAAAAAAAAAAAATACCAGCAGCCGTTCTTTCAAATAAACCAACTTTGCCAAAAAGGAGTGGAAAATGAAACGCTACTGATGTGAAATATCCTAAGTATTTTTAGTGCCCTTCACACGTGAGGCAGAAACCTTCAGACACTAATAGTCACTTGTCTATGTGTCTCTTTTGACAGAACGGCGTAGGATCTGATGAGACTCCAGGGCATTTTCGTGTTTCCACAACTGCTGCTGTGTCAATCAACTTTCACGGATCAATACAACTAACATATGGTCCGAGGCCGAAAAGCAGAGGAAATTCAGCAAAGGGCTGTCCCAACGTCGTCCTCTAGAGTCCGATAAGCTGACCACCGGTACTCATCGGCGGGCAGGGACCGTGACACCGTGAATTCCAGGAGTTCGATCTTGCACAGGAACGTTATTTTCATACTACTCCAAACAAAAAGGGCTCTCTGCAAAATTTCTCCTATTTTTTCCTGTTCTAATTAAACCCAGGTCTAATCTCTCTTTCACTGTCACTAACTTGGAGGTAACAGATTATCCTTGATATCTATGGGTTTGCTTGTCCCTCCCCCCCCCCACCCCGCCACCACCCAGCCCTATCTCTGGCAGAAAATGAGTAGAAATGCAATCTCTTGAGGTATGAAGAAAACCCTGTTCAATGCAGCTGTGATGAGAGAGACTAATTTGATCCAAACACATCTGTGGAGTGTTTTAAAATATGGAAGTTCTCTCCCTTTACCTCTTTATACCTGTGAGCTTATATGACAGTAATATTTCTCTATGTGATAAATATATATATATATATATATATATATATATATATATATACGGAATTTTACAAACTAAAATTTAAATAGAAGGAAAAACTAACAAAGGGCTGATAAAAAGACAAGAGGGATGACAGAATGGCATCAAATTGGACATCTCATAAAAACAGTATCAGGTACGTACTGCTTTTCCTCCTTGTACAAATGAGGACAGAAATTAAGGCTCAGAGCAGTGAACTTGTCCAGGGTCACAAAGCTAGGAAATGGTGTGCCTGGGACCTGATCCCAAGTATATCTCACTTGAGAGTCCATGTTCTTGCTCATGTGACATTACGCTGTCACACAAGTTTAAATGGAAGGCACGGTCACAATCGTTAGGGAAACAACCTGTACCTTATGTAATCATGTCAACTCTGCTTTGCTATGCTTGTTGGTAATTCTACCCGATTTTCATATTTTTAATCCTTGTTTCCAGGCTCCTTTATCAAGCTCTGCGGTTGTGACATCTCCATTTTCCTCCACTTCATCAGTTTGCAAGTAGCACAAAAATTGTTTTTAAATTTCAGATATTAATAGGAGCCTAACACACAAACTTGACTTAAATGATACACACACAGCTAATTCTTAACTTTTTTTTAAGTTACAATTTAAAAACCTTAAGTTCCCTCAGGGAATCTCTAGAATGTGTCCTAAAAACCCCACTGGTATTGATTTTAGAAGAATCCACAGTAAGGCTTGCTGCGCACAAGCAGAGGCGACCCCATTGTTTGATTCCTGGTAACAGCTATTTATACATGATTGTGTTTGTTTTGATCGAGAGGTTTTTTTCTACCTGTACTTAAAAGTAGTTCAACTTTAAAAAGTCCCACTGTTGTTTCTTCTTACTATCTTTCAATTCCGTAACAATCCCTACCATCACATTCTCATATTCTAAGTGAGCAAAAAAGGGGGCAATATGCTTTTGGAAGAAGCTCAGACTCCTGCTCAGGCAGGCAAGTCTACATTTACTCTCTGGGTCTAGGAGGTGAGCAAGAGCGAGTGGAGAGGTGAGGGGGTGGCTGATGGCCGGAGCTGAAAGCAGATAAAACGAAAAGAGGATATTGTGGGGGTTTTTTTCTCCCAAAGAACACTAGAAAATCAAACTTCAAAGTCAACAAGCATGGCGAGGGGTGGCCTTCAGGATCCCAAATTCAGGAAAAACTTCATGTCAGTAGGTCCTCTATTTCCTGAACCATGGCCCTTGCTCTCCAGCTGCTGCAGCGGAGCACAGATGGCACCAGTCTTGCCACACTTCAGTATATGCCGGGACGGGGGACAGCAATGCTCACACCTTTGGCCATCTTCTCACGTCAGTCACTGAGGTGCTGTGCAGTGGCCATCAATAGTGATCACCGGCATTCACAAGCTTATCTTATGCCTTGTTAAAAACCCCCACGAAACTAAGCAATGCGTTTTTAAAAAACAAAACAAAACAAAACAAAATGATGCACTGAGCATTACAACCAAACAAACCAATCATTTAAAGACACGCTTAAGAAAGCAGTAGCTACCTTCCTGGCTTTAAACAATAAAAACCATGAATGTGTCAACTGGAAAAAATTAATTTTCCTGGAATTATGTGTTTAAACCTAAAGCAAATAGTGTGCTAAAGACTATCGAAAGGGAAATGGCCTCTCCTAAAGGGGTGGGGGCGGGGGGGCATGAGAAAATGCACAAAATGGACCTGGCAGGATTTCACTGAAATCAGGGCTGGCCTGCTAAAGTCCCCTTCCTGTGCGAAACCCTGCAACACGCCTAGAGGTCTGTGAGCTAGGGAATGGTTGCAGAGAGCCACCGAGGACAGCACTGCGCTTTCATTTCCAGGAACTCGGAGAGTGTGAGGTACAGGAGTGAGCACAGAGAGCAGACACACCGCACGGTAGGCAGACAGGCACACGGACGTGCACAGCCTGGCCTACGGGCAACAGAGACTGGGCACTTGTGCCCCCGGCCACAGACACACTGACCTTCCTTGAGACTTTTCTGGTTGCTCCCCTCAAGGCATTCCTTCTCTTTGACCGGTTCGAAATCCCCAGCAGTTAAAATCTCCGGGAAGCCCTGTTGCTGCTTCTTGGAGCTATCGATCATGGTGAGAGGCTCCTGGAGACGGGCAGCATCAAGCGGGAGAAAAGCGCAAGGTGCAGAGCAGGTCCGCTCCCCGGGTCCCGGTCCCGCCTCGCAACGCCCCAGGCACCGGCTGATCAGGTCTCTAAGCAGCCGGAGGCAGCCATTCCCCTCTAGCTCCCGGCCCGACCCGCGCGCACACACACACCCGCGCGGCGCGGCAGGAAGCCCTCAACTCTCTCCACCTCCCACCAGAGACACCCGCAGGCACGATGCTGAAATCCCACCCCTTTTCCCAGCCAGCCCCCTCTCCCCTGCCATTCCGGCTGCCCCCTCCCCCCGCCTCCCCCGCGCGCCGGGTCCTTCCATCTGCAGTTCGATGGTCCGAATCATCTGACAAACACTGAGTCAAGCGGTTAAAAATAAATCCTGTAGTTGTTAGAAGAGAAGACTTTGCTGATACCTAAGAAGACAAAGTGTTGCCTGCGGTCTCTCCCCGGCTCTCTCAACACACCCGCAGGCTGGGGGAACACTTTCTATCGGCCAGACAGGCACATTCATTACTCATTAAGTTCTCCAGCTAGACAAACGGCGGTCTAGGGCATCAGAAGGAAGCGGGTCTTATCTCAGCGCAGGCACCACACTCCAGAAACGCGCTACCAGCATAACCGGCTACCAGCACACGCATCCCGCTCCCAGGGGTCTTTGGCCGGGGGCTTTGCCCCGCGTCCCGCTCTTCCGGGCAGAGCCAGGGCTCTTGGTATCGGGGAAAGGCGCTGGGACTGCACCTCTCGGCCGTCACCAACTCAGACCCGGGCAGCACTTTCCCTTTGTGCCGCTAGTCGGCCGAGAGAGTTAACATCGCCATGATTGTGCGAAGGGAAGGTCTCCTCCCATGGATGAGAAGCAGACGCAGCGGGAGAGCTTCTGTCTCCTACGGAGCGGAGCGGAGCAGATTCGGCCGGCCAGCGGCCCGAGTTTAATCTCACGTGAGTCATTTAATCTCACGGGCACCCCTCCCGTGAGTCACGGACTGCTGGCTGTGGGTGCCGCTTGGAGGGAACCACTAGGTATGGCACTTCCAGGCAAACGTGGAGAGAAGCCTGTTTTCATACATATCAAATACATATCTACCCATAGCTACAGCCAAACCAGTCTGATTTTTTTTTTTTTTACAGGTTCAAAGTATGCTCCTTTGCAAAGGGTTCCCATAAAACCCATGAGAGGCTGTAAGAGCAGTGGATGGGATCCTCTTCCATGAGGGCTATATTTTGCTCACTTTTTTTTTATAACCAACATCCAGCAAACTGCCTTAACTATTAGTTTTCAGTAAGACTTGTTGCATGATTGAGGGAACGAATGAAAGCTGAAGAAGCTCCAACAGGAAAACTTGTTTTGATAATACTCAAAATTCTAAATCAGTCCTAGATCAATGACTATTAGTCACTGATGTGAGATGAAATGTCCTCTAAAAGAAGCACATTCTCTCTTTAGAATATACACATACATTTTGAATGTGCCTCTGACATGATCCTTCTGTGGGATAAAGAAAGGATTACATTTTTGAAGCCAGAAAAATCGCTATCGTCTTCACCACTGAAACACAAATGGGGACTGGATGAGGATTCTGTCCTTTGTCCCTGGGCCCAGGGCTGGCATGCACTAAACCCCGTGGTTTCTAGAAAGATAGTGATCTACTCTCCTCCAGCGTCTCTCGAGAATGGGATTACACAACACATGACATGCTTCTTGTCAAGTCAAATTCCTTCTGAAGCACCGTAAGCCCGGTGCTGGGAGTCTAAACCCCCACAGCACAGACAACGCTGAGCTTATCACACACAGTTCGCAAAAATGTGCTCAAAGGCTCCACTACTATTTCCGATTCTGAGGCCTCTGTTCATCTACGTTGACTGTGTCTGCATCTTTAAAGAAGCAAGAAAAGTAACCATAGTTTTTTGAGGACATTCTTTAGGTCAGTCGCCTTTTTAGCAGTTTGGTGAAGCTTATCTCATCTAACCCCCAAAAGCCCTTTCTGACCACTATGATTTTTGGTTCACTGCAGACATTTTACAGACCCAGCCCCAAGTTACAAAGCTTCTAAGGGGCAGGTCGGAAATTTAACCAATCTTAGCTCTCCAAAGCCTGAGTCTTTGATCTTGAGACAGGTTTTAACAGCAGAGGCCATAACTTTTATGGCGTCCTAGCAATTCTACTCCTGGTGAGGGAGAAGGAAGTCGACATAACCATATCAGAATGTTTTCGTGAAAGCATTTCAACTTTCCTGAAATTACTATTTCCTGAAATAATAAGAGCAGTAGCCAAGTCTGTTGAGTGCTTACGGTGTGCCCCAGTCCAAGTGCTTTCCATACGTCATCTCATCTGTCCTGCTGCCAGCCTGGGAGTTCAACATTATCGCAATTTACAGATGAGGAAACTGGGGCCTAGAAAAATCGACTGTTTTGTCGGAGCTCGCGTGTCTTCTACGTGGTGACCGGGATCTGTGACAGGTTGCTTGGCTGCAGAGACTGTATTCTTAATTACTTTTCTAACAACAACAACAACAACAACAATAGATCCTAATACTCTCTTTCTCATAAAGCTGCTTTTGAAATCCCGCTCAACTGTGTTCAGGCCATAAGTTTAGAAATCTGAGTAGATAAGGAGCTCGATCAGCCACGTCAAAATTCTTTACTGGCTGTGTGTGCCTGCCAATGTGTGCTGAGTGGGTTAAAAACTGAAACAGTTCTCTTTTAAGGATCTTCTCTAAACTTATTATTTTTGTATCTGATAAAGATAAAAAAATCTCAATAAGGGAACACATTGTCCTGCTGTAGGTTTCTATCTCAAGTCTTGCTTCTGTAGTTTTGAGAGAAAATAATAATTTCCTTAGTGGTAAATATGCCTGAAAGAACATTTATTTTGTTATTTTTAAAAATCTGAAAAAATTTCAAATTCACAGAGCATTTTTTTCCTGAACCATCTGTGACAAGGCTCTGACATGATGCCTCTTTACCCTAAGCACTACGGTGTAATTCCTACAACAAGGACATTTTCCTAGAAAGCCCCAATATTACCATCAATATCAGAAAATTAACACTGGTTTATCACCATCTAATCCACAGACTCAGTTCCACTAACTGTCCCAACAAAAGGATCCAAACGAGGATCACGTGTGGCCCTGAGTTGTTTCAAGTGTCTTCAGCATTCTTCCATTGTGAATAGTTCCTCAGTCTCTCTTAACTCTTCTGTCCTTAAATTTTGAAAATTACAGACCAGTTATTTTGTAGAATCACCCTCGGTTTGGGTTATCTGGTGTGTCTTCATCATCAGACTCACGATCAGGCTATGGCAGGAGTATCTTGGGCAGGAACATCACGGAAGCAGTGATGCGTTCTCTGCGTCCTGTCAAGTGGTACGCAAATTCAATTTGTCTCATAACTGGTAAGAGTTATTTTGATGAACTGATTAAGACGGTACCGGGCATGTTTCTTCATGGTAAAGTTAGTTTTTCTCTTTGTAACAAATTATTGTGTGGGGCTGAATTATTTATTACTATGATGGTCACCAAACGGTGATTTTGAAAAGTCTATCATTCCTTCTACGTTTATTAGCAGCACATCCTACCGTAAGAATAAGAATTCCCTGTATCTCGTTTATGTTACCTGTTTCTATCACCATGGACTCCTGGGCTCCTATTTTATTTAGTGGGGGAGAGCATGTTCCTTTCATTTATTCTGATGCTCAGATTCTTGCAGATTCGGCCAGCGGGGGCCCCTTCAGGCTGGCTTCAGCTCCTGGCTGTCATGGCCCATCCTCTGCGTACTTTATTACTTCCCGGTACAAGGCATCCCGGACTCTTTTACTTGTCCCACCCCGCTGAGAAAGCAAGGGCTGTGTACCAGGTGCGCTCGTTGCTTTTGGGGTGACAGTGTTCCCAGGCCTCCTTTGGAGGAAGTTAGGGAATATGTCTGTGAGATTATGTGTGTGACTGTACACACACACTTACTTCTCTCTATATTTAAGCATGTATTTATTTATATATGTTGAAAACCACGAGTTTGCCCTGATGCCTCCAATTCTGATCCAATGCCAAAGGTTCTTTCTCAGTTTCTCTCTTTTATACATTTGTAACCCCCTTCTCTGACAGCGAGGCTCTGGTCTCCCATGGTCTGTGCACTCCGTTCGCGGATATCCTGGTCACCTCCTTACTATCAATGATGACCAGACCTGACGCAGATGTCTCCTCACCCCACGTGGGCTCGAACCCTACCCTGGACTGCTGCCCCCACGTAGCTCAGCCCCACAAAATGTCTTTTGGATTCAATCAGGGACAAAGGGACGAAGGATGTTTGCATTCTCTCTGAGTAAAAGAAGCCCACAGTTATCAAGTGAACTGCTCTCAGTAGGTCTGTCCTTGTTCGTTACTACATGTACTGCATCATCTTCAGTGTCATTTGGCTCTACTGTCGTGGGGGGCATTTAACTTCAAATGACAGGTGATTAGAGTCACTTTGGTTGTGATAAATCTGCTTCCAGAGTCTTTGTGTGTACACACACGTAAAAGAGAGCTGTTTCAGTACGAAAGACGGTACCGTAAATCAAGTCATTTTCCCACTACTCCAAGCATAGATATTTAATAAGTGTGAGAAAAACTGTGTGGCTTGGAGACCAGGAATAATCCAGGAAAGACTTCAGGGACTCGAAACAGAAACAAATGCGGCTCAAGGGACCTCCACAAAAAATTGGCAGAGTCAACGTATGCTCATAAAGCTGCTGATAAAAAAGAGATCGCTGTGGAAGACACTGCGCTTCGATAAAGACAGACTGGACAGTACCACCGATCGGGCAACTCTTCCGCAACCTAAGAGGCCGAGGGTGATGAACGCTGTAATTAGAAGCAGAACGGAAACAGGTTGCTAAATACTGTGTCGTGCTTCTCCTGTAGCCTTTCTGACAACGGACTAAGAGAAGATGCCTTTCCTTTTCACCTCCAGCATCCTGGGACTTTGAAACAGGGCCTCAAGGAGCCTGTCACTGGAGCAAATGAAGGTGCATCCTGGGGCTGGCCTCCACAAGGCCTGAGCCATGGTGTGGCACAAGTCAGGCACACGTGGACAACTAGACTGGATGCATGTAGAGGGAAAAATGGCAGTCTAGGTTACGCCTAATTTTTTCCCCAAGGGTACCGTATTTTTAGTAAAATACAGATATGATCCTTAATTTTCCCTCTTTTAAAATTATAAGACCAATATAAAAATATTGTATCTTTTAAGGGTGCCTGAGTGGCTCAGCTGGATGAGCACCTGACTCTTGATTCCGGCTCCGATAATGATCCCAGGGTCATGGGATCGAGCCCACATCAGGCTCCATGCCGAGTGTGAAGCCTGCTCTTTGTCTCTCTGTCCCTCTCCCCAGCTCATACTCTAAAAAAAAAAAGAAAAAAATATATAGTATCTTTAGATAAATAACTAAATGGTTATGATAAATTCTAATAATTTTAGAATTATTAAACCCAATTTAACGATCCTGGGAATTAAAATGATATATTTTTGTTAAAAAAAAAAAAAAAAAGGACAGAATGCCATCTCTGAAATCAGAGGACATGTCCCAAAGTCCTTCCTTTTTTTTACATTTTAAGTACACGGATATCAAATGTGTAGTACTTCAGATATAAAGAGATTAACAAATAAGCCCTATGGAAACCACTATTTTATAAGGAGGGACAAGTTTTCCTGTTATTTCTCAGACGAAGGACCGTCAACAGTCTGAACAATTAAGCACGGGAGTAAATGAATACTACGATCGGGTAAAAGAGCCTGATAACTTGGCTTGTAAAGTGTGTTCACACTCCTGAGGACAGGAACCTCGGCACGGGTGTTCGGGACTGGAATGTGACCATCTCACCATCGGTGACCACTGATTAACCTCCGCTTACGGGAGAGGCAGGAACTTCACCAGGGATGGGTGAATGGCAGGGGAGGCCGAGGAATGCGATTCCTAGCTCCTTCTCAGTCCCCGTCACGTAATGATGGCATCGGTCAAGAGCAGTGTTGGGTGCGCACAAGTGACCGGTGCCATGGGTCTCCTCCTGCCCAAAGCTGCAGTATGGATGATGAAGAGATGACAGAATACACTTTATCAGCTTTAAAAAAAGTCATCCAAATCCCTGCTCTATTTCTTTTTAATTTTTTTTAACGTTTATTATTGGGAGACAGAGAGACACAGAGCGTGAGCAGGGGAGGGGCAGAGAGAGGAAGACACAGAATCCGAAGCAGGCTCCAGGCTCTGAGCTGTCAGCAAAAAGCCAGACATGGGACTCGAACTCACAAACTGCGAGATCATGACCTGAGTCGAAGTCGGTTGCCTAACCAACTGAGCCACCCAGGCACCACCCCACCCCGTTCCATCTCTAAGCTGGACTGTTACTTATGAACATGTGAAGATTTACAACAAAGCTTTCCTTAGATCATATATCTTCAGAGTAGTGTTCCATGAATTCGGAGTTACAGAATAGAAGGGAGAATGAAACGGCCACACCTTCGAAGGTTTGGCACAGACAGAAGGGAGGAGGGAAAAGTGAGAGGGTCAAAGCCCAGCAAAGGCGGGAAGACGCATCATCAAGCTACGGGCAGCGTGATGCTGAGGTCAGCACTCGTAATAAGAACACTGTCTACAGGAGTGTCTCTTCACCTTTTTTGCATCATTGTCCCCATCGCCTGGTCCTAATCATTTTCCATGAAATTTTAATACCACAGATTTACTACGTATCTGTTTACGTACTTCATGTGTATCTGTGCCTTACACATGAGAAGTGATTTTTTTTTTTTTTTTCCGCCCATCCCTCAAGAACCAATCTGTGCCCCTGATGGGAATGCTCAACCCACAAGAGGGAAAAACCAACGTCCCCTGTTCTGCTGAGGGAAAAAATAGTAAGAAAATAAGAGTGAGCTCTATGTAAGAAACCCTCAATGGGAAAATAACAAATGTCCCCCACCCGTGATAATGATTTTTAGGTCACAAGTAAATTTAACATACCTTTGAGGGTCTTAAAGATCTTTCGATCCTTAGCAGCTCTGAGGTAGGGGACATACGCACTGACATTTGTTTTAGAAAACAAAGAAAAGAAGCTGCAGTTCAGCTATGAAATACTGTGTTTTAAAGCTGGCCTGCTGGTGAACGCCTGTCTTTAATCCTGGTTTTCTGACTCCAACATTATTTTCACCAAAAGCAAAAACCTGTATGGGTTTTTTTTTTTTTTTCTTTTTGCTAAATCTACATATGATTTTCAAAGGCATGTAATTAAGGAAACTGGGTAATTTAATTTCAGGGGGTGACAACATCCCAGATGGATTTATGAAGGGTACAGGCAGGATGGCTTTGTGGAAAGAACATGACTTCGGAGGTGAACACAACTGGGCTCTGAGGGCTCGGAGACCCTGGAAAAGCGCCACCATCTCTGTGCCACGGCCACCTCGTCTACAGAAAGGCAGTGACGACAAGGACGACAACGGGTGTTTTCTGTGGTTATGAAAATCAGGGGGAAAATGCATATAAAGTACCCAGCAGAAGCATGACGGGCATTCCCCAAACAGTGCAGTCCATGAGGACTCCTTTCTGGCATGATCCCCCTCGTTGGCTATCCTCCGTGGCTGCACATCTGCTAGGTTAGGGGTTTCTCTAGCAGGAGGCGCACACAGATGTCCGTGGGGAGCAGCACGCTAACCACACACGTGTTCTCCGGGTCCCACCACACCCGATCGGGCTGCCCCTGGGTCTGGGGAAAGTTCACAGGGTTTTGATTTGGCGCTTAATATCTTCTGGTGTCTTCCTACCACTTTAGATCTCATTTATTAGATTAAATTTGAAATTTTTATACATGCGGAAAACCCTGCCGATTCTTCTTCACTTCACTGGAATAACGAAATAGAAAAAACGCCCCCAGGTGACTGACCACGGTCACGCCGTGAGCCAGAGGGTCTGAGAACTGAGTAGAACAAACACTCAGACATGGTCTCAGGAATCCAAGGATGCATTCTCCGCTGAGCTCTTCATGGAAATTTTTAAATTCTGTGGTTTTGTTTTGTTAGCCTTGAAAAAACATCCTGAGTCGCCATGTAAGAGTGAAGAGTAAAGAGAGCTGGACATCGTGGTGACAACACACGCGGAAGCCCACAGAAGGCAAAACGGTGCCGGGCCAGCAGCGGTCCGAACAGAGCACAGGTCGCGGGGAAGTGCGCTGACAGCGCGCCGGGCAGCCCAGGCTCGGAGCCACAGGACGGCAGCGAGCACCGCGGTCGGGTCCAGCAGCAGCCACTCTGACACTGATGTGACTCGTGTCACAGCCAACTGACACGTGTCAGCTTCACAGATTTTACAACTGATATGCAAAAGTGTTTCTGTTTTGTGGTTGTGTTAAGTGCTACTAAACCTAAGTGTATACTTTTCTGTATGCTTTTATATGTTTATGGTTGTACACAATTTAGCAACATGAGACTAGTAAAAATTAATTCTAGTAATTGTTTTTATTTTTCTTTATTTTTTAAACGTTTGTTTGTTTGTTTGTTTGTTTGTTTGTTTGTTTGTTTGTTTAGAGAGAATGTGAGCAGGGAGGGGGCAGAGAGAGGGAGAGAGAGAATCCCAAGCAGGTGCCACACCGTCAGTGCAGGGCCCGACGCGGGGCTCAAACTCACAGATCTCGAGATCATGACCTGAGCTGAAATCAAGAGGTGGATGCTTGACTGACTGAGCCACCCAGTCGCCCCTCTAGTAATTGTTTTTAAAGGGTCAGTACCTTTCTTGAGTTTGTGAAATACTGCTTCACCATACAACTCAAATGGGGAGAGGGGACCCATTTACTCTGCTGCTTGGCTTCCATACAGTTACCCTGAGGAATTAAACATTTGCCATTACACAATCTGCCTGGATATCCAACCTGGCCATCTTGGGGGTCCTGAGACAGGTGGAGGTAAAAGAGTTCTAGAAGACTGTCCAAATCTAACGTGAAACCATGTCATGCCATCACACGTGTTCCAAAACGTTTCCTGGGTCTCTTCTCAAGTCTATTTTGAGTTAACTGTGCCACTGTTTCAAATCATTTCCATTTTCTTCAAGACCACACTACATCACCACCCTCACACCCTTCTCAGCAAGTAGCGTGGCCCCTAGATTTCCTAATACTGAGGTCTTCACACACAAGCCCCACTCCGCCTTCCCACTCCCATTCTGTCACCTGTCTTTATGGAGAAGTTTTTTTTTTTTTTTTAAGTTTATTTATTTTGAGAGAGAGAGCGAGCGAGCAAGCTGGAAAGGGGCAAAGAGAGAGAAACAGACAGAGACAGAGACAGAATCCCAAGAAGGCTCTGCGCTGATGTGGGGCTCAAACTCACGAACGCTGAGATCATGACCTGAGTGGAATTTGATGAAGAAATAATCTTTCTTCTTGCCCAGGGGAATCCAGACACTTTGTTTAGGGCTGTAGTTCCTTCCCACCTACTTACCAAACTGTGATCAAGAAATTATACTTCTCCACCAGGATCCTTCGTACTTACCAAGATACCCGCATTTCCCCCTTTTCCCCGCATTTCCTAAGATTTTGACTATTTCTGAATGTTCTCCCTTAGCAATCTTATCCTTTGTGCTGGTACCATTAACTCCAAACATCCACCAACACACACATCAACACAAACCCTGCCTCCGGATCATCATGCACTGACTTTCTAAATGGCAGTTTCTAAATGAGTTTTCCTTCCGCAGTTAAGGTATCCTTGATTTTAGGATTACATGCTATGTACGGAGGACAACATCATCTATAATTTTACAACATAGTCTTTGCCTGACTTTATATTTTTTTAAAGCTTGTTTATTTTGAAAGAAACAGAGACAGAGCGAGCGTGGAGGGGCAGAGAGCACAGGGGAATCCCATGCAGGCTCCCCACTGTCAGCACAGAGCCCGAAGTGGGGCTCGAGCCCACCAAACAGTGAGATCATGCCCTGAGCCAAAACCAAGAGCCAGACGCTTAACTGACTGAGCCGTCCAAGCACCCCTCTGTGCTCGACTTTAATGGAGAAACAAAGATTAATGCTGCCTGAATGAATAAGTCAATGCCACTGGATCAAAACTCCTTCCGGCCTCTCTACCCACCTGATTCTGCTCACATTTGTTAGCTTGGCATTAAAACCACCAGTGTTTTGTCTCCTGATTTCCTGAGCAGCATTACTAACCCTGACAACGGTCCTTACACTTCAGCTAAATCAAACTGCTTCATATCCCCGAATACGCTCTGAGTTTTCCTGGTCTTTATTCAAGCTTTTTCTTCTGCTTGAAACTCTCCATCTCTGCTGGAAACAGCACTTGGGCACTCTTCAAGAACCATGTGCCGCATCAGTCACTTTCAGAAACTTTCCAGGATGTGTCTCAACGCTCCCAAGGAGTCTGGTCTCTTTCCTCTGCTCACCGTGACCACTTCTGGTACGGGCCACGGGAGGACTTAGCATTCTGGGAACGATGATGAGATGATGCCGACTCTGGTCACTAACAGGGATCTGTTGCTTACTGTGTCCTGAGCACAGACGTCACGCGTGGTGACGTCATGTCAACAACCCTCAATAACACCATCTCCGTTTCACCACAAGGCACCAGGAGGTGAAATAACCTGTCCAGTGACACAGCTTTTAAGGAGCAGAGAGACTTTTGATGTAGGTGGCAGGCTTCTGGCCACTAGCTTTTCTCCATGGGTTCTGGGAAAGAATTAAGCCCTAATGCCCAAAAGCATCCACTGTATTAACTACTCTCCTATGTATCGAAAATGACACTAGCTAGGTCTTCCTTGGGATAAGTGAGAAGACTAAGCACATTGGTAGGAATCCATTTTGTCACGAAACTTGGCTGAGAAAGACAGGATGCTTTTAGCTACTGCATGGTTTTTCTCAATGCCTGTCTAGATGCTTTGCACGTTCCTGATACCCCTTCACCATTTTAGTAAATTGTACGGTCTTCAAAAGCTGGAACATCATCTCATTCACCTTTGTATTTCCTGTGAGATCTGTTCCAGTATTTTAATCATGTTCACAGGATCAATTTCTCCTTAAATGACTCAGTTCTTACATTTAGTAGTCCAGGCTGGACGGTAAGTATCTTCCTTAAACTAAAACTACCTGCTAGTTTGTTTGTTTGTTTTTTGGTTGTATCTGACAGACACTTAAAAAATCACTATTACTAAGGTATAAAGACAATCAGATACATCAATTTATTTATTTTTTTTAATTTTTTTTTTAGCATTTATTTATTTTTGAGACAGAGACAGAGCATGAACAGGGGAGGGTCAGAGAGAGAGGGAGACACAGAATCCGAAACAGGCTCCAGGCTCTGAGCAGTCAGCACAGAGCCCGATGCGGGGCTCAAACTCACGGACCATGAGATTGTGACCCGGGCTGAAGTCAGACGCTTAACCGACTGAGCCACCCAGGCGCCCCCAGATACATCAATTTGAAGTGTATATGTGTGGCAAGTTTTGATGGAGGTATACGGCTCTGAAGTCATGGTCACGTTTGAGATACAGAACATTTTTGACATTCCTAGAAGTTTCTTCTTGCCCCTCTACAGTCCATCCTTCTGCCACATGTAGCCCCAGGTAATCACTGATCTGCTTTCTATCACTAGAGATCAGTTTGCCTGTTCTAGAATTTCAAGTAAATGGTACCATATAATGCACAGGCCTTTGTGTTTGAATCCTTTCACTAAGACAGGACTCTGAGATCCGTCTATGCTGCATGTATGAGCAGGTGGTTCCTTTCTACTCCAAAGTAGGAATCTAGTGTATGAAGACACCACATTTTGTTCATCCATTCACCTGCTGATGGACATGTGCGTAGTTTCCAGTTTTGAGCTACTATGGATAAATCTGTTATGAACATTTATGGTATAAATCTTTGTGTAGATGTTTATCTTCTTTTGTATAAAGGCTTGGTCAGATAGTAGGTGGATGCTTAGCTTTTGAAGAAACTTTATTGGCAGCTTTATTTTTAAAAGCCCAAAACTACAAACAACCATCCATACGCAGGTGACTGAACAAGTAAATTGTGGTATATCCACAACGAAGTACTATATGACAATAAAAAAGAATAACATACAACAATATGGGTAAATATCAAAATAATTATGCTGAATGGAAGAGGCCAAACAAAAAGGAACACATGTATATATGACTCTATTTTTGAAAAAATGCTAGAAAACGCAAACTAATCTATAGTGACAGAAAGCAGATCACTGTTTGCTTGGAGACTAGTGGAGAGAGGAATGGTTTACAAAGGGGCATGAGGAAATTGTTACGGGTGATGAACATGTCATCTTGATTGTGGTGCGGTCAAAATTCCTCAAGTTGAATACTTAAAATATGTGCAGTTTATTGTATGTCAATTATATTTTGATAAAGTAAAAAAAAACCCACACTGATACTTATGGGAACAGAGAAATTCCTTTATGTAATATGATAATTGTGAAACAGCCTATTTACAAAACTTGAATACAAGGGGATTTACGTGGGTGTCTAAACTCTAAAACAACTGAGCCAAGATTGCTCTAGAGAATCTTAAAAACAACAACAACAACAACAACAAACCCACTCAAACCGACAAACCCATTCATCCATTAAAATAAGTAAAATAAAATGAATCCCACGTGGGATATGATAACTGAATGAGGTTTCACACGCCTGCCGGAAGCGCAGCCTGGCGCGCTGTGACTAACGGGCACGTGTGAGTCTGGTGAACCGGCACGTGTAACAGACCAGGATGTGGAGAGGCAGTGATCCTGAACACAAAACACAGAATTCAAGTTAGAAACACTGCATGTGACAAAGAGGACACCTCTTAATGTGAAAAGCCATAATCAACAACAAGACTGTAACAGCTATGACGAAGCACAAAACAACGTAACTACTCTCATACAATATAAAGCCCAGGAGGCACAACGGGACGCTGACAGAAATGCACAAAGAATAGGAGACATTAATCTGTCTGTCTCAATACAAGACAGATGAAGTAGACAGGATAAGAAAGGATATACAAGGCCAAACCAGCATAACCAATAAGGAGATCTTATTACTATGCAGTGAACTTTATTCCTTGATGACATAGAAGACACATTCTCAACTACACATGGAATATTTAAAAAAAAAAAAATCACCTATTAGGGCACAAAGAAAACCCGAGGAAGTTTCATAAAATAAAGAATATAAAGAACACTCCAATCTCAATGTAGTACTAGAAATTATTAATAAAATAGAAAAAAAAACTTTTTAGTAGCCTGCCTACCCAGAAATTAATAACATCTCCTATTAACTCGTAGAGAAGAGGAAAAACCCAGACTGAAATGAAGGAACTTCTCACCAGAATCTATGGCATTTGTACAAAGTAGTGATCAGAAAAACATTTAAAAATGTCTATAAAAATAAAATCATCAAAATCCTAGGAGAAAACAGGCAACAACCTCTTTGACCTCAGCTGCAGCAACTTCTTACTAGACATGTCCCCAAAGGCAAGGGAAATAAAAGCAAAAATGAACTACTGGGACCTCAACAAGATAAAAAGCTTCTGCACAGCGGAGGAAACAATCAACAAAACTAAAAGGCAACCGATGGAATGGGAGGAGATATTTGCAAATAACATATCTGATAAAGGGTTAGCATCCAACATCTATAAAGAACTTCTCAAACTCAACACCTAAAAACCAAATAATCCACTGAAGAAATGGGCAGAAGACATGAACAGACACTCTTCTAAAGAAGACATCCAGATGGCTAACAGCACACGAGAAGATGCTCAACATCACTCATCAGCAGAGAAATACATATCAAAACCATGATAAGATACCACTTCACACCTGTCAGAATGGCTAAAATGAACAACTCAGGCAACGACAGATATTGGCGAGGATGCGGAGAAAGGGGAAAACTTTTGCACTATTGGTGGGACCGCAAACTGGTACAGCTACTCTGGAAAACAATATGGAGGTTCCTCTACAACCCAGAAATTACACTACTAGGAATTTATCCAAAGGATACAAAAATGGTGATTCGAAGGGTCATATGCACCCCAATGTTTATAGCAGCACTATCAACAATAAGCCAAATTATGGAAAGAACCTAAATGTCCATCAACTGACAAGTGGATAAAGAATAAGTGGTACATACAGGGATGCCTGGGAGGCTCAGTCAGTTAGGTGTCCAACTTCCGCTCAGGGCATGATCTCATGGTTTGGGAGCTCAAGCCCCACGTCAGGCTCTGTGCTGACAGCTCAGAGCCTGGAGCCTGCTTCAGATTCTTTATCTCCCCCTCTCTCTGCCTCTCTGCTGCTCATGGTCTCTCTTTCTTTCTCAAAAATAAACAAACATTAAAAAAAAAAAGACGTGATATATATACACACACACACACACACACACACACACACACATATACACACACATACACACACAATCGAATACTACTCAGCGATCAAAAAGAATGAAATCTTGCCATTTGCAACAACGTGGAAGGAACTAGAGTGTGTTATGCTAAGCGAATAAGTCAGTCAGAGAAAGACAAATATCATTTGATTTCACTCATGTGGAATTTAAGAAACACAACAGATGAACACAGGGGTAGGGAAAGAAAAATAAGATAAAAACAGAAAGGGAGGCAAATCATAAGAGACTGTTACAGAGAACAAACTGAGGGTTGCTGGCGGAGAGGTAGGTGAAGGGTGGGCTAAAGAGATGATGGGCGCTGAGGAGGGCACTTGTTGGGATGAGCACTGGGTGTTGTTATGTAAAGGATGAATCACCGGGTTCTACTCCTGACACCAATACCACACTGCGTGTTCACTACCTTGAATTTAAATAAACAAAAACAATTTAAAAAATATACAAATGAATGAAAATAAACTATGTGCCTCAGAGAAAAACAGATTCAAAAGACAAAGAACAGAGCCACCATGGCACACGGATGAGATCAGAGAGTCTACCTTATGAGCAACGTGAGTTCCAGGAGGAGGGTGGCGAGAGAGTAAGCCATGAAACATACCTGCAAAGATGATGCCTGAAAATTCCTCAAATTTGATCAAATACATAAATTTACAGATTCAAGAAACCTGGCAAACTGCCAGCAGCATACATTCAAACACATACAGTCTTCAGATACACAAAAAATAAGCTAGAGACTATAAATGTAGACAAAAACCCACCAATAATAGCAACAAAGAAGGTAAAAATACTCAGGAGTAAATTAAAGAAATGTGTAAAACTCCTGAAAAACCTGAAAGTCGGCTTGAATAAATAGAAAGACAGTCCTTGTTCCTGGATAGGATAACATCACATCATAAAAATGCCATTTTACACATTTAATGCAATGTCAATAAAAACAGCAACGAGCTTTCACTTTAATGGGGCTAAAGACAAGTTGATATGTAAGCTCATTTGGAAAAAAATGAAAACACCCAAGGCAAACTGAGAAAACAGAGAAACACAGAGAAAACAAAGCTCCATGTAGGGGAGCCTTATTAGATTAAAACAGACTCAAAGTAGATCAGAGATAAGCCGTTAAACAAAAACATCCAACCATATGAGTACTTCACGTAAACACTGATGGGACCCTTCTGTAACTAAGATATAGGGAAAAGCTTTCTAATTGTGACCCCAAATCCAAAAGCAGTAAAAGGAAAGACTGATAAATTTTGGCCACATTAAAAGAAAACAAAACAAACACACAGAAGAGGAGGGGCTGATCTCTCTGACACATAAATTAGTTATTTAAAAATGAGACTGAGAAATGAGCAGATAATTTACACTCTCCTCCAAAAATGATTCTGAAATAGTGCTTACAGATATCAAAGGATGTTCAACCTTACTCATAGAGAATGGCAATTAAAATTACATCAGAATACCTGATGGCAAAAATATATAACATGTTCTGTTGTGAGGCTAAAATAAACATTCTCATACACTGATGATCAGAATGCAAACCGGTACAGCCCTCTGGGAAAAGAATTCGGCAATATGTAACAAAACTACAAATGCATTCACGTTTATTTATTTCTTGAGAGAGAGAGAGAGAGAGAGAGAGAGAGAGAGAGAGAGAGAGCACACTAGCAAGCATGAGAGCAGGGGAGGGGCAGAGAAAGAGGGGGAAAGAGAATCTCAAGCAAGCTCTGAGCTGTTAGCACAGAGCCTGACACGGAGCTCGAACCCACAAACCGTGAGATCATGACCTGAGCTGAAACCAAGAGCTCGATGCTTAACTGACTGAGCCACCCAGGCACCCCACATTCACCTTCTGACCCAGCAATCCTCTCTCTATCTAGGAATGTACCTGTAGGATAAGCCTCCAACATTATAAAATGGTATGGGTCCAAGGTATTTACTGCAGCACCATTTGTAACCGCAAAATGCTATAGACAACTTAAATGCCTCTCCCTTCCAAACAGGATTGGTTGAATAAATCATGGTGCATCCGCGCCGTGAAATACTACACAGTTGTGAAAAGGAGGACCATCTCTTATAAACTGGGATGAAGCAGTCTTCAGAAAATATTAAATGAAAAAAGCAGACTACAAAACTGTAACAACATTACCTCTTGTGTAAGAAAGAAGGGGAAGCAAGACAATATATTTACAGCTGCTTATATGAGGGGGAAAAAAATGAAAGGAAGGAGAAACCAGAAACTATGGAGGCTGATTACCTTCGGTGGGTGGGGAATCAGGGTGGAATGGATGGGGGATGGGAAAGGGACAGGCGAGAGGGGCAGGTAGTGACACTTACCCAAGGACATCTTTTTTTAAATATAATTTTAACTTTGAGAAACTGGTTAATACATCACATTCCCAAAACTATATTAATAAAATCGGCAAAGATGGAGGAACATCCAAATTTGAATACAAACACAGTAAATGAACCCAACTGTATTTCAAATAAATAACATGAATACGCTAAAGAGGAGACAGAACCAATCTCGGGAACCTCTGAATATAATATTTTGACTGTACACCACCTTTGGGCTAAAGACAAAAAGAAGGTAAAGAAATACTCAACTCCAGTTAGCAAATTTTTTTTAAATGTTTATTCGGTTTTTTGGTGGGGGGAGGGGCAGAGAGAGAGAGAGAGGGACATATAATCCGAAGCAGGCTCCAGGCCCTGAGCTGTCAGCATAGAGCCTGACGTGGGGCTTGAACTCACGAACCGTGAGATCATGACCCAAGCTAAGTGAAGTCAGGCGCTTAACCAACTGAGCCACCCAGGCGTCCCAGCAAATATTTTTTAAACAGGTTTACTGAAATATAACTTAGAAACCGTAAGGCTTGCCTGTTTCTGATGTAGCGGATTTACTTTTCCCAGTGGCATGGGTTAGCAATTTTGGTACTATGTGTATTCTGGAATTAAACACAGAAGAAAATTCTATGTGTACCATGGGAGCAGGATGGGAGTAGTCCCCCCTGCACCCGGGTCAGATGAGGGGGTTACAAATATGGGAAGGAGGAGGCAGTGGATAAAAGCAGAGGTGTCAGTAAAGATGCCTGATTTTCAATATACGTAGTGATGCAGGTGGACAAGAATAGATACACAGGTGTGTGTGTGTGTGTGAGAATAAAAACATGCATTTCATATTGAATTCCTTCTCTCCTGAGAAGATCAAGAAGCAATGAACAAACAATAGCGATGGACACCCCCGGCTCCCAGGTCATGGTCTATAAATACTGCAGTGAAATCAACCAGACGTCCTAAGAGAAATGGCTGACGCCAGGGCAAGATGAGCAAAAGCTGAGCTGGCAGCACACTGCTGTATGTACTCAAAGACGATGGGAACCTGTCAAAAGGACACGGAAGCCAGCTTGAGGGAGCACCACCTGGCCAAACCTAAGACAATCTGAACATCAAAATTAATAATAAGAGAATTATTAATAAATAGCATGATTTGCTAATAAACAGACTAAGACTCCATGATTCCATGCTGATATAAATTCATAAATATGGGGCGCCTGGGTGGCGCAGTCGGTTAAGCGTCCGACTTCAGCCAGGTCACGATCTCGCGGTCCGTGAGTTCGAGCCCCGCGTCGGGCTCTGGGCTGATGGCTCAGAGCCTGGAGCCTGTTTCCGATTCTGTATCTCCCTCTCTCTCTGCCCCTCGCCCATTCATGCTCTGTCTCTCTCTGTCCCAAAAATAAATAAACATTGGAAAAAAAAAATTAAAAAAAAAAAAAAAAATTCATAAATAAAGGGGGCACAAAGGAAAGCTTGTCTTTAAAGCAGAATGTCATCGAATAAATGTAAGGAATGATGGAATTAGAAAATCACTGCTTAGCAATTACCAGCATAATAGTTCTAGGCAAGAATTACCAATGGGTACTAAAACAATTCAGTATAGGTGAGAGTTTGAAAGGGGCAAGATTTTCATATAATGGCAAAGCACTTCCTCACAATATACTTATTACTTACAAAATTACAAAGAGAAAAACAGTAACTTTGCCGTGGAGGAACCTGGAAGATAGATACTACCTTAACCATATGCCCGAAATGAACACCACCAGTAACAGGTCAAAATGATATCCTTTGCCACCGAGAAGCCACAACACCACTTCTGTGCTCTTCCTGCCCAAGGGGCCCGGCCTAATCTAATCATGAGGAGCCAAGAGACGAATCCAAGTTACTGACTGTCATTCCACAAAATGTGATAAAAGACTTAAAAGAAAAGAAAAGAAAAGAAAAGAAAAGAAAAGAAAAGAAAAGAAAAGAAAAGAAAAGAAAAAGAAAGGAATAAGCCTACAGAACTGTTCCATTCTAAAGAAGACAGAGAAACCTGACAAATGTAACCTGTGATCCGGGACTGGAACATGAAACATGGAAAACATATTTTTATTTCTTTTGCTATAAAGGATATTATTAGTGGGACAACTGGCATAATTTGAATAAGGTCTGGGGTTGGTATTGTATTGATGTTAATTACTGATTTAAATAATTATACTGTGGTTACATAAGACTGTCGTTATTTTTAGGAAACACACAACCAAGTGTTTAAAAAAATTTTTTTAATGTTTATTTATTTTTGAGAGAGAGACAGACAGAGCACGAGCAGGGGAAGGGCAGAGAGAGAGGGAGACACAGAATCCGAAGCAGAATCCAGGCTCTGAGCTATCAGCACAGAGCCCCATGTGGGGCTCAAACCCACGCACCGTGAGATTGTGACCTGAGCCAAAGTCGGGCTCTCAACCGACTGAGCCACCCAGGCAAGTGTTTAGGGGTAAAAAAAGGCATCCTGTCTGCAACTTACTCTCAAATAGTTCTGGGAAAAAACATTATGTATAGAAATGGAAAGAGCAGGGTAAAGCAAGTATGATCATCTGGGTAATCTGGATATAGGCTATACGGGAATTCTTGGTACTATTTTTGCAACTTTCCTGGAAGTCAGAAATCATTTCAAAATAAAGTTTCAGAAAATGAATCAAACTGGACATGATGGATCTGTGTGCATTACAGTGAATGTAAAGTATCACTCAACCTTTAAAAATTTTAGTAACAAAAATTCTTCAAGTAGGTAAGAATGCTGTAGATACACTGCCAATAAATGCATAAAGTGGTATATTTTAGAAAGCCACTGGAACTATGCTAAAGAATGCAGAAAGAGGTCTGAGATGTTTGAGCCTGCAATTCAGTTTGAGCCTTTCATTCTAAAGAAATATTCTGGAATACACACACACACACACACACACACACACACACACAAATATACATATATCTGTATGAACAAAACCATGTGTGTGCGGTGCTATTCATCCCAGTACTAAACACAGTGGTAAAGACACGATCCAACTGTTAATCAACAAGGGAGTACATAAATTGGGACATATATATATAATGACATCTTGTACAGCCACTGAAGTAATGGCTTCAAAACTGGAAAATAATTACTGGGTGCTCACAAGAAGCCAAAGAAGTAAGAGGGATTTCTTTTTTCCACAGGAATATTTAACAACGTGGAAAATATTGGGGCGCCTGGGTGGCTCAGTCGGTTAAGCGTCTGGCTTCAGCTCAGGTCATGATCTCACGGTTTGTGAGTTCGAGCCCTGCGTCGGTCTCTGTGCTGACAGCTCAGAGCCTGGAGCCTGTTTCGGATTCTGTGTCTCCCCCTCTCTCTGCTCCTTCCCTGCTCATGCTCTGTCTCTCAAAAATGAATAAACATTAAACTTTTTTTTTTTTTAAAAAGAACATGGAAAATATTTACTGTAAGACGAAAGGAGAAAAGGCTGCCATAAAAATGCATCCTCAATATAGTCTCCATTTTCTTTCTAAAAATTTTATGAATGGAGAAAAGATCAGGACAAAATACTGTGAATGGTAGGACTTACAGTTTACTTACATGCTTTTGCTATTTATCTTTCCAAATGTTAAAAATGATCTAAATAGAGCATACATTGTATTTATGATAAAAAAAATGCTAAACCTTAATAAAATATTTTCTGTAGTAAAATATCCTGAATTGACAATCCAAACTATCTTGTCACAGTAATAGCCTATATGTCATTCATTTAAACAAATTCTAAGCTATTAGAATTCTAGATAAGCAAATACAT
Organism: Puma concolor; assembly: GCF_028749965.1. NCBI lineage: Eukaryota > Metazoa > Chordata > Mammalia > Carnivora > Felidae > Puma > Puma concolor. The sequence continues at coordinate 30,874,013 of NC_141682.1, forward strand.
AACTCCACGAAAAGAAGCAAGACAGCCATTTGAGAAAGCAATTAACAGTTTTAAAGCATTTCTACAAATTTAAAATTGAGAATAAATGAGTAATTTATTTCATCAGAACTGTTGGCAAATCATTATATTCTGACACTTTGCAAAATAAATATTTCCTTATCTTATGATTCTGATACTGTTCTAGGAAATGACTCTGACATATTACACACTATTGTCATTCTTTGTTTATTATTTGTATTAAGTAAGTTGTGCCTGACATTTCTTTTAAAACATTAAGAGTGAAGTCCCTTGAAAAGAACTAACAAAATTAAAAAAAAACAAAAAACAAAAAACTTTTTGGGGCGCCTGGGTGGCTCAGTCAGTCGAGAGTCTGACTTCGGCTCAGATCATGATCTCGTGGCTGGTGAGTTTGAGCCTCGTATCAGGCTCTGAGCTGTCAGCATGGAGCCTGCCTCGGGATCCTCTGTGGCCTTCTCTCTCTGCCCCTCCCCTGCTTGTTCTCTCTCTCCCTCTCTCTCGGTCTCTGTCTCTCGCTCAAAAACAAATAAACATCAAATAAAAAACCTTTTCTACCTAACAAACATCCCATCTAGTTTGAACGTCTGCGGAACAGATGACATAACATGCTCCCAGCCTCAAAGCCACATTCTGGTAGAGCAACCTCATAACGCTAATGAGACACGACCATTCTCATGAAGAGTTTATGGCGTACGAGTAACAACCATTCCAGAATTTCAAACTATACAATTTATTTATAATAATTCTGCCATCTCACCAACTGGCATTCTCTCATTTACCCCGTACACATCTTTCCATGAAGCACACAATAAGGGGGGATGGCATTTTAGGTATAACATAGAAATGAGAATTACATTTAACTCTTCGAATCCAATAAAACACAACCAATTCAATAACAATCACTGTAGCTATTTACTGAGCACTCACTCTGTCTAAGACACTGCTAAGAACTTTGTTTGTCTCGTTCCATTTACCTCCCTCAACCACCCTAACGACAGGCACAGTTACTGTACTTTCATCCCAGGTCCCCGATGAAGAAACCAAAAGGGTGGTAAGGTAACTGGCTGCGATTCTGAAACTCAGAACTAGCTGCCCATAGAGTCCAAAGTCCATGCTCTTAGCCAGGAGACATCTTAAGACTACATGAGCTAACTAAATACGAGACACTTTAACAAATGGAATTAAGATGTATTTGAATAGTCACAAAAATGGTAGTGTATTTTAAAGAAAGATTTTAGTCTACGGGAAAATAAATACATAGCTAAAAACGATTTAAGTGTCCAAGAGTAAAGATTTGGTTAAACTATACCTGATGTACTCACTTGAGGCAGTATGCGATAATTAAATTGTTGCTTATAAAGCAAAAAATTTTCAAAAACTACAAAAAAGTATATTAAATTGGAAACAAAACAAAACAAAACAACTCAGGAAACAACTCTACATAAGTGACGTTTTAAAACCAAAACGGACTGCACCTAAGAAAGATTAAGACGGTACTACACAATTTAACTGTGGTTACCTGAGAAGTGGGAAAATGTATTAACCTTTTTGTCTTTCCTTTTCTTCTTTCTCATCAATTTGCCATACGTATATGTTACTGCCATTTTTAGGACAGTCCAGCTATCTTCAAAAGCGCTAACAGGCTAAGTGTCTAAGCAGCACAAAAAGACCAAAGAAAACACAAAAACAAGCATGAGGAGTGTCAACAATGACTTACGATAAAAACACTTCTCGTACAAACTGGTATCGGCTATTTATTTATGTATGATCACAATGCTTTCTTTTCCAGGCTACTGTGTTTGCTGGAGTTTCAATTTTTCCCCTAAACATTATTTTTGGAAACATGAAGATCTTCTTTAAACCTCGGAGAACAGTGCTAACATGTTAGCTTACGAGGAGTTAGGAAGCGTCAAAGGGGAGGGTGAGAACGCCTCACCCGGAAGAGAAACAGGAAAGAAAATAGGAAGCAGAAAGGTGAACTTATCTCAAGCGTTGTCAAGGAGAAACCTTTTCTTAGTCATAACACCAGAGACGATACACAGAAAACAAATGTGAATGAAAGAAATCCAGAAAGAAAATGAGAAGTGGGACATCCGTTGTATTCAGATTTAATACATAACACATTTTCGTAAGTAAAATTTATTAAAGAAGGACACCAAACCTTGGGAAGTAACACGACAACGCACATCTCTGCTGTATCTATGAGATGACAATTTCAAGTGAACCAAGAAAAAAAGGCTGGGAAACCAGAATATTCTAGGAATAGTCTTAAAATAACAGGCAAATTCTTGGACACAGAGATCTGTAAAGCACGAAACTGCATATAGCTAAATTAAATGCAGCTGACAATAACATCGGCGTCACCAGCAACCATGAATTCCTTTCAAGGTCAGGTTTATTACCACTTCAGAACATTCTGTCATAGCATGGAACTTCATGAGCATCAGAGAGCCTAAAAAATGGATGGGCCCTCTCGGCCCTAAGCAGGGTCTCGTAATTTCCAGAGGCTGGTGCTGGTACTATAAATCAGAGCGGGCAAAAAAGGAGATTTCCTCAAGTATGCGCCAGTTGAGTGACAGTAGTTTTCAGTCACAAAGGGCAAGGCTGCTGGGAGAAGATGCTCACTTACGGTACACTAGGTCACACATACGCAATGAAACAAGAAAAGTTAAAGAAAACAGTATAATGTCAGCAATCACATAGAAGCCCCATGTTTTAAAAATTTAGATTCAAGTTAGTTAACATACACTGTAGTCTTGGTTTCTAGAGTAGAACCCAGTGATTCATCACTTACGTACAACACCCCATGCTCGTCCCAACAAGTGCCCTCCTCAGTGCCCATCGACCATTTAGTCCACTCCCCACCCAACACCCTGCCTGCAGCCCTCAGTTTGTTCTCTGTATTTAAGAGTCTCTTGCGGTTTGTCTTTCTGGTTTTGTATTATTTTCGCTTCCCTAGAAGCCCTATTTTTTTCAGATAAGGAATATTTTCAAAAACATGGTTTTTCTTGGGTTTCCTTAAATCTGGCTGCTCTGTTTCTATAGCAAATACAACACTAATAAACACTCATCAGTGACTGTGGAATGAGCTGAACTTCTGGAATATTCCCTGAGAGAAGAGACTGTGGCTCCCCCTGTACAGCCCTAGCATTTGGCACAGAGTCCAACACTTAACAAAAACACACTGCATCAATAAACAATGATCACAAAACCAGTGAGGTCACAATGCATCCATCAACAATGGCAACATAACCGCCACCTATTGTCGCTTTCTTTAAAATACACATGTGTACACACATACTTACACAAGACCCTAATGTAACATACACAAATAAACTCACTCGGGGGCGTTTCTAGCAGTTTTGGCAAAAATAAATCCTTATCTGAATTGATGCAGAATGAAATGTCTTTTTTTTTTTTTTTAACTTTTAAATGTTTATTTTTGAGAGAGACAGGGTGTGAACGGAGGAGGGGCAGAGGGAGAGGGAGACACAAAATCTGAAGCAAGCTCCAGGGTCTGAGCTGTCAGTACAGAGCCTGACGTGGGACTGGAACTCAAGAACTGCGAGATCATGACCTGAGGCGAAGTCGGATGCTCAACCAATTGAGCCACCCGGGCGTCCCCAGAATGAAACGTCTTTTAAAGGGATTTTCACCTCAAATTTCACAGAAACAGATTAGTATGTAACAAGTAGCAAAGGGTTATTAAAAGTCTACCAAGTTATCAACAAAGCAGAGCAGAAAGCTATGTTTAGGTCATGAAATCAGAGTATGTAAAATGAGATTTAAAAATCCATTTTATTTACAACACCGTCAAAAATAGATGTATGTACAAGATTTCTATATGAAAAACTAGAAAGCACTGCTGAGAGAAATTAAAGAAGGCCCATATAAATGGAGAGAGATCATACTGACCAGCTGGAATTTAGATGTCAGTTTACCCCAAAGTGATCTACAGATTCAGCACAGTCCCAATCATATTCCATCTAGTTTTTTTTTTTTTTTTTTTCAGAATATGACTCTAAAATAGACATGGAAATGCAATGGATCTAGAATATCCAGAGCATTCTTACAAAAGGAGAACGCAATTGGGGGGCTTATCCTACTCGATTTCAAGAGTGACTATAAAACTGCAGTAATCGAGACTATATAGTACTGGAATAAGAATTAAGAAACAGATCGATGGAACAGAATGAGAGGCAGACACACATCCACAGTTAAATGGTCTTTGGATTTCAGACAAAGGTGCCAAAGCAATCCAATGGGGGAAGGGAGACTTTAACAAATGGTGCTGAAAACAATCAGAAATCTGTACGGAAGATGATCTTCAACCCCTACCTCACACCAGACATAAAAGCTAATCTGAAATATATCACAGACATACATGTAAAATCAAAAACTAAAAAAGCCTTTAGAAGAACATAAAGGAGAATACTTTCATGGCACGGGGGTAGGCAAAGGATTCTTGACAGGGGGAGGGGGGGAGCAAAACTCATAACAAATTGATAAATTAGACTTGACCAAAAACGAGACCTTTCCTCATCAAAAGACACTTTGCGAAAATGAATAAGGAAGCTGTGCACTATGAAAACATGCATGAAATGCTTACTTGACAAGTATCAAGGGTATATAAAGAACTGCAACCATTTCATAATAAGAAAGCTGGCTTAAAATTAGGCCAAAGTGTCTTAGACAGTACTATTACAAGAAATTTTCTGAATGGGACCTGAGCGAGACTGTCATCTCAGAGAACACCTGGGCAGAAGCACAGGCGATGGACTGGGGTGGAGAAACTCAAGAAGGAGAGCGCAGGTGACGTGCTCTCAAAATAGGCTCGTTTTGTAGAAATACTGAACCCTGATGATACACACGTTGACATCTGCAGGGAAACGTGCACAGATGCTTTTTGAATCGCCAAAAAAAAAAAAAAAAAAAAGAGACAGACTGATGATTGGAGGGAGGGCGATGATTACGCCTGAGATCAAACAAGCACGAAGAAGTAATAATGGGAGAGCGGAGGTGGGAGGGGGAACAGATGAGATGTCATCCTCCTGTCGTTTCTCAGGTAATGTTTGTATTACTTTAAAAATTATTATTTTTTAATTTTTTAACTTTTAATTTTAACATACATACTAACAAGCCACATGTCCTAAGTGTATTACTCGCTGGATGTTCACGAACTGGACACGCTCACGCAACTGGCCGCAGGGAACCCAACATCTCCTGTACCCTAAGAGCTCTTGGGCTGTGCTTCCTTTCCAGTCACTTCTCTCCTGATAGGGGTGGCTGCTGTCCTGGTTTCTAACACCACGGCATAGTGTTACCTGCTAACGAAGCAGAATCATAGCATATACAGTCTTTTGTGACTAGCCGCCTTTACTCTGTGTCATTTTTGCGAGAGTCACACATATTGTCACATGTAGGTGCGGTGTACGCATCCCCAGCGCTCTACGCCACCGTGTGGTATGTCACTAATGAACCGGCTTCTGCGGGTGGGCATCTGGCAGCCTCCAGGCCTTCCCTCTAACAGGCAGCGTGGCGGTGAGCATCCCCGTAGACTGAGCCGCGTGAAATGGCTCAGAGAACCTACAGAAGATGACACCTCCACATCACTCAGATTAATACATCGGCTTCTGATGAACACAGCTAGAGATGTCCCCTGAGTAAAATCTAGGAGTGGACTTGCTGATACTTAGAATTATGCACAGGTTCCCTATCCAAACTTCCTTCTGTCATTTAGATTTTACTTTTTAAAGTTTATTTACGTACTCTGAGAGAAAGGGGGAGGGCCAGAAAGAGCAGGCGTGGGGGAGGGCCAGGGAGAGGGAGAGAATCCCAAGCAGGCTCTGTGCTGTCAGTGGCAAGCCTGACACAGGGCTCGATCCCACAAACCGCGAGATCATGACCTGAGCCGAAATCGAGAGTGGGACACTTAACTGACTAAGCCATCCAGGCGCCCCACGTGCAGAAGTTTTCTAAAATAGTTACCCCAGTTTACACATCCACCACCTGTTCCGTACACCATGCTCCTTGGTACGCCTAGTGTGTTCCTCTCCCTTTTTGCTGTCCTAGTAGGCATGTGGTAATGCCTCACTGAGATTTGCACCCGTGCTGCTTTGATGACCCATGGACACACATCTATATATATGCACACCGTTTGATTCCCTCTTTTGTGACGTGTGCGTCAAGGCTTTTGTCTGGTTCTTTATATTGGCTTGTAGGAGTCCTTTTTATGTTCTGGAAACGAATCTTTTGTTAACCACATCCATTAAAAATGCTCTCTTCCTACTCTTCTGGGTTGCTGTTTCTCTCTCAATGATGCCTTTGGTGCACAAGAGTTATTAATTTAAATATAATGCAATCAATCACGTTTTCTTTTATGAGTAATGCTTTCTGTATGCTGTTTAAGAAATTTTTGTTCATTTCAAGGTTATGGAGATGTTTTTCCCTAAGAGCTTTCTTGCTTTACCTCTCAGAGTTGGATTTTTTTGCATGTATGTATGATTTAAATATCCAATGAATATTTAATCCAGAACCACTTATTTAAAAAGACCACCCTTTCCCACTGCATGTACGTGTTACCTTTGTAGTGAGTTAAGTGACTAAATACTATCTATTTCTGATTTCTCTATTCTATTCCACTACTCAGACTGTTTATCTGTCTAGACTAGTGTTATAGCAGGTCTTGATATGTGGAAATGTAAATCCTCTGGTTTCATTCATATTCTTCAGACTGCATGGCTTCTGCAGCTGTAACTAATGATTAAAAGGAAAAAAAAAATGTGCTAGCTCCGTCCACTGAAAAGGCTAAGAAGCAACGACACCCAAGTAACAATGAATGTGCTTAGCTCTCAGATCTTGGTTTCTAAAAACTATACCTTAATAAAAGGAACCAGGGATCCTTACAGAAAGGGCTAATTTCAGGACTGGGGCATTAAAGTATAAGGAGATCCTGAAATATTCTTTGCCAGGAAGTAGGTAAGGGCTCAAAAATTAAGGGGGATGGGTCAAAGGGACACAAAAGCCCCATGAACAAGGCTCTCATTGGCCAAATTTGGGACAATGTGTGTATCAGAAATGATGACAGAAATGGATAATACCTTTCCAAATATACAAAATAATCTATGAGTCCATAGTGATACTTCCCTTAGAAAAGAAGGTTCTAGAATGCCAGTTAATAGAAAAGGAATGTCAGAATTAGAAAACCATCAAGTACCTTTATAATAATTTATTTAAACAAAAATTGTCATTAAAAGCATGGGTGAAAGATGCTTGTGAAAGAGAACAGAAAGTCTCAAGGTACTATCTCACATACTACTTCATAACTAATCATACTGTAACTGATAATATTTACAAAAAGGAAACAGGGCATTTACATAGGAGAAGTAGAAGGTGAACACTACCTTAAACAAGTGATCAAAATGAGCATCACAGTAATGGAACAAATGTCATGTATCTTCTGATGTGATTCACTGAGGACATAATGTCACCTATGTAATATTCCCACTGAAATGTGTAACTTGAACTGATTAGAAGGACCTAAACAGACAAATTCAACCTGAGGGTCATTCTGCAAAATAAATGGCCTCAACTTTTAAAAAATGCCAAGTCTGTGAAACATTAAAAAAAACAAAAAGTGGTCATGAATGCAAAATGGTGTAGCCACTGTGGAAAATAGTTTGGTGGCTTCTTATGAACCTAAATATACTCTTACCATACAATCTAGCAATTATGCTCTTTGGTTTTTACCCTGAGGAACTGAAAACTTACGTTTACACAAAAACTGCACACGAATGTTTACAGCAGCCTTCTCCATAAATGCCAAAATTTGGAAGCAACTGAGATGTCCTTCAGTAGGTCAACTACTGAACGGATAAACAAAGTGAGGTATACCCAGACAACGGAATATTACTCAGCACTAAAAGGAAATGAGCTATCGAGCCATGGAAAGACACGGAGGAACCTTTAAATACATATTATTAAGTGAAAGAAGCCAGTCTGAAAATGCTACCTATTGTATGATTCTAATTATAGGCATTATGGGAAAGGCAAACTATGGAGATAATAAAAAGATCAGTGGTTGCAAGGTTGGGGGTGGGGTGGGGCATGAAGACATGAATAGACAGAGCACAGAGGACATTCAGGGCTGTGAAAATACTGTGTGTGATATTATATGGTGAATGTATGGCATGATACTTTTGTCCAAACCCAGGAAATATACAGTAAGAATCAACCCTAAGGTAAACGATGGACGTTTGGTGATTATGCTGTGTCCATGGAGGGTCAGCCTTGGTAAAATCCTTCTGGTGAGTGACGTTCGTCATGGGGGAAGCTATGCATGTGTGGGGCATATGGGAAATCACTGTACCTTCCTCTCACTTCTGTTGTGAACCTCAAACTGCTCTGAAAAAATTAAGTCTTAAAATAAAAGTAGAGAAAGCGTTCTAGATTACGGGGGATCAAGGGGTTATGACAGCTAAATGCACAAAATGATACAAGATTAGATCCTGGTTTAAAAAAACAATAAAGGACGTTCATTACTGGGAGAAGTGGAGAAATATGAATATGGGGAATATATTAAGTATACGCTGTATCGATGTTAAGTTTTTGAGGGTGATAACAAATGCGGTACACAAGAGAAAATACGTACTGTTAGAAGATGCACGTCATACTGACATGTTCAGGCATGCCTGCAACTTACCATACACTGTTCTTAAATAAAGAGTTGATAGGGGCGCCTGGGTGGCGCAGTCGGTTAAGCGTCCGACTTCAGCCAGGTCACGGTCTCGCGGTTCGTGAGTTCAAGCCCCGCGTCAGGCTCTGGGCTGATGGCTCGGAGCCTGGAGCCTGTAGCCTGTTTCCGATTCTGTGTCTCCCTCTCTCTCTGCCCCTCCCCCGTTCATGCTCTGTCTCTCTCTGTCCCAAAAATAAATAAAAAATGTTGGAAAAAAAAAAATAAAAAAAATAAAAAAAAAGAGTTGATAAACTGCTCTAAGTTTAGAAGTTAAAAAGAACATGTAGAAAGATTATTATCCTACTATAGGAAATCAGAAAAATGTCCCTTTATATTTTTCCACAGCAAAGATACAATTGATTTACAGAATGAGTAAAAGGAGATTTTTATTCTAGTCTTTAAATGTCATACAGTTTAATATGACATAAATTGCCACCAACAGCACGCTCTAGTATCAGGCTCTCAATCTTATTGGTAAATCCGAAAATACATTTGTTTAGAAGGTTAAAAACAACAAAATGACTAGTTGGGCATCCACCACTAGAGGAATCTTGAACATTTCTTCATTCATTCAGCTGAGTACCTTCAAAAGCACGAGGCAGGAATGAAGAGACACACACAAAACTGCCCGAGGTCTCTGCTCTGGGTGACCACAGTGCCCGGTTGTGTGGCTGGCTCCTAGCACGCAAGCGTCTGACAAGAGGGTGCGGTGAGCTGTGATGTGGAAGAGGGGACTGACCACGTCCCGGGGCCCCTATTTGTGGGAGGGACCGTGGGCACAAACTCCCCCCACACCCATCACTCGTGCTGGGTAAACTCCAACGGGGCTGTCCGGCACACGCCGAGAGGGTGACGACGACTGCACAAGGACTTAATCTCCAACAGGCTTTTAAAGGGCACTATTCCGCTCAAGTAAAATCCTAATTAGAATTTTAGCTTTATATGTGATTATATTTATACCTTTGCAACTATTTTCTGTATATAAAAGTTGAAATAGTCTACTTTAGAAATACATTTTATTTAGAAGAAAGAGAGTCAAAATAAAGGTATCTTTCCTGTTCTAACAGTACCCTTTATAACTGGAGAGGTAGCCTTAGAACCAACTGTATCTTTAAAACTTCACTCTGGGGGCGCCTGGGTGGCGCAGTCGGTTAAGCGTCCGACTTCAGCCAGGTCACGATCTCGCGGTCCGTGAGTTCGAGCCCCGCATCAGGCTCTGGGCTGATGGCTCAGAGCCTGGAGCCTGTTTCCGATTCTGGGTCTCCCTCTCTCTCTGCTCCTCCGCCGTTCATGCTCTGTCTCTCTCTGTCCCCAAAATAAATAAACGTTGAAAAAAAAATTAAAAAAAAAAACCTTCACTCTGTTCCTTTTTAGCTGCTTGTCCTTGCATTATTTAATCTCTCTTTCAGTTTATAGTCCTATAAAATGAAAACACCTGAAATCCACCTCATAAGGTAAAATGCCTTGACCTATTTCAGGAAGAAACCCTCTCTCTACTGGTAGAATTTAGTATTTTAACTTGGCTATTTGCCAGGTTGGGTTCCAGGCCTATGGTACAGACAACAGGGAAGATATGTAATCGTAGGCAGAAACACACAGAAAAACCTAACACGGTGCCTTATTTGCAGGTGGATTTTAAAAAAACATACATTGATTCATCATAGCATAGAAGGAAGTAAGAAATGAACTGTTTCGTTTTTGTGAGAAGACAGAGTAGCTAAGAAGGTCAGAATATAAGTGTTATGTATTTAATTTACATGATTATAATCCTTAAAAAAGCAAAGGCAGGGAACAGCACCTTATAAAAAGCATAGAGCTTAAAAATAAAAATTCTATTGGAAAAGATTCTGCATTCACGTACTGAGACCACTCACACATAATTCGAATATGTTTTCAAACATTTGGGCTGATCAAATGGAATTGTATATATGAAACTTATTTGACAAAAAACAAATATATTCTAAAATGCACAGTTTGAGTATATATTGAGGATTCTAATTTTCAGAAATAGTCTTTTCACTTTTCATTTATTCAATGGTGTCTTATTTTTTGGGTTTCCACATCTTATTGTTTATGTATCACCTGGATGAAACAAGACTGAGAACCAGTCCTGATGGCCACTTAGTGGAGCTGCAGACCTGCCCCGGGCTCTGTTCTTCTGGGTCTCGGGGGCCAGCTCTGACACACAAGCCTCCTTCAACCCGCCCACGACTAGTGACACCCCGGGTATCTGTTCTTTCTCTCCTAACCCACTTGGGCTTCTCAGCAACTGTAAGACAACCACATGAGGGCACACAGGGACAGCCAGGGTGGCCGTGTGAACCAAGGTGGCAGCTTTTGACCTCTGGGCCTCAGGGTGAAGCAGGAGTACAGACCATGGGACCCAGATTACGGAGACTGATCAAATCGCGTTTCTGTGATCTTCAGGTGACCCCAGTAATATTCGACTTCACTTCTATTATAGCACGCACAACTCTTTATCAACATAAATTCTCCTTTAAAGCTCTGTCCACAAAGGATGAGAATCTGTGATGTGCTGTGAACATTCAACCCAGCTCTGAGCAGAATCTAAGTAGAATCTGATTTTTAAAAAAAATTTTTTTTTGATGTTTATTTATTTTTGAGAGAGACAGAGACAGAATGCGAGTGAGTTAGGGCGGAGAGAGAGGGAGGCACAGAATCTGAAGCAGACTGCAGGCTCTGAGCTGTCAGCACAGAGCCTGACGCGGGGCTCAAACTCACAGACCGTGAGATCATGACCTGAGCCGAAGTCGGACGCTTAACCGACTGAGCCACCCAGGCACCCCAGAGTAGAATCTGATTCTAAGGAGGACCCCCCCCCCAATACCATAATATAATCATGAGCTACAAATTACTCTAGTATTTCCCATTACGTAATGTGGCATATTTTTTAAAAAAGGTTTTCTCCTTCCTTGACATCCAAGCAGCACACGTGCATTACGAAAAATGCACACCACAGAAAAGCAAGCAGGTGACAGTAGTGTGTGTAGATAACTGGATATAATTCTCTGCAGGGTGTTTTCCCTCTGCACAGGCTCTCTTTTCTGGAGGGCGGGATGTGTTGGTGGGACAAGTGAAGAGGAGGGTGGGCTGCACTCACGGTGAATTACCATGAGGACCACTTAATTCTGTGCTTTGCCATTCGATATAACCTGGATGTTCTTGAGGAGAAAATTCCCCTTAATTCACACGTAAGAAGAAAAATGTCATCTTTAGTTATATTTTCTAAATCTTCTATAGGCTGACTCTTTTGCCAAACTGAGTCAAATTCAAATACTGATGCAAGGAGAAGTTTTAACTTCAACATCCCTGTGCAGAGAAAGTAATATGTAATCATGTCTTTATTAACGAAGGATGGCTTCTGCCAACCCGCGAATCCTTCCCTCCTCGCGGTCGAAGCCCGATGGCCCCATGAACCCCCGAGTACCTATGCCGCTGGCTCTGAGAGAGCCAAGAAGGCCTAGCATGGCACCTTTCCCCATAATCTTGCTCGCCATTCTGCGCCCACAACAAAAGCTGGAAAGCTGGTTGGCGTGGGAACCCCACTAATGATCAGCCTCGGCCTTTAATCCACAATTTGGTTTCCTTCCTTCAGCGACCCACAAGAGGGGAGCAGCCCGTGTGCCCAGCACCGTCTGAGTGTCTGGGGGGGCTCCCAACGCAGAGCGGCACGGCTGCGGCCCTGTCAGCAGGTGTTCGGAGAGGAACACATCTTGGTGGAAAAGCATGGGCCTTGTGCCGCGTCCCCAGGTCCAGACTCCGGTTTGCAGCTGTGCTGGAAGAACGCGCACTGCCCTTCACCTGTCACCGCAGGAAACCACACAACTGGACAGAACTCTCTCCTACACTGGGACACAGGCCATACAGAACTCCTCCTATAGTAAAGGCAACGGCGGCAGTGAGTCTTACAGCCGCCCGAGCTTTCGGCCTGCAGGTAACTTCCAGACTGGGGGCACAGCCTTCAAACAGAGCTGGTCAGGCTTGTGGAATCGATGAGCCAGAGAGGAGAGCTGAAGGGGCAGTTGAGACAGCTGGGAGCCGCCGTGCAGATTTCCGAACTGGAGGGACCCGTGCCGAGCAACAGCTCTGGAGAGCGAGCTGCACAGGAGTGCCCTGAGTCTTGGCTGAGGCCTGAGATGGATGAGCAGGGCGCACAGCTACACAGGGCCGGGCAAGCAACAACCGGGAGCCGTATGCTCAACATGTGTCAAAGTGCACACAAGGTTGGGGTGTTCGAGCTCAAAACGAGCCTGAGCGACATGATCTCCCTGGGGCATTTACGGGGGCATTTGGCAGAGATCCCAAAGGGGGTCAAGGCCTGATAGTCAACGCACCATCCCTGGTGGGAATGCTACCTTACATCTTTCCTAACAATGCTTTGAAAAGGCCTTGAGAGTGACCCGAAAGCTCAGCACTCTTACCAGAGCAAAGTCCCAGCACTTAAGGAAGACAACGCAAAATGCAGCCACTCAGCAGTGTAGCACTCACAACGTTCCACCCAATGAAAGGATTACCGGACTCTGTGCTAAGAGGTAGGAAAATGTCTCTTTAACAGGAGAGAAATTTCTCAGTAAAAACAGACTCAAAAATTACTGAAAAAATAGAATTAACAGCCATAACTATGTACAAGTATTTAAAATCTTTAAGTTTCTTTATTTCGACAGAGACAGTGCGAGTGGGGGAGGGGCAGAGGGGCAGAGAGAGAGAGAGAGAGAGAGAGAGAGAGAGGGAGGGAGAGAGAGAGGGAGAATATGAATTCCAAACAGGCTTCGTCTTGCCAGTGCAGAGCCCCATTAGGGGCATGAACTCATGAAACCGTCAGATCATGACCTGAGCCGAAACCAAAAGTCAGACGCTTAACCGACTGAGCCACCCAGGTGCCCCACTATGTACAAGTATTTAAAGGAAAACATGAATATAATGATGAGAGAAAAAGACAATGTAAAAAAGAACAAAATGGAACTTCCAGAGATAACAATAAATTACGATTAACGTTTTATTGGATAGGATTAGTAGCATATTAGACCTTCATTTGAAAAGATCAGTGAACATTTGAAAAAAAAGTAAAGCTAATAGGATGTTGTAAAAATAATAATACACAAAATACTAAAAAAAATTTTTTTTAAAGGCAAAAAAAAAAAGGAATAAAGGAAGAGTGAACTGACTAGATAAATACAATATATAGCAAAATAATAGATTTTAAATTCAATTGTGGCAGGTGGCCTCTAATGATCCCTGCCTTCTGGTATTTATGGTCTTCTATAATCCTTTCCCCTTGAGTAATTTGCTTCTTTTTTTTTTTTTTTTAATTTTTTTTTTCAACGTTTATTTATTTTTGGGACAGAGAGAGACAGAGCATGAACGGGGGAGGGGCAGAGAGAGAGGGAGACACAGAATCGGAAACAGGCTCCAGGCTCTGAGCCATCAGCCCAGAGCCCGACGCGGGGCTCGAACTCACGGACCGCGAGATCGTGACCTGGCTGAAGTCGGACGCTTAACCGACTGCGCCACCCAGGCGCCCCGAGTAATTTGCTTCTAAACAAAAGAAAAGGACAATGTTGAGAAAATGTTGGGGGAAGAAAAAGATCACTTTGGTCTTGCTAGCACACATCTCTCTTACTGGCTTTGAGAAAGTAAGATGCCATACGGGAGAGGCCCATGTGGGAAAGAACAAGGCTCCAGCCAGCATCCAGCATCCAGAGAGGAACTGAGGCCCTTGGTCCAATAGTCCTCAATGAACTGAATCTTGCCAACAACAATATAACTAAGGTTACGAGCAGATCCTTCACCAGTTGAACCTTCAGATGAAACCCCAGCCTTGGCTGACATCTGACTGCAGGCTTATGAGAGACAGAGGTATCCAGCTAAACTGTGCCTGAATTCCTGACCTAAACAAACTAGGAGATAATAAATGCGTCTTGTGTTAAGTTGCTAAGGTATGAAGTACTTTGTTCCACAGCTATAGATAACTAATATGCCACATAAATCAATAATGACCTTAAATGTAATCTATCTAAACACTGCAACTGAAAGAAAGAGACTGTCAGACTAGACTAAAAAAAGAAAGATCCAGCTCTATGCTATCTGAAAGAAATCTACTTTAAATCTAAAGGTGCAGATGAGTTAAAGGTAGAAGCTGGGTAAAGATGTACCGTGCAATCCGTAAGAAACTCAGGGGGCCTATATTAGTACCAGACAAAGTAGACTTTGGGAAAAGGATCATTACTAAGGATGCAGGTATTTCATAATACAAAGGGATCAATCCAACAAGAACACATAATAGACCCTCAAAATATGAAAAGGAAAAAATTACTGAAAGGAAAAATAAACAATTCCACAATATTAGTTGGGGTTTTCAACATACCTCTCTGGGCAACTGACAGAACAAGAGGTAAGAAAATCAGTAAGGATAAAGGACTTGAACAATCTGATAAACCAACAGGACCTGACATTTACAGAACATTTCACCCTCAAGGATACATGAAACATTCCTGGTCACTTAAGAGATGTATACATTTTTATGACAGAGTACATGTTACATAGTTTCAATGTAATAGAACAAA
This sequence comes from Puma concolor, assembly GCF_028749965.1. NCBI lineage: Eukaryota > Metazoa > Chordata > Mammalia > Carnivora > Felidae > Puma > Puma concolor. The sequence goes on from NC_141682.1 coordinate 30,889,349, forward strand.
AACCAAATTATGTCTAAACCCACTGGATTCTGAAATTCACAGTTTAGGACTAAGTTCTTGGATTTCTTTAAATTTCAATTTTTTTCAATCCTTGCTCAATCTGCTTGGTTTAAGTGTAAATTCTTTTATCTGGAAAATCCTCCAAATTATACTTGGGTGTCCAAATAAAATCTTCAAATTCTTGAAGGTTGTAAACTTTGTTTCTGTTGAGGGTTCAAAAAGCATTCAGCAAGCAATCAAGCAGCTACTCTAACTCTACACACAAGCAAACAAGCACACAATTATACAGGCAGAAATTTCACTAGTTTATCAGCAAGTTATTGAATCAAGTTCCATTGTTTTGAAAGATGAAGAGACTACCTAACTGAAACTGACAGTGAGAGACAGAAACATCCATGTTAGAAAAATATATTAGAAAAGTACTACTTTGTCATATTAAGAGTATGTCTAGTTAAATATCACTTTGTTATTCTCGGCTTGAGAAAAACAGTAATATAAGCACATAGATCTTTTTCATCATATACATTTTATACATCAGTCAAGAGCCACAAAATACTTTAGTACATTCAGTAACTACCTGTGACCAGTTACTAAGCACCTTGTTACGTCGCTTTTGTTTCCATTTTCTTTTACCAAGGAGACCTCTAAAATATGCTGGGTTTCTAAAAGCTTCCTAGAATGTGATAAAAATGAGGTTTATTTGTACCACTAATATTAAGAGGCTTGGTTGAAATCATACACCAATTATTTCCTGCGTCCCATTTTAAAATTTGTTTAAAACATATTACAATCCTACACCATAATCAGATGACAAATTACAACAAAGTTCTCACTGTGTAGGATTCATTTGTTAAATACTGAAAACTTTGTACTTTCACCCAAAGGATTAACTCATTAGAAAGAAACATGCAAAGAAGGAAACAAACCACACAACCCCCGCCCCCCACCACCTCCAACAAACCTGACCCTTCAAATGCAGAACGCTGTTCTGCCCTGGAATTTCATACATGCTCCAGATTGGAGAACCATGAGGCTGGTAGCGTTTAAGGCCAACTGTAAACCAAATAAATCCCAATTACCCATTTCCTTAGGTTGCTCAGACTCTAAATCTCTTGGCTTCTGGCCCTCTCATTTATTTTTTGCCCTACGTTGCTTTTTTTAAGAAGTGTATAATACTACACAATAGAATATTTTAAGAGAATTCAGATTAGTTGAAAAACTTCTAGACCCGCTCCCCTTCTAAATGACCTTAAAGCATCATCTAAACAACTGCCATCACACCAAGATTTCACAGAAGAACATTCTACAACACTAAAACTGTTTGTTCTCACATATGCCAAAGGTCATTATGAAACATGTCATTGTATACATACATGTTTATTTTTTAAAAGGTCATTCCCGAATTTAGTCAATTTCTTTGCTAAATAATTGGGTTCTTAATGAAAAAAAATTAGTTGCGAGATGTGATTACGACACAGATTTCCAGGAATCAAAAGGAAAAAGAAAAAATTTAAAAGTCAACTCAGAGCAAGAAATCTCTTTAAACAAATGACTGTTTTACTACCTCAAAATACCACAAGTCTTCTGTATAATACTTATCATATACATCAAATGCCTTAAAAGCGTCTGAGCAACCATATCTACTATCCTAATCTCTTCAGAGTAAGTACATAAGAAGGAGAAAGATCTATAAATCAGTCCTTGATGACAGTGGGTTTGTTTAGGAGTTTACCAACTGGAATGGCCCTGCTGGAATTCCTTCAAGCAGCCTGTGAAAATGTCAGAACGGAGTCTGTTTTGGAGGTCATGGTCCCTAGAGAGCTCTGAGTTTTGGCCTGTTTGTCTTTTCACATGCTTTAATATTTGAAAATCATTCCTTGCAGACACTGACTGATGCCCAGGGAATGCTAGGATTGTGGGAACTGGCAGTACCAACAAGACAGACAAACTCCATGGGAAATCAGTGCCTACTGCACTTGCCCTCTGAGCTCTCATCAGATAAGCTGCTCTTCAAGTGTTGTGAAGGTACATGGAGAGACATTAAGAAACTGCATGTCATTTTGGTATCTTTAAAAAGAAATACTTGTGGAAAACGGGCTTAGAAATGACTGGGACCATTGAAAGAGACACTAAACGCTATAAAAAAACAAAAAACAAAAAACAAACCCATGGTGGAATCCTGAAAACTATATTCACTTAATATGAAGTGGAATACAGCGTGGCAGTTGAAAATTCACAAATAACGTTCGACTCCCCCAAAACTCAAGTGCCTACCGTTGACCTAAGACATCAACAGGTAACACACATTCATATGTTATATGTGTTACATGCCGTACTCTTACAATAAATCTAGAGGAAAAAATGTGATTGAGAAAATCACGAAGAGGAGAAAATACACTTCCGGCACTATACTAGCTATCAGAAACCGCCTGCCTATGTGGGGACCCGTGCAGTTCAAACCCACGTTGTTGAAGGACCAACTGTACTACATGCTCAAAACATACGTAACAATAACAAACAGTTGTAAAGTGCTACTTACTTGCCCTTGTTGTTCTAAACACTTCACTTACATGAACTCATTTAATCTTCCTAGCAACTCTGTGAAGCAGGTCATAGTAGGGTCCCCATTGTGCAAATGAGGAGACCGAGGCAAGGGGAGGATAACTAATTTGTCTAAGTTCAGTGGTGGTGTGGCCAGGATCTAGGCTCAGACAGGCTGGCTCCAGAGTTGGTGCTCTTAACCACTGTGCATACTGCCTCTTTCGTGGTATTTTTACGTCAGGCAGGCAGTGCTGGGTACCTATTCCATGTACTGTATTTTATGATGTCCCATGTGCACGCCAGTTTGTACAAGAGCTCTAGTATTTGAAGCCTCTCAGTGATTTATGAGGTACATCTAACATGATTCCTATTCACGGACGAAAGACACAGACTTTGTGTCTGACACCACACAGCGAGTACAAGAGAGCGGGCTCTATGCTTGGCTCCACAGCCCTCTTTACTTTTTATTTTATTTTTTCACAGCCCTCTTCCTTAAAACTAGGTTCTTCTTCCTCTCTGTTATCTGCAAGAATCGTCTCCGAGTTACTTTTCTGTATATAGTTGAAGATACGGCTTTCAAAGATCTACGTGTCCAACAGTTTTATGAGGATACACTACACTACGCTGTGAACTGCCAACGTTGTACTAGAGGATTAAAATCTAAGAACTATTCTAGGGTAGGAGACACAGTGGTCATTCAGTAAATGTTTTCTAATAGTAAAAGAGTCCCTACTTCCACTCCTGAAATGCTGATTTTTAGGCTATTTTGGAGAGCTGAGTATCCCATATGGCAAACTTTCCCTTGTATATACTGCATGCTGGTGCTTTCGTCAAATGGTCAGTCAACACACTTCCTCACTGCTATGTTGGGATCATGGCTTCTGTCAGAGAGGGTTTCTTATCTTGAGGCTATGAACCTCAAATCTTCAGACAGTACTGACAAATTCTAGTATGTTACTTTTTTAACTAGCCCACAAGAACCAAAGGCAAGTTGTTGATCAGACTTTCTGCTTTTCTTGTTATATCTTCATTAAACACAGAGATCATGTATCAAAAATTTAAGTTGTGTGAAACAGACACCCAACTATTAGCATTTCCTTGATGCAGACAACCACAAAGATGACCAGAATAGAACATGAATAATTTGGACTTTAAACAAAGCTAAAAAATTGTCTTTTGATAGTCTGATGCTTACTATAAAAATGTTAACACATACCTGCCAACCCTTAAATACCATGAATAGGAAGATACTGCATGTCCTAAATTAGATTAAAAAAAATTTTTTTTAGGACAACAGAATTGATTCAATTTCTCTTTCTTTTTAAATATGGGGGAAAGTCTGACTAATTGGGCGAGCTGGCATGTATGCTTAATAATACACCTTGAAGAATGGGATACACAGCGACATCATTAACTTGTATCTATGGAAAATTCCACCTGCTGAGACGGAAGTCATCTTCCATTCTTCCTGGTTCTGCTGCCCAATGAACAGCACAGGCAAGAGTGACAATGAGATATAAGAGCACATGATGCAATGAGGAAGGGCAGCCAGAGAAGGACACATGGGCTGAAAGCTACCATACAGGTACTACAACGGGCACACCGTGACACAGAGCGCTTCTGAGACTTACCCATGCTCACAGACTGAGTCAGCAGAGGACACTGGAGTCCTGACTCCCAAAAGACTACACTTCCTGTTAATAACAGTGAGGGCAGCAGGTGAGGGTAGCCAACAGCAGGGGTTAATTTAAAGGAGTTAGAAAAACACTGGGTATGATATTTGCTAATTAGTCAGGGTGATAATTAACTAAAACCCAAAGAGAAAATTCCAGTATGTCTGGTATTCCAACATATTTGTCTTGCTGCTTTCTGTCTCAAAAGTGCTTTATTACTGATATCTTAAAATAAAACAACAAAGGCTGAAAAAAAATCACGACCACTTTTCCCCACTTTATTCCCTATACTTAACAGCTCTTTCAAAAGAGTCACAGTAGACAGCAGGTATCCAGTATCTATCCTCTCTCTTCCTTTTTAGCTAAAAGAGGTCACACTGTAGTTGGCTTAGGGGGAGCACACAGGCACAAAGAGCCCCTACTTAATTTTAATGAAGTCTTTTGGCCTCGCACAGGGTCTGATTATAAACCAACTATTTAATTCCAAGTACCTTGAAAGGTCTAAGTAACTAGGGTACTGTAGTTGAGTAATCTTTATTAACTAATCATTTACATTGTATAGGTAATTAAAATTACCCTCTGACGGACAGGAAAGCCTGTTTCTTAATAAATTAGTGTCAGTTTATTTGCTGATCCAGTGCTTAATATAAGTCATATTTAGTAGACTCTAGTTTTATGAAAATTATCTCTAGTTTTATGAAACTAGACTCTAGACTCTAGTTTTATGAAAATTATCTCAAATAATCTATATATGAAACAATGCACTTTTAGGACTCTCGTAACTTTAGAAAATCCTTATAAAAATTTCAGGCAAACATTTTAATAATTTTAAGATAATGCTAGATTAAACTGATAATTACTATTAAGTTCTAAATCTTACTTTTAATAAATACATTAACTGTCAACACTCGAAGGGCATGTTTGCAAGAGGACACAATATAAAGACTGGATAAATAACTCAAAATGGGGCTTTGCTCGTGCTGAACTGGGGCCTGCCATCTTGCTGATGCACTTCTGAAACCGTAAGCTGCATCCATCCGGTCAGCAATGACTCAGTAGGCCTCTGATAGTGCTCTGACCCTGCCAGCTGTAGATGGGCGTGTGTGAGATTAAGGCCCAGCCCCCTCCCTCCACCCGCACACTGCTTGGGTGTGTTAGGCGATGCGCTAAAGCCAGCTAAGTCCTCAGTAACAAGAAGCCCAGAGTAGAAAAAAAGGTGACGGACAGGGTTATAGGTGCTCATTTACACTGTGAAACAAAGCATGCTGTTTAATAGGAGACTTTGTAAAGAGCATTGCGAAATAGAGTACCTCACCTTTAAGCTACTTATATGACTTTGTTTTCATGGTGAAAGGTTCAAGAGATTGTCATAGACAAAACATACGAAAACCACCTTAATTAATCAAGAATTTCTTTTACAGTGGTCAGGGGGCTCACAATTGGCTTTTAAACTTTATAACTGTGTTAAGCATTTACCTGTAAAGGCTAATCTCAGAAATCTATTAGAAACTAAGGAAAATTAATTAAGGAAATTATACCTATTTCTGTTCTCAGTCTAAATACTCTTAAGTAACATCCAAAGCAGAAAAGGAAATTATCTAAATGTATCAGACTGTTTATTAATATCACTGAAAATTTTAAATATTTAAGGTCCTAAAGATGTTAACAGTAAAGCCAAGGACAAGAGAATTTTACAGAATCTTACTTGTTTCGATTACCTCCAGTTAAAGAAAGGGAAAGCAAGAATCCTAGAGTTACATGTTTTGGTTATTTAGCATCTATTTATTTCCTTCCCACTTATGACACTCTGAGAATCTTATGTCTGGCTGTCTGCTCCAGAGAAAAATAGAAATATTCTCCCTTTTCCTCACCAATCTCCAGATGGCCACCCCATCTCATGTATACTCTTAAGGAACAGGGTTCTGGTCCAGACAAATGCTTACCACCTTTGTGCATTTCCAAACACCTAGAGTGACAGTAAACCTAACAGGTTAATGAGGAATGAGGAAATGTTGCATGAAGAAAAGATCAGCTTTGAACAAATACCATTTATTTTCTATAGTACAAGGCAAGCAATTTTCTTTAGCCGAGTTCCATGGCAAGGCAAAGTTATCTGTGTGCAAATGTATTGATACCTGTATTGAATCTAATGCAAAGAAATACCTTGTGTTCCCTCGTGTGCAACAAACTTTTGAATGAACTCTTTTCTCTTTAGTATAATCATTCAAGAGCAGAACAAGAGATGGTCTAAAACCGTCCATTGTGATAAATTTAATGGATGGAAAATCTTAGGGAAAAAAATTCAAAACGGGACCATGAAATCAAAAACCCAACGAGTACGGTAACTAGAAGCGTCAAAGTTTAAAATAAGAATGACAAAGTCTCTTCTTCACTGAGGCCTAAAACACGCTGTTCCCAAGTAAATACAGTTTCAAAAAGTCTGCTAATAAACGGAAGAGAAAGTAGCAGACACTATTTTTCCACCTACTCCATACTACTGACAGCCGGCCTGGGGCGTTACCTGTGGCCATGTGAACACGACTGGACTGTGCCTCATTTTCAGAGCTGTCCCAAGTGTTAAAATACCAAACTGCTGTGCAAAACGGGAATCTATGTCAATTTATCTGCTTTATTGTCAATGCTGGGAGTGACTCAAAAGCTTACATTCACCAACCAGCACACTTCTCGGTCTTGCAAATGACCTCGGGAACCAAAGCCTTCCTGCTGTGGTCTCCCCTAGTGCGGGCACAACACAGAGGGCTGGAGCTCTTGGAGGCGTGTCGGTTCCATCTACTTCGCCTTTCCCTGCCTTTACGAAGCTGTATTCAACTTACAGCATCTGAGCTTTTCCCACGTGAACAATAAAAAACAACTAACTGTCCCTCGGACTGATTTCCCCTTTACTGCCAGTGTTTACCATCTGAAGGAACGTTAATACTGTGTAAAACATCAAAACAAAGCTCAAGTTCTCTGTGTGTGCGCTGTTTCAGTAAAAGTCTGTCATTTATGTGTTCTGTATACCCACATTTCTTTTAGGAAGAACTCACTTCTTGGGAAGAATTAATGGCCTAATTGGTGGCCTTACTTTGGAGGTGCCACCGGCCACACGTTCAGGGGTAAAGAACAGCCCCAGCTTATCTTTCACATGTGCTACAGGAGTAGGAATGAATGTTCTGCTCTGCCACTACAATGCCAACATAAGTATCAGTCAAAACTAAGGGAGGATCCTGGAGTCATTACGTAGATGTCAACTTCTCTCTCATTAAGTTTATTTATAAACTATTTGGTGACATGATCCTTCTACACACTGATCCAAATTGAAGTGTCTTCATTTTCCCCCCAACTAGAAAGGGAAATAATTCAAACAAGTGAAATTCAAATGCTTAGGGCTAACAATGAAACACAATCACAAGAAAATACCTAAATCGGACTATTTCATAATACTCTAAAGAGTTTTTTGTATTAATTAATTTCGAGGCTAAGATTCACATTTTGTATATGATATAATCTAAACAGGGCATTAAGAAGACTTAAAAATGAAGCATAAACATGAAAAATTCAGTAGGGTAAGAAAGTTACGCTTCTTCTAATTCCATAATTGCTTGATGTGATTCCACTTGACTCATATAACTATCAAAAATGTAGATTTCTGATAGCTATACAAAGGATTCCATGTATGCCTTGGAATATATATGTAAATCAAGCTAATATATCATAAGCCTGACATTAGAGTATATGCCTGAATATAAGGTAAGCTTTTTAACTGCCTGAAGTCATTTATTAAAAAAGAAGAGATCGGGGGGGGGGGGTGGGAAGGAGGGGAAAGTGGGTGATGGGCACTGAGGAGGGCACCTATTGGGATGAGCACTGGGTTTTGTATGGAAACCAATTTGACAATAAATTTCATATTAAAAAAAAAAAAGAAGAGACTGTCTGCTACTTGAGTCTTTACATAGCATTTCATAAGATATTCTTTCATTTACTCAATATTGAACAAAAAAAGTACTTGAGGAAAACATTTGCTTAAAAATTAACTTCATTTAAAGCTAGTTTTAGGATGTTTATAAAAATATCTTAGTAGAATCATAAACGGGGGGGAGGGGGCGGAGAAGGCCAACAGATTAATTATTCCTAGGTTATAACCTTAAAATCGGAAGTACTAAGTGTCATTGCAAAGAACAGTTTCAAAAACTCATTTTAAAAAAGTAGTCAAATACAATTCTGTCAGAAAGGATACAAATGACAATAGTGAACTCCAGGAAAGGAATCATGTAGCTGAGGGGAAAGACTGGGAAGTGACTTTCTTTTCACTGTGTACCCATTGGTACCCTGTACATTTTAAGCCAGTGAATACATTACGTACTCACAGAAAACAGATAATTACATTCTAAAACAGGAACTGCAGCCCCATAAAATGTTATAACCAATCACAAATCACAAGAGTGATTATGCTATAGAGATTATGAGTATATGACAATACACCACACACACACACACCATTCTGTCAATGGTACTTGTGGTTTAGACAGAAAATCTGTGGTATCAGGTCATACATATACTCACAAGCTGCTGTAACTCAGACGAAAGAGACAGTAGTGAAGACGCACCGTGGATTTTAGCACTACGTGCATGATGCCAAGGGGTTCTGCTGATGATGAGAAAAAAAAAAGCATTTCCCCCAAAGATTCATGGATAGAATGTGAGCCAGATGGTTCTATGAAATATTAGTGTGAATGAAGGAATCCTTCTATATTATTGCACTGCATCATAAAAATGTGATTTTAATTATGGACATGTAACTAAATTAAAAAATTAAAATTCTTACCATTTACTCCACTTCCCAAAAGTTTAGAAGGGGAGGCTACTTAATATTTGGGCTTAGCTTACATTCAGGCATACATATTCAAGGCAACATTCTTGCAAGAGAACGTGGTGCACTGTGTCAAGCCGATCACGAAGTACAGATTTGCCCGATACATTTCCCTACCATTTTCCTGACTAATTGTGTGTTATTGCAATTTCATACAAGTGCAACTCATTTTTTGAGGATAAGAATCTGAACACTATACAGGCCCAAATGTGCAGTGTGAACCTGATCGCATTTGGTCATGCTTCAGTAAATGTGGTCATACTCTCCAAGCCACTGTCTGAGAAAAATGGAAGATTCTAAAGCCACTGCTGAACGACAGCCTCCTGAAGGGCCTGACAGCACCTGAGCCAGAATGCTGCTTTTCACCACTCACAGCGGACAAGGGTTATGCCCAAGAACAAGTACCAGAAGGCTTATTTGAAGGGAGAACAAATACACTCCAAACACATGTACTAAAGAACTAAGAATCATAACATACATCTTTTCTCCACTTTCCTGAAGAAGGTGAGGCCAATAATGAAAAGGCCTGGTTAGGACTCAGAACCCAGAAAAACAGTAACCAGGTACAAAAGGAAGTGTTTTACAAGGGAACGGTTTTATTTCCTCAGGTTTTTAAATCTACAATTTTTAAAAACTATTATTTGTAAATGTAAAACTCAGAACGGTGGAAAGCATAAGAAATTCAGCTGTAATTCTTAATGTGGCCCTTTTAATATAAGTGCTTGATGTGTTTATAAATTTTAACATTTTGTTAGTTTTTATGTTTTAAGTATTAAAAATAAGTGTCTATCATCTATCCTTACTCATTTACATTAAAAATGGACAGTATTATGTTTTCCAGAGAGGATGGGAAGCCTTTGTGATCAATGAAAATTTCCTGAACAGATACCAAATGGACAGAAAATACTCATTTTGTATACAACGATAGGCAGAGAATGACAATATGGTCATATCCTGTAACGATTAATAGAAAAACACTCCAACAAAAAATTCTTGCTTTCTTAGTAATCATTAAGATAGCTTAAATTTTATCAATCTTGAAATTAAGGTGCAACACACTGGAGACGGGAAAAATGGGAGGAGAATCTAGTCAAATCCACAGTCAACCTTCCCTAGGATCAGTGCAGGAAGCTATTCTCCAGTATCTTCTAGCATGAAATCTGCTGGTACTAAAATAGTTGAATCTAAAGCTTGTTTCCAAGGAGAATACTGCTACCAGATACTTATTGGGGAAATAAATGAAAGAACTGGATGGAAAGTGAAATTCTGCCTGTTACTCAAAACCAGCCAATAACCCACAAGGCTCTCCCCGCCATGACAGCCTGCCCAGGGTAACTGACAAAAAAAAAAAAAAAAAAAAAAAAAAAAGAAAAGAAAAGAAAAAAGAAAAAGAAAAAGAAAAAGAAAAAGAAAAATTACTACCAAACAGGAATCAATTGGACTCATGAAGGGGTGAATCTTTAAATCCAGCTCCCACCACACATGCTGAAGAGCTCACCATTCTTCCTCTCGTTCAGCGGGGGCAGGTGCTGGCTGGGCTGCAGGGACAGCTCCTGGAATTCATGGGCAACAGCTTCGCTTTGAGGACTTGGGGCAAGATGGGCTAACGGCCCCACTTCATCCTCCGCGTCCAGTGCCCCTGGGGGATCCATCGTGCTCCAGCCACCGGCAAAAGGTGTACGAGACCTCTCTTAAATGCGGCCTGCTGAAGAGACTGTCAAATTAAAAACGTGTAAGTAGACAGTACGTTTATTTTGCTCCAATTTACACAAAAATATTAAAATGGAAACCCTGGGTTCTAGTTCAGCTTCACTGCTGTGTAGCAAGTGCCAATTCGTTTACTCTCTCTGGATCTTGGTTCTTTGTCCAACACACAGGAATAAAAGACTAAAAATAGCATTTACCAGGTAAATACAAGTTGAGAAGTATTTTAATTTTTTGTGCTGTGGATTAAAAGTTACAGTTACTGATGTCATCAAAGATTTTAATGCACCCTACAATAAGATAAAAGTCAACTAATGATGATGGGACAAAAAAGCAGTCTAGCTTGAAAATCTGTCTTAACTCCTACGAATCAAAACTTTACATTAAGTCAACATTCACAGCAACCAGCAATGTCTCGGAGGAGGGCTCCTCCCTCGGCAGGGAATAGAACTCTTAGCTGCACCAAAATGGACACGCAGTTCACGACAAAGAAACCAACCTTTACTTTAAGCCACTGGGATTTAGGACTATTTATTATCACAGCGTAACTGGTCCATTCTGATTGAAACAGAAATCAGCAAGAGAAATACCAAAGACATAACCAAACCATAAATACGTGACACGGGCTTAGGAGCTGAACAGTGGGCAGCAAGAAAACGGTTACAGAAAGCCAAAAGCTAAAAGGATGGCGGTCCACATGGGGCAGGGGAGAAACATTTCATAAGACTTCTATCTGCTTAGCAACATTCTGGACCACAGTTCGTTGATGCCTTCGCCTACTGACGGACATCCGAGCTGTTTCCAGTTTCTGTCAGAAATAAAAATGCTATGAACATTCTTGTCCAAGTATACATAGGAATATAAGCTTTCACTTCTCTTGGGTAAATACCTAGGAGTAAGTGGACCATAAGGCAACGGCGTGTTTAAATTTTTTTTTTTTTTTAACATCTATTTATTTTTGAGACAGAGAGAGACAGAGCATGAGCAGGCGAGGGTCAGAGAGAGAGGGAGACACAGAATCCGAAACAGGCTCCAGGCTCTGAGCTGTCAGCCCAGAGCCCGATGCGGGGCTTGAACTCACAGACCACGAGATCATGACCTGAGCCGAAGTTGGACGCCCAACTGACTGAGCCACCCAGGCGCCCCAACAGCGTGTTTAAATTTTAAAGAAACGAACAAAGGATTTTCCAAAGTGGTTCCACCATTCTTATTAGCAGTGAATGAGAATTCCGGTTGTTCTACAACCTCACCAACACTTATGGTCAATCTTTTTAATTTTAATTATTTTAGTGGGTGTGAAATGGTAACTTAGTGTGGTCTCATTTATTTTATTAAATTATACTTGAGATATTATATTATATTAGTTTCAGGTGAATAAGATAGTGATTTGATATTTTTATTTTATTTTTTTATGTTTATTTATTCTGAGAGAAGAGAGAGAGGAAGAGTGAGTGCAGGAGGCGCAGAGATAGAGGCAGAGAGAGAATCCGGAGCAGCTTCCCCACTGTCAGCACAGAGCCCAATGCAGGGATCAATCTCACAAACCATGAGATCATGACCTGAGCTGAAATCAGAGTCAGATGCTTAACCGACTGAGGCATCCAAGTGCTCCAGTCCTCTTTTAATAAACAGGGCCCAACACGGGCTCAAACCCACCAACTGTGAGATCACGACCTGAGCCAAAGTCAAGAGTCAGACTGAGCCACACAGGTACCCTGATATTTTTATATATCGCAAAACGATCACCATAATAGGTCTAGATACCATCTGTCACCATACAAAATCATTACGATATTACTGACTATATCTCCTGTGCTGTATACGACATGAGACTTATTTTATAATTCTTTACCTCTTAATTCCCTTCACCTATTTTGTCGGTTCCCTCTCCCAACCACCAGTTTGTTCTTTTTTATCTATGAGTCTGTTTCTGTTTTGTTTGTTCATTTTGGTTTTTTTAGATTTCCCATATAAGTCAAATCATACAGTGTTTGCTTTTCTCTGACTTATTTCACTTAGCATGATATCCTCGAAGTCCAACCATGTTGTCACAAATGGCAAGATTTCATTCTTTTTGTAGCTGAGTAATATTACAGTGTGTGTAATACTCCAGTAATATTCCACTGTGTACACACACATACACACACACACACACACCACAGCTTCTCTGTCCATTTATTATCTATTGATGGACACTTGGGTTACATCTATGTCCTGGCTATTGTAAATAAGCATAAAGGTAGTACAGCTTTTTGAACTGTTCTTTTCGTTTTCTTCAAATACCCAGAAGTGGAATTTCTAGATCACATAGTAATTCTATTTATAATTTTTTGAGGAACCTCCAAATTGTTTCCATAGTGGCTGCACTAATTTACATTCCTACCAAGAGCGCACAAGGGTTTCCTTTTCCTCACATCCTCAGCAACACGTGTTATTTCTTGTCTTTTTGATAATAGCCATTCTGACTGGTATGAGGTAGCACCTCACTGCTTTTGATTTACATATCTGTGATGATTAGTGATGTTCAGCATGTTTTCATGTGCTTTTTGGCCATCTGTATGCTGTCTTTGGAAAAATATCTATTCAAGTCCTCTGTCGGTTTTTTAACTGGGTTGTTTTGCTGTTGTTGTTATGATTTGTGACATGGTTGTTGATGTATTTTGGATATCAACTCCTTATCAGATGTATGGTTTGCAATCATCTTCTTGCATTCAGTAGGCTGCATTTTCATTTTGTTAATGGTTTTCTTCACCCTGCAAAAGCTTTTTAGCTGATGTGGTCCCAGTTGTTTATTTCTGGTTTTGATACCAGTGCTTGAGGAGACGTATCCAAAAAAACATTGCTAAGAATAATGTCTTACTGCCTTTGCTTTGTCTAGGAGTTTTAAGGTTTCAGGTCTTAATCCATTTTGAGTTTATTTTTGTGCATGGTGTAAGAAAGCAGTCCACAATTTCATTCTTTTGCATGTAGCTGTCCAATTTTCCTAACACCACTTATTGAAAAGATGGTTGTCTCCCCATTGTATGTTCTTGCCTCATTTGTCATAAGTTACTTGACCTCATAGGTGTGGGTTTATTTCTGGGCTCTCCATTCTGTTCCACTGATCTATGTGTCTGTTTTGGCGCAAGTGCCATATTGTTTTGATTACTATAGCTTTTCAGTACAGTTTCAAATTTCAGAGCATGATACCTCAAACTTTGTTCTTCTTTCCCAAGCCTGCTTTGGCTGTTTTGGGTCTTTTGTGGTTCTGTGCATATATTAGGAGTTGTTCCACTTCTGTGGAAAAACATTAACTCTACCAACCCAAAAGTACAGCATATCTTTTCATTTATTTATGTTATCTTCAATTTCTTTCATCAGTGTTTTATAGTTTTCAGAGTATAGGTCTTGCACTTTCTTGGTTAAATTAATTTCTAGGTATTTTACTGTTTTTGATGCAAGTGTAATTGAGATTGTCTTAATTTCTCTTTCCAACAATTCATTATTAGTATGCAGAAATGCAACAAATTTCTGTGTATTAATTTTGTATCCTATAACTTTACTGAATTCATTTATTAGCTCCAATAGGTTTTTGGTGGACTCTTTAAGGTTTTCTGTATATGGTATCATGTTGCCTGCAAATAGTAACAGCTTTACTTCTTCTTTTCCAATTTGTATGTTTTTATTTCTTTTTCTTGTCTAATGGCTGTGGCTAGGATTTTGAATACTACGTTGGATAAAACTGTCAAGAGTGGGAATCCTTGTCTCGTTTCTGATCTTAGAGAAAAACTTTGCATCTTTTCATCCACTGAGTATGTTAGCTGTTTGTCTGTCATAAATGACCTTTATTGAGTGCAGGCCCTCCCTACCCACTAGAGAGCTTTTATCATAAATGGACATTGAATTTTGTCAAATATTTTTGCTGTACCTATTGAGATGATAATATATATTTTTAATGTTCATTTTATTTATTCTGAGAGAGAGAGAGTGCTAGCACAAGCAGGGGAAGAGCAGAAAGAGAAACCCAAGCAAGGTCTGTGCTGTGAGTGCAGAGCCCAGTGTGAGGCTCACTCCCACGAATCATGAGATCATGACCTGAGCCGAAATCAAGAGGTGGACGTTTAACTGACTGAGCCATCCAGGCGCCCTGAGATTATATAATTTTTATTCTTCATTTTATTAATGTGTTGTATCATGTTGACTGATTTGCAGATGTTAAACCATCTTTATATCCCTGGAATCAATTCCATTTGCTTCCAGTGTATGATCTCTTTCAATGTTTTTGATGAGTTCAGTTTGCTAATATTTTGCTGATAATTTTGGCATCTGTGTTTATTAGGGGTGTTGGCCTGTAATTTTCTTTTTTATGATGGTGTCTTTGTCTGGTTTTGGTATCAGAGTAATGCTGGCCTTGTAAAATAAATTTGGAAGTATTTTTTCATCTTCAATTTTTCATTATAATTTCTGGGATAGTTTAAATGTTTGGTAGAATTCACCTGTGAAGCCATCTGCACTTGGACTTTTGTTTGTAGTGTTTTGATTACTGATTCAAATTTCATTTTAATAATTGGTCTATTCAGATTTTCTGTATCTTCATGATTCAATCTTAGAAGACTCCATGTTTCCAGGAATTTATCCATTTCTTCTAGACTAATCTGTCAGCATATAACTGTACACAGTATTTACTTATGATCCCTAGTATTTCTGTGGTATAGGTTGTAATTTCTTCTTTTTCATTTCTGATTTTATTTATTTGGGCCATCCTCTATTTTTTCTTGAGGAGTCTGGCTAAAGGTTTGTTGATTTTGTTTATCTTTTCAAAGAACTAGCTCTTAGTTTCATTAAACTTTTCACACACGTGTGGATGTATTTCATTCCCCCACTATCACTCTGATCGGTATTATTTCCTTCCTTCTATTAACTTTGGGCTTCGTTTTCTAGTTCCTTTAAATGTAAAGTTAGATTGTTTATTTGATATTTTTCTTGTTTCTTTTAAAAAAAAATTTTTTTTTTCAACGTTTATTTATTTTTGGGACAGAGAGAGACAGAGCATGAACGGGGGAGGGGCAGAGAGAGAGGGAGACACAGAATCGGAAACAGGCTCCAGGCTCTGAGCCATCAGCCCAGAGCCTGACGCGGGGCTCGAACTCACGGACCGCGAGATCGTGACCTGGCTGAAGTCGGACGCTTAACCGACTGCGCCACCCAGGCGCCCCTCTTGTTTCTTTTAAAAAAAATTTTTTTTAACATTTATTTATTTTTGAGACAGAGAGAGACAGAGCATGAACGGGGGAGGGGCAGAGAGAGAGGGAGACACAGAATCGGAAGCAGGCTTCAGGCTCAGAGCCTGACGCGGGGCTCGAACTCACGGACTGCAAGATCGTGACCTGAGCTGAAGTCGGATGCTCAACCGACTGAGCCACCCAGGCGCCCCTTTCTTGTTTCTTGAGGTAGGCTTGTATCACTATAAAAGTCCCTCTTAGAACTGTTTTTGCTGCACCCCAAAGAGTTTGGAATACTGTGTTCCCATTTTCATTTGTCTACAGGTATTTTTTTGATTTCCTCATTGACCTATTGGTTATTTAACAGCATGTTGTTTAGTCTCCATGTGTTTGTGGTTTTTTCCAGTTTTCTTCACATAACTGACTTCTAGTTTCATGCCACTGTGGTTGGAAAAGATACTTGATAGGATTTCAATCTTCTTAACTTTACTGAGACTTGTTTTGTAGCTTAACATGTGATCTATCCTGGAGAATGTTCCATGTGTACTTCAAAAGAACGTGTATTTAGGTTTTGGAAGGAGTGTTTTGCATGTATCTATTAAGCCCATCTGGTCTAATGCGTCACTTAGGGCCACTTTTTCCTTAATGCTTTTCTGTCTGGATGATCTATCCACTGATAAAAGAGGTATTAAAGACCCCTACTACTGGGGCGCCTGGGTGGCACAGTCGGTTAAGCGTCCGACTTCAGCCAGGTCACGATCTCGCGGTCTGTGAGTTCGAGCCCCGCGTCGGGCTCTGGGCTGATGGCTCAGAGCCTGGAGCCTGTTTCCGATTCTGTGTCTCCCTCTCTCTCTGCCCCTCGCCCGTTCATGCTCTGTCTCTCTCTGCCCCAAAAATAAATAAACGTTGAAAAAAAAAATTAAAAAAAAAAAAAAAAAGACCCCTACTACTGATTACAGAATGCATTTGTGATGAGCACTGAGTGATGTATGGAATTGCTGCATCACTATATTGTACACCTGAACTAATACAACACTGCATTTTAACTAGAAATAAAATAAAAAATTAAAAAGAAAAAAATAAAGTTCTCTTCTATTACTGTATTGCTATTTCTTCTTTTATTTCTGTTAATATTTGATTTATATATTTAGGTCCTCCTATATTGGGTCCATACATTTTTACAAATGTAATATCCTCTTGTTGGATTTACTTCTTTATCACTATGTGATACCCTTCTTTGTCTTTTCTTACAATCTTTGTTTTAAAGTCTATTTTGTCTGATATAACTATAGCTACTCCATTTCATTTCCATTTGCATGGTATATATCTTTTTGTAACCCTTTATTTTCAGTCTGTGTATGTCTTTACATTTGAAGTGAGTCTCCTATTGGCACTATATAGAAAATTCCTGTTCTTTCTTATCCATTCAGCCACCCTATGTCTTTTGACTGGTGCATTTAGACCACTTACATTTAAAGCAATTATTACTAAGTATGTTCTTACTGTCATTTCGTTCATTGTTTTCTGGTTGTTTCTGAAGTTCCTCTCTGTTCTTTTTTAATTCTCTCCCTCCTCCCTGTGCTTTATTTTCTTTATGTGGTTTTATTCCTTTATCCTTTTGTGTATTTATGTTTCTTCTTTGTGGTTACAAGATTTACACACATCTTATGTATACGCAGTCTCTCTTAAGTTGATAATAACTTAATTTTAATTGCATTCCAAAGCTTTGTAATTTTAGTTCGCACTCCATGTTTTATATATTTGATATCACATTTTACATTTTTATTTTACATATTCCTTAACTAATTATTGTACTTTTAATTAAACTACTGTTGTCTTTTACCTTTCATACTTGCTTTTCTAAGTGGCTGATCTACTACCTTTATTATTTATTTACCTTTTCTGGTAGGATTTTTACTTTTATACATTTTCTTATTATTAATTAGTGACTTTGCTTCAGAATTTAGAGAAGTCCCTTTAACATTTCCTACAAGCTTGGTTTAGTGGTGATGAATTCCTTTAGGTTTCCCTTTTCTGCAATACTCCCAATCGCTCCTTCTTGGTTGGCAGTTTTTTTCTTGTCAGTACTTTGAATGTCTCATGTCACTCGCTTAGGGCCTGTCAAGTTTCTAGTGAAAAATCTGCTGATAGCCTTATGGGGTTTCCCTTGGATGTAAGATATTGCTTTTTCTCTTGCTGTCTTTAAGATTCTCTCTATCCTTAACTTCTACCATGTTAATTATAATGTGAGCCAGTTATTTTTCTTTTTGTTTTCATCTTATCTGGAACCCTGTGGAATTCCTGGACCTAGCTATTTGTTTCCATCCCCAGATTAAGGACGTTTTCACCCATTATTTCTTCAAATAATTTGTTTAGTCTTTTCTCTTTCTTCTCCTTCTAGAACCCTTAGAGTGTGAATGTTAGTATGCATGAGGTTGTCTCAGAGATCCATTAAGGTATCCTCACTTTTTAAAATTCTTTTCTTAATTTTGCTGCTCTGTCTGGATGTTTTCCAATGCTTTGTCTTCCAGTTCACACAGTCGTACTTCTATTTCATCTACTCTGATGTTGAACAACTCTGGTATATTTTTTCAGTTCTACTATAACTTCTGTTTGGTAGTTTCTTGTATTTTCTATTTATTTGTTGACGTTTTCTCTGTGTTCAAACCCTCTTCTGAGATCAGTGAGCATCTCTATGACCATTACTTTGAATTCTTTCTCAGGCAGGTTACTTATCTCTATCTCTGTTCTATTAAGGTCTCTTTCTGGGGATTTGCCTTGTTCTTTGGTTTGGAACATATCCCTCTGTTTCCTTATTTTGCCTGTCTCTCTGTCTATATGCATTAAGCCAAACAGTTACCTTCCTGAGTACTCAAAGATTGGTCTTGTGCAGGAGCTTTCCTGTGTGGCCCAGATGCACAATCTCCCCTGGCTACCAGAATCAGGCACTCTGTGTGTGTCTCTTGCATGGGTTGTGAGTGCCTGCCATTGTTTTAGGGATGTGGCTGCTGTGTGTGAAGGGTGGGGCTCAGGGCACTCACCCGGCCTGGTTGCCCTAGCTGTCCCAATTGTGGTTCTAGCACTGCACAGGGAAAGAGGGGTTTGAGTTGCTTGTTCTTCCTGGTTGTGGCTTTGGTCACTGTGTGAGGTGGGTGGGGGCTCAGGGAGCTCACCCAATCCTGTTGCTGCTAAGATGCTGAGCAGGGTGGGTGGGGCACAGGGCACTTGCCCAGGCCAGTTACAACATGGGGTGGTGAAGAGCACACCCTCTGGTGCTAGGAAGCTAGAGAGAGGGCACCAAAAATAGCACCAGTCAGCTCAGTCACCAGCAAGTTAGGATGAGATTACAAAAATGGCATCTACCAGTACTTCTGTCCCCAGATAAAGTTCCTGCAAATTCCTGCCTCTCCAACAGCTGCTTTTAAATTAGTAAAGGGGTGTCCCTCATTTAAGGTCTAGATGCTTTTCAACCTGTTGCTTTTGTGCTGGATCTCAGAGTGAATGGGTTTGTATACAAGCCCTTTAAGAAGGGATCTCCATTCCCTATAGTTCTATGATTCTCCTGGTCTTAATTCCCATTGATTTTCAAACACAGACATTTTGGGGGCTCATCTTTCTGGTACTAGTTCCCAGGGTTGGCATATCCAGTGTGAGGCACAATCCTTCAATTCTTTGAGGGAGTATTCCATATTTGAGGAAATCCCTCCTGCGGTGAGGTCACCCTGTCTGACTGCCTCTCCTTCCCTTGTTGATGCGTGTCTTTTACCTTTTGTTGTGGAGGCCACTGTCTACCTTATTCTCAGGTCCTTTCCAGAGGAAAATTACTCCACATGTAGCTGTAAATCTGTTGTGTCTGTGTGAAGAGAGAAGTTTAGAATCTTCCTATGCTACCATCTTGAGCCCTCTTTATCAGTGTGGTTTTCATTTGTATTTCCCTAGTGATCTTGAGCATCTTTTAATGTGTTTATTTGCCATCTGCATATCTTCTTTGGTTAAGTATCTGATTAAATATTTTGTTCATTAAAAAAAAAACTTATTTATATATTTTGAGAAAGAGAGAGAGAGAAAACACAGGGAAGGGACAAGAGAGAGAATCACAAGCAGGCTCTGTACTGTCAACATGGAGCCCAATGGGGGACTTGAACTCACAAATCATAAGACCATGACCTGAGCTAAAATCAAGAGTTGGACGCTTAACTGAATGAGCCACATTCAGTTATGGGGCCAGATGCCCCATCTTTTGTTCATTTTTAAAATGAGGTGGCTTATTTTCTTATTATTGTTTTGAGAGCTCTTTATATATTCTGGACAAAAGTCTTTTATTGGATATGTGATTTGCAAATATTTTCTCCCAGTCTACAGCTTATTGGTTTATTTTCTTAACAGTGCTTTGTAAAAAGCAATTTTTTTTTAATTTGATTAAGTTTGACCTATCATTTTTTTCTTTTCTGAATCATGTTTTAGTGTTTTAGTGTTGTTGCCAAGAAACCTATGATTAATCCAAGGTTACAAAGATTATCGCCTATGTTTTCTTATAGACATTTCATAGTTTTCTGTTTTAAAGTCTACAATTCATTCTGAATTAATTTTTGTATATGCTATGAGATATGAATCAAAGTTTTTTGTTCTTGGCATAAAGATATATGACTGTTCAAATACCATTTGTTGAAAAGGTTATCTTTTCTCCACTAAATTGCCTTTGCACCTTTATTGCAAATCAACTGACCATGTATATGTCGATCTACTTCTTGACTCTGTATTTAGTTCCCCAAAAAGAAAGAGCCTCAAAAGAGAAGTCCCTAAATCCTGTGTATAAACTCTGCTCAAGTCTCTGGGTGACCCCTAAATGATGCACATGCAGACAGACTCCCAAAAGTCCAGCTAAGGAAAAAAACAAATAAAAAACAAACAAACAACAGAATTGAGATTTCAGTTGCTGCTCACCACAGGAAAGGGAGTTTGCAAAAATAAGTTCACCAAAGTTAATTGCTAAAATAAAACAATATTGTTAAGATGGAACCTCACAGAATCCAGAGTCTACAACTGTCCACCCAGAATTCCATATCCAACAAAAATATCCTTTAATAATAAAGGCAAAATTGTCAGCAGACACACACTATAAGAAATGCTAAGAATTTCTTCAGGCCTTAGGGAAGTGATGCCAGATAGAAACTTGGATCTGAGGAATGAAAAGCATTAGAAATAGTAAACATGTAGATAAAAACCAAAGACTAGTTTTTCCTCTTGCTTTCTTAACTATTACTAATCAAAGTAGCATTTATATAACACTATGTTATGGGAACTATAATGTATGTATTTGTACCATACAGTAAAACCTTGGTTTTGTGCAAGCATAATTTGTTTTGGAAACATGTAATCCAAAGCACTCATGTATCAAAGCATATTTCAAGAACCATTGGCCCAGTTGTGATCATGTGATGTTCAGCATCATATACGACTTGAAATGCAAGACACTGTTGTTTATCAAGTTAAAATTTATTATGTTTGCTCATCTTGCACAACACTCTCAGAACAAGTTACTTGTAATCCAAGGTTTTACTGTATATGACAATGACAGCACAAAAGATGGGGAAGGATAACTATGACAACATTATTACATTTCTATACATTATAAGAAAGATGTACAATTTTAACTTGAAGTAACCTGAGAAGTTAAGGTTATTTATGGTAATTCCTAGAGCAACCATAAAAATATGCGACTAGGGAAATTAAAAAGGAATTCCCAAAATACTCAATTATCCTAAACAGAAGAAGTAGAGGGGAAAAAAGAAAGAGAGAGAGAGAGAGAGAGAGAGAGAGAGAGAGAGAGAGAGAGAGATGGGACAAACAAGAATAGTAAAATAGTAGAACAAAATCCTATGTTATCAACAGTTATATTAAATGTACATGGACTAAACATTATGAATACAAGACAGAGACTGACAGAATGGATTATAAAAGTGTAAAAACATATGCCTATAAGTGGCATACTTTAAATACGAAAATATAAATAGGATGGAGGTAAGCAGATAGAAAAAGGCAGATCATGCAAACAAGAAGCCTGAGAAGGCTGAAATGGCTACATAAACATCAAATAAAATAAACCTCCAAAAAGATGTGTTAGATAGGTACATTTGCATTGAAAATGACTTGTTTCACTACAGAATATTAAAACACAGCTCCCAAGTTTCTTTCAACACTATGAATTTCATTTCAAATTATTTATTCACATAAAATAAAATATGTTCACAGTAAACTAATTCGAAGATACTGGGGTAACATACTGTCCTTATAAGGGCAAGAAGTACAAACTCTGAACATTAGTGCTAATGATTTGGAAGATCCTTTAGGCACAAGATTTTAAAATATTTTCATGCAATATTATTTTTTCTTCATGTTGAAGAATTTATTTCAACCTATTATTCCTTGACATTATGATCACCTTAAACTCCCACACATTCCTCCAAATTAAGAAAATTATAAGCTAAGAAAAATCTTTAGAAAATGTAGCAAAAGGAGAAGAATAAGTGTTCAAAAACTGTTAAGTTAATATCCATGAAAATTTTTGGAGTATAGACTATTCCCACAACCTACTACCAAATTTGTAAGCTGTCACCCAATATCCACTTAACTGCTTAATTTTCTTTTGAAACTGAAATCTAACATCAAACATAAAAAAGCATTCTCCGTCCAGAAGTCTCTAACTGAGATGTTAAAGAAACAGCATTAGAATGGATTCTTTCACTGGGTCATAATTTAGTTGTGAAAGTAAAGCTCTCATTTAGCTCTAACTAGAGAAAGTGTGATGAAAGATTAATGTGTCTATAACTGACAGAATGAATGAATATGGAGTTAATACCCATATTATAGTGGAACTTCATTCCAAAATGAAACTAACCCAACAATTATCTGGCACCAGGTCAAAGCACAACACAACAGATAACCCCGGAGAAGATGGTGGCATAGGAGGACGCTGGGCTCACCACGTCCTGCTGATTGCTTAGGTTCCACCCACATCTGCCTAATTTACCCAGATAACCACCAGAAGAGGAGCAGAACAGACTTTCCGGAGCCAAGCTTAGACGAGAGGCCCACGGAAGAGGGTAGGAAGGGCGGAGAGGCGGTGCGCCCTACACGGACTGGCAGGAGGGAGCGGGAGTGGTGGAGGGGCAGCCGGCCGGGCAAGGCAGAGCCCCCGAGTCTGACTTGCAAAAACAGAGGGGCGGGATGGAGTGTGTTCTGACAGCCAGTGGGACTTAACATCTGGAATGTTATAAGCCAACAGCTCTGCTCGGAGAGCGGGAGGGAGAGTTGTTGAGCCCCGGAGGACAGAGCTCAGCTTGGCCGGGAACAAAGGCGCTGGGAAGGGCCTTCTCCCTTGCCCATCCCCCAGCCAAAATCCCAAAAGGAACCAGTTCCCCTCACGGAACTTGCTTGCACCGCGCGCAAACACACAACGCTGTGCTTCCGCAGATCCATCCCTCTGAAGGGTCTGCCTCCCTCCCGGTGCTGCAGGGCCCCTCCCAAAGCAGACCACCTAAGGCAAAGCCAGCTGAGCCTACCCCTCCGGCCCCTGTGCACCTTGCGGATCCACCTTGGCTAATACGCCAGATCCCAATGAAGCAGCACCACAAGCCTAGCAGTGTGCAAGTAGCCCAGACAGAGGCCACACCACTCCACAGTGAGTCCTGCCCCTGGGAGAGGGGAAGATAAGGTACACACCAGTTGGGCTGTGGCCCCAGTGGTGGGCTGGGGGCAGACAACAGGTCTGACTGTGGCCCCGCCCACCAACGCAAGTTACTCCAGACAGCACACAGAAAGAGCCCTGCAGTTCCCTGCCACTCCAGGGACTATCCAAAATGACGAAACGGAGGAATTCTCCTCAAAAGAAACTCCAGGAAGCAGCAACAGCTACCGATCTGATCAAAAACGATTTAAGCAATATAGCAGAAAATGAATTTAAAATAATAGTCATGAAATTAATCGCTGGGTTTGAAAAAAGTATAGAGGACAGCAGAGAATCTATTACTACAGAGATCAAAGGACTAAGGAACAGTTAGGAGGAGCTAAAAAATGCTAT
This sequence comes from Puma concolor, assembly GCF_028749965.1. NCBI lineage: Eukaryota > Metazoa > Chordata > Mammalia > Carnivora > Felidae > Puma > Puma concolor. Next base: position 30,913,418 of record NC_141682.1, read on the forward strand.
AAATGAGCTACAAAATAAAATGGAGGCGACCACAGCTCGGATTGAAGAGGCAGAGGAGAGAAGAGGTGAATTAAAGATAAAATTATGGAAAAAGAAGAAGCTGAGAAAAAGAGAGATAAAAAAAATCCAGGAGTATGAGGGGAGACTTAGAGAACTAAGTGACATAATTAAACGAAATAATGTACGCATAATTGGGATTCCAGAGGAGGAAGAGAGAGGGAAAGGTGCTGAAGGTGTACTTGAAGAAATAATCGCTGAGAACTTCCCTGAACTGGGGAAAGAAAAAGACAATGAAATCCAAGAGACACAGAGAACTTCCTTCAGATGTAACTTGAATCGATCTTCTGCACAACATATCATAGTGAAACTGGCAAAATATAAGAATAAAGAGAGAATTCTGAAAGCAGCTAGGGATAAACATGCTCTAACATATAAAGGGAGACCGATAAGACTTGTGACTATGTGTCTACTGAAACTTGGCAGGCCAGAAAGGAATGGCAGGAAATCTTCAATGTGATGAACAGAAAAAATATGCAGCCGAGAATCCTTTATCCAGCAAGTCCGCCATTTAGAATAGAAGGAGAGATAAAGGTCTTCCCAAAAAAACAAAAACTGAAGGAATTCATCACCACTAAACCAGCCCTACAAGAGATCCTAAGGGGGATCCTGTGAGACAAAGTACCAGAGACATCACTGCAAGCATGAAACCTAGAGACATCACAATGACTCTAAACCAGTATCTTTCAATAAGAACCCAATGTAAATGAACTAAATGCTCCAACCAAAAGACAAAGGGTATCAGAATGGATAAAAAAACAAGACCCATCTATTTGCTGTCTACAAGAGACTCATTTTAGACCTGAGGACACCTTCAGATTGAAAGTGAGGGGATGGAGAACCATCTATCATGCTACTGGAAGTCAAAAGAAAGCTGGCGTAGCCATACTTATATCAGACAAACTAGACTTCAAATTAAAGTCTGTAACAAGAGATGAAGAAGGGCATTATATAATAATTACAGGATCTATCCATCAGGAAGAGCTAACAATTATAAATATCTATGCGCCGAATACGGGAGCCCCCAAATATATAAAACAATCACAAACAAAAGCAATCTTATTGATAAGAATGTGGTAATTGCAGGGGACTTTAATACTCCACTTACAACATTGGATAGATCATCGAGACACAGGACCAATAAAGAAATAAGGGCCCTGAATGATACATTGGATCAGATGGACTTGATAGATATATTTAGAACTCTGCATCCCAAAGCAAGAGAATATACTTTCTTCTCGAGTGCACATGGAACCTTCTCCAAGACAGATCACATACTGGGTCACAAAACAGCCCTTCATAAGTTTACAAGAATTGAAATCATACCATGCATACTTTCAGACCACAATGCGAAGAAGCTTGAAATCAACCACAAGAAAAAGTCTGGAAAACCTCCAAAAGCATGGAGGTTAAAGAACACCCTACTAAAGAATGAATGGGTCAACCAGGCAATTAGAGAAGAAATTTAAAAATATATGGAAACGGGGGCGCCTGGGTGGCGCAGTCGGTTAAGCGTCTGACTTCAGCCAGGTCACGATCTCGCGGTCTGTGAGTTCGAGCCCCGCATCAGGCTCTGGGCTGATGGCTCAGAGCCTGGAGCCTGTTTCCGATTCTGTGCCTCCCTCTCTCTCTGCCCCTCCCCCGTTCGTGCTCTGTCTCTCTCTGTCCCAAAAATAAATAAACGTTGAAAAAAAAAAATTAAAAAAAAATATATGGAAACAAATGAAAATGAAAATACAACAATCCAAACGCTTTGAGATGCAGCAAAGGCAGTCCTGAGAGGAAAATACATTGCAATCCAGGCCTATCTCAAGAAACAAGAAAAATCCCAAATACAAAATCTAACAGCACACCTAAAGGAAATAGAAGCAGAACGGCAAAGACACCCCAAATCCAGCAGAAGAAGAGAAATAATAAAGATCAGAGCAGAAATAAACAATATAGAATCTATAAAAACTGTAGAGCAGATCAATGAAACCAAGAGTTGGTTTTTTGAAAAAATAAACAAATTGATAAACCTTTAGCCAGGTTTCTCAAAAAGAAAAGGGAGATGACCCAAACAGATAAAATCATGAATGAAAATGGAATTATTACAACCAATCCCTCAGAGATACAAGCAATTATCAGGGAATACTATGAAAAATTATATGCCAACAAACTGGACAACCTGGAAGAAAAGGACAAATTCCTAAACACCCACACACTTCCAAAACTCAAACAGGAAGAAATAGAAAGCTTGAACGGACCCATAACCAGCGAAGAAATTGAATCAGTGATCAAAAATCTCCCAACAAATAAGAGTCCAGGACCAGATGGCTTCCCAGGGAAATTCTACCAGACATTTAAAGCAGAGATAATACCTATCCTTCTCAAGCTATTCCAAAAAATAGAAAGGGAAGGAAAACTTCCAGACTCATTCTATGAAGCCAGCATTACTTTGATTCCTAAACCAGACAGAGACCCAGTAAAATAAGAGAACTACAGGCCAATATCCCTGATGAATATGGATGCAAAAATTCTCAATAAGATACTAGCAAATCGAATTCAACAGCATATAAAAAGAATTATTCACCATGATCAAGTGGGACTCATTCCTGGGCTGCAGGGCTGGTTGAACATTCACAAATCAATCAATGTGATACATTGCATTAATAAAAGAAAAGATAAGAACCACATGATCCTGTCAATCGATGCAGAAAAAGCATTTGACAAAATTCAGCATCCTTTCTTAATAAAAACCCTTGAGAAAGTCGGGATAGAAGGAACATACTTAAACATCATAAAAGCCATTTATGAAAAGCCCACAGGTAATATCATCCTCAATGGGGAAAAACTGACAGCCTTCTCCCTGAGATCAGGAACATGACAGGGATGTCCACTCTCACTGCTGTTAACATAGTGTTGGAAGTTCTAGCATCAGCAATCAGACAACAAAAAGAAATCAAAAGCATCAAAATTGGCAAAGATGAAGTTAAGCTTTCACTTTTTGCAGATGACATGATATTATACATGGAAAACCTGATAGACTCCACCAAAAGTCTGCTAGAATTGATACAGGAATTCAGCAAAATCGCAGGATACAAAATCATTGTACAGAAATCAGTTGTATTTGTATACACTAATAATGAAGCAACAGAAAGACAAATAAAGAAACTGATCCCATTCACAACTGCACCAGGAATCATAAAATACCTAGGAATAAACCTGACCAAAGATGTAAAAGATCTGTATGCTGAAAACTATAGAAAGCTTATGAAGGAAACTGAAGAAGATACAAAGAAATGGAAAAACATTCTGTGCTCATGGGTTGGAAGAATAAATATTGTCAAAATGTCAGTACTACCCAAAGCTATCTACACATTCAATGCAATCCCACTCAAAATTGCACCAGCATTCTTCTCGAAGCTAGAACAAGCAATCCTAAAATTTGTACGGAACCACAAAAGGCCCTGAATAGCCAAAGTAATTTTGAAGAAGACCAAAGCAGGAGGCATCACAATCCCAGACTTTAGCCTCTACTACAAAGCTGTCATCATCAAGACTGCATGGTATTGGCACAAAAACAGACACATAGACCAATGGAATAGAATAGAAACCCCAGAACTAGACCCACAAACGTATGGCCAACTAATCTTTGACAAAGCAGGAAAGAACATCCAATGAAAAAAAGACAGTCTCTTTAACAAATGGTGCTGGGAGAAGTGGACAGCAACATGCAGAAGGTTGAAACTAGACCACTTTCTCACACCATTCACAAAAACAAACTCAAAATGGATAAAGTACCTGAATGTGAGACAGGAAACCATCAAAATCCTAGAGGAGAAAGCAGGGAAAAACCTCTCTGACCTCAGCCGCAGCAATTTCTTACTTGACACATCCCCAAGGGCAATGGAATTAAAAGCAAAAACGAACTATTGGGACCTCATGAAGATAAAAAGCTTCTGCACTGCAAAGGAAACAACCAACAAAACTAAAAGGCAACCAACGGAATGGGAAAAAATATCTGCAAATGACATATCGGACAAAGGGCTAGTATCCAAAATCTATAAAGAGCTCACCATACTCCACACCCAAAAAACAAATAATCCAGTGAAGAAATGGGCAGAAAACATGAATAGACACTTCTCTAAAGAAGACATCCGGATGGCCAACAGGCACATGAAAAGATGTTCAACGTCGCTCCTCATCAGGGAAATACAAATCAAAACCACACTCAGATATCACCTCACGCCAGTCAGAGTGGCTAAAATGAACAAAACAGGAGACTATAGAGGCTGGAGAGGATGTGGAGAAACGGGAACCCTCTTGCATCATTGGTGGGAATGCAAACTGGTGCAGCCACTCTGGAAAACAGTGTGGAGATTCCTCAAAAAATTAAAAATAGACCTACCCTATGACCCAGCAGTAGCACTGCTAGGAATTTACCCAAGGGATACAGGAGTGGTGATGCATAGGGGCACTTGTACCCCAATGTTTACAGCAGCACTCTCAACAATAGCTAAATTATGGAAAGAGCCTAAATGCCCATCAACTGACGAATGGATAAAGAAATTGTGGTTTATATACACAATGGAATACTACGTGGCAATGAGAAAGAACGAAATATGGCCTTTTGTAGCAACATGGATGGAACTCGAGAGTGTTATGCTAAGTGAAATAAGTTATACAGAGAAGGACAGATTTCATATGTTTCCACTCCTATGTGGATCCTGAGAAACTTAACAGAAGACCATGGGGGAGGGGAAGAAAAAAAATGGTTAGAGAGGGAGGGAGCCAATACGTAAGGGATTCCTAAAAACTGAGAACAAACTGAGGGTTTATGGGGGGTGGGAGGGACAGGTGGGTGGGTGACGGATATTGAGGAGGGCAACTGTTGGGATGAGCACTGGGTGTTGTATGGAAACCAATTTGACAATAAATTTCATAAAAAAAAAAAAAAAAAAAGCACAACACACACTAGTAAGATCAACCTGGGATGTGGCTTCTGCTCTCAAAAACAAACCATTTCATTGTCAGATACTCTACCAGAGACAGAAAACAAAGTAAACAAAAAACAAAAACTCAAAAACCAAGAGACTTCTTGTTCATCTATTGATTCACTCCTATCTTTTTTCCTGAATGGAGTGAAGATAACATCAATAATAATCTTGTATTTTAAAAGATGCTGGGCTCTTGGGCTAAGGTAGTCTCAAAACCAATGCTAACATCTGTTCTAAAAAGAGTGAAGTCCAAAGCCGAAACTTTTCCTACTGTACCTTATTGTTCCCAATGACTAACTCACATGAACTATTAGTAAATAAAGTGTGTATTGATTTTATAATCAATGCTATAAGAAAGGAAGTAAATAATAAAGGAGTCCAAAGAATATCAATATCAAAATTAAGAAGTTTAATATATAACCAACCAAATGCAGACAGAATATTCAAATATACTCAACCAGAAATGATTCGGCAACAGCCTAACTGTCATCCCTGCCCTTTAAAGCATCCCTGAATTACAAACATTAGGAAAACACCTGGCAAACAGCCAGGAAAAATAAATTTCTAAATTCAAACAAGATAAAACTTGAATCAAGAAATTCAAAGACAAAGTTAATCACACACACGAATTCCCTACGTTAGAAGCATTATTTACTATGAAGTCCTATGATCAAACAAGTTGAAAATTTCAAATCAAATGCACTTTTGAGAAACAGAATCTTATTTGGGGTTGGGTAAATTAGTGATATCAGCACAAGGTTATTTTGTTATCTATTCTTCCTCCAAAGTTCCTGGTGGCAATCTGTTAAAAACCTAATGTTAGAGTTTAAAATTTATTTAATAATTTAAGAACACACTCTCACCAAGCGCATATAAGAAAATACTTCCTTAATAATATATTGCTGTTTCTGTACTATCTTCTAAATGAAATTTCTTAAGGATACCAAGAATTCAGTCAAATCTGTTTACATTTTTATATAAATAACATTCACCTCCCTGTTTTATAATTAGGGGAAAATTACAGAAAGAAACATTTTACCCTATTTGTCTATATTCAGGTTTAACAATTAGGAAAGAACCAGAAAATGAGAGTTTCTATACAAATATTATTTCACAACATATTACTACTCTCACTGACTCTTACCAGGAATTATTTTTGTTTCTGTATGTGTTTTCTAATTTGTGGTTTGATTACTTGAATGCTCTTATATGTAAAAAGACTGTTTAAGTTCTAGACTAAGAGTGTATTTTACTTGAAAGGTACCTTAGATATGATGTCTAGTGAAGTACTTCTCAACCTTCCTCACAATATGATAGTCCCTTGAGGAACTTAAAAAAAAAAAAAAAAAGAAAGAAAAAAAGGAAAATCCTGGGTGGGTGGGGTACAGGGGAAGGCTCTCCAGAGATTTTGATGTAAGTGGTCTTCAATAGAGTGACTCTAATGTGCAGCCAGGGTTGAGAGTCACTGATCTAGGGGAACCCTTTAAAGAGAGAAGAAATCATTTGCTCAATGAATCGGAAGGGACACCAGGAGCGAATTACTAAAATGAGACTCTAAGTAGGTAGAAGGTGCTGCAAGAAACTGAAGAATCCAATGTGTAACTGCAGCTGGGCAAGAGAGCAAAGTCTTCAAGGATGAACAGGAGTTTGTAGGCACCGATGTTTTCTCAGCAGTCAGAGCACTGCGGCTGGAACAGTTCTCGCCTAAGCGCACAGCTTGATGGTGCAGGACAGAGAGGGCATGTCGTGGTGACAGGAGGTCAGGCTGGTGTGGCTAGTTAGAGCACAACTGTGAAGGAGTGTGCACTGTAAAGGACAGTGATATGTATTTTTTTTTTTAACGTTTATTTATTTTTGAGACAGAGACAGACAGAGCATGAACAGGGGAGGGGCAGAGAGAGAGGGAGACACAGAATCGGAAACAGGCTCCAGGCTCCGAGCCATCAGCACAGAGCCTGACGCGGGGCTCGAACTCACGGACCTGAGATCATGACCTGAGCTGAAGTCGGAAGCTTAACCGACCGAGCCACCCAGGCGCCCCAATCCGATTTGTATTTTAGAAAGATAATTCTGGCAGAGGCTGCTTACTGATAAAAATCTCAGGCTGAAATGGGGAGGAACCAAGTTAAGGCAGTGGAAATGCAGAACAGGGAAGAAGTTCAAAAAATACATAAGAGGTAAAACGTCCAGGCTTGGTGATGGGCTCATTTGAAAGGTAAAGGAGAATAAAAAGAGTTGAGGGTGGCTGAGATGTCCAGATTCGGGCAGGCAGGAAAGCTGGTGGCGTCATCAAAAGGCAGGGGTGAGTAGTGGTGAAGCAGAGCGCTCATGCTGAGAAACACAGGCCTTTAGGAGGGAACCCGGGGGGAAGGGGAAATGGTGTGTCTAAAGAGATAGCTACTGAATTGTAGGCAAATCACTTCACTTCTTGGGGATCCTGTTCCCTTATTTAAAAATGACAGATGAAAAGAAGAAAATGGAAGAATATTTACATTTCCGCTCAGCTTGGCACGAAATCTGTTCTTTGTTTTCCTTAATGTTATCCTAATGACCACTCTGTAGGCAGGCAGTGTTCTCATTTCACAGATGAGAATATCGAAGCTTGGCAATATGAAGTATATCTGAGGGACTAATGTCAACTAGACCAGGATTTCAATTTCAGAGGCCATATTCCTTCCCCAGTAACGTGACGTTTATGTGCCAAAATGCAATTAAATTAGAGCAAATAACTGGGAGACACTCTACTGTTGGGGAGGAGGGAATGGCGAGGACGAGGCAGATGTCGCTGTGAGAAGAGCCACGTGTACAAATCTTTAACAGACATACTGAAGGGGGGTCAGTCTCTTGAGCATCGGACTTCAGCTGAGGTTGTGATCTCACAGTTCACAAGGTCGAGCCCCGCATTGGGCCCCGCTGTCAGCGCAGAGCCCGCTTGGGATCCTCTGTCTCCCTCTCTCTGCCCCTCCCAGGCTTGCTCGCTGTCTCTCAAAAATAAATAAACATTAAAAAAAAAAAATACATACCGAGGGCCCAGAACATCAGGCCCTGTGCTGGGCACTGGGGTTCTAGTGACAACCTAGGCATAAGCCCCCTAGCTCCTGGAGGTAAAGACCTTGTCAATCAGGCAATGATATCACAACATTGATACTTAACAGGAGAAAGCACAACACGCCTACTTTGTGGCAGATGAAGGAAACACTCTCCTCTTATTGTTCCAGTTTACAGCAAACAGTGAGAGTGTGAGTGGAATTAACTCCAGACAAGAAGAAAATGAAGTCTAGAGTCGTAGATGTACTGCACATAAATAGGACATGTTTTTGACATCAGCCTACAATTCTTTCAAATAAACAACCTCTAGGCATGGTTTTTATTTGTAGCAGTTGGAGTTTTATGTGTAGCCACTAAACACCTAGCAAAAAGGTACTATAAATATACCAAATACTGACAATACACTGTATAGGAAAAGTTATAGAACTGTTTCCTATGCTTGAAGTGGCTGTGAAAGTTCTACACGAGCCAATGTGATTTATTTTTTGACATGTTTACTATAGATTTGCTTCAACTGACCATAAAACATGGAGCAAACTGCATACTTAACACCCTCCAAGATAATGCATTCTTAAGTACTATAACTAATACTTAAATGAACAGCGTTTCTGAAATATTCATTGCCATCCATTTATAAATAAAAATTTGAATTAGCATAAGTCTAAAACACATGTGGCTTTTAAATTACTATATAAAAAGACATGAAGAGCTAGAAAATATTTGTTCTTCAAGCAAGATGACCAAAATTCATGTTTTTTTTTAGTTTGAACAACTTCACTTTCCAAGTTTATTCAAAACAAATGATTCTCAGAGAATAAGAACTGATTGGAAGATTAATTTTAAACTGAGATGATTTCCATATTTAGCAAACACTGGGTTAAAAACAAACTCTAATTTTGTTGAATCATAAATTAGCACTCTGATTTTGTTGAATCATAAATTAGCATGGTAGGTTTACATGCTACAAACTAAATATTTGTAAACAGATTAAACAAATGTTTTATTTAACAGATAAAAAATATACTGGACTCCTACTTCTAGGTTCGGCAAGGCAGAGAGGGAAGGTGGAAGAAAAAGAAAGGGGAAGGGGGAGAAAAGAGCACCAAGAAGAGGGAAATCTCTCTCTCTCTCTTTTTTTTTTCCTAGCTCTTCACTCTTTGTGATGGTAGGAATCAGTAGAATTTAAACTTAAACACAGATATTTTACTAAATTCAAAAGTATCGCTAACATACAAAAACAAAGCCTGAAGTTTAGTTTACTTGTCTAAGGTATTGGGACTAGTTAAGCACCAGGCGGGGCCACGAGTCCCCTCATTCATAACCCAGTTCTCTTGCCTGAGGCAACCAGGCAGGTGGTTGTGAGGTGGTTAGGTGGTAAATTGAAAAACTCAGGTAAAAGAGGAGTCATTACCTATAAACACAGAGGACAAACCAATGGTTGCCAGAAGGAAGAGGAGTGGGGGGCTAGTCAAAATGGATGGAAGGGCGTGGGAAGGACAGGCTTCCAGTTCTAGAATGAGTAAGTCATGGGGATGAAGGGCACAGAGAGGGAAATATAGTCGACGCTTCTGTGGTGGCGCACTGTGCGGTGACAGGAGAGCTACGCTTGTGGCGCACAGAGCGTTGTACAGAGTACAGACTTGTTGAATCACTACATTGCACACCTCGAAGTGACGTAACGTTGTGTCTCTACTGAAAAAAAAAAACTTTTTTAAAGGGTCCTTAAACATGATACACCTAAATCTTCGCACATTCTCTTTCAAATCAAAGGGCATATGTGGCCTTTCATTTTGCCAGTCTTCCACCACAGGGTCAAGGCCTTCTCTTTGCACATGTATCAGCTGTCTGGCATAAGCCACGACTGTCTACGATTTCAAGTTTCGATTTCTTTAGAGTGGAACCCAAATTGAAAGGATTTGAAGCATAGAATGCTTCCACATTTTTACAACTTTTAACCCAATTTTTTTAGTTTCTCACTCACACCCAATTGAACAGCATTCAGTAACATGACTTTGTGTTTCCAAACATTTAACTTTTTTTGCACTCATATTTCATCAGTTTATATAATATTTAGTTGAACTATATAATTATGATTACTACTGCTATTGTGCTATTAGCATGAACAGCTTTGGGAATAAACACAGCTGACTTGCGGTTAGCATAGAACTTAACTAGTGAGAACAGAAATGTATCACCAGACTTTATTGTCACCTCTTACGTCCCAAGACAAACGGACTAGAAAAGGTTGGTAAACCAGCAAACTGGACAAGTAGAGAATGGATAAAGAGAGGTTCTACCAGAAAGAATATTAAAGATTTACGTTGCTACCAAAAGGCAGCTCAAATTGGAAACTTGGGTCTTTTTATGTTTTCTGGAGTCTGTTAATACAAATTACTACTGAGATATTATGTCATTACCATCTCACTTTATGCAAAATATGGTCAGACTATACTTTGAGACAAGCATTCAGAGTACATGCCAAATAAAAGTTCATATTCAGAGAATTGTAACAGCACCCTAGCAGCTAGTACCACTATAAATAAGTTTCTAATGCCATGATTAAATATGATATCTATTCTCCTTGTATCATAGTCCTTCAAAATACTTGTGAATTCTTCTCTGCCTTAAACACACGTTGGCACATATCATCAATCAGCAATTTCAAACATCTGTGAAAATTTTATTAGTTTTACAATGGTTATAGATAAGGAGTCTTTTTTGTTAATTGCGATATAATTCACCTGCCATGAAATTCACTGTTCTAAAGTGGACAGTTCAGTGATTTTTAGTATATTCACAAGGTGTCCAGCCATCACTAATTCTAGAGCATTTTCACCACATTTAAATCCCATGACCATCAGCAATCACTTCCTTGCCTCCCCTCCCCCAGCCACCACTCATCTACTTTCTGTCTCTAAGGATTTGCCTGTTCTAGACATTTCAGATAAACAGAATGTGTGGACTTTGTGTGTAGCTCCTTTCACTTAACATAATGTTTTCAAGATTCATCCGGGCTGTACCAGGTGTCCACATTCCATTCCTTTTGATGGGTAAATAATATTCCATTGTATGGAGCTACCATATTTTGTTTATCCTCTCATCAGTGATGATGGACTTTGAATATTTTCACCTTTTGGCCGTTATGAATAATGTTGCTATGAACACCATGTTCAAGTTTTGTGTGAACATGTTTTCAGTTCTCCTGGGCATATACATAGGAGCGGGAATACCACAGAGTAACTGTGTGCTTAACTATTTGAAGAACTAACTATCCACCTGCTGTCCACAAGTCTGCATGCATCATCTTCCATTCCCACCAGCAAAAGAGAATGGTTCCAATTTGTCTAAATCTTTTCTTTCTCTTTTCTTTCTTTTTTCTTTCTTTTTTTTTTTTTTTGTCACAGTTATCCCAGTGGATATGCAGTGGGATCTCACTGTTGTTTTGATCTGCATTTCCCTAATGACTAATGATATTGAGCATCTTTATGTGTTTTTATTGGCTACGTATGTATCTTCTTTGGACAAATGCCCATGTAAAAGTTGGGTCATTTGTCTTTTTTACTGTTGAGTTGGAACAATTCTGTCACTATGTGTGCTTGAGAAGAGACGTGACACACTGCTGGTGAGAATGTAAAATGATACGACTACTTTGGAAAGTGGTTTGGTATTTTCTGAAGTGTTAAATGTAATTTTACCCTATGGTCCAGCAATTCCACTCCCAGATGTCTTTTCAAAGGAAAAGGAAAACCTAGATCTGCACAAAGACTTACAAACACATGTTGACAGTAGCATTACTTATAATAGCCCCAAAATGTCAACAATTTAAATGATCATCAACTAGTGAATCAATTAGCAAAAAGTGGTATATCCTAGTGGAATATTATTCAGCAACAAAAAAGAAATATGATACGACATGGATGAAACAAACAAAAAAATTATGCTCACTGAAAGAAGACCACATATGGTATGATTCCATTTATGTGAGATTTCCAGAAAAAGCAAATCTATCTAGGAAGAAAACAATGGTTTTCTGAGGTTGGGGTAGGAATCGAAATTACATGTACATGGGATGGGCGTAAAGCTTCTTTTTGGGGTGATGAACATGTTGTAAAAGTAGAATGCAGTGATGGCTGCCTGGCTCTGTAAATTTACTAAAAACCACTGAAGTTTACACTTTTAAATAAGTGAAACCTAGGATACAGAAATGACACCTCAATGATGCTACTTGTGAAAAATAATATCATCTGTAGGTAAATGTTTATAGCAGCGTTACTCCTAATTGCCAAAAACGGGAAACTCAAATGTCCTTCGATTCGAATGCAAGAGGAAGCCGTGGTGCATCCATACAAGGGAACACCAGTGGTCAGTAACAGGGCTGATTACTGATACCTGCGACGGTATGGCTGCATCACCAACGCGCGCTGCGACGGGAAAGGAAACCATCCTTGAGGGCTTCACTTACCGGGAAGCCAGTTTTGTGGAAAAGCGAAAGCACCAGCGGCTGCCAGGGGTGGGGCTGATAATAAAAGGGAAGCCAAGGAAATGTTGGGGGAATCTATAGAACGGTTATATATCTTTTTTGAAATTGTTGTCATGTTTCTTTATTTTGGGGATAAATAGACAGAGTGTGAGCAGGGGAGGGGCAGAGAGAGAGAAGGAGACGCAGAATCCCAAGTGGGCTCCAGGCTCTGGGCTGTCAGCACAGAGCCCGATGTGGGGCTCGAACCCAGAACTGAGAGATCATGACCTCAGCCAAAGTTGGCGCTTAGCCACCCGAGCCATCCCAGCGCCCCGGAATGGTTACAGATCTTGACTGTGGTTACACGACTCTATATTGGTCAGAAACTAGAAACGCATGCCCAAAGCAGTGACTATTACCACAAGTATATTAAGAATAAAAATTTTTAAATGATATTATAAAAGATTATTTTTAATATAATAATACTGTAATATTTTTCACATAATAAGAAAGAATGAGAAAGCTCTCCAGGTGACAGTGATAGGGAAAGATGTCAGACAGAAAACTAGAAAAAAAGAAGAAGAACATAAACATATCCAGTTTTGCTAACATGAAACTCTAGATGCAGACACGAGAAAGCAGTAGAGCGCTTCTCCCCTGTGTGAGTGAGCGGGCGGTGCGACGGAGTGGCTGCTGGCGGAGGGAGAGCAGATTTAGTATCGTGTTACTACCGTCCCTGAACATGTGGACAGATCACTTACGTTTAAAAAGGAACATAACAGGGGCACCTGCGTGGCTCAGTGGGTTAAGCGTCTGACTTCAGCTCAGCTCATGATTTCATGGTTCATGGGTTCGAGCCCCACATCGGGTTTTGTGCTGACTGCTCAGAGCCTGGAGCCTGCTTCCGATTCTGTGTCTCCCTCTCTCTCTGCCCCTCCGATGCTCATGTTCTGTCTCTCCCTGTCTCTCCAAAATAAATCAATGTTAAAAAAAAATCTTTTAAAAGGAAACATAACAAATAGAACTCACTGAATACTGTTTCATCCTCCAATATACCCATATACTCTCTCTTTGTGTCCTGTGATATTTGTCTTTTGCATCTTCATCTGAGTCAATGATGAAAATATTGAGCTGAACAGAGCTAAGGCAATCCTTGCAATAAAGTAATAGAAATCTTTCTTAAACTGATGCTAATCCATTACTCCACACCGTTTCAAATGCACGAGTTACAAGAAGGACAACTAAGGGCAAGTTACCTAACCTCCCTAAGCCTCTTTGTAAAATGGCTGTAAATATTATCTCCCTTGAAGGGTGCAAATTACCCTTCAATGTATGTAGGACAATATACGTTGCGTGCTTGGAGCCATGCTTAGCACTGATTGAGTAGGCATTCAGTAATCGCTCACTGGCTTCATTTTTAGTTACAGCTGTATCCTAGCCGGTGTATTCACCTCACTGTCACCAAATTCAGTCCATATTTCACGTGATCTTGTCACATAAGACCTGCATTAGTGAAGGCTTTCTTCTCTCTTTGTTGGGCTGCTTGGGTTCCAGTTCCAGCTCTGGGATTGTCTAACTGGTGGGCAAGAACTTTCAAAGCCACAGGATCTTGAGGTATAAATGGAAGTGACAAAGACTTACTGTAAAGGATTAAAGGGAGAAGTGGAGATATTAGAGATGTCAGGTGCACAAGCAGGGCTGTGAACACACAGGACGTAGTCCATAAACATTAGCAACTGGCGGTATGATTTTGTCTACCACACTCTTGCTTCCCTAGTACATGAAGTAACATGAAGAGTATCGCAATCCTTACCTGAATTTGGTAAAAACCTCATGCTAAACTTCATTTCTAGCTTGTCGTAACTTTCTAATTATACTTCAAACTTCCAAAAAAAGTTTATTCCTACCAACTGTGCAGACACACAGAAATATTCTGATGAATAAATGATAATAGGGTTTTCAAATCTCCCTAACACAGGCTTATGGGCTAGCTCTAAAAGGAACAGAAGTTGAAATCAACATGTATACGTCGTATTGTCTTCTCTGACATTTGGGACTTAACAGGCTTTCCGTTTCTAGAGATCTGGCAGTAGAACAAGGCTATATGTATAAACTAAAGTTTTCTGAAAGAAAAGAACAAGCTCATTTTTGAAGAAAAGGCATTGTTCTTACATCACTTCTGACATCTAGGTACCCAAACTAATCTCAATGGATTACAAGAATCCAAAAGTTGTTGTTTTTTTTTGTTTGTTTGTTTTTTAAAGTACTATCAGTAAAAGGTCTCTGGGTACCTTTTTATTCCTTGTAACATTGTTACCTCTTTAGTGTTTTCTTAAAGTAGGCAGAGAAGTTCAGGATTTTGAATTTAGTCCTTGAAAGTAATTATTTAGGGTTACAATATCTGTACTGGAAATGACTAACTACTGAAGGGGAAGGCAGCTCAGATTGCTGTGTTCCACAAGCCCTTTGTTTTTCAAGCAACGTTACTTTAATTATTTCCTATAAATACATCATTGTCCTTAAGAAAAATATTTTTCAGATAAAGATTAAAAAAATCTTTAATCATCACTTGGAACACAGAACTTGGATCATCACTTGGAAATGACCTCAGCATATTATAAACCTTCTGAAACAGATTTAGTGCATAAAACCCATTTGCCAAATAAAAGTAACTATTACACGGAATTTCATTAAACAAGTTATTTTTAAAATACTTAAGAGTTTTTATCTTTTATTTGTGGCAACAGAATATTTTTAGAAAATTCTGGGATATGGTAAAAAAAAAAAAAAAAAAAAAAAGCCAACCGGACAGAAGTCAGTTGTTAGCCAGGGAGGGCTTCTGCTCACCCTCAGCCATCCATGCCTCCCCCACCCCCTCTCTGAGGCCTCCTTTCCAAAAAGAAGCCTCTGGCTGACATGACCATTGTCTGCTGGGCCAAGCTTTCCATTAAACCATTAAGATTTCCTTGTGAATCCCAGAGAGACCTGGATCCACAAGGATTTATCCCCAGCGGAATTCTGACCATGAGGCAGTGGGCAGTGATGGCCTTTCTGCATGGGCTGGGCAGAAGGGAGGCTGGTGCCGCCGTGACATGCCCCCTTGCCAAGATGGCTCAAAGAAGGTAAAGGCAGTTGCCCTCAGCCGACTTCTCTGAGACAGGCAACGGTGGGCAGACACTCAGGTCAGTGTAACGTTCCAAGTCGCTTTCTTCCCAGC
The DNA here is from genome assembly GCF_028749965.1 of Puma concolor. Lineage (NCBI taxonomy): Eukaryota > Metazoa > Chordata > Mammalia > Carnivora > Felidae > Puma > Puma concolor. Next base: position 30,929,178 of record NC_141682.1, read on the forward strand.
GAATCGCACTATTAAAGGCTATAAACCTTACTATGGTCTTTGAAGCTGCAGGCAAGTGGTCTGGGGCCGGCGGTGGGGGGGGGGGGGGGGGGGGGGTCTTGATTTGAAGTGCTAAGGCAAATCCAACAGGTACCACAGAACAAAACAAAGGACAAATTTCACAGTTTTGAACAACCCAGCCCTATGCACAACAGCAAAGTACTCAAAGAACATACAGGAAAAACTATAACAGGAGAAAGTACAGTGGTTACAAACAAATATTTATAGAGAAAAAATGAGAACAACCCATTGTCCATCAGTAGGTTAAATAAATACTGGTACATGCATTTCACTGAAATGCTGGTATAAGTGAGGGAAAAAGACAGACCTTGGTATACTCAGAGGGGAAAAAGTCCATGACACAGATTTAAGTAGGAAAACTTGGCTCTAGTGAACAGCAAGGATCGCGTATACAGACGACACATGGGAAGACCGGGCAAAGAGACTGGGGCAGGTACAGAGAGGAGCAGGGAGGCTGGCAGGCAAGAGAAGGCAAGGACAGTCTGTGCGAGGCAGGCTAAAGAAAGAGGGAGGTGGTGAGAGGAAGAGAGATGGGGCAAGAGACAAACAAGAGAAGAAACGGGAGGGCAGACACAGAGACCAACAGACACACAGGGACTTAATCACAATGGTTATTGCTCTGAGTGCCCGATGCAGGAGCCACGGGCCACAGATGTCTGCTTAGACTTAAATTAAATTAAATTAAAAATTCAGTTCTGCAATCATCCTAGTCACATTTCAAGGGCTCAACAACCACAGTTAATGGCCACCACCCTGGCAGCACGGAACAGAGCGTCTCTGGCACCACATAGACATCTCCTGGGTAGTGCTGCTCTGTACCCTTTGGTGTCGTGTAAACTTTTTATAGTGAGCGTGTTATACTTTCGGAGTCCGTGAGAATAAAGACATTTCCAATGTGAAAAAGAAACACACAGGGTTTTGGTCCCGCTGTCCCACTCTGCATCTCTCTAATAGTTCTTTTTCAAACAGCACAGAAGGAAGTTCAAAAGGGAGTTCATAAGGGCTTAATGATCTAGATGCTGCCAATTTCTCGAAGTTCGTTGATTGTTACTAAGTCAGTTAACTACTTAACAAGAGTTCAGATGCCACCAAAATAAGGAAGACAACAACATATATTTGGAACGTCGTGACATCGCTCTTATTCTCTAAAATCTAAAAAAAAAAAAAGGTCATGTTACTCATTCTTAGTAAAGCAAGCACAGTTGAGAGAAACCTCTTACAGTTTAGACCAACATTTTAAATTGAAGCTTTTCTTCAAAAGAATAATAGCATTTAAAAATAGTATTCATTTTTTTCTGATTCAATTCAGTACAAAGTAGAGAAGAAAAAAATAAAGCCAAAAGTTAACAAAGAAAAAGTGCCACATTAACTGTAAAAGGAAATGGCAATGCTAAGAACCAGTTTTCAAATGAAAGCTGTAACACCAAAACAACAGTTTCTAAAGACTTTCTCATGTAACAGAAGTTTGGATCATCTGGTGGGGTTTTAAGAAAATAACACTTTCCTAAAGAAAAGTTAAAGTCCAGAAAAACATAAGGCACATATACGTTTATGGGAAATGCACAAATAACATTTTGAGACCCTCTGTCCCCTCCAAAAAAAAACCACCGACTGCTGCTGAAAGATTACAGTCCCAGTCCTTCCTGCTGTCCCCAGCAGCATCCACTCACCCACTGGGTCCAAGGGCAGATCTAATCTGGGCCCTCAAAGTTCTCCTGAAAACCCTGCACAGTAGCACATCCACCTTCCTTCCTAGGTAGCTACCTGCTACTCTCCTGCCGGACCCTAAGTCCAATCACAACCATGTGTCCAAGGTTCCTACCATGGGGCTTTGCATAATACAAAAATACACAAAGTCCCAGTAATTAAGATGGTATAAAATGACACAAGAATATATTGTAGAACAGTGGAGCAGAACTCTTGCACATTGAGCAATCCGAATACAAGACAAAGTGGCAATACATATCAGTGGAGAAAAAGATGGGACTATGCAATCAGAGATGCTGGTTCGTGCCACTGGTTTATTCGCATGGAAAATTATTCCCTATCTCATACCACACACACAAATAAATTCCATGTGGATTAGACTCATGCTAAAGAGCAGAACAAACTTTTACAAGAAAATATGGTAGGATCTCTTTATGACCCCAAAGTACTCAGAGTACGGTGGGATTTATTAAACATGATGCAAAAAGCCAACCATAAATGAACAGACTAATAAATGTGACTTGATTAAAATGTAAACTTGCACACAACAAAGCACATCATAAAAGATAAGCCACTGGGAGAACATACTTGAAATGCAAAATATCAACAAAAGATAAGTAGCCAGAATATATAAAGAACTGAAGATACATAAGCGGGGGAAGCAATCCAATAGGAAAACACACAGAAGAGAAACAACTCACTGAAGAGGAAACTGACATAGCCCAATAAGCATAGAGAAAAGATGCTCACACTAGAAAACAAAAAAATGTACTACAAATCAACAAAAAAAAACCCCGGAAATTTGACAATACCAAGGCTTGGCAAGGATATGGAACACGAGGAACTCTCAGACATTGCTATCAGGAGCTGTACTTGGTACACCTGCTCTGGAGAATGATCTGGCCACATCTCGTGAAGTCAAGGATGCACATGCCCTATGAACCAGCAATTCTACCTCTAGGAAACTCTAAAGAAGATGTTAAACATGCACAAGAAGACAGTACCACATGCTCATAGCAACACTGTTTAATAGCAAAGCATGGAAATAACCAAAACTCCCACTGACAGCAAATGAACAAACTATCATAATCCTAGAATACCAGAAGCAAAAATGGTTAACAGTAGCAAATGACAGGAATTCTTGCTACACACATCTGTACGGATATATCTCACACACAACAGTTAAATGAACAAGTTGCAGAAATATACACGGACTATGATACCATACTGCACAAAGTTCAAGATGCACAGAGTAAATACACTGTTTATATATATACACGCATGTATCGAAACCCATGTAAGGGAGTAACACACTCTCACTTCAGGATGATGGTTCTTCTGCAAAAGGAAGGGGGGGGGCGGGGAAGCATCTGGCAGGGCTACAGAGGGGGCGTCAACTATTTGCAAGACATTTTGTATCACTTTAACGTAAAGCAAAGCTAGCAAAATGTTAAGATTCCACTTAAGCTATGCAGAGATTATATTATTCTCCGTATTTTTCTAAATTCATATATTTCAAAGCTTCAAGGAATCTGCATTTTAAAGAAAAGGCAGCAGAGGCTGACATCTACAAAGTGGCTGTCTCCTAACATCAAGCCTGTGGTTATGGACAGCTTTTCTTTTTTCTTGCCTTCTATATGTATATATATTTTTTTTCCCAGAAAGTCAACCCGGATACTTCTAGTCCAATTTCTTGTCCTATCTTACTCCCAAAACCAACACTGTATTTTCTTGCTCTTTTGGGTTCTTGGAGGGCCTACTAGGTGCATTCTCACTTGTCTATAAATTATGCATTAAATGCCTACAATGTGCCAGTTCCTGTGCCAGGAGCTGGAGAAACATACAATGTCTCTTCCTCCACAGAGGTTGGCCTCAAGGAACAGGAACGTTAAATAAACATGGAAAAAACTATACACTTAAAATTGTGGGAACATTATGAAGGAAAAGAACAGGTGCCCTGGGCCCATATAATAGAGTGGCCCAGTTTAACCTAGGTTGCATAGGAGGCATACGCAAATGCCAGGAAGGAAAGGATGGAGGGGCGTTCCGGACAGAGAGAGAAACCAGCCGAGTGTCGTTCTCACTAGGCTGGCGCAACTCAAGGGCAAGGATTGCTTCTGATTCTTATCTGTGCCCATGACTTCGTTGGTGCTTGAACAAATGCTCTCTGGCTGATTCTAAGGCAGCCTCTGAGCAATCAGGAGATTCTGCGCCTGTAGCTCTAAGGCAGGAAAGCAGTCCCTTGGGAAAGGAGTAACAGAGAAACAGGCGGAACAGAGTCTGAACCCACTGTGTATAGAAACTCACACACATCATGCCCCACATCGTGACAGAGCTGAGCCTTTTTCTTCATGTGTCCATCGTTTATCCACCTCCTTCCTTGTACAGTACCCTCCCCCCTACCCTATTCATCAATTCAATTCAATACTTTTAAGGGGATCTATGTGTGCCAAGCTAGGGGCATTAAGACCCACATAAGCATAGCCTCTGCCACCAAGAGTTTTCCTTCTAGACCAGTGGAGCACAACCAAGGGTGACTGTGTCACCCAGGGAACAATGTCTGGAGACATGTTTGGTTGTCACAATGCAGCAGGACAGGAGGTGTGCTACTGCCATCTAGCATGTAGGGTCCAGGGACGCGGCTAAGCATTCTATGATGACTCTTGCAGCGACAGTCTCCCACAGCCAAATGTCAGCAATGCCAAGGCAGGAAAACCTGGGGGAGATGTTTAGAACCGTGTAGAAGTTGACTGCTAAAGCAGGGCAAATGTCAGGGGTCAAAAGCCAGAAGCCAAGGAAGTCAAATGTCAGAGGCGTAGGAGAGTGGTAAACACCAGGTCATTGGATAAGCAAAGAAACAACGTCAAGAGTGCTGAGGTTGAGGAACTTGCTCTGGACAATGAGCAATGTAATCACACCACAACGCCAGAAGAGGATAAAATGCCGTCCAAATACAAGGTGCAGCATCTAATCTAGAATCAGGGGTGCAAAGGTGCCCTCGGAAGTGACATCTAATTCAAAACCTGAAAACCAGATGAGTTCGAAAGGAATGTGAAGACGAAGGCAGGGTAAAGGGGACATTTCAGACAGAAGGCACAGCCGGCGGGCAAGCGGGACTACGGAAGGGAGGAACACATCTGTACCTCGGAAAGTGGGAGGGGCTCTGGGGCTGGAGAGGCGGCCGGCCCGATCATAACGGGCTTGTGTGATGGCTTAAGAAACACAGACGTTATCTTTAAGGCAGTAAGAAGCCACCGAAAGAATTTACACAGAGGAGTGACACGAACAAGCTTGTTTTAGGACAAAGGTCTGCTAAGAAACTGAGTGGGAGGGAGCTCCTGACATCCAGACGACGGTCGTGGCCTGACCTAACGCTGCCCCTTGGAACGGAGGGGAGGCATTCAAGAGACGTTCAGGTATTAAGCACCACTCCAGTTCTCTGCCGAGTAATTCCAAGCCCCCCAGACTCCAAAACCTTAAAGTTTTTACATAATTCATCTGTGGCCCAGCCTAACCAGAATTATGTGGCAGCAAACCCAGAACCTGAACTTACTTGAGGCTATTAATAGCACACTTATCCTATTTAATGTGAATATTTCAAGACAGGACAAATGCTTGATTATGGGGTGACGTCCCAGCCCTCACTGGGTAGCATATTAACTTTTTAAGATTCAAAGAAGTCCGTATTCCAAAATGCAGCTGGGCCCCAGGGTTTGCGATCAGGGATCGTGGACTTACACAAGGTGCCAAGTAAACCGTTGCCAAACACCAGTGAACTGGGCAAAGCAGTTTTCTGGATGATTATTTGTGCAGAATATTTTTCTAAGTCACTATCCTTACTATCAACAGCATGACACTTCCAGATACCACATATATACATACCACATGATTTATTTTATGTAACTTTCCCTTAAAAACCTAGAAATTTGGCATGCGATCCTAACAGACACAGCAGCAGGATATGGGGAAAGAACTAAAATTATTTCACCAAAATTTATCTGTTGACTTCGTCATTCTCCATCCTCCCCAGGACCGCCACACAGAAGGCAGAGTAGGTACACTCAGTCACAGTGAACCAGACCTTCACCTTAGTAGAATAATTCCAAGTAAAGCCACTTAGGAGTTGCAAGAGCCTGAGGTCACCTCCCAATCACCGCCAGCACAGCCACAAACACATCAGTGACCCGACACTTTCTCAGCAGAGGAGACCTGGCCCCTTTGTACTTGTGCCAGGTGGTCACTGGGCACAGCGGCAGTGGCGAGGAGGGCGGGCCTGGGTCCCGCTCTCATTCGTTCCCTCCCTCCCTCCACACATATCTGTGTCCCAGGCACTGTGTATTCTAGGTGCTCAGCATCTAACACTTCGTGAGACAGACGTGGTCCCTCAGAGGTTATGAATTTTACCAGGGCACAAGGAGATGACACATGTAATTACAACCAGGTGTAAGAAGTCAGGATGGGAAAGCATAATGATGACAATATGCAGCAGAGGTACCCAACGAAGTCAGAAGGGAAGACTCTAGAAAGACCTCTATGAGAAAGTGATACTGAAACAGAGACCTAATGTATAGTTAGAAATTTTGATCTGAAGGTACTAGAAAGAGAGGAAGAAGTTGAACTGAAGTAAACCAGACGACAGGAGAAAACAGTGGTTGAAAACTAAGGGTGGGAGGGGAAAGCCAGAGAAGGCCCGAGCCAGCAGAAACACGGAGGAACACAGCCTCCAGTGCCGGCTGGACACGAGATACCATCTATTCATCCTCCTGGAAATGGGACGACGCTTGCTCATGTTCTGAAGGTACTTTGCACTTAAAAAAAAAAAACAGCAAACAAATGTGGGAAGTGTTTTTAAAATACTCACTTATTTTATGCTTATGTGAGTGAGGGGAAGACGACCCTTCGAATGTAATAAAGTACACCTAAAATGCACTTCAAGTGGACAAAATAAATAGTTGTGTACTGAAACACTGAGAACGCTGAGAGTGAGTCTGAATGGTAAATTAGGTCAGCAGTATGCTGCCAACCTTGTAAAGCACTATGGTCTCTGGCAGGGTATAAGAAAATCCTAAATTTACCAGAAACATAACTGAGATATTCGGATGTCAATGGAGACGACTTGGGCACATTAAAGTTTCCAACCACAAATATACCCGTGTAAGTCATACTCTGTATTTTGAACCTATGACAGCCAGAAAAGCAAACGCTAGTGTACTACCCCAACGACCCCAAGGAACCAGCCATTCACGGCCACCATGTTTATTCAGAGGCCCTTGTCATCCCACGCCAGAGTAGCAGACTTTTAAAAACTAGTGTTAGTTGGGCGCCTGGGTGGCTCAGTCGGTTAAACATCCGACTTCAGCTCAGGTCATGACCGCACGGTTTGTGAGTTCGAGCTCCAGGTCGGACTCTGTGCTGACAGCTCGGAGCCTGGAGCCTGCTTTGGATCCTGTGTCTCCCTCTTTCTCTCCCCCTCCCCCACTCACACTCTGTCTCTCAAAAATGAATAAAAGTTAAAAAAAACTTTTTTTTTTAAAGAACTAGCGTTAGCCATTTTAGTTCTATCTGTGTAATACTTTTTATCCTGTAATTCAAGAGACCTTCTAAACCAAAAGAGCTCTCAGCTAACTCAGTACACCCAGGAGACTCTGGGGGAAATGAAGCCTGCTGCACGGGGAGGCAACGCCTCACAACCTCACAGGTGTTACTTAGTTTCTCTGTGAATAGGCTTTTCTTTCTTTCTGTCTTGTGTTAACTCCTCTCCTCCTCAGCCTTTGCTAGACTCCCGTACTGACCACGCAGCCCCTCCTGAAGGCCTCAGTGACTGGGCCTCGTGTGTACTCTCCTCTCTGCATGAGCCCTCGCCGCCGGCTGGAGAAGTTGGACTTCCCTCTCGCTTTCCAGGGTCCCAGAAATTCAGCTTCCTCGACAACGGGAACCTTCCCATCCTCTCCAACCCCCCACGAAACAATCCCATGCCAGACGCACCCCAGAACCCGAACTCTGCGACGACACCGCCTCCTCGTTCTCGATGTCCCTTGTACCTCTTTGTTCAGCCCACCTGCACTCCCTCCCTCTCTCCCTCCACCAATTCTACCTTCAACTAATGTTCACCAAATACTTGCCTTTTGCCAAGTTCTGTTCTGGGTATGGGGGGAACACAGCACTTAAAAATTAAGACATAATAACTCACAAATACACGAATAAGCAAATAAAATGTATACCGTCAAAGAGTGATAAGTACTGTAGAGACAAACAGAAAGGCAGAGAATGGGGATGTTAGTACTTGGCAAGAGAAGCCCCATTTCAGAGAGGGTGGCCAGAAAAATCCCTGGGAGGAAGACACCTGAATAACCCTAACCCTGAAGGAGGTGAGAGATCGAGCTGTAAAGAATACTCATGGGGGCGCCTGGGTGGATCAGTTAGTTATGTGTCTTTTTTTTTTTTTTTTTTAATTTTTTTTGATGTTTATTTTTGAGAGACACACACATTGTGTGAGCGGGGGAGGGGCAGAGAGCCAGGGAGACACAGAATCGGAAGCAGGCTCCAGGCTCTGAGCTGTCAGCACAGAGCCCGACGCGAGGCTCCAACTCGCAAACTGGGAGATCGTGACCTCAGCCAAAGTCGGATGCTTCACCGCATAGGCACCCCCATGAGTCTGACTCTTTTTTTAGGCTCAGGCCATGATCTCACGGTTCGTGCCTGTTTGGGATTCTCTCTCTCCCTCTCTTTCTGCCACTCCCCTGTGCTTGCTCTCTCTCAAAATAAATAAACTAATTTAAAAAACAAAGAGTACCCGGAGTACGACGGGGACAGAAACAGTCAGACTTCTGCTACAGACTGACCCCTCTGGCTGCTGCGTGAAGCACAGGCTGCAGTGAAGAGAGAAACCCTGGCTCGCTCTCACCTTGCTTCCCCTGAAGCCCCATCAGGGTACTTCTCCGCCCCACAGCCCTCGAGCTACCGGACTTGGAGAGGGGGTAGGTATCATCCCTGCTATCCACCATCACTCCCCCACCTCCCCGGAGGCCCCTGGCTTCGAATGTCCTGTCATCAGACCGCCCCCACTCCTGTGGCTGCTATCCAACACCCCTCACCCCCATGACCACCTGCCAAACCAAGAATACTCCTCGGTCATCACTTTCATGCACCTACCCTCCGACCACCGCCTCCTAGATTTCCAGCTCACTTGCGTCCATAACCTGGATCCGACAATCCATTCACCCTCCCGGGGCGTCCACGCCACCGATCCCACCACCCTTTTACTGTCCGTCATTCCTTGATATGGTCACTTCCCTCTTCCACTTAACAGCCAGTCCCTTCAACTGCACTGCTGCTTTGTGCCTGCTTGGCAGACGGTCGATGACGATTATATTAAATCCCACTCTGCCCCTGCCCAGGGAACAGCTGATGGCGTGGAAGGAAGTCCAAAGACTTCAAGAGCAGAGGACAGCTCTTGAGTAGGTGAGAGGGGCTGGTATCCAGCACAGAAGGGGCGCCGCAGACGGGGCCTGCGGGGGGTGGGGGAGGGAAAGCTGAGCGCAGGGCACAGGTTCTGCTGGGCGGCAGCGTTTGGCAGAAGCTGCCTTCTGGTTGCTTCTACGTTCCCAGTGGGCGGGAGCCAGGCCATGCAGTGAGAGTGAGGGAACGACAGTGGAGGGAGGATGGAGGAAAGGAGAGAGCAGCAGAGCAGGCCAGCGAATGACCGTGCACGGCCCGTCTTGGGTTACCCAGCCCTCCTCTGCCCTCACTCCTCTCTGCCAGCCTGGAACCGGGCAGGGGCGGCGGAGGGGAGACGGCCGCTTCACCGATACCAGTATTTAACTCCGCTCCCCCATCCAGATCCCTAAGGCCAAGCACTGCTGGACACAGTCCAAAAACAGAGAGGATTCTGTCCCCGACGCCCGCAGGTTAGTTCCATTTCAGGTGGACTCCCAACGCTCCTCAGTAAACCCTTTACTCACCGCTGCTTAATGCCAACGCCAGAGCCCGCAGCACGTGAGGATCCCTACTTTCTTTAGGTTCCCGGCAACACCCCTTCACCCTGAGCAGCTGAACGTGGCTTCCGTTTTATCGAGGGCAAAGGTCACTTGATGTGAGCGAGCTTCTTCACAACTTCCTTTCTCTAGGGTTCAAACCCCCTGCGTGTTTAACATCGACTGTCCTTTCCTCTTGGCTCACAAACGCTCTTCCCTTTGTTGTCGGGCTAACCCCACCTCTCTCGCTACTTCTTTCAGCCCCAACCTACAGAGCTTTATTCAGTCATCCTACCCTTCCTGCCTCTTGAATTTGTTACATGTACAGGTTATGAAGAGAAAAAGGTATTCCAGATAAAAGAACCAAAATCAACAAATGACACGAGCAGGAAGGAATATGGAAGATGCGCGAAAACAGCTATAAACTGGCCTCACTACACAGCAGGGTGTGCTGGAGAGTGACAGAAAACAAAGGTAGATGGGGAGGGTGGGACAGGATCACAGTGCAGGCTGATCATTTCTGAATAGGGAAACACTCCTGATGGAAACAGTGTTTAAGGGAGATGAGACTCCGCACAGGATGGGATGGGAAAGGAGGGACTCGCACTGAAAACAGGAACAGGATGAGGGGGTTGGGGGCAGGGAGGGTGGAAGGCAAGAGGGTGAGGCAATCATCCTGACAAGTATACTGAGAGTCTGGTCAAATGCAGAGGCGGTGAGAAGGAAGAAAAGACAAAAGGCATTTCCCTTTGGGGCGCCTGGGTGGTTCAGTCACTTAAGCGTCTGACTCTTGGTTTTGGCTCCGGTCATGATCTCACAGGTTCGTGGGTTCGAGCCCTTACATGGGGCTCTGCACTGACAACAACGAGTGGACTTGGGATTCGCTCTCTCTCTCTCTCTCTCAATAAATACATAAACTTAAAAAAAAAAAACAAAAAACAAAAGGCATTTCCCAGGAAGAAGTGGACAGCACCTGGTGACTGACAGCACACCGCGGATACACGGCAGCCCGAGTCCCGTGAGAGAGAGGTACGAGCGCTTGGGGATGGAAGGAACGGTGCTCCACTGGTGACCTCGTTAAGGTCACTGCACTCAGAGGCCGAACGGGGCCAGGGCCTCTGAGACCATGTGATTCAGCCCCCTCACTTTACACATGAGGAAGCAGAGCCTAAAAAAGCGCAATGATTTGTCCAAAGCCTCCAAGCAAGTTGCCAAGGGCTGGAACCGGAGCCCTGACCCCTGCCTCCGTCTACTCCACCTTGCTGCCTCCCCTAGAAACAATGCTGCGCTTCCGATCTGCCCACTGAAACCCCTGGGGGCCCCACCACTGCTGATGCAATTCGCCCGATGGAAGCGGCCGCCTGTGGCCGACCGTGGCCTCCGCACTTACCTGATCCAGGAGAGTCAGCTCCTGACCATCAGGCGGACAGCTGCTGGGCTGACTGTACCCCAGGACGTTCCTGAAGATGAGCCTGCCTTGCCCTTGCATGGCTTGCCCAGCTCAGACTGTGTCACGTCTTTGGACAGTTTTGCAGTTTCTACCAAGTACCAAGGTGAGACAGTAAACACGACATAACCCTACTCCAGGGATCATTAACGTGATTTGGAAACTAAAAGGCAAACTATTGACCCTTATTGTTTCCTTCTTCCCCTCCTGTTCCTACTCGGTGACAGAAGTTCGGATACCGTTCGCCCCTTCTGTGTTGGCAATCTTAAACCGTGTGTATGCTTTCCTGGCAAAGACTGCAGTGGTGCTTGGTATTCTTCACAGTGTCAGCTCACAGACCTCCACTGATAACAAAAAGTCATCCATAATATTACTAGCAAGGCTTCTAAATTTTCTTTTTCCCAGACGATGCTGATTAGTAAGACAGAAGTTTCTAGGTAATTTCCCGGTGAACTTTGAGCCTCGACAGAGGTTAACGTGAGTATAGCTTCCAGTGTCTTATGGAAAACAAGCACAATTATTTACACTAAATAAATACGGATAACTTACTTGTCTCATTTCCTCTGTCAGTGTCAAAAAAAAAGACTTCAACAAGCTAACACAGACTTCAGCAAGCCATCCATATTGAAAGAGATATTTAGAGCGGACTATCCTGAACTACTTGAACTTATTAACAGCTACCTGAATGAAGTCAGTAGATAATCCGGAATAATTTTATCACAGAGGAATTTAGTATTTTTTTTTTCTCTTCTTGCTATTTCCAAGAGCTGCAATGACAAAAAAATTTTTTGAAGAAAAAATTATAAAATCTGCCAAATCCTTCCTTGGAAAATACTGACAATTCTATGTTTTCAAAGAACAGTTTTCAAAGACCAGCCCCCACAGAAACGACAGTAATGCGATTAAAAGGTACACAATTTAGGTACTGAACTTGACCCCTCAGTTTGTTTTCTTCCACCTTTATTTCCTCATACTATCCACTCTGAAATTTATTATTTTTTACCACATGCTGTGAGCACCTCAAAAGCTTATACTGAACCTCTGTTTGCTTAGCAGCCTCAAGATTCTCCTTTGTGACTAAGTGTTCAGTTTATTTTCACACACGTAAACTAAGCCCTTGAACTTGGGGTGAGGAAAAGCATTGGGCTCAAAGTTTGGAAAGGAAGGAACTACACAACAGCTTCCTTTAGAACAGCCTGCATTTTCAGCTTCCTGTATGAAAATAATATTGTATTTTTATAGTAATTGCTAAGAAACAATGAAGAAATTATAATTAAGCCTTTAGATAGTTAAGCCTCAAATCCCTTAAAGAGCAAACAATTTCTTCCAGTAATTTAGATATTTAAATCAAGCAAAGAACAGGAAAAGAGATGAATAAATAGAAATGTGGTACAAATCTTAAAGTGGATTATGCAATTTTCGGATTACTATAAGGAGCTCACATTTTCTTTCACTGAATGACAGGCATTAAGACTTTCAGCTTTAAAAATCCCAAATATCAAGCTATTGCATTTAATAGAGATGACGGGGGAAAGGTTTTCTTTGTCAGTGCAGGGGATGCGACCGTTGTTGTGAAACTGTTTTGATTCAAACACATAAACACAGACACGCGCGCACGCGCGCGCACACACACACACACACACACACACCACATTTATTATTAAACACAGCTTTTCAGTCTCTGAGTGAAGCAGAGATAATTGAGTATTCTGTTTAAAAATAGAATTTGAATGCCCCCGGAACCTGGGATCCGAGGGGAGGGAGAAGGCGCCTCCTCGGGGCAGGCTCTTGCGGGCCTCTGTGCCACAGCACAGCCACAGGCCCGGCAGTCGGCTTCCACGGCCACCGTCACACACGGGTTTCAACAGCTAACACGTGCACCGCCAGAAAGCAACTTCTGCTGTTCGTCACTCTGGGTTCTCTGCGCGCATAATTCAGTATGTTACTACCATGCATTTAGAAGTTTCCTACCAAGGGTTGTTAAATGAACGGAAGCTCATAATGAAATCCAGCCTCTTGTTCTCCCTGTATTCTTGCCTGCATGCTGGCGCTTCGTCTTATTCACGCATTCGAGATTCAAGTGTGGGAGAGAACGTCATTCCCCTGGGCCACCCAGGAAAGAGCAACACAGATGTAGAAAGCTCTAGAACAATCTCCTGGATGTTATTTAACCTGCCCTGATCCCACAGCATCCAGCAGCCGACCTAGCAGCTGGTTCACAAATCCACGGCCCCGCGGAAGCATACGGCCCCTGTCTAGGAGACCAAAGCCAGGCGGACAGCAGCCCGACTCACAGGAAGCTCCAACACGGCCAGCGCCACAGTCCACTGCTATGGCCCAAACTCCGCCAAGGAGAGGGGTGCCTGGAGGAGAAGCCGTGGTGGCCAATGTCTGGAACGAGCGCTCAGGGTTCCCTGTCCCTACCTGGCACCAGACACCCGGAAAAGACGACAAAGGAAGGTGCGCCTTCACAGTTCCCAATAACCCTTACTGTGTCCTCTCCCTGGAGCACCCTGTGCCGTACTGCCCCCGGCCCTTCTGCACCCTCCTGGCCGGTGACCGCCACCCCACGTGCGCCTTATTCACTGGTTCACTCTATCTTTTCATGCGTCCACGAGGGTCTCAGGTCAGCGGGGTGAGGAAGGTCATCTGCTTGTCTCTGTGTTTATCCCTGGTTTCCAGCACAGTAATTGGCACGGGGCAGTCCTTCAGTATTTGTTACTGAACTTTTTGTTGGCGAGTTGTCAGAGACCGAAATGAAGTCTATTTTCTAGTACGTTCACCTCCTAGCCCTGCCCCCAACCATGCCTACCTCCTACTCTATGCCTGGTGCTTATTCCTCATATCTGACGAAAACTACTATCGGGGAAGGATATAATAAATCTCTTCCACGTGAAAGGAAAAAGACAGATAATGTGGTTGACCTCTCCTAGTGACCCTACAAAACGATGGCATGTCAATTACCTAGATGTGAATGGAAGAGACTCCCGGTGGCAGCCCGGAAGCATACCGCGGGCAACTGCTTCCTTCCTACACACAGCCAGACCACTGCGTGAAGTTCTCAGGTTCGTTTTTTCCCTGCGTCTTCGGCACCGCTGGCTCTGTCTGCCATCTCTGTCCCTGGTGCCCTAGACCCACCTGAAAACACGACACAACTTTAAATAACATACTGAACAACTGCATGACAGCCATACAGTACCCTTCACTTCCTATCTGTCCCTTTACATTCTCGGCAAAGGCGGGAGCTGCCTGAGGGCAGGAGCCACGTGTACTTCTCTACACTGGGTCCTAGCCAATGCTGAGCACACAGTAGGCATGCAACAGGGCGTTACACACAAGATTTGCAATCCAGCAAGCATGGGAAATGTTTTACAAACAGACTACCCTCACTGTTACAAAAGCACCCAAAATAACCAGAAATCTGGAATGAGCAATGATAATATTGATGCCGTTAAAAAAGCAACGCACGTTTCCTTACAAGCTTTACTAAATGTCAGACTCTGAGCTACGCCCTCCACAAGACAGTCTCTCATTTAATCCTCATGACGTTTGGAGATGTCCAACACCTCAGTTACACTGTGAACTGGGGCAGTCGGCAGACTGACTGCAGAGAACATTCAAATGGCTCATGATTCAAATATTTAGCATCCCCCAAATATTTCCTAAGAGTATGGCTAAGAAGATGTAAAGCGATTTAAAAGAACTGCTTTAAAATACCTTTTCATCTCTGAGCCCAAACCCATGCAGTTTCCTTTGTGGGCACACCACCTCTGTCCCACCTCCCTGTCTGTCAGACAAATCTCGCACACGCTGAAAGTCCGCTCAAGCATCGCCCAGCTCCTGCAGTGCTCCCACGGCACCTCGCACATGTCCACATTCTACCAGCGGCCCTGATCTGGTGCCTGTGTCTGATTATTTCCCCAGGAGAATCTGAGCTCCTGGCGGCAGAGAACCTTGTCTTTCCATCTGGGTACCCAGGTCTCTAGCACACCATCTACCGCACAACAAGTGCACGGTCACTGTTTGTCTTCGAAATAGTTGTAAGAGTAGCTTTACAATTTTTAGTTTGCAATGCCTATCTCTCACAGAAGATCTGTATCAAGATCAACATCATAACTTTCAACTCAATAATTTAAATCTGTCTCCATAGCAACTCGGCAAAGTGCTTCTTACAATACTGAGAAAGGCAGGCTCTAACTTCAGGTTCAACGCACTGAAATACTTCACAATCATTTGCTTTTGTTCTTAGCAGGAAGAGACAGAATGACAGCATTTAACTCTCTGTAACTTCTAAGAACACTCTAACTTCACCATTAACAATAAATCAAAACTTATTTTTTTCTAACATAACTAGACTGTCATCTCCATTAATAAAGAGACAGCATCTTATTACTTCCCAAATTGAAAGTATCTGTAAGAGAACAATACATCTAATGAGGGCCATAGCTGTATTTCAGACTCTGACAGACCAAAAGATATAAATTGTGACACTCTATTTTTAAAGTAAACATCACTTCTTTCTGACAGTTGACCTTTTATAAAAGATGTCATGGACAATTCTAGAAGAGATTAGAGGAGAGACTTCTACGGGCGAATGTAAAACATGGCCCAAGTTAGGCAAGGGGGTGGCATAAAACTCAAGACCTCTATCAGTTCAGTAATTTTAACTCAAAGGCAAGGTAAAATGAATTCGACTTTTCATCTTTCATTATAATGGCTGCGTGCTTTCTGAAAGTTTGCTGATTTCCAGAATATTACATTTCAAGTTCTGGGCATTTGTTCACTTTTTTTCCCCCCCCTTAATACTTGGTTGGTTCCCTTCCTTCCTTCCAGCCGCTCCCTTCACCCCTAAGTATTAGACCTCTAAAAACGACTGGCGGTACCCTGACGGCCCTAAGTTCTTGTTAAGGTAACAAAGCAGAAATGTAAATATACCTCACGGATAGGCTAACTCTACTAACTATACACTCCTATTTCTTTACTACAGATGCCAAAGAAACATAGATGATGACCACACATCCTACCTGGAAAAGCTATCTAGGGAAGGGGAGTTATCAAACCCTAAAGGAAAAGATCTCATCCGAAATTTAGTATCTTTCAAAGCTTACGTTGAAAAGCCCGTCCTTCTCAAATTTTACTCCCGGAAATAATGGTATATTAACAGAAACAATACTCATTTTTTGGTTTTGGTTTTTTATGACAAATAGGATGCTCCGCTTTATGGGTGAAAGCCCAACAATTTAGATAATGAAGGCCTCCGATAATGCGGAGACTCACTGATACGCTTAAAAGGCAAGATCCAGCTGCAGGAATACACGAACAGAAATTCACCGCGCTGTCCTGGTGAGTGCAGAATACACAGACATCAATCCACTGCATGAGCCTCATTTATCATGTTTACTCATGACTGTTTCTGCTGCTTTTGAGCAGCATCCGAGGAACATGAATTTCAGCAGTAACTTAGGAGACCAGGTCACCTGGCTTCCAGAAGTCTCTATCAGAAACTCTAAAAAATGGTGAGAAAAATGAGCAAATAAACTTGGCCCACACATTCAAACAATTTATCCTTTTATAGGTCCCTCCCACCTGAATAAGTAATGTTCAGTCTTTTGGGCTGAACTATGGTTCAGGACCTCACACCTCAACATTGTCCATGCTCCATACCACGTCAGAGTTCACTTGTAATTTGTGCTTGTCAGTTGTTTTTTGTTTTTTTTATTGTGGCTCAAGAGCACCCTTTGAAAAGAAATGGTCATCCATTCATCAGGTAGACTATGTATGAATACGTAACATCATCAGGTAATTTTGTTATTTTTTTTTCCAGTAGCACATCGTAGTCTCTGTGCCTCAGCATCCAGAAACCAGGCAGAACTTACCCACAGGGAGGTTCAGTACCACATGACTGACTCAGCACAGCTTGAATTCTGTGTAGTACCCTACAGTACAGAAAGACGAAGCAGGAGCCAGTCGCCTCTTTAAAAGTGCTCCTTCAGTTCCAATAATTTCAATTTCAGCACCTAATTTGCTGTGGCTCTGCTAGACTGGCTTTGTGAAGGCATTAAAAGCGGACTGTGTTTGTAGCCAACTGGCCTGTGTACCTAATGTAAAAGGGTAGCTACATCACAGTGACATCCCATTCTGATTGTAGCAGTGAAAATGGGACTCCATGGAGGTATCCCAGGGATCCAAACAAGTCCGTGGACCTAATAAGCACAAGGTAATACCACAAAGGCTGTCAATAACACTAAGAAAACACCTCAGCTCATTCTTCTCGCTCAAATGTTCCCGGAGTGGAAAAAGAGAGAGGAAGACGAAGAGGGAAAGATTCAAAGAGAGAGATGAGAGAAGGGGATATGAATACATTTATTAAACAGTATATCCTTACTCTCTGAACATTATGCATCAAACTCAATGTTTCCTATACAACGCCATCTCCCTGAGCACTTTTTTTTTTAATGTTTATTTATTTTTGAGAGAGAAAGAGCAAGCAGGGGAGGGGTAGAGAGAGAGGGAAACGCAGAACTCAAAGCAGGCTCCAGGCTTAGTGCTGTCAGCACAGAGCCTGACACGAGGCTTGAACTCACGAACTGAGATTAATGATGTGAGCTGAAGTCAGAGGCTTAACCCACTGAGCCACCCAGGTGCCCTTCCCCGAGCACCTTTTAAGTCAGGAGTTCTGCTGGGCGCTGGGAAACGGAGATGAATAAGACCAATTCCCTGCCTTTAAGGTTTGTTAGGAAGACAGACAAGAAACCATACAGTCACAACATAGTGTGGTAAGGAACATTAGATGAGAGCAAGGTGTTATGGGAAAAGGGAGGGGGTCTTTAACACAACTGGGCAGGAGGATTGGCAAAGAAGCTAAATCTTAAGAGAATAGATAGGGAAAGGATAGGAAGGTGGGGAAGGAGGCCAGGGGCATTCCAGCAAAGAGAGGGATACGCAAATGATTCCTCTACTCCAATACTTTTTATCACCCAATAATCTCCACCTCACTATCTTCCTTTAACCTGAAGAAAGCTAACGCCTCCACACAGAAGAAAATGGACATTCCGAGTACGTATCACGAGAGGGAAAATTGCACACATGCATGCTGTGGGAATGTTTTATAAACAGGAAAACTTGTAATGACAAGAAGCAACACTTGTTTTTGCACATATTGTTTGTTGGACACCTTGTTACAAAGTTTGAGACCAAACAGAAGCGCTAACAGGTTAAAAAAAATTTTTTTTTTTTTTTAGTGTTTATTTATCTTTGAGGGAGGGGGGAGGGAGGGAAAGAAGGAGGGGGAAGGAGGGAGGGAAGGAGAGGGAGGGAGGGAAGGAGGGAGGGAGAGAGCACACGCATGCGCGCGCGCGCGCGCGCGCGCGCGCGCGCACACACACACACACACACACACACACACACACACACACACACGAGTGGGGGAGGGGCAAAGAGAGAGGGAGACACAGAATCCAAAGCAGGCTCCAGGCTCTGAGCTGTCAGCACAGAGCCCAACACAGGGCTTGAACCCACTAGCCATGGGATCATGACCCGAGCTGAAGTTGACACTTAACCCCTGAGCCACCAAGTTTTAACAGGTTTTAAAGCAATTATAAATGTATGAAAATCAGGTGCATTTGTTTAATTAGAAATATATATATATATATATATATAACCTAAAAACAGATGAAGTGGATGAGGTTGGAGTCACTCTGGAAAACAAAAACTCTAAGTAGATTCTTATGTCCATGTGACTCTTAATTATTTCCTTGAGTCCTTGAGAAAGGAAAAACGGTTCCCTTGTCAAATAATTTTAAACATTTACTAAGTACTAACTCATATATTTTCTCATTTAAACCACAACCAGAGGAAAAGTGTCTTCAGGCTAAGGTCCCAGTTACAGAATATAAAGTAGGGAGGCAGGATTAGAATCCAGTTTTTCTGACTCAAAGTCTGGCACCCTTACAAACTAGACACTTAATCCCGCTTAATCTCATCGCTGTTTTCTCCTCTAAAAAACTAATTTTGAGAAACAAACTGTTAAAGGAATAGCTTGCTCTTTCAACCATAAATTATTTTAAAATGCTCAGGTTCACAGTGCCCACCCTCTCCTTGTAAGAGAAACTAAAATAATGCACATAAGAACTCTCTGCCCTCATGGCCATTTGAAAATAACTCCATTTCTTTCTCTTCTGTTTCTTCCCTATAGCTGACCACCAGCCATGCTACTGCTGCCCCAGCAAACAGCTATTACATATTTTTCAAGATCCTAAATACAGTACCTTGATTCAGATTCAACCTTATATGGACACTGAGAAAATATTATTACAATATGCTGGCTTCACTCCATTTATAAAATAATTATACAATTAAGCTTTTTAATGATAAAAACTCTCAAATTCTGTTTAAAGTTTTTTATTTAAAGTTATAATGTGTTAAAGAAGAGAGAAATACTCCTCAATGAGACTAAGTTTGCAGCGAGATATTGATATCTTTATAACAATGCCCCCACTTCCTGCCGCCAGATTTTCCTCCCATTCAACAGTAATCTTGTCAGCAACACCTGCCGCTACTGTTACAGCTCGTTACCATGACCACTGCCAACAGTCTTAATAGAAACAAAAAGCAGGTTTGTCAATTAAACCCAAGGGAACATTTGCTATAGGCAGACTTCTCCTAGAATATTCTAACTCATTTTTCTGAATAAAGCAACCAAGGAGGAGGTCTGCAACCAACGCAAAATAAATTTTAGGAACTACTACTTTGGATTTGATGTCATCAATTTTATTTTTTAAAATTTTTTTTTAATGCTTATTTATTTTTGAGACAGAGAGAAGCAGAGAGCATGAACAAGGGAGGGTCAGAGAGAGATGGAGACACAGAATCTGAAGCAGGCTCCAGGCTATGGGCCGTCAGCACAGAGCCAGACGTGGGGCTCAAACTCACGGACCGTGATATCATGGCCTGAGCCGAAGTCGGACGCTTAACCAAATGAGCTACCCAGGCGCCCTGATGTCATAAATTTTATCTTAGACTTCAACAAAGTAAGATGACTAAGTCATCAAATTCTCCAAAAAGGCCCTCTTATCCCACTCTTTACAGGCTAAATCTCTTTCCACTCTTACTTGGCCTGTGTCACAGCATTTACGACCCTGTAAGATAACAGATACAAGGCTCTGCATATTCACTGTTGACTCTCTTAACTTCTCAGAGCCTCGATATCTTCACTGCCTTGGGGAGGAACGTTTAAAGGAAGACCTTAATGGAACCATACTGTATAAAATTAGAAAAATTTAACAAAAGAAAAACTAATTAAAGTTACAAACACACACAGAGTAAGCAGAAGAAAGTAAATAATGAAGAGCAGAGCAGAAAATCAATGAAATTTTCAAAAAAATAAAAATGAAGGAAACCAAAAGTTGGTTCTTTGAGAGGGTGGAAAAAAAATTTGAGAAACTTCCAGCTGAACAGCTCAGGAAAAAAGAGAAGATACAAATCGCCAGTATTAGTTCAAGAGAGGTGACATCACCATACAGATCCCATAGACATGAAGACAATAATAAGGAACTATTATGAAAAACTTTATGGCAGTAAATTCAACAATGCACGTGAAATGAAGTCTGTGAAAGATACAAAGTACCAAAACGCACTCAAAATGACATAAATACCTGGAATAGCCACAGATCTATTTTAAAAAACTGATTTTGTACTTTAAAATCTTCCCTCAAAGAAAAGTCTGGATCTAGATGGCCTTATTGGTGAATTCTAACAATTAAGGAAAAAACAGTACCAACTCTACACAAATTCTTTCTGAAAACTGAACAGGAGGAAATACTTCCCAACTTCTTTTATGAGACCAGCATCAACTTGGCACTAAAGCCAGACAAACACATTACAAGAAGCTATTACATCCCTCACATGTAAAAATTCTAAACAAAATCTTAGCAAATCAAATTCAACAATACAAAGGAAGGATAATATATCATGACCAAGTGGGGTTTATCCCAAGAATGTAAGGCTGGTTTACTGTTCGAAATATACTCAACGTAATTTACCATATTAGCAAACTAATAAATTAAAACCATGTGATCATCCCAATAAAGCCAGGAAAGTATCTAACAAAATCCAAAAACCATTTCTGATTAAAAAAAAAAAAAAAAACTTAGCAAACTTAGAAGAGAATTTCCTCAACCTGATAAAGGGAATCCACAAAAAATTACCGCTAACATCACACTTGATGGTGAAAGACTGAATGACTGCTGAGACAAGGATGTCCGCTCTCACCTCTTCTATCTAATATTATACTAGAGGTTCCGATTAGTGCAGTAAGACAAGAAAAAGAAACAACAGGCATCCATACTAGAAAAGAAAAAATGAAACTGTCTTCATTCAAATACGACATTCTTTATGTGAAAAAAGCCAATGGACTTCACAAAAAAGCCAGGATAAGTGAGTTTAACAAAGTTGCAGGATATAAGGTTTATACACAAAACTGAATTCATATACAAAACTGTATTTCTATCCTAGTAATGAACAATTTTATGTTGAAATTTTTAAGACCACCACTTACAATAAATAACGCCACAAATATGAAATACTTGGGGATAACACTTGACAAAAGATGTGCAAGTTCTGTACTTTAAAATGTTGCTGAGAAAAATTAAAGACCTAAACAAATAGAGAAATAACATGTTCATAGGTTGGAAGACCCGGTATTGTTAAAAAGTCAATTGTCTCCAAACTGATAATACAGATTCAATACAATCCCAAACAAAACCTGAGCAGGCTGTTTTGTATAAACTGGTAAGGTGATTCCAAACTTCATATGCATATGCAAAAAATCTGAATAGTCAAAACAACTCTGAGGAAAAGTTGGAGGAATGACAATACCAAATTTCAAGACTTATTATAAAGCCATAGTAATACAGTGTGAGACTAGCGTAAAGGGAGACAAATAGATCAATGGAACAGAGGGTCTCAAATGGACACAACACTTATGGACAACCAACTGATTTTGGAAAAGGTGCAAAGGCAATTCAGGAAAGAGAGTGGTCAGTTCAACAAACGGTGCTAGACCAACGAGACATCCACACGCAGACAGCATGAACTCTGATCTGCACCTTGCACCACATGCAAAAATTAAGTCAAAATGGATCAGATATCTAAATGTAAAATCTAAAACTATAAGACACCTACAAGAAAATGCAGGACATAATCTTGATGACCTAGGGTTAGGTAAAGATTTTTTAAATAGGATACCAAAAGCATAACCCATAAAAGAACAAACTGATAAACTGAACTTCACAAAAACCAAAAACATCTGCTCTTTGAAAGGCAATGTTAACAGAATTAAAAGACAAGTCAGACTGAAAGAAAATATTAACAGATGATATATCTGAAAAAGAATCCATACCCAGAATATAAGAAGAACTCTCAAAACTCAATAATAAGAAAACATACAATCCAATAAATGAGTAAAAGATTTGGCATTTCACAGAAAAATGGCAAATAAGCACCGGAAAATATGCTCAACGCATTAGTCATCTGGAAAATGCAAATTAAAAGCACAATAAGAAACCACGACATGCTTATTAGAATGGCTAAAATTAAAAAGACTGACCACACCAACTACTGACAGAGATGTGGAGCAAATGGAACTGCCATGCAATGTTGGCAAGGAATGTCAAAGGACACAACAACATGAAAAATAATTTGGCAGTTCTTAAGAAGTTAAACATATACCTACCATATGATCCAGCCATCCCACGGCTAGGTACATGCCTAAGGGGAAAGAAAGCGTATGTCCATACAAAGACTTGCATATAAAATGTTCAGATAGGTTTTATTTGTAATAGCCAGAAATTGGAAAGACCCAAATGGCCATCGACAGTGAAGAGATATATAAATTGCAGAGTATCTGCATCCCTCAGCGATAAAAAAGGCATAAACTACTGATACACTCAACAATATGAACAAATCTCAGCACGATTATGCTGAGTGAAAGAAGACATCCTATGAAAAATCCACTTCTATAAAAGCCCACGATAGGCAAACTAATCTATAGTGACAGAAAGCAGATCAGTGGTTGCCTGGAGACAGGGGCGAAAAGGTGTGAGGGTAGAGTTCCAAAGGGATACAAAGATACTTTTGTAGTTACGGACATTCCCATTATCCTCATTGTGATGATGGTTTCAAAGATGCAAACGTGTCAGGAGTGATGGCACTGTACCCTTTAAACCTGTGCCGTTTATTTGTGTCAATTATGCCTCCATAAAGATGGGGGGAAAGTAACTGCCTAAACTTTATAATATCCATTTTGAATTGTCCTTTTTTTCATCAGCATACTAAACCTCTTTCACTGTAGCAAAGCAACTGATTTAACTGCTTTCCTTTGACCTTTCCTCTATATAAACAGCACTGTAAAAGCAAATTACTATTGGATGGAAAAGTGAACCAACTGGTCTCCCTGGATTGCACAGTGGTCTGTTTCCTGGCTTCAAATGAAGCCTGAATGTTTAGCTCAACTACCAGTACAGAATGTTGCTCACTTAATAGTGAAAATATTATAACCACGAGGCACCCTAGAGCAATTCATGAATTCAAATTGGCATTTACTGCACATGTACTCTGTCTGGCATCGTTTTAAGTGCTGGATTTCATGCAGAATGGTCAGTACCAAATTACAAACCCATTCTGTACCTACCCTGGAAATGCTCGGTAAGTCAATGCATTTAAATAACACAACTAAAGAAAATCGACAGAAACAGGCTGATCCTTCTAACACAAAGTTAAGATAATAAATGCTAGTGATAAGATTATTAAAGAGTTGTACATTGACAGTTTAGAATTCCAGATAAAGGTATCTCTTGAAACCTAAGTGAATTCAGGACAAATATGCACAAAGTACTCTCACACATAGCTGGAAGAGCAGAGCCTGTCAGCTCTAAGAGGTCCTGCCAGCTTGGAAATAAAAAAGATGCGAAAAACTTAGGGAGACAGAAACAGAGGAAGACAAATACCATATGATTTCACTTACATGCAGAATCTAAAAACAAACGAACAAAACAGCCTCTTAAATACAGAGAACTGGTGCTTGCCAGGGAGGAGGGAAGTAGGGGATGGTGAAATAGGGGCAAGGGATTAAGAGAGATAAGCTTCCAGTCATAAAATAAGTCACGGAGATAAAAAGTACAGCCTAGGGAATATGGCCAATAATACTGTATGAGGACACATGGTGACTACACTTCTCTGGTGAGTCCTGAGTAATGCAGTGAATTGCTCAATCAATAGGCTGTACCCCTGAAGCTAATACAACACTGTATGTCAATTATTCCTCAATAATAATAAAACTTAGGTAAACAGATCCAAAGTGATTTAAACTAAAATCATAACTAGAAACCTTTAAGTAAATTCTCTAACTGCTCATATCAAAGACAACATACACACTATACCATTGTGTATACTCTACAGTCAATTATAGAGAATTCTAAGCTAGCTGCACCAAGGATGATAATTACAGCTGACAGAAGATGTAAACTCATTTACTCATCACAAATAAAACTCAATGGGTCCACATCTCCTGCCACAAATACAGGATATTTTACAGCTTATCAAGGCTATCCATTTGAAAACCTTTCACTCTCTTTTTCCCCTCTGCAGTGGTACTTCTCTTTCAAGCTTTTTCTATAAAAGGATCCAATAAACTCATGCAAGGGCCATAAAATCAACGAATATCCCTTGTTAGGGATAATTGTTGATGACATTATGCTTCACCTTCCCTTAGAAACTGTTATTCCTTTCCCAAAATTTTCAGGTTGCCTCTGAACTGTCATGTTTTTATTCTCAAAGGAACAATTTTACTAAATGATAAGCTTTTAGTGAATTTTGACTGACATAATGATTCCTTGTCACATGTCCTAAACACATCATACCCAGATTTATATCCACATTAAACACTGCTAATCTCCCAAACACTCTGTTATCATAGCATTCCAGACCAGGTTCGGCGAGCATAGTTTGTAAATATTCTCATTCCCACAGAGAAGCAGTAACCATTAAAACAAAAGATGAAAAAACAAACCAGTATTTGGTCATTTCACCTTCTGGTTTTTGTTTTTCAGGATTTTAAGCACAAAATGGTTCCATTTTAGGTAAAATTGTAAGAAGCACCCAAAAGCAGCCACATTCAAGTGCTGGTCAGTAACAACAGGTCCCCATCAAGGGCTCTTCCAGTACCTAGATACCTACTTTCAATAAAATGTGGAAATGACACCTGTTGACCAAATGTGTGTTTTTGCAGGACAGCTCCACCGTCAACGGCTGCCCTATTATCACATTTCCTCTTGGAGGAACATGTCCCATCATGCCCCATCTCCACGCGCCCTCCCAAAAGTGCTCGGCTGGAGCACTTTACAGCGAGGTGCAGGGTGAGGAACCTTAAGTGCTTGCTCCATGTCACAGAGCTAATTCCTAATACTATCAGCTCGAAGGTCTTTCCCCCTTGAGGAGCAAGTCTCCCAAGCGAGGCTCCCAGCAGGACCACACTTGCCTGAGGATGCGGACTCCTACCCATCAAGCCGTATTGGACTGGACGCCCTAACAAGGAAAAGAAACTTCGCTTCGAATGGGCGAGGTGCACGTGCCAGTTTGTCTTCCATGCTTTGGCTCTCCTTACCCTTGGCTCCATAATCTTGCCAAGTCAGGCAGGTCTCTTTTGTCAGAAGACAAGACTGTTGTATCACGATGGACCAGCCCCACTAGGAGTGTGATTATTGCTCCTGACGACGTGTAACGTGGTGTTAAATATTCACAACAACCCTGATTTCAAATCCTATTGGTGTTTATCATGCGAGCAAGTGATACAGTATAACGTTATAACAAATAAGACGCATAAATAAGTAATTCATCCCTCCTTCCTCCTAGGATTCAACATTTCATTAATGACAGCATGGAACAGTGGTTTCAAATGGTGATCCTGGAGTGCCTGTGAGGCACTCGTCCAGCCTTCCACAGCCCTCTGAAAATAACCTATTTTATCATCGGGGTTTCATGGATAATACATTCATAAAAGAAGTCTACAAAACACATACTCCCACCCTTACAGAATTTCTGTTTACGATTTTGCTACCTTTGAGATGTTGAGTAAAACTTACTTAAGTTCAGACTTCACTGACACAGGAGCAAGAGCTGACTGAATAGCTTCTGCATTACGATTCAGTAGAGAAAATAATAAGCAAGACTTCTCTACTTAAACGACAGAAGCTACAGCTGAAGCACATTAGAAAAGTCTACTTACATACACAATACATATAAATTACTTAGAATCACTTCACAGATTGTTTACAACTGCGAGGCACCTTATCAGCCTAAACCCTACACCCATCTACTGAGAAGGGCATTTCAATTGTTTTACACCTTCCATAACTCAAATTTGTCCCCTAGTTACACTGAATCTAGGTAGAAACAGGACATTTGCATCCACCCCACCCCCATTATTTAATGCTACCTGTTGAATTATATTTATCAGTGATCATAAAAGCCAAAATTAAAAGAGTGGAAATCCTGTGTCTGGGAAAGTGATGTTGTCATTTTAGGGGATGCAGTAGAGGAGTGAGCCTCACAAGCCCAGAGACAACGGCATGAGGGATGCAAGCCTCTCTCTGCAGGGTCTCCTGTTTGCCACTGTCCGTAAGAGCTGCTTACTCTCTGCTGGACATCTAGGCTGTGAGCTTTTCTATTCAGAATGATGCTACCTTCGAAGAATTCATTAGTAAAGAAGGAAGCTAACTACCTCATAAAGAATAAAATCATTTCAGAATACAGAATAAGCTGTACTATATCAGATGCATTTTAACCATTTTTTTTCTCCAGGAGGTGGTAAGGGGTGCCTCCAGAAATCAACATTCTTTCATTTCGGCTCTATAAACTGATTTCAAAAGGGTTATACAATTTGCAGGGATCTATGGTCTCAATACAGAGATTTTTTTCCATGTAATTAATAACTTTCGATGCAGTTAATAACTTATGCAGGAAATTAAACCTCTAATATTGATCTCATTATCATTAAAATCCAAAACATTTCTTTCCCAGCCTTTGAACAGTTTTGGTAAAATTCAAAATAAACGAATTCTTAGCATATTAGGTATTTGTTGAAACTCTAATGTGAAATAATAAGCATCAATCTATAAGCCAAAAGAAAATCATCTGAGTTATATTATGTATATATACACATAAACATACATATATATACATATATACATACACATATATATGTGTGTTTGTGTATATATATATACGTGTGTGTATATATGTGTGTGTGTGTATATATATATGCATACACACACACACACACACACACATATGTATATATGCACACTACAGTAATTTTAAAAACCGAGATGCTATAAGCTACTCAATGTGAGCTCTTAGAAATACTCTATTAAATTACAACTTTGCTTAAAAGACACTGGCCTGGGGTGCCTGGGTGGCTAAGCCAGTTAAGCATCTGACTCCTGATTTCGGCTCAGGTCACGATCTCACAGTTCACAGGATCAAGCTCTGTGCTGGGCTCTGCGCTCACAGCACAGAGCCTGCTTGGGATTCTCTCTCTCCCTCTCTCTCTGCCCCTCCCCTGCTCTCTCTCTCTCTCTCTCTCTCTCTCAAAATAAATAAGCTTAAAAAAAAAAAAGAGAGACACTGGCGTGCATTCGTTGTATGGTGAATTTAGTCAAAGTTCTTTAATGAAAAATTAAGTAAGTAAAAATGCTTCTCTCTCTACTGAGGCAGGTGTGGGGAAGAGGAATCTAGAAAATAAAGATACTTAAAAATATATGCAACTTACTATAGTATCTTCTCATATGGCAGGGTGATAAGAGGGTGTTCAGCCTACAAAAGTAATACAATGTATTTATGCCTTAAAATGAAACAAACCACCTCTCCCAAGCGTGAACATAATATTACTATTTTATATAAACATGCCTATGTTTTTCTAATATTTAAATAATAAAAAATATGGCATATTCAAGCTACAGTGGCATGGTTTTCCTGAATACAGAGGGAAGACAGAGTTGGAAGCATACTCATCTCAAAATTAAAGGGTAAAAAACCAAAGTCAAATTCCATTTTTAGCCTAGTGTTCCAATGGTTATTAAGAGATAGGAATCAGGAGTCAGATTTCAAGATGCCAAGATTTGAAATCTGCAATTCATTTTATTTTTATACAGAAGAGGAAACTAAGTTAACATCTGCTATCCAGAATATAAAATTTAAAGTCTTGATGTGAACCAAATTCTTACTTTTAAGGTGAACTTCGAGTCCTTTTCCATTCACAAATGGGACTTGATTTATTAAGTTCCCTGCTTTGTATCTCGAGTTGATCAAAGCACATTTTCTTAGTACAATCTGTATTGTTCCAAGTGTTTTATAAACATCTTTTGTGAGAGTTTACAGGAGTGATCTGAAATCATATCCAAGGTTTCATCCTATGAGTCAGTTATTCTTAAAAGGAAATGGAATCTCCGTCTTTATCACCTTTATTTCCTGATCTATCACAAATCTAACTCTAATCTATCTTGGAATTTGGAAAAAATCATTGGTAGGGTTATCAGTAGAAATTACTGGCATTAAATACTAGGCAGGGCAAAGGAAAAAAAAAGGCACAATATCATTATGTGGACGTGGAAATTACAGGTCTACAAAGTATCTGAACTTTCATAAGAGTCCCTTAGCCAATAAGGATAACTCTCACGGCTCGTCTACAATCCAGCCCTACACTGATACCCCCAAATCTGTATTCCCTGTCCTCATCTGAGATCCCAGCTGTCCATCCAGCTGCCTGCTGGACTTGTTCACGTGAACGCATTCATTCATATAGACACTTGCTGAATGCCTACTACATGCCAAGCACATTATGGTGAGCTCTGGAGATTCATAGCAAAGAAAAGAGACAGTCCTGTCTTCATGGGGCTTCTAATTGTGAAGGCCACACCAATCAAATAATCACAAAAATACATAACATACAAGTTGGGATTAGCCCTATGGACCAGTCGAAGCTAGTCTAAAACTGAACTGAGCCCTTATTATAGGATGGAAATGGTGTCTTCACAGGTTACCAAAGCCACACATTTGGGAAGCATTCCTGACCCGCCCTTCCTGTTCAGATCTTCCTTCCCAATCTCTGGGTCCTGCCTGTATTTCCAGAGTTGATGTACATGATTGGCTCTGCCCAGCATAGCCTTTCCCTACTTCTTCTGGGAAATCCCAATGTGATGGTGGTAAAAGTTTCAACAGAGACCCCTTCTGATAAAGGCACAAAACCCAAGGCCAAGAGAGCCCCTGGGATTTTAACAACTAAATCTGAGAGGGAGAAGTTCTTTTTTCCTTTTAGTTGAAGAGTGTGAAGATGGCCCCCGTCCTGTGGAGAAGCTGGAGGCAAGAGACACAGGGGGGCAAGAGTCCCTGTGATAATGAGTGCCACTTCCAACCCTTCAGGCCCCTGAGGTTGTCCTGGCTTCTACAGCATTTCATTCCTTTTGGACCTTCTCCAGGAATCTTCTAATTAATATAGTGTGAGCATGGTTTCTGTTACCTGTAGCCAGGATTCCTAAGAGCTTCTAAACATTTCCACCCTGTGACTTACCCAACTCTGCCAAGAATGCCCTCGTTCAGGTCCCCATAAACTCCCACCTGGACCCGCTTAACAGCTTAATGGGGTCTTCTGTACCCAGTCCTACCCTTTGCATCCAGCATTCCCAGTACAGTCACCAGCGTGATCGTATCACCTTCCCTGTGCTGGACATGTCAATGGCTCTCCTTAACATGGACAAAATCGAAATTCCTCAAAGGATACATCCAACTCTCTATAATCAATTTCCTCTACAGCCAAGCCAACTATTACTCCCTCCCTCATATTTTACGCTGATTATGTGGAACTATGTGGGCTTCAGCTTAGACAAAGAGACAAAGACACACACACACACACACACACACACACACACACACACCACGCTGAACTAATTGGTAAGTAGGACATTTCTGAAAACTTTGAAAATCTGAAGACATTAGAGAAAAGTCGTTTTCTTCAGGTTCAGTTCCAGTCATTAAGGCATCACATGTACATCTATATCTCATCAGGTCGATAATCCTAAACATGGCTGCTGCACAGTGTCTGGCACCGGGGCACACGGCATGCACAGCACCAAGCAACCCTAAGAGGAAAGTCCTCACCGCCGAACCATCTTTGCAGGTGGAGCTCAAGTGTCTACTCCTCCAAGACCCGTCCTCACCCAGACAGAGGGAGGTCCTCCCTCCTCCTTTCTGTATTCTTTCACTGTCCGCTGTGAACACTCCTCACACGGCACCTGTGTGCTTGTTCCTGGAGGACGGAGCCACGTTCCACTTACCTCTGGCTCCCCCAATGCAGTCAAGTCCTCAGTGCATATGACACGCTTCTAAACATTCACAGAATGATGTGCCCATTCTGAGCTATACAGAACCCTGAAAGGCAATTTTCTAATTAAAAAGGGGGGAGCACTTTGGTATTAGGCTAGGAAATTTGGTCTTCTCACACAGAGTTTGAGAACACTTGATGTTTAATGTCTCCGACTCACTATACACAGTTAACTGGTTAGCCACTTAATTTTGCACTGATGTTTTACACGGGAGAGGTCTAGAAATAAGTTATGACTTTTTAACTTCTAGAAAATTTCAGAGAGAAGACCACACAAGCAACCAAAATAATTAATTTATTAAAATAAATAACTTATTAAAATAAATAAATACATTGGATTTCATCCAAATGTAAAACTTTTTGCCTCAAAGAATAAGAAAGTGAAAAGACAATTCACAGAATGGGAGGAAAATTGTACAATTTGTATTTTTGATAAGGACACGTGAGTGTGCGTGTGTGTATCCAGAATACATAAAGAACTCTTATAACTCAACAATAAAAAGACAACCTGATTATTTTAATGGGAAAAGAATCTGAATAGGCATTTCTCTAAAAAAAAGATACACATGTGGCCAACAAGCACATGAAAAGATGTTCAGCATCATTAGTCATTAGGGCAATGCAAACCACAACTACAAGATACCACGTCACACTTTTTGGGATGCCTACTGTGAAAACAACAACAACAACAACAACGACGAGAAAATGACAAATACGGGCCAGGATATGAAGAATTTGGAATCCTGCCAATATTTGGAATCAATACAGCCGGTAAGAATGTAAAATGGTGCAGCCACTTTGGAAAACAGCTTGGAAAAGAGTTGAACATAGAGTTATCATAAGACCCAACAACTCTACTCCTAGGTCTATAACCAAAAGAAATGAAAACATACATCTGCCCAAAAACTTGTACATGAATGATCACGGCAATTATTCCTAACAACCAAAACATGGAAAACACCCAAATGCCCATCACTGGATGAATAAACAAAATACGGCATATCTGTGCAATAGAATATTATGTAATTACACAACAGAATACAATTCTGATGCATGCTACAGCATAGGTGAACCTCAAAAACATGCTAAGTGAAAGAAGCCAGCAAGAAAGGCCACATAATGTAGGACTCCATTCCTATGACAAATGCCAAACAGGCAAATCCGCAGAGAAAGCAGCTCCGTGGTTGCCAGGGGCTGGGAGGCGGGAAGAATGACGAGAGACTGCCAACGGGGATGGGCATTCCTTGTGGGGCGATCAAAGTGTTCTGGAATTAGAGAGGGAGGACCGGTGCACAGCTCTGGGTACACTAAAGTCCACGAAACCGTGTGCCTTAAACGTACTGGCTGAAATGCATGGTATGTGAATTCTATCTCAATAGAGCTATTGTTAAAAAAAGTGACTGCACAAAATCATATAGTGACACCTCTGTGCAAAGGCCTGGCTGAACCACTCTGCCTGCTAAGGATAACCTGTTGTAAAAAACACACAATCTGTCCAGAGGAGGAAATGATTTATTTTCCTACCACTAGATCCCCACAGCGACCAACCATAAAATCCAATCCAAAGGAAAAAGAGGAAAGAACAAAACAGCACACAATCTGCAATCTGCTGGCAGGTACGAAACGGAATTAGCAAAGACTGAACAAAAAAAAAAAAAAAAAAAAAAAGTTCAGCAGCACTGCTTGCTTCCCTTTGATTACACAGATTTAAACAAGTCCAAGTCCTTTTTAACTCATGAAAAAATGAAAAACAAGCATTCCCTCCTGTAACAAAATTAACATCCCACAGAAGGTCTGTTTGTACTTGGCCGTCATGAACCTTTCATCTCCAAGCACTGCTAAATTAAACAAGCCTATGTTGTATTGAACACAGTGAGCCAGACACCCTGGCAGGCTCCTAACTTCATCCGTTGATGCTGAAGAACATTCAAAATAAAGAGGATGGCGATGGTGGTGATAAAGTAGCCTCCTCTTCGCTCTGTCCAACATAACAATTATCTACAATGATGAAGCACTCCAACAACCGTGAGACCCCTTTCTCTGCTAGTGCAGAGAAGAAGAGGGCACACTTTGGAGCCAGAGACGTATGAATTCAAGCCATTGTTTTGCTTTGTTTTTTAACACACTAGCTGAGTGCCCAAGGACAACTTTCATAACGAAGGCATTCTGTGCTCTAAAACCGGGTGATTATATCTATCCTCCGAGTGTTGTTAAGGTCAAAACGTGGGAACGGCCAATGCTCAGTATGCCAATCCCTACCACTCTCAACTCTTCACAGCAAATGCTCATTTTAGAGCTTCTATCACAGGATAAGTAACTGACGTCGGCCATCCTTTTTCTACCCTGAGGACACCTAAACAACCAAAAGATCCTGTGAAGATTTCATATTAAATAAATTACCCCCTTGCATAGAACTGAAAGGAAGAAAGCCATCAATAACGTCTGCTTTAAATGTATTAAATCAGGGCATGACACAAAGCATTCATTCACCTAAAAGGTATTTAAAAGTACTGAACCGAGTGAGACATACCAAGAGAAACACGTACTATTAGGGAGAAATGCCTATTTTTCAGTGCAATAATTGGTAACCTTTCTGTAAAGATTGACGCCATCTGATTATAATTCCCAAGTGGCAGTAATCAGTTCTTAAGGTAAAAGAAAAAGGAAGTGGGATGGTTTCAAGCACTCCAGAAAAGATGTAGGAGGATATCCTTTCCCAGTGACAGCAATTAATGTTTGAGTGATGGCTGCTAGAACATTCAGACTGAAAAACTTTGTCACATTAGAATAGACCAAAATCTACTTAAAACAAAACTTAGTGGGTTTAACAAACACAAACACGACCCTCGCCACGAAGTGGGCATCCTCTATGAACAAACCAAATGGGCACAAAGGCGAAGCGTGCGTGCAGCTCCCGTACTGGTCACCACACCGGTAGGACAGGATCAGCCATACTCCCGTGCTGGAAGTCTATTTAAAGAGAGTCTCTGGACCCTGCAGTAACAGACAAGAGTCAGACTCCCTCTGCCCCGCTCCAGACAAATTTCTATCAAGCCCAACACGAAGCCAAGCTTCCGGCGTTAGCAAGGAAGACTTCTGGAAGAGGATGGACCGTTCAGAGGCTGGAGATTTCCCGAGGGAGTTTCTCTAAGCCCTGTGCTCATCGTGGAACTTGAAGCCCAAAGCTACCGCTCTCCACTGCTCTCTGCCTCTCTGGGGTGATAATAATGCCTTGGTGAGACACCAACTCAGGTATGCACACTGCAGAAGTAAGCCCAGGGTGCTTACTAGGGATTCAGCCGCACAGAAGCACCGAAAAATCGCTTTCCACTGACCATGAAACCATTTCATGTGAATAGTCTACCACCACAAATTCTGGATATGAAGACAGGACTTCTCCTCTTTCCAACTTTCCAATCAAATAGCCACTTATACTGCCAGTCTACACTTTAAGCGGTACGCCTAAAATAGGAAGAAATTGTTACAAATGCACAAAATCCAACCCATTAATACATAAGAATGTCTTAAGATCTGTTGAAATGCAGAACAATTTTTACAAATACAGCTAAGAGCAGAAATAAAAGATAAAGTCTTAATTCTAATTAAGACTTTGGTTTAAGTACTACTGGTAATTCCTCACTTTTCAGGAGTATTTTTAGATTTAAGGTTTTAAAGCATGCAATTACAGAAATTAGCTACTCAGTGAAATGAAAGCTACCATGTAAGCAAATTCCTATACTACCACAGAAAAAGTTTCAAGAACCCAGAACTTTGGTGATTTTAGAAGACAATTACAAGGTTATACCATTAGCCACACTAAAATATACAAGGAAAAACTCCAGGAAATCTCATTAATTTCGACCTCACTAATGAAGACTCAATAATGTCCTTTCAGGTCTGCCTAGATTTCACTTTGGACTATTTATTTAGTAAGGGGTTGCTAAGGAAATTAAAGTACAAATAAAAATTGCTAGGGGGTTATTTAATCGATTTAAAATTTTTTACATGCAAATAACTGCTGCTAAAATGCTAATTAAAACTAGCTCATGCATTCTCTAAAACCCCATAATCCAGTGGAAACAAAATGTATGAAACAAAAGTCCCCAACACTGCTTAAATCTATTAAATGCTTGTTCCATCTGCTGTGTTTATTTTGGCCGTGAAGAACTAGTTTAGGAGTCAGAAAAGCTTAAAAGGCAGGATACTGGACAAAGATTTACACAGTCTTCTCAATGGCTGGCAATCTGTTTCTCTACTTCTATTTTTAACAAATGCTGAACCACACAATTAAAATATAACTCAATGTCTTTCCATCAGTTTTTTTTTTAATTTTTTTAATCTTTTATTTTTTTTGTGGAAAGAGAGAGACAAGCCCAAGTGGGGGAGGGGCAGAGAGGGAGGGAGACAGAGAATCCGAAGCAGGCTCCGGGCTCTGAGCTGTCAGCACAGAGCCCGACGTGGGGCTCGAACTCACGAACTGTGACATCATGACCTAAGCTGAAGTCGGACACTTAATCGACTAAGCCACCCAGTGCCCCTCTCCATCATAATTTAAAATATATTCTGGGGTATTCTCTTTAGCCTTGTCTACAAATAACAACTGAAAAATCATCCCATGTCTATAATACCAAACATCATAGGATTCTTGAATTAAGATCTAGCATCTTACCTAGTTTAGATACTTACTATGGCCTTAACAGCAACAACAACAACAACAACAACAACGAAATGGGATATAATCCAAACAAAATGTCACAAAATGTTACTGTAGTAAGTGTCACTATAACTATGCATGTCTAGATTTAGGTGCATTTAAGAGTCACAGATACTAGCTTTCTTCTCCAAGGAATTAAATGTCTTCATTAAAACCTAAGGGACTCCTCACTTACATCTTAGTTCTAACTCAACGATGCCAATACACACCAATCATTAATTCTCTCAAAAACAACTTGAGCGTCTGCCACATATGTGCCAGGTGTCACATTAGTTGCCAGTTATAAGCTGGTAGATAAAACACACTTGGCTGCAGCCTCAATAATGTTAACTTGGAATGAAAAGAAAAGGACCCACATGAAACACAATCTATATTATAAGAAGATCCATTTTATACATAAGAAAAAAAGATGAATTTTAATACGCTTTTTATACAAAGAACAAACAGCAGGACAATGACATGGCTGGGGTCTGTTTCATGGGAGACCTTCCTTAAGAACTCTCATTTGATTGAAATAAAATCTAAAACAAACATAAAATCAGAGCTCACATTCACATCAGAAACTGACAAAATACTCTGGACAGATGAGACTCCGCATCGATATTCACAGGTTTACTGTTGAACAAGTATTCGTGTAATTGACAAGTTCAATACAGATTCCACTGTCCCCCAAGTTTGCAAATCACATTCTCTATGCTAGTCTGCAACTGGGATCTGTGTTTGAAAGATGTTAACGAGTCAGTTTTTAAAGCTTCTTCAAGCTCCACTATGAATGAATAAAAAACAAAGTACTGCTCCCTACAGAGGAAAACGTCCAGTATCCAAAACAATTAGTTAGTTGCCAGTAATTGAAAAATATTCGTAATGAGGTAATCAGGGAAACAGAACTAAAAACAAAGGACTCAACATATTTGAACATTTTCCTCATATTCAAGTCCAAGAGAGTGTCTCACTCACACAGGAGAATCACAGGTCTGTTCTCATGTAAGGAAATTCTTCATGTAAGTGAGAGTATCAGATGAAAGAGGTCTTTGAAAACATAAAAGGCTTATTTAGGTCAAAACCTTGCTATCTCAAAGATACTATTTTTTTCTCCTATTGAATTGGCAAAGATTAAAAAGGTTAACAGAACTCGGTGTAGGCAGGCGTATGGAAAACAGGACTCTCATCAACTCTGCGGGGCTGGAGGGCAGGTGATCAACTGGTAGTCTTTACAGAGGGTAGTTTGGCCAAATGGACCAACGCTGAAAATGTGCGTCATGTCTGACTCAGCACTTATACCTCCGGGGAGACAAATGAACAAGGACACAGCGATGTGAGTACAAGGCTGATCAACACACCACTATCCGCTAGAAACGGTCTAAATGGTCATCAGAGGAATGATTAAAGTATGGCGCCTCCCAACAATGAAATATCACACAGTATAATCATCATGTATGGTTATGCACGCCTTGTACAACTCGTGGGTAGAGAATTATAGAAACTACATCGTTGCATTAAAAAAAGACTACCATCTACAGCGTAAACCAATTTATTTAATGATTTGTATACGAGTACTTCTAAATCCACTGATATATTTCTTAAAGTACATTCAGCAAAATATTAATGGCAGGCATTTCTGTGTGCCACTATCTCCCTTGAAAGCAAGCTGTGGAGAGAAATTTAAAAAAAAAAAAAAAAAGGTGCTGGGGAGGGGGGAGGGAGGCTGGGAGGTTGGAGGAGGGGGAGGTTTCCTGTTGAAAAAAATTAAATCATAAAAAACTTACCTCAGTAAAAATATTTAATTATCTTCCTGTCTTACATCCTCTTTCTTAGCACCTTTACTGTGAACCTGCGGTGGGGGGGGGGGCGGGTGGTGCGGAGAAAGTAAAAATTACTTTTTCCTGACCACCTACTACATGCCTGGTGGGGGCAGTCAGAGAAAGCCTCCTGGAAAGCATGAAGTCTGAGATAAATTGGAAAGAACAAAACAGAAGTTACTAAAATGGGATGGCTGGGAAGGAAAACAGCAAGTTGCAAGTGTGATTAAGTAACTTTGCCTAAATTGTTCAAGAACCTATAAATGGCATACTCAACAAACAGGTGGAGAACACTGGAAAAGGTTAAGGGTGGGGCTGCTAGACTCGGAACGTCTGTATCTGAATCTCAGCTGTAGCACTTCCTAGCTCATGCGCCCTGGTTCCTGAACAGAGATAAATAGCACCCAATTCTAGGACTGCTGAGGATTATAGGAGATAATCCACATGAAGGACTGTACAACAGTTCCTGGAACATAATAAATGTTCAATAAATGTTAATTTGGGTTTTTACTCTTTTTTTTAATGCTTATTATTTATTTTTGAGAGACAGAGACACAGCACGCGCGGGAAGGAGCAGAGAGAGAGGGAGACACAGAATCTGAAACAGGCTTCAGGCTCCGAGCTGTCAGCACAGAGCCCGACACGGGGCTCAAACTGACAGACCGTGAGATCATGACCTGAACCAAAGTTAGACGCTTAAGCGACTGAGCCACCCAGGTGTCCCTGTTTTTACTATTACATGCTCTTACATAATAAGTCTGTTTGCCTCTCACCACCATTATTACTGTTGTTATTAAGAGATGATATAATCCTTGTTCTCAAGGGGCTTACAGTATAGAGTATAAGAGTTACCCAGATACTATAAGGCTAAAGAAAGATCAAAGTCAATTATTCATTCACTTATTTAACAAACACCTGAGTGTCCATCCTTTGCCAGGTATTTTGTGGGCATCTTTGGATGAATGGACAGATATGGTTTCTCTCTTTGCTTTCCAGTCGATCACAGGCCAAGCTATAGGGCAGATGAACTGCACAAGGAGACGGATACTGTTCTTCACTGGCTGAGGGGCAGTACGTATCCGAACCGGCAGACACAGGTAGCAGAACATTCTGGGTGGAAGGGATGGTGTTAC
Organism: Puma concolor; assembly: GCF_028749965.1. Lineage (NCBI taxonomy): Eukaryota > Metazoa > Chordata > Mammalia > Carnivora > Felidae > Puma > Puma concolor. The sequence continues at coordinate 30,967,443 of NC_141682.1, forward strand.
AGGATACACAGGGCCTTCAGGGAAAGCTAAGTAGCCTTGCTGTCAGGGTGCGTCTACAGGGCAGCAAGTAGTAACGCCAGAAAGTAGGAGGGGCCTCAAGTGCGGAGCTGGGTTTGTTTCCTATCTCAAGCACACCGATTATCCCGTTGGCATTGAATCAGAGCTTACTTTTAACTTCAATCCCAACACTTTACTGTTTTTCTCCATGGTTTCTTTTTTTCCTCTTTCAACGATGAAAGGGGTAAGAGTGGGAAAAAGGAAAAACCCAGTGGCCTCAACCCATGTTGGCCTTGGTGGTGGAAGCAGCAGTAAGTGATGAGTCTCTTGCGTTCTTGTTTAATTCCTCCAACATCCTTACACAGAATGATTCCTTGTACAGGTTCAGGAAGTGAGGCTAAGAGAAGTCAAACAGACCTCCTCAAGTCCAAGGGCTAATAAATGCAGACACGGATTTCAACTGCAAGCTTGACCCTCAAAGCTTTCTTTCTCTTGGGCGAAAATGTACAAGGGAATTTGCAGAATTTGAAGTCTCTTAAAAACTACTTGTAACTTCAGGGTCTGTCAATTTCTGTACTCATACAGAAAAACAACCTCCATACATACAGGCAAAACCACTTACAAAAGATAAAGAGAAGATCTCACAAAAGCAACACAAAAGATAAAATACGTAAAATACATTTTTAAAAAATTGGCAAAACGTATGTAAGAAAAAATTTTAAATGCTCCAGAAGGACTCAAAAGTAAAACCAAACAAATGAAAAAACTACACAAGGTTCTTGAATGGGAAAATTCAATATCAAGGACATACAAATTCTCTCCATAAAATTAGTTTATAATTTTAACATGATCTCAATTTTTTAAAGCTTTTTTTTTTCTGGAACTAGACAAAATGATTATAAAGTTAACATGGAAAAGTGAAAAAGAATTTCCAGAAAAATGAAGGGCAACAGGGGAAACTAAAACAGTTTATAAAACCAATAACGTGAACTGGTGTCTGAATACAAAGACTAATGGAATAGAACAGGGAGTCCACAGATGGGCCCCAATACACATGGAAGTTCTAAATACAATAACGGTGTATTTATTGTATTCTGAAACAAATGGGTAAAGATAGCTGGCAGCTACATGAAAAAAGATAAAGTTTAATCTATATACCATCCCTGAACACCAGAATAAATCCCATATATTGTATATCAAAGATTTAAGAGTAAAAATGAGGGGACCTGGGTGGCTCAGTCGGTTAAGCGTGCAACTTTGGCTCAGGTCATGATCTCACCGGTTGTGAGTTCGACACACTCCCCCCACCTCCTTCAGGCTCTGCACTGACAGCTAGGAGTCTCTGGGACCTGCTTCAGATTCTCTGTTTCCCTTTCTCTCTCTGCCCCTTCCCTGACTTGCATGCATCCTCTCTCACAAAAGTAAATAAATAAACATTTTAAAAAAAGGAGTAAAAATGAAATCATACAAGCACTGAAGGAAAACACGAACAAATTTCAAATTCTTGGCGGCCTTTCTGTGACGCAAAATCCAGACACCGTAAAAGATTAGAAAAAACTACCTAAAATTTAAAGAAAAATCTTTTAACCTTTCTCTATGCCAAAATCTATGGACATAAATTAAAAAACAAATAAACTGGGGGAAAGCGCAACTCACACCCCAAAGGGCTAATCTCTCTGATTTATACATTCCTAGAAACCGGTAAGAAAAAGGGAACCCAAAAGAAAAATTACAAAGGGTATGAACAGGTAGTTCATAGAAAAGGAAATAGAAATTGCCTTTAAGCATATGAAAAGATGCTCAGCCTTATTCATAATCAAAGTAAGGCACATTAAGACTACAGTGTTATCATATTTCACGTATCAGAATAAGACAAATCTAAAGGTTGGGAAACACTGCTGGAGAGCCCCTGGAGGAACGGGTACCATAAATGCATTACTTGCAGGAGTTCAAAATGTACAACCCTAAAGAAGGGCAGAATTTATCAAAATTATCAATGCATTGCTCAACGAACCAGTAGTCTCACTTTGGAAAGATATCCCACAGATATACCTCACATACATGAAATGTGTACAAGTTTATTCACCATGGCATTGTGATTGTTAAGGGGCTGAACAAAACTCAAATAGGCATCAATAGTTGATGCACAGGGGCTAGTTCAATAAACTATGGCACAGGCATACACTGGAATATTCTGAAGCTATTAACGAAGTGTTTTCTACACATTAATATGGAAAGATCCCAAAGGTATGTGAACTGGCCAAAAAGCAAGGGGCTGAATAATTTACAAGGTATGCTATATTTTATATACAAAGAAGGAGGTATGTATACTCTGCTGGTATTGGCTTGTGTCTACACAAAGGAAGATCTGTAACGATACAAATAAAAGAGGTTATTTATGGGAAGAGAGGACAGATTAGATCACAAGAGTTGGAAACCAGACTCCTCCAAATAAGCTGTTTTAATTTTTGAACTACACGAATATTTTACCTATACAAAAATAATTTTAAAGCATTACAAGTGTAACCTGGGGCACATGGGTGGCTCAGTTGGTTAAGCATTCAACTCGGTTTTTGGCTCAGGTCATGATCTCACGGTTTTTGAGTTCAAGCCCTGAACTGATAGCCTCATGCTGTTAGAGCAAAGCCTGCTTGGTATTCTCCGTCTCCCTCTCTCTCTCTGCCTCAACCCGACTCTCTCACACGCACTCTCTCTTAAAAATAAACATTAAAGGGGCGCCTGGGTGGCGCAGTCGGTTAAGCGTCCGACTTCAGCCAGGTCGCGATCTCGCGGTCTGTGAGTTCGAGCCCCGCGTCGGGCTCTGGGCTGATGGCTCGGAGCCTGGAGCCTGTTTCCGATTCTGTGTCTCCCTCTCTCTCTGCCCCTCGCCCGTTCATGCTCTGTCTCTCTCTGTCCCAAAAATAAATAAACGTAGAAAAAAAAATTTTTTTTTAAAAATAAAAAAAATAAATAAAAAAAAAAAAAACATTAAAATAAATAAATAAATAAATAGATTGTATCTACCTGTTGTTTTTTTTTTAAGGGTAACTCATAGAAAGAAGAGAAAGAGAACTACTCATTAGCCAGAGTCAAAATCCAACAAGCATTAAAAAAGAGAATTTTCTCTGAAATTAGATATCGACAAGCAATTTTAGTGTGGCCATCACTAAAAGCTATAAAAGACAACGTAATCTTTTTCTCCAACCAGTCTGAAGCCTACAATTATAATAATCCATAAAAAGAGCTATTTAAAGGGGCGAGGAGTTACAAAGGAGAGAAAAGGAAGGGGCAATGAAAAGGATGCCTTCGTCTAATGGTTCTCATAGTATGGCCCTGGCCCATCAGCATCAGCATCACCTAAGAACCTGGGGAGAAGGCCCCGGCGCCGGCACCGAGTTACTGAACAGGAAAACCCTGGGAGTAGTGGACGAACATAGCAATTCCTATAATGCACACCCAAGTGTGAGAGCAACTGATCTGGTCCAGCGCTTCCCACACATTCATGTGCATCACTTGCAGTAGGATTTTGTTAAAAGGAAGATCCCAGTTCAGTAGGGTCTAGGATGGGCCCCAGAGTCTGCATTTCAAACAAGCTCCAGGACGCTGCTGGTTTGGAGAACCGCACTTAGAATAGGTGAGGTCCACCTGGGGGAGGAGAGAGGCAAGCAGTCTTCATGTGACTGAGGGTCCTATGGAACCTGCCCTCAACATCAGATGGAAAAAGTCCTTACACAGGATTTCTGGCTAAGAGAAACCATGCAGCCTCCCATAAAAAAGCTGTACCTAACATGTAGTAAATATATTTTCAAAAATATTTCTTATTAAGACAATAATAACTATGAACTGTTGAAATCCACTTTAAGGATGTCCCATCCGAAGAAACTGTCAATTATGAGTGTACTTATGACCATTCCAAAATGGAAAAAACCAAAAACAAAACAAAACCATATTCTTATATCTGTTGGGTTACACTGTCTGATTAACTTTACCGCAAATTCATTAACCACACCATCTGCTCTCCATGAAAAATCACCCAGCATGTTTCTTTCTAAAAATCTTATATAAATTTGTTCTGGGGACACCTGGGTAGCTCAGTCGGTTGAGCCTCCAACTTTGGCTCAGGTCATGATCTCACGGTTCATGGGTTCGAGTCCCGCATCGGACTCTGTGCTGACAGCTCAGGGCCTGGAGCCTGCTTGGGAGTCTGTATCTCCCTCTCTCTCTGCCCCTCCCCCACTCATGCTATGTCTCTGTCTCTCTCTCAAAAATAAACATTTAAAAATTTTTAAGAAAAGTTGTTCTTATGTTTATAAGTACTGATTTTTCATTTGCGTTACATGGGGGGGGGACTTTTTTTTTTTTAAATAGGAATCTTCTGAGTAAAGGATTCTAGTTCAGATGGAAGTATCTAGAAATGTGTCCTTTCATTTTGCAAGTCATGCTTGGGGTAAATTTTTTGGCGTTAAACATTAATCAAGGTGCTGAAATTTGTACACATTCCCTATGTCACTGAAGGAAGACACCATCAATTCTGAGACATACTATTATTTCATGTGCCACTAAGAAAAGTTGCCAAATCATGACATGCCAATTTTAAGATACCATTTCATTTTAGAGATGCATCTTAAAAAATAATGAAATAGCTTAATTATAAAGCCCAAAGATATGTGCATAGTAAGTCACTCTTTTTCATCTACAAAGGCATGATTTTTGCCCATTCAACAATGTATCCCTACACCTAAAAAGTGGAAATTTCAATATCTATGCAATTCATATTATTTGCTCCATTTTTGTACATATATTTTTTTTAAGTAGTGATAAAAAAAAGTAGTGAGGAAAAAAAAAAGAGGGATGACCTCTTTTTACCCTGCAACACATATGGCTTGCTCAAAGTAATAAAAGTTAATTACTCTCAATCTGGAGGATTTTCCCATCTGTAAGTATCCAATTTATCTATCTCTAGTCAATTTAAAATACATTATCATCCTATTCTGACAAGAGCCTTTACTTACATGTTTGTTTCCACCTTTCAAAAGTAACAAGCAATGAACAATATGCATCGTACAGCATCTTCTCCATTCAACAATAAGAAAAATAAATTGGTTTTGCAGATTTAACAAGAGTTGAAGAAATGTACGATGTTACACTATAGCTATATGTGACTATGAGTTGAACTTTGCGACTCAGTTGCATTTTCCTCCTGGCAACAAGATGAACAGTTTCAAACGAAAAGACAATTTCTAACAAATCACACTCGCAGGACTTAGGACCTATGTGATTACAGGACATTCTACACCTTTGAATTTGCACCTCTGAATCCATCTACATCTTCTAAATTCTCTATTATGGATATTAGCAAGAAAAAAGTTATTTAGTAAGTGGTTACACTAATTTATATTTTACTTTAACTCAGACCGCTTTAGTTATTCTACACGTTGTCACTGTCACTTCCCAAATCCATCCTATCTCACACTGCTCACTGATTCAGGTGTTTAGTGTCAGCATTTCTAACAAGAATCACAATTAAATAAAGCAAGTTTTTAGGCAAAGGGATATAGGTATGAACCTCTCTCCCGTCTGAGATTCTAGAAAAATCAATGACAGTGTTACTAGCCAAGAGCCTGCCCTTCTGATACGTCAGATGCCTCAGAAAGAATAGGGGGAAAATTTTTTTCCCCACAAAAGTTGTCAGTTAAAATCTGCCCCCTTTCCGGCTGTAACTGAGTAGACCACGGACTGCTGTTTAGAGTGGATCTCAGGGTGGGGTTGTTAGTGTCCCTTAAGAGACATGTTTAGATATAGAAGTAACTGGGGGACACCACTGGCATTTAGTATTTGGGGACCAAGATGCTGGACTGACTTCACACAATGCATGCAACAGATAATGAAGATCCATCCTGGCCCTGAAAATCTTTTAAATGTCCAGCCAGATTAATCACTATAAACAGGCATTACTTTAGAACATACTACCGAAAAGTTTTTAATAAGAAATTATGGGGAAACCCCACTGATTTAGGAGAAGGTAGCTAAAATGAAAAAAGTTGAGATAAAATATGTCTGAAATTAGTGGCCATAGCCTGACATCACACACTGCTAACATATAGTTACAAGGTCACAATACTGAGCATATTAACTAATGCGATATCAGCACTGAATCCAAAAATTTCGATCTCATATTTTATTCGTTATCAGTGATAAGCGGCAGGAATCCAGCACCGTGCCTCAAAGCTTGTGACACAAAAGGTGCCATTCAGTGTGGACTGAAAACACAGCACCCATGGAGGGCTTATATAAATATTATTTGCGTGTTGTCTGAATCTGTAATTTACCTTGACATGTTATCCTTACTGCAACCTAGGCTCTTTCTCCCTTTAGTATCATAAACAGGTTATCCCAACACTTAGGTGTCTACCAGCCACCCCTTCCCCGCCCATGCCAGGCTCCATCTATAGCTTCCCTCTTTCCTTTTCTTGTGTGAAATCGCCCCTGATATTTTTACTGCTGTTCAATCTAAACATCTTCACTGGAAGCAGCTGCAAGCACCCGGTACAAGCTCTCTTCCAGCACAGCAGTGTGTGCGAGATGTAAACGATAACGGCAATGTGTGTCACAGATGGTTCTTTTATTTCTCCCTTACACTTAAATCGGGGCATCACAGTGATGTTCAACTACGTGTGCAGGTAGGTTACACCGTTGATGAGTTTCATGGTAGGGAGGTAAAGCGGGCTTTGCGAAAGTGTGCTGCAAAGGGGAGGGGTCTTGGTTCTAACAAGGCTGAGAGCACCACAGCTTCCAAAGACTGTAATCATGTGCTCAACGACAATCAAACTTCAAAGTTTCCTTTGCTTACAGCAAGCCCTGGGCTCCAAAAGTCCATTTCCATTCAGCCTGACAACCCATCCCTGGCACATACTCGCTGCTCCAAGACCTCTTCTGGGGTCGTGCAGGGCCATACATGAGTTCTTGACCATCTAGGGGTCAGGGACCCTTCTGGGAATATGACCAAAACCAAAGACCCTCTCCCAAGACACTGCTATACCATGCTGCAGCCAGTTCCGGGGGGTGGGGGTGGGGGGCTCCACACACCTACTGCAGCCCAACTCGGACCCCAGGAAGACTTCAAGCCCTAAAACCCTGAGAGTGGGGGTGGAGACAAGGGTGGGAGGCAAGGACGGGACGTGGGGGCTGGAATCGGTGTGCCTGGGTGTGAACCCCTCACTCCGGCGCTTCCCGCAGGGTGACTCTGGGCAGGGCGCTTCGCCTCGCTGTGCAGCCCCGGCGCGGAGCAGCCCAAGTTAAGTGCCCGGCATACTGTAAACGCTCAATAAATCGTGCTGCCGCGGCCAGCGGCACCGCGTCCTGTCGTCAACCCCGCCGCCGGAGGGCACCGAGGCGGGCCCCGGGGTCGCACCCGAGCGCGGGGACCGGCTGCGAAGGGGACTGGCCCTGGCGGCTCCACGGCCCCGGCCCGGCCGCCCCGCCCCGCCTCGCCCGCGCGAGTCCCGGGACGGCGCGGACCGGGCGGCTCCGCTGCGGCCGCCGGGCACCCCGCGGCGGCCGCCCAGGACGCGGGCCGCTCGCCGGGCCCGCTCCCCCGCCCGGCCTCGGCCTCCGCCGCTCTCACCCCCTTCTGAGTCCCCAACGGCCGCCACCGCCGGCCGCAGCTCACCTCCAGGGCCGCCGCCGCCGCCGCTGCCGCCACCGCGCGCGATCTCGCGAGACTTCGCTCCCTTCGGCGCTCCCCCGCCCTCCCCGCGGCGCCGCGCCGCAAGCGCGGACCCCGGCCTGGAACCGACACGGCGCGGCTCTCCAGAAGCCGCCCCCTGCCGCGGGGGTCAGGCTTAGCAGTGCTCGCGATCCCCCGCCCCGGCTCCTGCAGCCGTTCCCCTAGGTCCGTGACCGCGAAGGGTTAAAAGCCAGGTGCGCGACGGTCGGCTCCCCTCACCTGGCCGGCCTGGTGCGCTTGCGCATGCGCATGCCCGGGGCCCTGGACCTGCGAGCTTTTGCAGAGTCTCGACCACGGCGACAGCAGTAATCCTAACCACCGGTCTTGGGGTGCTTACTGTGCCCCGAGTACTTATGCAAGTCCCCATGGGTCCTCACAACAACCCCACGAAGTGGGCATTACCATCCTCCCCACTCCAGAGAGGAAAAAACGACTAAGTAACTAGCGCCAGCTCACACTGCGAGGAGCCTGACACCCAAGCCAAAGCCCCATTTTTCTGCCTCCGTGACAAACCCAGGCGGGCCTTGGCCATCCTTTGGCTGAGGGCGCCGAATCTCATCGCCCGGTCTTTACTTACCTCCCAGGGTTCACCAAGGGGAGAGGGGCGCTCCTAGGTGGCCAGTTGCTACAATCTATGAGCTGCTATCCAGAAAATGCTTCTTCTCATTTACATGAACTCCCTAAGGCCTCCCCGTGCCAGACTCAGTATAGGGCCCTGAAAACTATGGGACTATTTATATTCTTATATTCAGTGGTCTCCTTTTTAGACTGGTGGCATTTTGATTGTAGAGAGCACCGTGGAGTGGGACACAGGACACAGACCTAGAATGTACATGATGTTAGAGGGCACAGAGAAAGGTGTGTCTCTTTCCTAGGGGTAAACTCTTCACGTATAATTGTTTCTAAAGCAAAGGGGCTAGGATTTATTGAGGACATTTCAAGGGTGCCACCAATATTCTTCCAAGTTAAGTCCTAGGAAAATGGAGACTGGGGAAATGGAGAAACTGGCCTGAGGCTCTGTAGTGAGACAAGATGTAAACCGAATCCGGAATCCAGAACCCAGTACTGCCTTGCACCAAAGTCCCGTGAGTGAACATGGGCTGGCTTATCTGGGCCAGCAGGCCGCTGGGAAAGCAAGAGCCTTGGAGGTTCTAGAAGCTCCTGCACGTCGCATCAGGGGCCACACGGGCTTACCCAGCCGACCTGACAGTCACATCCACGTTGGCAAACATTGGCCTGCCCATTCTCCGAGCCTGTCCACCCACTCTAGCAACAATGCCATTCTCTACAGGCCAGATGTTATGGGTGCCCCTCCGTGTGCCCAAATAACCCAATCCACCTGATGGAGGAAGAAGTGAGAAAGGCAGGGAAATCGCCCCTCCTGGGAAGCTACAAGGTGCCAAGTCCTGCTCCAGGGACTATCCATTCATTAACTCATTTAGTCCTCCCCAAAACCCCATGTGGAAGGTATGGTTGTCCCCACTGTAGATAAAAAAAATCCAGGAGCTAAGAGGGGAGTAAAACTGCCCAAGGATATACAGTTAGTAAGTGGGAGGGCTGGGGTTGTACCTTAGGTGGGTCTGTCCCCAGACCCGGAAACTTTGGCCTCCATGACTAACAACATTCTTCATGACCCCCAAATGCCTGCGTTCTCACGAAGCTAAAAACCTAGAAATCTCCTGAGCTCAGGGCTCCAGTAGAAGATACTGTGTGAGATAGAATATTCTCATCTAAAATAAGGATATAGGGGCACCCGGGTGGCTTGGGCTGTTAAGCGTCCAACTCTTGGTTTCAGCTCAGGCCATGATCTCATGGCTTGTGAGTTTGAGCCCTGCACTGGGCTCTGTGCTGACAGTGCAGAGCCTGCTTGGGATGCTCTCTTTCCCTCTCTCTTTCTCTCTCTGCCCCTCCCCTGCTCGTGTTCTCTCTCTCTCTCTCTCTCTCTCAAATAAATAACTTTAAAAGTTAAAAAAAAGGATATAAAGAGGTTGTTGGGAGGACTAGCCAAGTTAATATATATGAAACACGTAGAAAAGTACATTGCACAGATTAAGCTCTCAGCAAATTGTAGCTATTATTACCATAGGTGCCATATCTGTGATGTTTTATTCTTTCCCCATTTCCCAATATAAACTCCCAATCGAGTTGGAGGATATGACCTTATTTGCTCAGGCATAGGAAGAAAATTAGTTTCTAGCAACAATAAATGCTCTTTAATGGACAAAATTACCTCCATACTTCCTCTTGATGGTGGAAAGAAACCAGACTTTTCTGAAGCTCTGATGTGCTCTCTCTTCCCTGTTTCTTGGGGGGCTGGGGGCCAGTCTTATAACAGCCTCCCTCATTAGGAAAAGCTACCCAAATATTTTTAAGTTGTTGGCAAAAACAAAAAGAAATCCGACTTCGGCTCAGGTCATGATCTCACAGTCTGCGGGTTCGAGCCCCGCATCGGGCTCTGTGCTGACAGCTCATAGCCTGGAGCCTGCTTCGGATTCCGTGTCTCCCTCTCTCTCTCTCTCTGCCCCTTTCCCACTCGCCCTCTGTCTCTCTCAAAAATAAACAAACATTTTTTTTAAAAAAGCCCTGGGGTGATTCTAATATGCACACCTCTGAGGTATAATTTTCAAAAAGCACTATTAAAACGCCTTTTGAGAGCACCTGGGTGGCTCACTCTGTTAAGCGTCTGACTGTTGGTTTCAGCTCAGGTCATGATCTCATGGTTTTATGAGTTCGGGCCCTGCATCCGGCTCCATGCTGGTGGTGAAAGCCTGCTTGGGATACTCTCTTTTCCTCTCTGCCCTTTCCCCACTTGCACTCTCTCTGTCTCTCTCAAAATGGTGGAAATAAATAAATAAAACTTAAAAAAAATAAAATGCCTTTTGAGCCAGGAGAAATTTTATAATGCGATTTATTTAATGCTCATTCATCCAATAAAAATGTATTAAGCACTTAAGTATCAGTTACTGTGTTAGTAGCTGTCAGCAAGACAGGCACAGCCCATGCCCATGTCACATCGATGGCATAGAGGAAGAGACAGGTTTTAATTAAATAATTCAACCAATAGGTGTTGAAACATTGTGTGATAAATAGAATGAGAAAGAAGAGCAAATGACCAAAAGAAGAGAAGAAAGAAAGAAAGAAGAAGGAAGAAAGAAAGAGGAAAGAAAGAAAGAAAGAAAGAAAGAAAGAAAGAAAGAAAGATGAAGGAAGAAAGGGAGAGAGGGAGAGAGGGATGAAGGAAGGAAGAAGGAAAGAAAGAAAAAGAAAGAGAGGAAGGAAGGGAGAGAGTGAGGGAAGGAGGAAGGAAGGAAGGAGGAAAGAGGAAAGAAAGAGAGAAAGAAAGAGGAAGAAAGAAAGAAAGAAAGAAAGAAAGAAAGAAAGAAAGAAAGGGAGAGAGGGAGGGAAGGAGGAAGAAAGGAGGAAAGAGGAAAGAAAGAGAGAAAGAAAGAAAGAGGAAGGAAGGAAGGAAGAGGAAAGAAAGAAAGAGGAAGGAAGAAAGAAAGAGGAAAGAAAGGAAAAAAAGAAAGAGGAAGAAAGGGAGAGAGGGAGGGAGGAAGGAAAGAGGAAAGAAAGTGAGAAACAAAGAGGAAGAAAGAAAGAAAGAGAGAGGGAGGGAAGGAGGAAGGAAGGAAGAAAGAAAGAAAGAAAGAAAGAAAGAAAGAAAGAAAGAAAGAAAGAAAAAGGAGAAAAGGCAGGATGGATGGAAGGATAGGAAAGAACTGGCTTGAATGGAGTTCTCAAGGATCTATCCGAGTGAACGAGGTGAGGAGAGGGGAAATCATTCCAGAGACAGGGACAGCATGGATCAGCAAAGAATAGGTAGGTAAGTGTTGGTAGCTGGGAAGGCAGGGGGGACTGGGGATTTAAGAGGCATCCCAGACCTGTACATACTGTGAGCACATGGGGACAATGGAGAGGAGAGAACCCGAGTGGAGGTGGAACAGTGTGGTGAGCTATGACATTGGTCCCCACATACACATCCTGCCCCGTTGGTCAATTCAAACTCTTTATGGAATCCTATCACCCTGCCCTGACCCCCACCCAGTGCTTGGTCAAGGATGGGCAGACTGTAGTGACACAGCTGTCATATCACTAGCCAATCTGTATTATAAGCCCTGGCACCCCAGAGTGGAAGCAGGATGCAAATCTCCTGCCTCCCTGCAATTAGGACAGGGGATATGACGCAGGCCCGGTTGGCCAGAAGCATCACGTGAGACGGAATCCGCTCATGAGCTTCGGTTCTGTTCAAGTGACTGGTGGCCAAAGCAGCCAGGTTTGGGCAGGGCAGCTGCAGGGTTGAACTCCCGATGGAGAAGCTGACGGCAGTGGTGGTTGTGGTGACAGCATTAGCTCCTGGGGCCAGGCCTACAGTGTGGTTTGGGGCATTTTTCCTAGAAGCTTAGCCTCAATCTCTTTTCTCCCGCCCTTGCTATGATTCTGTGGGATACCTAACTTCCTTTATTACATTCCCCTTTCTGCTTAAACCAGCCAGTGTTCCCACCAGGAACGCTGACCCCTCACAAGCCAAAGCCAAGTGGAGCCAAAGAGACTTGGAAAGAGACACACTAGGGCAGCAGTGAGCAGTGAGAAAGCATCAGGAAGTCAGTTCACTCTCCCTGCTTTCCATTGCCACCCATGGCTCTCCCCGCAGCTAGGGCGGATAAGCAGGACTTACAGGTCAGAGGAACAGAGACGCCAAAGATCTTGGGTCCTTGACTACATCACCAAGCTGCTGGACCGACCCCAGACTTACAAGGCCCTGGATGTCCCCTTCCCTGGGCTAAAGCGTGTGGTTAAATCAACCTGAGTTGGCTTCTCTGTTCCCCACAGCCCAAACATTCACACTGGGGCAAGGAGCAGAGGAGCAGCTTATGGGGAACGGGCATACCTCTCCCCTGGCTGTGTCAGGAGCCATCCCAAGTCCTGAGCGACTTTTAACATCTATCCCTCCCACCCCTGTGCAGTTTCAGTCCCACTCAGGCAAGCACCACCCGATTCCGAACACTTTATTCCAAGAGACACATCCTTCCTCCAACCCTTAACATCCTTTAACTATCTCTTTCATGGGTGCAAAGTGGCTCTGATCCTTGCCCAGATCCTACAGCTGGTAAGACAGAGCTGAAGTTCTAGAGGATCCAGATTTTTAACCACTAAGTTTAATGTCATGTCATGCACCCATCCACCCTGATTACAGCATAGATATATGGGCTTCCTGGCCAAATATATATTTATATTTCTAATATATATTCCTGGCTAATGTATATATATACATAATATATATAATGTATATATATATATATATATACTTGGGATGTGTGTGTATATATATATATATATATACACACTTGGGATGTGCATATATATATATATATATATGTATATATACATGGGATATTACTTTAGCTTGGAATGTTATATATAACATCCCAACATATATATGTGTATATATACATGTATGTGTGTGTGTGTGTGTGTGTGTGTGTGTGTGTGTGTGTATATATAGCCTTTAGCCAGGAAATAAAAAAATAAAAAGAACTCAAATCCAGCTCCTCTCTCTGGCCTTGAGCAAGCTTCTGAAGTCTCACTTTGAAATGAAAATGAAGTTAATGATGCCAGCTTCATAGAGTCTGGTAGTCAGCTGTGCCATTCACCAGTGACTTCTGGCTTCCCACCTTCCGGGCTCCTGCAAGATGGGTACTTCCTGGTAGGGTCATGTGACGAGTCCCGGCCAAAGAGTGTTTTCAGAGGGATTATATGTCTGCTCTGTTGAGCAGAGCCCCCCCCCCCCCCCCCGCCGCCAATCCACTGGGGCCATATAATGTGAGCAAAACCCAAAACTTTACAGTTGGATGCCACTGTGGATTGGGGGTGGATGGTTGTCCTCGCGTGCGCTAGCCTATCGTGACTGATGCATACGGTGTGGCCATTGGCTCATTCATTCACCTGCCATGGTCCAAGCCCCAGCTAGACACTCAAGAAAGGTCAGGCCGCGGTCCTGAAGATTCTGGCTCAAGATGTCTGGGGTGGAGCCCGGGCCTCTGCAGTTAGGTGGGGCTTCCGGGCGATTCTGATGCACTGGCAAGCCTGAGGTCTTTGCCTTGCTACTGGCTCATCATGTGATGGGAGAGTGGGACAGGGTCCCTACCACCGAGGGCCACACAGACTGCTATCTCACACCTCTGTGCTTTGACTCATGCCGGTCCCTCTGCCTGGCATGCCTTCCCTCCACGCCTACCACCATGCCTCCAAACACCAGCCAAGTCTTCAGACATGCAGTTTGATGACCCCATCCTAGCGGCTGTGGCCATTCCCCACAGCGTGGGCCTACAAACAGCCTGGCATGTGCCTCCTCCCTTAGATTGCAGCCTTGTGGAGGGTGGGGCCTTGGCTTCCTTTCTCTGGGCCATCTGTCTCGCACTGTGGAGGTGGGGAGGGACCTGTGCTAAAACATCAGCCAAAGCCACCTTATTACAGGGCTCACCAAAACCAAAGCCCTACAGCTGACGAGAGAGACCCTCCCAGAAAGACTACCAGCAAAGCATTTTCGAAAGCACGTTCGGGATTCTAATCCAGCCCCTGCCGCTTTGTAGCTTTGTGACCACAAGCACCATATTGAATCCCTTCTGAGCCTCAGTCTCTTAGACGTCAAATGGGACGAATCACAGTACCCGCCTCACACAGCTGTTGTGAGAATTCAGTGAACTACAAGAACCGAATTAAATTCCAGCCACCTTCATCACTGTTACCATTATTGTCACTGTCTCCTTCTTCTTATTACCTCCTACCGCTACTGAGCATGCCCCCATAGCTGTCATTATTAATATAATTACTCACCACATTTTCCCTCCCTTCCCGCCAACCCTGAGTGCCTGTGCTAAGCATTCTTCCAAGAATGGAGAGTATTCTTGGAATTCTCGAAATGAGTTCTTCATTGTCTTCATTGATGGTTCAGGGCCCACAACGGTTTAGCATCCCTAGTTCCCCCCGGGGAAGTTGGCCAACCTCAGGGAGTTGGTGGCTGTCAATACCTTTCTATCCAGGCTACGTGGATACAGCTAAGAAAATACAGGCTCTCCTGAGACTCCCTCCCTCACGGACTTGCCTTCCTCCGGCTCTGGGACACTCTGGGTTCATTCCTGGTTGGCCCAGCCACTGTGAAGCTGGCCCCCACCCCTTGCTACGGGAGTGGCAGGATCCCAGCCAAATAGGCCTGTGGACTTCCGGAATCACTGATAACACTAAAACTAATCATAACAATAAGAACACCTGAAACGGGCTTACTTCTTTCTTCCCAGGGAGAGCTAAAAGAGGCAGGCTTTTGAGTTTCCGATCATAAATGTTCCTTATGCCATGAGAGTAAACAACTCCTGCCTTCCTTCCTTATCTCTCATACATCCGGAGCATAGTGGGCAGAAGTTGGGTTTTGAAGAAAACATTCCTGAGGTTTCATGCTGAACAACTGTCCAAGCTGGTATGAAAAGGGAGGGAGAAACAAAATCCCCCCACACCCGAAGTGTTACAAGAGCAGGGAAGTGACCGGATAAAAACCAAACCTCCGACGACAAAATCAGGGAAGAGGTCAGCTAGGTTTTTCCGACTGAAGAGTTTCTGCGGACCCGGCCGGCCACGCAAGGTTTCTGCTAGGATCCCCTTTCAGGCGACAGGCGACAAGTTCTGTGAAGAGGGAAAGAAAGACGGGAAGTCAGAGGAAAAGAGAGCAGCTCACATGTTGGGAGCAGGAAGGGCCGAGATCAAGGAGGCGATAAGAAGGCAGCCACAAGAGGCAAGATGCTCGCAGCCAGGACAGCGGTCAGGGTAAGAGGACCACTAGGTGAGATTTTTCTCTAGAGGGCTAGAGCGGAAAACAGGAAAACTTCCTTCCTCCTCGCCAGCTCCCCAAGACTTTGTTGACAGATAGCTGCTCAAACAAATTTGTATTCTCATTTCAACTGACTCATTTGGCTGGAACAATAAGCTTACATTCCAGAGCCGGGGCTGACCTCATGTACCCCACTGCCCGTAAAATATTAACTATGTAATTAGTGCTTTTTGCACTAAGAAGGACCATGAAATCTGCTGGGTTCTCTTCCGTCTCGCTTCCGACAGCAGCTTTCGGCATTCACGGCTGTGTTCTCATGTCAGTTGTTCCCAGGGGAGAAAGGAGGGAGGAAGGGATGGGACGGAAGCATGTTTTATCATTTATCCAGATTGAAGGATCAGCCCTTGAACGAAAAAAAAAAAAGTTGCAAATAAAGAAAAATGAGTTGAAATCAGTAGTCTGGTTATAAACTGAAGTTTTTAAATAAATAGACAGATAAAGATATAAATACAGAGGTATGTGTTTGCATGGACCAATACACATATTTCCAGGCTCTGAACACTGAGAGGTCCTAGAAGCAAGGATGCCTCGGTAGCAATGAGCACCCTTAACACTCGTATCTTAGTTTCTAAGCACCATACTCCAATCAAAGGAACCAGGGTTCTGGGCAGAAGCGGTTGCTTCCAGAGCCAGGGCAAGGAAAATACAAGACGAGCCAGGAACACCATGCAGTGCCAGAAAGCAATTTAAGCAACAAAAACAACAAAAGCCAATAGTATTGGATTATAAGCCTTGAAGGGAAATAAATACCCTTGAGTTCATATTGATGGAAGGAAGGAAATATGGAAGGGAGGAAGGCAGGATGGGAGGGGGTCTCCTTAAAGATGAACGACAATAAATGGAGAGTGAAGGAAGGAAATAAATAAAAAATCACCATGAGAAAAGCACAGGAAATAATTGCTACAGTAAGATCCACCCACGGGATGCTAAAGTTTAAGTGGGCCAAAGTTTGAGGAGAAACAGGGTAATCTTGAAGTATCCCTTCCAAGATGTTTATTAATTATAACGGGAACGCTAGTAACCTCACGGCGAAGAAATCCTACAAACACCACATTAATCAAGCGATTGAGGTTAACGTCACTAGCACTAAGTTATGTTTTTATGTACCCCTGATACAGTTTGACAAAAAAGGCACTTCACCTCTGTGGCATCCTCACCCAGAACTTGTAACCCCTGTCGTATACGGAAGAAAACATCAGATGCACCCAAACTGAGGGACATCCTACAAAGTACTTGGCATGCATTTTCTTTAAAGTGTTAAAGTCATGAAACTAACATAACACTGCATGTTAACTATACACACAAAACAAAACAAAGCAAAACAAAATAAAATAAAAAGTGTCAAAGTCATAAGAGATGAGGAAAGCCTAAGGAATTGTCACAGACTGGAGGGGACTAAAGAGACATGACTGCGGTGGGGGACCCTGGACAGGAATAGGACCTCAGAGGAAAAAACTAGTGAAATCTGAACAAAGTCTATAGGTTAATTAATAATATTGTACGCATGTTAATTTCTTAGTTTCGATACTAATGCTATAGTTTAAAAGATACTAACATTCAGAGGTGCTGGGTGAAGGGTATAGGGGAATACCCTGCTGTTCTTGAGAATTTCCATAAGTCTAAAATTGTTTGAAAATAAAAAGTTTTGGGGGCTTCTGGGTAGCTCAGTCAGTGAAGTGTCTGACTCCTGATTTCAGCTCAGGTCATGATCTCACAGTTTGTGAGATCAAGCCTCACATCAGGCTCTGTGCTGACGATGTGGAGCCTGTTTGGGATTCTCCCTTTCCCTCTCTTTCTGCCCTTCCCTGCACTCCCTCTCTCAAAATAAATAAACACTAAAAGAAAGAAAGAAAGAAAGAAAGAAAGAAAGAAAGAAAGAAGGCCCTTAAGAGCTATCTGTTTCAAAAATTAAAAAAAAAAAAAGTGGGGGGGAGGGCGTGCCTGGGTGGCTCGGTGGGTTGGGCATCCAACTTCAGCTCAGGTCATGATCTCACAGGTTGTGGGTTCAATCCCCGCATCGGGCTCTGTGCCAACAGCTTGGAGCCTGGAGCCCGCTTCGGATTCTGTGTCTCCCTCTCTCTCCGTCCCTGTGCCACTTATGATCTGTCTCTCAAAAATAAATAAACGTTTAAAAAAATTTAAAAAAAAAGAGCTATCTGTTTCTTGGGGGAGAGATTTGAGGGGGGGTTTCATTTGACAACAAGACAAGATTCCCAACCTCAGAGAGCTTACTCCCTAGGGGAGGAGAGCAGACTCCAGATAAGTACAAAAAAAAAAAAAAAAAGAAAGAAAGAAAGAAAGAAAGAAAGAAAGAAAGAAAGAAAGAAAGTAACGGCAAGCTGTGCCAAATGCTGTGAAGGAAGTCAGTCAGGGGGGTCTGGGAAAAGCATTTCTAAGGTAATGACTCCATGACTGACACCTAAAGAATAAGGAGCTGAACCTACCAAGAACAGGAGAAGAAGAGCCCCAAGCAGAGAGAACAAGACGAGCAAAGCCTGGAACCAGGAAAGATCTTGGCGTGTTAGAAGAGATGGGGCACAGATCACCAAGAATACTAGGTCATCCTTTGACTTCAAAGGAAATCCTAAATCCACAGTAGACACCACCACCCCTACCACCCATCCTGTGTCACAGGGTCCTCCCCCAAATCCTACCCTACTGGGTAGGGATGAATGAAACCATCACCATTACCTACAAACCCTCTCTAAACGGCAATAACGAATGGGGTGTAATCATGGGCTGCGGTCTCAATGTCTGTGCCCCCTCTCCCCCCCCAATTCATACATTGAAACCTAACCCCCAAGGTGAAGGTGTTAGGAGGTGGGGTCTTCGGGAGGTGGTTCGGTCGTGACAGTGGCGCCCCCAGGAGTGGAATCAGTGCCCTTCTAAAAGGACCCCCACGGGCTCCGTCGCACCTTCCGCCAGGTGAGGCCACGGAGAGAAGATGGCCGACTCCGAACCCGGAAGTGGTTCCCTCCGGACACCGGATCTGCCGGCGGTGCCTTGACCTTGGGCTTCCCCGCCTCCAGAACCGGGAGAAATAAATGTGGGTTGTTTGGGAGCCACCAAGTTTATGGTATTTCCGTGAACAGCCTGGAGGGACCCAGACACCTCACCAGGATTTTAAGGTCGTGTGAAGGCGCGTGGCTTAAGTCACAGCGGCGGGGAAATCAATCTCTGTGCTGTTCTTTTCCCCTGGCAAAACCCGCCGTGAGAGGAAGAGCCCAAAGGGGAGGACTGTTTCTCAGCAGAGCACACTCCTGAGAGGAGAGGCCCCTGCACGCCACGTCCAAAGCGGTTTGCAATTCGAGAGTTGAGAAGTAACGAACTGTCCAGAGAGGGAAAACTAGTGGAGAAGAATATTTGGGAGGGAAAGTAAAAGCAAGGACGGAGGGGACGATGTGCAAGGGGACTCCCAAGATACCTGACGACCGTTTGTAAGTTGTCTGTATTGGAAGTCCCTTCCAGAACCCCGGCCCCTGGCCAAGCTCTACCGCACGCTCGGGACTGGTGTGCCTCTGCATCTGTGCGCGTGTCCGTGAGTGTGCACGTGTGTCTGTCTGTCTGTGCCCGTGTCTGTGTGTGTCCGTGAAGGAATGTTTGTGTCGGTCTGAGTCTGTGCGGATCGCGGTGCCTGTCCAGGCTTGGGCATGTCTTTGTTTTTATGTGCTGCTGTTTCTAAGTCTGTGTGTGTCCGCGTCTCTGTGTGTCCGTGCCTGGGTGTGTTGTGTGTGTTGGAAAAGGCAGCAAGGGGCTGAATGGCTGCCAGAGGGAAGACAGATGAATCGCCTTGAGAGGCAGAGGGAGAAGCTGGCGGAGCCAGGAGGAAGTCGGGGCCCAGGTGACAGTGAGAAAGGCCCCAGGAGTTCAGTGACATCCTGGCAAGGACCTTGGAATTTCCCCGGGGATTGGAATGCAGTGGGAATGGGAAGTCGGTGGATAATGATCTAAAGACCTCA
This sequence comes from Puma concolor, assembly GCF_028749965.1. Lineage (NCBI taxonomy): Eukaryota > Metazoa > Chordata > Mammalia > Carnivora > Felidae > Puma > Puma concolor. Next base: position 30,987,004 of record NC_141682.1, read on the forward strand.
AAGGGCAGGAGGACCAGCCCCCAAATTGGGCCCCAGCTCCCAGCATCGTATCCTCATTTTGCAGCAGAGAAAACGGAGTCTCTTGGCCAAGACTTTCTTAAGATGGAAGAGGAACCCTCAATCGCTGGGCTTCCAGAGGCCCTGAAAACACCGAATCATCCCACACTGAGAAAATCATCCCTTTCTATCACTTTCAATCTCTCTGCTGAGAAAGCCTGTGGTTGGCACTGCTCTCTCTTTAACACCTCTTTTGTTTACCTTTTTCGAAAGAAAATCTTTTTTCTTTAGTATCAATCAAGAGCACCCCAGCCTAAGGCACAATGGTTGGAACACAGTCTCTCATGGATATACAGAAATACAGCTCGAGGGGCGCCCGGGTGGCTCAGCCAGCGGGGTGTCCGACTCTTGATTTCTGCTCAGGTCATGATCTCACGGTTCATGGATTCTAGCCCGGAATCGGGTTCTGCGCTGACAGTGTGGAGCCTGCTTGAGATTCTCTCTCTCTCTCTCTCTCTCTCTCTCTCTCTCTCTCTCTCTCTCTCTTTTTCTCTCTCTGCCCCTCCCACGTGCTTGCTCTCCCTCTCAAAATAAATAAACTTAAAAAAAAATTGAGACTTTTGTGATATCATAGGTACATTCAGGAGAGCTTTTGTTCGTTTTCTTGCTTTGAATTTTTATTTTGTTTTTTTTTTTTAAGAAATTTTTTTCAACGTTTATTTATTTATTTTTGGGACAGAGAGAGACAGAGCATGAACGGGGGAGGGGCAGAGAGAGAGGGAGACACAGAATCGGAAACAGGCTCCAGGCTCCGAGCCATCAGCCCAGAGCCCGACGCGGGGCTCGAACTCACGGACCGCGAGATCGTGACCTGGCTGAAGTCGGACGCTTAACCGACTGCGCCACCCAGGCGCCCCTGAATTTTTATTTTGAAAAGAAAATCCAAACCCACGGAAAACTTACAAGAAGTGTACAATAAACTCTCATACTCTTCAGCTAGAGTTACCAACTGTTTACATGTTGGCACATTTGCTTTCTTTCTGTGTGTGTAGGTACACATACATACACACGTGTAATATGCACACATACACATGAAGACACATGTGTGTATACACACACACACACATGCACATACACATGCGTTAAAATTTTTTTTAATGTTTATTTATTTTTGAGAAAGAGAGACAGAGTGGGAGCAGGGGAGGGGCAGAGAGAGAGGCAGACACAGAATCCAAAGCAGCCTCAGGCTCTGAGCTGTCAGCACAGAGCCCCACGCGAACCCACAAACCGTGAGATCACGACCTGAGCCCAAGTCGGACGCTTAACCGAATGAGCCGCCCATGCACCTTACACATACACACACTTTTAAAAAGTAAAACAGGAAAGATTTACAATGGAATCAGCCCTATACTCTTCATTTTCCGGGGCAATGGTTCTCAAACGTCTCTGCACATTTGGGGAGACTTTTACAAAATGCCACCCCCACAGGTGCTGATAGAATTCAGGTGGAGTGAGGTTTAGGCTTCAGAATGTTAGTAGCTCCCAGGAGGATTCAAAAGTGCAGCCAACAGTGAGAACCACTGTCCCATCTTTTTCTTAAAGGTAAGCCATTACACTCACCTCTCAATCTTGAAAACGCTTTTTTCTCAGAAGAAAAATAGTGGGAATCAATTGCCACTATCATCGCCCTTTATCCCTAAATACTTCATGTATCTCCTAAGAGCAAGAAAGGACGTTTGCTTACATAACCAGAGCATAATCACTAACCTCGAGAAATTTCATAGTGACACCAAGCCAGCATCTAATATTAAATCCATATTCAGAAGTTTGCGAACTGTCCCAATAAAGTCATTCCAGTAATTGTAGCTTTTGTGATCCAGGATCCAGTCCAGAATCATGTTGCATTTACATGTCTTTTCTCTTTCCTCTTATTTAATCTAAAGCAGGTCCTCAGTCTTTCTTAGCCTTCCATGACATTGCCCAAACTCCCTCTTTAACCTCGGGAAACTCAGAGCCTAGAGCTAATGGCACCATCCAGCTGGAATGCAGTCGACTTTTGTCTTCTGCCTATTTATCTTTCTGGTCAACTTCTGTTTACGGCAAGTGACACTCATTTCTTATTTATGGTAGTGATGTCTGTGTGTGTGTGCATGTGTGCGTGTGTGTTTAATTTAGAGAGTGAGTGAGTGTAAAGGGAAATATAATTAAGGAAATAACGGAACAGGCATGTCGATCTAGCCCAGGTCTTCCCGAGCTCAGCACTATTGCCATTTGGGGCCCGGATAATTCTGGCTTTTGGGGGCTGTCCTGCGCAACGTAGGATGCTTAGTGGCATCCCAGGGCTCTGCCCATTGGATGCCAGTAGTGCCCTCTGTTCCCCCTCTGGTCGCGACAACCCAAAATGTCTCCAGACAAGTGGCCAAGCGTCCCCTATCCACAGGGAGGCAAACTCGCTTGGATGAGAACCACTGATGTAGCCCCAGGCATGAGAGAGGAGGGTGAGCAGTTGAAGTTTGGGAACCTGTAGTGGGGCACTTGCCTCTGTCCATTCAGGGTAAGTGATGCTTACCTCCCGCTTGGGCCTCGTCTGGCGCTCCGGGAGCCACAGCAAAGCAAAGGGAGGTGGGGGTGGTCTAAGAGGCAGAAAAAAGTAAACCGAGAAAGAGCTAGGAAAATCATACTGTCACCAGGAATTAAGTCTCCTTAAGCTTTGTGACCCCTCACAGAAGTTCTTCTGCCCCGATAATTCCTTTTAAGACATGAATTGGATCATTTCAGTTCCCTGATTAAAAGCCTCCAGTAACTTCCTATCACATGCTGAGTAAGAGCCAAGGACCAAGTGGACCCCGCAGGGTGATCTCGCACCTGTCTTTTCCCTTGGGGTCCACTCGACCTGCTCCCCATCACTGTCTTCTGCAGCTGCTCTGGACCCCTCTCTCTCCAAAGTCTCACCAGGTTCATTTCTGAACGAAACTCTTTGCATTGCTGTGTCCCCCGTGTGGCATGCGGTGTCCTCAGATCTTGGTAGGGCTGGCCTCCTGTCATCAGGTCTCAGTTCAGCTGTCACCTCCCCCTAGCGTGCCATACACAGGAGCCCTCTCTCCCAGGGTCCTCTTTGCACTTTCTGTGGCAGGCACTGTTGGCCAGCTGACCTGACTTTCAATATCAGCTCCCTTCTCCTTCATGGCCATCCAAGCAGAGGTGCCCATTGGACCCCCATCTGGCCAACGACAGGTCCTGGCATCACCCCTCTCCCTCTTCCACCGTCTGCTGGATCACAGGGCCAACGGCTGGAGCTGTGCAGCCATTCTGTGACCAGGAGGAAAAGACAATGCGAATATCGATTCCTGAGCCAGAGGACCAGCACCAGCATCCTCACTGTCTGTTCCATGGAGGGAAATAAATCCCAAGGGTTTACACCACCAGGATTGGGCTATCGGGTATTTGCGGCCAAAACCACCCGTGACTGAAATTACTCTGTTAATTTAGGTGTTTGCTTTCTGTCCCTAACGTCTGCTTGAAGTGCTGTGAGACAGGGATTCATGTCTGTCTTATTCACGATTACATTTTCAGGGCCTGGGCATGGGGCCTGACTCAGGATAGAGCCCCATCACTATTAACCGGTGTGCTCCCCAGTTCTCTCACACATCAAATAGGGACAGTCACAGCACCCTAACAGATTGTAAGGACAAGATGAGTCAGTGCATGCATAGTGTTTACAGCAGTGTCTGGCACATAGTCATGGCTCAGAGTTGACTTAATGACCTCATTAACGTGTGGAAGAAAGGATTACTTCTCTCTGTGATTTTGCAGCAGTGGCCCTTGGCTTTCCCCCCTTCTCTTCAAATCAAAGCTGTGTTTACTTGGTGCTGACAAGTCAGGCTATCGATTAAGAAACGTGACCACTGTGGTTGGAAGAAATTCACGCCTTTTACAGCGAGCTGTTGGATTAGCACCTTGAGGGAGTGGAGAGAAAGACAGACACCGGGACACAAAAGGGTAGAGAAAATAAAGCCTGGTATATTCCAAAGTTCAGGCCAACGAACGCTGGAAACGAAACCTAATATGGGATTGTGCTGTTGCACGCCGTGGGAGAACGGAACTGTGTGTTATAACTCACGCTTGGCTAAAGCCACTTAGAGGTAAGTTGGAGGTTATGGGGACAGAGAGTCACCACGTGTTGGGAGGCGTCGGGGGAAAGGGGTTCATTCATTCATTCATTCATTCACTCAACACCATATTTATTGAACAGCTGCGATGTGTCGTGCAAAGAGGGATCCGACAGGGAAAACAGCGAGCGCCCGCCTTGCCTGAAACGATCGGGTGGTTCTAAGGGACCCCACATCATTTTTCCCTAGTTGCCTTGCAACCAAGTAGATGCCACTCCACATTTCAGATCCCACGTGACATAGCTCGTGACTAATATTACCGCTACTAACTATCATTTTCCAGTATTTACTCTGTACTAGGTGCTACGTTGACACCCCTTTACCAACCACGGTGGAGACCATTTGCTAGGCATCTCTCCAGCATTCGTTTCCTTTTTCTTTCCAAACAGAACAAAAACAAAAACAAACCTCCCTTTTATTCAGGGTCACACCAAAGAGCCCGTATCCCCAAATAAAACTGGCACCAGTCTTTATGATTAGCACCCAACCACACATCCCAAGGAGCACAGTGAGGTAGGGATTAATATCATCCCCATCTCACAGGTGAGCAAACCAAGGGTCAGAGAGTTTAAATGATTTGCCAAAGGCCATAGGGCTTCTAGCTGGTGGTAGCTTGGTTCCAGAACCCACGCTTTTTATTCTTTTGGTGTATTCTCAGGCACACAGAAAGCACATGTACACCTCTCACATTTAACCCTCCCAGGAGCCTCGGCAGGGAGTGTAATGGGTAAGATCTTCAAATATCTGGGGACATACGTTCCCTAATCAGCCAGCTGGCTTCCTTCCTTAAACCACCTTCCTCCCCACTTCTAAAGCTAATCCCTTCCAGGCCAGTGGAGTGAAGAGCCTAAAAGAAGAGGGGGAGAGAGAGAGAGAGAGAGAGGTGGGGAAGCAGTCAGCTGTGTCTGGATGCCCATCTAGGCAGGACTCCTAGGAGAAGATTGTTAGGGTGTGGGAAAAGCCAAAGGCAGAGAAGATTTTGCATCATTTCCCATATGGGATTTTACGAAGAGACATTCAAATAAAATCAGTACACAACGCGGTTAGGCAGAGGGAGGGCTTGAATTTTGCATCCGGAAGGTTCCATGTGCCCTGTGGACGGATAGAGAAAACAGCTGATGGGTGGCATTAATGGGAGTTGCTCTGGGAACGGTGAAGTGGCCACAGGGTGACCAGAGACGACCATGGGCAAAGTGGGTGTGGCAGCCAGACCGCAGGGGGAAACTGGGCACCAGAAAGAGCTGAGGTAGGGCTGGTCAGCTGGGAGGCACCCTGAGTGGACCAAGCGAACCGCCAGCTGTCTAGCTGTCCGCCAGTTGTAGACCCAGCAAGTGCGACCTGCTGGGACACGAGCAGGACAACAGGAGTACTAGAGGCCACCTCCCAGGATTATGAGGGTACAGCAGAAGCCGTGAGGGCATGTGACAGAGGTCAGACGCTAGACACGGGACTTCGGACCTCACCCTTTCTTCCATCCTGCCATCTTGCCACAGCCGCTGCCGTGAGCGATGTCTAGAGCCGTGGGGACCTGGGTGGTGGCTCAGGGACAGGAAAGAGACAAACAGGCCTCATTTTAATGCTTGTCCACAACCTGGACCTGGTTTTTTAAGGTGAGCCTCGCCTAACCAGCAGTCGGTGTTTATTGATATGTAGTAAGTCAATGACCAAATGAATGAGTGATGAAGGCCTTTCCCAGGGACTTTGGGAGTCTTGGAAACCTTTCCGGCAATACCTTCCTGTTAGAGAATGAAGACGTGTGTATTACAGGAGGGAGGAAACAGTTGCCTGCAGATTTCTTTTTTTAGCCTAGCGCGGAGGGGATTCTAAGAGGGGACAGCCAGAGCTGGAGCACAGACGAAGGGCCACCAACTGGTGTCATGTGAGGCTCTGGCCTGCTTTTGGCAGGATCACCAAAACAGCAGAAGGGAGTCACTTTTCAGTCCCCGTTCAGATGTCACCTCCTCCCGGAAGCCTTCCCGGATAGCCGCCCGCCATGTTGAGATGCCTACTCTGTGCTTCTCTCTACGGACCCCTTACCTAGAACAGTCTGCTCATCGCGGTTCTCCCTTCAAGGTGAGTGCTGAGAGCCAAGGTGGTGTCCCATTCCAGTTTCCCGTGGCCCGAGCACTGGGTCTGGCCCCCGGTGGGCATGCGAGAAATAAGAGGAGCCGTTCACTGAGCGCTCCCCAAGTCCCAGGCTCTGCGCTAAGCGCTTTAGCTACCAGTGCCTTCCACCGGCTCGGTAAGCTCGGGAGCCGGGGTGGCCAGATGATGCCACGGTACAGGTAAGAAAGCCGACGCCAAGAGCCGCTAAGAAGCTTTCTCTCTCTCTCTCTCTCTCTCTTTTTTTAATTTCTGCATCCTTCTCTTCCAGAGCGCCTGGCCTAAATTCTTGAGGTTTGGGAACAGCACGGAAGCTCAGGGCGACGGGGCGGTCCGCCTGGGTGGTGGCTGGCTGGGTGGGTGGGGACGAAGACAGAACAATGGAGAGCCGGCACATGGTAGCAATTGGCCTCTGTGCCTAGACCACCCGAGGAGCCGGGCCCAGTGGCCTCGGAGCAGGGAGCGTGAAGGGCGCCCGCTGTCGGTGCCGTCTGCGAACGGATTTGGCACCGACGGGCGCAAGGCAGCCGGTGGCGGTAGGCGCCTGAAAGCTTCTGGCGGAAGGAATCGGGCACAAAAAGCACCGACCTCAAAACCCCAGCCACACATCTGGACGTGTGCAGAGGGGAGCAGACGGGGGATGCGGACGGTGACGTCCAAATACCAGCCCGAAGGCCCAACGGGGAAGAAGATCCCGCCCCCCCCCCCCCCCCCCCCGCCGCGCCTCCCACTTTAGAGATGAATAAAATAGGGCCCCGGTTCTGCTGTTCTGGGAGGACCCCCCCCCCCCCCCATCTCGGGACAGACTCTTGAAGTCCCCCGGGGGGGGGTGGCTTTCCTTTGTGGCCTTTCCTGCCCACGCTGTGGGCTACCCGTAAATCTGACCCTGTCCACGGCCAGCGGGCCTCAAGAGCTGGGAGACTCACGGGGGCAAACAACTTGACAAAAACAATCTGTCCCATAAACAAAGTCGGTGGAAAGCGTCCAGCCCCACACAATGGAGCTAATCTTCTGGGCACACATTTCCCGTCCGGGGTATTAGCGTAGACACCACTTCCTCCTAGGTGGAGGTAACGCCACTTGGCCCGCGGATCCAAGAACAATAATGCTCTGTAGATCCCCAGCTCCCCCGTCCGAGGCATGGTGAGCAGGAATTCAGAGGCAGGGAGCTGAGCCTTCCCCCTCCTTTCTTTTCTTAAAGAAGCCCTGTGGGTTTGGAGGCAGGGTCACATCTGGAAAGAACAGGGATGCACAGAGCATCTAACCCTGGGTCGTGATTCTGCGCCACCCCTGTCCGGCCCTGAGCTTTGGGGCAAGTAACTTAATCTCCTAGAAGTGTAATTTCCCCATTGTTCAAGGGGGATGGTGTAAAGATGCCCAAACTCACTCGTACTCAGGGGGATGTAAAATTAAAATATTGAATGGCCACTATCAAAAAAGAAAAACAAAACCCGCAGAAAATAACCCATGTCGGCAAGGATGTGGTTGTACACCCTTGGAAGCGGTATAAGATGACGCAGCTGGAGAATAGTACAACGGTTCCTTGGAAATTAAAAACAAAATTACCATGTGGCCCAGCAATCCCGCTTCTAGGTCCATACCCAGAAGAATGCTGTGCTCCCAGCAACATTGTTCAGAATAGCCAAGAAATGGAAGCGACCCAAATATCCATCTATGAATGCACTGATAAAGAAAATGTGGTCTATCCATTCCACAGACTATGATTCAGCCTCAGAAATGAGGGAGATCATGTCACCCTGCTACAACGTGGATGACCCCTGAGGACATTGTGCTAAGTGAAATGAGCCGGGCGTAAAAAGACAAAATGGTATGTTTCCACCCATACGTGTTGTCTAAAGTAGTCAAATTCATAGGAACGCAAGGTCGAATGCTGGTTGCCTGGGGCGGCGGGGAGGAGGGGTGGGGGGTTCTTGTTCAGTGGGTACAGAGCTTCCGTTTTGCGAGATGAAAAAGTTCTGGGGAGTTGCTGGACAACAACGTGTATGTACTTGACGTGACATAGCTGCACACTTAAAAATGGTCAAGATGGTCAGTCGTATGTGATCTGGTCTTTACCACAGTTTTAAAAAAATCAGAATATTGAGATACCATTTCTCTACCTAAAACTTGTCTCAACTCAAAGTTTTGGGCAACATCAAGAGTTATTAATAGTGTGGAGAAACGGAAACATTCCTATGACGTGGCGGGAGGGCAAATTAGGATAACTACTGTTCTTTTTAAAAACTTTTAATGTTTATTTATTTTTGAGAGAGAGAGAGAGAGAGAGAGAGAGAGAGAGAGGGAGAGAGGGAGAGAGGAGGGCCAGAGAGAAAGGGAAACACAGAATCCAAAGCAGGCTCTAGGCTCTGAGCTGTCAGCCCAGAGCCCAACGTGGGGCTCGAGCTCACGAACCGTGAGATCATGACCTGAGCCGAAGTCGGACGCTTAACCGACTGAACCACTCAGGCTCCCCTCACCATCTATCCTAAGACATGTACAAGGATGTTTCAGTCATCGGTGTTATAAATGCAAAAAATTAGAAAGAATCGAAATGGCCATTAGTAGGGGAATGGATCCATAAAAATGGCAAATGTTTATAATTTAAGAGAAAGAATCAGCTTGAAAACAGATTGATCTCAAAAATGTATTATTGAGCAGGGAAGAAAGCAGATTAGATATTTATATATAGCATATCACTTGTATATATGTGCATATATAATTAAAAGAACACAAAATACTAGTATATATTTTTTGCGTATACAAATATAGACAAGGTAACCAAAAAATAGTTAATCACGAAATAAAACTCTTATTACCTCCTCCCGTGTCAATCTCTGAACTAGCCCCCAGTGACCCCTACCTGTTGGATTCATTCCCTTGTGGGGTTCCCTCCCGCAGTAAATGGGGCTGACCTGTGCTCTATTCATCCCATAGTCCCCAATAGAACACTGTGGACATCACACTTTAGGACTTCTAAGACTAGGATATAAAAGACATTGTGGTTTCCTTCTTGCTCTCTTGTTTTCTCCAATTGCTCATTCTGGAAGAAGCCAGCCACCATATTGTGAGGACACTCAAGCCGTGTGACAAGGAACTAACAGCTCCCTCTGACAGCCAGCACCGGCTCGATCCACCTTTGATATACCTACCTACTCCCAGTCAAGCCTTTAGGTGACTGATTGCGCCTCTTGAGAAACCTTAAACCCGAACCACCCAACTAAGTTGCTTCTGAATTCCCGACCCATGGGAACTGTGATATAATAAATATGAAGGGTTTTAAGCCACGAGATTTGAGGGTAATAGGTAACTAATGCAGTTATAGTTGTCTCCTTAATGCTCTGGGCCTGCGGTCTGTCCTCCTCTTGCTCGGCAGGTGTCAGAAAGGTAACATCAGAAAGTCACATTAGTACTGAACCAAACCTTTTGTTCTTCAAGTAATCGGAAGGACTGGTTGTTCTTCAAGGCTTATTTCTGCATTTGATGTAAAGTCAATTCCACTAGAAGCAAGAACCCATACGGTGAGAAGCACTGAACTGGCCAGTTGTGGGCTTGGCTGGGTCCCCCACCCCTCAAATTCATATGGTGAAGTCCTCATCCTCACTTCCTCAGAATGGGACTCTATTTGAAGACAGGGCCTTTAAAGAGGTCATTAAGTTGAAATGAGTTCATTAGGGTGAACCCTCATTCAATAGGACTGGTATCCTTGTAAGAAGGTGAGGCCACAGACACACACATAGAGGGACAGCCATGTGCAGACACAGGGAGAAGTCGACCATCCACAAGCCAAGGAGAGCGCTCTCACCAGAACCCAGCCATGCTGGCAACTTGAGCTTGGACTTTGAGCCTCCACAATTGTGACAGAATAAATCTATGTTGCTTAAACCACCCATCTGTGGTGTTTCGTTTTGGTTCTCCCAGCAAACTAACACATAGTCTAACACACTTGCTTTACAAATCATGGCCTTACGTCCAAAGGGCAGAAGTGACTTGGCCAAGGTCACAGAGAGAAGACAGAGCAGCACAGCAATGAAAGCCCCTCTCTCCTCACTGGAGTCCAGCGGTTCTTCTAATAAGTGAGGCCAAGTCCCCCCAGTGGAGAAGAATTCTCAGAAAATGCTTACAGATGACATTTGAGTTCCTTGTTCCTTGTTCAAGATGGCAAGTGAGTGACCTCTGCTCACAGCCCCATCACCTTCTTTGCCTCAGGCATTGAAATTTTTTCAAGTATTTAAAAAATATGTTTCTTTATTTATATTTGAGAGAGAGAGAGAGAGAGAGAGACAGCAAGCACAAGCCGAGAAGGGACGGGGGCGGGGTGGGGAGGGAACACAGAATGCGAAGCAGGCTCCAGGCTCGGAGCTGTCCATGCAGAAACCGACGGGGGGCTCGAACCCACGAACTGTGAGATCATGACCTGAGCCAAAGTCGGACGCTTAACTGAGTGAACCCCTCAGGCACCCCAACACACTGCAATTTTTAAGAACCAGCCCAGGTTTGATTTCCTCCTTCCAGGTTCACCTCCCATTAGAAAAGCAGTCATCAGGGAATTATGCTACTTTCTAGGAAGCAAAGACAGCAAAGCCTTCAGAGCATCCAACATGGAAGTGATGGCCAGAAGCCCATGAACTTTCATGGCTCACAAACGTACATAAAGGGTAAAAAAAAAAAAAAAAAAAAATCTTTCCTCTATGTAAAGAGACACTCTTGGTGGAAGACAGCCCTCCTTCCGATGAAAATCTGTCTCTGCGTGTGTAATTCCAAAAGCCACTGGTCAACTCCATCTGGGTGTTTCCTCAACAACTAAATCTTGACAAGCCCCAAATGGAATCAGCTTCCCTCCAACATCTCCGCCTACCATAGCTCAGACTTCATTTAATGAAATTGCCATAACAGTAACAGTGATCTACCTCGCGATGAGTGCCAGGAAGACGCCAGGTCCTTTACCCAAATTGTCAGTCACTCAAAAGTCAATCACGCAGAGTGGGGATTATCGCTGTGCTTCTCCAGATGAGGATGCCCAGGCTTTCGACGATGACGTGGTCACAGATCTTGTAAGTGGCAGAGCTGGGACACAGACCCACGTCTGCCCGACTCCAAGGCAAACTGGTGACCCACATCTGGTCCGCAGATGGGGTTTCTCTGACCGCAGGAGTGGGTTTTTGTTGCTTTTTGTTTTTAAGCCTAATTAGTTGCTAACGTTAAAAAGCCAGGTTTCTAGAATTTCCAGAAAACACACAAAAAGGGATAATCTGACATAACACTGAGAGGATCATCAACTTCTCTGGACCTAGTAGGGATCATAAAAAGGGCACAGCTGCTACTCAGCTCTAGAGAGTGTTTGGCGGTGGGGTGGGGGCTGGCCCAAAGCGTCATGATGGTGGTAATGGCTAGGGCTCAATGTACACTTTTCATGGGCCAGGGGAGTGTTCCGAGGCCAGACTCCAAAACACAAGGCCTGTGAAACCCTGGGTGAGGACAGACTTAGGTAATCCGGGTACTGGTTACTCAGGGATCAGTCCGTGTCCCCCGCAAGATGGTGAGAAGAGCCTCCCAGAGTCACTCCTGTCTCCGTCTCCCCAGAAGCTTCCAGAACATGTTTGCTGGGTCACGCTGAATAAGAATTAGTGACGATGGCGAGGTTCGTTCAGGGCCTGGTTGTCTCTCCTCTCCCCGGTAGGAGAAGAAAAGAATCCGGGCGAAAATAAACGAACACATACACACACCCTTTGAGCCCACACTTCCACCCAGAGGCATTTATGCAAAAGATATATTCACAGGAGAGCAGGGATCACACATGTCTGGGGAAATTCACAGCAGCATAATAATAGCAAAAAAAAATTGGATACCGATCAGATACAGTTGGGTCCATGAGTCAGACAGGCACGTATGTGGGAGACTGTGACACAGTGAACAGAGCACAGGCCAGGTCCCATTTTGCTCCCAGATGTGTTCTGTGGCCTCAGGCAAGTCACCCTGGAGTCAGGGAAGTGTGAAAGGGGTAATACCTAGGCCACTGAGTCCCCGAGGGTTTATACACGATCAACACTTAGAAGAGTACCTGGCACACATTTTTGGAAGCACGATCTAAGTGTGTTAGTAATAGTAGGAGTAATAACAGCGGCGGTACTTGGGGAGGGGTCTGCCACCTGCGGACCGTGTCCCCCGCTGTCACACGACGCCTCTGAACCTCAGCCTCCTGGTTTATGGGACGAGGACAATCACGCGGGCTCAGGGAGGGGCACATTCTAATGCACTCTCCACAAGGTCACTTTCAGGGCGGGTACAGTAGTTTAGGGTGTACCTGAGCATGGCTTGGTGGCTTCGACTCCTCCTAGGTTTGGGGGCACACATCTGGAGGGCAGCCACCCCGGAAGTGAAATCTCCAAAGAGTCAAGGCCGGGTACTTCCTGACTGTAGGAAAGCATGCCCTTCCGGGACCCAAAGGCAAGGTTGACCCAGCGGGGAAACTGCGGTGTTTTGGCACTCAGGCTTTGCCTTTCCTAGGGCTCCCACCACCAGCTGGGGTGACTCAAACGGCAGAAATTTACTGTCTCTGCATTCTGGAGGCTGTAAGTCCAAGATCAAAATGTCAGCAGGGTTGGTAACTCGTGAGGCTGGAAAGGAGGATCTGTTCCATGCCTGTCTCCCAGCTTCGGGGAGCCTCGGGCATCCCTTGGTGTGTTCTCTCTGTGTCTTCACATCGTCTTCCCTCTGCAGGTGACTGTCTCCGGGCCCAGTGTTGTTGTTTTTATAAGGACGCCGGTCTTACCGGGTTCGGGACCCCTCTAATCAAGTACAACTGCACCTTAACTTGATCGTTCGCAAAGACTCTGTTTCCAAATAAGTCACATCCACAGGCACTGGGGTCCTCAACATCTCTGGGGGGAGGGGGACACAGTTCAGGCCGTAAGTGGCCTGTGTCAGTGAGTGGGAAGGAGGGCCCTGCTGTCCCAGGCCCACCGCCCCCCTCCCCCAGTTGCCGATCTCCCCCACCCCTCATTTTTGCCCTTACTTCACATTCTCTATCCAGAAAACAAACTTACATCCTTCCCGTACGTTCAACTTAAATAATGATACTCATATCAGGATGGCTCTGGTAACGCCAGCTACTTCTCTAGTACATGTTAAAACATACACATCAACATGATAAATGTTGTCCCACGCACCAACGTTTGGGAAACGCTGACCTCATTTAGTCCCAGGCTTTTTTCTTTTTCTTTCCCCCGCCTCGATATGATTGAAGAGAGGCCCAGGGCTACATGAGACTTGCCCCGTCCTGCAGGCGCCCTGGATATCTCTCCCCCGATGTCTCTTCCCATCAGAGGCTTACCCTTGGGTCTGTCCTCACAAGATGGTCCCCTGTTCTCTGGATGTTTCTGTTAAATAACTTTTTTTTTTTTTTTTTAGCACAGCGTGACGTGACCTTAGATAATCAGCTCTAATCCCCAGGGACATGCTCACGGGGTCTCCTGCCCGCGCTAGGGTGTGGTTCCTAAAAGCACAGAGCCCGGCCCCAGACTGCCTGATGTGGCTGTCCCCCTCCCCTCTGAAGAGCGACGTTCAACTGGCACCTGCCTGCTGGGAAGAGGAAGGGAGTTAATGCGTGCAGACCATCTACACGGTGTCCGGCACACAGAGAGCAGTTGGGGTCAACTTAAAACAATATCCCCCCCCCCCCCCCGCCACTTTCATTGTCCGCTGAGTTCCAGCCCAGGCACCTTGCATGCCTTCTTTCATCCTTAAAGCAGTTCGAGGAGGCTCATATGATGATTCCATTTCACAGATGATAAAATGGAGGCGTAGGACGACGGCCTCCGTACCTTTCCCTCCTGCGGCAAATCGGTAACGGGACCAGGGGCTGAACCCGATTCCGTCTTACTCTGTAGCAATGTGGTGAGGGCGGAGAGGAGGTGAGCACGAGCTGGGAGCCAGGAGACCAGGTCTGGGGAGACTTTGGGTTCCTGCCTCTGCAGGGAGGTCACCAACCCTCCATGGACCTCTGTTTCCTCATCAGGAAATAAGGGCTTTGGATTGATTGCTTTCTGAGACTCTTGCTGACTCTGAGACCTGTCGCTTCTGTGACAACCCAGCTGGGCAGAGGGGGAGTCAGCAGGAGCCAGCCCTCCAGGGCACTGAGCTCCCCTCCTCCCTGTGCGCCCTAAGGCCACTGGTGGCTGATCCCAGACAGGCTTTCACCCTGTGCCCTCCCCTCTCCATGCCCAGGCACCTACTCCACGAAGCTCAGGGCATCTGAGGACGTGGAGGATGTTATCTGGCCCAGGACGCTGGGGCCCAGTTTCCAGGGATTGAGTCAGGTGAGGCGGCAGGTAACCCAGATAACCGCTCTCCGCGCGGTCCCCAGAGGAGGCTGCCCGTGAGACCCGCTGCACCCAGGGGACAGCACGCGGGGGCAGCTGCCTCGGCTCCACTTTGATGGCGGGACGCTGATTCGTCACGACAGCCACAGGGATAGATAGAGGAGGGGGCAGTTCAAGCAGCCCCTTAGAGCTGCAAATTCCACACCGCCATTCCCCACATGCGCGGTGAAGATCACGATTTCGTCTCCCTGCCATTCAGGGTGCACCCGCCAGGTGTGGGGCAGGGTGCCAACGGCTTTCCACGCGGTACTTTTTCCTTTTAAAACGTCTAATGCTCACACAGCCCTGAGTCAGGAGTCTTGGACCCCACTCTGGCATGGGAAAACCGAGATTCTAAGACCTTACATATGGTGCCCGAGGGTTGGAAAGGGCAGACCTGGGATTCGAACCCCAGGTGCATACCATCTTGCCACCCTGATCAAAGGCCTTACCACACCCCTGCCTCCCTGGCTGCCCTTTCAAGGCTTCCACACCCCCTTGAGATTGCCCTGGGTGCTTGCTTTAACTTACCCTCAGCTGGATACAAAGGAAAATTCAGGCAAGTGGATCAGTGGGAAGAACGAACCCACCCGGAAGGGTGGGCCCAACCCGTTCCATTGGTGCCCGATGCTGTCACAAAGAGGAAGGTGAAAGGCATGGGGTTCCCTGACTACAATGAACCTGTCTAGCCCTAAGCCCTTGGCCTGAATAATCTCAAAACCCACACAAGAGTCTAGTAAGCAGGGGGGGGGGGGTGCGGTGTCATTTCCATTTTACAGCTGGAAACACTGAGGTGTCTTGTCTCAAGATTATACACCTAGGAAGCCACAGCAGGGATTGAAATCCAGGCCTAAGAGGTTCAAAGGAAGAGAGTAAAATTCAGAGAGCTGTAGGCAGGCAGTTCAAAGCAGCTCAGAGCCCAAGTTCGTGCCAGGACAGGGGGCTCCTCCTCCCCAGGGCCATCTGCCCAATCAAATGGCCAGAAGGGAGTCCTGACCAGACTGTGTCCCCTGCCAGGCCTGGGCCAGCACTGCTGCCCTCGGCCCACCTGCTTGCTGCTTTTCCAAGAATCCACGGCTCTGTCACTCAGTGTCACAGACATCCATTTCCCAGCTCCAGGAAACCCAAGCCTCCCTACACCTGCCTCGCCCTGATCCTAGGACACCAGGCTGGGGGAGGGGTAGCAAGGAGTACAAAGACCCACAGAGTCAGACGAGGACAGACATCGCACTACGTGTGTTCGCTTATTCCCTGGTCACTTGTTTGCTAGGCACTTTGCTATGCACTACTGTAAGTCCTGGGAAAATCAGAGCGTACAAGTTGGGACGGCTCCAGAAAGATACGTCATCCTTTTTACGACTGTATACGGCTCTGTCGCCATCTCCAACTCTTACGAGTAAGCCCCCCTTTAAAGTTTGGGTTTTTTTTTTTAATCTTTTTATTTTGAAATAACTTTAGACTCACAAAAAGTTGCAAAATTAGTACGGAGTCCTTATATACCTTCACTGGACTTTCCCCAGGGATAACATCTCGCGTAACCACATACATTTTCAAGACTTGGAAACTGACAATGATACAATCGAATTCATTACACTGTACCACTTATTCAGAGTTCGGCAGTTTTTACCCGTGCTCCTTTTTATTATTATTATTTCCAGCGTACAAATTTCAGCAAAGGTTTGGATTTGTGTAACCGCCATCACAATCGGGACACAGGATTGTTCTATCACCACAAAGAAACTCCCTCACGTTACCCCTTTATAGTTACATCCACACCTCCCCAAACCCCTGGTAACCACCGATCCGTTCTCTATCTCTATAATGTTGTTATTTCAAGATACTTGTACACGGAAGCATACAGCATGTAACCTTTTGAGACTGGGTTGCTGTTGTAATTTTTATTCAACATAACACCCTTGAGATCCATCCAAGGTGTTGGATCTTATCAATACTTCATTCCTCTTTGCGGCTGAGAAGTAGTTGGTTTATCCATCTGCCTACCGAAGGACATCGGGCTGGTTCCAGTTCCGGGCTTTTACAAATAAAGCTGCTCTGAACAATCACGCACCGGTTTTTGTGCGGACGTCGGTTTTTAAATGCGCAGGGGCACAATTGCTGGGTCATATGGTGAATGCCTGTTTAACTACAAGAAATAGATAAATTCTTTTCTGGACTGACTGTACCACTGCTTGGGAATGTTACATTTCCCCCAGCAGTAGGAGACGTTGTGTGCTCTAAATCCCTACCAACACTTAGTATGTCAGTAGTTTCTCAAGTGAGCCTTTCCAATAGGTGCACAGTTATCCTTTGTCGTAGCTCTGTGTTTCACTTCCACAATGGCCACACCTTTCCACGTACATACCTGCTATCTGTATTTCTTCTTCAGTGAAATGTCTGTTCACATCTACTTTTGACCATTTCCTTAAAAAAAATTGTTTTTAATGTTTATTTATTTTTGAGAGAGAGAGGCTAAAAGAGCACAAACGGGAAGACGTAGAGAGAGAGGGAGACACAGAATCCGAAGCAGGCTCCAGACTCTGAGCTGTCAGCACAGAACCCAATGTGGGGCTCGAACCCACGAACCATGAGATCATGACCTGAGCTAAAGTTGGACTAAAGTTTCACATTGTGATACTGTCCAACTTAACAGTATTTTCTCTTTTATGGATTGTGCTCTTGGTGCCTTATATTGAACTCTTCTCCTAACCCTAGGTCACAAAGATCTCCTTCTATGTGTTGTTTTGTTTTGTTTTGTTTTTTGCTAGTCTTGTATTTTAATGCTTCACTCACAGAGCTATGATCCACTTCAAGTTAATTTTTGTGCATGATGTGAGACTAGTTTGGGGGTCATATTTTGCTTATGGATGGCCAATTGTGTTTGCACCTTTATCAAAAATCAGTGGGGCACACTTGCGTGGGTCTGCTTTTGAGTTTTCTATCCTGTTCACATTGATCTACGTGTCTGTCCCGCTGCAATACCACAGTTTCCATTACCTTAACTATATAATGAGCCTTCACACCAGAGTGAACCTATAATCTCCTGCTTTCTTCTTTTCCAACACTGTTTTAGCTATTCTAGTCCCCTTGCCTTTACATGTAAATTTTAGAATCATATTGTCTATATCTCCAAAAAACACTGCTGGGATTCTGAGAAGCAATGGGTTAAACCTACAAATCAGTGCGGGGAGTACGCAATGCTGAGTCTTGCAATTCATGAACGCAGCATGTCTCTCCATTTACTTAGGTCTTTTTAAAAATTTCCTTCATCAGGGCGCCTGGGTGGCTCAGTCCGTTGAGCATCCGACTCTTGGTTTTGGCTCAGGTCACGATCTTGCGCTTGTGCGGTCGAGTCCGTGGGGCTCTGCACTGAGTGTGGAGCCTGCATGGGATCCTCTCTCCCTCTCTCTCTCTCTCTGCTCCTTCCCCGCTTGCACGCATGTGTGTGTGTGTGTGTGTGTGCACGCTTGCTCTCTCCCAAAATTAATAAATAAACATTAAAAAATTTCCTTGGGAGAAGCGACGGTAAGCGATACTGTGTTTTGAAGTTTGGATCCAACTGTTCATCGCCAAGATGTAGAAAATAATCCATTTTTTTGGTGCTGACTTTGCATCCTGCAACCTTACAATACTCAATTAGTAGGTCTGGGAGCCGTTTTTGGTTTTGTTTTGTTTTTTTCTTTGAGGTTCCCTAATGCTCTTCCAGGAATGTCCAGTTCGTTACTTAGCCTCAAAGACCTCCAGCTCTACGCTCCAGCAAACCCAAAACTTCTTGCAGCTGCCCAGCCAGGATCCCAGGGACACAGGGCCTGGGGGGCGGGGTACAAGGAACATGAAGACCTAGGTCCGGGCTCTGCTTTCCTGCCTTCGGTCAGACTGGAGGGCAGGACTTGCACTAAGGTTATTTATTTATTCCTTAATACTTGATGCGTTCTTACCATGCGCGAGCTGCCTTGGGAAGCCCTGGGAAAACAAAAGTAAACAAGACAGAGCTGGCCATAAAGACCCACTTGTTCCTTTCTGTGGCTGTCCACTGCTCTCCAGCTATCTCGAAAGTTCGGTGACCAGGCGCCCTTAAAGTTCTGAACTTTCGGTGACTCTCACTTGTTGCCCATTGCTTTTGTACACACGAAGACTTGAACGATATGAATATATTCCGTGCCTTGCGAAAAAAGAAAAGGAAAAGGCTGTCTCGCATCGGGACTGACCCCACTTACTTGGGCGTCAGACTGCCCGGGTTCAGATTCCAGCCCCATTAGATAACCTCGGGGAAGGTACTTAACGTCTGTGCCTCGCCTTCCCCTTCTAGAACCAGCAAGGCTGCTGGTCTTATTAGAACAGGCGAAGTACAAACAAGAATATGAAGTTTTGAAACAGAGCTAGAAGGCCCACACTTGCTCCTTGCATCGCCTTCCGGGAGAAGCTGTGTTTTAATTCACCATTCCTCTTTGGATGACGGTTTACTTGTCTCGTTTCTGCCGTGACGAAAAATACAGCAAAGGGCATCCCTCTCTGCGGCTCCTGTGTGGCTGTAAGGGATCCCGGAGAAGCGAAACCGCCGAGTCATGAGAAATGCCCGTTTTTAATTTTAATCGCTGCCACCACGCTGCCCTCCGTGGAGGCCGTATCCACTTACATCGTCTGGGCATTTCCATTTCTTCACACCCACAGCAACACTTGATATCATCCGACTTCAGGCCGCCTCTCTTTGGGGGAGAGAAGGGACCAGGAGGAAACATGGTGCCCAACGGAGACCTTGGCCTCGTTCTCAAATTTTCGATCTGCTTTCAAAATGTATTCTTGATAACTTAGGTAATTGAAAATGAATCCAACGCAACTCCCTCCCACGGAATACCCCTTACGGAACTTCAATCTCGTTGGGCGTAATACACACTGAGCAAACACACGGACAAAAGTTAGGCTTGAGCCTGGGTGGCTCAGTCGGTTAAGCGTCGGGCTTTTGTTTTCAGCTCAGCTCATGCTCTTAGGGTTCATAGGTTTGAGCCCCGAGTCAGGCTCTGTGCTGGCAGTGTGGAGCCTGCTTGGGATTCTCCCTTTCTCTCTCTCTCTCTGTCTCTCTCTCTCAGAATAAATAAGTAAACTTAAAAAAAAAAAAAGTTACGCCTGCAAATGGTAAAAAGGGCCGTGGGGGACCGTGGCAGGACGTGGCAGTGCGGTTGCTGATGATAAGGTGGTTGATGGTGGTGACAGCTTGCTGCCACCGTGTGCCGGGCACAGTACTCAGCTCCCTGCGTGTGTCAACTCCTTTACTCCTCGTTAACTACCCTCTGCGGCCGAGGTCGCTGTCTCCGCTGCGTGGACGACGAAATAAGCACGGAGCTTAAAAACTTCTCCAGCCTCACACAGCGAACAGAGGCACCAGGCTTTGAACACGAGCAGTCTGGCTCCGGAGCCCAGACTCCTCACCAGCTCTGCAACAGCGGCCTTTACCTGCTGGAGAATTACCGCAGGTGGCACAAGGGGCCGTAAGGGCCATCGTAGTGCCACGTGATGCACACGCGAGGATGTAAGTCCTGTCGCTCTGCCTCCTTGCTCGGCGTGGTGGGCAGAACGCCCCCCTCCAAAGATGCCCACGGCACAGTCCCCAGAACCTGTTAGGACGCTATGTTACAGGGCAAAGGGGGCTTTGCGGCCGTGGTTAAGGCTAGAGACCTTAAAATAGGGAGATTGCTTTGCGTTTTCCTGGTGGGCCCCACAGAATGACACGATCTGATTTTATTTCTTTAATGTTTACTTATTTTTGAGAGAGAGTGAGTCGGGGAGGGGTGGAGAGCAAGAGGGAGAGAATCCCAGGCGGGCTCTGTGCTGTCAGTGTAGAGCTCGACGTGGAGCTCGAACTCCCAAACTGTGAGATCATGACCTGAGCGGCAATCAAGAGACTGCCGCTTCACCGACGGAGCCACCCAGGCGCCCCTATAATCACATAATTCTAAAAAGTCCTCAGAAGCAGAGAACTTTCTCTGGCCGCAGGCAGAGAAATGGGCTGGAAGATGTCAGAGATTTGAAGCCCAGGAGGGTTTTGCCCCGCTGCTGCTGGCGGGGGGTGCACGGAAAGCACGAGAAGGAATGTGGGCAGCCTCTAGTTGCAAAGACCAGCCCCCCCCCCATTGGAAGCAGGGGCTCCTCAGTCCCAAAACCACGGGGAACTGAATTCAGCTAACTACTGAAATGAGCTTGGAACCACATTCATCCCCAGAGCCTCCGGAAAGGAACATGGTCCCACTGACCACTCTGGTCTCAGTCTTGGGAGACTCTAAGCAAAGGACCCACCAGGGCACGGTGAATTTGGACTTCTGACCTACAGACACATGAAAGGGTAAACAGACTTTGTTTTAAGCCTTCAAACCCGTGGCTGCGCGTTACAGTCGCGATAGAAAACGAATACACCGCATGTGATTTGCAGGACCTGCCTGCATGCTCACTGGGTCCACAGTCTATATCTGTCCTAGTGACCTGTCACACTGACTTACACCCCTGCTGTCAGAGGTGCACCTTGAAATTAAGGCATTTTTTTCCCTTCAAAAGTCTTGTTGGGGGAGCACCTGGGGGGCTCATTCGGTTGAGCATCCACCTCTTGATTTCAGCTCACATCAGGATCTCCAGGTTATGAGACTCTGTGGGCTCTGTGCTGAGTGTGGAGCCTGCTTGAGATTCTCTCTATCTCTCTCTCTCTCTCTCTCTCTCTCTCTCTCAAAAAAAAAAAAAAAGCCTTGCTGATAAGCACAGACACCATCTGAGATGAAATAATGCATTAGCAGCCTGTCACTGATTAACATGCAACCAGAGGCATTGCCTGTCCCAGAACGTAGAACAGGCATGTTCTGACACAGAGGCCGGAAATTCCAAGCAGAAAAGGATCCTTCTCTGGAAGGGAAGATCTGGGGAGGGAACAGGTGTGAAAGGACCCTGAACAGCATGCAGGGGCTAAGGGCTCCTTAGAGACAGGAAGGAGAGTGGCCCCTGACATAATTTTATCTGGAGCCACCGTGGCCTTGCGGTGTCCTGACTTATGGCTTTGGAACCCGCTGTTTTCCATGCTGAGAATGCCCTTCCCTCAGCCCGTCAGAAGGGCCTTCCATGACCATCCTACCAAAGCAGCATTGCTCTCCCCTGGCCATGGTCCTCTCCATGGCTCTATCACCCTCTGATAGGATCTCTGCATTTTCAGGTACTTATAATTCCCACCCAACTAAGCTATAGGCTCCAAGAATGCCGGGACTTGGCCTCCCTTCTGGTATCCCCAGTGCCCAAACGATGGCTGAGACAGGCTGGGGATTCAGCAAATACCCACCGAATGAATGGAAGACTAAAATACAAGGTACTGTCTGCCAACAGCAATCAGAGATGTAAAGGATGAGAATCTCTATGGGTGGGGAGGCTAACGGAAGAGAATTGATTGAAAAGGCCCGGATGTTTGCAAGGGAGGCAGGGGTCTGACTTAGATACAAGTTGGCCCGCAGGAGCGTGGACTCATGCAAGAAAAGGCAAGGCAATGGGGGAACAGCAGGGCGCTCGGCCAGAAGACAGAGTGTGTAGTCACAGGTGAATGTGATGTGAAAGGCGTTAAGCTTAAGCATCAGGGTTTAGCACCTGCACGGGCACTCCCAAGTCCCTAGCAAGGTGCTCACAGGGTCACGTGTTTCCATGTGATTTGCACGAATAGGATGGTTCGCCCACCACCAGTTAAGGCCAGTTCTCCTTCCGGTTGGTTGGCTTCTCTTCCATCTCACTTCCTCTTGCGTTGGGTGGCACTGGGATTTCTGTGGATGATTGTTGGGTCTAGCTAAAGGAAGCTGAGTTGGGAATGCATCAGGCAGCTGTGTAAATAAATATGTCCCACGTAAGCCACCAAACGTGTGGCTGTGTGTCCCAGCAGCGACAGAAAACGAACACACCCAGTGTTGGTGTCCCCACACTACAGGTGAGTGGTACACGTCTTTGCACCTGCTGTCCCCTAAGCTGAGTGGGGTTTATTTAAGCAGTTCACAGTCACTTCCCCTACAGTTAAGTAATTGCCAGCTATCTTCATGCAGGAATAGTTTCCAGGAATCCTCTCACTACCCACTGGGCCAATTCACCTGGAATTACGACTTAAAGACACGTCGCGATATGAATCTACCCCCGAGGATGTGAGTAATGGAGTAGAAACAAGCTCTGAAGCGCACAGAGCCAGAAGCTGGTCTGTGGAAAATTACTCCAAACCTTTGAGCCCATATATGAAAGAAACCTGATGGCAATTTTCCAAATTTAACATTTCTAGAATTTCATATGATGTTACCAATACAAAGTTGTAAGGCTGAAAGAAAAGTTTATAAGTTATCAAGAATAGGAAAACAGGGGTGCTTGGGTGGCTCAGTCGGTTAAGCGTCCCACTTCGGCTCAGGTCATGATCTCACGGTTCGTGGGTTCAAGCCCTGCATCGGGCTCTGTGCTGACAGCTCGGAGCCTGGAGCCTGCTTCAGACTCTCTGTCTCCCTCTCTCTCTGCCCCTCCCCGCTCAGGCTATGTCTCTCTCTCTCTTTGAAAACATAAAATGAAAATTAAAAAAAAAAAGAATAGAAAAACAAATTCAATCAGTCAACACGCTGTAGGAAAGATGGAAGGATCGTTCCATGTTCTCTAGAAAGTGGTATTTTAAAGTCGTTGCTGGACATAGAGGCAAAGAGGAAGAAGAAGAGAGGCATATTGGCACTGATGGCTGTGGACGTCAATGGCAGAGAGGCAACAGTCAACGACAGAGGAAGGGGAGTGCTCCCCCAAACCAGAAGGCCGGACAGAACCTCGGGAAGGGGCCAGAAGAACCTTGAGGGTAACCCTCATGCAGGCAGAGAAAAGGAACTGGCGGTGTGAACCAGCCGTGCTTTGCCAGCCATCGCGCTAAGGGCTGGATGCTGGTGTTTGAGTCTCCAACAGCCTTACCACGTAACCGCATGTGTCTTCCCCACAGACACACGCCTGAAGCTCAGAAGAGGGAGGATTGCGTCCAAATCTATTCAGCTCTGAAACCCACCACAGGATGAGCGAGACCACCAAGAAGTGGGGCTGCGACGAGGAAGCCGGTAGAGGATAGACAGGAAAAGAAGGCAAGTGATGGCCAACGCTTAGACATCTTTTAGAGCCAGAGATGGGGAACCCAGATGCCTGCAGGGGCTGGGCAGTCGGCAAGCGATGGAGAGGTGTTTGCAACACAAAACTCACAAGCTAATCTTTACTTACATGAACTAATTTATACTGCTTTTTTTTGTTTTTTTAACACACAAGGCTTCCTTGGCCGTGCTTTCATTTTCCTTGATACAAGAGCAATTTCTTGACTGTCAAGGAACAAGACTGCGTATGTGCAATGATCCCGGGCTGTGGGTTCTTGGTCTCAGCGCTGGGGATGGGTGGGGACGGTGGCAAATTGGAGAATTACTCACACTACCCAGTTCCAGGCCATGATGCCAGGTGGAAATGACCCAGGATCGTCAGATCTGATTTTCCAATGGAAGCCAAAAAGACAGATTTTCATGTGAACTCTTAATTTCTAAATGTTGTCAATGAATTTTTTTTTTAGAATAATGTGTAGCCCACAAGATGCATCTGTGAGTCAGATATGAAACCATGTTTGATCCAGAATGAATGATGTTGGTGAAAATAATAACGGAGACAATGATGATAAACTTGTGAATATTTAATGTGCCAAGAACTGTTCTTACCCGAATGAAATTTAAGCTTCTACCACAACCCTGTAAAGTTCGATATTATTATTCCTTTTTTATATCTGGGGAAACTGAGGCTCAGAGAGCTCATGTTCATGTACCCAGGAAGCGTGGAGCCAGGATTTAAACCACGCAGAATGACTTCAGAACCTGGGTTCTTCATCCCCAAAGCTGGTTTAGAGAAGACCTCTGATTTTACACCCAGGAAGAGCGTTATCCCAGGGATTGAGGCACAGCTTATGAGGCATGTGGTTTTCTGAAACTATTTACATTTTTTTACCTGGGTGCAAGAGTGTGTTTTCATTGGAAGGGAAGACCAAAGCTTCCATAAAGCTCTCAAAGAGACTCTAGAAAGGACAGAGTGACTGATTTAGGATCATGAGTTACTTTGCTTCAGACAAGCCAGTCCCATAGACTAAGGGGCGGAAGCTGAACAGCCAGGGGTTAAAGAGATAGCAAGCTATACACGGTGGGGGTCAGCCCTTTCTAGAATACTGGCAGTGAAGAAAGAGAAAGCAGGGGTAAGAGAAGACTCTGCGGATAAGAGAGATCTGGGCATTTCGTCTGCTGGAGAAGGAGGCGAGGGAGAAGGAAAGAATGAAGCATTTATGGTTCTTACAGAGCAAGGACACTTTGAAAAGGGCCATGCCTTGGCTCCCAAGCACGAGGGTCCCAAGAAGTCTGGACAAGTCGAACTAAAACACGGTTTCACAAAATGGGAGTAGCTTCTCTCCTATGCTCTGCCCCACTCCAACCCAGGAGTGAAGCCTGAGAACTTCCTTACCCATCCGCCTCTTTCCTGCTCTCCCTTTCTTCGTGCCACAAAGCCGGGGTCAGGGCGCCCCACAGGATCTGCTAGTGTGTGTCTCTTACACACCCACCCAGCTTCGACTTCCCTCCAGCAAAGGGGACAGTGTGCGTCTCTTTGCATTCTCCAAGAAAAAACAGCCCCGTCCGCCTGCTTGCCATGTTCTGTTCTGGCATCGTTATCACTCAGATTTGTTTGAACAGTCACTCCAGATTCATTTCTCCCCAGTAGGTGAGACAGGTTTTAAAAAACATGAACTATGATAAATAGATGAATTTAAAAGGACAAGAGACGATGAGTGAATGCCACCTACAGAATGTTTGTGTCCCCTCAATATTCATATGCTGAAACCTAATCCCCAGTGTGATGGTATTGGTGGGGGGGGAGGGCTTTTGGAGGTGATTAGTTCATGAGAGTGGTGCTCTCATGAATGGGATTAGTGCCCTTATAAAAGACACCCTGGAGGGGCACCTGGGTGGCTCAGTCGGTTAAGCTCACGACTTCGGCTCAGGTCGTGATCTCGCAGTTCATGGGTTTGAGCCCCGTGTCAGGCTCTGTGCTGACAGCTCAGAGCCCGGAGCCTGCTTTGGATTCTGTGTTTCCCTCTCTCTCTGCCCCTCCCCCACTCATGCTCTGTCTCTCTCCATCTCTCAAAAATGAATAAACATTTAAAAAGATTGAAAAAAAAAGACACCCTGGAGAGCTCCTTCACCCCTTCTGCCATGTGAAGACACAGCGAGAAGACAGCTGTCTATTAATCAGGAAGTGGGTCCTCACCAGACACTCCACCTGCCAGGCACCTTGGTCTCAGACTTCCCAGTCTCCAAAACTATGGGAAATAAATGCCTGCTGTTTAAGCCCCCCAGACTGTGATAGTTTCGTTACAGCAGCTTGAATGGACTAAGACAGTGGATAACTCGGGACAGGAGTCAGCACTGGCTTCTCTGAGGATGCTGCTTTTTGACGTGACTCATGAAGACCAAATCAAAGTTAACTAGGGGAGGGGCGCCTGGGTGGCGCAGTCGGTTGAGCGTCCGACTTCAGCCAGGTCACGATCTCGCGGTCCGTGAGTTCGAGCCCCGTGTCAGGTTCTGGGCTGACAGCTCAGAGCCTGGAGCCTGTTTCCGATTCTGTGTCTCCCTCTCTCTCTGCCCCTCCCCCGTTCATGCTCTGTCTCTCTCTGTCCCAAAAATAAATAAACGTTGAAAAAACAAATTAAAAAAAAAAAAAGTTAACTAGGGGAAAAGGCGCAAGGGTGGTGGTTGGGAAGCGAAGGGCAAATTCAGGCAGGGCGAACTGCACTGTGAATGGAGAAATAATGCTCTCGGATGGGGGAGGAGTAGTCAATGACAACCACGCACCATCACAGCTGCAGACACCAGGTCCCACACAGGAGGAAGGCTCCTGGGGAGGGTGGGTCAGTGGCCTCAGGGATGAGTGAGCAGAATTAGGAAGTTTAGTGTACAACACCTGGCGCTTTTGATCGTACCTCTTACGTACAATTCTTAGGTTTGGGAAATTTCCCAAGATTCTCCTCTCTTCAAGGCGGAGACGAGAAGCTCCGTTTACTAGACTCCTTTGCAGCAAAGACATAGGTGTTGTTCCTGGCTCTGCACCCTCTAAGCCCAATGACCTGGTCCTGCTGGGGCTCCCGCGAGTTGCCTAACACCATCTAACATTTTCCCTTTCTTTTCAAAGTAACTGAAATGGATTCTGTTGTTCTCAGCCAAGAACCCTGACAAAGGCAGGAAGGATGACTAAGTAACTAGAGGAAAAAGGGAGTGACAGAGCTTAGGCACAGGGGCGCAAAACAGTACGATGTGGCAAGGGACCACGATAGGTTAGGATGCAAATTTTCCCCAAGTCTGAGAAGGACACATCTTCAGCTCGGGAGAAAACAAGCTCAGGACAGCTCTGGGCTGCTGCTATTACCCGCAGCACGTTGGGTATCTGCTGCTCCATACAGTACTAGGAGTATTGGGGACACACAGCAAGGCTGTGGGGAGGGGAACATTGGGTTCAGTTGACAGAGTATCTTGTTCTTGAAGTCAGGGTATTACCTGCATCTCCTCAAACCCTTTAACCCCTTGCCACAGTATGGAAGTACATGCTCCCGGGAATCAGAAGCCCTAGGCTGGAGACCACGAACTGTTAATTGGGTGACCTTGAGCACAAGGTCACTTCTATTCTCTGATCCTCAGTTTCCACATCTGTGAAGTTGGGTAACACGTGGTTATATGACACGGCACCCACGCAAATGGTTTGTCAACTATGAAGTGCTGAGTAAACGTGATGGATGATTCTCACCGCGTTTGGGGTACCAAACAGAAGCAAAATACAAATGGAAGTTAAGATTGATGATTTCAGTGGGGGCCGCATGGGGCCCAAGGCCGTGGGTTGTAAGTCATCAAAATCAAGAAAGAAACGGCTCTTGAGAAAGATGTTAAGATTATCTGTAGTCAGCCAGGACTCTTGTGGTTGCGAGGGACACTAGCCTCATGCCAAAGTGGCTTCAGAAAACAAACACAACTTTTATGTCAAAGCGCTTGATTCAGGCCCAGTTGGATACAAGGACTCAAGCAACAAAATCACACCTCCAACTCATCTTGTGTTACATTTTTGTTGATCATCCTCAGACAAATTCTTTCTTTCTTTCTTTTTTAAGGTTTATTTATTTATTTTGAGAGACAGAGAGCACGCACGCACGTGAGCGAGCCCCAGCAGGGGACACCCTCAGGGCAGACCCCAGTGGGGGCTCCACCCACAAACCACAAGATCGGGACCTGAGCCAAAATCAAGGGTCAGACGCTTAACCCACTGAGCCACCCAGGCGCCCCAAATTCTCTGTTTCTGCTACCAAGAAGCTGGGCTGCCAAGAAGCGGGCAGCTGCTACAGTCCTGATAGTCTCTGATCGATTTGAAAGGAACACAACCGCAATCTTGAAATTTCTCTAAAACCTTTTCGGTATCTCATTGGCCCCAACTAAATGATGTACTCTTACCTGAGCCGATAACTTGGCAGGAATGCGATGATCTCATTGGCCAATGCTCAATCACATGATCACATTCGGAGCCAATCAAAACACTTCACTTCAAAACCTCAGGGTGGGGTGGTTTAGCGCAGGTAGAAGTCGCTCCAACAACCACAAATACCTACAGCGGGTAGTTACTGATTGTGAGTATTTACTATGCTTTGAAGAATCTACATGAAACCCATCTAAAAACGAATCATGCTTAAAAATGCCGCAAACACTCCATGCTTGAAAATGCTGGGAGGAACCTTATTCCAGGGACTTCTATGAATTAGTCATGAGGGTGATTTGAATGCTGCCCTCTGAACAGCGCTTTGACATCTTATGACTCTTCTAACTTTCTACAGAGCTCCCACATTTGTTCCTTTATTTGATCTAAATTTAACCATACTCCTAGGAGTCAGAGAAGTTAAGTCACTTGCTTAAAGTCACACAGCCAACCCTGATTTCCTGCCTCCCGGCTTGTAAGTTGTCCGCTCTTGATCCTGGGGTACTAGCAAGAGATAGTATGGGCAAGTTAGGGGAGAGAGCGGGGATGCAGGCGTTTAGGCACGAAGGGTAAACCAGACAGACTCGGTCTCTGTGTGCATAAGCACAAAGCGTCGTGTGGACACAGACAAGAAACCAGACCCTGATTGTTCCCTGTGCTAATGACACAGGTGAGCCCAGAGCCCCCTGGGAGCTCCCGCAGATTCTGCTGGCGACACTGCTTTTCAAGTGAAGACAAGGAGTGAGGGAGTGTGCATCTTTAAGGATCACATAACCTCTATTTTAATTATTAACTTGCTGCATTATTAACTGACCAGCTGTGGGTGGCAGAAAACCAAGGGTCAGAACTCTACGGCAACAATTCGTTCCTGGTGGAGCCCCCAGGCCAGCGGTTCTGAAACCTTCTTAGGGCACATTAAGCACCTGATGAATGATGGCAAACTTCCCTCCAGAAAAAGGCATGACTGGTCTGCAATTTCAGGACTCAGCTCTACGTACTTCCTCCCCATGTCCTGAGGGGCTACCCACGCCAGGCCTAATGTCCCCAGGTCCCCTAGCCTTCCTTGGTCTCTTTCCAAATAATAACCCCACCCCCCACCCTCACCCCTCCCACTGCCTGCCATGGGCAGCCTTGGGGAAAAGAGGAAGGTGAAGAGATTAGGAGGTGGGACTTAACAGCACAAACCTCAACCATTTGGAGAAGAGAGAAAAATAAAGTTCTCTTCCAGAAGGCACTGGCCAAACTTCCTCTATACATGGATATCCCTACAGCACGCGCACATCTGTTCAGTCCAAAACTTCAAACATATGGATGGCACCTTCAAGGCTTTTGGTTCGTTCCTCCCACACTGTGACAATTTTTCCTCAAGAACAATACACCTGAAGTTAAAATTTTCTTTTAAAAGAGGACTTTCTTTTAAAGTAGAGAGCCACGATGATTATTTGAAAAAAAAAAATTAAACACTCAGAAAACAAAACAATGTTATTGAATCCTACCTAGCCTTGGTAACTGTGCTCTGAGCCCAGAGATGTTCTTTCTGATTAGAT
Organism: Puma concolor; assembly: GCF_028749965.1. Taxonomy (NCBI): domain Eukaryota; kingdom Metazoa; phylum Chordata; class Mammalia; order Carnivora; family Felidae; genus Puma; species Puma concolor. Next base: position 31,016,722 of record NC_141682.1, read on the forward strand.
ATATAGATGGGTAGGTTTTTAAAAGGGGGGCAGAGAGGGTGGGGAGAGGAATAGCATGTTGGACACACATTCACACCAAACTGCAACTTTTGATGTTATCAGATGGGTTGAAATGACTGCAAAGCCAACAATTTCCTCACCAAATGGTTCAGACTTAACTTCATGCCTCACCCAGTCGGGGAACACTGTGATTTATTTAACAGATATCTATTGGGTTACCTACTAAATGTTCTTGGGCATCGATGAATAATGGGGATGAAAGGAAAATACACATGGTTCCGGCCCTCCCAGACAGACTATTCCCTTGGTGGAGACAAACAATGAAACAGAAAAGAAAACAATTTCAAATTGGGTTGGGTACTACCTACAAAAACCCAACAGACCCAACAAGGGGTTACAAGAGAAGGTTGAAGAGGCATGAGATATACGAAGGGGGGGGCTTCACAGACTGGAGCCAAGATCAGAAGGCAGTTTGGTCTTTGAGTGAGTGAGACCGGAGTTTCCAGTAGAAAACTCACGCTCAGGATCAGACTCTCAGGGAGTGGGAAAGTGGTTAGCAGCTGTAACTCGATATCCCAGGCATAATCTGAAGGACACTAGAGAGACCTGCTCTTTGCCCCTGATTCAATCGGAAAGCAAAGCAGATGTTGTCTTAATAGTTTTCCAGTCCAGTGGCCAAGAGAAAACAAAATATGTCATACATGTGGTTGTATTTAAAGGCAAGATTACAACACATGTCCAACAAACGTTGGTTGTTGCTGGAGCAAGAGATTCCATTTGTAATCACAGCTGAGTTAATCTAATTAACTGCAAATGAAGACAGTTTTCAAGTTCAGCCAAAATGGTCACAAGTACATGCTTTTTACAATGTTTTCCCCTCTTCTCTCCTTGAAGGGCCCCAACCTGCCATCCTGTTTTTAAATGCTGAAGTCCTAGTGACATGACATGAGAGTTTCTATTTGTTGTTTGGCTGGATCTCTGCAGAAGCAAAGGCTCGATGCCCTAAAGAAGTTAGATCTTTTAAAATATAAATCAGTACAATGGCTTTTGATCGCAATTGATCAATATCCAGGCCCCAAAATGGAGATTGCACAATCTACCATCAGACTCGCTACACCCATAGAGGTCGATGCTCCACGCCAAGCCCCCTCAGCCTTGCCTAAGAACCCAGGCTCCCACCCTACCAGCCAAGCCCTCTGCGTTTCCCTTAGATGGTTCTGGATAGGAGCGTAAGAAAAATCCCAGGCTTACCACTGGCCTCTTAAGTGCTGGCGCTTCTTAGGGCAGTCAGTGATGTGGGGTGGCCAGGATGAAAGGCTGACTTTAGCTCTGCTTTGGGGGCCTCTTGAATCATCTATGTTGGGAAGCTGGATGTCCTGGGGGAGGATAATGGATTAAGATCATTCCATTTGAAAGAGTTCACTCAGATACAAGCAAAAAGATAGATGATGACACCATTAGGTTTACAAACCACAGAGCATTTGCTCCCCCATCCCATACAGGATGAAAGCTCTAGGGCCATTACATGTTAGGCTCCCTGAAGCAGAAGGGTTAGGATCTGGGGCTTTTGACTCAGGCAGCCCCGGGTTCAAATTCCAGCTCTATCATTCACTATATGTCGAAATGCAGATAAGCCATGCAACCTCTGAGCTTCACTTTCCTCATCTGTGAAAAGGGCATGACACCACTTGCCTGGAGTTGCTTGGAAAATGGGAAATGATGCATATGGAACTGCCAAGATAATGCCATGCACAATGTCAACGGCACGTAGTTCACATCTGCATTCAGTAACGGTACCTTCCCTCTGCCACTCTGTGCGTTCGCCAGATCTCCCCTCCTGCCTCTCTTCTCTGGTTTTCTCATACGGCTGCCCCAACTGTAAGCAATCCCTATGATGTCATCCAACCCTGGTCTTTCAACTTCTTCCTTAGGTCACACATTTCTCAGGGGCAACTCTGGGTGACAGCCATCAATACAAGCTGCGGCCAAGGAAGGCGCTCCATCCTTATGAATGGCGATTCCCAAGTGTGCTCTGTGTCAACAGTAACTAAGGCCTGTGAGCATTCCTTGGGAGATGGAACAAAATGGAATTCTGTGGTCATATCAGTTTGGGAAATGCTCAGAGATTCATAGGACACATTCATATATTAAAGGCTCTGAGGAATCTTACCATGAATAACCCCATTTAGCTTTGTTTGCTTTACCCTTCCCACTTTATCTGATTTACTGGTGTCCTGCTATCCGTGGTTACTTCTTTAAGTGCTTTCCTTTACACCCCTTTTAGTATGAACTAAATAATCCCCCTTCGCAAATAGAGAAATAGGGTTCAGAAAGGTTAAATGGTTAGCACATCCTGATCCAGTGGGTAGTACCAGAAACACCTGCTCCCTCTTTGAGTCCAGGGCTCTTTTCTCTACATCTGGAAGAAATAGCTTAATAAATCCCTTTCTGCTAAACAATCCCAGAATCTATAAATCACTGGATGGGCTCACGGGATTGCATTGCCTGACAATTTCATCTTCGTAGCAAGGAGAAAACCATAGAGGGAGAGTGATTTGTCCAGAATTAGGGGTGGCAGAGTTGAAAGTGGCACCCAACCTACTAATCTCCAGGCTCAGCTGCCTTTACCTTACGCCCGGGGTTCATGGGTCTGGCTCAAACTCCTCAGCCATCTTCTTCAATTACATCTTCCCTCTCTCCAAGGCTAGATCAGTGCTGCCCAATAGACCCTTCTGAAAGAGGGTGGAAACGTCTATAGCCGTGGCATCCCTTCCGATAAACACTAACCACATGTAGCTGTTGATCACTACAGATGAATCTAGTGCAAATGAGAAACTAAACTTTTCATGCCATTTCATTTTGAAAAGAAATTTTTTTTTTTAATGTTTATTTATCTTTGAGAGAGAGACAAAGTGCGAGCGGGGTAGGGGCAGAGAGAGAAGGAGACACAGAATCTGAAGCAGGCTCCAGGCTCTGAGTTGTCAGCACAGAGAGTGATGCGGGGCTCAAACTCATGGACGGTGGGATCACGACCAGAGCCGAAGTCAGACACTCAACCAACTAAGCCACCCAAGTGCCCCTCATGCCATTTCATTTTAATGAATATACATTAAAATAGCTGCATGTGACCAGCCACCATATCAGACAGGGTAACTCTGAAGACCAGAAAGCATATTGATTCTATAGACCCACGGATGCAATTATCACAGAAGCAGAAGATCCTTGTAATAACAATGGAGTCTAAGCTGCCTAGACCTTGTTAGGGGCTGCATTCAGTTTCATTTAATGATAGAGCACAACCTATCCCAAAAGACGCATTTGCTCAACCAATTTCCTCCTTTCCTTGGCAACATCTTACCCATCATTCTAATCTAGGCTCAAATTCACCCTCTTTCAGGAAGCTTTTGCTGATCTACCTCCCTCCCACCAAGCACAGCGAAGAGATTCTTCCATGGAACTCCCACTGTCCTATAATTGTCCCCAGCGGGATGAAAAGGAAGACAGTTTTTGTGTTGGTTTTGAAACTGGATGAGAGGGGAGAGAGTTTGCCTGGGGGGAGGGAGTTGTGGCAGGCGCATTTGGGGAGTGGTGTGAGAGAGATAAGGAAGATGTACCTAAAAGAGATGGGTAATGCGTGACTTAAGCTTTTCCAGCTACCCTAAGAAATCTTCAGTAAAAGTAGGTATTACAATCTATAGCGACACGTGGATCAATCTCACAAGGTTGAGAGGGAAAAGGAAATCACATGCTTCACAAACAAAACACCCAATATATTAGGAATAAGAGGGGATTTTCTCAACCAGATTAAGGTCATCTATGAAAAGCCCAGAGCTGACATCATACATGATGTTGAAAGACTGAAGATCAGTCTTCAGTCCCCCTAAGATCAGTAACAAGACAAGGATGCCTACTCTTGCCACATCTATTCAATATTACTGGAGATTCTATCCCAGACAATTAGGCAAGGAAAAAAAAAAAGGCATCCAGATCAGAATGGGAGAAGTAAAACTATCCTCATTTCCAGATAATGTAATCTTGTACATAGAATATGTATTTGAGTCCACCCAAATACATTAGAACTTCTAAATAAATTCAGAAGTGTTGCAGAATATGAGATCAATATACAAAAAGTAGCTGTATTTCTTCTACATATTGACAATGAGCAAATCAAGAATGAAGTTAAGAAAACAATTTTATTACCACAACATCAGAAAGAATAAATGCTGAGGAGTAAGTCTAACCAAAGAAACACAAGACTTTTGAACTGGAAACTACAAAATGCTGTCGCAAAAAATTACAGAAGACCTAAATAAATGGAAAGACATCCATGTTCATAGATTGCAAGATTTAATACTGTTAAGATGGCAACACTCCTTGAATTGATCTACAGATTCAATGAAATCCGTATCAAAATACCAGAAACTTTTTTGCGGAAATTGACAAGCTGATCCTAAACTTCATATGGAAATTCAAGGACCTGAAATAGTAAAAATAATCTTGAAAAAAAAAAAGAACAAAGTTGGAGGACTCACACTTCCTGATATCAAAAGTTACTACAAAGCAGCAGTAACAGGAAAGCGTGGAACCGGTATAAGAATAGACACATAGACCAACCAATAGAATAGAATTGAGAATGTAGAAATAAACCCTCACAATTTATGGTCAATTGATTTTTGACAAGGGACCCAAGACAATTCGTTCTACAAGTGGTAGTGGGACAACTGGATAGCCACATTTGAGAGAATGAATGTGGACCCTTTACTCACATCATAAATAAATTAATTCAAAATGGATCAAAGACCAAATTTAAAAGCTAAGCTTATAAAACTCTCAGAAGAAAACAGAGGGGTTGAGGCACCTGGGCAGCTCAGTTGGTTATGTGTCCAACTCCTGATTTTGGCTCAGGTCATGATCTAATGGTTCATGGGATCGAGCCCTGAATTGGGCTTTGTGCTGACAGTAAGGAGCCTGCTTGGGATTTTCTCTCTCTCTCCCCCTCTTCCTCTGCCCCTCCCCAGCTCATGCAAGTGTGTGTACTTTCTCTCCCTCAAAAGAAATAAAGACACATTTAAAAAGGAGAAGAGAACATAGGGGTAAATGTTCACGACCTTGGATTAGGCAATAGGGTCTCAGATATAACCACCAAAGCACAAGCAACAACATCAATGAAAAAAAATGGATAAGTTGGACCATATCAAAATGAAAAACTAGTGAAGATAATCCACAGAATGGGAAAAATCATATATCTGCTAAAGGACTTGTATCTAGAATATACAAAGAACTATTACAACTCAATTATTTTTGTTTAATATTTTTTAAATGTTTATTTATTTATTTTTTCGAGAGAGAGAGAGAGAGAAAGAGAGAGACCAAGCAGGGGAGGGACAGAGAGAGAAGGAGACACAGAATCTGAAGCAGGCTCCAGGCTCTGAGCTGTCAGCACAGAGCCTGACGTGGGGCTCGAATTCACGGACTGTGGGATCATGACCTGAGCTGAAGTCGGATGCTTAATCGACTGAGCCACCCAGGTACCCCACAAATCAATTATGAAAAGACAAATAACCCAATTAAAAAACAGACAAAGGATCTGGATAGACATTTCTCCAAAGAAGATAAACAAATGGCCAATAAACACATGAAGAGATGTTGACCATCATCAACTACCAAGGAAATGCGAACCAAAACCACAATGAGATACCACCTCATACCCCTGAGGGTGGTCAGAATACAAAAGATAAGATAATAACAGGTATTGGTGAGGGTTCAGAGAAATAGGAACCCTCACATGTTGTGGTGGAAATGCAAAGTATTGCAGCTGCGTTTGAAAACAGTTTGGCAGTTTCTCAAAAAGCTAGGCCTAGAGCTCCCCCATGACTCAGCAATTCCACTCCTAGGTATATAGAAGAGAAAAAGAACATGTCCACACAAAAACTTCTACATGAATGTTCATAGCAGCATTATTCATAATAGCTAAAAAGTGGAAACCACCCAAAAGTCTTATGAGCTGAAATCCGAGTAAGTAAAATGTGGTACAGTAGATACCCCTCATCTGCGGGGATAGGTTCCAAGACCCCCAGCAGATGCCTGAAACTGAGGATAGTCCCGAAGTCTCTAGATGTTATATAGTTTTTCCTATACATACATACCTATGATAAAGTATACATTTATACTAAATTTATAAATTAGGCCGAGTAAGAGTTTAACAATGATAACTAATAATAAACTAGGATAATTATAACAATATACTGTACTAAAAGGTAAGTGAATGTAGTCTCCTTCTCTCTAAATGTCTCTTTTTTGTGTCTCTCTTTTTTTAAAACGTTTACTTATTTTGAGAGAGACAGAGCATGAGCAGGGGAGAGGGCAGAAAGAGAGAGAGAGAGAGAGAGAGAGAATCCTAAGGAGGCTCCATGCTTAATATGGATCCCGACATGGGGCTCGATCCCAAGACTGAGGTCACAACTTGAGCCGACATCAAGTTGGACACTCGACTGACTGAGCCACCCACACGCCCTTGTATCCCTCTCTTTTTTTTTTTAATTGAAATATAGTTGACACACAACGTCAACTATATGCCTATTAGTTTCAGGCATACAACACACTGATTTGACAACTCTGTACTTCATGCTGTGTTCACCCCAAGTGTGGGTACCATTCGTCACCATTCAACACCATTATAGTGTCATTGACTATTTTCCTTATGCGGTACCTTTAATCTCTGTGCCTTGTGCATTCCACCCCGTACCTTCACCCATTTCTCACTCCCCTTCACTTATTTTGCCCATCTAACCCCCCTCCCCTCCCTTCTGGCAACCACCAGTTTGTTCTCTGTATTTATGCATGTATGTTTTTGCTTTTTGTTTGTTGGTTTATTTTGTTTTTCAGATTCCACATATAAGGGAAATGATATGGTACATGTGTTTCTCTGTCTGACTTATCTCACTTTGCATAATGCCCTCTAGGTCCATCCACGGTGTCCCCCCGTGGCAAGACTTCATTCTTTTTTATGGCTGAGAAGTATGCCATCATATCTATATACACACCACAACTTCTGTATCTCAAAATATCTGATTGATTGTCCTGCACTCACCCTTATTCTTGTGATGATGGGAGATGAGAAAATGCCTGTGTAACGAGATGAAGTGAGTCGGGTGAGTGACGGAGGCCCTGTGACGTAGCGCGATGCTACCACTGACCTCCTGATGAGACTTCGGAAGGAGGGTCATCTCCTTCAGGACTTCGGTCGACCATGGTCACCGAAACTGCGGAAGGCAAAACCACAGATGAGACGGGGCTACTGCATAACCGTACAATGAAATATTATTTGTCAATACGGAGGCAATAATACCACCTACTCCTCATAATTAGTGAAGACTAGATTCACAAGCCTCACCTGGTTCCTGGTTTCCCACCTGCTACTGGCAAGGCTTTTTGTCTGAGCTCGCTCCCATCTCCCAAACCAGTCTTGCTAGGAGACCCCTGTCCTGTTGAATCCTTCACTCCTTTGCAGGACTCCTTTGATCGGCCAGCAATCAAAACTCATGGAATAGAATTGATTTTAAGAGCCCACACTTTCTGTGCCCCTGGGTGGTTCAGTCGGTTAAGCATCTGACTCTTTTTTTTTAACGTTTATTTTTGAGAGAGAGAGAGAGCGCGAGGGGGTAGGGGGCAGAGAGAGAGGGAGACCCAGAATTCGAAGCAGGCTCCAGGCTCCGAGCTGTCAGCACAGAGCCCGACGTGGAGCTCGAACTCACAAACCTCGAGGTCATGACCTGAGCCAAAGTCGGCCACTTAACCGACTGAGCCACCTGGGCCCCCTCTGACTCTGATCTTGGCTCAGGTCATGATCTCAGGCAGGGTTCATGAGAGGTTCGCGGGATGGAGCCCTGCATTAGGCTCTGTGCTGATAGCACAGAGCCTGCTTGGGATTCTGTCTCTCCCCATCTCTCTCCCTCTGTCCTTCCCCCACGTCTCAAAATAAATAAAATAAACTTTAACAAAAAAGATCCCATACTTTGTTCCTCTCTTCCTCATGATTTTAAAAAGTTCTGTGAAGACAGCTCCCTTCACTACTCTTGAAACCAAGGAAATGTGTAAGTGAGTTGGCTCTGTCATTCTCCACGGGTCATTTTTGTATTCCCAGCTAGTGTTCACCAGTTCCTGGAGGCTGGCAGGGCAGGGCAGGGCAGCCCCAAGGGCAGAGGGAAGAGACTGAAGGTGCGTATATCTGTCTGTAGCTTTCCCCCATACAGCTGGGCGGGTTCGCTCAGCCGTTCTTGGAGACTGGAAGTTTGGACACCTCGGCCCTGGGCCCTTGGCAGGTGAAATCCAAGGGCACCCCAGCACCCCTGCCAATGGCAGCCCGGCACCTGGGGGAAAACCAGGAGACAGAGAGGGTCTGAGTCTGTGCTGGTAGCTGCCCAGGGTGGAAGGGGACTCCGGCTTCATGTAGGAGCTGCTGGGGAATTGCTCCCACAGAGGAAATTCCAGTCACCGAACAGAACCTGGAAAGTGCGTTCTCCGAGCTTTGGGCTCTCACCTTCAGCCTCCGAGTGTCAGTCCCCCCTGCACGGCTGGCTAGTCCTCTGTTTCCTCTGGGACTTGGCTGGTTTCTTTTAGGGGAGCTGCAGTCCAGAGACTGTGGCCAATGGAAAGGAAGCAGGGAGGTTGTGCCCCGGCCGGGGAGGGGAGAGCCTGGTTGCGGTACCTCCAAAGGGTCCAAGCAGGTCAGAGCACAGCCTCTGTTTACTCCATTTCCGATGACCTGCAGTTACCCCAGTGTGATCCCCTGGGGTCACAACCCAGCCTGGAGTGTGATGTGTCATTCCAGCTTCTCCCATGGTCCTTTGGGATGGCCTGTGGCCACATCTGTCCAGGGACTGACCCTTAGTAACCCGTGGTCTTTGCGGCCCAGGGTGGGCATGGACCCAATGGCCTGGGTGGCTTTGGGAACTAAGGGAAAAGTGATAGTCCATTCTCCCCACTCCCCAGCATGTGTCTGGGGTCCAGCTGGCCCACTCTCCCACCCGCTCAAATAAGGGTCCTCCAGAAGTTAGGGCCGGGGCCGCCATCAAGCCCTTGGGTTTCTCTGAAGGCCTTCGGGGAGCTGCAACGTGCTGCCCACAGCCTTCTTCCGGTTCAGTCTGTCACTGAAGCCATTCGTCCAAAACTCAAATGGGACTGTGTCATAGGCCTGTTTGGAAACCCTACTTGGCTCCCCTCCAGGGACTGGAGGGCCACAGATGGGGTTTTGCTTGGCCTGCCTTGAGTTTTTTAAAAATCTCGAAGTTTTGCACGAAAGCTGACTTTCCTAGCTTCTCTTGAGACGTGGAGCCCTGATCCTGTGTGGCCACAGCTGGCTGCAGCTGAGCACAACACCTCTCCAGGCATGTGTTCCTCGGGGAACGGCTTCCACTGGTCCCCCTGGCCTTACAGCCAAGCCTCCCTTCCTCCTCACACGACCAGCTGGCACCCGCCCGCTTTTGAGTTTCCCACTGTCATCTCGAGGCCAAGGCTCCCGTAGCACAGCTTGGGGGCAGTAGGTGACCTGACCTCTGTCTGCCTTTCCAGCCTTGTTCCTGCTCACCCCTCCGTTCCCTCCCTCCCTCACCCCTACCTCTCGGCCCATGGGCCACGCCAGTCTCTGCCCGCTCAACAAACGAGCCAGATGCCGACACGGGTCCACACCTCGTGCAGTTGCCGGGATCTGCATCCGTATCTTCGGGCAGCAGACGTCTGCAGAGCACCTGCTATGCATGTCTGGGCTACGTACTGGGGACGGAAGTATAAGACCCAGGGTATGGGTCTGGGTTCTCCACTGAAACAGACCCAATAGAATAGATGATCGATCGATTGATTGATCAGTCGATAGACAGATACTAATCATAAGGCAATGGCTCATGTGATTATAGAGGCTGAGAAGTCCGAGATCTGTGGGAGGCAACCTGGAGCCTCAGGAGAGCTGATATTTCTAGTCTGAGTCTGCAGGGCTGAGTCTCAGGAGCGCCGATGGTGCAAGTTCAAGTCTGAGATTGAAGGCAGAAGATGGATGTCTCAGCTCTAAGACAGGCAGGCAGAGGGGAAGCATCCTTTCTTATTCAGCCTTTTGTCCCATCTGCTGTACTCAGTCTCCCCAGGCACACGTTAATCACATCCAGAAACACCCTCACAGACTCCCCAGGTCCAACGCTGAACCAAATATCTGCGTGCTCTGAGGCTGACACGTAAAATGGGCCCTGCCATTCAGCCCTCCTTCTTCCGAAGCCTGCAGCTTAGCAAGGCACGCAGAGGGGCAGGAAAATAATTCCGAAACTGAGTGGTGAGAGCTGGAGGGATTCTCACTTCCACTTCCAGCTTCACCTCGAACAGTGCCTCCTACAAGTCTTTTCTCGTCTCCCCACACAGTGACTTTCTCTTGGGGGCCCCCAGAGAACACACCTCTTGGGAGAGATTGTCTCTCTCTTCTCAGTGAAACGTTCTAAGTCTACAAAAGGATACAGAAGTAATGGAGCAAAGTCCCATGTACCCACACCTGTCCTTAAAAGATAAAGCATCACAGGGGCGCCTGGGTGGCTCAGTCGGTTGAGCGGCCGACTTCGGCCCAGGTGGTGATCACGGTTCAGGAGTTCGAGCCCTGCAGCGGGGCTCAAACTGCGTTGGGATCCTCTGTTTCCCTTTCTCCGCCCCTCCCTCTCTCGTGCTCTCTCTCACTCAAAAATGAATAAATATTAAAAATAATAATAATAAAGCATCACAGGCTAGGGCGGCCAAGTTGTCCCCTCCAGGGACCCCCTCAGTCCCTGGCAAGTCAGGAGGATGGGTCACACCAGTGCAGGCCTCCTCACCTCCCACGCCTGAGTACAGCACTTCCTTGAAATCGTCCCCCCCCACGCTCCCCAGCAGAGGATTGATCGATTTATTAAATCGATCAGTTTTAGGGTTACCATGTGTGTCTCTATACTTCGAATCCAGCCCTAAATGACATTGGATTGCCTGTGTCTGCGGCGCAGGCCCCCCCCCCCCCCCCCGCATGCACACTGGCGGCCCAGGCTGGGTCCAGAACATTGGATGACCTCTCCTGATGGGTGACGGCGATAAGAGCCTGGTGGCAGCACCCAACACTTGCTGCAAATTTGAAGTCAAAAGCTGGAAAAGCAAAGCTGGAAAGCTGCGCGAAACCCAGACAGGGGAGAGGTGGGGGGTGGGGGAAGAGGCAGGGACTAGGTGGAAGAAGCAGAGAGCGCCCCCGAGAGGCAGTTAGGAGAGCATCAGAGGGGGGACCCGGGGCTGGGTGGAGAAGGTCAAGGCATGTTGGGCAGGCAAGCGGCAAACTCCCCCCCCCCCCCCCCTTTAATGCTCCTGCGACACACTCCACAAAATCCACAGCCCTCACTCAGGCGTGGGGGCACAGGCGCGCTTTCAGGGGCCCGACTCTCGATGCTCCCGGAGGTGCTCCCGTGGCCTCTTGCGGAGCCTAGCTGCTCCCCGAGGCCTCCTGGTGCCGGCTAAGTGTTCAGTGTTATTTGTGGGGGGAAGATGGGGAGGAGGGAGGAACATAGAGAGGGAGGAAGGAAGGAAAATAGGAAGGGGGGGGAGGGAAGGCCGGCCTCAGCTCTGCGATGGGGGTGGGGGTGGGGGTGGGGATGGGAGGAGCCAGAGCGGCTCCGCAAGGTCTTTCCTGCCAGGACGGAAGGGCCTGATCTGCAGAGGGGCTGCGAGGCCCCCGCCACTGGCCTGCTGTGGCCCCAGGAGCCTTCTGGGCTTTGGGAACCAGGCCGGGAAGCGCACTGCGAGCGAGGGCGTGAGGGGGTGGAGGGTGGAGAGAGCAGACAGGGAGCAGAGGGAAGTGGAGGGGCAGAGGCGTGCTGCCTAGCAACGGCAGGAGAAGATTTAGGGAAGTGACAGGACCATTTCTCCCCGCGCCTCAAAGGGAGGGTTTTTTTTTTTTTTCCCCCAGAGCTGCCTGCCGCCTACACTGGCGGATCTTGTTGTGGCGGCTCAGAACGCGGGTTAGAAGGGGGGGGGGGGGGAGGCTCCCCGCAAGTCAGGGCCATCGCTGGGGCAGGCTGGCCCGCCACGTGTGCGGCCACCAGGCTCTCAGCAACTCCAAGGGGACCTCTCCTCTGGGCCTGGAAGGAAGGGAAGGAAGCCAGCCTCGCAGGAAACACCACCAGCGATGCAACCTCAGCCTCCTCTCTGGAAGGTGCTGGGGATTCTCCCTTCCCTTTCTTCTGCCCCAGGACCCTGCTGGCAGCCCCCCACCCCCCTCCCGAGCTTCCTCCCCACTGAGAATTCTCAGTTGCTTTGCTTTCTTAATTTGGTTTTCTCCGGCTCAGAATCGAGATCAAAAGAAGAAATTCTTTGCAGCCTTTTAGGAATAATTCCCAGAATCGCCCCCTGGAAATGCATACATAATGACCATAATTATTTGAAAAGGAGTCTTTCTCCGTTTCTTTTCCATCTCTGCGGCAGGCTTGGAGAGGACAGGCGAGAGGGAAGCGGCTAGGGTGTCTTTGTGGTCGCAGGGTTTAACTGCAGGAACCGTGTTCTCGCAGGCGAAGTGTAAGACCCACACGCCACCGGCTTGCGGCACGTGACAGGGCTCTAGATGGTGCAGACAACAAATGCAAAAGGCAGTTCGCTAGCGCTAAACACCCCGACTGGCCTGGTGGGAAGTTACTCCCTTTCTAATTGGTGTTACTTGTCTTGAGTCCATCAAGTCTCAAGCTGGGGCTGGGTCTGTCCTTAACATTCCCGGAAACTTGCTAACCTTCCTTCTGACCCGGGCAAACGGCAATCCCCAGGCTGAGAACAAGCAAGAGCGACTACCTGCAATTTACTAGGGCTGTTTTTCGTTGTGATTATTTAAAAAAAAAATTTTTAAGGTTTATTTATTTTTGAGAGAGAGAGAGCGAGCGAGCTCAAACGGAGCAGGGGCAGAGAGAGAGGGAGACACAGAATCCGAAGCAGGCTCCAGGCTCTGAGCGGTCAGCACAGGTCCCGATGCTGGGCTCGAACCCACAAACCACCAGACCATGACCTGAGCTGAAGTCTGACCCTTAGCAGACTGCGCCACCCAAGGAGCCCCCATTGTGATTATTTTTTTGTGAGCCCGGGGGGCGGTGGGGGAGGGGGACTTTGCACTAAAGGCTGGTTCCTTTTTACAGCAAAGACAAATAATTAGTAACTAATAATCAAAGTGATTGCTGGACCCTGCCGAATGCCAAACGCTTTGGAAAAGTCTCCAGCCTGTCAGCCCCTCGATCCAGGAGGCCAGCTTTCCCCCTGGCAGGCTGTGGGTCAAGTTGAGGGAAGGATCCCGTTCAAGGTCAGCTGGTCGAGTTGGTCAGCAGCTGGCCCCCCAAGGAGGCTCAGATGGGAGTTTCTAATTTGTTTCGGAGCCACTCAGCCTGGCTTGGCACCCACTCGTAGCCCATTCTGTTTCTTGAGATTCGAGAAGTCAGCTCCTCAAGGTCCACTTGGGGACACACGGCCGTAGAGTGTGGGTGGCTGCCATACCTGATTTCCCTCTGGACAACCACCAATCTGTCCTCTTGGATCTGGGGTTTGAGCAGAGCAGACCTACCCGGTGGCTTTAGGGCTGGCATGCCATCTGAGCCTGGCTTCCCCTGGGCATTCCATTCTTCTGGCCACAGCGATGGATGGGCCCCGGGAAGGGCAGAGAGATGCATGGAGACTCTTGCTGGGAATTCTGGGGCTGGCTGGCTCTTTCCCACTGGCCTGGATCCTGAGAAGATGAGACTAGAGCCATTTCTGCCACCACGGGGAGGGAGCCAACAACGAGGGAAGGGGGGCGGTGAGAAATGAAGAGACAGAGAAACCTGATCCTGATGGTATCAGTTCCATCCCTGGATCCGGCGGTGCCTGAAGCCAGCCTCTACCCTTGGCCGCCTTTAGAGCTCCCCACGGAGCCAGGAGCCAGCGAATTCCCCTTTCATGTAATCTAGTAAGGATCAATGCTTCGGTCACTTGCAACCACGAGTCTTAACTGATGCAATGGCTCAGTGCAAATCCCTGGCCGCTGGGAGAGCAAGAACCCAAGGGGTTTGCCATACCCACGTAGGTGAGTGGCATCGTCACCCTACGCAAACATGGGCACGGGAAAAGTTATGAAAGCTCCGAAGTTCAGAGGAAAAAGTAGTAGCCACGGGCTGAGTGTGTTGCACGAAACGGCTTATTTCATCCGGGGAACAGTCCTACACGGCCGTCCGCTTTCGGCACCATTTTACAGATGAGAAGACTGAGGTCCAGGGGGTCTCTGTGAACCTTCAGGGCAGAACCAAGGCTTGCCACTCAGCACCGTGTCGTCCCAGCCGTGTCTCTACAGTAAACAGGGAAATGACTCACTGCTACATACAAGACTCTGGGGATGTGGGACAGGGAAGGGACCAAGGGGCGGGGCTGTCGGGCGGCACAGGGTGATACTTACGGAGCAGGTGGCACGAATGCCTCCATCTGCCCCCAACCCCGGCAGTCACGGGGTACACACAGGCCTGCAGAAAGGGCTCCAGCTCTTTGCACCTCTGGCTGAGGACAGAAAGGCAGAGAGGGCCCCGGGATTCCATCAGCACCCATCAGTACTCATTGGCTGTGGGGCTCCCGACGAGCCCTTCTTCCCTCTTGGGAAATGGAGACCCCGGCTCCTGGCCTTGCTCATGTGACCCAGCAACCCGAGCATCAGATGAGGACAAAGATGGCAAGGATTATTATTTGCAAACATCGAAAGGGGGGCTTCAGGATGGAGGGAATCCCTGACTTCCCGGAGGTGGCCTTGCAGGTGTGGACGGGCGTAAACTGACTCCCTGTACTTCCCCCTCCACACACACCCCCCCCCCACCCCAGAGCTGTGGAGAGACAGGCCCAGCGTGACCTGAAAGGAACCTTTCTGTCCCCAAAGCCAAGAGAGATGAGAACTGTGAAGGAGAGAAGCGAGAGCTCGGCTACAGGCGCTTGGGGGTTTATTTTTACCCTGTTATCTCTATCCTGAAATGTCAAGCGTGGAGCCGCCTCTCCCACCAGCCCCCCAGCCTCCCCAGCCATTCAGGGTGGCAGCGCAGCCTGGAAACAGGCCCCATTCTCCTTCTCTGGTTCCTCCGCCTCTCCAAGAGAGTCACAGCGCTATGGAGACGGGAGGCATGGAAACCCTGAAATAGAGAAGTGGGAAGTGAGACCTTTTATTTGGGTTCTGGAACAAGCTCACTTCCTCCTAGAGGCCCCGGGGCGCAGAGGAGGCCCTTGGAACTGTCGGGTACCTAGTCTAAGGTTTGCATCAAATTGGTTCTTTATGGTGCAAGACTCAGAGATCCCTACTTACACGGGGTTATATAATAAAGATTGTTTAATTGGCTGAGGCCACCAAAAGGCCTAGCAAAAGGTCAGGCTTCGGGTAGGGTTCGAGCCAGGGGTTTTTTGTGCCGTCCCAAAGACTCGGTTCTCTCCCTCTCTCGGCTCCGTGTTCTGTGGTGTTGGCTTCAACCTCGGGCACCACTCTGTGCTCCCCAACAACCTTTAGCACTTCTAGAATCTTCCCCCGTGATCACAAATGGCTGCAGCAGTGGGTCTAGACCTCACATCCTCATACTGGTGGCTCCCAAGGAAGAGAGAGGAAACTTCTTTTTGCCACAAGTTACCAAGAAGTGTCCTCCTGTGTTTCGTTGGCTATGACTGGGTTATATGACCATCCCCAAGCCAATCATTTTGGTATGGGGCAGGAAGGTGAAATACACATTGATCCGATTAAGCCAAACCAGATTCCCAAGAACAGGAAAGCAATGGTTCCCCACAGGAGATTTCAAGCACTTGACCCAAAAGGTGACGGAATGGATCTGCTGAGCAGCAAGCAGGAGGCTGTTCTGCACTTTATTCACTTTGTTTGATCCTTCCCTACTCAGGAAGGCCCCAAGGTTAGATGTGACAGTTCTTTCCTATCCAGAAAGAGGCCAACATCAACATCTCTTTCTGTCTGTACATTTACCTGAGGTTCTGAGTTCTACGAATCCTGGGTCCATCATTCCCAAAATTGCACCAAGGCAACAGACTCTCCCCCAGGTAGATGGGGAGGTACAGGCTGAAGGGTCATCTGTTTACCTGCCAAAGTCTTCCTCCGCATTCAAATTTTTTTTTTTAATGTTTATTTATTTTTGACAGAAAGAGAGACAGAGCATGAGCGGGGGAGGAGCAGAGAGAGGGAGACACAGAATCCGAAGCGGGCTCCAGGCTCCGAGCTGCCTGATGTGGGGCTCGAACTCTCAGACCATGAGATCATGACCTGAACCGAAGTTGGACGCTTAACTGACTGAGCCACCCAGGTGCCCCAGCTTCCTCTGCCTTCAAAATAAAACTCACACTCTACACGCTGGCTTCCTTATCACTCACCGCACATTCAGCCATTCCAGGCTTCTTATCGATCATTCCTTAGACAAGCCAATCAGTCACCTTATTCCTACAGAGCCTTTCCACTTGCTCTTTCTCTTGGATCTAGAATTCCTTTAAATCTTTTCAGAGTTGGCCCCATCTCATCATTCAGGACTCTGCTTGAACATCACACCTTCTTGGAAGCCTTCTCTGACCCACCTGGGGCGTAAAAGCCATCTGAAATTACCGTGTTCCTTGATGGCTTGAGTATCTCTCCCCCTTTGTTAGACTGTAAGCTCCACAGAGCAGGGACTGCGCTGGTCCTACTGATGTGTGTCCCTCGTAATTCCTCCTTCTGTGTCTGCCATAGTGGAGGGACTCAATACATATTTGCTGGGTCAATGAAGGAGAAGTCTTTTCTGAATGACCTTGTAAATGTTTCCAGAGCAGGGCAACTTGTTACATGTGTCCTGGCTTTAACTTGGTGCCTACCAAAACATGGCAGCAGAAGCGATGTGGTCAAAGTCACACCCTAATTAGTAGGGAAAGGGACCTGGGTAGCACCAATGGCTTCTTTCCTAGGCCAATGCATGTGAAAATCTGAGGGCATGAAACTGTAGAGAGGCACCCGGGGCCACCTGTCCATCCAGGTGTCTAAGTATGGTGGCAACACCACCATTCACAAGTAAAAGCGCGGAAACAGTGTGGGGTGGAATTGTTTCCTCCTTTCCCCACTGAGGCAGAGAGAGAAGAATGTCCCCGAAGAAGAAGAATGTCTCGCCTGGTCCACTGCAGACCCCAAAAGTCAAAGTCAGAACCTCAACGTGCTGGTGACTCAGTAGAACCCGCATGTTCTTGATGGACACAAACACTCCTCGAGGCTACCGAGACCTGCTCGTCTGTGACAGTCCTCAGGACAGTCCAGTGAGTGTGGATGGCTCAGCTCAGAGAACAGGAACTCAAAAGCACATCGGCAGACAGACCTCGGTTGTTCCTGTACTCCGCAGACAGCATGCCTTCTGGAGCATCTCAAGTATTCTGCTGTTGATGGTTTTCCACTCACCCAAACAGATCCATCATTCCTCTGTTAGGCCCTCACAAGACACTCTGAGCTTCGTTCTCCGGGACTCCCCAACATTTGTAATAATATCTATACTTAGGTGATAATTTGAGTAAGACTCATCTTCCCCACTGGACTCCAAACTTCTGAAAGGCGGGGATGATCTCATTACCTCACTACTGTGTCCAGTGGTGTAAGTGAACCAACCCCTTGCCCAACTTGTAGAATGAGCCTCGTAAACAGTTTTTGAATGGGAGGGGGGGAAAGCGAATGGAACTCGGGGTCTGCAGGGAAAGCACGTTACAGCCGGCCTGACTCAGCTGGAAGACAGCAAAGAGGCTGGATCTTTCAAAGTGAATCAGACCTCGTCACTGGCTGACCACCCTGTCCTCTCCTTCAAGGCATCTCCCGTGCCTAGAATAGTATCTACCACAGGACAGAGAGTCTGCAGACGGTGGAAGAATAAATCAATGAATGGACACTGTTCTTTCCCTTCCCAAAGAAGCTGGTTACCTTCTTAAGGATAAATTCCTGGAAAGGGAGAATGGGGGGTGGGGTGGGGCAGAGAGCCATAGTATGCAGATGTGCTCAATCAAACCCAACGGTTTAATTTAGGTCATCCCCTTCAGACTCAGCGGTAGCTTTGAGGAGTTTGTCTCCAATTAAGAACATGTGGGTTCTTCTGAGTCACCAGCACGTTGAGGTTCTGACTTTGATTTTTGGGGTCTGCAGTGGACATCTGGGTCCTAATGGGTAGTTTTGCATCTGACATTTAACCAACCAAGGGCTCAAGCTATTTGGTCTTTGTCCCTCCTTCCGAGGTGACAGAGATTCTAAGACCTCATTCTTCAATCGCCAACCCCAAATCAAATACCAAAAGATCTCCCCCCCCCCAACCCACCATGAAAAACCTCCATAAAACCAAATCTCCAAAGATGCCTGGGTGTCAAGCCCACCCCCACCCAGCTAGCAAAAGGTGGCTCACTTTTGAACTACAAACTCCTTTCTAGAACCAGAAGGAAAGGAATAAGGGATTTACGGGTCGCCTCAGAGTTGTAGGTTCTGGCTTGTCCCCAGGATGAGTTCATTATTTATTCTTAGAGACCGGACTCAAATTAAACAAACAGTGCCTATAAATAGAGCAGGATACACTCAGCTCAGTGTCACTGAAAGGTCCTTTTCACAGGGACAGATGCGCTAAATGGATGTTCTCAGGTTACCCCGCTGGTATTACGTGAAAAGGGTTGTCCTTTTTCTTGTTAAGTGTGGTCCAGGAGCGAAGCAGGTGAGTCAGACATTGGGATTTGGCCTGATTCTGTCTCCTTCGTTTCTTTTTTTCTAAACTCTCATTCACGTTATAACCGAGAGGGAACCGGAGAGGAAGGATGTCACTCTATAAACGCCCTGGCTGGACAATTTGGCATTTCCCTCGGGGAATGGGTCCTGGCTCAGGTTGTATTTGACAGAGTGTTCTGGTCTTTTAGATTAGATTGCAAACTCCCTAAGGGAAGGGACCAAATGGTAGACTTTCCTCTTGGTTTCTCCCATGCTGCCAAACACAGAGATGGCTAGGGTTTCCATGGCAGACCTGGAGCTACGAATTAAAAGGACTGTCCTCAGGCATGGGGACCTGTCTGGTAGGGAGCAAGGCAGCCTGTGTTCCAAGCCTGCTATGGCTTTGCTTTGCCTCTCACTGGGTAGTGCGCTTGAGCTGTGCAGTGATCACATCACCGTGACAGACGAGTTGGGGTGGAAAGACCCGGAACAACTGTGAGGAGACATCAAGCAACCGGGCAACCAAGTCAAATCACCGGAGGGACAACAGTGATCACCGAATCGGCACTTGGCCGGCTCATTCCAAGCACTGTTCTAGAACATCGCAACAGCTCACTTAATCTTTCTAAAAACCCCTATGACTTAAGGACCATGATGATCTCTATTTTACAGATGAAGAAAGTGAGGCACCGGTTGAGTATTACCTTGCTCGAGGTCAGACGGCTGGTGAGTCAGGATGGGGAGTCAGGCAGTTGAGCTCAAGAGCAGCCTCCTGGAGTCAAAATTAAGTGCACAGAGTCTGTATCTGTCAGTTTTATCGCCTGGGTCCGGACCACGCCCGGAACTCCCTGTCAGCATGGGATCGAGGTCGGGCCAATGACCCTGAATCTCAGGACTTCTTCTGGGAATGCTAGGCACAAGACACACTGACCTTCCCTGCGGATTGGCAGGGGAGGTGGGCACCTCGCAAGGGCCACAGCCATCTGGCCGCTCCAGGAGGAATGTGGCTGAGAACGAAATCAGCACTGAGAAAAACAGGTCCTGGTGATGGTCTTCGAACCCTGAGTCCAGCTGCACTTAAAGGTGGACCAGCCCTTCAGCCTTGAGCTTTCAGGAGCCAGTATCTCTCCTCTCCTGTTGTAAGCCAGTCAAGGCTGATTTCCTATCATGTGCAGCTGACAGAGTCCCTAACCGAGCCGGCCGGCCCCTAATAAAGCATGATTTGGCCAAACCAACAGCCCAGCCCCACCCACAAGTGAGAGCTCTTTCCTCGCCCTGTTGGAATCTTCCAGAAACACGTACCAGCCTGCTTCGGTGCACTTGCACAATGGCTCCTTTCTCTGTTTACTGAAATCCCAAACACTCTGCTGAGGCCTCCCCCACGGTATCCGTCAGAATCACCTACCGCTTCATTTGGTTACCACAGTATGGAACTTAGGTGCTTACTTAGCCCTTACCCTATTCTGCCTTGAGATAGTTATTTACAAGTCATCATTAACATTCATTGAACGCACGCGCTCAGCTCGGCGAGGGGGTTCAGAGCCAAGACCATCAGCACGTAGCTGAGCTCTTTCCAAGCGTCGGGCACTCCGCTCAGCGCTTGGCACTGAGCATTTATGTGGCTGCATCTCCTAAAAAAACCCTACAGGGCAGCTACGAATGAGATCCCCACTGGACACATAATAGGATGGTACGTTAGGAGGTTCCGGCAAGACTCGGAGATTTGAACAGAAATTGCAAAGCGAGTGGCTAGATGTGGATGTAGGTTTTTCCCAGCAAAGACTTGACGACCAGTTTCAAATACTAATCCCTCATTCACAAACCCCTAAACCACAAAGAAGATGTAAAAGACTCAATAGGTATGAAGAGAGGATTTTACTACCTTTTTTTTTTTTTTACAAATACCATGCTGTCATCCACCTCCTAACACACACACACACACACACACACACACACACACACACGTATGTGAGCAAGGTGGGGGTGTTTAACCTATTTGTGCATCTGAAGCCTGGGGAGAGTGGCTTCTTTGAGATACTACGGAGAGTCTGATGAGCCATCCTGTTGCTGCAGAGATGGAGACACAGGGAACCGTACCTGACTCACTGCTGAGAAGTCCAGAGGGTGAGAGACGTGGCCAGGAAGTTTATGAGCCCAACGCTCATTCTGGCGAAGACTGGACATGTTTTCCTGCGGCCTCACGTGAGCAAGATGCCTAATGGGTCACCTTAGAGAGTGTCTCGCAGGGCGGCCTAGAAGGGCTTTGAGCCCTCATCAGACAGAGGCTGGAGGCGGATCATCAGACTCGGAGGAGTGTTAGTGAGGCCCTGGTGTGAGTTACCCTGTCAATGCTGGGGACTGTCCAGCACCCGCCCATTACCCCGTGTGATACTTGAGCATACCGAGAGGGGGCGACACCATCTTTGGGTTCTAATAGTCAAGTAGGTACTCCACCCACTCACCCACCCTCATTTTGCCTTACATCTTCTCTCTTCCAACCTCTTGTGTGTACATTTTGGGGGAAGTCAGTGTCTATTTCCTTCTTTCTGAAGGCCAGTGGCCCATTATGGTGGGCCTCAGGTGGAGGAAGAGGAGAGGAGGCTTATTTTTAAATAAAGTTTGAAGTGTTGATTAACGTACTGGACACGACACTCTGATTTGGGAAATGAGACTAATCTGTGACCTAGAAATCATAGGACTTTAATTAAAAAATTAGGCATGAAAAGCAAAGTCATGGTGCCTGCCTGAAGTTTTCATGCATGGCCAGGACAAGGATGTGCCCCACTGAAATTTGAAAGAGCTAAGATGCGACAAAAGTAAAGTTGTCTTGATGGCCTCACCTCATGAGCTCTCCTAGATAGAAGGCCAGACGGGGTAAGTGACCTGCTCGGGGTCACAGAGCTAGTAAAAAGGCAGAACTGTGTTCTTAACCACAGTGCTATGCTGTTTCTACACTCCAGGAAATTACTGTCTCTCCTGCCTATTCTTATCTTATTTTTCTCAAATTACCTCCCTTTGCCTCCATGTATCATACATGGCCCTGGACCAGTGTTGACAGAAGCAGGGTATGCTCAGAGGTGGGTAAGGTTATCCAAGGATGATGTCAGTCAAGAACATGCTTCAAAGACCAGCGAATCCCTGAGCACCACATCTGGAGAATTTCCTGTCTCCATCTACCTCAATGCTTTGATGATGACTTAAGACACTATTGGTATATTATTTTTTTTAATTTTTAATGTTTATTTATTTTTGAGAGAGAGAGAGAGAGTGAGCATGAGCGGGGAGGGGCAGAGAGAAAGGGACACACAGAATCTGAAGCAGGCTCCAGGCTGAGCCATCAGCACAGAGCCCGATGTGGGACTCGAACCCATGAACCGTGAGATCATGACCTAAGCCGATATCAGACGCTTAACCGACTGAGCCACCCAGGCGCCCCAAGACGCTATTGGTATTATTAACACAACATTGAACCTTACTAAGTTCCAGGCACCATGCTAAGTACTTTTCACACGTTTTCTGATTAAATCCTAGCAGCCCTGTGGAAAGGATCCTCCTGCGCATTATTCCTGTTTACACAGGAGGCAACTGAGGCTTGGAGCACCTTGCACAGGTTTCATGGCCAGCCAACAGAGGTCTGAGCCTACAGCCTGCATGCCTGGGCATCATAAGGCACTCAGCACATGCCTGGAACCCCCCAGCCACCTTCGCACCAAGCCTGCCAGGAGTTACCTGATTCTATGCCTACTCACTAAAACGGACCCTCTACCAGCATTTCTGTTGGTTTCCAAGAAGTTTATTCGATTGGATCCAATCACACAGGGCTCTTGGGTCTTGATTTTTCTGGAGCAAAACATGGTACTTGCTTGGGGCGTGGGCAGAAGGATACGACCTGTGGTTATAAGGGTAGTGACAGGATATGGGTCTTCTCTACCATTTGAGATGGGAATACATGGGCCCCAGTCTGAAGCAGAAGCCAATATCCAATAGAACTTGGTGACCACAGGGGCGCCTGGGTGGCTCAGTCGGTTAAGCATCTGACTTTGGCTCGGGTCATGATCTCACAGTTCGTGGGTTCGAGCCCCATGTGGGGCTCCATGCTGACAGCTCAGAGCCTGGAGCCTGTTTCAGATTCTGTGTCTCCCTCTCTCTCTGACCCTCCCCTGTTCACGCTCTGTCTCTGTCTCAGAACTAAATAAACATTAAAAAAAAAAAAAAAAAAAAGAACTTGGTGACCACAGTATGGATCTCTCTAGACCTGTGATCTATCCAACTGTGACATCAAGTAAAGCCTGTGCCTAAATTTTTCACCTCCTCCCCCAATGGGGATGTCTCAAAAATCTATCCGTAATTAACAGTATCTCAATGGAAACTAATGTAGTAGTTGCGAATGCAGGCTTGGGAGTCGGAGTGCCTTGGTTCCATTTATTAGCTATGAATCCTCCCCCCAGGCACTTCATTTCTGACCTTTGAGGTTGGTAAAATAGTGATAATAGTATCTTCCTCTTAGTATTTGTGAAAAGCCATCAATCTGTTCACAGATATTCCAATTCCCCTTCCTCTCTAGGTATGTGCTAAAATCAATATTATACTTTTTATGCACTTTGAAGCGAACCACACCCATGTGACTTGCCTGCCAGCGAAATGATGACAGTGATTTCCTGCCACCAGGGGGAAGCTTTGCAAGCTGGTGTGCGGTTTGCTTTTTAACTTCAGGGGTTCCTAGCAGCCTGGGTCCCTGAGTGTCTGTGATGAGCACCACCCCTCCTCCCTGGTTCTAATCATCACTGGATACGTAGCATGAGTGAGAAACACATCTTTGTTGTTTTAAGCCAATGAGGTTTGGGGGTTGTTTCTTACTGCCACCACCTAGCCTATCCTGACTAATACACTGTTGGTGGGAGGGAGGATTCAATTAAAAACAACAAAAAAAAGCAAGCACAACTAAGATACTGCCATGCACCCGCAAGAATGGCTGTAATCAGGAAAACAGACAATGGCAAGTGTTAGCAAAGATGTGGAGAAAGCCGGTGCCTCCTATATTGCTGGCGGGAATGTAAAATAGCGCAGCCACTTTGGAAAACAGCTTGACAGTTTCTTAAAAAGTGAAACATAAGCTCACGTACCACCCGGCACTTCAACAAAGTATCTGCCCCAAAGAAATGGAAGGTATGTCCACGCACAGGCTTGGATGTGTGTGTGTTCCCAGCAGTGTCATTCATGGTAGCTACGAAGCTGGAGCAAACCAGATGGCCATCATCCGGTACCTAGATACACAACACACAGTCTATCCTTACAAGGTCATACTACTCAGTACTAAAAAAGGAACAAAATGCCAATACATGCTACCACATAGACAAACCTCGGCAACATATGGAGTGAAAAGAATCCAGATGTAAGATCATGGATTGAAAGATTCAATTTCTCTGAAGTGTACAGAGAAGACAATTTTGTAAACACAGCAAGCAGTTCCGTGGTCGCCTGGGACTGAGAGGGAGAGTGGGAATTGACTGCAATTAGGTTTGAGGTGGCGTTGGGAAGTGACGGAATGTTCTAGAACCTGATTGTGATAGTGACTGCACAACTCTATACATGTTCTGAAAATCAGTGAGTTGTACACTCACAATGGGCCAATCTAACGGTACATAAATTCTACTCCAATAAAGCTGTTAAAAAAAAATGCACTAAGCGGCAGTATCTGGCACATAGGGAAAGATCAGTAGACGTTTGTTATTATGTATCATTTTAGGAACGGGAGTCTAGGACTGAGACTCTGCAATGAACTGATGAGGAGTAAAGATCTACATCCACTGACGAAGGGAGGTCTGGCAGTTGACCTTTGTGTTTCCACCCCCAAACTTCGTATTTCCTCTACACTGACCACTACCTGCAAAAGGCCCAGGGGATATTTACAGTACCAACTGCTGGAAAGATGGGAGTCCCGTCCTTGACTAGACTCTTAGTCTGTTCAGGCTGCTATAACAGAGTATCACAGTTGGGTGATTTATAAATAATGGAAACTTACTGTTCATAGTTCTGGAGCTTGGAAGTCCAAGGTCAAGGTGCTGATAGATTTAGTGTAAGGTGAGGGCCTACTTCCTGGTTCATATATGGTCATCCTCTCTGTATCCTCCCATGGCAGAAGGGGTGAGAAAGCTCTCTGGGGTCCCTTTTCTAAGGGCACTAATCCCATTCATGAGGGCTCTACCCTCATGACCTAGACTCCTCCCAAAGATCCCGTCTGGGCTACATCACACTGGGGATTCCTTTTCTTTCTTTATTTTAAAAAAAAATCAATTAATTAATTAATTAAAAGACAACACAGAGAGAAATCATGAGTGGTGGAGGGGCCAAAAGAGAGAGGGAGAGAGAAAATCTCAAGCAGGCTTTGTGCTGTCTGCCCAGGGCCCAAGGCGGGGGCTCGATCCCACGAGTCGTGAGATCACGATCTGAGCCGAAATCAACAGTTGGACGCTTAACGGACTGAGCCACTCAGGCACCCTGGGGATTAGTTTTCAAGCTATGAATTTTAAGGGACACAAACATTCAATCTATAGCAATTAGGGACCATGTGGACCCTCTGGTTAGCAGGAAGCACCAGCAGAAAAGCAGTGATGCATTATCTGCTCACCCGGCTTTCTGGATGCACAGCCAGGTCCCCATCAGAGAAGGGCGCGCGTGGTCGTTTCTATTTCCAGGCGCTTCTCCCCACCTACAACATTCTCACAGTGTGTTCATCTCTCTGGCTACTCCTTGGAGAAAAGAGAAAGCTTGAATGATTTTGTAATTAAATAAAACAGTGTTTAAAAGTGAGCAATTAAGCCCTGAGATAAAAACTAAGGAAATAGGGGCGCCTGGGTGGCTCCGTCAGTTGAGCGTCCGACTTCGGCCCAGGTCATGATCTCACAGTTCATGAGTTTGAGCCCGACGTCAGGCTCTGGGCTGATGGCTCAGAGCCTGGATCCCGCTTTGGATTCTGTGTCTCCCTCTCTCTCTGCCCCTCCCCTCCTCACGCTCTGTCTCTCTCTCTCTCTCTCTCTCTCTCTCTCTCTCTCTCTCAAAATTAAATAAACCTTAAAAAATTAAAAAAAAACGAAGAAAATAAATCTACAGATGGCAGAAGGAAAGAATGAAAAGTAAAAAAAGCAGATGTAAGCAAGTTAGAAAACAGAAAAACAATAGGGGTTGGTAAGAAAAATCAAAGACCTAATTCTTTTAAAAGACCAATAAAAGAGAGAAACTTCTGGCAAGGTTGCATAAGGAAAACAAAATACAAATAAATAGTGCTAGATTGAGTCTAAAAGGGACTAGAAACAAAGACATGGAAGGAGATTAAAGCTAACGAAGAGCCTGCTATGTTGAAATTTATGCTGATAAAATATTAGCCAAAATAAGACCACATAATTCACTCAAGAGCAGGCAGAGAAAACCCAAGTAGACAAAAAGTCATAGAGGAGACTGCTAAAGAAGTCTTGGGCACTGTGATGAAACGTGTGTGCTCTGATGATTTGGGGGGTGGGGGGCAAATTCCGGCAAACCTCAAGGTAAGAGATAATTTCTACGTGATTTAGTTGTTCCTAGGGACTGAGAAAGTTTAAAAGTGTCCTAATTAGTTCTACAAATCTAACCCAACCCTGATAAACAAATACCGAGAAGAGAGGAAGAGAGAGACAGAAACGCTATGGAGAACGAGAACATTGTAGACCAAACCTATGTAGGGATAGCGGGCTGCACTGCCTCGTGTCCATTCCCCCGCCCCCCGCCCCCCCCCCACCATCCACATCCACTCGGAACCTCAGAATGTGACCTTATTTAGAAATAGGGTCTTTTATTTTGGGAGGGGGAGGGGCAGAGAGAGAGGGATAGAGCAAGAATCCTAAGCAGGCTCTGTAATGTCAGCGCAGAGCCTGATGCAGGGCTCGAACTCACGAACCGTGAGATCATGACCTGAGCCAAGATCAAGAGTCAGATGCTTAACCGAGGGGGGGGGGGGGGCCAGGCGCCCCCCCCCCCACCAGACATAGTTATTAAGATGAGCTTCTACTGGATTAGAGTAGGCCTAAACACAATGACTGGTGTCCTTCTTTTTTAAATTTTTTTTTTTTTTAATTTTTTTTTTCAACGTTTATTTATTTTTGGGACAGAGAGAGACAGAGCATGAATGGGGGAGGGGCAGAGAGAGAGGGAGACACAGAATCGGAAACAGGCTCCAGGCTCCGAGCCATCAGCCCAGAGCCTGACGCGGGGCTCGAACTGCCGGACCGCGAGATCGTGACCTGGCTGAAGTCGGACGCTCAACCGACTGCGCCACCCAGGCGCCCCTGACTGGTGTCCTTCTAAGAAGAGGAGAGGACACACGGGGACAGAAGAAAGAGGCCATGTGAATGCCGAGGCAGAGATTGGAGTGACACAGCCATGTGGCAGGAACTTCAGGCATTTCTGGCAGCCACCAGAAGCTGGAAGAAGCAAGGAAGCTTCTCCCTTAGAGCTTCTGGAAGGCACACGGCCCTGGTGACGGCCTGATTTTGGACTGCTGGCCTTCAAACTATGGAGAGCTGTCAAAGCATATATTTGCTCCCCAGTTTGTGGTATTTTGTTATGGCAGTGCTAGGAGACCCGTACAGATAGGGAGGTAAGGATTCCCCTATTTCTTTGGTGACTTCAGTCTATTTGTGTTACAAAAGTCCCAGCACTGCTTCCTGTTGAGGTCTCGCCCAGATGGCCTCGAAGGGTAGCCTCAGCAGTGGGCTTCCCCCAAGCAACTGTGGGGCCAGGGGGCCATATGCCATATGGCTAAAGTATTTAAAGCTATAAATAAAACTGTGTTTAAAAATTATTAAACCGGGTGCCTGGGTGGCTCAGTCAGTCAGTTAAGTGTCTGACTGTGGCTCAGGTCACGATTCGTTGAGTTCAAGCCCCGCTTTGGGCTCTCTGTTGTCGGCAGTGTGGAACCTTCTTCCGATTCTCTGCCCCTCCCCCTCTCTCTTTGCCCCTCCCCTCCTCTCTGCTGCTCCCCCTTCCCCTCCTGCACACGCGCTCCCTCTTCTTCTCAAAAATAAATAAGAACTTAAAAAAAAATTGTTCTACTTCTCCGTTGATGAATGTATTTTCCTAACCACTTGGGGAGCCAAGCTTGGATTTATAATTCTTTCAAGCTCCTTGGTGGTCTGAAATATTATTGTTGTAAAGACACTTGAATGCCCTTTCCTCATGGCTCCTGGCTCCTTCCTACATCATAATGGGCCTTGTGGGAATACTGCGGACACTCCAGCCCACGTGTCCGGGCTTCGTCTGTACTCCACACAACCCACTGTGCTTGGTCACTGGTCAGGCCCAGGGGTGCAAATGTCTGCAGTGTGGTTCTCCCTGGGGAGGATGGACCTAGGAAAGAGGCCGGCACCAGTGCTGGGTACAGGCTAGCACCATTTAGGTAGAAAATTCTGGGTCCTGGCTATTCAGAACATGGTCTAGAAGGCAGGGGACATGCAGGCCCCCAGAATTCCCAACCCAGATAGGTCTGCGCTTACTTGCAGGGCCTGTGGTGTCCCCACCTGCTGGGGAGGAGTGTGGCAAAAAGAGGGACGGAGCAAAGCCTTGTAAAGCCGCCCGGGCCCGGGTCTAAGGGAGTGGCTGCTTAGCACTTTGTCACACTGCCCCAAAAGATCCAACCCAACAGCACATTGAAGACAAGTAGATAATTCATTAATAGTTTGGTGGGACATCAGAGAAAGGAACCATGTTTCAAGCCACAGCAGATACTCTTACACGTCTCTGTCCTGTTGTTTAAGGTCTTCTCCCAATCACAGAGCCTCTAAAAAACAAGATTTCTTAACACTTACTTATTTTTGAGAGAGACAGAGAGAGAGACAGAGAGAGAGAGAGGCAGAGCATGAGTCGGGGAGGGGCAGAGAGAGAGGGAGACACAGAATCCGAAGCAAGCTCCAGGCTCTGAGCTGTCAGCACAGAGCCCGACGCGGGGCTTGAACCCATAGACCGTGAGATCATGACCTGAGCCGAAGCCGGATGCTTAACTGACTGAGCCACCCAGGCACCCCCAAAATAAGATTTCTTTATGGAGAACAATCTAGCTTTAACCTCATTCCCCCAGCAAAACAAAATCCAAGCCATCATCTACCAATGCACAAGCATATCTAGTGGGTGTGATAAAGTGTGACGGCCCCTCCCTTCCCTCAAAACAGCATATTACACTATTTACCAGAGGAAATCAAGGAGGGGACAGTGGCAGTATGAGACAGAGGGGCAATAGGTGAATCTTGCTGCTACAAAAAAAAAACCAGTTGAGTGCCTCCTATTTCATAATCATTAAATAAAACAGAAGATGGAACATGACTTATATTTAAAAGAATGATATAACATGACCGAGTACAGTTTAGTTCCATCAGTCACAAATGCAAGGATAGTTCAATAATAGAAAATGTATGGATTCATCACACAGGTCACAGAAGAAAACCATATCAGCTAACAGAAGTCAACTTTCTTTCTTCTTGCAATACTCCTATTAAACCGGACAGAGGTAAGGGTGCTTGGGTGGTTCCGTCAGTTAAGTGTCTGACTTCGGTTGAGGTCATGATTTCACAGCTTGCGAGTTCGAGCCCCATGTTGGGTTCTGTGCTGACAGCTCAGAGCCTGGAACCTGCTTCGGATTCTGGGTCTCTCTCTCTCTCTGCCCCTTCCCCACTCGTGCTCTGTCTCTCTCTCTCTCTCAAGAATAAAATAAACATTAAAAAAAATTTTAATTGGACAGAGTCAGAGGCTTAATATGAAGAATAATAAACCCAAGAGACTACGAAAAGGCTAGTTGGTCAAATAATTGGAGGCACTTTTGCTAATTTTTTTTTTAAATTTTTTTTTTCAACGTTTATTTATTTTTGGGACAGAGAGAGACAGAGCATGAACGGGGGAGGGGCAGAGAGAGAGGGAGACACAGAATCGGAAACAGGCTCCAGGCTCTGAGCCATCAGCCCAGAGCCTGACGCGGGGCTCGAACTCCCGGACCGCGAGATCGTGACCTGGCTGAAGTCGGACGCTTAACCGACTGCGCCACCCAGGTGCCCCTGCTAATTTAATAAAAGATAAGGCAAGAACGTCTAGTAGTCCAACTCAATATATTCTTAAATTCTGGAAGCTTCAGCTAAAGTGGGGCACATTGTGAACCTGGGTTGAACCTAACTGTCAGTCTACATTTGACTTGCCTGATGTTTAAAAACGTTGAATTCATTTTCAACATTTAAGATTCTTACAGATTTCACATTAGAAATGATCTTTGGCATACTTTTTTTTTTTTTTTTTTAAATCTGACCATCTGTCAACATGAGAGCTATTCCCCAAACAGCAAAAATTGGCTGGAGCCAAGTATGGACTTCCCCCTTGAGAAAAGATCTGTGTTCTGTTTGCCAAAGGCCTCAGTTTGGCCCAATTCACGCATTAATGTTACTTGCCTGGGCCCATGGGCATCTGAATTCTCCAACCCATGCTGGAGAATGGGTAAGAATAAGAAATATAGAAATAGAGATAAGAAATAGAGAAAGAGGCATAAATATTGAAAAGGGGAAAAAATTACCATTATTATTATTATTTTTTAAACCCACCCCAGCGCCTTCCTCTTGGGTGGGGTTGCAATTTTTTTTTTAAGTTTATTTATCTTGAGAGTGAGAGAAAGAGAGAGAGAGAGAGAGAGTGCATGAGTAAGGGAGGGGCAGAGAGAGGGGGAGAGAGAATCCCAAGGAGGCTCCACACTCAGGGCAGAGAACAATACAGGGCTCAATGTTATGACCAACGTCAAGACCTGGCTGCTTAACTGATCGAGCCACCCAGGCACCCTACTATTATTATTTTTGAATGCAGTGATGGCCTACCTGTATTATCCAAAGGAACCAGCCGAGAAAACACTAAGATGAGTTAGAGCTCTGCGAGGTAGCCAGTTATAAAAGCCATAAACGTTAATGCCGCAGGATGATGAGAGGCTGGGGGGGAGGAAAGGGAATATAATCACAGTCTGCAATGGCAACAAATAACTTTGAATTAACTTGGCAAGAAATGCGTCAAGGATTTATAGGACTCAAACCACCAAATCCTACCAAAGAACCAAAAAAAACCCGACTTCAACACAAGTAAAGTAAAACAAGCCATTTTCCCAACACTGTAAGGGTGTCTATAATCACCCAAAGAACATAAGTGTAACGTAATTCTAATAAAAATCAGAACATAACATTTGTTGGAAACTTGACCCCAAATGTCCATCCGGAAGGATAAGTGCTTACGGATGGCCAGTTAGCCAATAAAAATTCCAAAGAGCATAATGTTAGGGAGGTATCTGTCCAAAAATGTATATCCAAACTTAGTATGAAACGATAATTAAACTCACAAGGTCTTATATAGGCACAATCCTCATAACAGGAACAGAATTAGAAGCACAGACCATATTCAAATATAAACATAAATACAGGAGGACAAAGGTGCTAATTTGCACTAGCAAGTAAAGAAAATATTCTTTCAACAAATGGTGCTGGCAGCTGGCTAGCCATTTAGAACAAAGTTAGCTCCATCACCACCTGACATGAGTTGTCAATGGAACAGAGATGGAAATGTAAAGAAAGAGAGAAAGAGAGGAAGAAAGAAAGAAAAAACAGAAAGACAGACAGAAAGAAAGAAGAATACCAGAAGAAAATTTAGGCTTTCAGTTGAAAAGCCTATATACTGGGATATATATTCTCCAATGAAAAGGGAATTTTGAAAATACTGAAAGATTTGACAACATAGGCAATTTTGAAAATCTGAAAGGCAAAAAAGCATAGAAAAAAGGACAAAAGACAAATTTAGAAAAATGTATGCAATGCTCACGAACGTTAAAACCCTCCACAGATAGAACTTGCACAAATAAATAAGAGAAGAACATTTGATGGATAAAAGGGGGAATAGACACCAATACACAATTCACACACACACACACACACACACACACACACACTCAAGAACAAATGGCCAGAAAACATGAAAAAACTGAACCTCATCGTCACTGAAGAAATATGCACTAAGTAAAATGGCACTTGAACTTGGCGTAGTGATGATAAAAGGCACAACAATACTATTGTTAGTGAGGTTGTGGGAGAGAATAGGTCATCTTATATTCTGCTAATGTGAATATAAGTGAATAAAACTTTTTTGGAGAGTAATTCAGCTGTAAGTATCTTGAAGTAAAAACGTGTTCTTACTCATTAGGAATTCCCACTTACAGAATTTATCCTGAGAACATGATCGTGGATGTGTGCAAAGTTTCAGTGTAATTAAAAGATGCTCATTTCATCACTGCTTCTAATAGCGAGTAATTGGAAACGTAAGGGTCAACAGTATGGAACTGGTTTAATAATGCCCAAGGCTGACAGGAGTGTGTGAGAGCACTAGCCAGCATCCACTAGGATTGGTTGCTGGCTGTGAGGCACACTTGGTGAATATTCTAGATTTTACCCCCAAAAGGAGATACTCTGTACCCCTCAGATCATGGTGTGTAAAAATGTTTCTTACACTGGGAAAATGGGATACGATGTTAAGCAAAATAACCAATCCCCCCCCCCCAAATAGAACCCTTAAAAAATAGCATCTACAAGAAGATTCCATTTTTTAAAAAATTTTTTTTCAACGTTTATTTATTTTTGGGACAGAGAGAGACAGAGCATGAACGGGGGAGGGGCAGAGAGAGAGGAAGACACAGAATCGGAAACAGGCTCCAGGCTCTGGGCCATCAGCCCAGAGCCTGACGCGGGGCTCGAACCCACGGACCGCGAGATCGTGACCTGGCTGAAGTCGGACGCTTAACCGACTGCACCACCCAGGCGCCCCAAGAAGATTCCATTTTTAATGGAATATAATACATATGTAAGGAAAGATATAAAAAAGTCTAGAATACACATCAAAATGCTCGAAATCATAATTCTGGCTAGTCAAATTAGACATCATTTTGCCTACCCTTATTTTCTAGTAACTGCACAAGACTCTAAGTATAATTTTGTTAGCAGAAGTTCATTGTATTTTTTTTAATGTTTATTTATTCTTAGAAGACAGGGAGAGGGTGGGAGTGGGAGAGGGGCAAAGAGAGAGGGAAGACACAGAGAATCCCAAGCAGGCTCCGTGCTGTCAGTGCAAAGCCCGACGCGGAGCTCCGACTCAAGAACCGTGAGATCATGACCTGAGCGGAAGTCGGATGCTTGACCCACTGAACCACGCAGGTGCCCCTTAAAGGACTTCTTAAGTGAAAGGCATTAATTATAGAAGACTGATACAGTTTTCCTATTTTAAGAACTTGGATTCATCAAGAGATACCTTAAAGAAAGTGAAAAGATCTAAATTAAAAATAAATAAATTAATTAATAAATAAATAAATTAATTAATTAAAAAAAAAGAAAGTGAAAAGAAGTACAAAGGCTCAGCATGAGATTATATGAAGGGCTCCTTTAATGAGAAGAACGCATACAATGGGTGAAAAATGAGCGAAAAAATATGGATATTTCTCAGGAGATATGAGACATATTTGGCAGATCGCATAGTAGTTGAAAATGCCAGTCAGGACCCTATGAGGTTCTTTTTCATACACACTCCAGCAGTGACAGTCCAGTGTGTCAGGGAGGGTGTGGATCCACCCACTGGCATACACATTGCTGACACAAAGTGTGGGTCCGCACAACTTCAGTACACAGGTTGGCATTGTGCCCCAAAGCTGAGCATACATATACTGTCCGACGTGGCGATTTTGCTCCGAGGTACGTACCCAAGAGGAATGTTTGTACCCGTGTAAGACCAGGTACGAGGATGTTCGTAAAAGAACTGTTTACAATATGGAGCATCGGTGCACAATCCAAACGACAAGTACCGAGAGGATCGGTGGGGTCGACTGGGGTATATTCAGAGAATGCAATACCACAGAGAGGCCAGAAACAAGTGAATGACAGTAACATGCACAGCAGGTTGGATCTTACCAACATAGGTCCCACCAAGTTACATACGACATGGTATCTTTTTTTTTTTTTTTTAATGAAGTTAAGAATTACACACACACACCACACTTTCAGGAATGCATATAATGCACATAAGAAATTTAGTTTAGTTCTGAAACTAAATTTAAGAAAAGCAAGGGAATACTGAATGCAGAAATCAGGATGAGGGTTCATTTTGGTTTCGGAGGAGCAGGGTCATAGAGTCGGGAGGGTGGACCTTATAGCGTTACACGTAGGTTATAATCTTCTCATCAAAGCTCTAGCATTTTGCAAGAGGGACGGTAGCTTCGTGAGTACTTTTCTGCATTATTAAGAATAACAGTCGGGGCGCCTGGGTGGTTCAGTCGGTTAAGTGTCCGACTTCAGCTCAGGTCATGATCTCACCACTGGTGAGTTCGAGCCCCGCGTCGGGCTCTGGGCTGACAGCTCAGAGCCTGGAGCCTGTTTCCGATTCCGTGTGTGTGTGTGTGTGTGTGTGTCTCTCTCTGCCCTTCTCCCACTTACAATCTGTCTCTTTCTCTCAAAAACAAATAAACATTAAAAATAACAATCTAGGGGTGCCTGGGTGGTTCAGTCAGTTAAGCGTCCGACTTTGGCTCAGGTCATGATCTCGCGGTCCGTGAGTTCAAGCCCCGCGTCGGGCTCTTTGCTGACAGCTCAGAGCCTGGAGCCTGTTTCAGATTCTGTGTCTCCCTCTCTCTCTGACCCTCCCCTGTTCATGCTCTGTCTCTCTCTGTCTCAAAAATAAGTAAATGTTAAAAAAAAAAAATTTTTTTTTTAAATAACAATCTAAGTCAAAGCAAGTTGTGCATGGATCGGTGGTGAGTGTGTTTCATAAACCAAGATTATGATTACTCCAATTCTGGGTAGCGAGAATCCAGTTAAGAAAAAAAACCCCATCTATTTTAAACAAAAGTTAGAATGTGGTAAGAGAAACAAGATTATTAATTAGAGAAATCCCACGAAGCTTGGATTGGGATGACAGACTGAAGATGCCATTGGAAGGGACAGAGCAAAGGCTAGGAGCACCTACTAAGAGCCGCATTACCAAGGTATCTTCTAAAGGGCCGTAAGGAGTAAAAGGTTAAATAGACCTACCTGGAGAACGTCTTTCCTTTGGTAACAATTCTCTCCCATTTCAAAAGTACCCTCTGGCACCACTCAGCGACACCAGTATCTAGCCGGAAAGATCCCGAACAATGCGGACGCGGGTCCTTGGCTTTTCAAGACAACTAAAGTCTCTCGCCTGCTCGAAAGACCCGTCTCACGCTATCTCATTCCTACAAGGCATTAAATGTGAAATAAGGCCTTTTGCCTGGCAACGTGCCACGATGTATAGTCTTACCACTTCTGGAACCTGTGCTCCCCACAGCCCAGAACTCGGTAATGCATATCACAGCGCTTTGAAGGTTCGGTCATTTCCAGGCGATGAGCGGGTTTTTGTTTTTGTTTTTGTTTTTAATAAAAGTAACACTTTACCGTAATTCCATTGTTATAAATACAAAATCTGGCTCTGCTTTTTGGACTCCAAGACGGGGAAAAAACGTCTTGTAACTCCAGTCTATGGGTCACGTTCCACTTTCCTGGCACACAGTAGGCCCTTCAGGAACATTTGCTGAGGAAACTGGCATTGTTTGCCAAATCATAACATGAAGACCCTGGATGTCAAGAGAAAACACCTGTCGGGAGAAACATTCTTCCTATAGGTTGTATTTATCCAGCAAAAACAAAAACAAAAACAAAAAAGATCTAAAAAGGTATAAACATATGTATGGGAGTATGGGATTACGGGAGCAAAACGAATTGTTGGAATTTGGGTCTGCCTTTGGAGATTAAGGACACACATAGCCATTATATGTGAGATCAGCTGCTGTGGGCAAAGACATACCTTCAAAGTATACACAGAATCCAGGGAGTCAGAAAATAACACACACACACATACCCGTCCACCACCCACGACCCCCACACACATACTCAAATGATCTCGTACACACTCATATGCACACATACACACACGACTCTCCCCCCCCCCCCACAGTCTCTCACACACACATTTAGTGACAGCGACTGACTGAGAGATTAGAAAATGAAGACAACCCCCGCCAACGTTAATGACCCTTTTGTTAAAGATGACAGCCGGATCCCCCGACTTTGATGTGTAACCTGAATTTCTTCACCCAAAGACAGCAACAGGAACAGACGCACGGAAACATGAAAGAAATAGGTAAGGCCTTTTCCTTAAGCAGTCAGAAGCAGGTATTTGCAAGATGAGTCACTTTTCCTGCCCACTTGAGAGCATAGTATCTGAAAGGAGAAAAATGTCAATTGCTTTTTGGAAGAAATTCATCAGCGAGCCCACGAGCAAACATGTGTCCCTATTTTCCTAACTGAGGTCGTCGGCTTTTATATCGGGGTCACCCCTCCTCTGCTCGCTGCTTTCTTTGGCTTCACCCCACCCGCCCGGCTACTTGGTTCGTTTCCACCATCTAAGCACATGCATGTTCGTTTCCCTCTGAATTCCCTCGTGCGCTGGCGGCCAAACGTTAGGTCATTCACGTGTGCGGGATCTGTCGGCACAGCCCGTCCTCGGAGCTCCCGACTGCAGTCATGCAGCGGGCCTGACCTGACTTGTATGGGCTGAAATATGAAGGCACCCAGGGCATAAACAGCCTCCTGCGTTCTGCTGGCAGCCGGGGAGGCGGTGAGGGGCAGGTACATCGAGGGTGCTTATTTCTCCCTTTGCTCCCCGCCATCTGCCCCGACTCCAAATTTGTTGCCAGTGCTACCTCTCCCTACCGCCTTCCTTCGGGAGAAATAAATAACTCGCCTACCAACACACACTCTGAGGGTTGGGATCGGCCTACCAGCATGAGGTTCCGTTCAGGTGCGGGCACCCTGTCTGGGTTTGCGCCGAAATGCAAAGCAACAGAAGGGTACGGATAAGGGAATGAGGGGGTGTGCAGGCAGCTTCATGATAATTCACAATAAAAATGGGTTGGTCAGGGTTTTTTTTTTTTTTTTCCCTCCTCACTAACTTGTTAACCGTATTTCTTCTTAAAAATCTTTGCAGTGAAGGGGCATCTGGGTGGCTGAGTCGGCTGAGCCTCTGACTTTTGGTTTCAGCTCAGGTCATAATCTCAAGGTTCCTGGGATCTAGCCCCCATGTAGGGCTCTGCGCCGACAGCGCAAGGCCTACTTGGGATTCTCTCTTTCCCTCTCTCTCTGCCCCTCCCCAGCTTGTGCACACTCTCTCTCTTTCTCTCTCTCAAAATAAATAAATTAAAAAAAAAAAAACTTAAAAAAAATCTTTGAGGTGTAGTTCACATACAATAAACTGCACATACTTAAGGTGCACCCTTGGATGATTTATTGGCAGGTGCGTATGTTGTGAAACCATTGCGGCCAGATTGCAAATGCTTCCATCATCAACTCTAAATGGGTCCTTGTGCAGGCGGCCAGTTTTATTTGGAAGCCTTTTTGGTTTTTTGTGGGGGGAGCATTTGACCTCACCTAGAAGCCCAGGGCTCACTGTGGGGGGGGGGGGTCACTGATTGTATTTAAGAAATCACCTCTTCTGCAAGGGGGAAAAAAAAATCCCTTCGACCCAACAAAAGACTTGCGACTTCCAGTGTGACTCACCCTCAGGCCTGGGGCACATACTCGGGCTCTGATAAGAGGCAGTCGATCTGTCCTCCGTTTGTTTATAATGAGTCATGCTGGAAACAGGCAGCTACTTTTCTTCTCTCCCATGTCACGGTTAGGCAAGAATCAGAGGCAGATACACCCCCATTCAAAGTGCGGTCGGCCTTAAAGCGTCCAGCGACTCCAGCGAAGCTGGTTTAAGGAGCTGTGACTCGATGGGGACCCCTACTGGTGGAGACAGGGAGCGCCGCGTCCCGGAGTTGAGGCCTTGCTTCCTTGCCCCACTCCAAGGACGGACAGATCCTGTAGGAAGTTACAGATTTGCAAGAGGAACGGGAAGGAACGGCTGACTTTTCTGTGCATCCTGCCCAACCCCCGATTATTAGTGACAGAGTCGGGCGTGAGTCACAACCTTCAGCCTATGCCCACACTGGAGCGATTAACCACATAATTGCTTCAGCGATGGACCTTCTTCCAGCTACAACCCCCATCCCTCCCACCCCCGTGGTCGGGCTCTAGGCCCTGAGCCAGCCGTCGTCAGCCGCATGAATTGTGAAGTCCCAGGTTCAAAAAACCGAAGTTTCTATTATTCTTTTAGACAAGGCCTCCTCGGCCCCGATCGAAAATTCCTACACACAAGTCCTGATGGGGGGCACGCGGGATGTGTCAACCAGAATTAATGTCGCGATCAAATCAACATAAAGCAGATTTATCTGCTGTTTCCGTGTATTGCGGCAAAGCGCTGTTTGGGGAAGAAATCACCATAGCAACCCAGCCGCCCCAGTTACAGTAAGCTCAGGGCGACCAAAATAAAAATCCTTCCCAGTCTTAGGATTGGCTAGGGAGAGCTACTGAACATCCACTTTGTTTGCAGACGACAGTAGCCAGCCTACATTTTGGTTTCATAGTTCACTGCAAGGGATGCTTTAAAGAATAATAAAACTCCACAGCCAGGTTACAAATGGAGGGGTTCTAGGCCATCCCCCCTGCCAGTTTAAACGCAAGCAGACCTCACTGCCAAACAGCAGCATTTTGTTGTTAAAACAGGTTTCAGAAAAGGGCTCATGGTGACTTCTTGTGGCCTGCCGGTTCCTTCCCAAGTTGGGGGTACATGGTACTGTAAATGTTAGTTTTGAAGACGAGGCAAATCAGGGGCGCCTGGGTGGCTCAGTCAGTTGAGTGTCTGACTCTTGATGTCGGCTCAGGTCATGATCCCGGGATGGTGGGATAGAGCCCTGCGTGGGGCTCTGTGCTGAGCATGGAACCTGCTTGGGATTTTCTCTCTCCCCCTCCCCTGCTTGTGCTTTCTCCCACTTTCTCTCTCTTTCTGCCCCCCTCCCCCAAAAGAAGCAGCAAATAGATACAAAAATGGGTTTTCTGTGGTTGTGAAAGGAAAAAAAGTAAAAATCACTTTTGTTTCCCTCCACCCTCAGGACCCCCAACAGTGGGTTTTGCTTCCACTAATGATCTGTTCTCTCTCTAGCATCTTCCTTTTTTTGTTTTTTGTTTTAATTTTTTTTAACGTTTATTCATTTTTTGGGAGACACAGAGAGACAGGGCGTGAGTGGGGGAAGGGCAGAGCGAAACGGAGACACAGAATCAGAAGCAAGCTCCGGGCTCTGAGCTGTCAGCACAGAGCCCGATGCGGAACTCGAACTCACGAACTGTGAGATTATGACCTGAGACAAAGTCAGACGCTCAACCGACCGATCCACCCGGGCGCCCTGCATCTTCCTTCTTTGGCTCCACTGCACTCCTTTCTTCTGATCACCAACACACATGATCACCTTGGGAGTGCTGCTTGCCTGTCCTCCTTGTCTCCAGACTCACCGTGCCCCCGTCTGGTGTGTGCCCTTGGGCTCCCAGGAACCCCTGCCCAGGATGCCCTCTCGTCACAGTGTGAGGCCACCAGCGCGTCCAAGCTCAGCTACCAGCCCTGGGGGTCTCCCTTGAAGTTCTCTGCCGCTTTTGATTCTCGTGGCTGCTACACATTGAGGATCTTCTAAGAGTCTGCCTCCTCTATGCTCTCACTCCCAAGATTTGGGCATTTTCTAATTTTCTCTTGCATCTTTCTCTGTGTTAACCATTTATCTGATGCCTTCGGTTCTCACTTCCGTGCAGAGGTCAACTGCACCTTGAATTGAGACTGTCTGCCTATCGGCTATCTTGAAATCGACTTGGTCAAAACTGAACTTCGCTTTCTTTCCAACACAGTGGGGTCCTTCTGCAGACTCTTTGTTTCTGTTCACAGCATCATCGTTTTCTGAGCCTGGGACACCTGGGTGGCTCATTCGGTTGAGCATCTGACTCTTGGTTTAGGCACAGGTCATGATCTGGCGGTTCATGAGTTCGACTCCCGCACTGGCTTCTGTGCTGGTGGCATGGGGCCTGCTTGGGATTCAATCTCTCCCCTTCTCTCTGCCCCTCCCCTCCCCTGCTCTCACTCTCTCTCAAAATAAATAAATAAACTTTAATGACAACAACAAAAAAAACCCAGAACTTCATTTTCTTTCCAACACGGCTGGGTCCTCTTTGGTTCTGTTCACGGCATCATCGTTTTCTGAGCCTGGGCTTAAAGGCAAGTGTTTAGACTCCCTGGCATTGACTTTCTTTGCCATTCCCCTTCGATGCCTATTCAATTTCTGTCCTTCTTTCCATTTCCAAAGCTATAATCTTCATTCTAGCTGTCATTCTCTATTGCTTGGGTTATTACAAAGCCTTCTGAATGGCCTTTCCACCTCCAGTCCTTCCTTCTAGGTAGAAAGGGGCCGCAGAAGGAAAGGGGGCCGTGGAGTTTGAGTCCCACCTCTGCCGCTTATTTCCTCTGTGACTTTCATTTCTTGCTCTCTCAATCTTACCGGCCCCATTACCAAAGCAGGGATGTTCCCCGCTTCAGGGCGTGAGGACATACTTGGGGTAAAGTACCTAAAATATCTGGCACACTGTAAGTGCTCAATTAATATTTCCATTTCAAACTCGCTGCTCCCAGGCTGCAGTTGTAAAACAGACTTCTTGCTCATGCCCTTCCCTTATTTGAGCATTTCTTTTTCTACGAAAATAAGAACGCCTCGAGACTAGCACTTGAGACCCCTATGGTATGTCTCCAGCGAATTGCCCCAACTCTGCCGTTCTCGACTCCTTCTTTTAAACACCACCATTTTCTCCATGTCTTTGCTAAAGCTCTTGCACGTGGACATGCATGCTCCGTCCTTCCCTCTGAGGCCATTCTAGATCCCTACAGCCAGATGCGGCATCTTCTTCTGACCTCCAAAGCACTTCTACTTCTCTCGTGCATCTGAATTATTTTAGTTGCTTGGGTTCTTTCTCTGACTTGCCTTCACTGCAAGGCTGAATGTCCCTTGATGGCATGTGCTGTTACGGCATCGAACCCAGAGCTGGCCCTCTGCCCTCTGCAGGAAACGCCTTACGCTGAAAACGAAAACAAACCTGCCCAGTCATGCTTCTCTTAGTCTACCGAACTATCTTCTTCCCTGAGCTTCGGTTGGGCGTCCCCCTGCCCAGAAACAAAGTTGCACAGAGAAACAAATCTCTCAGTGAAAGGCACGCACTGACACCAAATTC
Organism: Puma concolor; assembly: GCF_028749965.1. Lineage (NCBI taxonomy): Eukaryota > Metazoa > Chordata > Mammalia > Carnivora > Felidae > Puma > Puma concolor. The sequence goes on from NC_141682.1 coordinate 31,057,660, forward strand.
TGTTGGAAAAGGGTCCCCGAAGATCATCATCTTAAATATACTGCGCCGCCGCCGTTCCATCAGACCTGGTCTATTTACTGTTTTCATGAATCCCGGGAAACTCCCTTGGTGGAAATCACAAACTGATTTTGTTTACCTGTCTCCCAGGCCCTTGGGGAGCACTGTTCTTTTCATGTAGAAATATCTTTGTCGGGCAAATGGATCCTTGGGAATATCTAAAATTCCTCTTCTTTCTCATTCATGAATCAGTCTCCCGAACACTCATAGTCAGGGGCTATAGGGAAACAGAGCTGAGATGAAACATTCAGTTAAGCTTTTGTAAACAGAGAAACAGGGGTCCACAGAGCATCTTAAAATGAGTCTATAGTTCTTAAATTTGATCCACTTATAGTCTGTAGTATTAACATCTTAGTTATCAAACCACAGTTCTTAAACATATGCATATGTATATTACCCATCTTCTAGTTTACAAGGTGCAATTTGGGGATGATTGAGGCTGAAAACACGCTTTTATCATCATATGGAAGCTCATGTTGGCAACACCATTTGCAAAGCATGATTTTTTCAGAAAGTTAGAAACGTGGCTCTCATACAAATAGAAACAACAACAAAAGGGGTCAAAGATTTTATTAGATTCAATGCGCGAGGAAACCAGTTAGATGTTAAGACTGATTTGAAAGAAAATTAAAGACCCAGAGATTGGTAGCTGGTCAGATGAACGCGGAAATAAAGTTGCTAATGAACGTAGCACTGGTTCATGTCTCACCAGGCAATAACCTTGCAACACTATTGAACAGGAATCGCTTGTATTGCTTTCAGGTTTTCTACAAGTTAACCTCTAGTCTCATAAAGTTGTGAAATAGTAAGAGGTACGCAGCCATGGAAAATCAGATAATCCCCAGGGAGCATATGCGTCTGGACAACATCCAGCTCTTTTTTACTTTATTTTATTTATTTTTTAAGTAGGCTTCATGCCCCGCATGGAGCCCAACGTGGGGCTTGAACTCACAACCCCAAGATCTAGAGTGGAATGCTCCACTGACTAAGCCAGCCAGGAGCCCCGACATCATCCAGCTCAGTAATCTCTTTGACCTTTTTTCAAATTTTATATACTTGCTTTTGAAACTATTAACTAAGAGAGGCATGAAAACAAACCAATTTGCTTTCTCTGTGACATATTTGTAATGAAATATTTGAAAGTGGGCACAAACCTCTCTCCCCCCACCACTCATCACCAATGTTTCAGCATGGGCTCTGGAGTCAGACTGTTTGGGTTCAAATCAAGGTTCCATCATTTACTGCTGGGTGACCCTGGGCAAATGACTTAACCTCTCTGCTCCTCAGTTCCCCCACCGTAAAAGAGGCTTTTAAATAATAGCACCTTTGTCTTTGTGATGAAAAGAGATCATGCACAAGGGCTCAGTAAATGTGAATTAAATTATATCACTACTACTAAAAAAGGGTTAATTATTCTACCAGTCTTTATTCCAGTATTAAAACATTTTGCAAAATAACCTGTCTTATGCCTTGTTACAAAGGGATCGGTTCTACATTTTAAGACGGAAATGAAAATAACGAAATCCTCAAGATGAGCCAATTAGTAAGCTAATTAAATAATAATTAAACATAAGAGGTTACAATAAATTCTAGATGTGTCGCAAGGATTATTTACTTTCAACTCTGACGCTGAAGGAACAAGAACTTATGAGTCAGGGGCGGCAGGAAATTAATCTCTCTGTTGAGTTAAGATGTTCCAGGCATTGTGCTTAGCACATATTCATTACACGTCAACAAACGAGTGTTTTCAGAAGAATACTCTTTTTCTCCCCCACTCCTTAAGGAAATACGCACAAAATAAAAGGCAGTAAAGGAAAAATAACCGAAAAGAAAAATGTGCTGCAGCCTTAGAAAGTGGGTTTGTCACACAAGTCAAACGCAGAAGCTGGGGTTTGCAATCATTTATTGTGCACAACAAAAAAGAAAGCACGTTACATATTGTCTTCCTTTCTGAGTATAGTTACCAACATGTTGGTAAAAACGACCCGCTGGGAACACATGTCCTTTCACTATACATTGTTATTTTTATTTTGCCCACAGAATGCTGAGGAAAACACTGAATAAATACACATTTTATTAAACACACACACACACACACACACACACACACACACACACACGCCTCTTGTTACAAATTGATATGAATCAGTCTCCCTTTTGGCTTACATAACCTTAAATTAAAAAAAAAAAAAAAAACACAGTGGGTGTGACCCACTAAAAACCTGTGGATAAAGACGGTTAAGTACTGAAGTTCAGAATTGGGCAGGAAGTAGCAATAAACCAAAATAGAAAGCAAAATAATTAAGAAAAATGACAACTTGTGTTGAAGTCTGGATACATTTGAATGTATTCAAGACTGAGAAAAGAACTTTCCTAAACTGCTGGGTTTTAGGAGGATGTTTCTGGGCTAAACTGAACACAAAAGAGAAGAGAAGTTCCCTAAAGAAGTTTTCTGAGCCAGAGGAAAATCAAATTATGCTTGAAAAACAAAAGCAAAGACTAACAACACTCTTGTCTCTCTGCCCCCACCCACTTCTTTGGACTGACTTCGGGGTAGGCTTTCTTGCTGGAGGCCATTTATTAATTCTATACTCTGTTACCTCAACACAACCAAACCTAGACTTAACCCTCTGTGTCCCGATGGGTGCATGGATGGGACAATTATTTTCAGTGAAAGTGCTCTCTCTCCTATTTCATACGTGCTGCTTTTTTTATGCAAAAAAGCTCAAAAAACAGTATAATGCTGATCTCAGTTTTTTATAAAAGGTTTGGAAAAAAGCTAAGCGTGAGTTCATTAGTGAACTAGATCTTTACTATTTTGAAAGGAAAAAAAAAGGCAAAGGTAACAATATGATGCTGGAAAACAAAGCGATACGTTAGTTTTGCAAATTCATGCATTAGTCCTTTGCCAAGAGTCTCAGGTTGTAAAAATGTGTCAAAGAATGTGATAAAAGTGAATACACGATGGTTGTACTGAAGGCTCCCCACAACTGGACACACATTAAGATGTATTTCCTTAGTGGGAACGGGAAGTGGCAGCGGGAGACTTGTGTCTACAACGAGCACGTTGGAGTTCATTAGAAACTATCGTCCATAAATTAAATACACGTGAGGTAGCACGCCTGCCTGTCTTCAAGGGTCCGGTAGGTTCAACAGCAAATGACAGAATCAGAGCAGGGAGACAACAGCGCCCTGAATACAATTAAGACTTATCTATGTGGTACTAGATAACAAGGGCTGTTTAAAATGGTAGATTTGGACTAGGGCTTATTTCTGAAGACTTCTATCGGAGGGAAACCCACATCAAAAAATGTGCTATGTTCGGATTTGCCTTTTATGTAATGGAAGAACAAAATACGGCAGGTGGGATTACACAAGAAAAAAACAAAAATAGCAATTTCATCTGCCACAAGCAGAAGAGCTAGAACTGGGTGAAGAAAAATTGTTAATAGCCATTTCCATTTGGGGCAGGATGTCTATTTTAATGTACTTTTAACTCTGACTGGACTCTTAAAGAAATACAAAATGTTCTCAACATTTTGTGTTCTATTCTCAAGGGTGTATATTTATTTTAATGTTCATTAATTTTTCAGAGACAGAGAGACAGACACAGTGTGACCAGGGGAGGGGCAGAGAGTGAGGGAGCCACAGAATATGAAGCAGGCTCCAGGCTGTTAGGTGTCAGCCCAGAGCCCGACCCAGGGCTTGAACTCAAGGACCGCGAGATCATGACCTGAGTCAAAGTCGATTGCTTAACCAAGTGAGCCACCCAGGTGCCCCTCAAGGGTGTATTTTTAACTCTGGGGGAAAAAAATGAGTAGCCCAACTATTTATTCTACCTTAAACTAATTTTTGTTTCCTGTCATCTTCTCCATTCCTCAGATCACTGTACACAGTTCCGTGTAACGACACGGTTCCTTGATATCTCTCAATTCATTCTTGTCCTACCCTGGCAGAGAGTTGGAAATCCACGTCTGCTTTAACCTTATCAACAAGTGTTAACATATGGAGGGATCAAGACGTCAATATGAGTGGAAAGGCCAGTGCAAAGAACGTCTGTGGAGGCTAAGACCACTCTCTGTTCTGTGCTCCCGCGTCCACTCTGAGTTCAAACACTGTGACAAACGAAAACATGGCCGACGCGGAAAACGCAAAACTGTGCGGCGTGGCTGACGGCACTGCTGTCTACGTCCGCATCAGCTCTTGAGGTAGAAAATTTACTACTCGTTACTAGATGTGTGAATAATACCTTAGGAAAGCTGAAATAGAAAAGTTTAAAAACTGCACAAAGATGCTATGAATGTCCTGTATGTGCACCTCAGTATAAAGCTAACCTAACTCAATCGGAAGGTTTGAGAAGGAGATGGCTTTGTGAATTTTTAAGTGTGTGAATTTCTCTAGAATTCTTAGATATTCTATGCGCTGATCTTCCATTTACTTGTACTTCTTTTATCTCCACTGCAAGAAGGAAAACCCAATCTTAAAGACTCGGGGGGCCACCCGTTTGCTTGTCCGTGAGTCCTCACACAGACACCAGCGAGCACGCTGGCCCAGGGACACGAAGCGGGGAGCAGAGGGTGGACTGACGCTGCGTGTGGAGAGGATCTGGCGCTGGTGGTCTCAGGCGTGTGGGGAGAGGCTTGGGGGGGGGGGGGAAGAGGAAGTCTTAGGAGACTCTAACGAGCCCTTTGGGCTTAGAGATCTCTGAGACTCAGGAGGTGAGATGTCTGCACAACGGCGCGTCCTCAGCGCTCCTTCACCATCAAATTCTGGAAACAGGGAACAATTCATCTCACGTTTAAAAGCTGCTGGCTTTGCACAATCGAGTTCTGGTACGCGTCACACACATTCCGGGGCTGAGAAACCAGCTAGTTTCACGGGGCGCCGTCTTACGTCTTACGTCAGTACGAGGAAGTCCCCGTGGGTTTTTCTTAAAGGGGGAAGCGCGCATTTGCAGAAAAGAGGGTGAGAACTGGCAAGGAATGGCAGACAAGGTTCCTTCTCGGCGTTCCAGGGGCCCGTCCTGAACAAAGAGGGCAGGGACATGATGGTGTGTCTTATCGGCCTGCGTGGGAAACATAAATTGCTGCTCGCGTCAAGAGCGGCCTCCTATAAGCCCCCACGAGACGCCTCGCCTGATTCTGACTCCCGACCGAAGAGCGGGACACGCTGCCTCTGGCCCTGACGGCGCAGGGAGGGAGGCGGGCCGGCATGGGAAGGTTAAAATCAGTGCCTAAACACAAAGTCCAGAGGGGCATCTGGGCTTGTGGTCCGCCGACCCCAGAAGCGGACTGCGCGGTCGTTAGGTGCCGAAGAGAGCGGAATTCTCAGCTCGTGATTCATCTCGGTCTGTTCATTCCGGTACAGGGTGGCTGGAAATCACAGTCACGGGATAAGAAAACGGCCGCCCTCGTTCACTTTCTCATTTTGCCTTTACACACAAACTCGGCATAAGGGGTGTGGATGAAGTCATAGAGCTGCTTCGCGTTCGAGGCGTTGCCCAAAATACCCGCCAGCTTGTCTTGGGACAGGCTCGCCAGCTCTGCGATGTTCTTGACGTGGTGCATCAAAGCGCGACAGTTTTTGGCATTTACCCCTGGCATTTTCAACAAGAAGTCCTGGGGACCCGGATTATACTTTTCTGACTCCGGGAGGGTTTCCGAATCTGCCGTGACGGCCATGGCCGTGGCCGCGTCGGGCTGCGGCTTGTTCTGTTTCAGCTCCTCGAACAGCTCGGCGGTGGCGTGGGGGGAGGGGCACCAGAGAAGCCGGAGTCTGGGGAAGTGAAGCGTGAGGAGGGTGAGCTTGGAACTGACGTCATTGCCGGAGATCTCCTGGTGGAAGGCACCTCGGGAAGTGAGCGAGAAGGGCTTGCTGGGGTCGAACTCGATCAGGAGCACTGGGCGCTTGTAGTAGCGGGACATGGAGATACACTGGCCGTAGAGGCGGCCGTTGTTTAAAGAGCCAATCAAATCACTGATGCTCTTGCGCTCCACGCACATTTCGGGAGTCAGAATGTAGTCTCCGACCTCCAGCGTCACCGGTTCAATGTCAATGCCCCGACGGTGGATCAGGGATGGGAGTTCGCTGCGGAACTCACGCATATCCACAACTATACTTTGCTGTGTACCGTTCTGCTCCTGGCCACCTGTTAACAAAAGGTGGCACGGTAAGTGATGTCACTGAGGAAGAAGTCTCAAGGACGAAGCAAAACAACTAAAGTTTAAAATCTGGGTTGCTGCTGCTAACCTCGGATCCGCTGTCATATAATAACCCATGCTTATTCCTCCTTTTTCTCTATTTTCAGAAAGGTCTGTTTACAGAGTCACTAAAGGCGATTTTCTCTTAAACTGAACAGAGTTAAAAGGAAAAGTCACAAATGACTCCCGAACACCAGCGTTCACTGTTGCCTTCTCTCTGCCCCTCTAAGAACCGTCCCTGATGGTTGCACACGGCCCCACTCTACTCCTGATTCCCACGGCAGAGTCAGAGTCCGGCACATACTAGATGCCTAAAAAGGCTCGCTGAGTAAACTGCCTTATAAGCTGCTGTGAGAACCTTTGGAGCTGTTAGTGCTTGTACCAGTGAGTCCGGAGGTGGGAAAATGGAAGAAGGTGGGAAAAACCGTAAGCCGGTAGACCAGAACTTCTCACACTTGAATGTGCACAGAACAGCCTGGGAGCAAGTTAAAGGCAGTTCTGTGTTCAGAGGGTCTGGGGTAGGGCCCAAGACACCGTGTTTCTAATGAGATCGCAGGTGGGTGCTAAGGATGCTGGCTGAAGGACTACACCCGGAAGGACCAGGGGCTGCTGTAGGCAGAATGGTGGCCCCTTTAAGATGCCCGCATCCTAATCCCAGGAATGTGTAAATATATTACTTTACGTGACAAAGGGGACTTTGCAAATGTGACTAAATTAAGGATCTCAAGATTGGGAGATTATTCTGGATTACCCAGGCCCACCTCAAGGGTCCTTACAAGTGAAACAGGGAAACAGGAAGGTCAGGGTCAGAGGCGCTGTCTTTGAAGGTGGAGGAAGGGCCAGGAGCCAAGGAGCACAGGTGCCTCTAGAAGGTGGAAAAGGCAAGGAGATGGGATCTCCCCTGGAGCCTGTGGGAGGGGCACAGCTGGCTTATACTTTGGTTTTAGCCCAGTGAAACCCATTTGGCCTCCAGAATTTGAAGAAAATAATCATAAGATAATAAATATATATGTTTCGGGGCACCTGGGTGGCTCAGTCAATTAAGCGTCTGACTTCGGCACAGGTCATGATCTCACAGTTTAGGGGTTTGAGCCCCACATTGGGCTCTGTGCTGACGGCTCAGAGCCTGGACCCTGCTTCCGATTCTGTGTCTCCCTCTCTCTCTGCAACACGCCCCCACTTGTGCGCTCTCTCTCTCTCTCTCTCTCTCTCTCAAAAATAAATAAACATTCAAAAAAATGTATACTGTTTCAAGCCACTGGATTTGTGGCAAGTTGTTATGGCAGCTGGAGGGCCTGGAGGACTGAACTCAGAAGGACGGACTTCTGTAAACGGCGTTCTGCATGGCATCTACGTGCTCAAATCTCACTTCCTTCGTATGGCTGATGTTCAGTAGTTCTGCATGAAATGTCAGCAGCCTATCTGAGTCAACGAGAATCTTCTTCAAAAAAGACATAGATGCTCTGAGGCCAGGTTTCCCAAAGTAGGGTCCCGGGATCACTCCTATCAGGAGGCCCCGAGAGGCCGATCCCATTCCAGACTCACTGAGTCAGAATTTCCATGGAGGGGGGCCTGTGGATCCGCAGTTTTGACAAGCCTCTGAGGTTATTCCCGAGGACCCTGACGTCTGGAGTCCTGCTGCTCTAACCAGTCTCGCTCTGGATGCTAAGTCAACTCAGTCATATTGCTTTCCTCATGCCACCTGGCTGGCAGCAGCCACCGCCAGGGGGAAACGGGGACTTGGGGAGGGGGACAGGGTTATTCCTGGGTCACACCGCACTCGGAATTCAGCAGCTTTTGCTGGCATGCCACAGTGCAGACCGCAATGAGGGCGCCACACACCCGGGATCTGGAGACGTGCCAAGAAGCAACACGTGGACACAGGAAGAGAAGTGGGGACGTGCCCCACACAGCTCCTGCCTACCTGTGAGGTAAACCGGCTTCTCTGGGTGAAGGTAAGAACCTAATTGCCACTTGTACAGGTTCCTTGAGTTCTGTATCTCAGCCAATCACATTTGCGAGCAATGCCGGGGCGTGACGGATTCCGAGGTTGGGGCGCCTGGAGCAACAGCCCCCTTATTTTACAGATGAGCAGCCAACGGCCCGGGAGGGACACATGGTTAGCGAATGTCAGCGCGGGCACCGGGTATGGGAGCAGGCAGCCACCTGTACGAGGTTGCTGAGAAAAACCTCACCTCTGCGGAGAAGCTCTAGAAACCCACAGCCTCCTTTACAGGCGACGGGGGTGCCCAGCAAAGGGCAGGACTCACCTGCTTTCCTCGTGTCAGTGGGCGAGCCTGTGGACGCGGAGCCTCTCACCAGGTCCAGGTTCCCCTCATCTCTCCCTTCCCTCCCTTCAGGAACAACCATGCTAGCCTTCTCCCTGGGGCGGAAGATATTTTAAACATTTGTTTCAACTAATTTCAAAATTCCAGATTTTAAATTTCCATACATTATAAGAAAACGATCTGCGTGACTATAGTGGCAAAGAGAACACAAGAAATATGTTAGACCAGCAAGCACAGTAAATACACACGGATGAACGACGGGCAAAGGAAGGAGAAAAGAGTTTCTTGGTTGGGTGCTACTTCTGATCTTCCGGAGTCACAAAATCTGTTGTTTAGTTTCCATTCTGTGCGCCCTTCAAGCACTTTGACACATGAAATAAGCATGCAAAAATGCCACAGACAGATGGAGATTTTTTATAAAAATGTGCTAATGCGTTTCTGAGCGTTAAAAATAACGCAAGCCACTTATATTCCAATACTTTCAGAGTAAATCATAGGTAGAAATGTTAAAAATCAGTGATTAAGAAAATGAAAGCACAGATGATACAACTTTGATTTAAAAAAACAGGTGGGAGCCCTATTAAATACTTGGAATTTTACAAGACAATCCAGAGTAATACAAATTTCCAACAGAGATTCAACACAAAGATCGACGTCTCAGGTGAGACAACAGAGCAGCACGGATTCATTCACTCGTGCATTTGCTGAAAAACCTTTCCGGAGTGCTCCTCCCTGCTGTGCTAGGTGCTTCGGATTTAAATATGGTTACACAACAAATCCTGTCTTCGAGGTAGCTCAGTATCTCACGGCTGGTCGACGGACAGGACTGAACTATCATAACTAAGGTTTGTGGTCGGGAACTACAATCCTCAATGACCAAAGAAAGAGCGGACCAGGTTTGCCACAGTCGTATTTTTCAGAACCAATGAAGTTGGTTATAGTCAATTCATGAGCCAGCAAGCGCTGTGTGTCTGACTGGTGCCGGGAACGGCAGAAAGGATGCACAAAGCCGGGTCTCCTCCCTCGTAGAAACGGAGTCGAGGAAACAGAGCGAGGGTGAAACAACAGCGGCACTGACCAAGGGCGGTCACAGAGCGCGGCGTAAGGTGAAACAGAAGGGGGATATTTAATACTCACTAATAATTTCAGGAAGGGCTGAAGCAACAAAGATTTTCCAGTTAAAGGAAATAAAACCAGATGGACCAATTTTGCGACCAACTCTGGATAAGTGATGTTTTAGCCACTACGAGATACCACCAAAGAACAGAAATTACGATTTTAAATCCTATATATACCCTTTGAAACAACATACAAAGTTATTATTAGTACAACGTTTTATAGCTAAATGGCCCAAGGGGGCGGCCACAGTACCAGTTCCATTTTTCCTATTTTTCTCAAAATCAGTGTCCACCGTGGCCCTGCTGAAATCGGCTTGGCAGTGGCCGTGGCCCCAACAGCCACTCATTACGGATCCGTGACACCCACTAGACTCTAGTTGAGGACAAAGAGCAATCTATTCAGAAAAATAATTGCTCGTTGACTTCTTTTTCTTTAACATTTGGGATTAATATTAGGGATTTTTTTTTCTTTATTTCCACTTACTTTACTGGTTACGCTACATATCACACATGGGGGCATCCCAATTTTCTGATTAATTTGTAGTCTGTGAGCGGCATAGTGGGTTAGCGTACGAACCTGTATTTTGTGGAATCTGAAACCACTCACTGGCTGTGTGGTCTCAGGCAAGTAGTTTAATGGCTCTGTGCCTCAATTTCATCTGTAAAATGGGGACAATAATAAAACCTACCCTAAAAGAGGCACGTTAGGAGGATTATCCAATACATGTAAAGTACTCAGAATAGTGCTTGGCATATAAAAAGCATTATAAAAGGTTAGTTGTTATTATAATTCTACTTTTCTTATAATGTGGTAAGTTCACCCCTTAATTATCCATGATAATGCTAAAACACTGGAGATTTGCCTTCAAAGGATTCCACGAGGGTTTCAATGAATAAAACAGCCAGTTTACCGTGAAATGTTGTACAGCATAACAGCAAATGGAATCTGAGAAAAGATAAGCTCCTGAAATGAAGCCTGGATTGGGAGGAAAATCAGAAGTCTCCCTCAAATGAACAGAAATCTGCCATAATTATAAACATTCACTCCTTCGCCTTCAACATTTAGCATGATTACCCAAGTTCCATATGACAGAGAGAAAATAATTACAAGTGCAGACCCCTCTTCCCACTTAATCTAAAGTACTGAGGTTCCTTATTTTTACTTCAGCATCTTTAATGATATTTGAATAGCTTGTATAACGTGATGATGTAGGGAGGAGGTGCTGAACCGTAAGTCTCTTCCAACGGGCACGCATTCTGGCCTTCATGCTAACTCACTTTGGGATCACGAGCTATTCAAATAACCTCACCCCCGCCTTTGCAAAGCAGTGACCTCTCCAAACTATGTCTACTCGGAACGTTACGGCCAATCTTTCTACCCAGGGAGCGTTTTATTATCAATACTTAGGAGTGCCATTTTTTTTTTTTTTCTCCTGTCATTGGTAACCCACTGATCTTGCCCAGACAAGCCATCTGTTCACTGCCAGTTTGCGGGATTCATTCCTTTCTGGTTGTTTTAAATAGTAGCACTGCTTTTATTCTTACGACATCACCCACGGAGGTCCTGGCAAAAGCACATTGTCTTTTTCTCACATTAAATTTCTCAGTACGGGCTCAGTGCAAATGCTCTTTCAGCACCACACCTCATATATATTTTCCTTTTCAAAACAAACACTTCTCAAATTTCCCAAGTTTTCTGGGAAAGTAAATATCTTGAGAGTCTAGATGGTGTAACTTCCTGATTGCTGTGTAATATGGGAAGATCTAACTTCTAATAAGTAGACAACCACCATTGAGTTAGGAGATTAGGCTGGACCACAGATAAAATTACATTAAACTCTGATATGGAAATGATCATGTAGACGGAAAGGCAGGGGACAGTCCGTATTCCAGATTCTGCCGGCTGGTTTCTAGGACATGCCAGGCTTACCCACAGCTTATCACCGAGCCATTTGATGTGGAGGCTCGCTCCAAAATACAAATGGCCCGGGGTCCCCGGCAGCTTGCTACAATCTACTAAAAGGACTCTTTTCTAGATGAGGTTCCTTGATGTGTTCGACAAGAGGCAGCCTGGAGCACAAAACCTCACCCGCTCAGGCCTTCTCCCCCCCACATCCCACCAGGCTCCTTTGGCTACGCCGATGCAGGAAAGGCCCAGTCTCCTGAGGACTGGCCCTTGACCAGCTTCTGGGAGTTGAGCTCTGAACCCTTGCAATCGTCTGCCTCATCAGGGGTTTTGCACGCCAGAGGCCTGGGGCCACCTGGCCCCGGTCTGATCAGATGCTTTATGCTAACTTGATGTGGCGTAAATACCTGCTTTTGCTCTGGGGGGCTGGAGAACTACAATCACGATGGGTACTCTGTGCTCACGTGACTGATCCCCAGTAAAAACTCGGGGCCCCAAGGCTCTGGTCAGCTTCCCCGTTGACAACCCTTAGCACGTGCTGTCACTCACCGCAGCTGGGAGGATGAAGCACATCTGTGTGACTCCACGGGGAGAGGACACCTGGGGTTTCCACCTGGTTTTTCCTGGACTGTGCCGCATGGGTTCTTACCCTCTGCTAATTTTAATCTGTATCCTTTTGCTGTAATAAACCATGACTGGGAGCATACCAGTGTTTTCTGGCTCTCGTGGGTCCTCCGGGTCGATCCCCAATCTCAGGAGGGTCTCGCGGACCTTCACAGGAACGCCAGTAACCTAATCTGAATGGTCTTAGCTCTACGTGCTCATTTGGGACTTGGTGACCATCAACCAGAGCACGCTTGGGCAGAGGACGTTTTAAGAAGAGCGAAGGAACAGTGAGGAGGTACCGACCCACATCTAGTAGCACCAGCTCTGGTTGCATCTGCAAATCTCTGAAATCTGTTCCCTTCTCCTCGTCAGCCTAATCTTGGCTACCACCTTTTCTCCTGACTCGCTTCCCTGTTCCATCCCTTCCCCAGTTTGATGCCAGAGAGCGCCTCTAAAAATAGACTTCCCACTTAGAACGCTTCGGTGCTGTCTCACTGCCTCCACAGTCACGTTCTCGATCCTCACCAGGGCTTCCTGTATCTCGGCGCCTTCACGCACACTCCTCTCCGCCCTGTCGACTTAGCACCTAGGGCACATTCTTCACGCGTCGGCTTACGTGTCACCTCTCCAACGAAGCCACCCGTTGTCCCCACACCGGGCCTGGTCTCTCTGGCACCCACTACCACACCCTGTTCTTTCACCACTGTGGCCGGGCTCCATACAGGTCCGCTTAGTGTAATATTCCTGGTCACTTAACGCTCGTCTTTTCCACCAGAGGATGAGCTCGAGCAGCGCAGGGACTTCCGGCACTGCTGTGACTACAGCATGTTCCTAGTGGCACAGGGCTTGGCACCTCAGAGATGCCCGGTACATGTCTGTTGGCGGTTTTGAGTCGTGGGGGAGAGAGAGTCTAGAAGGCACAGAAGAAACGCTAAAAGCTTTGGACAGGAAGAGGCAGCCTGTTGAATACCTGGTTGGTTACCACGCTTTCTGAAATATTTTGCCAAAAAACATAAGTACACGCATATAAACCATCCCACAGAGCCTGTTAATAGAAAATACTTTCATAGGCTGAAAGGACTGGCCAGAAGCTGGAAGAATCCACGGCCAAGGCACATCGTACTCACAGAGGATTTGGCGGGGGGGAAGGGTACTGCCCATGTAACGAGCTGAGCCCCTCCACAGGGACCTAGCGGCACGGATTCAGTAAGCACCCGTTTCCAAGAAAGCATGCCCCGGAGGAAGTGGGGTACGGGGACATTTTACGTGTATACTGAGAGCCCACAGCCAGTGTTAGAGGAAGGCTGTCCACTGTGAAATTCTGTGGGGAGCCCTGGTGGGCTGACAGCCAGTGACAATGATTTCCGCCCTCTCGTTGCCACTGATACACTGCCAATGTCTGAGGCTTGGACGATTGGTCAGTCCAAGCCACGGTCTCCTCCACTCTAGCCTTTTCTCTAGCTCAGCTCGAGGATGCCCCGTCCAGCCCCTACCCTGGCTCTTGAGGCCCCTCAGAGATCATGTGGCCCATCTTCCCTCACCAAGCTGCCACCTCCTGGACAGCATCCCCTGGTGCGAGGTTATCAGATTTCCCCAGGACCTAGGGGGGGTAAAACGTAGCTGACCGGTTTGTGCGTACCTCACTTAGAACATCTGCCTTATGTTACACAGAAGAGCATTTTCAATTTGGATTCGGCACGCTGCCAGACGCTCATCCTAAAACTCATACACGAATGTTTGGGTAAACGTCACACTGTCAAAAAAAATGTCTTCCTGGGGTGATTCTACTGCTGGTGATCTGAAGTGACTGGGTTGTAAAAGCATTTCCCGGCCAAAGGGAAGGCAGTCACCGACCCCAGACCATGGAAATTTTACAAGGAGGAACTAAATCATCACTCCAAGGCAAAGAAGAAATCTCGTGCATGGGGGTATGGGAAATTTAAGAACGTTATTTCTTAGGAAAGTAGTCGGTCGAGCTGTATTTTTGGTGTTTTGCGTCGCATGTCTTTACAAGCAGAGAAGCAGATCTCTCCACGTTTCCAATATTCTGTCAAACCATCGAAAGGCAACCCGAGACGGGGGAGAAAGAAGAAAGGTGCACGTACCCCAGGGATGAAGCGGACCATAGGTTTATCTTGACGCGATCCTCCCAGGGTCTCCCCGTCTCCATCCCTCCTGAGGGCGATTATGCTATGCCTCCACTCAGAGAAGCCCCTAGACCTTGAAAGTTTCCATGTATTATTACCTTATGAGTTTTTCAAAAGCTTCCTTTTCTTTCCGCAAAGCAGTGAGATAGCGCTGTTCCTCTGTTGAGCCTCCGTATATAAGAAAGTAAACCCTGCCAGTTAAAACAGAACTCTTTTAGGCTGTAAAAACATAATTTTTAATCCCTAAAAGGACGAGCACAGCACAGCATTTGAAATCAGCAACATAGAGGGCTGCAATAATAAATATTTGACCAAGAATAAAAGGTACCATTAATCACACACCTAAAAACGAAGCTGCCTAAACCCCCACCTGTTAAAAGTCTCATTACCACATTTTTTTGCCCTCTTCACAGAAAGGAGGAACAGAGTTTAGGTAAACACTGAAATATAACTAGAGGGAGAGAGTAAGTCTTGCCTCAGAAGTATAAACAAATCAGAAAACACAGAATCTCGGCGGCTTCTCTTTTGTCACTTTTCTCTTTACCCCTCTGCCAAACGATAATTTGAAAAGCTGGCTGCTAGTTATAAAACGCAGCTTGTGAAAGTTCATGCCAGCGAGAAATAAACACATGAAATCTATATGACCTTTATCTTCCTTCTCGGTTCTTTTTTACCCATGTCTTAACAGAACCGAGTCAGTGCACGTTTTATATAAACACATGAGCATGGAAGACATATGGATGCTATCAGCCTCAAGACAATAATTCGATATATTATTTTCTCTTAGGAAGGGCAGCTTTCCTATCTTGTTTGTTGCTAAGAGGCTGAATTAAGCACCTTGTCTGTCCTCCTTCTTCACCTTTTACTGGAGGTTTTCAGCCCTCAACTTTTCTTCCAGATGTCATACTCCTAGGTTATCTTTGAAGTGTGGACCGCTCAAAAACAAAAAAACATACAAAAAAAAACATTGGACAATGAGTCCAGAGACCTCAGCTGTCCCCCAGAAGGGCGACATGGCCACGGGCAAGTAACTCATCACTTCTGGGCCTCAGTTTCCCACTGATGGAGACAGCAGTGGAACCCCAAGGTCCCTTCCAATTCTCACATTTTGTTTTCAAATATCACACTGTTCCATTCTCAGGCAACAGACAACTTTACAGCGAACAAGCTATCTACACAGGTGATCAATAGCAAAGTATGAAAAATCTACCAGCCTATAATTATTTGACCAGCTTCGTCCAATCTCTTTATCCTGTGTTATTTCTGACCCACCTGCTCCATTCATCTCTGCTCGGGAAGATTGTGTCAGTTAAGCCGCTAGGAAGGTTTCTTTTGGCTCTGTTTTTGGTTCAGACTGAGTTCAGGATATTAATTTTGCTGTTTATTTCCTTCAGATAATTGGAGGGCCAGAACACTATATTCTTTGAGAGGCATCATTTTCTCAATCTGATATTTCTCTAGATTTTTTTAGCTGCTAATTCTTGAAACTCAAGAAAACTTGGTACAACAATTCCCCAAACACTTTCGTTTTATGTGGATGTAACTTAGAGTCACTTCAAATTTATATGGATGACCTTTCAGAAGATCGAAATTACGGAGGTGAGTCATAACTACAGTAATTTTTGGTGGAGGTTATGATATTATAGATTTTCTGGCCTTGTTCAGATCCAGCACCCCAGAAGCTACAACCAATGCATAAGGCACACAGTATGGAACAGCAGGGCAGTAAGTAATGGGAATACAAATCATTCCCTAGATTTGTTGTTCTGCTAGACATCTGACACGCTTCATATGCAAACTTCCTAGATTGGTCAGAAAGCAAAAGAAGGTTTCATAAACTCCACCCACCCATCATGACAACAGAATGTTAAAGACAATCCATGTGTAGCTGGTGCAGTGTCTGTGTTAAAGCCTGAAGAACTGTGGGATTGGAGTCTTTCAGAAATAGTTCAACAGATGGAATATTACTTGGCCACGAAAAAGAATGAAATCTTGCCATCTGCCACAACGTGAATGGACCTCAAGGACAGTGTGCTAGGCGAAATAAGCCAGACAGAGAAAGACAAATAAATACCATATGATTTCACTTATAAGTGGAATCTAAAAAGAAACAAAACAAATGAACAAACAACAACAGAGAGAGAGACTCAGACAGCGAACACAGTGATGGTTGCCAGAGGGGGTGTGCGGAGAATGGGCAGAATGGGCGATGGGGATGAAGAGGTACAAACTTATAAAATAAATAAGCCGCGGGATGAAAAGTACAGCATTGGGAATATAGGCGATGATATCGTAACACACTTATCATGGTGAGCATTTTAGAACGTATATAATTGCCCAATCACTGTGTTGTACGCCTGAAACTAATCGAACAGGTCAAGCTATACTTCAATAACAAAGATATATATATCTATATCTATATATAGATATATATAGATATATATATATATGCATCAAAAAAGAGAGAGGAAAGAGCTCATGTTCTTTATAACTTGCCTCAGAGGTTTCCCGGGCCTACCCGCCCGGTAAATCTCAAGCTGGCGAACAAACGTTAGCTCGGCGTCGTACAGAACCACGTATCTCGGTTCCACCTCGTGCAGCACCCTTGTCAGAGCGTAGGGGTCACTGCAGCCCAAGAGAGGGTGGATGATGGTGAGCGGGTCTTTCAGTATTCCATAAGCGGCATCGGATGACAAGTTTAAGTCAAATTCCTCGTGCTTGATTTCTTCTAAGGAACTGTCTGGGCTACTGCCCGTGTCTCCAGGACAGCCTTCCTTGGCATCCCCTTCCTCTTCCGGTTCTTCAGGCTTTCCTATCATCTGTGTTAAAGTTAACCGCCGCTTCTTCTTCTTGAGAGTCCTTTCTTTGGGGGCAGCCCTCTGTTTGCTGTGGGGGTCTTTAGGCCTTTTGTGAGATTTCGCCATTCTCTTTGCACTGTCCTCATTTCTAAATTGCACCCACACGTCCTCGGCTTTGCTGTCCCTCTCAAAGGTCTTCCTGTAGAGCCTCAACAAGAAGGCCTCTGCTCCGATCGTGATATACTCTCTCAGCTGGGAACACGTTCGCTCATCACTTGCACAAATCAGTACCTGACCTAAAATTACCAAACAGCGTAATGTTACCATTACCTCACGTGTCCCCCCACTGCCACCACACCCCCGTTCTCTGTCCGCCTGCTCGCCTCCTCCCCTGACAAAGAAGACACATCTTACCCCTTGGCGCATTTACAATCTGTTTAAAAAGGGTCTCAGATGCTTATCAAATGCTTTCCCTCTCTGACAGGATTAGTGAAATCTTTTGAGTAAAGTTGAATCCAGAAACATTTAGTCTTAGGAAAGCCTAGCCGTGGTATAATGGAGGCTTTACAGAAGCTCTTTTTAATTAATAATTTTCCAGAGGATTTTATATGCCAAAATAAATTCCAAATGGATTACTGAGTCAAATGTTAAATATTAAATCATTAAAAAAAAAGGCAACTACTCTCCATCTCTGTGGATGGAGATGATTTTCTAGGCTTAAAAACAGTGGAAGATATCTCAGACAAGACTGATATCTATAATCTGAGAGGGACTCTATATAAGAAAAAAACTGTGCATTAAGAAAGCTAAAGACAGAAAAATGACTTTACAAAACAACTATCATAAATGATAGTATCTTTAATATATAAAAAGCCAATACAAACCGAGGACATACCCTAATTTGGCCAAGGAAAAGAAAGACAATTCACCAAAGAGGAGAAAGCATTAAGAAAACATTGAGCTTGGGGCGCCTGGGTGGCTCAGTCGGTTACAAGTCCGACTTCAGCTCAGGTCATGATCTTATAGCTCATGAGTTCGAGCCCCACATCGGGCTCTGTGCTGACAGTTCAGAGCCTGGAGCCTGCTTCCGATTCTGTGTCTCTCTCTCTCTGACCCTTTCATGCTTGTGCTCTGTCTCTCTCTCTCAAAAATAAATAAACATTAAAAACCATTTTTTACATTAAAAAAAGAAAACATTGAGCTTAGCAAACACCAAATTTCAAATGAACATTTTTCTCCAAATTAATAAAATTGTTACACATATGTATGTATATACACACACGAATATATGATCTCCAGTCACTGCTAAGTGAAAAAGAGATGAGCTCTTACATTGCTAGAAGAAATGAAAACTCATAAAAATTTCATGTAAGTCAAATGTGGTAATATGTCTCAAGAACGTTATCATTTGACTTGCTAATTATATATCCAGAAATTACACTGCACTGTGACCTTAACAATGTGAAACAGAAAATACAGAAAAGAAAACCTGGAGGAAATACACCAACGTGGCTTCTAGACATAATTTTTTTTCCCTTCTCTTTTTTCTTGGTACTTTTCAATTTTCCTAAGGGAGCAGGCATGACTCGGAGTCTTAAATCAAAGTACCATACGTTCTCAGATAATATCACCAGCGTATTTACTCATGTGAGAATTATGTGCTTGCCTTTACTGATTCATAGGAGTTCAAAGTCTCAATAGACTAAAGAAAAATCTAGTTTTTTTAAACATCTGGTTTTGGGGCGCCTGGGGGGGTCAGTCGGTTAAGTGTCTGACTTTGGCTCAGTCATGATCTCACGGTTTGTGGGCTCGAGCCCCACGTCAGGCTCTGTGCTGACAGCTCGGAGCCTGGAGCCTGTTTCAGATTCTGTGTCTCCCTCTCTCTCTGTCCCTCCCCTGCTTGTGCTCTGCCTCTGTCGCTCTCTCCAAAATAAATAAACATTAAAAAAAAAAAAAAGTAAATATCTGGTTTTATTTAAAAAAAATTTTTAGTGGGATTGGTCTACGATGCTCATCTACTAGTATACTCATGCTTGAAGAGAGGGGCCCTAAAATCTGGCATTTTTTTTTTCAGGGCCACGTCAGTGTTGATCCATAGAACAGTTGAGACGTCTTTGGAAAGACACCTGCTGAGAATATAAAACAAGCCCATTAGCTTTCTCCTCGGGGGATTCTAGATTGAAATCGTGGTGAATGTGTATGTGGAGATTAGCTGCATCTTTTTTTTTTTTTTTTTTTTTTTAATTTTTTTTCATGTTTATTTATTTTTGAGAGAGAGAGAGAGAGAGAGAGAGCACATGTGGGGAGGGGGCAGAGAGAGAGGGAGACACAGAATCGGAAACAGGCTCCAGGCTCTGAGCCATCAGCCCAGAGCCCGACGCGGGGCTCGAACTCACGGACCGTGAGATCGTGACCTGGTTGAAGTCGGACGCTTAACCGACTGCGCCACCCAGGCGCCCCTAGCTGCATCTTTAAATAGAAGTCCTGAGAAGTCAACCAGCCCAGCAAGACAGCCTGCTTTCTACAAGTATGCAAGGATTCAACCAGGAGAAAATCACATCAAACGAACAGAAAGGAGGCTGCCACTAGGATTTCTGTGTTCATCTGGCACTTATTCTTTTACGTCTGATAAACAAAATAACAGTAAGTTACTTTTTTTTTTTTAATTTTTATTTTTTAACATTTATTTTTGAGACAGAGAGAGACAGAGCATGAACGGGGCAGGGGCCGAGAGAGAGGGAGACACAGAACCGGAAGCAGGCTCCAGGCTCTGAGCTGTCAGCCTAGAGCCCGACTCGGGGTTCGAACTCACAGACCGCGAGATCATGACCTGAGCTGAAGTCGGACGCTTAACCGACTGAGCCACCCAGGCGCCCCAATAACAGTAAGTTACTTTTAAAGGACTAATAACAAAGACTCATTTGCTCCATTTTGAAAGCAAATGTCCTCTTCTCTTTTTTTCCTACCTGGACCCCCAAGCGCTTCGCTCTCCTTATTTTCCGCCTCAATTTCTTTCAGTACTTCGGTCAGAGCTTCCCACTTCGGGTTGCTTTCTAGCACCAATTCCTTTTTTGTTTCTGTATGGGAATAAAAGGATAACCTCATTCTCCAGGGTAGTATTCACCTGTAAAGTGTTCCACAGGCTTTCAAAACAACACAACACAGACAACACAAGCGTCATTCCAAAAGCTTGTTCTTTTGAGCTTCCTTCCTGATGCCAGATAGAAACTACTTTCTTGACAAACGTCTCTTTAAGGTCTAAATAGAAGATATTTGAAACCGACATTAACAGAGGTTTCATAGTGGGGCGCCTGAGTGGCTCAGTCAGTTGAACATCCGCTCTTGGTTTCAGCTCAGGTCATGATCTCACGGATCATGGGTTTGAGCTCACATCAGGCTCTGTGCTTACAGCATGGAGGCTGCCTGGGATTCTCTCTCTCCCTCTTTCTCTGCCTCTCTCTGGCTTGCACACATGCTCTCTCTCAAAATAAATAAATGAACTTTAATTTAAAGGAAAGAGAGGTTTCATAGTGCCTTGAGAGAAAGTTACATGTACGTCATGAATTTCAGATGATTCTGTATTAGTTGTCAACCGTGATACTATATATAAGCTGCTACATAAAACGAAAGAATTAGTACAGAGGAAGAGTATTTATTATTTCTAATCCGCATGACTTTCACATTCCTGAAAATGGAATACAAGGAGACCACAATCAAACATTTCTGTAAGTACCCAAACGCATCACTAATGTATTTAAGTTTTGAACTAGACCTTTGAACTAGGCAGAAAGTCAGCATCAATCCTATCCCATGCTTTAAAAAAACCAATGATATTTGTCATACCCACTAGATAAGTATTGGAATAAACCTATTCTCGCCTCATTCTGGTATATTTATTTTTGTACAGCTAAAAGGAATGTTAAATATTCTGTTAAGACTGTAAGTGCCAAAAGTAGTTATTATTCTGAAGTAAAAAAAAAAAAAAATGTATCAATCAATAGTTCTTATATAGCAGTAAGAACACTCCTGACTGATATTTGGCAGTTGTTATCCGGAATCCTCTAACAACGGATTCTAGGACTTGCCACGCTGGATACTTTCAACTTACGTTACACATAACACGCCTTTAACATACAGGCACGCATTCTTCACACAGCTGAAGGAGACTGAGGCTTACACGTTGACTTGGTAAGAATTTTCACATCAAATACTTAAATAAGAGACACAGTTAAAGATGAAGCCTACAGGATACCTTGCACTTGTTCAATTTCCGTTTTTTCAGACACTTTGCCTTTTTTGTTCATTTTGGCATCTGGAAGATGATAAACCCTTGCTCGAGCATTAACAAACATCGAGGTGCTGGAGTCAAGAAAGAGCCAACCTAATATGAAAAGTTAAAAAAAAAAAAGGCCTTCAATTTGGGATGAATTTTAAAGACTCTCTGGTGGTCACATGCCCTATCTATACAACTGCCTGCCATCGTGTTCTCTGAACCGTACCTTCTCCCTTACTGAGGCCTCACTGTTTGATTAGGCCAGTGGGCTTTCAAAGTGTGGCCTACTGACCTCTGGGGGCCACCAAAATGTTTTCAGGGAGTCTGGACCTCAAAACTATTCTCAGATGAGTAATAATTCCTTATTTGGTTTTTTCCCCACTGTGTTGACATTTCTGGTAATGGTGCAAAAGCACTGGGGGGTAACACTGCTGGGCGCCTGAGCGTCATGAAGGCAGTAGAACCAAAGAGTACTAGTGGTCAATGTGTTCTTCACTGCTGTGCATTCGTAGCTTATTACTTAATGTCCCTGATGAAGCAATAAAAACTATTAATTGTAGGGGCGCTTGGGGGGCTCAGTTGGTGGAGTGTCTGACTCCTTCTTTCTGTTCAGGTCATGATCTTGAGGTTGTGGGACTGAGCCCTGCATCAGGCTCTGTGCTGAACATGGAGCCTGCTTAATATCCTTTCTCCCTCCCTCCCTCTCTCTCCCTCTGCCCCTTTTTCCTGCCTGCTTGCTCTCTCTCTCTCAAATAAAACAAAATAATTTTTAAAAGTTAAAAACATTACTAACGGTAGTAAATCTTGGCCTCAGAGGACAACGGACCCCATTTTGAAAATCAACGGTCTAGTCAAACAGTGACAGAGGTCACATTAGTGGGGCAGATGTGGCTAGTAGAAAAACAAGACGGTAGTCAACTGTTTAAGTATGTTTCTCTACAAATCTCTTCAGTCTTCAGCACTCTAGCTGATGAAACCCTAAACTCCCTTGCTGTTTCTTAGGAGAAAATGAATTTGAAGTTCTTAACAACTAAACTTCCAGAACACAACCTATTTCTAAGTTGGGGACTGCCTGTAATATACAGAGTCTTTTCTAGAAATAAAATTGCCCGGAATGGATATGAATATTTATTATTATACAGAACAGAAGTTCAGTAGGCGGAAACATTAGCTATCAATAAAACCTACATCCTTATGCTATGAACATAAAACGTAATTTGAAAGCTTAGTATACCGTGTAGTTGAATATAGCACTCCCCACATCTGATTCCCCAACAAAATCCGACACTTTATTCAAATCAGCTCCCATAATAATATTAGTATTTTTATCTCCCACCTGAATTCTGACCAAAAGCCTTCTCTGTCGCTCTCAGAGATTCCAGAAGATTAAGGAATGTGATACAATCATACTGAGAGAGATACTGCAGCAAAGTTCGTAATATCTTCAAATCCTGAACCAAGGACTTAGTCTTGGCTCCAAGCTGGTGCCACAAGGGATCCAGATAATGGCGGATTGTCTAAAACAAGAATACAGTTTAGTATGGCTAAAAATATATTCGATATAGCTATTATTTTTTTATTTATTATTTGAGAGAGAGAGCGAGCGAGCGTGGGAGCAGGGGAGAGGCAGAGAGAGGGAGAAAGGGAATTTCACACAGGCTCCACGCTGTCAGTGCTGAGCCTGATGTGGGGCTTGAGCTCATCAACCATGAGCTCATGACCTAAGCCAAATTCAGACGCTTAACTGACTGAGCCACCCAGGTGTCCCCGATCATTTGTTTTCATGAAACATCAAAGCTTACAGCTTAGACCCGCCCAGTTTCTGCCGAGTTTGGCTGTGACCCTATCCTGGATACATAAAGATGTGGGATCCAGCTGAACAGGGAACAGAGGGCACATACCAGGGAAACTACATGATATCAAATTAAATAACGACGTACCTTAACTCTGTGGTGTAAGTGATTTGCTTGGGGTTTTTTTCCCCCCAATGTGATTCATGGATGGAAAAGAATTTGTTAAATTAACAAGGGACTACATCTGAATATTTTCTGGGATCCTAAAGTGTTGCCTAAAATGAAGGCTAGCTTTGGCATGTACTATGTAGGTATCTACGTATCCACTGCTACGTATATACACGTCCTTCACAAACTGATTCTTTTTTTTTTTTTTTTTTTTTTTTACTGTTTATTTATTTTTGAGAGAGAGACAAGAGTGCGAGCAGGGGAGGGGCAGAGAGAGAGGGAAACACAGAATCTGAAGAAGTCTCCAGGCTCTGAGATGTCAGCACAGAGACCGACGCAGGGCTCGAATCCACGAACAGCGAAATCATGACCTGAGCTGAAGTCAGACTCTTAACCGACTGAACTACCCAGGCGCCCCACAAACTATTTCTTAACTAAAAAGGATAATACCTGTAGCATGCTATGGAAGGAGTATCACTACACGGCACCTTTTTACCCAACAAATTCATACTCAGAAGGAGTATCTGGGTGACCATATAATTTACTGTCCAATCTGGGGCTCTTATGAAAATGAAATTATATTATTAATAATCACTCCGGGACAACAGACAGATCCTAGAACTATCCTAGACAAACTGGGACATATAACTGCATGCCTGCTTTGTAAAATAATCTACAAAAGTTAAATTTTCTGGGCACCTGGGCAGCTCAGGCAGTTGAGCATCCGACTATCGATTGCTGCATGGTTGTGGGATCAAGCCACGCTCAGTGTGGAACCTGCTTAGGATTGCCCCTTCCCCACCCCCCCGCCCCGCCCCTCTCTCTCATTCATGCTCTCGCTCTCTCTCCTATACTTTTTTTAATGTTTATTTGTTTTTGAGAGAGACAGAGACAGAACACGAGCGGGTTAGGGGCGGAGAGAGAGGGAGACACAGAATCCAAAGCAGGCTCCAGGCTCTGAGCTGTCAGCACAGAGTCTCACACGGGGCTCGAACCCATGAACCATGAGATCATGACCTGAGCCAAAGTCGGACGGTCAACCAACTGAGCCACCCAGGTGCCCCTCGCTCTCTCTCTTAAACAAATGTTAATTTTCTGGGGCGCCTGGGTGGTTCAGTTGGTTAAGCATCCCACTTCGGCTTGGGTCATGATCTCACGGTTCGTGGGTCTGAGCCCCGAGTCAGTCTCTGGGCTGACAGCTTGGAGCCTGGAGCCTGCTTCGGGTTCTGTGTCTCCCTCTGTCTCTGCCCCTCCCTTGCTCATGCTCTGTCTTTCTCTGTCTCTCTAAATAAATAAATAAATAAATAAATAAATAAATAAATAAATAAATAAATGTTAAAAAAATTAAATAAATAAAAAATAAAAAAATTTTACAAATGTTAATTTTCTAACAAGATGAGAGTCATGTCTGCATTTACATCTGGTTGCTGAAAGAATACCCAAAATAATACTTTGACCTTTACCAGGGAATGAGAAACAGAAACTTAGTACAAAACCTATCAGGTTATATTTTGTTTTTTAATAAGGACGCACACATTCTATTAAAAGAATGGGAAGGGTTTTTTTTGTGGTTTTTCTTTGTGGCTTCACATGCACTAAACTGTAAGAACAGAGGAACAAAACATAATGTAATTAGTTTTATGTATCATTATTTCAATAGAAGCACTTTCTGGAAGAATCAGAGATATGAGGAGTTAAATTTTTCCTTTTAAATAATCACTGTGAATTATTTCCAGTGACACACAGATGCACTCAGAGCTTAAAAGACAGGAACTTGTTCCACCAAAATATAGAAAAAAAAAAAAAAGCTGCCAGGAGTTTTTTTAAAAGTCAGCGTTTTCTGGATCTACAATTCCATTTTAGACATTTACGCATCTGTATTAATATTCATCTACAATAGAAAACATCAGTTAGAATAAAAGTTCCTTGAACTAAAAGTCTTAACATTTTCTCAACTGAAAACGTAATTTTAGGACACAGCAAGGTTCACATTCCTCAGTAATGAAAACTCGTCCCAGTTATTTTTATTCCAAACAGAAGATCATAAATTATGAAAGCATTCTCATGTAAAACTCTTCTATCTGTAGATATCCAAATGCTGCCATTTCAGAGCAAAAAGGTTATTTTTCCTTCTCTTAATTATACTTGAAATACAAGATAACCACTGTATAACTGCAAAAATAAAGAGTTGTGCTTACAGGTCAATCCATGTATTCTACTACAAATTATTACTCTCCAGTAAACTGAACAGGTTGTACTTAAATCACCTCCAGATTAGTTTTAAAATAACAACAATTTCTGGGGCGCCTGGGCGGCTCAGTCAGTTAAGCGTCCGACTTCGGCTCAGGTCATGATCTCACAGTTTGTGAGTTCGAGCCCCGCACTGGGCTCTTTGCTGACAGCTCAGAGCCTGGAGCCTGCTTCGGGTTCTGTGTCTCCCTCCCTCTGTGCCCCTCCCCTGCTCACACTCTGTCTCTCTGTCTTTCTCAAAAATGCATATAAAAAAACATTTAAAAAAATAACAGCAATATCCTATTGAGGACACTGCAATTAGCAAAAGAACTTGGATTCTTTAAAGCTATAACCTAACACACTGCGCTTACAAGGAAAAGAGGCAGAGTACCTTGTCAAACGGTTTTCCAATAGCATTTTCTAAAGACAAATCTTCAACTTCGAGCGATGGGTTGTGGCATTTCAGTTCTTTCAGACACGCATTTAGGATGTCCAGGATGGCAGTCTGTATGGCGAGCATGGCAGGCGTCATAGAAACGTGAATTTCTACAACTTCAGGTTTGTGCTGTTCTAAGAATGAGTTTACTGCTACATGGAACCTGAAGAGACAAATCGTTTCCAAACGTTTTCTCCGAGACCAGAAATAACACGGCTCTCAGTTTTTGCTCTCTCAGGGTTTTTGGAAATGCAACTAAGACACAAACCAAACAGACAGCAAAATGACAATGTTTTCAGAAGTACTTTTAATCTCAACGAAAGGATGCATTCGTTGAATAAGGCGGGGGGTCAGCAAAAATATGGTCTGGGTCCAAACCAGTGCCTGTTTTTTTTTTTTTTTAATGTTTATTTATTTTTGAGAGAGAGGGAGAGAGAGACAGAGCACAAGCAGGGGAGGGGCAGAGAGAGGGGGAGACACAGAATCCGAGGCAGGCTCCAGGCTCTGAGCCGTCAGCAGAGCCCGACGTGGGGCTGGAAACCATGAACCATGAGATCATGACCTGAGCCAAAGTCAGATGCTCAACCGAGTGAAGCCACCCAGGCGCCCCGTTTTTGTTGTTGTTTTTTTTTTCATTCCCTGTTTTTAGAAATAGTGTTATTGGAACACAGCCGTGCCCAGTGTTTATGTATTGTCTATGGCTGCTTTCCTGATGTAACAGCAGACTGGAAGCATTGTCACAAACCACATGGCCTGCAAAGCCCAAAATATTTACTATCAGGCCCTTCACAGAAAAAGCTTGCCTATCCTTGAGACAGCATAATCAAGAAAGGCAAAAGACCCTGGCAATTACTCTCAAATACCATGTAGTGTAACCAAAATACGTATCAGCATAGGTGCGAGAGGTTTGAACATTGGAACCTTCCGGGTTTTCCTAGACATTTACAGGAATTCTTCAAAAATCTTTATGCTTTGGGGCCCCTGAGTGGCTCAGTCAGTTAAGCGTCCGACTTCCGCTCAGGTCACGATCTCACGGTTCATGAGTTCGAGCTCCGCCTCAGGCTCTGTGTTGACTGCTCGGAGCCTGGAGCCTGCTTCGGATTCTGTGTCTCCGTCTCTCTGCCCCTTCCCTGCTCGTGCTCCGTCTCTCAAAAACAAATAAACGTTAAACAAAATTAATAAAACAATCTTTGTGCCTTATTCCCTGACGAGTAATTTTCAGAGGGAGTTTAGTTCTCCTAAACCTGTTATATACCTTAGGCTCTAGATTCCCTGGGTGTTGCGCTAAACGTAGAAGAAGCAATAAAGTGGCTGCCCTTGGATGGATGTGACGGGCTACCAGAAAAGGAAATATCAAATCCGTCTCTCCTTTTAAAATAATCACAAATGAGGTAACCATATGTTTCTATTTGATGCACTTGGTATGGACCCGCCTATCGTATGTCAAGTGCAATTCCTATAAATTTTACATCACTTTCAAGTGCACGCTTAAGTCGTAGTGGATTCTCTCACAGAAATCTGTCACATAAGGCTATTTACCTTGGCCACAGATACAGCTTCCCTACGAAAAGATTTCGCATCACTCTTTCCACGTGACAAAAACCAGTGTCAAAGGCGACAGCATTGTCTGTGAAAGCTTTAATAAAACCACGCTTGTTTTTCTGGCGGAACAGACGCAAGATGAATGCTTCTTGACAAGACTCGATTATCCTGTGCGCTCTATACACCAAGATGCCTGGGAGGAGGAGATAATAATTTAGATTACAGAACAGACAAGGAAGTTCATGCTCGTTTTCATTCACTGATTTTACCACATTTCTCTTGAGCACAGGCGGTGTGCTCGTCTGGGCCGGAGATACAGCAGTGAACACACAGATGGCAATCTGTGTCCTTGCGGTACTTACGATACACAATATAAACAAAGAGACGATTTAGTGAGTTGTACAGCGATAAGGGCTGGGGAGGAAAAAAGGAATCCGAGGAGGAGGAGAGGGAGTGTGTGTGAGAGGTGATGGGGGGCAACTTTAGGCAGGGTCGCCTCGTTGAGGCTCTATCTGGGCCAAGGCTAGATGGAAAAGAGGAGGTGAGCCTTGTAACCACGTGCACCAAGACCGGTCCAGGATGAGGGGACAGTAAGAGCAAAGGCCCTGGGGTGGGGTGTGGCCGGCACGGCGGAGGAAGAGTTTCTGAAAGCAAAGTGCCTCGCTGACTCTCCTTTCATATGGGAACCAGATGTGGACTACAGAAAAGAGGGCCATTTCACAAGTCTGGGTAACATCTGTACCACCTACTAGAATAATTCAATTTTTGGAATCAGAGGATATTCAACTGAGAGATAAACTAGCCCATTAAAATACAGACCTTTAATGAATATATTTACTACATCTGGGTTTGGGGGTGCTGTGATTAGGACACTTCTGAGATCACAAAAACAAGGAAATTATTATATATTTCCTTATTTATAAAATGAGAGCACTGACCAGATAACCTTTCTTTTGTGTGTATAATACATCCATGAGACATGACACATATATGCCATTTTGATGCAGTGTGATTAGCAAATTAGGAAGACGTATGAAATAAGAGTGCACGGATGTCATTTCTGAATCAAAAACTCAATTATTCTGTGATGATTCTTAGTCTTTGAGACCGACATCAAGCCAATTACCTTACATAAAAATTTGTCATAAATGTGCTTATGTGTTTTTGTACCAGTTCCCATGACTCCTAGCATCTGGGAAATGACATTAATAGTGATTTATGACCCCTTTTAGTAGTTCAGGAGGCTCAATTCAGATTCTGCTCTTTTGGCGTTTAAATTTTGGACTGAGGTGGAGAGAGCTACCATCTATTCTAGTTCTAGCTAAGCACACTATTTTTCAGATGTGCTAAAAATCAGTAAGTGTTATTCAGGAATTTACAGACAAAGGGTTTTCAATAACTGCAATACGTGTAGTAACAAATTTACAACTCGGAAAAGATCCTGGACTTAAGACGCTGGGCTTTTCCAAGTACTTTACTGGGCTACACTTTGCTGGCCTAGACTGAGATATTATATAAGGTTGAAGTGATAAAGGTGGGCTTCTAAAGGAAAGATGGGCCTCAATTTAAGACAATGTTCTGCTCCAGCTCACCTGGTGGCTCAGCTGGGTAAGCATCTGACTCGTGATCTCAGCTCAGGTCATCATCTCACGGTTTCGGTTCGTGAGATCGAGCCCCGTGAGATCCTGCCCAGAGCCTGCTTAGGATTCTCTCTCTTCTCCCTCTCTACCCCTCCCCCGCTCATGCACGTGTGCACACAGGTTCTCCCTTCTCTCAAAATAAATAAACAAACATTAAAAAAAGAAAAAAGAAAGAAAATGTTGAGTTCCGAAAGGCTGTCATTCTTTTGGAACCCAGATGGAAGAAGAGAATACTCCATCCCGGGCACTGGGGTCAGGTACTTTTGCAGACTTATTCATTTAATCCTCAGAATTCTATGATGTAGGTATTATTATGAGATCAGGAGAGGCAAACAGGTTGATCAAGGTCATCCGCCAAGCAATGGGAGGCTAAAGGTCCCAAACCATGTGTGCCTGAAGACAAAGCCTGGTTTCTCCTAAGTGACACCCCCTGAGGACTCCCCACCACCCCCGACACACCGTTTGAAAAACCAGCAACAAGAAAACACGAGCAGGTGTACTTCTGGGGGCAACTGCGGTCTCACCAAAGCCTCCTTACATTTCATTCTGATGCTCCCACAACAGTTCGTATCTCATCCTGTACTGCGAGTACTGCTTTCCACCTGCCTCCTCCACGACACCGCTCGAGGACAAGGACATCACAACAAGCAGTCATCAGAGAATGCTTGACTGTGTGCTGAGCATGAAGCTAAGAATTTTACAAACATGATCTCATTTCACCCGTGTGCTAAGCCTAAGAGGAAGGCACTATTACAGTCTCCCATTTATGGGTGAGTAAACGGAGTCCTGATGACATTAAGGAACGTGCCAGGGGTCACAACTTTGGTACACGGGGGAGGCGGGGTCAAACCCAGAGGGAGCCTAGCTCAAGAGTTCACCAGTCTCTTCGTTCATCTGTCTCCAGGACCTACCACATCCCTGCCAAACAAAGGACCCTTAGGACACTAAATGTTTGTTGAGTGAACAGAAAACTGGATTATAGCATGAACCTAACATGTAACATGGGAGGGTTTTTTTAAGCGTCCCGTGGAAAGCGTGTTCTGAGTTCTATTTGGGGATGTCAGGAGCTGTTTTAGCAATGAAAGCCTCCTGTTCTGTCTCCTGCCAGTACAACCAGGGTCGCTATCTACACAGTTCTCTCTGCACCGGGAAGTTGCGTTTGGCAGGGACCCTTGGGTGGGGTATGGTGGCGGATACCACAAGTAGCAATGGCAGTGGCGGAGGTGGGGGGGCAGGTTAGGGCCGGGGACATTCAGAACTTTCCGGAGGGTTACATGTCTCAAGGACTGCTGTTTGGTCTGTCAGAGTTGTGGTCAAAGTGTCATTGCCAGCCTGGCGGGAGCGGGGGGTGGGGGGTGGGGAATGATCCCTTGGGGAGCAGAATCCGGCGGGGTTCTTGTCTGGCATTGATTCACCTTCCATGCAGCGAAGCGGCGGCAGCAGCAGCGCCACCTTCATTATTGGCTGCTGATCAGATATGGGCCGGGAATTTTGCGCTTTTAATTAGGAACTACCTATAAGCTATAATTTGGAGGTTTCTTTGATTCATCCCGCTCTCTGCCTAAGTAGGTTGAACGGTTACTAAAAGTCAGAGCTATACTGACATCTAGTGGTAGTTCCGGTACACTGCCCCCATTTTATCCACTTAAAAAACAAACCAATATAAAACTAAGCTGAGAAGAAAGCAGCAAACAGTGAAAGACTTTACGATGCATCAGAATATCTGGTTATGAAAAGCCAATGCTTTTTTTTTTCTTTGCTATTATTTATCATTTAGTATGTACCACGCACTATACTGAGCCGTTTATTTTTACTCACTTAATCCTTAAGATAACTCTAGGAGGTGCTCTTTTTCTCAATTTAAGAAATGAACCCACAACTATATGGCCAACTCATTTTCGACAAAGCAGGAAGGAAAAATGGAAAAAAGTCTCTTTAACAAGTGGTGCTGGGAAAACTGGACAGCGACAAGCAGAAGGATGAACCAGACCACTTTCCTACACCATACACAAAAATAAACTCAAAATGGATCAAAGATCTAAATGTGAGAAAAGACACCATCAAAATCCTAGAGAACACAGGCAGCAACCTCTCTGACCTTGGCCGGAGCAACTTCTTACTAGATATGTTGCTGGAGGTAAAGGAAACAAAAGCAAAAATGAACTATTGGGACCTCATCAAGATAAAAAGCTTCTGCACAGCAAAGGAACAGTCAACAAAACTAAAAGGCAGCCTACAGAATGGGAGAATATATTCACAAAAGACATATCTGATAAAGGGTTGGCATCCAAAATCTACAAAGAACTTCTCAAACTCAACACCCAAAAAATAAATAACCCAGTGAAGAAATGGGCTGAAGACACGAATAGATACTTTTCCAAAGAAGACATCCAGATGGCCAATAGACACATGAAAAGATACTCAACATCACTCATCATCAGGGAAATAGAAATCAAAACCATGATGAGATAATACCTCATACCTGTCAGAGTGGCTAAGATTAACAACACAAGAAACAGCAGGTGTTGGTGAGGATGCGGAGAAAGAGGATCTCTTTTGCACTGCTGGTGGGAATGCAAACTGGTGCAGCCACTCTGGAAAACAGTATGGAGTTTCCTCAAGAAACTAAAAATAAAACGACCCTACAATCCAGCAATTGTACTATTAGGTATTTACCCAAAGGATACAAAAATACAGATTGGAAGGGGTATGTGCACCTGATGTTTATAGCAGCATTATCAACAGTAGCCAAATTATAGAAGGAGCCCAAGTGCCCATCAACTGGTG
Source organism: Puma concolor (assembly GCF_028749965.1). Taxonomy (NCBI): domain Eukaryota; kingdom Metazoa; phylum Chordata; class Mammalia; order Carnivora; family Felidae; genus Puma; species Puma concolor. Next base: position 31,089,651 of record NC_141682.1, read on the forward strand.
AATGGATACAGAAGATGTGGTGTATCTATCTATACGATGGAATATTACTTAGTCATTGAAAAGAATGACCCCTTCCCATTTGCAATGATGTGGATGGAGCTAGAGTGTATTATGCTAAGTCAATCAGAGGAAGACAAATACCATAGGATTTCACTCATGTGTGGAAATTCAAGAAACGAAACAGATGAACACGTGGGAAGTGGGCGGAGAGAAGAGAGGGAGACAAGCCATTCTTAACCACAGGGAACTGAGGGTTGACGGAGGGAGGGGGGTGGGGGATGGGCTAGATGGGGGATGGGTACTAAGGAGGGCACTTGTGATGAGCACTGGGGGTTGTAAGTGATCAATCACTGAATTCTACTCCTGAAATAATATTGCCCTGTATATGTTAACTAACTAAAATAAAAAAAAAAAAAAAAAAGAGAGAAAAGAGAACTGAGGCTCACCAAAATTACATAACTTCCTTCTGAGTGGTGGCATCCCCATTCAAAGCCAGGTGAGTCCGACCTCACCACCTGTGCCCCAGCTTATTACAGTTATAAATGTTATAAAATGTTACAAAAGTATAAAAACACTTTTCTTCAATCAGTGTACCATGAGCCACATAAAACATTCGTTCATACATTGATTCACTAAATGCTTCCTGAGGGTCTTCTGGGTCAGGGCAATAGTGGGATATACCATTATGAATGTCACAGTCGCTCTGCCCTCCAGAAGTTTACGGAAGATCACAGCTTATTCACACAACGTTCATTCAACAAATACGTGTTTAATACCCTGCGTATCAGGTTCTTAGCCTGCGATGAACAAATTGTTCCTTGTGCTTATGAAACTTGTTATCTAAGAGTGAGACAGAAAAATAAACTGGCAAATATAATGGGTTGTTCTTTAGTGCTATGACTGGGGAGAAGCACAGGATAACCCGAGGACAGAGAGGTAGGGTCCTCAAATGAGCTTTGGGGGAGATCAGAAAAGGTTGCCAAACAGATGAATAATAATGAGAACGAATTCCTTTTCTATATTAATTCTAGCTAAAATGAAGCCATTATTTCTCAAAATAATTAAGCAACGACTCAGTTTAATTTCAAATCACGGGGGGGAGAAAAACTCTTTAAAGAAAAAACCAAATATTTTAGGAAATATACAAAGAATATCTATAAACATTTCAAGGCTGATTAGGTTGGAAAAGCAAATGCCAGCCAATTACGAAGTATTAACCAGATGGGAGCTTAGAGAGCAAGGAAAAGTCATTCTTACTTATTCAGGCTACAAGTACTTTTTAAGCATCTAAAATGTGTCCGGTATTGTGCTAACCCCTGGGAGTACAATGCTGAGTCAAAACACCCAGTGCTGCCCCCAAGGAGGTTCTAGTTTAGACTTTAGCAGTGGGGACAGGCACAAAAAAGTGCTAGTTTGTATCATTATACAAATAATGACAAGGTGTCAAATTCTTACCAGTGATTAAATCTGAAGGTATTCTATTAGTCAAGAAGTCGACCACAAGTATCCGACTTGTTGCAAATATCACACCTCCTTGGGTGTAGACCTCGTAGCGACTGTTACTTGTGATTTCATTTGTTACCCGACGAGGGAGGTGTTCCACTCCTTCAATCTTCAGCTGACTGATAAAATACTCCTACATCAAATCAAGTGTGATTAGCAGTCTGTTTAATACAGGGCAGTTTTTACTAGGCGGCAAGGTCTTTGTATTTAAAAAGAGAGACAGGGAACTTGAGGAATATACAAACCAAGTTACCGCTTTGGGTGATCAACCAATCATCCACATGCAACCAGGCTTTTATTTTTGTTGGGTTTTTGGGTTTGTGCTGAGGCATCACTGCACTTGACTTACGAGCATTTTAACAACAATAACAAAGACTTTAAAACCCCCAGTTAAAACACTTCGGCTAGCTAGAAAACACTTGCCATCAAAGCCAGGTTTGCAGGCAAGCACAGGGTGTGAGGAGATCGCAAGGAATCCTCTTCCCAAGCCGAGTTTTAGACTGGCGGCTCTGTCCCCATCCGCCCCAGCGGGGCTTCAGGTCGGTGGGAGCTTGGCCCTTTGTGTCTTCAGGGCAACCCTTCCTCTCCTGGGGGCCCTGGGTTGTGCCAGGTACTGGGGATCCCTAGACAAATCAGACAGTATCCCTGCCCTCACGGAGTCTGTGGGCATTCTTCTCAGCGGCCACCTGCCTCCTGGCCACCTGCTCTACCTAGGGGCGCAGCAGACCTGTCAGACCAGGCTGCGCCACCTCTCAATGGCAAACGCCCCGTTTTGGCACAGGTGTATCCGTCTTCTGTCCTCAGTGCCCTCCATTCCTTAACCGCCAGGTCCTCAGCTTCCAGCTCCCTTCCCTTCTGACCCTCCGCCCCCTCCCCCCAGCCTGGGTCAACCCCCTCAGACCCTCCTCTTCCCTACAGGGCTCTCCCCAGTTTCAGTCTCTCCTTTCACATCCTGCAATTACCCTCTGAGACTCCCCCATCCCCGTCACTGTTCCCTTTTCCAGATCCCGCTCTTCTGACCCAACAGGCCCCATGGTACCCGGCCTGGGGCCTCTCTCATCGTCATCAAGGCTGCCTCCTCCGCAGCCGTCTCTGGCCATCGCGTCCTCTTCCGGGACCTCCAATCTTTCTCTCTGCCCCTCGCCTCCGGTGGTGACTCCCCTCCCCCTCTCCGAGCCCCTCCGTCCCTCTGCGTCCTTGCACCCTCGGCAGGGACCTGCAGCTGTCTCAGAGACCCCCGTTCCAAGCTCTTCCACCAGTGTCAGAGACTTGCACCCTGCTCGGGACCCCTCGCACCCTCGGTGTCCCCGCGCCGGTGTCAGGGGCTTGCGTCGGCCTCGAGACTCCTCCCACTCCCGTGTCCTCCCACCCGCGTCAGGAACCCGCGTCCGCCTCAAGGACCCCTCTCATCCTTCTCAGTGTCCCCGCGCCCGTGTCAGGGACGTGCATCCTCCAAGGGACCCCTCCCACCCTACGTCCTCGCGCCGGTGTCAGGGCCCTGCATCTGCCTCACGGACCCCCATTCAACGCCCTCCCCCGGCGCTAGGGACCGCCGGCGCCCTCAGAGGCCTCGCGCCCGCGCCGGGCCTGCATCCGCTCGGGAAGCCCCCAACTCTCTCGGGGACCCCCTCACCCCCGCGCCGGCAGCCGCACCTCCTCGGCCGGCTGCGTGTTGAGCACCAGCACCAGGCACGCGGGGTGGCAGTGCAGCCGGAGGAAGTGGTAGAGGAGCCGATCCGCGCCGAGCCCGCGGGCGCACACTACCAGCCCGTCCGCGTCCAGTAGTTCCAGCACCAGCTGCCGCTCATACTCCAGCAGCGGCGCCATAGCGGTCGGCCGAGCCGGCGGTACCGGCTCCATGGGCGCCCTTCCGGGGCCGCGGCCGAGCTCAGCCGAAGAGAGCCGAGAGGGAGCCGAGCTCTGCCGAAGAGAGCCGAGCGGGAGCCGAGCTCAGGGGAACAGAACCGAGCGGGAGCGGAGCTCAGGCGAACAGAACCGAGCGGGAGACGAGCTCAGCCGAACAGAGCCGAGCGGGAGACGAGCTCAACCGAACAGAGCCGAACGGGGGCCGAGCGCAGCCGAACAGAGCCGAGCGGGAGCCGAGCTCAGCCGAACAGAGCCGAGCGGGAGACGAGCGTCGGTCGAAGGAAGCCGAAGGGAGCCGAGCCCGACAGGTCGAGAGCCAGCCGAACTCAGCCGAGGAGGAGCCGAAGCCGCGAGGAGAGCTGACCGAACTTAGCCGAAGAGGAGCCGAGTGGAGCCGAAGATTCGTAGAGTTCCCCAGCAACTTGGTGCTTGCGCGCTCCCGACAGGTGTCCGCTCCAGACCTCAGGCTCCAGCCCACGGCCTTTAGGGAATCCGTCTTGCCTTGTCCCTTCGGTCGGAGGGTGGGGCGGCCTGGATCTGCAACTAGAACCCGAGCTACCCCAAAGCAAGGAGGGGAGAATTAAACCCAAGGAGTTTAGTTCCCCAACCTCGGCAATGAAAAAGCTGTCAGTTGTCTAAGCGCGCCTAGAATTAATTAGTGGCCCTCTTTGCCACGGTGAGGTTTCAGTTTTACTTTTGCAGTTGGCCTCTGTCTCCCTGTAAACATTTTTTTTTTTTTGAATGAGCAGAATAGTTTACTACTTACAGGCCCTTGTTTGTCTCGAAATGTCTTGAATGCAATAATAATCTGTTTCTTAAAAAGTCGCTCCCGGGTGTCCCCCCAGCCGCCGCATCCTTTCTTCCACTAGAGGGACACCTTCGGAAGTTTTTGTTCCACACAAGGACCGCCTGATAATCCAACCAAAGGAATTGTTCTATGTGGACATTCCTTTCCCCCCAACTTAATTATTAGAAAATGAAAATCAACCGTTATTCCATTACCCAGAAATAGTCACTGTAATACCATGAAATGTGTATTTTCAGTTTTTTTTTTTTTCCCTTCTCACCGCACAATTCTTTTACCGATTTGAGATAGTAAGTGAGGCGGGTTTCCAAGTTTGTCACTGATATTTGACAAACCTCGAGCATACTATTTAGTATTCTACAAAATCCTTTTACATGGCTGATAATATTTCTGTAATGAGGATATACCACACTTATTTATCTAAGCCCTGATTAATGGACATTTAGTTTGTTTCCACCATCACCCCCTATTGTAAATAATATTTCACTGAACATTTTTGCACATAAATTCAACCATGCTCCTAAGATATACTTAGAATGGATAATTAGTGGGATACAGAGAACCAACATAAGGCTTTTCGTTACATTCATAGTGCAACATTGCCCTCTAGAAAGCCTGTCCCAATCTACATTCACATCAGCAGATGCAAGAGGATCTGTTTCTCTATCTCGTTACGGCTTAACCAGGATTTTACTTACATTTTGTCAAGATTAAAACAACGTGTAATAATTTCCTGAATGGGAAGGTTTGCCTGCAATTTTCGACAGGCAGAATTTCCTGTGAAACAAATATTAATCTCTCCAATTCTGAAAGTGACAGATGGAGCTTCAGGGAAGTTATACAACTTGGCCAAGACCACGGAGTGAGTTAGTGTATTGCTTAGATTTAGTTCAGGACGTGGCAAGCAGGAACGCACCACGTATTTAGGGTGTGCATGCGGAAGAGGCAGTGCTGAAGTTCAAACCTGATTCTCATGCTGTGGTGTGCAGAATAATGGCTCCCGAAAGATGTCCAAGTCCTAATCCCTGGGACCTGCAAATATGTTACCTTCTGTGGCAAACGGGACTCTGCAGATGTGATTTCAAAATGAGAAGATTATCTGGGATTATCCAGGTGGGGCCAGTGTAAATTACAAGCATCCAGGGAAGGGAAGGAGGGAGGCAGGAGGGTCAGAATCGGAGAAAAGGATGTGACAGTGAAAGCAGGTGTTGGAATGATGTGGAAGAGACCATGAGCCAAGGAATGCAAGCTTTAAAAGCCAGAAAAGGCAAGGAAATGAATTCTATCCTAAAACCTTCTTAAGCAGCATACAGCCTTGCTAACCTATACTATAGACTTCTGCCCTCCAGAACGAGGAGATAATGAATTTATGTTGTTTCCAGCCACGAACTTCATGGCAGCTACTTACAGCAACAATGGGAAACATACACAGTCACTCACTATTTCCATGACACTGAGCTCTTAAGATATCCCCAGCAGACCAAAACCAAACAGAACAAAACAGAGTAGAGAATAGTGAAGCAATAATTTTGGAGGGGCAGTGGTCAACATACACATAAAATTTGAATACTTGTATAGATACATATACACACGAAGATATATTCACTCAATAAACACTTGTTGGGCACCTGCTACATGTCAGGTAGCGAACCAACTGCTGGAGGTTCATCAGTAAACAAAGCAGGTGAAATTTTTGCCACCATAGAATTTATCATATTCGAGCGGGAGCTTGTGTACAAAAATGTTTATTCATCAGATCATTTTGTGAACTATCATTATTTCTCAGATATTGCTCCTAAATGTCCAAAGAAGGAGGCTAGTTAAAATCTCTTCATACATCTCTACTGAGAGGAATATCATATGGCTATTAAAAGGTGTATGTGGCAAGCTATCTCGTGCATGTTATTATATGCTGAAAAAAAGCAGTTACAAGACAATAATGTCTAGTACGGTCCCATTTGTCTAAAAACATTAGCAAAAAACCAATGTTTTCCTGTGACTGCTTAGAAAATCTCTGGAATTAAATCTCTTAGCAAAAGCGATTGTTCCTGGGGAGGCGAAACGAGTGGCTGGCATCGTACTAAGACCTTTACTTTTCCGTTGATTCCCTTCCATGATGTTGGTCTTGCTTACCATGAACATATATTGCTTGTATAATAAAAATGAAGCCAAAACCAATTCCCAGGTTCTATACATACTTCATCAGCGCTAAAGATGATCCTCTTGTGAATTCTACATTTAATATGTGGGTGGTGGGCAACACTTAATATCAAAAGTTGGCATCTGGGGAGGCAGACATAAATTCTCACAGATTCTGTCTAGACTAAAATTTTAGTTTTTCCAGTGGGCAAACGTTTTCAACATAAGGTGATGGGACTCTTCTTTTCCCGTGCCTCTGTCGCCACAGTTCTCCTAACCTTTTTCTTATCTCTTAGGGTGTTCTGATCTCCACAGCCATCTCCCCTCTAGGTCACTTTGTAAGTTCTAGTTCTTTTTTGCCCGTGAGGACACAGGGCAGGTAGTTGGCCTTTGGCCTTTGGCATTGGGCTGGGAATGAGATTAAGCATCATTTTTTTCCCTCTGCCCTGAGATAGAACCCAGCATATCTCAGTTAACCTTAGGTTGACCACGACTGTGATTTCTCTTAGCGACCTCAGCCTTTCTCATACCTATTCGGAATGTCTGCTAAATCCAGAAGCTGGATAAAAAGCGAATGTTTCCTGAGTTTAACCCTGTCCTAGGGCCAGAGTACCTTTGAGTCTCTTAGAGTTTGCTTGTGGTGGTTTAAGGGTTCAGGCTCTAAGTCAGAAAGACCTGGGCTGAAAACTCAGCTTAGGTACCTACTAGCTGTGTGACCTCATGCAAGTTACTTAACCTCTCTGAGTTGCCTCATTTTTAAAATGGGGGCTGATAATAAGAACTACCTCATGTGATGGGTAGAGAAGTTAACTGAGATGAAGAAAATAGCAGGACGTGAACATTCAACCAATTTTAATTTAAAAACTTCATGGCAACCATTGTATTTTTTATATATTTATTTATTTATTTTGAGAGAGAGAGAGAGAGAGAGAGCGAGGGAAGGGCAGAGAGAGAGAAGAGGGAGAGAGAGAATCCGAAGGAGGCTCTGGGCTGTCAGCTCAGATCCCTCTCGGGCTTGAACTCACGATCCATGAGATCTTGACCTGAGCCAAATCAAGAGTCGGATGCTTAACTGACTGAGCCACCCAGGTGCCCCAGTGACAACTGTTTTAAAACACTCTAACCCATTCTAGGACCTGAAGCACATGTATTCTTAAGGATTAAAACCAAACCTTCCCTCTTAATGCTGAGGAGCATTTGATGCCTGGATCATCCCTGCCCTCTAACAAAGGGAAAGTCGCTAACCTTTGGGGTCCAGTTTCAAAATTTTTTAAAGATGATTATGAAAGGAAAAGAGAATATCAAGAGTTTTACGTAGGGGATAAAGAGGTTGCAGGTTGAGAACATGATGGAAGATAGCGGTGTTGGGAGTGAAGAGCAAGCAAGGAGGTTTCTAGGTGGGGCCCAACGTCCTGGGACTGCCTCTCAGGGAAGGTGTCCAGTCCATCTGGAAGGGCGGAACTGAGAGGCGAGGTCTCTCAGGTCACGAGCCACAGTCTTGCTTGGCTAAGAACCTTCCATCCGGAGCCTATAACATCTCCCCCCCAAGTCTGTGTACTAGGGGTTGGGTTTACAACTCACGGCCCAGCTGAGACGACGCTTGAAATTACTCACAACACATAGAATTGCAATGCATCTGCTGTATTAAAATTTCATGGGGAAAGCAATTAGGAAAACCTAGAGGCTTAGATAATGTCTTAAAAATTAGATAACGTCTTACCAGGTAATGAACAGAAAGACATGCTGAGCTAGAGTGTGCTTTTAATGATCGTGCAAGTTAGGACAGCTACTCAGGTAGAGACAGGTGGGCAAGTGACCTAACCATGGCGACAACAACCAGGTCACGTCTATTGTGGGCTTGCAATGTGCAGACACTGTGGCTGGGGCAGGGCACATTACTAACCACCATCCCGGCTCTACCTCGCTCTGTTCAGCTCTTTCCTCTCCCTTATTCGGGGCTGGGGGCTTCTTCTAATGCCATGATTCTCCTTTGAGTTCAAGGTGTCCTGGGGCACAATGAGGTGGTGTCCACTAAGATCATAAGGTAGCTACTATTATTTTCCTTATTTTACACGTAAGGAGAAGAGGACATAGGAGGGTAAGGAGCTTGTCCACGGCCCCCAAGTGGGAGCAGGAGCAAATTCTACTTGACTTCGAAAACTGTGGACACCCCCGCTCCCCCCACTGCCTCCTTAGATGCCTAACACGGGCAGGCCATGAATGCCATCCTGAGTCACTTTGACTTGAACACGTGACTCATATGGTCCACATCCTTTCTATGCTTATACATCCCTTTAACATAAACTCAGAATACTCTTGGATCAATCCCTCCATGATGACAGTAGTAGATTTGTGTCTGTGGGTGGCAACCACACTTTAAAAAAATTTCTTGGGGCACCTGGGTGACTCAGTCGGTTAAGCATCCCACCTCGGCTCAGGTCACGATCTCATGGTTCATGAGTTTGAGCCCCGCGTTGGGCTCTGTGCTGATGGCTCAGAGCCTGGAGCCTGCTTCAGGTTCTGTGTCTCCCTCTCTCTCAAGAATAAACATTTAAAAAAAGTAAAAACATTTCTTTTTTTAATGTTAGTTATTTATTTTTTTATTTAAATTTTTTTTTCAACGTTTTTTATTTATTTTTGGGACAGAGAGAGACAGAGCATGAACGGGGGAAGGGCAGAGAGAGAGGGAGACACAGAATCGGAAACAGGCTCCAGGCTCTGAGCCATCAGCCCAGAGCCTGACGCGGGGCTCGAACTCACGGACCGTGAGATCGTGACCTGGCTGAAGTCGGACGCTCAACCGACTGCGCCACCCAGGCGCCCCTAATGTTATTTATTTTTGAGAGAAAGAGACAGATACAGAGACAGAGCATGAGTGAGGGAGTGGCAGAGAGCAAGGGAAACAGAATTCGAAGCAGGCTCCAGGCTCTGAGCTGTCCACACAGAGCCTGAGGCGGGGCTCAAACTCATGAACTGCAAGATCATGACTTGAACCAAAGTCGAACACTTAACCAACTGAGCCACCCAGGTGCCCTGCAGCCACATTTTTAAAAAGCTACTATGAATTCAGCAACAGTTTCAAATAGATCTGTGGTATATTAAACCGGACAGCGTCTACGAGCATGTGCAAATTTTTAGTATATGACCTTGAGAGGCCTGTTACGATTCTGTCTGCGGGCAATGGATGGTACGCGTAGGAGGGAGGAAACCATTGCAATACCTACAGAGCTTCGCCGGGGACCTGAGGTCCCTGGGAGACCCACTGGTGTGTGTCACTTACATTAATTGTCTGAAAATGAAGTCACCTGTGTACTAACACTGTGTCATTATTCCACCGAGAGAAGACTTGTATTTGGTTAACTAATTATTACTCATAGAGGCACAGGGAAGTTAATCATTAAACTAATCTCTTTTCTCAGAAATAAGGACTTTTGATGACTCTAATTAAAATAAAAATATTTTTACTGTTTGACAACAGAAAAGGAAAAAAAAAAAAGTAAGAATGAATCTGAACCTGAAAACCAATTACCTGCCCCTCTTTGCAAGGACATCAAGAAATGATAGTGGTTCTTATGGATTAGGCAATTAGCTTTTTGTAGGAATTTATGAGGAACCCCGAGGAAACTCTCCCATGGGGAAAAGAATATGTGAGTCAGGCAAATTTTGTGAAGTGTGTTTTTCTTATTTTTATTTATTTTTTTTTTAATTTTTATTTTTTTAACATTTATTCATTTTTGAGAGGCAGGGAGAGACAGAGCGTGAGCAGGGGAGGGGCATAGAGAGAGGGAGACACAGAATGTGAAGCAGGTTCCAGGCTCTGAGCTGTCAGCACACAGCCCGACGCAGGGCTTGAACTCACCAGCAGAGAGATCATGACCTGAGCTGAAGTTGGCCGCTTAACCAACAGAGCCACCCAGATGACCCAGGTTTTTCCTTAATTTTAGAGACATTCCTTTTCCCTTACCATCTTCTCCCTCTTAGAATGTATTCTGACAAGGAACAGAGGACTGGCTACATAGTTTGTGGGGTCCAGTGCAAATGAAAATTCAGGGCATCTTGTTAAAAAAGTAATGGGAATTTCAAGATGGCGACAGCAGAGCGTTCAACCAAGCCTGGGACCCTTCAGAGCTTGGGGTCCGGGTGGCTACGCAAGCCCCGACCATGGCGCTGACAAAGAGCTTTGACCTTGTGAATAATAATGATCTAAAAGCTGTTCGTCTTTGTCAGTAGGCATTGATGACGCTGTTGTAATCCATTTGCCTGACTTGGAGTTAGTGTCATGTGTGGGGAATGGAAAGTAGGGGTGGTGGTGGCGGGGCCGTTTCCCTGGCATCTTGTTCATGAGGGGACTTACACACAGACTTTCGGTGTTTTCTCCAAATGTGGTTCCACCTACAGTCTCATAGAAGCACAGACGGGGGAAGAAGCATAGGTAGAAGATGCTAAATATGGGTCTGATTATTGGACCACATTGCTTGTAGTGACCTATGACAATCTTTAATAAACCATGTCATTTTCCTATAGGAGTTTGTCATTGGGGTAGAGCACGTATACAGAATTAAATCTGTAAATTATAAATTACAATCAGTTATCATCCCAAGCATACATGCAAAAATATTATGATTGCCAAAATATCCTAATATCTGGCTGCAATCCATCCACCCCCCTCACCCCCTGCAAAACCCTGTGGCTTTTTATTCATCAAAAACAATTGATTTTGTTCAGTGAAAAAAGCAAAGTACAATGTGATGTGTAAGAAATTTTTTGTGAGTGTAGTGCTTGAATATACATAAAGAAAGTCTGGCAGGATATATAAGAAGCTAAGGTTGTTGGTTTTCTACTGGAATTTTCAGATGGGAATGAGGAGGAATGGGAATTTTTTTCATTGTTTATCTTATATTTGTTGTTTTGAACTACATAGTTAAAAAACGTATTAAAAGTTAAAACTGGGGCACCTAGGTGACTCAGCCAGTTAAGGGCCCGGCTTCAGCTCAGGTCATGATCTTGTGGTCCATGAGTTTAAGCCCCGAGTTGGGCTCTGTGCTGACAGCTCCGAGCCTGGAGCCTGCTTCAGATTCTGTGTCTCCCTCTCTCTCTGCCCCTCCCTTGCTCACACTCTCTCTCAAAAATAAATACACATTAAAAAAATTTTCTAAGCTAAATACAATTAACATAAATTAAAATAAAACGTAACAAAAAATAATACAAATAAGACATCAAATATACATTGTGCTGTATTTTGGGGATAAAAGTACTAATTTGTTAAATAAGTGAAATTAAATTATAGCCTATTAAAAACGTCCTGTAATTGGTGCTCCTGGGTGGTTCAGTCGGTTGGGCATCTGACTTCGACTCAGATCATGATCTCGAAGTTGGTGGGTTCGAGCCCGGCGTCGGGCTCTGTGCTGACAGCTCAGAGCCTGGAGCCTGCTTCAGATTCTGTGTCTCCTCCTCTCTCTGTCCCTCCCATGCTTATGCTCTGTCTCTCTCTGTCTCTCAATAATAGATAAACGTTAAAAAAAAAATTCTGTAATTATTTTTTCATGGCCTGGTCTTTTCCTGACCTCTGAGATGCTTAATTTGGAGTTTACTTCTTATATCTTCCTAAGAAATCCCATGGGGTGAAGGTGCTTTCTTAGTAAAAAAAAAAAAAAAAAAAAAAAAAAAATGGACTCAGGAAATTCAAAGTTGATTCATTTCAAAAGTGGAATTTATTATTATTTAATGTAAATATATAATGTAAATATGTTTAATGTAGTTTTACCTGCACAGGGAGATAGGATATAGAGCCCTGACATTTAGAGTGAGGCATTATGTTTAGAAGTCAAGACACATACTTGGAACAACAGAAAGGAGGAAATAATTTGATAGTTTACCTATCCTTTTGGTGGGAGAAATGAACTTGTGGAAGAGCTTATTCATGGGAATTACTCTTCAAGACAAATAAATCACAAAACAGGTTCTCGTCCTGCTTCTAATGCCAGTAGCCTCTGGCTGAGAAACCTGTACATTAAGAAGCATCCAGGGACGCCTGGGTGGCTCAGTCGATTAAGCATCCAGCTTCGGCTCAGGTCATGGTCTCGTGGCTCATGAGTTTGAGCCCCGCATGGGGCTCTGTGCTGGCAGCTCAGAGCCTGGAGCCTGCTTCGGATTCTGTGTCTCCCTCTCTCTGCCTCTCCCCTCCCCGTTCACCCTCTGTCTCTCTCTCAAGAAAAATAAACATTAAAAAAGAAAACAGAAACATTAATTCCCCACCTGCTGGAAGCATTGAGGGCCAAAGGTTCTCTGTCCTAACCTCTAAGACTTGCTCTCAGAAGAAGCCTGTCACTTCTTGGGGCTAGCCACGTGTAATTAGAATGGACATATTTGGCGGTTGGCAAATCCCCACTGTGGTTTCTTGGCTATCATCGTGTGCCTGGGCCGGGCTGGCAGACTAATTGGCTTCATCGAGGGATCTCCATGCCCCACATTCTCCAGATATTTCCTCTTGGCTACGTTTGTTTCTTGGGAGAAGAATCCACCTGTATGTTACCAGCTTCCAGAACTCTGGGACTTTGGCCAGGAGGTTGCTGCAGAGGAAAATCTAATACTGGTCAGGCCTTGCCTCTGGCTTTAGTGGAGCTGTTCATTTCTACTTTAATACGCTTCTTCCGGTCTGAGGTAGTTTTCATACATATCATTTCTCCTTTTTAGGAGTTTATTTCAAACCTGGAATGGATGTTGGATTTTATCAAATAGTTTTCAGCATGTCTTGGTACAATCATGATGTTTTCCTTTGATCTGTTGAAGAACTATGTTGAATTCTCGATTTCCTAGTATTGATCCATTCTTGATTTCCACAAGTATTTTAGTTAATTAGCTAACAGCACATTTGGAAAGCAGTGTATCTGTGGGGGGTAACCATGGTAAACAAAAGACTCTCCATGTGAAGGTGGTTCAGCCCAATGGTCCTGGCTGGCAAAAGCAGGGGGTCTGGAAACAGGAAGCCATGTCTTGGAATCCAGTTTCTGCATCGTACCAACTTCATGGCTGTGGGCAAGTTTCTTGAGCCTCAGTCTTTCCACTTGTAAAATGGGAATACAGGAATGAAAAGTAAATCATGGGACTATTTTGAGTGTTAACCGAGTTAACCTGACACATGGTCATAGCTTGGCAAATATTGGGCGAAGGATTTCTTTTTAATTTTTATTTAAAAATTTTTTATTTTACATTTATTTATTTTTTTTTTATAATTTTTTTTTTCAACGTTTATTTATTTTTGGGACAGAGAGGGACAGAGCATGAACGGAGGAGGGGCAGAGAGAGAGGGAGACACAGAATCGGAAACAGGCTCCAGGCTCTGAGCCATCAGCCCAGAGCCCACGCGGGGCTCGAACTCACGGACCGCGAGATCGTGACCTGGCTGAAGTCGGACGCTTAACCGACTGCGCCACCCAGGCGCCCCACATTTATTTATTTTTGAGAGACAGAGAGAGCGTGCGAGCAGGGGAGGGGCAGAGAGAGAGGGAGACACAGAATCTGAATCAAGCTCCAGGCTCTAAGCTGTCAGCACAGAGCCTGACGTGGGGCTCAAACCCATGAACCGTGAGATCGTGACCTGAGTAGACTGAGCCCCCCAGGCGCCCCAGGGAAGGATATTTTTGAATGAAGTAGATGCTGACAAGAGCAGAGCAATTTGGTAACCATGGATGTCAAAAGTCAGTGTGTAGGTAATTTTTTAAATGTGAGCTGTATCTTTAAATAACTATATTCCATATCAAAATGTCAAGACTCTGAGAAAACCCATATTTCTCTTCCAGTCTTTTTATTTACCACCCATTTTAGTCCAAACAGCAGTTACATATTAAATTATATTATTAAAATTAAATAAAGAAAATGTATTTGGATGAAACGTTTTCTTACTTCTTTCCCCAGCAAAATTACTATGGCCCCAAAAGAACGAAGACTGTAATGAAATAAACGGAAATTGAATATTAACTTTGTGAGTGAATTTATTTTGAGTTAGCAGTAAATCCAAGGGAAGGAACTGAAGAATAAATGTATAGATTCAATTTAGTTAAAATATAGATGCATTCTAGATTCTATGAGTGTATGTGTATTGTATTTGTATTGATCTATATGTAATATAGACCAGTGAGTTTGTGCTTTGCCAAAAGGTAGCACATACAGTACATGGGAATATAATTGCAAAAAGTTAATCTTGATGTGTGTGCCTGTGACAATTAGTATGCTTTGCTGTTTTGGTTCTAACTGACCAGCATTAATGCAGATTTCTACCTTGATGGGATCAGTAATAGATCATGTAGCCTTTGTCATCTTTTCATATCCTATTCTTGAATGTAGTTAGTGTTTACTATCTTTTTGGGATGCGAGCAATTGCTTGTTTATTTTGATGAAGGAAAGAAATTACCTTCCCATAATATCGGAGTGAGTCCCTCATCTCATTAGATAACGGAATTTAAAGGACTCCGAAATGATTCCAGACTAGTTAATAGCATCTTAATTATCTCACATCATTTCAGGAGAAACAAAACGTCCCTCTGGGGTATACTTTGTCTTGGTAGGAATAATGACTGATGAAGGTCTAGGGAATAGGCGTGTATTAATGTATCAAATTCTTCAAGAAGAAACACACAACTCAATCAGACGTGTTGACTGAACTCCTGCAAAGTGGCTTGTTGGAGGTGAGAGGGGACAACACGCATTAACAGGAGGAAGAGGGACAACACATGTCTGGGACAGAGTAGACAAAGCCAGTAAAGGAACTGGTTTCCTCTCCCGTGGAGCACGATCGGACAGTTGAATTCTCTGGGAAGAGTTTCCCTTACAGGGTGAGGGGAGGAAAGAAGTAAGAGAAAGCCTGTCGGAAATTGATGGAGGGCAGGAGGGAATCATGTTTCCACTCAAACTCTGAGCCTGACAGACACACTACCAGGGCCAGGCACGATGGCTTTGGCATCACTGCTCATGTCTCCAGATGTGCAAGCACATAGGAAACCAAGTGATGTACCAAAGTAGAGCGATCTCAAAACCATAGGATCAAACTCAGCAATCAGAACAAGACTCGCTGGGGGCGCCTGGGAGGCTCAGGCGGTTAAGTGTCCTATTTCCGCTCAGGTCATGATCTCACCGTCTGTGGGCTCGAGCCCCGGCTTCGGATCCTCTGTCCCCCTCTCTCTGTGCCCCTCCCCCACTTGTACTCACTCTCTCTCTCAAAAATAAGTAAACATTTAAAAATTAAAAAAAAAAAAAAGAACAAAAATCGCCTTGCGAACTAGGGGTGTTGCAAGAAATTTTAGGATATGTCTCATATTTTAGGATATTTCTAAAGTATATTGTAACACAATTCTTTGGAGCATTACATTTGGAAACATTACATTTGCGGGTGATATTAAAGAGGAAAGAGGTGGAGACTGGAAGGATTGTATGGAGAGAAAATCCACACTGGATAAATGAAAATCCGCAGTGGACACAATTGCTATACAGAACACAATTGTCTGTTGTGAAAATGGAATCAGAGCAGTGCGAGATGTGTTTAAAAATTTCTCCCAAAACCCAAAGGGAGAGGACAAAGACGTGAACACAGACTTAAGAAAAGATCAAAGAAATGCAGACTAGAGGGAGAAGAATGAGAAGAATTTCAGAAGGAGCAAACAGCACATAGAGACGGAATCATTCAAAGGAATAATAGAGATGCCTTTTTTTTTAACTGAATAATGTTAAATTTATGGTTTACTGAGCACAGGCCAAAACAAACTTATGAAAATAGACTAGCAAAGAGTATAACCCACATAGCATCAAGGCTAAGAGGGTTTTATGCTTGATTCTTTTCCACAGGTGTCAAATAGAAGGAGTTTGCAGAATCATACTGCCATACGTTAGACAGTGACTGTAAGTTGTACCCTGATTCCAGAGGGAGTAAACATGTGATAAAATGTTCATTTTCAAATCAATCTAACAGGCTATTTTGATGAAATGTTTGAATTTTTTTTGAGAGAGAGAGAGGGAGAGAGAGCATGTACATGAGTAGGGAAGGGGCTGAAGGGGAGAGAGAGAGAGAATCTTTTTTTTTTTTTTAACATTTACTCAGTTTTGAGAGACAGAGAGGGACGGAGTGTGAGTGGGGGAGGAACAGAGAGAGAGGGAGACACAGAATCCGAAGCAGGCTCCAGGCTCTGAGCTGTCAGCACAGAGCCTGACGTGGGGCTCGAACTCAGGAACTGTGAGATCGTGACTTGAGCTGAAGTCGGATGCTTAACTGACTGAGCCATCCAGGTGCCCCTAGGGAAAGAGAGAATCTTAAGCAGGCTCCATGGAGCAGGGCTAGATCTTATGACCTTGGGATCTTGACCTAAGGTGAAATCAAGAGTCAGACACTCCATCGACAGAGCCACCCTGGCACCCCAAAGTGTTTGGATGTTAAGAAGAAAAAGAATATGATGGGCATTCAGACAGGATAAAAGACTACTTACTTAGGAAAAAAAAATAAGGCTAAGATATTTCTTATCTGCAAAACCAGTGATCAAAGGTAAGGATCTGGCTCCTCTCTTGTTCATGTGGGAAGGCAACAGACAATTTCAGACATGATCAAGATGTATATCTTTTTATTAAAAATATTTATTTACCTTTGAGAGAGAGAGAGAGAGAGAGCACAGGAGGGGAGGTGCAAAGAGAGAGAGGGACACAGAGGATCTGAAGAGGACTCTGCACTGAGAGCAGAGAGCCCGATGTGGGACTCAAATTTACGGACCTCGAGATCATGCCCTGAGCCAAAGTCCATCACTAAACCAACTGAGCCACCCACGTGCCCCAAGATGTATATCTTAACATACACTTCCTGAAAGTATTTACCATCATACTCCAGACAACTAGAACATCAATCGAATTATAGAAATTAAGAATGTGGAGCTCAAGGTATATAATAACTGCTTACACAAAGTCTAAGTTAATCCTAATATAGCTATAAAACAATGCAAATGTTTAAAGAATCTATAAAGTGAAGCATATAATGTATAAATGTATTAATTAGGGTTCTCTTGAGAAAAGAAACAAATGAGGGGTGTGTGTGTGTGTGTGTGTGTGTGTGTGTGTGTGTAGATTCTAAAAAGATACAGGAAAGTCAATGGTATAATTCCAGTCCGAAGGCTGGCAGCCTGGAGATCCAGGAGAGTGGATGATGTAGAAGAGGTCTAAAGGCAGTCTGCTGGAGACTTTTCTCTTACTCATGGGAAGGTCATTCTTTTTGTTCTATTTAAGTCTTCCTGATATTATGGATGGCAATCTGTTTTCCTCTATTAAGATGTTAATCTTCTCCAAAATTACCCTTGCAGAAACACCCACAATAATGTTTGATGAAATATCTGGGTACCCGATGGTAAAATTGACCCATACAATGAAACTTTACAGTAAATAAAAGTACTTTAATGATGATAACCAAGATCTAAGATGACAAATTAAATCCATAATGCTGGGAAACATTGAGGAGAGGAGTGAAGGAAAGAGGGGCACACACAGTGGTGTGCTGGTAAACCAGCTGTCCGCAAAAACAAGTACTAAAATGTCACTAAATGTAGAGGTAAGAAGAGATGTGTATAGTCAGCTGTTGTGAGTCAGTTCAAGGTGCCTCCAGGACATCCTATCCACGCCCATGCACATATGTCGAATTTTCACCTACTTTATCTCTCATCTATGCTTCATTTTCAGTTTGCATTTGTCTGATAGATCTTCTTCTATTAGTTTAATCTGCCTTTTTGGTATATACATTATAAGCAAAATAGAGTTTTTGTTTATTTATTTATTTTTAAATGTTTATTTATTTTTGAGAGAGAGACAGGCAGACCACAAGCTGGGGAGGGGCCGAGGGAGAGGGACACAAAGAATCCGAAGCAGGCTCCAGGCTGCGAGCAGTCAGCACAGAGCCCAACACGGGACTAGAACTCATGAACTGTGAGATCACGACCTGAGTCCAACTTGGACACTTAACCAACTGAGCCACCCAGGTACCCCTAGAGTTTTATTTTTAATAAACCTTATTTGAAACTTCTTTTAAAACCTTATTTGAAATTCTTAACCATTTGACAGGGAAGTGTAACCCATTTATATTTATTGGCAATGTCAGCATGTTTGGTCTTTTTTTTCTTTTTAATTTGAGTACTGCTGAGACATAATGTTACATTAGTTTCAGGTGTACAACATAATGATTCAACAAGTTTATACATTACTATGCTCACCACAAGTGTAGTTACCGACTACCATCCATGTAGTTACCATACTATTACAATGTCATTGACTATATATCTTATGGTATGCCTTTTATTTTCATGATTTAATCATTCCATAATTGGAAGCCTCCAACTCCCCTTCACCCATTTTGTCTATCCCTCTATCTATTTGTTCTTTGTGTTTATGGGTCTGAATCTGCTTTCTATTTAATTAATATGTTTTGTCTTGTAGATTCCACATATAATGAAATCATATGTTATTTGTTTTTCTTTGACTTATTTCACTCAGCATAATGCCTTTGAGGTCCATCCATAGTGTCACACATGGCAATAGCTCACCCTTTTTTATGGCCAAGTAATATTTCATTGTACATGTTAACCCATTTAGTCTTATATCTTATATTTTGTTTTATGATTACTGCTTTTGTACTTTATCCTTCAAAAATTGATTTTCATTGCCTCTTTTTCCCTACTCTAATCTTTAGGGTTTTCTAAGTTTCCTATAACACCGTTTTCTACAGTGGTCTTTCTGTTTTAAACTGTCTCCAGTGTGGATTTTAATTCTCCTATTAGAGTTTAGATTTCCTTAAATTCTTTAAAAATTTTATTTGGCTTTTCCCCCTGCATTTTTTCCTTAATCTCTTATGGCCTCCTACTTTTGTTTCATAGAGGACTCTTGATCTTCCTTTAAATTGATCAATATAAAATTAATTGCAATTTTAACAATATTTAAAAAAAAATTATGTCCATGTCTTTTAGAAGATGATCATTAAGTTCTGTTTTTCCTCTAAGTCTTTAAGGTAATGTTCTCTTTCCTTATGCTTTAGTACCTTTTTATAGCCTCAAATGTGAATCGTAATTTTAAGGTTTTTGCACCATTTAATTAACTATTCCACCTAAATATTTCTGATGGATAATAAGATTTTTGATATTTTATGATGATGTATCATGGATACTGAGTTGCAGAGCACTTAAAGAAAAGTACATTCTGTATGTCTTTGAAGTCCTGGAATAAAAGTAGCTTTAAAATAACTCATGATCTATAGAACTGATTTTTATGTACTGACAAGGAAGTATAGATATAAGAGGGATTGTTAGAAATGTATGTAGATGAAAAACAAAATGGCCTCATTTTATTAGTAATATTTATTAAATCAGAAAAATTAAGTTTTATTTTAGCCTTTCCCAAAACCCTGTTCAAAGTTTGATGTTTTAATATAATGCATAAGATTTAGGGTTTAACACTAATAAAAGCAAGTTGGATATTTACAAGTTTGTTTAGTGAAGAAATCTCAGAAAAAAACAACCCACCAACTTATTCAAAGTTGTCTTGTCTCTTCTTGCCTTTCTCAGGAACAGTGAATTTCAAGTGCATTAGCACCAGAAATTTATGAATATACAAATATCTATGCTCATGCATCAGACTGAGCAAGCCCCTAGTTACAGTGGAACAGCTTTATATTTCATATAAGATGTATGCAGCTTTCCAAATGTTGTTTGTTTCTAAATGTTCCTATAGAGGAATGTGAGAGATGCCTATTTTTACAGTCTTAGAAGGCACATACATTTTCGGCTCCGGGAGTGAGAAACACCTGGTGGGGTAAAAAGAGCCAAAGATACTCCATTTGGTCTTCAGAACAGTTATCAATATTCCACAAGAGCACCTGTGCTGAGAATTAGCCCGTTTTTGTTCTCAGACACCCTACTGCGTGATTCTCCTTCTTGTTGCCAGTGTGCAGGCGATGGGTGCTTCATTAACGGGTCTTGAGTTAAATATCATTCTAATAGAGCTGCAGGGATTTCTGCCCACATGCACTTGGTGAACGTGACCCAGAAGTTCCTCTTAATTCACTGCTTTGGTGTAGTTCAGTATCTAAAGTGACAGTGGGCTTTAGGGATGGAACGTGTACCTCAGTCATGTACATCCGGATTGAGGTCCACTGTTGGCCTTAATTAACAGTGTGGCCTTGGTAAGTCACATAGGGCACCATTTATTAAGTGATTTGTCTTAAGTTAGAGTCCCCACAAGTAGACACCGAGAAGAGGATCCTTGTGTGTATCAGCAAGGGTTCAATCAGACAAGGAGAACCACAGAGAGTAATGCGGAGAAAGGGACTTATTAGAGGGCTGAAAAGTGGGACAACTGAGAAATTATAACCAGGAACCCTTTATTCTGAGTCTCTGTTGCCTTATCTATAAATGTGAGATAATGATACCTTCCTTTGAAAAATGCTAAACACTGCAGATTGAGGGCTCAAAAAAGTAAATTTCCTTACACAGCTAAAGCAAGCTCTAGGCAAAGCCATTAACTAGGTCATTGGCTCCAAGAATTTCATTTTGCAGACTGACACAGTAACTTTAAAACATGGTGAAAGTTATGAGCGGCTGCCAACCTTTTATTTTGCCAAGTTAGGACATTAGATAAGCAATTACTAACTATGATCACCATCAAGTCAAAAAAGAAATGACATTTTAAAACAAAAAAAAAATGTAGGAGGGCCATTTATTATTGTCAATCTTAGCAACACTGAAGGATTACACTGCCAATTTAGCTCTATAATGACATGTTCTTTTTTTTTCCTTTTACCACAGCTCAGTGAACAACATCACGGGCAGGCATTTGTACATAGGTGCATCTTGAGAACAACGGAACTGAGCAACACCCCATGGTAGTCTCTCCTCCAGTTATCTGCATCCCTATTTCTCTGTGCTTCCTCCTCATTGGTTTGCAAGTTGCCCTTTTTCCTCCTCTGGAAGGAATCGCACTGTGATAATCACTGTTTCCCATCCTCCCCCTCTTCCTGGACACCTAAAAGACTACATTTCCCAGGCTTCTGTGGTTGGGGAAGCCATGTGACTAATTCTGGCCAATGGCTTGAGAGTAGGCGTGTCCTCTGACACTCTAGGGTGAAAGCGTTTAAAGGCTGTGTGTGATTCTCCGTGTTGTTTCTCCCTCCATAGTGAATCATCTGTTGGAAGTGCCATAGGAAGTAGTTACCACGTGGAAGGCGGCTTCCCCAGAAAGCTGCCCAGACTCAGGGCTTTGCAGGAACAAGAAATAAACTTGCATAAAGCCCCTGAGATTTGAGTTTTCCTTACTACTAGAGCTTAACTTGGTCTGCTAACTATCCGACACCAGCACCATCAGCTGTTGGACAAAAGCAAGCTCGCATCTGATTTTGTTAATTACTACACAGAAGTAAATATCAGTCTGGAAAGAAAATAATATACGATTTTCAATTTTTAAGAACTCTAATATCTTCTTCTATCTGATCCATAACAGGGAAGCTATGTTGAATTCTTCTGTTAAAGATCTAAATTAAAATCACGTAAGTTGACGGAAAAAAAAAATTCAGCCATCCTTGAATCTCCTTTATTACTGACCAGATGTGTTTTTAAAGCTGCTTTGTTTCTGGGAATTCTCAGAGAATCTGGATAAGTATCTTCCCTCTGACTTTTTCTCCTGGGTCTTGTTATTCTTTTAAAGTTCTTGTGGGGCGCCTGGGTGGCGCAGTCGGTTAAGCGTCCGACTTCAGCCAGGTCACGATCTCGCGGTCCGGGAGTTCGAGCCCCGCGTCAGGCTCTGGGCTGATGGCTCGGAGCCTGGAGCCTGTTTCCGATTCTGTGTCTCCCTCACTCTCTGCCCCTTCCCCGTTTATGCTCTGTCTCTCTCTATCCCAAAAATAAATAAACGTTGAAAAAAAAATTAAAAAAAAAAATAAAGTTCTTGTTACATAAGGTGCCATATAGCAGGATATGTTGCTTTCTGTTGTTTTCAAACAGTGCAATGGGCACTTCTCTTGTTAACTTGATTCAAACTAGCAGCCAAGCCCATTTGGATATGTAGAAGATTTTAAATTGTTGATTACTGCTTATTTGTTCTTTAGGCATTTGTGTGCATCTACTTACTGAATTCTGGCCTCTGTAAAAATAGATGAAAGATGGCAGGTTTGTGTCTGAACGGTGGCTGCATTCTCACATCCTCCTAACTATGGTCCAGTAAAAAGAGTGTGCTTTTCCTACTAGTTTGGAGCAAGTTCTGAGAGTCACCATAACCTGGCTTATTGGCCAGGACTCAGTCACATGTTTACTCCTAAACCAATCATCTGGGGGCAGAAGTCAGGAAATCACACTACAAGGGCAGCCTGCTTATTTTTGTTAATAAAGTTTTATTGGAACACACCCACAACCATTCGTTTAGAATGTTGCCTACCGCTGCTGTGATGCTACAATGGCAGAGTTGAGTAGTTGTAATGGAGACCATATGACCCACAAAGTCTAAATGTTTATTGTCTGGCTATTTACAGAAAAAGTTTGCCGACCCCAGGGCCAGGGATGTATTAGTTTTCTCTGGCTGCCATAACAAAATCACAGACCGAATGAAAAGCAGAAATGTATTGTCCTACGATTCTGGAAGCTAGAAGTCTGAAGTGTGCGCAGATTGATTTCTTCTGAGGCCTCTCTCCTTGGCTTGTAGATGGCTGTCTTCTCTTTTTATAAGGATACCTATAAAATAGGTCCTATCCTAAGGATCTCACTTTAAATTAATGACCTCTTTAAGGACCCTATCTCCCAACGCAGTCACATTCTGAAGTCCTAGGGGTTGGGACTCCAACATATGAATTGGGGGGGACACAAAGAAGACCTTGGGCTCTGACTGGCTGTGGATGGGTGACATGTTCCACTGTGAGGGGAGGGCTGAGAACCAGGAGAGGTGATTTTCAAGTGGAAACCAGAATGGTACCACCAAAATACAGGAGAATGGATGCTGCTGGGTAAAAAAAAAATTGTCTGGTGGGGCACTTGGGTGTCTCAGTCGGTTAAGCCTCCTACTTTGGCCCAGGTCATGATCTCATGGCTTGTGGGTTCAAGCCCTGCCTTGGGCTCTGTGTGGGACAACTCAGAGCCTGGAGCCTGCTTCAGGTTCTGTGTCTCCCTATCTCTCTGCCTTCCCCTGCTTGTACTCTGTCTCTCTATCACTCTCAAAAATAAATAAACATTAAAAATTTTTTTTTAATTAAAAAAAATTACCCAGTGTTGTATCACCATTGCTTTGAATCCTCTAGAAGAGGAAAATGTATGGGTCCAGTGAAAAGAACTCTGAACAAAAAATTCATGTTTGGCTATGGGGTGAACTGACATGCTGTAGAGATAATGAACCAAAATAATATGTGAGAGGAAAAAATATATACAACTATCTTCAGATGCAAAACAAAACAGCAAAACTGAAAGCCATAAACCCCAAATCATTTTTTTTTTTTTTTTTTTGCCACACAATTTTGAACTATTGTCTATGAAAAGTGTGGCATTAAAGATAAAGACAAGGGGCGCCTGGGTGGCTCAGTCGGTTAAGCGTCTGACTTCAGCTCAGGTCATGATCTCGCGGTTTGTGGGTTTGAGCCCCGCGTCGGGCTCTGTGCTGACAGCTCAGAGCCTGGAGCCTGCTTCAGATTCTGTGTACCTGCTCTCTGCCCCTCCCCAACTCATGCTCTCTCTCGCTCTCTCAAAAACAAATAAACCTTAAAAAAAAATTTTTTTTTTAAAAAGATGAAGAGAAAATAGAAAGTGTACAAGATGAAGTGCTCACAAGTTGCAGATTTATATGAATTACGTGGATCTCTGCCAGGACTCAAAGTTCGTGTGAGCAAGTTAGCAGCAGTTCTCATAATGGTAGACATAGAGGGGCATACTGCCAAACGAGAAAAAAAAAATCAGGCAAAAGGTACAGTTTGCTATGTCTGGGAAAGGAATTGGTGAGCCAAAAAGCCAAAAAGGGAGAAACAAGAATGACTCAGTTCCCAGCCGCTTGTTTTCTTCACAGTCTCTAGGAAGCAAATCATCCAAATAATTAGGAACGAGCCAGCGTAGATATTCTAGAAGTGTGGTCCTCAGAACATCAGGATCAGCATTACCTGGGACTTGTTAGAAATGCAGGTCCTCAGAATGGCCAAATCTGGAACTCTGGGGGTGGGGCTCAGCGATCTGTTTTAATAAATCCTCCAGTGAGACTGAAGCTATGCAAAGCGTGAGAGTCACTGAGCTAGAGAATTCAGTCACAGTCAGAATGAAGTCTTTAAGCCCGGGATCCCTGTATCAGTTAAGGGAAGGTTCAGCAGCTGCAAAGAAAAGATAACCTAAATAACAGTGGCTTAAATATGATAGATGTTTATTTTTCTTGTGCATGGAAGTCCAGAAGTAAGAGTTTAGGACTGATAGTGTGGCTTCATGGCCAGTGAGGACCTATCTTCCATGTATATATATTTCGCTTCAGTAAAATGTAGGCCTTCATAGTCAAAGTGTCTCATGGTTCAAAATGGCTGCTGGAACCCTGCAAACGTATAAGCTTTTCCAAGCAAGAAGTAGGAAGCAAGGGGGAAAAAGAAACAGGAATCTCCTGGATGAATCAGCCTTCTTTTTTTTGTTTTTAAGTTTATTTATTTATTTCTGATAGAGAGAGAAAGAGAGAGAGGAAGGGAGAGGGAGAGAGTGAGCACACAAGCTGAGGAGGGGCAGAGAGAGAGAGGGAGACAGAATCTGAAGCAGGCTTCAGGCTCCAAGCTGTCAGGACAGACCTCGATGTGGGGCTGGAACTCATGAACTATGAGATCATGACCTGAGCCAACATCAGATGCTTAACTGACTGAGCCTGGGTGAGAAGGCACCCCAATTAACCCTTCTTTAAGTTTCCCTGGAAACTCCATCCACCAACTTATTCTTATATAATACTGACTAACTCTAGCGGTGAGAGAGGTCAGGAAACACTCCTTCTGCTGGTCACATTGCTACATGAAATAAATTTGAGGTTCTTTGAGTAGAAGAGAAGTAAAAATGGGAAGGCAGCCAGTAGTCTCTTCTATAACTGCAAACGGACAGCCTCAGGGCTTTATAATCTGGGAAGGGGGAGGTGTGTCCAGGGAAGGTGTTCTTTCCCTTTAAGAGGAGAGTGGCTCACCTCTCGACTTGCCCAGAGGGTTAATAAAGATTTGAATGGAGGGGCGCCTGGGTGGCACAGTCGGTTAAGCGTCCGACTTCAGCCAGGTCACGATCTCGCGGTCCGTGAGTTCGAGCCCCGCGTCGGGCTCTGGGCTGATGGCTCAGAGCCTGGAGCCTGTTTCCGATTCTGTGTCTCCCTCTCTCTCTGCCCCTCCCCCGTTCATGCTCTGTCTCTCTCTGTCCCAAAAATAAATAAAAAACGTTGAAAAAAAAAATTAAAAAAAAAAAAAGATTTGAATGGAGAGATTTGCAGAAGAAATTTTAGGGGAGAATTACAGACCTGAGGTGGGGCGAACCAGATCAAGAGCACTCCTTCAGGGTGTCAGTTAAAGGATTTTGCCACCTGCAAAGGGTCCGTGTGTTTAGATGGCTTCCTTTTGCAACTCCAAGGAAAGCCCTAGCAGTGAGGACTTTAAACATTACCTTCTCATATTGAGGTTTTCTTCTGCAAGTGACCCGGCTCTTCAGGAAAGAAGGTCACGGTACAACACCTGCACGCTTCATGGTGGTGGCCTTGGGGAGAATGAAGGGCTTTGCAATAAGGGGAAGAGAAGGGTTTCAGAGCAGACAGACTTCGGAGTGACCATAACATACCCCATGTACTTGGGGCCAAAGAGTGCCACACATATTTCTCATGGTACATGAGATAATTTCAGATGACTTCTAGAAATAACATCAATAGCACTTAGAGAAATGAACTCAGTTGGATCCACGGACAAGCACAGTCTTTGCCCTTCTATCTTTCCTCCTTTTCTCTGCCTGGTGTATGGGTGTGACAGCTGGAGCTCTAGCAGTCATTTTTGACCATGAGGTGACAGCGAGGAAGGAAGCCATCTACTAAGGATACCAGGGGAGAAAGAAAGCAAAAGCTCGATTTCATGATGTACCTCTACTTGTAGCCTTGTTCTGTCTATCTGTGGACTTCTTTTGTGTATGGAAAAAATAAATAAACCTTGAATTTGTTTAAGCCTCTTGTATCATTTAGGGATTTGCACGAGCCGCTGAGTGTGGTTCTTAACTGGTAAGAGACATCTTTTGCTATTCAGGAGTGTGATGTGCCTGTAGGCACATTAACCGCGGTTGTAATTAATATGAAAAAACTACAGTTTTTTTTTTTTATTAGGCGGGAGTTAGACTCTAACATTATGCTAGTCAGATCAGCAATAGGCGTTCGTAGTGCGCTCTGAAGATAGCCGCAGGGTGTCGTTACCCTGATAGGAGGTGACACTTGGCGTTGTGGCCAGGATCCTGGTGGCAGCTGCAGGATCAGGGCTCTGTGATTTGCTAGTTGTTTGAGAGGCCGTGCAAATGCGGGTGAACTGGTAATAACATTCAGGCTGCATTGGAGAGGCTTTCAGGCATAAAATGAGATGATTTCCTTAAGGAGAAGTTGTGCGCGTCAGTGGGAGAAGCAGGCCGCAGAGGCACTTGAGTAGAGACACCTGTACAGCAAACTGGGACTAAAGTGTAATGAAGAACCCATTGTAGGTATCCAACCTGTGGCCGGGTTCCTTCTTCCGCAAAGCAGGGAGGCGAGCTCAAATTACGTTAGGCGGAGAGGGATAAGTGGACTTAGCTTCTAGCACTTCTTGTCAAGTGCTTCTCATGCATTCTCTACAGAGTGCCGAAGTCTAAAGGCTGTCTGGTGGGGCGGGGGGGGGGGGGGGGGGGGTTGACGGGTGACAATGAGTACAAGATTGAGAAACACTGGTGTATCTGGTGTGGTAGCTTACGTTATCGGCCCCAATTCTTCACTCTGGCCCGTTTTTGGCTTGGGGTTCAGCCGTATCATTCGCTCTGGCCAATAGGTTGTTGGGGCCTGGGGTGTGAGCAGAGGCTTGCAATGTGGTTGGGTGGTGGGACCTGTCCTCTTGCGTCCTAGTGGCCATGAAACCACTGGCCCTTCAGTTTTGACCCCTGGAGCCAAGCTGAACTGAACCTACAGTCTGAAGCAGAGACATGCAGTCAATTGCGGCTGGGATCAGCCAGAGCACATCCCAACTGCAGGGCCATGAGCCTAAGCCACTGAGATTGGGGGAGGGGAGGGGAGGGGAGGGGAGGGGTTTGCTCTGCAGCGTTATTGTGGCAATGGTTTGCCTGACACACCCAAGGTTCACTTAGAGAGGATCCCTGACCTCTCAAATAATGAGTTTCACTTTTTAAATCTGGGGCAAAATGAGAAAGCATTAGCCAAGTTTTAAAAAAAATGTTTATGTATGTATTATTATTTTTAACGTTTATTTTGGAGACAGAGACAGAGCACAAGCAGGGGAGGGGCAGAGAGAGTGAGGAGGACACAGAATCTGAGGCAGGCTCCAGGCTCTGAGCTGTCAGCACAGAGCTGATGTCGGGCTGGAACCCATGAACCCCGAGGTCATGATCTGAGCTGAAGTTGGACCCTTAACTGACTGAGCCATCCAGCGCCTCTATTTGTTTTCTATTTTTGAGAGGGAGAGCACACGAGGGGGGAGGGTCAGAGACAGAGAGGGAGAGAGAGACTCACTCAGCGTGGAGCCCAGGGGAGGCGGGGCTCCATCCCACAACCCTGGGATCATGACCTGAGCTGAAATCAAGACATGGATGTTTAACCAACTGAGCCACGGCAGGCGCCCGTGAATTAGCCAAGTTGTACCTTAAACGGGACAGAATCATCGTCTCTGATGTAGCACATGCCTCCCAGTTATTTCTAGCTCTGCTCTGCGTTCCACTGGTGGCTGCCACTAATGAGATTGAAATGGACTGTAATTTCACCAGGATGTTTGGATGCTTCGTGGCTTTCGCCGGTTTCCTATTTATCTTTGGATGTTTTAACTCCTGCTTTTTGCTGGCATTCCTCTGAAGATGTGATTTAGTTGTGTTTTCATTCCATCCTCTCTGTGATTGGAAGGCTTTCCGGCTGGTGTGGGAATCCACAGGATTTGGGTTAATGGGGTTGCCAGTAATGCTTGTTAAGTCAGACGTGAGTTTTTACTGTAATTAATTAAGCATCATTTGTTACGGGCTCCTTCTTTACTTGCTGTGAGCAAGATGTGAAGTGAAAATCAGCTCTTTGCCAGGATTCTTTTTCCTCTGTGTCTTCAAATGTATGTAAATATCTCAAGACTTGGCTCTGTGTAGACAAAACAGTTTGCTTCAGATGTTTTTGATGTCACGTAGACACAACCACATTACAGCATTTTTGAAGAGTCAATTTGAAGAAATTCTTCAAAGGAATCGCTGATGCCTTGGTTTCTAAGAGGAGTTACTATTCATCACAGAATTTTATGGCCTTAAAGCATTTTGTGTGCAGTAGAGAAAAATCGCATTAAAATACGTTATGTTTAAAAATGCAATCAGTGAGTAGTCAAATGAACAAATGTATTTAAACCCTAACCAATAAAACACAAGAGCGTGATATATTGTTTTTGCCTTTCCTTCTAAGCCTGATTATAACATAAAAGAAAATTCGAAATTAAATTCAAAAATCACCATAACCATGATTTATGACTGGATTGTGTTATGGTCATGAGAGTGGAGTCTGAGAAGGATGGCATTTGCATACCACATTAAAAGTTTTTTTTTAATGTTCATTTATTTTTGAGAGAGAGACACACACAGAGAGTGCAAGTGGGGGAGGGCAGAGAGGGAGGGAGATGCAGAATCTGAACCAGGCTCTAGGCTCCGGGCCGTCAGTACAGAGCCCCATGCAGGGCTCAAACCCACAAACTATGAAATCATGACCTGAGCCAAAGTCAGACGCCCAACAGACTGGGCCACCCAGGAGCTCCAGAATCTGCATTTTAACGTGATCCCTAGAGGACTTGTGTTCACATTAAGTGGAAACACCAGAATCTATTTTGGTTGCCAGGACTAAGGCTGGGACAGCAGCCACATCACTGTTAAGGTACCTGCTATGCCCCTGGTCCCCCTAACCCCCATCTTTGAATGTCAGGTTCTCTGAAACAAATGCTAAGCCACATCCCTTGATTGGTGGAGCCATTAAACAGGGAGGGAGAGAACATACACTTGGCCGTCAGTCCTGAAGGTCTGCCACATGGCCTCCTGCCTGCAGAAGACTGGGTAGATGACAGCTTGGCCTGGCTTGGTGTGGAGGGAGCCTTGTCACAACTGCCGCCTGGTACTGAGATGGCCACCATGGGGCCCAGCTTCTCCTGTAGGGCCTTGCCTCCTGGGGAAACAGTTGACAGGGGTCTCTAGGGGCCAAGTCTTTGGCCAAAGACGCCATGAAACAAGACTTACAAAATGTCTCATTTATGGAGCACCTATTGTCTACTAAACCCAGGCCCTTCTTACTCCAGAAAGAACTAAGTATCTGCTGTTTTCAGAGCAGTGAGCTAGGGGTTAGGGCTTCAGGGTTCATGGCCAAAGTTGCTCCCCTCCTCCACAAGGATGGTGGTAAAAAGGGAAAATGAAGTGCAGCTGCATTAACGGTGGGCACATGGCTTGGTGCCTTCCTTCCCCCGCCCCCAGAGAACTGGACTTCTTTGTGCATGTGTCTGGGGGTGAAAGTCCAAGAGGGCTTCCTGGACCCTACCCCCAGGGTTGGTAATGGCTGGGTGTGTGAGCCACTCTGGGGCCACAGACCCCCGCAGCCCCTGGAGGAGGAGCCAGGGGCTGCTTTGTCTTCTGGCATCACGACATGGGACAAAAAATAGGAAGTGGGCAAGGGGCCACCGTGCACAGGCACAGAAGGAAAAGAGGAAAGATCTAGCTGGTTCCTACCTTTATCCCAATAGCCGGCCAACTAGTAAAATGTGCCCCACCGACTGTCTCAAGCTGCCACCTCCAGTTAGCAAGTCCTCCTCCCACAGGGCTAGTGTGAACAGAAGGGACACAGAATCGTTGGCGAGAGAGTCAAGCGTCCCACCATCCTAAGGGTGGAGGCAGACACATTCCCCTTTGGCCAAGCAGAACCCTTGGGGGCAATGCCAAAGAAGCAGAAGACAGATTCTCTACCCCTAGAAATGCAGGCTTTTGTTGGCAAGCAGGCAGCGGGCATAGCAGGTGCATGCTTGTGAGAACGCTTGTATGTGTCTTTTCTCGACTCTGCGCTTGGTATCATGTTGGGAGCCTGACGTGGGCCACGGTGGGAATGTTTTCACCCTGGAGATTGGCAAAGGCATCTTGCTCCCAGAAAGCCAGTTGTTAAACATTGACCAGCACCTCTCTGCAAGCAGGTACGTACGAAACACAAAAGATCCACAGAGTGGAGCTAAAGAGTAATTCATCAGCAAGCCATATGTGATTTTCAAGTGAAGTCCTCTTACAACCTGTGCAGAGCAAGAGAAATTTCTCGAATGGATTTCTAAGCTCTGGCAAATGGTCTTCTGTTTTTTTTTGTTTTTTCCAAAAATAATTCCAGTGAATCTGGAGTTTGTGGTAAAGGATATCGATGTGGATGATCCATCAGGCATTAAAAGGGATTAGATTGGTACTTAAGGTGTTTGAGCCTGCCTCCAGATCCCCCGGGGGGCTTGTTAAAACTCAGATTGCTAGGGGCACCTGGGTGGCTCAGTTGGTTAAGTGTCCGACTTCGGCTCAGGTCATGAGCTCACGGTTGGCGGGTTCAAGCCCCGCATCGGGCTCTGTGCTATCATCGCAGAGCCCGCTTCAGATCCTCTGTCTGTTTCTCTTCTCTGCCCCTTCCCCACTTGCACTCTCTCTCATTCTCTCAAAAATAAATAAACATTAAAACAACAAAATGCAGAATGCAAATTGTCACCTTTGACGTGTCAGATTCGGTAGCTCTGGCTTGGAGCCTGACAGCTTGCATTTCCAACAGGTCTTCAGGTGATGCTGATGCTGCTGGTCTAGGGACCACACTTCGCACTGACAATGGCTGGATGAGGGCAGGGGACCAGTTTCTAAGCATTTCAGTGAGAACGTGAGTGAGGCCACGGTTGGCAGGAGGGGAGTGGTGCGAATGCAAAATGAAGGAGTGAAGGAACTTATGAAGTTATTAATTAACTTACTAAGTTATTCATTATTTGGCACCTGCAATGCACTTGTGAAGCACCTGCGATGCACTGGGCACCCAGTGCGAAGAGTTTTCCCTCTATAGTTTCCTGAAACATCCTCTCTCTGATTTGTAAATGAATTCAGAGAGGATGTTATGGAAAACAAAGCTCCGGAAAGCACAGCCATAACTGCCATTGTGGAAAACTGAGAGGGGAGGTGACAGAGATGAGGAAGGAGAAATGAGACCCTCATTTTTCTCTGGAATCCTGAACTTGGGTGATGATGTCATAATGTGTTTGAGATGGGCAGAATACAAGGGTAGAAGCTGAAGAAAGCTGCCTGTCTTTGTGAGGGCAGCAGAAGGAAGTATGGTAGCTCCAATTTCCCAGTGCCTGCCTCGTCACAGGGCACCCGTCTCCCCTTCAGAGCAGGTGCCAATGAAGAAGAGGGCCAGCACGGTAGGAAGGGCTGCCTTGATGGCATATTGCGAGTGCCATTTTTAATCACCAGCACACTCAAGTCTCACGCTATTCCTTTTCATTTTCTCAGTACTGTAATTGTAAATGAAAAAGCAATATTGCAACACATCCAATTATAAGCAGATTCCTGTCCCCCAGGACTCATCGAAGAGAAAAAAATGTATTTATGGCTGTGAGGAGCCATTAATCTCTCCACTTATGGCTTCACATACAGTTGGACAGTGGCTGCAGGATTGGGACTCTCCCTCTCTTTTCTCTAGAGATGCTTTTATCAAGTCTCACCTGGGCATTTTATTAAAAATTAGGCCTTGAAATATTGGTTTAATAAGCACCTTAGTTAGGATCCACTGAATAAGATTTCTTCTTTGGGATCCTACCCTGGGATCATTCATTCTTTCCAGGGGGCTGTCTCATTTGCATGAAACTTCTCTTGATAGTCAAAAGCAAGTCAAAAGCAGTGTTTGTTCGGGGAAAGCAGAAAGGGGGCAAATCATCCTTGGAAAATGGGGACACGAAACATTTTGTGGTTTTTGTCTGTGTGGCTGGTTGCTGCTGTGGGATCATTCAGAACCGGATGCAAGTCACTTTTCTCTTCCTTCTTAACCAATTGAGCCACCCAGGCACTCCTACTTTTCTCTTCCTTCTTATCTAGACCATCTCTTCCATAATCTTCCTGCTATCTAATGTGCATTAATACTTAATGTATTATTGCTTAATATTCATGTATTAATTAGTAGGACAATAGTGTATGACTTATCTTTGGCTGCATAGCCATACTACCTTAAGGAGTATGGGTGAACCATACTCCTTAAGCTTAGGAACTTAAAACAACTGACATTTATTATCTCACAGTTTCTCTGTGTCCAGGTGTCTGGACACAGCATAACTGGGTCTTCTGTGGGGCTGCATTCAAAGTATCAGCTGGGGCTGTGGTTTCATCTGAGGTTAGACTGGGGAAGGATCTCTTTCCAAGCATGCATGTTGTTGGAAGAACTCAGTTCCATGGTATGGGACTAAAAGTTTTAGTTTCCTGTTTTCAGTTTCTAGAGGCCACCGGTAGTTCCTTTCAACCTGGAGCTTCCCAGCATACATTGGCTTCCTGAAGGCCAACAAAGGTGGGAGAGACTCTTGCAAGACAGGTGCTACAAGCTTATGTAATATAATCATGTGTAGCCCGTTACCTTTGCTATATTCTATTGATTAGGAACAAGTCACAGGTCGTGCCTATACTGAAAGGGAAGAGAGCACACAAGGGCAAGAACACGAGGAGGTGGGAAAGATGGGGTCACCCTAAGAATCTGCCACAATGACTATCATCAGTGACGATGATAATTTAAAAGCAGCAATAATAACTTTTATTATTTGGTACCTAAGTCGCACATGAACTTTCAAAGTATATATTATTAATCAGTCTTACTTTACCCATTAAGAAAACTGAGGGTAAGAGATCCAGCTAAATCCACACATCTGTTAAGTCAGGAATTGCAAACTTAAAATCCTGCAGGGGCCATGCAGGAAAAGTCCATGAATGAAATGGGAGAGGTAGGGCTCTGCTATACCAGAGCAGTCTTGATATACCTACAGGAAACTTCCTGGTCCATCCTAGCTGATTGGCTTTTCATTAAAACTCTAATCAAAGAGAGAGAGAGAGAGAGACAGAGACAGAGAGAGAGGGAGAGAGACTTTTTTTTTTAGGGCAGTTTTAACTTTACAACAAAATTAAGAGGAAGGCACAGAGATTCTCCCCTGCCCCCACACATGCATAGCCTCCCTCATTATCAACATCATTCACCAGAGTGGTACATTTTTCAGTAAATGAACCTACATGGACACATCATAATCATCCAATGTCCACAGTTTACCTCAGGGTTCACACTTCCTGTTGTATATTTCATGAGTTTGGACAAAAGTATAATGGCATATATGTATTATTATAGTATCATACAGATGATTTTCATCTTCCTAAAAGGCACTCTCTACTTTTTAAAATTGGGTCATTGATTACAAAAAAAGTTCTGGCAGAAATAAACATAACTCTAAGAGCAATTTATTTCAGGAGTTGCTATTCGGGGATGCAAGTAGCGGATCTGAATCCAGGTTTGTTCCGTGGACTTAGCCTATTTCTCAGGAGTAGTTTTTAGTTGTGAGTGACAAGAGACACATGAAAAAGGACTTGCACAGAAAACTGAATCTATTGATTCCCATAACTGAAAAGAGTAAGACCCCAAAGTCTCATAGTTGGATCTAGGGCTCAAAGACGTCATCAAGAATGTGTCTCTCCAAAGAACCTAATTTAAAAAATAGGCCAAAAATTTGAATAGACATTTCTCTTGAGAAGATAACCAAATGGCAAAAAAGCACATGAAAACATGTTTAATATCATTAGTCAATAGGGAAATGCAAATCAAGACCACAATTAAATTTACAACTTCATACCTGCAAGGTACTACTACTACTAATAATAATTAATAATAATAAAAACAGATCATACAGGGAGGAGCCAAGATGGTGGAACAGGATGGAAGTTTTTTTGTGTCTTGCATCCATGAAATACAGCCAGATCAACACTAAACCATCCTGCACACCTAGAACACTGATCTGAGTATTAACACAACAATCTGCACAACCTGAACCACAGAACTCAGCAGTATGCAGCAGGGAGAGGTGAACTGGGGGAGAGAGAAGCCCCAAAGGGCAGGGAGCTGTTTCTGCTTGCAGACAGAGGATGGAGACGGGAGAGAGTTCAGAAAAAGCACCCACCCACCACCAAAAGCAGCTGGAGAGAAAGTGGAAAAGTGGAAACAGCCACAGGGACTAAACTAAAAAGGGAGAAAGGAGAAAGGAGAGGGTTGAAATTCCATTAAGACTCTAGAAACAGGGAGGGCAGAGTCTGAAACTCCGCAGCTCATTACCTGGCGGGGCTCTGGTGGGAAGGGCGGATCCCCAGGTGCAGAGTGAAGGCCGGTTATCCTCCAGTCACATGGGGAGAGGCAGTTTCCTTGCTAGGAGGACATCTGGTCTAGGCTGTGGCCAGATGGTCCACAGCAGACCCCAGAGAACAACCACATTCGCTGGTGCTGGAACAAGGTTGTTAAGGGAGAAGTCTGGGGCCAGATACGTGTGGTGATTTTCCATGATCCCTGAAACGTTGCTGCTACACAATCATGTGAACTTTCTCTGGGGCAGGCTGGCACCCGGCCGCGGTCTCTGGGCGTTGGCAGCAGCAGCGGTCCTGCAAAGGTTCCTGGCTGTGGCTGCCACCGGCCATTGCTCAGGGAGACCCTCCTGCAGAGGATCAGAGCGGGTCCAAGCCGCAGTTCCCCCGAAGTGAGGGGTCAGGAAACACAGCCGCGTCAGAGATAAAACTCAGGAGGGAGGTGCCACCTGGCAACCTGAATGCTTGCACGGACAGTGTAGAAGCGGGAGCGGAGGAAGCCAGAGACAAAGGATGGGTGCACAATTGCTGGTTGGGGAGAGCACAGAGTTTTGATATTAGAGACTGGGGCAGTTGGGTGACGCCATTTTCCTGGCTCCCACGCTTGCGCATACACACCTGCAAGCGCCACAACAATCCCCTCCAGTAAGCTGAGCAGGCCATCTAGTGGGAACAAAGTCATTACACCAAGCCCCGCCCAACTGGGCCAACCTCGCTCTTCAGAAATACAAGTCTCTCCGCCTGCCTAGTTGATGGATTATAAAGCACTTCATAGTTTGACTTCAAGGGGAAACCGATGTAATTTCAATCGTATTTCAGTCTGTTTGCGGGTCCATCTATTCAATTTATTTTCTTTCTTTTTAGTTTCCTTTTCTTGAATACAGAAAGAGAAAAATTATTTTTATTTTCAATTTTTATTTAAAATCTTCTTCTTTAATTTTTTCTACTATATTTTTTACTTCTTTGTAAAATTTTTGAATTCTATTTTACTTCCATCATTTCATTTTATTCTAATTCATTGTATTCATTTTTTCAAATTTTCAAACATTTTCCTTCCCCCCCCCCCCCGTTTTTTCTCTCAACTATTAAGTTCCTTTCAACAACCAGACCAAAACACACCTAGGATCTAGCATCATGTATTTGATTTGTGTGTGTGTGTGTGTGTGTGTGTGTGTGTGTGTGTGTGTGTGTTGTTTTTAATTTTTTAATGTTAATTTTTTTTTACTTATCAATTCCTTTTCTTACTTCAAAATGACGAAATGAAGGAATTCACACCAAAAGAAAGAGGAGGAAGAAATGACATCCCAGTTCTTAACCAACACAGATACAAACAAGATGTCTGAACCAGAATTTAGAATCACAATGAAAAGAATACTAGCTGGGGTTGAAAATAGATTAGAATCACTTTCTACAGAGATAAAAGAAGTAAAAGCTAGTCAGGACAAAATAAAAAATACTATAACTGAGCTGCCATCTCGAATGGTTGCCACAGTGGCAAGGATGGATGAGGCAGAGAAGCAAATCAGTGATATAGAAGACAAACTTATGGAGAATAATGAAGCAGAAAAAAGAGGGAGACTAAGGCAAAAGAGCATGATTTAAGAATTAGAGAAATCAGTACTCATTAAGGAGGAACAACATCAGAATCATAGGGGTCCCAGAAGATGAAGAGAGAGAAAAGGGGTAGAAGGGTTATGTGAGCATATCAGTGGAAAACGTTCCTAACCTGGAGAAAGACACAGACATCAAAATCCAGGAAGCACAGAGGAGTCCCATTGGATTCAACAAAAACTGACCATCAACAAGGCATATCATAGTCAAATTTACAAAATACTCAGGCAAGGAAAGAATCATGAATCCAGCAAGGGAAAAAAAGTCCTTAACCTACAAGGGAAGACAGATCAGGTTTGCAGCAGACCTATCCACAGAAACTTGGCAAGCCAGAAAGGAGAGGTAGGATATATCCAATGTGCTGAATTGGAAAATTATGCAGCCAAGAATTCTTTATACAGCAAGGCTGTCATTCAAAATAGAAGGAGAGAGCAAAAGTTTCCCAGAAAAACAAAAATTAAAGGAGTCTGTGACCACTAAACCAGCCCTAAAAGAAATTTTAATGGGGACTCTCTGAGGGGGAGAAAAGACAAAAAAAAACAAAAAACAAAAAACAAAAAAAAGATCTCAAGTAACAAAGACTAGAAAGGACCAGAGAACCACCAGAAACTCGACCTCTACAAGCAACATAATAGCAATAAGCTCATATCTTTCAGTACTCAGTCTAAACATCAATGGACTAAAGGCTTCAATCAAAAGACATAGGAAAACAGAATGGATAAGAAAACAAGATCCATCTATATGCTGTTTACAAGAGACCCACTTTAGACCTAAAGACACCTTCAGATTGAAAGGAAGGGGATGGAGAACAATCTATCGTGCTAATGTTCGACAAAAGAAAGCCCAAGTAGCCAATCTAGACTTCAAAATAAAGACTGTAACAAGAGATGGAGAAGGGAATTATATCATAATTAAGGGGTCTGTCCACCAAGAGGACCTAACAATCGTAAACATTTATACTCCAAATGTGAAAGAACCCAAATACATAAATCAACGAATCACAAACATAAAGAAACCCATTGATAATAATACCATAATAGTAGGGGACTTGAACACTCCACTTACAACAATGGACAGATCATCTAATCACAAAATCAACAAGGAAACAATGGCTTTGAATGACACACTGGACCAGATAGACTTAACAGATATATTCAGGACATTTCATCCTAAAGCAGCAGAATACACATTCTTCTCCAATGTACATGGAACGTTCTCCAGAATAGATTACATACTGGGACACAAATCAGTCCTAAGTAAATACAAAAAGATAGAGATCATACCATGCATATTTTTGGGCCACAATACTATGAAACTCAAAATCAACCACATGAAAAAATTTGGAAAGGTAATAAACACTTGGAGACTAAAGAACATCCTACTAAAAAGTGAATGGCTTAACCAAGAAGTTAAAAAGGAAATTAAAAAGTATATGGAAGCCAATGAAAATGATAACACCACAGTCCAAAACCTCTGGGATGCAGCAAAGGTGGTCATAAGAGGAAAGTATATAGCAATCCAGGACTTCCTAAAGAAGGAAGAAACATCTCAGCTACACAACCTAATACTACACGTTAAAGAGCTGAAAAAGAACAGCACATAAAACATAAAACCAGCAGAAGACAGAAACAATAAAGATTAGAGCAGAAATTAATGCTATCGAAACCAAACCAAAACAAAACAAAACAAAAAAAAACCCAGTAGAACAGATCAATGAAACCAGAAGCTGGTTCTTTGAAAGAATTAACAAAATTGATAACCCCTTAGCCAGTTTGATCAAGAAGAAACAGGAAAGGACCCAAATAAATAAAATCAAGAATGAAAGAGGAGAGATCACAACAAACACAGCAGAAATGAAAACAATAGTAAGAATATTATGAACAATTATACGCCAATAAAATGGGCAATTTGGAAGAAATGGACAGATTCCTAGAAACATACACACTACCAAAACTGAAACAGGAAGAAATAGAAAATTTGAACAGACCCATAACCAGTAAAGAAATAGAATTAGTAATCAAAAATCTTCCAAAAAACAAGAGTCCAGGGCCAGATGGCTTTCCAGGGGAATTCTACCAAACATTTAAGGAGGAGTTAACACCTATACTCTTGAAGCTGTTCCAAAAAATAGCTGTTCCAAACTCATTGTATGAAGCCATCATTACCTTTATTCCAAAATCAGACAAAGACCCCACTAAAAAGGAGAACTATAGACCAATTTCCCTGATGAACATGAATGCAAAAATCCTCAACAAGATATCAGCCAATCAGATCCAACAATACATGAAAAAAGTTATTCACCACGACCAAATGGGATTTATACCTGGGATGCAGACCTGGTTCAATATCTTCAAAACAATCAATGTGTTTCATCACATCCATGAAAGAAAGGACAGGAACCACATGATCCTCTCAATAGATGCAGAGAAAGCATTAGACAAGATACAACATCCTTTCTTGATAAAAACCCTCAAGAAAGTAGGGATAGAAGGATCATACCTCGAGATCATAAAAGCCATGTATGAAAGACCCAACACTAATATCATCCTCAATGGAGAAAAACAGAGCTTTCCCCCTAAGGTCAGGAACAAGACAGGGATGTCCACTCTTGCCACTGTTTTTCAACATATTATTGTACGTCTTAGCCTCAGCAATCGAACAACACAAAGACATAAAAGGCATCCAAATTGACCAGGAGGAGGTTATTTCACTCTTCGCAAATGACATGATACTCTACACGGAAAACCCAAAAGATTCCACCAAAAAACTGCTAGAACCAATGCATGAATTCAGCAAAGTGGCAGGATATAAAATCGATACAGAGAAATTGATTGCATTCCTATACACCAATAATGAAGCAACAGAAAGAGAAATCAAGGAATCGATCCCATTTACAATTGCACCAAAACCCATAAAATACCTAGGAATAAATCTAACAAAAGAGGTGAAAAATCTATACACTGAAAACTATAGAAAGGTTATGAAAGAAATTGAAGAAGACACACAAAAAAGAAAAAAAAATATTCCATGCTCCTGGATAAGAAAAACAAATATTATTAAATTGTCAATACTACCCAAAGCAATCTACATATTCAAGGCAATCCCTATCAGAATAACACCAGCATTCTTCACAGAGCTAGAACAAGCAACCCTAAAATTTGTATGGAACCACAAAATACCCCAAATAGCCAAAGCAATCTTGAAAAAGAAAACCAAAGCTGGAGGCATCACAATCCCAGACTTCAAGCTGTATTACAAAGCTGTCATCATCAAGACGGTATGGTACTGGCACAAAAACAGACACTCAGATCAATGGAACAGAATAGAGAACCCAGAAATGGACCCACAAACGTATGGTCAACTAATCTTTGACAAAGCAGGAAAGAATACCCAAATGGAATAAAGACAGTCTTTTCAGCAAGTGGTGCTAGGAAAATTGGACAGCCATATGAAGAAAATAAACCTGAACCACTTTCTTACACCATACACAAAAATAAACTCACAAGGGATGAAAGACCTAAACCATCAAAATCCTCAAGGAGAAAGCAGGCAAAAATCTCTTTGACCTTGGCCACAGCAATTTCTTACTCAACATGTCTCTGGAGACAAGGGAAACAAAAGCAAAAATGAACTATTGGGACCTCACCAAAATAAAAATCTTCTGCAGAGTGAAGGAAACAATCAACAAAACTAAAAGGCAACTGACAGAATGGGAGAGGATATTTGCAAGTGACATATCAGATAAAGGGTTAGTATCCAAAATCTAGAAAGAACTTTTCAAAGTCAACACCCAAAAAACAAAGAATCCAGTGAAGAAATGGGCAAAAGACATGAGTAGACACTTCTCCAAAGAAGACATCCAGATGGCCAACTGACACATGAAAAAATGCTCCACATCACTCATCATCCGGGAAATACAAATCAAAACCACAATGAGATACCACCTCACACCTGGCAGAATGGCTAACATTAACAACTCAGGCAACAATAGATGTTGGTGAGGGTGCGGAGAAATGAGGATCTCTTGTAATGCTGGTGGGAATGCAAACTGGTGCAGCCACTCTGGAAAACAGTGTGGAGGTTCTTCAAAAAATTAAAAACAGAACTACCCTACGACCCAGCCATTTCACTACTAGGCATTTATCCACGGGCTATAGGTGTGCTGTTTGGAAGGGACACATGCACCCCAATGTTTATAGCAGCACTTTCAACAATAGCCAAAGTATGGGAGGAGCCGAAATGTCCATCGATGGATGAATGGATAAAGAAGATGTGGTATATCTGTACAATGGAGTGTTACTTGGCAATCAAAAAGAATGAAATCTTGCCATTTGCAACTACATGGATGGAATTAGAGGGTATTTTGCTAAGTGAAATTAGTCAGAGAAAGACAAATATCATATGACTTTACTCATATGAAGACTTAAAGACACAGAACAGATGAACACAAGGGAAGGGAAGCAAAAATAATATAAAAACTTGAAGGGGACAAAACATAAGAGACTCTTAAATGTGGAGAACAAACAGAGGGTTACTGGAGGGGTGGTGGGAGGGGGGATGGGCTCAATGTGTAAGGGACATTAAGGAATCTACTCCTGAAATCATTGTTGCACTATATGCTAACTAACTTGGATGTAAATTAAAAAAAGAAATTAAAAAAATGGAAAGAACTGGTGTTGGTGACAGTGTGGAGAAAAGGGAACCCTCTTGCACTGTTGGTGGGAACGCAGACTGGTATTGCCACTATAGGAAACAGTATGGAGGTTCCTCAAAAAATTAAAAATAGAACTACTATATGATCCAATGATCCCTCTTGTGGATATACACCTAAAGAAAATGAGAACAGGGTCTCAAGGCGATATCTGCCCCCCACCCCCATGTATACTAGAGCATTATTCACAACAGCCAAGACATGGAAACAATCTAAATGTCCACTGGTGAATAGTGGGTAAAGAAAATGGGAAAGAGATATATACAGATACATATATATATATATATATATATATATATATATATATACACACACACACATATACATATATATACACATATGTATATATATATATCTCAGAATATATATATATATATTTAGATATATATATATATAAATTTGGATACATTTGTTTATATATATTATGATATATATTTAAGATGTTATTTATATATTCTACATATCGTTATATATTCCTTATAAAGGAAGGCATTCCTGCCATTTGTGACAACATGGATGAACCTTGAGGGCATCATGCTAAGTAAGACAAGTCAGACCTAGAGAGACAAATACTTTTCTATCTCGCTTACATGTGGAATCTTAAAAGGCCAAGGTCCTAGAAATCGAGAGTAGATTTCTGGTTATCAGGGGCTAGGAGGAAGGGAAAATGGGGAGAGCCTGGCCACAGAGCACAAACTTCCAGTTATAAAATGAATAAGTTCTGGGCATCTGACATCTAACATGGTGATTACAGTTAATACATACTGTATTATAGGGGAGCCTGGGTGGCTCAGTGGGTTAAGTATCCGACTTCAGCTCTGGTCATGATCACATAGTTTGTGGGTTTGGACCCTGTGTCGGGCTCTGGGC
Source organism: Puma concolor (assembly GCF_028749965.1). Classification (NCBI taxonomy): domain Eukaryota; kingdom Metazoa; phylum Chordata; class Mammalia; order Carnivora; family Felidae; genus Puma; species Puma concolor. Next base: position 31,131,742 of record NC_141682.1, read on the forward strand.
TGGCAGCTCAGAGCCTGGAGCCTGCTTTGGATTCTGTGTCTCCCTCTCTCTCTTCCCCTCCCCCGTTCATGCTCTGTCTCTCTCTGTCACTCAAAAATAAATAAACATTAAAAAAAATAAATACTGTATTATATAGTTGAATGTTGCTAAAAGAGTAGATCTTAAATGTTCCTAAAACAAACAAGAAATGGGGGGCACCTGGGTGGTTCAGTCGGTTAAGTTTCCGACTTTGGCTCAGGTCATGAGCTCGAGGTTCGTGAATTTGAGCCCCACATCAGGCTCTCTACTGTCAACAGAGTCTACTTCAGATCCTCTCTTCCCCTGTCTCTCTCTCTCTCTCCCTCCGCCTCTCCCCTACTTGTTCTCTATTTGTCTGTCTCTCTCTCTCAAAAATAAATAAACATTGAAAAGACAAAAGAGACAGTAATTATGTGATATGATGGCAGTGTTAGGTTAACACTCTGGTGGTAGCCATTTTGTGATGTACAAGCATAGCAAATCAACACATTGTTCACCTTAAACTTACAAGATACTGTATACCGATTATATCTCAATAAAGTGGGGGGTCAGAGAAGAAAGTTCTGGTGCTTGCTACAACATGGGTGATCCCTGAAAGCATTATGATAAGGGAAGTACGGCAGGCACAAAAGGACACATGGTGTATGATTCCATTTCTCTTAAGTATCTAGAACAGGCAAATCCATAGAGACAGAAAGCAGATTGGAAGTTACCAGGGGCCAGCGGGGATGCAGACACACTTCTGAATGGGCGCCAGGTCTCCTTTTGCGTAACAAAAAAGAAAGTCCTGGAACAATGGTGATGATGGCACAGCCCCGTGAATGTGCTAAGTGCCACTGTGTGGTACACTTTAAAATGGTTACAGCGGTGGATTTTATTTTACGTTGTGTGTATTTTACCACAATAAAAATAGAGCATGTCTCCTTTACCTCTCCCCTTGACTTTCGTCTGTGTTGGCCTCACTCACTCAGGTTTCTTGCGCTGGGGATCAGAGGACTGCCAGGAGATATAAACTCATTTTCATTTCTTCCAGCAACTTTAGTGGAAAGAGGTAATTTCCCAACCTTCCCACAAGCATGTGGGCCCTGCCTCTCTTGGGCTCTGATTGGCTGGGCTTGCTTCACCCGCCTTTCCCAGAGCCAGTCACGTGGCCAGTGTGATGCGATTTTCCAGTAGAGTCATGGATGCTAAATTGAGGAATGAGCACCCCTGAATGGTAACTAGAGGAAGAAGTGATTCGTTTTGACTGAGGAGGGAGGGTTCGAATAGGATTCGTTTGGTGGAGAAATGGGGGAAGCAATTCCCAGGTACAAGGAGGATCGTGGGCACGAAACATGTGTATTCCGGACAGAGTACAGAGCCCACTGTGGGCGGGGCTTTGGTGTGACCCTTGAGAAGGGTGCTGTGTTATGTGCCATGTTCACAAGAGGTCTGCCCTGCACCTACATGTTAACCGACAGAGTAACAGACGGTACGGCAGAGGTTCTAGATTGCACATGTGTCCTCCTTGTCTCTATATTTCTAAACAATATGCACGTGATTACCATTTTACTTTTGGGTTCATCCATTTGAAACCTTAGTCACTGATTTTCTATCATCACAGAGCAGAACTGGGGTCTCATAAACTCTTTCATTATCACCCTCCTAGAACAGTTATTTTATCATTTTTAAAAATGAAACCAACACACTTTATACAAGGGCTCTTATGTTCATAGAGGAGTTCAATTTGTGTGGGCGTAGTCTCCCTGCCCCATCCCTAGCTTCCAGAACAAATCCCCACAGCCAGCGGGGCTCGGGGTAGTGTAGACCGGCAGTGGGCTGGGCTTCAAGCACTGGACAGCTCATGGGGCCATCACGTCCCCGAAGTCCTGGCTTCTGTCACTCTGTTCCCAAGGAAGCTGTACATATCAAACCAGAGACTTTATATGATGCTGGGCAAATGGTTTCATCTCTCCACTCCCCTCTCAAGAGGAAAATCACCAATTCCTCGTGACCCGCTTAGAAGGGTGCCCTCACTTGGAGCCACTTCAGGAAGGAGTCTGCTGGCTGTCCTCCCTTGTCCCTTCAGAGGGACTTTAATCAGAGTTTATTCGCTCAAGGACTCTTGAGGACAACAGCTTTATCATCCCTCAGCATGCTTTCCTGTCCTCCTGCCTGCCCTGTGTCTCAAGCCTCTGAGGCTAGCACTGCCTGCAGGACTGGCTTTCTGGACCATCAGGAACACACTCTGCCTCTTGAGGAATAACCCCCTTCAAATGCAGCAGCATGGGTGTACTAGTCGTGGCCATCGTTTCACTCCTGCCTTGTTTCGCTGGTAGATGGGGAAGGCGGGGGACGGCCAATGAGGAGAGAGAAGCTGGTGGAGCAACCTGGTGGGGGGGGGGGGGGGCTGGATGGGAACACCTTTGATTTCACAGTCCTGTCATGGATTCTGTGTGCTCCCAGACCCCAGTCCTCCACCAGAGCCACTGAAGAGGACAGAATAAAGTGATTGGTCTGTTTCTACAACCTGGACATTTTGGGCCACTTGTAGACCCAAAGGTGGCCTGGAAAGCTCGCTCAGAGAAATAGCATGCGTCATTCATGAGGACCTGTTGCAAACTTCTAGGACTCTGACATGTTCGTTCTCACAAAACCTTAAATGGGGGCTCCTGGATGATGCAGTCATTTAAGCGTCCGACTCTTGGTTTCCGCTCAGGTCAAGATCTCACGGTTCATGGTTTCGAGCCCCGAATCGGGGCTCTGTGCTGGCAGCGTGGAACCTGCTTGAGATTCTCTCTCCCTCTCTCTCTGCCCCTCTACCAATTGCACTGTCTCTGTTTCTCTCAAAACAAATAAAGCAAAGCTTGTTAAAAAACAAGCAAAACCCTAAACATCTTTATGTCATTATTACCCAACCCATGAGAAACAGGAAGAAGACAGATAAAGATGTATTTCCTGGTGACTATCGGTGCCTGGGAGGCGTCTCTGACTTGGGGCGGAGGACGCACAAGCCACCCATCAGGGAAGCGGAAGACGTTAATCCGGCTCTGAGGACTGGGGTTGAGAGAGCAGTGAGGTCAGGTCACAGGCAGCATTTTCCACGTGTTACAGGAAAATGGAATCTCTGATGACAACCCGTATTAGAAATCTCCTTGATGCAATTCTTACATCACCAGTGCCTGCGGCGGTGGGGACAGGGTGGTGACAGAAATAGGAAAACCTCATGTTCCCCAAGTCATCTGGGGAGAACAATTCACAGCACTGGGAATAATTCTAAACTCCCCCAGCATGGGGTTCACGACATCCCTGCCCAAGCCTCACTTAGAGAGAGAGGCTTTCACAAAGAATTTTTTGTTTTCAGTTCCAAATTAGGATAGCTTCCAAAAAGTTCTCTCTCATCGACTATTCCCCCTCCTCAACATAACACAGTCATCTCCCATCTATATGTGCTCAGGGCTAGTGGTGAAGAAGATGGAGGAAACTTTAGCAAAAGATACCTTGAGGGGCGGCGCCTGGCGCCTCAGTCAGTTAAACGTCTGACTTCAGCTCGGATCATGATCTCTCTGTTGGTAAGTTCGAAACCCACGTCGAGCTCTGTGCTGATAGCTAGGAGCCTGGAGCCTGCTTCGGATTCTGCGTCTCCCTCTGCCTCTCCCCAGTTTGTGCTGTGTCTCTCTCGCTCTCAAAAATGAATGAACATTAAAAAAATAAAATAAAATAAAAGATACCTTGAGGGGCACGTGGGTGGCTCAGTCAGTTAGGTGCTTGACTCTTGATTTTGGTTCAGATCATGATCTTACGGTTCATGGGATCGAACCCCACGTCGGCCTCTGTGTTGACAGCATGGAGTCTGCTTGGAATTTCTCTCTCTCCCTCTGTCTCTGCCCCTTCCCCACCCATGCGCTCTCCTCTCCCTCTCTCAAAATGAATAAATAAACATTAAAAAAAAATACCTTGACATTTTGGCCTGAGCATTCTGGTTTTCAAAATAAATCTGGAATAATACCCTTTGGCACCCTCAGAAGTTCTAATTCTAGATTTTATGAAAGTGGACCTGTTGAGAATATGTTTGGCTGTGTTTACAAATACTGGCTTAAGCATTATCACATTTTTTTTTTTTTTATGTGACAAGAGCCCAGATGTAAGCAGTCTAAAGACAGTATGGTCAGTTCTAGTATAATAGGACAAAGGCACTAAAAATCACTGTGTTATGCAAAATCGCACAGTAGAAACCACAATCTTTTTTTAAAATATAATTTATTGTGAAATTGGTTTCCATACAACACCCAGTGCTCACCCCAACGTGTGCCCTCCTCCCAGCCCATCACCCACTTTCCCCTCTCCCCCACCCCCCATCAACCCTCAGTTTGTTCTCAGTATTTAAGAGTCTCTTATGGTTTGCCTCCTTCCTTCCCTGTAACTTTTTTTCCCCCTTTCCCTCCCCCATGGTCTTCTGTTAAGCTTCTCAGGATCCACATAGGAGTGAAAACATATGGTATCCGTCTTTCTCTGCCTGACTTATTCCACTTAGCATAATACCCTCAAGTTCCATCCATGTTGCTACAAATGGCCAGATTTCATTCTTTCTCATTGCCAAGTAGTATTCCATTGTATATATAAACCACATCTTCTGTACCCCTTCGTCAGTTGATGGACTTTTAGGCTCTTTCCATAATTTGGCTATTGTTGAAAGTGCTGCTATAAACATTGGGGTGCATGTACCCCTAGGCATCAGCACTCCTGTATCCCTTGGGTAAATTCCTAGTAGTGCTATTGCTGGGTCATAGGGTAGTTCTATTTTTAATTTTTTGAGGAATCCCCACACTGTTTCCCAGAGCTGCTGCACCAGTTTGCATTCCCACCAGCAGTGCAAGAGGGTTGCCATTTCTCCACATCCTCACCAGCATCTATAGTCTCCTGATTTGTTCATTTTAGCCACTCTGACTGGTGTGAGGTGATATTTCATTGTAGTTTTGATTTGTATTTCCTTGATGAGGAGTGACGTTGAGCATCTTTTCATGTGTCTGTTGGCCATCTGGATGTCTTCTTTGGAAAAGTGTCTATTCATGTCTGCTGCCCATTTCTTCACTGGATTATGTTTTTTGGGTGCGGAGTTTGGTGAGTTCTTCATAGATTTTAGATATTAGACCTTTATCCCACATGTCATTTGCAAATATCTTTTCCCATTCTGTCATTTGTCTTTCAGTTTTGTTGATTCTTTCCTTTGCAGTGCAGAAACTTTTTATCTTGATGAGGTCCTAATAGTTCATTTTTGCTTTTAATTCCTTTGCCTTTGGAGATGTGTCGAGTAGGAAACTGCTGTGGCTGAGGTCAAAGAGGTTTTTTCCTGCTTTCTCCTCTAGGGTTTTGATAGTTTCCTATCTCACATTCAGGTCCTTCATCCATTTTGAGTTTGTTTTTGTGTATGCTGTAAGAAAATGGTCTAGTTTCATTCTTCTGCATGTTGCTGTCCAGTTCTCCCAGCACCATTTGTTAAAGAGACTGTCTTTTTTTCCCATTGGATACTCTTTCCTGCTTTGTCAAAGATTAGTTGCCATACATTTGTGGGTCCAGTTCTGGGGTCTCTATTCTATTCCATTGGTCTCTATTTGTGCCAATACCATAATTGTCTTGATGATTACAGCTTTGTGATAGAGGCCAAAGTCTAGGATCGTGATGCCTCCCGTTTTGGTTTTCTTCTTCAATAGTTGGCTATTCAGGGTCTTTTGTGGTTCCATACAAATTTTAGGATTGTTTGTTCTAGTTTTGAGAAGAATGCCAATAGAATTTTGATTGGGATTGCATTGAATGTGTAGATTGCTTTGGGTAGTATTGACATTTTAATAATATTTATTCTTCCAATCCATGAGCATGGAATGTTTTTCCATTTCTTTGTATCTTCTTCAATTTCCTTCATAAGCTTTCTATAGTTTTCAGCATCCAGATCTTTTACATGTTTGATTAGGCTTATTCCTAGGTATTTTATGGCTCTTGGTGCAATTGTGAATGGGATCAGTTTCTTTATTTCTCTTTCTGTTGCTTCATTATTGGTGTATAAAAATGCAACTGATTTCTGTACATTAATTTTGTACCCTGCAAGTTTGCTGAATTCATGTATCAGTTCTAGCAGACTTTTAGTGGAGTCTGTCAGGTTTTTCATGTAGACTATCATATGGTTTGCGGAAAGTGAGAGTATGACTTCATCTTTGCCAATTTTGATGCCTTTTATTTCATTTTGTTGTCTGATTGCTGATGCTAGGACTTCTTCCAACACTATGTTAAACAACAGTTAGAAACCACAGTCTTACAGGAAAGATAGGTTGGAGTGTAACATTCAAAAACATCATCATGGGGGAGCCTGGGTGGCTCAATTGGTAAGTGTCTGACTTCGGCTCAGGTCATGCTCTCGAGGTTCGTGAGTTCGAACCCCACATCGGGGTCTGCTCTGATGGTGTGGAGCCTGCTTGGGATTCTCTCTCTCTCCCTCTCTCTGCTCTGCCCCCACTTGTGCTGTCTCTCTCCCTCTATCTCTCTCTCTCTCAAAATAAATAAATAAACTTAAAAAAATCATCAGGGACACATCCACAAGATAGAAACTCCATAAAAACAGTAGCATATTTTTATATGTGCTAAATGGTTATGAAATACAATATAGGTAGTATGGTAAATATGGCACTTTGTCTTGAAAAAGGGTTGAAGTTTGCTTGTGAAAATGGGTGTTGGCAGGTACATGGCTCAGTTCAGCTGGGTGCAGTGTTCTGCAATTATCTGGTGTTTCTCATGGATGAAGTTACATACAAGCAAAAGTAACACTTGCACTAGGCTTGGATGGTTCCCTGTGGTATTCATCACAACGGAACACATTCAGAACGAGCATCATTGTACACCTGCTCAAGGAAGTCATCCAAAACCAGACTCCTTCTATTTTTCTTGCTCTGAGACCTTTGGTGCACGGCTTTTGTCCCCATGGTATTAAGAGGGCTGATGTCCTTCCAGGTATTCTTTCCACCTTCCAGGCAGAAAGAAGGGAACGTCAAGAGCAAAACACATTTTCTCCTTGAAGAATCTTTGCCTTAGGGAGTGGCCCTTTCCCCAGGGACATCCCTCTGTCTCTGACAGGTGAGAAGGGTACCACACGGCCATTTCTACTTGCAGAGGAGTCTGGGAAGGTGAGTAGTTTAGTAGGCACATTGCTAGTTAGCTCTCTGTCATCATCACCCACAGGTTTATTAAGAGAGAACTGTAACAGGTCTAAGTTTCTAGAGATAATTTTGTTGAACAAATGTGTTCCTACTGGGGCACCTGGGTGGCTCAGTTGGTTGACAGCTCGGAGCCTGGAGCCCGCTTCGGATTCTGTGTCTCCCTTTCTCTCTGCCCCTCCCCTGCTCATGCTCTGCCTCTCTCTGTGTCTCAAAAAGAAATAAACACTGAAGACAAATTTATAAAAAAACCAAATGTGTTCCTATTCAATTATCTGGAAAGGCATCTGACCACAGAGCCTATCTACCTGGGAGACCTCGAAGAGATGGAAAGACATGTAGCAGATTTGAAGTTTCCTGTCTGCCTGAATATTTCATTTTCAGCCCATGATAGGAATATTAATATTAGTTATCCGAATAAACATCAAATACACAGCAGTTATGTACCAAGCATTGTGCTGGGTACTGAGAAAATAAAGATACGATGATGGTCATACATAATGCTTAATGAGCACTTAACCTGTGCAAAACAATATTCTGAGTACTGTATTCACATTAGCTAATGGACTTCTCACAATGAGCCTAGGAGGTAGGCTTTATTATTCCTCCCAATTTAAGAAGGATGAGAACACTGAGGCACAGAGAGGTTAAGTAATATACTGAAAGTCATTCAGCCTGGTGAGGGGCAAAGTCATGATTTCAACATGGGTCTGTCTTCTCAACTGCTGTTGAACCTGTAACGGGGCCTTATATTTAGTTGTAGAGGCGAAGACAGAAGCAAGTAACCAGTAGCTAGATGCTATTGGCAGCCTGCACAGTACTTAAAACATTTAAAAAGTTAGATGCCAATATTTAAAAACTGAGGGCTTTTTCCCACAAAAATTTGGATTCTTGATGTATTTGTCAGGGTTCTCCAGAGAAACAGAACCAACAGGATATGTAGGCAAATGTACAGAAAGAGGTTTACAAAGAGATACTGGCTCATGCGATGATGGAATCTGCTGTCTGCAAACTGTTGGAACAGGGCAGCTGGTGGGGTAGTTCAATCCAAACCCAAAGCCAGAGAACCAGGTGAGTCGACGGTACAAATCTCACTCTGAGTCTGAAGGACTCTAAAGCCAGGAGCGCCAATGTCCCAGCTCAAGCAGAGAGAGAAAATCTATCCTTCCTCTACCTTTAGGTCCTACTTAGGGCCTTGGTGGGTTGGGTGACGCCCACCATATTGGTGAGTATGATCTTCACTCAGTCTACTGATCCAAATGCTAATCTCTTCCAGAAACACCCTCATGGACACACCCAGAAATAACATTTTACCCACTCCCTGGGCATCCCTTAGCCTAGTCAAGTTGACACACAAAACTAACCATCACAACTGGCTTCTCTTGAACAAAACTCAGAATATTTGTTAATACAGGAAAAGTATGTACATATGGCAATGCTTAGTTGGAGCTGACTGGTAGCGCCTCACTTTAGGAGGGCAGTTTGTGTCCACTCCCCACACCCCACTGCTCCCTACTGTCCTAGGACTCACCCCCTTTTGCTCACTCATGCTTCGTCCTGCAGGATATCGGAGTTTGCAATCCCTGCACTATGAAGCATGATGCATACAACAGAGAAGATAAAATCAGAGTCTTTTGAAAGCGCAGAGGAGAGAGTTGGAGAAAACCGTAAAGCAGGCCATGTCTAAGTTGGGTGTTCATGGCGAAAGTAAGCTTATTAAATGGCAGAGAAAGAAAGCCAATCCTGGCAAAAAGAACAGCACAAAGGCTTAGGAGGACACAGAATACTGTTCCCTACTCTCATGACATTTGAGCAATATGCCATAGTGGGTTATCTATTAATTCATCTGATACTAAAGAAAAGAAAAAAAAAAAACCCAAAACATCTGTTCCCTGTAATCACTGTACCCAGCCTGGGCTTTTGGTACAGCTTTAATTTCCCTCTTGTTCTATTGATCAAACAAACAAAAGTTTTTTGGGTTTTTTTGGTTTTTTTGTTTTTTTTGAGAAAAGATTCTTTTTAAGCCAGCATTTTGCTTCCTTGTCTGATGCTTGTTTTGTATAGAAATCGATTTGTTTTCTTTCCAGCGTGCTGGAGAATTTACCTGCCCTGCCCTCACCTCAGTTTATGCCACAGCTTGAGACTCTCATACTGAAAGCTCAGGACAGGCAGGGTTTCTGAGGAAAGCCATGGATGAACTGCTTGAATTTGAATCCTGCAACCATCACCCCAGCTGTGTGTTTCTAGGAGACGTCTGTAGCCTCTCTGGGCTTCAATTTCCTTCCATCTTCCTGGGCAATAACAGGAGTGTCTACATTTTAGAGTTGTCAGGGGTTGTTATCTGAGGAGCAGTTGAACCAACCAAAGGCTTGGATGTGGCTCAGCACACGTGGGCTGTTATCACAACACTACTCAGTGCCTGGCTCTGTGCCAGCTGTTGGGGAAACAGGACAGACGTGGTCCCAGCAGCAGGGGGGCTTGAGAGGACGAGAACATTTTGCTCTGTAACCCCCTTGCTTTTTCATCATAGATGGAAATGCCAATATCGCCAGCCCGAGTGTAAATCCTCAGTTCAGACGTGTCGCTCTTTGCTGAACTTTGCTGGAAACTTCATGCTGGGTAGATCGACACATCCGTGCACAGACGCTGGGCCATTCCCAGCTGAAATCCTTGGCTGTGCCTCCGCGTGTTTTCATTCCCTTTAAAGAGAGCCCAGCGGTGAGGGGCAAGACGAGGGGAGGGAAAGACGTCTGGCAGGGGATAGACTGGAGATCATATTTAATGTGGCCCAGTGATAAATCAGTGTGTGCGTTGGGCATACATTTTTGCTTAGGGTAGCACAGTCACAACAGATGTATGAAAAATCCAACCAAAACCAAACCAGACAAAACTGCAGGAGAAAAAAAAAAAAGAAAAAAAAAAAAGCAGGTGGTGTTGTCAGCTTTATGCAACTACAACCCCCAACCATGGATTGATTCTTTAAGGTGCCTCACTGTTCTTCTGATGGGGAAGCAAAGGCCCTTGGGTCTTCTTTGTCCCCTCCCCACCTCCCACCCCCCCCCCCCCCCGCTGCGTTTTCACTGTGGCGATGCTTTAGCTGTCACCTTTCGGTGACAAATGTCCCCCTTGTGGGTGTTGAATTTATTCAGCTAGTCCACCTAGGAAAGATTACAAATGAGGAACAAGGGTCAACTCTATGAAACGCAGTTGCAAAAGGGAAAAAAACAAAGTGGCTCGAGAGCCAGGCTCCAAAAGGGAAGTGCAATGAGACAGATTCAATTCTGACTAGTATGTATTTACAAAGAGAGGCCAGAAGGCAGTAAGAAGGGAAACGCAGAGCCTCCGCTCGCTAGAAGAGCGATTAGGGACCATCCAGTGTGCGCTGAGTTAATTGGCTTGAGCCACGTACTATCTGGAATTAATCTTCCGTTTCTTTTGTATTCGTGTCCAGCTTGGGAGGGCTGCATGTGGAAGATGGGTATAGCTGAGCAGATCATACCGTGCAAAAGTAATTCTTTTGAGCAGGCATAGCCAAATGAAGGATGCTCTTTCAGCTAAGAGACTTGACATTCAGGAGGCAATGGAGGGGCTGAGGAATGCAAACAGCTGTTACCGGCTGGGCTGTTGACAATAAATCTTGGTCCAAGCTACTCAAAAGTCACCACGCGTTGTGTGGAAAGGCTTCGGCTGTGCTCTTCCCGGGAGGGGGCTTGGCTGGAGGGAGAGAAAGGACAAAGGAGGTCAGGGTGAGAGGAAAAGGTGCCGCGCCTACTCTGTTCCCCACAGTGATGTTCCTTGGAAGGCCGGGGTGGGGAGGGAGAAGCTTTCTGCAGCCCCAGGGCAAAGCTGGTTCGATCCCCCCTCTTCCCTGGGCATCTACTGCGTCTGAGCATTTACTTAGGTATTACCTTCACTCACCACAAGATGTCTGAAAGTTAGGTGACATTCTATTTTTTTTCAATAAGCTTCAAATTTTAGGATAGTTTCAGATTTAGAGAAAAGTTGCAAAGGTAGAACAGAGATTTCAGGACCCCTCTCGCTTTTCCCCATTGGCCATCTCTTACCTCACTGGGGTGCATTGATTAAAATGAAGGAACTGACCTTGTTATGTCTTTGTGTGGACCAGTTCTCCCATTAATGTCCTTGTCTTTGTCCACTTGGGATGCTATCATAAAAAGGCCGGGGTGTGAGGGGTTCAAACAAAAGGCATGTATCGCTCACCGCTCTGGAGGCTGGAAGGCAAGATCAAGGGGTTTGTAGATTTGGTATCTGGGGAGGGCCTGCTTTCTGGTTCATAGATGGTGTTGCTATGTCCTCACTGATGGGAAGGGACGAGGTCTCTCTCTGGGGTCTCTTTTGTCAGGGAAGTCCCATTTTGGGGAGCTCCCAAAGACCCCACCCCTTGATACTATCACTTTAGGGGGCAGGATGCAACATGCGAATTTGAGGGGGACACAAACATTCAGTGTCTGGCTGTCCTCCACCTGTTCCGGAATCCCATCCAGTACCACGCTGCGTGTTACCATCACATTCCCCAGGCTCCTCTGGCCTATGACAGTCTCTCAGTCCCTCCTTGTTTCTCGCATCCTTGCCATCTTGAAGAGCACTCCTTATCCTTTTTCTTTTTTTTAAAAAAATTTTTTTTTTCAACGTTTATTTATTTTTGGGACAGAGAGAGACAGAGCATGAATGGGGGAGGGGCAGAGAGAGAGGGAGACACAGAATCGGAAACAGGCTCCAGGCTCTGAGCCATCAGCCCAGAGCCTGACGCGGGGCTCGAACTCACGGACCGCGAGATCGTGACCTGGCTGAAGTTGGACGCTTAACCGACTGCGCCACCCAGGCGCCCCTCCTTATCCTTTTTCTAACATCTCAAGAAATTAAGCCTCAGAGGGGTGAAGGGACTTTCCCAAGTTCAGGCAGCCTATGGAGGCCATGCCAGATTTCCTTGGGGACACCTTGAGTCAGGGTCTCAGTCTTATGCCTTAGAATCACCAGATGGACTTGCTGGGACCCCCAGAGTGTCAGGTTCAGTAGCTCTGGCCTGGAGCCAGGATTTGCACTTCTAGCAAGTTCTCAGGTGATGGTGATGGTGCCTTCGGTCCAGGGACCACATTTTGAGAACCACTGCTTTCAGCCCTGTCCCTTCGGAGCTGTTTATCCAGGTCGAAATCATCAGATGGTTGTCACATCTCCACTGCTCTTTCTGAAGTGTACAAATGAAGTTAGACTCTGAAGTGACTTTCCCACCCTGCCTCCCTTCCTCTCCCCACTGTTTTGAGCATCACTGACCCAGGCGGAAGGAGTGTGGTTCAAAGGCATTTGCTACCCTGGGCAAGTAAGAAGTGCATGGTGCTTGTAACCTGGCAGAGACTGGTTTGTGCCCCAACCCGTCACATCTGAGGGCAGCTTTGTGGCTTCATGGGAACGTTAGTCTGCAAAACGTTAGCGACTGATTCCTACTTCAGACGTGGAGCCAAAACAGTTACTGAAAAACAGGAGACTGACAGATGAAACAGTATGAACTCTATATACTCCGTTGGAAATAGTAATATATTATTAATCTATAGTTTCTTCTTGAGATGGTTGACATTTATTCATTCGAACTTTATTCTTCCTTTCCTGGTTTTTTTTTTTTTTTTTTTTTCTGTTTGTTTTTTAATGCTGCTACAAAACTGAAATGAGCTAGGGGCACCTGGGTGGCTCAGTCGGTTAAGCTTGAGACTTCGGCTCAGGTCATGATCTGATGGTTGGTGACTTCAAGCCCCGCATCAGGCTCTCTGCTGTCAGCATGCAGCCTGCTTTGGATCCTCTGCCCCACCTCGCTCTCTGCCCCTCCCCTGCTCTCGAAGGCTCTCCCTTTCTCGCTCAAAGATAAATAAACATTAAAAAAACAACAAAAAAACAAAAAACCCGAAAGGAGCTAAAAGCGAGACCTGCATTTGGTTAACTACCGATTTCGGAATGATGGCACCAAGGAAAATAAATGCACAACAGGGACTTCCTGAAGAGGCACACACACTGATTGAACTCACATTAGTGAATGGCGAAGTAATGCCTTTATGCCCATATAACAGCTTCCAGCGACCTGGCATTTACTGAAGCCCCAGGTAAGAAATCACCATGCCTTGTTAGTTACTTAAAAACAAATTACTTACATTGTATGTTGTTTTCCGGAGCCGTTTGTGAAGGGATAGCTCATCCCCCCCCCACCCCGCCCCCCACTCCCGAGCTTGACCCTGACACTATTTTTGGTTATCTCTTCACAAGGGACTTGAGGAAAAGAAAAATAAAAACACACAGCCTCCCGAGTACTATCTGGAAAAGTGCTGCAAGTTTTTCGAAACTCTTGAAGAATTCATAACCGTAAGCACTTCCCCAGATTAATGATTAATGCTGTTTTCAAGCTCCCTCCGTATTTCATACTTTGATTAGCAGCGCAACAGGACTTTTAAGTCGGGCCGGATTCCCAGTGAAATAGAGAACTTTAGTCGTTTCTTTTGTTACCCTGCACATCTCTGCTCCTTAATCATTTAAAAACACTTCCAAACCAAGGCAGTGTTATGCCCAGAATTCGCGATCCCTAAAGACCACCAGGAAGCCGAGTCCGATGCAAAAGCAAAGAGCCTTTATTCAAGCTAGCTTGAGCTCAATCCCCTACCTGCACCGATCCAGCGGTGAGATGCCAGAGAGAGCAGGGGAGTTTCAAAACCACAAAGGTTTTATAGGGGTCTAGGGGCAGTTGGTGAGGTAATGGCTGTGGCCTCAGCCGATTGGCTGGGGAAGGGTCGTGGCCTCGGCCGATTGGCTGGGGAAGGGTCGGAGTCCTGTTACGCAGGTCGCCGGGCTGTTTTGATCAGGAAGTTTGAACGGGTGAGTGGTAGGTTAGTCAAGGAGAGGAGGCTGGTCTGAGGTTTCTGTGATTTTCCCGGAAAGGGGGCCATGTCGGGGACATAGTCACTCAAGGTGGAGGACACAGAACAAGATGGAGTCGGCCGGCGTAGGCCCACCCTTTCAGCAGGTTTCCTAAAACAAAGCACATATCATCATGTGCAGGGCCCTGGGGGGCCAGGCAGAGGACCCACTTCTGCGTGTGTTTGCATATTTAATCATCCCATTTGGGGGGAGATAATCAGTTTTAGTTTTCTTAGACCGTGTTCACTTGCTTTCGTTATTTTCTTGACTTCAAAGATCATCCTGACAACTGTTTTTCTTCGCAACAAGGCTGATGGTATTCCTCCAGATCCATCTGATTTCATGGCCTTCAAGGTTGCTTTCATGTATTATGAATTTCTCAATTGGCAGTGTGTATTAGATGGAAACTTACACCTTTTTGTAGAAGTGTTTATCTTGCACAAGTTGTTGCTAGGGTAAAAAGCAAGAGAAGGAAATATTAATGTTTCCAGAGGAAGGCAGAAGCATGGTTGGCAAAAGCCTTCTCAGAAACAGTGTGTTGGATCATGCTTTTGAGATGTGTGATGTTTTCTTTTTGTCTCCTGGTGTCTCTCCCCTTCCCCCATTAAGCAGGGAGTTGGCTCTGTGTTCCTTGCCTTGGGGTGGGTTTGGGGCACACTCTCCTTTTCCTCTCTCCCACTTTCAGCATCCTGAACCCATTCAGGAGAAACAGGGTTTGACCACAGAGGGCTTTTCCCCAAACTTAGAAAGGGGCTCTTGCTTAGGTCCCTGGGTCTCTGAACTGGAAGAGCAGCAGAGAGAGCTAGGAGATTTTGAAACAGGAATTGCATAATGCCTGCAAGCAACAGAGACCACCCTCTCCTAATTTTGTGGCTTGAGCTGCTTGCAACATGGGTTAAAAAACAGAGAAGACTGGAGGCAAGTAGTCCAGAGCTGGTGTGCCAGTGACACAAGGCAATCAGGGACATCTATCTTTTTGTTCCTTTATCCGCACTTTATGGTTTTTCTTTCTCAAGGTTGCCTCAAATTCCAAAGTGGCTACCAGGGCACCAGCCATCACATCTGAATTCTTGGCCACAGGAAGATTGAAAGAATGCTTCTCCCAGGCAAAACAACTCCTTTTGAAAGATCTACTGCAGAAGTTGCTTGTAATACATCTATTGACATCTCCTTAGAACTTAGTCACATGGCTGTATCTAGCTAAAGTGGAAAGCAACTAGCAGTGCCTGCCACACACCTGAAGGGGCTAATGACCTTTAGCAAAGAAAGCTTCATCTGCCCTCTATCTGCATCGGTGAACATGGACCACTAGGCAGAGGGCACTGTGTGCCCTTCATCTTCCTCAGTGAATTGGCACAATGAAAAACCAGTGGAACCTTACCACACCTTGGGGGTGGGTGTAGGGAAGAGCCTAGGACCTTCAAGCCAAAGGAATGAGGCTTGAGATAGAGATTAAGCAGAGTTATAAAGATAAAGCAAACTTTGATTTCTTAAACGCATGAGTTTGGACAGAGATTTGTAGTAAGTATTAGGGTAGGGTATCTGAGAGCTCAAATCTTCATTTAAATGCTTTCTTTTCTTTCTTTCTTTCTTTCTTTCTTTCTTTCTTTCTTTCTTTCTTTCTTTCTTTCTTTCTTTCTTTCTTTCTTTCCTTTCTTTCTTTCTTTCAAGTTAAGCACCAACACTTGATTTATTGATTTTGTTATAAAAATGCATCACTTGGAAGGCTTGAGCAATATTTTTCTAAAATGACCCTGCTAATTTCTGAGACAGGGGCTGTATATTTTACCTCAGCAGAATGCTTGATAAACCTAGGCACTTTGTATTTGTTAAATAAGTGAATCAATGGTAATATAAGAAATTTTAGCCCCCCCTGTGTTTTCACATCTATTTGTGTGTCTATATTTGTCAAAACTCCTTTAGTTGCACGTTACAGAAATTGAAGTCAAAATGGTTAAGACAAAAGGTAATTTATGACTCTTACAATTTAAGCCATAGGCTTCAGGCATGGCTGTATCTAGGTGTTTAATGATCTTATCAAAACAAGGCTCTGTATTCTCCAATGAACTTTTCTCTGTATTGGCTCCACTCTCCCCTCTTGGTGGTAGGATGACTATTAGTAGCTCCATGAAAGCCAATTGTTTAGCTTTGAGTCCAGAGAGTAAGAATATCATTTCTTAGGCAGCATTTCTTAGGCAGAATGCTCTCTCAACTATTTCATTGGCTCTGATTGTTCTGACTTGGAATCAGAAACCTTCTCCAAATATTTCACTAGAATGTGATAGGCTTTAAGACTCATGCCCACTGTGTCAATCTGGGGCCAGGCAGGAGAAAGAAAACATACTATTATTTGAACAGAAATAATTTAAGACAGGTGGTCAAATCCAGTCTTTGCCTGCTTTTGTAAATAAAGTCTTACTGGGACACAGCCATGCCCGTACATTTAAGTGTTCAGTTTATGGCTGCTTTCAGGCCAAAAGATAAAAGAGTGGAGTTGCTACAACAGAGACTGTATGACTCACAAATCTAAACATTTACTATCAAGGTCTTCATGGAAAGTTAACCCATCTGTAATTTTACATAAACGAGTGACAGCAAAATGAAGCCCTGAAAAGGAACAAAAGGAGAAAAGAAGAGTAAACTATCATGGGGGGAGAACCTGCCGGAAGTATCTACCTCTAGGGCTGAAGGAACAGAGGGAAAACACTAGAATTACTAAAACTTAGAAGTTTGGAGAAGAGGCCCCATAGAATGGAAGCTTCAGACCTCCATAGAAGGAATGACTTGGTGCTGGTGTTGGTGTCACCAAGGGAATGTGTCCCCTCTTCCTCCTCCAGCCTGTGGGTTCCCTCGGTGCCCGAATCCAACCGGGAGCAGTGGTGAAGGAGAAATGTGCTTGCGGGGTCCCAGCCCCAGCCTCCCAAAGCGGGGTATGGGAACACGGGCTTGGAGTTGAAATACAATAGCTAAAAAGCTGGCAAAATCCACTCTGGCTACTCAGTATTCATCCCTACGCTTCTATTTGTATTTGAACTTCTACAGACAGTACAGACAACTCTATGCCTCCACCTGACCACAGACAGCCACTCTGCACTCAAGCAAACGCATGTATATCTGCGATGCTCCCCAGTGTGAGGAGACTCAAAGTCACAACAGTCATTACAGCCATTTGGGGGCTATGTTAATTACTCTCCGAAGTCAGCCAGAGTCTCATCAGAATATTCTGTTACTTAAAGACCAACTTGTAAAGTTAACTGCCCTAACAAGGTTGGATATTAGGGAAGAAGAAAAGAGAGCGCGCGCGCGCGCACACACACACACACACACACACACACACACACACACACACCAAGCAAGGAAGAAGATAAGCATAGTTCTTCTACAGTCCTTGCTTCTGTAAGTGGTCATGATTGGTTATCATGTGTCATATTTGTGTCATATCATCTCATGTTCTCTTTGTCCTCATCCAAGGGCTCAGCTGGTTCAGTTCTGTACCAGGTGTTAAAATTCAAACTTTCATTCATGAAGGGTTGGGATTATCAACCCTATTTTTTTTTTAATGTTTTAATGTTTACTTATGTTTGTGAGAGAGCGAGACAGAGAGACAGAGTGCAAATGGGGGAGGGGCAGAGAGAGAGGGAGACACAGAATCTGAAGCAGGCTCCAGGCTCTGAGCTGTCAGCACAGAGCTCGATGTGGGGCTCGAACCAATGAACCACGAGATCATGACCTGAGCCGAAGTGGGACACAAATGACTGAGCCACCCAGGTGCCCCTGGATACTCTCATTTTCTAACTCAATGGAGCTACTGTTGTGTCCTCTGGCGGGAGCACTACCTCCCTGTAACTAAGACCTCCAAAGCAGCAGAGCTCAAAGTTGGTAGGATCAGGACCAAAAATCCTGCAAGTGGATGTGATAGCGAGAGAGGAGACAATCCCACCTTCATCCCTGGATTCTTGGCCCCATGTGAAGAAAGAGCACCTTGAGATGGTTGCTGCATCAAGGCATATATTGGTTTCCAGATATAGAACTCCATTCTTTCTGGGTGTTGCCTCCACAATGGCTTTGTAACTAAGCCTTCTGTAGACCATTTCTCTATCTTATTAGGCCTGGGGCACCTAGATGATGGGCATCTGGCAAACCAGTGAACTCCACGGGCAGGAACCTGTGCATGCATCTGTTTTGTTGTGAGACATATTTCTCGATCAGGAGTAATCAATACAGGGGGAAGTGTCATAACGTTAAATAGGGGATACCATAGCTCATGGATGGTGGTACCTGCAAAAACATGGCGGATAGGGAAGATACCAATGTCCGGGTCGTGTGTCTGTTTCAGTGAGGATGGATCTCTGCCCCATCTGCAATGTAGGGGAACTAGTGCTTGTCCTGCCACAAAGTAGACGGCTGTTCCCCGAAGGGAATGATGCAATGTTGAGCTTCGGTGCTGGTCTCTACTGTTGGCTGATCAAGAACCTGGTTAGCATTGGTGGGAAGAAGTCCATGTTGAACTCGTGCATGGCTTCCGTCCCTGTCACCTTGGTCTGTTTGCACACAGGCCCATTGAGCAAGCACGAGGGTGGGTGCTGAAAAGGGCTGAATGACAGCCAGAACGCAGGCCATCTTGCCCACCAGGTTACTGAGAACCCTCTCTACTGTGGATTTAGGTTTCATGGGATCATTCTGATCCTACTCCAAGGTCTCCTCCCATGTATATTTCTCACAGGCTTCCCAGTCGCCAGTGCCCCAGGTGTGTCCTTTCTAAGAATGACCCCACCCAGCCAAGTGATTGGCAACTGCCCGTATATTGGTGTAGCTCCAGGATTCTAATTCTCTCATGGCACAGATGTACTGCCTGGAAGTTCCAATCACTGGAGCATCCTCCTTCACCATTGTCCTTCAGGACCACCTCTCAGTCAGGCTGGAAGGCTGTAGCTGTCTATTTCTTGTTGGCACCAGCAAGGTCTAGCCCTTGCCGTTTCTACTGACACTTCACAAAATACTCTGTCTTCCAGACCTCTGTGTCTTTGGCTCAGCCCAGAATGTCTCTTCCTTGCCGTCCATCTGTGAATCCTCTCCCGACAACACTGCACCTCGCTAACGCTGTTCCTGGGCACTTGGCAAGAGTCTCTGCTGTCATACTTGTTTCAATGCTTTTATTATTTATGCTGCCCAAGTATCAGCTGTGTCCTCTTGGCCCCGTCAGGATTCAGGGCACATCAGTTTGTTTCCCCCTCAGAATCCAAAGCCCACCTCAAAAAGTCTGCATGTTCTCAGGCAGCTTACATTCTCCACTGTTGCTTTTCAAATCCAGATTTTGCACCTATTTTCTCTGATTTTTGCCACATTAGTCTGGTTGTGAAATTAAGGTCTGTGGTCAATGTGTAGCATGCTATTTTAGATGGGATTTTTTTTTTTTAATCTACTAAGCTTGTTCTTTGTATATAGCAGTGGTCTGTAGACTTTTTTCATAGAGTCAGACAATAGATATTTTTGGCTTTGGGAGCCATATGGAGTCTGCTGCAACCACTCAATTCTGCTGTTGTATTGCAAAAACAGCCACAGACCATAAAGAGACAAATGGGTATGGCTGTGTTCCAATAAAACTTGATTGACAAAAGTTTGTGGCAGTCTGGATTTGGCCAGCCCCTGGCTTGTAATTGACTAATCCCAGGTATGCAAGAAGGCTATGGCCTTTGGTTCGTGGAAGTTACCTTTTTAGTCACCTTACATTCTCTTGCTTCGAGTTTTTTCAGTTGATCCTGAACACTTGAATTTTTTTCAAGGTACACAAACCATATCACCTGATATCTTAGACCGTTTGGGCTTGATATGCCCCGATTTGAGAGACCCCCCGAAAACAAACCACCAGAGTCCAGAGTCAAAGCCAAGCGGCAAGGGTCATTTATTGCAGTTCGAACCCGGTCCTCCGCGCACTTGTTGCTGGTGACACTAAGAGGCCCCGAGTAAGGATCTTACAGCTTCTTTTATAGACAGGCACAAACAAGTTAGGGATTTTTCGCGGTTACAGAGCTGTTATTGGTTAAATTTGAACACTCAGCAGAACTTGATTCGTTCCCACCTTTAGGTCAGACCACAACCGGGCACGCCCTGGCTGGTTCCAGGAACGGCGTTGGGGGGGGGGGGGGGGGTAGGTCTTTTCTTTGCAGTTGTGAGTACACCTGGTAATTTTTCTCTTAGTCTCTCAGGCTGCTATAACAAAACACACAAACTTAAACAACAAATAGCCCAGCTTAAAACACAACTATTTATTTCTCACAGTTATGGAGGCTGCAAAGTCCAAGATCAATGTGCTGCAAAGTCCAAGATCAATGTGCAGCAGATTCGGTGCCTAGTGGAAACCCAATGCCCGGTTCATAGATGATCATCTTGCTGTGTCCTGACCTGGTGGCAGGGGCAAG
The DNA here is from genome assembly GCF_028749965.1 of Puma concolor. Lineage (NCBI taxonomy): Eukaryota > Metazoa > Chordata > Mammalia > Carnivora > Felidae > Puma > Puma concolor. The sequence goes on from NC_141682.1 coordinate 31,152,275, forward strand.
GGAACTCCCTGTGATCTCTTTTATAAGGGCACTAATCCCATTTGGGAGAGTTCCACCTTCATGACCTCATCACCTCACAAAGGCTCCACCTCCTAATACCGATACAATGGGGGTTAGGAAATCAATATGCGATTTGGAGGAGTCCTTGTCTGGTCATTCTTGGCCCAGTGGTCCTGGGTCTGTTGTCCGTGCCAGCCCAGCTCAGCAAGAATCTTGCCAAACCATCTCCAAACCAAAGATGGGAGTTCCCCATCTTTGATACGGAATCAAGTTCCTCCCATTAATTCTCAATCCAATGACTGCCTCACTCCACCGCATTAGCTATAGAGCCCCAGCCATCCCTGTTTTATTTGGAATTGAGTTCAATCTCACTCCCCTAGTGCAACAGTCTGGAATAGTCTCCTTTGTCTGTTTAAATTGCCTGGTGCAATTTTTTCCGTGACACACCTTAACAATTTTTTATTCTTAATTTCTTTCTTTTGTCTAAATTCATCAACTTTTGCCTGCCGATCTATGTTAAATAAAGGCAGTGGCCTTGGATGTATCAGTCAGAATCAGGGCAGGGAACAGAGGCAAGACTCAAAAGGACTGACTGCAGAGATTTCAATGAAGGGACTATTTGCAAGGTGTGGGCAGGGTTAAGGAAGCCCAGCAAAAGATGAAGAAGCACGCCAGGGCTACTGACATTGGGGCAGCTCTAATGGATACCCCAGACATGAAAAAGCAAACGAAGAAAGCAGTTGCCAAAACTCCATCAGAACAGGAATGGAGGGCATCTTACAAGAGCTGTGCCTTAGCCAGAGAAACACATTATTGCTAACCACAGCCAGATGGGAAGGCAGTCGAGTGACTGATGACACTGACCTCTCTGTTCTCCTGCCGCCATCCCCTCACCCCCACCCCGATCTCCTGTTGGTGTCTCCTTTGGAAAAACATGACCAGAAGCCACAGGGTTAACGAAAGCTGGTGATAAAATCTAACGAGGTTGGCCTCCTGGATGCAGAGCAGGGAGGATCCAGCTGGACAGTGGATATGGGGGAGACGATGTCATGAGAGTCAGAGAATGTGCATCATAGGAGACATTGTTGACTCCTTCTGTCCCTCAGTGAAAGAGTTTCTGGTCTTTGCCAATTAAGCATCTTGCCAGGTTGGGGAGTGACATGGACATATCATTTCATGTTAAGGAAATGTTTACTTTCAACGTTTATTTATTTTTGGGACAGAGAGAGACAGAGCATGAACGGGGGAGGGGCAGAGAGAGAGGGAGACACAGAATCGGAAACAGGCTCCAGACTCCGAGCCATCAGCCCAGAGCCCGACGCGGGGCTCGAACTCACGGACCGCGAGATCGTGACCTGGCTGAAGTCGGACGCTTAACCGACTGCGCCACCCAGGCGCCCCGGAAATGTTTACTTTCAAAAAGTTTTTTTTTTTTTTTAAAACAGGAATGGATATTGAATCTCATCAATGCTTTCTATTATCTATACACATGATATTCTCTTTTACTCTATTAACATGGTGAATTATATTAATAGGGAATATGCTTTGAGGAATCCTTGCATTCTTGAGAGAAACCCCACTTGGTCACAGAACATGAGTGCTGTTGGATTCTGTCTGTTGGTATTTTATTTAGATTTTCACATGGATATTCAGAAGCAAAGGAGAGGATGGTCCATTACTTTCTTTTATATTTTAATTTTTTTCAACTTCATGAAAACACGTATAACCTTTCTTCCTTTTTGTTTCTGAAGAATCTATTCTTAGCTTCGGTTACTTTTTTGCTTTTTTGCCCCTTGCCAGCTAAACTTGGAAATGTATTTCCTCTAAAAACTAATTTGGGAAACTGTTCTACTTCAACAATATGGGTTTGCCTGGCTTTGATGGGTCAGGATAGTCTGGGTTAATCTCCAATTCATAGAGTTTGAAGGAAAAGTACCTTGAAATAAGCCTAGAGAGGTAGCAGTGACCTTCAGGCAAAGCTTTGCAAGGATATGCTTCCATTTTAAGAACAAAAGTCAGTGGAGGGTTTTCAACAGAGCAGTTGCACAATCAGATTTTACCTTTTGAAGATCTCATGCTGCTTTCTCATCATGGGAAAATTACTCCTCTATGGTTTAGTTTCCACATCTGTACATCACAGAGAAAAAATCTGTTACAACGTCTGAGAAAATTATTTTGGGTAAGTGATATCTATAAAACACGTACCCTAGTTTTTGGCATTTATAAATAAATTACATTGTGTATATATATATATATATATATATATATATATATATATATATATACACACACACACCATACACACACACACACACACACACACACACACACACACACCATATAATGTGGGGATCTTTTTACATTATTGATTTGTGGGAGAGCTATTGATTTCTGTATATTTATCTTGTCTCCAGCCATCTTACTGAATTATTGTATTCATTCCTGTATTTCTTCAGCCAGTTCTCTTAATTTTCCTTGTTATTCAATCGTATCATCTGCACAAAGTTTATTTCTTTTGCAAACTATTATTTGTGAATTAGTGAATTACCGTCAACCTGCATTTGTTTGGAGGATAATATTTATTCTTGGAATCCAAGCCAGAATTGCATATTACAAACAAGTTGTTTGATGGAGATGAAACCCACAGCTTAAATTACCTTTATGGTTGAATAGGATGGTAATTGCAATGATTGCATGAGACCATTTGGAAATTAAAAAGTTGGATATTTAACCTACTAGCTGGAATAGAAAACAGGTTATTGTGTATTTGATTGAATTTAATGGGCTGTTGATATGACCTCCACATTCCCCATGTGAAATCATGCATTTATTCCAATTTGAGCCGAGGAAAGGTCAGAGAGGTTTGAATACAGACCTCTTCCCCTCACACCTTACTGTTGATTTGGAATATAAAATGGGCCTTGATTTCTAGAATTGTGATTGTGTTTGTCACTCAGTAAATATTATGTATATTTAAATGTAAAGATCAAGATATGGAGAGTATCTAATATATAGATCCTGACATATAATAAGCATGATAGATGGAATGTTTGTGCCCCCCCCCCTCAAAAGCCCATATGTTGAAATCCTAACCCCCAATGTGATGGTATTTGGAGGCAGGTCTTTGTGATTAGGTCATGAGAATGGTACCCTCATAAATGGGATTATTGTCCATATGAAAGAGACCCTGGAGAGCTTTCTTGCCCTTTCCCATCATGTAAGGACACAGCAAGAAGATGGCTGTGTATGAACTGAAGGTGGGGCCCCACCAAACACCTAATCTGCCTGAGCCTCCATCATGGGCTTCCCAGCCTCCTAACTGTGAAAAATAAGTGTTTTGCTTAAGCCACGCAGCGGATGGGTGGGATTTTGGTTATTTCAGCCTGAACCGGTAAGGACAATAGGTATACAATAAACATAGCTTTCCCTCTCCTCTTTTTTAAATGCAAATGTCCAAGGACTATGGCCTAATATTTTCAATCCCCAGAATGAAGTTCTTCAGCTGCTCATCTAGGCCTACGTGGTCTGTCTCCTCTCTCCTCTCCACCCTCTTCTTCTACTACATTTCCCTTCTTCCTTCACCCTAGCCCCAGAGATCTTGATCTTCCCTAAACCTTTGAACTTTGAATGAATGAATGTTACAACTTCTGGCACATCATTGATGACCATGAACAGCAAAATGATTGTGGCTTGAATTAGAATCAGACACCAGATGCTGATGTTTCCTGAGGGGAGGGGTGGGGTTCCTTGGGTGTTGAAGTCTGATATCTTGGGCATTGCTATTGATTGAATTGTGTCCCCTCCAAATTCGGATGTTGAGATCCTAATGCCCATTGTGACCATATTCGGAGGCAGAGCCTATAAAGAGGGAAAAAGTTTGATGAGATCATGAGGATCTCTAGCACTGGTGCCCTTACAAGAAGAAAAAGAGACACCAGAGCTCTCTCTCTCTCCCCATGATGTGAGGCCACAGTGAAAAGGCAGCTGTCTACAAGTCAGGAAGAAACCCCTCACAGAAACTGAATGTGATGGCACCTCAGTCTTAGACTTCCCAGACTCCAGAACCGTGAGAAAATAGATTTCTGTTATTTAAGCAAGCCACCCAGTCTCTGGTATCTTGTTATGATAGCCCTACCTGACTAATACAGGCATAAAGCGATATGGTTTGTAAATGGTTTATGTGCCCTTCCAGCCCGCTGAAAGAGTGTCTGGGACATAGGAGTAGCTGTAATTTTGATAGTTTAAGAAGACAGGCTTAAAGGAAAAAAAAAAAAAAAAATGAAGACAGTCTTGGTTCCAGTCTGTTCCACATGTCTCATGTCCTCTCTGGATCAGTGGCTATCCAGGTAATGGTCTTATGGTGAGTTGTAGATGTGGGAGAGAGTGAGCAAAACAGCTGGTGTCTCTTGAGGCCTCATCCAAGAAATGACACACTATCTCCCCCAGAAGATCTACTCACTCACTACCTTTCCACTTAGGTCTCACTTGTGTCACATGGTCATCTCTCGCTGCAAAGGCTTCTGGGAAATCAGGGAGTTATGTTCTCCAGCCTCTAAAGTGGGACATGGCAAAAGTAGGGAAAACGAGTTGTGGAAGTCTATTGGCAGTCAACCCACTGACTGTTGGTAGAAAAAGTGGAATTTCTACCCTTGCTTTAAGCCCCTTAGAGAACACTCTGGGGAGGAAGCTTGCATCTTTATTGCCCTTGCTCAGATGCTCCTCCCTGTGGGTGGAGGAGAGTAGCTCATCTGGCTACTGAGAACACTGAAGCTGTGCCTCCTTGTGTATGGTCTCCACCTGCTGGGGAAGCATGTTTTTCTTCTTCCCTTCCTTTTGTTACCCCTCCTGCTGTTTCCCAGCTGCTCTGCATAAGCAAAGGCAAGAAGAGACAGAACCCTTGGAAACAAGCAAATGGGCTGGGTCCAGCCACCACTAATGAAGCTGGTGTTCTGATATATCCAGCTCATAGTTTTTAATTGGGTCAACATTTCAGGTACAGAAGAGCACCTCCAAACCTCAACCGCGATTTTTGTGCTTTAACAGTTTACATGACAGTTTCATATCCACTTAATGGTTGACGTTAGGGGTCCAGCATTGCAGCAATTATTTCACCCCACTCTATGGATGAGAGAACTGAGCCGGCAGAAGGCAATGAAATACACACAGCCAGCATCGGCATAGCCAGCACTCAAGCCTGCTTTTTCTGCTGCAGTAGGTGACACTGCCATTCCTAGGACATATATTCTACATTTCCTTGTGCCATCTCATCAATTCTGCTCAGCCTGTAGTACCTGTTTGTGCATCCTGCTGTCACCCATCCTGCACCCCCCCTTCAGCCCAGGAGAGCAATGTCTCAGCAATCAGTCAATGCTAATATGCCAGCAATTTCCCAGAGCTTTGTTGTTGAAGAGGCTGGTCTTGATGTATTATTCTAAGTGTGTTGCTTAGGCAACATTGATTAATGATCAATATCTACATTACAAAATAATCATAGGGCCTGATAAAACTGTTCAGAAAGCAGAGACAGCTTCTTGAGCAGGTAGGAGATACCTTATACCAGATTGCCTGTGGCTGCCATTTTGCACATTTTCAGTGAATGCTATGCTGACTCTACATTTGAGGTTCTAGACTTCTTAAAGGGGGAATGGCCATCAGGGTGCAGTTTCCTGCTTTGGTTGCCTGGGAGAGCATTTTGGAGAAGGATGTTGCGAAGTGTAGTAGAATAGCTTTTGGCTCTCAGTTCTACTTTTTCTAGTGGCAAGCAAGGCCTAGCACCCAGTAGGCTCTTAAATATTTGTGGACCAACGAATGCATGGACGGACCTTCGGGTAGTATGGACAGCTTTCTTGGCACTGGCTGGCCACAACTTCTTTCTGTAGGTTTCTCACACATTCATAGGCAGTGTACAGGATTCCAAGAGTCTCTGATTCCACAACAGTTGGGCAGCATCCATGCGCTTTGAAAAATTCCTAGAAAGGGGCAATAGAGCACAATTCTCAGTAGTCTCTGAGGTCCAACAGCCTGGGTTTGAATCTTGCCTCTCCCATCCTAGCTCAGGAACTTTAGGCAACTTTTTACCCATTGAACCTCAGTTTCTTCATGTGTAAAGTAGGAATTCTATTGTCAGTATCTACTTCTTGGGTGAGCAAGATTCCATGAATTAATGCATGTTGAGTACTTAGCAAAGTGTCTGGCACCTAATAAGTCCTCAGTGATTATTAGCTTTTATTTCTGTTTCACTCAGGACTTAATGAAGACAACTTCAAAATTAGCTGAGAAAGAATGAATCTACCCGATGGAATGAGAACTTGATAGTTTGCTGTAGAATTAGGTCAAGTCAAATATTTACACTAATCATGAAAGAAGGTACAGAGGGATTACCAAAACAGTCCGACATAGCTACGAGAATACAGTTCACTTTCGTTGGCTTGGAGTTTGCTCTCCTTGGGTCTAACACGTTCTGCTGATCTCATTTGTGCTTCTGTCACTGTTCTTGGGCTTCCGGGTCTGTACTGGGGTGGTGCTGGGGGATTCTTTGTTTCTGGACCTTCATTCTTAGTCTCTGAATTAACGGTTTGTCAGAGTTCTGATTTTAATGACAAGGACTTTGCCCGTTGTGTTTCCAGAGGCCTGGCTTCCCTCCAATTCATTTTGCGAAGTGCCTACTGTCTTTGCCCACAAAAGTTTACAGGTTTTTGTTTTGTTCACCTCTACAGCTCTTAGTCTCATGCCTATCTTGGGACTTGTTTTTCTGCAAATTTTTACTGGCAAAATGTTTAATTACTCTCATAAGGCTAGAGAGTAAAATGCACAACTTTTTAAGTGTAGTTTCATGAGGGTGGTAAATGTTTACAGCTGTATCATCCAACCCCCTATCAAGATATAGAGCACTGTCATCACCCCACAAAGATCCCTGGTACCCATTTCTGGTCAATCTCCCTTCCCTTCAAAGGCAACTGACATTCTGCTTTCTATCTTTGCAGATTAGTTTACTATATTCTTGAACTTCTTTTGCTCAGTCTTACTTATGTCTGTGAGATCTGTCTTTGTTGTTTCCTGGATTAGAATTCCTTCTCTTTTATTAGTCAGCAGTGTTCTATTGTATGAATATCCTGTGGTTTGTTTATCCATTCTTGTATCGATGAACAAGTGGGCTATTTCCAGTTTTCAACTCTTATGAACAAAGCTGCAATTAACGTTCTGTTACAAGACTTTTCGCGGACATATGGTTTCATTTACTTTCGTGGAAATAGGAGTGGAATTGTTGAATCACAAAGTAAGTGAACATTTACAGGAATTGCCAAGCTGTTTTCCAGAGTGACTATCCCATTTTGCATAGCCACAAGATCCAGTTGCTTGGAATCCTCACCAGCTCTTAGTGTGGTCAGTCCCTTTAATTTTAGTCCTTCTAGTGGATGATGACTAAGGATGTTGACCATCTTTTTATGTGCCTTGCATTTATAGCTAATTAACATTTATCCAATTGATGGGAAGAGTAATTTCCCAGTTGGGTACTAAACTGAACATTTTCCCCCATGAATTCAGATAATGGGTGTCACCCCCCCATTCCCTGTGTAACTCCACTAAATGCCCTTTGATGGTTCATTTTATGTGTCAACATGACAGGGCCATAGACTTCCTAGATGACTGGTCAAACATCATTCTGGGTGTGTCTCTGAGGGTGTTTTTTTTTTTTTTAATTTATTATTTAATGTTTATTTATTTTTGAGAGAGAGACAGAGAGAGAGAGAGACAGAGACAGATACAGAGACAGAGCACAAGCAGGGGAGGGGCAGAGAGAGAATGAGACGCAGAATCTGAAGCAGGCTCCAGGCTCTGAGCTGGCAACACAGAGCCCGATGCCAGGCTCGAACTCCCAAACTGTGAGATCCTGATCTGTGCCAAAGTTGACACTTAACCAACCGAGCCACCCAGGAGCCCCTCTGAGGGTATTTTTTTAAATGAGATTAACATTTAAATCATTACATTTAAATCAGTAACATTAAACATTAACATTTAAATCAGTAGACAGAGTATAGCATGGTGCCCTCCCTAATATGGATGGGCCTCATCCAAACAGTTGGAGGCCTGAATAGAGCAACACATCTGACTCACCCCTGAGTAAAAGGCAACTCCTCCCACCAGACTGCCTTTAAGCTGGAATATTGGTTGTTTCCTGCTCTGACCATTGCACTGAAACACTGGCTCTTCTTGGGTCCTGAGCCTGGTAGTTTTTGGACCAGATCTTATACCTTCAGCTCACCTGGTTTTCCAGCCCGCCAAATGTAGACTTGTTAGCCTCTCTAACCACATGAGACCATTCCTTCTAACAGAACTATTTATCTGTATCCATCCATCCATCCATCCACCTACCATCCTATCTATCATCACTGTATGTATGTATGTATGTATCAATCACCGTCTCTTGGTTCTGTTTCTCTAGAGAACCATGACTAATATGCCCTTTCCCTTTGCACCATTTTCTTCCAAAGTGCCCCATTTCAACTCTGTTTCGGCATAAGCATTTACACATAGCCCTGTGCTGGCTTCATTAAATAGGCCACAAACATATGCTCAATGCTTCCATCTACCAGCTTTGGGACTACAATTAAAATCCTTGCAGAAAATGATACCCCAAGTTATCTTTAAGGCATTCAACATAGCCACATTCAGAAATGCTGGCCTCCTGTGAGCACCGCATGAAAGAGAACCACCTGGTGGTGGGGTTCCCGGCTCTTGGGCTGTTATTCTTTAACCATGTTTTCCAACTGGAAGATATGATCAGGCAACATAAAAATGCAACAGTTCCTGCTCTCCTAATAGCAGAGTGACTAATAGAATAACTAGGAGGATAATAAATCTCCTTGGAAGGAGGATGGTTAAGGATGCTGATGTAGATGCTGAGGCTCTGAAAGAGACGTCTGTCTCCTCACCACAGGATGGACACAAACCCATTCCTTCATGATGTGAACTCAAGCACAGTCTTCTGGAAAGCTGAATGCGAATTAATCAAGAGCCTGCCTGTGACGTTGCTGAGACTACAGGGCGTGTTTCTCGCTTTCTCTCTCTCTTAAAACAATCTACTTATTTCCTTTGTCTGCTTCTTTGTCTTCTCACCTACTCATTTATTTATCTACTCTATATGATATTTATATATTATTTATTTGCCTCCTAGATATGTCATTAATTAATTTATTTAAAAGGTATGAACAGAACGAGTTACTTCCCCAGGTGAGAGCAAGGTATAACCCCTCTTTTAATTTTCAATTAAAATTGTTACTTAATTACACTTTTTAAAATGTATTAATTTTTGGGGCGCCTGGGTGGCTCAGTCGGTTGAGCGTCCGACTTCGGCTGGGGTCATGATCTCGCGGTCTGTGAGTTCGAGCCCCACATCGGGCTCTGTGCTGCCAGCTTAGAGCCTGGAGCCTGCTTCGGATTCTGTCTCCCTCTCTCTCTCTGCCCCTCCCCCGCTCATGCTCTGTCTCTCTCTCTCTCTGTCAAAAATAAACATTGAAAAATGTATTAATTTTCAATTTAGTTGTAATTTAAATGTATTATTTTATTTCTTTATTTTTAAAGATTATTTATGGAGAGAGAGAGAGAGAGAGCAGGGGGAGGGGCAGAGGAAGAGGGAGAAAGAGAATCCCAAGCAGGCTCTGTGCTGCCAGTGCAGAGCTGGACCTGGGGCGCCAACCCACAAACCCTGAGATCATGACCTGACCTGAAGTCGGCCACTTAACTGACTGAGCCACCCAGGTGCCCCCAAAATTGATTTTTTTAAATTAACCACTCCTTACACTCAGATTAACAACAGGTCCAGGATCTTCCCTCTTGAGACCTGCAACCTTTCGCCAGATTCTTTGTGAACTCCAGGGGGAGGCTCCTTGGCTCAAAAGGGGCTATGTGGGTTTCCAAATACAGGTAAAGGGAGAATTAGTGATTTGGGAGCTAGCCCACCCAGCTTGGTGCATCTTTTGGTCACTGCTGGGGGTCCCGCTGGACCTGGAGCATGGGCTCTCACCGCCTCACCCCTGCAGTCTTTCCTCAGCTCAGGGATCACTTCCAGGGTTGGGTTCACACCGGTCTTTCACCGCCTACCTCCAGGGGGCGGTGTTGAGGCCCTAGTTCAGAGGCCCTTAGGGTGAGCATCCCGTTTGCTGCTTGTGGTATCTGTTTCACAATCTGAGCGCACTCTGGAGATTCTGGTAGGATTCATCCTCATCATTACTGGAGGTGGTCACTCTTCATCCTTCTCTTCCCAAAACACCCATGGTCCCCTTGAGAATTTTGCCCACACTCTCCCCAGCTTCAGGGTTGAGGGAATTAGAAGGGGCAGCACTTGCCTGGCCACAGGGGTCTCATTACTCCTCCCTATAGGATAGTGGGTACCCCTGAACCTGAAACCTGTCCACCTAGGAGTTCAGGGAATCTTCTCTAAGAATGATCCTGGGACTGCCTGGCCAGAGTAACTGCCTACGACTGTCCTACCACAGCATCTTGAGAAAGAAGTCACCAGGCACTTGGCTATGAGAGCAGTTTGTTCATCGTTGGAGATTTACAAAAGACCATGGGAGACGGGAAGGGGAAAAAATAGTTTCAAATGGAGAGGGAGGCAAACCCATAAGAGACTCTTTTTTTTTTCTCCTTTATTTTTTATTTTTAAATTTTTAATTTTTTGAGACTCTTAAATACAGAGAACAAACTGAGGGTGGATGGGAGTGAGGGCGGGGGAGAGGGGAAAATGGGGGATGGGCATTGAGGAGGGCACTTGTTGGGATGAGCACTGGGTGTTGTATGGAAGCGACCAATCACGGGAATCTACCCCGAAACCAAGAGCACACTGTGTATACTGCATGTTAGCCAACTTGACAATAAATTATATTAAAAAATTTTTAAGGGGCGCCTGGGTGGCGCAGTCGGTTAAGTGTCCGACTTCAGCCAGGTCATGATCTCGCGGTCCGGGAGTTCGAGCCCCGCGTCGGGCTCTGGGCTGATGGCTCAGAGCCTGGAGCCTGTTTCCGATTCTGTGTCTCCCTCTCTCTCTGCCCCTCCCCCGTTCATGCTCTGTCTCTCTCTGTCCCAAAAATAAAATAAATAAACGTTGAAAAAAAAAATAAAAAAAAATTTTTTTTTTAAAAATCTATTTAAAAATTAAAAAAAGAAAGAAATACAGATAAATAATGAGAGGAAGTGAAGTCACTCATTCACCCATTACTTCACCCTTGAGAATTCCTGGTTCTGTCCTGGGCACGGGGTATACAGAAACGGCAAAAATCCTTGTCCTCAAGCATCTTGCTTTCTAAGTGGGGTGGGGGAAGGTGGGTGACAAACAAATAACTAATGCATGTTACCTGTTAAATAATGATCATTAGAAAGAAAACGTCAAGTCAGGAAGAGGGATGTGAGGAATGTATGTATGTGGGAGGGTGTATTGGGGATAAGTTGACATCTTGGATGGAACGTCTCTTGAGCAATGTGATTTCTGAGAAAAGCTCTGGAGAAGGTGAGGGTGAAGAGCAGTCCACACGGAAGGAACAGCCAGCACAAAACTCAGAGTCCACAGCGCACCTGGCTTGTCCTAGGAACTGTGAGCAAGCCCACCAGGACGAGTAGAGAGAATGAAGGAATGAAGGATGAGATGGGGACAGATACAGGGGATGAACGCAGAAGGTCATGAAGCCACCACCATAAGTGAGGTCCCTTCCTTGCTGTTCAGCATGTTCCACAACAGGGTTCCTGACGGCTGGCTTCTTACTGGCTGCCATTTTATGTAGCCCCCCACCCACTTCTGGACTTCCCCATTGTTTCTGGTTTCCCCACATGATCACCAGCAAGCCCGTGTTGTAGTTTTCACTTACGGAGTATTATGCTCCAAGGAAGGACAGCAGATGGCACGAAATGGGGGCCCAGCGTCCGCCCATATCTGCAGATGGGATGAAATGTTGAGCCATTGTTCTTACCTCCTGTTCCATTTGGGTTTGTGAAGGCCCAGTGCTGCTGTCCTGCAGGGCTGGGAATGGCAGTCTTTTGGGTCCTGAGCAAAATGACTGGGCTGATGGAATGCCTGTTAAATTGACAAGACAGAGTCAGAAGAGAGAGGGGAAGAGCTAGAAAAGCCAAGAACAGACAGATATATGAGAGGAGGCCTGCAAGGGGAGACCTGGAAATTTTTATAAAACGAATGGTATTTTTGTTGTTCTGATTTAAAAGTAAAGCATGCACGTTAAAGAAAATTTGGAAATTTCACAAAAGCGTAAATATATTTAATTTTTAAAAATTGTTTATTTTTGAGGGAGCCTGAGTGCGGGAGGGGCGGGGGGGTTTGCGGACTGAGGATCCAAAGAGGGCTCCGCGCTGACAGCAGCAAGGCCAGTGTGGGGCTCAAACTCATGAACTGAGAGATCATGACCTGAGCCAAAAACAAGAGTTGGATGTTTAACCAACTGAGCCACTAGGTGCCCCCCAAAGAGTAAATGTTTAAGTTGAAGCCACACAACCCCATTTTTAGAGGTAGTGATGCAACGTTTTGTGGCTTTCCATCGAGATAATGATGTGATTTTAGGTATACGCAGTTTTGGGTTTTGCTTCCTGTGATTTAAAATTTTGTCCAGAACCTTGACCCACAACTGGAACATTAAAAGCTGTGAGTGTTAATCATTATATAATATTTGACCAGTGTTGTATTTAACGAACCAGTTAACGAGCCAGCATTGTAATGAATGCTATCATTTCCTTATTGCTGGACGTTTTGGTGGTTGTTACTATTGCACTGTTACAAATAATGCAGCCATGAGACCCTTCGTCAAGCATCTCTGACTGTATCTCTGAATATTTCATCAGGATCAATTCCTAGGAATGAGGCAACTGGGCCAGGAGATGAATTTTTCCTTTTCAAATGCCCGAAACCTTGGAAGGAAGTGATTGACAACTTTGTGCAAGGATACTTGATTTGTTGAATTGATCACGACCAGATGACTGGCTGTTCAAATCTTGATTCTACAGTTTTGGCATTACTGTCCATGTGGTGGCATTTCCTCAGATCGCAATAAAAATATTTTAGAGGGGGCACAGGGTGTCTTGCATTACATGTTAGACTTACTTTTGTTTTTTCCCCCGGAAAATCCAACTTGGGGCTAAAAGACATACAAATAGAATCAATGTAAAAAAATATAAAAGAAACTTAAATGCATTGTGTGGATCTTCATTAATTCTATTGGATCAGAAAACGTCTGTTAAGATGTATTCCATTTATTATACAAATAGAAATTTGAATGGTGACTGAGTTCTGAGAATACTGTGATGTTACTTTTGACCTTTTAGGTACAATGTCAAAAGGTGGGTCCTTATCTTCTAGAAGTGTCTTTGTAAGTACTGAGGATGAAATGATTTGATGTCTGGGATTTTCTTCCAAGTAATGTGTGGGGGCAGTTAATCAGACAGAACTGGCTGTGGGTTGATGGCTGTTGGGGCTGCTGGTGGGTCTTCATTTATATCAAAAGTCAGCAAACTCTGGCCCAAGGGCCAAATCTAGCCCACAGCCTGCTTCTGTAAATTAAGTTTTATTGGAAAACAGCCATGCCCATTTGTTTGCACATTTTCTCAGCTGATTGTGGTTGAATTGAGTTGCTGCAACAGAGACAATCTGGCTGGCGAAGCCTGAAATATATTCTCTCTGCCCCTTAACAGAAAGCGTTTGTGGACCCCTGACTTGTTGTATCCTGCCAGTGTCTGTTTATGCTTAAAATAATACATAATAAAACGCTTAAAATACAACCAGTGTAGAAGAGCCAAGATGGTGGAACAGGATGGAAGTTTTTATTGCCTCTCGCATCCATGAAATACAACCAGACCAACACTAAGCCATCCTGCACACCTAAAGCACTGATTTGAGGATTAACACAACAATCTGCACAACCTGAACCACAGAACTCAGCAGGCACTCGGCGCGGAGACGTGAACTGGGGGAGGGAGAAGCCCCGGAGGGCAAGGAGTTGCTTTTGCTGGTGGAGAGAGGATGGAGACAGGGCGGGTGAGGGGGCGGGAGGGGGGAGGGGTAGAGTTCAGGAAAAGCACCCCCACCCAAAGCAGCTGGAGACAAAGTGGAAAAGTGGAAATAGCCACAGGGACTGAACTAAAAGGGAGAAAGGAGAGGGCTGAAATTCCATCAAGACTCTACAAACAGGGGAGGGCAGAGTCTGAAACTCCGCAGCTCATTACCTGGCGGTGTTCCAGTGGGAAGGGCAGATCCCCAGGAGACAGTGAAGGCCAGTTATCCTCGGGCCACACGAGAAGAGGCGGTTCCCCTCCTGGGAGGACATCTGGTGGAGGCTGTGTGGCCACCCGGTCCCAGCCGACCCCAGAGAACAACCACATTTGCTGGTAGTGGAACAAGGTCGTTAAGGGTGAAGACTGCGGTGGCCAGATGCATGTTGGGATTTTCCATGATCCCTGAAATGCCCCTGCTACACGATCGATCGCGTGAACTTTTCTGGGGCAGGCTGGAACCCAGCCGTGGTCTCTGGGCGTCAGCAGCAGCAGTGGTCATGGGAACATTCCTGGGTGCGGCGGCACTGGCCTTTGTTCGGGGAGGATCAGAGCAGGTCTGCGCCGCAGTCCCTCTGAAGGGAGGGGTTGAGAAACACAGCCGAGTTGGAGATAAAACTCAGGAGGGAGGTGGCGCCTGGTAACCTGACGGCTTGGTCAGGGACAGCATAGAAGTGGGGAGCGGAGGAAGCCAGAGACAAAGGATGGGTGCACGATTGCTGGTCGGGAGAGCACAGAGTTTGGACACTAGAGACTGGGCAGCTAGGTCACGGCCATTTTCACCTCTCCCGCGCATGCGCATACACACCTGCAAGCACCACAAGAGTCCCCCCCAGGAAGCTGAGCAGCGCCATCTAGTGGATAACGAAGTCATTACCCTAAGCCCCGCCCAACTGGGCCAAGCTTGCTCTTCAGGACCTACACAACTCTCTCCACCTGCTTAGTTTACGAACTATAAAGTGTTTCATAGTTTGATTGCTAGAGGAAAAGGAGGTAATTTCAATTGTATTTCAGTCTGTTTACAGTCCGTCTGTTCAATTTTCTTTTTTCTTCTCTTTTTCTTTTCTGTTTTTGAATACAGAAAGAAAAAAATTATTTTTTCCATTTTTATTACAAATATTTTTCATTAACTTTTTTCTACTGTATTTTTTACTTTTGTGTAAATTTTTTCAAATTCTATTTTTCTTCCATCATTTCATTTTATTCTACTTCAGTGTATTCATTGTTTCAATTTTTCAAATAATTTCCTTTCTTTTTCTTTCCCCTTTTTTTCTATAATCGATCAAGCCCCTTTCAACATGCAGACCAAAACACACCTAGGATCTAGCATCATTTACTTGATTTGTGTGTGTATGTGTGTGTTGTTTAAAATTTTTTAATTTTAATTTTTAAAATTTTCACTTTTTACCTCATTAATTCTTTTTCTCCCTCAAAAATGATGAGATGAAGGCATTCACACCAAAAGAAAGAGCAGGAAGAAACGACAGCCCAGGACTTAACCAACACAGATACAAGCAAGATGTCTAAACCAAAATTTAGAATCACGATAATAAGAATACTATCTGGAGTTGAAAATAGATTAGAATCCCTCTCTGTGGAGATAAAAGAAGTAAAAACTAGTCAGGAGGAAATAAAAAATGCTATAAGTGAGCTTCAATCTCAAATAGATGTCACGGTAGCAAGGATGGATGATGCAGACCAGAGAAGAGAAATGATAGAGGACAAACTTATGGAGAATAATGAAGCAGAAAAAAAGAGGGAGACTAAGGTGAAAGAGCACGATTTAAGAATTAGAGAAATCAGTACTCATTAAAATGGAACATCAGAATCATAGGGGTCCCAGAAGATGAAGACAGAGAAAAAAGGGGCAGAAAGGTTATGTGAGGAAATCATAGCGGAAAACATTCCTAACCTGGGGAAAGACACAGACATCAAAATCCAGGAAGCATAGAGGACTCCCATTGGATTCAACAAAAACTGACCATCAACAAGGTATATCATAGTCAAATTCACAAAATACTCAGGTAAGGAAAGAATCATGAAAGCAGCGAGGGGGAAAAAAAAGTCTTTAACCTACAAGGGAAGACAGATCAGGTTTGCAGCAGACCTATCCACTGAAACTTGGCAGGCCAGAAAGGAGTGGCAGGATACATTCAATCTGCTGAATCAGAAAAATATGCAGCCAAGAATTCTTTATCCAGGAAGGCTGTTCAATTCAAAATAGGAGAGATTAAAAGTTTCCCAGAAAAAAAAAAAAATTAAAGGAGTTTGTGACCACTAAACTAGCCCTGCAAGAAATTTTAAGGGGGACTCTCTGAGGGGGAGAAACGATGAACAAAATGAAAAAAAAAAAAAAAAGACCAAAGCAACGAAGACTAGAAAGGACCAGAGACCACCACCAGAAACTCCAACTCTACAAGCAACATAATGGCAATAAACTCTTATCTTTCAATACTCACTCTGAATGTCAGTGGACTAAAGGCTCCAATCAAAAGACACAGGGTAACAGAATGGGTATGAAAACAAGATCCATCTATGTGCTGTTTACAAGAGACCCACTTTAGACCTAACGACACCTTCAGATTGAAAGTAAGGGGATGCAGAACCATCTATCATGCTAATGGTCGACAAAAGAAAGCCCGAGTAGCCATACTTATAGCAGACAATCTAGACTTTAAAACAAAGACTGTAACAACAGATGAAGAAGGGCATTATATCATAATTACGGGGTCTGTCCACCAAGAGGACCTAACAATTGTAAACATTTATGCTCCAAATGTGGTACACCCAAATATATAAATCAATTAATCACAAACATAAAGAAACCCATTGATAATAATACCATAATAGTAGGGGACTTCAACACCCCACTTACAGCAATGGGCGTATCATCTAATCAGGAAATCAACAAGGAAACAATGGTTTTGAATGACACACTGGACCAGATGGACTTACCAGATATATTCAGAACATTTCATCCTAAAGCAGTGAAATACACATTCTTCTCCAGTGCACATGGAACGTTCTCCAGAACAGACCACATACTGGGACACAAAGCAGCCCTCAAGAAGTACAAAAAGATCGATTTCATACAGTGCATATTTTCAGACCACAACGTTATGAAACTCGAAATCAACCACAAGACAAAATTTGGAAAGGTAATAAACACTTGGAGATTGAAGAATATCCTACTAAAGAATGAATGAGATAACCAGAAGTTAAAGAGGAAATTAAAAAGTACATGGAAGCCAATGAAAATAGCAACACCACAGCCCCAAACATCTGGGACGCGGCAAAGGTGGTCATAAGAGGAAAGTATATAGCAATCCAGGCCTTCCTAAAGAGGGAAGAAAGATCTCAGATACACAACCTAACCTTACACCTTACAGAGCTGGAAAAAAGAACAGCAAATAGAACCCCAAATCAGCAGGAGACAGGAAATACTAAAGATTAGAGCAGAAATCAATGTTATCGAAACCAAACCAAACCAAAACAACAACAACAACAACAACAACAACAGTGGAACAGATCAATGAAACCAGAAGCTGGTTCTTTAAAAGAATTAACAAAATTGATAAACCACTAGCCAGTTTGATCAAAAAGAAAAAGGAAATGACACAAATAAATAAAATCAAGAATGAAAGAAGAGAGATCACAACCAACACAGCAGAAATAAAAAGAATAATAAGAGAATATTATGAGCAATTATACGCCAATAAAATGGGCAATCTGGAAGAAAAGGAGAAATTCCTAGAAATATATACACTACCAAAACTGAAACAAGAAGAAATAGAAAATTTGAACACACCCATAACTAGTAAAGAAATCGAATTAGTAATCAAAAATCTCCCAAAAACCAAGAATCCGGGGCCAGATGATTTTCCAGGGGAATTCTACCAAACATTAAAGGAAGAGTTAATACCTATTCTCTTGAAGTGGTTCCAAAACATAGAAAAGGAAGGAAAACTTCCAAAGTCTTGCATGAAGGCAGCATTACCTTGATTCCAAAACCAGATAATGACCCCACTAAAAAGGAGAACTATAGACCAATTTCCCTGATGAACATGGATGCAAACATCCTCAACAAGATATCAGCCAATCGGATCCAACAATACATGAAAAAAATTATTCACCACGACCAAGTGGGATTTATACCTGGGATGCAGGATTAGTTCAATATCTGCAAAACAATTAATGTGATTCATCAGACCAATGAAAGAAAGGACAAGAACCACATGATCCTCTCAATAGATGCAGAGAAAGCATTTGACAAAATACAGCATCCTTTCTTGATAAAAACCTTCAAGAAAGTAGGGATAGAAGGATCATGCCCCGAGATCATAAAAGCCATATATGAAAGACCCAATGCTAATATCATCCTCAATGGGGAAAAACTGAGAGCTTTCCCCCTAAGGTCAGGAACAAGACAGGGATGTCCACTCTTGCCACTGTTTTTCAACATATTATTGCAAGTCTTAGCCTCAGCAATCAGATAAGACATAAAAGGCATCCAAATTGGCCAGGAGGAGGCCAAACATTCACTCTTGCAGATGACATGATACTCTATATGGAAAACTGAAAACATTCCACCAAAAAACTGCTAGAACTGATGCATGAGTTCAGCAAAGTGGCAGGTTATAAAATCAATGCACAGAAATCAGTTGCATTCCTATACACCAACAATGATGCAACAGAAAGAGAATCAAGGAATAGATCCCGCTTACAATTGAACCCCAAACCATAAAATACCTAGGAATAAATCTAACCAAAGAGGTGAAAAGTGTATACACTGAAATCTATAGAAATGTTATGAAAGAAATTGAAGAAGACACACAAAAAAGGAAAAATATTCCGTGCTCCTGGATAGGAAGAAAAAATATTGTTAAAATGTCAATACAACCCAAAACAATCTACATATTCAAGGCAATCCCTATCAAAATAACACCAGCATTCTTCCCAGAGCTAGAACAAACAATCCTAAAATTTGTAAGGAACTAGAAAGATCCCGAATAGTCAAAGCAATCTTGAAAAAGAAAACCAAAGCTGGAGGCATCACAATCCCAGACTTCAACCTATATTACAAAGCTGTCATCTTCAAGACAGTATGGTACTGGCACAAAAACAGACACTCACATCAATGGAACAGAATAGAGAACCCAGAAATGGACCCACAAATGTATGGCCAACTCATCTTTGACAAAGCAGGAAAGAACACCCAATGGAATAAAGATAGTCTCTTCAGCAAATGGTGCTGGAAAAACTGGACAGTGACCTGCAGAAAATGAACCTGGATCACTTTCTTACACCATACACAAAAATAAACTCAAAATGGATGAAAGACCTAAATGTAGGACAGGAAGCCATCTGAATCCTTGAGGAGAAAGCAGGCAGACACCTCTTTGATCTTTGCCGCAGCAACTCCTTACTCAACACGTCTCTGGAGACAAGGGAAACAAAAACAAAAATGAACTATTGGGACCTCACCAAAATAAAAAGCTTCTGCAAAGTGAAGGAAACAATCAGCAAAACTAAAAGGCAACTGACAGAATGGGAGAAGATATTTGCAAATGACATATCAGATAAAGGGTTAGTATCCAAAATCTATAAAGAACTTATCAAAGTCAACACCCAAAAAACAAAGAATCCAGTGAAGAAATGGGCAAAAGACATGAATGGATACTTCTCCAAAGAAGACATCCAGATGGCCAACTGACACATGAAAAAATACTCCACATCACTCATCATACGGAAAGTACAAATCAAAACCACAATGAGATACCACCTCACACCTGTCAGAATGGCTAACATTAACAACTCAGGCAACAACAGATGTTGGTGAGGATGCAGAGAAAGACGATCTCTTGTAATGCTGGTAGGAATGCAAACTGGTGCAGCCACCCTGGAAAACAATCTGTAGGTTCCTCAAAAAATTAAAAATAGAACTACCTATGACCCAGCCATTTCACTACTAGGCATTTATCCACGGGATACAGGTGTGCTGTTTGGAAGGGACACATGCACCCCAATGTTTATAGCAGCACTATCAACAATAGCCAAAGTATGGGAAGAGCCCATATGTCCAACCATGGATGAATGGATAAAGAAGATGTGGTATATATACACAATGAAGTATTATTCATCAATCAAAAAGAATGAAATCTTGCCATTTGCAACTACGTGGATGGAACTAGAGGGTACTATGCTAAGTGAAATTAGTCAGTCAGAGAAAGACAAAGATCACATGACTTCACTCATAAGAGGACTTTAAGATACAGAACAGATGAACATAATGGGAGGGAAGGAAAAATAATATAAAAACAGGGAGGGGGACAAAACACAAGAGACTCTTAAATATGGAGAACAGAGGGTTACTGGAGGGGTTGTGGGAGGGGGGATGGGCTCAATGGGCAAGGGGCATTAAGGAATCTACTCCTGAAATCATTGTTTTACTATATGCTAACTAACTTGGATATAAATTTTAAAAAATAAAATGAAATAAATACAACTAGTGTCAAAGATCTAATCATTCCTGCAGCTGCTACCACCCAACAGTGTTTATCTACTAACGCTGTTTCAAACACATTAAATCACAGCTGAACTGCAAGGCAACTATAATAAATTGCTGAAATATCTGTGAGATTAGGATTCGATAAAAATTTACTATTCTGTATAGATAATATATGCATGGTAAAGGATTCTATAGGACACGCTCTAGGAAGGACATCTCCTTTCCTTCCCTGTCTCTCATCCAACCAGTTCCCCTTCCTCGTATTTCTTGTTTATCCTTCTGGGGATAATCTGTGCACGTATAACCATAATACAAATATACAGCTTAATGTGCCCTCATATACCCCCAAGTGATAGAGTACTGTATATATTTGCTTTTTGTCAGTTAATAATATATATTAGAGAGGTTTCCATGTCAGTTGTATAATACGTCTTAGATATATAATAATATATGTTAGAGATGTTTCCATAGCAGTTGTAGCATATATCTTTGGTAGATAACAATATATCTTAGAGGTGTTTCCATGTTAGTTGTATAATCATTCCTAAATTATATATATGAGTATAATGACGTGTGTGTGTATGTATATTCCTAAAGTTCATCTATTTAGGAATATATATATATATTCCTAATGTGTATATCTATATTAAAATATATAGTTTTTCCTTCTCCATGTTTTGGAAGAATTGAGTGGACACAGAGGCACAGCCATGGTATTGAACCCTTGGGAGCGAGCGTGTTGCTCAGCACAAGAGGTTGGCGTGGGCATCCATCTTTCGCAGCACTTCCCCATCCCCATTCTGAGGGGAGGCTGTAGAAAGAATTCAACAAGTGTTTGTTGAATACTAGAAGCCCCTTTCTCTTCTTTGCCCTTCCGTAAAATACTAAAGAAAGACAGAAATGTTTGGGACTCCTGGGTGGCTCGGTGGGTTAAGCAGCCGACTTCGACTCAGGTCATGCTCTCACGGTTTGTGGGTTCGAGCTCTGTGGCAGGCTCTGGGCTGACAGCTCAGAGCCTGGAACCTGCTTCAGATTCTGTGTCTCCCCCTCTCTCTCTGCCCCACCACTGCTTGTGCTCTCTCTGTCTCTCTCTCTTTCTCTCAAAAATAACTAAACATTAATGAAAAAAAAAAAAAAGACAGAAATGTCAATTAGCAAATGCTGTTTGCTTCACCTTCAAAGTATCTTCAGAACCTGAGCACTCTTACTGTTCCCCACCCTGGTCCCAGACCCAGTCACCTCTCCTCTGGTGGCACGACCGTGGTCTCATCACACTGCCTGCATCTCGTTCTTTTAAGTGAAAGTCAGAGATGGTGCTCGCTTGCTCAGAATGCTTCAACAGCTATTTTATTTTATTTTATTTTATTTTATTTTATTTTATTTTATTTTATTTTATTTTATTTTATCTTATCTTATTTTGTTTTTTGTATAAAGCTGAGATTTTTACTGACATGTAGATGTGCTTTGGAATGAATGTTTCTACCAAAAGGTTCTATAAACAATAGCAAACTTCTAGCCTGAAGTCGTAGGAAGTTAAAAACATAACAGCACAATAAATACAACTATGACCTCCACAGCCCCAACCACAGAGAGGGGTAGGCAGCCCTCAAGTGTGGGGGGAAACATGCTTTGAGATGGCCTCACAGTCAATAGGAAGACGCCCAAAGCGCCCCCCAGGAAGAGGGTATGTGACAAATCTGTGCCACAGAAACAGCTACATGGGCCTCCCAAGTCCTATTTCCCCAACTTTGCCAATTTCCAACCCTGCCCAAGGGTCACCAGCTCACAGCTATAGTTTGAGCCCAGGCTACTTTGCTCAGTCCTTACCAAAAAAACTGTCTTTTTTTTTTTTTTTTTTTTTTTTTTTTTAGTTTATTTATTTTGAGAGAGAAAGAAAGTGGGAAGGGGCAGAGAGAGAAGGAGAAAGAGAGAATCCTAAGCACTGTCAGTGTGAAGTCCCATGCTGGGCTAGAACTCAGGAACCATGAGATCATGACCTGAGCCAAAGTTGGACGCTTAACCAACAGAACCACCCAGGTGCCCCTTCCCCCACCCCTCCACCCCCACCCCTGCCAAACCTTCTTGTCACTGGGCTGATGACAAGCCTCTTGTCACTGGTCTGAACTGACGACAAGCCTCTGTGCAGAATGCAGGTCCGTGGTCCTCCTCTCATGGACAGTTTCCAAAAGAAAAGAAAATAAGTGAGCTCCACTCCATTGTAAAGGTCACTGGATGGCCCTGTAAGCAGAAGGGACATGAATGCGGGACCCTAGCCTTAAGGTCACTGCTGGCCATAGACAGGTTTAATTTATACAATGGCTCATTTTATTCAGAACCAGACCTAAAAGACTCACAATGAGTTGTAAGGTCCTGCCACCTGGTCTTCTTCAGGATCTTTGCTCTCCCTCTCTTCTGTAGCCTGGGACCTCCTCTCTCTACTCCCTAGAAAGTTCTTGGCCCATATCCAAATGTCTCACCTCTCACCTCCTTCAAATCTTTGCTCAAATGTCACCTTCTCAGACATGCTCCCCTCCATTTAAAAATCCCTTTCCCCAGCACCCTGTGTCCCTCTTCCTAGCTTTATTATTTTTTGCCATAGTTTTGATCCCTTCTGTAATTATTTTTTGCCATAGTTTTGATCCCTTCTGTATTAGTTGACC
Organism: Puma concolor; assembly: GCF_028749965.1. Taxonomy (NCBI): domain Eukaryota; kingdom Metazoa; phylum Chordata; class Mammalia; order Carnivora; family Felidae; genus Puma; species Puma concolor. Next base: position 31,175,489 of record NC_141682.1, read on the forward strand.
ATGAGCTAATGGTGGCTTCAAACAACAGAAACATATTCTCTCACAGTTCTGGAAGTCAGAAGTCTGAAATCAAATGTTGACAGAGCTGGTTCCTTCCAGAGGATCTAAGGGAAAATTGATTCCATGCCTCCCTCCTAATTATAGCAGCTGCTGGCAATCCTTGGCATTCCTTGGCTTGTAGACACGTCATTGCAGTCTCTGCCTCCTTCTTCTCAATGTCTTCCCCTCTTTTGTCTTATAAGGACACTTGTTGGATTTAGGGCCCATCCTAATCCAGGATGATCTCATCCTCATATCCTTAACTACATCTGCAAAGACCCCTTTTCCATAAGGTCACATTCACAGATTTCAGGTAGGCCTGTCTTTTGGGCAACTACACTGAACCCCTTACACCTTCTATTTCTCATATACTTACTGATTCATTTTGTGTTTGCCTTTCTTTCCATAGTAGGATATAAACACTAAGAAGGCAGGGTTTTTAAAAAATATGTTTATTTATGTACTTTGAGAGAGAGAGACAGAGATAGAGACAGAGACAGAGAGACAGTGCAAACGTAGGGTGGGTGGCAGAGAAAGAGAGAGATAGAATCCCAAGCACACTCCACACCACAGTCAGCATAGAGCCTGACACAGGGTTCAATCCCACAACTGTGAGATCATGACCTGAGCCGAAACAAGAGTTGGACACTTAACCAACTGAGCCACCCAGGTGCCCAATTTATTAATTATTTTGAGAGAGAAAGCATGAGCAGGGGAGGGGCAGAAAGAGAGAGAATTCTAAGCAGACTCCCCATCATTGTCTGCCCAAGCCTGACATGGGGCTTGATCCAAGAACCCTGAGATCATGAGAAAAGCCCAAATCAAGAGTTGGATGCTTAACCCTTGATGCCCCTGAGAAGGCAGTTTTTTGTCTCCCCATTCCCATTATGTATTGGGCAATGCTCAGTATATGGGGTGGGCTGCAATTTGTATTTGCTGAGAGTGAATGAGTGAATAAAGTTTTTGCCACAAGTTTTACAACTGAGAATTGTAGGATTATCTTTTCTTCTTTCTGCTGGTCAGAGATGCCTTGGTTAATACACCATTTATCAATAAAGTAATTTGGAATATGAGGACTTGGTGAAATGTGGCCTACATGAATGAGTGTCTAAAATGACTCACAGAGTCCATTTATAACTAGAAACTTTGAAGGAGGAAAATCAACACCTGAAAAGAAATGGCATATATCACCCTCACCAACCATTGCTTCGCAGAAGATCTACATGACTGAAGGGTAAACAATTGCTGATCTCCTTGATGGTGTTATTATTTATCAGTGACCAGCTAAACTTTAAGCGTGGTTTTGGACTTTAAAAAAAGTGATTTGCGCCCACTTTGGGCTTATAAATGGATTAGGGTTAGAAACTGGGTTGTGGCTCAAAATTGGCATGTTTGGGTGGAAACTTCTGCTGTAAGAACAGAGATGGGCTGGGGCTCTGGGATCTTGGGGACTGGGCCTCTCCCACACAGGACCATCTGTCCTTCTTCTTGGCCCAGGATGAAAGACGCTCTCAGAGATGCTTTTCTGTGTCTGGAAGGAACAGAGGGTGATATCAGGATTTATATTTTGACTCCTAGCCTTTGACTCAGGGTTCATGGTCCAAAGAGGCTCTAGGAACTGTCATAACTACCACCCCATTCAGCTTCCAGACCCTCTCCCAGAGTGTCTTCTGTGGGAGAACTATTCCACTGGCCATGAGCACCTATAGGACATTGCCCATGTCCTAGCTGCAGACGTGTCCTGTGGTTCTGCTCCAGAAGAGTGTTCCAGTTTTCTTTCCCTCTGACTGCCTGCGAGGGTCATGGCCCAGAAGGGAGCCTCAGTGGGATCTTCTGTTCTTTACAATTTATTATTTTCAGAGATGTTCCCAGCTTTTCAATGGCAAACAAGAGAATAGGGGGCACTGAGCATTCTTCTCTGGTGATCTTTTTTCTTAAATATCTTTCTCCACCCCCTCCCCCCCCCCCCCCCCCCCCGCCCCGGCTATCAAAGTAATACAGGCTTGCTATTCAAAATTTGGGAAACAAAAAAGAAGGGACTGCTAAAAAGCGTCTAAATCACCAATAATTCTGCTACCAGAAATAACTACTATTATTACTTTGGTTTATTTTATTTCAGTATTATCTAAATGAGCATCTACCTGTATAAATATCTATATAAATATAGTCATATTTATATGATTATAAACACATATTACAGAGTTATTATACTTTGCATATAGTTTTTCAACATTTTATTATGAAACTATTTTAAACATTAAAAAATGTAAAAAATATATAGTGAACACACATGTACCAACCATTAGATTCTTCCATTAACATTTTACTTAATTAGCTTTATCACTTACCCTTTCCTTCTCCCTCCTTCCCTTGTTTCATCAATTCCTCCCTCTTTTCATTCCTCTACTTATCCATCTCTCCACCCATCCACATTTCCATTGACATGTCTATCCATCCGTCCATCCATCCACCCTACCCTCATTCTCTCTGTTCATCTATCCATACTTCTATCAATTCATCCACTTTTTGTGATGCTTTTCAAAGTAAGTTACAGATGTTACAATTTACCCCTAAATATTTTTGTACATACAACTTTTATCTTGCTTCTTCTTCACCTAACAAAATATGAACTTTCCTATGTTTTCAAATATTCTTCAAAAGCACTTTAAAAAATAGCCACCTGATATTCCATGGCATGGATATACCATAATTTATTATTTCAATAATTGAAATTATTATTATGGGAATTGTTTAGGTTTATTTATTATTATGGGAATTTTTTAAAGTTTATTTGAGAGAGAGAGAGAGGGAAAGAGGAATTGGGTGGGGGAGGAACAGAGAGAGAGGGAGAGAAAATCACAAGCAGGTTCCATGCTCTCAGCACAGAACCTGACACAGGGCTCTATGCCATGAACCATGAGATCATGACCTGAGCCAAAATCAAGAGTCAGATTCTTAACCAACTGAGCCACTGAGACACCCCTATTATGGGAAATTTTAATTTTTTTCTAATTCACCACTTTAACAAGTAATTCAACAGGGAATATCTTTGGGTGTGAGCCTTTGGACCGAACCTCTGATTATTTCTTTAGAGAATAGTTACAAGATAGAATGTAACTGAGTCTAACAGCATGGCTATTTAAAAAAGGACTTGAAGCGTAATTTCTAGTTTTCTCTTGAGATAGGAGCTCCTGTCTACGGTCTTACAGAGGTCCTTCTGGCATGTAGGTGGGTGGCCATATCTACAGTGTGGTGGTAAGAGAAGGCCATTGTGGTAGGAACGTGGCCTCACACTCCAAAGTCTCTGGCGAGGGTGTGGGTGTGATGAAAGAAAATGTCCATGTTGGGCATTTCTCCATGGATTTCCTCCTTGAATCAATAGGGTCAGTGTTCGTTATAAGAGCCTGACTATAAGGCATAAAGGAACAGGACCTGCCATTCCTTACATCCTCAGTACTCAGTCCTTTTGGCAACTGAGAGGCCCTCTCCCCCCAGAATGTAAGGGTGACTGGGAGTGGCCAATCCAATTTAATGCTTTTGTAGAAAATTAAAAATCTGCTAGGCATAGTGCTAAGGGCTGTGGGGTTACAGGAATGAAAATGACAATAGTTCTCAAGGAACATACAATCAACAGGGGGAGTCTTGGCATTCTGTTTTTAAGACTTTATAAATGGAGTAATCAAGGCAGAAATCAAGGGGACAGAAGAGAATTCATGAAACTTTTGTTTGTGTTGGGTCATGATATGAAACAGAGTGTTTGTATAGACTGTGGTTTGGAAAGTATGGAGGAAGACATAAAGCGTTGTGAGACCCCAGGAGAGAGGTGCCTTTTGAGGGTTGGCAGGGTTCAGGAAAAATGTCTGAGAGAAGATGATGACATTTTAACTAAATCTTGAAATATGAGTAAGGAATTTTCCAGATGAGCAAGGACAAGAAGAGAGGGTCCTGGCAGAGGGAACATCTTGTACAATGTCAAGGAGGTAAAGAGGAAAATATTGAAATCAGACAACATCAAGGAGTTATTTATATGTTTATAGGTGGAGTCTACCGGCGGCGGGGGGGGGGGGGGGTGGTTTCCAGTTTGAGACCTCTGATGGGGAGTGATGGTGACTCACTGGAGGATCACCAACAAGGTGGTGACCATCAGATTTGGGGCAGATGGTTTGTTTGCTAGTTAGGTGGTCTTGGGGTCATGGACTTGCTTATGTGAACTCTTCCCCACCCCTGTGTCTTTTCTCAGGCTGTGCCCACCTCCTGTTTGTACTTCAAGAGTCATTTGAGGTGTCCTTTCTTCAGGTTAGGTGTCCATGCAGGGTTAGGTACACGTTTTGCTCCTACAGCATTAGGCTTATCCCTGGCAGAACTCTCGCTGTATTGTTTTCTCATTATCTGCTCACAACCTACAGGCAGTTGGGCTCTGTGAGGTCAGAACTCATGTGTTATGTATCGTTGCTAATGCCTGGGCCTGCCTTGTTCAATATGTTTGTTGAGTAAGATTACATATTATGGGCTAACCAGACTGATGAGGACAAAGATTGTCTTTGATAGAGGCAGATTGCTTTCCTATACCTGGTCAGGCAATCTGCAAAGGCAAGGTCTCCATCTGTAAGGTGTGGAACATAAGGATACTTAGCATGTGTGTTCTTGTGAAGATTAAAAGAGTTCATACATGATTAGAAAAGTACTTGATAAACCATTCAAGTGTTTGATAAATGTTTGTTAATGGTGGCTTTGGTGACTATGACATCACCTGCTTGGGATACAGGAAGGTGAGACACATAGGAGGAAGTTAGAATGGTTCAAGACTTTCCCATAGCCCATAGCCCAGGTTTTACTGATGCACAGACTGTTAGCTGTGGGCAGAAAGGGCAGAACACAGACTATTAAGGCTGAACAAAGTTTCCTGATCTCTAGCCTGAATTTGTTTGTGTTGAGGAGGTTCAGAGGGGCAGAGGGATGCTCAGTTAGGCCTCGGATAAACTTTCTCATCCAGGGCATAAACAAAGGGCAAATGTTGGCAATAAGTGTCTCAAACTGTTTAACCAGTTGCCTGTGTTCTTCTAGAGCAGAGGCTGGAAATGCTTTCTCTACAGAGCCAATTGGCAAATACTTAACCTTTACAGGGCAGTCTCTGTTGCAACTACTCAACACTGCTATTAGAGCATGAAATGAGTCACAGATAATATAGAAATGAATGAGATGGTTGTGTTCCAATAAAACTTTATTTACAAAACAAGCAGAAGACCAGGTTTGGCCTGACGGGGGCTGTAGTCTGGCAAACCCTAGTCCAGAGTCTTCAGAGCCTGGTGATATGGTTAGGGCTGCAGAGGGATGGCTGCATTTCTTGTTGTTTCAGAATACTTTCAAGTCTCTTGTAGTGGTTGGGGTAGAATTAGAGCTGGAATCCTCCCTTCCTTGTATTTTCTGTGTTGGATGCCTGTAATCAGGAATTGACTAGCTGATGTTATTTGGGGGGATTCTGTGTGTGTCTCCAGTACCAGGATGCTAGTAGGGCCCTTGTGGGGAGGTTAAAAACCCAGGTTCTGGAGACAGAAAGGCTTAGGTTCTAATCCATCTCCACTTGCCATTGGGGTGGCCTTGAATGAACTGTAGAACTTCTTTTACATCTCAGTTCCCTCATCTGTAGAATGGGGTAATAATACCTACCTTATAGGAGTGTTGGGAACATTAAAAGAGATAACACATATAATATGATAAAAGCAGGGCTTCTCAACCTTGACCACTATTGACATTTTGGGTTGGATATTCTTTGTTTTGGGGGAACATTCACATGGTCCCTCCATGACTCGTGGAGCCACATCTCTGGGGGCAGGGAAAGTCCAGATATAGGTAAAGCTTGACCAGTAAACCTCAGTTTGGAAAAAAGAAAATCCCTTAACCTCTTCTTGATCAAATCATCGATTACTTTCCCCAAACACGGCCTTACTGAGCAGACAAAAAGGAAGATTTTCTAAGATAGCCAACCTTTCCTGCAACTGAAAGCAAGAAAGCCGAGCTTTTGGGACTCCACTCTGGCTCAATTTTGGAAAGAAAATATGGACTGAAGTGCTTGCTTCTCTTCTCCCGGATGGCAGGAAATTGTGCACAGGCAGGAGCTTTGGAAGCCCTCTCTCCCCGCAGGGATTCTCCTAGCTTGGAAAGCAGTGTCCTTTTTATTCCTTACCATAAGATGGCACTCCCATGCCTGCACTAGGAACTAGGTTGGCTGGCGAGAGGGCTCTTTGGACGACAGCAGCAGAAAGCCACTGCGCTCATCTGTATTTGCTTTACATCGCTATGCTAACAAGATGCAGACATTTTATTCCAAATGCATAAATGTTATTGAGTTTGCCAAGGATTTTTGCCTGAATCCGAGAAAGAGGACTGATTGTTCAGGACCAAAAGGAGATGAAAAGCTGGGGCGGGGGGTGGGGGGAGGGTCGTGGTAGAAGGAACAGAAAAGCTTGTCCATCCTGGCTTGGTTCAGCTCTTCAGTCCATGTATTTATGCATTTCGTATTAACACACTGCAGTGCGGATTTCTCTGGGACTGTGGCTCACACAGAATCTTGTTCTCTGGTCTCAGTTCTGTGGGAAGCTGCAAACAGGGCGGCCCAGATGAGGGACTGCGGAAGCGGAGAGGGCGTTGCCCAAGCTGGGGTTTGGTTTCTGTCAAGTTTCTGATCCCTTGGTTGAATCTCTTTCCTGCTGACTGATGACTATCTGGAACCTCGTGTAACTGAGGATCAGGTTGCCCTCGAACGTGAGACCGCAAGTCTTCACCATATTGATGACTGAGGGCTACATCCCGTGGCCACCCAAGCCAACACCTTCTCCCTCCCAAGTCCAGCAGGGATTCTTGGATCTCACCTGAGTTGTAGGGAAGAGGAGGTGCCAGAGACACTGGTTGTCCCCTTGAGCCACTCTCCTGTCTGTCATTGCTTCAGAGAGCCCAGCTTCTTAGGTGCCGGAGATGCCTAGAGGACTTCCAGTTTCCCAGAGTTTCTCCTACTTCTCTCTCTGTGCTTTCTTAGGAGCCGGGAAGCCTGACTATTTGACCAAATGGATGGAGGGTGGGTAGATGGGTGGATGGAAGAATAATCGAATCCCTCTGTGGTTACCTGACAGGGCACTGTATGATTTCAAACCAGACAAGCAGGTGGAATCTTGACATTTTATTATGAAAATTAAAGATCAGGTTAGTGGGTTCTGTTCTTAAAAGGCTTAGACTTGGGGCACCTGGGTGGCTCAGACGGTTGAGCATCCAACTTAGGCTCAGGTCATGATCTCACAGTTTGTGAGTTCGAGCCCCTCATTGGACTCTGTGCTGACAGCTCGGAGTCTGGAGCCTGCTTTGGATTTTGTGTCGCCCTCTCTGTCTCTGCCCCTCCCCTGCTCTTGTCTCCCTCTTTCTGTCCCCCCCCCCGACCCGCTCACACTCTGTCTCTCTCTCTCTCTCAAAAATAAATAAAGATTAAAAAAAAAAGGCTTAGTCTTATAGGGATTTAAGACATGCTGGTAGCTATTAAATAATCATAAAACACTACCGGCTTTTGGGCACCTGCTATGGACCGGGTTTATATTTATATAACTTATGTATACTTACAATATATATCAAACTATTTTTATATTTACATGCTCTTATATATTACTTAAATAGAAACTTCGATAAGTTATATATATTTATGTTATATATTTACTTTTTAAAAGAAGTCTGATATAGAATACAGTAGTTACCACCATGTTTGTTTCTTTTCTATTCTTTTTTTTTAATGTTTATTTATTTATTCTTGAAAGGGAGAGAGAGAGCGTGTGTGCACACAAGTGGGGGAGGGCAGAGAGAAAGAGAGAGAGAGGGAGGGAGGGAGGGAGGGAGACAGAGAATCCAAAGCAGGCTCCAGGCTCTGAGCTATCAGCACAGAGCCCAACATGGGGCTTCAAGCCACGAACCGAGAGATCACGACCTGAGTCAAAGTCAGATGCTTAACCAGAATGAGCCACCAGGCGCCCCGACAACCATGGTTTTCTTAGCATTCATTGTTTCCTTTCTCCTTCCTAATAAAATTCTGATTTTTTTTCAGTTTTTCCCCATCCCCTACTCAGCAGATCCTTTCTTTCCCAGCTCAATGGATGGGTCCTATATAGTCTAAGCCACTTATGGTAAATTCAACCCTCTTCCCAGTGTTTGGTTCCAGAACTGGGCTTAAGGCAATTAATGCAGAGCACCCCTCTGGATACTGTTAGTGATCCCAGACTGGATATGTGACCCACGTTGGTGCAGTCAGTGTAAGGAAGAACACCCCAACCATCAGCCAAATGGTGGGAAAACTTGCTGCCTTCTGTGGGCATGTACAGTGAAGGCTGTAGCTGACAGCTTTCTTGCAACTAGAGGGAAATTGGCTTTAGGATGACATTGATGCTTGGCTGGTGGAGCAGTGATATGGAAGGAACCTAGGTCCTTGATGACATCATTGAGTGGCTGGATCAGTAACCCCGAAACCTACTTAACCTCTGGGCTGCCTGTTAAATGAGATATATTTAAAAATACGTTTATTGTTTAAGCCAGATCAATTTGGTATTTTGACTGTTTTCAGGAACATGATTGCTTTTGTCAGACAGAAAGGAGATGGATATTCTGAGAGGTCAACAACAACAGCAGTGTCAAAAACAACAAAACAATATTAAGTGGGAAAAGCAGCATTGTAACCCTGGATGGTCCAACCTGATGGACTCCATGCTCTGGATCTAAGCCCATGGAGTTGCCTCCCACTGAAAACAATGTAGAAAGTGTTTGAACGAAAGCCAGGGGCTTGGGGAAGGGGAATAGAAAGAACTTATAACTAGGGAAGGAAAACATTGGAGACTATTGAATGAAGCTCATTATTCCCATAGAATGTGAGACAATAGACATGTCAACAGAGGGAAAAATTGGTTAGCTACAAACTCTAGTGGAGAGAATAGTTCTACTATAAACTTTGATAAATTTCATAGGACTAGAGATTTGATAGAAACTAAAATTGATGCCTTTGTCCATTTCGGGAGGGAACACTCTTTTTTTTTTTTTTTTTTTTTTTTTTTGGCAACTTCCTCCTCTCTCCTCCGATTAGGGAGTGAGAAGAGATGATTTTTCTATTTAAAACTGAAAGAAGGGGCGCCTGGGTGGCGCAGTCGGTTAAGCGTCCGACTTCGGCCAGGTCACGATCTCGCGGTCCGTGAGTTCGAGCCCCGCATCGGGCTCTGGGCTGATGGCTCAGAGCCTGGAGCCTGTTTCCGATTCTGTGTCTCCCTCTCTCTCTGCTCCTCCCCCGTTCATGCTCTGTCTCTCTCTGTCCCAAAAATAAATAAACGTTGAAAAAAAAAATTTATAAAACTGAAAGAAAAAAGCCCAAATCCCCAATGCCTTTTTAGTCCAGAATGAAGGACACATTGACAACTAATGACAACTTGATTTTACCCTTACTCCTGCCTCTTGGAGTATGACTTCTTGGACCTTTGCCCAAAGTTAGATTTGTCTGTCACTTTGGATGTTGGAAAGAAGCTTTGCAAAAGTGTTCTTTAGGGAACTTGCTGACCAAGGGAACGAATGATACTGTTTGGGGCTGGAATTTGCTGAGAGATGAGGTTGAGTGAAACTTTGATTGTCAGAAACGACAAGCAAGTGACTTCCCTGGAAGAAGTGGCAGTTTTGTTCAAGTGACAGGCCCCATGGCATGCCACAAGAGCCTACCTTTTTTATTTTGAAACGTGTTGAAAATACAGAGAGCTTGAATACACATTTCTCTAACGAAAACATGGACGGTGGTACATAAAAGATGTTCAACATCATCATTAGGGAAATGTCAAGCACTACAACAAGGAAATGCAACTGCACACATATCAGGATGGTGATTTTTAAGAAAAGGGAAAACAAGCACTGGCAAAGATGGGGAGAAACTAGAAGCTGTGTGCATTGCTGGTGGGCATGTAAGGGGGTGCAGCCGCCATGGAAAAGAGTGTGGTGGTTCCTCAAACAATTAAGCATAGAGTTACCATATGATCTAACAATTCCATTGGCAGGTATATATCGCAAAAAATGGAAAACAGGGACTCAAATAGCTGTATGTCAGTGTCTACAGCAGCATGATTTACAAGAGCCAGCATGTGGAGACCACCAAACTGCCCATCAACAAATGAATGGAGAAACCAAAGGTGGTCTTTCTATATAAAGGAATATTATTCAGCCATAAAAAGGCTGGCCTTGTGACACATGCTACAACATGGACAAAAACATTGTCTTAAGTGAAATAAGCCAATGTAAGAGGACAAATATTATAGGCCTCCACTTGTATGAAATATCTGGAATGGTCAAATGCATAGGGACCAAAGGTAGATTAAATTGCTGACAGAAAGGGGAAGGAGGGGCGGTTGTTTAATGGGTACAGTTTTTCTTTTTTTTTTTTTTTTTTAATTTTTTTTTCAACGTTTATTTATTTTTGGGACAGAGAGAGACAGAGCATGAACGGGGGAGGGGCAGAGAGAGAGGGAGACACAGAATCGGAAACAGGCTCCAGGCTCTGAGCCATCAGCCCAGAGCCCGACGCGGGGCTCGAACTCAGACTGCGAGATCGTGACCTGGCCGAAGTCGGACGCCCAACCGACTACGCCACCCAGGCGCCCCTGGGTACAGTTTTTCTTGAGGCTGATGATAAAATTTTAGAAATAGTGATGAAGAAAAATGTAGAAAAATACTAAAAAACATAGAAAAAAAAGAAACAACAGCAGGATATACAACAATCACCCATGTCCTCATTGGGTGGAGTGAACAAATACTAATATTTTATCATATTTACCCTAGATATTTACATGGCTGGTGAAGTTATTCCTCCATAGCATATGTGATGGATGCCCTCTGCCACATCCCTGTGTTTGGTCTGAGTCCCCTTGCTGCTACCGTGGAGAGTGTCCATGCATCTTGATGGTATGAACCTCAAAAGCCTGTGTCTCTCAACTTCTTGTGAGGAGAGCTTTCTCCAGTGGCAAGGGAGCTCGCTCTCTGTCCACAAGTCAATCCAAAAAGGTGTAGAAAAGCAATGCCGGGAGGTCATCCCTCAAACAATGAGAGATGAGAATTAGGAAAATAGGGTCTCAGATTCCTCATTCCTTTGCGGATCAAGTCTGAGGCATATTCCCTTGTGGCTCTTCAGAGGGTCCCCAGTGAGACTGGGTTGTCACAGCAGTAACCCTCTGATTAACGCACGATTTATTGGCTTTTGTCCCCTCCGGGTCTTTCTTTCCCCACTTTGCGCAATTGCTATCCCAGAAGAACTCCTTATTTTAGGCTCTGGTTTCTGTTGATCCCAAACTAGGACATCCCCTTTCTTCTCATTCCCCTCTTTGTTCATAAGAGGCAATCATTTCCATGAAGTTAGTGTAAATGCTCCTGATGGACATTTTCTTACATGTGTAGCTAACATGTCAACATACGCTTTAATGGGTTTTAAATAATTTTGTGAATGATATCAGCGTGTGTGTGTGTGTGTGTGTGCAAGTCTGCAACTTGCTTTTCTCACCCAATATGTTTTCAAGATTGCTCTATGTGATAGTAAAGACCTGGGTCATTATTTTTACTTCTGTGTTCAATTGTAACCATTGTAAGACCGAACACCCATGATGAGTATTTCCCTTTTTCCATATATTTTGCTATTACAAACAGTGTTTCAATGACCACACTCATACCCTTATTTTATTTTAAAGAAATGTATCCAGAAGTGGAACTGTTGGATTGAAGAGTATGCATAAACGATAACTTTTGAAAAGTGCATTAAGAGGCTACCTGCAGATAACATAAAATTAACCATTTAAAAGTCAGTGTCATTGACTACAGTCACAATGTTGTGCAACCACTACCTCTTCCTAGTTCCAAACATTTCCATCACTCAAAAAGGAACTCCCATATTCAGTAGCAGACACTCCCCATTATTCTCTCCCCCCAGGTCCTTGCAATTACTGTTCAACTTTCTATCTCAATGATGTGCCTGTTCTGGATATTTCATATAAATTAAACTATCCATTTCATCACCTTGTATATCTGGCATCTTTCACTGGCCATGTTTTTTTCTTCTTATTTTTGAGAGAGAGAGAGTGTGAGCAGGGGAGGGGCAGAGAGAGAGAGAGAGAGACAGACAGACAGACAGACAGACTGCAGACTGGGAAGCAGGCTCTAGGCTCCGAGCTGTCAGCACAGAGCCCAAAGTGGTGCTTGAACCCATGAGCCATGAGATCATGATCTGAGCTGAAGTCAGATGCTTAACTGACTGAGCCATCCAGGCACCCCTCACTGGGCATGTTTTTAAGGTTCGTGCATTATTACAGCTTCTATCATAGGTTTTTTTTTTTAATGACTCAATGATATCCCATTATATGTAAATATCACATTTTGTGTTTCCATTCATCTGTTGATGGACATTGGGGCCATATGCACATTTCAGCTGTTGTGAATAGTGCTGCTATCAATATGCATGTACCTGCATGTGTTTGAATACCTGTTTTCAATCCTTTGGGGTATACACCGTAAACAATAACTTTTACATCAGAAAGTTTGGAATGGTTGGATCCAAAGCATTTGTGGTTAACCATGTGTTTGTCTGAAATGTGGGGATAAACACCAGCAGCTCTAACCTAGACAGAGATCATGTAGTTGCTAGAATTAGAAACTCTGTCAAATTAGTTTAAGAGAAGTGGTTTATTGGAAGGATACAACAGAACATCTTATTGATGCCCAAAGACTGAAAACAAAGTACAAGAGAGCCTCCAAAAAACTGGAGTTGGAAAGTTCAGGGGTAAGGCTAAGCCCTTTGTTAGTCATACAGTTCCCTCCTTCTCTCTACAGCCCAGTTTACTTATGAGGGCACTCATGGCGGAAGCTTTAGAATGTCCTGGAAGCAAGGATTTTAGCAGGACTCCAAAGATGAGCTGGAAAAAGAGGGCAATCTCCCAAGTATCTGCCCTGCAACATTTCATGCCTTTGTGCCTTTGGTCATGCTTCTCCTCATCCAACTTCAGCTCAGGTCACTATCTCAAGGTTGGTGAGTTCCAGCCCCGCATCAGACTCTCTGTTGTCAGCACAGAGCCTGCTTCAGATCCTCTGTTCCCCTCTCTCTCTGCCCCTCCCCCACTTGCAATTTCTCTCTCTCAAAAATAAATAAACATTTAAAAAAGAAAAAAAAAACCCATGGGGCTTTACCAACGTTCCTTCCTGACCTCCCCATAACTTACCACTCCATTACTTTGTTAACTTGAACACTTAACTACATGCTAGACAACTAATAGCACGAACTTGGGGGCCAGACTGTACGCGTTTGAATCCTATCCACACTCCTCCTGTGGTCTCTGACAAGTGCCTAGACTTTTATGCATCTGTAAAATGGGAAGGTCGACTGGACCTACCTCACAGTGTCATAGTGAGGATCAAATGAGCTAATGTACGCACAGCTTCTAGAAGCTTCCTGGCAGCAGCCTCGTCCCAACACATGATCTGTCTTAACCCTCAGGAGAACAGTGCAAGATAGCCGATGCCACCCCACTTTACAGAAGAGGAGACTCAGGTCAGAGGGGACCCAGGATGTGAAGTCAGGTCCATCACCACATCATGCTGGTGCCCTCTCCCTTATATTGTTTTGCTAAATTGTTCTTTCCATCTACAGCTTATTTTAGAACTGCAGAATATCCCTGCTTCTCTGCTGCTTCATCCTGTGTATTATTTTGGCTCCAAATGGCAGCCCAGAGCTCCTGCTTCACTTGTCTTTTTTATTGGTGTAGCAGATGATGAAATGGATCCCTTTACTCCAGCAATTGGGATTGAAAATATATTTCTTGAGAACTGGGACTTGAATTTCTGTACTTGCTGTAAATTGGCCTTCCCTCCCCTTCCACTGATCACTGCTTAGAATTGCTTCTTATGGAAAGGGTCTCTGAGTAAAAAAAAGAAAAAGAAAAAGAAATTGGAAATTCCATTGGCAGGGGCTCCAGGTTAGAGCTCTACCCCCTGGCTCCTTAAACTGATTATTTGTGGGCCAGGAATCCATGGGCTTCTTGCAAGAAGCCCTTTGGGTGAACGCTGGTGGGATTTTGGAGAGGGCTTTGCCGTAATACCTTACTGGAAGCGAGCAGCTCTGGGGGGCCGCAGTAGATAGGTTGAAGCAGCCTATATTGCTAAGCGGTTTAAAGCAGACCATTTCCAGCACAGTTGAAAGTAAAGAAAAAGGCTTATTCTGCAGAAGTGGGAACTTAGTAATGCCAACACAAAGAACTGGGACTTCTAGGAGAGCTCTGAGGCTGGGTCTCTTGCAGAGCGTTCCATTAAAATGCTTCTTTAAGCAACAACTAGGCTGGACCCTCTCAGATGTATTTACTGGCCATTAGCTGCTGCGAGGAGAAGATGGGGAGAAATAAACGGAGGGGTTACAAATTAAAAGGTAGAAATTTTGTCATCGAAGGTGGAGAAATGGCTGTGGGGAAGCTTCTAAAACTCCAAGGTAAATTCATCGCAAAAATTAAAGAAATGGATCCTTTTAACTCAAATTCGACTTAGAGGCAAACATCTCCAAAGTTTGGCAGACACTGTTCCCCCTGCTGGGGGGTAGAGGGGTGCTGGAGGGGGGCAGGTCTCTGTCCGGCTGATAGTCTATCTTCTGCCTTGCCTCTGGGGCACCTGGACCAGTGAGTTCCAAGCTCTGGGGCAGAGAAGGGAGGCCAAAAAACCTCTTGATGGCCTCATCCTAGAAGTGACCAGCACTAGACACGTGACCCCCTCCTTACCGCAGAGGAAGCTAGGAAATGTTGGGGTGTGCATTTAACTGTCTCTATGACACGGTCCCCTCCCCACTCCCAAGACCAGGTGAAGTGTCCTGCCTCTGGAGTTTTGAATCATTCAATCATAGCACATCTTTGTTCTCTGTCTCTCTGTCCCTCTCTCTCTTTTTTTTTTTTTTTTTTTTTTTTGGTCATTGCTTATTTACTACCCAACCCAAGTCCCAAACCTACAAGCTCCTGGAGAGAAAGCACTAAACTTATCCACCATGGCATCCCTTACACGCAACCCAACACAGCACATGGTGAGGGTTCACTACATAGTTGTCGAACATGTGAAAACAAGAAGAAATAGGTGAGTCTTCTGGAAACATAGTCATACAGGGAAAAAAAAAATGGAGACATCATCGTTTTTATAAAGTCTCTCACCTAGGAGGTGAGTGCTGTATCTATCTGTGTGTCAGACGGCCTTTAATCTCCTAGATATCAGTCAGGTCTCTTTGATCTGAGAATCTTCAGACTGGAGTATTTGGAACCTCTCCCCACCTCCCTCCCCAAATTTGTACACATGGTGGATTCAATGCTGGACTCTGTTCAAAGTTTCATGACTTTTTTTCTGCTAGCCTGTCAATCATGACTTGTTTTATGGTTTCCAATCATGCACACACAAATTAGGGAGAATAAGCTCATGACTTTTTTCTCCCAAACATGATGGGTATTTTAAAAATATTATTACTATTTATATACAAAGTAATTCTGATACAGTGATTTATAGGGGATATATGTTGGTCATCTGAATGATCAAATATATATTTTTATATATATTGGGCCTTCACCACAGTGCCTAGCTAATTGCTTCCCAATCCTTGGAATTTCTTGTATTGAGGGTGATAAAGGTATCTTTTGTAGTGTTAATGAGGTGACTTTTGAGAAGCTCCTTGTGGAGCCTGGTTGCCAATGGAGCCAACCACGTGATTTAGGGGACTGGAATTTTCAGTCCCACCCACTAACCCTCCCTCCGCCCCCTCTCCCCCCCAAAGGAGAGGGGCTGGAGGCTAATAAATGCCATGGGAGCAGGATTTAATCATCCAAACCTATGTAAGGAAGTCTCCATAAAAAGGACAGTGTTTGGAGAGCTTCTAGGTTGGTGAACACATACATATTCTGGGGGAGTTGTGCCTGGGGAGGGCATGGAAGCCCGTGCCCTTTCCCCCCCACCTTGTTCTACGCATCTCTTCTGTCTCAGCTGCTCCTGAATAGTAAGTAAAATGTTCCTCTGAGTTCTGTGAGCCACTCTAGCAAATTAATTAAACCTGAGGAGGGGGGTCCTGGGAACCTCTGATTTCTAGGCAGTTGGTCAGAAATACAGGTAACAACCTGGACTTGAACTTGACATCCTGAGTTGGAAGGGGAGTCTTCTGAAACTCCAATTTGTAGTGGGTCAATGAGAAGCACAGGTAACAACCTGGGATAGTGACTGACCTCCAAAATTGAGAGCAGTTTTGTGGGCCTGAGTTCCTTACCTGTGGAAACTGATCTCTGTGTAGATAGTGTCAGAATTGAGTTGAATTGGGTTGAATTCTTGGACATCAGCTAGTTGGTGTGGGGAAGCCTACACAGACACACACACACACACACACACACACACACAGACACACACACACACATACACACACACACACACACACACACACACACACACACTGGAGAACTGGACCCTAAAACCCCAAAGAGTAATACATACTTTTAGGGCATGTGTTAGTTAGGGTCATACTAGCTGCTACAACAACAACAAAAACCATCAATACTGGTGGCTTATTAAAAACTTTCTAGCTTATATAGCAGCCTAGTGTGCATATTCTCAGGGGGCAGGCAGCCCACCATGTGGCAAATTGGGGAAGCAGCCTCCTATCTTGCTGCCTTGGGGTCTTCTGCTTCCACTTTGGCTTCAGTCCATTGGTGAAATCCAATTATGGTCCTTGGAGTGTCCAGCCTAGACACAAAACATGATGGGAAATGTAGTCCATGGCTGGACAGCTACTCCCTATACATGTCCCAGGGACATTTGCTGCCTGCCTCTCCAGCATCATTATTCATCATAACAAAAACTACTTTGATTTTCTTTGGTCGAATTCACCCTTTACCATTCTCAGCCATGTGATTTAGATGGGGTTGACTCTTGCCACAGTGGGTGGGCTCTGCTCCCTGTAAGCCAAATTAGCAAGTCACATACTACTAGCCATAATGATTGGGTTAGGTATGGGTACATCATCTAATTCAGGCCATTAGGAAAAGCAGAACCTCAGACTTGTGTTAGAGTAGTCAGAGACCCTCCCTGTTATTTTCTGGGTGAGTATGTGAGGTGTGGAACAGTTTCTGTCATTTTGATGTGGTGGGAGAGCCAATCTGGAACTGTGTGTGTGTGTGTAGAATAAGGTGGGAGGAGGGTCGGGACTTCACTTGGAGCCAGAAGATGAAGCCAATGTTTAGAAAGTAGAGCCCTGAGATAGTTAGAAGCCAGATTCTTGGTGATCTTATTGCCGAGGCTGGATTATGCCTTTTGCTTGCAACCCGCCCTATTTCCTGAAGTTAGGTTGGTAAATAAGTCCCATTATTGTGAAGGCAGCTTGAGTTGGGAGCTTTATCGCTTGTGGTACAAAAAAATGTACTAACCAATATGGGCAATTTGGGTGAAATAAAAACATCAAAAAAGCTTGGCAAAGCATAAAGGCGACCACAGAAACATTTTCAGTATTTCCACAGGAGACATTTTAGTAGTTTCTACGATCATGCTGCATGTTAATTGAATCCTGCTTTTTCTCTTAGCATGATTTGGAACCATCTCTCCATGTCATTAAAAACTTGCTGTGAGTATCGTTTAAAATGGCTTGTTCTAGGGCGCCTGGGTAGCTCAGTTGGTTAAGCGCTCGACTTTGGCTCAGATCATGATCTCCCAGTTTGTGAGTTCGAGCCCCGCATTGGGCTCTGTGCTGACAGCTCAGAGCCTGGAGCCTGCTTTGGATTGTCTCCCTCTTTCTCTGCCATTCTGCCACTCACACTCTGTCTCTCTCTCTCTCTCTCTCTCTCTCTCAAAAATAAACATAAAGAAACACTTTAAGATGGTTTGTTCCATATTCTAGTTTGTTACTGCTCCCTAATTATTGGGCATTTAGGTTGCTTTGAGTTTTTGCTTCCTTGAGTTTTTCTTTAGGATGCATTCTCAGACGTGAAATTTCTTGGTCGAAGTGTATGAGCATTGTGAAGAGCTTGGTAACAAGTGCCAAATTATTTTCTGGAACAGTCAGGCCAATTATACTCCCTGTGGCAATGGGCATCAGAGCTCAAATGTACCTAAGTCAGCATATAAGTATCCCAACCATCTTGGTCCATAGTGGCCCTTCATTTTTAATTTCCTTCATTACTGTTACTTCATTTTGTTTTTTTACATACGTATCTCCTGACCTGGTGTTGCATATACTCCGGAACCTCTGACTCTTGGCCTGTTTGGCCTCTGATATTTGGCCTCCTAAGTCAGCTTCTAAATCATCTTCACATGATTCCAAATGGCATAGACCAGGGCTTCTCACCCTCAGACTGGTGACATTTGATTAGTGACACACATATATACATGCACAAGTATATACAGCTACATAGAGATCTCTATCTCTGTCTCCTTGGTACATGTATTTTTAAATTTTCTATATGTTATTATGTTTTGACACCTTAAACAATCTTTCTAGCTGGGGAGAGAGACACTGCCCTTCTGGGCTAAATATGGCAAACGGACAAGCAGGGAAGGCACACCTTTGATATGCAAGCTAACCAACAGAGCCCTTCTATCTGGCCCTCACTGCCCAGCAGGCTCTGCCTTGGCTTTAATCATAGCAGAGCAGGTCTCAGGCAGCTGAAGACACCCGGTAGCCCAGAACCTGCTGGACGGTTTCCAGTTAGCCCACCTTGAACTGTTGACCTTGTCTTGCCTTGCCTTTTTTTTTTTTTTTCCCACTCACATGTGGGATTTTATTTTTTAATTTTTGTTAATGTTTATCTTTGAGAGAGAGACAGAAAGAGTACATGAGCGGGGGAGAGGCAGACAGAGAGGGGGACAAAGGAAGGATCTGTAGCTGACAGCATGGAGCCCGATGGGAGGGTCTTAATTCACAAAACTGTAGATCATAACCTGAGTTGAAGCCACTTAACTGATTGAGCCACCCAAGAGCCCCCACCTTGCCTTTCTTATGGAAACTTCAGTAAACCTTGACCTGAGCTCTCCCCTTGCTGCTGTCTGATGTTTTTCCCGTGACCCTCTGTGCATGGCCTGCAGTGACTCCCTCTCTAGAATCTGTGCATACAATAAATGTTATTCTACAAGCATTGTCCTGTTAACTACCATAGCTGCATCTGACTGGCCGTCCCCAGAACACACAGTGAAAGAGTTTCACCACCCCACTGACTATTCACTCTCCTGGTTCTGCTTCTCTACAGCACCTTGCCCAATACACGATGCAACAGGGCTTGGAATCTGTTGTAAAGACAGAGCCAAGAGGTTTTGTGGACGGTCTGAATGGAGGGGTGTGGGGAAAGCGGTTATCAAGGAATGCTTGCACCTTTGGGTCACGCAAGTACCCTCATACATGCCCTCTCAGCTTGAAAGAGCAAAGGTTTTGCCTAAGTCAGCTCTGGCGGTTCACCTTGCGTGTTGCTAAGTGATTTCATCCACACCTTTGGTGCTTTTCTGCCCAACAGCGTTCACCTCTGCAGACCCTATTTCCCGTGCCTTATAGTGTGCCTGCACCTTTCCTTGGTCATGCTTAATTAGTAGTGTTTTCGGGGCACATCCGCTGGAACTATTCCAGAATTCCGTGGAAGGGCAGTGAGCATTGCAGCACCACTGGCTTAAGCCCCAAAATATCTCTAAAGGGCTTTTTCATTCCTTTCCCTAGTCTCCATCACCTGTCTGTTGCACTTGGAGGTTTAGGGATGGTAGTGGGTGGGCTTTGAGCTGGATTCTTCCAGAAGGCCCCAGATTGGAGGAGACTGGATGGTTCTAAACCAGAATTTCCTTACAGGAGGCAGAATAAGAGATGATGTCTGAAGACTTTCAGAGGAGTCTGGCAGCCTCAGTATTGATCTCAGGGGAGAAGACCATTCCTTTTTGCGGCGGCTTCCTGGGAAGCTTGCTCAGCTAACCACGGATCCTTCTGGAAATTTCTAGATGTTATTGAAAATCTCTGCTCTGTGCCGGCAAACAGGCATCTGGGGAGCAGGAAATTGGGCCAAATGCCCTTACTGGGGCCCAGGAGGGGGTCTGCAGTTTTGGATTCTTTTGAGCAGAGAGAATGGCTCTAGGCTGCAGGCACAACATGTTTAAAAAAAGAAGCCAAGCTCATTTATAGTCAGTCAGCTCATGACCCTTTTCTCTTTTCCCATCATGAGTCAACGAGGGGGGCAGTCTCACTGTGGCTGCTGCTCCTGTTCAAGGCTTTCCTTGAAAGTTGTGAAAACCAGGCAAGAGCCCTCCCCCATTATAAAAACATACACTCATAATGAAAATAAGATTCACTCAGTACTGAGGGATGAAAGAGAAGAGAGAAAAACCTTCCAAATTCCCACTACCCAGAGATAACCATTAACATTTTGATAAATATTCTTCTGGCTATTTCTAAATACACCTTATCTCTCTCTCTCTCTCTGTCTGTCTCTCTGTCTCTCACACACACACATACACCCCCACATACTTTTATGCAAATGCGATAACATCGTGTGTGTTCTCTTATTCTGTAACCTGCTTTTTAACTCCACATTATGCCATGGTCCTTTTTCTGGGTCAACAAATTTAGAAATACCTCATCAATTTTAATGGCTGCTTAAAATTCCACTGTGTGTTTAAAACGTACAATATTTAACCAGTTCCCTATTGGTGGACATTTACGTTGGTTTCGATGTTTATCGTGGAGAATGTTGCTATGAAAATCCATGCAGTTATATCTTCATCCACATGTATAATTTATTGCTCATTTAAACATCTCTCTCTTTTTTAAATACTGTAGTAGTAGTAGTAGTAATAACAACAACAATAATAATAATAATAATAATAATAATAATATTTTCTGGGATTGTGATGAGAAGAGATAATGTAGCATTTCTGGAGACTTCTGTGTCCCCTGGGACAGTTTTCAGCATGGAAATGAAACCCAGGAGCCAGGCCTGAGTCCGTGATGCCCAGAATTTTCTGATTATACGGATCATGAGGACACATGCTGACAGCCCTGTTTCTGGGACTTTCTGGGACCTAATGAGACACTCTCAGGGGCTGACACAGAGGCACAAGGCATAGGTGGGGACCCAGGGGCAGAGAGAAGCAGGAGGAAACTGGGAACTCACAGAAATCCTTGGTTGTATAACTGAGGTTTGGACCGAGTTTAAATGTCTGGAAGGGACACAGGGCACCAGGAAATTACAATATAGTGAGGTAAGTGTTAAGTACAAGAGGTATTGGAAGAACCAAAAAGGCTCACTAGCATTTGGAGGTCTGGGAAGCCTTCCTGGAGGAAGTCAACTCCAAAAAAGTGCTCTAAGGTATTTTGGAAATGGCCAGGAGACAGAACGATGAGGAGAGGGTTCAGGGAGAGCATTCTGGGAAGAGGGCAAAGCTGTTACAAAGGCCAGGAGGGCAGACAGTCGGGGTGCTTTCTCTCACTGAGCCCCAAATCTAGACAAATGAATAAATAGGTAAGTTCAAAACACAGGGCTAACTGTGATGACAGTGGGTTTTGGGACCCAGACTGGGGAGGTGCTTGGGGGTCTGATACAATGGACTGAACCCTGACATTGTCCTGAAGGGCATCTCTTCCCTCTGGCCCTGCCCCCTGGAGCCAAAAGCACTCTCCCTGTAACTCAGAAAACAACACACTGGTGGTTGCTTCAGGGCCTAAAATCATAGTCATTGTCTTCATTTTCATGTGGTCCAAATAGTGACTGAAGGAATTTACAAGACAGGAAGCAGAACTGGGGCATGCTGATAGGGCCAGTGTTGCCTTGTGATTACTCCTATTTTTTGTTATGTTTCTTTTTGTTGTTTTTGTGATTACCCCCCCTTTTTTTTCGCATTTTTAATTTTTTAACTAAAATAATTTTTTTAACATTTATTCATTTTTGAGAGACACAGTACAGGCAGGGGAGGGGCAGAGAGAGAGGGAGACACAGAATCCAAAGCAGGCTCCAGGCTCTGTCAGCAAAGAGCCCGACGTGGGGTTTGAACCCATGAATGGTGGGATCATGACCCGAGCTGAAGTCAGATACTCAACTGACTGAGCCACCCAGCTGCCCCACAATTACTTCCAGTTTTAAACGAGAAGTGGGGAACAGATTGGTAGCTGTCAGCAGAGCTGCGATTATGAGAGGGAAGCCAGGAGAAAGGTCATTTTGAGAAATAGAAATGCCCTTAAAGTTGGTTTGACAAGAGCTATATAACCTCAAAGTTTTGGGACATCAAAAATTCCCTCCTCAGCCTGTGGAGGCTCCCGGAATTTCTACCTGTAGCTTGGGGAAAAGGCGTGAATGTGAATGAGTACTTATGTATGCAGCATATATGGTGTGGGCCATGAGTCTCTGAATGGGGTTCATGAACAATGTACTTTAGAATCACCTGGAAGCTTCCAGAAGGCGCATCTTTGGGTCCTACCCTAAACCCTTGGAAGTGGACACGCCTGGCTGTTTGTTTGGCATCCGTCTCAGCTGGGCTCCCACCCTCTTCTCTTTCCTAACAGAATCCAGTTTTCATGGTCAGTTGTATGCCCCTCCCCCATGCCATCTTAAAACTCTAGGAAAACTAGACATAAGAAAGAGAAGCAGAAGAGATAGCATCTCTTTGTCCTCTGGCTGCTGCTGACTGAGCGTGTAGAATCTACACCAAAGGAGCAGAGAGAAGAGATGGACAGACCTGGGTTCTTGATGACACCTGTGAGCGGCTGAATCAAACTTCCCTGAGGCCTGACCTCTCTGCAGACTTCTGTCATGTGAGATAACAAACTCTTCCATTGAGCTGGAATTTCCATTATTTGCAGTGAAAGCCCCATAACTGATACACATTCATCGAATCAGCATCTCTGGTGATGGGCCTGCCCCAGGCATTTCTGAGGTACACTCGGGTGTGGAAACCACAGGAGAGGTACTGGGGACACCAAGCTGGCCATCACAGGTCAGGGTCGGACCCTGGCTCGGCCACGAAGTTTCTGAATCACGGGGAGTCTGCTGTATCCCCTCTCTGAGCCCCAGCTTTCTCACGTGACCAAGAAGGGATCTACCCTAGGGAATCTATCTTTGTGTTCCGCTGTTCTGCTGTAATGTGACCCGAGGCGAGCATGGTGGTTAACTGTGGCAGGAGAGAATGCCAAGGGAAAGGTGGCACAAAATGCCGTGACACCAGCACAGTAGAGCAGCAAGGAACGCTGTTGTTATCTTAAACAAAAGCTGGCTGCAAATTCTCTGCTTTCTAGAGAAATGGCATAATAAATCTCAAGGATTGGAAAGTTCTATTGTTCAGAAAAATGCCTTGATGAACGTTTTGGTTCTAATGTAGGGCATGTCCCCCACTCCCCAGCAGAGCCTGGATGAACGATGGGAAAAGGAGAGAGGGCTGGATTTCTCCAGTACCCTAGGGTCAAGCGCAGTGCGACAGACAGGACCTTGGGTTTCTAGCAGTCTTTAGAAAAAAGAGGTGGGTCCAGAACAGAGCAGAAAGGAGTTGAGCAGAGGGTCTAGGGATGGAGAAGCCTGAGGAGATGGGTGGTGGTGACCAGGGCCTCAGGAGGATGAGGCCAGAGAGGAATTTCCTGGGATGAGAGATGGTCCATATGTACCAGGCAGTGACATCCAATGTCCAACTTTGGCTTGTCACCTGGCCTGTATTGTGCAGAATCTTCCCTCTCTCACCCAAATCATCAGTGACAGTCTGCAGCACACTCCCTGTTCTTTGTTTTGGGTACTTTGGGGGAAATAATGAAATAACTGAGGATGAGTTCAGCTTGACATGCTGTGTAGAAAGAGTGCGGACATCCTGCGAGATTTTCAGAATCTATCTGCTCACTGTGTAGAAGCAACGCTTCACAGGAAGTGACTGGGTGAACCTAGTCCCTGCTCCAGAGCATCTTCAGAACCATGGGGGGTGGGGGATGGCCATTAAGTTCAACACAAAAGATGGGATGAGGGCTTGAGGAGTTCTTGAGAAAGGTGACCCAGAATGCTGGAGGCTGGAGGAACATCCAGGGACTGGGTGACCCAGACTGCTGGGGACTGGAGGAAGATCTGAGGCCTGGGTGACCCAGCATGCTGGATGCTGGAGGCACATCCGGGGACTGGGTGACCCAGACTGCTGGGGGGACTGGAAGAATATCCGGGGACTGGGTGACCCAGACTGCTGGGGGACTGGAGGAACATTTGGGGACTGGCGATGGTAGAACAATATAAACACTATTCACAATGTCTCATGGGCTCCTTGGCTTATGTCATCCATCCCATAACTCTGTGGGACACGTTAATTATTTAGACCCATTTTCAAATGTGGGAAACCTTACAAACTAAGGCTCAGATAGGGTCCTGACCTTCCTGATGTCTTCATGGTTTCCCAACTGGGTCTTGCCTTCCTGCACCACCATTTTGCAGCTTGGTTCCCTCAATGGTCATCGGGGAAAGGGTGGCACATTAAGGTATGATGAGGTTTGATTAGGGTTGGGAAGGAGTAAAGTAATTGTGGCAGACAAGGAGGCTGCTAATTTAATGATCCCCTTTTGAAGACATCTGACCAGACCCTGGTGGCTGCACACTTTTTCCAACTCTTGAATGGCTGATATTTCCAAGTAACGGGGATCCCAGAAGAGGGTGGAGCTTTACAATGTCAGCATCCACTTTGGAGGGCTGTGGGTCTGCTTTCCCCGGGCCATGTGAGTTACTTGTGGCAGCTTGGTCTTTGGGAAACAAGGAAACTCACTGAAACCCACTGGGAGACTGGAAGTGGCCTGCTCATCCCTCCCCAACCCTCCCTGGGATCTACAAATGACCTGGTGGAGCAGTGATAAAGCCACAGTTGTGAAGAAACCAGGGTTGTGGTTCAACCACCTGAGGCTCGCAGGCTGCTCCGACATGATGGGGGGCAGCCGTATACCCACAAGACCACATCTGGCTGCAGATCTAATGGCTAAACAATTGTGCTAATGGAGACACTGTTTCCCACAGGCTTGCTCAGCTGCCTGTTCTCCCTTATTTCCCATTTTGTCACCTCCTATTGCGTCTACTCAACAAAACTTTGGTATTAGCATCCCCCACCTGATGGCTCTTCTCCCTGCCACCGGCTTATCAGTTCAGACTTTGTCGTTTCTCATAGGAATCATTGCCATAGACTTTACCTGGTCCCCTGCCTCCTGTTCCGAACTCCTCTGCATTCTTTAACCGGTCATCGGAATTCGTTAGATGTTTCTTAAGAACTCTTCTTAGCTCTAGTGTCATAAAGAATATCCTTTGGTTTTGACTAACTCTGACCACTTCCCCCTTTGTCTCCTGGTTCCAATCATTCACTTTTCTATTACAAATACCTTGGAAATAAGAGCTTTTTAGGACCAGACTCCTCTTGTAGAATCTAGCAGCTATTCGATAAGCAATAATTGATAGTAAGGCAGGGACAGATCTTAATTATTTTTTTATAGCTCAATATGAACTCATATTAATATGGGCCCAAGCACTCATTTGCATTTGACTTTTATTTTGCAGCACCTTCTCTGTGTAGGGCACCAGGACAATCTATGTAGAGACACGGATTAGCTATTGCTCAAAGGGGCTCGGAGAGCTGATGACTCTGTGAAGGGCTCAGCGCTGCTTTCTGAGTTCATAACAGCATGTCATGGATTTTCTAGTTCTTGAAAATGTCCAACTAGTGTGCCTGAAACCACCTCATCTTTGTCATTTTTCCCCCTAGTAATACACAAGTTCCTTCTCCATAGTTGCTATAACTTAGCACGAAAGGCATTTTAGAAACCCATTCTGAGGAAGCGGAAAGGAAATTGAATTTTCAACATGGTCAGCTAGCCCTATATTTTGTTTGTAACACTGTTCTTTGATTTTGTTCTAGAGCAGCAAGAGAAACCTGTTTTAGTGCTAACATGACAACATTTACATCATGTTTTATTAAGGTTTAAGGTGGCATGGTCTTGAAAAGGGTAATAGGAAATTATAGAGTCAGGAATCTGGTTCTGCTTTTGATATGTTCTAGGACCCTGGACCATGTGCTTAGTCTCAAGACTCAAGATTCTGATCTGTACAATAGGAGAATGGTCCTAGATGAAGGCCATCAAATAGATTTCGACTCAAGTCCACTGTTGATGGCCACCTGGTGCTCTGTGTTGAGAACAATTCTGAGGCTGAACAGTGTGATTGATTAGTGATGTCTGTCATGGCTGCAGGATGGAGGAAAGTAGTACAAATACTACTGATCTGTCAGCACAGAGCCTGAAGTGGGGTCGAACCCACGAATAGTGAGACAATGACCTGAGCTGAAGTCAGATGCTTACGTGACTGAGCCTTCCAGGTGTTCCTTTTCTCTATGACTTATAAGCTGCTCTTCCATTCTTAAAAAATAATGAATCACTCAGGAGCCCTCTTACACCATCTCTACTGTGTTGTTTTACTAATTTAAACCTAAACACCCTTCCCCACCCCACAAAACCCTCCATCCCAAGTCAGCCATCACAATTCAGAACAGGGAACTGTAGATGATCCTTGACATTTGGAGCTCATTATCACTCTTTTTTTTGCTGTATGTGATTTATTGTGTTAGATTAAAGCTCTGCTTATGAGCAGTGCGTATGGATACAGAGGTCGTCAGAGGTCATGGGCCCCCTGATGACACTGAGACCCTAGAAGGTGAAGTAATCCTCCCAAGACCCCATATTAGCTAATAACTGTCACAGCAGGAGCTCCTGGCTTCCAAGAAGAGGGCTCTTTCTCTTACCCCATGCAGTGTCTTCCAATTCACTCCAAAATTTCTGATAACTGGGATGACCTTTGTTACAAAGACAGGGGTGCAAACATGTTTATACTGCCTTATTTTTTATTACTTAACTTAAAAAAAGCTTTAAGTTTACTTATTTTGAGAGAGAGAAAGAGAGCACAAGCGGGAGAGGGACAGAGAGAAGGAGAGGTAGAATCCCAAGCAGGCTCTGTGGGGCTTGAACCCATGAACTCTGAGATCGTGACCTGAGCAGAAATCAAGAGTCGGACGCCTTAACTGTGTGACCCAGGTGCCCCTGTACTGTTTCATTTTTTCACTTAAAAAATCAAAATCGGTGAGAGCCCCTGCATGAGACATCAGCAGGATACTCAATATCTATTTTCCGGGGCCCTGCCCCTCACCCCTCCGTGAATTGGCTAAGAAAACTGGGGACTTACACAGTCTGAGGGAGTCTTTTTCACAGGGAAAAGTTGAGGTCCTACGATACCCGATTACCTGTAAACCAGTGGTTCTCACCAGGGAGTGATTTACCCCCCCGGGGGGACGTTTGGCCAGATGCCCAGGCCAGAAACAGGAAGTGGCCTGCTCAAGCCCATCCACATGTGTCTGAACATTGGGTGCCTCCTTCCTGCAGAATGACGCTGAGGACCTAGGGTGGGGGTGATAACCTCAAAGAGCTACCAGGGCCTGGAAGGTGAGGCCCAGGAGTGGGGCAGCAGAAAGGGTGCTGCCAAGACCTGTCTGCCTCACCCACTGGACACCTGCTGTGTCACACATGAGCCCAAACTTCTGATTTTTTCAAGAGAAGCCACAAAACCGTATGTTCATTTGAAACAACCCTTTTGACAATGTTGACAACTAGTCAAAACTTTTCGACCCTGTGTGGGGAGGGGAGGAAAGAAAGGAAAAAGTGAGGGTTTCCTGAGGCCTTATCTTTTGCCTGCAAGGGAGCAAGAACTTTCATGTCCTTTGCAAAATCCATGGAAGCTGTCTTTCTAATTTTTTTTTTCAACGTTTATTTATTTTTGGGACAGAGAGAGACAGAGCATGAACGGGGGAGGGGCAGAGAGAGAGGGAGACACAGAATCGGAAACAGGCTCCAGGCTCCGAGCCATCAGCCCAGAGCCCGACGCGGGGCTCGAACTCACTGACCGCGAGATCGTGACCTGGCTGAAGTCGGACGCTTAACCGACTGCGCCACCCAGGTGCCCCGGAAGCTGTCTTTCTAGTGTCTGCCTGTCCTCACTAATCCACATGCCATTCTGAGACACAGTCAGCTGTTAGTCGGGATAGAAGAGTTAGGGCAGAGATTTCTGTCCAAATTATTACCTCTATTATTTTATTTTAATGAATAGGATTTACAGGTTTTTTTAAATGTTTATTTATTTTGAGAGAGCGAGAGACAGGGTGCAAGCAGAGGGAGGGCAGAGAGAGGGGTACACAGAAAATGAAGCAGGCTCCAGGCTCTGAGCTGTCAGCAAAGAGCCTGAATCAGGGCTTGAACCCACCAACCATGAGATCATGACCTGAGCTGAAATGAAAAGCCAGACACTTGGGAGGAACCAAGATGGTGGAACAGCATCGAAGTTTTTTTGCATCTCCGGACCATGAAATATACCAGATGAACACTAAACCGTCCTGCACACCTAGAACACTGATCTGAGGATTAACACAACAATCTGCACAACCTGGACCACAGAACTTGGCTGGTATGCAGCGCGGAGAGGTGAACTGGGGGAGAGAGAAGTCACGAGGGCAGGGAACTGTGTTTTCCTTGCAGAGAGAGGACGGAGAGGAGGTGGGGGAGAGTTCGGGAAAAGCACCCCCCCCCGCCCCCCAAAAGCAGCTGGAGAGAAAGTGGAAAGGTGGAAACAGCCACAGGGACTGAACTAAAAGGGAGAAAGGAGAAAGGAGAGGGTTGAAATTCCATTAAGACTCTACAAACAGGGGAGGGCAGAGTCTGAAACTCCGCAGCTCATTACCTGGCAGTGTTCCGGTGGGAAGGGCGGATCCCCAGGAGCAGAGTGAAGTCTGGTTATCCTCGGGTCACACGGGGAAAGGCGGTTTCCCTGCTGGGAGGACATCTGGTTGAGGCTGTGTGGCCACACGGTCCCAGCAGACCCCGGAGAACAACCACATTCGCTGGTGGTGGAACAAGGTCGTTAAGGGCAAAGCCTGGGGCCAGATGCGTGTTGTGATTTTCCATGATTCCTGAAACGCCGCTGCTACGCGATCGCGTGAACTTTCTCTGGGGCGGGCTGGTGCCAGGCCGCGGTCTCTGGGCTTTGGCAGCAGCAGCGGTCCCGCGAACATTCCTGGCTGCGGCGGCCACCGGCCATTGCTCCGGGAGACCCTCCCAGAGAGGATCTGAGCTGGTCGGAGCCACAGTCCCTCCGAAGGGAGGGGTCGGGAAACACAGCCGTGTCAGAGATAAAACTCAGGAGGGAGGTGGCGCCTGACAGCCTTGACGGCTTGGTCACCGACAGCATAGAAGCAGTGAGCGGAGGAAGCCGGAGACAAAGGATGGGGTGCGTGATTGCTGGTGGGGGAGAAGAGAGGTCAGACACTAGAGACTGAGCAGCTGGGTCACCACCATTTTCACCGCTCCTGCGCGTGCGCATACACACCTGCAAGCGCCTCAACAATCCTCTGCAGTAAGCTGAGCAGCGCCATCTAGTGGAAAACGGAGTCATTACACTAAGCCCCGCCCAACGGTGCTAACCTCACTCTTCAGTAACACAACTCTCTCCACCTGCTTAGATTATGGATGATAAAGCCCTTCATAGTTTGACTTCTAGGGAAAAACGAGGTAATTTCAATCGTATTTCAGTCTATTCTCTGGTCCATCTATTCAATTTTTTGTCTTTATTTTTCATTTCTTTTTCTTGAATACAAAGAGAAAAAATTTAGTTTTATTGTCAATTTTTATTACAAATATTTTTCTTTAACTTTTCTACTCTATATTTTACTTCTTTGTAAATTTTTCAAATTCCATTTTACTTCCATCATTTCATTTTATTCTAGTTCACTGTGTTTGTTTTTTTCAAATTTTCAAATGTTTTCCTTTTTTTGTCTATTTTTTTCTCTAATCTATTAAGCTCCTTTCCCCAACCAGAGCAAAACACACGTAGGATCTAGCATCATGTATTTGATTTGTGTGTGTGTGTGTGTGTGTGTGTGTGTGTGTGTTTAATTTTTAATTTTTTAATTTTAATTTTTTTTTACCTTATCAATTCCTTTTCTTCCTTCAAAGATGAAATAAAGGGATTCACACCAAAAGAAAGAGCAGGAGGAAATCACAGCCAGGGACTTAATCAACACAGATACAACTAAGTTGTCTGAACTAGAATTCAGAATCATGATAATAAGAATACTAGCTGGGGGTGAAAATAGATTAGAATCCCCTTCTGCGGAGACAAAAGAAGTAAAAGTTAGTCAGGAGGAAATAAAAAATGCTATAACTGAGCTGCAATCTCGAATAGATGCCACGGCAGCAAGGTTGGATGAGGCAGAACAGCAATATAGAGGACAAAATTATAGACAACAATGAAGCAAAAAAAAAAAAAAAAAAAAAGAAGAGGGAGACTAAGGTGAAGGGGCATGATTTAAGAATTAAAGAAATCAGTGATTCATTAAAGAGGAACAACATCAGAATCATAGGGGTCCCAGAAGATGAAGACAGAGAAAAAGGGGTAGAAAGGTTATGTGAGGAAATCATAGCGGAAAACGTTCCTAACCTGGGGAAAGACACAGACATCAAAATCCAGGAAGCACAGAGGACTCCCATTAGATTCAACAAAAACTGACTATCAACAAGGCATATCATAGTCAAATTCACAAAATACTCAGGCAAGGAAAAATTCATGAAAGCAGCAAGGGGAAAAAACGTCCTTACCCTACAAGGAAGACAGATCAGGTTTGCAGCAGACCTAACTACCAAAACTTGGCAGGCCAGAAAGGAGTGGCAGGATATATTCAGTGTGGTGAATCAGAAAAATATGCAGCCAAGAATTCTTTATCCAGCAAGACTGTCATACAAAATAGAAGAAGAGATTAAAAGTTTCCCACACAAACAAAAATTAAAGGAGTTTGTGACCATTATACCAGACCCACAAGAAGTTTTAAGAGGGGCTCTCTGAGGGGGAGAAAAGACTAAGTAAGTAAGTAAATAAATAAATAAATAAATAAATAAATAGCAAAAGCAGCAAAGACTAGAAAGGACTGGAGAACACCACCAGAAACTCCAACTCTACAAGCAACATAATGGCAATAGATTCATATCTTTTAGTACTCACTCTAAATGCCAATGGACTAAATGTTCCAATCAAAAGACATAGGGTAACAGAACAGGTATGAAAACAAGATCCATCTATGTGCTGTTTACAAGAGACCCACTTTAGACCTAACGACACCTTCAGATTGAAAGTAAGGGGATGCAGAACCATCTATCATGCTAATGGTCGACAAAAGAAAGCCTGAGTAGCCATACTTATAGCAGACAATCTAGACTTTAAAACAAAGACTGTAACAAGAGATGAAGAAGGGCATTATATCATAACTACGGGGTCTGTCCACCAAGAGGACCTAACAATTGTAAACATTTATGCTCCAAATGTGGTACACCCAAATATATAAATTGATTAATCACAAACATAAAGAAACCCATTGATAATAATACCATAATAGTAGGGGACTTCAACACCCCTCTTACAGCAATGGGTGTATCATCTAATCAGAAAATCAACAAGGAAACAATGGCTTTGAATGACACACTGGATCAGATAGACTTAACAGATACATTCAGAACATTTCATCCTAAGCAGCAGAATACATATTCTCCAGTGCACATGGAACGTTCTCCAGAATAGACCACATATTGGGACACAAAGCAGCCCTCAGGAAGTACAAAAAGATCGATTTCATACAGTGCATATTTTCAGACCACAAAGCTATGAAACTCGAAATCAACAAGACAAAATTTGGAAAGGTAATAAACACTTGGAGACTACAGAATATCGTACTAAAGAACGAATGAGCTAACCAAGAAGTTAAAGAGGAAATTAAAAAGTACATGGAAGCCAATGAAAATAATAACACCACATCCCCAAACATCTGGGATGCAGCAAAGATGGTCACAAGAGGAAAGTATATAGCAATCCAGGCTTTCCTAAAGGAGGAAGAAAGGTCTCAGATACACAACCTAACCTTACACCTTACAGAGCTGGAAAAAAGAACAGCAAATAAAACCCCAAACCAGCAGGAGACAGGAAATAATAAAGATTAGAGCAGAAATCAATGTTATCGAAACCAAACCAAAACAACAACAACAACAACAACAACAACAACAACAACAACAACAACAACAGTGGAACAGATCAATGAAACCAGAAGCTGGTTCTTTAAAAGAATTAACAAAATTGATAAACCACTAGCCAGTTTGATCAAAAAGAAAAAGGAAATGACACAAATAAATAAAATCAAGAATGAAAGAAGAGAGATCACAACCAACACAGCAGAAATAAAAAAAATAATAAGAGAATATTATGAGCAATTATACGCCAATAAAATGGGCAATCTGGAAGAAAAGGAGAAATTCCTAGAAATATATACACTACCAAAACTGAAACAAGAAGAAATAGAAAATTTGAACACACCCATAACTAGTAAAGAAATCGAATTAGTAATCAAAAATCTCCCAAAAACCAAGAATCCGGGGCCAGATGATTTTCCAGGGGAATTCTACCAAACATTAAAGGAAGAGTTAATACCTATTCTCTTGAAGTGGTTCCAAAACATAGAAAAGGAAGGAAAACTTCCAAAGTCTTGCATGAAGGCAGCATTACCTTGATTCCAAAACCAGATAATGACCCCACTAAAAAGGAGAACTATAGACCAATTTCCCTGATGAACATGGATGCAAACATCCTCAACAAGATATCAGCCAATCGGATCCAACAATACATGAAAAAAATTATTCACCACGACCAAGTGGGATTTATACCTGGGATGCAGGATTAGTTCAATATCTGCAAAACAATTAATGTGATTCATCAGACCAATGAAAGAAAGGACAAGAACCACATGATCCTCTCAATAGATGCAGAGAAAGCATTTGACAAAATACAGCATCCTTTCTTGATAAAAACCTTCAAGAAAGTAGGGATAGAAGGATCATGCCCCGAGATCATAAAAGCCATATATGAAAGACCCAATGCTAATATCATCCTCAATGGGGAAAAACTGAGAGCTTTCCCCCTAAGGTCAGGAACAAGACAGGGATGTCCACTCTTGCCACTGTTTTTCAACATATTATTGCAAGTCTTAGCCTCAGCAATCAGATAAGACACAAAAGGCATCCAAATTGGCCAGGAGGAGGCCAAACATTCACTCTTGCAGATGACATGATACTCTATATGGAAAACTGAAAACATTTCACCAAAAAACTGCTAGAACTGATGTATGAATTCAGCAAAGTGGCAGGATATAAAATCAATGCACAGAAATCAGTTGCATTTCTATACACCAATAATGAAGCAACAGAAAGAGAAATCAAGGAATTGATCCCATTTACAATTGCACCCCAAACCATAAAATACCTAGGAATATATCTAACCAAAGAGGTGAAAAATATATACACTGAAATCTATAGAAAGCTTATGAAAGAAATTGAAGATGAAACACAAAAAAAGGAGAAATATTCCATGCTCCTGGATAAGAAGAAAAAATATTGTTAAAATATCAATACTACCCAAAGCAATCTACATATTCAAGGCAATCCCTATCAAAATAACACCAGCATTCTTCCCAGAGCTAGAACAAACAATCCTAAAATTTGTATGGAACCAGAAAAGACCCTGAATAGTCAAAGCAATCTTGAAAAAGAAAACCAAAGCTGGAAGCATCACAATCCCAGACTTCAACCTAAATTACAAAGCTGTCATCTTCAAGACAGTATGGTATTGGCACAAAAACAGACACTCACATCAATGGAACAGAATAGAGAACCTAGAAATGGACCCACAAATGTATGGTCAACTAATCTTTGACAAAGCAGGAAAGAACACCCAATGGAATAAAGACAATCTCTTCAGCAAGTGGTGCTGGGAAAATTGGACAGCCACATGCAGAAAAATGAACCAGGACCACTTTTTTACACCATACACAAAAATAAACTCACAATGGATGAAAGACCTAAATATAAGACAGGAAGCCATCCAAATCCTCAAGGAAAAAGCAGGCAAAAACCTCTTTGATCTTGGCTGCAGCAACTTCTTACTCAACACATCTCCGGAGGCAAGGGAAACAAAAGCAAAAATGAACTACTGGGACCTCATCAAAATAAAAAGCTTCTGCACAGCAAAGGAAACAGTCAGCAAAACTAAAAGGCAACCGATAGAATGGGAGAAGATATTTGCAAATGACATATCAGATAAAGGGTTAGTATCCAAAATGTATAAAGAACTTATCAAAGTCAACACCCAAAAAACAAAGAATCCAGTGAAGAAATGGGCAAAAGACATGAATAGACATTTCTCCAAAGAAAACATCCAGATGGCCAACTGACACATGAAAAAATACTCCACATCACTCATCACCCAGGAAATACAAATCAAAACCACAATGAGATACCACCTTACACATGTCAGAAAGGCTAACATTAACAACTAAGGCAGCAACAGACGTTGGCGAGGATGCAGAGAAAGAGGATCTCTTTTGCATTGCTGGTGGGAATGCAAGCTGGTGCAGCCACTCTGGAAAACAATCTGGAGGATCCTCAAAAAATTAAAAATAGAACTACCCTATGACCCAGCAATTGCACTACTAGCTATTTATCCAAGGGATACAGGGATGCTGTTTCGAAGGGGCACATGCACCCCAATGTTTATAGAAGCACTGTCAACAATAGCCAAAGTGTGGAGAGAGCCCAAAGTCCATCGATGGATGAATGGAGAAAGAAGATGTGGTGTATATATATATATATATATATATACACACACACACACACACACACTCCCACATCATGGAGTATTACTCGTCAATCAAAAAGAATGAAATCTTGCCATTTACAACTGCATGGATGGAACTAGACGGTATTATGCTAAATGAAATTAGTCAGAGAAAGACAAATATCATATGACTTCACTCATGCGAGGACTTTAAGACACAGAACAGATTGAACACAAGGGAAGGGAGGCAAAAATAATATAAAAACAGGCAGGGGGACAAAACAGAAGAGACTCTTAAATATGGAGAACAGAGGGTTACTGGAGGGGTTGTGGGAGGGGGGATGGGCTAAATGGGTAAGGGGTATTAAGGAATCCTGAAATCATTGTTGCTCTATATGCTAACTTGGATTCAAATTTAAAAAATTAAATTAAATTAAATAATTAAATTAAAAAAACAAAAAACAGCCAGACACTTAACAAACTGAACCACCTAGGCACCCCAGGTATAACCTTTATTTAACAAACACCTATGCATGGCTTTCTATGTTCCAGCCCTCTCCATCCTTCCTTCCTTCCTTCCTTCCTTCCTTCCTTCCTTCCTTCCTTCCTTCCTTTTTCTTTCTTTCCTACTTTCTTTCTTCCTTTCATATAAGTTATTACCAAGTTAGCTAACATACAGTGTATACAGTGTGCTCTAGGCTTTGGGAGTAGATTCCCAGGATTCATTGCTTACATACAACACCCAGTGCTCATCCCAACAACTGCCCTCCTTAATGCCCATCACCCATTTTCCCCTCATCCCCACCTCTCCCCCCAATCAATCCTGTTTGTTGTCTGCATTTAAGAGTCTCTTATGGTTTGCCTCCCTCTCTGTTTGAAACTATTTTTTTCCCTTCCCTTCTCCCCATGGTCTTCTGTTAATTTTCTCAAATTCCACATTTGAGTGTCTTTCTCTGACTGACTTATTTCACTTAGCATAATAACCTCCAGTTCCACCCATGTTGTTGCAAATTGCAAGATTTCATTCTTTCTCATTGCCAAGAAATATTCCATTGTATATGCATACACACACACACACACACACACACACACACACACACACCACATCTCCTTTATCCATTCATCATTTGATGGACATTTGGGCTCTTTCCATACTTTGGTTGTTGTTGATAGCACTGCTGTTAACATTGGGGTACATGTGCCTCTATGAATCAGCACTCCTGTGTCATTTGGATAAATTCCTAGTAGTGTTATTGTGTTTCAGCACTGTTTTAAGCAGAAACACTACCTGGTTTCACCCTCCTGACAATGGCAAGGGAGATACTACTATTAATCCCATATTCCAGGTGGGAATATGAGCCCCTACATATGAGCCCCTACCCTGAGCCCAGAGAGGGTGTGTAACTTGCAGTCATGGCATTAATAAGGGGTACAGCCAGGATTCAAACCAGGATGTTTGACCCCAGGGTCTGGGCTCTGAACCCCTATTCCAACAGCCTTTCAGAAAAGCAAACTTGGCTTTCTATTCAATGGAGAGCCATCCTTAAAATGGAAGAGCTGAGAAAAGAAAATGCACATGAGCCAGTCGGATCTGACTCTGAGGGCAGTGCAAGCTTCTGGAAAGCTCCGGGGATGGACCCAGCCATTTCCTTCTCTGTCCCCACCACGAAGAGCACCCAGGGTGCCATGCAGGCCGTGTGTTCTGTAACGCGGCTAGATTCTCACAGAGGGGGAATGGCTGCAAAGCCTGAAAAATACCGAGAAATGAGGGAAAGTATTCGTCTCCCTGTAAAAGATAATTAGACCCAGAGAGAGGCTTTAAAAAGCTGCCTTTTAAAAAAAAGGGCAGACACAGCTGAATGCGCTTCCAGTCCTCAGCTGTGTTCTTTGTAAGATGAGCTCAGAGCAGGGGAGGGGCAGGGGTGACAGGGGCATGCACATTTATGTTTGCTCACGAAAGCTCCAGGCTTGGGGCATCCTGGGTGCTGAAAAGGAGCAACCACTTGTGTCTGCTCTCTGGGCACGGCTGGTGTGATCAAAATTGCTGACACTCTGCCAGCAGGTTTGGGCACGGCTCTGGACCCTGCCAGTGGGTGCACGTTACTGTAATAAACTGACAGGAGAAACAACGTCGGGGTTGCCACGTGCAAAGGAAGTTTCTGTAGGGGCTTTGGGGGAGCAGTGAGGGTCTCTGAGAACGGGAGGCCTCCAGGTGGCTGGAGGCCGTTCATGGGGTCTGAGATCATCAAAACCGCTCTATTCTGGGTTTGAGTTTTGTTGGTGGATATGAAGACGAAGCTAACTAGTTAAAGCTTTTCACGCATGATGGGGAGAGTGGGTTTAGTTCTCTTACAAGGTGGGACTGTGGGGGTTGTCAGAGGAAAAGCCTGGTGGGAAGCAATGCAGGAGGAGACCCGGCTGGCCTGGGTTGAAGCTGCATCCCTGTCTTGATCAGCCATTGAGTTGGGATTTCTGGAACCGCAGCTCTGGAGTGACCAGAGAACCAGGAAAAGTCTTACGGAGAAGGAGCGCTCATCCACACTTCCCAAATTTGGCCTGGAGGGAGAACTCCAAAGCATACACCCTGCTGGTCCGGGGATGAAAAATACCTAGCACGTATGCTGCCCCTTTCCTGTCCTGTGCTCATGGTAGCCATCGCTAATCAATCCTAACAGGCTGTCTTAAAAGCCTGGATGTGGCTTCACAGCCCTTTTCAATACCCCTACTACCAATCAGATGGACTTGGCATGAGAGAAGAACTGTGTGGGGCCTCCCTGAAGCCCTTCCCAAGACTTCACTCACCTCTTCTTCCTGACCTCCACCACATTGGAGGGAAGCATTAGTTAGGTTCTGGTGTCCAACCACTGGGGTGTGAATCCCAGGCCCACCTCCCACTGTGTGTGCTCTTTGTCTCATTGTTTGTTCATACCAAGCTTCAGGTTCCTTTCCTGTGCAATGGGGCAACACCAGCATCTACCTCATAGGAAATGTTGTGA
This sequence comes from Puma concolor, assembly GCF_028749965.1. NCBI lineage: Eukaryota > Metazoa > Chordata > Mammalia > Carnivora > Felidae > Puma > Puma concolor. Next base: position 31,213,257 of record NC_141682.1, read on the forward strand.
TTATGATGGTATGGTGTGTGTGTGTGTGTGTGTGTGTGTGTGTGTGTGTGTGTGTGTAAATATCTAGCATAATGTTTGACTAGATGCTCTACAAATGAGGTTCCTTTTTTCCCCCTACGAGGAGTCCCACAGAAGGTGTGAGGGATGGGTTTGGCATCAGCTGGAAGATAGAAGTCTGAGAGGTGGGATGGAAGGGAAGGAGATGGGGCAGTCAGGGGCTAGATCATGCACGGCCTTGAGGCCAGTGTAGGGACTTTTGTTTTTTTCTTAAGGTCAAATGGATTAGGAGATGCACAGAGTTTGCCATGTTCCCTCTCGCCATAGGGCTTTGGTTCAAACTTGTCCCCTTTGCTAGAATGTTCTTTGTCTCCTCTCTCGAACCCCTACTATATCTCATTAACTTCTGAAGGTCTTCCAGTTGGCTCTCAACCATCACTTCCTCATGGAAGCCTTTCCTGATCTCCCACCCCCTTCTGTTCTATGTTCTCAGGTGGCCACATGGTCAATCTCCACCCACCCCCACCCCCACCAACTTGCAACTTCATACTTATTTGTGTTGTTATGTGACAAAACCATTCTCCACACTAGATTGTGGTTGGTGAGGCTAGGGGCTTGGCTTTGCCCACCGTTTTCTCTCCAGAGCCTGGCACCTTGCCTGATAAGTGGTAGGTACCCAATACTTGCTTTGCTCTAGAAATGTTGTTCAGATCATATGGTAGAAGGGACACAGGACCACAGTGGAGGCAGGGAGATCGGCGAGGAGGCTGTTGCTCCAAACCACATGAAAGTCAAGGTGGCCTTGAACTAAGATGGTGACAACATGGGTGGAGGGAAGTGCATGCTGTCAAGAGCTAGGAAAGAAGCTTTGTCTTGACAAATTACCAGCAGGCATTTTTTTGTCATTCCTCTTTTCTTCTGTGGATTTTACGACTGCCTTCTTGCTTAATACAAATTCCCAAAGGAGAAGAAGGAAAGGAAAATAGAAAGTATTCGCAAAGTGGGATGGTGGAAGGCTTATCATCCGCATGCTAATCAGAAGTGGGCAGAGCCCATGTGGTAGACCTTTCCTCCAGTTCCTCGCCAAGGTTGTTACCAGCCTTGCACCTGCACCTCGCTCTGCCAACTCGCAGCTCAAAATGCCCAATAGGAGTGTCTTATGAGCTCAGGGAATTAACCGCTGAGTGGCAAGGAACAGGCTTATTGAAGCCGTCAAAGCTGAAAGCGTGTTTGAACTGTGATGCGTCCTGTTGAGCATTTTATGAATATGCAGAATCAAACAGGAACCTGCGGACGCCAGAGGCAACAGGCAGAAAGAGGCTGTCTTTAAAATCCCAGCCAATGGAAGCACACATTTCAACTCATTAAAACACACAACAGGCTGTTATAGACACTTTCAAACAGGGCTTTCTATTGAGGAATATCCTGGGGGACTTTTATTTATTTTCTTCTTTGTAGAAAGTTTTCCAGGGGCGACACCCAATGTTCTAAGGCAGGTGGTTGTCTCAAAGGGCTGGACGGAAGCGAAGGGCAACTTTCCTGTGGGTGACAAATCAGATCCCCGATTTGGGCTTTCAAAAGGCACTTTCCTCCTTTTGCAATTTATCTGTCTAATCTCCCTGATTCATTTACACATTTCAGTTTGATGGTCTCCACTTGACAGTGGGGCCCATATGCTTGCTGCTTTTGATGGAAATGGTTCTGCCTGAATTGCCTTATTTAGTTTTAATTTCCTAATTTTAGGTTCAGCTCTTGGTGCTTAACCACTTGGGGAAGTGCACGGCTTCCTCTCCCGCCCCATGCCTCAGTGGAATGTTCCCTCTCTCCCTGCAAAGCCTGAAATCCCTGCATGGGGTCACCTTGAGAATTTCTTGGGGAGAAGAGCTGGTGTGGAGCAAACCCTTATTGCCAATTCCTTAGGAAGGATACACCCTCCCGGGAGCTCCCTCCCTCTCTTGTGGGGTGGCAGCAGACGTTGTGATTTTCCTTATTTGGTTGGAAAGTTTTCTCTTCCTTCAAATCCAGGGTTTTCTTACTTGACATTCCAAATCCACAGGAGGCTTCTATTTCCATATTCCCTCTATGCAACAAGCACGTAAGGAAAAGTAAAGAAGATGTAACTACTATGGGCAGCTAAAATCTACTTTTATTGTCCAATACCAGCTAATTAGACCCAAGACTGTCCTTACCACCACCTTCATGGCAGTTTCCTTGGATGTAAAAATGGTACTGATTCTTTACCTCTCCTGAGAGCTGTGTCACGTGACTTTGCACATTCCTTCCCCCTCTGACTCTGGACGGCCCTGTGGCTTGATTTGGCCAATGAGATATTAGCAAATGTCACACAAGTAGAGGCATGGAAATGCTTCATGACTGGCCTCTCTGCTCTTGCCCTTGGTCATTGCCATGAGAAGGGCACTTCCAGGCTAGCCCGTGGTCTCAGGGGAAAGATGAGAGACAGACACATGGGGGCAGAACTGAATCTCCTAGGCATCTCATCTTTTGGTCTAGCTGAGACCAGAAGAACTGTGAAGCCAAGTGGAATTGTGAGCTAAAATTGACGTGGGAAACAAAGGCAGAAGGAAATGGCAGATAAAATTAAATTTCCTTTTAAGCTGCAGCCCCTTGACAGATACTTGAGGCCAGCAGAGTAAAACATTTCTCCAGGAACTCCCTATGTCTTCATGCTGATGCTCTGCTAGAGGGCAAACGACCCTCCTCTGGCAACAACTAGGCCTTCCCCTATTCCGGGAGCGTTCTTTAGCATATGAAAATCTCACTGGAAACTTCCCCGGGACTTTACCTCCCCCAACACCTTTAGTATATAAGTTGTCTCTCCTCATGGTGCCTGGGCAGCTCTTCCGGCCATGGGTCCTGTCCCTGTGCTTTAATGAGATCACCTTTTTGCAGCAAAGATCTCCAAGAATTCTTTCTTGGTCGTTGACTCTCGTCCCCCACCACCACCCCAAAACCTCATCAAAGTAACTATCTGTTGTTTCAAGACACTGGGTTTTGGGGCTGTGTGCAGCATTGTTGTAGCAATAGATAACTGCTATCTCCTGAGACGTCACCTATGAATTCACGATGGCTCTGTATATTGCTTCCTGTTGCAGGGAATACAAGTGAAGCAGTTGTGTGTGGGGGGCTGGGGGGAGAAAACCATGGCATTGACAAGAGTATGTCAACTGGGCTGGTTTCTTTAGGAGAGACACCTGAGAACTTTCAGCTGAGAAAACGCAGAAACTGAACCCCTGGAAGCCAAAGGAGGTCTGCCCTAGTTTTAGCTTGTTTCTCCTTTATTCTCTTGGTTGGACAAGGTCCCACTGAGAGATGATGAATATCGCTGACACCACACCACCTGCCTGTCGTGTGTCTGGCATGTATAACAATGGTCAGTGAGAGTCTGAGTGGATGCTTTTGTTACCACATCACGTCCCCCCGCCCCCACCTCTGCTTTATTGAGATACAATATTGTGTAAGTTCAAGGTATACAACGTAATGGTTAGATATATGTATATACCGTGAAATGATTATCACAGTAAGATTCGCTAACAGATCCATTACCATTTTACTTGTTTGTTTGTTTGTTTGTTTGTTTGTTTGTTTATTTTTGGTGGTAAGAACTTTTTAAAAAAAAATTTTTTTTTCAACGTTTATTTATTTTTGGGACAGAGAGAGACAGAGCATGAACGGGGGAGGGCCAGAGAGAGAGGGAGACACAGAATCAGAAACAGGCTCCAGGCTCCGAGCCATCAGCCCAGAGCCTGACGCGGGGCTCGAACTCACGGACCGCGAGATCGTGCCCTGGCTGAAGTCGGACGCTTAACCGACTGCGCCACCCAGGCACCCTGAGAACTTTTAAGATCTACTCTTTTTTTATTATTAATGGATATTTATTTTAGAGAGAGAGAGAGAGAGAGAGAGCGCACAAGCGGGGGAGGGTCAGAGAAACACGGAGACAGAAACTGAAGCAGGCTCTGGGCTCTGAGCAGTCAGCACCGAGCCCAACGTGGGGCTCGAACCCACAAACTGTGAGATCATGACCTGAGCCAAAGTCAGACTCTTAAATGACTGAGCCACCAAGGCGCCCCTAAGATCCACTCTTTTAGCAACTTTCAAGTATACGTTATAGTGTCGTTACAGTATAGTTAGCATGCTGTACATCACATCCCCAGAACTTATTCATCTTATAACTGAAAATTTATATCTTTTGACCAACCTCTTCCCATTTCTCCCCCTTTCTAGCTGCTGGCAACCACCAGTCTACTCTTTGTTTCTATGAATTCAGCTTCCTTTAGAGTCCATACGTAAGTAAGATTGTACAGTGTTTGTCTTTCTCTGTCTGACTTACTTCACTTAGCATAATGCCCTCAAGCTTCATCTATGTTGTTGTAAATGCAGCAGGATTTCCTTAATTTTTTATGGATGAATAATACTCCATTGTCTCTATAGACATAGATATATAATATCTAATTTCTTATTCATCCATCCATCAGTGGACAGTGGGACTGTTTCCATGTCTTGCCTAATGTAAATAATGCTGCAATAAACAGGGGGGTGCAGAGATATCTTAGACATAGGGATTTCATTTTCTTCAGATATATACCCAGAAGTGGAATTTCTGGAAGGTATGTAACCATATTTCTTAATTCCTACATGCTGTTGACTGCAAGACAAACTATTGACTTTAATAGCAGCTCTTTTGGGGGGAAAAAGTGACATTAAATACACATATCAGTTACGTGACATATCCCAATTTCAGAAGAATTAAAATATGAAGGGAAAAAAAACCTTAGAAACAAGTAAATAGAATACAGTTTACTCTTGAACAATGCAGGGGTAAGGGGGGTCCAACCCCCATGCAGTCGAAAATCCATGTATAAATTTTGACTCCTCCAAAACTTAGCTAGCAACCTACTGTTGGCCAGAAGTCTCACTGATAATATAAACAGTCAATGAACACATTCTGTATGTTATATTTATTATGTACTGTATTCTTGCAATAAAGTAAGCTAAAGAAAATGGTATTAAGAAAACCATAAGGAGGAGAAAATACATTGCATGCATTTATCAAAAAATGACCACGTAGAAGTGAACCAGAACAGTTCAAACCCGTGTTGTTCAAGGCTCCACTGCATATTCAATTCCACAGTATCGACTCTGTCCACTTGGGTTCAAACCCCAGCGCTGTGTGTGACCTTGGGCAAGTTACGTGACTGCTCAGATTCCTCCTCTGTAAAATGGGGTTGCCAATAGCACCTACCTCACTGAATTACTGCAAGAATTAAATGAACTATTGCATGTAACATCTTAGACCAATATCTGGCATGTGGTAAGGACCATGTGAGTCCTACCTCGTAGTAGTACCCACATGATTATCAGGCAGACTGGACGGGGTGAGGCAGAGCCTCCGTTGTGCTGCATTGACTAAGCTTAAGACCTGAGATGCATGCTTTGAGTTTGACTAAGCCAAGCTCTGGTTAGCCCCAGTGTGCGATGTACCGTGTTTTTAACCGCACTTGCAGGTGTGTCTGTATACGCATGTAGACGCTATAGAGAAATGCAGGTTCGTCTCACGCCAACAAAATGGACACAGGTGGATGGAGGCTTGCTCCCAGCTGTCCTGTCTCCAAGGAGTCGCTCAGCCAACCTCTGGCTCTTCTCACGCTCTCCTGTCCTGCAGTGACACTGCGTGGTTTCTTAGCAAAGTAAGGACGAGCAGCTGTTTCTCAAGAGCGTTCTAGCAAGTCATTTTCGGCTGGCATCTGGAAGCTGCCGATGCCACTACTACATGCTGAGTCACCACGCTGCTCTGTCAGAGCCAAGGTGTGCAGAGAGGAAGGCACCGATTCAGGAACCATCATGGAAACCATCGCCTTATTCTCCAAAGTAACTGGGTGTGGTGACCTTTTGCAAAAGGCATTCCAGAAGACCATTCCAGGACCCCGTGGACCAGTTATTCATTGGAATTTACCCAAATTGTATTACCTTGAAGCCACTTAGCCTTCTTAACCTTTAGTTTTCCTCATCTGGAAAATGGGAACAATGGTGGTTCTTGTCTCAGATGGGGAACGGCAAGATTACAAGAGAATGCATAGAGCAGGGGTTGGCAAACTACTGCCTACTGGCGAAGAATGGATTTTACATTTTTGAATGGTCCAAAAAAAAAAAAAATCAAAAGAACAATAATATTTCACAACCCCGGGGAAGTTATATGAAATCAAACTGCAGCGTCCACAAATAAAGTTTGTAGAAAACACAACCACACACTCACCACTTTGCACATTGTCTCCACGGTCTTTTGCTACAACGGCGGAGTTGAAAAGCTGCCATAAAGACAGCCCAGCTCACAAAGATGAACGTGTTTACTAAGTTTGCTGACGCTGCTGTAGAGCATGACCTTGGTTTGATTTCCCACAGAGGCAGGCCTTCCGGCAAGAGTCGGAATACAAGCGCTATATATACACGAGGTGATCCCAAGAAACATCATTAAAGAGTAACAGCATAAAGCAAGGGAAGGGAAGCCAGTAAAAGGTTTAGTATCCCAGGTGGGTCCCTGGGGCCCAATCCCATTAGACATCTCTGGGAATCAGGGTAGAACACAGACTTGGTGCTATTCAAACCGAAGAGTAGGTTCACTTGTTGGATGAGGGCTGACCTGGGGAAGGAGGGCGGCCATGATTTCCTGGCACTTCTGAGAACGGGCATACCATCTTGAATGTAATAAGGGCTCCATAAGTAGTAGCTATTTTTTTTTTTTAATTTTTTTTTCAATGTTTTTATTTATTTTTGGGACAGAGAGAGACAGAGCATGAACGGGGGAGGGGCAGAGAGAGAGGGAGACACAGAATCGGAAACAGGCTCCAGGCTCCGAGCCATCAGCCCAGAGCCTGACACGGGGCTCGAACTCACGGACCGCGAGATCGTGACCTGGCTGAAGTCGGACGCTTAACGACTGCGCCACCCAGGCGCCCCAGTAGTAGCTATTAATAAAAAAAAATGATAAGAAAGTCCACTTTGGAAATTGGCAACGTGTGTCAGTTAAGTCAGGCTCTGTGTGACCTTGGGCAAATACTGAACTTCTCTGAACCTCATCAAGACTGTAGTCAGGATTAAATGAGATAATCCTTGGCACCAACTACGCATGCCATAAATTTTAATTGCTACTAATACTTGTTGGATTGAAATATGTTCACATATTGAGCCAGATTCATAAAACTTTTATGAAAATTGTGTCTGTTTCTTTTAAAATCCCTGAGCATGTAATAAGATTCTGTAATTAAAATATTAAAGATATCTGAGGGCCAGAGAAGTCAAATATTAATGAGTTAAGGAAGGGGAACATGGTTTGAGGGTCCCATTCTGTGGGAGTGTTACGGAAGTGCCTGGACACCTGTGTCTGAGCACAGAAATGTCCTAATAATTAATTTCCAAGGTCTCTGCCACAGGTCTCATTTTTATGGAAGCCAGAAGGCTCAGGAAGTTTGGGACACACTGCTAAAAATCCTCGTGGTATCCTGGAGAATTTTATTTTATTTTCCTTTATTTTTTTATTTAAAAAAAATTTTTTTTAACGTTTATTTATTTTTGAGACAGAGAGAGACACAGCATGAATGGGGGAGGGGCAGAGAGAGAGGGAGACACAGAATCGGAAGCAGGCTCCAGGCTCTGAGCCATCAGCCCAGAGCCCAACGTGGGGCTCGAACTCACAGACTGCGAGATCATGACCTGAGTGGAAGTCAGACGCTTAACCGACTGAGCCACCCAGGCACCCCATTCTGGAGAATTTTCTAACCAGTTCACTTCGACAAACTATTGTCTCGGTACACTATGGGCCAGTCATTGTTAGAGACCGGAGACAGAGCTCGCTGAGGCAAAGTGTCCATCTTCAAAGCATTCCTAGTCTGCATGAGATGTTTTTACTGTGAACCCATGAGCCCAACAAATACTATTGAAAATAGTGGACGGAGGTTAACTCTGAGCATGAGAGTCAGCAGGGGAAAGGCGTGGGCCTGGAAGGAGGAGGCAGATTTTATAGTCACCAAAGAGAAGAAAGGACAGATTTCCGGCAGAAGAGGGAAACTTGAAAGAATGCTTAGTGACTGTGCTTTTAGTCCATTAGGAAGGAGACTGGCTCATGTTGCAATGGCGTCGTCTTGCAATGGCGTCTCCCATTTGATTTTGAACTTTATTGAATTAGCAGTGGAGAGTGATCTGCTGTTTCGGAGCAGGGCACTAACGTGATAAAGTGTTCCGTTAAAAATTCTTCTGGCCCGAACATGAAGGATCTTAGGTGGGGAAGAGCGGGAAGCAGGAGAGGGACTGTTCCAGTCAAAGGCCCAGATAAGAGGCTGGAGTAGAGAAGTACTAGAAGAAACAGAAAGGTGGGGCCCGTGGTGGCCTGAGTCTATTAATAATGAGCTTTTCGGGGCGCCTGGGTGGCGCAGTCGGTTAAGCGTCCGACTTCAGCCAGGTCACGATCTCGCGGTCCGTGGGTTCAAGCCCCGCGTCAGGCTCTGGGCTGATGGCTCGGAGCCTGGAGCCTGTTTCCGATTCTGTGTCTCCCTCTCTCTCTGCCCCTCCCCCGTTCATGCTCTGTCTCTCTCTGTCCCAAAAATAAATAAACGTTTGGAAAAAAAAAAAATTAAAAAAAAAAATAATAATGAGCTTTTCCCCAGGGGGCAAAAAGGAGAAACAGAGGCAGGGAACGGATAAAATGGTGCGTTTTTTGCCTTGCCAGTTAGATGTCCATCCCACCGTCCCTAGTGGGAGCTACTCTTCCCTTTGAATACTGTGTCTTCTTTGTGGATGGGCTGGTGACTTAATCCTTTGGCTTGGTCTTTTGGTCAAGTTGGTGCTTACGAAAGTTAGTCACATTTGAACATGGATGGAAGAGGGATGATGGAAGGAGAAAACCAACAGGTAGTACAAAGGCTAGGAAAAGACAGACTCCTTGGAAGGGGGGGTAGTCTAATTAGGAGAGAAAGGTGTGAGAAAATAAAGAGGTGGGTGCTTTTTATTAAAAACTTGAGGTAAAATTCCTACAACCTAAAATTAATGTTCACCGTTTTAAAGTTTGCAATCCCATGGCATTTAAAACGTTCATGATGTTTTGCAACCACTATCTCTTTCTAGTTCCAAGACATGTCTACCGGCCCAAAAGGAAACCTCACACCCTCGTTCCTGTCTCCTCTCACTGCCCTCCAGGCCCGGAAAACCATTAATCTGCTTTTTGTCTCCGTGGGTTTGCCGAATCTGGGTGTTTCATATACATGGAATCATTGAACACGTGACCCTTTGTTTCTGGCTTCTTTCACTTTTCGTCGTGAACCTCAAAGACTGTCATGCTAGGTCATGCCTTTGATAAGGCGGCAGGTAGATAGTATGTTCCGTTTTCAGGAAATTTGCCTGGAACGCTTTGCCTGGAATGCTTTCTCCTGGCACATACAGACCTGTATCTGTGCTCAAGTATCACCTCTCAGAAAACTCACTAGAGGGACTGGGAAATGAGCTGAAGAGCAAAGAACAAAGAAGGCCTCAAGAAGGTAGACTTGGACTGTCAGCGAGAGGGAACTCCCCAAGGTCATGATCAGGATAAGCCAAATGATGCTTCATTGATCTCCCTTGTCTCTGCTGGTTTTATCTACTAGATACTCATGCATGTGCATGGAAGGAAACTCTAAGACCCGAAGATCTCTTGGGGAAGATGGTTCAGACTGTGTTTTAAAATGCATGTTTTGGGACACCTGGGTGCCTCAGTTGGTTATGTGACTGACTCTTGGTTTCGACTCAGGTCATGATCTCACGGTTGTGAGATCCAACCCTGCATTGGGCTCTGTGCTATCAAGCATGGAGCCTGCTTGTAATTCTCTCTCCCCCTCTATCTGCCCCTCCCTTGCTCATACTCACTCTCTCTCAAAATAAGTCAATAAACTTAAAACAAATTTAAATGCAGTTTTGGTAATATTTAAGTTCAGCAAAGTCAACAGATCAGGGGACAGCTGCCAGTGAAGAGTTAAGTTTGTTATACTTACGGTTCCCTGCAGAGGAAAAATGCCACACCACGGAGAGTCACCCAGGGAAGCAATGAGCTTGGTTAGGAGGCAAGAGAAGGAGGGGAAAACGTGGGCTGCAGTCTTTACTGGAAGGTTAATCAGGAAAGAAGGGGTGAGGCAAGGTAAGCAGGTTTAGGATTGGTTTGTGTGAACAATTTCCACAGGCTCTGGGGTGTAAGGGCTCTTCCTGGTTGTCTGGTACATGGATGGCCCTGGGGGTGATTTGGGCGATGGGAATAGTAGCCTGGAATGTGAGAGTCCTATAAAGAAGGCATTTGGTGCTATGGGCTCTGGGATAGTCGGTTTGCATGGGAAAAGGTATGTTTTGCAGTTGTTTTCCATCTCCAGGAATGAGCTAAATCTGGGAGGGCTGGTCCCTCTAGGGCAGCAGGGCCCTGTGTGCCACAGCATCAAAATATAGAAAATAATTTTTAATATTTTTTAATGTTTATTCATTTTTGAGAGACAGAGCACAAGCAGGGGAGGGGCAGAGAGAGAGGGAGACACAGAATCCAAAGCAGGGTCCAGGCTTGGAGCTGTCAGCACAGAGCCCTACACAGGGCTCGAACCCACGAAGTCTGAGATCATGACCTGAGTTGAAGTCGGACGCTTCACCAACTGAGCCACCCAGGCACCCTGAAATACGGAACATAAAAACACACAGTCAATATCAACAATTGCTTATGGCTACTTGGTACCTTGCCTGTTTTTCTGGCCTATTGTTTCCTCTGAGGAGGGTCCCGCCAGCCCCCAGGAGTTTGGAGGGAAATCAACAGGAGGAATTCACAGGAGGTGATAATGGCTTTTGTCTTAAGCACACCTCCGGTCTCCAGTGAGCCTTGGTGCAGTGCACCAAATATGCTTGGTACAGAGATGCTCTCTTTCTGCCTGAGGGCTTTTCAGGGCTCCTGGAACCTTGGGAGCTGTTTATTTAGTGTTTCTTCATTTAGGGGAGATTGCTCTTTCACAAACTGCTTCATGGTGGTGGCTGTGTCTCTTTCATCTGATTAGTCCTGCTTCTTGGAGACATTCAACACTGGGTTTTTTTTTTTTTTTTTTTCCCCTCCCTATCGTACCATATGTTTTTCCTTTGAGTCTGTAGTATTTTGTGCTCAGATTCTGGAACTGTGATGTGGCATTTCTCTCCTGACGATTTCCTAGCAGGTGGCTTATCTCAGCAGCTGGTAATGGCAGGGGATGGCGTTTTAGGGAGAAATCAGGTAATGCCAATCTCTGTGTGTTTGTAGATCCCTCTTTGGCTTCGCCTCCGGAACGATTCCTTTCCCATGTTTACTGTCCTATCAGGTGTCACATGTGCCAGCATTGGCTGTTGCATGGACATCTGTTCAGGGAATGCTATATCTGTCTGTCTGTGACAGAGACACTGGGGCTTTCTGGGGAGTCGAACTCATATTTAAAAGATGGTAATCGGAACATTTATTGGGTCCTACTGTGTGCCAGACATTGTGCTAAGGATGTTCCATACACTGACTAATTTATTCTGCCCAACAGCCATTTCAGGTAAGTAAATTATTATCCCCATTTTACAGATGAGAAAACCAAGACCAAGAGCCTTGGTTAAGGCTGCAGAGATTTGGACCCATATCTGTCTGATTCCAGGGTCATATTTACCACTTGGATTAGGTCACAGTATGCGTGGGAGGATTCAGAGACTTCTGTGTTGGTGATTTGTGCATGTTCTTCTTTACCTAATAAAATTCTGGGAATTCCACCCCCCCCACACACACTTTTTTTAAAGTTTATTTATTTATTTTGAGAGACAGAGAATCCCAAGCAGGCTCTGCACTTTCACTGTGGAGCCTGACGCGTGGCTCGAACCCACAAACTGCGAGACTTCATCTTCCTCTAATTTATTCGACTTTTTTCTTGAGATGTTCGGTGCCCTCCAGGCCACTCCTTCTCTTGATACTAGGGTACAAGTGAATGAAGCCTTAAGATACTGCTTTACAGGAGTATTTAAATTTTAACTACACTTGAAACCTCAGTTAAAGAGGTAAAGCTCTGAAGGCGGGCTCTCAGGCATTTTCCATTAATTTATTCAACAAATGCTCCCTGAGTGTTTACCTTGTCCCAGGCACTGCACAAGGCTCTGAGGACACAGAGGTACAGACGAGGTGGCCTCGTCCCTTAAGAAGCTCCCAAGGTTGGAGGCGAGACAGGCGTATAAACCACCATGATACTCTGAAGAACACTTTCATGGCGGAACAATCATGGTGTTGTGGGAGCAGGGCTGGCAGCTGGTGACTAACACTGATAGGAGTAAAGAGGATAGTCCTGGGAAAGGGACATTTGAAGCATTGAAACACTGAGTGGGCAAAATAAAATTAGGCATTCCAGGTAGAGCGATGAGCGTGTGTGTCATGGGGACGAGATTTTTTAAAAAATGTGTGAGTGTTCCCAGCTCTTCTCACCTCCCTCCTCTGCCATCATGTTAAAGAGCATTGAGTCCTTGCCAGTCCAGTCACCTCCAGACTCTTCGGGATGAGAAATGGGGGGACGGGGAAAGAGGAAGACAGGGCTCTAGGTGGCAGGACAGGATTCTTCCTTGAAGGAGAAAGGAAGAAGAGGGGAGAGGAAGTCAGAAAGGCAACAGATAAGGAGTAGACAGAACATGGGGAGAGGACAGAAGAAGAATTTATTTTTAGTGTGGAGGTTGGGCAGAGTTTTCCGGCAGGTTGGCAAGAGAGGGGATCTGGAGATGTGTTGAGGCGAGAGAAATTGGAGGGGAGGAAACGGTGGTGTGAGAAATCTGGCTGAGCTTTATGACTTGGCTCATTACATGGAATATTACATGTTCTCCAAGAGACCCAAGTGCAGAACGCAATTGCTTTGGCTGCCAGATTGTGCTTCACTATATATGACCCCACGTGGGGCCTGAGCCCCCTGGACCCTCAGAATTTATTTGGGTTACATGTACAAGTACTAAAAATCATTCAGTAACATGGTTCATAGATGGAAAAGGATTTTGGTTGGTGGCGGTGCATTTCATCAACCGACACATGCTAATGGTTCCTTTAATGGTGGGAAATAATCACCACCATTTTGAATTTGTTCATTCACTCAACAAATAGTTATTGAACACCTGCCATGTGTCTGATCCATTTTAGTGCATGTAGTTTATCATTCTGCACTCTAAAGGGTACCAGCAAAGGGGAAGAAGGGATGGTCAGTCTCCAATAGGAGGAGTTACTGTCAGATGGTTTTAATTTCCTCTGGGAAGGAAACCTAAGTTTTGGCTACTCATTGGAAATTCTTTACGTTTCCAGTCTATGTTACTTCTGTTTAGATTACAAAAATTATATCCATTAAGCACTTACTATGTGTCACTGTTTTCCATACAAAAATATGAAAAATATTTCATTCTCATCCTTAAGGAATTTACAGATTAGTGGGAGAGACACAGGAGAACATGAAATTTCACTATAACATGGTAGAAACAAGGACAGAAGTAGGCACACAGGGGAACCTGCTGTGGGAACACAGGGGAAGGCACTTAGCTTTTCCGGGGTGTTCATGGAAGGCTTCCTGGAGGAAGAGATGCTTGGGCTGAGTATTGAGACATGTGCAGGGATTGGTCAGGTAACAAAGGTGTGTGTGTATGGGTATCCCTGGCAACAGAACCAGCAAGGGTAAGGTCATGGGAATATGGAATAGCACACGTGTGGAGAGCTTCACAGAGTCTGTTATTCATGGGACTTCATTCAGCATTTATTGAGTGTCGACAATATGGCATTAGAATGTAGGGTATATAATACGACACTAGAATATGGTATCTGTGATCTATCGATTGGGTATTCTTTATCTTTCATGTCTATAAATATATAGACGAAAATATTTGCAATGGTGTTACTAGCAATGTAATGATAATGCAAGTCTCTACAAGGCAAGTTTTTTACAATTTCTTTTTTTGTGAGTGAATGACACTGCAATTCATTTATCAACAGTGGCAAAATGTGTCCACACTCCTCAGTCCTGCCCTGCAATGAGGTTGACCACCAAAAAAAAAAAAAAGTTCTGAATCTATTCATTTCACACTGTGTGCATGTGACAGGGATTACAAACTCAATACTTGAAAGGTCCATGCAGGTAATATCAATGAGTAGAGTGGGCTGAGTGGATCCTGGGATGAGATAGAAAGTTCCAGAATGCCACGGTGGGCAGTCATCTCTCAGTTTGCCTTGTGGGGACCTTGATTTTCTAGAGAAGTTGGAAACACAGATTTTTTTTTTAATGTAAAATCTCCTTACTTTTAAATGCTGGCAACTAACTCAAATAAAAATAATATTGCGGGTCCATCAAGACACATCTGTGGGCTCTCTGTGGGCCCAGGAGCTGGCAGGTGGGGACCACTGACATAAATAATGTGAACAGAGGGAACTCTGCGGTCTTATTGGCACAGCTGACTCGGGGCTGTGAGGACACGCCCTACAGCTGGGTGAAGGTGAGGAAAATTCATTTCTTTCTCTGTTGGGGGTGGGATTTAGCAGCGGAATCACCGGGCGCACCTGATCACAGGGGTTTGTCACTGCGTGCGTCTGAGCCCGTGAAGACAGATTGGGGTTTCTCCTCTTTGGCGTATTTCTTCTTGTTATTTAGGAAAGGAACCAATGGGACAGAAGGCCTGAAAAGACATGGGCAAGGAGGGGATCAGCATCTCTCCCCCACCTCCGTCACAAGACACGAAGACGGGTGGGGGCTTGGTTTCCTCTTTTCTCTCAGGATCTGGTGATGGGAGGAGGCCATAAGCAGTCGGCTCTCTGTGGCTTTAATAGGGCCTCGCGGGGTGCATCTGCCTGTGATGTAATTTCCAAGTCAAATCCCACTCCCTTCTTGAGCTGCCCATCTGGTAATTGCAGGACACTCTCTATCTTTCACGAGCCACTAAACCGTGGAGGGAGGGTTAAAGAGAGATGGTAGAGGGAGAGGTGTGTGCCTGAGCCCAAGGGCTGCCTTGCCTCCCTTACCTCATTCACGGGTTCCTTCATGAGCTCCTGTGAGGTCTGGGCTCCATGGCAGGAGCTGGGGGTATGACGGTGGTCGTGACCGGCACGGTTTGTGCTCTGAGAGCTTTTGCTCTATTTGGAAGAGCAGGCATTTTTTCAGAAACCGGTATGTGCTTCTAAGAAAGCAAAGCAGATAGAATGCACACGGGGACTGTGAGCACGAGTGATTTGGGTGGGTCTGGGGAGGGCCCTCTGAACAGCTGACAGCAGCAGGCGATGAGGTTGGAGAGACAAGCAAGGAGTGGATCATGGTTTGAGATCCCAATTTCTTTCCAAGTGTGATGAGTCCCCAAGTTATAATCAGGGGAGTGGTGTACTCTTACTTGGGTTTTAAAATGATCACGTCAGCCACTGTTTGGGTAAGGAGTTTGCTGTGAACTGAATTGTGTCTGCTCCCCCACCAGTTCGTATGTTGAAGCGCTAACGCCCAGTGTGATGGTCCTGGAGGTGGGAGGCTATTAGGTTTGGGGACCTCAGGGAACTTGACCAGGTTTACCAGCTAGTAAGCGACAGAGCTGCGACTTGAGCCCAGGTGAACCTAAGTCCGGATTCGATTCCCTTCCCCTAATACATAGCACACGCTCCATAGCCTCCTGATGAAGAGCCCAGACTAGGGAATCGAATGCCTTAGTCTGGATTCTGCTTTGCTACACACGAACTCACGCAGAATGTCTCTGTGCCTCAGTTTTCTAATCTGTGAAATGGGGTGGTAACAGTTCCTCCCCCTTAGAATTGCAGTAAAGATCAAATGAGTTGCTCCTATGAAGCACTTAGAACACCGCCAGGCACGTATAGGCCGTATGCACGTTTGCTAAATAAATACCAGAAAGGAAAGTAATGTCCAGCTCTAGCAGCCTTGACCCTTAGGTCCTGGAGGGAAATTACATGATGTCGTGTGTCAGACACTTGGTAGACCTACGTCTTCATTTTCCTAGGTCACCCATCAGCCCCTCTGGGTTGCCCATGGATGGCTTTCGAGCACTGAATGCAGCTTCCTCCTCTCTTCTATGTAGGTGGGTCCCAGAAATAGACCAGAGAGGTCCTGGAACAAAGAGGCAAAATTCAGTGATATGTACGTGTGACGATGAATGGAGACACATTAATTGTCGCAGCTGGGGTGGTATGCCGCTGACATCAAGTGGGTAGAGACCAGGGATGCTGCTAAACACCCCGACGACGCGAGGACACGAAATTATCCAGCCACCATGTCAGTGGCAGCAGAGATTGAGAATATCCCCACCAAATCTGACCTTGGCTTGACATCACAAGATGGCCGTTTTCAAAATGCATTGGGTCTTTCTTGAGATACACAGTCATTAGAAATCAACGAGCTTGAAAAACCCCGTGAAGGCTCTCTGCTCCCAGGTGAGGCTCTTTGAGCCGACCGAGCACCTCTCGGTGTGTCTTCTTTTAGTAGAAAATTTACAGAAGAGAGTTGGTGGGAGTCAAAAATCCATCAGCTCTCATTTTACCAGGCATTTAGGAAAATAACTTTTCTCCTGCAGAAGAAATTGCATGAATTATATTAAAATCGGTGCTAAGGTAATAAAATTACATGCTCAGGACTCTTCTAAAAAATCTCCTTTGTCTGGCAGGGTAATTTGAGGGTGGGGAAGACAATCTCCCAGCTGCCACACTTCCACACAAAGATGGAACAGAGGAAATTGGCTCAACCCTGCTCTCGCTGCGTGTAGCATTCTGTGAAATTCCAATTTTTCTTTTACATCTGCAGATTTAATCATAAGGCAAACTTCCTGATGCAGATCCACGAGAAGAAGAATTTGTTTGTTTAATGCGTAAGAGGAGAAACTTCAAATCACCAAATGGATGGCAGTGCCTGAGACCAGGGTAGACACCTTGGCACAGAGCAGAAATGGACTCTGATGTCATGTGAATCGTCCTCATTCTGGGTGTCGGTGCTCTACTGGTTTGAAAGGACATGTATAGAAATGCACGTGTGATGAGAGAAAAACTTCCGCTTCTAGTGCAGTGATAATTTTTAGCTCCCAAGGGGTTGGGGAGGGGGGAAGTCCTTGCTTTAATGTATGAGAAAATGAAAAGGAGGAGAGAAAAGGACATCTGTTCTTAAGATTCCCGGTAAAGGCTGAGAGGCGCGGTTGATATTCTGATGTGCTGGCCAAGGCCAGGTGGAATGAGGCTGGTGGAGAAGGAGAGGATGCTCGATGGAGTCCCAAGAGGGCAGACTCCGGAGCCAGAAGCCCCAGCTTGTGTGAGCAGCGGGGGGTTTGAGATTTTACAACAGTGGATCTCCACCGGGGGGGTCATTTGGCAACATCTGGACACGTGTCTGGTTGTCCCATGTGGCGGGAGGGCTCTGCTGGCATCTCACGCACGTGAAGGCCACGGGTACTGCTAAATATCCTGCGGCTCGTGGATCAGCCTCCACCCGAAGACCTACCTGGTCCAAGATACCAATAAAGCCCAAGCTGAGGCACTGTTCCTGTGCTTCCATTCCTTCATCCGTAACATGGGAGTAGATGCCGCAGAGCTCTTCACCTGGTGCTCTAGATATTAAAGTTGGCAGTCTGTGCGGGGGCACTCTCTACAAGGGATGGCCGTATGCACGGAGGATTGAGATCTCTAGGGCCACCCCAAATTTTATTTCTCTACCTCATCCACCGTGGTCCCAGAGCTCTTCCGATTATGTAAATCTGACCCGCCTCTTCTCTCCTTTTTTTTTTTTTTTTCAACGTTTTTTATTTATTTTGGGACAGAGAGAGACAGAGCATGAACGGGGGAGGGGCAGAGAGAGAGGGAGACACAGAATCGGAAACAGGCTCCAGGCTCCGAGCCATCAGCCCAGAGCCCGACGCGGGGCTCGAACCCACGGACCGCGAGATCGTGACCTGGCTGAAGTCGCCCCCACAAAGAGCTTTTAAGGAGAGAAGAGGCGGGGGGCGCCTGGGTGGCGCAGTCAGTTAAGCGTCCGACTTCAGCCAGGTCACGATCTCGCGGTCCGTGGGTTCGAGCCCCGCGTCGGGCTCTGGGCTGATGGCTCGGAGCCTGGAGCCTGTTTCCGATTCTGTGTCTCCCTCTCTCTCTGCCCCTCCCCCGTTCATGCTCTGTCTCTCTCTGTCCCAAAATAAATAAAAAACGTTGAAAAAAAAATATAAAAAAATAAAAGCTCTTTGTGGTTGTCCAGGGACTCCCGTCATTGACCCAAAATGACCTTTGCAGCCTCGTGCTTCGACCCTGCCCCTCCCCACTATAACCTCCTCCTGGAATGCAATACGTGCATTACGCCCTCTCCCACCTCCACACCTTTGCATCCTTTCCTGAAACTATCCATCACGCTGCCTCACTCAGTCAGCTCCTGGCTGGTTCCAATGGCCTCAGCCTCCATGTCACCTCCTCCAGGAAGTCCTCCTTTACTGCTTCACAGGAGAGAAGGTACCCACCATCTGTGTTTCCGCGGTGCCTTCACGCTTCCCCCATCCCAGAGCACGTAATCCCGTATTGCAACCGCCTTTGAAAATTTTCTGTCTTCTCCTCCAGGCTGCGAATATCTCACTCGCTGTCGTGTTCTCAGTGCCAGTAAGGTACTTGACCACCTCCAGTACCATTGAGTAAATATTTGTTGAGTGAGCCAATGAATAAACGAATCAATGAGATCTTCAAACCTAGCTGCTTCCAGCTGAAAATAACTCAATTTGATTGATCTCTCTTCTCCTTCCGTGGGTCACTCTGTTACGATTATGCTAGTGGACGATGGTCCACAGGGAGAAGGTTGTTCAGAGCAGCAGGGCAGAAGGTTGAGATACTCTTTAACCTTGACCAACAGCCCTGAATAATACAGAGAGAAGTGTCCTTGCATGAAAATAACCTTTTTTGCCTCTAGCGTGAATTAACGGCTATTTTCTGGAAAGTATATTAGTCAGGAAGGGATGAGAACCTGGTGAGTTGCCAGTAGCTCTGAGACTTTGTGTGTGTGTGTGTGTGTGTGTGTGCATGTACGTGTGCATGTGTGGTATGTGTGTGTTTGTATTCCAGACAATTTTTCACCTGTGTGTGTGTGTGTGTGTGCATGTACATGTGCGTGTGTGGTATGTGTGTGTTTGTATTCCAGACAATTTTTCACCTGTGTGTGTGTGTGTGTGCATGTACGTGTGCATGTGTGGTATGTGTGTGTTTGTATTCCAGACAATTTTTCACCTGTGTGTGTGTGTGTGTGTGCATGTACGTGTGCATGTGTGGTATGTGTGTGTTTGTATTCCAGACAATTTTTCACCTGTGTGTGTGTGTGTGTGTGTGTGCGCATGTACGTGTGCATGTGTGGTATGTGTGTGTTTGTATTCCAGACAATTTTTCACCTGTGTGTGTGTGTGTGTGCACGTGCGTGTGCATGTGTGGTATGTGTGTGTTTGTATTCCAGACAATTTTTCACCTGTGTGTGTGTGTGTGTGTGTGCGTGTATGTACGTGTGCATGTGTGGTATGTGTGTGTTTGTATTCCAGACAATTTTTCACCTGTGTGTGTGTGTGTGTGTGCATGTACGTGTGCATGTGTGGTATGTGTGTGTTTGTATTCCAATTTTTCACCTGTGTGTGTGTGTGTGTGTGTATTACAGACAATTTTTCCTCATGTGTCCATATGAATTTCACTTTCTTTGCTACATAATTACACTTGGGGAGGACAGGACAACCTCTACTCTGTCTCAGAGAGCCCCGGCCGTATTTCGGTGTATCTCGTCAAAGTGCTTGATGAAGAAATCTTCCAGGTAACTCTCTCCCCCCATAAGGATGTGCGGTGCCCCCGTTTTTACAAATGAGTCAACTGAATATTCTCCAAGAGGGTAACTGTGTCCATATAGCAAGTTAGCAACAAAACCAGGACTCGGAAAAAAAAAATGGCATAGCTTCATTGGAGACAAATTATAGAAGCTGAGATGTCTTTAAATTTAGAAAACAAAGTTAGCTCCTTGCAGAATCGCAAGGCAGTTCTGACGTCTTCTGAAAGCCTCTTCTCCCATCCAATTTTATTCTTAAAGTAGGAAGCAAAAGCTCGCAGGGACACTCTGGTGCGTCTCCCCTTCCATTTATCAGTATTTTTCTTTGCCTCTCATTATACTCATGGCCTAGTTTTCTCCGGCTCTTTAGATGTCAATGAGCATCTTACGCTAGGTATTGTCCTTGAAACTTTTTGAAGTTCTTTAGGCATTATGAACAAGGTCTGAAACCCCAGCTGAGTGCCACCGACTACTTTGGCTCTGCTCTATTTCCTTAAGAAATCTAAAGGATGGCATTCCCATCTTCCGAAGCAGACAACGGAGGAAGAAAGGCCGCCTTCATACTGAGCACCTGCCCCCCCCCCCCTTTCTCGGAGGCAGCAGAGAGATTGCTAAAACGGACTTTTATTGTGCAAGAGGCTGCTGTCTTCTACCGACAGAAAGCAGTCTGGTAGCTTTGGAAGCAAGGAGCAAGATTTGGGGGAGGCAAGACCACTGGTGCCGGAGCCGGCAGGGGGAGGAGTGAACGTTCTGCATCATAATTCCAGGCTGCGCTGGACGGGGGAGCAGAAACCAGCCTGCCAGAGCTTCCTGCATCCTGGGCGTGTGGCACAGGGATGCTGGATTCTGTCTTTGGATCCAGATCTCGGGGTTACTTGTGGGGCTTCCCAAAGGGGACCCGGCTGGGTCTGTGTCTTTTCTTCTCCTCTGGGCTTTAACCAACCCAGTGACATACATGATTAGCAATTCTCAGCAGGTTCCCTTGAAGCTGTTTTGGCATCTTACAGGGTTGGAGGAGAAGACGGAGGGGTTTGAGCTCCAAGGTTTGGAAGGGAGTGTGTTATGCTGAGCGTTTGCTCCTGAGTGGGTGCTGTGGGTTCAGGCAATCTAATTTAAGGGACTCCAAGAAGACCCACTCGAGCCCCAAAATACCACCCCTCCAGACTTTGAAAATGTCAGCTTTAGCGTCTGTCCCTACACATCCATCACATCTTTCCACAACTTCCTGTGAGGGGGCAACACGTTAAGTCTGTGCCGCTGCCACGTGGGTGGTTTCCTCTGGGCAGCTTTTCCCCTTGACTGTGTATAGGGGGCGATGGGGGGAGGCACCCAAGCCAAGAGATGCAGGGGAGTGGCCGTCACTGCTTGTGGCCCAGCTGCCTCTGGGTTTCTTTGACCACACCAATATGTATAACGAGGGCTGGTGTTTCAACAAGTTGGAGGAATATGCAAAGTTGTATTCCTTTTACCATTCAACGTTTTAAAAGCGGGGAAGTGGGAGCTAGCCGCAGTGGATTCGCATCCCAGCTCTGCCATTTGTGAGCTCTGTGACCCTGGGTCATTTACTGAGCCCCTTCCACCTCCGATTCCGTATGTGTAAATACATAAGCTCCTACGCCCTAGGCTTATTGGAACGATTAAGTTAGAAGTACACAGAACAGGGGTGCCTGGGTGGCCCAGTTGGTTAAACATCTGACTTTGGCTCAGATCACGATCTCGCGGTTCATGAGTTCGAGCCCCGCATTGGGATCTGTGCTGTCAACGCAGAGCCCGCTTTGGATCCTCTGTCTCCCTGTCTCTCTGCCCCTCCCCTGCTCACATGCTCTCTCTCTCAAAAATAAATAAGCATTAAAAAAAAAAAAGTACACGTGATAACACACCCTTTCTATGCTAGTGCTTGCACATATATGCAGAGAAGCCATTACAACCTTCCAGTGATGGAGGGCAAAGCAAAGAGCTTCTAGTAGCAAAGTGGGAACACTTCGAGCCACAAAGTAAATTAGTATTGGACTGTCACCCAGAGTATAAAATAATTATCCACGAGTCCACACTACAGTAAATTAGTGATTGAACAAGTAAATACATGGGGAATAGAGACAAGTGTCCTGGAGGGAAGAATTCCAAATAGTTTATGTAGAGACTCTATCCTTAAGGAGGGAGGAGCACTGCTGCCCACTCCTTAAGTGTGGGTTGCACGGAGAGAGTTCCTTGCAGGGAGGACAGTACAAAAGGCAGACGGTTAGTGTGCAGTGGAGAAATTTGACAAAGACCACCTCAGTCAGACGATCAAGGTTAAGATCAACAGTGATACATCATGTAGATACCATTTGCCCTTGACATGAGGTGATGGAAATGGTGTTTATCTCTGTGGTCTTCCTCCCCCCAATATCTAAAACCCCAACCTAATCGTGAGAAAAACACCAGACAATTCCCTAGAGAGGGGAATCCTACAAAATACGTGACCATTACTCCTCAAAACTGTCGAGGTCATCAAAAACAAGGAATGTCTGAGAAATTGTCCTAGCCAAGAGGAGTCTAAGGAGACATTGACTAAATGTGACATGGTACCCTGGATGGGAAAGTGGGACAAAAAAACAAAAAACAAAACCCAAAGTAGGTGAAAATTAAGGAAATCTGAAAAAACTGTGGACTTTGGTTGATAGTAATGTATCCATATTAGTTGGTTAACTGTAATAAATTACCAAACTAAGATGCTAGTAATAGGGGGGCACTGGGTTCAGGATGTATGGGGATTCTTTGTGTCGTCTTCTTGAATTTTCCATCAGTCTAAACATTTTCTGAAGAATAAAGTATTTTTAAAGTTATTATCATCATTATTATTTGTTCTCTGGAGTTCTGTCTCCTGTGAAAATGTTAAGGCTTCAGGAGGACCCATTAAATCCAAGATATCAGTCCCAGTCGCTAGTGCCTTTGTTAGCCACGAAGTGCTGTTCTTTCTGGTTGTGGCTAGTGTGGCCCCCACGTGGTACAGCTCGGGTGACCTAGCTGAGCTCTGGCTAGATGCCCGACTAGGAGAATACACATGACCTCCGAAAACGGTAACTGAGCAGCATGACGGCACCTGTGTCCACTAAGGAAAAGTGTTTTAGGCAAACAAGCTTCCATCCCAGGCTAAATCGATCATTTCTTTCTCTGACTGTATACATCTTGGCTGAATCACTCAACGCATTGGATTTTCATTACTCATCTTCTCTGCCCATCTGTGGACTCCCCGGTGGAAGAGAGTTTTCTCATTTATCTTTGTACTTCCAGCTACACCTAACACCAATGACTCAAAAATTGATGATTGAGTGCAAGGCCAGACGCCAGTGTTCAAACGTGCAAGGCTGCAACCCGCTTTGATTGCCTGCGCCCAAAGAGGAGAGATGGTGGGACAGATTGTGTTTTCCAAAGATGCCGCAGCAACAGCTCTCCTCCCACTTGCTCTTCTTTCGGTGTGACTTTCATGATCCTCAGGGCATGGGGATGTCTGTACCCCCATCCCCTCGAAATGGGTGGGTCTTTGTGACAACCTTGACCAATAGCATATTGCAGAAGTGACGCGTGTGAGTTCTGAGGTCCCGTCATCAAAATTTCACATACTTCTCTGTCTTGCTCTCTTGGAATGTTCACCCTCGGAACCCAGCCACCATGTTGTGAGCACGCCCAAGTAAGGGGTGGGAGAGATACCCATGGAGAAGAAATGAGGTCCTGGCTGGCTCATATCCTCAGCTGAGCTTCTAGCTGACAGCCAGCCTCAACTTGCCAGCCATCTTGGAAATGGATTCTCCAGCCCCCAGCCAAGCTACTACAGCTGATGGCATGTGGAACAGAGATGAGCCATCCCATCATGGCTTGTCGAATTTGTAGATTCATGAGTCTAGCCAGTAGCTATTGTTGTTCTAAGCCCCTCTGTTTTGGAGGGTGTTACGCAGGAATAACTAACAGGAACGGATAGACAAACAAAATCCTCAGGTGATTTAAAATAAGGCTTGTGAGTTATTTTACTTTCCTTCCCATTTCATGCAAAAAGCCTTCTGACACCGGGGTTTATTTTTACCACCAATGGGATTGACTGGGAGGGATAGAACCACATTTGGAAGAGAGTAACCACAAGGATCTCAAAAATGATAATTGATGCATTTATGGATCAATTATTTCAGCAATTATTTGAGTGCCTGTTGTGGCCCAAGCCCCTGGCTAAGTGGTGGGATATGTCGGTGAATAAGCCAGACATGGTCCGCTGTCTTTATGAAGCTTAACATGCTAGTGAGGAATCCAAATAAACAATCAAATAATTATTTTAAATTAGTAATTACTTTAGTCACTGTGGTTGAAAGAACTAAAGAGTATCCTAGAGAATAGCTTCTCCAAGTGTCTAAGGATCATGCTGTGATTCATTCGCATGGCTTGGGCTTCCTTACGGTATGGTGACTGGGAGGCTTCTCAGTTCATATCAGTGTGATTCTGTGGGATCCTTTTCTACTCGCTCATCCACGGGTGAGCTCCCAGAATCATCTGTAATAGGTGACTCTTTCCCTTGGCCAGAGGTGACTAGCCCAGGGGCAGACACTTGACTCAGGTAGAGCCAATTACATTCTTGGAGGTGTGGATAAGGCTTATTAATGGTAGTGCTAGAGATGAAGGTCTGGAAAAATTGGTCCTGATCTTGCTTGATTCCTGCATTCTCTGAGCCTGATTCTCCTCCTTTTCCTTCCATTTCCCCAACTCTTCCTTCTGCCTTTCCTCCTCCTCCTCCTCCTCCTCCTCCTCCTCCTCCTCCTCCTCCTCCTTCTCCTCCTTCTCCTCCTCCTCCTTCTCCTCCTCCTCCCCCTCCTCCTCCTCCTCCTCCTCCTCCTCTCTTTCCTATTCCTCTTCTCTCTCCTCCTCCCCCTTGATTTAATCAGACACTCCAAGATCTTTCTAATTAATTTCTTTTAATGCTAAAGCTTCTTAGAGTTCTTTTTCTTCTTTTTTTTAACTCACAATAAAACCCAACTTTCAACTATTACAAAGTACAAGAGGGATTATTTCTGTCTTTTAAGACTCCCAAAGGATAGAACTATAAGACTAAGGAGCAGAAGCCACAGTGGGAGAAATCTCAGCTGAATACACACAAGAACTTTCTAAGGGCTGGTGGTATATACACAGAATGCAGGATTGTGAGCTTCATATCCTCGGAGGTTTCCAAACAAAGGCTGGACATTCACTTAGATATAATGTCATCAAGAGGATTTAAGCATTGACTCCAGGATCTGGCTGGTTGTTGATGATGATGATGATGATGATGATGATGATGATGATGATGATGGCAGCTAACAGTTTTGTGCACTTACTGTTTTCCAGGCACCATAATAAGTGTTTAATGTTCATGATCTCACTTAATCTTCACAAGATCATTCATCCTATGAGGCAGATTTAGACTCCCACCGTGAGAACCCAGGAAGTATGCTCTTTAGTCTTAGGTTGAAACTTATTCCACTCCAGCCCCCAAGGCTCATAGGACTTCGGCTCCTTTTCCTTACTCCACATTCCAGACATGGCCCCGAGTAAAAAGAGGGAAAGCAAATACTTTGGATCATTGGGCCCTGAGTAATACAGAATACTTCATATGAAAGAAAATTCAGGCATCAAGGACACACTAGACTCAGAACATGGTCAAAACAAATGGCCCTCCATGCACAGCGAGCCCAGTACAGGTGGGACAGCTCACTAAATCTATCCACCTGTGGGTCTGGGCATGTGATTCTTTTCTTCTTTTGTTACTCCTTCCAGGTTGAACATTTACCTGGATCATTTCAACTCTTCTGTTCTGAGCTACGTTAGCTCTATGATAATTACTATTGTTGTTTTGTTTATCTTTGAAATGCAGGGCCTCCCTCCCCATTCGGAATGATTCATTCCGTGATGGATATTGCTACTGACAAAGGGTGTGTTTGTGTGGGGGGAGAAGATTTGAATTGCCAATAGTCTGTTTGATGACTGTTTCCCAGAAGCAGGCATGATTAAATTCAGCAGAAGTTTCTTTTAGAAATGTGGCTTACAAAAAAAAAAAAAAAAAATCCCCAAACTCTACCTGATCATTTATCATTATTTTAAATCGTAGGGAAAATTGAAGGTTCCTATCATTTCCTTAATTGAATAAAGGAGACAGACTCGGAGGGATCCTACTGAATGCTGAACAGACTCCAAGCTCCTAATTAGAGCATTTACCTGCAGAGTTCCCTCTGCAGAGGTGGCTCAGAGCCCTGCTTCTCTCCCCACCTGTTTCTGACATGCCTCTGCGTGCCTAGCAGGTTAATGCTGAGGCCAACCCGATGTGTGCTTCTTTAGGAGAATATTTAAGCCCATTCCTGTTGCGGAGGGAACAGCAGATCGGAGAATCTTTTGAGCTTTTCTTAAGCCTATTATGATGTTTCCAAGGAGATGTAGTCCAGCAGAAGGCAAGGGATGGCCATTGTCTGTTGTTGGGACCTTGTTTACTGAACCCGGTTTGGAAACTCATTTCTTTATTATTCACCTCCACTTCCCAGACCAGGTGGTGCTGCTTGAGTTCGGGAAGGAATTGTATGCCTTCCATGTGTCATGTTTCTGAAACTCCCAGCCTCATGGCCCTCAAATAGGCTACTTCAGATTAAGAGAAATGTGTTAAGTTCTCTGCTGGCTCATCCTATAGACACCTGGCCCCTTAAACTTCAGATGGAATTTGGAGTCCAGACAGGGGATGGTGCATACATTTGGGGACCCCTGGATGGTGCTGGTAATAATAGCTAAAGTGTATTGAGTGCATTGAGTATATATATTAACTATATGCTGGGCACTGTGTTGGGGAGGGGAGAGCACAGGCCAATATTGTGCTTCCAATGTTCACAGAGAAGACAAAACTGGGGGTCTCTTCATCCCCGAACCGTCAAGAATTTTCTCTAAAATGTTTATTTATTTTATTTATTTTTTTGAGAGAGACAGCAAGAGTGGGGGATGGGCAGAGAGAGAGAGGGGCACAGAGATCTGAAGCAGGCTCAGTGCTAACAGGCTGACAGCCTCAAGCCCGATGTGGGGCTCGAACTCATGAACCGTGAGATCATGACCCGAGCCAAAGTCGGACGTTCAACCGACAGAGCCACCCTGGTGCTCCAAGAATCTTCTCCAACCATAGAGAATAACATTGTGAATACCACAATTCTGGTTACATTTTCTGCATCTGTGGGGCAACTCAGGGCGACTGTTTTTAGGACTATGGAAACCTTGAAGTAGCAAACAAAACGATAAAGTCTATGACCTTGGGGACCTATCTGTTTTTTTGGGTTTTTTTTTGTTTTTTTTTTTTTTTGCTCACTGTTTATTTCCAAATCCTAACAGAGCCTTTCATATGGCACAGGAGTCTGCAAACTTTTTTTCTGGAAAGAGCTAGAAAGAGCTAGATGGCAAATACTTTAGACTTTGTGGGCCATGTGGTCTTTCCTGAAACTCTGTAGCACAAAAGCAGCCGCAGGAAATAAGTAAAGGAAGAGACGTGGCTGTGTTTCAATAAAACTTTATTTATATAAGGAGGCTGTGGCTTGAGGACCATAGTTTGCTGATCCAGAGATAGTACAGAGCAGGTGCTTCACAAATATTTGTTGAAAAAATAAATCTACAGTAGGTCCGATAAACGGAATTTCAAACGCAAAACCAAGCTTTATAAAAAGCTTTTAACAGTGAGTACCTGCTGATTGTAGACATTCTGGAAAATCCTAAATAGTACATTAAGAGTAAAATAAAAATCCTAACCAAAAGATAGCCCCAGTTAATAAGTTGGTGTCTTTTATTTTCTTTTAGTCATTTTTCCTATGACTGCCTTTCTAAAACACAGGGTAAACAACTGGTAAAATTTTAACATATCACAATATGTATTTGTTCTGTTTTTATGGAAGGGGACAGACGAAACCAGCTTCCTTTGGCATGTACCACAAGGGGCAAGTCTTCTGTCCAAGGGGATTAGAAGATCAGTCCAAAGTCAGCCCAATCACCTCTCTTCCTTGATTTCCAAAAGCAGATTTCTGCCCATGATCTGAAAAATCCTAAAGTGCATTTTGGATCCTAAAGGGAGATTTAATTAAGAAGCTCAGTAGTCCTTCAGCATCGAGTGCTGTGTTGCCTGTGTGTGGGGTAAGTCATTGAACCCAAACATGGCATCTCCTCTCTAGTTCTGGATGCTTGGGAGTTCCCGCAAGCATTCTATTTGCAAAGGCCAGAACATTGTGAGAATGTGTTATTTCAAAATGGGCCAAGAAAGGCTGTGATGAATAGTTGAGCCATAAGAATTAATGACTTGGTATGATAGGGAGCCCTCAGGAATTGTTTATTTCACGGCAGGGAGAGCAATCATCTTCCAGTCACCCCCGTACACACACACACACACACACACACACACACACACACACACACACGACATCCTGCATGTATCCTTGAGTGTGTTTGACCTGCCCTGCCCTTGTCTGGTAGCCTCTGTTGCCATACACAGCCATTGCCCTGTTCATCCCATCTCTTTCCAGCACTGCCTTGTCTTTGCACAGACATAATTAGCCCTGAATTGCTCTTTTTAAAAAAATATTTTATTTTTAAGTAATCCCTATGCCCAGCGTGCAGCTTGAATTTACAACCCAAGATCGAGAGTTGCATGTTCGACCCCCTGAGCCATCCAGGCGCCCCTGCATTGCTTGTTTTTAGAAGCCAGCAAGCATGTGGCAGTCTGCAACAGTTCCAAAGCATGCCGAGAAGCATCTGATGCTCAGGAGACCTCTAGAAGTGCCAGGCAAGTGAGGGCCACCTCTTTCCAAATTCGGGAGTGGAAAACCAGTAGCAAACCTTCATGTTTTAAACCTTTTAGATCATGGATACTTGGCTCAATGAGAAGGGAGGTGGCCGAATCATGTGCACGAGGCACATTTGATATGCATCCATCTGGGTTCTCCCTATTCTTGATGGTGACTACACAGAATTCCACCCCCTGCCCTGAACGCCTCCTCTGTTCTCCTCAAAGGCCTGTGATAGCCATTTGCCAGATATACTGCACCATTTCCCCTTTGAGCAGCTGGATGCTCAATCTGGGGGCCTCCCTTGCACGCCAGGAGGGATGAGCACAGGGCAAGAAAGCGGGGAGGGGTAAAGTGCCCATCTTGGGCCTTGCGCTCTGGGCTCAAGCTCTGATTTATTCCACCCAAC
This sequence comes from Puma concolor, assembly GCF_028749965.1. Lineage (NCBI taxonomy): Eukaryota > Metazoa > Chordata > Mammalia > Carnivora > Felidae > Puma > Puma concolor. The sequence goes on from NC_141682.1 coordinate 31,242,284, forward strand.
AATGCTCTTGGTAGGTGGAGCATCTATATACTACGAAGTGGGATAGGCTTTTTTTGTTGACAATGACCACATTTTCCCCTGTTGCATCTGCCCCCTTTAAAGCACTGGAAACAGTGCCCAGTTCAAGGTGAGCACTGTGTAATTGTTAGCCATCCCTCCTTTCTTTGCTACTGTTGTTCCTGTGCTCAGCAGAGCTGTGTGAGGCAGCAGGGTACCCATGAGCATCTGCTTGGGCCTCATACAGACTTGTGTTCGAGTCCCAGCTCTGCTGAGCGCTCTTGGGCAAGTTATTTTCTGATTCCTCATTCCCTCCCCTGAGAAAGGAGGGTGATGCTAGAACCTCCATTACGGAGTTCCCGTGAATGTGCTCAAGCACAAAGGAAGATCATTCTGCAAGACCCTGGGCTGGCACGAAGATCTTTCACTCAACAGAGGTGTGTGCCAGCTAGCTCTGCCAAGCTGCGGAAAACATCTGGTCAACCATTCCTTCCATCAACGTTCACGTGTCTGTGCTGTGCCTGCTGGTATTCTGGTCACTGGGGAAGTAGTTGAGAACTTCCATCCCAGTTAGGAGAAGAGTCAATGAGCTAATAGTAACTAATAAACAGGTCAATGAGCAAGAAAGAGAATAGATAATTTTAGACAAAAATGAACATTATGGAGACACTGCCCTGAGAGCGAAAGGAGGCGGATAGAGGAGGGCAACATTGACAGGGCAATCCGGAAAGAGATCTACGAGGGATGCCACATGGGCTGAGGATGACGAGAAGGACTGGCCAGGGAAAGGTTTGGGAGCTGAGGACAGAGGACACAGCAGGTGCAAATCTTAAATGACTTTCTGGCTAAAGTCTCCATTAACTTCTCAGTCCAGTGAGTAGCCTAACAGCACAACACTCCAGAGCCCATCAGTCTAGGGACACTCAAGTTCCAGTGCGAGACTTGAGAGCAAATCCAACTTGCAGATGAATGGTGATCTTCATAATCAGCAAGTCCTGTTTGGGCTGACATTTAATTTTGGAAAATCCTTAAGCCCCTGATGGACTTCTGTTGAAAACCAGAACCTTGTTTCTCCCCCAGAGACAGTCTCAGGTGAGTGTGGGCACAGACAGGCCTGGGCTCTCCAGCTTCCAGCACGTGAGATAAAAAATCAGTGAGGGGCGCCTGGGTGACTCAGTCGGTTGAGTGTCCGACTTCAGCGCAGGTCATGATCTCGTAGTTTGTGAGTTCAAACCCCATGTTGGGCTCTGTGCTGACAGCTCAGAGCCTGGAGCCTAACTCAGATTCTGTGTCTCCCTCTCTCTCTGCCCCTTCCCCTCTCATACTCCATGTGTGTCTCTCTCTCAAAAATAAATAAACATTTAAAACAATTTTTTTTTAAATTTTTTTTTCAACGTTTATTTATTTTTGGGACAGAGAGAGACAGAGCATGAACGGGGGAGGGGCAGAGAGAGAGGGAGACACAGAATCGGAAACAGGCTCCAGGCTCTGACCCATCCGCCCAGAGCCTGACGCGGGGCTCGAACTCAGACTGCGAGATCGTGACCTGGCTGAAGTCGGACGCTTAACCGACTGCGCCACCCAGGCGCCCCTAAAACAATTTTTTAAAAGAAATCTTTTCAATCATTATTCAGGCTTCATCCCAGGGGTCCAAGCCTCTGGGCTTGAATTGATGTAGTTAATTTTTTAGAAATAGACTGTAGAAGCATTTTATTCATTTAGCAAGCATTTGTTAAGCACCCACTGTGTGCTAGGCAATCAGCTGGGAAACAGGAGTGGAAAGAGAGAAAAAGACCTATTGTTTGCTCTTAAGGAGCTCATCTCATATGGGGAATTGAGTCATGGCTTTTGGCTACTGGTTATTTGGTTTGGACCATGCTGCTTCTTATCTCTGGGCCTCAGCTCTCACCTCTATGGGACTCTGCCAGGTGACTGGTGGGGTCTCTTTGGTACCGCAGGATCAGAGGTTTACAAGGGAAGCCAAAACAGGGCTGCATTACTGGAGCAAGAAAATGAGTGCTAACTGATCAGCGCTAACTTGCCTATGGACTGAAATAGGTTTGGTTTCTTAATTAAGGAGAAAAACCTTCTGCAATGCTCCCTGAGGTGAATTCTCTGGTCTTAATTTTTTAAGTAAAAAAAAAACAAAAAAAAAAAGGCATATACTCACAACTTACTGGTAAGTTTTCCATCAAATTTCACACTGGATTTGGAAACATGGTTTTTAAGTAAATGGAAAGAGAAGCAGTGATCCTTAGGAACCAGCATGCAAAAGCCACTGTGCAAAAGCCATTCATTAATTAAATCAACAAATAGACTTTGAGGATACTTTACATGTATGTTCTTGGTACCATTTTGTTATTATTATTTTTTAAATGTTTGTTTATTTATTTATTTATTTATTTATTTATTTTGAGAGAGAGACTGTGTGTGTGTGTGTGTGTGTGCATACATGAACAGGGGAGGGGCAGAAAGAGAGAAAGAGAGGGAAAGAATATAAACACTCTCTCTCAAAATAAATAAATAAACTTAAAAAAAAAAGAGTTGGGGAACGCCTAGGTGGCTCAGTCAGTGAAGCGTCCAACTTCACCTCAGGTCATGATCTCGATTTGCGGTTTGTGGGTTCGAGCCCTCTGTTGGACTCTTGTGCTGATAGCTCAGAGCCTGGAGCCTGCCTCAGCTCTGTCTCTCTCTCTCTCTCAAGAATAAACATTAAAAATTGAAAAGAAAAAAAAAAGAGTTGGATGTTGAACCAACTGAGCCACCCAGGCTCCTCTCCTGGTACCATTTTAGGCACTAGAAATACAGCAGTGAATAAAATTAAATCCTTTTTTTTCATCTCTCATGGTATTTACATGTAGAGGGGATGGCGGGGAAGTAGCAGATAATAAACGAGATAAATAAGTGAACTATATAGTGAGCAGGATGGTAATGAGTCATGTGGAGAAAAAGCAGGGAAGGGGAGAGTGATGCTCTGGTTTCTTGACTGGTTTTTGCTTTTCAAAAGGGTCATCAGCTGACAATGAGGAGTGACCGTTTAATGATTATTGAGTCTCTTTTTGGGGGGATGAAAGTGTTTTGCAGCTACACGGAAGTGATGGCTGTATGACACTGTGAATGCACTAAATGCAATGAACTACACATATAAAAAGGGGAATTTGGGGCCGCCTGGGTGGCTCAGTCGGTTAAGCACCCAACTCTTGATCTCGGCTCAGGTCGTGATCTCATGGTTGTGGGATAGAGCCCCACGTCAGGCTCTGTGCTGAGCGGAACCTGCTCCGGATTCTCTCTCTCCCTTTCTCTCTGCTTCTCACCTATGCTTGCTCTCTCCCCCGCTCTCTCAAAATAAATAAACTTTAAAAAAGGGGAATTTTATGTTATGTGAATTTTACATCAATAAAGAGTCACTAGGGAAGGACTTGAAGAAAGAGAGGGAGTGCTTTTTCTTTTTTTTAAGACTCACTCCATACATAAGTGAGATCATACTTATGTTGGAAATATCTGGTAGCCCCCATCTGGTAAGGTTACTGCCGAGGCAGGACCGGGGCTCTTCACCTGACCCCACTGTCATGGCCAGGGTTGCGATAGCTCTTAAGTGGAAGCAGGTAGTAGACTGCCCCAGCAGAGACTCAGAGGGCTCTTCTGGGAGGAAGATGAATATTCTTACAGTCTGCACATTACCTAAAGGAATGTTTAAATTGTTGTATCCAGCTTGAGCAAATTTATGTGTGTGTGTGTGTGTGTGTGTGTGTGTGTGTGTGTTTTCCTGCTACTGAGTAGGTGGGAAGGTCATGAGAAAGACTGGATCAGTAATAAAAGAATCTGCATTTTATCTGTATATCTGAGGGGTAATGTGTGTGAATCTGAGACCCTAAATCAGTTTGGTATGTTCACTTTTTTATAGGCTGGAGAGCTATGAGGGTCCTCAGCTCTTATAAGTTTTTCTAACAGGTATATGGCCTGAAAAAAAATTAGAATCTCTAAGCTTCCAGCAAGCACAAGGAAAATTGTTCTCTTTGCCATAAATAGAAATAGGCATGTTGGGACTGTGGTATTCAGGCTTGGCTCCTCTGAGAGGACTAGGGAGAAGCATGGGGGGCGGTTACTTTGTTTTCATCCACCACTGACAGAGAAGTTTCTTTGGGTGACATCTGCACTCACCAAACTTCTGGAATGTACCAACATGCTGTGCCCTTTGGACCAAGACCACTGCCAGGAAATGAGACATACAGGAACTGTGTAGGAGAGTGTTTTTGCTCCACTAAATTCCTCTTGAATATATTAATGCATGGGGCAAGATCAAACCATCCTACACTCTAAATATGAACTGTAAAAGTATCTTTGCACAAAGACCTGTATGCAGGTATATTGACATGACATTGTCATGGGAAAATATTAAATACAATCTGTTCATCTATCAGAAAGCTGGTAAAAAAAAATTATGGTTCATCCAAATAATGGAATGGTAATGCACATAATCATAATAAAGTTGATTCTTGAACGATGAGGGCTTGGGGCACCAACACCCTTGTGCAGTCAAAACACAGCAAACAACACTGGACTCCCCCAAAACTTAACTATGCTTAGACCAGAAACCATACCAGTAATGTAAACAGTCAACACGTATTTTGTATGGTATATGTATTATGTACTGTATTGTTACAATAAAGGAAAGAAAATGTTACTAAGAAAATCATAAGGGGGCGCCTGGGTGGCTCAGTCGGTTGGGCGTCCCACTCTTGATCTTGGGTAAGGTCATGATCCCAGGGTCAGGGATCGAGATCTGTGTTGGGCCCCATGCTGAGCATGGAGTCTGCTTAACATTCTCTCTCTCTGTCCCTCTCTCTCTCTCCTCCTATGCCCCTTTCCCCTGCTCGCACTCTCTCTCTTTCCCTAAAACAAACAAAAAAGAAAAAAAAGAAAAGAAAATCATAAGGAAGAGAAAATACATTTATAGGACTGTATATTTACTGAAAAAAAAATTTGACATATAAGTGGACCCGTGTAGCTCAAACCTGTGTTGTTCAAGGGTCAGCTGCATAGCTATTAAAAGGTCGAAACAGGTTCATGAATAGTGAAATAAAACAATCTTTAGAATACATTAGAAGAACTCTGTATACAGTATGCATTAGTATAAAAATGAGTCTGCATATTTCTATCTCTGCATGAATGTCTGTATCTACACCTATACTTACATCTATCTAAAACCATCTTTGTATCTATTTGTTTACTTTCACGCAAATAGCATATTTCTGGCAAGATTTATAGGAGCCAAATACCCTTGGTTGCCTTTATGGAGAAGAACTGGGGGTGGGCAGGAAACCAGAAACAAGAGGAGAATTACCTTTCATTCTATCTGATGTTAAAAAAAACCTATTTGCATGTATTATTTAAATCATTATTATTTTTTAAATCAGAAACTACTGGATTAAAGTGTGTGTTTTCCTGATTGAAAACAAAAAACCAGTCAGCTACACACAAACACATAGCTCCTGCAAGAATGACATGTAGTGGCTGGGACGCGCATTTGTGGGATAGACTGTCTCAGTTTGAATCCTGACTTTGATGCTGAGTAGCTGTGTGCCCATGGCCAAGGTACTGAACCTCTAGGATCCTCAAATTCTTCCTATGTAAGATAAGAATAAAAATAGTACCTACCTTATGGAGTTGTGATCATGATTAAAAAGGTTAACTATGTGCCACGCTGTTAGAACCATTCCTTGCACATGACCAGCACTGAGTGTTTAGACCATCAATAGAGGTCAGTAGGGCAGTGCTATGTCTCAGATGGAGACTCAAGTTCAAGGAGGTTGGGTAACTCGCCCCAGTCATTCAGGTAGGAAGAGGTATACCTGGGGGATTAGATTCTTTGGGCATCACTGCTGCCCAACCTACCCTGCGAGATTATCTGCATCATGAAATCATGAATTCCCTCCCATAGTGACCAGTTTGCTTTGCATTTCCAGTGGTCTGTGTGTGTTGGGCTGATATGTAGATGGTGGGGCCAAAGGGAACCGCCAGAAAAGCCAGACTGTTGTGTTGGATGAGGGGGTGTGTTGTGGGCAGGGCAGTGGAAAGAAGACTGGGGGCTTGGGAGACTGGCCTGCCCTTTGATGATAGAATGGGATTGCTTCTTATTCCCAGGGAATGGCCAGAAGCACATGAGACAGAGAGCTGGGCTGCTTCTTTATGGGGTGTGTTGGAAGGGAAGGGACACTTGGAAACCCAGTTCCACAGTCTCCTGGACCTTATGGATGTGAGTCCATGGGTAATAGGTGAATCATTCACCCACCAGGCAACTGGAGCTTTCCAAAATAAACTATTCTCCTTCCCACCACTTGTGACAAGTGCCTGTGTATCTCTGTAGTAGATTGCAAAGCTGGCCATATGCTCCTCTCCTCAAGCAGTGCAGCCTGTTTCTCTATCCTTTGAATCAGAGATGTCCCTGTGATTTGTTTTGGCCAACAGAAAATGGTAGAAGGGACAGTGCCGGTTCTGAGCCTGGGCCTCCTTGAAACTCACTCTTGATATTTTTGAAACCCTCTACCACCTGTGAACACGCCCAGGGTGGCACAATGGATGATGAGAGATACGAATCAGGGATCCCTATCGTCCCTGATATAGCCTGCCAACCGCTAGCCACATGCGCAAAGCCAACCCAGGCAGCCCCAGCTGACCATCAGCTGATCACACACCCACCCACAAGAACCCCGCTCAAGATCCGTGAAGGCGGCTGAGGCCAGGAGAACCTCCCAGATGATCCCAGTCCAAACTGCCAATCCATAGAACGGTGGATGAAATAAATGATGGGTGTTTTGAACCACAAAGTTAGGGGGTCATTTGTTCCATGACAATAGGTAACTGGTAAGCTGACCGTGTAGCAATGGGTAGCAAAAGTCAAGGGGCCAAAACAGCCAGGGAAATCCAGGGCTTTGTTATGAAAATTTTGACTTTGCATCTCTGACATCCAGTCAAGATTTTTCTGGATAAGGAGCACTTTTATTTTAGATTCCACTTGTCTCCTGTCCTTGATTCTTCATGTATGGCAGGCTTTAGACCCAAGGAAAATCTGGACCTGAGCCTCTTCGAGGGGAAGGGGCAGGGTGGGTGGTTTGACCCAGTGGTTTTCAGTCTACGGTTGGCTGCTTTTTTTTTTTTTTTTAACGTTTTATTTATTTTTGAGACAGAGAGAGACAGAGCATGAACAGGGAAGGGACAGAGAGAGAGGGAGACACAGAATTGGAAGCAGGCTCCAGGCTCTGAGCCATCAGCCCAGAGCCTGACGTGGGGCTCGAACTCACGGACCGCGAGATCGTGAACTGAGCCGAAGTCGGACGCTTAACCAACTGAGCCACCCAGGCGCCCCTTGGCTGTTTTCAAGAAACGACAGAGTTGGGGCAAGGAGCTGGCATTCCAGAACCTCCCCCCACCACCCCCTCCATCCCACCAATTTTAATTAGAGCAGTTCCACTTTTATTTGTTTATATGTACATTCATGTAAAAAATACATTTTTGAGGGTGACTGGGTAGCTCAGTCGATTAAGCGTCTGACTCTTGGTTTCGGCTCAACTCATGATCTCCCAGTTGGTGAGTTGAAGCCCTGCGTGGGGCTGTGCACTGAGAGCGCGGAGCCTGCTTGGGATTCTCTCTCTCCCTCTCGGTCTGCCCCTCCCCTGCTCGCACCCTATGTCGCTCAAAAATAAGTAAACATTAAAAAAATAAAAATAAAAAAATACATTTTTGTGTACTCGCTCTGCTCCAGTCAAATATCTCTTTGACACTCTGGCTGCCAGACTTAAATGATGAGCATGTTGGTTCACTGACAGTAAGAATCGTCTGGGTTTAAAGAAGGCCTTTCTGTGTCCTTTTCAGAAGGTGGGAGCATTTTCCTGGGAAGGTAATTTTGGCTGTAGTTAAGAGTCATCTGTATGTCTGCCAGGAGGCCGGACAGGCAAGAGCTTGACTTCCTGGAGGTCGGGGTGGGCGGGGAATGCAGGACAGAGATCTGGAGAGGTCTGACTGGCTCACAGGGTCCCGCCAGAGTCCCCTCTGCAGGTGTGCCCATGTGGGTCGAAGGGAGTCCTGAGCACCAGCTCCTGGCCCACCCCAGCTGCTTCCTGGCACTGTTCCTCCTTCTCCGCCCTGCACACACCCAGAGTATCCCTGCTGCCAGTGACTGTGGCCAGAACTGAGCAGGCTTCCCTGATAACGGGGACTTTGACTGCTCCATTCTTCCTTCTGTTCCCCTCCCAACCTCGTCTTCTTCCCCGGGACCTGGCGTTGAGCAGCTCGATCAGTGAAGGCAAGGTCTACCCTCCTGTCCCCTTTTCTTTCTCTGCCGCCATCCATTTACTGATAGACGGTCTATTTCCTCTCCTGGTGGTTCTTGCCTTCACACACAAGGGGCAGACGCTGGATAAGCATTCAGGAGATGGGGTTCAGGAGACTAGCTCTGGGCCTCCCTTTCCTCGACTGTGAAGAGAAGGGGTTGGTCTTGTGTTTTGTTTTGTTTTAGATTCCACATTTGAGTGAGATCATACCATATTCGCCTTTCTGTGCTTGACGTATTTCGCTCTGCATGGTGCCCCCAAGGTTAAGCCATGTCGTCACAAATGGAAGGATGCCCTTCTGTTTACTGTCTGTCTAGTATTCCATTGTAAGTGTAGAACATAGCTTCCATACCCATTCATCTGTTGACAGACACCTAGGGGTTTCTTTTGTCATTGCCGTTGTGAATAATGCTGCAGCGAACATGGGAAAGTAGACATCTTTTTTTGGTGTTGTTGTATTGTTCATTTATACTTTTGAGAGACAGAGAGAGACAAGAGAGAGAGAGAGAAGAGCGAGCAAAGAGAGAGAATCCCAAGCAGGCTCTGCCCTGTCAGTGCAGAGTTTGACCTGGGGCTCAAACTCACCAACTGTGAGATCGTGACCTGAGTGGAAACGAATAGTCAGACCCTTAACTAAATGAGCCACCCGGGCACCACCGGACATCTCTTAGACATCGGGATTTTGCTTCCTTCAGATCTGTACCCAGAAGTACATACAGCATAATGACTGTACTTAATATTGCTACTTGGTATATTTAAAATTTCTGAGGCAGTAGATTCTAAAAGTTTTTACCACATGGAAAAAAATGTTTCTTCTTCTCCCCGCTTCCCCCTGCCCCTCCCACTCCTTCTCCTTCTCCTTCTCCTTCTCCTTCTCCTTCTCCTTCTTTCCTCCCCCTCCTCCTCCTCCTCCTCCTCCTCGTTCTTCTTCCTTCCCCTCCTCCTCCTCCTCCTCTTCCTCCTCTTCTGTCTCTTCTTCTTTTTGTATTGATATGACACAGCAGATGCCAACTAAACCTCCCGGGGTCATCATTTCACAATCTCTGTAAGCCAAGCCATTGGTGGTATACACCTTAAACCTCCCCAGTGTTATATGGCAGTTATACCCCAGAAAACTAGAAAATGAAGAGGGAGCTGGACCCACTCCTCCCCAGACAAGTCAACCCGAGCCACCTGCGCCGTTTGGTCACATCACGATGAAGTCTGCCCAAGGTTCTAGTCTGAGGCCTCCTCCCTCTTGGTTAAAAAGGAGATTAGCAGGTGGAAGTCAGGTGTTACACACAGAAAACAACACCAAACTGAGCTGTCATTTTTTTTTTTTTTCAAACGTTTATTTATTTTTGGGACAGAGAGAGACAGAGCATGAACGGGGGAGGGGCAGAGAGAGAGGGAGACACAGAATCGGAAACAGGCTCCAGGCTCTGAGCCATCAGCCCAGAGCCTGACGCGGGGCTCGAACTCACGGACCGCGAGATCGTGACCTGGCTGAAGTCGGACGCTTAACCGACTGCGCCACCCAGGCGCCCCTGAGCTGTCATTTTTTACATAATAAGAAGGGTTACAAAGAGTTGAAAGGGAGATGAGGCCCCTGTTTTGTGAATCTCTGTGTCAATGCCTTCTTTGGGTCCCCATAAAAGCACTAGCACCTTAGAGACCTAAAGGCAACACCAGGAAAGGGACCACATGGGACCCACGGTCGAAACTTATCTAATGGTTTAATATCTGCACTCCTTACTTCTTCTGAGTTATTTAAATTCCCCTGTTTTCTGTGGCACTGTGTCTGTCCCCGGCCAGTGCTACGAGAAGCACTAAATGAACTTGGAGGTCAATTGTGGGAGGGGCCCTGGAAGGTCCCGCAAGAACTTTCTCTCTTCCCTCCTGTCCACCTTTGTTCCTCTGACTTCTGTTGACCCTAAGTACACACTCATTAGAACACAAGCACCCATACGTTATATGAAAAGCATTTCTCAGGCTTAATTGCTCTTAGACCCTGCAGGGAATATGCAGAAGATGAAGTTCAACAGCACCGCTTACTTTAACACCTGCACCGCTCTACAGGCCAGGGAAGCAGCCATGAGAGGGACAAAGTATCCTGCCCTCACGGAGCCAATGGGGCGGCTGACAACAGAGCGAGGGGTCAAGAGTGAGGGTGGATGGCAGAATAATGGTTTCCGATGATGCCCGCAACCTTGTCACCAGAACCTGCGATGATGTTGTGTTCCGTGGCAGGTAGGAGTTAAGGCGGCTGATCAAGTGACCTTAAAACAGGGGGATTATCCTGGACCGTGCAAGTGAACACAATGTAACCATAAGGACCCTAAAATGTGGAAGAGGGAGGCAGAAATTTGGTCAGAGACACAGCATAATGAGAAATACTTGACCAGCCATTACCGGCTTTGAAAACAAAAGAACAACATGAGCCCAGGAAGGCAGGAAGCCTCTAAAAGCTGGGAAAGCCAAGAGAATGGATTTTCCACCTGAGCCCCCAGAACAGAACATAGCATTGCCGGCACCTTGTTTGTAGCCCCCCGAGACACATTCTGGACTTCTGACCTCCTGAGCCGGAAGATGATACATTTGTGTTGTGGAAGCCACTAAATTTGTGACAGGTAAGCTACCGCAGTCACCGGAAACTCAGATCGCGGTTCCCCCCTTTTCATTCCAGCGATCTCTTTCTTTTCCCATGTGTCAGAGCAGAACAGCATCCTGGAGTCTTCAGAAGTCCTCTCCATTCCCCAGGAGAGGCTGGAGGACACAGAGGAAGCAAACCCTGCTGTGTTTTCTAAAAAAAACACCCAAAACCCCCGAAAGACCCCCACATCAAAACCAGATATGATCTTAAGTGGCACTTGAAATCTCATTTTCTTCCCCACCGCTGCAGGCTCCCCCACCTAAGAGCCTTGCCATATGGCAGTGTTTTTCTGGACTCCTGTGATGCAGACAGCCTTTGACAAAAGCCACCGTGCTGAGGGGGCTGGGGGCTGGGGGCTGGGGTGGGCTCAGAGGTCTGATTTCAAAGGCCTGGAACTCACAGCACCTCCGGATTTGCTGGGAAAGCAAGAGGGTAGAATTCTTTTTTAACACGATTTAGATGTTCCTCCTGCTTTTTGTGTATCTGTAAAATAAGATTTCTATTTTTTCTTAAGTGTATTTATTTATTTTGATAGAGACAGAGACAGCGTGAGTGGGGGAGGGCAGAGAGAGAAGGAGAGAGAGAATCCCAAGGTGGCTCCGTGCTGTCAGTGCAGAGCCCGACGAAACCAGGCTTGAACCCAGGAAACCGTGAGATCATGACCTGAGCCGAAACCAAGAGTTGAACGTTTAACCCGCTGAGCCACCCGGGCACCCCTTGTAAAATAATATTTTAATACATTTGTGTTGTGATGTAGAACACCCATTCAGCAAAGTGAAATAACTATATGTGTTCAGCTTAATGGATTATTACAAAGCAAGCTCTTTGTAAGCTGGCGAGTGAAATAGAACATTTCTAGTATCCAGAAGCAGGCTTGTGCCCCTCTGCTATAACCACTCCCTCCTTCCTTCCCCCAGTGCAACCCCTCTCTCCCTCCTCTCCCATCTGCTTCTTTATAAAATTTCAAAAATAATCAAAAAATATCTTCTTTTTAATCTTTAGACTTTAATTATAATTAATAATTAAAATTTCTTCTAATATTTTCTTTCTAAAATTTCAAAACTAATTGAGAATTCAAACAATATGAAAAAGGGGAATGATTGATCATGTGGACTCATTTCTTGTTAGTAATTCCTCTTTTGATCGAAATTATTACAAAATAGTTTATATATAGTGTTGTCTATAATAATGTACGTGACAGCTGGTACCCACCACACTGCTTAAGGAATGAAACATGATCAATGCGATTGAAGCCTCATGTGTTCCTTTTCCACAGCCATCTCTCCTCCCCCAAGCTTGGTATTTATTACCTAGTGCATTTTGTTATATTTTTGCTACCTAGTGACACATTGCTTGCTTTTATGTGTTTTCACACCATATCATACTGTGCACATTGTTTTTTTGCTCCCACACTGTTTGTGAGATTCACCAGGTTGATACATGAAGTTCTTGTTCATCCATTTTAGAGTGACTTGAGCCTCTCTGGATTAAAAAAAAATTTTTTTTTTTTTAATGTTTTAATTTAAGTTTGAGAACAAGAGACAGAGCGTGAGTGGCAGAGGGGCAGAGACAGAGGGAGACAGAGAATCTGAAGCAGGCTCAGGCTCTGAGCTGTCAGCACAGAGCCTGATGCAGGGGCCTGAACCCACAAAACTTCGAGATCAAGACCTGAGCTGAAGGCAGACGTTTAATGGACCGAGCCACCCAGGCACCCCAGCCTCTTTGGATTTTTAAAAAGAAGAAGGAAGTCTCTTTCATCTCTGTCCTATCCCAAGTAACTATCACCGGAGGTAAAGGTAGGTAGAAGTTTGGCACATATTATTTCCCAGCTTTTTCTATGCAGGCATGTGTCCACATGCACATACCTGCAAAAACGGATCCTCGGAGCAGATGGGAGCCCAGACTCTGGATCTGAATGCCAGCTTCATCACTTAGCAGCTCTGTGACCTTGGGCAAGTTTCTCCCTCTCTCCAGCTTTCATTTTACTCAACTATAAAATAAGATAATAAATATAGCTATGTTAAAATGTTGGTGGGCAGATTCAATGAGATGATGGATGGTAAAGTGCTTACCTTAATAAATGCCTGCATTAGGTGCTCAATAAATGTTTGGGATTGTTGTTATTCTCTTATGTGCTTTTCCCACTTAATAATTTATCATGCCATCTTTCTGTGTCTGTAAATATAGGGCTATCCTATAATAGGTAAGTACACATTCACACATATACACATGCATACACACACACACACACACACACGCACAGTACTTTTAAAAGAGGTTTTGTTTGGAAATTCCTCAGTCATGATCAATTTCAACCTATTTTACTGGTCTCTTTGTGCACCTCCTGTTTTTCTGTTCTGTAGCCCGTGGGCAAGGCAGGTTGGAATATATTCTTCATAGACTTTAGGAGTTCTCAGCCAGGGATGACAATCCTGGTCTCCTAGAGTCCTCTAGATAGAATATAAAGGTTTACTCAGCTTGGATAGAACATTTGTTTTCCATTGACCTCTCACTGATTTTCAGCATTTCTTCAATTACAAATGTAGGCAACAAACCACAGTGGAAATGATAATTCCTGTGAGTTTGTCACCATTGGAAATCATAGCTATTTTCATATCTCATTTTCATTGCTACAGAATCTACAAATATCCTTTAGACTCATCACTTTTTGAAATTACACTAGTTGTTAGACTCACTCACTGCGAGGTTTTCTTTTTTCTTAATGTGCTAATAAAGAGTAATGTGCACTACATACACACTGCTATTTCCCAAGTTCATTTTACTATTTCTCTAACTACATTTCAATATGATTACTCTCCTTTCTAGTCCAATGTATTCTGTTTTGTTCATTTCTTAATTACATTTTCTTCATTAAAAATTGTTATCCCAACAGGGGCACTTGGATGGCTCAGTCGGTTGAGTGTTTGACTCTTGATTTTGGCTGAGGTCATCATCCCAGGGTCGTGGGATCGAGCTTCATGTTGGGCTCTGCACCGAGTGTGGAGCCTGCTTAAGATTCTCTCTCTCTCCCTCTCTCCCCTGCTCGCACTGTCTCTCTAAAATAAAATAAAAATAAAAATAAAAATAAAATAAAATAAAATAGGGGGCACCCGGGTGGCTCAGTGAGTTAAGCGTCCGACTTTGGCTCAGGTCATGATCTTGCAGTTCATGAGTTCAAGCCCCATGTCAGGCTCTGTGCTGACAGCTCAGAGCCTCGAGCCTGTTTGGGATTCTGCGTCTCCCTCTCTCTCTCTGCCCCCCACTCACACTCTGTCCCCCTCTCTCTCAAAAATAAATAAACGGCAAAAAATATTTAAAAAATAAAATAAAATAAAATGAAATAAAATAGAAATTATTATCCTGAGAAAGTGTTTTGAATCTTCACCATATTGTCAAAGGGACCCATGCTGCTACGGAGATTAAGAACCCCTTTTGTTGTAAAGAGACGATAAGTCTATGAAGGCATGTTGCATGTAAGTAATGAGCAGAGAAATACTGAGTCCAACCACCTGTGCCTAGGACCGTGACTGGCACAGCATCGGCGCTCAGTATGTATTTGTTGAATACATAAAACTTATAAGACATGAAGGAGAGCATATGTGGCGTGAACACGTAGCGAAAGAGCTTCTAGGCAGCAGGAAGGGCAAGGCAAAATGCCACAAGGATGGAACAAGCCCGGCTTGTGTGAGGACATTTGGGAATGTTCTGTGGCTGGAGCAAAAAGAGCGAGGGGGCAGAATCAGGGGTGAGCCTGGACAGGCCCTGGGGGATGTGAACAGACCTGTCAGCCATTGTAAAGTCTTTGACTTCTACTCCCAGTGAAATAAAGAGCCAGTAGGGGGCTTTGAACGGAGGAAGGACATCTTCCCACTTGCTTGGCTGCTGTGCTGCTAATGGACAGAAGGGGCAAAGGGTGGACTTGGGCCAGACAGCCGTGGAGATGGTGACAAGTGGTCAGGATTTAGATGTGTTTTTGCAGGTAGAACCAGGGCATGTGACCTGTGATGTTGCACGAGTTCCCTTGCTCGGAAGGACCCCAGCCTTGGATTCATGTTCTGCTGTCGCCATCTTGGAATTCTTAACACCCTTTGGACAAGGGCCCTACATTTTCCTTTTGCCCCAGGGCCCCACAGGCTATGTCCCCCGTCCTGGATAGCACTGATAGGATTTGTCAACAGATTGGATGTGGGGCAGGAGAGGAAGAGAGGTGTCAGGGGAATGCCAAGAGTTTTGTCCTCAGCCGTCGAAGCTGGAGTTGTCACTGAGTGAAGTGAGTAAAACTGCGGGATGATCAGCACTGTGGGAAAGCGAGCTTACAGCCGGAGGGATCTTTCTAGAACGTTGGTCTCTTGGGAACAATGCTGGAGCCTTCTTTGAGGAGAGCTATCTCCCCCCGCCAAGTTTCCAGCAGAGGGGTGTCCCCATCCCAGTCTGAGTCTGGCCTGATTGGCATAACAATAGCGACAGCTGTGTCCTCCTTGGGGACAAGGGTCTGACCTGAGAGGCCCTGTGCAGGCAGCGGACTTATTTTTAGAACATCTCATTTCTCCTCAACAGCAACTGGAATGTCTGGATGAAAAATTCTAAGGCTGGATGTGAATGGCTGAATAAAAACCTTTAATTAAGAGTTAAAGACTTTAATCTGCCTATAACTTGGTTTTATTCCTGAATCCTGCAATTTTTAAAAGAAAAAGGAACAGAGAGAACACAAAATGCCCGCCAGCACCAAGCCACGAACGTGTTGAGCCAAAACAATTGTAGTCTCTTTGGCAATTAAACTCTCCACTCTCCCCATCGTTGCGAGAAAACGTGTTTTTCTCTCCCTGCCTGAACTGCAAATTTTTCCTCCACACTTGCCAGTTTTGCAGACTCAGCATGGAACATATTTCTTCCCCTGCCCCACAAACACCCCTGCATGCAGCTGCCTCGTCCACTTCTTCCCTCCTCTGCCCTCCTTCCTCCCTGGTATCCCAGATGAGCCATCTAACTAAAAGGAAGCTCTACGTCTCTTTTTGGCCAGCGAAAAGTAGGGGAAAAAAGTGCCCTCACTCCTTTTTTAAAGAAGCAAATTTCCCACAGTTGGGGGGAAGGAGGCAGGCACTTCTGACAAGGGAGGGGGGAGAGTGTTGTCTGGGAGATGCCAAAGACTTGACATGATTGAAAGGGAGAAAAAGCTCTTGAGTTTCTCAGATGTAAATAATTGAAGGTTTGCCAGCACTCACCTCTGGACCCACTGGAGCTGCTGGGCGCTTGTGCAGTGGGGTAAACAGAATTGCTCAGACAAGCAGGGGAGAGGTAAGCTTCGTAGCTTGGACTTGACTCAGCTAGGAGAGCAGCTGATGAGCACGGCAGAGGAACCCCGCCAATTCAGAAGCTTCGGGGAGGACTGCGGGTCCCCAGGCACATGGGGCGGGCTGTGGATGTAAGTTGCAAATTCTCTTTGTTACAAAGAGAATTGTGGGGGCAGATGACTCCTATCGCGGTGAAAGAGAAGAGGAAGAGATAGCAATATTAATATAGGTCTTACTACATACCAGGTTACCTTGTAGGTTAGTAGCTGGTAAATGTTTTTCTGTGTTGGGCCAGGCAGTAGATATTTTAGGCTCCGTGGCCCATATGGTCCCTGTAGGAGCTGGAACTACTCAGCTCAGCTCCTGTGGTATAAAAATAACCACAGGCAGTATGTAAATGAACGGGCGTGGCAGTTTCAATAAAACTTTATGAACACTGAAATTCGAATTTCATTCTTCATGTGTCATGAAATATTCTCCTTTTGATCTTTTCCCCAATGCTTTAAAAATATAGAAACTATTGGGGTGCGTGCGTGGCTCAGTTGTCTGGGTGTCTGACTTCGGCTCAGGTCATGATCTCACGGCCTGTGAGTTCGAGCCCCGCGTCAGGCTCTGTGCTGACAGCTCCGAGCCTGGAGCCTGCTTCGGATTCTGTGTCTCCCTCTCTCTCTGCTGTTTCCCTGCTCACACTGTGTCTGTCTCTCTCTCTCTCTCTCTCAACAATAAAATAACATTAAAGAACTGTTTTTAAATTTATAGAAATGCTTCTTAGCTTGCTGGCTGTGCAAAAACAGGTGGCAGACTGTACCTTGGGTAGTGGTTTGCTGATCTCCTGTTCTAGATACTTTCTATATGTTAACTCTTTTAATCCTCCTAACCTGAAAAAGTGACTATTTCTGTCACTTTGACAGAGGTGTGCATAGAGAGAAAAAGTAATTGCCAATGATTGCTGTTAGGAGTTGAATTGTGTCCTCACCTCCTCAAATTCATATATTCAACTCCTAACACTCAGTTACCTCTGAATGTGACTTTATTTGGATGTAGGGTTGTTGCAGATATAATTAGTGAAGATGTTATTAGGGTGGGTCCTGATCTAACATGACTGGTGTCCTCACCCAAAGGGGAGTTTTGGGCCTAGAGATGCACACAGGGAGAGCTCCATGTGAACATGAAGACAGAAGTGGGGCTGATGCTCCAGTAAGCCAAGGAATGCCAAGGATTGTGGGAAGTCACTAGAGACTAGGCAAGACCCATGGAACAGATTTCTCTTACAGTTCCCTGAAGGAGCCAGCTTGGCTTGGGTCCAGAACCTCAAAACTGTGAGCTGATAAAGGTCTGTTGTTTAATCCACTCCTTTGGTGGTACTTTTTTATGGTGGCCTCAGCAAACTCATGCAGTTACACAGCCAAAAAGTGGCATGTCTGGGGTAGGCAGTTTGACTTCAGAGGCTGCGTGCTTAACCACTGTGCTATTCCTTCAAACCGTCACTTTAGAACAAAAATCAAATCAGGTGTGGCTTTGGAATCTGACAGAACGTGGTGCAACTCCTGTCTCCAATTTCTGTAGGCTGCGTGACCTCGGGTAAGTTACCCAATCTCTGTGAGTCTTGCTTTCCTCATCTAGTCAAGTGGGAATTACCAGAGAGCCATTTTTATAAGGATTCGTGGGGAGGAAGTTGGTGTATCAATAAAAGATCATCTATAACACGAATAATTAAAAAAAAAAAACCACATGGCACACAGTAGATGCTTCAGGCCTGTTAGTTATTTTTCGTTATTTACTTATATATCCTCAGACTGTTCTACTGCAATTTTCCAGTCTCACCAGCTGCTGTTTTGTAGCTGCTATCCAGGAAGGCTCTGTCCCCAGCACAGTACAGCAGGCTTGAGACTCTGTGTCCTGGCATATCTAAGGACACTATCACCTTGGATTAGGACACACCCTAATGACGTCATCCTGATATTAGCTCCTTACTTCCAGGTGATTCCATTGGAGGAAGTCAACCAGAGGTCATGACCGAGGGTTGACCCAAGGGCTGGCCGGGGCAATTAAGATTCCTCCCAAACTTCCTCGCCCTCTCCCCTACCACACCCCGCCCCCATCCTTGAAATAGACAAGTCTCAAGGTGGGAGGTATTTTCAAGGCCGCAGGTTTGAGAGAGTGAGGTGCTGTTTAGACCATCTGGATATAAATGTGACTGACCCCCTTAAGCCCCCTTAGGGCCTCCATAAACTTTTAAGACACTTGCAGGCCCTGTGGAAATCTGCTTGACCTGCGGCACCCAGGACAAGACTCCCATGTAAGTCCCTTTGTGTACTGACTGCTATCTGCCCCCCTGGAATGGCCTGCCTCTCTCTCTTTGCTCCTCCCTGCCCTCTGTGCTCAGGGATGGTTTCAGATTCTCCCCCTCCCCACCGGAACTCCAGAGGTTTTGCACCAACAGATACTCTGGGGCCGTACCTACTCGAAGATTCTCATTGCTCCCCTGTTCAGCGCAATGAAAACAGCCTGTTGATTTGATCTGCTCAGTTCGTTGCTTAGTGTTGGTGATGCAGAGGAGGTGAGGGGAGTGTGCAGGCCTTTTCTGGCTGTGGCAAGGGAGACCTGTGAGGGAGGGGAGAAGCCCGGGGCTCTGGTTGCGGAGAGAGCCCCAGAGTGTCCCGTAAAAGGTTTTTTTAGGGAGCATTGTCTTCCACTGCCCTGTCTGCTGTTTGTGGTCAAGTTAGGGTCTTCGCCTATTGTGATTCCACTGAGGTTCCAACTGGGGTTCTTGAGACCAGATAAGAATTCATTCATTTGGGTGATGAGGGAAGTTCTGTGCTCCCGTCCCCAACCATGAGTTCCTGGCTGGAATTCTATCAATGGAATATTTTCTAATTGGACGAGCAGCAGAGAGCAGAACACGGGCAGAACCAGGGCCGGGCCCCAGGCAGGTGAGTTCTGACAGGGACCCAGAGTGTAGACAGTGACAGTGGCCAAAAAAAAAAAAAAAAAAGGAGGAAACTGCTTGTGGAATGATGGCCACAGACACTGGCTGTAGGAAGGACCTCAGTACCTAATCGGGAAATGTGCTAGAGAAGACGAAGAGAGACACAAAGGGAGAAAAACATTGACACACTTAGAGTTCCGATAGACCCTGGTTTTGATGGGGTTTGGAGTGACAGGGGTCTGGAGCTGATGGCCAACAAAGAATTCTTGAAGACATGTTTGGCACAAAAAAGGTGATTTTGTTAAAGCACGGGGTCCTGGGGGACAGGACCCGTGGGCAGATAGAGCTGCCCTGGGGTCGTGAAGAGTAACTGCTTGTATACTGTGGAGTTGGGGGAGGTAAAGTCAAGAGGAAGTTTCTTAAAGGGATTTCCATATGCTAAAAACTCAGATTATTGGAGGCCTAGTTGTTGTCAAGCTAAGGTTGTTTTTCCCTCTAGCAAAGTATTAGCAGTAAGACAATAGGAAGTTCCTGGAGATGAGGCTGTTGATAAGGCTGCCTTTTTCTTATAATTTACTAAGATATTTGTAAACTGAGGGGGCCATCAGTTCCACCGTTTGTTTTCTGGCCTTTGCTTTTCTCTGGGCACCCAGGAGTGTCTGAGGAAGGTCACACAGATCCCACCTGTTAGGGAGGGGTGGTTTGTCGGGTGTCCAGCTTGCCTTCTGCTCCTTTATCAGTTTCAGTCCCACTGCTGTCTCTTTGCAGCTGTGTGGTCTGGAGGAAGTTACTTAGCCTCTCTGAGCCTTACCCTTCTCATCTTGAAAATGGAATTAGTAATAGCTACCTTGCAGAGTTCTCGCCAGGGTTAAATAAAAATAGAGGAATGATAACAACACTACAGATCTGTCAGGGTTGTGAAAAGCCTAGCGGGACACCTGGTTCAATAGATAGGTGCCCACTAAATGCGGGTGAGGAATGCATTTGGTGCTCTGCCCAGATCCACTTGGATCCCATTTTTGTGTGACCCCTTGACTTTGGTTAGCTTCCACTTGGAGCAGCTCTCTTTCGGAGAGACCCAGGCTCTTGGGTTAAGGAGCTGAAAAGGGAAACGCCTGGAGATGTGTGTCCCCACGGAGCAGCCTCAACCAAAGAGTCGAAGGCTTGGTCTACCTGCCATTGCTTAGGACATCTCTGAGGTGGGACTTGAACTTGTGGGTTCCGCTGTGGCATCAGACTTGAGCCCCGTTGGAGGGGTTCTGCCTGCTTTGCTTGACTGCCTTTTAGCTGCACTGTCCTCTCTCACTGGTTTCTCCGGAGCGTCTTTTTAACGGATCCCTTGCACATGAACGCTGCGTCTGGGGAACTCAATTTAAGAACCACAACCCTTTTCATGTTATATGCCACTCTGAGTTCGGAGCCTCTGGAAATAGACAAATGAACAAACAAGAACATCACCCTGTAGTCTTTTTTGCGGAGGAAAATGAAGGGCAAATGAACGATGGCGAGATCTCTGAGCAGAAGACAAAGGAGATGTCCAAATAAAAATCATTTTGGGGAGAGAAGAGACCGAGGTTCTATCTGGCTTATAGAACTTAAGCCAGAGACTGAGGTGGGAGTTTTCATTCCAAGGTTTTTGGCGCTCCAAGGAGGGAGCCCTGGAGAAAGAGGGTTATTTGGACTTGATCTATGAAGAAGGGTAGGCTGTATGTCACATTTTCTTTTTGCATATGACACATTTTATTCTTGTGTGTCTCAGAGTTACCGATTAAGGCAGTGGTTACAGTTAGAGAGATTTTCTGTGAGAAAGGAGAGTCGGAATCACCATGTATTTATGTGCTATCTACATGACTGGTTTATTTTTCCCCTCGTCTCACATGGGGATACTTACTGAATAAACATTTATAAGCAAATAAGTACAAAACAGCCAGGTAACGTTTTCTGTAGCTCCAACTGCCTTTATACACCTTCATCAAAAATCAATTGACTATATATGTGTGGATCTCTTTCTGAACTCTATTTTCTGCTTTGCTGATCAATGTATTTACCCTTTTGTCAATACGATTTGCTGGCCAGGACCTCTAGCGCGATGCTAACTAGGATTGATACCCTTGCCTTGTTTCCGATTCCAGGCAAAAGTGTTGACACTTTCACCATTGAGCATGGTAATACCTGTAGCTTTTTGTAAATGTCCCTTATCAGTGTGAGGAGAATACCTTTAATTCCTATCTTGTTGAGAGATTTTATGCTTGGACACTGAAGTTTTAGACTGCTTTTTTGGAGTCCTAGCCTCGTGTGCTACATATATTTAAATATAAATAGATTCAATACTTGCATAAAATTAAAGTTGTATCTCCTCAGTTATGCTAGTCCTATCTCAAGGGCTCCAGAACCAACCACATGTGGCTCATGGCTACCATATTGGACAGAGCAGATATTTCTACCATAGCCAAAAGTTCTGTTGGACAGCATACTTGTGGTTTTCTTTTTCTTTTTTCTTTTCTCTTGTCTTTTTTCTTTCCCCTTCCTTCGTCTCTCTTCTTTTCTTTTCACCTTCCTTCCTTTCTTCTTGTAATTTCTTTGCTTGGTTTGTTGTTATAATGCCTGCCTGAGGAATGAACTGAAAAGTCTTTCCTTCTTTCCTATTTTCTGAAAGGATCTCTGTAAACCTGTATGTAGAAGAATATGGGCTATCTTGGGGAGTGTGCCCCGTGCATTTGCAAAATCCGTGCAGGCTGGGATGCCTGGGTGGCTCACTCTGTTAAGCCTCTGACTCTTGATTTTGGCTCAGGTCATGTTCTCGAGGTTTGTGAGTTTGAGCTCCACGGTGGAGCCTGCTTGGGGCTGTCTTTCTCTCCCTCTCTCTCTGCCCCTTCTCTGCTTGTGTGCTCTCTCTCTCTCAAAATAAATAAATAAATTAAAAAAAAAAAAAAGACAAATAGACGCATTCTGTTGTTGGGTGGGGTGATTTACAAGTGTCTGTTAGGTTAGGTTGGTCGATAACGTTGTTCAAGCCTCCCATCCCTGCTGGTTTTCTTTCCCACCTGTCCTATCTAGTAGTGCTGACCAGAGTGCTGGTCTCCACCTGTATTTGTGCATTCATCTATTTCAGTTTGACCCCTTTTTCCTTCATATATTTTGAAAAACTCTTTGGTTCTGTATATAGATGTTTAGCGGTGTTGTCTTATTGTTAACCTGATCCCTGCATTGTTAGGCAATGCAACTTTTCTTGCCCCTTTCCACCCCCCCTTCCCCCCTTCCACCTCCAGGGTTGCGTAGGGTCTCATCTGTGCCCTGGGTTTGCTGCCCTGCTCCCTCCTTCCTCCTCCTGAGGTTTCAGTTCTGTTGGGGAAACAGTTCTCTGGAAGAGAACTTTTGCATTTACCCCCCAGCACAGCTCTGGGACTGAACCACTGAGGACAGCTGTTAGTCTCATTGCACCTGGCTTCTGATCTTTGTCCCAAGCCCCCACTGGAGGTCTACAGAGGAGCGCCTGTGAATGGTCCAGGCTTCCCTGTCTGTGACTCTCAGGGGCTCCATAATCTCCCGCTAGCGCACACGTGGCCTTTAGCAATATGTTACCAATTTTGGCCGAATCCTTCTTACCCATGTGTATGGTCCCCACTGTCCCCTCATGTCGTGCTCTGCCCCAGATGATCCTTGGAGGAGCCTGTCCTTCCCTGGGGCTCAGGCCACTTGGTCTCGCTGTTACCTGGAATTTTGGACAGGCTTAAGGAAAGTTATGATTTTGAAGTTTGTCTGCCTTTTTCTTGCTCTTAAGGTGGGCATGATGCCCCTTCCAGCTCTCTCTAGCCTGGGTGGAAGAGAAACTCTACATGATTGATAACTTAATAGCTTTTTTGGTTCTAAGAGTGCTTTGGCAAATTCCCAGTATAAAAGAGGTCGTTTCCGTATTGGATGAAAAGTATACTTTAATTAAAAAAGGAAAGGATTTTAGTTTGGCTAATGCTGAGATGTATCAGTTAGGGTTCTTCAAGGATGCATAGTTTCAAAACAGTATCTTGCAAGCCAGGTTTTAACCCAGAGGGAAAAATTTTAGAGTTAATTTAATAAGCCACTGGAAAGCAGGTTTCTTCAGAAAGTGCTGAGAGAGGCGCCTGGGTGGCTCAACCGGTTAAGCGTCTGACTCGTGGTTTCTGCTCAGATCATGATCTCACAGTTCTTGGGTTCAAGCCCCACATCAGTCTCTGCAATGAGTGTGGAGTCTGCTTGGGTGTGTGTATGTGTGTGTGTGTGTGTGTCTCCCCACCCCCCCACCCCCCCCCCCGCCGCCTCTCTCCTGCTCACTGTCTCTTTCTCTCAAAAATAATGAAGAAAATTAACATTTTTTAAAAATTAAAAAAAAAGTGTTGAGAAATCTTTCCCTGGCACGGTATAATTTGTTGCACTGTAATTTTGCCATGATTCCATAGCCCTAGCAAAAGGTATTGTCCTAGGACGTGGTATCTGTCTATCCTTTGCCTTGGCAAATCCTCAGGTATAATTTTTTTTTTTTTTTTTTAACGGCACACACTCCCTTTCAATAATTAAACCTCATGTTCAGAGGGTGGTAAAGGCATAGAGATCACAGAGAAAGAGCATTAACACTCAGGCAAGGCTCAGAAAGGCTGAGGACTAGGAGTTTCAGAGAAGAGTATGTTGCTTAATAAGGATAAAAAAGAAGCTTTTACTTTATCCAGAGTTGTTAAGTAGAGTCAGGAGACATGGAGTGAAGACAGTGTTTCTAGGAAAGGGTTTCTATTTCGGAGACTTCACACCCACCCAGGTCTTGGTGACAGCCCTGGTGCCCTTGATTAATTAATTTAGTTTTTTTAAGGAATGCTGGCCCGGGGAGAGTCCAGCAGGGTATACTGGGTGTCTCTGGGGACACCAGTCGCTTCGCAGACTATGTCCCTGCACTGGTGCTGGGTTAGACAAACGTGGATTTTATTTGTTTATATTTTTATTTAAAAAAAAAAAAAATGTTTATTTTTGAAAGAGAGAAAGACAGAGTGCAAGTGGGGGAGGAGAGAGACAGAGAGACATAATGAGAATCTGAAGCAGGCTCCAGGCTCTGAGCTGTTAGCACAGAGCCCGATGTGGGTCTCTCAAACCCAAGAACTGTGAGATCCTGACCTGAACAGAAGTCAGATGCTCAGCCGGGTGAGCCACCCAGGCACCCCGACAAATGTGGGTTCTAATGCTAGTTTTTCTCCTGCGTGACCTTGGGCAAGTCACTTAGCCTCTCTGACCGTCAGTTTACTTCCCAGTGACCTGGAGCCAATAATTCTTATGTCTCACCATTATTTGGTGGATGAAGTGATCAGATCTAGAAAACACCTGACAGGAGGCAAGACCGTAAGCGCCCAGGAAGTGTGAGTTCACTCCCCCTTACCCCCTTCTGCGGAGCTTTGCAATCAAGGGGACAGGAAGTCAGCAGTCTGCCCAACCCTGTCCCCTAGGATGTTGATTTTATGAAAATATGCAATTTTACACCTGGAATTTTAGGAACCTGGAGGCATTTTTGTTGAATGGCCTGAATTTTGCCTGGTGCCTTAAGGTGATTTCACTGTCTGGGGTGTGAGTTTATAAAAGCTTAATACTCACTTCTGTTTTGCAGCTTGGCGGTTGGGGGAGTTCTCCCCTTGACTCGTCTCTCTCCCTCCGTGAGCTGGTTTAACTGGGGCCAGGGATTCCCCTGGGCTTGGGACGTCTGTGCTGACAGTTTACTAAATTAGCAAAGGTTGTCTGACTCACACCAACCTAGGTCTGAACCATGGCTTTGCCAGTTTCTAGCTGTAGGATCCTAAGCAAAGTCCTTTTCGGAAGTCTCAACTTTCTTGGCAACTAAGCAGAAGAGGGTTGCAATACCTACTTCATAGAAGTGTGATATTCAATGAGATCATGCACTGAGAAATGTTTATATAAACAATTTATTGAATACTTACTATGTACTGGCTCTGGACTAAGCACCTTATTATAGATTGTATAGTTTATTTTTTATTTAAAAACAATTTTTTTTACACTTATTCACATTTGAGAGACAGAGAGAGACAGAGCACAAGTGGGAGAGGGGCAGAGAGAGAGGGAGGCACAGAATCCGAAGCAGGCTCCAGGCTCTGAGCTATGAGCACAGAACCCAAGGCGGGGCTCGAACTCCCCAACCGCGAGATCATGACCTGAGCCGAAGTCAGAGGCTTAACCGACTGAGCCACCCAGGTGCCCCTAGATTGTATAGTTTAATGACTCTGTAAGAGAGGTGCTATTATTTCCATCTTACTGAAGAGGAGGGTGGGCTATGGAGAAGTAAGTAACTTGGCGTAGCCAGGATGTGTGGTGAGGGGATGTGGGTCCTGCTCCTCACCTGTGACTAGACTCCCTTCTAATCCCTTTAGTTTCTGCTTCTTCCCAGGCAAGTGGAATTTAGAAATAATTTTGGGTATTTGGTGACATACTGGTAGTTTGAACGCCTAATATTGCCTTCTGAGAATGTTTTGGGGGCTTTTCAGCTACTCTTAAAGTGGTGAGAGCAGCAAAAGGTATTTTGGGGGATAGCCTCCCCAGATGGTCACACTCAACGCCCTGATGTCCTAGGCAATTTTTTTTTAAATTTATTTATTTTGAAAAGCACCTGGGTGGCTCAGTTGGTTATGCATCCAACTTTGGCTCAGGTCATGATCTCACAGTTCATGAGTTTGAGCCCTGCATTGGGCTCTGTGCTGATGGCTCAAAGCCTGGAGCCTACTTCAGAGTCTGTGTCTCCCTCTCTATCTCTGCCCCTCCCCTGCTGATGCTCTGTCTCTCTTTTTCTCTCAAAAATAAACATTAAAAAAAAATTTTAAATTTATTTATTTTGAGAGAGAGATCGAGAGAGAGAGAGACAGAGCGAGCAGAAGGGGCTGAGGGAGAGAGAGAGAATCCCAAGCAGGCTCCATACTGTCAGCTCAGAGCCTGCCACTGGGCTTGAACTCACAAACTGTGAGATCATGACCTGAGTGGAAAGCAACAGTTGGATACTTCATCAGCTGAGCCACCCAGGCGCCCCTCTTAAGGGATCTGAGATCTTAGGTTTGTAAGTCCTACTCATGCATGGGGCAAGGACTCTGGGAGATGGGCAGACTGAGAGCAGAGGCATAGTCCATGATTCCCACAGACCAGAGGAAAGATGGATTTTTCAGGGGAGCAGAATGACCAGAAGGAACTCTGAGGCCTTACCTCTTTGAGATCATGTCTGAAGTTCATTCTTTAGATCCAGCTTGTCAGTGGAGGGGGGCACCCTAGATGGGAAAATGACACTTGTGCTGAATCAGAAGTGTCTGCCCTGGGTGTACTGTTGAGCAAGAAGAGATGCCATTTTGTCCTAATTTTTCTTACCATTTTCCATCAGGTTCTAATTAGCACACAGCTGGGACTACAAACAGCAGTGGACAACGGTTCCTTCCACCTCCGAAACACTGTCTGCTGGAGAAGGTACCTTGGGAGGGGTTCATCTGCAAGGGACTGATTCCAGGAGTTTTATCTAGAAATGTAATCTATAAGCGTATTTTTGACACTCTTTAGATTTTTATCAAAAACTGTGTTAATGAAGAGGAGTACTTAGACTCAACATGTTAGCCATTGAATAGTACCATGGTACTGATCCATAGTACCTGGTCCAACAATCAGGGAGGTAACTTTGTCTTTTCCCCAGATAGAATCATGCATAGTCTTTCTTGAGTCTCCTTTTGACTTATGTAATCTACATTACACAGCTGGGTTAGTGATGCAGACATAACATGAGAATATTCTCTATGTGAAATTCCTTTCTTTATTAAAAAAAAAATCAAGGTGATGACTTCAGCCTTAAGAATCTTAAGTACTTAAGGGGCACCTGGGTGGCTCAGTTGGTAGAGCGTGTGACTTTTGATCTCAAGGTTGTAGGTTCGAGCACCACATTCAGTGCAGAGATTACTTAAAAATAAAAAAATACTAAAACAAGGACAATTAAGTAATTTCCCGCCATACAAAGGGATGTCAGAGAGCTCTCCCAGAGAGATGAGCCTCCCCCACATAAAGCACCAAATCCATTCTGTTTGTCCTCAGTATACACTTTTGGCTCTTACAGACCATTTGTGAAAGATGAGTGGAACCAATACATTCTTCTTGTAACTCTTTCAAAGTGATAGGCAGAAACAGATCCTTGCTTATGGTACGTTTGTTTTAGGCCAGCTCTCTCTCTGTACATCCTGTAGAATATTTACAACTCTGAAAAATGGATATTACTGCACTTAATAAAGGAGGCTGCATAGGGTTAAGTAAATGACTTAATTCCTTGTGGCTAGTATGTTTTGGAGCCTGGGTCTGGACTCCGTGAACGGCTTCAAAGCTTATGCCCATACTATTATTCCTCTATAACCACTAGAGGGTATCATGAAGGAAAAGACTCCGTTCCTTTCTTCCCGTACCCAACATGACAGTTAAGGATCTAAGACCTAGCCATCCTAATAAAAGGCTGAATTCACTGAGAACTTACTATGTGTCAGGATCTCCGCTAAACTCTTTGTGTAGACTTTCTCATTTAATTCTCTCAAAACAACCCCATGAAGTGCATGGTACCACTAACCCAGATTGGCAGGTGACGTTAACTGGCTTCTTCCCCATGGTGAGCTTCAAACCCAAACAGTCTGAAGCCAGAGTCCACTCTTTCAACCACCCTAGCTTCGGAAGACTGCTGATCTGGGACACAGATTGTTCAGAAGACATTTTAGTGGAAGTCAGGCTAAGTAAGGGGTCAGGCCATGTGAATGGAATCAATGGTAGCTGCAGTTAGGGAGTTCAGGGTCAAGGCAATGATAGGTGGTAAGTTGTCCATGGCGGCAGAACTTGCAGAACAATGGAGAGCTACCCAGAGAGTTGTTTTTATGGTTTGACTAAGTCAGGGAGAGCTATTATCCTCACAGAAAGTTCCTGTCATCTGTTCACTCTCTTTTTCATTCGTTGACCTTCATGCCTTTCCTACTTGGCTCAACTCCTTAGAATTGATGGAATCATTTCCAGTACCCTCAAGACTCAGAATGTCTGTAGTTGGTGTGACCCATTATTTGGAGCTTCCAGAGAGATACAGAATGTCCAAAAGGGTGGCCAGGGATGTGTTGTGGGTGGAGACAGTGTCAGAGAAGGAAAGGAGAAATCTCCACTCTCTTAACCCATTTTCTTCTAGCTCAGGGTAAGGCTACAACTAGGGCCAGGGGGAATTAAAAGATACAAACTTCCAGTTTTAAAATAGCTAAGGCATGGGAATACATTGTCCAGCAGAGGGAATATAGTGAAGCATAGGTAACAGCTTCGTATGGTGACAGAGCGTAGCTAGATTTATCGTGGTGATCACTGTATCATGTATGTGAATGCTCCATCACTATATCGAACGCCTGAAAGTAATTCGATACTGTATGTCAACTACACATTAACCAAAGAACAAACAAGCTTCCAAAGTAAAAGAAAACCTAGGGCCATGGTCCCTGCTAAGGCGAACAGTGAAAACAGTTCAACTGAGGAAGCAGGCAATGTCCCAAGGAAACTCACGATTACTTGCCACACAAAAGGTGCAGTCAAATGCCACTGGAGGGTGGAAAACCGTTGTAGGCTGCAGTGGTCTCAGGAGACAACTGAAGGATGTATTTGGATAAGTGGAGATAAGAAGGGGGGTATTTCAGGGAAAAGTAAAGAACACATAAAACAACTACAGAGGATGAGGAGCTATTAAATGCCCAGTGCAGAAAAACAGGCTGGTTTTTTGTTTGTTTCCTGGAGACGGTGGCTCCTATTTGTGTGGGATCAAATTGGATTCCTCTTCGTATGTATATATGCAGAATGTTATCAGAATGGAGAAGCATTCAGATATGCTTTCAGGCTACTGGGGTGCCGATATGGGGACGTGAGGGATCATGAACCTCTTTAGCCAGACAGCTCTATTAACATGGGGTTTCTGCGACAATTATGAAACGTCACTGGGGACGAGCTTCACAGTAGCATTGCTCCCCAAGCAACTAGGGGGCCCAGGGAAGCTGGATTGTCATTGGCAGGAGACAAATGACGATGATCCCCTGAGATGTAGTGTGCAGAAAGAAAACAAAATCCTATTATGAGACTGTCATTGTGAAGGTTTCTTCTTGTTCCCAGCTCAGACAGAGGAGGGAGACAAGGTACCACGTTAACAGGACTGAGATTTCACCCAGAGTACCGAAAGATCAACAGATCCCTGCCATTTCTGGAAAACAATCCTTGCAGGTTGAATCCAATTAAATGCTTTAGGGAAAAAAGGGATTTGATTTTCAAGAGAAGGGATATAGTTTAACACCTGCAGTTCCACTACTGATGGATCCGGCAAGGCTTCCTGAGGACATTTCATTTCCATTCTTTGAAGAGATCACAAACTCCATTGTGTGTAGAAGGGGCTCCCAGGTGGAATTCTGGGATTTTTGACCTTTTTTTTTTTTTTTTTTTTTTTTTTTTAGAGATCCATTGGCTAGTGAGGGACATAGTGAATGAGGAAAAAGAGGGATATGTGTTTCTTTGGCTTTATGTGATGTGTCTTGAGAAATAGAGGGTTATGTCCGTTCATTCTGGGCCACTGGAAAGTGTGTGAGTGTATCTGTGCATGAATATGCATACATTGGTACCTAGATTGCTATTAAGATACTCACCCTTCACCAAGCAACCATCCAGGTTATTGCCATGCCTGATGCCCTCTACTCAGTAAAGCAGCAGGGTGGTGTATAGGAAAGGATAGGAGCATTAGCATTGGAGAGATCTGGGTTCGAGTCCCAAATCAGCCACTTTGTAACAGTGTGACCTTTGGGCAAGTTACTTAAAGTTTCTGAGCCTCACTTTTCTGATCTGTTCAATGGGGACACTGATGACGAATCCTCTCTGCAAAGCACTTAGAATGGTGCCTGACATACATTAAGGGCCCAACACATGTTCACCATGTTTCCACATGTTATGATGTAAAACTGTTATTTCATTGCCCTCTGGGTGAGGTGGACCCTTTTTGCTAATTTTCTTCCGGTATCTTTTCCCTCCTCTTCTATTAACATCGCTTTGATTTTCCCTAGAAAAAGCCACTGTCTTTCCTTCTCAGTCTGTGTGGTTTGGGTAGAGGGCTTTTCCTTAATGCAGAATTGGACACCCCTTCATCAGTCATGGGATTCCATTTTCTTGCCCACGATGATTGGCGCAGGGATGGACATGTGACCGTAAATGCGCCAATGAGAGGAGAGCCCAGGACTTTTATGGATCTTCTGGGAAGGAAAAAACTCAGACTCTCTGGTGGTTGCTAGGAATGTATTAGATGGTTCTTCAAAAAATTACACTTAGAATTACTACATGGTCCATCAGTTCCACTGTCCCAGGTACATACGAAAAAGTGTTAAACAGGCGTTCAAGGAAAAACTTACCGCGAATGTTCATAGCAGCCCTCTTTGCAATAGCCAAGAGGGGAAAACAATGTCCATCAAATGTCTGTCAACCCAAGAATGGATACACAGAATGTGATCTACCCATATGATGGAATATTATTCAACCATGAAGGAATGAAGTACTGCTACATGGTACAGTGTGGAGAAACCTTGAAATGATTTGGTGACCGCTTTGGAGGCCCCCACGTCCTGCTGAGAGCAACAACAACAAAAAACCTCCCATAACCCTCTTAAAACAAGTGGAAGGAAATTATCTCCACGGTCAGACAGCCCCACTCTCCCGACAAAAGGAAAGGAAGATGCTCTTTGAATCTCACTCTCTATCATTCCCTCCTCATGAGCTCCTTGAACGAGAGCTTGGATGCTGCCTTTTCCAGAACGACTTCAAAGTCGAACTTAGTTGTTCCCTGCCTGAGGGATAAAGTTGTTTTTTTGTCATTGCCTGTTTCCCCTATGGGATGTGGGGTCTGCTGGTGGCAGAGACCATGTCCTGTTCTTATTGATAACCCTCCCCTGGGGTTCCTGTTACTGTGCCTGCCACGTGTAGCGTTTGCTCAGTGAACACTAACTGCATTCTATATCTAGCTTTGTTTGGCACTTAGAGTGATTCTTGAAAGCTTTAAAGTATGTGCACATTTTATTAAGTACAGCTATATGTAGATCTACCTAGGCCTACACCTACATTTCCGTCTATTCCTGTACCTACACCTGTATCTGTATTTGCATGCACACCCCAGTGTATTTCCAAATCTATAGCTGTACCATCTGTCTCTGGCAGGGAGGTACTACCTGAGGGAAACAGAAAGCTTTCCTTCTCTAGGAGGCTCTCTATACCCCTGAACTTGACCAACAAGTTCAAAACTCACTGAACACACTATTATGCGTATCCTAGAGGTCAATTATTGCACTACCTCCCACTGTGGGCACTATTCTCATCTTCAACCATAATAAGAATAATAATGGTAACAACAACAACAACAGCCATGATAATACAAGATAGTATCAGCTGCTAGTTGTGGGGCTCTAAGTTCTTCATCTACCTGACTGCCTTCAATCCACACCACAGCCGCCTGAGCCAGGCTCTCTGGTCATCCTCATTCACATGATACATGAGGCTGAGGCGGGTTCAGCAACTTGCCCGAGGCCACACGGGCCAGCTGAGGGCAGAAGTAGTGTTCAAACGCCTCTGACCTCCAGCCCCACATTCCTAGCAGCCCTCCCTCCCCTACCATGTTACACCCATCCAATTTTGCTTTTTCTCCCCCACCCACTTTTATGTCTCCTGGTTCCCCGAGCCTATGGAAGTTTCCAGGTGGGAAATTCTACCGTAGGTGGGTAATCTGCTTTCCCTCCCACCTCCTGCCTTCCACCACCTCCCTCCTGACAGCAAGCATCTGTGGGGCCTACCTGCTGCCGGCACTCCCTCTATTCATGCACGCTCCTCTCCGCTTTCCTGTAGTTCTAGAAGGGGCTCAGTTTGGGCCACTTCTGATCTGGTAACTTCATGAAGTCCCCTGAGAGGGTGGGAATGGTCAGGTGTTCTTGTCCTTGTCACTACCCATTACGTGTGGAGATGTGCATGCTAGAACCCCGCCCCCCCATTATGTGGGGGTGACCTGGGTGATGACCCAGACGGGATGGCACTCCCTGCCCTTCGAAATCCTTTGCCAGGCACAGCCAGCTGCCATCATCTTGGTGGCAATCTCCAAAACAGAAGCCCGTTGTCCTTTAGAAACCAGGCTCCATATCCCAATCCTCACATTTCTGGAGCTCTTGGGGGCCGGAGAGGGATAGTGTCAAGCACTCAGGCCACCCTGGGCTGATTTGACTTTGAACGGATTCCTTGCCTCCCCCCTGCAGATTTTGGTCCCAGGCTCCTGTGTGAGCAGAGTTACAGCTGAGTTTGGCCGGTGGGAGGCAAGGACAAGCCACGATCTTTTGTCTTCTCCGTGGCCTTCCATGGCAGCTCTGTGATGGCCATGTTTCCTGTGGGGTTCCACATTGCATGGCATGGGCGTAGCTTTTGCCATGGGCTCCATTGGCCATTGTCCCTCTGTCTCTTGTCCTAGGTGTTGTAGTAGATTCTCGCTGTCTACCCGTCTCTGGTAGGACTAGGTCATGGATAAAACAAGTGAGGCTGAGTTAGGGGTGCGTGGGGCCAGATGCTATTTTTATTTAGAAAGTTGACATTTTTTTCATCATGTTTTTTTTTTTTTTTTTCTGCCTCAGTTGAGACTTTTCAAGGTATTGCATTAAAGTAGGATTGACGGGGTGCCTGGGTGGCGCAGTCGGTTAAGCGTCCGACTTCAGCCAGGTCACGATCTCGCGGTCCGTGAGTTCGAGCCCCGCGTCAGGCTCTGGGCTGATGGCTCAGAGCCTGGAGCCTGTTTCCGATTCTGTGTCTCCCTCTCTCTCTTCCCCTCCCCCATTCATGCTCTGTCTCTCTCTGTCCCAAAAATAAATAAACGTTGAAAAAAAAAAATTAAAAAGTAAAGTAGGATTGGCTCACTGTCTCATTTAGTTTCTTGGTCTGTTGCCCCATACACAGCTAATTCCTTGCTTTGAAATCCTGCTGTTGGAAATACATGGTTTCTCTTCTTGGTTAGGGACTGACAGTGAGTGCCTCACAGATTCTGATTTCTAGGTCCTTGTGAGGTAGGGATTAGTATTCCATTCATTTAACATAGGAAGAAAGATGCTCAGAAACCTTCCCTAACTTGCCAGTGTCCCTGAGCTTGGATGGGACAGAAATGGATCTAGAACCCAGGTGTTGGGGACTACGGAATCCTCACTCTGAACCATAAAGCTACCAGGTTTTGTTATATATAATTTCAAAGGACCCCTCTAAGAACTGAAATCCCTTTTGATAAGGAGGAACTCTTTTGATTATGCAGAAGTCTCTTCAGAAGGTATTTTCTCTAGGAACTTTCAAACTTGAAATTTACACACAGAGACTATAAGCTTGTGAGGATGGGTGATATTGGCATGAAACTGGGGAGGTTCATATCTGAGCTGATGTGTCTTAGTAAATCCACAGAAAATCTCTCTTGTCTCCTTTTCCTTCAATCCTTTTGTCTGAGTTTGAGCTGAGGTGTTTTTTTTTTCCCTTTTTCTTTGTAAATTCTCTTGATTTTGGTTATGTAACAGGGCCAGGCAATTGCCTTCGCTGAACAAAAGTCTCAAATGAACAGATATCCATGCTAATACCAGTAATTAACAGCTTCTCTCGGCACTGCATGTCTGAAACTGCTTTTATTGGTTTATTTTGACTCTGTTCCATATAGGACAATTTTTCAGCTCACACAAACATATGCTTATCTCCTTTTGGTTCTGAGCATTCTGGGCCCTGTTTCCAGAGACTAATTCCTCAGGGCAGCTCTGACAGGGGAGCAGATGAAACAGGGCTGAGGCACCTCAACTTAACTGTCACCTTGAAGAGGGTATCGATGTGCGGGAAGGATGGGCGACCTCTTGGCTTTGGGGTTTGATTTTCTGTATTTTCTTTCTGATGTGATTGAATTGGAGTTTGGAGCTCAGGGGATTGCATGTGGTGATGGGAAAGGAGGCTGAGAGAAGGGTCATCCAGGCAAAAATAAGAGGCCAAAAAAAAGCTGGAAGAGGGACAACTGGTCACCCAGTTTCCTCTGACTCGGTAGCTTTGCTTCCCTGGATCAATCCCAGTGATACTATTTTCTTTCCCTCATTCAAGGGCTAAACTGCAGAATGTTCAAAGGGTAAGTTGTTGGGATGGTTAAGTATGTTAAAGGGATTTTTCCCCCAGGATTTGAACCCCTTTTATTCTTTGATACAGAAACCTCAGATGATCCACACGGAAGCAGAGGAGGTAAAGGAAGTTGGGCAGGAAAATTGTGTTCTGTATTTCCCAACATTCTGTGGTGCTGTGTGTGATGCATTTCCTACCACCATCTCTATCTCACACATGCATGTGTGCTTGCACGAGCACATGCACACACATGCACGCTACACTTGAGATCCCGTGGAATATACCTGCGACACATCTTCTGTGACTTGTTTTTCAAATTAGTGATGTATCATGAACCCATTTGCGCATCAGTCATTATACCTATGTATCATCATTTTTTATGGTCCAATAATGCTCCTTTGGATGGATGCATACAACGTACTCAACCAATCACCTAGTGTTGGATATTTAATTTGTTTCTTTTCTTTGCTGGTCTCTTTTGCTTTCTGGATCTCCTTCT
The DNA here is from genome assembly GCF_028749965.1 of Puma concolor. Lineage (NCBI taxonomy): Eukaryota > Metazoa > Chordata > Mammalia > Carnivora > Felidae > Puma > Puma concolor. The sequence continues at coordinate 31,277,142 of NC_141682.1, forward strand.
CTCCCTCCTCCCATTCTCCCTCCCTCCCTCCTGCCTTTCCTCCATTCTTCCTGTATAACCATTCGGAAATAAAGGCTTTGGATCTTTTTACTTGTGCAGATCCTTGGGTCAGACCGTGCCTCTCTTTTTAGGCTTCTGATACATTCACTACACTGTCCTCTGAGAAGATTGTGCTGATGCATACAGGAAAGATAGCAATTTGAACCCCAGGATTATACCATCCAGTAAGGCTTCTCTGGAGGTGTAGTGTTTGCCGTGAGAACTCTAGGACGGATATAAGTTAATGATGGTGGTGGTGGTGGTGATGGCAACATTGTTTTCAGAAGAACCCACCTGAGCTGATGACACAGAGCCCGATGAGGGGCTCAAGCTCGCGAACTGCGAGATCGTGACCTGAGCCAACGTCTGACGCTTAACCGAATGAGCCACCCGGGTACCCCTGGAACAAGTATCTTTTGATAACACGGTCTACACTGGCCACTTTCTGGTTCTGTCTCAATTCCCCACTCCCCTGATAGGGTTTCCTGAGACCACTTCCCAGATAAATAACTTACACTTAACTCCTTGTGTCAGAATCCGCTTCCGAGGGGCCCAGACTACGGCAGGGGAGCTTCTGGTTCTTTCCCTGGGATTCCTGCTTCTGCACAGTTTTACTACTGCACTTGGAGCTTGGCCAAGTGAGGCTCTGCAATTGGAGGTTTTTTGTGATGAGTGCGGGGCCAAGACTCTGAACATCCATTTTCTGCTCCCACTCATGACCACAGAGCTAGGGTCAGGGCAGGACCTCCATGGGCGGTGTGCATAAACCTTTCTGCTTGAGGTAGGATTTGGTGGTGGAATTTACCAGCATGCCCAAAACACTGTTGATAACATGCACGGGGCTGAAGGATGAATCGCCAGCCCCTGCCAATTCCACAATTAAGCACCTGCCATCCCCTCGCCTCTGACACCTCTGCTATCCCAGGGATTCCCATGGCGACATCAATAATTCATATGATAACCAGCACCACCAGGACTCTGGCACGCTTTCCGACAGTCAACCGGATTCTGGCTTCCTTCCTGCCTTCTGGGTCAGGGATGGCATTCTGTTTTCCTGAACTGCAGGTGGCATCAGGTGAAGAATTATCTTCATGCCGGACACTTGCTGTCTTTTCCCAAGGACACAGTACAGGGGATGTGAATTAAAGGCTCCTAATTAGAAGGCGCCTTTCTGCCAGGCTTCTTTAGGGGGACATTTCCTCCTCACTCTCTCTGATATTCCCATGGTGACGAGGAGGGGGAAATTCATCTGTGGCAGTAGGCAGTGGTATCAGAAATAATGGCTTGAGGCACCAGGAAAATGTAATCAATATTGACTTGCTGAGAGGTCCCATGATGGGAAAGAAATTGTCTCTCTTCCCCACCGCATACATCCCATTTGGTGTTCTGCATCCTTTGTGTGTTTGGCAGAAAGGAATATCTTAGTTTTTCAGGGAGAGAAAGAAAAAGTACCCTGAAACCATATATTGTCAGTCTATATAAGATAATCCATTACTGAGGGACAGGAAGCTTCAAATATCCAAGCGGGTCTGCTGGGTTATCTGTCTGGCGTTTATTGTTTGTGTCCAAACAGTTGTAGGATGGGACCTACTTTTTCTTTCTCCCTTCCACCCTTTCCTTGCCCAGAACAAATAATAATTGACGACAATTTTTTTTTTCATTATCTGTGTCACCTTCCCAGAGGTGTCCTGGAGGAAAAAGGAAACGTTATGTGGACTGATAAGGTTTCCCTTGGCTGTTTTGTCATACATCTGGAGGGTAAGAGTCTTAGAGCTCTCCCTACAACTCCACTGCGTATCGTGTATATGAGTATTTTTTTTTTCTCCCCCCGCCCAGCAGAAACGCACTGGTCTGAGTGTCTGGTTACAAATAAAACAATAGAATGGATGCTAGTGAAATTAAGTACAAACAGATCTATGTTTTGGAAGACTGGTAGGGAGCTAGGAGACATGGCCTGGGGATCAGCCAGACTGTGGTGTCCCCACTGGTGTGGTCAGCCCTGGATACTTGTCATTCTGTAACTGCAGTACACAGCCAGCCTCAGCCACATGAGTGCGTCTGAAGATCACTGGCTTTGCACCCTCTTTAGGTTCTGTGTTCTGGAGGGTGTACCTACCAGCTGAGGTTCACTGTGCCAGCTACCCAGTGTCCAGGCATCAGGGACAGGTACCCGATCCCTTCCACCTCTGTAGGGGAGTCTGAAAGGACCGCCTTTTCTGTTACCCACCCTTCATCCATCCCCCCTCCCACCGCTCAACTCTCCCTATCCCTCCTCCCCTTAATTTTCCTCTGTAGCTTTTGTACCATCCAACATCTAATTTACTTATCCATTGTGTTAATTGTCTGCTAGAGTCTGAGCTCCTTGAGAGCAGGGATTCCCACCTCCTTTGTTCGTTGCTGAATCTACAGTTACTAGAGCAGTGCCTAGCACATGGTAAGCTCTTAATAAACGTAAGGTGAGGAGCACCTCCGTGGCTCAGTCGATTGAGCGTCAGACTTGGCTCAGGTCATGATCTCGCGGTTCATGAGGTCGAGCTCCACATCGGGCTAGCTGCTGTTAGCACAGAGCCCCCTTCAGCTCCTTTGTCCCCCTCTATCTCTGCCCCTCCCCTCCCTGCTTGTGCTCTCTTAAAACTAAAGAAAACATTTAAAAAAATAATGAAATGGAAGGGGTCGTTGGGATGCTGGATTTCTCTAAAGGATAAATACCTGTTGTAAGAAATATTTCCGCATTTGCCAGAAGAGAAACGATCATTTTCCAGAAGCTAGCTCTTTGTTATTAACAAGATGCGACAGTGTGCCACTCGTGCGCCACAGAGAAAAATGTTGCACTGGGGTGTTTTTCCTCTTTATATATTCTGGTATGCAAAGAAGGGTCCACTGACCTCTGTTTGTCTCTAATGTGAGTGGTAGAGACTTCCGCAAGGATCCTGGTGCAGGGCCAAGTTAATGGACAGGGTCACCTCCTCTTACTCTGAGCAGAGAATAAGTGAGGCACCTGGTTCCTCTGCTTTGGTCTTTGGAGAAATGGCACCAGCTGGCATGGGGCGTTCAGGGTGGCATTCATCATGGGAGAGGAAGAGTGGACCTGGTTGGCTGAGCTCCCCAACCCTGATGATGTGCTTACAGAACATTTACTGAGCACCTACTGGGTACCAGCCACTCTTCTAAACACCATGCATGTTCTGACTCTGGAATCCACCATACGAGTATCCCCGTGTTGCGGCTGGGAGACTGGGGCACACGTGAGATTCGTGTCAGCCATGCCACCTTGCGTGGGGACCTCCCCCACTGTAAGAGTCCTGAAGGTTGCAACCCGGTTGCAACACAGAGCCAGGCTGACTTTTTCTGAGGTTGGGAGATGTAAGTGCCTGCCTGAGGGGCCTCATTCTCCCTGCCCTCATTTGCTCTAAGGGGGTGTGCTGATAGGGATTTGGCCCAATGGACTCTCTGTGTTGGATGTCATGGGGGCAGATAGTAATAAAGATGTACAGAAGAGAGCAAGCTGTAAGGCCTAAGTGTTAGAAGTTTCTATAACTGCCTATGACCACCCTGTAAAGAAAATTTTTCACTGCAGTTACATACACGTGGGCTATTGATGTCCATACCTTGCTTCTGCCCCTGGTTTACAGTCACAAAGGAAACACCTCAAACATTGGCTATTATGGTCTTTAACACATGGGATTTTAGGCAATACACCTTTTTTTTTTTTTCTTGGTATGACTAGGTGCTAATGTAGGCACAATTGATTTTCTCTACAGTGGTGTAGTCACTGCAGTCAAATGGACACAGATTCAAAATGCGCCTTTATTCCGGGACCGAGGAATTAATTAGGCGTGACTTGGAAAAGGATTGAGATATAACAAGCCAGATAAGATTCAAGAGGTCCAGTCAAATTTGACTTTTAGAGAAACAATCAAGAGATAATTTTTAAAACACAAGTCTGTCTCACACGATGTTTGGAACATACACTCAAAATTATTCATCATTTGTCTGGAGTTACATTTTTATTGGGCATCCTGTACTCTTTCTAAATCTTGCAGTCGTAAGAAGGACGGGAGTACTTCTTTGTCTCTGGCTCTTCCTGGCCTTAGATTAGCCTCTTTCTCCCCGCATCCTGCTTAAATGTGAAATCAGAAGTCATAACAGTCTTGACAAAATGACAAGAATTTTAAGGACCAAAGGTATTAATTCATCCTTGACAGGAGATCTGTCCAATCTACTCAGGTTCAGTGATTTGAAATGGCGGTATTTACCTCTTTTCCACCCTCCCTCCATTCCCCATGAAGAACCAAGATGGATCAGGAAACAACTGTTTGCATTCTTGGGATGTTCGAGGGAAAATTTCACCTTGCGGAGAGGGTGGGGAGGCCCCCAGTGCAGTGGGTGATTTCACTCTCCTTGTCCTCAGGGCTGGTTTCTTTAACAGTCATGAGCAGACAGGTGCAGCTAGCAACGTCGAGAAGAGACACGCCCCCGATCTGGGTGATGAAGACACGCTTTCCATTTTCCACGCTATAATTTGAAACGCTCGTGATTTTCATTTCGGCTAATCATCAGCTAGCAGTGGCACCAAACATTTTAATGGTGAAAACCTCTGCCCCCACCTCCCAGACTGTCTCAAGCAATTTATGGTGCCTCCATGTGTTCTGGATCATTGAAAAGGAAAAGTCTGTTACAAGACACCTGCTTTGAATCCCCACACGCAAGTGGAAACGCCTTTTGCCATGCAAATTACCCCTCTTCCCTGTTTTATAGACTGCGTAACTTTTGTGGGTTTTGTACATTGATTTTTAAATTTTTTTTTAAGTTTATTTATTTTCAGAGAGAGAGAGCAGAGGAGGGGTAGAGCAAGAGGGAGGCAGGAAAGGAGGGAGGGAGAGAGAGAGAGAGGGAGGGAGGGAGAGAGAGAGGGAGGGAAGGAGAAAATTCCAAGCAGGCTCTGCACTATCAGCCCAGAGCCCGACAGGGGGCTTGAACCCACAAACCATGAGACATGACCTGAGTGGAAACCAAGAGTCGGGTGTTTAACCGACTGAACCACCCAGGCACCCCTCATTTTTTTTTTTAAAGTAGGATTTTCTTGGACATCACTCGTGTCTTGACCTTGTTTCCTCTTCCTTTCTTCCTCTCCAACCATCATCCTCCTCAACTCCTCATCATTTGTGTGTTAGACCCATTATTAAACATGGTAGCTCAGAGCAGCGGTCTTCAACTCTGGCAACACTTGAGAAATTGCAGGGGTGATTAAGAAAACTTATAGATACCTAGGACATCCCCCCTACCCGGACTGAGAATCTGACTTAAATAGTCTGGGATGGGGTCCTATCATCAATACTCTTTACAGGGTCCTCAAAAAATTCTCATTGCAGCCAGGATTAAGGACCATCAGCGTAGGGATAAAAAGTAGAGAAACTGAATGGTGGGGGTCTGTATTTCCATCCTCGTTTGGCCACTTGTGATATGTTCTTTGGCAAGTTACTACTCTTTGAGGCTCAGTTTCCTCATCCAAAAAATGGGGATAATACCTGTCATGAAGGAGGTGGTTGTAAGGATTAAATGAGATAATACAAGTCAAATTCTTAGACTCTAGTGACCCTTGACTGGTGTTGGCTATTATCTGTGCCTCAGGCTCAGCAAACTATGGCCTGCAGACCAAAGTGGCCCACTGCTCATTCTTGTCAATAAAGTTTTATTGGACCACTGCCATTTCCATTTATTTCTATATCAAATATGTCCTACTGGGACTGCTTGTGTGTGATAACAGCAGAGTTGAGTAGTTGTGGTAAGAGGCCATGTGACCCACAAAGTCTAAATATTTGCTCTGAACCTGTAGAGAAAAAGATGGCTGTCACTTAACAGCACGTCATGAACTGGCAACATAACTCCTCCTGGAGTTCAGTGGAGTTTATAGTCTAGAGGGTGGAGATACCTTCCATACATCCCCCAAATTCCAAAAGAGAGGCAGTTTGGAATCGTCGTAAGAGTCTGAGATTGTTTTCTTTCCCAAATGCTCCCCAAATCAAACATTTGGCCATAAGTGACCTGCTTTTTTTCCTCAGAGGCTCAGTTTCCTCATTTCTAAGGTGGAAGGGTGGGGCTACCTGATCTGGATGGATTCTTTCAGCTCTAGAATTTTCTGATTCCATCCTTGGAATTCTGTGGAGCCCTCAAAGCACAGGTCTGTGTCTTCTATGGGAAATGGGCCAGCAGGCCTTTTAAATTGGGGATGATAAAATACCAGACTTTCTCCTCCGCACAGGACACTTGTTTTACAGCGAATCAATACAATTCTGAATTATAGCTGGTCTCCCTTCTCCAGAGGTTCAGAGAAAGGTTTATAAATCCCTCTGTGGTAGGATGAATAATTTCCCCCAGAGATCACCGGGTCCTAATCCCTGGAAGCTGTGAATGTTACCTTATTGTGGCAGAAGAAATTCTGCAGATGTGGTTAAGCATCTTCAAACTGGAAGCTTCTTGGATTGCCTAGGTGTGCTCTCAGTGCAATCACCAGTGTCTTCACAAAAGGAGGTGGAGGGAGGGAGATTTTACTACAGAGACGGTGATCATGACAGCCCCAGCTGAGAGATTTGAAGATGGTGGGCTACTGGCTTTGAAGGTGAAATACGGGGCCACGAGCCAAGGAATGCTGCTCTAGAAGGTGGAAAGAGCAAGTAAATGGATTCTTCACTCTGTAGAGCCTCTGAGGGGAGCATGGCCTTGTTAATATTTTGATGTCACTCTGTGGAAACTGCTTTCAGGCTCCTGACCTCCAGGACTATCAGAGGATAAGTGTGTGTTTGAAATGCCCACGTTTGTGGGAGTGTTGGTGACAGCAGCCATAAGGAATGAATACACCCTTTTTTTCATAGAAAAGTAACCCATGGGTCCCAAGGAGCATTAGCAGTGTGCTTTTAAAATAAGTCTCAACGCAGGGGCGCCTGGGTGGCTCAGTGGGTTGAGCGTCTGACTTCGGCTCAGGCCATGATCTCATAGTTCGTTACTTGGAGCCCCATATCAGGCTTGTTGCTGTCTGCTCAGAGCCTGCTTTGCATCCTCTGCACCCCCTCTCTCTGCCCCTCCCCTGCTCAAGCTCTCTCTTTCTCTAAAAAATAAGTAAACATTAAAAAAAATAAGTCTCAAAGCAGAGAGAAAATTAATAAAGCTATTAACCTTGGAGTAAAGCAAAAAAGAGACAAGAAATGGAGGGAGAGGTGGATAGGAAACAGAGAAGATAAATAAGGCTTGAGGTATTCCTTTCCTCTTCATTTCCCTTCATCGGTGTGGTAGGTAGATCTCTGAGCCCTGATGACCTCCATCTCCTGGTGTTAAACCTCAGTGCTATCCTGGTCACCTTGAGAGCAGTTGGGACCTGTCACTTGCTTCCAACCAATGGAATATGGCAGAGGTGATGGGATATCACTCATGATTACACTTCCTTATATAAGTTTCTGTCATAACAGTCTAGAGAGAGAGAGAAAGAGAGAGAGAGATCATGATTTGTCAGACTGGGAGAAATTCTAGCCAATAAGTAGTAGTATTTGTTATCCAATCACGTGACCTATCATTTCAGCCAGCAAATGGAACTCAGAGACTAAAATGGAGTAATGGTTGACACGGTTAATTTAAACAATGCAATTTTTAACAAGTTCCATAGTGAGTTAATAAGAATGTAATAATAGGCTTCTAATTGTTGCCAGCATGCCTGTGATGGGGGGTGGGGAACGTCCTGATGATGGCAGAACAGTTGAGCCCAGCGTTGTGAAAAGACAAAAGTGGCAGCTTTCCAGTGTTGGCCTGGGCCTTGCCAAGCCTAGGGCCACCTCTGGCTGGACACCAGATGAGGACACAAGAGCAGAGTTAGTAACCATGATGGTTTGGGAATCAGACCTTTTTACGTCCTGATGCAGCTGCACACCAGCTGGGGAACTTGGGCAGGTTCTCACACTTGCTCTGTGCCTTCGTTTCCTCATCTACAAAATGGATCTGTAGAAAGTATCTACCCCATAGGGTTGTGTTACCCCCCCATGAAGTTCTTAGAGCACTGATACTGACTCTACGCTTCATAGATGCTATTGTTATCCATACTGCTGTGTTGATGATGGACAGCAGGTTTTTTTTTTTTCTTTGCCACATTTCTGGTGAAGCAAACCGGTTTTTCATGTTACTCTATCTAGATTTTCAAGGCATTCTGCTTTATAACAATGGTTTCAGTTCCTCTAATAATTGATCATTGTTCCCGCTTTCCCCGGGAGACTCCTGGAGCTCAGCAGTATGAAGAAGCAGTAAGTGGTGAGACCAGTGTTCCAACCAGAATGCTGAGACCCTAACATGGATGTTCTATCTGTGGTTTGAGGCCATGGTCATTGGAAGAGACTATCAGCCCTAGGGTAAGAGATGGGCACCCAGGAAGAAGAGAGAACGTTACTTCCTGTCCCGGTGCATTCTGGCCTCCTAAGAATAGAGCTCTGTTCTTAATTGTGGAAGGGAAAGTACCCTCCTCTTCTGTGAGGCTAGGTCTACATTCCTCAATGCCTCCAGCCATAGTCTGTCCAGCGTGCTCTGCGGGAAGCTGACCAGGTGGAAGGATTGAAGGCTTTTGGTGAAGGAACTCTTGGATGCTTCTCCGTTCTGTCTTGGCAGCACATTTCCCAATGGACATGGGGGCTGGTAACCCTACTATACACCAAGAGAGACTGTTTCTTGGGGGGCTGCCCCCTACTCTTGTCCCAATTTTATAGGGCTTTAGGAAGTGAGTTGGAGACAGAGTTTTCTCTCTGAGACATCTAGTCTTGTGGCTTCCTGGGTGTGGTTAGCCTTCCTAATAAGGACTTTGAGGTTCCAGGAAGACCACAGAGGCCAGGGAGTAGAAGACACATTTAGGAAGCCCACCTCCATAAACACTGGGGATGAGATCTTTGGGAAAATGGGGAGATGGGAAAAGAAGGAAGCCAATTGTTGAGAGGGGAAAAAATAGAACATGAAGAAAATAAAACAAGAAGGAAAATTATGCCTCTATTAAAAAAAAAAAAAACGGAAGTCAATGACACATGTTAGGGACAAGACAGCCATGAAGGGTAAGCTTGACAAGAGAGACCAGGAGTGGGGAAGGCGGTGAGTGCTGCGTGTCTTTGCCGGAGAAAGATGGATGACAGCCGGGAAGGCGGCCAAATGGGAAATAGGATAAACTCTTAAATGCAAGCAAGAGAGATTCAAGTAATGAGAAGCTCAGATAAGACAAACATGAGAAATAAAACCCCTTTGAAAGCAAGGCTGAAGGGCCGAACGGAATGGCCAACCAATGAGGGCATGGTGGGGGGAGGCGAAGCATGAAGGAGACAAATCCAAAGAGAAAGTGATGGTCTCAGCCGCTAAGGCTGTCAAATGGCTTTGACAAGGGAGGGACAATGAGGGACTGAGGCTGGCGGACAAATCCCTCAGCCGCGAGTCACATCGCGTTAGAGGGATTTTCTTTGTCCGTGACCATGGCCTCTCTGGGAGATAGACGGGGGCACATTCAGAACCGTTGATGCTCATTCCTTTTCTGTTCGGGATTAACTCTGAGGTGGAAAACTCAAGAAAGCAGCCGTAGACTCTCAGAAGTTAACACCATATTGCCAAGCTTACAGTCCCCAAAGGGAGGGCTCTCTGCTCTAACATCAAAGCCTCTGGTGGTATTCCTCCAAGGGCTGCTTCTTTGGTTGTAAGTCACACCTCTTTGGTTTCATCCCAAACCCTCACTGAATGCAGTCTGGTGGGTCAGGGTACCGATCACCCCGGACTGGTTTCAAGTCTGAGCTCTGCCACTGAACTGGCCTCAACTTCCTCCCTTTGGATGGAGGTCATCGATCATAGGCTGGTTGTGGGACCAACTGAGGTGAGGAAAGTGTTCAGCATTGTGGCAAGACTGTGCTAGATGCTTGGATCTGGGGCAACACACAGTTCAGCTCCATGTGGCCCTTAGTCTATGATTGGAGGCAGGCATGCTAACACACGCCTCAATAAAGTAGGAGAAATGCAGCCATGGAATCATCATCAAGGCCTCAAGAGGGCCGGCAGTGGGCCATGCTTAACTCTCGTGGGGTGTGCTTGATGCCATGGAGAAGCTTTTAACCTGCAGCCTGGGGTTTAGTGGTAGGAAGGACATTTCAGGCTCAGGGCACATGATAAGGCATTGAGTGGTGAAATAGTATGGCGGGTCTGGGAACCTGGCTTTTGGTTTTGTTGCTGAAGTGTTTTCACAGAAGTTTGATAAGCATAAGGTTTTTTGTTTTTGTTTTTTTTTTTTGTTTTTTAATGTTTATATTTGAGAGAGTATGAGTGGGGGAAGGGGGGGGGGGGGAGAGAGAGAGAGAGAGAGAGAGAGAGAGAGAGAATGAATATCCCAAGCAGGCTGTGTGCTGACAGCAGTGTCAGATGCAGGGCTTGAACTCACGAACCATGAGATCATGACCTGAGCTGAAGTCCGATGCTTAACCCACCGAGCCACCCAGGAGGGCGAAGAAAGTGCCATGTTTAAATGAAAATTAGAAATTTTAGGCCAAACAAACGTACAAACAAACTGATTTCCTTATTGGGAGTCTCAGAAGAGTGTTACATCTGCTTTATAAGCACAATGAATCTCCAAGAGGGACTCACAGGGGGCACAGCATCTTCCAAACTTATTTGAGCATAGAAACTTTTTTGAAAAGGATCTTGCAAATCTAGTATGGTATGCCTCCTCCCTTGACGCCCAATAACAAGATGTAAATTGGAAAAAAAAAAAAAAAAGCAAAAGAACATTTTATGAAATGCTGACCTCCAGAGCTAAGAACATAATTAACATCACTGTGAGTGGATTATCTGCTTGCTAGAAAAGCAATGTTACAGTAACAATAGAAATCTAAGACACAAAGGGTCACCACCTTTGGATAGCGTTAAGCATATTAAGTCACCTCTACCCAATGAAGGCGGGTAAGCAGCCTTGTACTCTGCAGCATTGTGGGTGGATGTTGGCAAGGCACAGAATGGAAGTCACCAGCAAGTCTTCTTTGGTCTCTTTTTATAAATGTCTGATCCTCGGGGAGCTTCGAGGAGACACACGGCAGAGAGAAGGAGAGCCAGAGGTGTAAACAAAGTGTCTTAGCTCTGAAGGAGAAAGTGAGGCTCCTCTACCCCAGACTAGAGAATTCCTTGGAGTTCAGTGGGAAGAAAAGTCAAGTCTACTTGCAATGCATGTGGGCACCAGCAAGGCTGTAGACCAGCATGCATGGCTGGCATCTCAGTAGAGAGGATGTATTAGTTATCTAGTGCTGTGTAACAAACTACCCCAAACATACTAGCTCAAAGCGGTGAACATTTAGCATAACGTGCAGGTAGGAGAGGAAAGAGCTCATATCAGAGAAGGGACATCAGAGCAAATATGTGCAGAGGGAATGAGACACAAGGGTTATATTGTGCTTTGGACTTTATGGGTCCAGCATACATCTGTTTGAATGAATGAAAGAATAAGTGAACGATTAGAGGCTTACTGCATTCAGAATACAAATAAAGAGCTTGGAAAAGAAACTTTAAAAACCAGCAAAACATTTATGACATCACAGTTTCTATAGGTCAGGAATCTGGGTGTGCTTAGCTGGATCTTTTGGTTCTGGCTCTCTGACAAGGCTGCAGTCAAGGTGTCAGCCAGGGCTGTGGTCATCATGGGGCTCAAGTGGGGGAAGATCTACTATTGACATCACTCATGCACTCATGTGGTTGTTGGCAGGATTGAGTTCTCTGTATGCTCCTGGACTCAAGTCCTCAGTTTTTCCGTGGCTGTTGGCCAGAAAGCACCCTCAGTTCCTTTCTAGAGGAGTCTTTCCACAGAGCAGCTTGCGACATGACAGTTGGCTTTAGCAGAGTGCATGAGAAGAGCCAGAGAGACTGTGCTGGCAAGAGAGAAGTCAGTCTTTTGTAACTGGACCTTGGAAGTGACATCCTGTCACTGTTGCCATATTCTCTTGGCTATAGCAAGTCACTAGATCTAGTCTACACTCAAATGAGAATAGGAACTGTGACTGGCTAGCCTGGGGGCTGGTAAACTTCTTCTGCATAGGACCAAATAATAAGTATTAATAGATTAAATATATTATCTATATAATAAATATTAATAAATATTGAATGTTATCTTTCCCATGATCAGTTTTATGAATCTTAAAGAGGACTCTATCTTATTTAATTAGTTGATTTGAAGAGAGCTGAGGGGATTACACAAGGGCATGAATACTAGGAAGTGGGCTCTAGGAGGTAAGGACCACTGGGGCCATGTCAGAAGCTGCTCAAAGAACTGTAGTCATTCTTCCGAGAGTCCTATGTATAAGCCAGACTTGGAGGAGCAGAGAAGTGAAGTTAACTGAGGGTAAGAACAATGGAGATATCCCTGGTAGTTTGTGTGGATAGTTGACCCATCAAAGAGGAAGCCTACTCTCTTTCCTTATGTCAGATCCTACAATTATGATCCAGGTACAAGGGAGTTACGGGGAAAATGCGAGAACGGCTGGGTTGAAGGGAGGGGGCATATTTACACTTTTAATAGATCCTGGTAAATTTCCCTCCAAAAAGGATGTACTGCTTTTCGTACACAGAAGTCACAATGCTTTCTTGTTTTCTTTCTTTTCGTTGGAAATGTGTTATGTGGCTAACTGCCGAGTACAGAAGAGTGGAAGTGATCAGAGTAAAAGGTTCATGTTCAGTCTGAGTCAATGAAAGATGAATCATAGACATTACTGAACAGCAAAAGAATGGCTCTGAGATTAGATTTAGTGAAGCTCAAGGAGGGAGAGCGAGTGGCCAAACAGTAAATGAAAGTCAGGTTGGGAAATGTTAGAGACAAAGGAAGGAAATCGACTAGAGGAAGGACTTTGAGTCCAATGTGGAAAAAAATTCCAACTCTGAAGCACAAGTCCATCTAAACATTAGCCTAAGCTGACTGTGGGGCCATCCATTTGCTGTTTGTCCAATGGTTATTTGGACCATTTGTCCATCCATTGGTCCATTTGAACCAATGATTATCTGGTTCACTTGCCATATGATAAGTGTGTTAGGCACTGAGGCTATCACAATGGGGAGACTAGGGGTCAGAAAACTATGGTCAGTGGGCCAAATATGTGTCACTGATATTATAAATAAGCTTTATTAGAACACAGTCACACTCCGTAATTTATGAATTGTGTGTGACCATTTTCACACTATGACAGTGGAGTTGAGTAGTTATAACAGACTCTATGGCCTGCAAAGCCTAAGATACTTAATATTTGGTCCTTTCCAGAAAAAGTTTGCCAATGCCGAGGCTAGATAGCCTTGATTCTTACCTCGTGGGGTTTACCATCTAACAGGAAAGATGGACGTGAATCAAATAATTTTGTAAGTGGATAATTACCAGCTGTGAGTAATGTCCTGGAAAAGTACATGATGCTGTGATAGAACATGGCATGGGACACTTTTGATAGGGTTGTCAGGAGATAGTTCCTGAGGACATGGATTTTTTTTTTTTAAAGGAACTTGATGGATAAGAAGGAGTCAGCCTGCAAATAATGGGGAAAGAGGTTTCCAAACAGAGGGAAGAAAATGCGTCAGGACTCTGTGCTGAAAAAAGCTCATCCTTCCAAGGAACAGACTGGAACATGGAGAATACATTGAGACTCAGTAGAGATCAGGTTGTCAAGGTGTCCTAGGCTGAGTTCAGAGATCTGGGTTTTGTTTAAATACAATGTGAAGACACTGATGGTTCTTGTGATTGGTTTCATGAGTCTCATAGACCACTCTGTCTTATTCCTGGAACTGAGTTGAAGAGAGGCGAGATGGGGAAACGTTTAGTACCCAGACCCTCTCTCCTCTGTGTTGATGTAACAGTTCAGAACGTGTGGATAGAACAGAATGGTTTCTTTGCTGACAGGGAAGCATGTCAGCCTGGCCACAAAGGCAACAAGCCCATAGAAGCTGCCAGAGAAGTGAAACAGTGCAGCCTGGCTCTGGTGGCAATTTTGTGTTTTTTTGTTTATTTTTATTTTTATTTTTTTCTATTTTTTTTTAAATATATGAAATTTATTGTCAAATTGGTTTCCATACAACACCCAGTGCTCATCTCAACAAGTGCCCTCCTCAATACCCATCACCCACCCTCCCCTCCCTCCCACCCCCCCCATCAACCCTCAGTTTGTTCCCAGTTTTTAAGAGTCTCTTATGCTTTGGCTCTCTCCCTCTCTAAACTCTTTTTTTTTTCTTCCCCTCCTCCATGGGTTCCTGTTAAGTTTCTCAGGATCCACATAAGAGTGAACACATATGGTATCTGTCTTTCTCTGTATGGCTTATTTCACTTAGTATAACACTCTCCAGTTCCATCTACGTTGCTACAAAGGGTCATATTTCATTCTTTCTCATTGCCACATAGTACTCCATTGTGTATATAAACCACATTGTGTATATAAACCACTTTATCCATTCCTCAGTTGATGGACATTTAGGCTCTTTCCATAATTTGCCTATTGTTGAGAGTGCTGCTGTAAACACTGGGGTACAAGTGCCCCTGTGCATCAGCACTCCTGTATCCCTTGGGTAAATTCCTAGCAGTGCTACTGCTGGGTCATAGGGTAGGTCTATTTTTCATTTTTTGAGGAACCTCCACACTGTTTTCCAGAGCGGCTGCACCAATTTGCATTCCCACCAACAGTGCAAGAGGGTTCCCGTTTCTCCACATCCTCTCCAGCATCTATAGTCTCCTGATTTGTTCATTTTGGCCACTCTGACTGGCGTGAGGTGATATCTGAGTGTGGTTTCGATTTGTATTTCTCTGGTGGCAATTTTGACAAGCATACCTTCTAGTAGAGAAGTCACATAGCCTGTGGAAAGGTCTGATTCACAGGACTGTCCTACAAAATACTCATCCTAGGACGTTTGCAGTGAGACAGCAGCTGGTGGTTTTTAAAACTACTGAGGCTGTAATTTTTAATCATGTGTAAACGAACTAAGAGTCCCAGACAACTCATAATCTCCCAGATAAACCCTCTTCCTCTAACTCTGAAATATCATTTCTATTGGGCCACCTCTCACAGGTGCTGAAGACATCCCTAGTTTGGCCTTGCAGTTCCTGAAATTGTTCAGGCCTGAAAAGAAACAGTGAGACAGAAAAACTCCCCAAGTTCCTCCTTGACATTGAGCAAGGTATTAATTCACTTTTTCTGGAATTTACCTTATCTTAATGTCTTTTTAATCTTTTAGAAGAAGCATACCAATTTAGTCTTGAGCTTGAAAACTCTACCCAACACCTTTCCTCAGTAGATAGCCATGTAATCGAATAAGCTTTCAAGGTGTCTCCTAGTTTTATTTAAAAGCTGGTATTGCAACCACTTAAAACGTTGCTTTTTTTGCACCACCCCGCTGAACAATGAGAAAACTAAAAGGCAATCTTCTTAGGGCAAAGTGTTATCAGTGAATAATACAGTAATTGCTGATGTCTTCAAGGTGTGTATTATAAAAATAAAACCCTGTATGCCCAGATGTAAACATTTCCACCCCTCCCCCAGGTTATCATGTTTGATAACAAAATATATAATAATGTACAAACAAATGTTGTGGAAAAATTCCTTATAGTAATTTTATAATCAAGAATGAGGTAAATTAAGAGTTAACATAATTAACAGCCTATAAGACAATCCCATTGTCATCAGCGACAGCATTTCAAATGGCCAAACCATTAGTAGGTTTTTCATTCATCTGCAGATTTCATTCATCCATGAGAGATGAAAAGGAAGAACTGGGATTACCAGGATCTGGGAACTCAGAGCTGGTGTTGGGAATATGAACCGACACTAGAGATTGGAATCATCCCCTGTTGGGGAAGTCCCAATACTGATAGAAATAAACCAGAGAGAAGCCCTCTTATCCCTTCCTCTTCTAGTATCTCCTTTTAGCAGAACCTAAAAGGAAGCCAGCTGGCAAAGAAATCTGTGAAGTTTGGTTTGCAGAGTCCCACTTAGATCACATACAGAGCACTGAAGGGCAAATGTAAAGTTAGGAGGAAATAAATAACTGGCATAATAATACCCTTTTGTGTGAATAAAACATCTGGGCTAGCTTCTATGTCCTCTTAAGTTGATCCCATTAAATTCTGATAGCTTCCTTTCTTTCTGGCATAAAATATTCCAGGCTCATCTTCTACATATTATGCCCCAGACCTCAAGTCAGCTATTTTTGCAAACAGCCTAGGTTCCTTTTAACAGGGAATGGGATTTAGAGACCAAAATCTGGGCATCATGGGTGTTCATCTAAAACCCTTATTTTGAGTAGCGTTTGGCTCAATCCATATTGCATAAGATTTTAATTGGCATCTCCCACCAGTTCAGGAGTTTTGATTGGGAGGCCCTCCTTTTTTTGCTCTCAGTCTCTTGTGGAAAGAAATGATTCTATGCTATTTAAAGCTTACCTCATAATTGTGTTTGTTTTCACTGATTTCATGCTTAGTCATCAAGCTTCTGGCTTTTAAAATCTTAAGGCATATTCCAAGTTGAGCATATAATTGATAATTTACTCTTCTGTTAAAAAAAAAAAGTACCTGAATATTGCCACTAAAATCAATCAATTGGACAAATGAGTTGTGGTATATATGTGTTATC
This sequence comes from Puma concolor, assembly GCF_028749965.1. Lineage (NCBI taxonomy): Eukaryota > Metazoa > Chordata > Mammalia > Carnivora > Felidae > Puma > Puma concolor. The sequence goes on from NC_141682.1 coordinate 31,293,812, forward strand.
AGGAGCCCACTTTTGCAAGAAATGGATGTAAGTTGAGGAAATAAAACATTAAGTAAATTTGTGTCAGAAATCTGAATTGTGAAAGGGCTGTGGATTTTCTCTGTAATTATGTAGTGGAAAAACAGGTGCATACACAATGAAAATCTCATTACAAATCTAAGTGTGCAGAGATAGATTTCCATTGCTTAAGTTCACTGAGACCTTTGGATCGCCATCAGTCATGTCGAAACCCAGTGACATTATCATAATGTCTGCTCTTCCTGTAGACTCAGTTCACTTTTTTTTTTCAGTTGTTTCTTCTACATTTATTTATTTTTGAGAGAGACAGCATGAGCAGGGGAGGGGCAGAGAGAGAGGGAGACACAGAATCAGAAGCAGGCTCCAGGCTCAGAGCTGTCAGCACAGAGCCTGACACGGGGCTTGAACCCACAAACCGTGAGATCATGACCTGAGCCGAAGTCGGACGCTTAACCGACTGAGCCACCCAGGGGCCCCATGGACCCTGTTCACTTTAATGCATCTTTGGATTATACTCTAATAACGAAAGAACTTAATTATCCAATTGCTCCCCTGCGCATACAAGCTATATGCTTCATAATGTCAAATATGAAACACCCCATGAAAGTGCTCAACCTGGAAAAATGGTATTTTGCTAACCGTGCTCAGGTATTCCTATGACAAAACCTTTGGAGAGCTCAAACATTTGAATCTTCCCAAATCTTTGAGTACAATGAATGTTTCAGGAAGATACTTGATGCTTATTTGTGGCTTTTAAGAAGCCTTCAAACCTCAGTAAGGACTCTATTTTGAGGCATGTTGGAAGACAGCAATCTGAATACTACTCCTGATACTGTCATCGTTCTAATGTGAGGAGAAAATTCATATGGGGCTGGATGGAAAAAAGAGCTATCATCTTTTTTACTAAGGCCAATCAAGTCCCAGAGTATGGGTAAATTATGGTAAAACTAGACCGGAGAACCACAGCTTGGATTAATGTCTTCTGTTACCTTCCCCAACTTTAGGTCTTAGACCAACATCCATAGACAACATTGTGTGGCAAAACAGCTTCTGAATATTCTCACCCCATCAGCTCCTTGGATGATAACTGTCTGCTTTAGCATATCAAGGTCTTCACAGGACGGGGCCAGAGAGCACCAGGGGACCTGATCTGGGGGTGCTGACTGCAAGGAAGCAGAAAGGCATCTGGCATTCTTACCTGAGAGATCTATTCGCCCTGGGAAGGAAGTGGGTGAAACCTCTTTCCTTGCTTTTAAGGCGAACTGAGCCTGCCCCTGGAAAGGAAACCTTCAGGAGTCACGGATCAGATTTGTTACTCTCACCCTGAAGGGAGGTGCAAAGGAGAAGATGAAGTCAGAGGTTGAAACTATCTTGTTGGGCCCCTCCCCAAGAGATGTCTTGCTAGACGCTCTTTCTTCTTTGGAAAGCTTAGCACAGGGGAATAGGGAATTTTCTTCTTTGAGAAGCAGAGATCACAAACTCCAATACCCTCCAGGGGCTGGGGAGTGTTCTGGATAAAGGAAGGAGGCCAGGTGGGAAATGAGAGGCCCAGAGACACATTGACCCAAAGCACAGTCATGCCCTATGCAGGCCCAGTGGATGCTGGCTTATGAAAATATGGGTTCAGAGTTGCCAGCCCTTCTAATTTTTCAAGAGAAGCCAGGAAGTCGTTGGTTCACTTAAAATTTTCAAGTTAGAAATCTTGGCAAGTAATTCCACTTGAAAAAATACCATGCAGGCCAGACAGAACGTATCTGTGTGCTAGACTTGGCCCACGGGTCATCGGTCTGTGGTTCATTTGCAACATCATCAACTGAGACCGTGAAATACCCCCCCCTTTTTTTTTTTTAAAAACTTCCGGTTAGGTGTGGGAAATGAGCCACGCCACCAAAAATTAGAATAAGAAAAAGGACACCCCTGAACATACTGTGTATTTGTATTTGTAGTTCCTGGACTCTCTCCCGTCTCTCTGCCCTCCCTCTGACTCGAGACAGACGGTCTTGGCCTCTTTCTGTTGCTTTGCCATGTCCCTTGGCGGCTTCGTCATTTTTAGGTCACGTGGTCTTGGCACCTCAGCATCAACACACGGACTCGGGCTGAAGTTGGCTGTCAGTCTGATTAGCATATGGAGGAATTTGGAGCTGCTGTCCTCAACAGATGAGACCTGGAGCCCCATTCTCAGACCACAAAGGCCAAGCCTTCAGCCTGTGTCCGTACAAATGTCATTCTGCATTCTGCAAGGGCTGGAGCCAAGAGCATGGGACAGCTTTGGACAGAGCCCATCTTTACATGTCAGTGCCTCATGCGGCTGGTGATGGCCCTGAAATGTTATGTGCAATTAGAAGGCTCCTCCATAAGGCCACCAGACAGTTTATATGCAGCTCTGTGCTTTCCGGAGAGCAGACTTGAGATAGGCATTCATCAGTCAGGAAGCGTCTATTAAGTTCCTGCTATTAGCTGGGGATTGTTAAGGTGTTTGGTATTCGGCATTAAATGAGATAAACTTGGTCCCTACCTTCGTGGAGTTTACATTCTAGGCAGACAGGTACGCAGACACACAAATATAAGAAGATTGGTAATGGGTAGTGACCGAGGGCAGTGTCTCTTGTCATGGGTGTGGCTGAGGGGTCATCTCTAGGGGGATAACTGAATCATATATACTTTTTTAAAAAAGTGTGTGTGTGTCTTTGTGTGTCAGAGGTTGAAACTAGATCCTTAGTCCAGAGTGAAGAAATCAGATTCTTAAAGTTAAATATGATTAAGGTCTAGAAATGTCACACAGCATAGTATTAGCAATGGTTATCTCTTAGTAGTGGGATTCCTATATTCATTTAACTTAGAAAGCATTTATTGAGTGCCTAATATGACCTTGGTGCTGTACTGAGTGCTGGAAATGCAGTTGTGAGCAAGATAGATAATATTATATGGTAAAAATGTGGAGAGTATTCTGAGGGAAAAAGTGTACTGTGGTAAAGAATAAGAAAGGGAATCACCTAATTTATAATGGTGGGTCAGGGCAACTTAAGCTAAGACTGAGAAATAAGAAGGATTCAATCATGTGAAGAATATTGGAAGTGGGGACTGAGAGGAGTATCCCAGGTGATGAGAGAAGCATGTGCAAAGGCCCAGGGGCTTGAGATAATTTGTTATATTTGGAGAACTGACAGAAAATTCATCAGGGTGGGTCAAGAGATAAAACTGGAGAGATTCTGAGGATCCAGTTCAGGCAAGCCGTAGAGTCATGGAGATCAGTTTTGATTTTATGTGAAGAGCAATGAGAAACTATTGAGGGGTTGGGGTGTTCACTTGGAGAGTGATGTGACTTCATGTACTTTTTTGAAAAGGTTATTCTTGATTGTTGGCTGGAGAATGGATTTTTAGGGACAGAGTACAAGCAGAGAGGTCTGTTAGGAAGTTGTTCAGTCATTCTGGTGAGAGATGATTGTAGCTTGGACTAAGGAATCAGCACGGACCTTTATGGTCCTGTAGGTTGATCATTGCAGAACTCCAGGGGTACCATTCCTTAGACAACAATGTAAAAAGTGTTTCTTGGAGTTAAGCCCCAGAGTGGCCCCAAGTCTGGGGCAATAGTAGCAGGTGAGAGAAAGAGAGAGAGAGGTGGTTGGATTCAGGATGTGCTAATAGATTGGATTGGCAGGAGTAAAAAGAGGAGAGGACACTTATAGATGACTCTTAGGTTTCTGAGTTGGATAACTTCAGGGATGTCGGTGGTGTTTTCGTAAAAGGGGAAGGACTGGATATGGAACAGTTTGCAGAAGAAGAAGCAAGAGATTTTTCTTAAATTTGTTAAGTCGACAGTTGGATATGTAAGTCTGGCATTGAGAGTGGAAGTTGAGGCCAGATACAACATTTTCAGATCCTTGGGATAAAGGTTGCAGTTAAAGCCATTGACTTGGAGAGAGAAGAGGTGAGGTCTTGAGTCTTGATAATTTGATAGGTGGAGTAAGAAATAGAACAAGAGTTGATTAAGGAGAGGAGAAGTCACTCTGAACTAGAAACAAATTAGAAGAGTGCAGCATCGGAGAAGGACCACGGATGGCTGCCATCCTGAGGAGATGCTTTTAACTTAAATAATGAATACAAACATGTGCATTTTTTGTCTCTGATGATGCAGGTGTACAATATATTTCCGTGCATGGTGGGGGGCTGAGCTGATTTCACTCCCCAAGGTGATCAGTTACCCCTGTGAGCAGTGCTGGCTATTAGATGTGATTCAGGGGCACATGGGACCCCAACACTCTCGTTTCACTCCCACAGTATACAATCAGGATGGTTGAAATCTGCTCGTTGTACGGCAGTGGTCTCACAGGGGCAATTTTGTCCCCTGGGACTATGTGGCAGTATCTGGAGACATTTTTGTTTGTTACAATTGGATTGTGATGGGGACGGGGGTTGCACCTGGCACCTACTGGGTGGAAGCAAGGGCCACTGCTAAACACGCAGCAGAGCACAAGACCAAAAACTGTCCAGCCCCAAGTACCAACGGGGTTGAGGCTGAGAAATCCTGTTGTAGCGAGTGCAGAGTGAAGTTACTTGTCTAGATTTCATTTTTCCTTCCTGAAGTTCCTCTTTGGGGGAAGAGAAAAACCTGCCAAGCCAAACGGTCAGCCGTCATTATTTCCCAGGAGCATCTACCCCCAGACACGGGGACTTGATTGAAATGGAAATGATTTTTTGGTAGGTGTTTCACACATTGCATCTCCAGGCCGTCAGAAATGTGACTTGTGGAATCATTTCTATGGCTCGGATGTGCAGGGGTTTTGTTAGTGGTGTGTGTGTGTGTGTGTGTGTGTGTGTGTGTTTCCCTCTGGAAACATCTCTGACAGAGAGATGCAATCTTTGATTTCAGAGGAAATGATAAAGATAAAGGCATCAATGTCACATTTTGTTTGAATTATTCAGGATTCCTACACCTGATCCTGTGTCACTCTCAAAAATGGCATTTATCTTTTATTCTCTTGGGAATCGATGGACTTCTTCCTCTACTTAGGTAAAACAAAAAGGGCTTGGTGCCTGAAGAAAAATAAAGTGATCAAACTAATCTTGGTCTCCTGCACTGATTCAAAGACAGCGTGGCATTTCTCTATTGCCCAAGAGTTTTTTCATATTGGGAACTGTGTCTGTGGGTGGGAGGTGAAAGGCAATCAGAGAGAGAAATATGTAGAACTCAGAAGTTTAGATCTTTAAGGAATTTTACAGATCATCTCATCTGACCTCTTTACAGCCAGATACCTTAAGCTTTAAGAGAATCACAGCCAGCCTTGTATGCTTCTTCCCCAACTTTGCAAGAATTAAAAAGATGGCCTGAAAACCTTGAACAATGATGCAAAACCAGTCTGGACTTCCCAGGTCTGGAGGGGATCTGCTAATTGGTATTTACTATGGAGGGAAGAAGGGGAACAGAGTGCTAATTAAGAAAGTCTCCCAGTGCATGGGGCACCTGGGTGGCTCAGTGGGTTAAGCGTTCAGCTTCAACTCAGGTCATGATCTCACGGTCCATGGGTTCGAGCCCCACATCAGGCTCTAGGCTGACCGCTCAGAGCCTGGAGCCTGATTTAGATTCTGTGTCTCCCTCTCTGCTCCTCCCCCACTCATGCTCTGGCTCTCAAAAATAAGTAAACCTGAAAGGCTCTAGTGATGAGTATAAAAGACCATGTGAGCAGGTGGGCACCCTGGGGACTTTGGTTCATCAGTGACTGGAGACTTAATTCTTTAAGATTGCTTGCACCTAGTAGGCACTTGGAAAATGTCTGTTAAATGCGTGAGTCAAGGCAGTTGATGCAAAGAGGAATTGGAGTGATTTGTGGGGGTGGGGAAGGATTGCATGCTCCCTGGAGAAGAACTTACCTTTCCTCTTCTTTGCCTCATAAAATAACTCAGAGAAATAGACAGTTAAGAGGGATAGCAATAGTATCTGTAGATATTATAGATAATAGATAATAATACATGTAAATATTAAAATGTTAAAATAAAAAAATAAATAAAATGTTAAAATAAATATTACATCTAAAACATTAATATGTGTAGATATTACTATTGAAATAGAAAATATTAATAGATAATACAAGTATTTAGGTTCATGAAACAGAATACCTAAGAAGTAGTGGCTTACACAAGGAAAAGGTGTGTTTTCCTCACGTAATGAAGAGTTTGGAGATACTTAGGAAGTCCAGACCTGGTCCAGAGATGCTCCTGGGGACCTGGGCTCCTTCTGTCTTTGTTCTCCACCAATGATTCTTGGCACATATCTTTGTCCAAATGGGCCCAAGATGGGTGTCCCAGGTCCATGTGTTGTGTCTGCTTCCATCAGGGAAGGGCAAGAGTTGTTGAGTCTCTTCCAGTTGTACCAGAACAATGGTTTTTCCAGAAGACTTCGACTTATATCTTATTGGCCAGCACTAGGTCACATGCTCATTCCTAGCTGCAAGGGAGTCTGGAAGGGATGTTTGTAAGCCACCCTGGACAAAATATGAGTTTTGTTAGTTAAGATGTTTGTTTGGCACACATCCGTAATCCCACAGTTGAAGGGAGCAAGGCCCCCACTAGGCAACGGACTTTCTTGGTCCATTCCAGTGAATTCAAGTCATGTGGAAGCCTCATTTCAGGCTATGACTTGGCTTCAATTCAGGATGCAGAGTGGCATGGAGCTTCGGTGAAACAACATCTGTTTGTCCCCACCTGGGAACTGGCCTTTGGTCTCTGCAAAAGGTCACATGGTGGGGACCAGTAAAGTCCTCAGGAGTCGGGGAGAGATCAGTGCCGGGTGAGACAACATCAATGCGTATAGGGGCTGGCAGCCTTTTGTCACAGTGAACACAGTACTTACCACAGACATCACGTTTGGCCAAAGGGGAACAAACCCGGGCATCATGCAGAGCCCATCGGTGCAATTCCCGCCACGACTGAATTGTTCTCAGTTCTGGAATGCAGCTGACCAAGTGAGGGAAATGGTGCGCTCACACCAAGCACTCCGTCAATGGTAAATGTGGTTCTTCTCATCTGATGGGTAATGCTGCCCCAGAGAGAATTCTGATGCCGTGTAAGTTGGAATTACATTAGAGTAACTAAGGATATAACATCTGCATGGTTAGGTCGGCTAACATATAATATTGCATGCACGTGGAGAGCACGGAAGGAAGGAACCAAGGACTTAGGAATCTTTTTTCTAAGTGAGAAGGGGGACCCCCAGAGCAAGGTAAGGAGGATGTTGAGTTAGGGGCGTGATGTGATCAGATCCATGTTCCGGAAAGATCTCCCAGTCGTACTGAGAGCGGATGGTAGGAGTGAGGGTGAAAGTAGGGAGACCGAGGCTGTGTCCGGTAGTGCAGGTGATATATGATGGGGGCTTGGAGCACAACGGGTGTGGTGGAAACTTACTGGGGTACATATTTTGAGGTAGGACCCACAAGACTAACTGATGTATTTCATGTGGGACTCCAGAGAAAGGGAGGAGGCAATGACTACTTCGAGCAGCTGGCCCAGTGCAGGTGCCATTAACGGAGGGCATGGTTGGGGGTACTTCGAGAGGAGTCAGTTTGGGGGTAGGCGATGGGATCAGTAGCTTTCAGCTACGTTAAGTTTCAGATGCCTAAATTCCTGGTCAAAACAATACATAAATACATTTCAGATGCCCGTTAGACACCCAAGTGGAGACTTAACTAGGTAGCTGGAAATTGGAGTTTGAAATTCAGGACAGAAGATAGAGAGGAGAATTATATTGTGAAGTCCTCATCGTGTTGATGGGATTCCAAGCCACAGGTGCTGGAATAGGGAATTGAGAGATGAAATGCAAATAGAGGTGAGAACAGATCAGAGGACAGTATCCTGGAATGGCAACAAGGGGGGGGGGGAGGGGGAAACCAGGTGTGGTCTCTAGGAGTCAAGCGAGGAAAAGCCCAACAAAAGGAGTCTGCTCAACTGTGTCAGGTGACCCAGAAAGTTTGATAGCAGTGCAAGCTGAAGTGATGGCCGTGTCGGCATCACGGGGTCCCTGGGGACGGTCGCAAGGGCAAGTTCCATTGGTGGGCGGTGGGGGGCTGTGTGTGGGGGGGTACCGGCCTGATGGAAGACTAGAGTTCTGGTGAGTTCTCCAAGGTTCTCTGGAAAGCTTCAGGACAAGATTTGTCTGCTGTGTAAAGGAGTTTAAGCTCCATCGTGAGGCAATCGCGTTTGGGCAAGAACAGTGACACAGCCAGGCTTGCGTTATAATCACGTCACCCTGGCCTGGTACAGTCGAGGGGAGGTCAGCTTTGGGATGCTGGTGGCCAGCGCCAGGCTACTGGCAGCAGAGATGAGAGAATGAGTCGATTTCAAGGGAATTCAGGGCATGGCACCCATAGGACATGAGGGTGGGTTGGAGGGCGGAGATGGGAGAGGAGGAGGTAGGTTCAAATCCTGGCTCTGCCACTTGGCAGCTCTGTGGCCTTGGCAAGTCTCTCCATGTCTCTGCACCTCAGTTTGCTCATCTGCAAAATGAAGCTCATAATGGAACCTATATCATAAGGCTGTTCAGGGATTAAATGAGATACTGCATGTGAAACATTTAGCACAGGACCTGGCATGTGGCAGCTCTTAGGAAGCAGAAGCAGAAGCTTTGAACTTGGTGGACGTGCTTCAGCTCTTGCCTAGCATCCTTTCCTTGGGGACTGCTACCTCCTTTGCCAGCAGAAAGAGCCACCTTATCCCCTCAGAAGAAGGCACCGTTAACCATTTGTAAGAATCCCCAGCTCACGCTTCTCTCATTTTTGTTGGAAAGGTGACATTATTCAGGTGTAATACTAGGTGTCATATAAGCTATATGTCATTATTTCATGTTATTAGCGAGACTCAAGTATCAAGAATCACTTGCTGAAAGGATTTACCCAGAAAGAGGTAGGTATGATTGGCCGTCCTGTGATCGACGCCCAGTGACAGTCGGGTTTAATTTTACAAGCAGGTTGATTTGCATATATCATCCCTTCAATTTGCCCACACAAGTCGGGCACTTAGGGACACAATTACCCAATTAGTGGGTGTCAGTTCCTAATTGCGGGGGCAAACCTGATAATGGAGCCCTCAAATGGCAAAGCGCTCACAATTTGCTTCCTTTTAGGAAAGGTGGCACTTTCTGGTTGTATGGTAGAGTTAAGAGCATCTGACAGCTAAGGATTCTTTTTCTAATTGGATGATAGTGTCATTTCAGCCCAGGCTGAGCGTGCTGGTTAAGAAACTCAGGAAGCCATTCAATCTAGAATTTGAACACAGAGATGGCTGATGTGTTACCAGACATCATATTGGAATTCCTTGTTTCTGGGGTGTATCGCTGGACCACCCCTGGAATTTTGTCGGGAGATGCTAAGGCGTCTTCCTACTTGGGGAATCACCTTTGTCCTGGTGAGGCGATAACACCTTCCCTTGGCTTGTGTTTCTCCATTGACTGGGATGCTCTTTATCCATCTGGCATGCCCTTGCATATGCGTCCACTGTGTCTTCCGTTTGGATAGACCCAGAATGGTTTCTGTCTCTGTCTGGCATAAAGGAAGCAGGACCAGGATGCAATATTAAACTTGGAAATTTGAATCTGGCCCCAGGTCCCAGTTTGGTGGGGAAGCTGCTGGATGTTTGTGTGGAGTTGCTGGATGAACGCACCAATCTTCCTTCCTTCCTCCTTTCCTTCCTTTTTGTTAATAAAAATAAACCCAATAACATCGAGCCTAAGATTTAACAGATATTGCACAAAGGAAGATACACGAATGGCCATCAAGCATGGGAAAAAAAATCTGACCATCATTAACCGCTAGGTAAATGCAAATAAAAATCAAACGGAGATACCGCCATACCCTCTAGAATGATGAACAATCCCATATGTTGGTGACAACATGAGGCTGCTGGAATTCTTTGACACCTGCTGGTGTGAGTGTCGTAAGGTACATGCACTTAAGGAGATGGTTTCGTAGTGTTTTAAAAAGTTAAGCATACCCCTAGCCTATAACCTGGCAATTCCATCTCTAGATTTTACTCAAGAGAAATTAAAACGTAGGTTTGCAAACAGGTACGTACAAGAAGGTTCATAGAAGGGAACGTAGTGGAAAGTTTGTGAGTCCAAGGGAGTTTTATGGGGGTGATGACATCTTACTAGAGGCGTGCCTTGCATGGGTGTGTGCATTTGTTGAAACAGATTAAAATGTTGAGGTCTCTGCATTTTATTGTATGAAGATTTTGCCTCAGGAAAAACAAATAGGTACCAAAGGGAGTTTTATTGAGCCTATACAAATAATCCATATGAATTATTTAAACACTTTTGAGAGATGAGATTACAAAATATTTCTATGCAGGGACACCTGGGGGGCTCAGTCGGTTGAGCATTCAACTCTTGGCGGCGGCTCTGGTCATGATCCCAGGGTTGTGGGATGGAACCCCCCCATCAGGACCTGTGGTGAGCATGGAGCCTGCTTGAGATTCTCTCTCTTTTCCCCCTGCCCCCCCCCTCTCTAAAATAAAGTAAAAATTATTTCTATGCTTAATCATACACAGGAAGGTCTTAACTTACATTTGAGCTCAAATTTGAGTTCCACTTCTTGTAAGCTGTATGACCTTAGGTATTGTATTTAAGTTCTCTGAATCTCAGTTTCTTTGCGTCTAAGAGGAAGATAGTAATACCTACCTCACAGCATTTGAAGGAGGGATTAAATGAGAAAACGTAAAGTGCCTAGAATATGGGAAGTATTCAATAATGTGATCTATCTATCAGTATTTATTGAATACTAAATATTTTTCAGGCACTGGTTATAAAATGGAGAGACATTCTGCCTTCGTTTAGAGTCTAGTTGGGAAGACTGAAATCAATCACATAGTCATATAAATAAAAATAAAATTATTTTTCGTGCTACATGCTAACTAGGAAAACCTCGTGCTGTGGAAGTGTTATCGTGATGGGACCCGACTTTATCTGGGTAGTCAGGGAAGGGTCCCCAGAGGAAGTAATGTTGCCCTGTGATCCAGAGGATAATTAGGATAAGAATATGGGTGAAGGGTCACGCGCTAAGCTGGGATTTTGACGGCATTAATGAAGATGGCAGAAGACAAAGAGGACATGGTCAGCTATATGTGGAATATGTTAGAGGTGATGGAGCCTGCGTCCTGAGGACAGGAGAGTGTGATTTGAAAAGAGTGAAAAACATACAGCTTTGTCCTGAATGACCATGGCCAAACCAGGATCATTATCATGTCTTCTAGTGTTGTCCTCTTTTCTACCAAAGCGTTTTGCTTTTTGTACTCATCAAGGTAATATTAACTGTTGCAACTGATACTTCCTGGAATCCCAGCGGCTCCACTCACGAGAAATTTCTTGCTCGTGAAAAGGCCTTTGTAAATGGACAGCATCCCCTGAAGTCACTCAGGGACCCAGGCTCTTTCCATTTTATAGCTCTGCTGTCTACTCGGGCTTCCGAGTCCTTTCTGATCTATTGCTGATGGGGATGATGGTGGAGAAGGCGCACCTGCTTCTTACTTCATATTGGAGGCAGTGCCCGTCACTTCTGCTAGCACTCCATTGGTGAGAACCAGTCACATGACCTCACTTAGATGCAAAGCATGCTGGGATGTGTAGTCTTTGGATGGGCAGCCACTTCCCGGCGAGAAGTCCGCCCTCTGCAGGGGAAGAGCCAGTCTTTGGTGGTCAGCGAGCCGTGTATTTCATAGTTCACATCTCTCAGGGAGGAGCACCCTCTCTGCCCCATTTCCCATCCTGTTGGAGCTCCCTTCAGTGTGCTTGTTCCAGAGGCTCATATGCCCAGAAGACGTTTCTCCAACTGCAACTAAAGTGCTGAGTTCTCCAGCCAGACAGGCTCGCCATGGAAACCTTGAGGTTCATAAATCACAATGTAGATGCAGTTCATCATCTGAAAAATGAGGAGGAAGGGCTGTCAGAGCCTAGCTCATAAAACAAATGTTCTTTTTGTGGAGGAAAGCAAAGGAAGCAATACCATAAAAATGGAAAACCCAGGAATCTGGTCATCCTATCTTAAATAAAAAAGTAATTCACTTTCTACCTCTTAGTAGACCTGCCCTCTAGTAAAAAAAAAAAAAAAAAAAAAAAAACGGAAAAAAAAAGTAATTTTTTCACCTGTTTAATTATGTGCCGTTTTAAGCTGCAGCGGTAGCTGTTCTTGTGTTTGCAAACACAGAAAGTGCGGGCCTTCATTTTTCCCAGCGCATGACAAATGCAATGATACTCCACTAACGACCGCAGGTATGATACGCTCCGTGATACACGCTGCTCTGCCAACCTTATCATTAAATCCCGCTCCGGATAAATAAGCCTCATTTCAGCTGTAGCCATTCGTTCTTGTTAGGGCACCAGCGGGATGGCATGAAATATTAAATGACAAGGGTTAATTCTGTTCTCAGCAAAGAGCTCCTGTCCAATTTCCCATGAGATTGCACAATAGGTCAGCATGTCAGGCTCGAAGTAATAGCCTGTGCTGGCCTTCCCAGGAAGGTTTTGTGCCATGGCGGTGTTGATGATTCTGAATCCTGCAACAGGAAGACAGAGCTGATCCCTCCTGGAGACAGGAATGGGGAGGCACGGTGGCTCTCAGGCTGTGCAGAAATGGCTTTGAGAATTTGTCTCCAGTGATGGGTGCTTCATCATTTTCTGCTGGCTCCCTTGTGACTGATGGGGACGTCCGGGGTCTCCGTACTTTGGACACGGGTCTCTCACGCTGGCTTCTTCCTGTTTCCCATCCAGAGATTGTTTATGTACAGTGAAAGGGTTCTTGCGTAAAATTACACTGATGCTTTATTAATATGTTAAATGATCATCTTCAAACTCTCTCCACTTATTACAATACATTATGCAATGCATTAGTAATGAATGGAAGCACTTTACTTAAAGATCTGCCTATAAATCAGTTGAACATGGGGAAAAAGAGTCATTGTTTATTTATGAGGTCTGGGAAAGAAATTACAGAGAGCGAAACTTACATATCCTCCTATTCTAAAAACATTATGAAACATTGATTATATGTTTGCCGTTAAGTTTATGCACCTGTTGCCTTTATGTTCCTGATATATTATTAATCTTTCTTAAGACTTAAACCTCGGAAATCTGCTTTCGGTAGGGCTGGAGAGCTTCAGAGCTAGGCAGTAAAGTTTGGGCAGAAATGAGGTGCGTTTTCTCTCTCCATGCTGAAGATACATAGGAGGAGTCTTCAAAATGTGCTGCCCAGGGGCCGCTAAAGGTCTACTCCTCAGTAAGTGCAAATTAATACTCATTTATTGGATGTCTAGTCTTAGAACTGATAATGGGATCAAAGTGCTAATAGGGCATTGAAAATAAAAGGTCTGACAGCCAGGGGCGCCTGGGTGGCTCAGCCACTTAGGTGGCAGACTCTTTGATATCGGCTCAGGTCGCGATCTCATGGTTCATGAGTTCGAGCCCCATGTCAGGGTCTGCGCTGACAGCGTGGAGCCTGCTTGGGGTGTTCTCTCTCTCTCTCTCTCTCTCTCTCTCTCTCTCTCTCCCTCTCCCTTTCTCTCTGCCCCTCCCCTGCTTGCATGCGTGCTCTCTCTCTCAAAATAACTCTCTTAGAAAAAAAATAGTATTACAGGCATGCATTCTTGGGGCTTTCATGTCTACACCATAATGGTCCCTCTTCACAAGATTCCTGGAGTGAAATGCTCACTTAAAATTATAGCAAACAGGGAACCAGTCACCATTCATGGTTTGGTTCAGATCCAAGTGAAAGCTATTATTGTAAAATTTGTTGGTAAAGGGGGTCGATACATGTGGCCTTAGATAAGAATCTATTGGGACCTCTTAACTTTGAAACCCCCAAATACCAGTACAGCAATCAGAGGAAGCTGTGAGAGCGTGTTCTAGGATGTGTACAAAGGTAAAAGTAAAGGGCTCAAGATGACCAGACTTGCTTCTCTGTTGGATCTGGCTGCATGGATGGACCGGGCAGGGGAAGAAGGACCTTGTCCACTGGTGACCAGGACCCAGTCATTGTCCTGGAACCTGGAGTGTTCTGAGGTGAGTAGTCCCTTCTCTTGAGGATGACGGATGGGGGATTCAATAAGATCTATTTGGAACTGTTATTCTTGCTGTACATACTCTGCTGAGTTTTGTACTAAGATGATGGGGGTACAGAGGTAAATAGTAATGAATCACCAGTTTGTTTTTATGTGGATTTATTTATTTTGAGAGAGAGAAAGAATGAGCAGGGGAGGGGCAGAGAGAGAGAGAGAGAGGACAGAGGATCCAAAACGGGCTCTGTGCTGACTGTAGAGAGCCCGATGCAGGGTTCAAACTCATGAACCATGAGATCATGACCTGAGCTGAAGTCAGATGCTTAACTGGCTGAGCTTCCTAGGTGCCCCTAGTCACCATTGGTTAAATGCTCACAGTCATGTAGCAGAGGTGAACCTGTAAACAGTAAGTTACAAGGCTTTATGACAAAATAATAATAAGGAAAAGAATAAGAATACCCATAACCTATGAAGTACTCATGCATTAGTACTATGCTAAGTACTTTGTAAGTGTATACATGTCATGGAGGTACACAGAGAAGGGAATGATTGGCTTTGGCAGGATGGGACTTCTGGAGCAGGTGACACTTAAGCTGCAGTGTAAGGAAAGGAGGTAAGGGACATTCCAGACAAGCCAAACAGTGTGCATGTGGAATGACACAGGCCTGAAACATCCATTGCCCAGGGGAGATCTCTAAGCATCTTGGGATGTCCAAAACGTACTGGGAGGACAGAGCGGGCGCAAAGTGAATTTGCAAACACATGTGCAGTGACATTGGACTTTTTATGCAAGGACAAGAACCTTGGAGAGAAAGGATTGAGTGAGGTCTCTGTAGAGATTGTTCTGGCTCCCTTCAGGGAAATGGCCAGAGGAAACGAGACCAGACCTGGGAGCCAGACAGGAGTCAGCGAGGGTCTGGATGAAGTGGATGTGATCATTTAGGGTGGAGAATGCCTTGAAAAATAGGGGAGTGGAACTCGCAACAGGGGGGCTAATTGGATGTGACGACTGAGGGAGAGCAAGGAAGTGATGATGACATCATGTTTTATGTATTCAGTGGTGGTCTTAGCGCGAAAAAGGCTGGAGTCAGAAGCAAGCTGCAGGCCGGCTGCCAATTTCTACCAGAGCTCTTTGGTTGGGATCACAAAGAACTGTTCTTCTGATTTTTTATTGTGATAAAACGCACATAAAGTTTATTATCCTAACCATTTTAAGTCAACAGTGAAGAATACAGTGTACAAGGGTACTAAGTGGTAGTAAGTACATTCATTTTGTTGCACAACAGTCAGTACCATCCATCCCTAGAGCTCTCTTCACCTTGTTAAATCTGAGAGTCCAATGGGGCACCTGGGTGGCTCAATCGGTTAAGTGTTGGATTTTGGCTTCCGGTCATGATCTCACATGCCGTGAGTTTTGAGTCCCACATCAGGCTCCAGGTTGATGGTGCAGAGCCTCCTTGAGATAACTCTCTCATCCTCTCTCTCTCATCCACTTTTATGCTCTCTTTTTCTCTCAAAATAATAAATAAACCTTAAAATTTTAAATATTTATTTATTTTTGAGAGAGAGAGAGCATAAGCAGGGGAGGGGTAGAGAGAGGGAGACACAGAATCTGAAGCAGGCTCCAGGCTCCAAGCTGTCAGCACAGAGCCCGATGCAGGGCTTGAACCCGTGGGCCACAAGATCACGACCTGAGCTGAAGTCAGACACTCACCAACTGAGCCACCCAGGAGCTCCTAAGTAAAGAAACTTAAAAAAGAAAAAACTAAAAAGAAAACTGAGCATCTGCCCCCATTACACATTAACCCCCCATTCTCCCACCCCCTTGTCCCGGGCAACCACTGGTCTACTTCCTGTCTCTTCGAATTGGACTACTCCAAGTACCTCATCTAAGTGGAATCACATGGTGTTGGTCTTTTGGTGATTGGCTTATTTCACTGAGTATAAGGTCCTCATTGTGTCATCCATATTGTAGCAGGTGACAGAATTCCTTTCCCTTTTAAGACTGAACAATAATTCATTGCAGGTACGTGCCACATGTTGCCCATTCATTCATTCATCGGTGGTCCCTTGGGTTGCTTCTACGGTTTGGCTCTTGTGACTAATGCTGCTGGGAACATGGCTGCACACACATCTCTTTGAGATCCTGCATTCAGTTCTTTTGGGTGTATACACAGAAGGGAGATTGCTGGGTCATCTGGTAACTCTGTCTTTAATTTCTGGGGAACTGCCATACTGTTTTCCACAGTACTACCAACAGGGCACAAAGGGTTTCAATTTCTCTACGTCTTTGTCTACACTTGCTATTTTCTTTCTCTCTTTCTCTCTCTGTTTCACTTTCTTTCTCCCTTTCTTTTTTTTTTTAATGTTTATTTATTTTTGAGACAGACACAGAGTATGAATGGGGGAGGGTCAGGGAGAGAGGGAGACACAGAATCGGAAGCAGGCTCCGAGCCGTCAGCATGGAGCCCGACGCGGGGCTCGAACCCATGAACTGTGAGATCATGACCTGAGTTGAAGTCGGACGCTTAACCGACTGAGCCACCCAGGCGCCCCATTCATTTTTATTCTTCTTAAGTTAAACAATTAACATTCCTAGTGGTGAGGCTTCAGAAAGGGAGGTGGGCAGAGGTCGTTGCTGTGGTTGTAAGACCTGACCACTTGCCCGGAGATCTTACATTCTAAAGTGGTCCCTACTCCCCTCATGCGACGGTGACCTGGTTCAGGTTGCTATAACAAAACTACCATAAACTGGGTGGCTTAGACAACGAAGGTTTACTTCTCACAGTTAGGAGGCAGGAAGTCCAAGATCAAGGTGCCAAGTGACGCAGCCTCTGGTGAGGGCCCACTCCTGACTCCTGGACAAACGTCTCACTGCATCCTCTAAAGGCATAGAGTTCTAGGCCCCTTACAAGGCCCCAACCCCATAGGGCCTCCATCCCCCAGGACCTCCTCTAAACCTGATTACTTCCCCAGGGCCTCACCTCCCAATGCCATCACCTTGGGGATTAGTTTTCAACACATACATCTGGGGAGGACAGACGGATTCAGGCCACAGAGGATGGCTTCCTTGCCCTGTGCTTTGTCTTGTCTTTCACTGAGCCGTCACCTGAGAACAAGTGACAATTTTGATCTCGTATGCAAGGAACACACTGGACATTTTGAGCACGTTTTTACTTCCCCTCTTAGGCGGGAACTTTCATACAGGATAGTTGCTAGTCGGTTGCAAGATAGAGAGATTAGGTTGCAGCCACAGAGGCCACGGTAAGAGCCAAATCACGCTAGCTCAGGTGGCCAGAAGCGCTTGGAAAAAGAGAAAAATCAGCATTGTGTTAACCTGGCTGCTCCGAGTGATTATCCTGGTGAAACATTTGTGAGGCATGTAATGAAATCAGTATTGTAGATACTGTCAAACTCCCCAGGAAGAGGAGAGGGAAAATATTTCGAGCACAGAGGTTTTCATTTATTTGCACGTGAGGGGAGAGGACGTAAGTTCATTTTGTGATTTTTTTTTTTTCCCTTGACCTCACATGGGGCAGTGCTCAGAATACACATCAGGAAATCTCAACAATTCCTATTCTTTATGTAATTCCATGGGAAGATATTACAGTGATCTGCCGTAAATGCTCTGAAAATTGAGTGATGAACTACAAAGATGCTGTAAGCACGGTCTTCCTTTGGATGTCCAGTGGGTTCTGAGAAGCTTAGCTTTTGAAATTGGCACACAATAAGTCTGTGAGATGGCTCCTTTTAGTTGTGTCCTCTGACAATAACACTATAATACTAACTCGCCCCAGGAGTTAAGATTATCTTTTATTTTTGGTGGTGAATAGAGAAGGTCACGTTTTGCTTTCCGGTAGGCTTTCCATCTACCTCTATGTGATAGAAACCCCTTTGATTCTTCCAGTAACATGGGGGATTTTAATCTTTCCAAACTTATTTGGGCTTTGGAGTCAGGCAAACCGTGTTCATATCTCGGTTCCGCCATTTATTGGCCATGTAAACTTTGTCAGAAAACTTATCCGAGCCCTAGTTTTCCTACCTATAAAATGGGGACAATATCTATCTCATACGGATGGCATAGATTAATATAAACGGATTGGTGCCGTAGATGGCACATAGTACATACTCAGTAAATGCTGGCTATGAATTTGACTCTGATGCTAGGTTCTTTAAAAGGGGAAACAGACATACATGTTAGATGTAGAGGTTAAAGAAGACATGATCGAAGAAGGATGTCCCGGCACCTACCTTCCATCCTTACCTCAGTCTATGGCCTAATAAAAAGTATCCCCCCCCAGGCTCCTCCCAACAGAATCCATTCTTTCCCACCCGTGTCCCCCAAGGTCATTACTGAAGAGCTAAGGATTATTTTGTACAAGCTTAATCCCTCCTAAGACCACTTATTATAAGCTCAATGTCTAATTTTTTTTTTGTCTCAGTTGCTTTTTCTTGTTTAGGGACAAAAGTCATTAGCATCTGGAACTAAAGGTGTACTGACAGCGGTCAGTATAGCATCGCTACTTTCCTTTGACTTTTATTGACATAAGGCTTGTAATTCATCATAAGACTTGACTTTTCCTCCTCTGTCTCCATCCTCCTTGGTGTAATACTTACAACAGAACTTTAAGAGATTCCTTCTTTTTTCAAAAAAAAAAAATGTTTATTTGAGAGAGAGTGAGTTCAGGGGTGTGCAGAGAGAGGGATGCAGAAAATCTGCAGCAGGCTCTGTGCTGACAGCAGAGAGCCCCATGCTGGCCTTGAACTCATGAACCATGAGATCACGACCTGAGCCAAAGTTGAATGCTTAAACCAACTGAGCCACCCAGGAGCCCCAAGAGATTCCTTCTTTAGCAGATGTTCACACAAAGTCAGAAGACTGTTGTGGAGCCGCTTGACTTGTCCTTTGAAAGGCTCTTCTCCTTTCTTTCCAACTATAATGGCTGAATTAGTGGGTGGGTGCGTGGGGGTCTGGGATAGGAGGTGGACCTTTTAAATTTGGCTTTAGCTCTGTATTAAACTCTCATGACTTAACTACATAATTAACATCTGAAATCATGAACATCAATCCGGCAAATATTTATTGAGAACTAGCATGTGTAAGGCTCAATGGAAGACACAACTGAGGCCAGACAGGTGTGTGAGAAAGAGCCCCCTGACCTCAAGAATATTAAAATGTCTTGGGAGGACAGGTGTGGTTGAGAAAGAAGCCCACAACTGGAGATGAGGGTCATGGAACCCCAAGCACAGTTGGGTACTCTTTGACTCTGGAATGTAGGGGAATTCTGAGAAAGTCTATCACCTTTAGTGTTTTCACTGGAGGTATGTTCGCTTTTGTGTAGAGCTCCAGACTTTCTACCCAGCACATTATCAAGGTAAGATTTACATAAAACAAAAAAAGCACCAATCTTAAATGTGCCACTTGTTAATTTTTACATTTGTGTGTACCTGAGTCCCATATAGATAAAATCTTGATCTTCAGATCAAGATGCCGCATGCTTCCCCCACTCCAGAAAGTTCGTGCCCCTTTCCTGTCCATTCCCCTCTCTGGAGGTAGCCCGTATTCTGACTTCAATCACCACAGATTAGTTTACATTATTCTCGAACGTTTTACAAAGTGAATGCTACAGTGTCACCCTTATTTTTTCTTTTTTTCACTCAGCATCATGGTAGTGAAATCCATCCATCTGGTTGTCTGTGTCGCTAGTTCTCTGTTGTTACTGAGTAGCATTTCATTCATTTAGCTATTTACCTTTTGGCGGACTTTTAAATTGTTGGTAGTTTTCATCTGTTATGAATTAAGTGGCTAGAACGTTCGTGTACAAGTGTTGGTGCAGACATAAGCATTCGCTTCTCTTGAATCGAGTCCCTTGAATGGCTGGGCCATAGGATATGTGTGAGCGTAGCAGGGGCCTATGGGCAAACTCTTTGGCAAAGCAGTGCATCTATTTTATATTGCCACCAACGATAGGTGAGGATCTCTGCTGCTCTTTGTCAGGCATTTTGATGTTCTCTGAGGGCAGAGAGACCCTGGTTTAGATTCAAGGTCTGGCCCTTGGTAGCTGCATGATCCTGAGACAGTTACTTATTTCTGTCTGTAGGCTGGGAATAGTAACCACCTTTTACACTGTTTGTAACAAGAGTTATTTGTAAAGATTGGAAACTATGTATATTAAACTGTTATAGTAAATAATCCAGTATATGGTAATAATAATAACAATTATTATCTACATAGTCTCATCTTGTCCAGTTGTTTTAAAGCCATGTTTTCCAAGAGGTGACATAGGCTGGTACCCAACATTTATCTTAAGTATTACATAGACACAGTATTATGTAATCCTGGATCACATAGTGAAAATTTATTTCTATTCCAATCTTCTTTAATCCCAATTATATCAAATGAAGAGTTGCAGTTCTGTGTTAGACTGATTTAACACCTCTCCACCACTTGGTAACCTTCCTTTTTAACAATGAAAGACCAGGATACAAGCTCTGAGTCTTAAGCAGGGAGCAGTATCTAGAAAGAATTCCATGCTGGGGCGCCTGGGTGGCGCAGTCGGTTGGGCGTCCGACTTCAGCCAGGTCACGATCTCGCGGTCCGTGAGTTCGAGCCCTGCGTCAGGCTCTGGGCTGATGGCTCAGAGCCTGGAGCCTGTTTCCGATTCTGTGTCTCCCTCTCTCTCTGCCCCTCCCCCGTTCATGCTCTGTCTCTCTCTGTCCCAAAAATAAATAAATGTTGGAAAAAAAAAAAAAAAAAAAAAAAAAAAAAAAAAAAAGAATTCCATGCTGTTGTGGTTCTCCTCCTTTTTAAATTTTTATTGTTTTTTAAAAAGTTTTTTCATGTTTATTTTTGAGAGAGACAGAGACATAGTGCACGCGGGGTAGAAACAGAGAGAGACAGACACTGAATCCAAAGCAGGCTCCAGGCTCTGAGCTGTCCATATAGAGCCCGACACAGAGCTCAAACCCACGATCTGTGAGATCAGGACCTGAGTTGCCGTGGGACCCTTGACTGACTGAGCCCACCCAGGAACCCCATTACTGTTTTTATAATTGATGGCAAGAGATACATTCAATGTTTTAAATTTTTTTTTAATGTTTATTTTTGAGAGAGAGGTGAGTGGGGGAGGGGCAGAGAGAGGGAGGTAGAATCGGAAGCAGGCTCCAGGCTCTGAGCTGTCAGCACAGAGCCCGATGTGGGGCTTGAATCCACAGACCACGAGATCATGACCCACGCCAAAGTCGGATGCTTAATTGACTGAGCCACCCAGGTGCCCCGGTATATTCAATATTTTAATAAATTATTGAAATCTGAAAAGTGAGTTGTCTGAAAGAAAAGAATGTTACGAAAAGAATTTTACAGTAGAACCCAGCTAGGACAAAAATCATGAATATAGTTTCTGTATGACTTGAAATTTGGAAAATATCTGACAGATATTTTAAACCCTCACTTACAAATGACAAAACAAAGGCGTTCATAGTGTGTTAATCAAATGCTTACGTACTGAGATCTGATTCTGACATCTAAGGTCATGAAGCAAATCATAAGCTTAATTTTGAGATCGGATCAGCACCGGTCCTCTGCCTGCTGACCCATTCATTTCAAGGTGGAGTCCTAAAGATAACTGGATGTCCTTCTCCCCACTAATTATACAGCTGATACATGCTTGTTGATGAAAAAAAGTGTGCATGTTAACACAAAGAGAAAAGAGTTCACCTCAAATCCCACCACCCTTGCTTACATTTTGCCATTTTTATTCTTCTGTCCATCATTTACTCATCCATCCATCCATCCATCTTATCACTAATTTACTCATTCATGTATTCACTGAGAAATCATCCATTTACTTGAGAAATACTGACGAGCCATCTAATATACATGAGACACTGTTTTACGTGCTGAGACTACAGAGGTGTGCCACACAGAAAAAGCATCCTTGCTCTTGAAATGCTCTCTATCTCCTTCTTTTTCTGTGCATATATACATGGAAAAGTTGTTTTGTTTTTATTTTAAATGTTTATTTTTGAGAGCGCGCCTGAGAGACAGAGTGGGAGTGGGGGAGGGGCAGGAAGAGAGAGACAGAGACACAGAATCCACAGGAGGCTCCATGCCCCGAGCTGTCAGCACAGAGCCCGATACAGTGGCTCGAACCCACGAGCATTGAGATCATGACCTGAGCCGAAGTCAGAGGCCTGACCGAGCCACCCAGGCGCCCCAAGGTGGTGGTGGTGGTTGTTTTTTCTTAAATAATATTTCTATCATGCAACGTCACTGCATTACCTACTTCTTGAATTAGTATATCGGAAATATCTTTCTGGGTCACTATGTGGATCATCATCATCCATTTGAATATCATTGGAGCACTTTACTTCAGTATAATTTCACTGAAGTGGAATTATTGACAAGGTTGCCACTGTTGGACTTTGGGTTATTTCTGACCTTTTCAGTGCAGCAAACTTTACCTGTCTGTTGGCCCTGGTGCCTCGTTCCAGTTCCACCATTGACAGTGTGTAAGGCTCTGGGCAGGCTTTGTAACCTCTTTGAGCCTTTGTGTCCTCGTCTGTTAAATGGGATCATTTAAAAGACTCTATCTCCTACGTTTCTGCAAGAACCGTCACTTGGTCTCTTGACAAGAATGTGGTAAGCACGCACTGGGTGTTATTTGATCGTATTCGTGCTGCTGATGATGCCAATAATCGCACCTTCCTTGCCTGTTTATGACTTCTCTCTTAACGGCTCTACTGCATGGTTTGGGTCTGATTCAGGTCTATATCACCAGCCCTGACTCCTTCTCGGTGGGAAGTAGGAGCTCAGTAAATGTGATAATGGGTATGGGAAGAACGAATGATGGGATGAAAATGAAGTAAGAGGCATGTGATTATCAGCCAGGTCAACCGACCTGTATCCTGGGGCTGACTTTAGGCTCTCTGTGGCCGGGTGCCTGGTCAGCCCAACAACAAAGGAGCCAAGGTCGTGAGGTCATGTGCTTCTCTGTGCCAAGCTGATCCTCTCCTGGGGATCACTTGGTGCAAACCGCCCAGTGCACGCTGACACAGGCATGTGAGTGTGTATGGACCCATATTCCTCATTCTCGGGGCTCTGTTCTCCCTAAGAACACAAGAGGTCTGGGTCACTGGAGGTGGAGTTTTGTGAACAACACTGGGGGTGGTCAAGTGAGACCAGAGTGGGGCCAGCCTCAGCCTTTGGGAGAAAGGGGAAAGGGATGCCTGCGTCGACTTTCACGTTACTCACCGCATTCACCGTGGAATGTTGGACACAGTGCTGCTAGGTATGTAGGGCCCAGTAGAGTTGGGTTCAGGTTGTGGTTTTGGAAATTATTATCTGTGCAACATGGGGAAAATAACTTCTCATGGTTTCTGTTTTCTTCTAAAACACAGATTCAAATGCCTCCTTGTTTGAGTTATTAAGGGAATTAAAGAGGGTAACATGTGTGAACAGGGTTTTTTTCTTTACTTAAGTTTTTATTTATTTATTTTGAGAGCAAGAGAGTGGGGGAGGGGCAGAGAGGGGCGAAGAGAGAAAGAAAATCCCATGCAGTCTCTGCCCTGTCAGCGGGACCCCCGGTGCGGTGCTTGAACTCACGAAGCGCGAGATCACGACCTGAGCCGAAACCAAGAGGCGGTCGCTCAACTGACTCAGCCACCCAGGTGCCCCTGTGAACAGGTTTAATGAACGGTTCCTGTTGTTTGAGTGATCTGAAGTTGGGGCAGAAGTTCAAGGGTACTATACACAGGGTATTCATTGAACTTCTCTCCCCTGGGAATCAAGCATCACAGACTTTTCTTGATTAGATACTTCTCATGGACCCTGCCTTACAATATGCTCCCCCAAAGTTCCCATCGGAACTTGTAGGTGTTGTGTCCTGTCCCCTTGGCCTCTGTCTTCCTACTAAAGGGAGTTATGAATTAATCCTTGTGAATGCAATAGCCTGTCTGAGTCTGAAATCTGGTCTAGATACTTCTGCCTGAGCTCTGATAGGCACTTGGTACCCATATCTATCACTGTCCCTATTGCATCGTGCATGGAAGTCAGCCGAACCAGTCGGTAAGCTTCTTGAAGACAGGGACCATGCCTTGTCAAGCTCTGAATCTGCCACCCAGCATCATATAGGTGCTCAGTAAACACTAGTGGAGTTGATGCCCTGGGGTTCCATTTATTTTTCTAGTGGAATGTAAAGTCCTGGGAGGCAGGACCTTGTCTGCTTATTCAGTGTGGCGTCTCTGGTGCTTGGGGGGCTCTCAGAAGCTCCTGGTAGAGCAAACAAATGAAGCAGGGAGAAAGAGAGAGCCGGTAACCAGACTCACACAAGAAGGCGCTAGCCCATGGCCAGATCTGTGAGCATCCTGTCTGATCAGCCTCTTGGTTGGCCCCGCTCCAGTGCCCCTGCCTTGATTGATCATCTCCTTTGCAATAAACAGGAAGGAAAATCATTACGGCACGAGCGCCTTGTCATTCCCCGTGCTCTGCCTGTGACAGATGTTCTCCACATACGAAGTCGTCGGTGGAAACCCAGAGGAAATGACTGCTCTCCCGACCTAACCTAGAGCAAGTTCATCATCACCTAGCTCGCCTAATTTCCACTTCTCAGCAGTCACCCTTTTCTTGCAGTGCTGGGAGGAACGGGGTTTTGACTTACAGACAGAGAGAGATGCTTCCTAATTGCTCTTTTTTTCATCTGCAAGATGTCCTGAAGACATACACGAGAGGGTTGCCATCAAAAGGACAGGCATTTGGAGCTGCAGGAACTTGTAAATGCTTTTGGTGGGCGCGTGTGGAATGATTCAGCAAAGTTGGCAATACACATGTTCAAGTCCCGTGGAGACCTCAGTGTGTATCCTGGAGAGCTGTGTGCATTTGTGCATAGGGATGCACGTATAGGGTCTGCTGTCCTGAGAAAAGACTATTGGAGGGGGCAGGGTAGGATCAGGGAGACCAATTAGGAGGGTAACACAGTGATTTCCACCAGGGAATGATGGTGGCCTGGCCCAGTATAGGAGCAGTGAGGGGCGGGGAGGACTGCTGTGTACAGTTGAGCAAGTTGGGCACTGTGTATGTAGATTTATTTCCACTGCTGTGACAGGAACGGCACCCTCAGAGTTTTGCAGTGCACAGGTGTATGCAGCCATCCCGTAAGAAGGAGGTGGATTCCCAAAGGCACGGATTTTACTTTGCTCCATGCTCCATCCCCAGGCCTTAGACAGTATCTGGCACAGAGTAGGTGCTCAATAAAATTGTGTTGCATGAATGATATGTTTGCTTCCATCTCCCGCGTTCTTGGAAACGGCGGCTGCAGGTGAAGCCGTGCCGGCTGCCGTGTGTTTTGGCAGGTCTTGTAAATGTCTCCACTTTCCTTTGATGGCCACTTGGAGTGCCCTGGTTTGAAGGCCCCTTTGTGCTTCAGAACCCCACCGTTTTATGTCATCAGGTGCAAGCCAGTTTTTAATGGCATTACTTGAAGAAAAGAAGGCAAAAAATAAACTTTATTACACTTTGTCATCCCTCCTCCTGAAGAATCGCGCCTGAGTCACCTCTCACTCGCCAATCTGTTCTGGATGCAATTAAAGTTAAATAGCCTTTGGGACCAGAGCAGCCTCATCTTTATTTACAGCACCTGCAGATGAAGCAGCTCCCTCCTCATTTTAACAGCTCCTCTAGTGGCAAAAATCTCTTTTCCAAAGGAGCAGGTGGAGAAGCGATAACAAATGGCTCCCGAACATTTTCCTCTGGGGACAGAACGGAGATGGGGCCAGGAGAGGGAGCAGATCTGTGTGGTGGCCATAGATGTCTTGCACACTATGGGCTCAAGTGCAGGGCGCTGCCTTTTCTCAGCCGAATGACCTTGAACAGGTCAGGGAAACAGGCCGAACCGGTCACCTTCTCAAACAGTAAGATGAGCGGGGAGGACAGTGCCTGGTCAGCCAGTCCATAGGACTGTGAGGTCCCAAGGAGATCGTGTAGAAGAGTGTTGTTATATTTTTAGTAGCAGCGAGAGGGAGCCAAGGGTGAGGAAGCTATTATTTCAATTTTCAGGTGCATTGCATTTTGTTTGAGACCCTTCTCGTTCTCTATCATTGTGCTAAAATGCCTTTCTTCCTGCCTTTCTTCCATCTGTCTCCCCGTGCCTTTTTCCCTTTCTCCTTTGCCATTAAATTGCTCAGAGAGTAATTGTTAAACATCTACCATGTGCCAGGCACTGAGTTTCTAGCAGAGAACAAGACAGATGCGGTTTCTGCCCATAAACAGCTCATATGCTAATGGAGGGGAGACGTGGAAAAAAAGGGAGGTGTTCTGCACGGTTATGTGATTAGCCCGTGCTGCATCCCCGGGAGGCAACACATGAGGAGTTGTGAGAACATAAAACAGAGAGGCTAAAGCAGCCTGAAGAGTCAGGGAAGCCTCCCTGTAGAAGTGGTCCTTACGTGGAGACACGAAAGATGGCTGGGAGTTAGCCAGCTGGAAGGAGGGAATAGTCTTCCAGGTGGGTGGAACAGCATGTGCAAAGATCTGGAGGCTGGTGGGCTAGAATAAAGCAAGTGAAGGAAGGGACAGGTAGGTCACAAGGGTGGAAAAGTAGGCAGGGGCGAGATCAAGGAGGCAACTGAATTGGTAAGAGTGACAGCGTCTTGACAAAGCTCTTCCAAATGAAGGCTGATGCAATGTCCTGGCAGTGGTGACACAGAGCTAAACCAAACCCAGAGAAAACAAGTAAGTGGGCAAGACAACAGTAAACAACTCTGGTTCTGATCCACCTGGAGCATCTGCCACATTTTTTTCTAGAAGGTGAGGGCTGGTTTTTTCTTCACTCAAATCACCAACTGAGAACTTGGTGTGTGTCCACTCAGCTCCTTCTGGGAGGTTAGAGAATGAAGGTATTCCTTGCCCTTCTGTCCCCAGAAGGAAGTTCCAGAGAAGAGGGAAAGACCAAAATAGTTTCCTTTTCAGTGTTGTGTTAAGCTCTTCATGTGGGGAAATAGCGCTCCCCAGACCCAGAAGGCTGGCGCCGTGGTTCATTCCTTTAATCCGAATAGTTGGCTGACAATGCTCTTTGGAAGTCCCTATCAATCAATCTATGACAATGTTCTTATAAACACCCTCCCAGCCTCAGCTGGACTCCAGCAGACAGACAGCTTTGCCCCCAGGGGATGGTGGCCTTCCCCGTGGTGGTGTTACCAGGAAAACCTCATTATGGAGCCAAGGCAATCACATTTACATTGCTAATTGAATAAGAAAGCTACAGTCAGCACGGAGTGAGAATTATTGGACAATAGCAAGGAAAAACTTGCTGAGCACCCCTGGGGCTGTCAATGTCAGCAGCCACCGCAGGCCACTGTGCCAGATGCTAATAAAAGAGGAGGAGGAAATGGGCACTGAGGAAAATCCGCAGTCTTCAGAGATTCTCAGTGCTTGCCTGCGATGGGGAATTGTGAGATATTCCAATGCAATGGGACTTCATTGATGTGGAGCGGGGTGGCAAAGGGGACTCCTTTCTTGGGAGCGTTTTCACAGGACCGACAGGGATATCTGGCTGATTCCTCCAGTACTCAGAGGGTGGGTCTGGCTTGGGAAAACACCTCTGTTTCCAGTTTGTGGGTTCTGCACCTTCACCGTGACCATCACTGGACCGGGGACCTTCTGGGTGAGTGGAATTGTTCACTTCTGTGTCATGAAGGATAACAGAGCTGGAAAACAACAGGTCCTCCCCTCTCCCATGAAAGACACCCCAGAAGGGAAAACCACCTCTCTGTCCCCAAATTACATGACAACAGTCTGTGACTCTCACATTGGACATAGGTTTTTTTTTTTTTTTTTTTATAATTTCTCCTCGTGGTCAGTGAAGAGCCGGGTGCACAGGTTTCAACGTGGGAGTGTTTGAAAAATATTTGTTGCTTGCATTGAAGGAGTATGGACAAATGGGATGAATCTTGCTGTTGAACTTTAGAGGGCTGGGGGAAGGAGTTCACTCAGATACGACCGCCAGAAAGAGGATAGTTCATGAGTATGCCTGCGGCCTTCCAGTTCTGTTTTAACTGGAGCGATCCCTTTTCATTTTTTTTTTTTTTTTAAGCTTTTAGTTAGGGAACGTGTCCAACAGAAGCGAAAATTTCAAGAAAGTGTAATGAAAGCAAATAACAAATTATGTCCGCAAGATGGCGGAATAGGGGTTTCTACTTGGGCCCCCTCCACACGACTTTGACTTTGACAGTCACCTGTGGAAGACAGTACCTTCTTGGGAATCTGGGAGTCCAGTGGAGACATTCTAGCACCTGGCTGGAGCAAAAGCACCAAGAAGATACACATCGAAGAGGGTAAGAACAGTTTCACTGTACCCTCTGCCCCATAGCACATATCTCAGTGCCAAGAGACCCCTTCAATCCATGATGTCTCCAGTGGGGGCAAGTGAGAGCACGTGAGTAGGAACGTGGTTTCCCAGCCATGTAGGACATTGCCCAAGAGGACTTCTGTCTCCTCCATCCAGAATACTGAGGTGAGCTGCCTGATTGAAGGCCAGGGAGAGCCATAGCAACCAGAGCTCAGAAAGCACCAAAGGGATGCACATCCTATTAGCTTCTTCACGGACTCCATCAGAAAGCCCTCCTACAAGCTGCTGGGGATGCCTAGTCTGTGGACCCCCCCAAACTGGCCCATGGGCAGCCCCAATGATCCTCCAAATTCCTCCCCTTGTGTCCAGTTCCCTGCCAGTGATCCCATGGATGGAGAGTGTGAGCCTTCGCAGACCACTAGCTAGCAGGTGCAGAAAGTCTGGCCAACTCTGTAGGATGCAGGAAAAGCACACAAACTGGGCATTTCAGGGCACTGCCCTAGGGAAAACAGACCAGACACGCCCAGCACTAGGCCTGTCTTCCGGGGCTCAAGAGAGACAAAAGATCTTAAGAATTCACTCTGCAATTCTCCTGATGCTTTCCCGAATGCTCCCCTGGCCCCTTCTTCCCTTCCTTCCCTTCTGATTAGAAACCCAGAGCTTTATTGTCCCATCTGTCCTACACTTCCCATGACTGTATCTCACACTGAAGCCAAGAGATGGGAGGAGAGAGGTGGTCAAGAAACAGTAGAAATGCTCTTTCCCTCTCTCTGGTTTCAGGAGAAACTTGCCCAGCTGTGGCCATCACTGTGGACCCTGCTGTCCTAAGATACTTGGGGGTGGGGGCTGGGGGACCGGAAAATGGAAAAGGCATGATAGGAGAAATCACCTCCTTCCTGAGACCTTTAGGGACATCCTTCCTCATTAGACTAGAATGAAGGTTCTCTTGGAGTTCTTACTGTCTGCCTTACTTATTGCCAGTACCTAATTCTGGGTCTTGGCCTGTCTTTCAGTCCAGGCTGCAGATGCTAGTGAAGAAAAAAATCGCAGAAATTCACTGCTGGATTGGTCTTGCTTTGAGTTCTGTTCCCACCCCTCCTTTCCCCCACCTCCAATCAGAGTCCTCAGATGTTGTCTCAAGTATTCTTTGCAAGGTTTTTAATTGCATGGGAGAGACAAGGTGGGCTGTGTTTCCTCCACAGTACCCAGAACTGGAACCCAAATGATTCATACTTTTTAAAACCCTATGATACTTACTGGGCTTAAGTTCTGCATTTTAAAAAGCTAGTTTATTGGAGTACGATAGATGTACAATGAAACATACACATATTGAGTGTATGTTCAATGGATTTTAACAAATTCATATACTCATATAAACATCACCCCCCTGGAGATGTAGAACATTTCCATCACTTTAAAAAATTCCCTCGGGGTGCCTTGATGGCTCAGTTGGTTAAGCGTTCGACTTCAGCTCAGGTCATGATCTCACAGTTTGTGGGTTCAAGCCCGGTATCGAGCTCTGTGCTGACAGCTCACAGCCTGGAGCCTGCTTCTGATTCTCTGTCTCCCCTTCTCTATTTCCCTCCCATGCTCATGCTCTGTCTCTCTCTTTTGCTGAAAAATAAACGTTAGAAAATTGTTTAAAAAAAAAAAAGAAAATTCCCTCGTAACCCTGATGCTAAAACAACAATATCAACAAAGTTTGAAAACCTCTGGAATGGAAAAATACCATTTGCTCTTGAATTTTGGTGTATAAACTCTCTCATTTCCCAAGTGCTTCACTCTACTTGAGGGGGAAAGGGCTCAGTGGACTCCCAAATGAGGCAGCACGTAGGGTGATGGGGCACACAGGGCAGAGGAGGAGGTGAGGAGCCAGAAGAACAGCCCATTGGGGGAGGAAATGGGCATCTCTTGGCTTGGGCAGGCAGGCCTCCTGCAGAACCCTGCTGGCCAGTCCTACAGACGGCAACTCCCCAGGAGCCTTGGCATTCTGTGGGCCTGCCAACAAAAGAAACAGACAGCAAGCATATTTCTCAATCAACTTGATCCATTTCCTGGAGGGGAGGCTGTGCGTCCGTGTGCCAGTCACATTAGGGTGGTCAATTTCCTGCCAGCTCTTGGTGGAGAATGAAACCCACATGGTCTGTGGGGGCACCCTACCCACATGCTACCTGGCCTAAAATGCAAGTAGCCCGAATCCTCCTCGAAAACAACCCCTCTCTTACTTACCGAGGACAGATGTGAGTTTAGAAGAACATGCTGAGGGGTCGATAAGATGGCGGCGTAGGAGGACGCTGGGCTCACCGCGCGTCCTGCTGATCACTTAGATTCCACCTACACCTGCCTAAATAACCCAGAAAACCGCCAGAGGATTAGCAGAACGGAGTCGCCGGAGCCAAGCGCAGACGAGAGGCCCACGGAAGAGGGTAGGAAGGGCGGCGAGGCGGTGCGCGCTCCACGGACTGGCAGGAGGGAGCCGGGGCGGAGGGGCGGCTCGCCGGCCAAGCAGAGCCCCCGAGTCTGGCTTGCAAAAAAGCGGAGGGGCCTGACGGACTGTGTTCGGACAGCAAGCACGACTTAGCGTCTGGGAGGTCATAAGTTAACAGCTCTGCTCAGAAAGCGGGAAGGCTGGAGGACAAAGGGAAGGAGAGCTGCTGAGCCCCCTGACGACAGAGCTCAGTTTGGTGGGGAACAAAGGCGCTCGCCAGCGCCATCTCCCCTGCCCATCCCCCAGCCAAAATCCCAAAGAGAACCAGTTCCTGCCAGGGAACTTGCTCGCTCTGCGCAAACACCCAACTCTGCGCTTCTGTGGAGCCAAACCTCCGGCAGCGGATCTGACTCCCTCCTGCTGCCACAGGGCCCCTCCTGAAGTGGATCACCTAAGGAGAAGCAAGCTAAGCCTGCCCCTCCTGCCCCCGTGCACCTTGCCTACCCACCCCAGCTAAGACGCCAGATCCCCAGCATCACAAGCCTGGCAGTGTGCAAGTAGCCCAGACAGGCCACCCCACCCCACAGTGAATCCCGCCCCTAGGAGAGGGGAAGAGAAGGCACACACCAGTCTGACTGTGGACACAGCGGCGGGCTGGGGGCAGACATCAGGTCTGACTGCGGCTCCGCCCACCAACTCCAGTTATACACCACAGCACAGGGGAAGTGCCCTGCAGGTCCTCACCACGCCAGGGACTATCCAAAATGACCAAGCGGAAGAATTCCCCTCAGAAGAATCTCCAGGAAATAACAACAGCTAATGAGCTGATCAAAAAGGATTTAAATAATATAACAGGAAGTGAATTTAGAATAATAGTCATAAAATTAATCGCTGGGCTTGAAAACAGTATAGCTGACAGCAGAGAATCTCTTGCTACAGAGATCAAGGGACTAAGGAACAGTCACGAGGAGCTGAAAAACGCTTTAAACGAAATGCATAACAAAATGGAAACCACCACGGCTCGGATTGAAGAGGCAGAGGAGAGAATAGGTGAACTAGAAGATAAAGTTATGGAAAAAGAGGAAGCTGAGAAAAAGAGAGATAAAAAAATCCAGGAGTATGAGGGGAAAATTAGAGAACTAAGTGATACACTAAAAAGAAATAATATACGCATAATTGGTATCCCAGAGGAGGAAGAGAGAGGGAAAGGTGCTGAAGGGATACTTGAAGAAATAATAGCTGAGAACTTCCCTGAAGTGGGGAAGGAAAAAGGCATTGAAATCCAAGAGGCACAGAGAACTCCCTTCAGACGTAACTTGAATCGATCTTCTGCACAACATATCATAGTGAAACTGGCAAAATACAAGGATAAAGAGAAAATTCTGAAAGCAGCAAGGGGTAAACGTGCCCTCACATATAAAGGGAGACCTATAAGACTCGTGACTGATCTCTCTTTTGAAACTTGGCAGGCCAGAAAGAATTGGCACGAGATTTTCAGTGTGCTAGACAGAAAAAATATGCAGCCGAGAATCCTTTCTCCAGCAAGTCTGTCATTTAGAATAGAAGGAGAGATAAAGGTCTTCCCAAACAAACAAAAACTGAAGGAATTTGTCACCACTAAACCAGCCCTCCAAGAGATCCTAAGGGGGACCCTGTGAGACAAAGTACCAGAGACATCACTACAAGCATAAAACATACAGACATCACAATGACTCTAAACCCATATCTTTCTATAATAACACTGAATGTAAATGGATTAAATGCGCCAAGCAAAAGACATAGGGTATCAGAATGGAGAAAAAAACAAGACCCATCTATTTGCTGTCTACAAGAGACTCATTTTAGACCTGAGGACACCTTTAGATTGAGAGTGAGGGGATGGAGAACTATTTATCATGCTACTGGAAGCCAAAAGAAAGCTGGAGTAGCCATACTTATATCAGACAAACTAGACTTTAAATTAAAGGCTGTAACAAGAGATGAAGAAGGACATTATATAATAGTGACAGGGTCTATCCATCAGGAAGAGCTAGCAATTATAAATGTCTATGCGCCGAATACCGGAGCGCCCAAATATAAAAAACAATTACTCATAAACATAAGCAACCTTATTGATAAGAATGTGGTAATTGCAGGGGACTTTAACACCCCACTTACAGAAATGGATAGATCGTCTAGACACACGGTCAATAAAGAAACAAGGGCCCTGAATGAGACATTGGATCAGATGGACTGGACAGATATATTTAGAACTCTGCATCCCAAAGCAACAGAATATACTTTCTTCTCGAGTGCACATGGAACATTCTCCAAGATAGATCATATACTGGGTCACAAAACAGCCCTTCATAAGTTTACAAGAATTGAAATCATACCATGCATACTTTCAGACCACAATGCTATGAAGCTTGAAATCAACCACAGAAAAAAGTCTGGAAAACCTCCCAAAGCATGGAGGTTAAAGAACACCCTACTAACGAATGAGTGGGTCAACCAGGCAATTAGAGAAGAAATTAAAAAATATATGGAAACAAACGAAAATGAAAATACAACAATCCGAACGCTTTGGGACGCAGCGAAGGCAGTCCTGAGAGGAAAATACATTGCAATCCAGGCCTATCTCAAGAAACAAGAAAAATCCCAAATACAAAATCTAACAGCACACCTAAAGGAAATAGAAGCAGAACAGCAAAGGCAGCCTAAACCCAGCAGAAGAAGAGAAATAATAAAGATCAGAGCAGATCAACGAAACCAAGAGTTGGTTTTTTGAAAAAATAAACAAAATTGACAAACCTCTAGCCAGGCTTCTCAAAAAGAAAAGGGAGATGACCCAAATAGATAAAATCATGAATGAAAATGGAATTATTACAACCAATCCCTCAGAGATACAAACAATTATCAGGGAATACTATGAAAAATTATATGCCAACAAATTGGACAATCTGGAAGAAATGGACAAATTCCTGAACACCCACACTCTTCCAAAACTCAATCAGGAGGAAATAGAAAGCTTGAACAGACCCATAACCAGCGAAGAAATTGAATCGGTTATCAAAAATCTCCCAACAAATAAGAGTCCAGGACCAGATGGCTTCCCAGGGGAGTTCTACCAGACGTTGAAAGCAGAGATAATACCTATCCTTCTCAAGCTATTCCAAGAAATAGAAAGGGAAGGAAAACTTCCAGACTCATTCTATGAAGCCAGTATTACTTTGATTCCTAAACCAGACAGAGACCCAGTAAAAAAAGAGAACCACAGGCCAATATCCCTGATGAATATGGATGCAAAAATTCTCAATAAGATACTAGCAAATCGAATTCAACGGCATATAAAAAGAATTATTCACCATGATCAAGTGGGATTCATTCCTGGGATGCAGGGCTGGTTCCACATTCGCAAATCAATCAACGTGATACATCACATTAACAAAAAAAAAGAGAAAAACCATATCATCCTGTCAATCGATGCAGAAAAGGCCTTTGACAAAATCCAGCACCCTTTCTTAATAAAAACCCTTGAGAAAGTCGGGATAGAAGGAACATACTTAAAGATCATAAAAGCCATTTATGAAAAGCCCACAGCTAACATCATCCTCAACGGGGAAAAACTGAGAGCTTTTTCCCTGAGATCAGGAACACGACAGGGATGCCCACTCTCACCGCTGTTGTTTAACATAGTGCTGGAAGTTCTAGCATCAGCGATCAGACAACAAAAGGAAATCAAAGGCATCAAAATTGGCAAAGATGAAGTCAAGCTTTCGCTTTTTGCAGATGACATGATATTATACGTGGAAAATCCGATAGACTCCACCAAAAGTCTGCTAGAACTGATACATGAATTCAGCAAAGTTGCAGGATACAAAATCAATGTACAGAAATCAGTTGCATTCTTATACACTAACAATGAAGCAACAGAAAGACAAATAAAGAAACTGATCCCATTCACAATTGCACCAAGAAGCATAAAATACCTAGGAATAAATCTAACCAAAGATGTAAAGGATCTGTATGCTGAAAACTATAGAAAGTTTATGAAGGTAATTGAAGAAGATTTAAAGAAATGGAAAGACATTCCCTGCTCATGGATTGGAAGAATAAATATTGTCAAAATGTCAATACTACCCAAAGCTATCTACACATTCAATGCAATCCCAATCAAAATTGCACCAGCATTCTTCTTGAAACTAGAACAAGCAATCCTAAAATTCATATGGAACCACAAAAGGCCCCGAATAGCCAAAGTAATTTTGAAGAAGAAGACCAAAGCAGGAGGTATCACAATCCCAGACTTTAGCCTCTACTACAAAGCTGTCATCATCAAGACAGCATGGTATTGGCACAAAAACAGACACATAGACCAATGGAATAGAATAGAAACCCAGAACTAGACCCACAAACGTATGGCCAACTCATCTTTGACAAAGCAGGAAAGAACATCCAATGGAAAAAAGACAGTCTCTTTAACAAATGGTGCTGGGAGAACTGGACAGCAACATGCAGAAGGTTGAAACTAGACCACTTTCTCACACCATTCACAAAAATAAATTCAAAATGGATAAAGGACCTGAATGTGAGACAGGAAACCATCAAAACCTTAGAGGAGAAAGCAGGAAAAGACCTCTCTGACCTCAGCCGTAGCAATCTCTTACTCGACACATCCCCAAAGGCAAGGGAATTAAAAGCCAAAGTGAATTACTGGGACCTTATGAAGATAAAAAGCTTCTGCACCGCAAAGGAAACAACCAATAAAACTAAAAGGCAACCAACGGAATGGGAAAAGATATTTGCAAATGACATATCGGACAAAGGGCTAGTATCCAAAATCTATAAAGAGCTCACCAAACTCCACACCCGAAAAGCAAATAATCCAGTGAAGAAATGGGCAGAAAACATGAATAGACACTAATAGACACTTCTCTAAAGAAGACATCCGGATGGCCAACAGGCACATGAAAAGATGTTCAGCGTCGCTCCTTATCAGGGAAATACAAATCAAAACCACACTCAGGTATCACCTCACGCCAGTCAGAGTGGCCAAAATGAACAAGTCAGGAGACTATAGATGCTGGAGAGGATGTGGAGACACGGGAACCCTCTTGCACTCTTGGTGGGAATGCAAATTGGTGCAGCCGCTCTGGAAAGCAGTGTGGAGGTTCCTCAGAAAATTAAAAATAGACCTACCCTACGACCCAGCAATAGCACTGCTAGGAATTTATCCAAGGGACACAGGAGTACTGATGCATAGGGGCATTTGTACCCCAATGTTCATAGCAGCACTCTCAACAATAGCCAAATTATGGAAAGAGCCTAAATGTCCATCAACTGATGAATGGATAAAGAAATTGTGGTTTATATACACAATGGAATACTACGTGGCAATGAGAAAAAATGAAATATGGCCTTTTGTAGCAACGTGGATGGAACTGGAGAGTGTGATGCTAAGTGAAATAAGCCATACAGAGAAAGACAGATACCATATGGTTTCACTCTTATGTGGATCCTGAGAAACTTAACAGGAACCCATGGGGGAGGGGAAGGAAAAAAAAAAAAAAAGAGGTTAGAGTGGGAGAGAGCCAAAGCATAAGAGACTGTTGAGAACTGAGAGCAAACTGAGGGTTGATGGGGGGTGGGCGGGAGGAGAGGGTGGGTGATGGGTATTGAGGAGGGCACCTTTTGGGATGAGCACTGGGTGTTGTATGGAAACCAATTTGACAATAAATTTCATATATAAATAAAAAAAAATAGAAGAACATGCTATTGGCTTAATTCTTTTTTTTATCTGGGTGGGACTTCTCCAGGTACATTGAGGTTGGGAACACGTATGTGGGCTGGCAGATCTCTGAGATGCATCGGTGGTCTAATGTCTCTTGGCCTGTTTAGAAGCGAGTTGTTGCCTGTGGAAACAGCTATCAGATTGAAAATAGTAAGTTATGAATATCCTCGATTTTTTTCCTTGTGTTTGAGTTCATGGAAACTGTTACTTGCCTTTCATACTGGTAGATAATATGGGGCTGCTGGTAATAAAACCCCATAACTAAACCCTTAACAGTGGAAGGGAGTCAGGTAGGGCCCATTATTAAAGAATCTCAGCATTTACTGGTTATATACATACAGTCCAGGGGAAGGTTAAAAAAATTTATACATTTTTCAGGTCAGGTCCTATATCAAACCATACAGAGGCCACTGACAACTGGATGGGGTGGGAGGTGGCTCCTCCTTTGTACGCAGTTTTGTCACCAGCGTCTTGACAGGGACAAGTCCTCATGTATTGGTGCAAGTGCTTTCTCCTCATGGTTGTGGTTGACTTTAACTCCCTTCGGCTCCCCTCATGATATCCTCCTCTTCTACTCAGTATTTAAAAATAGGATGTCACTTGCTCAGCTACATCTGGTTCCACTGAAGATAAGTGCAGGGATGGGGGTCTGGGTTGAAGGTAGATGGTGACTTTGAACCCTGTGGGTAAAGCATTGACAGTCTTGGACAGTGAAACTGCCACAATGCACAATGGTCTTCCTCTGGGCTCTGAGTTATTGCCATTATTATGTTAAAGGGAGTTTTTTATCTGACCCCCCATGACCACTTTGAATTCCATTACCAAATGTGCTCTGTTCCCATTTGTTAAATTACCTTTGCAATGTCCAGGCCTCCGGGAAGAGGGTAAGAAAAGAAAAACCCATGCACGCTTTATTAACCTTAGCTAAAAATAGGAAATAAAGTTTTTAGGAAGTGTATCCTTTTTAAATAACAAAAGCACAAGGACGTTGAAATGCAATAACTTCTTTAACAACTCAGAGTCTTTAAAAAATACATATGGATGTAGGGGTGCCTGGCTGGCTCAGTTGGAAGAGCGTGACTCTTGATCTTGGGGCCATGCATTGGAGTGACCCATTGGGTATAGAGATTACTTACACAAATAAACTCATATGTCTATGTATATATGGATTTGGGTCCCCTCCCTTGTCCTGCACCATTAGGATGTGTGGAAGCAAATCCCAAGCACTACATTTTGAGCCAATCTGCCAAATAATTCTTAAAGGACTCAGGAACTACAGTTTTAGAGAACTTCTCTGCTCCCTACATGGGAAAGAAAAGAAGAAACAATCCCGTCCAGGGAATGGGTGACCAAGAGGGCATGTGCCCCTTGAGCAATGGATGAGACTAATAATATCACCCAAAGACTCAGTGAGAAGCGAGAAGCTGACTGCTAGGAGTTAGGTGAGGAATGAACTGTTAGTGACAACATGGATAATTAATTAGTTATTTAAGGAAATTGGATTGTTGAAGGTTGAATTAGGAACGTTTAGAGCAAGAAAAAAGTCATACTGATCTACAAGATGAAAGTTGAGGGTAACAACATCCCCAGCATTGAAGATTCCCCAAAGGGGCATAAATAATAAGGAAGTTTTTCTGCCAAGCTGAAGCAGGACATACTATGTGTTGTTTCTAGTACCAGGGGCACATTTCTGTTGATTGGGAACCTTAATTCTTTCATACTGTAGGCCTGGTGCCGACTGAAAGCTTGGTGATGGTCACGAGATAGATGGAGACTTCTGGTAATCTGTGGAACACCCGAGAAGGGAAAACTCTTCCATTGTTCAGTCAGTCAACTCTTCTGTTGCTCGTTGATTAACCAATCAATCATTTATTTATTCCACAAATCTTTATTGAATGCCTACCGCATGTTAAGTTTAATGTTATGCCCTAGTGACTGCCGGATGGACAGCCCTAATTATTTGGTGTCTGTTTCAAGACTGGCTCCTTGTGTTAGTTATCTGTTTCTGTGTAACAAATTATCCCTAAATTTAGCTTAAAACACTGAATATTTATTATCTCACAGTATCTGTCCGTCAGGAATTCAAGAGCATCTTAGCTGGGTAGGTCAGACTCAGGATCTTACATGAAACTGAAGTCAAGATATTGGCTGGGGATATGGTCATCTGAAGGCTTGACTAGGATTGGGGGATCCACTTTCAAGGTGACTGACTCACATGGCTCTTAGCAGGATACCCCGGTTCCTTGCCACATGGGCCACTCCATAGGACAGCTTGAGTGTCCTTACAACATGGCAGCTGGCTTTCCCCAGAGTCAGTGATCTAAGAGAGAGCAAGGAGGAAGCTGCAATGTTGATGACTGAATCTTAGAAATTACCTCCTGTGACTTCTGCCACATTCTGTTCCTTAGAAATGAATCACTAGGGGTGCCTGGGTGGCTCAGTTGGTTAAGCATCTGACTCTTGGTTTCAGCTCAGGTCATGGTCTCGAGGTTCATGAGCTTGAGCCCTGTGTCAGCCTCTGTGCTGGCAGTGCAGAGCCTGCTTGGGATTCTCTCTGTTTGCTTTTCTCTCTACCCCTCCCCTGCTCATGCTCTCTCTCTAAAAATAAACAGTTTTTTTAAATGTTTGTTTATTTTTGACAGAGAGAGGGCCAGAGAGAGAGAGAGAGAGAGAGAGACAGAGCATGAATGGGGGAGGGCCAGAGAGAGAGGGAGACACAGAGTCTGAAACAGGCTCCAGGCTCTGAGCCGTCAGCACAGAGCCCGGCACGGGGCTCAAACTAACGGACCTCGAGATCATGACCTGAGCCGAAGTCGGACGCTTAACCAACTGAGCCACCCAGGGGCCGCTTATACCCCCATCCTTTTAATGGAGGAAGATCAAAGAACTTGTGGACATCTTTATCACAACTCACTTTATCTAAGGGACCTTGGTACTTGTGTTATGGCTAGGGTTGAATGCATATTGAAAGGTAACACATAAGCAAGCTGACCTAACTGTTGAACCACTTTCAGTTGCTAACTGTGCGGTCATTGTTGACCATGGCCATACATTAGTGACACCAGGGAGTATAGCTTTAAAAAAAAAAAAAACATTAATACCTGGGTTTGGCCTCCAGAAATTCGGATTTATATGGTCTGGAATGTGGTCTAAGTATTGGCAATTTTTAAAAGCTCCCCAGGCGATAAACCATGGCCCCAGTAAGCTGAAAAATTGATTGATAAACCTTTAAGCAAGTAGATGCCACCTTAGTCTTTATTTAATTGCATGATCTGAAGAGCTTAGTGTTTTGACAAATAACCTTTGTCACCATTTTTATCCATTTGTACTCATTTTATAGAGCTTCTAGTTTGGTTTTTGTAATTTATACTGGATTCATTTTCTCAACTATATTAGAGTTTGACATAATGTTATTTTCTTACAGCCTCATCATGCATTCACACATCTAAAGGAAAAATCTTAACTCCAGCAAAATTGGCTTGAAGCATGTGTGTGCTATGTAAAAATGTCAGAAGTGCTATAATTATATTTTATCAGGTAAAGCCCAACATTTTAATAGGCTGTGTCTAAGTCTGATTTGACAGGGTGTTTTTGGATGGTGAAATGGATGCTCAAAATAAGAAAACACCACTCCGAAATGAAATGAATCACTTGTGCCAGACAAGTAGGATTGGAGTTTGTTCTGAAGGGTCTGGATAATTTTTCTGAAGTGCTGTCCTCTTTTAATGTATGTTTATTGCATCTGATTTGGAAGGATGGGGAAAATAACCCTTCTGTGACTTGTTAATCATTAAAAAAGAGTGAACGTTGGCGAAGTTCCAGGAGAAGGCCATAGCCAGATATTTATTTCATCTCACCATGGGTGTAATTCACCAAAATACCAAGAGTTTAAGCAACTTCATTAGCTACACAGTCCCATCCATTCCTTTGTGTGTCAAGACATAACATCATCAAACTGGAAAGATCGGCTCATTAGGGCTACACTATTTATTATTATCATTCTCACGTGGGAGTGTGTTTAATGTACTTGGGTTATTGCGCAGATGTGTGTGTTGCCTCGGTTTTGTTTATAAACAAGACAGTCATGAGTCCCTTGTATTTGAGTTAGGTCCTTTATTGGAAGGATAATTTTGCACATTAGCTGGAAAATAGAGGAGCTACATACTTTACGTATGAGTGAAATGTTGCCAGCTCTTCGGTGAAATGTTGATTTTTATCTCTAAGAAAGATTGCTTTTTTCCCCTGGATTCTAAAAAAGATCCCCTTTTGGATAGGTGGATCAGGCTGCAACGTCTGCCATCCTGGGACTGCCAGGTTTGACTCACGCAACCTGACTGCCAGCTTCCTTCCTTCTTTACAAGGCGTTCTGTGGGGAATATAGGTTAAGGGTATGAGATTGAAAGTTAGACCTGGCTTTGGGTCGCATCTTGACAGCTCACTGTATGACCTTGGGCAAACTATTTCTCTACCTTCCACAGAAAGTTGTCATGAGGATTAAATCAGTGCATAGATAATTCTTATTTCTATTTGCCTTGTATATTTCGTCTCTAGCTCTTCTACTGGTTATAGTCCCTGTTTCTTTTGGGAAACTTATTCCATAGTGCCCAAGTTACCCAGGGCTGGGCATTTGACCAAAGAAAGTTCAAGCAGAGTTTCACCTGTCTGAATTTTTTAGTACTTTAAAGATATTATTCCATTGTCTTCTGGCTTCCATCGTTATTGCTAAGAAGTCATCTATAATTCTTAGTATTGTTCTTTCGAAAGTAATGCTTCTTTTTCGTCTGGTTGCTTTAAAATTTTTCTGATTGCCGTTGGGTTTTGGAAGTTTTACTGTGATGTATCTAAGTTAAAAAAAACATATATATCATACATATCATACATATAATAATATATAGTTATTATGCCTACTTGGGATTTGTGGAGTTTCTTGAAAATGTGGTTCAATGTCTTAAATCATTTTGGGAAATTCTTTTTAAAATTGCTTCTCCTGCCTTCCACCAGTCTTTCTCTCCTCGCTTACTGGGCATCCAATTACATGAAGATTGGAGCTTTTCCAGAAGTCTCATATACCCCTGATGCTTTTTAAGATGTGTTTCCCATCATTTTATTTATCTCTCTGTCCCATTCTTAATATGTTCTATTGGTATATCTTGAGATAAACTAATGCTGTTAGTTTTTGTTTAATCTGATGTTAAACTATGTACTGAATTCTTAATTTTTTTTTTTTTTTTAAGTAGGCTTCATGCCCAGCATGAAGTCCAGTGTGTGGTTTGAACTCATGACTCGAAGATCAACATCTGAGCTGAGATCAGGAGTTGGATGCTTAGGGCACCAGGGTGACTCAGTCAGTTGAGTGTGCAACTCTTGGTTTTGGCTCAGGTCATGATCTCACGATTTGTAAGTTCAAGCCCTATGTCAGGCTTTGTGCTGACAGCACGGAGCCTGCTTGGGATTCTCTCTTTCTGCCCCTCCCCTCCTCACATTCTCTCTCTCTCTCAGAATAAATAAACATTAAAAAAAGAAAGAAAGAGTCAGACCCTTAACCAACTGAGCCACCCAGGCTCCCTGAATTCTTAATTTGTATTTTGGTATTTTTAAAGTTCTAGAATGTCTCTTTGATTCTTTGATGTAGACTGAAATTCTCTGGTTAAATTCTCCATGTTGTTATTTATTTTCTTGAATATAATAAAGTTATTTTAATTTTTCTAGTTGATAATTGATTAGCTTGTTTTTCCTCTTTATCTTATCACTTGATATGACTGGAGTTTTATGAAATGCCAGATAAACATATGAAACATTGTAAGAACTCTGGATGATGTTAATCAACCTCTAGATTTTGATTTTGGAAGGCAGCTAAAGTAGAGGCAGGTAATCTTTATCTGGGATGAGATTGATCTGACCGGAAGCTGGATTTGTCTTTTTATGGGATGTTTTCTATTCAGTTTGCCCTTAATTCTAGGGTGGAGTGCTTGAGGAATCCCAGTGAAAAACCTTGGGGTTTTTATCTGAGCGACTTATTTTTGGCTAATCCTACCTCCAATTTTTGTCTCACCACCACTGCGCAGCCACTGTAAACTCAGCTAGCCTCCTGGGATTTAAGTTTATGCTTTCTCTTTGCCTTCTCAGCCTCTCAGCCACTGGTTACAAATTGATAAAGGCCTCAACAGGAAACGCAAAGAGCAAATGTCAAGATTACTTTCATCTTCTCCGAGACTTTGGTCCCTCAAGGTATGGCTACGTTAGTCACCATGAAGTTTACTTTTAGCCAGGGCCCTAAGATTTTTGAAAGAGTTGTTCTTTTTAACCCTTTCCTTATCACTTTCTGACTGGCTTCTCACCTGTAAGCTGCTTCCAAACTGGCAAGAGCCTCCGTGGGGATCTTAGTACAGAATATTGAGCTTTTCCTCATGTACTGGCCACCTTGGTAGCTTTCCAATGGCTTCAAACATATTTTTAACAATTTCCAGCTTTTCGAGTCATTCTTGTTGGAACTATCCGTCTGATACACAGGTGACCATTATCGCTGGAAGCAGCACCCCCTCCTGGAAATTTTTGTTTTGGTCTGAGATAAAAGAAGTGGGAAGGCCAGTGGTATTTACCAGGGAATCAATTCTGGGACTTACTGATGAGATCTCTTGTGACACCCTAGTTTCAGCATTTCCCTGAGATTGATTATTCATCCCTCCCCTTGAATATATTAGCCATCTACTATATTTCCAGTAAAAACCCTCTTCTTCTTAACCTACTCTGAGTTTCTGTATATTCAAATAAACCACAAACATAAAACACATATGTCAGTTGACTACCTACGATATCAGGACCATTTGTATTCATGCAAGAGCACGGTTATGTAAGGTTTTTTGGGGGTAGTGGGGGGGTCGAGTGGCCTGGTTTGACTAGGTTTTAAAAACAGCTTTGTCTGGGGCACCTGGGTGGCTCATTTGGTTAAGCATTCGACTTCGGCTCAGGTCATGATCTCCCTGCTCGTGATTTCTAGCCCCTTGTCCAGCTCTGTGCTGACAGCTTGGAGCCTGGAGCCTGCTTCAGATTCTGTGTGTCCCTCTCTCTCTCTGCTCCTCCCTTGCTCATGCTCTGTTTCTCTTTCTCCCTCTCAAATATAAAATTAAAAAACAAAAACATAAATAAAAAAATACAAACCAACAACTCTGTCGGGGCGCCTGGGTGGCTAAGTCGGTTAAGCATCTGACTTTGGCTCAGGTCATGATCTCACAGTTCCTGAGTTCAAGCCCTGGGTCCGTCCTGTGATGACAGCTCGAATCCTGGAGACTGCTTCAGATTCTGTGTCTCCGTCTCTCTCTGCCCCTCCTCTGTTCACTTGTGCGCGCTCTCTCTCTCTCTCTCTCTCTCTCTCTCTCTCTCTCTCTCTCTCTCTTTTTCTCTCTCTCTCTGTCTCTCTCTCTCTCTCTCTCTCTCTCTCACACACACACACACACACACACACACACACACACACACACACACACACATAAATAAACATGAAAAAAAAAATTTTAAACCCCAGCTCTATCACTAGACTGCTTGCTGACCTTGGAGCGTTCATTGCCTTGGGTCTCAGGGCCTTGGGTCTCAGGTTTCTGATCTGTAAAACTTTTTTCTATAAGATCACCTCTGAAATTCCTTCAACCTGAAAATCCTATCATTTCAATTTGGAGCTAATTGGGATCCGCAGGAATTCAGTCCTCACACTTGCCCTTTTAAACAGTTGGTCTTGGGGCGCCTGGGTGGCTCAGTCGGTTAGGCGGCCGACTTCGGCTCAGGTCATAATCTCACCGTCTGTGAGTTCGAGCCCCGCGTCGGGCTCTGTGCTGACAGCTCAGAGCCTGGAGCCT
Organism: Puma concolor; assembly: GCF_028749965.1. Taxonomy (NCBI): domain Eukaryota; kingdom Metazoa; phylum Chordata; class Mammalia; order Carnivora; family Felidae; genus Puma; species Puma concolor. The sequence continues at coordinate 31,338,254 of NC_141682.1, forward strand.
GTTTCAGATTCTGTGTCTCCCTCTCTCTGACCCTCCCCTGTTCATGCTCTGTCTCTCCCTGTCTCAAAAATAAATAAAAACGTTAAAAAAAAATTTAAACAGTTGGTCTTACGATCTGACCAGGCTAATATTCTCCATCCAAGGTTCCTTATTTAAAACAAACAAACAAACAAACAAAAAACGGTAGCTCTAGAATGTCCTGCCCGTGTACAGTGAGGTACGCCTGAACAGGAATAATCTTTGTTTGGATAACGTGCAAAAGATAGACTTAGTTAGAAATGTCGCTTTGATAGTGAATGCCAGTGATTGATTCTACCTGACTTAGATGCCACACTGTAACCATACCTCAATGTGGTTTTTTTTCAAAATTTTTTTAACATTTATTTATTTTTGCGAGACAGCATGAGTGGGGGAGGGGCAGAGAGAGAAGGAGGCTCAGAATCGGAAGCCTGCTCCAGGCTCTGAGCTGTCAGCACAGAGCCCCACGTGGGGCTCGAACTTGTGAACCGCGAGATCATTCTCTGATCCGAAGTTGGACGCTTAACCAACGGAGCCACCCAGGTGCCCCTCATTGTGTTCTTTTAACCTGAGTAGTTTACGAAGAAAGGTACTAAAAAAAATGAATTGGGGAGATCAATCCTCCCATTTTGGAATAACTTTATATAGTTACTTCTAATTAACTTAAGCATATACTTGTATAAATATATGCAACATATGTAGCAGGATCTTTGGCTTTTATAGGAGGATTTAATTATTAACTATGCTTCCAGCTCAGCAAGAACCTATGCTTGTCACTTTTAGCTCTGTGGCTGTCATCATCTCTGTGCTTTGTAAATAGTTTAAATTTGAATTCTTGGCCTCCTTGGAAGCTTAATTATGAGACACATCTGTGAAGTATTACCAATCTAGTTTTCAGGTTCTCTAAAATTTAGATTTTATTGAAACCTGTTCATGGGAGAGCTGTGTACCTGGCACACATTGTTTTGCCCTTTGGAGAGAATTGCTTTGGCCCTACGATATGCAACTACAACAAATATGCTCCCTCTCATCCATACTTGCATCATCACCACAGGCCAAAATGCCACCCTTTATCATCTGGATTATTCCAACACCTAACATCAACCCCCTGCCCATCGCCCTTGCAATATTCTCTGTGGGTCCCCTACAATCTGTTCTCCCTTAGATGGCAAGTGATCTTTTCAAAATAAAAGTCTGATTGTGTCATCCATTTGCTAAAAACCCTTCAGTAGCTTTCCGTTGGTGCTAGGACACATGGCTTCATTGTCTGACTCTTGTGTACCTGCTCAACCTCTTACTCCACAAGACTCCAGCCCTCATTTCAGCCACAGTGGCTCCAACTTGACACAATAGCCTTCCTCCATGGGGCAGTTTCACGTACGGTACCTTCTGCTTGGAGTAAATAATCTTCTGTCTGTGTTCAGGAAAAGCCTCCTCAACCTTCAGATCTGAAGTCAATCAACTCCTTGGGTGAGATTAAATCATCAATCATACTGTATTATGACTGCATGAATTTCTGCTTGACTTGTTACATATATCTGTGTTTTGTTGACTTTTGCCTGAGTCTGTCCTTAGAAGCTACATTCCATGAGAGCAGGTATTTTGTATGTGTCTATTTGCCAATTTTGCACTCTACGGCAGAGTGCCTGGCATATAGTAGATGCTTAATAACTATGTTCAGAACCAATGAAGGAAACAACTCATCATTTTATTTATTGCGAGGATGGTTTTGAGGGTGTTTCCATTAAAGTCTCCTTTCACTGAATACACAGTGTTGCACATTTTCTCTGGTTTCACCACCAGAGGTGAGCTACCTCATAAATAATTGATTATTTAATTTTTTTCTATTAAGAATTAAGTAACTGGTTTTCCCATTTTGTGTGGCTTTTAAGAAGGTCATAGGGAAATTTAGCATTGAATTTCAGCTGTTTATGTTCATTAACCATAATATATTTACTCAGCAAAATTTTACAGAGCACTTGCAATGTGGAAAACACTATCCCAGGCATTAGAGATACAGGAGTGAGCAAAAGCAGCTAAGATCTTCTCCTGAAGGGGTTTACATATTAATTCAGTAGTTGTTAAAGAGTTTTACAAGATAAGTCTTGCAATTGCAATATTGAGATATGTGTAGAAAATAAGTCTGTGGGGGGCGGCTGGGTGGCTCAGTGGGTTAAGTGTCTGACTTTGACTCAGGTCATTATCTCATGGTTCATGGGTTTGAGCCCTGCATTAGGCTCTGTGCTGATGGCTCAGAGCCTGGACCCTGCTTCAGATTCTGTGTCTCCCTCTCTCTCTGCCCCTCTACTACTGTGCTCTGTCTCTTGCTGTCAAAAAATAAACAAACATGTAAAAAACAGATGGAAAAAAAAAAGAAAATAAGTCTATGGGACTATGAGAACTTGGAATGGGAGGATTTGTTCTGGTCAAAGTAATGTTTGTGGGGCTATCTGAAGGAGTAGATATTAATCAGGCAAAGTAGGGAAGGAAGGACATCCAGGGAAAACGTGAACAAGTGTACTCCAGTAGAAAGAAACATGGTAAGTGGGAGAAACTGCAGTTAGGCCAATGTGGTTGGAAGGAAAAGATAAGGAGGAATGAGTGCAGATGAGGTTGGAGGGATATGCAGAGTCCAGATTGGATAGAGTGTCTCGTAAAACTTATTAAAGAAATCTGTGTTTATCTGGAGAACAATGGAAACTTGTGAAAGGCTTTTAAGGGTGAGGGCAGTTTTACTTTCAAAGGACACAAAGTTACTGTTGACTACAATATGGTGATAGCATATACATTATTTTATAGTCCTTTTTTAAAAAATTTTTTTATGTTTATTTCTGAGACAGAGACAGCGTGAATGGGGGAGGAGCAGAGAGAGAGGGAGACAGAATTGGAAGCAGGCTCCAGGTTCCGAGCTGTCAGCACAGAGCCTGATGCAGGGTTCGAACACACAAACCATGAGATCATGACCTGAGCCGAAGTGGGTCGCCCAACCAACTGAGCCACCCAGGCGCCCCTTAGGTACAATATTTGGTCTTAATATTTGGTACAACATACCTTTTTCTTCCACAATACTTTCTTTGGTCACATTCCCTAGAAATAGAGCCAGAGCAGAAATTTTTGTGCAAGTGGTTGGTTGAAAGAGTGTTCTCCAGAGGAGAGTCCAGGGTAGGGTAAAGAGCTCATGAAGGATGAGTTCATGGTGAAGACCAGCACCAGCCTGAGTCCAAGGGGTGCTCTGGAGCATGCCTTGCATCCCAGAGTTGATCCCACCTTGAGGCAAGGGAGCCAGCAAGGCTCAACTGTGAATCCAACATTTCTAGCAGTTGTGAAGGGAAATCTGAATGGGGCACCCAAAGTATCTGCCAAAGTTTACTTTTTCTTCATTTGGAAGAGGTTCAATTTTTGCGTATGTATTCATTTCATTAGTAATAAATGCGTATGATTTTTTAAGAAGCTAAAAAGAGGTATAAAATATCTCTAGTTTTCTTCCCCAGAGGCAACCACTGTTAAGAATTTGTTACCTATCCTTTCAAAGGTAGTTCCTATGTGTTTATCTTTCCCTTTCTGTGAACCAGATTATAGTATAGTATTCCTATTCTGTACATTGTCCACTTAACAATGAAAGTTACAGAGCATTCTATATCAAAACATGAGCGTTGCATCATCATTTGTAATGGCTGTAGAACACTGTGTTGTATGTATATACCATAATGTATTCACCTTGAGTTTTTCACTTACAATTTTTTTAAGTTTATTTACTTTGAGAGAAAGAGAAAGCAGGGGACGTGCAGAGAGAGAGAGAGGGAGCAAGGGAATCCCAAGCAGGCTCCTCACCAGCAGCCCTGAGCCCTGTGCAGGGCTCAAACTCATGAACTGCGAGACCATGAACTGAGCTGGAACCAAGAGTTGGACATTCAAATGACTGAGCCACCCAGGTGCCCCAGTTTCTCACTTAATAACCCTTATATAGATGTACTATGCATATGCCTATAAGCCATCTCAAATACTTGAAATAGATTTGGAAGGCAAATAACAAACCAATGTATAGGGTCTCGTATCCTATGAGAGTTCATTTGGAAGACCAGTCATAGAACTTGGAAATACCACATTCAGGGAGGGAAATGTATTTTTTCCTGTATGACCCTATGGAGTCCAATTAGTGATGGATAGTCAATCAAGATATGACAGCTGGAGGACCATGGTCGAAACTCTTGTCATCTCCTCTAAACAAGGCAATAGTCCCAAGCCAATTTCAGAGCCTATTTAATAGGATTTCAAGGGATCCATTATGACTACATCCGCAGTTCTCCAAACTTTGGTCCAGACTTCCATTATTGATTTAATGTAAAGCCTAATAAAATTTATGCCTTAAAATAAAACAGTATGAACTTGATCTGGGCTCAAAGGCAACAGTGACAGTACCTGTTTCTATATCTTTGGGGATTTAATTATCTTATTAAGTCATTGTTTAATGGAGCCCAATGGCTGAAATGGTTTCTGCCTGGTTGTGTTACAAAGTGAACAGCTGACATTCTTACAAGATGAAGAGCTGCTTCAAAAGCCTAAGACAGAATCTTGGCTTCTCCCCTGAGACCGCCTGAGCAGCCATGATTCACGCTCTGTGGGCACCAACATGGAGCTGGGCTGGGGTAGGGATTCTGGTGTTTCCTCAAGCAGAGCCTCCCTGGGTTCCTTCTCCATCCTTTCCAAAGGACAGATGCTCCATGGCCAGATGCCATGAGTGAAACACTTGACCCCAAATTTAATGCAGCTCTGTGATTCCTGTTTGATTCTATATGAACCCATACGGATAGAGCTCAGATGTCTTTTTTTCCCCCTCAGATAAACATATTTTACCAAGAAAACTAACACCTAGAATTACATTGTTTTAATTTATCTAAAAAATTTTTTTAATTTTTTTTTTTTGGGGGGGGAGAGAGAGAGAGAAATAGAGCATGAGTGGGAAGGGGCAGAGGGAGAGAGAGGCACAGAGTCTGAAGCAGGCTCTAGGATCGGAGGTGTCAGCACAGAGCCCCACAAGGGGCTCGAACTTACAAATTGTGAGATCATGACCTGAGCTGAAGTCAGACGCTTAATAGACTGAGCAACCAGGCATCTCTAACATTACATTTAAAGGGTTGCACTCAGAGTATTTTATATTGTCCAGTGTCCAGTTTAAAATGAAGGCACTATGCAAGTCTTTGAATAAGCCCTTTGTTGTCTGAGAATCAATAGATTGAGGTCATGTGATTGGTACCTGTATTATATTCACAATGCCTTACATTTGTTTCCTTTGGCTTTCTCTTTGGAAGAGAGAGAATTGATGAGCATGTGTCAACTACGTTATCCAACACTGCCCAGTGAAGGTGTTGAATAAGATACTCGTTATTAGTAAAACTGAATTTTTAAGTTGGTGCAGTGTCATATTGATGTATTATATATAAGACGGTCATTTCTCCTTTGGAGTTTATATTATTGATAGCCTACTGGGCCCTGGAATCTATCCAAGATGCAATGCTTCATAATACTCCATTAAGCCTCAGATTCCTCATATATAAAACAGTCATGAGATTGTTATAAGGATTCTATAAGATAGTTCATGTAAAGCTCTTGGCACAATGCTGGTGACAGAGTAATCGCTCATCTGGTGTATTTTCAACAAACATCATTAATGAATGCTCTGCCTCTATAAGGTGCTGTTCATGTATACCGACTAGGACCATGATGCTTACATTCTAATTTGGTGATATTTAAGCAAATAAGATATGTGTAGATAGTAATGAGTGCTATGAAGATGGCTAAACAATGTAATGTGATCAAAATAGAGCAGTTGAGGAGAGATGGTAAGGTGAAATGGGGTAGTGCCCTAGTCTTGGGCTGTTTGACCTTCATTCCATCCTTTACACTTCCTTGTTGTGATCAATATGGTTGGGGCGGGGGGGATATAGCATGTGTTTCCTAAGCTTCTGTGTCAGCTGGCTTCCAGATGGGTTTAGCCAATGGGAGACACTTGAGGAAAATGAGAGGGGCAGGGAAGGAAGAGGCCAAGGTATTTTCCTCCCATCTGTGTGCTGGCTGGGTCCCTAGCAGTGGTTGCGTTTCTTCTGTGGCTGTAATTTCTGCTGGGCTGGCCTCAAACTTCTTCCAGCTTCCACTTGGTGACCCTGGCTCATGGGATCTAATAATACCACTTCTTTCTTTTGGCTTTCCAGGCTTGGGTGTACTGAGTTTCCTGCTGTTGCAAATCTTTGGGTAGTCCTCCACTGTGTGGCTCCAAAGCTTATCCATCGCATGTATAACTAATTGCCTATATTCAATTCCCTCTGTTTAATAAAGTTAGAAAGGTTTCCCCCTTCCTGGTTGGATCCTGCCTTGCAAGAAGAGTTAGAGAAAATCTTTCTCTGATGCCATTTGAGATAAAACCTGAAAGATAGGAAGCTAATCATGTGATGTGGAGGAAGAACATTCCAGAGAGAAGGAAGAGCAAGGACAAAAGTGTTGAGATTAGGGTGAACTTAGAGCGTTTGAAGAACAAAGGAATAAACGAGCATGATTGCAGCATGGTGAGCAAGCAGGAGAGGGTATGAGACAAGTATAGAGAACTGGGCTGGTTGATGGAAGATCTTGTAGGCCAGAGTAAGCTTTCTGGATTTTATTTTAATTGTAACTGGAAGCTTCTGGAATGTTTTATGGTGAAAAAAGGGACCCATACATAATATGATTGATATTGGAAAGAGATTGCCTTGGCAACTCTGTAAAGAATATTTTAGGTTTATAAGAGTAGAACAAAGACCAGTTCAGCGTTTATTGCCTATGATCTAAGCAAGACTTGATGTCAGCTTGGGCTAGTGTAGAAGCTCAGGAAATAAAGAGGAATGGGAAGATTCCTGAGATGTTTTGGAGGAGGAGCCCACAGAGCTGACTTAGGAGAGGAGTGAGGGCAAAACTGGAGTCAGGAGTGACCCCTAGACTTTTGGCCTTGAAATTTTAGTTGATGATATTGACCCAGATGAAGACTCAGGGAGTCACGGGTTTTCAGGGGAAAGAAAATACTTGATTTTGAATATGTCAAAGTAGAGATGTTTGCTTGACATGTAGATAGAGTTATCATATAAGGAGCTGTAGATCATGTCTGGTGCTCCAGGGAAAAGTCATGGTTAGAAGTATAGATATGGAGGCTCCTGGGTGGCTCAGTCAGTTGAACATCTGGCTCTTGATTTCAGCTCAGGTCATCATCTCATGATGGTGAGATTGAACCTTGTGTGAGGCTCTGTGCTGAGCACAGAGCCTGCTTGGGACTCTCTCTCTCCCTCTCTCTCTTTGCCCTCCCTCCTCCCAAATAAATAAATAAACATTTTTTTTTTAAAGAAGTATACATATGGAAGTCAGTAGCACCAATCCTTGAGAATGGGTAAATTGCCAAGGAAAAAAATGTAGACACAGATGAACCACTGTTGTTGTTGTTGAATATAATTTATTGTCGAGTTGGCTAGCATACAGGATACTGTTGTTGATTTTAATGTAACTATTATTATCTTGCAACCAAATTTCATTCTTCCTCAAAATGAAAACTTTGACCAGAGCTTGAGACACGCTGAGGTGAGAGAAGAAAATGATGAAAATGTGTATAGTGAACAGCAAAATGACCAATTTGCCTAGAGTTTGTTAGGATATTCTTATCCATTTCTCTGCAGACCAGATGGCTAGCTGGGTAAGTAGTAAGTGTGATGGATGGTCTGGGGCTGTGAGCATTACCTCCATGTGCAAGTTTTCTGGAGAGAGGCCCAGGCTAGTTCATTACAGAGTAGTGAATAAATCTGCTTCATATTCATACTTGGTATGAATAATTGAATCATCCATACCAAATTCCCTTATATACAAATGTTTCATCAAGAATAAGACAAATTGTGATGAGTACCTTTGGGCGTATAAAGATTTAGGTTTTTTTTTGTTGTTGTTGTTGTTATCAACAAGGAATTTGAAATCGTTTGTTTTTAAGGCCACACCGCCTCTTTCCAGAAAATTCTCCAGAGTACACCAAAGGAAATACTCAGGTATTTCAAAGCAAGGGCTGAGCAAGGCACAACGAGTTCTTATATGACCTCCATGTTCTCAGGTCATTGCTTAGTGAGTGTCCAGGAACCTAAGGAAGTTACTACTATTCTTCTTCAATGCCTGGCTCTTAGGCATATGTGTGGAGAAACCTTGATAAGAGAAAACGTTTCAAATATTCACAGAAGATGGAATTAGGAGTGACCTTGGTGTTGCCATATGGAAGTCAAACACACCCAAGAATGACACCAACAGCAGAGTCTACAAGATGCTGTTTGTTGACGCTTTATCCAAGCCTTCTTTTAATGTAACATAAGTGCCCGGTTACAAAACTAACTTTTTTGGCTGTCCATTTAATAAACTGAAAGACCATGGTCAGCTTTGTTAATTATAAGCAAGGACATGTACTGCTGCTTGCTAAATGGAAACAGCAAGACGATCCAGGGTTTCCTCTTCTCCAGGGCCAGATTCAGAGCAGGCCAGCCCTTGAGGGTGGGTTGGCAATCTCCGTAACATTGGTGACAAACGGACTTGTCCACATTCCTAAATGAAGCTCCACAAACCTACCAGAATTCAGAACATCAAGATGTTAATGCTACCAGGGAGTCCCTCTTCCCTTGGACGCTATCAGAGAGAAGCCCAAATAGTGACCTAGTTCTGTTTTTACCCGTGAGTGCTGTGTATCTGTGGCTCTCTCATTTTTCTCTTCTCTTTTTATCCCCGTGGCCAATAATACATAAGTCCATGAATCTATAATAATCATGTGTTCATATAGCAGGGGTGGGATGGCGATAAAGACTCCAAATAGACAAACACAAGGCAAACCAAGTCTAACGATGGGGCACAACTATCTACCAGTTTCATTGTTGTTTTTTTGTTTTGTTTTGTTTTTGGTTGGTTGGTTTGATCTTTGGATACTGGAAGTTCTAAAGTGATTTCTCTAGGTAGTCCTCAGCATGGTATTTCTTTTCCATCTTTAGTGTGGCTCTCAGATCTCAAGACTTGTTATGAGTCTACGGTAATTGAATCAGGGTGGTACCGACATAGGTATAGCCCACTGGAACAGAATAGAGAGCCCAGATGATAGAGGTGATATTACATACCGGTGGGAAAAAGTCAATGTTTTAATTAATGGTGCTGAGGTATTTGGTATCTACATGGAAAAACATCGAATTGGATCCGTACTTCACACTATGCACAAAAATGAACTCTGAATTATACACTTAAATGTACAAGCTTTTTAGAAGAAGATAGAAGTAGATGCTTTCATGAATTTAAGGTATGGAAGGACTTCCTGAGTAAGACACCCAAAGAAAAATCCATAAAGAACATGACCAATACATGTAACCGTGTGAAAACTAAGCCTCTGTATTCATCAAAAAAATCATATGATGAGTGAAAATGAAAAAGTTGGGGTTGTCTTCCTTTGATTCTCTTTGGGAATGTTAGTATATCAAGACAATCCTAAGCTATAAGAATGCAGAAAGATGTCAAGGCTACTCATAGGTGACAACTTAGGGTGACCTCATCTCTGTTATCTATGATCCCATCCCTCCTATCAAAGAAAGAGAGAGGACAAATTTAGCATAATTGCTATTTCTTGCATCTTATCCAGAGTATCAAAGTACTTTTGAACTACTCTAGCCAGAAATAAGTCCTGTGGCTTCCCCCTCCATTGCTAAAAGTGTACAGTTTCTTCAAAGAACTAGAGTTTGTAAGTAAAAAATGTGTGCGTGTGTGTGTGTGTGTGTGTGTGTGTGCATGCATGCACGTGTATTTAAGAAGTTCAAGACGCACTGAAAGTAAGTTTCTCCCTGAGTTTAAATGTCATACATGGTCATTATAGAAAAAAATCTTCAATATGGAATACAAAAGAAAACTTAAGTCATCCAATTTTCCTACTACTCTAGAGTCAAATACTATTAATATTTTTATGCCTGTTTTTTTTCTGTGTGTACCACATTGTAGGCACAGTATTAAATTCTAGTCCGTTCACTTGATAATGCAAGCTTCCTCTGGGTTGTTACAAATTCAGTGGAAACATTATTTTTAATGGCAGCCTATGGAATGTGGCATACCGTAGGCTCCAGGGCCATACTACATAGGTGTCAATCCTATATTCACTATTTAGTAGCTGTGTGGTCTTGGGCAAGCTGCTAAGTATCTCTTGCCTCAGTTTCTCCATTTCTAAAATGGGCTAAAAAGAGTGTCTACCTCAGGGTGCCTGGGTGGCTCAGTCAGTTAAGCGTCTAACTTTGGCTCAGGCCAGGATGTTGTGGTTTGTGAGTTTGAGCCCTGCAGTGGGATCTGCGCTGACAGCTCAGAGTCTGCTTCAGATCCTCTGTTGTCTTCTGTCTCTGCTCCTCCCCCACTCATGCGCTCGCTCTCTCTCTCTGTCAAAAAATAAAGAAACATTAAAAAAAAAAAAAAGAGTAGCTACCTCTTAGGAAGGGCTATTGTGAAGATGGAATTTGATACTTACAAAATGTATAAAGATGTGCTTGGCAGGTAGTAAATGATAGTTGTTATCATTGGATGTTTAAAGGACCCTTCAGTTGGACTCTGGGATTAGCGCTGGAGCTTTTCTTGGTATCTTCTGATTACTCTCTGTACATAGAAGACCCTACCATCTGGGTTAAGGTCTCATGAGTATGCTAAAAGGCATCAGTCCAAATGGAGTAGTTTGGAGGTATTCAGAGGTTCAAGGCACAGGTGGTCTTCCATTTGGTAGGAAAAAAAGCCATTGGACACCTTCAGGGAGCCATTGCCAGAAGGCCCCAGTTGGCATCAGTGAGAACTGTTCGCTGGGGTTCACAGCACCTGCCCCGAGATGGGCTTCCTCCATTGGAGATGTTTGACTTGTCTCTTGATGCTACCTTTTCTTCATGTGGTCTCCATAGGTCCATTCCCTATTTCCTTAGTCTTAGGTGGCACCTGTGCCCCAAGATCATGCCCTATCTCTCCTCCCAACCAGGAAGAGAGATAGGGGGCATTATTGCCTACATTTTTCTTTCCAGTCACTGATTGTCGCATGAACTCCAGCAGCCAGCTTTCCCCAAAAGTGATTCCTTGTGACTTTCAAGGCTTATTTTGGAAATTACAAGACTGGATATGTTTCTTTCCTTCCATTCTTACCCTAATAATCCCCATTTCCTTCAAATGCCTCTGATTAGCTAGAAGGGCCATGTATAATGGAGTGCAGAACAGAAAAGCACAAAGATTAATATTGCAAGATATTAGCTCATCATAAATGAATGTATCATAATTTGCTTAGTCACTCTCCTATTGCTGGACATTTAGATTATTTCCAATTTTTAGCTATTAAAACGACACTGTGATTAACATTGGTAAAAACCCTTTCATATTTTGGATGACTTAGGATGAATTACCAGAAATGGAGATTCTGGGTCAAATAATACCAAAATATAATAAATGCTTTAAGAATTTCCTTTCTTGTCTTAGGAATAGATTGCATTGCTTTATAATACTGGTAGAAAATTAAGCATAGAAACAGAGTTTTTTTTTTTTTTTAAATAATGCCATTTAACTGTGTGGATACCTGTAATATCCATTGTATTAACTAGAAAAACCTGTAGAACCCACTGCATTTCTTTGGCTGAAGGCTTTGTTCTCTCATTAAACCATTAGCACCCTTGGTAATAGTAAAAGTTTAAAGCTTTGCACTAAAAGAAAGACTTGATTTTACTGGATCCTTAACCAAGAATCAAACGGTGGAGGTAGCATGGCTGATGGGACAAGGAGGTAGGCAATGTCACTGAGTGTCACAGGTGGTGTTGGAGTGGGTTCCTAGAGGTACCAAAAACCAAATTTTAATCTGCCAGTCTTTAAAGGGAAATGAAGAGAACAGTATACTAATGGTGCTTTAAGATCACTATTGTGTTCCATTTCCATTTTAGTATTTTCAGAGGATAGCAGATCACTAAATAAACACCAAGAATAAAGATCTCCCTAATGATGCTTTTGTGGCATCCACTCTCGTGGATCGACTAAGCTTTGTCCAATGAAGGATTCTGTATGGGGAGTTAGTAACTTGAGTCTACCATAGAACACCAGGATCTTGAACAAAATGGGGTTTTGTCTTTATACAACATAAAACTCTGTAAGGCAAAGAAGTAGTCATTGAAAATAAATAAAAGCTTTTATGGAATCTAATAGACAATGTCCTTGTACATGTGACGCAAGCATAATTATAGATAACACACTAAAAATGCTGTCCAATAGGCTTGTAATTAACATCCAGTTGACCCTCACTAGGAATTGCTGAAAGATCTAGCCAGTGATTTTTGTTTTCATTTGATCTGGATTTTTCTTTCTTCTATAAAAGCCTCTAAGATCTATGAATTATTTTCTGTATATATCATACTCTTCTTGCCTTATGTGGACCTCTGCTGGAATGCTTGCTTCCCTGAGTTAGAGAACTGATTACCAAAAAGTACAGAAAATCTTCAGTCTCTGAAAGTGTAAAGACTCCACATTTAGTTTAAATATGGAGCCATCAGCAACTGTGTTGCTATGGAGATCCTTCCTCCCATGTGCTCTGAAACATGTCTGCTGCCAATTATCCAGAAATAACTTCCCTATGTCTATGGAATTTTCTGTGTCTCACCTACTGCTGCCTCTGTATTCTGTTTGAGCTTTGGCGGAAGGAGGAGGGCTTTTCATTTCTATTCCTTACAGACAGTCAAGATAATTTTCTATGTGTCCAAGCTGAAGGGGATGCCCAACTGTGTCATTTCCTGTGTAACACTATTAAACATCCCCCTTAGTTGCAGTGGATGAAGGTTATTTATTTTTATCCATTTCATAATCACAGCAGAAGAGACTACCATCTTGGTAGCAGTTGTGGGAAAAGTGGTCATCGGCCAATTTTACATTATTGGTCAATTTTATGTTATAAACTCTCAGGTCTGTTTTTCTTTTCTCCAGTAGTTTGATGAGTCATACTATTTTTCCATATGAGCTGCCACTCTGGCACTCCAGCAAGCAGTTAGGAGTTAAGGATGGGACTTGTCTACTTCTCTGTCTGGATTTGGACCAGCCATGCTTGGGAACTAAAGAACCTTCATTGTCACTAGGGTAGATTTGAAAGCACTCAGCCATAACCAATGAGCTGGACTCAACTGGTGACTTTACATAGCAGCCGAATTTTAATTGTGCGATTCCTTGTCTTGATTCCCTCAGTAGGTTAGCAGCCTCTGCTGTCGTTCAAGGAGCCTCCTTTATCTGCTGTTTCATGCTGAGCACTGACAGCATTTTTGTAGCCAATCATTCCTTTCCATAGGCTTGACCAAGTAGGGTTCCAAGAACATCCCAGCTTCACAGAAGACCTCCAGTGTACTTTAGAGACTCACTTTTCGAGAGTAATGAAATGAACCAGATCTGTTTGGAAGTGCTAAGTTTAAGGCATCCACAGCAGGATGGAGAACCCAGGATAGTTCTTTGAACACTTTGCCCATTGAGGGCCCATATATGAAAGGAAACACAAGGTTTGCTTGCCCCCACAGCTTTCCCCCAGTTTTACCAAAACTCTGGGAGAAAACTATGGAACAGATTCAAAGCTATCACTGGCCAGGGCTGAGAGAGAGATGATGGATAGTGGGGGAGTGGCAGTGGGAGATTGTCCAGGTTTGTACTACGTCCTGGTCAGTCTACAACTTCTCAGGCCAGCAGGTTCCAAGTCTTTCAAATTATTGGTGGTTTCCTAGGCCATAATCCCAGAGAAGCTGCATATAAGGGGCTGAAAATAGGATCCCTGAACTTTGGTAGATACAATGGCGGCCCACACCCCATAGGCATTCAACATGGTAGAAATCACCATGCTTCTTGCTAGCATCACATCAACAGTTTTCTTCTTCCTTTCCCACACTCTGTACCCAAAGCTATTTTAGAAGGAAAGGGGTTGCAGGAAGGGAATGCTAGACAATGCCGAGGAGGTAGCAATCTGCTAAAGCATTGGCTACACAAAAAGTGGCACAGCGGGGTCAAAAGGAAGGTGCGTTTCAAATTCTGATCTTGCCAAACGACATTTTAAGGAATCCGTTCTCCAAAAAGCAGTCACATGAATTGCAAAGCTGTGTATAAAAATAGGCATTGCCGCCTTGTTTGTAGTAATGCAAAATGGAAACGACTTCAGTGTCCGATGTAAGAGGATTAGCTGAAAAAATGACATTTGTCCACAGAGTGGAATACTATGTCTGCCTTGTAGAGTAGAGTAGAGCTTTAAAAGGCGACTCCATGCTGGAACGTAACGGTGCACATATGGGCGTAGATAAAATCTGGACACAGCTACAGTCAGTTTAGAGGGAGCAGAGTTTTGCTCTATGTTACATAAAAGCTTATATTGCTTATATAATAAAGTATTTTTAAAATGTCATGAAAAGTCAACTCCCCATATTTATTAGTTTGCTTGATTTTACAGTCCAAATCATGGGTAAGGATCATGTCTATAACTCACTCCAATGGATGCCCTCAGCTCATGCAAAGTTACTAGCTCTCAAGTGCGCCAACCTCACCCCCCATTCAAGAGAGCACCCAAAATGACTTGAATCATGGTTCATAATATAATTGTGGGGGTAAACTTATACATGCCTCAATTTCCTTTTAAAAGTAAAGGTGTTAGGGCACCTGAGTGGCTCAGTCCATTAAGCGTCTGACTTTGGCTCAGGTCACGATCCCACAGTTTGTGAATTTGAACCCTACAACGGGCTGTCTGCTGTCAGTGCAGAGCCCCCTTAGGATCCTCTGTCCCCTTCTCTCTGCTCCTACCGCTTGATCATGTGCTCTCTCTCTCTCTCTCTCTCAAAAAATAAACATGAGATCATGACCTAAGCCAAAGTGGGATGCTTAATCGACTGAACCACCCCAGGGGCCCCTCAAAAATAAATAAACACTAAAAAAATATGAGTAAAGGTATCCATAAACTTGATGTATATTGCAAAAACAAGTTACATGAGGGGCACCAGGTTGCTCAATCAGTTGAGGGTCTGGCTCTTGATTTGGGCTCAGGTCATGATCTCATGGTTCATGAGTTTGAGCCCCATGTCAGGTTCTGTGCTGACAGCATGGAGCCTACTTGGGATTCTCTCTCTCTCTCTCTCTCTCTCTCTCTCTCTCTCTCTCTCTCTCTCTCTCTCCCCTCCCTCTCCCTCTCCCCCTTTCTCTCTTCCTTTCTCTCTCTCTCTCCCTCTCCCCCTGTCCCTCCCCTGCTCACTTTCTCTCTCAATCTCTCTCTTTCTCTCAAAAATAAATAAACTTAAAAACAAAAACAAATCACATGAGAAACAATGTGTTGAAGCAATATGTTTAAGAACCACTAATACAGGGGCGTCTGGGTGGCTCAGTTAAATGTCTGACTTTTGGTTTTGGCTCAGGTCATGATCTCATGGTTTGGTAGTTCGAGCCCTGAGTCAGGCTCTCTGCTGATAGCATAGAGCCTTCTTGGGATTCTCTCTCTCTCCCTCTCTCTCTGCCCCTCTTGTGTGTCCTCTCTCTCAACCACAAATAAATAAATACACTTTAATAATTAAAAAAAAAAAAGAGTAACCAATATAGATGGGTAGTCATTGCATTTGGGTGAGATATGCCAAGGGCTGTGATATCAAGGAAATCAAAGCGCCATCTTTAACCTTAAAGCTGCTTGTATCCAAAATCTATAAATAACTCACCGAACTCCACACCTGAAAAACAAATAATCCAGTAGATAAATGGGCAGAAAACATGAATAGACACTTCTCTAAAGAACACATCCAGATGGCCAACAGGCACATGAAAAGATGCTCAATGTCGCTCCTCATCAGGGAAATACAAATCAAAATCATACTGAGATATCACCTCACACCAGTCAGAGTGGCTAAAATGAACAAATCAGGAGACTATAGATGCTGGGGAGAATGTGGAGAAACGGGAACCGTCTTGCACTGTTGGTGGGTGTGCAAACTGGTGCTGCCACTCTGGAAAACAATGTGGAGGTTCTTCCAAAAATTAAAAATAGATCTACCCTATGACCCAGCAATAGCACTGCTAGGAATTTACCCAAGGGATACAGGAGTACTGATGCATAGGGGCACTTGTACCCCAATGTTTATAGCAGCACTTTCAACAATAGCCAAATGGTGGAAAGAGCCTAACTGTCCATCAACTGATGAATGGATAAATTGTGGTTTATATACACAATGGAATACTACCTTTTGTAAGAATGTGGATGGAACTGGAAAGTGTTGTGCTAAGTGAAATAAGTCATACAGAGAAAGACAGATACTATATGTTTTTTCTTTTCTTTTCTTTTTTTTTATTTTTTTTTCAACGTTTATTTATTTTTGGGACAGAGAGAGACAGAGCATGAACGGGGGAGGGGCAGAGAGAGAGGGAGACACAGAATCGGAAACAGGCTTCAGGCTCTGAGCCATCAGCCCAGAGCCTGACGCGGGGCTCGAACTCACGGACCGCGAGATTGTGACCTGGCTGAAGTCGGACGCTTAACCGACTGCGCCACCCAGGCGCCCCCAGATACTATATGTTTTGACTCTTATGTGGATCCTGAGAAACTTCACAGAAGACCTTGGGGGAGGGGAAGGAAAAAAAAAAAAAGAGTGGGAGGGAGCCAAACCATAAGAGACTCCTAAACACTGATAATAAACTGAGGGTTGATGGGGGGGTGGGAGGGACGGGAAAGTGGGTAATGGGCATTAAGGAGGGCACCTGCTGGGACGAGCACTGCATGTTGTATGGAAACCAATTTGACCACAGATTTCATATTTTAAAAAAGCTGCTTCAACTAGAGAAGGGAAGTCTGTATCGTAAGATAGCTTGTAATAAGCTCCTGCCTTAATTTGAGTGCCTAGATAGTCTGAGGACAACTTCCATCTGGGAGACTGGGTGAAGTCTTCCTGAAGGAGGTGTCTGTACAAGGTGGTATGATGAAAAGATTTGGAGGTATATGCAGGTGGGTTGAAGTCGGGGAGTACTAAGGTAGGCAAAGGTTGTCTTTAGAGGACATTGCAACCTCTCTGAAGACAGGAGATTTGTTTCATTTGCCCTTCTATACCCAGTGTCTACAGCCAGCCATAGAAAAGGTGTTCAGGATTTGTTGTGTAAGTAACGAGTGAAAGCACCAGCAGTAGAAATTGATCTAATATGGGAAACAGTCTATGAATCTCAGGGCCGTGTTGGTAAAGCAATAGGTGTTCGACATTTTCCTAATGTGCTGGCTTCCTGGGAGTGCCAATGGAATAAGTCCTTCAACAACAGCCTGGGAACATTGATTATTTCTTGGGTCCAGAGCCCCTTACTGGTTGCTGAGCAGAAGACAAGATCTCTGCCAGTAAACAGTTGACTGATTCTTCTGTGTGACCGGCTTTTCATAAGTTGCGCATTTACATAGCTCCAGGCACTTAACTGTTTCTGTGTGACCCTCACCCTTATTCCTGAGTGATAATGGATAGTTCAAATTAGTATTCCCCTTTCACAACGGCTGGGATCCTGAAGTGGAAGGACTTGTCACCGGTCTCACAGCTCAGGACCGCAGAGCCAGAGAGAAAATCAATGTCTCCCCACCTTGCTTCAGCCCTTTCTACTCACAGAGGCTGGGACCCTGTGAGGCCTCCGTGAGCTGCTTGGTAAGTCTAAGGAGGAACTGCCTGCTGCTGTAATTAAGGTGTGGATAATAGATTTCTACTCCTCTGGGAAAGAGGAACAAAACAAAGCAAACAAAGCCACAAAAAAAAAAAAAACACACAAAAAAAAAACAACCCACCTTTGAGGGCTTTTTTCTGCTTTGTGCATTGCCTTGAAGGTTTCGAAGGGTAGTGAGGCTTACGTGAATTAAGGCATGTGCTTTGTTTGTGTTCCTGGCCATAAGGGAATGAAATTTGCTTTATTCCCCCCCCCCCCCCTGGAATTCTTGTCAGATTTCTTCTGTTGAGTTCTTTTGAATACAACCCTCTTTCATTTACAGTGAGTAAAACCCTTCCTTCCACGTCTATTTCCCCAACATTTTCTTCTCCAAGTGGTCCTTGGGCCAATAAGTAATGGAATATATCTGCTGAGGTGTAAAGGCAGGGCTCACCCTTGGGATAATCAAGAAACATTTGTATGTATTTGGTTTCTTCCTTTCCTTTTTTATCCTCCTCTTAAACCCTCCTGTTCCCCTCCCCCCGCTTTTTTTTTTTTTTATCATATACAAATATATCCTGTAACTCCAAGAAAACATTTTAAAACAACTGAGAGTCATTCATTCAACGGTATTGACTGCAGGTCTACTCTGCGCCAGGCACTTGTGATCTGCATCAGCTTTCCATTGCTACAAAACAAATTGCCACAAACTTAGTGGCTTAAACAAACACATTTGCTAGCTTGCACTTTCTAGGGGGTCAGGAACCCAAGCCCAGCTTAGCCTTAGATCAGGGCTGAGATAGGGGCGTCAGCTGGGGCTGCAGTCTTCAGCTGATGCTTGGTGTGCAATTAATTCCAAGCTCCCTGGTTGGTGGTAGAAAGCATTTCTTGGTGGTTGGATGATGGAGGTTCCCTTTGTTTGTTAGCTATTAGCTGGGGACCCCTCACGGCTCTCAGATGCTACCCTCCACTCCCTGCCATGTGACCTCTCTTCCTAACATGGGAGCTAACTTCTCCAAGACACCAGGCAAGCCCTGGCTGCTGCTGCTTATCTGACTTCTTTTAAAGACTCACCTGATTATATCAGCTCACCCAAGAGAATCTCCCTTTTGATTAACTCAAAGCCTATTGATTAGGGACCTTAACTGCCTCTGCAGAATATCTTCATCTTTCCTGTATAACGTAACCTTGTCATGAGGGTGATGTCCTATCGTACTTGGAAGTCCTGCCTACACTTGGGGTTGGGGGAAGGGAGGGGATTATCCAGAATATGTATCCAGGGGTCAGAAATCTTGGGGGTCATCTCAGAATTCTGCCCACTTACCACTATGGGGGGAAAATAGAACTGTGAGTGAAAGTAAAACAGGCCTTGGTTACACGTACCATTAGTGAGAGAGTCAGAAAACAAGGAATAGGTATTGTTAATGAGTACTATAAGTACAGATTGACATGAAAAATACTATGCACAGGTGGCATTTAGGTGGGATGACATTTATACAGAGCAACATAAAGAATGAGAAGCAACAGTCGCATAGAGATCTGGAGAAAGAGCGTTCTGTGTGGACTGACCAACAAGTCCGAAAGCACAGAGGTTAGGAATACCTGTTCTTCTGCTTTTGAACAGAAAGGAGGCTGGTGTGGTGGGAGCAGAGTGAAGAAGGAAATGAGATCTGATAGTTAGGCATGGGCTAGGTTAAGTAGGGACTCCGAAATCATAAGATGTTTTGGAGATGGGAAGCTAAAAGTAATTTTAACCAGGGGAGATATATGATCTGATTGAAGATCTGGGATATTGTGATTTGGAATAAATGTATATTCGGTTTTCATCCCCCCCCCCCTTTTTTTTGGCACAGAGTTCCTAAAACCCTTGGAATTTGCTAAGTAATGAGAAAGATAAAGCTGTGCATTGTTATGTTAATAAGGTGACTTTTGACCTTACCTAAGGATGAGATCTGGTTTCCAGCCTTTGGGGAGAAAAGGCTGGAGATTGAGTTCAATCACCAATAGCCAGTGATTTGACCAGTCATGCCTAGGTAATGAAGCCAACATTATAATAAACCTATGGTCTAGTATGTAAAATGTTTTCCTGAGTTCTGTGAGCTGCTCTAGCAAAATGGTCGAACCCAGAGAGGGGGTCCTGGGAACCTCCAATCTGTAGCCAATTTTTTGGAAGCCCAGGTGACAACCTGGACTTTCAGTTGGCTTCTGTGTGTGTGTGTGTGTGTGTGTGTGTGTGTGTGTGTGTGTGTGTGTGTGTGTTTGAAGGGCCATCTGTGGAATCTGACGTTATGTCCAGGTAGATAGTGTCAGAATTGAGTTGAATGGTAGGACCTTCTGACCGAGGACTGGTGTGGAGGGCTGGCCGTGGAGACCGAAGGAAGAAATGGAGTCATATTTTAGAGACTTTCAGAAGGGCAGGAGTTGCTGATGGATGGGATATGGCACCCAGCAGGGTCATTTCCATTTTAAAAAGGTTAATCACTTTGCTTGAGGTCACACAGTTAATAACCACCTGCAGCAGGTTGTGGATGTGGGTCATCTAGCTCCAAATCCACGGTCCTGTCTCCATGCTTCTAATTCCTTAGTGGAAGCACAATGCAAACCAGGCAGTAAGTATGGTTATTTGAGATTGCTGAAAACATGGCTGCAGATTGACATTTTTTTCCCCCTTGAAAAAATCGTGGGTGGAAATAGTGGGGGGTTGTTCAACAAACACAGCACATCCTCAGCTTGACTACAGACCAGAGTGGGATGATGTTGGCAGCCTAGATCTGCCAGAGTGGAAGACCTGCTCCCTGGAATTTCTCCAAAGGAACCCATTGTGGGGTTTGGGACACCAGTTGGTTACCATTGTGTTGTGAAAACACTTTTGTCCAATGAGCCAGGGGAGAAGGTAAAGAGGGAGCGATTATACTAGATTTGCGGTGGTTTATGCTTTTGGCTTTTTATTTGTGAGTTAGGTTTGGAGGCTGAGATGACCTACAGAGTCACTCAAATGATCATAGAAACGAGCTCTCTCTCACTGCCTGCCCTCCTGACCGCCGAGTCCAGAGGTCCAGAGGAAGACAAAAGAATTTGCATAAGCTCCAGACTGAATGATTTGGTGTCTATTAATCTACATACTAAAGATAATAGTTTTGTTTTTAAAACAGCCATAAATTGTACTAACACAGACAGGGCCAGTGAGAAATGAAGAAGGCTCTTATCATGCTAAGTCAGCTAACTTAGACAAGTGCCACAGCTTTTTATCTGCTGAGGTCCTAAAGGCTCTTGTTTTCTAATGGCAAACAATGAGATAGATCTGTAAGGATGAGATACACAGGGGGAGGTACCGCCCTATCCTGAGCAACAGCTGGGCAGATGTCATGTAGTATGTGTCCCTGAGAACAGATTCCAAAGTTCTCCAAGCTTAGAGGGGCCAAGAAACAGCCAGGGGTAGGGAAGTCAACAATAGCACCCGTGTTTTAGAGATTATGTTATGAATCTGTCAAATTAACACTTGTTACATGGAGCACAGGGTGCCAGATGGTGCGCCTAGGTTCAGAAACACACCACAAGAGAGACTGAAAGAGAGAAGTTTATTACTTACGGGTCCTGGGGGAAGTACTTGGCACACCTCAAGGGGCCATATGGGGAGGTCAAGGCAGAGTACAGACAGAGAAAGATAAAACTTGGGACACATGCTTTTATTAGCGTCTGTGGATGAAGCACTTTGGGGTTCCCAGGCAAAGGCTGGATTAGTTCATTCAAACCAGAAGAGGAGGGTTTTGGGTAAGCCTCATGGAGGTCTTGTCTAAGGGGCACACAAGGAGAGACTCTTGATCACAAGGACGGCTGGGGAAGTCATATCAGGAATTCACATTTGCTTGTGACTCTGCAGGTTGTTTTCTGGGACTCGTGCTTGCAAGAGGGGCTATTGTCAATTTAAGGTCCCTGAGGATCGCTTGGCCAAACACGATGGATGTCAAGGCAGCTCTACCATGGATCAGCTTAGCTAGACTCTCAACAGCTTATTACCACTTCTATTACTGATACAATTCATAACAATTATATAATAGACGAGGGCTAACAGTTGTGGAAGACTAATCATGGTCTAGGCATTGTTAATTGTTTTACATGAATTATCCCCTTTGATTCTTCCAACAATCTTGTCTTGCAGATAATAGTATTATCTCCTTTAAAGGGAACGGAGGCTTAGAGAGATTGAGAAACTCTTCTGATGACTCATAGCGAACAGCAGAGCTAGTATTAGAGTCCAAAAGTATTTCACTCTGGTTTTAGTGCTTTTTATTTTTTAATGTGTATTTATTTAGAGAGCTCGAGTGTGTGTGCATGTGCACACACATCCACGTAGGCACAAGCAGGGGAGGAGCAGAGAGAGAGGGAAAGAGAGAGTTGCAAGTAGGCTCAGCACTGTCAGCACAAAGCTGGATGGCGGGACTCGATCTCTGAAATTCTGAGATCATGACCTGAGCAGAAATCAATAGCTGTACTCTTAGCTGAGTGAGCTACCCAGGCACCACTGGGTTTACTGCTTTTAAATATAATATAAAAAAATTAAATGAGTGCCTTACATGCTGGAACTATATGTTAATTCAGTCCCTTTTCTGTCTCTTCTCCCCACCATTTTATGGGGGAAGACATTGTATCTTACAGAAGTGGAATGACTTGCCAGAGGTCACTTACTTGTGTAAATGTTTAATGAGCTGGAAGTCTGGTAGAGATTCCATTGGTTAGGAGAAGTTCTGAACATCACTGGCATTCTCTAAATGTTATCCATGGCAAAATTAAAGAATGAAGGATTTTTGGACACCTGAAAAAGAAAAAGCTATGGAAGGACTGTAGCTATGTTTGTTGTGACTTTAGTCTTGACCTGCAGAAATTCTGGTTCAGTGGAAGAAAATATCCTGTTGAAATCTGAGAAAAAACAAGTGATTTAAAATCAAGAGGAAATGTTTTCTTGTTGTTACCTGGTTACATGTAGATGTTCCTCATTCTATAACTACCTTTCTTTCTTTCTTTCTTTCTTTCTTTCTTTCTTTCTTTCTTTCTTTCTTTCTTTCACAGAGAATGTGTGAGCATTGGAGGGGGCAGAAAGAGGGAGAGAGAGAATTCCAAGGAGGCTCTGTGCTCAGCATAGAGCCTGATGCGGGGCTCCATCCCATGACCCTGTGATCATGACCCAAGCTGAAAGCAAGAGTTGGACCCTTAGCTGACTGAGCCACTTAGGTGCTCTGAGAACATTTTAAAATACAATTACAATAGGGTCTGGTTTCTTTCCCTAGGAAATATCTACCAAGATGTTAATTCATAAATGATCCAGTTTTGTGAATTCCAGCATGTCAGTTTTTCTCCCATAAAACTAAGTTCTTGCTAAGCATTATCATTCCCGTAGTGTTCTAAGCTTTGTTTGCTCCAGATCAGCCTTACCAGGTGGATTCTGTGGGAGAAAGCTTTTCTTTTTCTTCAAAGTTACATTTTTTTTCATGACTCACAGGAATTACTGCATCTTAGATGACTAGTGGACAGTAGTATTTGGTGGTCAACTGGGTCCATTCACTAATTACAACTCATAGAGACATAACGATCTAACAGTTGCTCCTTCAAATCATAAATGGGTAATTTCAAATGATAGGACCAGTCATAAATGGTAAGAGTCAAGAAAGATAAATACCAACAGTTCACTGTTTTAGCAAAATTAAGTGATATTTCTGCTTTAGTTTTGCACACGTTGTAAGATTAAGACCACTGTTGAAAAGAGAAACGTTCCTTTTAGCTGAAGTACTTAGGGGCATGGGAAGACTCTTTTTTCTAGAATATGTAGCCATAACCCCATCTCCATCCCGCTCCAGCTTGTCAGGAAGCCTTAGTTGCAGAACAAGTTCTATGAAAGAAGCAGTGCAGAGGTGTCTGGCCTTGGAAATCCATGCACACTTTTTCCCTAACTTCCATGATGATGGGGTACTTGTTAAGAACAGAGATTTCCCCATTTTTGCACTTAGAAATTCTCATTCAGTAGACCTGAACGGGAGCATAAGAATCTGTGCTTTTGACAAACATTCGAAACCATTTGTATCATTGAGGAATTTTAATAAATACAGTGATGTGAGAGGAAATAGCACTCTTTGCCCAAAGTGGGTTGACTTGAACAGGAGAAAGATCCCAATAGAAATCTGAAAGATCCTCAAGAAAGTTCCTTCTTAGAGATGCTGTGAATCCTTCTTCCCCTTTGGACCCCTCGTGGGCTTTCTAAAGTGACTACATTGGTTTACTCCTCTTATAGGCAACACAGCATCTCCTCTCCTCTCTTCCTCTTGTCTATTAGAGATATGGAAGGTATATTTAAAGAAAAAAAACAAATTGAGCTTCTGGGAATGAATACTTTAATGTCTGAGATGAAAAACACACTGGATGGTATTAACAGCACATGAGATGTTGCAGAAGAAAAGATGAGTGAACTTGAAGGTGTAGTAATGGAAACTACCTAAAATGAAACGTATGTAGGAAAACACTCAGAAAAAAAAATAAGCAGCATGAGTGAGTTGTGGGAAACTTTAAGGGGTTCAATATATATGGGCAGTTGCAGGATAGAAGAAGAGATAGGCAGAAAAAGCAATTGAGGAAATAATGGCTGAAAAAATTTAAATTTGATGAAAAGTATAAACCCAAATCTAAGCAGCTCAGCAAAGACAATAAATATGAAGGTGGTTTATTGTAAGGCCTATCATGTCAAATTGCTTAAAACCAAGTGATCCAAGAAAATGTTAAGGCAGCCAGAGGAAAAACAGACATCATGTACAAAGAAGCAATGTTAAGCATGACAGCCAGTTTCCTAATCAAAGCACAAGAAGACCATGGAGAACTTCAAAGTATCAAAAGAAAAAAGTTGTCAATCTTGAAATGTATACCTAGTGAAAATATCTTTCAAAAAAGCAGGTGAAATAAAGACATTCATGGCACTTATAATGGCTGATTTTCTTTTTATAAAAAGAATGTATTTTTTCATGGAATCAATTTTTTTTTCAACGTTTATTTATTTTTGGGACAGAGAGAGACAGAGCATGAACGGGGGAGGAGCAGAGAGAGAGGGAGACACAGAATCAGAAACAGGCTCCAGGCTCTGAGCCATCAGCCCAGAGCCTGACGCGGGGCTCGAACTCACGGACCGCGAGATCGTGACCTGGCTGAAGTCGGACGCTTAACCGACTGAGCCACCCAGGCGCCCCATGGAATCAATTTTTTAATGGAAAACCAAGTCTGTCTTTTTATGTAATTTTTATTTTTCCTTTTTGGATGGTGTTTCTGCATCTCATTTTTAGAAGTGAGAGGGAGAAAATGCATTTTGGTAAAGTTAAAAAGAAACGTTTGGCATCGGTACCAGTGTCTGCCAAAACCAAAACACATTCTTCATAGTCTGCTCCGATCTCTGGTGAGATTATGGATTCCAGGACAAGTGGCCAAAAAGCCAATCTCCTGTTCCCTATAGGGACCTGACAGGGGGAAGATGAGATGATTGCAGCCTCTGTATCCTTGTTGAACTTCAAGTCTCCATGTGTCACACATTCTTAGGGAAGTGATGGATTCCAAATTGTTCAAGACAGATGCCGAATAATGTCTAAAGCAATCATTTATGGCAGTGGGCATTAATGACACTGTCATAACCAGCCAGAAAAAGTCACAAGCTAAATAAAGGGGGCCAGATCCAAGGCATTTTGTGATTCACACTTTCCATGCAAAATTTTAACATCGTCAATGTTGAAGGAGATTACCTCTAAGACAACAAGTATGGCAATCCATATATAATTTCAGCAAGCATTTATTAAGCACCTGCAGTATGGCAGCTACTAAGTTAAGCACTTACAAACAATCAGTACAAACTCTTCTTGAGGAAGTTACAGCTTACATAAGAGGCAGGCATGGAAAACAGTTACAACACTGTTAGATGACTATGAATAGAGTTCATCAAAGAATTGTTAGTTGAGCACTAACTATATACCAAGAACTCTGATAGATAGCAGAATATAAGACAAAACTCTGTAAAGCTTATGACATAGCTGACGGGGTGCTATGGGAACAGAGAGAAAGGAGTTTATATCTTTCCCCCCATCCTTGGGCACTTTTGAACTATAATGACTTGTTTGGTGGGTCTGACTTTTTTTTTTTTAATGTTTATCTATTTTTGAGAGAGACACAGAGTGTGAGTAGGGGAGAGTCAGAGGGAGGGGGAGACACAGAATCTGAATTGGGCTTCAGGCTCTGAGCTGTCAGCACAGAGCCTGATGAGGGGCTCAAACTCACCAAAGGTGAGATCAGACCTAAGCTGAAGTCAGACACTTAATCAACTGAGCCACCCAGACATCCCTTGTGGGTCTGACTTCTAATATTCCTTGGGTTTTTTCACGTACTTGGAGAAGAAACCCTTTGGATGGCCTCAAAGAGAGTCATGATGCATATAATAAACTATGCATGACTTATTTGATACTTAATTCACGGTTGTAATGGCAACTCAATTATTTAAATGGTAGAAACCCACATGCTTGTGCCTGGAAGAAATCTTAATTATTTAACCCTTCCTCCTGTTTCCGCCCCCCCCCCCCCATCAAAAATGAGAAGAGTGATAAAGAAAACCTCTCCAATGGCATTTGACAGCTGTGTTAGGAATAGGGTCCCTTGTCCATTCCTGTAACACCTTCCAGCTGTCAGGAGCACAGCTGTGAAGTAGAGGGGATGAAAAATAAGTATGGAAAGCAGCAGGACCACAGGTTTACTTAAAAAGTCTTAGCTGAAGAAGCATAGAGTTTAAAAGAGCAGCTGTTCAGGGATGAATTTCACCGTCCAGGGTACCAGATTACAAATGATGGTCAGAAGCACCGAGAACAACAAAGAGAGCCCTTGGGAGGAGTTTTAGCTGCAGTAAAGGGAACCGAGAATACTTAACCTCAAAGGTCACATCATGCCTTTCACAAGCAGGGGATTTCTGTTTTTTGCTTTAGGAAACTCCATAATGGGCTATGATGTAGGAATAGCACAGTGCTGGGAGTCAGGAAATCTGCAGTCAACCTTCACCTTTTACTAGATATTCTGGACAGTCATTTTGTACTTCTGGACCTCAATTTCCTCATGTGTAAAATGTAATAAAACTAAAATATGCCTTTCAGGGGATCCATGAATATTAAATGAGAGAATTTGCTTGAAATGTATATTTTAAGTAATAAATTACTATATGCTTTAAGTAATTGCTATCTTTGGCTTTATTATTATGGATATGTTTCCCAATGTGAGATTTCTCATGGCATACTGGGTCCTAGTATTTGAGTCTTCTTGTCTGCTTTTGGTCCTGGGTCCCCAAGAGTTCATTGGGGTAGACTGAGCACATTCCTTTATGTCTGTCCTCCTGAAACCCTGTCTAACAACAGTAGAAGGATAAAAAATAAAAATGTAAAAACAAAAACAAAAACTTCACAGACAGAGAACCTGGGAAAATGTAATGGTGGATAAGAAATGCCAGGATCGTTTTGGTGCTGGAAAAAAAAAGATGAATACAGGATAACTGAGGGAGTTATTGAGGAAGTTGAAAATTACCTATAAGATGGGGGTTGGGTGGGGAAGGCTAACAGGAAGCTAGCATATTTTTAGCACGGAATCTCAGGAAGGTTAAAAAAAAAAAAAAGATGGGAGAAAGGACTGGAAACAGGAAGACAGGGTAGAAGTTTTTGTATTATAGGAAGTTAAACCATGAGATCTGCTCCCCCACTACAGATCTAGAAATTATTTTGCTACACCTTTCCCTCTGCAGAAGATTGCAAGTTTATTCTCCAGGGAGATACAGTCCGAGACTTCCTAGATGAGATGATCAGATTCAGATGAGTTTGGCATAAAATCCTTTACTAAAAATAAGACACTGAGAATATATCTGTATCCTGAATAATGAAGGTTAGAGTTCTCTTTTCCCTCTTAGCTCCCAGAACATTGTCAGCCATCATACTAATTGTGCTCCTAGATCACCCAGGTAGGAGAATGGAGAAGTCATCTATGGGAAAATTGACCACCTGAAGAGATAACAGCTATAGACATACTGGTGTTTAGGGGTACCCAGAAGACATAGTTAGGTCCTTAATCCTGGAATGAAGTTTACAAATTGACAAATTCTATCTATAAGCACAGAGCTACCCACCCACATCAATCAGCATTTTAGTGTCTTACTATTGAATGGAACCCAATTCCAAATTGGACTTACACTGAGTCAGTGGGATCTTCAGCTGGCCAGAGATATAAGAAAATATTCTAATGTGAAAGAGATCTAAATAAACAGAGAAAAGGATTGCAAAGGAAACAGATGGTGCACGGACCACAAAGGTGACAATTAATATCCTCAGAGAGAGAAAGGACTATAACCATTGCATTTGTGAAACAAACAAGAACAGGATGGTTTAGAAAAGGAACAGAAAAGAACAAGAAAAAACTCCAGAAATTAAAATATGGCAGCATGTTCGCCAAATGGTAACATAAGGATTTGGAGACAAATTGGAGGCAATGACTCAAAATTTTAAAAATAAGTAGATAGAAGATAAGAATATGGGAGACAAGGAAAAAAGAACAGAAAAAATGGAGAGGAGGAAATTACTGAGCAATCAGACCTACATAATGTGAAGTTTCAACGCAAAAGGGCATTTGGGTATGCGCACAATGAGTGAAGAAAAACTCCACACCCTAGGCCACCTCACTATAAATATCAGACCAGCAATGATCATCTTTAAAAAAAATTTTTTTTTAAAGATGTTTATATATTTTTTGAGACAGAGAGAGAGAGGGAGGGAGGGAGAATGAGCAGGGGAGGGCCAGGGAGAGAGGGAGAAACAGAATCTGAAGCCAACTTCAGGCTCTGAGCTGTCAGCACAGAGCCCCACATGTGGCTCAAACTCAGGAACTGTGAGATCATGACCTGAGCCAAAGTTGGAGGCTTAACCAACTGAGCCACCCAGGTGCCCCAGCAGTGCTCATCTTTATCAGTTATGAAAGCTTTCCAAAACTCAAAAAAAATGTCCTTAAGAATGTGGAATTGGAATGGCATTGGGATTTTCAGGAATAACAATACAATCTGAACATGGGAATCTGAAAGACAATGGCAGGCTGCCTTCAGAATTCTGAGGCAAAAAATCATTTCAAAACTAAAATTTTACACTCAGCCACATGATTCAGCAAGTTTGATGATAGAAAACAATCTTCAGGCAGACAGGTTCTCCCCTAAACCAAGGGAATAGGTCAAGAAAATAAAAACTTGAAATTCCACTTTGGGGTATTTCTCTGAAGGAAATGAAATCTGTGTCTTAAAGAGACTGCTGTACTCTCATGTTCACTGGGCACAGTATTCGCAAGACATGGAAACAACCCCAATGTCCACTGATGAATGAATAGATGAATAAATGTGGTATATACATGCAATGGAATCTTATTCAGCCTTAGAAAAATATGGAAATCCTACTATTTGTGACACTATAGGATGGAACTTGAAGATATTATGCTAAGTGAAGTAAGCCAAGCCCAGAAAGATGAATATTGTATGATCTCACTTATATGTGGAATCTAATATAGGCAAACTCTTAGAAACAGAGTGGAAAGGTGGTTGCCAGGGGCTGGGGAGAGGAGGAAATGAAGAGGTTAAGGGCTCAAATTTTCAATTATGCAAGATACATAAGTTGTGGTGATCTACTATACAGCATAGTGCCTATAGCTGACAATACTGTATTTAAAATTTGCTAAGAGAGGGGGGCTGGGTAGCTAGGTTGGTTAAGCGTCCGACTCTTGATTTCAGGTCACTTCATCATCTCATGGTTTGTAGGATCGAGCCCCGTGTTGGGGCTCAGCATGGAGCCCATGCTGTCAGCATGGAACCTGTTTGGGATTCTCTCTCTCCCTCTGTCTCTTCCCCTCCCCCCCACCCGCTCTCTCTCAAAATGAATAAACTTAAAAAAATTGCTATGAGAGTAGATCTTATTATGTTAAGTGTACTTATCACAAATAATAATAATAATAATAATAATAATAATAATAATAATAATAATGATATGATGTGAGAGAAAACTTCAGGAAGTGATGGCTATGTTTATGGCCTTTATGATAGTGATGGTTTCATGAGTGTCTACCTGTCACCAAATGCATCAAGTTGTATACATGAAATATGTACAGCTTTTAATGTGTCAATTATTCCTCAATTTAAAAAATGTATATGGAATTCAGGAAACTGGGACTCTGATTTAGGAGAAAGTCAAAGGGAATCTCTAGGTTAGTGGAAGGGATTTTCAGGATCCTCAAGACCTAACAGGTCTGGACAACTCCAGATGGTGACTGGAGAAAGAAGGACTCCTAGAGGATTGTCTTCAATAAAAATGATAAAAGGAAATATCTGTTTAAATATTTCTGATTGACATTCTTGCCTGTCCCCTCCCCACCCCCAGGATATGGCTGAATTTGTGTGGTTTCGGAATTCTGAACCTGGCTCATGTATTTCCCCTTATATTATAGTTTAGGAAACCCAGCAAAAATGTTATTATTTCAAGCTTCTGGATCCATGGACTCCAGGTCAACTGCCCACTCCTGAGATCTGTAATTAAAACATGATATTAAAATAACTCTTCACTGCTAAATGCATAGGAATTAGAAACATTCCATATTCATTTAAAGGTATTATGGAAGATCAAGAAGTCATACTCTTGAGAATGAAATGAGTAGATTTTGGATTATCCTGGATTTAAATCTGAAGGAGTAACTCTGACAGTCCTTTTATTTTATTATTATTTTTAAATGTTTATTTATTTTTGAAAGAGGAGAGAGAGCATGAACAAGGAAGGGAGGGCAGAGAGAGGAAGACATAGAATCTGAAGTAGGCTCCAGGCTCTGAGCTGCCAGCACAAGGCCTGATGCTGGGCTCGAACTCAGAAACCATGAGATCATGATCTGAGCCCAAGTTGGACGCTTAACTGAGCCACCCAGGTGCCCCTAACAGAGTCTTTTAAAAAAATAAATCTAGTAAATACCACTTAAGATTGAGGACTGGAAGGAAAAAAAAGAAGCTGAAGTATGTCCGTCTCTTGCTATGTGCCAAGTCTTTGCTTGGCACGTAAACTCTATGCAACATTATGAAGATGTTTTTGTAGAAGTTATGGAAAGCTTGAGAACGCCTCCCCAAATCCATGTGTTACTTGGTTTGTTTTACCAACATGAAGGATACTGATTGAGTCTTTGTTAGGGATTCTGAAGTCATGGTAGGTAAGAGGCAGTGGCGGGAGGGAAGGGGTGTGGTCAAGTCAGAGAGATGGCCAGTTGGAGAGATGATTTCCCTGAGAAGTTGTGGAATGTGGGCTTTTCCTTCACCCATGATGTTTCCATGTTTACCCATGAATTGTTCTTCTTCCTCCTCTCCCCCTCACCATGTTCCCTTTACCTCCCTTCCCCTCCCCTCCCCTTCTCCTCCTACTTCTCCTCCTCCTCCTTCCTCTTCCTCCTCTTCTTTCCCTTCTTCTCCTTCCTCCTTTTCTTCTTTCCTTCTCCGTCTTCTTCACACAGCTGAAAAAACACACTCAGTAGAGTTCACTCACTCACTCAAGCTCATACATGTAGTTAGTTCTTGAGTCTGCATTTGATCCTGTCTTACCAAAGGGGCTGGACTTGGACTACAGTAATTTGTAATTATATAGAACTTAGACTTCTAAAAGTATTGACCTCTCCACAGTTTCATTCTTTATTGGCTGTTTTCTTATGAAGCAGAACCACCATATCAGCCTTGAAGTGTCAGCCTCTAGACTTTTTTTTGAGAGAGAGATAGATAGGACTCATTTGAAACCACTAAAACATCAAATTTCTATTACTGACAGCCAAACCCAATTTAAGTCAAAAGTAATTTAAATCCTTTTATTCAAAGAATATTTTATTATTTTATTCTTTCAATAAATATTGAGAATCTACCAGATGTCTGGTCCTGCTGGTTTCTGGGGATGGAATGATGAGGAATATGAAACACATATTTAGGGGCTCCTGGGTGGCTCAGTCGGTTAAGAATCCACCTCTTGATTTTGGCTCAGGTCATGATCCTACACTTCATGGGTTAGAACCCCATATCAAGTTCTGTGCTGAGAGTGTGAAGCCTTCTTGGGATTCTCTGTCTCCCTCTCCCCCTCCCTCCCTCCCTCCCTCTCTCCCTCTCTCTCTCTCTCCGCCCCTCCCCTGCTCATGCTCTCTCCCAATCTCTCAAAATAAATGAATAAACTTAAAACACACACACAAACACAAATTTAGTGGAACCTGTTAGGAAATATCAAAGAAAGAAGAATGTGTTATTCAAGGGAGTTAAGTCATTACTTAGTAACTAATATATAAATGTGGGCTTTAGAAAATCATAAAAGCAGAATGAAAGCTGAGCCACTATGGGAGTGAGAGGTAGGTCAGTGAAGAGATTTCAGTGTTGGGGAGCCCTAGACATTCAGGGGATCAATAAAGGCCAGAGCTGGGAGACAAGGTGAACTAGGGTAGTTGATAACGACAAATTGCTTCCTTTCTAATTTTGCTTTGTCTTTGGGTCCGCTGACATGGACTTCTAATGCCAGGTGTGAACTGAGCTTTTCCATTCCACCTGGGTACCATTGCCTTTTCTCTTTGAGCTTGTCTGAGACATTTGGGGAAGGAAAAGAAGGTTCATTACCTAGGGATCCTGGAACAACCAGCCTATTGTATGGTTCTGGGAGTGCCCATAGAGCTCATCTTTGATTGCTAAATAGATGAGATATCACAGGTTTAAAATAACTTTGTACCACTAAGGGTCACTTCAGAAGATGTTCTCGGCTGAGAGCTGCCATTCACCCTATGGCGGAAAAAAGTCCACAAAGCTATTAGTAGCACAGGAATAAAGGCAGATGGAGAGAAAAGCTCAATACCCAGCTATCTTCATCCAAAAATACCTACTGTCAGGATGTTATTCAGATGTCTCTAACCTCAGTGAGGGAAGGCAATGGAGTCAGGAGGAAGGTAGCAAGACAGAACAGGTACCAACACCAGGTTCCTCGTGTTCTTCTGGAAGCTAACACTTATTCGATCATTCGTTTGTGAGGACCTCTTGTGTGTCACACAGTGTGTGACACACAAGGAAAACAATGATGATGAAGACAGATACATGGTCCCTGTCCTTATGGATCTCACAAACAAGCAGAATGTGAAACAGTCCGGAGAGTCCAGGAAGTTTCAGAGAAAAGCAAAGAAAGAGGGCATTGAGTGCTTCTGCTCCTCTTTGTTAATCCCCACAAAAACTATGAAAGATGTTATTATTATCATTGTCTCCATTGTAGAGGAAACCAGGGCTCAGAAAATTTAGATAATTGCCCCATATTGTTTGCTGAGTAGCAAGAAATAGGAACAGAATTCTCACCTGGGTCAGACTGACTCCATTATTTCAGTAATTGGTGCTTGGATGAATGTTTCTTGGTTTATCATCTGTAAGGGTGTGTCTGGACTGGCTTCCCTCTAAGCTCAGCACAAATATATGCCACACAAGTATCCTGGTGGAATAAAAACTCATTTCATTATTAAATGCAGTGAATATTATTAAGGGGGTGAATCTGCCATGATACATCAAAAAATGTTAAAAATCAAAGCCCTACAGAAATGGCATTAGAAATGTTTGGGTCATGCTTTGCATTGGGTAATTTAATTGGATGCATTTTATGACTACGGCTTTGGAGTTGGCAAAGGGCTACAAAGATTTTTTACAACTCACAGTCCATGGTTTGGAACTTGGGATTTGTTTTCCCCGTTGGCAAAGTAATGGAACAGATTTTAATAATTTGATAAAATCAGACATATCCATGCTATTAGATAATACCAGCATATGAGGTTCTAGCCACTCTTCTAAGGGCTTTATATTTATCACCTGATGTAATGCTTTCAACATCCCTCTGAAATATGTCTTACTAGCTTCATTCCCATCTTACAGATGAAGAGATTCTGCCTCAGTGAGGTTAAGTAACTTCCTTCAGACCACAGAGCTGGCAAATAGCAGAGCCAGGATTTGAACCTAAGAATTTCTTTACACCAGAACTAAGTGTATTTTCATCCACCTTTCCCCAAGGGAAAGGGAAAGTCCTCTGCCTTTAATCTAATTATGCTGATCAGGAACTGTATAGTAATTACAGAATACTATTCTGAAAGTCGATTTAAAAAAAAAAAATATCATCATGGGTGGCTCAGTCGGTTAAGTGTCCGACTCTTGGTTTCAGCTCACGTCATGATCTCACAGTTCCTGAGTTCAAGCCCCACACAGTATAAGCTGTCAATACAGCAGAAGAGTCTGCTTGGGATTCTCTCTCTCTCCCTCTCTCCCTGCACCTCCCCTGCTTGCTTGAGCGCTCTCTCTCTCTCTCTCTCTCTCTCTCTCGATAAATTAATTCTAAATACATAAAATGTCAATTTCTCTCTGGTCCTATTGGTCACACTTTCACACTTTACCTTCCCAGTGAACTGAGATCATAATCTGGTCGGACTTGGGAAACTCCCAGTCCAGGTGACCACAGTAGTTCCTGTGGGGCACCAGTTGATTAGATGTTAGCCTTCAGGGTCAACAGAGCTGCGGTTCCCAGAGAAGGAGGTCTTGGCCCCATCCTGTGCCATTGGCTGCCATATTGCCCTGGGTGGGAACCTGGCTAACTGCTCCTCAGCCAGGCTGGTAGAATCCATTGGATTTTTTTCTGTTCCTCTTTCTGACATCCAGAAATGATTTTCCCTATATGCCCTGAACAGGTTAATACAAAGCTAAGGCATTTCACTTCAACTCAAGACTCCCCCAACATACTTCCTTCATTGGTTGCCAGGCAAGCCCCAGGTCAAGGAAGCCTCTGGTCCACCTGTCTGTTGGACAGACGAGGAACAGGTTTTTACAAAGCTCCCACACTGGCTCCATGTATGTGGTTCAGATTTACTCCAAATCAGGCAAACTTGGATGTTTTCTGGAGGAAGATAAAGAAATGGGTCTGGACCACGTGAAGAATGAGGGGGGGGGGGCTCTGCTGGGAAGGGGAGGCTTTTATTCTGAACAGAGGTGTCACTGAGAGAAAGAAAAACCTGACCCTTTTCAGACGTTGGATAAGAAATGTGAGCTTTTTGTGGACAAAAAAGAGAGAGATCTTTGTAGTTTGCTGGGAATATATCTGGAAAAGGTACAGAGGGAACAAAGGAGAAAGGTGGAAGATGAAAGTTGAGGAGGGGGGAAAGGAAGAGAGGGACTCTAAATATAAACATGAACAAATATGAGAAAACCAGGTCTCACAAAACATACCGGAAGCAATTCTTTGATTTCCCCCTGGGCTGCCCAGGACAATTCACACAGCATTCCAGCCAAACTTACCCTACGTGGACACCTCCCAGTGTTCCTGGCTGCCTCTGCAGGGCACCCCTTCCCCCAACCATACTTGCGTGGTCCTGAGCCTGTTAGAACAAAGGAAAGTGCCTTGGGGCTCAGGAGATGTGCCTTCAAGCCTCAATGTGCCATACCTAGGCTAGGTGACCTTGGGCAAATCACTTCCCTTTACTGGGACTCAGTTTCTCCATCAGGAAACTGAATGACTGGGATTGAATGAAATCTGGCATCCTTTCTTGCTGTGAGGTGATGGCCACGTAATGCTTCATAGATCGCTTCTCCCTGGTGGCTCCGCGAACATGCTGGTTTCCCTAGCTTCCTTCAGCTCCAGAATCACCTGAAGTGTTTGTGAAAAATAAAAAATCCCCAGCCCCCTATCCCAATCCACTGCTTGAGAATCTCCAGGGCAGTGTCCTGAGAAGTGGGGAGAGACGTCAAATGGCCCAAGTGAATTTTGTTTGCTGGAAAGTTGGGAAAGCAAGATGCCAGGCTAATTGGATGTCATGGCTGGTAGGGTTTGATGTGCCGTTTGTCCTAGTTAAAATATTTACATTTTAAAAGAGGTCTCCACCGTCTAAACCCAAAGTTTATCAGTGTTAGTGAGAATAACAGAGGGGAAGGGGGAGTATTTATTGAAAGGCTCCCTAGTGCCTGGAAACAGCTATGTGTCTCATGTTCTTACTAGCTATGTGACCTTGGTCACACAAGTTACTTCTCTACGCCTCGGTTTCCTTGTCCAAAATGTGGGGGAAAAATAGTACCCACCTGTGCTAGAAGAGTGTGTTGGTTGTTGTGAAGGTTCTATGAGTTTAGCACAGTGAGTGGTGCGTCGTAAGCGCTCAGCGTATGTTCTTTCCAGTGGACCCTATGAGAAATATATTGGTACAGCCATTTTACAGATCTGGAAAGTAAATTCATGTGGGTCAAATCCATCACCAAAATGGATTTTATAGATAATTGGTAAGTGATTCAAGTGGATTTGAACCCAGGTCTATGCGGACCCCAAAATTTCTGTTCTTTGGTACTATACCAGTCGATCACCTACTGTAGCTGAGTGGTGAGCCACTACTGGCTTAGTCAGACAACTGGTCAATTCAGGATTCTCTTTGGTCAAAGCGGGTTGTTGAACCTGGGGGAGATAACCCATTTCTGTTGGGAGAATGGCAGATTCTTTAGGCTTTCAGATAGTGAAGGTTCTTCCTTTGTTGCCATGGTTTTCCTCATCAGAGTTGTGCAGACTGTCTCTTCTCTTGGAGGATTCATAATTCACCACACTCCCCTCCTGACCAGCCCAGCTCAGGCTGCATCAGGTTTGCTATGCATTTCTAGTTTGATCTCTTATTTATGAGAGGCAGTTTCCACAAACAGGTCAAGAAGCCGAGTTTTCCATCCCAGGTGCACATGTTTGGTTTGCTTTGGGGGCCTGAAAATGGGGTGGTGGTCTGGTTTCTCTGTATCCATCATCCAGGTTCATATCCAGATGCAGAATGTGCACATTTCATGAACATTTTACTGGTTCTGTTATCTCACTCTGGTGGCAATCCCATTAGCTTGCTGGGCTCCGTTGTGACAGCTCACGTTTCTGGAAACTGAATGTTTATACTCCACCCCCCATTCATATGTTAAAGTCTTATTCCCCAGTATGATGGTGTATTTGAAGAGAGGGTCTCTAACGAGTAATTAAGATTAAATGAGGTTGTAAGGGTGGAGCCCAGACCCCTTATAAGGATTAGTTTCTTTATAGGAAGAGGAAGAGAATACATATTTCCCAGGAGATGTGTATTTCCAAGCATAAGTTGGCCATCTCATACAAAGACTGTACTGAACTGGTTGTGTTCCATGCTCTAGAACTAAGGGTTCTAGAACTCTTCACTTTTTAGTTGGGGGATCAGAAAACAGTTTTAGTAAGAGGTACATTTGTTGGAAGTATAGAGTAGAGCAGAGGTCTCAGATCGGGAACTAAGGGCTGAACTAGTCCTCAAAGATATGTGCTTTTGTTTGGCCTATGTGTTGTTCTTTAATTAAAAAAAAATTTTTTTTAACATTTATTTATTTCTGAGAGACTGAGAGATAGCATGAGCAGGGGAGGGGCAGAGACAGAGGGAGACAGAGAATCCAAAGCAGGCTCCAGGCTCAGAGCTGTCAGCACAGAGCCTGATGTGGAGCTCGAACCCATGAACCACAAGATCATGACCTGAGCTGAAGTCAGATGCCTAACTGACTGAGCCACCCAGGCACCCCTGTTCTTTAATTTTTTTTGATGGATTAAACACAAAGCAAGCCCCAAATGGTGTTTGACCTTGGGCAATTTACTTCTCTGAGTTTCAGTTTTATTACATGGTGAAATACTCCCACATTTGAGCACTAAATGAGATCACATATACAGAGCACATGGCACAAAGCAGGACACATTCTAGGTGTTTAGGAAATGGTAGCTTCTAATGACCATAGTGAGTGCACTAATGAACGTGACAGTGCAGAGATTTTCACCCACCTACCAGCTGCCATGAAGGCTTGATGTTCCCCAAACATCATTTGGAGAAACTGCTTCTTCTTTGAGTGACAGCCCAGAAGCTTTAATGACTTACCTTGAGGAATGTTGGCTTGCCTACCACTCGCTGCCTTGGTCCATACTTGGTCTCCAAAGCTTGCCTACCTTCAGATTTCAGACAGTATTTCCAGGAATGGTAGGCGTCTTGTGGCTGAAATCTGAGAGTGGGAAGGAAAACCATAAGTGGGGTCATCAGAAGGAATGCACAGTTTGCCAGAGTCTTCTATGTGGGAGCCATCCCTGGCATGTGTCTGTGTGGTGATTGACTCTTCAATCCTTCACCGAGTTACTCACCTTTGAAATTTTCTGAAAAGGTCTTTCTTTCCTTTCTTTCATGTTTATGTATTTTTGAGGGGAGGGGGAGGGGCAGAGAGAGAGGGAGACAGGACCTGAAGCAGGATCTGAGCTATCAGCACAGAGCCCAGTGAGGGGCTCGAACACACAAACCGCGAGATCGTGACCTGAGTCGAAGTCCCGGGCTTGACTGATCCATTCCGGCTCTCTGAGCTACTCACCTCTGTATCTCTAATCCTAGCACGGGACCTCGCAGAGGGGCAGGACCCAGTGAGGGTAGTTAAATGTGTTTATGAACAATTATTTTTTTTAGTGTATGTGCTGCTGAAGCGGGCACGTGAATACTTATTTTTTTACTTTTTAAAATCTTTTTGTGAAAAATTTCAAAGGTACACACAAATAGAACCACTGTATAATGAACCTCCAGGTACTTCTCACCCAGCTATAACAATTATTCACATTTACCACTCTTGGTTCAGCTATGCTCCCAGTTTTTTTCTTTTTTTTCTGGAATATTTTAAAGCAAACAAGATATGATAATAAATGCTTTAGTATGCATCAGTAATGGATGAAGAATCTTTTGAAAGCACAACTATAATATTGTTATCATACCCAAGTTTAACAATAATTTATGTGCTATGTACTACCTGGTTTATATTTAAAATTCTACAATTGTCCTAAAATTTCTTTCTTTCTTTCTTTTCCTCCTCCCTCCCCCCTCCTTCCTGCTCCCTCCTCCCTCCCTCCTCATCCTGCTCCCTCCCCCCTCCTCCCTCACCTTCCTCCCTCCTCACCCTCCTCCCTCCCCCCCTCCTCCTTTCATCTTCCTCCCTCCCTCCTCCTCCCAGAGAAGGAGGTCTTGACAGGTCCTAGAGGCATGGGAGCTCCATAGTATCAGGCACTTCTAAAGCTTTTATCTTAGTTTCTCATTCCCTTCTCTAGTAAATACTGTTATCCACTAAAACATACCAGTGCTCCTTGGAGAAATGGCTGTTTCTAAGACTGGGAAGGCACATACACAAGATAAGCCCAGAGTAGCTTGGAGTGCCAGAAAGTAAGGAAGTGTCAAAAAAAAATCTCACAATGAGGGGCTTCTGTGTGGCTCAGTCAGGTTGAGTGTCCAACTTCGGCTCAAGTCATGATCTCAGGATATAGGAGTTCGAGCCCCGCATCAGGCTCTGTGCAGACAGCTCAGAGCCTGGAGCCTGCTTCGGATTCTGTGTCTCCCTCTCTCTCTGCCCCTCCCCTGCTCATGCTCTGTCTCTGTCTGTCTTTCAAAAATAAATAAATGTCAAAAAAATTTTTTTTTAAATCTCACAGTGATAAAGTTATGTCAAGGACACACAGGAGTCAATTGAAAGAGTTCCTGAAGACTGAAAGCTGGAACAATTCAAGCAACCAAATAGTCCAGTAGTATTGGATTATTATCCCGAAGTAAAAACAAAAAACAAAAATATCCAACTGTCCCTGCTGATCTACATAAATAATGAAATAAATGGGGAGAACAGACAAACCTCTTATGCCAAAGAATTCCAAATAATTATGTAGATATTGTCTTTTCAAGGAGGGGGATCCACAGACCCTACTCTTAAGTGTGGGTTTCACATAGTGACTTCCTTCCAAAGAAGATAGTAAGGACAGGGAGAATAGAGTGACTTTACAGTGAAGAAACCTGAGAAAACACTCCTCAGCCCGGTGGTCAAGGTTCACATCAAGAGTATCCTTGAAAGCATGTACCCCTGGTATCATGGCACATCACCTGTGTTCTTCCTTTCATAAACCCTCATCCCCAGGCTACTGAGAAAACCATCAGATAAATCCCAACACAGGGACTTTCTACAAAAATACACCACCAGTATTCACACTGTCAACGTCATTAGAAACAAGGTATGTCTGGGGCGCCTGAGTGGCCCAGTCACTTGGCATCCCACTCTTGATTTCAGCTCAAGTCATAAGCTCAAGGTCATGAGATCAAGCCCCAATGTCAGGCTTTGCACCGAGCATGGAGCCCATTTGAGATGTTCTCTCCCTCTTCCTCTACTCCTCCCCCGTGTCAAAAACAAATAAACAACAACAAAAAACACCGAGGTATGTCTGAGAAACTGTCACAGCCCAGAGGATCTTAAGGAGAACATGCTAAGTGTCATATAGTACCCTGGAAGAGAAAAAGGACATTAGGTAATATGAGGAAACAATGGGCTCTAGTTAATAATAAGGCATCAGTATTGTTCTGCTAATGGTGACAAAGTCACCCTAGTAATGTAAGATGTTAATAAGGAGGTCCCAGATGTGGGGGATATAGGGACTCTGTACCATAATCACATTTTTTTTGGCAAATCCAAAATTATGCTAAAATAAAAAGCTTATTCAAGAAAATCTACCCAATTATTTTCTTTATTCTTCTTTCTTGCAATGCCCCAGACTAAAGGAGAGGAAGAAAATGATCCATTCTACCACCATTACAATATCCATTCAGTATGCTGCTCGGGTATAAATTGGATTATCTAACTGTTAACACTAAGGTGTGACTTTCTAATAAGCTTAATATTTTCAGGTGGTATTTACATTTTAAAAGAGGCTCTGATTACTCAAATCTCAAAATATAATACCCAGAAGACATTTTTGAGCTGAACCTTTTTTTTTTTTTTAATGTTTATTCTTGAGAGAGAGTTGGCGGGGGGGAGGGGTAGAGACAGAGAGGGAGACACAGAATCTAAAACAGGCTCCAGGCTCTGAGCTACCAGGAAAGAGCCCAATGTGGGGCTTGAACTCACGAATGGTGAGATCATGACCTGAGCTGAAGTCAGACGCTTAACCAACTGAGCCACCTGGGCGCCCCGGGGGTGAGCCTTTTTGATGCTCTGTATCTGTGACTTCCATAAGCAATCCATACAAGAAGAATGACACAGAACTATATTTACAGACTTCCCAAAAGACTTGTAAAGTCTGTATAGAGAAAATTGATGGCCTTTTACACCACTATTTAAAAAAATTTCAAAAGGTTAAGCCAGTAGAGACAAAGTGTGGTGCAGTGGAAAGATTTTGGCTACCCAGAGGGAACTGTGTTCGGATTATGATGCCAGCACCTATAACTTTGTGACTTTGTTCATGCTGCTTAATTGCTCTGTGTGCCAGTGTCCTTACCTAAATAGAGATAATTAAAGCTTGATAGTGGTGACTAAGTGACATAATGCACATACAACACCAAGTATGGTGCCTAGCACATAGGAGATTTCAAAAAAGAAAAAAAAAGAAAAGATGATTACTACGTTGCTGTCGTCATCATGGACCATCGTCAATGGTTCCTTTATTTTCAAGCTGAGTAACGTGGAGCAGATTACCCAGCACCCTTCAGCATCAGTTCGCTTGCATAAAATGGTGATAAAAAACACATATTCCATATCAAGTTTCTATGAAGAGTAAATGAAGTTAATGCTTTTATTGTGTTTTGTCTTGTGCTTTAGCACAGCTCTGTCTGTATCTGTCCATCCATCCATGCATCCATCTGTCTTCACAACTATCTATTGGTCTATCGATCTGTCATCTATCCATCCATCCTGTCTGTGTATCTATCTGTCCATCCATACATCCACCTTCCTTTACATCTATCCATCTATCTTTCTTTAAATTTTTTTAACGTTTATTTATTTTTTGAGAGACTGAGAGAGACAGAGCATGAGCAGGGGAGGGGTAGAGAGAGAGAGAGGGAGTCACGGAATCCAAAGAAGGCTCCAGGCTCTGAGCTGTCAGCACAGAGTCTGACGCGGGGCTCAAACTCAGGAGCGGTGAAATCATGACCTGAGCTGAAGTCGGATGCTTAACCCACTGAGCCGCCCAGGTGCACCTGTCTTTCTTTAAAGTTTACATGAACAGACTTCAGATTCCCCTAAATGTGGCTAACAAAACGGAGCTAGGAAATTTCCCATACAGGAATTTGTACTTTTTTTTTTAACAGTGGAAACGAATTAGTTTTGAAAAGGCTCAAAGGCCTTCTTTGATATTCATGTGTTCCAGATAAAATTCTCAAATAATGCATATAAATGAAGGAAGCTTTAACCTGCAATAATTAAAGAAAAAACTATTGGTTTTGAATAATATTGAAACTGTGGGTTTATTACATTTTCAGGGCCTTGAATTTAGAGTACAAAATAAAGCCAAGGCCAGGGAGGCTGCCTCTTCTTAAAGGTTACTCCTAATTGATAATTTGTTGAATTAAAAAATTGTTGGTGCTTTCTTGCTAGTGGCACTGAGGCCAGCTGAGGAATCGTTAATAATTCTGGGTGCTTTGAAGCCTGAAGCCAGGAATACTTCCCTTATTTTTCAGTGCAGATGCTCAAATAGCAGCATCCTTGTGAGCCGTCTGTCAGTAAGTGTGCCAACTTTATGCTTACACTGTGATAAGAAATGCAGTGGTTAAATATCCTTAGTTATCCTGTTCATCCCACTCTACATGGGGACCAACTTAAGACCACATATTGTGTCCTCCCTCTGGCAACACAAAGACCCACTTTCCTCTCCTATCCAGCTACCAAACAGGCAGACCTCATGGTCAAATGGTCTGGTTGAGTCAGACTCTGAGATCTTTTGGATTAACTAGGAAACCAACTTAGAACAGGAAGGGAAGGGAAAGGACAGGAAGGGAGCCCCGCATTGAATCCTGAACAATGCTGACCTTTGGAGTCAAGGAAAGGAAGAAGAGCAACAGATAGCTATGAAGGCATGACCAGGGACAGAGGAGGATAACCGAATGTTCTAGAAGTCAACAGAGCCCAGCACTTCGATGGGGTCTTGTTGAGTGACCTTGAGAGACTGAGTAAAATAAAGACCAAAACATGGGCATTGGGTTTGATAACATGGTGGACATCATTGGTAATATTGGCAAAAGAAGTTTCTATGGAGTGGGGATAGAGAGAAGGGCAGGGAACTAAGGGGGAGAAGCAAATGGGGCATGAGGATGTGGGGGAAACCCATGTTTTCATTTGTGCTTGAAAATTTTCATAACTAAAAGCATTTCTAAGACTAATCAAAAACTGGACATGCACACACACACACACCCCTCACATTTCATTTAATGGATGACGTAGCATGTGAACCCAGCTCCATATAATCTCCATGCTGTTCCACCCTGCCCTCCCCCACATTTTCGTGGCACCAGCCACCGCTCTGCCCAAAGTAAGCCATGTGCAATTTTTCCTTTTCAGATGCCTTAGTGATCAGATTCCTTTGCTACTGTCCTTCTGAGACACATTGTTTATAGGGCTCAATATGACCAGCTGGCTCCTGGCTCCTCTCTAACTCCCTCTCACCACTTTCCCTCCATTACGACCCTCCGGCCATTTTGGCTTCCTTGCAGATCCTTGAACAAACTCCTATATCTCCTCAGGACTTGTGCACCTCTTCTCCCCTCTGCCTTGGCGCTCTCGTGCGCACTCTCTCTCTCTCTCAAAGCAAATCAATAAGCTTTAAATAATGACCTTTAGTCATAGTTATTAAGTAAAGGCAATCTGGGAGTCTTGGAGTTGGTGGTTGAGGGAAGACCTACAAAGCATCTAGATCAGAATTCTCCACCAATTCTATGTTGATTAGGTGAATCTGTGGGGGAAAAAAAGCAGAATTAAGCATGTAGAGTTACCCCCTGTGCATGTACAAGTTAAACCCTTGGAGAATTGCAACACGTGTTACCATAGGGTCAGTGAGAAGTTCTACCACCAATAAACTAGCCTAACTTAAATTAACCCACACTGGGCAATTTGCCTGCAAGAAATTTTCTGGTCATAAACATTTTATTGCTTTGGAAGTTTTCGTGGCACTATATTTGTGTGGAACGCATAGAAATGCATCAGTGTGCATGCAATACAGCATGGCGGGGAGGGTCAGTGGGGTGCAGTAATCAAGAGTATAGACGTTCAGGCCAGGTCTGCCTTGATTAGGTCCTGGCTCTCTGGCTTTCAGCTGTATAGCTTTGGGCAAGTTACTCAATCCTGTGACTCAGTTTTCTCATGTGCGAAATGAAGATAATAATAGTAGGACCTACCTCATCTAGTTGTAGTGAGGATTAAATGGGTTAATCCATGTAAATTCTTGAAGAAATGCCTGACCCATATAGCAAGCAACCACTAGCTTGCAACAGTTTTACAAGCCATGTGTTTTTCAATAAAAATAAGTAACAACACCGTGTTGGTTTCAAACTCTTTAGACCCTTGCAATTTTCTTGTTTTAAAAAATTTTTTAAATGTTTTAAAAAATTTTTTTCAATGTTTTCTTTATTTTTGAGACAGAGAGAGAGGAACACACAGAATACTTAGCAGGCTGTAGTCTCTGAGCTGTCAGCACAGAGCCCAACTTGGAGCTCGAACCCACAAACTGAGAGATCATGACCCGAGCCAAAGTTGGAGGCTTAACCGACTTGAGCCACCTAGGC
Organism: Puma concolor; assembly: GCF_028749965.1. Taxonomy (NCBI): domain Eukaryota; kingdom Metazoa; phylum Chordata; class Mammalia; order Carnivora; family Felidae; genus Puma; species Puma concolor. The sequence continues at coordinate 31,382,615 of NC_141682.1, forward strand.
ACCCCTAGACCCTTGCTATTTTCAAACACAAAGGGGGCTTCAGCCCCGTGGTAGTGACAAGGAATTTCGACTCCCTTTCTGGGAGTTATTCTTGGGCAATTTGAAAACCTGTCTGGCCCATTTTGCTGAGTGCTTAATGAGCCCACGTAACCTTTTTTTTTTTTTTTTTTTTTTGGCTAAAATTTTTATTTCATTTTATTGTATCTCTAGTTTGTATTATTTTACAACTCTGGTCAAGTTGTCATTTATCTGTCATTTAATATTTTATATTTCCCATCCTTTTGTTTTCTCTTTTCTTACCTTCCTCTTTGACCTCGATATTTCTATGTCAACTCTTTCTACAAATCCCATATGTATAATAATGTACAACTATAATAATACTTGCTCCCTTATTTATTCAAAAAAATTAAAATTTGAATTTCAATATAGTTACCAAACGGTGTTATAGTAATTTTAGGTGTAGAATAGAGTGATTTGATAATTCTATACATTATTCAGTGCTCCTCATGTTAAGTGTACTCTTAATCCCCATTACGTCTTTCACCCATCTACCAACCCACCTCCCCTCTGGTAACCATCAATTTGTTCCCTGTAAGTAAGAGTCTGTTCTTCTTTTCTTTTTTCCTTTTTTTTTGTTGTTGTTCATTTGTTTTGTTTTTTGGATTCCATATATGAGTGAAATCATACGGTATTTGTCTTTCTCTGACTGACTTATTTCACTTAGCATTACGCCCTCTAGGTCCATCTATGTTGTTGCAAATGGCAAGATTTTGTGCTTTTTTATGGCTGAGGAATATTCCAGTGTGTATATTTACATATATACACTGCATCTTCCTTATCCATTCATCACCCGATGGACACTTGGGCTGCTTCCATATCTTGGCTCTTGTAAATAATGCTGCAGTAAACACAGGGGTGTATATATCTTTTTGCATTAGTGTTTTCCTATTCTTTGGGTAAAAACTAGTAGGGGAATTACTAGATACTATGGTAGATCTCTTTTTAATTTTTAAGGAATCTCCATACTGGTTTCCACGGTAGCTACACAAGTTTGCATTCCCACCAACAGTGCACGAGTGTTCCTTTTTCTCCACATCTTCACCAAGACTTGTTATCTCTTGAGTTTTTTATTTTAGCCACTCTGACAGGTGTGAGGTGATACCTTATTATGGGTTTGATTTGCATTTCCCTAGTGATGAGAGTGATGTTGTACATCTTTTTATATGGCTGTTGGCCATCTGGATGTCTTCTTTGGAGAAATGTCTATTCATGTCTTCCGACCATTTTTAATTGGATTCATTTGGTTCTTGGTTTGGTTGTTTGACATTGAGTTGTGTAAATTATTCATATATTTTGGGTACTAACCCTTTATCAGATATATCATTTGCCAATATCTTCTCCCATTCAGTAGGTTGCTTTTGTTGATGGTTTGCTTTGCTATGCAGAAGCTTTTTATTTTGATGTATTCCCAATAGTTTATTTTTCCTTTTGTTTCTCTTGACTCAGGAGACATATCTAAAAAAATGTTGCTATGGCGGATGTTAAAGAAGTTACCACCTGTGCCCTCTTTTAGGATTTTTATGGTTTCAGGTCTCACATTTAGATTCTTAATACATTATGAGTTTGTTTTTGTGAATGGTGTAAGAAAGTGGTCTAGTTTCATTCTTCTGCATGTTGCTGTCCAGTTTTCCCAGAACCATTTGTTGAAGAGACTTTTTCCCACTGCGTGTTCTTGCCTCCTTTGTCGAAGATTAATTGGCCATATGATTGTGGGTATATTTTTGGGATCTCTGTTCTGTTCTGTTGATCGGTGTATCCATTTCTTGTGCCAGTTCCATACTGTTTTGATCACTACAGCCTTGTAGCATATCTTGAAATCTGGAATTGTTATCCCTCCCGCTGTATTTTTCTTTTTCAAGATTGCTTCAGCTATTCTGGGTCTTTTGTGGTTCTATACAAAGTTTTAAGATTTTTGTTCTAGTTCTGTGAAAGGTGCTGTTGGTATTTTGATAGGGATTGCAACTAAATTTGTGGATTGCTTTGGGTAGCCCGGAGATTTTAGCAATGCTTGTCTTTCTAATCCATGAACATGGAATATCTTTCCATTTCTTTGTGTCACCTTCCATTTCTTTCATCAGTATTTTATAGTGTTGAGAGTACAGGTCTTTAACCTCCTTGGCTAAGTTTATTCTTAGGTATTTTATTATTTTTGGTGCAATTGTAAATGGGATTATTTTCTTAATTTCTCTTTCTGCTATTTCATTATTAGTGTATAGAAATGTGACAGATTGCTGTGTAATGATCCCACATGACCTCTTGATTCCTTCCTTGCTTGCTAGTGAGCCACACTCAAACTTAAGAGAACATGCAATATCCACATCCTGGCTCTCCAGAAATGCAATTGTCTTTCACAAGTGTATCATTTCCCTCTTTCTCTGCTTCTGTCTTTGCTGTCTTCCTCTGCTTTTCTATCTCTCTTTTTCTGTGTCTCTCTCATACACATATCAAACAATACACGTTTTGTTTGTATATATGGTCTCCCTGTGTGTGTATACGTATGTATATGAGTGTATGCATATGCCTGTGTATGTGTGTGTCTTCCTGTGTGTGTGTCTCTGTGTCTACATGTGTGTCTCTGTGCATGTGTGTATCTGTGTGTGTGTATCTGTGTCTGTGTGTCTGCATGTGTGTTTCTATGTTTCTGTTTGTGAGTGTTCATGGGTGTTTTGTGTGTGTCTACGTGTGTGTGTGCGTCTGCACGTGTGTTTGTATTTGCATGTGTATCTGTGCATGTCTGTGTGTTTGCATGTGTGTCTTTGTGTGTCTGCATGTGTGCATGTGTGTCTGCATGTGTGTGTGTTTGCATGTGTCTGTATATGTCTGCCTGTGTGTTTGTATGTGTGTGTCTGTGTTTTGCATGTGTATCTGCACATGTCGGCGTATGTGTTTGCTTGTGTATCTGTGTGTGTTTGTGTATCTGTGTGTGTCTGTGTTTGCATGTGTATCTGTGTGTGTTTGCTTGTGTATCTGTGCATGTCTGTGTGTTTGCATGTGTGTCTTTGCGTGTCTGCGTGTGTGTTTTCACGTGTATCTGCATCCCTGTGTTTTCCATGTGTATCTGTGTGTTTGCCCGTGTGTGCATGTCTCTGTGTGTGTTTACATGTGTGTGCGTGTCTGTTTGCATGTGTGTCTTTGTGTGCTTGCATGTGTATGGGTGTGTCTCTGTTTTGCATGTGTATCTGTGCATGTCTGTGTGTTAGCGTGTCTGTGTCTGTGTGTGTGTTTGCAAATGTATTTGTGTGTATCTGTGTTTGTGTATCTGTGCATGTCTGTGTGTGTTTGCATGTGTGTCTGTGTGTGTCTCCGTGTGTGTTTGCATGTGTATCTGTGTGTCTCTGTGTTTTGCATATGTATTTGTGTGTGTTTGCATGTGTGTGTGTGTCTTTCTGTGTGTGTGTCTGTGCATGTCTTTGTGTTTGCACGTGTATTTGTGTGTGTCCGTACGTGTGTCTCCATGTGCACGTGCACACATAACCCTTTCCCCAGATGTGACTCTGCTTCTTGGTCTCTCAGCTTCTAGCAGCCCTCTCTCCTTTTGTCACAAGGGGGTCAGACTCCAGAAGACCCGCCCGCCCACCATCCCCCTGACTTCCAGCTGAGCAAAGTGGAAGATAAGGGCTGCTTCAAATGGCTCCTTTTCTCTGACTCCACATTGTGAACATGCCAGTGTTTATTTGGCCACATGGTCCATTTGGGACGATTTCCCTTGCAGTCCTGCTAAAAATCACCCCATTTTCTTTCAGCCTTTGTCCTCTTTTTGCCTCAACCCCACCTGAGGTCAGACACCTTTCTTCTCTGTTTTTCAGTTATCTCTGGTGCTTTTATTCCCATCAGCAACTTAAGCTGCTACCTAGCAATTTGAGTCAGGGTGTTCAGCCTCTGATTTTTGAGAGAAACATGCCCCTGATATTAAGCAGTTCACAGGCCCCATCCTCTGTGTCGTTTAATGGGAGGAATAATGAAGGAGCAACAACAAGCCAAATCCAACTACTTCTTTTGGGTAATTCTCCTATTGATTGCTCCCTAATCAGAAAACCTGTGGTCTTCATGTGAAGCAAAGACATTTGAAGCCAGCATTTTTATCATATTTGTCCAGCATAGATTGGAAGCTGATTTTCTTTTTTTTTTTTTTTTAATTTTTTTTTTCAACGTTTATTTATTTTTGGGACAGAGAGAGACAGAGCATGAACAGGGGAGGGGCAGAGAGAGAGAGGGAGACACAGAATCGGAAACAGGCTCCAGGCTCTGAGCCATCAGCCCAGAGCCCGACGCGGGGCTCGAACTCACGGACCGCGAGATCGTGACCTGGCTGAAGTCGGACACTTAACCGACTGAGCCACCCAGGCGCCCCTGGAAGCTGATTTTCAAAACATCAGAACGATATCTAGAAGAACCTGTCCTGTCGGGGGTTTGCTTTTGTGGGCTAAGAAAATATCCCAACAGCTTTTTGACCTATGAAATCTGTCTTCAGAAAGTGGTTTCCACATGTGTGACATATTTAGCCTGCCTCGGAAAAACACAATTTATATTTGACAGTTTTAATATTTTGAACACTGCATGTGGACATTTTTATCAGGCAGGTTGTTTATGTTGACAGTGGGAGTTTGCAAACTAATGAAGAAAATAAGAAAGGAAATTAGCTTGAAGCTGCTGAGTATTTGCGAGCAGAAGGTAAACGAAGGAGGTACCGATGTCTAGAAATAATTGCCATCGCTGCCATGGTCCTCCATTAGCGCTGCTAGAAGACCCAGGGTCTGACAGTTAAATTAAAGCTTGCAACCCAGTGAAAAATTAGCAGCAGAAAGCTTGAATTCTGGTAACATCACACTGCATGCCATTTACTGTAGGGCTTGACAACTTTGTTCCATTCATGATATTCATTGGGGGGTAAGACGGTTTGGGAGACGTAGAAAACACTTTTAGCTGTAGCAGGCAGTGTTTACAAAGCGATGATCCGGCCAGTTTGCCATGACAGTGAGGGCTTGCTCAGGGAATTTCTTCTCTTGTTATGTGACACTGGATGAATACTGGAGTCTGAACTTTGACATCAGACAGAGTTGAGTATAAAGCCCAGCTCCACCTGGGTGGACCCTACTGGCTTTGCGTCTTTGGGCTAGGGACTTAAGCTTTCTGTTCCTTAGTTTTCTCACCTTCAAAGTGTAGCTAATAATATGACCTACCTCATAAGATTATGAAGGAGTCGATGAGATAATGCATTAAAGGGCCTTGCACCATGTCTGGCACATCATAAGCAATGTAGTTGCTATTGTTCAAGAAGGCGGTAGAAGAGGAGTTTAGTTACAGTGGAAACGTTTGGAGGCTTCATGGGAAAGGTGCAAGTTGAGGTTCATCTGAACTATGAGTAAGGGTCTGACACGAGCATATGGGTTGGAAGAAAAGGGCAGCCTAGAAAGAGGAGAAGCATCTGCAAAGATCTGCGGAGGCAAAGAGTTGATGGCCTCTTCAGGGCTTGATAGAAGGACCGGGAGCAGGGAATGACCTTGAACTAAAATAGTCTCACGACCACTTTCTCTGTCACTCCTCAAGAGTAGGAAGTGGTCTTTCTGAATAGCCGGGTAACTTGCTTCAAGCTAGATTCTCTTGTTCAGTTCTTAAGCATCCAAGACCCAAGGAAGGGCAACCCAGCAAGGTAGTTCACCATCTCTCCCAAGACCCTCAATGCATTCCCCCTTTTCCCTTCCCCTTGGCTGGCCCTTGCCAATCTGGTGGATGAAAAATTGTATTTTCTGGCTGACGCCTCGTTTAGGAAATAGGTACAATGCTTCAGTTCAAATATAATACTACAGTCTTTTAAGAAATGGCGTTATCTGTCGAAATCAGGTATATAAATACCCCTTCACCCAGGAGTCCGATTTTGAGGAATCTGTCCTACACAGCTGAATGTACCAGTGCATAAATATAAATGTACTAGCATGTCTATTGCAATATTATTGAAAATGGCTTAAAAAGGCAGAAGCAAATCCAATGTTGTCCACTGATGAAGATGGCTGAATTAACAGGGAGGGTTACTCCTTCTATGGAATATGATACAGCTTTGATAGGAATTGATTACATCCCTATGTATCAACATCTCTCTGAGCCAGTTACATGCTATAACGTGAATAGTATGATCCAGTTTTTTTAAAAAAGCAGGAAAACTTTTTCTGTGACGTATGGTTGTAGGAACATAAAGAAAAGTGTGGAAACGCACCCACCAAACTTAGCTTTGTTTCCTTGCTGGAAGGGTGTCCAGGATTGAGCAAAGAGGGAGCAACAGTTGCCCTTTTCTTTGTAAACCCAATTTTGACTTGTTACCACCAGCATGCATTTTGTAGCTTGAAAGGAAAATGCACGAAAATACATAAAAACGACACTTAGCTGCTGAATAGGGGATACAGGAAAAGAAACGTGGAGTGAAAGTGAAGGAAAATTGTGGAAGCCATGAGCAGGAAAGGAGAATGACAGCCGCTTTTGTTAATGTGTGTGCTGGGCTGGCTTCAGGTTTTGCTTGAGGGGGAGTATGTCTCCCTTCTTGTACGGTAGAGAGGGAAGCCAGCAAGTCAGGGCATCTGTCTTAGCTTGGCATGGAAACTTCCTTGCATGAGGCAGTCCCTGCTCACCTGTGCAGCATCATCTCCCCCCCAGTCTTTAGGCGTGAGTACCATTGAGCTGCTTGCCTGGCAGCCCACACGCCATCATAAACACACACGTGCACACATGCACACACACGTGCACAAACACTCATGCGTGTGCTTTCTGTGGTTTCTCACTTCTGTGTTGTTCTTTAAGCCCAGAGCACTCCTCACATTTCTTTTTTCTTTTTAATTTTTAAATGCTTATTTTGAGAGAGAGAGAGAGAGAGAGAGAGAGAGAGAGAGAGAGAGAGAAAGCAAGTGGGGTAGGGGCAGAGAGAGAGGGAGAGAAACCCAAGCACACTCCACAGCCACAGCACAGAGCCTGATGTGGGGCTTGAACTCCCAAACCGTGAGATCATGACCTGAGCTGAAGTCGGACGCTTGACCAACTGAGCCACCCAGGCGCCCCAGGTGAATTTGTATTTGGCTTCTGTTTCAGATGAGGAAATGGAGGTCAGAGCAGTGGCGTGACCCATTCAAGGACCCACGGTGAAATGCTGATAGAATCAAATATTAAGGCCCTGTCTGCAGACTCCTACCTTGGGACGTTTCTGCTTCACCTATACTGTGAATTGCAGAAACGTACACACCCCAGTGGAATGCATTGGTGACTCTGTTACTGTTATTCAGGTGTGGTTTGTAGTTTGGGTCACGTCTCCCTCTGATTCATTCTGTTGACTAGCTCTTAGCCAGACCATAATACCCTAATGACCAGGTGGATGAGTTAGGAAGCTTCCCCCTGCAAGTAACAGGCAAATCTAACTTAAAGGAGCTTAAACAAATTACGGAGGCATATTCTTTCATGCAAAGAAAAGTTTGCCTTAAGGCATGAGCTAGAACTGAAGGCTCCCCATCTTTCTTCTCTGCCACCCTCCGCTTGTGACTTTTATCCTCTGGTGGCTCCACTCCTGGTTACAGGGGATTTGCTGCAGTTCTGGGCCTCTTGGTCTGCACACAAAAACAGTCAAATATGGGGAGAGCAAGGAGCCTGACCTGTATACTTTTAAAAGAGGAGACGGCACCGGGGTGGCTCAGCCATTAAGCATCTGACTTGGGCTCATGACGTGATCTCACAGTTGGTGAGTTCGTGTCCCACATCGGGTGAGTTGGAGCCCCACATCCGGTGAGCTCGAGGCCCAGGTGAGCCTCACTTCTCCCCCAACCCCTCTGTGTTTCTGCCCTCATGGGATTTTCCCTCTCTCTCTGCCCCTCCCTCACTTGCGCCCTCTCTCTCTCTCTCTCAAAATAAAACAAATAGAAGATAGGAGACAAAAACTCCACCAAGTGCTCCTCTGTGGGTCTGGGCAGTAAGGGATTAAAGTTGCCCAAACATTTGACCGTTGGCCCCAGATACTGGGAGGTAACCTCTAAGCCCTTGGAGTGTCCTGCCTGATAAGAATGTCTTTGTTTACCTAATGGTCTTGGGCTATGGCCCATAGTCTCTGTTAACTAGGCCTTGGGCCTTGCTTTGTGGCTCACCCTCTGGAGGGGCTGCAGACTAACTTTAGCCATGGGGCTGGTCAGTCCTGTCTACATGACTGAGCCCCAGCAAAACTTTGGGTACCAAGATTCAGGTGAGCATCCCGGGGTGGCAACACTCCATGCATATCATCACACATGGCTATTGAGAGAAGTCAGTACGATCTGCATGATTCCATTGGTGAAGGTCAACTCGAGGCTCCATGCTTGGTATCTCTTGGACCTCTTCCCTTGGCTGATTTAAATCTGTGCTCTTTCACTGTAATAAACCATAACGATTGGTATAGTTGAAGTAAATTATCAAAACTGAGGGTGGTCTTGGCGACCCCTAAATTTGTAGTTGGTGTCGGACGGGAGGAAAGTCTTAGAGACGGTGTCCTTCTCCATAGGTCCTATTGACCAGAGCTGTGTCATATGCTTCTTTCTCTGTCAATCACAGGCAAGTGGAACTGCCTTGGGTGGCTTGGATTGAAAAAGATTTAGCCCCCAGGACCGTGAGGAGCCTCCCCTGGAACGTTGGGCCTGTGATTCTTGAGACTTCTCTTAGGAATGAAGAAGGAGGGGCAATCATAACTGTCGGGATGCAGCTGACAGTGTCTACAACAAATTGTTTTTTATCACTGTCTTTCTCCTTGCTGGGAGCAGTGTAGCACCCCAAAGGGGCATTTTACCTCTGCTCTCTGGATCTGGCCATGCTTCCTACGGCCTGAAGGACCGTGCAATTTTCATTCCAGACAGCGACACTGATAAACTTGTCGATGTTTTGATCCCCCTGGGATCCAAAAGGCTTTGGAAAAAAGCCGCTTGGCATGACCTTTCCCTATGATCAGCATTTGTGCAAAATAAGAACAAAAAAATATCAGTGTAGAAACCTGAGAGAGTTCTTCCTTAAAGACATCTTTCTATCACTGACCACCTCCCGTCAGCAGAGGCCTCACATCCCAACCAGCCTAGGCTTTTGGCCTACAAGTTGTTCTGGAGATGTGAGTGTCCCATAAAAATAACGAATTCTTATAATAATGATATTAATGTATTGAGGGTTATTCTATACCAGGTATTGTGCAGAGAGGCTCTGAATCCATTACCTCATTTAATCTCATTTTAAATCCCATTTCAACGAATGTGAGGTAGGTTTTGATTACATTTATTTGTGTGTAGATGAGCAAACTGAGGCTCAGAGAAGTGAAGTAACTTGCCCATAGTCACACAGCCGGTAAGTGCTATAGTCAGAGCTGGATGCTTCTCAAGCAGGGTCTCGAGCTACTAAGCTACACTGCCATGTCGTGAGTTCATATCCGTGGGGAGAGGGGTTTTATCAGAGGAATAGGAGGTTGCCACTGAGGGGTTTGGAGCACAGGATGGCTTGCTCATTTTGAAAAGGGCATTTGGGTAATATCAGAGTGTTCCAGAATGCCCTTGGTAGGCTTGTCCAGCCTACCCCTGGAGTTTATTTGAGAACGACCTTGCATGCTTCAACCAAAGAAACATTTCTTTGATCTATTTTATGTTAGGTCTTGGATTCCATGTAATATTTCATTTGAGTAGAACATTTCACTGTCCTTAGAAAAGAAAATTAGAAATCCTTTCATCTAGATGAGAGTGGAAAATCTATGGCCTGTGGACCAACTCTGGGAAGTTGCCCGTTTTTAGAAATAAAGTTATACGGGAACACAGACATACCCATGCACTGGACATATCGTCTACATTTGCTCTTGTTGTAAATGGCAGAGTTAAAAAATGTACCATCTGCTCCTTTCCAGAAAACATTTGTGGACTTCTGATCTAGATCAAGGTGTCTTAACCTTGTCACTTGACGTTTGGGGTCAGATCATTATTTAAATTTTTTTAGTGTTTTTTTTTTTGTTTTGTTTTGTTTTGTTTTTGAGAGAGTACTCACTGGGGGGGAAGGACAGAGAGAAAGGGAGACAGAATTCAAAGCAAGCTCTGCACTGTCAGAACAAAGGCCATCATGGGGCTCGAGCCCACGAATGGTGGGATCATGACCTGAGCTGAGGTCAGACACTCAACTGAGCCACCCAGGCTCCCATGAGTCAGATCCTTATTTTTGGAGGATTTTGATCTATGTGTTGTAGGGTGTTGAGCAGCATCCTTGACATCCACCCACTACACCCCAGTGGCAACCCCCACCCCAATTGTCAACGAGTACCTTCAGTCAAACAGCACATCCATGATCTCTAGATCATCTTCTTATTATGTTCATTATTATTATCATGTTCGATATTATGTTCTTTCCAGATCTGACATTCTAGACATTTATGGCTTCTTACAGTCATTTCAATGAAAATGGCCAATAGATTTTGGCTACCATTTTTATAGAATTTATTCATGAGTATTGAGGGAGAAACTACTGTGTGCCTCTGTGACATCATTTTCTGGATAGATCTTTTTAGCTATTCAATTCCAAATGGATCATTTCATCAATATGCTTTAAAAATAACTCTTTTAGGGGCGCCTGGGTGGCTCAGTCAGTTAAGCAGCCAACTTTGGCTCAGGTCATGGTCTCATGGTTAGTGAGTTCGAGCCCCATGTCGGGCTCTGTGCCGACAGCTCAGAGCCCAGCGCCTGCTTCGGCTTCTGTGTCTCCTTCTCTCTGCCCCTCCCCCACTTGCGCTCTGTCTCTATCTCTCAAAAATGAAGAAACATTAAAAAAATAATTCTTTGGCAAGGCACGTTTTGGCCTCACTTAGGGTGGCAGATGGTAACCTGAGGCTTGGGGAAGGAGGAGACGGCTGATGTTGAGATCTCAGTTTAGCCAGATTGGACACGTCAATGAAATTTCTCTGACCTTCAGTTTTTTTGTCTCTGCCCTGGGAACAATAATGACTACCTTGCTGAGTGGTTGTGACACTCATAGGAGATGACGTCATGGAAACAAGGAGCTTAGAAAAGATGGCCTGGAGGTTATTTGTATATGCATCTCCAAAGGGTACAGTAACATTGAGCCAAAACACCCTCCTGGTACACACTGGATTTCCAGCAGAATAGGAGAGATACCTCTCTAAAGCCCGGAAGTTTTGAGAAAGTTTATGAAACCATGCATTTTCATAATTCTCTTTGGGGCTGGTAAAGAAGTATCACTGTGTAGCTGAGACATACAGGAGGATGGAGTAAAATAACATTGAATGTATGTCACGTTTTATGACTTGGTGATTATAAACTCTCAGGAGCTGGAATATCACTGGAGGGTTAGACAAGAAAATGATGCTTGATTATAATATGTCCAGGACCACAGTGTTAGTACCATAATTTTTAAAAAAATCTAGTTTGAGACCCTAATTCTTTTCATTTTCACAATGCCTCCTGCTTTTGTGAATCCTAAGAATTCAGAGATCCTCTGTAACTGTCCCATTGTCAAGTATTGAAATCATTGTCTCCAAATCTATTTCATTGAACTCATAGCTATAGAGTTGTCTACCGTTTAGACATTTCCCTGTGGCCTAAAGATTGCACCATGGTGTAATCATGTAAGCTAATTATCTGTGGTTGAAATTTTGGTTCAGGTTCAGCTTTTCTAATAGGAGATTTTATAATTAGGTTCTGTGCCACTCTATGGGTGGCACCTTTTCCTTATGTCTATGTACGTGTGTGCGTACATGGTAACATTAAAGATGTGATGTGTGGAAGGCCATCCAGGGAACGTGAACAGTCTGAAGGTCTCCATACAAATGCTGACACTATCCATGACCTTTCCAATCAGCATGTGGAGCCTGGGCTAGAAGCCAACAAGTCAGGGCTGCACTCTGCCTTTTGCCAGTTATCTGCTCTGTGTCCTTGCGAGAGTAACCCCACTTTGGGCCTCAATTTTCCCCTCTGTAAAATGAGCACATTAGATAAACAGAGCTTTTGCCATCGAAGTTCCCATTCCTCCTCTCCATCAGGCCTTTCTCGTCCTCTGACCTCCAGCCCCATGTTTAGGCCATTTTAACATATTCAACTCCAAAGTCCTTCTCTTTTACCTCCCCCGTTCCAATTCATTGCTTCCTGCTGAGCTGTTAACGGCACTGTTACAGGATCATTTTCCAGAAAAGGTAAAATCATGACTCCCGTAGCCATGCAAAATAAATGTGTGTGTGTTTACTGGGTTGAGTAGTGTCCCCCTCCAAATTCACATGTACCCAGAATCTGTGAATATGATCTTATTCAGGGGTAGGATCTTTGCAGGTGTAACCAAATTGAGATGAAGTCATGCTGGATGAGGATGGTCCCTAAATCCGATGCCTGGTGCCCTTGGAGAAGAAATCTGGAAAGAGGGAGAATGCTGTGTGCAGACAGAGGCAGAGAGTCAGAGTGATGCATCTATGAACCAAAGATTGCCAGCAAACATAAGAAACTAGGGAGAAGCAAGGAAGGATTCTCTCCCAGAGCCTCCAAGAGAGCCTGACCCCACAGACACCTTGTTTTCAGACTACATTCCCTTTGGAAGTTTTAGAGGCATATCTCTCTCCTTGTGTTTTGCAGCTTCTGGGGGCCACTGGCAGTGCTCAGCTTGTGGCCCCTTTCTCCATCTGAGAGGGTACCATTTTTACCCCCAAGTCCATCATCCCATCTCTGACCTCCTGCCTTTGTGTTAAAAGGATTCCTGTGGCAGGGTGCTTGGGTGGCTCATTTGGTTAAGCCTCTGACTCTTGACTTGACTCAGATCATGATCTCATGGCTCATGAGATTGAGCCCTGCTTCAGGTTCTGTGCTGACAACAGGGAGCCTGCTCTCCCTCTCTGTCTCTGCCCCTCCGCTGTTCTCACTCTTTCCATCTCTCAAATATAAGTAAATAAACTTAAAAAAACCCAAAAGGATTACTGTAGTCACCCTGAGCTTAGCCAGGTCATTCAGGAAAACCTCCCCATCATTATACCCGTAATTTAATCACATCTACAAATTCCCTTTCACTGCATGTTACCTTTATCATATTCATAGGTTCTGGGGATTAGGGCATGGAAATATTTGAATGGGACATTATTCTGCTTATCTTACTTTTTTTTCTTCTTTTTTGGTGAAAAGATCCTATCCGTCTATCTATTGCTCCATCCATCCATATCATCTATCATATATCTGTCTACTTAGCCTATATACTTACCTATTTTACTCACCATGATTCTTAAGTAATGAGAGACTTTTATATCTGGCATAAATCTCAAACAAAATGAAACTTGGAACAAAGAACCTTCAAACAATGAAATTACTACAAAGGAACAAGATAATTTTAGAAATGACACGTGGACTCTGAAGCAGCACCTTGTTCAAAAGTAATGTTCTTTTCAGGAGCAAATATTATTAAGTGGAAGTCTCAGCTTATCTCAGGACCTCACTAAATCACTGCTCATCAAACTGGGTCCAAAATGAAGTTCCTGATCAAAGATACCAAACTCCTGCTCAGCTGTTAATGGATATGATTAGGTTGAGATCTTCATGTTTGGCCCATTTCTTCTCTTCTAGTCCTTGTGGGTAGACATTTTCCTTTTTTTGGAAAAAAACGTCTACCTTGTGGGTAGACATTTTCCATTTTTCCTTTGGGTTCCCCAGAAGCACCAAGTAACAGTCCCAACCACCAGTGACTTAAACAAGAGGTGATTTACTATTTCCTACCAAAGAACGCTGGTAATAACAGAGGACCACGCATGTCTGCTATAGTTTGTGTAAATGTCTGCACATTGTCAGATTCCCATGTTGTGTTTCCTTTTCTTCCTGCTGAAGTTGTCCTAATGATTATATACAAGATCTGACCTCAGAAGCCTGTTTTCCTTTGGCTGTGTGATGGAGAGACCGGAGAGTTTTTTCCAGTGCTTCAGGGTCATGGTTTCTAGAGAAGGTATAAGTTTTCTACTTAAAATGGCCTCTGACTCTCTGGCCACATATTCATTGATCAGCCTGAGCCTGTGATGTAATTAATCCTTCAGCTAATAGCCAGAAAGGAGTGTATGGTAAAGACAGACTGGTCTACACTTCTCCAAGCCAGGAAATGTAGAGTTAACCCCTCCCGGGGTAACTTTCATTGTGTCCCAAGTTGGTGAGGGAGGCGGGAGTTAAGATTATAACCAAGGGCTAGAGAGTTCAGGAGGAACTCATTCCTTTTCTTGAGAAGCATTTGCTGAGACAGCATCTTTATGGGCCGAGTCTGTCTGTCTCCTACTAAGGCCAGTTTACCAGAGGAAGGATTATGGCGGATGCTTCATCCTTGGACTTAGTAGAGCAGGTGCTAAAGGTCTGTGCCTTTGTACATGCCAATTAAACATTTGAAAAAGGCAGTGATTTTGGACAGAAGTTTTGACCTCAGAATAGTTGTCATTGGCAACGGCCAGCTCCTTTGTAACCCTGCATGGTCCTTCGCTTGTTTGCCATTCTTTGTGGCTCATCGTCTCCACCCTGGCTATTTTACAAATAATATACCTCCCTCCTCCATTCCCCTTCTGCCTCCATTCTGAATGGATCTACTTTTTCATGTTATCCCTTTGATCAGAAACATTAAATAGCTTCCCATTTCATAGCCTTCCTACTGAATAGGGCACAGCCTACTGGGTCAGATCCAAGGTTATATCCTTGTCTTATCTCCTACTGTTGCCCAGAAAGTTCTGACTATCAATGATGCCTTGTCTTTTTCTATCTGCACGTCTTTGCTCAACACTCATTTTTTTAATTAAAAAAAAATTTTTTTTAACGTTTATTCATTTTTGAGCGACCGAGCGTGAACGGGGGAGGGGCAGAGACGGCAGGAGACACAGAATCTGAAGCAGGCTCCAGGCTCTGAGCTGTCAGCACAGAGCCCCATGTAGGGCTCGAACTCACGGACTGCGAGATCTTGCCCTGAGCCGAAGTCCGATGCTTAACTGACTGAGCCACCCAGGTGCTCCTCAACACTCATTTTAAGTTAGAACTTGCTCTTCCATCATTGCCTACAAATTTCTATCTCTTCTGCAATGGACAGTTCAAGTGCTCTCTGTCCTGGGATTTTCTCAACCAGACGAAGCCTTTTTCTCCTTGAAGGTTTTCTCCTGAGATAGTATTTCTGTGAAGTTTTTTTCTTAGATACTGTTTCTGAGAAATGTTCAGCTCATCATCAACTATAATTTTTTTTTTTTTTAAGTTACTGGTTTAGGGGTACCTGGGTGGCTCATTCGGTTAAGCATCAGAGTCAGACTTCAGCTCAGGTCATGATCTCGCGGTGCGTGAGTTTGAGCCCTGCATCAGGCTCTGTGCTGACAACCCAGAGCCTGAAGCTTGCTTCAGATTCTGTGTCTCCCTCTCTCTCTCTCTCTCTCTCTCTCTCTCTCTCTCTCTCTCTGCCTCTCCCCCACTCACTCTGTCTCTCTCAAAAATAAAAATCAATATTAAAAAAAAATTTTAAGTTACTGCTTTACATGCCATAATTCCCTTAAAAGACTGACTTAACATGAATAACTTTAATTTTATATTGTCCAGATCATCAAACCTCCTATCCACATAGAATTATTTAATTAGCTAGGATGATGTATTTTATAAAAAAAACAAAACCCAAAAAACTGTAGCAGTTTCAAAGCATTATTTAGTGTGCTTTTTAGAACTTATTAAAACCAGAGGCTCTTGGTCTCCCACAGGTTAACAAGACACAATCCAGAGAATTTTGCCTAATATTCCAGAATGTTCTCGAATCCTTGAAGCCCATCCATGAACTACCAACCTCATTAGCTCAAGAACAAGATCTTGTGTTGTTGTTTTTCTTTAACAGTTTTTAAATTTATTTTGAGAGAGAGAGGGAGGGCATTCATGCACGTGAGCATGGGAGGGACAGAGAGAGAAAGAGATAATCCCAAACAGACTCTGCCCTGTCAGCATAGAGCCTGCCAAGGGGCTCAATCTCACAAACCATGAGATCATGAACTGAGCCGAAATCAAGAGTTGGACACTTAACCAACTGAGCCACCCAGGCCTCCCAAGAGCTTGTGTTTTGATAGATTAATTCTCCTGTATCTTATATGAGCTGAAGCAGAAGGGAACTCTATTTGACATTGTCAATAGACAACTTCTAACAAGATTAATATTAAACTTGATTCAACAAATGTAATTTTTATGGGTTTACTTCAAAGGAAGAAAGGCTTCTATGTGGGTCTTGAAGAGGTCAGGACATTATAAATGCCATTCTGCTCAGTTGTGAGTGAAATACACATTTCGGCTCTTTATTGATCCAAAAGGCTTAAATCCAAGTCACTTAGGGCTCGAACCATCTCCTTTTTATGGCATAAAAATAACTCCCCCAGATCAGCAGAAAACCATTTCCTGCATCAGGTTCAATACACTGATAAAATAATAAGACCCAGATAAGACCCTCCGGTCACCATCTGGCTATTTTTTATTAAACAAGAGTGACACCATATCTAGTCAGTATTAAATCAACTGCTTGGGGGTGTCTTTGTGGTTCTATAAAAGCTGTTAAAACAGCTGTGGGCCAAGTAATTAATGAATTGATGAACCCAGTTGACCTAATTTGGTCGTGATTAGGCTAGAGAAAGCAGTCCACATGCAAGCCGTAGAGTTTTGGATGGTAGCTTTTCTCAGAGCTTTGGTGACACTGCGTGTGAGCCAAGAATGGAACTTGTGCTCTCCCTCTCTGTCTGCCTGTCTGTCTGTCTGTCTGTCTGTCTCTCTCTCTCTAGTCTCCAAGTCTGTGATGCTTCTCTCTCAGCTACTTCACCATTTTTCCAGCTCTCTGTTCTGTAGACTCCTCTTGTGTACTTTTCCTTGTCCTCCCCATCCCTGACTTTGCTACCTATCGCCTCACACCCAGAGATCTGCGGTGCCTTCCCACCAAGGTCATGGCTTCTGTTCTAGCCTCCGCGCAAGCACATTTCTTAAAAAAACAAACAACAACAAAAAAAAACTATCACTTTTTATTTACATAAAAAAAAGTGTGACGATGCAGGTGAAATCTCTTTGACAACGTCCTTATTCCCCAAACTGCGTTCCTCTTTCCGGAATGTTCCTATGTATCAATTTGATATGTGAGCTTCTAGACGTCGTTATTTGTATTCATGAATACATGGGCCAATAGAAAGTGTGTAGAAACCTGTGTGTGTTGGTAGTATCATAATTCATTATTGTTGGGCAACACGCCTTTTTTCACTCAACAATACAACTTAGAGATTTTCCCGAAGTCTTTTTTTCAATTAAAAAAATTAAAAACAATTTTCTTTAACGTTTATTTATTTTTGAGACAGAGAGAGACACAGCATGAAAGGGGGAGGGGCAGAGAGAGAGGGAGACACAGAATCGGAAGCAGGCTCCAGGCTCTGAGCCATCAGCCTAGAGCCTGACGTGGGGCTCGAACTCACGGACCGCGAGATCGTGACCTGGCTGAAGTCAGACGCTTAACCGACTGAACCACCCAGGCACCCCTAAAAAAAATTTTTTTAAATGTTTGTTTATTTTTGAGAGAGAGAGACAGCGTGTGAGCAGGGGAGGGACAGAGAGACACAGAGCCTGACATGCATGGGACTCGAACTCACGGACCACAAGATCATGACCTGAGCTGAAGTCGGACGCTTAACTGAATGAGTCACCCAGGCGTCCCTTTCCCAAAGTCTTACATACAGGTTGACTTCATTCTCTTTAATTGTTGTGTAATCCTCCCTAGTCTAAATATAGCAAAGCTTATTAGGCCATTTTCCTGTTGATAATTTGCGTATTTCTTGTCATGAAAATCAATACAATTTATTTCTGCATTTTCTAAAACATCCTTTGATGAGCACTGGCTATGAAACTTTCAGGTACCCAGGCACCTGGGTTTCTCAGTCAGTTGAGTGTCCAACTTCAGATCATGATCTCATGGTTCTTGAGTTCAAGCCCCTCAGGCTCTCTGCTGACAGTGCAGAGCCTGTTTGGGATTCTCTCTCTCCCCCTCTCTTTTTGCCCCTTCCCCTCCACTCATGCTTTCTCTCTCTCTCTCTCTCTCTCTCAAATAAACTTTAAGAATAAAACGATATATTAACAAAAGAAATAAAATAAAACTTTCAGGTGCCTACATCTTCAAGTCCGAATGGCCTTTGGGGACTGTGCTCCCCATCCTCCTTTACTCGGGTACTTCTCACTGTGCCCCTACCACATGCACACGACCAAGCTGGCGTTCCCGTCCCTTACACACTCCTTGTGCTTTGGCTCATTCAGATCATTGCCATCACTCAGAATGAGCCTCCATCTCTTTATCCTGGTTACGATGTGACCATCGCTTACCTATAAATAACGCTGATTATATTCTGAACGTTGGCTAATGCTTTACATGTTTCTAATGTTTCCCACTGCTCTGTGATGTGGGTTCATAATTATACCCATTTTACGGATCAAGAAACTAAGACCTAGCAAGATTCAGTAATTTGCCCAAACTTACCTGGCTTGTAAGTGGTGTGGCTGAGATTCAAATCCAGGCAGCCCAGCTCCAGAATCTATGCTCTTAATCACTCATCTGTACATTTTCTCTGTTACATATTGTATGCCTCTGCCTCCTTCAAGCACTCCTTGGTCACCTCTCCAGACCTCTCCCATTTATTCTCCTGTTCACCAAACATTTTTGAGCTCCTGACTATGTGCATGTTCTATGCCAGATTCCGGGGATGTATTCATGAACAAAATGGTGCTGTCTATGAGCTGAACTTGTCAGGCTGATAAACACAACTTCATAGGCAGTGCTGCCCACGCCACTCAGAGGGACTTGTTGCATGCTCCTATTTATCTTTTTGTGGATGTGTTTTGGACCTTCTATCTGCGGATCCTTTCAAGGCAGATGAGAGAATCCTGGGGGCTGCCCTGATGTGGCTTCAGGAAGATGGGGGCTTAGACAACCCATCATGGCTCTTAGACCCTGAGCATCTTAAGCTAAGGCAGAGAAATGTTCTAAAAGTTCCTGTTCATCAGAGCGGCCGTGTGTCTGTCTACTTTGCCTTCTGTAAGACTGTTGAACCCATGCCTCCAGCAGGTAGAAACAACAACGACAAAAACTACAAGCTAAAAAAAGGGGGAAAGGATGGAACTAGAGGTGCAGGCTTGTACGTTCCACACCATTCATGCCAGCAAAAGGCAAAAAAAAAAAAAAAAAAAAAAAGACACTGGAACAACTTTGCTAAAATTGTGTCTTGTTTACATGCCAGATAATGCTTTCTGGAAGGTATCATTTGCTTATTGATTCACTTCCAACACTAGGCATTAAACTCAGTCCATTTACTTATTCTGAGCATTTTTAGTGAAATATTCTTCCTTTAAGAAATTTGTTTAATGTGTATTTTTGAGAGAGAGAGAGAAAGAGCATGAGCAGGGGGGGTGCAGAGAGAGATGGAGACACAGAATCTGAAGCAGGCTCCAGGCTCCGAGCTGTCAGCACAGAGCCTGATGTGGGGCTCGAACTCACAAGCTGTGAGATCACGACCTGAGCCGAAGTCCGAAGCTTAACCCACTGAGCCACCCAGGTGCTCTGAAATGTCCTTCCTTTGCCAGACCTGTCCTCCATCTTTGCTCAGAAAAGGAGACCATTTTCTCCCCTCCCAGCCCTTCATATTCGCCCCCCATATTCGTGCTCTGTGGGGGTAAGCACAGCCTGGGAAGGACAAGTCAAGGTCTCTGTCACACAAATGAAGGAAAGCTGACTACTCAGGGTAGTGACAGACTGAATGTTAGATTTGGGTCTCCAAATCCTTGTCCGGTCACCAGGGCTGCACCACAATGCTTTCCTTCTTTGTGCCAGGTCTATAGTTTTATTATTTTTAAGTTTATTTATTTATTTTCGGAGAGACAGAGACAGCACAAGTAGGGGAGGGGGAGAGGGAGAGAGAAAGAGTCTCAAGCAGGCTCCACACTGCCAGTGCAGAATCCAGGGTGGGGCTCGAACCTGCAAACCATGAAATCATGACCTGAGCCAAACCAAGAATCAGATGCTTAACCGACTGAGCCACCCAGGCACTCCCCAGGTCTATCTTTTAAAAATGCCAGCACCAGCTCCAGAGGTTGGCAGATAATTGAAAATCACATTTTACTCCTCCACAGGCTGAGCCCTATAAAACCAGGAGGCTCTTGGTTCCCCCCAAACATCCCTCGGCCTTTTATGGCTCTTTGCCTCTGTGCATGTAGTTGCTCTTCCCTGCTTGCTTAGCCCCTTTTGTGTGATGAGACTCCGTTCATGTGTCATTTCCTCTGGGAAGCCCTCCATGCTGTCGTTGGTGGCTCCAGCTTCTTGAGATGACACTTTCCTTTAGTATTTATGCAAATATCTAGAGTTTTAATCCACTAGAAGGCAGGAAGTCAAGTATGGTTGCTTGTATCTCCAGGTGTTCTTAGCAGAACACTAGAGTTGGGGGCTTACTCTCTCCTCATCATCTCTTGGTCGGAGTCTCTGATCATTGAATTTCTCACCTCCTGCAAATGCCCTCTTTTCTCCATTGCCCCCAAGTGTGACCTATAGTGACATAATCTTCAGTGTACCCCTGACGTAGGTTGTCTTGTCCAGCAGATGTTTATTTAACGGAAGAGGTTTTGCTCATCGCAGTAGATTACATCATGGACCAGAACGCACAATAACTTGAGATGAAATATTAGATGTCATGATGCCAAGAATTCATCAAAGCCTTCCTGGTGCTGGGCTTTTCTCACTGGCTATGTCTTAGCTGAGGATTTCACTCCCTACCCCTTCCTTCCCCAGCCTCCCCAGAAATCCCCTCCCGCTTCCTTTTGCCAGCCTCGAATCCTTAACATTCTTGTGCTGTTTTTCCAGTGCAGAGAATTCTAACTCTCCTCTCTCTCCCCTTTTCCTCAAACTAATTCCATTTTACAAATCCAAGAATTTCTTGACGATGGCCCCACTGAATGAAGGACGCTGTTGGCCTCATCTCTCCCTTCAGCACTACAACACATGTATGGATTTGTGGACATTGTTATCTTGTTAGTTACATCTCCACTGGGTGAGAACATGGAATTAAAAAAAATATATAATGTTTGTTTATTTTATTTTATTTATTTATTTATTTATTTTTTAATTTTTTTTCAACATTTATTTATTTTTGGGACAGAGAGAGGCAGAGCATGAACGGGGGAGGGGCAGAGAGAGAGAGGGAGACACAGAATCGGAAACAGGCTCCAGGCTCTGAGCCATCAGCCCAGAGCCCGACGCGGGGCTCGAACTCGCGGACCGCGAGATCGTGACCTGGCTGAAGTCGGACGCTTAACCGACTGCGCCACCCAGGCGCCCCAATGTTTGTTTATTTTAGAGAGACAGAGCACAAGTGGGAGAGGGGCAGAAAGAGAGGGAGACACAGAATCAGAAGCAGGCTCCAGACTCTGAGCTGTCAGCCCAGAGCCTGATGTGGGGCTCGAACTCCCAAACTGCAAGATCATGACCTGAGCTGAAGTCGGATGTTTAACTGACTGAGCTGCTCAGGCGCCCCAGAGAAAGTGGAATTGATACAAAGGAAAGCAGTCAAGGACTCTGATTTCTTCTTTCTCATTTTTTTTTATGGTTTGCATTTTAGTTTTACAATGAACATGTATAGGTTTACTGGTGTATTTGTAATACAATTGTTAAGGCAGAAACGTTTAAAATGTGCTTTGAAACCAAAGTATCGCTTTTTTTAGTTCTTGGGACAATACTCAATTCTTGTACAGGAGTTTCTTTCACAGGGCCCCTGTAAACAGAAGAGGAGAAACAAAGATTTATTTTCCTCTTGTCCAGAGCAAACCAAGTCCTTTGTTTATGTCAGTCTCCCCAGATACTGCATGAGAAGTCAGTGACTGTATCTTAATCATCTTTGTAGCGTAAGGGAAAATGGTGCTTCCGTGGAAAATTACTCATTGTCTAGAGCATGTTCCTCCGGGTTATCAAATGCTAGCTTTGCATTGTCTACTCTGTAAAGTGTCGATAATTGATAGCAGTGCAAACTAATTTGTGCCTGTAGACATGCACTAATTCTGTATGACGGAGGCTCACATCTGTCTGTATAGCGGAAGCTCCCAAACTGTGGAAGAGGCCACTTTGGCTTCCATTTACATTTTGATTTCAGTATTCCTCTCCAGTCTCTGCATTTTCTTTTGAACCGATAGAAACATATCACCAGGTCACTCATTAATGACTTAAGTAGGTTCTCTAACATGTTTTCACCTTACATCTCCTACTCTGAATGAGAGTCATGATTTTACCTTTTTTGAATTTGAACGTGGTCCTTCTTCAGTGTCTCCATGGCCTGGGCCAAGGACTGATGGGTGGCCACCACAATCCATGCTTGTTGAATGAATGAATATATGAAGAACCGAAATGTATATCCTTGTTGTTATTAATATAACATTAGTTCCAGCATGTGCATTATTAATAGGCTTGAATTTTCCCCTTCTTAGTTAATGGCAATGTTGGTGATAACTTGGGGTGTCCCTGGGCTGTATCCATTCCATTTTATTCTAATTAGAAAAATATTTTTTAGAGAACTTGGGGAAGATAGGAAATATAAAGAATAAATTGTAACCATCCCATAGTCCCTTTCCCCCAAGTAATCACTATTAATTCCATTAATTCCTTCTAGTCTTTTCTCTGCATCTGTTTATTCAACGAGAATTTACTAAGCACCTGCTGTGTGCCAGGTACTGTGACCATCACAGCGAAGGAAACACACAAGGCACCATCCTCTTGGAGCTGACATGTTAAGTGGATGGAAGGGGAGAAAAAATAGATGAACGACTGAATACGAAAGTCCCAATCAATAAAGAGCCCATGTATGCTTCTCAATGCATATTTTCTATCAATTTTTGTGATCTGCAAAATTAACTTCAAGTCACGTACCCTTTATTAACAGCCCGTGCTCAAATGCATCGGTATGGAGTTAGGTGTCTCAGTTGGCGTCTAACTCTCTCTGAGCCACCTCTCTCTTCCACCCACGCCTCCCCCCCCCCCCCACCCAGAACGTGCTACCACCGGGTAGATGGCATTGAAGGTGTTCACCATGCCAAGATGGATGGTTCTACTGCTCCCCAAAGCCTCTGAGACTCAGAGTCAGGGTTTCAACATAAACATCCTCCTGGGGGGAATCCAGAAGGGAATCCTGTAAACAAGAAGGAGATGCCCAAAATGCTGGGAACCCAAATGTCCCTTTGATTTGTCCTTGAGTGGGGACGAGGGGCTGCCATGTGGAGAGAAAGGGTGATAGTAGCAGTGGAGAGGCGAGGCAGGGATGTTAGATGTTCTCTTGTAAAGGAGCTGCTCCCACAGCGAGAAATCACAGTTCACTGGCATCCAGACTTCGTAGTTTTCTTTTCTTGTCAGCATGTTTCATTTAAAATTAAATGGAATTTGGGGCGCCTGGGTGGCACAGTCGGTTAAGCGTCCGACTTCAGCCAGGTCACGATCTTGCGGTCCGTGAGTTCAAGCCCCGCGTCAGGCTCTGGGCTGATGGCTCAGAGCCTGGAGCCTGTTTCCGATTCTGTGTCTCCCTCTCTCTCTGCCCCTCCCCCGTTCATGTTCTGTCTCTCTCTGTCCCAAAAATAAATAAACGTTGAAAAAAAAATAAAATTAAATGGAATTTAATTTTCACTTCAGGGGGCACCTGGGTGGCTCACTTGGTTAAGGGTCCAACTTTGGCTCAGTCATGATCCCACAGTTCGTGGGTTCAAGCCCCACGTCCAGCTCTGTGCTGACAGCTCAGAGCCTGAAGCCTGCTTCAGGTTCAGTGTTTCCCCCTCTCTCTGCCCCTCCCCTGCTTGTGCTCTGTCTGTCTCTCTCTCTCTCAAAAAGAAACAAACATGAAAAAAAATTTTTTTAATTAAAGGTGCTTCAAATTTGAAAACTTGTATTAAAATTGGAGGACCTTATCTGAGAGTACATATCTTGAGATGAAAGTGTGTGTGTGTGTGTGTGTGTGTGTGTGTGTGTGTGTGTGTGTAAATTTTAGGCTAGCTCCTGCAAAGTAACCTTGCTTTAAGGTTGGAAAGAACTGAGACTGTTTGAAGGGCTTACATCTAATTGATTCCAAGTCATCGCTTAATATTGATTGATAATGAATTTCCTGTGGGTCAAATTCACATGCTGCTGCTTTCTATGAACTGGGACATGAAGCCCCTGGTATTGTGAAATACTCTATCAGCCTTATCATATATTTAGAGACAAGAGGGGTGACATCTGTTTAAGCCCCTCTGTCTGTCTCTGTCTCTTATTTTCTCTCTCTCTGTCTCTTAAACTCTGATTCTGATATTTTAGAACTTGTTTCGTCCTACTTAGTGGCAAACGGAACAGCGTCTCAATCCAGCATCTAAAAATGATGCAAGAGGGTTCTTCCAAACACAGGCATCAGAGAGAGAGAGAGCACTTGTCTTGGAGCACGTCTTCACATGTTCTTTCTCCTTATACATGTTTCTCAGCTCCTGTCATCCACATGTTGATTACTGATCTTTAATGTGTTTTAGACTCTTCACCCGCCATATTGGAAACTGGATGAAGGTGGCCATATCCTTTCCTGCCCCCATCCCCCTCTGTTGCTATGGCCCCAGGGCCCTGGAATAATACAGGCTTAAAAAGAGACCAACTGGCTGGCAAAATCTTAGGAGCTGTGGTTGGACTAGATGTAACTGTAAGTCGTTTTGACAAATAATTTCTCCTGCTACCCGTTCTCTTCCAGAACACATTTCTTTAGCCTCCCAAGTGAAAATCATCAGGAGACCCCGGGGGAAATTCCTTTGCAGCCTTGACTCCTTGACCCAAGAGGTTCCCACCCATCATCATGCGGGGCAGAAAGAGAGGTTTCTAATTCGGACTTGTTTGCTGCTTCTATTCACTCAAATAAACTCTGGTGTTGACTTCCTGATCCCAAACCTCTTGCTTTTATATACACAACAGGGGAAACACGTGTCCCTCATCTTTTCCACCTTGTTCTTTAAAGGCAAACGACATTACCCATGATCTGCAGGGAGTTTATTATACGGGTGAATCTGAACGTGATGACCTAGGGAAGGAAGGAAAAGAAGATTATGCGTACACCATCACTGACAATGGGAAAGGGGGTGGGAGGTTGGTACTGGTCTGTCCAAATTAACTGACAATTTCATTTGATTGGTAGCCCTCTTATAAGACCAATGTCCCCTCTGCAGGTGTAAAAGTTTACATTAACTGACCATAAACGCAGTGTAAACGAGATTGTCTGTATGTCTTTGTCCAAGCCATCATTTCTTCCCAATTAGATTATTGTGACAGCCCCTTGAGTGGTTTCAGTATTTCTACACCTGCCCCTATCATATATTTTTCACATGGCGGCCAGGGTGATTTTTTTAAAAAGCATAAATCACTTTATGTTACTCCCTTGCTTAGAACCATCCAGTGGCTTCCTGTGCCCCTCAGCATAAAGTGGCAGCTGTTCACCATGACTTACAAGGTCAGTGTCGACCCATGATCATTTCTGTTTCTTCAACCACTTAACTAAGTTTCCAAAATCTGAAGTTCCCACCCCAGGGCCTTTGCACCCCCTGGTTTTCCTTCCTAGAAGACTCTTGTGTAGCTGGTGTCTTCCTGTCATTCAGATCCCAGATTAAGCTTCATTTCCTCATGCAGTATCAGAAGCCACTCTCTGATTCTCTGTTATATCAGTGCATGTACATTTATTTTTTAAAAGCGTTCATGTCTGTATGATCTCTTTTCTTTGTTCTTCTTCTGTTTGTTTGTCTTCTGTCCCTCCCCTCATCAAATATGCAAGCTCCTGGAGAGCAGAGGTCTTACCCCCTTGCTCACTGCCATATTCTTGCTTTGCACCTAGCATATAGCTTTGCGTGTAGTCGATGGTTAGTAAGTATTTGTGGACTGAATAGATGAATTGTTATCATATCCCCTCCAGTCTAGATCAGAGGCTGGATTTTCTTTGGGAAGTAAAGGATGCTTTTGCATTGGTTATGTTTGTAAGCCACTGCAAAGGGATGTGAGGGTGGGACCGCGGAATTCTAGAAACATTGGTTCCTGAGGTTACCAGCATTCATCCCATCATGCCTGAGTGACACCTACTCCCTCCCAGTCTGTTTCAAGCCTTTGATCTCCGATTGTGGCCGAGAGGCAGCTGTAATTAACGGCCTGAGCTTTGAAAAGGTTTGCCAAGCTAAACCAGAGCAACCGCTGTTTGTAAACAGTAGTTAGCTAGAAGAAAAGGTAAAATTGCATGTGTCATCCTGTTTTCTATCATATGCATTTTGAGGTTCAAAGGGATAATACTAAAACGAATATCCCAGTGTTCTCATTTGTACTTGTCTTCGAAAGAGGCAAAGAAAAAGCTTTTAAGTAAAATAGAGCGGTGGGTACTGCTCTTTTTATACACTCAGGCCAGGACTGTTTGAGGAGCAAAATAGCCATGCCAGTGAGAACCATTTCTCACCTGTCAACTACGCCCAGTGAGACATTTTACAGAAATGAGTGCAATTACTCTCATAATAATTTTGGAGTTTGATATTGCCAGCCCTATTTTGTAGACAAGGCTGAAACTGAAGCCCAGAGACAAGTTAACACAGGTAAGTGATGCTTTTCTCCATTAAAGCATTCGTTCATTCGTTCGCTCACTCATGCATTCATTCAAGGTTTATCAGGCATCTGTGTGCAGTAGGGGTTTTGTTAGAGGCTGTATGTTCCAAATGAGCAGAACAGATTCAGTCCTTTCCTGCCCTCCTGCAGCTTGGAGTTCCCAGTAGGGACAAGCATTCAACACACAACTCTGCAGATAAATATTCAATTCTTGTAGTAGAGCAAAGGCTGTGAAGGGAGAGAACAGGGCACTGGGTAGAGATAAGAGGGAATCTTCTTCAAGGGAGGGGCCAGGAAAGCCTTTCTGAGGAAACGACGTTTAGTAGCTTAGACCTGAAGCCTGAAGAATGAGGGGGAGTGGGAAAGAAACGTTCCAGGCATGGGGGATTGGTAGATGTGATAAACCTAGTCCAGGAGGGAGCTTGGTGAGGTCTGAAGTTGGACAGGCCCACCTGGCTGGATGGTGGTCCCAGGAGCAAAGGCTGACAGCCAGACCAGAGGGTTATTCGTAAATTAGGGTTTTGTTCTGAAGAGCAGCAGAAGCCACGAGAGGGGATGTCTGAAACTGCTTGCCTACAAAGTTCAAAAAGGGTACGGCTGCAAACGTCTCAGAATGTTCCCTAACACATTCTCTTGGGGTCACCTTGGAGGAATAGAATTAATACCCCTATCTGCCAAGCACAGTGCCTTCCAACTCCTGGAGTCTGCCAGAGTAATTCTGCCAATGGTAGCATCAGACAGTCCTCAACAACTAAAGATGTTGACTCTTAGAAGGCCCAGATGGAATAATAATAATATCCAGCCACTAAAATAATTTTAAAAAATGAGTTGAAAGGACAAGCGAAGATGTGATTATATCCAGTTACAAAATAGCAGGTGTTGCGTGATCCTATTTTTTTTAATGCTTTAAAAAAAATCTATGCATTGGAAAAATGAAAATCCTGGTTGAATATTTATCAAAGTGCTGAGCCCGGGTGGGATGCCAGGTACACCTACCTCCCATCATAATCGTGAGAGTAGACATTGCCAGCCCTAAATTCCAGATGAGGGGAAACTAAAAGGCAGAGGCAACACAGCAGTTAAGATCTTCGTTCGTTTGTTCGTTCATTCATTCATTCATTCATTCATTCATTCATTCAAGAAATATTTATTAGGTATTGACTATGTAGCAGGGAGTTGTCCTGGATACTGAATTTTCAAATGATGAATGCACCAGATGGCTTTTAAAAGTGTATTCTGAATTACTTCAGATATATTAAAAATGTATCAAAGAAAAAGTATAAGCAATATCCAGGTCTCCAATACTTAGCCAAGGAAATAAAACATCGCCGATTCAGCTGAGGGTCTCTCGTGTTATTCCTTTCCCATTACGTTCTACCCCTTCCCCTTAGGGATAAACACTGCTGTAACTTGGTTGTTTATCATTCTCCTACATTTCTTGGATTGCAGTTAATTTTTATCTCCTTTTTGCATGCTCACATTTTTGAAATTTTCTGCTGTGAACACATATCCTTTCAAGAAAAAAAAATACCCAGTAAAATTTATTATTTTCCAAAACTCAGTGGAGATGATGAAAATCGGGCTTCGAACACACACACACACACACACACACACACACACACACACACACACACATAAAGTCTCTTCCAGAACCTGCAATCACTGACCTTCCTTCATCCTGGAGGGGTCCTTTGACCCCCTGCTACTCCAGCTTTCCTTCTTGGCCCCCCTCCTGAGATCTAGAGAACTGTTAGCCAAGAAAGGACTCCTTCTCAAGTTCTTTTGCCTCCTAAAAATATTTAAAGGACAGTGTTTGTTGATGCCTGGAGCTGGGATTGTCAGGCTCCTGATGGGAATATGTCCTTGATCTCTTGCTACTCCACACACACCCATGTTCTTCTGGACAACATTGACCAAGGACAAAGAAGACCAATGTCCAACCCCAGCTGCAGGGAGGAAAGTCATCCAAATGCATTTCCAATACCAAAGCCTCAATTAGAAGCAAACTTTACCTTGCATTTTTATGATGTGTGTCTTTGTCAACGTCTGTGTTTGCAAAGACAAAGGGAATTAATATTTAATATGCACCCAATGAAAGGAGACGGGGAAGAACCCATTCTCTGCTGCTTTTGAATATTCCATCTTAAAATATCAGCCTTTAATCTCTTGACTATGAGATACACATTGTCCTGTCCTGTTTCTCACTGGTATTGGGTGAGAACTATTTTATCCTTGAAGTCAGATGAATCTGGGCTTTCCATCCAGCTCCGTCACTTATGTATGGTGGGGCCCTGGGTTTCAGTTTTCTCTTCTGAAAAATGGAATAATAATGCCTACGTCACAGGGGTGCAGTGAGGAGTCCACAAGATGGCGGGCGCACTAGATAAAAATGGCAGTAGGAACCCTACCAACCCAAGCAGACTGCTGCTGTTTTGCCTCCGGGGGGCGTTGGGGTTGGGGTGGCTGCACGTGTCCGGGGAGGTATAAAAGGAACCTCTTTGATTTGGATAGAATGGTGTAGAAAAGGAAAGGAGGAGTCTGAAATTTTAAAGCTTCCACCTGATTTTTTATGCTGCTTAGAGGCTCTCAGTCTCAGAATATTTGACACTTAATTTCAGCTGAGATATTTTTGTGTGTACGCCTATGAAGATAGGTCCAAGGCTCAATTGCTCTGCAAAATATGGGAAGGCCCGAGGGTGAAGAACCAGAGGAGATAGCTGTGCGAGGAATAGACAGGTGTCAATAAGGCTGTATGGAAGCCAGGCGGGGAGAGCTGGCGTGAGCTGGGTTGAGCTGGGCTGATCTCACCCCTACGCCCCAGTTCGGGGAACCCCGGGGCATCTGTTTTTGGTTTTTTTTTCCACAACAGCCTTACAGTCTTACTCATTCCTTACGCGTGAACACACACACACACACACACACACACACACACACACACACACCTCCCCTCCTCCTTTCCCCCGCTAGTTCTACCGAGAACAGTTTGAATTTTTCCTGTTTTGTGTTTGCTGATACCCTCTGTCTGGGGTGGGCTCATTCCTCCCTCTCGGATCTCTGTCAAAATTTCAATCATCCTCAAGCCCATCTCAAACTCGGCTGCTCTTTAAAGCTCACCCTGGATCCCCTGCAGGGAGTCTGCTCCTCCCTCGGCACCCCTGCACCCCAGGCTGCTTACCTTGCACAGCCCCCTCCTATGTGGACAACCCCCCACCCCTGCTCAGTTTTACATCTTTGTGTTTACATCTCTGTTCAGCAACTATTTACTGAGCTTCTCTGTGCCAGGCACTGTCCCAGGTTCTGCCCGTACAGTGGTGAGCAGAGACAAAATTCTTGTCCTCACAGAGCTCACCTTCTAATGGCCCCATGCCAGACACACATAACACATGGGCTAGAATTATTTAGTATGTTAGAAGATAGAGGAAGATTAATGGTTGTAAGGGAGATTGGGAGAGCCAGGGGAACAGGCTGCTATTTGTAATAAGGTGATCAACAAAAGCCTCACTAAGAAGACACCATTTTGAGTAAAGGCTTGAATATTTTTTAATGTTTGTTTATTTTTGAGGGGGGGGGGAGTGTGAGTAGGAGAGGGGCAGAGAGGGAGAGAGAGAGAGAGAGGGAGGGAGACACAGAATCCAAAGCAGGCTCCAGGCTCAGAGCTGTCAGCACAGAGCCCGACGCAGGGCTCCAGTTCAGGAACCTTGAGATCATGATCTGGGCCGAAGTTGGATGCTTCAGGGACTGAGCTACCCAAGTGTCCCTGAATAAAGACTTGAAAGAAGTGAGGGAGGGGGCCATGTGGATATGTGGGGAACAGCATTCCAGTCAGAGGGAACAGCCAATGTTAAATCCCTGAGGCAGGAGCAGGCCTGGTGCATCAGCGTGGTTGGGACAGAGTGGACAAGGGTCAGGGGGGAGGGGACAGGAGCAGGAGGAAGGTTGCGTAAATCCTTGTAGGCTATTGTATGGGTCTAGGCTTCTTCTCTTCGTGGAAAGGGGAAGCCCTGGGGGCTTTTGAGGAGAGGGGCCACCTGTGACTTCTTTCCACCCCAGATCATACTGGCTCCCATGTGGAAAATGGACCACCCAGAACAGGGAAGCGACAGTGACCAAAAGAACAAATAAATAGGGGCGCCTGGGTGGCGCAGACAGTTAAGCGTCCGACTTCAGCCAGGTCACGATCTCGCGGTCCTTGAGTTCGAGCCCCGCGTCGGGCTCTGGGCTGATGGCTCGGAGCCTGGAGCCTGTTTCCGATTCTGTGTCTCCCTCTCTCTCTGCCCCTCGCCCGTTCATGCTCTGTCTCTCTCTGTCCCAAAAATAAATAAACGTTGAAAAAAAAAATTAAAAAAAAAAAAACAAACAAACAAATAAATAAACATGGACTTTGAGGGTATGGGGGCTGGGTTACTTTTCTTTCCCTTTTGACGTAAGTAGGTAAGATTTTAAAAATAATCGTGGGGCACCTGGGTGGTTCAGTCAGTTTAGCGTCTGACTCTTGATTTTGTCTCAGACCTGATATCATCGCATCATTCATGGGATCGAGCCCCATCATCCCATGGTTCATGGCCCCGTGCTGACAACGCAGAGGCTGCTTGGGATTCTCTCTCTCCCCCTTTCTCCTTGCCCCTTCCCCCTCTCACAATAAAATAATTGGCTTAAAAAAATAAGTGAAAATAAAAATAGTGTCGAGTAGAGACCACCGAGGGAGTCTTTTCTGATGGGTGTCCTGGCTTCGGAGAAACATCAGACTTTGTCTCGGCTTAAATGCAACAGCTCCTTCCCCAACCCCATCTCCCACAAAGCAACATGAACACACAATTCTACGTTCAAATCTAGAGGAGATGCGGGAGATTTTACTCTCATATTCTCTTCCTCTCTCACATATGCACGCCCACACGCTGTAGCATCGTGGAACTGCAACAGTGTTCTCTCTGAAAACTGGGCTTCAATCGTGGCCTTGGCCCTTACCAGCCTTGACCAAACCTCTCTGAATGCCAGCTTCCTCATTCACAAAAATGGAGCTAATGATGCCTACTTCAGTTCACAGTGGGAGTGAGAACAGTTTGTGTGAGAACCAAGTAGGTTACTAAAAGCATTCCAGAACTTTCCTAACCATGAGGACTTGTTTGTTTCAAAGAAGCTTGTTAAAAGTATAGATTCCTGGCCCTCCTCCCAGGAATATGTACTAGTTGGACATGGTCAAGAGGGGCGCCCAGGCATATGGATTCCTCACAAGCTCCCCATGTGATTCTGATAACCAACCCAATTTGAGCCATTAAAAATGGAAGAGCTTTGCAAACTGTGAAGTACTTCTCCAATGTTCAGCTTATGTTATTATCGTTGTCTTCCCTTCCTATCCCTAACCCTCTGTACTTGGTAGGGTTGATTTCCAGAGTCCGTGGATATAAGCATGGCCAGCCTCTTAAGTGTGTGACTTGTGTACAAGGTCTCCATGCTCAGAAGGGCGCCATGCTTGGTTTAATGCTTGGCTGTCACCACCTTCAGATTCTCAATAATTTTTTTTAATAAGGAGCCTCACATTTCCATTCTACACTGGACCTTTCAAATTATGTAATTGTTCCTAGATACAATGAAGAGATATTACAGTGAAGAGAGTTGAAAATTAAAATTCCTTATCCCCATGTGCAGCACTTGATAGAATTACTAACCATGTCCCCATAGCTAAACTCACTAGCCTTTTACATCAACCTTGTGAAATGGATAATTTAATACTCCTTGTTCAGATGTAGAAATTAGACCTCAGAGTCCTTCAATGACATATGCAATAAGTACAAAATTAGCTGGTGGGGGAGCTTGGAGCCTTTTCTGCTACAAGAAGTAATAGTTGCTTCAGTGGCGTTCAGATTATTGGGTCCCTTTAATTATATTCCAAGGAAAGAGCCTTGGAATTAACATTTTAAAATAAGTATTCCATGCATTCTTTAAAAAAAAAATCAATTAAGTTTGAAAATTTCTGTTTTAGGGTAATTACCAAGTTTATTGGTTCCCAGCCTGACTGTGGAATTTGTTTATAAATTCATATTCCTAAGTGCTACTCCAGGATGCTGAATAAGCCTCCCTGTGGTGGGGGGAGCTTCTTAAATTCATAGCACAGGTCATTTACATGGTCTTCTTCCTGGGTTTGAAAGGACTGACATAAGTGATAGATTTGGATGACAGTACTTCTGTCACTCAGTGACACCCACCCATCTCTTTTCTTTCTGATCATAGGAGCTTATACTCTGCCCCTGACCAGCTGGCCTTTGGAGGGCCTCTGGGTTCTTTGCAAAGACAAAGACAGAATCAGTCCACATGCCCGTGGGGAAGTTTCTCTCTCTGAAGTTCAGGAAAAAAGTAGGTGGCAGTGGTGACGTGTGTTGATGTTCATCTTTCCAGAAACACATATTTTTGCACACCATCCCCTTCTGAAAATCTGGATTCAGGATAAGTATCTCCCTTGGAAGATCCCAAGCTTTTGCTTCGACTTTTAGGGACCAAGAGAGGACATAGGTCCCTATTCAGGTCTTGTAGTGACTCAGGGCAAGAGGAATCTGGGGAATGAATGGGATGTTCTAAAATAATTAGCACTCTCAAAGGAGGGACAGTAGGAAAGGCTGGGTGGAATTGTCTGAAGGCAACACTTTCCTAACTTGGATGTGCACAAGAATCACCTGGGGATTTGGTTAAAATGCATGTTTGATTCAGCAGGTCTGGGGTAGGGCCTGGGATTTTGCATTCCAGCCAACTCTCATGTGGTGCTGATTCTGCAGGTGCACTCTTAGGGGAGTGAGGTCTTAAAGCCTTCTGCCCTCACATACCTGACAAATCCCTAGCAGTGAATTAGGATGAAGCATCCTGGAATATTTCTGTTGACCGGATAATTCATTCCATGTAGTTTCAAAGATTAAAAACGCTGTATGACCTTAATGCAAGCTAACTCGTGAGGTGAGCGTCCACACGTACAGCCCTCATAAGCTGCACTAATGACAACCAGTGTTTATTTTCAAAATATTCTTAGCTTGCGTGGAAACAAAACGATCCATCAAGGATGACAGTGCAGGGATTCTATGCTGCTTCTTTGTGACGATTTGGTCTCAAGGTCTGAGGTTTAGGCAACAAATACCTTGAAAAACAAAGGAAAGCCGACATATGTGTGTGCAGGGAGGTAGTGGAGAATAGGGAAAAAGGCTCAAGGTAAAGGCTGTAGAGAATTTTGTCTGCATGATTTATTTATATCCAGGCTATCTGGTTAATTGGCTCTCAGACAGACAAGCTTGGCTCTGTGCCTGGAAAGAGCTCAGACTTGAAGGTCCTGCCTCCCAGGGTGATTGTGAGGATTAGCTAGATGGAGTAAGTAAAGTGTCTTGACTTACTAATTCTTTGAGCAGTCAACCAATATTTATTGAGTGCCGGTTACATCTTGAGTAACGCACGATGAATGAAGCCGGTGGTTATCTCTGCCCTCATGGAGCTTGAAGTCCAGTTAAAGTGAGCCAATTAAAATAAGAGATGAGCAAGTTGTTGCAGATGATGTTGGCATGCTGCTCTGAGTCTCTCGGTTGGTATATCCCCCCGCCCCCACCCCAGCTGTCGTCCGCCTGGCAGCTAGCACTTCCAACCTTGCGCCAAGGCTTGTCACTGGGCAATTGAAATTGTCTCAAAACTTGTGTGTCCCACACCAGAGCAGCAGCCCTCAGTCACAGACGGACTGAAGCAGGGATACAAAAGACCAGCTCCCCTGCCTCGAGGCGGGATGGACTCAGTGGTGCTGTTCAAGCTCCAGAGCTCCTAGCGGGATGAGGCTCCGTGTCTCCTGAACTACATCTTTGCTCAGCCTTTTCATGTCCCATCCTGCTTCCTGCACCCTGCCCCCCTTGCAAGTTTCTCCTGCGAGCACTCCTTCAGTGAGCCAATGGTACGAAAGTCCCCAGGCTCTGCTCTTGGGGGACCCCACCTTGTAATAATACAAGATTATTTCAGGTAGTGACTTGGACTATGAAGAAATAGAACAGGAGAGGTGAGACAGAGGGTGAGCAGGTAAGGTCTTCTTTTAGATCAGGTATCAAGGAACGCCTTTTAGAGGAGGGGGCATTTGAACTGATTCATGAGGGAGAGCTGCCCATGCACTGACCTGGGGGGGGAAGCATTCTAGGCAGAGGAAATAGCTAGGATAGAGACCTCAGGGGGAAATAAACTGGGCACATTTGAAGACCAGGAAGACAGCAGAGGGTGGAGAGTAATAGATGAGGGATACCAGAAGGAGATGTGTGTGGTCAGAGAGGCGGCCATGGGGCCCTTCTTTGCAAGCAGGGGAAAGAATTTGGCTTGTATCCCAAGTGTGATGGGAAGCCATTGGATGAGAGTGAGGCCTGATTCAGGTTTCAAAAGGATCATTCTGCGTGTTGTTTGGGGAGTAGATAACAGTGTTTAGTAATAATAGTTACTAAATAGATAGTAGCTCAATCAGCGGCTCAATTACCAGCCTTCAGAGATGTCTTAGAAAAAAAACTTCTGCCTTAGGAGAGGAAATTGACACGACCACCCTCCAAGGGCTATTTAAATAAATCATAATCCAATAACCTCTGATGCTAGTACATCTGGAGCCACCTGACTCACCTGCTAAGACTTTTCATTAGTGTTGTGTTTCCTTTATTGGAAAAACTAAAAGAGACATAGTTTCCAGCACATAGTTACCAGATTCTTTTATTGGCATATTTTTTTAGTTGACTCCCCCTCCCACCTTTTATTGATGTTTAAATATGGGAAGACGAGACATAAACTTTCAGAAGTTGGGCACGCACACGTCTTCTTAGGATGAGAGGCGGAGACCCTACCAAGCCGAAAGTATCTTTGAAAGTAGTGTTGCCCTACCAGTGAGGTCTAACAGAAAGGGCCCTGGCGTATGGGAGCCAGAAGCTTGAGTTATAGTTTCACTGTTGATGCGGGGAAAATGGTGTGTATTTTGGGGGCTTTCGTGGAAAATCTTGTGATCCTCATTTCTCCCTTGGACACCTTGTCACTACACCATTTCCAGAAATGGGTTTTTTATTGTAACTGGTCTGTCTCACTTTCCGTCCTTCCCTTCTGTGATTTGTCCTTAACAGCAGAATATTTGACACAATCAGTTTGTGATACAGGTATGACCTTACTTTTTTCCTCCTCATTTAATCTCCAGCCAACTAGTTGCTCCTTGCCCTCCACTAACAATCATTGTTGTAAATACATTCTCTTATGTTTTCTAGCTACAAAGGGAGTGCACCCATATTATAGAAAAATGATAATATTCAGGCCAGCTAAATAATTATTAAAAATAATGGCAGGGATGAACTGAACATTTACCGTATGCCAGACACTGAGTTATATATATACTTGCATTGTATCAATTTATTCTCAGTGCAACACTTTGAGGTAGGGACTATGATTATATCCATTTTAGAGACAGTAAAACAGGATGAGGGGGTCAGTAGGTTGCTCGGCAAAGCAGCTAGTAGGTAGCAAAAATAAGTTGGCCTAGGTTGCCTGATGCTCAACTTGAGCTCTTTTTAAAAAAAAAAAAAAGTTTATTTATTTTGAGAGAGACAGAACAGGGGAGGAGCAGAGAGAGAGGGAGACAGAGAATCCCAAGCAGGCTCTGTGCAGTCAGCACAGAGGAGAGCCCAATGCGGGGCTCGAACCCACAAACCATGAAATCATGACCTGAGCTGAAATCAAGAGTCGGATACTCAACTGCCTGAGCCACCCAGGTGCCCTGCCAAACCTGAGCTCTTAAGCACTTAGACACTGTCCCACCCCTTGGATGAATCATCGATAGTAGTGGGGACATAGCTTGCCATGTTTTGTTATATAAGCAAGGTTCATATGCCTGAATATGATTTTGTCTAATTTCATCATCTGTCACGTATATGTCCTTTCCAACCAAAGGGAAAGATATGTATAGATGCGTGTATATTCACATAATCTCACAAAAATACATGCATAGTAGGATATAAACATCGTGAGATGCCCGTCTCATTCACCCCCACATCTCCAGCATTTTGAATGGTGCCTGGAATGTAGCAAGCCCTCAGTGGATATTTGTTGAATGAATGAGCTAAATAAATACTCAATCAGCAGCTTTTATCTGTGAATACAAAACTGTTGTATAATCTGATTCTTCCCTTGAAGCAATATATCATAGACATCTGTGACATCCACTCTTTGAGCAACACCTCATTTTTAATGGCTGCGTCTGGTTACGAACGGACATTTTCAGTCCTTGTTTTTCCTTATCTCTTGTGCGCATCTTCAAACAGTCTCTTTGCTTGGCTTCAGGAATTCTACCCTTTCCTGTTTTTTTCTGTGCTCTGTCATGCTGTTCCAGTAGTCTTTGCCTCCTCGTGTCCCACCGTGCTCTTCAAGGAAAGTTCACCTTTCTCAGGGCTTGAACATGAGTCGTGGTTTCTTCTCCCTTGTCACTTACTGGGCAAACCCATCCATGGCCCTCTCTTCCATTAAGACCCTGCCATCTTCCAGATGCGCACAAGGAGCTCCACATTCATTACCTTCTCTCATTCTCTCTTCACAGTGGCACTTTGAGATAGGCACTGAACTTCCAAGCATAGCGAGGCTGCGTGATTTCACAATGTTGTGCAGCTGGAAAACAGAAGGGCTAGCATTTTATGTCAGATCTGTCTTTGGAAAACACAGGAGCTCTCTCCTTTATATTCTCCAGAGCACTTAACATGGAACATTTTTTTGGCTCCTTAACAACTGGTTGCTGAAGCAGTAAATCCTATTTGTGAATCCCCAAGGACTACTTTTGTGAGCCATTTCTTCTGACTCAATGTGTTGTCTCTTGTCTTCTCCATTTCTCTTCTTTGTCCACTTTTCTTCCCACATCTCTCTCTCCCTTATGCTTTTTTTTTTGTTTTTAAAGTTTTTTTTTTTAACATTTATTTATTTTTGAGAGAGAGAGACAGAGCATGAGTAGGGGAGGGGCAGAGAGAGAGGGAGACACAGAATCTGAAGCAGAGTTCAGGCTCTGAGCTGTAGGCACAGAGCCTGACACGGCACTCAAACCCATGAACTGTGAGATCATGACCTGAGTCGAAGTCAGATGCTTAACTGAGCCACCCATCTTCCTTTTGTTTTTGCTTATGAATCTTTAAGTAGGACCCTTGGAGATTTCTACCCAAATGTAAGTTGGGTTTTGGTGGAATTTCCAGAGGCTTTCATATAACTGAGGAAGAGTTAATGCTCCCTAATTGAGTTTTTGTTGCCTAGAAAGATCCTGAACTTAAACCTGTCAAATCACTGCCCTCCGCCGGATCAAATAATGAAAATGATCAAAGAAGTCATTTGTCACTGCTCACTCAGCACCCACTGCATTTGGGGAATCAGAGTCTTCATGGCAAGAACACCGCCACATAGCCTCCTTTCTTCTCTCCCACACTTGACCCCCCACCCCCCACCCCCACATGGATGCAACATCCCTCCATGGGGATCCATGGAGAGACCAATGACTGTGGAGGCAGAGGCTGGGTTTGGGGGATTGCAGGAACAACATAGGGTTACACTGTGTGACCATCCCAAACCACCCAGAGTATTGTCTGTACAGAAATGAGACTTGGTGGTCCTCATGGGATGCCATTAATGTCTTCCTTTGGTTCAAATGGACCCTCCTGGGTGATTCTCAACATTGGGAGCAGCAGATCAACCAAGTACATCTTGAGATCACTGTTGGCAGTGTCAGATGAGAACTCCAATCTCAGAAAATCTACAATGTACTGAACTGGTCTCTTCCAGCCTTTCTGTTAGAACTTTCTGTGATGATGGAAATGTTAGAGATGCATTCAGTCCAATCCAATTGCCACTAGCCACATGGGGCTTTGAATCCTTGAAATGTGAACAGTGCAAATGAAGAACTAAATTTTAGGTTTTATTTGATTTTAATTAGTTTAAATAGCCATATGTGCAGTTGTTTCAAGGAAAGCAAAGGCATGAAAAGCATTTGGAGAGTGAGCAGAGGGGTTAAAAAAAAAAAGAATAGTGTTTGATGGTGGGTGATAGGCAAGGAGCAAGATGCTCAGGTCCCTGTCTTCATGACACTCATGGTGTAAGGGAAAAGGTCATCATGATCGGTGTAGAAATGGGATCTTGCCATGGGAGAAAGAGATTGGACTTAACACTGAATACAGCATGGGCAAGTGGGAATTTATAACCAAGGAGCAAAGGGGAGGTCATGTGGGGTGGGAGGGGGGATTAAGATGCCCAACTTCCGGGGCGCCTGGGTGGCGCAGTAGGTTAAGCGTCCGACTTCAGCCAGGTCACGATCTCGCGGTCCGTGAGTTCGAGCCCCGCGTCAGGCTCTGGGCTGATGGCTCAGAGCCTGGAGCCTGTTTCCGATTCTGTGTCTCCCTCTCTCTCTGCCCCTCCCCCGTTCATGCTCTGTCTCTCTCTGTCCCAAAAATAAAAATAAACGTTGAAAAAAAAATTTAAGATGCCCAACTTCCACCTGAAAGGTCTAGATGAGGAATAAGGCATTCTCAAATTGATAGGGATTAGCATAAACATAAGTAAGCTAAATAAAAGACCTTGTGTTCACATGTAATCTTGGATTTTCAATAGTGAACTGAGAGGGATGACTTGTGTTTTATTTTGAATGGTCTTGTCCATATTCTAAATACATCCTAAAAACAGTATGGAAGCTCCTTAAAAAAAAGAAAAATAGAGCTACCATGTGATCTAGTAAACCCACTTCTGGATATTTATCCAAAGGAAATAACCTCTGTCGTGAAATATACCTGCACACACACCCCGTCTCCCTGTTCATTGCAGCATTATTCACAAGAGCCAAGATGCAGAAACAACCTGTTTCCTGACCTATAAATAAAGAAAATGTGTTGTATATATACAATGGAATATTATTCAACCTTAAAAAAAGAAAGAAATCCTACTCTTTGCAGGGACATTGGGTGGACATTGAGGGCACTATGCTAAGTGAAATGAGTCAGAAAACGACAAATGCTGCATGATCTTATGCTTGGAATGTAAAAATACTTGAACTCGTAGATACAGAGGACAGATTGGTGGTTGTCAGAGGTGGTGGTTGAAAGGGGTGGGCAAAATGGCTGACGGTGGTCACAAGGTACCAAAAAAAAAAAAAAAAAAAAATCTTAATTAGAAGCTGTCATTATGGAAAGCACAGTACACCCAAGTGTAAAGAGCAGGTTATTCCTGGACCTAAAGTTTTCTGCCTGCTTCACTCTTCATTTTTCCAGGTAGTTACAGGGCTTTTATGTTGCATTTCAAAGTCAGGATAAAAGTTTTCCAAGATATTTGTCTTTCGTCAAGAGTCTGTGCTAGGGACCAAGACTGAGGAGAGAGAAAATGCCATCACAGTGCGATTATCTTTGTGGCCTTTAGGTCTGAAAGTACCGTTGTCTGAATTGAATGTTGTAACAGCAAAACTCTCATTCTGATTCATACATAGGTCAGGATACTAAGAAGCAGCAAAAATTTACATTTGTGGTGGAGGAGTGGGGGACCAGTGATCTGACAATTCCTACTGGTCCTAGGATGTATATCTTAAAAAATTTTTTTAATGTTAATTTACTTTTTGAAAGAGAGAGAGCTTGGGTGAGCTGGGGAGGGGCAGCAAGTGAGGGAGACACAGAATCTAAAGCAGGCTCCAGGCTCTGAGCTGTCAGCCCAGAGCCCGATGCAGGGCTGGAACCCGCACACTGTGAGATCATGCCCTGAGCCGAAGTCAGATGCTCAACTGACTGAGCCATCTGGATGCCCCAAAATATTGAGTTTATCTTGAAAATATATAAATCAGTCTCCCTCCCACCTCGGATCTCTCTTTATCCTTCTCAGGGAGAACGAATGTTAATGGTTTCTTGTATATTTTTCATATATTTTCTATGTGGATGCAAGTATATCCTTTTTTTTTTTTAATACAAAAGGGATATACCTAAGGACACTGTTCTGCATCTTGCACTTTTCACTTCCAGTTTCCACATAAATAATTCAGATCTACTTTAAGCTTCTTTCCCCCCTGAATAAGCATATACTGTCAACTATAAAA
Organism: Puma concolor; assembly: GCF_028749965.1. NCBI lineage: Eukaryota > Metazoa > Chordata > Mammalia > Carnivora > Felidae > Puma > Puma concolor. Next base: position 31,423,353 of record NC_141682.1, read on the forward strand.
TGAAAGAGACCTGACCTGCTGCAAAACTTAACAACAATTACTATTGGTGAATTAGGTTGTTTCCAGTCTTTCTCTTTGACGAGCAGCACTGCTGTGAACTTCCCTGTGTGTGTATCTTCATGCTTTTCTGCAAGGAAAGGGGCAGGATAAATAAATTCCTGGTAGATCATAGGATTTGTGTCTAACAGTTTGCTTATTAGTAAGGAAATTGCCTTTCCAGAGGTTGCCCTGATCTGCACACCCACTGTTGCTCAAGCTCTAATATTGTATATTACACATATCTTTCAATTTTTCCAGCACGTTAGGCAAAAATTAGCGTCTCATTGTTATTTTAATTTGCATTTCTTTAATTATGACAAGTTAAGTATCTTTTCCTATGTTAATGATCCATTGGATGTCTCTCCCTCTCCCAACTGCTTGCACGTGTCCTTTGCTGAGTTTTCTACTGGCATATTGGCCATTTTGCATTTCTTTGAAAGAACACTTATTCAATAAAAGAAATTGATCCTTTCACTGTCATTGGGGTCACAAATGTATTTTCCCTCAGCTTATTATTTTTCTTTGGACTTTGTTTATTTTGGTGGGACAGAAATGTATTCATTCTGATTTATTCAAATTCCCACGATGACTCCTGAAGGACAACTAATATTTTGGATCTCAGTTCTTTGATTCAATATTTAACAAATATTTATTGAGCCTTTACTATGTGTTCTGGTATTGTTTTAGATTCTGAAAATAGAGAAGTGAAAAAAAAAAAACCACACACATCTTTGTCCTCTGGGAGCTAGTGAGAGAAGAGTGAGATAGCCAAAGAGCCAGAAAAGTAAAATATATCTAGAATGTTACATGATGGTAAAAGCTAAGGAGAAAATAAAGCAAGAGAAAGGAAGAGAAGTGTGCTGGGGTCCGGATCAGGTGGGCTGGGTGAGTGAGGGCGATGGTGATGAGTAGGGTGGCAATTTGAAATTTTGAATTTGCGAAGCTTTAGCCTGCTGTGAAGGTGACACTTGAGCGAAGCTGTGCAGAGGGCAAGGGAATGAACCACAAAAATATCTGGGAAAAAGCATTTGAGAAATTAACATGCTCAAAGGGATCCCGTAAGAACAGCCAAGATGGCCCATAAGAACTGGGGTCAGAGATGAATGGGGAGGAGGGCAGATTGTTGGACCCGTGAGGCTTAGAAGCCAGGAAACCACTGTGGAGGCTCTGGTTCTGATCTTGGTGATAAATGATGGTTGCTTGGGCCAAGGTCATAACCCCTTGGGCCAAGGGAGGGTTGAGAAGAGGTTGGATTCTGGAAGGCTCCGATGTTGGTTGGAGATTGGGAAAGGACAGATTTAGAAGTGTGGCCTCAGAAGTCTGGTTTTGGACATGTTGAGTTTTAAATGCCCATGACGTGTCAAGAATCGATGCTTAGAAGGCAGTTGCATCTATGGGTCTCATGTTCAGGAGGGAGTTTCAGATTGGTGATAAAATATGGGAGTCATTAGCTTGGAGATGATGTTTGAGGATATAAGGATGAATGAACAAGGAGATGAAGAGAGATAGAACATAGTCCTCCAAGGACAGACCCCTGGGGCTCTCCAAATGGTGTCAGGAAAAGAAGAGTGTGCGGTTGATCCATTGCCTCTGATACCTGCGGTGAGTCTGAAGAGATGACGGTAGGACCGGGGGTGCCAGCAGAAAAGGCCCAGAATTGAGGAAAAACGTGGTGTAGGCCAGGATTGTAGACTGAGGGCTGGCACACCTCATTTGGCACACGGATGCGTTTTGATTGGCTGATACAGGTTCTTTGTGTTGTTTTATTTGGGTGGAATTCGTTCCCAAGATTGGACACTAGGGATTTCACATTTAAAACAAATGCAGATTTCTGCCATCTCTTGAATAATCGGTATATTTGGCAATCCTGGGCCCACATGGCCACAGAGCAACACTTGGCCGTCCCCGAACAGCTCTTGCCTCTTTAGAAAGCATTGTGTGTGCTGCTGCAAGGGCCCCCCCGGCCTGTGTTTCATTCATTTGTGGTACCCTTTGCAAAACTGCATGCCCTAATGTTTATAAATTGGGGCTTCCTTCAGTATGTACTCCTCTTCACTCCCCACCCCAAAGGGCAAGGTGTTGGAGCTGACCTCTGTTACGCACCCCTTCCAGGCTGGGTGTCAGGAGGCCTGGAGTTACATCCTGGTTCTATGACGGTTCTCTGAAAGTTATGCAATCTGACTCAGTCCTATAAAGAAGATGTCCAAATGTCCTGGTTGACCTCTAACTGTGGGGTTTTCCAGGGTATGGGGCTTTCTGTGCTGAACTCAGGAAGGGCCCAAGCAAAGCAAGATGAGTTGATGACCCACCTCTTTACTTTAAACCCACCTGGTTCTCAGAGATGAATGGCAGGCATCAAAACTCCTTATGTGTTTCCCTAATATACTGACAGGCTCCTTCGAACAGGCTGAAGATGAAACTTTGCATAGAAAAAAAGACTAAGGGTTTGAAATCCTATTTTTATAATAGCGAGAAATTAGAGACAGGCCCCAATGACCACCATCATCATCATGATTATTACTGTAGTTCTAATAATGGGAGAAAACACTTTCTCCCTGCCAGACCCTGGACTAAGCATTTTGCAAGCATTTACTTACTTCATGCCAAGAGTAGCCTTGTGAGGTAAGGACTGTTATCACCCCCTAATGCAGATGAAGAAGTTGAGTCTACTTGTGTAAGGTCGCAGAGCTAGTAAGTGACAGAGCTAGACAGACAGTGACATACAAACCCAGGTCTGTGTGTCTCCAACGTCTGCAATGGTTTGACCAGCGTCAAACAGCCAAACAGAGGCTTCTCTGTGGGGTTGGCATTGCCTGGATTGGTTGCTGGTCGAACAAAGCGCTGTCCCCTACAGTCCTCCAGGTCAAAACTCCCTGAAAAAGACCTTCCTGTGCCTGAGAAGTCAGGGCCTAACCAGCCTGGATGAAGAGTTGTCTACTTTCTACTGTGTTCTAGTTATCTTGTTTTATGACAAGTGGCTTAATATCCTGGCAACACAAGCCCAGCATTTTATTTCTCCCCTGTCTTCTGAAATTTGCAACCAAATGAGAAGTGATTTGGGCTTGTTATCGAAAAGCCCTCATCTGCAAAGCAGAGATGGGCTGAGAATGTGCCCACTTGGCTGTCACTCCCTTTCATGGGTGTAGATTTAATTAGGCCTCTGTGTAACACAGGCTTGGGAGAGCTATCTCTTCTACTGGTCTTCTGGAAAGTGTTTTCTTTCCTCCTCTCCAGGGTTCCACAGTGGCTGAGGAGAAGGGAACTGGTTCCTGCTCTCTGAAGCTGAGCTGTGCGTCCCAGGGATGAGCCTCTGAGTTACTATTTGTGTGTGTTGGAGGGGGAGTCATTTGCCAATTTACCTAGAAGCCAAGGCCATGTGCATGCCTGATCGGTGATGGGGATGAGCCCCCCTTCTGTTCTATTAGGCATTCTGATGTCCTTGGAAGGCCAAGGACTCTGGTTCCAATATTTTTGGTGAAAAATATGATCCCCTATGCTTCTTCCCATTGATTCTCTCTACTCCTGTCTTTCACTCATGACCTTGGGCCTTTGCAGTCCTTATCCCTTATCTTTCCTTCATTTGACTAATCCCTACTCATGCTTCAAGAAATGTCTCTTTTCAGGGAGCCATTCCCAATCCTTAGTCTAGGTTAAATCCTTCTGGTAGCATGGCACACTGAGGTAAATTTCCTTAATCCCTGTCAGTTGCAATCTGCTTTAATGACTGTCTCCTAACAGTCTGTCAAAGAATAATTCTCAAAAAGTTGAAAACATGACTTTCATACAAATACATATTGAGCAGAGGTGAAGATTTTTATTCCGGTGTTTAATGAAGGAATCAGTAAAGAGGTAAAACTTAAAGAACATTTTGAAGAACTGGGTATTTATAGGTGTTTTGGAAAGAAGAACTTGGAATAAGATTTCTGGGTTAGATAAAACCAAATAATGTTCTATAGGATGGTAGGACTGTAACCTTTAAGGCTATCGTTTCCCCTCCACAGAAATCTCTGTGACATGTAACTTCTCAGTATTTAATCTCTAAACAAAGAATAAAAAGGACAGCCAGTACAGATACTTTCTCTAAAAGAATTAATCTTGAGTGAGCAGATCTGTGAATGCTGTTAATGTAATATTGACAGGAGATACCATGGTATTTTTTTTTGTTTTGTTTTTTTGGTCCTTATGTCTGAATTTTGAGTATTTTTTCTTATTAGTCCCTCTAGCATCTAACCCAGTAAATGGTGTAGGATTTTTGCTATGCTCAGGATCTGGTGGAGAAGTTGTCAGCTACTTGCTGGAATCAAAGAATACTATTTAGCAAATTAGCATGAAGCCTGCCTGAGTCAGCTCAGGCTGCCATAACAAAATGCCCCAGACTAGATGCCTTAAACAACGGAAATTTATTTTCTCACAGTTCTGGAGGCTGGAAGTCCAAGATCAAGGTTCCTGTGATTCGGTTCTGGTGAGAACTCTCTTCCCGGCTTGCAGAAACCTGCATTCTCACTATGTCCTCACATGGCCTTTCCTCAATGTGTACACACACACGTACACACACATACACATACGTACACACACAGAGAAAGCTCCCTGGTGTCTCTTCCTGTGAGGACACTAGTCCTATTATACTAGAGCGCCACTTTTATGGCCTCATTTAACCTTAATAACTTCCTTACTCCAAGTACAGTCACACTGGGGGGTTAGGGCTTCAACATACGAACTGGGTAGGGACAATATATACATTCAGTCTGCAACATAATTCAGTCCCAATTTTTGTGGGTTGAATTGAATTGAATCAGATATGAATCAGGTTTGTTTGCTTTTTATACACAACAGATTTTCAAGGCTTCTTCTTCTTCTGATAATGTATGCAATCTTCACCATTAAATTGGTGCCCATCCCGTTACTATTATCACTCTCAGTTTGTAGAGATCAGTAGTAAGCAGGGTAAGAAGGCTTTTCTCCTCTTACATGGGACCCAGTAATATCTAATGGCTATAATAGTTGAGCAAATATCTATCTTTTATATCTATAGTAACACATTGGATTGTGAGCAACTTGTTCTGTGAGTGTTCTGCAAGACGAACAAACATTTCTAATACATTTTAACTTGATGAATGAGTGATGTTTTGCAATGTGGGTACATGACACTGAATGTCACATGCTCACAACTGAGCTAATGGTTCTTCTCTCCTCCCCACCAGTCTCTCTCTCTGCAAGATTGTGGGTGATCATCTCCCATGTACAGATGCACAGTCTTAGGCTGCAGTGTTTGGCAGAAATCTGATTTTTCAGAATGTGGGAAGATGCCCACAACTGGCACCAGTGTATCTTTTGTCACTTCCAAGCACCTATGGACAGTTCTTTGCTTTTCCGGACAAGAGGAAGCTTAAGAATGCTTTGCTTCGCTCTCGGTCAGGCTTCCTATGAATATAGACCCTTTCCTCTGCTGCCTTATTGCCAGTTACAGTAAATACAGTATATGACAAGAATTTGTTAATACTGTTCTGTAGTCACCATCCGGGCGAGCATATACAATGGCCCCCATGCAGAAAAAGATGCCATTGAGCAGATAGATAGCAGTGATTCCATTAGTGACAGTGAAAGTCATCGTACACTATAACCCTCCTCTCTCTTGTCTCCCTCACACCAGCCATGAAGGTTTTCAAAGGTAAGTGCAGATTAATTTGTTTATTTTTCTTTATATTTTGTATTTTCTTCATTATTTTGTATTATATTACAGTATTGCAATCATTTTTATATCAATATTTTTGGGTTGTGGAACAAATCATCTGAGTTTGTATTATTTCTTATGGGGGAAATTTGCTTTGTTATACAAGTGCTTTGGATTACAAGCATGTTTCCGGAACAAATTATGCTCACAAAGTAAGGTTTTACTGTATTTGACATTTATTCCCCCTCTTCTGGTATCACATGCTCCATTGTCCTCTGGGGAACTACACCTGCCCTGCTTTCAATCCGGGTGATTCAGGAGGGGTTCACTCCATTCCCACTTCCAGAAGTAGCCAAGAGAATCAGGTGTAACCCACCAGAGCACAACAACCTGACTGGATTATGGTTGGGCAGGTGGTTTGACCTGGAAAAATCACAGCCTTACCTTGGATATTTTCTGTAGCTACCAAGAAACAGACTTTGTTTTTTCTTTTAGGGATGCTCAGCTTTTATAACATAAACCTAAAGGAGCTGGTGGCCCCTTTTGCAGCCTTGTGGTGATATCCTGAGAATGACGCTACTGAATGCTGGCTTCCCAAAATATCACCAAAATAACCAGCTGATGAGACAGAGTTAAGCAGATTTTTTTATCCGTATAAGGGAGAATACTACCTTGATAGAATCTTAGTAGCATCTCAGAGGAGTGAGGACAAAATGGAGGTATTTACTGAGATTTTGAAGCCCATTTAAGATAGGTCCCTAATGTGAGAATTAGTAAGGGTTGTGATATAATCATTAGGGAATGGTAGATACAACAAGGTCAGAAATTTGAGATGTGGGGTTCAAAGAGCCTTGGGTATAAACTATTGCTGAATGCTTTCTATTGAAGAATTGATGGGTCTTTTGTGAAGTTCCTTGAACAGACAATAAAGTTATTTGCAATTTTTATCTTGCTGGGCAAGTGTTTTCTGGAACAGTAAAATTATATTGATGGAGACAGTTAAATAGTCGAGTCATGTTAATGGAGATGGTAAGCTGTGAGTTTAGACGGCTTTAGTACTCAAAGTTGATATAGTGGAAAGCGGAGAGATGAAAGAAATTATTCCTCTTGGCATTATTTGAATTTCTGAATCCAGGCAGACTTGAAGCCAGAATGTGGAATGTGGAAAATTGAATCACTCTCTCTCTCTCTGCATTAGAATTACACATTCATGTCCTTTATCATGCAACCACAATACCTCCTAATAAAAGAGGTAGATTAGATTTCCCAACTCTGTTGTTGCTGGCCTCGTCAGTTGACTGGGCTTGGCCAACAGGATGTGGGGAGGAGTGATGGTTGCCAGTTTCAAGCACAGATTCTAAAGCATTCCTATTTCCACTCATCCCTTGTTAAGTTCCTGTGATCAGCCATGAAATGATCATACCCAAATTAACACTGCGTCTTTGGCTGGGCCCCAGACTGAGACCCATGTAGCAGGCAGAACTTACCAGAAGTCCTGAGTCCAGTCTGGCCCTGCCAAGATCAACCTCCATCAGTCCAAATGTGGCCACCCCATACACCTATGAAAAATAAAAATTCACATGACTTGTTGAAAGCTCCTGAGATTTAGATGTTGTTTGTTACACATTAAAAAGTGACTGCATTCGGAGTTCACTCCTGGACTTGTGGACTACATGATCCAGTAAATTTTCCATGTTCCTGTAATCAATTTCTGTTGGAGTTTGGCTATTTGTTTGTTTGCTTGTTTGTTTCTCGTGGGCTTGTTTTTCATAGTTTTGTTATTTATTAACCAGAAGTGTCTTCTCCATTACAATCTTTTTGTGGTGTAGCGTCCCTTTTGGCAGACATGAGCCTCTAAGACCTTTGGGTCTTTCTCATGGGAACCATAGCCTACCCTGATCATCTTCAGTCTGTACCTGAGCAATTGATTTTTTTTAAGGCAATATTTATCCCTATTAATGCTCAGCTTTTGGCTTGTATCCAATGTTCCAGTCTGGTGGGATCTTTCTCGATTTGATTGTTTCATTCTGGGGATTAGCTGTCCCATTCAGCATTTTGTCAAACACAAATTGGATCAGCATGACCATGAGAGCCTCCTCCAAGCCCTTGATTTCGTTGTAATGATCTTGTGGTGTTGCATTAACACTGACCCCCAGGTTGACCCCAAACCACACAAATAATCATTAATTAGTCCACGTATTCAAGATGAATGCCCACGGGGCAGAAATATCTTTCAGCCATTGTTTGAAGTCAGGAGGTATTACATAGCAGTGGCCTGAAGTGAAATCTTCCCTGATAATATTTTTCGTATGTATCCGCAAGGGTGTGACCTACTTTTCAAGCCAGTGGGTAGGAATCTGTGTCTCTCTTGAAAAAATAAAATTGTCCAGCTGCTGAGTTCAAGTTCTGCCCATGGTATAAACCAATTGATCTTGAGTGGGTCCTTTATAGCTTTCCTTGACTCTGTTATCATAACTTGGACAGAATCCCTAAGACCTCTTCAAGTTCAAAAGAACAAGGCAATTGTGAACTTGTAAACTTATTCAACCCACCCTTGCCTCCTAGACTGACTGTGTATAACATACATTTTAAAAATCTGGGAAATGTGGGGCACATGGGTGGTTCAGTTGGTTAAGCAGCTGACTTCGGTTCAGGTAATGATCTCGCAGTCTGTAGGTTGGAGTCCCGCATAAGGTTCTGTGCTGACAGCTCAGAGCCTGGAGCCTGCTTCAGATTGTGTGTGTGTGTCTCTCCTTCTCTCTGCCCTTCCCCTGCTCATCTTCTGTGTGTGTGTGTGTCTCTCTCTAAGTAATAAATAAACATTAAAAAAAATTTTTTTTAATCTGGGGAATATGCCTCACATCATTGTTTCTGTAATATGTCCCCAACCCAGCAATTCATTGTGTTGCAATTTTCTTTTATTTTGTGTATTTGTCCTCTTATCTCTGGGCTTTTTGAGAACAAGGATGAAGTTAAAGTTGTTATTGAAACACCTGACATCATTTTTGGCACATAGTAGGTAGTTAGCAAATATTTGGTAGAATGAATAGAACTGGCTCTGAAGCTGTGTGTGTGTGTGTGTGTGTGTGTGCGCGCGCGCGCACGCGTGGATGTGCGTTTGTGTTGGAACAGCTGGATAATGTTCATCATTAGCCCGAAGCATGGGCTAACGTTAAATTTAAATTAAAATATACTCTTGGGTGACTACATCTTCAATTTCATGGTTGATTCCTTTGTGATTGACTTATTAAGCTAAGGCAGGAGTTGCAAACAAAAATACCTCAAGGGGCCAAGAAGGAAACATAATAAATGAGCATGGTTACGTACAACTGGCAGACACCTAGTATCGTCACAGGAATGGATACCTAGGGCTGCTAGATCTGCTTTTCAGAGTGGGAGGTTTTTTGTTTGTCTGTTTGCTTGGTTTTAAAATGTGTTTTTAAAAACGTAAAAATTCCTGATTTTTATATGTTTTCAAAGTCGCAAACTTTAGAACGCAGTTTGAAATATTCTGGGGCCAAATAAAATACATCTATAGGCTGGATACAACTCATAGGCCATTGATCTGAGAAAGAGAGTTAAATGTTTTGCCTCTGAAATGGTGTTTTCATTCGCATTGAATATTTAATTTACAATGAACGACCTTGGGTATATCAAACACATATCAAATATGTTTATTGTTGAACAATACAAAGCCTGTAAGACTGGTAAGAATTCAGTTAAGGTCCAATTTTGAGGGCTGAGGTTAGATTTTAGTGGGCACATATCACAAAGGGTTCCCCGATAGCATTTTACAGGGAAGATTATGGAATTAAAGAAAAATCTTTAGCAACTTGCACGTGTATTATGCTAAACAAGGCAGATACCATGAGTCACTGTTGTTCCCAAATAACTGATTTCCATTATGGTTGAAATAATGGAAGTGGTGTCTTACCCTTGAAAAGCTCCAACCACACCCCCTGACCTTGCTCAATGGTTAGATATAAATATTCATAGAGGGAGATGGTCTCTTAATTGCTTAGAGCTTTCAGCCCATCAATCATTGCTGTTGGTTCATCCCACTCGGTTTAGTAACTACTAGTCAAGCATTTTGAAATTATCTGATGTATTTGCCAAGGTAGAAAGTAGAATGGTTCTTTGGGAAAATGGCCATGTTAATCAAACCCTACCAATTCCAACAAGCAGAAATTGATCTGAGGGCTTCATTTTATTAACCATTAACTGAAAAACATAGTTAATATTCACACCTAAATGATCCTAGATATCAAACTGATAAAACATCATATAACATTAATACACATATAACAAGATTCTCAAGTAACTCTGCAAGTTCTATCTAAAAAGACTACAATGACATGGATGGAGCTACAGAGTACTGTGCTAAAATGAAATAAGTCAGAGAAAGACAGATACAGTAGGATTTCACTCATGTGGAATTTAAGAAAGAACACAATCATAAGGGAGAAAAAGAGGCACACCAAGAAACAGGCTCTGAACTATAAAGAACACACTGATGGTTACCAGAGAAGAGGTAGGGGTGGATGGGTAAAATAGCGGATGGGGATTAAGCACGGCACTCATTCCAGTGAGCACCGGGTGACGTATGGAAGTGTGGAATCACTGTATCCTATACCTGAAACTAATATTATACTACATGTTAACTGTGATGAAGTTTTGGGGTGATGGGGGGGTGGTTTGTGGGGTCTGGAGCCAACAGCCAAGAAAAAGTTCTTAAAGACACCTTTGGTGCAAAAAGGTGATTTTATTAAAGTGTGGGGACGGGACCTATGGGCAGAAAGAGCTGCCCTGGGACCATGAAGAGACTCTGGTTGTATACTTGGGAGTTGGGGGAGGTAAAGTCAAGAGAAAGTTTCCAATGAGATTTTCACGTGCTAAAGAAGACTCACAGGATACTGGAGGCTGGGTGGGGGGTGGCTAGCTATTGTCAAGTTAAGGTTGTTTTTCTCTCTAGCAAAGCATTAGGTTAAGATAGAAGGGAGCTCCTGCAGAAATATTTTACTCTGCCTGCTTCAAGTAGTTATCAATGGGCTGCAGGTTTTAAGGAAATTTAATTTCATCTGCCATTTCCTTCTGCCTTTGTTTCCCACACCAACTGGAATTTAAATGAAAACTTGAGGGAGGCCTGAGTGAGTCAGTCTGTTAAACATCCCACTCTCGGTTTCGGCTCAGGCCATGATCTCATGATTCATGGGTTCGAGCCCCACGTTGGGCTCTTTGCTGACAGTGCAGAGCCCGCTTGGCATTCTCTTTCCCTCTCTCTCTCCCTCTCTCTCTCTCTCTGCTCCTCCCCCACTTGTGCTGTCCCTGTCTCTCTCCAAATAAGTAAATAAACTTTAAATAAGTTAATTAAAACTTTACAAAAGAAAACAGAAGGATTCCTGTGTCTTAGACTTTGCCTTGCTCAAGAACCTGAATTTAATTCAGAACTTACTTATAATAAAATTGATGTGATTTACTTATTATTTAATTACATTAATTGATTTGTTAAAAATGTATCTGATAATTAATAGATTTAGTTACTAAAGGTAGAATTCTAGATGCCTGAGAATGGGAATTCCAGTGAGGACAAAAATGGAGGGAGAACAAAGACACGGGAACCCAGTAGAGTGTAAAAGTGGGGTGCTCACCCAGAGCTGGTGTCTCATCACTCATGCTAGGGTCTGTCAGTTGGTAGAGAAAAGTGAGGATGCTCTTGATTTCCAGACCACACACTAATTTAGAGGGGAAGAGTACCATGATGGATTAGTAATGCCTTCTACAGGCATAGGAGGAAGAAATGGTAATGCGCAGGCCACATCTGTGCTACCTGTGCCCCAAGTAGAGTCAATAAAACAGAATATTTACATAGGATTGTCCTAAGTTTTCCTTTTCTGGGACAGTCTCAGTTTATGCCTGTCATAAGTCAATGAATCCCTGTTAATTCCGCACAGCCCCCACCCCCATTTATTCTCAAGAGGGCCCCAGTCTGAATCGTAAGTGATAGATGGCCAACCAGGAAGAATTTTTGAATGATTATCATTAGTTTATTTTCTGACTTAAGAAATATTCCTAAATCCTTTCTGTTGTGGGCCTTGATCATTCATTATTAGCCACAATCTTCCTTTCCCTGGATCACAGTTTTCTTAATATTCTGCTAAAAACATCTCTGTAAAGCACAGCCTTGGTTTCTTTAGACCCTTGCGTGATTCCACACTTCCCATCTGAAGCACTCTCTGATATATTCTGGAATACAACCAGGAGATCACACTCCTCATTCACTCCTATATGTCTGATAATTTTCCCCATCCTCCTCCCCACAATAGGTCCTGGAAAAAACAAATTAACCTGTCTTCTGAATGGAGCTCATGTGTGTTTTCTGCCATACCAGGTGTCCTATGTCTATGTCAAACAGTATTGATCTTTAAAAGCCCAGATCAGGAAAAGACTGGAGAAATGCATGTCCCAGATTGCTTCCACAGCAGATTCCTGGGACTTTAAAATCTTTGGTTGTGTCTGGATTTTCTGGTTGGGTTCCCAAGGATGGAGCCTGAGTCCTTGAATACAAACACGAACCACAACTGAAGTTCCAAGCTGAACTGGTTCTAATGCTCACAGCAGTCACTGTGCTTCCTGTAACCAGGTTGTAGGATGAGTCAGTGTCTCAACCTCAGCATTATTAACATTTTGATCTGGCTCATTCTTTGTTGTGTGGGGCTATATGTGCTATATCTGGCAGCGTCCCTGGCCTCTGCTCACTGGATGCTGGTAGCACTCCATCTCCCCCAGATGTGAACAAAAACATCTCCAGACATTGCCAAATTCCTTGGAGGGAGGCCACATTGCTGCCTGGTGAGAAACGCTGGCATAGGGGCTCTGAGTGTCACGACAAGAAAAGCCACTCTTTCTATCATTGAACAAGTTACCTGAGCAGACACGTTGGTAAGCAAGTATGGTACAATACTCTAAGTGTCCTGGTAAGGGTTTGGCAAGAGTATTGTAGGAGCCAATGAAGGAAGGATGAGCTGCTGGACAGTCAAAAAGGCTGTACAGAGGATGTGACTTTGGGGCTTCAGATGATAATTCAGCATTCTCCAAGTGGGAAGGAAGGGAAGGGCATTCAAGACAGAGGAACAGTATATGCTAATGTGGTGAGAGATGAGGGAGACTAATGTGTTTGAAACACAGTAAGAAGTCTAGAGCGGATGGGGTGATGAGTACACTGGGGAGATAGATGGGGAGGGTGGGCAAGAGTTAAGCCCAGTTTAGAAACTTACTAGGAAATGGAGGTGGACTTCATAAACTGGGCAGCAGAGAATCACAGACGTCTAATAAGAGGGATATGGTCAGATTGGGGCTTTAGAGAGAGAACTTGGTGTTGGCTAGAAGTGAGATGGCAATGTGAACAGCATTGTCTTTGGAATTAAGCTGCCTTGGCCTAGGATCTCATTCTGCCATCGACTAGTCTGTGGGACCTTGGACAAACCATTTCTTTTCCCTAAATCCCTGTTCCCTTCTCAACAAAATGAGGATGAGAACCCTACCTACCCCCCTGTGTTGTTGTAAGGATTAAATAAGTTTATTCATGTTATGTGCTTAGAGTCTCTGGATATAATTGAAGCTCATTACATAAGTATTCTTTTTAGATTGGAAGGGGGAGCAGGGCTTGAGACTGAAGGCAGGGAGGCTAGTCTAGAGGAGGTAATAAGCCAATGGGACCATGGGACAGCACAGCGACCGGGTGATCGGAGATGAGTTAGCTCCCACCTGAATTGAGTTGACTGAAGAAGTTTGCGGTCTCCAAGCTCCCAGCAGCAAGGGACCCAGTTCTCCAAACAGATGCACCATCCCTGGGGTTCCTACCACATCCAAGTCTGGACAGTCCTGTGCAGGAAGTTTCCACCACCTACAACCTCCCTGACAGCATGTCTGTTATCTGATTGTTCTGTGTTCAGAAAGAGTTAATTAAATGTGGAGCCACAGTTGGAGAGTACATCTTAATACCATTCTGCCTTATCTGTATTTTCCCTTTCTTTTCTGCAGCCTACCTTCTGTTCTGAGGAAAAGGGGCTACAAATGACCTGCTTCAGGACGAAATAACAATTTAATAGAGTGGAGATTCATTAAGACACTGCTGATGGCGGCTGTAGTCTCTGGCATGGAGGAACAGCCCAGAGGATTTCAATTTTCTACCAGTTTTCTGACCTCAATTTACAAGGCAGAATTAAGTTCTGGAAATCTCAGAACAGAAAAAAAAATAATGGAACTACTGCTTTTAATCACTGGTAGAATCATCAGGCATTAGTAGACCTCTAACCTTGGTTCTCTTTTAAAGGGAACTTTATCAGTGGCACATAGCCTGATGTGATTGCTATTTCCTTTCATTTTCAAAATATATTCTTTCAAAGATATTTTTTAAAAAACAAAGCATGTGCCATGGCAGCACCCAGTATTGGGACAGCGGTGATAAGCCAGACCAATATGGTACTGTTCTTGCCAAGCTTACTTTCAGGGAGAGCCAGACAACAAAGAAAGGACTCCTGGGAAAACTGTAGCAGTTACTAAAAAGAAAATGAGCCAACTTCTCTCTATTTTTTAAAAATTTTTAAAAATATTTATTTTTGAGAGAGAGTGAGAGAGTGCAAGCCAGGGAGGGGCAGAGACAGAGAGAGACACAAAATCTGAAGCGGGCTCCAGGCTCTGGCCTCTCAGCACAGAGTCCAATGCGGGGCTTGAACTCACAGACCGTGAGATCATGACCTGAGCTGAAGTTGGACACTTAACTGACATAACTCTCTTTCTTTCTCTTTTTTTTTCAAAGTTTGTTTGTTTATTTATTGATTGATAGAGAGGGAGGGAGGGAGGTGGGGCTAAATCTCACAAGCTGTGACATCATGACCTAAGCCAAAATCAAGTCAGAGGCTTTATTAACTGAGCCACCCAGGTGCCCCTGAGCCACCTTCTCTTTATGTAGCTAAAGGAAATGAATCCCAGTTTTAAATATGATTCTCAGGTTTCTTTTCCCCCCACATCATAAATGTATGAAGCAGACAGGCAATTTCATATCCACCTCTGGCAATTTTTGGAATTGACTTAAATTGATTGAGTCATGGGTTAATGGCCCAGAGTCATTATTTGCTTTCCTACCTGTCTAGAAAATCAAGGTTCAGGGAAAGAAAAGGGAAACTTTCTTTGTTTTAGATTTCCCAGAGCTAGATGAAATCTGGTTTCTTAGGACACATAGGGAGAACTTTAGTAACAATATTTGAGTAGCGGTTGCAGGGGAGGGCCCTGAAGTCAGCTGCTCGGGTCCAAACTGGGCTTTTCCACTTCCTGGCGTGTAAGTTTGGGCAGGCTCATTCACCTTCCCATGTTGTCTCAGTTTGTGAAATGGGATGATGGCCCACTTCTTAGAGCTTTGGTGAAAATTGAATGAGGTGATGCATAAAAAGCAAAGCGTCTGACACATGTTACACATTAAAAAAAAATCACATAGCGGATAAAGGAGGTGTGGTGTATTGCCGGGTGGGGTGGAGGTTACTGACCTGGTCTCTGAGCAGTAGCCCCTGGCAACAAAAAATGATAGGTTCGAATGCAACTTTGCTAGCTCCTAGCAATATGAGTTTGGGTAATTTGGCCCCCTCTCTAAATGCCAGCTCCTTCCTCTGCAAAATAGAGGTAACGGTGACCATCTTCGGAGGCTGTAATGAGGATATGAAGACAGGTATGCAAGACATATGACATGGGTTTGCCTGGGGGACTCAGCTAAGCATCCAACTCTTGGTTTCGGCTTGGGTCATGATCTTGCGGCTTCGTGGGTTCAAGCCCTGTGTGGGGGCTCTGCACGGGCAGCACAGAGCCTGCTTAAGATTCTCTCTCTGTCTGCCCCTGCCCCACTCGAGTTGTCTCTGTCTCTCTCAAAAATAAATTAATTCATTAAAAACAACAACAACAGCATTCATATTAAAGGCCAGTCCTCAACACATGGTGAAGATCAACCTCCTCCTTCCTCTCATTATAATCACCAGGGTCAATTGTTTCTGCTGCCTAGCGTCGTGCTTTTTCCTTTTTCATCTGCCTTAGCTCGTGTTGCTTAGAAGCAGAATTTGCAGTTAGGGATTCTTGTGCAAATGGTTATTCGAGGGAGTACTCTCAGGACAGACCTGTAATGGAGTCAAGGGAACAGGGGAAGGGGGGGTGGGTGGAAGGAAGGGATGTAAAGAAGTGGTCTCAGGTGACACCTAGCCTTGGCTGGAACCTACAGGGAGCTTGGGTGCATGAACCTTAGTGCAGAATCTGCCCTGCCCAGAGGCCAGGCAGCTGGGCTTTCTACCTCTGTATCAGTTAGTCCTTGATTGCTGGCCACTCCCAAGAGAAGGACCTAATCCACCAAGACATGCCAGTGAGAAGGCTTCTACCGAAGCAGGGCCATCCTCTAGACAAGTGTGCAGTGTGAGCCATGAGCTTCATGGCATCTGGGAGACAGATGCAGGGGCCTTGCGAGGATTGGGGGGGTGGTGCACCAAGAAAGACCATCTACTGCACTTTCTTCTGCCCTCTGATGTTCTCCAGGGAGCCGCCTCCTATACTCTCATTCCAACCCCAGCTCTGAAGGTAAGCTTGTGACCTGGGAACTGGCCAAAGAGAGTCTGGGATGTGTCTCGCCACCCTGATTGGCTCAGAGATGATTGTGTGATCCCATGAAGCCAATGAGACCCAAGGAAACGTTTGCTGGGAGTCCCGGGAGAGAGCTCCCGGCTCTTTCTTGCAAACAGAGCTAGAATTTATGCAGTAGAAGCTGCACCAGCCGAGGGCCAAACATGGGACTGAAGAATGAAGGTGGCCCAGTGAATGGTGGACCATGTGATGGAAACCAGGGAGCACTCGACTAAATCCCTAGATGAGGACATGATTGACGTTTACTTTACCCCTGGACTTTCAAGTTATGCAAGCCCATTATCCCCCCTCCCTTTTGCTTAGTTCTCTGAGCTGGGAGTTCTGGGTACCTGCGTCGCACAGTCCTGACTGATATATCGCCGTAATGGACCCAGAAGCACTGGGCAAATGAGAAGCAGTCGGTCAATTTATAGGATTATTGTTATTGTGTAAATAAAGTTCTCCTTTGGGTGAGCAGAGGCTTCCCGAAGCCCGGGGAAGCTTTCCAAGTTAGGTTTTCATTGTCTGGGGCGAAGCAGAGGCCTCTTTGGCAACTCCGAGGGCACTAATGCTGGCCCTACATCTGAGAAAGAGCTTTTCCTGCCAACTTTCCCTGATCGCCGGGGTAAGGTGCTAGCAAAGTGACCTTCAAACGGGGTGGCCACTGCGAGGCTGACAGCCTAAACCCGGCTGGAGGAAGGGATGGAATCACTTCAGAGGGAAAGGAAGACAGAGGCAGAGCCGGTGAGCAAACGGGCAATGTCATGGTCTTGTTGAAAGATAAACGGAGGCGCTTGTGCCGTTGTAAGAGTTTATGTGAGCAAACTTCTGTTAGAATTAGACAGCACCGGACCGGAAGTGGTTAGGAGGGCGCTACCACAGACAGGAGCCAGAGGAAAGACTTTTATAGGGAAGAGCTGGAAGGAAGGCAAGGGAATTATTCGATTCACTACAGCATCGGCGGTTGCCTTGTTTGGGAAAGCCTAGCTGGCAGATTGTGATTGGTTGTGCTTAGGTTGTACTTCCTTGACCTTGAGGCGTTACAGGCTTAGGCTTTGGTTGGCTTATGCAGGTTACTAAGGCATTAAAGCCACCTCAGCCTAATGACCTCCTTGTTTAATTAATTAAAAAAAAAAAATGAACAGAAGCATTTTGCTAACCCAGAAAACCCTTTTAATCCACACAAAGACACCTACTGATAAGGCAAAATGCATTAACCTTATTCCTGGTTATCAGCGTTCTTTAAAAGTTTATTGTATTTTTATTTCCATTTCGTTTTTTTAACCTTTTCCAATCTAATACAACATGTCCTTTAATTGCCCACTGGCCTCAAATCACAAGATCTGCAAACTAAATGCAGTCAGAAAAAGAGGCAAGAATTTGTGAGGAAAAAAAAAAAAAAAAAAAGCCCACAGTAAAGGTGTTTAAGAGCCATCAACACATTTGCATTAGACCGAGCTTGGTTTCTAGCCTTTTTTGGACAAAAGAACATCTTTTCTATGAATCAGTTTTGGAAACTTTGTAATGCCTTGTCTCTTTAAAAAAAAATTGTTTTTAATGTTTATTTGTTTTTGAGAAAGAGACAGAGCATGAGTGGGAGAGGGGCAGAGAGAGGGAGACACAGAATCCAAAGCAGGCTCCAGGCTCCCAGCTGCCAGCACAGAGCCCAACACGGGGCTTGAACCCATGAACCTGGAGACCGTGACCTGAGCCAAAGTCAAACATTTAACCAACTGAGTCCCTCAGGAGCCCCTGTACTGCTTTTTCCGTTAGTTGGAGGATTTTGCCCGTTTAAGGATGGGGAGGGCCCCAGCAGCTTTTGGGTGTTTCGGGGTAAGAGAAATATAAAACAAGTGAACGTAGGTTCCAGTTACGTGGGCCCTGCTTGCCTGGCTGATTCACGCAAACTGACCAACTGTGCCTGGCATACGGCACCCCTGGCTGGTTGGTGTAGCCAAGAGATATGTTTCCCTCAGGCAGCATCTTTCCAAGTGCCCTTGCAGGGACCCCCTACATCAGCCTGTCCTGAGAGAGAGGCCTGTTTAAAAAGCTGTTGATTCCTGCACTCTATCTACTGCTACTTAATCAGCATATCTGGGCTTGGGAGTGGGGTTTGCATTTTTTTCCTTACAGCTTTATTGAGATATAATTGACTTATGATGACTTCACATAGTTAAGTATACAATTTGATGAGTTTGGGCATTATTATGCATCTGTGAAATCATCACCATAGTCAAGATCATGAACGAATCTTTCACCCCTATGAGTTTCTTTAAGCCTTTTTTGTAACACCTTCTTCATCTGTACACCTTCTTCTCTCGTCCCCACATAACCATGAATATGCTGTCTCTGTAGATTAGTTTTCAATTTCCTAGAAGTTTATACAAGTGGATGCATAGAATGCATACTCTCTTCATCTGATATCTTTCACTCATTTATCCCGCTGATGAGAGACTTGTCAGATGCTTCTGTTTTTTGGCTATTAAGTGTAAAGTTTCTTTGACCATATTTCTGCAGATCTTTCAATGGATACATGCTTTGGTTTCTCCTTGGTCCATACGAGGAGTAGAATGGTGGGGTCATCCATTATTTGAATGTTTACCTTTATAACAAACTGCTGGACCGTGTTCCAAAGTGGTTGTAGCTTTTTACATCCTCAGCGGTAACATACGAGGGTTCTGGTTTTTCCGCACCTGCACCAAAATTTGGTCGGATCCATCTTCTACATTTTTTTCTATGAGGGAAGTGGTATATCAGGGTGGCTTAGTTTACATTTTCTCCATGACTAATAATACTGAGCATTTTTTCCTATGCTTATTTACCTTTTGTGCATCTTTTTTGGTGAGGTGTTTGTTCAGATGTAAAAAAAATTTTTATGTGTATTTTTGAGACACAGGGAGAGACAGAGTATGAGCAGGGAAGGAGCAGAGAGAAGAAACACAGAATCTGAAGCAGGATTCAGGCTCTGAGCTGGCAGCACAGAGCCCAACGTGGGGCTCAAACCCACGAACTGTGAGATCATGACCTGAGCTGAAGTCCGATGCTTAACCGCCTGAGCCACCGGGGCCTCATGTTTGTTCAGATTTATATTGGATGGTTTGTCTTCTTTTATTCAGAGGTGGGAGTTCATGGTGTGTTCAGGATAGAATGCGAGTATTTTCTCGCAACCTGTGGCTTTCTTTTTACTTTCACAGATGTGCTTCGGCATCTTTGGCCATATACGTGTGCATCTATCCCTGGACACTTTATTCTGTTCCATTGGTCTTTGTATTGATTCTTTTGCCAGTGTCATACCATACTGTCTGGATTACTGTAGCTTTACACTAAGTATTGCGATCTTATAGCACAAGTTCTCTGACTTGCTCCTCTTTTCCAAAATTAGGAGCTTTGCATTTCCATATTAATTTCAGACATGGCCACTCAATTTGCACAAATATGGCCCACTGGGATTTTGAAAGAGTTTGTATTTACTTTATAGATTAGTTTGAGCATTGACACCTTACCAACATTAGGCTTTTTACACCACCTCTCTTTCTCTATTTAGTAATTTTTTAAAATATTTATTTATTTTTGAGAGAGAAAAACAGAGCACAAGTGAGGGAGGGGCAGAGAGAGAGGGAGACACAGAATCTGAAGCAGGCACCAGGCTCTGAGCTGTCAGCACAGAGCCCGATGCAGGGCTCGAACTCACAGTGAGATCATGACCTGAGCCACAGCCAGATGTTCAACTGACTGAGCCACCCAGGAGCCCCTGTCTCTTTATATTTAGATGTTCTTTACTTGCTCTTGGCAATGTTTCATGGTTTTTAGTGTGCATAGGTCTTGCACAACCTTGGTCAAACTTATCCCCAAGTATTTCACATTTTTGCTGTTATTATTAATAAGGATCTTTTTATAAATCTCAATTTCCATTTGTTCATTACTAGTATATAGAAACAAAATTGATTTCCAAAATATGTTGACCAGAAACCTGTTCAACTCACCTGTTAGTTCCATTGGCTTTATGGTGGATTCCATAAAGCTTTCCATATAAATGATCAAGTCTGTGAATGAAGACAGTTTGGCTTTTTTATTTCCAAGATGCTTGCTTTTCGTGTCTTTTGATTGCCTTTCTGTGCTGCAGAATCTCTGGAACAATGTTGAACAGAAGTAGTGACAGCAGACAAGCTGAGCTGATTCCTGATCTTGGTGGGGGGGGGGGGGCAAAGCACAGAGTCTTTTACCATCAAATATGGGGCTAGCTGTAGGGTTTTCATGGATGCCTTTATCAGGTGGATGAGGTTCTTTTCTGTGATGGTTTTCAGAGTTTTTATAATCAATGGATGATCATTTTTATAAAAGGGTATTCTGCATCTGTTCCTGAAGTGATCGTACTTTGTTGTTGTTTTTTCTTACAGGCTGCTCTGAGTGAATTCCACGGGTCAGTTTTCAGACGTTAAACCAAGCTGCACTCCTGAGATAGACTCCACACAGGTATATTTATTGTCTCTTGAAAAAAAACTGTTAGGTCTGATTTGCTCGAGTTCTATTGAGAATTTTTACAGCTGTGTGCATGACAGACGTGGTTCTTTTTTTTTTTTTTTAAGTGTTTTTATTTATTTTGAGAGAGAGAACAGCGCACGTTGGGGAGGGGCAGAGAGAGAGGGAGAGAGAGAGAAGCCCCAGCTGGCTCTGCACTGCCAGCATAGAGCCCGATGTGAGGCTCAAACCCACGAAGCCATGAGATCATGACCTGAGCTGAAACCAAGAGTCAGATGCTTCACCGACTGAGCTCCCCAGGCGCCCCAAGATACATTGTTGTGTAATTTTTTTTTTCCTACTATCTTTTTCTGGTTTTAAAGTCAGGGTAATTTTGACCTCATAGAATGAATTGGGAAGTATTCCTTCCTCTCTAGGTTTTTAAGAGAAGAGTTTTGTATCTCATTTTATCATGCTTTGCAGATATGGCAAGTTTTACTAATTGAAGGTTGGTGGCAATATTGTGTTGAACAAGTCCTTTGGCACCATTTTCCCACAGCATTTGGTCACTTCCTGTCTTGCATTTTGACAATTCTTATAGTATTTCAAGTCTTTTCCTTGTTATTATATCTGCTGTGGTGACCTGTGGCTAGTGATCTTGGATGTTACTATTGTAATGGTTTGGGGATGCCACGAGTTGCACCCATATAAGATGATGATCTCAATTGATAAGTGTGTGTGTTCTTGACTGGCCCGCTTATTGGCCATCCCCCATCTCTTCCCCTCTCTTGGGGGCCTATTTCCTGGGACACAACAATATTAAAATTAGGCCAATAAATAACCCTACAATGGCCTCTAAGTGTTCAAGTGAAAGGAAAAGTCACAGAAATGCAAGAGTAGTTTGAAAATGGAAAATCAAGGCACCTGGGTGGCTCCGTCAGTTAAGTGTCAGACTTCAGCTCAGGTCATGATCTCACAGTCCATGAGTTCGAGCCCTGGGTCGGGCTCTGTGCTGACAGCTCAGAGCCTGGAGCCTGCTTTAGATTCTGTGTCTCCCTCTCTCTCTACCCCTCCTCCACTCATGCCCTGTCTCTGTCTCAAAAATAAATAAAAATTTTTAAAAAATTAAAAAAAAGAAGAAGAAATACATTTTCTAAGGCTCTAGCTGCCATAGGTAGTGATTCCCCCAGTGGAACTGGGCAAAGTCAGTTGAAAACCTGTCCGGAAAGGATGCACCTTTCTAGATGCCATTAAGAACATTCATGGTTCATGGAAAGAGGTCAAAATATTAACATTCACAGGAGTTTGGGAGCAGTTGATTTCAACCTTCATGGATGACTTTGAGAGGTTCAAGACTTCAGTGGAAGAAGTAAGCACAGGGGTGGTGGAATTTACAAGAGAGTTAGAAGTAGAGCTTGTAGATGGGACTGAGTTGCTGGAATTAGTTGATAAAACTTTAACAGATAAGGAGTTGCTCCCTATGGAGGAGCAAAGAAAGTTGTGTCTTGAGATGGAACCGACTCCTGGTGAAGATGCCGTGCAGATGGTTGAAATGACAACAAAGGATCGAGAATATTCCATACACTTCATGGATAAGGTAGTCGCAGGGTTTGAGAGGATTGATACCAATTTCAAAAGAAGTTCTCCTGTGGCTAAAATCCTGTCCACAGCATCTCGTGCCACGGAGACATTATTCATGAAGGGAAGAGTCAGTTGATGTGGCAAACTTGGTTGTTGTTTTATCTTAAGAAATTATCACAGCATCCCCAGCCTTCAGCAACCACCCTCCTGCTCAGTCAGCAGCCGTCAGCTTCGAGGCAAGACCCTCTGCCAACAAAAAGATTACAACTTGCTGAGAGCTCAGGTGATGGTTAGCATTTTTTCGCCATGTGGTATTTTCTCAGGGGACAGCTGGGTGACTCAGGCGTTCGGGTGTCTGACTTCGGCTCAGGTCACGATCTCACAGTTTGTGAGTTCAAGCCCCGCATGAGGCTCTGTGGCTGACAGCTCAGAGCCCAGAGCCTGCTTTCGATTCTGTGGTGACCTCTCTCTCTGTGCCTCCCTGGCTTGCACTCTGTCTCTCTGTCTCTACATTAAAAATATTTTTTCAGATATGTACTGTGCTTTTTACACATAATGCTATATTGCACATTTAATAGACTACAATATAGTATAAATGTAACTTTGATATGCACTGGGAAACCAGAAAATTCACCTGACTCCCTTTATTGTGGTATTTGCTTTATTGTGGTGGTCTGGAACTAAACCTGCAATGTCTCTGAGGTATGCCTGCAGTTCCTTAAATGTTTCATAGAATTCACCACTGAATCCATCTGGGCAAGTTTTGTCTGCGGTGAGGTTTTTAAACTATACATTCAATTTCTGTAGTAGATGTAGGGCTATACACACCTTCCACTTCTACTGGCTTTATCCAAGACTGCTTGACTCACTTTGGTCAGTGGCATTTTGAAAAGCTTTCTAGATAATTCTAAACTTTTTCTTTTTTTTTTTTTTGTGTGTGTGTGTATTTATCTACTTTTGAGAGAGAGAGACAGAGCATGAGCAGGGGAGGGGTAGAGAGAGAGGGAGACACAGAATCCGAAGCAGGCTCTAGGCTCTCAGCTATCAGCACAGAGCCTGACGCGGGGCTCAAACCCATGAACTGTGATATCATGATCTGAGCTGAAGTCAGACGCTTAACTGACTGAGCCACCCAGGTGCCCCATGAAAAGCTTTCTGGATAATTCTAACGTGCAGCCAGGGTCAAGAGCCCCCAGTCTAGTCCAAGACCTAGAGAGGTAGCTTGTTGATTTGAATAGCTACATACTATTTTATAGTAAGCATGCATCCAGAGCTCTTTCTTTGCTTCTCTATTCATGTTCATTCAGGTTGTTCCTGATTTCTTTCCCTTATGCTCTGCTGTCTGGTGCAGAAATTTCATTGCTCCCGTCTTTTCTCCACGGGTTATAACTTTTGTCACTTTATAATCTCCCCTTTTGGCAAATGTATGCTTTGGGTCTTGAATTGTGTTCTATCTGATGACACACTTACCACTCATCCATTTAATTGTTTTTTGCATTTGCCCCTTGCCTCGTGTATCTTTACCTGCTGATTAATTCGCAAACTTTGGCTGTCACTTATTTTAGGAATAACCAGCATCTGGCTGGAATTTTTAGAAATCCTTACCTGAAAGCCATTGCCTTTTTATAGGGTTGTTAGCATTTAGATAAGAATCTCAGAGGACTAAAAAGTGTTCAAGCCTCAAATTAAGGGCCATCATAGTGAAGCTTCAGGCACCCTCCTAGCCTGGTAGCCCCCAGGCTGACCACCCGCTCTCCCCCCTCCCGACGCACTCAATTCTGCACACGGGGCTGTCACACAAGGCTCTTTTATGGCAAATGCAAATTGCAAATATAAACTGTTTCTTTCTTCATTTATCACTTTTTCCCTTCTCATTTACAAGAGGCTTGAATTATTAGCACTTGTCTAAACAATGCCGCTTCGCCTGGTATCTGTGAGGAGGTGTTGGTGATAACTTTCCAATGATGTCATCCCTGGAAGCACAACTCCAAAGCACCCAGTCAATCATGGGCATTGTTCAGAAAGCACCAGAATAACTCTGAGTGACCCAACCTCCCCCTCCCCCCCCCATCCCCTGCCAAAATCTATAGAAATGAAAATTGAAACGTAAACCAGAAACTTCATTTCCATGTCTGGGGCTCTCAGAGCTCTGTGGATTCCTTATGCACTGACACATCTCTTCAATGGGGGCCAATGGGAGGCAAAAGGGGTTTCCCTAGGGAGCTGAGGGATCAAATGCCTCTCTGAATCTTTTTCTTATTCTCAGCAGCACATTAAGCATTTGGGGGACTTATGGCTCCCTGCCCCACCTTTAAGGAGCTCTCCATAGTAACCTTTATTACATACACCCTCAGTGCCAGGCACTATGCAGAGCGCTGAATAGATTATTTTAGGGGCGCCCGGGTGGTTCAGTTGATGTAGCATCCAACTCTTGGTCTCAGCTCAGGTCATGATCTCACAGTTCATGAGATCAAGCCCCTTCTTCGGATTTCTCTCTCTCTCTCTCTCCCCCTCTCTGTTTCTCCCCCCCATCTCAAAAATAAATAAATAAGCATTCAACAAAGATTATTTTATATATTCATTGTCACAACTTTATGAGGTAAGCGCTGCTAGTTTCCCATTCTTCAGATGAGAAAACTGAGGCTCAGAAAAGTGGCATCCCTTGCTCAAGGTCTCCCAGAAAATTGTACAAGGAGTAGGAACGTGACTCCAGGTATGGTGTGGTGTCAGAGTGATGCCCTTACCCTCTGTGAAAATCTGGTTCAATATAGTATGAAGGACCCATCATAATTGGGTTCCTGCCAACCTCTCCAGTCTGATCTATCTCATCTGGACCCCTGGCCTGTTCACAACTTGTGCTCCAGTCATACCTTCTGCCCCCCTAATGTGCTCTGCTGTCTTGCCTCTCCACTCCTTTGCTCCCAGACTGATACTGCCCAGAAGGGACCATGGTACCCCCTGTGGAATCCTGTCACCACTCCCATACACTCAGAGAGTCCTGTGTGTTCACCTCTGCCCACCCACCATCCTCTAGGCTCTGAGCCTTTTGAGTGCACGAGTGTGTTTCCCTCCCCTCTGGTTCTGAACACTCAGCACAGTGCCTGGCACACAGCAGCTGCTCAGGAACAGACTGGATGTTCTCCTCCCTGATTTTTTTTCTCCCCCTTTTGGAAAAATGTCTATATATCAAGCCCTCTGTTCTGTCATCCCATTCTTCTTCAGACAAGTAGAGGCATGTTTGTTTCCATCATTGTATCAGTTTGCTCTGGGTTTTTGGCCTTAAACACTGGATTGTCTGTAGCACCTACAAGGTCTGGGGCATGCTTACATTTCCTCTCCAGAAATTAAAGAGGCCAGCAGAGCACATGTTTCCCGGACTGATTCTGAGTACTCTGCCTCCGTGAGGTTTAGTCAGATGCAAATGTCAAGGTGAATGGGTTTAGAGATCTAATGTATAGCATGATGACTATAGTGAATAACAGTGTATTGAATACTGGAAATTTGCTAAGAGAGAAGGCTTTGGGGGGTCTCACAACACACACACACACACACACACACACACACACACACACACACACACACCTATGTGGGGAGACGACAGTTCAGTTCAATTCGCTTGACTGTTGTAATCGTTTCACTATGTATATCAAAACAACATATTGCACACTTTAAGAATACACAGTTTTCATTTTAATTTTTTTTAATGTGTATTTATTTTTGAAAGAGACAGAGCTTGAGCGGGGGAGGGGCAGCATCCAAAGCAGGCTCCAGGCTCTGAGCTGTCAGCACAGAGCTCGACACGGGGCTCGAACCCACAAACCGTGAGCTCATAACCTGAGCCGAAGTCAGACACCCAACCAACTGAGCCAGCCAGGCGACCCGACGCACACAATTTTCATTTTAAAAAGTAGATGAATGGGTAGCTTCCATTAGCGCTATCTCAGAAAGAGTCTCTGTACCTCATTTCACTTGTCATGTGGTAGAAAGAAGAGTGAGCCAACATTGGTGCTGTGCTAGAGGCTAAGTACAGCAGGTCTGGCAATAAATGCATGAAGAAGGATGCCCTCCCAAAGTCTGCAGCAGAGCTTGTCAACTCAAAGGCCCACAGGGCCAAGAGGGCAACTTAAGTGACAGAGATGGTCCGGGTGGACATCGGAGCCATTGGCAATGTGTGGCCATATTTCACGAGCAGCCTCTTCTGGTTCCTGCCAGTGGCTGGCATGTGGGAGTTCTAGTCCATTGCTATCAGAAGTTTGCAGCTTTTCAAGATTACTTAAAAATGTGGATGTTTATATAAAATCTGAACTTTAATTATGGCTAATAATTAAAAAAAAAAGAAGAAATCTTCAAGGTCCACACACAATACGTCTTTGGGTCTGATCTGGCTAGACTCTGCCAGTTTTCAGCCTCTGGCTTGGATTTTCACACAGGGCTAAGCAATTAAAGTGATTGGGTTTAAGTTTCCATTCTATTACGTTTCCCCGGCGAACCTCGGCAGGTTGTTGAACATCTCAGAATGCTGGATTTATGGATAACATAAGATGCTCCCCTCACAATCCAACTCCACCGAAGTTCGAAAACACCAAGACTTTTGCCCGTTTAGTTTGCTGAGTTATCCTGGGTTCTTCAGGATAACAGTGCCTGGCACATAGCAGAGACTCAGTGATGTTACTAGAGAGAGTGTATGTTACCGTATCCTGACTTCATTGTAAGGGATGTGACGAGTATAACCCAGGTGTATCATGATGGGATTTGAGCAAAACTGTCCACTACCAATTAGGACTCATTTGCTTGCAAGTGATAGAAATCTAACTCCAGTGGTTTAAACAAAATAAGATCCATTGGCCTGTGTCTGTAAGGCTCAAGCCTTAAGGTATGGCCAGATCCAGGCCCAACTTGACGCTTTGTATCATTGGCTCTGCTCTTCTCTGTGTTGGCTTTAGTCTCAGACAGGACCTCCCTGTGGGGTAAGATGACTGTGGGCAACCTGGTTTTAGATCTTCCCCCGTGTAAAGACTCTTGCCTTTCTCTGCAACTCTTGCCTTTCTCTGCAACCAACTAAATTCGCATTGACTTGGAGTCACATGTGCATTTCTGGCCAATTTCCTGTGGCTGGGAGACTGAGATCCTCTGATGGGCTGAACCCGAGTCACACACCCCTTCTTGGACCCCAGCACTCTTCTCCGAACCATGTGAATTAAGAACTGTGAGAGCCTGGTTCTCCAGAGGAAGGAGAGAGAATAAATGCTGGTGACAAAAACAGCGTCAGCTCCAGAGGCCACATCTGGATGATTTGCGTCTGGAAGCCAGCCCACCTAACCTGGCCTCCAGAGAGCCCTGTGTTTCTCCTTTCCTAAAGCTAGAGATGGCCACAGAGTGATAAGCACCAGCTGCATACCTCCCACCATGCAGTTAAGCCCAGGGCTGCTTTGACCCAAGGCTAATGAGGCATGGGGGTATTTGCAAACCCCTCTCCAGAGAGGCTGCAAAACACAGAAGAAATGTAATAGTACCATCAAGTAATCGCACCACACACTGGACTCTTTAAAATGCACTCCTTCTTCCCTTTGATCTTGTTCTAATGGATAATGCCCATGGTACTTGCTGTGACCTGAATCCCTCACAAGATTGCTGGAGAGAAAAGTGCACCAGAGAACACTGGCCTGGAATATCAAATGCAAGGGGCCAATTATTCCTGCTCCTTGAGACCCCATCTCCCCGGCTTGCATATTCATGGGATCTCCGATGCAGATGAGATAGCAGCTGCTGATTAAAATCGGCTCGCTTTGTTGTGGGGGAATTTGGGGACTCCGGGGAGGCCTCTTGAAGTTGATCCGTGGTGAAACGTCCTCTACAGGGTTGTTCTGTTACCGCGTAGTGTGGTCCTTTAGAATAATAAAACAGTCTGGATCTTTCAGCTCCGAGGAGGAACAAACAGATGCTTGCCCTCCAGCTGCGTTGTGTGGGAGGGTTGAAAGCCTGGATATAGATTGGGAAGGACAGGGTCTTAGTTTACCTGCTGTGCAACTGCCAGAAGTTAGATTTGTTTGTTTGTTTCCCTCTTTGCGGGGTAGGGTAGAGATGGGAGTCTGGAAATTTGACTTGGAAGAGGTCGGGGACTTAATATGTTTCCTGCCCGGGATGGTCTAGGTAGTGCTTCTCTTTAATAGACACACAAACCATCTAAGTGCCTTGCTAAGACTGCAGATTCTGTTTTAGTAGGTCTGGGGTGTGGACTCAGATTCTTTGCTTCCTTCAAGCTCCCAGGTGGTGCCCATGCTTCCGGCCTCTGGGCCACTCTTCAAGTACAAAGGTGTAGACTGATGGTTCCCAAACTCAGTTGTGTTTTGGAATCGCTTGGAGAGCTTTTAAAAACCAGGATGTCCAGGCCACACCCCACACTGGTTAGACAGGAATCTCTGGATGGCTCCTAGGAATCAGTATTTTTATAAAGACTCTAGGGGCGCCTGGGTGGCTCAGTCGGTTGAGCGTCCGACTTCGGCTCAGGTCATGATCTCGAGGTCCGTGAGTTCAAGCCCTGCGTCGGGCTCTGTGCTGACAGCTCAGAGCCTGGAGTCTGTTTCGGATTCTGTGTCTCCCTCTTTCTCTGACCCTCCCCTGTTCATGCTCTCTCTCTGTCTCAAAAATAAATAAAATGTTAAAAAAAAATTTTTTAAAGACTCTCAGGTAGTTCCTGTGTATAGGCAACTATGTATTTGAGAATCAGTGGTGGTAATTGTTCTCAACCCCACCTGCTGTGCATTATCATCACATGGGGAGTCTATAAAGTACCAGTGCTGGGGCACCTGGGTGGCTCCGTTGATTGAACACCTGACTCTTGATTTTAACTCAGGTGATGATCTCTTGGTTTGTTGGGTTCTAGCCCTGAGTTGGACTCTGCCCTGATACAGTACAGAGACTGCTTGGGATTCTCTCTCCCTCTCTCTGCCCTCTGCTACTCACACTCCCTCTCTTTCTCTTTCTCTCTCTCAAAATAAATAAAGACACTTTAAAACGTAAAATTAAAAAGTACCAAGGCCTGGCCCGTGGTGCAGGATGAGTCCCGTGGGAGGAATGGTGGGGTTGGACATGAACAGTTGTATCTTGTAAAAGCCTCAGAGATTATTATCCGCAGCCAAGATTGGTAATCATAGATGTAGAAGGATTCAAACTGCGTGGTCTCTCCGACCCTGAGATCCTGTGAGTCGCTCTAGCTGTTGTTATCATGGCAGGTGTTATGGTCTCTTCTGGACTCAGCTCCTCATCTTCCAAGGCTGATGGATGTGCAGAACCTTCACTCCCACCCTCCCATCCACTTCCCCACCCTCGTATGACTCTCCTTCCTGATACCACGATTGCAAAAGTAATACGTGTTTATTGTTAGAAATCTGGGGACACAGAAAAGTGCGCCAGATAAAATGTATCCCAACGGTGTCTCCAAACACGACTACTTTGGCAATAGTGCTCCTTGAAGAGAACCATTACTTCCATTTTGGCTTCTCCCTCTCCCTCTCTTTTTTTTAATGTGGTAAGAACACGGAACATGAGACGTACCCTCTCAGATTTTTAAGTGTATAATGCAGTATGGTTGACTATAGCCACATTTTGTACAGCACATCTCTAGAGTTGATTGATCTTGCTCAACTGAAACTTTAGGCTCGTTGATCCCTCCCCCCCCCCCCCCCCAGCTTCCTGACCTACCTCCTGGCGATTATCCTTCCACCCTTTGATTCTATGAATTTGCCTCTTTTAGATACCTTACATAAGCAGAATCATACAGTTTTTGTCTTTTTGTGGCTTATTTCACTCGGCATAAGGTCCTCAAGGTTCGTCCATAATGTATGCACTGCAGAATTTTCCTTTTTTTTTTTTTAAGTTTTTAAATGTTTATTTTTGAGAGAGAGCAAGAGCGCACACGCTCATGTGTGAGTGGGGGAGGGGCAGAGAGACAGGGAGACACAGAGTCCGAAGCAGGCTCCAGGCTCTGAGCTGTTAGCACAGAGCCGTTAGCACAGAGCCCGATGCAGGACTTGAACCCACGAACCCTGAGATCATGACCTTTGCTGAAGTTGGCCACTTAACCGACTGAGACACCCAGGTGTCCCAAATTTCCTTCTTTTTTTAAGGTGAATACTGTCTGTAGTATGTATAGACCACATTTTCTTTATCTATTCCTCTCTTGAGGGACATTTGTGTTGTTTCCACCTCTTGGCTGCTGTGAACAGTGTTATGATGAACCAGGAAATGCTTATATCTCTTAGAGATCCTGATTTCACTTGTTTGGGGTAAATACCCTGCTGTGGGATTTCTGGATGGTTCTGATTTTTGGCTTATGTTCTCAGTCATTTTTAGTTTGGTTTGGGGTTGTTTCATAGCCAAATTTTCCTTCTTTTTAATACATGACTTCCCCATAGCATATCTACTTCAATATTTCTTTCTTTTTTTTTTAAGATTTTATTTTTAAAATAATGTCTACGCCCAACATGGGGCTTGAACCTACAACCCCAAGACCAAGAGTCACGTGCTCGGCTGACTGAACCAGACAGGTGCCCCTCTTCTATATTTCTTAATGACTGTCACTTATAATGATTCATTTACCCATTCTTGTACTCTTGATCAATATTTAGATTACTCCTTTCTTTAAGACACAATGCCTTTAAGAAAACTTTTTACATGTGGAATTATGGGCCCAAAGAGCAGGAACATTTCTTTAGGAAAATGGATTCCTACTGTCTAAGTAGGGCTTCAAAATTGTAATTCAGTATTTATTGTTGAATGCCTTGCATTGAATGAATGAGTGAATGAATGAGTGAGTGAGTCATTCCCTCTCGGTATTTAACAAGAACCTGGCTCAAGTGTTTCTAGAGTGAATGCATGAGTAAACTCTGAACAAAACATTAAAAACATTAAAAAAAATAGTTATCTATGGATAACATATGTCAGGACGTAGATCTAAAATATAATTTACTTTTTTCCCTTGCAAGCAGCCAAGCCCAATTACCTACAAACACTTCCCAAAATGAGGGCTCACATCATACTTTGCTCGTGGTAAGGTATCGGGAAATTAATTGTTTCATTTCTCAAAGACCTTTGCTGTGCAATTAAAAAAAAAAGCAGCCCTCCACCATAGCAATTATCTATAATTACTAATGAAAACAGGTGTCTTAAATGCCTTTTCAAATTGAGACATAACTGGTTCATTATCATAGCAGGCAACTACCAATATCCAATTTTCAATGGGATGTTGAGATCAAACATAATGCAGAGGATTGTGGGGGCCCACAAAGGGAACAACACTTCCTGGATGCTGTTTATTAGAAGAATTGGATGGAGGGGCAGAGGTTGACAAGCATTCAAATAAGAAGCAGAGAGTATCTTGGGGAAGTGGAGCCCTGCGTGGCTGAGAAGTATAAAATAGTAACAGTCTACAGGGATAAAATCTCTTCCTCCAAAAGCTTTTTCAGGTAGTGGAATTAGCTCAATCATGCTGTTTATTATCTCTGGGCTCAGTTTATGCATCTGTTAAGTGGCCTTGAGAAAACCTAAATGTGTTTGACCACAGAACTCCTTTTATATGTAAGATATAGGGGTGCCGTGGGGAAGTAACTGAGAGAATGAATGAAAGGGAGTATATAATGCCCGAGGGTCGAGATGTGATTCCATTCTCTTATTCTCCTAAATTTAAAGTTTTCTTCAATTCCTAGTTTCTGTGACCTTGTGATGATAAAGGCGGACCAAGTATAATAAGGTATCCAAGCATGGAGGAAATTGGAACTGTGCGTTCCTGTTCCTACACTTCCTGTGGCATTGCATGCTGGGAATAATAATTCGTGAGCAGGTGCATAAAGCAAGGAGTTCACAGGGGACCAGTTGAGAGGGGTCAGACCTTGGCCTGGCTGGTTCAGGACACCATGTTGATGGGCCTGAGAGGTGGACACATTTGCTGGAAGTGTGTGCATTCCCTGCCTCCTGGTTTTAGCTGGAAATAGTGACATGGAATCAATATTTACTCTTAATTTCATTCTTTGGGGATACCCTGTTTTAATCCAGAGGATGGAGCTTGTGGTATCCATCCTGTTGACAATATACCTACCAGAATGCCCCTCTGGACTTCATGATTTCCACAAATGGAAGACCCAGGAGCTGTTCTGCTCTAAAACGTTTCCATAGCCATGTGTCTGAGGAAAGCCGCATTCACCCTTTCCCTCCTGGGAAATTCTCAATGGAAATTGACATATTACTGCACTGAGAGTCCTACAGCAGAGAAACCCAATTAACTGGACTTAGCAAGTTCTTCCTAAATCTATTTGGCCACAGAAGCCCTTTTATAGGTAAGAGCTATTAACAGCCCACTGAGCTAGTGTTCCATGGGGTGCATTTTAAGAAACATTGGTTTACAGTCTTTCTCTTTGGCTTCTCTATCAACTTTCAAATTCTCATGTATCTTGATGAGTATCTTTCTCAGTTAATGAAAAACTGAGCTGCAGGGCAATTTTGTTTTTGTCCATCCAATAGTCTGTGAATTTATCTGTTCTCCTCTCTGGCAGGTGATTCTGGGGAGTTTCCAATTACAGAATCCTCATTTCTGCCTCTATTCCAGGTTTTCCAGATAAAATATAAGACAACCAGTTGAATTTGGGTTTCACATTAACAATGAATAATTTTTTAGCCCGTACTTACACTGTCCTTTTTATTCGATAGAGCTAGGAACTGTACCATTAGGGTGGATATGTACCCCAAGGCTGGCCAGTTAGGGAACCCCTTTGCTCTAGTTCCTAAAGCCTCTTCCGGGGGGTTAGTATCCTACCTAGGCCAGGTTAATAGAAGACCTTCCCCTGAAATTCCTGATTTGGTGCTCAAGGAAAAGGACTTTGCCTTTCATGTCACAAAGCTGAAAGAATTGTAGTTGGTGACTGGGGACAACCATCCTCTCCTCCACGTGGAGAAAACTGTCTATGGGGGGTGGGGTGAAGCCACCACCTGTGAAGAAGCTAGCCAGAAGATGGAGAGAGCCAGCTCTCACACTCTCACCGATGTCCACTGATAGTTACTCCTTTCTGAGACTAGTCCAACCTTCAACTTGCTAGTCACGCAGCCAATCCACCATCTTTTCCTTTATTTATTTTTATTATCTTTAACATCTTCTCTACTTCTGGGATTTCTTGGTGATTACCTTTGCCCATTGCCTGGTGTTTAAGATGACTCAGGTCACTTCCTTGACCTTTGTAGTACAGTCAGATTCATGGAACCAGCATGTCACCTATGGACCTCCTCCCACCCTCAGCTTACCACCTTTGACCACTGCTAGGTTGCTAGTGTTTGGATTTGAACACAGTCCTGAAGGATCAGTATTCGTCAGCACAAAACACAAGCACAGCTACCAGATGTGATTTTGCTGCAAACTTTCTTGCTCCTGTCATTGCAACAAGGAGTGGTTCCTGCCCACAGTTTGCTTTGTCACTTAGAATGCTTAACAGTGGAGCAGCTGTTTGACATCAGCATGAGAGCGAAGTCATGGGAATCTCTGGTGTGTTGAAAGGAGGTGAAGCCCAATCCTCCTCATTGGAGCCCCTGTGCATTATGTAAGGGACGCAGTGACTGTTGGAGGGGTGGCTGGCAGGCTTCTGATTGTCTCAGAGACATTCATTGGGATGAATCAAGCTCTGCTAATATTCTGGGACTAATAAAGAGTTCGCTTGACTCGCAAATCTCCAGCCCTACTGTATGTATGATATTCAAAAAGATGTTAAGAGAGATAAATCCTAGAAACAATGTTTCTACTTGGGGACTGAGATGACCCTGTCCTTTCCCTAGGCCCCTCATACCTTTTTGCTTATAGGTTATGACCCAGCTGTTGTGAATTATTATTCATTCTTTGTACACGTTGTCTCAGCCCTGTGTCTGAACACACTGCTCTCTCTTACTGGAGTATTGGTCCTGTAACCACGGCATCCCAGTCCACCAATCAGCAATGTCCATTCCTCTGGCTATGGTGATTGGTTTAGGGGTGGCCATGTGACCTCTGGTGTATCCAATCAGAGTAAAGAGCAGGTCTTTGGAAACTGTTTTCTTCTGGGTGCCGTGTTGGGTAGATCACAGAAACTGTCTTCTTCTGGGTGCTGTGTTGGGTAGATGCTAAGCCAGGGACTCTTACAGACATTTTGCTACTGGGAGGAAAGCTGTCCCCAGGACACAACCAAGAGAACTGCAGAGTGTTGAAGCTGGAAAACTAATGATTGCTGCAAAACTAATGATATTTTCAATCTCTGGAGCAACCCTCATCAAAAATTCATGCTAATTCTGGACTTTTCTGTTATACAACTCAATAAATTTTCTGTCTTGCTGAAGCCAGTGTGAGTTTAATTTTCCATTACTTGCAACACAAAGTGTTATGCTCAAGGCTCCTCTTTCTTTCTCATGAACTTTTTGTAGCGAGAGCTATACTTAAAATCAAGTCAGTCATTCCAATCGGTATGATTGACTTTAGCTGAAGGTACAGGCTGCATTTTGATCTTCTGGGAATACCCTCCGCCTCCCTTGTAATCTACCTTGTCAGCGTTTATTGAACACCCGCTCTGTTCCAAGCACTGGGGCAGATGATCTGTGACATCCCAGTAATAGCAAAGATCCCATCTGCACAGTAGTAGCAGTATTGAGAAGCACACAGAGTCCTGAACCGTGGCTTAAAAAATACATGTGGCTTTGCCCCCAATCTGTTTGGTGACCTTAGGCTGATCACTACCCCTCCCTGGGCTTTAGCGTCTAATCTATGATGTGAGGGCATTGGTTGACCATTCTCTAAAATCCTCTCCAGAATTACATGCCACTATTTTTACATTACATTATTACATTACAGTTACATTATTTGCGTACAAATAATGTAAATATAGTTGGTATTGTATCTGGTCAAAACGGAAAGAGCTTCAGGGTTATTTACCTAACAATATATGTGAAGAGTCTACTATGTTCCAGGTTTCAGAGACACAGTCGTGAACAAAGCAGATAA
This sequence comes from Puma concolor, assembly GCF_028749965.1. Classification (NCBI taxonomy): domain Eukaryota; kingdom Metazoa; phylum Chordata; class Mammalia; order Carnivora; family Felidae; genus Puma; species Puma concolor. Next base: position 31,458,761 of record NC_141682.1, read on the forward strand.
AATTACCTGCTGGTGGGGAAGGCAGTCAATAAATAAATATCTAAGGTAGATACATAGTTGATCCCCATTTTTCATGGATTCTGTGTTTGTGAATTAGCCTGCTTGCTAAAATTTATTTGTAACCCCCAATCCATACCCAGGGTGCTTTCACGGTCATTGGCTCACATGTGAAGGGTGGTGAAAATTTGTCACTTAATGCACACGGTTCCCAGCTCAGGTCAAACAGGGCGATGCTCTGCCTTCTTGTTCAGCTCTCACACGTGAAACAAGTGTTCTTTTAGCAATCCATCTAGTGCCAAGTTCTTCGCGTTTTTGTGCTTTCCGTTGGTCATCTCGCTGTAGAGGTCAGCCCCCAACCGTAGTTCTGAAATGCTGTCTAGCGTCCCTGAGTGCAAGAAGGTTGGGATGTGCGTCACAGACAAAATACCTGTGTTGGAGAAGTTTCATTCAGGTGGGCCTTCAAACAGAGACACAGAAAACAAGGTTCTGGATTGTTTGGTTGACAGAAATGTTGTGCCCGGAGGCTTGCAGGAACCTAATCCCCTATTTCCCCTAGTAGCAAATGGTTCAGTATTTGCGAATTCAGACTGTCCTGAGATTTCATGGCATGTAGGTATTGCAAATAACAAGCAGGGACCGGATACTATGTCAGATTCCGGCGAGTTACTGAGAAGAGTACAGCAGGGAAGCAGGAAAGGGAGTCCATATTTTAAGAGGCTATCATCCAGGTGAGTTTCAGGCGGAGGAAATGGCAGGAAGGAGCCAGGAATCTGCAGTGGGAGTGTGTTTGCATGTTGCAGGAGCAGCTGGGAGCGAGCTGGGGGCAGGGGGAGGTGTTGAGGATGAGGAAGGAGTGGAGGCGGTGTCACGCAGGGCTTTCTGGGCTGTTGTGTGGACTTGCGCTTCGCTCTGATCCCCAAGGAGGGATTTGATCTGAGTTAGTTTGAACGGGGTCCCCCTGGCTGCGCCGTTGAGAATGGACTGACACAGGAGGAGGGGAAGGGAGAACAGTAGGGAGGCTGTTGCAGTAACTTGGCCAGAGCTGATGGTGAGTCTTGAACAACAAACCTGCACCGTCACCATTAGCCTCCTAACTGAGCAGGGGTTGCTGGGAGTTTGAGAGGCTCTCTCTCACTGCAAAAGTCCTTGAACTTGAGCCGTAAATTATCCCCAAAGTTTCATTAGCGTGCCTTGGCATGGCTCTCTCCTCGGTCGCCCTGTGCTACGTTCCTCCTGGAAAGAGGCTATAAATAACCTGTGACTCTGCTCTCATCAAGGGAATAAGACCTAGAGTCGCCTTCCGGACACATTAATAAGCACCCTTTCCTCGCCCCCAGATTAATCTTGTTATGAGGCAGCGTGGCCGTGGGTATCTCCTAACCATCATTCGCTTCCAGCGCTCAACCATCCTGTTAGTCACCAGGCCAGTGCTTCTCCCCGGTGGCCTCAGGAGCTTCGTGTTGGGTTGGGTTGGGTCGGGTCGGGTTTCCAGCCAAATACCTTTCCCAGATAAATCCATTGTGTTGTGATAGGGAGATGGTACTTTTGATCTAATCAACTGAATTCGTCCTTATGGACGATCCACAATTGCATGTAATTTTGGACAAGTTCTGTGCAAAATCTAAGGTTCAGGGGGAAGGCAAGAGGTCCGAATTCAACTTTCACCAGGCTCCTTAGGGACAGCAGGGGAGAGGAAGGAAGAGAGAACTAACGTCTGGGGAGCATGTACCCTGCTCATTCAGTCATTTGTTAGTTCAGTATTTACTGAACACCTACCATGTGCTAGGCATCATTCTACATGCTGAGGGCAGAGCACAGAGCCAGTGCATGTATTAGTCAGTTAAATGAGAAGCAGAATGGTTCACTGGCTAGGAGCATAGACTCTGGAGCCAGCCGGTGCCCAAACCCCAATCCCAGTTACATGACCTTGGGCAAGTCATTTAACCACCCCCCACCCCGCCTCAGTAACATCATCTGTAAAATAGGAGGTGACAAAAGTACCTTACTGAGAAGTAGAAAATTATTGTACCGCTAAATACAAAGTACCCTTCCTCTTTCCTCCACCTGAGGAACACTGGGGACAAGAATCTTAGGAAGAGAACAATGGAGTATGAGCCTAGTGGGAAGCCTTAAAGCCCTGCTGGTCCAATTCTCCCTTTATGCTACATAACAAATAACAAATAACTACCATGGGTTTTCTTGACCACCTCTGGGGGTGCCTACTTCCACAGGCAGCCCATCTCATTCTCAGACCTCTGGTTTGCCTGAAATGCCTGTCGTGCGTTAACACGTTCCCTGTCCTGCTTCTTTTCAAGCCAGTTTGACTTCCTGTTTATTCACAAAAGGTTTATTCCCGTTCAGAGGACACATGCCCTTTGTTTTTCCGGTCTTGAAAGGAGCTATCAAGCCTTCTTGGGGTTCAGTGAATTATTCTTCCTCCTGGCATTTTTTTTAGGATAGTTCTGACGGTGGTTGTACTGTCTTTCGTTCAAATAAAAAAGGCCTCTATTTGCCGAATGGGACTACTGGTTTCTGAGCCCAGAGTAGGGGCTAGGACCGGTGATACAAGTTTTGTACAGGTAGAATATTCTAGAGATAATAATAGCTAACATTTATTAGGTGCTCGTTGTGACCAAGCACTGTGCTAACACTGTATATGGATTGTTGGTTCATTTAATCCGATTACAACCCTATGATTTTTTTTTAAATTAAAAAAAAATTTATTTGACAGAGAGAGCGCACAGGCAGGGGAGAGGAGCAGAGGGAGAGGGAGAGAGAATCCCAAGCAGGTTCCACGCTCAGTGCAGAGCCCAACACGGGGCTTGATCCCACAACCCTGGGATCACAAACTGTGCCAAAATCAGAAGTCAGACGCTCAACTGACTGAGCCACCCTGGTGCCCCAGCCCTATGATTTTTATTAACCCTTTTCAGTAGTAGTAGAATCAAGGCTCAGAGAACACAAGTTACTTGTCTACTAACAGGTACTGGAATTGTATTTTGAGCTCATGTCATCTAACCTCAGAGCCCACTTTCTTTATAACCAGACCACAGCTTCCCTGATTCATCGAGGTTCCCATGATGTAATATAAAATACCACGTATACTCTAAATTACTACATGGCCACAAAGCTAAGTTTATCTTTGTGCCTCATGGCATCCTTGACATACGGTACTCCATAAACACTGGTGAATGAATGAATGAATGAATGAATGAATGACTTCATGCATAGGATTGGTACAGTATGACTGGCTATTTAAAAGTTTTTATTTTTATTCTTTTTTTTTTTTTTTTTTAAAGAAGAGAGAGTAGGGGAGAGCCAGTAGGAGAGGGAGAGGGGAGGGAGAGAGAGAGGGAGAGAGAATCTTAAGCAGGCTTCATGCTCAGCACAGATCCTGACATGGGGCTCAATCCTATAACCCTGGGGTTGTGACCTGAGCCAAAATCAAGAGTTGGACACTCAACTGACTGAGCCACCCAGGCACCCCATGTGTGGCTTTTTAAACCTGCTTTAAAAGTTAAATTTTCTTTTATTGACCACCAAAGTTATTATTGAGTATAAAGCCTAATTTCTTGGAACTGGAGTTTTTGGAAGCACCCTGGGAGCAGTAACCTTGGGTTTGGGGAATTAGGAGCATTTGAGGGAGCCAGAAACCTTCAGTGACTCTCCTTCCCTGCTCCTGTCCGCTTAACCTTGATAAATCCCTAGGTCTCCTCTGAGGTCCAACCTGCGGCATTAAAAAAACAAATTGGAGAGCTCCAGTGTCAAAGAGATTTTTATTGCTATTTTTTTTTTCATGAGCTTCTTATCCCTAAGGTACTTGAAGGAATAAACAAGCTGTGGATCATTTGCAAGGGCATGTAACTTATTCATTTGTCCATCGGCTCAGCAATGGAATGGAGTGAAGGGGATGACATTAATTTTGCTAGAAGCAACTAGTGAGGTCCCACCACTTCCCGCTCCAGACTAAGATTATCTGTAGGAGCTGGTTGGTGGTCCAGAGGTGGGAGAACTGGTAGGAGGTGCACCTGGAGTTTGAAACCAGTGTCTGTAACCACTCATATTTAGCAATGTCCACAGGGATCACCATCCTGGGACCGTGATGAGGTTGGGACACAAACTCCTTGAACAGCTGTGTTCACGAGTTAGCAATCCCACTTAAAGGGTTTGTTTGGAATAGTTGTACCGCAAGCTGACTTAGTCCCCGAGGCAGGCTTCCAGAATCAGGAGGACACAGAGCTTTAAAGTGAGGGAGACTTTGGGTGCCACCTCCACTCCTCGGTTGTTTGAATTCCTCATTGGTGAGGATGTCAGTCTGGTGGAATCTGCGTGAGCCGAGGTGGTTTCATAAAAATAGCAAGTTTTTTTTAGAGTTGAACACTATGGGGTTCAAATCCTGATTCCACTACTTACCAGCCATGAGAACCTAGGCAGGCCTCTTGGCCTTTCAAAGCCTCAGTTTTCTCATCTATAAAATAGCAATGAACTTGGGGTGCTGGGTGGTTCAGTTGGTTAAGCATCAGAATCTTGGTTTTGGCTCAGGTCATGATCTCAGGGTTCAGGTCAGGCCCCGCATTATTCTCTGCACTATCAGCATGGAGTCCGCTTGGGATTCTCTCTCTCCCTCTCTCTGTACCCCTCCTCCACTCACTCTGTCTCTTGAAATAAATAAACTTAAAAAAAAATAGCAATGAACATATTTAATCATCCAGGATTGTCTGAGGATTAATGCAAAGTTTCTGGCATAGGCATGATTTTCAAGGTCTGGTCTCATTTTCTTTCCATGTTCGTCCTATATGCTACCAATACGAAAGGACAGATCCTATTCTTAGCCAATACTGATAATTTGTTAGAAACCTAATGCTTGAGGGGCGCCTGGGTGGCTCAGGTGGTTTAGCGTCTGACTTCAGCTCAGGTCATGATCTCACAGTCTGTGAGTTCGAGCCCTGCATTAGGCTCTGTGCTGACAGCTTAGAGCCTGGAGCCTGCTTCAGATTCTGTGTCTCCCTCTCTCTCTGCTCATCCACTGCTCATGCTCTGTCTCTCTCTGTCTCAAAAATAAATAAAAACATTTTTAAAAAATTAAAAAAAAAACCCGATGCTTGAATTTAATAGAAAATCCAACCCAAGTTGCCATGAACAGCAAAGGGACATCTTGACCTGGGTAAACGAACATCTCAGAAGAAGCTTTGGCTTCAAGCAGGATTTGATCCAGCCTACACAGATATTCTTCATCTTCCTCTCCAAATTCCTCTTTTCTCTCTCATTTCTAAAAGTGACTCCCTTCATGATTCAAAATGGCTGCCAGGAGCATGCGGGAGCCCTGTGCTTCCTTGTCCCAGGGCAGTAGGAACCAAGAACGCCTTTCCTCCTACAGATAGGAGGGAAATATTTTTTTTTTCCTCTAGCCAAAAGAGTTATTATCTCATTGGCTCAAAATGTATCAGAGGCACTGAGATGATCAGAGTGGCCTCCTGGTCAATGTGGACTGTTTTAAGCCAATCAGAGACCCATCACTGCAAGTGATTATATGTAGGCAGGGGACCAGGATCCCCAGCCCCAAATACCCTGTGGCTTTGTTGTGGACAGGAAAGGGGGACTGGATGCTAGTTGTTCTTTTTTCTTTTCACTTGCCCCCAGAACAGACTACCTAGAACCCTCTAAGTTGTGACCTTGCACCATTTTGGAGGACCTCATGTGGCCCTAGATTTTAATGGGATGCTATTTTTAATCTTTAACAGCCCTGACTCATTTATTTTGTGTCACAATGAGATGAGAATCATCATCTGGGTCAGACTGTGGTCTCCGGGTCTTCCCAGCTGGAAAATCTCATGCAGCCCCTTTGAGAGTGGAAAATACACTCAATTATAAGGGAGTGAATTGGTACTAACTAAAGCACAGTGCCACAATTTGGTGGTGATTCAGAGGGAAATGATGGGTAAGGCTTAACAATGATGCCACAAGACATTTGCTTTAAGTTTAGTTGCATAGCTACTTTTTTTTTCATGTTTTCATTTATTTTTGAGAGAGAGAGAGAGAGAGAGAGAGAGAGAGAGAGAGAGAGAGAGAGAAACAGAGTGTGAGTGGGAGGAGGGGCAGTGAGAGTGGGAGACAATCTGAAGCAGGCTCCAGGCACTGGGCTGTCAGCACAGAGCCTGACCCAGGGCTCTAACTCGTGAACCATGAGATCATGACCTGAGCCGAAGTTGGATGCTTAACTGACTAAGCCACCCAGGGGCCCTAAGACCCTCATTATTCTAAGACATCCCAGTCTCTACCACCTCCTGTGCCTGTCTTTCCACATCTGACCTGGGTTCAAATACAAGTCTCATCAGTTGTGACCTTAAGCAAGACATTACCTCTGTGATCCTCACTTTCCTCAAATGTAAAATGGCAATAATGATTCATTTCCCCTCTAGGGTTGTTGCAGGGATGCTGTGAGTGAAGGTGGCAAAAATACCGGGGCACCTGGGTGGCTCAGTCAGTTAAGCGTCTGACTCTTGATCTCGGCTCAGGGCATGATCTCACTCTTTCTGAGTTTGAGCCCCACATCATGCTCTGTGCTGACGGCATGGAGCCTGCTTGGGATTCTCTTTCTCTCCTTCTCTTTCTGCCCCCTCTCTGCTCTCTCTCTTTCTCTCTCTCTCAAAATAAATAAACTTAAAAAAAAAAAAAAAAACACTTAGCAAGCACAGTGTCAGGCACCTATGTGCATATATGGGATTGCGAATGCACTTGTGTGGCTGTTACCTCTTCAGTGATATCTCAGCTCCGGCCCTTCCCACCTTTTGTAGATGCTTAGGAATAAAAAGAGAAACACAGATGTGAAAGCATTTTCCTCCCACAAGTCAAAAAGAGTCCTAAACGTAAGGCTGTTGTTAATATTAATTTACGGGATGGTGAGGAACATCCTGGGAGACTCCCTCTGGTGAGGATTTCATGAATTTTAAGAGCGCAAATCCCGCTCCCCACAGAGCCTAACTTCCTTACCCTCGATTTTGCCGAGATGAATTCCAGGTTCCGGGTTCCCCAGGAGCCTGCCTCTTATTTTCTGACTGCTTCATTTATTCCACTACAATAGATTTTCCATTTCATAGCAGAAAAAGAAAAAAAAAAAAAGAACCACGAAGCAGAAACAAAAGACATCTTCAATCTTTTTACTAATTGTATTTCTTTGGACCCGATCATTCAGGAAAAAAGTGTGAACGAAGCGCCTTAGTGTGTGTGTTTGTGCACAGCGATTGTGTATCTACCTTCTGGGGGTGGGGTGGGGTGATGGTGTGCCTGACATGTGAGTGCCTCTAAGTACCTATGCGCCTGAGTGCGTGTTCATGCCTGTGCCTGTGTATCATGTGTGTGGTCCGATGTCTTTGTGTGTATGTGTGAGCCTCTCAGAATTCGTATGTGACTCTTTGTGTGGACATGAACGTTTGTGCTCTATGTGCATGTGTGAGCATGTGAGTTCACTAGTGCAAGCACACATCAATTTTGTGTTTGTGTTCTTTTTTTTTAAATTTTTTTTAATGTTTATTCATTTTAGAGACAGAGCATGAATGGGGGAAGGTCAGAGAGAGAGGAAGACACAGAATCCGAAACAGGCTCCAGGCTCTGAGCTGTCAGCACAGAGCCCGACGCAGGGCTGGAACTCACGGACCGCGAGATCATGACCTGAGCCGGTTGGTCGCCCAACCGACTGAGCCACCCAGGCACCCCAGTGTTTGTGTTCTTAAGAATGCATGTGGATGAATGTGCTGGCTGTGTGACTATTATTTTAAGAGTGTTGGGGGTGCGTGTGAATATTCAAACAGGTAGGCACCCATACATGTGAATATCTGTGCACCTGCTGAAATCCTAATTTGTGCTTGTGTGTGTTTCAGTGAATATTTATCCATGTCTGTGCATCTGACACATTTGTGTGTGCTGGTAAGGGTGTATGTATGTGGGTACATGCTTGTGGGGAGGGGAGGGGGAGAAAGAAGGAGAAAGAGGAGAGAAGCAAAGATCTTCAGTGCCTTTTTTTTTTTATAGTTTATATATATATTTATTTAGAGAGAGAATGTGTGAGAGAGAGGGAGCACAAGCAGGGAGGGCAGAGAGAAGAAGAGACAGAATCCCAAAGAGACTCCATGCTTTCAGAGCAGAGCTGGCTGTGGGGCTCGAACTCACACACTGTGAGATCATGACCTGAGCCGAGATCCAGAGTCGGACGCTTACTCAGCCCTGCTACCCAGGCGCCGCAGGTCTTCAGTGCCTTTTTATCTTTGTGTCCATCACTCCTCAGATTGGTTGCCTTCTCTGCTTACTCTTCTCAAGAAGGAAACAGGAACAAAGACCATGGAAACTCAGAGGGAAAACAGTTAGTAGTCAGTTAGCTCCCCTTCCCCTTTCCCAGTGACTACTTACTGATACTTTAAAAAATACAGTGTATTAAAAATGTAAGGTGGAAGCTATTTTAAAAAGCTTCATTGTGTATCTGACATTCCCAGATAGGCCCGGAGTGAGAAGGGCTAGACTCTCACCCATGCACCTTGCTCCATTTACATTCTGATGGACTATGCATCTCAGAGAATGTGCTGGAAACCCCAGCATAGCTGTGCGTTTACTGATCCATGTTTAAAAGTTGCCACTTGGGTGGTTTTAGAAATGATGAGGAGGACGTTTTGGTGCTGGAAGGGGAAGCCAGTGGATTTTAACTGTGATCTCAGAAAATTCAAATTATATGTAGAAGGTTTGAGCTGGCGAGGCACTTACATTTTGTCTAGTTTCACTTTCCAACTGCATGATGAGGAAACTGAGGCCTACGGTAGGAGAATTTCTAGGGGCTGGAGAGACAGCAGTAAGAAGATGGATGAGATCTCCATGGAGCTTAGAACTTGATGAGGGAGACTTGGGCTAGCTCATGCTTCTCCAGCCACACTGCTTTCTTCCCGTTCCTCCAAACTCTCTCCTGCCCCAGGGACTTTGCACTTGCTGTTCTCGCTTCCTGGAATAGTCTGGACTTTACTTGGCTCATTCCTTGTCATTTGGTTCTTAGCTCCCAGATCAACCCTTCAGTGTGCCCCATCTGAAATACTCCACACCCCCAGAGTCATCTCCAACAGACCACCCTGTTTGTCTCTGTAGCCATTCACACTAAATACGGTGATCCCATTTGTATGTGTAACATGTCTTTTTGGTTTGTTTCCCCCACCTAGAATGTGAGCTCCCAAAACACCAGAATCACTTCTGTCTTCTCCCCTGGCACATACAATTGCCCAGCACATAGTATTTGTTGAATAAATGATTGAAGGAAAGGAATAACTGTAGAATCTCTCAAACTAGTAAGTTTCATGACTTACTAAAAATAGTGGAAGAGTCTCTCTGAGGCCGTTGAGGTAAGAGCTTGGTGATGACATCTCAACCCTGTGAAGGCAGACGAAGGGACCTTGGCCCTGGGCAAAGAGGAGCTCTACAGAGCCCTGTGTTGGTGTGGCTCTGGGAGAACAGTAAGGCGGACAGTCTCAAGGGTGAGCCAGACGCAAGAGCCAGGGGATGGTGGACCCAGGTGGGCTCACTTTTCCAGATAAGGGCTGCACAGTAAATAGTTCAGGGTTTGCAGACTCTTTCATTCCAGTCATGACAGCTCAACTCTGCCTTTCCCCAGAAAGCAGACACCGGGGGTAAGAAGATGAGCGGGAGTGGCCATGTGCCAATAAATCTGCCTCTATGGAAAAAAACAGTAGGGCGGGCCTTGGCCCCAGAGTTGCAGTTTGCAGACCTCTCAGGTAGGCATTCCTAGTCTGTTCGTCTGCCGGGCGTCGTCTGGAAATCTCATGATCTAATTTGTGAGTGTAGAGGCCATCACTCTGCAGGCTGAGGAGAAGTGGACGGAGCTCGGCAGGAGGAAGCAGGGGGAGCAAAGATCTTACGGCAGTTGTCCAAGGTGAAAGCGGGGGGCCGTGCTTGGGGAGGACTAGAGATTTCAAGCCCCCCTCTCTGGGCTCCTCATTTCCTTTCTTACAGCCCAAAGGCAGCCCCGGCATTGTTCACGTGTACCTGAACTCAGCTGTCTGCCTGGTCTTCCTCGGTCCCCTGGGCTTACGCCACTCCCCGGTGTGAAATGGGCTGCTTGGGCTCTCCCCAGCGTGGAAGACTGAAGTGGGGCTCTGAACGGACTGGGCTGGGCAGCAGAGGCAGTCTGTGCACGCCCGGCCACCATGGCCCATGACCTTGTCCTCCACACTCCAGAGGCTACTGAGTGAGAACGGGAGCCCTCACCTGCTCAGGGCGAAAGGCAGGACACCACATACATCTTACACACACACACACACACACACACACACACACACACACACACACACACACACACACACATATGGGCTTAGAACTTAGAGTCAGGCAACCCTAGGTTCCAATCCCATGTAGACTTAGGCAACTCGGGTGCAACTCAGTTTCTCAGATTCTCTGAATCTTCCCTTCTTCAAAAGGGATTCGTAGAACTGTGGCGAGGATCCAAACAACGAGAGTGTCTTATGCTTACGTTTCCACCAGGAGTTGACATCCTGTTTTTGCTAGTGTCTGATTAATAATACCCATTAGTTTATTATGATAAGGTCTAATGAAAAGAATTACTCTTCTTAAATTATTTAACAAACATGGCAAGCTTAGAATCGTGCCTGGTACATGGTAAACACTCAACAACCAATTATCTCGATGTGTATTATTGCTTTACCAGTACTAACAAATGTAACCACCAAACAAGCATTGGTAATAAAGCAGTAAAGTACCGGTAAGATTTTGCAACCATTTCTTTTCTGGTGTGATCATGCTGACAAAAACTGGTGGGGGTCCTGTTTTCTAACCATGCCCTGTAAGTAACCTTAACCATCAGACCACATGTCCAGGGTGATGCTCTGACTTGATCAGGAAGCAGGGAGTATTCCTGGCCAATCACCCATGTCTTAGTTTCTGTAACCAATGACCACAAACTGGGTGGCTTGATATGACAGAAATCTATTCCCTCACAGTTGTGAAGGGTAGAAGTCCAAGATCAAGATGTTGGTGGGGCTATGCTTCCTCTCAAGTCTCTAGGGAAGAATCCTTCCTTTACTCTTCTAGCTTCTGGTGGCACAGGCATGTTTCAGCTTGTGGCTGCATCCCTCCAGTCTCTCCCTTTGCATTCACATGGCCTCTTCTTTGTGTCTGAGTCCTTTTTTTAAGTTTATTTATTTATTTTTGAAAGAGAGAGAGACAGAGCAAGCAGGGGAGGGGCAAGAGAGAGAGGGAGAGAGAGAATCCCAAGCAGGCTCCACACTGTCAGCTCAGACACTGATGAGTGGCTCGAACTTACAAACCATGAGGTCACAACCTGAGCCAAAACCACCAGTCAGAATGACTTAACCGACTTAAACAACTGAGCCACCCAGGCGCCCCAGTGTCTGATGCCTTTAAAAAAACAACAACAGTTCTTATAAGACACTCTTTGTATTTAGGGTCCATTTTAATCCAGTATGATCTCATCTCAATCCTTAATTACTTTAATTACATCTGAAAAGACTCTATTTCCAAATAAGGTCATATCTTGAGATTCTGGGTGCTCCTGAATTTTGGTGAGGAGGGTCATTATTTAGTCCACTATACCCCCTAACCTGAAAACTCTACTGTTCCTGCTGGATGCCCTCTCATCCTTCATTCTGTGAGTGTAGCATCCTTTCTACATGACTGATCCACTCATAGATAAGAGTTCCCTAGAATCATCCTTACTCTCTTGAGCAGTACCCCTTTCAGTTAATGGTGGTTGAGTCAGAAGGTGGTTCAGCTGTATTTATTTATTTATTTAGTTAGTTAGTTATTTAGTTAGTTAGTTAGTTAGTTAGTTAGTTAGTTAGTTAGTTAGTTATAGGGGGAGGGATAGAGAGAGAGGGAGAGCAAGAATCCAAGGAGGCTCCGCGCTGTCAGTGCAGAGCCTGAAGCAGAGCTGGATCCTATGAACCGTGAGATCATGACCTGACCCAAAATCAAGAGTTGGATGCTTAGCTAACTGAGCCATCCAGACACACCTGGTCCAGTTCTTAACAACTGTGTAAAGGAAATGCTGTCCCTGAAGACCCAAACAAGAAACTATCCAAATTTCCGTCAGAGAATGCATAAGCAAGCTGTGATACATCCGTACAATGGAGTCCTCCTCAGCAATCCAAAGGATCAAACAACTGTTACATGCAACCACATCAGTGACTTTCAGAAGCGTTATACTGACAGAGGAAAGATATACACAAAAGAAGACACAAGGTAGAATTTCATTCATATGCAAATTTAGAGAAAGTAAAGCTACACTACAGTGATAGAAAACAGAAAGTGATTGCTTCCTGGGGTGGGGTCGGAGATGTATCAACTGGGAAGAGTCATGAAGAAACTTTCTGGAATGATGGATGTATTCTATAAGCTGAATATAATGATGCTTACTCAGGTGTGTTTATCCAAACTCATTAAACTTCATTTCCATGGGTGCATATTGCTGTATATAAATTTCATCTTCAATAAACATGATTAAAAAAAACTAAAAGAATGAGGGAACTTGAGGCGACATTAGGAGTGTCCTCTGTAAGGGATGTACTGTGTGCATATGTATATCTGTGTGTTTATAACTGGATATTGAGTTGAGGAAAAGACACCAATGGGTTGAAAGTTGGACTAAAACTCTTAAGGGCCCTGCCAGCTCTAATGTTACATGACACCCCAACATCAAAAGGATATATTGGTTGATGAGACGGGTCCTGTCTCCTGACTTGCAAGTTGACGTCAAAGATCCTCAGAGAGTGTTAGAACTCACATTCAGAGCAGGCTACTTGAGTGATCACCCTTCAGCCATCAAAGTTCTCGCTTTGCAGTTAACTCATTGAAGCCATTTTCTTTCTCAATATGAATCAACAGCCGTTTCTTATCATCCCTGTACACATTTTACATCCAACAGCATCTTTTAATCCAAGAAAGATTGTGTTATGAAAGTTTTGTGTGGAGCTGTGATTGCCATCCTTGGAACTGAAGATGCAATCAAAGGAGAGAATGGATGCCTTATAATTCAATGAATGGATGTGCTTCTGTGGTAATTTCCTCGGTAATTACTTGTGTAAACTGTGTGTTTCTGTAATTGAAACTCGACAGTGTGGGGTAATTCATCAAAATCTATAATTTATGGTAGCTTTTCCATCGTGTTTCTGGGATTCTCTGCTTGTCCTCATTAGGATGTTATCCCCTCACCACTACTTGAGTCCATCATAACCATTTAGACGAAGAAGCAAAACATACATTGCATTTGGGAAAAAGGTTCTGATGGGCCAGATGGAAGTTTAAAATCCATTTTCCAAAGGACACAATTGTTATTGTTGTTTGCAATATGTATTTTTTGACAGGCTCTAAGATGTGATTTATGAAATGGTTTTGAAGAGATTGTCTACATCAACTGTCTAGATAATAACACCATTTTTCTCTCATGGTCACCAAGTATTCTGAGTGTCTCACGTACCTTCACAAAAGTCTGAAGAGAGAGGCAGGGACTGAGGCATACCTTTTGTTAGTAGAGGACATCTGAGCTTTCAGAAGGAAGCTGTGTCTCCTGTCCTGAGAATTGCCATGGGGCAATGGAAAGGGGCAGCTATGGGAGTCCCATTCCAGGCCCATACTCAAGCCACACCAGCAAATACCCAGGAGCTGTCTGTGGTGCTGACAACCGCCCTCCTCTCCAGTAGATCACAGATATCAAGCCTTGCGCTGTTTAAAGGACCCTAAACTCAAAGAAACTTGAAAGAAACTTTAGAGAAATTTCCATAATCTCACATATTTTAAAGCAAAATATTTGTTTTTCATAGTCAGAATGAAGTGCAGAAAAGGGAGAAAATGTAGAAAACAACATTTGCTCCTTCCACCACCAAAAGATAATGTACTGTTAGTATTTTGACACAGTTGCTTCTAGTGTATTTTCTCTGCATTGTTGCAGTGTCACTTGATATAATTTTATATAGCATGTATAATCTCTTCATGGCATTCAAAATAATAAAAAATATAACTTTAAATTGTTTTTCATTCTTTCTAAGGCATAACTTAACAGCAAAATTCATCCAGGTTAGTGCACCATTGCTGAATTTTGCAAATGGGTACCACCACCATAATCAAGCTATAGAACAGCCCCATTGCTACCAAAATTTCCCTCATCAACCTTTTAAGTCAGCCTGTCTCTCCACTGTAGCCACTGATGTATTTTTCTGTTCCTCTAGAAAACATTATAATGACTGCTTAATATCACAACGAGTAGATATGCCATGTTTTTCTGAATGATTTTGTTCTTTAAAACATTTAGTTGATTCTTTTTTTATTATAAGTAATGCTATGATGAACACTTTTTGTGCACACAACTCTTTCAGGATTTTAAATAATTTCCTTACTATGGAATTGCAGAAATGGGATTGATGCATGAGAGATTATGAAAGCTTTTAAGTCTGACTCTAGATCCAGACACCAAAATAATACCCTTGATACTGAAAATCCAGAGGGACTATTTATAAGAGCTTTGTAATAGGAGAGAATGTGGAGTAGGTCAACACTGGTGTTGGATACCAGAGATTCTGATTATGCTACTCTTTTTTTCTTTGAAAAATTTTTTAATGTTTTGTTTTATTTTTGAGAGAGAGAAAGAGAGAGAGAGAAGGAGGGGCAAAGAGAGAAGGAGAGACAGAACTTGAAGCAGGCTCCAGGATCCACACTGTCAGCACAGAGTTCAACCTGGGACTCAAACCCACTAACTGTGAGATCATGACCTGAGCCGAAGTCAGATGCTTAACTGACTGAGCCACCCAGGAGCCCCTGATCATGCCACTCTTGTATTTAGTCTTCATTAACTTATTCATGACCTCAGAAAAAAAAATGACATTCGTTTTTTGACTTTCAAGGTCTTTTATCATCTGCCCTTTGCCTATTTCTGCTGCCAGATCCTGACTTCTATGTATATGTAGATGTATGATATGCTGTAAATACACCTACTACTGTGAGTCTCTCGAATGTGCCACCTTCTTGCATGATTCCTGTTTTTGAAATGTTTGCCTTCCTTTCCAAGAAACCTCCTTTTCCCTCTAATGTCCCCCTTTTATCTGGCTTTTTAAACCACTCTCTGTGCTAAAATGGGCTAGGTGCTCTTGCTCTGTGCTCCTACAGTCTGCTTATCTCTGTGTTAGGACTCATTCATTCATCTACTCAACAATCATATATTGAGAGTCTACAATGTTCTGGGTTCTGCAGACATGGAAGTAAATGAGAAATACAAAATCCCTGCCAAGTGGGAAATGACATCCTTATGTGGGTGGAGGTGATATTGGAGCAGAGACCTGAGCTATGAAAGAAGCAGCCCCAGGGATATGTAGATAAAAAAAGCTTGAGGCAGATGGCAAAACAAATGCAAAGACCCTGAGGAGTGAATGTGGTTGGCTTTTTTGGGGAGCAGTAAAAAGGCTATGTGGCTGGAGTCTGGTGAGGAAGAAGGAAGTTGTCGGAAATAAGGTTGGAGAGAAAGGTAGGTCCAGGTCATTTAAGGCGTTGTGGGTTGTGGCACAGAGTATGGCTTTTATTGCAAATATGATGAAGCAATTAGAGCTTTTTTATTAGGAGGGCACTAAGGTAGGAGTTTTAAGGACATCGTTCTGACTTCTGGGTGAAAAAGGGAAAATAATGGAAGAAAAGCTACCCAGTAGGAAGACATGGCAGTCACATAGGCATGAAACACTGGTGGCTTAGGCCAATGGTCAGCATACTTTTTTTTTGTCATGGGCCAAGTGGTAAATATTTTCGGTTTTGTGGGCCAAATGGTTCCTTTCACAACCATACAATTCTGTCATTATAGTATGAAAACAGCCATAGACAATACACACATGAATAAGGGTAGTTGTTTTCTAAGAAAGCTTTATTTATGAAAACAAGATGGTGGGCTGGATTTGGGCCAAGGGCCATCGTTTGTTAACCCCTGTCTTATACTAATTCTGATGACAGTAGTGATAAATGATTGGATTAAGCATGCATTCTGGATATGGAGTAGATTTTCTCAGACATATCAAAGTTGTGCTTTTGACCAAAGGGATTTCTTAAATGCTCATTAGATGTCTACATGAAGAGTTTGAATCCACAGTTGGAGAGGTGGGTAAAGTGTAGAGTACTGTGGAAAGATTGGCTAGCAATATTAGTTGTGGGATTGTCAACATGCAGGTGCCATTTAAAATAATAAGAATGGATGTGGCCATCCAGGGGAAGAGTTTAGACAGGGAAGAGAAGAGAGGAGAGGAGAAGGGAGGAAGGAAAGATGAGTTTAACAATCGAGCCTTGGAGCATTTCAGCATTTAGAAACTGGCATATCAGGAAGATCCAGCAAAAGAGACTGAAGAGGAGCTTCCAGACAAGAAGAGGATGGTATCTTCAGATTCAGATGATATTTTAAGGAGGATGAGTGGCCAACTGTGTTGAAGATGCTGCAGACTCTTGTAAGAGAAGGATCAAGAGCTGATGGTTAATTTTGGCAACAGGGAGGTTATAGGCAATGTTGGTAAATGAAGTGAGTTAGATAAAAGTCAGATGGGTGCAGTTAGAATAAGCCTGGAAGGTGGAGTAATTTGGTGTAAACAGGAAAGAGAAATGGCATGGGGGTTGGGAGATGTGGTGGTAAGAGAAGTGTTATTAAGAATGACAGTTGCTACAGTGGTACTGTACGCTTATGGGAATGATCCACAAATTGGGAATTGAGAGAATTAATGGTGGGGAGAGAAATGGTAACTGAAGCAGTCAAGTCTATGCAGAAGAAAGAGCCATAGGCTGTCCATTCAGCCTAACATGCAAGTCAGGATTAGTCTGTACAGATGCTTGTAAGTTGGGTGTGGGGGAATGGGACAATGAAGACGTTCTTTGGAATGCTTACAGTTTGTCAGTGAAAGAAGAGAAAAATCGTCCATTTGCCAAGGATGGGAGAAGAGGCATTGAGGGTTGGGGAAAAGTTTTCCTCCTGGAAAACTAAAGAGGCCAACTTTCCAGGGAAACACAGTAAGGTTTTGTTACAGGACTGTGGCCATTAGGGTAAAATGAGGTTGATGAGATGGGTGTGTTTCTCCAATCATACTGAGCTGCTAGGTTGCAGGCACAGAAGAGGTAAAGTACTGGTTTAACCTGGGCTTGGCTTGGCTAGGGAAGCAAAAGAGAGGGCAGAGGAGGGAGAAGAGTTAAGGGTGTCCCCAAGTGATATGGTTTAGTGTCTGACCATACACATAAACTGTGTGAAGAAGAAAGTGAGACCAGAAAAAAGATAATCAGTAATGAGATGGTGATGGAGAACCATGGAGTAGAGTCCTCCGTGGTGGTGGATTATTGGATTAGAGGGTCCCACAAGGGGTGAGCTGGAAGGATAAGAAGGTGTGCTCAGAGAATATATTCCTTAAGTTAGAGGTCTTAGCTCTGGTGCATTCAGAATTCTAGGGTGCATCCATACAGATGTGTAGCTGAGGTGAGGAAGAAGATTTATGGAAGTAGGGTGGCCAAGGACCCAAGAAACTAGTTCCTGGGATGGATAACTGGGTGGGTAATTTGAGTGGGTATTGGAGTCACAAGGAAAGGTAACGGGAATAATGGTGGACAGGAAGACAGCGATGCAGGTGCTAAAATCTTCAGCAGGTGAGAATAACCATGAGGTCAGCTGAAGACTAAAAAGAAGGGGCTCTGAGGGTCAAGGTTTGGTGTACACTTCAAAAGAGCTGAAATTTCAGAAGGAGAACAAATGTCTGGGAAACAGTCATGTGTAGCAAGAATGCTTTCTCATCTTTTGACATGTGAGAAAAAAAATCGTCAATCTCAGGGGCATTTGGGTGGCTCAGTCGGTTAAGTGTCCGCCTCTTGATTTTGGCTTGAGTCATGATATCATGGTCCGTGAGTTCGAGCCCCGGGTTGGGCTTTGTGCTGTCACCTTGGGATTCTCTCTCTGCCCCTCCCCTTCTCATGTAATCTCTCTCCCTCCCCCCCTCAAAATAAATAAATAAATATTTTTAAAAAAGTGATCAATCTCAAAGGGTAGTCATATTTTGGCCAGCATATGTATATCGTATTACTCTTTTATGTTGACAAGAAAACTGAGGCTCAGTGAGATTAGGCACCTTGCCTAAGGCCATAAGGCAGCTTGAACTTGAGCCCACATCTGCCTATTCCAGAACCTGTGCTCTGGCTTGGTGCCATTTGTGAATCTGAATATCACACTGTCTTTCATTTTGGCAGGTGTTACCCTTCTGCCCTGGCCACATAGCTTGCTCCCTCTAAGGTTGCCCCCTGAGGTTACTCAGAAAGTTCTTGGCATTTGAAGCCTTGTCCAGGGCTGAGCTTGACTGAGAATCCTTGAATGTTGTCCTCGGGGTTAATGACCTGTATAGGGAATTCACCCTTGACTTTTCCTCCCTTCCAGATTCTATTCAGAGCAGGGACAAGTTGGTAATGACAGCTGGTTTTCATTCTCTTGGTGCTGACAGGGAGATAATGAGTCAAATTGGCCTTGGTTATGAAATGAAGCCCTGGAAGGGAATTATCATCAGACTCCTTGGTGGGGAGAGCAGAGAAAGGGATTTAAATTAAAGCGGTAACTGCCGACTTGGTTGGCATTCAGACAGTCTCTTTAAGTCTTTCTTCCTCTCCATGTCATCATTAAATGAGACAAATCAGGCAACTGGTAAATGGGAGGAAGGTAGGTAGATGCTCAGACCCTGTGATAGTTAATCTGTAATAGCTCTCATTTCAGTTCTGAGCCATGCACTGAACATGAAGCATTCTCTGCGGTCCTCACTGCAATCCTTCAAGGTGGGGGGACTTCCACCTGCCCTTTGTACAGGATGGCAACTGAGTCACAGTCTGATATTACTTGAGGTCTCACATACATCTCTCTGAAATCTTCCCCTTCTCCGTCTCATGATGTTCACTCTCTAGGGACCCTATTCATTTGCCTTGAATTTGTTTTGTTTTGTTTTTTTTTTAGAAGCTGGAAGGAAGAAGGGAGGCCAAATCAGGAGGTGAAATGAAATTTCCTTGTGGTCTTCCTCTCCTCTGTATCATGGACTCTAGTGCGTGGCTGCCTGGGTTAAAATATTGCCTCTGTCACCTACCATCTGTGTGACCTCAGGGAAATCACTCAGTCTCTCTGAAACTCACTTTCTCTATCCATAAAATTGGGATCATTATGACATCTATCTCATGATGTTGTCATGAGGATTAAATAATTTAAGTACGTTAATCCTTTAAAAACGTGTCTGGCACATAGGAAGTGTTAGCTATTATTTTTCTAGTTGCTGCTGTTGTTTCTATTATTGTTAGCTAGTAGTGATGATAATGATCACGTTGGCATCAGTAAGGGCTGATCTTTTGTTCTGCCCATTTTGGGATGTCAGGGTTGGCTGTGACACATGATTTACGTGGAATATCTTAATTAACTCTCATAGTTTAGGATACTTTTGGAGGCAAGCAACAAATTGCACTTCCAGCTGGCTTAAATTGTATGTCACTAAGTGCTGCCTGTAACAGGAAACTCACAAGTATGGCAGGCTTCAACATGGGTTGATTCAAAGGGTGAACAATGATACAAGGATCCAGGCTCTTTTGAGCTTTCTTCTGTGCTTGCCTCAGTGTTGGCTTCACCCATAGGCTGGTCACAAGACGGTTGAAGTTACAGTCTTCATGTCTAGACCAGAAAACAGCCAGGAATGGAAGAGGGGGAGACTGTCCTCAGAAAGGGGAGATTTTTCCAAGAAGTCTCCAGCGATTTGCTCTGGTCTCACCCACATTTTGTCACATGCCCATTCCGAGTCCATCAGGAGAATAGGATTTCTTCCAGAACAACCAGGGCAACTTTGGAGCGAGGCTGAAATCAGCCCTTCAGAAGTATGGAGAAATCATGGTACCTGAAGAAAACCGTGTCTGTCTGTGAGGAAGAAAGAAAGGGCGATAGATCTGGGTGGGCAAAATTAGGGTCTACTCTATATAGGTACTGTTATTCCTCTTGAATATAGAAGGAAACTGAAGGTCTGAAAGGTTAAGTAATTTCACATGGTCATCATTATCAAAAGTGGAACTTGAACTCAATTATGTATGACCCTAAAATATATGTGCTTTAGGGCCACACCAAAGCTTTATGGGGTATGGAGAGGAGGTGTGACCATTTTTATTGAGCATGTCCATGTGCTGGGCACTATGGCGACACTTCATGAGAATCTTACTGAATTCCTTTAGCCAACAGTGAACGAGGCATTTTAGTTCCATTTAATGGGGGTGTGGTAAACTGAGGTTAAAACAGGGGATGAGGCTTACTGCAGGCCACTAGTCTAAGTAAAAAAAACAAAAAAAACAAACCCAAAAATTGAGTCCATGTCTGTCTGGCTCCAAAGCCCAAACTTTTCCTCTGACCCCAAAATAACTGAATACCATTCTCACATTCTTCTATTATATGGGATTCATATGAAGAAAATCCACACTTTTAATGAGGATCCTGATGAATTTCAGTTCAATGACCCAGTTTTTTTCCCAATGTTTCTTTTAGAATCAGGTACTTTCCAAATACATGCCCCAATGAGCTTCTCTCTCTTTTTGCCCTCTGAGCTCTGTGACCTCTTCTTTCCACCTGCTTCACTGCAAACTTGTAGGATAAAATATTTTCATTGTGTGCTCCAATACCCTCTGTGATGTTTGGGGCCAGGAGTGTGGGAATGGCCCCCTTGGCTTGCCTCCTCTACTGCCTCAGTTGTGAGGAAGGGGAGAAGTAAGTAGACTGTGATCACATGAAACCTAGGTCACACTCAGATCTTGGGTGGCAAGCCCTCAGAAGTTTCTGCTCTTTGTTCTCTTAAGATCCCTTTTAGTTTAAAGACAAGGAAAGGAATTCTGGTTAGTTGAGGGGCCAGGAAGTATATTAGTATTTAATTTTAACAATGTCCACATGAAATCTCGGTATCCTTTGTAGAGGTGAAAAACCTGTGGTTTGAAAAGACAAAATAACTACCCAAGATAACACAGGTGAGGGAGGGTCTGACTCTAAATATTTCATTTTTCTCTTGTGCTTCCTGGACTGTAAATTCCTATAGAGGCGTCTGGCAGAGTCCTATACTTCTTTGCATCCTTCTTCTATATCCTATGCATAGTCATATTAATTTATTTTGGTTGCAGGTAACAGAAACCCACTCAGACTAGCAGAAGCAAGATGAAGTAATTTTAAGGGTACTGATATATTACAGAGCATAAGAGCAGGCCTATGTCTCAGTAGAAAATGGGAATAATCAGGTCTTAAATGCCAGTCGACTTTCCCTCCATTATATGAGATTCCCTAAATGTTTGCTACCATCTTCTTGTTCACTGGATAACAGTTTCCTTTAGTTTTACACACACACACACACACACACACACACACACACACACACACACACACACACACACAGACTGCTGGTGCCTCTAGTTTACATGTGACTAGATTATTCATGCAGAAGCCCTTTCTTCTGTCTCTCTCTCCCTCCCCCCTCCCCCTCCCCCTCCCCCTCTCCCTCTCCCTCTGCATTTCAACCCATTCTAAATTCTATGCTTTCAGGGAAGGGATTACTTGGCAAGGCTAAGTTTTATATCTAACCTTAGACCAGTCATCTGTACCTAAAGGCTGGGAGTAAAGTTGTAGCAAAATGGTGGCTCCCCTTGTAACTTCACGGGTAAGAGGGAGGGGGATGTGATCTCAGAAAAATGTGAGTGGGTGAGTTTAGAAATTGTAGTTGTACTGGATAGACAACCTAATGGTTATCTTTTACAATAAATATTATAATAGTATATACTCAATGAGAAGATTGAGTAAGTAAAACATGGAGAAGAGTGCCTGTTCAAGTAAAAACTTTATAAATGTGCAGGTCATAGAGTTGGTCACTCAACAGTGTGGATTTATTCCCTGCTTGGAGTCTTGAGGTGAAAACCAGACTGAGTTGCCATTTGGAAAGGAGAAAAAGTCCGTGTCTCAGGGGGACATGAGTAAAAGGCCATGGAGTTTTTAGAACTAAAATTGGTGCACACTTATCTCTAAGGCAGCGGTCTTTTGGCTACAGGGAGGCTCAAAGTATTTGCAGATTTTTTTCTCCTTCACTTAAGATTGTGTTCTTAACCAGGGATGCACGTATGGATTTTCTTTTTTTTCCCGCAGAATTTATCTCAACTACTTTTGCTTTGAAAATCCTGATGCATAGATCCCACTTCCAGGGATTCTAACTCATTTGGTCTGGGGTGGGGCACATGCCATCTTTTTTCAAAAAGCTTCCAAGGTGAGTCTAATGCACACAGAAGGGAGAGCTGCTGATTTAATGTAAGAAGCAGTTGCCTAAGGACCTGAACCTATTCCAAGAAGACACCAAGACCAACACTAAGCCATGTGATCACAGGCAGGCAGTGAAGGTGTCGTCTGCCCCAGGCAGACATTGGCAAAGCTCTAAAGTCATGTCTTCTCCAGGAAGGGCTGCGCTGAATCCACTGATGGGCCTCTTCTGGAATAAGACAGGTTTCCGATAATTACAAGAGAAATAACTGAAACTCAGGTGGATCTCGTTAGTGTCAAGAACACTCCTACTGGCTCCAATTTACTCTGCCCTTTTAATTCATCATCTCCCTTTTGAAATGCTATTATAGCATATTAGGAAAAGCACTTGAGACCCAGGGTGATGGGCTAACAGTTTCAAGTGGCTGTTCCTGATATCCAGCCAGACTTCAAGAATGAAAGGAGAATACACACGTGCTGCATTCACTCACTCCAGGGAAGGCCACTCCGGTGTCGCCATTTGTTCACTTTCTAGATGGTTCCAACTGCCCG
This sequence comes from Puma concolor, assembly GCF_028749965.1. Classification (NCBI taxonomy): domain Eukaryota; kingdom Metazoa; phylum Chordata; class Mammalia; order Carnivora; family Felidae; genus Puma; species Puma concolor. Next base: position 31,481,622 of record NC_141682.1, read on the forward strand.
GTCTAGACAAAGTTGATAAGATCACCTTGAATCTATACACTTTGCAACCTACCAACCTCCCTCACAAATGTCTCCGTGTTCCCAGAGGACGATAGCATGAACCAGAGGAGGTATATAAGATGATTTTAAGTGGTACATGGAGATTTTTAATAGTTATCTTAATGCATATTAGGAGAATGTGACTTCACAGATACCATTTCATATAATAAAGTAGATGATTAAGGTTTTTTTTTCCTCCCCCTTTCAGTGAGCTGGTTTAAAGGGAAATGTTGATTTCAACTGGTAGGTAGATAGGTAAGAAGTTATGATGTGCTTTGAGGATGATCAAAGTTGGGGGAACACTTAGTTTGAGACATCACCAACAACCCAGGGTAGATACTTGTCATTTGTTCTGAGCTGCATTTTATGGGGTAAGGAAACTGGGGGCTTTGAGAGCTTAAATGATTCAACGAATTTTTTTTTTATAGGCTTATATCCAGGCCAGGCTTCTTTCCACCACGTGACTCTTCTACAGAGAGGCAGTGTTTAAGCCATAACCTTTGTTTTTCTAGCAGGTGAGGAAGGGTCTTTCAGAGTCATCTAACCATCCCTCCATTGTACCTTTCCAGGATTAGTGATGCATGTGGCTCTGCATACATAACAGGGTGGACTAATTCAGTGGTTCTCTAAGGGTAGTTCTTGGGCCAGCACCTTGAACCAATTAGAAATGCAAATTCTTAGACCCTTTCTAGAACCACTGAGGCAGAAACTTAAGAGATGGTACCCAGAAATCTCAAGCCCGTAGGGTGATTCTGATGTACATGAAAGCTAGGTAACTATACCGTACTTCTCATTTGGGGGTGATTGTCTCCCCCAGGAAACATTTAGCAGGGTCTGGAGACATTTTTGGATGTCCCAGCTGGGGCAGAGGGTGCTGTGGGCATCTAGTGAGTAGAGGTCAGGGTTGCTGCTAAACATCCCGTAATGCCCAGGAAATTCTACCAATGAGGAATTACCTATCCCAAATCATCAATAGTGCTGTGACTGAGAAACTTTACACCTGACTAATCGATCTTGGCCTGATTGTCATCATGGTTAGGCCAATGGAGCTATGCTTGAGAGACCAAAAGTGTCTTAACACCGTGACGTATTTGGCCTCTGGTTGACTAGCCTGAGTTCGATTTGCCAATACCCAGGGATCTTCTCCAGGCTCCCCATGGCCTTACTAATGATACGTGAAATGGATGTCAAATTGTTGCCAGAGTTGGTGGTGGCATCTAGCTCAAGAAACCAGGACATCCTGAGCCAACTGTGTGGGGCTTATATTTGGTGCACACTGCCTTGTATCTCTCAACACCAGGACTTCAAACTCTCTGCCGGATGCTAAGATTCCAACTCTCCTGCACATCTAGTTCTTTGTTAATGCGGCAGTATAGCGTCATGGTCAACAACACCATTTGGGGAGCCGTATTTTAATGTCACTGTTTCTTAGCAGTGTGATGTGAGGCACACTCCTCACTTTCCTGAGCCTCAGTTTCCCCATCTGGAAGAGAAGAGTGACAACAATAGCAGTACTTTCCTCTTAGCATTTTAGGAGGATCAAATTGGACGATGCCTGCCAAACTCTTAGAATAGTCCCAGACCCATAGAAAATGCGGGCCCCCACTGCTAGCTGTAATTATTATGAATATTCTGTACTGCTTCTTTAAGTCTTTCTTCTTAAAAATGGCAAGTCTGCCCCTTCCGTTCTCAGTAGGAATGCCTCATGCTCACCTTTTTGGGCTCATGCCAGCTCTGGTCTCCTCTGTCTCACCTCTAATACGCCCAGCAATGAATTGCATCAAACATACCCTGCTTCTTAGACTTTCCCGTGGCTCTGGAAGTTTGGTGTCATTACCAATGGGGATGGGACGGTCGTCTGGCACTATGCTAGCTGCCCCAAATCTCAAGGAATGCATTTTGAATGATGGGTTATCAGCCTCAGGGAAGATATTTTTCAGGCAAGGGATGGCTTTGCCCCTCATGGGCAGGCTCTTACTGCAGCTTTCATAAGGTCAGCCTAGCCCCAGTTAATACGGCTTTCAAAATAATAAAGGGAAGAATAAAAATGTGTCTGCTTTCATTAACGTCTGACCCTTGCCTGAATATTAGAATACGTATAAATCAGCACCACATAGAAAGATGGCTGGCCTCCAGGTCAAGCTAGGTACAAGGGAGGGGAGTGGGGCTCCTCATTAATGGTCCAGGAAGCAAATGGGGTCAACATCATTAATAGTAGAGCATCTCCAATTTATCTTCAGATGATCAAACTGCTGAGGGAGGGGCCGGTGGGGAAAGCTCTGAACGTATCATTAGGATAAAAACTGTTCAAAGTTCTTTTCCTTTTATGTAGCTTCAGAAATATGCCAAAGGTCTCTCAGGAGGCTCCCAGATCATACCTGATGCTCCAAATTCTCTTTCTGGCTTTGCATCTGAGCATCACAATGGGAAATGTCCTTTTTGTCAAAATGAAAAAAAAAAAAAAAAAGGAGAAACCTCACACCGATACTGATACAGGCCTCTAGCTAACAGCGCCCCCTCATTTCATAGGCAATTATTGGAAAGCAGTTTGAGCAGTTGTCAGATTCCAAGGCTGGGTAAGAAGAGAGTCAGGGGGGTTCAAACATTAGGGGAGTTCCTGTCGGGTTTGTTGCTGTTTCAGGCCTCTGCTTCAGGGCCACAGAGCATTTCCTGGGGTTTGTGTGGGCTTCATGTAAAAATAATAAAGTCAACAGCTAGCCTCCCTCCTTCAGAGGGAGTTATTTCTTGAATGTTTTTTTATGAGCTGCCCTAGGAGGAAAGCACTGATGGATGGAGCCTTCCATTTCAAAGGTTTGTTTCGTTTTTCAGGGAGAAGTGATATTTTGGTGATTCATCCCAATAACAGTTGTAGAGAGAAATCTGCTAAAGGTTAAAAGCATTAAATGTAAGGAGCATGAAACAGTTAAATGGCAAACAGTATAATACACTGAGACCTATACTGGCCACAAAGATGGTTGTTCTCAACCTTGGTTGTGCATTTGAATTATCCCTGGCATTCAGAAACAATCTAATAAAAAAATACACACACACACACACACACACACACACACACACACACACACACACACACACACACTTCAGTGGCAAATCCCAGGCTAATTAAACCAGAAACTCTGGGGATTCTCCCAGACATCTTTAGTGTTTAAAGTTCCCCAGGGGGTTTCATTGTGAGCTTAGGGTGGAAAACCACTGTCCTAAACCAACAGAGTTGACAAGGACATAATTTGCTCCCTTGAGAAAGTAAATGGAGACAATCATGTAAATAAATGCATGTGATACAAGATATTTTTTTTAATTTATATATGAAATTTATTGTCAAATTGGTTTCCATACAACACCCAGTGCTCATCCCAAAAGGTGCCCTCCTCAATACCCATCACCCACCCTCTCCTCCCGCCCACCCCCCATCAACCCTCAGTTTGCTCTCAGTTCTCAACAGTCTCTTATGCTTTGGCTCTCTCCCACTCTAACCTCTTTTTTTTTTTTTTTTTCCTTCCCCTCCCCCATGGGTTCCTGTTAAGTTTCTCAGGATCCACATAAGAGTGAAACCGTATGGTATCTGTCTTTCTCTGTATGGCTTATTTCACTTAGCATCACACTCTCCAGTTCCATCCACGTTGCTACAAAAGGCCATATTTCATTTTTTCTCATTGCCACGTAGTATTCCATTGTGTATATAAACCACAATTTCTTTATCCATTCATCAGTTGATGGACATTTAGGCTCTTTCCATAATTTGGCTATTGTTGAGAGTGTTGCTATGAACATTGGGGTACAAGTGCCCCTATGCATCAGTACTCCTGTGTCCCTTGGATAAATTCCTAGCAGTGCTATTGCTGGGTCGTAGGGTAGGTCTATTTTTAATTTTCTGAGGAACCTCCACACTGCTTTCCAGAGCGGCTGCACCAATTTGCATTCCCACCAAGAGTGCAAGAGGGTTCCCGTGTCTCCACATCCTCTCCAGCATCTATAGTCTCCTGATTTGTTCATTTTGGCCACTCTGACTGGCGTGAGGTGATACCTGAGTGTGGTTTTGATTTGTATTTCCCTGATAAGGAGCGATGCTGAACATCTTTTCATGTGCCTGTTGGCCATCCGGATGTCTTCTTTAGAGAAGTGTCTATTATGTTTTCTGCCCATTTCTTCACTGGGTTATTTGCTTTTCGGGTGTGGAGTTTGGTGAGCTCTTTATAGATTTTGGATACTAGCCCTTTGTCCGATATGTCATTTGCAAATATCTTTTCCCATTCCGTTGGTTGCCTTTTAGTTTTGTTGGTTGTTTCCTTTGCGGTGCAGAAACTTTTTATCTTCATAAGGTCCCAGTAATTCACTTTGGCTTTTAATTCCCTTGCCTTTGGGGATGTGTCGAGGAAGAGATTGCTACAGCTGAGGTCAGAGAGGTCTTTTCCTGCTTTCTCCTCTAAGGTTTTGATGGTTTCCTGTCTCACATTCAGGTCCTTTATCCATTTTGAGTTTATTTTTGTGAATGGTGTGAGAAAGTGGTCTAGTTTCAACCTTCTGCATGTTGCTGTCCAGTTCTCCCAGCACCATTTGTTAAAGAGACTGTCTTTTTTCCATTGGATGTTCTTCCCTGCTTTGTCAAAGACTACTTGGCCATACGTTTGTGGGTCTAGTTCTGGGGTTTCTATTCTATTCCATTGGTCTATGTGTCTGTTTTTGTGCCAATACCATGCTGTCTTGATGATGACAGCTTTGTAGTAGAGGCTAAAGTCTGGGATTGTGATGCCTCCTGCTTTGGTCTTCTTCTTCAAAATTACTTTGGCTATTCGGGGCCTTTTGTGGTTCCATATGAATTTTAGGATTGCTTGTTCTAGTTTCGAGAAGAATGCTGGTGCAATTTTGATTGGGATTGCATTGAATGTGTAGATAGCTTTGGGTAGTATTGACATTTTGACAATATTTATTCTTCCAATCCATGAGCAGGGAATGTCTTTCCATTTCTTTAAATCTTCTTCAATTACCTTCATATAAGCTTTCTATAGTTTTCAGCATACAGATCCTTTACATCTTTGGTTAGATTTATTCCTAGGTATTTTATGCTTCTTGGTGCAATTGTGAATGGGATCAGTTTCTTTATTTGTCTTTCTGTTGCTTCATTGTTAGTGTATAAGAATGCAACTGATTTCTGTACATTGATTTTGTATCCTGCAACTTTGCTGAATTCATGTATCAGTTCTAGCAGACTTTTGGTGGAGTCTATCGGATTTTCCACGTATAATATCATGTCATCTGCAAAAAGCGAAAGCTTGACTTCATCTTTGCCAATTTTGATGCCTTTGATTTCCTTTTGTTGTCTGATCGCTGATGCTAGAACTTCCAGCACTATGTTAAACAACAGCGGTGAGAGTGGGCATCCCTGTCGTGTTCCTGATCTCAGGGAAAAAGCTCTCAGTTTTTCCCCGTTGAGGATGATGTTAGCTGTGGGCTTTTCATAAATGACTTTTATGATCTTTAAGTATGTTCCTTCTATCCCGACTTTCTCAAGGGTTTTTATTAAGAAAGGGTGCTGGATTTTGTCAAAGGCCTTTTCTGCATCGATTGACAGGATCATATGGTTTTTCTCTTTTTTTTTGTTAATGTGATGTATCACGTTGATTGATTTGCGAATGTGGAACCAGCCCTGCATCCCAGGAATGAATCCCACTTGATCATGGTGAATAATTCTTTTTATATGCCGTTGAATTCGATTTGCTAGTATCTTATTGAGAATTTTGGCATCCATATTCATCAGGGATATTGGCCTGTAGTTCTCTTTTTTTACTGGGTCTCTGTCTGGTTTTGGAATCAAAGTAATACTGGCTTCATAGAATGAGTCTGGAAGTTTTCCTTCCCTTTCTATTTCTTGGAATAGCTTGAGAAGGATAGGTATTATCTCTGCTTTAAACGTCTGGTAGAACTCCCCTGGGAAGCCATCTGGTCCTGGACTCTTATTTGTTGGGAGATTTTTGATAACCGATTCAATTTCTTTGCTGGTTATGGGTCTGTTCAAGCTTTCTATTTCCGCCTGATTGAGTTTTGGAAGAGTGTGGGTGTTCAGGAATTTGTCCATTTCTTCCAGGTTGTCCAATTTGTTGGCATATAATTTTTCATAGTATTCCCTGATAATTGTTTGTATCTCTGAGGGATTGGTTGTACTAATTCCATTTTCATTCCTGATTTTATCTATTTGGGTCATCTCCCTTTTCTTTTTGAGAAGCCTGGCTAGAGGTTTGTCAATTTTGTTTATTTTTTCAAAAAACCAACTCTTGGTTTCGTTGATCTGCTCTACAGTTTTTTTCGATTCTATATTGTTTATTTCTGCTCTGATCTTTATTATTTCTCTTCTTCTGCTGGGTTTAGGCTGCCTTTGCTGTTCTGCTTCTATTTCCTTTAGGTGTGCTGTTAGATTTTGTATTTGGGATTTTTCTTGTTTCTTGAGATAGGCCTGGATTGCAATGTATTTTCCTCTCAGGACTGCCTTCGCTGCGTCCCAAAGCGTTCGGATTGTTGTATTTTCATTTTCGTTTGTTTCCATATATTTTTTAATTTCTTCTCTAATTGCCTGGTTGACCCACTCATTCGTTAGTAGGGTGTTCTTTAACCTCCATGCTTTGGGAGGTTTTCCAGACTTTTTTCTGTGGTTGATTTCAAGCTTCATAGCATTGTGGTCTGAAAGTATGCATGGTATGATTTCAATTCTTGTAAACTTATGAAGGGCTGTTTTGTGACCCAGTATATGATCTATCTTGGAGAATGTTCCATGTGCACTCGAGAAGAAAGTATATTCTGTTGCTTTGGGATGCAGAGTTCTAAATATATCTGTCAAGTCCATCTGATCCAATGTCTCATTCAGGGCCCTTGTTTCTTTATTGACCGTGTGTCTAGACGATCTATCCATTTCTGTAAGTGGGGTGTTAAAGTCCCCTGCAATTACCACATTCTTATCAATAAGGTTGCTTATGTTTATGAGTAATTGTTTTATATATTTGGGCGCTCCGGTATTCGGCGCATAGACATTTATAATTGTTAGCTCTTCCTGATGGATAGACCCTGTCACTATTATATAATGTCCTTCTTCATCTCTTGTTACAGCCTTTAATTTAAAGTCTAGTTTGTCTGATATAAGGATGGCTACTCCAGCTTTCTTTTGGCTTCCAGTAGCATGATAAATAGTTCTCCATCCCCTCACTCTCAATCTAAAGGTGTCCTCAGGTCTAAAATGAGTCTCTTGTAGACAGCAAATAGATGGGTCTTGTTTTTTTCTCCATTCTGATACCCTATGTCTTTTGCTTGGCGCATTTAATCCATTTACATTCAGTGTTATTATAGAAAGATATGGGTTTAGAGTCATTGTGATGTCTGTATGTTTTATGCTTGTAGTGATGTCTCTGGTACTTTGTCTCACAGGGTCCCCCTTAGGATCTCTTGGAGGGCTGGTTTAGTGGTGACAAATTCCTTCAGTTTTTGTTTGTTTGGGAAGACCTTTATCTCTCCTTCTATTCTAAATGACAGACTTGCTGGAGAAAGGATTCTCGGCTGCATATTTTTTCTGTCTAGCACACTGAAAATCTCGTGCCAATTCTTTCTGGCCTGCCAAGTTTCAAAAGAGAGATCAGTCACGAGTCTTATAGGTCTCCCTTTATATGTGAGGGCACGTTTACCCCTTGCTGCTTTCAGAATTTTCTCTTTATCCTTGTATTTTGCCAGTTTCACTATGATATGTTGTGCAGAAGATCGATTCAAGTTACGTCTGAAGGGAGTTCTCTGTGCCTCTTGGATTTCAATGCCTTTTTCCTTCCCCACTTCAGGGAAGTTCTCAGCTATTATTTCTTCAAGTACCCCTTCAGCACCTTTCCCTCTCTCTTCCTCCTCTGGGATACCAATTATGCATAGATTATTTCTTTTTAGTGTATCACTTAGTTCTCTCATTTTCCCCTCATACTCCTGGATTTTTTTATCTCTCTTTTTCTCAGCTTCCTCTTTTTCCATAACTTTATCTTCTAGTTCACCTATTCTCTCCTCTGCCTCTTCAATCCGAGCCGTAGTGGTTTCCATTTTGTTATGCATTTCGTTTAAAGCGTTTTTCAGCTCCTCGTGACTGTTCCTTAGTCCCTTGATCTCTGTAGCAAGAGATTCTCTGCTGTCAGCTATACTGTTTTCAAGCCCAGCGATTAATTTTATGACTATTATTCTAAATTCACTTTCTGTTATATTATTTAAATCCTTTTTGATCAGCTCATTAGCTGTTGTTATTTCCTGGAGATTCTTCTGAGGGGAATTCTTCCGCTTGGTCATTTTGGATAGTCCCTGGCGTGGTGAGGACCTGCAGGGCACTTCCCCTGTGCTGTGGTGTATAACTGGAGTTGGTGGGCGGAGCCGCAGTCAGATCTGATGTCTGCCCCCAGCCCACCGCTGTGTCCACAGTCAGGTTGGTGTGTGCCTTCTCTTCCCCTCTCCTAGGGGCGGGATTCACTGTGGGGTGGGGTGGCCTGTCTGGGCTACTTGCACACTGCCAGGCTTGTGATGCTGGGGATCTGGCGTCTTAGCTGGGGTGGGTAGGCAAGGTGCACAGGGGCAGGAGGGGCAGGCTTAGCTTGCTTCTCCTTAGGTGATCCACTTCAGGAGGGGCCCTGTGGCAGCAGGAGGGAGTCAGATCCGCTGCCGGAGGTTTGGCTCCGCAGAAGCGCAGAGTTGGGTGTTTGCGCGGAGGGAGCAAGTTCCCTGGCAGGAAGGTTCTCTTTGGGATTTTGGCTGGGGGATGGGCAGGGGAGATGGCACTGGCGAGCGCCTTTGTTCCCCACCAAACTGAGCTCTGTCGTCAGGGGGCTCAGCAGCTCTCCTTCCCTTTGTCCTCCAGCCTTCCCGCTTTCTGAGCAGAGCTGTTAACTTATGACCTCCCAGACGCTAAGTCGCACTTGCTGTCGAAACACAGTCCGTCAGGCCCCTCCGCTTTTTGCAAGCCAGACTCGGGGGCTCTGCTTGGCCGGCAAGCCGCCCCTCTGCCCCGGCTCCCTCCCGCCAGTCCGTGGAGCGCGCATCGCCTCTCCGCCCTTCCTACCCTCTTCCGTGGGCCTCTTGTCTGCGCTTGGCTCCGGCGACTCGGTTCTGCTAATCCTCTGGCGGTTTTCTGGGTTATTTAGGCAGGTGTAGGTGGAATCTAAGTGATCAGCAGGACGCGCGGTGAGCCCAGCGTCCTCCTACGCCGCCATCTTCCCTCTCCCTTGTGATACAAGATATTAAATGCACTGATGGTAACGCATACAAGGTATGGGCACTGCAGAGAATGGAATGACTACTTTTCCTTGGGAGGATCAGGGAAAACTTCGTGGAAGAGGCGACATCAGTGATTTTGAAGAAGATAGAGGATTTGATCAACTTGGCAGGTGGGAAGAAGTTGGGGGAAGGGAAGCACAGGTGCCATAAATCCAGGTAGAGGAAAGCCAAGGAGATGTCCAAGATTTCCAGCCCCTAACTATTAGATAAAACAGTTGGTGCAGAATGGTCACACCCAACCTGAAAGACGCTCTTGACTGATAAGAGATCAGAGGCCAGCAAAATTCCCTTTTCTCTTAAGTGGAGGTCATAGAGCTGGAGGTGAGAACTGGAGGGCGGTACATATTCAGAGATGTCCTTCTCAGATGGAGGTGACAGAGAGGACATTGAATGACATCCAACTTTTGGCACTTTTCGTATTTTTTTTAATTATTTTATTTTATTTTATTTTCAATATATGAAATTTATTGTCAAATTGGTTTCCATACAACACCCAGTGCTCATCCCAAAAGGTGCCCTCCTCAATACCCATCACCCACCCTCCCCGCCCTCCCACCCCCCATCAACCCTCAGTTTGTTCTCAGTTTTTAAGAGTCTCTTATGCTTTGGCTCTCTCCCACTCTAACCTCTTTTTTTTTTTCCTTCCCCTCCCCCATGGGTTTCTGTTAAGTTTCTCAGGATCCACATAAGAGTCAAAGCATATGGTATCTGTCTTTCTCTGTATGGCTTATTTCACTTAGCATCACACTCTCCAGTTCCATCCACGTTGCTACAAAGGGTCATATTTCGTTCTTTCTCATTGCCCTGTAGTACTCCATTGTGTATATAAACCACAGTTTCTTTATCCATTCATCAGTTGATGGACATTTAGGCTCTTTCCATCATTTGGCTATTGTTGAGAGTGCTGCTATAAACATTGGGGTACAAGTGCCCCTATGCATCAGTACTCCTGTGTCCCTTGGATAAATTCCTAGCAGTGCTATTGCTGGGTCATAGGGTAGGTCTATTTTTAATTTTCTGAGGAACCTCCACACTGTTTTCCAGAGTGGCCGCACCAGTTTGCATTCCCACCAACAGTGCAAGAGGGTTCCCATTTCTCCACATCCTCTCCAGCATCTATAGTCTCCTGATTTGTTCATTTTGGCCACTCTGACTGGCATGAGGTGGTATCTGAGTGTGGTTTTGTTTTGTATTTCCCTGATAAGGAGCAACGTTGAGCATCTTTTCATGTGCCTGTTGGCCATCCGGATGTCTTCTTTAGAGAAGTGTCTATTCATGTTTTCTGCCCATTTCTTCACTGGGTTATTTGCTTTTCGGGTGTGGAGTTTGGTGAGCTCTTTATAGATTTTGGATACTAGCCCTTTGTCTGATATGTCATTTGCAAATATCTTTTCCCATTCCGTTGGTTGCCTTTTAGTTTTGTTGGTTGTTTCCTTTGCGGTGCAGAAACTTTTTATCTTCATAAGGTCCCAGTAATTCATTTTTGCTTTTAATTCCCTTGCCTTTGGGGATGTGTCGAGTAAGGGATTGCTACAGCTGAGGTCAGAGAGGTCTTTTCCTGCTTTCTCCTCTAGGGTTTTGATGGTTTCCTGTCTCACATTCAGGTCCTTTATCCATTTTGAGTTTATTTTTGTGAATGGTGTGAGAAAGTGGTCTAGTTTCAACCTTCTGCATGTTGCTGTCCAGTTCTCCCAGCACCATTTGTTAAAGAGACTGTCTTTTTTCCATTGGATGTTCTTCCCTGCTTTGTCAAAGACTACTTGGCCATACGTTTGTGGGTCTAGTTCTGGGGTTTCTATTCTATTCCATTGGTCTATGTGTCTGTTTTTGTGCCAACTTTTCGTATTTTTTTAAAGTGTTTTTTGTGTTTGGATTTTGTTAGCATTTAAAGAACTCTTTGTGACTTCAAACCAAGACACGAGCCCCCTCCCTTTGCCCCTAATCTTTTCTTGGCTCTTCTGCTGAAGAATTTGACTGTCATCATAACAATGGGCTTTAGGAATTTTCTCTTCCCCAGGACGTTTGGGTGGCCCCATTGTACCGCATTAATGATAGGGGCATCTCCAGTTGTGTTTATGCACATGTGATAGCATGTATCCATGTCTGCTCACTGATCAAGTTCCACAACTTGTTGAGGTAGACATAACCTCAGTGGTTCTGAGGTGGGCAGAAATTCTGGGGTTCTTTTAAGTAGCAAGGCCTCACACTAACCTTGCCAAAGTAACCTGGCTGGTATTTGTCAAAGTTGACCCTGTGTTGATGTCTGCCACTATTCTGGCCTCCTGGGTGCTTCTGGTGCTTATAGAGATGGCCATCACCATGGCTCCCACGGCCCTGAAGTTTGGGGTCTTCTTCAGTCTGGATGGCATGTCCGTGACCGATATAAATGAGATACTACTATTTCTGAAGCCGTAACAGCGGATGGATGAGTGGGTGGGTGTCATAGCTCAGAGAAACAAAGACAGCTAGGGTTCTCGAGGTACAGCTTATGAGGAATTGGCACTTAGTGCAAAGGTTGAAGGCATCATGTGAATTTGGCCAGGGACTTTCATGTTTAGAAACACTGCTTGAAGTCCACACCAGTCAAACCGTATGCCCCTTGCCAGTTGGGTTGTGAACGTGCTTCTCTATCATCTGACTCTCAGCCATTACCAGTTAATGATGGAGGTACCCATGACCATGCTTCAACTAATGCTCCAACCACAATAAATTTTAAAAAATTATTAAGGGTTTACTAGGTCATAAATGGGTTCATTCTTTTAAGATATGTTTGATTATTTTCTGCCACTGACACTCCATTTCTTTTGTTCTTAATACTCATCAAATGTTCTACTCACATCTTGGTTTGTTCGGGTAATAGGGTATTAATTTGAAAAGTTTATGGAGACATTTCTTTCCAACCTTTTTTGTGGTAAATTGTGTCCTTAGGAGAGAGCTTTGGAGTATTACAGAACAAACGTCCCACCTTGGGAAAGAGAAGTGTGTGGAACAGAAAGCACCATTTTGAGGAGGAAGAAGTAGGTGAAGGCCCATTCCTGCTGTTTTGGGTGAGGCAGGAAGGAACAGATTAGCAACTCAATGGAGCAGATGGTGAGACCTCTCTGGGCTAAAGTGGAGGGAGGGGAAACCATCAGGATAGGTGAAAATCGAAGAGGGTTTTTCCTTTCTTGTTTCCTATGAGGGGTCGGAGAAGAGAGGGATTTATGAGATGTCCCCTACATCAACATGGGTGGCTACTTCAGAACGTCATCAGAGGCATGCTGTGGTTAACGTAAGAGTCTGAGACAACATCCTAAGCCTCCCTTCACTCTTGTGGGGGCTGGAAAAAGCCAGAATTTCTTCTGAATTCCTGAGGGATCCAGATGTTAAGTCTGAGAATGACTAAGGGAGCTTGCCTTAGGGGTTCCTGCTCCAAAGGCAAATGATCATGGTAGGGTGCTGCAGGGTGGCCACCTGGCCCTGGGGTTGAAAGAGAGTGGAATATGCAGCTTGAGAAGCAACACGGATGGACTATCACAGGCCTTGTCTGGGCTGGGAGGACAGAGGCCTCATGGCAGTCACTGGCTTCCACACTGCCCACTACCAAGCAGGGTGCCCAGAAACCAGGCAGCAAGGGACATTGCCATGGAGACCAGAGGAGCATGGATTCAGTGGATGGGCTTGAGTGGATAGATTCGAGGCCCCTCCCTTCCCTGCTCCCTGATCCCCATTCAATACCCAAAGGAGAGAAAGCATAAAGAGAGGGAGAAGGAAATCAGGAGAGGCTGGCTTACCTTAAGAGATGATTTGAAGTATTGCATCAGACTGAGTAAACTTGCCTAAATTAGATTTGTGTTTTACCCCCACTACTCCTCAGGATGAGAATTTGTGAAGGTTATCGGGTTAATTCAGGAAATATAAATGATGCATTTTCTTGGAAATCTGAGTACAATGTGCATACTCACCACCCTACTCTTATTAGTTTCCTGGACCGTCGCAACAAATCACCAGACTGAGTGGTTCAAAATAACAGAAATTTATACTCTCATGGTGAAGGAGGCCAGAAGTCTGAAATCAAAGTGTCAAGAGGGTTTATTCCTTCTGGAGCCTCTGAGGAACCTTCCGGTGGTTATCAGCCATCCTGGGTGTTTCTTGACATGTAGACGTAGCACTCCAAACTCAGCTCAGGGTTCTGTTTGTGTCTCTGTATCTCTTCATCTTTTCTTGTAAAGATATCAGGTGTTGGATTCAGGGCCCACCCTAATTCATCACGACCTCATCTTAAATAATTTTATGTGAAAAGACCCTCTTTCCAAACATTCTGAGGCTCGGGGAAGACATGATTGTTTGGGGATGCCATTCAGCACACTACAGCAACAGTATTTTTTTTTAATTTTTTTAAGCTTATTTATTTATTTTGAGAGACAGAGCACATGAGTGGGGGAGGAGCAAAGAGAGAGAGACAGAGAGAGAATCCCAAGCCAGCTCTGTTCTGTCAGCACAGAGCCCGATGTGGGGCTTGAACTCATGAACTAAGGGAGTCAAAATCAAGAGTCAGAGTCTTAATCAACTGAGCCACCCAGGTGCCCCAGTACTACTTACTTATTTCTCTTTCACTACCTCCCTCTATGAGGACAGTGACCAGGTTGGTTTAATTTACCATATTTGGCCCCTCACACAGAGCATGTTCCTAGCTTGTATTTATTCACTTAGTGAAAAAATGGATACACTCAACCAGTTACAACTTTGGCTCCTTCCCTATAATCCTCCCACCCATCCTAGACATACCTCTTTAATCCATCTTGGGGAAGACACTTCCTCTGCCCCCATTACCTGGGACCTGTATTCCCAACTTCCTCCCCTCCCTTGCAGGGGATTTCTCCAGTAATATGGCATTAATCTTATGAGAATTTTCCCAAATTTGTTCCCTTCTGCTTCTAAATAGAGGGTGGTTACTGAACCTTCATTCTGCCTCCCCCCCAGCATTTGTCAAGAAGGAGAGGATTCCTGCCTCTGTGCAAACACAGAGGACATTTATTCCTTGCCTTGCATGGCTTGCAGAGGCTGAAGCTCTGTCCACCCTTCCCTGACCCTCCATTAGCTCTGCTGTTTATCTCAGTTGAGCATTAGCCTGGGCAAGACACCTCTTCTGTAGGAGAGAATGTCTCCATGCAGAATTTTGGAGGGCTTTTGATCAGCATGCCATGTAATTAGAAGATAAAATAGGTCACAGGCAACTGATGGAAAACGAAAAACAATAGGTTTTTCGGTAGTCAGAGGCATTGTCCTTCATTTATTGTATGACAGTGGTTACTTCTTATGGGCTATTTTGATGTATGCTTGCAACAAAAGAGATTACCTAGACATCCTTGGTCAGATATTTAGGACTTACAGACTAAATTCAATTCAGAAGCCAAAAGTGTTCTCAAAAATGTAGTGCCCCCAAGAAATTACATTTTTTCCTATAACAATTACACTCCTACCCCAGATCTACATGTGGTCGAATTAGATCCTTCTCCCATCTCCAACTTTGCCAGTCTACTCTAAGCCACCTCTCTCTAAAATGCTCCTACCTTGGGGCACCTGGGTGGCTTAGTCGGTTAAGCATCCCACCTCAGCCCAGGTCATGATCTTACGGTTCATGAGTTCAAGCCCCGTGTCGGGCTCTGTGCTGACATCTCGGAGCCTGGAGCCTACTTCAGATTCTCTGTCTCCCTCTCTCTCTGCCCCTCCCCCACTCATGCTCACACTCTGTCTCTGTCAAAAATAAACAAACTTAAAAAATAAAAACAAATTAAAAAAATTAAAAATTTAAAATGCTCCTACCTTATACAAAAACAAAATGCTCCTGCTTTTCCTAAACCCAAGGGTGAAGCCCAGATCGTGGAATCACACAGACCCAATTGTACACCATATTGTATGTCTTCAACCAATGCTCTCAGCCTATGCTGCATGTTAGAATTACCTGTATAGCTTCAAATCTCTGATACCCAAGCCTCACCCCAGAACAGTGAAATCACAACCTTTAGGGGTCAGGATCTGGGCATCAGTGTTTCTTAGAATTCCCCAGGCAGTTACAAGGTGCATCCACATGTCAGAACTGCAACCTTGGACAAGTCATTTGTCTTCCTAAGTCATTTTGCTTTTCCGTAAACAGAGGTAATTTCTATTCTCATAGAGTTTTTGTGAGGAGCAAATGGCAATTTGTGAAACACGGCTTAGCACAGTGCCTGGCATTTACTAATCTCTCAGTATATGATAGCTGTTTCTATTTTTAGTCTGGTATTTTTTCTCAAAAGGTTTCTTATGTCTTGTTTCCAAAACAAGATGGTAAATTCTTCCTCAGAGACTTCCTAGTACATTTTGTTCCCAATTAACTAATTAAACAAGTGTTTATTATGGTACATTTCTATATGAAATACTATAGGGAGGAGAGTTTAAAATTAGATAAGACAAGGCTACTTACCATCAAAAGCTCAACACGTAACAGGGGAAGATGATGTGATATACATGTCTCTAACACAAAGCGTACTTCAGGCTGAGCTTGTTAATATACATACTCATGAATGCAGTGGACGAGAGCACAGTTGATTGTGGTTGGGGTGCTTGGAAGGCTTCCTAGAGCCTGAACTAACTGGGTTTCGTCGACTGAGTAAATCTGAGATGGACATCGCAGCGCCAGGCGGACAACATACAGGGAGAAAGAACAGCTTTTGTAAAGACAAAGGGGGTGGAGAACATAGGATGTTTCCCCAGAAAAGCAAGTAATTCGGGTCTCAAGAGTGCATTCTACAAGGGACCACTATGGTGGAAAAGAATATAAGGTAGCCAGAGGCAATTTATAGATTGATTGCCTGGAAACCCAAAGTAAAGAGTTTGGACTTTTTTGATGGGGGGAGGGTGTTTACTAGTTGGGGGCACAGGGTATTGGTTGGTAGGATCTTCTTGCTTCTTGGGGTTGAGTTGTACAAATAAAGAACCATTTTGCCTGCAGCATCCCATGAGACCCAACCACATGTGGTCCATTAGAAAGCCTAGCACAAAAGGGTACACAATCCCCCACATGTGTCCGGGGTAGACACTGTCAAAATATGGTCCACTGACCAGCAGCATCAACATCTCCTCGGGGCCTTTTAGAAATGCACAATCTTAGACTCTCCCCCAGACCTAGTAAATGTAAGTCTGAATTTTAGCAAGATTCTCAGGGATTCATATGCACATTAACATTTGAGAAATATGCACATTAAACAGTCGAGAAACATCGGGCTAGGCTCTGTGCACCATCTTCCCCAGTCTCCGTGCATCCAAGCCCTCCTCTTATCACCATAACAACTTGCATCCCGTAATAATCAATAAGGATGTTAGCAGAAAGGACAAAAGAGGCAAGTTAGCAAATATAACCTTTATACCCAATTTAGAAATGTTTTTGTTTCCGGGAGTCTCTTGAGGGGATACC